>NC_136368.1:12700000-17985000 GCF_037039965.1 Doryrhamphus excisus | reverse complement strand
GCACTAAATAGTACAAATTTCCAAGTGATCCCAAACTTTTGAGCGATATTGTACATATTGTCATTTTATATATACCAGAACTACTAGTAATGCTTGATATTGTATTTTTACCAATATTCGACATAGCAGTCACATCTCATGTATATAAGTATATCAGTCGAGCGATAACGTCGGACATCTCGAATAAGTACCAGACACAAGTGCTGGTTTTACTCACGTACCCACAGGCACCACATCCTGGTAATGACTTCGACTGGAGCCACTGAAGGTGCTGGATGGGCGTGGCATCATGGGGGCATTGGTTTGTCGAGAGTCGTCCGCCACCTGTGAAAAAAAGGTCAGGCCGTGTCACACTAAAGTGAACTGAAAAGCAGAATTTGGGTGTTTAGGTGGGTGGAAGGACGCAGTGACACCGAAAGGCCTACGTTGCCTCCAGTCTGGTCTAACCTCTCCGGCGCTATGGCTGCGCTGGCGGCTCAGGTGCTGGCGGTGGGCCAGCAGGCCGGTGGATCGAGAACTCTGAAGAGGCAACCGTGGGTCGATGAAGGTTGTTGACCGACAATTGTGGTCCACAAAAAAGGGCTGAGAAGTGAGATGCAAACATCTTGGGTCATGCAGGGATACCCTGCACACACTTCTTATAGCATACATTAGAAAGTCAAGATGGCAGGAAAAAACATTCATTCATTTTCTACCGCTTTTTCCTCACGAGGGTCGCTGGAGCCTATCCCAGCTGTCTTCGGGCAAGAGGCGGGGTACAATTACAGGGTACATATAGACAAACAACCATTCACACTCACATTCATACCTATGGACAATTTGGAGTCGCTAATTAACCTAGCATGTTTTTGGAATGTGGGAGGAAACCGGAGTACCCGGAGAAAACCCACGCATGCACGGGGAGAACATGCAAACTCCACACAGAAATGGCCGAGGGGTGGAATTGAACCCCGGTCTCCTAGCTGTGAGGTCTGCGCGCTAACCAGGAAAAGATTCATTCATTCATTTTCTACCGCTTTTTCCTCACAAGGGTCGTGAAGGGTGCTGGAGCCTATCCCAGCTGTCTTCAGGCGAGAGGCGGGGTACACCCTGGACTGGTGGCCAGCCAATCACAGGGCACATATAGACAAACAACCATTCACACTCACATTCATACCTATGGACAATTTGGAGTCACCAATTAATTAATTTTGGAATGTGGGAGGAAACCAACACATGCACGGGGAGAACATGCATACTTCACACAGAGATGACCGAGGGTGGAATTGAACCCTGGTCTCCTAGCTGTGAGGTCTGCGCGCTAACCACTCGACCGCCGTGCCGCCAGGAAAAGACAATGAATGAATATTTATTCCTTGGCTTCTTAGCTTGCCAACTTAGACATCACATGTTATGTTACATGTTATGTAACGTGTAACAACGTCATGCGGTGATAACTGAACACACACCTTTCCAGTATGGTCGTGTTTCATTTCCCAACCGCGGGGAAGCTCCAACTGTTTGTTGGAGAACATGTTGAGGAAGGTTACGAGGTCACGATTGTGCTGGTAGCGCTCAAAGTAATGAGCGTCTCGCCGCACCTTACTGATCATATGCTTCAGGCAGGTGTTGCTTGTAAACATGCGGTAGGCACTCTGGTGGAGAACACACACAGCAATAGCGATCATACATTATATTAGAATACATTTTATACTTGACAGTCATAAGTTACGATGAAATTACGATGTTTTGTGGTTATGACTTCCTTTTTTCAATAAGCCAATGTGCAAGGCAGCCACTGGGACAAAGCAAAATAATAGCCAATAATATTAATGATGTTTAAGTTGCTGTATTGATATTGATACGTGATGTGATGCTTGAATGAATAATGCACAATGAAGAGCACTGACAGGGTTAGAATGCAGCACAGTAAAGAAGTCGGGGTTGCACAGGAACTTGGCGCTGGGAGATTGGAGCAGCAGAGAAAGACGACCACTCGCATGGCTGACTGCACTCTCTCGTCGGTATTCTACACAACAAAAAGAGGATATGCTGAATCATTTTTACTTGTTAAAACATTGTACAACACAACTTTTTTGTAACGGTGATTGCAAATGCGACCCCAAATGACACCACAACCAACGTGGCGTTGTGTCAGAAAACACAGAAATCTCATCAAATCACATAACTTTACACCTATTTCATAGTTGTTTATTTAACTATGAAAACATTCATTCATTATCCTCACAAGCCAATCACAGGGCACATATAGACAAACAACCATTCACACTCCTATTCATACCTATGGACAATTTGGAGTCGCTAATTAACCTAGCATGTTTTTGGAATGTGGGAGGAAACGCACGCATGCACGGGGAGAACATGCAAACTCCACACAAAGATGGTGGAATTGAACTCGGGTCTCCTAGCTGTGAGGCCTGCACACTAACCACTACAACACCGTGCAGCCATCTATGCAAAATGTTTTTGTTATTGTTTTTTTTTTTGGTGTCACATTAGCAGAGTAAAATGTTAAAATGAAACTTTTCATATCATAATTCACAAAATCATCAGGGGATCGAATACTTATTTTCCCCCATTATAAGCAAAATGTGTGTTTTCTTCTTCAGAATACACCTTCCACTTCATTTCCCCGTGTTTCTAAGTGAAAACTGACCAGGAATGGAGTGAGGCATCAATTCAGTTTCAGGTTCAGGGAGCAGGTCAGCTGTGTTGTCCTCCGTTCGATCACTGCTGGTTATTGTCCTTCTGATGCTCTGATATCTGGATGGGAAAACAATACAGAAAATATAGTTGAGTCAAAGCCACAAGAGGAGATGGGATCAAGTGTTACATTGAGTGTTTTATCAAGTGTTTAGAGTTTCATCAGTTTCATCAAGTGTTTCAAATGTTTTGTCAAGTGTTTCATCTAGTGTCCACTCAACAAGTGTTACAAGTGTTTCATCTAGTGACTCAACAAGCGTTCCATCAGTTTCATCAAGTGTGTCATCAGTTTTGGGAAGTGTTTCATCAGTTTCATCAAGTGTTTCAAATGTATTGTCAAGTGTTTCATCTAGTGACTCAACAAGTGTTCAATCAGTTTCATCAAGTGTTTCAAATGCTTTGTCACGTGTTTCATCTAGTGTCTACTCAACAAGTGTTACAAGTGTTTCATCTAGTGACTCAATAAGTGTTACAAGTGTTTCATCTCGTGACTCAACAAGTGTTACAAGTGTTTCATCTAGTGACTCAATAAGTGTTACAAGTGTTTCATCTCGTGACTCAATAAGTGTTACAAGTGTTTCATCTCGTGACTCAACAAGTGTTCAATCAGTTTCATCAAGTGTTTCAAATGCTTTGTCGCGTGTTTCATCTAGTGTCCACTCAACAAGTGTTTCATCAGTTTCATCAAGTGTTTCAAATGTATTGTCAAGTGTTTCATCTAGTGACTCAACAAGTGTTACAAGTGTTTCATCTCGTGACTCAACAATTGTTCAATCAGTTTCATCAAGTGTTTCAAATGTTTTGTCACGTGCTTCATCTAGTGTCTACTCAACAAGTGTTACAAGTGTTTCATCTAGTGACTCAACAAGTGTTTCATCAGTTTCATCAAGTGTTTCAAATGTTTTGTCGCGTGTTTCATCTAGTGACTCAACAAGTGTTACAAGTGTTTCATCTAGTGACTCAACAAGTGTTTCATCTAGTGACTCAACAAGTGTTTCATCTAGTGACTCAACAAGTGTTACAAGTGTTTCATCTAGTGACTCAACAAGTGTTACAAGTGTTTCATCTAGTGACTCAACAAGTGTTTCATCAGTTTCATCAAGTGTTTCATCAGTTTCATCAAGTGTTTCAAATGTTTTGTCGCGTGTTTCATCTAGTGTCCACTCAACAAGTGTTTCATCAGTTTCATCAAGTGTTTCAAATGTATTGTCGCGTGTTTCATCTAGTGACTCAACAAGTGTTACAAGTGTTTCATCTAGTGACTCAACAAGTGTTTCATCTAGTGACTCAACAAGTGTTTCATCTAGTGACTCAACAAGTGTTTCATCAGTTTCATCAAGTGTTTCAAATGCATTGTCAAGTGTTTCATCTAGTGACTCAACAAGTGTTCAATCAGTTTCATCAAGTGTTTCAAATGTTTTGTTGCGTGTTTCATCTAGTGTCCACTCAACAAGTGTTTCATCAGTTTCATCAAGTGTTTCAAATGTTTTGTTGCGTTTCATCTAGTGTCCACTCAACAAGTGTTTCATCAGTTTCATCAAGTGTTTCAAATGTATTGTCAAGTGTTTCATCTAGTGACTCAACAAGTGTTCAATCAGTTTCATCAAGTGTTTCAAATGCTTTGTCGCATGCTTCATCTAGTGTCTACTCAACAAGTGTTTCATCAAGTGTTCCATCAGTTTCATCAAGTGTGTCATCAGTTTCGTGAAGTGTTTCATCTCATGTCTCATCAGTTTCATCAAGTGTTTCAAATGTTTTGTCAAGTGTTCCATCGGTTTTGTGAAGTGTTTCGTCTCATGTCTCATCAGTTTCATCAAGTGTTTCATCAGTTTCATCAAGTGTTTCATCAATTTCATCAAGTGTTTCAAATGTTTGGTTCAGTGTTTCATCCAGTGCCTACTCAACAAGTGATACAAGTGTTTCATCTAGTGTTTCATCAGTTTCATCAAGTGTTTCAAATATTTTGTCAAGTGTTTCATCTAGTGTTCCATCGGTTCCGTTAAGTATTTTAAAAGTATTTCACCTTCGGTTGAGTTGCTCCATTTGCTGAATGGAATTAGACCGGGTCAAACCCTGCGGTGCAGGAGGTCCGGTGGGTCGCTGCCATGTGGTGGTTCTATTCACATGGTCCACAAAAAAGATTCTTCCGTGACTGTCGATACGAGCCTCCCAGTCTGACGGACATTGAAAAAACAACACAAAAGCAGCCGACATTGTAAACACGAGACTATTTACCACGTTGAAAGACTTCAATTCATTATTCATTATTTGCACACACCCTGCGTTCACACTGATCATTCACATTACAACACATTTACATGCCACACCACCTCTATTCTGTTTTTCTGCAATTTCCGTAACATTCTGCATGTGGACACAGACACTCACTGGGTGGAAGAGGCTCGTCCACACGTTGATAGCGGTGAATGTCTTGTCGAACAGACGGAAGTGATCTGACAGGGTGACCATTGACAGGAGTACCTGTTCACACAAAATCATCGATGTGGCGACTGCTGAGGCGTTCGTACCAATAAGAATAATCCGGTAACACATTACTTTCTAGGTATGTAAACAAATCCATGTTACTGTGTTTATGCAAAGAAAAAGTGAACAGACCTCCCCATACCTTCCTCTCCATCTGTTTCTGTGGTAACCATCTCCTCTTGTGGCTTTGACTCATCTCCTTCTTGTTCTTCAGCCTGCAGGCTCAGCTTTCTCACACTGATCTCCAGAATGTTCTCCTGCTCTAAAGCTGAGGCAGCTTCTCCCTCAGGACAAAGAGACTGTCCACTACCTTCATTGTCTCCAGGCGGATCGCCACAAATCACATCCCCCCCTGGATCAATAGCCGTGTCTGGCACCTCTTCTGCGTCCTACACAATTATGGTAAGGAAAAAAAATGCTTTGAAATGTTTCACCATGACATACTGTAACATCTCCTGAGGAAGTATTTGTCAGCATATTGTTTTGAGAAGCAAAACTCTTTATTTAAATGACCCCAGCAACTAACCACTCAGGCAACAAAGTAAAGAGTAAGTCAATGTTGATACACTACACTACTGATGGGGATGTCACACAACTATTCATTCATTTTCTACCGCTTATCCGCACATCTCAAATGTCTTCAGGTGAGAGGCGGGGTACACTCTGGACTGGTCGCCAGCCAATCACAGGGCACATATAGACAAACAACCATTCACACTCACATTCATACCTATGGACAATTTGGAGTCGCTAATTAACCTAGCATGTTTTTGGAATGTGGGAGGAAACCGGAGTACCCAGAGAAAACCCACTCATGCACAGGGAGAACATGCAAACTCCACACAAAGGTAGCCGAGGGTGGAATCGAACTCGGGTTTCCTAACTGTGTGGCCTGCGTGCTAACCACTACGGCACCGTGCAGCCTATGTCACACAACATCATGCCAAAAAAAAACAAAATATCAATTTAAGTACTCGTTTAAGTAGTCATTTCAGGTAATGCTCTATAAAAGTGAAGTTTATATTTTATGAATTACTGACAATTGATTCAACACAATCAACACATTTAAGTGACATGATGATGAAAAACAACCAGAAAATAAATATTATTATTTGTCCATAGAACTGTATTATAAAGGTATTGTCTGTATGATTCTAATCATTCTATGTAAACATTTTAATTAAAAAAAAAAGCGTGGAAACCTACCATCAAGTTGTGTGTGTGTGTGTGTGTGTGTGTGTGTCTTCTGGGCTTAGTGTGCAAGCCCTGCCTACCGTCTGAGTTCACTCTGAGGTGAATCATCATGACTGCCAGTTTCGGTTTGTCAGCACGACGGCAATAATATAATGTTGCAGAAACATTTCTTACACACTATTTACACATTTCTACACACAGTCCAATATCACTAATGTAAGTGTGGCATTATTATTCTTCCTAATCGGACAATAAAGTACACAGAAATGTCATACGGAGGCACTTGTAGTACTCGCTTCATCTTTAAGGGAGAACCTGGTAGGCGATTTTTTTGACAGCACCATGACCAGGTGGATACCAAGTCCAATGCATAATATTTGAATGAATGAATGAATGAATGAATGAATTTGACTGCCCAGATAGATGATTATATACCCAAGCTCACCATGAGCTGATCAGATTTTTACAACAAAGTATCATGGAGAAAGGTGCATGAATACATTTCTTGTTTTTTTTGTTATTATCTTAATGAGCAACATGTATTGACATAGGGGCGGCACGGTGGTTTAGTGGTTAGTGCGCAGACCTCACAGCTAGGAGACCAGGGTTCAATTCCACCCTCGGGCATCTCTGTGAGGAGTTTGCATGTTCTCCCCGTGGGTTTTCTCCGGGTACTCCGGTTTCCACCCACATTCCAAAAACATGCAAATTGTCCATATGAATGTGAGTGTGAATGGTTGTTTGTCTATATGTGCCCTGTGATTGGCTGGCCACCAGTCCAGGGTGTACCCCGCCTCACGCCCGAAGACAGCTGGGATAGGCTCCAGCACCCCCCGCAACCCTCGTGAGGAAAAGCGGTAGAAAATGAATGAATGAATGACTTGTTTTGGTGAACTTACCACAGCAGTGGTCAACGTCACGGGACAACTGTCTGAGGAAGAGAAGACCGTCTGTGGGGCTGTTGCCATGGAGCAGGTGTCCATCTCCGAAGAAGGCTCCTCAACAGGTTCCACTCCCACTTCAAGCACATCTCCACCTTCTGGTAAAGTATTATGGGAAACCGCCTCTGAGAAAGGAGCGTCGTCCGCCTCAGAGAAGACATCTACTTCCAGGACATCATCTTGGTTCAGACCTGCCTCCAGCTTAGGGGCCACTTGGGCCTCAGAGGGTATATCTTCAAGACATTCTGGCTCCTCCTCTCCAGGAGGTGCGTCATCTTCATCAGGACCTGTAACATCTGGAGGAACTCCATTCAGCAGTAGAGGAGAGGGTGGAATTGGAAGCATTTCGCTGGCCCCAGACCTGTCTTCATCCTCATCGGAATCGATGTGCAACATAGCGCTAAGCCGAGTGTGCGTGGGGAAGCTTGACCGTAATTTAGGAGACGCAGCACCTAGCGGTCTTTCTCCAGGACCTTTGGGAGCTTCAATGGCATCCAGGCCCTCACTGAATGACCTCTGAAGTAATTCATGTCCCCCCAAAAATCGTGCCTCGGCACCAACAAGTGAAAGCTCTTTTTCTGGGTACGCAGAAGCCCCGCCTTCCCAAATACTTTGAGAGTCCTGGGAGCCAGTGGGAGAAGGACCTGCCGAGACCATTCCTGGAAGGTGATGAGGCAGATCCTCATCATCTGATGGAGTCCCTGGAGCTCCGTTGAATGTTGAAAGGCCAATGATGGAATCAGGAGAGGCACCTGGTGGCGCATGTTGAGGAACTATATCATGACATGTTTTAAAGGTAGGCAAACACTACTAGAGAAGGTATTTACCGTCAGCACCAGTAGATGTGAGTTCCACCTTGAACTGCAACTGTCCGCTCACATGTTCCGTGGGCAGGCGGCGACACAGCGGGAAACTCACCGGCTGGATTCTGACACAACCATTACACATAACTTTTATTTTTTCGTCTGTTTATGTCATTAAGTAAAAAAAAGTAAAAAAAAAAAACACTAATGTCCTCTGAAATACTGTATAAGCATGAGAAAATACCACAAATTACAGTAATAATAATTAATTTAAGCACACGTCTAACAGAGGAAATTTATTCATTCCTTTTGTCCCGCTGGGGTGCTGGAGCCTACCCTAGCTGTCTTTGGGCGAGAGGCGGGGTACACCCTGGACTGGTCGCCAGCCAATCACAGAAAACTAGAATTGTAAAACTCTAAAAATGTAACATTGTTGGTGAATTTACATTATTTCTTATGGGAAACATGTATTTGGTTAGAGTACTGTATGTTTTGGTTTGAGTATGACCTTCTGGAACAGATTTTTTTTATTACTGCCGCTGGTGCTAATGTAACCACTGAAGTGTAGTAGTAGTAGTTCACAGGGCACATATAGTCAAACAACCATTCACACTCACATTCATACCTATGGACAATTTGGAGTCGCTAATTAACCTAGCATGTTTTTGGAATGTGGGAGGAAACCGGAGTACCCGGAGAAAACCCACACATGCACGGGGAAAACGTGCAAACTCCACACAGAGATGCCCGAGGGTGGAATCGAACTCGGGTCTCCAAGCTGTGAGGCCTACGTGCTAACCACTTGTGCAGCCTAATACAGGAAATATGCCTTTTAATGTTATTTTTCACAGCAAAATTAAGATTAAAATGTTTTCACGGTGGTCTAGTGGTTAGCGCGCCGACCTCACAGCTAGGAGACCAGGGTTCAATTCCACGCTCGGCCATCTCTGTGTGGAGTTTGCATGTTCTCCCCGTGCATGCGTGGGTTTTCTCCGGGTACTCCGGTTTCCTCCCACATTCCAAAAACATGCTAGGTTAATTAGCGACTCCAAATTGTCCATAGGTATGAATGTGAGTGTGAATGGTTGTTTGTCTATATGTGCCCTGTGATTGGCTGGCCACCAGCCCAGGGTGTACCCCGCCTCA
The DNA here is from genome assembly GCF_037039965.1 of Doryrhamphus excisus. Taxonomy (NCBI): domain Eukaryota; kingdom Metazoa; phylum Chordata; class Actinopteri; order Syngnathiformes; family Syngnathidae; genus Doryrhamphus; species Doryrhamphus excisus. The sequence goes on along the minus strand of NC_136368.1, from coordinate 17,975,729 downwards.
CGCCCGAAGACAGCTGGGATAGGCTCCAGCACCCCCGCGACCCTTGTGAGGAAAAGCGATAGAAAATGAATGAATGAATAAATATTTTGGTGCCATAAGTACTTTAATGTTATTTTTTATCATGCTGTCTCACGCTGCTACATGAACATTGTACAATGTACTGTATTGTTTTTAAGGGGGTACACCTACAAAACCAGTCTATGTTGTTTGGTTTTTACTTACCCAGGTATTTTTTCAATCAGGCGCTGTACAGGGATTGTTAGCTGACCAAGGAATCGTTTGATGATTGGTCTACTTTTTGCAAACTTGTCCTTCACTTCGATGTACAGAATGTCCGTCATGAGCGCTACAAAGGTGTATTTCTGCAGAGAGACACAGTAAAATAGTCAGAATGTGTTTAGATGAGGATGATGAAGGACATGGTGTGTGTGTGTGTGTGTGAAGAGTGAATACAGTCGGTCACCTCTCCATGCCAAATCGGATTGATGGTGTTTGCAATGATGGCTGATCGGCGTTCTTGCCCATGATGACTAAAAACAGGGAAGACACTCCGCTTCCCAGGGTGGATGGACATCTTTAGATATGGATCCGGATGGAAAAACATGCCTTTCTTCAGGCCCGTGGCACGCAGATCTGTAACCACACAAGTCCAAGATTTCCAGTTCAAAGATTTCAAAATAACACAACTAGTACAACAGGAGGAGCTACTCGTACTAAGCACTAAGTTACTAGGTAAAAAAAAGGAAGCAAAATCAAAAATGTTTGTGCCAAACACTAAAATAATTTTTGGAATATGTAACTACTACGACTACACTTCAGTGGTTACATTAGCACCAGCGGCAGTAATAAAAAAAATCTGTTCCGGAAGGTCATACTCAAACCAAAACATACAGTACTCTAACCAAATACACGTTTCCCATAAGAAATAATGTAAATTCACCAACAATGTTAACACAAAACACATTTTTAGAGTTTTACAATTCTAGTTTTCTGTGATTGGCTGGCCACCAGTCCAGGGTGTACCCCGCCTCTCGCCCGAAGACAGCTGGGATAGGCTCCAGCACCCCTGCGACCCTCGTGAGGATAAGCGGTAAATGAATGAATGAATGAATTCTATTTTTACGTTCAGAAATAATACATATGAATGATGAATGAATATTTAATGTCTGAATATTCTTATTCATCCAGGTCACTGTATGTCCATGCCAAGGAAACGATCAATCAAAGCGATCGATTCAATGCCCTGAGAATGAATATTTAACATCGCTTTTACCGTGATTGAAGACTCTCGTTGGCAATGACGGTGATGAACAGAAAGGGAGTCAGTGAAGGGATACCACCTTTGTGTTTTGCTACGAGTTCTTTCATGAATTCAATAGTATTTCTTTCATTCATTCATTTTCTATGCCGCTTATCCTCATATGAGGATCACGGGAGTATGCTGGAGCCTATCCCAACTGACATTGGGCAAGAGGCGGGATACACCCTGCATACCAAAGTGATGGTACTTGGGTATTTTGCAGCTGTACTCAATAAGAAAAAGTACTTGTGTTGTAACTGTGTTAGTTAACAAAGAACTACAAAGTCAATAAGTGATGATGTCATGGCGGGGTGATAACCATGCTAACTCCGCCCCCAATGCATTTTTTCTTAAGAATGATACGTGAGCAAACAGAGTAGTTTCGTCGTACAATCATCAAGACAGTATATAAAAAAACGAGAAATATTATTGGTAAGAATTTTCGTTGAATCCTTCAAGAAATTGGTGTACAAAAAAATGAGGTATTTTGAATAAAATCCTGTTTATGTCCTTTTGTAAAGTACATATCATTTGTTATTTGCTCTTTTCATTCATTCATTCATTTTCTACCGCTTTTTCCTCACGAGGGTCGTGGGGGGGTGCTGGAGCCTATCCCAGCTGTCACCCTGGACTGGTTGCCAGCCAATCACAAGGCACATATAGACAAACAACCATTCACACTCACATTCATACCTATGGACAATTTGGAGTCGCCAATTAACCTAGCATGTTTTTGGAATGTGGGAAAGAAACCGGAGTACTCGGAGAAAACCCACGCATGCACGGGGAGAACATACAAACTCCACACAGAGATGCCCGAGGGTGGAATTGAACCCTGGTCTCCTAGCTGTGAGGTCTGCGCGCTAACAACGAGACCGCCGTGCCGCCCTATTTGCTCTTTTGTTATGGTAAAAAAAATTCAAAAGTGTCAACTGACCTGTCAAAGTGAAGCTTATCAGTTTCCGTGGATGTTCGACTCCCACCTGCTCTGCAAGGCCCTCCACCTAGAAAAGATTGTACTATGCAGACATGATTCTGGATTTCATTAGCATACAATGAAGATTTGTTATCATTGTCATTTGTGGATTCATAAACATAAACATCACTTTGTCGTATGACATGAGTCATATTTCTAGACACAAACCAGGACTGCGGTGTTCTTTACGGTGATGCAGGGAGTTGTTGCTCTCAGGGCTCCACTGACTCCATGGTAATACTTGAAGCAGATCTTGGTCTCAGCTGCAGACGACGTAGCAAAAAAATGATGAGTCAGTCATGTACTTGTTTTTTTTTTTTCCATATATACATATTATTTTCATGGGGTGACAATGTAAGAGCTAACTTACGCTCCATGAAGTAAGGTCCGGCCTCCAACCGCCAGACTATCTGTCCTTTCTGGGTTCCGTTCACGCCTCGGTTCTTGCAGTCCCACACATTGGATGGACTGGTTTCATCTGGAGGAGGCCATAAACGGTTGTGTTGATGCATGGTCTACTATCCCTTCAGATCATTAGATTCCTAAATGGTTTTTGGTCAAATCTAAATACATCAGAACCGAGGACCAACCCTAATAGAAGCCCAATAGAAAGCACCTTACCAATATGGTACAGTCCAATCCAGTCCGTAGCGTCCACTTCCTCCTTGATATCCCAGGATATGACCAGGTTCTGTCCGCGGTTTAGCGTGTACTCCAGTGTGGATGCAGTCAATGAGGACCTGCTTTGAGAACTGACCAGATCCGTGTCGCTGTTGGCCCGTGGAAGTCCAATGGGGCCGCTGATCATAGACACAGTGTCCACAGATGCTCCTCCTCTCTCTGCTAGGGTCCGAAGGTTCTCCGGGCTTAGTGTGTGTCGGATATTCGGACTCCGCCTTCGAGGAGCTGAGAGATGCTCACGAGTCCCCACTGCGAGATTAGGTGCATTGTGGGAACGCGTCCTGGCCGGAAGGACTGCCGTGGCAAGAGACGGACGCATGTTGAACGGTAAGTGAAGACTTTGGGTGACCCCCAGAAGGAAGTGAGGTGAGATGCTGCTTATTGGGGGAGCTGGTCTCTGAGGTGATGACCCATGTTGTCTTCACCTAAATCCCACTGTCTGATAGTAGCTTTCGTTTTTGTGGGCAGGAACGTGTGAGGCATGTTGTCTGCGTCTCTACTGGCGGGTGCCTCCATCATGACGGCACCTCTTTGCCACTTGGATATCTTAAAATTCACTATCAGCACCTGCAGACAGGAAGACAAGCGAGAAAAAACACTTATGCACAATTCAAATTAATATGGCGTGAGCTCCAAATCACACTTTTTTCACCTACTAATCAGCGACTAATATATGCGACCGCTAAAAAAATATGCACATTTTTGGTAGAGATGCTCAATATTGGCTTTCTTACCAATATCCTGTTTATGTCCTTTTGTAAAGTACATATCATTTGTTATTTGCTCTTTTCATTCATTCATTTTCTACCGCTTTTTCCTCATGAGGGTCACAGGGGTGCTGGAGCCTATCCCAGCTGTCTTCGGGCGAGAGGCGGGGTACACCCTGGACTGGTGGCCAGCCAATCACAGGGCACATATAGACAAACAACCATTCACACTCACATTCATACCTATGGACAATTTGGAGTCGCCAATTAACCTAGCATGTTTTTGGAATGTGGGAGGAAACCGGAGTACCCGGAGAAAACCCACACATGCACGGGGAGAACATGCAAACTCCACACAGAGATGGCCGAGGGTGGAATCGAACCCTGGTCTCCTAGCTGTGAGGTCTGCGCGCTAATTGCTCGACTGCCGTGCCGCCAGAAAAAGATTCATTCATTCATTTTCTACCGCTTTTTTCTCACGAGGGTCGCGGGGGTGCTGGAGCCTATCCCAGCTGTCTTCAGGCAAGAGGTGGGGTACACCCTGGACTGGTGGCCAGCCAATCACAGGGCACATATAGACAAACAACCATTCACACTCACATTCATACCTATGGAGAATTTGGAGTCGCTAATTAACCTAGCATGTTTTTGGAATGTGGGAGGAAACCGGAGAAAACCCACGCATGCACGGGGAGAACATGAGATGGCCGAGGGTGGAATCGAACCCTGGTCCTCCTTGCTGTGAGGTCTCAAATCAATCAATCAAAAGACCATTTTGTTTCCAGAAAATGTTCAGTTTATTACATGTATTATATCTAAAACAGTGTAAACACAATAATTGCAAAAATATTTCAACAATAATATTTTATCAACAGTCTTATCTTATCAATGTCTGACAATTAAAGTTCCATTAATCAAGTTTGGGTTTTTTTGATGACTGGAGAAGCACTAGGCACTAAGCACTCGTGCGCTGTTCTCTGATTGGTTGTTTCACGGGCACGATACCAGAGCAGCGCGCTCTGAGTGGACAGCTACGGGGGCTGATACTGGACATGGTTAAACTCTATATTTTATCAGTATCACCGCCCTGGGCTTTGACACAGTATCATTTTGGCCTTTTCCCGTATCATTCATGGGCGGTTTCTAGGGTACAGGGACAATTAATACTAATACTACTAACTAATACTAGATAACCTATAATTATCAATATTGGCTGCAACTAATGTCTAATTTCACAGTGACAGCAAAATAAGACAAATACTGAAAGTATTACAGACACTTCTAGATGTTTTCAGATGCATTTCAATGATTATTGATTATTTTATATGTTTTTTATGTTTTGAAGTGGTGGGTGTATTTGGATGTTTTCACATTATTTTAGGTGTTCATAGATAGATGTTTTTTTTTAGGTTTTATATGCTTTTAAATGCAACAAGAAGAAGAAAGGCTCCACAGGACAGCTGGGATTAAAAATGACATCAGGAACGGTCAGGGACAATCTCTAGCTGGACTCAATCCTGAGGGTTTTTTTGTATTATTTAATACAAATATGTGTGTTTTTTTTAATCTCAGTTGGTTTGGTCTGCACATTTGACCTGATGTAGGATTAAAGATTGAGTCTGTGAAAATGACTTTGATGGGTTGGGGTGGGGGAGACAAGATAATAATATGGATATACGTATATATATAGATACATACATATATGATATATGAGTGTGTGGATACATACATATAGGAATTTTGGAATGAAGCTAAAATGCACTATACCCAAACAAATCCCACAATCCTTTGCCTTCTGAGCAGCGGGCATGCAGGGCACATACAGACAAACAACGCTATTTTTTTTTTATATATAAAACTTTGAACCCTGTGGCTCATTCAGTGATGTGGTTAATTTACAACCATATTTGAATCTGATGACATCTCCTATACTAATTGTTTAGACGGCGCTGCTCTTTCTTTAGCAGGAGCCAATCACAAGCTATAAGGGAACCCATGACAATACACAACATAACAGTCTGGCTCGCAGTGTTAGATTGAAGACTAAAATCATCACACAGCAACTTAACACTATATACAGCAGTTCATTGGCCAATGAAGTGAGGTTAGGAGGCCGCCTTGACTATTTAGGCCGTATGGTTAAGGTCATTGTCCTTTTTAGAAGACATATTTGCAGCCATGCTTGAACTTCCTGGTTATTGGTTTCAGATGTTTGTTTCAGTATTTCCTCACAATGTTGTTAGTTCATAATGCTATCTATTTAATCATGTGCACTGGTTTCTCCTGCAGCAAAAACAGCCCCACAACGTGACACTGCCACCCCAGTATTTTACTGTTCGGATTTTCTCAGGTTACTTTTTAATAAAAATCGAACAATGGCACAAGAGTTCCACTTTAATTTTTTAGACCACAACAGACGTCTATTTACTTTTGGATTAATAGCTGTGTGGCCTTTTAGTTCTTGTCGGTTTGACACACTCTGACCAGCTCCTGCCATCCATCATCTTTCCTATCAAATCAAATCAAACTTTATTTGTATAGCACTTTTCCTGCAAAGACATGCAACACAAAGTGCTTTACAGAATTAAAACTATTGCCACAATTAAAAGGAAAAAGCAAAGAAACAAAAGAAAGCATCTTTCCTATGACTTTAGCGTTGGTTCTTGGTGCGATTCCTGATATCTTGGCTGTTTTTTTTTTAAAATTAATTTAGAAGTAAGGAATCCTTTTTGGTATAAATTTGCTTGTCACGATCGGGTCTGGAACCAACTAACCGTGAAAAACGAGGGACGACTGTGCACTGTGTGTGTAATAAGAGGGTGACTGCAGCACTTTATTGCTAACACAACAAGGCACCTTGGTGGGCTGGTGCGGGCACACACACACACACACACACACACACAGCCTTAGCACTGAGGTGTTATTGTCTTAGTGTTACTTTGTATGAAGAAACAACATTTAGATGAAGACTTCATTCCACAAGTGAGAGGCGTTATGTGGACCCAGCAGGTCTGTGAAATATTCTCACAGAAATGTCGGACTGACAAGAATGTTCGTTCGTCTCAAAAAGTGCAATAAATGTCTGAGATGAATTATTCTTGTAGATGTTTTTCACTTATTTCAGTGAGTGGGAAATTGCATTTTTGGCAAGGGGAATGACGGAAGCCTTTAAAAAGAATCGTCTTGAAGTTAGGATGTGGCCCTTCATCAAGTTTCACCTTCATTTGTCTGAGTTGAATGTTGGCGTTTTTAGCTGGAAAAGTCCCAAAAGACGAGATATCTGCAGCACACAGAAGTTCCTGAGTGGAAACGGCTCCTCTGCCATTACACATTCAAACACCGGAAGGCAGGGGTCTCAAACTCAATTTACTTGGGGGCCACTGGAGCTAGGGTCTGGGTGAGACTGGGCCACATCAGGCTTTCCAAAAAAAAACAACAACAAAAAACACATTTATTAAAAACAGAAAAATATACAAACTTTTTCAGTGCTTTGGTTCCGATTTTTTCTACAATAAAAGCGCTGATAAAACATTCCACCTGTGGGCCAAATGTGGCCCGCAGGACACTAGTTTGAGGCCCCCGCCTTGATATGAAAGTTTAATGTTTGATATGGATGCTGTATGGTATCATGTACCCAGAAAAAAATATTACGTTTGATTAATGTTCATGTTAAAGGTTAAATAACTGTTAATAGTTATCCTCCATATCCGTGTGGAAGTGGTAAGTTTTTAGGTCGCTAGCTCTCTAGTTTGCGAGTTAGCATGTGTCTCAAGACCCTGCAGTTGCGCAATATGTTGTAAATAAAAAGAGTATAAATGTGACTATAGTCGTGTTTTGTCATGTCTACAGGGCTCTAATAATGCTTTGTTCATTTTAATCTGAAAATTAATAATTTGTCTACCCACCAACTATATGTGGTTTCTTAAGTTTTTATTATTATTATTATATTTATTTATTACTGATTGATTGATTTTCTTTATTCTTGATTTGTTTATTTATTTTTCATCTTTTTTTGTGCAGAAAAATAAAAATCAAGATATTTGAGAACAGTGGAATGTTTTATCAGAGCTTTTATTGTAGAAAATCGGAACCAAAGCACTGAAAAAGTTTGTATATTTTTCTGTTTTTAATAAATGCGTTTGTTTTTTTTTTGGAAAACCTGATGCGGCCCAGTCTCACCCAGACCCTAGCTCCAGTGGCCCCCAGGTAAATTGAGTTTGAGACCCCTGGATTAGGAGAACAACCACCATGCCGCCCCATTACCTAACCCCTATTCAGCATCTGTGGGGCATCCTCAAACGCAAGGTGGAGGAGTGCAAGGTTATACACTGTTTACACTGTTATACACTTATACACTATACAATTATACACTGCTATCCAAGCTGTACACGTACTACTTTACATTGTATCACAGCGTTGTTGCCTCTGTCATGGCATCAACGTACTTAAACATGCAATGTTTACATTATGTTTACAGCTTTGGGAGTTCAGTATTGTGATTGCTCCTCCTCATTAACATTTGGCAAATTTTTATAATAAAGCCAACTGGAATAGTGTGTGAAATATGTAAATGTACTTATGATGTTTGTATTTATAGTAATATTCATTTATGTTATACCGCTTATCCTCACGAGGGTCGCAGGAGCCTATCCCAGCTGTCTTCAGACCTGAGGCCAATCACAGTACAGTGTACACATATTTATGTTTCTTATAGTGACATTTGTACTTATGCTTGTACTGACAGTAATGTGTGCACTTAATGTACTTCTAGTGCTGATAGTTACAGTATGTTTGTTGTACTTGCAGTGATTTTTTTTTCAAACTTAAAGTTCTTTGTACTTAAAAGTATGAGATGCATGTAAACATGTAAGATGTGTACTTGTACCACAAACTATACAAGCATACTTGTACTACATACTGGTAGTGATGTGTGTATTTGTGCAAGCTGCAAGTATGTACTTCTAGTGCTATATTCCAGTATTCAAGTATGTTTGTTGTACTTGCAGTGATTTGTTTTTTACTTAAAGTTCTTTGTACTTACAAGTATGAGATGCATGTAAACATGTAAGATGTGTACTTGTACCACATACTATACAAACAGCAAGTATGCATGGTGATATGTGTACCGATGCAGTTATCAAGTATGAAATGCATAGGATGTGTACTTGTACTAAATACTGGTAGTGATGTGTGTATTTGTGCAAGCTGCAAGTATGACATGCGTGGACGCATGTGAGGTGTGTACTTGTATTACAGACTTGTAGTGATGTGTACTTAATGTACTTCTAGTGCTGATAGTTCCAGTATATTTGTTGTACTTGCAGTGATTTTTTTTACTTAAAGTTATTTGTACTTACAAGTATGAGATGCATGTAAACATGTAAGATGTGTACTTGTACCACATACTATACAAACAACAAGTATGCATGGTGATATGTGTACCGATGCAGTTATCAAGTATGAGATGCATAGGATGTGTACTTGTACTAAATACTGGTAGTGAGGTGTGTACTTGTATTACAGACTTGTAGTGATGTGTACTTAATGTACTTCTAGTGCTGATAGTTCCAGTATGTTTGTTGTACTTGCACTTATTTTTTTTTTACTTAAAGTTCTTTGTACTTAAAAGTATGAGATGCATGTAAACATGTAAGATGTGTACTTGTACCACATACTATACAAGCATACAAGCATACTTGTACTACATACTGGTAGTGATGTGTGTATTTGTGCAAGCTGCAAGTATGACATGCGTGAACACATGTGAGGTGTGTACTTGTATTACAGACTTGTAGTGATGTGTACTTAATGTACTTCTAGTGCTATATTCCAGTATTCCAGTATGTTTGTTGTACTTGCAGTGATTTTTTTTAACTTAAAGTTCTTTGTACTTACAAGTATGAGATGCATGTAAACATGTAAGATGTGTACTTGTACCACATACTATACAAGCAGCAAGTATGCATGGTGATATGTGTACCGATGCAGTCATCAAGTATGAGATGCATAGGATGTGTACTTGTACTACATACTGGTAGTGATGTGTGTATTTGTGCAAGCTGCAAGTATGACATGCGTGAACACATGTGAGGTGTGTACTTGTATTATAGACTTGTAGTGATGTGTACTTAATGTACTTCTAGTGCTATATTCCAGTATTCCAGTATGTTTGTTGTACTTGCAGTGATTTTTTTTCTTAAAGTTCTTTGTACTTACAAGTATGAGATGCATGTAAACATGTAAGATGTGTACTTGTACCACATATTATAAAAGCAGCAAGTATGCATGGTGATATGTGTACCGATGCAGTTATCAAGTATGAGATGCATAGGATGTGTACTTGTACTACATACTGGTAGTGATGTATTTGTACATGTGGTGACACATGTGAGGTGTGTACTTGTATTACAGACTTGGTAGTGATGTGTACTTATGCAAGCAGAAAGTACGCATAGCGATGTGTGTACTTATGCAAGCAGCAAGTACGAGATGCATGGAAACGTGATGTGTGTACTTATAGTACATACTCTTGTGATGATGCGTGTACTTAATAAGACGCATTCAAACATGTGATGTTAGGTTCAATGGTCCTCCGTACAAGTGATGTTGCAAGTGCGTGATTGTCAATCACTGTCAATCAAAGAGGAAGCACGCAGGTGTCATCTCGGCGATGAGATGACTGGGAATTCCCTACGTCATTTTCTTCTCATCCTCCATCCAAGCAAGACGCATTCCGCGTCCACGTCATGGAGGAGAAAAGCTCGCCCGAGCAGCGAAACACGACGCGTAATTGACCAACATCTTCATTGTTAAAACATCTAAAAAAGACACGAACATGCTGACGCCATGCTTACCTTTGACGCAGAGCCGCAGGATGGACATGGACATGTCTGCTCGATGCTTCCTTCAGTCCCCGCAGTCCATAACCAGACGGGCGGGGTGGAGTCCTTTCTCTCCGCCCCTCCCACCTCCACACAAGCCTCCGAGCTCTCCGAGTCACGTCCTTAGATGGTAGTCTCGGTCCTGCTGATCCTAATAGCGCCGTTAGTCCTGATAGTCCTCGTCCCCCTGGAAGCAGAAGATAAGAATCCAAGAAGTGGAGGATGCTGACATTGCTTGTGTGCATTGAACGCAGCAGCAGTGAAAGTCCTGTGTGGTCCACCAGATGATCCAGAAGGACTGATGTCAGCACCACCACCCCCCTAAAAAAACGTCATGTTTCCTTTTTTGCAGCACACACACTGCGCATTTCATTTCATTACATGATTAGATTATTCAAACCTTTGCAATCATGTTAGAGGACCGTCAATACACAAATCAATATATATTCTAAATATATTATAGTAAAATAATAATCAAGATCTATGCTTTATTGTATTTAAGGGTAGTTTTTTTTTTAAAGACCAATTAAAGGCTCACAAAGTTTTTGCAGTTCATTCTCTGATTAGAGTGTGAACCACTAGACTAGATTTAGACAATATTTAACTTTTGGACATCCTATCCTCCCTATCCGTGTGGAAGTGGTAAGTTTTTGGCTATTTAAGTTTAAAGGAAATAACTTGAAGGCTACCATTTAGGTCGCTAGCTCTCTAGTGTGCATGTGTCTCAAGACCCTGCAGTTATATATTCTAAATATATAATAGTAAAATAATAATCAAGATCTATGCTTTATTGTATTTAAGGGTAGTTTTTTTTTAAAAGACCAATTAAAGGCTCACAAAGTTTTTGCAGTTCATTCTCTGATTAGAGTGTGAACCACTAGACTAGATTTAGACAATATTTAACTTTTGGACATTTTTTTTGGACATCTTATCCTCCCTATCCGTGTGGAAGTGGTAAGTTTTTGGGCTATTTAAGTTTAAAGGAAATAACTTGAAGGCTACCGTTTAAGGTCGCTAGCTCTCTAGTTTGCGAGTTAGCATGTGTCTCAAGACCCTGCAGTTGCGCAATATGTTGTAAATAAAAAGAGTATAAATGTGACTATAGTCGTGTTTTGTCATGTCTACAGGGCTCTAATAATGCTTTGTTCATTTTAATCTGAAAAAAAATAATTTGTCTACCCACCAACTATATGTGGTTTCTTAAGTTTTTATTATTTGCTGTTTTATTATTATTAGATTTATTTATTTATTACTGATTGATTGATTTTCTTTATTCTTGATTTGTTTTTTTTTTTGTGCAGAAAAATAAAAATTAAGATATTTGAGAACAGTGGAATGTTTTATCAGAGGTTTTATTGTAGAAAATCGGAACCAAAGCAAAGTTTATTCATTTTTCTGTTTTTAATAAATGTTTTTTTTTTTTGGGGGGAAAACCTGATGCGACCCAGTCTCACCCAGACCCTAGCTCCAGTGGCCCCCCAAGTAAATTGAGTTTGAGACCCCTGCCCTAAGGGAATCGTTAAGTAGTTTGAACTTGCATAGAAAACAACTCAAACATTTTTCCCAAGTTTTATTGGTGTGAAAAAAATTGCACATTGACAATGACATTAGATAAACCCTGATACAAAAGCACAATAATGCTTAGACCTGAGCGTCGTCCTTCACAGCGGTATGACGTGGTTTGATCGTTTCAATGCATCTTGCTGCTTGCTTTTCCACAATGTTTTACAACAAGCAAACAAGATGAGACATTACGAGTTCAAAGTCCACCCATAGGCTAAAAGCATACACAGCAATATATATTTACAGCCATCGCTATTTCACCACTGTCATATTGCATTGTGACATTATTGTTCATTACAACAACTACACTTGTTTACAATGGCAGTTAGTGTATCGTGTTGCTCTCGGATACAAAATAACTAGTCAGTTTTAAAAATGATTAGCCTTGATTAGTAAGATGAGTTTGAGCTTAATTCAAGTTTATTCAAATGTTAAGATGCGTGGATTATGTATATGATTCATTGGTCATCAGGACTTGTTATGATTGTGTGACACACACACACACACACAACCAAATCATATAGCCTTTTTTTTAGCAATGTGCCAATGCACACAAGTACAGAAGTACAGTAGCGCCTCCACGGCCTTATTCAAAAGTAGCCATTAAACACACTTCTTCTATATGCAATTATTAATTTTCACATTCTTCACCATGGTAGACAGTGTTTAACATCATGTCACATCAAGTACATTTTGGATTTGACTGCTTTCTCCAAAACAACACAGTATACTGTATGTACAGTACACTGGTGAAAATAAATATTTCAACCCCTGCTGATGTTGTAAGTGTGAAAATATGAACAGTTTTTTACAAAATCAACAGGCGACCAAATGGTTATTTTCCCCACTGTACAAGAATATCTAATAGTGTTGTAATCACAGTGAACGCAGACATAAATCTGTATAGTATTTCCAGTAAATTGGCTCCATCTTTGCACAAGGACACGGACCACGTGCATGTTAAGTTGAAGTTTGTTACTACACACGGACGTGCACACAGACACTCAATGCAGGTACATTCACGTTGTACACAACAGGAATGTTTAACCAAGCGTGTCTGTATAGAAATTACATGATGGACATGTATGACTCGCTCATCAGTTCAATACCTAGTGTAATAGCAAACGGTGCTAATAAAACAACACAATAGAAATACAGTAATTTGCTTATATTGTGTATGCGGTATACACATCTCGAGTACTCCGCCCGGCTGTGTACCGAGTGTACGAGCATACAACAATATGTCATTGTAGAAAGGCACAGCAACTCCAACAGCTCAAAGGCGGCAAATATAAAAAAAAAACTCAATGCTAATCAGATAAATAATGACAACAAAAGAGTCATGAGGCTCTGTCACACCAACCAAATCCAACACACATAAACAAAAAATAAAAAGGAAAGCAAAAAAAGTGGCACAACGCGTCTGATTACATCACCAAGTTATCATGATTGCAAATGAGAGGAGGATAAAACGATAAAATTGATATTACTGATACCAAGGTAGTCTCGTATCAGGTCCATACTAGTGTGATGAGAATTGTATTTTTCAGTTCTCTTATTGACTATTTTTGTTGTGTTGTTGCATATGCATATTGTATATTGTAAGGTTTAGAACCTCAGGGATAAATTTAGCTTTTGTTTACATGCACTATTGACTTATGTTGCTCAAAAAATTGTATAACTGCATTATTCTGTTGATATTGATACCATGCATGTTCTGTAGCGCTTGTCTTTATTGGGGACACGGGTTGAACTGGAGGTTGGGTACACCTTGGGTTGTTCAAAGACAATCTGCTATTGATATTGTTACATTGTCTTATATTGTTATTTGTGTATATATTGTTCAATTGTTCACAAATATTTGTGTTGATTCAAATGTTATGTTTGCGTAAAATGATTTGGAAGAACGAACGCCGTACTAAATTGTGTACTGATTCTTTACATTTTAAAATCAATCTGACTTCTGGGGTCAATGTTTGGGGTGGAATAATGTATCGGAAATATAACAACAATAACAACAGTATTTTGACATGGTCTCATCCATTTGTATGCAGAGCTTCAGTAGTTGAAGTGTTTCCACAATGACTGCCATTGAGATGATGTATAGGCTACTGTATAATTAAAAGAAAGTCTTTGAACTGGCAAAAAAAAATCTTAAAGAGGCACTTTGAATACAAGTCCATCCATTATTTAACCACCGTGTGGTCAGAAAAACAGTGTGATATATTTTCTTCTTGTTCCTGCTACTCTAAGTAATGAAATATAAAAACAAAACAAGAAAGAGATACTAATATTGGCCAATATTAAGATCAAAGTTCCGGACAGGCTTACCATTAGGTAAACACAGGCAAACGCTAAGGGCATTTGTAGCAATTTTTCTGTGTGTGTTATTGTGTGTAGCTGCTCTATAGGAGTCTAAAACAGTAATATATACTTCAAAGGAAAAAAAAACAGTTCTGATGAGACATTTTGGGGGCCCATGGAAATTGTTTGTGTTTGCCTGACGGTAAATCTGCTCTGCGGGTACTGCATGCAAAAAGAATGGTCCGCACCACTTTTCTTTCAATCGTAGTCGATCACAACACAGCCACTTATAATATGTGCAATTTTTTAGTGCTCATTATTTGGGAATCTTAGTTTCAAATAGTATAATAGTATATTATATAGTATATTAATATATATATTATATAGTATTGTGTCTTGGCTGGGAGTCAGTGTAGCATGAAGGAGGCGTGGTACTGTGGTACTGTGGTACTGTGGTACTGTGGTACTGTGGTACCGTAAGCCTGCTCATGCTGCAGCAATGTGACAAATCACAGGTGAACTTCACCCCCATTCACAGTCTGAAGGCATTACTGTATCTTCAATGCTCAATGGCCTTCTTTCGCTCTGCACCTTTCTACCTTTTACCAATGTCCCCTCATCAACCATTCACTCGGATTGATTGATTGATTGTGGTTTATGCTGACAACAATAAATAATAGTAAATAATTAAACACTCACAACCAGGCCCGTTCAACATTTTAGGGTCCTAAAATGAAATCATGAGATCATTCCAAAATAAAATACTACTAATTATTGTTTAAGATGTGTTACGTAAACATTAGGTCAATGTATTCCTTAAAAATAAGTCAAATTGAGTAGCAGCTTTGTATAGCACAGATGTAATTTGAATTAGCTTTATATGAAATAGCTGAAGAATACAGGAAGAATTTGACACTCTATTAAAGCATTACCAAGGCCAAAGTTGTATCGGACAAAAAACTATTAAAGTGTTCTTAAGAGTTAATAGCCTTGATTCATATTCGGTTTGTTCGGCTGCAATTCTGCATGGTTTAGACATGCAATTAGGAGTACAAAATATATTTTTTTTAGCTTCAGAAAGAAGACATGCCTCCACGAGTGTAAATACAGACCTCCCCCCCCCGGCTATTTCTGACATAACCCACCAACAACAAAGTAAACACGAGTAACCGAAACCCATACAAATTTCTATATTTACACTCTAATAGCGCCAGAATTATGCTGCTTTGTTGAGGTGGGTGCCTCCCAATCCAAACCCCCCTGCTAGCTTGATGATGACATTTTCCGCCGACTTCAGATCAACATTTGCAATTAATAATTGTGGTAATTTTAGGTTATATTCAGCTACAATAACCAAGCTTGTGTCCCGTTGTTCACTCACCAAGAAGGAAGATATCAAGCCATCATAGAAGCATAATCCAGCTTTAAATACTGTAAAGATTCACACTTAAAGCATTTTAAATTATAAAATGTAGAGGTACTCACCAATAATGACTGATGATGAAATTTGCTGTGCAGTATGATGAAAACATAACTTTAAAAAAAACTTACTATTACAGTGCTTCTGATTCCCTTCTCTTTTTTCTTAATTATGTAACAGTGCTTTCATTCAATCCATAATGATGACTTGGCAAAGTTTTTCCTTTTTGAACACATCCTGAAGTTTGACTTCTGGGGCCGATTTTCCCACAATAAAATGGATCAAACATCCACAAATTTGTAAGATTGTGAATGCAAAATTGTGAATATGCGGAGATCCACTGTACTGACCACGCCATGCAGACCTTCTTATTGCTGCAGTGGTGGACTATGTGGTGCGTGAACGCGGCTGCTTTGGGTTCTCTGATGGAATGAATGAATGAATGAATGAATGACACCGGCAATGTTTGAGGCAGAGCTACAACAGTCAATCTGGAAAAAAAAAAAACAACTCACGTTGCTGAGCTGCGGCAGTGCAGTGACAGTGGAAACAAACATTCAAACAATAACACCCTGCTGATCAGCTTAACAAGGTGTTGAGGTCTGTCTTATTGAAGGCAGACTGGCAGGGCTATAGATATACAGGGTAAGGCAAACTTGGTTACAGGGAATATACCTCATTGGCAACAAATGTTCCAAGGTCATTACCAACTCTTGGAAATGCCACGGAGCTTTTCATGCGATTATCGAGAAGGCAGTTCACCAAGCAATGTACTGTATGTCTATGGCTCTGCTCTAATGAACCTGACAACAAGCTTCAAACACTTGCCTCGGTTCCTCGTCAGTTAAAGACTGAAAACAGCTGGATACCATTAGAGAAGACAACACAGCGCCAAGGGAATGAGGACTCCCAACAGGAAGTAAGTCACTCTGTACAGGTGAAGTGGTGAGAAGGTCACCATGGCAATGGACACGGGTAACGGGAGGCAAGAAGTCAGATGCAGCACTTTACTAAGAGAAACAAATGAAAAAAAAAAAGAAATGTTGGACATTAGAGTAGAATTTCATTGTGCATGCTAACATACCTGTTGCTGAGCTTGGAAGTGTTGGCATTAATAAGCAGCATGTAAACAATGATTACAGGTATGTAGTGTGGCCAACAGGGGTCAGGATCAAGCTGGGTGGAGTACCTGCAAAGGGATACAATAAATCACTTGTTTTACATTACCTTTCTGTTTCACAACTAAATGTGTATTTTATGTAAACGAGGATTGTGTGCCAGCTAACATTGGAAACCGTAAAATCCTCCCTTTAACCATTACCAGACCCTTGTAATTGCTAATAACAATATTATTAGGATTTATGGACAAAGAAATTGCTAGCCAGTGTATTAAAAATTGAACTACACTCTGTTATTGGCATAATTCATTCATTCATTTTCTACCGCTTTTTCCTCATGAGGGTCGCAGGGGTGCTGGAGCCTATCCCAGCTGTCTTCGGGCGAGAGGCGGGGTACACCCTGCACTGGTAGCCAGCCAATCATAGGGCACATATAGACAAACAACCATTCACACTCACATTCATACCTATGGACAATTTGGAGTCGCTAATTAACCTAGCATGTTTTTGGAATGTGGGAGGAAACCGGAGTACCCGAAGAAAAAAAACACGCATCCACGGGGAGAACATGCAAACTCCACACAGAAATGGCCGAGGGTGGAATTGAACCCTGGTCTCCTAGCTGGGAGGTCTGCGAGCTAACCACTCGACCGCCGTGCCGTTATTGGCAACAAACTAATAAGTGATATTAATAAACTGTGTAAACAATCTTTTACACCTAACAGTGTTCAAGGTAGCGTTTCTACTGACAAACATACAATGTTGTTCTCATTTGACAGTACCGGTAATACCAAATTTTCCCATAAGGATTGTGTAACACAGTACCTTAAGTTCCGTATCCAGTGTAAAAGTGAGGGTGCACTGAGAATTACGGGCACAGTTAAGAGTGCAGACAAAGTGAGGTGAAGCTGCAGGTCATCTGTCGCCTCCTGTAAAGCCAACTCCGACAGCAGGGGCGGGCTGCCATAACATTCTTTGTCTTGACTGGAATTTTCAACTCCTTTCTGCTTCCGAGGTGCCTGAAAACATTGTACGTACACATGTATTGAAACTCTTAATATGATACAAATTTAATTATGTCAATGTTGTATATGTCTTACCAGATTCAGAATGTGACTCAAGTATCTTTCGGTCATCTGGAGTCTTAGTACCTGGATATACAAAAGGTTACTGACTGCTAAATGATGAATTAAGGCCTTAATTTCTTATGCAAGATCGCATCGGTACTGTGAATGGTAATACATATAATATGGAAGTAGAGTAGTGGAGTAGTGGAGTGCAAGAAGCAGGATTGGAACTGCACATTACAATTTTTACGCACAGTATAAACCTTGCAATTCAACCTGCACTCTGTGTTCCCAGCGTCGCTCACGTCGATGAGCTATTTTATTTATTTTTTTTTGTAATCGGGTTTCTACAGCTGCCACAGTATTACTGTGCAAGCAGAAGTTGTAGTAATTCTACATTTGATCAAACTTACTAAAGATTGGTCAACTCAAAACACAATTGCTGCATAGAACGCCAATCAAAACATGTGATAGTTGAATCTATGTAAGAAATTCTTAACTTCCTGGTACCACACTCTTAAGTAAACATCAAGGAAACTGCAATTCTTTGAGCGTAAACATAAATCTAATCGACTGCAATCTGTAATCGAGTTTAAATGTATGCACAGCAACACATCAACGTAAATGATTAATAATAGCAACTACAATTGTTGTCATTATTTTAACTTTTTTCAATTAGTCAAAAAAGTTTGCATGCAAAGTTTGTTGTGACACAGTTAAAGTCTTGTTTGTCCAGTCCTTTATTTTGCCCTCATTGTTGTCTTAAAAGTAATGTTAAAGTATCGTCTTGTCTTGTGAACCCAGTATCGTGTGTAATCGAGTGTATTGTTGTATTGTGTATAGGTCTTGGAAAGTAACCCTCTGTGAATAACAGTGATCTACAGTCATGCTCTCATGTCCAAAAACTGATGTGTCTTACATGAATTTACTTTAAAACAATTGTACTTAGCATCTTTGTCCACAGTACACCTAATAACATAAAAAAAAAAATTAAGATACCAGGTCATGCTTTTGTTGGACTTACCCTATAAAGGTGAAGCAGAAAGGCAGCAATGATTGACAATGCTCCACAGGATGTCCCGCCCACAACAGTCAGAGACAGTGTGACAAGAACCTGGGTCCGTAGTTGTAGAGTACCGCAGTCACTCGAGACAGATGGTCTAGCACAGGGAACAAACAAAAACAGAAATTAACATATGTGATGTAAAAAAATATATTAAAAAACATTTTTTTTAATTATAATAAATAATCTTTTTATTTTTTCACTATCTGGAATTATCACCCAGTCTGTATCCAACATGCTTGTTGTACATCTTTTATATACCTGTGTAGCACTGCTAATATTAACGACATCAGGCGGGTAATGACTTGGAGCAGTGCGCTTCCCCAAAAAGCCACTGCTGCCCCAAAGATGTAAAGGAGAGGGTGGAGTAGGTGTGGCCATTCTAAAGATGCCGTCACATTCTCATGAACGGTCCCATTAGGGATGGTGGGAGGGGCGACGTCCATTGGGGGAAGGTAAAGCAGTGAGCACACATCTTTTGCCCAGTTACAACTGATGGAGAGATTTAAAAAAAAATATTACATTTGCAACATTTTCACCGGGTTCTTACATCAAACATGCTCTAACCCCACTACCATACCTACCTAAATATAATATGAAGGATATAAACTGACAGGTTGACTTTATGAGGTTGAAATCCTTTGCCCAGCATTAAGTGTATGGCTGCAGGTCTACATGACACCAGGATGGAGTACAGCTGACTGCCACAGGCCAGGAGAAGAGTTACAGTTGTGTACACTGGCACCATGGGGCCGAAGAATCTCAGAATCTGTGAGACGAGATAACCAAAAGTCACATTTTGCTGTCATCATACATTTTTATTGTGGCTCCATTTGTATCACAAGCAAACTGCACCATAATCCCCATCAAGAAACAAAAGAGACTGTCAAAAATGTCCAGAGGACACCATGGAAGGAGATGGAAAAGGTATTATTTACTGTTCAGGTCACAAGTACTCATCACGGGTATGATTCTGATTCCTTTTGGTCCCTTTTTTTCCAGGATGAAAAGATTAAATAATGCACGCCTCCAATGCTTTGAAAAAAATTAATATAGAGAACAATTTTTTGATTCTCTCTAGTATTCACTGCCGGCAGCCGCAACAGAGCCGTGACGGATTCAGTGTGAGCCCGGGATAAATGAACATAATACCTGTTCTGTTTGCCTCACTATAAATTGATATTATGCCACTTTAAGCAATCAGTCATGTATACATATTTTAAAAAATGCTATTTACCTGTCCCAACACTCTGGGTAATGAAGTCCTCACTGACACCTGAGAAAAAAAATCATATTGTAGAGCTCATATACCTGCAGGGGACGTTCAAAAGACTGTGGCCATACTACCTTATATTGACAGTTGGGGGCAGTGTGGAGCTGAAGGCGGACACTTGATGTGTTGTCTGGACGACTTGTGTGGAGCATCCCAGAGATCTCCGTCACTGACGGTACACTGGTGGAAAGAGTACACAAGAACAAGAGGAAATATGGCTAAATTGGCGTGCCAGAAGCACTGAAAAGAATTCCCTGGGCAGCTGTGGTTACTATATCTCAAGGATCTAACTGACCCATTATTGGCTATTTTTTATTATCTTACATGAATCTGAATTTAGTTAAATGCATGATCTGAATCGTCTGCGTTAAAGGCAGCAACTGTATCATTACACCACCAGGGACTCATAGCTCACTATCAGATTACCATTTTTTCAGCTGCTGCCTCGGACTAACTTGATACTCTATTCCTCACGTCAGCGATGCAAGTCCTTCACATTTGCGGAGAATGTGGACAATGGGTGAAGGAGCTGGTTAGGGTGGTTACACAATGGGTGGTTAGGGTGAGGGGCTCAGAGTAGAGCCGCTTCTCCTTCACATCGAGAGGAGTCAGTTGAGGTGGCTCGGGCATCTAGTCCGGATGCCTCCCGGAAGCCTCCCTGGTGAGGTGTTCCGAGCATGCCCAGCCGGGAAAAGGCCCCCGGGGTAGACCTAGGACACGCTTGAGGGATTATGTCTCACAGCTGGCCCGGGAACACCTTGGTGTCCTCGCGGTGGAGCTGGAGGAAGTGGCCGGGGACCGGGAAGTCTGGGCTTCCCTACTGAGACTGCTGCCCCCGCGACCCGGACCCAGATAAGCCGAGGAAAATGATGGATGGATGGGTGGACAATGGGGCCACCCATGCTTTATGGGCCCTAAGCAGAGCCAGTGGTTTGTGTGTATGGAGAAGCGGGTCTAATAGCATGTGTTTTATTGGTCTGTTGCACATAAGAGGAAACCTAATAGCACTGACCTGGCTGTCGTAAAGGAGTCCTCCAGAAACCATGGCACGTTCATTCGGTACACACTGGGCAATCTATCTACTGGCAAACATGCAGTCAGCTTTTTTTCATGTATGTTGTTCAAATTGTGCTTGTATGACAAAAGAATGTACCTTTCTGTGCCTTGCACTGACTTCCGACACTAATCTTGAAAGCCTGATAAACCTAAAGACAAAACAAGGGTCACAATACAGTGGCAATGTAGGCACAAAGTACCTGGTACCAAATACCTGGTGAAAGTGTTGGAGCTCAATGGTGTGAAGAAGCCCAGTGAGGGGGATGGTGATATCACTGACAGTCCAACCTAAAAATCACATATAAAGTATGTCTCAAATAGAAAAGTGAGAGCACAGTCGCAAGGAACACATCACAACTCACCCAAGGAGAGAACATGTGGAACAGGAACTGACAGAGTCAGAGATTGCTGTCGTTGCCACTCACACTCCACCATGAACTGCAATAAGAGTTCAGAGTAAAAGTATTCCACTTTGCTTACCTTTCAATCAGACATGTTTGTTACACTTACTATACACACTAGGAGTGTACTCTTGCACGCCATCACCACGCTTCACTATTAAGGTCACTATTCAGTTCACTTTGGGTAAGGTAAAGCAGGGGTGTCCAAAGTGTAGCCCAAACGCGGTTTGCAGCACGTAGTTTGTTTGTTATTGGCCCACAGCTTATTCTTAGTGGGTTTTAAGTTTAAGTTACAATTCTCAAATTAAACATCAATCTGGACAAATTTAATACAAAAAACGGTAAATCACCTACCCTTTTGACATTGAGGTTGGAGGCCGAAACCACCAAATGAGTGACTGAAGACAAGTCACTGAGACTCAGTGTGAGGACCTGAAGATGGGTGACAAGACAACAATAAACCACCACCAGCAGCTCATCATTGGAGTAAAAAAAAAAAATCCTTTATTTACCTTATATGGAGGCAGAAGCTCAGTCCCCTTTGACAAGTCCACTGCATGTAAACTGTGGAGAAAATTTATTCTACTGTGCTACAGGACAGTGACAATATTAAACTGCTGATTGTTAAAGGCAGTCGACTCCAATCACATTCTTACCATGAAGAGCCATTCCTGTGCGTGCAGCCATATACCCAGCTGGTCATGTCCTGTTGGACAAAAAGTAGGGGAAGTCAGTACTTCATTTTGAAAGTTTACCACAGCGTGAATGAACAAAAACCCAGTTTAATAATAATATTGAATGTATAATATACATTAAATAAAACAAACAGACTGAGAAACAGTTTCTTCCCAAGAGCCATTACCACCCTGAACTCAGACATACAAGGAGCCCGGTCATTAGCGTAATGATGTGCAATATTTCCATCACTGCCTCTGTTGCTACCTCCGAAACATATATTTATTTAACAACTCAATACACTCAATGCAATACACTCATACGCGACTTTACTCATCTGTATACACCAGTCATTACTTGCACTAAGACCCATTCATCATTGCACTAAAATGAATATATCTGCAATACGTATGCTCCTGTATATGCTACTGTGCAATATTATGTGTATATTTTGGATATCTTGTTAAACTATCTTTTTTTACTCTACTTTTTGTATACTTTTTTAACTTGACTATTGATTGCACTGAAAGGAGAAGCTCTCCAATCTTGTTGTACATCTTGTATTATGACAATAAAGGCCATTCCATTCCATAAAGGTGATAAATAAAAGTAATTTGCATGTGTAGCACATTGAATCTTTGCTTGAGCTAAAATGAGCATCAAGTAGACTGGACGTGTTAGAAGGATGATGATGATCCCAACACTATGCTTGCCAACAAGCTTAATAATAGCATGGTACCTCCAACATTTTTGGAATGGTGACAAAAGAAGTAAGTTTAAACTCACCAAGTTACTGCTCCGACAGTAGAAATGGCTGTAGGCTTTCCTGCGACTTGAAAGGGCAAATAAGAAGTATCGGACCTCTACTTCCTGAAAGTACAAAGCATTACTGAAGACTTCCAGTACATACATACTATAAACATCAAGCTCTCTATCCAAAACACTGGACAGGACCGTCTTCAGTAAACGCCTGCATACAGGCCACCGTACACAGTCAATGTATAATCTTAACTAATGGGAGTTTTTTTTATGACACTGGAAATATCTCATACCTTTGGTGTGGTATAAGCCAAGCGCAGACTGTTAACTTCACTCCACGCTTCTGGATCGTCTGTAGTGGTAAAAACACAAAAGCAAATATAAAATGCAGTATAGCATAACATATTTTTTATTATGGAAACATCTGCTTCATTGACAGAATGCTTTTGAGTAAATCATGAAAAATGATTTATGTTATTTATGTTATAAATGGCTGATGTTCTCTGATTACATCTTGAGTATTAGGAGTGTAAAGGTGACTACATGGGTGTTATTTCATGTCCAAAGGGGTGTAAAACTATTAGAAACTGCATTTAGAAGACATAAAAAGCTTTTCTACAGCATGCAATAACTAAGAAAACATTCCGTTCATGAAAATGGAATTCACTAATCACGGCCGGGTCTGGAACCAATTAACTGCAATAAACGAGGAATTACTGTATAGCTAAAACAGCTTTCTATAATATGTACTCAGTTTTAACATCAAGGAAACTAGCCTTAGAAAGAAAGTTTTGAATATTAAATGTTATATACACAACATATTTACATGCAATTAGATGCAAAAATATAAGTTGACAGAAAATAAACCTGGGAGAGTGATGGATGATTCTTCAATGTCGTCCATCATTCTGACCGGGTGTCGAATGAAGTGGTGGTTCAGTACAGCCATTCTCTTTTCTGGGTTCTCTGTCAACTAAAAACACCTTTATCAAGATGGTATTACTTCTTCGCCCTGTGCTTAATATCATAATTCCTATCATTCCTGTCATAACTGACCTGTCTAGTTTCAGGATCCATAAGGTCAAAGAAAGCTCGAACAGTAGCGAGAACAAGCTCTTTACACCTGGAACAAAATGTTCAAAGCGTATATACAGTACATACAACATCATGTGACTCATAATCTTCCCAAGGTTTAAAAGAAAAAGGCCATAACTCTCACCATACTATGGATAGGTGGTCAGTGGAAACCCAGGTCCTGGGAATTGCAGTGACCTTGAAAGAAATACCACGTAGAAATTAAAGCCATTTTATGGACACTACATCAATTTTCAGTATTTACATGCAGTGACGTAATTGTAAATATATATATCATTTATATATAATACTTTCACAACCAAAAGCTGGAACTTACCACAAGAGACAATTTATTGGGGTCTCCTGGAGGAGAAGAAGGTAGGGACGTGAGGCCGGAGCGTACTTGGTAGTCACGGTAACCACCACCAACTGACAAAACCGTTACGTTCTTCAGCTTCTTTGCTTGCTTCTCCCATTTTTGCCTCAGTGAAGAATAGAAATCTAGCAGCACATAGCATATGGAGATGAAAAACTCCTTAGTATATGAAGTTCACACACTCTATTCTTCTCCAGGAAATTTACTAGTACCGTATTTTCTGGACTATAAGTCGCACAATGCCAAAAATGCATAATTAGGTAGAAAAAAAACATATATAAGTTGCACTGGAGTATAAGTTGCATTTTTGTGGGTAATTTATTTCACAAACTACTTGACCAAAACCGACATTACATCCTCTGGAAGGCAAGTTCTAACAATAAAATAAAGCAGAAAGTAATGGTGTAAAATAAATAAAAATACAGTGTCAGGCTGGAGAGTTCCTTACCCAGCAGGTACGGGTCCATGGCCAGCACTGGAGCCACATGAGGGGAAGCGTGGGTGATGATGAGATTAACCAGATTTGTGTTGAAGTGGGGCAACGTGAACAATGCCCGTGCCACTACACCCCCCATTGAGTGGCCCACAAGAACCACGCTCTTGGGGGGTGTCTTTAGGTGCTGAAATGTTTCCAGAAAAGAAAAACAAGAGAGCTAAAATCAATCCAAATGATATTTCCAACATCCTCAGAACCTCGTTTCCAAATTCTGGAGTATTCTATATCATCTATTCCTAGATTCTGTTCTGAATTGTGAATGATTTGAGACTGACCTTGTAGAGCTTCAGGATGGCTTTAATGCTCTCATGCAGGAAGTGTGTCTGTCGCAGTAAACTGCCACCATAGAGCGCCACAAGCTCTTCATTGAAGTCGACAGTGAACACATTGAAGTGGAGACCTCCTTCCATGCGTTCTGCTTTCCTCAAGGCCACAGAGCCCAGAGAACGAGCTTCAAGAAGACAATCCAAGATTTAGACAATGAACAAGCAGGATACTCAACAGATCTAGAAAATGTATCTCTGTGGGAATTAGGGATGCTACGATCCGGGTTTTATGCTGCCAATTCCGATACCGATCACATGGATTAACTGTTCATTTTTCAACATCTTTTTAACATCTTATCCTCATTAGGCTAGAGAGGGTATGCCGGAGCCGATCTTAGCTGACTTTTGGGCGATAGGTGGGGCACACTGGTCGCCAGCCAATCACAGGGCACATATAGACAAACAACCATTCACACTCACATTCATACCTATGGATAATTTGGAGTCGGCAATTAACCTAGCATGTTTTTGGAATGTGGGAGGAAACCATGCAAATTCCACACAGGGAGTTCAAACCCAGGTCTTCCTAGTACTCTATGTACATACCCCATGAAAGTGACATCCACTTGTGGCTTCCCAGTGGGACAAAAACTCCAAGCTAACCACATTGCTTGTTTTAATAACAAAATGTCAGTGGTGAAAAGTCACATTTTGAGTTAAAAAACCAGAAGCTGCCGCCGATGCAAAGTACAGCCAGTGACAGCTTGGCAAAATATGTAAATAAACATGGCAGAATAGTCGACTCAATATAGGTTTTGTCAGGGAGTGATCAATACAAGACTCGTCACAGCACCAAAAGAAAGTCCACATCCGCACAGTGAAACCATGGAAACTCCACAAAGACCTCCCAGCTGGATTCAAACCCAGAACACATATCACATTGAAAACATTGATTACCTTGTTTGTAACTCCCTGCATTTCCAGGCAGGAAGAGCAACGGTGCACCAAAGAGTTTAAGTTCTCGTGTCTCCTGGGCATAGCGCCCCTCTCCGTACAGGTAGAGCCCGTATGCTGGGTACAGTCTGGCAACACGACGAGGCAACGGCACACGCTGTGAACGCAACATGCACACGTTGCAAACATGCAAAGTTGTCAGATGCAATTTCATGTCTGTCATTAGTTCAGCCAAGCTAATTTGTTTGCGGCGAATGGTCAAGTTCCATCTTCCTGTCCTGTCTTCTATTATGTATTTGATCCCCTACTGATTGCTTTTTGGATTTCCTTATCAAATACCATCAGAGCAACATGTTCCGACAGCCACTTTGGTGCAGTGTTTGGCTTCTCAAAACAATATGCGTTAATAAGAGTAATACACTTATATATGTTCCACAGCAGATGAAGAACGAGGATGCATTTTTGGGGTGATTTATTACTCTTTGGAATGCATATTGTTGATGATGACGGGGGAGAAAGTAACGCCAAGTGATTGTGAGGTTTGACATTTTCAAATATGCACTTTTGGGATGATTTATTAGTCTTTGGAATGCATATTGTGAGAAGCCAAACTCTTTACTTGATGTGGCTCCACCAACTAACAGGATTTGTTGGTGATGTTCCTCATCACCAAAATCCGACCAAAACTCACAGGACAACGTGGAGCAAAGTCAGTGTTGATAAACTACACTGCTAATGAGGAAGTCATACAACTTCATGTCAAATATCCGAACTATCCTTTCTTTCTGGGCAATCTGGTGTCCAAAAAGGAGGACGCTATTAAATTTGGATGCAGATTGACTGAAAGCTGTAGCTTATTTTGCTAACACAGCAACAACAAAGTCAGTAAACGGGTCAACCAGAGAAAAAAAAAAAACATCCGCCTGACTTGCTCAATAACTATTTGCGTTACTTTAGATACCTCAGGAAAAACTGGTGTTACCAGTTCACTTCCTCAGCTTTCCGAAGGTATTGCTTTACAGACACATGAATGGACACAGGTGCTCACTAAACATAATAAAGCTATTATAAAATGAATAACATTATTTTATTTATGAGTGACTTATCCATACTAAAACAATATTGACAAAATGCTACAAAGCAACGATAACCACATTATCGGTTTGAAGCTTAAAACATACACTAACCTGGGTGCCGAACATCAAACAAAAGGTTTGTTTATGAGCTGAGCCTTAAATTATTGTATTAGCACTAGTATACTCAATGTTGGTGCAAGTTATTTTTTTTGACACCCTTATTTTGTTACCACAAGTAAACAGGATAAAGTGCACATAGCTCTTATTTTGAAGGCCACGTTTGACCCATAGAGGAACAGCATGAATGGACAAAGCACTGATGTCATACATTGTCTTGATGGGTGGGGGCTGTAGTGGAAATTAAATTAGTATATTGCAATATATTGTCACTTTTTTTTTTCATTGCACTTTTCTTTGAAGTAAAGTTAAAATCTCGTGAATCCCACTTTTTTGTTTTGTCTTGTGTAATTTGTGTGAATAGTATGTAATATAAAATCAAATAATATGCATTGAATCATTATAATCTTAACACCTGCATCGTTTTTCTTGGTTTTCAACATCAACATGTCAAAGGAAAAGATAATTATTTTTTGCAAATAAGGCACATTTGCACTAAACCTTGCTGAATTGTTACGTTCCCCCTAACCAGGGTATACTGACATGTAGGTTTAGTAATAATTATCATTCATAGGTTGAGTAGTCATTTTTACATGACATATACTGTGGGTATTCAAACATGGACGCTTAGTAATCATTATCATTGATTGGTTTGGTAGTAGTAATTGTTACATACCAGGTACTGTGGGTATTCAAGCATGTAGGTTTAGTAGTAGCACTTGTTACATACCAGATATTGTGGGTATTCAAACATGTAGGTCATACTGCATCTGTTGTCTTCGAAGCCAGTGAGTAATTCTTTCAGGCCAACAGCAAGAAGACTCACAGCACAACCGTAAAACAACACCGTCCTCCAATTCATCGTTGTGCTCTTGAAAGACATTGTAATGTTGATGGTGGCGAAGACATCACGGTAGTCACACAGCCGTGAACACTACCAGCGCCATGGCGACAGGAGTCACAACGTCATTTCCGGGATGTGGTTTTGTCCGGAAGTGGCGGCTAATTTGGAATTTTTCCGCCTTTGTTGATCTAAAGTATATACATAACAAACAAAACAAGGCACTTGTGCGTACAATTTCAAAATATTTTATTATTATTAATAATAAAGAACCTACAATAATACTAGCACACATAAAAAAATCTATAAAATCATGAAATCAATTTCCAGTTCATCTGAAGTGGGTAAAAGATAACTGCTTATTTCGTCATTAAATCGTCATCTCAGATATATCTTTCACACATTCTTTATGTTTTTAGACACATAAACATACGTGTCCCTGCTCAATAGATTCGGAGCTGTGGTATTTCAGTAAAAGCAAAATTGGCGACATCTGGTGGAAGAGCGAGGTCAAAGCAACCTATGTCACTAAACGGAGTGAAACATTTCAAAGCAGGGTAATTCAGTAAGTCAGACACAAGGTTCATTTAACATCTTATCCTCAGGGTTCATTTAACTATGTCTACAGTTCTGTTGACCTTTGGAGAGAGGAAACAAGGGCAGACTCCACTTCGCAGCACAATCGTAATGATCAAAATTTGTTTAGCATATTAAAAAATATGTTACATTTTTAAGTTTTTATTCAATACATTTTGCAGAAATTTCTACTTCTCGCACTTTCCTTCACCCGCGAGTGACCATTTTTGTTATTGTGCCGCTTACGGAAATGACGTCATTCATGTTTGTGGTTGGTTAAAGCTAAAATTACTTTAATTACTCCATTGTTGCAACGCCACCATTGTTTTGGCACGCGCACGACAGGCTGTGAATACGTTGTCGTGTGGGAATTATCGCCTTAGAAAGCCAAAGTGTACCAATTTTTTAAGACAAATGTGCGTTTGATCACTGTTGGGCCATGTTTATGTACAGAGTAACAATCTTTCTGAATGCTAGCGTTAGCACTTTAGCAAATGTCGACTGAAGCAAGAGATGTTCCCACATGATCACAAGGTATCCACACAGATTGCTGGTATGCTAGCTGTGAGCATGCTCACTATTAGCATAGTTAGGATTTAATTTCTTATTACTTTTATACCTGAGTAAACTTTTATATGACTAAGTAATGGTTAGTGATGGAAAAATAGGTCACAAGTCAGTGTATCATAAAACAATCTTGTTGATAACACACTGCATCAAGATATAGACAAGTGTCTGATATTTCACAATGGTTAGATTAAAGGGTGTGAAATAAATACACAAAGCCTTACTGAACCTGTGTTCAAAATCAATACAACAATGAAGAAATACGTTGCAATCCACTTCTGTTTGCTTGCACGACTTCTTTCCATTGGAGATAATGGAGACGCCTACTTTCCAAGTACATTTTCTTTTGTTAAATCTTAATCCAAAAGCTTGGAGTGTTCTATCCGTGTAATGGTCCAGTCTGGTGCCACTCCTTTAGTGAACTCCCTTTGAAACCTGCACAGGTCATTCAGTTCAATCCAACAGTAAGGAACGCAGGAGTCCATATGTTGCACACTGTTTATACTCACTCATAATTTGCAGTTAGCAACCTCTTGGTTTGTGTTTCTGCCTCACCAAGCGCCACCTGGAAGATACGAGTCCCTTCCAAAGTGTCGTCCGGAAGCTGTGCGCTTGTCAGATACCAGAAACGCATCAAAATACTTACAAACCTTCTCCCTGGAGAAACACATACACATAGCAATTAGCCAGAGCTGGTAATGTTTAGAAATGTGTTTATTGTCTGACCATTGTCATCGTAGTAGATGCCAACATCTCCTGGTGTGGTGTACATGACCTCATCGGGTTCAGCAGACAGTGCGGTCTTGTACATCAGTGGCAGTAGGCTGCACTTCTCCTCCAGCTTACCAATTAACTGCCAAAATATGACACATATATGTTTTATTTATGTAGCGATACATTCAAGGTGAAATATCAATTGATTTAGGCTACATCCAGATATGTTTGTTTGTACAGTGCATGTAAATAAATGGAACAGGAAGTGTTAAGCAGGTTGATGGTATAAAAATCTTGCCAATGTTTGGGTGTCACACATAAACAAGTACATCCTTACTCACGTCTTTGGCCACCAGCCCATCAAGAGCATCAAAACGGCACTGAGAGAGTAGTTTTGAAACATGACAGAAAGCCTAAAAGACACAGGAATAAAATGGTAATGACGTCATCATCTGCACGAAATTACATAGTAGCTCAGAAACATGCTGAAAAAGTATTTCCATCAATAATAACACAGGAATAACATGTGAGTAGTAACTCAGACCTGTTTCGCCCCTTGTGTAAACTCGTTGATGTTGAAATCTGAATCAAAATAGGCTCTGATAAGAAAGTAGTAGATACGCGTTCGTATCCAAATGAAAGGGTTTGGGATACCGACGACCACCACTTTCTGATTGTGTTTTTGTTCGCCTCGGTCGGGGCTGTACGCTCGAAAAGACACCCCCACGCCACCGGGAGATAGACAAGAAAACGGCGTTTTTTTCCACCGTTTTAGGCTGACACTTTCGTTTTTTACAAAGCGACAAAAGCCGTTTAATGATGACAACCTATGGTAACCCCTTAACAGGATGAGCGACATCTTGTTTTACTGTTTAGGTTTTCCTGTCCGTCGACATTTATCTTCCGACTACTTTCGTTTGTTGAAAATATATTTTTAAAGGCAAAAAAATGTTGGAAATAGTAAATCAATTCAATAATAAAGGCATGTGCGGATTTACACATATTTTAGGGTCCACTGTCAAGTCAATTTTCATACATGGCTTATTGTTACACCGGAACAGCTTTTTCTTGTATTGTTGTTTCACTGGGGAACAATATATATGTAACACAAATGTAAAGCATGTATTTACATATGTTAGCATTTGTGGGAAATGGCGTCTCAGAAAACAATACACGTTCCAGTATTTACAAACGTAGATCGGGATGTATTTATGCAAGATATTTATCCAGAGGTAATGTGTTTTTTTATTTTTACGATGTAGTTACAATGCCGTTTGGTGATGGCGTTTAAAGTCGGAAAGTTGAAAGGCTATTCAATACAAATATTAGCCATGAGCAAATATGCTAAGTATTTTTATTCGTTTATAAATATACAGGACAGTAAGCATACACGTTTTTGTTTTTAAATATTCAATATATACAGATAACACGTTTTACATATCCAGTACACGTAACGTACATGTTTTACAATGTCCAATAGGCGTAGAATGCATGTTTTTTTAAATGTCCAGTACATGTAACAGTGACTGCAAATATGATATAATATAATATAGCGTAAACCAGCCGTGCTGAGGGGTGTATGTCTGGGGCCATGTGTGGACAAATGGACTGTGGAGTATCTTGGACAAAAGGGTGGAGAAAAGGAGGTGAAGATTCATGTTTCCACAGTGCCACAGATGAACTTCTTGCAGAAAAACTTTGTGTACAGGTGAATTTAAACTATTATTGTCTTCATTTATCTCACGTTCTCTAAAAGTGTTATAAGCTACCAATGCTTCATGTTGACAGGACACTTCCATTCAATGAATTTGTGAAAAGGACATCTGAGAAGAAACACTCGGACTTCTTCCTGTCTGAGGTATGTAAACATTTATAGTAGTAGTAGTCTTTTTTTGACTAATTGAATAAAGATTGTAATAACATTGTCTTATTTTAGGATGAGAGCTATTACCTTCGATCTTTGGGAGAAGACGTTCGAAAGGTATTTCGGCAAATCCAACTGTTGAGATCTTTCATGCAATCAGCTGTTTGTCTTTGTAGGAACCTGCTGATCTGAGTAAGCAGTTCCCTGAATTAGCAGACGACTTCCACGTCCCGCCTTTCTTTGACGCCGATCAGTTTTTCTCCAGTGTCTTCCGCATCAGCTCCTGTGGTCTTCAGCTGTGGACACACTACGACGTGAGTGTTGCCTCATGAAGAAAGCATGATGGGAGCACAAATGAGGAAGTGGATTGTTGTATTTGTTAAAATGGTTCATATTCCGTTAGGTAATGGATAACCTTCTGGCTCAGGTGACAGGGAGGAAAAGAGTGGTTCTCTACAGCCCCCAGGATGCATTGCACCTTTATTTGAAAGGCAGGTAGACCCACAGGTCATGTGATATTTATTTGGCTGCACATAACACCAGAAGGTCTGCTGTTTCCTGTTTAGGTGACAAGTCAGAGGTGATAGAAATTGACTCGCCGGAC
Source organism: Doryrhamphus excisus (assembly GCF_037039965.1). Lineage (NCBI taxonomy): Eukaryota > Metazoa > Chordata > Actinopteri > Syngnathiformes > Syngnathidae > Doryrhamphus > Doryrhamphus excisus. The sequence goes on along the minus strand of NC_136368.1, from coordinate 17,942,960 downwards.
CAAAATGTGTTTCCCGACTTTGCAAAGGCAGTGCGATACGAGTGTACGCTGGAGCCTGGAGATCTGCTCTTCATTCCCGGTGAGACTATCCATCCATGTTTTGAAAAGTTAATATTCCAGAAGTGTCGCTGTCCTCCGCAGCGCTGTGGTTCCATAATACCCTTGCACTGGAATTTGGCGTTGGCGTGAACGTGTTCTGGCGTCAGCTGCCTGTAGACCGCTACGACAAAAAGGACTCTTATGGTAACAAAGACCCAGTGGCTGCAAGCAGAGCCCTGCAAGCCCTGGACCGAGCACTGCACCATCTGGATGAACTACCACCGGAGTACCGTGACTTCTATGGACGTCGAATGATTCAGCAAATACAGAAGCGGACATTCGTTGGCTGTCCATCAAGCACAAACACAACAGCCAGCAGTCCATCCATCAAACCTGCATGACAGTTTATGTTGGATTCATGGAATATGAAGAAAACTGACATACTAACACCAGTATTCTTTAAAGTACATACAAGTCATATCGGAGTGGGGATCCGCACCGGGGGACGCAAATGTTTTCAATCCCTGGGGATTGGAATTTCTATTATTTATCTGTGCTGTACAGACTGAACTTGAAACGGAAACCAGCAAAATGCAATAAAATGGAGAGCAGTGAGAGCATACAAATTTGTGATCCTTATTTCTAAAATCACAAATACTTCAACTTGCTGATATAGTTCATCTTCAAACAGCTAAAATAATGCATAAGGCTAAAAATAACCAATTACCTAAAAATGTCATCCAATACTTCTCTACAAGAGAGGAGAAATATGATCTCAGGGAAGAAGTACATTTGAAACACTTCTATGCTAGGACTACGTTAAAAAGCCATAGCATTTCAGTATGTGGAATCAAACTATGGAATGGATTGAGTAAGACCCTCAAACAATGCACAACGATGAGCCAATTCAAGAAACAATACAAGCAGTTGATGTTTGCTAAATACAAGGATGAAGAGTCTTGAACCAGTCATGATGTGCTATACATATCACTATATTGACACTTACTATGGTACCCGTTATGTCATTGGATGCTCATATCACCTTGTACTTCGGTACGGGGTGCATTATTAAAAAAAACAAAAAAAAAACCTTAAACTGTATTATGGAAAGCAGGAAGTGAACAAATGTACAGTTACTGATTGTAAAAGTACCAGATGGAGGGGTAGGATTTAATAAGCTTTGCTTCTTCCTACTCCTTTTGGACATGTGGAACTGTGAACTGATTATGTGATGCATTCAATTGCAATCTGATGCATGTTCAAATGGAATAAAACCATTACCATTACCATACATGACAGCACGTTTGCACTAAGTAAAAATACTCAAGTAAAACAAACATTTACAAAATGATGTGATACAGTAGAACATGGATTAAGACAATTATGTTGGCTTATCAGTCATTCATCTAACACATCCTCTCCAGGGTCACAGGTTATCTGGAGCCTACCCCAGCTGACTTTTAAACAGCCGCCTTTCCACAAGAAAAGATTTAAGTACTACACATGCAGGTACACAACATTTGACACTTTATTGCACAAAGATTATCCCTTTGTTTTTCATACAAACAAGTTAAAAGCTTTGTAAACAGTGAAGCAGCATGTCCTCAGTGTCTTTGACGTCTCCTGCGTTCACCGCTCGAGTCCTTGTGGTCACATTTGTTTTGGTGAATCTCAGCAATCGCGTGTGCGCACTAGAAGCTTAAATAGTCATGTATGTTGGAAGTACGGTAAGGTATTAAAAGCATAAATAGTGTGTTGGAAGGTAGTGCAAGATACCAAGAGTGGCTCAAAAAAGGTCACAAATCGGCTCCTTGCCGGATGAACGAGAGAACTGGAAGTCATGCTGAGAAGAACACATGAATAGTTAAACTAATTGGCTAAAAATACACAAAAATATGAGCGTTCGTTAAGAAAACACACAAAGCATTCATTCACTGTCAAACATGGTGGATGGACGGACGTTGAAAAAATTTGTGAAGAAGGCAAGTAGATGATTGGAGGCAACCAGCAGAGGGCAGTGCAACAGGTGATCTGTCACATGACAGTGGCATTGTCACGTTGATTGACAGTTCGGGCCTAAGGGGCTTTCTGATGGTGAAAACACATTGTTTGTGAAGTGTGGACCATGCAGGAGAAGGTAGAAATCAAACACTTTGATGACTTTAAGCTATGGACTTTGGGCCATGCCACGGCTGGACTTGATCTTCTCCAGTCTTTTAGTGAGGTGGCTGTTGTTGGACTCGAGTTCATCGATCTTGTCCAAAGCTGAGCGCAACTAAAAAGGGAGAGAAAATATGCAATAACGATATACTGGGAATACCGGGAATACTGGGAGGTGTCACAACAACAATGTACCTCTCGCTGCAGCTTCCGTTTCTCCGCTTTCAGATCATCTTCCACTTTTTCCGCGCTTTCAGCCGCTGACTTGTACCGCGTCACCTGACCCTCGAGTCTGCTCACCTGCATTAAAAACAACAAATAAAATGAAATGACACACAAAAATATATCAATTTTATATTTTCACCTTACATTTTGTTCTAATGCAGTCACTTCTTGTTCTGCCTTCACGAGTTTGAACTTCATGTCGCTGATTTGCCTGCTGGAATCCCCTGATAGAAATCCTCACGTGATGACATCACATACAAAAAAAGACACAAAGATGTCTTACAAGAGCAAGAGGTCTTACTCTGCAGATCAACCGTGTTGGGATCGTTGCCGTTTTCCACGATGTCACCATCAGAGCTTGAACTGCCGTCGATGCCGTTTTTCTGGCTCTTTTGGCCCAGTTGGGCTTTTAGGTTCTTTATCTGAAAACATCATAATGTTGCTATAAAAGCCAGTACTATACTAACATAGTTTATTATATCTTTTCATGGGGCATTCAGCTTGTGTAACTGTACATTTATTAATAATAATAATAATAAATGTTTATTTTTTTTAAATTTGTATATCGCTTTTCAAAATACTCAAAGACACTTGGAGTTAATAAAAACAAGTAAACAGAGTAAAATATACGTTAAAATACAACATTATTTTGTTTATGCACAGTTAAAGCGGGGCGGGGCACAGCACTCAATAAAATATAAAAAGTATAAAAAGTTAAGACATTAAAAACAGATTTAAAGAGATGGGTTTTTAGTTTTAGTTCATTTAAATTAAAACTAGGGATGCTCTGATGAGTCGACCACCGAACGGCAAAAGCATGTGATCATAGCGTAGTGATGTCACAAAATCCAATCACATGTGGCTCAAGGTGTGTTTGTGATGTCATGCCCAACAGAACTAAGACAATGTGGGAAAATAGTTGTAGACACACTAAATATTATCCATACTTAAATACTGTATTGTATTTCATTTACAAAAAAAACATGCTAGGTTAATTAGCGACTCCAAATTGTCCATAGGTATGAATGTGAGTGTGAATGGTTGTTTGTCTATATCTGCCCTGTGATTGGCTGGCGACCCGAGTGAGGATAAGCGGTAGAAAATGAATGAATGTATTTCATGCATGACATAGTACAAAGTACTATAGTACTTTAGTATAGTACAAAAGTACTATAGTACTGTAGTACTTTAGTATGGTACAAAAGTCAAGCTCAGACGGGGTACTTATATATTTTTTGGGGTACTTTAGTATAGTACAAAAGTACTATAGTACTATAGTACAAAGGCTCATACAGAAATTGATTTTAATGTGGAAGAACAGTACCGGACCAGGCAGGACCAGTACCCTATTAAAGTCCTTTAAGATGAATTTAAGGCCTGTCATTGTTCATGCAAAAAAACAAACAAAAAAAAATCATACCTGCTCTATCATTTTTTCTCGCTCGTCCACTAGTTTCCTGAGGCGAATCTCTGGAAAAACAAAACAGATTTCAGAGAAAACAATACTTGGTAAAAAAAAAAAAAAAAAAAAAAATAGAAATGTAAATACATGCAAGTAATGCAACAAAATAAAAATAAGTAGTAATATATCATACCAGGAGTGGGTGGAGCCAAAGGCGATGTGAGGGGACTGGGTCAGATGCATGCATAGTGCATCCAAGGAGGGGTGGCGGAGTGTGAGGGAGGTCAGTTAACATGCACAAACTCAGGAGAGGAGGGCAAACAGACAATATTTAACAAAACATCAGGCTTAAGGGAGGACTACAGGTTGGAAGGCACCTACATCAAAACATTTCATCATCACCACATTAACTATTTGCCTTTTAATTATGAATCGATACAATCGTTGAGTGTTTTAGACCCAAGAGATCCTGCTAAGAAACTTAAATAGACAAGAATGTTTATTCTAAAAAAATGGAATTAGCTATCATTCAATGTTTTGATGCCATATTTAAGTCTATGGTAGATGTTCATAGGAGTTCTTTTTGGCCAGTTGAGATAAAGATTAGTGTGTCTCCATCCATCCATCCATCCACAAGGTTATGCTGGAGCCTATCCCAGCTGACCAGCCAGCCAATCGCAGGGCACATATAGACACTCACATTCATACCTACGGACAATTTAGAATCGGCAATCTTTTCGACGTTCTCATTTGTCTGTTAGACCATGTCTTGGTCCTCATGTACTTTGACCTGGACTCTCACCACCACAAGCCTTTTCTGCTGTCTATTAGCAAGTAAAAAGAAGTACAGTCGGTAGAAACCCTGTTCTGTCCCGCTGGGTTCTTGTTCCATCCTAGTCTCAAAACACATAGAATTGAAGAAGACTGTTGGGTTAAACATCTTCATGCATTCAACAAGTTGCACGGTGGACGAGTGGTTAGCACGCAGACCTCACAGCTAGGAGACCCGAGTTCAATTCCACCCTCGGCCATCTCTGTGTGGAGTTTGCATGTTCTCCCCGTGCATGCGTGGGTTTTCATGCTAGGTTAATTGGCGACTCCAAATTGTCCATAGGTATGAATGTGAGTGTGAATGGTTGTTTGTCTATATGTGTCCTGTGATTGGCTGGTCACCAGTCCAGGGTGTCTTGCCCGACCGAAGACAGCGGAAATGAATGAATGTATTTTTTCATTACATATTGATTTTAGGCTGCACGGCAGTTGAGTGGTTAGCACGCAGACCTCACAGCTAGAAGACTAGAGTTCAATTCCACCCTCAGCCATCTCTGTGTTGAGTTTGCATTTTCTCCTCGTGCATGCGTGGGTTTTCTCCGGGTACTCCGGTTTCCTCCCACATTCCAAAAACATGCTAGGTTAATTGGCGACTCCAAATTGTCCATAGGTATGAATGTGAGTGTGAATGGTTGTTTGTCTATATGTGCCCTGTGATTGGCTGGCCACCAGTCCAGGGTGTCTTGCCCGACCGAAGACAGATGGGATAGGCTCCAGCACCCCCCGCGACCCTCGTGAGGATAAGCGGTAGAAAATGAATGAATGACCTGGATGACTGAGATCTATCTTTATAGCAATTTGTTTTTGGATTTATTAACTATGACATAAATGGCTGAATGAAATGTACTTTCTCAATGTTCAAATGACTTTCCAAATACAACACACAGAAAATATTTAAGTTAAACATTAATTAAGAAAGAAAATATGTCCTGCTTCATGAATAAAATATCACACTGTATAAATCCAAAGACTTTTTATTTGAAATGATAAACTAAGTCATCTTGCAGTCATCTTTGCCTTTGCTTTTGCCCTTCTTGCTATTTTTTGGTTGCTTTTCGGTCACTCGGTTGCGTCCCATTTTGGCTGCACTTAAATCTCCCTGCGGTTGTCCAACATCATTTAACGCTTCTTCTACTGATAGAACAGTAGAAGACACTGCTTGAGGGGGGGGCTGGTCTTCACTTGTGTTTTCTAAAACACTAAACTCCCCAGCTTTGCTAGGCGGCGTGTCTTTTGTAACAAAGATTTGCTCATCCGTTGCGTCAATCTTCTCTTGCTGCATCTTTTCCTTCTGGTCTTCCGCAATTCCCAAAGCCTCCACATGGAGGTCTTTGTCTTCCGGAGCTACATCCGCACACACTTCAGGATCCATTGGCTTCACTTGTGAATTTTCTTGTACTACTTGAAGCTTAGTTGGACTCGGCGCCAACATATCGCTGAGGACATCAACACCCACCTCGACTTCCTCCTGCTGGGAATTTGGAATGGTTTGTATTTCTACAGCTACGTCTGTGTCCATGTCATCAAAATCAAAGGACTGCCCTTTCTCGTCGTCTTCGGAATGCTCCTCGTTCTCCTGACTTGTGTTATTGGTCTTTGACTGGTTTGGAGCTGTGGATTCCCGCAAGTGTTCTTGGTCACTTTGGCTATGTTTGTGCTCCTCAAGATTGTCTGCAGACCCTAATTTCTCATCGCTAATCTGCTGCACAATCTGTGGACTTGTAGCATGTCCTGCTTCTTCTGGAGAACTTTGTGTCTGCACCTTCATGTCTGATGCAGCAGGATCAATTTGATCGTCATAAAGCTGTGGTTGCCTTTCCATAAAATGTTCGGCTTGAGTCTCCGGAAAGATTTCATCTTTGTCAAGGTCATGCGATGATGAGTTCTCTGGCTTGACTAAATCTAGAAATTCATTTTCCTTCTTACTCTCAGATAGTTTGGATTTTTCGTCTGACACATCATGAGGATTTTGAGATGAAAATGATCTTTCGGATTCTGTCTGTTCATCCTTTTGGTTTGTACAAGTATTCTCTAGCAGGCCTTTGACGGAAAACCCAATGAGCATGTCACTGTTTGAGTCCGTGGGAGCAGACGGCTTAGATGGTGACTCTGGGCATTGGGCAGGAAGCGCCATAGTCATAGGCTCCATAGGTTCAAGAGTAACAGTTTTGACAGTGTCATCTGAAACATCAACTATGTCAAGGCTTTTAGAGGTGTTGGTACTAACAACGTCAACAAGAACGTCAGAACTCTTTATAAAGCCTTCCTCTACTGTCACAGATTCCAAAGTTTGTTTCATATTACGTTTATCTGCACTGTGGTGACTTTGTGTCTGACTGAGTTGCAAAGTGAGAGAAATGTTTTCATCTTCTAACGTTACTTTATCTGCTTCCAAATGATCATCATGTTGAATTAGATCCATTATTGATTCTTTGGGGTTTTCAACATTTGACGTTTCGATGTGTTCCACTTGCTTTGATTTATTAGGTTGTTCGACATTTGAGACTTTAATATGTTCCACTTGTTCAGTAATATGTTGCTGATCGGTCTCTTTGATAACCTGATCTGTGGATGATTCTTCAATGTGTTTAAAAATGTGAGCGTCACTGCTACATTCGGTGGCTGATCCGTTGTCCTTGGGAACTGCTTCTGGTTGGATGCTTTCTTGACATGTTGTAGTAGCTTCCTTGTTGTCCTTTGGTTGACTTCTTTCCTCCGTGGGCCTTCCTTTCTTTTTGCCTCTCCTCTTCTTTTTCTTCTTTTTCCCAGGATCGTTAGCACCCCGCGGTGGAGCCTTTGTTAGTATTTCTTCAACGTCATCGTTTGCCTCAGCACTTTCAGTTACACATTGGAGTTCAGTATTTGATACACCTAGGACAGACTCAGACTCCGAGTCTTTCAGATTTTCTACCTGGGGACATAATTCTGAATTTTTTGTATATTTTTCTTGTGTACAGGATGGTGGACATGATTCTGAATCTTTGACATCCTCTTGGGAACATGATTCTGAATCGTTGGCATCCTCTTGGGGACATGATTCTGAATCGTTGACATCCCCTTGGGGACATGATTCTGAATCGTTGACGTCCCCTTGGGGACATGATTCTGAATCGTTGACATCCTCTTGAGGACATGATTCTGAATCGTTGACGTCCTCTTGGGGACAAGATTCTGAATCGTTGACGTCCTCTTGGGGACAAGATTCTGAATCGTTGACGTCCTCTTGGGGACAAGATTCTGAATCGTTGACGTCCTCTTGGGGACATGATTCTGAATCGTTGACGTCCTCTTGGGGACACGATTCGGAATCGTTGCCATCCTCTTGGGGACACGATTCGGAATCGTTGACATCCTCTTGGGGACACGATTCGGAATCTTTGAGATTTCCTTGAGGACATGATTCTGAATCGTTGACGTCTTCTTGGGGACATGATTCTGAATCATTGACGTCTTCTTGGGGACATGATTCTGAATCGTTGACGTCTTCTTGGGGACATGATTCTGAATCGTTGACATCTTCTTGGGGACATGATTCTGAATCGTTGACGTCTGCTTGGGGACAAGATTCTGAATCGTTGACATCTTCTTGGGGACATGATTCTGAATCATTGACATCTTCTTTGGGACATGATTCTGAATCTTTGAGATTTCCTTGAGGACATGATTCTGAATCGTTGACGTCTTCTTGGGGACATGATTCTGAATTGTTGACGTCTTCTTGGGGACATGATTCTGAATCGTTGACATCTTCTTGGGGACATGATTCTGAATCGTTGACGTCTGCTTGGGGACATGTTTCTGAATCGTTGACATCTTCTTGGGGAGATGATTCTGAATCGTTGACGTCTTCTTGGGGAAATGAGTCTGAATCTTTGATGTCTTGTGTACACGATTCAGAATGTTTGAGATTTCCTTGAGGACGTGTATCTAAATTAATGACATCTTCTTTTTGGGGACATGATTGCAAATCTCTTCCATGTCCTTCGTCGGAGCATGATTCAGAACGTTTGCGATCTGATTGTGTTTTTGATGAAAGACTTTCATCTATGGTTCTGTGTTTGTTTGTCTCCTCAAAGATGTCAGTGGAGTTGTCTTCAGTAATATCTGTGCTTGTTGCTACTTTCTGTTCTAAATCTGAGTTGACTTGTAGGTCATTTTCAGTACTTGTGATTTCTTCGAACTCAGAGCCGAGAACTTGTTCATCAAATACTTTTGTGATTGGAAGTTCATCAGCTTCAGCCTGACATTCCAATCTTTGGCCACCATTGATGTCTTTGAGCAGCATTTTCTGTTCTTCTGTTCTTCTGCTACGGGATTCCACTAAATATGAACAATCAGTATTAGACAACCTATCAGAGCTCAAATGACCGGTCTGGGCTTCTTGATGCTGCTCTTGATCCACCTCTTCCTTGCCACTACTTCTCAACTGAGTCTCCACTGAGCTTCCTGAGAAATCATGAAGAGCATACAGTGATACACCTGCACTTGAGACATCTTCAAGAGTAACCTTGAGTAGAAGAGCAACAGCGAAAGTCAAGACAGAGCACCTGGGTGAATCTGCATCGTCAAGACGACCAAGGAAAGAGGTGTAATGGAAGGCAGACAGAACACCAAAAGGTATTTTTGGATGACGAGAACATGTGAGTGATACCAGTATCAGTGCCAGTTTAGTGGTGGCGCCCTCTGATTTACACATTAATTGCACCGCATGATACCAGCAACGCATACATCTTATCTGGAGATATGAAATATCTGTATATTGAAAATAACATCTGATCTGACCAAGAGTCTCTCTGATATTATTAGCTAGCACTATTGTTCAGAAGATGCAAAATAATTTGGGTAATTTCAAATTCAGGAAACTTGGGGTATACTCACACCAGGCCAATTGTACCGTGCTTGGGCCCACTTCACGCCTAAAGTATGTTAAGTGTTGTGTGAGTGACATGGGCCTGGGAATAATAGCATGACGCACCCACACATCCATGCAAACAATGTAGCTGAGTCATATGACTATAATGTGATTGGCGCTTGCAAGTTCAATAAAGACAACCTAAAAATAATCAAATATAGTCAAATAGGGAGTCAGGGAGATTTCTATGAAACAGCAAAAAAGAAGCAACATGACCAGAAAACAGGTTGTAACGCAAATGATCAGTGTGAACACCGGCCAGGAGAGAGAGGGGGAGTGAAACCCGGGTCCATGACAGCACAAATGGACTAGTGTGAGTATGCTCTTATGAACATAATTCCTCTTTAAAAAGGTAGGTGCATATCAGTGTTAAAGTAAGAAGCAAAAAAAAGAGCTGAAAGTGGGAAAACTGAAGAATTAATTCCAAAAAGTAATGTTGATCAAATTCAAATTAATTTTGTAAAAATATCACAAATTGAATACAAATAAGTGCAAACCTTTTTTTTTTTTTTTGGAGAAACTGACTTGATCATTTTGGAATTAAAATCTTCAGTTGGGTTTCTGCAAAGCCATGCAAAGAGGAAGTGTTTTCCACGGGTGTGTTTACCGAGCATGCTGTTCCCCTCTGCTGGGAAAGTGGACGATTCCTGAGCTGGTTGAGGAACAGAGTCTCCGCTGGTGCCGACTTCTGTTTCTGTCTCACCAGCACTGCCGTTGATGTTCATATCAGGTCCCAGTACTATTCCATGTTTCTGGAAACAACATTCTCCAATGTAAGCTTCACATGTTAACTTTCAATGCAATGTGAAATGTAAATTCTCATGCATTTATGAAAATACTTCATTACTTAATAATCACACAAATGTAAAAGTTTAAATTACTGATTTTGTTTACTTCACCAAATTGATATTCTTACCCATGGCTGTATGTTTTTGTGTGTTTGTAACAGCCAGACAGATGCTAACATAATGTGTGTATGTGAACTAGTTTTGTACCACTTCATATATAAGTTTATATATAAAGTTGATATTAATAATGATGTCTTGAAATATATGTAACTTAGCAGATTACAAAAAAGTCCCTTTAAAATGTGGTCCGCTCATCAGCTGATTACCTTTAGAATATCTTTTAGCTTCACAACCTCTTCTCTGAGCTCATCTCGCTCAATTCGGATTGCATCAGTGTATTCTTTCTGTCGCTCTAAGGCCTGAGCAGAGCCCCGAATTGCAGAACGGAGGAGAGTGAAGCATGTTGAAGAAGTTACAAGGACAGAAATTGAGAGCAGTGAGGTCAGTTTCATGCAAATGAGACATCTCCACCAATTCAGTCAGTACCCCAATTTTCTTATCCTTCCACTCCACTGTCTCCTGTAGGTCAGATATGTCTCTAGCAAAACCGTCCTGTTTCATACGCAACTGACGGATCTCCTGAAGCAGGAAAAAGGTAGACAGGTGGAAAAAAAAAAAAAAGAAAAGCTCATGTGTTTTGCAGGAAAGGAAAAGCTGTGAAGGCAGTCTCGGCATGCAAGTTAATAATTCTGCTCTTTTTCCAGCCCGCTTTGAAACATTGACCCTGTAGGGTAAATACTTACATTTAACAGCTCCTCGCTTTGTTTCAGTGTTTCTTTCATTGTTATCAATTGGAACTGAAGCACACTGTGGGCATGCTTCTCTCGCTCAAATTCCTGTGAGGAACAACAGAGAGTTTGCTTTTATCAAGGAATTCTGACTCCGCTAATAACATTGTAAAAACATAATGCAGCATAACCAATTTGTTCATTTGTCAAATATCGTTTATTTGGACCTCATCAAGTGTGGGCTGGTGACACCGCTTTTTCTTACTAGAACTGTGGACGCTCAAAGGTTAAGCGGCATGTTCAATGCAACTTGTTTTGCATTAAGGTGATACACTAGGCCAGGGGTCAGCAACCCACGGCTCCAGAGCCGCATGTGGCTCTTTAACCTCTTTGTTGTGGCTCCCTTCACAATGCTGAAGTATTTTTTTTAACACCCAAATGGGGAAAATACGCATCTTTGAAAAAAATCTGACCAAAATTCCCTCCAAATCTGGCAGTTAATTAAAATTTTGGGAGACTCGCAATTTGCTCTGAATGTGAGCATGTCACTGCTTTTTTTAAATTATGTTTTGTGGCTCCAGTCTATTTTTCTTTAGTGAGCCAGGGGATAAAATGGCTCTTTTGATAGTAAAGGTTGCCGACCCCTGCACTAGGCTAATACAGACCACTTGGAAATAGGTTAACTGCTATAATTGCCTAAAATCATACCTTGACCTTCTCCTCATACTCCCGCCGGGACTCAGACAGGAGTTCCTCTAGTTCCATCAGCGAGTCCTTAAGCGTATCCACCTGGTACATGAGGTTGTTCTTCTCATTGTCCAGCTGGGCGTTGGATACCATGGCCTTACGATACTTCTCTTCTACTTCTGTCAATGCATCCTAAACCAACATAGACACAATAATGTACAAACTACAGCACACATTTTTTTATTTCATTTTTCTCCATCAATAAACTTTCAGGATAAACAAAATAGTAGGAAAGCAAGACATGAAAAGAAGCACAGCCACTAAATGGGAGGTTAAGAATGCTAATGCGCTAGACATCAATACAATGAAGATAGGGACAACATTGGTTTACCCCAAGTACTAAATCTGTGTACAATTACAATGTTGAACAATACAACACACTCCATAAGCCTACAAGCTTTTGAGAAGGTTCTTTTACTACCTTAGCTTCTTTTAGGTTCTGTGTGTACTTGGACTCCACATCTTGAATTTGATCCTTCAGTTCATGAATTTCCTGGTGAGAAGAAGCAGTGTGGAGAAAAGCATGGAGGACATCAGACCAGCTGAAGCAGGAAGGTGGAGAAAAAAGGTGTGTGCAGAGAGAAAGTTTGGATTTTTGCTGAGAGCAGTTTTAAGGTGTATTTTCAGCCCTGTGTGCATTCTGATAGTGTAGTGCTGTCCAATTCCATATAGTACACCAACTATTGTATATTTACCGGGAATTATGATAACAATAGTTATCTTCTGCAGAAGCGAGTTCAGTAATGGATTTGTGACAGCACTACGTTGTCAAAATTCACGCAAAGTACACAGTGTACACAGTATACTATATACCGTATATACACTCAAGACACTGTCCCCTTGATTTCTGCTTTACAAGTGCATTTCTACAGATTGCATAGAATAAATAAAAAAAAAAACGTCTTCACATACCTTAATTTCTCTCACTGCAGTCTCGGCATCCACAGTTATGGCAGTCTCTACACTTCCTCTCCGTGAGGAAGACCCGCCGAGAGAGGTGAGAGTCGTTGCTGTTAATGCAGAAGCTGATCTGGAACCCTGAAAAGAAAGGTTGAATAATTTAGAGCCATGCCAAGAAATAAGTGGCGGTATACTACAAAAGATGCTGATCCACTTACTTTCTCAAGATAATCCTTGTCATCTGCCTGTGGAGGGAGATAAAATACAATTAGAGCAAACTCTGGCTGACAAGTAGGCCACAGGGCCCTGGAGTGACTATGCGAAAAGAAACATAATTCTGTTTTTTTTTTTTTTTATGGACATTAAGAAATAATTGTCCTAAATATGCCATCTATGCAACAGTTAGTACACAACCTCAATCTAATAACACTGAAATTTTACACATAATATAAATCAACCAGTGACAACAGCATTCCTTGTTTGGTTAAGTGCATGCGAGGAAGAACAGGAGGCTAAAATGGCAACCAAGCAGGAAATTGCCTCACAAAGGCCTTGGCCTCCTGCGGGTGGAAACAAGACTCACATCAGAAAAATCAGGAATAGTAACATCGTCCAGATCCCTGAGGAGGCCACCACTACTTGCTGAGCTTCTTAAATAACTGGCAACAGAACCACAGTTGTCCTAGATTGGCCACCATGGGACGAAACACAACAGACAACCATTCAAATAAAGTCAACATATGATCCACAATATGGAAATATCGTAATTGAAAACATTTTTCTACTGTCTTTTTTGCTGTTGTTGTTTTTTTTTCATCTGTAATGAAGAACATTTGTGACATAAAGCTTGAATGAGCAACATTGAGTCGGTCAAAGTTCAATAGGATAAATCAAACAAAGTGATCAAATAAACACACAAAAATTGTGACTTCTAAAACGTGTGCATGATGTTCCGTGATGTGCACAACAAGCATCTAAGGCTGGGGTAGGGTGGGAGGGGGGGCTCACCACAGGGCTGGTGCGGGCTGAATTGGCCCTGCTGGATGTTCGGGAGTTGGAGCGGTGGTAGCTACTGTACTCTAAAGACTGCCAAAAAACACATGGTTACTGCTACCCAAATGGTGGAACATGCACATACTCACACTAACAGAGTAGCAGGTGCAGTAGCAATATCACGTCAAGTACCAGACACAAGAGCAGGCTCAGACAACAGTACTACTACTAATTAGGGATGGGTACCTTCACGGGTACTGGTACCCGGTACTGATTACAGTCACAATTCTCTGTACTTTTGAGTGTGTTTATGTGCTAACAAATGAGTTTTCATTTCTTCACGTTGTTATAACACATATTTTCTTATGTTGTTTCAAAATTTGGCGAGGCAAGTTGAATAGAAAGTAAAAAAAAATGCATCAGCAAATGATAAAGATGGAGTAGAACTGAATAACCTCTGCTTCTTCCTACTCCTTTTGGACATGTGGAATCATGAATCGTAATATGTGATTTATACCAACGTGTCCAAATAACAATAAACACACGGGATGTGTTCAGGAGTTAAAAATTGTATTAAAATTGTCTTGTACCTCAACCATTTGTTAAACAGGTAGGTTTTATTGTATCCATGTATTGAAAAATATGACTTATTTCAGCTTCTTTTGCTTTGTGCAATATTAAGGTTCTAAATGCAATATATGAAGTTATATGTGAAGTATTTCTATAATGCCTCATATTAACTCAGTAGCAAGATCTCATAGTGTATAGACTGGTCATATATTTCATCTCGCTTCATATTATGTGCATACTGTATTTGTATATAACTCTGGGTAAAACAGTTGATTTGTTAATACTAGGGTTGTTTACATTGTTAATTTTTTTATATTGTGTATTTTGTACTGCTTAACTGATTCTGTACTCTTGCTGCTGTGCAATGCAAATTTCCCCACTGAGGGACGAATAAAGGCATATCTTATCTTATCTTAGTACACATTGGCCCCTCCCTTGGTCTTCTCCTCTTGTGAACTGAATGTTGCTAGAAGCGGCAGCCATTTAGGTACCAGGACATACCTTTCATTTTACATGAATCAATGCTCCAGTAGTACTGACAAAATCCAGTCAGTGCGTATAAAAATATGAAATTCAGTACCCATCCCTAGTACTAGTATCATGTTATCACATCAGTACCAAGACACATGCTATCCATGTCACGATATGTTAAGTGAAAAACAACCAAGACCAAACTGTAGTTTAACAACTTAGTCAACTACATGCAGCACACCAGTCAAACAAAACAAAAGCAATTTAAAATGTCATGTTCGAACTGAACTTGTAGAGAAGCACACAATCGGGTGCAGCACACCAAGTGGAGCACCATTCCAAGAAAGACTTACATGAGCGCCAGAGCCAGTGACTCGCTGTGACCCGGAGCAGTGACTGTCCTCATATAAGGCACTCTGTATTTGATGTTCCAGACACACAATATGCTCAGGCTTCTGACCTTTTTACATTTCAGTATTTCTCTTCAAGCTTAAGAAAGCACTTAAGAAGGCACTACATGTACGCTACACAGTAAGTTCAAAACAAGATAAAGAATTCACTTTATCCTGTTGTGATTCTTTCCAAAAAGATGTGGGTGCTCATGTACTGTAACAGTTAAGTCAGAATGGACTTTTTCATTCAGCATTTGTTCCATACCAACCTGGTACGCACCAGTTGAACCTGTGTTCCTAGTGGAGGACAGGCCATTGAGGCTGTACAGGTCAGAGGAAGCATAAGATGCCTGAAAGAGGGAGCCATGAGCATCAGACTGAGACCAGAGCACCCAACCAAGACAGCCAAGCAGATAGCAATATTTGCATCTAGGAGGATGTGATGAGATTTTAACAATACTTTTATGAAAAAGTAAAAAATATACACAAATATGGCAATATATTGCAGTCCACTAATTTAATTTCTACTACATTATATTCTTCTGCAATCCATATGTATACAGCATACTCAGGAACATATGACTTCATTCTTTATCTTTCTTAAAGGGGACCTATTATGCTCCTTTTTCGGACATCTATAATGCAGTTACATACGATAACCGGCATAAAAAGCTTTCTAGATCTTCCAGAATCTGCACCTATTCCAGCTGGATTTCTTTGGATTTCGTGCTTCCCGCAAAAACGGTCTGTTGTCATTTATTCCACCCTTGGCCCACTTTCAGGCACACCCACTCCGCTGTGGTTGGTCACACTCCCAAGTGCTAAGGAGGACTTCTGGTGTTGTGACGCTAGCTGACGAACCCAACTTTATAGGAGTTGATAATAAATGGCGAAGTATCTTTTTTCAATGTCCGCTTTTAACATACAGCCATATGTGTTGGATCCCGAATTCAATTCCCGAAGTAGAGACTGGAGAGTCTGAAGTTTGTCAAGAAAAGAGGTTACTTCCTACTGATAATGGTGGGAAATGGCTATTAGCAACCCCGCTCCCTGTATGCACACTCTATAATGCTACACAGACAACTGCTTTTGTTCCATGGCTTACAAAAAATAAACACTGTTAGGACACTGATAAATTGTTACTTACTCTTCAGACTCTTTGACACGACCGAGTAAAGTCGATTTGTCGGCTAGTCCAGATGCTAAGTGGCTCATTTTCAAGATGACGTTGACAGATTAAAATCTTTTTCTTTTACTGATAGGGAATCAGGAACTCCAACCACTTGTGCCTGATGTTTCTGTGGTTAGGAATTGTAAATAAATGTAGCTTTCCCAAAGAAACACTTCCTGGGAGCCATTGCTAACAACGTGAACGCAGGCACAGAGCTTGGGGAAGGGCAGACAGCGTATCTGGCCAACAGCGCACGCCCAAGGAAGCGTGGCTATGTGTGACATCACAAACATCCAGTTTTACATAGAGTGTTTTGAGCCATCCCAAACTTCTTTTAGGGCTCAAATGAAACTTTGGTATCGTTTAACAACAGAATACAACATTCTATTTAGGTTCTAGAAAGGTCAGAAAAGTGGAAAAAGCATAATAGGTCCCCTTTTAAGTAGAAATGCTTAACACCATCTCCTTCCATACAACCCATGCACATGCATTATATACAAAGGAAATTATCTTCCCTTTTCACAAACTTTGCTTTATGAATGGCAACAGCTTTGGAGTGAAATATTAGTGTACATTAGCACATGATATTCATAGTATGGGTGCAAAAATACTTATTACTGTGCTTTCTCAAACCAAAACGCCACCACAGTGCACTAGAGTATAGATGTTAATGGAACATATTGGCCAGCAGACGCACCAACAAATCTCCCCTGGATGAACGCGAGACCCTGCTGTCATCACTCAGTCTTGAACTCTAACATCAGCAAAGAGAGACAAACCATGACATGTCCAGCTTTCATCTTTTATCTTAGAGAACAGACAGCTACTAACCCTGCTGGACACAACACTGTACTCATCATCGTAGCCGTTCCTCTGCAAACCCAAGAATGAGCCATGTCATCATTTGCTTGTAGGCTATTTGTAAAGCAATAGTACATACATCTTTATCTTTATGCTTATGTTTCTTCTTTTTCTTGGACTTCTTATGTGGGACCAAGGATGAGCCCTTAAGAGTGACAAAAGATAAATATTTGATGACACCAACGTAAACCACAATGTTGCTTGTGGAGAAGATCACACCTCACAACACAAGATCACACAACATAACCATGCCATGTGGGTTGTTATGAAACAGCACACAGAAGAACACAAGGTGTTACTCGGATTCGGAAAACAGGACTAAATCTGACATATTTAGGTTGTTGTAAGAGAATGGAATTATGCAATAATGAGTGTACTGGAAGACAATCATCCACGATATACCACAGTGCCTAAGTAGAATAAACAAACACTTGTTAAAACAATTAAATAAGTGAAAAAAAACATAGTATTATGCAACGTTAATTATTATGGGGGGGCAGAACCTCTGATGATTTTGCTAGGAATTGCAATAACCACAACACAAATCACTGATTGCACTGTTGCTAAACCAAAAAACCCCAAACTACCATGCATTTGAAGAAAAAAAAAATCAAAATAAAACAGGAAAAAAAATGCATGCTTTGTATTATGAGGGATGGAGTTACATTTTAATTGCAGTAAAAATGTGTGCATGCTTACAAACAACCACAAACATTTACTTTTCACTTCAAACTTTTCACTTTGACTTATTAATATCAGTCTTACCCCTGCCCCATAAACTGAATCAAGATCAGACTGTTCAGGAGAAAAAAGTATCAGCAACAACTACTACTGTAAGTGTTAGACATCTTTTTTTTTTTTTTAAATAGATAAAGGTTTGAGCCTCCACATAACGGCACATAACCTCCACATAACCAATGAACACAAAGCGAGGATGTGGATGTTTTGGACTGACCTACATTGGATTGCTTTTAACATATTTAACATATAAAAAGCCCATACGTTTTTCTGTATGTGACTCTAGCACCACTGTTCTAGACCTTACATAATTAAAAAGGAAGTTATAATGTATTAGAGAAGTGTTAAAAGTTGTGCAATATGACACTCACCCTGACACTGCCTCGGCTTCCCACTGACAAGCGTTCATCATCATCTGAAAGCTGTGAGACAAAGCAAAATATCGAAACAGATGATTAGGTTTGATATCTTTTGGACAGAAAGTTTTCCTATTTTTAAAGACTTTGGAGATGCAGAATCGATGTGTGAAAACATCATCATGCATGATCCATCTGTGTATATTTATCCATAATAATAATAATAATACTGAATACCACTAAGCCGTATATGTCATCAATGGTTATTTGTTGAACATGAGACGCTTGATGAGATGGAAACAGAGGGAGCGCTACAAACCGTGTGCATCTGTGAGGGGCGTGAGTATCTCTCACTGTCCTCCTGCATTTGGGAAGGGAAGTTAATGATGGGAAAGGATATGAAGAATGAAGGAGGAGACAACAAAGATGGAGGTCACAGACAGAAGATGGTGGTAACCATTGTGGATGCATCCTCTGCTGTTCGAGCTTTGCAGTGGATGGGGAAGTTGCATGTTTTCTCTTCAGTCACGGCCATTTTTGGTAATAATAGCCACATCATGCTCAGATCTTTGGTTTCTCTCCAAAACATCACTTCCATCAAATCATTCAACTATACACTATATAATTGTCTTAGAGGACAGGCCACAATTCCAAAGGTTAACGTTCTTTAGTCATGGTTAGTAATGTTAAAAGACTCTTGTGTTTATATCATTACAGCATTCACGTGATCCGGGGTAATTTAAAGTAATTCAGAAATTAAACAATAAATCCCATGCGGTCCACACCAATAGAGCAGATGGTCATGTTGATTCAGAGCCAAATGGTTAACTTTGCTCCCCTAAGAGCATTATTACAAAGGATTAAGCTTTGATTCATTACAATCTCTTATGCTGTTAAGGAACATTTTACACGCCACATGCCCTCAAGTCAACAACTCAATGAAATAAATACACATGCAACCGTGCAGCATATTTGGGATAGTGCCACCCAGCACAAAAACTATACCATCCATTGCTCAATATCTCCCCATTTGCCGTCCGCTCTGTCATCTAATTTGGTGTTCAAGCCATAATATTTCTAAAAAAAAAAGCAAGGAATAAAAGCAAAAGAACACAATTCAGTTAAAAGAGCAGTTCAAGCACAGTATGTACTTTGAACATAGTCATGGAAAAAAAATTCTTCAGTTTCTTGTTTATTTTAACGCCTAGTACAGCTAAAAGGTACAGTTGTTTGGACAAATATAACTATGACAACAAAAATAGCTCATAAGAGTTACATTTTTCGGAAGCACAATGTTAGTGATAGTTATTCATGTACGAATAAATGATTTTGCAAAAATCAAGCAATCCGTGGACGCTGCTAGATATCATCTCTTGAATTAAACTCTTATGAAGTATTTATGTTATAATCATTACATCTGTCCAAACAAATGTACCTTTGGTTGTATCATGCATAAAGTGAACAAATAAAACGAACAAACAAGAGTGGTGTAATTATTTTTTCTATGACTGTCTACTATGCCACAGGAACAGGAAGAAGCCTACCTTCTGGACCTGAAAGATCTGTGCAGCAACAGCAATCGGGGGAGCGAAGAGAAAGAGAAACATTGGAAGATATGAAAGAACAGAAACAGGACTATGATTGCCTTCAAAGGGGACCTACTATGCTCATTTTCAGTTCTTTGTATTAAGTTGTGGACTACATATGATACATGCGATAACCCTCACAGAAAGCTTCATAGATCTTCCAGAATCTGCACCTATTCCGGTTATATTTCCTTGGATTTCCAAAACTGTCTGTTTAAATTTCTTCCACCCGCAGCCAGCCTCAGGACATGCCCACTCTGCTTTGATTGTTCCCACACTGCTTGTACAGTAGGGTTGGGCGAGAGGGACCTTACCATACTGTATATGACAATATTTTTGGGATGTATCACGATATGACGATATAACATTTTAATTATAATTTTTTAATTAATTTAATTTAATTTAGTTATTTTAATAATTATATATTTTTTATGACACTCTTTGTTTACATTTCTTACATTAAAGCCGTAAAACCCTCACGCTCTGTAAGAGGAGATTTAGCCAACTTTGGTCAGCGTTTTATCGCCATTTGAACCTGTTTAGGTCGGGAGGAGTTTGTTCAGTGTTTGATGATTTTGTGCCACGGTACAATAATACAACATTCTAACAATATTTATAGGTCAGAAAAGTAGAAAAAGCATAATAGGCCCCCTTTTAAAAAATTAGTGGCAAGCAGTGACAGATGAAAGTCTGACTTCAGATTTAGCAGCAAGGTCAAAGTTAATGAAACGTGAAAAACATGGAACATGAAACAACGGCACATACAAGCACTTTAACAAACACTTTTCATATGTCATAAACCATTATTGAAGAATACTGAAAGGTGTCGCTACATTTATGACTTTGAGACAAAGTGCTCTACTGTGTTCTACTGAAATGTGTGCGGTCTCTGTCCATTAAAAGCACGATGCAGCACTAATCTAACTAGACGCTTGCAAACATTGTAAACTAAATAAAAATGTTTGGTTTTTTTTTTGCTTCAAATATTAACATTTAGTGCAGCTTCTTCATCACTTCACCCGTCCTACTGAAGCTCTTTTTTGTCCTTATCGGTTCTATACTTAGAGTCCTTTATATACAGATTTACCACCACCGTCTCTGTTGTATACTTGCCCAATGGTCTGTCTGCTTTATTTTAATTATGGCTTTCAGAAACAGATTTGTCTCTAACCTCTGAATGACCTCAGTACTTGATAGAGACGCCCTTATGGGTCCAATGTTCTTGCTCAGGTTCCGTGATAAAAAGTAATGGAGGTCAAGTCTATACTGATGACCAATTACGGCAAAAGTGCCAGATCAACAATGCGGCTGACCTTAATAAAGCATTTTGTCTATGAAGGTTAGATAAAAAAAAAAATCTAACCCCCGGACGACCCCGGGAGGGGTCCCCTAAGGTCGAGCGACTCCAGCCAAACAGCAGCGCAAAGACAAAAAAAGTTTCACCCAAAAAAACTTACGGTTATATGCAATATATAACCTAAATATATATGCAGTACCAGTCAAAAGCATGGGCATTTTCTCATCATATTGAATGAAAAGTGTGCCCCAACCTTACTATGTTACCCCTCCTGTACTACTAATAAGGGTGTCATATTAGGGGAAATACAAGTAAACACTAAAAATGTTCAATCCTTGGGAGAGAAACTCCAAAAACTGCATTACTTATCTGTCTGGACAGTCAATTAGGTAGAACGCCAAGCACACCCATAAGCCCATTCATCGACTCAGTTGCACAATCAGCTTATATGTTTATACCGATGTTATTTCACTCACCATGCTGCTTTTTTTGACAGGGGGGGTTCCTGGGCGCCTGATGAAGGCTGCCCTCTGCCCCCTACCTGCTACCAGGCGTCCGGCCGTTTTGTAGAACTCAGGTTACCAGCAAAGACGACGACATCCACAGCAGGTAAGAACCCCCCCAGATTGACCACACCAGGGGGGGTCAACGTAGCAATTTAAATCCAAATAGGGCACAGGGAACTAATTTAAGTCCAATTTAAAAGAAATCCACCCGCCATTCTCGCACGTTTCAAGCTCACACTTGACGGACGGCAAGTGTGCAGTAGTCCACGCCCAGTGCAACACTGCAGCTTGGACCAAGGAGCGCAACCTGCTAAGCTACTTTAGAACTGAGTTAAAGGATTTAATGGACACACACACACACACACACACAGTTTAACAATGACCGTTAATCCAGTGCATTGGTGGTTGTGCGTACATGTGTGTGTGTGTATACTGTTGTTGTTTTGGATCAACACCTGGGATTTGACTGGCTACAACAATAATCTAATGTCCTCATAATATTATGTATTTACTATAACAAAAATGCAGTGGTCATATTAACTGTGTTAATTGCAGTAATGTGATAACGCTAATAGATAAGTAGTAACAGGAAGGGGCAGAGGTCGATCTGCATGTATGAGATTACTTGAAGCTAATAATAGAAAGCTTGATGTCCCCGCAGATCAGACATTCTAAACCCGACAACAAACCCCGCAGAACACAAACACGGCCACGCTGCTTGACCCATTTCAACAGAATTCTAATTACGTTTAATTTTGGTACCGCATATTACTAAAAACAGCTGCGATACATTAGTACATTCATAATTCATTGAATATATTGTGAACTTGGCTGCACTGCGGTCGAGTGGTTAGCGCGCAGACCTCACAGCGAGGAGACTAGGGTTCAATTATAAACCCTAGTTATGGTCCAAATTGTCCATAATGTGAGTGTGAATGGTTGTTTGTCTATATGTGCCCTGTGATTGGCTGGCGACCAGTCCAGGGAGTACGCCCGAAAACAGCTGGGATAGGCTCCAGCACCCCCTCGTGAGGATAAGCGGTAGAAAATGAATGAATATTGTGAACTTGAATACACTGTATGTTTAAATATAGCATGCCAAAAGCGTATGGCCATTCATATTTTGACAAAATGTGTTGTTTGTTCCACCTAAAACGGTTGAAAATCAATAAGAGTGCAAGTACATTTATTGTGGTGGTCATTTCAGAACAGTATCGGTAATGTGCAGTGCCAACCATCAATAAATGCATGAAAATACACATGGAACTCAGTGTATTGTCATGTGTTTACCTCTTTTTGTTGTCTTTCAAGTTCTCTCATGCGGATCTCTCTGGCTTCTGCCCGAGCTGCCCTTTTTGCTGCCAGCCTTGCCTCAGCCTGTGGGTAGATAAAAAAACAAGTGGACAATAATAACAATTAAGAAAAGAGTTAATAACAAAGTCATGTAGTTTGTTTTTATTTTGAATGTTTTCAACACACCAGAAATAAATGCAGATTCCAGGTTCCTCAATAAACCTTGAATGGCAAAAAGTGACTGTATTGCCAATCGGTTTGTTTTATACAGTCCTGTTAATATGTACTTTATGGAAAAATACTATGCAAATAAAGGCAAATTATGCATGGTTCATCACTGAGAAAAATCAGTTGACAGTTGACACACAAATAATCGGAAATTATATGAAAGCTATGTTTTGGAAACTAATTTTGTCGAAAATCCAATAAAATGTATGACTATTATAATGGTTGTGACTACTTCTTTTGGAAAGTTGGAAGTAAATGTAACACGGGAAGAATAATTCCTCTCAAAAGACCAAGAACGGATGATGTAATGTATTTGCAAAGTTGTTGTATTTTCAGATACACAGTATTTATAGTAATGTATTTATTTGAGAACATCCAAATCATTGCTCCACTCAGCAATTAATCTACAGAAGGGGCCTTTTCCTTAAAAGGATCTCTCAGACCATAAACTGTGGCTGTGCGCTGCAGAGAATTTGTAAGCATTTCCTTCCTTTAGCATTGCGGTAGACTGTAACTACAGCTTGTTTGCCTCTCGGCAGGGTTACAGCAACCCCTCCTTTTATTACACTAATGCATTTCCTCAATGTCAGTCTGCATGACCAAGCAACAAGAAAACATAAATACAAAGATTTATTTTTTTAGAAGAATTCAAACACCAGCAGCAGAACCATAAATGTGTTGTAGTTTTTGGAACGTAAACAGGTTTTTGGGGTTGCTAAAGTTTTACATATGGAAAACCTTGGCGCCCTGTGATTGGCTGGCGACCAGTCGAGGGTGTACCCCGCCTCTCGCCCGAAGACAGCTGGGATAGGCTCCAGTACGCCCCGCGACCCTTGTGAGGATAAGCGGTAGAAAATGAATGAATGAATGAATGAGGATGCTGCTGAGGTTCTCATTGGGAGTGACCAGGATGGATAGGATCAGGAACGAGTACATCAGATGGACATTACATTTTAGAGGCCTTGGAGATAAATCAGAGAGGCCAAAACTGAATGAATGAAACCCTTGGCCCGCTCCATGGAATCCTGACACTCTCTTCTCAAGACCATTTTGTCATGATTGTTAATAACACTTAAAAAAGGTTAATAAAGACTTTGATGCAACACTGATGCACTGTTCGCATTTTTCGTTGTTCTATTATGCAGTGAGTTCCTTACTTTCACAACAAAAGTCCACCATCTTCTAGCAAATCTCTTTATTTCCAATTACATTAGCTCTTCTAAGTGTCATTCATCATTAAGATTGGATGGAACTGGACTGAGTTACGTAACGTTAGAAGAGGGGCTGGTACTTTTTCATGCACGGAGGTTAATTGGCTATTGTGCCCCAGCAGACAGGATAAACAGTTGTCTATTGGGTCAAGTGAGGTTCAAAGTTCAGAGTTGTTTTGGTATCGTGGTGTGTCTAAAACAGCCAAGCTAACCGGGTTTACGGTCAATATGTGGAAAATGGCGCACCTGATGAAAATGATGAAAGTGGTCAGTGGATGGAAGGATTTGTGTAGACTGTTTACATTTACTGTCAAAATAACAAGGCTATTTTTGTCTGTTTTTTATCTACTATCAAATCAACTTTATTTGTAGAGCACTTTTCCTGTAAAGACATGCAACACAAAGTGCTTTAAAAACAATTACCACAATTAAAAGGAAAAACAAATACTAAGAAAGCCCCTCCCTCCCACCCACTATACTAGACACACACACAAACACACACACAATCACACACAGTAGGGAGACATGGCATGGCACTGAGGATCAAGGAAACGCCACCTTTGGGGCCGTCCACACTGGGAGGACCCCGACTCCGACAGATGGGCGGACCCCAACATTAAAGGGAGGAACCCCCAGCCGGCCGGGCCGAAGGGACCCAAGGATGGCACCCCCTCAGCGGACCCGACACAGCCCCCAGTGTGGAGGACCCCCCTTGAGGAAATACTGGAGTTAAAAGCTAAAGACTAAAAGCATAAAATAGGACTAAAAAGATAAAAACATAAGAAAAGTTTAAAAATATTAGTCAAAAGCCTGATTAAAAAGGTGTGTCTTTAATCTTTTTTTAAAAATATCAAAATACTATCTACTACTATACTGTGAGGCTTCCAAGGTGAGTTGCATCATGTTTATGTTTGTGATTGGTCAAACATTAGTTTCATCGAGCCAACCAAAAAGAACTTGTACTTTTGACAATCTGTGTTTAGATCTTCCAGTGAGTACCCCAGGGTACTAAATGTTGAGTATTAGCCCAACAAATCAATCAACTTGCTGCAAATGTATTGTAAACAGGTCTGCTATCTGTTGACTTTGTTCTGCCAGTTTGCTGGTTGCATTGCCACGGCCGTCACCACTTCGCTATGGCGTTGACACCTTGGTTGGGCAAATAAACAGGAAACCATTTGTGATAACAATCTGACTGGTTTGTGCACGAGATGATGTCATCAGGAGGAAATGCACACAAAATGGCCCACTTCCTTCTAAGGACAAATGGTCGTGGGAGGCGCAGGAAAAGTAAGGAAATAAATCAGCAACTGTGTGGGCTTCAAGTACATGGCACAGTCTTTGGAGTATTTGTGCCAAAGCTCGGATTTCCGCCTTTGTGGAAAACAATCAAGCACATGCAGCCTTGATTACACGTGCGGTACTTAACCATAATCAATAAATTAATAAGAGATTGGTATAGTATGGTGTACATAAACCTAACTATTTTTATATGCGAAAATGACTATTGCTTACTGTGTACATTAGAGACAGACAGATTAATTGGATGGACTTTTATGACGTGTCATAGATTAATCAATAACAGTGAATGCTTGATATATTACAGTAACTTCTTTTTATTATATTATAAGTCCTTTAATGTTGCATTAGGTAGATGCAACTGTCATACATTTCACTTTATTAGCCAAATTGCCACTTGTGTTTATTTTAAAAATGGTCAATTTCACAGGCAGAGGGAAAGATTACGGTGTGGATGGTGTGGAGCCAATTCACAAAAAACGGTCGATGCAACATCTGCAGTGTGCAAGTCAGCCAGGATTCTAGCAAAAAACACTAGAAAAGTAAATGACAAAGATGCATGTGTTACTAATTAAACTTCCTTCCTAAACTTCCTCAATTAAAATAGTCTTCTGCTTCTTTGTGTTCAATCATATTTTGGGTATTATAAGAATCTCTGTTCATGTACACCGTAGAGTATATCCGATGTATATCAATGCTCTTACTTGATATATCGGCCGATATAGCGGATATCGTCTATTTCCAGCCCCCAATCCCAAAAATGCCATCAGTCAGGCTCTAGTGCACATCACTGCATGCTTTGGTTATTCCTTCTATAATGATTAACTTAAGATGGAACTGCAAAAGGACATCGTTTTTTTTTCCCCCCCGCTGTTCATCATCAAGACTAAGCTACTTCACAGTCTTAAACGCCTCACAGAGCTGCCTGGTATTTTAATCCCTGCTTTAATTGTTTTCTCAAAGTAAAGCAGCAGAGCCTGCTACTCAGATGTTAGCAAGCCAACTAAAAATGACAATGGCTTCATATAAAACTAAATATTTGACACAACAGTGTTTGGCTTCAGGTTAGTTTTGCACACATGCATCTGGCTGCAAAACCCTTCACATGACACTTTTTATACACTTTTCTAGAATGGCAATAACGTTTTGTCACATTTCTCTCTTGTTTAAAGGGGGCCGAGTATGCTAATTTTTCGACCCACATTAAAAAAAAACACACAATAACCCACACAGAAAACACTTCCGGGTAAGCACACTTTGCTGTGATTGCTCACACGCCCACAGTGCTTCCTAACTATGAACCATATAAGGAAGTCCGCCCCTCTGTGACATCACAAAGGGCCAGTTTTACCACGCCTTTTGAAACCGAGTGTTTTGAGCCATCCCAAACTTCTTTCAGGGCTCACTTCTTAATACACAAACCTCATTATCGGAAACTTTGGCATCGTTTAACACAAGAATACAACATACTAACAACATTTATAGGTCAGAAAAGTGGAAAAAGTATACTAAATTATTAAGTGACTGACGAGTATTTCACTCCTAAAATGTAAACCAAGAATAAATGTTCGACGTAAACCAAAACACACGCTAACTGAGGTTCAACTGCATAGGAAAGGGGTCAGGAACCTTTACTATTAGGGCCTGTCCACACGGGAAAATTCTTGGGATTTTTTTGGAGGGTGGATTGCAAAACAAAAAGGTCCACACTGGAACTGCCAGATGGGAACTGCTGCTGTTTGACTGATGCTGCACCATGAGCCTCGAAAACTCATCATACTATGTCAACTATTTGTTCTTAAAATGTCGTATTAAATTATAACGTGCTACTTGCAAGCCTTTACTTGGGACTTGACTCGAGACTTGGAATTAAAGACAAATCACGGACTTTCTCCCACCTCTGGTGCAGGGTCATCAAACAACATTGTTTTAGTTTTCATTGTTTCACTGAGGTAACGCAACAACGGGTCAATGGGCTGTGTGGTCTTCAACAGTCGGTTTTACATGACTAAAAGTTTCTCTAGGGTTAGCATTGTGAGACCTTAACGTTTTCGAGCAAGTGGTAGCTTTCCACCACCATCCCCCTACAGACAGACCTCATCTAAAACTAGGGTGCAGCAACAGCTGATGTGTCAGGGTACTATTTTTAAACTCTTTAGCAGAACAGGCCAACTCATCAGGGTGGTTGTACCACAACCATCGACTGCTCTGCTACTTAAAGACACAGCCTTGCTCACCAGGATTAAAAAAAAACAAAACAAAAGTACGCTAAACTGCGATGCCAAGAATGAGGATTCATTCACCCACAAAACACTTGCTTCTTCTCAAAGTGTGTCAGATCTATAAACGCACCCCGAACCTCTGCTGATGACGGAAACAAACTGAGGTCTGAGAGTTAACAGTTACCAGCAAGGGTAATGTAAAAGCTCAAGTTAGCATACAGCAGCATAAACAGTAAAGCACAAACAGATGTTCAAACTTTACAGGGTTTTATCGCTGGTCTCATGGTATTAGCTGCTATAAACAGAATTAAAATGAATATTATGGTAATTTTATAGTGTAAATTGTCCATAGGTGCAAATGTTTCAATGCTGAAATGTGTCAGTTTATTCTCTGGTGACCCCACCTCTTACCCAAAGTCAGCTGGGGTAGACTCCAGCTCACCACGGTGCTACAGCAACTGAATAAATGTCTGGCCAATGATGCTCGTCAATCCTAGTGGGTTAAATTTACCATGAACACAGAATTAAAAAATAGTATGCGTCTGTTCTACAAACTATATTTTAACAGGCATATTAAAGGCATATTTTCACTTTTCACAGCCTGAGCAGAACAAATATTGACTGTGACAAAACAGAAGTAGACTGTCACTACTGTTTCCATGCAAAGAATATATAATAATTAACACAATATAGTAAATTATGCGAAACATTTTGAGAGATATGCAGCATATGAAGCATGCCGACTACTCGGATGGCAAAGAATTGTGGGATTTGTTTGGGTCTAGCATGACGTGGAACGGAGGCGATAAAGGTTTACTTTTGTAGGGGGAGGAGGAAACAAATGTTAGATATCCTGTAGTGCAACACCTTCTTATTGCTTGTGGATGCATTGTTTTCCATACATTCATCTAACGGCCCGCCACAAATAAATTTAGACCCCCACAGATACATTTGGTGCTACCTTTGCTTTTTTTTTTTTTTTTTTTAAGATTTGTCTCCCAGTACATCCCAGTTGGTGTCCGTATAGCTTGTTGCTACAGCACCGTACATTATATTCTGATTCTTAACACATCTCATAAGCACCTGGTTTGCTAGAGAATTATAATTAGAAAACAAAGCAGGAGGGGATTTAGTGTTGCTGGTTTAGTGACTCATGAAAACAATGAACAACTTTGCCTGGTATTACTGGACACTTTTGGAGACTCAAACATGAAACAACATATCACTCTGCTGTGACCCGCTTCTACATGAGTACAAACCAGGAAACATCATAAACGTTTTGTTTTTTTTTTTGAATGAAAGAGGATATTTTTGTTTTCAGCTATGGTAGTATTTATATAAGGTATATCAAACAATTTCTACTATATTAAAGTGATGACAATACAGTGTAAACCTCTCCCACTGTTTGCAGTTCATGTGGTAATCCAGCCAGTTGTGCAAGATTGAACGTGTATTGTTTACAAGAGGAATATTTGTTCTTTTCATATCTGGCAGGTTATTAAACACAGAGCATTTAAGTGACACTTCTTATAATCATAATAATCTGCATGGAAGTAAGTGTTAACATTATAAATGTGTTTACCAGTAAATGTAAACATATCACAATGTAGTCCTACTAATGACTTGTTATTTTTCTGGTTGATCAGTTTGATATACATAGAAAACGGATGGATGGAATATGCGGTTAGCATGTCGGCCACACATGGGTTTGAATCTCTGTGTGGAGTTTGTATGTTCAGAATGGGTTTTCTCCGGGTACTCCGGTTTCCTCCCATATTCCAAAAACAAACAAAAACATTTATTAGAGACTCCAAATTGTCCATAGGTATGAATGTGAGTGTGAATGGTTGTTTGTCTATATGTGCCCTGTGATTGGCTGGCCACCAGTCCAGGGTGTACCCCGCCTCTCGCCCGAAGACAGCTGGGATAGGCTCCAGCATACCCGGTGACCCTAGTGAGGATAAGCGACATAGAAAACGAATGGATGGGATATACGGTTAGCATGTCGGCTACACATGGGTTCGAGTCTCTGTGTGGAGTTTACGTTCCGGGTGCTCCGGTTTCCTCCCACATTCCAAAAACACGCTAGGTTAATTGGTGACTCCAAATTGTCCATAGGTATGAATGTGAGTGTGAATGGTTGTTTGTCTATATGTGCCCTGTGATTGGCTGGCGACCAGTCCAGGGTGTAAGACAGCTGGGATAGCCTCCAGCATACACACGACCCCAGTGAAGATAAGCAGCATAAAAAGTGTATGTATGGATGGATATACATATTGTATCAAATCTTTATTGATATCCATAAAGTGATACAATACCGTAGGTTGTTCACATGTTCACATATAACATAGGTTATTGTTCTCTATGATATAGATGTGATATCATAGGTTGTTGTTCACATTGATACAGTATATAGTAATATTCATGTAAGCTATGATACAAA
This sequence comes from Doryrhamphus excisus, assembly GCF_037039965.1. Classification (NCBI taxonomy): domain Eukaryota; kingdom Metazoa; phylum Chordata; class Actinopteri; order Syngnathiformes; family Syngnathidae; genus Doryrhamphus; species Doryrhamphus excisus. The sequence goes on along the minus strand of NC_136368.1, from coordinate 17,912,531 downwards.
ATGACTCGAGATATACTGTTTTATGATTTCTATACGTATGTTTAAAAAAAAGAGTGGACTAACTGACTCACCTCTTTAGCTATAAGATTTAAAGCATCGTCCTCTGCTGTACTTCTGTCTTTGTTGCTGCTTCGTTTCCGTCCTGTGCCCTGGCTGCCCATGTTGGACATGTTGGACGGGACGTGTCCAACACTTTTAAAAGTTCACTTCGCTCCAACGATGACACCACAAGTATCCTCAGAACCGAGCGGCACGACGGCGGCTAACACGTCAACGTAAAAGACGTGAAAGGAAACGTAACTTCAGTCACACATCGTCCCGGAGTGAAGTCGATGCGGTGTAGCCCCGCTGTGTAGTCATGGAGCACAGTTAAAAGTCATGCAGTCAGTTTTTCATGTCGTCACACATCCGTCTTCTTCCTGTGTTCGGTCGCAGCGCGCACGCGCCCCGACTCGCGCACACAATGTGGTTTAAAAAAAAACAAACTCTTGTACCACATTGCATTGAGTTCAATAGTGTCATTACAATAAAAACAAAGATTTGTAAAAGCAGTTTCGTCACAATTAACATTAATGTGTTGATGCGGACAAACAAATGTATTTACCTCTCCTCGGCGTGACGGCATGGAGGACATGCTACCTTAGGAACATGCAGCAATTTAAACATTTCATGCAACGGAAACAATAATATACGACTTCCGTGCAAACGGTACACTTTACGTGTAAGTCAGCATGTTTGTTTAGTTCAATTGCACTACACCGACGACTTCTACCTCATATCTAATGACTACAGATGACTTTTATTGTTATTAGATTATATTCCGAATTCACTCCTGCATTAACTATATCCCATATTTTTCAATGTGTGTATTTGTTAAACAAAGTTATTTTTAAATTTATTCCTAGATTAACAGTATCACATATATATTTATAAAAATAAACACGTTAAAATATGTTATATATTATTATTTAATATAATTGTTATATATAAATATATATAATATATTTTTTTACATACAGTATTTTCAAGGAACCTGTAATATTTAACCATTAATATTTATTTTGATGTATTTTAAAATACATAATTTTGTCTGCATTTTTAAAGCAATCAGTGTTTTTCTACAACTAATTCTAATGTTTACTGATGTGCATATTTTTAATCTATAATTAATATTGTATTAATATTTATATTAACATGTTTTTAAAGATGTAAATGTTACATAGATAGATGTAACAAGTTCCCTACAAGGTCATTATGTAGGTAATGTCGCCATCAAGTGTTCATTATGTGTAAGTGCAATGCTTCAGGGAAAAGTAATTCTCTGGTATACAAGGTTAATGAATAATGTTTTTAATTTATTGTTTTGTAGTTATTAATGTACCGTAGGGACATTCGTAACTCGGGATGTCACCCAGATCAGTTAGCGCCTCTGTGTGTTTTCAGGAATGAAATATTTTCATGGAAAGTGCAATACATAAACTTAATAAATTAGCAGCTATTATAAATAGGGGTGTCACGAGACCAGACAATATTACTAAATTACAGTATTACCAAAGAAAAGTTAATTAAAGAAAAGTACAATGCTAGCGGCCTCGCTTTCACCCACTGAGACATAGAGACTGTATTGCTGACAAAAGGGCTCACTCCATTCATACGTTGTTCTATGGAACAAACATGCAAAAGTGCGGATTTCAAGGCACAGAAGTTGTAAATGTTTATTAGAAAGTCTGTTTTATTTTGTGTTCTATAAAGTTTCAGTATATCCAAATGAAACAACAACAAAAAAAACAACAAATACATTCGATCTTGCTTCATTTTCTTAGATGGACGTTTGAGGCAGTGGATGGAGAACTTAATGTATTTGCATTCAAGCAATTAAGGACAATGTAATACAAGACTTGTGTAAACTGTTGTGTGGGCTTGGTGACTATAAGAAATGATTATAAAAGGATCAATGGCATTCAATAAAACAATTTGTGAATGGGGCATGTACAACACAAAAAGATAGAAAGCTTGGTGAACTCATTAATGCAAGTTCCAAATATATTTAGCGCTTGCTTAACTATAAATGTGCATTGTGAAGACGTGTCAGATGACTTTACTGTACAAAACCGAATGCACCAAATTCATCCATGTGCAAAACAAACACGTTATGTAGCACCAGTAGATGAAAACAAGTCATGCAACAAATTGTGTTGCTTTCATTGGTAACAAAACAAAAAAGAAAGCAGTTCAAGATATTTGGGGTCAAGTCCATTAGTGTGGAATCCAGTGCAGCCTCTATTCTTACAGTATGACCAGTGTGGATGAGTCTCCTCCAAACAAAAAGACTGGCCATGCGGGCTCCGCGTCTCCTATGTGCTTATTGAGGCCATGACTCCTTGCTTGATGGCGACTGCTGAGAATGCAAAAGGTTCTTTCATCAGAAGGGAATCATATTGCAAAAATACACAAAGCTTGTGTACCTTCACACATGTACAGTACAGAAATACATCAGGGTGGCCCTATAGCCTGGACAAATGTATAATGTACACAGATAGATACATACTGTATATACACATACTGTAAGCATAGGCTCCAGCACCCCCGAGACCCTGGTGAGGATAAGTGTCATAGATAAAGATTGGCTAAAATATACCCCAAAAAATCATTAATAATTAATACATAAAATTATTCATGTATTTTTTTAATAATAATTTAAAGATATAAATTTAAAAGAAAATTTGGAAATATTTAATAATTTATTGTTATAAAAAATACAAGTATAAAATAAATAATGATAATAATAAAGTATAAATAATGCATAAATAAATGAATACATAATAAAATAATTATATATAATATTATATAACATAATATATATGTATTATATATAATAATATATATAATATATTTTTTATTATTTATAATTTAAAAGAAAAATGTAAAATATTTAATAATTTATTGTTATTAAAAATACAAGTATAAAATAAATAATGCATAAATAAATGAATACATGATAAAATAATAATAATTATGTATAAAAATAATTATATAATATCAATAATTTATAATATTAATATAATTTATATTTTACATATTTTATAAGTATTTATGTATAATAATATAAACCAATATATATTACAATTGATAAATTAATACAAACTCTACATTTACTAGGCTGCACGGTGGTCGAGTGGGCCACACAGCTGGGAGAACCGCGTTCCATCCCCCCTCGGCCATCTCTGTGTGGAGTTTGCATGTTCTCCCCGTGCATGCGTGGGTTTTCTCCGGGTACTCCGGTTTCCTCCCACATTCCAAAAACATGCTAGGTTAATTGGCGACTCCAAATTGTCCATAGGTATGAATGTGAGTGTGAATGGTTGTTTGTCTATATGTGCCCAGGTTTTTCAGGAATCAGAGCAGTCTGATGGGATGCTAAATACTTGTTTTACTCTCTGTCCACAGTCTCATCTGTCATCTTGTTTGAGAAAACCCGTATTTATGTTTGAGAAAAGTAACAGTAGGCCAACCATGCTAACATTCTAGCTGGAGTCCCCTTGGAAGACATCACGTACCTGCATTTCCACAAGCCCTCATACACTGTTCATGCGTGTCGAAGCGATTCTGGTTTCCTCCACAGCCTCCATACCAGAAGCGTGCGCAGCTCTTGCTGGGAGCATCGTAGTGCCACTTCAGGACAAACTTGGCACATGTTCCTTCCTCTTTGGGAAGCGTACAGATGTCCACATCTGTAGAGGATGCTGGAAAGTAAACAAAATTATATTCAGGATTTGTGATGTTAAGGTAGAGTGGCTGCTGTCATTGGTTTAAAAAAATGAGTAGAGTCGTCCCTGGCACTTTCGCGGTTCAAACCAAGGTTATAAATACAGTCTTTTATGCTTTATGCTGGAGGTCTGTCAGACTGAACTATGGCAGGAGTGGAACTTTGCACACACTATAAACCTTGCAATCCTACTTGCATGGAGTGTTGCCACATTCACTGGTTTTGTGACGAGTGACTGTTTTTTTCCATTGGAGTTTGGGTTTGCTCGGCCATCTCTGTGTGGAGTTTGCATGTTCTCCCCGTGCATGCGTGGGGTTTTTTTTTCCCGGGTACTCCGGTTTCCTCCCACATTCCAAAAACATGCTAGGTTAATTAGCGACTCCAAATTGTCCATAGGTATGAATGTGAGTGTGAATGGTTGTTTGTCTATATGTGCCCTGTGATTGGCTGGCCACCAGTCCAGGGTGTACCCCGCCTCTCGCCCGAAGACAGCTGGGATAGGCTCCAGCCTATGAGTTTGGGTTTGATGAAAGTTACATGATCGCTGCATATGCCTTCTATCAAAACATGTGATAATGGTGTCCACAGTATTTCAGAAATTCACGATTTCCTGGTTCTACACTCTAAGTATCATGAGAACTGTAGTTCCATTGTCAACTTTCGTTCTCCCAATATCGTGTACTGTCTCGTGTTGTGAGCTCAGTGTATTGTGACGCCCCCATTAACTCCACGCAATTCATTCATTCATTCATTTTCTACCCTTTATCCTCACGAGGGTCGCTGGAGCCTATCCTGGAGCGGGGTACACCCTGGACTGGTTGCCAGCCAATCACAGGGCACATATAGACAAACAACCATTCACACTCACATTCATACCTATGGACAATTTGGAGTCACCAATTAACCTAGCATGTTTTTGGAATGTGGGAGGAAACCGGAGTACCCGGAGAAAACCCACGCATGCACGGGGAGAACATGCAAACTCCACACAGAGATGACCGAGGGTGGAATTGAACCCTGGTCTCCTAGCTGTGAGGTCTGCGTGCTAACCACTCGAATGCGTGTTAATGAAAAATGAATGAAAAATGAAGGTGAGCGTGTCTTAGAACTTACTTTTAGCCGGGCGGCTCTCCACTTTCTCAACCTGCTGGACCTCAGACTGAGGCTCTGGCACTGTTATGACAGATATTTTAAGAAATACATAAATGTATACTTACTGTATACTTATGTATAGACATACACAATAGTATGACACCAATTAACAATGACAAACTAAGTATTACTGTATATCACTGCCAAAGCATGTACTTATTAACATGCAAAGATACTCACCAGTCTCTGGTTTGTCCAGTGGTGTGGTATTTACTGGACTGGTCTTCTGGTTGATGGTTCCATGCTCTGCTGCCTCTGCCAAAGACACATGTATTTGTGAAGCTTTAATTAAATTGTTTTACTTCCACAATCTATTCTGTCTTAAATCCAACCTACTCGTAGTGATAATGCCTTTGTGAGTGGAAATCACATAACCATCTGCACCGTGGGCCGTGACCACAGCGTGATATGTCTGAGCACTTTCCAAGTGGTCCACGGAAAGCTCTACACCCGACACGTTGGTCTTCAACACCAGTGCATTGTCACGCAGTCGGGTCACCACCACTTCAAAGTAGACAACGTGTTTGGGTTCCGGGTTGTTCCAACGTAATTTCAGACTGCTTGAGGTGATGTTGGAGACGTGAAGATCATCTATGGTGGTAAAAAATGGTGTGAATTTTTTTTTGTGTGTTTTTTATTTAGCAAAAAGTATAAAACCATGACTTTATTGTATTATTAATGTCAACATTTGAGCCTCATATGCAAGGTTTTTGCTTATTTTTTTGTCTATAATGTGCTGCAGGTCAATAAAAACATGTTGTGGTCTACAAATGGCCTCCGGGCCACAGTTTGGACACCACTAAGTTAACCCAATGTATTAGAGTAAATGAGATGTCCTTAAAGACATGTAATATACATATTTCTATACTTTATTATACCAGTGACACATTGGAAAAGTAAAATGAACCCCCCCCAAAAATAAAAAAACTTTTGTTGTGGGGTCGCCAGAGCAAATCAATCGCCTCCATCCAACCCTGTCTTCCTCACACCAACTACCCTCATGTCCTCCTTCGCTACATCCATAAACCTCTCTCCTCTGGACATGTCCCAACCATCTCAGTCTGGCCTTTTCTGACTTTATCTCCAAGGTCTCTAACATGTAATGTCCATCTGATGTACTCGTTCCTGATCCTATCCATCCTGGTCACTCCCAATAAGAACCTCGGCCTCCTCATCTTTGCTACCGCCAGTTCTGCTTCCTGTCTTTTCCTCAGTGGCACTGACTCTAGACCAAACAACACATACAATAATGCCTAATAAAAACCCACGTCAAGCTGAAACTCAACTCTGAACCCTCGATGTCACTTCCTGTCCGAGTTTAAAGTTGATTATAAAGGAGCGAGAGTGGTCTAATAATGTTAAAAACATTTTATTTAGAAGGTTTACTATGCTGTAGGATCCCTGCATATTCACAATTCAGCATTTGGGACGTTGACCCTGAAAATTTTGTGGGTTTTTTTTTTTTTCAAAAATAACAAAATTTAGGGAATCCTGCCCATTTGCATTTTTTTCCTTAAAAAAATTCTCATTTACTATAAGTTGTTAATGCTGGTAGCGCCACATCCACAGGAAAGGCTTTTTTCATTTATATTTACACCAGGGTTTACATATTTAGGAGTACATCGTTCCTGATCCTATCCATCCTGGTCACTCCCAATGAGAATCTCAGCATTCCTCATTAATCAAATAAAAAAAACAAACTGAATAATTACATTCATTCCTTTGATAATAATCAACATCACCTGTGTGCTTTACTTGATGAGATACTTGGTGATGTTCATGATGTTTCTTCTGGTTCCTAGAAATCAGAGCATAGTATGGATGAGAAAACATGCAGGACTGCAAATCATGAAACAAAAAACAAAAACATACTCTTTTTGATGTAACAAAGTAAAAGGGTTTTTTAGGGGTTGGTCGCTCTGGAACCACTTGCAGTTTTTGGAGACTTCAGGAGACATGTAGAAAGCGTTTTCGACTGAAACGAAAGCAATGAACACACTATGGTTATGCTGATTCATCACTTGTATAACAACCACAAATGTGAACGGAGTCATTATAAGTAATCGAACATCTAGCTTGAACTTACTGCTGATATACTTGGGCAACAGCTGGCCAAAATTCTGAATGTGTTTGTCGTAAAAGTGTGAGATGGTGTCCAGCCTCTTGAAGAAGACATCTGATGGTTCGCTGGCCATGCGTGCCAAAACACGGGCGTCCCCAGCGCTCAGTTTCTCACCGACGCCCATAATGACCAAAAAGTAGCCTCTGCATTTGACCTCGGTAGCAACACGCACGAGCCTTTCCTCCTCCTCTTCCACACTTCCTGTCACAAAGAGCATGAGGACTTTCCGAGGGCGTTGGAGTGGTGCTTTCTCAAAAATTTCCTCCACTGTTGATTCCATCGCTGCTGCCAATGACCGAGCACCTTCTAGCTGGGGGGTCTTCTCCAGTAAGAACTTCACAATCCCCTGAGCCGAGTGGTGCTCCGTCAAACCAATATCCACATGGATGGGGGAGCTGCTGTTGTTTTGGAGGAACTCATACGGGGCTTGTTGGATGACCGATACTCTGGCATGGTGAGCGGACGTTGTCGGATCGGAAGACACCTGAAGATGCTCCACCATGTGTGCTATGTAGCGTTTTATTTCCGTAAAGGCTGTGGGATATGTCGTTTCTGAGCTGTCCACGACAAAGGCCATGTCGATATCCACGTCTGTGGTGAAAGACCTCCTGTCCCGACCAGTCGATGGGGGGACATAATCACACATTTGGTCTGGAGAGCAGACGTCTGGGAAGGAACAATGACAGATATTTGTTGATTTATACAATGACAGATATTTGTTGATTTATACAATGACAGATATTTGTTGATTTATACAATGACAGATTCAATGATGAAATGGATGGAATTTATTTACACCAAGCTACGCTCGGTAACAGAAAGACATGTTTTTGGCGATGTCCATGCTGAGCTCAATAGTTAAATGGTCCCTGTGTTGTGGCTTTTAAACTAATATTGGATCCCAGTGGATTGCTACAGTAAAGTAAATAACGGATGCTTTACAAAACCCCAAATGTGACCCCAGAAAACATTAGTCCGGTTTAGATACACAAGTCTTCCTTCTGAAAAAAACACTTCTGGCTGGCACTGTCCACTGTAAAGAAAGAAAGAAAGAAAGAAAGAAAAAAGAGAGAAAGAAAGAAAGAAAGAAAGAAAGAAAGCAAGGAAGGAAGGAAGGAAGGAAGGAAGGAAGGATGGAAGTAAGGAAGGATGGAAGTAAGGATGAAGGAAGGAAGGAAGGAAGGAAGGAGGAAGGAAGTAAGGATGGAAGTAAGGAAGGAAGTAAGGAAGGAAGTAAGGAAGAAAGGAAGGAAGGAATGAAGGAAGGAAAGAGGAAGGAAGTAAAGATGGAAGTAAGGAAGGATGCAAGGAAGGATGGAAGGAAGGAAAGATGGAAGGAAGGATGGAAGGAAGGAAGGAAGGAAGGAGGAAGGAAGTAAGGAAGGATGGAAGTAAGGATGGAAGTAAGGATGAAGGAAGGAAGGAAGGAAGTAAGGATGGAAGTAAGGAAGGAAGGAAGGATGGAAGAAAGGAAGGAAGGAAGGAAGGAAGGATGGAAGTAAGGAAGAAAGGAAGGAAGGAAGGAAGGAAGGAGGAAGGAAGTAAAGATGGAAGTAATGAAGGATGGAAGGAAGGATGGAAGGAAGGAAGGATGGAAGGAAGGATGGAAGGAAGGAAGGAAGGAAGGAAGGATGAAAGTAAGGATGGAAGTAAGGAAGGAGGGAAGGATGGAAGTAAGGAAGGAAGGAAGGAAGGATGGAAGGAAGGAGGAAGGAAGGAAGGAATGATGGAAGGAAGGAATGATGGAAGGAAGGATGGAAGGAAGGAATAATAATCATAATCATAACAATAATAACAATAATAATAATAATAATAATAATAATAATAATAATAATAATAATAATAATAATAATAATAATAATAATAATAATAATAATAATAATAATAATAATAATAATAATAATAATAATAATAATAAACAATAAACAATAAACAATAAACAATACAACAATAAAATGTGGAGAATAAATAGATGACATCAAATATGAACAATGTACAGCATAAACATTAATTTGTACAAATAATTTTAATAATTTAGAACAAATAATAATAATTTAAAGTTTTGCGTGTGCGTGTAAATTCCCAAGATAACATAGAAATGTGGTAATCTAAAAACAATGGTTGGTAGTATGTTTCACGGTAACATTGTGTGCATCCTTGAGTCTTAATATTTGAGCTCTTACCGATACAAACATGGCAGTTCATGACTTTTTCCATGACTGATTGGTACTGTGCACTTCCAGGGCTCGGTAAGACGATGACTTGGGCCAGTGCTGTGTTGTTAACCTGTTGACAAAAACAATGTTGTATGCAAAGTTTTTTTTATTATTTTTTTTTAGTTGATTAGAAATGTTTTTACCTGCAATGCTCTACTGAGCGCTCTGTCGTCGCTTCTGACCAAGAACAAGGTGGCAATTCCAGCATCATGGAGACGAAGAGCCGCATTAGTCACCGTTTGTGCGTTACTGACTGACCCACCGACAAAGAAGATGGCAACCTTCCTCATGAGGAAGCCGCTACGCACTCTTTTAAAAGTGTTCTGGGCTACAAAGTTCATCGCCGTCTCTAAGCTACGCCTTTTGTTGGTCTGCAGCATCTGCAATCCCTCGATGCGCTGAACCAACGCTCGTTTTTTAAGCGCATCTGCAAACCTGACCTCGGTTGTCACTTCACTGTTGTACAGAGTCAAAGCAACACGAGCTCCTCGTGGACAGTTGCTTTCAGCGATGGTGATGTCTCTCACCAGCCTTAAGGCTGTGTCACGCATGGTGTTGAAGACCGGTCGGCCAACGTCATTGGAGGCATCCAGAGCGAAGGCCAGCTCAGTTGGGTAGAGAGGACATTCTTGCTTACCTAGAATTCATTCATTCTATAAAATCATGATGTTTGTGAAAGGAAAAAATTGATGTATTTTTTGGTACTTACCATAACAGCAAGCTGGTAAAGGAAGCAGGGGAAAATTCATGTGTTTAAAGGTTTGTCATTGTCATTGACAACATTTACATGCACTAAAACAGTTGCGAAATAGTTTTTCTATGAGAAATCCCTGTTTACATCTGTAATACTATTGTATGAGAAATCCCTGTTTACATCTGTAATACTATTGTATGAGAAATCCCTGTTTACATCTGTAATACTATTGTATGAGAAATCCCTGTTTACATCTGTAATACTATTGTATGAGAAATCCCTGTTTACATCTGTAATACTATTGCTGTGTATTACTGTTCTTGCCTTTAGTGATCTTGTGTCACACAATGCTCATTTTCCATATGTGGACTCTTATAGAACAGCCACACACAATAACCCGCAAAGAAAGCTTTCTAGATCTTCCAGATTTTGCACCTCTTTCTGCAGTTTTTCCATGGACTTCCTGCTTCCGACCCAAATGGGCCACCTTGGGCCCTCCCATTGGTCACTCTCCCAAGCGTTTGCTACTCAGATGTTAGCAGGCGAACTAAAAATGACAATGGCTTCATATAAAACTAAATATTTGACACAACAGTGTTTGCTCTCAGGTTAGTTTTGCACACATGTGGCTGCAAAAACCCCTCACAATACACTTTTTATACACTCTTCCTAGAAAGGCAATAACGTTTTGCCACATTTCTCTCTTGTTTAAAGGGGGCCTATTATGCTAATTTTTCGACCCACATTAAAAAAACACACAATAACCCGCACAGAAAACACCTCCGGGCAAGCACAGTCTGCTGTGATTGCTCACACGCCCACAGTGCTTCCTAACTATGAGCCATATAAGGAAGTCCGTCCCTGTGTGACATCACACAAAGGGGCACTTTTACCACGCCTTTTGAAACCGAGTGTTTTGAGCCATCCAAAATTTCTTTCAGGGCTCACTTCTTAATACACAAACCTCATTATCGGAAACTTTGGTATCGTTTAACACAAGAATACAACATTCTAACAACATTTATAGGTCAGAAAAGTGGAAAAAGTATAATATCTGATGATCCATCCGTCAAAATTTACACATGCAAAAGGAACTGTTTTTCGTGACTGATTAAGGTGTTTGCATGCTGCTTTCGGCACAGTTCATACAATAACTCATTTTAGTGCATGTAAATGTAGTGAGTTATTAAATGTGTAAATATACATACGACAGTTGTCTCTGATCTTCTTGACAAGGTCACATTGCTGAGGACAAAGGAGGCAATGTTGAGACACTCATGGAATCACAATAGGTGTCTCTTAAAGGGGAAGTGCACAAAAAATCATTTACAATTCTTATGTGAAACTTGAACACATATTCATTTCCCTTTTTTGTGCATTATAAGCTAGCTCAAAATTAAAAATTTTAAAGCCCTCATCGTTTGATAAACATGCTGTGATCATGCATTAACACGTTCACTGATGTTTTTTTGTAGACGTCTTCATAGTCGAAATGAACGTGTGTTCACACAAAAAAGGGAATATGTATTCATATTTCACATAAGGATTGTAAATGACGGGCAAAATTCCAAAAAAGTGCAGTTCCCCCTTAAGATTAAAGTCATCTGGAGGATGTCTTAAACTACTGAATAATCTTCAAGAGGACATACCACAACACCCGGTCCTCTCGGCCCTTTCTGACCCTAAGGAATTAAAAAGAAAAAAAAGCACTGATGTTAACATCTGGACAAACATTTAGCTCAGACAAGTGAAAACCATTTGCTAAGATACATTTTCACCAAGAGTGTAGATTAGACTGTCTCAAATGTCTTGATTTTGAGAGGTTTTAAACATTTATACTGTAAGTATCAGTTGCTTACATAAGGTCCTGGATATCCAACCTCTCCTTTCTGTCCGGGAGTACCAGCATTTCCAGAGACGCCCTGAAGAGAATGTAGCGTAGTATTTTTACTTTAATAAAAGTTCTTCACACATAAAGTAATCACATAAAAATGCAGTTTACCCTCTGTCCACGATTTCCTCTGGAACCAGGTCCACCCTTCGTTCCTGGGTTACCAGCAGCTCCCTGTAGTTTTCAGAAAAAATTAAAAATGCTTACTTGTGTCCCAATGTCACAATGTTCCAGTCTTATCAGTTGTCTGATATTATAAGCCAATATTGGCATAGTCAGCCATGTCGCCCGTCTATGATGTCATCAGTGGTGGACTCGCAACGATGTTAAAACAAACATTTTTTTTTGATAGTTTTAGAATTACAGTCGCCCCTAAATAAAGAAATTTCTGCCATATAGGATTCAATGTTAATAAATGGAATATTTTTTTTAGTTCGAGCATAGAAATCCTGTTCATGACTTTCTAAATACACTTTAGTTTTTAACATTATTATTAGGGCTGTAGACATGAAATAACATGCCTATAGTCATCTTTACACTCGTATCATTAATTGTTTACATCACAATGCACATACCTTTTGCTATATGGACTCGATTGCCAGCTAAACTTACCACTTCCACACAGAATGTGAGGAGACCTTTTGCTATATGGATTCGATTGCCAGCTAAAATTACCACTTCCACACAGAATGGGAGGAGACCTTTTGCTATATGGATTCGATTGCCAGCTAAACTTACCACTTCCACACAGATTGGGAGGAGAACTCATGCAGTGTTAAGGTAATGTAATGCAAGGTAATGTCTCAACAACGTTTTGCGTCATCACTAGAATACAACACATCACTTGTATTTCAATATAATAATAATATATCATAGTCTAACATAAAACAATAATAATTCATTAATTAATTTCTGAAAAAAATGAGCTGTGAAATTTTGCAAGGGACAACTGTGTAATTTAAATGCATAAAACACGTATAAGCTCATATAAATTACGAATGAAAGGAATAAATGAACGCTAAAGATTATTTTTGTGTTAATTGAAGACGCGACTGTTCCCAAAGACACAATGTGGCAGTGAGATCAACACCTTTTCTCTTCAACACCACTGTTGAATTCAACAGTGTTTCACACTTTCTTTCTAAAAATGCTGTCACTGATTGGGTTGTTGAGGTGAGAAAACACTATTGACAGTATTGGCAAAATGGGCCGCACAGTGGTCGAGTGGTTAGCATGTGGTGAGCACATTTTCAGTTGAATGTTTCATTTACCTTAGGTCCTGGAAAGCCTGGAAAGCCTTCATCACCCTATAGATGAAAATAAAGATATATTTTAGATAAACCGTCCCATTGGTGTTGATGACAGGTTGGAAAGGTGACTTGCCTTTCTTCCTTTGTTCCCAGCAATGCCAAACCCATCTCTGCCATCTTCACCCTTTGAAGACAACAAATCTGTTTAACCTTTGTTGTCAATAAAATAGCTAACCTTATAATCAGTAGTAATATATGATGTGTTTCAGTATTTTTATACGCAAAACACGAGTGGCTTTATTCTTACAGGCTCTCCACGAGGTCCAAGGGGTCCAACAACACCTTTAATTCCTGGTTCTCCAGGCTCTCCCTGCAGAAGTACAGACAGAACTTGATAACATACAGTCAATGTTAAAGACGCAAACAATGCCGAAGCCTAAAAACCCAAAGTTAAACACTTTTTAATGTTTTATTTTCAATAGATTTCATTAAGATAAGATGTCTTTTCTTTTATGCCTGTGCAGCCATGATGTTTTCTTTAAGTGTTTTCGGAATTCCTCAAATAGACGACACATGTGCACCCAGTAACACGAGAAAGGAAGACTTAAGTCGACGTGTTTATAAATTAAACAAGTCTGTCATGGAAAACACAAGCCACGCCAACACTGGTTCCGCTCAGTACCTTGCGACCGACAGCTCCTCTTCTTCCCTTTTCTCCTGCAGAACCCGGGCTTCCTCCAGGACCCTGGAAAAACCAAATATCACCACACACACACACAATACACACACACACTTGATTAAGCATTTTTATAAAGATTTTTTAGCTTTTTGATCTACATTAACATCCAACGTGGTTTAATACTGCTAATAAAGAAAGACACAAACACACAAAGTCATCTGATATTGACAACAAAGCTTTATAACGACTTCGCTTTATAGACGTAAGAAGACATTCATTCAAATGTTTATTTGTGTAACAGACAATAACTGTCAGCTTTACTCACCCTGGGTCCAGGATTTCCATCTTCGCCTCTGGGTCCAGGTGCTCCATTTGGTCCTGATGGACCCTAGTAAACACAAACAAGGCCATTGTGATTCATTATATAGATGCAGCCCTCCATTCAGTTTCTATGCCGCTTATCCTGGGGTCATTCTATTTAGTACTTGCAATCCCAGTACTTAAATAAAATTCTCAGTGTGCTATATATTTGATGTTACATGCATTATACTGCACCCAAATAACCAGACTACAGGCATACAGGCAAAGAATGGTAATGATAATGGTAATGGTAATGGTAATGGTAATGGTAATGGTAATGGTAATGGTAATGGTAATGGTATTGGTAATGGTAATGATTTTATATCATTTGAACATGCATCAGATTACAACTGAATGCATCACATAATCAGTTCACAGTTCCACATGCCCAAAAGGAGTAGGAAGAAGCAAAGCTTATTAAATCCTACCCCTCCATCTGGTACTTTTACAATCGGTAACTGTTACATTTGTTCACTTCCTGCTTTCCATAATACAGGAAAAGCGGTAGAAAATGAATGAATGAATGAATGAGTTTACTTTTACAATCAGTAACTGTTACATTTGTTCACTTCCTGCTTTCCATAATACAGTTTACTTTTACAATCAGTAACTGTTACATTTGTTCACTTCTTGCTTTCCATAATACAGTTTACTTTTACAATCAGTAACTGTTTCATTTGTTCACTTCCTGCTTTCCATAATACAGTTTACTTTTACAATCAGTAACTGTTACATTTGTTCACTTCCTGCTTTCCATAATACAGTTTACTTTTACAATCAGTAACTGTTACATTTGTTCACTTCCTGCTTTCCATAAGACAGTTTACTTTTACAATCAGTAACTGTTACATTTGTTCACTTCCTGCTTTCCATAATACAGTTTACTTTTACAATCAGTAACTGTTACATTTGTTCACTTCCTGCTTTCCATAATACAGGAAAAGCAGTAGAAAATGAATGAATGAATGAATGAATGAGTTTACTTTTACAATCAGTAACTGTTTCATTTGTTCACTTCCTGCTTTCCATAATACAGTTTACTTTTACAATCAGTAACTGTTACATTTGTTCACTTCCTGCTTTCCATAATACAGTTTAAGGTGTATGATAACAAAGAGAAAATCTGTGGACTTATTTATTATATAATGTTTTGTGGTTACACAAATATACGTTCGCTACCTCGCGTGCCCTGATGAGATGAATGCATGCGACACAAAGTGCTAATATGGAACACATGATTTGTTTCGCATGATTTGTGATGTTGATGATGTTTTGGATCAGGTGGGTCCAAAAGAAAAAGTGATAAATCAAAGAAGAAATTAGATTTCTTTCTGTCTGCAATAGACTTCAAACCATCAACCCTCTTCAAACCCGTCAAAAGTTCTTACAAAGGTGTATTATGGATCACTTACTCTGGATCCTCCAATACCAGGTTCTCCCCGCACACCATCAACACCCGGCTGTCCAAGATTACCCTTGAAGAGAAACAACAAAAACACATCATTCCGTCATGTGACCATGCTGCAATAAGATAATAAGTAACGTTATTTAAAAAGGACTTACAGCTTGTCCCGGTGCACCTCTTCGTCCATCAGCTCCCTAATAGAAATAATAATAATAAATGGATTCATACACAAAATAGATAAGACAAGACGATAATGCAGATAAGACAATAAATGACAAAATGGTACCCTTCTTCCTGGTTCTCCTGGTGTTCCTTTGTTTCCATCCTCGCCAGGCTCTCCCTGTCATTTCATAACATAAGTAGAACAGTAATTCCGTGTTATGGATGCTTTCATAGCATAATAATAAAAAATAAAAATAAATAATGATTTTTACCGCCGGTCCAGCATCACCAGGGTCACCTTTTGGCCCTGCTCGGTTGTTATCCCTTCCACTTGTACCCTAGACGACAAGAATGAATATTTACACACTCAAGTCAAAGTCATTGAGAGTGAAATGATGGGCGATATACTATGTAGATGTTTTGGAAAATACTACAAATTTATGTCAGATATGTGTATTTTACATTATTGTTGTTAAATATTTTGCATATTTCCTTGCATATTTCCTTGCAATTAACATGCTAGGTTAATTGGCGACTCCAAATTGTCCATAGGTATGAATGTGAGTGTGAATGGTTGTTTGTCTATATGTGCCCTTGTAATATTTGCCACACTATTATAGCATTACAATTGTTAAATGGCTTTGAATGAGCAGTATTCCCTTGTTTATTGCGATTAATTGGTTCCAGTGATAATTGAATTTATGTGAAGTAGGATTGCTTATTTATACATTGAATATTTCAATACTTAAAGCATATAAAACATTTTTATGACCTTCTGAATACAGCTTTAAACATTAATAGGGCCCTCTCAACATGAAATAACACCTGTATAGTCACACAATTCATAATACCTACATTAGTAAAGAAAATAAGCCATTTAAGACATAAA
Source organism: Doryrhamphus excisus (assembly GCF_037039965.1). Classification (NCBI taxonomy): domain Eukaryota; kingdom Metazoa; phylum Chordata; class Actinopteri; order Syngnathiformes; family Syngnathidae; genus Doryrhamphus; species Doryrhamphus excisus. The sequence goes on along the minus strand of NC_136368.1, from coordinate 17,895,945 downwards.
TAAGACTCATACTCTTGTGTGTTACTATGAATGTGTTCTCTAGGACAGGGGTCCCCAATATGATACAAGGCGAGGCAGGGAAAAACTCCCTCTTGGGAAGAATCAGAATCTGTGAGGCCGCCATCAGTCTCGACCAGTTGGGTAAAGAGATAGTGACAGAGTAGAAGCACAGATGATAGATAGAGAGAGAGAGAACAGGACAGTTGCATCAAGATGACAAACATGACAACCGCGGTAAAATGTTTCCTGTATGTAATTAATGAGTTCAAGTCCAGCACAAAGCTTATAACTTCATAACTGAAAAACATGCGAGCAATAATTAAATATCAAGATGCTAAGCCAGCTGCAGACACTTCACATAATGGTCATAAAACATGAAAAAAAAACTCACAGGGTCTCCTCTGATTCCAATTTCTCCTCTGTCGCCTGCTTGTCCCTTGACGCCTTTAGGACCCTAGATACATAGTACAAAATAAATGAATTATATTTTAGCCATCATTAATATATTAATAATCTGTACTTTAATAAATAAATTACTCACTCTTCTGCCAGAATATCCCCTATCTCCTGAAGGTCCAGGCACTCCACTTTTGCCCTGTAGAGATGCCAACCCATCAGTCATAAATATATTCATATAAAATGGCCTTATGACAAAATGCACCAAGACACTCTTACCTCTTCACCATTAATACCATCCAGGCCAATTTCTCCAGATTCACCCTGCGTCATGTTAGGAGTTGGTTAGCTTTGTTTAGTTTGTCCTACAACGTGAATGTCAATCTGAAAAGAAAATGACATCACCTTTTCTCCAGAGTATCCCCGGGAACCCTGAGCAAAAGATGAAAGTGTCATATTAATAATCATTATCATCACAGGAAACTTAACTATATTCTTTGATCGTATTCATACTGTATGAAATAATTCTGTACAGTCAAATACATGCAATATTTAAGATAGAGGAAATGTTCACCTTGAAACCTCTCTGTCCGGGACACCCTTGGAAACCCTGAGTTCCATTCACACCAGGAGGACCTCTCTCTCCCTGGTCAAGAAATACAAAACATATGCTGACACATTATAATGAAAAGTCCTAGAACCCTGATCGAAACATCCATAGTTCCAACAGTTCCTAAGGAAACCACATGCAATAGCACTTACCGGTCCACCCTCATCTCCAGGATGCCCCTGGCTTCCAGCAGCTCCTTGATTACCCTACAAAAAACAAAACAATTACCAGTTACGTGATCATATCATGATCAGATGGTCATGGTAGCATTTGTTGTATGTTTGACCAATATTTACCTTAAGTCCAGAAAGCCCCACAGACCCTCGGTCTCCTCTTGCACCCGTACACTTGCATGGAACTCCACAGCATTCCCTTTCTGCGATATTGTCCTACATAAACAAAAGACAACACATTTGGTCAATTTGTATTGTTGAGACTCAATTTCTCTCTACTGCAGCCCATGGTTTTGTGTAAACAAAAGATACACATTTCTTCATGGGCTTTTTTTGACCTTCATTGTTCTTACGGTGGTCTTGAATAAACTTCAGCACTGAATTTTCCACCAGACACCACCAGGGATGTTTTATAATATCGTATGATCAATATTAACTCACTGACTCCAAAAGACGTCAACTGACCGACGGTGTTGTGACTACACTGACGCATGAACATGCTAATCAACATGCTAACCACTAAATAAACCACACTCTTTATTGCTCTCTGGTTCTACCATATCTTACTTATTGTGTAGAAATATGGGGTAATAACTATAAAAGCAATCTTCACTAAATGTACTGCAAAAAAGGTCAGTAAGGATAATTCATAATGCCGCCTACAGAGAACATACTAACTCCTTATTTCTAAAATCACAAATACTTCAACTTGCTGATATAGTTCATCTTCAAACAGCTAAAATAATGCATAAGGCTAAAAATAACCAATTACCTAAAAATGTCATCCAATACTTCTCTACAAGAGAGGAGAAATATGATCTCAGGGAAGAAGTACATTTGAAACACTTCTATGCTAGGACTACGTTAAAAAGCCATAGCATTTCAGTATGTGGAATCAAACTATGGAATGGATTGATTAAGACCCTCAAACAACGATGAGCCAATTCAAGAAACAATACAAGCAGTTGATGTTTGCTAAATACAAGGATGAAGAGTCTTGAACCAGTCATGATGTGCTATACATATCACTATATTGACACTTACTATGGTACCCATTATGGCATTGGATGCTCATATCTCCTCGTACTTCGGCACGAGGTCCATTATTAAAAAAAAAAACAACCTTAAACTGTATTATGGAAAGCAGGAAGTGAACAAATGTAACAGTTACTGATTGTAAAAGTACCAAAGGGAGGGGTAGGATTTAATAAGCTTTGCTTCTTCCTACTCCTTTTGGACATGTGGAACTGTGAACTGATTATGTTCATTTTCACAACTTACCAGTTCCTCCATAAGCTCATAGTCCAAGTCCAGGATGTTGAGTCGCAGGGGTCTGGTGTATCTGAATCCACGGCCAAATTCTAGTAAAGCAGCTTCCTCAAATCTGACCACCCGCTCGAGCCCGACCAGGATGAAAGTGTTGACGCCTGATTATGACATAATATTCGTCTATTTTGATCTTTCATGATGATTTCAGAGAATTTAACATTTTCGATGGTTATCACCTGACTGTCGGAGCTCTTCAACTCGTCTTTTCAGTTCAGGATAGGGCGAATCAAGACCATCAGTGAGATGAATTACAACCTTGAAGGAAAAAATAAACATAAAAACAAGTTTATTGTAACGGAAAACCAAATATTGTATTTGATTGACAGAAATAAATCATTATAAATAACATGACTTTGTACTTGAAGCAGGAACCCTTCGTCTTAGAAACCAACCTTGACAGTATTATCTTGTCTGGTTTTGAATCTGTCCGTGTAAGCTGAGATGGTCTTGCCGGTGAGGACAAATGGACCCCGTGCTCTAAGACCTCTAAAGTCCTCAAAGAGCTTGTCAGAATTATCTGTGAAATCCAACTGGACAGGCTGTCCGGAAGAATCAACGGCGAGCATGCCAATTTGAATAGAAGGAATCTGCCCCGATGAACAACTGATTGTTGACATCTTGGAGATCCTCTGTAGAATGGTGGCCATTTTGCTCTGGAGGTTGGTCTGAGCACTGAAGACATTCTGTGCAGCGACATCAAAACCAACCAAGACCTCAAGGTTGCAGGCTAGAAAAGTAAAAAAAAAAATATTGTTAATTCAGTTAATTACTCAAAAAAAATTCATGCTATAATGTTCCTCACCTTTGGTGACGTCTTGTACTCCAACACACAGCTTCCCCTTCACTTCATCATCTAGCGTCTCCAGGATTTGCTCATTGAGCTCTGAAAGCTCCTGGAAAGTTCTGGCCCTTGCCACCGTGGAGGAATCGCTTGCAAGGTTTTCTAACTCATTCTCAATGTCACCCACTCCCACTGCAAATACTCTGACACCACTGTTCTTCAAGCCAAGTGCTGCTGATTTGCTGTCATCTGACGACCGTCCTCCTGTGATAACCATTAAGATTTGAGGAGTACCCTCATCTTTACGACTGCCTTTTTCTTTGGAGAAGTGAACATCCTGAACGTGGCGAATGGCTGCCCCGGTGTTGCTTTTACGACCGCCCTTGTATTCCGCTCGGCCAATGGCGCTGATGATGTCTTGCTTGTTTTTGTGTGTGTTAAGGTACAACACATCGGTGACATCTGTGCCATAATGAGCCAATCCAATCCTGAGGTTATCTCTATCATTGAAGAACAGATCTATGAGGTTGATGACAAATGTCATCACTTCGTTGAAATTATCTCTGCCCAGGTTTATAGAGCCGTCCACCAAAAACACGATGTCAGCCTTCTTGGGTGCAGGCAAACCTTGTGCTGGGAAAAGAAGTTTGGGAATGACAGAAGAGTAGAAGATAGGGAAAAATAGTAGAAAATATTATTACAACGTTATTACATTGATTACTATATAAAAATGTACAATATAACATTGTACAAGTCACACCTCGGTTTTCATTATACATTTTTTCCATAGGGAATAATGTAAATCCAATAATGTTAATCCACTCCAGACACCCAAAAAGATAAACAAAAAATACATTTAGGGCGGCCTGTTTATGACTTTCTCAATATGCTTTTTAACATTAGAGCCCTCTAGACATAAAATAGCACCCCTATAGTCACCTCTGCACGCATATTAGCCAATATATTAGACATAATAAGGATAAACAAGACATAAATAGGCTGCACAGCGACCAAGTGGTTAGCGCACAGACCTCATAGCTAGAAGACCTGAGTTCAATCCCACCCTCGGCCATCTCTGTGTGGAGTTTGCATGTTCTCCCCATGCATGCGTGGGTTTTCTCCGGGTACTCCGGTTTCCTCCCACATTCCAAAAACATGCTAGGTTAATTGGCGACTCCAAATTGTCCATAGGTATGAATGTGAGTGTGAATGGTTGTTTGTCTATATGTGCCCTGTGATTGGCTGGCCACCAGTCCAGGGTGTACCCCGCCTCTCGCCCAAAGACAGCTGGGTTAGGCTCCAGCACCCCCGCGACCCTTGTGAGGAAAAAGTAATAATAATAATAATAATAATAATAATAATAATAATAATAATAATAATAATAATAATAATAATAATAATAATAATAATAATAATAACTTTGTTTGGCCCCTTGGTGAGTTATTATTATGAGTTATTATGAGTTATTCACACTCAATTACAAATGGAGGGACAGTAAGTCTGTTGTTTGGGCATTCGGACGAGTTTGCATTGTGCAATATCATATTAATAATAATAAATTATTTTGAAACAGTGTACAAAATATTTTTTTTGAGAACAACTGTAGTACACAAAAACCGAGGTATGACTGTATGGTGTCTATTTCGACAGCACTCACTTGGAATCTCATCTGTGGTTGGTTTCTCAAGTAGGTTTCCACTCAATCTTGTTATGAACCTGTCTTTGATGGTTGGCAGGCCAGGGAACGTAGGAACTTGAAGGACATCTTCTGGCGTGGTGGAAATCTGAGCTAACTGCCTTGTGTCTGCCCCACTTGCTCCAATACCGATGCAGTTGACCCTGGATCCTTTGAGCAATGGTCCATAAATAGACACATCTTGAGGGGAACGTCCACCTGTGAGTACTACAAGATGCTGGGAGGCCTCTGTCGGACGAACACCAGATGATGGCTTTAGCTCATTCTGGATCACATATTCAATGGCATCAGCCAGATCGGAGGAGCGGCCACCCATTTGACGGAGTCTTTTGACGGATGAGATAACAGCTGGTTTGTTAGTAAGTGAGTTGAGAGAGAACTCTGTTTTAACTCTGTCTGCGTACTGGACCACGGCCACACGGACTTGGTCAGGCTGGACATCGAGTTGTTGAACGATCTTCAGGATGAAGTCACGAATATGAGCAATACCCTGAGCCCCAGTGTTGTCTGAGCCGTCAATTAGGAAAATAATGTCCTTTTTTCCAAGGTCTAAAACATCTGTAAAAAGAAAAACACAAAGAAAAGAAACAAGATTAATTATATTAAAATAAAATTATTGATTAATAATTAAAAATTAATTGGTCATCTAAATGTGCTGCATGTCTGGTACCAACGGCAATGTCTGCAAAGTCTAAAACATTTCATATTCAATTAATTCATTCATGTCCCTCTGATGTACTCATTCCTGATCCTATCCATCCTGGTCACTCCCAATGAGAACCTCAGTAGCATCCTCATTCATTCATTCATTCATTCATTTTCTACAGCTTATCCTCACGAGGGTCGCAGGGGGTACTGGAGCCTATCCCTAGCTGTCTTCGGGCAAGAGGCGGGGTACACCCTGGACTGGTGGCCAGCCAATCACAGGGCACATATAGACAAACAACCATTCACACTCACATTCATACCTATGGACAATTTGGAGTCGCCAATTAACCTAGCATGTTTTTGGAATGTGGGAGGAAACCAGAGTAAAACCCAGGCATGCACGTGGAGAACATGCAAACTCCACACAGAGATGGCCGAGGGTGGGATTGAACTCGGGTCTCCTAGCTGTGAGGCCTGCGCGCTAACCACTTGGTCGCCGTGCAGCCTATTTATGTCTTGTTTATCCTTATTACATCTAATATATTGGCTAATATGCGTGCAGAGGTGACTATAGGGGTGCTATTTTATGTCTAGAGGGCTCTAATGTTAAAAAGCATATTGAGAAGTTTCATATACAGGCTTTTCTCCTAAAACATTGCATGTATTCCACATATCACAGTTGAGAGTGGAACCAATGAAGTGCCATGACGGAGGGATTACTGCATGCAATTAGCAGTATGTTTCTTATTGTGGTACAGCTACTGCGTATTTAGCTATGAGTAGACTCTTTTTTTTTTTTTTGTGAGGCCTGCGCGCTAACCACTCGACAGCCGTGCAGCCCTTTTCAATTTTTCATGAAAATTTGCACTAAAAATTATTAATCGGCCATTGAAACTTCATTAAAAATACATATTTTCAGTAATTTGCAATGAAACAACAATACAAAAAAACATTTCAATAAATGTATATATCTTGGCTAAATCTAATATTAAATTTCAGTATGACATTTTAGCTACCAAATTCTTTACAGTGATATCGGTAGCTCTTACTTACCAAGATCCACATCTGTAGGTGTGTAGCTGCTGATGATATCTGAAGCGGATATTGTTTTGACGGAATCAATGAGTCGCTGCTCCACTGTGGGAAGCTGCTGGAAACTGTCCACTGTGTAAGCCAGTTCAGGCTTCAGGGAAATCTTCCTCAGTTCATCTGGATCTGAATTCCTTGAGCCAATAGCAATAGGTGCAATGTGGTTTCTCTTAAGTTGGTCCGCTGGAGTAGATACATCATCTGTAGATCTCCCGCCAGTAACTAAAATGAGAAATTGTGGTACTCCATCTTCGATGCGGCTTCCTGCTGACCTCTGGTAGATGTTTCTCGAGACCCACTCAAGAGCATTTCCTGTGTTCAGACGATTTCCTCCTCTGTTCCGAAGTCGTGCCACAGCCTGGCGTACTTCTTCTTTGGTGGAGAATTCATTTAGGAGAAACTCTACTGTTGCATCGTCGCTATATTGTACAACGGAAATTCTGACGTTATCCAGTCCGACATCCAGCTTCTCCACAACTCTTCTGATCATTTCTCGGATGGAAGGGAAGTCATTCCGTGCCGCACTTGAACCATCAATTAGAAACACAACATCTCTCTTTTCTCCACCTGTGCTTTCTGGTACAACGACTGTATGGAAAGAAGGAAACAATGAGTTCACAATATCACAATATCAATACATATTTTACCTAAAACAATATTAATTCATTCATTTAGTCATTTTGTATTGCTTAGCTTAGGATCAGAGTCACATGTGAGTTGGACCTATCCTATCCTGGTCGCCAGTCAATCACAAAAAGTGAGTACACTCACACATTTGTACAAATATATCATATCACAATACTCTGATACAAAGTAAGTAGTCAGTGTGTAGCTTAGATAAAATACAATAAATTTACTTTCTGGTCAAAATAACGCACGGCACAACCATTAATATTCATTCATTCATTCATTTTCTACCGCTTATCCTCACAAGGGTCGCGGGGGGTGCTGGAGCCTATCCCAGCTGTCTTCGGGCGAGAGGCGGGGTACACCCTGGACTGGTGGCCAGCCAATCACAGGGCACATATAGACAAACTATCTTTTCTATCTATTCACTATCTCTCTTCTGGACATGTCCCAACCATCTCAGTTTGGCCTCTCTGATTTTATCTCCAAGGCCTCTAAAATGTAATGTCCCTCTGATGTACTCGTTCCTGATCCTATCCATCCTGGTCACTCCCAATGAGAACCTCAGCAGCATCCTCATTAATTAATTAATTAATTCATTAATTCATTTTCTACAGCTTAGAAACTGTCTTCGGGCAAGAGGCGGAGTACACACTGGACTGGTCGCCAGCCAATCACAGGGCACATATAGACAAACAACCATTCACACTCACATTCATACCTATGGACAATTTGGAGTCGCCAATTAACCTAGCATGTTTTTGGAATGTGGGAGGAAACCGGAGTACCCGGAGAAAACCCACGCATGCACGGGGAGAACATGCAAACTCCACACAGAGATGACAGAGGGTGGAATTGAACCCGGGTTTCCTAGCTGTGATGTCTGCGCGCTAACCACATTGGATTAAAGTGTCATTTCTTTAGTCTTGTCCGATGAAAAAATATAATAAAAAATTTGCAAAAATGCAAAAACTTTTGTGTCATACCATAAAACAACCATTCATACGTACATTCACACCGATGTACAATTCACACAATCCAATTAACACAACATGCATAATACTCAAAATGCTAAACTTAACTTCATAATGTACATATGTGTTAATGCAATAAATGTGTAAGTACCTTCATAGTCTGGAAAAACTGGAACCATCCTGGCAATGTCGTCATCTGATAATTCAGTAAGAGTGGTGATTAAGTTTTCTTGAACCGTGTACAAGCCTGGGAGATCATCTACAGTGTAGGCAAAGTTGGGTGTGTAGGACACTATTTTCAGTTCCGTCGGATCCATTCCCCTGGTTCCAATACTAAACGGAAGAACTCTTGATTGTTTGAGGGAAGACGCTGGACGCCTGACGTCATCTGTGGAGGACCCGCTGGAGACAACAATCAGAAACTGAGGTACACCTTGTTGTTTCCTGCTTCCGCGTGCGGCGGTCAGAACATCATCGCTGACAAACTTCAAGGCCTGGCCCAAGTTACGTTGTCTTCCACCTCGTTGTCTGATTCCTCGAACGGCATTTAAAACTTCTTCTTTTGTTGAATGTGTGTTCAGATACATGTCAGCTTGTGCATAATCACCAAACTGGACCACACCAATTCGGATCTTATTTTCTCCCACATTGAGACTCTCCACAACTCTACGGATGAACTCCTGAATGATAGGGAATTCCCGTCCAACACCATCAGATCCATCGATGAGAAATATGATGTCCTTCTGTGGGCCCTGCGACTCAGCTGAAGAAAAGAGAAAAACATGTTACCTTCTGTGTTAAAGTGTGAAATTAGGTCTGAAGTAATTAAATATTGAAATGAATTTAAAAAAGAAAATAAGGTTAAACAATCCAATCCCGTCAGTCCAGCCCTGTCCACACAGGACTTGAACCGGCGACCACGTAAGTGGCTTCATCAGTTAGTTTTAAAGAGATCTTTTGTTTTTTAAGTATAATTTGCAACAGTGTTGCTCATTTATGCATCTCATTTGCAAATATGCATTTATGCTCATTTTGTCCTCAGCCGTAGTCAGGAAAATGTTTACCTGTTTTGCTTATTTTGTGTCATCTGTTTAGGTGGAATGTACATTTAAAAGTGTAATTAGTCATATTTAAAAGTGTTCGAAATCACCATGTAAATTGCTAATGCTCATTGCGAGCACATATATGGGATTTCCAATGTAAACTCAACGCATTTGTTTTAATGCAGTTTTTGTTGAAAGTTGAATATCTTACGTAAATCATAATTAGCATGCGTGTTCTGTCTGTGTTCTGTTCAGTTTTCAAAGTAAAGGCTGTGAAATAAATACACCAAGAGTCATTTTAGAGAACCTGTTTTCTGTCTGACCAAATGTTAGCAGGCTACACTGATAGCGAAAGTCCCCTGTCCTTTGAGCATCCCAACTGAGAATTTCGAGTCGAAGCCAAAGTCACTGGAAAAATATTGGAGAAGGTACAGAGCATAACACCACTGGTCAGTAGACTGGAAATGATCCCACAGTAATCTCCCAGAACAAGATCCCGTACCCATTGCAAATAACATATAAAGAGTTGGACCAGGCCCAGACATGAGGCACACCTACTGGCTAAGATGATCAGTAAGCACATGGCGTCACAAATGAGCAAGGCTTAAAAAGGAATAGATCTTGGCAAAGGAAGCCAAATGAAGAAGTGTACACGGACAGTGTAGATGGATCAGATATGGAACATGTCCAAAGTTCACAATGGAAGACATCTCAAAGGAGCTTGAGAATGACTGATGAACTAGTGATGGCCATTCAACTGAACAGCACAGGATGGTACTCGTGAATAATGAAACATTTTCAAGCAACAAAATCAACATGAATGAAAAAGAGAAACTGAAAAATAATAAGGACTGAGAAATAGAAAATGTGTGGAATGTAAAACAGTGGTGATAGGTTTCATAGGGGACTATGACCTCAAACTGACCTCAAAAAGTGGCTTCAATATGTTCCACATTTGATAACTTTCACCTTTGTCTTGCATTGTCGAGACAAGTGTTGGATTTTCAGTATTTTTATAGATAAATACATACAGGCAGTGCATACAAAAAGGTTTGACCTACAATAATATGGTAGAATTTTTGCCCAGTTCTCAGTGGTGTGTACATTGTACCCTCTGCCATGGAGGAGACTGCTCTATAACTACAAATACATGAAGAATATGAAGGGTGACAGTTGTTACTAATGTATGCACAGGCATTTTTAGTAACAACACTGATGACAGTGACACAAATACCAGAAGCTATGAAGTAATTGAAAGTACATCTCCGAGGATAATTTAACCTTGTACGAAAAAAAAGAACTAATGCAATGATTGTACAACTACCATCATACCTATTATTGTTGGAGTGGAACTAGCCACCACAGCCGTCATATAGGACTGAAGGTTTTGCTGGACATTGGGTAAGTCAGCGAGTTCAGTAACAGAGAGAGCATATCTGGGATGGTGAACGATCTTCTGCAGTTCTCTGCTACTGGAACTCCTGGTTCCGATGGCAAAGACCAGCACTCCCAGCTTTTTGAGAGCAGCAGCTGATGCATCCACACTGTCAAAAGACCTTCCACCGCTCAGCAATATGAGGACCTGTGGAACTCCTTCAAGCCGCCTGCTGCCGGCAGAGGCTGTGAAGACGTTGTCCCTCAAGTACTGGAGAGCTGCTCCGGTGTTGAGGGGTCTTCCACCTCTGTGTCTCAAACCTCGGACAATTTCAAGGATCTGGCCCTTTGTTGTGTATGTGTTCAGATAGAACTGGACAGCTGCATCTCTGCTGTACTGAACCACCGAGACACGGTCTTTCTTGTCGTCCACGCTCAGCGTCTCTACTACTCTTTGGACAAAGTCTCTCATAGCCGGGAATCCATTTCTTGTGGCGTCAGATCCATCCAACAAGAAAACCACATCCCTTCCGCCTGGCTGTCTGTCCACTGCGGCACACATAATACGGGACATATTAGCTCGGTTCGCCACCTGCTGAAAGTGACGTGATTTGCGCTGACCTCAAGGGCCACCATCTCTCTGGTAACGTGGCTCCAGGCTGTTGACCCACTCTTACTACCTCACACACACCCCCAACCCCACCAAATACCAGCCAACATGTCATGCTTCCCCCAAGTTTGGGATGGAGATCTGGCTTACCAGTCACTGTCGGTGTCCCGGGCGCTGCCCTTAGCACCCTGCTCATTACAGCGGAGAGCTGATCTTGGACACTGGGGAGGTCAGTCAGCTCAGCCACTGATAGAGAATAGCTAGGATCATAGGAAATCTTCTGCAGCTCGTTGCTGTCTGAGCTCTGTGTTCCAATGCTGATTGTAAAGATGCCCCGCTGTTTGAGAGCAGAGGCCGGGGCATCAACGTTGTCAAAAGATCTACCACCATTCAGCAGGATCAAGATTTGAGGAACACCTTGCTGCTGCCTACTCCCAGAGGAGTTTGTAAACACGTTGTCTCTGACATATTGGAGGGCGGCCCCTGTGTTCACAGGTCGGCCTCCTCTGTGTCTGAGCCCTCTGACTGCATCCCCAATGGCATCACTCGTGGTGTAGGTGTTCAGATAGAATTGCACCTCTGCGTCTCTGCTGTACTGGACCACAGAAACACGGTCTCTGTTTGCCCCCACATTGAGTTTCTCCAGCACTCTTTCAACAAAATCACGCATTGCGGGGAAGCCATTCCTTGTGCCATCTGACCCATCAAGAAGGAATACGATATCCTTTTTGGCATCGGTGTCGGCTGCAAAAAGACGGGAGGACAGACGATAAAACACACTTGTGAAACGGCGATACATACCGCTTGACTAAACATCACGTGGTTTGACACTTTTGGAAGTTACTGGCGCCGCCTCCTTTGACTTCAAATTGTTCTAAGGTACGGAAAACGGAAGACAGATTGCCTATCCGTGCCCAGCCCACGTCAACGTACCAATCACTGGTGGCGATTCTGGCGTGGAATCAATCACCACATCCTCCACGGAGGACTGAAGCTGTTGCTGGACACTGGGTAGGTCAGTGAATTCAGTCACAGACAGAGCGTATCTGGGATCGTGGGCTATCTTCTGCAGTTCTCTGCTGTCGGAGCTCCTGGTTCCGATGGCAAAGACCAGCACTCCCAGCTGTTTGAGAGCAGCAGCCGGTGCATCCACGCTGTCAAAAGACCTTCCGCCGCTGAGCAATATGAGGACCTGTGGAACTCCGTCCAGCCGCCTGCTGCCGGCAGAGGCTGTGAAGACGTTGTCGCTCAAGTACTGGAGAGCTGCTCCGGTGTTGAGGGGTCTTCCACCTCTGTGTCTCAAACCTCGGACAATTTCAAGGATCTGGCCCTTTGTTGTGTATGTGTTCAGATAGAACTGGACAGCTGCATCTCTGCTGTACTGAACCACCGAGACACGGTCTTTCTTGTCGTCCACGCTCAGCGTCTCTACTACTCTTTGGACAAAGTCTCTCATAGCCGGGAATCCATTTCTTGTGGCGTCAGATCCATCCAACAAGAAAACCACATCCCTTCCGCCTGGCTGTCTGTCCACTGCAGCACACAAAATACAGGATATGACAAACTGACGTGATTTGCGCTGACCTCAAGGGCCGCCATCTCTCTGGTAACGCGGCTCCAGGCTGTTGACCCACTCTTACTACCTCACACAGACCCCCAACCCCACCACCGTCCGACACTCTCGAATACCAGCCAACATGTCATGCTTCCCCCGAGTTTGGGATGGAGATCTGGCTTACCAGTCACCGTCGGTGTCCCGGGCGCTGCCCTCAGCGCCCTGCTCATCACAGCGGAGAGCTGATCTTGGACACTGGGGAGGTCAGTCAGCTCAGCCACTGATAGAGAATAGCTAGGATCATAGGAAATCTTCTGCAGCTCGTTGCTGTCTGAGCTCTGTGTTCCAATGCTGATTGTAAAGATGCCCCGCTGTTTGAGAGCAGAGGCCGGGGCATCAACGTTGTCAAAAGATCTACCACCATTCAGCAGGATCAAGATTTGAGGAACACCTTGCTGCTGCCTACTCCCAGAGGAGTTTGTAAACACGTTGTCTCTGACATATTGGAGGGCGGCCCCTGTGTTCACAGGTCGGCCTCCTCTGTGTCTGAGCCCTCTGACTGCATCCCCAATGGCCTCACTCGTGGTGTAGGTGTTCAGATAGAATTGCACCTCTGCGTCTCTGCTGTACTGGACCACAGAAACACGGTCTCTGTTTGCCCCCACATTGAGTTTCTCCAGCACTCTTTCAACAAAATCACGCATTGCGGGGAAGCCATTCCTTGTGCCATCTGACCCATCAAGAAGGAATACGATATCCTTTTTGGCATCGGTGTCGGCTGCAAAAAGACGGGAGGACAGACGATAAAACACACTTGTGAAACGGCGATACATACCGCTTGACTAAACATCATGTGGTTTGACACTTTTGGAAGTTACTGGCGCCGCCTCCTTTGACTTCAAATTGTTCTAAGGTACGGAAAACGGAAGACAGATTGCCTATCCGTGCCCAGCCCACGTCAACGTACCAATCACTGGTGGCGATTCTGGCGTGGAATCAATCACCACATCCTCCACGGAGGACTGAAGCTGTTGCTGGACACTGGGTAGGTCAGTGAATTCAGTCACAGACAGAGCGTATCTGGGATCGTGGGCTATCTTCTGCAGTTCTCTGCTGTCGGAGCTCCTGGTTCCGATGGCAATGACCAGCACTCCCAGTTGTTTGAGAGCAGCAGCCGGTGCATCCACGCTGTCAAAAGACCTTCCGCCGCTGAGCAATATGAGGACCTGTGGAACTCCGTCCAGCCGCCTGCTGCCGGCAGAGGCTGTGAAGATGTTGTCGCTCAAGTACTGGAGAGCTGCTCCGGTGTTGAGGGGTCTTCCACCTCTGTGTCTCAAACCTCGGACAATTTCAAGGATCTGGCCCTTTGTTGTGTATGTGTTCAGATAGAACTGGACAGCTGCATCTCTGCTGTACTGAACCACCGAGACACGGTCTTTCTTGTCGTCCACGCTCAGCGTCTCTACTACTCTTTGGACAAAGTCTCTCATAGCCGGGAATCCATTTCTTGTGGCGTCAGATCCATCCAACAAGAAAACCACATCCCTTCCGCCTGGCTGTCTGTCCACTGCAGCACACAAAATACAGGATATGACAAACTGACGTGATTTGCGCTGACCTCAAGGGCCACCATCTCTCTGGTAACGCGGCTCCAGGCTGTTGACCCACTCTTACTACCTCACACAGACCCCCAACCCCACCACCGTCCGACACTCTCGAATACCAGCCAACATGTCATGCTTCCCCCGAGTTTGGGATGGAGATCTGGCTTACCAGTCACCGTCGGTGTCCCGGGCGCTGCCCTCAGCGCCCTGCTCATCACAGCGGAGAGCTGATCTTGGACACTGGGGAGGTCAGTCAGCTCAGCCACTGATAGAGAATAGCTAGGATCATAGGAAATCTTCTGCAGCTCGTTGCTGTCTGAGCTCTGTGTTCCAATGCTGATTGTAAAGATGCCCCGCTGTTTGAGAGCAGAGGCCGGGGCATCAACGTTGTCAAAAGATCTACCACCATTCAGCAGGATCAAGATTTGAGGAACACCTTGCTGCTGCCTACTCCCAGAGGAGTTTGTAAACACGTTGTCTCTGACATATTGGAGGGCGGCCCCTGTGTTCACAGGTCGGCCTCCTCTGTGTCTGAGCCCTCTGACTGCATCCCCAATGGCCTCACTCGTGGTGTAGGTGTTCAGATAGAATTGCACCTCTGCGTCTCTGCTGTACTGGACCACAGAAACACGGTCTCTGTTTGCCCCCACATTGAGTTTCTCCAGCACTCTTTCAACAAAATCACGCATTGCGGGGAAGCCATTCCTTGTGCCATCTGACCCATCAAGAAGGAATACGATATCCTTTTTGGCATCGGTGTCGGCTGCAAAAAGACGGGAGGACAGACGATAAAACACACTTGTGAAATGGCGATACATACCGCTTGACTAAACATCACGTGGTTTGACACTTTTGGAAGTTACTGGCGCCGCCTCCTTTGACTTCAAATTGTTCTAAGGTACGGAAAACGGAAGACAGATTGCCTATCCGTGCCCAGCCCACGTCAACGTACCAATCACTGGTGGCGATTCTGGCGTGGAATCAATCACCACATCCTCCACGGAGGACTGAAGCTGTTGCTGCACACTGGGTAGGTCAGTGAATTCAGTCACAGACAGAGCGTATCTGGGATCGTGGGCTATCTTCTGCAGTTCTCTGCTGTCGGAGCTCCTGGTTCCGATGGCAAAGACCAGCACTCCCAGCTGTTTGAGAGCAGCAGCCGGTGCATCCACGCTGTCAAAAGACCTTCCGCCGCTGAGCAATATGAGGACCTGTGGAACTCCGTCCAGCCGCCTGCTGCCGGCAGAGGCTGTGAAGACGTTGTCGCTCAAGTACTGGAGAGCTGCTCCAGTGTTGAGGGGTCTTCCACCTCTGTGTCTCAAACCTCGGACAATTTCAAGGATCTGGCCCTTTGTTGTGTATGTGTTCAGATAGAACTGGACAGCTGCATCTCTGCTGTACTGAACCACCGAGACACGGTCTTTCTTGTCGTCCACGCTCAGCGTCTCTACTACTCTTTGGACAAAGTCTCTCATAGCCGGGAATCCATTTCTTGTGGCGTCAGATCCATCCAACAAGAAAACCACATCCCTTCCGCCTGGCTGTCTGTCCACTGCAGCACACAAAATACAGGATATGACAAACTGACGTGATTTGCGCTGACCTCAAGGGCCACCATCTCTCTGGTAACGCGGCTCCAGGCTGTTGACCCACTCTTACTACCTCACACAGACCCCCAACCCCACCACCGTCCGACACTCTCGAATACCAGCCAACATGTCATGCTTCCCCCGAGTTTGGGATGGAGATCTGGCTTACCAGTCACCGTCGGTGTCCCGGGCGCTGCCCTCAGCGCCCTGCTCATCACAGCGGAGAGCTGATCTTGGACACTGGGGAGGTCAGTCAGCTCAGCCACTGATAGAGAATAGCTAGGATCATAGGAAATCTTCTGCAGCTCGTTGCTGTCTGAGCTCTGTGTTCCAATGCTGATTGTAAAGATGCCCCGCTGTTTGAGAGCAGAGGCCGGGGCATCAACGTTGTCAAAAGATCTACCACCATTCAGCAGGATCAAGATTTGAGGAACACCTTGCTGCTGCCTACTCCCAGAGGAGTTTGTAAACACGTTGTCTCTGACATATTGGAGGGCGGCCCCTGTGTTCACAGGTCGGCCTCCTCTGTGTCTGAGCCCTCTGACTGCATCCCCAATGGCCTCACTCGTGGTGTAGGTGTTCAGATAGAATTGCACCTCTGCGTCTCTGCTGTACTGGACCACAGAAACACGGTCTCTGTTTGCCCCCACATTGAGTTTCTCCAGCACTCTTTCAACAAAATCACGCATTGCGGGGAAGCCATTCCTTGTGCCATCTGACCCATCAAGAAGGAATACGATATCCTTTTTGGCATCGGTGTCGGCTGCAAAAAGACGGGAGGACAGACGATAAAACACACTTGTGAAACGGCGATACATACCGCTTGACTAAACATCACGTGGTTTGACACTTTTGGAAGTTACTGGCGCCGCCTCCTTTGACTTCAAATTGTTCTAAGGTACGGAAAACGGACGACAGATTGCCTATCCGTGCCCAGCCCACGTCAACGTACCAATCACTGGTGGCGATTCTGGCGTGGAATCAATCACCACATCCTCCACGGAGGACTGAAGCTGTTGCTGCACACTGGGTAGGTCAGTGAATTCAGTCACAGACAGAGCGTATCTGGGATCGTGGGCTATCTTCTGCAGTTCTCT
This sequence comes from Doryrhamphus excisus, assembly GCF_037039965.1. NCBI lineage: Eukaryota > Metazoa > Chordata > Actinopteri > Syngnathiformes > Syngnathidae > Doryrhamphus > Doryrhamphus excisus. The sequence goes on along the minus strand of NC_136368.1, from coordinate 17,878,750 downwards.
GCTGTCGGAGCTCCTGGTTCCGATGGCAAAGACCAGCACTCCCAGCTGTTTGAGAGCAGCAGCCGGTGCATCCACGCTGTCAAAAGACCTTCCGCCGCTGAGCAATATGAGGACCTGTGGAACTCCGTCCAGCCGCCTGCTGCCGGCAGAGGCTGTGAAGACGTTGTCGCTCAAGTACTGGAGAGCTGCTCCGGTGTTGAGGGGTCTTCCACCTCTGTGTCTCAAACCTCGGACAATTTCAAGGATCTGGCCCTTTGTTGTGTATGTGTTCAGATAGAACTGGACAGCTGCATCTCTGCTGTACTGAACCACCGAGACACGGTCTTTCTTGTCGTCCACGCTCAGCGTCTCTACTACTCTTTGGACAAAGTCTCTCATAGCCGGGAATCCATTTCTTGTGGCGTCAGATCCATCCAACAAGAAAACCACATCCCTTCCGCCTGGCTGTCTGTCCACTGCAGCACACAAAATACAGGATATGACAAACTGACGTGATTTGCGCTGACCTCAAGGGCCACCATCTCTCTGGTAACGCGGCTCCAGGCTGTTGACCCACTCTTACTACCTCACACAGACCCCCAACCCCACCACCGTCCGACACTCTCGAATACTAGCCAACATGTCATGCTTCCCCCGAGTTTGGGATGGAGATCTGGCTTACCAGTCACCGTCGGTGTCCCGGGCGCTGCCCTCAGCGCCCTGCTCATCACAGCGGAGAGCTGATCTTGGACACTGGGGAGGTCAGTCAGCTCAGCCACTGATAGAGAATAGCTAGGATCATAGGAAATCTTCTGCAGCTCGTTGCTGTCTGAGCTCTGTGTTCCAATGCTGATTGTAAAGATGCCCCGCTGTTTGAGAGCAGAGGCCGGGGCATCAACGTTGTCAAAAGATCTACCACCATTCAGCAGGATCAAGATTTGAGGAACACCTTGCTGCTGCCTACTCCCAGAGGAGTTTGTAAACACGTTGTCTCTGACATATTGGAGGGCGGCCCCTGTGTTCACAGGTCGGCCTCCTCTGTGTCTGAGCCCTCTGACTGCATCCCCAATGGCCTCACTCGTGGTGTAGGTGTTCAGATAGAATTGCACCTCTGCGTCTCTGCTGTACTGGACCACAGAAACACGGTCTCTGTTTGCCCCCACATTGAGTTTCTCCAGCACTCTTTCAACAAAATCACGCATTGCGGGGAAGACATTCCTTGTGCCATCTGACCCATCAAGAAGGAATACGATATCCTTTTTGGCATCGGTGTCGGCTGCAAAAAGACGGGAGGACAGACGATAAAACACACTTGTGAAACGGCGATACATACCGCTTGACTAAACATCACGTGGTTTGACACTTTTGGAAGTTACTGGCGCCGCCTCCTTTGACTTCAAATTGTTCTAAGGTACGGAAAACGGAAGACAGATTGCCTATCCGTGCCCAGCCCACGTCAACGTACCAATCACTGGTGGCGATTCTGGCGTGGAATCAATCACCACATCCTCCACGGAGGACTGAAGCTGTTGCTGGACACTGGGTAGGTCAGTGAATTCAGTCACAGACAGAGCGTATCTGGGATCGTGGGCTATCTTCTGCAGTTCTCTGCTGTCGGAGCTCCTGGTTCCGATGGCAAAGACCAGCACTCCCAGCTGTTTGAGAGCAGCAGCCGGTGCATCCACGCTGTCAAAAGACCTTCCGCCGCTGAGCAATATGAGGACCTGTGGAACTCCGTCCAGCCGCCTGCTGCCGGCAGAGGCTGTGAAGACGTTGTCGCTCAAGTACTGGAGAGCTGCTCCGGTGTTGAGGGGTCTTCCACCTCTGTGTCTCAAACCTCGGACAATTTCAAGGATCTGGCCCTTTGTTGTGTATGTGTTCAGATAGAACTGGACAGCTGCATCTCTGCTGTACTGAACCACCGAGACACGGTCTTTCTTGTCGTCCACGCTCAGCGTCTCTACTACTCTTTGGACAAAGTCTCTCATAGCCGGGAATCTATTTCTTGTGGCGTCAGATCCATCCAACAAGAAAACCACATCCCTTCCGCCTGGCTGTCTGTCCACTGCAGCACACAAAATACAGGATATGACAAACTGACGTGATTTGCGCTGACCTCAAGGGCCACCATCTCTCTGGTAACGCGGCTCCAGGCTGTTGACCCACTCTTACTACCTCACACAGACCCCCAACCCCACCACCGTCCGACACTCTCGAATACCAGCCAACATGTCATGCTTCCCCCGAGTTTGGGATGGAGATCTGGCTTACCAGTCACCGTCGGTGTCCCGGGCGCTGCCCTCAGCGCCCTGCTCATCACAGCGGAGAGCTGATCTTGGACACTGGGGAGGTCAGTCAGCTCAGCCACTGATAGAGAATAGCTAGGATCATAGGAAATCTTCTGCAGCTCGTTGCTGTCTGAGCTCTGTGTTCCAATGCTGATTGTAAAGATGCCCCGCTGTTTGAGAGCAGAGGCCGGGGCATCAACGTTGTCAAAAGATCTACCACCATTCAGCAGGATCAAGATTTGAGGAACACCTTGCTGCTGCCTACTTCCAGAGGAGTTTGTAAACACGTTGTCTCTGACATATTGGAGGGCGGCCCCTGTGTTCACAGGTCGGCCTCCTCTGTGTCTGAGCCCTCTGACTGCATCCCCAATGGCCTCACTCGTGGTGTAGGTGTTCAGATAGAATTGCACCTCTGCGTCTCTGCTGTACTGGACCACAGAAACACGGTCTCTGTTTGCCCCCACATTGAGTTTCTCCAGCACTCTTTCAACAAAATCACGCATTGCGGGGAAGCCATTCCTTGTGCCATCTGACCCATCAAGAAGGAATACGATATCCTTTTTGGCATCGGTGTCGGCTGCAAAAAGACGGGAGGACAGACGATAAAACACACTTGTGAAACGGCGATACATACCGCTTGACTAAACATCACGTGGTTTGACACTTTTGGAAGTTACTGGCGCCGCCTCCTTTGACTTCAAATTGTTCTAAGGTACGGAAAACGGACGACAGATTGCCTATCCGTGCCCAGCCCACATCAACGTACCAATCACTGGTGGCGATTCTGGCGTGGAATCAATCACCACATCCTCCACGGAGGACTGAAGCTGTTGCTGCACACTGGGTAGGTCAGTGAATTCAGTCACAGACAGAGCGTATCTGGGATCGTGGGCTATCTTCTGCAGTTCTCTGCTGTCGGAGCTCCTGGTTCCGATGGCAAAGACCAGCACTCCCAGCTGTTTGAGAGCAGCAGCCGGTGCATCCACGCTGTCAAAAGACCTTCCGCCGCTGAGCAATATGAGGACCTGTGGAACTCCATCCAGCCGCCTGCTGCCGGCAGAGGCTGTGAAGACGTTGTCGCTCAAGTACTGGAGAGCTGCTCCGGTGTTGAGGGGTCTTCCACCTCTGTGTCTCAAACCTCGGACAATTTCAAGGATCTGGCCCTTTGTTGTGTATGTGTTCAGATAGAACTGGACAGCTGCATCTCTGCTGTACTGAACCACCGAGACACGGTCTTTCTTGTCGTCCACGCTCAGCGTCTCTACTACTCTTTGGACAAAGTCTCTCATAGCCGGGAATCCATTTCTTGTGGCGTCAGATCCATCCAACAAGAAAACCACATCCCTTCCGCCTGGCTGTCTGTCCACTGCAGCACACAAAATACAGGATATGACAAACTGACGTGATTTGCGCTGACCTCAAGGGCCACCATCTCTCTGGTAACGCGGCTCCAGGCTGTTGACCCACTCTTACTACCTCACACAGACCCCCAACCCCACCACCGTCCGACACTCTCGAATACCAGCCAACATGTCATGCTTCCCCCGAGTTTGGGATGGAGATCTGGCTTACCAGTCACCGTCGGTGTCCCGGGCGCTGCCCTCAGCGCCCTGCTCATCACAGCGGAGAGCTGATCTTGGACACTGGGGAGGTCAGTCAGCTCAGCCACTGATAGAGAATAGCTAGGATCATAGGAAATCTTCTGCAGCTCGTTGCTGTCTGAGCTCTGTGTTCCAATGCTGATTGTAAAGATGCCCCGCTGTTTGAGAGCAGAGGCCGGGGCATCAACGTTGTCAAAAGATCTACCACCATTCAGCAGGATCAAAATTTGAGGAACACCTTGCTGCTGCCTACTCCCAGAGGAGTTTGTAAACACGTTGTCTCTGACATATTGGAGGGCGGCCCCTGTGTTCACAGGTCGGCCTCCTCTGTGTCTGAGCCCTCTGACTGCATCCCCAATGGCCTCACTCGTGGTGTAGGTGTTCAGATAGAATTGCACCTCTGCGTCTCTGCTGTACTGGACCACAGAAACACGGTCTCTGTTTGCCCCCACATTGAGTTTCTCCAGCACTCTTTCAACAAAATCACGCATTGCGGGGAAGCCATTCCTTGTGCCATCTGACCCATCAAGAAGGAATACGATATCCTTTTTGGCATCGGTGTCGGCTGCAAAAAGACGGGAGGACAGACGATAAAACACACTTGTGAAATGGCGATACATACCGCTTGACTAAACATCACGTGGTTTGACACTTTTGGAAGTTACTGGCGCCGCCTCCTTTGACTTCAAATTGTTCTAAGGTACGGAAAACGGAAGACAGATTGCCTATCCGTGCCCAGCCCACGTCAACGTACCAATCACTGGTGGCGATTCTGGCGTGGAATCAATCACCACATCCTCCACGGAGGACTGAAGCTGTTGCTGCACACTGGGTAGGTCAGTGAATTCAGTCACAGACAGAGCGTATCTGGGATCGTGGGCTATCTTCTGCAGTTCTCTGCTGTCGGAGCTCCTGGTTCCGATGGCAAAGACCAGCACTCCCAGCTGTTTGAGAGCAGCAGCCGGTGCATACACGCTGTCAAAAGACCTTCCGCCGCTGAGCAATATGAGGACCTGTGGAACTCCGTCCAGCCGCCTGCTGCCGGCAGAGGCTGTGAAGACGTTGTCGCTCAAGTACTGGAGAGCTGCTCCAGTGTTGAGGGGTCTTCCACCTCTGTGTCTCAAACCTCGGACAATTTCAAGGATCTGGCCCTTTGTTGTGTATGTGTTCAGATAGAACTGGACAGCTGCATCTCTGCTGTACTGAACCACCGAGACACGGTCTTTCTTGTCGTCCACGCTCAGCGTCTCTACTACTCTTTGGACAAAGTCTCTCATAGCCGGGAATCCATTTCTTGTGGCGTCAGATCCATCCAACAAGAAAACCACATCCCTTCCGCCTGGCTGTCTGTCCACTGCAGCACACAAAATACAGGATATGACAAACTGACGTGATTTGCGCTGACCTCAAGGGCCACCATCTCTCTGGTAACGCGGCTCCAGGCTGTTGACCCACTCTTACTACCTCACACAGACCCCCAACCCCACCACCGTCCGACACTCTCGAATACCAGCCAACATGTCATGCTTCCCCCGAGTTTGGGATGGAGATCTGGCTTACCAGTCACCGTCGGTGTCCCGGGCGCTGCCCTCAGCGCCCTGCTCATCACAGCGGAGAGCTGATCTTGGACACTGGGGAGGTCAGTCAGCTCAGCCACTGATAGAGAATAGCTAGGATCATAGGAAATCTTCTGCAGCTCGTTGCTGTCTGAGCTCTGTGTTCCAATGCTGATTGTAAAGATGCCCCGCTGTTTGAGAGCAGAGGCCGGGGCATCAACGTTGTCAAAAGATCTACCACCATTCAGCAGGATCAAGATTTGAGGAACACCTTGCTGCTGCCTACTCCCAGAGGAGTTTGTAAACACGTTGTCTCTGACATATTGGAGGGCGGCCCCTGTGTTCACAGGTCGGCCTCCTCTGTGTCTGAGCCCTCTGACTGCATCCCCAATGGCCTCACTCGTGGTGTAGGTGTTCAGATAGAATTGCACCTCTGCGTCTCTGCTGTACTGGACCACAGAAACACGGTCTCTGTTTGCCCCCACATTGAGTTTCTCCAGCACTCTTTCAACAAAATCACGCATTGCGGGGAAGCCATTCCTTGTGCCATCTGACCCATCAAGAAGGAATACGATATCCTTTTTGGCATCGGTGTCGGCTGCAAAAAGACGGGAGGACAGACGATAAAACACACTTGTGAAACGGCGATACATACCGCTTGACTAAACATCACGTGGTTTGACACTTTTGGAAGTTACTGGCGCCGCCTCCTTTGACTTCAAATTGTTCTAAGGTACGGAAAACGGACGACAGATTGCCTATCCGTGCCCAGCCCACATCAACGTACCAATCACTGGTGGCGATTCTGGCGTGGAATCAATCACCACATCCTCCACGGAGGACTGAAGCTGTTGCTGCACACTGGGTAGGTCAGTGAATTCAGTCACAGACAGAGCGTATCTGGGATCGTGGGCTATCTTCTGCAGTTCTCTGCTGTCGGAGCTCCTGGTTCCGATGGCAAAGACCAGCACTCCCAGCTGTTTGAGAGCAGCAGCCGGTGCATCCACGCTGTCAAAAGACCTTCCGCCGCTGAGCAATATGAGGACCTGTGGAACTCCATCCAGCCGCCTGCTGCCGGCAGAGGCTGTGAAGACGTTGTCGCTCAAGTACTGGAGAGCTGCTCCGGTGTTGAGGGGTCTTCCACCTCTGTGTCTCAAACCTCGGACAATTTCAAGGATCTGGCCCTTTGTTGTGTATGTGTTCAGATAGAACTGGACAGCTGCATCTCTGCTGTACTGAACCACCGAGACACAGTCTTTCTTGTCGTCCACGCTCAGCGTCTCTACTACTCTTTGGACAAAGTCTCTCATAGCCGGGAATCCATTTCTTGTGGCGTCAGATCCATCCAACAAGAAAACCACATCCCTTCCGCCTGGCTGTCTGTCCACTGCAGCACACAAAATACAGGATATGACAAACTGACGTGATTTGCGCTGACCTCAAGGGCCACCATCTCTCTGGTAACGCGGCTCCAGGCTGTTGACCCACTCTTACTACCTCACACAGACCCCCAACCCCACCACCGTCCGACACTCTCGAATACCAGCCAACATGTCATGCTTCCCCCGAGTTTGGGATGGAGATCTGGCTTACCAGTCACCGTCGGTGTCCCGGGCGCTGCCCTCAGCGCCCTGCTCATCACAGCGGAGAGCTGATCTTGGACACTGGGGAGGTCAGTCAGCTCAGCCACTGATAGAGAATAGCTAGGATCATAGGAAATCTTCTGCAGCTCGTTGCTGTCTGAGCTCTGTGTTCCAATGCTGATTGTAAAGATGCCCCGCTGTTTGAGAGCAGAGGCCGGGGCATCAACGTTGTCAAAAGATCTACCACCATTCAGCAGGATCAAAATTTGAGGAACACCTTGCTGCTGCCTACTCCCAGAGGAGTTTGTAAACACGTTGTCTCTGACATATTGGAGGGCGGCCCCTGTGTTCACAGGTCGGCCTCCTCTGTGTCTGAGCCCTCTGACTGCATCCCCAATGGCCTCACTCGTGGTGTAGGTGTTCAGATAGAATTGCACCTCTGCGTCTCTGCTGTACTGGACCACAGAAACACGGTCTCTGTTTGCCCCCACATTGAGTTTCTCCAGCACTCTTTCAACAAAATCACGCATTGCGGGGAAGCCATTCCTTGTGCCATCTGACCCATCAAGAAGGAATACGATATCCTTTTTGGCATCGGTGTCGGCTGCAAAAAGACGGGAGGACAGACGATAAAACACACTTGTGAAATGGCGATACATACCGCTTGACTAAACATCACGTGGTTTGACACTTTTGGAAGTTACTGGCGCCGCCTCCTTTGACTTCAAATTGTTCTAAGGTACGGAAAACGGAAGACAGATTGCCTATCCGTGCCCAGCCCACGTCAACGTACCAATCACTGGTGGCGATTCTGGCGTGGAATCAATCACCACATCCTCCACGGAGGACTGAAGCTGTTGCTGCACACTGGGTAGGTCAGTGAATTCAGTCACAGACAGAGCGTATCTGGGATCGTGGGCTATCTTCTGCAGTTCTCTGCTGTCGGAGCTCCTGGTTCCGATGGCAAAGACCAGCACTCCCAGCTGTTTGAGAGCAGCAGCCGGTGCATCCACGCTGTCAAAAGACCTTCCGCCGCTGAGCAATATGAGGACCTGTGGAACTCCGTCCAGCCGCCTGCTGCCGGCAGAGGCTGTGAAGACGTTGTCGCTCAAGTACTGGAGAGCTGCTCCAGTGTTGAGGGGTCTTCCACCTCTGTGTCTCAAACCTCGGACAATTTCAAGGATCTGGCCCTTTGTTGTGTATGTGTTCAGATAGAACTGGACAGCTGCATCTCTGCTGTACTGAACCACCGAGACACGGTCTTTCTTGTCGTCCACGCTCAGCGTCTCTACTACTCTTTGGACAAAGTCTCTCATAGCCGGGAATCCATTTCTTGTGGCGTCAGATCCATCCAACAAGAAAACCACATCCCTTCCGCCTGGCTGTCTGTCCACTGCAGCACACAAAATACAGGATATGACAAACTGACGTGATTTGCGCTGACCTCAAGGGCCACCATCTCTCTGGTAACGCGGCTCCAGGCTGTTGACCCACTCTTACTACCTCACACAGACCCCCAACCCCACCACCGTCCGACACTCTCGAATACCAGCCAACATGTCATGCTTCCCCCGAGTTTGGGATGGAGATCTGGCTTACCAGTCACCGTCGGTGTCCCGGGCGCTGCCCTCAGCGCCCTGCTCATCACAGCGGAGAGCTGATCTTGGACACTGGGGAGGTCAGTCAGCTCAGCCACTGATAGAGAATAGCTAGGATCATAGGAAATCTTCTGCAGCTCGTTGCTGTCTGAGCTCTGTGTTCCAATGCTGATTGTAAAGATGCCCCGCTGTTTGAGAGCAGAGGCCGGGGCATCAACGTTGTCAAAAGATCTACCACCATTCAGCAGGATCAAGATTTGAGGAACACCTTGCTGCTGCCTACTCCCAGAGGAGTTTGTAAACACGTTGTCTCTGACATATTGGAGGGCGGCCCCTGTGTTCACAGGTCGGCCTCCTCTGTGTCTGAGCCCTCTGACTGCATCCCCAATGGCCTCACTCGTGGTGTAGGTGTTCAGATAGAATTGCACCTCTGCGTCTCTGCTGTACTGGACCACAGAAACACGGTCTCTGTTTGCCCCCACATTGAGTTTCTCCAGCACTCTTTCAACAAAATCACGCATTGCGGGGAAGCCATTCCTTGTGCCATCTGACCCATCAAGAAGGAATACGATATCCTTTTTGGCATCGGTGTCGGCTGCAAAAAGACGGGAGGACAGACGATAAAACACACTTGTGAAACGGCGATACATACCGCTTGACTAAACATCACGTGGTTTGACACTTTTGGAAGTTACTGGCGCCGCCTCCTTTGACTTCAAATTGTTCTAAGGTACGGAAAACGGACGACAGATTGCCTATCCGTGCCCAGCCCACGTCAACGTACCAATCACTGGTGGCGATTCTGGCGTGGAATCAATCACCACATCCTCCACGGAGGACTGAAGCTGTTGCTGCACACTGGGTAGGTCAGTGAATTCAGTCACAGACAGAGCGTATCTGGGATCGTGGGCTATCTTCTGCAGTTCTCTGCTGTCGGAGCTCCTGGTTCCGATGGCAAAGACCAGCACTCCCAGCTGTTTGAGAGCAGCAGCCGGTGCATCCACGCTGTCAAAAGACCTTCCGCCGCTGAGCAATATGAGGACCTGTGGAACTCCATCCAGCCGCCTGCTGCCGGCAGAGGCTGTGAAGACGTTGTCGCTCAAGTACTGGAGAGCTGCTCCGGTGTTGAGGGGTCTTCCACCTCTGTGTCTCAAACCTCGGACAATTTCAAGGATCTGGCCCTTTGTTGTGTATGTGTTCAGATAGAACTGGACAGCTGCATCTCTGCTGTACTGAACCACCGAGACACGGTCTTTCTTGTCGTCCACGCTCAGCGTCTCTACTACTCTTTGGACAAAGTCTCTCATAGCCGGGAATCCATTTCTTGTGGCGTCAGATCCATCCAACAAGAAAACCACATCCCTTCCGCCTGGCTGTCTGTCCACTGCAGCACACAAAATACAGGATATGACAAACTGACGTGATTTGCGCTGACCTCAAGGGCCACCATCTCTCTGGTAACGCGGCTCCAGGCTGTTGACCCACTCTTACTACCTCACACAGACCCCCAACCCCACCACCGTCCGACACTCTCGAATACCAGCCAACATGTCATGCTTCCCCCGAGTTTGGGATGGAGATCTGGCTTACCAGTCACCGTCGGTGTCCCGGGCGCTGCCCTCAGCGCCCTGCTCATCACAGCGGAGAGCTGATCTTGGACACTGGGGAGGTCAGTCAGCTCAGCCACTGATAGAGAATAGCTAGGATCATAGGAAATCTTCTGCAGCTCGTTGCTGTCTGAGCTCTGTGTTCCAATGCTGATTGTAAAGATGCCCCGCTGTTTGAGAGCAGAGGCCGGGGCATCAACGTTGTCAAAAGATCTACCACCATTCAGCAGGATCAAAATTTGAGGAACACCTTGCTGCTGCCTACTCCCAGAGGAGTTTGTAAACACGTTGTCTCTGACATATTGGAGGGCGGCCCCTGTGTTCACAGGTCGGCCTCCTCTGTGTCTGAGCCCTCTGACTGCATCCCCAATGGCCTCACTCGTGGTGTAGGTGTTCAGATAGAATTGCACCTCTGCGTCTCTGCTGTACTGGACCACAGAAACACGGTCTCTGTTTGCCCCCACATTGAGTTTCTCCAGCACTCTTTCAACAAAATCACGCATTGCGGGGAAGCCATTCCTTGTGCCATCTGACCCATCAAGAAGGAATACGATATCCTTTTTGGCATCGGTGTCGGCTGCAAAAAGACGGGAGGACAGACGATAAAACACACTTGTGAAATGGCGATACATACCGCTTGACTAAACATCACGTGGTTTGACACTTTTGGAAGTTACTGGCGCCGCCTCCTTTGACTTCAAATTGTTCTAAGGTACGGAAAACGGAAGACAGATTGCCTATCCGTGCCCAGCCCACGTCAACGTACCAATCACTGGTGGCGATTCTGGCGTGGAATCAATCACCACATCCTCCACGGAGGACTGAAGCTGTTGCTGCACACTGGGTAGGTCAGTGAATTCAGTCACAGACAGAGCGTATCTGGGATCGTGGGCTATCTTCTGCAGTTCTCTGCTGTCGGAGCTCCTGGTTCCGATGGCAAAGACCAGCACTCCCAGCTGTTTGAGAGCAGCAGCCGGTGCATCCACGCTGTCAAAAGACCTTCCGCCGCTGAGCAATATGAGGACCTGTGGAACTCCGTCCAGCCGCCTGCTGCCGGCAGAGGCTGTGAAGACGTTGTCGCTCAAGTACTGGAGAGCTGCTCCGGTGTTGAGGGGTCTTCCACCTCTGTGTCTCAAACCTCGGACAATTTCAAGGATCTGGCCCTTTGTTGTGTATGTGTTCAGATAGAACTGGACAGCTGCATCTCTGCTGTACTGAACCACCGAGACACGGTCTTTCTTGTCGTCCACGCTCAGCGTCTCTACTACTCTTTGGACAAAGTCTCTCATAGCCGGGAATCCATTTCTTGTGGCGTCAGATCCATCCAACAAGAAAACCACATCCCTTCCGCCTGGCTGTCTGTCCACTGCAGCACACAAAATACAGGATATGACAAACTGACGTGATTTGCGCTGACCTCAAGGGCCACCATCTCTCTGGTAACGCGGCTCCAGGCTGTTGACCCACTCTTACTACCTCACACAGACCCCCAACCCCACCACCGTCCGACACTCTCGAATACCAGCCAACATGTCATGCTTCCCCCGAGTTTGGGATGGAGATCTGGCTTACCAGTCACCGTCGGTGTCCCGGGCGCTGCCCTCAGCGCCCTGCTCATCACAGCGGAGAGCTGATCTTGGACACTGGGGAGGTCAGTCAGCTCAGCCACTGATAGAGAATAGCTAGGATCATAGGAAATCTTCTGCAGCTCGTTGCTGTCTGAGCTCTGTGTTCCAATGCTGATTGTAAAGATGCCCCGCTGTTTGAGAGCAGAGGCCGGGGCATCAACGTTGTCAAAAGATCTACCACCATTCAGCAGGATCAAGATTTGAGGAACACCTTGCTGCTGCCTACTCCCAGAGGAGTTTGTAAACACGTTGTCTCTGACATATTGGAGGGCGGCCCCTGTGTTCACAGGTCGGCCTCCTCTGTGTCTGAGCCCTCTGACTGCATCCCCAATGGCCTCACTCGTGGTGTAGGTGTTCAGATAGAATTGCACCTCTGCGTCTCTGCTGTACTGGACCACAGAAACACGGTCTCTGTTTGCCCCCACATTGAGTTTCTCCAGCACTCTTTCAACAAAATCACGCATTGCGGGGAAGCCATTCCTTGTGCCATCTGACCCATCAAGAAGGAATACGATATCCTTTTTGGCATCGGTGTCGGCTGCAAAAAGACGGGAGGACAGACGATAAAACACACTTGTGAAACGGCGATACATACCGCTTGACTAAACATCACGTGGTTTGACACTTTTGGAAGTTACTGGCGCCGCCTCCTTTGACTTCAAATTGTTCTAAGGTACGGAAAACGGACGACAGATTGCCTATCCGTGCCCAGCCCACGTCAACGTACCAATCACTGGTGGCGATTCTGGCGTGGAATCAATCACCACATCCTCCACGGAGGACTGAAGCTGTTGCTGCACACTGGGTAGGTCAGTGAATTCAGTCACAGACAGAGCGTATCTGGGATCGTGGGCTATCTTCTGCAGTTCTCTGCTGTCGGAGCTCCTGGTTCCGATGGCAAAGACCAGCACTCCCAGCTGTTTGAGAGCAGCAGCCGGTGCATCCACGCTGTCAAAAGACCTTCCGCCGCTGAGCAATATGAGGACCTGTGGAACTCCGTCCAGCCGCCTGCTGCCGGCAGAGGCTGTGAAGACGTTGTCGCTCAAGTACTGGAGAGCTGCTCCGGTGTTGAGGGGTCTTCCACCTCTGTGTCTCAAACCTCGGACAATTTCAAGGATCTGGCCCTTTGTTGTGTATGTGTTCAGATAGAACTGGACAGCTGCATCTCTGCTGTACTGAACCACCGAGACACGGTCTTTCTTGTCGTCCACGCTCAGCGTCTCTACTACTCTTTGGACAAAGTCTCTCATAGCCGGGAATCCATTTCTTGTGGCGTCAGATCCATCCAACAAGAAAACCACATCCCTTCCGCCTGGCTGTCTGTCCACTGCAGCACACAAAATACAGGATATGACAAACTGACGTGATTTGCGCTGACCTCAAGGGCCACCATCTCTCTGGTAACGCGGCTCCAGGCTGTTGACCCACTCTTACTACCTCACACAGACCCCCAACCCCACCACCGTCCGACACTCTCGAATACCATCCAACATGTCATGCTTCCCCCGAGTTTGGGATGGAGATCTGGCTTACCAGTCACCGTCGGTGTCCCGGGCGCTGCCCTCAGCGCCCTGCTCATCACAGCGGAGAGCTGATCTTGGACACTGGGGAGGTCAGTCAGCTCAGCCACTGATAGAGAATAGCTAGGATCATAGGAAATCTTCTGCAGCTCGTTGCTGTCTGAGCTCTGTGTTCCAATGCTGATTGTAAAGATGCCCCGCTGTTTGAGAGCAGAGGCCGGGGCATCAACGTTGTCAAAAGATCTACCACCATTCAGCAGGATCAAGATTTGAGGAACACCTTGCTGCTGCCTACTCCCAGAGGAGTTTGTAAATACGTTGTCTCTGACATATTGGAGGGCGGCCCCTGTGTTCACAGGTCGGCCTCCTCTGTGTCTGAGCCCTCTGACTGCATCCCCAATGGCCTCACTCGTGGTGTAGGTGTTCAGATAGAATTGCACCTCTGCGTCTCTGCTGTACTGGACCACAGAAACACGGTCTCTGTTTGCCCCCACATTGAGTTTCTCCAGCACTCTTTCAACAAAATCACGCATTGCGGGGAAGCCATTCCTTGTGCCATCTGACCCATCAAGAAGGAATACGATATCCTTTTTGGCATCGGTGTCAGCTGCAAAAAGACGGGAGGACAGACGATAAAACACACTTGTGAAACGGCGATACATACCGCTTGACTAAACATCACGTGGTTTGACACTTTTGGAAGTTACTGGCGCCGCCTCCTTTGACTTCAAATTGTTCTAAGGTACGGAAAACGGAAGACAGATTGCCTATCCGTGCCCAGCCCACGTCAACGTACCAATCACTGGTGGCGATTCTGGCGTGGAATCAATCACCACATCCTCCACGGAGGACTGAAGCTGTTGCTGGACACTGGGTAGGTCAGTGAATTCAGTCACAGACAGAGCGTATCTGGGATCGTGGGCTATCTTCTGCAGTTCTCTGCTGTCGGAGCTCCTGGTTCCGATGGCAAAGACCAGCACTCCCAGCTGTTTGAGAGCAGCAGCCGGTGCATCCACGCTGTCAAAAGACCTTCCGCCGCTGAGCAATATGAGGACCTGTGGAACTCCGTCCAGCCGCCTGCTGCCGGCAGAGGCTGTGAAGACGTTGTCGCTCAAGTACTGGAGAGCTGCTCCGGTGTTGAGGGGTCTTCCACCTCTGTGTCTCAAACCTCGGACAATTTCAAGGATCTGGCCCTTTGTTGTGTATGTGTTCAGATAGAACTGGACAGCTGCATCTCTGCTGTACTGAACCACCGAGACACGGTCTTTCTTGTCGTCCACGCTCAGCGTCTCTACTACTCTTTGGACAAAGTCTCTCATAGCCGGGAATCCATTTCTTGTGGCGTCAGATCCATCCAACAAGAAAACCACATCCCTTCCGCCTGGCTGTCTGTCCACTGCAGCACACAAAATACAGGATATGACAAACTGACGTGATTTGCGCTGACCTCAAGGGCCACCATCTCTCTGGTAACGCGGCTCCAGGCTGTTGACCCACTCTTACTACCTCACACAGACCCCCAACCCCACCACCGTCCGACACTCTCGAATACCAGCCAACATGTCATGCTTCCCCCGAGTTTGGGATGGAGATCTGGCTTACCAGTCACCGTCGGTGTCCCGGGCGCTGCCCTCAGCGCCCTGCTCATCACAGCGGAGAGCTGATCTTGGACACTGGGGAGGTCAGTCAGCTCAGCCACTGATAGAGAATAGCTAGGATCATAGGAAATCTTCTGCAGCTCGTTGCTGTCTGAGCTCTGTGTTCCAATGCTGATTGTAAAGATGCCCCGCTGTTTGAGAGCAGAGGCCGGGGCATCAACGTTGTCAAAAGATCTACCACCATTCAGCAGGATCAAGATTTGAGGAACACCTTGCTGCTGCCTACTCCCAGAGGAGTTTGTAAACACGTTGTCTCTGACATATTGGAGGGCGGCCCCTGTGTTCACAGGTCGGCCTCCTCTGTGTCTGAGCCCTCTGACTGCATCCCCAATGGCCTCACTCGTGGTGTAGGTGTTCAGATAGAATTGCACCTCTGCGTCTCTGCTGTACTGGACCACAGAAACACGGTCTCTGTTTGCCCCCACATTGAGTTTCTCCAGCACTCTTTCAACAAAATCACGCATTGCGGGGAAGCCATTCCTTGTGCCATCTGACCCATCAAGAAGGAATACGATATCCTTTTTGGCATCGGTGTCGGCTGCAAAAAGACGGGAGGACAGACGATAAAACACACTTGTGAAACGGCGATACATACCGCTTGACTAAACATCACGTGGTTTGACACTTTTGGAAGTTACTGGCGCCGCCTCCTTTGACTTCAAATTGTTCTAAGGTACGGAAAACGGAAGACAGATTGCCTATCCGTGCCCAGCCCACGTCAACGTACCAATCACTGGTGGCGATTCTGGCGTGGAATCAATCACCACATCCTCCACGGAGGACTGAAGCTGTTGCTGCACACTGGGTAGGTCAGTGAATTCAGTCACAGACAGAGCGTATCTGGGATCGTGGGCTATCTTCTGCAGTTCTCTGCTGTCGGAGCTCCTGGTTCCGATGGCAAAGACCAGCACTCCCAGCTGTTTGAGAGCAGCAGCCGGTGCATCCACGCTGTCAAAAGACCTTCCGCCGCTGAGCAATATGAGGACCTGTGGAACTCCGTCCAGCCGCCTGCTGCCGGCAGAGGCTGTGAAGACGTTGTCGCTCAAGTACTGGAGAGCTGCTCCGGTGTTGAGGGGTCTTCCACCTCTGTGTCTCAAACCTCGGACAATTTCAAGGATCTGGCCCTTTGTTGTGTATGTGTTCAGATAGAACTGGACAGCTGCATCTCTGCTGTACTGAACCACCGAGACACGGTCTTTCTTGTCGTCCACGCTCAGCGTCTCTACTACTCTTTGGACAAAGTCTCTCATAGCCGGGAATCCATTTCTTGTGGCGTCAGATCCATCCAACAAGAAAACCACATCCCTTCCGCCTGGCTGTCTGTCCACTGCAGCACACAAAATACAGGATATGACAAACTGACGTGATTTGCGCTGACCTCAAGGGCCACCATCTCTCTGGTAACGCGGCTCCAGGCTGTTGACCCACTCTTACTACCTCACACAGACCCCCAACCCCACCACCGTCCGACACTCTCGAATACCAGCCAACATGTCATGCTTCCCCTGAGTTTGGGATGGAGATCTGGCTTACCAGTCACCGTCGGTGTCCCGGGCGCTGCCCTCAGCGCCCTGCTCATCACAGCGGAGAGCTGATCTTGGACACTGGGGAGGTCAGTCAGCTCAGCCACTGATAGAGAATAGCTAGGATCATGGGAAATCTTCTGCAGCTCGTTGCTGTCTGAGCTCTGTGTTCCAATGCTGATTGTAAAGATGCCCCGCTGTTTGAGAGCAGAGGCCGGGGCATCAACGTTGTCAAAAGATCTACCACCATTCAGCAGGATCAAGATTTGAGGAACACCTTGCTGCTGCCTACTCCCAGAGGAGTTTGTAAACACGTTGTCTCTGACATATTGGAGGGCGGCCCCTGTGTTCACAGGTCGGCCTCCTCTGTGTCTGAGCCCTCTGACTGCATCCCCAATGGCCTCACTCGTGGTGTAGGTGTTCAGATAGAATTGCACCTCTGCGTCTCTGCTGTACTGGACCACAGAAACACGGTCTCTGTTTGCCCCCACATTGAGTTTCTCCAGCACTCTTTCAACAAAATCACGCATTGCGGGGAAGCCATTCCTTGTGCCATCTGACCCATCAAGAAGGAATACGATATCCTTTTTGGCATCGGTGTCGGCTGCAAAAAGACGGGAGGACAGACGATAAAACACACTTGTGAAACGGCGATACATACCGCTTGACTAAACATCACGTGGTTTGACACTTTTGGAAGTTACTGGCGCCGCCTCCTTTGACTTCAAATTGTTCTAAGGTACGGAAAACGGAAGACAGATTGCCTATCCGTGCCCAGCCCACGTCAACGTACCAATCACTGGTGGCGATTCTGGCGTGGAATCAATCACCACATCCTCCACGGAGGACTGAAGCTGTTGCTGGACACTGGGTAGGTCAGTGAATTCAGTCACAGACAGAGCGTATCTGGGATCGTGGGCTATCTTCTGCAGTTCTCTGCTGTCGGAGCTCCTGGTTCCGATGGCAAAGACCAGCACTCCCAGCTGTTTGAGAGCAGCAGCCGGTGCATCCACGCTGTCAAAAGACCTTCCGCCGCTGAGCAATATGAGGACCTGTGGAACTCCGTCCAGCCGCCTGCTGCCGGCAGAGGCTGTGAAGACGTTGTCGCTCAAGTACTGGAGAGCTGCTCCGGTGTTGAGGGGTCTTCCACCTCTGTGTCTCAAACCTCGGACAATTTCAAGGATCTGGCCCTTTGTTGTGTATGTGTTCAGATAGAACTGGACAGCTGCATCTCTGCTGTACTGAACCACCGAGACACGGTCTTTCTTGTCGTCCACGCTCAGCGTCTCTACTACTCTTTGGACAAAGTCTCTCATAGCCGGGAATCCATGTCTTGTGGCGTCAGATCCATCCAACAAGAAAACCACATCCCTTCCGCCTGGCTGTCTGTCCACTGCAGCACACAAAATACAGGATATGACAAACTGACGTGATTTGCGCTGACCTCAAGGGCCACCATCTCTCTGGTAACGCGGCTCCAGGCTGTTGACCCACTCTTACTACCTCACACAGACCCCCAACCCCACCACCGTCCGACACTCTCAAATACCAGCCAACATGTCATGCTTCCCCCGAGTTTGGGATGGAGATCTGGCTTACCAGTCACCGTCGGTGTCCCGGGCGCTGCCCTCAGCGCCCTGCTCATCACAGCGGAGAGCTGATCTTGGACACTGGGGAGGTCAGTCAGCTCAGCCACTGATAGAGAATAGCTAGGATCATAGGAAATCTTCTGCAGCTCGTTGCTGTCTGAGCTCTGTGTTCCAATGCTGATTGTAAAGATGCCCCGCTGTTTGAGAGCAGAGGCCGGGGCATCAACGTTGTCAAAAGATCTACCACCATTCAGCAGGATCAAGATTTGAGAAACACCTTGCTGCTGCCTACTCCCAGAGGAGTTTGTAAACACGTTGTCTCTGACATATTGGAGGGCGGCCCCTGTGTTCACAGGTCGGCCTCCTCTGTGTCTGAGCCCTCTGACTGCATCCCCAATGGCCTCACTCGTGGTGTAGGTGTTCAGATAGAATTGCACCTCTGCGTCTCTGCTGTACTGGACCACAGAAACATGGTCTCTGTTTGCCCCCACATTGAGTTTCTCCAGCACTCTTTCAACAAAATCACGCATTGCGGGGAAGCCATTCCTTGTGCCATCTGACCCATCAAGAAGGAATACGATATCCTTTTTGGCATCGGTGTCGGCTGCAAAAAGACGGGAGGACAGACGATAAAACACACTTGTGAAACGGCGATACATACCGCTTGACTAAACATCACGTGGTTTGACACTTTTGGAAGTTACTGGCGCCGCCTCCTTTGACTTCAAATTGTTCTAAGGTACGGAAAACGGAAGACAGATTGCCTATCCGTGCCCAGCCCACGTCAACGTACCAATCACTGGTGGCGATTCTGGCGTGGAATCAATCACCACATCCTCCACGGAGGACTGAAGCTGTTGCTGGACACTGGGTAGGTCAGTGAATTCAGTCACAGACAGAGCGTATCTGGGATCGTGGGCTATCTTCTGCAGTTCTCTGCTATCGGAGCTCCTGGTTCCGATGGCAAAGACCAGCACTCCCAGCTGTTTGAGAGCAGCAGCCGGTGCATCCACGCTGTCAAAAGACCTTCCGCCGCTGAGCAATATGAGGACCTGTGGAACTCCGTCCAGCCGCCTGCTGCCGGCAGAGGCTGTGAAGACGTTGTCGCTCAAGTACTGGAGAGCTGCTCCGGTGTTGAGGGGTCTTCCACCTCTGTGTCTCAAACCTCGGACAATTTCAAGGATCTGGCCCTTTGTTGTGTATGTGTTCAGATAGAACTGGACAGCTGCATCTCTGCTGTACTGAACCACCGAGACACGGTCTTTCTTGTCGTCCACGCTCAGCGTCTCTACTACTCTTTGGACAAAGTCTCTCATAGCCGGGAATCCATTTCTTGTGGCGTCAGATCCATCCAACAAGAAAACCACATCCCTTCCGCCTGGCTGTCTGTCCACTGCAGCACACAAAATACAGGATATGACAAACTGACGTGATTTGCGCTGACCTCAAGGGCCACCATCTCTCTGGTAACGCGGCTCCAGGCTGTTGACCCACTCTTACTACCTCACACAGACCCCCAACCCCACCACCGTCCGACACTCTCGAATACCAGCCAACATGTCATGCTTCCCCCGAGTTTGGGATGGAGATCTGGCTTACCAGTCACCGTCGGTGTCCCGGGCGCTGCCCTCAGCGCCCTGCTCATCACAGCGGAGAGCTGATCTTGGACACTGGGGAGGTCAGTCAGCTCAGCCACTGATAGAGAATAGCTAGGATCATAGGAAATCTTCTGCAGCTCGTTGCTGTCTGAGCTCTGTTTTCCAATGCTGATTGTAAAGATGCCCCGCTGTTTGAGAGCAGAGGCCGGGGCATCAACGTTGTCAAAAGATCTACCACCATTCAGCAGGATCAAGATTTGAGGAACACCTTGCTGCTGCCTACTCCCAGAGGAGTTTGTAAACACGTTGTCTCTGACATATTGGAGGGCGGCCCCTGTGTTCACAGGTCGGCCTCCTCTGTGTCTGAGCCCTCTGACTGCATCCCCAATGGCCTCACTCGTGGTGTAGGTGTTCAGATAGAATTGCACCTCTGCGTCTCTGCTGTACTGGACCACAGAAACACGGTCTCTGTTTGCCCCCACATTGAGTTTCTCCAGCACTCTTTCAACAAAATCACGCATTGCGGGGAAGCCATTCCTTGTGCCATCTGACCCATCAAGAAGGAATACGATATCCTTTTTGGCATCGGTGTCGGCTGCAAAAAGACGGGAGGACAGACGATAAAACACACTTGTGAAACGGCGATACATACCGCTTGACTAAACATCACGTGGTTTGACACTTTTGGAAGTTACTGGCGCCGCCTCCTTTGACTTCAAATTGTTCTAAGGTACGGAAAACGGAAGACAGATTGCCTATCCGTGCCCAGCCCACGTCAACGTACCAATCACTGGTGGCGATTCTGGCGTGGAATCAATCACCACATCCTCCACGGAGGACTGAAGCTGTTGCTGGACACTGGGTAGGTCAGTGAATTCAGTCACAGACAGAGCGTATCTGGGATCGTGGGCTATCTTCTGCAGTTCTCTGCTGTCGGAGCTCCTGGTTCCGATGGCAAAGACCAGCACTCCCAGCTGTTTGAGAGCAGCAGCCGGTGCATCCACGCTGTCAAAAGACCTTCCGCCGCTGAGCAATATGAGGACCTGTGGAACTCCGTCCAGCCGCCTGCTGCCAGCAGAGGCTGTGAAGACGTTGTCGCTCAAGTACTGGAGAGCTGCTCCGGTGTTGAGGGGTCTTCCACCTCTGTGTCTCAAACCTCGGACAATTTCAAGGATCTGGCCCTTTGTTGTGTATGTGTTCAGATAGAACTGGACAGCTGCATCTCTGCTGTACTGAACCACCGAGACACGGTCTTTCTTGTCGTCCACGCTCAGCGTCTCTACTACTCTTTGGACAAAGTCTCTCATAGCCGGGAATCCATTTCTTGTGGCGTCAGATCCATCCAACAAGAAAACCACATCCCTTCCGCCTGGCTGTCTGTCCACTGCAGCACACAAAATACAGGATATGACAAACTGACGTGATTTGCGCTGACCTCAAGGGCCACCATCTCTCTGGTAACGCGGCTCCAGGCTGTTGACCCACTCTTACTACCTCACACAGACCACCAACCCCACCACCGTCCGACACTCTCGAATACCAGCCAACATGTCATGCTTCCCCCGAGTTTGGGATGGAGATCTGGCTTACCAGTCACTGTCGGTGTCCCGGGCGCTGCCCTCAGCGCCCTGCTCATCACAGCGGAGAGCTGATCTTGGACACTGGGGAGGTCAGTCAGCTCAGCCACTGATAGAGAATAGCTAGGATCATAGGAAATCTTCTGCAGCTCGTTGCTGTCTGAGCTCTGTGTTCCAATGCTGATTGTAAAGATGCCCCGCTGTTTGAGAGCAGAGGCCGGGGCATCAACGTTGTCAAAAGATCTACCACCATTCAGCAGGATCAAGATTTGAGGAACACCTTGCTGCTGCCTACTCCCAGAGGAGTTTGTAAACACGTTGTCTCTGACATATTGGAGGGCGGCCCCTGTGTTCACAGGTCGGCCTCCTCTGTGTCTGAGCCCTCTGACTGCATCCCCAATGGCCTCACTCGTGGTGTAGGTGTTCAGATAGAATTGCACCTCTGCGTCTCTGCTGTACTGGACCACAGAAACACGGTCTCTGTTTGCCCCCACATTGAGTTTCTCCAGCACTCTTTCAACAAAATCATGCATTGCGGGGAAGCCATTCCTTGTGCCATCTGACCCATCAAGAAGGAATACGATATCCTTTTTGGCATCGGTGTCGGCTGCAAAAAGACGGGAGGACAGACGATAAAACACACTTGTGAAACGGCGATACATACCGCTTGACTAAACATCACGTGGTTTGACACTTTTGGAAGTTACTGGCGCCGCCTCCTTTGACTTCAAATTGTTCTAAGGTACGGAAAACGGAAGACAGATTGCCTATCCGTGCCCAGCCCACGTCAACGTACCAATCACTGGTGGCGATTCTGGCGTGGAATCAATCACCACATCCTCCACGGAGGACTGAAGCTGTTGCTGGACACTGGGTAGGTCAGTGAATTCAGTCACAGACAGAGCGTATCTGGGATCGTGGGCTATCTTCTGCAGTTCTCTGCTATCGGAGCTCCTGGTTCCGATGGCAAAGACCAGCACTCCCAGCTGTTTGAGAGCAGCAGCCGGTGCATCCACGCTGTCAAAAGACCTTCCGCCGCTGAGCAATATGAGGACCTGTGGAACTCCGTCCAGCCGCCTGCTGCCGGCAGAGGCTGTGAAGACGTTGTCGCTCAAGTACTGGAGAGCTGCTCCGGTGTTGAGGGGTCTTCCACCTCTGTGTCTCAAACCTCGGACAATTTCAAGGATCTGGCCCTTTGTTGTGTATGTGTTCAGATAGAACTGGACAGCTGCATCTCTGCTGTACTGAACCACCGAGACACGGTCTTTCTTGTCGTCCACGCTCAGCGTCTCTACTACTCTTTGGACAAAGTCTCTCATAGCCGGGAATCCATTTCTTGTGGCGTCAGATCCATCCAACAAGAAAACCACATCCCTTCCGCCTGGCTGTCTGTCCACTGCAGCACACAAAATACAGGATATGACAAACTGACGTGATTTGCGCTGACCTCAAGGGCCACCATCTCTCTGGTAACGCGGCTCCAGGCTGTTGACCCACTCTTACTACCTCACACAGACCACCAACCCCACCACCGTCCGACACTCTCGAATACCAGCCAACATGTCATGCTTCCCCCGAGTTTGGGATGGAGATCTGGCTTACCAGTCACTGTCGGTGTCCCGGGCGCTGCCCTCAGCGCCCTGCTCATCACAGCGGAGAGCTGATCTTGGACACTGGGGAGGTCAGTCAGCTCAGCCACTGATAGAGAATAGCTAGGATCATAGGAAATCTTCTGCAGCTCGTTGCTGTCTGAGCTCTGTGTTCCAATGCTGATTGTAAAGATGCCCCGCTGTTTGAGAGCAGAGGCCGGGGCATCAACGTTGTCAAAAGATCTACCACCATTCAGCAGGATCAAGATTTGAGGAACACCTTGCTGCTGCCTACTCCCAGAGGAGTTTGTAAACACGTTGTCTCTGACATATTGGAGGGCGGCCCCTGTGTTCACAGGTCGGCCTCCTCTGTGTCTGAGCCCTCTGACTGCATCCCCAATGGCCTCACTCGTGGTGTAGGTGTTCAGATAGAATTGCACCTCTGCGTCTCTGCTGTACTGGACCACAGAAACACGGTCTCTGTTTGCCCCCACATTGAGTTTCTCCAGCACTCTTTCAACAAAATCACGCATTGCGGGGAAGCCATTCCTTGTGCCATCTGACCCATCAAGAAGGAATACGATATCCTTTTTGGCATCGGTGTCGGCTGCAAAAAGACGGGAGGACAGACGATAAAACACACTTGTGAAACGGCGATACATACCGCTTGACTAAACATCACGTGGTTTGACACTTTTGGAAGTTACTGGCGCCGCCTCCTTTGACTTCAAATTGTTCTAAGGTACGGAAAACGGAAGACAGATTGCCTATCCGTGCCCAGCCCACGTCAACGTACCAATCACTGGTGGCGATTCTGGCGTGGAATCAATCACCACATCCTCCACGGAGGACTGAAGCTGTTGCTGGACACTGGGTAGGTCAGTGAATTCAGTCACAGACAGAGCGTATCTGGGATCGTGGGCTATCTTCTGCAGTTCTCTGCTGTCGGAGCTCCTGGTTCCGATGGCAAAGACCAGCACTCCCAGCTGTTTGAGAGCAGCAGCCGGTGCATCCACGCTGTCAAAAGACCTTCCGCCGCTGAGCAATATGAGGACCTGTGGAACTCCGTCCAGCCGCCTGCTGCCGGCAGAGGCTGTGAAGACGTTGTCGCTCAAGTACTGGAGAGCTGCTCCGGTGTTGAGGGGTCTTCCACCTCTGTGTCTCAAACCTCGGACAATTTCAAGGATCTGGCCCTTTGTTGTGTATGTGTTCAGATAGAACTGGACAGCTGCATCTCTGCTGTACTGAACCACCGAGACACGGTCTTTCTTGTCGTCCACGCTCAGCGTCTCTACTACTCTTTGGACAAAGTCTCTCATAGCCGGGAATCCATTTCTTGTGGCGTCAGATCCATCCAACAAGAAAACCACATCCCTTCCGCCTGGCTGTCTGTCCACTGCAGCACACAAAATACAGGATATGACAAACTGACGTGATTTGCGCTGACCTCAAGGGCCACCATCTCTCTGGTAACGCGGCTCCAGGCTGTTGACCCACTCTTACTACCTCACACAGACCCCCAACCCCACCACCGTCCGACACTCTCGAATACCAGCCAACATGTCATGCTTCCCCCGAGTTTGGGATGGAGATCTGGCTTACCAGTCACCGTCGGTGTCCCGGGCGCTGCCCTCAGCGCCCTGCTCATCACAGCGGAGAGCTGATCTTGGACACTGGGGAGGTCAGTCAGCTCAGCCACTGATAGAGAATAGCTAGGATCATAGGAAATCTTCTGCAGCTCGTTGCTGTCTGAGCTCTGTGTTCCAATGCTGATTGTAAAGATGCCCCGCTGTTTGAGAGCAGAGGCCGGGGCATCAACGTTGTCAAAAGATCTACCACCATTCAGCAGGATCAAGATTTGAGGAACACCTTGCTGCTGCCTACTCCCAGAGGAGTTTGTAAACACGTTGTCTCTGACATATTGGAGGGCGGCCCCTGTGTTCACAGGTCGGCCTCCTCTGTGTCTGAGCCCTCTGACTGCATCCCCAATGGCCTCACTCGTGGTGTAGGTGTTCAGATAGAATTGCACCTCTGCGTCTCTGCTGTACTGGACCACAGAAACACGGTCTCTGTTTGCCCCCACATTGAGTTTCTCCAGCACTCTTTCAACAAAATCACGCATTGCGGGGAAGCCATTCCTTGTGCCATCTGACCCATCAAGAAGGAATACGATATCCTTTTTGGCATCGGTGTCGGCTGCAAAAAGACGGGAGGACAGACGATAAAACACACTTGTGAAACGGCGATACATACCGCTTGACTAAACATCACGTGGTTTGACACTTTTGGAAGTTACTGGCGCCGCCTCCTTTGACTTCAAATTGTTCTAAGGTACGGAAAACGGAAGACAGATTGCCTATCCGTGCCCAGCCCACGTCAACGTACCAATCACTGGTGGCGATTCTGGCGTGGAATCAATCACCACATCCTCCACGGAGGACTGAAGCTGTTGCTGGACACTGGGTAGGTCAGTGAATTCAGTCACAGACAGAGCGTATCTGGGATCGTGGGCTATCTTCTGCAGTTCTCTGCTGTCGGAGCTCCTGGTTCCGATGGCAAAGACCAGCACTCCCAGCTGTTTGAGAGCAGCAGCCGGTGCATCCACGCTGTCAAAAGACCTTCCGCCGCTGAGCAATATGAGGACCTGTGGAACTCCGTCCAGCCGCCTGCTGCCGGCAGAGGCTGTGAAGACGTTGTCGCTCAAGTACTGGAGAGCTGCTCCGGTGTTGAGGGGTCTTCCACCTCTGTGTCTCAAACCTCGGACAATTTCAAGGATCTGGCCCTTTGTTGTGTATGTGTTCAGATAGAACTGGACAGCTGCATCTCTGCTGTACTGAACCACCGAGACACGGTCTTTCTTGTCGTCCACGCTCAGCGTCTCTACTACTCTTTGGACAAAGTCTCTCATAGCCGGGAATCCATTTCTTGTGGCGTCAGATCCATCCAACAAGAAAACCACATCCCTTCCGCCTGGCTGTCTGTCCACTGCAGCACACAAAATACAGGATATGACAAACTGACGTGATTTGCGCTGACCTCAAGGGCCACCATCTCTCTGGTAACGCGGCTCCAGGCTGTTGACCCACTCTTACTACCTCACACAGACCCCCAACCCCACCACCGTCCGACACTCTCGAATACCAGCCAACATGTCATGCTTCCCCCGAGTTTGGGATGGAGATCTGGCTTACCAGTCACCGTCGGTGTCCCGGGCGCTGCCCTCAGCGCCCTGCTCATCACAGCGGAGAGCTGATCTTGGACACTGGGGAGGTCAGTCAGCTCAGCCACTGATAGAGAATAGCTAGGATCATAGGAAATCTTCTGCAGCTCGTTGCTGTCTGAGCTCTGTGTTCCAATGCTGATTGTAAAGATGCCCCGCTGTTTGAGAGCAGAGGCCGGGGCATCAACGTTGTCAAAAGATCTACCACCATTCAGCAGGATCAAGATTTGAGGAACACCTTGCTGCTGCCTACTCCCAGAGGAGTTTGTAAACACGTTGTCTCTGACATATTGGAGGGCGGCCCCTGTGTTCACAGGTCGGCCTCCTCTGTGTCTGAGCCCTCTGACTGCATCCCCAATGGCCTCACTCGTGGTGTAGGTGTTCAGATAGAATTGCACCTCTGCGTCTCTGCTGTACTGGACCACAGAAACACGGTCTCTGTTTGCCCCCACATTGAGTTTCTCCAGCACTCTTTCAACAAAATCACGCATTGCGGGGAAGCCATTCCTTGTGCCATCTGACCCATCAAGAAGGAATACGATATCCTTTTTGGCATCGGTGTCGGCTGCAAAAAGACGGGAGGACAGACGATAAAACACACTTGTGAAACGGCGATACATACCGCTTGACTAAACATCACGTGGTTTGACACTTTTGGAAGTTACTGGCGCCGCCTCCTTTGACTTCAAATTGTTCTAAGGTACGGAAAACGGAAGACAGATTGCCTATCCGTGCCCAGCCCACGTCAACGTACCAATCACTGGTGGCGATTCTGGCGTGGAATCAATCACCACATCCTCCACGGAGGACTGAAGCTGTTGCTGGACACTGGGTAGGTCAGTGAATTCAGTCACAGACAGAGCGTATCTGGGATCGTGGGCTATCTTCTGCAGTTCTCTGCTGTCGGAGCTCCTGGTTCCGATGGCAAAGACCAGCACTCCCAGCTGTTTGAGAGCAGCAGCCGGTGCATCCACGCTGTCAAAAGACCTTCCGCCGCTGAGCAATATGAGGACCTGTGGAACTCCGTCCAGCCGCCTGCTGCCGGCAGAGGCTGTGAAGACGTTGTCGCTCAAGTACTGGAGAGCTGCTCCGGTGTTGAGGGGTCTTCCACCTCTGTGTCTCAAACCTCGGACAATTTCAAGGATCTGGCCCTTTGTTGTGTATGTGTTCAGATAGAACTGGACAGCTGCATCTCTGCTGTACTGAACCACCGAGACACGGTCTTTCTTGTCGTCCACGCTCAGCGTCTCTACTACTCTTTGGACAAAGTCTCTCATAGCCGGGAATCCATTTCTTGTGGCGTCAGATCCATCCAACAAGAAAACCACATCCCTTCCGCCTGGCTGTCTGTCCACTGCAGCACACAAAATACAGGATATGACAAACTGACGTGATTTGCGCTGACCTCAAGGGCCACCATCTCTCTGGTAACGCGGCTCCAGGCTGTTGACCCACTCTTACTACCTCACACAGACCCCCAACCCCACCACCGACCGACACTCTCGAATACCAGCCAACATGTCATGCTTCCCCCGAGTTTGGGATGGAGATCTGGCTTACCAGTCACCGTCGGTGTCCCGGGCGCTGCCCTCAGCGCCCTGCTCATCACAGCGGAGAGCTGATCTTGGACACTGGGGAGGTCAGTCAGCTCAGCCACTGATAGAGAATAGCTAGGATCATAGGAAATCTTCTGCAGCTCGTTGCTGTCTGAGCTCTGTGTTCCAATGCTGATTGTAAAGATGCCCCGCTGTTTGAGAGCAGAGGCCGGGGCATCAACGTTGTCAAAAGATCTACCACCATTCAGCAGGATCAAGATTTGAGGAACACCTTGCTGCTGCCTACTCCCAGAGGAGTTTGTAAACACGTTGTCTCTGACATATTGGAGGGCGGCCCCTGTGTTCACAGGTCGGCCTCCTCTGTGTCTGAGCCCTCTGACTGCATCCCCAATGGCCTCACTCGTGGTGTAGGTGTTCAGATAGAATTGCACCTCTGCGTCTCTGCTGTACTGGACCACAGAAACACGGTCTCTGTTTGCCCCCACACTGAGTTTCTCCAGCACTCTTTCAACAAAATCACGCATTGCGGGGAAGCCATTCCTTGTGCCATCTGACCCATCAAGAAGGAATACAATATCCTTTTTGGCATCGGTGTCGGCTGCAAAAAGACGGGAGGACAGACGATAAAACACACTTGTGAAACGGCGATACATACCGCTTGACTAAACATCACGTGGTTTGACACTTTTGGAAGTTACTGGCGTAGCCTCCTTTGACTTCAAATTGTTCTAAGGTACGGAAAACGGAAGACAGATTGCCTATCCGTGCCCAGCCCACGTCAACGTACCAATCACTGGTGGCGATTCTGGCGTGGAATCAATCACCACATCCTCCACGGAGGACTGAAGCTGTTGCTGGACACTGGGTAGGTCAGTGAATTCAGTCACAGACAGAGCGTATCTGGGATCGTGGGCTATCTTCTGCAGTTCTCTGCTATCGGAGCTCCTGGTTCCGATGGCAAAGACCAGCACTCCCAGCTGTTTGAGAGCAGCAGCCGGTGCATCCACGCTGTCAAAAGACCTTCCGCCGCTGAGCAATATGAGGACCTGTGGAACTCCGTCCAGCCGCCTGCTGCCGGCAGAGGCTGTGAAGACGTTGTCGCTCAAGTACTGGAGAGCTGCTCCGGTGTTGAGGGGTCTTCCACCTCTGTGTCTCAAACCTCGGACAATTTCAAGGATCTGGCCCTTTGTTGTGTATGTGTTCAGATAGAACTGGACAGCTGCATCTCTGCTGTACTGAACCACCGAGACACGGTCTTTCTTGTCGTCCACGCTCAGCGTCTCTACTACTCTTTGGACAAAGTCTCTCATAGCCGGGAATCCATTTCTTGTGGTGTCAGATCCATCCAACAAGAAAACCACATCCCTTCCACCTGGCTGTCTGTCCACTGCGGCACACAAAATACGGGACATATTAGCTCGGTGCGCCACCTTCTGAAAGTCATGTGATTCAAGCCGACCTCAAGGTGTAAGGTCCACCGCCTTCTCTGCTAACGCGGGCTCAAGGATGTTCATTCACTCTTATTATCTGACACAGACCCCCAACCCCACTACTTTCCGACAGACTCAAATACCAGCTAACATGTCATGCTGCCACGAGTTTGGGATGGGGATCTGGCTTATCATTCATTGTCGGTGTCTCGGGCGCTGCCCTTAGCACCCTGCTCATTACAGCGGAGAGCTGATCTTGGACACTGGGGAGGTCAGTCAGCTCAGCCACTGATCGAGAATAGCTGGAATCATAGCAAATCCTCTGCAGCTCGTCGCTGTCTGAGCTCTTTGTTCCATAGCTGATTGTAAAAATGCCCCGCTGTTTGAGAGCAGAGGCTGGGGTATCAATGTTGTCAATCTCCCAATCAGATCTCCCACGATTTAGAAGGATCAAGATTTGAGGAACACCTTGCTGCTGCCTACTCCCAGAGGAGTTTGTAAACACGTTGTCTCTGACATATTGGAGGGCGGCCCCTGTGTTGACAGGTCGGCCTCCTCTGTGTCTGAGCCCTCTGACTGCATTCCCTTCTTCCGACTGAAAGTGATGTGATTTCCACTGACCTCAAGTTGTACCCCTGTCCCTGTTAATGCAGAATCAAGGCTATTTTCACAGTCTTACTATCTGACATGGATCTCCAACCCCATCACCTTCCAACACACTTAAATACCAGCCAACATTTCATGCATTTCTCATACTTTTTGGACAAAGTCATTGCGTCATATCCATTCAACAAAATAACCACATCACTTTATGGGCCATATTAGCTTGTTGTTCCACTGTCTCCCAAGTGACATTTGTGCCAACCAAAATGCCTACCATTTTCATTGTTAACGTGGGTTCAAGACTGTTTTACAAATCTTACTATCTGACATTTGCAATTTCCTGGAGTCATGTCAAGGCTCGAATTACCACAGTCACATTTTCTACAGGGATATTAATTCATTGAAATTTCTACTTACCAATAGCAGGGGAAATTGTGCCTTTGCGAGATAGTACTGCTGAGAGTAAACGTTGAGTTACAAGAGGAAAGTCAGAAATCTCTTCGATGAAATATTTTGTTTCAGCACTGTGTGCAATTTTCTCCATCTCTTGTTGATTTGCATGATGCATTCCAACGCTATAAAGGACAATTCCAGCCTCTCTGAGTCTTTTCACTGGCTCTGAGACATTATCTTCTGACTTTGTCCCACTTAAGACAATCAATGACTGTGGGATTCCACTCTGGGCTCTGCTTCCTGATGATGTGGTGAACACATTCTTTTTAACGTAATCAAGTGCGACCCCGGTATTCACAGTGGCACCTCCCTTCAGTTTTACATTGCTCAAATGCCTCATCACATCATCTTTTTGTGCATATGTGTTCAACAAAAAGTCAGCTGTCACATCTGTGTTGTACTGAATGAAAGCAACTTGTACATTGCTTGGCCCAATTTCTATTTCTTTAACAAACTCCCTCACAAAATTCAAAATGGGTCCTTCTTTTTCTTGCATATCAACAGAGCCAGCAATGAGAAAAACAACATCAGCAGGACCATGGAGGTCTAATTTTGTAACTGTTGAGGTACCTGAAATCAAAACAGACAAAAATATCGTTTCATACTCACATAATGTCTTCTTTCCAAAAATATTAATTTTGTCACTTAAAATTATTTAGCTATTTCTTACCAACTGCAGATGTATATCCAGTTGTTTCTTCAACTTCCTTTAAGATTGCATTCAGGGATTGGTGTATACTTGGCAAATTTGTAAAACTTGTTACAGAAAAAAAATGTGATGGTGTAAAAGAGATGTTTTGCATTTCCAATGTATCAGCATTATTTGTTCCGATAGTGAAAGTCTTTATTCCATGTTTTTTAAGAGACTGTGCTGGTCCTCTCACATCATCCCTTGATCTGCCTCCACTGAAAACAAACAGATACTGAGGAACCAGATTTTCATGGCGACCTCCAACTGAAGCTGTAAAGACATTGTCTCTGACAAACTCCAGTGCTTTGCCCAGGTTGAGGGGTCTTCCATACTTATGTCTCATTGTTCGGATGGAATTGAGCACATCGGCCTTCGATGAATAAGAATTTAAGTAGAAATTGACGGTGGAATTGCGACTGTATTGAACGACAGCCACTTGGTCTCTGTTATTGTCAAGATTCAAATTTTCAGCGATGTTCTCAATAAATTGTCGTATCGCTTCAAAGCCATTTCGAGAGTCATGTGATCCATCAATCAGAAAAATGACATCATTTTTCCTTGAATCTGCAGTCAAGACAAACATGTAAAATAAGGCAGCGAAAATGATTGTCTTTTGTAAGGAATTACTAGCTACAAAACAATTTGTCATCATAAACAATCCTTCAGTACTGAACTCTATCATGTTTTTGTTCACAATTTTAGAAAAGCAAATGAAACACAGAACAGCTTACCAAAACTCTCCTTTGGGGCAGATTGCTCTAAATGACGGGGAGCTTCTTTAAGTAGTGATAACACACCCGCCTTTGCAGTTGGAAGCTCCTTGTAATTATTCACAGAAAGTGCATAATTGGCATTGTGAGACATTGTCTGTAACTCTAGGGTATCCGCATTGGCTGTTCCAATGGCAATTATCATCACACCAATCTCCTTCAGCATTCTGACAGGAGCTCTTATGTCATCTGCTGATCTTCCATTGCTTAGAACAAAAAGTATTTGTGGGACACCCTCGAGGCGTCTACTTCCTGACTCAGGAGTAAATATGTACTCCCTGACATACTCGAGAGCTGCTCCAATGTTGTTTGGTGACCCTCCTTTGTGACTTAGACCTCTTATTGCATCAACCACAATGTCTTCTGTGGAAAAATTATCCAAGTCAAAATGAATCTGCGCTGTGTCGCTGTACTGAACCACAGCCACATGATCTTTGTTTGTGTTGATGTGAAGTTCTGCCACTATCCCGAGTACAAAGTCTTTCATATCTTTGAATGTTGGTTCAGACTCATTGGATCCGTCAAGCAAAAATACAATGTCCCGACTGATGGAATCTGAAACCACATGGGCATTTACAGTAGAAAAGAAAGATGGAGTTATAGGCATATATAGACAGACAAGACAGATAGACCTAATACAAACATCAGCTTACCTAATACAGTCAGAGGCTTAGATCTGGGCTGCCGAGGCACTCTTTTTACAAATGAGACAAGTTGCTCATGGATTCTGCCAATATCTTCAAAACGACGCAGACCAAAGGCATAGGAAGGGATTTGTGCAATAGTTTGTAGCTCAAGTATATCAGAATTTGTGGTTCCTACACAGAAGGTGAACACGTTGTCCTCTTTAAGAGCTGCAGCAGCACTCGTAACATCATCTTGAGATCTCCCTCCATTCAAAAGAATCAATATCTGAGGTACGCCTTCTCTGCGCCGGCTCCCAGAGGAGTCAGTGAAAGCATTGGCTCTCACATATTCAAGAGCTGCCCCAGTGTTGAGGGGCCCACCGCCTTTATGTTTCAACTGCTGGACAGTATTCAGAACATCTTGTGAATCTGTGTAGGTGTTGAAACTAAAATGCATCTCTGGATCTTCACTATATTGGACGACGGCAACTCGGTCTCTGTTGTCACCAACAGTGAGTGTTTGTACCACTTGTTTGATAAAATCTTTAATTGCTGGAAATCCGCTTAAAGTGTCATCTGAACCATCTACCAGAAACACAATGTCTCTTTGTAGGGACTCTTGTTCCACTAGAAAAAAAAGAGGAAATTCTTGGTAAAGATCGAAAACATTGTTCAATTTACATTTATATGTGAGAGCCACTAGTTGATTATAAAATTGAAGATACGGTAGAACAATAAAGAGACACTAGTTGAAGAAACGAATGTGTTTAAAAACAAGCAAGGTGAAGCATCCTCTGTAAACAGTGCAACTGATGGAAGTAGAAAAGGAATTCCGTTGAATCAATGTCAGTATCAATGATGTGATAATCATTGGCTCAAGGAAGAGCTTGAACAGAGGTATAATGTAAACCTGTCAAGAAAAGGCTCTCAAGTCTACCAGTGGAAAATGAGAGCCAAGAAAAAGACGCAACATAACCAGCAACCAAGTTTCTGGCAACAAGTGAAGGGAGTTGTAAGCGATATGAAACTGATCGACAGAATTTCTTCAGATGTTGATGCAGTTTCATTGTGGTTCAAAGAGCAAAAGCCTAGAACCAAAGAAAGTATGAACCAGAGATTATTCTTACCTACAGGAAGCTCAAGTGTTTTTCCCACCTGGACCAATGCCACTATCTCTTGCTGAACTGACAAAAGTTCACCAAAAAAGGGCAGATTAAAAATGTAAGTTGAAGAGGAAGCAATTTCCTGTAGTTCTTCTTGTTTAGTATTTTTCATCCCAATAGCAAAAGAGAGAACACCAATTTTTTTTAGGTCAGATGCAGCTCCTGAAACATCATCATTGGATTCACCTCCGGTCAATAAAAACAGAATCTGAGGGACTCCCTCTGCAACTCTGCTTCCAGCAGCAGCAGTAAAAGCATAATCCCGCACAAACTCTAGTGCAGCTCCAGTGTTCCTTGGCCTTCCTCCCTTATGCCTTAGGCTTCTTACAGCATAAATGATAGCCTTTTTGGAACTATGAGCTGTCAAGTTGAAATAAACACTGGTGTCGTCACTATATTGAAAGACAGCCACGCGAACCTTATCTTCATCAATGTCCAGCTCTTCTACCATTCTTCTGATGAACTCTCGAATAGCCGGTAGTCCATTTCTCGAATCATCTGACCCATCAAGAAGGAACACTATATCCCTCTTAGTTCGGCCTGTATCAAGTGTATAAATAGATTAATATAAAGATACTTCAAGGACTACAAATTCAAGGGCGCCGTAGCCCTTGCCTATGTATCAGCATGACACAAGGACTACAACTGTACTGCAGTTGTGCAGG
Organism: Doryrhamphus excisus; assembly: GCF_037039965.1. Classification (NCBI taxonomy): domain Eukaryota; kingdom Metazoa; phylum Chordata; class Actinopteri; order Syngnathiformes; family Syngnathidae; genus Doryrhamphus; species Doryrhamphus excisus. The sequence continues at coordinate 17,844,679 of NC_136368.1, read as the reverse complement.
GAATGAAAGATGAACCCATTGAAATACCCTCTAATTATAAACATTGTCATGTGGTTGATTGTGTAAAAACAGCTCCATTGTTGACAGGCAAAGACAGAAAACAGTATAGCGTACAATTACAGTATCACCCAGTATATTGGACCCAGAGTATTGTAAGAGTAGTATGGTACCTACCTATAAAATCAGATAGTCCTGTTGTGGATTCTTCTGTGACCTTCTTTGCATTCAGCATGTCAACAAGTTTTGATTGGATTGTGGGCAACTTGGACACATTAGTGACTTTGTATATGAAATCAGGATTGAATGAAATGAGTTCCAAGTCTGAAAAATCAGCATCTTCCAATCCGATCCCCACTGACACAATTTCATGCTCTTTCAGAGCAAGAGCCGGGCTTCTCACATCGTCAGTGGATGGATTGGTAGCAAGAAGAATTAGAATTTGGGGCACACCTTCCAGCCTTCTACTGCCAGAGGAAGAAGTGAAGACACTGTGCCTCACAAACTGCAGCGCTGCCCCGATATTAAGGCGACTCCCACCGTGGTGCCTTAAATTGTCAATGCCGTGCATAATTTGACTCTCAGTCTTGTGGGAATTCAGATAGAAGTTGACGTCGGGCTTATCAGCAAATTGAACCACAGACACCCTGTCTTGGTTCTCGCTGATATGGAGGCTCTCTACTATGCTCTTAAGGAAGAGTTTTATTTCTGAAAATTTGTTTCTTGTGTTATCAGAGCCATCCAGTAGAAACACAATATCTCTTTTCACAGCATGACCTTGTAATATAAATTAAAAAAAATATGTAAACACGTTTTTAGAAACCCGGTGACCAAACACAGCAGAAATAAAAGTGTTTTTTCATACCTTGTCGTAGGACGTCTTCAAGTTGTACCCTCGGAAGGCTTACGTAGGTGTTGAGTCGTTGTGGTACAGTATCGAGTTCACTGAATTCCTTCACAGTGAAGGCAAACGAAGGGTTGTGTGAAATGTCCTCAATCTGCTTGCGGTCTGCATCCTTGACACCGACACCAAATGGTACAACTCCTTCGGTCTTTAGTTCACCGGCAGGATCCTTCACGTTATCCCTGGATCGGCTTCCAGCCAACACGATCAAAAACTGGGGGACATTCCGTGCCCTCCTGCTGCCATACCTCTCAGACAAGATAGTGTCCTTCATGAATTTCAGAGCAGAGCCTGTGTTGAGACTACGTCCTCCAGCCAGTGTTAGTCCGTTGACTGCTCTCAAAACCTCGTCCTTGGTATTATAAGTATTAAGGTAGAAATTTGGTGTTGGTCTCTCGCTGTGCTGAACCACTGAAATTCGCACCTTGTCGCTCCCAATGTCAAGCGGTTCAATTACTTTGAGGATAAAATCTCGGATGTAAGCAAAATCTTGTCGAACGTAGTCAGTGCCATCAATAAGGAAGGCAACATCCCTTTCAGATCCAGCAACCACTGTGAAAAACAAAAAAAAAACTTTGTAAAACTTGGCAGCCTCTCATTAAAATCACAGTACATCATTAAGTGGGAAATAAAGACAAAAAAACTCACCGGGTTCTTCAGTGACTGTTGATATATCGGTATCACCAACCACTGTTATCAACTTTGGCATAATTTGTTCAGCCACAGCTGGTAAATAAGAGAAGCTTGGTTCATGATAAGCCAACTCTGGAACAAAGGCAACTCTTCTCAGCAAGTCCTGTTCTGCTTGTCCGGAACTGACCACAAAGGTCAGAACCCCACCCAAAGCCAGTTTATCAGCTACACTTTTGATTTCATCTTGGGTCGGACCGCCCGTGATAAGGACCAACACCTGCTGGACTCTTTGCCTCCTGCGTGACCCTGTGGATGTCTGGAACATGTTGGAGAGGGCATAATTCATGGCTCCGCCCGTGTTCAAAACTGAGCCTCCAGTCAGTCTGAGTTGAGAGATCCTGTCCACAACATCTTGTCTGTTGCGGAAGCTGTTTAGATAGAACTCGATTTTGGGTTGCTCAGCAAACTGCAGGAGACCAATCTGGACTCTGTCAGGGCGCACATCAAGTTGATTGACCACATTGATCATGAAGTCTCGTACGTATGGAAAGTTATGGCCGCCAATGTAGTTTGAGCCATCCACTAAGAAGACAATATCCCGGAGCACCTTTTGAGTCTGGACTGTAGTTATCTCAACAACTGTGGAAAAGCAAAAACAACACACCCAGAAATGCTTTTAGCAGATTGTCAGCCAAAAAAATCAACATTATTAATTTAAACATTAGCAAGGAAAATTTAATTTTGGTTCATTGCAAAAGCCATCCGCCTGTTCCTATACCGATAAGATTGTCGTGAGATGGCATGTATCAGGACAAATATATTCAAACAAGCATCCACACTATAGACAATTTAGATACTACAATTAAAATAGAATGCATGTTTTTTGGATATGGAAAGTTGGAGTACGTGGAAAAAACACACGTAAGCATGGAGAGAACATGCAATCTCCACACAAAGATGTTGACTTGACCCCGGATCTGTCAGTGGGGTGGGGCAGACAGTACGTGTACAGTAGATTCTCACATATTCGTGATTCCGTGATATTCCGCATTTATGTTCCACTGGCAACTACAGAGATACATTGTTGGCTACTGGAGCTGAATCTAATCTAATAATTAAAACAGTCATTTTTATTGTAAATGATGATCCAAAATCATAGGGGAATGTCAACATCGAGCTAGCAGACGGGTTTAGAGGGGAAGGAGAGAGGCGACATAGCGTACAGCGGTGCCTTCACTATGCAGGAGACTAACTTTGGCCGAGACGTGGGGCGCACCCTCGATGGGTTGCCAGCCAATTTGCAGGGCAATAAGAAGCTTTACCAAAAAATGAAATAATAATTCAAAATGTTCGAATTCCGATTGTTGCACTTGTCTAAGATCTAAATGTTTTGTTCAAATGGCTGGACATAAGTCGACCTACATGGGATTGCTTTTAGTATAATAATAGGTGTTCACAAAAAATACTGGTAAAAGTAAAACTGCAGTGTTTATGATGCAGCTTGTTAAATAAAAACATTGAAACTGAGATGGCATTTTAAACATGTTTTGCTCAGAAAAATTGAAAAAATGGTCAACCAGTCACCAAATGGATTGTGTTGGATCTTAAAGGTTTCCATTCATCAATTCTTTATCTATTTCAATACCGCTTGTCGTCAATATGTAATCTGGTTGCCAGCCATGGATAATTTATAGTCTTCGATTAACCTAGCTTTCATATTTTTGGAATGTTGGAGGAAGCTGGACTAACCTCAGATGTTTAAATAACAACTAAAACAAAAAAGCAATGTGCACAATAAGCATGTAGATTCATTTAGAAGACAATGCGAGAACAATACCTGGCTCAGTAGGACCCTCAGTCACAACGACCCCAGCGAGAGTGGAGAGTGCATCAACAATCGCCTTTGGGTTGCGGAGCAGCATTCGGAAATCCCTCAGAGTAAAGACAACACTGTCAGTAAAGGCAATTTGCTTCAGCTCTTCCTCATCAGCCGCCTTGGAGCCTGCAGCCAAGGTTAGCACACCCATTTCCTGCAGAGCCCTTGCTGGTCCTTGCACGCTGTCACTGGACTTTTTAGTCGTCATCAAGAGTAAAAGCTGTGGTACACCTTGATGGAGACGACTGCCCTTCTCAGGACGTAACATGTTTGTCCTCACAAAGTCCAAGGCTGCGCCGATGTTGACTGTCTGTCCCGACCTTGGTTTGATTCTACCCAAAGCAGCTGTTAAGGTCTCTCTGGATCCGTAGGAATTGAGGTCCATCTCAAGTCGAGGGGCATTGCTGAATTGGGCCAAACCCACTTGAACATCATTTGGGCCAATGGGCATGATGTCAACGAAGCGCCTGATGAACTCACGTACCGAGTTGATCACAGTGGCGCCCATTGTACTATCAAGGAGGAAAATGATGTCTCTTTTTCCAACGGCCAAAGCTGACAAAAAAAGAGGAAATATGAGAGAATACAGTTTATGTAATCTTGCAATATTAAAAATGACACTGACCATATTTACATGCACTAAAACACTAAATTTTACACATAATGTAAATGTATATGTGAAGTTCCAGTTGTTAATAATAATAATCATAATAATAATACTTTAATTCTATTGCTGACCTACAGGCAGTTCATATCATGTTTTGTTCCACTTACACCTTTTCCAAAACATTTATAATATATTATTCCATTTGAATTTAATCTTTGTTGGCCTGCTTTATTCACATTAGTTAGACTCCCTCAAGAACTGTTTGTTCTGCTTGCAGTCAAATTGTATATAGTATATATATATAGTCCTAAAAATAAACACCAGTTAAATTATGCACAATGTCAAATTAAAAAAATAAAATGCTTGATTATCTAAAAAGATGTAACCAATTGGTCGTTTTTATTTGTTTTTGTAAATGTATTATTGCGCTTTAATTACGCAAACAAACATTTCAATAAAATACTCGTGGACTAAACTATTCGATAGCAGCAGCCTTCCAAAATACAGTGGGATGAAAAAGTTTGGCCACTCAAGATTTTCCTTTATAAATCACTAGTTGTTTGGATCAGTAATTTCAGTTAAATATATCATATAGCACACAAACAAAGTGATATTTAAATAAAGTTTAAATGAAGTTTATAGGATTTACAGAAAGTGTGCAATAATTATTTAAACAAAAGTAGGCAGGTGCATATATTTGAGCACCCTTGTTGTTTTATTGATTTGAACCCCTTTGGCACTATTTATTGGAACACAAAATTACTTTGGTAAGCTCACTGACCCTTGACCTGCATACACAAGTGAAGCCAATCACGAGAAAGGGTATTTAAGATTCTTAAGACATCTTCTCTGAAGAGTGGCAACATGGTAACCTCAAAACAACAGTCAAATGACCTGAAAGCAAAGATTGTTCAACATCATGGTCTAGGGGTAGGAAACAAAAAGCTAACTCAGAGATTTCAGCTTTTTTAGTGCATGTAAACACAGTGAACACAGTGCCTCCCTATGATTCCAAAAGTTGGAAACATTTTCTTTAGTAAAAATCACAGAATTTGCACATCTACCCATCAAATACCGGACAGAAACCAGAGATGAGACAGTGACGACTCGAGCTTCACCTCTGAATGTGCAATCCCTCACAAACTGCTTGTCAGCAAGTAATGTTTGCAGAAGGATTTGTGCTACACTATTACCTTCTACTTGGAGTGGACGGATCCATCCAAATATTGATAGCATCGATACCAAGGGTATCAGTATCGGAGCAGAACTAGCATAATTAGATAGATACTTTTCAGTTCTTGTACTTTTTTTAAAATATGTGTGTGCTTTTAATGTGTTGTTTATATTATTATATTGATTCCTGATTATACAGTAACCATTATCAACAAATTCAAAGGCAAAACAACCAAATTATTCAATGATATTCTTGAAGAAAAAAAAAAAAAAACGTATATATTGTTTATTATATAGTGGAACCTTGGTTAGCGTCATTAATTTGTTCCAGAAGGTCCGGCTCTAACTGAAACGGATGCTAACTGAATACATTTTTCCGATAAGAAATAAGATAACGCCAATTAATTAGTTCCAGAAAGCCAAAAATGTTAACACATTTACTTTTACATAAAGAAAAATGGTGAATGAAAGGTTACTTTTACCTTCATTGAAGACGTGATTCTTGACCTGACTGTTCCCAAACCACCACCACCTTCCTGCATTGCCTTGAGTTATGTATTTAATTCAATAGTGTTTCTCACTTCAAGTTCCAATATTTTAATAAAGGAGTGAAACACAATTGTCATGACCAAACAGGAAGGTGGTGTTGACATTGAGGCGTTGCTACATCATGCATTTGGGAATAGTCACGTCTAAAAAGACTAAAAGTAACCTTAAATGTTCATCTCTGCCTTTGATTCGTCATTTATATGTATTTATAATTGTTTTATGAATGTAAAACTGTAATTTTAAATCTCATAACTTTTTTCTAAAGCCTGTGTAATGTCCTTAATGTAAGTGTGTGACATCATTATTCTTGCACATCGGACAATACTCTGCAGGAAAAGTCATAAGGTGCAGCAGACAGTTCTCTGTTGCACCTCACCAACCAAGATCCTTACTGCACGTAAATTTGTCCCCTCATAACTAAAATTCCCCGCTTACAATTATAGAAAAATTACATACCTTCTGTGAACTCAGTCTGTATTAAAATGGTGCGTTGGACCACTCCATTAATGAAAGGCAACAGCTGGTCACCCACAATCGCCACTTCTCTCAAATCAGGCACCGACAGGACAAAAGTTCTATCGGTAGCAACTGCTTCCAAATCTGCAGTGGAGGTATCACCGATGGCCACGCCAAATGTGATCGTCCCAGCCCTTTTAAGAGCCCGGTCACCAGCGCCAGTATCATCAGTGGATGGCCCGGCACTGACAACGACCACCATCTGGGGCACACCCTCCTCTGCCCTGCCCCCAGCTGTTTGGCTTAAAAGGTTCACGGCTACTTCCTCCAAGGCAAGGCCCAGGTTAGATTCATCACCCCCTGAGTATGTAAGTTCCTTCACAGCCTCCAGGACCGATGATTTGCTGTCATAGCTATTCAGATAGAATTTTATCTCTGGGCTGGAGTGGTACAGGGCTAAGGCCACACGAACCGTTTCCCTGCCCACATCAAGGCCCTCAATGATTCTCAAAGCCAAATCACGCACAAATGGGAAGTTTGTTGCTCCAACGTTCTGTGATCCATCAATTAAGAGTACAAGGTCTGCGGAATCTTGTGCTTTAGGGGGAGAAAGAGAGAAAAACAGAACAAAATGGAACTTGTGAACGTGTTAACAGTGAAGCAGGGAAAGGATTGGTGGAGTAGTGAAGAACATCAACACGCACATTCAATGTGAACAAATCAGCAATGTTGCAAAAACATCATACTGCATGTCAGCTGAACCAAGAAGATTTGCTCAAGTTGGTCAAATCCAAGTACTACAATTACTTTAGAAATGTTTACATTTAGCTCCAAATACTTTTTGCCAGTATATAATCAATTTCCAAGGCAGTCATTGAAGAGTTAATTTGTAAAAACAGATACCTCCAGTTTTATATTTTATTAAATATCAATTTCTGTATTGTATATTGTATGTAATCTTGCATGGCGCTCCGGCGGTACGTTGTATTTATGAAAAATGTTACTTCTGATTATGAATTATTGCGCCAATAGTGGTCTTCTTCTCAATAACTTCTTGCTAACGGTCTTATATTCCATTCCACTCATGCAGGTTCACAATCCTGCACTTTAAGTCAGCTCTTTGGTCTTTCCCATGAGGGAGGAGAGGTCGGAATGCAAGAAACTATTTCTGTGACAGTTGTCTTTTATGCACTTTACTAAAGAGACAGGACTCATTTGCCCGTCTGTGGTAGTCAGAATGCTTGCTAACTGTATCATAACTTTTATAGTATGTGTATTTATCAGCGTAAAACTGAAGAAAATATCCATTTCTGTATTGTATATTGTATATAATCTTGCATGGCGCTCCGGTGTGAGGCCGACTGACTGTTACGTTGTATTTATGAAAAATGTTACTTCTGTTTATGAATTATTGCACCAATAGTGGTCTTCTTCTCAATAACTTCTTGCTAATGATCTTATATTCCATTCAACTCGTGCAGGTCCACAATCCTGCACTTTAGGTCAGCTCTTTGGTCTTTCCCATGAGGGAAGAGAGGTCGGAATGCAAGAAACTATTTCTGTGACAGTTGTCTTTTATGCACTTTACTAAAGAGACAGGACTCATTTGCCCGTCTGTGGTAGTCAGAATGCTTGCTAACTGTATCATGACTTTTATAGTATGTGTATTTACCAGGGTAAAACTGAAGAGCATAAAACTGAGATATCTGTTTTTGCAAAAATACTCATTATTTGTAATATGTAATGACTGACAATGAAAAGATGTGACCGATATTCATAATTATCTGTTTTTTTTTAGGTGATTCTTGTACAAACTTCATGGTATCAGCCATTCCATGCAGACTCGTGTTACAGACCTCAGGTAAAGTGATCAGTCATGACTCTTTGGTTCATCCTTTGTGTGCTGAATTTCTGTACTTTTACTTCATCTATTTCTATGGAAAAGCATCTGGAATATATTTTTTAATGTGTATACTGAAAGCCAAAAGTACATTTTCAGCATGTAAAGGATGAGACCAGGTGGATTCATCACTGTCTCAAATACAGAACATTCCTGAAACATTGAGACATGGTGATGAATAAGAAACATGTGATGTGCAAGACACGTAAGCAAGTAGTGCATGGTTAGCAATTGTTAAAAGAACACTGATTCACTTAGAGGTTGGAATATGAGAGCAGCATCCTTGAGACCAGTTTAATTTTGAAATGTATTGATTTATCTAAAGGGACATTATCTGTTTTTATTTTCCTATTAATTTTGGATACAATCAGGAACAAGATGAAAACCAAAACTGCTTCGGCTTTGTGTAAATAGGTTTAATGATTTATAACATGAAAATGTACATACTGTGAAGAGGTAATTTTCCAATCTCAAATTAAAATTACATTTTCGTCTTCTACAATAATAACGTGTTTTGAGTCAAATTCAAAATATTATGACTGTTTTATAAATTAGGAATGTTTCTTCCAAAATTTGTACTTTCTCGTCCAATTTTTGTCATGATTTGGCGAATCATATGTTATAAAACTGCAATAATTTAGTCAAATTGAGTTTGTCACAATATTCCAACTATTTCTCTGCTAGCGTGTCAGTATTTAAACAATAATTAAAAAAAATGACAATATATATAATGTTAATCTTCTATAGGAACAAGTTTTTTCTCGTAAAATTGTGAATATATCTTATAAACTTGCAACTTATTTCTAATGAATTTAACACTTTTACTCACTTATTTTTAAAAGATATCTATTTTTCTATTTTTATCAATACACATGTATAACATATATATATATGATATATATATATATATATATACACATATATATACATATATAAAATATATCTATACACATATACAACATATATATGTATATGTTTGTGTGTGTGTGTGTATATGTATAGCATTACACCTTTAATAATTACTGTATATTCCAACACTCAGTAACATATTTGTAAGGTAAAAGGGACAAAACATTAACAACTATATGAATTATTAATCAAGGGTGTTGTGTGGCTGTCAATCACATGCAACAAAGTGTTTTGTTAAGACTACGTAAAATGTGTGTGGACATACCAAGTGATGTTAATTTTGCAAAAAGTTAATTTTTTACAAAAAGTCATGGAAGTTAAAGTTAATAACAAAAATGAGTCATGGCCACATGTGCAGCAGCATCCTGCAGCACGTGTTGACACATTAGTAGCAGTGACACTGGTCCCATTTTATTACCTGTTCCTCCTCCAGCCACACTGGGCTCATTTGACACTTACCATTTGGGGCGTGTAGCGTGCGTGTACATCTGGGTACTGACAGTGTAGTGAATTTTGCCATACTGCTCAGTGTGAATGCGCTTATGCACTCAAAATGATAAGTGTAAATATGCAAATGTGCCCATTGAAACACAGCCCTAGCTTTGATGTGAGCGAGGACCCCCTGTGTTATTGGGCAGCTCATGGACCGCAACCCCCTCACCCCGCCCTTAACCTGGTCCTCTGTTTCTATGTACACAATTGCACACATATTGTCTGACATGTCCCACAAAAATTGTGTTTGGAAGACAAAATTCAAGACAAAAAGACACAAAGATTTGCGGTTGCATAATAATGGAACATCTATAAGTTCGCTTTTAACATTTGGCAATGTTTTTCAAAAGCAAAAGCAATGTTTTTTAAGTCACACATAACATACCAATATTTAAAAGAAATATACAAATACATAAAACAATATTAATACAATATTTTATTGCATTATCAAAAAACACTTCACTATCCATCCATCTGGTGGATACATAAATTTTATGTATGTACTGTATACATGTGTGGCTCGTAAAATAAATGTAAGTAATCAAATATAGGTGAACTTACCTCCCTGTGCATCAAGGGTTGGGAGATATCCTGCAAACAGGATCCCCAGAAGGGCACATAGCGGTATCAACCGATGCCTCCTCATCTTCACAAAAAAGAGAAAAAGTAAAATATGATGTTAGCACGGCATCAACAAAATGAAGAGGATCAGGATTCAAACATCCAAGTACATATAGAGTTTATTAACAAATTTTATTTTTCGTGTTTGAGCTGGCAATTATCCATCACATGGTATAGTAGAAGTCTGCTCACATCATTAACAGTGGCAGTAAGTGTACCAAGCTTATCATGTGGAATGTCTTTATCAACTCATGAAATGATAAATACTACAAACAATAACTTCATAAAATGAGACAAAAGCGTTTGAATGCATGGCCAGTACCGTCGTGCCTTTGCGGTTTGAATTTCACAGCTTCACTCTTCTTATGAATTAAACAACCATGCAGTACATATTTTTTGCCTAAAAGTATTTTGAAAGCAAAAAAAAATGTGTTTATAGTTTTACAATTGTAGTTTTACATGCATAAAACACCACTGATGACATCATAGATGTGTTAAGCTAACCTCCAGTTGCCATTTTGTTAACAAGCTAACAATGCTAACAGGATGTTTTGTTATAAAAATAAGAATATTAGATTACATTGTATTAATAACACGCCATATTGTTCATTCACAGGAAAATGTAAACAAAGCAGGCAAAAGTAGCTATCTATTGTACTTCAGTATCAAAAGTATGACAACTAAAAATATACTTAAAAATAAAAAAGTAGGGCTGTAACTAATTTATTTAAATTTCCATTTCCAAGGTATATTTTACACTGTAGCTTACTTCATTTTCAGCCTCAGGCATTACAAGCTTTGGAAGCATCATATACAATTAACAATCTTGTAGAAACACCTTAATATATAATTTAATTTTCCATTTCTTTTCTGGTTAGCTTTTATTTTGTTAATTACGTATACTTTAATTTCCTTATTTTGCTTTGACTTTCTGTTTTACAGCAGCCTGTTCTGGCTCGATTTAATTCTGAAAATTCACTTGAAATTTATACCATATTTGTTTTATATGTTTACTTACTGTAGAAATATATATTTCTATAATTATATATATATATATATATATATATCAACTGACATTTAGCTCCCTTCGGTAACACAAACTCGGCGTAACACTTCCTGTATCCGGTATGTCCAGCCATCAAATTAAAAGCACTGCAGCAAAACATTCACGGCTACACCACACATTCAGTCCCCACTTGTCAATCAGAAAACTCCCTTGTTACTTCTGCTTTGCGGCATGATTTTTAGAGCCGCCCGTTTCACCTCTTGTCCAACTTAAAAGAACCATTTTTTTTTACTTTGGCATGGTGAGTGGATGTGGTACTGTCCATTCGTTCTTAGCTAGCAGCATTTAGCGCTCTCGTCTCAGCTGCCTCATTAACTATGCACGAACATGCAAAGCAGCGGCATGCAATATGTAATATTCTATTAATTAATTGATTTGCTGCGTAAGTAAATACCTACCATTATTGGCTGGACAGTGTTTGTCATTGTTGTCGCCTATCCCTCACCAAACGTTGCAAAATGGTACACAACAAATTATGTTTATTTCATTTACACGTCTACAGGTTTTCTTTCCAGCCGGTCACTAAAGATTTTAATGATGAACCCGCCTTTGGTTTGAGAAGGAGCTCGTCAATTAAATCACCTGCTGGAGAAACTGGTTGGAAAGAAAACCTGCAGCGTTTCGGCCTTCTGTCAAGACATGTGATTTAGGCCAAGCTTTTAGTTGTCAATGTGCATGAGCACCCAACATCCTCTAGGGGGTGCTGCAGCCTCCTCTGCGCCTCCACCTCCGAAAGGCCTTGTTGCAGGACAACAAGACATTGTACCAGCAACTGGAGGTTGCAGTGACGTGGAATAAATTTAGAGTATTCAATGAGCATTGCATGTATGTTTTTGGACTCTGCCAGGAAGCCACAAACCTGGAGACAAGCCACACAAGCACATGGAGAACATAGTCCATAGAGAAAAGCTCAAGCCACATAGATTCCAAGTCCCTGTTTATAAAAATACCCATTTGTGTTGACATTGCACAAGTAATCTCAAGGTCGGAGCTGACATTTGCCAATTTACATGCTTGTGGTTTGAATTGTCTTCTGTTTTTTTCTAAAATTGGTATGGTTGAGCTTTTAGACATTAGATTTGCTTCCAGCTACGTGGATATATAGCATGTTTAATTGATGCAAGTATTGCATAGCTGTTGCCATAACAACACACATGTACTGCATGTACTGGGGTTCGGACCCTTTAAAATTTAAAGACAAGACCACACACACACACACACACACACTGGAATGCACATAACTTCACAGAAACAAAAAGTCCCAAAGAATAAATATTGCGGTAGAAGTAAAATTAAATGTTGAATTCTATTTTTAGAATAGCAAATTGATCTAAGGATATAATCTTTACCCAAGTATTAAAGCAAACATTGTACAGATAATCACTTTCAACCTACATGCACACATTTTTCCCTCGAGGTAACTTGTCCAGCTGCACATATAACAGGACAATAAATATGATCCAGATGATGTTTTTTTCTTGTTGGTTTATTTGCATTTGCCTACACACACACATTGAGGAGCTGCCATAGTAATTATGGTGAATGGAACAAAAACAGTATCAAATTAACTAAACAAACACTGATACGCAGGATGAATACATAATAAATAATCTGTTTTACTTTCATTGAAGAAGTGAGGCAATGTGGCAGTGACATCAAAACAAACACTACCTTTGTGTTTTGCTGACTTAATGTTTCCCACATCAAGTGCCTGCTTTTCTTATTCATCATGGTAGCGAACTAGCATAACTATAATAATTGAGCCACAGAAAGTTGTAAGTCTCAGCGTTTTGAATGAAAAAGGAGAGAAACACTACTGAATTTAAGAAATAACTCACTGCAAAACATAAAGGTGGTGACCGCGTTGACCTCCCTGCCGCATAGTGTGTTTGTGTCACATTATCGTTCACTCATTCATTTTCGGTGGGGTACACCCTGGATTGGTCGCCAGCCAATCACAGGGCACATATAGACAAACAACCATTCACACTCACATTCATACCTATGGACAATTTGGAGTCGCCAATTAATTTAGCACGGGGAGAACATGAACGATGGCCGAGCGTGGAATTGAAATCTACTACAAGATGGGCATACTGGTTAACCCCCCCTCTTGAAATGTTTATTTATCTCTTTCATTTGTAATTAATATTCAGTGTTTTATGCATGTAAAAACCGGACTATAAAACTACAAAAATGTGTTTTAAACATTTTTTTAGACTTGTGGCATAACTGTGTTAGTAAGTAAAGAACTACAGAGTCAATCGCTGATGACATCATAAACAGGCGGCTGACTTCCGGTACCTGTTTCCATGTATTAGGAAGTTAATAGGCTAGCGAAGTTTTGTGACAGAAATACATTAAGAACACAGTTGCACTCATGCAGTGTTTTAATAACACAATATCTTAATCAGTCCTAACTTCATTCATGATGTTTTGTTGTTAAATACGATTGAAATACGTGAGATGATGTCACACATTTCTTATTAGACTCCTTTTTACCATTGCCACATTATTTATTTATTTTTACATATTTTCCAAAAATTGACAAAAAACAATGTTTACATGTGAAGGAAAGTCCAAAACTACGGTGGCCGACTGTGGCAAATGAACAGCATCATCCAATCGCTCACCAAAAACGCATGCAACAGGAAAAATGCTGCAGTTGCATAAATTATGCAGGATAAAATAAAATGCAAATGAAAAACACTGCAAATACACCCAAGAGAATTGCTGCAAGTTGACAAAACAGCGCCACCCTTCTCGCAGGCTTGCTACTGCATATGACATGTGTGCACGATGCCATGTGATGTAGCATGAAATGCTATCGGAACATTCATTGTGTTTATCCATTCATTCATTTTCTACAGCTTTTTCCCCACAAGGGTCGCGGGGGTGCTGGAGCCTATCCCAGCTGTCTTTGGGCGAGAGGCGGGGTACACCCTGGACTGGTCGACAACCATTCACACTCACATTCATTCCTATGGACAATTTGAAGTCGACAATTAACCTAGCATGTTTTTTGGAAAAAAAATGGAATACCCGGAGAAAACCCACGCATGGGGAGCGGGGAGAACATGCAAACTCCACACAGAGATGGAGTGTGGAATTGAACCCTGGACTCCTAGCTGTGAGGTCTGCGCGCTAACCACTCTAACCGCTCTCAGAACGATCCACACCAAATCCATAAAAAAAAGGTTTGAAAAATGACACAATCCCCAATTATAATGTTCTCTATAAGAAAAGAGTAATAGTTGAACTGCCTTCTTTTGATTGATGTCAATTATGTCAAGATAGCTGTTCCCATAAAAAATAGTCGCTCTCTGAGAGCAGGCCATCCACAGCATGATTCCAAGTTTCCAGACATCTGCGCCTCATCATGGAAAAAGGCGGGCATGAGGGAGTGGAAGAGCCATAAACTCTAACATACTGATTTATAGTGTATTTCTTTAAATCCTCTGTTAAAAGTTCGTCTGCTGCACCACTGCCAGATATGATACCAGCATCCAGGGGGCTTGGATTACTGCATGGGGTTCTACTCAGGGTGGGCGGATGGGTCCAAATATAAATATCAGTATGCGATCCATACTAGAGTGATATTGATATTTGTCAGTACTCTGCTATATTTATTTTCACAATTGTATTGTTATAGCTAAGAAACCAGGGTTCAATTCCACCTTCGGTCATCTCTGTGTGGAGTTTGCATGTTCTCCCTGTGCATGCGTGGGTTTTCTCCGGGTGAAAAACATGCTAGGTTCATTGGCAATTCCAAATTGTCCATAGGAATAAATGTGAATGTGAGTGTGAATGGTTGTTTGTCTATATGTGCTCTGTGATTGGCTGGCGACCAGTCCAGGGTGTACACCACCTCTCACACGAAGACAGCTGGGATAGGTTCCAGCACCCCCGCGACCCTCGTGAGGAAAAGCAGTAGAAAATGAATGAAAGAATGAATATTTTTATAGTTATTATGTTGTTATACAGAAGAGCTTTAAAAGATTTGATTCACATAACTTTTTCACAGTGTCCTGTTTTGTGCTTTTATTTTGGTTTTCTGTTTCCTGTTTAGAAGGATGTGCAGCTGCTTTAGACATTACATTATTGGGCTTCCCTTGACTTATTCTGCACTATTGACTTTATTTTGGGTGGCACAGCGAAGGACAAGTTGTTAATGTGCAGGTCACACAGCGGCCACACAGCTCGGAGACCAGGGTTTGATTCCCTGCTCAGGGAGTCTGCATGTTCACAGTACCTCGTTTTTTGGGTAGGTTTATTGTAACAGAGACAGATTACTGTGTAAAAAAAAACTATATAAAATATAAAAATATATTATATATATTTATATTAAAATATAAAAAAATAAAAACAATTAAAAAAATAAAAAAATATAAAAATATATAAAAAATATAAAAATATTCAATATACTGTAATTCAGACATTGATTTGTATTGTTGGCAAGCAAGCTGCACAGTGGACGGGTGGCTAGCGTGCAGGCCACACAGCTAGGAGACCCAAGTTCGATTCCACCCGCGGCCATCTCTGTGTGGAGTTTGCATGTTCTCCCCGTGCATCTGTGGGTTTTTTTCTGGGTACACCATTTTCCTCCCACATTCCAAAAACATGCTAGGTTAATTGGCGACTCCAAATTGTCCATAGGTATGAATGTGAGTGTGAATGGTTGTTTGTCTATATGTGCCCTGTAATTGGCTGGGATAGGCTCCAGCATGCCTGCGTCCCTTGTGAGTGTTACAGAAATGGATGGACATCATTTTGCAAAAAACAAGCCAAAAATGTATTTTTTTTGTATAACATTTATAGAATGTTATGTATGTTTTTTGTTTGTCCTGTATTCTGATTCTAATCCTGATCATCAAATTAAAGTCACAATCGAAAAAAATCACTGAATGAACTTGAAAAATGTAAAGTAAAACACACATTATCAGTATCGGTATCAGCACGACTCGCCCCCACGTTACTTGTGTCGCCCATCCGTAGTATTTTGTTGAAAAAGTTAAACATGTCTCCTGTTGAGCAGTGAGAAAAGACATGTAGAGTCTGTGTGTTGCAGTAAAATGGAAGATTGATGTGTCACACCTGGTTCTGCTGTCCACTAAGCTCCCCCACCTCCCTAATCTGGCGAGTTGTGTGGAAAAAGCTGTCTTCCCACTTTTCCATTCTTGCACTGTTTTCAGATAGGGTGTGGTTTTGGGCTACCGCTGCAGTGGAAGCATCTTACCATCGAAATATTGTAAAACTCTTATTTGGCAGCGTGAATGCATGTTTAATTTTGAACACAATCCATTTTTGCACATGCAGATAACAGACGGAGGTGCAATATACGCTTCATTTGAGTATAGTATTTGTAGACAGCTTTCATGACAACTAATGACAGAATGCAACCCCACTGGAAAAGATATAGCATATATAGCACACATAACATTGATGCATGCTTAGTGTAACAACACCAAAGTGTAGATTGCAATCAATGGAACCAAACCAGTACGCTATAATCTGATGCTTCCATTAAAAGACTGCATTTTTTCAAATCAACATCCATGTTTTTTAGACATTTAGCAAAATTTAAGTGTAATAAAAGCATCCCAAACCTACCCTGAGTTGATGCAGCGGCACTCCACTGTATTGCTAGCTGAAGAAAAACTATCAGTTGAAAATGACTGCAAGTTGACTTTTGGTCATTATCCTCCTGATGTCTGCTTGTAGGGATTTTTCCTCCCAGAGCAGGTAAATGAGCAAGGCAATTGATCCAAGCACAGGGATTTTACTGTGCAGAGAAAAAGCGAAGATTGAGACAGAAAGAGACAAGGCTGTCACCCTCCTAGTCTCGACCCGGAGGAGCTGTGGCGCTGCGTTCAAGGCTGGGATGGGACAAATTTCCAAACTCTTGGAATTCTGCCGCCTCACGCTTCCACCCTCCCACTTTTTCTGAAGGAAAAAGAGGAAGAGGGAGTGAGCGGGGGAGGACGAAGGGACTAAATGAAAAGCAGACACATACTGTAGGCCTGTTTGGTCTCAGCTATGGGGGAAACGATGTATCTAATGTAACGTTTTTTCGAAGCGTTAGCATTTTTACAAACTTACCAAATGTTATATTAAAAATATGTTAACATTTGCATTGTTTATGTCATAAATCTTCCTGCTTTTTGTATTTAAATCAGACTAGCCTGAGTCCTCACTATAAGGTAATACATTAGATAACTCCAAAGTGCAGTCAATGCAATACATAATCTACATAATGATATATCTTTGCTCAGAAGTGTCCAAAGTGAGGCTCGGGAGCCATTTGTGGCCCACAGCTGTTTGTTTTATAGGCCTATAACAGATTCTACAATTACATTTAAAGACAGCCCATATGAGAAGATGACACAGAAAGAAAACACAAAATGGAAACGCCTCAAATGACAATAAGAGAAAAACAACATCATAAAACAACAAAAGGCATATGCAGTGCATTACAATCTCAAAAACACTTCAGTGATCCATATGATAATTAGTCTTAAACCTAAGTAAAACCAGCAAATACAAATAGACATTGAAAGGGTGAAGGAAAATACATTTCTGGGGATCACAATAGATGAAAATATGAGCTGGAAACCGCGTATTACAAATATACAACATAAGGTGGCCAGAAATATTTCAATATTCAACAAAGCAAAATTTGTTCTCAATCAGAAATCACTCCACACTCTTTATTGCTCTCTGGTTCTACCATATCTTACTTATTGTGTGGAAATATGGGCTAATAACTATAAAAGCAATCTTCACTCGCTAAATGTATTGCAAAAAAAAGGTCAGTAAGGATAATTCATAATGCCGCCTACAGAGAACATACTAACTCCTTATTTGTAAAATCACAAATACTTCAACTTGCTGATATAGTTCATCTTCAAACAGCTAAAATAATGCATAAGGCTAAAAATAACCAATTAGCTAAAAATGTCATCCAATACTTCTCTACAAGAGAGGAGAAATATGATCTCAGGGAAGAAGTACATTTGAAACACTTCTATGCTAGGACTACGTTAAAAAGCCATAGCATTTCAGTATGTGGAATCAAACTATGGAATGGATTGAGTAAGACCCTCAAACAATGCACAACGATGAGCCAATTCAAGAAACAATACAAGCAGTTGATGTTTGCTAAATACAAGGATGAAGAGTCTTGAACCAGTCATGATGTGCTATATATATCACTATATTGACACTTACTATGGTACCCATTATGTCATTGGATGCTCATATCACCTCGTACTTCGGTACGGGACAAAAAAATAAAAAAATTAAATTAAATAAAAAAAAAAGTTACTATATTAGGAAAGCAGGAAGTGAACAAACGTAACAGTTACTGATTGTAAAAGTACCAGATGGAGGGGTAGGATTTAATAAGCTTTGCTTCTTCCTACTCCTTTTGGACATGTGGAACTGTGAACTGATTATGTGATGCATTCAATTGTAATCTGATGCATGTTCAAAATGAAATAAAACCATTACCATTACCATAAACTGCAAATATGAATCTGTCTTAGCGGAAATTCACCTATTGTGGTTTGGGCTGGAATTGACCTGTACTGTCACGTAATGTATGACATAAATACGGGCACCATGAATTGTTCCTGAATGGGTATAAATTTTCACCACCACTTCATGCAGCCGTGAAACAGGTTGCTTCAATAATTCCTCTTCTTGCAAAGGACCTCCAAGATGTTGCAGAAGCTGTCACTGCATATAAAAAAAGGTGTCCGTAGCTGCAGTGTTATGACTTGGCAAAGACCAGCTGAGAATGCAGGAAGAGGGGCATAACCCTGACAGTGTGGGTGAGGGAATGGTAGACTAGAAGACATTACTTTGGGCATGACGATCAGTTTATCAACATAATAACACAACATAACACAAGCACGATCCAAGAAAAGATATCCAAGAATAGGAATGGAATAGGAAACAGTCTGGCGTCCTTCTGTTGCAGCCAAATGGCTTATGAAGGCCTAACTGCTTCAGTGCAACCAATTGAGTTCAGGTGCTGCTGCCCCAGGAACTCTAAACAAGGACACTGAGATAAAGAGTGTTCAAGCCCTCAAAATTTAGTCAGCAAAACAGATGACTCAATTGTAAAGAATAACAGTAATTTTTGCATATACAGTGACACAGAATATTCATATTATATCACTCTATGCACATTCTGTAGTATGAATTACACAGCCTTCTATTTTTGAGTTCTTTTCTTGCACAAAATCAACCAAAATAAAACTCTCCAATTGGTCCCACTTAGAAGAAGGGGAGAACATGCCAGATGTATGCTGGCCACTAAAAATTGCTGCGATTCGACTTCAAATTAACATTAATGTTAATGATGGCATAACTTTTAATGAGGTGTTAATTATGAAATATATATTTACACCGTGCTCTGTGGCCCAGAGTGACTGTATACTGCCGCAGCAGCGACCTGAAGAACACTGTAGAGCATTTAGATATTTTTTTTTGGATAGATGGCAACACCTCTGTGTAGGTCACATGGTACATCCACTAAAACTGTTCAGATTGGCTTGTTAGTATAACTAAAATGAATCATATGAAATGACAGAATTATTTTTTTCTTTACTAAAATGATTTTTAGGATAATTTGATGACCGATGCTTTTCATGTGTTGTGATGAAATTTTTATATGTACTGTATTGTATGTATTTTTGAATTAATTCCAATGGCATCTCCTTTTATGTAATGAAATGACTAACAGTGTTTAATTTAATGTATTTTTCTGCATTGCACCTAAAAGTCGTTGCATGTAACTAACTAACAAACTAACTAACAAACTACTAATCTACTACTAACTATTACTCTAATTTGCTTGGCTTAGTTTTTATGTACCACTACACCCTGGTATAAATATAAATGAAAAAAGCCTTTCCTGTGGATGTGGCCTATCAGCATTAACAACTTATGGTAAATGAGAATTTTTTTTAAGGAAAAAAACGCAAATAGGCAGGATTCCCCAGAAATTTTTTTTTTATTTTTGACAAAAAAAACCCCACAAAATTTTCAGGGTGAATGTCACAAATCCTGAATTATGAATATGTAGGGATCCTACAGTATAGTAAACCTTCTAAATCAAATGTTTTTAACATTATTAGACCACTCTGGCTCCTTTATAATCAACTTTAAACACGGACAGGAAGTGACATCAAAGGTTCAGAGTCGAGTTTCAGCTTGACGTGGATTACGGCAGCAACAGTAGCCAATATTTTTATTAGGCATTATTGTACGTGTTGTTTAGTCTAGAGACAGTGCCGACAGCAGAACAGGAGGTAGCAGAGATGAGGATGCCGAGGTTCTCATTGGGAGTGACCAGGATGGATAGGATCAAGAACGAGTACATCAGAGGGACATTACATGTTAGAGACCTTGAAGATAAAGTCAGAGAGGCCAGACTGAGATGGTTGGGACGTGTCCAGAGGACATATCCAGTAAGCCCAGTAGAGGAAGCCCAAAGAGGAGGTTTATGGATGTAGTTAAGGAGGACATGAGTGTAGTTGGTGTGAGAGAGACATACAGCGGACAGGGTTGGATGGAGGAGATTGATTTGCTGTGGGAAAAGCCCAAAGATAAAGATTGTACTTGTTGTTTTGGTGATCAAATCTGATGATTGTGCTCACAATCCAGCTCTGCATGTATATATAGTACACACTGTATATAGTGCACCTCTTGGTACATACACAGTTACCTTCACAGCTGCATACGGAGCTATCAAATATTGCGTAACATGATCGTGACTACTACACATCTGTTGTGCTCAGCTGAGAGAAGGTAAACTCTTGTATCCTAAACTGGCTGAACAGTTACACAATTCTTTATTCATCGCAAAAAAAAAAAAAAAAGATTCAAAGTGAGCCATATGGAAGTACTTATAACACTAGTCTCTTGTATCTATGCTCTGTTCACTGAAAAAAAACATTACTCATGCAAACATCTTTGCAGCAAAGCATTGCTCTGTTGTGACGGTGCTAGGCAACCGCTGTTGAACCGTCCTTTTATTTATGCAGTATGAGAGACGAAAGTCCCTAAATACCATTTATTAATTGCATAGTGTATTATGAAAGAAGTACTTTGCAGTTGAACATGTCTCATTCTTATTCACTCCTGATCAAACTTTTAATATCAGTTAAAAATGGCAAGAATTTACACTGTTGAATAGCTGGAAAATGAGATTGACTGTCTTACAGCTGCCTTAAGGTCAAACAGTGCAAAATGTAAATTTTTGGCAATTTTTGCATATCAAAGGTCTGGTATGAAATTAGAGTGACCAAACACCCAGTGATGAAAATGTCTTGGTTTTGGTTGTTTTTCAGTTGGGTCATGAATTAGCTGCCATTAGACCACTATAATGCATGTGGCTAAACATATACAGCAATCCCTCGTTTATCACAGTGAATTAGTTCCAGACCTTACCGTGATAAGTGAATATTTGTGATAAGTGATATTTCTTATTAATTTATTAGTATATTAAGCCATTTCTTTTAGTTAGAGCATAGAAAACCTGTTCCCGATGTTCTAAATAAGGTTTTTAACATTATGAGAGCCCTCCAGGCATTAACTAACACCCCTATAGTACTATTTACACTTGTGTAACCCAATATATAAGAGGAAATAAACCATTTACAACATAAATAGGACACCTGCTTGTGTGTGTTGATATAAATTTGTTCCCTATGGGAGCGGAGCGAGGGGCGGACAGGAAGTGATGTAAGGGGTTCTCAGTTTGGCATGGGATTACGACTGTAACAGTACCGTGTTTTTAATAGGGGAGTTTAATTTGGGAGTATTATATCTGTTATTATATCTGATGTGAGATAATTTAAACCTGCAATAAAAGCCTGTTGTTGGAAACAAAACAGCAATAATTTGTTAATGAATTTATAATAAAAATAACATAATAGAGTGAGGGAGCATATTTGAACTGTGTTGTAGCGAGGATGATTGTAGATGTATTTTAGTTAGTGGGATTTTTTTTGAATATGCTTCAATGTGCAAAATGTCTGGACTATATTCAAGATAGAGTGAAGCTACAAAATTGCAAAGTGTCCATAGCAACACAGAAGCAACCATGCTGCCTCCTTAAACTTCTCAAACTTTGAACATTTTTTGACAGCAATTTAATTGTCTATAATCCATCCATAATCCATAATCGTCTAGGTGGGGCCAAGCAGACAGTCGTGGTCAAGAGAGTCTTTGATGGACGCCACCATGTCAACTTGGTTTGGCTGAACAACAATAAAGTACTTGTACTCTTCCCTCTCACTTGGCGTTCACTCCATTTAAAAATAAATATGATACAAATTGACATTTTCGTCAGTGGTGAAATGTTCTAGGAGTGGTTCAAACGTCACTAGGGTGAAAGTATGAAAAGCATAGGAAATCTGTTCCCCAGCCATATTAGTCATGACTCATTATGATTCATTGTTGGATATTTATGGAACTTAAATCAGCCTATGTGATGCGTTTCACTATAAAACATAACTTTATGTTGGTGGAGGTAAGTGGAGTGAAAAAAAAAAATTAATTAAGTTTGGTTTAGACCCCACACGCAGAGACAAAGTCTTGGAAAAAATTGGTTTCCAACTTCCAAAGAGCAGAAATGCACATGAGTGCTGGTGTAAAAGTGGAAAATGATAGTACCATGAAAAAAAATGTCACCAGAAAACAACTATAAGGATGGAGAAGCAAGGCAGGGCAATCTAACCGTAACCCAACTAGAACATAAAAAGTATGTAGCCATCGTAATCACCATTATAACAACAATTTCCTTCCTACTGGTTCAATCCTTCCGCTACTTGTCGGAAAAACAGGTGATGTGAAGAATAAACACAGGAAAAAGCAAATGGGATGCCACAGAAAGGAAATGTGGAACATAAGTGTTGTTGCAGACAAGTGGTTAGCGTGCAGGCCACACAGCTAGAACCACCCTCGGCCATCTCTGTGTGGAGTTTGCATGTTCTCCCTGTGCATGCGTGGGTTTTCTCCGGGTACTCCGGTTTCCTCCCACATTCCAAAAACATGCTAGGTTAATCGGCGACTCCAAATTGTCCATAGGTATGAATGTGAGTGTGAATGGTTGTTTGTCTACGTATATGTGCCCTGTGATTGGCTGGCGATCAGTCCAGGGTGTACACTCTCAGTAGAAGGATGGAGGTGAGCAGAGGCAGAGGACCAGGAGGGACCATGCTAACCAGGTGAAACTACTGAGACATGAACAAATAGGAAGAATGGTAATGGATTTATTTCATTTGAACATTACAATTACAATTGAATGCATCACATAATCAGTTCACAGTTCCACATGTCCAAAAGGAGTAGGAAGAAGCAAAGCTTATTACACCGGTTTTTAACCTCACTCTAGACTCCTTACTACTGTGAGAGTACCCTTTCCATTTTTATTACAAGGATATTTTCCTACTCGTTCTGCCTGCTCACCTCACCATAATCTTCTAGGTGCTGTACATGAACTCAACATACATGTTGACATATGGTACATTTACTGTATACACACACATAACACCAGATCTCTGAGGGTCCAGACCGGTGGATGGCAATGCAGTAGTGGTGTGTTGGTCATGAACGAACGGGTCAAAAGAAATAGTTCTTTTTTGTGAACGGAATGAACAAGGCCTTAAAATACCCGTTCAGTCTGTTCAGTTGCAAATGCTTTATTTTGATTGGCTGGAGAGTCAGTTCACCGTTCCTTTTTCGTGGTTGACTTTCTTATCCTATCGTCTCACCTCGCTCTGTGGGTGGGTGGAGTTAGCTGACCGAAAGACCGAGCGATTAACCGACGTCAATCAGTCGGAACGAACATGAACATGAGTGAACGGACTGACTCGACACAACTGACCAGGTCTACGCACAGGGGGAGATTATAAGCTAACGGCCAATTGACCGAAATGAACGGATCTTTTTACTGAATGAACCAGAATGAACCGATTCACTGAAATGATCGGTTTTGCCCACCACTTGTGATTGGAGTTTATATCTCATTTTGAAAGGCACCCTGTTGTCTATAATGTCAGCAAAGAAGTAAGTCATAAGGTCGAAGGACCTAAATAAGGCTACAAAAATGTTTTCAAAATAGCTCAGTGTCCTCCATAGTGAAATGGAAAGTGTGTGGGTGTCTACCAGGGCTCCTCCTCGAGCTTGCCAAAGGGAGTAATGAAGGGAAGTTCTCATTGGTGGGACAGGTGACTAAGAGAACCCAATGGTCACTCAGAAGCCAGAAAGGTTTGTGGCAGTCAAGTATGAGGTTAGCATGTCTGCTTCACAGCCAGGAGCGAACTTATTATTAGGCAAACACATGCAATTGCCTTGGGCACATGTGTCAAATTGAAGATTTTAGAAATATACAGAAATATAAATGTTAAAAAAAAAAAACACAAGTGGAAAAACTGCTTAAGACCACAAGGAAGTATTGAGACGGAAATGTGTTGCACAGATGAGAACACAGCTGCACACCATGTTCATGTAGCTGTCCTTTGATTTGCTTCTTTGTCACGTGATCTCCACTGGAGGACATCTCACAGATGACCTTCTCTGTTGCCTTTGCTGGCCCCCGTAAAAAATCATGAAATTTCGGAAGCTATAAAAATCAGCATCTTATTCTAAACATCACAAATTTGTGTTGACAATACTAATCCAGGCGGCACGGCGGTTGAGTGGTTAGCGCGCAGACCTCACAGCTAGGAGACCAGGGTTCGATTCCACCCTCGGCCATCTCTGTGTGGAGTTTGCATGTTCTCCCTGTGCATGCGTGGGTTTTCTCCGGGTACTCCGGTTTCCTCCCACATTAATTAGCGACTCCAAATTGTCCATAGGTATGACTGTGAGTGTGAATGGTTGTTTGTCTATATGTGCCCTGTGATTGGCTGGCCACCATTCCAGGGTGTACCCCGCCTCTCGCCTGAAGACAGCTGGGATAAGCTCCAGCACCCCCCGCGACCCTCGTGAGGACAAAGCGGTAGAAAATGAATGAATGAATACTAATCCATTAGTGATACATTGCACAACTCCAATGTGTCTGTAATGTGTTTGACTATAGTGGGATGAATACTTGACGATACTGGGTATCTTCATCCAGATATCCAGTATAATTGAATGGGTTCTTCCTTGCCCCACCCTGACATCATCATGATAACTCCGTCTCTCTTATTATTTACTGTTTACTGTGTCAAAATGAAGAAGTGGTTAGTTATGGTTGCTTTATTTTAACAGAAAGAAACAGAACATTAAAAAAAGTAAATACAAATACAACTTGCTTGAGTGAAATAAGTACTACCCTTGTAGTGGGTCACAAGGGTTGCACACGTCCAGGAAGGGATTTTGGTCATAAAAAAAAAGCCCCGAAGCAGGATGCTTCCACCTCCATTCTTGACAGTAGGGGTGGTGTCATTGGGTTCATGTCCACCATTTCTCTTCCTCCAAACACATCCAGTCAAAAAGATGCCAGACAGCTCAATTTTGGTCTCAGGTGACCATTCTCTCAAGCCATTAGAGTTGTGAAAGATAAACCAATGTGACCGGATATCCGGTTTGACAACGAAAGATGCGTTGTATCGGTAGCAGCTTCGTGCATCAATAATACTCAGCCATACATCCTTAGATTAACTGATTGTAGAGATATACACCTGGTATCGCAAAACTTGGCCATTAAACAATGTGACATCTTATAATGAGTGACAAGACAAGAACGGATCTCATCTCGCATAGCAGTTGAACGTTTTTCAACACATCAGCAAAACATATGTACATTAGAGAGATCTAATTTATCTTATTTTAATCTGTATTGTCTAAAAGATGCCAGGAAAAAAAATGAATACAGACCCAATATCCACCAGTATGAGCCTGGAGTTTGTTTTAAACATGCAAAAATTGGGATGTCTGACTGTACGTATATTCGTTCATTCATTTTCTACCGCTTATCCTCACAAAGGGTGCTGGAGCCTATCCCAGCTGTCTTCGGGCGAGAGGCGGGGTACACACTGGACTGGTCGCTAGCCAATCACAGGGCACATATAGACAAACAACCATTCACACTCACATTCATACCTATGGACAATTTGGAGTCGCCAATTAACCTAGCATGTTTTTGGAATGTGGGAGGAAATCGGAGGAGAACATGAAAACGCCACACAGAGATGGCTGAGGGAGGAATTGAACTTGGGTCTCCTAGCTGTAAGGCCTGCGCACTAACCGCTCGGCTGCCGGGCAGCCTAACTATATATTATTATTTTAAAATAAAATAGCTCCTATTTCCAAATGTGTTATTTTTTGAAGTGTTCCCCACGGCCATTTATAATGCCAACACAATCAGGATATCAGGGAAGACCTGGGTTCGATTCTCCGCTTGGACATCTCTGTGTGGAGTTTGCATGTTCTCCCCGTGCATGTGTGGGTTTTCTCCGGGTACTCCGGTTTCCTCCCACATTCCAAAAACATGCTAGGTTAATTAGCGACTCCAAATTGTCCATAGGTATGAATGTGAGTGTGAATGGTTGTTTGTCTATATGTGCCCTGTGATTGGCTGGCCACCAGTCCAGGGTGGACACCGCCTCTCGCCTGAAGACAGCTGTAGAAAGCGGTAGAAAATGAATGAATGAATGACTGTATTTTGTTGTTGTTACGAATGCCTTTTTTGGTGACTGTGCTCCCAACTCCCTTTACATCATTAATCAACTCCTTGTGTGGATAGAGTGCTCTACAAATTATCCATAGGTATGAATGTGAGTGTGAATGGTTGTTTGTCTATATGTGCCCTGTGATTGGCTGGCCATCAGTCCAGGGTGCCCCGCCTCCAGGTCAAAGACAGCTGGGATAGGCTCCAGCATACCCATGATCCTAGTGAGGATAAACGGTATAGAAAATAGTGGGCACTGCAGGATTTCAATCCATTACACAAAAAAAGTACTTCTCTGGATTTTTATGTGGAGGTTTGAAAGTACAAACTTTTAATAGTTTTCTTTTATAAAAAATAAAACAGTTCAGCTGTTTGAAATAGGTTTGCATGGCTTTTAAAGCAACATGCTCGATCCAATATGTCTGCCTTGTGTTGCCTTGTGTGTGATGCACACATATTTCCATAGCCATTGGGGTTTGGAATGACTTTCTGGAATATTCCTACCCCGGTTCTTTCATAGCTTGTTATACCTCCTCTTACAAGCTCTCCATGAAGAATTTGACCACACCTCTTTCCCACAATACCCCATTTACGCTATTACAAGTAAGACCAGATACTACTTTATTGTAATCAGGAACATCCATTGCTGGGATTGAGTACTGAAGATTTTATACAAGCTCCCCTCAAACGTGGACTCTGCAGAAGAGTTAGTGCACTTGGCTCCCATTCATGCCTCTGGTGGATCACATCGACTTCTGCCAAGCAGCCTCCCACCCCGGAGCTCCCCCGACACACCGATTCCACTGAACAATGGCTGCTATTGAACTCTCCATGTGTGTTTTTAATTGACAGCTGGAATCTGTTAATACAGCAGCCAGCGGCTATGACAAGTACACAATTAATGACTAACATGCTCTATATGCTAATGAATGAAACTGTAACATTCATTTGGAGCTTCTAAAGAAGGTTTGCTGTCAGGTTTCACAGATGCGACTCGCTGTACCGTCGTCTTTTCCACCTCAGGACCGTGAGCACTGTTTACCTTGCCATGTTAGAATTTCCATGATTTATATGAATGACTCAGCTTTCTTAACATCTGGGATTCATTTAGGTTTAAGATTGAATCCTTTCATTTCCCCTACCATGCGATGTTGCTTGTTGTTTTTTCACAGTAACAGCGATTAGGGCTAATACGCTGAAGAACTGAACTGATTATAATGACTTTAATCTCTTAAAGGGAAATGAAATTCAATTTACACGCCACTGTAGATACTGTATCGTGTTGCACACCACACTAAGATGGCAGAATGACCACGGTACTTCAACAGCAGATTAGCATCTCTTCAGCTACTTAGAATTTATTGTTATCCACAGCAGGATTTGAACCTGAATGCCCAGTACCAAAAACGATCACGTTATCAGCTGTATGACTCGGACATGCCATTGATCAATTTAACGTGTTCAATACTCCATCCGTTATCCTCCTGTGATCGTGTTGAAGTACTCTTGGGCAAGACACTAAACCCCCAGTTGGTACTGGTGCTGCATTATCAGTAGGTAAATGTGCTAACAGCGTCCAAACGCTTTGGGTTCCTTGGAGGTGGAAAAGCGTACAGAATAACAGTAATGCAATTGGCTCACCAGTTCTTAATGATCACCGTCACAATTCATAATATACACAAATGGGAATACTCAAAATAATCCACAAAGTCTAAACCTATAATTTATAATCAAGTGCATAATAAAGCTGTGTCAATAATTAAAATGATAGTTCTTAATAATAACAGCCATATTTCATAATGGAAATAAATAGGAACACTCTAAATGTACTAAATAAAGACCCGTGACAAATTCATTTACTTAAACAAAACGTGTCATTAATTAATGTGACTGGTTCCTCACCTCTTCTTAATGATAATTGCGACGGCACAGCAGACTTGGTCATGCATGTGTACATACATCTGCACATGTTTTACTCTCACCAGTTCTTAATGGCTTGTTGGCTTTGCTTCTTGAATATGTCTTGTATTCATGTTTACTTTAAATATGTCCGACCCCTTTATATGCAGCTGTTTGTGGAGGTGTTCTCAGCCAGATCATTATTTGGTACATTTACATAGACAGCAACTTTTCCATATGCTTGGCCAACTAAGGAAATACTTTGTATTAATAATATATTATAGTAATTCATGGCACGGTTCCCTCATATTGTCATCATGTCCTGTGTCCAACATCAATATCCAAAATAAATCATATTCATGTGTGCATGTCTACATTTGGATGTCTTAGAATAGTCAATTGTTCACGGATTTGATTTGGAGGGGTTTCTATTATTTCCAATAATAATTATTATTGGAGGTTGTAAAGGCAAGTCATGTTCACACCATAAAATATGTACAGCACCGTCCCTCTTTTGTGTTTTTCCAGGCATATTATTATTGGCATCGCTCTTCTGGGGATTTACCCCCCTCCCTCAAACGGTTATGGATGTTTTGCTTCAACTGACTTTTTGTAACATTGACTTGATTGTTTTGGTCTGTCCAACTGTCCAATTGTAATTCATGGATTTACCGAGACACCCTGATGTAATCTGGTATCTCATGCTGACTGACGGAACGCATCTGGCTGTGCAGACTGTGTGAAAGCTAAAGAGCACATTCCTTCTGTTTCATATCAACAGATGTGCATCCTAAATTACAGAATGAATCCTCGTTCCTTGCCTGCTTTGTTATTTCGTGCAGTCGTTCGCTTGCTCGCTTGTAGTATGACTGTCACAATAAAAATGACTGTCAATAATAAAAACCCCACAAGAAGGCATGATTCACAATATCTATATGCTGATGCCTGTTAAATGATTAAAATAGTTAATCAGATTAATCACAGTTTTCTAAATTAATTCATCATGATTAATCACCATTTGCAATTCACAACATGTATATGCTTATGCCGTTAAATGATTAAAATAGTTAATCAGATTAATCAGTTTCCTAAATTAATTCATCATGATTAATCACCATTTCAAATTCACAACATGTATATGCTTATGCCTGTTAAATGATTAAAATAGTTAATCAGATTAATCACAGTTGCCTAAATTAATTAATCATGATTAATCACCACGTGCAATTCACAACATGTATATGCTTATGCCGGTTAAATGATTAAAGTAGTTAATCAGATTAATCAGTTTCCCCTAAAATAATTAATCATGATTAATCACCATTTCCAATTCACATGTATATGCGTATGCCTGTTAAATTATTAAAATAGTTAATCAGATTAATCAGTTTCTTAAATTAATTAATCATGATGAATCACCATTTGCAACTATATATGAAATGCACCAGTAGTCACTGTATTTTGTCATGTTTGCCATCTCAACTCGGATGAAACAAAATAAGCGTTGGCAAGTTTCCCTCCTTACGCAGGTCATGTGACATTGTAAAGATTCAAAGACTGAAAAGCAAAAGCTATATCTTAAACATTTTCTTCTTGATCCAAGCGGTGCTCATGTAAGAGAAAATGTTTTCTCTACTATCCTTTGTTGGATGTGCGGAGGGAAACTTTGAAAGCATCCAAAGCTATAAAATAGAGGCTTCACATAAAACCACTGGATATATTCCATGTTGCATAACACATAAAGATCCTTTCAATGTGAAGCTTGAAACATCTCCGTTCAAGTCCAAAGCCTTACTTCACAAAATGTTGTAAATGTTGGATCTGAGCGGGACTAAAACACAATCTGACCAAATAAAAAAGAAATACTTTTCATAGTAGACAACCACTATTTCCATCGTAGTACAGTAGATATCGTAACATAACTATGCAAAAAAAGACAGAATGTAAAAAAAAAAATTGTGTCCCTTTTGGAAAATATTTCGAAACTCAATTGCGTATGTGGATAAAAGACACCTGTCACAGGAAGACTTTTTCCCAATTTCATTCAAACATTCAAACTAACAACATGGGCAAGAACAAAGACCCATCAAAGGACTTCAGGGATAATATTGTAGACCTGCACAAGACTGGAATGTACTACAATACCCACACATGCACGGGGAGAACATGCAAACTCCACACAGAGATGGCTGAGGGTGGAATCAAACTCGGATCTCCTAGCTGTGTGGCCTGCACGTTAACCACTCGTCTGCTGTGCAGCTTGCTTGCAAACATTCATTCATTCATTCATTCAAAATTCTACTAGCATGTTTTTGGAATGTGGGAGGAAACCGGAGTACCCGGAGAAAACCCACACATGCACGGGGAGAACATGCAAACTCCACACAGAGATGGCTGAGGGTGGAATCGAACTTGGGTCTTCTAGCTGTGTGGCCTGCACGTTAACCACTCAATTTCTGAATTACAGTATATTGAATATTTTTATATTTTTATATTTTTATATTTTTATATTTTTATATTTTTATATTTTTATATTTTTATATTTTTATATTTTTATATTTTTATATTTTTATATTTTTATATTTTTTTATACATTTTTATAGCCCTGCTTGCCAACAATACAAAAACATTTCTGAATTACAGAAAATTTAATGTTTCTATATATTTTTTATATATTTGTATATTTTAATATAAATATATTTAATATGTATATATAATTTAAAAAAATATTTTTATATTTTATATAGTTTTTTACACAATAATCTGTCTCCGTTACAATAAACCTGCCCAAAAAACGATGCACTGTTCCTATGTTTGTAAGAGCTAAGCTTCCCAAATCAGCAAGTATTCATTTTGTCCACTGTATATGTATGTACAAAAGCGTATGTTAGCGTTGCTGCTGTGCTGTTTTCTAAACATCCACCTTGGCAAGGAGTGACTGCTTCACATTTGCGTGACTCTCCGCCTGTGAGCCAGATTGTGTAGTCAAGGAAGAATGTAACCATTTCCTGCAATTATGGCTTCATCACAACACTTTCTATCTTCTTGGCCCCGCAAATGATTAGTGCCAACTCAGCACGTTCATATCAAAGTCAATGCTTACACTACATGTTCTTAATCTGACAACAGAGGAAAGAACTCCGGCAAGACGAGGAGACGCCCAGACCTCATTAACTTAATTACTTATGAGTCACGGTCTCTGTATCGCTTGCAGGGGTTGTTGTTCTGTTGTTTATGTTTGTATTTAGCTTTGGAAGGCTTCAATATGAAACTTCTGTGTGAATGTCAGTGATTGTGTACAAGATCAATGCTTGATAATATCCAGTTAGTCAGTGTTGACAGTGCTTTAACGATTATTGGATGCTTCTTAGACATACTCGAGTACGCCAATCTTCCTGTAGGTGGAGCTAATGAACAAGCCATGATTGATGACTTCCAGACAACTGAAGGACAATAAGTCATGTTTTTTTTTTATTGTCTAATGATTTGTTAATTGTTGTATTGTTTTACTCTAAATAGTGACCTCCGACAAGCGCAGTGTGGAGGTTACGTTTTTTTACGGAATTTATGTTTGTTTTTCTATTTATGTTCAAAATAACCTGAAAATCTCTGAATGGATTTGAATGACATTTTCAGGTATTGTCCGAAATGGGATATGGAAGAACTGATTACATGCTGATTGAATACTTTAACATCGCGAGATATGACCATTTGTGGCATTTGTGCATATAAAACTACAAAAAATGGTTAATGCACTTGGAAAATATCAAAATATCAAAGATTAATCCAGATAATAATAATAAAATAATAATAATAATGGCGGCATGGAGGTCTAGTGGTTAGTGTGCAGACCTCACAGCTAGGAGACCAGGGTTCAATTCCACCCTCGGCCATCTCTGTGTGGAGTTTGCATGTTCTCCCCGTGCATGCGTGGGTTTTCTCCGGGTACTCCGGTTTTCTCCCACATTCCAAAAACATGCTAGGTTAATTAGCGACTCCAAATTGTCCATAGGTATGAATGTGAGTGTGAATGGTTGTTTGTCTATATGTGCCCTGTGATTGGCTGGTGACCAGTCCAAAGTGTACCCCGCCTCTCGCCCGAAGACAGCTGGGTTAGGCTCCAGCACCCCCCGCGACCCTCGTGAGGAAAAAGCGGTAGAAAATGAATGAATGAATGAATGAATGAATAATAATAATAATAATAATAATAATAATTTGGTATTTTCATGAAAGGAAGACAACAAATGAAGATATAAACATGCAACAAATGCCATTATATATAGCAAAGATGCTGTGGAATCTGGAATGTGTGTCTTTAAAAGCTATGGCGCTAGATCTAGTTTACAAAAAAACAATGAGATTGGACTTTTTGTTTAATAAAGATCTGGCTTGTTTATGAATTTTTTGGAGCAATTCTTTCCTAGTTGAGAACATCAATAAATCAAGATAAATAATGCACATTTGATGTCACTATTTTATTATTAAAATTACCGTATTTTCTGGACTATAAGTTGCTCCGGAGTATAAGTCGCACAAGGCCAAAAATGCATAATTAAATAGAAAAAAACATACATAAGTCGCATTTTTTGTGGGTAATTTATTTTACAAACTACTTAACCAAAACAGACATTACGTCATCTTGGAAGGCAAGTTCTAACATTAATAAAAGAATAGAGAACAGGCTGAATAGGTGTAAGATATGCTAACACAATGCTTATTCAGCTACACAAAAAATAAACATAAACAGAAAAGTTGTGCATTTTTTTCATTTATAAGTCGCTCTGGAGTATAAGTCACAGGAACAGCCAACCTATAAAAAAAATGTGACTTATAGTCCTGAAAATACGGTACCCCCCCCCCCCCCCCCCCCCCCCTCGGACACATCTCACAGCTGGCCAGGGAACACCTTCAGGTCCTCCCGGTGGAACTGGAAGAAGTGGCAGGACACTGGGAAGTCTGGACTCCCTGACTGAGACCACTGTCCCTTTTAATTAAAATTTTTTGGAGGGTAAAAAGTCAATTTATGCAACCTAAAAACATCAAAATATTCAGCTTATATCAGTCATTTTAACAATTCACTGCGGTTTCTATAATTCCAATCCTTCGATTATCGTGGTTTATGCTCTTATTATGAAAATAATCTAATAAAATTGAATCTATACCGCGGAAATTCATTTATCTTGGTCGGATCCCATGTCACATATTAAAAGGTGCCTAAACAAGCAACAGACCGGGGGAAAACTTGAACGGAAAGTACAGGCAAGGTTGCTGTCCAATTGAAGATAGAAGTATTTGATCCCTTTCTGATTTTGTAAGTTTAGCTGTCCATCAGTAAGTACTATTTTAACTTTATTTTAGCTCAAAGAAAATATAAAAACATTAAGGAAAAAAAACACTAAATACAAGTAATACATGAATCTGTCTTTGATTGAATGGAAAAGGACTCCATCAGTTAAGAGCTAATTGTCCCTCATGCTAGAGATGTGTGATTGATGAACGAGTCGTTCAAAACAAACCAGTTGCATTCCTGGCCTAAACAATTGATTCACTTAGTCAGTCTACGATTTTTATTCACTCTCGAAACTCGATGAGCATCTTCAACTTGACATTGGATTGTTATTACATCAGTGATCCATTCTCGTCTGGATTCAACTAATCCGGCACAGTGTGGCATGCGAGTTTTTTTCAACCCACCACAAGAAAAAAAATCCCAGGGACATTTCCGACACTCCCCTGAACTGAGCTTAGAGATTCAGTGCCTTGCTTTTGAGTCGCCTCAACAGTAGTGAAGATACAGATGAGAATCTGTGCAGCGACTAGTTTCAATTGATTTGGTCTGTAGCAGGACTTGAACCGTGACTTTCCAGTTCTTAAGTCCTTGCAGTCTAAGCTACTTCTGGAAAAGATTTTCTTGAGTAAGAAACTAAACTTATGTTTAATAGTTTGTGTCTATGAAAAGAAAGCACTACCAACACATGTTGCAACACAGACGTTGCAATGTTAATACATTTTTAAAAAACAAACACCGCACAAAATGTGTTCACGTGCTCCGTGATAGATGTTAATTGAACAAATGAGAAAACTAGATTTCTGGTTGGGTCTCATGGTTCTTATTAGCCACTTTGAAACTATAACCCAGAGGAAATGGGACTGAATGTTAATGTGTTTAACTCTTTCATGCCTGCATTCAATATTTTAAGAGATTTTAATGACTTTAAATGACTATCCCCTAAGAGGGTCATTTAAACCTAAATCTAAAATGATTCCATTGTAGTTTCCCATTAACCTTTTAAGACCTTACAATGCATTGTGTCCTCTGTATGGGACAAGTGTTCAGCATAGCCTTATTTCAATAAGGGTGTTCTCTGAAGAGATGTTGGTGGGGGGGGGGGGTAGTCAATCTGTTTTAACAATGTTTTTTAATTTCTGCAGTAATTGTAAGGCTGCACGCTGGTCAAGTGGTTAGCACACAGGTCACACAGCTCAGAGACCCGGGTTCGATTCCACCCTCGACCATCTCTGTGTGGAATTTGCAGGTTTTTGCATGTTTTTGCACATTTTCGACTCCAAATTGTCCATAGGTATGAATGTGAGTGTGAATGGTTGTTTGTATAAATGCATAAATGCAAAAAATTACAATAAATAAGTACAGAATGTTGAGAAAAATTTTGTAATCAAACAAGAAAAATTCTTAATTTTACTAGACTAATGTTGTAATATTATAAGAATAATTTACAAAATTTTAGTAACATAAAAAATCAGTACAAAAGAAAAACTATTTTATTTTTTTTAAGTCTGAATTTCTTGAGGCTGCACGGCGGACGAGTGGTTAGCGCGCAGACCTCACAGCCAGGAGACCCGAGTTCAATCCCACCCTCGGCCATCTCGGGTTTTCTCCAGGTACTCCGGCTTCCTCCCACATTCCAAAAACATGCTAGGTTAATTAGCGACTCCAAATTGTCCATAGGTATGAATGTGAGTGTGAATGGTTGTTTGTCTATATGTGCCCAGTGATTGGCTGGCCACCAGTCCAGGGTGTATCCTGGCTCCAGCACCCCTGCGACCCTTGTGAGGATAAGTGGTAGAAAATGAATGAATGAATAAATAATTGTATAGAAAAGGTTAAAAAATGAATATTAAATAAAAGTATAGATGGTATAGATGCAGGGTAGTCCTTCTTTACTACATTCCAATAATCTCTTGTGTTTGTCTTTGCATATGAAGGTATGGATTAATAAAAAGTAAAACACGTCTCCATTCATACATTAACAACAGCATATATTTGATCCATGACATGTGACTTGAGATTTAAGCCTGAACTGGCCTACACATAACCTCATGGTAATTGCACACTTGGATGCTCCAGGTGACAAATGGTCCAAATATTTTACTTTCAAAGTGATTTGTTTGCTCGGAATCAGGCATTTACAGTCATAAATGATAGTAAGAATAACAGGAGCAAATGTGCAAGCAAAGGAAAGCACTGTGGAAACTTGTTACCTCCCCCGGTTAGCTGGACATGTGATTAGAATTGCTGTCTTCTGCTTGATTTGCCTGGCAGTTAGCTGGTGTGCCTTCAAAGGAAATACACCCTGCAGGCTCTGCAGTCACCAAGGTAAGTTATATGGTATCATCATTCCTAAAACTAGTTTTGGGTTTTTTATACGTATATACTATTTTAAGTACAGACGTTATTGGTCTGAGATCATTCCTCCTAGATATGTTTTTTTTAATTAGTTTCACCAAGGTCATTTTTAAAATAATTCTTCAATTAAATAACATTATTAAATATTAAATTATTTTTACATTTTTTTCAAATTTTTCTATGGTCATTCGTAAAACTAATTATTTGTTTTTTATGCGTATATACTATTTTAAGTACAGACGTTATTGTTCTGAGATTATTGCGCCTACATATGCTTTTTTTAAAATTAGTTTCACCAAGGTCATTTTTAAAATAATTCTTCATTTAAATAACATTATTAAATATTAAATAATTTTTATATTTTTTTCAAATTTTTCTATGATCATTCCTAAAAGTCATTATTTGTTTTTTATGCGTATATACTATTTTAAGTACAGACGTTATTGGTCTGAGATCATTCCTCGTAGATATGTTTTTTTTCTTAGTTTCACCAAGGTCATTTTTAAAATAATGTTTCTATTAAAAGTTATTATTAAATATTAAATAATTTTTCTATTTTTTTCACATTTTTCTATGATCATTCCTAAAGCTAATTATTTGTTTTTTATGCATATATACTAGACGTTATTGGTCTGAGATCATTCCTCCTAGATATGTTTTTTTTTTATTAGTTTCACCAAGGTCATTTTTAAAATAATGTATCTATTGAAAGTTATTATTAAATATTAAATTAATTTTCTATTTTTTTCAAAATTTTCTATGATCATTCCTAAAACTAATTATATGTTTTTTTATACGTATATACTATTTTAAGTACAGACGTTATTGGACTGAGATCATTCCTCCTAGATATGTTTTTTTTATTAGTTTCACCAAGGTCATGTTTTAAATAATTTTTCTATTCAATAATATTAATAAATATAAAATAATTTTTCCATTTTTTTTCTAATATTTCTATGATCTTTCCTAAATGGAATGTAAAGCACTTTGTGTTGCATGTCTTTGCAGGAAAAGTGCTCTACAAATAAAGTAGATTTGATTTGAATGTTGGCAATGTCTTTACATACTGATATAAAAAGTTATTTCAATTTGTCTCCAATTTGCTAAGTTCTGACAGTCCAGGATAGTCATTCGATCCTGGAAAAAAACAATGATTAAAATACGTCATGAAGGACATTCTTGTCCATGATGAGTAAAGTGTATATCTGATTGCATTTGTCTTTGTTCCCAAAAAGCCATTAAGATATAAGATGGTAAAAAGCAGTTGTAAATACCTCATCAACTTGCTCTCCTTCCCAAGCTGCATGTCAAATCAATTTCAAGATGTCAGCTGGAGTTTGGATGTGTCCTCAATAAAAATTCACTCAGGGGCTGAAAACGTGTGTTTTTTTTTCTATGTAATGAGTCTTTAAAATCAATTCTAAACTGTTAAATTAGATTCGCCACAGATACACAGTACTGTATGTTGCAGTGAGATTTGAGTTGTGTGTCCAATGCAATGTCTACCAAGCAAATTGATTTGCGGTGTTTCTAATAAGACACGGAGCTATGGTCACGCTATAACGACTCCAGACTAAAGCTATGTCCATACCAATATAGATATTTTAATAATAATATTAATATCTGCGTTCATAGTATGAACATGACTACTGTGTAGTTCAACAAACTACATCAAATCTTATGATAACACCACTGATCTGAGTTCATGTGATTATTTTAACTTTAGGTTTTTACTGAGTTAGTTGTCGTCTTACCACATGTTGTGATACTGTGATTGACAGCAATGCTGGGTGTCACGACCGCCAAGAAGTTGGATCTATCCAAGCTCACTGATGAGGAAGCCAGTCATGTATGGCAGGTTGTCCAGCGAGACTTCCACCTGAGGAAGAAAGAGGAAGACAGACTTGGGTAAGATGGCTACCACTAGGGATGAGCGAGTACACCACGATCGGTATCGATATCGATTTTGGTATCTGTGTCTGTATCTGTATCGGTATCGGCATCAGTATCGGTATCATAACTGTATCGATATCGTAACTGTATTGTTATCGTAACTGTCTCGGTATCGGTATCTCTATCTGTATCGGTATCTGTATGAATGTAAATTGTATTCGTATCCGCGGGGCATAAACCGGATGCGGGTGTGGTTTAATCGGAAATGGGCGGAGCTTACAGCTGGGCTTAAAACTGTACATTATTTTCAGTCTGAAATTGATTTGGATTGATCAGAAGTTGCTCTATGTATTATTTATTATTCAGCTATATGCGCATGCGTGTAAGTAATGCTTGAGACTATTCTAATAATTTCATATTTATGAGCTGTGTGAAGTTGGTGATAAATAATGAATATGACAATAATCTGGTGACTATATATTTTTTTAATATATTTTTTATTATATTATTATATGTAATTATATAATAATAATATATATATATAATAATTATATAATATATATTATTTATATTATATTATTATATTTTTTCTAAAGTCAGTTTTCCAACTGACTTTACATGAGCCAAGCCAGCCAAACATCATTTTTTCCTCACGAGGGTCGAGGGGGTGCTGGAGCCTACCCCAGCTGTCTTCGGGCGAAAGGCTGGTTGTCAGCCAATCACAGGGCACATATAGACAAACAAGCATTCACACTCACATTCATACCTATGGACAATTTGGAGTCGCTAATTAACCTAGCATGTTTTTGGAATGTGGGAGGAAACCGGAGTACCCGGAGAAAACCCACGCATGCACGGGGAGAACATGCAAACTCCGTACATAGATGGCCGAGGGTGGAATCGAACCCTGGTCTCCTAGCTGTGAGGTCTGCATGCTAACCACTCGACCGCCGTGCCGCCCCACCATCCGAAACAAGCAGCCAAAAAAACCACACAGTCAGTGACTGATGCACGATCGTGCCCGCTGTCTTAAAAGAAAAAGCATTGATTTGTGCATAAAGACACTCAGAGAGAGAGAGACAATGTCTGGCAACAAGTTGCTGTTAAGTCTTCACAGCTGTCTGAGTTGAAGCGAGTGTTTGGCTGATCTCACATTCCAGAGGTTTGCCAGTGAAGCATAAATGTTCCAGTGCGTGGTTTCAATCAAGTACTGCAATAAGGTTAGTGACATTCCCATACATCAGTAATACTGTAATACCATAATTGGTGGCTCGCTTTTGATACTAGTGTACAGCTACTGGAACTTATCATAACAGAGGTTATGATAAGGTTGGCCAATTAGTGTTCTCAAGGGTTTACTCTACATGAGAAACAGACAATATTGTGGATGAGCTGAATGATGCTTAATATCAATTCTATTGTTTTGACAATATGCAACTATCCCTTTAAATATGATGATTAGTCAGTGGAAAATAATAGCATGATAGCAAAAACATTTAATGATTGTCATAAACAGGGAAACTACTATGAATAAGGATACATTTTGACAGATTCACCCAATTTATAATTAATTTCTCCATATAAGTTAAGCAAGGGCTGCGCGGTGGAGGAGTGGTTAGTGCGCATGGCCTCACAGATAGGAGACCCGGGTTAAATTCCACCCTCGGGCATCTCTGTGTGGGGTTTGCATGTTCTCCCCATGCATGCGTGGGTTTTCTCCGGGTACTCTGGTGGGTATTCCAAAAACATGCTAGGTTAATTAGCGACTCCAAATTGTCTATAAGTATGAATGTGAGTGTGAATGGTTGTTTGTCTATATGTGCCCTGTGATTGGCTGGCCACCAGTCAAGAAGACGGCTGGGATAGGCTCCAGCACCCCGCGCGACCCTCGTGAGGAAAAGTGGTAGAAAATGGGGCTGCACGAGTGATTAGCATGCAGGCCTCACAGCTAGGAAACCCAGGTTCAATTCCACCCTAGACCATCTCTGTGTGGATTTTGCATGTTCTCCCCGTGCATGCGTGGGTTTTCTCTGGGTACTCCGGTTTTGACATTCCAAAAACATGCTAGGTTAATTGCGCCGTGTGCACACTGCTTGCGGCAGGGGAGAAGGGTGTGGTGAAGGGGACAAGATTGTCCACGCGGGGGTCAGCACGTCTGGCCCGGCCACGTCTTGCCGGGGAGCGGGGGCTTACCCCTACCCCGAGGGGGCTATGCCAGTGTCAGGGGTTGGGTGTCGTCCACCGGCGCAACCTTCAGCCGGTCCACCGAGACAGTCTCCCGTCGGCCACCCATGTCCAAAACAAAATACTTGTCGCCGTGCTCCAGGACCCCGTATGGTCCGTCATAGGGTGGGCGTAAAGGCGGCGGACAAACACAAAAGGTGCCGTGCCCAGGGCAGTGGGAACATGTGGGTCCACCGTGCCGTGGTGTGATGCAGGGATGGGTTTAAAGGTGTCCACCGCCTCCTGCAGGGTGGACCTCTGTAGGGCGTGCGGTGGCGTCCGGAATGAAGTCCCCGGGGACACGCAAAACCTGGCCACTTTTTTATTTGACCGGCCCAACTCATTCATCAGAAGCATGAAAGATTGCTTGAAGTGGATATAAAATCCTGTTGTAGGGCCAGATTGACAGGATTTGACTTTGAAAGCACACTAATGGTCAGCAGCTGAATCTGCTAGTTGAAGGGATATTAACAGTTTTCCATTGAACCCACTGAGCTAGGCAAAGATTGAAAGGCTTAATAAAAGGAAGGCTTAATGAAAAACATGCATTCTCTCATCCTTCCTGGTTTTCTGCCAACCATCTTTATTGCAATTGTTTGTTTGTTTGTTTTTTCTTTTCTTTTACAACACTGCAAGAGGTCAGTACATTTAAAATAATAGCCATATATTTTCTTCTGGTTACACCTCTTTAACTCCAAGCGCTGAAGTTGTTTGCTTATGTCGTCGTCAAGACACACTAAAGGAAGGATGTGTTTGTTTGAACAGGATTTGGACTTAAATTCTTGTGACTTTTCAGTATAAAAGGAGTACTGTACTTCAAACAGCACTTGCAGCAGCCGCATTTGCAATTCAGCATTCACGTCCCTGCCTGCAAATTAATAATAATAATAATAATAATAATACATTTAATTTATAACGCATCCAATGAATGATCTCAAAGTGCAACAGTTACAGTAAAAGACAATAAGACACAAACAATAAGAACATCCAAAATAAGTAGAGCAGTGAACAGTGAACCAAAGACATTAAATATGCATTCAAATAGGCAATCTATGTAAAAGCTTTTCTAAAAAGATATCAGGATCACTAAACGCTAAATGTACTGCAAAAAAGGTCAGTAAGGATAATTCATAATGCCGCCTGCAGAGAACATACTAACTCCTTATTTCTAAAATCACAAATACTTCAACTTGCTGATATAGTTCATCTTCAAACAGCTAAAATAATGCATAAGGCTAAAAAATAACCAATTAGCTAAAAATGTCTTCCAACGTACTTTGGTACGTGACTAAAATAAAATAAAATAAAATAAAATAAAATAAAATAAAATAAAATAAAATAAAATAAAATAAAATAAAATAAAATAAAATAAAATAAAATACAATTAAATTAAATTAAATTAAATTAAATTAAATTAAATTAAATTAAATTAAATTAAATTAAATTAAATTAAATTAAATTAAATTAAATTAAATTAAATTAAAATAAAATAAAATAAAATTAAATTAAATTAAATTAAATTAAAATAAAATAAAATAAAATAAAATAAAATAAAATAGTACCCATTATGTCATTGGGTGGTCATATCACCTCGTACTTCGCATTATTAAAAAAAACAACAACAAAAAAACCAAACTGTATTTTGGAAAGCAGGAAGTGAACAAATGTAACAGTTACTGATTGTAAAAGTACCAGATGGAGGGGTAGGATTTAATAAGCTTTGCTTCTTCCTACTCCTTTTGGACATGTGGAACTGTGAACTGATTATGTGATGCATTCAATTGTAATCTGATGCATGTTCAAATGAAATAAAACCATTACCATTACCATTGACGGATAACTTGTGATCAGTGTGGGTAATGAGCACCCCTGGCTAAGAACATGTACAGCAACCATTCTTTTTTATTGGTATCGGTACCGGTGTAGGTAATACTGATATTGTATTTACTTGGTATCGGATCGCTACCAAAATTTGCATTATCGTCCACCCTTATTAAAATGTCCATATATATACATATGTGCTCTTTCTCATCAAATTGATTCCTGTTTTCTTTGTCGCTAGGGATCTTAAGACCAAGATTAAGAGGGAAGACTCAAAGAAAGAGTTTCTGGGTCATCAGACTTGGCTGACCGAGTCTTACTGCATCCGCTGTCTGAAACCCTTCAAGTTCCTGGTCAACAGCAAGCGCCAGTGTCTGGACTGTCAGCTGTACGTCTGCAAGGCTTGCAGTCGTTACAATATGAGACAGCATGGCTTTGTCTGTGATCCCTGTCACATGACCAGGTAGGAACTCTTTTTCAATTGATATGTGTCATGGCTACCCATGACCAGGGTTTTCTTCTTATTCATCAAGTAGTGATGTTTTTACTTAATTACAGTTGGGTGCATTACCTCAGTGTTCAGGTTACAGTTTGGCATCAAAATGCGAGGAAATAGCGACGTAGCTTTTGTGCTACAGACAGAAGGAATATGGAATTTGGTTCTGGTTGCTGTCTGAAGAAGTTTGATCCCACTGATGTGCTTC
Organism: Doryrhamphus excisus; assembly: GCF_037039965.1. NCBI lineage: Eukaryota > Metazoa > Chordata > Actinopteri > Syngnathiformes > Syngnathidae > Doryrhamphus > Doryrhamphus excisus. The sequence continues at coordinate 17,801,641 of NC_136368.1, read as the reverse complement.
AGAATACCACTGGAGGTCAGGTGGTTTGGTTAGAAAACAGCAAGTAGAAGGAACAAAATACAAAATAAACAACAGAAATAGAAAATAATGAAATTCACAGCCTCCATATTATTTGTGCATGAATCAATTTTTTTTAATTTTTGATTTTATTTGTATGTGTCCAAAGGGTCCTGAAGATTGGTACACTAGAATGGTATCATGAGAATGTACGGTCACGCTTTAAGCGCTTCGGGAGTGCCAAGGTGATGCGATCACTCTTCAAGAGACTGACTGGGAAACACACATACTCTTCCGATGATGATGATGATGATGATGAACGTGAGTACGTTGTTTGGATATTGTATGAGTACAGTGAAATATATTTTGGCAGCTTGCACAAAGAAAGGTAGCTCATTGATGGGATCCCAAATAAACGAGCGGGACACAGCAAAAAGACGAGGAAGCTGACTCAGACTACTTGGCAGGCGAACATCAGTTGCCAGGTGTATTGAATTCACAGCATACAAACATAGTGTGCAAGCTCTGCATTAGGAGCAGGGGGGAATTGCACCACCGGATCAGGCAATATAATTCATATTCATCAGAAAATACTGACAATTACATAAAGGGGTGACACAATATCTTGCAAGATTTAAACGCCTCGTGGGCACTAGGGCAAAATTCCAAGGAGTTCTAGGACTTTGTAAAAATATACCAATTAGGGATGGGATGGTTCTTCTTTCTTTCTTTGGGGTTGAAAAACTCAAAGAGAATCAATCTCCTCCATTCAACCCTCATGTCCTCCTTCACTACATCCATAAACCTCCTCTTTGGTCTTCCTCTACGCCATCTTTCTACCAATATATTCACTCTGGACATGTCCGAACCATTACATGTTAGAGGCCGTGGAGATAAAGGGCTTCCAACATGTAATGTCCCTATGATGTACTCGATCCTGATCCTATCCATCATGGTCACTCCCAATGAGAACCTCCGCATCTCTGCTACCTGCAGTTCCAGGCTGGTTACCAGTCTCAAAGTATACAAGAAAGTATATATAAAGAATTGTTTTCATTCATTCATTTTCTACCGCTTTTTCCTCACAAGGGTCGCGGGGGTGCTGGACTGATGGCCAGCCAATCACAGGGCACATATAGACAAACAACCATTCACACTCACATTCATACCTATAGACAATTTGGAGTCGCTAATTAACCTAGCATTTTTTTGGAATGTGGGAGGAAACCGGAGTACCCGGAGAAAATGTGCAAAAACATGCAAACTCCACACAGAGATGGGCGAGATTGGAATCGAACTTGTGTCATCGAGCTGTGTGGCATGTGCGCTAACCACTCGTCCATCGTGCAGCCTTACAATTATTGCAGAAATAAAAAAACAATGTTAAAACAATTTTTTTTTTGTTTTTTCCCAACATCTCTTTAGAGAACACGCTTATTGAAATAAGGCTGAACACTTGTCCCATACAGAGGACACAATGCATTGTAAGGTCTGGTTGCCAGCCAATCACAGGGCACATATAGACAAACAACCATTCACACTCACATTCATACCTATGGACAATTTGGAGTCGCCAATTAACCTAGCATGTTTTTGGAATGTGGGAGGAAAGTGGAGTAACCCGGAGAAAACGTGCAAAAACATGCAAACTCCACACAGAGATGGCCGAGATTGGAATCGAACCCGTGTAATCGAGCTGTGTGGCATATGTGCTAACCACTCATCCACCGTGCAGCCTTACAATTATTGCAGAAATAAAAAAAACAATGTTAAAAATTTTTTTTTTGTTTTTTCCCAACATCTCTTTAGAGAACACCCTTATTGAAATAAGGCTACGCTGAACACTTGTCCCATACAGAGGACACAATGCATTGTAAGGTCTGGTTGCCAGCCAATCACAGGGCACATATAGACAAACAACCATTCACAATCACATTCATTCCTATGGACAATTTGGAGTCGCTAATTAACCTAGCATGTTTTTGGAATGTGGGAGGAAACCGGAGTACCCGGAGAAAACCCACGCATGCACGGGGAGAACATGCAAACTCCACACAGAGATGGCTGAGGGTGGAATTGAACCCTGGTCTCCTAGCTGTGAGGTCTGCACGCTAACCACTCGATCACCGTGAATTGTTTTCAAAGAATACATATCTATGACAAGTATCAATCCGAACCTATACTGAAGTGATTAGTACTCCCCCAGTTTCTTCAACCGCAAACATAGTAGAATTGGAGCATTTACTACATTTAAAACTGTCCCACATTATTCCCGACAGTCCCACAGGATGTTCCAAAGTTGAACACACAGGATGTGCAGGATTTTTCCTCTTATACAACAAGATATCCCCAATGAGTGACAAGACTTAGCAGCTGGATTCGGTACTGTACTGGATTCAGTACTTGTATCTTTTTTTTTATAGCTTGCTGGCTTAGCATCACAATGACAAATGGTCAAATACTTGTTCATTCATGTGTACAGGCCCTGTAAAAAGGATTGCGTTTTTGACCACTACTACTGGAACTCCTCAAAACTACTCAAAGCTTGTGGTGGCTAACACCTCCCAAAGCCTCCATGTCTGTGTTTGCCTGTGATTTGCATGATACTCTTCATTCCTGTGACACTGAGTCAGTTTTCCACATAATAAGGCGTATTAGTGTCCTGCCAAATCTCTTATGAAGTTTAATCTATTCCATCTTTCCTCGTTCTGGCTCCTCACAGCTGCAGCCACAGTCTCAGGCAGCGGTCCTCAATAGCCGGCCCCAAATCTTTCCTTTGGCTCTTAAACATGATTCAAATAATGAAACCATTCAGTCTAATGAGAGAATTGCTAGTTCATGCAGTATTTCCTCCATTTTGGAGCATCACAATGAAGCAGCAGTAGAAGACGGCTACTGGAAACAGTTACTGAATATTGGACTTGCAACAGCGACTGATCTAAAAAATAAACATTTATTGGCTGTTTTGAAGGAATATTCTATAACCTGCTAAGAGGCATATTGAGATGAAACATCAGAACTTTTGAAGGGAAATACGCAATGTATTTCGATGGGAAAGTTGCAGGCTAAGTTCTTATAAAATTCACTTCTGCCAACTTGTGTCGGTTTTTCTGGCTTACAACAGCACCAAACATGCTCTATTTTAATGTGGAGTTGCGTCATTACCTCTTTTTGCAGGTAGTGTAAAAAAACATAAAAGACATATAAATGCAACTTTTTGAGTGAGCAGTCGGGTTGAAAAAATCGTACAAATACATCTCTGCTGGTAAATTAATACATGTATTTTTAATCACAAAACGTCCTTCCTTGTTAGCATTCCATTAGCCAGTTCGGTTAACATCTGTTTCCGTTGGAGTCCCACCTTCTGGAACAAACGCTAACCAAGGTTCGACTATTTCTATAGTAATAACTATTAAAGCAATCTTCACTCGCTAAATGTACTGCAAAAAAGGTCAGTAAGGATAATTCATAATGCCGCCTACAGAGAACATACTAACTCCTTGTTTCGAAAATCACGAATACTTCAACTTGCTGATATAGTTCATCTTCAAACAGCTAAAATAATGCATAAGGCTAAAAATAACCAATTTAGCTAAAAATGTCATCCAACGTACTTTGGTACGTGACAAAAATAAAATAAAATAAAATAAAATAAAATAAAATAAAATAAAATAAAATAAAATAAAATAAAATAAAATAAAATAAAATAAAATAAAATAAAATAAAATAAAATAAAATAAAATAAAATAAAATAAAATAAAATAAATTGATGTTTGCTAAATACAAGGATGAAGAGTCTTGAACCAGTCATGATGTGCTATACATATCACTATAGTAGTGTATAGTAGTAATATAGTAGTGGTACTACTACATTGGATGGTCATATCATCTCGTACTTTGGTATGTGACAAAAAAAAAATTTAACTATATTAGGAAAGCAGGAAGTGAACAAATGTAACAGTTACTAATTGTAAAAGTACCAGATGGAGGGGTAGGATTTAATAAGCTTTGCTTCTTCCTACTCCTTTTGGACATGTGGAACTGTGAACTGATTATGTGATGCATTCAAATGTAATCTGATGCACGTTGAAATGAAATAAAACCATTACCATTACCATTAGCATTTCCTCAAGTGGTGAGCGTGATCATGCCCAGCAGGTCTCCAAGTGAGATCATTGATGCATGAGGGGATTATGAAGAGGCAGCTGGAGTCCAAGCACAGCCTGAAAGCGACTCGCTCACTTGGGAAGCGACGCAGACGAATTGTTTGGCAGGCTGAGCTGAAGAGACCTTGTGATCCTCCGGTCACATGTCTGCTGTTCTTATCCTGTACTTATACGATCTGATCGTTATGGATGGGAAGCAAGATGTTTGGCAACTTTGTTTATGTCAATGTTTTTGCACAATTGACAGTGGTTACCAAATATATCAAAACTAAGTAAATAAACATATACAATGACTCTAACTCGAACTACTTCAAAGTACATGACGTTCATGTGACCACCAGGATTAAATTCAACTTGCATGACTGTACACACATGCGTGCTCTCACACACACACACACACACACACACACACACAGACACACTTTTGTTTCACTGTTGTGGTCCTTGAACAATGTCGTCTTATGAGCAATTTTAAATGAAGTAGAAATACTTTGTACCTGAACTTACAGTTAGTTATTTTTATACGTTTGTAGTTTAGTGTTTCTGTTAGAGACAACTTGATAAAGATAATGGATACTTTTTTTGTCTTTACTTTGATCCCTGCAACTTAAACAATATAGAGGACTTATAAGCTCAATGGCTAACTTGCCTCGGGACGAAAGTGACACTGAAAGGAAAAGAAAGAGAGAGACCGACAAAGTGTGTGATGAAAAAATGATGAGGCTGTTATGTTTAACTATCCATTTTATATGCACTGTTTGGAAGAAAAGCATTTATTTAACTAAAAGTTACATAAAATTTATGTAACATCATTTCTTGTACCAATTAGCTCACTTTCACTTTTACTTTGTATTTATTTAAGGTATACTTTTGATACAGTAGCAAGTCATTTTTAAATTTTTACTTGGCTGTACGGCGGTCGAGTGGTTAGCGCACAGACCATCCATCAATCCATGTTTGGTTGTCTGTGTGGAGTTAGCATGTTCTCCCCGTGCATGCGTGGGTTTTCTCCGGGTACTCCGGTTTCCTCCCACATTCCAAAAACATGCTAGGTTAATTAGCGACTCCAAATTGTCCATAGGTATGAATGTGAGTGTGAATGGTTGTTTGTCTATATGTGCGCTGTGATTGGCTGTACCCCGCCTCTTGCCCGAAGACAGCTGGGATAGGCTCCAGCCCCCCCCCCTCGACCCTCGTGAGGATAAGCGGTAGAAAATGAATGAATGAGATCTTTACTTTTACCAAGTATAACATTTGGCTACTTTAAACAAGACTGCTTATGAGCAGACTTGGGTATGTGGCACATCTTTTGTGGTTCTGTTCAACCAAATGGTCTGAAAAGCATTTTCAGTCTGTTGGCAAGCTGGCTTCGCTACTTCGATGGTGCGACTGCTGCTTTTGATTATTGTTTTGTGTGGAAAGAAATACCAAAATGATCTCAAATATTATTGTTCCGTGGCTCCATGTGTAAATGAAAAACCTCATTCGTTTGCATTGCAGAATTAAAACGAAAAACATCATAAATTTAAGATGATTTCCTTTGACATCCAACTTTTTTGCACATAGTCAGTTGAGTTTCTTGTCTTTTGTTTTGCTAATCAATATCATGTAGTGTTGTAAAATCGATAACATTGATATTATGACTTTCTCAGAACCTGGATTTGAAGACAGTCGCATGGACGCCACTGATTCACACCACTATAATCAGGTACGAAAATCATGGTAGAGAATATTGTATGTATGATTGTATATGTTTATCTCCTTACAAAGATATGAATAATAGCCTACATCATTTTTATGGTATGTTTATTTTAACAGGGAGATATAACATTATTATAACTAGTATTAAATTGGGTGAAATATGTATTTGTGGTTAAACATTTCTTGTTGTTTGGTCACCAGGGTTGCACACATCTCAGGAGGGATTTTGCTTAGAGAAAGAGTTCCAAAGCAGAATTTTTCCACCTCCATGTTTGACAGTAGTAATGGTGTTGTTGGGTTCACATTCGCCATTTCTGTTGGTGTTGCCCATGGTGGTGGAGCGGTTTGTATGGAAGAGACTGTTTGGGATTAGGAAGGAAATGACTAATTTGTGTACTTCATGGACAAATAATTAGTTTGCGGGGATGAGAATGCTTGCTTGTTGGTAGGGACTCAAATATTTAAGGCGCTTAATCAAGCACATTTCATTTAGGACCTGTATTTAATGTCTTCTTAGTGTTCTGTCTCTCTCGGTTACTGTAAACCAGGGGTCTCAAAGACGCGGCCCAAGGGCCAAATGTGGCCCGCAGGACACTAGTTTGAGGCCCCCGCCTTGATATGGAACTTTAATGTTAGTGCGGCCCACGCAAGTTTTATATGGATGCTGTATGGTATCAAATACCCAGAAAAAATTATTACATTTGATTAATGTTCATGTTAAAGGTTAAATAACTGTTAATGGTTATCCTCCCTATCCGTGTGGAAGTGGTAAGTTTTTGGCTATTTAAGTTTAAAGGAAATAACTTGAAGGCTACCGTTTAGGTCGCTAGCTCTCTAGTTTGCGAGTTAGCATGTGTCTCAAGACCCCGCAGTTGCGCAATATGTTGTAAATAAAAAAAGTATAAATGTGACTATAGTCGTGTTTTGTCATGTCTACAGGGCTCTAATAATGCTTTGTTCATTTTAATCTGAAAAAAAATAATTTGTCTACCCACCAACTATATGTGGTTTCTTAAGTTTTTATTATTTGCTGTTTTATTATTATTATTATATTCATTTATTTATTACTAATTGATTGATTTTCTTTATTCTTGATTTGTTGATTTATTTTTCCATCTTATTTTGTGTAGAAAAATAAAAATTAAGATATTTGAGAACAGTGGAATGTTTTATCAGAGCTTTTCTTGTAGAAAATTGGAACCAAAGCGAAGTTTTTTTTTATTTTTTTTGTTTTTAATAAATGCATTTTTTTTTGGAAAACCTGATGCGGCCCAGTCTCACCCAGACCCTAGCTCCAGTGGCCCCCAAGTAAATTGAGTTTGTGACCCCTGCTGTAAACCTACCATAAAAATGATGGATCAAATAGTACACCATGATACTACTTCAAAGACATGGTTACACAACCATTACATACACCAACTGTGATTGCTATCACTTTGATTATTGATTTATCTTCAAGAATCCTGTTCATTAATAAGTCACAGCTGCAGAAAGTCATGCATCTTAACAGCGCCCTCTGTTGTTCTTCATGGAGAAGTGTTTCAACACCTCATTCTCTCTTGGGGAAGTTCTGTCATGTGGAGAAGTTAGTTGTAGTGGTTATGCGCAGGAGACCCGAGTTCAATTCCACCCTCGGCCATCTCTGTGTGGAGTTTGCATGTTCTCCCCGTACATGCGTGGGTTTTCTCCGGGTACTCCGGTTTCCTCCCACATTCCAAAAACATGCTAGGTTAATTGGCGACTCCAAATTGTCCATAGGTATGAATGTGAGTGTGAATGGTTGTTTGTCTATATGTGCCCAGGAACCCTGTCACTATCACTATCACTATCAGAGAGGTCATTAAATCATCTCATCTTGTTTCAATTACTATTCCTCATTATTATTTTATGTATGTTGTTTCCTTTCTTCTCCCGTAAGATGAAAAAAACCAAAAGGCGTCTAACTGTTGACCCTGTTGATTTTCATCTGGCATCTGACATCAACTCAAGACGACAAACTCATCAGGTATGAACCAAAATTTGCACTGCAACATACACTGTTTTATATGACAATGATATTTCAGACCGTACATGCTTGTGTACAAACACAGATACTATTTATCATCTTAGTGTATTAACAGAATGTTTGCTCAGCAAATGAACGCAGGATGCCTGCAACGTGCTTCATACACATTGTACATATTTACATGGTGAAATATAATTGGAGTTCTAATTTTGATTTAATGACCACTTTGTGTCAGGTTTATTGTAACAGAGAGATACATACTACCTAATTAGAAATTCATATTTGACCCCATTGGTGTTATGTGATATCTTACTAAAATGAAAGGAAAGGTATACAAAACTGTGGTTTGGTCTAGAGACAGTGCCACTGAGGAAAAGACAGGAAGCAGAACTGGAGGTAGCAGAGATGAGGATGCTGAGGTTCACATTGGGAGTGACCAGGATGGATAGGATCACAAACGAGTACATCAGAGGGACATTACATGTTAGAGACCTTGGAGATAAAGTCAGAGAGGCCAGACTGAGATGGTTCGGACATGTCCAGAGGAGAGAGCCGCCAGGTAGGAGGAGTAGAAGAAGACCAAAGAGGAGGTTTATGGATGTAGTGAAGGAGGACATGAGGGTAGTTGGTGTGAGAGAGACAGATGCAGAAGACAGGGTTGGATTTGCTGTGGCGACCCCTGAAGGGAAAGGCCGAAAGACAAAGAAGAAGATCAACAAATGTAGATCAGACACCTGGAACAGAAACAGTCAAACCGCTCCACCACCATGGGCAAGACCAAAGACCCCAGCGACAAAATTGTACACCTACACAAAACTAGAATGAACAATTACCAAGATAATTTCACCCGGTGTGGTAAAGATGATCATGAGAAAGATGAGGAACCGTCACAGATTTACTATGACCAACCTGGTTAATGATGCCAAGGGAGTTGGGAGCACCGTCACCAGAATATGTGCCTGTAAGGTCAAGGCTTGGGAGAATGTAATGACCAAAATGAAGCTCTCTGGCATCAAGTAGATTGGGTGTTGTGTGTCGGCAGAGACACCGTCTCTACTGTTAAATATGGAGGTGGAAACATTGTGGAAAATATATACAAATTTGTTTATAATGTTTATTTAATGTTATTTTTTTAATGCATCCGTTTACGTTCTGTGTCTGTTACAATAAACCTACCATAAAAATGACTGACAGTTCATATATGTGTAAGGGGTTACACTTATAAAACCAGCAGGGGATCAAGTACTTATAAGTCAACAAAACGGACTCAACTCAACGCCAACACTTTACGTGTTCTGTTTGTAGACACAAGGTTCTCAGGACATGATGATGATAAATGTTGGCGAAAGGGAGTCGATGCTTGCAGAGGCTGACATGGCCTCTGTTTTCCATCACGATTTGAAGGAGCAAAGCAAAAGTCTGGATTTCAATGTGGATGTTGGATCTGATCACGGCTTGACCCCACAACAAGGTAAAAATGGTCTCAAGGTCAAACAAGTCTTTAACCAAAACAGTACACAGGGGTAGTTTCATTGTTTCAGTTCTAGTTTTGGACATATTTTAGATGTATCATGGTCCTCCGTTATACTTTTTCTAGATGACGCTGTGCACTCCGACCACCCGACTGTTCCGTCTCGCTCCATGTCCCGGCTCAGCTACTCTTCATGTGGCAGTGGGAGTGCCGGAGGACCTTGGGGCCCCAGTTGCTATGCTTTAGGTCCTGATGACTCAGAAGAGGACCCAGTCTTCAAGTCTCATTTCAATCACATTTCCCAGGAGAGCCTCAACTACCCAAACTCCCCACCGCAGGTCATCTGTCATCCATTATGTAAAAATCTTTTATTCTTCAAAGCATCTCCATAAACATAAACATGGCCGATATAAATCTTCATATGGAGTCAAGGCCCCCATCTTAAAAGAAAACGGCATTTTGTTTGGAATTTTGGAAAAACACATGTCTTTCTTTTTTCTGTGCATTCTAAAAAGAAAACAGCTAGCATGCGGGAGCTAACAATTCACATAACTTGGGATGTCCGATTAATTATCGGTCAGAAAATATCGGTATCAGATTTTTTCCAGATTATGAAAACCAATATTTAAAAATTGCTGGATACAACACAGACAGCACGGCGGCGAGTGGTTAGCGTTCAGGCCTCACAGCTAGGAGACCCAAGTTCAATTCCACCTTCGGCCATCTCTGTGTGGAGTTTGTATGTTCTCCCCGTGCATGTGAGGGTTTTCCCAAGGACTCCGGTTTCCTCCCACATTCCAAAAACATGCTAGGTTGATTAGACTCCAAATTGTCCATAGGTATGAATGTGAGTGTGAATGGTTGTTTGTCTATATGTGCCCTGTGATTGGCTGGCGACCAGTCCAGGGTTTATGCCACCAACTCTTGGATTGAGCAGCTTACTCCTTCCAACCACGACTCTCTGTTGAGATCAGTCAGGAATAAAACTGGATGAAACTCGGAAAAAAAACCCATCATCCTGACATGTCCTTTATTATCATATCTGGCAGATCGTTGACCTTGACAGACGAATGTCAGCTATAGAGACCCTTTTAAACCACTTGCAGATGACTTTGACCTCCAATCAGGTAAACCAGATCACCAAAATCAAATCTAATTTGAAGATAAAAATGTGTCTTATATTGGGTTATTGTTTGATTCTTACAGACCAGCAAATCTCCTCAGGTTCCAGACAAAGCATCGCCTTCTCACGGGTGGGAGGAAGTGGATATCGAGGAACATCAACTTAGACAGAAACTGAATGAGATGGCGGGTGACATAAGTGATCATAGCCTGAGTTCTGACGAAGACGAGGCGTCCAACCTTTCAGTCTCCCTCCAAGAGATGGCAGCAGCAGTAGCCGCCATTCAAGACGGAGATAAAACGCTCACCAGAACACCTTCCAGACCCACTTCAAGAGCACTCACTGCGGTTCCCAGATTGACAGAACTGAACCCTCAACCATCAAATTCTGACAAGGTATAGCATCTGGCGTTTTCCATACTCCAGCTGACTTTTATTTAAAAAGCATGAAAACTAACTGAACCGCATAGAAGTGTACCAAGTATCTCTAAAATGTTGGTCCATACCATTGGACTACAAGCTTGGTCTTCATTTCTTGGTAGACTAGGCCACATGGAAGGATTATGTCTGGGAATGCCTCAGTGGAACTAGAGGAAGTGGCCACAGAACGATGAATCTGGGCTTCCTTTCTAAGACTGCTGTCCCTAAGACCTGGACTCAGATAAACAGAAGAAAATGGATGATCCTGTTCCATCAGGGGACCAGCACCCGGGCCCCCTGACTCCGACAGACGGGCGGACGGCCACATCAAAGGGAGGAATCCCCAGCCGGCCGGGTCGAAGGGACCCAAGGACAGCACCCATGATGATCATAGAACCAGTTGAGGTGGCTGGGCATCTAGTTATGATACGTTCCGGATGCTTCTCTGGTGAGGTATTCCGGGAATGACCCACCACTAGGAGGCTCTTGGTAGACCATGGAGGGATTATGTCTGGGAATACCTCAGTGGAACTAGAGGAAGTGGCCACGGAATGAGAAATCTGGGCTTCCTTTCTGAGACTGCTGTCCCTAAGACCTAGACTCAGATAAACAGAAGAAAATGGATGATCCTGTTCCATCAGAGGACCAGCACCCGGGCCCCCCGACTCTGACAGACGGGCGGACGCCCACATCAAAGGGAGGAACCCTGAGCCGGCCGGGTCGAAAAGACCCAAGGACAGCACCCATGATGATCATAGAACCAGTTGAGGTGGCTGGGCATCGAGTTATGATACGTTCCGGATGCTTCTCTGGTAAGGTATTCCGGGAATGCCCCACCAGTAGGAAGCCCTTGGTAGACCTAGGCCACATGGAGGGATTATGTCTGGGAATACCTCAGTGGAACTAGAGGAAGTGGCCACAGAATGAGAAATCTGGGCTTCCTTTCTGAGACTACTGTCCCTAAGACCTGGACTTAGATAAACAGAAGAAAATGGATGATCCTGTTCCATCAGGGGACCAGCACCCGGGCCCCCCGACTCCGACAGACGGGCGGACGCCCACATCAAAGGGAGGAATCCCCAGCCGGCCGGGTCGAAGGGACCCAAGGACAGCACCCATGATGATCATAGAACCAGTTGAGGTGGCTGGGCATCTAGTTATGATACGTTCCGGATGCTTCTCTGGTGAGGTATTCCGGGAATGACCCACCACTAGGAGGCTCTTGGTAGACCATGAAGGGATTATGTCTGGGAATACCTCAGTGGAACTAGAGGAAGTGGCCACAGAACGAGAAATCTGGGCTTCCTTTCTAAGACTGCTGTCCCTAAGACCTGGACTTAGATAAACAGAAGAAAATGGATGATCCTGTTCCATCAGAAGACCAGCACCCGGGCCCCCCTGACTCCGACAGACGGGCGGACGCCCACATCAAAGGGAGGAAACCCCAGCCGGCCGGGTCGAAGAGACCCAAGGACAGCACCCCCGATGATCATAGAACCAGTTGAGGTGGCTGGGCATTGAATTATGATACGTTCCGGATGCTTCTCTGGTGAGGTATTCCGGGAATGCCCCACCAGTAGGAAGCCCTTGGTAGACGTAGGCCACATGAAGGGATTATGTCTGGGAATACCTCAGTGGAACTAGAGGAAGTGGCCACAGAATGAGAAATCTGGGCTTCCTTTCTGAGACTGCTGTCCCTAAGACCTGGACTCAGATAAACAGAAGAAAATGGATGATCCTGTTTTAACTTTTGAATTCTTGATAAAAACTAGAGTAATACAAGTTTACCCAGCTACATTTATTCATTTTTTTTGCTTATTTCAGAGAAACTCTTCAATAGAAAGCATGGAAAATCGGTACCACCTTCACGAGGAGGAGTCAGGTTTCAAAGGTTCAACAGCTTTACTGTTTGAACTGGAGGACAAGATAGCCCAAGCTGCTGCTGATGTGCAAAATACCCAAACTCAGGTGAGTCCAACACTTGCAGCACATTGTGTTCATGTGTACGGTTTTATGATATGACAGTTTTTCCATCTATACTAAGGTGTCTTATATTGAGAATAGGATTGCTGCTCTGAACACTGCTGGCATTCCGGTGGAGAAAAGGCTGAAGGTAAAGATGATTTTGTTTATGGAAAAATTAACTTTATAGCTTAGCAGGGGGATCAACTGAGAGTTGAAGTTGCTGTCAACATCTATGAATCTGCCAATATTGATGACAAAATCACCTTTTTTTAAAATTTTGTTTATTATTATGCACTATAGGGACAAGTGAATTTTGGTTAGCATTTTTTTCATAAGATCCCAAAATGTCCTTGGTGTTAGTTTTCATACACTTCCTTCTGGAATACTAAAAATTCATTCATTTTCTACTGCTTTTCCTCACGAGGGTCGCTGGAGCCTATCCCAGTTGTCTTCGGGTGAGAGGCGGGGTACACCCTGGACTGGTGGCCAGCCAATCACAGGGCACATATAGACAAACAACCATTCACACTCACATTCATACCTATGGACAATTTGGAGTCGCTAATTAACCTAGCATGTTTTTGGAATGAGGAAACCGGAGTATCCAGAGAAAACCCACATATGCACGAGGAGAACATGCAAACTCTGAGGGTGGAATTGAACCCTGGTCTGCGTGCTAACCACTCGACCGCCGTGCAGCCTTACTAAAAAGTAGATTTTTTAAATTGCAGAATATTTTGAGACTACAGTACAACACATAGTACATGTACGACGTGACGTATAAGATGGCTCCGTGTGGCTACAGAAGGGCTAGCTTCTACTCTGTCATCTTTATCACAATCCGGCTAGCAGTGTGGATTGTGTAGACATCGTGGGTCGTTTAATTAATCACTATTTGAAACATTACAACACCATAACAGTTACTAAATGTGAAATGTGGGGCAATATTATGAATATCAATATCAAAAGGTCTGAATGTAGCTACGTTTGCATTGTTTACTAATGCTACTAGACAGAAAGCTAATTGGCTTGTTCACAAGTGTTGTACCTAAACACACTCTCAGGAAAACACTGACCCCTAGCGTTTTGATAGAGAATTGCAAGTAATTTGCCCAACATTGGGGGATCCTCCATTATAATTTATTAGCCGCGAATACCTATACATTTTCTTGTGTGCTAGTTCTTATATATATATATATATATATATGTATATAAAACAAGGCTGTGTATTTTCTCATATTACCTTCTTTTCTCTTTGGTGTTTTTTAGTCTGGAATCATGAACCAAACCAGAAGACTTTCCCAAAACTTTCCCCCAAGTAAGACCCAAAGTTTCTACTTAAAAGCATGATGAGTTCAAAATCCATAACTTTGTTATAACCCTTTGGTCTGCTACTTCACTGTTTTCACCACAGACTTTGCAGATTTATGTTAGTTCCAGTATGCTGGTATTAGGTGGATGAAATATTGATGAGACAGACTTCATGCTGCACAGGGAAAAGAGTGATATTCATGTTTATAGCATTGAGCTAAGGTGTTTATGTCCCTGGTGGGATATTTTAGAACTTCATGCTTGAGCTTTGCTTTGTTAAAGTCCCCAAGAATAATAAGCAGGGTGTTTGATTGTTGGTTGTTTAAACAAAACCACTGAAAATGACAACCATTTTGGACGTGATACTTCAGATAATGATGACAGATGGTTTTTTTCCAACAATTTTTTTTTCCTCTGGATGGGGGTACTTTACTGAAAAAAGATTCCATAAGGGTACTTCACTGAAAAAAGTTCTCCCTGAAGGACACTGAGATTCAACTCTCTCCGAGTAGAATGTTTGTTTGTTGACATAGTGGGTTTTCTGGCATGTTAGAGGTTGCAAACAACAAGATGTTTAAGTTAAATATAAAGCTTTGGTGTTGACCTCAAAACCTTCGTTCCCCCTCTTATGGTCCATTTGGACATTTTAGGACTTTTTTTTTAGAACAAAAATGATTTGTAATGTTTCCAAAACATTTTCTAGGTACCTATATTCAAAGTGTTAGCTTTCAAATTGTGCTAAGGCTGTGGCTAGTGTTTTGTTTTCTTAAATTATTGATGACACATGCTTTTCACTTGTTTTTGATGTTTGCCAGGTTAGCTTTTTGTGGTGGCTCATTTTTTGAACCTTTGTATTGAGTTGAGGTCTCCTATAGAGCAGCTACACACAATAACCAGCACAATTTTTTTTTAGATTCTGCACTTATTCCAGCTGTATTTCCTTTGATTTGTGCTTCCTGCCAAAACGTCTGTTTGAATTCATTCCACCCACGGCCTGCCTCCGGGTATGCCCACTCCGCTGTAATTGAGTGCTTCCATATAAGGACATCCTCCCCTCTGTGACATCACAAAGCGGTAGTTTTACCACGTCTTTTGAAACTGAGCGTTTTGAGCCATCCCAAACTTCTTTTAGGGATCACTTCCAATGCGGAAACCTCATTATCTGAAACTTTGGCATCGTTTAACACGAGAATACAACATTCTAATTACATTTATAGGTCAGAAAAGTGGAAAAAGCATAATAGGTCCGCTTTAAATATGCATTTTTTGCCATATGTAGTCAATCATGAAAAATTATATGTATTGATATATTTTAACAGTTATAAGCAAAATGAAAAATTCACTTATTTCTTTTGTCTTCTTGCAGAAAACAGTCAAGAAACAGGATTCATAAGGAGAAGACTGAGCCTGATGTGAGACTGTAACAATTCCTCATTCATCATCGACGCATTATTGTTACCTGAATGGGTGGATTTCCCGAAGAGCCTTTCCCTTTGACATGTATAACACAATGTCTCGTATATTTACGACTTTATTCTCGTAATATTATGACTTTTTTCATGTAAATTTTCAACTTTATGCTTGTAAATTTCTGACTTTTTTCTCGTAATGTTATGACTTTTTTCATGTAAATTTCCGACTTTATTCTTGTAAATTTCTGACTTTTTTCTCGTAATGTTATGACTTTTTCCATGTAAATTTCCGACTTTATTCTCGTAATATTATGACTTTTTCATGTAAATTTACGACTTTATTCATGTGAATTTTCAACTTTTTTCTTGTAAATTTACGACTTTATCTCATAATATTATGACTTTTTTCACATAGATTTACAACTTTATTCTTGTAATATTACAACTTTTTTACAACTTTACTCTCACAATATTGCGACTTTTCTCGTAATATTATGACTTTTTCACAGAAATTTCCGACTTTATTCTCATAATATTATTACTTTTTTTCCATAAATTTATTACTTCATTCTCAAAATATTACGACTTTATTCTCATAATATTACAACTTTTTTCTCGTAAAATACAACTTAATTCTCTACATTTCTGACTTTTTTTTCCAACATGGCACTAATACTCTTAATCTTAGCAAAGGACTGAGACAAGCAAAAATGATTTACAATGTAAAGCAGCGTACAGGTCTGCTTGCCTATGTATTTTAAATATTTTATTTTCAGTTATATTGGCATGGAACATGAACACATGATGAACACATAATTGATTAAACATGCATGATTTAAAAAAATGACTGAATTTGTACCTTTAAATAGGCAATACCTGAATACATTTAACAACATACCTCTTACGTACATACGTAAATATGCTAGGGAATTGGTCTTTATTGGTCTATATTACTGAAGACAGTGAAGTTGTACTCTGGTGGAAACCGTGCCAGCGCTATCTTAGAATGTAAAGTTTGTTTAAATTATTTCTGACATTCGGGAGTGTTTTGTACTTTCCAGATGATTAGAACGCTGAACATGTTTACAACTGGCACAAGTACAGTATTTACTGTATTTAATCCTCTGTAGGGAATCCAACAGTCAGTCTGAGTTTTGTGTTGACCTCTAATTATACACACAAGGGTCTTCTTGCCTGCTTTACTCCCACATGTGCATTTGTGGGATTTAAACGTATTTTCATGAACTTTAACCCACATTGCACAACATACTGTACATGAATCAGGACGATGTGACTATTTGTTCCATATTTGTTCCCTTTTACAGTATTTACTTGTTCCAAGTGAAGAGAAGAACATTTCCAGTGGCTTGTGAAAATGTTCATGTGCACCTTGAGATATTTATTCCAAATCATCTGGAATTTCAGTATAAATAGTCTAATACCAAGTCTCACAGCTTCCAGTGCCTGCTCCAAAGTAGTGGTTATGTGGTCATTTATACAAATGTTCACATGCCAGCGTAAACACCGTCTGGAAAGGCTACATTCAAGCTTTACGCTTTCAACATGAAATCTTCAAAAGGTATTGAAGGTACCAGGCAGCAAGGACCTCTGAGTTGCCGCTGAAACAGCCTAACCCCCACCTTGGTGGCTAGCATGTGACAATTTATTTAACTCTGGTTACTGCAGTATAGATGTGAAAATGTACATTTCTTTGCTACAGAATAAGAGTGAAACATATCTCCTGTGGTGGAATGAATGTGTGGTATACAGCATTTTTTAAATATCGGTTTTTATGATGGGAAAAAATCAGATAGCGATGATAGTAATCGGCTACTGGTTACTGCATTATAGATGTGAAAATGTACATTTCTTTGCTACAGAATAAGAGTGAAACATATCTCCTGTGGTGGAATGAATGTGTGGTATACAGCATTTTTTAAATATTGGTTTTCATGATCGGGAAAAAAAAATCAGATAGCGATGATAATAATTGGCTACTGGTTACTGCAATATTGATGTGAAAATGTACATTTCTTTGCTACAGAATAAGAGTGAAACATATCTCCTGTGGTGGAATAAATGTGTGGTATTCAGTATTTTTTAAATATCGGTTTTCATGATCGGGAAAAAATCAGATAGCGATGATAATAATCGGCTACTGGTTACTGCATTATAGATGTGAAAATGTACATTTCTTTGCTACAGAATAAGAGTGAAACATATCTCCTGTGGTGGAATGAATGTGTGGTATACAGCATTTTTTAAATATCGATTTTTATGATGGGAAAAAAATCAGATAGCGATGATAATAATTGGCTACTGGTTACTGCAGTATAGATGTGAAAATGTACATTTCTTTGCTACGGAAAGAAGCTGCTTGGTCAGTGACTTTTAGCGGTAGAGATTAATGTTTTGTTTGATGACATCATTCATGACATTTGCATGTTTTCCGTGTTGTCCCATGTAAATGTTCATGGTTTGAATTGTCTTCTGTTTCTCTAAAATTGGTTAGCTTGAGTATTTAGCTGACGTTCTATCGGTTACATGGATGGTTAACATGTGTATGTTGATACAAGCATGGCTTCTACCAGAAAACTTTATTTGTATTGAGTGGTTGAAGGCATCCAACAGGAATGATCAAGTAATTGTGGTCATTTTCATGAGGTTTGTGCTTTTAAAAGTGGTAGTCTGGGAGCAGTGCTTCTTGGATTGTAGTTTATTCTCTAAAAAAAAGGGGTGGCAAAAGGAGAGGGGAGTTTTTGTATTTTGCTTTATTGCTGAAGCAGCACACATGCAGTCTTCCTAAGTGACTAACACTGCTGGCTTTGCATTTTTCCACAAGAGCCATAAAAGTCAGGGACTGTAATGACTTTCAGGTTGAGCTGTAAATGTGCTCCATTCTCACATCAGACCAGTGGTGCTCAGTTATTGTCCGCCATGCTCCCAGCGGCCGACAAAAATGTTTTCACACACACACCCGATATATAAAATACTATTGAGATCAAAATAAAAGGTCATCCTGGTGAGGAAATAGAACGTTTGTGTGGGGAAGTGTTTCCTGAGCAGAGTACTCAATTGTGGTGGAGTCTCATCATTAACTCCCACCCGCCCCCTCCTAATCTAAACATATCAAAACCGTGACCTTAAACTACCTGGGTGAGCTTAGTTTTGTAAGCATGGAAGTGTAGCAGGCTGTATGAGTGTGTTTACACCTTGTTCTATTTTCATTCATTCATTTTCTATTGCTTATCCTCACAAGAGTCACAGGGGTGCTGGAGCCTATCCCAGCTGTCGTCGGCCGAGAAACTGGGTGCACCCTGGACTGGTCGCTAGCCAATCACAGGTCACATATAGACAAACAACCATTCACACTCTCATTCATACCTATGGACAATTTGGAGTCGCCACATTTGCAAACAACATGCAAACTCCAGGGTGGAATTGAACTGGGGTCTCCTAGCTGTGAGTCATGAGCGTTAACCACTTGTTGCATTTTACTGCTTGTTAATGTAAGCAAGCATTTTACAAGTCTTTTCTCAGTGAGCTGCTTGTTCATGATTTTGTAGTCCATGCCCGTCTTGTGCAGGACTACAATCCGATGTCCTTTCAGAGCTCCTTGAGACTAATTTGTGTACTTCATGAACACTTAAGCGGTCTGTGAAGTCAGCGTGCTTGCTGGCTGGTAGGGGATGGAAATTATGTTTCATGAATGTAATAAATTATATGGTATCCATCCATTCTCTATACTAACATGGATGTTTTTGGAACGTGGGAGGATTTTCCAGATCTGTGTCTTTGTAAGGAGGTAAAGTTCTAGACTTATTTTCCCCACAATATGTACAGATTCCAAGTTTGAGTCCATCATCTGCACAGTGATGTAATGCAGTCAATTTCTCTGATGATTTAATTGTGATGTAGTTTATAGTATTTGTTCACTTGGCTGTCATCACTGCCATTTGCAATGTTTTCTATTCTCTTCACCCCCAACATTTAGTTTTTCCTTGGCTCCTGCTGGACCCTCACGCTGCTTTCTACTTGTTCTCCATTTTTTTTCTCACAACTTTTGAGTCTCCCACGTCCTCTTCGGCCTTCTTTTGGTCAAATGACTCATGGTCCCTCATGGAAGCATTCATAGTGGGGATGTGAGGGAGCTTTTAAGAGGATATATGATGTTGAAAACTTTATTATGAATGCGACATGACTGTTTTGGTGTCAGGTAATAAACAAGCAGTGTTCGTGAAGGTGCAGCAGCTTGAGAAAAATCAAGAAAAAAAACATTAAAACCCATCTTTCGCTTATTTAACGCTTTTCCACCTCATAGCTCGATCATGGCACTATCAGCATTCAGAAGGTGCATTCAAAGACACTGTGAAAGATATGTAGTATTCTAAATTGGTCATTGGGTGTCAGTAATGTTACTGTAAAATTCAGTGAGACACAACAGACACAATAATCCCAAATAAAAATGGACTATTGTAACCAATGCCAAGCTGAAACTCCACTCTGAACCCTTCATGACATTTCCTGTCTGCCCGCCACTCCTGTTCTTCTAGCAACGGCACACATTCATAGCAACACACACAAGCCTAAGACTTACTTTAATTATGTCTACCATATTGGATATAATAGAAGAGCAAATGTGAATGTAGGGGTGTTATATCATGGCTACAGGGCTCTAATAATGTGAAAAGCCACATTTAGAAGGTTGTAAACACATTATTATATGAAATTACTGTGCATGTATTTATAAAGAAGGAATTCTACTTGGGGGAAATTCACTTATCACGATTCCCTGGTGTAAAAAAAAAAAAGTACAAAAAAAAAAGTAAAAAAAGTACAAAAAATACACAAACTAATAAAGATTATCAATAGCAAACCAAGCAGATTATAAAACAGTGCAAGACAATAGCAAGGAAACAGTCCAGCATCTTGCTGCCACTGCTGCATGGCTTATAAAGGCCTGATTGGCGGATTACAATCAGGTGCAGGTAGCTGGCTCCATCCCCTGCCGCAGGTGTGGAACAACAGGTTAATTGCTTGTCCCATCACATCTGTTCTGCAGTTTAACTGGAATTCCACCAACGTTTTTCCAGTGTGTATTTGAGCCAGTCTGAGCTTTTCTATTGTGTGTTGTCATGAGTGACATCACATTCATTAAATAAGGTAAGGTAGGCTCAATATGCAAAACAGTAGAGGGCAGTCTTGCCCAATTATTGGCATGGCATGGAGTCTTAGTTTTTACGTTTGGCACAATGACGGTGCCCTCCAAGAACATAAGGGCATCAGGGGGCCAATTCAGGCACACAGTTGTTTCTAGTATTGGCCCTTGTCACTTATAAAAATATATTTAAACAGGAAAACTACAAATAACAACAGCAAAAATGCAACATAGAGCAAACAAGATGTAATGTAAGAAGAAAAAATGGAAATATTATTACAATGAGATGATTGGGTTTAGGACGAGGAAGACAAGATTTTACAATTTTTGCTACCTAAAAAAAAACAATGCATATTTTAAAGTATATATTGTCGCACAAATTATATATCATTTTGAGACCAAATTAACCGCTAATGTTAATTCTATTAATTCTACATACTGTATACATACAATACATATTTCATTCATAATGCCGTCTACAGAGAACATACTAACTCCTTATTTCTAAAATCACAAATACTTAAACTTGCTGATATAGTTCATTTCCAAACAGCTAAAATAATGCATAAGGATAAAATTAACCAATTCCCTAAAAATGTCATCCAATACTTCTCTACAAGAGAGGAGAAATATGATCTCAGGGAAGAAGTACATTTGAAACACTTCTATGCTAGGACTACGTTAAAAAGCCATAGCATTTCAGTATGTGGAATCAAACTATGGAATGGATTGAGTAAGACCCTCAAACAATGCACAACGATGAGCCAATTCAAGAAACAATACAAGCAGTTGATGTTTGCTAAATACAAGGATGAAGAGTCTTGAACCAGTCATGATGTGCTATACATATCACTATATTGACACTTACTATGGTACCCATTATGTCATTGGATGCTCATATCACCTCGTACTTCGGTACAATGTATATTATTTAACAAAAAAAAACCCAAAACCCTTAAACTGTATTATGGAAAGCAGGAAGTGAACAAATGTAACAGTGACTGATTGTAAAAGTACCAGATGGAGGGGTAGGATTTAATAAGCTTTGCTTCTTCCTACTCCTTTTGGACATGTGGAACTGTGAACTGATTATGGGATGCATTCAATTGTAATGAAATAAAACCATTACCATTGCCATATTTGTCCCAACAGTCAACACTGACTCAGACCATGTACACATACAATAAACCCCTCAGTGATTGCTGACCGATAGGACAAAAACTCTGCATCTCGATGTGTATAATTTCTGATGTATTCTGAATTAAATGAAACTGTTTTTCTATCAAGTGTGTATATTATAGGGATACCTTATTCGGGAACAAACTAGAATACAAGATGAACTCATCTCTCACCAACAAGCAGGAAAGACAGGAAACATGAATTACAAAGTGGTCAACAATGTGGAAGCCATATGGACCATTGAGAATCTCAGCAATGTCGAGAGCTATTGCTGTGCTGACAACTATATATGTAATATGATACAAAACACGTGTGTGTGTGTGTGTGTGTGTGTGTGGACACACAATATTTATGGAATGCCACAGTGCAAAAAAAGCAGAAATATACCAAATATGCTGGGGGTAGTAGTTGAAATTTGAATTGTTTGTCCAGCTATCATTTTGTCCTGTGATATGATCTGAATTTGTCATTTGTTCGACTTTTTGAGCCTGAACACATCATGATGAAAAACATACATATATAGTTCAATTGTATAAAATACGCATTTTTTTGCCCATGTGTTCAAACACAGTAAAAAGCTCCTCTCGTGCATCCGTCCAATGTATTTGTGTACACACACGTGTCACTAAAACCAAATTTAGTCGTGACTTGAAGGCCAGCAGGAGTCAGGTAGCTTCTCACACTTCTCAGTATCGGATATGCTGCACAGTCAAGAGGCTGCTGCTGCGTCAACACGTCTGGGTTTGGTTTGCTAGCAGTTTGCTAGCACGTGTTCATACATTTATAAGCCTGAATTAAATGTATTGGTGAATATTGTTCAATTTTTTCAAATATTTTTTGGAGAACTGCGATAGTTGCTGATGACTTCAAGCTGTATTGCGAGTTTTGTGTTTTTGATTTCCTTGTCGGCCGAGATGATGTCATCTTTAATATTTGTTCAGTTCGTTGATGTCCTTGGCAAGTTAAGCTCCCCCTGGTCCCGCATTTAACTTGTAGATTTTGTAGTTGATGTTCCAAGTACCTCGAATGTCCTCGGACATGGGGGTTTACAGTCGACTCAAAATGCTAACTAGTTTCAACGCTTCACCAACAAGTAACATAAGATTTGTTGATTGGTTGATAGATTTTTATTCTGTATTCGTATAGAATAATTTGATCACATGAGATCAATGGACATACAAAGACGACATAAAGCTTACAACAACCCAACGAGTGCAGTACTGGTATGAAAAAAAAAATGCAGATGGAAAAGGGTGACAGTGAAGGTTATCAGTTCTCCAGGAAAGCCACGTAGTCGGTGAGTCTGGCCAACTGCTGCTCATTTGGAACAGATGAAACAGGCGGAGGATCTGTTCAGAGAAAACATTGACGAGGGGGGAAAGACTGAGTAATCAAGGAATTCCTTCATATGCCGAGTGTGAACTGTGTTACATAACGGGGAGGAAAACAATTATTACCTGACATTGTGGCCACGGCAGGATCTCAATCCATTACAGCAAAGTGTGTTACTAATGCTTTTCTTGGTGACTGTGCTCCCGACTCCTTTGACATCATTAACCAGCTCCTCACTAATTTTAGGCTTTCTCATAAACATCCCTGCCCCACCAGGGGAATCAATCATGTGGCTTTGACGGATTATTTGGGCTTGCCCATGATGATGGAGAGGTTTGAATGGGAGAGACTGTTTCTATGACGGGTATATGAGTTGAGATGAGGAATACTTTCCTAATGGGACTCAAGTCTGTGGGGGACGGAACGTCAGAATCAAATAAAAATTCATTTTTTCTGGATTTCCAAAAATCTATTTATGATAAAAATAATGTACTGTTTATAACTGCTTAATAGTAAAAAATGATACAAAATCAGTCGGGATCAAAAACGTATTTCCCTGCACTGAATCGCTGATTTACTGGCTACAGTCCACATGGTTTTAACTTGACACGGCTAGCAGACGAGAGGTTTCCGGTTCAACACATCTGCCCATGAGCTCACTGCTTCCCCTGTCACGTTAACAAAACAGCTTATAGAGTTGTGTCATTTGTTTGAGACTTATTTAAAAAAGCACATTGCATCACATTATGTTCATCTCAAAGAGGGATGATGTCTTCCAAAAAGATGGGAGTCTGATCACCAGAGAAGACTTTCATAACCAGTGCTTCGGTGTCCTGATGAATGTTGAGTGAGCAAGCTTGTTTCATGTCGAACATGTGTGCAGCAGATGTTGTTGTGGTTACTGAAATGAGGTCAGACCAAAACCTTCTTCTCATCTGTTTGCATCACGGTAAATGTTTCCATTTCATGAAACTTTTGAGGGCATATAATGATGCAATAAAACTCCACTGACAAACGGAGAAGGATGAGAAACTATACAAGAATACATCCATTGTCTCGTTAGATTTGGATTCCGCAAAGAACTACATTATGTTACTCTTGGTAGTAAAAAAAAAAAAAACAAAGAGCAATACTGCCACCTACCTGGCTTTTTGGGCATTACCATCCTGGTAGTGGGGTCAGCCTGCCAACCTTGACTCACCACACCTTCACAGACAGACAGTAACAGAAAGTAAATCTCTCCGATTCTGTTACTAACTTTAAAGAACAAAAACGAGATTGCGTCATGACTGACCTTTAACAGCCTCCTCCACTGAGTAGCCCACAAAGGCAGCAAAATCCTCTGCAGTGATGGAAGTGTATGCCTGCGCCACTAACCCGTAGGCCCTTTGCCGCGTACTCTCTGTACACCAAATCAGAGAACAAGGACATGAGTGAACAACAATCTGGCACCCTGTATTTATTACGGCAGGGGTGGGCAAACCTTTTGACCCAAATATATCTTATATATATATATATATGTATATACACCGTATTTTCCGGACTATAAGTTGCACATAGGTTGGCTGTTCCTGCGACTTATACTCCAGAGCGACTTATAAATAAAAAAAACTGTTTATTTTACATAAACATTGGACACCTTTTCTGTTCATGTTTATTTTTTTGTGTAGCTGAATAACCATTGTGTTAGCATATCTTACACCTATTGAGCCTGTTCTCTATTCTTTTATTAATGTTAGAACTTGCCTTACAAGAGGACGTAATGTCTGTTATGGTCAAGTGGTTTGTAAAATAAATTACCTGCAAAAAATGCGACTTATAGTCCAGTGCGACTTATGTATGTTTTTTTCTCCCTAATTATGCATTTTTGGCCTTGTGCGACTTATGGTCCAGAAGATACGGTATATATAGTAGTATATAGTATATATAGAGTGGAACGATGGTTTTCTTATGCACTGGGTTTCATAGGATTCAGTTTTTGACCAATTATGGCAACAAATATGTCTTGGTTATTGGTTATTGGTGAGTTGTGGTCTCCTATAGAGCAGCTACACACAATAACCCGCATAGAAAACAATTTAGATTTTACAGAATTTGAACCTATTCCATCTGTATTTCCTTTGATTTGTGATTCCTGCCTAAAGGGTCTGTTTTAATTTATCCCACCCACGCCGCTATGATTGGTCACACGCCCAAAGAGCTTCCTAACTATGAACCATATCAGGAAGTCTGCCCCTTGTGACATCACAAAGGAATGATTTTTACCACCATCATATTTTCCCTTTCATGTGCCTGTCCTATGAGTAACATTTTGGTCAATTACGTGAGGAAATCTTTCCACCAAATCTTTCTGAATTAAGCAAAGAGGGCTTATGTTGTAAACAATAATTAACAGAACATAAATGTCAATGAAGCATGCTCGGTAGAAACATGAAAGGACGCTGTAAGTAGCGGCAGACCGCTGAAGACTTTATCAGCTAGCAATGATTTGAGCTTCTCAAATGTCAAAGCCACCAATATATTCTCCTTTTTTTTGTGTGTGAAGATAGGAGTAAGTGTGTTTGGGCCTCACAGCGCCATGGAACAAAATGCGCTTTGTGCACTACTGCTCCAGCAGCTCTCACATTAATGCCTCAGGGTTGTGGCCCTTACGTGTTTTATATCCTAGCAACAGTTTATATGTGTATCAACAGTCCACTTCTGGTGGGTTGCAGCAGCTAGCAGCCGTGACAATAACACAGTGGATGAGAAAAGACAGCTGGGAGAAGTCAGAAGATTTGTCAAGTGTTTTCCCATACTCCTGTCCTGTCTGCTCTCTCACTACTGCTGTGCTTATCGAGGATGGAATATGTTACATTTTGTAAACGTCTATTTATTAGTAATGTAGGCAATAGTTATTTAAATAAATGGAATGACTACATTATGAAATTAATAGAAATATTCTAGTCAGTGTTGAAATTGAAAATGTATGACACTTAATAAAATTCTTTTGTAGCAATTTTCCGGCAATGGATGAGCAGCATATTGGAAAGCAATGAGTAGTGAGCAATTCCCCCCGATGAAGCCAAACAGGTCATCTCAAGGGGCTTTTTGTAACCCAGCCCCGCAGCAGACATGTATTTTTATAACTGCCTCTTGACCCTTGGGAGATGACAGGAGCAGCAACTGGAACAGTCACTCTTAGTGCGTCCTTCTGACACTCCAGAGTTGGCCCGAAGCATGCCGAGAGAAGATGCCTGCGTGGAGGACCGCAGGTTTTATAGAGGGGGTGGGGGAAACAGGACCTGGACTGTGCGTCTATTCTAGGGCAGCTATCACTTCTCACCCTCTCACTTCTTAAAAATAGACTCCACTTTTCACCGGCAAAGGCAAAGTCGACAGGGCATAGCGATGCTTTTATTTTTAAATACAGTCTAAAGCCAAGTAAGAGCAGCAACATAATGGGGACACATTCTGATGGAAACACTCCAAAGAAAATCCATACTTTTTGAATGAGCTCTTCCCATATAAACTTAGTTTTCAGATTAGAACTAACAATAAAGAAGGTCATGCACGTTATTTTAGGTTCACCAAAGACATTTGTGACAATGCAAAATATCTAACCATAAGCTACATTTCAATGAAACAAAAAACAATCTTAGACATTCTTTATATTAGACTTGACATTTTTTTCCTCTTAACACCAACATTCAAGTGGTTCAGAAGTACAAAAGTATAAAAAAGGTAAGGAAAGTTATGGATTCAACATTGATGTTAAATATTGCACTGAAAGTACTGGCAAGTAATTCTATCCCACATCCCTCGTTACTTTATATTATTAACATCCACAGGTCCTTGCCATACTCCCGTCGGAAAACCTTCAAAAGCACATCAGTGTTTTCAACAAGTCCACCATCACAGCAGTTTCCATTATTCCTCCTCTTCCTCCTCAGCGTCATCAAAATCATCATCTTCATCATCACCTGACCCAAAGTCAATCTTTGCCAGGATGGTTTCAACATGCTCTGTCGACACGGTGAAATGATCCATCTTCTCAAACCCCGGCTCTGGCCGGTCTTCTCCCATTGAGCTTTTAGCCGCATCTTTGGTTTGCGTGATCAGGCCTTTGGATGCCAACAAAAACTCAGCAGCTCCGCTCTGCTCCAAAGCCCTCACAGCCGAGTCTGTCAGCTCGGAGCTTGCCTGAAGTCGTTCGCCGTAACGCTGGGCGAGTGCCCGTAAAGCAGCCACCTTCTCATCTTGCTCTTTTCCAATTTGCTCCAGCAGTATGGTTTTTCGCTCTTCCAGGACAGCGTACAAGAGGTCAAAGCGTTCAGCTAAGCCTTGTTTAGCACGCTGAGCATTTTCCTGTACAGCGCGGCAAGCGTCTTCCATCTGGATAAGTAGAGACTGTAAGCGTCCATTACTGGCCACCAGACTGTCGATAGCGTTGCTCAGTTCACCCTTTTGGGTCTGATAAACACTTTCTAAAGGCGCCACCTCACAGTCTTTATGCTGCCCAAACACTTTGCACATGGAGCAAGTGGGGGTCTGGCATGTTGTGCAATAGATGTTGATTCTCTCGTCTTCATGTTCCTGACACATTGGTTCTTTCGACTCTTTGGGCTTCAAGGTTTCTGTGTTTCCATTGCCACTCACTTCTTGCTGCTGCTTATAGATGTCGATGATATTCTCTACCAACAGGTTCCGCTGGAGCCCGTGGACACCGTGGCGGTCAAGCACAACCTCAAACCTGCATGTAGGACAGCGGAACACACCACCGGAGAAGCGGTACGGGTTGCGCGAGTCATAGAGGTCACTGGCACAGCTTCGGCACAAGTTGTGTTGGCAGGGGAGGATGACAACAGGTTTGGTGAACATGTCCAGGCAAATGGGGCAGCTCAGCTGCTTCTCAAGGCTGTCCATCGGGCTCGGAGGGCGAACCAACGATCCTGTCCTCTGAAGATCCATGATGGAAAAAGTTGTTTTCAGGAGCTATCAGCCAAAGTTCCTTATCTTGGTCAGCTTCAAAATGTTTTTTTGAAATAAATAGCAGTATCTGCGGCGCTCTTTTCAGTGTTTCCTTTTATGATGTCATGTCCAGCTACATCTAACACTGCCTGAGAACTAGCAGCTCTGTCCTTTATACCACCCCCTCACAGCTGGTGACATTTGATCTAACCAACCAACACACACATTCCCGACTGCCTGCTGGCGAGGAAGGTTTTCACAGAATTGGCCCCCACCCACCCATTGCACCACGTGTCACATGCCCCGGTTGTCTATGTGCGCCAGCCAACTTTGATAGACATGGTGGACTGAGAAATAAACAGGGTACATGTGACTGGCTTAAAGGAATCCTGCATGACAGAAGGGGTACAGTCTCAATGGTAAACAAGTAAAAGTGAACATGGTGTCAAATAGATTGTTGCACCATTGATGTCCGCACATTTAGCATTCGACCTTCACGGCGCCCGACACATTTGGTGATTTTTGGTCAAAAAATTATTTTTTTTGTCTCAGAAAAATGTCTCTGTTCTCTGCAGAAAACGCATTCCATTCACAATGACTCAGCAATAATTTGTAATAACATGATGTATGTACTGTACCTGTATATGTATTATTTTGCTTCACTGATAATGTTTTTCATAGACCTGTCACAATAAAAAAAACATTTCTGGACAATAACGGTCCCATACATTATGCCAATATAAAATATTACTGTCAACATTGTACTCAGACTTTTTTTTCATTAATGTAATGATAATATATGGCATAAGATGCGAGTACACTGTATCAGAAGCAACTAAACAAACAAAAGACAGAACAAAATAAACACAAATTTACATCAGTTGTTTATATACAAGAGTCAAAAAGAAAGTATTTGATCATGTAGCATACAAAACACACAGCTAGTGAGTGCACACCTGCTAGCGTACCGCCTCACCCCACTGGGACAAAGAGGCCAAATGACTGACAGAAGGTTTCACAAATTAATCTACTACTGTAAATCGTCACTGGAATGACAACAGGCGAGCAGTGTGGATTATATATGAATGCATCTTGGAGCCTTCAATTACCTTACTTACATCAATCATTAGTGGTGAATGGCTTTATATTTTTACGTTTAAATGCTCTTAAGTGTGTCGAGCATATTTCGCATCAATATTAAACAATATATACAAGTTTCTAGGAAAAGTAATTTTATTTTTGAATACGCGCGAGGCCTTCAACTGATGGCAGACAAATAAACACAAGGAAAGCAATACTCTACTGAAACTGCTTTGATAATAAAATCCACATGAAACTAAATGCTAATGTGAAGTTGTTCAGTTCACAATCGTCAACAGATCCACCAAGCAATTCTCATGCCTGATTTCACTAAGTGTCTTGTGACATACTGTACGTCAACACGTCTGGCAGCTCAACACGAGGCACCGCAAACATGACGCATAAGCTATTATTAAACTCTTGCAAAAGTGAACATCAAAATGATGCACATGTCCCAAAGCATAAATATAAAACCAAAAGATAAACAATTAATTATTTGGTTATTATGCTTTACGTAACATTTTATGTTCCAACACCTTGTAAGTATCATGGCATGGTGTTTTAAATTACTAAAAACTGCTAACTTTAACAACTTGTTTTCCTTCAGGAGAAACAGCTGGGGTCAAGCAGTGTTCAACTAGTGCCCGCTGATGATTATTATACAATCGTGCATGCCAATAACAATGTCACATGAGAGCAGGATGATGACAGAAATCTACATAACTCTTGGTCAGGACGTAAACAGGAATCCTATCAGGTTTACTGATGAGGGTCACAACAAACTCCTGTACAAATGCTTAGTTTTGCCAAATAGCAAAACATGAATCAATACCGGTACGCTATAGTGTATCGTAGTTCTCAATTTTTACAATGATTAAAAAAAAACATTTTCATGTTGTTATTAAGTGGTGTTTTATGTAGAATTTTGAGGTGAAAAAAGGAATGTATTCGATTTAGTAAGTAGTCACTGCAGAATCTGGAAAAAGTGTAGCTCAGTGAATACTTTATGCATGTACTGTATAATTATGGGATCTGAATGTCATATCTGCAGGCTTTTTGTATATATTTTGTCAGTCAGTCTGAGATTCATACCTTCTCTTGATGGCAAAGGTTTTGGATCTCTGCATAGCCAAAGCCAATTACTTCATAACAAAATGTTTGGTCAAGGTCATTAACCTTGCAGCAGCGTAAAATAAGTTACACATGAGCAACAACAAAGTCTACCACTTAGACAACAATTGACCAAATCCTGAGGGGTGTACTGCAAGGCAAGTTTAGACTTTATAAACAGAGGACCTAATTGTCATGAACATTTTCAGAAAAAAACTTAGGTACGCACAGAAAGTCAATGAAAATAAGGGTTTATGTAAGACTTACCTTGCAGAGCCTCCATTACGGGAAGGATATTCTCTGACCACTGATAAGTTGCGATAGCTGTATATATTCCAGGAAAATCTCGCTGCCATATACGCTGGCCAACTGCCCAAATAGCTGTTAATTCGGGATTTGCCTGCAGTGAAACAAAAAAAAAACATTATCATTAGATGGAATGGGTGCTTTTATAAGCATATGCTGTTTACATACATTCAGTGATGACTGTTATTTTAGGGGGACATTAGGGATTTTAATGCACTAGAATAGTCCAGTAGCATGGTGAGGAAGTGGTTAGCATGTCGGCCTCATCGTCAGGCGATCAAGGGTTCGATGCTCTGACATTCCACAAAGATGTGTTAGGTTAAAAAATCATTAATTGTTTGAGTGTTATTGGTTGTTTATATGTACCCTGAGCTGGGATAGGGTAATGAGGACAAGTTGTATCTGAACACTCCTAACTTGTTGTGATTACTGTAGTTTAATCTGTCTAAGCACGCTTGATCCAAATTGACTGTAATTACTTTTCATATCCAGCAGATGGGGCTTTTGAGCCATGCACCAAGTGTCCACTCGTGGACATATTTACATGTGCACAATGGTCTTCAATCTATCACACGTTGGATTACAACTTCTATTATCATGTCGTATTACTTTCAGCCAATGTTCACTTTGGTATCATTTTGAATCTTGGATTTCCCAACTCTATATATTGAGGATAATATTACATTATAATTAAATGTTGTTATTTACCATTATTATTATTATCATCATTAAAACAATAAACTTTTCTAAATACAGCTGCATTGACTTGATTACATTAAAATGCTTGTTTGTCCAATCATAATGTCTCATTGCATTGTTAAAGTCTTGTCTTGTCCTCATGGACCCAATCTCGTCTCATCTCAATGAGTTGGGTGTGTGGGAAGTGTAACCAGCTTACCGCTTTTATTGCCTGGGGGATCCGCTTCCAAAGATATCTGCCATTATTCCTGAAGAATCCACATTTATGCACATTAGACAACAAAATACTTGAAGTTGTGACAACTGATGAAAAATTACTTG
The DNA here is from genome assembly GCF_037039965.1 of Doryrhamphus excisus. Lineage (NCBI taxonomy): Eukaryota > Metazoa > Chordata > Actinopteri > Syngnathiformes > Syngnathidae > Doryrhamphus > Doryrhamphus excisus. The sequence continues at coordinate 17,769,936 of NC_136368.1, read as the reverse complement.
GTGTATTAAACCAATTATGACATGGCTGAATATATACTGAATTATCACACCAGAAATGTAAAAATAGCTTGCCGTTATTCTCTCTTTCTTTGCTCAATTTGCAACTAAACACAAGTATTATCCAGACACAAACAGAAATTAACTGAAGATTTTATAAAAATGTACAAGACACATGGAACTTACATATCGTTATGCAGTAAATAAAGCGCCAAGAGCTGAGAATACACTTGAGGTGTTGCGATGCCGCCTGGAGCCTGTGATAACACAAAATTCGGCATGTTTCCATTCTGCATTCATTTAACACTGCAAAACACTCTGCATTCATATAACACTGCGGGATTAAAAACAAATGCAAAATGTAGTACCAGGGTACCTTTTCTTTTGTTCTGTGAACTGATATTTCTCTCTTAGTTGGGAGTTTTGTGTGTGATTTGGGCATTTGCAGTGTTTTTCTTTTGCATTTGTCTTTAATTCTGCAGTTTATGTGATGCAGAAGTTTTAATTAGTAGCACTGTCCAGTGGCATGAGTCCTATTGTGGTTTTGCACCATTTGCTGTAGGAAATATATAATTATGTATTTAATCAATGCTTTCGAGAAGTATCAACTGTACACCTTGTTACGCATAGATACAATGACACGACATAGTGGTTACAAAAAAAACACATTCGCCTTTTAGCCTCGCATTAGTAACGGATGCTGATATCAATGCAATGCTGTGTAAACATTGCACTGCTTAGCTTCTTTAGCGCCATAATGCGAGTGTGAAGATGACCATAAAACAACAATCTTCTCACGTTATGTTGAGGTTTGTTTTTAGCTGTGTTGTTAGCATTAGCTAGCTGTATCGCCACAATAGTTAAAACAACAAACCGTGCGTAATTTCTTTGCCGGCACGTAAATTATACGAAATAAAAATAAGTATTGAAATACCTCCAGTTCTTGAGCTTCACATTGTTCTAGTAGTTTGTCAAAATTCTCTTCCATAATCACAGCAGCAGGCATGTTGATGGTGATGACGAAGATGAAGACGTTGTTGTCTTGCCTTCCTGAACCTTTTTCTTCTCTTGATGAATTCTCGTCCATTCGCTATATATTACAGCGTTACTGCCTCTAGTGGACACTTTAGAATAGCACCAATAAAATGACTATTCGAAAAACCAGCTAATTAATGTGAGAATTAGAGAGTGGAACGGGAGATTATATATATAATACATGTAAAATAATAATATATTTTTTAATACTTTAATATGACTTTTACTTTTGCAGAAATTCTTGTTAGAATGAGAAACATTATTGTACCTGTATGGAATTCTACACATGGAGGTCACATTCATAAAAGAAAAACAGAGAACCAACATGAGCAAGCACTTGGTGATGTAAGAGAAGGAAAATGACCTCTGGGGAAAAAACCTTGAAAAGAACCCAGGCTCTGTGGGGCGGCCATCTGTCTCAACCGGTTGGGTTAATATACAGCATCAGTACCATCATTTGCAGTCTTGTCTCTGAGGTGCTGGGAACCAAGGACTATGATTTCTGTCTTATCTGAATTTAACAGTAAAATGTTTGAGACCAGTCCAGGGTGTACCCCGCCTCTCACCCAAAGACAGCTGGGATAGGCTCCAGCATACCTGCGAATTTAGTGAGGCATAGAAAATGGATGGATCAATGGATGGATGATCAATTGTGTCAAATGCTGTTGTAAGGTTGAAGGTTTTTTTAAATCTTTGAACAAGTGAGTAGGGATGGAATCTAACTTGCAAGTTTGAGGAGGAAATTGTAGAGGCTAGTTCGGAGGAGTTGGAGTGAAAAGTGTTTAATCGTGTGTCAATCATCACCGTTTTTGGAGAGATGTTCAGCATCAGTTGATGGGTGGGATCTTATAGTGGCAATTTTGTTGTCAAAAAATGACATGAAACTGCTTAGAGCGGTAGGGAGGGATGAGCTGATGTGGTTTGAGTGCCTTGGTGGAAAAGCGCTACACAATGAAAGACCGTTTTACCCTTTACCAAGGTGCTATGACGTTCGTTAAACTAGACACGGTGCTGAAGAAGGACATTTAAGATGAGTAGTAAACTGTTCTGGCATTATATAGGCCTTTCTATAGTTTCTAAGGCTGAACGATTGGTGGCCAGCCAATCACAGGACACATATAGACAAACAACCATTCACACTCACATTCATACCTATGGACAATTTGGAGTCGCCAATTAACCTAGCATGTTTTGGAATGTGGGAGGAAACCGGAGTACCCGGAAAAATCCACGCATGCACGGGGAGAACATGCAAACTCCACACAGACATGGCCAAGGGTGGAATTGAACCGTGGTCTTCTAGCTGTGAGGTCTGCACGCTAACCACTCGTCCGCCGTGCAGCACAATTTTTAAAAATTGTACAATGGGGCAGATTTCTTTTGGTTTTAGTTTAGTTTTTGATTTTAGTTTTAACGGGACGGAGGAGGTTGTGGTCACTGCAAGCTGGGAAAGGCTCCAGCATAGCCGCAATCCTCGTGTTTATTAGATACCTGCTACCAGTTTACATTTTTTATCTTTTTTTTTAAATAAACCATTCTAAGTGAAATACAAACAGTGCTGAGTTTTGTATTTTATTCCCTTACTGGAGCAAAATGGCCCAAAGTGTGACTTTAAAACCATTCATAAAGTACAAAAATCCGCATAGTGCATTTGAATAAGAATAGAATAGCAACAAGGATTAGAGGATCTAAAAAAAAAAATAATCTGAAATTGTGTTGACATACATCAGGCATCTTGAGTTGTACAAACGTGGATTGAGGCGAAACGGCCTAGATTTGGATGTGTGTGTTAAAATAGCTCAACCAAAAGAAACTAAAATAACCTTACAAAAGGACAGGAAGGAAAAATAAAAGTTGCATAACATCAGGGACATTATCCGCGGGCCACATGTTCCAAAAGAGACTGAGGGATTACACTTGGCACGCTTGTGAACAAGCGCACAAGGACAGAATGCACAAAACTATAGCTGACTGTTTGTGATTGAGGGCGTTTTTATGCAAGTATATTATTTTGTCAACATCTGATTTATGATGAAAAATTAACATTCAACATGAAAGACTGCTTCGCTTGATGGACTGTTTCTCAAGTGGACGTGGGTCATGGTGATGAAACAGATGAATAAAATGCCATAAAAGACCAATGTAAATAGAAAAAGTCGACAACATTAGCAAGATTCTTTTCGCAGCAGGAGAAGTACAAAATCTTATTTGATGAATTTCAGAATGAATTTAAAGGAAAACTGCACTTTTTGGAATTGTGCCTATGTCCCAATTGTGCACGTCTTTCTATTTTGTGTGTGTTCTAAATATTAAAAAAAACAGCTAGCACGAAGCAGAAAAAATTGCATGTCATGGGATTTACTTATTCTGCCTATAAAGCCATCTATTTAAAAACTTCCAAAAACTTTAACCCCATAACAGAGACAACAAAATGGACTTAACAAAAATTAACATTTAACAAAAGGTGCACTCAAACTGAGTGCAAAAATGGTCCAAAATACACAAAGTACAACCAAAAGCCGGCAAAGTCACAAGTAAAAGGTAAACAAACGGAGCACAAGGCAGGAATAGCATAAGCTAACAAAAGTACTTATAAAAGTCCAGGAAAAAAGTTGGCCAAAAAGTACGCAGGGAACAGAAACACATGCTGGAGACAGAGGTGCAAGTCTATAGGCGTGGATCGTAAACTGTTCCCAGGTGTGCCAGATGACTTCGCCCCGGTCACACCCCTCAGGTGCACTGCAACACAAAACAGATAGGTGGCAGCAGCTCAAGCAACACATTAGAAGCCACGAAGAGATAGCTTTGGCTTCCACTAATCATGGCAGACTTCCTTGTTAGAGAACAGTAAGGTGTGCAAAAGTTACTTGTTGTTACTAGGCAGCAGTAACTATTACATCAAATTTGCTGTTTTTTTTTTTGCCTCATTTTGTTACTTACTAGTAATTAATAGTTGGGTAATATTAGTTATTAATTCATAGTAAGTATTATTGAGCACCGAAATAAGGTGCCAATATCTGCTTACTCTGCTTAAAAATAAAAATAAAAATAAAAATAAAAATAAAAATAAAAATAAAAATAAAAATAAAAATAAAAATAAAAATAAAAATAAAAATAAAAATAAAAATACATGAATAAATACATAAATAAATACATAAATAAATACATAAATAAATACATAAATATTACAAAGGCAGGAAGTGAACAAATGTAACCATTACTGTAAAAAGTACCAGATGGAGGGGTAGGATTTAATAAGCTTTGCTTCTTCCTACTCTTTTTCTGATTATGAGATGCATTCAATTGTAATCTGATGCATGTTCAAATTAAATTAAACCTTTACCATTGTACCAGTACCATTGCCTAATTTCCCATACATTTTTATTGGATGGTTTTCCTTCATTTATAATACATATGTATGGCCACGGTATTGATACCCATCCATAGTAATATAATAAAACAAGTACCAAAACAAATGCATAAATTGAATAAAAGTATCAATCCCGGTGACAGTGCAGGGAACCTTGAGGCACTCAGCTTGTGCCATCTGCTTTATCTTGTTATGTAATCTGCGGTTTCAAAAAACTGCTCTCTTTTGTCATTTGAGGAACATGCAGGACAAATTCCTTTATTTTGCTCATCATCCATCATGTTATGTGCAGCCTAGTGTTAAGCTCGCATCAGCTGGAGGTGAATGAACAGCCCCTGCGCCATCATTGGCTGAGAAACTTACACGTTACTGGACAGAACAAACCGCCACTGTGATTCCATTCTCCTCCTATTCATTAGAAGCTCCGTGGTTGTGGTACAACTACTCAGACCTTTATCGATCTGCTTGGCTTCTCCAACATGAACCAAAGTGCGGGAGCAGCCCACCACAGTCGCAGGTACTCCAGTGATGACAAGGTAATGACAGAAGGACACTTCCACACTGTTCTCTCATGGCTTCCATGTACTCTTTCTTTTTATAAAATGTGTGAGGGTGGCAGCTATTGTGGATGAACTTCCCCGGAATAAGTCATGTGCAATTATTAACTTACCAGGATAATTCAGTCAGAACAAAGAACAAAGTTCTATTATGTAGAACAAAGTCACTTTATGAGTAAAAGATAATTGAGGAGACTATCGGCAAATATATTAAAGTGTGCACCTCAGGCATTGGTCTTTTATGACATAAAAGTAACTGGCATGATAGAAATCCACAATAGCAGCTGCTATTGCTTTTTGTGTACCGGTAATCTAATCTAATCTTCTTTGATTTGGAAAAAGACTTTGGATGTGAGGGAATGTCCTGACTAGTTCCTATTTTCATGAGGTTTCATTCGATACCCAAGGTTGCCCGCTGTAAAATGTCAACCCAAGGGGTTCTCATAGTAGGTCAGTACGGTCAGGGGAGTATGCAAGGCAAGGCAAGTGTATTTACTGAGCATTATTTGTACATAAGGTAATTCAAAATGCTTTACAGAAAACATAATTTCATAAAATAATTCCATAAAAACAAAAATAATTCTAAAAATCATAAAATTCCATAAAACATTAAATAAAACTAAACAAAAAGGTAAAATACTCTTCAGTTGTTGACCAAATGCATGCATTTTGACCAAAAAGAGAAGAATGGAAATTTCCCTCCTGTATGCAGCTTGAGATTTATGGAGTATTTGATTACAAGAAACTTACTATAGTACCCAACTGGGATGCAATTTCATTAAAACCCCCGTACTGAGAGCATCATTCGTACATAAGGTAATTCTAAATGCTTTACAGAAAACATTATTTCATAAAATAATTCCATAAAAACAAGAAAATATTCTAAAAATCATAAAATTCAATAAAACATTAAATAAAACTAAACAAAAAGGTAAAATACTCTTCATTTGTTGACCAAATGCATGCATTTTGACCAAAAAGAGAAGAATGGAAATTTCCCTCCTGTATGCAGCTTGAGATTTATGGAGTATTTGATTACAAGAAACTTACTATAGCGCCTAACTGGGATGCAATATCATTAAAACCCCCTTACTGAGCATCATTCATACATAAGGTAATTCAAAATGCTTTACAGAAAACATCACTTCATAGAATCCTTCCATAAAAACATACAATTATTCTAAAATCATAAAAATCCCAAAAAACATTAAATAAAACTAAACAAAAAGGCAAAATACTCTTCAGTGATTGACCAAATGCATGCATTTTGACCAAAAAGAGAAGAATAGAAATTTCCCTCCTGTATGCAGCTTGAGATTTATGGAGTATTTGATTACAAGAAACTTACTATAGTACCCAACTGCGATGCAATATCATTAAAACCCCCTTACTGAGCATCATTCGTACATAAGGTAATTCAAAATGCTTTACAGAAAACATCACTTCATAGAATCCTTCCATAAAAACATACAATTATTCTAAAATCATAAAAATCCCAAAAAACATTAAATAAAACTAAACAAAAAGGCAAAATACTCTTCAGTGATTGACCAAATGCATGCATTTTGACCAAAAAGAGAAGAATAGAAATTTCCCTCCTGTATGCAGCTTGAGATTTATGGAGTATTTGATTACAAGAAACTTACTATAGTACCCAACTGCGATGCAATATCATTAAAACCCCCTTACTGAGCATCATTCGTACATAAGGTAATTCAAAATGCTTTACAGAAAACATCACTTCATAGAATCCTTCCATAAAAACATACAATTATTCTAAAATCATAAAAATCCAAAAAAACATTAAATAAAACTAAACAAAAAGGCAAAATACTCTTCAGTGGTTGACCAAATGCATGCATTTTGACCAAGAAAAGAAGAATGGAAATTTCCCTCTGTATGCAGCTTGAGATTTATGGAGTATTTGATTACAAGAAACTTACTATAGTACCCAACTGGGATGCAATATCATTAAAAGTCCCTGAAATGAGCGCATAGCCCCTTGAATAGACTTCACTCCCATGATGTTCACTACTTCCTGTAACTAGATGAGCACTGTACTCCCCCCCCCAAACCTGAGGATGTGTGTTTCGCAAATAAACCCAATAATAACGATAACTCATAAAAGTTGCTTGCTTTCCCATCCATGCATTTGTTCAATTGTCATTAGTGAAGAAATCATCAGTGCATAACACTGTTGTTGTTTTCCGGCGTGTAAGGATTATTTCAAACAGATGAAAGGCCCTTTATGTTGATGTGTATTGAAAGGGAAAGCATAAAAAGAGATTAGTCTCAGTATTCTCTCCTGATGGCATGTCAACATTTATTTTTGGTCCCTCTCTTGGGAGTGCACGTGCACTGCTTTCACTGCTAAAAGCTTTGTTTGACACAAATGAAAAGCGGGCTCTATGAAACTGAAAATAGAACGAAACATTTGAACAATGCGGTAAAATATTTATATCGTGTACGTCATTTTAGTGTGTGATTTTGTGTAAGATAATGATTTGTATCTTTATAACTACATATAACCTAGTGACCAGTGCAGAATACTATGTCATTGTATTTGAATGCGTATTTTGGAAACCGGAGTACCCGGAGAAAACCCACGCATGCATGAGGAGAACATGCAAACTCCACACAGAGATGGCCGAGGGTGGAATTGAACTCAGGTCTCCTAGCTGCGAGGCCATGCGGGCTAACCACTCGCACTCGTGCAGCCATGCAACATGCTTAATTTAGGCAAAATATATGTAACATTTACTTAAATATGCATATGTTTTTACTAATAACAGGCTGTATTTAATCACAAAACGGCATTATTTATCGATCAATATATTTTAGAAAAAGTATGATCGAGTGAAGTCGTGAAATTTGAACTGTAAAGTGGTGAGGGACAAATGTACAACGTTCTTAAACTAAATAGTCTTATCTTATTTACATGACAAGTTGGAATTTTCTGTTGTTTTTTATTTGGAATGTTTGTGAAATGTCGCTTTCTGAAAAACACAAAATACCATCATTCTTTGGTACAATGGTCATTTAACATAAGTGTACAGTCAAGAATTGACTGTACACCTAACAGGCATACAGTATACAAGATAGCAAAGAGCTGTACAGTTAAATTAAACACACAAGTACTGTGTGTGTCAGAGTCATTAAAGCGAGTTGCTTACACAAGTATAAATCCCACGTGGCCTAATGATAGGGGTCATTTAATTCCTGAAGGACATAAACCATTTACTGCATGTTGGGTCATGAAAAAGATGCGCCTGGGGGTATGTACCATCTTAATAGATCCAGACCTTGTGTGATTGAAGCTCAGCTGTGGGCTAGATTTAGGGTTGGTGTTGTTATGTAATATAATTTACATTTATATTGCACGCAAGGTTAAGTCCCGAACAGAGGCGAGGGAATATTCAGTATTGCTTTCTCATGGATATGAAAGTGATGTTGTGGATTGATGAAGGAGCGTATGTATGTTGGCCGAGTGACCACATCTGTAGTTCAAAATGAACCCAGCAAGCCTCAATGTAAGGCATGAGGGTAGTATAATGTGTTTCTAATGTTTTCCTTGGTGACTCCCAACTCCCTTGACATCATCAACCAGCGCCTTCCTTGTAATTCTGGGCTGATCCCTCGCCTTTATGACAGTAAAGTGTGTTACTAATGCTTTCCTTAGTGACTGGGCTCCCAACTCCCTTGACATCATCAACCAGCACCTCCCTTGTAATTCCGGTATAATCCCTCACCTTTATTACAGCAAAGTGTATTACTAAGGCTTTCCTTGGTAACTGGGCTCCCAACTCCCTTGACATCATCAACCAGTGCCTCCCTTGTAATTCTGGGCTGATCCCTCACCTTTAATACAGCAAAGTGTATTACTAATGCTTTCCTTGGTAACTGGGCTCCCAACTCCTTTGACATCATCAACCAGCGCCTCCCTTGTAATTCTGGGCTGATCCCTCACCTTTAATACAGCAAAGTGTATTACTAATGCTTTCCTTGGTAACTGGGCTCCCAACTCCTTTGACATCATCAACCAGCGCCCCTCACCTTTATTACAGCAAAGTGTATTACTAATGCTTTCCTTGGTGACTGGGCTTCCAACTCCCTTTACATCATCGACCAGCACCTCCCTTGTAATTCTGGGCTGATCCCTCACCTTTATTACAGCAAAGTGTGTTACTAAAGCTTTCCTTAGTGACGGGGTTCCCAACTCCTTTGACATCATCAACCAGCGCCTCCCTTGTAATTTTGGGCTTATCCCTCACCTTTGTTACAGCAAAGTGTATTACTAATGCTTTCCTTGGGGATTGGGCTTGCTCCCAATTCCCTTGACATCATCAAAATTACCTCCCTGGGCTGATCCCTCACCTTTATTTCAGCTTTTATCCACATAATGAGTTGAGATTTGGAGTACTGGTAAGGGATCATTATTGGAAAATAATATATTATTCTTGCATTCTGTCGCTTTTTGTTACAATAAACAAAAATGGGTAAAACTTTACAAAAAGGTACACAAAATTTGCAGTATTTAATGAGAAACGAACCTACCTAACCCTAACCACTAGTCATTTGTTATTCATTAGTTCCTCAGTAACTAATCAACAATAAGAGATTCTCAGACTGATACGATTTTCAAAATCAATCTCAAAAAGTGAATGAAACTAAACCAAGTCTGTGAGCACTTTTTATTTTCTATATTTATATATTCTATATTTATTTATATTCATTTTATGTGCCTTGGTCATTAATTCCTCATTAGTTTCTCACTAACTGCAGTATTTTTGTGTACCTTTTAGTAAAGTGATACCTCAGATTTTTTAAAAACAAATCAGTAATGAAATGTAAATAATATATCAGCTAAAAGTGCTAACTATGAGTTATTGTGAACCTTTTCAATACCAGGAGGGGGCACTGTTGGACTAATAGAAAATTGTCAAATGTAATGTTTTTGAACCACAATCACATTTAAAAAGGAGAATTAATGCTTTTCATGTTGCAAATATGTAGCCTCAAATCACACCTGTCATGTATCTGTTTTTGTGAAAGTTATTATTTCATATTATTTGGTATCTCATTGTCAAATCTATAACCAGTTGTTATCAATGTTGAGCTTTATCTACAGAACTGTTGTGGGCACAGCAACCTCCCAAACGCTCCAAACACAGCAATTACACAAAAACCATGAAACACAGGAAAATGTTACAATCACACAAAACACTACAGGATAAAAAGCAAAGTACAAAAGAAAAATGCGGCACAGGCTACAAATACAAACAAACCCCCCAAAACACATGCATGGCTACCAGGGGCTCCAGTATTATAAAGCAGACAATTATTATAAAGTGTTTTTAGGTGGCTTTTATATCCAGATTGCAGGCTGGCTGTTGCAACCTTTCAGCGGTGCAGAAGTATTTATATAGTACTGTATCAGAAATAACTGTAATCAAGGGTTTGCGAAATGTGCAATGATTCTTTTACGGCACCGTGGACGAATTTTGGCGCACTCATCTTTGCAGAATTGTTGTAATTCAGCCACATTGGAGGGTTTTCCAGCATGTACGACTTTGTAGCATTTCTTGGACTTCGGGGGCAGTGCCTGTGGTTTGGGTGGCGTTCCTACTTTTTTAAAAAGGAGGACTGGAGAATGTGTTTTAACTATCGTGGAATCACACTTCTCAGGCTTCTTGTTAAGGTTTATTCAGAGGTTCTGCAGAGGATGAATCTCGGATTCAGGAGACGCAGTGGAGTTTTAGTTCTGCTCGTGGAACTATGGGTCAACTCTACACTCTCGGTAGGGTCCTTGACAGTGCTCAACCTGTCTGCGTTTTGTGGAATTGGAGAAGGCATTAGACCGCATTGGTAGGGGAATTTTATGGGGAGTACTCTGGGAATGTGGGGTACCGATCCGCTGCCATCTGTCTGAACAGAATACAACAGAATGGCTATTGAACTAGTCATTAGTGATTATGTCTCACAGCTGGCCTGGGAGCGCCTTGGTGTCCTCCCGGTGGAGCTGGAGGAGGTGGCCGGGGACCGGGAAGTCCGGAACCGGATAAGCAGAGGAAAATGGATGGATGGATGGCTATTGAACTATCAGTTCTCAGGTTTTGGAGAGGTGTGCACATCTGATAGAGGTCCAAGGCATTCTCGGGTCGTTTCTGTGTTTTCACTTGAGTTAGGGACAACAGAGACTGTCAAGCTTATTGAGCTCTTTTGGTTATTGCTTGCTTCTGAATAAAAGAACTAACTTCTTTGACCATGCTGAAATGCCTCTGAACATTTCCTGCATGACTCAAGATTGCCACAGTATACAGAGAATGGAAAATGATGGGGATTTCCAGACTAGATAGGAGATGAACTCTCACATGAAATGAGAAGAGGATATCATCATGTTATTTGGATGAATGACTTTGTGCACTTAGGCTTAGATTCGCCTTCTCTCTCTCTTTCTCTCTCTCTCTCTCTCTCCATCTTTGTGGCCATCTTAAATTCATCGGTAGAGATATGAAAGGCTGCAGTCAGGAGATAGCCCATCGAGTAACTCATCCATTTCTGCCCCAAGAAGCTGAGAGTTCAATCTCAAAGGCTTTATGCTACATTTTCTTTACTTTAATTGCTTTTCTACGGACATACAGGCCTCCGGGCTAGGCTGAATTGTTAACAAAATTCAAAAGAAAAGCAAAGATGGAGTATTAGTGTTTGTCTGTGTTGGGTAGCACGCTACAGACACTTCACAGTTCTATATTTCTTTGATTAAAAGACATTTTTATTATATTTATTGAAATGACCAACATTGGTTTCAACTCCAAAGTACAGTACAGGTGTCCCTTGTTCGTAGCAGTTAATTGGTTCCAGACCGGACCTCTTTACACTCCAGTTATTCATTGTTTTCACCACAGTGTTTAACTCTTACGCTGCAGGGATTGACGGCAGCTGGCTAGCAAGCTAAAAAGCTGGCGAGTTAACCAGTTAGCCTCAAATTTATTTACCACTTCCACTAGAGGTGGGAGGAGAAGTTTATTTTACTGACTAGGTACTGTTAATAAGGTTAATGTTTGGTTCAATCTAAATTGTCCATAGGTATGATTGTGTTTATATGAGCCCTGCAACCAGTCCAGGGTGTACCCCGCCTCTCGCCCAAAGACAGCTGGGATAGGCTCCAGCAACCCCCGCAACCCTCGTGAGGAAAAGCGGTAGAAAATGAATGACTGAATGAATGTTTAACTCTTATGCTGCAGGGACTTACGTAAAAAGCTGGCCAGTTAACCAGTTAGCCTCAAATGTATTTACCACTTCCACTAGAGGTGGGAGGAGAAGTTTATTTTATTCTATCACATCCGGATGTGCCTAACTTCTTGACTAGGTAATGTTAATATGGTTAATGTTAGGTTCAATCTAATTTGTCCATAGGTATGATTGTGTTTATATGAGCCCTGCAACCAGTTCAGGGTGCAGCCCACCTCTCGCCCAAAGACAGCTTGGATAGGCTCCAGCAACCCCTGCGACCCTCGTGAGGAAAAGCGGTAGAAAATGACTGAATGAATGTTTTACTCTTATGCTGCAAGGACTGACGGCAGCTGGCTAGCAAGCTAAAAAGCTGGCGAGTTAACCAGTTAGCCTCAAATGTATTTACCACTTCCACTAGAGGTGGGAGGAGAAGTTTATTTTACTCTAGGTTAATGTTGGGTTCAATCTAATTTGTCCATAGGTATGATTGTGTTTATATGAGCCCTGCAACCAGTTCAGGCTGCAGCCTGCCTCTCGCCCAAAGACAGCTGGGATAGGCTCCAGCAACCCCTGCGACCCTCGTGAGGAAAAGCGGTAGAAAATGAATGAATTAATGTTTAACTCTTATGCTGCAAGGACTGACGGCAGCTGGCTAGCAAGCTAAAAAGCAGGCGAGTTAGCCAGTTAGCCTCACATTTATTTACCACTTCCACTAGAGGTGGGAGGAGAAGTTTATTTTACTCTAGGTTTATGTTAGGTTCAATCTAATTTGTCCATAGGCATGATTGTGTTTCTATGAGCCCTGCAACCAGTTCAGAGTGCAGCCCACCTCTCACCCAAAGTCAGGGATAGACTCCAGCATACAACTGTGACCTGAGGTTTAAGCGGCATAGAAAACAAATTAAATAATGAGTAATGAATTTAAAAATCTTAACAGGCGTTATACGGCCTTACAGGGGTTATTAAGTGAAATAATCAAACCACATTAGCCTTATTTGTTTGTCCTCCAAAGGGATTAACTTCTGACGGAACACTGGCTTTCCATCAGGTGCAGCGTTTCTATTTAGACAAGGTCATTCCATTGCATTCCAGATGGACAATTCGGAAGCAGAGACAAGATCCCACATTTTGAAACAGTTATTGAAATAAAAATTGTCATGCCAAAACTTTCTGTGGTTTAGCATTTGTCATTTAACTTGCCGCTGTATGACCTACTGTACATGCCACGAATGATGCATAGTTATTGGGTAGGCATAAAAATGTAGAAACTAAACAATCACAGTGGGACAGGACATTTAAAATGACAAAGAGGCGATTTCTCAAGGGAAATAAATGTCTGTCATATGCCTCTGCTTGCAATTGGGAATTGGGTCGTCGCGAGTTTTGCATTCCTCCTCTGTGGTGTGTTTACATTAGCATAATCGGTCCAGCTGACTGTGTTTGGACAGCAGTGACATAAAACTCTGGCCTGATTGAAATTGGGTGTGTAAAGTAGTAGTCAGGCAAGAAGGGGTTTGAAGCAATTAATGGCTGAAATTAGAAGCAAACAACTGCATATTTCCAAAAGATGCAAATGAACTGTTTACTTTTCCTCACTCGGTTCTGGTTTGATAAGCTTTCAGTCACAGTTGTAGCTGTGATGTTTTTTTTAAAATTTTTTTTAATTTTTTTATATGGGCAAATATATGAAACATTACAGTGCATTTCTTACATCAATGAAAATATAACTTTCCATTATTTACATTTATATTCTATCTGATATCTGATCACAAGCCCAAAAGGAGTAGGCTGAAGCAAAAGGTTATAAATGCCTACCCCTTTTTGCAGGATATAATCATGTTCATGCCATAGTCTTGTTTTCCCCTGTTATTATTATCATTGTAATATTATTATTGTTATTATCATTATTGTTATTATCATTATTGTTATAATCTTTATAATATAACCATTATTATGTTATTATTATAATCATCATTAATATTACCATTTTCATCATTATAGTTGTACCAATGTTGAGCTGTGTGTGGATACTATGGATGTAATACGCGGTACAATACCTGTACAGGACAATACAGCTGTGGTACTTTATGCCACGCTCGTGCTGTTCAAAACCCCTCCCTGGGATGTCATATCCCATCTTATTACTTCAAGTAATGGATACTTTAGCATTTTTGTGTAGTAGCGGGCGGCGTAACACTTCTGCTGCCTGGCGTCATGCAGGTGCCCATCTGTGTTGGCAATGCATGGAGGCAAATTTGGACGCAGCTCCTCAGCTACGGTGCCCGCTCGGCCCCCAGCGTCCTGACCTCGACCTCCAGGTGCGGTGCACCTGCTTATGAACACTTTACCTCCGATGAAATACGGAAACAGACAAGGATGAGTACATGAGAGGAAAGCAGTGTGCCCAAATAATACTTTTAAATCCACAGCACACCCACAATTCTTCTCTCCTCGTGTTGTCCAATGTTTATTTTGTCGCAACTTGTAAAACATGCAAAGAACAGTACCTTGTGATATATTTGTCTGTTTTTCAGGATATCGGACAAATTGGACCAGACAGGAATTGGAAAGGTATCGGTATCTCCCTCCTTGTTATCATGGTGGTGCTTTCGCTCATTGGACTGTCAATTGTTCTGCTATCAAAAGGTGAGACAATAATAATAATAATGACTCAAATATTGTTAACTGTTGAAGCTACACTGGGAAGTACAAATCAAAGTAGCAAAATAAAGAGGGCAAGGAAAGCAGCAAAGCCGGGGGCCCATTGCACAAAACGAAGATAATGGGTTAAGCTGGGATCGTTCTTCCTCAGAACAAAAGTTCTTCATTCTCACTGACACTCTGAACTTCCAGTATGACATATTTTTTATGCATGTATTTATGTGTGATTGAAATAAACAGAAAGAAAAACAATCAGTCAATATTCTTATTAGCATATACGTATGCCCAGAAAATGGACTCAAAACACACCTGAAGAGGCTACTGAGTAGATACATGTGTTGTACCCTGCCTCTTGCCCAAAGTCAGCTGGGATAGGCTCCAGCATACTTCTGTAACCCTATTGAGGGCAAGCAGTAAAGAAAATAAATGAATATATTTTTTTAAACCAAAAAACCTATATAAATTCACCTTTATATATGTGTGTGTTTGTGTGTGTAGATAATTACGGGCAATTTTCCGGCTCACACTTGACCCTGGATGACATCTTCCATAGGAACTTCCAAATACATGATCCTGAGGCAAAGTGGCTCAGTGGTACGTATTTTAAACAACACAAGCTGTACATGCAATATTTAATACCTAAAGGTATAATGTTATGCCATCATCATTTATTGCAATGTACTTTGGTCAGTGTATGGTTCATTTGGGAAATATGGAAGAATTATGGCAAAATATTCTTGTTTCCAAGATTCCAAGTTACCGATGTTCTGTTTTTTAAAAAGGATTCAATTTTCAAGAACAAAAATATGTTTGTGTGAGTGCACACAGTGGACCAACTGGCGCCGGCCTTGTGGACTCCTAGCATCATTGCCGCAACTTGGCTCGCGCCATTACATTCCAGTGGATTCCAATAGGTGGATTGTTTGCGCCATTTGGTTCCACTTGGTGGACACTTTCCACCGATTGATGCAAGTGGTGTGATGAAGATTTTAAAAATTTGGAAATTTTCTTGCCGCCAAACTCAGTTATGCCGCCGTTACGGATCACCACGAGCCAGTTGGGAGGCAGTTTGAGCCAATGCACGCCACTAGGCACCCTATTGGCGACACTAGGCGCCACAGCAAATTATATTGGCACGAACTGGCGCAAACTGGCACCAACTGGCGTCGGCCCTGTGGACTTCTAGCATCATTGCCGCAACTTGGCTTGCGCCATTACATTCCAATGGATTCCAATAGGTGGATTGTTTGCGCCATTTGGTTCCACTTGGTGGACACTTTCCGCCGATTGCTTGATGCAAGTGGTGTGATGAAGATTTTAAAAATTTGGACATTTTCTTGCCGCCAAACTCAGTTATGCCGCTGTTACGGGCCACCACGAGCCAGTTGGGAGGCAGTTTGAGCCACTGCACGCCACTAGGCACCCTATTGGTGACACTAGGCGCCACAGCAAATTACATTTGAGTGAACTGGTGCGAAGTGGCGCGAACTGGCACCAACTGACCTGTGGACTCCTAGCATCATTGCCGCAACTTGGCTCGCGCCATTGCATTCCAGTGGGTTCCAATAGGTGGATTGTTTGCGCCATTTGGTTCCACTTGGTGGACACTTTCCGTCGATTGTTTGACGCAAGTTGCGTGATGAAGATTTTAAAAATGTTGAAATTTTCTTGCTGCCAAACTCAGTTATGCCGCCATTACGGGCCACCATGAGCCAGTTGGGAGTCAGTTTGAGCCACTGCACACCACTAGGCACCCTATTGGCCACACTAGGCGCCACAGCAAATTACATTTGCGTGAACTGGTGCGAAGTGGCGCAAACTGGCACCAACTGGCGCCGGCCATGTAGACTCCTAGCATCATTGCCGCAACTTGGCTCGCGCCATTGCATTCCAGTGGATTCCAATAGGTGGATTGTTTGCGCCATTTGGTTCCACTTGGTGGACACTTTCCGCTGATTGTTTGACGCAAGTTGCGTGATGAAGATTTTAAAAATTTTGAAATTTTCTTGCCGCCAAACTCAGTTATGCCGCCATTACGGGCCACCACGAGCCAGTTGGGAGTCAGTTTGAGCCACTGCACGCCACTAGGCACTCTATTGGTGACACTAGGCGCCACAGCAAATTACATTTGCGTGAACTGGTGCGAAGTGGCGCGAACTGGCACCAACTGGCGCCGGCCATGTAGACTCCTAGCATCATTGCCGCAACTTGGCTCGCGCCATTGCATTCCAGTGGGTTCCAATAGGTGGATTGTTTGCGCCATTTGGTTCCACTTGGTGGACAATTTCCGCCGATTGTTTGACGCAAGCTGCGTGATGAAGATTTTAAAAATGTTGAAATTTTCTTGCCGCCAAACTCAGTTATGCCGCCGTTACGGGCCACCACGAGCCAGTTGGGAGGCAGTTTGAGCCACTACAGTAATTTGCATTGGCCTGAACTGGCACCAACTGGCGTCGGCCCAGTGGACTCTTAGCATTATCGACAAAAAAAGCCAATATCGGACATTCCTAGTAAAAACATTTGAATTGTTTGTTTTGGCAACCTATTAAAGCATTATACTTGTAAAACGGCTTTAAAATGAATATAAATATCTTTTGGAAATCATCTAGAAAAGCTGACACATTGCCATTTTGGGGAAGTCACATCCTGGGATAGTCAGCTGATAACTGCTACTAAATATTTCCTGGGTCTCCTGGTTGGTAGACAGAAAACCAGAAGCCATCATTTGTTCTTTTTACTTTTATATGGTAAGCAAAGCACTGATGTTTTTGTTTTCCTTCTGCAGCTTTGTAACTTTTCACGGGTAAAATCAATGTCTTGTTTTAGAGAACGACGTTATCTTCTACAGCTGGGATAGAGACTTATTGAAAATCAACACAGAGACCAACAAGACAGAGCTCTTGCTGAAAAACACAACTTTTGTAAGTGCATAATGCCGCTGTGTTTGTCACTTCAAATAAACAACAGAAGAAAAAAAAAAAGACATTGGCAGGCTTTTGTAACCTTTCTATAAAACCTTTGGAATCTATTTAAAAACACGTCTTTCATATCTTCTTATCCCCAAAGTCCACCTTTAAAGCCTCAAAGTTTGCGGTTTCTCCAGATCTGAACTTCGTTCTTCTGGGATATGATGTCAGACAGGTAAGACATTCTTAGTGGTTGTGCTGCATACAGATTGTGGTGCTGGTGTTTGACTTGGAGCTACTAATACCAAGGCTTTATAGTTCATGAGCCAAGAAGGTGTGACCAACATGAAGATATCACTCTGCTCACAGTGAAGGACTTAAAGTCAACCGCGATCTCGCAAGAGGCTACACATTTACATACTGCAGTATGCAGTATCCCTGTCAAGTATTGGAGTTGCTTTACCATGAATAATTTAAATGAGCGTTTAACTTGGACCTGCTTAGGATTGTTGGATATTGTTCATTCATTCATTTTCTACCGCTTTTCCTCATGAGGGTCGCGGGGGGAGAGGCGGGGTACACCCTGGACTGGTCGCCAGCCAATCACAGGGCATATATAGACAAACAACCATTCACACTCACTTTCATACCTATGGATAATTTGGAGTCGCCAATTAATTCCAGTTTTTGGAATGTGGGAGGAAACCGGAGTACCCGGAGAAAACCCACGCATGCAGAGATGGCCGAGGGTGGAATTGAACCCTGGTCTCCTAGCTGTGAGGTCTGTGCGCTAACCACTAGACCGCCGTGCCGCCCATGCTGTTGGATATTGTTGTTTTTCCAAAATTATATTGAGAATATATTTGTAACGGAGAAGGTTCTTGGGTCAAAGTAGCGATGGCGAGATGAGGCTTCGAACCATTTCGGTCAACTGCTTCGAGAATGGATTCATTTCTTGAAGCTTCATGTGCACACGAAACCACCTGCTGGCCTTGCATAGAATTACAGGCGGATGTGTGATGCATTCAATGCTGATCTGTTTTTGCTCTTGGGAATGATTATGTACTACAAAAAATTGTATAACCAAATGATTAATCAAGATTAATCTCAAGAAAGCGCGTGGTGCGTTTATAGACTGCTGAACACAGTAGGACAAAACACCCACAATCATGTAACAATGTAAATTATAAACTTTCTAACAATATTATATATATAATATTTATATTAATTATATTAATATTATATATATATCAGATCATGACATCCCACAAAGTATGAGATTTATCAACTTCTACTTGTGCGTATGTTTAAATTTAAGCCCAACTCTTACCACGCATACACACATAAACTAGTAGGATCAACGACACTACAAACAGAAGCACTAAGAGATGGATTCCTCTAATTAATAAAATTTGAATAATTGCATCATAACAGGTTCAAAAAAGCTGTGACAGGACAGCCTGAAAAAAGACAATTTTAAATGCACGTGTCATGGCTTATCTTGCATGACTGGAGGATTTGGAGGACCGCGCTCTCTCCGCAGGGAGTGTGTTTTCAAAGAGCATGCTGATCTGACCAGTGAGAGCACAGCATGGTTTCTCAGCAGGTATCACTTCCCCCAAAATACACTCAAGGATTTAGGCTGTGATTTGCTACCCATGTTGGAGTAAGAGACAAAACCAAAGCCATTGCAGTGTATATCCTGCTACCCTGGGATTTTTAGGCCACTGGAACATTTAAACGGGAGATTACAGACACTAAGCAGAGTAATGCCAGCGGTGTTGGATGCAGTAAAACTTCATCAACATCAATCAGAAATCACTCCACACTCTTTATTGCTCTCTGGTTCTACCATATCTTACTTATTGTGTGGAAATATGGGCTA
Source organism: Doryrhamphus excisus (assembly GCF_037039965.1). NCBI lineage: Eukaryota > Metazoa > Chordata > Actinopteri > Syngnathiformes > Syngnathidae > Doryrhamphus > Doryrhamphus excisus. The sequence continues at coordinate 17,750,292 of NC_136368.1, read as the reverse complement.
ATAACTATAAAAGCAATCTTCACTTGATAAATGTACTGCAAAAAAGGCCAGTAAGGATAATTCATAATGCCGCCTACAGAGAACATACTAACTCCTTATTTCTAAAATCACAAATACTTCAACTTGCTGATTATAGTTCATCTTCAAACAGCTAAAATAATGCATAAGGCTAAAAATAAAAAAATGCCATCCAATATAGAAATATGATCTCAGGGACGAAGTACATTTGAAACACTTATATGCTAGGACTACGTTAAAAAGCCATAGCATTTCAGTATGTGGAATCAAACTATGGAATGGATTGAGTAAGACCCTCAAACAATGCACAACAATGAGCCAATTCAATTTGTGATTTTAGAAATAAGACGTTACTATGTTCTCTGTAGGCGCCATTATTAATTATCCTTACTGACCTTTTTTTGTAGTACATTTAGTGAGTGAAGATTGCTTTTATAGTTATTACCCAATATTTAGTCCGTTAAACATTTTCATTCGGCTCGCTCAAATCCGAAGCTATACCCTGTGACAAGATTTGTAATGCTACTATAAAACTACCCTAATTTGGGCAGTTGTATTGAAGTACTGCATGCTTTAAGTGTTATACCAGGATACCAGGACAAACAGACCAAAAATTGTTTATGTTTATTCTTAATTTATTCTTCTAATTTTGTATTGTTATACTGTCTTGCACTGAAAATGGAGCTGCTGCAATTTCATTCTACTATATGCAAAATGACAATAAATAATAATACTGATTATGATTATGATAATAACATTCATTCATTCATTTTCTACCGCTTATCCTCACGAGGGTCGCAGAGGGTGCTGGAGCCTATCCCAGCTGTCTTCTGGCGAGAGGCGGGGTACACCCTGCACTGGTCGCCAGCCAATCACAGGCCACATATACTAGACAAACAACCATTCACACTCACATTTGATAATAACAAACCAATTCAAAAACAAAATGTATTATTTAAATTTTAATGAATAAAGGATTAACGATCATTTTACCTATGAACTATAATGCACTGAACATCATAGAATATTCATTAGCCACAGGAGGCTTGCGGTGTCAGTGAACATATCACAAAAAACACAATCAAAAACATTTCTTACTGTTTTTGTACATGTGATGTTCTGAAGTCCAACCATTGTTGACAGCAATAGAAGCAGTGAGAAGAGTGTTGGTTTTTTCGGACACACCACTTCTCTTTCGAGAGCAGCTATTGTGGTCTGACTATCATCATCAGCGTCAATTTGGTCATGATGGACTTGCGTGATTGCATGGCTGTTTTGTCTCGTGCTTGTTTCCGTGTTTCCTAAAACTGTCACTTGAAATGTATTTCCACTCTCAAGATCCAGGTACTTCATAAAACATCACAGGGATTACGCAGATGTGAACAGAGCATCACCTGTTGTGTAAACAGCGTCTAATCCTTCTGTTGCTGTGTACATCACAAGACAAGCACAGTGATGCCATCCTCTGAGAGCATTAATTAACATCCTTAATTGATTTTCATCTGTCAGCCATTGTTGAAGTGCTGTATATAAGGGTTTTTAATGATGTTCCAAGGAAAATGGATGACACAGCACACAGATAGCGATACAGTCTGATGGAATAAAGCATTCAAATAAAACATTTGAGTATAATAATACTACAACGCAGAATAAAATGCGGAATTGGAAACTTTTCGCCACACACAGGAATAATGAAGCAGCAACATTAAATTTGTAGCTGAAACAAACCAATTTTAAAAGAACAGAAGACAATTTAAACCACTGTCTGTCTAAACTCTTGTTTATGTATTTTTTTTCTATTGATAAATTACATTTTATGTAATTAATTCATTTAGTTATTCAATTTTTTTTATACTTTAGCACTTTTTAATTTATTTTTCTTTTTCATTCATGATTTCATAAGTTATCAAGCTATTGTTACATATTCGCTGTACCGCGCAGGCCACACAGCTAGGTGACCCGAGTTCGATTCCACCCTCGGCCATCTCTGTGTGGGTTTTCTCCGGGTACTCCGGTTTCCTCCCACATTCCAAAAACATGCTAGGTTAATTGGCGACTCCAAATTTTCCATAGGTATGAACGTGAGTGTGAATGGTTGTTTGTCTATATGTGCCCTGTGATTGGCTGGCCACCAGTACAGGGTGTACCCCGTCTCTCGCCCGAAGACAGCTGGGATAGGCTCCAGCACACCCGCAACCCTCGTGAGGATAAGCAGTAGAAAATGAAAGAATGAAGGACATAATTTTAGGACATAATGAATTATGCACGTGATGTACTTTAATGTATCATTGTTAAGCATCATTGAAACAAACCATGACCACTTTGGGGTTAACCCATCTTACTGTATTAAAATATGACATATGATAATTATTACGAATGTTGGATAATTATCGATTCAATAGTAGTATAAAAATTGGTTTATATCGGTATCAGATTTTTTCCCGATCACGAAAACGGAAAAATGTGTTCATTCCACCACAGGAGATATGTCATTTTACACATATCGGTATCGGAAATTGATAGTTGGACAATATCGGTTTTCTGCAAAAAAGCCAATATCAGACATCCCTAATTATAATATTCATAAAAACTAGCATACTGTATAATTTAAATGTCAATTATTGTTTTTCTTAATAGTGTTTACTTTTGGGTATATAATAAAGAAAATGATGTCAACTTATATGATTTGATTTTGATTTGTTTTTCAAATGTTACTAACTAATCAGTTAATAATTTATTACTTGTGTTTTAGGTTTTCCACCACTCTTTCTTAGCGTCATACCTCATCTTCAACCTAAATACAAGGTGAGTACGCAAAAAACATCCAAACCTTTGTTTTTATGAATGTATTGTATGTGTATATTGATTTTTTTTCCTTATTATTCTTTAATCAGGGAAGTGCTGGAGCTAAATCCTCCAGAAGTATCTGATTCAGTCCTCCAGTTTGCTTCATGGGGTGTTGGTGGTCAGCAGTTGGTAAGGAGTTCACTCTGGAAATTACACAACGTAAACACATAATATTATGAATAGGGAATTTATTGCAAATGAGCATTAGAGTCAAATAGGCTATTAATCAGCTCGTTAAAAGTTGATTTAATATTTTCTTGGTAGTAAACGATTTTTGTGGGAAATTCAGACTTTAATATGAGATAAACAGTGTGGCATGCTGACAATACTGCATGGTCCCTGCAGACTGCCATAATGCTCTAAATATCCATATACCATAGCAAAATCACTAAGTGAACACTATAATGTATCTTTATATTTTTCCTATCTATCACCGCCTTGAGGGAGCTTCTGTCCCTGGTGTACCACAGCACATCTGAGCAATATTTACGACTCAATGTGTTTTATCTCCAATATGGTTCGTGGTGTCTGTCAATAACATTAAGCCCACATCTAAGAGAATATCTATTTTTTTCCAACAGAAGTCACTGAAGTGGATGTTTTGGGTATCAGTATATACAGTATTACAATATGTTGGGATTTTTTTCAAATAAACATTTTGCTTTATCACACAGATATACATTTTTGAAAACAACATTTACTACCAAGCAGACGTTCAGAGCAGCTCATGGAGACTCACATCTTCCGGAGAGGACGGGGTCATCTTTAACGGCATTGCAGATTGGCTTTATGAAGGTACAAGGTCATATTGCATTATATCTTTATTATAAGACTATTATCATGTAGTGTAGGTTTGAATGTGATCGTGAATGTGAATGTAAAAACAAAGCACAAACGAGAAGCAACAAAACTGGGGTGAAAAATCTACCAGCTAAATTAGGGCTTAAGGGTTGGAAAATAACACAGGCTCGGAATGCAGTAATAAGGCAGTTGAGGAAGAAAGAATAATAAAAAAAAAAAACACAAACCTAAGTGTACCGAAAAATCAGCCAATTTTATCACCACATTTTGATTTGAAATTAACAAACCGGCTGCACTGTGGACGAGTGGTTGGCATGCAGGCCACACAGCTTGGAAACCCGAGTTCGATTCCACCCTCGGCCATCTCTGTGTGGAGTTTGCATGTTCTCCTAGTGCATGCGTGGGTTTTTTTTACTCCGGTTTCCTCCCACATTCCAAAAACATGCTAGGTTAATCGGCCACTGCAAATTGTCCATAGGTATGAATGTGAGTGTGAATGGTTGTTTGTCTATATGTGCCCTGTGATTGGCTGGCAACCAGTCCAGGGACGGCTGGGATAGGCTCCAGCACCCATGCGACCCTTGTGAGGATAAGCAGTATAAAATGAATGAATGAATTAACAAACCAAGAATTAAGAATTTGAAGTATCTGATAGTTTGACAGTGCAGTACGAATAAGAATAAAATAAGAGTAGTAAAACAGATACAAATAACCTCATGTACAAAATAAAGGTTTGAAAGGTAAAATTGGTGTCAAATACTACACTGAAAAGACGTGTGCTTCGTTTACATGTGGAAATAATCTGGCACTTCCTGGTGTGGATGTAGGGTTTATGAATCGGATTAATTGTCGATTGCGTCCATCTGCTTCGTTGACCCCCCCCACCCCCCCAGCCACAAGACACAGCTGTCTAAAAATAAAGCTGAAACATAAAAAGGTGGTAGAAATCGGGAATTTAAAAAATGAAAGCATGGCAAATAATAACAGCCAGATTTGGCTTTATAATTTTGCATTTCAGACAGAAATGTGATATCGCTGACATGATATCGACTTAATGTTTTTGTCGCAGTCTCCTGGTTCACAGTTTCAAGTTGGATTCTCTTTGTTTTCCAGAAGAGGTTTTGCACACTCAGGCAGCCCACTGGTGGTCACCTGATGGCTCAAGACTCGCTTACCTCACCATCAATGACTCCCTGGTCCCAAAGATGCTACTGCCTTGTTACATGGGCTCGATTTACCCCAGGAGTAAAGAGTATGCGTACCCTAAAGTGAGAACCACTTACTTATTGATCTCCAAAACCTAATACTGTGTATTAGAGTCAGGGTGTCATTGGGTTCTTGTATATATATATATATATATATAGCTTATTAAATCCTACCCTTCCATCTGGTACCTTTACAATCAGTAACAGTTACATTTGTTCACTTCCTGCTTTCCAAATTTTTATTTATTTTTTTATTTTTGTCACATGCGCACGTAAAGTAGGAGGTGATATGAGCATCCAATAACATAATGGGTACCATAGTAAGTGTCAATATAGTGATATGTATAGCACATCATGACTGGTTCAAGACTCTTCATCCTTGTATCCAAAAGGAGTAGGAAGAAGCAAAGCTTATTAAATCCTACCCTTCCATCTGGTACCTTTACAATCAGTAACAGTTACATTTGTTCACTTCCTGCTTTCCAAATTTTTTTCAAGTTGAAGTATTTGTGATTTTAGAAATAAGGAGTTAGTATGTTCTCTGTAGGCGCCATTATGAATTATCCTTACTGGCCTTTTTTGCAGTACATTTAGCGAGTGAAGATTGCTTTTATAGTTATTACCCCATATTTCCACACAATAAGTAAGATATGGTAGAACCAGAGAAACCAGAAAAAGTATATTTTCCCGTCTATTTTTTTGTAATGTTGTCCCAACGTATTTCCATTCAGACCATCAGACTGGTTAATGTATTTGTTCCTGGTTAGAAAACAATGTTATGTTTCCAGCAGGCCAAAAAGAAAAAAGTGCAGGATTTATAAGGACAGGAATAACAACATGAACAATGACTTGCTTGCCCCAGGGCCTCCATGTTGTATATTACAACTTGCTCTCTACATGTGTATATATAATGGGTGTAATGATGTACAGTATATTCCATTGTCATAGTCCTCCCTATCATTACTTCATCATGACATATACATAAGTAGTGTTTTGTTTTGTATCGTGGATGACTTCATTCAACTGATTTGTTCTTGTATTAATTTAGATGGGTCAGATTAATCCCATTGCAAAGCTCTATGTGGTCAATCTGGATGGCAGCTCCCAAACAACTGAACTGTTACCTCCCGAGAGTCTGGAGAAAAGGTACGAGGGTTCATTTACTGGAAATAATTACGAAATTGAAGTATGTTATATATTTTTTACGACATTTAACATTGTTTTTGTAGTGAATACTACATCACTATGGTGAAATGGGTTACAGTGGAGAAGCTTGCTGTGCGCTGGGTGAATCGGGCGCAAAACATGTCGATTCTTTCACTCTGTGACGTACTCAACAATACGTGCATGAAGGTATGGTATTTAAATTTTTTTTTTTTTTTTTTACGAATTTCCGTGTCATCAAAAATATACTGTTACTTCATGAAAGTGTTGTGATAAATCATTTCAGAGACATGTGATGACATCGGACAAGTGGCTTGATCGCCAGGTAACCATAAGCGGATCGTCAAGTCTATCAAAAAAACAATATGGATCTGACCCCCCATTTCAAAGATATGAACAGTCTATTGTTTCTATGGCAGAATGTAAAAAAATCAAGAAAAATACATAGATAAATTAGTATTTTTTTTTTACTTTTTATGTAATTGTTTGTTATTATTTGTTATTTTGATTTTAATTAAAATACGACAATTAACAAGCGAATTAGCCTTCATTATCAAATCATTGTCTAATCATTCATAAACTACAGTGATATTAGACATTGGTATTTGTTGGCTCGTTATAACAAAAAAAAAATCCAGAAAATACAAAAACAACAATTCAGCAGCAAGAAATTCAATATGTGATTAAAAAAAAATTGAATGTCATGACCCTGGTGTGTTATTACAATAATGCTTTTCTACGTGCCTGTGCTCCCAGGACCCTTGACATCATTAACCAGCTCCTTCTTTCTGATTCTGGGCTGGTCGCTCTCCTTTCTAACGATGCTCCAAGGAGCATCAGGTGAAATCTTGCATGTCATTTTGTTATTAATTATTGGACCAATTTTCTTCTTTGTCTTTTCGGCTTTTCCCTTCAGGGGTCGTCACAGCAAAACAAACCCTGTCTCTCTCACAACAAGTACCCTCATGTCCTCCTTCAGGACATCCATAAACCTCCTTTTTGGTTTTTCTGGCAGCTCCAAACGCAGCATCCTTGTACCAATATATTCACTATCTCTCCTCTGGACATGTCCCAACCATCTCAGTCTGGCTTCTCTGACTTTATACTCCAAGGCCTCTAACATGTAATGTCGCTCCGATGAATTAGTTCCTGATCCTATCCATCCTGGTCACTCCCACTGAGAACCTCAGCATCCTCATCTCTGCTACCTCCAGTTCTGCTTCCTGTCTTTTCCTCAGTGGCACTGTCTCTAGACCAAACAACATGGCTGGTCTCACCACAGTTTTGTATACCTTTACTTTCATTTTGGCGGAAACTCTTCTGTCACACATCACGCCGTGAAACAAATGTTTCTCCTCCCCTTCCATCCTGTCTTCACACGCTTCTTCACCTCCCTTTCTACAATCTCCATCGTTCTGAATTGTTGACCCCAAGTACTTCAAATTCTACACCTTCTGTATCTCTTCTCCCTGTAACCTCACTCTTCCACTTGGGTCCCTGTCATTTAATACTCTTTCTTACCAAGCTTCTTATTAGGGGTCGTATTGGCCTTTGCGGTCTTGCAGGTCTACAATATTGTCCTTGAGGTCCTTTCACAGCTGTTTGGTCGTATCCAAAGAAGTACTTTCCTAAAGGGACAGGACTAATTTGTGTGTTTCATATAACCGCTCTGTGGGTATCAGAATGCATGCTGGTTGGTAGGGAATCAAATATGTTTTATTTATTTTTATCGACTATTTTTTTGGTCTGTTTCTATAATGATAAACCGTGCATAATAAATATACGTAGACTGTTCATATTTTTGTACTGGGATAAACTGAAAAATCAAATACTTACTATATTTTCTGTAGTATACTTTGTAATGACAGATGGCCATGAGCAGTTTTGAACAGAAACGGCAAGGTAAAATTTCAAAAGGTCATTCTCCAGGAAAACAATGGCACAAATATGAAGAGCACAGAACAGACTATCGTGTATGATGTTTTTTTTTCACCAGTCCTCCAAATTGTCTTCTCTTGTTCAATGACAGCCATGGAATAATGTAGCCTGTGTACTGACTTTTCATGATTACATCTTTACTTTCCTCACTATTACCACTGATTGCACCAGCACTAAGATAATGAGTTAGATGTACAAAGACGCTTTGTAATTATGAACGTGCTGAAACAGTAAACACGCTCATCAAAAATGTCAGTTTGAGGTTGGAATGATCTCGCTGATCGGTCTACCAATTCTTGGAAATTGTTCAGTGATTTTTTTCCAACTCCACTTCAACATTTCTATCAATATTTAGACATTTTAGTTGCTGTGTTTTTCCCAGAATGAAGAGCCATTCTTTTCAAAGGACGACACCGTATTCTTCATGACACTGCCGTTAAACCACGGAGGTTGTGGAACCTTCCACCACGTGACCATGATCTCCATACAAGTAAAACATTTACACACTTTTTAACATGATGCCCAACACTTTTTTTTTGTCTGTTCGAACACTGTTCACGCTGAGACCTCAGATCTGTTTTGTTTGTTGATTTTATTCTGAATGACAAAAGGTGAGTCAGATTGCATATGCGCTTGACATTAATATTTTACCATAAAAATGTTTTTTTGTTTTGGTTTTCTTTTTGTAATACCTAACATTTTGATTTTTTCATTTTAGAAATAGAATATGACAAGAAAACTAAACAAAAAAAATCAGAAGTCGTTTTATAACAATAAAGTCAAAATATTAGAATAAAAAAATATTATATAATATTATTTTATATATTATATAATGATAAAAGTCATGATTTTACAACTAAGGGAAAATAACATAATTTTAACAGCATGAGGTTGAAATATTAAAGAAAAAAATATATAAAAATATTATGAGTGTTTGTCATAATATTACATGTTTTTTAAAAAAGTTATAATGTATAATAAGTATAATAATGTAGGGATAAGGTCAAAATATTTTGGGACTAATATTACAAGAATAAAATTTACAAAGAGTGAAATAGTTTGAAAATAAACAGCTGAATTTGAAAAAAAATTAACAATAATAAGAGATTTTAATAGAAAGTTGCAAATTTTACAATAATAAACTTGTGATATTATGAGGGAAAATAATGTCAAGACAGGGACGGAGTGTGCAAAAAATAACTTTTTAATGGCTCGCTCATGAAGTGCACAATAGTAGGTGCAGAATAAAGGAGATATAAAATAGGTACACATAAAAAGCACTGAGAAATAAGTAAAGTTTCAACAAAAAATGAAACGAGACTAAGACCAAAACCAGAAAGAAAGCTGATGTCTTTCCCACCGCAGCTGTGGTGCTTAAAAACACCAATAATTAGAAAACAGCTGCAGGTGTGTCTCATTGCTCCGCTTTCACTGGAATTGGGAAAGAAAAACAAACCAGTGGGAAGAACAAATAGAAAATAAAGACTGTACAGAAAAAAAAAACATCACATCAGTTCTGCAGTATGATGATAATAATGGCTCTATGGGTATTCCTGAGTCTGTAATTCGTTTAACACACATACAGTATGTAATCACATATTAAGTTTTTACGTTGTCATGATATGGATTTTGCTTCCTGTTGTTGAAGGGACAGGATGTCAAACTACTCCCCTTAACTTCAGGATGCTGGGATGTCACTCAAATTCTGGCGTATGATGAGAACACTACGACAGTGTAAGAAGAATTTTTAAAAAATCACATGGAACACATGGGATGGAACAGTGTTCTGATAATAACATATAGGCTTTGTTTTTCAGCTTTTTCCTAAGTAAAGAGGACAGTACAACGCAGCAACAGATGTACAGGTAGCCAACTATATATATATATATATATATATATATATATATATATATATATATATATATATACATCGTATTTTCTGGAATATAAGTAGCTCCGGAGTATAAATCGAACGATGCCAAAAATGCATAATTAGGTAGAAGAAAAAAACATACATACAAGTCGCACTAGAGTATAAGTCACATTTTTTTTTTATTGTATTTTTATTTTTATTTATTTATTACGACATTACGTCCTCAAGTTCTAACAATAAAAAAATAGAGAACAGACTGAAACAGTGTAAGATATGCTAACACAATGGTATTATGCTAACACAATGATGTTAGCATATCAATGGTATTAGCATTTTGTAAGATAGAAAAGGTGTCCAGTGTTTATGTAACATAAACATTAATTTAATTATAAGTCACTCTGGAGTATAAGTCGCAGGAACAGCCAACCTATGAAAAAAAAGTGCGACTTATAGTCCGGAAATTAGTGAAAAACCGAACCCTGATCTGGATTGTATTGGCTGTCTGTTAAGGGACAATTCTCGACCCAAATTAAGGTTCTGGGTGCTAAGTGAAGTCCAATAAAAGGCTTTTAAGAATAAAAAATTTCAAAAGATGCCTAAATTACGATGACCTTCTTGAGGCAGTTCACTTACAAATATAATGATAATCTTTGTTAAAGAGAATCGGTTAGTTCTCCAATGACTTTTACGTTTGTTGTTAGCATGATGCGTTTTGGTTGACTGCGGTTTAACAGATCTTACTGACACATAACAAAGTATTATTATTCTATTCACAACCTGATGTCATTCTCCTTAACCAGTGTCTCGACTGTGGAGCCATTTTATAAACAATGCCACACGTGCTCCCTCTTCAAGCCACAGTGCTCATACTACGACGCTGAGCTCAGTACGAACTATCAGCATGTTCTTCTACATTGTCGAGGTGAGTCATCGGTTGCGGTACCGAACTAACACAGTCCGTGTCTAACTCTCAAAGGAAGCTTTTGTCTAGATACAAGCGTTTCAGTTCAGGTTATGATTAAATGTTTATTCTTGCATTCCTCCAGGCCCTGGAATACCGCAAACTACTCTGCACAGATTAATCAGTATGAAGGGTAAGCACCCAAGCACTTAAAGAATGAACCAATATATTGATTTGAAATTCAATACTTGGGTTAAAAGTACACTTTGGACACATTGACCAAACACACAACACTATAAAGATACTTTTCCTGATAATTATTCATTCATTTTCTACCGCTTTTCCACTTCTGGTGGCCAGCCAATCACAGGGCACATATAGACAAACAACCATTCACACTCACATTCATACCTATGGACAATTAACCTAGCATGTTTTTGGAATGTGGGAGGAAACCGGAGTACCCGGAGAAAACCACGCATGCACGAGGAGAACTTGCAAACTCGAGGGTGGAATTGAACCCTGATCTCCTAGCTGTGAGGTCTGCACGCTAACCACTCCGTGCAGCCCTCCTGATAATAACTATTTTGATATACAGTAACCCAGCTTACTAACCAATTACTTCATAGGAGCAGTAACTAAGATACCTGGGTCTCCGCTTGGTCATCTCTGTTTCCCAGGCCATGCATGGGTTTTCTCCGGGTACTCCGGTTTCCTTCCACCTTTCCAAAAACATGCTAGGTTAATTGGCGACTACAAATTGTCCATACTTTTGTGCAAAACAATGGAATTAAAATTTGTGAACAATGCTATTTTTGTCTTTCACAACATCAGTTTTGGGTTTAGTGGTTAGCGCGCAGACCTCACAGCTAGGAGACCAGGGTTCAATTCCACCCTCGGCCATCTCTGTGTGGAGTTTGCATGTTCTCCCCGTGCATGCGTGGGTTTTTCCGGGTAAAAACATGCTAGGTTAATTGGCAACTCCAAATTGTCCATAGGTATGAATGTGAGTGTGAATGGTTGTTTGTCTGTATGTGCCCTGTGATTGGCTGGCCACCAGTCCAAGACAGCTGGGATAGACTCCAGCACCCCCCGTGACCCTCGTGAGGAAAAAGCGGTAGAAAATGAATGAACATCAGTTTTTCAGGCAAGGTTATGCTTTATTCTTTTGTTTTCTTTGCTTAAACTGACTGTTTGCTTGCAATGTCATTGACAGAGCACAAGACACTGGAGATGAACGCCGTATTACGACACTCACTGAGCAACAAGAAAATGCCTCAATGGGAAAAAAGAACCGTGCAAATCAACAATTTTGGTATGATAATGCAGCCATTCATAGTCAGGAGCATTCTGATTAATTAGTTCTACCATTGATGCGTTGGAAAATGTAAATAAAAAGTATGCATACAGACATTGCGCTAGGGCTGGGATTATGTTCATAATCAGGTGACTGTTGGTGCCAGCAGCTGACACGGTAGTTGCAGTAGATAAATACATATGATCAGATTTTTCAGGGTTTAATTTCATGGGGCCCAGAATGTCTGGTGGAATAACTGCTTGCCAATAATACAATAATGTAGAAACATTTATTGTACTCCTTTCTATGGCCCCTGAATGTCTTTAATGCTGTCTGACTGTCACAAGCGGTGCAGACCTCAAAGTTCCTTAAGACCCCTGGATGCTGTCTTGGTTGAAAAACTCAGTTCTACACTCTTCTACACAGGGTCCCTGTGGGTACATGGGAGTTAGGGTTAGGGTCTACCCAACCAGTGTTTTCTGGACACATTCAACTGTGTTCCGTGTGGAATCCTGTGGGCAGTATCGGGGTACCAGACTACCTAATTCAGGTGATTCGCTTCCTGTATGACCAGTATCAGAGCTTGGTCCGCATTGAGACAAGTTTCCAGTAAAGGTTGGGCTGCCCTTTCCCACTGATTCTGTCAATTACTTTTCTGGATAGGGTTCATTGGGGGATCCGGTTTGGTGGCTGCAGGGTTGTTTGTATATTGTCCTGCTAGCTTAACCGAGCCAAGATCTTCAGTTCTCATTGGATCAGTTTGCAACCGAGCGTCAAGTGGATGGGATGAGAATCAGCACCTCCATAGCAAGTCCATAGTTCTTGCCCGGAAAAGGTTGCATTACCTTCTGGGCATTACCGTCTGGGATGAGATCCTGTCCTAAGTAGAGGAGTTTAAGTACCTTTGAGCTGAAAGCTGAGCTTTGGGTGGTGACCAAAAAGACAAGAACGCTGGAACAAGGGGTGAAACTGAACCTGGGGTTTCCCTTATATGATGAGAAGCACTGTCATCTAGGAGAAACTCGGAATAGAACCGCTTCTCCTCTGCATTGAGAGGAGCCAGATGAGGAGGTCAGGATCCCCCCCACATGTCTCCCTGGGAAGTTCTTCAGAACACATCCGACCAGTCAGGAGACCTCTGGAACATTTTGACTGTGTCTGTCAACTGGCTTGGGAAGGATCCTCTGAGAAGAGCTGGATGAAGTAGTCACAGAGTGGGAAGTCTTGGATTCTCTGCTCAGTCTTCTACCCTGGCGACTCCACCTTGGATAAGCGGAATAAGATGGATGGATGGAGATGAATAGCATAAGCCTATCATGATATTGTAAGACAGTTATTATAGAATAAAACAGTATGTAATCACACTTTGCAGGTTGGAATATAACAAAATAACGCTATTTGTGTGGCTTGATATAACAACCAAGTCTATTATAAGACTATAGGTGGTAAGTAAACATTATTTGGGGTAGTTTTGTTTGCTGGCCAAACACAAACTAAGAAAACGATCAAATGATTTTGTTTGTTTTCCAGGGCTGCGTATGGAGTTAATTGTTCCGCTGGATTTCGATGAAACAAACAAACATCCTCTTCTGCTGATACTGTATGTACATTTTTTTATCAAATGATTTGATTCAAAAGTAGGAATAAAAATGCAGGTTTTTTTTGTAGTGACAGCTCCCCTGGTGGTCAGGCTGTGAGTGACCGTTTCAGCCTCAGTTGGGATTCGGTGCTGGTCAGTTCAGACGATGTCATTGTGGCTCGTCTGGATGGACGTGGCAGCGGCTTCCAAGGTCAGAAGGTTCTTCATGAGGTCCACCAACGAATTGGCACTGTGGATGTTGATGACCAGATCTCAATTATAAAGTAGGATGATATTTTTGATGTTTATATGTAAAATATGTGATGGATTAAAAAAAAGACAATTTTTTTGTGTTATCTCGCAAAACTTTCCAAATCATGTAAAGCTCCATGACACATTTCTGGAAATGGCTCGCCTCCTCACATCGAAAATCAGTTGGAAATGCTTTCCATCTTCAGCATTTCGCCACCCCTTGCTGAACAATTGTAGAGCTATGAAGTGATATTGTAACTATGACAACAGGTTTTCAATGATCCTTGATGGTTGTTGGGCCTTGTCTTTTGGAAATAACATGCTATGTCCCCTCAGGGCTTCCGTAAAATCCAATTAATCCATTCCAAAAAGCCAAAAATTATCACACAAAACATGTTTTTATAGTTCCACTACAAAATGTGTCCAAATATTTTGTGGAGAAACCCTCATTGGCAAGGATTTCGTTCAAAGATCACCATGTTCGACAGAAGGGATTTTGTTATTGGGCTCACATTCACCATTTCTCTGCCCTCCATTTTGGTCTCATGTGGCCACATGACATTCTCCCAAGTCTTATCTGAGTCATTCAGGTGTTGATTATCAAACTTCAGTCAGACCTGTACATGTGTCTTCTTGAGTAGGGAGACCTTGTGGGCACTGCGGGATCACAGTTCATTACAGCAAAGTGTATTACTAATGTTTTTCTTGTTGACGGTGCTCCCAACTCCCTTGACATCATTAACTAGCTCCTGCCTTTTAAAAGGGAACTACAATTTTGTCTTTATGTGAAACATGAACACATATTTATTTCCCTTTTCTGTGCATTCTAGCATGAGAAGATTATATTAGATTATATTATATGAGCTAGCTAGCAACGGTCGTCATGTAAAATATCTATTTTGACGCTAAGGCCCTCACAAAAAAAGGCAAAATTTTTCCGTTAACATAACTGACATGTATATCAACCAAGCCACAGTGATATTATTATTGTAGCAGCTAACATGAAAAACTATTTTTATCTGGCACGTTGCTAATCGCTAGTCTCAACGTCATTCACAGACGGAAGAGTGAATACATACGTAGCTCTCCATTTTCGCTACTCAACAAGATGCATTTTTGCCATCAGCATTTGTTACCTGACGACTGGAGCACATGTGCTGGAAGACACAGCCATCGCAAGTGTTGTCGCTGCTGTTGTTATTGAAGGAACTAGCATAAGTATGTGTACTCGTGGGCCGAGAAAGGACTTTTTGGTCGTGATTTAAATCATCAAATTTTAGCAAGATACTGCAACTATATGTTATCATCAGTGTACGTGTTAATGCATGATCACAGCATGTATATGTATATTAAATGATGCAACGTTTTTTTCTTTAGAGAGCTTCATAGATAGGTGTATCCCAATGACAGCATTGTAAGCTAGCTCAAATTAACTAGTTTTCTTGTATTATAATGCACTGAAAAGGGAAATAAATATTTGTTGATGTTTCAAATCAGGATTTTGAACAGTTTCACGGAGCGCCAGTGATTTACTATCATCTAGGATGAGTTCCATTAATGTGTTACTGCATCAATAGTGGTTTCTTTCTTACCAAACGTCTTGTAGTTCATTTCAGTCTTGTGCAGGACTACAATCTTCTCCCTGAGGTCATTTCACAGCTCTTTGGTCTTGCTTGAATCTAGATTTAGGACACGTAACCGGTGTGTGGAGATGAGAATGCTCTATAAATTAAATGATATATAATCTTTATCTTTGTATACACTGTATTACACCCCTACATAGTACTATTAGATGAAAGTGATACTGCTATTTTATCCTCCAGACATCTCATCATGCTTCCTTATATTGATGAGAACAGAGTTGGAGTTTATGGAAAGGTAAGATACAAATAGTTATAGCGCCATTACCTTCTCTTTCGCATTTTCCCTGTAAAATATTCTAAATCTTTCTGTTTTTTAGGCATACGGAGGTTTTCTCACATCAATCCTGCTGCTCTCCTACAGCTCAATATTTAGCTGTGGCATAGCAGTAGCTCCTATAACAAACTGGAAGCTACATGGTAAGAGATTAAGGCATATCGTGTGTTAATAATTGTGTTTACTTTGTTCTTTGCTTGTTTAATCATATATACTGTAAAATCTTTGTGATTAAACACTCTTAATTCACAAAATAATCATCAACATTACTGTTCAGTAGCTTGGTAGCATGTTAAGCTAGTGGCGCCTGTATCTTATGTGATTCCATAAACATAAACAAAGACTATATGGGTGTTATTTCACGTCTACCGGCGTCTAATGTTGAAGTTCATATTTCCTTATGCTCAAACTACATAAATATTCAATTTATTAATAAAGAATCGTACTTCACGGAAATTCACCTTACTGTTCAATTGCTTGGTAGCATGTTAAGCTAGTGACGCCTGTATCTTATGTGATTCCATAAACATAAACAAAGACTATATGGGTGTTATTTCACGTCTACCAGCGTCTGATGTTGAAGTTCATATTTCCTTATGCTCAAACTACAAAAATATTCAATTTATTAATAAAGAATCCTACTTCACGGAAATTCACTTATCACAGTTGGGTCACTAACCATTTAACCATAATAAATGAGGGATGACTTATACATAAACCCAGTTTTCTTTTCTTCCTTTTAAAGGGTCTGCCCTTTCTGAGAAATATTTTGGATTTCCCGAGCAAGAAAATCGCAAGTATGAGGTACAATATAGTAATACTGTATTTCATGTGTCACTTTCTGCTATTAAAAGCATGTAGCGCCACCCTCAGGATTCAAGGACATCGTACAGGTGCGGTCAATTGTCTTTTAATTCAGGGAAAAAAGGGAAGCTCACAAGTTCATTAAAAAATCCAAACAATAATGACGCGACGAGCAGAGAGTCCCAACTAAACTGAATAGTAGCCTGATGGTTTGCCCGAGTGGTTAGCATACAGGCCTCACAGCTAAGAGTTCAATTCCACTCTCTGCAATCTCTGTGTGGAATTTGCATGTTCTCCCTGTGCATGCAAGGGTTTTCCCGGTTTCCTCCCACATTCCAAAAACATGCTAGGTTAATTAGCGACCAAATTGTCCATAGGTATGAATGTGAGTGTGAATGGTTGTTTGTCTATATGTGCCTTGTGATTGGCTGGCCACCAGTCCAGGGTGTACCCCACCTCTCACCTGAAGACAGGTGGGATAGGCTCCAGCACGCCCACGATCGGAAACAAAATCACAGGTATCGCACATCACTAAGAAGAATCCAAACTAACCCAAAAAGACCAATTGTGCGTTTCAGTAAAAAAGCAGTGGCCTCAAAACTTAATGTATTAGATTTTTACAAGCACTTTCTTTCCAATGTTTTAGCAAAAATCAGTTTCCAGACTGCAAATTCATCTCCTAAAAATTGCGTGTTTACTTGATATTAAATTTGTCATGCATATCTGTGTACGACCAACTGTTGTTTCCTTTATCTGGCAGGTTTCCAGTCTACTCCGTAACATCACTGGACCGGGTCCATTGAAATTCCTTATCATCCATGGCACAGCAGATGGTGAGTGCAGCTACAGGTGCAGACCCAGGAAAGATTGTACTGTACGGGAATCACACTGTCCATGTGGCGTAGTGTTTTGTGGAATACATTGAACCTCAAATTGCTTCTGAGAGTTTGGCACAAACCTTCCCTTTTTTCATTTGCGTCATAAGTTCAGTCGGCAAGAAACTTTTCAAGCTAAACATTTTAAAAATTTAACCGGACTGTGGGGAAAAAAATCGAACTTAGTTGCAAAAACATCCATACTAGGTACCATAAAATAAAACTTCTGGTGTATAAGCCGCTAATTAGTGTGACTAATTTACTGAATTCGAATCCTGTGGCATCTCCTTTGCTTTAAAACTACGAATTGTTTAAATAAATACTGTGCAAAACAGTCTGACTCACAATGTCATCTTATTAAGAACACTTTTCTGAGAACTCTAAACTCATCACACAGTAACTTAACACTAAAAAGATATCCCTCAGAAATATACAAACATGTACCAAAAAAAAAAGGATTTTAAAGGAGACCTATTTTGATAATTCTTTGTCTCTTTGCATTGAGTTCCTGACTCTTATACAGCAGCAACACAGAAAGCTTTCTAGATCTTCCAGAATCTGCACCTATTCCAGTTGTATTTCCTTGTATTTCCTTGCTTCCTGCAAAAACAGTTTGTTTTAATTTATTCCACCCACGCCTCACCTCCAGGCCCGCGTTATGAATGTGATTGTGAACGGTTGTTAGTATTGTCACGGTCGGTTTCGAGAGTTTTAAGGTTCGACCCCAGGATGCAGAGAGCAGGACCAAATGCAGGTAACTAATATTTATTTTAGCAATAATTGCAGCAGAAGGAAAAGCAACTCAAACAACAATGATCCCACACGGGGCGAAGCACACACCTGAACTAAATACCAACACAAATTAGGGCCAGGTGTGGATGATTGGGGCAACGAAGGAAGTCAGGGCAAAGTAGGAAGTTCCTTACAAAATAAGGGTGTCAAAAACGGAAACTAAAGCCCACACAGGGAACACAAACAAACTGTCACAAGGGAACCCACACAGGGCGTGACAAGTATACTGTAAACGTGACTGACGATTTGGCTTACGACCAATCCAGTATGTAGATATGATATAAATGAAAAATATACTCTACCATCAATAAATACTTTATTCATTTGGCCTAATACACTTTTTTTATTTGAGGTGTACAAGTACGTAGTCCCACTGACTGAGAATATGCTACATGGTGAATTATACAAGTGTTTATTTTCCCTTGTTTCGTAGCTACTGTTCATTTCCAACATTCTGCTGAGTTGATTCGCCACCTGTCTGCATCCAATCAGAACTACACTCTCCAGGTAATGTTTATGGTGTTGCTTAACTGGAGAAAAAGTTAAATATGAATTATAGAATGTGCATTCAGAAGACAGAACAACCTACGCGAAGTGGCTATGCCAATGACTATACCAACTGTTTTTAACCGGCCACCACCTGAAAACATCTTGTTGTTTAGCAGCTTAGCTGGGAGGGATTCAGACATCTGTGCCATCAGTCAGGTTTTTCAATTTATCTCTGTGTTTGGTCTCGTATTGTCGATTCAAATTACAGGTCCATCTGCTCTCCGCAAAATAAACACACAACTTTACCGCAGTCTTCACTAAGTATAAATTATTTTGTTAAAATCTCTGAAGGTAAAGCTAAACTTTTTTTTATGCAGGCTGCTCAGAACCCGACATGGCCTCTTTAGGTCTGCCTTGAAATGTTATTTAAGTGTGTCAATTTGTTATTTTACCCAGATTTTCCCAGATGAAGGACACGTTATTGCATCCGTCAAGAGCCAGCGTTACATGTTGAACTCAGTGGTCGCATTTTTTAAGGATTGCTTTGAGGAGGAGATTTCCGACCAACAGACATCTAAAGATGACGACTGAAGATGAGATGGAGAACGTCCTGCAGTGAGACTGTCTTCCATGACTCTAGCACCCGGTTGCATGAACCAGCGCAGAGATATTGGACCTTTGATTTCCTGAAGGGCTGACCTAACGAGGCAACCGTTGACCGTGAGAGAACATGTATGTAGACACATCAGTATTACTATCTTGAAAAGTTAAAAATTGACAATTGACAAAGGGACTGTATAATGTTAAAATCAAATTCTCTCATGCTTGACCATGGTCTATTATTAGTCATATTGAATACAAGTAATATGTAGTATTGGTACACAAAACATTGATGAGACTTTACCTTACATTACATTACATTATCTTTGCTGGACAGGCTCACTTTTACCATTACCAATTCATTCATTAATTTGTAACGCTTTACCTCATGAGGGTGCAGGGGTTGCTGGAGCCTATCCCAGCTGTCTTCTTGACTGGTCGCCAGCCAATCACAGGGCACATACATATAGACAAACAACCATTCACACTCACATTCATACCTATGGACAATTTGGAGTCGCCAATTAACCTAGCATGTTTTTATGGAATGTGGGAGGAAACCGGAGTACCCGGAGAAAACCCACGCATGCACGATGGATGAGGGTGGAATTGAACCCGGAACGAATTACGAAATTACGATTAAGCTAAAAATATGCTAAGAGTAACTACTGTTTGAATATGTAATATGTGAAAGTGAAGTCTGTTCAGCATAAAAATATTTCTTGTAAGCATTAATTCAAATATTGTCATCCTTCGCCACTTTCCTATTTGAATTTCAAGGTTTCATCAAACTCACTCCGTTGGCTTGTTCTTAATGCCTGCACATTCCACATCCATTGTCCTTGGTCTTACCTGGATTTGTCTTCAAAACCCCCCTCATAAATTGGTCACTTTTCCAAGTTAATCTGGCCTTCAGCCGCTCCACAATGGAATCACAACATGACACCAAAATGAAAAAGAACTCACAAAGAAGGTTTGAAGGTGAAACATCTTCAACCAAGAGTCCAGGTTCCTCAATTCAACCTTTACAGATGGTTTATCTTCTCCAATTACTGCAATTGAGCCCATCAGGCGCTGTACCGACTTAATACACATTTGTTTGTTATTGATCTATTTATTTAGAACCATGACTAGAGGACAATCACAACAACCCTGACATCACGACCTCACCCGTTTCCCTTCCTAAAACGACAAGAAAAAAAGTGACCACGTGTTACAAAATTCATTTTAAGTAAAACAAAACCAAAAAAAAAAAATAACAACAGGGAAACCATACCAGAAAGAAAAATATACAACAGATTCATGTCAAATTAATTGATCCCCAAAAAACTTTCTATGAGATTGGACATCTCAAAAATATATTTATGTACACACTCTTCTGTATTGTACTGTACAAAACCTGACACGTTTCCAGTAGACACCCCCCCATCCTAATACCTCTACTTCAGTGTACTTCCATGTACAGTATGTGTTCTTTGAACAGCATCCTGAAGGACTCATGTGCACCACTTTTGATTTTTCATGAAACAGCATACCAAGATGGAACATACTGCAAAAATGATGAACGTGTTTATTTTCGTCATATGGAATTCATAACAACTTCATTGTGAACACACAGCAGACTTTTAGCAGTTTTAGCATCTTTTTAAAGATTCTAAAATATGCAACGCTATGTCTCAAACACCTGAGTTGACATCGGTTTACATGACGCCGCTAATGCAAAACTACTGCTGCCAGTAAGATATTGTACAGTATGTTGAACATTGCAAGGTATTGTACATTTCTACACAAAACCTCTGTACAATCGACGTGACTGGATAATAACCAGTGAAGGATTTCAGTGGGAATCGCACTTATTTGGCATTAGTCAGGGTGTAACGGTACATGTATGGGTTTCGCCCACCCGCGTGGTCTTCCTGGTGAAATACATAAAGTCATAATTTGACGTCTGATTGGGAGAGGCAGGTGAAGTAGAACCTTATGTGTCATAATGAAAAAAAATACTTAAAATAAATACATTTCTCAATTAAGATGTATTATAAATGTATTTTCTTATGTCAAAATCACTGAATTCTCACATTGACATTTAACTCACACAGTCTCACACAGATTAAGTGTGCACACTGAGTGCACTTCAGTGAGTGCATATTTATGTTTTTGTCAGCATGTGGCTGATGTAATTGCAGCAACATTTATAATACACCATGGCATTCTATAGCCTACTGAGCCTCTGAGTGCACTTCAGTGAGTGCAGGTTTGTGTTTTTGTCAGCATGTGGCTGATGTAATTGCAGCAACATTTATAATACACCGTTGACATTCTACTGCCTATGTAATTGTGACATCCTTATTCTTGCTCGTCAGAACAATAACAAAGAGAACCGAGACGCAACAGTACTCGCCCTCACTCTGAAGTGGCCGGGGTGTGCTTGTCACTGCTGTACTACTACCCTAGAGAGGAAAGACAGATGCACCACTCCAGCTAGATTTAGCAACAAGTCAGATATTTTTATATTATATTTTACTTCATGTAGCCATTTTTATGCTAGAAAATGCTTATTTTTTGGGGGAAAAAATGCATTTGATTTCGTCAATGCGCACCATATGTCACTGATACCCAACCGCGATGCTGGCGTACCGTTACACCCCAAGTAGTCGAGGAGCATTTTTTTAGGACAATACCTTAGTACTCTCATGATAAGAAATGAATACCACCTCCGATTACCAGTGCAATGTATTTACTATAAAGTTGGTTGATTGTTAATGTTATGCAAAACTTGTGATTCTAATGGAATTCTACTGAAAGCCATTTGCCCGTTGACTTTAAAATACTACATTTGTTTTCCTTTGTGTTTTTTCAGTCACACGTTCACTCACAATGTCAGCTCATGAAGAAAATACTGTGCTTAACCGTTTGTCGACTATTGAGAAATATGTACATATTTCATGACTATACCGTGAATCGCAGTACAACAACAACGGAAGATGTGAGATCAAAAGTGTTCGTTTGTTGTTCCCAAGTGCTACCACAGGAGAAACGAGGGTGTTACAGGGGATGGAAATCACAAAGGGGAATCGAGCATGCACTTGGATTGTGTCGATGACAAATGATGAAGAGTGTTCGGTGTGCTTCGCCGTGAAATTATTTTACGCCAAAAGGTCATTTCCTGACTCGTTCCCAGCAGTAAAAAGTGTCACCGTCATCCTAGATGTCCGTACGATGTCTCTTGTCCTGTCCGTAGCGATCTCTTGGTCCAAAAGCAAAAGGCTTCACTCGATCTTCACTCGAAAACCTGACATCTGACCCTAAAAGAGTCATTTTACTCCTCTTCTTCTTCTTCGTCATCAGTCAGTGGCAGTAACTCCTCCCTCAGGCAGTCTCTGTAGAAGCTGATGAGAGTGGCATACAGGTGCTGGTGGCTCTGATGTGACAGGAAGTGACCTTCGTCTGGGTAGAGCTGGTGGGAAGAAGACACAATGGGATTCTATTCAAAACATCTGGAGGCCAGATGGGTCGGGTAGGACCTTTTCGCTTTTTCTTACTTTTGTGTTGGCCTTGATATTTCATCTTAAAAACTGTTACCGCTTTCGGTCGGTGCTTATTGCCGGCACCGAGGGGTTGGGTTCATTCATTCATTTTCTACCGCTTAGCCTCACGATTTTAAGATAAGCGTCCTCACTTTTTTTTCATAGGTTGGCTGTTCCTGCGACTTATACTCCAGAGCGACTTTCATTCATTCGTTCATTTTCTACTGCTTGTCCTCGCGAGGGTCGCGGGGAGCCTATCCCAGCTGTCTTCGGGCACATAAAGACAAACAAACAACCATTCACACTCACATTCATATCTTACATCTATTCAGCCTGTTCTCGATTTTTTAATTAATGTTAGAACTTGCCTTCCAAGAGGACGTAATGTCTGTTTTGGTCAAGTAGTTTGTAAAATAAATTAAGCGCAAAAAATGCGACTTATACTCCAGTGCGATTTGTGTATGTTTTTTTTTTTTACACCAAATTATGCATTTTTGGCCTTGAGTAACTTCGGCCATTATGCATAATTTTGTAAGTAGCATAAGACATAACTAAGAATTTTGTAGTTTGTAAAATAAATTACTCCCCAAAAATGCAACTTATACTCCAGTGCGATTTATGCATGTTTTTTTTTTTTACACCTAATTATGCATTTTTGGGCTTGTGCAACTTAGGCCAAAAATGCATAATTTTGTAAGTAGTTTAAGACATAAATAAGAATTTTGTAGTTTGTATTATCCATTTTTGCACAATTTTTTGCACAAGTTGCACAAGGCCAAAAATGCATAATTAGGTATAAAAAAAGGATAAATCGCACTGGAGTATAAGTCACATTTTTGCAGAGTAATTTATTTTACAAACTACAAAATTATTATTTATTCATTATTATTTATTTATTTATTTATTTAAATTGCACAAGGCCAAAAATGCATAATTAGGTGTAAAAAAAACATACATAAATCGCACTGGAGTATAAGTCGCATTTTTGGGGAGTAATTTAATTTTACAAACTATTTGACCAAAACATTACGTCATCTTGGAAGAGTCCGAAAAATATACTATATGTATATTTTAATCCCGAGGCACAGCAGGTGTTCCGTGATGCTCACCTGCATGGAGTAGTTTGCTCCAACTTTCACCAGGCTCTTGACAAGCTCAGCAGTATGTTGAAAGTGGATGTTTGCTGCAAATAGCAAAAGATGTCAACGCAGTTCAGCCTCATCTTCAAATCGGGATTCTTGCAGAATTAAAATACGTCAAATTTTGCACGCACATTTCATCAGAGAATGCTTTCCCTCTGAAAATCCCTGCATCCATTTAGATAAGCCGCTTCCCTTTTTTTTTTTTTTTTTTATTAAAACAATTTGCCTCGTTACCTTTTCAGGATTGCTTGCTTCTTTGTACTCGGCCGCGATGCTCAAAAGATTCAGCATATTCATTTCCGCACAATTTATTTTCACTTACCATCTGCGGTGGCGTGCACAAGCATCAGTGTCTGCTCTCGTAGCGCGTGAACATTCTGCAGCACACTGGAGAACTGGAAAGGTAATGAGAAATAGATATTAGAAAAGTTGAAGTTGTTGGAAAGAAAAATAAAGAGAACACTTTGTTTAAAATAAATATTCCAGTTGAGAACAAAATAACATTAATCAATATCATAATATTTTCATAATAGTGACACAATGGGATCATTTTCTGGCTGCTTCACATTTTTAAAATCATGTTATGAATATTCTGAGTCCAAACCAGAACTTCAGCTTTGGGGTTTTAATCAGTGGCTAATTACAAGCAGCTTCCAAATGACTGACAGCCAGATGACAGGAAGTGGTGAATACCCACCTGGTATCTGCTGTCATCCTGTGTCGGCATGCCAAGGTAACGCTCGGAGAAGGCGGACGCTACGGAAACGACAAATGACACATTCTTAACAGCGAACCTGATAGGAAAACTACATATGAAATACTAGATCCCTTGCTGCCTCCCATGTGTTTCATATCATTACATGAATATGCACATGAATACTGAAATATCTGCGTGATGAAATTGTAGCCTTGCTGTCACTTCCTGTTTGAAAACAACGCATTGCTGAGGCAGGTGAACGCCATCAGCAATTATAATCAACATTGATGAACCAGTCACCCTTCATAGACCGCCTTGCTGCTCCATTCCTAATAATAATGATATAATAATAATAATAATATTCCTAATAATCAAATAATAATAATCAAATCAAATCAACTTTATTTGTCGAGCACTTTTCCTGCAAGGACATGCCAGACAAAATGCTTTACAGAATTAAAAACAATTACCACAGTTCAAAAGAAAACAATTACAAAGAAAGCCCCTCCCTCCCACCCTCCATACTAGACACACACACACACACACACAATCACCTGATTAAAAAGGGGTGTCTTTAATCTTAAAAATATATCAACAGGCGGCATGGCGGTCGAGTGTTTAGCACGCAGACCTCACAGCTCGAAGACCAGGGTTCAATTCCACCCTTGGCCATCTCTGTGTGGTGTTTGCATGGGTTTTCTCAGGGTACTCCGGTTTCCTCCCACATTCCAAAAAACATGCTAGGTTAATTAGCGACTCCAAATTGTCCATAGGTATGAATGTGAGTGTGAATGGTTGTTTGTCCACTTATATTGGGGGTCATTTCTTACGTATATCGCTGTAGGTTTTTGTAGTGTTGACATGCAAATGAATAACATTTGACTGAATAATGTGTTAGGAGAGATTTTATCCTTACCGTACAATTTCCAGTCCGTCACAGGCGATATTGCACATGCACATTTGAATAGACTATCTGTCGACTTGAGCATCATTAATGAAATGTAGGCTCCATATCCCTGAAAGGAAGGAAAACAAAGACAGTGTGTGTTTAAATTGTTGTTGCAGGATGGAGGAAAAAATGCCTTCTGGTTGTTTTCTTAGTATCATTTATGTGAAAATCACCTCACCTTTCCAAAAACTGCTATCCGAGTCTTATCAATGTATGGAAACCTCATCATATATCTGTAACAATAAAACAATAACAGGTATATATGAGTTTGGGATTTAAGCACAACACAAATATGTGTTTCATTTAATTCCCACAAATTTTAGTCAGTGACTAAAATTCCTGTTAATTAAAAGCAAAATCCTTAGATTTATTGATGCAATAATGCAAAATAATTAATAATATTATATATAATTATAATAATAATAATAATCAATGGACTGATTGTAGCCCGGAAAAGTATCAAAGTTGTTGTACATGTCAAACTAACATCAGCGTTAGTTGTATATATTAAATGTCCAAGCCAACGTATTAAAAACAAACATTGGATTAACAAGAACTGCCAACATACTCGACTGCTGCTATCTGGTCCTGAACGTCCACAGTGCCCAGTCGCTGGTGGACCTCATGAAGAACCCTCTGACCCTGGAAGCCGCTGCCCCGCCCATCCAGACGAGCCACAATGACATTGTCTGAACTGACCAGCACCGAATCCCAACTGAGGCTGAAACGGTCACTCACAGCCTGACCACCAGGGGCGCCATCGCTAGAAAATGGAATAAAACTCATCACGGTTGAATTCACACCTCGATGCGTATCGTTTACGTCATGTCCGCCTAGCGTTTTACCTGCATAGATTTAGAAAGCTCAATTTATATCACCTCGTACTTTGTACTTTGGTACGTGACAATAAAAATAAAAATAAAAATAAAAATAAAAATAAAAATAAAAATAAAAATAAAAATAAAAATAAAAATAAAAATAAAAATAAAAATAAAAATACTAAACTATATTAGGGGGTTTTCTCCAGGTACTCCGGTTTCCTCCCACATTCCAAAAACATGCTAGGTTAATTAGCGACTCCAAATTGTCCATAGGTATGAATGTGAGTGTGAATGGTTGTTTGTCTATATGTGCCCTGTGATTGGCTGGCCACCAGTCCAAGGTGTACCCCGTCTCTCACCCGAAGACAGCTGGGATAGGCTCCAGCAACCCCCCGCGGCCCTCGTGAGGAAAAACGGTAAAAAATGAATGAATGAAAGCAGGAAGTGAACAAATGTAACAGTTACTGATTGTAAAAGTACCAGATGGAGAGGTAGGATTTAATAAGCTTTGCTTCTTCCTACTCCTTTTGGACATGTGGAACTGTGAACTGATTATGTGATGCATTCAATTGTAATCTGAAAAGCAAAAGTGTTACCAAGTACCAGAAGCTGTTTTCTGGTGTTTATCGTACCGCTATGATGCTGAATTTACATGTAAATGCATCAAAAATAGAATTTGGAGTCATGTAAAAACATTTTGGGCTCAACTGAACAAGAAAATACATTGTCCACAAGGTAAGTGAATCCACCCAACAATAGATCCTAGGCCTGCCCATAAAAAACAACACGAATTATTGCCTCACTACTATAAAACTATAGTAATTTACTGGGATGAAAACAATAAAAACTAATAAGAGACCAAATAAACCACTTGGACTTCCTTATTGTGCTTTGTGAAGTTATATTTAAGGTGTGTTTAAGGTGTGCATGCTTATCAACAGCACATTATGTGGCAGCGTACGTACATGACCAAGAGGAGCCCATAATGACTTGAATCCGAGAAATCGGGCGGATATGAGATCTTCAATGGTAAATCTGTACAAAGGATAAAAAGTTTAATTATACGTACTATTCAGAAAGCATAATAAGAGCCTTTACTTTATTCTCACCGAAATGTTCAATTGAAACAGTCCTGAAGTCCGTCTGCTGGATCCTTTTGTAGTTCAAGGCTGCCCTCAGCAATGAGTTGTTCTCAAGAATATAGTAATCTGGAAAAGGAAGGGGAATGTGCTGCAATGTAATGTACATTTCACTGCAGACAAGATGGAAATTGCTGGTACCCGTACACCAAAGTTAGAAATTCCCACAATAATCACTGGAATAATAATAGTAAGTGACAAAAGGGAGAATACAAAATGGATGGAAATTAGGCATTGTTCAATAAAACTAAGTCGGGAATCTGTACTGGACAAAAATTATAGCACTTAACATTTTGGTGATCCTGTAACCCCCAGTGAGACTAGGGGTGTGTATTGGCAACAATCTGGCAATACGATACGTATCACGATACTGTTAACAAAGCGATATTTTTTTGTTTAGTTAAAGATTATTTCCTGGAAAAACTGAATTACACCCGCAATATACACTTACTAAACATATTTTTATTCCATTAGAACAGTATGTTATGCTGTATCACAAACTTTCCTCTGTAAAAACTTAAAGTGTAGCATTTAGATAAATAAAGCTTTAACATCCAGCTTTACATTTACAAAAAAAAACATAAAAAACTAATAATTTAAATTATGTCTCAAGATCCTGCTCAAATGTTCACATTCTATTAGCTGTGAAAAAATATAGATAATATAATATAGTATATATAATATATATGTAATGTATATATATTATAGAGTATACAGTCCCTGATTTATCCACCATCAGAAGAGTATTTTTGTGTAATAAAGTAACTAACATAATTAACATAAGCATTATTTAACAAAATAGTGATATCAATTTGAAAAACAAAATACCTGCAATATCACAGTACTACTTTTGTAGTATACAAAAGTACCTTTGTATTGCTTGCAAGCGGCAGGTCCTCATGGTGTCTCGCTAAGTGGGCTCGCAGATTTGTCGTGTTTCCCGAATACTTTATTCGGGCACGACGGCATGGGTTTTGTCAATTTTCTGCAATTTCTATCGCGATACTTCGCGATATATCGGCGAAACGATATTTTCTTACACCCCTAAGTTAGACGCCAGGTATTTTTGGGCCCAATCCTCAAAAGTAAACTACTCCAGCTCTCTCAAGGTTGATGTGAGTCTTCCCCAACCTGCATGTTTCTGCCCTTTTCCACATATTTTCTATTGGATTTAATTAAGGGCTCATAGAACGCCACTTCAGAATCAGCCAATATTTCACCCTTATTCATCTTCGAGTGTTTTTGGTTCAATGTCCTCTTGGAGGACTCGCGACCTGCAACTGAGACCAACAAATGTGCATCCATAATGTTTGTATCCCACACAGATTAAAGATACCCTGCGTCGGATGTAACAAACATAAATATCGTCCATGTTTCCCAGTCGTTTGGTGTTTTTTCTCTGTTTGCTTCATTTTTCTGTCTGTAAACGTCGTTCTTACTTGACAAAGAGCTCCAGATTTGTCTTCCAGACGCTTTGTATCATGTAGTCAATATGCATTTTTGGCAAATTCTAGTATTTTTATGAGTTTTTTAGTATTAATTCGATCAGTTTGGAATTATTTCAGTGACCATTGTGGGTTTAGAAGAATACTAACTATTGTATTCATGTCTCTTGTGACAATGTGAAGGTTAATGGTTTGTAAACTGAATAAGTCCCTGCACTCCAAGTGAAAACACGTAAATGTGGCAGTCCTAAATGTCAAGATTTACACATTTCTTTAAACCTGAACACCCGATCCCAAAGACGTATTTATATGTATTCAAATTGGAAACAAATGCACATTTGCTCTACTGTGCATGAATGGAATCTGAATATTCATGCTTTAGTATTTGGGCCCCTGCAATTTAGTGGATTTTTGTGAAAAATTTATATACTAAAACCAAAATTATGCTGTGAAAAATGTGACGACGGAAGCACTTACAGCAAACTTTGTTAAAATCCGTCCTCTAAACTTGCAGCTCAGTGAACACAAGTTAATATACAACCATAAATTGTTACTGGAATCAACTATCAGATTCACGCGTTGACGAGTAGACCAGCGTGGCAACTTTAAAGGGAGACGGAAGACAGATTACGCTCGGATGCATTTAGCATGTTTCCTCCGAGAGCGTATAATGGCAATTAAACGGAGACAAGATTATCGGAGCTGAATCTTATCTAATAATTACAACAGTTACTTCTACTGCAAAAAAACGTTGATCCAAAATTGCAGGGAGACGTCAATACATGAGCATATTCTAGGCAATATTAGCGTTTCACAAATGGCCGTATCAATTACTCGGAACTCGGTACACAATGGTACACTTATTTCAATATTGAACAATTGCTCTCTGGTTCTACCATATCTTACTTATTGTGTGGAAATATGGGCTAATAACTATTAAAGCAATCTACACTCGCTAAATGTACTGCAAAAAAAGGTCAGTAAGGATAATTCATAATGCCGCCTACACAGAACATACTAACTCCTTATTTCTAACATCACAAATACTTCAACTTGCTGATATAGTTCATCTTCAAACAGCTAAAATAATGCATAAGGCTAAAAATAACTTCTCTACAAGAGAGGAGAAATATGATCTTAGGGAAGAAGTACATTTGAAACACTTCAGAAAAAAAAATAATTAAACAAATTAAAAAAAAAAACTTAAACTATATTAGGAAAGCAGGAAGTGAACAAATGTGACAAATGTAAATAATGTAAGTACACAACCCATTCCTATCATGTGATATGGTCATATCACCTTGTACTTCGGTTAAAAATAAAAATAAAAATAAAAATAAAAATAAACTTAAATTATATTAGGAAAGCAGGAAGTGAACAAATGTAACAGTTACTGACTCTTGCTGTTGTATTGGATAGAAAGCTAAAATCATCACCCAGCAACTTAACATCCAGAAGGTGGCTAAGAAATATACAAGACAAGTATAAACATGAATTTTCTTTTTGATTTAGCTAACAACAGCAGGATAAGTATATATATTAGGAAAGCAGGAAGTGAACAAATGTAACAGTTACTGATTGTAAATTTACCAGATGGAGGGGTAGGATTTAATAAGCTTTGCTTCTTCCTACTCTTTTTGGACATGTGGAACTGTGAACTGATTATGTGATGCATTCAATTGTAATCTGATGCATGTTCAAATGGAATTAAACCATAACCATTACCATTACAACTTCCACGAATAGCAGGGATCCACTTTGCGTGTTATAGTAGTGGAAGTAAGGGCTTCTGGAACGGATTAATGACGCTGACCAAGGTTCAACCGCATTACATAAATATTATTATCACTAAGTAAAACAAATACTTTACATAACATTCAGTTGAGAGCCGTTTGTTATTTATTTCTCTTACTTGAGCTATTAAGGCTGTGCAAGATTACTGCGGGCGCTCCAGGACCTGCAATGAAAAACAACAGGGGTGTCATTTCGCCATTTCAATGAAATCTCTTATGACACATGCTCAGTGAAGAGGTGTGCAGTACAAGGCCAGCCAGGAAGAGTTCTATTCCGAGACTCTTCCCGTTATTATATACAGGATTAAATGCGTTGCACCGATTTTACATTCATCTCTTTCATGGTACAGACTGTAGCACCTACTTTATTTATTTTCTCATTATCTTTTGGCAAGTTCTATTTGCTTTGACCTTCTTAATGCCTACTTGTGTCACAATGAAATGGATTCATTATGTCCGTGCACCTGCATGAAAACGTTCATATTATTAAAATCATCTTATGAGTGGGATTATACCAGCTGATGAAAACAGGTCTTACAAACAGGTGAGCTTGGTCAAGTAAAACCAACAAACTTTCTTTCCATTTTATTGCGTTAGGGAAAGGGGACATTGATATAGTCCAATAAATCATTACACCAAAGGTCGGATGCCTCTGAGTATGAAGCGCTTTCATCTGCCAAAATAAATTGAAACACAAAGTCAGGAGTCATCCTCGACTGAAGAAGCCACTCATAACACAATATTACTACCTGAAAGTAATTATACACCATTAAGTTTATAATTGCCTTCATTCTAGGCCTCTTATTTTTAACTAAGCCGAAATGGATTTCAAAATGCAATCATTTCTGGTAGGACGATCCTGACATGAGAAGCCTCGTACCTTTGTTACACTAGAGCCGGGGTCTCGAACACGCGGCCCGCGGGCCAAATGTGGCCCGCATGATACTAATTTGAGGCCCCCGCCTTGATATGAAAGTTTAATGTTAGTGCGTCCCACGCAAGTTTGATATGGATGCTGTATGGTATCATGTACCCAGAAAAAATTATTACTTTTGATTAATGTTCATGTTAAAGGTTAAATAACTGTTAATAGTTATCCTCCCTATCCGTGTGGAAGTGGTAAGTTTTTGGCTATTTAAGTTTAAAGGAAATAACTTGAAGGCTACCGTTTAGGTCGCTAGCTCTCTAGTTTGCGAGTTAGCATGTGTCTCAAGACCCTGCAGTTGCGCAATATGTTGTAAATAAAAAGAGTATAAATGTGACTATAGTCGTGTTTTGTCATGTCTACAGGGCTCTAATAATGCTTTGTTCATTTTAATCTGAAAAAAAATAATTTGTCTACCCACCAACTATATGTGGTTTCTTAAGTTTTTATTATTTGCCGTTTTATTATTATTATTATATTTATTTATTTATTACTGATTGATTGATTTTCTTTATTCTTGATTTGTTTATTTATTTTTCATCTTATTTTGTGTAGAAAAATAAAAAGTAAGATATTTGAGAACAGTGGAATGTTTTATCAGAGCTTTTCTTGTAGAAAATCGGAACCAAAATTTTTTTGTTTTTCATAAATGCGTTTTTTGGGTTTTTTTTTGGAAAACCTGATGCGGCCCAGTCTCACCCAGACCCGAGCTCCAGTGGCCCCCAAGTAAATTGAGTTTGAGACCCCTGCACTAGAGGTAGAATGAGCCAGAATTCTGTCCGAATTACACTGCATCAGTCGGTTCGTGCCATCGTTTACTTTTCTGGTCGTATAAAGGTCATGAGCAAAACATTTTTGTATTTTTGACTGGGTATTGTTGACATGACACTCTCTTGGTACTTTCTGTTTGACGGTAGAACAAATTTGTTGTGTTCCTACCTTTTTGTCATCAACCGTGGCTTGGTGAACTTTAAATATTATGGTCTCTTGCTCCACTTCTGCTCTTTCAAAAAACAACCACTTCCACATCACAGAGCTGAGCTAAGCTCCATTGATCTGAGATGTGAAAGCTATAGATAAGATATCAGGTATCATTCAGAAATCCGTTGGCGTTTTTTGAGAGTGACAACAAACATCTTCCATTTCTGACCACAAGATACTTTTGCCAGCTTGAGTCACAATTTACATCAGACATACTGTATGTACCGTATTTTCCGGACTATAAGTATATAGTACATATATATATATCTATAAGTATAGACTATTATGTATGACTATAGACTATTATGTATGTTTTTTTCTACCTAATTATGCACTTTTGGCCTTGTGTGACTTATACTGCGGAATGACTTATAGTCCAGAAAATACGGTATTTATATGGAATGGTTTGACCAGTATCTAACTAAGATTTGCTGAAAATACAATCATAACAAAGACATTCAAATTGAAATGAAAGGATGCTGAAGTATCTTACAATTTAGTGGAATGAATTTAGAATTGAAATGAATTTGATTTAGTTGAATTTAGTAGACCTACCTTTACAGTGGAGGATAATGTGCTGGTAGGTGGGGCTCAGGACAGCATCGAAA
The DNA here is from genome assembly GCF_037039965.1 of Doryrhamphus excisus. Taxonomy (NCBI): domain Eukaryota; kingdom Metazoa; phylum Chordata; class Actinopteri; order Syngnathiformes; family Syngnathidae; genus Doryrhamphus; species Doryrhamphus excisus. The sequence continues at coordinate 17,716,913 of NC_136368.1, read as the reverse complement.
TACAAACAGTGGGCCTTATTTAGCTCACATGTTAAACACCATCGTGGGAACAATCCTACTGTTTTAACACTGAAAGAGAAGAACAGATAAATGACTTAGACGAAGGCTACAACTTAAAGCAGAATATAGATAACGGTGCTAAAGTGAAACAATGTGCTGAAGCAGACAAAATCCAGCTATTGCATAACTAAATAAAAATGAACATTCTGAAAAGAATACTGAAAATGATAACCGACAGAAGCTCATAAAGTAGTAGCAGCACATTTAGTCATTGCACACATCATTATTAGCATTATCTTTACATACAGGCTTTGTTTTATGGACGTTTCATGGTTACAATGCACTTCCATAATTTATTAATACTGTACAAATGAAAGTACTAGTTCGGTGAACAATACATCGGGCAGAAGGGCTTCACTTTTGTTGCATGAAAAAATTTGACATTGTCAAAAGCACACAAATGGTACAGTTATGGAACAAAAATGTTTAGACCACCTTTGTTTCTTTAGTTTCCTGTTCATTTTAATGCCTGGTACAGCTCAGGGTACATTTGATAGGATACATATATTGATGACAATGAATATAGCTAATTTGAGTTTAAGTTAAGAGGTAATAGCTAGTCGTTTTCATGGTTTTCTTGATAATAACCAAAACTGAATTGCTGCACGGTGGATGAGTGGCTCGCATACTGGCCACGCAGCTAGGAGACACAGGTTCGATTCCCCGCTCGTGAATCTCTGTGTGGAGTTTGCATGCATGGGTTTTCTCCAAAAACATGCTAGGTTAATTGGCGCCTCCAAATTGTCGCAGGCGTGCTGGAGCTTATCCCAGCTGTCTTCGGGCGAGAGGCGGGGTACACCAGCCAATCACTAGGCACATATAGTAGACAAACAACCATTCACACTCACATTCATACCTATGGACAATTTGGAGTCGCTAATTAACCTAGCATGTTTTTGGAATGTGGGAGGAACCCGGAGAAAACCCACGCATGCACGGGGAGAACATGCAAACTCCACACAGAGATGTCCGAGCAGGGAATCGAACCCTGGTCTCCTACCTGTGTAGCCTGCGCGCTAACCACAATGACACTAGCTCTGAAAAAATACAATTATATAAAAAAAATTTATGGAATTGAACTTTTTTTTAACCAAAACAACATTTGTAAAAATGCTAAAATGGATATAATCTGAAATCATTTTACAAGAATAAAGTCAAAATATTTAAAAAAAAAAGGTACAATCTAAGAAAGTTCAGAAACCAAGATTGACACGCAGCACCACACAATTTGACCAACAACGTTGTAGACTTTTGACATAATAATACACAATCTGAAATACAAATTGTATTATTAAAAAACAAAATTGTATTGTAAAAAGAATCCAAACAAACCTGTATAGTTGCCGCCTTCGTGGTGAACCCTCCGTACTGAGAAAATAACTACAGCAAAACAAAACAAACAAAGCAACACATCTTTTTAAACAAATTAGCATCCTAATACAACATTGTCGTCAAATCTGAGTCATGGTAAAAACATATTGCTATTTCTCCATTTATTGGAAAACTCACAGATTGTCAGTGTTTTCATCATATCCAAGGATCTTTGTCACTTCCCAGTTTCCTGATGTTAAATGTCGGACTTCATTTTGATCCGCTCTGAACTGATATGACATGAAAATAATGTTATGATCATGCATTTTTGCTGATGTCTTTATAGCTCAGTGTCATACTTTGGGCCACATTACAAAGCTGTAAGTCAGATTTATAGACAGAATTTCTCCACGCATTTTAAGGCTTTGAGGAGGTCCAATTTGGTAACCTTAGTATTCGGTCTCTGCTTTTGCAGAAGATATAGTTCTATTGGCTTCATCAGGCCGCAATCATCAACCAGAGTGGAGCGGTTTGCAGCCGGGATAAGAATCACATTCATGTCTGAGGCCGTGGTGCTCAACTGTAAAAGCCTGGAGGGATGAGATTGTGCTCCAATTGGAAGAGTTCAAGTATGTTGGTGTCTTGTTCACAAGTGACGGACAAATCGAGTGTGAGGTTGACATGCGGATCAATGTATGAGAGTGATGAACATTTACATGAGTTACGGTTCGTGACCAAAATAATACATGTGGCCGAAATCTGTTTCTGTAATAAAAGGTTTGGCGGGTTTTCACGGCACTATCATGGCGCAAAACAACACAGAAGCCATTTTAAAACGCTGGAGACACTGGAATAGCATAATAAAAGTAGACCTGTGTGGTGAACATCGCAATGTGAAGAAACTCTCCACGTCCTCCCTGTTTAACTGGAACGGTCAAGAAGTATCTTTTGCCATCTTTGGAGAATACTGGTTCTTGGTTCTACAGAAAACAAAGCAAATCATGCTTTCAGACATCTTCCAAACTTCCTGTTTAACAACACACAATTAGTAACATTAAAAAAGTGAACAAAAACAATGTTATTTATAAATATACGCTGTGGACATTGAAAGGGTGAACGAAAATACATTTCTGAGTATCACAATACATGAAAATATGAGCTGGAAACCTCATATTACAAATATACAACATAAGGTAGCCAGAAAAATTTCAATATTGAACAAAGCAAAATTTGTTCTCAATCAGAAACCACTCCACACTCTTTATCGCTCTCTGGTTCTACCATATCTTACTTATTGTGTGGAAATATGGGCTAATAACTATAAAAGCAATCTTCACTCGCTAAATGTACTGCAAAAAAGGTCAGTCAGGATAATTCATAATGCCGCCTACAGAGAACATACTAACTACTTATTTCTAAAATCACAAATACTTCAACTTGCTGATATAGTTCATCTTCAAACAGCTAAAATAATAATTAAAAAAAAATAAAAAAAACTTAAACAATATTAGGAAAGCAGGAAGTGAACAAATGTAACAGTTACTGATTGTAATAGTACCAGATGGAGGGGTAGGATTTAATAAGCTTTGCTTCTTCCTACTCCTTTTGGACATGTGGAACTGTGAACTGATTATGTGATGCATTCAATTGTAATCTGATGCATGTTCAAATGAAATAAAACCATTACCATATTTTCCTTGTTGTTCATATGTTAAAGTGCATTTAAATGTTAAAAAAATAGGTGCACTGACAATTTTACACTGGTCATAGAAATGTTGTATTATGTCATAAAAGGGTTTTCCACCCAATTGCAAAATAAGTCATTTCTACACCGTCCACTTAGGTATAATGTTTCATTAATGTAAATGATATTAGATTCATAGAGTCCAAGGAATACGAAATGAGTTTAAACAACATGATACACAAACACAAGACTGAGTTTGAATCACAATGTGTAAAGGTCCCTTGGTAAATTTCCAATCAAGTACAGTATCTTTACACATTACCAAGTCAGCAACAATTCCCAAGAGTTTATGCTCTGTTTAAGTTGCCACAGAATGATGATGCAGTCTTGCAGATGCTCCCTGTAGCTGCCGCCAGTGAGGCCATTTAAAAAAAAAAAAAAGTACCTATTCTATATGTACGAAAAAATAAATAAACCAAACCAAAGCAAGATTAAAAGTCTTTAAAATGATTTATACATGTCAACTGAACATCCTACACGAGCCCCCGGAGGTTATACAATACACAATCACAAGGCTGAGTTTGGATCGTAATGTGAAAAGGCCTCTGAATAAATTTCCAGTCGATATGAAGAAGTACGATATCTTCTGTATTATCATGCCAGCCACAAACAAACAGTGGACTTAAACTGCCGAGCTCGCTGAGCACACTAAGCGGGCAAACATCCCCAGCTGCAGGGCTATAGGATCAAATCCATCCATCCATTTGCTACACTGTCCCCACTACGGTCTCCGATATTGACTCAAATCCCTTCTTTCTATCCATCTAAGGTTTCGTTAATTATGTTTATTAAGTGCAGAAATGGCTGCATTGTATATATTTTTTTTATTGAACATACATAGATGTAAATACCAATTACAAAATCATCACATTTAATCTTATAATACACGACACTACACTACAGTGGCCAGCGTGGCTGCATTTGTGTTGCTATGGTAACTGCAACACACACCTGCATCAGCACTAAAGCGGTCTGAGACTAGAATGCATCATAAACACTTTCATTAAACCAAACAATTAATAAGATATACACCATATGCCTGATATAGACCATATAGGTTCAGTTGCCAATGTTATTGGTACTCACCCTCTTCTGACTATGATAGACGGGATCATAATTTTTTTTTGATTCACGATATGAGGAATATCATGACAGATAATGTTGTGACCTGCTGTCGGATATTCTAACTCCAATTCCATCTAATGTCAACTTTATTTCTCCTCAGCTCAGATCATTAAATTCCGCTGCAAGACATACGGGCTTTTAGCTTCTCTCTGGGAATTTATCAGCTTCATTATCCATCAGTCCTCCACCGCAGGAAAGTCAACAAAGTCAAGAGAGTCTCAATTTCATCTATTTATAGGAATGATGGGATGACATTGCGGTAAGTCCGTCGGCGCTCGAGTGTTTGCATCATCAGAAGTAGGAAATCCAGTTCTACTCTGCAATCTGTCTGTTCTGTGTACTTCTGTGCAGACCCCCTCACATCCCTTGCTGGCGTAAGCATACTTGGCCAATAAAGCTGATTCTCATTCTGAGAAGGCCCGGAATGGAAGAACTCAATGTCGTCTAAAGGTTACCTGTTTGGAAAGCCAGAGTTCAGAAGTTTCTTCATGTCTCTGAAAAAAGACATAATGCAAAGTGTCAGGCACAAAGTTTAACTTTCTGTATACAAACTCATTGATTACTTAGAGTAGCCATTGTTTTGCCGAGGATTATATTCCCTGTTGGAATTCGTATTCCAAGCCAATAACAGCAGCAGGTAGCTATAGTGTGTCTACACGTATTTCAAGTAGTGTATTATTATGTCCAAAGTCTACAACGTTGGTAACAAACTGCAATACACATGTAAAGTCACAGTATTCAGCTTTTCAGTCTTTTTTTTTGTTGTTGGTCAAAATGTGTGGTGCTGCGTGTCAATCTTGGTTTCTGAAATTAAGATATATTTTAAAATATAAATAAAATAAAAAAATATTTTGACTTTATTTTTGTAAAATGATTGCAGATTATTTCCATTTTAGCATTTTTAAAAATATTTTTTTGTAATAAAACAAATTTTTTATATAATTGTATTTTTTCAGGGCTAGCGTCCTAGTGGTTAGCGCGCAGGCCACACAGGTAGGAGACCAGGGTTCGATTCCCCGCTTGGACATCTCTGTGTGGAGTTTGCATGTTTTCCCCGTGCATGCGTGGGTTTTCACCAAAAACAAGCTAGGTTTATATGTATTTATATGTCTATATGTGCCCTGTGATTGGCTGGTGACCGGTCCAAGGTGTACCCCGCCTCTTGCCCGAAGACAGCTGGGATAGGCTCCAGCATGCCCGCGACCCTTGTGAGGATAAGTGGTAATAAATGAATGAATTAATGTATTTTTTCATTGCATATTGATTTTAGGCTGCACAGCAGTTGAGTGGTTAGCACGCAGACCACACAGCTAGGAGACCAGGGTTCAATTCCACCCTCGGCCATCTCTGTGTGGAGTTTGCATGTTCTCGCCGTGCATGCGTGGGTTTTCTCCGGGTACTCCGGGTTTCCTCCCACATTCCAAAAACATGCTAGGTTAATTAGCGACTCCAAATTGTCCATAGGTATGACTGGGAGTGTGAATGGTTGTTTGTCTATATGTGCCCTGTGATTGGCTGGCGACCAGTCCAAGGTTTAAACCGCCTCTCACCCAAAGACAGCTGGGATAGGCTCCAACACCCCCGCGACCCTCGTGAGGAAACGCGGTAGAAAATGAATGAATATTGATTTTACACATAATTTACCAACTTCAGCAACAACAAAATCAGAAGAGCCATTTGAGAGCTTCGTTTTAGAAGCCAAACCAAAAGACACAGCTCCCTAAAAAGAGCTGAAATTCCCTTTATGAGTTAACACTTGTTGTTCACTGATGCTATAATTTAATCACAAAAAGCATGTGTGTTAATCAGACCCTTGAGATGTCAAACACCATGTAATTATGGTGTACACGTTTAAAAAGCTGATTTTAACTAAATGAATGCAATAATTGTTTCTTTACTGCGTGCCAATGGAGTGAAGGGTACTTTCTTTTGTCTTCATTGCAATTTCAGAACATTTTCATGGTGTTTGAGGTGTTCCTACCATAACACAGGCTCCTGTCGTGGTGTCACACACGGTCAGGATGGAAATGTTCTGAGCCCGGTTCAACCACCTGACAGCTGTATGGATTTTACTGATCCATTTCACCATGGTCACATAATGTTCCCTGGGGGGCGGAAAAAAAATGGTCATTACAACACCTTGTTCTCTTATGCTGTAATTTGATAATAGATATAGTAACTATCATTTCTTTGTCATCGTTATATGCATAAAGGAGAGAAATGGAGCTCTTCTCACCGTAGTTTGAGGCTGTCTGGAGGCATAAGCTCCAATGTGTGGGTCGGCCCATAAAGATTGACAACAAAAAGCTTCACCACAGGATTGGGTTGGCCTGCCTGCATGTAGCACCAACAGTCAATGCTTTAGTAAAAAACCTTAAAATGAAAGAAAAAAATAACTCCTCCCATTTTGTGTGGCTGTGGTACATTTTTTGGCTTCTTATTTTGCCCCTATTCCCCACTCAGAAATGTTGATATCAACATATAATACATAAAAGATAGCTACAATATAAAGTTTCCCAAAGAACACACGTATAAACAATCATAGTTGTATTGTAGTTGAGAAGTAAACTTCCATCAGGCATGGTTGTTATTTTTTGGTGGGTGTTGCATCATGTTTAAGGACCGGAGGTACTATACACAACTGGTTTGTCAGTGGATAAATACTTTCCTGCTTCCTCTCAGATTGACAGTGATGGACAGTGACAGCTCTGCACTTCCTCCTTTGAAAAGAGTCTGAGCTGTTGTCACTTTTTTTTTTTTTTCAACTTTCTGCCTTCAATTACTGTCCTGCTTCCACTCAAAGTCTGAACAGATCATTCCTCCCCCACACCATGCAAGTTTTCAACACAACAGTGTATTATGTATTATTGAAGTCATCTGCTGGGTAGTTATTTATTTAGTTATTCCATTTTCTTTTGTTTCTCCTATCTTGCTTTGTTTTATTTTTAACTGTTTATCTCTCTGTGCAAACTTGAGCTTGAGGCTGGCTACCAACATCTCATTATTAAAAATATAGCAACTAGAATACTGACAAATTACCTTGGGGTATGGGTACTGCTTTCCTTTGGGGTATGTCATCCCCGTGAAGCGAGGCAAAGCCATGTTGGGCACCAGACTGTCGTTAAGGACCAGGAAGGCCAACCTCTCCCCATCAGGTGACCACCAGTGGGCCACATGAGTCTGAAGGATCTCCTCTGAAGGAACATAGTGATCTTTCATTATCACAATTCTTAACTCGTTTTCATTTGAGGAATGATTTTCAAATGTAGGGCTTATGCACCCATTATTCAGGTAAAGACCTTTTTTAATTAATGTCTAAATAAATGTTCATATTTGTTACTACTGATTTGTACAAATTATTTTTGTAATAAGTTTACCCCCTCACAAAGATATAAACAGTCCATTTTTATCGGAGGTTTATTGCAACATTACTTATTTTCCCTAATGTAAAGTAGCACCTTGGTTTTTGTTATTAATTACTTCCAAAAGGTCAGACAAAAACGGATGTTTTTTTTTCCACAGGAAATAATGTAACTAATTAATCCGTTCCAGACACGCAGAAATATGACTCATCAATACATTTATGGGGGATTATTATAAACAATGTGAAAGATAAATCACAATTGTAAAACTGCAAAATGAACATAAAATGTTTACCTTTATTAGTTTGCAAAAACAGTAAAGGACAGAAAAGGAATTGAGCAAGGTTCTTTCTTGAATTCAATCGTGTTTCTCACCTTTTTTTTTTTAATCAAATTACCGGCAAGAGTAACTTAAGCAATAAAAAGGTAGGATACTTTGTTTGGCCTCAAAATGATACAGTACAAGTCAAGTAATTGCTTCTTATGTGTATTACAGTACAATAACTAAGACATTGTTTGAAAACCAGGGGCAAATTTTAGCCAAAACTAAATCATACAAAAACTTGGGACATTCAAAGACTGAAATGTACCTTCGTAAAGCCAGTCAGCAATCCCATTGAAGATGAGCCCCTCCTTCCCCGAGGACGTCAGCCTGAGGGAGTTGCTCTTTACATCTGACTGGTAGTATATATTGTTTTCAAATATGTAAATCTGTAAAGAGAAAGGAAATCGAGGTTTGATTGACAACTGAAATTCATTCATTCATTTTCTACCGCTTATCCTCCCAAGTGTCGCAAGTGGTGCTGGAGCCTATCCCAGCAGTCTTCAGGCGAGAGATGGGATACACACTGCATTGGTGGCCAGCCAATCACAGGGCACATATAGACAAACAACCATTCACACTCACATTCATACCTATGGACAATTTGGAGTCGCTAATTAACCTAGCATGTTTTTGGAATGTGGGAGGAAACCGGAGAAAACCCACGCATGCACGGGGAGAACATGCAAACTCCACACAGAGATGGCCGAGGGTGGAATTGAACGCTGTTCTCCTAGCTGTGAGGTCTGCACGCTAACCACTCGACCGCCGTGCAGCCACAACTGAAATTCATTCATTCATTCATTTTCTACCGCTTTTTCCTCACAAGGGTCGCGGGGGGTGCTGGAGCCTATCCCAGCTGTCTTCAGGCGAGAGATGGGGTACACAATGGACTGGTCGCCAGCCAATCACAGGGCACATATAGACAAACAACCATTCACACTCACATTCATACCTATGGACAATTTAGAGTCGCCAATTAACCTAGCATGTTTTTTGGAATGTGGGAGGAAACATGCACGGGAAGAACATGCAACCTCCACACAGAGATGGCCAAGGATGGAATTGAACGCTGTTCTCCTAGCTGTGAGGTCTGCACGCTAACCACTCGACCACCGTGCTGCCACAACTGAAATTGTTATTTTATATTTTCTCACCAATTGTTGGCCTTGCACTCCCCAGGCTGCGTACTGCAGGACTGAATTCAGCACTTCTGGAGGGTTCAACTCCCAAACCTCCCTGGATTAAAAGAAAGTAGTATCAATCATTTAGAATTGTGTAAGAATGATGTTAGATTGATCTAATGAAGCATAACTCTGCTTTACAACTGTAAAGCCGGAACAGTCGAAAAAGAGTTCAAAAGAATCCATATACACACATTGATGTCAGGCAACTGGACAGTTCTTGTTTGTTGAAAATGCTTCACGTTTAATCCAAAAGGCTTCTTCAGAAACTTTTCAAAGAACAAGAAGATCATAGTTGTCTCAATTCACCAGCTGTGCCGTCCCTCATACTGTCAACTTCTATTCTGTCTGCTTGGAGTCCGACTAGTTACGACTTGTTATACTAATTCCAACTATTAATGAGCATGAAAACAGTTACCTTGTGTGAATATTATAGATGCTGTACGAAGCCATGTAGGAATGTCGGTAAACCTGGAGCAAAATAGGCACAGAGGGCACGGGATTAAAAGATGACACATTAATGTGAGAAGCAGCAGTGCCACAGATAATGACATCATGACAAAAATGAAAAGGGAAAAGGCTTCAAACAGACCGCTCGCTGCTCACAGCGATATTATCTGTAGAGAATGCAATTTGCACGGGTGACAGCTGTGGCACGATTCCATCCAGAGAAACACATCGCTGTATGCTTTGCCTTTTTGAGAAGCCGTGGCTGACATGATAACATGATCATATACAGTACCCCATGGATGCTAAAGGCGGCAGCATACAAACTTGACTTTTCGTTTTTTATTATTTTTCAGAATTTTTGTTTTACAATAATAAGAAAACACTTGAATCACTCATATATTCAAGACATAATGGTGTTGATGGTAGATTAACACTCATTTGTCAATATTTCCAACTATGTTCCATCCAAGCATTTATTGTCAAAGCTGGGAAATTCTGGAATAAATTACTTTAAGTCCATCAGTTTTATGCAGTGCAAATTCAGTAAAAAGTCAGGTTTTACGCTGAAAGCCAGAAATAAGTTGGAATTGTATAAAAAATACAAAGCTTGCCGTCTTGGCGTGCGACTGTCGGTGAAAATCAGAGATTAATCTGTCAATGTCCAACCCAAACATGCTTTCAAAGTTAATTACTGTATTTATGATTGTTCTTCTCAAAGGCAGTGGAACATGACAAAAAGAACATGATAAAAAGGAACAGGAAGGTCTTTATGAGCTGCGAATGAATATATGAATATACAATCCAAACAACTAGAATGACACTCGTGACCATACACAAGATTGGATCAACGAGACCAGATTTTAACATTAATTTTGAGAAAATTAATTGTAAAATTAATTAAATTAATTAAATTGTAAATTAAATTATATAAACTATCAATATAATTATTATATAATTTTATATATATTGTACATCTAAATTATATAATATATAATTTAATATAATATTATAATATTAATAATATATATTAATAATATTAATCATATAATATATATAATATTTATATATATATTATATATATTATATATATATACACACACACATATACTATATATAATATATATATATATATATATATATACACAATATACACACACACATATATGTATATATACACACACACACACATATATATATACTATAATTTCTACTACGTTACACTTTTCTGCACTGTGTGTATGCTACTGGCCCCGCCTCCACCCACCGAGACAAAGACACCGTACAACTGACAAAAGGGCTCATTCTGTTCACGCCATTGTTCTGTGGACACACGCCAAGGTGCTATAACAAGGTGCTTTATCATTCATCAGCTCCATGAAAGAGCAATCACATTACTTAACTGACGCGCATGACGACTGCCTTTTCAGTCTTTCTTTGCAATCCTATCAAGAAAGTCCCCGTCGACTGTCTTTAATTTAACTCTTAGGAGTCTTTGACCTCATGGATGGGAAAAATGAATAAAATAGGTGGCTCAGGACGGTGAGACAGCCGAAGAAAAAGTGCAGATGCCAAACTGCAAACTGTCAAACTGTGAAAATCAGTCAAGTAGACCTCAGGAAAATATCCAATCCAGTGTCTGTGTCAGTAAATGTGGCTTAAAAAAGTGTGGCTTAAAAAAAAAAAAAAAAAAACAGCCTCAGCGTGTGAGATCTTGTGGAAGACTCACAAGGAGCAGATTACATAGCCACTGGAGACGTTATGTCACAAGCCCATTAGATGGAGGTTAAAGAGCAGGCGATGCCTTCAGGGCTTTTCACTGCGCAGGTGACTTTGATGGACTGCATAGAATGTGTTGTCATGTGGATAGGCTCAAACTGACAGTGTGTGGACACAACTGTTGCGTTCGTGTAGTCATGCCATCATGTTCATGTGAATTACATACAATATGTCGTCAGAAGATGCTCTTTTGGTGGTACTGGGGTCTCTTTGAAGGCTTTTCTGCCAGGATTCTTCTAGTTTTTCCATATACTGGTTTAAATATATTAGTATTGATTAAGGCATTCAATAATATTGTAGTCTTAGTGTTAACCACGGTTTATTTGTTGTGTTTCAGAGCCCTTCAACTACTCTGTATATTTCTCACGACAAAACTCAGAAATAATGACAAAGTAACATCAGTCATTGTATACTAACAATTGATTGATTTGATTCCTACCTGTTTGACATCATAAGCAAAGAGCACATACTTCAAGTCAGGTGACACAGAGTACTTTGCCGCGCTGAGGTTGATCTAAAGGAAAAGAAGAATACATTGTTAAGTACCGGTATATAAAGATAAAGGTATATGATGGTGGCCCCTCCACTGTGCCGTGTGCAAAACATCTCCTTGTAATGCAAGTAATGTTGAAATGTTTATTAATAAAACTTTCTTCCACCTCTCAATGACCCATGACTCATAAAAATGTTGCCAACAGGCTATTTTGTGGTATTGAAGGAGATGAGGCGTTTGAAGACCTTTTTTTTTTTTAAAACCCTTCTCTCCCAGATGCTGTGTGATGCTTTGTGGGCGACACTCCAGCACCAGCAATAGCCTTCCTTTGGGCTGAGGAACATCCCTTGTTTTGATGGGATAGCCAATCGCATCCTCAGTGTAAAATTTAAACGTGTATGTATATATGTTGTGTTTTTTTTTGACCCACTCAATACAATTAGTCAACTTACAAATGTTTTGTTCGAGAGCACAATCTCTGTTTCATTAGTGAGAATGTTGAACTTGACGACATGGCCATCACTGTTTCTGTAAATAACTTCGGAATCTGTGTGAAGAAAAAGGAAACACATCATACTAGTGAAACAGAAGTTTTCAGAAAAACACAGAATGACATATAGTAATTAATTAGATTACCCCGTTACTGGAAAAAACAGTAAAACAGCAATAGTAATACTGTTACTCCAAAAAAAAAATAATAACTACCCCCTGCAATTATTTAACAGTGACACAGAAGATGACAACCAGACAGACCCTTGGGAAAGTGATACGTGGTATGAGTAGCTGTGGGGGAAAGATTTATGAGCCAGACAGCACAAAGGAAAAAGCTAAACATTTCATCTTTAAAGTAATAAAGCCAGCGCTGTGTTGATGGAAAACAGCTTTGTACTGAGATGAAATGCTTGGAAGTGACGATGTCTTTGTTGTGTGGTATCATGTCAGTGCAAACCAGCCACAAACCACAAAAAAGCAAGGAGCAGGGAGGGACTCACCACCCAAATCCCTGTCCGCATAAACACATTCACTGGCTATCTGGCTGGTGTTCATTTTGTCCAATCAGAAGCATGTAAACGCAAACAGCTGACTTGGTGACATTATAACACCTCTGTTCATCATCCTGATTTATTACATGGAAACATTCATTCATTTTCTACCGCTTATCCTCACGAGGGTCGCGGAGGGTGCTGGAGCCTATCCCAGCTGTCTTTACACCCAGCCAATCACAGGGCACATATAGACAAACAACCATTCACACTCACATTCATACCTATGGACAATTTGGAGTCGCCAATTAACCTAGCATGTTTTTGGAATGTGGGAGGAAACCGGAGTACCCGGAGAAAACCCACGCATGCACAGGGAGAACATGTAAACTCCACACAGAGATCGCCGAGGGCGGAATTGAACCCTAGTCTCCTACCTGTGAGGCCTATGCGCTAACTAACAGCAGAGGTGCAACCAGGAATTCTGGGCTCACATTGACATGGAAATCACATTTATTTTGTAATATTACCTATTTTTTTTAGGACCCCTGTCAGTCAGGGGTGCTTGGAATAGTCCTAACTTTTGCCCCCATATGGCACCCCTGGCTATCAGAAATTAATTGAAAAATTTACAGTTAATCCATTTTAATCCGATCTCCCTAATGGGTGATTGGTATCAGAATTGGAAGCATAAAACCCTCATTAGCACATTCCTAGTTATTTCAGATCAAAATTGGTGGCTATGGCTCTCCTGTGGTGTTCCTCAGGGCTCAATTGTTGGACCCATTATTTTCTCTCTTAATACACCCTCTCTAATATGCAACATATCTGTATTCTGATGAAAAGCTATGTCACCACTCATTGAGTTCATACACGGTCAATCATAGACGGTCTCCAATCAGTAGCTTATCATCTCCTATAAAGTTTGGTTTGGCAGTTAAACGGAAGTCCCCGTGAGCACTTAGGAGTGTGACCGACCAACCACAGTGAAGTGGGTGTGCCTGCAGGCAGGCTGTGGGTGGAATAAATCAAAACAGACTGTTTTTGCGGGGAAGCGCAAAATCCAAAGAAATACAGCTGGAATAGGTGTCGATTCTGGAAGATCTAGAAAGCTTCTGTGCTTGTTATCGTGTATAGCTGCTTTATAGGAGTCCACAACTCAATACAAAGGGCTGAAAAATGTGCATAAAGGTGACAACCCATTAAAATCACTTTTGTATTGTCTGGTTTTAAGTTTGATATTGATTTCAAATGATAACGACATATAAAGTCTGTTAGATCCATTTCAGTCTTTAATCCAAGATCAAATCAAGTTTCATCTTTGAACAAGTTTGAGCAGGTAATTCATTCTTTGATTTCAAGAAAGGATGACTGCAGTGTGCTTTATGTTGGAGTGAACCATTCCTCACTCGTACACTTCTATTACCCATCGCAGACATTATAGCAAAATATAATCCATTCAGGGCACAAATAAGCATTGTGCTCAGTTGTGTTCAGAGTTGAGTTTTAGTTTGCTGTGGGTTAAGGCCACAAAAGTAAGCCGTGTTTTTATTAGGAATTATAATGCATGTTGTGAGATAATTCAAACCTGCAATAAAAGTCTGTTGTTCTGGCAGTCAAGTCAAGTACTACATATCATCAGGGCGTGTTTGAATGCATCTTCTGAGTGCCTTATATTTGTATTTCAGTTCATAAAGATGTATTTTTTTCGCTTGCTAGATGCTGTTCTGAGATTATTTTTTTTTTATCATGACTGTTACGCTGAATGGACAAGCTCAATGAGTAAGAGTCTTGTGCTCCCATCCCATCATTCGGCATCCCAGTGAGAGCGGACATTTCTAAGTGACTGTTCTAATGTTCAATTGAATGTTGAGCAGTAGTGCTGTACGATAACGCTACAAGAATGCCTTAGTGTTTTACTGTAGCAGAATCTGCCTAGCACCCAGCAAAGTTGCGTTATTGGCTGTTGGCCTTGTGATACATTAAATTAATAATAACGCTAATAAATTCCCTTGTCTATGGAGAGACGATTCTCACATAGAGTGTCACTTGTCAAGAAAATAAAATGTAAATGCATCTTCATGTACATGCAGCACATGTAATAAGGCAGTTGATGCCTTGCACAAAAAAGGCACTTCATTTGTCCATTTCTTCTGATCCTCCAGCACTTTGCGGGGTACTTGCTTGCAAATATTAATGCATCGTGACCACAGAAGAGTGTTGGATGTAGGAGTATAATATGTATGAGTTTGAGCTTGGGAGTCATATTGTTATTGGCATATGAAGAAAAGCAGGATCCCACAGAAACTACCAATAAATTCATGTTCTCTATCAGAGTAGACTATTAAATAAAAATGGTATGTATTTGGAAGTATTACACTCATTGGATGGCAGAGCAAAATTAACATTCAGAACCGGTAAAAGGAAACTGGGTTCATGATCTTTAAAACATTACGATTGGTCTGATCTGCACTTGTCTTCTTCAATAATGGAACATCTGTACCTGAAAAAGAACAAGCTAAGACTCTGATGTATAAGTAATGTCCGATGTCTGTAACCCAATGAATAATGAAACACTGGCTTTTTTTTTCTATTTCTGCAACCCAATGGACTTATGATCTTTAAATAATAGTTTTTAATAAATTGGACAGTAAAGTGTCTTGCCCAAGGACAAGTAGATGAAGGAAACAGGTTTTGAACTGCCAGTCCTGTGGTTTCAGGACTCCTCATCCACTGTTATCTATATTAAGCTTAATTCTGCAAACTGATTCATTGCCTTCCTTCCTGCCATACTCGTTGCTCCGCTCCTGCTGTACCATTTTGCCTGGCAATTTTTTCGCTGTGCCTAATTTTTGGTTATTTCCTGGCACCATGATTTTTCATTCCTATCTACTCAATTTGACTTTTCATTAAGAAACTACGAAATATTTTACCAGTTTTGCCTCTGCATCCTGGAGTAAAAGCCTATGTGAACTTTAACAAAACTGTTAAGCTTTCATTTTGTGCAGACTTTTAATTCTGGCCAAAGTGAAGTACAGAGCGGGAACTATGTGTATGATGCAATATGTATGACAAACATTGAATAATTTAGCTAAAGTTGCATAACGTTTCTAAATTTCACTAAATCACATGGTGGTTGATGGTTAAAATCAAAGGCAGCGTGTTACAAGATAGAACTTGAACACTTAGTATTAAAGATGCTGACAGCCAACCTAGCAGCATGTTACACATTGCATGATTCAAAATCATCCTATGGAAAAAAAATGTATTAAAAATGCATTGAAAATGACATTTTACCTGCAGATACCATGTAGTAATGTCATAAAGTGTGGCATTACAACCCGATTTGTTAAACTATAATCATTATTTTGATGCAAAATACACACAATTCTATTCAACATTGACTCTTTCCATCTGCTTTTCTTGTATGGTTTATTTTGCAGTCGGTATCTGGTGTGATCACCATTTTACCTCAAATATTGTACAGGGTTTCCACTGCATGCATTTGATCGTGGCAGAGACAGCCACCGCAAAATAAAAAGCCGGCATGGGGTGGAGGGCTTAAAGAGTATGCAACCCGTATTGACGATCTGTCCCTTATTACCATGACAATGAAAAATAGCATGTAAAATGTGGAGTCAATTGATGACAGCGTGTGATCTCTCTCCTTTCAGTTTCATTGTCGTCCCTTTATTAAGTGCTCTCAGCCAGACTGAACAATTTTGTTCAGTTCTGCTCATGTTCTGCTGGTAGTTAAAAAGTTTAACATAAGTTAAAAAATATCATTGAAAATTGATAATGTCGCCTACAGAGAACATACTAACTCCTTATTTCTAAAATCATAAATACTTGAACTTGCTGATATAGTTCATCTTCAAACAGCTAAAATAATGCATAAGGCTAAAAATAACCAATTACCTAAAAATGTCATCCAATACTTCTCTACAAGAGAGGAGAAATATGATCTCAGGGAAGAAGTACATTTGAAACACTTCTATGCTAGGACTACGTTAAAAAGCCATAGCATTTCAGTATGTGGAATCAAACTATGGAATGGATTGAGTAAGACCCTCAAACAATGCACAACGATGAGCCAATTCAAGAAACAATACAAGCAGTCATGATGTGCTATACATATCACTATATTGACACTTACTATGGTACCCATTATGTCATTGGATGCTCATATCACCTCGTACTTCGGTTCGGGACAAAAAAATTACAAAATTTTAAAAATAAATAAAAAAAAACTTAAAACTTTATTATGAAAGCAGGAAGTGAACAAATGTAACAGTTACTGATTGTAAAAGTACCAGATGGAGGGGTACGATTTAATAAGCTTTGCTTCTTCCTACTCCTTTTTGACATGTTGAACTGTGAACTGATTATGTGATGCACTCAATTGTAATCATATTTAGTGATAGCATTTAGAATGCACAGAGATTTGTGGGATTTTTTGTTGTTGTTGTAGCTATTCTCCGCAGCTCTCTGCTGTTTCAGCATTTCTTATATAAGTGTAGACTTTCAAAGGTTTGTATATCTCTCAAATAAATTGCGTGGAACAACATTTCACAACTCTCGTGTCTGCGTTTGGGTCCAAAACCTATCAGGGCCGTCAAATTCCATGAAGAGAAGATGGGTGGTTCCCACGCAATTCAAAAATATATCTGTCAGGAACATTCCAGTGAATGGAAGCAGAAACATTTTTACATTCCATTCATTCATTTGCATCACCACCAAGCTAAATGAGAATGCAAAAAAAAAAAATAATGAAATAAATCTGCCTTTTAAATATGTCCTCTTAGGGGTGTTTTGAGACGTGCCATAACATCATTGCTGTGCTTATTTCTGATGAGAACATTTCAAGAATATAAACTGTGACTTTTGGGCTAAAACTGAAAAAAAAATCCATCTTGCTTATTCTGTACTTGTGGAAAAGTTATATACACCACTGCAGTGTGCCTTTTGCATGATTCATCAACTGCACAACAGCAGGTGGTATATTGCAGTACCTTGCAACCAATCATCTACGTTATATCTGGATGTATCAGGGCTATGTGTCATACCTCTATGTATCTTGGCTCACTGGAATAACATATTTAGAAGCTTGACTCATCCTTAACGGAGGTAAAATTATTTATTTAGTGACATATTTTGCATGTATACTTGGACAAGTCTCCACCAGCAACTGCAGAAACTAGTAGTGAATGAGTCGTTCAAAGTTTTTTTTTTTACTGTATTCATGTCTGTTAACTCGTTCACTTATGGTAATGATTTTATTTCATTTGAACATGCATCAGATTACAATTGAGTGCATCCCATAATTAGTTCACAGTTCCACATGTCCAAAAGGGGCAGTAAGAATCAAAGTTTATTAAATCCTACCCCTCCATCTGGTACTTTTACAACCAGTAACTGTTACATTTGTTCACTTCCTGCTTTCCTAATATATATACTTATCCTGCTGCTGTTAGCTAAATCAAAAAGAAAATTCATGTTTATACTTGTCTTGTATATTTCTTAGCCACCTTCTGGATGTTAAGTTGCTGGGTGATGATTTTAGCTTTCTATCCAATACAACACCAGGAGTCAGACTGTTATATTGAATAATTAACTTGTGAGTTCTGATGGGTTGACAAGCTCTCTTATTGCTCGTGATTGCTTGTAATTTAAAGGGGACCTATTATGCTCATTTTCAACCCTTTTTATTGAGTTGTGGTGTCCTATAGAGCAGCTACACACAATAACCTGCACAGAAAACCTTATAGATTTAGCAGAATCTGCACCTATTCCAGCTGTATTTCCTTTGATTTGTACTTCCTGCCAAATTAAATTAAATTATTCCACTCACACCCACTCCTAAAGTGCTTACTAACTATAAACCATATAAGGAAGTCCTCCCCTCTGTGACATCACAAAGGAGCAGTTTTGCCACACCTTTTGAAACCGAGCATTTTGAGCCATCCCAAAGTTCTTTCAGGGCTCACGTCCAAATGTGCAAACCTCATTGTATGAAACTTTGGTATGGTTTAATCTCACATCGGCATTCGGGTTCAGGGAGTCAGCTAGGTGGACTTGTTGTACGTATATGTGCAAGTTTTTCGGGTGAGGTAGAAGCCACATTGAGCACTGAATCATGTGTCAACATCATCGCCGTATCGGATGAAGACTCACTGTATACATGTTCTGCAGGAAATTGTAGCAACCAGTTTACAGTCCGAATAAGATCTCTCAGGATTACCTTTCAGGTAAGGCTGAAAAACCAATTTGTTGACTTTGTAGTATAAGGCTGTTGGATAATACCGTGTCTCCCCGCGGTGAAAGCAGCATCCAAAAACTTAGTAGAAAAGAAGCTTCAATAAGTTTGTTCCATTTTCTTTCATTAAGAACCAGCTATAGTGCCCAACTGGAATACACAATCATTTTAAAAGCCCCTGAAATGAGCAGGAGAGAGATATTACTTTTTGTCATACCAGAAATTCAAGATACAGTTCACAACTGCTGAAAAAGATCATTCTAAGCTGTTGAGTTTAAGTTAATTATAGTGAATTACCAAATTAACTGCATGTACACGGAATACAGTATATAGATATTTAATGTTTAAATGACTTAACTGTGTTGTACCACCTCTTTTTTTTTCTTACAATTTTAACCAGTGGCAATAAAATGTATCGATCCTGTAAAAATGTCTGTGTAAATGGGAAGGCGGAACAACAAAGCAGCTCATTTAAAATTGTGACTGCTACACATTACTGTTACGGATCACTGCAACGCAAATGGAATTCATACTCCGGGACAGTATTCTGTCAGCACTGATAAGCTTTGTATAAACAAGCAACACACATTTGACTTTCATCAGGGAGTTGCCATCCAGTTCAATGGGAACAGAACGCATGATCACTGATAAGAGTTACTTCAGATCAACACAATACACTTTGGAACAATAAACCTCATCATATTTTGCATGCAGGGTGTGTACATGAATAGGCAGGATGGAGATGGCTCTGTCAGTGTAAATGGTGTAATATCATTGCAATAGAAGTGCCGCCAATTCAACCATGAATATAAGAATCAAATACAGGATCTGTGGAAAAAAAGACATATTTTGAAATATGAATATCTTGAGTAACAACATTCATTCATTCATTTTCTACCGCTTTTCCTCACGAGGGTCGTGGAGGGTGCTGGAGCCTATCCCAGCTGTCTTTACACCCTGGACTGGTGGCCAGCCAATCACAGGGCACATATAGACAAACAACCATTCACACTCACATTCATACCTATGGACAATTTGGAGTCGGCAATTAACCTAGCATGTTTTTGGAATGTGGGAGGAAACCGGAGTACCCGGAGAAAACCCACGCATGCACGGGGAGAACATGCAAACTCCACACAGAGATGGCCAAGGGTGGGACTGAACCCTGGTCTCCTAGCTGTGAAGTCTGCGCGCTAACCACTCGACCGCCATGCCGCTGAGTAACAACATACCCGGGGCAAATAAAAGTAACCTTTTTCAATCCAGGGCAGTTTTTAGTGTTTTACTTACTTTTTTTGGGATAGCTTTATATCTCTCTTGAAAAAAAAAATAGTTTTTAGTACCAAATATCCAAATATCTGCAGGCTCGTGTGGATGATAGGCCAAATCGTGGAAAAATAACTTTATTTAATGAGATACTCGCCTACGTGTGGACAGTGCCTTATTGTGCACGTCACTTTCCAGAAACATGGCCCAAGGCTTAACAGATTAAGTAAATGTATGCAGGAAATTTAACCAATCACATAAGACGGATAATTAGTCAGATTATATCACAGGAAGGGAAGGGTGGATGATGAGATATTATACATCTGTTTTAGTCCCTAGAAGTCTATATTTAAACCTGCCATGTTTAATTCATCATCAGCTGCCAACCTCTGAAGCTGCATGGCTCTGCATCTGGGAAGATACAGTACCAAGAACACCAAGTAAAATGGAAAAAGATTTATATAGTAGCATCCTATATTGAATTAATTCACACTAAAAGAGGGAACAGAGGTTTGTGAATTAATCGGTTCTTCACTGGAAGGTGTACCCTTGACATTGAACACCCGCTTATATGTAGCGCTGACATAAACAGCTACTTTTTCGAGGAATTGTTCAAATATTATTATTGTATTGTGTATTCTTATTTTTAATACTACTAAAACTCAAGGGCAAAAACATAAAATGTTATCTGTACCGTGACAAATGTAAATAATGTAAGTACACAACCCATTCCTATCATGTGATATGGTCATATCACCTTGTACTTCGGTTAAAAATAAAAATAAAAATAAAAATAAAAATAAAAATAACTTAAATTATATTAGGAAAGCAGGAAGTGAACAAATGTAACAGTTACTGACTCTTGGTGTTGTATTGGATAGAAAGCTAAAATCATCACCCAGCAACTTAACATCCAGAAGGTGGCTAAGAAATATACAAAACAAGTATCAACATGAATTTTCTTTTTGATTTAGCTAACAGCAACAGGATAAGTATATATATATTAGGAAAGCAGGAAGTGAACAAATGTAACAGTTACTGATTGTAAAAGTACCAGATGGAGGCGTAGGATTTAATAAGCTTTGCTTCTTCCTACTCCTTTTGGACATGTGGAACTGTGAACTGATTATGTGATGCATTCAATTGTAATCTGATGCATGTTCAAATGAAATAAAACCATTATCATTAACATATCGTGCCTGATCTTTCACCCAAATATTCACATCATTATCAACAACATTATTTATGTATGTATGTATGTACATGTATGTAGGACTATATCTAAACATAAGCATCTGCATTTCCACTATGCTAAATGAGTCACATTCTGGACTAGCCTACTACCTAAATCAAAGAGCTTAGCTCTGCCTAATAAGGACTTGTGCAGAAAGCAGGCAAGCACGCAGCTGTGCTGCTCTTGCAACGTTTACACTTGCATGCACAGCCGATTTAAAAACATGACTGCCAGACTCTAAGTAGACCCTGTTTAACATCCAAAGGCAGTCATTGGACTTATCAAGATTTAATAAACTAGCTGGCCGTTTCATGAATAAAATCATGATTGCGCTCCTGTGATAAGACGGTGAAGTTTTGTGGGTGTCATGTGTCATGTGACAGTCATGTGGCGTAAGTCATTTCCAAATGTTTTGTGCCATTAAAGCTCGTTTTAAAGCTATTTAACAATTGTAATGCTTTAATGGGTTGTGACATGTTACAGTTCGACTGCTTTAGATTATTTGTTCTATGAATCCATAAAGCAACACATGTTGATATGAAATGGAGTTATATTGGAGATATATTTCAAGAAAATAATGCATCTTAGCTTTGTGATGTCGGTAAAAGTTATTATTACTATAAAGTTCGGTCTTCCTTTACTCAATTTTTGCTGTTTTTTTTGTTCATTTCCAAATAGTATTACTTTATTCTTATATAATATTGATTTGTAATAGTAGGACTTTAATCTCACAATATTTTGACTTTATTTCCTTGACATTAATATTTTTCCCCAACCAAATTTATATATAACCATAAACTTTATTTTTATTTTGTTTGTTTCTGTTAATATTATGACTTTATTTCAACATATTTTCTTTTATATTTAAACTCTATGCTACAAAAAATTCTTTTATTATTTTTTTCCTCCTAATATTAAGCGTTAGCTAAAGAAGGAGTCCTACCAGGCCTTTTTGGCGTCCAACCTCAGCAGCAATGGCATGCAGCGAGAGGCCTTAATTATGCAGCTCAAAAATCTGATTCAAAAAGAGAAAGCTTTATTGCCTTTGCCATCTCGAATGGCATCTACAATGATATTGAATGTACATTTTTGCCAAGATTTTGGCTTTTAAAGACTGTTTTAAAGCTGTTTTAAGGCCTATTTTACTTTAATGGTGGCTTGCAATAGCTTACTTACTCCAAAACATTTTTTGTCTCGCTTGAAGCTGTACTTAGAACCTCCTTCAAATCCAACAGTGCAAAATGCTACTTCTTGCATTTTTTCAACTGGCCTTAAATAAGTATATTTGAGCTAAAGTCACGTACTCCCTACCCTTAACACTTAAAAAAAACATACACCACAATAAGCACACAATAAAACATTTGTTTGATACTGTACACTTAATTATTACACACTTAGAATAGATTTTTTGGGGGAAAAATGAAAGCTTCACAGAAGAGCATGCCTTTCTTAACTGCCTTTAAGCAAAGCATTAATATTTGTGATCAAGGATGACATGAAAGGAAGAATAGAATAAACACGTGCGTCTTTGCAGCGCCACTCAACACACAAAAATGGTCAAAAAAGACAAACTATTAGTGCAGCATATAAATAATGAACATGCAAAAATGTGTGTGCAGCTCATCCAGTGAGCAAACTAATTATACTACAGGCTCCTACAGGTCAAAGCGTACTAATTAGTCACAGCGGAACGTAAGAAGACCGGCTCTCATTGAGCATACAATATAAATTTAATCTTCAAGATTAAACACTCTTAATGCACAACATCATCATCAGACTTATTTGTTTATATAACGCACAAAGAACAATTTACAGCTGCATGCACTGTCTCTTGTTCACATGAGGCGTTATTAGCGTTATGAGCGCATTACGTAAAGTCAATATCAGACTCAGGCGCTAAAGTAGTCACGCTGATTTTACTTTTGATTCTTTTATTCACACACCCATGACGAAAATCCATGTACTGACCACTTTGGGAACCTAGGGTGAAATTGTAAAGCACATTTATATATCGGCAACAAACTGGCAAACTTTTCTAAAGGGATGTCAGCCGCTGCACACATTGTTACTAAATATTCAACAAATTGGAATGCCTGTGTTTGTGATGAAGGAAGATGTAGTCACCCATGCAATTCCAACTGCATACACCCTGGACTGGTTATCAGCCAATCACAGGGCACATATAGACAAACAACCATTCACACTCACATTCATACCTATGGACAATTTGGATTCGCCAATTAACCTATGTGGGAGGAATCCGGAGTACCCGGAGAAAACCCACGCATGCACTGGGAGAACATGCAAACTCCACTCAGAGATGGCCGAGGGTGGAATTGAACCCTGGTTATATATATATATATATATATATATATATATACGTATATATATATATATCTTTGGTAGCAATGAATTAATCTGTAGAAACTCCAAAGGAGTCAGTGCCTCACCAGCCATGAACCGTCACTGGTAATTTTACATTAAATGGCTTTGTATGAATGACTTGGTAACTTCAAATGCTGTGATATTTGTTTTTTTTTTAATCCCACAAACAACGAAAAAATACTTCCTTTGTGTTTTGGATGAAAAAGATAAACACTAGCCAAATTTGGAGACATGCTTTTTTTTACTGAAAAACAATATTTGTTGTTAATTTGTGGATGAATGACTGAATAGCTCAGATTAACAAAAAGTAATTACACAGCAAGAGATGCAAGACGGCACTATGCAAAGACATAACTGCAGAGGAGCGATCACATGAGAGTTGGATTTGCTGCTGTTGCTTTTTGCGTTGATGCCCCCTAAACCAGCGCTGTAAACCCAGAGGACACAATGCATGTGACAAATACACACACACACACACACACACACACACACAGACACATTCCCTGCACTGATGCTTTCGCAGTAGCTTATATGGCAGGAGTCAGGTAATTAATCCAAGTCACCAGAGCTTGCAATTCCCAATTAACCCAGAAGAATGATGATGCTACTTCGTGGGAACAGAACAGTCTCACAAGAATGCATTTGCAACAACCAGATTTCCATCCGCTAATCATAATGTTGTAAACTCATTTACAGTTCATTTTTATCTGATGATTTTTTTATTTTTTTTTTTTACTCCAGCTAGCACACTGAGCAGAGAAGTAAATGGGATTATCTAGGTCAATCATCGTTAATTCAGAAAAAGAACGAAAATGAGCTGATGACTAAACACCACCTAAGGAGCAATTAATGACTGAATGGGTGCAAATGTTTGACAAATGTTAAAAGGGATCATGTACACAATTATTGTAACTATAGTTGGTAGTAGTATTAGTAGTATAGTAGTTCGCATAGTTGCCTTTCATGTTTTCAGCGGATGGCATTGAATCAAGAGAGGAAATCAGAACTTAATGTTGAATAAAAAACATATTTGGTATTTGGAAATATTCATCCATCTATCAATTTTCTATACCGCTTATTCTCACCAGGGGATGTTGGAGCCTATCCCAGGCGGGGTACACCCTGGACTGGTTGCCAACCAATCACAGGGCACATATAGACAAACAACCATTCACACTCATATTCATACCTATGGACAATTTGGAGTCGCTAATTATGTCGCCATGTATGTTTTTGGAATAATATGCTATAACCGTAGCTGCACCTTCAACCACCTGCTACTCATCCATGGGGTGGAGTGGTTAGCACACAGACCTCACAGCTAGGAGACGAGAGTTCAATCCCACACTCGGCCATCTCTGTGTGGAGTTTGCATGTTCTCCCTGTGCATTCCAAAAACATGCTAGGTTAATTAGCGACTCCAAATTCTCCATAGGTATGAATGTGAGTGTGAATGGTTGTTTGTCTAAATGTGCCCTGTGATTGGCTGGCCACCAATCCAGGGTGTACTCTCGCCCGAAGACAGCTGGGATAGGCTCCAGCACCCCTGCCACCTTTGTGAGGATAAGCGGTAGAAAATTAATAGCACTCCTACCTCTGCTACTAGAAGCCAATAGGCACACTCAGTAATGAAGATAATAGACTGTTGGGAATAAATTAATACATTTGCATGGAATAAATATTAGAAGTGAAATTGTAGCTGTCGGTCAGTGCTTCTGATAGTGTTTAAGCCAGCAGAGAAGTTTGCTGGCATTGACTGCCCGTCATTTCCAATACATCATTTATGCATTTTCTATGTAATATATTTATTTATATAATACTGATATGTGGATCACTTCAATCTAAATCCCCCAAAGCCTCTCAAAAAATCTCATTGTTGCTCAGAGTCCTTGTGATCAATCTTCCTCCACACCCATCTGTCTGTTATCTTTCCTCGTTTGTCTGGAGTTCATTTTGCCACATCCATCCACAAACCAACTCGCAAAGCTGACATATCGCACAACATTGCTTCTCTCTTTCTAGCCTAAGGTCAGCTCAGGGAATAAGATAGCGTTGAAAAGATAGTGGAAAAATGTCACAGGGGAATGAAATATTGATGGAGAGAAAGGTCTTGCCTCTTTCTCCTGCCCTCAGGCATTGAGTTTGAGTCACGCAGTTGATGGGCAATGGAGGGGAAAGTTAAAGCAAACACGCTCATCTGCATGGAAAAGAGAGCAGCACAGGAACCCCACTATCCTGTCCATACTCTCCGACTGATAAATCATTACCCTTTTCCTCGCGCTAAGCAAGCCCTAATCAGATTGACTTAATGTGGCTCATCTCTCGCCAAAAGCATCCAAGCTCAACATACACCATGATCCCGTTCTGGTAAATCAGAACTTAATCAACCTAAATAAGGGACAGGAAAATGAATCCTAAAGGTGCTATTTGGAGCGAGTGAGCATCAATTAGGATGTGTGGACAGAGCAGAGATTTAGAGGCGGGGCAAGACATTTTAAATTTCATTAAAAGCACGGTGGTATCATCCGAAGAAAGAAAAGTACCACAAAAATGCTAATGAAATGAAATAATCCAGTCCAATACGAAAAACAAATACAGAGGATGTGATGAAAGACTAACAAGAAATACTTTGCATGCCAGCTGTATGACTCACCATTGATCCACTTAGCCTCTGGGTCATGGACCTTGAACTCGGGGTTAAACAGATCCTCCACAGTTAGTTTTGTGTCACTTCCAGCTTGGTTGTCAGCTGAAAATAACAAAAAAAAAAACAAAACAGAATGACTATTATCCCTATCAGAGAGTATAAGGAAAAATGTATTGTGACTAATGGTCACTACTATAGGTGCTATAGGTACTATAGGTGTAATGGTATAGTACATGTATTCATAACGGAATACTTTGGGTTCAGATCAGAGGGGTGCCGATTTCCTGCACAGACCACTAAAAGTCAAGGTCAGAAAGTGTTTATCAAGCTTTAAAACCCTCTTCCATCGTTAAAGTTTTGTGTTTGGGAACGCTTGGAATTCAGGTTGAAATATGTAAAACCAGGGTTCCAGACCAAGTCTTTCCACTCGGAGCACAATGGCGCCTAACTTGAACTTTCAGGAGAAAACCGAAATTGCCCTGCCAAGTGTTGCTGATAAATACTTCAACAATGAATGATATTTATAATAGCACATTGGTATCCAACATCCATCACTACAAAAGCTACTTTGACAAAAAAAAGACCCAGGGTGAAAACACCCCCTCCACTAAAACAATTGAGTTGTGGTTAAATGCAATACAAACCTTTTTTAATGCACCATTGTCAAAAACATTGAAGATTTTTGCATCGCTATAAACCTTCCCATTCACACACTGATGGCACATGATATCAGTACAGTACAAGTCGGAAAAAAAATAATAAAAAAATAATAATAATAGAAGACAATTAGTATTTAAATTGTCTGTGAATGCTAAGGAACTGAAACTGAACTGAAATGACGGCAAAAGTGACAACCTTCAAAATGTGGAAAATGTGTTAGCCTGAATGTTTCGATGCTGGAATTGGAAAATTCTGCAATGGAAAAGGACTGAAATATGTGCAATTCTGGGAAACCCAGAATTTTGGGAATGTCAAAAAACACCCCCTCCATTAAAACAATTGAGTTGTGGTTAAATGCAATACAAACCTTTTTTAATGCACCATTGTCAAAAACATTTCATATTTTTGCATCGCTATAAACCCTCCCATTCACACACTGATGGCAGATGATATCAGTACAATACAAGTCAGAAAAAAAATAATTAAAAAAATAATAATAAAAAATAATAAAATAGAGAAGACAATTAGTATTGAAATTGTCTGTGAATGCTAAGGAACTGAAACTGAACTGAAACGGTGCATGGAATTTGAAATGACAGCAAAAGTGGCAACCTTCAAAATGTTGAAAAATAGACTGAAATATGTGCAATTCTGGGAAACCCAGAATTTTGGGAATGTCAAAAAAAAACACCCCCTCCACTAAAACAATTGAGTTGTGGTTAAATGCAATACAAACCTTTTTTAATGCACCATTGTCAAAAACATTTCATAGTTTTGCATCGCTATAAACCCTCCCATTCACACACTGATGGCAGATGATATCATGCAATGTGCCAGTTCATCAGGAGCAAAAAGGGGTATCAGTTCCAGGATCCAGGACAACACAGCCAACAGACATTGAACTTTTCAATTACACAGTAATTGCTGATTTAATGCTTTTACATTATGAGCCAAAACAAAGTAGTCGCAGACATCCCCTTTCTTGCAGCGGTCAAACACTTCGTACTCAGGCTGCAGATCATTTACATAGCATCATTAAAAAACAGACTGTTTCCACACACCTACAGAACAATACATTTCTATGTTTATGCTATGCTCAATGCTCCAACATGACCCCGGAAATGTTTGGCTTTTGAACATAAAATGTTAACGAGGCATGGAATGTGACTTTTTAAATAGGACAGCTGCTGACTGTGAGCAGAGAAGGAAGGCCAAGTGATTTTGAATGTCAGCCATGTTGGCGATCCTTGACACGCCGCACACCATATTTGTACGGTCTAACCAAACATGGAATAGACCGGTTGTTGAATAGCCAGGGGATAATAGCAATGTTTTTATTTCAAATGCATTCAATAAATAAATAAGAGGAAAATGTATCTAATTATCAAATTATCGTAATTGTCAAAGGGGCTCTGACATCAAGACAAAAAAGCAGGTGTGAAATGAAATCACATAATCTTTAATGGTCATTATTTTATGCTTAATAGTTTAAATTTTAAACACTGCAGGTTTTCTCCCTAACCAGTTTCTTCAGCAGGTGATTTTAATTGATGAAATTGAACCAAAATAAGTGCCAAATATTGAAATAAGTATCATAATTTCTGGATGATAAGCAATGACTTTTTGTGCTGTTAGTGAGGTGGATCGTGATGGCTGATCTGTTTGTCAGCATGTCGGCAATAATATAATGCTACAGAAACTTGTATTGTATACGATGACTTCTTAGAAGTTACTGTGTGTGTACAGAAACAACAAAATACTTCAACTGATATGTAAAAAAATGAGGTAAGTTTGATCATGAGCATTACCTGGTGTAAGGAGGATGACAGACATTGTGATGAGAGAGCAGACGACTAGGATGACCAGCAGGGCGATGGCGATGCCCTTCCAGTTTCTTTGAGGTGGACTAACCCCACCAAGGTCCTGTAGAGAGAAATGGAGATCAAACAGGGACAGCAAGACCATTTCACAAGGAAAATACCAAGTTCACATACCATAATACATTTTTTTCTAATAGATTGTCAGCACAAACAGTAAAAACAGAGAGGTCTACTGTCTTTCTCTTCACCCCATTCCTGCCCCGTCAGCAGCTACCGGTTGGCCAGGGGTGGCCGGTGACACCCAGTGGCCACCCCCATGTCTGAGCGACCTTTTTTACAAACACAGCTCTGTGCTGCAGAACATTAATTCAGCCAAACCGCCATTTCCCCTTGGAAGCATTTCACTGCAGCACACAACTTTCCGTGGTCCAAAAGCAGCGGCGGAGCTACGGGATGGCCAATGGTGGCCGTGGCCACCCCTGTTCACACTCTGGCCACCCCACTAGCCACCTAGACAATTTGGGTCTCAACTTGTTACCACCCCAATGTGAGTAATGGTTGCACCCTCAGGGTGTACCAGCAACAACTCCATGTGATGAATTTTACCGCTAGCATGCATGCTTGGTCTGTTTTGCATCATCATCATTCTTTTCATTATATGAATATTACCAATACTACTGCAACTTTTGTTATTATTTCTCTCGCTATCAATTATTTCTATAGTTGCTCACTTATAAGCACAAGCAGGCGAAAACGCTATTGCAACAGCTGCTGCTATGACTGTCTATTTGGTCCGCCCTCTTCTATCTCCATGTCAATCCCCAGGTCCGCCAGCCAGGTTCTCCAATCAGACTCCACGACTAGATCCCTACTATTCCTGCACTCGATGCTTATCTGACACATCCAGCACCAAACAAACAGGCCATGAAATAGATGCTCTCACCACCCGTTGCTGCATTATACCCCCTCCACCTACTATCGCAGTTCATGTGAGTGTTTATATTCTCTATCGCTTTTATTCCCCTCTTAACCCATGTACTGTTTTGTTGCTTCAAAAAAAAATAAAAAACACAATACAACTTAAACAGGCTTGTACAGCATATCTGGTATGGCAAAATAAGCATACATGTTTAACTGCTGAACAGTACAGGTCGGAAAAAATAAAATAAAATAAAATAGAGAACATAATTAGTATTGAAATTGCCTGTGAATGCTAAGGAGCTGAAACTGAACTGAAATGGTGCATGGAATTTGAAATGACAGCAAAAGTGGCAACCTTCAAAATGTGGAAAATGTGTTAACCTGAATGTTTCGATGCTGGAATTGGAAAATTCTGTAATGGAAAAGGATTGAAATATGTGCAATTCTGGGAAACCCATAATTTTGGGAATGTCAAAAGAACATGAACTGAATGTTGGTGCTTGTTGTTTTACAACGTTCCATGTTCTGTTTTGTGGTTATGGACCGACTCCCATAAATTTATTAAAATTAATTAATGTAATTTAAATTAATTAAAAACCCATAAAGCTTCCTTCATAACTAGTTACAGTATAGAGTGGGAAAATACAGTATGCGCCTCACGCACAGCTATACTAAGGAAGGATAACATCGCTTATTGCTTATAACTAATTTCTTGCACCTCGTTGTATCTCCTCGGCATAATCGGCTGTTCTCGTGGAAGTGCACTAAGCAAAGCCTTCACCATGGATGTAAACATCATAAAAAGTGCAGAGAGAGGAGAAACTTTGACTAATATTGTATCAATTGCCTCGACCATCCTTGTGTGCATGTTGTTCCAACTCTTCCAATGACAGCAACAGTAATAACTAAGCGGCGTTGTGGTCTCATTATTGAGATGGAAAGGTTGTTTGTGCTTTGGCTGGAAGACCACAATCAATGCTGCATCCCAGTGAGCCTCATGTGAAGACTAAGAGATTGGAGAAATCTTGAAAAATGAAAAGTGGAAAGGGAGTGAAGGTCAAGTGTTTATGGCCAGGAAGGGTTGGTTTATGCAGTTTCAGGCTTGTAGTAATTTGCATAACCTTAAGGTTCAAGGTGAAGCTGCTGGTGGGGATGATAAATCAGCAAATGACTGGATAGGCTTATGAAAGGAATAGGAGAAAAGAATTGAAAAGAAAGAAGAAGAAGATAAAATATAATGGTTGCTGAAATGAGTTAGTCCCTGCTTAAAACGTATGCATAAATACCTAAAGCAAAATAAACAAATATTCTTTGGTGCCCATACTCAGTCACCGAGTTGTGTGTTGACCCTCAGAAATGGCGCCACATCTCAAGGTGATAAGGAATGCTACGCATTTGCATTCAAGACCTCCATTGATCAAACTGACTGGAGATAGGCTTGTTTGTACAATATGATTGGCCGTGGAGTGTGCTATGTGAGTGATAATATCTGCTGTGGAACCACCCTCCAGGAACATTTGTTTCTGCCTTCAACTGTGTGGCTGAGTCTTCTTCATGTTAGTGAAGATTCCACACAGGAAGAATGAAATGATTAATGAAACCTCCCTTATATAAAAAGCTAATTTCTCCAGGCTCTCCAGCCTCAATTACCCATAAACCCTGTAGGTACAATACAAACTGCTAATACACCTTGATCGGTCGGCACGGTACATCTAATGGAATCTTGATCTTTGTGTAAACATCTCTGTGTAGTAGCCCAGCTCCCTCCCACGTTTCATGAACATGTGAGAGGTTCATTGGAAACTCTAAATTGCAACCACGGCTGTGAATGTGAGTGTGATTGGTTGCTAAACAAAACATATTTGTTCAGAAATACAACATTGCATAAAATCCTGAAATGCAATAATCCTCCGAGAAGCTCCGGTCAAGAGGGACTTGGACCAACTGAATCCAGGGAAAGCAGAGTGGCCTGATAAAGCCCCAGCCCCAGGCTATTGACGACCTGTTCTGTTGCACTGTGTGCCAATTAATAAGGACGACATACCTGGAGCGCTCGCCTCTTACATTATGAAGGCATTTGTAAGAGTGTACCCAACCTCTCGCCCAAAGACAGCTGGGATAGGCTCCAGCACCCCCCGCGACCCTCGTGAGGATAAGCGGTAGAAAATGAATGAATGAATGAATGTTTGGACGCCTCCCTGGTGACGTGTTCCAGGCATGCCCAGCCGGGTAAAGGCCCCGGGGCAGGCCAAGGACACGCTGGAGGGACTATGTCTCACAGCTGGCCTGGGAACACCTTGGTGTCCTCCCGGTGGAACTGGAGGAGGTGGCCGGGGACCGGGAAGTCTGGGCTTCCCTACTAAGACTGACCCGGATAAGCGGAGGTAAATGGATGGATGGATGTTTGGTGTTTGGATTATCTCTATTACAGACCACAGTCTATTCTTCTGTCGCACTGTATCTTTGACACAACCAGCACAGGGGTGCCACAAGGACCTGTGTCGGCTCCCTTCCTGTTCACCATTTCATGTATAGTGCGGATTTGAACCATGAACTTTCAGATGATACGGGAGTTGTTGGCCTAATTAAAGGTTCAAAGTAAAAGTACTTCATCGACAGGAGTGAGATCAATCAGGATCCAACTAACACCCATCAACATTTAAGGAAACGAGGTCGAAGGGTTCCTAATCACAGATACCTGCAGGTGCAGCTAAATAACAAGTTAGACTGGGAAAACCAGATGAAGGCTGTGATAGCAAGGTGCAAAGTTAACTTAATCTCATTTATAATCTGCCCACCCTGACTGTGCAATGCCTACCACACAGCAGAGGCCAATGTTGTGTTTTTTACTATACAGTACTTTGCTGGAGAGAGGGTACTTGCACTACAGGCACATGCAGGGTAAACAAACTCATTAATACAGCAGGCTGTGTAGTGGCGTCTGAATTACCAACACCCCGACAGGTCACAGAGGGAAGGATGCTCTCTCTATCACGACCCACTCCCCTCATCTACTCCATGCACTTGGAGGTGATTAATAGTAGCACCTTCAGTCACGGACTGATTGTACCGAAACTGCAAGCCCGGGCTGTTAAGAAAGTGTTTTATTCCAGCTGCAATCAGACTGTTTGATAAACATAAATATGCACCTCAGTCCACTTTTGCACCTGTGCTGTGTTTGTGTGTGATTGTGCTGATGCTGCCACCAATAAGGTTTAGCAAGCGTTGCTTCAGACATCCGTGCCTGTTTGTCGTCAGTCAGGTTTTTGGGTTTATCTGCGTGGTTGGTTCCGTTTTGGTGACTCATATTGTAGTCATAAATACTTAACAGACCATCTTTTGATTAAAAAATTCAGCATTTTGCTCAATAAACTCATAAACCGTATT
Source organism: Doryrhamphus excisus (assembly GCF_037039965.1). Classification (NCBI taxonomy): domain Eukaryota; kingdom Metazoa; phylum Chordata; class Actinopteri; order Syngnathiformes; family Syngnathidae; genus Doryrhamphus; species Doryrhamphus excisus. The sequence goes on along the minus strand of NC_136368.1, from coordinate 17,683,527 downwards.
AAAGGTGTTTTACATACATCGGCTACAAGACATGAGTTCTAGTTATGCATATATATATATATATATATATTTATATATATATATATATATATAAAAAGATAGACTTTCTTTATTGTCATTGCACAATAACACAGCAGTGAAATTGCAGTGAAATATGAAATATGAATATGAAAAATGGAGGTGGACATCAACTAAAAAATTGCACAAATAATTTAAATAATTTTGAATGAATACTAATAATTGAAATGTATACATATATGTTTGTCATATATATATTTAAATTATTATTCTATATATGAAATTTATATATATATATATATATGCTTGTCATATATATATATATATATATATAAATGAAAAATGGAGGTGGACATCAATTAAAAAAATGACAGACTAGCCTATTTTGCTTCCACAATGATCCAGCGTTCTAGAGAACAGGTCATTGGGTAAATTCATACAAAAACAGAAATAATTCTCGGACAGATAAAACAACAAAGTATTCTGTTGCAGTATCTACGGATCTTTAAAAACAATATTACAACATTGCTTGTGGTATTTCCCAGGGTTCAGTACTTGATGCAAAATGGTTTATTTTTGAGAAACAATTAAAATACAAATACAAGTATTACAATTTGTATTAGAGATGACACAAATGTTTTCTTCTGGTAAGAGCAGGAGCTATTAAGAAGAATAATACTAGAAATGTTTATTTAAAGTGGTTTGATGGTAGGAAATGATCACTGAATGTAAGTAAATGCTCTACTGGAGCTAAAAGTTTTGATAGTCCATTAACATACCGTTAGTTTCTGGGGTTACTAATAGAATGAAAGCATACATCATTCACTGCTTATACTGCAGAAATGAGTACTTAATTGTTATTTTGGTCACACAATTTCCCTGTTTTTGTCATGAAAAACAATGAAAATGACTGATTTGGTTAATCTTCAAACAGCATTCTCACACTGTACCATTCTTTCATTCCACCATGGACAAATTGGACAAAGTTAAACGAGTCATGAAAGATTAGACCAAATCTAAATTACAAATCTGTTTCCATGAGGTATTTTTTTGTACTTTGTATCTCATTTAAAATAGGTAATTTAAATAATCTTTCTGGAATGAATAGAGAACTGTGAGTACTGAAAGAAGCATTAAGAGTTTTGACATACTGAGTCTGTCATGTTTCTTTTCGAGGGTTTGTCAAGGCATACAAAGACACTTGAACGCTTTTCCTATCAGAAGCAATGACAGTCTGAGATAGAACGAGCAAATCACAGTCATTATACACTCAAGTGGGACAATACGTGTTTCAGTAAACCTATTCCAACTGGAGGGCAGCCTGGGATCTTAGTCTTAGCTCTTAGTAGCAATTCATGTATTTCTTTTGTTAAATTTCTCAATTCAATTCTCTCAAGTCTTTGCATGCAAGTGCATTTCTAATTATGTACACCATCACAATTTCATCAAAGATTGTGTTGTCTACAAGGAGGCAAATGTACAAAAAGATGAAATGTAATATCACAATTACGTATATTATCAATTATCTGTAATACTGCTTACTCCAACCTTTTCTATTTGTCGGTATCTTGAACAGTCATTTACAAAACAGCCATTCATTGATTGTGTCCTGCTTATTTCCACACCAAATAAAAAATGGTAGATTACGTTTAGTACAGCTAGCAGCTTGTACCCAGGCATGCCCATATAAGGAAGTCACCACCTGGATGGCTCACTGTGAAGTCACGGTAAACCAGTGTTGCAAAAAACTCTCTTAAAGGAAGTGTTCCGAGCCATCCCAAACATCTTTCAGGGTCACTTCCAAAGGCGCAAACCTTATTATTTGAAACTTTGTCATCTTTTAATATAATAACACAACATTCAAACAATATTTATATTATTATAGGTCAGAAAAGTGAAACAGGCATAATGGGTCCCCTTTAAGCATCTACAGTTGTTAGGTCTTTCCATTGGTCTTGTCAAGATCCCCATTGTTTTTTATTTTTGTATATTTTTAATATTTTTGTATATTTTTAGACTCCACAGTACAGAATCATCAACCACTGTCTGTATATTACCTGTAATAATTACAATGAAGAGATGAAATAATATTAAAATTAACACGTAAGACAAGATGAGGTGATGGGTTGTTGTACCCATCATGATCTCATTGCCAACCACAATTCCTGGGAGACCATTATTGATTTTATGTCTCTGTGTCTGGAATAAACAGCTAACAAAGTACAAGTACTATTTGAATTTCCTTTTTTTTTTCCTGCTTAATTCTCTTCACTTTGGAGTGCTATGTATTTAAGACAGTCCGTGATGAGAAGCCTCTTACGATAAAATACCTAGAGGAGTAATTCTACCTGTCTCTCCCTTGAACAAACGGCATCACGCCCCAATCAATAGAATCAATTATTCATCGCGTGAAGGAGGCCGAGGATGGTACAGATCAATGAAAGAATTCCAACGAGACATGACGGACACCTCTGTTAGTGAGAACTATTCAAGTTCTCCAGAAAAGTATATTCTATTTGTATAAAGACAAGCAAAGTTGGTCTCTTAGCTATGGAGAACTTAAAACAAATAAATAAATCTTCAAAAATACATCTGAAAAATGACTGTAATTACTACAATCAATCAGCAGCTGATAACCGATATTGCTGTGTGAAGCCTGGATTCTGCCCCTGTGTCAAGGTGCTATACGCCGACTCGAAACTCCCTCTCCAAATCCTTCTGCATAGCATGATGTGTACATCAAAAAAAAAAAAAAAAAAAAAACTCCTGCCACCTCACACTTTCCCTCCTCAGCCACAATTGGAAAAGGTAGTCCACTGCACAGCACGATTCCATGCACATTCATAGAATAACTGTAATGTGATTGCACCTCACAGGTTCCTAATGATAACCTTGTGCTGAAAGAGGGTGCACACAGTACTGATCCACAGTCAGTCACAGTGACAATCGTTCACATTCATGTATAGACCCCGCACTGCCTGCATGGAAATCAGGCAAGTCAATCACTCGCAACCGGAATTGCTGGGTTAAATTGGTAAAATTGATTTCCATTCATCATTTTTACGCATAGTGTGTTTTTTGCATGTAAAACTATAATTTTACTGTATGTGTATTGTGTTAATATTTTGTCGTCTGCAACCAATCAATTGCATTTACATTATTTCATACCCTTTGGAATGGGTACACACAAAATCACATAATTTGTCCATATAAATAATACATCAATCGATCCATTTTCTATGCCGCTTATCCTCACTAATGTCATGGTGGTATGCTGGAGCCTATGCCAGCTGACTTCGGGCAAACGGTGGGGTACACCCTGCACTGGTCGCCAGCCAATCGCAGTGCAAAAAAAAAAAAACAATAATTAAAAAAACATTATGACTTACACTACTAAAGAACAAAAAGATACAGGAATGACTGACAAATAGGAAAGGAGTTGCACACTACGGTATATTCACAATGCATGTACTATTTCAGGGACAGCTCAGTGATGCAACATTTTCATTTTAAAGTATCGCCATCATTGCATAATTTCCATTTAGAGATGAAAAGAAGACAGTAAACTCTTCCCCAAATGGTCTTAGGGACATTTAAATGTAATTTTATATAGTGGTTCTATTCCCCTGCAGGCGAATATTTGATACAAATGCAATTAGATGCAGATGACTGCATTCCAGTAAATGATACTGCAGTCTGCAGATAAGACTCTAGTCAGCTGAAAAATACTTATCATTTATCAATAGAAATAAAAAACTGAAAGAATAACCTGACTACCCTAACAATAGAAAAAGAAACTCATTGAAATGACGTTCAGTGGATGTGCGCAGGAAATTGTTTTTCCCTCTGACACTAACAAGTGGTGCTGCCTCTTTTTCTACCTATGAGTGATGATGGAGGCCAACTCCCTGAAAAATAAATAAGGGGCACCTACTTGGCAGGGCAGACCGACCCAATTTTTATTTGTGTGAGATGATTTTTATTCTATTTATTTCAATCCTCCGGCTTAATCCATCATTGCACTCTGCTTGTGGTTGTTTACCTTCGAATATCACTGCATGTTATGTGTTGTTTTATTGTATTTATTCATGTATGTAATGCATAACCAGATATGACATTTTCATCTGCGCTAAGTGCATTGCTTACGTTTTTACATAGGTCAGTCTTGGTGAATAAAAACAATAGAGAACACCCCAAAATATTACATATGGGAAGTATGGTTACTGACCATTTATGTTCATACATTTAAAATAATAATAATAATAACCACCACAGCACATAACGTCGCAGATGCGCTGATGTGAAAATTATCAAAAGAGGAAGTGACGTACGTCTTGCGGATGTGCAGAACCAATCACGTTTCCGGCACAGATTGCATAATGACAATAGCTTCCCATTGGACAAAAAAAGCACCGTTTAACCCATCCATCCATTTTCTAAGGAACAATTGGCCACCCAAAGAGGCACAGTGCTATAAAACCGCTCGCCAAGAGGGCATTAGAAGGATGATAAATGTGAAGGAACACTACACCTGGGATGTGCGGATCTGACAACTGATTTAATAATGTAACTCTTGTGTCTAAAGTGTCTTTCCATCAGCGGTTCTTTACATTTGTATCTGAATGGCACAAGACAGAAAGAGTGTCATGGTCCGTGTCATGGCGCTTCCTGTTCTGTGCTCTTTGTTTCATGCGGCTTGGTCCGGTGACCTTGGGAGGGGGAGCAACGCGACAGGCCATCACCATACAAAAGCTCAGAATCCACAGCAGGAAACCGCAAAATTATTCCTAAAGGTTCAGAAGCAAACACTACTATTGACTTTGGCTTGTTTCCTCCATGACTTCCTGTGTCCAAAAGCATAATCCATGAGTTTTTAAACAATAAAACAATATATATATACATAGTCTACCAAAAAAAACACAGATATTTGTGAAAATAAACATAGATGAGAACTGAAACATATCAATTGCATCATTCCAGTATCTGACACCATAGCGGTATCAATAATTTATATTCCGATCGATGCACCCACGTCTGTCACACACCACTGTTGTCATAACAGCCAGGAAGCACAAACAAACCAACCTAAACAACAGAAAAGCTAAATACTACCTGCCATTCTCATAAAGACAGGCGGAAATACAGTAAAACCTTTGTTTTGGAACTCTGCAGTTTTTGTACAAGCAGGTTATCAGTTTTGATTATCATACAAAACTGCGAATTAAAAAATATTTTTCCCTTGGAATTTTGAGGTATTAATACATGTAGACAGACTTAATTATTCTCTATAAAATATATTTTGTTGTTATTCTGGGGTGTTGACATTTATTTGGTTTTCACACGTTTGGGTTTTTGTCTGACCTTTTGGACTAAATGAATAACAAAAACAAAGGAACCACTGTAAAGAAGCATTTGGATGAGAGGAAATCCAGTTGTCCTTGATTTAACCCACTCAGTATAATGATGACTCGGATGACTGAGAATCTTGACAGATGTGACTCAAGAGACCTTTTAATGGTGTAACCTGCAAGCACTTATCCATTCAGAAATGGATCTTGAGTCAATGCAAGGTTAGAGAAGGACAATGTATCTCTCTTTTTTTTTCTTCAGTTTTTCTACCTTCCTTCCCTTGCCCCAAAAACAAACCAAACAACTCAATGTCATCAGAACAGAGCAAAGGAGGAGAACATGTTTCAACACCACACTGACTGACCACAAGGTCACTCAGAGGGCTTAACCTCTAAGTGGGCTCGGATTATTAGGTCTGTGTTTAGAAACAACAGTAACACGATAGCAGCCAATATCAAACAAGTCACTTTGTTTGGTTTTCTTTCAAGACCTCACAATCGCTTAGCTGTAGTTTCTCTGACGTTATTAATATTATTAATGCGCCTTATCGGCTGTCCGTTGCTGTTTATGTGATGAAAATGGCTCCGAACCTCGCATCTTCATCCACTGTGGAACACATACTGTATGTAAACAATATGGCTGCGACATTATGGAGGCTTAATCTTCATCACACACAGAGCGATTTTTGAGGAGGAATTTTTGTCATGCAAATGTATGACTCATTTGAACGCATATTGTTTTGAGAAGCCATGTTGTTTGGCCTCGAGACAGTGCCACTGAGGAAAAAGACAGGAAGCAGAACTGGAGGTAGCAGAGATGAGGATGCTGAGGTTCTCAGTGGGAGTGACCAGGATGGATAGGATCAGGAAGGAGTACATCAGAGGGACATTACATGTTAGAGACCTTGGAGATAAAGTCAGAGAGGCCAGACTGAGATGGTTCGGACATGTCCAGAGGGGAGATAGTGAATATATTGGTAGAAGGATGCTGCGTTTAGAGCTGCAAGCTAGGAGGACATGAGGGTAGTTGATGTGAGAGAGACAGGGTTGGATAGAGGAGATTCATTTGCTGTGGCGACCCCTGAAGGGAAAAGCCCAAAAAGAAAGAAGAAGATTGTTTTCAGAAGGCCAACTCTTTACTTAAGTAACCTCAACTAACCAGGACTCAATTTCCAGAACTGCATTTCTTATCACCAAAATCTGACCAAAACTGGGCAGGCTACACTACTGATATAACTTCATGTCCAAAAATAAATATGTCCCTTTAATGTTAAAGTAACATGATATGACAGGCTTTAAGGACATCTATCATAGTATCTCCTCACCCCACAAATGTAAACTTTTACAAATCCTACAATTCTTTGCCATCTGAGCAGTGAGCATTCACAATAACCACTTTATATTCTACCATTTAGGCCTTTTTATGACCTAATATTGGACTCCCAAACGGCTTTTTAATAAGCGCAAAATCACCTTGATTTAGAATTGTCAATCTGAAAATGTCTCAAATGTTTTCCCATGCGGAAAAATTGCCTTTTTTTCCCTTCATTATGTCTCCCAAGCGTGAGGCAAAGACTTCTGGTGACAAAGAAAAGTGAAAGTGACGTGAAATTATGCATCATAAACTGCTGTGAAGAATGCATGTCTGGTCCAACACAACAATCACAAAGATGGTAACTATGAGAGTGTGGAAGGATCTTCTCCTGTAAAATGGAGAGTGATAACTAAACAGGGTAGTCGTAGTCTGTATAGTCTAAGGGCCGACTATACATTAAAGCTCCATTTAGAAAAAGAAATTGAAAAACTCAGGTAAGAGTACAAAATCAGCAGCGTATCAAATACTTATTTTCCTCCATAGCTTGATCGAGATACAGATATACGTATCATCAATTATTTGGAGTTGATTAGGTGTGTCCAAGTGTTGGGCCAAGTGTTCGAGAGCACTAACAGCCTCTGACTGGAACATCAACAAGCACCATTAAAGTTCCCAGTGTGGTTGTGATCATTAAGCTGCATCACTGATCAAAGTTAACACCTCTCTTGCGTAATATACACGCAATATTCTGAAATGGCCGGTAGGTTGAGTTCACTGAGGGTTAGATATTGTGGTGAGACGGATTCCAGTCCCATCACGCCACAATTTACAGGCACAAAAAATGAAATAACGAGGCAAAGGGTTTAGATTTCTTGGAATAAGGTTACAACGACTGAATTAAATTAGCAGCACCCAGGAAGAACTTGGCTTCCTCTCTGAGGAAATACTACTGTGAAAGAGAGGAATCATTTCCAAAATGAGAGAATGGCACATTGACCCAGGTTCCGAACGCCTGAGGGCACGTTGAGAACACTTAGAGAAAGGAAAGCGGTAATTAATGGTGACACAAAAACACCGTTGTGCTGTAAAAACAAGTGCATAATTATTAAGTTGCACTCTCCAGCCCTGACACAGACAGTTATTTTAAAAGTGGAGCTCCCATAGTCAAGTGCCACAAACAATATAAAAAAACATGCAAAAACAAACCAATGTACAGTGTTTGAATGTATCAGAAATATTGTTTAAAAATTCCTATGCACAAAATAAGAGGCCTCCTTCCTTTGGACTTACTTTTAGACTTAAATAAATACTTAAATGAAATAAATACTATTATATCCCCATTTGTTATGCACCTTTTTTTCTGTGCAGCCATGAACTTTCTTTGTAATGTTCCCATATAGGCCATGTTTAATTTCATTCTCAGATTATACTGAGGGATGACACAAAAACAAGCAGCAGGCTACAAATATCCCCCGGGCCCCACTTTGGACACCGCTGCTGCAGGTGAAAGATGACATTTTCATGTGTGTTAAGCAAAGCAGGGGTGCATATTCTGTCCTAAAGTGGTTTTGAAGCAGCTGACAGGAGGCAAAGGATGAATGACAATGTGTCCTGCAGTCTTCTCAGCATCCATCCCCTTTTAACATGCACGATACACGCTCACAAGGCTTTTTATTTTGTCTTGCAAAGGGGAAAAAAACGATGCTGTGTGTAAGCTACGTGGTAAAAAAAAAAAAAAAAATGCTGCATCTGTCTAACGTGCGACGGTAAAGACTACTGATTGAAGCTTCACGGTAGCAGGTTTCGCTGTTAAAGTGCTGCAACGAGAATTAAAAGCCACTCGCCCACCTCGTCCTGCTGCTGTGGATTGGGTCTCTGGTTCGGCTGCTCCTTGCTCGCTGTCATGGTGTAAAGTCCCCGGTCCGAAGTGTTGATCTAACGCCGCTAAGGAAGATGCTAAAGAGCTTCTCATCAAACGAGGAGGAGGAGGAGGAGGAAGATTTCGTCACCAGTGAAATGCAGGAGAACATCTGACCAGAAGACAACACGATCCCATTAGGAAGGAAGGAAGGAACAAGGTCCTATTTGAACACCTTGCCGAGGAGATTTTCGTGAGCGCTCCTTGGAGAAGGTATCATAGATGTGCAGGAGGAGGAGATTGCTCATGTGGTTTTATATGCTGGAATTCATTAACCCGTAAGAACCCAGTGCCGTTTAAAGTAAAAATTATGGTGGTTATATGTCAACTTGACTCTTTTTTTGTGGAATGAAATAAAGAGCATTTTCGGTGAAACTCACTTAGCATTTTTTCCATTGTGACAAAATAAACATCGCACGTTTCCATAGCAAATTTAAGACGAAAAGCCAATAGCAATATTTACCTGGCTTGTTTTATTCAAATGTACTAAATAAATATGGTGAGAACAGTCGAATTATCAATTGTTAAATTAGCTTTAATGGCAAAAAAAAAAAAATGGGTATAAGCTAGCTCACAACAAGCTGCCATTTTGGGGCAGCCATATTCAGGTATAGTCACCATTGTTTTCTACTCTTCAGTAAGGAAAAGAGATGGTGGTTGTATGTCAACTTGACACTTTTTTTGCGTACCACAAATGGATTTAGAATTGAAACTAAGAACATTTTTGGTGAAACTCACTTAGCATTTTTGCCATTGTGACAAAATAAACATCACACGTTTCCATAGCAATTTTAAGGCTAAAAGCCAATAGCAATATTTACCTAGCTTGTTTTATTCAAATGTACTAAATAAAAATGGTGAGACCAGTTGAATTAAAATATTTGACACCATATTATCAATTGTTAAATTGGCTTTAATGGCAAAAAAAAATAATGGGAATAAGCTAGCTCACATGACTCGCTGCCATTTTGGGTCAGCCATATTCAGGTATAGTCACCATTGTTTTCTACTCTTCAGTTAGGAAAAGAGACGGTGGTTATATGTCAACTTGACACTTTTTGTGTAGCACAAATTTATTTCTATCTTTATATCTTTATATTTATCTTTTATCTTTATATTTATATACTCACTTAGCATTTTTGCCATTGTGACAAAATAAACATCACACATTTCCATAGCAATTTTAAGGCTAAAAATCAATAGCAATATTTACCTAGCTTGTTTTATTCAAATGTACTAAATACATATGGTGAGAACAGTTGAACTGTAATATTTGACACCGTATTAACAATTGTTAAATTAGCTTTAATGGCAAAAAATGAGCTTACAGGAATGAGCTAGCTCATATGACACAGCTGCCATTTTGGGGCAGCCATATTGACTTCGGTATTAGTTAAGGTATACCTTCTGATTTACACTAACTTTTTGGTTAGTTACTTCATGGTATCCTGTTTAGTTAGTTCCTATCTATTTGTTTCAACACCACACTGTTTTTCGTTCCTATCTATTGTATTTTTGACAATTGTGCCATTTCTCTGCATCCCAGGGTTCAGTCCTAGCACACAAAACATCAGAACAGTAGTGCCATACATTCCAGTATCACAACTTTACTTTCCAAATCAAGGATAATTGTGTATTTGACTGGAAAACACATCATGTTTTCCAAAATGCAACTCGATACCGATTTGAATATATAAATAGTGGATATAAATTCAAAGTGCATTTTCTCAGTTGGGCAAAAATCCAAACATTTTGAGGCTGAGCCCTTCCCTGCGTCTGGTGATTGCCGCATGGCTATGAATGTTATTTCTCTGCTCTTCACATCAAGAGCTCACACTCAAAATTGCCGTCACTCTCCAACATCTTGCAAGTCTGCTGAGGTTTTCTTGAGTGATGTTTTTTTATTGAGCTTCTCCATGTATTGGTAACAAAAGCAGGTGAGAGTGAGCTCACAGCACAAACTAAAAAACAGAAGAATATAGAATAGTGTAGACTGAGGCGCTTCATTATGTACGCTTGAGGTGATGAGATGTCGTACGATAGCTGTATTAAAAACCCTGCCTGTACACAGACACGACTGATCACTAATGTTGACATTCTGAATAGCATAATCAAGGTAGTAATTATCATCTGTATAATTCTTTCATTGAAAGTGATTAAATAGGAGGCCTATATTAAGTTTCATTTAATAAAATGCTCCATAAATCTCAAGGTTGTGTACTTCTCTTCGCTGTAATTCTCCATTCGCCAGCCTCCTTCCCTGACCAAGCTTACTCTGTTGCGATTGGTCTGCTCCCGCTCCATTTTTTTAGTCCCAGCCCACCACTATTCTAAAGCCCAGTGAAAAATTGCCAGTCTTCCTCATTATGCTATTTCCTTGGCAAGTCCTCTACCCCATACAGCAGAGAAGGAACACAAAGGACAGTCCAGCATGAGACAAATTGATATATTCACATTTAATCAGCACCGCTACCGTCATTGCACAAGTCTGAAAATCAAGATGCAGACTTGAACATGTAGTTGCAGTCAGGCTCTAACGAATGTCCATCTATCCATTGATTAATTTTTCATACGGCTTGTCATCATTAGGAGCAGGCTGGAATCTCTCCCATCTGATTTTGTACGAGAGGTGGGGTACACCTTGGACTAGTCACCAGGTCAATCACAGAACCCACATAAACTATGTCTCCAAGCTCACAATGTTGGTTTATATCAGGGGTCTCAAATTTACCTGGGGGCCACTGGAGCTAGGGTCTGGGCAAGACCGGGCCGCATCAGAAAAAATATACAAACTTTTTCAGTGCTTTGGTTCCGATTTTCTACAATAAAAGCTCTGATAAAACATTCCACTGTTCTCAAATATCTTAATTTTTATTTTTCTACACAAAATAAGATGAAAAATAAATCAACAAATCAAGAATAAAAATCAATCAATCAGTAATAAATAAATAATAATAATAATAATAAAACGGCAAATAATAAAAACTTAAGAAACCACATATGTATAGTTGGTGGGTAGACACATTATTTTTTTCAGATTAAAATGAACAAAGCATTATTAGAGCCCTGTAGACATGACAAAACACAACTATAGTCACATTTATACTTTTTTTATTTACAACATATTGCGCAAATGCAGGGTCTTGATACACATGCTACTCGCAAACTAGAGAGCTAGCGACCTAAACGGTAGCCTTCCTTTAAACTTAAATAGCCAAAAACTTACCACTTCCACACGGATAGGGAGGATAACTATTAACAGTTATTTAACCTTTAACAGGAACATTAATCAAACGTAATAATTTTTTCTGGGTACATGATACTATACAGCATCCATATCAAACTTGCGCGGGCCACACTAACATTAAACTTTCATATCAAGGCGGGGGCCTCAAACTAGTGTCCTGCGGGCCACATTTGGGCCGCGGGCCGTGTGTTTGAGACCCCTAGTTCATATTATCTTAAAGACAAGACGTGTTTGCATACACAAATATTAACAATATTTGGATCGATCCGCCCACCTCTACCGCTAACCACTATGCCACCATGCTGCCTGTAAACAGGGTATGTTTGCATATCATTTTGCTAGAAGTGAAAAATATTAGCGACCAAGAAGATAGAGATAGAGGCAGTGGTGGGAAAGGAGGAAAGAGACACAGAATGTAAAAAATAAAAATAAAAATCAGACCAGAGGGGAGTAGTTTTGCTGAGGTGTCTTCTGTTGATGAAGTATTTATGACCCTGGGGCAATTTAGTGTAGACGTTCAGGAACTCCATGCCACCGGGCAGCTGATGAAAGTTTCATGAGCGACCTCCACAGTGTGCTACGCTTGGTTGGCACCGCAGTCATATCAAATTAAAACAGCATCTACTGGGTCGGAGTAATAATACCACCCCGGACTACTTCTGATTGATCTGTGGTCTGGATTTACTGTCTAGCTCTTCAAACAGATTGTATGATGTAAAACAAAAATAAAACTAGTCCCTAGTTCCTCAAAGGCTTAACAAAACCACACAGAGGGACTTTTTTAAATTTCAGATCATTGCTATACAATTGTACCTCCTGTTTTTTACAGTTAATTGGTTCCAGACACAGACTATTAATAACCTGAATATTTTTGTACGGTATATAAAACCTGTCTATGACTTTCAAAATAGGTTATTCTTTGTTTACATCATATTGCACAGCTAGCTACTGAGCTAACTAGTTTGCCTCTCCATTATACTTAATAAATAAACTTAAGAAAGTGTTTCAAACAAAGTGGGGAAGTACAAAGAAGTTAAAAAAATACCACTTCCGCACAGAATGAGAGGATAACCTTCTTTCAATCGATCTCATGTCGGCTCCATGCGGTGTGAAATGTCATGTAATCTAACGTCATGTCTCTTAACATTACTGATACCTAGAGACCTACATATACTACATATAAATCGTCTTTGAATATGTTTTGACAATGACAAACATTATTATTTCTTATTTATTTGTTGAAAAGCTGCAATATAGTGAGGGATCTCTGTAATTGTAAATATACATACTATGAGCTCATGTACTTGCAGCTCTCATGTCACGTTGCTCTGTGCAAATAAGCTGTTAACCAAATGAGAATGTCATAAGTGCGCTCAGCTCATACAGTATCTCAGGTTCTAATTAGAGTATGCAGTATGTGTCATGCACACATGGCAGCTGTGCTTTTATTGTTGTATTCCCTTGTTTCTGCCTGGCTTTCCTTCTTTGTTTCACAGGCAGCTTGATCAGGTGACTGGGCCAGATCAACGAGGAAGGTGGACACAATTGGGCCATTAACGTCATTCATAAGCCCTGTGTCTACAACTTTACCTTCGTTGCAGGTATAGGTTTTGGTTGTTAGGTTTTATTATTGCGTCTTTATTATCTTCCTGGACTGGACTTTTCTGGTACTTTTATATTGTAATAGATATTCATTCATTCATTTATTTTCTACCGCTTATCTTCACGAGGGTCGCGGGGGTGCTGGAGCCTATCCCAGCTGTCTTTGGGCGAGAGGCGGTGTACACCCTGGATTGGTCGCCAGCCAATCACAGGGCACATATAGACAAACAACCATTCCCACTCACATTCATACCTATGGACAATTTGGAGTCGCTAATTAACCTAGCGTGTTTTTGGAATGTGGGAGGAAACCGGCGTACCCGGAGAAAACCCACGCATGCACGGGGAGAACATGCAAACTCCACACAGAGATGGCCAAGGGTGGGCTTGAACCCGGGTCTCCTAGCTGTGTGGTCTGTGTGCTAACCACTCAGCCCTGTAATAGATATATTACATAAAATTGTGTTGTACAACATTCAAGATTCTTATACCAGGAGAGGGCTGTAAAAATGTGACAATATGCTAGACCACTGCGAAAAATAAATTCTGGAAGTTTTAGGAGTTCTTCCACTGTGTGGTCATAGGTAAGTCAACAAAGCCGTCAACCTCTTCCGTCCACCAAGTGAAGCCGACTGGAGAATTCACCATCGCCCACACCATCTCAAACCAACAACTTCACTGAAGTCCTGGACTCAACAACAAGCTGTCAAGCTTTGACACCAGAAGGCGAAATATTACAAAAATAATTTAAAGTACGACGAGAGTCGCTGGCATTTAGCCAGCAACAGGGAACTGTGTTGGCTACACAGAAAGACGAACCAGAGATGTGGAAAAACTTAGCAAAAACAAACTCTCAAAAAAGCAGTTATTGGCATACAAACGTGCAGCATGAGAGACGGTTTTCATCCAGGGATACCAGAGGACCTGGAAGCTCCCATCACAAACTTTTGCCACAAACAACTGAAGCTCCCAGCGGAAACAGTAAAGAACATTGCCTTCTTCGGCGTTCACCACCTGGGAGCCAACAGACAAGCGACCATGACCCATTGCAGCAAAATTCAAGCACTAAAAATAAAGGGAGCTTGTGAAGATTTGTGGCAAGAAGCTGTGGGACACAGACTACAGCATCAACAACCAGTTGCTGGAGAAGATCCTGGATAGGCGCCAGGTCCCGTTCTCCATCAGGGAAAAAGTTCATTCAGGAAGACATGCGAGCTGTCATTGCCGTAGACAAGCTGTACCGCAACCTTGAATCTAGGCCTTGGCTGTACAACACAGCTCCAACACAACTAAAACTAAAACAATAATCTACTTTAAATCCAGACAATTTGATGTGTACATTATGGAAAATGGCAACAAATCTGGAAACTTCCTTGCTAAGCACAAATTGAAATTGAATAAAGACTCAACTAGTAATACCATTTGCAACCCAGAATAAGGAAATAACACTTTCAAAGAGTTCTATATGTACCTATACTACACCTATAATTTGCATATTCTCCCCATGCATGAGTGCTTATTAGGTACTACGGCTACTCCCACATTCGAAATATATAAATGTTATGTTAATTGGAGACTGTAAATTGTCCGTAGGTATGAACATGAGTGTGGATGGTGGTTTTGTCTATACGTGCTCTGCCATCCGTTGGCGACCAGTCTAGGCTAAAGCCTGCCTTTTGCCCAAAGACAGCATACCTGTAACCATAGTGAGGACAAGTGGTACAGAAAATGGATGGGTGGATGGATGGATGGAAGGATGGACGGATGGGTGGGTGGGCGGGTTGGTGGATGGATGGAAGGATGGATGGATGGATGGATGGGTGTAGGTGGATGGATGGATGGATGGATGGAAGGATGGACGGATGGATGGGTGGTTGGATGGATGGATGGATCTTTCAAAGCTTACCAAAGACAAGCTCAAGATTCTAGACTCACCCATCAAATAAGCACTGAGTTCTGGCCATTTTTTGAAATGCTAAATGAAATCAAAGAAGCCAAATTACTACCACAGAACATGAATTCCACCAGCATTATACAACATCTCGCATTCCTTTCCAACTACCAACCAAATATCACTCATCATTATCTTAAAATCATCTGCAAAGCATTGCCTCAGAGGCTAATCAAACAATCCACTGTGTGATCCAAAGTTGCTTTCCTACAGTCAGACGCTATCAAATATCTGAGTGGTAATATTTCCTACAGGATGTCAAACCTGACACATTAAAATCAAACTCCAATACTCAAAACAATACACGATCTCACATAATGGAAACACCTGCTGAAATTGCTCATGGGTAGAGTACCCACAATAAAATTATGATTTTGATGACATTTGAAGATCAATTACCTCTTCATCTATAATCTCAACCCCTTATGCTTAAGGACATTACAAAAAACAAAAGACTATTATGGATGCTTTGGCCTACCAAGCTTCATTTCCGAGCCGGATACAAGCTAAAACATATCTTAAAATGATCAAACCTACGCCATCTGACAACCTTTAGAGTGATATAGAACAAAGTATTGCAAGGAAATTAATGTCCGTTATAAGATCCAATGTGGAAAAACAACGTAAAAAAAATCTATTGCCTGGAAAAAATATTAATGTCAACTCCTCTCTGTCACCCGTGTGGGAATTCCTGGTAATAATAAGGTCTATTTCTCACCATCATGCTTACTTAAACGCATCTGGACAATCTGGATGTCCTGCAAAAGAAAAAGACTAAAGCTCGCCATGGTACCCGGTGGCCTGCATGGACATTGTGAGCACTGCATAATCGCCACCGTCTGACTCGACCACCCTGTGTCGTTGATGTAGTGGGGTGGAGGTGGACTCTAATATGTAATATCCAGTACAGTACATTGTATGACATGATGCTGCACCTGCTACAAATGGCTAACGGTGGGAAAAAAAATCTCAAAATCCTTTAAGTTGAAGCTGAGCAATAAGACAATTCAGATAAGGGGAAGCTTAAAACCATCCAATTAACACGCGACCTAGATGGCATCCAAAGCTTTTACATTTGAAAGGAATTACACTGGCAAGAAAAGGCACAGGATTTTCAGCTTGACAGATGAAGTGAGAGGTGGGAACATTTTAATAGGATTGCATGCTTCTCACAGTTCCCCTGACTTATATTCAGCATGACTTATGATGCAACCATTTTCAATATTAACAGTCTGACCAGTTATATGTGTTATCCTATGATACAGCTTTGATTTTGAATGCATGCCCCAAGCTGAAATGACAAAGGAAAGATTAACTTGTGTATTACGTCAAGGTGATGTGTGTCACTCTTGTGCTAAGTAACAATTAGGGAAGTTTTTAACGAGTATCTGTTACGGATAATGCATTTTTGCCGGATATGAGTATGAAATGAGTAAATCTCGTCATTATCCGTATTTGTGCTAATCATATATTCACTCTTCATGCTCTGTGATTGGCTAAAGTTACTTGGGCAGGCACTCAACAACTCAATTGGTGTAGCATGAGCGCATTTTTTCCTTGAAAGGTGTTTTTGTCTTCTTCCATGAAGTCATCATAAAACAGGCGTGCTACCTACAATATATTGTAGAATGTTGTTAATTTTCAGTTAGCATTACATAGACAGTGGTAACGGTAACCTGCATTGACTGGCCACAGGTACACCTGCACAGTAGCACAAGAGTGGCATCAAACATTCCGAATGTACGGCTGGCATAAGCGTGCTATAATATTACACCCCTCTCAATACGTTGCAGTATGCACTTTGCAGTTTTAAACTAGTTTCATGACGTACATTGCATTTCACAAGGTAGTGGGCACGATCGTGCATCAGTCACTGGCGGTGTTTTTTTTTCCTTCTGTCATGCAGGAGCAGGCAGTGTTTTTGCATGACAACAAACAAAATAAACATGATTATTGTTTAGGTTACAGTATTTCAGATATTGCATTCGGGGATTGCATTTGACGTACATTGCATTTCACAAGACAGTGGACACGATCGTGCATCAGTCACTGCCGGTGTTTTTTTTTTCCTTCTGTCATGCAGAAGCAGGCAGTGCTTTTGCATGACAACAAAGAAAATAAACATGATTATTGTTTAGGTTACAGTATTTCAGATATTGCATTCGGTGATCGCATTTGACGTTCATTGCATTTCACAAGATAGTGGGCACGATCGTGTATCAGTCACTGGCAGCGTTTTTTTTTCCTTCTGTCATGCATGACAACAAACAAAATAAACATGTTTATTTTTTAGGTTACAGTATTTCAGATATTGCATTCGGGGATTGCATTTGACGTACATTGCATTTCACAAGACAGTGGGCACGATCGTGCATCAGTCACTGGCGGTGTTTTTTTTCCTTCTGTCATGCAGAAGCAGGCAGGTGATATAAAGTCAGTTGGAAAACCGTTTGGTAGTACTGAACGTGGTGCTTTTGAGAAAAATACAGTCAACAAGGCTGACATATTATTTCCCTGTTTGCCATGTTTACATGAATCACCAACTTCATACAGCTCATTAAGAATAATAAAAGAATAAAGGATCACTTACACACATACACAGTACACATATACAAGCTGAATAACAAACAAGTAAATAAGGCTACGACAGCGTCATATTTGCTAATTTCAAGATCACTTTTATGTTTTTATGGATTAAATATGTCTTTTTCCATGAAATCTTACAAAGCCAATTCTAACATTGGAAAACGTTTTTGCATACTACAAGCAGAAATATCTTGTATTACTTTCTTAGACGTGTTTCTACAGAGGCAATTTTCCCAGTGCTTGAATGTGGACTAAACACTGGAATAAAAGTGTCCTTCCTTACACCAACATTGTCCTATATCTTGACATTTGAAACACTCGGACAAAGACAAATGAGGATAGCCTACAGAGAGACTCCATAATGTATTTCCACAGCATTCAAGTGTGGATTCATCACATCTATGCAGCATTTTACCCTGCGTCACTCATTGCCCCTCGGTCACAAGCCATTGTGCACATGACCCGCGCCATGCGTGTAGACATTAGTTATTCATCTTGTAATAAATAACAACGTATTACAATACAAATCTCCTGATATGCTGGAGGCTAGCCTTTTCCTACTTGTGTATTGCCTGCAAATCATCTCCTTGTGTCAAATGGAAGATTTATGACCAGGTCAAACGACAACTCGACTATCCATCATTGAGTTGTGATGGAAACGATGTGAGAACAAAGGCAAAACTCACGAAAGCAGCACACGCATTTACATGACAAGGCAACAGGCTATTTTTTTCTCAATGGAAAGGTGGGTGATATAAATTCAGATTTCCATCTGATACCAATTAAATACAGGGAATTGTTTAATTATATTTCAACACACATCAATTTACACAGGGATGCATCACATAATTCAGTTCACAGTTGCATATGTTAATTGTTCCACATAATTAATATTGCACATTAATTATAATAATATAATTTTGATACATTTTTCAAGATCATTGATTTTTTTTTGCGCGATTCTGCCCTCAATTTGTTGATCACACCGTTATACACAGGACAAATATTTTAGGCAAACAAAATAAATATGTATTTGTAAATGATGATTTAACCGTATATAAATAAAACAATATGAGCTAATGTAACAAGAGTGACAAAATAATACATTTAATTTTCTCGGCTCTGTTTCTGGTAGCAGTCCTGCCTCAGGACTACTTATTCCTTGTTACCCTTTTTGTGATGAGCATCCATGTTATATATCCATGTGTTTATTACTAGTAGTCTTTCTCGTCCTGGACGGCCTTGTTGCTTTGTTTCTTTACCATTGTTTGCTTTCTGACCTTAAGCCAAAGCTTTTATTCTAAGTTTCAGACGTTTTCTGCTCTTGTCCTTGGTTTATACTTTTATTATGAGCAATTATTTATATAATTTAATCTTATCTATTTAATGAATGTTTTTGCCTGTTCACAAGTCATGTCCGCAATTATTAGACAACTACACTCTACTGAAGGCTACCAAAATACCATAACATGACACAAGTATTATTCACTATACTGTATATTTGAGGGCTGCACGGTGGTTGAGTGGTTAGTGCGCAGACCTCACAGCTTGCGTGGGTTTTCTCCAGGTACTCCGGTTTCCGCCCACATTCCAAAAACATGCTAGGTTAATTGGCGACTCCAAATTGTCCATAGGTATGAATGTGAGTGTGAATGGTTGTTTGTCTATATGTGCCCTGTGATTGACTGGCGACCAGTCCAGGGTGTACCTGGATCATGGTATCACGTGATGTTGGTGTTTACGCTTTACTGTACATGCCCGATTGACTATTCTGGTTGATTATAGCGCCGCATGTAGACACACGATTGGAATATTCCTTTCCATGTATACCATTACTTCCAGAAAGGTCGTTCAGAAAGATTCCATTCGGAAAGAGAAAAACTCCTCATGTAAACATGGCTATAGAGAATACAATCAAAAGCAAATTACTCGTGTCAAGGTTTGAAATGTTGAGGTTTGCACAAAACACATTGATGTCATGTGGCGCCATGTTGGTGACCCCTGCACTAGACCAATAAAAGTGTGTATAAAGGAGTGTTTGTGTGTGTGTATGTCTACTTACTTAAAAGAGTGTTTGGAAGTGAAGTATAAACCATAGAAGGCCAGCTAATGGCAGCTGAGCCCAGGCCAGTACTGCTAATGAATGTCTTTCCATAATAATGTGTGTTATATTCAGCTATGATTTGGTGTAGCATTACCCCAGATGAGAGATCAAAATGAAACTAAATATCTTGCAGAGAAGAAAGATAGACATATTTGGAAGTAACAGACTACCGGGTCGTCTCGGAAAACAAGAGGAAATTAACCAACTGCTGCTTGGTGGCAATGAATCAAATACAGAACAGCACGGAATACATGCACAAATTACAAGCATCAGAAACAATGAACCAGCCCCCTCCTGGTTGCCACCGCCGTGCTAAATAACACAACTTATTACTGAACAAAAACACAAAACGGGAAATAAAAGGTATGCAGCAAAAAAAAAGCAACACAAAAAAGGTCCTTCTGTCATGCAGAAGCAGGCAGTGCTTTTGCATGACAACAAACAAAAAAAAAACATGATTATTCTTTAAGTTACATTATTTCAGATATTGCATTTGGTGATCACATTTGTACTTGATTCCATTTATCAAGAGAATTAATGATTCTGTTTGTTATCTTCCTTCCTCAAGTGTATCTCAGTAGCCACGTATGTATACATGGACCCAAATATTCCAATTCCATTCAGGTTATTTGCTCAAACAGAAAAATCTAACCTTTGTATACACCTCATTCCGAAAGAAAAGTGCCAATCCGATTGAATATATAATCGGATTCACAGGGGTGGAATATTCCTTTCCCTAATCCGATTGAGGTATCTTGTACCCGCTCAATCGGAAAGTTGTCAAAGTGTGTTCTTTCAGCGCATGCTCAGCTCTCAGGTTTTGAAAATGGCGGCAAGCAGTCATCACTGGACGACAGCGGAAAGTTCGTTTTTGATACAAAATTTAAAAGAACCGAACCGTTTAAATTGCTGCTTTAAAAAAAGCGTAGCAACTGTCCCAACAACTGTGATAATCACACTCTCATTCACCATCTTCTTAATGAATCACATGATGTTGTTAACGTTTTACTGCGCATGCCCCATTGACTATTCCATAGACAGGAGATTGGAATATTCCTTTCCCCGATCCGATTGAGGTATCTTGTACCCGCTCAATCGGAAAGTTGTCAGGGTGCGTTCTTTCAGCGTATGCTCAGCTGTGACGTAACACGCAGATGTCTCTCGGGTTTTGAAAATGGCGGCGATCAGTCATCATTGGACTAAAAGTTTGTTTTTGATACAAACTTTAAAAGAACCAAACGTTCAAGTTGCTGCTTTAAAAAAAGCGTAGCAACTGTCCCAACAACCGTGATAATCACACTCTCGTCCAACATCTTTGATGAATCACGTGATGTTATTTACGTTTTACTGCGCATGCGCCATTGACTATTCCATAGACAGGAGATTGGAATATTCCTTTCCCCGATCCGATTGAGGTATCTTGTACCCGTTCAATCGGAAAGTTGTCAGGGTGCGTTCTTTCAGCGTATGCTCAGCTGTGACGTAACACGCAGATGTCTCTCGGGTTTTGAAAATGGCGGCGATCAGTCATCATTGGACTAAAAGTTTGTTTTTGATACAAACTTTAAAAGAACCGAACGTTCAAGTTGCTGCTTTAAAAAAAAGCGTAGCAACTGTCCCAACAACCGTGATAATCACACTCTCATCCAACATCTTTGATGAATCACGTGATGTTATTTACATTTTACTGCGCATGCGCCATTGACTATTCCATAGACAGTGTGCTGTCTATGGAATATACATTGGAGTGTATACATTGGAGTGTGCTGTTTTCAGTATGTTGGAACTAATAATCGGTCATAGCTAACCATGAACCAGCCATCATTGTTTGATTAAAACGCGACATAGCGAGGGACGACTGTATGCCATGATTGCAGGATAAGAGGAGAGGAAACTGCTTCCAAATGAACAGTATCTGCATGTACGAAGACAAAGGGCACCCAAGGGGAAATGTCAGCTAGGTCGTTGAAGCTTCAGGACACCAAAGTAGTGGTCAAAAGTCACTGTAATGAAAATAGAATAGATGGAAGTGCAGGTTGAGATGAGTGTGCTTCTCCTTGCATACATCCCTATGCAGCTTCCTGTTATCAAGGAGCATTATTATTATTTAACGCTGCAGTGTAATTAATGTGGAGGTGAGGCTGGCTGCATTGTGTCTTTCCTTGCATTGGGTTTATCATGAACACACTGTCCCACAAGCGGACAGATTATTCACATTCTGATGGTTTTGGAATGTTATGTAATGTCAGTGTGATAAGATTTATGCGCTACGTACCTTGGTTCGCTGCTTTCGTCGAGCTACTTGTCTTTGTCCATTTATGTATTTCACTGGGAAGGCCAAGCGTTCCCAGAAGAGACGGAAGAGAGTTTATGCTCTGGCTTCATCTTGGCACTACTGTGAGCCGTGACTACGGCTAGCCAAATACTGGATATGTTTACCGAGTCGACACCAGGCATGACAAACACTTCCTGCCCCTCGTTCAATGTGTACCATTTGGTACCAATGTACCAAAAAAAATCAGATTACAAATTAAATGTACCATTCCATCCCTAGCTGCAAGGCATCATTCCGTCCTCTGACAGTCGAAAACTATTAGACAGTAACTTTTTTTGTAGGTTTGAATGTGAGAATAAATGATCCACAGTGAGTCTGCCCTTCATTCTCCAAGAACTTTATTCTGCCCCTGAGCCATCTATCATCTTGCTTCAGTCTCCATGCAGCAAGTACACACAATATTTTGCTTTTTAAAGAGATGCATTTCTAATATTTAGATGACACCGGTTGAAGACCCCAAAGCATGAAATCTGAAACACAATCTACACATCTACCCTTGATATTCACAGTGTTTGTGAGAGGAGGCCCCTAACCTGACATGACAGGGATACTGCATTAAATATTCATCCACATCCATCCACACTAACATCAATATATATGCACACACTCCAGACTCCACACACACTGTCCCTCTTTTCAGTTTCCAACACAAGCCAGTCTGCTATTGGTGGCAAACATATTGACCAATTGACATCAACTGATTGCAGTGAGCTGTCTGCGTATCCACGGGTCGAGGTAAGCATTTTGACATAATGCCTTCTTTTGTGTGTGTTCTCTCACACAAATTTAAATCAACACTGCAGCAGCGTAATCAATAACCCATTTCCAGATATCTGCACTCGCATGTGATTTAGTACTACTACAAAGCAAAAAGACATCGCCGTCAGACATGGCTACATTCTTACTAAGCCACAAAACTGCATAAAATTAACTATAGCATGTGAGTATTTTAAAAAGCAGCTAATTTATTCATTTAAATATAAGGCAGTTTTGTTTTGAATCTGTCTCACTGTGGGTGCGAATATGTGTGTTCCTGCAGGTACCCCGGTTCCCCCCTACAGTGTGACAGAATGACAACAGTGTGAAAGGTTGTTGTCACCTTCTCTATGAACCATATTGATATTATTTGCATGATGTAGGAAAAAAAGAAAAATCCAACTTCCAAATGTGCAAACTTCATGATGTTCGAACGGTGATGTTGTGAGGGAAAACGCCATTTTGTTTGATTCACATGTAAACAGGAACTTTTTGCTTGTGGATGCAAACATGTCTGGTCTTAAAGCCAATATCAACCCAACCCTAATTTGAAACACTTATATGCTAGGACTACGTTAAAAAGCCATAGCATTTCAGTATGTGGAATCAAACTATAGAATGGATTGAGTAAGGACCTCAAAAAATCTTGAACCAGTCATGATGTGCTTTATATATCACTATATTGACAGTTACTATGGTACCCATTATGTCATTGAATGGTCATATCACCTCATACTTTAAAAAAAAAAAACAACCTGAAACTGTATTATGGAAAGCAGGAAGTGAACAAATGTAACAGTTACTGATTGTAAAAGTACCAGATGGAGGGGTATTTTTTTATTATTTTTTTAATTTTAAAAATTAAAAAAACATTTTTTAAAAATTTAAAAAATACCCCTCCATTAAAAAAAATAAAAATAAATTTAAAATAAATTTAAAATAAATTTAAAATTATATAATACAAATTAATAAAAAATACGTAAATTATATTAGGAAAGCAGGAAGTGAACAAATGTAACAGTTACTGATTGTAAAAGTACCAGATGGATGGATAGGATTTAATAAGCTTTGCTTCTTCCTACTCCTTTTGGACATGTGGAACTGTGAACTGATTATGTGATGCATTCAATTGTAATCTGATGCATGTTCAAATGAAATAAAACCATTACCGTTACCATAAGGTCAGTACAGTGTGCATGGAAACATACTCACAGGGTGCGTAAAAGGCTATCTAACATGATTCATAGTGTGTATAATAGAGAAAAGCAAAGTCTTTCAGTTCACCCCCACTGAAGTCAGGTGACTGAGCTATTGTTAGCTTGCGGAGAGCGCTGAAGGTCAAGAGAGACCATGCGCTTTGATCCTGCAAAAAGATAGAGCATCATAAATAAGCAAGCTAGTGCCAACCAGGAAAACAGAGATGAAATGTAAACATGTCCTCCAATCTCTCATTAAAATACCCGGAAAATACACAAAGCATTTATGTTGTAGTTTCTTGGCTTTCTTGGCTTTTCTAGGCTTTTTTGCAGGTTTGAATTATCTTACAAAATTAAATTATAAGATAAATGTAACCTTTTTAATCATAATTCCATGTGATATTAAGTGCGAGCTTCAAGGGCACCTATTTTGCTAATTTTTGGTGCGTGGTATTGAGTTGTGGACTTCTATAGAGCAGCTACATGCAATAACCCGCACAGAAAGCTTTCTAGATCTTCCAGATTCTACACCTCTTTCTTCGTTGAAGGCCCTCCTCAAGGTACGCCCACTCGAGTTGTGATTGGTCACACTCCCAAGCGCTCCTGAGGACTTCCGGTTATACTAGTATAACCCAAACTCTGTAAAACCGAGCGTGCAGGGCTCACTTCTAAATGCACAAACCTCATTATCTGAAACGTTAGCATCGTTTAGCATGAGAATACAACATTGTCACAACATTTATAGGTAAAAAAAAAAAAAGGCTGTTGAGTGAACCATCATTCTGCCTGTTTGGAGACATGAAAGGCCTAGTACCCACGAGAAATCTTGTGGAGTCTAATGTCACCCCAATTATATAGTTATTTTTATGATTTATCAGTCATTTGTATTTACATTTACGGTGATTCCCACGTGGAAAGCGTCGGTTTATTCTTCATGCTAAGAGTGCTCAGACCTATTCCTCATGGACCTCTTACCTGCTTGCCTTTTCTGCTACCTGCTTTGCCTTTCTCCAGCAACTGCTACTTCCATCACCTTCCTACCAGTCTAATAGCCAGCCCGGTCACTCAGTTTCCCATAGTAACCCTTTTAGGGTTTTTTTTTTAACTCATTTTGCTCCTTCCCCGTGGAGCCTCAGGAGTTCTTTTTGTCATAGATTTTGGTCTATTGGACTCTGGAGCACAATTCGTGTGGTTCATATTATTGCTCCATCTGTCTTCCTCTCCGCATCTTGAAAGCCAACCGAGTAGTGCTCTATAAAGATGTGAGTAACATTTAAAAGAGAAAGCTTTATAGTTAAATTGCACTTTTTTTTTTTTAGCTTGGTGAGATAGCTTGAAGTTCTATCAAGTTCCAACAGGGGTATCATTTGCCGAGAACTAAGCATGCTGTTTTACTTTCTTACCTTTTTATCACAGTTTAGTACTTCTGTTTTTGTAGTAGTCGTCTTCCTGACGGGCTTGTTCTGCTCCAGTTGCTCCTTTTGGTCTAGCTTCTAGATATTGGTTTAGTGTCCTTAAAGGGGACCTATTTTACCCTTTGAATTGACTTGTGGTCTCCTATAGAGCAGCTACACACAATAACCTGCACAGAAAACCTTTTAGATTTAGCAGAATCTGCACCTATTCCAGCTGTATTTCCGTAAAATTTACAATTACGCTTCGGCTGCGCTTCGGCTGTGCTTCGGCTGCGCTTCGGCTGCGCTTCGGCTGCGCTTCGGCTGCGCTTCGGCTGCGCTTCGGCTGCGCTTCTGCTGCGCTTCGGCTGCACTTTGGCTGTGCTTTGGCTGCGCTTCGGCTGCCCTTCGGCTGCGCTTCGGCTGCGCCAACAACAGACCAAGCTAGCGAGATTTCTGCGCACCTTTGCCTCGCTGTTTTGTCATGAAATTGTCACTGCGCCAAGTTGATAATGTGGACACCTCCCATGGTGCGCCACCACCCTATCTCCCTCCCAGTCCAGTGTACCAAATTACCAAATTGGCTGCGCCACACAAAATTAGAGCACATAATGTCTTTTATTTTGCCTAACTCTATTTTTTTTGTCAAGACTTCTTCACATCTGTCCATCCATCCAACCAATATAAAATCCTTACAAGGTTTTTGTGGAGAGTAGTTCATTTTAACCAAGGAACTGGCACCGTAATACCTTTAAAGCCAACAGGCTTTTCAAGCCATCAAATTTAAATGAATTTGAAAAAAATATTTTTTTTTCCCCCTCCCAGCCTTAAGCATATTGTAAAATGAATTGTCACAGTTTTGTCAAATAGCCATTCGGACTCAAAAGAGTAGCCACGTTTCTGCCATACCACCACTGAAAGGTCAAGCTCTTGCATTTTGTGCGTCTCAGCACTCAATTAGTTGAAAATTGCCTTTTGTCTGCTGGGAGCAGGTGATAATTGCTGTGGGTCACAAGCAATAATTGCCAGTGAAACCCTTAGAGCCGCTGCCTATTAAGTGGAGATATTTAAATCGCATCACCTTTGGGGTGCTTCCGTCTTTTATACTCGCCATTAATTGGGGAAAGGATTTGTAAAACTTTGCAGTGTTGATTTAACCCCAGGAAATCACGGTGACATGGGTCAGCGACACTTCGAGTGTCCGGAAAAAAAATGTCCTCTACATCTTTGCACTTGATTTGAACTCATCAAGTTCATAAGTGATGTACAGGAAATATTTTCCAATGCTTGTCATGTGATTATCTGAGGATAAATGGCAGTCTGTCAGACCAGCATCATTTCCATGCTGGTCTATGCTGTTTTGTCAGCACAATAACAGTTTCAATGATTATCAATATATGACATTTGTTCTGATTATTTTTGTACAAGGTGGCCTCTGTCATTAATTGTGAGAGGAGTGATCACAGTAATGAAATGACATGGTTATTACACACATAAATGTAGCTATGGTTGAGCATGTGTGCTGTGGGTATGACCTTTAAATCAAATTGAGTCTTTATGTTTTATTTGCATTGAATTGTGTCGGTTATCATTAATAACTAGCATGGAGAGACCTCATTACTGTCATTGCATGACTCGACTATTATGTGCGGTATCAGTGAAATCCTCTCGAAGGCTAAGCAGGCTTAGGCGATTCCGTATGAACTTCCTTGAAAACACGTCAGAGTACTGCCAAGATCGTAAAACCAACATTGTTGCAGACTTGAGTTTCCGAAAAACAGTTGTTTTCGAGGAGGAACTCTTGGGCCATGTCGACCTGCACTCTGGCGTATACATGCCGCCATGAACCATTGCGATGACCTTGGCGGGGCATCAAAACCTGGCCATGATCCTCCACAGCTCGTAGCAGGAAATGGTGTCAAAGGCTTTTTAGTCACGTCCAAGAAGGTGGTTTACGGTCTGCCATGATCTTGTTCCTTGTTCCTGAGGTGAATGATTAAGGCGTCTTTGAGCTCCTGTGGTAGTTCCTCCTGGGACCACATGGATTTGAACAGATTTGTGAGGCTCTTGGTCGATTTCTTGCCACCTGAATCATATATTCCAACTGGGTTGGAGTCAGTACCAAGTGCTTTGCCACTTGACATGAGCTTGATGGCAATGACCACCGTTGGGGCCATCAACTCTGAGCCGTTGACATCACTTCCTGTCTGCCCCTCATTATACCCCCCTAGGAAACACATTTATAGCAATACACATGTCCTGTAATTGACTGACAACCAGTCTAGGGACCTGGTGTAGACTCACATACGACCCTGAAGAGAATAAACCATAGAAAATGAATGAATAAAAATCCACCAAATACAGTTTGTAAGGACATAATCCATGATTTTCAAGTCTTTTTCCTTGTTGGGAATAAGACTTGGCACACTAAAGGGTGTACTCGCCTCGCCTGACATCTTAAAGTAGGACAAATGTGAAAAAGCAGAAAAGGGTACAGCAAAGTAGAAGAGGAAAAAGAAGTCGTTAAGTGGGAGATAAGAGGAATTAGGTGAAGAATGCATGAGCAGAAGAAGGAATGGTAAAGGTAAAAAAAAGGAACATCCAGTGACCATAGCAATTAACAAAGGCTGCCTTCTGGGCTCCGTCCCTTTAGGAAAGAGACAAGTAAGCCTTTCTAATTATCACTACTATAAAACAGGACGTCTAATCTGTGTGGAAAAAGTCACACGGCTAGACAAAGTGACCCATGTGATGTTCCTCTGGTATATCAAACTTAAGTGGGTACAAACGATAAGTTTTATAGGCACTTTAAGAGTTCTCTAACTGAACTATGCTGAGAGTTTTTGGTCCGGCCAATGCCTTTGGTACAGGGACTGGAAGTTAAATCGATTCGGGTCTTGTTAGGTCCTGCATTTTTCAGAAATAATGCTGACTGTCATGCATTAAACTACCCAATCTTATACACTTCAAGGTTTTAGAAGTTTGATTTTTAATACATACTACTATTAATCATTTTAGTTTTGGAAAAAAATAAGGGTCTAGATCAGGGGTGGGCAAACTTTTTGACTCGCATGCTGCATTGATTTAACAAAATTGACGGGGGTCCAGACTATATATTTTTTACACATATAATTCTTCTAATTTATAATTTATAATAACAATCCACCTGGAATTACTGTATCTGTAAAAGTGTCATGCAACCTGCTATATGTGCTTCATTCATTCATTTTCTACCGCTTTTTGCAGGGGCGAGAGCCGGGGTACACCCTGGACTGGTGGCCAGCCAATCACAGGGCACATATAGACAAACAACCATTCACACTCACATTCATATACGGACAATTTGGAGTGGCCAATTAACCTAGCATGTTTTTGGAATGTGGGAGGAAAGCGGAGAAATGCACGGGGAGAACATGCAAACTCCACACAGAGATGGCCGAGAGTGGAATTGAACCCTGGTCTCCTAGCTATGAGGTCTGCGCGCTAACCACTCGACCACCGTGCCGCCCGCTATATGTCCTTGTGTCCCTTTTTTCAGGAGCACTTTGTAAACAGTAGATCACATCAAATAAACAAATTGATTTTTATTTTTTTTTAAATACCTAAACCATGAAAACCATCAAGCCATGATGCCAGGTTGCATGTTAAGTTTCAATGAAACACTTTGGAAAGAACGGGCGGGCCGTATTTAAACACTTAGTGGGCCGGATGTGGCCCTCGGGCCGTAGTTTGCCCACCCCTGCTCTACATCAAACAGGGGGAACTAGACACCTTAGGACTAATTTAGCATATTAGCTATATACTGTTTTCACCTTTTGGCTTCTATGACATGGACAGTGATAAGTAAGCACTGAGGAGTGTATTGGTCTCATTATAATGACACTTCCTTCTCACAATAAGCCTGCCTGTCCCCCACCCCTCCCTTTGCAACACCCCTTCCAGTATGCAAGACAACCATAAGTGTGACATTATTATTTTTGATGATCCGAGAATAAACTGCAGAGAAAAGTCATGAGGTGAAAGAGACAGTCCTGAAGGTGACATATGTAAACGTGCTCAATGCACAGCAGAGGCAATATCAGATATGAATAGTACATTATTTTTATTTGTGTGTAATTGTAATGTATTATTTTTATTATAAGGGAATTAAGTGAAATAAGTATTTGATCCCTATTCCAACCAGCATTCTAACCACAGAGGGGTTGTGTGGCCATCAAACATATTAATTAGTCCTACTCTAGTGCAGAAACTTTTCACACTCAATGCAACACTGCCCTCCGGTGGTTATCCCGGGCACCACATCAGACAAAATCTTTCACATCTTTGTGCTAGTCGACTGTATCCTCCTAAAACTTTGTCGTCCTTATTTGTACATTACTCCCGATTGTATTACGCATTAATATCCATTACTTCTACTGCTTTTCTGTGCTCCTTCAATCCTTTGGAGTCCAGGGTAGTTTTGTGTATGGGTGTACTCTTTAGTATTTTATACACACACAGTGTTTTATCACATTTAGACAATACAATTACCTAAAATCCAAGTAGAGAAAATGTTCAGTTCAACACACTTTTCATCATTTGGCCACTTGATGGCACTGTTGGCTGACATTCTCCCTCTCCCTCTGCAACCAAACGGCTGTTCATGCTTTGATTAATTCATAACTAGGTTATTTTTCCTCGCAAATAAGGTCATGTCATGTTTCATGATCACTTCCTGTGCAGAAAGCGCTTGAGAATGAGAAATAGCGTGGCGACACAATAACAAAATCATAGTGAACATAATCATTGTTAACATTAATATTATTTTTCCCCATTTAAAAACTCATGCATGTACAAGAACACTTCAAATGTGTCATATACATTAATTTTTAACAATTGTACTGCTTTGATAAAGCGTCAATTTATTTCATTCATTTTCTAGCGCTTATTCTTACAAGGGTCGCAAGGGTGCTGGAGCCTATCCCAGCCATCTTCAGGCGAGAGGCGGGGTACACCCTAGACTGGTGGCCAGCCAATCACAGGGCACATATAGACAAACAACCATTCACACTCACATTCATACCTATGGACAATTTGGAGTCGCTAATTAACCTAGCATGTTTTTGGAATGTGGGAGGAAACCGGAATACCCGGAGAAAACCCACGCATGCACGGGGAGAACATGCAAACTCCACACAGAGATGGCAGAGGGTGGGCTTGAACTCGGGTCTCCTAGCTGTGAGGCCTGCATGCTAACCACTCGCTCACTGTGCAGCCCCACAATTTAACAGTACTTATAATATTTCTTCAATGTATTTAGTTGTATTGAGTTGTATTGCAAGTTAAAAAAATACTTTTAATAATTGTATAATTGATACATTTTTGTCCCGTTTTTGTTGTTTTGTTTGTTGATGTTTTTTTGCTGAATCGCTCAATTTCAAAATTAGGTCATGTCAATGTTCAGAATTCAATCAAGCATCTTCAAAGCATGCCCTGCCTTCCTATATCCTCTCCTTCTTATCGCCCCCCCCCTTCCCCCCCCCCCCCCCCTCCCCTGTGATGTCTGGCTTTCCCTCCCACAGGACGGATGCAGGAGAAAGCATACTGTAGATCTTGACATTCAAACATTGCATGCATTTTAATATACCTCACAAAGGTTCGGTCAGGAGGTCGGCCTGTCTTCCATCACTTGGTGTCGTCTTTTTGTGTTCCTGTCCTACCAAGGTCAATTCCGTGTGTATGCAAAAGGTGAAAGGTTTGCCGCTATCGGTCGTAGATCAAGAACAGGAAGACAGGACCAGCAGGAAGACCTCCAATTGACCGGAGTTATGGAATCTGTACCACTGCTTAAATACTAACACCGTACTAAAACTCAACTCTAAACACCTGACATCACTTCCTGTCCCTCCCGTAACTCAATTGCATGATTGTCTGTTATTGTTTACTATACCGGGTACTATGAGTGTAAAGATAATGATGTCATGTCTCAAGGGCTCTAGTCATCATGAGTGTTGGGTCCGGAACCAATTAACCGCGCTAAACAAAGAATTACATTTTAGTTATGTTTATTTATTTTATCTTAACACTCAAATTCACCCCTCCACCCAATCAGGATGAGGATAGTATTACATTACATTTCTATGTATTTTATTGTCCAATTAGCAAGGATAATGCCTGGCATATGTATTGGAGATGTTTATGGCAATAAGGCAAAAAGTTGGTCAACTTTGAGATTCTATAGTATATACCATATTTTCTGGACTATAAGTCGCTCCGGAGTATAAGTCACAAGGCCAAAAATGAATAATTAGGTACAAAAACATACATAAGTCACATTAGAGTATAAGTCTGCTTATTTATAATTTATTATTTATAATTTTTTTTATTAACTACTTGACCAAAACAGACATTACGTCCTCTTGGAAGGCAACTTCTAACAATAAAAGAATAGAGAACAGGTTGAATAGGTGTAAGATATGCTAACACAATGCTTATTCAGCTACACAAAAAATAAACATAAACAGAAAAGGTGTCCAGTGTTTATAATATTAATAATAATAATACATTTTATTTGTATAGCGCTTTTCAAAATACTCAAATACACTTTACAGAAGAATGGAGTAGAATAAAAACAAGTAAACAGAGTTAAAGATACGTTAAAATACAACATTCATTCGTTAATACACAGTTAAAACATGAGTAAAAGCGGGGCGGGGCACATATCTATTTATGTAATATAAACAGTTTTGAAAAAAAAGTTCTCCTCCCATTAAGTGTGGAAGTGGTACTATCTTGGCTACTTTCTCCCCACTTCCTTCCACTCATCTCTTGTGTCCCTGCAGTGATTTTATTGATTACCTGCATTTTTTTTTGCAGGTAATTTATTTTACAAACTGCTTAACCAAAACAGATATTACGTCCTCTTGGAAGGCAAGTTCTAACAATAACTAATTAATGAAAAAAATGAATAATTAGGTATTAGGTAGAAAAAACATACATAGTAAGTCGCACTGGAGTATAAGTCGCATTTTTTGCAGGTAATTTATTTTACAAACTGCTTAACCAAAACAGATATTACGTCCTCTTGGAAGGCAAGTTCTAACAATGAATAATTAATTTAAAAAAATTAATAATTAGGTAGAAAAAACATACATAATTCACATCTGAGTCTGATTGGACTCTGATTATTTATAATTAATTATTTATCTTTTTTTTTTTACTAACTACTTTACCAAAACTGACATGACGTCCTCTTGGAAGGCAAGTTCTAACAATAAAAAAATAAATAGTAAGATGTAAGATATGCTAACACAATGGTTATTCAGCTACAAAAAAATACCCATGAACAGAAAAGGTGTCCAGTGTTTATGTAAAATAACATTTTTTCATTTATAAGTCGCTCTGGAGTATAAGTCGCAGGAACAGCCAACCTATTAAAAAAAGCTTGACTTATAGTCGGGAAAATATGGTAAAAATCTGAAAAGTCCGAAGTGGTGGATACTTAAGTTTTCTCTTAACATTGGCAATAAACACTGGACTATTCATACAGTAGGTTCTTCTGCAGCTGCCTTGCCTGCTTGATGATCTGATTAGCCCGAATAGATATGTCAAACAGAGTTTTTGAGCAATCATACCGACTCTTTTTTTCCGAGCGGTTTCTATCTGCTTTTTCCACAAAGGGATTTGAAGCAATCTATCTGAGCTGTCAGCGGCAGCTTTTTCACCAGTCATGCACGTGAACTCGCATTTCCATCCGCAATGCAGTTCCTTGACTCACTGTCACCATCTGTCCATCAGTGGAAGATTACATAACCGAGAGGAGCCGCTGACATATGTACATGCTTCATGCTTCATACATGCATTCGCAGTTATTGTCAATACAGCATTGAATATTCCAGTCGTGTTATTATTGGTGAAATTCCCTCTTTTCCTGTCAAGTGAGCGTTAAAAAAAGGATGTTCTAAAAGTTGAGTTTACTGTCAAGAAAGGATCCTGTATCTTTTTTTTTCTTGCATTTATTGACATAAGCGCTTCTGACAAATGAAGCACTGAACAAATATCACATGAAGACAAGTTCTTAATTATGTATTAACACACTTTTGTGTCTCCATAAATTACTGTAACACGCGTATAACGTTCATTTATCTAAAATTTACAACATGTACTGCCACTCGATCAAACATCAATAACTGTATGTACACAGGAAGTAAACAAAAGAATGCCAAGAGCAGGAATTTTCACTTATTTTTATTATTTGAAAGATAAACTGTGTGATTATGTATGCAGTCAATATCTACATTGTACTCATTCAGTATGTTTCCATGCACACAATACTCCTGTAATAATCATAAACACGATTCAAGGTGATTTTGCGGTTATTAAAAAGTCGATTAGGACCCCTGTATCAATATTCTAGCAATATTAGCTCATATGAAGAAATGTGGGAATATGAAGTATATGAATACTCTCATTTGAGCAGTGAGCTTGAATTCCAGGGGCAGACTTTTCCTTTGGGAGGACACCAAGGTGTTCCCAGGTAGGCTGGAGGGATAATCCCTCCAGCGTGTCCGAGATCTGTGCCCTAGGCCTTCTACCGGTTGGACACAGAACACCTCACCAGGGAGGGATCCGGACTAGATGATTCCCTTCTTAGGGTGAATCCAACCATCCAACCATCGACAATCGTATTTTTCTACCAGTACAAGCGCTCATCTTGGTATGATGTTCCGTGTTAGGTTGCATATGCGGTAAATTAGTAATATTAAACAAAAAAGAAGGAAAGCTAGTTGAAGATTCAATTTCCAAAAAGTGTTAAAGCTATCATCGCTATTTCAAGGGGACCTGTTATACTTTTTCCACTTTTCTGACATATAAATATCGTTAGAATGTTGGCTAATTCTCGTGTTTGAGCATTTGTAAGTGAGTCCTGAAAGAAGTTTGGGATGGCTCAAAACGCTCGATTTCAGTGGGCGTTGCAAAGCTGCTCCTTTGTGATGTCACAGAGGAGCTGGCTGCCTTATGGGTGTGGCTGTAGGCACGATTGACTTTTTTAATTTTTTAATTTTTTTATTTTTACGATGGACTCTCTGCAAGCTCAGAAGTTATTGGAACAAGAGAAAAATATTTTCATCTGTCAACGGCATTTCGCACAGGACTGTTTTTGTGAACATGAATGTGAAATATCCACCAAATTTAAGTCATATGTAATATTATGCTCACTAGGTATCAGTAATGACACAAAACATCACATTACATTACATTACATTATATTAACTTAACACTGCATGTAGTCAGCCATGGCATCGATACAGTGTAAAAAAAAGTTATCCTCCAATTCAGTGTGGAAGTGGTACTATCTTGGCTGCTTTCTCCCCACCTCCTTCCAGCGCATTAACAATTTGGTGTAAACAAAGAACAATAGTCGTGCAAATGTGACTATAGGAGTGATATTTCATGTCTACAGGACTCCAATGGTGGTTAAAAAAACATATTTAGAAAGTCATAAACAGGTTTTCTATGCTCTAACTATGAAAATAGTATTATTATTGCGGGAATTCACTCCGTTCAACACAATATGTGCCTCAACCGCAATATTGTGAGCATGGGAATGTCGTCATTGTACCACCGGCGAGATGCAGATGGCTGCCGGTTTGGATGGATGACTTTATTTGAATGCTGGATGAGGAGGAGTGAATAAAGATTGATCGCTTTCAGTTTGACTTTCACATGCAGACAAA
Organism: Doryrhamphus excisus; assembly: GCF_037039965.1. Taxonomy (NCBI): domain Eukaryota; kingdom Metazoa; phylum Chordata; class Actinopteri; order Syngnathiformes; family Syngnathidae; genus Doryrhamphus; species Doryrhamphus excisus. Next base: position 17,648,041 of record NC_136368.1, on the reverse strand, counting down.
TTTCTTGGTCGATTTTTTTCAGGGGACACACAAGATGTCATTTTTGGATGTCAACACCAGCACAATGGACGCTGCCTGAGCGGTTTTGAAACTCTCTTAGTGAGAGGCAGCGTGATATTGCAACATCAGTAAAATAAGTGATGTTTAGATTAAAAAAAAACATCTAATTCACCATAAATACAAGATATAAAATATTTTTTTAATAAATAAATGTTATTTATTTTATTTATTTTATTTATTTTATTTATTTTATTTATTTTATTTATTTTATTTATTTTATTTATTTAGGTGAGCAAAATGTGTCCACAATATTTTTCATACATTGTAATTTAATTTTAAATCACCATTTCTAAGTAGATTTTTTAAATAGATTTTATATTTATAAATGGAATGTTTTGAATTTTAATTTGATTTATTTTATTTTATTTATGAAAAATTTACTTTATTTTTTAATATATTTTTTAATATATATTTGTTTTAATAAAAAATATATTTATGCATACAGTCAACATAGTTACACTATTAGACCACCCTTGTTTCTTCAATTTATCCATCCATTTTAATGCCTGGTACAACTAAAAGTAAGTTTGTTATGGACAGTTATTATGATGATAACAAAATTAGATAAAAATTTATTTAAAAAAATAAAAAAATTAAATAATAATTTCCCAGAATTAAACATTTTCAGGTCCACAAATTCCCATTTTTGAAACCATTCCAGCATCAAAACACTCAAGGTGACAATTCTCGATACATCATTCCAGTTCAGCGTCAACTCTTCAGCAGGGTAATTTTTAGACTAATTGCCTTCTCTAGTTATTATTTATTCTCTATTTACTATCTCCATAAAGCAATGACCGACCCAGTTGTCATATCAATATTCTGACCATAAATATCCATTTCACTTTTGGAAGTATGGTCCGCAAATTATCACATAGCAGTTTGTCTTCTTTATTATATTTGTAATTTTGTTAATCAACGTAGTAAAGAAGAAAACAATTATTGATGACCATTTCCTCTCAGCGGAGTCCAATTATTGAATCTCAGCAGCAGTCGTTAACATTCAAGCAGGGGACACATTACAGATATTGAAAAGAGTCTGCTGTTTCCCGTAATGGAAGTATCGCTCCATACTTCATTTACTCATTTATAAGACAGATGGAGGTGTTTTCTGATCTGAGGAAAAAAGCATTTTTATTTCCCACTTTAACAATACGGCATCCATTTCATTGCATAAAGCGTTTATCAAGGCTTGTGTCTTCTCTTTTATAGTCGCTTGCCTTTTTGGTTTACAATCAGCAATCATCAAATAAATAAATACAAAAGTTGGAGCTGCAGTGTGTTTGTGTATGCAAAAAAAACTTGCTTTGTTTGCTCGTTTTAGCAAAAATATGTAATTTTTCTTATCAGCTTGGTTACATAATATATAGATATAGATAGGTTGCAATACAAATAAGGCATAGGCTGTTGGGTTTTTTTTCACCTAAAAAATGTATAGTACAGTGACAGTACATGCAGAAAGACAACAGAATTGCATAACGTCTGTCCTCAGACAAATGCCTTTCTTCTTTGTGGCTTAATGCCTCAATCGACAGTGTCGACACTCTTGGCCCGCTGTGATGAAATGCATGCTTCATCAACTTTGTCATTCTATTACACAGCAAGAAAGCCACAACACATTCAGAATACCAATGCCGTGTCTCTTGTCAGTACCCCCCAAAAAATGTGCCACAACAGTCCACTGGCAAAAAACAATTAACGGTTACACCGACGTCGCTTTTCACCAGAGGTCAGCTAAATCATTTGCAGAGATTGCAATGCATTGTCTGTTCACAAGGATTAAAGTAAAAAAGCTTCATTTTCCTATTAAAAAACATAGCCGCAGGAAATTGCATCATTTGTCAAGTTGTACCGCTACAGATTAGTGCTGCTATTAAATCCTATTGCTGCTTAAATGGTTTCAATTTCTGAGGAAATGTGTTGAGTGTGCAAAGGGAGTAATTATCTTGTACAGAAGAGCCACAAGTTCATCAACACAATATGCATGGAGATAATAACAATCACTTTAACAACCCGGATTGCAAGTTTATGCAAATTGAAGTTGGAAGCTTCCCGCAATGAGAAAAAAAGGACAACAAAAAACATGAAAATAACCGACAATGAAGCAGTACATATCACATATGAACACAGCCAATAGGTATGAATGTGAGTGTGAATGGTTGTTTGTCTATATGTGCCCTGTGATTGGCTGGCCACCAGTCCAGTGTGTACCCCACCTCTCGCCCCGAAGACAGCTGGGATAGGCTCCATCACCACCCTGCGACCCTCATGAGTAAAAGCGTTAGAAAATGAATGAATCAATGAATGTTTTGCCAAACTTTTTTGCCCCAATTTTTCATATATGAAAAAATATTGTGCACAACAAACCAAAACATTTGCCTTGCACTACTGTCTATTAATCGCTGGAATCGAGTACCCAAAAGAAGCACCATCCTATGTGTCGGTGACTCACTGAGTGTGGCTGCTCACTAGCCAAAAAAAAAAAAAGTTGCAAGTCCCAGCAATTGAATAAAAAAAGGTGGGAAAATTCAAGAAATAACTCACCATCACCGTCTTCTTCAAATAGAGGTAAAAGTATTTGTATTTCATTCATCATCTGTCATGATTTGATATTGTTTCTGCATGTAAAACGGCAATATTTTGGGGTTTGGAACAGATTCATTTCAATTTATATTGGGAAAAAATGGAATGAACTGTCTTTTATCTGCCAATGGAAACTTAGCGAACATACCCATTTTTCATTGAAGAAATATACCGTATTTTCTGGACTATAAGTCGCTCCGGAGTATAAGTATATAAAAAAAAAACTACATTAAACTACTTAACCAAAACAGACATTACATCCTGTTGGAAGGCAAGTTCTAACAATGAACAATTAATGAAAAAAATTAATAATTAGGTAGAATGCATAATTTGCATTGGAGTCTGATTATTTATAATTAATTTATCTTTTTTTTTTTACTAACTACTTGACCAAAACTGACATTACGTCCTTTTGGAAGTTCTAATAATAAAAAAAAATAGAGAACAGGCTGAATAGATGTAAGATATGCTAACACATTCGTTATTCAGCTACACAAAAAATAAACAGAAACAGAAAAGATGTCCAGTGTTTATGTAACATAACATTTTTTTCATTTATAATTCGCTCTGGAGTATAAGTCGCAGGAACAGCCAACCTATGAAAAAAAGTGCGACTTATAGTGCGTATAATACGGTAAAAACAGTAAGAATGTGGTTGAATCATCTTATTAAAGCATTGCAATTGTCTTCATTAGGGTAAGGTGGAGCCAGGAGGAAGGGGTACAGTACATCTTGGACTGGTCGCCAGTCAATAACTGGACACATACATATATATATATATATATATATATACTATATACACACATCATTCACATTCACACCTATTGTCAATTTAATTGCTCAAACTCCAATTAGCCTAACATGGGAGGAAGCCATAGAAGAGAAACACCAGGACATGCAAACTTCACCCAGATGTTCCAATGCCTTGTGCATAATAACGGTGGCTTGGTTTTCACACACATGCATCAAGGTGTAACACCAATCAACACCCTTCTTCGAAACAGATGAACAAAACAACATGCAGGGTGTAAGAACATAATTCATTCAGAGCAGGAAGGGGAACCTTAACGTGTAATTCGACCACATTTATGGGGGGAAAAAAGCACTAATTGTTGTTTTTTTTGATAGTGTTTCAACCAATCAGTTGAAAGAACTTCAGTTCAGCATGCAAACATTATAGACTTTTAATTGTGTGACTGTTGACAATTATTGAATCATTGAAGTCTACGGGTCGGACCATAGAGTCACCATGTCAGGACTGTCGGGACCGTTTCCCGACACCAAGACATAAGGAAGTGACTTCAACACACGGACACCATGTAATAAACCCACTCTAGTTTGCCTTTCGAAGTGTCAGAGTCCGAACTGTGGGTGAAGGTAAGTGAGACGTTCCATGTCCCCAGAAATAAATTTTATTTTTTTATTTTATTTTACCTTTATTTACCCAGGCAAGCAATTTAAGAATTTACAAATGCAGCCTTAACAAAGATCAAAAGCACTTTGATGGGAGAGGGAAATGCTGAAAATTATTATATAAAAAAACATTATAAGAAAATAATAATAATAATAATATCTTATTATTATAAGAAAACATTATATAAAATTACAAATACAAAAAACACAAATACAAATTTGGCCTTACTTCCACCCAACACACAATTCACCTGTCATGTTTACATTTTTGACTCCAATGCTTTCTTTGACTATATTCTACAGACAAATTATATACATAAAAAAATATTCTACATTGTTACTATAATATATATATGTCAGTAAGTGTCAGATATGCATCGACCCCAAAACAAATTAGTGACAATGGTTTTTGGAATAAGAAATGTCCTCACCGGGGAGGATATATAGAGATCAGCTGGAATTGTTCTATAATTTATACACTCAGTGACTCAAGAGCCAATGCAATCCTTCTTATGAAGCACAGTTAAGCGATCCATCACTGCTGAAGACAGTCATGAGCTGGGAACTTGACAAGCATCGGGATGCTGAGTTATGAGCGGCGCTTGCATATTACTAGCAGACAGAAGGCAAACAATGGAGGAGGTGGTACAATCCGAGCGTGCTGTTGTTGACATATAACATAAAGTATACGTGAAAGGGAGATTGTTTTGCTTGTGAAATCATACAATTCTATTAATCTTGCAATTTTATTAATCTGCTTCATCGATTGATATGATATGGTACACCCTGGACTGGTCGCCAGCCAATCACAGGGCACATATAGACAAGCAACCATTCACACTCACATTCATACCTATGGACAATTTGGAGTTGCCAATTAACCTAGCATGTTTTTGGAATGTGGGAGAAAACCGGAGTACCCGGAGAAAACCCACGCATGCATGGGGAGAACATTCAAACTCCACACAGAAATGTGGAATTGAACCCGGGTCTCCTAGCTGTGAGGTCTGCGCGCTAAGCACACGACCGCCGTGCAGCCCTAAATTAATTTCATATTTAATCATTTTAAAAAGTAAGTAAATATTATATTTATTATAATATAAATTTCAGCAAGAATAGTATGATTTATTTTATGTATTTTATTTATTTTATTTATTTTATTTATTTTATTTATTTTATTTATTTTATTTATTTTATTTATTTTATTTATATACATATATATAATAGTATGAAATCATACATACATATATAGCTATAGCTAGCAAGACATTTTCTGTATGTGTTCACAATTGTTCAGTTGAATAGGATGAAATAACAAAATGGGTTCTGTTTACGTCGACCAGGCACAAGCAAAGAGGAAGGAGAAAAGGAGTTTGAGGGTTTAACACACCTGAGTGTAATCTTAACCAATCAAAAGAACGCTTCTCGTTGCCTTTAAATGCGCAGGGCCCACTGGACTGCACAACAGAAGCCACAATGCGTGTCATCGTTCCTGACAGTCACATTAAAAACAGCAGCAGGCTAATCCAGTCATCATGTTTGTGATCTACCTGCATTCATGCTCTTTTGTCGCCAAATAGGAGAACTTTTGTTTCTATATTGTTGTGGTGCAATTTTCCGTTTTATATGATATCTGCTCGTTGTGTGGCAGGCTTTTGCTTAAACACGCGAGCAGACACATCACACCTGCTCACAAAAAAAAAATGCATTCACCGCAGTAACTTTTGTATTCCGGCACATCGAGGATAGTTGTTTTGCTGCTGTGCCTCAGAGCAAGGAAGGTTTGGGATTGGGACCGGAGAGTGCTTCTACCATCAGCTGTTGTGACTATTTTTCATAATGTCATATGTCAATGTTGACGTTTTTCTCACTTGCTTTATGTGAATTAATTGAAGAACAGTCGTTTACACCAAAGCACTAAATTGTTACGTAGCTTTAAAATGAGCTTTAACGGAAAACAAAATCTGGATAGGACACATTTTTCCACATTCCCGATTAAAAATAGACACCTTTTATTGTAGAATATCTTCCAAATGCCCTACAAAAGCAAGTCAGTATTAGACAGCAGCTTGCATGTGGGATTCAACTCCTGGGGTCTCACTCAGTTCTTTCTAGCAAGACTGGTTAACAGCCTGAGGCTTGTCATTATCTGTGGTTTGCGAGTGTCAGGTCCACCCACATGCAGATGGCAGCTATAAAGTGGGGTTGATAGAGAACCCAAGAAGCTGTGTCAGTGCATCTAAGTATTGTGAAGAGAGCACAAGGTTGAGTCTATGATTGAACGATAGGAATGTTTTTCAAAAGCGACTTAAAAAAATCCCAGCCGAAGTAATTCTAAAGTAGTCCTTGAACCATTTGAAGCAGAGATAATGGTTGTGAAGGGGCTAGGTTTTCCCCCCCTCCCCAATAGCCAATGTGTCTAAGTACTTCTGACACTGACAAATAGGAGTTGAGTTCAGAAGCATTCAAAAATAAATAGTTTGGAGGTGTGGACTGGAAAAAACAATGGAGACCATAAATTGAGTCCCGACACACACAAATCAAAAAAATTATGCTTGAACTGTAATTCTCCCATTTTTAGTCGGGAACTGATATTTCCCTGAAACTCGATTATTACTAAAGAACAGCAAAAGGTAGAAATATCAATATATTACTTTAAATATATTGTATTATATTATAATATATTATTTTTCCATTATATTTTCCAATACATTATATATTATAAATACATGGAATAATATATTTTTGTACATATATTATACAATATATTATATATTCATGTAATATATGACAATATATTGCAGAATATACAAATGATTGCCGCTTTCAATATATTGAAATATATTAAATCCAAATATATAATATATGAGTTTATATATCCCAAATTATATGCAATTTTATATATGTAAAAATATAGTCCTCTTTTGGTCTTGATCGCAAGATATTTTTTATATGTATCAATATATACACATATATGATCTATGCATATATTGCAATATTTTGGAAAATATAAACATAAGATCCCAATATATATGGAAATATATTTCCTAATACATTGCATTATATTTGCCAATATACTGCAATATTTTTTTTTCCATAAGGGAACAAACACAATCTAATCTTTCTTTTGGTAGGTTCCATGTTTATATAGCCTGGAAAGATGAGTCAAAATCATCACCATGGAGGTGTGGACTGGAAAAAACAATGGAGACCATAAATTGAGTCCCGACATACACAGATCAAAAAAAATTATGCTTGAACTGTAATTCTCCCATTTTTAGTTGGGAACTGATATTTCCCTGAAACTCTACGATTACTAAAGAACAGCAAAAGGTCGAAACAAACACAATTTAATCTTTCTTTTGGTACGTTCCATGTTTATATAGCCTTGAATGATGAGTCAAAATCATCACCATCATCTGTCTTTTGAAAAATGGCTGGATTTGAATGAGTTAATTAGGTGCCTTTATTTCCATCATTCGTCATGAATTTATGTATCTGCTCAACCAAAACAACACCGATGAAATGTGCAGCCTGGAGGTGAACTCCTACTTCAAGCCATCAAGCCAATGTCCCAAATGTGCACGGGAATACCGGGGGGGGGGGGGAGGGTTTGAGGGAGATAAATACATTTGCTCCAAGCTAAATCTCTCTTGTGGGATCCTGGGGGTGAAAAGTGATGCAAAAGCCTCTGCAAAATCAATACCAGTGTTAAGTCACAGTGGACTCAACAAAATGAGTCAATACAGATGCGTGATGCTACAAATTTAGGTATCGATCTGATACAAGGCCAGTATCACTAATACCAATATTGACATTTTTCAAGATGATAATATGGTTTTGCCATTTTTGCGTTTAATTTGTTTAATTTGTTGATCATAATACAATCACAAATATTATCACAAGCAAAAAACTTATGATATATAAATTTAGGAATTTTTGGAATGTGGGGAATACACCTTCTTCTTCTTCTTAATTTATTTCAGACATGCATACTATGTTACATTAATGTTTCTCACATATACACTTACAATACAATACACTTACAATATCTATTTATATACTTACATAGCACATACACACATATTCATACATATACAAACACATGTATATACATATATATATGCATACATATACATATATATGCATGTTCTCCCCGTGCATGCGTGGGTTTTCTCCGGGTACTCCGTTTTCCTCCCACATTCCAAAAACATGCTAGGTTAATTGGCGACTCCAAATTGTCCATAGGTATGAATGTGAGTGTGAATGGTTGTTTGTCTATATGTGCCCTGTGATTGGCTGGCCACCAGTCCAGGGTGTACCCCGCCTCTGGGAGACAGCTGGGATAGGTTCCAGCACCCCCGGGACCCTTGTGAGAATAAGCGGTAGAAAATGAATGAATGAATGTCTGTCCTCACTTCGATAAAATGTCAATTTAATTGTATTTACTGTATTTTTACACACTATTTGTTCCTTTTTTATTATATTTTATTCACATTGCATTGCATTTTATTGTGTATTGTTATTGTTTATTTAGTGTCTGTCTTTTTCTTCTGCAATTGAACAACTATAACCAAACAATTTCCCTTGCAGATCAATAACTTGTATAAGTCTAAATCCTAAAAACCCACAAAAGCGTTGAGAGAACAGGCAAACTAATACAGAAATGCCTAAATCGGTGATACCTACTGACTGAGAGACCAACATGCTAACCACTTGAACACCGTGCAGCCCGACAATGTAACAAGTTCAACAAAATACAGTTTCATTACACACCATTATAATAACTGAACAGCAAAACATAACTGAAAAATATCTGATATCATACTGGTATCGATAATGCTATCGATAATCGATAATGAATATTTGGATGCATGCAAAAATATGTTTGACGTTATTGTTTGATACATTCAAAATGACATTATTCCAATTATTGTTTTTATTAATTGCATTCTAATCATTATTACTATTAGTATGAGTAGTAGTAGTAGTACTACAGGCACTAACCGCAAAGTCAGCATGTCTTTAATATTAATATATGCTCAACCACCACCACAACAATAGAAATAATAGTTTAATAGTATTTCTAACACGACGTGATATGAATGAAATGCGGCCACTGCGTCAGCGCGACTCCAACGCATCCACACATCAAATCCCGAGGAATCCCTCCACTCCACGAAAAACGTCCAATCTTATCACAAACAAACACAAACGAGTGTAGTAGTTTCCAACAAGACACAAAGAAAAAAAACAGCGATCAAGACTTATTTCAATACCATCTTTTTTTTTTGGAACATTCTTCTGACGCTGCGTCAATTGCGCATCGCAGCTCGGATTTGACACTGAACTTTTAAGATGATTTTTTTTTTTTAAACAATCGCTGCAATAAACATCAATGAATCATATGTGACCGCTCAACCTACCTTGATGCTCTTTGTCGACTGGCATTGAACTTGATGCGATACGGTGGCGGTTTGGTTCATTTTAGAAGTCCTGCTAGGATCCAACTGATACAATGAAGTCCAGAAAATGGAGAATAAATCTTCTTCCAGGGAGTAAAAGTGAGAATTTTTTACCCCCAAAGGACAAAAGTGATCTTCCGGGAAATAAATGTCTTATTTTATTCGGGAATAAAAGTGTTTTTTTCTTCAAGCAGCAGCAGCAGCAGCAGCGATGAAGCTTCCAGAGCGCTGGTGGAAGCTGAGATGTTGCCAGTGTGCTGCTATACTCAGCAATGATGCTTCACCGAGGGCGCACACACAATCACTGCAAGGTGTGCACCATGTAAGTTCATATTATGACATCACAAACACTAATTCCTAATTGTATTTTTTTTTTTACAACTACTGTACACAATAAAGTATTTGTAATTGTAGTAAAGACCCAAACGTGCAGTCGGAAATGATGGACAGGCAATGGAGCAGGACATAGTCGCCATGGCAACTCGATCTCATCATGTTTGAGCACTAAGGCCAAAGGCAATGCTTCTATCAAGTCATATAAACATAAAATATAAAGCATACCTATGTGATGTAATATGTATTATTTGGTGTGTTGCCACCCGTACGTGCAGTAGGAACAAATTTGAGATGTTGATTATTTCCTGTGTGCACGCAGGAAAACCTTTCACGCAGCCAGGTGAGGAGTACATATTCCACAAGTTTAAAGCGAAATTTCATTTTTTGGGAATTTTGCCCAATATTCACAATCCTTATATGAAACATGAACACATGTTTATTTCTCTTTTCTGTGCATTCTAGTGCCAGAAAAGAAGTTAATATGAGCTAGCTCACAATGGACGTCATGGGAAAGATGTATTTTGATGCCACAAAAAAACGAAAAAAAGCCCCATTTACATAACGGGCTTCTATATTAACTAAGTTACAGCGATATTGTCATTATAGCAGATAAAACTACATTTATCTAGCGGACTAATACGACACCTCGCTAGCTATACGTGGATACCTAGCTCCGAAGACTCAACAAGATGCTTGCAGGTTTTTACTAGAGGACTGGCGCACACGTCTTGTGCTGGAAGACACAGCCATCCCAACGAGAGCGGACATTGTAAATGTTGTCGCTGTGTCTATGCTGCTGTTATTGACGGAAGTAGCGTAAGCTATGAAACCAATGCTCCAAAGAAAGAAGTTTGGGTAAAGTTTTTAAACCATCAAAGTATTATACCATCGATGTACTTGTTCTTGCATGTTCATAGCATGTATAGCAATGATTTTGGTAATGGTAATGGTTTAATTTCATTTGAACATGCATCAGATTACAATTGAACGCATCACATAATCAGTTTCAGTTCACAGTTCCACATGTCCAAAAGGAGTAGGAAGAAGCAAAGCTTATTAAATCCTACCCCTCCATCTGGTACTTTTACAATCAGTAACTGTTACATTTGTTCACTTCCTGCTTTCCATAATACAGTTTAAGGTTTTTTTTTTTAATAATGCACCTCGTACCGAAGTACGAGGTGATATGACCATCCATTGGCTCATCGTTGTGCATTGTTTGAGGGTCTTAGTCAATCCATTCCATAGTTTGATTCCACATACTGACATTACCATGAAGTCAGCCATGGCATGTCCAACTTTCTAGACTGGAAAAAAATATCCTCCCATTCTGTGTGGAAATGGTAACATTTTGACTTCTTAAGTTTAGAAAAGGGCTGCACGGCGGCCAAGTGGTTAGCGCGCAGACCTCACAACGAGGAGACTAGGGTTCAATTCCACCCTCGGCCATCTCTGCGTGGAGTTTGCATGTTCATCATGACTGGTTCAAGACTCTTCATCCTTGTATCTAGCAAACATCAACTGCTTGTATTGTTTCTTGAATTGGCTCATCGTTGTGCATTGTTTGAGGGTCTTACTCAATCCATTCCATAGTTTGATTCCACATACTGAAATGCTATGGCTTTTTAACGTAGTCCTAGCATAGAAGTGTTTCAAATGTACTTCTTCCCTGAGATCATATTTCTCCTCTCTTGTAGAGAAGTATTGGATGACATTTTTAGGGAATTGGTTATTTTTAGCCTTATGCATTATTTTAGCTGTTTGAAGATGAACTATATCAGCAAGTTGAAGTATTTGTGATTTTAGAAATAAGGAGTTAGTATGTTCTCTGTAGGCGGCATTATGAATTATCCTTACTGACCTTTTTTTGCAGTACATTTATCGAGTGAAGATTGCTTTTATAGTTATTAGCCCATATTTCCACACAATAAGTAAGATATGGTAGAACCAGAGAGCAATAAAGAGTGTGGAGTGATTTCTGATTGAGAGCAAATTTTGCTTTGTTGAATATTGAAATATTTCTGGCCACCTTATGTTGTATATTTGTAATATGAGGTTTCCAGCTCATATTTTCATCTGTTGTGATCCCCAGAAATTTATTTTCATTCACCTTTTAAATGTCCACAGGACTTTTGGAGGACTTTGTAGTCGAAATAGGTGCGTCCCAATGAAGTGCATTGTTATCTAGCTCATATTTAATCACAATCTAAAAGCTACCAATTTTCAACGGATAGCAGCAAACACGTGGTTGGCTCTAATTACTTGTTCCCTAAATAATACCCTACTTCCTCTACTGTACGTGTTGGTTATGGCTAACAAATTTTCCCCAAATTTGCTGTGCCCGTGCGTGTGGTAACACGTACATCAGGATGTAATTGAAGTGACCTTTGACCGAGGGAATGGGGTGCAAATGAATACGGAAGTGAGAATCGCTAGACATGCCAATTGCTCTGTTTTGCTGCCACTTTATAAATAAACGCTTCCTTTTTTCCCCTCATAGATTTATGACTTTATTCCCGTAATGTTATTATTTTTTTCCTTGTAAGTCATAAAGTCCATTCATAAAAAAGAAATACTACTTCAAAGAAATTCACTTATGGCTATTAACCTCAGTATCGGAAAAGTACTATTATTCCATATTATACAATATTTCCCTGGAATAGTTGTTGCAGTATTTGTTAAATTATATATTTTTTTTAAAGGGGGAGGGGGGGGGGGGGCTTTTGGAAATGAGCTAGCTTACCTGACATTTTTAGGAAGCCATGTTCGGGATAGTTATATGACAACCACTCCAAAATACTACCTGATGTAAAATGTAATACCGGATGAATTAGAGATGCTTTTCATGTCCCAAAAACAGGAGAAGACATTATTATTCATATAAAAGTCTGCCTGAAAATGTTGGATTGCAGTTTTCTAACCATGAGAGAAAATAGGACTACTCGCTGTGTCCCAAAAGACGCTGCAATATGAGGAAGCTATTTCCTCTTCAAAGCAAATTGAACAGAATTGATTTTGTCCAATTCTTCAAAGTAATATGTCTCCAGAGTCTTTTCCACTCAAACCCCCCGCTACATGTCGGATCTATCCTCCCTTGAATATACAGTTAATTAATTCCTCTATGAGACAATTAGCATGGTCAGTAAAATCCTCCAGGCATGCTTGAATTTGGCTGAAGTCCGGTTTCCTGTTATAAATAATTGATCACATGGATCACCAACACGGCGACATCATTCATCTATATTCATCAGCATTTTTTATTGCATTAACAATTTTTAATTGTGGATTCAAAGAATATATTATTTAACTCATTTAATCATACATCCGACTATAGAAGTGATTTAATTATTTTCTGATGATTGAAATATGGCATAATGTCCGTGATATGTGTGACAATCAAGTTTTTTATTGACTTATTTATTTCCTAATCAATACACTTTATTTCTAATTATTTCTAGAATGTGGTGTTGACTCGCATATGGGATTGGTTCGAAAATAACCGGTCACACATTCGGTACTTCGTTCAAGCAAACATAACGATTGCTTGCACATTTATTTGTGACATTGAGGAGAATGGGTGGTAATAAAGGATTTTTTAACTGACAGCAGTTTGACATCGCTTTCCTCCATTTATGCAAAATGTAAACAGGTGAGTTTTGTTAGTTGCAGAAAAGGTCAAAATGGCTGAGAAGTTAACCATAAAAGGACAAGAAGGACCTTTTTTTTTTTTTTTTGCTAATGCTTTGAAGGTAAGTGGCCATAATGATGACGTTAACAATATTACAACTGATTTTCATTGAAATTTCATTGAATGTCGACGTCAAACTAAGCGGTTGGCTGGAACTTAATGAGTTGTTATCTTAAATGGGTTCCACCCTACAATACTTTTAATGTATTTTTTCTTGTTAAAACCACCCATCAAATGCATTATAATCTTCTCATCTCCATAAAGTACACCGTATATACAGTGTCCGATTATAAACCAAATTTTGGTCAATTGTTGCTCTGTTTTTGCTTTTTTGACGCTGGCCCTCCAGTGATGAAAAGCATTGCTGTTGCACCGACGGCGAGGATGCTGCAGCAATCTGAAAAACGTATAGCGTCGACGTTTGTGTTGTTCAACCAATGCACTCAACCGCCACAGGCAGACTCGTCTCTGCGCATTCATCTACGAGAAAAGCTGGCACATCCTTGTCAGCACCTGGGAGTAAAGGAAGCTCAAAACCATAGCAACAGCAGAATAAGCTGTTTGGCATAGGCGGTGGAGAGCTGGCACATTTTCTATAGTGTAGGTACAATGCACATACTCCGCTGTGCTGCTCATCTCACATTTATACATATTTCTTCCAAATGAGGAGTCATTCAATGGAGAAAAAAAACATACCAAATAAACATTTCAGGCATTTCACACTCACATTCACACCTATGAGCTATTTAGAGTAATCGGGTTTTACGTTTGGCTGTTGGATTGGATTCCATACACAGAAACAAAGGCAGCATACAAAAATAGACTCAACTAGAGCTGAGGATGAGAGATGAGGATGCTGAGGTTCTCAGTGGGAGTGACCAGGATGGATAGGATCAGGAAGGAGTTTATCAGAGCTACATTACATATTAAAGACCTTGGAGATAAAGTCAGAGAGGCCAGACTGAGATGGTTCGGACCATCCGGAGCTAGGAGACCAGGGTTCAATTCCACCCTCGGCCATCTCTGTGTGGAGTTTGCATGTTCTCCCCATGCATGCATGGGTTTTCTCTGGGTACTCCGGTTTCCTCCCACATTCCAAAAAAACTTGCTAGGTTAATTGGCGACTCCAAATTGTCCATAGGTATGAATGTGAGTGTGAATGGTTGTTTGTCTATATGTGCCCTGTGATTGGCTAGTGACCAGTCCAGGGTCTACACCGCCTCTCGCCCGAAGACAGCTGGGATAGGCTCCAGCACCCCCGCGACCCTCATGAGGAAAAAGTGGTAGAGTGGTTAGCGCGCAGACCTCACAGCTAGGAGACCAGGGTTCAATTCCACCCTCGGCCGTCTTTGTGTGGAGTTTGCATGTTCTCCCCGTGCATGCGTGGGCTTTCTCCGGGTACTCCGGTTTCCTCCCACATTCCAAAAACATGCTAGGTTAATTGGCGACTTAAAATTGTCCATAGGTATGAATGTGAGTGTGAATGGTTGTTTGTCTATATGTGCCCTGTGATTGGCTGGCCACCAGTCCAGGGCACGCAGAAGGATCCAGAATACACAGAGTGGAGAGGAATCCCAGCATCTACCTGAAGAATGGCTGCGGGTATACCTTATTGTTCCATCCATCCCCTCAAGTAACACGGTCTGGGGAGGAAACCAAGGAAGCCAAGCAGGAACAGGAAATAACACATAACACAGTTAACCCAACATGCATGTTTTTGGACTGTAGCAGGAAACCACTGAAAAAGGAGTCACACCACAAAACACATTTCCACCATTATGCATACATAAAAGTGACATTTTTAACACTCCAAAGAACAATTTAAATGAAATTGGGCATAGTGTAGTAACAGTGGATCCATGAGCTTCATCTTTTTCCATTAACCCCTGGTTCCTTTTACACAAAGCAAGGAATGGCTTTAACGTTTGCATTGCTTGTTGATCCCGGTTTTGCCTGCAGGCGTTGCATTCAATGCAATGCAGACAAAAGCTGCTGTGTAGCGATGTGGCTAAACCTGAAAGCCATTGAAAGAGTATTACTTATTATAAGGCTATCATGGGCTGAATGCATATTAAGCCGTGCTGTGCATGTCTCATGTAACATATGGACATGGAGTCATACATTCTATTTAGATGTGTACACATATAAATACTAGATATGATTTAGTAAATCCTTTAACAATTTCCTGCATTATACAAGTGTAATTTAGAAAATAAAATGTTTTAAATTTTTTGCATGTTTATGTTATGGAATATGTGGACTACAGAGGTATTTTTAATTCTACAACTGCATGTTTTGCCATCCATAAAGACAACATTCTCGGAATTGAACAAATGTAACAGTTACTGATTGTAAAAGTACCAGATGGAGGGGTAGGATTTAATAAGCTTTGCTTCTTCCTACTCCTTTTGGACATGTGGAACTGTGAACTGATTATGTGATGCATTCAATTGTAATCTGATGCATGTTTAAAAATGTTCAAAACCATTACCATTACCATTCTATACTGGCCACTGTTGCCTGAAAAAAAAGCTATTGGTTGTCGCTGATGACATCATCATCTAATTTGCACATAATTTGCATATTATGACAATGACATATAAACACACCTCCTCTTTTATCCAGGCAAATAAAACATTTGTGTTTTGGAACGCCACCCCTGCGACTCAGAAGAGCAGTACAGGAGACAATACAGAATACATTCATTCATTCATTTTCTACCGCTTATCCTCACAAGGGGGCGCTGGAGCCTATCCCAGCTGACTTCGGGCGAAAGGCGGGGTACACAGGGCACATATAGACAAACAACCATTCACACTCACATTTATACCTATGGACAATTTGGAGTCGCTAATTAACCTAGCATGTTTTTGGAATGTGGGAGGAAACCGGAGTACCCGGAGAAACGGGGAGAACATGCAAACTCCACACAGAGATGGCCGTGGTTGTGGGATTGAACCCGGGTCTCCTAGCTGTGAGGTCTGCGTGCTAACCACTCGACCGCCGTGCAGCCCGCTTTCACTTTTGAGTCCCCAAATACCAAAAAACAGAAAAAGTCACCACATTTGTGACTGTAGTTGTTTTTGAGAAAAAAAAAAGTCGTTAAGAGGGGTTGGAATGTCACCAGATCTAGCGACAAAATCGCCGAGTTGGCAACACAGGCTTGGGTGGCATTTAAATACATAATATATTAGAATAAAAAAATCTGATTCTGTTTTTGTATCATGGAATGCACATTTAGAAAAAAAAAAGAATCAAATCTCTCTCCATTTTAACTTTTTTCCTTGCAAAGATGGCCTATAATGGTGAAAAAAATTAAGTCACCAGTTCGATATATATATATATTTAGAAAAACACAAATTTAGGAATTTTTTTAAAACGTCCTGATGTGCTGGCTCTAACAAACAAATGAATGGCGAGGCCATCGTCTTATCACTTCGCCGCTAGCCCTAAAATACAAGAATAAAAAGCACAATTAAATCCCTGTGCCGAGTACGTGTGAGTATAATGTTGCAGGATAGTTTGGTTTCTGCCGCAGGTTGGCCGTGCTGGAATTTATCTCTGAATAAATTAAGCCATTATTGTGGCCAATCGTCTCACACACTCTGAAACTTCTGCCTTTAGGATACACGTTTTAAATAAAAAGGCGTTAAAAAAATATTTTTTAACGTTTTTTTTCTTCACCTGGTTCACTTCAATTAATTTCACTTTTGCTTTCGGCATTTTGAAATCCGAGTCCGGACACGACCCTGCTGTCTCATGCCCTTTTATGGGCATTGATAGGCTGTCAGCTTTGCTAATCACATGTCAATTCAGCTCACTTTCAGCTCACGGTGGACGAGTGGTTAGCGTAAAGACCTCACAGCTAGCAAACTAGGGTTCGATTCCACCCTCGGCCAATTCTGTGTGGAGTTTGCATGTTCTCTCCGGGTTTTCTCCGGGTACTCCGGTTTCCTCCCACATTCCAAAAACATGCTAGGTTAATTGGCGACTCCAAATTGTCCATAGGTATGAATGTGAGTGTGAATGGTTGTTTGTCTATATGCCAACCTATGAAAAAAGTGCAACTTATAGTCCAGAAAATATTATTTCTTATGGGAAAAATTTATTTGGTTAGCATCTGTTTTGGTTAGAGTCGGACCTTCTGGAGGAGATTAATGATGTTAACCAAGGTTCCACTGTATGTTCAAGCAAAAAACAGTCACAAGAACAGCCAACCTATGAAAAAAGTGCGACTTATAGTCCAGAAAATATTATTTCTTTTGGGAAAAATGTATTTGGTTAGCATCTGTTTTGGTTAGATTCGGACCTTCTGGAGGAGATTAATGATGTTAACCAAGGTTCCACTGTATGTTTAAGCAAAAAAAACAATCACAAGAACAGCCAACCTATGAAAAAAGTGCAACTTATAGTCCAGAAAATATTATTTCTTATGGGAATAATGTATTTGGTTAGCATCCGTTTTGGTTAGAGTCGGACCTTCTGGAGGAGATTAATGATGTTAACCAAGGTTCCACTGTATGTTTAAGCAAAAAACAGTCACAAGAACAGCCAACCTATGAAAAAAGTGCGACTTATAGTCCAGAAAATATTATTTCTTATGGGAAAAATGCATTTGGTTAGCATCCGTTTTGGTTAGAGTCGGACCTTCTGGAGGAGATTAATGATGTTAACCAAGGTTCCACTGTATGTTTAAGCAAAAAAAACAATCACAAGAACAGCCAACCTATGAAAAAAGTGCAACTTATAGTCCAGAAAATATTATTTCTTATGGGAATAATGTATTTGGTTAGCATCCGTTTTGGTTAGAGTCGGACCTTCTGGAGGAGATTAATGATGTTAACCAAGGTTCCACTGTATGTTTAAGCAAAAAAAACAATCACAAGAACAGCCAACCTATGAAAAAAGTGCAACTTATAGTCCAGAAAATATTATTTCTTATGGGAATAATGTATTTGGTTAGCATCCGTTTTGGTTAGAGTCGGACCTTCTGGAGGAGATTAATGATGTTAACCAAGGTTCCACTGTATGTTTAAGCAAAAAACAGTCACAAGAACAGCCAACCTGTGAAAAAAGTGCAACTTATAGTCCAGAAAATATGATTTCTTATGGGAAAAATTTATTTGGTTAGCATCAGTTTTGGTTAGAGTCGGACCTTCTGGAGGAGATTAATGATGTTAACCAAGGTTCCACTGTATGTTTAAGCAAAAAACAGTCACAAGAACAGCCAACCTATGAAAAAAGTGCAACTTATAGTCCAGAAAATATGATTTCTTATGGGAAAAATTTATTTGGTTAGCATCAGTTTTGGTTAGAGTCGGACCTTCTGGAGGAGATTAATGGTGTTAACCAAGGTTCGACTGTATGTTTAAGCAAAAAACAAACCGAAGTCACCTTTACTGGAATATTCCCACTGACGCAAACTCATGATTGTCTTGTACTACAGTTCAGTCCATAAAATTAATTAATTCAAGTCCTAGTAAAGACTAATTCCCTGTAGAATTGTGTTCCCAGACCAGTAACTAATTAAGCTGAAAACATTCTCACATTTCTACAAGATGACATTTTTTAGCTGCTTCGGTTTATCACCTTGTTTGTTTTCAGAAGAGTCAAGTGTCATTTCTCTGCCACTATGTCATCAAGGAAAGTTATTTCTGGTGCCTGCCAGCACATCCTCCTCTCACTGGAGGTTTCGTGCTGAAGTGTGGGAGGATCGCGTCCCTCCGTGTCACTCCTTATGTTTACCTAGGTAGTTTTTCACCATAAATAATATTTCTGACACATTATCCTGACTAGTGGCTTGGTGTGGATATCACTCTAATTGAGGTTTTAGTAAAAAAAAAACATCTTGTATGTGTTCCACTTGGTCTGTTTATCTGTTTTCTTATGGGTTCTAACGTTTTACTATTGTAGCTTTGATACCTTGTTTAATAGCATCTTATTTTCTGGTAGGATTTTGGGTCATAGCTTCCCCTGTGTGTTGTGCTGATTGTTTTCTTCTTTTCACCTAATCTCATTTGTCATGCTCTGTTTCATCCAATCAGCTCCTTACGTCCTCTTGGGTTTTGCTCGGCTGTTCCTCGTTTTGAAATTAGTCTTCGTATTTATTTGTTCTTTCTGTTCGCTTCTCGACGCTTTATTGTTGTTTCATGATGGTATGCTGTTGCAGTGCTGTTATAGGTTTCTTTGTTCTTGTTGACTCTGGTTTTTTTATTAGTGCATTATGCTATGAATAAATGTTGATACATTTTGGTTTTCTTCAATAACTAGGGTTGAAACTGTATTATTTGTGTTTGTACAACTCAAATACTTATTTTGCCCTTTTTATGTATATGGTTTTCATTATCAATTAATTCCAAAAGGTTAAATTTTTTTTAAAAAACATTAACAAAAAAACACATTTACATTCCTTTAAATGACAATTTAAACATCTATTTTACCTTTACTGAATACTCTTGTTGGAGTATTAGGCAAAAAACAAATAAAGAGAAAGGGACACCATCAATAGTAATTCTCACCTATTTTATCAATTTACCAGGACTCGCAATTTATTTATTTTTTGGCCCCATGGCAGGTCTAGTTAGCAGTCTCACTCAATAAAAATGCACAGACATTCACGCTGTAAGTTGTTGAGGCACACGATTCCACAGAATGAGAGTTGGTTTGTTTTGCACAATATTGTATCATAACAGAGGCAGCATATAAAAAATGGTGCAAAATTTGGGCAAAACTTTTCCTCCAAAACTGAATCACATGAAACAGGGGTGTTCAAAACAGGAGTATGACTATTTTGTTGGTTTATTTGTCATGGAAAACGCAATGTACAATATATAGGATTTTCCAGCCAAGGCTACTTAAGCTGATTACCGACTGTTCTTTAATAGCTATAATTGGACGATTAAATGGCCCCCGGGATTAATCCATTGGGCCCTACACATGCGATTTAAAAGTTTAAAAGTCCATCCATCATTCCAATTGTGCATATAGAACATCTGCAATCAGGTTCGGTTTGGTTTTAGCCAAGTTTTCACCTTTACAATAAATATTCATTATCCAATATTCATCTTTGTTGGCAACTCCAAATTGTCCATAGGTATGAATGTGAGTGTGAATGGTTGTTTGTCTATATGTGCCCTGTGATTGGCTGGCCACCAGTCCAGGGTGTACCCCGCCTCATTAGGATAAGCGGCAGAAAATTAACAAATTAATTTCTGTTGCAAAGATAATATCTAGTGTCATCGGTCATCTCTGTGTGGAGTTTGCATGTTTGCATGTGGGTTTTCTCCGGGTACTCCGGTTTCCTCCCACATTCCAAAAACATGCTAGGTTAATTGACGTCTCCAAATTGTCCATAGGTATGAATGTGAGTGTGAATGGTTGTTTGTCTATATATGTCCTGTGATTAGCTGGCCACCAGTCCAGGGTGTCTTCTCGCCCGAAGACAGCTGGGATAGGCTCCAGCACCCCCGTGACCATCGTGAGAATAAACAATAGAAAATGAATGTCCTCCCTTTGATAAAATGTCAATTTAATTGTATTTACTGTATTTTTACACACTATTTGTTACTTTTGATTATATTTTATTCACATTGCATTGCATTTTATTGTTTATTGTTATTGTTTATTTAGTGTCTGTCTTTTTCTTCTGCAATTGAACAACTATAACCAAACAATTTCCATTGTAGATCAAGAAATTGTATAAGTCTAAATCCTAAAAACCTTGTGAGGAAAAAGCGGTAGAAAATGAATGAATGAACATTACAGTTTTAAAATGTGGGTGAGTGAGAATTGTCAAGTACACACAAAAAGGAGAAAAACATGGTAAGAACAACAAGCTGTGCAATTCGTGATGATGATAGTGGATTATTACGATGAAGACTTTCTGTTTAAAGGTCAAATACGATGTTGGTGGCGGTATTGTGCTGCAGCACACAAAAGTGGTTCAGAACACTGCAAATGTCCTTGAGTTGTCCAGCAGGAGTCCTGACTTTGACATCTCTGGAGAGACCTAAAAATGTCCGTCCACTGTGTCCCCCACCCTACCTGACTGAGTACAGAGAAGAACGGACAACATATTATTGCAGTTTGCACCCGAGCCAAAACACGTTCCGTTATTAACCAGTAGGAGTAACAAATACAAAACACAGAATGGAAAACGTAAAAGAAAGTGGTGTGATTGTAGAAAGAAATACAATTACGGTCTGCTCCGTATTCACAGATCACTGCCTTAGATAATGCATAGGCTCACATACGGGGGTCACGGTTCAATGTCCGCTCCTTTCTCAAACACCCTAAGGTCATCATGTAATGAGACTTTTCTTGTTTTCATTAAAACAAACCATGTCACATTCCATTATTCCATTTTATCTTTTCAGTGTGTATTTTGTACCCTTACTGGTTTCTCTTTGTGTTTTTCTGCTTAGATGGTGGGGTGGAGCAACCACAAACACCCGCAGGCACTTTCCAATTATTGACATTCTTGGGCAGAGCGGCTGCAGTAGGAAGATGCTGGATTCTTCATCGTGTCTTCTTCTACAAGCTGCGATCGCTGTTAGTACTTCCATGATGTAGTATTGCTGTTTCTTCTTTATCCTTGCATCTTCGTTTTTAGTTTAGTCACTAGTGAGTTTGTGATTTTTGTACATTTTGCTTTGTGGACGACTGTGCTCTTAGAGAACCGAATATAAAATACTTAATACTCCAAAAATGATCTATGATCTCAGGGAAGAAGTACATTTGAAACGCTTATATGCTAGGACTACGTTAAAAAGCCATAGCATTTCAGTATGTGGAATCAAACTATGGAATGGATTGAGTAAGACCCTCAAACAATGCACAACGATGAGCCAATTCAAGAAACAATACAAGCAGTTGATGTTTGCTGAAGAGGATGAAGAGTCTTGAACCAGCCATGATGTGCTATACATATCACTATATTGACACTTACTATGGTACCCATTATGTCATTGGATGCTCATATCACCTCGTACTTCGCTATGGGAAGTATTTGTGATTTTAGAAATAAGGAGTTAGTATGTTCTCTGTAGGCGGCATTATGAATTATCCTTACTGACCTTTTTTGCAGTACATTTAGTGAGTGAAGATGGCTTTTATAGTTATTACCCCATATTTAGTCCGTTAAATGTTTTCATCCGGCTCGCTCAAATTCGAAGCTGATGGTCATATCACCTCGTACTTCGGTACGAGGTGTATTATTAAAAAAAAAAAACTTAAACTGTATTCGGAAAGCAGGAAGTGAGCAAATGTAACAGTTACTGATTGTAAAAGTACCAGATGGAGGGGTAGGATTTAATAAGCTTTGCTTCTTCCTACTCCTTTTGGACATGTGGAACTGTGAACTGATTATGTGATGCATTCAATTGTAATCTGATGCATGTTCAAATGGAATAAAACCATTACCATTACCAAAATCATTGCTATACATGCTATGATCATGCAAGAACAAGTACTTAAAAATGTAAATGTAGTATAAATAAATGTAGATTTGGTGTTTTTGCTGTAACTTAGTTAATATAGAAGTTTGTTATGTAAATGGGGCACTGTTGACGTTTTTTTTCGTTTTTTTAGTGAGGGCTTTAGCGTCTTTTCCCATGACGTGCATTGTGAGCTAGCTCATATTAACTTGTTTCTTGTTGGCACTAGAATGCACAGAAAAGAGAAATAAATATGTGTTCATGTTTCATATACGGATTGTGAATAATGGGCAAAATTCCCAAAAAGTGAAATTCCGCTTTAAACTTGTGGAACATGAGCTCCTCACCTGGCTGCGTGAAAGGTTTTTTTGCTATCTCTGTTTTTGCATCGAGTGACCAACCCAGAAAGGAAACATTGCAGCAACAGACAATAAGACTCAATAATAATAATTAAGCCGTGTATTAACGGAAAAGGCCATTTCGCAGGACGGCATGTCACCTGGTGCCTGAGAGACAAACCCACCTGAGGTAGCAATAAAGTTGATTACTGTGGAAAGAAGGAGTGAAAATACAAAGCTTCAGCTTTCACACTGTAGCAATTAGAGGTTGTTGTGTAACACTGTTTACTCCCCCCTGCTTCATTCCCGCAAGCAAGGTTCAAGCCGGTGGACAATTGAATGATGCAGTCGCTGGCTGGTAGATGAATAACTGCTCCCCCGAGGTGCGGTAGGATGTCCCTGCATTATAGCCCGGCAATCAGCAGATCAATCTCAACACATTCACACTTGCAGAACCAGAGGCGGCCTATCATTCCCATCCATCTCTACAGTCAGAATTTATAATGTCATCCATCACTTTACATAGATTAGGTCTGCTTCCAGTAGAATCCCTGATGTAATCAACGGTGCGTGTGTATTTGTGTACGTGAACACGTAGTATAATGACGATACCAAAGGCTGCTTATTCCTTGATGAAGAAATCAAACACAGTCCATCGTTATGTACTGTATATTATTTACACTATTTTACTTTCTTTTGGGAGTGTGTAACAACAACAACAAACCATTCACACTCACATTCATACCTATGGACAATTTGGAGTCGCAAATTAACATAGCATGTTTTTGGAATGTGGGAAAAAACAGGAGTACCCGGAGAAAACATGCCAACTCCACACAGAGATTGCCGAGGGTGTAATCGAACTTTTTGAAAAACCATGATACAGGAAGTAATGTCCCTCTGATGTACTCATTCATGATCCTATCCATCCTGGTCACTCTCAATGTGAACCTCAGCATCCTCGTCTCTGCTCCCTCCAGTTCTGCGTCCTGTCTTTTGAATGATACAATGCTAGTGATTGTCCAGTTTTTTTTTAACAACTCTGTTCTTGCCCAGAGGCTCGGTTGTATTTACCAATTCCATGAACGTATCATTTTCACTGCTGCTTACTCAGGGGGGTTAGGTTAAGGTCAATTTCATGACTGATTTGGTTCAAAATCTAATAATTTACTAAATATGAGATGAAAAACAGTACAACATTCAACTGCGTTTTATCCATGGGTTTTTAAGAAATCTGATTTTGAAAGTGTGTTCACATTTTTTGTAATGCACAAAAGTTTAAGAATATGTAGTATTTTTAAACCGTTGCCGTTTATGTCAGAAAGATAAGAGCCTGTTTATGGTTTGGACATAGTTTGTTTGAAAGATATACAAAACGATACACCTAAAATGGTAATGGTAATGGTTTAATTTCATTTGAACATGCATCAGATTGCAATTGAATGCATCGCATAATCAGTTCACAGTTCCACATGTCCAAAAGGAGTAGGAAGAAGCAAAGCTTATTAAATCCTACCCCTCCATCTGGTACTTTTACAATCAGTAACTGTTACATTTGTTCACTTCCTGCTTTCATAATATAATTTATTTTTTTTACTTTATTTTAATTTGTTATTTTATTTTATTTTATTTTATTTTATTTTATTTTATTTTATTTTATTTTATTTTATTATTATCATTACTATTATTGTTTTTCTTTTTTTGTCGAGTACAAGGTGATATGACCATACAATGACGTACGTAATGGGTACCAAAATAACTGTCAATATAGTTAAGCTTATTAAATCCTACCCCTCCATCTGGTACTTTTACAATCAGTAACTGTTAAATTTGTTCACTTCCTGCTTTCCTAATATAATTTTTTTTTAAACTTTATTTTAATTTTTTGTTTATTTTTTTACTTTATTTAATTTTATTTAATTGTATTTAATGTTATTATTATCATTGTTATTATCATTACTATTATTATTTTTCTTTTTTTGTCGAGTACAAGGTGATAAGACCATACAATGACATAATGGGTACCAAAATAACTGTCAATATAGTAATATATAGTAAAATAATCTACTAAAAGAGCATTCTATTCCTTCTTACGTCTGTGTCGCTCTCACTACATCTGGTATACAACCTTTTCTATCACACCCTTGAAGAAAATTGTGTTCTACAGAAAGACAAACCTGATACCTTTACCCTCAGACAAATGTTACCTCTGTGCAGAAAAGGTCAGAGCAAGATCCTTGACTCTTGTGTGTTCCTCCCAGACACAGACACACACAATTCACCAAGCGTTGGATTCTTCACCCACTAATAGGGAACGTGTGCTGGGATTAGGCTGTCATGAGACAGGTGAGGTCTACCCTTCTGATGATGTATTGTTGCTATAGTAATCCTGCTCTGTTATGCAATAGTTTAGGTGCACACAATATTGTGCTTCTGGTTATCTCTGTGTGTCATGTTTTGCTCGATTTTTCTGTTTTTCAAGAAAATACACAAAGCCGACTTTAGCTGGGGAGGTATTTTGTATTTTTTAAAGAGTGAGCTTACCATCATACAATACAAACTATTGTTGCAATTTTTTTTTTTTTAGCACCTTACTGTTAAATATAGAGCAGAACTTGTTTGTGTGTGTGAAAGTACTTGTGTGTGTGAAGTACTAGTTTGAAGACATTCAGTATTTATATTGAGATAGCCTGTAAGCGTCTGTTTGATTCCCAATTAACCTTTCTTTTGGTCACTTCCTGTTTTTTTGTCTGGTATTTCCAGTCCTCTATTCTGTTTGCAGGCATCTTGATCTGGTAACTTGGAGGCAGAGCAATTAGACGACTAAAAGCATTCATAAATCCTGCCCAAAGAAGGACTGGGCATCTGAAGAGAAGTGGTTCTTCTTCAGGGTCCTCAAGAAGAAGAGGCTTCTTTAAGTATGGCGGCAGCACCAGTTTTCAGATTGTACCTCACTGCTTCACCTGATCTCCACGCAGCCCAGCTTCTTACCTTGTCCTGGTGCCTCACTTTCTGGCTTTTAACTTTTGTGTGAGTGTGGAGTCCCACTTGGTTTCTCCAGCAGCGTTTTGTATTTTTGTGTTCCTGCTTGGATTTTCCAGTACTGCTTTTTCATCTTGTTCAGCCTTTTGCTGTCAGTTTTTTTTTTTGTATGTATTTTTGGACTCTGATTTTGTATTTTAGTGTATGTATATTTTTACCTACCTCCTTGTGAGACACCGTTTGTATTCAAGTATTTTTTTTGTTCCACGTTGGATTGTGTCTACTCTACTCATCCGTCCTGACAGACGACATTCTTGAGGTTCACTTCTTTCCAATAAGGAGGCTGTTGAGTCTAATTTGGCTTCATTGTTAAAAATAAGCATCACATGATTGTACTTGCATTCACAAAGAGTATGACAGTTATTTATGCTGATTATGATGCTAACGGTGCATGTCTTTCAAATCTCTGATACAAAAAATGATGAAAAATGTACTTATTTGGTACCTCTGTAACATCCTAGATGTATGATATATATAATCAATATATATGATGCTAGCTGCTTGTACAGAGTAAATAATTTTGTCAATTTTGTGGACAACAAAGAGACACCATAGAACCTGGTACTGCAGGTGGGCCATGAGAGGTCATTAAAAATATGATTCATTTTTGCAAATATTATTTTTAAAATTATTTTTAATGTAAAATATTTATCGGTTATATAAGTAATAACCTATTGAGTGTTATTGACCTGTCACGATATTTTAGGAACCTTATACAGTTTATGATTGGAACGTAGCAATAACGTAGCGTAACAACAATAATAATAATAATAATAATAATAATAATAATATAAACAATAATAATAATAATAATGGCGGCGCGGCAGTCGAGTGGTTAACAGCTGGGATAGGTTCCAGCACCCCCCGCGACTCTAGTGAAGAAAAAGCAGTAGAAAATGAATAATAATAATAATAATAATAATAATAATAATAATAATAATAATAATAATAATAATAATAATAATAATAATAATAATAATAATATCATGGCGGTCGAGTGGTTAACAGCTGGGATAGGTTCCAGCACCCCCCACGACTCTAGTGAGGAAAAAGCAGTAGAAAATGAATAATAATAATAGTAATAATAATAATAATAATAATAATAATAATATAGACAAACAACCATTCACACTCACATTCATACCTATGGACAATTTGGAGTCGCCAATTAACCTAGCATGTTTTTGGAATGTGGGAGGAAACCGGAGTACCCGGAGAAAACCCACGCATGCACGAGGAGAACATGCAAACTCCACACAGAGATGGCTGAGAGTGGAATTGAACCCTAGTCTCTGAGCTGTGAGGTCTGCGCGCTAACCACTCGACCGCCGTGCAGCCCAAATAATAATAATAAGCCATTTACTAGAATCAAACTAGAACGCTCATTTATTGTGTGCTTACAACAATTTCCGGACATCTCCCCAAAGATTGTCTCATTCCGTGACAAGTGGCCACCAACATGTTGTTTTTCTTTCGCCGGCCACACCAAGCAATTCCACTGTGACTACATCCGGGGGACACACCCACCAGAAACATAAATAGAACTTTATCAAAGTGAAGAAATTGCCCTTCTGGTTAAGATACTTTGGACTGACAAACCAACTGGCCTTCAGATGTTGGCTTGAGGAGGTGAGAAGAATAACATTAGAGCGTATTTCAAAGAACCCACTCCACTTAAAGCAATACTGGAACCCTCTCTACCTTGAAATGACATGAATGAAAGTCCTTCCAGTGATTATTAATAAGACAAGATCAAAAGTCGCAACTGCAGAGCATTTATATGCAAATATGATACAAGGCTACACAAAAATATTAAAATCCCTCTTGAGGAGTGTTTGTTCATGCCTGATTAATACAATAATTCATATCTAGATTTTGACGGTGGAGCATACATTAATCATGATTACGTAAAAAATATCAAAGACTTGCTCATTTTTCTTCTGCAAAATAAATTAAATATTTGGTTGGTGGTAACAAGAATAAATGATTGTACATTAAAAACGGGGCTGTGTTCATGCACTTTGGTGGTAATCCAGCCAAACAAGATGACAGCAACATTTGTCTTCAACTTTCATGAGAAAAATGCCAGCTTCGTGCAGACTGGAGCCAAAGTAGAAAGCTGACAAACCGAGACAGAGACGTGTCTGATATATGTGACTGTCTCAAATGATGCACTTCCTGTGCTTTCGCTTTAGTCTTTTCAACACACAAGTGTGTTCACACTGAAGTGCGGCAAGACAATGTGAGTACACGCTCGTTGCACTAAAAGCACTCAGTATGCAGTGCTGGGTACATAGTGTACCACCGTCAATAGTCACCATCTTGGACTAACTTGAGTATTGCAATTCACTATTTAATGGAAATGGTAATGGTAATGGTAATGGTTTTATTTCATTTGAACATGCATCAGATTACAATTGAATGCATCCCATAATCAGTTCACAGTTCCACATGTCCAAAAGGAGTAGGAAGAAGCAAAGCTTATTAAATCCTACCCCTCCATCTGGTATTTTTACAATCAGTAACTGTTACATTTGTTCACTTCCTGCTTTCCTAATACAGTTTAAGGTTTTTTTTTGTTTTTTGTTTTTTTTTTTAAATAATGCACCTCGTACCGAAGTACAAGGTGATATGACCATCCAACTGTTACATTTGTTCACTTCCTGCTTTCATAATACAATTTTAATTTTAATTTTAATTTTAATTTTAATTTTAATTTTAATTTTAATTTTAATTTTAATTTTAATTTTAATTTTAATTTTAATTTTAATTTTAATTTTAATTTTAATTTTAATTTTAATTATTACCGAACTACGAGGTGATATGACCATTTAATGGAGACCTATTGTGCTTTTTTCACTTTTCTGACCTCTAAATGTTGTTACAAAGTTGTATTCTGGTATTAAATTATGATTCATATCATGAGGTTTGTGCATTTGGAAGTGAGCCCTGAAAGAAGTTTAGGATGGCTCTGGACGCTCGGTTTCAAAGTGTGTTTTTTTTTTCAAACACTGGCTATACTGGAGTAATCAGAGGCGTTTAAGTACCTTGGAGTCTTGTTCATGAGTGAGGGAAGGATGGAACACAAGATCGAAAGACAAATTGATGCGGCATCTACGGTGATGCGGACTCTACGTCTGTCAGGGGTGGGTAAACTAGGGTCCACATGTGGCCCACCAATCATTTGAATCCGTCCTGCCAGTTTCTTAAGTATTTCAACTTTTAACCTACAAACTGGCAATGACTTGCAAGTCGGATGTCTTACTTAGTAAAAAAAACAAAATTGTAAAATTTAATTACGTATATAGTTTGATGTGGTCTGATGTTTAAAGTGCCCCTGAAAAAAGGGACACGATAACATACAACACTTTTACAGATAAAATTTGACAAATACTTATAATTTATAAATATAACCATAAAATAGTATGTTTGTGTTAAATTTATGTTCTGCCCCCCGGACAATTTTGTTAACTCAATGCGGCCCATAAGTCGAAAAAAAATTTGCCCACCCCTGGTCTACGTCTATGTTCCGACCCTCACCTATAGTCATGAGCTTTGGGTAGTGACCGGACGGACGAGAGAGACTGGGAGTGGAACCACTACTCTTCCGCATTAAGAGGTGGTTTGGGCGTCTGTTTCGGATGCCTCCCGGACGCCTCTTTGGTATTCAGGGCACGTCCAACCGGTAGAAGGCCTCGGGGAAGACCAAGGACACATTGGTGAGACTATGTTTTAACTGCCTGGGAGCGCCTCTGGATCCACCGGGAAGACCTGGACAAAGTGACTGAGGAGACTGAAGTCTGGGCCTTCCTGCTTGGGCTGCTAAAATGGAAAAAAAAAAAACTGCAGCGTCTCGGCTCTTCAATTGATAAGTTTGCTTTAAAAGTACTAAAATGTCAAACCAAGCTGGCGGATTTTTGAATTAGTGTTGCCAAACAGCAGGGAAAAACCAAAGTAAAAGCAAGACATGCACTAAATTAATCCACTGACACTTGCCGAGTTGAAGTCTCGTAAAATTGGGTCATGCACAACTTTTTTCGGAAATCCCGATTTTAATGAATATGCAGTATTTTCACTCTGATTTGACTTGACGTCTCACTATGATTGACTGCTGAGTACTACATTAAAAAGCCATAGCATTTCAGTATGTGGAATCAAACTATGGAATGGATTGAGTAAGACCCTCAAACAATGCACAACGATGAGCCAATTCAAGAAACAATACAAGCAGTTGATGTTTGCTTAATATAAGGATGAAGAGTCTTGAACCAGTCATGATGTGCTATACATATCACTATATTGACACTTACTATGGTACCCATTATGTCATTGGATGCTCATATCACCACGTACTTCGGTACGGGGTGCATTATTAAAAAAAACAAACAAAAAAAACAAACTGTATTATGGAAAGCAGGAAGTGAACAAATGTAACAGTTACTGATTGTAAAAGTACCAGATGGAGGGGTAGGATTTAATAAGTTTTGCTTCTTCCTACTCCTTTTGGACATGTGGAACTGTGAACTGATTATGGGATGTACTCAATTGTAATCTGATGCATGTTCAGTCCTAGCATAGAAGTGTTTCAAATGTACTTCTTCCCTGAGATCATATTTCTCCTCTCTTGTAGAGAAGTATTGGATGATATTTTTAGCTAATTGGTTATTTTTCGCCTTATGCATTATTTTTAGCTGTTTGAAGATGAACTATATCAGCAAGTTTAAGTATTTGTGGTTTTAGAAATAAGGAGTTAGTATGTTCTGTGTAGGCGGCATTATGAATTATCCTTACTGACCTTTTTTTGCAGTACATTTAGCGAGTGAAGATTGCTTTTTAAAGATTGTTCTTCCACCTCTGCTGTTACAAGGTGGGAAAATAACAGACCAATTAATTTTTTTGCAGGATTTCAAGCCAATCGCAGCTTATTAGCTTATCTTGATATGAGGCCATAGTGAAGATAAACACCTGTAAATACAGAATATTACACATTGAAATATTGTCTATATTATTTGAGCAAAACATGAACATATTAGCTTTGTGTTAGGCGACAAAGCAAATTAGTAGCATATCTAATAATGTATCGCATATAGCTTCAAAGTGAAGTAAAGACACACCAGTCTGTTTTTTTTTCCAGGCACAGATGAACACCGCAGGGGAGATTTTTCTAACAACGAGAATAAGATCTCGCTAGAACAGGTGCGACATGAAAACCACACTTCCTCTCCCTTTGGGCTGTGCCTACAAGTTAAACCATCTTCTTGTGAGAGTTTGTTGAAGCAGTGCAATCCAGACGCCACTTGGTCTTAAAAATGTGTCCCTTCAGCAACCCGGCATCTGGATTAATGAGAACCTGCAGTGCTGAGCCAAGCAAAGGCAGCTCATTTGTTTGGTTACTCATCTCCATTTAGCAACAATAAGAGCGGGGGGGTGGGGAAGTGTCGGCAGATCCTGCATGGAAGGATTTATATCACGGCTAAACTCTGGAAACCAGCGACAGAGGAGTGTACTACATTACCAGGACAGATTAGACAATCCGCCATACTGTGGATGGTCATGTGGATGTCTCCAGGACGTCTGATTGGTGAGATGTTCTTTGCATGCTTAACAGGGATAAGGCCTTGGGGGAGACTTCAGACAAATGTGTACACTACTAATTAATCACAAAATCACTTTAGCGAATGAAAATACCAAGATAAACATGACCATATTTATCATCCGGTACCACCCATAGTGTCTATAAAAGCAATTAGGTTTCATTGGCATTAATGAACACGAGATTAATGAAAACATTTAGGAAGAGCCTATATGTTTAAAATACAATTTTTCTTAATTCAATATTTTAAGAGCTTTAATCTTCCTTAGCGCTGCATAGTAGTTGAGCGGTTAGCACGCAGGTCTCACAGTTAGGAGACCCGAGTTCAATTCCACCCTCGGCCATCTCTGTGTGGAGTTTGCATGTTCTCCCCGTGCATGCGTGGGTTTTTTCCGGGTACTCCGGTTTCCTCCCACATTCCAAAAACACGCTAGGTTAATTGGCGACTCCAAATTGTCCATAGGTATGAATGTGAGTGTGAATGTGTCATAATGTGGTGTCCGAAGGCCAAACAATTCAGGGGGCAGACTTGCAGTTTGCCCAGTCTAGGCACATTTATTATCTTAGCAGAGAAACTTATGGAAAACACTAAAAATAAAAATAAAAATAAATTGGGAAAAAAAATAATCACTTGACTTCCCAAAACAACAAGAAGAAAAACATTTCTTCGCTCACATCACTGAAATCTAGTACTGCAGCCACCCCGCCACACATCCCCAGCTGCTCCTCTTATAGGGCTCCCAATCTGCCCAGAATGTCCCACTTTCATTCATAGGTTAGTCGACAAAACACATCTAATCATGAAACTCTTAAAACTGGATTTCAACACCATCATCTGATGCGACCCCACTGCTACTACAACTCTCCCTAAAACATTAACCCATAAACATATTTCCCTACCCAAACCAAAGATTAAATACCCATCCAACTTTACAACCCCCTCCCCCCATCCCCAGTACATGGTATGGGCTGATGATGTCACTAATGACGTCACCAAATCTATAAAAGCCAGAGTCTCATGGCAGCTCCTCCCCAAACATTCCCTTGGTAAGTATCCCCAGGTAAGACGAACTCTGTACACCTGTTCGAATCCCAATTTAGCTTGGATTAATACAGCACTATTATCAATGACATAACTCCACAAACAATGAAATCCTGAATACAATAATACAAGGGACAAGTGATGAGTTCTAACTCATTCACTTTCTCACAGAATTCGTCCGTCAATGAATTAAGTCTGTTAGCAAAGATTATAAACTTGTGTCAATATATCAACAAACACAAAGCTATTGATCAACTGTTAATAAATAAGGTATCCATTGATAGTGTATTTTCAAAGTAAAATATTTATAATGGGAGTTGAATCATTTCAACTTTCAGTAACCAGTAATTCAAGAAAAACATTTTACGCCAGAAAGCGAATTTAATGTTAAATACATACATACATGCTATGATACGCTGTGATGTTCTCCTCACTCTTTTCAGGCAGCTTGGTCTGGCGAATGACTCCAGAGCAACAAGGCAGGTGCATTTACAGGTTTTGACGCCATATTATTCGTCATCTACATACATTATTCTCCTGTCTGTACCACAATTTCCCCAAGTACCCCTTTTTCTGGCAAATTACTTGCATATTAAGTACTTATCCTGGTAGTTTTTTCCATGTTTCTTCGGTGTCTGTCATCTGTTTCGAATGAGTATGAATGGAATGACTAGGAAGGCTGAAAGTAAAGGAACTACAGCAAACTGAAGGTTTAAGAAACAAAAATGAGCCTTTATTGGAATGTTGCAAGGCGTTAAATACACAAATCCCATTTTTTTCCCCGCATCATTTGGTATTTAATTAAAATGGACTTTTAATCAAATAATACTGCTCATTCAGTCACTCTGATTCATTATATCATTTCTGCATCATCGTTTGGAGTAAAAGCAGATATGATTGATGCTTGTGACTGTGTTGACACAATGGGAAAAATGGGAGTTATATGGAAGTTGGGAAAATACGGTATGTCAAGGCTGCAACCTCAGTTCAAACAGTCACTTGCCCTCACGTTTAATAGTTTTTCAACCTCTGATTTCATCCTGGATATACATAAAAAAATGTGCACAAAATATACACAGGTGCTGTTGAGGTGCATTTAATACCAAAACTAGGATCACCTTGATTGTTCGCCATCACCACTCACTGCATGGAGTTTAGGGGGAACCGCCCCTCCAAAAAAAATATATATAGCAAATGGTTTTGTAAAACTTTAAAACCATTTGTCTCGGTTTTTTTTTCTCAAAAGAAACAAAAAGCAAGAAAAGATTTAGGAAAAAAATGCAGACATACTGGTTTCCTGTTCTCTCTATATACTGGGTTGGCTAAAGAGCATCACCTCTCAAAGCTCAAAACTTGACACAACCTGTACCCCCCCCCCGCTCTGAGACGGGTTAAGACATGACTCCAAACACAGGGTTGTGGCGACAGATGCTAGGCCCGATCTCTTCATAGTCCTTTTTGGTGTGGCATACCTGGTAGAACTCAGGCTGTGAAAAAACAGTTCAAGATAGGATGATTTAAAATACGTACTGAAAGGAATAACAGAATCATTGAAAAAAAAATTAGCATAATCAAGTGTGTGCTCTCCTGATTGTTGACATTTTGAATCAAACTGCTACAAACATGATTGGAGAAGTTTGAAAGTGCTGCTTCAGTTGTTTAAAATTCAAATGGATACCGAATGGATGAACTTTTAACACAAGGAATATGTTAGTGAGACATACAATAATCCCTGATAGCTGTTAATTGGTTCCAGATCCAACCTTAACAAATTGATTTCAGCCAAGTAAAACTCCTTATTTACAAATGGAATCTTGTTAGAGCATAAAAAAACTTGTTTAGAAGCTTTTTAGATATGGTTTTTAATATTATTATAGCCCTCTAGACATGAACCAACCACCCAATAGTCACCTTTAGTACCCAATGTAGTAGACATGAGTAAATAAGCCATTTAAGACAATGATCCACCTTTGTTGATGGCTTGTATTTAATTACATATGAGGTGTTATGAAATGGAACCTGCAATCATTGCTACTTGAAAGTTGGCTCTGTGTGATTAACTCATTCATTACCAAAGATGTATTGATAGTTTTTTTTCTAACCGCACGCCCAATCCCACAGACATATTGATACGTCTTTTACATTTTTGACGCAAGTGCACAATAGAAAAGATCATGTTTTTTGTTTGCTACTTACAGTTGATGCTAACATTGATCCTCCAAACCAGACCGCATATCTCTGCATATGATGAGTGATAACTTGGACATCAATTGGTTTGGGCTACGGAGAGAAGAATGTTACATTATGAAATGTTGTCTGTCCCTCTTGTATACAGTAGAAGATGATCCTTTCATCGATACCACTGCTCAAATAATATGTGCTTTGCAGTCTTTGCGGTGACGCTCACCTTCAGTTTGCCACCACTCAGCTCCTCGCTCATCTTCAGTCGGGCATCAACCGTCCTCTTTAGGTCTCTCTGCAAACGACGGCCAAAGTCCCTGAACATGGTGGAGCCTCCAGACAGAACAATGTTCTAACCAAGAAAAAGATCATGAATATGACTGGTATGTAATTGTGTGGTGTTTGTGAAGTATTTGCCCGCAGACCTTATAGAGAGGACGCCTGACATCAATAGGACAGTTCTGGATGACTTCATCAACAACTTCAGAGATGGGCTGGGTGAAGTCTGGGTTGGCAAACTAGGATAGTAGGAAACAAAGACGACAGCCAACATGCTGAAGAGATCTATAGACTAGATGGACAAAGCTGTCAAAAAGTATGAACATTTTTGGATTTAATTACACAATGTAGATGGAGGAAAAAAGTAATGGCTGATTTTTTTTAAGTATGGTGAAACCTTGGTTAGCATACGCCTCAGTTTTCCGGTTAACATGAAAAATGTTTTTGCGTAGGTTAGCATAAAATATGGCGCCAGTCTTGTAATTGTTATTGATACAGTGTGTGCTCAAATATTAACACTAAACATGTTTTGATAGTTCTACAATAATCATTTTTTTACACACATAATTCTAAAGGCATATCCATGATAAATGAAAAGAACGAATGAACTTTTAAGGTTACTTTTACCTTCACTGAAGAAAAACATGATGGTTGAAAAGACACCCAGTGGCAGCGGGATCAACATGGACACAACTTTTGTATTTTGCTTTAAATTGATTTCTTGAATTCAATAGTTCTCTTCTCTATCAAAATTCTGGCACTTGCAACTTTCTTTGGCACCATTTTTGGGTTATTTTACGGACGTGATCAAATAAAAGCAGAGACTTGAGGTGAGAAACACGACTTAATTAAAGGAATAAAGGCTCAAACATGAAGTTGGTGTCCAGGTTGATCGTGCTGCCACATTGCGTCTTTGACAAATATCTTCAGTAAAGGTGTTTATTTTCCCCTTTCATTCAACATTCATATGAATTTATATGCATTTTTAATTGTTTTTTTCATGTAAAACTATAATTGTATTATATTTTGTGTTTCTGTAATGGATTAATTGCATCAACATTATGCTTTGGTTAGAGTGCACCTTTTGGATCGGATTAATGATGCTAACCAAGGTTCCACTGTATTTGACTGTATTGTCCACATTATTAACACTAACCTCCGGGTGGAAGAAGATCTCAGGCCCCAGGAAGCGCTCATAGCCCACATCAATAGTGAACTCTTTCTTGCTGATGGTGTTGATGCCGGTGTACTGCTTGATCCACTTGGAGCCGTCTGTGTCGTATTTGTTGAACTCTTTGACCAGGTCTGGGCACACATAGCTGAAGCGCTCCTGAGAGGGGGTAAACATTTAGACTAGCCTTAAAATTTGGACAGGAAAACCAAGAAGACATGACTCATTTAATGAACACTATACACTACTACTACGCTATGTAGTACTATTTGAAACCTGCTGTCATAGAAGACCAATGTTTGTTAGTAGTCTATTGCCATTAAGGTTTCATTTGGACACAGCCATTAATGTCATGTCTCGTCTTGAGCCTTATGAAAGTGTGAGAAGATATTGATAAGATAATGAGAAGATATTAAAATATGGTTGCCTAAATGTCCATCCATCCATTTTCTATATCGCTTATACTCACTAGGACATGCTGGAGACTATCCCAGCTGTCTTCTGGCGAGATGCGGGGTACATATAGACAAACAACCATTCACACTCACATTCATACCTATGGACAATTTGGAGTCGCCAATTAACCTAGCATGTGGGAGGAAACTGGAGTCCCCGGAGAAAACCCACGCGTGCACGGGGAGAACATGCAAATTCCACAGTGGGGGAACCAAACCCAGGTCTCCTATCTGTGTGGCCTGTGCGCTAACAACTCGTTGCCGAAATGTGAGGGGTACAATCAATTTTGAGATGCTGTAGCTAGATAAAACCTTTCAAGTTTTCCAACAGAATATGAGTGCCACCTAGTGTTGTCAAAAGGAAACTACAGAAAACAAAAAATATGTACAAATTAGAGCTTTGTACATTGCATACCGTAAACAAATAAAAAAAAGGTCAGGTGAAAAAGATGAGGCCATACCTTGACTGCCTTGGCTGTCTCCAGTGATTGCTCTGGTGGGATGCCCACCTCCCGATCTCTTAGAAGCTGCTGCGTGAAGTAAGTAATGTCTCGTCCTGCGATGGGAATGTGCTTTATACAGCTGCCAATAACATAACCTTCAGCCTGAATTAAAAAGAAAAAAAACATCACTTTACAAGTATGATGCAACACAATACAATACAACATAGCAGCACAACATGGAATACTTGTCGGACACTGTTCTGGACAATGTTTCAACCCGCCAACATGGCAGAGGTGTTAAAAGGTCTCGATTCCAGATTTGATACCACTTTCAAAGCTGGAAAATTGCTCTACCTATTTCTTGGTTGGTGGCATTCACAGACACAACAGTGTGACAAGAAAAAAAATCAACTTTTAGAAGCAGTTTGAATGAACATGACTCACCACAGGGATGACATGGGTGACACCGTCCCCACTGTCGATAACTGTGCCTGTCAATGTTCTCTCTCCCACTTGTCTAGACGTCCAGGACGCTGCAAGAGCAAGCACGGCCTGACACATACAAATACTGCATAGTCAGTCAAACGGAAAAGGTTGCAAAACTTATTATTAAAGATGAAAAGTCAAGGTTATCATTCAAGTGAACAGCATCTTTATTAAACAAGCTTATAGATTGAAGCATATATGCCTGACCTGCACAGCAATGTACAGCCCTGGTACATTGAAGGATTCAAACATGATCTCGGCTGTGTATTCTCGGTTTTCTGGTGTGTTCAGAGGAGGCTCTGTCTGTAAATTGGGGGAGACACAAACATACAGACAATAATTACAAAACAATTATTAACAGTATCGACGGTGCAACTTTTCTTCTAGGTTTATTGTACATATTTGTGTAGTACCCATAAAAAAAAGAACATGTTCCGTGTACACATGTATAAATATATAAAAAATATATTCCTATACATTTGTACCACATATTAAGGATTAACATTGATATGCATTTTTTTTAAGTTGACACTGTTTTCCATGAGCAGAAAAGTGGTCTCACCAGGAGAAAGTAGTGGTCTTCAGGTTCGGCCCTCAGGTACTTGAAGATGATTTGTTCCATAAAGCGCTCCATTAGGTCCCAGTCTTCTACAATCCCATGGCGGATTGGCCACTGTTGATATGAACATATGGTTTCATAGAAATGTGCAATGGTTTTGGAGTCTTTGTATTGATTTCTATTATGACAGCTAACAAACGCAACAGGGTGTGAAGTACCTTTGTGGAATATGTAGGCTTATCTACAGCTTCATCTCCTATGTAGAAATCCAAATCATCCACCCCTTTCATCATTCTTCGCTGAGCTTGGTCTCCAACTTTAGCAGACTCTTTGATGGCAATACCTGACAAAAAATTGGAATTAATTAGAGTCTGCAAAAGGATACAAATGATTAGATTTATGTTCCTTCATTTTCTTGTTTATTTTAATGCCTGGTACAACTAAATGTACATTTGTTTGGACAAACATAATGAAGGCAACAAAATGATCTCAGTTTTTTTTTTTTTTTTACCACTGTGTGGTATGCTGAATAAATAGTGTTAGCTGAATCTAGCGGGTAAAACTCACATGATGGAACGATGAACTGTGGCTCTGTGTTCCCAGCATACCCCAGTTTGGTGTACCTGCAAGAGAACACAATTAGGAACAAAATGTGTGACTTTTTTTAGTTGGGGGTGCTTTAAGAGAAGCTACTGGGAAAAAAACTGCTTACATTGACTGTGTACCCTAAAAAACTATGATGTTAAAAAACACATTAATTATTCAACATCAGCCAGCAGGAGCAGACTCTCCTGTCGGGGTGTAATGTTACATGTATTAGTTACTAAATTTTTCAGTATAGAATATTCAGTTCTGTACACAAGCACACCAATTTCCCACACCAGTGGTTACCCAAATTGAGGAAATGTTTGAATGCAGACTTCTCAGATGCCTTATTGATAGTGTATTTATTTATATGTTACATTGAAAAAGGGACCATTTGCAACTGTTACACGGCTGCCTCGAGGCTGCTAACTTTTGAAGGTGTTGTAGGAATTATAGCCTACCCTCTTCCTGTTTTGAGCATGGAAGCTGTGCCCCAGGTAACACACACATGTGCAGCAGCCTTTGCTAAGAGCTGGCCATGTTATTTAGAGTTGCAACCAGTCCTTTTTGCAGTTAGAATTTGAGATTTGCAAAACAAACACAGAGGTACGCACACCGAACAATGATTATGACATTTCTTCAATCGCTGTGCATTAACGACTCAGGGTCAAACTTTATGAGAAATCTTGGCAATGCATTCAAAGACACCATTTTGACATGATGCAAGATGACTTGTATATAACACAAACACAGATGCACAGAAATCTTTAAATACCATTGAACAGTCCCGGCTTGCCCACTTTAACATGCCCCAACAGGCTTGAAATACACCCCAAGTCTGAGGGAACATATTTATGCACTGGATGGCTGAAGTTGAGTTAAGACGACTGAATTCCAATGCTAAACAACTGTTAACAAATTATAATTATAACAAGTCTTTGAAGACATTGTTGTGTATTAAGGTGATTAAGGTTCATAACATTATAGTGGGCCATCTCGTAAACTGAAGGTTGCCGGTTTGAACCCCGCTTCCTCCACACCGGTCAGCAGCTCAGACGGAAGTCATGTTACACTTGGCGTGTCCTTGTGTTGTTTACAATGAACTCACAAGCGCTACTAATGCTAGCTGAGCGGTTTGCACCTTACCATTGTTACAACACTGGTCCTACTGCTGCTGTGTTGTGCAATACCTTCTTAATAAATGACCCAGTCTTCAAAGAGAGCTACATTATTTTTTTCAATTTTCTCATACATGTAAAATTATTAATGTAAAAAAATGTACTGCAACAACTTTACATATTTATTTAAAATCTTTTTTGGAGTAGTGTTCTCATAGTAGAAGCATGGGATGCGAATGCAACACAGTATATGACCACACGTTCTGCTTTTTTTATTTAATAGGTATTGATATTGGGACAAATATTGTGCAACTTAAAAGTGTTTGACAGGTAAAAGCAACTTAATAAATTGCACTTTCTACTTAGCTTGTATACTTGAAAGTGCTTGAGGTATGTAACGTTAGGAGTGCCTCCTTCAAGTCTCTACATGAAAGCAAAATCTAAAAAAAAAGAGCTTGCAGATTCAGACTGTTACAAATAATAGCAAAGGTAGTATACAACATACTTCTAAAATGACAGTTCTGTCAATGCGATAACAAAATGTATGTATAAATCTGTGTACTTCTGTCTGATTTAAAACAATGTTTTCTGCAGGAAACAAGTTTGAAATCCAAAGGCGCACAATATGGAATCCAGAAAAAGAAGTGACTAGTCCAAAATACGTAACAAAATGTATAAAAACAATCCAAATGTTCCAAGATGCGATTAATAACCATATATGGACTAAAGAATGAATGAGGAAGAGTTGCACCGCGCATGCGCAGAGTAGTCTTGTCATTCATTTAAGACGGAGTAAGTGCGACATTAAATATACTGTCTGCAAGAACAAACTTATTTTAATTGACTGCTAAATTAATAATACCGATGACAGATAAGAAATAACTGACAGGTCTGCATCACAATCCGATCCAGTTTGGTGCTAAATCACTACCAAAGGCTGCTAAAGCTAGAATGTAATGGGTCCAAACACGAGAGCACCTATAACATACGAATATGTTTAAATCATGCTTTAAAGCTGCGCTGTTAGCTTGTCGCGAGCCTTTGCAGAAATACACACCCCGTTACGGTGACTGCTTTGTATCATTGTTAAACGTCTTACCCTGTACCACAGTCCACGACACACGCCGGTAGCCGTCCAGCCATATTTTCCCAAGTTTCTGTTGTATACAAACGTTGAAATTAAGTCTTAGACCGGCTGTGTCAGCTGGCGAGCTGTCGACAGGCGGAACCCAGAGCCCGCACAGTGACGTTTCCACTTCCGTACTCTGCTTCCGGTAGCATAGCGGAGGCAAGATGGCGGAGGCGGCTGTCAATCACCTGAGAAGACAACAACCAAGTCTTATTCCGAGTCTTATACCGACAATGTTGTGCATTTTGTGTAAATACTGATTATAATCACAATTAAACACAAGACAAAATAGCAGGCAAAAATATGTTGTATCAATAAGCTATTATTTGTGAATAATTGCACAATATACAAATACAAATGGGTATTTGCTAGGTATTCGCTGCTACTTCCGCTTGAATTATATAGTATAATTGATTAAAAGAAAGCCAACTGTTATTAAAAAAACGTAAAGAAAAACAATAATATTTACACAAACAAACTAACAATATCAACATACTGGGCCTATCCTCGCCGTCTATAAACAGGAGGCAGGAGCATTCCTCTTTAGAGTCGCAGCAGTTTAATTTCACTCAATTTGTAAATAATATGATTTTCGGTCATTTAGGTCATTTCCGCCCTACTCAACTACCAGCTGGGGGCAGTATTTCTTTTCTATGTTGAAGTCCAAAGAGCGAAGAAGTAGACCCAAGTAGATGAGTGTGTGAATTCATAATAATACTTTGACAAATATTTACACATAACGTACAGAATATGGCACATTTCCGAGGACAGATTCGTGGGCCACACTGGGGCGCTAAAAGGGACAACATATTGATAGATTTCTGGAAAAAGCACGAATGTCTGTTTAACTCCTCGTTGGAGTCTTTTTATGACAAGGAATTGAAGACGAAGCTGTGGTCCGAGTGCGCATTTTTGATTGGAAAATCTGGTAGGAATGAAGGTTGTATATATTTCTGGAACTTGTGTAATGTTCGTTGTTCTCATGTACAACATGTCTAGATAGACTGATAGATGGATGGACTTGTTGTTGTTATGCTAACGATTATAATGAGTACCATTAAGACATTAAATTGTCATGAACACTTAAAGGTTGAGGTAGCATTAACACTGTGTGCACTTTACAGCCCAGCAAGCAGAATAAAAATATAATAATAAAGTAAGAATAAAAACAGCCGTCAACGTAAAATAGCACTTTATCCATTTTAGAATGTACATACAAGACAATAATGATTAATGGAGGCTTACTGTTCATTCAATAGTGTGTCATGTATTGTAATTTAACTGTTCTTATTGTATATATATACATCATGTATATACATCATTTGCCTCTTCACTTCAGTATCTGATGTTGAGAGAAGATCCAGATCTCTGCGAACTCAGTATGGACGGGTGTTATGCCACCCAGAGAAGGTCAACACTTTTCAACAAAGGATGCTGAGAGAGAAATTGAACTTTCTGAGGCCGTACATTGTTCGTAGACGAAGTGATTGCTGTCCAGTAAGTACAGACTAATGTGTCATGGTTCTTCTGTAGATCCTGAAAGTTAATTTGAAAGTTCCCAAACAATTCTCTTGCAGGAAGATGAGCATGAGGAGGAGGACGGCGAGCTCGAGACTGAGGGGAGTGTTGATCACGAAACAGGAAGTACATTGGATGTTGATGAGACACTTAAGGACAGGTTTACATCTGGGGCATCCACCTCAAATCCTTCCAGCTGTCCATATACACAACATCATCCTGCAGATGGCACGTCCTTAAGCTTTGAGCCTCACGGTGACAAAGTTCCACCAGATGTTTGTGATCCATTAACAGCAGCAAATCTTTCTAAAGAACACATACTCCAGCAGTTTGTCAACATCATGCTAGCAGATATGCAACAGATTAAAAACCACATGGTGCTCATGAAACTTCGCCGAGATATCACTGACCTGGTGTTCAAAGCGGTGGAGGAGGACATGCAGGGACGTATTCAGGTGTACTTTACGCAGCAAGGAGAAACCGCACCGCTCCACAGCTCCTTCAGAACCCAAGCGTCAAGTTCGCACAGAATTTTTAGGAGAAAAAACAAGATGCCTGAGAAGCACATCGGGAGGATGGGT
Source organism: Doryrhamphus excisus (assembly GCF_037039965.1). Classification (NCBI taxonomy): domain Eukaryota; kingdom Metazoa; phylum Chordata; class Actinopteri; order Syngnathiformes; family Syngnathidae; genus Doryrhamphus; species Doryrhamphus excisus. The sequence goes on along the minus strand of NC_136368.1, from coordinate 17,604,542 downwards.
GGCAGTGTCCCTCAGGCTGTGGCACAAGTTTCTGAGATGAAATTAGAACTAGATCCACAGGTGATTAAAAACGAGGAGGAGACGCTTCCTGTGCTTTGAAGTTTTAATTTTTTTATCTAATTATGTTTTGGAACGCATGATTCTGACAGGACTCTCAAATGATATGCCATTACTGTGGTTTTAAGGTCACGGTTTGGTTCAAAAGGCGAAACTGTTGGTGATCCACCTCCACCTTCTCCTTGGCACTATTGCTAGCCATGACATCCCCTGGGAGGGTGCACACCTGCCAACATGTATGAATCTCTTGTACTCAGCATGCAATTTGACTCGTGAATGCGCTTGTATGCTTCACAGCTCTCCATTTTGTTGCATTTCACTGGTTTCAGTTTTGATTTCAGTCTGTCCAGTACAGATGAATAAATACATACAAGTTTCTCAAAACTATTTCAATTCCGGGGTGGTGCAAAAACATTTCTTTGACATTTTATGACAGAAAATAATTGAGAACCACACTCCTTTTCACAGCTTCACTAGACTTTCACTTTCATTTTGTTGGGAAACTCATTATCCAGTATGCTTGATGTATCCCTTTAAGATTACCAGCTCCATTAAGAATTTTTTTTTAATTTTAATTGATCTTTTATTGTTGGTTAGTTAAAATAATTGGAACTTCCTGTTTGATCCGCATACTGATTTTTGGCAAGTTGCATCACTCACAACAGAAAGACTGCAAAAAATGTAAAATGTATGGCAAGCATACTCATATCGATATAATGTTGATCATTGTCACTGGAGACAATTTATACTATAAATGATCCTGTCCAATGAATTTTATAAGATAGCTCGAAGCTATCATCTTCATGTATATTCATTTGCTGAGTATTTTAGTTGGGCAGTTGCGTCCCACGTTGTGGGGTCCTTGACATTTTAATTCAGGCAAATCTCAGGCCGCTTCTTGAGCTGGTCCTGAGTAGCACACGCATACACGTGTGGAGTGCAGTCAACATGGCGGACATGCAGATGAAGATAATCCGTAAGAAAATCCAGAAAAGAAACGCGAAAAATAAAGAGCGAAAGTTACTTAGGACGCAGACAGAAGATGAAGAGACTGGTAAGTGTCAAATACTAAAGTGTTTTGTTAGCTTTTTTTGTAGCGACATTCCGCTTTATTTGCTTCGTTAGCTTGTGACATTAGCATCAATTCTGGCTCGTACTGTTTCATATACAAACACAGAACGACAAACATTAAGCGTTTTTATGACTGTATTACATTTGTTATAAATTAAAGTAGTCGCTAATTTCCATAGAGTCGACTACAAACACAATAACATGAATAAACCGTCATATATTGTAAATACATAAGTATTGATATTGTTAATAATTATTGCGATGTTGCAACTTTTCGATTCCTCGCAGTGCAATCAGACGGATTGGGGGACAAATCTTCTCAAGAAGCAGAATCTCTTTGCACAGCAGAAACCGAACTATGCCAGGGCGAGCAGGGCAAAAACCCATCTGCTATTCAAACAAACGGAGAGCAAAGCTCTGTTAAACAAAAGAAGAAAAAGAAAAGAAAGGCGCCTCTTGCTATTGAATCACCAGGTAACACACAACCCTTCGACTGTAAATATCACAACATTTATTTGTGTTTACTCATTTGTATACCATCTCAACCTCCTTAGCTGACAAGAAACCCAAAAATCAAGACCAGGTCGATGAGGAAAAGGAAGATGGCAGTGAGCAACAGTCTTTAGATGTCCTGGAAGATGAGGAAGAGGAACAACCTGAACTACCATCTGGTTTGACAGGTACTTAAAAAGCGGCTATGTTGTAGTCTTTTTCTAAGGAAAAAACACATCATGGTTACAGGGAAGTGTCTTAATATAGCTGTTTCTTTCTGCAAAATATAAATAATACATAAGCATTGGCTTATTCAAAAATTTTTGCAGTACTACATGAATACCGTTGCCTTTAAGTGTTGCCCTTTCAATGTATCCATCATGAGAGGGGTGTCAAATAAGGCGCACATTGACTTCTTGTGGTTGTCTTTTTGAGGAGAGTCATCTCGGACCTCTCTGACATGACTTAACTGCAAGGACATGTTTTATTGAAGCTACTTGCGTAGCACATTGTAATTGTATTAATCTTATATGTACCATCCCAAATTACCGTATTTGGTAACCTCCGTTGTCTGCTGTCTGTCAGGAGCATTTGAGGACACCTCTTTTGTTTCTCTTGCTGGGCTGGTGAGTGAGAACACGCTGAAAGGAGTGAAGGAGATGGGCTTCGAGCATATGACCGAAATCCAGCACAAAAGCATTCGTCCTCTGCTGGAGGGAAGGTGGGGATTATATTAATTCACTGTTAATTAAACTTTGGAATGTGTGGATTCTGATTTGTTTTTGTTTTGATGAGCAGAGACGTGCTGGCTGCTGCCAAAACAGGAAGTGGTAAAACCTTGGCCTTCCTCATACCTTCCATAGAGCTCATCTATAAACTCAAGTTTATGCCCAGAAACGGTAATGACTATCCACTCATTATTTACTCTATTGGCTCCACATTATGCTCTTACATTTTGCATGAAAATGCCAGTTTACCTTTTAGTTATCTTCTGTCTTAACCATCTTCCTACAGGGACTGGTGTCGTGATTCTTTCCCCTACACGTGAATTGGCAATGCAGACATACGGTGTCCTGAAAGAACTGATGACGCACCACGTGCACACTTACGGCCTGATTATGGGTGGCAGCAACCGCTCAGCCGAGGCCCAAAAACTTGCCAACGGTGTCAACATTTTGGTAGCGACGCCCGGTCGTCTGCTGGACCACCTCCAGGTGAACGAACATCGACCTTCAGTGACATGAAGCTCTCATATATAAATATCAGAAATTCCTTTAGTAATGGTAATGGTTTTATTTCATTTGAACATGCATCAGATTACAATTGAATGCATCACATAATCAGTTCACAGTTCCACATGTCCTAAAGGAGTAGGAAGAAGCAAAGCTTATTATATCCTACCCCTCCATCTGGTACTTTTACAATCAGTAACTGTTTCATTTGTTCACTTCCTGCTTTCCTAATATGGTTAAAGGTTGTTTTTTTTTTTAATGTTTTAATTTTTTGTGAGTGATTTGCAATACAGCATGAGTGAGATGCTTAGGCCAAAATTAGCTGCCAAAAAATTGGAGCAGTACTTTTGCTGCATGTTTGCCTGAGAACAGACTTCCAAGTTCAATATCATTTACTTGCAGTGGTGACACTGCTTAACAATGTGATATTTATAATGACATGTATACCTTTTTTAGAACACACCTGGCTTCATGTTCAAGAACCTGCAGTGTTTGATTATTGATGAGGCGGACCGCATCTTGGAGGTGGGCTTCGAGGAGGAACTGAAACAGATCATCAAGCTGCTGCCTAGTATGTTTTCGTTTTTTTTTTTTAATTGTCTGTTTAGATTTTACTTGTTTTAACGTCTTGGAGATTTTCCACCCTACAAATGATTCTGCTGCAAAGATGTAGCTACTTCTCTTGGGTAGAGTATTGGTAATTTATGAGGGTGTGTACGTAACCATGAAATGTAACACAAGGCCAATATGCTACTTGGTTTGGTTTATTTAAGTACTAGGAGTACTAGTGGATTTATTGTAATGGTCTGCTGTTAATGACTGTGATTGATTGTGTGTGTGTGTGTTCCACAGAGAGGAGACAGACCATGCTGTTTTCCGCCACACAGACCCGCAAAGTGGAGGACTTGGCCCGTATCTCTCTAAAGAAAGAGCCGCTGTATGTGGGCGTGGATGACAACAAAGACAATGCCACGGTGGATGGCTTGGAGCAGGTAGCGTTGGCGCACCCACAATGCCCACACACGCCTGGTGTCTTCATACCCTCTCATGATGCCGACTCCTTCTCTACATCCAGGGCTACGTTGTGTGTCCTTCAGAGAAGCGTTTCCTGCTGCTCTTCACTTTCCTCAAGAAGAACCGCAAGAAGAAGCTGATGGTCTTTTTCTCCTCCTGCATGTCTGTCAAATTCCACTATGAGCTACTCAATTACATAGACCTTCCTGTGATGGCCATCCACGTAAGCTTCATCTTGCATGATCTATGACTCCCACGTGTTTCAGAAGGTCCATGTATCAATGCCAGCTTTGTTTGTCCATCACTTAGGGCAAACAGAAGCAGACCAAACGTACCACAACCTTCTTCCAGTTCTGCAACGCAGACACTGGCATTCTGCTGTGCACTGACGTGGCAGCTCGAGGTCTGGACATTCCTGAAGTGGACTGGATCGTCCAGTACGACCCCCCGGATGACCCCAAGGTCTCGTTTTGACTCTTTTATAATATGGGTCTTTTGAATAAATTCATATATTACATATATGGATGTGTCAAAGCTGGGTCTTCAACACTGAAGACCCTTTGATTGCAATTCCACTTAAAGCACGGTTTCTCTGGCCACATCATCAATCTACAGCAGATAAGAAGTCTTATTTCTTCACGCTTTATTTCCTCCCCAACAGGAGTACATCCACAGAGTGGGCCGAACGGCACGAGGCATCAACGGCCAAGGCCACGCACTGCTGATCCTCCGGCCACAGGAGCTCGGATTCCTACGCTTCCTCAAGCAGGCCAAGGTATTGTTGCTACTCTGGTAGGCGCTCTGCTTCATTGACTGTTAGACCCTTTCCCGCTGACACAGATGCGTAAAATACGAACACACCTTTACTAAGACTGGATGGCAGCACCGTGCAAGTTACGTCACCATATGCCTATGGGGACGTAATATGCCATATGTGTGCTTTATGGTGTGCGGAAAATTCAGTAATTAGCAATTTTAGCCACTATGATTGAATGCATAGCCTATACTGCTTTTGTGATGTGTTTGTGCTAAATCATGTATGTGTATACGAGCGCTGTGAACGCCAATTTACAATTTTTATGCACTTTAATTGGTAATTGTGAAAAATATCAACTTTTTGTACATTTTTTTTTAACCACTATTGGTAACATAGCCACTAGCCAGCTGAGACGGGCGGTATTAGGATTTAGAAAGTACCATAAAAGGTATCTTGTGTATTGCAGGTCCCCCTGAGTGAGTTTGAATTTTCCTGGAGTAAAATCTCAGATATTCAGTCCCAGGTAAGAAGTGCGATGAACGTCACTGAGATGTTCAACCGTTTGACTTGCACATAACACAAATGTGACCCAAATATCTGCTTCTTAGTTGGAGAAGCTTATCGAAAAGAACTACTATCTCCACAAGTCAGCCCAAGAGGCCTACAAGTCCTACGTGAGGGCTTACGACTCCCACTCACTCAAGCAGATCTACAGTGTCAACACGCTGGACCTCCTCATGGTGGCCTTGTCCTTTGGATTCAAAGTTCCTCCCTACGTCGATCTCAGTATCCTTTTTTGTGGTTTGATGCGTTGTTGTATGGAAAAGGCGTTGCTGTTATTTCCTTCACCGAAATCTCCCCCACTCAGACGTCAACAGCAGCAAAGGCGCAAAGCTGCAAAAGCGAGGCGGCGGCGGCGGATTTGGGTACCAGAAGTCCAAGAATGTGAACAAATCCAAAATCTTTAAGCATGTCAACAAAGGGAAGAATGACAGAAGACAGTTCTCTCGCTAAACCCGGACTCTAATTTGTTGTCAGCTTTTTTCCTGCTCACTCCTTGGAGGTGAGTTCAAGTCCAGTAAACCTGCAGGTCCTGGTGTGCTTCATGTGTATGAATTGTATTCTGTTGACAATATTTCCTGGATGTTTTTATATGGAAGTCTGCAGAATCACGAAACTCAAGTACTTTGCATTGAAATATGAAACACTGAAGAATCTAATTGACTTTATTTGAGATGTGCGTTTCCACCTGTGATAAGAAATACAACTTTTTATTCCACAAATAAAGTCTCCATTCCAGGAATCAATGCATTCTAGCATACTGCTCTAACTTGACTAGCTACATAGAATTTTTTTTAATCTTAAATATATGTAACTAAGAAATATTGATATTTGTAATTTATATTAAATATTTGCATTTACTTAATTATATGTTTTGAATAATTGTATGAGTTAAAACCTGCATATTGATACATTTTGAATCATGTAGTTTACTACATACACATTGGAGGCCAATGTATTTTCCTTGATTATTTTAAATATACAGTTTCACTTTACTAATACATTTCCTGATTATCCAAATGCTAAAAAAATGAATGTAACATTTTCAATATATTATCCTTGACTATCAATATTGGATTATTATAATTTATATATATTTCTTTTTTTTTATATGCCACAGGACAATGATGACCAGAAATAATGTCCGGTGTCTGCCATTGCCGCCACAGCTCCTCTTTAAGTATAACAGTCCAGCTCCTGACCATGTTTCCCTTTTTTAAATAAAGATGTCCACTAGTTGCTCCACAATTTCCACTCTTCATTTCCAGCTGCCACTTGGTAGACAATAAAGTCACTCAGTCTTTCTCCATGAAACATCCTGATGCCAATTTCCCCCATCATTGATGGTTATCTGTGGGCTTCACAAAATACATGAACAATGACCATGTTTCCATGCATACATTATTGGGTTAAAGTTGCATCCACATGCAATAAGAATATAGTAATGAAATCTGCTTATTGGTCACATTAGGCGCTTGTTCAGATTCAGAAAACTTTATTTATCCCCAAAGGGGGCAATTAATTTGTAGGTCGCCATAAGCCATGTTTATGTTTCACTGAATATTGAAGGAACATTACTGAAGAATACTCCATCTTTGAATGTCTATTTGGATTTTAGTTCATTTCACTATTTTTGTGTGTATAATTGCTATATTTAGGTAAAGAAAATATGTATAATTTGCTTACATGTGCATATTTTGTAACTAATAAGCTTCAACCATGAAACAGAATGATTTCTTAATCTGTTTTGGGGAAAACGGCGAATTTAGAATTGTGATGCAACTGTATTCCAATGTACGTGTTCGTCCCCACATGTTTCATATACTGGTATCAAAATCGTTCATAATGAATTCAATTTTATTGTGCTTTTTATCTTCATGATGAAGTGAGCCCATTATTCATCCACGGTAATCTACATCTGTAGTCTCAGCCGCCCTGGGGTAGCCTAAGGAGAAAATGTTGCTGCCAATTCGCACCTACAGCTTCCCTGACCAGTCTGTCTCAAATGTTTATCTTAAATGGTAAATGGCGGTACATACTAACATACCGTTGTCCGAGCAGCCTGGCTCTGTGGTCTCCCAATTCATGGATCTTTGGACAGCCTTCTTCCAGCGAGCAAAGCGGAAGTCGCTTTCTGTGACAAGATGACATTTCAGGAGAGTTGAAGCCTTTTTTGCTGATATTTTCTTACCATCACGGTTGATCTGAGGCTGGAATTTTTCACAAGCGATGCGAGGAAGATGATCGGGGCTCAAGCTCCACACGTTGACCCCCTCTGCGGCCCCTGCCGCCATTGCGGCCCCTAGAGCCGTTGTCTCTGACATGGAAGGTTTCACTGGGCCAAAAGAGTGAAAAGAAATTACTAATTTGATTAATAAAACATCTTAATAAATATTTTTTACTATGTGTGCATATTTGTAAATATTACATGTTTAATACTACAATGGGCGGCACGGCGGATGAGTGGTTAGTGCGCAGACCTCACAGCTAGGAGACCAGGGTTCAATTCCACCTGTGTGGGGTTTGCATGTTCTCCCCGTGCATGCGTGGGTTTTCTCCGGTTTCCTCCCACATTCCAAAAACACTCCAAATTGTCCATAGGTATGAATGTGAGTGTGAATGGTTGTTTGTCTATATGTGCCCTGTGATTGGCTGCCAACCAGTCGAGGGTGTGGGAGACAACTGGGATAGGCTCCAGCACCCCCGTGAGTTAAAAGTGGTAGAAAATGAATAATACTACAATGTTCAGGGTGTGTAAGTATGTTTTTTGTTCATATACTGTTTGGTACACACTGCTACTTCCTTTCTATGTGTGCCATGTTGACAACACTTAAAGCAACAACCTTTGAGAGTACTTCGATTGAATTATTTTTAACATTATGGGAAGGTGCACCGTTCCTGGAGGTACTGCAATACCAGGTCGATGCGTGGAGTGGACGGAGCAAGCCCCTATTCCATCTCCCTGTTCCAAAAATCAATTTAATATATGGTCTCCATATAGGAGACGTATCAGATATTAAACTGATAAGAACAGATACTACACTTGATCTTAGCCAAAAGGCCGAGAAGCGATAACTGCATTCGCTTAGACAGGAGGACCTGATTCCTGAAACTACAAACTAAAGTGATGGTTCCACTACCGCTAAGGTCAGCTAACGACGTCACTCATCAATACGCCAGACAAAGATGCATTTTAAAGCAGTAGTAATCTGAACTATTGATTTAAATACTTTAAATGACTGAAATACAGGCGAAATGCTTAGCTTGTTAAAGTCACGTGGTTACCTCCCATCCAATAGGAAGCGGTGGGAAATATATTTCATAGAACCGCACCACAGAGCTTACCCAAATAACAATACCAATAAACAGTGAATTCTAATCAAACTGTGTGATGTTGTTGCAAAGTTGCTGCGGGTTAATATTTAATAAACGTAATCAGCCGGCCTCGACATTACTAGTGATGTCTTTCTAGTGCCACCCGGTGACACGGAGTGCTAACTACATAATTCCTTTCAAATATTCCTGGATCCAGACTGTGATCCGGATCACTCCCAAAATTTAACCAGTTCTTCACATTCTTTAAAATTTCATCCAAATAGATTCATAACCTTTCAAGTTGTTTTGAACACAAACAAACAGATAAACACCAGCAACAAAATAACCTCATCGGCGAAGGTAAGAATAAAGAATAAACAGTGACATCTAGTGGTCAACATTACAAACAACATCAAGTAGTCGAGTAGTAGTTTTTGATTCAAGTTAAAATTCGTGAAATATACTGGAAACGACTGAAACGGGAGGGTAACATGCAAAGAAAGGAAATATCAGAGTTAGCAGGTATGAGTGTGTGTTGTCATACCAACACACACTCCGAGGATGTCAGCCTGTAGCTGCATCAGTAATCTGTTAGACGTCATGCCTCCATCCACTTGCAGCTGCACCAGAGGAACGCCGCTGTCCTGGTTCATTGCGTCGAGGATCTACAAGAGTACATGAAGAAGATTCGTACATGCACTGTTGGATAAACTGATGACTTGCAGTACAAGGTTCCCAAAGTCTGGACACAGGTAAAAATGCATATAGTACACAATTCTGTCATGAAGAAAAATATCCACACATACATATATGTTTAATTTGTTTCTCACTTGAAAGAAAATATTATAGTAAGAAACCAATTAAAGCAACAAAAATGTCTGAGTAGCAAAAACTTAATAAAAATAAAATGAACAGTTTCACACAAATAAACATACCATGACAGTAATTATGAATGAAAGACTATTTAATGTATACTATATATGCATACTTTATGTCCAGACCCTGTAGAGCCACAATGTGGACATTAGTCATGATGGAGACTAGATACCTCTCTGGTTTGGAAGCAGACGGCCTCCAGAGCAGCGAAAGCCAAATGGCTTTTGTTGGTAAACTGTGTGAGGCCACAGATGATGCTACAAAACACAAAGGAAGCTTGTTGACTTATGTGCTCACATTAGCATTGATATTTTGCACTAGTTATATGTATTGTATTTATATGTACTGTTTATGTTGTGATACATACACTATGCTGTTATTGTGCAACTGTCGCCATTTCAGGTTACTTGTAAAATGGACACTAGGCTTGTCATGATGATCTATAAATCAATTCAAGAGATATAATGTGGATGTAATGATGTCATTGTGAAGAGAAGGAACATTGGTGTGGGGAAGTATTTCCCCTTCACAGACACTAACCACCACCTCACCTCCTTTGTTTTTATTTATCGTGCAGTTAATTGATTACGGTGTCAGGTCTATGTTTGCGGGTATCAAACAAGAACATGTCTCACCCACGTGCACTGGGCTCCCAATATGGCGCATAGAGGCCGGAGAAAGCAGGCACAAAATAACAGCCATAAGACGTTCCTGCGGTGGCAGCCAATTGCTCTGGAATCACAAAGTAAGATAACTGAACACGCCTGCTTATGTGTACTGTAAATGACAAGCTCCTGTCAGAAGGAAGTTAAATTGGAAAATGCCTTGTGAGTACTGAATACCAATTTCCGAGGAAGACTGCAGGATGCCCATGTTGTCCTTCAGCCATCGAACCACAGCCCCAGCGATGGCCACAGAACCCTAGAAGAGAGCGTGTTGGCGTCTAATGATGGAGAACGTTTATGGATCACGACAATAGATGTTACATACCTCTAAAGCATAGCAAGTAGGCTGGTCTTTCCCCAGTTTGTAGGCCACAGTGGTCAGCAAACCGTGCTCCGATAACACGGGCTGGAAGAATCCCAAGAACGTTAAAAACAAGCGGGAACAACACAACACATGAGCTTACCTTGTGTCCTGTATTTCTGAGCATGAAGCAGCCTGTTCCGTATCTGTACATGACAATACAAGAATCCAAAGAAAAAACAATATTAGCAACATATTATAGACCAGGGATGGGCAAATGAAGGACAGGATGGAGACTTCCGTCAAAACAATAAACAAAACAACAAAAGTGGTCCGAAAACCCAAAGGTTTGCCCACCCCATTGTGACTGACGTACGTGTTTTTGGTCTGGCCTTCCTGGAAGCACATCTGACCAACCAGGGCTGCCGACTGATCGCCAAGACACTGAGAAAGACATTGTCATTCTAGCACACATTATTTCCAATTCATTGCAATTACTAAGAAGATAAAGAAGAAAAATTGAAGAAAGTTAATTTTAAAGCGCTGCACTGTGCTTTTTCACTGATATCAGCCGATACCAATCAATAGCTGATCGATCAGTCACCGATCGGTATAGTGTAATAAAAATAATTGTATACATTTTTTGTGAGCTATGTCAAAATGACAGAGCAACAGAACATTTAGTAAGGTAAATAAGAAAGAAAGGCGTTACCCCAGAGATTGGCACTCCTTCAAGTTTGCTTGTTTTCTGCCAAGAAGAGTAACAGAATGGTTAACATTTAGAATATATTTCTAAAATAGAAAAATGTGGAAAGAGTCACACAATGTGTAAACTATTGATTTGAAACTGTGCGTTGATGGTTTGTATTATGACGAACAGAACTTACCATCAAGCCGTATATTTCAGAAGAGCTTTTGACTTTGGGGAGAATTTCCATTGAGATATCAAAGTAACTAAAAGAAGCAAGAAAATTAATGAATGAATGAATATTCTTATTATTACATATACAGTGAAGAAAATAAGTATTTGAACACCCTGCTATTTTGCTATTTCTCCCACTTAGAAATCATGGAGGGGTCTGAAATTTTCATCGTAGGTGCATGTCCACTGTGAGAGAGATAAACTAAAAAGAAAAATCCAGAAATCACAATGCATGATTTTTTAACAATTTATTTGTGTGATACAGCTGCAAATAAGTATTTGAACACCTGAGAAAATGAATGTTAATATTTGGTACAGTAGCCTTTGTTTGCTATTACAGAGGTCAAACGTTTCCTGTAGTTTTTCACCAGGTTTGCACACACTGCAGGAGGGATCTTGGCCCACTCCTCCACACAGATCTTCTCTAGATCAGTCAGGTTTCTGGGCTGTCGCTGAGAAACACGGAGTTTGAGCTCCCTCCAAAGATTTTCGATTGGGTTCAGGTCTGGAGACTGGCTGGGCCATGCTAGAACCTTGATATGCTTCTTACGGAGCCACTCCTTGGTTTTCCTGGCTGTGTGCTTCGGGTCGTTGTCGTGTTGGAAGACCCAGCCACGACCCATCTTCAATGCTCTGACAGAGGGAAGGAGGTTGTTCCCCAAAATCTCACAATACACGGCCCCAGTCATCCTCTCTTTAATGCAGTGCACTCGTCCTGTCCCATGTGCAGAAAAACACCCCCAAAGCATGATGCTACCACCCCCATGCTTCACAGTAGGGATGGTGTTCTTCGGATTGTACTCTTCATTCTTCTTCCTCCAAACACGCTTATTGGAATTATGACCAAAAAGTTCTATTTTGGTCTCATCTGACCATAAAACTTTCTCCCATGACTCCTCTGTATCATCCAAATGGTCATATGCAAACTTAAGACGGGCCTTGACATGTGCTGGTTTAAGCAGGGGAACCTTTCGTGCCATGCATGATTTCACATCATGACATCTTAGTGTATTACCTACAGTAACCTTGGAAACGGTGGTCCCAGCTCTTTTCAGGTCATTGACCAAGTCCTGTCGTGTAGTTCTGGGCTGATTCCTCACCTTTCTTAGAATCATTGAGACCCCACGAGGTGATATCTTGCATGGGGGTCCACTCCGATTGAGATTGACCGTCATGTTTAGCTTCTTCCATTTTCTAATGATAGCTCCAACAGTGGACCTTTTTCACCAAGCTGCTTGGTAATTGCTCCGTAGCCCTTTCCAGCCTTGTGGAGGTGTACAATTTTGTCTCTGGTGTCTTTGGACAGCTCTTTGGTCTTCGCCATGTTACAAGTTAAAGTCTTACTGATTGTATGGGGTGGACAGGTGTCTTTATGCAGCTAACGACCTCAAACAGGTGCATCTGATTCAGGATGATACATGGAGTGCAGGTGGACTTCTAATGGGCAGACTAACAGGTCTTTCAGGGTCAGAATTCTAGATGATACACAGGTGTTCAAATACTTATTAGCAGCTGTATCACACAAATAAATTGTTAAAAAATCATGCATTGTGATTTCTGGATTTTTCTTTTTAGTTTATCTCTCTCACAGTGGACATGCACCTACGATGAAAATTTCAGACCCCTCCATGATTTCTAAGTGGGAGAAATAGCAAAATAGCAGGGTGTTCAAATACTTATTTTCTTCACTGTATCTTGTAGTGCAGATTAGGGTTAGGCATCACATATCGAATGGAAGCAGTTCTGATATTCAGATTCTCCCGGAATCGTTTTTTAAACGTTCGGTCTCTACGTTCAGTGATCGGCCAGCAGCATAACACCAAACAAAGAAGATGTGGCAGGAAGTGTTTGTGTTAATTCATTTTTTCATGTGGACAGTGTGCGACGGCGCTCACGAGGCTGGCTGAAATTGTTTGCATTTTCCACATACAAACATATGATTCAGTAGAATAATGAATGTACATTACAAGAAATATGGTCAAATGCATTCTGGCTACATTTTCTAATTACTTTTGTTTGTGTATGTTTGAGTGAGGTGGTTACCTGCAGAGCTGAGGATCCCAGGTCATAGTGTGAATGTTGAAGAGCATGGTGCGACTGGCATTAGAAACATCTGTGCAGTGGACTCCTCCATTCTTGCCACCTGTCAGGCACTGAGCAACCAAAATAACATGAAGTTAAACCTTTTAAACAACTATATTTTTTATGTTTCAGATGTTATTATTTCAGCAGGAATTTTCATTTAATTGAATACCATACCCAGATGATCCAGGAGTCCACAGTGCCAAACATGGCACGCCCACTTAATACCGCCTGGTGCACCTCGTCCACATTGTCCAGCAGCCAACGGACCTTCACTGCACTGAAGTAGGTGCTGATGGGAAGGCCTGTCTTGTGCTGCAGGAAGAAGAATTGATCAAAACTTGCCACATATACAGTATAGACACATTGTACCTAAAGTCTGGATAATTTGTATACATTTTACATAGCCTATATATACTGTATAACATAATATATATTGTATTTTTGATCCATCCCTCTCACCTTGAGGTGATTCTTGTTTTTGCCTGGTGCTTTATTAATGAGCCTCTCCACAGTAGACTGTGTGCGCAGGTCTAACCAAACTACAGAGTAAGAAAAAAAAGTTAACTGGCAGGAAAATGTAGAAATACTGACAATAAATATGGACAGGGAGAACATGCAAACTCCACACATAGATGGCCGAGGGTGGAATTGAACTCGGTTCTCCTCGCTACGTGCTAACCACTCGACCGCCGTGCAGCCCATGTTAAGACATATATGTCCAAAATTTGTGTACACCCTGTGTAACCATGTGAAGCAGCTGCTGATGTGATGTGTGGTAATGAAAGTGAAAATACACTTGAACTAACATACCGATAGCATTGTAGAGAGGTTCTCCTGTCTCTTTGTCCCAAACAAGCGTTGTCTCCCTCTGATTGGTTACTCCCACCGCTGACAAAACAGTAGTAGTAATAGTAGTAATAAACATCACAAAATTAGGCTTATTATTATTATTATTAAGTCCAACCTTTAATGTTGCTGATGTTGATGTTGAGCTGGTGAAGCTTTTCACAAGTCCTTTCGATACATTCATAGACTGACTGTATAATCTCCTTCGGGTCCTCCTCCACCCACCTACAGCATACAATGTAGCTTTAAGGTCTTTCTGAGACACACTTAAATTCTTGCTGGTTTTCTCATGCCTGAAGTCATTTTTCTCTAATGGTGTCCACAATGCACTAACATAGTGTGTAGCAGCATACGTTGAATCGGGACATATTGTGTTATATTTGAGGATATTTTGAATGCCAGCAATCCTTACCCCTCCTTTGGAAAACGCTGCTCGATTTCAACTTGGTGTTGGCTGATTAATTCTGCTGTCTTGGCATTGAACACCTGTGGGGAGAAACAAGAAGAAATCTTTTGAGATCGTGTGGAAAGACATCATCACCAGAAAATATTAGCATATTGGTCCAGTATTCAGGTCTCTGCACTGACATCTTGTCTGTCGTTCAGAGAATAGACATTAAAAGTCTTTACATGGTCTTGCACCAATGTACATGTATGACATGTTAGAGCCACATCAACTATCTTATCACATTAACTGTCTTCCAGTAAATGTGTGACAAAGATGAATCATTTTTTAAATGATTTTATAATGATCTATGTTTTTATGGAATGATTTTATGTCACCCTTCTTTTTCTGTAAAGCACCATGAATGACCTTGTGTAGGAATTATTTTATAAATAAGCTCGCTTTGCCTTATAATATAAATATTGACATACCAAAATCAGGTCGAAATGGCCCCTGGGCCGCACTTTGGACACCCCTATCTAAAGGTAAACTACATACTGCAGATGTCATTAGTCTTGAAGTAAGTGTGAAAACAACAAGTCTGTTTAAAGTTTAACCTTTTTATGAAAATGTTCTTTGCCTTTAAAACTTCCAGATGACCTACATTGGATCATTTTACTTTCATTTCATCATTTCTACTTCACAAATTTAAATGTAATTGTATTTTTTGTCATATTTTTCAAGCACATGAATGCATACTCAAAGCAATTTTTTCTTTCTTTTTTGTTTCCAACATTCCACAGACAAACTGGTTACTTGTTAACATGTGATAGCACCATAGTTGTGTTTTGTTATTGCCCTGCCTGTAGAACAGCCAACAGACAGAGCTAAATACTTACGTCTAAATAATAAAACACTTTTATTCATTTACTTCTCAGTCACCCATTGGTAGTGAGTGGTAATGTACAGCTGTAGTCACAGGTGCCATGGGATGGTCTGACAGAAACATGGCTGCCAATTTGTGCCTGCTGCCTCTCCGACCAACACTAAACATTCATTCACATTCATACACCAGTGTGGGCAGCGCTGGAGATGAGATGGGTGAAGTGTCTTGCCCAGGGACACAACAACAGTGATTGCCAACCTTACAGTTTCTGGACAACCTGCTCTACCTCCTGAGCCAAGTTATAGAATGACCCTAAAGTCAATAGTTATAAAAATGGAGGCTAACACCATGCTTGCTACACTTTGTTGTATACACCACCCTGTATACACTTTTGATGGCTTTGACGTGAAATCAGCATTGCATCATCCTTGCATTCCCCATTAATGCCAACCCTTATACTAACCAAAAGAGCACTGAAGAGGCTGTCCCACTACCTTCAGCACAGAGATGTCACAGCGTGGACAGTCAGGCGTGTTACAATGTCTTTACAAAAGCTGCAGGACCCACGGTAGATGTGATCAGTGAGATAATATCACGAACTTCCTAATGCGACTCAAAGTTAACTTCGCTCCGGTCACGTGACAGCAAAAGCCGGACAAATGATGGTGCACGAGCCCTTATTAAAGAAGCAGAAGATGGCGAGAAGGCAGTACAGGGAGCTAAAATTAAACACTCAGTAATTATAGTTTTCGTTTAGTGTCCTGAAGTGTTTATTACCCATTCCAACAATTTATTCTTATATATTTTTAATGATAATCCGAATTGTATACAAATATTGACCATAGCAGTCACAATGACTTGTAGTTTCAGAATTCCTGTAGACCGAGTGTTAAAAACCTACCTTTTTTCACAGTAAAAAGTTGCAATGTGACTTACCAGGAACCTTGTAGAACTCGTACCCTGGTCAATGGCACCCACGAGTGGATCCATGGCTGTATTTATGTCTTGTTGGTCTACTGAAAGTACAGCTATACATATAAAAATATACTTTTTCTCTTCACAAGTCACGTCTTGTTGGCATGAGGAGGAGGCGGGATTTCGGCGCGTGAATGGAGCAGTCAGACCTGTCCAAACGACGCTGCCATTGGCTCGTCCAACCAGGCGTCTGCTGCGTTGTACCCAATCAGATTTGGGGCGTGTTTGTCTCCTCATTGAAGACACGCACGTGGTGGATGGGCGTGGGGACTACCGTCATTATGTAAGTTGTGGCGAAGACCTTGTGATCAAATTGAAAAGCAGAAGATACCAAACAGAAGCACTGTGAGTTTTAAATGTGTCTCATACAACTTTGTGCTTGACTTGAACTCGTTAAGGATGAGGAAGACAGGGAAAAAATCTGACTGTGGTAAGCACTTATCACTTATTGACGTAGTGGATCAAACCAAACTGAGTAGTGGGGGTTAGAGGTTCGCTCAACTTCAGCACCCATAGGTTAATTACAAAGTGAATTGAAACAGTAACTGCTTAAAAAATAAAACATATGTCATTGTTAAGATAACAACATTGAAGAGCCTAAACTATATATTTTTTACAACAAAAATGTTAACGAGGGAATTGTGAGTTGGTATATCCTTGACTTTTTATTGATGCGTCAAGTCAACAGGGGGCTAACGTCCCACGATGCGTTGTTAAAGTTCATAGTTCAAGCTCAGTCGCTTTTCTGTGGTTAGCACACACAGAAAAGGTAAAGACAAGTTTTCATGTTTCACATAAGGATTGTGAATGATGGGCAAAATCCCCCCCAAAAGTGGAGTTTTTCTTTGAGACAGTTGTAAGAGTCATATTGCATGGAGGTGTGTTTGTATGGAGGACCAAAACTGCCAAAATAATACATAAATAAATAAATACAAGTGGAAATAAAAACAAAAATGAAAAAAATCAAAAAATTAAATACAAAAAAATAAATATAAATGGAAATAAAAACAAAAATATATTTTTTTTAATTTTTGAATCTTGTTTTTTATTTTTGTATTATTTTTGTAAAAAAAAGCCATGTGCCCCCAACAAGTAAGTATCAGAAGCACATAAATGATTACAGTAAGGTTCAGCTGTTACAACAGCACGCAATGTCAAAAACACTCCAGGCGCACACAGTAATGCCTTCTCTTCTTTCAGTCACACAGTTGCCCTTGAAAGATGATAAAACATAAAAATAGAACACATCCACCAGACAGATAACAGCTGGCCATAGGGTTAAGAAGTATTTCATCTCATGCTGATTTTTTAGGTCTACTCCCTTACAAAGATTGTTTGTATTTTTGTAGTTTTATGTACTTGTAATAAAGAGAGACAGAATATTAGATATTACACACTAGTCCATTGGCTATATGAAACATACAAATTAGTATTTTGGATAGTAGTACTAATCTCAACTCATTAAGTGGATAAAAGACAATATCGTAGACCTACATGAGCCTGAAATGGACAACAAGACAATCATCAAGAAGCTTGGTGTGAAGCGCTACTGGTGCAATAGTTCATAAAGAATGGAAAATCCAACATAATATTTGAGCTCCATGTAAGATTTCTCATGGTGGGTTCAGGGTGATTGTGACAAAGGTGAGGGATCAGCACAGACTTATAAAGGAGGAGCTGGTTAATGATGTCAAGGGAGTTGGGAGCGCAGTAAACTGCTGTCTATGGTACTGGTTTAAAATACGTCACATCATTCATTCTTTGTATACTACATCTACAGTTCATGGTTATGAGTGAGCTGGAGTCTATCCCATCTGACTGGAGTCTATCTCAACTGGTCACCAGTCAGTGACAGTGCAATTAAGTTTTAATTAATTTAATTAATTTAATTAATCAGTCATCAATATTTTAAAAAGATGGTTATTTATTAAATGTAGTTGTTCACAATAATATGCTCTTAGCAATCAATTGAGTATTTAATTATTGATAATTATTCCCATTGTTGGCCTATATGTGCAGCCCCATAAACAAAGTATTCATCACAAAACTGGCTTGGTTCAATTAGTTATAGTTAGTTGACTGTGTCTTTTTTCAAGGCCTGGTGCTCATCTGTGCTCTGCAGGTCGACTGGTATCTCCTTGTTCTTGACTGCTTTTTCACACTGAGCACGGTTCTGTTTTTCTCTTTCCAGTGCTTTCTCCATCTCGGTATAGTAGTCCAAGGCTTTCCGCACCGGGTCAATTATGTGTTGCTGCAGCATTTAAGAAAAAAATCAGAAATGTCAACTCAATATTGTATATAAGAAGACATATCGCACATTCCCCAAGACTTAGATCTAAATGGTTTGTGCTGGTAAATGTACAACAAGTAACCCTAACATGCATGCTTTTAGACTATGGCAGGTAAGTCTAAACCGATGCAGGTGGGATATCCAAGCAGGTCTAAGCCAACTTTTCTTGACACCATGCTCCACTGTGCTCCCTACTGTATCATCAATTTAGTGAAGGACTTAATTTACCTCAAGGCAGGGAAAAAGGTTGGCCAGCTCGATAAAAAGAGGCAACAATACAAATCGGATGAAGCCAGTTTGCGATGAGGGTTTGGTTATCTTGTCACGATCCATGAAGGGGGTGACGGGAAGACCCTCTAACTTCTCCACATCACTCTGAGAAACCCATCAAATGTCCATAATTAGGTCTATCATTCTTTTAGTAGGCAACAAAACATATATACGCAATACGCAAAAAGAGTCAGTGACCTGGTTGTAGAATTCCTGCAAAAGACAATCCAGCCAGGGTTCAGCCACCTCCATGGGCCGAGCTTCATTGGAAATGTCGCTCACTTTGATCAGAATCATCATGAGCTGCAAACACAAAGAATAAAAAACAATCACACAGTTCTTTTTGGGGGCTGCTTGTTGTTTATAAAAAATACGAAACTATTATAATACACCAGATTGTTTTTTTCTGGGTGCGGGGTGTCCTGTCGTTGGGTCTACCAACCTTCATCGTGTTATGTTGGTTTAAAATTCTTCTAAGCTTCTCAGATCGACCTGAGACACACAGGATGTTATTGCATCTGCTACTGTTTTATTCCTCATCCGCATTGCATTATGATAGTTACAGAACAAAATGCGTTTTTTTTTTTTTTTTACAAACAACCAGCTGGGATAACCACAGGTTTTTACTACTTATGCCTCTGTTGCCTCATCTTTCTTCCATCATCAAAATAAAGTCACTTTTGTTTAGTCATTTTGGTCTTGGTGCAACTCTGCATTCTAGTAATTGACATTGGAGTCACTTATGATCCATTGTTTTATGAAATTATGCATGACACATGCTGGCCTGCTTATTTTCACATTTGTCCAGTAAAACTGCTTGTGGATTGGATTGGATTGAGCTTTTAGCTGATATACCTACGCACATTATACTCAAAACAAATTGAGTATAGTAATGTAACATAACTTACCACATCTCTATGGTCCTTGTTGGTGAAGTCAAACGCAGAAAGAATGGACTTGAACTTGTTGAGGATCTCATTGTGTCTTGTCATGTCAGTGGCCAGAATACATCTGCAGTTTTAAAACAGTTTGCTGTTTCATCAAATCAAGACAGGATAGAACAAGGACATGTAACGCAAATAAAGTCATCAGAAAGATTATCTCACTTGATGATACCTTCCCTGATACGTTTGTACTGGTCCAAAGACACGTTTCTGAAGATGTTGCTTTCTGTCTACAAACAAGAACATCATCTTGTCACTATTACCACTTCACATTTTAATTGGTCATCTACTGGAAAAAAAAACAACTGCTGTACAAAAAGTACCTTCCAAAAGTTCAATGGCACCGTTGAAGAGTTTTACCTTCTCTAGTATCTCAAAAGCTACGGCGCAGTGGTGGTTCTCCAGTGGAGAGATGTCATTGTAGCGAAGAGCAAGTTCGGTCCGAGCATTGATCTACGACATGGTTATGTAGAATGGCGTGTTTAGACAATGTTTTTGTTGAGCATTTCTGTTGCATTACGCAATCTAAATACATAGTACACAGTCACACCATGCCTTCCATATCGCCATCCATCTGATCCTCAATAGGAAAGCATAGGCTTCCTGGTCTCTGGTCACCTCTTCCAGTTCCACCGGGAGAACACCAGGGTGTCCCCAGGCCAGCTGTGAGACATATTCTCGCCGGTGTGTCCAGCCCTCTTTTTCTGTCTTATTTTGATCTTATTGTTGATTTGTATGAAGGACTTTAACTTTAACTGGCTGTGGCCCCATGGATTTCATCCAAAATGGACTGAGTTCTTGCTGTTGGACCTCTGTCCAAATTGAAAACAAATAGTGGGTCCTTCGGGCATCCAGGCTTTACTTGAAGTAACCCTGTACCCCATTTCATTATGCAAATAGTTTGGCACTTTTGGAACCAGGGGAGAACCAAAATATTCAACCTTATAGTATACGACACCTTGATAATAGAAGACAAAAGCTCTGCTGGATTCTCGGAAACCTACTCTGAACCAGCCACAGTGGTAAGGTTTCAGCTTACGTGGGCAGTGGTTATGGGGTAAGCAGTCTAAGTAGGGAAGTCCAGACTTCCCAGTGGCCGGCCATCTCCTCCAGTTCCATCAGGGATACACTGAGACATAATCCCTCCAGGGTACTGGCTCTTCCCTGGGCCCTCCTTCTAGCTGGGCATGCCTTGAACATCTAATCAGATGTTCTAGAATCAACTGAGTGAACTCCAGTTTGAGTTTTTGGGCTGACCCAATTGTTACCCTTTGTATGACATAAAACTCTTGATTCATATCAGTTGTTTGCCAAACACGTTGAGTGTTGATTTCCAGAAAAATGTCAGATTGGGAAGAACACTTATATGTTATTTATCATTATTATTATTGTTGTTCAAGACCCTATGTAAGTGATTGTTCAATAAATTAGCTTGTTCCTTCACTTTCAACATCAGTTGCATCTAAGTGGAGTTATTTACCATTCTCACAAGTAGATATCTAGCTCCTCCCAGATGACTGAGCTCCTCAGCCTTTGAATTGTCTCAGTGGATTCACCTTCCTCCTCTTTGCAGCAAATGTGTACAATGTGTACTGCCAAATGTGTACAAACCATTCCAACACCAAAACATTTAGCTCATTCAGGACATTCGGGCCGACAATTTTCCACATCTCTAAAATCAAACTTATCCCGATATTCCAGATTTCCAGTCCATTATAATAAATATGTTGTAATACTGATGTCCTCCATCTTTGGATATTTTTGTGTGTTTTAATGGAAGAGAGTTTGTACCTGGTAGGCGTTATTGTAGCCAGTGTGGTCAAGGTCATGGCAAACTGCAGACGTCAACATGATGAGCAAGTCAATGCTGTCCATTTTACTTCTCAGATCCGTGAGCCATATTAAACCATACATCTGTACAAGATACAAAACACAGATTAAACCATATGTCTATACTATAAATTTTTCCATGTTTGAGTCTTATCGGCGTTTTCAGTGGTCCTGTTGGTCACTCTCCAGGAAGGCAGGGCGCTGATCTAATTCAAATTTTTTACAAGTCCCTAAGACCATCTGTGATCAACGTGTTGGCGATCCCTGATCTGCAGTTAGAAGTTATCCTTTGATGGATCTCTTGGTTTGGTTCCCAGTGGAATCTTGACCTCTTCCGAGTTTCCGCTTGACTTATACCTTGGAATCAGGATCTCGTTAAAAAGGTTTCAATGATGGTCTGACTCCACAGCTTGGATTATCTTATCTTATCACAGCTTATCTTGAATAAACAAATTCTCTAATGCCTAACTAATCTACTCTGTAAAACATATGATCTACTGCCGAGGTCCTGGTTTTCCAAAGCTTTTCATTTGGCCTGCCAAACCTCACCCAACAAATGTAAACCATTCAGCCTAACTAGAGAAGTACTCCTTCATGCAGTACTTCCTTCAAAGACGGGCAAAGAAAGAGCCCACCAAGAGCCACTCACCATCTGTGTGACACAGAAGCAGTGCTTGAAGTTGTGAAAAGGGATGTTGTTGTATCTGCGGTAGACTTCAAACAGGAACTGTTGTAATACTTCAGGCTCGATATTGTAGGCGGCAATGAAATCTAAGTCTGAGTACATGACTTGAAGGAGCACCATGATTTCTGCATCCTCCCACTGCCTGGAAATATGAAAAATATGAGACAGTGCTTAAGAAGAAGCAGTAAATATCTCATATTGACCACTAACATTAATGGTAATGACTTCACTCATCTGTCCAAAACATGCAGCCACAGGACTGTTGATACAACTCCAATTATACTGTATACTTGTGGCCTAAGGTGTTCTGGTCAAGGTGCACTTATGGATAGTGATGTTACAAGAGGTGCCGGGGCTTCGAAGCGTGTGTCGAGTAATCGAGTGGGCACTTTCGCTTGATTCATTGGGGGGAGGGGCCGGAATTGATGATGTCCGAAGCCTCGCTGCCCGGCTGTACCACATGACGTCTTCGGGAAAAGGTTCAGAATTTGCCGTGATGTTTGCCTGTCACTCAACGACATAAACCCCTCAGGCTTAAGCATTAAAATGTGGGATTTTGTGGTGAGAGTCAGTCGATGGTTTGGTTCCTATACGGTTACGTTAGTTTGGAGTTCAGAGAGAGAAGATATAGAGCCAGCTAGAAAGTACAGTATTACAGTATTACCAACACAACCATGATGAAGCTAGCCATATCACATGATACATGGCATTTATGGACAAGAAAACATTCATTTTATATATACTGTATATTTTATCTCACACTTTGTAGATTAATCATTTGGTTATACAATTTTTTGTAGTACATAATCATTTCCAAGAGCCAAAACGATAAAGATACATTCGCCTGTAATTGTATCCAAGGCCAGCAGATGGTTTCGTGTGCACATGAAGCTTCAAGAAATGAATCCATTCTCGAACCAGTTGACCGAAATGGTTTGAAGCCTCATGGGGCTTCATCTCGCCATCACAACTTATGGATATACTTGTGTTTGAACATTATGTTTGTTATGGACAAACTGTGGTTTACTCACAAGTCCACTAACTACACCGGATGGGATGTTACTCCATCCCGGTCACACTGTTGTTGCCAACATTGGCACTGAAACTTCCAAGTAGAACCACAGAGTCCGCAAAATGGGGACGCTGAACTGTCCAAGTATGTCTAGTCAAAACTAATTGGTAACTTATGCCAAGTGCTTTTAGATGTTTTGGTTTCAAGATGCAATCTATAATATGGAAGTCTATAAATCCAGGATATCATAGGCTCCAGTATATCTAGGATATCGATCATTACCATTCCAAGTCAAACAAATCCCTTAATCCTTTACCATCTGAGCAATGAGCATGCTCAAGTGCATGCATTGAAGTGGAGTTCTGAAGGGAATGTATAATGTAACAATGTCATGTGGTCGTTTGTTATTGTGTGGTAACTAAAAAGGATATTGGAATATTATACAAGGAGCGTTTGAGAACATGATCATTAAAAGCGCCCCCTCTTCAAACCTGGTGTGTTGATGAAACCTTTTCGGAAACCTTTTGATATGTGAGCACTCCTGCAAGCCTATTCATATTGAGATGAGCGTGGCAACCAAAAGAAAAGCACGAGGGACCGCGTGTCTTTTCTAACAAACATGTCAGGTACTTGCATGTAGCGCATGACTGACATTAGCAAATGCACATTGTGGATACTTACCAGTTGTCAAACGTTGGGGTCTTTAAGTACTGCCTTACTTCCTCCGATACCTCCAAAGAACTGTGAAGGTGAGATAAATATTAACCATCTGAACCATTTCTTCAATATATTTGATCAAACTCTCTCCCACAACTGCAGTCCTCCATTTTGATGACATCTAGACTAATCTAGTATTCCAGTTCATTCATTTTCTTTCTTTTTCTTCACGAGGGTCGCGGGGGTGCTGGAGCCTATCCCAGCTGTCTTTTACATCTTACACATAGTATGTTGAATGAACATGCTGAGCATTTTATGCTTTATTATCTCATTCATTCTTTCATTTTCTACTGCTTATCCTCATGAGGGTTGCGGTGGTGCTGGAGCCTATCCCAGCTGTCTTTTACATCTTACACATAGTATGTTGAATTAACATGCTGCGCATTTGATGCTTTATTATCTCATTCATTCATTCATTTTCTACTGCTTATCCTCATGAGGGTTGCGGGGGTGCTGGAGCCTATCCCAGCTGTCTTTTACATCTTATACATAGTATGTTGAATGAACATGCTGAGCATTTTATGCTTTATTATCTCATTCATTCATTCATTTTCTACTGCTTATCCTCATGAGGGTTGCAGTAGTGCTGGAGCCTATCCCAGCTGTCTTTTACATCTTACACATAGTATGTTGAATTAACATGCTGTGCATTTTATGCTTTATTATCTCATTTATTAATTCATTTTCTACTGCTTATCCTCGTGAGGGTTGCGGTAGTGCTGGAGCCTATCCCAGCTGTCTTTTACATCTTACACATAGTATGTTGAATTAACATGCTGTGCATTTTATGCTTTATTATCTCATTCATTCATTCATTTTCTACTGCTTATCTTCGTGAGGGTTGCGGTAGTGCTGGAGCCTATCCCAGCTGTCTTTTACATCTTACGCATAGTATGTTGAATTAACATGCTGTGCATTTTATGCTTTATTATCTCATTCATTTTCTACTGTTTATCCTCATGAGGGTTGCGGGGGTGCTGGAGCCTATCCCAGCTGTCTTTTACATCTTACACATAGTATGGTGAATTAACATGCTGTGCATTTGATGCTTTATTATCTCATTCATTCATTCATTTTCTACTGCTTATCCTCGTGAGGGTTGCAGTAGTGCTGGAGCCTATCCCAGCTGTCTTTTACATCTTACACATAGTATGTTGAATTAACATGCTGTGCATTTGATGCTTTATTATCTAATTCATTCATTTTCTACTGCTTATCCTCATGAGGGTTGCGGGGGGTGCTGGAGCCTATCCCAGCTGTCTTCGGGCGAGAGGCGGGGTACACCATGGGGTGGTCGCCAGCCAATCACAGGGCACATATAGACAAACAACCATTCACACTCACATTCATACCTATGGACAATTTGGAGTCGCCAATTAACCTAGCATGTGTTTGGAATGTGGGAGGAAACCCACGCATGCACGGGGAGAACATGCAAACTCCACACGGCGATGGCCAAGGGTGGAATTGAACCCCGGTCTCCTCGCTGTGAGGTCACTCGACCGCCGTGCCGCCTCTAGTATTCTAGTCTACTTTTTAAATGTATTGACACAAAAAAACGTGCTACTGTCACTGTTACTGTTATACAGTTTCACGTACCTCATTTGAAGGAACTTTTCCCGCACATGCTCACATTCTTCTTTGGTTTTATGTAAAGTTCTCTTGTGGTAGAATGGAGAAGGCTTGTGGGTTCCCTCTGACAAGTCCTTGAACAACCCAAGCCAGCTCAGATGCTCCACACTCTAAAAAAAGACTTCACATGAGATTTTCTGGTGGTAATTATTATAGCTAAAATAATAATAATAATGATAATAATTCTGCAGGTGTTTGCTGTATGTTTAGATCATTTCACTGAACCTCCAGTTTCTCCCGGAATGAATCCACCTGTTTCTTCATCTCATAGACGACCGCAGGCGTGTCTCCTGCTTCAATGAGTATTTTCTTTTCCAGGCCCTGAAGTCTGAAGTCACATAACATCTTCGTAGTCACAGTTCTTGTACAATAATATAATATATAAGTCACATTTGTTGCCAACAAAAGTGTTGTAAAATGGTTTTTCAATTCAATAAATGAGTGGACAGTTATTTTTGTTGTACTGTAATGTTGTACCGGCCCTTGGCCAGGGTCAGTTAATTAGACGTAATGGTAATTTGAACTATCATTTAATAATCATCCATGGACATCACCAAAGTCCAGTGGTGTATATTACTATAGTAATGAAGTATAAATACTTGACTTCTTTAAAATGGCTTTGGATTACGTACATAAAACTGCTATTAAGGCATTCAAATAGACTTATTCTCCATAAAGTATCTTACAAATCTTGAATTTTGTGTATACTTATTGAATTAAAACTGAAAATGTACACTTCAATGACTTGTTCATTATTCTAAGTCCTAAAATCTCTGGATAGACACTGAAATGCTTTATTTTTATACCTTTTCTCCATAGACGAGAGGTCAAATCCCAGTGCACCAGCAAGCTCCATGCCTGATTTGTTAGTGAAAAAGTAAATGTCAAACATTTGAGAAGGAAAACTAACATTTTTGCTTTGTTGTCGAGGTAAAAACGTACCTAACGGCTCACTGTTGCAGTCGGAAGCCACCACTTCCAGTTTGTAGCAAGAGTTGGGATTGTTAGGTTCCAGGTTAGGTGAGATGTTGATGATGTTGCCTTTGGGATTGTACAGCTTCAGGATGTCGTGTGGTCCGGCTTCAGCTGCTGAGCGGAATAGATCTGAAAACATGGCTTTGGTGTTCATTTGAGTGTTCTTAATGGCATTCTAAACATTTATTAGCATTCTATACTTTATACAGAACACATCACAGGTCATTAGATGGAATGCAGTCACAAATTTGATTGTGTCTGCCATTTCCCAAAATACAGGAAGCAGAACATGCTGAGGTTCTCAGTGGGAGTGACCAGGATGGATAGGATCAGGAACGAGTACATCATTACATGTTAGAGGCCTTGGAGATAAAGTCAGAGAGGCCAGACTGAGATCGTTCGGACATGTCCAGAGGAGAGATAGTGAAAAGATTGGGTAGAAGAATGCTGCCAGGTAGGAGGCGTAGAAGAAGACCAAAGAGGAGGTTTATGGATGTAGTAAAGGAGGACATGAGGATAGTTGGTGTGAGAGAGACAGAGGGTTGGATGGAGGAGATTGATTTGCTGTGGCGACCCCTGAAGGGAAAAGCCCAAAAAGAAAGAAGAAGAAGAAGTCTCTAATTTCCCAACACAAATATACAACTTGAACATTTGATTTTTTACAGTTTTTAAAACTTTGTACATCCTTGATGCAAGATTCTCCTACAGCGTGTATAGATTCTACTTTCATATCCAATGAGGATAAAAACCATCAATTTACAAGTGATTTAACGTGAAAGTTTGTCGGCCAGAGAGGTGAGGAGCTGTCAGTGGCAGCTGTTGAAAATGCAGCAGGCCATCATTGTGCCTGTTCAAATGTTTCGTTTCACTTTAAATCAAAACAAACACTTTCATTTAACAACGGTAACTCATTCATAGTCTGATGAATTTAAATCTTACCAAAGCAAAATGCATTCCGAATTATAAAAATGTCCACATGGAGACAATTCTCACCTTTGACATCCTGAGCAGGGCAGTCCAATGGGAACTCGGCCCGTTCTGGTCTTCCATTAACTGTGAAGTAAATCATTTTTGTCTCCATCTTCCTCATTTATGCCTGCTTATGTTTCAGTGTGTACTGTTGGTCTGAATCGTCTCACCTTCATTATCATACTGAAGCAACACTCCACCCCCATTTTTTTTCCTTCCTCTACTCCTCCTCCTCCTCCTCTTTCCTAACAACAAAACTAAATGCACACAAACAGCAGCATTTCATTTATGCGCTGCTCAGGATCTCCATACGAAACATATTTACATGAAAAGAAATCACTTTTGCGTTAAAACTAACTGCAAATTACCCCTGGGTTCCACTTTGGGCACCCCTGCCCTATAATGTGTGTGGCATAGTAACTGTTTTTTGTCTTTTGATCAATTATTATTAATGAAGAAAAAAATCAACAATGACACATTTCTCCTCCACACCGCATGGGGACGCTGTCTATTGTCACCGTTGTATGCAGAGACTTGTCTACTCTTGCAAACCTTCCTGATTCGTTGGTGTTCACCACGTGGTAACCCGGAAACTAATCCCAACGTGGTGAGAAGAAAGAGAAGCAGCTTGACTCTTCGCTTTTACCTGAACTGCATAAAAAATATATGTCACGCAAACTTTACTGATCGAAATGACTGAAAGTCAAGGAGAAGTACCCCCGAAGACGGCGAAAGAGCTGCTGGCATTGAATCCTCAACAAGAGTGTGAGTTCAAGAAGAAAGTACAGGCCGTAAAGAAGAAGTCGAACACGGTGAGTTCGGACACGCTTGCTTGCCTAACGATACATTTTTTTACTCGTGTGCTTAATTTTAATTTAACGTATTTTAATCTTATCTAGATGCCTGCATATCAAATAAGACCATTGCTAACATGCGTGTGTGAATGATGTGTGAATATATATATATATTCGATGAAAACTCTGTGGCCATTTTACTAATCAATTTTACCAGCGCTGTTCTTCAAAACAATTTAATTTGCTTAAAACGTCATAGCTTAATATCATTTGAACCTGGGGTGTTCAAAGTGTGGCTCGCTACTAGATTTAATTATCCCTCGACATTAGCCCATTGCACAGAAAACATAAAAAAACTAGAAATGACCAAAAGGTTCAACAAGTCTTGATGGACATGTGTTAAATTCATGGTACAGTATTGATCACTTTCTGGAGAGGGCGCTACTGAGCAACTGTCCCAAGACAATATTTTCATGTACAATATTTGTGTAGTTCAGCACTCAAATACTGCATAGTGCAATATAAGTGGATGTGCATTGAAAAGTTAACGTTAAGATTTAATTAGCGTAACTTCCACTATGTCAGTATGTTAATTTGCTGGACTGGGAATGCATGGATCACATTCAAAGACTGGTATTTTTTGTCTTTTTTGTCTCCTAGGGGAATTCTTTGACACCTGGGGTTCTTTATGTCGGCCATTTGCCACTTGGACTCTTTGAGCCACAGCTGAGAAACTACTTTCAACAGTTTGGGACAGTTTTAAGGCTGCGATTGTCCAGGAGTAAAAAGGTAAGGACCAAGTGGACAGCAGCCACTATGAAGTCCGTTTCCATTTAGATCACCCACAAGCTCATCGATCTGCTCAGCTTTTTTTATGTTAATATATGATTGGTTGTCCTTGCTGTCACTCCATGAACAGTGCAGGGAGTCTGTATTTGCCATTGTAAATTAACATGCTGGGTGTTTGGCCTGGGCTATGTCCACTAGACGGAATCAAAATTTCATCCTTGCTTTTATTAGGTTAGGTATTTTTGTACCTAATTGTACTGAATATGGTCAATTTCATATATCTAAAATATGCTTTTCTAAACTTGGTCTTTTCACTTGTATTCAGACAGGTGGAAGCAAAGGTTACGCGTTTGTCGAGTTTGATTGTGATGAGGTAGCCAAGATCGTAGCAGAAACCATGAACAATTACCTGATGGGAGAAAGACTCATTAAATGTGAGTATTGTGTGGGCATGCATAACAGTGGCGTAATGACATAGGTTGCAAGAACTCTACCTCTAGTGGGATGGAACCGACTACTCAGATGGATTGCGTCTCAATTCTATCACAGATCGAATTGTGCATGCACTGATTGGATGAATGTTCTGTCAATCAGATATTCAGTCTCTGTTCAATAAACCTAATATTAAAGTGATGTACTCTTCATATATTTGTAAGGGGGTGGTCAACTTAACAAAATCAGCAGAAGAGCCTGCTTTGCGTTTGGGAGATATAATGAAGTGCAATGAGATAACATAAGTGATGTCATCCTTACTCAATGAATCAGGCGCATACTGTAACACCCTAATAGTTATAATTCATTGCCGTCTTTGAATATAATTTACTGTTATTTGCAGGATACTTCAAATATTGACTTTACTTTCTCACTATCATTTGATAGGTCATGTGATTCCGCCAGAAAAAGTGCACGAGAAGCTTTTTGCTGACTGTCAACAGGCCTTTAAGAGGCCGTGGAATCCCGCTGTAGCACGCTACAACAAGGCGCACACAATTGAGGAGGCCGCCAAGATAACAGGGAAGCTGCTGCGTAAAGAGAGGAAACTCCGCAAGAGGCTTGCAGGACACGCCATTGATTATGACTTTCCAGGATTTGTAAGTACTTCCGATATCACTGCTTACAGTTTGCCATTTTAAAAGTAAAATGGATGCACTGTTTCTCACTACATTTTTGCTCCTTTGAATGTTAAGGTGCTTTCTGTGTAGTTATTTTCTTCTCTAAAAGCACACACAAGCAAACTGTACAGTAAATGTACCGCTGTATGATACTGTACCATGCATACATGGTGTTTTTTTTTCCGCCCCAGTCTGCCCAAGTGCCCAAGAAGAAGTCTGATTCCTTGAATGCATCGACATGCTCCTTGAGTACCTCCACATGTAGTGACGTAAGAGACCTGATCATGTATGTAGATTTGGCACAGACTGAAAATGAGCTCAGATCTTCTATGTGATCTGGGGTCAGATAACTGTGCCCAAAGTATTGTGGTGCATTGAGCTTATCCGACCTGTCTCTTAGTGGCAATGTGATAAAACCTATGCACCAACATTTTGTATGACCTTTTAGGCATTTTAACCACACCCCTACTTTACATTTCTGCAATGTGATTGGCATCCACTTAGTACCACAATGACCTGAACTTACTTCTTGCCTTTTAGGACACCACACCAATGTGCACGCCATCTTTCCTGGAGAGGAGGAAGTCCATGGTCAGTGATGACGATGAGATAGTCATCAAGATGCCTCCTGGAGAGCAAAATGAGCTAACCTCTGACGAAGAAGAGAACCATGAGGAGCCATCTGAAGGAGAAGAGACTGTCTGAGACTAAGTCTTAGTTTTATTGTGCGCTTCAGAGACTTCTACTTGGAGGGTTTGTTGTGAGAACCCCAAAAATGGGCCCTCTTAAAAAAACTAATTGAAGATTTTCATAATCATGCAGAAACCTGGTATGTATGTGAAGAGCATGCATGATGAGTTCATTGTGTGTTTACATCTGTGTCATCAGGTGAAACTGATCAGAGTGTATTGTTCAGACTTGCTTTATCCATTTTCACCTTAATGCCATATTATGCAGTCAAATGATAATCTGATATTAATTCAGGAAGTGACATGAATAATCTTCAGGTGTCTTCATAAGCACCAATTATGATATTACCTTGTGGAGTTGAGTTAACGGCCATCAAATTTTACCATACACCACCCACATCCTATGGTGTAGGCTAAAATCCTATAAACTATACAGTCATCTAGTATGTGTTGAGGTAGTGTTTTGTCCAAGTACGACTTGTTTTTTTGCCTGAAAATGACCCACTTGTGATATTTTCTTCACTTGTTGTATACCTATTCAGTGAGGAAATTGTATTACAATTGAATTGTAATATATTACGCCCGATTAAAGTATCACAGTTGTTTTAATGGCAAAAAGTTTTATATGATACTGCCGTTTTGGGGAACCCATACCTGGAATAGTCATATAACTCATGAGTCACTGTAAAGTATTTTCTATACATCAGAGTTTTTTTAAGTTCAAGCCAAGCACAAAGCTGTTTAGGACACATTTAAAGTGTTATGGGTTAATGTTTTTTTATGTGAACATGGAGGTAAATTCATTGATTAGTTTTAAATTTGGTAGTACAACAGTTGTCCAGCAGAGGTAGACAAAAGCTGAGCTTTTCCACTCACGGCCATGCGACAGTGTCCAAAGGAGCATCATCCTGCTCCTAAGTGCGCATGCGCACGACGATCCCATTCTTGTGCTGCAGGCAGCATTCCGGGTGGGGAGAAAAACACTTTTAGGCCGTCAACGTACATAAACTACATTAGCAGCGTTTGCGTGTGTAACAGCAGATGCCTTTCAACACAATATGGTAAGTGTGTATATTTCTATTTTTTATTATAACAGTGGATGGGCATTGCTCGCTTCCTACTCACATTTTGCTTCTTTGTGTTCTCTTTGACGTTTCATTGAAAGGAAGATCATTAGTTTTATTTGACCTCCTGTCAGGTGGAGACAAAGTAGATAAAGGATGAAAATGATACTTAAATGCTTTGTTTTACGTGTCAAGTGTTAGCAGGTTGTCAAGGCTTGCTAGCAACGATGTCTGCCTGGTAGCTAGCTAACATGACACAAAAGCACGCAGCCTTCCTTCCTGGAAACACCACATATATAAACAAATGTGATATATATTCTACGTACGCACATAAAGTGCAAATATCACATACTATATAACATGTCACATTATATATAAATCTACCATTGACATGTCTCGGATGCTTTTGTCATTTTATGCCATTCATTAAGTGTTTCACTTATAAATAACGAGAGAAGGAAATATGTGTAGAAAGTGTTCGTGAATGCGGAAAATGACTATTACTGGAAAAGTGGAAATTTTTGGGCGTGTGGGAAATTTATTGCCTGGATGTTTAGGTACTTGAATGGTTTGAGAAATATGGAAAAATGACATTCATTTCAATGGGAATTTTTGTCTTGGAAAATGTGGAATTCTGGGCGGAAGCTGAAATGTTGGGAATATGGGAAATAGATAGCCAGAATGCTATGAATGAGCTGAATTGCTTGGATGTTGGAATGGGTTGAGAAATGTGGATGTTTTAAGGTCAGATGGCATATGTGTTTGTAATAATGTGGACATTTGGGAAAACATGACATTTTTGACCTATAGATTTGAACATCCGGAATGTGGTGGTGTGGGAATTTTTTGAATCGGATGATAAATGTCATTGTAATTAGAAGGCTCAAAGAGAATTTGTGTTGTGGAATTTGTGTAATATTGGTTATATACTGGTTAAATATTACTAATATTGGTTAAAGAAGATGTAGGTGCAGATGCAATTGCAATCGTTCTATTAATGTATTTTATTATTTTTATATAAGACACCTGTATTATATTGCCACTATTGGACAGGATGTGTGCCGCTTTTGTTTTGTGTTGAAAATGTATTCTGACAGTTGCTAACTGTCGTCCTTATTTCAGTGGGCACCCTAAAATGCGAGGTTGCATTGCCTAAAAGACAGCCACTCACACAGTGGTACTAGCATGCTCTGCTAAACTAAGCTAACCCAGCATATTACACTGGAAATTGCTGTACGCTCTGAGACAAGACTGTTTTCACTTATTTACTTCAGGAGGGGGCTGGTTTTTGTTTGCAAAGACATGCCACTATGGCATATTAAATATTTCCGAAAAATAAACTTTCCTTCTCCTGATAACAGCATTTCATTCACAATATGTGAATATCCTAGCAATTCCGCATTAATTTGAATTACACACAAACATGGGAACAACTTAAAAAGGCCTTCATAGTTAAGTGTTTAAATTATTTAGTAGTAGGCCTCCGCATGTACTCTGCTCTTGTGTTGAATTCTGTTGTTGGAACCGGTACAATTAAAAAAAGACGGACTAAAAAGTGGTTTGGACCGTAACATAGCAGAAAATTATTTTCCAATTGCCTAAAACACAAAGATAATAGGTCTGCCGCTAAGGAAATTCAAACATATTAACATTTGAGAGGCTGAAATCTGAGGATATTCACATTTAAGTGGAATACCAAAATAGCTGTTGATTACCTGGATCATTGAGTAATCATCGATTCATTTTCGGGGTTTAATCTGAACAAAATATACTTCAAATAGGCAAAATGATCATATTTTTTTTCTGCCTCTGTAAATAAACGAAACAAATTAATAAATCTATGTATTATAATTCTATTTTAGCAAGCATTTTGACAATACAGTACATCCCCCACTATCTGCAGGGGCTACCTCCGAGACCACCTGCATAGAGCAAAACAGCGCAAGTAATTGAGACACCTCACTGTCTATTTTTGACATTCTAATAAAGCCTGGAATATGTTCCTGCATCGGGGCACTACTGTACGTGTACCAGTAATAGTGGCTGTTGTAATTGTTGATTCAGCTCCAATAACACTCGCTCGCTCTTTTTTTCCTTGCGACGAAGGAAGCTAACAAGCCAAATGCATAGGAACATAATCCAGCCTTAAGCCCTATAACATGGCCATTATTAATCCATCCATCCATTTTCTATGCCGCTTATCCTTACTAGGATCATTGGGGCCTGTCCCAGCTGAGAGGCGGTGTATACCCTAGACAACCATTCACACTCACATTCATAGCTATGGACAATTTCCAATGAACCTAACATGCATATTTATGAAATGTGTAAGGAAATGCACGCACACACGGGGGAAAGCATGCAAACATCACACAGAGAAACCCACATGTCTCCGATCTCCTGACTGTGTTGCCAGCCAATCACAGAGCACATATAGACAAACAACCATTCACACTCACATTCATACCTATGGACAATTTGGAGTCGCCAATTAACCTAGCATATTTTTGGAGTGTGGGAGGAAACCGGAGTACCCGGAGAAAACCCACGCATGCACAGGGAGAACATGCAAACTCCACACAGAGACACCCGAGAGTGGGATTGAACTCTTGTCTCCTAGCTGTGAGGTCTGCGCGCTAACCACTAGACCACCGCGCAGCCCTTTATTGACTCATATTTATAAATTATTACAAAAGTAGGGAATTTCACTGTTCTTTGTAGTAATATTTGATATGGTCTTAGGTGCAATATCATTCATTTCCAATTTTAAATGCTTTTCCTCATCTGTTTTTGCCTCTTTCAGGGCTCTCCAGGCCAGATCCCAGGAAAAGACATGGAGATGTAATCTGGCTTCCATCATCATCCTCCACTGGTTGCCTTGATTGCTGCTCCCCAAACCACCGTTTCCAACACTGCAGCAGTGGTTTGGCTCAGAGTGTAAAGTGAAGTCGAAGTCACTAGTAAAGTTTCCCCAGCTGCCGTCCAGACACACATGGTGCATAGCTACCATTCCCAAAGCCCGACTCCATCAGTCCCCAGGGCAAAGCCTCTAGCTTGCTAGTGAGCAAAAAAGAAGAACGGTTCACCTGGATAAAACTACAAACTTGTCTCTCACATTTTTTTTTTGGGTCACGTTGTGCCTCTTCATTTTAACGGAATTGACGAACAGAGGCAAAGGAAGTGATATTTCAAAGCCAGGTTGATGGAGGCCAACATGGAGAGCTGCCTGGCCCATGTTCTGCAGAAAGATGTAGGCCGACGTCTACAGATGGGTCAAGAGATCATTGACTACATCTTAGACAAAGACAAGTCCCGTGACCTTGAACAGGATCAGACTGCCCTTGATAAGATGGTTGATGGCATTGCAAGCTCATGGGTCAACTCCAGCAATTTCAAGGTAAGAACTGATCGTTGGGACATCTTACCATTTCCTGCTTGTAGTTGGCGTCTCTCCGGGCCAGTGGTGTTCAGGGCTTGTTTTTTTATTATAGTATTATTAATTGTATGCATTATTAAATGACACTAATTTGCACCTTGGGAAGATGTGAATGTTTTTGAGCATCCTTAAAGTTAACCCTAAAGCTGAAGTTATGAACACAAACAAATCTGACATCAGATAACAAAACACACTAAACATTGCCGAGTATGCGAGGTCACTAGTTCAATCCCTGCTTTATCTCGTCGTATTTTGCCAGACTTTGAACGAAAGTTTGAATGAGGTAACCAGTGTTCGGAGCTTGCAAAAGTGCACGTCATAATTTTAGTCTGTTAATCCTTACGTTGAAGACTGAATAGTGCTATCAGAAAGTCAGTGGTGTACCATCAGGGCCAGCAAAGTCTTCTCTGCTGGTCTAAGCACTACCAGAATCACTGGCCTACATTTACTTCCGTGTGTCTGCCATGTCATCTAATTTGCACAGTAGTCAATCAGCTTTGCAAAAAATACTTGATGGATGATGTGCTGGACTTTCAATGGGGTTCAAACAAATCCCCCTTTAAATATTATAGCACAATCCAAATGTGTGTCTCTGAGAGTGGCACTGTTTGTGTGGTTACATACGTACAGTATCCGCTAGCTGAGCTGGTCACTTGGCAACTAAAGTGGAAACTATTTAGTTTGACACAGTGCGATGGAGAAAGCACAACTGATTCATTAGCCTTACATAGTTGGTTTGAGTGAATACATTTTAAACGTATAGGACCTCGATACTGGCAGCTGCTGGATCGTGTCTGTGTTGCTATGGTAATCAATATAAACATGTTCATGTGACTAGAAGAATATCTGCAAAAACTGACAGGATTTACTGAAAACAGAAGACAATTGAAACGACAAGCTCTTTAATGGGCAAATCAGCACTCAGAGACCATCACCCAGCACTCCCCCACCCCCATTTTTGACCTTCTCGTAACTAGGGTATACACATGTCCAACCCTTTTGTAAAGTTTCAGTAGTTTTTGCACAACTCGCTGTTCTCTATCAAGGACACATCATTTTCTACTAGTGAGAGTGCTGACGCAGATTGAGAATACTTGCGTTTGTGGTCAGATCAGCAAAGTCAGGACTTATGTTGCTGGGTTAATCTCGTTCTAAATAAAGCAACATCATGTTTCCGATGTTCTTTTTAGACATGCATTTCAGACATTCATTGCAGTTGTCATTTTTTTTTGACAACTCTTTTTCTGCACAGTCTGCCAGAAGGTGCGGCAAGTCAGCTCGGCTCCCAAATGTGACGGCAACTGCTGACTTTGCACTGTTGAATAATGCACAAAGAATTGTAGTTCGTTTTCTGTTCATTCAAGCTCAACTGACGGACTTTGCATCCTTGGAATGATCTGGTTAATGTTAATCCTAAACCATGTAATATTCCTGGCCTTGGAGAGAAAGTGTGTGTGTGTGTAAAGAAGGATGACAAAGCTGTTTTTAGTCAGAGTGGCAGTGTGAAGATTTAGGTTGAATCCCAAATCTACCTCAACCCCTAGGGCCAATGGGAAGAGGCACTAAGAAATGGGACACCACTTGATTCTCAATACATCATCACCCTTTGCCGCTTGCTGGCTGTGACGTAGGCAGATGAGATAATTACGTTGTTCATAATAAATGTTTCCTATCATAAAGTACACTGTATACTTTTCTACATTATTTGAATGCTATATGTCCTACCTCAGAATGCCTTTTTTTAAATAGAAGGCACCCATTTTTACAAAAACAACAAACAACTATAATAAATAACAACTTATAACCAGCACTGCAACAACACTTCCAAATGTTTACGTGGAGTAGCAAATGATTGAAACTCAATAATTATGCCTAATGACTTACATTTATATGCTTCTTTTGGTCTCGCTCAGCCGCTGCAGTGTTGTATCTGCGTCGACTAAGCCTACCCCTTCAATTCAAGTGTGGTTCCCGACCGCATTTGGTTTTCTAGGGCTGTACATGACACCACTTGATGGTTATGAATGCGCAAAACCTAGAGGTAAGGGGTTAGATAAGTGGTAGAATTGGGATTCAGCCTTACTGTATGTTTATCCACATCTGTTCAGTATTCCCCACACTGCTGAATTCTAACTGTGGCGTCATTGTTTTATTTCTATAATTGACACATGTGCTTGTCATTTTTAGAAAACTCACACTGAAAACTCGCAATGACACACACTGGAATTGTAAGTGACATTAATAGTAACAGTAATAAGAGTCTCTGCATAAAGGTGCATAAATATAGATCATTCCTAAAAGGTAGCGTCAAATTGATCTGTGGCGGTAAAAATTAATTAGTAGCAGGCCGCCACAAACAAATGAATGTATGAGAAACACTGTTCAGCTCTTGATGTTTTGTAGTATCACACAGCAGACGCATTTTGAATGATATCAAACACAAGATGCTTAAGTAACAAAGGGCAAAGCTAGCAGATAATTGTGGTAATGTTGTAAATCGCAATATGAGCGGGAAATATGGCGCTGGATATGGACATAGTGAGAAGTAAGCATGCATACAGGAGAGCTTGTCTGAATGACAGCAGTCTTGTAGTGGGTGGAGGTTGGCGTAGTGGCCGTAGCTTTGCAGGATGCATTTGTTTGTCCAACAACACTGGAACCAGCTTGGCAACATCATGATGGAAATGCAAAGCAGGAGCAGAAGTGAAGTCTTAGACGGTGTAGCATTGAGCTGCTTAGGCTTAGACAGACTGAAAATCTGCTTATGTTTTGAAAGCCTGTTAAAGCACCCAGACGACAGTGATACTCTACCACCTCACTTTTCATCACTTTTTCTTCCGTACAGTCAAGTCAGCATTAGGACACCCCATACATCAAGACTAATATAAACTATTATTAATAATTGTTAGTCCACATAGAAGAATGCACAATAAGGACCCTTTTAAAAAGTGCCGTAAAAATAATATAACTAAGGCAATTTGTGTAGAAATTTCATGTGAATGCTGAAGCTCAACTTAAATGCTCTATGGAAAATGTGGACTTTTGTGACAACCAGCATTTTTAAAATTGAATATTAAAAATAGATAGCCTGAATGTTTTCAATGAGCCAAATGTTTTGTTAGAATTGATTGAATGGGTAGAGTAATATGAGGAAGAGCGGTAGAAAATGAATGAATGAATGATTTAATTATTGTAAGCATTTTTAGACCAAATAAATCACCAATTTTATATATATATATATATATATATAGTATACACTCTAATAATAATAAGTCATACAATTTCAATATTTTCTTTTGAATATGTCATCTTTCACTTTAAAATTGTGAGGAAAATGTTTTTAATCAAAAACTTCAATCAACAATGTAAAAATGCTGAGCTGTTAAATGAAGTTAGCTTGAGGGTTTCCTCTCTATAACAGATGCTACTGTAATTTGTCAATGTCATTCCTGATACCGCTGCCGTTTATAGTCCGCGCCTGGGGCACATAGGACTCACTGACGTCACAGCCCATTCCGTGGCTAACGTCTGATAGGCCTCCGGCCGGGACACGGCTTGTGGCTGTACTAAAACAGTTTCAGAACATGTATTCGTAACACAAGCCAAAGGAAAAACCTTGGTGCAAGTACAAATTAGTCCTGGTTGGTAAAATAAAAATGTGGTAAACTTGTACAACAGTAACCTGATTATATCACTAGGAAGTTTTAAGCGTTATTAGATGTGGAGTATAATCTTCTGCCAGTGAGGCGCTCATATTGTTTTGTTAGAAGCAATATGAGCTCCTTTAATGACACGTTCATACTTAAAATTATACATAAAAATGATGCACCGGTGACCACCAAGTTTAACACACTTGCTCCCCATTCACAACTGAGATTTTGTAATACAAGACATTAGTAGTTGTGTTGACTTGTTTTGTTTTCTGGAAATTCACACTTATCCAAGCTGTACGCTGACTACTTTATATTGTATCAAAGGGTCATTTCTAAAATAGCGCCAATCGCCATTACCTCAATATTAAGGAAATTGGCGCTGATTGATGTGTGCATGCTTCCCTCAATGTTCCATATTGAGTCCAACACTGCATTTATATTAGTGATATTGTACAGGCTGTAGGTGATGCTTGTATACACCTATATGTTGACGACACTATTATCCAGGGCTGCAACTAACAGTTATTTTCTTTATGATTAATCCAAAGTTTGTTGTTTTGATTAATCCAGCAATCGGTATCGGCTCTAAATGGATGAATGTGCATGTGAGTTTGTTAATATGTGCCCTGTGGTTGGCTGGCGACCAGTCCTGGATGTACCCCGCCTCTCGCCCGAAGAGAGCTGGGATAGGATGCAGTATTTGCATGAGTATGTATGGACAGAGTAGGCCTTTGTGTACAGAGATAAGTGAGCAGAACGTTCCTATTTAGTGGACATAATATGGACTTTCTTCATCACCTCAAAGATGCATAAACGTAGTTACACACATTATATAATATAATTCCTGAGCGCAACATTAACACTTCAAGACATTATTGTATAAAATATTAATATGATTTTACTTGGTGACTGCGGAGAGTATTCAGTTGTCACCATTTATGTTGCGGACTTGTCATAAAAATATGTAAATGATTAGACTGAGCTCCCATCTCATGGGTTTTTGTTTGGGCCTTGTCAAATTACCCCATGCAGTCAAAGAGCCTACTGTGATCATACGACATGCTGACAACAGGCTGGGAAACACGCTACATGTCCATCCAATGAATGAAGATTTGATTTAGAACAGGCTTGAAATGAAATTCTTGTCACCAAATGAGGTGACAAATGAGGTGCCCCAAATCTCTCACATCCCACGTGGTCGTGAAAGACTAAAGTCTGTTCATTCATCGCTCAAACATATTATTTGCTGTTGTGTGTAAATGTTAATAAACCAGAAAAAAAGTATTTTGTAAAAGGAAAAAAAAAGAAATAAATGTGTTATTATAATATGGAATGGCTGCTGAAGGAGTATTGTAAGCTATTTATGACAGTGATTATGTTCATGTTTTTAAATGGTTTGCTGATGTGATGTCAAAATGAAGTAAATCTCTTCATATACTTTTACTTCATCAGGTGGCTCTTCTCGGCTTGGATCTGCTCTCTGCTTTAGTGACGAGGTTACAAGAACGGTTTAGAGCCCAAGTGGGAACAGGTAGGTTTTGTCCCTTTGTGATTGTTTTTGAAAGTTAAGTTGAAGTTGAAGTGTGTTGCCTGTTGATACTTCCTGGATACTTCAGGAATATTCACCAATTTGATTATTGCAGGAGGTTTTCGGTCAATTTTCAGTCAAAGTAGTGTAAGC
Organism: Doryrhamphus excisus; assembly: GCF_037039965.1. NCBI lineage: Eukaryota > Metazoa > Chordata > Actinopteri > Syngnathiformes > Syngnathidae > Doryrhamphus > Doryrhamphus excisus. The sequence goes on along the minus strand of NC_136368.1, from coordinate 17,563,560 downwards.
TGCCTGTGCTTTTGTCGCCGCTGGATTTGTTACCATTTCCCTTTATCAGCGCGCAATTCAGCAACTTCTGTCTTCTTCACATCCAGGCTGTTGCTGCCATCGAAGGAAAATAGAACCATAGAAAATACATATGACATCACAAATGCTCATTTTAACACCACAAAACAGCACAAACGGCACTATTTTTTTTTTTACTTTGGAGCAAATGGGTGAACTTGAATTAACCTATAAAATAAACCTCTTTATAACTGGTAATCTGAACTGAAGTTTGTCATAAAATTGCTCCTTCAGTTCTGCCTAGTCTTATTGATCGATTGGGGGATGCCAAAGACCAAGTAAGAGAACAAGACCAAGCACTGCTGCTGAAAATCATGGAACAAGCTGCAACTCCACAGGTACCAACAGACATGAACGTACTGTATTTGCTGTACACTAAACATTGTTGTTTCTCTGCTGTAGTAAATTCCTTTGTGGTCATTTAACAATTTAATGGCTTTGTAAATCACATATTTCTATGTTTTTGCAGTTTGTGTGGGACCGAATGCTGGGAGGCTTCAAGCATAAGAACAACAGGACAAGAGAAGGAGTGTGCCTTTGCCTTATTGCCACATTGAATATGTGAGTCTACATTTCATTTCTATTGTTTGCAATTGCTCATTCAAGTTTTGCAAATTCATCTCCTTGTTGTTTTAATTTGGACTCCTTTCCTCTATGGGCAACATACATTGAATTCTTAAGGCTCTCGATGACTCGATAAGTGCATCCACTCGTCCGGGGTGTACCCCCGCCTCTCACCCAAAGACAGCTGGGATAGGCTCCAGCATACCCCTGCGACCCTAGTGAGGATAAGCAACATAGAAAATGGATGGCTGTCTAGTTCATGGACCCAACCAGATGTAAACAAGCTATTGTCTCCATGCTTTTGTAATTGTTTTAATTCCATGCGAGTGTGGAACGAAGTCTGGTTCACCAGATTCAACTTCAGTGATACTGTGAAAATAGTTTACATCTTGAGAAAAATCACATTCAGCTATTTTTGAAGATATGTGGCTTGTATATTTATTTGACTCTAACCCTTTATAATACTCTGACATCTACACATTTCTGTGGTAGTATATTGACAGCTGACACACCAACTCAAGATAGGATTTGATGCAGATTGCCCCCAGGTCACATGGTTGGAATGAGCTGAAATGACCACAATCACCGCCTAGTGTTTTCAATTGTTGATGTTGAAAGCATGTTTTTCTGTAGTTTGCTCTGTCCAAAACCATATATTAAGTGATGCAATGTAATACAATTGTTTAACTAATTGACCCTATTTTGTCTTCAGGTATGGAGCTCATGGCCTGACTCTCAGTAAGATTGTCCCTCACATATGTAACCTGTTGGGGGATCCCACCAGCCAGGTATGGCTGCCGTGTCTTAAATGCATAAACCTGTTGAGTAAACTCTAAAATGTTATTTATGCAGCGTCATCATAGTTGAAAATACTGTCGATATAATGAAAGTTAAAATAAAAAGCAGCAGCAGCAGCGGTATTGCATAACTTGAGTCATGTTGAGGGGTAATCTAATGTCTTCAGGGGAGCACAATATTGTTGCATGGTTTGAACATAGTGTTCTTTTGTATGTCTATATTAAGCAAAGTTCATGCATACAAATAATACTGCAATAAGGAGAAAAGAAGGTATTGGATTGGTGTAGGTATCTGTATCAGACCTGAAAAAGTGGCATCAAGTCATCCATACATGTTATAACCTAAGTACTATATAGAGTAGTATTTAGTATAGTCAGAAATGTATACTAATTAAAAATGTGTTCTAGGTTCGAGATGGGGCTATGAGTAGTTTGGTGGAAATTTACAGACATGTGGGTGAGAGAGTGAGGATGGGTCTCAGCAAGAAAGGCCTGCCTCAATCACGGTACTTCCAAAAGTATTTCTTTCTTCCTGCTGTTTCTGTTTTCCTCAGGCATTTTTGCATCACACCTATTAGTTGCGACATGTGGAAACACATAAATGTCTGTCATTCTTATGTGATACGACATTAGAGTATAAATGATTTGTAAGGTTTGTTGCTGTTCAGATAAACATAGCTTCTTCAAATCTTGCAAAGGTTTGATTTCATGCTCACAAGTTGTTCCTCTGCCTCATGACATGTACACACCAAACCACATTGTTCTATTAATCAGTTGCTCTTTTTGAGGGCAGACTTTAGGCCTTTACTTTTTCTTCATATGCCTGCTTCTCACCAGTGCCAGATACTAATTTTAAATACCCATTTTGCTATTCTCGTATTCCTTTCTACATGCTCACACTAGGCCATTTGTTCCATGCTTGGGCCCACTTGACACTGTGATCCACGCTCATTTTCCTGCTCCTCTGGTACAACTGGAGGAAGTGGGCTCGGACACGGCATGATTCAAGTCATCAAATGACTGTAATGTAATCGCTCCTCGCTGGTCCTTTATGATAATCGAATCATTTTATGATAGAAATAAATAGAAACACTCAAAATCAGGGGTGTGCAAACATGACATGTAAAAACATGTTCTGTTGTCACTTTTTTCAGGGCTTTTTACAATTACTATATATGTTTTAAGGCAGAACACGAATGGTCAGTGAGAACGCAGCCCAGCAGGGTCCAAAGGACTTAGGGGGGGAATTGCAGGTGCAAGTCCATCCTGGTACAAATGACCTAGTGTGAGCACTTTCTTAAAGGTGACCTATTATGCAAATTTTGACCCTTTGTATTGAGTTGTGGTCTCCTTTAGAGTACCTACACACAATAACCCATACAGAAAACGTTTTAGATTTTGCAGAATCTGCACCGATTCCAGCTGTATTTCCTTTGATATGTGCTTCCTGCCAAAACGGTTTGTTCTAATTTATTCTGCCTATGGCCCGCCTCCAGGCATGCTGTGATTGGTCACACGCCAAAGCGGCAGTTTTACTTTCAGGGCTCTCTTCCAAATGAGCAAACCTCATTATCTGAAACTTTGGCATCGTTTAACACGAGAGTACAACATCCTAACTACATGTATAGGTTAGAAAAGTAATAGGTCCCCTTTATGTTCTGTGTATTTTGAATCCTCGCTGCTTATTTGTTCTATTTATATTTTAGATTCTGTGTTTTACTTATTCTTGTCCCCGTGCCTCCTTCATAGTTTGAATGTTATCTTCAGCAAGTTTGACGAAGTTCAAAGGTCTGGGAACATGATCCCATCATCCGGCTCAGGTGAGTGGTCCTTCTATTTTGACATTTTGTGTTTCTTAAATATGCTTAGATATAAATATATAATATATTTTGTAGACAAGAACTTCGAAGATGAGGACTCTGTTGATGGAGGCCGGTCCTCCTCCTCATCATCGTCTAAAGCACCTCCCGGTGGCAGGAGAACTACAATGACCACCGCGAGAAGACCCAGCTCTGCAACTACAGCAAAGGCCACAGGTGAGAGTGTCCCTAAACCAAACACGCGACTTTATACCTCTGAGTTCAACAAATAAACACTTAACAGTTCACCTTTTGTTAAAGGAGTTTTTGCTCCTACTGCTTCTTTTTGAATTTTTATGCTTTGCTTACAATCCAGAAGTTACAAACACTTGCAATTCTTGTATTTTGTTCAGAAGTGTTATATTGTGTGTTCTTCATGAAAACTGAATATTCTTTCCAAAGGTAAAGAAGCAGCAGCCGGTGCTGTCGATGAAGAGGATTTCATAAAAGCCTTTGAAGATGTGCCCTCAGTTCAGGTATTTCAACATATGACTACAGAATAACTGGTTCTGATAATAAGAACAAATCTGTCTCCAGATTTACTCCAACAGGGAGCTGGAGGATCAGCTGACTAAGATCCGAGAAGTTTTATCAGATGACAAACATGACTGGGAGCATCGTGTGGTGGCAGTAAGTCACACATCTACACGCTGAGCACACCTCTGATCTAAATTTATCAGAACTCCAGGGGGGGAGAACTACACACATTAAGTCCCAGCTCTTTGTCTCTGTGTCTTTTAGCTGAAAAAAGTTCGCTCGTTGATGTTGGCTGGGGCGGCAGAGTACGAGGGCTTCCCTCAGCAGCTCCGTCTGCTGGAGGTGCCACTCAAACTGTCAGCTAAAGATCTGCGCTCACAGGTGGTCCGTGAGGCCTGCATCACTCTAGGGTAAGATAAAAAAATAATAAATCAATCCCATCGGAACAGAAAGTAATGTACTTTTTTTTGTACCATGCCCAATGTTTCTCTCTCTCTGTCAACGAAAAATCTGTTGAGGAGCCAACAAATGGGATCTTGTACCATAGAAACCTGAATGAGAACTTCCTGGCCTTAGCCAGAACACTAAAGATTGGATGGATTGGTCTTTGAGTATCGCAATGACCCAAAACATCGATAAAGTAAATTCAGATCCTGGCCTCACAAGTTTTTGGACTTTAATCCCATAGATACATAAACTGCTTACAAAGAGTTTGGAACACAGCTTCAAGGGGAGACCGCATTCACAGCAGTCGTATTCCAGCCATCCCTCGTTTATCCCAGTTAATTGATTCCAGACCCGATTGCGATAAGTGAATATCCGCGAAGTAGAATTCAATATTAATAAATGGAATATTTTCATAGTTAGAGCATAGTAAACCTGTTTATGACTTTCTAAATATGTTTTCAATTTGGTTGCTGAAGAAGACTACTTGAGTGGTTTTAGTTCCTGGGAGGAGGAGGAAGCCAATAAATGACTTTTCTGTTGGCTACTGTTTAACTAGCCGCATTACATGCACTGTTCTGCTTATTTAATCAAATTAAAAAACTTTCTGTGTACTAATTATCCCATGTTACAATGTGGCTTATAGATAGGCGTATGTACTGTATGTACAAATCTGTTTTCTTTTTAAATTTAGTAGGTGTGGCTAAGTACATGCTGGTGTGCTCTGTAGTCGAAACAAACGTGATAGTGAGGGAGCAATGTTCATATCATGATGTACCATCTACTATGACATGTCGATACAAGTCAGACCCCAGTGAGCTTCTCCTGTTTCAAAGACCAGCACTGATGTGTCGGCATCTGAAACTTTTTCAAGCCACATCCACAAAACTTTGGAAAGTACCTGTAAAGTGAAATGGGCCAAATATATGAACCCTGGTGATCTCGCACAAGAAACCTTTGACCTCTGAATTGACTTATGGACCGTTAACAGTATATCTGTGTAGTAGGTTTGGTTAACTTGCTAAATTAACTTTGGAGTAAACCTTTACTTCCACACTGTAGTTCTAAAAGTTTACTGCATAAATATAAAATAACTTAAAGTATCTGATTCTGACTCCCAAATTAATGATCCACAACTGTAGGAAAGCCTCATATGATGTGCAAGTGCGGTGTCATCATTTCTTCTTTCACAGCCATTGCACGTATAGTCACATTTTTTTATAGCATGAATATATTCGTTTGATTGATACCAGATGATGATCTAGAACTGGTGAGGCTAAACAGTGCAATCATATGTAACATTTATCTGCTAAGATGAGCCCTGCTGAGATATGAATCAAGCATTAGGCTTCCTGACCAAAAACATTCCTCATGGACATTTTATTACAGATCTGATGGGATGGAACACAGTACAAATGAAGTGGAAAAGCTGAGATTTGATGAACGGACACAACTACGTATTCCAGGCCCAATGGCAAAGGCATCCACACAGTCAGTGGAGCTGACTGTTTTGCAATCGCGCCTTCATAGTTACATATCATGTATTTCTGTGTAGGGAGGTCAGGCTGATGAAACGGACACAAACACGTGCACACTTGCGCGCTTGCAGTGTAGCCATTTCCTATGTCATTGCCTCTCTCAGCCAAATATTTGCTGTGTGTGTGGCAAATTCCTGATGATGATTACAAAAAGGATTGTAACTTTAAGGAAAAACTTTGCTAGAGGCTCTGAAAAGGAGGCAAATGTTGGGATTGGTAGATACATTATTCATCTCTAACAGAAATGTACTAAATTCACATTGTTATTCAACAATTGTTTTTCAACACCATGTCCTCCCTTCTCTCTGTCAGACATTTATCATCACTGCTGGGTAACAAGTTTGACCACGGAGCAGAAAATGTCATGCCCATCTTGCTGAACCTTGTGCCCAACAGTGCCAAAGTCATGGCCACATCTGGAGTGGCTGCTATCCGCCTAATCCTCCGGGTAAGATTTGTTGATGAAAAACCAGTATTTCTATGTTGTGTGTATTACTCCTCCTACTCTGTTGCGGTTTGGTCAGGGGTCGAGGGTTGGCTCCACTTCCTCCTAAAGTCTGGCTTTTGACATCCCTGCTCTCTTTCCTCTTCCAGCATACACACTACCTACGTCTTATCCCCATCATTACAAGTAACTGCACCTCTAAATCAGTCGCAGTCAGACGGTAAGGGAGCCGGTTGGCTTTTTGGTTGTCAATTGAAGTGATTTGATTTGTTTTAAAACTATTTCAGCCATGTTTGTTTACTGATGCAGTAATTGTTGTGGAATGAATCGGGAAACACATTTGCACATACTGTACAGTGATTTTAGTTGTATTAGTAAACCCATACAGTGGATGCAGTTTTATAATAGCACAATATTAACAATATAACAATATTCAACAAATGTAAATGTTGTACCCTTTTCCAGACGCTGTTATGAGTTTTTAGACCTGATGCTACAAGAGTGGCACACAAACACACTAGAAAGGTAAGCAGCACATCCTGTTGAATATATTTATATAAGTTTTTTGTTTTTATCACAGTTGTCCAACAGTGTATTGTACTGCATATACAGTGGGGGAAATATAGTGTTTGATTGCACATCCTGCAGTGCCCACAAGGTCCCACAGCTCAAGAAGACACATGTACAGATCTTTCCTTAGACAATCAATTTCCTGTGTGACTCAGACAAGGCTTGGGAGAATTTGATGTGGTCACATGAGACCAGAATTGAGCTTTTTGTCATCAAGTGGACTGGAAGTGATTAGAGGCAGAGAAATTTGAGCCCAACAACACCATCCCTCAATCATTCATTTTCTACCGCTTATCCTCACGAGGTTCGAGGACGGAGCTGGAGCCTATCCCAGCTGTCTTCGGGCGAGAGGCGGGGTACACCCTGAACTGGTCGCCAGCCAATCACAGGGCACATATAGACAAACAACCATCCCTCAATCAATCAAGTTGATTTTTTTAATTTAATAGTATTATCATTATTATTTACATTCAGTCTCACTGTCACAATAAATATATAATTAATCATTATCAACATGATTGACTGTGCGTGTCATTAAATACTTATAATTTCTTCTGCCATTTATCCTCCTCTTCGTTGCCAGATGATGGCATTGGAGGTAACTAAGCGTTGGCTGGATGCACCAGTGATGATGTCCATTAAAGTGGGAAACGTTAATCATTCCAGTGAAATGGAAACTGCCCCCCTCTCTAATAGGGACTTTAAAATCATGTGAAACCTGTTAGAAGTGTTCACATTCCCTGCAGACCACCACGGGAACTACCGAAGAAGTACTCCTCACCATGTTTTGTTATTATCCTAGGCATGTTGCTGTTCTGACTGAAACCATCAGGAAGGGCATTCATGATGCTGATTCTGAAGCCAGATCAATTGCAAGGAAGTAAGTACAACATCAAGTACAAGTACAAGTGGCATTTGTGTTTGGGGAAAATATGGAATTTGGGAATATGGATTGTTAGTCTGAATGAGTTGAACATTTTGATGTGGGTTTGGTTTGAAATGTGGACCTTGTAAAAAAAAATGTCATGTTAATATTTAATGGGAATCTCGCTTTATTTATGGATTGTATCTGTAGATCCATCATGTCCTGAATGAGCTTTGATGAAATGGTTTGAATACTGTTTGAATCCATGGATGCCTTCACCTTTTACTTGTCCTGGTGTCTAGATGTTACTGGGGCTTCCATGGTCACTATAGCCGAGAGGCTGAGCATCTCTTCCAAGCCCTGGAATCCACATACCAGAAAGCATTGCAGACTCATCTGAAGGGCTCTGACAGCATCATGTCTCTTCCTCAATCTGATCGTTCCTCATCGTCTTCTCAGGAGAGTCTTAAGTACGAATTTTTTTTTTAATTTGTAGACATTTTTTTGATGTCTTGCTTTGAAAAAAAAAATGTTGGGCATTATTGGGAAGTAGGTTGTCAGGTTATCTATCTGAAAATGTATCAGTGAATTTCAACATAAGCACATGTAACCAGTACCCAATGTGTTTTATGTTTGGCTCTGCCGTGTGCACATTTTAATAATTCATATACTGTTTTTTTCACTTGTGTGAGATTGTGTGTGAGATTCTAAAACATGTTTTTATTTCTCTTCATTACAGTCGACCACTGTCTGTGAAAACTGTCATTGGAGGCAGCCTTGCAAGGAGTAAGCATATTTGGCATCCATTAAAAAAAGTCATTAATAAAATATTAATATAAAATTACCATTAAAAATGAAGGATCAAATATAGAATATTTGTGTTTTCCTTAATGTTGTACTTGTAGGTGTTTTCTGCCTCTCATTTAAACTCCAATAGAAGTAATTATTTTCCTCTCTGTTGTTTCAGCTAAATTAGTGAGCACCCGGTTACCGATGACAGCAGGTTCTCTTCAGCGTTCTCGTAGCGACGTCGATGTAAACGCCGCTTCCAGCGCCAAGTCAAGGGTGTCAACTGTTTCCGCATCCTCGCCATTCAACTCGGCAGCTGCCCTCCCACCAGGATCTTACGCATCATTAGGTAATCCATGACTTTGAATTGTTACAGTGAAACAAACATAATCAAAGGTACAATAGTCAATGTCGATAAGTACTCAATTTCAGCCTAACTCCTTACTTTTTTCACCCAATGGATTGACACAACCGTATGGCAACCACAATGAGGCTCACTTCCTACATAAACCATCACTAACTCTACCTCTTCTCTCACTCATTGCTGCACGTCCTTTCTTAAATATCCAAAAGACGGCACTCCTGGTAAAAGTGATGGTAAGACTTACTGGATGTGTTTATGTGTGTGTATATTTATACAAACTGTACTGACTATTTTGTATGTCTTTTTGTCAGCTGTGTTTACATCCTGCCTTGTCCTCCCTTTATTTGTCTGTTTATTTCTAATTGTAGTTTATTTGTCTAGTTCATTTAATGAAGCAATTTAAATACAAAAAGTTGTGTCGAACTGCATGGTCTGTCTGCATGGACTTGCACCTTCCAGTAAGCCAGACAACAGTATTGACTTTATTCCTTTCTTACACAAATGTCTGACACTGTTATATCATGATGAGTACTTGTGCCATCTTTTAGTAATTGTGTATCTGTCATTTTTGTTTCTCTCCTCCTCTTAGGTTGTCACTAAAGGGTTGGGTATATAAACACACATCCATAAATGAAACAAAAACACGCTAAATTATTATTTTTATTATTGCTAATTTTCAAATGGTCTTCAAATTCTGATCAGGACTGTCTATTAGCTATATTAAATAATTATTTGGTTGCAATTGTATAAAAATGCTATATGCATGTCCATAAGGGTGTAATGGTACATGTATTTTTATGGATTTTTCATTTCCGATTTCCCACACGATACACTTTACCTAACGTTTGTTTCATTTTAAGAATGATGAACGTTTTTCACACAAAAGCTAAGCAGTTTTCGTTACATTAAATTCGAGATATGTACTAAATTGTGATGATTATGTACTGTTACACCCTTAATAAAATAAATAAAATATAATGAAATATATCAAATAAAAGACACGTTTAAATATACTGTATAAGTGTCCAGACAAAGGGAAAGTTTCTTTACTAATTCCAGAGCCCACTCTGACTCTAAAATAAAAGTTTTCTGTTTTATTTTCAGCATATTTTTTAATAACATTTTCTAACAAACCATGTTTGTCCTCCAGGTTGTGTGTTTTTTGGGACCTAAAGCCCTCATCTAGGTCTTCTTCATTGTGGGTTGAACCATAAATAGACAGACATTGAAAGCAAGCTCACTTGTCTTCTTCTTCTTTTTACCCTCCCTTGTAATCCAGGTCGTGTTCGTACCAGAAGGCAAAGTTCTGGTAGTGTAAGCGGATCGAGCACATCAGTGGTGGACCGTAGAGGGCGCAGTCGAGCCAAAGTGGTTTCTCAGTCCCAGCGTACGTAAATGCTTACTTTTCTCATGAAACACTTGTATTCACAGTCACGGTTCGACCATCATCTCCCCTTGACATTGTTTTCGGACTCACACATTTCACCCCTGATGTGTGAGTGTTTTCTTTGCTGTGGTTTTGTGTACGCATGAGGTTTCTTGCTGTCGAAACACGTCTGCCACTAAAAAGTCTGTGGGTGTGTGCAGACATGCTTTTACGTCATGTGTGCGCTTGGAAGTAGAAATATGATTTTGTTTCTAAAAATATAGATAGTGTTTCTCCTAACTTTACAGCTCTGAGGGTGGGGATCACTCCTCACTCATATGTACACGTGTGCATCATGTGTGTTTGGGTTGAGGTTAGGGCTGATTATCACTAAAACAACACAAAGTGCAGCCGTGCACATATAGTATGTGCAGCATAGCCGTATGTAGTGCGATGTAGTTTTTGGGGGTTGGGTATGGAGTTAAAGGGATTTTTTGACACAAACTTGTATGACATCTGCATTAGCTGTGCAGTGTATCAACTGTGACTTTGCCCCCACTTTTTGGTGTTGAGGCAAGTAGTACCGGCTCGGTGGTGGGGTCAGTGAAGTAACCGTTTTGCTTCTCAAAACAATATGCATTCAAGAATATATATCGGCTGTGTATTCGCTACTGCCAAAATAATTTATCCAGTTTAAAAAAATCTTTCTCTAACATCTGGGCACTAAGTATATAAACAAATCGTTTTTTGTCTTTAAATTTAATAGGTGCGACTTATATTATATATTATAATAGTCTGGAAATGTTGGAAACTTGACCTTCTTGGTAGGTTGGGGTGCCTCCCTAATATAATGACAGGGGAAACACTATATTTTTTCCCTTTTGTCTGCGTTATCAAATTCACAGCCATTTAAAATACGGGCCCTATAATTTCTGTAATGCAGTCATTGTGAATATTTACGATTGCAGTACTACATTAGTACGTATTTGGTTTGATGGTTAAGCTTCAAGCCTTTTTCAAGCACTTTTGTCAAAATGCTTGTCAAACATACTTTCCATCTATCAGCTACAAGCAGAGGGAAAGTAGCAAAGGCGTAGTTTATCAATCCCTCTGCAAAGCGCATATTAGGAAGATATGGCTGTCAAAATGACAATGATTAAGAGTTAAATTGTTGCCTCATTAAAACAAATGGCTGCTAGATTTCATAGGGCCCAAAGAGTGCATGCTGCATAATAAACCCCTTATCTCATTTTGATCATTCTTGATGTCAAATTGTCTTGCCTATTGCTTCCATCACTCAGGATCCAGATCAGCCAATCCCATCAGTGGTAAGGTTCATCCAATCCACAAGCTGGATGGCTGTCACTGTCCCTGAGCCCAAACCACTTTGCACGTTGTCTTCTCCCTTTAGCAATTTCCTTTCAGTTCATGTCTTTGTTGCATGCTTTATTTGTGAATGTTTTTATCTTCACTAATGTAGAAATGTCCCTTCTCAGCAATTCTGTAGTTTGTTTTGTCTGTAACTGTTGTCTGCAAACAGTTGTGTTCCTTTTCAACATAATGTAACCTTTGGCCCTGTGTGTGTCCGCAGTGACTAATCTGCATTTATTTGTTCATTCCATCTTTGTTTCACATTCATTTGTTGCTAAAGTGGTATTAAATCTAGTTTTATATTCACTTGGAAAGATTTAATACAGTACAGGGGTGTCCAAACCTTTTCACTGAGGGCTGCATAGTGACCGTTGACCCTGGAGAAACCCTTTTGTTACTGAAAAGATAAGAAAAGCTATTGACATAAAAAGGACCAAAAGCATGACTGAAGGTTTTTCTTTCAAGAGATTTATTAAAACTAAGTATTCACACTTTTTTCCATGCTGAAAATGGTTATGACTTTGTTGAATTCTGAAATTGTCCATGCTACAATTTTTTTTAGCATTTTTTAAATTTGTCCACAGCTGGCAGTCGCTCCAGCTCCCCAGGCAAGCTGCTCGGACACAGCAGCCATGGTCGCGTACCTCGCGTTGCCGTGTCCGTGTCCAACACGCCGTCTGACAGGCGTAGCAGGATCCCTCGCAGCCAAGGATGCAGCCGAGAGACCAGCCCGAGCCGACTTGGCTTAGGTACGATCAGGACACTGACACGCACAACTTTCACAGGCATGAACTGTTATAAACTGTTATAACTGTTTTGTTGGTGTTTTAGATACGAGGAAAAATACAAACTTGGATCTGAAAGTCCAACAGCATTGACTTCGTGTGTAGCAGACAGGAGGCAATAGAGAGAGCAGCTTCTGGTTGTTAACTCATTCGCTACCAAAGACATATTTATACATTTTTTTCAACCCTTCCACCTTTTCCCAAAGACGTATTTATACGTCTTTATGTTTTTTTTTGCGCGAGAGACAAAAAAAGGTGATGACGCAACTGCAGAACAGAAAAGATCATGTATGGTGCAGTTTTAAGCCGCAAAAATGGCCACAATGGGCAGAAGTGCATTTTTTTTAGAGCTCAGCATGCATCTTTCCCACGTAATGGAGCACTGCCACAGCAAACAGGAAGAGCCGTGTAGCGTGTGCACGCGCAAACGCTTGCACATTCACAGTTTATTTCCAACTGTAAATTGCAGATAGTTCATGGTGTTAAATTTGTAAATAAATTGTTATTGTCATGTAAAACAACCATTTTTTGTGTTGTTTATGTTGTGGCATAGATATTTAGGTTAAATATATATGGCTAGGTTTGTGTCAGTGACACAAATTGTATAAAAAAATTATCTTCTTACAAAAAGCTGATTTTCTCCCTTTTTTGTTGAAAACTGAAATTGTGAAATGTATGAACGTAAAAAGGTAGAAACAAGCTTATTTTTTCTGATGAGAGTCTAATCTTTCTTTTGGTATGTCCCATGCTTACATAGCCCTAGAACACAATTTTCTGTGTGCCTTGAAAAATCAGTCAAAATAATCAAAAATGGCCGGTACTGTGAGGGATGTCTTGAAATATGGCTGTGATTAAGTTAAATGTGATTTAAAAGTCATTGTGTGAATATTGAAGATTTTATTCTGCACCAAAATGATTGCATTTCTTACTTTTATTCAATCGTTGTTTTTACACTCAATTCCTTCGACACTGATTCACAACATTCCCATGTCAAAATGTGCAGCATTTTCATTTACTGATAAATTGCACATATTTAATTTTTTAGTGTTGGCAGAAATTATATGGATGGGGGAGAAAGAAAATTTAAAAAATGTATAGATCATGGGTGTCAAAAATGCGTCCCAGAGGCCATTTTTGGCCCACAGCTTGCTTGTATAATTAAAAGAATTGATTGTTAATAAGATATATTATTAGATGTTGCACAAATTTTCTTAGTCACCTATGACACAAAATTAAGATTTTTTTTAGATGCTTAGCATATATCTGTCCACATTGGATTTATTTAAGCATCTTTAATGTGCAGAATTCATCAACGTGCCCTTGCAACACTAAATCAGGTAAAATTTGGATGCTCCTGCTATAGATCCTCCTATAGACTGAACTGCTGGTTGTTACCTTCCTTATGTTAGTGATACCAGCAGTAGTACTATCAGACCACCACGAAAACCTGGTTTTCATTCAGTTCTACATGTTCTTCCCATAATTGTTTCCCCTCCCCACCTCTTTTTAACATTCCTGAATGCACACTTACATTTCCACCTAACTGTGTTGTCCTCGCAGCTAGCCTTTATGGTAAAAACACTATTCTGCCTGCTGCTCTTCCCTACCGCACGCTAGCCCGGAGCCGCATTCCCCGTCCCAGCATGAGTCAGGGTTGCAGTCGCGATACTAGCCGCGAGAGCAGTCGCGACACCAGCCCTGCTCGAGGTTTTACTCCTCTGGGTGAGTACTTGTGTGCTACGTGCTGCTCCAACCCGTGATGTCCTAAATGTCTTCACATTAACGCCAAATGTTATTCAGTAAACTTGTGTTCAGAAGTTTACATACTCTCATCATGGGAAGATTTTGGACCCAGATGCAGACATGAGACATGAAAAACAGACAGTGGAGAAAACATACACACCAAATCGAATACAATTTAAATGTGGGAAAACAACACTAACTGGAAACTGAGCAACAAGACAGTCCAAGTGGAGAAATAATAGTAAAAAGTAAGAATCCAAAACTATTTGTAATAAGGATTTTAAAAAACAAACATAGACATTCAAACGCCAGAAACAAAGCATGAAAGCTAGTAACACACAAACAAGGGAACAAGGAAAAAGTGGCACAGAATAGAAAACTATGACAACAAAGGGACCCGTGAGGAATGATTTGGGGTTTCATGACATGGCTTTAGGGCTTATGAATCTAATTAACTGCAGATTGCATCCACTTGTCTCGTTGCTCCACACCCAGTCATTAACGTAAAGCTACCTGCAAAATCTACAAACAGGAAAAGCAGGCCGGAACAGGAAATAAGACAAAAGCATGACACAAAGTCATATCAGTTTTGGCCCCTTTGTGATTTATTTGAACTTATTTTAGGTTGGATTGATACCACATACATATTCAGATGTATGTTGTATTGACATCCCATCCTGAAAAAAAGGATGCTTCAAATGAGTCAAAGCCCAAAATTAATAAGACATTAATCCCGCGATGAGTTAAACTTCTGACCACAGCTGTTTGCACGTTGTCAGTTTCTGCTAACTCCAGTTGTCTGTGTTGAGAAAGTAGCTCTTTTGCTGCGGTGACGACCTCGCGGCTTGTCTAAAATGTTGTCAGCTCATGCAAGTGTATAATGCATACACTGTATACTATGCTGATGTTGCACCCCATAACCCATGGCTTTGTCACCATGGCATTACATTAGCTGTTTGATTTTTAACATTAAATAATTCATTTTACTTTCCAGTTCAAGTTAATTTTCTTTTTTATTTATATCCTGTGTAAAATATGTTTCTTTTTCACCCATAACATACCAACAGCAAAATTTAAAAGTGGTAAAATATGTAAAATATTATAATATAAAAAAAAAAAAAAATATATAAAAAAAGCCAAAAGAAAATGAATGTCAAGTAAAAGACATTAAAACAAGTGTGTGAATCCGGTGTGGATGTTGGCCATCTCTGCTGTCCCCTGCAGCCTCCCGACGTCACTCTCGTTCAACCAGTGCTCTCACAGCTGACCCCCATGGCCAGTCAGGTGACCTGCATGATGTCACAATCGCCCTCCCCCCTCTCCTCATAAGCCCTGCCTTGTCGCCACCTTGTGTCTTGTATCTGCATGCTTCTTCGCTTGCTGCAGCATGGCTAGGTTTTTGTTTTGGTGTTGCATTTGTTCAAAAAATTTATAATTGTGTGTTCTTTAGTTCCTTCCGCATTTTTTTTAAATTTTGTCACATATTCACACTGTTATCAGTTGTTTTATTTGGAGATTATGTCTTTTTAATTCTTTAGTGCATTGTTGCACTTGGGAAATCACTGCATAGGCAAAGGTTTTTCTCTCGTTTTGCATGTTAGTTTGATAGTCAGTATTTTATTTGGAAATGTGATTGATACATTTTTATTTACATATACAATGGAACCTTGGTTAGCATACACCACGGATAACATGTTATTAATACGCTGCGTGAGTCCAACTGTGTTCTTATTACATTTCTATCACAAAAAAAACTTCCTCGCTCTGTCACCTGTTTGTTGTCAGCAATAGTTGACTTTTGGGGCTCAGGAGGTAGAACAGGTCGCTCAGAAACCAGAAGGTTGGCAGTTTATTCGTTTCGAGTGTTTCTGTTTATTGTGGACTTTCTTAAATGGATTGATGATGATGACCAAGGTTCCACTGTATTAATGTATATAGAATGGGTCAAAAATACACTTGGTACAGTGTTCCCTTGTGGGGATAGGTTCCCAAAATGGCCGACAATAAGTGAAGTAGAACACAAAGTTTGGTCATTGAAGATGAGACAAAAAAGTGAAACATATACTGTATATCCTCTACACCATGATCTTACATTGTCATTCATGTAAATTGCGTTTAAGTGTTCATATTGAAGAAGAAACGGGGAGGGTTCTGGAGGTCATTCTTATTGCAAATGTTAATCTGAAATCAAAGGAACGGTAGAGTGTGTAGGGTAACGCGAGGCATGTGTAAAAAAACAGACATTATTATTGCCGTGTCAATTACTTGTCGAGTTTTGTCATTTGCTAGTGATATATACTTTTGACCCACTCTGTATATGAATTAATATTTCTATTTTTTTCATAATCAGGTATTCATGTACCCTAAGCATCATATTATGCATATGTATAGTGCCTAAGTATCATATCTATATATTTTTTATCTTTCCCTTGTAGATCGTTATGGGTTGATTCACCAAGCAAGAATCTCTGCATCAGTGAATGCAATGAGGGTCTTGAACACTGGCACAGAGGTGGAAGCAGCAGTTGCTGATGCTCTGGTGAGTTAGAAAGAAATCATTTTAGCTCTTATTGACATCTTTTAAAATGGTGATTCTCAACTTGTGGGTTGCTGATCTTGGCCAAAAATAGTGTGTACACGACCCATGTACGTATCTCATGTCTGTCTATGGCCCAAGAGGCCAGCTCGGGGAAAAGACATAGAGTGTGAACACAGCTGGATTGCCTTTTTATTACATGCTAGAGAAAAGCGTGCTATAAAGAGACGAGCGTCTCACTGCTCCTGCACACACTGTGTAAGAGGGGAATTCTGCCGACAATCAAGGCTTAAGTCTAGGTGCTGTCATTGAGCTCCTCTAATACAAAAAATGTATTGTTACTAAGCATTAAGCTGGCACAATATATACTGTAATGCTTGCAACATGTTAGACAGTAAGCACACTTTAAAATATAGGATATTTAACACGTTTTAACACGTTGCCATTTGTCATTAGGTGGTAACCAAACTAGTTGAGAACCTCTACCTTAAAACAGTTATATTATAATAGATAAATCATCATATACTCTTGTATAGTCACAACTGTGGTTGTTCTTCTTTTCCAATTCAAACCTTCTCTCTCTCTCTATTGTTTTTTTTTTTTTTCAATTTTCAGCTATTAGGAGACTCCAGGAATAAGGTAGTTGTTCGGATGACACAAATGTATGCATTTTCATACATATGTTGTGTACAACATATGCATTTGCAGCATTGAAGCTTAGAAAAATGTACCACAGCATCTTGTCTGTTCATTCTTTTTGTCTTTGTTTTTTTTTTTACTGCTTGTTTGCCATTGCATCCCCCATGTATGCAGCCGTGCAACATCTGCTGTTTTGTTTTTCATATTGTCACATTCCCATTTTTCAAAACACTTAAAAACATCTGTGTGAAGGTTTTAGTCAAAATTTCTACTTTTCCACTTGCTGTTGTCCCTTTTATTAATTTTTCACTTGTAGAGGATACATATGCTGAAGCATGACTGCATATGCATTATGTAATTAAAGCTATTAAAGCTCTCCAAGGAGAGTAGATGCAGCTAAAGTGTGAAAACAGCATGGCTGCCTGATGCTAATGTTTACCAGCACTGTTCGTGTATGCGAAATAGAGAGCAGATGACAAATTGTAAACAAAGTTGACATGCTGTCATGTTAATCACTGCTTGTATTATTATATATTATATAGAAACTAGTTCTTGGTGCCGTCTTCTCCCCAATATAATAGTAGATGAAACACTGTACTATGTCTCTCCTTTTTTTTTTAACCTGCAGAGGAAGCCGATGAGGCGGCGGTACGAATCACCAGGAATGTACTCTGATGATGATGCCAACAGCGATGCATCCAGTGCTTGCTCAGAGCGCTCGTACGGCTCAAGAAATGGTGGCATACCTCATTATCTTCGTCAGACGGAGGATGTGGCAGAGGTCCTGAACCACTGTGCCAGTTCCAATTGGTCAGAGAGGAAGGAGGGCCTTCTGGGATTGCAGAATCTCCTCAAGGGTCAAAGGATATTAAGGTGGGCTTGGAAGTGTCAAAGTTCATGTTGACATTGTGTGTTTTCTTGAGAGACATACTGTAAATAATGCTTTACTCCTTCAGTGCAGTTTCATAGCAAGTCCTTACAGTGGGGGCAATTAGCATTTTTTTAATTACATAATTTGATGGTAGTACAGTGAAGAAAATAAGTATTTGAACACCCTGCTATTTTGCTATTTCTCCCACTTAGAAATCATGGAGGGGTCTGAAATTTTCATCGTAGGTGCATGTCCACTGTGAGAGAGATAAACTAAAAAGAAAAATCCAGAAATCACAATGCATGATTTTTTAACAATTTATTTGTGTGATACAGCTGCAAATAAGTATTTGAACACCTGTGTATCATCTAGAATTCTGACCCTGAAAGACCTGTTAGTCTGCCCATTAGAAGTCCACCTGCACTCCATGTATCATCCTGAATCAGATGCACCTGTTTGAGGTCGTTAGCTGCATAAAGACACCTGTCCACCCCATACAATCAGTAAGACTTTAACTTGTAACATGGCGAAGACCAAAGAGCTGTCCAAAGACACCAGAGACAAAATTGTACACCTCCACAAGGCTGGAAAGGGCTACGGAGCAATTACCAAGCAGCTTGGTGAAAAAAGGTCCACTGTTGGAGCTATCATTAGAAAATGGAAGAAGCTAAACATGACGGTCAATCTCAATCGGAGTGGAGCCCCATGCAAGATATCACCTCGTGGGGTCTCAATGATTCTAAGAAAGGTGAGGAATCAGCCCAGAACTACACGACAGGACTTGGTCAATGACCTGAAAAGAGCTGGGACCACCGTTTCCAAGGTTACTGTAGGTAATACACTAAGACGTCATGATGTGAAATCATGCATGGCACGAAAGGTTCCCCTGCTTAAACCAGCACATGTCAAGGCCCGTCTTAAGTTTGCATATGACCATTTGGATGATACAGAGGAGTCATGGGAGAAAGTTTTATGGTCAGATGAGACCAAAATAGAACTTTTTGGTCATAATTCCAATAAGCGTGTTTGGAGGAAGAAGAATGAAGAGTACAATCCGAAGAACACCATCCCTACTGTGAAGCATGGGGGTGGTAGCATCATGCTTTGGGGGTGTTTTTCTGCACATGGGACAGGACGAGTGCACTGCATTAAAGAGAGGATGACTGGGGCCGTGTATTGTGAGATTTTGGGGAACAACCTCCTTCCCTCTGTCAGAGCATTGAAGATGGGTCGTGGCTGGGTCTTCCAACACGACAACGACCCGAAGCACACAGCCAGGAAAACCAAGGAGTGGCTCCGTAAGAAGCATACCAAGGTTCTAGCATGGCCCAGCCAGTCTCCAGACCTGAACCCAATCGAAAATCTTTGGAGGGAGCTCAAACTCCGTGTTTCTCAGCGACAGCCCAGAAACCTGACTGATCTAGAGAAGATCTGTGTGGAGGAGTGGGCCAAGATCCCTCCTGCAGTGTGTGCAAACCTGGTGAAAAACTACAGGAAACGTTTGACCTCTGTAATAGCAAACAAAGGCTACTGTACCAAATATTAACATTCATTTTCTCAGGTGTTCAAATACTTATTAGCAGCTGTATCACACTAATAAATTGTTAAAAAATCATGCATTGTGATTTCTGGATTTTTCTTTTTAGTTTATCTCTCTCACAGTGGACATGCACCTACGATGAAAATTTCAGACCCCTCCATGATTTCTAAGTGGGAGAAATAGCAAAATAGCAGGGTGTTCAAATACTTATTTTCTTCACTGTATATTGTGTATTTGTGTATGCAAAATAGTGCTGTCCACACTAAATAGTGACATTTTGGGTGTGCTCACTCTTGTTGCCAGGAGTTTAGATATTATTTGTTGTACTGAGTTATTTTGATGGGACAGAAAATGTATTATACTTACAACTTCACATTGTGTCAACGGGTCATTTCCACTGTTGTTGCATGGAAATATAGACTAAAGTATTTGCAGAAATGCTTGGTTTACTTGTACTTTGGTTAGTATTTTGTAAGGTGGGAAAGGAGTTTTAAATACTTACTTCCCTCAGGTAGAATGTGTGAACTTTTTCAAATGTAAAACCTTATTGTTAAAAAATAAACATGTTTTTTGTTTTGTGTCATGTAGCCGAGTGGAGCTGAAGAGACTTTGTGAGATTTTCACAAGAATGTTTGCAGATCCACACAGCAAGGTAAAAAAATGCTTTGAATGAATGAAATTAAAGTATTATTTTCACAATGTTAGTCATTGGAAAAATAATGTACTCTATGTCTCTTCCTGCATGGGCTGCTGTGCTGTGGATTTGATAACAGAGAGTAAGTGTCCTGTTACTTATTAACATTAATATTCAAGTCAAGGTTATCAATACTGTGTCATTTATTAATTTCACTCTGTGTTTGGCTTCAGGTGTTCAGCATGTTCCTGGAGACCCTGGTGGATTTCATCACGGTACACCGAGAGGACCTGCAGGATTGGCTTTTTGTCCTTCTCACACAATTGCTCAAAAAGATGGGGGCAGACCTGCTAGGCTCAGTACAGGCCAAAGTCCAAAAGGCCTTAGATATCACAAGGTCTCCATATCTTGTAATAATCATCTTCATCATATTAAGTTGCATGGCATCTGACTTCAATTGTGTTCATTTTTCAGGGAGTCTTTCCCGTTTGACCAACAGTTTAATATTTTGATGAGATTTATTGTCGATCAGACACAAACGCCAAACCTCAAGGTAGTGTCAAAATACAAACTTGAGATTGATGCACTTTATGAAGCCACCAATAATGTTGTCCCCATAGGTAAAGGTTGCAATTTTGAGGTACATCGAGTCTTTGGCAAGGCAAATGGATCCAACAGACTTTGTCAACTCCAGTGAGACTCGCCTGGCTGTGTCTCGCATCATCACCTGGACCACTGAACCCAAAAGTTCTGACGTCAGGAAGGTATATATCATATGTTCATATCAATATGAAGAAAATGTGCTGTTTCCTGCTGTTTTTTTTTACAATGCACAGAGTCTTTATTCAGGTTTTACTTGCTCCAGGATTACAGCAAAATCAGTGTTCCCCCTGGGTTTACAGCCTTGGGGGGGCAGCGGGATTGACTAGCACACATGCATGGACATGACTCCAAATACTCCATAAAGTCAGATTTAAGACCCATACATCCATCCATTTTCTATGCTGCTTATCCTCACTACAGTTCCTGGTTTGCTGGAGCCTACCCCAGCTGTCTTTGGGTGAGAGGCGGGGTCATGTAATGTCATGTAATTAAACATTTGTGAACCATTGCTACAATATTGTATTCACATATCATGGTGGATGGCCTGTGTCATTCTGTGATGCATTTCTGCCTTGCCACTGTTCCCCAGACTTTATATAACTGGGTGAGTGAAGAACTCGCTGGTGGCGTCAGTACTACAGCCTCACTGTCCATTGAGGGCAACCTGGAAGAGAGGTGTAAGCAGGTAGAGCGAGCTCCAGCTCTTGACAAATGTCCCGCCTGCCGTGTGCCTAACCACCGTCTCCAAAACTGCGTGAAACTGCGTTTGGCATCTACTGATGCTCTACCTTATATACATATATACAGGGTTATCCTTAAAGTCTGGACATATAACATTCATACATACATTACAACAGAGGTTTAGTTTAATTCATTCATTCATTCATTATTAAATACAAAATCTATAATTTAATTTACAATAATATTAAATATAATATTGCATGTGAAAATGTTTTGATATATTTATATACATTGTATATACTGTATTAACAATTTTAAATACAGGTATATATTTCTAAAATTATTTTACAACATTGCATTTTGTCCAGATTTTAGAGACACCTCTGTTTAAAAACGTCTTGGGACTTTGCTATGCATCTTTGCCTTGCGAATCGTTCACTAATCAAACATATTTTTTTGCTGCCATGAGGAGTGAAATTAGAACAAACACTTTCTCTTCATTAACCTCCCAAGTCCAAGACCAGACCAGGTCAGGTTTATTGCACAGCATTGCATGGAATGTAATGGTTATGGTAGTTTTGACTAACTGCACTCTTTTCTATGTCCTTTTCACGTTAACATCTCTATTCAGCCACATATTTGCATTTTGCAACATACCAAATACAGAGAAATCATTCATTTTTGTGGAGAACGTTTCGTGCAGTCTTGAGTCCCCTCCCTCTTTCCTTCAGACTGCGCAGACATACAGTGGCAAACCCCAAACAAACATGTCTGCCATTTGTGACTTTGTAACTGTGATTTGTGAGAGTGATGTAAATTAACAGTAGCGAATGCAGGGAAACACCTACCTACATGAGTGTGACAGCCAGAAGGCTAAGCAAATAACCATGGAAAATAATTGATGATAATTAATTGGACTAGATGACCAATGGTGACACCGGGTTCCACTGACTGCTCTTTCACTTGGAGCCCTGCGTCTGCTATCCGGTAGGAAAGATTACGTATTCCTGCCAGACCTTCACCCGATAGTGTCCTCTCACCTCGAAAATCGGAACCCAGCAAACACAAAGCATGCTGGGAAGCACTGCCGACTTCCTTTCCCCAACATACTACAGTTGCACTGTTGTCCCTTTTTCACTGTAGTGACTTTTAATGCTGGTGCTGGGTTCGTTTGATCATTTTCCATGATCTTCTGTAGCCCTCACAGGATTACGCCTCTCATTAGGAAATAACAAAAGGGAGAACAGGATGAAGCGTGCAGTGAAAGGCAATGCCACAAATTAAAAATGCTGCCATAACAAACCCCACAGGATAAAGACAATACACAACACAAATACTGGAAATGACAACAAACAAAAAACACTGAAAAAAAATCACTGAAAAAAATGGAAGTTAGCCTTTGAAAAATGGTACAGAAAAAAACATTTCATTTCAGTGTGAACACTCAATTCTTATCAATCAGTATTTTCTGGAATACACAATATTGTACTGTTCATTGGGGCAGAGGAGTTGGATGCTGTGTCTTATGTGTAATGGTAATGCTAATGGTTTGGTTTATTTTGCAACATGCTTAACAAACTTACTTGAAAGAATATCATATATTTACATATATATGTACTATATTACAGATATGTGTAGCACATGCATTGCTACACAAACATGCACGCATGTATGTGTTTGCAGCATAGCGGACTATAATCAGATCTGGTGACAAGATCTCAAGAAATGAAAACACAACAAGATTTGTTGTTCTGAAAAAAACTCTCTTGTGGGCAGTAGGTCTGGGTTGATAATAAATAAATGAATTCATCACAAAAATAATGGGAAATGAACATTATAATAATTTTGCCAGCCTTAATACATTGTAATGTGCATGTTTTCCTCATCTACTGCCCCCAAACAAGCAGGATGAAGGTTCACTGTGAACCTTCATGCCTTCAGAGGCATGATCTGTAGCATGACCGGTTGAGTTCTGAGTTTAATGAAGTAAAAATTATATTAGTAGATTGCAATATGTTATAATATAGTTTTTAATTGTACTTTTCTAAGTAAAGTTAAATCTCAACTTCTCATTCTCATTCTCATAGACCCAATTTCGTGACACAATGTGATTGCTCCTAAACAGTAACATTAGCGGTGCGCATGTGCACTTGCACAGTATGTGTGCCTGTATGCGTTTGAAGGTTTTCTGAATGGGAACTGGGTGTGCAAAGATGGACACACATGCACTATAAGCAATAAAAATAATCCACAAAGTCCAAATAAAGATGTGTTACTTAAAAAATTTAACGGCTCCTCCACAGTTGATACAGAGATGAGATGATGCATTCCCCCATTTATTTCTACTGCTGGTATTTGATTTCAGGCTGCCCAAGTGGTGCTGATTGCGTTGTTTGAGCTCAACACACCGGAGTTCACCATGCTGCTGGGAGCGTTGCCCAAAACATTCCAGGACGGTGCCACCAAATTACTGCACAACCACCTGAAGAACTCAAGTAATGCTGGTAGCAGCGTGGTAAGTTGAACACATAGATACTAAAATACAGCGATACCTATTAGAACACTTTTAAATGGGTCTTCTGATGGCACATTGTTGTGTAAATTTAAAAAAAAATACTCACTCGAACTTTTTTTCCTCTGTGCCTTACAGGGCTCTCCAAGTAACACTATTGGTCGCACCCCACCTCGCCACACCCCAAATAGAACCAGCCCACTCACCTCTCCAACAAACTGCTCACATGGAGGACTGTCGCCAAGGTAACTAACAGTCATCACTTAACAGTTATACGTATCATATGTGAATCAACTGCATTGATGCAGCTATATAATATAACAAAAAGATGTGAGCTCTTCTACTAGTTACTGTTAATGTAGTTACTAGTTACTAATAAATGTCTAATAACCCATCTATCCATACATCTATGGAGCCTATTCCAGTTGTACTGGTCACCAGCCAATCACAGGACACATATAGACAAACAACCATACACACTCACATTCATACCTATGGACAAGTTGGAGTCGCCAATTAACCTAGCATGCATTTTAGGGTAATTGTTAAGGTTGAGGTTTGTTAATGTTTGGGCACGCCTGTTTTGGAAATCCAGCTGGAGCGGAATTACTCTGCCCTCTGCTGGTTACTGCTAATTAGTGAAAATTTTAACACGCATAGACAATATTAAATATTACTGCAGCATTTATATTTTGTTTATGTGTAATGTACACTTCAGCTTTACAGTTGAAGTCTTTTCTCTTTCTGTACTATTGTTTTTCTCTCTTTCACTCTTCCTTATTTTGTTTTGCGCTTTCCCCCTTTTGTTCCATTTTTCATTCTCCCGCCCGTCTGTTTGTCCTTACCACCTGGCCGCGCTGTGCCAACAGTCGGTTATGGGGTTGGGGTGTCGACGGACTCTCAAAGCAACCCCCTGCCCCCGCTCCTCTTCCTCCGCCTAACTCCAACCCTGCCGCCCCTTCTTTCAGGGTCCTGCGCAGAGCACACTCACCCAGGTAATTAGATGGGATGAGGTCAAACATTTATTTTCCCCCCTTACAAGTTAAAACCAGGCCCTAATACATCTCTTCTTTCTTGTCAAAGGTTATTTATCTTTTCATGCTGATTTTCCCACTGAAGGAGACAGCTCTGTAGCTATGCTTTATTATGTGTGGGAAAAAAATGAACCACACAATCCATATCGTGGGGAAAATAAGTATTTGCTTTTCGTTTATCCGCCTTGCAATGATATAGGGGTCCATATATTGTCAAAAAATTACTTGCCTTTAATAAATTAATTGGTATTTGAGGGAGCAAACATTCTGACCCTAAAATACAGTAAGTTTTAATTATTTTTTCTGTTTAAAAATAATAATAATCTGCCTCTCTCCATAATAAACAAACCGTAAAACGATGGACTGTTAATACTCTTGTAAGGGGGATATATTAACAAAATCAGAAGGGGATAAAATACTTATTTTACACCGTGTATGTACTAGTTCTAAGCTTCCACTCTTGAAAAACTTGCCCTTTTCAGGCTTTGCTTAATCTGTTTGCATCATGAAAGACTTGTACTACACAACTTCTGCCAACTACTTCTCATTCACAAATGTATTTGTGTCTGTTAGCATGATGGAGTATGACACTGAGAACATGAACTCGGAGGACATTTACAGTTCACTGCGTGGTGTCACAGAGGCCATCCAGAGCTTCAGCTACCGCAGTCAGGAAGATCTGAATGAGTCCATCAAACGGGAGGGCAAGCGAGATGATGCGGTGAGTCAAGTTAAAGAAACAAATTGTGCTGTCGCTTTCTTAGTTATGATCTATCTTCTTCCGCAATGTTTATCACTTTGCATTTCCTCTTGGCAAGAACATTCGTAACCTGTCGATCGCAGACTCGCTCATATATGTGAGGTGTTTAGTTTAGGTAAAGAACTTTGCTGTGCTGTGTTATAGACTGGGAGAGAAGGTATATCATCAACCCCTGGCTCTGATGCCCGCCTCGGATTAGATGCATTGGAAGTGGGTCGAACTGCCTTGGACAACAAGACATCATTGCTCAACACACCATCACCACGCTCATTCTCCGGGCCAAGGGGTCGGGAGTTTGCTCCTTACGGTCACGGAGAAACAATCTGCACCTACGACAAGAGTGCCCTGAAGGAGGCGGTATTTGACGATGATGTGGAACAGTTCCGTGACTGTAAGTATTTTCATTCATATGAATATTAAAAGGTGTACTGCAGCAGCACTATATTAATACCACCTTTTTCCCCTACCATGATATTAAGGTGTACTCCTACACCCATTCAAGGCAACAAGCCTCATTAACTCTTGGCTTGTGCTAAAAGCCTAAAGAATGTCTTCATTGTTTTGCACTGACATTGTTGGTGACGCAGCAACAATTTTATATCGGTTTGTCCTTTCAGTCATTGTGAACCATGTTGAATGTTGTGTAGTGCTTCACGGCTAACTTATAATCAATGCATCTGTATTTGTAAATGTACTCCAAACCATTTGTATTCCACCATCATGTAGTGTTTTCTGAAAGCTCCCTGCTTTTAAATGTTGACTCGAACCAATAGGAAGCCACACACACACACACTTTAAATGTCCTAAAATGGGCCGTACACAGCTCTGGGCTTCACTTAAAAGTCATGAAGTGGCTTATAGGAAACGTGGTTGTCATGTGACTTATACCTGGGTATGGCTTACCCAACCTGGATGTGTGTCAGATAGGCTTATCTTATTTTAACAGCTTATTTGTTTTTACCATTGCTCATTTTAAAGCCATGTAATGTGGCTTTTAGCTTTAAAATTGTTATGAAAATCCTGAGGCGACATAATCCAGTCAATAAATGTCACTGTTTGATGCTTTTCAATGAATACATGATCTTTTGCTAATATCACACATCTTTGACATGAATTAGTATTATAAAAAAAAAAAATTCTGCATTATGTGGTATATCCCCATCATTTAACTTCAGGTGGCACTGTATTTGTATTAATGGATGTGGAATCTTTACTTCTTCACTGTTAAAGGCTAGTAAACATTAGTTTGAGTTATCAGAATGTGTTTCCCATCCTCCATCTTCATCTCTCCTCCACCCCTCTCCTTTTTAGGCCCACGTAAGGAAAGCGGTGAAAATACGATGAGACTCACTGGTAAAGATTCCATCACTTTCTGACTACTCGATGAAAACCTCTAGAGACTAATGAGATGTTATTCTCATTCCTATCAACTTTTTGCCCTGTTGCACTCATTTTCCTCCACTGCCATCACTCTTTTTTTTTTGCTTCTTCACCCTTTGACCCTGTCCTGCAGAAGGTTGTACATTACACTCATTACACACTAATATGTTTGATGTGTTAAATATGTGCTTAGTATAAAGTCAACTGCTCTACCGGTGCAATCATACATGTACATCTAA
Source organism: Doryrhamphus excisus (assembly GCF_037039965.1). Lineage (NCBI taxonomy): Eukaryota > Metazoa > Chordata > Actinopteri > Syngnathiformes > Syngnathidae > Doryrhamphus > Doryrhamphus excisus. The sequence goes on along the minus strand of NC_136368.1, from coordinate 17,536,097 downwards.
AATAGGGAGTTTTTTAAAAAAACCTACATATTTTCTTGGCTTATTCTGACTACCATTATTATTAGTTGCAAATGGATAAATTACTGAGTGGCAGTTGAAGCTGAAAACTCAGCTGGAAGACCAGTTGTTACACAGGATGTCTTTAAAGTCGTATACATATAATGTTATACAAAAAAGTTAGTTAGTTCATTCATGAAATTAAAAAAAAAAAAAAAGTTTTAAGACTGTCTATATGCTATCTTTCTTGCTGAACAGTCGGTCAGGACCACTCGGACCTGGTTGCTGATCTGCTTAAGGAACTGTCTAATCACAACGAGCGCTCTGAGGAACGTAAAGGTGCCCTGGTGGAATTGCTGAAGATCACACGAGATGATAGCCTTGCTGTCTGGGATGAACATTTTAAAACCATCCTCCTCCTTCTGCTTGAGACGCTGGGGGATAAAGATGTGAGTTTTATATGTATATATTGTTTTCTACTATATATATACACCTCTTCCTAATGGTTCATCTCATTGTTTTTGCCAGCATACAATCCGAGCCCTGGCACTGCGGGTGCTGAAAGAAATATTAAGGAATCAGCCGGCCCGGTTCAAGAATTATGCAGAACTAACAATCATGAAGACCTTGGAGGCTCATAAAGATTCTCACAAAGAGGTACATAAGAGCTTCACATTTTGTAATGTAATTGTCCATAGGTATGAATGTGAGTGTGAATGGTTGTTTGTCTATATGTGCGCTGTGATTGGCTGGCCACCAGTGAATGAATGAATTATACTTTACTATTGATACTCTTGAGGCAGTTGACATTTGAGCAACTCTTTGTTTTTGTTTTCTACTGTGATGTGCTTTTAGGTGGTACGTGCTGCTGAGGAGGCCGCATCAACCCTGGCTGGATCTATCCATCCAGAACAATGCATCAAGGTGCTGTGCCCAATTGTACAGACAGCTGATTATCCAATCAACCTCGCTGCCATCAAGATGCAAACAAAAGTGATTGAACGCATTGTGAAGGACTCTCTACTACAGCTGCTGGTTGACATCATTCCGGGTCTCCTGCAGGTTTGAGACATTTGTTCCCTGTTTTGATATATTTTTAATGCAATTAGTAATACTGCAGTTCTTTGAGTGAAGTGGAAAACTGTGCCAGATGGCAGTTTTTTTAACATAAGGAGTCAAAATGCACCTCCAAGTGGTCAGTGCTTTGTTGAGGAAACTGAAGGTGGAGGCGATGGATCGTCTCCAGACCTGAACCTAATTAAGCACCTGTGGGACATCCTCAAGCCGAATGTGAACGAGCACAAGGTGCACATCCACCAACAATAACCTGTACAACTCATTCCGGATTAAGGTCTTAAATAGTCACACCAAGAACACCCTTTAGACATTCGCTTGTGTTGCTGGCTGGTTGCGTTGACTCATTTTATAGTAAATTGACGAAGCTGTACACTGACTGCTCTAAACTATATACAAATGTTGCCTTTGAGAAGATATGCAAGGGTTGTTGATGTATTCGTTCATTTATTTTCTACCCGCTTACCCTCACGAGGGTCGCGAGGGTGCTGGAGCCTATCCCAGCTGTCTTCGGGCGAGAGGCGGGGTACAGCCAATCGCAGGGCACATATAGACAAACAACCATTCACACTCACATTCATACTGATGGACAATTTGGAGTCGCTAATTTACCTAGCATGTTTTTGGAATGTGGGAGGAAACCGGAGTACCCGGAGAAAACCCACACATACACAGGAAGAACATGCAAAATCCACACAGAAGTGCCCGAGGATGAAATTGAACTCGGATCTCCTAGCTGTGTGGCCTGTGCACTAACCACTTCACCGCCGTGCAGCAGTTGTTGATGTATGTTTTATGAATATGGACACTATCAGGTAGCATATTTAAGCAAAGTGGACATTTGGACTATTTTTGCCTTATTTGTCTATGGTTATGTTTTCGTGTGTGCTCTCTATTTGGCAACTCTTCCCACATGCCGTGCTGGCCGTGGGTTGGGTTGTGTTCATTTCATGATATCTTTGTCTCCTTTTTAGGGCTACGACAACACAGAGAGCAGCGTTCGCAAGGCCAGTGTGTTCTGTCTGGTGGCTATCTACTCCGTCATTGGCGAGGACCTCAAACCTCACCTGGCACAGCTCACAGGCAGCAAGGTACTGACCCCACCATCACCACCATCGTCAACAGACCCTGGGCCTTATCTGGGCCATTCAGTTTTCTAATAACTAGTTGAACTAGTTTAAAAATCTTGTTCTACGACAAGCTACAATAGAAGAAATGGGTGCAATATCTCCCCTTTCTCTTTTGTAAGAAGCCGGGTGTATGTTCCATCAAGTTGGTCCTGCAGAACCTTTTTCATGGTCCGTGTGTCAGATCCATATAAGAGTATGCTTACAACACAAGCTCTAAAAAGGCAAGTTTTGAAACGCTGGACTACATGATGGGATGCAGTCTGTTCCATGCATTCCAAGCTTGTGCTTTGCGAGTCATGAAATCCTTGGAGTAGAACCCAAACACATAAAAGCCTAGATAAGACCAAGCTTGGCAGAAGCATTCTCAAGAGAGGTTAGCAAGTCCACAGCATCCTTCAAAAGTGTACCTGTTAGTGCTACTGTATATCATCTGCGTAGTCAAGCTTGTCATCGCTTGTTGACAACCTCTTTCTCCTTAATGGTGTCAACTGATTGCCTGAGAATGGAGTCTACTGCTATGACAAAAAGATTAGGGACAATGATGTCTCCTTGGTGGATACTTGCTGTAGTGACAAATTCTCCAAAACTAGATATATGTTAGTCAATGGCTTCCACTTTCTTTTCTGGGAAGCCGTAGTTGTAGAGAATTTGGAAGCATAATGTTGTCTTAAATTCTTCAAATATCCTCTTCAAGGCAAGTATCTACCTGGTTCTGTCGCAGAATGGCAGCATAGAATCTTTGCACATATAGGAGATCTTGTTAGATCACCAAAATCGTTGTTTGATTTAAATATGATTTCAAGAACTTCCTTAGTCTTTTGTGAAAGCAGACTTATTGTTGTGTTTTAGCCAAAATATGATATACACAGGGTTGCATGGTGGTTAAGTGGTTAGCGCGCAGACCTCACAGCTACGAGATCAGGGTTCAATTCCACCCTCGGCCATGTCTGTGTGGAGTTTGCATGTTCTCCCCGTGCATGCGTGGGTTTCCTCCCACATTCCAAAAACATGCTAGGTTAATTGGCGACTCCAAATTGTCCATAGGTATGAATGTGAGTGTGAATGGTTGTTTGTGTATATGTGCCCTGTGATTGGCTGGCCACCAGTCCAGGGTGGACCCCGCCTCTCATCCAAAGACATCTGGGATAGGCTCCGCTAACCGCTAACCCTAAGCGGTATAAAATGAATGAATGAAGATATAACTAGCCTCCATGTTTTTTGTTTGTGTTTATTTCCAGATGAAGTTACTGAATCTGTACATCAAGCGGGCCCAGACCACCAACAGCAATAGCAGCAGTTCCTCGGATGTCTCCTCTCACAGTTAACAGCGGGATGTTGTTTGTGGAAAGCCTGCGAGATGAACAGCGCCACCTGTTTGAAACTTCACGCACTAATCTTTGCAAATCACACGCCGCATCTGTTTAGGGTTCAACTGCATGCTACTTTGCGCCACCCCTCCAACCGCCTTGTTCTGGAAATTCGGAATGCAACTCCGAGGACAGATTTCGGCTTAGATAACATGTTCATATACAGTACAATGAAATGTACAAAGCAATTTTTGGTGGCAGATGAAATATTTAATACACTGTATGTTTAAAAAAAAGCATCATTCCTGTATTATAATTTTCAAGTAGTTTTAAGTTAATTGTGACACAGATGACCTTTTTAAATTATTTTAAGTGAAAGAGTGGCTTAGACATTTTGGGAGATTTTCAGAAAGCATTTTTCTTCTGGTTTAAGACTGGGGAGACACCGACCATGTGAGGCACACACACACACACAAGTAATGCTTCTTGACTGGGACTGGCATGTATAAAATGTAAACTATTCGCTTACAAAAACTGTGAATCTATTGTGAAAAAGCAATGCTTGTGGTGATGCATACACAGTATTCTCCCATATGGAACCTCAGCCTCTAAATCCAGTAAAGTAGTTTGTAAATACACATGTAGGACTCTGCTTTGCAACATGTAACTTGCCTATGTCAATCATTTCCACGTTAGCCTGCCTGCAGCGCCTCATCTTTGTGCTGCTCTGAAGTTTTGTTTTTCTTTTTTGGCTGTTCAAGTGCACTTGTAACGTGGTATTACACTGCTTCATTGGTTCAGTTACCTGTTACATGGATGAAGAAGAGGAGCAACTCTTTGGTTGGGCAGGTTGTTTTCATACTAGTATCATTTTAAGACAGGGGTGTCCAAACTCTCAAGCAGATTTGTTTTTAATTTAATTCCTGGCTTTTTGAAATGTATAGGTATTTATAATTGTAGGTGTTTTAATTTGCATTTTTATTGACATTATTATAGAACAATGCTCGGGGTGCCGAGGGGGCAGGGAGGACTTCCAATATTATCCTATTAATAATCCTTGCCGTACAATTTTAACTCTTCAATACGCTTGTATGCTTCATTGCTCTACATTTTGTTGCATTTCACTGTTTTCCGTTTATTTTTCAGTCAAATAAATGAACTTTCTTAATAGTGTTTCAAATCAGGGGGGTTGTAAAATAATTTCTGTGTCTCCCAGTGGGGGGCACGGCAGAATATAGTTGAGAACCACTGCTCTCGAATATCCAAATCTGTTTTTTTTCCCTTATCAAAAATGTTAATATAAGTCATAATTATCCAAATATTTCTAAAAAAAAAAAAAAGACCAAATAATTCCTGGCGTGTGTGACTTATTTTCATTATTTAGTCTTTTTAGTCATATTATGTCATATCTAAATGCTTTTTTATTTAAGATTACACTTAAATATCCAAATCAAGACCAACAACTGTCTTAACTAACTAGTGTAGCGCCAATGTTCTGATGCAATTTAAGGTTTTCTTTTGCAATTGGCTCCCACACCAGAGTTTGGACACCACTGACTTAAAGTATCAGAAGGTATAAAGAAGCTTTGGAATGATTTTGTGTGTAATGGGATTACTTTGGGTCTACTTTGGTTGAGTAAAGTGTTGCTGTGACTGCAGCAAAAAGTGTTTTCTCTACTTGACATTTGACCATTTCCTTAAGCGTTGTTCGAATTAAATCAACGAATGTATATGTTTACTTTCCTCTATCGCATGTTAGGTTCTGTTGAATCAAATCTGATGAGTTGATCGGAAGCAACATGGAGCACCCTCTACCATGCCTGTTAGTAAATCTGTTAATATGTCAAAGGAAATCTATTGACACTAAGTCTGTTTTGACTATAGGTTTTCACCTACCATGTAATATTTGCCCTTGTATTTATTATTATTGATTTCTGTTTTAGTATTTCAGTCAAACTACAGTGTACAGAAGGATGACATCCATGATGGACTTGCAGCAATGGAAAGAAATTGAGTAATAAACAGATTGATGATTTTTTTGTGTGTTTATGTGACGTCACTCACTTGTTCATGATCTTCCCGTATTCATTATGTTTCCTATGTTCATATTACTTACGACATAAACTTTCCATGATTACACATTTCTATTTTATTTTAACACTACAAGTGAACAAAGCACCATTAAATGCTGATTTTGGATGAAATAACATCCGCGTCTTTCTACTCACGTTCAGACACGTTGAAGGGAGCAAGTGTACACGTGATCTAACTTCATTAGGAACTTTACTATAATCATAATGGTGCTATTCCGCTTTTATCCACAGGAGGCCGCTAAAGGCTGAGAAATCCGTAATGTCAACATAAGCTATATACAAGGGGTCTCAAACTCAGTTTACCTGGGGGCCACTGGAGCTAGGGTCGGGGTGAGGCTGGGCCGCATCAGGTAAAAAAAACAAAACAAAACAAAAAAATATATATATAAAAAATAAAAATATAATAAAATATTAATAAATATTAATTATATTAAATATATATTATATATATATATATAATAGTCTTCAATGCTTCTGCTATACCCTCCACTTTTTCAGTGCTTTGATTCTTTGCAAAAGCTCTGATAAAACATTAAATTATGATAAATTATTATAAATTAATTTTTATTTATTATTACATTATTAAGTAAATGTTTAATGTTCATTTTTATTTTTCGACACAAAATAAGATGGAAAAATAAATAAGCAAATCAAAAAACAAATGAAACATGTGAAACAAATACATTTTTATTTATTACTAAATAAATGTTTAATGTTATTTTTTTGACACAAAATAAGATGGAAAAATAAATAAGCAAATCAAAAAACAAATTAAACAAATTAATTTTTATTTATTGTTAAATTATTAAATAAATGTTTAATTTTAATTTTTATTTTTTGACACAAAATAAGATAGAAAAATAAATAAGCAAATCAAAAAAAACAAATTAAACAAATTAAACTTTCATATCAAGGCGGGGGCCTCAAACTAGTTTCAAATGAGTTTGGGACCCCTGCTATATACAAAATAATACTGTATAGTACAGTACCTGACTCAAGGGGCACAATTTAACACACCATACTTTACTAAACCCAATTAAGCCACTTTAAACCATTAAATCCAAACATGAACTAAATAATAAGATAATGGAAGTGAATGGTAAAAGTGTGTATGTATGCAACCAAAGTTGTGAGGATGACCTGCCGCATGTTCTCCAGTCTGGAGGGGCAGAAGGAGATTAATGAGTTGGCAGCTGACTCCCATCCACCACAGGTGATCCACATCGTCCAATCAGCCACCAGTACACTCAAGTGGACCATAATGAGGACCATAACGCATAATAAAAATAATGACAGTAACTCAATTCATTTAGGTATAACATTCACGGTATAATTAAGTTTTATTAAGTTAAGTCTTACATTTATTAAAATACAATAAGTAAGCAAGATTATAGCTCACGTTTTATACAGTGAATAAATATAAAAGTAAACAGCTTGACTACTTACCTAAAATATATGTTTTACATGGATCTTTTATTGAGATTTTTGCTTCAAAAGATGATAATAAAAATGTAACTAAAAGTGGGTCACAACATAACGACTCCTCTATAAGATTGTATATTTATGACATATAAAAAAATAATAATAATAAATGAGCCAAAAGGATTAACTCTAAGCCTCTAAACTGGTTCAATTTCAATCCGGAGAACAAGACGTACTTTGTTGGGATTGGAAACAGTCTCAGACCAAATGACCTGTGGGGGTTCCCAGGGGTCAATCCTGGGACCCTTATTGTTCAATCTGTATATGCTTCCATTAGGCTAGCTTAATACACAGCTACAATGTGTCCTACCACAACTATACAAATGACACAGTAAAACAGCTGCAGTGCGTCCAGAATGCTGCTGCTTGAGTCCGGACTAGAACCAGGAAATATGATTATATTAGTCCAGTCATCGGATCTCTACACTGACTTCCTGTTGCTCAGAGAATAAACTTAGGCTGAAAAGACTTCTATAACTACAACTATTTAGTTAGTTTTATGGAATGATTTCATAAAGTCAACACAACTCTAGTGGGGATAAGTGGAATAGAAAATAAAAATAAACGCTACTGATTGCATGTTTTTTTTTTTCTGGGCATGCCATGCTCTTCTCATCCATTCAAAAATAGGCAACATCGTCACTGACATTGACCCCACCCAGCCCCCTCCGGGTGACAACACAATGGGGTGACTGTGATGGTCAATTAATGGTGGATGGCGGACTGCAAAAGATGGCTTCCTCTGAAAATGGACCAGATTTATGGGCCCTGTCCTGGCCACTGGCCCCGTATCTTCTGATCTGCTTTTACACCCACGACCCCTTTGACCCTTGGGCGGTCATTAGAAACCCCCAGAATGGGCCACAGTGTTTGAAATAGTCCACATCAATGCCTCCGTTCCACTCCACTCATCTTATCCGTATTGGTTAGCATGGTTTCCCTAAGACTCCCAAAAACATGCATCATAGGTTAACTTTAGATTGAAAATTGTCCTGTGATTGGCTGGCAATCAGGCCAGGGTGTACTGGGATAGGCTCCAGCTTAACCGTGACCCTAATATCAGTCAGCAGTATAGACAATGCATGGATAACGGATTGTGTGTGTTGTATGTTGTATGTTTGATGCTTGAGTATTTACTGTCTGACAGTCCAAATGATGCCCCCACCACCCCCCCACCCAAGAATGTGTGATAAAGCTTTGTCACCTCAAATGGGACGTTTTGACACTTCAGAGTGCTAAAAGCCAAGTTATCAAGTCATGACTTCAAGTACTATATTGGACTTTTTGTCACTTTTCCTTTTATAAAATGTTGTCTTGTAAGTCATTTGCTTAGTTATTGTTATTTCATGTGTTGTATGTTGTCAGTAGGAATGTGATAACTATGGGTATCCATAATCATCGGCTCGATATCAGCATAAAAATGCAATATCGGTTGATATCGGTGTTAGATTTTTTTTCTGGATCATGAAAAATAATTTTAAAAAAATGATGTATAGAGCACATGTGTTCATTCCGCCACAGAAATTAAAAGTTGGACAAAATCGGGTGGAATTGAACCCTGGTCTCCTATCTGTGAGGTCTGTGCACTAACCACTAGACTGCTGTGCCACCCCAAACAATATATTCATTCATTTATTCATTTTTTTTACCGCTTTTTCCTCACGAGGTTCGCAGGGATGCTGGGGCCTATCCCAGCTGTCTTCGTGTGAGAGGTGGGGTACACCCTGGACTGGTGGCCAGCCAATCACAGGGCACATATAGACAAACAACCATTCACACTCACATTCATACCTATGGACAATTTGGAGTCGCTAATTAACCTAGCATGTTTTTGGAATGTGGGAGGAAACCGAACAACCGAGTCCAGCAAGTAAAGACTGAAAACATCCTGTCTCCCCCTCTCACCATCACTAAAGGGGTGCCGCAAGGCTCCATTTTAGGCCCAACGCTGTTTTCCATCTACATAAATGATGTAGCCTTATCTGCTGGTAATTTGTATGCACGGGAAGAACATGCAAACAGGGTGGAATTGAACCCTGGTCTCCTAGCTGTGAGGTTGGCGCGCTAACCGTGCCGCCCCCCAAGGTCAAAGGTTTTAACCCAAAAAAATATTTGGACATTTTTGCATGTAATTTTGTGTTTCTGTAATTGTTTCGGGAATCAACCATGCTCCTTTAATGACTAAGACGTAATATTTTCTAGTATTCTAGAACCTACGTTCCCTAGGTGGGCTACTCCACCCTTGGGGGTACAATAATCGTCATGGGGGTAGTGAATAAAAATGAAAAGCAGGTGACTAGTTACTGCATAACACTGCGAGTTACGTAATGTACTTGAATGCCTTATGTGAGCAGGCAGTGCCTGCACAGACGGGGGACAATAGAAGAAAGAAGACCTAGCACAAAGGTCTGAACGACAATAAAGTTTTGACAACCCGGGAGAATAAGTCTTTCTTTCTTCTTCTAAAAACAAACTTCATGCATTTGTTTGATGTTCTTTATACTAAGAAAAGTAGTAGAACGATTTAAAGAAATAATAGAAATAAACTGATTTAAATATCCTTCTGCAAGGTTGCGAGGGTTATACTTACTTTGCCAGAGGACTTGAACTTTTGGTTTGAGTTGGAATTTTTAGTGCATAATTACAGCGCTGGGGTTGTGAACATACAAGCCTGCCCACAGCAGCTGTTCATATAGCAACATAAGCCTGTGGCCTGCACTACCAAGCATGTCTTAGCCATGGACATCCGTAGGCGGAGCTATTATAGGCTCTGGTCTCTTATTGGTGAATCTGTGGCGTGTTTCATAGCTCTGATCGCTTATATTTGGAGCGTAACCTGCGTCCGAGAAGGTTAGCCCCACTGTATAAGTTGCTGGTGGCCAGCCAATCACAGGGCACATGTAGGCAAACAACCATTCACACTCACACTCACATCCAACTTCAAACTCCCAAACAATATATTCATTCATTTATTCATTTTCTACCGCTTTTCCTCATGAGGGCCACGGGGGTGCTGGAGCCTATCCCAGCTGTCTTCGGGCGAGAGGCGGGGTACACCCTGGACTGGTTTTTGGAATGTGGGAGTAAACCGGAGTACCCGGAGAAAACCCGCGCATGCACGGAAAGAATATTGATGTCCGAGGGTGGAATTGAACCCTGGTCTCCTAGCTGTGAGGTCTGCATGCTAACCACTAGACCACCGTGCCGCCCCAAACAATACATATATTCATTAATTTATTCATTTTCGACTGCTAGTGGGGATGCTAGAGCCTATCCCAGCTGTCTTTGGGCGAGAGGCGAAGTACACTCTGGACTGGTGGCCAGCCAATCACAGGGCACATATAGACAAACAACCATTCACACTCACATTCATACCTATGGACAATTTGGAGTCGCTAATTAACCTAGCATGTTTTTGGAATGTGGGAGGAAACCGGAGTACCCGGAGAAAACCCACACATGCACACGGAGAACATGCAAACTCCACACAGAGATGACCGAGGGTGGAATTGAACCCTGGTCAACCACTAGACCGCCGTGCCGCCCCAAACAATATATTAATTCATTTATTCATTTTCTACCGCTTTTTCCCACGAGGGTAGCGCTCATGCTGGAGCCTATCCCAGCTGTCTTTGGGGCGAGAGGCGGGGTACACCCTGGACTGGTGGCCAGCCAATCACAAGGCACATACAGACAAACAACCATTCACACTCACATCCAACTTTAAACTCAATACAAACAATATATATTTTTAAAAATTCTTCATTGATTGCAGCCGTGAAATTCAAACCGTGAAATGGCGAGGGACTGTATTTCACTACCTTTATAATAATACCTTGTAAGAACCCGTGCTGTGGCTGGAACAGGATCAGTCAGTGTACATTCTTTGTGCCAGTTCTCATAAAAAAACCCATAAAAATCCTAAAAGAGGAGCTGACCAAGAACTGAGACAAGGTCGTCCACTCCCAGAACTCCCGGTTTAACAAATAAGCTTTTAATGAAAAGATCACCCTGACTTCAAGCAAATGGCAGCATTCCTCAACAGCCCCCTCACGATGAGGCGCTCTGATCAGCTGACCTCCACTTGGATGGCAAGAGAGGATATAATATGCGAGGTCATGATCCATCCCGGTTTCGGACTGATTGTGGACTCTGCCTCGAGGAGGGCCACAATGCTGGCCTTCATGGTTGAAATTCCGCAGGCACTTTGCAAGATGCTCATAACTCTTTGTCTCGTTTTTGGGGGCCATTTTGTGCCTTTGGGCGGCAGAAAGACGGGCGAAAACCTCAAGGAGGGATAGGTAGTTCTAACACAGACATGGGTCACATCTCAGTCGGAAAAGCAGGAAGTCTTTGATGGAAAAATGAGCCTTGGGATTCACTTTATTGGAATGACATTCTCTTCAAGGTCAAAGGTCCCATTCTGCCAACACTTGTGAAAATAAGAAAATAAACTATTTTAGCGTGCATGTTTGTAAAGACTTGATAATTACTGATGATGTAAAATGTACATGACTTGGCTATTATAGATATAATATATTTTACATATGTATTTTATGTATGATTTCAGTAGTTTTTAAAGATTTGCATAAGTAAATTTCCACATTTCCTGATCAAATACAGAAACCAAAGATGAGGCGTCTCTAATAATACGGTATGTGTCCTGTCATGTTAATAACACAACCCACAATCAGCTCCGTCACCTGTCTATGATGTCATCAGAGGTTGACGCTGTAGTTCTTTACTAATAACGAAACCCTTTTATTCATTCATTCATTTTCTACCGCTTATATTCACTTAGGTCGCGGGTATGCTGGAGCCTATCCCAGCTGTCTTTGTGCAAGAGGCGGGGTACACCCTGGACTGGTTGCCAGCCAATCACAGGGCACATATAGACAAACAACCATTCACACTCACATTCATACCTATGGACAATTTGGAGTCGCTAATTAACCTAGCATGTTTTTGGAATGTGGGAGGAAACCGGAGTACCCGGAGAAAACCCACGCAAGCAAGGGGGGAACATGCAAACTCCACACAGAGATGGCCTAGGGTGGAATTGAACCCTGGTCTCCTAGCTGTGAGGTCAAGGCGCTAACCACTAGAGTGCCGTGCAGCCCGAAAACCTTTTATATTTAATATAAATAATAAATGAATATTTAGCTTCACTGAAGACGGACGGACACCATCTTTGTGTTATTTCATAAATTCAGTACATCCAATTCCCTTTTCCTGGGATTGTCACATAACGGTCACATGACAACCACTCCAAAATATCTCCAATATGCCACTTTATGACTTTATGGGTTCAAGTCAGGCACTGGATAGGACACATTTTAGGACATTTAAAACGTTGGTCACCACGGCTTCTTATGGGTTCATAGAGTTTAAACTGGTAGCTGGTAAGAAGGCTGCAGCAAAGGGATCAGTTTTATGCTCTGAATTGACCTTGAACCTTCCCCCAGTGGTTATTTGGCAGATATCATTAAAAATGCATAAATGCATATGCAAATCAGGGTCCACATCCTTTGAAAAGCCTCATAACTGTATAGGATGTTCCGACAGTAAGATTCTTTCTCACTGGTTAAAACGAAGTGGCAATGAGATGCCGCTGACACCTCAAGGTTTTTGTGCAAGTATGCATTCATATTTTGAATAGTACATTGGAGCCTTGAAGCTTGGATCTTGGTCAGATTTTGAATTAATTTCCCCTGAAACATGTACTGTAATAGATGCAGAAACATGAACACATATTTCTTTCCCTTTCCAGTGGGTTCTACTGAGAAAAGACATTTGTTAATATGAGCTAGCTAACAAGGCACGTCATGGGAGGTACATATTTTGCTAGGTCAACAACCCTAACAACAAAAACTTGAAAAACTTCCCCCGGTTATAATATGATATATACTAACCAATGTTATTTGAACTTACCAGAGACGACGATTGTTAATATGAGCTAGCTAACAAGGACGTCATGGGAGGTACATATTTTGCCTTAACAATCCTAACAACAAAAACTTGAAAAACTTCCCCCGGTTATAATATAATACATAATAACCAATGTTATTTTAACTTACCAGAGACGATGATTGTTAATATGAGCTAGCTAACAAGGCACGTCATGGGAGGTACATATTTTGCCCTAACAACAAAAACTTGAAAAACTTCCCCCGGTTATAATATAATATATAATAACCAATGTTATTTGAACTTACCTGAGAGATTAGTTAATATGAGCTAGCTAACAAGGCACGTCATGGGAGGTACATATTTTGCCCTAACAACCCTAACAACAAAATCTTGAAAAACTTCCCCCGGTTATAATATAATATATAATAACCAATGTTATTTGAACTTGCCTGAGACATTAGTTAATATGAGCTAGCTAACAAGGCACGTCATGGGAGGTACATATTTTGCTAGGTCAACAACCCTAACAACCTAAAAACTTCCCCCGATTATAATATATAATAACATATTTGAACTTACCAGAGACGACATTTGTTAATATGAGCTAGCTAACAAGGCACGTCATGGGATGTACATATTTAAACTTCCCCCGGGTTATAATATAATATATAATAACCATTGTTATTTGAACATACCAGAGAGCATTTAACATGACATCACTCAGTACTTTAAAACCAAAAAAAGGACATATTTTATTTGAAATGTACAAAAGTTATATACACTGTCACACAAACCCAAACACACTTTGTAAAAGTTTATAAGAACATACACAAACAAAAGACATAAAAAAAAGTAGGGGTGTAACGGTACATGTATTCCTAGTCTGATTTTTCGGTACAAAACATTCAGTTTGGTACGGAACCGTACCAATTCCCACACGGTCCACATTAAACGAGAGACAAAAAAACGGTAAAGAAATACAGTGCATCCCAGGCATTGGCTGGCAGGCGTCCTGGCAATGATGCCAAAGAGAATCCAGACCTTTTATAGAATATCGGAGAGTGTACTACTCGGAGTTTGCAGTTTTTCGAATCCTTAAAGCTGTTTGCACTGGTTTGCATTTTGTTCCCTTACTGTACCCAAAATAAACCGAACCACGACCTTAAAAAACCGAGGTTCGTACTAAAGCGTGATCATGGCGTACCGTTACACCCCGATACAAAAGCTACTTAGAAATACACAGCACGTAATTAAACCGAGGAATTTGCCAAAACTGGATTTTGAATATCAAAGTCTGTCCCTTCCTGAATTCTACAGTTCATCCAAATCCCGAGGGACGTATGGTTGCAGCAAAAAAAAAAAAATGTTGGGGGTGATGTTATGAATGTGTTAATTAGACTTGGCTCCCATTAAGAACACACAGAGGTACTTGTAAATTCTTTAAGAGAATGTTCCCCCATCACACACAGGGGTCCGTGCGCCTTCATAGACCAAGGCATACCCTTGTCATTTTCAATTATTTACCCTTGAGGTTTGACACCCGGGAAAGTTCATGCCTCTCTGATCCAGAGGGGCATCCTCAAGAGGTCACACCATGATCAAAAAGAAAGTCTGTACAAAATAATGCCGGGCGACCAGGCCTCTGAACATTCTGCAGATCATGTCCTGTATGTCAATTGGTTGTCAAAGAAACTGGTTAGCATTTAACTTTATGACACAACAAACACATTTGGTAGCCCTAGTTTAGAGATCAAAAGCCTATAGCTTAATTTAAAGCGAGTACCGTACAGTATCATCCAAAAAAACATAGCCTGCTGCTTTCCTGCTGCAGTAGCGATAATTAATGCTTAACCTTGTTCTCTGTAAGGCACTATGTGACGTGTTCAGTGCACCGTGAGCTACAGTACAGTGTACAGTATATATACTTTATATACAATGGAAAAAAATATGTATTTGATCCCCTGTTGAGTTTCCGTTACGTTACAAAAGGTATGAGTATGAACAGTCCATTTTTTGGAGCTTTATTTTAACAGAAAGAACAATCAATACGTATTTAATCGCAATACAAAACATTGCTTAGTACTTGATAGAGCCTATCGCAGCTGTCTTCAGGCGACACTGGTCGCCAGCCAATCACAGGGCGCATATAGACAAACAACCATTCACACTCACATTCATACCTATGGACAATTTGGAGTCGCTAATTAACCTAGCATGTTTTTGGAATTCCCGGAGAAAACCCACGCATGCACGGGGAGAATGTGCAGACTCCACACAGAGATGGCCGAGGGTGGTATTGAACTCGGGTCTCATAGCTGTGAGGCATGTGTACTAACCACTCGATTACCGTACAAATTTTCATATTAATAATAAAACTATCACTTGTTCGGTTTCAGATAATGAAGAAAAACTTTCAAATATATCAAATTTTGGTATATTTTCTGTTTACTGAAATTGCAATTGTAAAATTTTTTTGATAAATACTTGATTTGCACTTTGTAAAAGTAAATTAATGCGTTTTAGGTCAAAGGTTTTTAAAAAAATTTGTGTTTCTTTAGTCATTTCGGGAATCACACATCCTCTTTTAATGACTAAGACGTAATATTTTCCAGTATTCTAGAACCTACGTTCCCTAGGTGGGCTACTCTACCCCTGGGGGTACAATAATTGTCATGGGGGTAGTGAATAAAAATTAAAAACAGGTGACAAGTTAGTGCATAACACTGGCAGAACATGCAAACTCCACACAAAGATGGCCGAGGGTGGAATTGAACTCGGGTCTCCAAGCTGTGTGGCCTGTGTGCTAACCACTCGATCACCGTGCAGCCTGATCATATACTCACTCATTCATTCATTCATTTTCTACCGCTTTTCCTCATGAGGGTCGCAGGGGGTACTGGAGCCTATCCCAGCTGTCTTTGGGCGAGAGGCGGGGTACACCCTGGACTGGTGGCCAGCCAATCACAGGGCACATATAGACAAACAACCATTCACACTCACATTCATACCTATGGACAATTTGGAGTCGCAAATTAACCTAGCATGTTAACCCGGAGAAAACCCATGCATGCAAACTCCACACAGAAATGGCCGAGAGTGGAATTGAACCCTGGTTTCCTTGCTGTGAGGTCTGCGCGCTAACAACTCGACCACTGTGCAGCCCTTATCCCACTCAATTAAGTACAAATATATAACATTTGTTTCACGTATTATTGATTATCTTGATATTCTATCCCTGTTAAAATAAACCTAAATGGACTGTATATGTTTTATATTTATAATAGGGAGTAATCTTCATATGAGCAGGGGATCAGTCCTTAGAACTATGGAGTGATTCTTAAAGTATCCTATACACTTTTATGTCTGATGCAAATATCACAATCCATCTGACAATGACAACAAAACAAGAGAAAATGGCCACTCTGTTACTGTCCAATCAGTGCTTTTTCATGTCCATATATTCCCGATATATAAATGGTTGAGGGTAAAAAGCTCCTAAGATGTTCTTGCTCAACTCATCATGTTGAGGAACTTACTTTCTTCAGCCAATGCTGTCAGCATGGAGCTCATATCACCAATGGCCATGTTACCGATCCCCGCCGGTACAGATGCAAGGGTAACAGAGTTACGAGGTGTGGTGAGACGAGATGAATTCTGGGAAAGGCTCTGCAAAAGACCAGGACTCAAAGTGCCTGACATCAGACTGGAATGATCCCCATCATCTAACATGGAGTCAAAATCTATTTGGGTGTGTTCTGCACAACCGATTCCACCTGTGGAAGAATCGGCGGTACTGCTGGAGACCTGATTGACCCCTGGTGACGCCATGTTGCTTGGTGTTAGATTGTGATTGGCAGGAGCCTGGTTTACACTGGGGGACACTGGAGCGTCCAAACTGGGAGGAGTTTGATCAAACATTTGAATCTGTCTTGTGTGGAAGTTCGGATTCACCGCAGAGTTGTTTTGTTGCGTTCCTGACCCGCTGGGCCTTTTTGGACTTGCCTCTGAGGTGTCATTCCGCAGGCTGGGGGTCACATCAACTAACCTGGGTACTCGGTTCAACTGAGTCATTCCAGACCCGGTGTGTCTTATATTATGTTTGGGGTCTACCGGAGGTCTTGGTTGTAATATTCCCCTGCCACCATTATGGATATTGTCCTGTTGAGACCCAGCATGGTGCTGCTGCTGCTGCTGAGCTCCGTGGTTCACGTGGGGATACACACCAGGTTGTGTTCTTCCTCTGTAACTTTGCAGTTCTTGAGCCATTGCGGCATTCCGAGTGGGTCTCACGTTATTGGTCGCAGAAATGGAATTTTGGATTGAATCCTGACAGAATCCTGGTACGGTCATTTCTTCATTTAAGTTGGAATTGTTGCACTGTCTTTGTTGTGGCGGATTATTCAACCTCCTGCTGCTATGGTTTGCATAGCCCTGCATAAACATATTCTGGTTCATTGATAGTACCTGCTGGTTGCTGCCAAGATTCAAACCTTGTGACTGGAAAGAACCAAAATTGTGCCTCTGAGGAACAAGGGCGAGGTTTCCCCTGAGAGAGTGTTGCTGTTGTTTCGAGAGCCTGGTTACGGTGTCCACCGTCCCTGAACTCACTTCATTCCACTGAACCGGCATATTATTCTTATTCGGATGTGATGACGCCGAAAGCTGTTGGGAGCCACTGTGATCCATATCCTGACCTGACTGCGGCATTGAGGGCTCAGCCATTGCCATCCTTCTCTGGGAATAAACTGACGCCGGTGGGGCAAGTCCTGTCTGATAGCCCTGAGACTGGTTATTAAGTTTATAGTTCCCTTGCCCAAAGTTGTGACCTTGACTTCCAGGGTTTTGGGACCTCAGGTATTGCACCATGTCGTCCGGAAGAACTATATCGTCCTCTGTACCTTGTTCGCTCCCAGTCAAGATCCCATCTACTGCCATGTTTTCCATAACGACATTTTCAGAAATGCTTGGGGGTCTGGGCGCAAACGGGTAGCGTTGCAGGTTGCCATCCGAGCGAGTGTAACCCTGCATAGACAATGCTTGGTGGCGTTCCGAGGAACTGTTCATGCTGTTCATGCTGTTATACCGCTGCACCGCCGGAAAGGCAAGCGGGTCAACGGTGGGACGGCACACCGGGTCACTGGCTCGACGTGGAATGTTAGCAGGCACCTCATGAGGCATCATGCTGTGGTTGCCATATGCAATATCGCTGCATCGCCGAGGCACATTTCCAGAGGCGGGTTGGTGGTATTGGTGCAATGAGCATTCCTGAGCGTCACCATAGAGCGTCATGCGGGTCCTAAGACTCATTCGTTCCATATTAGGCAGAGGCGTCGGCGGAGCGCCGCCGATGGCAGCGGCGTATTTTGCTTTTAGCCGATAATGCTGAGCTGGCGTTAGACTGAGAAGGCTCGGGAGAGTTCCACCTCCTACTCCACCGCCGCCGCCGCCGCCACCTCCACACTGGCTAGCCTCACTGGAGCGGCGGGACAAATCAGTTGAAATTGGATCGTAGGAATCAGCTGAACTGATATTGTTATGACGGTTAGCCCCAAATTGTGACGCTTCGCTGGAACGCCGGCTGGAATAGCATGGTGAAATGCCGGAGGAACGCCGACTCATGGTGTATGCTGAGCTGATGGTGCTGGTTGTGCTGTTACGCCGATCGTTCAGTTGGTTCAGCAAAGTGACTTCACACAAAGACTGATCTCCGGAGCGTTGACCAAGGTGTGAGATGCCCAGATTCGGTGTCAGGTTGGAGTGCTCCATCAGGGAACCTGTAGATGAAGAAGGACGGAGAAGCAGGATTTATACTACAAAGTTCTCCAGAAGATAATTTGGGTGTATAAACACGGTATCAAGGTGACTAAGCATCCGGTTTTCTCAGGCCAGGTCCTGGTTTAACCATGTGACCTTGAGGCTACAAATGAGCTGCAGGATTCCAATCATTCCGGTACTTACCAACCGCAGGTATGGGGGGCAGCTTTGTGCTGTTGCAATGTCCCTGCGGCAGCTGTGGTGCCGAGTTGACCCACGGACAGGGGTCCCTCAATGTCTTCAGTCTTTCTTTCTTGATCGTCTCCATTTTGATTCCACTGTGACCCACCGCTTTCCTTAACTGGAGCCCCAACCCAGCCTGTTGGCCCCCGGCGGGAACAGTGGAGTCGACCATGGGGCACTCGTCCTGCGCACTGAGGTCTCCGAAGCTGCCCCCGCTGTGCATTGCCATCTCTACCCCACTGTCGTTGTTGTTGGTGCTGCTGAGAGGTGACGGCTGACTGCTACATGATGAGTGACCACCAGGACTGGACTGATACATCTAGTGGATGACAGCATGGGAGAAATGAATGTAAGCAAACTAGACATAGAACTTCCATAGAAATGGGAATGGACTTAGATATGACACAGATGACAATGACCAGTGCTGACAAACATGCACAGTTATGACGTCTGATGCTAGCAGTATATCTCTGTGTGGCGGTTGCATGTTCTCCCCGTGCATGCGTGGGTTTTCTCCGGGTACTCCAGTTTCTTTCCAACATTCCAAAAACATGCTAGGTTAATTGGTGACTCCAAATTGTCCATAGGTATGAATGTGAGTGTGAATGGTTGTTTGTCTATATGTGCCCTGTGATTGGTTGGCCACCAGTCTAGAGTGTGCCCTGCCTCTCGCCCGAAGACAGCTGGGACAGGCTCCAGCACCCCCCGTGACCCTCGTGAGGAAAAGCGGTAGAAAATGAATGAATGAGTGAGATAAGTATATGATCAGGCTGCAAGGTGATCGAGTGGTTAGCACACAGGCCACACAGCTTGGAGACCTCGTGAGGAAAAAGCGGTAGAAAATGAATGAATGAATGTAATATATGAATTAATGATGCTAATAAAATCCCAAAACAGTACTTAATTCTAATCCCACAATTTTGCTTTTTTAAAATTAATTTCATTTTATTATCACATTCAAATAGTTTTTTTTTATTGCAGTCCATTTTTTTTTAAATTATATCACTAATTAGCAACATTTTGATTTTGTCATTTTTTTTGTGAAATTATATCAATATATTAAATACATATATTTTATTAAATGATTAAGAACCACTGCTTTAAAGGGAGCCTCACAGTCTAACAGGCTAAAGGTTAGACCCTGACTCTGATTCCATCTTCTGTCATCTTTTGTCATCTGTACTGTTAAATATCTTCAGTGCCAACTTTACTGTACTTTCTTACGTACTTGTAATCTCACTTGGCTCGGTTTTATGTTATAGGTTCATTTTATATTGTTAAAATATGTTTATCTGAGATTTTTTCATAGTAGATTGTTATCTTTCTTGTATACTTTTATTGTGTTTTTGTATCTTTCTTCTGCTGTCGCATCTAAATTTCCCAGTTGTGGGATAAATAAAGTACAATCTAGATTAAAATCCCTTGAATAAATAATGTGAGACATAATCTGGATTATGCTTCTATACCTGTAGCTTGTTTCAGGGGAACAATGGCAATTAAAGAGAGATAAGGAGAGTTATTGGAGCTGAATCGAATGTGATCTGGTGTTACATCAGAGACATGAACCCCCTCAGGAAACAGATGGAATGCTCACCTCAAAGAAGACTGTCCATTTGGAAGGTTATAAGGGAAAGAGAAAGGCATAAAACTAAACATAGGAATTAGGAGGGATGGAGGTTTAGCCATGTTAGTAAAGTCAGTGAAAGTCTCTTCATGCTGTACACAAGTCATGCAATGACATTATATGTTATCATAATAAAATGTTATTTCAAGTTGAATATCAGGACTCACGATAGAATTTTCAGTCTTGATTGATTTGACTTTGAGGCAGTCTTCCATGCCTCTCGAGGTGCCTTTGGCGTCGCTCGTGTCATCCATACTTCCTGTGCCATTCTTGGAATGGAAATCGTTCTCTCCGTTGTCTTTAGGCGGCGGAAGTCTCGGAGGAGCATCACTTCGCTGTTTCTTGGTGATGTGAGCTTCAGGTCCATGAACAGTCTTAACGTGTTTCCTGAGAGAGCTGGGGTCTGTGTAGCGTTTGGTGCAACCCGGGATTTTACATACGTATGGTTTCTGTCAAAAAAGATTTGACACTTGGATTGAGTAAGACCCTCAAACAATGCTATCAGTTACTATGGTACCCATTTGGTATGTGACAATAAAAATAAAAATAAAAATAAAAATAAAAATAAAAATAAAAATAAAAATAAAAATAAAAATAAAAATAAAAATAAAAATAAAAATAAAAATAAAAAAAAATAAAAATAAAAATAAAAATAATTTAAACATAAAAATAAAAATAATTTAAACATAAAAACCAAAATATAAAAAATAAAATAAAAAAAAAAACTATATTAGGAAAGCAGGAAGTGAACAAATGTAACAGTTACTGATTGTAAAAGTACCAGATGGAGGGATAGGATTTAATAAGCTTTGC
The DNA here is from genome assembly GCF_037039965.1 of Doryrhamphus excisus. Classification (NCBI taxonomy): domain Eukaryota; kingdom Metazoa; phylum Chordata; class Actinopteri; order Syngnathiformes; family Syngnathidae; genus Doryrhamphus; species Doryrhamphus excisus. The sequence continues at coordinate 17,514,670 of NC_136368.1, read as the reverse complement.
TTCTTCCTACTCCTTTTGGACATGTGGAACTGTGAACTGATTATGTGATGCATTCAATTGTAATCTGATGCATATTCAAGTGAAATAAAACCATTACCATTACACTTTTTTTTTAAATAAAAGAACTGCAATTCAGCAATACAAGGACGTATAGCATGTGTATGTTAATCAAAGCATCGTGTACATGTACACCATGAAAGACATTGCGTCAAATACTACATGGAAGCTTTCCCCTAAAGCAGTTGACATACCTCATTAGAATGTGTGCGGTTCTGGTGCTTGGCTCGGTCTGAAGCATTGGAGAAGGCCTTATTGCAGCCTTCATGTTCACACACGTAGGGCTTCTCGCCAGTGTGGGACCGGAGGTGGGTCTTGAGGTTCTCAAGACGGGAGTATGCTTTTGAACAGCCCTCAAACTGCAAATAGACACCAATAGAAAGTGACACAGCGGGAATGAGCTGTGGTATTTATTTGTCTTTTTCTTGTGTTTGTTATTACGCAATTCTGCCACAGATTCAAACAGTTTGTTCATGTGACATGCATTGAGACAAAAATTAGAACACACATTCTGTAAAATGCCCCACAGTTGTGGGGTCTGTTTTTGGTATTTCATGCAAATTAGTGCTCCCGCCCCCCCCCCCTCTACCGGGCTCTGACAGACATAGAATGAAAGCAGTTTGGTGCATGTCACATGGTTTCACACAGGAAAATACTTCCAAAAAAACAAAAAGAATGATTAGGGTTATATAGCATTCCTGTTAATAAATTATGATATGTTATGTTATAAATTAATATATAAAAAACTGTTTATGACTTTCTAAATACTTTTTTGTAACATTATTAGAACTCCTATTATTCTTTGTTTACAACACATTGCTCAACTATTATGCTGCAGAGACTCTAGCTAGCGAGTTAGCACACTAACAAGCAAAGCCAAAAATGTACCACTTCCACACGGAATGGGAGGAGGATTTTTTTTTACTCATGTCAGACCTCCAAGACTTCATGCAGTGTTAAGGTAATTTAATATAAGGTAATGTCTCAATGTGTCATTATTACCAACTACTAGTAACCATGATATATCACTTATATTTCAGTATGTTTTGACTAATAATAGACTAGTAGTCTATCACAAAACAGAGATCATGTGTTAATTAATACATTTGTGATTAAACACGATATAGCGAGGGAGCGATAATCGAACCGCTAAGGGTGTGGCGTTTAAAAATATGATATAGAAAGTGCAGTACATCTTATGGAAGTATGTTACATGTATGTTACATAATTGCATCATTGCTTCCTAAGTATATACAGTCCGACAGTCGGTCCGTCTCACTTGTTTTAAACTATGCACCCCAGCTTTCCTTTGTACGTACTGTGCATTTATGTGGTTTCTCGCCCGTGTGTCTCCTCATGTGGACCACCAGCATGTACTGGGCCTTGAAAGGCTTCTGCTCCCGTGTACACTCCTCCCAGCGACACACAAACTCCTTCTTCTCGCCGTGGATGTGGTCATTGTTGATGTGCTGAGGAGACGATGATACAACGTTACAAGGATACAGATGCACAGCTTCACCGCAAGGCGAGGGTCAGCAAATTCTTGTCTATTTCCCACCAGATTATTTTCCCGTGTTATCCTGTGAGCGCACGAACAATAATGACAAACACACATTGTGAAAGACGGTGCCATAAATAAACCCTGACACTTACTGTCGCTTCTGTCAACAGGAGACAAAAACTATAAAAACTGTTTGTCTGTTTGTTCAGGATGTCTGCAAGAAATTGGGACTTCCTCAGTCAATAAATCACTTGTGACCAGCTTGTAGTCTCGCTTTTCCATTAAATCTTACTTGATTGGGATGCTTCAGTACAACTTGCATTGTGGAAGCTGTAGAACACATGAGTGAATGAGCTATCAAACATATGCACACAGAAAGGAACCACTTCATTTCCTCCACTTATCACCACCGTCACTTTTTCAGCAGCAAAAAAAAAGCTCAGTGATGTCTATTTTGGGTGAAGGAAGAGGAATGGAAACCAGTGTGGAGCTGCTATTTTCAGGTTCCACGCCTTTACACGGGGGCTCTCGAAGCAGTCACAGGTGCGCGTGTAACCCTAAGGGCTTTGGGAGTTGTTGTCAGGGCGTTTGGTAGAGGTAATTCAAAATTGCACCCCAGGGTGTTTAAGGTTGAGAGAAATTGGAGATCCCGTGGTCCCGTCAGGATTCAGGAATCCACTGGCCAAACATTGTCCATCTACACCCTCAATCACACCACACATTCTTTCCTGGGTGACTGTCTAACCCTCCCTAACTCCCCTGTGTCCTGGGATTCGGAGGTGGGCCAAAGTGCATACTCACACTAGACCAATCATACCGTGCCTGGGCCCACTGGGCCGGGGCGTGAATTCATAATTTACAAAATAAAATAATACAGTGGTACCTTGGTTAAGGTCTGCCCTGGTTAGTGTATTTTTTGGTTAAAAACCAAAAAAAATTTGCTTGAATTTTGCGTTTAGCGTCCAAAATAGATACATAGATACGCAGCATCCCTTGTGTGTGCAACTCCATGGTGACACTGTGTTTCTGTCTCATTTTTCCTGTTTATACAACGTTAATATTTAGCTTGATATTTTTTTTAGCTTGATATTTTTGCAAATTGTGGTTGCAGTAGAATAATGTTATCACTTTGTGTTATTTTGGTAATTGATGGTTTCCCCCAATAAAACTACGTTAAATGTTCAGTTGTCTATTCACTTGCCATTTGTAACTATTTGGACATCATTTTCTGCATGTAAAACTATTGTCTACAAAATTTTGGGACGGATTAATTCAATTGACATTATTGTCTAGAAGAAAATTTGTTTTGGTTAGAGTCCATTTTGGTTTGTTAACCAAGGCATCACTGGATAATAAAAATACAGAGACACAAAATGATCCAAAATTCAAACCCATGGAACTCTCACCCCATTCATAACTATATTTATTTGTGTGTGTGATAAAAACGTGTTATCTCAATAATGCGATCGCTCCCCTTGCAAGTATTTAACGACTTAAAATTAGACAACAGCGTACTAGAAGAAGAAACATAGTAGCACAAATACTCAGCGTGAGTGCAGGCCAAGTGACTTTTGGTCCTGACGTGGATGCTTAAGTCCACTCCCCTTGACAATCAATGTGGTCAAAAAATAGGCCCCAAAAACTGCAACGCTGCTGGCATGATAACGGATTTATGAACGGCCCTCTTGGTTTCAGTGCGGAGAGGGTATTGCTGAGTGAGAGATACGGGTCAGGGGTTAAGGGTCAGGGGCTGGAGGCCGAGGGTGCACAGCTGCAAGGCTTGGGATAGATTTGGCGAGGGAAGCCTCATCAATGTTGGGCGTCTGGATCAGTGACCAATCCACATGACTTAGGTTGGTGTAAACACATCAAGCACACTGATAGTGCTGATGAAATTGGTATAAAAAAAAAGAGAATAAGTGTGCTATTAAATAAATAAACACATGTGTTTTTGATCCTCACATGGACAAGTTGGTCCTGGGTGTCATACTCCTTGCTACAACCCTCCCAGTGGCAGTTGGTCTCATATATGGCCTCAGGTTCCTGCTTGCACTCGTCTTTATCCAGATCTTCACTCAAGTCCAACATCCCTCCACTCTGGTCCTAAAAGAAAAAAAAATATCCATGTCATGTCACTACGGTAGCAGCTCTAAGGAGATGAGACTTGATACAAAGCAGAGTGGGGGTTTGAAATTGTATGAAATTATTCTATTGGATTAGTTTCTTTATTTTAGTCAATTATTTTCAGTTAGTACTGTGGACGTCTGGGGGGGGGTTCCTAGCCCCCACGACCCAAACTCGGATAAGCGGATGAAGATGGACTGCTTGCAATACTTCACGTGTATGTTAAGATCTTTTTGTCCAATCAGATTTCAGCTTCTGTGTGTCGCCATGTTCATCTAATATGGCCCAGGGCCTTCAGAATCAGGAGTGCTGGCCCGTGTCAAATACACACTGTTAGCAATGGGCTGTTTCCGTAACCGATTTCAGATTTGCCGGACCAAGGCCAGCTCTACAGTAACACCAGCACTGTTCTGTCCTCTGATTGGTTGATTAGAGCAAAAATGCTGAACAAGCCAAGTTAAACCCACAATGGCTGACTGAGGAGGATTGTAGGTATAATTTACTGAAAAGGTTTTATATTGTTGTCATTTTTTTGATAAATATTGAAGAATGAACTGCTCTGGATGATGTTGTAGTGTACTGCTTGTTATTATTTTAGCATATATAACATAACTCGGGGTGGAATTGGGAGGTCGGGAGGTCAAAAACCTCAAAAGAAATACTTTTCTGGAGCATATTTTTTACTGTGTCAACAGAGGAACAAAGTTAGTCCTAACTGTCTTCTAGGGTAGCTTACATTTTTGAAACTGCAGTTCTAGATTTCCAGGATTCTTCAGGATGGTCCACAAAAGTGAACGGTGTTAAATAATATCAACTCATTGTTAAATTGTAAAAAAAAAAAAATAATCGGAGAATCTGAAACTTTTATGCACAGTTTCGAGGTGAGTTCCTTACCTGAGAAGTTGGTGAGATGGGCAGTGGGCCTTCTGCCTCCATCTTAACCTTGGTCCTCTTGGAGTTCAGTTGGTTGACCGTGCTGCTCACGGCTGGATCTCCACTAGCGTTCTGATAGACAGATAATGACAGATTTGCATAATTAAACAGTGAACCATTTAATGAATCTTATAGTCACCCAAGCATCCCATCCCTTGGCTCTATACACTATATCTGCAATTGAATCTCTGATTGAATGATATGAGAAACGTAAGAATACCACCTTAATACCCTTGTAACTATAAATTGGTAGAGGTACCTAGGCTAATCATACATAAATATAGAGGTAATAATTATCATTATTATTGTTATTAATTATTACTTTACAAAAAAATAGTAATAACGGACAGCAAGACATCATTGCTTCAAAAATTGAGTTCGCAAAAGTTGGTTGTTGATGATAAAACAAAGAAAGGTGGTGAAAACATTATCTACATACATGAAAATACAACAACCATTACAATACAATACAATACAATAAAATACAATGCAAACAAACAACCCAGATTAGGCACAGCAAGTGAAGATGGGGCTGAAGCTGGTCATCGATTTGAGCACAGACCTAGACACAGACCACAAGACTAGACACACACAAACTAAAAAGCACGTCTAAAAACCTCAAAGTAGGGCTTAACAAGAAGAAACTGATGTTTGGGTTGGTCACCTGTTCAGATACAGTCTCAAGTTCTTGTTTTTTAATGCACAAGATTAGACACATGCAATCCAGAAAATGTCCTTGGTCTTCCCTAAGGCCTCCTTAGGTGGTTTGCAGATACCCAAACCATCTTATCTGGCTCCACTCAATGCAACGTTTCTCCTCAGCGTTCCTTCCAGATGCCAGTGCTACCATTACCATTACCATTACCATTACCATTACCACGAGTGGGCTCTGAATCCCACCCATACGCCAGCAAAAGCACCAGCACCTTTTTGCACGTGTACTACTGATGATATACAGTATGTACCAGAAAATGATTCACTGAGTGGGAAGTTTACATAAGCAGCGAGTCTGGTGTTAACAGTGGCCCCCATAAAGACACAGAAGAGATGGGAGGAGGGTGGATGGAACAGAAAGGGAGTGCTGTGCATATTTTTAACCTGAGACACAACTGACTTGGAGTTTTTGGAGAGTTCACCGGACAGTTTATCGCATGGGGGATTTGAGTCACATTTGTACACTTTCAATTTCAAGCATTTTTGACATACATACTTCAAGTTAAGTATGATTATAATCATCTGTATTATAAATTTCTATGAATATCCATATCATTCATTTTCTACCGCTTTTTCCTCACGAGGGTCGCGGGGGTGCTGGAGCCTATCCCAGCTGTCTTCGGGCGAGAGGCGGGGTACATACTGGACTGGTTGCCAGCCAATCACAGGGCACATATAGACAAACAACCATTCACACTCACATTCATACCTATGGACAATTTGGAGTCGCTAATTAACCTAGCATGTTTTTGGAATGTGGGAGGAAACCGGAGTACCCGGAGAAAACCCACACATGCACGGGGAGAACATGCAAACTCCACACAGAGATGACCGAGGGTGGATTTGAACCCTGGTCTCCTAGCTGTGAGGTCTGCGTGCTAACCACTCGACCGCTGTGCCGCCCATATCCATATCAGAAATTGTGATTTCAGTACATCTATGTTAACGTTAATATACTGTATTAATATACTGAATTAAAAATGACCCCATATTCGATAATTGTTAAGGCGGCACGGCATGATGATGCAGTCACGCTCCCTTTTCAAATGGTTTTGAAAATGCAGACTTCAAACCACATACAAGTGTTTACATGTAAAACCAGATCAATAATATTTGCCATAATTTCATCTTTTTATCATCACATTTGTTCACTGTCCTCTTCCAAATGAATTCCATGTAAGTAGAGTTTTGGAAGTTATTTGACAAAACTTCAGGTTCATCCGCCCAACACCGATCATCCCATCATTATTATTCCCACCTGGTTAGCTTCTGAGTTGGTGCTGTTGTGAGCGGCGGGCATCGGGGGCGTGGCCAGGGGATGTTGGCGGGCAGAGAAAGAGGACGGGGACGGCTGAATGAGCGGAGGAGTGTGGCCGAAGGCATTCAGACCCCGCTGCTGAGACAACAACTGCTGATACGCCACCGGATTAATGGGATGAGGGAAGCTGAATGAGGGGCTGGGATGAAAGGAGAAGTAGAAGCTTTTAGATCATGGGAACATTTGTTTGGAAGAAACCACAGTAAAATGATGGGGTGTATCCCAAACACGTGAATGATATTTTTACTAAAATACTATATAATATTCTGCATGTGATACCTGATCCCTCCAACCGACAGGTGCCCATAAGAGCTGCTGGCAGCCGAGCTGGATCTGGAGTTGTTGATGTAAGCGACCAGGGAGTTAGGTGAGGTGCGGATCATCGTCTGGAGGTCGATGCTCGCATCTGACAACGGAGAGATGGACAGCGCCCTCTTCCTGCTCAGTCGGGGTGTCAGCCGTGGACTGGAGAAGCGTGAAACTGGACACAAAGTATTACAAAGTGATCCACGTGCGAGCGAATTGTTTTTACTTACTACATTCCTATCTTCGACTAACAGATGCTAACGTTTACCTTGACCACAATAAATCCCTGAACACTCAAGTGGAGGTCACGTCCATGCTAGGCTGCGCTATCTCTTGCATCTCTGCCTTGCACAAACAGCTCCTCTGTTTAACATTTGCATCCTCTTATGCATAATGAATACCCACCAATCATTGCCAGTAATTACCATGATATCAATCTCTACTCAAGCAAGTTAAATGGAGGCAATTTAAACAAATTGATCTAAGAACATTATAAAAAAAAAACACGCCAGACTCACATCAGGCATGGAGGCAGCTGATAGATATTCCGGTACTTGTACTAGGGAGTAGAATATGGAACATACTACTTCCCCATGGAAGAAGCAATACTACTTTCAAAACTCATGACATCCTGAAATGATGTAACGAACCCAGGATATGTCTTCCCCAAAAATGTCATGTAAACTAGATTATTTTGGATCATTATAGCTCACTTTAAAGGCATTTTATAATTGCAATGCTTTTATATGGTGTCAAATATCATAATTATTGGGGTTTTAGCCTGAAAATTGCTGCGGAAAGCCTGATGTATTTGTCACAATATTTGTCACAGTTACTATGGTACCCATTATGTCAATGTATGGTCATACATTATTAAAAAAACAAAAAAACCCCCAAAAAACCTGTATTATGGAAAGCAGGAAGTCAACATAATGTGCTATACATATCACTATACTGACACTTGGTACGGTACGGGACAAAGAAAAAAAAATAATAAATTAATAAAAATATTTAAATAATAAAAATATAAAAATAAAAATAATTAAAATATAAAACTAAAACTTAAAAATAAAAAAACTATATTAGGAAAGCAGGAAGTGAACAAATCTAACAGTTACTGATTGTAAAAGTACCAGATGGAGGGGTAGGATTTAATAAGCTTTGCTTCTTCCTACTCCTTTTGGACATGTGGAACTGTGAACTGATTATGTGATGCATTCAATTGTAATCTGATGCATGTTCAAATGAAATAAAACCATTACCATTACAATAGCAAAAAAAATGCTGTTAAAAATACTCCACTCAATCACCTTTTTAGCGCTTTTAACTCGTTCCTGAAAGTCTGACCAAGCGGAAGTGTGCCAAAGAAAAGGAAAGTCATCACCATGTAAGTGAAAATGAACATAATAAAAATCAAAATATGTCCGTTGTTTTGGTCCCAACCGCTTGACTGTTGATGATAGAGGGGTCATGGATTTTGTGCGCTGTTACAAAGAGATCAATGACAAATGGAGGTCAGCCTAAATAAGGGGATGATTTGCAATGTGCGGGGACAGAAAGCAGAAGTCATTTGCGCCTGTGTTTTTACATGTTAATTAGGTTTTACAACAGACATTAAAGGGGGTGCGAGTAGCAGGAAACTCTTAATGGGCACATGGCAACTCACTTAATTACACGCAGCAACCGGAGAGCTCCTGTGCCTCACCTGCACTGCCGTCAATACGTAGCCGATCTCCACCCGTCAAGGCAAATGAATCCTGGCACCACAACCACTGCGCCAGAGCCATAAACCAGGCTCCTACTTCTAAAACTAACATTTTGGAGGTGGTTTGACTTAAAATAAAGACATATGCACTGAATCAAAAGGCCCGTGGAACACGACAGACGTTACGGCAACTGTTGCAAAGTAGCTGTAAACCTACGGGAAAACACCGCTCTTTGTTAAGTCAAAGTATACAGTAAGTATGTTAACTTTTTATGTATTTCATATGCACATACAGAACGGGACAAGCTGCATCTTATTAGGGATCAAACTTAAGGAGCTCTTTCTTGCGTGGTGCTTGAAAAAGGCCAGCTGTGATGATTTGCCGTTTCTGCAATGAGCCAAGCTTGTTGCAACGCCAAGAGTTTTAATGGCATTTATGCGTATTAATGATGGCCTTTATAAAGCAGGAAACAGAGCTCACAGTCTGGCAGACTGGTAACCTGGCGCCTACCTCGCCCCTTTGGGCGCTCTGCCAAAATGAAATATTCGAAAAAAAACACCTCTTCAATCTTTACACACAAGTCAGAAAGTGTGCTGCGCATAAATGTGTAAAAATATGGAAAACAAGCAAACAGTTCGACACCAACATACAGTACGTCATGAATAATTTCATAAAACAAAACACAAATGTAACACCTCACCATAGCTTAGTATCATTCTTCTACAACTAGAACTCACTCAATAAGCAGCTTCAGTCACTGCTATGAAGTAGCATAGATACTTCACGTACAAGTTCAAATTTACAGTACCCGCATCTTTACACTACTTCAATACCAAAATACAAAACGCTTTAGTTTCATCGAATCTGGTGATGTTTCAAACTTATTTTACATGACTTGAAATTGTCAGAGCTTGGTGGAGAATGTTTTTTTGGTGCCACCTATAATTGAAAGGGTGTGTGGGTTCCGGCAAGGAGTGAGAAAACAGATGTGCGGGCCTCACAAGCTTGAACTAATATTATATGATGTTATGTGTGTGAGTATGCGTGTGACAATGAGGGCTGGTTCACATTGTGGGACCCCCTTTTTTTATAACTCATAATTATAGGCCATGACACACATATATTAAAAAGCATGGTATGAAGGTGTGTACAAGATGTTTGCAAGAGCAGATAATAGAGTTGATGGAGTACACTTGAGAAAAATAAGAACATTTGCTTGTGCAAAAATATAATATGCAGAATTTTTGTAGTGATGATCATTTAGGAATATGCAAACTTTGCAAAAATGTCCCAAACTACATTTAATACTTTAACTGCGGCTTGCTAAGACCTGGAATGGGTATTTTAATTCAGCCCACCCCATTTTACAAATTATTTTAATAAACTCCTTTAACACATTTTGAAACTTTTGCACATTTGAAAAGAAAATAAATAAATAAATACTAATATATCAATTCATTTTCTACCACTTATCCTCACAAGAGGTGCTGGAGCCTATCCCAGCTGTCTTTGGGCGAGAGGCAGCGTACACCCTGGACTGGTGGCCAGCCAATCACAGAGCACATATAGACAAACAACCATTCACACTCACATTCATACCTATGGACAATTTGGAGTCGCCAAGAAAACCCAAGCATGCACGGGGAGAACATGCAAACTCCGCACAGAGATGGCCGAGGGTGGGATTGAACTCAGGTGAGGTCTGTGCGCTGACCACTTGAGCACCGTGCAACCCCAAATAATAATATATAATAATAATAAATCATCTGTTTTGTAAACTAGAGACTTTTGAGCATTTATTACCTTTATTTTTCGTGTTTTGCTTTGTTGCTGGTCACATTTTTGCTGTGTTTTTGTTTGATTGCAGACATGTCGACTTCTGGCCTTGAGGCTCGCCGCACTCAAGGCCTACACAGCTACAGCTAGCCAACGCCACGTGCTACCAGATGGGAAATGTATTTACCCTGGTAAATCTCACGAATACACTGTGATTTTTATTAGCAAAGGAACTTGCATTGAGTCCTATATGAGCCCCCGGTGTCCAAACCAAACGCTGCTGTTGTGATTAGCAGTCTGTTTATGCAGACACTCACACTCATGTGCCCGTGAACCAACATATAGTTAAATGTTTGTGTATAACGTCCAAGATCAACAGTGAAATCTCTCTTCAGGATGGTAGACATTTAATTTGACCTTACTTAATGCCAACTCCTTACAACTCCTGCAGGCTTTTGAATAGCTCCCAGTGTTAAATAGAGTACATTGCACTGTAACTTTATTCAACGCTATTGTCCATTGCTATGTCCACATAAACACGAATATTCTAAAAAACGCACATTTCCCCGAATACAGTGTGAAACAAATCTCCATGAACACAAGTGGATTTAAAAAAAAAAAAATTTGTTCACATAAAAAAGTAATTCACTGACTGCCATGTGTGTTTTGGCCAATCAGAAGAGTGAAAAATCAAAAACACTTGTGACTTGTTGTGCATTGTAACGTATCTGTTCATCAAAACAGTGAAATGTATATTATCTTTAAAATCAGCTCACACTTAGACGGAGCCTCAAATATGTCTCCTCTACATGGTTCGAATCCAACACATCAATCAAAACATCGGAAAATGTGGCACGCAGGACACTATTTTGAGGCCCCCGCCTTGATATGAAAGTTTAATGTTAGTGCGGCCCGCGCAAGTTTGATATGGATGCTGTATGGTATCATGTACCCAGAAAAAATGATTACGTTTGATTAATGTTCATGTTAAAGGTTAAATAACTGTTAATAGTTATCCTCCCTATCCGTGTGGAAGTGGTAAGTTTTTGGCTATTTAAGTTTAAAGGAAATAACTTGAAGGCTACCGTTTAGGTCGCTAGCTCTCTAGTTTGCGAGTTAGCATGTGTCTCAAGACCCTGCAGTTGCGCAATATGTTGTAAATAAAAAGAGTATAAATGTGACTATAGTCGTGTTTTGTCATGTCTACAGGGCTCTAATAATGCTTTGTTCATTTTAATCTGAAAAAAATAATTTGTCTACCCACCAACTATATGTGGTTTCTTAAGTTTTTATTATTTGCCGTTTTATTATTATTATATTTATTTATTACTAATTGATTTTCTTTATTCTTCATTTGTTTATTTTTCATCTTATTTTGTGCAGAAAAATAAAAATTAAGATATTTGAGAACAGTGGAATGTTTTATCAGAGCTTTTATTGTAGAAAATCGGAACCATATTTTTCTGTTTTTAATAAATGTTTTTTTTTTTTTTTTGGAAAACCTGATGCGGCCCAGCCTCGCCCAGACCCTAGCTCCAGTGGCCCCCAGGTAAATTGAGTTTGAGACCCCTGGTTCACAGTAATGATATGAAAGCCTTTCATTTCAGATTGATTGGAGAAATGGTTAGACTGATGGTCGTTTAGAAATGGATTACCCATCCTGTTGGCGGCGACAGTTTAGGCGTTAAAAGAGTTTCGATGAAACCATTTCGAAAAATGTGTTAGATTTGCAGTTATGGGACAAACAAATAAGCCAACGCACGAATGATCAGTGGGAGCAAAGCGAGGGAGAAGGACCTGCGCCCATGTCGAGCATGGTACGAATGGTCTACTGTGAGTATGTACCCACTTTCCCTTAAGTAAACCAGCGGTAAAAACCAGGGGTGTCTGATGAGCCACACTGAAGGCTCCTATTTCTTGCGGTGGGTCTGCTGAATATGAGTGTACAAACAGATTTTTTGCGATGGTTTGATCTGTACTACCATCCAAAACAAACACCAAAGGATGAAGCACATGTTGACCACCTCAGTCACTACTCATCTTCTCTTATTCTGGCACGAAATAAGGTATTTGATTCGGGTTGAGGCTGCCAGTGTAGACCATTAGCCGCTGGCTGCCTGGGTCAATATGGGCTATGTCTTCTCAAGGTCGAAATGGAATGCAGGCACAGTGCCAAACTTGACCACATCATCACGACTCGTGTTGGAACACCAAAAAAAAAGTCACTGGGATGGTGGCAGTCAGTGGGAACACAACATGGGGATAGATGTGGGGGCAATGGGCTATTAGGGTAAACATCATGTCCAAACAAGTGTGGGTTAGCTGCACAGTGGCGTCACAGAGGTGGTTGGAGGACGAGAAGAACATCTCCATCTTTAACTAGCTGTGTCATGATCAATTACTGACACATTACCATGAATGCATTTTTTTCCTACAGTGACTTTAGCTTAGATTGTCACTGCACTGACTTGGTGGTTGGACAAAAATGAATGAGTGAAGATGGAATCATGGCCAAGGAGAGCATCTGAATATTAAGCATTGGAAGGATTGACTTTCCGGGGCTGGATTCCACTCTGTGTGCTTTCTTTCTATTACCCCATTCATGAGGCCGGAAGATTTCTTGGATGCTTGGCTGGCGCTGGTTGTCACTGAGCTTCTGTCCAAAAGCCAAGTTGAATCCTGTCTTTCTGCTGACTTTATTTTATTTGAACAATTGGATATAATAAAATGTAAAAAAATTATGATGCAGTTATTATCCTTACATTATTGTAGTTACCCTAATTTATTCTATTTTATCCAATATAACATTCTGACTCATGGTGTCATTTTACAAAGAATGCTAACATCATCACACAGTAACTTAACACCCAAAATACAGCTAAGGAATATACAAGTTAAAACCCGCCAACTATTTTAACATTTTCGCATAGTGCATTTTATCCCTGGTAATCATTTCATTGGTTTTAGTTGCTAATGCTGCCTGTGTCAACCAGAGGGAGCCAGAGGAGCCCAGAAGGAAGCTGACATCATTGCAGCGCCCCGGCAGCCATAACAAATGAAAATGCATTTTGGACAAATGTTAAAATAGTTGTTAGCATTTTAAAATAGTATATTACTTGTATATTTCTTAGCCACCTTTTGAGTGTTAACTTGCTGTGTGATGAGTTAAGTATTGTCAGCATGAGTCAGACTGTTAATTTGTACAATGATTCCCTGCAATTTCCAATAGGCTGACTTTTATTATGATAATAATGAACAACAAATTAAAAGTCACAAAATCACAAAAAAAAATGAACGATTTCCATCGATCTTGAATAATTTCGGTATCAGTATTGGCACCAGCAATACTGAGCCTAGATTTACTTGGTATAACACAAAAAATTTGCAGTATAGCCCACTCCAAGCTGGAAGAAAACCCATTTCATACAGAATTCCCAAAGAGATAAGTAATTCAAATATACTGTAATTATGAGGTCATATTCTCACCATCCACAGGACTGATGTAATCTGGTAGGTGTGCTGCCGCCGCCGCCGCTGCTGCAGCTGCAGCCGCTGCACCTGCTGCACCACTCTGCATCAAAAGGTCGCCATACGGACTGCGCTGCCCGGCACTGGCCATCAGATGATAGTATTCTGTGGGGTTGGCCCCAGGTGGTGGTGGAGGGAGACTGAACAGGGATCGGTCTTTTAAGTGTTCGTGGGTGACTGCTGGAGAAATGAGAAGAAAAAATCCAAAATGAAAACAATTCAGGCCTACGTGTAGATAAACTTAAACTGTGGATCCATCCATAAATCAATGATTTGATTTGTCAGACGTTTCTTGTACTTGGTCACCAGGGTTGCGTTCATCTCAGGAGGCATTTTTGGTCAAAGAAACAGCCCAAAACCGAATGTTTCCACCACTATGTTATTGGTCTCATAGTCACCATTTCACTGCCTCTAAATACGTCCAATGCACTTGATGCTAAAGAGCTTAATTCCGGTCTCATGTGACCACATCATATTCTCCCCAGCCTTGTCTGAGTCATTCAGGTGTGTTGCCAAAAAGACAGGCCTCTACATGTGCGTTCTTGAGCAGGGGGGCTTGTGACCACTGCAGGAGATCAATCCATTACAGCAAACTAATGCTTTTCTTGGTGATGTGCAGCCAATTCTGGGCTGGTCCCCCATCTTCCAGTTTTGTGCAGGTCTACAGTCTTGTCCCTGAGGTTCTTTGACAGCTCATTTTGAGAGGTTCGAATGGAATAACCTGTTTCTGTGTCAAAAAGTTGATATTGGAGTATTTTCCTAATATGACAGGATTCATTTCTGTACTTTACGTACACATGACCTGTGTGTGGGGGTCATAATGCTTACAATGTAATACATTTATTACATGCTGCGTGTCTCTGTAACACATCTTTGAAGTGAATGAGTACATCACAATGTGTTCCTTTTGTGGTGCATCCCTCATCAAATGGCTTTGGCTTGTTGTGGTTAATAATTGCTTTCTGTCTTTGATAATAGTGAAAATTTATGTCAGCAATAACGCTTTAATGCAATATTTTGTGTCGTAGTATCCCGTAGGCGTGTGGTGAGTCTCACCTTCGGCAGGGCTCAGTCCTCGTGCTGCAGAGATCATGGAGAGGGTGGGGCTGCCATGCACCGAGCGTAGGTAGTGCTCCATGTGGGGGCTGACGTAGGGATGTGGAGGGCTGAACGGTGACTCACCCGGCCCAGTCGGTGCATGAGGTGATAGACGAATCAAGGAGATATCGGAGATAACTGGACTGCCTGTCAGTCCTGTAGCTCTGTTGTGAAAAAACAGAGACCATTTTAGATAAACTCCTGACAAGGGGAGCCAGAGTGTATTGTTGTAAAAGTGGGTAGTAATTTTTACGGGAATAAAAACTAAATATTAGGAGAATAAAGTCACGATAATAAGCCAAAAAATAGCATAAAGTTGAACTAAAAAGTTGAAATAAAGTAATATGAGAAAGAAAAAACGCAATTCCAGGAAAATTAGATAGTGTGTAGTTATAATTTTAAAGATTAAAGATACAATACAGTATCACAAAAACAGAATAAAGTTGAAGTATTTGTAAAAATTTCCCCCAAACAAGAAAAAAGATAAATAAATAAATAATAATATAATTAAAAAAAAATAACTTTATATAAATATCTTCCCTACAAAAATACATTACAAAAATAGCAAAGTTGAAATATTAAAGTCCAAATATTATGAGCAACAAACTTTCAAAATTTTCAAAATTAAATAATATTGCAATTCTAGGAAAATTAAGGAGGGTAGAAGTTAGAATATTATGATAAGAAAGTCAAAATATGAGATAAAAAATTTCCCCCAAACAAGGAAAAAGATAAATAAATAATATAATAATATATATATATATATAACTTTATATAAATATCTTCCCTACAAAAATACATTACAAAAATACAATACAAAAATAGCAAAGTTAAAATATTAAAGAATAAAATGTGCATTTTTTTAAGTCCAAATATTATGAGCAACAAACTTTTGAAAATTTCTAAATTAAATAATATTGCAATTCTAGGAAAATTAAGGAGGATAGAAGTTAGAATATTATGATAATAAAGTCAAAATATGAGATTAAATATGTAATGCTGTACTGCAAAACAAGGTACAAGAATAAAGTTGAAATATGTGTAAAAATGTACAAAAAAACCTAGCAAAATGTGTAATGCATAGAGAAAAGTTCATTTTAATGACAATTAAAATCGGCCATGATAACACAAAGCTATGTGACCCTGACCTACAGTATGTTTGCATGTGAAAAAATACAAAAAAAGAGCCATTTTAAAATAGCCATGTTCTTGTGGACATAGCCTAAATCTGCTTACATGGTTTCCCTTCTTCAGTTCCTCAGCTAATACATAATAATCTCTTTTGTTCACCTTCTCCTGTGAAGCCCCGGAGGTGCAGACAAGTCAGGACTAAAGCCTTTCATCTGTGTGGCAACAAGTTTTGTTTGGGTTGGCAAAACTACTGGGTCTCTCACAGGCATTACAATGTGAATGGTATAATCCTTCTGAAGTTGCCTACAGCCGCCTTCTCATCTGAACTTCTCAGACAGACTGCCAATCACATCAGGCTATACATTAAACGTGTCATGTCTGGAAAGTGAGCGGAAGCTCTGTTTGTTGAAAACGACATGAGCGTGGTATACGACTTAGATCAAGAGTGTCCAAAGTGTGGCCTGGGGCACACAGCTTTTTTTTTTATTGGCCCGTAGCACATTCTGAAAATGCATTTGAACAAGAAAAGTAGAGTACGTGAATTTTAATAAAATCTAAATGTCCTCTTTGGACAATGTGACATTGTTCATACATATGACTAGTGTCAGCGCACTCATCCGCACACAGGCACAGCACACGTTCCCTAAATGGCACGATTAGAAGAGGTGGTCCAAGGCCCAGCACCGTTCCATGCACACACGCACACACACAGCCAACTCATAAAACGACTGTACGGGCAGGTCTCTTGTTTCAACGTTTCTAGACTGCCCTAAATTATCAACACTGTACAAAAACATTAAAGAACCAGTTGAGAACATTGCTGCAGTTTTGTTCTTTTTAGTTACCGGTAATGTTTTCCTTTTTATGATATCTCCCAAGCATAACTTCAGATTTGCAGTGCATCAAAGAAAAGTGAAATGAAAGTGAAATTAGTCACTGTAAAAGTGGCAAAATGCCAATCAACATTGGCTGCATGCCTGAGCCACGCTGCTCAAACTTTGTGACCATCATGAATGGTACCTTTGAACATGAGAATCAATCTGCTCCTATGAAATGGTCAGTGATAAGTAAGCACTATAGTGGTCTCGTTATTGGAAAAAAAAAATTCTCTCCCTCCTTTGCAACGCCCCTTCCAGAACGCTCTCAGACTTTTTGTTGCATAACTGCGTTCACTTATCTTGATGTTCTCAATATTTTAAACATTGCTTCATTGCAATTAAGCACTAATAGACCACAGTAAATAAAAAAACAACAACAATAGATCAGTCAGAGAGGAATGTATGTGACCAATCCAGCTTGTAATTATGAACTACGACTGAAAAAAAAAATCTATGCCAGGCAATGCCCTCCCCACTTCAGGCTGCGCCATCCAACTTCGAGCCTTTGGCTCTTGTTCCATTTCCAGTAAGCGTCTGCAGACTGCTGGTCTTGTCTAAGAGCCAACTTTCTGCCATCGGGACCCACTCTCCTACAAACAACCATAAAGGTTCTTCTGTCTCGAATGAGAGGGCAGAAGTGAGGAGAAACATTTGCCACATACACAAAAAAACGCTTCCTTCGGTCCAAATCAAAGATTCATAAGGCACACTACCTCCTCACATTAATGCTTGGTTGTTCCAATGAAGGTCCTTGGTAAAGTAAAACTTTAAATTAGGGGTGTAACGGCACACCATAGTTCTGTACATACCTCACGGTGCAATTCTTTTTTTTAATGAAACACAGAAACTGCAAAACGGTTGCATGTAAGTATTCAATAGATAAAATTCTCAAACAAAAGTTTCTTTAATTATTATTAATATTGTGTTTTTATTCATTCACACATGCAAAATGGGTTAGTGCCGCATGGTAAAGACAATATCCGCATCATATTGTAACATTGTTGTCTCGAAGGTGTATCTATCAACATGTATTATTTGTTTCTTGGTTGATACCAAGCAGAAACCAATACAAACAAACCGGAGTAAATCACACGGAAGACAATAAGCGGTTCTGAGGTCTTCATATTAAGGTGAGATTTACAAGTGTTGCCTGTCAGGAGGCCGTAAATAACATCCTTGCCTGGCAGGAACCATTATTGAAGCCTTCTTGATCCACCCTTTCTCTGACAAGATGCTACTTGAGGTCCGTGTAAATTCCACAAACTTCACTCCCAAAGGTCGAACAGGAGGATTTTTTAAGCTTCTGGAGGGAAAAAAAAAGTCAATGAGCAGGTCCGTTTATACTAACAACTAATTTTTTTTGGCTCAGCAAAAAAATAAAAATGCAAGAGAAGAAGGTGTGTGCACCTCCAGTACAGTGATTGCTATTTGTCTCTTGACTTCTTTCATTGTTGAAACTCTGCTGTAAGCAAAAAGTTATTTGGACATGGTGCAGCATGTTGAGCATATAGGTAAGCTATGAGTAAGGGCATACCAGCGTGCATGTGCATGACATTGCTGGCGGGGAAAGACTGCATCATTATGTCACTTGTTGCTTTGGGAAAATTTCGATAAGTGATACCATCTTTTGAAAGGTTTTTTTTTTACAATAAACCTTTGAAGAGCGCCAGAGTCCAGTACAGAATGCAGTTTGGTTGCAGTGGGTTTCTCTGGTATTATAACTTAGTAACACTTTGCCCTTCCAACTGTGCAAATATCATTATGTTACGGCTAAAAGTGAGCTTTAATTACTCTCATCCAATAGGGAAGAAGAAAGAACACAAGGTCCATCGTCTTCCACATGTCTGGCTTGTGTATAAGACCCAAAAATATTAGGAGTATGTCAACTGGGAGTCATGCCAGTCGACATATGCAAATATTGGCTTTTCAGCAGCAATACACAACTGCTCACTTCTGATCATGTGACGACAAGAAGGTGGTGACATCATTGTTTTCAGAAAGTATCGGTCTGCTTCTTCAAACTTCAATCAGAATTTCCCACTCTGGACGCAACCGTGATTCAGAAATGATCATTTGCAGGTATGCTGGAGCCTATCCCAGCAGTCTACAGGGGTGGACTGGTGGCCAGCCAATCACAGGGCACATATAGACAAACAACCATTCACACTCACATTCATACCTATTCGACAATTTGGAGTCGCCAATTAACCTGGCATGTTTTTGGAATGTGGGAGGAAACCGGAGTATCCGGAGAAAACCCACAGAGATGCCCAAGTGTAGATTCGAACCTTCCGGATCTCCTGACTGTGTGGCCTCCATGCTAACCACTCATCCACCGACCTAGTTCTCTTCTATGTGAAAGATTAAATTGTTTCTGTTATGATCAATTAAATAAACATGACCTTATATCCGGGCTGGTTAGCGCGCAGACCTCAGAGCTAGGAGACCAGGGTTCAATTCCACCCTGGGCCATCTCTGTGTGGAGTTTGCATGTTCTCCTTGTGCATGCGTGGGTTTTCTCCAGGTACTCCGGTTTCCTCCCACATTCCAAAAACATGCTAGGTTAATTAGCGACTCCAAATTGTCCATAGGTATGAATGTGAGTGTGAATGGTTGTTTGTCTATATGTGCCCTGTGATTGGCTGGCCACCAGTCCAGGGTGTACCCCGCCTCTCGCCCGAAGACAGCTGGGATAGGCTCCCTCGTGAGGAAAAGCGGTAGAAAATGAATGAATGAATGACCTAATATCCAGTTCATCCATAAATTAGATTGGATTTAACGTGTTTAATAAAGTGCCAAGAATATCAAAGTGGCCTCCATATGCTTTAATATTTCCATCTGCAGCCCTGTGGGGGAAAAAAAAAAGTTTGGACACCCCTACTGTAAGCCGTTAGTCAGTTCTATCTCTGAATTATTTCTGAATTATTTCAACATGAGAGGGAATATTCCAGGCGACAATGGACGGGACCCGTTTCAGCACATTCCTGGCAACAAAACTCCAACATAAACCAGCGTCCACCATAACACGTCCTGTCTGTGTTACAATGTTCACCAACCCAAAACAATGAGGCGGGATAACACACAACCCAAAGGCTCATCTGTACGCTGTATTTAATTCCATGTTGTGGGACGACTAGCCATGGGCAAACGGACTGCCTGGTGAGAAGGACCACATATATTTGTTTACAGGGGCGGTGTAGGCCACAGCCCTGCCACACATAAACTTTGGACATATTTAAGTTGTTCAGTGCTGTCATTTGCCCCTTGAGCGCTTCCCAAAAAGTATAAATGTTGACTGTGGAATGAACGGGGCGTCTGTTTATCTCATCTACTGCAATACTGTGCAATACTGAGGTTTTGGGAAGAGACGGCTGGAGTTTGGATGATATCTAAGCAGTCAAACGTGGTAGCGGGGTGGCGAGCGATGCTGGCTTGTTGGTTTAAACTAAAGATGCCTTACAAATGAGCCAGGGGGCGAATGGCACATGAATACTGTCTCTTCGTCTTCACTGTACCATCGATACATGAGAAGAACTTGCTGATGTAGTCTAAAGGTCCTCTCCCTCGACTTTGAGTTACAGTAAAGTCTCGTTATATCGATATTCTCGGGAGTCGGAAAAAATACCGATATAACCGGACTATCCATATATCCGATCCTGCGCCAAACTGCATTAAAAGTGGGCAATAATGCACTCGACATTGTTCTATACTATAGAACAATGTCGAGCAGCTTAAATCAATCTTTGCTTAAGGATTTCAATACCAAAAAAGAACACGGCGAACGGCTGCTTCCAGTCAACTTTATTTTTCACACTTCCACCACCAGAGCACAGCACACACACCGGCCAGCTATGTGGGGCGGGTTGAGCATGACCTGTGAACCAGGAAGTGCGGGAATCGGTGTGTGTGCTGTGCTCTGGTGGTGGAAGTGTGAAAAATAAAGTTGACTGGAAGCAGCCGTTCGCCGTGTTCTTTTTTGGTATTGAAATCCTTAAGCAAAGATTGATTTAAGCTGCTTTTGTATCGATATAAGCAGACCAAATTGGTTGGCGGGAGATGAAAAGGGCATCGTAGTAACCGGATTATCATAATAACCGGGTATCGTACTAACGGAACTAATTATATCATAAAAGACTAGAAATTTGCCGGGAAATGAAAATAGTATCATAATAAGTAGTAATTCGTTATAACCGATATCGATATAACGAGACTTTACTGTACATTGTTAAATGAATTTAAATTATTCCATTATATAAAAGCTATAAAAGCTGCTTAAGCAATATTGTGACCATTTACATTAGGGTTGCACAATCTGGGGAAAAATTCTTATATATACACCACAGAAAGAAAACAAAGATTGTGTCTTATGGAGACTTTGGGACACCGACATGAAAGTTGCTGCATCAGCGGAGATGTTGCAATGGTTAATCCCTACATGATGTTGCCAATCTACATTGTTAGCCGAGCAGCAAGCGAGGTAACAAAACAGCAGGTACCTCCTTGATGGCAAAAACAATGGCCTGGAGACTTCATCGCATTACATGCAAATAAACTGTTTGATGTCAAATAGCAACTACAAGCCATTAACATCAAAACAGGCAGCAGCTGGTTCCAGGATGGCATGGCATATATGTCTGATTTGTAAAAAAAAAAAAAAAAAAAAGTGTGATGAATAAAGTGTCATGTTTAGCTAAATGTTTTAGTGGTTAATCTTTTTTTTATTGAGCTCTGGCACAATTAACCCAAAGAAAAACACAGACTACTTCTGCGGCCGTTAGCCATGCAAGCTAAAACTCAACTCTGAACACAAATAATATAGTTCATAAACAGTTTTTCCATGCTCTAACATTAAAAATATCCCATTTTCTACTTTGTGGAAATTCACAGTTGGGTCTGGAACCAATTAACTGGAATAAACGAGGGATTACTGTACAAGAAGTCCTCAGTCTATGTACCGATTTAAGTCAAGTTGACTTTGCTCATCAAAGTATCCCAATAAAAATTCTTAACTTATGTAGCATAAACATAGTTTTGTCTACTCCTTTGTGTAGAGAGGGGGATTGTGATATCAACATTTCATCAAAGTAGCATATTTGCCATCCACATGAAGACATCCTGAAAACAGAATAAAAAAAAAAAAGCTGGATTCGACCTCAGATCACGGTGGCGCTGTGTGTACTTTGAAAATTTGCAAAAAATTCATTTGTTTCACCAAAGCCTTAGAACACTTACCCATGAATGGGGTGTAGTGGGTGGGGCTCGTAATGGTACCGCCCTTCATGGTGTCTCACGTCGATTGGGATAGGTGTGTGAAATGTAGGGAATATATGATGGACACCTGTAAATAAACACAACAGAAAAGGTTACAATGACAAAGCAATATATAAAATGAATAACGTAACAGAAGCAAATGTTGAAACAAATGGGCTGTCCTCACAGGATTTTAGCATTTCATCCACATGGAAATGATGTTCTGGTCGCCCTGAAAATGTAGTTATGTGAAAATGGCTTTCTGTTGTACTTTCTGCATTATATTGTTTTTTAGTTTTTTTCAACCCAAAAGATGAGCATTCCCGTGCAGGTCCTGGCTTGTGACTCCACCACAGCATGAGATGTATTTGTATAAAATGCATTTTATTGTTCCTGTAACCAATCATTAATTAATACCTTCAAGACTGTCTGTGGCTTTTACCTGAAGAGCTGCAGTTAATTAATGGTTCTTTGGGTCACATTTTACACAACAATGAATGTGTTTTTATGTGTGAGACAAAGACTGCACGGACACTATTTCCTGCCATAAAAAAAAGTCTGTAAGTTTATGGGAAGCCTCATTAGAACAACGCACAGCTGATCTTCATCATTACAGCTGTGGAGAAGAAGATGCTATTGTTTACAGTCCAGTTGTAGGAGAAGTGTAGTTAAAAACCTGATAAATATAAATGTAATTTCACATCAGTGCCCTCTCATCTCAGCGCATGGCCAGCAAGCACACATTTTGACCAATAGACACGCCCGTATGCTTCGCCGCTCTCCAGGCATGCACCCTTCCAGCGCCAACCCTAAGCTCAAAACCCCAAACCTGCCCAGAGGTGCCAGCGCACGCCACACCGGCTCGACCCGTCCCATAAGTAGCAAGTGTGGCGTGACGTGCACCTTCCAAAATAATCTTCAAGCTGTGGTGACGCGGATAATTAGGGCTGACTGTTGTAACGTCAGCCCACGACAGTAGGCCATCAAACCCAACGTAGTCGAGTTGCTCACAGGGAAGACGCCAAGCTTACAAAAAGAGCCACAAAATAAATGAAACCCCATGTCCACTTTCGGTGGCTCATTTGTCACAGGCCTGAGGCACACTGCAGAAACAACATTTCAAAAAACACTACGGTATTTACGTATATGGTAAAAATAAACAACTGAAAAGCAGCAATAACAGAATAATAAGACAAAGCTTGTGTCTTCAAATATTTATCACTTTTTAAAAACCTTGACCAGGACCTTAAAAATGTGGTTCATGTTCGAAAACCCTCCAATGTGGCTGAATTATGACAATTCTGCAAATGAGTGGACCATAATTCTTCCATTCATTGCAAGTTATCGCAAACGCTTGATTGCAGTTGTTGCTCTTATGGGTGAACCCAAACAGTTATTCATTTAAAACACACAGGGCCATGTAGGTTTTGATTTTTTTTCCGTTATAAATAAAAATGGCGGTCGAGTGGTTAGCACGCAGACCTAACAGCTAGGAGACCTGGGTTCAATTCCACCCTTGGACATCTCTGTGTTCTCCACGTGTATGCGTGGGTTTTCTCCGGGTACTCCGGTTTCCTCCCACATTCCAAAAACATGCTAGGTTAATTAGGCAAATTGTCCATAGGTATGAATGTGAGTGTGAATGGTTGTTTGTCTATATGTGCCCTGTGATTGGCTGGCGACCAGTCCAGGGTGTACCCCGCCTCTCGCCCGAAGACAGCTGGGATAGGCTCCAGCACCCCTGCGACCCTCGTGAGGAAAAGCGGTAGAAAATGAATGAATGAATGTTCGAAAACCCTCCAATGTGGCTGAATTATGACAATTCTGCAAAGATGAGTGGACCATAATTCTTCTATTCATTGCAAGTTATCACAAACGCTTGATTGCAGTTGTTGCTCTTATGGGTGAACCCAAACAGTTATTCATTTAAAACACACAGGGCCATGTAGGTTTTGATTTTTTTCTCCCTTAAAAATAAAAACTTTAATTTAAAAACTGCATTTTGTGTTCAGTTGTCTTCTCATGGACTAATATTTACATTTGTCTGATGATCGGAAAAATATTCGGATCTGAAACAATACTGGGAATATTCTGATTAACATGTAAACATGCCTTAACGACAAAATCAACGTTATGCGTCATTTTCAACACAACATTTTTTAAATAATCTCCTATTTGAGACGTGATTCGGGTTTACTGACACGCTTGAGTCACCACTGTAAAAACAAAGTGTAACAGGACTCCTGTGCCTGAAGGCGAGGACATCATTGTGGATGTTGTTTTAGTTGGTGCCTGTTAGAAAGACAGACATTACCGCTACTTAACACAGATCGGCCCCTTTGTTGTTGTGACTTTAGCCATTATCACGACGTTGCACCATCTTGTTTTGTGCATTTAATCCTTGTGAGATTACACGGGACGGGAACGAAGGGAGGCTTTACTTTAAGACACGAGTGTCCAAACCTTTTCCCTTGAGGGGAAATGAAGGATCTGGAGGCCACTTTGGATTATTTACTTTTCTTTACTTTGTTTTTAATGAAATATGCTGAAAACCACTACAGTGTTTTTTTTCTCCAGATATGTTAAACTGTTAATAATTATTATTGTTCAAACATTCACTATTTCAATGCGGTCCGAATAGTCCATAATAATCATAATGGTTCATCTTTCATTTATTTTGTACTTTTGTACAAATTGTATGAATGAACAAAATTTTGTTATTTATATTTATTCACGTAATTATTATCTAGTGTTATTTAATTGTATTATAATTTTCATTTAATTATTTATATCATTTTTATAAGCCATCTTGTCAATTGTTACATATTAAAAATTTTTATTTCCTCTCCTGATAAGAAAATTGCTTCTTTTTAAATGCATCATCGGTTAATTGCTGAGATATGAAGGAAGACAGGGTAGGATTTAAAAAGCCTGGCTTCTTCCTTCTCCTTTTTAAACATGCTGAATTGTGCAAGAGTAAATGTTAGATGTTCCTTTGTGTAACTTGTTAAGCATGACCACTAAATTTGAAAAATAAATAATATAATACAATAGAAATTGGGCTGCACTTTGGACACCCCTGACTTAGTACATCATCTTTAAACATTTGAATAGTGTGGGATCTCCGGACATTCCTGATATACCGCCATTATCCCATTAGCATCACATGCAACATTCTCAATTGTGCTCCACTCGTCTTTGAGTTAGTTTCCCTTTGTTTCAGTCATGATCTTCGCCACTGGAACTCAGCCAGAGGCCTTGCATTGCTTTCGTATAAAAGAGACAACCAGCCAATGCCGAGTCAACATGTGTGTTGCAAAGCCAAGCCGAGACAAAAAAGGGGTGTGAGTTTGGTTTTTTTTACAAGTAGGGCCAGACGTTCTGTGAAATATGCTGCACACTTTGCACTGCCAGGCACATCTCCGATGAAGAAGCGGGAAGGGCCCGAGACAAAAAGTGACACCATCAGAGAGCTGCTTAATGTCAGAGCGTTATTCCTCAACAGAGAAACAAAGTTTTCTCATTGAAAAAAAGTCTCCAGACAATAACTCGGGATAATGGGGAAGACAAAAAATAAAGTGCCACATTTGTATGGACATTGAAGACAATGCCAGGTGTTCTACGTTAACATCGGCCCCATTTGAGTCTCATGACTCCATGGAAGCGAACGGAAAAGCAGCAGAACAGGACCATGCTGAAGTGGTGTTTGGAGTGGGCTCATGTCTTTCAGGAAGTACTCAACAACAACAACAAGAATAATAATAATGCCCTCAGAGGCCGGGGCAGCGACCATTGTGAAAAAAAAAAGCCTTTGTTGTGCTTTGAGTGGAAGAGGCAGTGAGAAAAAACAAGAGTCCAACTTCCCCAGTGAAAAAGAGACATGAAGAGCAGTACTAGAGGCAGGGGGGTCGTAGGGGGGTGGTTTGGGGGTGCTCAATTCAGACAGGAAATTCCAGCAGAAAAAGTTGGCAGGGTTCCTAACTACACAGCGCAGTACCAACAGCTACACACAAATCCTCATGTGCGTGTATGTGCATTCACACACATATGAATCCACACTCATAATTGCAGATATACATTTGTTGTCTTCGCAAGTTATTCAGGGAAACATTGCGTAACTTTGATATTGAATAAGCTGCCTTACGAAGAGTAGACTGAGGATGTCCTCACACGACACCATCCATCCATCTAATACAATTATACAAGTATATAAAATAATATAAAGTACACACTATATCAGCATTTGTA
The DNA here is from genome assembly GCF_037039965.1 of Doryrhamphus excisus. Lineage (NCBI taxonomy): Eukaryota > Metazoa > Chordata > Actinopteri > Syngnathiformes > Syngnathidae > Doryrhamphus > Doryrhamphus excisus. Next base: position 17,488,102 of record NC_136368.1, on the reverse strand, counting down.
TTTGAAATATACAATATAATTTTGTTAATTTTACTGTATCCATCATCTGCTTATCTGAGGTTGGGTCGCAGAAGCAGCAGCCTAAACATGGAAGTCCAGACATCCCTCACTACATCATCCAGTTGAGAGACACAGTCTCGCCAACGTGTCCCGGGTCTTCCCCCGAAACTTCCTACAGGTTCTCCAAAAGAGAAATGGGAGACATTCTGACCAGATGCCCGAACCACCTTATCTAGCTCCACCTTTAAGATCAGCTCCCACTTTACCAAAACAAACCGATGCAGACCAATCCGCCTGTCAATCTTCCGTTCCATTCTTCCCTCCCTTGTGAACTCCTCAGACTCCTCCATAATTGTTTAAGACAGGGGTCTCAAACACGCAGCCCGCAGCCAAATGTGGCCCACAGGACACGAGTTTGAGGCCCCCGCCTTGATATGAAAGTATATAGTGCGGCCCTTATGGTATCATGTACCCAGAAAAAAATATTACGTTTGATTAATGTTCATTTTAAAGGTTAAATAACTGTTAAGAGTTATCCTCCCTATCCGTGTGGAAGTGGTACGTTTTTGGCTATTTAAGTTTAAAGGAAATAACTTGAAGGCTACCGTTTAGGTCGCTAGCTCTCTAGTTTGCGAGTTAGCATGTGTCTCAAGACCCTGCAGTTGTGCAATATGTTGTAAATTTAAAAAAAAGTATAAATGTGACTATAGTTGTGTTTTGTCATGTCTACAGGGCTCTAATAATGCTTTGTTCATTTTAATCTGAAAAAAATAATTTGTCTACCCACCAACTATATGTGATTTCTCAAGTTTTTATTATTTATTATTATATTTACAGTGAAGAAAATAAGTATTTGAACACCCTGCTATTTTGCTATTTCTCCCACTTAGAAATCATGGAGGGGTCTGAAATTTTCATCGTAGGTGCATGTCCACTGTGAGAGAGATAAACTAAAAAGAAAAATCCAGAAATCACAATGCATGATTTTTTAACAATTTATTTGTGTGATACAGCTGCAAATAAGTATTTGAACACCTGAGAAAATGAATGTTAATATTTGGTACAGTAGCCTTTGTTTGCTATTACAGAGGTCAGACGTTTCCTGTAGTTTTTCACCAGGTTTGCACACACTGCAGGAGGGATCTTGGCCCACTCCTCCACACAGATCTTCTCTAGATCAGTCAGGTTTCTGGGCTGTCGCTGAGAAACACGGAGTTTGAGCTCCCTCCAAAGATTTTCGATTGGGTTCAGGTCTGGAGACTGGCTGGGCCATGCTAGAACCTTGATATGCTTCTTACGGAGCCACTCCTTGGTTTTCCTGGCTGTGTGCTTCGGGTCGTTGTCGTGTTGGAAGACCCAGCCACGACCAATCTTCAATGCTCTGACAGAGGGAAGGAGGTTGTTCCCCAAAATCTCACAATACACGGCCCCAGTCATCCTCTCTTTAATGCAGTGCACTCGTCCTGTCCCATGTGCAGAAAAACACCCCCAAAGCATGATGCTACCACCCCCATGCTTCACAGTAGGGATGGTGTTCTTCGGATTGTACTCTTCATTCTTCTTCCTCCAAACACGCTTATTGGAATTATGACCAAAAAGTTCTATTTTGGTCTCATCTGACCATAAAACTTTCTCCCATGACTCCTCTGTATCATCCAAATGGTCATATGCAAACTTAAGACGGGCCTTGACATGTGCTGGTTTAAGCAGGGGAACCTTTCGTGCCATGCATGATTTCACATCATGACGTCTTAGTGTATTACCTACAGTAACCTTGGAAACGGTGGTCCCAGCTCTTTTCAGGTCATTGACCAAGTCCTGTCGTGTAGTTCTGGGCTGATTCCTCACCTTTCTTAGAATCATTGAGACCCCACGAGGTGATATCTTGCATGGGGCTCCACTCCGATTGAGATTGACCGTCATGTTTAGCTTCTTCCATTTTCTAATGATAGCTCCAACAGTGGACCTTTTTTCACCAAGCTGCTTGGTAATTGCTCCGTAGCCCTTTCCAGCCTTGTGGAGGTGTACAATTTTGTCTCTGGTGTCTTTGGACAGCTCTTTGGTCTTCGCCATGTTACAAGTTAAAGTCTTACTGATTGTATGGGGTGGACAGGTGTCTTTATGCAGCTAACGACCTCAAACAGGTGCATCTGATTCAGGATGATACATGGAGTGCAGGTGGACTTCTAATGGGCAGACTAACAGGTCTTTCAGGGTCAGAATTCTAGATGATACACAGGTGTTCAAATACTTATTTGCAGCTGTATCACACAAATAAATTGTTAAAAAATCATGCATTGTGATTTCTGGATTTTTCTTTTTAGTTTATCTCTCTCACAGTGGACATGCACCTACGATGAAAATTTCAGACCCCTCCATGATTTCTAAGTGGGAGAAATAGGAAAATAGCAGGGTGTTCAAATACTTATTTTCTTCACTGTATGTATTACTGATTGATTGATTTTCTTTATTCTTGATTTGTTTATTTATTTTTCATCTTATTTTGTGCAGAAAAATAAAAATTAAGATATTTAAGAACAGTGGAACGTTTTATCAGAGCTTTTATTGTAGAAAATCGGAACCAAAGCACTGAAAAAGTTTGTATATTTTTCTGTTTTTAATAAATGCCTTTTCTTGTTTTTTTTTTTGGAAAACCTGATACGGCCCAGCCTTGCCCGGACCCTAGCTCCAGTGGCCCCCAGGTAAATTGAGTTTGAGACCCCTGGTTTAAGACTTATGGACATTTAAAAATGCAAACATCTCGTGTTCGTGGTAACAAAGATCAAGGGTTTTAATACAGTTATTTGGAAAAGTTGTGTGACTTTAATGGGTCGTATATGGCCCACAGGCGAGAGTTTCCCCGTGCTTGTTTACAGTTTATTGTTATGAAGTCCTCCATCTTTGATTCCAGGTGTGTTCTGTTGCACATTCACTTTGGAGTCTGTGCTCCCACACCTGCCAATAAATGTTTACAGATCCTACTACTCAGGCCCAGCTGGTCTCTATCTTCTGTGATCAGTCTCTGTCCAAGCTATACATTTGCCGAAGACTACGATCTAAGCATCCGCATCAGCTCTGCAAACACGCTGCAAGTGTGATCCATCACATGGACTTCAAGGTGCTAGGTCACCCCTTAATTGTCCTACTAAGAACTCCTCTCACCTGGGTTACTAAGAACCATTGAAGATATTTCGATTTTATATTTTGTCGAGTTCTATTTGTACATTTATTAAAACAGGAACAGAAGCAATACTGCCTGATATCGCCTGAGAGTTTTGTATCTTGGAGCAATTTAGATGTGTCCAGGTAAATTCGATAGTGGCCGGTTGGAAGTTTGTGTGAGCGTCCCTCTAATTGTGATGGGAATTGGGTGTTCCTGTAAAGAATGATGAGGTATACTACGGATGGAACAATCCACCGTAGTCATGATTCAGTACAAACCTCGTTTTTAAGGTCAACGTTCAGTTCATTTTGGGTACAGTAAAGGGACAGAATGCAATTCGTACCTTTGTACCTAAGGTTCTGTACCAAAAACCCAACTGCACATACATACACATACCTTTACATGCCTACATAGTGTTGAGTACAATCACACGACGCCAGTTGACTTCTATGAGTTGTCAAAGGATTATGTTCCTCACGTAACATAAAAAGCTGAGATTTTGCATTATTTGATTTTTGCATGATTTGTTCATCATTCTAAAAAAGCGGTCAACTGCCAATTTCAGTGAAAAACTCCAGTCAAGCCAACTTACTTAATCTCAATCTAGCCGTGACCCTTGCAACCCCTTCGACACAGCTGACTGCGAAACTGCCAGTCCACACAACCAATGTCCTCATTGCCTTATGACAGCATTCTTAGCGCAAGCTTGCCACGCCCCCTCGTAAACTGGACCATTTTTTAAGGAAATAGGGGGGAAAAAGCAGAGGAAATACCCAAAACAGAATACAATGTGTGTGTGAAAAGGAGGCAGTGCACATCAATCTAGAGCGTCTCAACTAGGGGTCACACTGGGGTGAGGTGCCTCTGGGGAAAACTGTTCTCCGGGCTTGAGTGGGAGGCTGGTAAATATCTCCTGGCCAAACCTGCCCTGGTCTTCATCAAGCGTTTGTTAGGCGGCAACAGTTTCAACAATCACAGGGCCGTTCATTTGGATGACAACTGCATTGTGGTGGCCTGAAACGAGCAGACGTGATCCCTTGCTTCCTCCGTGTTGACTTTCGGGATGTAGGACTTTATGATGTTAAGATGTTCCCATCCATGTAGATTGCGAGCCGTTGATTATGAGGGCCTGTGACATGTTCCTGGAAGAAGGCTGACATCATGTCCAGTACAGACCAGGCTGCTTAAAATGGTTGGTTCTATGCATGTCGGAAATGCAAAAAATAAGCCTAAATAAGTACGAAGGAAATGTATGGCATTGAGATGTAACACTTTTGTAATCATTGGTGCCCTATGATTTACGTGTTAATACAATTACGGTTGATACTAGTCGAAAGTTTGAAACTCATGGCTTATGAGACCATGTAACCAAGGCAACCAATCGTCCTCTACAATGTAGACCCTTTGTTATTTATTATATAATATAATAATTTCTATATTTTGTACTGTCATACTGTCTTGCACTGAAAATAGAGCTGCTGCAATTTCATTCTACTCTATGTAAAAAGACAATAAAGGGCATTCTGATTCTGATTATCTCGTAAATGGAAGCTAGCTTGGTAAGCTTAGTTTATCAGAGCATGCCAGTGCGAGTCAACCTTTGTGAGTGTGTTTACATCATGTTGTCTTGTACCACTTGTACCACCAGTGTTTTTTTCAAAGGCTGCTGATATTCTTGCTCCCAGCTCGTCATTACAAATATTTTATGTTACTGTTGGAATTGCATTGGAAATTACGTCTTGCTTCATGCACGGGCATTACAACTTGTGGATTTTGTTGAAATGTTTGCAAAGGCCAACACCCAATTTGAAAAGGTAGCGTAGCGACATCCGCTTCTGAATAATAAAAAAAAAATTAAACAGAAAAATTTGTGCCTTAAATGAAGAGTTGTTGAGTTGTTGGAGGCATTTCTGTTTAAAAATATTTAAAAAAAAGCACCCACCCCTCCTTGGAAGACACACTCACATTGTGGATGTGTTGCACACCAAATGTTACAACGGGAAACACTGCACAGGAAATTGACTTAACAGCTGCCTCTCACAAGATGACTTTTTAAGACCAGCTCAGCTGACTGCTAGTGGTGGTTGGAACACATGGCAGGACATCTTAAGTGCAGAGCCCTGCCCATGGGCTCATCAATTCTGATAAGATAAAATGTTAAGACTGAGTTGTTTATATACAAGCACACAAAAAGACACACACACAGAACAGCAGGATCTTACAAATTCCCTTCCCTCCTCTCTTTCTTTGGGGCAGACTTAAATTTGGGAATTTGTTTTAAGGTGCTAACAAGAAACAGCTGCGATACAGGTCAGAGGACCTCAGAACAACTGCAGGGCGTCCTTAAAATGTGTACACAAAGTGCCTATACTATACTATACAAATGCCTATATACTATATACATATACAGTTATAAATAATAATGTGTTTTTACTATACATATATATAAATATGTATACACTATACAATATATGTATATACACACACAGAAATAAATTATGAGAATAGAAATAAATATGGGGCCATACAGTGGCCAAGTGGTTAGCATGTTGACCTCCCAGCAATCCACGTGTGTGTGGTTTTTTTTTCTGGCGATTCTGGTTTCCTCCCACATTGCAAATATATACATGTGCAGTTATTATGTGCATAATTTAAATTATCCATAGGTGTGAATGTAGTGTGAATAATTATTTGTTGATATGTGCCCTGCCCGACTCCAAATTGTCCATAGGTATGAATGTGAGTGTGAATGGTTGTTTGTCTATATGTGCCCTGTGATTGGCTGGCCACCAGTCCAGGGTGTACCCCGCCTCTCGCCCGAAGACAGCTGGGATAGGCTCCAGCACCCCCGCCACCCTCGTGAGGAAAAGCGGTAGAAAATGAATGAATGAATGAATGAATGAATGAATGAATGAATGAGCCCTGCCATTGGCTGGTGAGAGAGGTTGGCCAGTCCAGAGTTTACCTGACCTCTCGGCCGAAGTCAGCTGGGATAGGCTCCACCCTCCACCTGTGACCTGAATGCAAGTGCAATAGAAAATGGATGGATTGATGGATGTACAAATACGATTCCTCTAGTGCTAAAATACGCTGAACAAGCAGTTTAATTTACCCTGTACACTTTGTCACCAACTTTTACTGGGTCTCCGGAGAAGTTCATCTCAGCAACATGGTCCATCGCCTTTCGATCGATCAGCTTAAGACTCAAAATTTGGGCGGACCCAATTTGAAGATGTTGCAGACTGGGAGATCTTCAAGCTAGAGGTACACCAGCCATTGAAACTTCTCTATTGTGATTTTGGCGTACAAAAGTGGTGGTTAATTATGGAGGAACAATCGCCATACAGTCTGCTAACCCTGACCGCAAAGCTGTAAACCTCAGAGAAACACTGAATAATGAATGAAAAATGAGTAGTAGAAAACATTGTTCCTATTGTTAATCTTAGCATAGCCAAAAAAACAATGACATTGTGAAGCAATTACATTGTAGAATGCTGCATGACTGCTCATCTTGATTTGATTAAAAAAACAAAGCAGCAAAGAAAAATATTGTGCTAGGATACGTTCAGACCTGATTTCCATTCCTTAAAGCAGTAGTATTACTTGATATATTAATTAGTATTATTAGATTACTAAAGTATCTGTCTACCTATCTCTGTAGTAAAATAAATGTATGTATTCAAAAGTGGTTTCTACTTATACACATGCAACAAAAACATAATTACATCCTGAGTTACCATATACTTTTTCACCAGTGAGTCAGTTTGGACTTCAACATAGACAAATGAACCAAATCCATCTGGCTTCAGTTGGAGAAGATTTTAAAGAGTTTAGGCGTTGTGGCTTATGTTATTGCAGGGCCTTGATTAGAAAGCATTTTCCATTTGCCCCCCCCCCTTCAAAGCTCTAATCTAAGAGCTCATTGAAGTTTTAGGAATTCCTGCCTGGCTTTTGATAATGATCCACATGTGTTCCAGTTGTTATCTTCATCTAACTCTTGTTGGCTCTGTGGGGACAGGGTGCCACATGCCGCCACTGAATTATTCCTTGTGCTCTTTAAATGTACCACATAAGGAGCACCATGCTGAGTCGCATCATGTGCTGCGATTTAGGGAGGAGGGATCTCTCGTTCTATATTGTACCAGATTTGACAATATATACCCTCAAAGGTGCCCATATTACAATTACAATAATAATATTTGTATGAGATGCAATGTCACTTCCTCTAAAATCAATAACATGAATATGAAAAAGCACAATGAGCTCCACAGCTATACATAAGATATGTCGCCGCTGTACCAGAGTTAACGGTTCCTATTTCAGAATTTCCACGTGCACACATGAAGGCGTGCAGCGGCGACTTCTATACTACAATCACTTCTCCAGACCGCAAAATTGTACCCAAAGTCAAAGTCAGGACGTGCAATTGCTTCTCCACACACTATACATGTTTTAAAAAAAAAAAACAACCACAAACAAAATGACTTCAATTCCTTTCCAGACACCTTGACTTCCAGTGTGGGGTGGAACAATGAATCACACATGCAGCTGCTATGCAATTAGTTGTGCATTTACACACAGCGGCTGTGGCAGGAAAAAGCCGGAGTGGACTTTGTTGACTTTTTTTGAAGAACTTTTTTTGAAGAGCTGTTTTCCTTTTCTCATTGAAGTATACATTTTGCGCATTTTTTGTCACAAGTATGTTTCTGATAATTCAATGCTGATGTTCAAACCAGGGCAACGATGACAGTGAATGAACATGTTGTCCTTGTCCAAGTAAAATGCCTGTTCTGCTTTTTGATTTCAGTTTAAACTAAAGTTCTGTTGCTGAAAACAATAACTTTTTCTACTTTTTCTTGACATTAATATATATGGGTCAAAATTGACCCGAACACCATAGATGTTTCTTTCATGATTAATACTAAAATGAGAAAATAAATAAAACTAAATTTAAGAGATATGTTCTATAGCCCTCAGTAATAGCCAGGTAACAAAAGAACCTTAAATTTATTGATATAATTCTTTTGAGGTTCATTTTACCATTTTTGGAAATTGAAATGGAGGGGTATAGTGACAAAAAAAGACCTACATGCCCACACCAAAAGTATTAAAACCAACATTTCCATGGATGAGGAAGCCTAAGAAGATAACCAATAGATGAGAAGAAAATTTGATGGTAACTTATTGTTTTTAGTGTGGGTCAAAACCGACCCGTAACATAAAAGATGATACCAGAAAGCTAACACAAGAGGAAAGTTAATTGTATTTTAGGATCCAAATAAATGAGGAACATACGTATATCTGTGACTTCCAGAGTCGGGACAATTTAAAAAGCACTTTTACAACAGGGATCAGTTTCTGTAGTGATAACTAGCTCGGGATATTTGATTCTCACCTGTCAAGACCGCAACTTGTCAGTTTCTACTATTAGTACAAGTGAGTGCTTCTACTTCCACGTGGTACCCATCAACCCAGACCACAAGGTAGCGGTCCTGTTTGGCTGCAACAGACTCTTGCCTACAGGGACATTTGGCTCACTCAGTACTGGGATTATGTCATCTTACATGTGTTGGGTAATGACAGCCTAATGGTGTTAGTAACGATGTGGCGGTAGAGTGTGGGAAGGGATAGAAAAGCCATGTTTATGGTACATTGGACATGGGAAATATTGTTTTTGCAAAGTAGTTGTGTGACAGGTATAATGTGTGGGAATTCCATATGTCAACCAAATATTGTGTACTGAAAAACTACTGAAACAAAACAAAGAAAGGCACACATGTACACAAAAAGGCTGGTACTCTATACTATACTGCACATCTGCAAAAACGTACATTATTTGAGGTTCCCTTGAGTTTCTCCCATTTCAGAAAATACCACAAGATTATACAGTCAATGGTAAATGCAGTGTTCATGTAAATGTTTTTATCACCGTTTGGCAACCAAACAAGGACAATGTCCACTGAATGGCTTGATTCAAATAACATGCCAGGTTTCTTGGAAACGTTCAATGTTGTGGTAAAGTGGGAAACATCAAGCAGTGATCTAAATTCCGGACTGGAATGGACTGATATAGTATATTCATAAATAAACTTTAAGTTTGAGGGAAAGTGTTGTTGTTTGTCAACTAAAACGTGCTAAAGGAGAGGAACTTGCTCTCACATGAGTCAAACATGTCTGACTTTGTATCAGCCTGTGGTTCATTGCTATTTGTCTTCCTGTTGATGTCAAACGTGGTCATTCCTTAAATGTTACTGTTAAGGAATAATGGCCAGGAATTACCGCCATCTGAAATGAAACTATGTGTATGACTATTCTTCCTAGCATGATAATGAACAGGCCAAATGTCCACATTAAACAATCGAGGATCAATTTAGACCAATTGGAGTGGAAAAAAAGAGAGGGTTCCAAGTCTTAATGAGTGTCTGTGAGTCCTTGTCCTCTGTTTAGGAAACTTCCTCGTCTGTAATTAGCGGTTATCCCATGCACAATAGAGAAATTAAATAGTAAGACCTTGTAATATAAATGAATGCTTCTGCTGGGAATTTGTGCTGGTTTCTTTCTCACCAAGCTTCACTTGTGAATGGTGGTGTAGTGGGTTTGAATGCAGGAGACCGTTTTTGTGGCAGGTGTCTTTTATCCACATAATGAGTTGAGATTAGTTTGAGACTAATTTGTGTGTTTCATTTGTGGGAATATCAGAATGTTTGCTTGTTGCTCTGGGATCAAATACTTATACTGAATCCAATGCAAATTAGTGCATATATAATTTATTTAATGATTTTGTATGAAGGTGTTCTCTTCAAAATCAGCATATAATCAAATATTATTCCTATATGTTTTACTATTTCGCCCCACTGAATGAGCATGAATCTACTTTTTTTTCAGGGTGTATTTTGTTTTGTTTCCTCCTAAATGACGCCCGAGCAACAGCAGACATGCAATTCTCATGCGATTGGGCTCCCGTGCTCAGCGCAGTATTGTGGTTATTTCTTTTCCCCAGCGATGTTTATACAATAGCGGACCACAGCTGTGTCTTCAAGCGGGGGAGGTGGGGTGTGGGTGGCAGGGGTGAAGAGGCTGACCACAGGCTGTCCATCTCTCGACCAGCTCAGCGCTGCAGAATAGGGTCGGTTTACACAAGCGCCTCCTGCCTGTGTTTACAGTTAGTACAGATTTTTGTTTTACCATGTCTAAACTCTTCCGACGTTTATTTTGTCTCTCTGGTACTGTGAGGTTTACGGCTGTCTAAGTAAATTAAATTATCCCAGAGCGAAGGTTACGCTGGGTCGGATTGGAGCTCATGTCATACAAATTCACATGCAATAACTTTCACAGTTTCCCATTCGGTTTACAGTTTTAGTTGGGTGGGGATTTGACTACTATTGACACAAACATGCGCTCACATGCTCGGCGTAGCAGACTGCAGCGCAATCGTTCCTCTGCAGGACAATTACGGTACATCTGTGGCGTGCACGTGCACAGCGACTGCATATTGTGTGTGAGTGGGCCGGGGGGGAATGATCTAACGGACACTGAGACAAACACACGCACACTCAAACTGAAGTACACTACCCCCCTCCCGCCGCTACATCTGGGGTCCGCACATGCATTATTTCAGGATTAATACGTATGTGTCATGTAAATATTGTGTTTTTGTCAGGACAAAAAGAATTTCTGTTATCAATAACCTCATTTCTTTCCCGTGGACCTTTGTAAATTAAGCAATTCAATTTATAATACAGGGCGGCACGGCGGTCGAGTGGTTACCGCGCAGACCTCACAGCTAGGAGACCAGGGTTCAAATCCACCCTCGGCCATCTCTGTGTGGAGTTTGCATGTTCTCCGGGTACTCCGGTTTCCTCCCACATTCCAAAAACATGCTAGGTTAATTGGCGACTCCAAATTGTCCATAGGTATGAATGTGAGTGTGAATGGTTGTTTGTCTATATGTGCCCTGTGATTGGCTGGCGACCAGTCCAGGGTGTACCCTGCCTCTCGCCCGAAGACAGCTGGGATAGGCTCCAGCACCCCCACGACCCTCGTGAGGAAAAGCGGTAGCAAATGAATGAATGAATGAATTTATAATACAGTTCAATTGATAAATAGATATTTATTTTATGTTATCATTAGTTATCATGAGCGCTTTATATCATGTTTCACACGAATGGTTGGACTTTTGTTTTGCTTTTTTTTAGTTTTTGAAAAAAAAACTTTACACTGAATGCAAATTACATATTGATAATCCAAAGGCTAAATGTGGAAATAATTCCACACATAATTCCATACTTAATATAAATATATCATCACTCGAGTGCCACTATCATCACTGGCATAAAAACAATACTAATACTACTGGATATCCCTATTATTGTTATTGTTTAATAAAATAATAACACATAGACCTGTTCTATACGAAAGGTATAATTAAATGTGTGTAATGCCATTAAGGGGGTTCTCCCTAATATAACATAATTTAAGGGAAACACTGTTCCATAACATGTGGAGTCTTCCCATCAAATAAATTGTTGGCCAACGGGACACCTTAGAAGAGGAGAAAAAACAGGCACCTTATTGCGCTTCAGTTTTACAAACAAAACAGGCAGGAAGCGTCTTAGAAGCAAAGACATGGATTATCCAACACATACTCTGAAATAACATGAAAAAAGGAAGTACACACTAAAGTGAATTGTGAGACTCAAGGAATGGGGGGGGGGAGAAAGCTGTCCTATTGGGTGCTGGCTAATCCCCTCAAGCATCCATATATTGCTTCCACCTTCTCTCCCATTGCTTGGAACATGTTGTCTGTGTACACACATCTGGTACACAGATTTATTTGCTAAATTGTGCAAACATTGTCCAGAGTTGGCTTTTTTTAATGTCAATACAAAGAGTTCTACTGAAACAGTGGTAATATGAACAATTGTCTCAGCAAGGGCAGGGACACATGTAAATATTATTGTATGTTTGTATTCACATCAAAGGTGTCCAAACCTTTTCCAATGACGGCCACATGCCTTTATTTTGACTTTGCGGACTAGTGATGGGAAGATGGGAAACTGATTCTTGGTACAACATTATAATAAATTTAGGTTAAACTGTACAAAATTAGCTGGCAGAGGCGATTAAATGATTGAATTATCTGACACAAGTACCCATGCATCCAATCATCTGTCCATTTTCTTTACCGCTTATCCTCACGAGGGTCACGCGCATGCTGGAGCCTATCCCAGCTGACCCTGGACTGGTCGCCAGCCAATCACAGGGCACATATAGACAAACAACCATTCACACTCACATTCATACCTATGGACAATTTGGAGTCGCTAATTAACCTAGCATGTTTTTGGAATGTGGGAGTACCCGGAGAAAACCCACACATGCACAAAGTGAACATGCAAACGCCACACTGAGATACCCGAGGGGGGAATCGAACTCCCGATCCAGTAAATATCTTGGAAAGGTATTTATTCATTCATTCATTCATTTTCTACCACTTTTTCCTCACAAGGGTCGCAGGGGTGCTGGAGCCTATCCCAGCTGTCTTCGAGCGAGAGGCGGGGTACACCCTGCACTGGTCGCCAGCCAATCACAGGGCACATATAGACAAACAACCATTCACACTCACATTCATACCTATGGACAATTTGGAGTCACCAATTAACCTAGCATGTTTTTGGAATGTGGGAGGAAACCGGAGTACCCGGAGAAAACCCACGCATGCACGGGGAGAACAAGCAAACTCCACACAGAAATGGCTGAGGGTGGAATTGAACCCTGGTCTCCTAGCTGTGAGGTCTGCGTGCTAACCACTAGACCGCCGTGGGAAATGTATTTACTCCATCTCTAATTTGGACTCATTTTGAATCTTTCTAATGCTTTTGATTGGGAAGGTTTATGAAATTTATGAATTTGTGGAGGAACAATTGCAATGCATTCGCTTCCTTCTATGTTTATGCATCCCCAAGCCACACGCACATACTGTATGCACCCCAAATTTAGGTCTGTCTAAAATGACCAAAGCATAAAAACCCTCATATGGACTTTGCAGAATGGCTTAAGTATTTGTATTTTGTCATTGAGTTCTTCAGGACAGGAATTTGATGATTATTTCAACTAAGTCGGAGGGCCAAGAAGTTAAACCCAAAGAGGGCAAAAGCATCTGGCATGCATGCGGTCATCTCTGCATAACTCTGACCTCCAATCCCCCCACCCCATTCCTCTACCTCTTACCCAGTCTGTGAAAACCAGAGTAGTATAAGAGCCTCATTTAGAGCATAGAAAGAAAGGCAGAAATCTCTTTCTCAGGAAGATTAGTGGCTGTCCCTTTGGAGTAGGCCTTTGGTTAGAGCAAGGAGAGGGGAGGAGGGCCTTTTTTTTTTTTTTTCTTGGCCATTTTTCTCTGCCAACGGGGCCGTGACCTGCTCCAGAGCGCCCTCCTCTGAGAAACACCCTTAAGACTTGAACTGCATCTGAAATGCAGCGATGATAGCCGTGATTAACACACTGCTCTTTATCTCAAAGCCACACTCGACTCTGTGCAGAAGTAATTATAAAAGATTTCTCTTCTTCATCCATCTGTGCTATACTTAACCTTCAATTAGAGGTGTATGCGATCAATACTCATGTTGTGGACGTTACAGCAAGATGGAGCCCTGAGTACGCGTTTTTTTAAGTTACCCAGTCCACAATTATCTGTAAGAACAGATAATTAATGTTTTCGCATGTGTTATTATTATTAGAATTATTGCTTTTTTGCCTTGTGGAGGGCTCACATGCACAAAAAAAGTCATAAAACTTAAAAATTACATATTTACAGATTGGCCATAGGGGTTCCAAACACAACCCCAATAAAATCACTCAAGTCAAGTTAGAAGAAAACATAATACAAACTGTTCTGATTGTCAGGAAATTGACATCGCAAAAGTCTATGCCTGACAAAAAAATGAAAGTAGGTATTTTGGGCAAATTCTACTGAGAATATATTGATGAACTCCAAGTAATTTTGCCTAAATGAGCCCAACTTTAAATCAGGGGTACTAGACGGATGGCCAATGACACATGACGAAGGATTTTAGCCTACACCACAGAATGGTGACAAACCTTAATGGCCAGTCTGACAATTTGCCACAAAAACAAAATATAATAAATCGGTCAACAATCATAATTGGTGTATATGAAGAAGATGAACAACCCAAAGTAATCACTTGGTCAGTTCGTGAATTAGTCACAGCGTTATCCAGTAGCGACCGGAAATGAAACACAGACCATTTCAGTCGTAGAACTCCTGCATGGGGCTTTTTAAGGTACGCCACATACAAAAGACGTGTTAAGTTGTGACTAGTTAAGTTGCAAACCATATGCATGTAAAACACTTGTACTGGGGTTGTCATGGCGACAAAAGTTCAGGCAACCATCACAAGTGTCACAGACATCTATAATATAGCTTTTGCGCTCAAGTACGGAAGACTGCGGCATGTTTTCAACGGCCTTTTGAAATGGTGAGACACCGTACCATCCTGGAAACCGGCACCTTATCTGAACACATGTTAGACTGACACAGCTAAAGCTCAGGTCAATGCAGACTTGTAAATCCTTCGGCCTTGGAGTCAGGTTGCAAGTGACAAGCCTGTGGAAGCAGGCCCTGTAAGCTGTGAGAAAGCTGTAGGCTGTCACACCAAATGCGGGTGCCCATTTAGAACCATTAACAAGGCTTTAAGAAAGCAGCCTGATTCTTATCTTATGATTGAAGCTAACCTGCACTTTTATACTTATACAGCTCCGAGCTGTCTCCTTCCTTGGCAAAATGGTGGCTCCTGACACACATTGTTATTCATGTCTAAACACGGTTCAAAGGAAACAAAGCATGTATTCTTCAGACAAAAGCGATGCGAGTACTCATAAAACAAGTTCAGAGATTTAACGATGAAAATTCCTTAGTGGTTTTCTTTTATTTTGAAGGTAGTGCACTTTAACCCCTTAAAATTCGGAGATTTGAGAGCTAAAAAGTTGTTCCCAATGTAAAGATGACCGTTTGGAGTAGAAGCATGACCTTGGGTTTTTGGAAGTCCTACTGGCACTGACAAACAGGATTTTGAATACACTTAAAAAGAAGGATTTGGTGGTCTGGAAAAGACAATGGGGTTCATATCTTTAGTCCTAAACTAAGCCATTTCAAATCTGACAATATTACAAAAAGTGAGTATTTTACACATTTTTTCGTAAGTTAAAGTAAGATGATGCATTGCAAATGTGATCCATTTATTTTTTTTACGCACAGACGTTTGGCTATTGTACCCCAGCAGACAGAGTTGGGTTGAGTGAGGTGTCAGTCTAAGGTTTAGACCAGTGGTCCCCAAACTAAGGCCCGGGAGCCGGACACGGCCCACTTCCACATTTGTCCCGGCCCCCTGAACAATAAAGCATGGTCATTTTTCTGTCATAGAACTGGAAATGGTAACCTATTGTGACGTGACTACAACCACACTTTGCCCCAGTCACTCTGACCCTGGCCCCCTTCAGAGGGAAGAAAAGTCATGTGGCCCTCACTAGAAAAAGTTTGGGGACCCCTGGTTTAGACTAACGTACCCGGTCATTAGTATAAAGCAAATGTGCAATATTTCCATCACTGCCTCTGTTACTACCTCAATAATATTTATTTATTTAACAACCTAATACAATACACTCATATGTGACTTAACTCATCTGTATACACCAGTCATTATTTGCACTATGATCCATTTATCATTGCACTAAAATTAATATATCTGCAATATGTCTGCTCCCGCATATGCTCCTGTGCAATACTAAGTGTATATTTTGGATATCTTGTATATATCTTGTTAAATTGTCTTTTTTACTCTACTTTTATATACTTTTTTTTTTTTTAACTTGACTACTGCACTGAAAGGAGAAGCTCTCCAATCTTGTTGTACATCTTGTATAATGACAATAAAGGCCATTCCATTCCATTAATAGTTGTGCTTAGCTCTTCTTGGCTGACTGAAGTTACGATCAATGATATGTGGACATTTTACTGGACCACGACCAAAGTAAAAGCTTTTTATCTGCTGTTGGAATACCGTGAGGAATTATCCATGTTCCTTTTGCCACTGTTCTAACAATAGTGTTTACCAAGCTTACAAATCAGTCCAATCTCAACAAATTGTCAATGACGCCTCAAACAGTTGTGAAAACAGAACAGCGGTCTCTGTGGTTTGAAGCAAATATTCCCTAACTAACCTAAATAAATAGTACCACTTTAAGAAGAATGTGTGTGTCATCTTAAAAAAGGACTTGATTTATTTAAATTAGTGACATATTTTTCTTTGTGCATGTATGCTAATTTACAAACCGGCTTGTATAAAGGATAAACAAATAGAAAACAAAAGAGTATCTAAGTATCTAAGGACAATCGTTCTAGTTTTAGAAGTCATCTTTGTGGTGGCAGGCCACCAGGCCCTTCATGAAAGAGTAATACAAAATGAATGATATGTTCCTGCAGTGGCCCTCAGATGATGCCTGTGTGTCTTTCTGATGGGTTTCAAAGTCTACTAGCTTGGTCCACCAACAGCATTTAGTAATTCATGACACAAGTACCTCAGAGGCACGAAGAAGGTCCCACAGCCTCGTTAATCCTACTTTTCGTCATGCGTTCGCTAATGAAAACAAGACCTCTCATCTTGTTATTATGAGTCTCTTATTTAGTAACTTTAAGCCAGCGTCCGCATTCTGTTACCTCGCATCCCAAACAGCTGTTGAAATGTGAGGATGACTTTTTTTTGTCAGTGGTACAAGGTAATGACATGTCAATTCCCGTAGAACAACACCACACACAATGGTCATAATAATGAATAATTCATCCCTGTGCTAGTTCAACGTTTTCTTTGCTGGCTTGAAAATTCTAGTCGACTCTTTGTGGAGGTGCCAAGGAGGGTGCACAGAAATGTCCTAGTTTAAACCCAGCATCCCTAAACAATTAATGCTTATGGCTCATCTCGTGGCAGGCCACCAAGCCCCATCATTAAGAAAAACTGCTAATACCACAATATCATAGGACCTCTTGTTTGCATTTCAAAGACCCTTCCCTCTTTTGCAGCCTTTATCAGAGAGGCCTCTGAAACACCATGCCGTCCACTGCTATGCCAGACTGTTTTAGTAATTCATGAAATGTACACTCGGGAGGTAGAAGAAGGTCTTTCAATCTCATTATAGCATTTTTTCATCATCCTCTCTCTGACATCTCCAAAAGACGCCGCCCGCATCTCTTTTCATGTGTCACCAAATTACGATCATGTTTTATATGACGCTCACTGCACAGTGGAGCATGATCCGACAACTTATTTATACAGAACTGAAGAAGGTGTCTCAAAAGTCAGAACATATTGTATAATATGCAAACACTATAGTTCAATTTAATTAATACATTAAAAATATTATTATTATAAAATATTAAATTATATATAATAAATATGAATAATAATAAATAAATACAAACAATAAATATGTATATTATATATAAAGAAATATAATATATATATAAATAATAAATAAATTATTATTGTATATATTATAAATTATTATTATTCTAAATATATTATTATTATTATTATAAGTATATATTATAAATATAAAATTATAAAAAACACAATTAAAATTAAACAATTAAAAATGTGAAATAATAGAATAAATGTCAATACAATTAAATAATAAAAAATATATATCTACATAGATGTATATACACAGTATATACAATATATATTTTTTCTCTAAGAACCCATGTTAGGTTTATTGGAGAGTCTAAATTGTAACTTGTTGGTACAAAAAAAAAAAAACTTTGCAGAGTTTACCTGTGAATGCATCGCCTTTGAACAACAATAACTTTTAGACAAAGGACCTCTTAAAAATGGAGCTTATGTAAGTACCTCTGGAGGTGGGTGACGGCTTCTTTGGGAGTTCTGAGAAGCTGCTTCCATCTATACCAGGACCCTTGGACTCCTTTTTCTCAGTGGCAGTCGCAGTTGAAGTTTCCATGCTGCTCATTTAATCTTCAACAGCTATTAGAGAAGGAGAAAAATATAAATATAAATGTAAGTCTTGAACATGAAGGGACAATTTATTTTCCTGTCTACAGCAATTACATTGTGGCACTGAATATAATTAAACTTCTTCAAAACCTTACCTGACAATGAATGTAAATAAATAAATCAAAGAATGTCAGTTAAAAGTTTTTTTTTAACATCGATGTAACATTTTGTATGAGCAAAAAACAACATTTTATTTATAATTTATTTTACAGGGTTTGTATTCTTGTTATTATACAACTGGGCATAAATGGCCAGAACCTCTGATGTAAATTGATGTTTTCATGGTTATTTCATTGTGGTTTATTCTCTCAGTGTAAATAATGTCAGGTCAACCCCTGAACACACACAGGTTTCTCAGTTTGATGTAATGAGTTCACAATGGCCTCTCTGTTCCAATTGAAAATGTGAGTGGCTTTAAGTGCTGAGGTTTTAGCCACACACACTATGTCAATACCTCCTCGTGTGTGTGAATGGACTGGTGACGTGGCAACGTGCCACTTGTTTGACTTGGTAGGATCATCTGCTGCTAAGAACAAACACAAATCGGTGTAGTCCTACGAGGGGAACCACACTATCCACATCCACACTAGTATGCTAGATGGTTCTCATCATTCCTCAATCTGCTTTGAGACGTAGAAGAAACTGTCTGCACGTGTTGACACCGAGTTGTAAAGAGAGAAGACTGGCTTTTCCTTCTGTGGGGTTGGCCAAAACTAAAGATGAGGGAATTTTTCATTCTTGGTGTGCAGGGTTAGAAACTCATAAAGCCATCTCTCCACAGACTGGAAAATACTGGACCAAAAGCTGAGACCCCACTGTCACAGAAATCTGGAGAATGAAAATCTGAATCAGAAACATTTTTATTGCCAAGAATGTAACATAAAGGGAATTTGTCCTGGTGCATTGATGCACAAAGGGAACAGACATTTGGAATGTGGATTCCGGGAAAATCAGGAATTTTCGGGATGTGGGGAATTAATAGGCTTGATGTTTTGACTTGGGTATTCTTCTTTCTATTTTGACTTTTCTCTTCAGGGGTCGCCACAGCAAATCCAACCCTGTCTACCGCATCTGTCTCTCTACATCCATAAACCTCCTCTTTGGCCTTCTTCTACACCTCCTACCCGGCAGCTCCTCTGGACATGTCCCAACCATCTCAGTGTGGCCTCTCTGACTTTATCTCCAAGGTCTCTAACATGTAATGTCCCTCTGATTAATTGTTCCTGATCCTATCCATCCTGGTCACTCCCAATGAGAACCTCAGCATCCTCATCTCTGCTACCTCCTGTTCTGCTTCTTGTCTTTTCCTCAGTGGCACTGACTCTAGACCAAACAACATGGCTGTTAATTTAGATAAATGTTCCTATTTACACAAAAAAATGGACTTACATGAACATCAGAGAAAGCAAACTCATACATACGTAGACTGAGGGGCTCCTCATCATAAAAGGCATAAAACGTCTCTGTAAGAAAATGAATTCAAGCTGCAGAATGCGTGAAGTGTTGAAGTGGATCCATGCGGCTATACCGGATGTCATCTTGTATATTGGCGTGCGTGTGTGTGGGCACTAGCAATCATGTCTGTGACCCTTCAGAGGTGCCAGTCGCCTGTCACAGAGCCAATGTAAGCCGATTAGAGGTGAACGACTAACAGGTTTACGCTGCATCTGTTTCTTTCTTTTCTGCTGCCAAAATATCCTGGAACCTGCCAGCAAGCCATCTTGTCTCAAGGAACTCTCACGTTACCCTGG
This sequence comes from Doryrhamphus excisus, assembly GCF_037039965.1. Lineage (NCBI taxonomy): Eukaryota > Metazoa > Chordata > Actinopteri > Syngnathiformes > Syngnathidae > Doryrhamphus > Doryrhamphus excisus. The sequence goes on along the minus strand of NC_136368.1, from coordinate 17,468,105 downwards.
TGCTATTGGCTTTTTTGGGAGTGAGTAGATGCTCTTTATGAAGTGTTCTAGCAGTCTGTCAATGAAATTACAAAGTTCTCCTTATTCATCCATTTTTGACAATAGTTTAAAATAAATATACATGAAATATATAAAACCTCAAAACACTCAGATTCCTGGAAATTGTGTTCAATGTCTACTAAAAGTAAATGCCCTTACACTTATTACAAACAGATTTTTATTTTATCTATATATAGAAATTTTTGCAATTAATTGGTTTATTTCCACAAAGTAGGATTCCTTATTTATAAATGCAATATTTTCGTAGTTAGACCATACAAAACCTGCTTATGACCTTCTAAATACTGCATATTTAACATTATTAGAGGCCTCTAGTCATGAAATAACACCCCTATAGTAACATATAAACTGATATTACCCGATATAGTAGACATAATGCAAGTATATTTACTAACCGTTTAAGACCAAATAAGACTTGTGCTCATGTGTGTTGCTGTAAACGTGTTCTGGTACGAGGAGAGTACAGTGGCTGGTGGACAGGAAGTGACTTGAGTTTTCGCTTGGCGTGGGTTACAGCCACAACAGTAGACTGTGTTTTTATTATGGATAATTTTGCCTGTTCTTAGATAATTTAATAATAAAAAATAAATATAAAAAATAAAAATAAATGAAATAAAAATTAATTAAAAAAGCTACTCTGGCAATCTAGTCTGGCCCTAGTGTTTCTCACTGAACATTACAGTAACTTTACTGACACCTAGCGACCAGTGTGGAATACTACATTTCAGTCAACGCATCTTGAATGCATCTTTTGAGTGCCTTGTATTGGTGCTTTATATTTTTCATTCATTTTACTATTTCTATGCTAGAAAATGCTTAATATAGGCAAAAATTAAACTGCACCATTTTTTACAAATAATTATAAATTATAAAGTGTCATTGACTTATTTCATCTTCTGTTGCTGTAATGGATCTCCTTGTTGGTGTAAGCATTCTCTTGTGAATGGAATGTTAATGTTGCACCATCAGTCTTCCATGGAGGACTGGTGCATGCATAGAAAGAAAGCTGATGATTGATCAATGAAAGTGCACGCATTCAAAAGGAATCTGGTTTACAATCAAATAGTGTGCTCAGCCAACCTTCAAAAAGACAAACGTCATCTAATTACGGTGTTTGCATTCGTTTTAAAAGGCTGCTTTCAACCCAATTCATACAGTAATTAGGTTTTTTTATTAGTGCATGCATGTTGTGTGTAGCAAGGACTACATGTTAGAAGTTTATCCTATTCAAACCGACCAGTCCAGGGTGTACCCTGCCCCTCGCTCAAAGACAGCTGGGATAGGCTCCAGCATGCCAATCGGCATAGAAAAAGAATGGTTGGATCCTATTCAAAAATATTAAAGTCTTTGAAGCTGTATGATTAGTCCCCACATTGCCTCCGTGTCTCCACAATGTCGTCCCATGGTACAACAAATGACAGGGAAGCCCGGCTCTGAGGGTCTGGTACAGGTGTCAGGAACCAGTCGGACAGATGGCAGGGGCCAAAGGCGAATAAACAACAAGGGGGCACTTTTCTCACCCTCTGATTGGCTGGGCAGCCCCGCAGTGGCACGAACAAGATAAGACACCCCCCTTTTTTCTGCCGTGTGACTGCGGGATGTTTGCAAACCAAGAGTACACACAACATATATGATAATACCAATTCATCACTACAAAAAGTGTGAGGAAACAGATTTCTTTCCAACGCTAAATTGTGTCTGCCGTTTTTGTGAGTAAGAAGTACTGACCGCACTGAGGATGTTTTGTTCTTGTTGCTTCCTGTAACACAGCCACAAACTTGACAAACATCTTTGAAAACAAATAACATGCAATACAGCTCTTGATCCCAATGAAAGTTTAGGTTTTAAATATCTAACAAATACAAGACAAAGCCCCAAATTATCTGGCGTAATACTCATTACTCATACTTGGTCATTCCAACTGTGATGTACCTGGGCTCAATTCCCTTGTCTCTCTCCTGGTTCCCACTGGCCTGTGTTCAAACGTCTCATTCATGCTCCGACCAGTACATTATACTGTCCCATCACTTCTATTCTGATGTTTTACTGCATGATAACTCCATGATGTCTTTGTAACACATTGTGCCTTTGAGTCTATTTTTGAGTGTGTATGGACTCAAATGAGAGGAAATTTGTCGTACATGGGCACAAATTAGTGCACTCACACAAGCCAAGTACCATGCTTTCGGTTTGGAGTGGACCCAGACACGATATGACTGGCCACTTAGAGGCTTGATTTGTACTGCAACTGCTACACGCAGCCACTAAAGCCACTAAAGTTGGAACTTTATAACTTGGAATTCATCGCAGTGAAAAAAAAATTCCATGCCTAAAAAGTCAGGCTGAAATGTCCTCACGCATGACATTTATCCAGATTTCAGCAAATCTTGCAAGTCCTTTTAAACAACAATGATAACGATTACCGAGGCAGAATAATCCAGAATGCTGAATTATTTGTTTATTCTTGGATATTCAGATATTAGATATTGACTTATATATAAGTCAGGGGTCTCAAACTCAATTTACTTGGGGGCCACTGGAGCTCGGGTCTGGGTGAGACTGGGCCGCATCAGGTTTTCCAAAAAAAAAAAAACAACAACAAAAAATTTATTTATTAAAAACAAAAAAATTAAAAAACTTCGCTTTGGTTGCAATTTTCTACAAGAAAAGTTCTGATAAAACATTCCACAAACGCATTTATTAAAAACAAAAAAATTAAAAAACTTCGCTTTGGTTGCAATTTTCTACAAGAAAAGTTCTGATAAAACATTCCACTGTTCTCAAATATCTTACTTTTTATTTTTCTACACAAAATTAAAATGAACAAAGCATTATTAGAGCCCTGTAGACATGACAAAACACGACTATAGTCACATTTATACTCTTTTTATTTACAACATATTGCGCAACTGCAGGGTCTTGAGACACATGCTAACTCGCAAACTAGAGAGCTAGCGACCTAAACGGTAGCCTTCAAGTTATTTCCTTTAAACTTAAATAGCCAAAAACTTACCACTTCCACACGGATAGGGAGGATAACTATTAACAGTTATTTAACCTTTAACATGAACATTAATTAAACGTAATAATTTTTTCTGGGTACATGATACCATACGGCATCCATATCAAACTTGCGCGGGCCGCACTAACATTAAACTTTCATATCAAGGCGGGGGCCTCAAAATAGTATCCTGCGGGCCACATTTGGCCCGCGGGCCGCCTGTTTGAGACCCCTGTTTTAAGTGCATTTTATTATGACTGCATTCTGAGTGCATTGGAAATATCGGGGTTCATCTTTTGAGGTTGAAAAATATTGAACGACATTCAATGCATACCATTTTTGGTCACGAATATAATGCCAAAATGTAACTTTTACTTTTAGTGTGCCGAGGGGGGCTTGAATGAATCAAATATTTTTAAAACACAGATCAGTGTTTTCAGTTTCTGGACAGCTTCTCCACTTTGTGGACTAATATGGAGCAGTTCTATTGCTTTCTGTTGAAAGTTTGTGAAATGAGTCCGTGGAGGAGCGATTTCTTGCGTACACTTGGTCGATTTAATTTATTTACAGCTATAAATAACAGTGCGGTGTATATAAGACAAGCCAGGGACAAATGAATTTACTGTTGCTCAACAAAGCTTTTGCTTATTTAAAGAGGACAGCCCGTACGTCAGTGCTTTTCTCTCAACTCCTTGTCTCCTCTTCACCTTCTACCCCATTCGCCTCAGACTTGCAGGACTTTTGTTGAGACCTGGCGTGTGTTGTTCTTAGCGCCTCGTTCAGTTTCAAGTGTTTCTCTCCTCCACTACCGTTCAACAGCTCCCCTTTCACCAACATTGAAAGGAATGAAAACATACATCAAAAGAGGCCCTCTCATTTTGAAGATATCCAGGCTTCTTACTTTCTTCCTTCCTATCTTCCAGTCAATGTGATCCTCTTGCTGGTAGATTCTCTTTCCTGGCAGCACACATATACACAAACACACTCGCACGCACTTGCAGACCGCTACAGCTACACACTCTACTCTGCTGGCAAACGGAACGGAGGTGGTGGATAGCAAAGATCTACCACCTGCAGACCTCCACACTCAGGTTTCTGAAGGTGACAACCATGCAGGTTATCATAACAACCTCCAAAAGCCAAAATATCACATTGTTTTACATACTTGGAGTCTTTATCATATTGGCTTAGACTCAAGTTGAAAGAACGCTTTGTTGCAAAACAGTAAGCTTATTATTATTTATTTGGAAAGTTTACTTTTTCCACACTTTTTTTTTAATTAAATGAATGATGCAATAAAAAACCAACACATTCACCCAATGATATTCAGATGGTTCACTATTTCCATGACTGTTTTCAATCCATAAAGAAGTACAAATCATGGCGGTGTCGTCAATGATAATAAAAAGCCGGTCATCCAGCACCGTCATTTCCATTATGATATCACATAACTCCGGTGTAACTAGTTCAGCTTTGTTGTGATGACCTTTGTCAGCTTTTAAAATATACCTTTGAAGAAAATTGACTCCATTTACAGATGAGGTTTAATTACTTGGTTAAAGAGAAATGTAGTCAGGCCTGATAGAAACCTGCGTTGGTTGGTGAAAACGACAAATAGCGATAGACAGCTTTGAAATGGTTGCAGTGCATGCACCCAACTGGACATCGGTTCTTAACCATTTTCAAGTTACACAGATATCTGAAAAATGCTAAAAATGACAGAATGCACGGAAAAGGAATGGCTTGACCTATGCATTTAATACACAGGTGGAAGCAAAAAAAAAAAAGGCAGCGTTGACGGGACGCCATGCAGGCTTCATTTTACACTGTGCTCAGTTGTAGCTTGTGTTTATCTGAATCCACAGTGTTCCTTGTATAATTCAGGCAAAATACAGCTGTTATGCCCTAAAATGGCCCGGCCATTTGACCACCATGGATGCCTTTGCTCTAGACCAGAGGTAGGGAACCTATGGCTCGGGAGCCAGGTAGGGCTCTTTTGATGACTGTATCTGGCTCTCAAGCATTTCTTACCACAATAAAAATGTATTTTTGCTAACATTTTAAAGTAAACCATCACAGAAATGACTGTTAAAAATAATATTCAAAATCAACAACTTTCTTATGCATTTTAATTCGTCCATCTATATTCTGCTGCAATACGGCCAACCATATCTATCTTTCCTGATGATATTTTCCAGGTCAAACACCAAAACTTGATTATTACTGGGTAATGCTGTAGTCTACCTCGGTCATTGAGATGTCAAAAAAACATGTAAATGTAAACTTTCCTCCTTTAGTCAAATAGCTAAAGCTGCAGAAGCAAGCCTTCTGACGAAGATGGCCAAAAGAATGAAATACGTCTACAGAGTACGGTGCAAAACTATGCAGCAGCAGAAGTTGTATTAATGGCAACAAGTATTTGATTTATTATTAGACACTGCGCTGCTCACGAAAGTGTGCTGGCCACACCCCATTGGCGTGGGGTAGTGTGCCTGGTCTATGTAATTAGAGCCCATTATCTAAAACTGTTGGTCTTACATAAAAATGCACACATTTTATTGCATTCAATGTTTAAAAAAATGTATATGGCTCTCACAGATACACGTTTTAAAATATCTGGCCTTCATGGCTCTCTTCACCAAAAAGGTTCCCGACCCCTGATGTAGAGTTTCATTCAAGCCCTTTAATTTACCTTAGCATTTGTTCTCTCATTCAACCAAATACTTTCTTCTTCAGCTTATTCTGACTCCTTGTTGATACAGTAAAAAGCAGGCAACTCATTTTTGAAACCTCTTTTCTTTTTGGTTTAGCACATTTTAAAACTTTTTCCAACTCCTCCCCATGAATGTCATACATCCATCCATCTGTCAGTCTGTCTCAGCTCATCCGTCCATCCGTTAGGACTACATTCCCAATCAGCTGGTCATAGAAAATGCAGAGTAATGAGCAGATAACAAGTGATATCATGTAAAAGGCTCACACAAATCCTGCCTACCAGTACAGGGAGGACAGTTTCATGACGTATAAAATGTCATAAAGCAGGCTTTGCTACACATCTTAAAATAAAGCTTTGTTTGTCAGTCGGCTCTTGACATAGCCACGATACGTTTGACCATGTGGTCACACGACTGACAATAACAGAACTAAATAGTAATGCAATCGCTCCTCTCGCAAGTAATTAATGATGACCTTCACCTTTCACAATATAATGATCAGAATGACTCAAATTAAGACTAGAAATAATCCACCAAACCAGAGGGCGATATAGTACAATATTGGAGAACAGAAGTAATGGGACAAGCAAATGGGTCATAGCACAAATGTTTAGTGTGAGTGCAGTCCAGCAGGGTCCAGGAAAGGGAGAAGGAATTGAAAAGTCCATCACGGCACCAATAGCCTAGTGTAAGTACACCCTAAAACAGCATTTAAAAAAAGCCCATTGGATGAGTTCTTACCCCACCCCCGAGTCTACCCTTTCTTGCGATGCAATATCCTGTAGCTGATCTCTTTGTCTCCAGATACCAACTCAAAACAGATGTGAAGCTTATGAAGTGCACTGACTCACAAACAGGATGGAATCTACAGAGACACACTACGTTTTTTGTATTACAGACATGCATGCAAGGGTCGATAACAGAATGTATTTAACCCACAAAAAAAAACAGGCGTTTAAAGTAATGATGGGGGATATATCATAGAAGACATTTGTGATGTTTTTTTTTTTTCAAGCACAAAACTGTACACGACACGTTTGGTGACATGTCACCAGGCCTTCTTATGGATTAAGGAATGGCAGACAACATTGCTAACGCCTGGGTATTTAATTGATTGTTCAATTGACTTTTGGTAATGAATTATTAAGCTCTATAAGAAAAATTCATTAATTCATTTTCTATTGCTTATCCTCACGAGGGTCACGAGGGTGCTGGAGCCTATCCCAGCTGTCTTCGGGCAAGAGGCAAGGTACACCCTGGACTGGTCGCCAGCCAATCACAGGGCACATATAGACAAACAACCATTCACACTCACATTCATACCTATGGACAATTTGGAGTCGCCAATTAACCTAGCATGTTTTTGGAATGTGGGAGGAAACCGGAGTACCTGGAGTACTCATTCATTCATTCATTCATTTTCTACTGCTTAACCTCACAAGGGTTGCGGGGGTGCTGGAGCCTATCCCAGCTGTCTTCGAGCGAGAGGCGGGGTACACCCTGGACAGGTGGCCAGCCAATCACAGGGCACATATAGACAAACAACCATTCACACTCACATTCATACATTCAATTTGTAGTCGCCAGTTTTTTTGGAATGTACCCGGAGAAAACCCACACATGGAACCCCACGGGGAGAACATGCAAACTCCACACAGAGATGCCCGAGAGTGGAATCGAACTCGGGTCTCCTGGCTGTGTGCCCTGCGCGCCACGCACCACTCTGTCCAAGTGTCCACAAATATTGTGGTAAACAATGTAACAGCTGAACTAACACTCAAGTAACGCTTTGCTCGTGTGTTAAAAGTTACATCTGTCACTGGACTGACGAGTCAAGCCCACTAAAACATTTGGCCTGGGTCAGTTATCCTCAATGTGTTGTTCACACTCTACCTCAAACCCACTGAGCTGTTAAAAACAACAGCAAAACCCTCTTTGTGTGTTTGCGTGTGAGTTTGAGTGTGTGTGTGTGTGTGTGTGTTCCCGATGCCAGAAAGTTACGTTTCATATTGCAGGACACCAAAACGTTTCCCACAGGTTTGGCTTTAGTGCATCCCCCTCCTTGTTGTTCCACTGGGTTGACCACTCTATTAGGAATACTTGTGTGAGTTGTGGCCCAGCTGTTTGTACTTCCACGTCACAGCTCGGCATTTGCTGACAAGAGGGAGACCCCTTAAAGTCGTAGCTGTATTTATGTCGACCTGTGACATCAGTAGCAACTGTGAAGACGCCAGGTGAGACGGTCATTTATTCAGACAATGTTGATGCTCAGCTGGCTCTTGAAGATGTTTGGCTACATTTTATGATACTAAGTCTGTTTATCCCCAGTGCAGGTCATGACATAGTATATGTCAAAATAAAAAAAGGCTTAAATGAAACATTTCTTTTCATTTTTTCCCCCAATATTTTTGCTAATGGTAATGGTTTTATTTCATTTGCACATGCATCAGATTACAATTGAATGCATCACATAATCAGTTCACAGTTCCACATGTCCAAAAGGAGTAGGAAGAAGCAAAGCTTATTAAATCCTACCCCTCCATCTGGTACTTTTACAATCAGTAACTGTTACATTTGTTCACTTCCTGCTTTCCTAATATAGTTTAATTTTTTATTTTTTATTTTTGTCACGTACCGAAGTACAAGGTGATATGACCATCCAATGACATAATGTTTCTTGAATTGGCTCATCGTTGTGCATTGTTTGAGGGTCTTACTCAATCCATTCCATAGTTTGATTCCACATACTGAAATGCTATGGCTTTTTAACGTAGTCCTAGCATATAAGTGTTTCAAATGTACTTCTTCCCTGAGATCATATTTCTCCTCTCTTGTAGAGAAGTATTGGATGACATTTTTAGGTAATTGGTTATTTTTAGCCTTATGCATTATTTTAGCTGTTTGAAGATGAACTATATCAGCAAGTTTAAGTATTTGTGATTTTAGAAATAAGGAGTTAGTATGTTCTCTGTAGGCGGCATTATGAATTATCCTTACTGACCTTTTTTGCAGTACATTTAGCAAGTGTTGAGATTGCTTTTATAGTTACTACCCCATATTTCCACAAAATAAGTGAGAACAAATTTTGCTTTGTTCAATATTGAAATATTTCTGTCCGCCTTATGTTGTATATTCCTAATATAATAACTTAACAATGTGAAAATAAAACAAAAGAATACATGTTTACAGCCCAAAGTCAGAATGCTCGCATTTTGTTGCCTTAGTGGTTTTGTGTCACAGTCACAGTGAAAAAAATGCCGAATTCACGCGCCCAAAATACTGGTGCCATGTAGCTGCAAGGTTGGAAAGCCCAAGTGACATGTCATGTGTGTCTCCTGCTGTCTTCATTAACGTTTATCCAGGAATGTCTTTTAAGGCCACCTGTTGGCACTTGTGAAGTCACTCAGCTTTATGCTGACAAACAGAAACTGGCAGGCTCAGTATGCAGTGTGACGGCAAGCAGGGATGAGGGAAAAGCAAATTCAGCAATTTTTACTTAAGAAAATGTTACAACGATTATATGTGAAACAACTGACATATTCCTGCATGTTACAACTGTGTTTTGGATCCCACTGCCCAACAAATATAACATCTGACTTTGGACTGCAGCCAGTGAGATCAATTCAACAGATTTTGAGAATTAAAGAGAAAGTTTGAGCGCTAAGGAGGCTAAAGACAACCACATGTCTCGAGCATATCCAAGCTGAAGTCTGACTCATGTCTCCAGCTTCTATCTGGGCGGAGTTTGTGGCCTGGCACTTCATCAGTGCAATTTAGAATATATTGTAGCCTAACCAATCATATAGATGCACTGGGGGGAAAAAAAAATATCTGCCCAGCCTTAAAGGCTTCATCTTCGCTGCCGCAATGAAAGACTGCAGTATAAATCATATCTGATCCATTCTCATCCGTATGGCTGCATTTTGTTGTCAACAGCTTCTGCAAAGGCTCCAGTGTCTTTCTCTGCATCAGATTAAGGACTGTGCCAAACGCTGCTGTCAATTTGCCATTGTTGAAAACTCAGTTTCAGGCTATCTGAAGGGAGAACAGTCATCAAAATGTTTGTGTTGGATTGGCAAGTGATGAAGATGACAAAACAAAAGACATTTGTGCACTTTTCGTATAACAAAAATTTCCAATCGTATACAGCCAGACTTCAATTTTCATACAAACCAGTTTTCATATGATCAAAGGTTTTCACTAAAACTGGTCTGTTTGCCCAAACAAAGCACCATACGCTGTGCTGCTAAATAACCCGCTACGGGGCCCAAAAAAAAAAGTTGCAAGTGCCAACAGTTTGATAAAGAAGGTGAGTAACAGGATGTACTGTCTGCATCAAGTTCCAGACATTTGTATATTATTATTATTATGTTTTTTTTGCATGTAAAACTATAGTTATACCCAATAAAAAATGTTGTTAATATGTGTGGATGTCCGGAAAGCTTTCATTGGATTTATTTTATTTACTGCAGGAAAAACTGCCTAATTTTCCTTACATTGCTGTTTTCGTCTGACCTTTTAGAACAGATTACGAACAAAAACCAATGTTCCACTGCACTGAATGAGTATTGAGTATCCGCTGTTTTAGGACTACAGATGTCCAGAATTTTGCTCTTTTTTTTAAATTGACCAGGATCGATAATCAGTCGGTCGCCCAGCCAATTGGGGTGGGCTGGGGTGGACTGTGCATCCACAATGAGGTACAAATAGGTGACTTTGGAACTCGGGTTTATTCCTGTAGTGTGGTGGAACACAATGAATAGACAAGTGCATGAGGTCCTCAGCATCTACAGGCCTATCACAAGAGTAATACACATTTAGCACACCTAACGGCATCATGCATTAGGATGCACTGGCTCACACACAAGACATAGTCACATTTAGATTCATTCTAAACAAAGACATGCCTTTAGTCTGAGTGGTTCAAGGACAGCTTTGCATTTGCTCAGGACCCTTTTCTTTGGCATTTTGCCGCAGCAAAAATCCCACAATTATTATTTTTTTAAAGTCCTTATTCCATATTGTGTACACTAAACGTACAAACCTCTGTTTAAAAATGCAACAGTCAACTGTGAACTCTGAGATCATGTACTGTCTGGAAAGTGTCCAGAGCACCAAACCGGGGTTATCCTATAATTCATCCTCTATGTGGTTGCCTAAGGACCCCAAATTACATGATTAACTTTCAACGCTGTCACTGAAGGACTAACATTAGCCGAGTGGAGCCACAGTGAATAACAAGACTGTCTCACCAATACACGCTAAAAAAAATGATGCAACTGTAGTGTGGAATACGATAATTATTTACATTTACTGAAACAGTGAACACTTTAAAAGACAAGAAAAAAAAAAGAATCTGACACTTTCCATTGTCCATTGTCCGGAGGGTGAGTTAATCTTGTGTTGAGATAATGAAATGTGTCCCACCATCCCCCTTTCACAAACTACCTCACCTCTCATGACCTGGGCAGGGTTTCCCCAAAAGACCTTGGAGCTGCAGCCATCATTGTTCCTTTGTAAGCCAATAGACAACGATGGTGTTGCTGATGAAACGCTTTCTTATAATTCAAGAAGAAAGTTATGGAGAATGTGAATGGTTTGGTTGGGATGTAAGGTTCCGACCCCCGTGGTTTACAAGTGAAAACAGATTCTTCACCGAACACAAGCATGTAAACACAACTGTAAAGCAATATTTTCTCTATAGTTAGGTTTGGTTACCATTGATATATTGTCCAATGTCGGTACCAAATCGGTCATTTTGAAATGATGCCTGTGCTGCAAAGGTGTCGGAACTGGTACTTTTAAAAAAGAAAACATACAGAGTTTGTCCAAACTTCCCGGTCCCCAACCACCTTTTCCAGTTCCACCAGGAGGACCCCAAAGCGTTCCCAGGCCAGCTTTGAGACAACCTTCTCCCGGTTGGGCATGCCTGAAACACCTCACCACGGAGGTGTCTGTGAGGCATCTGGACCTGATACCCAAGAAACCTCGACTGGTTCCTCTCAATGTGAAGGAGCAGTGGCTCTCCTCTGATGATCGAGCTCCTCCCTTATGACTCGTTTGGTCAAAATTAGGTAATAAATTTGCCAAGATGAAATAAATAAACAACAAACAGTTATAATTAAAACCAGCACCAATACACAGCACAGAGAATATACAAAAAGAAACTACTTGCTAATGTTCAAAATTCCACTGTTTGTGAATGCACCACAAACAGTTGTGATTGTGATTGGTCATATCAAGTGTTATGTTGCTGTTGTGGAGCGCAACAGCATAGAACTGAGTGGTGCCTTGGTTAGTGGCAATCTGTTCCAGAAGTTCAGACTCAAACCAAAACATGCCCGAACCAAGGTATGTTGCTAACCAAGCAGGTGTATGCAAACCAAGGCCAAATTAATTAATTGGGACGTTTATCGAGGTACTACTGTATTTTAAAAAGACTGTCAGTCAGTGGTGATAGACACAAATCTTTTTACATCGGCACTATGATAACAAATGTAACAGTTACTGATTATTGGGTGATGGAGGGGTAGGATTTAATAAGCTTTGCTTCTTCCTACTCTTTTTTGGACATGTGGAACTGTGAACTGATTATGTGATGCATTCAATTGTAATCTGATGCATGTTCAAATGAAATAAAACCATTACCATGATACAAATTTTCGGAACACATCCCTCTTTGTTACATTTGAACACAAGTATGAACACAGTGTGTGTGTGACAAATTTTGCAATCCTCCGTAGTATTGTTTTCATGGAAAGCCGTAGAAAGACTCCAAATTCGTTTACAAAGAAAAAACTAATATTCAATGAATGTGACATGCAGTTATGATAAATAACAATATAAAGAGTAGAATTGGTTCTTTTGTGAAATAAAATAAAATTAACTTGACCTTCTTCGGGGGCGGAAACACTGAGATGGTGTATAAAGTGCATGAGCTGCCACTCAGACACAATGTATTTTAAGAACTGTCATTGTTTTTCACTTCTTTTGTCGGGAACGGTACAATACTGGGTGACCTTAGTTTTCTTTTCTGGGATTGGAGGGCACTCTCATTGCTGCTCTAGTGTAAAGAAGGGGGAAGAAGGAGAGGCTTCCTCACCCCTCCTCCCTCCACCTAATTCTCCCCATCCTGGATATGATGGTGTCTACTTAACTTCACATACTTGAAGCAGAATGAGCAGGGCTTCTTGAGGGGAGTGAAACAGCAAGCGGTTAAAACAAGCGAGGTCTGTCAGCATGCCAAAAAGCAAAAGGGACAGGATTCAGTGAAGTGCTCCACAGATGAATGTAAACAAGAAACCAGCTACGACTACCATTTCCTCATTAGGGTCACAGGTGAGTTGAAGCCAATCGCAGCCGACTTTGGGTGAGAGATGGGGTACACTCGGGACTGGTCACCAGTCAATCATTCATTCGCATACAAATATTATTATTGGGATTTGGGAGGAAGCCAGAGAAACCAGGAGATGTTCCAACGACCCTTGTTTAGGCCGCATGGTGGCCAAGGGGTTAGCGTGTTGGCCACACAGTCAGAAGGTTTGAATCTCTGTGTGGAGTTTGCATGTTGTGGATTTTCTCCGGGTACTCCGGTTTCCTCCCACATTCCAAAAACATGCTAGGTTAATTGGCGACTCCAAATTGTCCATAGGTATGAATGTGAGTGTGAATGGTTGTTTGTCTATATGTGCCCTGTGATTGGCTGGCCACCAGTCCAGGGCGGACCCCACCTATTGCTTGAAGACAGCTGGGATAGGTTCCAGCACGCCCGAGACCCTCGTGAGGATAAGCGTTAGATAATGAATGAATGAAAGAATGAAAACGTTCAAAACAATTTTTGGCTTGACTTAACTGACTTAACTGACTGTTTGAGGGAGTTACTTTAGAGTCTGTTGAGTTAATTTGAGTGAGTTAGTTCAATTATTTTGACAAAGTAAATACATTTAGTTTGCTAATGTATTTGTTTAGTCTGACTGGGAGATTTACTTTACTTAGTATGAGACAGCTGGGATAGGCTCCAGCACGCCCGCGACCCTCATGAGGATAAGCGGTAGATAATGAATGAATGAAAACGTTCAAAACAATTTTAATCATGTTTCATCACAACAGGCTCTGCCTTGACCTAACTCCCCTGACTGTTTGAGGGAGTTACTTTAGTTAGAGTCTGTTGAGTTAATTTGAGTTAGTTCAATTATTTTGACAAAGTAAATACATTTAGTTTGTTAATGTATTTGTTTAGTTTGACGGGGGGATTTACTTTACTTAGTTTGAGTGAGTTAGTTTAGTTAATGTCAGTGAGATAGTTTAGTTTAGCTATTTTAACTGAGTGAGTTACTTACTTAGTTTGAGTCACACAGTCAGGAGGTTTGAATCTCTGCGTGGAGTTTGCATGTTGTGGAGTTTCTCCATAAGATAATTTTTTTCTTATGTCATGTTGGGGGGCAGCACGGTGGTCGAGTGCTTAGCGAGCAGACCTCACAGCGAGGAGACCAGGGTTCAATTCCACTGTCGGGCATGTCCCTGTGCATGTGTGGGTTTTCTCCCACATTTCAAAAACATATATGACCATAAATTGTCCATAGGTATGAATGTGAGTGTGAATGGTTGTTTGTCTATATGTGCCCTGTGATTGGCTGGCCACCAGTCCAGGGTGTACCCAAGTCAGCTGGTATAGGCTCCAGCAGAGTTAAGCAATTTTATGTTTTGCAATTTATATTACTGTACCAAAAATGAAGTGAACCATGACCTTAAAACCGACGTCCGTACTGAACCAGGATTCTAGGGTACCATTATACTTTAATTCTAATTAAACATTTTCCAAGAAAATGTGACTGTGACTGACATTGATGTCAACACGGCATAATTGAAACGAATGCAACGAACCAAGACTTCCGCCCTTCAACTACAACTTTTTCCAACTTATTTGCTGACTCTCACTCCAACTCAGTGGCTCAAAAAAAAAAAAAGATGCTCTGAGCATTTCTGTGCACTGAAACGCCACAGCAAATAATTTTCAACAAAACCACAGAGGCCTCAATAACACCCCCGCAAGCTGTATTTTCTTACGGCGGCCATGAAGCCTCTGAATGGCTTCCTTGGTACAGCAAAGCGCCTCGACTTGGTCAAATAAGTATTGGGGAGGCATGGGTTGGGTTCGAACGCTTTCTCCTTCCCCTCTACTTTTGAGGTCACTCAGCAGGAGTGGGTGGTTGTCGTGGAAGAGGGTGCTCCTCCCCCACTTTAGAGTCACATAGTATTCACCCGCTCCTCTAACCCTCCTCTCTGTCCCTGTACGCTAGACTTCATCGGTATTTGCTTTCAAAAAAAAAAGCTGTGCCCCCTCCTTCTTGGGCTATAACCCTACAACACACACACACATATGACTCCTTTCTCTGTTTAGTGCATTTTTAAGCAAAAAAAAGGGCAAAAAAGATGTAGATCAAGATCGAAATCAGGGCCTGTGTCAAGTGTGTGAAAATAACATTTAAAAAAATAGCAAAGTTTCATCACATCCACACACAGAGATGAAAGTGACATGACTACTATAGGTCTCTGAACGCTGTAGAGCGGAGCCCCCGATTGAGGCTGAATGAGTTGAATAGGCTCATCCATTCTTTGCCCCCTTTCACTCCCGGTAGGCTTTAACTGTTGGAACTCTTCATTCTTCACAATAGGCCAATGCACTAAAACGCTTTCTTTTCTCACTCATGCAAATCACCTTGGCCCTGACTGGGCTTGTCATCACGTGAAGTGGAAAACACACATTGTCTTCACTCAAAAATGTGCACATCAAATCATGTTGTTGTTTTTTTTTTTCTTTTTTTAAAAAATATGCTATATTTCTTGGAACATGCTCATCTTGAATTTAAGACTCAGTGTTTTGTTTCAGTGCCCGGTCTACAAAACAGTACACAACAAAGATACCTTTCATGGTGGGAATGTCAAACTTTATGAGAAAAGGACTAATTAATGTCACTGGAATTAATCAGTATAAAAAAGTTAGACACAGAAACCCGTGGATGAGTTAACCATTTAAAACTGCTGCACTCCTGTTGCTATAGTAACTACAACACAATTTATTGCTGTACACATACTACACTAAAAACGTCAGCTAAAAGTTAAATGTAACCAATTTAAGGGAAAGAAAAGAAAATTCAAACAGCACTGGAATAAGGAAAATCCCAACAAGGATGTCATGAATAATTTCATAAAACATTTTAAAGTTAACACAATATAACTTCTCTACCACCGAAACTCACTCAACATCTTCATTTCCTCTTCATGACCATCACTTAAATAAACTGTACATGCATACGACTTATTTATTTTGTCTCTTTCTTGCAAAAGGAACCAGGGTAAAAGAGTTTAAAGATCATTAACGGTGTTAGTCAAAGCCAACGGCAGCAAATGTAGCGGCGAAAAAGACCCCACAAAGGCGTCAAGTGTTTGTTGACCACTCAGACCAAAGAGCCAACAGTAAACTTCCAATCTTTCAACAATAAGTACACACATCCCACAGCTATGTGAGGCGGTACGTGTCCATGCCGCTACCGCACACTTTTCAGGCCTCGTGTTTATTTCTTGGCTTTGAAGCATTAAGAGATTAGGGACTGTGATTTTTATCATTATGTTCAACAGTTTTCCGTCTAAGCAAAAAGTGTATATACTGTATTCAAATATGAGCTAATACACGGGGTGTCCAAACTGTGGCCCCTGGGGCCCATTTCTTGCACAGTTCATTTTTTATGGGCCTGCAGCATATTTCAAAATTAAAATGTACTAATTAAACAAATTAAAAGTACAACGATAATGGTTCAAATGCATAAAAAAATGTAATGATCATCATGTGTACCACTTTTCTGACTTCCTGGTAACCGTACACTGGTGGTGGGTATTGGTTACAGTCCGGCGAGGGCGCCACTGTGCAGGGTGTGGTTAAAATATGTACATTTTTTTCCAGAATGTATGCCGCAGGATTCTTTTTTTATGAAGTATTTTGAAGGGAGGTTTAGTTCCCGAAACAATAACAATAAGACAAATAAAACATGATTGATAGATTGGATATAATCAAAAACATGCGTGCAAAAGCACTGAAAAGTGTCATGATGAAATAATTATAATAATTGAATGTAAAAACTAAAAATATAAGTCACTTAAAAGATGCAATGAGTGCCTGTTTAAAAGTCCAAAACCACTAAGCTGAGGTGTAGTTTTTTTCTGGGCATTTATTTCATATCTGATATATTAATGAATTACAATGTAAAGTATTTTTTGGTCATTTTGGAAAAGAATTGTTCACTATACTTTTTTGCCAAGTTCAACAGACATGGAAGTAGCATTACTGCAGTTTCTGATCACATCTCTTCTTATATGGATCAAGTTGCAAGTTGGAACATTTTTTGGATTCCAATGTCAGATAAGTTGAAAGTGCAAATGAGATGAGAAGCTCATCTGCCGCTGACACAAAAGCACCAAAAAATAAAAATGAGACTGCACCAATTGGTGAAAAGAGAAAGTTTGTGGTCCAAGGTGCTGCTGTCAGCATCACTACAAAGTTGTACTTACCTCCACCGCAGGATCTTTTCACCTCGACGCTGAAGACGTCCCACTCTCTCTTTCTGAGTCAACTTTTGGCCGGGATTCCTTCAGGATTGGGTCGGTGCCGCCACAGCAAGCGAACGAGCGTCTCTCTGCTTGACGCCGACCTCCATGTACAAAAGTTGGGGAAAAGTTTGGACGACAAGTTTGCGGCTATCCTTAATGCAGAGTAGAAAAAGTGGCGTCCAACTCGTTTTTATCGTCCATCTTCTTCCAACACAAAGCTGCCGATCTTTGCTTGCTTGTTTTGGCGCCTCTTTTCCGCTGCCAGTCAGGGAAGTTTGATCAAAGCTTTCAGGTTGAAGGTTGAAGGTTGAAGTTGACTTAAAAAAGAGCTTCTTGTGCAGACATGCGGCCGTGCTGCGATCATCAGGGCTGCTGATCTGTTTTCAATCCGACCCCCCTTCTCTCCTTCCTCCTCCTCCTCCTCCCTCCTCCTCCTCTTCCTCCCTGGTGAGTTGGGCCATTTGCTGCACCAGATGGGCGGACTAACTCACTCAAACTAACTAAAGTAACTCACTCAGTCCAAATAGCTAAACTAGACTATCTCACTGACATTAACTAAACTAACTCACTCAGACTGAGTAAAGTAACTCACTCAGTCAACATAGCTAAACTAGACTATGTCACTGACATTAACCAAACTAACTCACTCAAACTAACTAAAGTAACT
Source organism: Doryrhamphus excisus (assembly GCF_037039965.1). Classification (NCBI taxonomy): domain Eukaryota; kingdom Metazoa; phylum Chordata; class Actinopteri; order Syngnathiformes; family Syngnathidae; genus Doryrhamphus; species Doryrhamphus excisus. The sequence continues at coordinate 17,450,059 of NC_136368.1, read as the reverse complement.
CACTCAGTCCAAATAGCTAAACTAGACTATCCTATTGACATTAACTAAACTAACTCACTCAAACTAACTAAAGTAACTCACTCAGTCAAAATAGCTACACTAAACTATCTCACTGACATTAACTAAACTAACTCACTCAAACTAAGTAAAGTAACTCACTCAGTCCAAATAGCTAAACTAGACTATCTCACTGACATTAACTGAACTAACTCACTCAAACTAAATAAAGTAACTCACTCAGTCCAAATAGCTAAACTAGACTACCTCACTGACATTAACCAAACTAACTCACTCAAACTAACTAAAGTAACTCACTCAGTCAAAATAGTTACACTAAACTATCTCACTGACATTAACTAAACTAACTCACTCAAACTAACTAAAGTAACTCACTCGGTCAAAATAGCTACACTAAACTATCTCACTGACATTCACTAAACTAACTCACTCAAACTAAGTAAAGTAACTCACTCAGTCCAAACAGCTAAACTAGACTATCTCACTGACATTAACTAAACTAACTCACTCAAACTAACTAAAGTAACTCACTCAGTCAAAATAGCTACACTAAACTATCTCACTGACATTAACTAAACTAACTCGAGTAACTCACTCAGTAAAAATAGCTACACTAAACTATCTCACTGACATTCACTCAACTAACTCACTCAAACTAAGTAAATTAACTCCCCCGGTCAAACTAAAGAAATACATTAGCAAACTAAATGTATTCACTTTGTCAAAATAACTGAACTAACTCACTCAAATCACCAAACCAAATCACTTTCTCAAATCAAGTAAACTAAAACGTACTTAAAGAGGAAACACTGATTGACTAACTCACTCAAATTAACTGAACAGACTCTAGCTAAAGTAACTCACTCAAACGGTCAGGGGAGTGAGGTCAACGCAGAGCCTGTCATGATGAAACATGATTAAAATTGTTTTGAACGTTTTCATTCATTCATTAATTCATTATCTACCGCTTATCCTCACAAGGGTCGCAGAGGTGCTGGAGCCTATCCCAGCTGTCTTCAAGCGAGAGGTGGGGTCTGCCCTGGATTGGTCGCCAGCCAATCACAGGGCACATATAGACAAACAACCATTCACACTCACATTCATACCTATGGACAATTTGGAGTCGCCAATTAACCTAGCATGTTTTTGGGATGTGGGAGGAAAACGGAGTACCCGGAGAAAACCCACGCATGCACGGGGAGAACATGCAAACTCCACACAGAGATGGCCGAGGGTGGAATTGAACTCGGGTCTCCTAGCTGTGAGGTATTATCTGTATTATTTACTTTAATATACAGTATATATTGTATTATTTGATGTTGATTATTTAGCTTTTTCCGATGTGACTGGTGTCAGGACTTGAGGTGCTGCCACCTATTGTTTCTCTGTGTGGTTGCGTCACGCTCGAATGCACATCTTCAGAACAAGCCTCTGCGCATGAATGGCCTCCACCCCTCCATGTGTCTCTGTCGCTGTGTGTATGTCCTCAGAAGAGGTTGAATGGCCGTGTCAGACCCACTAGCCCTCTCAGCCACGAGAAGGAATTTTAATTTGGATTTTGTTTGTTGGAGCATTCTGATTGGGAAAAGGAGAACGTTTCTGTAATGAATGACCAGGAAAACATAAGATAAGTAATCACATTACAGCATGCATTCTTTGCCATAACAAGCTGTGATGGAGGAATACAATGGTGTCCAAAGTGCGGTCCAGGGGCCGTTTCATCAAAGTGGCTCAGTGCTAGACATGTGATAAGCAGGATTTTTTTGCTAATTTTTCGACCCTTTGTATTGAGTTGTGGACTCCTATAGAGCAGCTACACACAATAACCAGCACAGAAAACATTTCCCGCGAAAACGGTCTGTTTTAATGTATTCCACCCACGGCCCCGCCTCCAGACACGCACACTTTGCTGTGGTTGGTCACACAGAGTTGAGTAGTGCTTGTGGGAAGGCAGGGGAAACAGAGCTTGGCTCAGCAGAGAGTTTATATATAAGGAAGTCCACCCCTCTGTGATGTCACAGAGAGGCAGTTTTACCACGCCTTTTGAAACCGAGCATTTTGAGCCATCCCAAACTTCTTTCAGGGCTCAATTTCAAATGTGCAAACCTCATTATGTCCAATTTTGGCATTGTTTAACACGAGAATACTACATTCTAACTACATTTATAGGTCAGAAAATTGGAAAAAGCATAAAAGGTCTCATTTAAAAGTTTAACTTAAGTACTTTGGAAACAACTTGCAGGCCGGATTCAAACGTCAGCCCGGTTGTGGCACCCAGGCCATAGTTTGCCCACCCCTTTTCAATATTCAATATTAATCAAACAGATTAAAATAAAATAAAATAAAATAAAATAAAATAAAATAAAATAAAATAAAATAAAATAAAATAAAATAAAATAAAATAAAATAAAATAAAATAAAATAAAATAAAATAAAATAAAATAAAATAAAAATTAAAAAGATTAAGTATTTAAGTGCTGCCTTGTGTTTTTCATATATCTTTTAGTCTAAACACTCGTGCGTAGAGTTATTTATAATAAATGACAAATGATATCCATCAATGTAAAATAAAACTTTCCACAAATGCAATGATGGATGAAGCTCTATTGGCTTCCATTGCATATTTATTATTTTTTACATATGATTTCCTGGCACCACTTAAATGTATGTCGCCCTTTGGCCACGTCTGTGTATTGCAAATTGTGTATGCCAACTACAAAGGTGGTATAACAATGTGCACATTCTCACAGTGTGTTGTTGTAGGTGTTTGACATACTTTGCATGGAAAATACCGTACGCTATTTTTCGGCCCCGTTTTGTGTGTACGCAAGCTTTATAGGTGAGGCTGTAAGTGTTTAGAAGAAGATGAAGAGGCCACTGAAGTTGAACCAGAGATAGAGGAGGATGTCTCGGAAGTGGAGGAGAACGCTGATTTTGATCTCGACATTGAGGAGGCTGACCAGTAAACAGATGGAGAGGAGAGGCAACTGAAGAACAAAAGGCACCTGAGGAAACATTCCAAGAGTTGCTCTGGTCTTCATCCACCCCTCTAGGACGTAGGAGGTAGAGCAAGAGTAAAAAAAAAAATGCTGTCAGGCCAGCACTGTATGAAACATAATGTGAATGAAAAATTAGGATTAGGACATAAAGGCCAAAATGCAATTTTGTAAATTATTAAAGATTATGTAAATTATTAAACTGGACCACAAGTAATATTCAGTCCATTCTGAGTCAACCAGAAGAGCTGCAACATTGTTATTATAGTTGTTTCTCTCATCACAGTAAAAAGTTTGTATATGTATGTATGCATAGTTGTCTTTTTCTTTACTGATCAAGTGACCAAGTCATGCTTGTGCATAAGAAACAAATGTCACAGTTTTGTCTTATTCTGACAAGCACAACAGCTTTGTGTGAAACATTCAATCAATGTTAGAAAAACATGAAAAACTGAAAAGATGACACACCATGCTGCTGGGAAACTACATATATGATGATGTAATTTCCTGCAGGTGATTCACTGTTTGCATCTTCCATGAAAGGTATTGGGGTGCCCAAACTTTGGATGAAGCTGGTTACTTTCATATGATACATTTTGATGCTAAAGATGCTAAAGGCAATCCAATGTAGGTCAATATATGCTATCTAAAGAGACATCCAAGCTTAGCTTTGTGCCCCTTTTTTGTAGAAAAGGGCCTGTTTTATTTTGTCTTCATTGCTTCATTCACGTTGATGGAAACTTCACAGCACAACTATGCTGACTGCTGACTGAGGGGATGTCGCCCTCTGCTGGTGGAAGAATAGTATTGCTATTTCCCTGTCTGAATTGTGCACTGTCCCAAATTATACTCAACTTGTTTATAAACATGTAGATGACTCCAGTGTGATATAATAAAACATACATTTTAAAAACGAACAGAAACATTGTATGACGTATTCATAAATGAAGAATATAAATTAATACTGATTAATAATAATCAATCAGGTAAACATAATGCATTTTGTCCGTTTCAATGAGTATGGAATAAAATGGAGAATGCTGCCCTCTAGGCACTAGACGTTGTAATAACTATATTTTCTTAAGGAAATATAGTTATATAGTTTATATAGTTCAGCCAAAAAAACTGAAAAAATGAAGAATAAAGAGAAAATTTTAATTGAATAAAGCAAAAAAAATAAATAAAAAAAACCCATGCCATAAACATATGTTTCATGAATGAATATAGAGCCAGGTCCGTGTCAGGAAAGCTATGAATTTAAATATATTCTACTAATTCTACCATGAAGAGTGTTCAAAATATCCAGCCAGAAGTAAATTTGAATAATTTGAATAATATATTTAAATATTAGTGGTGGATGTATATTTTTAAACCTGTATGCATAATTTTAACCCTGTGTAAATTAGAAAAATAAATAAGTCAATATAAATTCAAATTTGTGCACCTAATTCTTTCCACCCCGCATAAAGAATGGTTAGAATAAATCTACCAGTGCCGTGAAATTGCTATGACACTGCAATTTCATCTTACCCGCGACACTAATGAGGACAAGCGGTATAGAAAATGGATGGAAATCGCTATGACATTCATTCCCATGATGAGTCTTTGCAAACTACACAAGTGTAGCTTGTAGGTTGACAATATATCAGCTAAACACATTCCTGTAGTGGCTAATCACACTGCAGAGTATGATGCAATTCAAGAATATACCAGGTTCAGGCCAAAAATGATCCCGGGGCCACACTTTGTACACCCTGTTTTAAAGGGAACAAGTCAATGATTGATAATTAAAATTCTGGTGACCTCGTAAAATGAACCCGTAAAAGTGAATTGGATTTAAAGTTCTTGTTGTTTTTTTCTGTGTCAAACTGGTTCTTAGCTCGTAAGAAGATTCTGTGTCTGGCTCAGCATTTGTTCTGGGAATCCTGCTTTCCAGCCTTCTCAAAGTTGCTTCCACAAAAGAGTGACCAGCCGGAGGTACGAAAGCTACAAAACAACCCTATAAAATGAATAGAAGCGCCTTAGTGGCCATTTCCTGGCCTGGGGTGATAAATCACAGAGTTTGTCACAGGGAGGTTTATGTTGTTTGTGCACAATCTGCCACCACTTCAAAGCCATGGGAGGGGACCACTGGAGCAGGAGGGAGGGAGATGTCCTCATTCAGTGACTCGTGGTCCACCACAAAGAACCCTGCTTCCAACATCCGCTTGAAGCATTTGGCAGAAGTCATTTGGAAATACTCATATTCTGGACCTTTGAGGATTCAACATGTGGGGACATCCATTTATTTTCAATAGTCATTGTCCAAATTAGAGACACCAGCCAGAGCACCTGAAGAACAACTCTGCACACAGAGATGTTCCAAAGGAGAGTCACACCCGGATCTCCTGATTGTGAGGGTGATGTACGAACCACTACACCAACGTGTCGCCTTGAACCCACAAGGAACCGCATTGACCCACGTGTCATCAACACCTAACAAAGATTAAAATATGTCCTATATACTGTATGTGTCCTAAAATGTGACATTTTGGAAATATTTTGGAGTGGTTGTCATGTGACAGTCCCAGGATATGGCTTTCCATTTTTTCCAAATCGTTATTTTTTTTTTGCCATTAATGTTCATGTACTGCAAAAAAGGTCAGTAAGGATAATTCATAATGCCGCCTACAGAGAACATACTAACTCCTTATTTTAAAAATCACAAATAGAGGTCATATCACCTCGTACTTCGGTATGTGACAAAAATTACAAAAAAAATAATTAAAGTATATTAGGAAAGCAGGAAGTGAACAAATGTAACAGTTACTGACTGTAAAAGTACCAGATGGAGCGGTAGGATTTAATAAGCTTTGCTTCTTCCTACTCCTTTTGGACATGTGGAACTGTGAACTGATTATGTGATGCATTCAATTGTAATCTGATGCATGTTCAAATGAAATAAAACCATTACCATTACCATTTTAAAGCCATTTACCACTTCTAGTTCTAATTCTAGTCCAGTTAAGGTTTTAGCATCTTTGTGTATTTTTGTGTTTATCTTTGTATCTCACCTTATGTCACTTTATTTAAATTTTTTGTAAAGCCACACATGTCGCATTCCAAAATATATTGTATATACAAATATATTGTCCGCATCATGAAAGATGAATATATATATAACATCTGTGAGCATCTAAAGTAAAAAGTTAGGTCTGTGTTGTGTGTGTCTTTGCGTCAGTTGGCCACCTGATGGCACTGTTGTCTCACCTTTCTCCCTATGCAACCAAATGGCTGTTTATGCTAATTTCTAATTGAGGACAAGCTTTTTTTTCCCCACCAACAGCCTACCTTCCAGTGCAGAAAGGGTTTCCAAATGAGAAATAACATGACAACACAATAAAAAAAAAATCATAGTGAACATTACTGATAATGCATCTGGGTTCACTTGACTGATTTTCACAATTAAAAAATATCAAAGTCATTTGAATGCAGCAGTTTTGTTATGAGTTGAAAGCATTTAGGACTTCATGCTTATGCCTGCATTTTCCAAATCAGCAAGGTTGTCAGCAAGGGTGTACCCCGCCCCTCGCCCAAAGACTGCTGGGATAGGTTCTGGCATACTTGACTTCTTTCCAAATAAGGAATATATTTACCGTGAACAATGTAACATAGAGTATGTAGCATCACTCATCTTTGACATGAACTAGTAGTATTTTAGAAAATACAACACAAATGTATTCAATGTGGGCTGCACGGCAGTCGAGTGGTTAGCACGCAGACCTCACAGCTAGGAGACCAGGGTTCAATTCCACCCTCGGCCATCTCTGTGTGGAGTTTGCATGTTCTCCCCGTGCATACGTGGGTTTTCTCCGGGTACTCCGGTTTCCTCCCACATTCCAAAAACATGCTAGGTTAATTGGCGACTCCAAATTGTCCATAGGTATGAATGTGAGTGTGAATGGTTGTTTGTCTATATGTGCCCTGTGATTGGCTGGCCACCAGTCCAGGGTGTATCCCACCTCTCAGGATAGGTTCCAGCACCCCACGCAACCCTCGTGAGGATAAGCGGTAGAAAATGAATGAATGGGTTCACATTCAAGTGTTACAATCCTGTTTGGGACCAACTACAAAGCTGTGTTTTATTGATATGACTTACTCGGGGACTTTCCTTTGAGGACCATGACGGCATCCACCCTGGCCTCACAAGGTCCAGACTCTTGACCGCACTTTGCTGCAGACGCTGCCTTTGTCAGACCAATCTTTATGACTGCTGAGTCAACAAACAGTAAGCTATAGGGGTGGCCGTATCAGAATGGTATCGATACTGTCATGAGAGCTAAAAGTACAGTATGTAATTAAAAGGAACACTTGTATTATTGTATTGATATTGTTACATTGTCTTTCATTGCTCTATTTATACAGTAGTCTCAAATTAAAAGCAAACTCACTCAACATAAAAAAGTATTACTCTCGGTATTTGTATCAGCCACCCCTGGCACTGTATTTACTTTGTATCAGATCAACATCCTTTGCAGTATCACCCAGCCTTAGTGTAGTCTTATGGTCTCTGCAGTGTGTGTGTTGGCTGAGCATCTGTGAGAACATCAGACACTGGACCATTCATCTCACGTTAACTCTCTCTCAAGGGAGGAGGCGTCTGTGATGATTCAGGAACAAAATACCCTACTCTTGTGTCACACGCACACGTACACGTACACACCTACACAAGTCAGAAAAACACACATAAGAAAATCCTTTATAGAAGGAGCCAGAGTTTATGCCTTACTTGGTATTTTATAGAGTTTGTCATCAATAGAGTCATTGGTGAGCTGGAGCCTATCCCAGTTGACTTTGGTGAGAAGCTGGGTACACACTTCACTGGCCAGCCAGATATAGTAGACACAGATATAACAGCCATTCACCGTCATATATAGATAATGAACCTACTATGCATATAAGTACATTCGGAAGTACTGGAGTACCCGGTGAAAACCCACACAAGGGTAAAGAAAACATGCAAACAACGCCTGCTCTCATGCATTTCCTTTCACTGACACTAGGAGGAATCAGTGATCTGTTTCTACAAGTTGTTGTGGAGCTCATCAACCTTTTATGAAATATTTCTACTGTACTGATTGTGATGGTCACATGATGATGGTCACTTTATCAATTTATCTTTGATCGACATGTTTACTTTTTAACACAAAGAATACGAAAGGGAAGTTCAACTTTAAGTCAAATGATGGTGGATATAGCACATAATTTTTTTTTCATAATTGATGTCAAAGATCCTAGACTGGTCGCCAGCCAATCACAGGGCACATATAGACAAGTTAGATAAGATAAGATAAGATATGCCTTTATTCAAACAACCATTCACACTCACATTCATACCTATGGACAATTTGGAGTCGCCAATTAACCTAGCATGTTTTTGGGATGTGGGAGGAAACCGGAGAACCCGGAGAAAAAAAAACACGCATGCACAGGGAGAACATGCAAACTCCATACAGAGATGCCTGAGGGTGGAATTGAACTCTGGTCTGCGCGCTAACCACTCGAACACCGTGCAGCCTACCAACATGACATAAGAAAACAATTTTCCTCCCATTCCGTTTGGAAGTGATGAGGTTTTGGGTGGGTGTCAAAGAATAACAGAAGTGTGAAGGTGACTGCAGGGGTGTTATTTCATATCTACAGAGCTCTAATAATGGAAAAAATCGTATTTACACAAGTTTTCTAAATATACAAATATTCCCTTTTTAATATTCAGTCTTATTTTGCGGCAAAAAGGTCTGGTGTGGGCTGCACGCCAGATGAGTGGTTAGCGCGTAGGCCTCCCAGCTAGGAGACCTGAGTTCAATTCCATCTCTGTATGGAGTTTGCATGTTCTCCCTGTGCATGCTTGGGGTTTCTCCGGGTAAAAACATGCTAGGTTAATTAGCGACTCCAAATTGTCCATAGGTATGAATGTGAGTGTGAATGGTTGTTTGTCTATATGTGCCCTGTGATTGGCTGGCCACCAGTCCAGGGTGTACCCCTCCTCTCGACTAAAGCTGGGATAGGCTCCAGCACCCCTGCAACCCTCATGAGGAAAAGTGGTAGAAAATGAATGAATGAAAGGTCTGTTCTGCAACAAATTAATTGTGATAAACGAGGGACAAAAGAGGCATGGGGAACTGTGAATTCCTCGTGTGTGTTACTAATGAATGAAGATCCTGATCCTGATTTCTGACAAATATCTTATCAGCAGTCAAAGATGCAACAAAATGCTTTGTCTTTGAAACTTCTGAGCAGTGATGCGAGGTATTGATAAGATGAAGGGGAAAAAGCAATACACATGCTCGCCTGAGGCACTTTCAGTTGCATATCGTCCATTTTGGGATTCTGCCATTTTGCCGATTTCGCAACAGAAATTCTTCTCCTACTTCTCCTCCATTCTTGTGTACCTTAACCAGGACAATCTGTTTGAAATTAGATCAACCACATTGCCACACTTAATCATCTTCTCATCTAAGTGACTCTCAAGAGTTAGCAATTAAGACTGGCCTGATTCATCGTGCTCTCAGGGGGTTTTTAACACAAGTCACAGTTTTCAGATGACCCCAGCACAATACTCCATGTTTTGCCATTATAGTTTGAGTAAATCACCAAGCGACTTACCAATGAAAGTCGGCAATGCCAATGAAATGACGGCAATGCGCTAAAGTTGCGTTCCCAGGTGCCGATGTTAAGATAAAGCTCAGCAACTGTTTGCGTCAGTCGCTTGTCATAGCACTTTGAATACTATCAGCTCGCTTTTAAGCTTGCCCAAACGCATTTTGAGGAACCCCTGGGAGGGATCATTTCAAACTATGCAGGCCCAATCGAGATACAGATCACTGGTCTAAGCCTCGGAGAATAAAAGGGCAGAAGATGAGGGGGAAAAGGGATAAACTCTTCCTGCTCTCTTGATCTTTCCCTCACGTTGCTCAGTAGTAGTCACTTATTTCACTTTATAAATTTACTTTGACATTTCTTATTCATGGGTGAGTGATTGCCGATTAAAGAGGGAAGAGTTGTAAGTTTAAAAAATGACTTACATATATAAGTGGAATATATTCAGATTGCAAAGTTAGGGCAATTTGACTCTTCCTGAAAATGTTCTGCCACACATCTAAAGACCTTAGCCATTGCCGATCCCAAGCAGAATGAGAAAGTGAGAAGGGTTGCGGCAGGGTTAGCAACTCTGCCCTTTAAAAACTTTTTTCGCTATGTAGCCAACCAAACGCTTGCTCCTGGCAATCCTTCAGCTAACTGTAATCCATTCTGTGTTCAGCTGCATGATAAGCTATTCCGCATTACCATTGTCCATGGCAGCATGATTAGGAATGATGTCACCAACAACAATGGTAACGACATGCTGAAGATCCTTGTCACCTCATTCCAGCATCCTGCTATCAACCAAATCACCTGGTACTGCAACACCAGTACTATACCATGCACCACAATCACTGGTCAGTGGGTGCTGGAGATTAGATGCATTTTTATCTCAGTGCTGAGCTGGAACCAACGAACCAACCACCGACTCCTTGCTCCTCACAACGAGAAACGCCACACCCCACAGTGTGCCCACCAGTACTCCATCGACGTCCTTCTTGACCACCCAAAGAGCTTGATCATCCCCACGCTCATTCTGGTTGTTTTCTGTCATCACAACAAGATGGACTCCAAGGACTTTGTTAATCATCATAAATCGTCATAAATCGTCATAAATCACTCCACACCCTTTATTGCTCTCTGGTTCTACCATATCTTACTTATTGTGTGGAAATATGGGGTAATAACTATAAAAGCAATCTTCACTCGCTAAATGTACTGCAAAAAAGGTCAGTAAGGATAATTCATCATGCCGCCTACAGAGGTGCATTATTAAAAAAATATATAAAAAAAAACTTAAACTGTATTATGGAAAGCAGGAAGTGAACAAATAACAGTTACTGTTACTTACTGATACAGTAACAAGTAACAGTTGCTGATTGTAAAAGTACCAGATGGAGGGGTAGGATTTAATAAGCTTTGCTTCTTCCTACTCCTTTTGAACATGTGGAACTGTGAACTGATTATATGATGCGTTCAATTGTAATCTGATGCATGTTCAAATGAAATAAAACCATTACCATTACCCTAAGTCCAGACTTGAGCGAAAAGGGGACTGCAAGTGAAGTTAGTTGGCTGGACCACATCGCCGACATGAACCTTTGGCCAGCTTACCGGCCCATCAAGGAGCTGTGCTAGGCCAGAACCCCCCTGCTAGCTCCAAATGGCACCAGTCTGATCATGGATCCGAGGACCAATGCAGGCAATGTAGTCCCATTGAAGTACATAAGTATTTTCAAGGGTCTGTACTCGAACACCAGGTACAGGGTGCACACTTTCTGAGAACCTCAGTCATTTAGTGATAAGATCATTTCACTGACTTTTTCACTTTATTCTACAATCTCAGACATGATCTAGCTGGGAAATATTTTATTGTGGCATTTTACCTGAGCTTCAGCAGATAGTAAATAAAAACATTTTGATGTAAATATGTATACTTACACAAGCTGACAAGGGACTGGATGGTGAAGTGCGGGTTGGATAATGATGATGTTAAGGTGACGCAACACCATATAATCTCTGTTATTCACCCACATGCTTTTGCTTTATGTCATCACCTATGTACATCTGTGCAATACTTTGTTTTTTTTACATTCAGTATAGTTACTCCAGACTCCACTCACTGTGCAATATCTCATCAACCTCCATGCATCCAACCTCACTAGCAAGATCTCAGTGTATAGACTGGTCATATATCTCATCTCGTTTCATATTATCTACATACTGTATTTGTATATAACTCTGGGAAAAACTGTGGATTTTGTTAATACTTGGGTTGTTTATATTGTTTATTTTTCTATATTGTGTATTTTTGTACTGCTTAACTGATTCTGTAAATCCCCACTGAGGGACGAATAAAGGCATATCTTCATCTTAATCTTAATCACTTATTGTCCACACTCACATGTAACCTTAAAATATCGAGAAACATCTTTAGTTATCACCAAAAATGATGCATGAGATTACAGCGAAAGAAACATTTTCTGTTGATAGTTGATACATACAGGGAAGCAAGAAGGAAAGCACAATATCACAGCCACGTATCACATTACCTAAGCCCACATTACGCTGTGTTGTGATTAGCCAGGTATTTTAAGGACAAAAGGCAAGAACAAAGGGTCTTTTATAAACCTGAGGCGGTTACTCTGTAGTGGAAAAGCGTATACATTAAACCAGGGGTCTCAAACTCAATTTACTTGGGGGCCACTGGAGCTCGGGTCTGGGTGAGACTGGGCCGCATCAAGTTTTCAAAAAAAAAACAAAAAAAAAACGCATGTATCAAAAACAAAAAAATTAAAAAAACTTTGCTTTGGTTCCAATTTTCTACAAGAAAAGCTCTGATAAAACATTCCACTGTTCTCAAATATCTTACTTTTTATTTTTCTACACAAAATAAGATGAAAAATAAATAAACAAATCAAGAATAAAGAAAATCAAACAATCAGTAATAAATAAATAAATATAATAATAATAATAAAACGGCAAATAATAAAAACTTAAGAAACCACATATAGTTGGTGGGTAGACAAATTATTTTTTTCTGATTAAAATGAACAAAGCATTATTAGAGCCCTGTAGACATGACAAAACACGACTATAGTCACATATATACTCTTTTTATTTACAACATATTGCGCAACTGCAGGGTCTTGAGACACATGCTAACTCGCAAACTAGACGGATAGCGACCTAAACGGTAGCCTTCAAGTTATTTCCTTTAAACTTAAATAGTCAAAAACTTACCACTTCCACACGGATAGGGAGGATAACTATTAACAGTTATTTAACCTTTAACATGAACATTAATCAAACGTAATAATTTTTTCTGGGTACATGATACCATACAGCATCCATATCAAACTTTCATATCAAGGCGGGGGCCTCAAACTAGTGTCCTGGGGGCCACATTTGGTGGGCTTGAGACCCCTGCATTAAACGCATGGTATCAGTGTAGGGAGAGTAACTGAAAAAGAAAGCACGTTCAGCACCAAAAAAAATGACATCTAGGCCAGATAGCGTATATCTTTAAGGTGAGCCAGTCTGGGCCACTGTCTGGAACTTGTTCCCCAAGTGTCCGTCTCAACGTTGTTTACCTCATCTCGACTCATTAAGCATGTAGATGGGAACTTGGATGCTCTCATTTACCAAATCTTAAGACCTGACCTTAGTTCACTCACCTACATGGCATGATGCCACTGCTGGCTCAAAGCGAGTAAAACATTGTGACATTGCAGAATTAAAAGATCTTAAAACATGTGGGCACAATTTCTACTCCATACCAATAATGCATGCATGTATAAAATCATATTGTAACCCATAAGAAGCCATATTGATACGTGTATTAGCAATACATGTGTATGCAATGCCAAGCATCCCAATGTGCTTCATACACTGAGGAGCTGTATATCTTGCTGTCTTGCCCATATTACAATTATAAGTACTGTATAATCGAGATAATCTGGTTGAATCCCATTATAAGACTACCAGAGTCTAGACAGCGTGATCTCTGCAGTGCACTCAATTGTAATTCTTAAATAACATCACTGAATTTTACATCTCTCTGCCACGCATACAAACAAGAGTGCAATAGGTTCACATACACACACACCTACCCATCCAGGCCCACACACACACACACACACACACACACACACACACAAGCACACGTGGCAACCGTCATCCAGTAATCCACCTAAATCAAACCACAGAACAACTATTAGACAGAGGGAGCGGGAGCAAAGGATTTACGATCTTTCTAAAAATACATCACAAGAGATGAATGACTAAAATCCCACTCGCTAATCTGTATTATAAATTTGTGCGTACCAACTCGGTAATGTTTAGTTTTCACCCTCTGTGCCCTATCACTGTGTCCTTAACAAAGTACGATGCTTTTGCTTTTACATTATGAGACGTGCTTTAGATCACCATCTGGATTAGAGAACGCAGGAACAAACTGTAACCTGAACACAGACAGACTAAAATGGATATCCTGTCCGAAGCTGAAGTTGAAATCGTCCCCTGTGAACTCAATCTTACAGTATATGTTTTCACTTATAATGCTTCTGCTTCAATGGAAGGGTAAAAAAAAAAAACAATGACACTGAAGTGTTTCCCGGCAGACGTTCAAATAAGATTCTCAATCCTTGTAATCCCACACCAAAGCAATGAAAAAAATTGCAGATTATTTTTGAAACCACAACAAAGTAAAACCATTTCCATTTTGCCTCTTTGAACCCACAAGAAGCCCCCGGTGACACTAAACCATTACCACTAAGTATGGAGAGAGTCTCTAAAAAACTATTGTAACGTGATGTCTGAGAGGCTATCATTGCAGGGTTTGTACTTGCTACCGGCAGTCTGGGGGCCTGTGGTGGCATCCCACACTTGGTGGTCCGCCACTGCTCGGTGGTAGGGAACTGTTGGTTGAGGAAGAGGCCATATTTCTTGGAACCAATGCTGCAGAAATATCTAAAAAAATGATGAAGATTAGGGGTGTGTATTGGCAACAATCTGGCAATACGATACGTATCATGATATATCACAATATTTTTATTCGATTAGAATAATATGTTATGCTGTATCACAAACTTTCATCAAACTTAAAGTGTAGCATTTGGATAAATAAAGCTTTAACATCCAGCATTAAATTTACAAAAAATTTACAAAAAAAAAAAAAAAAAAAAAAAAAAATTATGTATACAGTCCCTGACTTATCCACCATCAGAAGAGTATTTTTGTGGAACAAAATAACTAACATCAGTAAAAAGTCCTTTTAGGATGCTTGAAATAAGCATTATTTAACAAAATAGTGATATCAATTTGAAAAACAAAATACCTGCAATATCACAGTACTACTTTTGTAGTATACAAAAGGACCTTCGCATTGCTTGCAAGCGGCAGGTCCTCATGGTGTCTCGCTAAGTGGACTCGCAGATTTGTCGTGTTTCCCCGAAAACTTTATTCGGGCACGATACATTTTACAAACAACCTTGTTTGTAGATTGCAGCTAATTGGAATCCCTACAAATAAACAGATTGCACCTTGAAGAAAAAAGCTAAAAGAGTCAGATAATGAAATACTTAAATAACGTTCACCTAAATAAATGGTAGATTTAGGTAGGTAGGTTTTTGCAAACCTTCATTTGTAATGTCACAATTATGGAAACATTTGCCCGAAGAAGGTGGGATAGGCTCCAGCATGAATGAATGAATGTATATTTTTCCATTGAACTATATTTTAAATTCACGGCGGTCGAGTGGTTAGCGCGCAGACCTCACAGCTAGGAGACCAGGGTTTAATTCCACCCTCGGCCATCTCTGTGTCGAGTTTGCATATTCTCCCCGTGCATGCGTGGGTTTTCTCCGGGTACTCCGGTTTCCTCCCACATTCCAAAAACATGCTAGGTTAATTGGCGACTCCAAATTGTCCATAGGTATGAATGTGAGTGTGAATGGTTGTTTGTCTATATGTGCCCTGTGATTGGCTGGCCACCAGTCCAGGGTGTACCCCGCCTCTCGCCCAAAGACAGTTGGGATAGGCTCCAGCACCCCTGCAACCCTCGTGAGGAAAAGCGGTGACACAGAAAGCAAGATGAACTAGGAAAGTACTAAAATTTGAGTACTTTACATATATATATATATATATATATATATACGTATATTATTTTTTTTTATATTTATTGTCAAAAACTACAGAAGCACTCAGACCGCAGACCTCTGCTAAGTGCCATAGTTCCCTATAATCTTATTTTTTTTTAAACCAGTCTTTGAAATTTTGTAAATTTTTGAAAATGATCCTCTCTTCAAATCCTGGATCCAGATAATGATCCGGATGACCCTAAAAATATTTTTTCTCTCTTATAACAAGATCCAAACTTGCTTTTAAAATACATATTTCACCACACGGCTTGCAAGAAAAACCCATTAATACACAAACAACAAACGTGAAATACTACATGGAAAGGGGTTAGAGTACCATATCGTCCCCAAAGCACTCTGATCACTATCATCCCAATTAATGCGGCCGGAGTCCACCATAGCAGACACAGCCCAAGGGTTCAGACATATGCGTCTGCATTGGAAGTCCTCAAGTACCGATTGGACACGGCGTTGCCAAGGAAAGTCGCTATTGGCTGTCTTCAAAGTTGCTCATCATCCTCATTTAGTTCCATCTTCTCACTGAAGGTTGGAGGTCACGGTTCGCCGGTTGTGCCTGTTTTCGGTGGTTACTTTGCAATCTTGATAGCAATTATTGTTCTATGGGTTCCAGGTGACGTTCTCAGTCCGTTTGCATCTTCTATTTCATTTCCTGTTTCCCTTCTAGGAGGTGAGTTTGAAATTGGCTGTGTTTTATTGTGTGCATAATAAACATGGTTTTTGTTTCCATAGTGTAGATTAAAAGCTTTCTCTGTTGATTTGCCATTGTTTGTACTTCTTGGTTCTTGTTTTTCTGTTTCCAGGAAGTAAAAGTTGCCAAAAGTTGCTAAATGAAGTCATCGTCTAATTTAGAGGATCAGGATTTTGTTGCGTGTATACGACTCGTTCAGAATGCATTTATTCCACTTTTGGGAATGGCCTTCTCCTTTGATTTTGGATAAACATTTGCATTAAAATTGAATATTGTAACACATGGAGACTGCACGGCAGTCGAGTGGTTAACACGCAGACCTCACAGCTTGGAGACCCGAGTTCAATCCCACCCTCGATCATCTCTGTGTGGAGTTTGCATGTTCTCCACGTGCATGCGTGGGTTTTCTCCGGGTACTCCGGTTTCCTCCCACATTCCAAAAACATGCTAGGTTAATTGACAACTGTGAGTGTGAATGGTTGTTTGTCTATATGTGCCCTGTGATTGGCTGGCGACAAGTCCAGGGTGTACCCAGCCTGAAAACAGCTGGGATAGGCTCCAGCACCCCTCGCGACCCTCGTGAGGATAAGTGGTAGAAAATGAATGAACACATGGACTTGTTCCAGCTCCAAAACTCCATTGGCGTATACGATATTTGCGACAAACGGTGGGTTGTATCATGCCTAGTATAAGGACTGGCTGCGTTGCCATTTATGTTGTGCAGCATGTCATTAATTAATTCAAATCCATCATATTACATAGCAAACCTGGCATCATTTGCTCCTGGAACAATGGTAATGGTTTTATTTCATTTGAACATGCATCAGATTACAATTGAATGCATCACATAATCAGTACACAGTTCTGATTATGACCTACGACCGAAGTACTCCGACTGTTGTAGTGCATGTCAACGTACTAATGTCTGCCACTTAATACCGATTAAGTCGTCTCCTCTGCAAGTCGGTCAGTTGTTTCTCTCAACAGGCGCTCACATGCATAACTATGCACATGGTGTCACTCAACACAGACATAAAAATGCATCCTTTTGACTGAATGTCAAAATGACTTTTTGTGTTTTATTTGTTTTCTATTCAATGCCACAACTTTAGTTTTGATTCAGTAATTTAGCAGACGCCTAAAGCTGTGTAGGCAATTGAGAAAATGACATAACTTTATCATAGATACTGCATATAATTTCAAATTTGTTATTTTTGTGTATGTGGCACCAAATATGGCAATTAAATGAGCAAACAGCAACATCAATGTTACTTTCTGAAGAAATTACTCTACTAAGTGAATGATATTCAAATTTGCACACAGTGCAATCTTTGCACAGTCCAGGTGGTTCAAGAATAATCCCGCCTTGCGAGTAGCAAGTGCGAGCATTGCATGCCGTCTGGCCAGCATCCTTTCGTAATAGTGGCTCTGTATGTCTGTAAGTCCAGACAGACCAAGAGAGGGGATTTGGTCGTATGGGGCAAGAAACTGGGGCATACTGGGATCTGTGGTCCTCAAGTGGAATCCTGGGTTGTGTTCAAATCACCCAGTGATGGTGACTACAACATCCCATTGGTCTTGCTGTAAATGGCTCCATGCATATTGGCTATCAGCTGTTCTGGCAGCTGTCAGTCAGCACCTGCCTTGAGTTATCCTCCAAACTGGCTCTATGTTGGGACATTACAGCGGTTTCATATAAGAGTCAATGGCAAAGGAAGACTGGATATTACTTATTTTTAAATACTCATCTTTGTTGGATCTTGGTGTATGCCGTTCTTGCATGCACGCATGCAGTACATACCTGAGGTGAGTAAAATTCTTTTGACTTCAATTATCCCATCTCGGCAACGTGTTTGTTTGATATGCTGTAGTCAATGTTGTTTTTCATTCCAATGTTTTGCCGACAGACCCAAATAGCTGAATATAAATGTTTTGTGGTATGAGCATGGCAGAATGTCTTTTAAAGCCTAACAGTCTTACAGGCTAAAACCTGCCAGATGACAAATTTGATTGTGTTTGTGTTACTGCAGAAAAGAGACAGTGCAGACTTTATTTTGACAACTTGCATGTTTAAGAATTACACCTAATCACTATTTTGAGAGTCATACATATCGAAGCTATTGAAGCAATACATTTTTCATGAATTAGTTCTCATAAGTAGGTTTTTGGCTTGTGCCAATAACACGTTCTACTTCCAAATTTTAAGGTAAATACATGACCGGTACTGCAGGTACTAATAAAGATACTGGATTTGAAATGTTAAAAATCATGCAAACCTTATGTGCCTTGGGAATTTGTATTCTGAAATCAGAATAAAACAATAAAATATATTAATCCTTTGTTTAACATAGTGAATCGGTTGCAAATATGGTCGTCATAAGTCAGTTTCTTCCAAGTTGGATTCCTTAAAAGTAGTTAAAAGTAGATACATATAATAATCATAGAAAATAAGACATATATATTAACTCACACATGTTAACATTGTGAGAGTTCCTTGTTGTTGTTGTTTTTTTACTTGACGAGTTTCATACTTCCTGCCGTGGCTGTTGTAACATAATCAGTTTAAAACAATGTAACATTACTGACACCTAGTGGTTAGTGTAGATTATCCACATCTTTGAATATCTGATTTTGTATTTTACTTCATTTAGCCTTTTTTACGCTTGATAATGCATAATTTAGGCTAAAAAAAACAGTAACATTTGATTAAATGTGCACAGTTTTGACTAAAAACAACTATGAAACAATAGCCACGTTTACATGAGTTTTTCTCTTTCCGAATGACTTTTCCGAAAACAATGGTATACATGGAAAGGAATATTCCAATCTCTTGTCTACATGCACCGCTATAATCAAACAGAATAGTCAATGGGGCAGTAAAACGTAAACATCAACATCACGTGATACCGACTGATACCGAATTTTTCTTTCACTTGTTGGAATAACTCCGTATTGACAGTTTTTCGTTTGTCCAGTCTTGAAATAAGTTTGGATCAAAAACAAACTTTCTGCAACAGTCCAACGCCGATTGCTCGCCTCCATTTTTAAAACTGAAGATCTAAGATCTAATAATTACTTGGACTTGCTGGACTTGTGAATAGTGTATAGAAGCGTTTAGATTCTGTTCCACGGAAGGCGGTAATGCACAGGAAAGCTGCTTGCCAACCGCCAATAAACAACAGAAGAAGAAAAACACCACCAAGAAGAACGCACCCTGACAACTTTCCGATTGAGCGCGTACAAGATACCTCAATCGGATTGGGGAAAGGAATATTCCACCCCTGTGAATCCGATTATATATTCATTCGGATTGGCACTTTTCTTTCGGAATGAGGTTAGATTCTTTCCGTTTGAGCAAATAAACCGAATGCAATTAGAATATTTGGGTCCATGTATACGTGGCTAGTGATGATTTGTTAATATAATATATTATTTACTTTTTTACATACATGTTTGAACAAAAACAATAATAACGAGAGCTTTTCTCACACTAGTATCGCTCCGATACTAATACTACCCTTGGTATTAATACTACTAATGTTTGAATCAATCAGCCCACCTTACCTGACTAAGCACAGTAAGAACGTGCCACATTAATACTGTAAGAAAAATAGTGAAATAAAAGTTGAAATAATTGTGCTGTGACAGACATGTTTGACCCTACGGACACTGAAGTCGTGTCCCAAATTGTGGAAAGCGCAGCATGATACTTTTACTACAAAGAGAGTGTGTATGGCTGAATGCATACATGGCCTTTTAATAGGGGCAGCAATCAGGCAGCTGTTGCTGCTGAGCCCAAGGAAAACACGCTGGAAACATGCAGCATGTCAGAACCTCATTAACAAATGGAGCAGCGTTTATAACACTGCTGAGAGGAACAGTAAATCACTGTGCTCCCCCAGAGCGCTGAGTAGCAGAGTCTTGCCCTTTTCGATGCTCTGCTCACCATTCCCCACACACTGAATGTGTCTGTTTGTGCCCATTCACACAATGGCGGTGATAGTGTTTTTATTGGTTTTTTCCCTAATTCAACAGCCGCTAAATCTTTGCAGCAATTGTTTTTACTGTTATATATTTTTTATTTTATATTTATTTTTATTAAAAAAATTAAAATATTTTTTTTCTATGTGTTTGACGTACTATTATATCTTGCGCAGGTCCTGTTTGACCCTCGACCCACAACGTAGTTTGAGAAAATGCAGCAGTCTTGCAGTTAACAATGAGTCACACTGAACAAATATTGAACACAAATGGACACATAAAAGGGTATTTGGAATGGTAACGCCGCCTTCAAAACTCTGGTAGCTCCCTCGACAAGATGAAAATTATTTTTGAGTTGTCATCGGAGTACATCATGTTATGAATTCCACTTGATGGACTCAACTGGATAAACTGATGGAACACTGCAGGTATTTTGTTATGTATTGTCATTTATACATTGGCATGTGAGTGTCCCAAATAACGAGTGTTTATTGGACACGAGGCATCTCTCGGCTGAGAGATAAAATTTGGGTTATGGGCTCCTAGTTACTGGCAGGCATAGCCGAAGACAGCTATTTGGAGGGCTTGTGCACAGAGCTCAATGAGACTGCAGTAAATGGGTACAGTCCTAGTTCTGTAAACTACTGAACGTTCTTGAACGGATACCCTGTTTCCTTTTCACTTAGTTGGTGGGCGTTTTTGCAAACCATTTGTAATGTCACAATTATGGAGAAGGTGGGATAGGCTCCAGCATGAATGAATTAATGTATATATTTCCATTGAACTGTATTTTAAATTCACAGCGGTCGAGTGGTTAGCACCAGGGTTCAATTCCACCCTCGGCCATCTCTGTGTGGAGTTTGCATGTTCTCGGCGTACATGTGTGGGTTTTCTCCGGGTACTCCGGTTTCCTCCCACATTCCAAAAACATGCTAGGTTAATTGGCGACTCCAAAATTGTCCATAGGTATGAATGTGAGTGTGAATGGTTGTTTGTCTATATGTGCCTTGTGATTGGCTGGCGACCAGTCCATGGTGTACCCCGCCTCTCGCCCAAAGACAGCTGGGATAGGCTCCAGCACCATCGTGAGGAAAAGCGGTAGAAAATGAATGAATGTATTTTAAATGAATTTTCTATAATTCATAAATATAAATATAAATATAAATATAAATATAAATATAAATATAAATATAAATATAAATATAAATATAAATATAAATATAAATATAAATATAAATATAAATATAAATACATAATGTATTATTATGCTCTGCTTAATTGAATTTGAAAACAAAATTATAGGATTATAAATCCAATCTCACCAGAAGGTTATCAAACTTCTACCACTTTTACTTTTTTATAATTGTAATATGCTCTCTATGCATTCACACAATAAATATAGTACATGTATTTTCACTTGTGTTAACAGTTTGGCCATGAGCTACAGTAAATTAGATTATAAAGAACTAATCTTCACCGTTGATGAAAGCACTCCTCACATCGCATCATCACCCATCAGCCGCTTTTTCCATCTCATGAAACATTGCCAAAGGGAACACTTGCGTCCTGTCCAAATCCCACACAAGTGAACACATCGATTCTTCATGCATTAGCTTCTGATTAAGTCCTTCAATAAGATATCCATCACAACTGACACAAACCAAATGGACTCGCAGACACGCGGTCTGAGTGAATTGTGTCATTGTGAGGCTGATAATGGCTGCCTTCTTACACACATTACATGCGAGTCGGGTTGGGGGGGGGGGGTATGGGGGGGTCGCCTTGGCGGCCTGTTTTTGCATTAAGAAAAATGCCTCCCATTGAATAGGGCATAGGCAGAGCTGTTAAACATTTATGGAGGTTATTTAAACAGCCGTTAACTGCAGATTAAGTGAGATCTGCGCTTCTGGCTTTCGATGAATCTGCTGTACAAATCCTGCATATGCAAACACAAACACGCCTTTAGGGAACGCACTCAGATGGACAAAACTATTTAGGTAGTACATAAAATGAACAGACATACACGCCGGGCAGGCAGCCAATGTTGATTGGCCACTTTCAGAACCTTTTACGATGTCTAATATCACTTCATTTTTCACATTCACTTTCCTTTTCTTTGACACAGAAGAGTCTGTCCCATGCTTGGATGACATAATAGCAAAAGGGCAAAAAGTCTGTGAAAGTCAGTGTTGTGAGTATGTGTGACTACGGGAGTATGTAACGAGTTCTTTTTTTGTTAATAATATATCAACCATTAGAGCGCATATGTAACCACTAAATGTCATAACACAAGGACGGCATTTAGTTTTAAGTAGAACAGTCATTTGTTACTTGATGGGGTAATTTTTAATATGCTTTTACAGTAGCACCATTTGCTTTATTTTATTTGCTAGCTCGTTGTTCCTTCAGTGCGATTACTCTGGTCCTGAATGCGTGATTGAGTAATCATATATGCGTGTGGACGAAATTAAGTGAGCAGAGGTGGTCTCCATGCCAGCCCCCTATTTAGTTGAGGAAGGAAACTTATTATGTCTCGTTCGACCTCATTTAAAACTGGTCAAGCTGTTTCAGACTTCTTTTATATAAATATGCATCAATGTTTATACATCATTAGACGAGTTTGAAATGAAGGTTTGACATTAAACTTAAATAAAGCTGGGTTTGGATGGATCAGACAATAGTAATAATAGTTTTGGAGAGGAATTAACGTTATAAAAAATGCCATATTGAACGGTTAAGTATCTTGCAAATGATCTTGCTGAAACAAAATACATATGATAATTTGAATTTTAATGTTTTCCATTAAACTCGAAAAAAATGCAATGATGAGTAAAGGCTAAGTGTTTAATAAACCAAATAAGCATGTTGATCTTATTAACGTTGTACTGTACTGTACTACTGCCTTGAGGGGGAAAAAAACACATAGTCCAGAAAACTTTTTTTTTCTGAATTTATGAATTTATGGCAAATTCCAGCCTACTCTTCTTATTCTTCTTGGTAATTAGTGGTTTGCATCTTCTGGTGTAACCATTGTTGCTGATGTCATGTTATTGTAGGGTCTTTCTTTACAGATCTCACAATGATGATTTCTGAGGATTTACCTGTGGGGCATCTGTTGTTTTGTAGTGGGTGTTTTGGTTATGACCAACGTGCAATGGCTCTGATTAATTTTTCATCTTCTCTTATATCTGTTAGTTGCTTTTTTTTTTTTTTACACATAGATAACTTTCTGGATTTCATTTTGTTTCAAGACTTCAAGACTGTTTTCAAGACTCACAGGCAAAACCCGATTTGAAACTGAGCATAGATATTCAGTGCTATTTGTTGACAGAATATGCAATATATTCAAAAACACAGTCACATTTTGCAATACGGAAACAATCTGGAGTCTTTCTGCCAGAGCCGCATAGCGAATGAATCATGTGTGCTCAAACCTCCAAACATGGGCACAAAAGAGAGAAAGCGGAAAAGTGGCAGCAAGACTACACACAGGTAAGACCCCCTGTATTAATCTTGAGATGAATACATGGAGCCTATCTCAGCTGTCTTTGGGCGAGAGGCGGGGTACACCCTGGACTGGTGGCCAGCCAATCACAGGGCACATATAGACAAACAACCATTCACACTCACATTCATACCTATGGACAATTTGGAGTCGCTAATTAACCTAGCATGTTTTTGGAATGTGGGAGGAACCCGGAGTACCCGGAGAATGGGGAGATGCAATGGTGAATGCAATGATGGAATTACAATATGAAATATGAAATATAAACCATTTAACATCAACGACTATGTGAACTTTGGGTGAGCATTTCTCGTCTGAAAGAGTCCCTCTTTTTCCTGAAATCAATTCAGGCATTTGGTTCAAGGGGGAATTCCAAAAAGTTGTAAGCAAAGCTCTCCATTGCACTAACACTTCCCAGCAGATGTCCGCCAAGGAAAAGAAGTACATGGACATAACAATTGTGTTTACAATCACAGTAGAAGCGAGACTACTTCACAAGACTACTTCAGAATAAGTACTAAGTACCATACGTAAACAAACAAGTGACTAATGAAACAGATAATGTACAATTCCTTTCAGTAAAAGAAGCAGTGTTGTAGTTGATGTTGAAATGAAGTTTTATTGAAGTAGAAGTATTAAAACATTTCGCCCGAAGACAGCTGGGATAGGCTCCAGCACCCCTCGCGACCCTTGTCAGGATAAGCGTTAGAAAATGAATGAATGAAAGTATTAAAACAAAAGTACATTACTGGTCTAAACTCTAATATTTGAGCAGTAGTTTAAAACAAATCAGCAATGAAATTAGAGGAAAAAGTTCCCTTTTGAGTCTGGCTTTTGACTTGCCTGTTCCAGACTAATTTAGCCTTGAAAACACAGTCCGGCCCTATTGACCACTACAGGCTTGCCCACAGGAGGCAAGTGGTATTAAAAAATGAATGTCTGCAGGTAAGACCTTCCTTAAGGTGCCTGGGCGAGAGTGTTACTAGACCTTATTTACCTTTGCCAATGACACCATTTCCCAGGCAGACCTGACAGCTGTGACGTAAGGTTGAGGTTGTGGCAGGAGCTTGTTGTGGCATGCATGCCATGGGGAGTTAGTCTCCTTGAGCCGTTCTGTAATTAGCTGCAGAGGCAGGTTGTGAGGTCAACTGTACATGGAGAGGAAATGCCATTAGGTCATGAAGCTGGTCAGTGTTAGGATAAGAGACTTACAGTATGCTTGGGTGAATGAAGTATGTTTGGACTGCACAGATGAGTCAGCTGTTCCGGGATTTGGGTTCAGCACAGAATAAACAGACAACATTAAAACATTCACTGGAAATTCAGCCCAGGGCAGAAACTGGGGGCTGGTGGGTTGTGTCTGTGTTATGGTAATTTTGAGGAAATGTATTTTTTTAAATAATTTGTTAGGGCTGCATGGTGGTCGAGTGGTTAGCACAAAGACCTCACATCTAGGAGACCTGAGTTTAATCCCACCCTCGGCCATCTCTGTGTGGAGTTTGCATGTTCTCCCTCTTCAGGGACTCCGGTTTCCTCCCACATTCCAAAAACATGCTAGGTTAATTGGTGACTCCAAATTGTCCATAGGTATGAATGTGAGTGTGAATGGTTGTTTGTCTATATGTGCCCTGTGATTGGCTGGTCTCTCACCTGAAGACAGCTGGGATAGGCCTCAGCACCCCCTGCGACCCTCGTGAGTATAAGCGGTAGAAAATGAATGAATTGTTACAGTTACTTTCCCATTAAATATGAAATTACTCCTTAAATGTACTAGGTAGCAGGGAAAGTAATTGTTGGGTATGAAAAACAGCTACCCTTTAATATTACTCCCAACAATGGTCAATATCAATAAACATGTGTCCATGTAAATAGCACGGGAGTGCTAGCATGAGTGGTTAGCATGTTGGCCACACAGTCGGGAAATTGGGAATACCAGGGTTCCATTCTCTGCTTGGGCATCTTAGCTGGGATAGGCTCCAGCACCCCCGCACACTCGTGAGGATAAGCGGTAGAAAATGAATGAATGAATGAATTGTTAGTTACTTTCCCATTAAATATGAAATTACTCCTTAAATGTACTAGGTAGCAGGAAAGTAATTGGTGGGTACTTTTTTTTGGAAAATTCTTCAAATATGAAAAAAAAGTGCAGGTACCCTTTAATATTACTCCCAACAATGGTCAATATGAATAAACGTGTCCATGTAAATAGCATGGGAGTGCTAGCATGAGTGGTTAGCACACAGTCAGGACATGGGTTCGATTCTCTGCTTGGGTATCTCAGCTGGGATAGGCTCCAGCATACCCCCTGCAACCCTAGTGAGGATAAGTGTAATAGAAAATGGATGGAGAAGAAAATTCATTCCACAAATAAATAGCAAAACGAGCAATTTAATTAAACTTTTGAATAACTTTTGAATAACACTTTTCCAGGGTTTAAGAGTTTAAAGCATTCCAATTACAAAACAACTATTGTTATTCCGGACCATGACACGAGGGTTTTAAATCAATTTTGATTTGTATTGTCACATAGAGTACTGATGCTCTGTGTTTTCCTGTAGGATGGGTTATTGTGAGAAGGCTGCTCAGAGAAATGACTTGGCAGCATACACAGTTGGCTGCTTGTTGTTTTGGTGTGGGTTTGGGGCCACGGCGCCTGCCAAAGCACTGGTGTGGACAGCTGGCCCGTCTGATCCCTCTGGTCTGCTCTTAAATTGGTTTTAGCGGCAGTACTAATGAAGCTGATTATCCGTGATGCTCAAGGCCTCACTAACCCTGTGACACACCTCGCATCTGGTGAGGCCGGGAGCTCGAAAGCCGTATAACAACAAATAAAGAAAAAAAAGAATTACTTTAAATCTGAAGCTTTTTTTTTTCTACGACCTATAAGAAGCCGCTGTGATCGTACCAGCTATATTACCTACTGCTGGTCTACTGCTGATGATGTCAAATACGGTCAATGGAGCTGGGGGACAATGACTTCTGGATCCGGTTTCCGGTTCAGAGCATTCTAATGGGCTGCAAGTGTTTCTCTCGTTTTGCTTTATCTGACACTATAACTGTAGTGTTGTGTGTAGTTTGAATTATTTCATTCCTATTGTGTGTGAAGCTCATTGCAAGTTCTGATGCGTCTGTCTTGTTTTTTGTGCAATTCAAGTTTTATGAAGATGTCGCTTCAGTCGCTACTGTTTTCCGTTTTTTTTGTTGTTTTTTTTTTTAACTACTGGAAGCTTAATAGCTAGACATAGAAAAAGAAAGATTTGTGGTTGCTCCCTCTCAGGAAAACAATGCCCTGAGCGTTTTGGTGGAGAATCGCATGCCACCGACTGAAAAGCTATAAATGTCAGTAGGCCATGTTGTGGCTTTGCTGTTGCAAAATTAATCAACTCTGCTACTGCCAGATAAATTAAATAGGAAAATTGAGATATCATTTTCCACTGTGAAGGATGTTGCATAATAACTACAGTGGCCCATCATTTTCTCTTTATTTCATGGCCTTAAAGTATTTAAGTGTTGCCTCGTTACATTGCGGTTTACCTTTTGTGGACTTACTGTTTCGTGGAATTGTTTTTAGTGTTTCTGGCTGTAGGGCGGCATTATGGGAGGAGGAATGAAGGATGAAAATGCATAGACATATATGGGAAAATACAACAGGAGCAATATGTTTGAACAAGGATACAAAACCGCTACAGGATGACGAAGAGGCGTGATTGGTAGAGCCAAATACATCAGTCACTGGAAATTTTTTTGTGTCCCACCTCGGTTAAGTTAATCATTAAAATTCAAATGAAGGTTTGTATTTTTTGGGGGTGTTTAAACAGGAGAGAAATGTGAAATAATATTAATGCCTGCCTGAGAAAAGTGTATTTAAGTGTATGACGAGAGGTTTTACAGCCTTAAAACATACAGTATATATAATAATTGTAACAAAAAAAAGTTGTCAACTTTATGGATTTCACTTATTGTTCACAATTTTGGTAAGCTATCACTCACTATAAACGAGGGGAAACACATACACTGATATTTGACAATGGATATGCGGCGCTCTTTTTCATCCAACACCGCTGCCTCTCAGCGACAAACAAAGGGGAAAAGATTATCAACAGTATTCCTACAAACATCATTGTGCCGGCAAAACGCATTTGAAAAATCTCAATAGCAGCAAATCTGTGATCCTTGTGTCGTCTAACTTGTATTGGTTACACCCATGGGGACCGTGTTTTGCTCATGAATGGGTGTCTTGAGTAACGATCCTCACTCCCATGAGCATTGCCATTTCTCTACTTTCACAGGGGAGTGCAGTTTGTCAGAATTGGAAATCCGTTTTTTTTTTTAGGCTGGCTTGAAAAAAAAACAGGTATGCAAACATTGGTATGCAAAGGACACAACTAACATAAAACGTGGAATATACCACGGATCAAGTGGAAAACATAGAAGACATTTGTGATTTTTTTTCTAAAATACCACCAAATCATATCAAAGACGTGTGATATTACATGCATATGTAGTTAGGAGTAATATGTAGTATGTAGCATATGTAGTTGTGAGTAATGGCGGTAAAAATAACAGCATTACTGTTATCCACTGACAGGTAATCAAATTCATTACCGCATTAAAACGCCATTACTGAAATGTGGTGCATTTTTATGCGTTTATATCATGACAATGATGATGATGCTGTTGCTTCAGTTGCCATTGTTCACTAACACCCAGGGAACTAAATAGCTAGTCAAGAAGAGTTATGTTTGTAGACTCTCAGGAAAAAAAACACTGGCTCCTAGTGTTTTGGTAGCTAATTACAAGTCACAAGCTCAGCTCTTAGTCTTATCTCATCAAACATCCTTCAATGGCACACGTTTTTGGAGCAGCTGCAGGAAGGAAGGAAAGACCTGGGATATCACTCCTTCACACACAAAAGTAACACAATAATGTGTTGAGCTTTGTTTTGCTTATGATAGACTACCAGTTCAAGTCAAGCACAAAGCTGTACGGGTTAAAGCACATTTTTAAAATATATTTAAAGATTTACTGACTACATATGGGTTGTAATTGACTTTATATATAATTGCCGACTCTATACTGTCCATCGGTATGCATGTAATGTGAATGTTTGTCTATATGTGCCCTGCGATTGGCTGGTGACCAGTACTGGGTGTATGCCGCCTCTCGCCCAAAGTCAGCTGAGACTCCAGCATACCCCCACGACCCTAATGAGGATAAGTGGCATAGAAAATGGATGTAGTATTTTGTCTTTTAGGCATGTGTGCTGGTCGACATACAAACATAATCTGTTTGATGGTCACAGTATACAAGGTAAAGATAACAAGCCAGTGTGATCTATTACGTTGTACTACACTTGAAGCTGCATGAAAGTTGATCTAAACAACTTAAGTAGGAGATGACAATGATTTAGTTGTTTACCCATTAAGATTTTGATTCTAACATAACATTTCTGAATGAATAAGCTAACTGATCTGAATGGTACGTGGCAACAAAGGGGTACATTTTTGTGACAATCCCGGAAGAGATTACGACGTCTTCAGGATAACAGTCTATCAGGATATTCTGGACAATTAGGCGATCCCACGGCACGCCAATGAGAATAATGTTCCATCTGTCCTGGATGTTTTAAGATCCCCCAGGAAGAGCTGGTGGAGTTGGCTTGGGCTTGTGACATCTGGGATGTTTTACACTGCCTGCTGCCCATGCAGCCTTGACTTTTATCCTCATTATAAGTCACTGTCCCTTCCCGTGTGACTTACTTCAATGTGTGAAGTGTCTCTAAACATAATACATTTACACTGTATTGGAAAATATAGCTACACAATGGGGATATTTGACTGTATGATATTTTGTTTATTTATGTAGAAAAATATGAACAGTTCAGAATTTTTATGGTAGATTTATTTTAATTGAGAGAAACAGAGCTTTGTATTTGGTTGTGGACTCCGACAGAGCAGCTACACATGATAACCTGCACAGAAAGCTATCTAGAGCTTCCAGAATCAGCACCTATTCCAGCTGTATATGCTTGGATTTCCAAAATGGTCTATTTTAATTTACATAATACATTTACACTGCATTGGAAAATATAGCTACTCAATGGAGGGATTTGACTGTATGTTTTTTTTATTTATGTAGAAAAATATAAACAGTACAGAATTTTTATGGTACATTTATTTTAATTGAGAGAAACTGAGCTTCGTATTGGGTTATGGACTCCTACAGAGCAGCTACACATGATAACCTGCGCAGAAAGCTTTCTAGAGCTTCCAGAATCTGCACCTATTCCAGCTGTATATGCTTGGATTTTGGATTTCTAAAATGGTCTGTTTTAATTTATTCCACCCACTGCCCGCCTCCAGGTACGCCCACTTTGCTGTGATTGGTCACACTCACAACCTTTCCAGAAGACTTCCGGACTCCTCCCTGCTCCCAGACTAAGCCCACTTTCTTTTGTCAGTATAGGAGTAGATAATAAATGAATGACTCTTTGGAGAGCTACTTCAAAAGTAGTAGCCAGTTTGGGGGATAGCCTTGCTTTGTATATAACTTAGCTTTGCCCATAAAGCTTGTACCTTAGCATGACCATATAAGGAAGCCCAGCTAACTGTGATGTCAGAGTTAGCGGCTGAAGCAAAGCTAACATCACAAGCTCTCTGAAACGGAGCATTTGGAGCCATTCTTCTTTCAACCTCTTTCAGGGCTCACTTCCAAATGGTATGGTAATAAAGTAAAAAAAAAAAAAAAGGTCCCTTTTAAAGTGTTTGGTAATGCAGGACAACTGCCACATGTTCAAATAAGTAAGTAGCAGTTACATCATTATTATATGGAATGCTTTCATAACACTAGTCCCGACAACGTTATTTCATAACAGTTGTAAATGGGACAGTGTAAACAGGACAATTGTGTTACTGGGCTGTAGTGAGAGACAGCATCCAAGCTGTTTACATTGGACTCAGTCAGGCATAAACACACACACTCCCTCTCCCCACATTATGTGCTTTGTCTCTGCATCTCCTGGCCTGTGTGCTGCTCCCCTCTTTTCAAGAGCCCACTCTGTGCTATTTCGGAGCACACCTCTCAAAGGCAGGGCAGGGGTCAAAGGTTAAATGTCTGACCTTGTTTGTCAGGATCTGCCATGGGTCACTCATGACAAAACACATTTCTGCTTGATTTCTTGTATTTTTTTGTACTTGATTGTCATGTTCACTGCAATTAGTGTAGAGTAAGTAGGCGTATGTGGATGAATTAGCTTTACAATTATTTAAAAATAAATCTTTATCCAAGCGAACAAAGATTACTTGCATTTCTGAATTTTTTTTGCAGTTCTCAGAGTTTTGCATTTCACCTACAGTCCCGTGGGCAGGGACTGCTCCTCTGAGCGATTTTATTGGTCAGTCTTGAATGTTGGCCTGACATCTTCCGCCCTCAAGACATGAGTGCAAATACTTAATGCACTGCAGTCGATGTGAAACTACTCAACACTGGATACATTTCTATGGTTATTAATAACTTTTCCATCTTCGTATTAAAAAGACAGACATTGCTCTTCATAGAAATAGAGTTTCTTAAATATCTGTTATAAGAGTTGGGTCAGTGCACTGCTCGACCACAATTGCTGCAATCATTGATTGAACTGGTTAATGATGTCAAAGGCGTTGGCAGCACAGTCCCCAAAGCAAACAGTAAGACATTTTAAAATAATGGATTGAGATCCTACAATGTCCCTAAAGTACAGACGCTGAAATTTGACAGTCAACACCTGATGACTCACACGAGGATTGGGAGAATGTGATGTAGTCACATGAAACCATAAATGAGCGCTTTGGCATCAAGTGGACGGGATGTATTTGGAGGTAGAGAAATTGTGGATTTGAGCCCACCATCTTTGTTTCCAGGTGGATACATTCTGCTTTGGGGCTGTTTGTCTGACCAAATTAAATCATAAACTTTATTTATATTTATATATTTGATGTAACGATGCTAACTTGCTAATCAGGTAAAATGGTTACATTTCATGTATGTTCATGTTAAAGGTTAAATAACTGTTAATACTGTTAATTTGAATCGGAAAAAAACAATTTCTCTACCCATCAACTATATGTGGTTTGCTAAGTTTTTCTTATTTACAGTTTTATTATTATTTTATTTATTCATTACTGATTGATTGATTTATTTTCTTTATTTTGATTTATTTATTTTTTCATCTTATTTTGTGTAGTAAATAAAACTTAAGATATTTGAGAACAGTGGAATGTTTTATCAGAGCTTTTCTTGTGGAATACCGGAACCAAAGCACTGAAAAGTGTAGGGTATAACAGAAGCAAAAGCATTGAAGTATCGGCAAAAACGCATTATCCGTCAATTACATTATAAACGAGTATCCGGCTCATCCCTAGAAAAAAACCTAAGGTGAGGCTGCCACAACCGTCTCGTCTCAGTTTAGGATGCAAACCCTGCATTTAAAAAAAAACCCTTGTGTGAACATCATCTGAAAGAACAAAAACTAACCCCACATTTGCAAAGAAGTGTTGGCTCACGATAGACTTTGAACCCCAGCAATGCTCAGTGGCTAGCCTTGACCTTGACAATCAAGCAGGCTGCCGTCACACCTCATTAACATTAACAACATTCTGCATGGTGTGAACTCTTGGCTGTGGGAACCTTTGGGATTTTTATGGCTCCAATTGGCTGCCAGGTTCTAACATGTGGAAAAAGGAAGTTGTATTGTCTTCATTGCAAAGCTAATGATGGGCAGCGTTCATCAAAATGTTTCACAATGTGCAGTGGATAACAACCCCCTCTGAATGCAGTAAATACTAAGACAATGGTTGTTATTTAATACCTTTATGACGATCAGTATTATCCAATGAGCTCAGTGTGACAACAGTATTGCCAATTGCCATGATCAATTATGTGATTCATACACATTTCATTTTTTCCCAGACAATAAGAGTTCTCAACATAAGATTGGTAACCTACTGTAATAAAAAAAAAAGAAATACAACCATTCTCAAAGCCACAGCAAAATACAGTGTTATGAAAAAGTTTGGGCATCCTTGATAATTTTCAAGATTTTCATTGATAAATCACTGGTTGTTCGGATCAACCATTTCAGTTAAATATATCATATAACAATCCTAGTTATATGGAGTGGCAGGCCAAGAAAAATCTCAGATAAGCAAAGGCGAAGGATGGTGGGAACAGACAAACTCAACCCCTACTCACTTGTATGGAAGAAGCCTTTTCTGTGCACATTTGAGGTATGCTAAAGCACATTTGGACAAGCCAGCTTCATTTCATAATAAGGTGCTGTGGATTTATGAAGCCAAAATGGAGTTATTTGGACAAATCAAGAGGCGGTATGCATGGCGGATGAACAAACACTTGCTAACCACAGTAACATTTGGTGGTGGTTGGATGCCAGACTGACTAAATTGAGAGCATTCGGGAAGTAGACCATGACAGTTCCTTGTAAAAAAGAATCATCTCGTGTGTTCATATCAATCTTATAACGAAACATGAAACCAGGAAATGGCAATAAACAATAGAGAAAACTTGACTAAGTGAGTCTACACAGAACAGTCATCACTTGAAACTGACCTGGCTGCTGAGGAAATATAAAAGTTTTACCAGTGTTTAAAAGAAAATGGGGTGAATGGGGGCCTATTGTAAGCAGGCTCAAAGGCTTTGAAATACAAGGGGCAGGATCAGCTTCCTCAGTAGTAAAAAAAAAAAACCATGAAGGCCAAAACAGTTTTTTATTCTGCCATAAAGAGGCCTCCTGCTTCACAGAACTGTTTACACAAAATAACCATAATGGCATTAAGAATATTCCAGAAATGTGATGTTTTCCCACTTCAAAGCAGAGGATAACATACAGACAGCGCTATACAGTCGTCCCTCGTTTATCGCTGCTAATTGATTCCAGACCTGACCGCAAGTGAATTTCTGTGAAATAGCATGCAATGAAATGTAATACATATGTAGTTAAAGCATATAAACCCGTTTAACACATTGTAGTTTTGTAATCATTATTAGAGCCCTGTAGCCATGAAATAACAACCCTATAAGTCACCTTTAAACTTGTTAATTATTTGTTTACAAAACATTGCTCTACTGTAATGCACAGGCTACAGGATCATTATTATAATTATTTATAAAATGGTTTGGAATGGAGTGGAAAAGAAGGACAAAGTAAGTGGCCAAAAATGTACTACTTCCGCATAGAACCTCTTTCACTATGTCATGTTGGCGATGCCATGGCTGACTCCACGCAGAGGGTCCCACAACAGAGCGAGAAGACACCCACAATCATAAACCCTGCCAGCCCCTCTTACACACGGGGCAGCCCCCATGAACAGGAAGAGTGGCGGCAGAAAGAGTCCGATACCAAGCTTCCTCCAGCCCGAGGCCATCAAATGCCAGTAGGCCCTCGGACCCGGGACCCCACAGCCAGCAACACCCCCTCAACCCTCAGCGGGCAGACCACCCATCACCTAAGAGGACAAGGCCTCACCATAGGCCCCCCAAACAGAGGCAACAGTACACCACTGCCCCAATGGCAGACCATAGCGCCATAGTGAACCCCTCTGGATGAGGACGCAAGGGAAGCAGGCCCTCAATCCAGCCTGCCACCATCTCCCCCAGGGCGCCAGAGTTCCTAGCTGCCCAGATTCCCCGCCTATAGCAACCCCGGGTGCCCCGCAATTTTCCCCCAGGCAGCAGCCGATCACCAGGCGCGGCAAGAAAGCCATGCCCCTAGTTACGCCAGCGCAAACTCACATGCTGTCGGCGCCCTACTCGTCCGAGCAGGCAGGGCGACACAACCTGGCACCTCTGTTGCCAGGCAACAGTAACTCACCCATCAGCAGTCGCTTTGTTTAGACAACACAGTCATCTTAGTTTTATACAACTGTAAATCCGAGTTATTGTTATTAAAACACCACTGTGACAACAGTAAGATAATTAAATATAAATAGAAGTTGACAGTTAATAATAGCATATGTGTGATGGCCGGTCGTGGTTGGAGACACGAGAGTTGTGGCAATATGAAAAATGACGCAAACCAAAGTCAATTGGCAGCTCTGCGCAGAAAACACAGTAACTAATAATAATAAGTTCAGTGTCCAAAAGAGCAGATATCACATCTGCAGTAATGGGGAACCAGAGCAGTCCAGCTAGATGCCGGGACCAAGAGTACAAGCTAAGAAGGACACACAAAATTGAGAATCAAAGTTTAGCATGGGAGCTAGTAGCAATGCATATCCTAAAAGCGTGATTGACTTGGGACTTATTTCACATATATTCCAACCCTAACCCTAACCCACATATATTTAGTTAGTTTAGCTGACTACCAGTACAAATAGAGGACAGAAATATATTTTTCTCATATATTTTCACCATCCATCTTCTATGGAATTTCTCCTTGGGTTGTGGGGGCACGCTGGGGGCACGCTGGAGCCCATCCCAGCAGACTTCGAATGGCGACAAAAAGAAGACTAAGCAGAACATAGGCAACAAACACATTCTTTTTCAAACATTTCAATGCTTTTTCAATGCTTTTTAACTACAATAATTTCACTATTATGTACAGTGAGTTTAATTTACTGGGTGATGTTTTTATCTTGTTTTTTTGTCACTTGAACAGGCATGATATGTATTATTTTTAACCCGTCACACCAGGTTGAAGATAGGTGTCTGTGTGTCAGCGTTTAGTTATTATTTGACTATAAATCAGTCAGCGCAACATGTATCCATAATTATTTTTTCTAAAAGTGTATGTTTGACCGCTGGTTTATTGACATCTTAAAGAAAGAAAACTCCTCCAGAAAGAACTGTAAGGGCGTAACCAAAGTAAAGGGATAGGTGACATGTATGAGCATGTCCATTCAGAGAATAGACACCAGGTGATGTCCCTTTAGACAAACACATGATTCATGCAAGCTCATTTCATGTATCCTTGTGACAATTCATAGATGAAAGATACAAAAATGATGTAAACAATATACAGGTAAATGACACTGTTCATTTGTATTTATAAAAGGT
Organism: Doryrhamphus excisus; assembly: GCF_037039965.1. Taxonomy (NCBI): domain Eukaryota; kingdom Metazoa; phylum Chordata; class Actinopteri; order Syngnathiformes; family Syngnathidae; genus Doryrhamphus; species Doryrhamphus excisus. The sequence continues at coordinate 17,414,041 of NC_136368.1, read as the reverse complement.
ATTTTGTTACGGATAGTTTTAGTCTTTTTTTGTTCACGAAAGTGATTGAATCAAGGTAGCTAAAATAATGCATAAGGCTAAACATTTAGTTAGTTAGTTAAAAAAGTCATCCAATACTTCTCTACAAGAGAGGAGAAATATGATCTCAGGGAAGAACTACATTTGAAACATTGAAATATTTTGAAAGATAATACCAAAAGTAAATATCTTTTAACATTTGGCAATAGTTTCTCTGCAAAGATAACCAGATATTCCTGGAATGATTCCACCAATACTGCTCCTTATTAACCAATTATCTAGCCCGATTCCTGGCAGTCGTTATGTCTGAAAGCAATTAAACTATCAACAAAGGGATCCAATGAGGAAGTTACTCAGAGTGAGAAATATTCTATTACCCTGTATTGTTCCACTAAGGGATCCATGCTGGGGGGACTTGGCCCCATATGACCATGGGCAACATGTCATCCTTGATTAAGGAAGTTTTCTTTCAACTATTTGTTCACTTGCTGAGCATCATACTTACTGAGTTTCCTGAAACCATTACGCCTTTGGACAGAGTCAAAACTCATACGGGAAGTTATTTCTTAAAGCATATTACCAGAGAAGTATGGTTTACCACAAAACAGCAGGATCTCCCAACAGCATCAGGAAAAACATCCATGTAACTAATCAAGCCAAAACCGCAGAACCCCTTGAGTGGCCAGATTCACATATCTTTACGCATGGGATCACCTGAGCCAGATTCTGTGTCTATCGGGGCAAAGTCCACTAAGCAGGCTTTAGTCGTCTTTATTAACTGTGAATTAATTCCAAAGACCCTCTCATATAACATAGGATGGGCATTTAATTGCTTAATTGTACGGCAATTCATCTGTCTTAGTTTCATCTTATTTGCTAATCTATATATATTTTTTCTTTTATATTATGTTGCATTTGGTACAAAGAAATAGATAAATGTATAACAAAAACAATGGCTCGGAAAAATATTGGACATTGAAAAATTTTCCCATCGGTTTTTGTTCCATGTCTCTATTTTCCATTCCTTGATACATGCCTGAAAAAAAAATCTTAAAGGGGAACTGCACTTTTTTGGGGTGAATTTTACCCATCATTCACAATCCTTATGTGAAACATGAACACATATTTCTTTCCCTTGCAGGATTCACCCCTGTGAATCCGATTATATATTCATTCGGATTGGCACTTTTCTTTCGGAATTAGGTGTATACAAAAGTATCTTTCCGTTTGAGCAAATAACCCGAATGGAATTGGAATATTTGGGTCCATGTCTGCTACCCCTGCCACTTTGTAGCAACTGGACTGCTGATCTTCCCACAAATCCAAGGCATCTGACCTCTTGGGGGTAAATCCTGGCTTTCCAGCTGACCACTTGGCATTCTGATGCCATGTCATAATATTTGAACCACTTCTGCTCCTATGCTGCTTCCATAACTTCTTCCCAGAGGACGGCGAGTTCTATGAGAAAACCCTCCTCTCCACCACAGACCACAAGACGTTGTCTGCTTGTAGCACTGTTGTTGAAACTCCTCTTGGGATGACCAGATGTTTTCTCTGGTTCACCAACATCTGCCACTCTTGATGCAGTCGCTACCCCATGCTGGGGGACGGTACATTCTACCAGACCTGACAAATCCTGTCAGTGCTGTCTTTGTGGTTGCTGGTGTGCTGTTTGCTGACACACTGCTTCTCCGGGACCTCAGCCAACTTAGTCCGGACTTGCGGTGTTGCAGGTTATAGCCTCTATTTAAAGACAGATGTAGACGGCAGGAGGTACATAATTGTGAAGCCACATTTTATGTATGTCGTGAGATTTGTTTCAATGCAAAGTAAGTGTCTTGGCTCAACTATTTTTTGGAAACATTGCCAGAGAATAAGACCTTCAGTCTAGATGGATGATGCCATTGTAAAACCTGAAGCTCCATCTTTAAGTCCATCTCTCACAGATGCCATCCGATAGTTATTGGAATGCAATCGCCCTTGTCCTCACTGAAAAGTCCATTCAACCTTGTGAAATGTTTCTGGGCTTGATGCATCATACTGAGGATTTTAAGACATTGCAATCATCATCTTACTGCATCCAACCTCAACAATGATGTTGTATAGTAAGAGTCATGGCTTATGCTATTCAACAATTCTACTATGTTCAAAGAAAACAAGCGTTTTTCCATTTGCCATCAGGGGTAATGACAGTGTGACTGATCGAAAATGACAATCTATGGTCTTCAACTTTTGATCAACAGATGAACAGCCTGCTTGAGTTTCATGCAGTGTTCAACACAATGCTTTTGTTTCTTCTTTTTGAGGTTTGATGCTCTACTTACAACCTGGTTACAATCCATCAACGGAAAAGGCCAAGACTTGTAATTTTCCCTAGTCTTGAGCTTTCCGTCAGGAGTGGATATGTCGCCCTCTTATTAAAAGAAATTTTTGATCAAATAAACAAAAGTCCCCTGAGTCACTATGTAGTCTAGTGAAGAGCTCATATAGGTGACAAAAACATTACAAAAACATTATTATGAATTAATAAATTAAAATCTGTTACTCTTTTTATTATTTAAGGGTTAGGAGTACCAGTGAGAGCACAGCATGATACGACCATCAGCATGATTGACAGTTACTATAGTGGTCTTAGGTTTGAAAGCCTCACCTTGACCCTTTCAAACTTAAATCTTCCTGTTGGCGCATATGTGTCATATGACCATAAACTATTTGGCTTGTCCATGTGGACAGCTGCAAATTTCAAGCTGGAGGTTTTATTTGCAAAGCAGGGGCTTCTTTCTTAGTCAACGAGTACAGCTGTATCCATAAGGGAAATCCTCATTGTGTTTGTATACGGTTCTATAGTTGTTAGAAATCATTCATTTTCTACCACTTCTCCTCACAACGCTGTCTTTGGGCGAGAGGTGGGATACACCCTGGACTGGTCGCCAGCCAATCACAGGGCACATACTATAGACAAACAACCATTCACACTCACATTCATACCTATGGACAATTTGGAGTCGCCAATTAACCTAGCATGTTTTTGGAATGTGGGAAAACCCACGCATGCACGGGGAGAACATGCAAACTCCACACAGAGATGGCCGAGGGTGTTGTTTGAAATAACGTTTATTTTTTAAAAATTGGGTAATGTATTCACTCTTCACTCTTCACGCTCTGTGATTGGCCAGTCACCCACAGCGACCGCCGTCCTCGTCCAGAACTAAAACCACCACAAAAGTCACCTACACTCTAATAATTCCTTTGTCACACACTTTGTCAGCCACTCGTTCTCTTGCATTGTTTCTCTTAGAATCACTTGGAAATTTGGTGTGAACTGTGCTCTCCATCACACAGTAGTCCACTCTTTCGAAACCCATCGGTGATAGTGGACGGTTAGCTGTCCGAACAGTCCAAAGAGAAGCTTCACTAATTGTACAAATGTTATTAGCTTCCACTGCAGCTGCACTTGCTGGTAAAACACCTGGCAGCTTTAAATGTCTGTCCAATCCCGATAAACAAACAAGTTAGCAAAAGAGGACAAATCACTGTTAAGCCTGGCAAAGACGGCTGCTGTTGGAATAAACGCCGGCAGCGAGAAGGCTGGAAGGCATTCTTAGATCCCTTCTTACATACATTCTTCTACCAAATGTGGAGAGTCATCATGTTCCAATGGGCATTTGTTCAGAGTTACAGATAGAAAGAGATTTTTATCCCAAAGTGTAGCTTTGAAGGATCATTTAAAAATTAGTATTATTATTATAATTAATTAATTATAATTAGCAAAATTAATATGATAATATTATAATACAATATAATTGCACTTTGAGATCATTCATTTGATGTAAAGTGCATTATAAATTAAATTTATTATTATTATGATTAATAATAATACATAATAATAACAATATAATTTGATGGCATACCGTTACACCCCTATTACTGATGCATGATTTTTACTGAGTTATGAAGGAGCAATAGAGATTTTAAAAAGCTCATCTTTGACCATTTTGACTGGTCTCTCCTTTTTTTTTTTTATCTTTAAGGCTTGTCTCTCCTTGCAGAGAAATCCGTGGGGGCTTTGACAATCCCACCTGCAGAGAGAATAATATCCTAAATCCATATTAGTGCTCTTTCCCGAAAGCTTTTGTTAACAGATGGTTTACCCAAATCTCTTGGACCTCCCTTCCAGAACCCCCACCCCTGCCCCATTTGATTTTGGGCTTGACATGTGTTGGTTGGAACCTCTTCTAACAAAGGAGATCCCATAAGTCCCTTTACTTTTTTTTTATAGCCATGGTCATTATCATTTGTAACAAACGCTGAAAGTCAAATTATTCTGCGTCTCACATATGAATCTTCACTCCATCAATCATTCTTGTTTGACCTCGAGGGGGCAAAATTGACCAGAAGTGGAAGCCTTTTCATCATGTGTGCTGCTCTATCAGAATTTCCTGCAATCAGCATGTTTTGATTCACACTTCACTGCTGATATTTCTCAGCTGGCTATGAGATAAGCAGTGAGGATTGCTGTGCCAGTCCCAATTAGGCCTAAACCGGCACTGCTCAGGAAGTGTCCCCGCTGCTGGCTTTTGCAGTACTCGGTCATTAAGCCTCAACAGGAGTGGCCAGTTAATTGTAATCCCTGGGCGCTGGAACAACAGCCACACTGTGGTGAACTCGGTCCAGTTGAAGGTATTTGTCGCGTGTCAGGTGGCTTTGTTGCTAACTTCTTGTCCCGCAGGCAAACAGCCAACGACCAATCAGCGCCGATCAACAGTCATGTCAGACCAGGCGTGTCCAAACCTTTTTCACTGAGGGCCCCACACAGAAAAATTAACGGATGTCAGAGCCATGCTCAATGCAACGTAGCATGGTTAACGAATGTATTAGGACACTTACAAACATGAGAACAAAAACAATGAAAACTAAACATTTTAAGGGTATTAACTTTTTTTTTTTTTAGATTTCCATTTTGTATTTTGCTGTCCTAATTTGTGGACACACACTCAAAGGACTGATATGTTTTTTTGTTTGTTATGCCTTCATTCTGGAATATTCTGTAGACAGTTTAAAAGTGCTTTAGCGTCTTTGTGTGTCTGTAGCTTTAAAGGAAAACTACAATCCTTGTGTGTCATAAGTGCATCTTTCTCTTTTCTGTGCGTTCTTAAGATATAAAAACAACTAAAAAGAGATTGCTGCGAATGCATGTATTGGGATGCAACTATTCCGCTTAGAAAGCCTTCTGAAAAAACTCCAAAAAAGTTCCGCCTCATTTACCTAATATGAGACTGATACGTTTTTATCTCATAAATTTTTCTGTACATAGTGTGGCTCTTACCCTTTTTTGCAATGTTCTGATGTTCTTTAATTGTATTCCTAGACTATAAAGTTAAAAAAGAAATGTGGTCGCATATGGCACCCAGACCACACTTTGCAAACCATTGTATTAGACAATGAAACGTGTGAAACACACACAAAAAGTTCAAGATATTTGACTTTTGGGTAAAATAAAATTCCAGGATGAACCTAAAATGCACTACAGTAATGCTTCTCAAATAGTCCGCCCTGGGAGACACAGTGAGGTGTAAGGGGGTCAGTGAGTAAACATAACTTATAGTTTTAAGTTGTTGCAGATGTTATCTCAGCTCATTTTATTTGGAATGCTCATACAGCCATGCAAATAAATACATATTATTAGCTTCTTAATAGTATTTTGATTCTGGGGCAGCGGCATGAAATGTATTTATACCTTGGAGGGGGGCATGGCAAACAATAATTGAGAACCGCTGCATGCTGCTGTTCATGTTTCAATCGAATAAATAGTTTTTGTTTCTTTAAAATATGAACTTATGACTTTAAGGAAACCCTGGAAAAGAGTATTCATATTTTAACATACAGTAATATCTTTTGGGATCTAATGGCTCCACTGAAGCCTCATAAACCAAGTGGAGTAATACTTCATCATTCCCCTGATGGTTTATATAACACTACTCCCGTCAGTGTCCCACTTACAGTAGCAGGACAGTGTTTTGTGTTAAAACTTGCCTGAGGAATGTCGTCTTGTTGATCCCATTCTGTGGGGTCCTATTTGTGTGTTCCAGGGAGGAATGCCAGGAATGGAGGCGTTGCCACGTACACACATCAGGGGACATGTCATGCAGAAAGAAGAGAGACTGATTGATGCACTTAAACACAATATAAATACTGGTAATGGTATTTCAGACCGTTCCTGAATAGATTTGCATTTGTGTTTGTAATAGTTTAGTAATAGCTGGGAATTTCATGCCGAAAATATGTTTGGGAATTATGAATGCAGTTCACTTTGTCAAACCCTGGACTAAAAAAATAAAATCATGAGTAAATGAAGCTACTTATTTGGATAGAGTACAGGAATGATGAAAGGGTTAAGTCATCTTTTGCATATGCCGGTCTGACTGTTTGCCCAGTTCCTTGTGGTAATTTGTCATTCGTTTTTCTAAAATCAGTTACTTTTAGCGGAAATTTTTCTAGTAATGTGGACATGTATTAAGTAGGGATGTGCCGATTTTGACATACAGTAAAAATTAGTTATCGGCTTGCATTGGTTTTTCTGTGAGTGATGACGTGCTCCTCACAGTATCAAGTTGAAAGCTCAATGTGTCCGTGGGTTGTAAATTTGAATAAGGAATATTTCTTTAATAGTTCCAATCTAATATCAGACCAACACCCAGCTGGAATAGCGACAGCACAATAACAGATGCATGGTATGAGCCCAGGTCACTGAAAGTCCAAAGTGCCATACTTTGCATTGTTGATAACTTCTTTACAATAATAAATGTTGCAGAAAAGCCATAAAAAGACAAAGGAAAATAATTTTCTATGCCACTTATCACCACCAGAGGGCTGGGGCGGTATGCTGGAGCCTATCCCAGCTGTCTTTGGGCGAGAGGCGGGGTAGACCGGTTGCCAGCCAATTGCAGGGCACATATAGACAAACAACCATTCACACTCATGTTACGTAATTAATCAATAAACATATATTCACGTGTTACAAAGAGAAAAACAAGTCCGAGATCATCATCATGTCATGAAAATTTCATGAAATAAAACCTCAGTTTTAAAAGACCCAGTTTTTGTATTATTCGGTGCTGAAAATTTTGCCTCAGTTGTCATACAGTGCCTCGGTTATAGTACAATATTGAGTGGAATAAACTAAATGTTGTACTATTAATGACTTCTACCGGACTACTCCTAGCATCGGTTTATTCAGCCATCTTGAATCAGCCACCCAACACCAAATCTTGTGATACTTAATTTACACATACTAAGGTATCCTGTACTGCACATTCTGCTTACCCGGGACCCTAACAAGGATAAGTGGTGTAGAAAATAGATGGATGAATCTGGTGCCGGCCAATAACATACATGCAGCAAACTTTGGACACCAAGGTCACTATTAGTGCATCTCGTATTACACTGCAGGGCATCATATTATACCATGTGTATGCTGTATATTATTTCTGTGTGTCCATAGAGTTAGCAAAATACAATGCACCGTACATGAAGCCACATGTGAACCTGATCTGTTTGATCTGAGACAGGAGTTGTTAACACAGCATGGGAGCGTGACCCTCCTACTGTACCCGTCAATGTGGAGTGTCACCTCATGATGGCTGCGGCATCCAAAGTTAGCACGCGATCTTGTGTCAGCCGCTGTCAAGCTGCTGCAGGTGCACCACCTTTCCCACACTGTGGGGGCATGGACACCTTAGCTGTCTATTCAAGCGACACATAGCACAGACCAGGGCATCGGGTCGGGCTCCTCCCATCTCAATAGTACAGAACCGCTCCTTTCTACATTGTCCAACAATGAGCACAACAAATTACACAAACCAGGGTGGGGTTCTTCCAAGTACGCATAAAAGACCCTGTCACATACACACTCGCAAGGTATCCTTTATGAAAGCAATGGAGGAAGAAAGGAGGGCTTTATGCCTGTCTTATGAGCAACTTAAATAATGACTGCTGTGTGGCAAAAAACTTTCATTAATTATTAATATTGTACAATAATATACTCTTTTCATTATGTCTCCCAAGCATGAGGGAGTCTTAAAGTGAAACATGAACTTGAATGCTCAAAAAGTGTAGAAATTCATGTCTGGTTGTATCCTTGAACATGTCAAAGGAGCTGCTTCTCTGAAATGGACAGTGATTACTAGCAGTGCAGTATTGAGACTTCATCCTCACAATAATCCCGTATCTCTCTCTCCCTTGCAACGTCCCTCTCGGTGTGCAAGACAAATCCAAGGATAAAAGTTAGAAATTGTTTCATTTTATTCCTGTGGAATTTGCATGTTTTCCCCGTGCGTGCGTGGGTTTTCTCCGGGGACTCCGGCTTCTCACAGTCCAAAAACATGCTAGGTTAATTGGCGACTCCAAATTGTCCATAGGTATGAATGTGAGTGTGAATGGTTGTTTGTCTATATGTGCCCTGTGATTGGCTGGCCACCAGTCCAGGGTATACCTCGCACTTAGACCTTTAACATCCTGCAGTGTGTATACCGTATATGTGTGGAAGAGTGAGCCAATCCAAGGATCCCTATGGTAATTCTATTACAACACATTTTAATAATAATATTGATTTTATATACAATAAAATTAGTGACACAACAATTGCGTTACCACTATATAATGTGTATAAAACACTCAGGGTGTGTAATTGCTGCCTTTTTATTGGCCTTTTTTTCCTCACAAAATAATTGTGCAGCTCTGATTAGCTTTTCAATGTTTAGCTAACAAGTGCTCAGTTTTGTCAAAGCGGTTTTAACCAACAAATATGGAATTGTTACTGGTGTTAAGCTTGCATACAATATGTTCATTCTCCTTCATGGTCTTAATTTCTCTTAGCCAGTGACCTTGGAAGGAAAGCCTGATGACAAAACGTGATTTTGTCCTCACAAAACCCATTAGGAATTCATTAATTCACAGATTAATGTTTCTAATGTGGTTTGGAATGTGCCATGGGAAACATTAACATGTTTATGCACATTTTCATAATACAATTCTTAATATGCCCCACTCTGAAAACTGCTACTTTCAGCACTACAATGTACACTACAAGGTACAAAACAAGAACACAAGCCAGCATAATGAACACTTAAATGTGTGCAATGACAGATTTATGAGGAGTCAAAGCTCTACGTTTTTCTTTTCTTGGTGGAGACTTAAAAAAAAAAAGTATTTATCGTTAAATGCCACACAATATCTGCTTATTATTTTACAGTGACTGTAGGCACTATGACTTAAGTAGCTCTCCTGGGAAGCCATAAAGCAGCTTCTAAAACAGCACCTCGCTATGGACATTTTGCACCTTTGCCATATTCATTAAGTAAAAATGTTATTTTTTTTCTAAAACCACTGAGGAGCCTCTAAATGAATGCCTTATACGTATGTTGCTGTGATGTCCCTTGTGGCATGACCATAAACATTTTCCTGACTGATTATATACATACTGAGTGCATGCATTAATTGTGTGAATGCTGAAGAGCACATGTTTTTCTACACCAAAATTATACGATTTATTGTTTTTATTTTTCACCATTTTTGAGTATTTCAATTAATTCATTTGTTTTCTACTGCTTATACGAGGGGGGTGGGGGTGCTGGAGCCTATCCCAGCTGTCTTCGGGTGAGAGGTGGAGTACACCCTGGGCTGGTGGCCAGCCAATCACAAAGCACATATAGACAAACAAGCATTCACACTCACATTCATACCTATGGACAATTTGGAGTCGCCAATTAACCTAGCATGTTTTTGGAATGTGGGAGGCCTCGGAGAAAACCCACACATGCAAGAGAAGAACATGCAAACTCCACACAGAGATGGCCGGTCAACCAACTCTCTACCTTTTCTTGTCATTCCTGTCCCTACTCTCAGTTCTAGGTTCTTGGCACTCCTCTTCTCTCTCTTCTTATGGGCACGTCCTCCTTCTCTCATTCTTTGACCAACAGTAACCCAATTTCCACCGGCACCCTGTGGGTGAACAGCACTGATGGCGGTTGTTGTTAACCCGGGCCTTGACTGATCCGGTATGGAAGTCATGTTGTTGATTTGCATAGTTGGTTTGGCAACATTTTTACGTTGGAGGCCCTCTGTATTTATCCAGACTTGGGACTGGCACAACAAGGCAATGGCTTGTACCCCATTGAGGCTACATGTAGATGCAACTCCAGAAGTAAAATGATTTCCAGTGTCTCTGTTATTGGAATCATTCTCTAATTAAGTATGTGTCACTCAGTTGCTTGTCCTTGATGGAGTCAGGGATCAAAATGGCATTGGGTAACCGGTAAAAATGCAATTTCACAGTAATTACTGATTACCTCTTCCGTGCCTTCTCCTCCCAGTCCATCCAACTTTTCCCTAATCCTTTGTCAATCCCGCCCTGCAGTCAAAGTAACTCCAATTATGTGCTCCCACTTACTGAAATTAGGGGGTTTATTTAAAATGAACTGTTAGTTTGAGAGTTCCATTGAGTGTTTTTGAAGAGCGCAGACTAATACGTACTTACAACCAGATCTCAGAGTGGAGGTCAGCACTAGTTTCTGTAAAAAAAAAAAACATACAGAAAGACATTTTCTGTGTACCAGATCAGTATATATTTATGAATTCATTAATAAAAGGTTTTTGTGTGTCCTGGCTGTCCTTTTTGGTAGGACAGCTGGTGAATTAAGTACAATTTTGTAGTTATTTCCGCATTTCTCCACACAATATCAAAACGGTAACACCAGAGAACAGCATAGCGCACATCTAGAACATATTTTTGTCTTGTATTTTAATAAAAAAATCTGATTTCCAGTATTTGTCTATGATATCTAAGAATTTATTTGAAAGAAAACACACAGTTTTGACCAGACTGCTGTCTTGTAAACAGGCATTGGAACAAGGATGCGGTGCTCTCAACTACAGATCCTGTGAGGGGGAAGGTTGGAACCAATGACCTTCAACCCTTCAGTTATACACTACTCACAAAAAGTAAGGGAAATTTAGCTTTCAGATAAAATTAAAACCTTAATTCCTAAACTTTATATATTTCTGTACTTTATATCTAACTGTTGAGTGTTTCCATTTTGATCCTGATATTTGAGCCCAATACCACATTTTGTGAGTGGTCCAAAATCTAGAGACACTACAAACAAAGCACTCAGCAGTACTAACATCATCTTTTACATCCCAGACAAATCATTTTCTAACTATTGTTAAAAGTAGGCTTAGAGCACTTGGACTTGTTTGACTACACGTTGAAGAAATTGGCTGGGGGTGGGGTGTTGTGTCAGTGTTAATGTGGGTAACCTCGGTAACCCTCAGGCCCATGTCCCCTGAATAAGTGTTGCCCTCCCGAGTGGCAACAGAATGGTCAAACATTATGTCAAGGGTAATTAAGGTCCAAATGCTCCTGACCCTGATATAATCCCCTTTGAAAGGATCTCCAACTGTTTGCTGTGATTAACAAGGACTGTTATGCCGGGAGGATCTGCCTCTGGTGAGAAGGCTTTATTGGCCCCTTTTTTTTTTATCACCGTATAAAAGTAGCCTCCAAGAGCTTCACGAGTTGTCCACAGGTCCCAGAGACAACAAGTCGGTGCTTTGAGCTGCAATTGAACATTACTGACCAAATGGCTGGCTTGTTACAGACTCCGTAGGCCATAAAGGACCTCGAAAGGAGGCCTGTGAGTAATCTCCTCACAGTATCTGCCTCTGAACACTCTGAAGGGGTTTTCCATGGACATAAATTCTGAACAAGTCCACATTCATTGAGGACTTGAAAAACAACACCGCAACAAGCAGCTTGGTCCGTTCATGTAACTTCACCAGAACTTGATCTGACACATTTGTAGGTTAAATAAAAGGCAAATAAAGTAAAGAAACAAACATTTTTCAAAAAGTACATATAATGCCATTCTGTTTCATTATGTTTTAAAAATTAAATCAGTTCTGGCGGTGCGAGGTCGGCAGGTTGATTTTGGGTTCAGTGCAGATCCAGTAGCTCTGAAGTTGGTAACCCATAACAAGATGTTATGGGTTTGGAACTGGTACGGGATCATGTCTACCAAGATTGAAGTGCAAACGGAACGCTTGTTGTGTTGCAGTTAGAGATTTGTTTGTTTTGATAAACGTTTCCACAATGAAAGCGCCATGCTCATCAGTCCAATTCATGGCAGCAACTGAAAAAGAAACGAAAAAAAAAGGCATTATATGTATTTTTCGAAAGTAAAAACATTTTTTGTTTCTTTACTTTATTTGCCTTTTAACCTACAAATGTGTCAGATTATTTTGCCTGATCCTGTATAATCTAAATACAACTTTTTTTTTCATTAACCCAGGAAAAGCCAAATCAGCAACAATTGAAATGTGTCCTAAACATCTTTGTGTCACTCCATGAAGTTCCTAAGAGGTATAGGAAACATTTTGGAATGGTTATCATATGACCGTCATTTCACAGAAGCTCATATCTACAACTTGATATTCTTGGCCATTAGATCTAATTTTAAAGCCATTTTACATTTATAATGCTGCAATAGAGTACAAATATCATATTTAAACTGTTCTTACTATATTTTCTGTAATTAACCTATATAAAACACACTAGAAAAACACACCCAGGCTTTTTAGGAGACCTATCTGTTTTTATATCTTCTGTACAGCGACCTTAGGTGTCCTGAAAGGCGCTTTGAAATAAAATGTATTATGATTATTATACTATTAGCCCATTGTATTGAGTTGTGGACTCCTAGAGCGCAGCTACACAAAATAACCAGCACAGAAAGCTTTCTAGAGCTTCGAGAATCTGTACCTATTCCAGCTGTATTCCTTTGGATTTCATGCTTCCTGTCTGTTTTAATTTATCCCACGGCCCGCCTCTTGCAGCCTATTTTGTAATAATGGATCTTTAACAATGAGGGTCCCTGTGACCAACTATTCCACACGCAATACCCCACTTCTATCACTGACCCCGCACCCCACAAACACGGACCACAATCAACTATCTGTTGACTCAGACCGAAGTGATGGCTGTCCTTTCTCGTGTCCACCAACGGTCACGCTAATGTGCTAAGGTCACAAGATTAGTCTCAGGGGTCATCTGAGTTTTTAATATGAATTGTATGAACAGGTCAGTGTCCGGGACGGGGGGTGAGGGGTGGCGATGATGAGATCCCCCAAACATGCACATCGAGGCCTAAGTCTGTCCCCGCTCCGCCCCTTTCCCTTGAACCAAACCCCAAATCCCCAAATCCTCAACCTTTCCCTCCCTCCTCCTTGTAACACCCACTCCACTCGTCTCCCCGCGAGGACACCAGCACCCCATCCGTCCTTTATCTCTTGGGGTAGCGCAAATCATGCAGAACTCACGAGAGGAACATGCTGTGTGTGAGCTCATCGGATTAGGATTCAAGATAGGGGCAGGGCGCCTCAGAGAGAGCCGGCGTGGCTTCCTCTACCCCATGTGCCTTTCCTTCACAGCCAATGTTATTTTCATTTTGGAAATATGGTATGTGCACACCAGGGTGGGCAGATTCCAACCACTGATACAGCGAAGCCTGTTTAAGTTGACCCTGTTTATGTCAACCTGTCAAATTCGACCAATTCTTTACTATAGTATTATTACAAAAAAGTGCACAATTACATTGAATTGTTAAGAGTTTTTGCAAAAGCACATTTGTGCTTACGGCAAAATCAATAAAAACAAACAAAGGAGTGGGAAGGGTACTAAAGAAGGAACTGCCACTTACCTTCAAAAGCGTCGTCATTGGACCAAAGGTCCTTTCTTCTTGGCGGCAGACTTCTCAGCCATTCATTGGATAGGATCAAATCCAACCAAACAACATTAGTTGTTGCCCTGATGGAAAGGACATGGCAGTTTAAAAAACAAATGAATATAAACCCTGAGGATGTTACCAAAAGTCAGGATTCACAGCTCTTGTTTTGGATAAAAAGCACAAAATTTCCAACCGGCCTTAAGCGTGGCTTCAGAGAATTATTTGTTTGCTATCATTTACAATATAAACACCCCAAAAGAGGAAGAAGTATAAATAGTATGCCATAAAATGTATCTCTGGAGAACTGAAAAACAGTCTATAATTCATTATCAAGGGCTATTACAGGTCAAAATATCAGTTTCAGGTTATGCTCATACGGGCATGGATACTTTAAAAATGCATATTTATGGCCTTTAATCCAAGCTCGAACATGGGTTTTTGCCCTTAAAACATTTTTTTAATGTGTCGGAACTAATGAATGTTGGACCCCAAAGCTGAGACAGATAAACTGAGTAGTATAACTGTGTTTATTGTAGACCATAGATATAACAAACATACAATTAGTGACATAAGCTAGAAGTATTAGGAGAAGTAACTATTGGAAGTGGACAACACCAAACCAGAAAAATAGCAACAAGGTCAAGGCATATACGATGCCGAAGACAGATACAAACTGAATAAGACTTACAATGATGCATGCCTAAAAGGAGGAACGAAATTGGAAAGACAATAAGAACTAGCTTAAAGGGATATTTTGGATTTTTTTTTTTTTTTTTTTTACATGAAGTTGTATGACATCCCGCTTCATCCTGTGAGCTGAGTTCTAGTTGGACTTTAGTGATGGGGAACATAGTTGTTGTTGGTTGTTGGTGCCACTTAAGTAAAGAGTTTGTCTTCTCAAAACAATATGCATTCAAAAGAGTAAGACATTTAAATAAAAAATGCTTTATCAAAAAAAATCTTGTCACTGTCCACATAATTTCTATCTGAGTTTTCCTAGTTCCATTGATTTCTGTTAAAATGAACAGATTTCTGCATCAGAATAAAGATGTTTTTGTCATATTATGTCAGTGGAAAAGATACAGTAAAAAGAGTGTCTTATGTGGTGACTTGAAGAGCACCCAAAGACCAGACATGTTGCATCACCTAATGACAGTGTAGATCACATGAAGCTTCTGCCAGTGTAAACATGAGACAAGCCTTTGATGACAGATGCTGCTGTGTGTGCAAAAGTAAAACCAAAATTAAAGCAAAGCCCTAAATGCTTGTTCGCGCTCTAATCCAAGTAAGGTCCATGTAGTTACAGTGCATTACTTCATCTCATATGCATAATGTACCAAGGCCAGCTGTTTAGATAGTATGTATGTTTACGTATGTGTTTTATGCTTGTGCATTGATGTATATTCTAAATCAGTGGTTCCCCTTCTGAAGCCATGTAGCCCTATTCCTGCATGCTTAATAATTTAGTAATAGTAATTTAATAGTAATTTTAATTTTTTAAATTAATTTACAATTTTTTAAGTAATTTTTTCAAGTAACTTATACCACTCTGATGATGGCATTGTTCCCTTTGAATGAACTGAATGTAGCCTCACTTCAGTTACTGTTATTATGAGCAATAAGAACTAAGTGCTTGCTTTTGTAAATATAACATGATTTGAGCTGTATGTGCATGTTTGGATGTGTTTCCTGAAATTTCCAAGTGCCTGTGAATGCAGCAGTAACTTGTGACCGAGAAGTTAAGTGATGCACCAGTCTTGGAAAAAGCTAGCTCAGCACTGATGTCAGTTTGCTAGTTTTGATCCTGCTTGTTGAGTATGAAGTGTCCATAATCTGACGGGAATCTCCCCATGGTGTCCCAACTCATAAAATAACCACTGCCCCCTTCTTAATTGGAAATACAAAAACAATAAAAAAAATAAATAAAACAAAACAATAAAGCCTTGTTTTTGAGTGAATATCTACTCCCAATGACAGGTTTTCACCACTGCACCATGCAGGGAATAATTGGAACACCAATATAAATTATATCTTCAACATTAAACACTCTCAATGCACAAAATAATCATTTCGACTTGCTTATCTGCTTATATATGGCACACTGAGCAATGAACAACTTGACACTGTCTCCTTCCCGCTCTGATCTCCTTGCTCAGTGAGGTGTTCAAGTGCACTCTTAGTTGTGAGTGTTAGGCGCTAATTGTTTTTCATTGTTATGCATGTACACCATGGCACTTGGCGTACCCCACTTTGGGAACCATGGTTCTAAATCAAGCAGGTAGTTCACAATACATATTAACCAAGCTATAGCGACATTGTTATTGTAGCAGATAAGTTCTTGAACCATGTCCTGTTATCCTTAGTTGAAATGTGTTCTAAATGTATTTAAGGAGGCACAAGGACTGCTTACCGTGTGGCTGATGGCAGTTGGATCATGACCACTTTGTTTGTCAGCATGTCGCCAATAATAAAATGTTGAAAAAAAACACTTCTTATATGCCTGTATAACCAGCTTGAGGGCAACAAGTCAAATGCTAGATATTTTTATGTTTTGCCAAATGAATACATTTGACTGCCAAGATGGAGGATTATATACTCAAGCTCACCAGGAGTTTAAAAGACTTTTACAACAAAATATCAAAGCTTTTCCTGGATGAGGATGTACTTCACATACAGATAAACGGTAAGGCCACATATGTATTTCAGTTAAGGAAAAAAAAAGTATATAGGACTAATATGTATTTGAAAACAGCAGTCTTTGTATTTAGAAGGTCATAGGTTTTCTATGCTCTAACAACAAAAATATTCCTATTTGCCAAAATTCACTCATCGCGGTCGGGTCTGGAATCCATTTAACCACGACAAACGAGGGATTACTGTACGCAGATTCAGAGCGTAAAACTGCCTCCCCTCAGTATATACTTTGCTAGTGTCATGACACTAGCAGGCAGTAATCTGGGTTAATATTGCCAGCTGGACATGATGAACCATAGAATCAACACAAAACCCATAAGAAGGGGATAAAAGGGGGTGATAATCCCTTCTATTGTGGACAATACATACAAGGGTCTAAAGTATATGTTGGAAGGGAGAAATGGGGGCACATTATTATTTTCTCCGGGCCTGAATGGTTCTGAATACACCAACATTATGCATGCACATCAGTCCTCCATTGACCTCAGTTGCTTTGTGCAGACCCGTATCATGATGGATCTAAGTTGATTGGTTGGAGTGTGTGAGAAAATGATTTGTAAAATTACAATTACAGTAACTCTGTGTCTAATATGAACATTTAGCTTTTCTATGTCTCATGCATAGGCATTGTAAAAATACAATACTTGCTTTAGGGTACAAAGGCACCTTTTTTTTTTTTAAACTGTCCTCTTTGGCAGCTTAGTCATGCGGTAATGAGTGATCTGAATGCTTTATTGTGCCAGGACACACAGAGATGGCAGAGAACAAAAAGCAATAACAGAAAACAGCAACAACAATAACAACAACTGCCTGCTTATGTTTGTAAGAGGGGGAGCAATTGCATACAATAACATCAATAACAAAGCTAATACAAACAAAATACAACAATTTAAGTTACCCGGCCCTCAAATATCATGAGTGTGGATTTGTAAGTGGCAAACTATTTAGTGTTGCTTCCCATTTGCTGTGTTTTGTGTTTCCCTTTTCAGATCAGTTTTCCGGTGAGAGCCGAACCAACAAAGCACACCTGGAGCTGATTGCCGAGTAGAAAGATGCTGGATGGTTCCTTCAAGCATTCCTCTGCACGACTCGCTCTCGTTCATGGAGCTGAGAGAACAACTTTTGGCCTGCTTCCTGTGCAGCATATAACAATGGACTTGCATTGCCTTGTTGTATTGTCCAATCTGTCCCAAACTGATTTGAGCTGAGCTGAGTGGGATTTCTTTGGAGTGGCAATAGGGATGTCCCGATCCACATTTTTGAGCTTCTGAGCAGATATTTGTTTTTAAATAGTCTTACCAATTTGATCCTGATTTTTTTTTATAATAAGTTTTTGTTGCAAAATTTGACAAATATGTGGAGTTGAATATGGTTATGAAAATTCATTAAAAATAATGTAACCAAAATATGTATATATATACACTCTTTTCAACGCAATAGTAACTATGATGCAGCAGTCCAAGCACAGTGAGAGGAAACTACCGCTGTAGCTAAGGAGCTGAATATCCAATGTCCATCATGAAACTAACTTTACCACAGTATACCTGAATCGTCTGCATGGTGGTGTTGCGTTATTTTCTTTTTGCGGTTGGTGGGACTCAAGTAGCAATCAGCTTTGAGGCGCATTACTGCAACTACAGTGTTTGAGTGTGGCGGAGAGTTACAAACGTTTTACAAATCAATCCGATCTTATGACAGAAGCCAATTTTTATCCGATCTTCAAAATACAGCAGCCGATTTAATCCTGAAGATCAGATTCGTACATCCCAACTCAGTGGCCTTGGGTTCCTGTTTTTTGTAGAAGACTACCTTGTAGAACAATTCTTATGCGCATACAATTAAAAATATGTTTTTAATCCACTGTCTTTGCTTCTGCATCTGGGGTCCAAACCAATCAACAACCCAGCGTCAAAAATACAGTCCATTAAGATCGGCAGCAAATCGTGATCGTCTGGTCATATTGCTTTTTCACAGAGAAGGCAAAATGAAAGAAGCCGTGTCATTTGATTTACTGCTCATCCATCCACTTGAGCTGTGATGTTCCCCAGAACTAATGGCATGACAACCAGTGAAGAAGGCATAAAAACATCATCACATGCATCACACTAACGCTTCAAGCTTGATTGATGTCTTCTTATTGAAGTAACTTCTCACATGTGGTTTGGAAATTAGAGTAGGTCTACATGTGCTTCATCAAGCCGAGATCTTAGGGCAAGGACTCATATACAATTATGTTGCTGTTTGAATTGAAGTTAATGTGTTGTTATTTTCCACTCAGACAACAAATTCCATCCATGAAACTTTCTTTTTTGCTCCAGTATTTTATGGTCTACAAAACTTGTGTGGATAATTGACCATTTAACCTTTTAAAATCAAGGCGATAGCATTTTTCCATCTGTGTTGGCATGGGAGCTGACACGCCGTACTTCAATACACATGATATACATTCAGGTGATCAAAAGAACGTCGGATCAGAGGTCAACCAAACCAAAAAAACAAGACAATTCAAAGCACAACCACTGAAATGTGCAAATTTAAGTGAATAATGTGTTAAATATGCTAGCAATACAGCACATTATGAATAACAGAAATCTCCTGACTGATTTTTCACAAGATTTTGGTAGAGACTGAATGAGCTCAGTCAACATCACATAAAGAGGAGCCAAATCCACAACAGGAGACAATTCATATGATATATTGTTTGTGTTGCAAGGTGCTCACTAAAAAGCATCGCGTCTATTTATAAATTGATGCTACATGGTACTGTAAGCTAGCTAACCAACGTCTGTTAGGAGGGTAATGGCACGGTTTATGTGTAATATGTGTATTTGTTTAGGTAGACATGCACAGTATATGTTCTTTTTTTGGATGTTTAAAATAATATGCAAATATTTTGTGTTTGAATTGTCTGAAAAAGTAGAAAGGGACACTGTTTGTTGGCTTGTTGATTTGCTGTGCAGGTCTACTTATGGGAAACAAAATGGCTACTGTGTGCTTGACATACATGTTTTTTTTGTATGTGAAATAAATAAAATAAAAGCATTCTGGATGAGGATGCCAGAGGGAGACATTGTGTCCGGCCATCCTTATTCACATATTTCCCCCTTTTCAGGGTTATAACATTTACAGAAGGTGAGTGTAAGATTTTAGTTGTAAAAATAGCTTCTTACTAGCACGGGATAGCCATAGCTTCTGAAACGCACACCAGACCATGGGCTTGAGAGCGCTTCAAGTTCATTTCACCAGACAGTCCAGCAGCATTTCCCCCAGCACACACAACAGGCCTTCTCCCCAACAATTCACCCCAGCCCCTTTTACCCGTGCAGGGCCAACCATAATTCCCCAATGAGAGGGTGAGGCAATTTATCTAAAAGGTACCATATTTACACTTTCAACACCTTTCCTTTAGGTTACAAAAGCCTTTCAATATTACCACACTTAAGTTCAAATTTCTGTATACATTTTAACCACTATATTACATTTAACGTCCTTTACCCAGAAACTACCCAGTTAACCCCCCCCTCCTCCAGGTGACACTTGGGAGAGTCCAATCAAGGTGATCATATGCCTCTGGCCTGCACTCACATGGGCGTGCCTCCATGCTTGTGCCCTGACCAATCACCTCAAAGAAAGGAGAAACTGATGAGAAATTAGGAACAAAACCAATGAATTCTATATGGAAAACTAACTAACTAAAGTGACAATTAAACAACTTAAATGGCAAACAAATATAATTAAAGTTAATATAGTGATATGTATAGCACATCATGACTGGTTTGAGACTCTTCATCCTTATATTAAGCAAACATCAACTGCTTGTATTGTTTCTTGAATTGGCTCATTGTTGTGCATTGTTTGACAAACAACGCAAGTAATTGAAATTTCAAGAAATAACAAAAGACAAAGGTGGTGTCTGTGTTGATCTTGCTGCCACATTGTGTCCAACTTCTTATAGTATAAGCTGTGAAATCTACCAAATGCCCTGTAGCTTCTTTAAATGGAACCTATTATGCTGTTTTTGGGCCCTTTGAGTTAAGTTCTGGACTCCTATAGAGCAGCTACACATGATAATCCGCACAGAAAGCTTTCGAGTGCTTCCAGAATCTGCACCTCTACCAGTTGTATTTCCTTGGATTTCCAAAACGGTCTGTTTTAATTCATACCAACCATGGCCTGCCTGCAGGCACGCCCACTCCTCTGTGATTAGTCCCAGACTGCTTGTACCCAGGCACGCCCATATAAGGAAGTCACAGAGAGCCGGTGTTAGAAAAAAAAACTGAAACTGAAACTTACAAGGCTGACTTCCAAATGCGTAAACTTCATTATCTGAAACTTTGTTTCTTGTTTAACATGAGAATACAACATTGTAATAACATTTATAGGTCAGAAAAGCGGAAAAATTATAACAGGTCTTTTTTTTAATCAAAGTGACAATCATGTTACAGTATAGCACTATAAACTGTGTTTTTGTGTGGTTTAAACCAACTTTAAAGCTTGTTCTTTTTAATAGAAAATAGAAAACACGGTAACTCAACATCCCCAAATTCCTCTAAGACGGCTCAAACCTCTTGAAAAGATGAATGTGGTCATGTCCGCAAAAAGAATAATCTTCTGCAAATCCCTGTTGCGGCCTGAAAAAAAAAAAGTCCTGTCAAATGGCATCAATGTCAACATCCTCAGGGACTGTTTTCTAAAAGTGTTGACATCAAAGGACTTGACTGACAATGCACACGTTGTGTTATTGTAGTGATAATTCACCAGAGTTTAATGTTGGAATTTACCGTCATTCATGACACGCTGTACAAGCCTTGGATCATGGCAGAGGCTCCGGGGAGTTAACCACAAATCAAAAAACAATCCCCCAAAAGAGGGTTGTGTGCACATAAATATCAGCTCTTTGAACTGGAAAAGTGCAGAATGCTCGCCTGCAGGGTCACTTAGTGTTTCAAGCAGCATGAGTCTGATCACATTGGGGAACTTTGCATTTGAATAAAAGGATATAAAGAGGTAATAAACAAACAAGTTGGAATTGATGGGGGGGTAACTCGACACCATAATCACGGTTTGGTACAGACCTCTGATATAAATTTCATTTTGTACAGAAAAGGTACACTTTTCTTTTTCTCTTTTTGTTAAAAACTTGGCTAAAAAATCAGTTGCTGTATAATACTGTAAAATATTAATTACCTATCTTAAGTCTTTAAAGATGCACCTCAGGCCCCCGAACCGGGGAGACTGACGTGCACCCACCATGACCGTGCTCACATAGTCAGAAATGGTTGCAGAGGGCATGCGCATCATGCGTCATCATCCCCGACACAGCCCTGCACACAACAAAAGTTCCTCCTGCACTAAAAGTGTGACACCTGCTAAGTGGTTGCCCCCCGAAGTCCCACACATGGGAGACATTGTTGTTCTGGATGCTGCAGTGGGGCGGAGCCGATCAGCATTATGATGCAAGTATCGGCTGATACCAATCAATAGTCGATCGATGGAAGAACCCCTAGTATTATCCAGTGTAATATATATATATAAAATAAGCAATTTAAGACATGACTCCTATAAGGCTGCACGGTGGACGAGTGGTTAGCGCGCAGATCTCACAGCTAGGAGATGTTGTCCTTGTGCATGCGTGGGTTTTCTCCGGGTACTCCGGTTTCCTCACACATTCCAAAAACATGCTAGGTTAATTGGCGACTCGACTTGTTAATAGATATGAATGTGAGTGTGAATGGTTGTTTGTCTATATGTGCCCTGTGATTGGTTGGTGACCAGTCCAGGGTGTACCCCGCCTGGGATAGGCTCCAGCACCCCTGCGACCCTCATGTAGATAAGCGGTAGAAAATGAATGAATGAATAGCAGGATTTTTTTTGATGAGGTATACTGGCAGTAAACAGTATTTCTTTTTGTTTCCTGCATAATTGATCCATCCCAATGATGCGGATGATGCATCAGCGCTGGTACTTGGCAGTTTTTCTGACTGCGTCTGTATCTTGACTTGACTAGCAGGCGGTGCAGCAGTTGGAGTCGCCAATTGAGTGGCCAGTGTGGTGAATGGCTGTTAGGCAGGGGTGACTCGGCCCTCTCCTCATTGTTCGCAAAGCTTGGTATTCCTCTCATAGCATGCCCTGGGCTCTAGGAGATGTACTTTTAGCGATCCCAGGCCCTCCTGATGGCCCCACTTACCTCCTCACGACTCACATTTTAACACACCCCTTGAACTTGGTATCTTTACTTTTCAACTTGGGACAAAGGATTTTCGCCCCTGCAAAATAAGGTAGTATTTCCTCTCAATTATTTGCATATGAGTTATAATCACACTCCAGCGCCACCTTCTCTATATACCCCACTCTTTACCCTCTCTATTTGCCCTTCCTCCCTCAGGCTCAGGCCTCTCTGGTTCTTTCTCTTTTCTTTTTCTGAGTGTCCCGCTCAGCTGGCCAGCACCTTTTCAATCTTTGCCTAGGGAATTGTCCCCTGCATGTCAAGTGTAGCCGTGGGTTTGGATGAGAGGTGCTTTTCAGGTCCCCCGTCCCCCTCACCTTTGAATGGAGACAATGGAGCTGCTCTTTATGTCCAGATGACCACACACAAGCACACAGATGTACAAAGCGCAAGGGAACTTTTCAGAGTGTAAATACCCCGTTGCAGCGAGAGGACACGCATTACGCTTACATGTCAAGCGAGCAGTATGTTACGTAACAAGTTATGGTCGCTGTCGAAGGGAGGACACGGTTGTTGTCACGACAACGGGAGTGGCGTTTGAGTTTGCCTCGAGACCATGTACAAGAGAAATGTGGCCAAGTTGAAAGCAAGCCAAAGCAGAGGCCAACAGTCCACTTGGGCCGTCTTCGACTTAGGCTTTTCACAGTCAAATCTGATTTGCTCGATTTTTGTCCGTAGTCGGCTAATCGTTGACTGTTTTGATTTCTTTTTAACAGCACAACTAATGAGAATCCCGATGATTGCGACTTTTTCCATGTCAAAAAAAGGCTAAAACACAAATAAACAAATAAACGTGGAACAATAGTAACTTAATTTACTTAATTTATTGGATTAAAATGCACAGTTGGGACAGTTGGTGTAACAGCCGTTTTAAATGACGGCAAAGTCGCCAGTCAATCAAAGTTGATTATTCTATGACACCTCTCTAGTCCACACCGTAACACTTTACAATAAAGTACACAAAATTACAGTAGCTGAGGAACGAACCTACGAAACTTCATTAGTTTTTCAGTAACTACTCTAAATGTATGTGCATTAGTTCCTCAGTTACTACCTGTACTCTAAATGTGTGTACCGTATTGTAAAGTGAAACCGTCCACGCTTTATTACAACTAAAAAATGTTTTATCTACATAATGAGATTAGGAGTACTTTCCTAAAAAGGGACAGGACTAATTTGTGTACTTTTGTGTACTTCACAAACACACCTGGTCACCCTGGTAGGGGATCAAATACTTTTCCACAATCAGTTTCCTTTATTTAGTCTCTCTCTGGTAAAGCTCTGGTTAAGGGCCCAAAACAGTCTTAGCGTTCAACACAAATGTATTGAGTGGCAGAGGAGGAGGGGAAGAAGGTATGGATGCTACATGCTGCAGCACGTCCCTCATAGGGAATGGTAACTTCTGTCATTAGGAGGTGGAGGGCCCCTGTGTGGCTAATCTACCAGGAGGGGTGACTTTCTAAGTCAACGAGGCAATCATGGGGGCCAGACTGTATGGCGCATTATCATTAAGGCGCTTATGCTAACCCGTGGTGGTGGTGGGAATGGTAATGCTGTCATAAGGCTTACAATGACCCTCCTCCGTTTGCTGCCTTACGAACCTCTGTTAATGTTTTCAAAACTTCCTGGAAATCTCTCTCTTGCAGGAGAGGAACTTTTAGATGAAGTGGTAAATAAGTGGGAATTTTGCCCATCTTCCAAAAAAAACCTTCCATAAAAAAACATTTTTGGTACTTTCATTCATTCATTTTGTACTACTTGTTCTCACGAGGGTTGCGGGGGTGCTGGAGTCTATCCCAGCTGTCTTTGGATACAACCTGGACTGGTGGCCAGCCAATCACAGGGCACATATAGACAAACAACCATTCACACTCACATTCATACCTATGGACAATTTGGAGTCGCCAATTAACCGAGCATGCACGGGGAGAACATGCAAACTTCACACAGAGATGGCAGAGAGTGGAATTGAACTCAGGTCTCCGAGCTGTGAGGCCTGCATGCTAACCACTCCAGCACCGTGCAGCCAGCATTTTTGGAACTTAAGGTTACAAATTTTTTTTTTATGAAATATGTGTTTTTTCATCTGATCAAAAGGCTATGAAAGCCAAAATTTGCTCAAAATTCTCATTTTCTGTCAGGCATTTACACGGTCATGCCCTCCCAATGACTAAAGCCAAGAAGCTTTCTCTTCTTGAACGTGATCAGATCGTCAAGCGTGCCATTGGATGCAGTAAAACAGTCATTCTACTTTTTTTTTTTGAAAGCTCCTGAGCATTACGGAAAACAAAAAAGTGAAGCGGTAGACCCCGCAAAAAATACACCTGTGCTGAGCCGTAGGATCTGATAGGTTGTCCGTCAAGACAGACTTGTCCTCGACCCAAATGAAGGCCCTTACTGGTGTCGACCTCGTCACCTTCAACGCCACAAAACTGCCCATTGAGACATTGAAAGGTTCATCGAACACTTGATGGAGTATAGTCTGTTTGAGGCTCACAGTGAATCAGCAGTCAAAACCTAGTCAACGCTGGGCAAACTATGTATGTGCATGACAGTTAAAAGGCGAAGCAAATAACCCCCCCAAAATAATTTAATTTATTACACCCCGCTTTTACTCATGTTTTAACTGTGTATAAATTAATGAGTGTTGCATTTTATGTATTTTTTTACTGTGTTTACTTGCTTTTATTCAACTCCATTTTTCTGTAAAGTGTATTTGAGTATTTTGAAAAGCGCTATACAAATAAAATGTATTATTATTATTATTATTATTAGATGTCCAGCCTTTCTCCGCCAACTGCTCCGTCATTTGGAGCCCTGCTCCTGCTACTTGGAAGTCCTGCCATGATGCGTTCTGTCGGACAATGTACTCTCAAATTGTAGAAAAAGCTTAAAAAAGCTCAAATTTAGTGTTGAAAATTACAAGGGGATATGAAGAATAAAATAATGACACGGTAAATCCACTTATGGATAGAAGAAAATTAGTTTTATAGTCACTGAGCTGTGTTTCTGATGTAAGGTTTTCAAAACAACCCACGTCATTTTGTTAAAATAGAATTTTGACTTTAGCCCTTTCAGCACCTAACTCTAATCCGGTCTGTGCACCCCCGGGGTTGGTGTTCAAGGACCAAGCCAATCCATCCTTACCTCAGCTGATATGCGCGGTCGTCAAGAGAAGGAAGTGGCTGAGATAACTGAGGTGTCTCTGGGTTAGACAGCCGTGAGGTAAGGCATCAGGAATCTCTCACAGGGCATTACCTCAGTCTGCAAGCCTACAAATGGTTGTTGCGGTGACAGTCTAAAAAAAAACAAAAAGCAAACTCCGTGAAGTTGTTACCTATTTTAGGCACCGGGCCCTGGTTTTATCATCATTATGATTATCTGCTGTGGTGTGAGAAAACACTGTGACTCATGATTCAACTTTATGGAGGTTGGATAACTTGGCGTATAATTAAAGGCTGTGTCTGCTCTTGTTGAAACAAAGTTTGTCAATTGGCAGTTCTCAAAGGGTAGAAAAGATGTTACCAGCTTAAACATTTATTCATCGTCAACAGTGACTTGCATATCCTCCTGGCAAGGAGGCAACACGGAATGTTCAGAATGCACCTGAAAAAGTCAACAACATCACTATTTGGATGTCAAATTGCACACAGTGACTGGCAGGTACAACAGATGCCTTTGTTGTATGTTCATGCAGCGATTCAGCGGCAGCACGGATCCTGTTCCATGAATGCAATCGGAGATGAAAAAAAAAGGAGAGCGGGGGGGAAAAAAGAGTTTAGAGGGTGAGTAACTTCAGATGGTATCTCTTCTTCTGCATCATCAGAGCCATCAAAGACTGTGGGTGGCACACTCACTGAGCCTGAGCCAAGGAACTGCAAACATTCATTTTGATCTTTGCCATATACACAAACTCAGTCGTGGATCCACACCCAAAGGGGACCCCGCCCAAAGAAATAGATTCTAGATGGCAAACACAATTGCATCTAAAGACTGGCCAAGGGGCAACGCCAGAAACACATGGATGTCATATTTATGTGAACTAATATAGTGTTAATATTAGTATGTATGTACGTAAACCTTGCAGTGTTTCACAGGACTACTTCTTATTTTAACATTTGGCATTACTTCGACCCAAAGGGGACCCCGCCCAAAGAAATAGATTAGGGGTTGGCAAACACAATGGCATCTAAAGACTGGCCAAGGGGCTACGCCAGAAACACATGGATGTCATATTTATGTGAACTAATATAGTGTTGATATTAGTATGTATGTACATAAACCTTGCAGCGTTTCACAGGACTACTTCTTATTTTAACATTTGGCATTACTCCGTATTTTAAGTGTTACACCAGGGTATAAAGACTTGACTTTGATTTAACATTTGAATAAACAAACAGAACATCAGATTTTTTGTCTTTACTACTTCCTGGGATTCTGAGGTTTTCCTTCGTTCTTCAATCAGCTGTGTATGTACCACCTCAAAAACACAACAAACAGTGAAAAACAAAAAAAACTGTTACAAAAAAACACCCATATGTTGGTGAAATACCACCTTTCTACCTGATTTTGTCAAAGTTTGCTTCCGTAATCCCGCATGCTACCTTGTAAACAACCCCCCACTCTGCTTTGTATAAAAGCCTTGCACCTCTCTTAGCTGCAGTGATGCAGGACCTGGGAATACCAGAACCTCTAGTTTCAGAAAGGGTGGGAATTATTTTGATTGTACAAGTGGTTCCAGCCTAGGTTGTTTAAAAATAGCATCGTAATTCCTGCTGCAGCTGACAGCTTCTGAGTTCAATAGTTTTTAATAAAACAATTTGGAAAGGGGCTGCACGGTGGGCGAGTGGTTAGTGCGCAGACCTCACAGCTAGGAGACCTGGGTCCAATTCCAGCCTCTGTCATCTCTGTGTGGAGTTTGCAAGTTCTCTCTTTTTTTTCTCCGGTTTCCTCCCACATTCCAAAAACATGCTAGGTTAATTAGCGACTCCAAATTGTCCATAGGTATGAATGTGAGTGTGAATGGTTGTTTGTCTATATGTGCCCTGTGGTTGGCTGGCGACCAGTCCAGGGTGTACCCTGCCTCTCGCCCGAAGACAGCTGGGATAGGCTCCAGCACCCCTGCGATCCTCATGTGCATAAGCAGTAGAAAATGAATGAATTTGGAAAGGTTGGCCGAATTGGATTAAAAAGCTTAATAGGCTACTATGGCCCGTGCCTATTCCTGTCTTAGTCCACACCCAAAGGAGACCCCACCCAAAGCACTTCTTTGTGTCCTACGCAGTGTCTCACTGACAAGGCTGCAAAATGAGCAGGGTTGCGGGTAAAAGTGCTTGTGTCTTTCTTATATTACATAAGCATGCAATTCTACTTAAACATGGTCGATGCAAAAACAAACAGAGGTAAATATTTCCCCGTCGCTGCTCATCACCCTGAGATACAAGGGATTTGTTTTGGTTTTTTGTTTCTTACTCCAGTTCTATTTTTATCTTTCTTGGCAGATGGTTCCAGGCATGTGTTTGGATGAATGATGTATTGTTTTCATTCACACTGTCATGGACACTGTTAAAATATGATATCTTTCAGATCTCTAAGGGTTGTACTGCATACACACGCATATGCGCTCACATGCATCCATGACTTATGTGTTTGGTAAACAGGCGCAAACGTTCATCTTCAACCCACTTAAAAAGTTTTGATGCTCAAAGCAAAAATCTTTGCTTAACATAAAAATGCCTCACCATCGTAATTTGTTATAATATCACTTTTTTATGATTGCTTGAACTTTAAAAAAAAAATCACACTGAAAGACATTTTCTCATTTATTTAATCAAAGTGCAACTCAAGCTTTTATCAAAAACTAAGTAAATACGTATATATTTTGAATGTATACACTACAGTTGAGATTTCAATAAACTGCCATGAAATATACCAAAACGTGATCGATACTTCATTTTAATATGTAAATTGGTTAGAAAAAAAAACAAATTTTTCATGCTTTTCATGCCACTTTCAGAATGATCCATCATTTTTTTTCTAAATTAACCAATTAATGTCAAATATCTGTGGTGTTATGTTGCTCATGTTAAATATATAAATATATATTTCAAAATAATTAAAATTACCACTTTTTCTTCTAGCAGGAAATAATCTGTTCATTGAGAATTATTGAAACTGTGAGTGTTTTATTTGCATTTTTGCTATTCAGTTTTTGTAGAGCAATTTTAAGGCAATTCTCATTTGGGGAAAAGCTGATCTCTGGAGAACTGGGTCGTGGCAGCGTGGGAGGCATTATTGGAACTGCACCTGAAGTGCTTTAAACACTTCAAACCCTGCAACCCAACCTTCCTTGGTGTTCCCAGCCATTGACATTTTGGGTGTTTGCTGTTTGTTCAGCTGCGGTAGAAGTTGTAGTAATTATACATTTGATTGCAGTTACTTAAGAAGTTCATCAAAACACAGAGATGTTTGGGCATGTCTGCACCTTTAATCACTTTTACCATTAATCACCATCAACATTGATAATGACAGCACCAAAGGGGAAGTATCCGCCGCTGATTGTGCAGAAGAAGTATAATGCCAATCTGAAAACGCTAAAATACATACATAGCTAAGAAGGCAAAGTTTGGCGGCACCTCACCATCCTGGTGCAACACACATGGGGTCCAAACTTTGGAGCAGGGGCCATCTTTGGAACAAAAACCCAGCAAAGGAGGACAAATAGAGCTGATTAGCTCCGCCCCCGTGTGTGTGACTTCCTGTCTTTGTGAGAGTGAGCATGGAGACACTATGTTGCACTTTTAGAGCAGGAGGAACTTTTGTTGTATGCGGGGCGGGCTGCGTCTGGCTCATTCTCTTGGATCCAAACCCATATTTCCTATTTCCAACCACATGACTGTCACATGACAACCACTTGGAAATGTTTCCACATGTCACTTCTTATTAAACTTAATGAGTTTAAGCCAAGCCTAAGGCTATATTGGACTCATTTTAAAATGTTGACATACGTCACCATGGCTTCTCATGGGTTAAAATGTCATTGCCATAACATTAAGACACTTGAAAAATGTTCCACTGCAGAACATACATAATTATATGTATTCTTGAAAAGGTGTTTTAAAGTAGAAGGCACAAGTCGTGAACCAACAATCATAAGATTTAAAAAAAAAAAAAAAAACTATTACTGAAACATCTGTCAACAGCTCCTTTGTTCTTTTTATTGCAGACCTAAATGACTTTCCCATGAGATCATACAAAGACACTCACATTGTCTCACTGTGGGGGGTGTAGTGTCCCGACAACAACATCTTTGACCAGAACCATAACCTTAAAAAGGGGCACATCATCCAGTACCCTAACATGATTCCATTACTATGAAAAGAACAATAATCTCCTTGAACACACATTATATTTCCTCCTTCCTCGTGCTTCTCATATGCGAACAAACAAAGGTTCTTCTTTTCTTTTGATGCCAGACTTTTTCTGTGTCATCTTCACTTTGACAAAGGCAGCTACCACCACCCCTCCCTGCATATTTCGTGTTGTGTTTTTGGTATGCTCATGAAAAGGCCCGCAAAGAAGGAACAATAGGGCACCTGCCAGAATAATGAACCCTCAGAGAGAAATGCAGCTGGAGCCGAGACTCATACAGGAGCACCGATGACGGGCCTGCTTTAAAGTGGTCAGAGATGATCCTTGGTCACACCTTATATTCCCTTTCTGGAATTTCCGCCAGGACACGCACATCTATTCATGCACACATAAAGACGCAAAAGCTACTAACATTTAAGCAAACACCTCCCCCCCCAAGTTCCAGATGGATGGAGTGTTTACGTTTGGATTCACAAGTGAACCATAAAACTATGAAATATAAAACGGTGAAAACCAATGAAGTTTTGGAAATGTTTATTCTATTTACTGGGATTCCGGTGATTTTTTTTCCCTTCTTGAATCAGCTGTGTATTGATCTCCTCAACATAGTCCATGTGTAATCAAACAAAAACACAATAAAATGTGATAAACATAAAAAACAAACAGTAAAAAACATCCAAATGTTAGATAAAACAACACTTTTTCTTTAGAACTGCCATACAAATCTTGCTTCGCTGTCCCTCTTTGTCAATAAATCTCAAAATCCATTGTGAAAACCCACACTTTGCTTTGTGTCAAAAACACGTACTTTGGGAAGTTCTATGATGCAGTGCCTTGGAGTACCAGGATCTCTAGTTTCAGAAAAGGATGGAATTATTTTTAGTTTTGGTTTAAAACTTGTGGTATCTTAAAATTAGCTTTCCAAATAATGTAGCCACAAGAGCTGCGATTGGGAGAGGTTTTAATAGCAACCATTTTTACGACATCAGAAAAAGTAAAGGTGAGTGATAGTCTGATAGTCTGTGGTCTGAATTTTTTTTGAGGAAGCATTCTTGTCATGCGAATGTATGATTCTTTCGATCACATATTGTTTTGAGAAGCCAAACTTAATTTAGGTAACCCCAGCAACTAACCAGAACTACATTTCTATACCAGAGGTAAACTCCAAATGATGGACTACACTGCTGATGGGGATGTATAGCGTGTATTGGTAAGAAAGACAATATCTAGCACATCTAGTTTTAGTAAAAATTTGGAAAAATTTGCTTAATGGGCCATGAACCATAAAACTATGAAATATAAAACATTGAAAACCAATGAAGTATTGGAAATGTTTATTCTATTTCCTGGGATTCCGGTGATTTCTTTCCTCCTTGAATCAGCTGTGTATTGACCTCCTCAACATAGTCCATGTGTAATCAAACAAAAACACAGTAAAAATGTGCCAAACACAAAAACAAAGTCCCTTGGATTACCAGGACCTCTAGTTTCAGAAAAGGATGGCATTATATTTATTTTTGGTTTAAAACTTGTGGTATTTTTAAATTAGCTTTGCAAATAATTGTCTGATTTTTTTAAGGCGGCATTCTTGTATGATTCTTTCGATCACATATTGTTTTGAGAAGCCAAACTTAACTTAGGTAACCCCAGCAACTAACCAGAACTACATTTCTTTACCAGAGGTAAACTCCAATTGATGTACTACACTGCTGATGGGGATGTATAGCGTGTATTGGTAAGAAAGACAATATCTAGCACTTTTAGTTTTAGTAAACAATTTGGAAAAATTCCTTAATGGGACATATGGCCCACCGGTTGTAGTTTCCCCAGGTCTGTTTTAGACCCATACGATAATGGACCCATTAAGTCTTACACATTGAGAAAAAAAACATTTGCTTTGATAACCCTACCTCATTGGTAGACAAATGTAGCAGTGTTAACAAATACCTCCCTGTGAAGTAACACCATGGGTCAGTGACCTCTTTTACTACATCCATTCATGTCTTGCACTGCACTGCTCTACTCATTGGTTAAATGTGAGGCGATCCTCAGGCCAGCATTAGCAAGCATAGACAGCACAAATGAAATCTTTGTGTACTCTGGTGGGAGTCAGTAGGTCAGTACGGTGGAAGGTGGGGTGAGGAGGTGAGGTTTAGGGGCTGACAGGGAGACATCGTTTTGGAGGTGGGGGTGGTGACAAGGCTTCAGTTATTTTGCTAAATTGGGAAGGAACAGCCCTGACATTATGACGCTGAACTCCCTAAAATACACATCATACACTGTGACCACTGTGACCCCACCACCTCTGTCAGTGCAGCATTCATGAGAAAGCAAAAGTCAAACAGTATGACAAATCTGATGAAAATACCAACATATTTGCAAAAACCACAGCCGTTTTGGTCATGAATTATATAACACCTCTGTTTATCAATACAGTGGAACCTTGGTTAGAGTCATTCAATCACTCCAGAAGGTCCATCTCTGACCAAAATGGACTTTAACCGAATCAAATTTTCCCATTAGAAATAATGTAAATACAATAAATCAGTTTCAGAAAGCCAAAAAGTGTTAATACAACACTAATAGTTGAACAATTCTAAATGCATATACATGGTAAGTGATATCAATATTTAAGGTTACTCTTACTTTAAGACCCTCAAACAATGCACAATGATGAGCGAATACAAGGATGAAGAGTCTTGAACCAGTCATGATGTGCTATATATATCACTATATTGACACTTACTATGGTACCCATTATGTCATTGTATTGTCATATCACCTCGTACTTTGGTACATGACAAAAAAAATTTAAAAAATTAAAAAATTAAAAAAAAACTTAAACCATATTAGGAAAGCAGGAAGTGAACAAATGTAACAGTTACTGATTGTAAAAGTACCAGATGGAGGGGTAGGATTTAATAAGCTTTGCTTCTTCCTACTCCTTTTGGACATTATGTGATGCATTCAATTCGATGTAATCTGATGCATGTCGCTAGATGACCTCATCCTCTAATCTGCACATAATTTGCATATGATGTTATAAAATAGTGGTTAGAGCGCAGGCCACACAGCTCGGAGACCCGAGTTCAATTCCACCCTCTGGATCATTGTGTGGAGTTTGCATGTTCTGTGGGTTTTCTCCGGGTATTCCGGTTTCCTCCCACATTCCAAAAACATGCTAGGTTAATTAATCCAAAGGTTAAGGTAAAGGTTAATCCAAATTGTCCATAGGTATAAAAAAAGCATAAATCTCAAAAGAGACAAAAAAAAGTGAGTAAAAACACTTATTCACTCGCTCACTGATATCATATCATTAGCAGCAAAAAAAAAATGTTACCATAATTGATATGTAATTTCTTGCCAATATTGGCTGACAATAGTGACCCCAGGACATTATTTATTACAGATTATTCATATACAAATAGGCTTTTCTAAATATTCACATTCATGTGGCCTGCAGGCAGAGCTACCACAACACCCCCGCCCGCCCCCCCAAGTAGTGGCCATGCGTGACCAGTCAAGTGTTGCTTTTGTTGTCAATCAACCTGAATGTTTCCCGGTCCGTAGTAATCATCCAGCAGGCACATGCTTCCCCAAATATATACAAGTGACAAGGATTTACATGTATTACGTTGAAAACACAGCAATTATCCTGCTGGAAACTCATTAGAGAGGAAGTGAAGTTCAACTAAAATGTTTTTTTTCCGCCTGTTGTTGGCTTTATTAACATGACAAAAGAACAAGCACAGAGAAGAAATGCAAGGATAAAAATGCAGTCATTAAGAATAATTGGATTAATTAAGTTTTTTGCTCATTAGGGTTCACAAATATGCTTTCATGTTGGAAAGCCATTTTAGTCCTCCAGTAATCCGCCTGTGAGAGAGTTTGCAGGGACCACAGTCCACTTTTCTTCAGAGGTCAAAATGTCACTTTGGGTTGTAGGAAGAAGTAAACAGGAGTGGAATAAGCCTCCTGTCTTAGGGGGCCCGCACCATAAATCCTTAGAATAAGAGTGCCTCTACATGATCTCTCAAGGCTGAAACATGAGGTCACGCTTAAATCGTGGATAATAGAAATCCTGTCATGTAAGCTCTATGAACTCATTTGATACCAAAGTGCTAATATCACAGGACGTGAAAAAACGGTCTATGGATGGATTGGTCCTACATGGTGAACCAATAAGAGGCCATTGTGACACATTTCACTGCTTTAAATGTACTCAAATGTATCCGAAGGTGACCAAACATCCTGTTTTTACAGACCATATCCTTTTCCTGGCCGCCCTGAGTTTTTTTTTTTTTAAGTGATGAAAATGTTCTGTTTTTCATTGTTTTTCAACTCAAGATATAGAATTTTTAACAAACAAATGTAGCTTTCCTTTAGAAACACTTCCTGGTAGTCATTGCTAATAAAGTAAACAGAATCAGAGCTGGCTGCACGGCGGTCAAGTGGTTAGCGCACAGACCTCACAGCTAGGAGACCAGGGTTCAATTCCATCCTCGGCCATCTCTGTGTGGAGTTTGCATGTTCTCCCCGTGCATGCGTGGGTTTTCTCCGGGTACTCCGGTTTCCTCCCACATTCCAAAAACATGCTAGGTTAATTGGCGACTCCAAATTGTCCATAGGTATGAATGTGAGTGTGAATGGTTGTTTGTCTATATGTGCCCTGTAATTGGCTGGCCACCAGTCCAGGGTGTACCCCGCCTCTCACCCAAAGACAGCTGGGATAGGCTCCAGCACCCCCGTGCCCCTTGTGAGTATAAGCGGTAGAAAATGAATGAATGAATGATTTCTCCTCCTATTTAATGTGGAAGTGGTAACTTTTTGGCTTCTTATTTTGTTTTTCCCCACCCTTGGCCATCTTTGTATGGAGTTTGCATGTTCTCCCCGTGTATGTGTGGGTTTTCTCCGGGTACTCCGGAGCCTCAGACAAACACTCCAAAATGTTAATAGGTTAATTGGCAACTCCAAATTGTCCATAGGTATGAATGTGAGTGTGAATGGTTGTTTGTCTATATGTGCCCTGTGATTGGCTGGCAACCAGTCCAGGGTGTACCCGCCCAAAGACAGTTGGGGATAGCTGGGATAGGCTCCAGCACCCCTGCGACCCTTGTGAGGATAAGCGGTAGAAAAGGATTGGTGCTGAAGCCTATCCCAGCTGTCTTCAGCCTGGACTGGTGGCCAGCCAATCACAGGGCACATATAGACAAACAACCATTCACACTCATATTCATACCTATGGACAATTTGGAGTTGCCAATTAACCTATTAACATTTTGGAGTGTTTGTCTGAGGCTTTGCAAAAAAAACAGCAGTACTTTTTTTTTGCAGTTAAAAGTCATTTTAAAGCCATGTAATACTTCTAATGCTCTAATAGGAGGTGAAATGTAAAACAATCTTGGAAAATATTACTAGTAGGCCTTATTTGCAAAAATAATAAGTGACTAAATCAATTCAAAAATTGAATTATTTTCAATGATTATATGTTTTATGCTTCACTTCAAAGTGCATATGCAAAAAGGAATACATATACCATGAACAATGTAACATACAGTATATATACAGTATGTACCGTCACAAATCCTTGACATGAATTAGTAGTATTTTCGGAAAAAACACACCACAAATGCCTTGTATATGTTTCTTTTAAGCATAAACGGCTCAGGTGTCTTCTGGGATAAGAGAACTAGTGGTACAGATGATGATCTTAGTTCACTCTTCCATGTCCCTCAACCAAATCCAAGCAATGCGAGGCAGAGGAATGCCACCCCCAGGCAAAGAAGAGTCATAAATTCATTAGCAAGCACGTACCGTGGATTGGAAGAATGAATGCTATTGCGGTGATAAACCAGTTGACCCCGTCAACTTGGCAGCTGTCATGACCTCAACCTGTGGCAGTATTAGATGAGGGAGGGCAAAGGGACAATATTTGTTTAAGCTGATACCTAAGGGTTGGGGAGGCTCCGTGTGTGTTTGCCCACACGTGTGTGTGTTTTAAAAACCTCTTAAACCCTGGTCATAAGAGAGCTGGAAAATGACATATTCAAAGTAAATATCAATAAGGTCTACATGGATGATGTTGGTATGGACGTAGAGGGAGGACCTTGATGGTTACTGTAGATGTAATGGTAATGGTAATGGTTTTATTTCATTTGAACGTGCATCAGATTACAATTGAATGCATCACATAATCAGTTCACAGTTCCACATGTCCAAAAGGAGTAGGAAGAAGCAAAGCTTATTAAATCCTACCCCTCCATCTGGTACTTTTACAATCAGTAACTGTTGCATTTGTTCACTTCCTGCTTTCTTATTTTTATTTTCATTTATTAATTAACTTTCATTCATCTTTTCCTCACGAGGGTCGCGGGGGTGCTGGAGCCTATCCCAGCTATCTTTGGGCGAAAGGCGGGTACACCCTGGACTGGTCACCAGCCAATCACAGGGCACATATAGACAAACAACCATTCACACTCACATTCATAGTTATGGACAATTTGGAGTGGCACATTTTGGAATGTGGGAAAGAAACCGGAGTACCCGGAGAAATCCCACGCATGCACGGGGAGAACATGCAAACCCCACACAGAGATGGCTAAGGGTGGTTAGTTGTGAGGTCTGCGCACTAACCACTCGACCGCCGTGCCGCCCTATTTATTTTTATTTTTATTTAATAATAAAAATATATATTTTTTTTAGTGCCATCCATGTTTCTTTGCTGCTGCTGTTGATGGAAGTAGCGTAGGTTCCTGTGCCTCGGAAATAAGTTTTGTTAATGTTTCAAATTGTCAAAATATGTCAAGATACTACAAAGGGCAGTTTTCCTTTAAGCTACTCTAAACATATTCTGTAAAACACAAACATTGCATTTAAATCCAGTGCAAGAAAGTTGTCACATTTTTCAGTCACCTTATCTAAAAGTACATCCAGTATTTGTGCAAGCACAAATGACGCTGCAGAAAAGCCAGAATAAGGCAGGTATGTGAATCTGCATGCTGCCGGATAAGCGCACATTCCGCTGAAACCCTTCAAATCATAGTTGCAATTTCTGTTCCAGCTAACGAGAGGCAATCATCCTGACAGATGGCAAGGAGACAAGTCATGTGTTAAAACCAGTCGGGTGTTTTCCTTGTACTTCCCAACTATTTTAGCCACACCTTTTTAAGTTACAATCAGCCCAAAGCGCCTTCCATCAGAAATCAACCTCTGACAGATTTAATCCATAAAGTGTGTCAGCAGTTTTTTTTTCTTTTTTCATGGCTTTTGTCACAGTAGTAAAAATGCAGAAAAGACATCAATAAAGTTATAGGGTATTTTTTTCAATTCAAAGTACATTTTTGGTTCAAAGCACAAAAAAGTGTTAAGTTCACTTCTTTTCAAATAAGTAATAAATTTACAATATATATGAATGACGTGCAATTATCGGAGGCAGGTGAGGTTTTCAACATTTTCTTAAATAAAAATTGCTGAATTTCTCCATCAAATACCTAAGATGAGCAATGAGCACACACTGAGTTGCATCATGGTGCGTGCCAGATTGTCACCATGTCGCCAATAAAATAATTGCAGGGACATTTATACTTGAAATGGTTTTGGCTTCTTATTGGTGAACAACACACTGGAGCAGGCATCCTCTGTAACAGAAAAGTACACACAAGTACACATAAAAACAATTATAGAGTGGTAAAATATTTAAGAAAACATTTTATTTTACATATGCTGTACAGATGACATTGTTTGGCTAGGGTGATTCTTAAACAGAAACTAAAAACAGTGTTTTATTAAATAGAAAACAGAAACAAAAATAGAATTAAAAGATGAAAAATGAAATGTGTATCGACAAAAAGATCTAAGCAACAAAATCATGTATTGTACCCTGATACAAGTAGGCCTTTTGCAAATGATCAAAACAGTATTATTATACACAATAACTCAATGACCTCTTGGTACAATAGCTAAAAAAAAAATCATGGCCTCTTTGGTTCCATTGGTTATGTAAAATACATCTGAAACATATACTTACTTACTATAAAAATAACTTTTCAATGGCAGTTTTTGTTTCACTAATCCTGCAACTTTTCAGTGCAAACATCACAACAATCATTCGCTTGAGAAAGGATTGCGAAAGATTACATTTCAAGTATTGATTAAGAGTCGAGGATTGACGAGCGAAAGAGTGAGAAAGCAAACACAAGAAAGACGGAGACATTCAGAGAAAGAGCGTTCGGTAGGGGGTGGGCGGATCGATTCTAATATTGACGGTGTCAATACCCGACGTGGTCTGAATAGAGGGAGAGATCCATGCTTTTTTTGTTGTTTCTCATATTGTGACATTGTTATAGATGGGGGCTTTTGAAGGATTTGAACGACAACCAATTGTAGAGCCTTATTTTGCTAAATTGTATGGAAGAAAACTGTATTTTTTTAATTAATTTAATTAATACAAATATATATTGTTTGATTGCCTAAAACCTTTGTCCTGCTTTTTATTCTAAAAATAATTACAAGCAACAAATTAAAGGCAAAATCATTCAATAATCTCAAAGAATTTCAAGTGTCAATATCGGCAATACTGGTGCTGTATTTGCTTGATTTCAGATCGATACCATAATTTGCAGTATCGCCCACCCCCCATGTTCAGTCTAACAGAGCGTGTTGTATTACGGGTAGAGTTGACTATACATTGCATAGCTTGTGGCACTTATTCCATGATAGGACAGGACACTCCTTAAAAGGCAATTCTTTAAACAAGTGCTAATCAGGGTGTGCATTTCAGTTTCTACAAGTGCTGCACTGCACGATGGCGACCCACTGGATCGAAAACAATTGTCCCACAAAGTCTTAAATGAGCAGTAGGAATGAGTTCGGTTCCCCGGGGTCTTACTCCCGTGCACTATCGAAGTGCACTTCTGAGATGTGTCTAGTCTTGGTCATCTTGGTCGCAGGGCCTGCAGCACTCAGACAGGCAGGAAAGTGAGGTGCAAGGTCTGGAATTAAGAGTAAAAAAAAAAAAAAAATAGCGGAGGACTTTCTGTTGCTGCTGCGGTGCAGAGAGAGTAAATCCTGTGAGGCATTAAGCGCTGCTGGTATAATTCCACCAGAGGACGGTCAGACTGTGTCTGTCGGCATACTGGTGAAGTGCTTGTGTTCTGAATTGTATAAGCTGATGAATTGTCAGTGCTTCAAAAAAAAACAAAAAAAACAAGTCTCTCATGTGCTTAAAGTACTTAGGGGTTCTGAGGAGCAGTTCGATTGTGTCACTTCCCTTAAATGCTTTGTATCTTCTTTCAGTTGGCAATGCCAGGCCGTTGCGTTTAACCAGAAATGGCAAACAAAAGCAAAAAGTACAATTTGGTGATCATCATTCCCTTCTCCTCCCGATGCCGTCCGCTTCAAAGCGGACAACATATCACTCAGTCTGATAAATACATACACTCATATGGACATGTGCAACCAAAAAATGATGATACTTGATTGTACTACAATGTGTCTTGCCTGCGCGTGCAGATGTTTTTTGTCAATGTATACAGTACAAAAATGTCCTGTTTGTACAAAAAGGCCTTTAAGGGACAAATTGGGACTCAAGCACAGCCACACTCTTCCACGATCATGTTCGGGACATCTCTTTTAACGATGTTGTATTCATCGTCAAAGTAGAGCATGGACATAGTACTCAGTTTGGTGGGGATGCAGCAAGAGTTGACTGAACCGGGGCTAATTCCTCTCATCCGATATTGGTTGACGACGGCCGTGTGGAAAGATGATGCCGATCCCGGAACGCCGGCCATGTATGCCGGGCAACTCCCCTCGCAGTAGTTGCCGTAATACCCCGCCGGTGCGATGATCCAGTCGTTCCAGCCAATAAGACGGAAGTCGATGTAAAACTGCTGCCGGCAGCATAGCCCCCCGCTGGTGCCGTCGCACTCCAACCCCCGCTTGCGAATGCGGTGCTTTCCGTCCACCTGCCGCGCACGTACTACCAAGAAGGGTCGGTGGGACGGGTCGCCTGGGTCGACGAGCACCGGAGCCACTCCGGCTGTCTCGCACTCATCACAGTGGATCTCGAGGTCCTGTCGACGGCCAACTTTGCCAAACACGGCCCGCACCGCCTCCAAGAGCGGGAAAGTATGCCAACCGCTGCGTTTCAGATCCACGCGCTTCTCCACCGAGGCCCAGCGACCTGCGCCTCCTCCGACGTGTCCACCCGGGCCTCCTTCTATATCACTCACAGATTCTTGGTAGCGGATTTTGACCGTCACCTTCCTTCGGAGTCCTTTTTCTGGACCAGCCGGCAACACCCGGAAGAAGAGCCACAGGTTGGCTTGCGACACATACAGGTTTTGGTTGCCTTCGTTGGAGATGAGGAAGTAGAGACTGGACTTTGGGGATGTGTACTCATCTGCGGAGACAAAGTAGAAAGGGACAAAAAGGGAATTAATACAGTAAAAAAGTGATGTTTTTTCAAAAGTATTACTAATTCATGTCAAAGATGATATGTTACATTGTCCATTGTAAATGTACACTGTCATTCATACAAACTTGTATTTTACCCTTAGGTAAATTGAATCTTGTGGTATTAATAAATATATAACAATCTCAGCTCACACACCCAACACGAATCTCGCAGGTAGTTAGTTTAGTTTCTTTCTTTATTTACTTGTTTATTTTGTGTCCCGAAATGAAATTTTATTTGCCGTTATTTGATGTTTTTGTTATGCGCATTTGGAGCAACCGAAGCAAGAAGAAACACAGAAAAGAAGAAGAGAAACAGGGGGGGGGGGGGGGCAGTAGAGAGAGAGACAAAAACGGCAGCAACAACAACAATTCCCATAACAACAACAGTGACAAACAGGACTGCATGAGTTAAATGTCAATGATGGCTAAGTAAGGGTCACAATGGAGATGATATCAGTGAAATGAAACAGTGGCAATAGTAACAATGAAGACATGAACCGTGATAGTAAACAGAATTACAGCCATACAGTTACAGTACAGTTTAGTTTCTATATTAGGTCATTCATAAAGCTAGTATCGGTACCATTTTAGAGTACTTAAAGTATTCAAATGGGTTAAAGAGCGTTTTTTGCTCTAAGCTCGAAATCACTCAGTCGGGTGTTCTGTGGCAGTTTTTGGCACAACGTCTGCAACATTGGACAAAAGATCATGTTTGTTTGTGACGAGACCAAATGATGATAGACCAAAGAAAATCAATCAATCAATCATTTTGGAATGGCCTTTATTGTCATTATACAAGATGTACAACGAGATTTTCTACCGCTTTTTCCTCACAAAAGGTCGCAAAATTTTTCAACAGGTCTTAAAATTTTGATCAGGGGGGTATATATGTCCAATTCACAAACACACCTCCACAAGTGTGTTCTGGAATGCCAGAAAATACACAATTCATGCAAAAATACAATAAATACAAAAAGGAAATGCAAACATATCAATTCAACTTAAATTATATGGTCTTTGAAAAACACGATTAAAGTGTAATTCAAATGTTTTTCTCACAAAATTTTATTGGTAAACAAAATTTCAGACGTGTAGTAATCATGTGATCATGATTCATTCATTTAAAAACTGATTCACCTGATTACAAAATGATTATATTGTATCACATTATATTGTGTTATTATTATTCATTCATTCACTTGCAGCTTAATTCTCATTAGTGTCGCGGGAGGGCATATGCTGGAGCCTATCCCAGCTGTCTTTGGGCGAGAGGTGGGGTACACCCTGGACTGGTCGCCAGCCAATCACAGGGCACATATAGACAAACAACCATTCACACTCACATTCATACCTATGGACAATTTGGAGTCGCCAATTAACCTAGCATGTTTTTGGAATGTGGGAGGAAACCGGAGTACCAGGG
The DNA here is from genome assembly GCF_037039965.1 of Doryrhamphus excisus. Lineage (NCBI taxonomy): Eukaryota > Metazoa > Chordata > Actinopteri > Syngnathiformes > Syngnathidae > Doryrhamphus > Doryrhamphus excisus. The sequence goes on along the minus strand of NC_136368.1, from coordinate 17,372,070 downwards.
AAAAAAACCCACGCATGCACGTGGAGAACATGCAAACTCCACACAGAGATGGTCGAGGGTGGAATTGAACCCTCGTCTCCTAGCTGTAACCACTGGACCGCCGTGTCGCCCATCAAAGAAAATATAAAAAAAACAAAAAACAATAGCTCAAGGAAAGGTGGGAGGGTGGTGGACATGGCCAAGACCCCTGTGGGGTTCATTGAGTTCGCTGTTAGCACCCCACTGAACCTCACCCGTTGCCTCCTCCTTCCAATGCAAGTACCCTCAGAGTGACAGCACAAAGCATCCTGTGAGGCACTGGGAGACAGCCGCGCAGCAGCCCGGCATTGAAACACGTGGCTTTCCAGCAAAATGCATGATGAGGGAAAAAATAAAAGCAATTTACATGACACAAGCCACTTTCTAAAAGGGCACAATGAAGAGATTCCAGAAGTCTAAAGGTGACGACGGGCTTAGAGGAGGAAAAAAAGGGGGGGAAAATACTGCCAATGAGAGTCTAATTATGTCTTCCAATTTACCCAAAGGCATCTTGAAAGGTTTCTATTTCACTCGGTACATGTTCTCAAGCAGAGTGGTGCCCTAAAAGTGGCCAAATTACTTTGTTTGCTGACTGATTAGTGTTTGTCAGTGTCAACATGTGGATGCCAAAAAAACGGGCCTCCTCTTAAATACGCCTCGCGCCCCTTCCTCCCGTAAACCACAGACTTGTTCAGACCAGCTCGCCACTGTCGGGCTCAAGCGTTTTGCATGCACACATTTTCTATCCATCTGTGCACACACCCGTTCCCATGCGGAGCATTAATACGTACAATAATACCAGGTCGCTTATCAAGTGGGCACTGAGTACATACTGACATAAAGGATTCCGTTTAACCGCCACTTTTATCTGTGATGGTTGTAAAAGGACCCGTGAGCTGCAGTTCATGTAACCTCACCTCGTTCAGCACCATTTTAACTTGCCTCAACGGCTCCGATTGCAACTTATAGGGGAGCTTGAAACGAAACAAGAATACAATTACAGTCTGATGAACTGTCAGAGATACAGCACTTTGCATTCACACCGGGATAGTCTGGGGGGGGGCGGCTTTATGAAACACCAACAACTGTATCTTAACTGCTCTTCAACAAATCCAATCCCAAACGGTCATAATAGAAAGCATTAGAAGGACTCTATACTTATACTCATAAAGTCCATACGCATAATAGGCATAAATGAGCATAATAGGCATAGAGGGAGGGAGGATGGATGGATGGATGGATGGATAGTCCAAAGAGTGAGGTTATTCCTCCTGTTTTGACTGGCGGGCATGATGAACTGTAGCATCGTCTTGTTGCCTTCAGTCATGAGGGCTGGCCCTTGTAAAATCTCCCCATAGTCATCGGTCGTTTGACGCCCCTGCACAACCTGAAGCTCCATTGTTCCAATGACGGAAATAGCATGACGCCCCCTCCACTGTACCGTGTGGGAAACATCTCTGGTAGGATCTCCTTGTCATGCCAGTAAGGTTGGAAGTTATTATTTTTAAAATGTTTAAAAAGTCTTACTGCGTCCAACCTCAGTCGCAACTGCACACTGCTTTTCAAAGAGAAAAAGCTTTTTTGCCTTTGCCATCGAGACCTCATCACACTGTCAACACCTGACAAAACAATGACATAGAACCCACTTTTTTGTTAAGCTTTTGTATTTTAAAGGCTATTTCACTTAAATGGTTGTGTGCAATAACTTGCTTACTTTTTTCAACATTTTTTCGTCTTACATTTCTACTTTTTGCATTTTGAAGCTCTACTTAGAACCTCCTCTTAGAAGACCTAAAAGTGCAAAATTTTCCAACAGGTCTTAAAATTTTGATCAGGAGGGTATATATCTCCAATTCACAAACACACCTCCACAAGTGTGTTCTGGAATGCCAGAAAATACACAATTCATGCAAAAATACAATAAATACAAAAAGGAAATGCAAACATATGAATTCAACTTAAATTATATGGTCTTTGAAAAACACGATTAAAATGTAATTCAAATGTTTTTCTCGCAAAATTTTATTAGTAAACAGAATTTCAGACGTGTAGTAATCATGTGATGATGATTCATTCATTTGAAAACTGATTCACCTGATTACAAAATGATTATATTGTATCACATTATATTGTGTTATTATTATTCATTCATTCACTTGCAGCTTAAATTTCATGAGGGTCACAGAAGGGTATATGCTGGAGACTATCCCAGCTGACTTTGTGCAAGAGGCGGGGTACACCCTGCACTGGTTGCCAGCCAATCACAGGGCCGATATAAGCAAACAACCATTCACACTCACATTCATACCTATGGACAATTTGGAGTCGCCAATTAACCTAGCATGTTTTTGGAATGTGGGAAGAACTCATATGGGAGGACATAAATTCCACATAGAGATGCCCAGCTGAGATTTGCACTCAGATCTTCTGAGTCCTATATCCTTGGATATGCAAGGATGAAGTAAGACATTTGTTGACGCTGCATTCATGCATGATGTACTAACCGAGCCCAGTTTGCCGTTTTCTCTTTAGTTTGTTTTTATACAGATGTTTGTGCCACATAGAAATGTGCAGCTATCCAAATTGTACGGTTTCTGGTATTATTTCATTTAATTCTTATTAGTGAATTCATGAAGACTAGCCTGTATTACTTGTTGACAGTCGAACATGTTATTTTAGCTGTTTTTTAGTAAACAAACTATGACAAAGTATCCAATTCTATCCAATTCTTCTTTACTGATTGTGTTATGCAGTTCAGCCCCCTGCACCCTTGCCAGTGCTCGAACCCGCGTCCACAAATCCTCTCTAAACGAGAGTTAAGTTGAGCAGCGCTAGGCAACAAGCTAAAAGCCCAAGCTGTCAAGTCATTGTCCGGGGCAGCTCTTTAAAGCGTCAGAGAGTGAGCTTTACCAACGTTCCTTTTGCACAGCCACATCAGCTGGCATCCATTCCATTTGCTGATAACCATGAACACGTTACCGTTTCAGGGAGCTTTATGCATCTCTGAGAGCTGGAGGCAAACCTCGATTCCTCATCGGCCAAGAGGAGAAGAATGCAGATTTACCCTGTACACAAGTTGATATTTTATAAAAAAAATGTACTATTGTGCCCCACTGGGAACCGGGAGCAAGATAGGATCCCTTTCACAAACCCATTTCACCTCATTCATTTGTTTTTACTAAACTAAATGGTCATTTAGTTGATGGAGTCTTTTCGTGGTGGCAGCGTACACCAAGCCACCAAAGAAAATTACCTTTTTGCCACTGATGGTCCCTTTGAGGACAGTTCTTTTCATGTATACTGTTTAGAACTGGCCCTGACTTGTCTTGTCTGACCCAGCAGGGGGGAGGACACCTGGGTGGGCTTGCATGAATAATGGGCTGCTTCAGCTTGTCCTCACCTGTGCCACAGACACTGGGACAAGGGGCTGTGGATGCAAGCAATTACGCTTAGAGAGGTAACTTATCACTCAAGGCTGCTTGCCAAGACGACGTGTCGTGGAAGTCAAAGGGTGTGGCTACGGCGTATAGTAGGTCTAAGGGTGAGTCTTCTGCCTCGGATTCAGTTTGGGGTGAGGAGGTGATGGAAAGAAATGAGAGAGGATGGAGGGGCCAGGGTTGAAATGCAAAACGTTGGTCCTGACGTTTAAACCACGATGGCATCGCTTCTACATTGACTGCAGTTGAAGTAAACTGGAGATGCGTTTTTCATAACGTTCATGAATCATGTATTGGATCACAAGGTAGACAAAGAAAGGTCAGCACTGAAACATACACTCATGGCTGATTGTGGAAAATGTCTGGAGAAGGTCCAAGAGTGCCATGAGTGACAGGTCCTCGTGAAAGAATTGTGTCCTGAAGTAAACCTACCCACCTGATCCCTCATAAGGACCAGGGTTGTAGTTAATGACCACCCCCATAATTAAGCCTCCTCTCATCACATGTTCACTTATTCCAGACGGTGAGAACTCATTTTTCGACTTTCTGTTGACCTCGCTCTTCACAAACAATCACGTTTCCATGCACACAATTTTCTTGTATTAACCAGAATTTTAATATTCAATATTAGCCTATATAAAAACGTAAATAGTGGAATATATAACAGTTATTACGCAAGGTACAAACAACGATGAAAGGGAAGAGTCCAGCCTTTCTTTTGGTGTTTATACTGTTTATACCATGGAACATAATATTATGTGTGGTACTGAAGGGATAGTCCTTTGAAAAATGGCTGGGATTGAATGACAACTGAGGTCTGAGGTCATTGAAGACCATTTTTTTAAATTTAAAGTCATCATTAAAGTCATTTAAAGTCTATCTCTTGCACCAGATGACAACAGAAGTAATTTAAGAATACCTTTCATATACATTATTCTCCCTCTTGTCTTATTTATCTCATTAAATGACGGCATATCATTTCTGTCCTTACATGCTCACAGTTTTACTTTGTGGACTAAGACCGACAAATTCCCAGCTTTCCAAACTTTTGTGCCAACAAGAAACCAGCTCAGGAGAGTAGAATCCGAGCAATGAACCATCATCCATTGCCCCACGAAACCACATCAGCATCCTTTTTAATACTCATTTGGTGGCCCACCATACTCCACGTCTCCAACTGGCCTCATCTCACACTGGAAACAGCATCGGCAATTGAGGTTTGCCTGGCTTCCTGAAGACCTTGCCTCTGAGCCTTGGCCCAGCTGGCAGTATGTGATCTGTGGGTCGCGAGCCAGCTGGCCAGGAGGCAAACCGGGACTAGGGAGCAAGGGACCCAAGCCAGCTCCGTGGTACAATACCACACAAAGGCTCAAAGGTGTGAGGAAGAATAGAGCTGAACGGGGGGAAAAAAACAGAAGAAGAAGCAGCAAAGAAGGCCAGTGGACATTTAGAATGACAAAACAAAAACATTCTTTGCAACACTGCATTATGCGCACATACACAACATTACCCCAGCACTCTCCATGCACCCAAATGTCACATGCATTATTCTGTGCAATTTCTTTTCTTTTCTCACTTTTCTTCTCTTGTCGTTGACATGACGAGTTCAGCAGGAACACGTAGTGCTCTTATAATAATGGCTTGGTTTTTGTTCCCTTGTCATGAGGGCACTCAGATCATTCCATGACAGCAGCCCATTGAGTGGAACTGCCATGGCTGGGCCAATGAGAAAAGGCAGACACTGAGTATGCGTGTGCGTCTGTTTATGTCATTATAGTTACTCAAAATCTCATTTTTGTCCCCCCAAAAAACTGCCATACCACAAGGCTAGGGTTGTTTCTCTGTTGCTATGGTAACTGCTACGCAACGCTTGTATCAATACACAATATAAATCCATGTAATCGGCAGAACGTCAGCTAAAATTGCAACAAAACCAATTTAAAATTAATTCTGAAATAATTCCAACTAGTAGCGCTTTCAATGAGGAAAACAAGCAAAGAGTCCGAGACCTGCAGAAGTCATGAATCATGCCTTCCAACACTTCCACTGGTACAAGTATCATTCCTTTACCACTAAAATTCACTGAACAAGCAGCTTCCTTTACGTTTATGCACAGAAAAAAAACTCATTTATTTAGTCTTTGAGCATAAAGACCCAGGGTTTAAGAGGTTAAGTGTACTCAAGTGCACAGTGTTTTGGTTAAAATAATACGCTAGCGCCGATGAAAGACATGTGGCAATCATTAAAAAATGCACAAGAAGGAATAAACACATTGAATATGACAAATAGACTGTAAAAGATGTTCTTTGTCCTCCCACAACCTCTTGCTGTGCCACTTGGGGTTCTACCCCTCCTCCTAATTGCATGTTGTGTTGAAATAATTAGTTGGTAGAGATTTGATACACATTATGGCTGCATGATTCTTCCGAAAATGTGAATCACAATGATTTTCTCACACGCGGCACGCATGCACAAATCAGTAGAACGACTGAAAGTAATCCATCACGTCACTCATCACTCCATAGTATTTACAGTACATGCACCTAATAAAGACAAGTCATGAAAAGGCAGTTAATTAATGCAATCACTTCTCACTGGGGGGATCCAAGTCACCCGGGTTGGCAAGGATGGCTGGGGCACGGGGTGAGTGAGTAGGAAGTGTCAGCCATCATACCATGAGTACAATGACACGTATGTTTATGTTGCACCTCGTTAAGTAATAAAAGCATCATAATTTCAAAATTAAATCACATTTTCATCCGTATCCAGATTGAGATTTTTGGGTGATTTTTTTTGTGTGTGCAGCAGTACACCATTCCGGAATACAACCATAAACTTGAATGCATCCTCTCAGAAGGTAAAAGTCAAAGTTGTACTGTCCTATAAATGTCCGCACCAAGCCTTTCATTCATAAAAACGCACTGACCACTGCTGCGCACACATATACAATATGTGCATATTTTCCATATATTATTGATCATAAATCCACTTAGCAAGTTAGACACATCATTCAAACTAATAGATAACTGATGGGCCTGTCTGTTGTGGCACAATAGCCAATCAACTACTCGTACGTAGCTTGGGCCAATTACATCCAATAATGATGACCGACCCAATAACACTGATACATGTTGGTCAGCACTGCACCTTTTTCTTTGTTTTGTCTTTATTTTAAGAAAAACAATGTGACAAAACGGTCGCGACAAACAAGATACAGTATCTGGAAGCCATGGAGCTTTGTTTGCATGGAGTTTTTTGTGAAGACTCTGACCTAGTGTGGCCAAGAGTGTCCAAAGGAAAACCTGGTTTTGTAGTATCGTTGTCAGATTTAACATGGGATTAAGTCAGGAGTCAAACTATGGCCTTGTTTTGTCTTCCAGTCCATACCTCCAAAGGAGTTATTTTGAAGGCACATTTTTCAGTGTATTCAAACTCCAATTTGTCACGAAGACATATTGTGACTGGTGGGGATCTCGTCCAAAGGGTTCAAGGACAGATTTACAGTACATTTTTGAAATATGTTTAAAACCCTACAATAGAAGGGTTTAGCGGGCTGAATCCTGGAAATGGAAACTGTGTCTTATTTACTTGTCAAAATGTGAATTTCCTATCAAACAATCCATAAAGTTCAATCCAGATATTGATGGAATAATGATTAATATTATGATTCATAATAATGATTAGAATATTACCAGTTTCTGCGAAGCTGATAATCTCCGAGGTCTCGGCTAGAACCTCGTTGTTGAAGGACGCGTGTCCGTCCAAAGTGGGGATCTCCACCCGGCCGTCCTCCCGCACTTTCCCGGCGTGCAGCCTCCTCAGCGCGGTCACCATCGCTGCCTTGGGGATGGGATGAGTGATGTTGGGTCTCTCCCTCATCTGCAGTCTGTTCAGAATGTGTCTCTTCACCGCCTCCAGGAAGTCCACGTTGATGCGCTCCGACTGGTCCGGAGCCCTGATGCCGCACGACGCGCAAGACTCCGCGGACGAACTCTGAGTCTCAGAGCGCGCCGAAAGAAGGCAGAGAAAAAACAAAACCGCTGCAGAGGAAGTCATCTTCATCGGCGTGGACGTCATATTCCGAGCTGGGAAAAGCTGGAGATAAAATCCAAAAGAACTCCACGGTGGGTCAGTGAAATATCCTCCAAACCTCACTTAGTACACACTCCCGAACGTCACTCATCCACTTTACGCACGCGTAAAATAAAAGTTCAGTTGAGCCACGATATAAAAGTCTCCAAGTCCATTTGTCCTTTCATTCAAACTTCTTAGTCATCCTGAAGATAAGCAACAAGGTTCGCCGGTAGATTGCGCGCCGGTACCGTGCGCCCTTGTGTGCTTGCATGCAAAAATGAGCGGCTCGGTTTTGTCTTGATGATGATGATGTCTTGATGCTCCAGACACAGAGTCCTTTCTCCCTCTGCAGTCGCCACAACAAGACCTCCAAAGTTTTTTTTTTTTAATAGGAGACGGAACCACGTGGGGATTTCCACCAACTAGACGCCAGGGATTAACACAACCCTTTGTTTCTCACCAACCACCACACTGGACATTACACGCTTCTTTTTCTTTGGCTTTTACTCTACCAAATATTCATATACACACAATCTGTTCCTAAAGGCTGGACACATCATAGACATATAAATCACACAAAAAACTATAATAAGTATACAAAATTATAAATATTCTTATATATTTAAATGTATTAGAGAAATAACCACAAGTAACTACTGTATATATATATACTGTATATATATATATACACTATATACTGTATATTAGTGATTAGCATAGTATATGTCCACTCAATGACAACCTGCAGATTTGTTTTTCATCTCAAACTGGTGAAATATTATATTATATTTAAAGGGAACTGTTTGCAACACAACATAAGCTGTAAGGGTGAGACATTGTTGTGCCGTCATTGTCACTCGCGCTTCTCCAGCAGATATCTGCAGCTGTGTGTCAGGGACCCACAAACATTGCACAATGCAGCAAGTCAACAGCACAAGGTGCATCAGGTTATTCCATTGTTTTGTTTTGTTTTTTTCCCCGCAGATACTGACCCACCAGATGAAAACCACTGCTGTAGATGACAAGCTTTTATGGTGGTAGTTTTGTCATTTAGGATAAATAATTAAAATAAGTTTTTTAATGTGTTGTTCTGTTGAAAATGTGAAAAGCTGTTATTTCCATGGCATCAATGTTGTCTCTGTTTCATTAAACTGTGATTCTTCTTTAGCTTTCACACATAAATACAACACCTGGATGCAAACATGAACATACAGGGTGTCCTTAATATCCGGACACACAGGAAAAATGCATATACAGTATTGTACAAGTATTTGTATGTGTATATTACTTAGTATATAACACAGTATGTTCAAACAGACTGAAAATTCGAGTTGCACATAGAAGTAACAAGTCCACGTGCCGTTACCTGGTTATGTTTGCTAATGGACAACACTCCCATCTAGTGGTCGTAAACAGTCATTACAAATTACACCAAAGAAAGCTATTTCTTGGTGGGAGTGCAAAACACTTGCTGTTTTAAAGAGTAAATTGGAATGAAATTGAATGCGTTCAACTTCCATTCAAACCCCGTTAAATTGTGTCAATGAGTCCTTGGTATGATGTTTTATGTACACAATGTGTAAAACTCGGCACAAAGGCCGTCCATCTTGGTTTTTGAAGCGTTAGGTGCATTCACGGCGTTTGTAGTGACGAAAAAGCTAACAAGAAACTACACACAATGAACCACAAACCTGGAAACCGCAACCCGAGGTGTTCCTGGTGAGAAAGAAGCGCTTATGAATGAGGTTAATTGCCAATTATATCCATCTGCCTTGCTCCCAGGGGGTGGAGCTACACGTGGTGGGCTAGGTCGCCATTGGTCATTCTCCGGCCACGCCTCTGACCATCTAGACCACGTGTCAATGGAGGGCCGAGACACTTTAGGTTTACTCTACAACTAGCTTCTCTGGCAGGTGATTTTAATTGATAAATCACCTTCGCAAGGTGTTAGCATTAATATCACCTGTATGTATTTATGTATTGCCTGATATTTCATAGATAGCCTTTTTACATGGACATACATGGATTTTTATCAAGGAATGCAACATAAACATAAATTCAATTTAAAAAACATGCATTTTCTGTTGTAATTGACCTGAACATTTAAGTGTGACTAATATGCAAAAAAAAAAAAGACATCAAGAAGGGGCCAAACACTTTTTCATATGTCCTAATCCAGCACTGTAGTGATTGTTCCTGAGGAAGTCACACATATTTTGGAACAACAACAAACAAATATATTTCTATTTACTGTGCACAAGCGCCGTCACTCAAGTAAATTACACCTACAAGAAAAGGGCATTGAGATAAAATGGTTCCACTAAAGGAAGATGCATGTTTCGGCTGCCTGCAACGGGCCCACATCAGTCGGAATTGTGACGTGCATGTGATCTGTTAGATTTGTAATGGAAGCCACCCAACGGTGCTACAAAGAGGACAAATAAGTTCCACTGAGTGTGGAGAGATAACACCAGAATTCCTGCCAATTCCATATGTAGCCGGCGATGATTATGGCATGCCATCAATGTTTCTTGTAAATATTAGTCTCCCAAGAAACAACAGGCTGCAATGAAGGACTACAGGTATACTAAATCTAGACCTTTTGAAGCTGTGGTGCGTTTCAGAACTTGAAAGGATTGGGACTCATCATTTTGGAGATGAATAAAAAGCATGAAAATATGCATTAACGACCACCCTTTGGATTGACTATGGCACACGTCATAACAAGATATTTATGGAGTAGCACTTGAATAGCACAGAAGAGACTGGCTATTATGTGAAGTCTTGCAAAAAGTGTAGGAATTGAAGCATCTTGTTCATAGCTGAGTGAAGGCTGTTATACTGTTTAATACTGCTTATCTTGCTTTGCTTTTTTTTTAGTATAACCTCACAAATGTGTCATTTACATAAAAAGTCCCTGTATTAGCACCCAAGAGGGACGTTAGCGAGATTTACCATTTATTCACTTGCAATCTTATCATTGTCTGTGCAGTGTGATAAATAAACAGAGCTAAACAAATGTAATACGGTACAAAATATGTGGTGACAATATTTTAAGAGGTAATATGACACAATAACACTGTTTTCTTGCCCGTTCTCGCTCCTTTAAATTGTGCTGTCAAGTGTCAGCCAGAGTCATTTGCCACACAGAGATAGCTTTATGTCCAGTGCACGGTCTGCCCCCCAGGACCAGTAAGAGATCTGGCAAATGTTGTGATATGTCTTCATCATCGAATTCCAGCAGGTCCTCCTCCGTGCTGCTCCAGTGTTTGCTGAATGCTTTGTTTTCATACGTTAGACAGCTTCCCAACTGATGCTCATTTTTGACCAGTAAGACACTCTTGTCCGGTTCTGTGGCATTACTGCCAGCTTTGCCCTTCTGACTCTTGTCCAAGTTGAACGTCTGAAGCTCTATCGCGCTCTCTGAGCCCAGAAAAGTGATCGGAGCGGGAAAACATTTGTTTTTGAATGGCCTTAACTTCTCATGCTGACGGCCTGTGTAGGTTTCTGAGCAGATGCTGGTGGTGTTGGTTGTGTAACTGGTACCTAGACCAGCACAACAGTGGTGCATCTTGTCTGGAGCGCTTGATCCCAGCAGTGTGTTCACCTGTCCCCACGTATGCGTGGAAAAACTGTATCTCCACAGACAGTTCTTTGGATAGTTCTGGCTCTCTCCTCCCCCGAAAAGAAGCATGCTGTCCTTGTAGGCTACAGTTGAGTGGCCAATGAGTTTAGAGGGTCCCAATCTGGAGAAAATGTCCACAGGCACTGTGTTAGAGGGGCTTTGGAATTCTGTAATGCAGTTCATGACATGAATTCATGATGAGATGAGTAGATTAGATCAGGCATGGTCAAACCTTTAGGCTTTTTAATCCGGACCAATCAAACTCTTACATACTATTTCATTAAAACACAAGCTGTCATCATTGACAGGATTTGCAATGCTATTTTTAAAGTACAGTCGTCCCTCACCACATCACATAAAGTGTGGATGTTTAACTGTACTACTGGCTGTATCAGGGGTCATCTTATTTACAAAATGAAAATGGCTTGGAATGCTTCTGCATCCCTCTTTCCCACATAGGCTCACGCTCCTTTGTAAACAAACCCCCCCTCTGTTTTATATCAAACCCTCTTCTTGTTAGAGCTGTAATATTTTTTTATAATTCAGCTAGAAAATAGAATTACTCCAATTGAGCAAATGGTAGTTGGTATGGTTGCCGATATCAGATTTGGTCTTGAAAGAGTTTTAATAAAGTAATTTGGAAACATTGGGTGGGCCAGATTAAAACGCTTAATGGGCCGTAATTTGCCCATGTCTATCATACACCATGAGGGATAATTGCCTTTATACGTTGGGAGATGTCAATGTGAGAAGGCTGCACAAACGTGTTGCATACCAAAGGAGTTGGAGTTCCTAAAGGCCGCACTTGAGGTGTTTGTAAAGCAAATAGACATTCTTCCCCACAACCAGCCAAACATGTGTACTTAAATCCGTAGCAGGTCTTCGATTTTAGTGTCATTTTGCTGTTTTAATACCTCATCTAAATGACATGAAAAGATTAAATTTGACTTACTTTGTTTTGAGTGAAGTCCATGTATTGCTGATAGAATTCCACTTCCAGAAGTCTCTCTGCTCTCGCAAGCCTTTCAAGCCACCAAACAAGTACATGCAACTCTGGTAGACCATTGCAGAGTGACTGTGTCTTGGGCCTGGGTTCAGGGATCCCTGCTGACAACCATTGAGCAGCGACCAAACCATGGTGTCTATCAAGCATACACACATATACTAGTATAATATACTTAAAACATGCCTGCTCCTGTATATTTGCTTTTTTACCAAATAAAGCAGATACAGTAAATATAACTATTTCATATTCACTTACCAAAATCCAAACTCCAGAACTCCTGAGATGATCCTTTAATGTCTATGAAGCCGCCATACAGAAACATGGATGAGCCAACCACCACCGCACTGTGGCCTTTTCTGTTGGTCGGCATTTGGGTCTGTTTCCATGGAAAACAACACGTCCACAGTGTCAAATGTCAACTTACTTTCAAAACATATATATTCATCATTCATCATTCATCATTCATTCCCTCGTTTATCGCAGTTAATCGGCTCCACACCTGATTGTGATTGTGGTGAATTTCCACAAAGTAGAAGTCCTTCTTTAGAAATTGAATATTTGGAGCATTAAAAACCTGTTTACAATTTTCTCAATATGATTTTTAACATTATTAGAGCCATTTAGACATACAAATATTGTCTTACTTTACAATAAGGTACACACAGAATACAGTAGTTACTGAGGGACTAATGAAAAACTCATGACTAAAGGGATAGTTCGGATTTTTTGACATTAAGTTGTATGACATGGTCGGATTTCGGTGCTGAGTAAAGTAGCATAATACATTTGCATCACAAAAATGCCTAGTCAAAATAATCAGACCTCACAAATCGCTCTGCGTTATTTTCTCTGCCGCCGTATCACTTCGTGCTCCTGCGACGAAGGTGTGCTTTATAAAAATAACCTTTGCGTGAGAATGAGCACACCAGTATATTTCTAAATGGTTGGCTGTTCTTTTGTTGTGCTTTGAAATCACATACATTAGATAAACTGATTATGCTGAGTTTATATTCATCTATATGCTATCAATTGGGAAAAATGGGAAAAATGTAAAAACAAAAAATGCAAATGTGTGCCTAGTCTTTGGCTTCTCAGCATCCATGACTCAGAAGAACCCAGTGAAATGCAACAAAGGCTCATTAAATATGGCCACAGCATTTATGAGGTACTTTGCATTGACCATTTATGGTAAAATGTGGGTGTGTCGAGAGCAGAATGACAGTATTCAGGGAAAATTACATGCATGTGTGCTTTATAAATCTGAATATTTTTAGGCGTACAGCATTATCAGCTTTTGGGCGTACACACACTTTTAATATGATTTCTACGCAATGTTTTATAAATGAGGTGCCTGGTCCTTAACGATTTATTTTTACACACTAGCAAACATAATTAGGTAAATAAAATATTTGCGTGAGTGTGTCACAGTACCAGTTTTAAAAATGGCATTTAAAAAAATAATGTACCTGAGAGCTTGTCTTTCTCTGACAGGGCACCCATTTCTGCTTTGCTGAAACACACGGAAGAAAAACATAGGATAGCGTGACTCCAGGGGAAAACATGAACCGACAAGTTGTGGAATCTATCAAACAGTAAACGTTTTGGCACCAGTTTGGAAAAGTACTTAATAGATACTAGTAGAAACCTGAGATGTGTGAAAGGCTGTACCATGTATTAGCACAGCACCATGTCTAAGTGGTACTGACAATGACGAGTAACACTTTTAATACACTGAAAAATTACTTTAGGTTGACCTGTATTTTTTTTACATTTATATTTTTTATATTTATTTTGTACAGCCTGTGTAATATATTTAATAAGATCCACAATAAGGCATCCAGTTCTATAGTACACCCTGTGTGTGTGTGTGTGTGTGTGTGTTGTACATACTATATTATGTACTATAATATGTGTGTCATTTTTACAAGAATGCTAAAATCAAGTATGCAGTCTAGAAAAAACAACCAAGACCTCTGCCAGTGCAAATGTGTGAGTCTATGTTATGTCTTATTGATGTCTAATATGTGTTAAACATCAATAAGACTATATTGGGTAATACGGGTGTAAACATGACTATAGTGGTGTTATTTCATGACCACAGCGCTCTAATAATGTTAAAACCTGTATTTAGAATGCCATCATGTTTTGTCTCAGTGCAATAGTGCAAATAGCATCTGCTGCTAATATTCCAACATGACTATAGGGGTGTTATTTCATGACCACAGCGCTCTAATAATGTTAAAACCTGTATTTAGAATGCCATCATGTTTTGTCTCAGTGCAATAGTGCAAATAGCATCTGCTGCTAATATTCCAACATGACTATAGGGGTGTTATTTCATGGCCACAGCGCTCTAATAATGTTAAAACCTGTATTTAGAATGCCATCATGTTTTGTCTCAGTGCAATAGTGCAAATAGCATCTGCTGCTAATATTCCAACATGACTATAGGGGTGTTATTTCATGGCCACAGCGCTCTAATAATGTTAAAACCTGTATTTAGAATGCCATCATGTTTTGTCTCAGTGCAATAGTGCAAATAGCATCTGCTGCTAATATTCCAACATGACTATAGGGGTGTTATTTCATGGCCACAGCGCTCTAATAATGTTAAAACCTGTATTTAGAATGCCATCATGTTTTGTCTCAGTGCAATAGTGCAAATAGCATCTGCTGCTAATATTCCAACATGACTATAGGGGTGTTATTTCACGGCCACAGCGCTCTAATAATGTTAAAACCTGTATTTAGAATGCCATCATGTTTTGTCTCAGTGCAATAGTGCAAATAGCATCTGCTGCTAATATTCCAATCACCATGTCCTCACCTTACTGAGAAACTCACCAATATCAAACACCCAGAGGGGACATCTCAGCATGCTATATGCCGAATCCAGTGTGCCTCCAAACACGTATATAAAGCCCTTCAAAAAGTACACATCATTTGAACTTAGTCCAGACACAATGAGCAGTAAAACATTTCTGTTTATGTGTGTATAAATATAAATAAATCACATTTCCATGTAAACATGAACTTAAAATGTATACCTTATAAACGACCATGGAATGTTCCTCCACTTCTTCTGGTGCCGTCTCGCCTGTGCAGCTCAACTCTGTCCATTCGTTACGCACTACAAATTGGAAATTAAAAAACAAAAACACGGGCGGTAAACGTATTTTTCTCAAAATTATTTGAAAATATTTCTCATCAATTTTTTCCACAAGAAATAATGCAGATCCAATTAATCCTGTTCCAGAAAGCCAAAAATGTTACCACAAACATGTTTCATAATTTTGCAATTATAGCTTTACATGTAAATAAATGATGAATGAAAAGGATTCATTCATTTTCTACCGCTTATCCTAACAAGGGTCACGGTGGTGCTGGAGCCTATCCCAATTTCTTTGGGCGAGAAGCGGGGTAGACTCTGGACTGGTGGCCAGCCAATCACAGGGCACATATAGACAAACAACCATTCACACTCACATTCATACATATGAACAATTTGGAGTCGCCTGGAGTCTAAATGTCACAATGTGGCAGCGAGAATAACACCTTCCTGTTTTGCCATGAGTCATTTACTTAAGAGCTGATATCGAGCAACTTCCAAGGTTTTCTTGATAATAACCAAAATGAAGTTGTCACACCAATAACTATAGCATTGTACCGCCAAAAATTTAACTCCGATGAGCTGTTTTTTGTTGTCATTTGTCCAAATAAAAGCACCTTAAGTTGTGCCAGGAATTAAAATGAATAAGAAACTGAAGAAACCAGGGTGGCAACTTCAATCAGGGTGGCAACTTCAATCGACTACTAAAGAGTTAGGAGCTACTATGTCTTACCTACACTATACCTCCAGAAGTCCCTCAGGGTCCTGTTGTCTCGTCCTCCCAGGACGTAGATGTTTCCATCATAGCTGCAGCATGCATGCTTGCAGCGGTCACATGGGGCAGTGCTACTCTGGGGAACCTCGGTCCACAGGCAGGAACTATTTAGACTCATTGCTGGTGTACACCAACCTCACTGGAACATTTTCTACAAGAGACAAATCAAGCCAAATCATACACACACATTATATACATATATATAAATAAAAAAGGCAAATCTGACTAAAAAGAAGTAAATGGCCGTATTAAGTTTGGTGAGGATTTGTGACTGGAGTTGGCAAGCAACTTGTTAGATTGCCAGTGTCCTCTGAAGTGAAATGAAAGGTGAGGGGTTAATAAAAAATATTTAAAATGACCAAATTCCATACAATTATAAAAAGCATGGGCTATTACAATATTAATTAAGTTTGGTGTGTGATTCCTCTTTAGCATGCCAATTTTCCACAATGCATTATGTATGACCACAACTGTTTCCTGGGGTTTCTGCACAGTGACACCCATCGATAGTGTGTCAACATGATGTTTTTCCTACAACTTATCAGTGTCACATGAGCAAACAGCACTCAGGACACCGCCACGGCATACCACAATGCACCTGATAGTTAATAACTGACCATTTGGATTTAAATACAAAATAATATAATATATAATATTGTTTGAAAGATACATGAGGTCAGACGTGTCCAAACTTTTTCCACCATTCATTCATTTTCTTTACCGCTTATCCTCATTAGGGTCACAGGTATGCTGGAGCCTATCCCAGCTGTCTTCAAGCGAGAGGAGGGGTACACCCTGGACTGGTCGCCAGCCAATCACAGGGCACATATAGACAAACAACCATTCACACTCACATTCATAGCTATGGACAATTTGGAGTCCCCAAAATTAACCTAGCATGCATGGCATGCATGTTTTTGGAATGTGGGAGGAAACCGGAGTACCTGGAGAAAACACACACATTGGGAAACACGAGATGCCCGAACGGAGAATTGAACCCAGGTCTCCAAGCTGTGTGGCCACCCCTTTTTCCCACCTAGCAAAACCAATTCAATGTAGGTCAATATATAATAAACTAGCTGAACAAAATATCTTAGTTTTGAGTTATTTTTGGTAGAATATGCCAATTTTCTGTACCTTAAATAGCCCCCCTGGGTCCCAAAATGGACACCCCTGCTGTTAGGGGGTTACAACACACAGCAAAGGGACCGTTTCCTGACGGTAGTAAATGTTACATTCAGGGAAACCAATTGCAATTGCGTAATCAATCGACGTATTCATTATTTGTTTGGGTTTTTAACCGTTTTAGCAGACGGTTGATGCATCAAAGTCATGTGTAAACGGCAAACCGGTGACAATACACGCTATTAGTTTTACATGAATTCCATAACGGGTACACAATTTGCTTTTAACTGAGAAGCAACCAAGTTTGACCATAATATAATAATAACGGTAGGTTGAAGAAAGTGACGTGTAGGCTTCCTTGTATCTTTATGACAAAAAAGAGTTAGGCTCCAGTCCAAATACTAAAATAGTTGTTATGGCAATAGCAGTAAAAAACGTTTTTGATTGTGAGAAACTCACCAAATGATCGCTGCTCTTCCGTCGATTGTTGCCTTCTGTAAAACGGTACAGCGATGCATTCATGTCCCCTCGTAAACCTTACCGTACTACAATCATTTCATTTAGATAAGTTTTAGCCAGCATACAGTCTGGTCGCCGCTTCGACATTTTTTAGGTATTCGCGTGAACATAGTAATTAATTTTCATTACGGAAACATTACTTGCACTTGGTTCAATTGAAGTTCATGGAATTTTCCGAAGACAGTGAAGGCATCTGTACTCATGGAGGCGGGGCGAGTGGCAGGACGGAAGGGTGTTGTTTGAAATGTTCAGAAGTTGACACTTTAGGACGTGTGACACAAAAGTACACTTTGACTTGACAGTTAAACGTGATTCATACATGACTTCCCGTTAGTGTTGGACTTAAATTTAAGTGGGACAGTGACAGTCATTAAAAAAGTGTGGTAGTAGATTACACGTAGATCACACGTCCATGAATTTGACAATACTGTTTGGAAAAGTACCATCATGGATGTTCGACCAACTTTACTAGCTTACTTTACACCTTGATTTAAAAATGCTTAAACTACGCGTATTATTGCGATTGTAGTTTGCAGTGTTGTACAACTGTACATCATTTTGTCCAAACAAAATGAGGATACAAAACAGCCCATAATAATAACACACGCACAACATGACGGGTGAGCCGTCCAAGTGTTTGTTGTAATGCTAAGTGTTACCTGTAGGTGGTAGTCAAGTATCAACTCAACAAGGGGTGCTCACACTTTCTGCCTGCGAGCTTCTTTCAAAATGACCGTCCCAAAGATCTACCTCTTACTTTAACTATAGAAAATATATATTTACTATATTATGTATGTACTATATTTCTAGACACTTTTTCAGCATACAAGTCGAATTGATCTATCTCTTAACATACTGTACAACATACTGGACATAAAATATAACCAGAACTACTATACTAAATAATAATGCTTACAAGTAATCAAAGTAGATATGATTCAATAATTCACATAATTCAATATGCCAATACATATGGCATCCATTTCTATGCCGCTTATCCTGATAGTAGGGGTATGCTGGAACCTATCCCAGCTGACTACAGGCGAGAGCATGTAGAACATGCATGTACATAGAGATAGCTCATTACAACCGACATATGTATGTATGTTTACGTCTCACATATGGATTGTGGGTGATGGACAAAATTCCAAAACCAAGTGCAGTTTACCTTTTAAGTCAGCTGACTGATGTCATATGACATCTACAAAGTGACGTTTATGCTATGCTTAACTGGTAGCTGGTGATCAACTATGCATTTCCAGATCTTCCAGAGTTGATGTCAGGTGATGTTTATATTTTTTACACAAAAAGTAATAGCATGACATTTCCACTCAAGTCTAAACATTGTTTGTTGCTTAGTAACTAACAATATTTATATCTAACTGTATCTTAACAAGCAACAATACTTTTGCATACCAGTATTCTCTGCCGTCTTCTTTAATTACCATCTGTGCACGTTTTCCATTAAATGTACAATTACTCTTTGCATTACTACCTTGTTCATATCATCAGGTATAAACATGTCATAGTAGTAGCAGGGTTATGAAAGGATCATCATAATCATCATAATAGTATCAAAGTTTCGAAATACATGCATCAGTGTTTTAAGCTTTGGTGTCTTTTATTCCATAGAGTCCATCTAAAACCAAATCATACGACCCGTTGGGATATCTCTGCTCGCTTGGGTTTTCTTGATTGTGAACCACTTTTTTAATCTGAAGATTCAAGTATGAAAAATTAAAAGTCTGCCAAAAATAACATTGCAAAATAAAGTAACGACATAACAACTGGAATGAGGCCTGAGAGCGAAAACAAAATACTTGAAACTTCTTAACCATTTATTGGGCAAGAGATAGATGCTGTAAGGATTGAAGGTTCCGACGACTATGCCAAGAAAGTAACAATCCTGAGTGACGGAGGACCAAGGTCATTTATTGTTAAGACAAGAGGAGCATAATGGAGAAACAGGAGAGGCCTGTTGACAACACAGGACACAGGGAATCAATCAACCCAAGTAGTTTGGAACAGAACAGCAAAAGGCAGGGGTACCGCTTGCCATCAGGAAGGAAGGCAACTGCTTGAGGTCACAGCCTTATAGTTGGGGGCCACCATGGGCACCTCGTTTGTGGTAACAGCTGGCATTTTCAACAGGACAACACTGCAGGACTTCTTCAGGGAGAATAATATCACTCTATGTCACTGTAGCTCTACTTAAATCCTCATTAAGATCAAATGTGCAAAAGGTAATCTTACGATTTTGATATATGGTCTCTATTAATGTCTTTTTTTGTTGCTCTGGCCGTATGTTTCACTTGACATGATGGAAGACCCACCATGACCTGTCTTCAGTGTTCTGGCTAAAGCCAGGAGATTCTCATCCAAGATTCTGTTATACATGGCACCGTTCAAAAGGCAGTGAATAGTATTATCTGTAGTATTTTAAATACACCTTTAATTATCAGCAATATAAAGTTTATACATTGGACTGCTGGTAGCATTATGTGCAAAGTACAATGGATTAATAAATTAGTAAAGTTGTGTCTAAAGGTCATAAATACAGTGGCGTATACAGGTATATATATTAAATTTGTCACAATAAAAATCACCATTGCTCGGAATAATTGTGTCTAAAAATGTAAGGAATCGTGAGGTAAGCCCTCAACATATTATCTTCACGTATGAGGTATAAAATGTGGAAAGGCAGATAATAGTTTTAATTGGCATTGATAACTTGCTGCATGTAGAACATTATTTGTAACTAGAAAAGGCAATTTGTGGAGAGTTGCCTTGCGATGCGTTTCACCTTTGCATGTTCTGAAGGTTTGAAATTGAACTAAAATGCTGAAATGAGGAATTACTGTAGAGGTGGGATTTTTTTTTGGGATGTGGAAAATCCATCCATCCGTTTTCTATGCCGCTTATCCTCATGAGGGTATGCTAGATCCTATCCAAGTTGACTTTGGGCAAGAGGCGGGGTACAACCTGGACTGGTGGCCAGCCAATCACAGGGCACATATAGACAAACAACCATTCACACTCACATTCATACCTATGGACAATTTAGAGATGGCAATTAAACTAGCATTTTTTGGACTGTGGGAGGAAACTGGACTACCCGCAGAAAACCCATGGGAAGAATGTAAACTCCACACAGAGACGCCCAAGCGGAGAATCGAATCAAGGTCTTCCCGATCACACCTGACTGTGTGACCTCCATGCTAACCACTTCAAGAAATGTGGGAAATTTAAATTCATTTTGATACTAATTTTTGGTCCGGAAAATGTAGAATTCTGGCAAAAATGATAAGTTTTGTAATGTGGAAAATAACCTTTTGATTGATGTTGGAATCAGTTGAGAAAAATGAGAAGTGTCACAGAAACTGTGGAATTACATAAAATGGGGGATATTTCTAGCTGGCCATCGTGTTCCGAATGGGCTGAACATTTTGATGTTGGACAAGGTTGAACACATGTTGGTGCAGCTCTGTGTGAATTCTCTTAAATTCTCTGTGCATGTGCATTTTCACTGCTGATATAAAGCTAACAACTACACCACTTCCACACTTCATGCGAGCATATAAGAATACAGTTGAAACCAGAGGTTTACTGAGCGGTAGGAGGGCTGGAATTCAAATGTTGTCATTTGTCATTTAACATTAGAAACTTCCAAAGCCATGTCATCATGTGGACTTTCCCACATGAAGGGAATGCTTAAAGACATTGTAATCTTGTGGACCCCGTAAAACGGAACAATTTTCGGGAAAATGTTTTTTGAACGATTTGTTCAAGAATATATGCTTCTTTGAAAAAAACAACACAAAGCAGCTTCCTGTTTAACATGAAAAGGCAGAATTACATTTAAAACATTTTCCCAAAAAATTGTCCCTTATTACCCCGCCATCCCTTATAACCCGTTTTACGGTACATAAACTTTAGACTAATAAAAAAAATCTCTAAATATTCTTTCTCAAGTAATTGCAGCATTTAACAAATAGAAATAATTTTGGTAATTCTAACTGACCTAAAACAGAAAAAAGTTTAGTCTGATTTCATTTCAGATAGCGAGTGAAACAAAGTGTGTTGTGTGTTTTTACACAGTGTATGTAAACTGTCTGGTTTCAACTATATATATATATAGCTATGAAAACACAGAATATTTAACAGTTAGTTGGGTCAACCATTTCTTGCAAGATCACACAACTTGCAAATATAGTAAAACTGTAGTGCACATCACCAGCCTGCAGAGCGTCTTCACAGCTGGTAGCTTGTCAGCAGCATTGCCATGCTTGTGTGCAGGTCACGCTGGTTGTCAGTCATCTCACAGTTGGGTGTTCTTGTCCAAGTGTTCAGCCTTGCCTTTACTGACATTGTTTTCATTAAATTCAAATGCCCTGTTTTCCACATAAGCGTGCTTCCCTTTTGCTTCTTCGGTGCGGCCTTCTTCCAACGACGGCGAGTCACTGTCTGTGTCAGCGGTTCCCCGACCACGTGACTTTTTATAGGCTTGGTAACCTGCAGAGTGAAAAGCAAGAAAACTCAATGACTGATCTGAATGAGTGATCAAACATCTCAGCATCTTCATCAAATGAAATTCATTGAATGGTGGAGGTGATGGAATTCCCACCAGGCCAATTTGAACTTGAATAACTGCATTTTAAAAGGTATAATGAATAAGGGAATAATTATACTGCAGTGACCACAGCAGGGGAATTAGCTTTCCACCCTGTTATTAAAGACGAATATTTCCATCTCCATGTTTGACAGTGGGGATGCATTCAGCATTGCTCTGCTTCCAAACACGTTGAGTCCACTTGTTGCTGAAGAGCAAAATTTTGGTCTCACCTGACCACATTACATTTGCCCAAGCCATGTCTGTTATTGAACTAAATTTGCCTTGGCAGAGTTGCATGTGTAAACCATCTTGGCGTAGACGACAACCTTCCCAAGGTATGTTTTATAATGCTTGTGATTACACATTTTATTGTCATGAACCTTGATCAATGTCCGTGAACTTACTGCAACTAAGCCGCCTGCCATATTCTCTGCAGGTTTTTTATCATTTTATAATGCAGTTATACATCTACACCTTCAGTGCCAACTCTGCATTCGAGGCGCATTTCCACTCCAGGTGGTACTTTTCTTACAGAGCAGGTATTCAATTGTGAAATTATGCATGTGCATAAATAAATGTTTACATCCCGATGGGATTGTTTCAGAGTAACTTCATTAGTCTGTGTCTGTTTTATTGACTAAGACAGTAGGAGAGACTAATGAGCTTTCTTGGCATGTAGCCAACTTTGGTTGGTTCTAGACCACATGTAAAACCATTTTTGTGACCCCAAAATCAAAATTATCAAGAGAGGAAAGACCGGGTTTCCCTGCTGAGGGCGTGGACCCCAGATAATGAATGGACGGATCTAATATAATTAACCTATCATAAAATCTGGACTGTTGATAAATTTGTAAGTTAAGGTTCAAATACTTATTTTCCCCACTGTATGGCCTACAATAATTAACCAATTAACTCCCAGATTCAATTTACAGTGACCCCCCCTGATAAAAGCTTGCCAAACACATTTGAATATAGAGCTTGCGCACACTGCATCTCATTTAAATAATTATCAAAGGCTGCTATCCCCCACCTTTTGGTTATTAATGATTTACTAACATCACCGATTTATTGAGAAAAGAACATTAAAAAGCTTTAAGATGAAAGCTCACCTCCCACAAACAGGACGGCCACTACCAGCTGAAAGATGCTGTAGATCAGCGGGAATGCAAACATCACCTCCAACTCAGCCGGGCTAAAGGACAGCTGGACAATGGTGCTGCACAACTGGGAGTTCTGAAAACCAGTCTCCAGTGCAATTGTACGACACCTGAAAAACACATCAGGATAATAAGTAGTGTTTACATGCTGAGGAAATTAAAGTAAAACTGGAGAAGGCCATGTCTCTAGAAATTGTGCAGCTGAACTGAAATGCTGTAAGGAAAATTAGGAATTATTATAAAATTGGGAATTTTTGGAATGTGGAAAATTGTTATCTTGAATGCTTTAATGCTGACATGGTTTGGTTTGATAATGTGGATGAACAGCTACGATGAGTGTCAATAACTTTGCAAAAAACAATCTAAAAATTCTTTTTTCACTGTGTATCCATCAACTTACCTGTACCATGGTTGACCGACAAACCGAGCTAGAAGGAAACCCAGCCCAAAACCAATGAATGGGTACACTGTTCCAATTATCCATAGGGAAGGGGCAATAGTCCAGGAAGACTGGTACAGAATTCCTCCAACCACCGCAATGATGATAATGAGTACAAACCCTGTAATGGACCCAACCTTCACACAACATTAAGTGTCACTTTTTATGACGGAAAGAAGTAATTCCCTGGATGTGTACACATACCTTGAGGATCTTTTTAGCCAAGTGGGGCCATCTACGTTTAACATATATTCCTGCTGCAATTGGGACAAGTAGGGCCACTAAAGTGATACCTGAGGAATAAACAGATTTCACGTCAATTTTGCCCATTTTGTTCAGAATGTACCTTGACTTGTCTACTTACCAATGCTGTCATATGGGATTTGGATGGTGTCTGAAGATGTCCAGATGGAGGTGTAAATAAGCAGACAGAGTGGCATCATTCCCAAGGCAAGGATGGACGAACAGGCTGTCATACTGATACTGTGCGAAAGAAATTAATACTGTTCTGTTAATCCTATAACCCTGTCTAATAATAACATGTTTTTTAAACATAATAAGAAACGGTGATCAGTTTTTTGCACAACGACAAATGCAGTGCAGTTATTCAGACTCAAATATTAATCCATAAAGGTTGGTTCATCAGGAGCAACTGGACAACTTGAACATGGTCATGGGGGAACTGGGAATCAAACCCAGAACCATCAGGTTGGGAGACAACAACTCTACCACTTGAGCCGCCCCAGTCATTCACACGCTCTTCACATAGCCCAGACAGTCGCTTACCTTAAGTCCATATCTCCATCTAACCAGTAGCAGATGATATTGGAACCGGAGCCTCCTGGACAGCAACCCATGATAACGATGACAATGGCCTGAACAGGCAGCACACCAAATGCAATCGATAAGGCAAAGGCCGTGAAAGGCATGATGCCAAACTGGCAGAGGAAGCCAATAATGATGCCCCATGGTCTCTTGATGTGCCCCCAAAGTTTTTTGGCATCAACGGTGCAGCCCATTGAAAACATGACCATAGCCAGCATGATGGTAAGCACAGTACTCAATACGAGACTCAGTGTTGCATTGAAGTCACTGGTTGGAACCAGGCAATTAGTGCCGGAGCAGATCGTGGCCTCAGCGACGCAGGCACCATGTCTTACAGTTGTTTCCCCGAATACAGACATGTTGGTAATGTCACAGCCGAGGAGAATTATCCGTGGCAGTTACCGTTGAGAGACAAATGGAAGTGTGCCTTCAGGAGCTTGTAATTTGTAGATTTTAGTGGACTGACTCATTTCCCGTTCTTTTGGTTATTCAATAACACGATGACCTAACAGACCAGCCCACTGCTTCAAATACAGGGGGAAGGAAATTTGTGTGAAAAAGAAATTAACCACTGTCGTTTTTATAGGGTCAGTGTTCAAAAGCACATGCATATAAAAGAATCGTTTTGAAGTGCGATTGTGCCATCATTCATTGAAAGGCCCTTTGGACTCTTAAACTTTATTACACAGTTAAACTTAAGCTTACTTGTAGCATCATGCCCTGAGAATTTAACTCATAAGAAAGTCATCTTGACACCAACACTTTATATGTGCCAACATGTGTCCCATATAGCTTGGAATCGACATGAACTCGTTGACTCCCCAAATGACTTATAGGAAACATTTGAGTGGTTGTCATGTGACAATTCGGTCTTCCTTGATGCCTCCTACCAGTCAGACATGCCCTTAACACCTCCCCAGGGAGGCGTCCGGGAGGCATCCTAACCAGATGCCCAAGCTACCTCATCGGGCATGTTTAGGCCCTCAAAAAGGCAATCATTTCGTTGGAAGAATAATAATAATAAGAAGAAACATTACGATTACAATAGTGCTTGAGCCCTAATGAATGCTCATTGCAACAAATACTCTATGGGACATGACACATATTTGACATGAATTAGCAGGGCGCTACTTTAGAAAAATAACAGGAATGTACTGTATTATGTGTATGTGTTCCGCTTGGTCTGTCACATGGCTCTGCCTTATGATGGGTCAAAAGAGCAGCCGCTTGTACTCCACACTGAGTACACGTTGTATGCACATAAAGGCACACATAAAATGTACGTTTTATGATAAAAAAAAATATATATATGACTGTCTTTTTAGGGTTCACTCAGTGCAGGTTAAAGCGCTCCCATGTGAGAATAAATGCATTTTGATGCACTGTGGGTCAGTGACGATCTTTGTAAAGTTTAATGAACAAAATATAATACTGTGCCTTATCACATAGAGCTCTAGTCATTTACCTATTTTTAATAATAATAGTGTATTGTCCAAAAACATTTCAGTGTAGAAACAGAGCCTTATAAGCAACTGGAGGTTCACCATCTTGCCGATGGATACTTTTCTCTGAAAGGAAGGGAACTGTCCAAGTGCTAGATACCCGAAGATCATAACATCCAATATGATACCCCTTCTACTGAATTCAAATTCTCTTCACTGTTACAGGGAGAAAGAAATATAATTCCTCTTAAAAGGGGACCTATCATGCTCATTTTTCGGACCTTTGTATTGAGTTGTAGACTCCTATAGAGCAGCTACACACAATAACCAGCACACAAAGCTTTATAGTTCTTCCAGAATCTGCACTTATTCAGCTCTATTTCTTTGGATTTTGTGGTTACCGCAAAAAACAAAAAACTTTTAGGGTTCACTTCCAAGTGCGCAAACCTCATTATCTGAAACTTTTGCATCGTTTAATATGAGAATACAACATTCTAACCACATTTGTAGGTCAAAAAAGTGGGGAAAAAAGTTGAAAAAGCATACCCTTTAGACAGTAAATTAGAGTTTCTCCCCATCTCGTTTAAGCTATCATGAACATGTGCGAATCTACAGTATATAGTAATCTTATTTATGTCTGAAATTGTTTATTATTAATCTTTTATGTTTACTATATTCTGCAATACGAGTGTAAAAGTGACTATGGGGTCATATTTACAAGTTGGTAAACAGCTAGTCTACGCTCTTAAGTATGAAAATATTTAATTTAGAAATATGGCATCCTACTTTGCAGAAATGAACTTATTGTTGGCTCTGCAGCCAATTAACTGTGATAAACGAAGGATTAATGTAACACTGTGTACCTATAAAGCTGTTCTCAAGACACACAAAAATTCTGAAAAGTTGAATGGGGACCAGTATGTGACTTCATATTGTGTTCAATAAGACCAGAAAAAGTCCAGAGATTTGCTGCTCATCACATTTTTAAGGCAACAGAATCCAGAGGGATATTAAGAAGCATGCCATCTACTGGACGGAGTTGCCAACCTTGGAATAATTTGACTATTTCAAGTTTGAACAACTTTTTCTTGTTACGTTTCATTAAATGTTAAATTTACATTGCACCACAACCCAATAAAAACAAGGCACAAGCCACAAATGACTGTTGACATACTAATGAGGATCAGAGGAGAATGTACATAAAGAGTGATCCATATGACATGCCTTTAAATGTTTTAGTCACCCTCATGAAAAGGTATTTATTTAAAATACACTTTTGATTTTGGTATGCGGTATGCCAACACGGGTAATCAAATACTAGAAGTAGGTAGCATTACAAGAGTCTTATCTAATCTTTATCTCACTCCATCTTCCTTTATCTTTCTTGTTCCTCATTCGGGATGCTTTAAATGTGATGTCTGTGTTCCCGGGCTGTTAAAATGTGAGAATTTATGTCATGTCATGGTCATTTTCTTAAGTGAGCTGATTGTAGATAACACATGAAGCATCCTGAAGGGAAGACAATGCAGCTGTGAGGTGTAGGTCACTGTTTAGATTACCTTTTTATGAAGTGACAGGAATGGCAGCACAAAAGATTTTAAAGCTATTACCTTGACCCCTCAAGCACTTGTTTCTATAAAAAGTTATGACTGCATTTAACTGCAGTTAAATCAGTTTTTTCTTCATTATGTACTGTTAAGTAACACAATCATCTGAGGTGAACTAATTTGAAATTTTATTTAACCCCTCCCCATTGCTATGGCATGCTACTGATTTTGTGACAAAGCCTTGGTTTTACGCAGCCTGGCCTTGTCGTGTTATACAGTATGTCGTTGGAAAGCTTTGTTTGTCTAGATTGGAAAGATATACATGATGTGACGGCTCCTGCCGTCTGGTTGTGTTGTTGCTGCTGCTCTCGCTAGGTTACTGGACCTGAATCAGGTCAACTCCCTACACCTGGGTTGGGTGCCGCTTGAGGGGGCTTAAAAGCCATAGCCTGAGACTATGACTGAGAAGGAGAAAGAACTGGACCTAAAACCTAGTGTTGTGCTTTTGCTCTGTCCTTCATTGTTGGCTGTAAGTCAGTGGCCTTACAGTCAGGTTAAGACAAATGAGGGCTCGTCCAGAATTGACCTCTTGCACCCTGAGCGAGACTCATACAAGTAGGCATACATCACAGCTGCAGGCTCTGTAAACATTAAAGGAATAGCATAAGGGATAGTCCGGATGAGGAAACAATGGACAGGCACCAGATGCACAATGATATGACGGGAGAGAAAGTAACGCAGAGAGACTGTGAGGTCTGATTTTTTTATGTAAATGTATTTCTATTTTGAATGCATATTGTTTTGAGATGCCAAACTCTTTACTTAAGTGGCCACACCAACTAACCAGAACTATGTTCCTCATCACCAGAATCCGACCAAAACTCGGCTTATAGAATGAAATGGGGGGAGGGGGAGGTGGGGGGTAAGTCACAGTTGATGCACAACATTTCTGAGGGAATGTCATACAACTTTATGTAAAAAAATCCAAACTATCCCTTAAATGGTTGACCAGTGGCAAACATTAATCCTTGCTGTATTCCAACAGCAGACAAAAGTCAGACGAAATAGTCTTGTGATGTTGGCAATAGTCCAGTAAATGTTAATGTTCGTCCACACTAAACCTTACACACAGATTATATATATATATATATATATATATATATATATATATATATATATATATATTTATGTACACACACACGTGTCAAAAATCGTGATGTAGAGTCAGTGAGTGATGTCAGAACTGCGATGTAGCGAGTTACAACTATACTCAATTTTTGTTTTATCATTGTCAAATTTGAAATGACATTAGATCCAATATTTCCATCCAAACCTCCAAACTAAAACATGTAGGCAAATCTTAAAAAAAAAACAAAAAACTATTTCAGTGTATCCAAACTCCTATTTGTTAGTGTCAGTCGCACTTCGACATGTTGTAATTGTTGTTTCAAGAACAGCTTTGCATTTACTTTGGATATGACTTTATTTCACTTCTTTTTTATTTAAAAGTTATTTAATTCAAAAAGAATTAAAAAAACAATATAACATAAACGCAAACACTTTCCAATCCAGAATGAAAGGGAGCTGAAAGATGAAGTCTTATTGTCTTTGTCCTTTTCATCCCCAGAATCCAGCCTCAAAGAAAACAATAAAAAAAACACAAACAAAAATATACATATAGCAGCCGGCCACAACTCCTTAGTTGCCACAGTTACAAATCAGTCATTCCCCGCAACAAAAACAACCATGGTATGACAATCAAACATATTTCCTCAACATACTAGCTTCAAACATTCTTTTAAATGTGATGTTTGACTTGGATTTTTTAGTCAGATTTCATATATCCATCCATTTTTATACCCTTACCCTCACTAGGGTTGCGGGCATGCTGGAGCCTATCCCAGCTGTCTTCAGGCAAGAGGCAGGGTACACCCTGGACTGGTTGCCAGCCAATCACAAAAACACATTACAAATGTGAACATATCTTCAATCTTCAACTGTGCATTTTTAAAAATACGTCTTTTGAGAGAGTATAACTTGAAAGTACCTTCACCAAGACCCAGCCTCACTCTTTCAAACACAGCTAATACCTCGTCACTCTGGAGAGGTGTCCGTAATTTGGATTTGTCCCGTCACATGAGCAATGAAGCACCTCAGGAGGTAAATCCCCGAAAACTGAAGAGAGCTGTTATGGGGGGGGAAAAAGGAGAGGTCAAAAAGGTCAGCAAAGTGAATTGTTATTTTAGGTACAGACAATTATAGTCAATGGCATGTGGGTGATTTTCGCCATGGTAAGTTCACAGCAATTTACAGTGGGGACAGATAAGTATTTGATCCCTTACTGATTTTAGGTTTAACAGTCTAGAATGTTTGTAGTAAATTTATCTTGAACTAATTCCAGGAAAAAAATAACACAAAACAAATGTTATATATTAATTAATAAGTATCATGATGTAACAAGTAATCCTACTTTGCAGAAATCGATCTATCATGATCAGGTGTGGAACCAATTAACTGCGATAAACAAGGGATTTCTGTTTGACTTAAGCACTGTGATTTAGGATTGATACATTGTTAAACTGAATTTGTTGGACTTAATACAAAAAAAAAAACAAGACATCACCACACAAAACAACCTTGAAGTGGGCAAAGAAGAAGACACTAACCTGACCAGAAATGGTTGGGGAAAACAGCTTGTGGTCTCTGATTTAATGACATCTTGGAAATTCAGTAGGTTTGTCAGCAATCGGCCACGACCACATTTATCAATCTTGGTCACCACCATCTGTGAAAACAATGTTGTCAGATGTTAAGTCAAATTACGACAGATGGTTGAATTCATCTCATTTTTTGTACTGTATTCATCAGGTCTTGTTTTGACACCTGCTGGCCAGATAGGAGTACTGCAATGAAATGAACAAAAGAAACAACTGGAGTGTGAATGAGGTGTGATTGATGATTGAAATGTGTGACATTCATTTGTGGGATGGGCAGCGCTATGTGCATTACATCCATTTAAAATGAGCCAAATCTCCATGGCCTTTGCCAAACTGTCGGCACAACAAGATGCACACCAACCTATTCGCCATCACCCTCCCTGAACTCGTGAAGCACCGTGCCTCATAAGGGAAATGTCAGTTTTTGTTTTGTTTGTCACCGTTTGAACCAAAATTTGTTACAAATAATCATGTTTCATTTGAGGAACAAATACAATACAATCCCAATACAAATAAAATAAAAATTCTAAATTCAAATAATTATTTCCCCCGTTGTCTGTAGATAGGTAAGTAGAAGAGGACCATTTAAACTAAAAGATTTAAGTTTTCTTTTTTCTCCCCAGTAATAGTCCATCTTTCCTAAAAGCTGTGCTGTCAGAGCCTTAATGACGGTTCAAACGTTTAATAGCCTGAGAGCACGAATAATTGACTATAGTGCCTAAAGAATGGGGCCGCTTCATTATACAGTCACAGCGGGGGCCTTTCAGAAAGGGTCGAGAGTTTTTAAATAGCTGAATGAGCACGTTCGCCATTAATTCAGTGTTGACGTCAGAATCAGGAGAAAAATGACAAAAATGTTGAAGCAGCAATTTGAAGAGCATTAAGAATAGCATTTCCTCGACTAAATAAAAGAAAAACTATCACATATTTTCTTTTTAAGTTTAAAAATTCATTTCAGCCCAATACATGTGTAAATCGTGGAAAACGGAAGTGACAAATGAATAATTTCAGGGGTGCACACTGAAATATTTTGAAGTTCTCTTTTTATTCTCTCCCACCAGACGATGAGGCAAATGTCCTGAAAGCACGTTTTTTTTATACCGTGCCAAGAGAGCTGCCATATGTAAGCTAACTATTGTTTCCTCCAGAGTATAAATGAAGGACTGCAGCAACATGGAGCCTAATTTGCTGGCCCATTGGCTCCGGCATTCGAACAGCTTATGCTAAAATCATGGGCATTGCTTAATGGAAGAGAGAGGTTTGTGACAAGAGTAAATTATTGGTTCATTCTTGGATATTCAAAGTCCGTTCTAAAAATTCTGACTGCATTCTGAGTGCATTCAAAATTGAAATATTTTCTAGTTTGTTCTAGGCTGTACCTAAAATGAACCGCAGCGCAATCTTAAAACAGAGGAAGGTACCCAGTCATGATAATGGATAACCGTTACTCCCCCTATTGAACAGGGTGACCGTCTTACCACATATGGACATTGTGTCTCCTCACACATTTCAAGGGCGATCCGATCAATCCTCTGCAGACCAACGCTGCCGTCGACCAACAAGAATGTCCTGACAAGACTAGAAGAAACCAAAAGATACAAATCCGCAAATCAGATGACAACTTGAGGATATTCAGATTTTGCCTAAAATTTCGGGATGAACCTAAAAATGCACTATAACCTTGACATGCAAACTTAATATGACCTTCTCTGCACATGTCCAACTGTTCAATGTTCCAGTACTCCAGCAAGGATCTGAATGGCAATGGGTGTGTGATCCAATAATCAACCTATATACTTTGACAGACAGGCAAAAGCCTATTGTTCCGGCCATCAAGTTTGGTGCATGTGCGTCTCAACAAACATTACAGTAACATTACGGACTGTATTTTCAATATGTTTTTCAAAAATCGTGATAAAATGGAGCCACGAAATTCAAACCGTGATGTTGCGAGGGACTACTGTGGATAGTCTCTCGGCTCTCTGAACAAGCCATGTACACATACAGGAAGTAATGTATTCTAATTGCAGCCGCTCAACGTAACACATCCTGCTACACACAGCAACTCAAAACTGAAACCAGCGAAAGGCAACAAAATGCATATCTGGGAAGCAGTGAAGCATACAAGCATATTCATGGGTCAAAATGGATGCTTCGTACGGAATTGTGTACCTGTTGCCAAGAATGCCTTGTGAATATTACCGTTCAGCTACTTGCTGTCAAGCAAAACGTAGGTTAATCCTACTAACTTTGAACTTAAATTCCATGTAATGTCTATATAGATGGTAAGTGTATTTCTGGGATAATTCACTTCCCTGGTGATCTGATGAGTACTTTTTTTGGCGACGACATCACATATTTAATCTAACATTCCATTTCACACACATATTCTACCAAGGAGATAAATCAACATCTTACTTTTTCCTTGAGTGGAGATATGGTTCCACCATATCCACAAAATCTCTGGGTGCTTTGTGTCCATAACCTGGCATGTCCACGAGGGTGAAAACCTTGCCCACTCGGAAGAAGTTCATCTTTTTGGTGTGACCCTGAAATGATTTTTTTTAACTGTATTAATTTGATTATTACTGCACAAATTTAGTTGCTCTTTTTAGACATCTGCAGTCATTCATGTCAGGCAGTCCAAATAATATAATGCACAACATAATGTTGATCCAATTTATTTGACGGGGTTACGTTCCAAGACTGCTGAATAGTGAAACTCCCCATAACATTTTTGATCCTCTAAACTAGGGGTGCCCACAGCTTGCGTGCTACTTTTTAAATAACTACCAAGTATACATCACTCACTAACTGTACTACAAAAAGGTAAATTAGAATAATCCACAATGCTGGAGAACCTTTTATTCCTAAAATCATATTACTATTATCTTGTCTATTATTAATTAGACGTTCTAAGTAGGACTTCAAATTATTGCAGACTTTCTGTAAATCCTATAAACTTAATATTACTTCTCATCTATCAGTGTGTTTGTCTGCTATGTGATATATTTAACTGAAATTGCTGGTCCCAACAAGCAG
The DNA here is from genome assembly GCF_037039965.1 of Doryrhamphus excisus. Classification (NCBI taxonomy): domain Eukaryota; kingdom Metazoa; phylum Chordata; class Actinopteri; order Syngnathiformes; family Syngnathidae; genus Doryrhamphus; species Doryrhamphus excisus. The sequence goes on along the minus strand of NC_136368.1, from coordinate 17,338,601 downwards.
TTATTTATTAAGGAAAATCTTGAAAATGATCAGGGTTGCCCAAGCTAAGTGTTGAGACCAATTTTAGAAATCAGATCTAGTTCTGTCTCTGTCTTTTCCGCAACTGAGGTAATAAGTGTCTCTCTCAAGTGAGACATCAAAGCAGCACAAATATTGATTGTTTGAACAACTATTATTTTGCACAGTTTGGCACTACTGCAAATAACTGCAGTGCATGTGAGAGACACATGAAAACCTGAACTTTACTATATGTAGTCTTACTGCTACTGCTACAGCGACCAAATCCTTGTCCGTCAGGACTACTCACAGGGGTTTTGGAGATTCTGACTTCCACATTAGGACTCAAGGAGAAGAGTGCTTTGATAAGCGATGACTTTCCCACATTACTTCGCCCGATAAAACATACCTGGAGATACAAACAAACACCATGCAAATGAAGCGGCATTGCTTGGAGCAAAGCACATTTGTGTATACCTTCCTTTGTTGGCATACTGAAGAGTTGTGTTCTTTTTTTAAATAAAATATCAGCCTCATTAATGTTTATAGAACCTTAAATTACATCCAAAACATTTGTAACCAACATGATAGCTGCAGTGGGTGTGACCGCCAAACCCTTCAGGACACAGCTCTGGCTCATCCATCTCTTAGACACAAAATAGATTGGTGGAAGAGCTTTCTGCCAGTAAGCTATGAATACATCATCTCTTGACCAGTGTAGTGCTGGCACTCGGCATGCCAAACAGCCCTAATCAGTAGAATCTTGTTCTAAAAGCCTCTAGTCAACACCACTGTCAATAAGATTTTTAATCTGTTTCTTTACCATTCAAGATTTACTAAAGTGAGAGGGCTCAATCTCTATTTACGAATACCAGGACAGGGGTGGGACAAAATAAGTATCATAATATATTGCATTATATGTAATAATTTTCATTAGCTCCCGTGCTCCTTGCGTCTGAGCATGTCATGGTCTTACAGATATCATTTAAATATAAGATCACAGTATTTAAATTATATGGTCACAGTATTTACACCTGGCGTACACTTCAAACCAGTGACGTGGTATTCTCTGCAAGTTGTTGCCCGATCAGCTGGAATAATGACATCAAACATTACACAGACTGTAGTAAGTCATGTTGTACAACAAATCTTTCTGCAAACATTGTGATGATGACATGCTGACAAACAGAAACAGGCACATACCCCACAACGCATTTTGTGACAGATTAAAAAACTCGGCCCGGCACCTCTGGTCCACTCTGTATTTGGTTGTGAAATTTGCAAATTCAGCAATTTTTACTTAAGAAAATGTTTTTAAAAAATTATTATGATCATACTGAACATAATGCTACAAAATCAAGCATTTATGGCTGAAACAATCACAAATAAGACAGAAGAAGAACTTTCAGGGATGACAAGGGAAGAGTTTGCAGTGTGTCCAAAGCGTGCAACTGACCTCTGGTTGTCTGAGCGTAGGCGTGTGGTCCATCCTCTCAGCTGACATATAGTAATCAATCTTATGTGATGGTGAAGAACAGAAAAGCTTCTCAGCTTTTAGAATGTCCTCGACAGAAGGATGGAAAAGCTGGAACTGTGTTCTATCCACAGAACTGAAAGATTTAAGACACAAACAGGTTGTTGTTTATGTTTGCTTGGTTTTCAACTGTTAAGATAAGGAGTGAAATTCTACACAAATCAAAAATACCTGTCCATGTAGGCGTCAATGTCAGAAAAGGGGTAAAGTAAGCTTTTGACTTTATTTGAGGGTAGAGTTCTGGCTTCTTGCAGTGAGGCCAATTTGTGAACTTTCTGGTGAGAATAAACACAGAATGGAGCCCCTGTCCGAAGCCGCGAATGCCATCGCAGACAAATCATCTTCCTTTGAAGGTCAAAAGTGGCTAAGGTGAATAGTAAAAGATCACAAACAGATATTAGTTTGGCATTGGGATAAAATACCGATTTAATTATTTATGTTTATATGCTTGCAGCGTCTTTAATTCGCAGCATTTTCCCTTTGCATGTGTTTTGTTTTGGGTCCTTTCTGTGTGTGGAGCCACCGTAAATTAAAACCCACAATAAAAATACATGACAGAATACAAATCAGAATTATTGACTGCTCACCCGTGTTTACAGAATAAATGAATATATGAGGCCAAAATCTGTCTTACCTTGAGATTAAAACTGATCAAAAACTCCTCTCTCCTCCATGATGGGTGCAGCGCTCAAATAAGTCCTTCTAAAACAACGTCGGTTCAATATATGTTCCGTATGCTCCATGGTTGCTTCTTTACAAGAACAGTACTTAAAGACATTCAAAATGATAGGGAAGCATGTAAAAGGCTTTTGTAATTATTGCAATGCATCTGAAAGTATCAATTATGTCTTAATTCAATGCAGATAGTATCAGTAACAGACAATTGTGATGATAATTTTAAACAAGAAAAGATAAGTTTCAATGTTGTTAATATTTTACAACTACACCCTAGACATGTTCTTATGGTGGCTGATATATATATATTAATTTCTAAGAAAAAAGGAAATTATATATAGATAATAACTTCTATATAGATGCCTCCTTAACATTGAGTGATCCAGTAAGGCTGCACTATTGTCGCTGTTGTGGGTCGACATATTATTAACGTGGAAGTCACCAAATGTAGTGATAAGTGGTATAAACTGTTTATATTCCACTAAATAACAAAATGTGTGACCTGGGTGCTAACCACTCGTCTACCGTGCAGCCGTCATACACAATATTAATTATTTTGTTCAATCTCTCTTTCTTGTTCCAATTCAATGATAAAACTCAGTGAATAATACAAGACTTTATTCTGCTTTAATACGCATAATCTCTTTCCATATAAGCTACTATTTCTGATTCTCAATGAGAATAAAAGTGAAGTTAATGTTCAAAAACAAGTATGTTAGTTTAATGTTGATAATATTGTTTGTCTATATGTGCCCTGCTATTGGCCGGTGGGTGTACCCTGCCCAAAATCAGCTGGGGTAGACTCTAGCATATACTCATGACTCTTGTGAGAATAAGCGGTATAGAAAATGGATGGATTGATTGCTTAGGACTGCTGTTGTGCTGAAACATCCATCATTGACTCATCTTCTCTTCAAGAGAAATGGGGGTTGGTCCATAATTCCATCCTCCCCTCAATGTGACAGCTTTGTGCCGTCCCCTTGGCTGAAATGTAGCTCCAAATCCTGATGCTTCCAACACTATACTTGACGGTAGGGATGATGTTCTTTGCAAGTTTAGTTGATCTCAAAAAGTTCTATCTTAGGTTCATCTGACCACATCAGCTTCTTCCAGGTCTTTTCTGCAGTAGTGGCAAAAGTTCAGGTGGGCCTGTAGGGACCTCTTTTTCCATTTTCTGATAACTGGAACGACAATTGATGTTTTATCTCCAAGTTGCTTTCCAATTTTCTTGTAGGCCATCCCGGCTTTGTCCTGGCCAACTGTCTTGTCCCTGATGTCCTTTGACAGCTCTTTGGTTTTGCTTTTGGTGGAGATGTTGGCCAGTTGTTTGGATGTCAGCAGGTGATTTTTTTATACAGGTAACGTGGTGAGGCAGGTGTATATAAGGAAATAATTAGTTGAGAATGGGGGTGTGACTAACTCCAGAATACTTGCTCTAGATGCTAATAAGCGTCTAGAAACCTGGAGTCTATATTTTATATATTTTTCCTTACCCTCTCAATAGTTTTCTGATAACATTTCATAGTTTGTTACCAGCACAATTTATTTCAAGTGGACAGAGACCCACTGAAATCACCAGCTGACTGCGGCCAGGCCATCAGAAAAGTAGAACAATAAATCCCTAGATGAAATCTTTAAGTCTTATACAGCAGCATGTTTTCAAGAGGCACTTGTGTAAGAAAAGCGACACAGAAATATATATGGCAGGCGAGACAGATGATGGCTGAGCAAATAGGAAAAGATAAGAGGGGGAGCAATGGGTGCTTTCATGACTCCATCACCCCATCCTTCATCGAGAGCTGGAGGATCAAATGCCAGAACAATCAATCATTCGCCAAGCACACATCTATAGCACAGACCATTATGACATTTACCTCCCCGGTGTCCATATCAATAAAATAAAAAGACATATAAAAAATATATAAAATGGATTGTCCCAAAACAACCCGCAGACCCGCGCCTCTCGTCACCATCATCATTTGTTCTTTCCAGCAGTGATGTTGTGCTGCAGTTTTTGGTTTCTATTTATCTCCTGCTGCAGTTCCTTCACTGTGTGCGATTAAACGTTCAACAGATATAACTCATGGGCTGCAATGATGCTCAAGGAAAAAAAAAAATCTGCTTAAAAACTGTCCAGTCACGTACAACCTCACATTCGAACCAATGAGGCTGGAATTTGACACTGAATTATCACAGACACTGACCTTCATGACATTTTCAAGATTAATTCAACCACTGCTTTATAACCATGGACTGCGAGCACCACCGCGTATATTGCCACAAAAAGCTTTCAGGTTTGCATGTGTAGACCATAGGACTGCATACTGTACATCAAAAGTGTCCGAAGAGCGAGCCTTGCCGGTGATTTCTATCATTCATCAGCTCACAGGAGGAGTGATAGCGATTAATTAATTGACTTAACTTGACTTTATTATGTGCAGGAATATACTGTCAAGTGAGTGAGTGTGATATGTTCTTGAGATGGATTATTTTCAGTCTTGGTATGAATTTATATTAAGACGTTCCCATCAACTGTCCTTCCTTGACCTCCCAATATAGGGATAGTTCAGCTTTTTTTTTTTTTACATCAATTTGTATAACATCCCCATCTGCAGTGTAGTCCATCAACGGTGATTCACCTCTCACCTTGTCTCCTAAGTCCAGTTCTTGTTGGATTTTAGTGATATAGAACAAAGTTTCAGGGAGTCGCTGGGGTCTCACAAGTAATCAGTTTGGCTTCTCAAAACAATATGTGTAATGTGTAAAAAAGTAATACTGTGCAGTATATTTGCATTAGAAAAAAAGCTACTCACATTCCGAGCCTCAAAAACTAACCACACTCTGTCAACTTTTTAAAGAAACATTTATTGTGGCATGTTTTGCAGCGTGCGAAACTAATATCACTCTCACGAAGACAGGAAGTTCATACAAGGTAGACATGCTTGTTCTGGATGCTGCAGTGGGGGCAGAGCTGATCGGCGCAATATAGAAAGTATCGGCCGATATCGATAACATGCTTTTTTACTTTTTCAATTGAGAGAAATGTAAAAGTGGCAGAAGTGCATTTGAAAAGAGGTGAGAAAAGAGACACATGACCTGACAGGAAGAGGAAAACCTTGCACAAAAGCAACTGTTACATTGCGTACCACACACACACACACACAAAAATACATTGTAAGGACATTTTAACACATGCACATACACACACGCACATGCACACACCCCCCACACACATAGTTCAGTTACAATGTGATAATATTGTAAATAGTTGTAATACTCTTTTTTGTTGTTTATGTAATGGTAATGGTTTTATTTCATTTGAACATGCATCAGATTACAATTGAATGCATCACATAATCAGTTCACAGTTCCACATGTCCAAAAGGAGTAGGAAGAAGCAAAGCTTATTAAATCCTACCCATCCATCTGGTACTTTTACAATCAGTAACTGTTATGTTTGTTCACTTCCTGTTTTCCATAATATAGTTTAAGGTTTTTTTTCAAATTTTTATTTTTTTTAATTTTTAATTTTTTGTCCAGTACCGAAGTACGAGGTGATATGAGCATCCAATGACATAATGGGTACCATAGTAAGTGTCAATATAGTGATACATATAGCACATCATGACTGGTTCAAGACTCTTCATCCTTGTATTTAGCAAACATCAACTGCTTGTATTGTTTCTTGAATTGGCTCATCGTTGTGCATTGTTTGAGGGTCTTACTCAATCCATTCCATAGTTTGATTCCACATACTGAAATGCTGTGGTTTTTAACGAAGTCCTAGCTTATAAGTGTTTCAAATGTACTTCTTCTCTGAGATGGCATAGTTTTTCAGATATTTTCTCCCTTTTCTAGTCAGCACTAATATTTTCCTGGAATTTACCTATATTGTATTGCTGATTACTAAAGAATGGAAAATGGTAGAAACGTGTTTTTTTCTTTCTGATGAAGGACAAGAGTCTAATCTTTCTTTTGATAGGTTCCATGTTTATATAGCCATAGAACACAATATTCTGTGTGCCTTGAAATATCTGTGAAAATCGTCTAAAATGGCCGGCACGGAAGGAGTTGTCTTTTGAAAAATGGCTGGGATAGAATGAGTTAAGGATGTCGACACTCATTCCCTCCCACTGCGACATTTTAGACGCACAGCAGGGACGTCTGCCTGCACAGCGACAACTCCCCCCACACCCTTGTTTTCTGCTATTGTTTGTCCACGAGGATGCAGTACTGAGAAGTTCATCAAGTCAAGAGGTCCCAGCATCAATTAATCTCATGCAAACACAGACGGAGCTATGAGATCCACGGATCATGTTTGCATTGTGTCGCCATCTGGCAAGGCGTAGTAGTGGTCTGAGTACACACCTGTGAAACATCCTCCAATCCAAAAGCAATCAGCATGATGGGAAGTTGAGAACTTGGCCTTTTAATGCAAATGCTGTTTTGTCAAACCCGCCAGTGTTTTCTCTCAAGTAAACACAACAAAGAGATATCTGCACTCCTTGTGAAAGAAGAAAGACCTTGTTCGAAATGAGGCTATTCACCCTGATCTAAACTCCGCATCAATAACTCACTCTCATCAGCAACACATGAACTGAAAGTGAAAGAAACGCTGAGCTGCCATTAACTTGTACAGTACCTAACATAATACGCCAGTGTCAGTACTAGTCAGTGTTATATTTATACTTGTGATATTCATGACACAATGGTTGATTTCTGATGCGTCTAAGTTACCCGCTGTGTCATTCCTTGTCATTCTGGGTGTCCATGTGCCATGAATACAGCATAAACATTTTGGCAGTTGGTGTTTGGAGGATATTAGAGCACAAGCACTAAGCGCTCGGGGATATCGATTTTGCTTTAGTGGCCAAAAGCCATGGATCTACTAGCATCAATACTTCAAGCAGAGGGAGCTGAATGAGGGGGAGTGACCTTGAGCTGGGAAGCAATCTTGGCTGATAAGACCCTGTACTGAAATACAATGGGAAAAGGACACATGGGTAGGATGTAATGATGTGGGGGGGGGGGGGACTGGCGGGGGTGTGTGTGATGATGTCATTCATTGATTTGTGGATTTAGTGGATAATTTGTGTTTCTGAATTTTTTGCTCAAGAAGCCACTTTATTCTCACTAAGGGCATAATGGTGGTGGTGGTGAAGTTGGCGGGGGTAAACTGGTTTTGATAGATCGACTGTATCATTCTTAACAAAGTTTATTCTCTTCCGGATCTTCCATTTTTGTGTTCAATAGTTGATCAGGCTGAATTTTGTAACCAAAATGAAGTCATTGAGCGTAATTAAACGCTGAAATTGAACACTTAATGTTTATTACTGGCGGCACGGCGGTCGAGTGGTTAGTGTGCAGACCTCACAGCTATTAGGACCAGGTTTCGACTCCACCCTCGGTCATCTCTGTGTGGAGTTTGCATGTTCTCCCCGTGCGTGGGTTTTCTCCGAATACTCCGATTTCCTCCCACATTCCAAAAACATGCTAGGTTAATTGGCGACTCTAAATTGTCCATAGGTATGAATGTGAGTGTGAATGGTTGTTTGTCTATATGTGCCCTGTGATTGGCTGGCGACCAGTCCCGAAGACAGCTGGGATAGGCTCTAGCACCACCGCGACCCTAGTGAGGAAAAGCGTTAGAAAATGAATGAATGAATGAATGTTTATTACTCTGCATCTTTGTTGTGGCCTCCTCCCAAGGTATTGCAGCTTCTGTCGCAGTCTACACTAAACTTTGAAGTCAAGTATGGTGCTACAAAATATGGTCTGGCCCGTGGGCCATGAATTTGAAATCGCTGCCTTAACCAGAGATGAAGTGGTTGCAATTCAATGCAACGCATTAGCGAGCTAGCACAGTTGCTCGAGTGTGAGTCAATTAGCCTATAGGGTTGTTGTCATGTTGGCTGTGTAACGGTACTTTATGTGCAAAGCAGTCGAGTGCAAGCCAAGTGCAATTTGCGTCTCAAAGTGTGTCAGGAGCATTGGACATTTCAACACAACAACTATGTTAAAACATTTGCAGAAGAATAACAGTAGGGAGTATGCATGCAAGTGCTAGTGCTAAATAGAAAAAAAAATATTGTTATTTATATGTTAAGATTGAAAAATGAATTCAGTTCAATTCTGTATCTTATTCACATGAAACTCACTCAAGAACAATCTACCGTACCAGAAGGCAGTGTGTGCCTGTTCAGCTACAATGAGGAAGAATAACATTGAGAAGAAGAATAAAGAGTAATGGATCCTAATGATTGGTAGAGGGGTCATGGATTCTGTGCGCTGTTCCAATTAGATTTAGGTCATTCCAGACTAGCTTGGGACAATTTACAGATGTGGTCTCACTGTGAAGCGCTTAAGGTAACGGCACTCTGTAAATCCAATTCATTAGTATTATTCATTCATTCATTTTCTACTGCTTTTCCTCACGAGGGTCGCGGAGGTGCTGGAGCCTATCCCAGCCGTCTTCCGGCGTGAGGCGGGGTACAACCTGGACTGGTCGCCAGCCAATCACAGGGCACATATAGACAAACAACCATTCACACTCACATTCATACCTATGGACAATTTGGAGTGGCCAATCATTAGTATTATTTTAATATAATATTTCACTGGGGTGGCCAAGATAAGACCATTACTCACATAGGGGTGGCAATAAGTTGATACTTGGAATGTCTCGATCAGGGGTGTCAAACCGGTGCCATGGAGGGCTGAGACCCTGGAGAAACTGTTTGGAGAGATGGATGGTCAGTGGGAGCAACCATGGCCACCATTGGCCACCACGTATTAGCTCTGATCCTGTACAAATCTGCAGTTTTTAGCATTGAACATTAAAAAAAATGGTTATTCCTAATTTTACATACGGAGTAATCCCCCAAAAAGTCCCCCCAGGTCAAACTTTGGACAGCCCTGGTTTAGATTAAAAGCTTTCTTTGCAACCGTCATTCAATTTCCAACATGATGGCAAGAGGAGTCATTGGAGTCAACCATCAAAAAGAATCCTTCCCCGTGTGTGACCAGCAGGTGGCAGTAGAGGACCATGCATGAAGCTGCAGCCAAGTGATTTAGTTTTTACCATCTGCTGCTCAGCAAGTCATCTGGAGATGCCAAAAAATGCCCTGACCTAATGCTTGTTCATCAGGCGCATCCCTTTTTTCCACAATTATCTTCAAATTAATTTTCCTCACAGGTCTCAGCCCTGTTTTATTTAAACTTGCTTTGTAAATTACGTTTTCAGTCAAGGAGCCTGAATGCAACCCAACCGTGAAGCCAAGAGAAAATAAGATAACATTGTTGACTTTTTATAATGAATTCAAAACCAAAGGTTCCTGTATAACTGCTTCATTAAAAAGAAAAAAAAAGTTGGTATCGTTTTATTGTTATTGTTGTCTAAATATTTGTCTGTAGCTTGGAATTATTTCTTCAAAAACAACCAAGGTTTAGTTACGTAAATAAAGGACGTGTAGTGTTAGTGATAGTTCATGTGTGGTGGGCTTGATGTTAAAACAAAGCATTTAATAGTTTGGGAACGGGTTTTTTTGTGCTATAATTACAAAACTAGTCCATTTATACAGAATATAAGGAATTCTACTTCACGGAAACTGACTTATGACCTGTAATAAATGAGGGATGTATACACTTATACAGTCATCCCTGTTATTTAGTGCGGCTGTGCGAATGTATATAGGTAAACGCCACCCTCTTAACGTTGGCGTTGGCTTTGGTTCTCATTCCGAAGGAAGGACTTACCTGTACTAGACTGCCCTGGACCGTAATTGAAAAAACGGGAGGAAGATGAGCCACTGTGTATTTGAACGGCACTAATTGGGAAGCGGCTGCTTTGTCTTTGTAATGCAATGTTGAAATATTTCCCAGGGCTGGACTGAAGCACTCAAAAAATGTTGGTATACGTAAGGCTGTGATAGACTGTCAAAAGGTACATTCTGATCCAGCGCTGAAGGAGGACACATTAGTCGGCTGCATTCGGAGGAGCCTTCACATTTTATCAAATTAAGACAGACTGCAATGACATCGGCAGCCCTTAAATGCACGCTATGACAGGTGCAGACCCTGAATTTGGAAACAGCCATGGTCCCGAGTCCCATTTAAAGCTAGTTTATTTCTTCTGCACATCATTCCAGCATTAATAAAGACACTAAGAAACCCGCCAGTCTAAAATAAATTCTATGAGTAATCCTCCCTGTCTTTCTCTCTCAATGCATGTTCCACATTTCTCAGCTCATTCATACCATTTTAACATGAATCATCAGCTCCTTTAGGAAATTCTGACAAACAATATTCGACATCCCATACAGTCCTACTTTTCCCTGAAATCCATATTTTCATAACGTCCTTTGATGATGTGAATTCTCACGACTTTCTCAACCAATTCAAACCATTTCAACATGAAAAGCTCTTTCACAAAATTCAGGCACAAAAATTCCCACTGAAATGAATAGATTTTTTCCACACATATTTCAACACATTCCTTAAACTGTATTATGGAAAGCAGGAAGTGAACAAATGTAACAGTTCCTGATTGTAAAAGTACTAGGAGGGGTAGGATTTAATAAGCTTTGCTTCTTCCTACTCCTTTTGGACATGTGGAACTGTGAACTGATTATGTGATGCTAGATGTGAATTCTCACGACTTTCTCAACCAATTCAAACCATTTCATCATGAAAAGATCTTTCACAAAATTCAGGTAATTGAATTTCATCATTCCAAATGTTCCCAGTTATCCCACAATCTGACATTTCTCTTCCCAAAAATTCCCACTGAAATGAATAGATATTTTCCCCACATATTTCAACACATTCCTTGAACTGTATTATGGAAAGCAGGAAGTGAACAAATGTAACAGTTACTGATTAGGGATAGAATTTAATAAGCTTTGCTTCTTCCTACTCCTTTTAGACATGCGGAACTGTGAACTGATTATGTGATGCATTCAATTGTAATCTGATGCATGTTCAAATGAAATAAAACCATTACCATTCAGGCTTTTCCACATTGCAAAAATTCCTACTTTGCACATAATTCCACATATTTCATATAACATTTCAATTCAGTTTCACTTCTTCTGCATTCGCAGTTTTAACAGAAACCTCTCGAGTTCTCTACTTGAGTACCTTGTGTTTTGATACTGCATGTTCGTATTATGGGTGTGAAAACAATGGATGGAGGGGATGCCAAAGGTGAAGCAATAAATGATGTTGTTTCGGGAGATATGAAATAGTTGAAGGAAAGAACCTGAGTAGTCCTTTCCTCCAAGGTCTGTGGTTGAGGGTGTCTTTCCAAGCTTAGCAGCCTGCGCAAAAGAATGAGCTCATTTTGGTAGTGCTGTCATTTTTCTCTCTATGTGTCAATGTAACCTCACTCACTACAGCCCAGAACAATTTCTGGCTCTTGGGACAGCTTACTCATCCCCATTTGGCACCATACATTTTACAAAAAGCTTTTAATCCTCCACAATCAGCACAGCAAATTTTCAACAATCTCTAGTGAGAAAAAAAAGCAACACTTTGTCTTGCTGAATGTGTGAACACTTTTGATTCATTTCTTCCATTTCTGCAAAAAATAAAGTGCTTAAAACTTTCTTTTGAAATAATGCGTGATTTATTGGAATACAATATAAGACTATAGTATTATTTTAGTTTCCAATAATGTGTAAAATTCAACAACTGTATATGTTAAAAAAACTCATATTACTTGTGCATTTACTTTTTGTCGTCCTTTTGGGTTGGTTATAAAAACTCAAAACTCAAACTCAACAACATTGACCAGGATTTGCAAGGCTGGACTTTTTAGTTCAGTTTAAAAATTCCAAGAATTTACATTTTACAACTATTGTTGGATCTTAATGAGGTTCTAAGTAGAACTTCGAAGAAGACCTGGCCGTGAGACAAAAACACTGAGTAAGCAATTTATTTCAACAACCATTCTGTGCCACCCATGTTAATCACCTCCAGAAGGCTAGGAAAATGTTGCTCCAGGTGGTGAAGATGGCTTCACGGAGGGCATCCACTGTCTGGAACTGATGTCTATTTTTGTAACCACCCATGCCATCCATCCCCAAATGTTCTCATTTGGATTTCGATCATGGGAACACGCAGGATGGTCCAAAAAAGTGACGCTATTTGTCTGGCCCACTTAGTCAGGCAGGCATAGTGAGCAGCAGCGTTGTCTTGTTGAAAACCTCAGTCATTATCATGAAGGCCTTCAGTCATGAGGAATGCCCCCGTGCAACATCTCCACATTGCCAGCTGCCGTTTGACGTGCATTTTTAATTGGTCTTAAAATTTTCATCAGGAGTGGACATGTCATTAATCTAAGGGTCTGTGTCGCTGCAGCTCAAAGAAGACAAGGCTTGAATGCTAAGCAGAGGATGGGTTTTTCCGTGTGAGTTTGTGTGACGAAGAGGAATGGACAACTTTTATCTGATTTGATTTTAAGTTCTTACAAAAAGTGATATTTTGTTGAATATTTGTAAATGCAAATAGGTTTCTATAAACACTAATTTACATGCCGCTTCATAAGTTTCACCATTCAAGTGTACTTTTGCAGTGAACACTTTACTTCCACAACTCAAATCAACCAAAATATTACTTTGAATAACAAATAATGTATACAAAACTGTGGTGAGACTAGTGATGTTGTTTGGTCTAGAGACAGTGCCACTGAAGAAAAGACAAGAAGGAGAACTGGAGGTAGCAGAAATGAGGATGCTGAGGTTCTCATTGGGAGTGACCAGGATGGATAGGATCAGGAACAAGTACATCAGAGGGACATTACATGTTAGAGACCTTGGAGATAAAGTCAGAGAGGCCAGACTGAGATGGTTGGGACATGTCCAGAGGGGAGATAGTGAATATATTGGAGATATAAGAGACGTAGAGGAAGACCAAAGAGGAGGTTTATGGATGTAGTAAAGGAGGACATGAGGGTAGTTGGTGTGAGAGAGACAGATGCAGAAGACAGGGTTGGATGGAGGAGATTTGCTGTGGCGACCCCTGAAGGGAAAAGCCAGAAGAGAAAGAAGAAGAAGATGAAAAAATAATGACCTTTGAGGGTACAAGTATTCGGTGCACCTGGTACATGGTACAGAAATGGTACAGTAATTGTACAATTGAGCTTCAACATCTAAATTAAAATAATTCCCCGTCCACTCGTACCTGGTTGAGGGTCTCACAGCATCTGGTGGATGTTGTCATGCAATATATTTTGCTGCAGAAGTTTAAATAAATGTATTAATTTAGGTACCATGAACACATACAGGCCTGTAGCGTCAACACCAACGTCAGAGGTCAAAAGTAGGTATTGCAACGTCATTGTTTCACAAAAGTAGAAATTTTATTGCCCGCAAAGGCATTGTGGGATTTATTGTGGAAGCAATTTTGAAACGAAGGAAAACCATTGCAGATTCACTGGAAATGTTTCTCCCATTATTACTGCTCCTGCACACCCTAAGGCTCCTATATACCACAACATCTGTCATGCTGTCCTTTGGGCGAAATATATATATTTTTTTCTTCTAGCCTGTCCTGTCCAGCAGCTTAGTCATGCAGTACGGGTGTGTATCTTGCCAAAACAGATTTGTTGTAAAAAGGGTTGAGTGTGGGATATTCTTCCTGCTCGATTTGTATTGCAGTTTTATTTTTTACGGCCTTTGAACAGTACAAGGTTTAAAGGAGGACAAACAAAGAGGAAAGAGAGAAAACAGAGATAGAAAATAACATCAGTCACGTTAACATTCACTGAGATTGGAGTTTAGATGGGCCAGATAGGTTGGTGCAGGGATAGTAGGGATCTGGAGAACATGGGGTTGAGCACGGATGGGATTCCATCATCAGCTGTAAGTGCAGTGCTTATTCAGTAATATAGACATGCCAAAATATCTGCTCCTATGAACTGGACATTGAAAAATAAGCAGTGTAGTGGTCTCATTATTGAGAATCCCATTAGGCCTTTATCTCCCTCTTTTGCAACACCCCTTTCAGTGTGCAAGACAACCATAGGATTACAAGTAAGGAGTTGTTTTTCATTCATTCATTTTGTACCGCTTATCCTCACCAGGGTCGCGGGGGTTGTTGGAGCCTATCCCAGCTGTCTTCGGGTGAGAGGCGGGGTACACCCTGGACTGGTCGCCAGCCAATCACAGGGCACATACAGACAAACAACCATTCACACTCACATTCATACAATTTGGATGAATGTTTTTGGAATGTGGGAGGAAACCGGAGTACCCACGCATGCACGAGGAGAACATGCAAACTCCACACAGAGATGGCCGAGAGTGGAATTGAATCCGGGTCTCCTATCTGTGAGGTCTGCACGCTAACCACACAACTGCCATGCAGTTGCTTTTTTTAAATTCATTATTATTGAATCTCATAAACATGTCTAAAATGCTGTCATAGGAGCGGAACTTGTTTGTAGATCAAGCATCTCCTGCACATTGAGCGCTTACCATAGCAATACAGAGACGACTCAGCAACCCCAAGTACTGGGGTGCTTCTCTTTAAAAAGGTTAAACAAGATTGTGTCATCACAGGTAAAACACCAATCACAAGGGACGGCGTTGATTTTGTGAAAATTGCTCAGACAAGCATTTTGAAAAAAACCTGCCACGACTAAATGTGTTGCTAATTCCCCGTTGGCTAACTGTTCGTGCTGTGAGAAACGTTGAGTCATCAAAATATGACAGCTTCATTAAACCCACAGTTGGCAGAGCAGGTGGAGAAGAACTCGAATAAATATAACGCTCACTGAATATGATGAAGGCCATAGGAACTTTTGTATGTATGAGTGAATGAGTGAATGCATGTACGTATGTTGTCCTGGCTACATACAAACAAATACGTCCCATTAAAAAAAAAAATGCATGTACTTTTTTACCTTTTCATTTTTGGCAATAATTTTTCTATGAGGGCGGCACGGCGGTCGAGTGGTTAGTGCGCAGACCTCACAGCTAGGAGACTAGGGTTCAATTCCACCCTCGGCCATCTCTGTGTGGAGTTTTCATGTTCTCCCCGTGCATGCGTGGGTTTTCTCCTTTGGGTACTCCGGTTTCCTCCCACATTCCAAAAACATGCTAGGTTAATTGGTGTCTCCAAATTGTCCATAGGTATGAATGTGAGTGTGAATGGTTGTTTGTCTATATGTGCCCTGTGATTGGCTGCATGGCCACCAGTCCAGGGTGTACCTTGGTTTACAATTTACGCCATTTGAAAACTTGTATGAAAGTTGAAGTCAGCACTTTTGACATGATTTGATACTCAGCATTCTTAGTGACAGTGTGTCATCATGCTGTGCAATTTAAACCAAACACAGAAATTCAGTGACTCCAGAGTTTTAACATGTATATTTATTCAATAATTGATAGAATTAAGTGAATTTAGACATTATTTTAACTGTTCTCTAAAAAAAAAAAAAACCTAACAAATACTTTCAGGTCTGCCTAATGCAAACAGAAACGCTGCAAAATTTGGATGTCCTTGTAAAGGTGAATTTCCTCATTTCACAGTCGACCCATCACACCGTCCTTCATAGCCTTCAGATTCCAGCTATCGTCCGTCCTCCTCATCACTTTGCGTCCGCAGCGAACCTGCAGGACAAGAGCACATTTTGTTTTCCCCTGCTGATTAGCCTCTCCCTGCCCAAAGGGAGGCCGCATATTGATCTCTGGATGCGCTGTCATTATACAGTATATTCTCAAAATCTTTCAGCGATTTGCAGCAGCTAAGAGCTCTGCTGTGACTGACATCTTGTTAAGAGGACATCATGGCTGTGAAATGGGATGAAAGGCAAAACATAGCTGAGTGCATCTCACAGCAATCATACGAGAGCGCAAGTCAAGTATTTATGGTCGACTGCAGGTACTAAAATTAGAAGTACGGTGCACATATGTCATCACTTTTGGACTCTGTTTTTGTACTTGTATTTCTAGAGCATTAAACCTTGCATGCTTTCAACTGCATCCTCATGTTGTCACTTTAATGTTTACATTCACTAAAAAAAATATATATTGCAAGAGCTGGGTTGAAAGCAACCTTTTAAAACTCATTTAAGACCTTAATTAGGTCATGTTTGACTTTTTAAAGGTCAGATAAACACATGTAGACTATGTGGGATCCCAGATCTAATATTCACTTTGATTACTTTGATCATCGCAGCATTCCACTCTCCATGGAAGACTAACAGTGCAACATTTAATTCACAAAATAGGCAGAGGAAGCTGGAAGGAGGGCACATGTTTACATCAACAAGAAGACAAATTAAAGCCACAAAAGCTGAAATAAGTCAATAGTTTTGTTAATAGATAAGAAGACATGATGTCTAAACACATCTTTATTGTGTAGAAATATAAATATTTCATATTTTAACACCAAACCTTCATTTGTTTATTAAAAAGGAATGGAAATCGAGTGAAAACAATGCATTTGATTAGTCAGTGATAAGTAAACAACATTAACAGCGGCAGATAGCATCAAAATTATTATATGTCTCTCATTGCCCTGAATAAAGTTGATATTTTTAACATAAAGTTGACATTATTACTCCTATGGTTGTCTTGCACACTGGAAGGGGTGTTGCAAGGGAGGGAGAGACGTCTCAATAATGAGGTCACCATTATTTTTGTACAGTATTAAGCTGAATATAAGCAGAATAAGCTTTGCTTCTTCCTACTCCTTTTGGACACTTGGAACTTTGAATTGATTTTGTGATGCATTCAATTGTAATCTGATGCATGTTCAAATAAAATTAAACCATTACAATTGAAACACAATGCTTTTTCCCGAATGGAATTAGTGATACATATAAAGTGGGATTTCACATACAAATGTAAAAAATTGAGCAATTTTGGAACGGCTGCAGTGCATATAAACACAATGAATGTCATATGTCATTGTTATCTGCCAAGCCTGACTGAATTTACTGTTGTTTTTGGTTAAAACAACTCATGGGAAGGATCTAAACTCAGTAAGCATGCTATGTTTTGGGAAACGAAGTAAAAGACAAATCAATAATGCTGTGCAGCAGCATCACGCTAGAGTCCCACATGGCTGTTAGTAAGACATGGCGGCGGGTGTGCCCGGTCAACATGCCAGGACCTCCCCCAGCAGGAGTGATGGTTTCCATATTCGATAATCAATTGTGTTTTTGTTGCCTGAGTAGGTGGTCTTAAAGAATAATTAGTCAGTGAAAGAGTGGGAGACTTGAGATAGAAAAACCTCTGTTTTCACAGTTCATCCACTGTGGTCTGCGCTGATGTGAAACCAATACCATTATCCTGTTAAATCCGCCGCTGAGTGTTTCTGCTCTGTCGGAATAACGGCAGTTGGAGGCTTCTCCATCCGTATCAAATTACTCTGTGTCCATTCTGAATCGTCACTTTCCGAGATTTGATTCATAGCCGTCTGAGCAGTGTTTATGCAGGATAGCTTAATTCATATCAAGCTGCACAGCCGTTTAAAGCACAATATGGGGGCTATGGTAGAACACGATTATTTAACACCCCTATAGTCACCTTTATACAAATATTACCTCATACAGAAGACATGATAAGCCACAATAATACATAATAACTTACTGTTAGCATTGGGAAAGTTGTTGTATTACAAACATAATGTGGGTTAAAAGAAGACTGACATAAGAATGAGTGTGGAGGAAAGAAAAAATAAGCAGCCAAAAATTACCGCTTGTTTGTTGTTTTTTTTTAATACTATACATTATATACTGTATTTTTAATTTTAATTTGACAATTGCATTCATTTGAGAATTTTTTGCCATACATTTGCATTTTATTTTTTCGTTTAAAAGTCATTAAAGCAGAAAATCAAGGCACAATGACGTTGTGACCTTGAAACTGAGGTATGTACCAAACCACAATAATGGCATACTGGTACACTCCTAATAAATTGTGGAGAAAAAAAAAATCCTTGTGCCTCTAATAAGTCGAGAGTTCACATAAGCACAGTGATGCTAATTACTTGGTTTAATTAAAAGGTTTTCAAGATCCGCGTTTACATTCCCTTTTAAAAATTACAGTTTTTCCACTTCCACCTTCCTATTTACATATCCCCTCCACTGTTTTCCCACTCCTCCCCTTCAACACATACTTGCATCACAGCAGGCATGGCATCTTTTGTCGAGTGTGTGAAAAACCCGATTAAGGTTTAAGACGACTGAACTTGAAGGTTGAAATCTGGATGCATCTCTCAACAACCCAATTAACACAGAGTCAATAGAGAGCAAATTAAAAAGCCCCCAGGTGGTGAACCTTGCCATAAAACGCCAATGAAATCAAGACCGTCAAGGCCAGCACAATGACATGAACCCTCTGGTTCTGTGCAATCCTCCTGAGCTCTCCTGATTACAGCAAAGGGGAGATTATTTAGAACCTTGTCTTCAGTGGTGAGGATAAATGAGGAGAAAGGGTATCCATTCAAAAAGGGGGAAAAGGCTGGGAAAACGAATTTCGCTTAGGAAACATTGAGGCTGCTCAGCGAGGTGTGAACAGCCCACCTCCCAAAAAAACATCCACAGTGAGAAAAAAAGCATCTCAATAAAATTGGAAAGCCTCCAGTGGAGTGTTAACAGAAACACTCGGAAACAAATCAAGTAAAACTGTAGCTGCAATTTATTTTCTGTATTTTCCATGAACAAATCACAGTCTTCCACCTCTCTGTAGACCTCAGTGTATATTGGGAGAGTCATTACCATTTAGTGGTACTTCTGTTTTCAGTATCTATTCCAGGGGGGAAAAAAATCCTATGAAAACAACATAGGAAACAACGTCACTCCAATGAATCTGTTCCAAACACCCAAAAAACACAAATAATGATACTTTTACATAGTGGCGTGTTTCCAGAATTTTTTCATTGGGCTGGCCAAGATGAGACCATTACTCACATACGAGTGGCAATAAGCTGGTACCTGAAATATCTACATAGTAAGTGGGGTGGCCGGATAGTGCATGGCCACCCCTGCCCACCCTTGTAGAACTGCACATACATTACAAATGGAAGGGATAAATGAACATTGAAAACCCTGTTGATGTTCAATGGAGTGAGTTATATCTCAAATTTAATAGTGTTTCTCACCTTTTTTATTAAAGATGCTAGAGATATTACTTGAAAATTCCTCTTGATTTGCTTCAAGGTGGTGGAAAAGTTAGCACATTCATCTGAGTGAGACACACAGAGGCATACTTTGATACGCATCGCCCAAATTTTTTGCGCATTTATGATTAGTTCACTGAGATTATGCAATTTACACATACGGTACTTTACAACTGTTTACAACCAATTTACTCATTGGCAGACAACATTGTGTTAATGAGGCCTTATACTCACTAAGCAAAAAAGCTTAGTAAAAAATATATATACATGTTTATATTTATAATAGCCATCAGAGTTTTCCCTTTACTTTGATACCTAGACTATCCATATTCAGATATTCAATCATTCATTCATTTTCTATTGCTTATCCTCACAAGGGTTGCGGGGGTGCTGGAGCCTATCCCAGCTGTCTTTGGGCGCGAAGCGGGGTACACCCTGGACTGGTCGCCAGCCAATCACAGGGCACATATAGACAAACAACCATTCACACTCACATTCATACCTATGGACAATTTGGAGTCGCCAATTAACCTAGCATGTTTTTGGAATGTGGGAGGAAACCGGAGTACCTGGAGAAAACCCACGCATGCACGGGGGGAACATGCAAACTCCACACAGAGATGGCCGAG
Source organism: Doryrhamphus excisus (assembly GCF_037039965.1). NCBI lineage: Eukaryota > Metazoa > Chordata > Actinopteri > Syngnathiformes > Syngnathidae > Doryrhamphus > Doryrhamphus excisus. Next base: position 17,318,636 of record NC_136368.1, on the reverse strand, counting down.
CGTGATAATTGAACTTCGGTCTCCTAGCTGTGCAGCCCCCATATCCAGATAATTGTATTTCTTTTGGATATGGTCCTTTCTGAGCAAAATGACCCAGGAGTCAATATGTTAAGTAAACTCTGTTGTATATTTCTGAATTGTGTTTTATATTGCATATTCAGTCATAAATGCGTCTAAATTGATTTAGCCATCTTTGTGGCTTATAAGGCTTGTCACCTATTGTACACTTCCAATCCTTTTAGATCGTAGCTCATTTTAACCAGATAGCCCTATGGAGACACCTTTCACTGCATGGGCGAACACTCACACAGCAAGATGTGAGCTAAACTAATTACAACTGGTCCTGTCTGCCTCCCTGTCTAAGCCAGGGGCTTACCGAGGACAATGGGCCCTTTAACAGAGTGCCTTGTTCCTTTTTTAAATCCATGGTTTGAAAGCACTGGGTCCAACAATGAGGTTTCCATTAACGTAATTACAAGCAAAATGAAGTGTAGTGTTTATGTGTGCCTGCTTTCAGTTGTTGGGTTTGTATTAGTTTATCTTTTTGTCTCAATGCAGGACCTCTGGCTTCTTGCATTTTGCTTAGGAGAATCAGTTCATGAAACAAAAATACAACAAACATTTTTGTTGTCATTTTGGCTCATTTGTTCACTGTTTCTAATTAGACAGTAATTGTAACCGCTCCTTGTTAATGTTTTGTGCGTGCAAACACAATCAAAACATTTTGTCACATGTCGATACCAACAAATACAAGCATTTTTGCAACTTTTTTTTAAAAAGGGACCCATAATGCTAATTTTTCGACCCTTTGTATTGAGTTGTGGACTCATGTAGAGCAGCGACACAAGATAACCAGCACTGAAAGTTTTCTAGATCTTCCAGAATGATGCCCCTTTCCCAGCTGGATTTCGTGCTTTCGCAAAATGTATTCCATCCATGTAAGTGAACGAACTTAACAACAATATGTCACCCTTACTGACTGTATTTTTCTCAAAAGAACCGTGTTTAGTATTACAAGCAGTTTTCCAACTGGCTTTATATCACATCATGTACTCGTAAAAATGCATTATCCGTCACGAGTAGATCCTAATTTTCAACCCTTATACATTAATTCAATAGCATTCAACATTTAATTGATTTTAAAATGTATAGTTAATCCATGTCATTGGTATCGGCCAATTTCACTTATGGATGATTGATATCAAAATCGGCGGCATAGAATACAAAGCTTTACTCATGGATGGAAGTACATGAAGCTGCTTGTTGAATGAGTTTTAGCAGGAAAGGAATGATACGTTGGAAGGCATAAGTGTTAGCTTTCAAGCTCGGCTCAGATTGTCACATTAGTGGGTTTTTAAAAAAAATGAAATTATTCATGACATGTGCTGGTCTTTGACTTGTTTTTGACATTTGCCCATTTAAGTGCTTGTGGTTTGAATAATCTTCTGTGTTCTATTTCACTTTTTGAAGACATTCTATCAGTTACGCTGATATGTGTTTTTTTTTTGCTATTGAACAATTACAATAACAACACAGCCACAATGGGGTTGTGTAGTTTTAGAAGGTTCATGTGAATTATCAAATCAAGTACACAAGTAAGTAAAGTACATAAGAAAATTTTAGTACATAATAACAACAACTCTCACGATGTACACCGAGGTGGAAGAAAATAACAGAAAATAACATTTAAAAAATAACATGACCAGCATTGCACATTTAAAAACCTGCTTGTTTTCCGAAAGCAGAATGCAGTATGTTGGAATTGTAAAAGCTCAGCCAGTTGAGTTTTGGTACACGTCGTTTTGATTGACACCTCCATTAAATAACAGCACAGAGGGGAGGATGTGTCATTTTTTTCAAACACTTCTCCTTCACCCTTGATGATATTTCAGGTGAGAGGAGCTTGTAAATAACAAATTGAGACAGAGCCTAGGAAAACCATGTGTTTGTAGATACCATTCAGAGTGGGATGACACATGCCAGACAAGTAGGCCATGAAACCTGACACCAAATCATGTCAGCACAACAGCATAAAGTCCTTTGACTGTGAAGGCCCGTCTAGGTTTTGGACTCCGAGACAGACAGGAGAGTCCTGATCGTGGTACAACACAGTTTATTACAAATTAATATAAAAACATGTACATAAGTCAATGGCAATATGTACTGTACAAAATAAAGTAGTCCAAAATAGTAGACAGTAGACAACAAAAAAATGTAAAGACACCTAAAAATATAAAGTAAAACTTACTTTTTACTTGTTTTGAACATACTTTTTAATTAAAGTAGGCTGCACGGTAGACGGGTGGTTAGCGTGCATGCCTCACAGCTAGGAAACCCGAGTTCAATTCCACCCTCGGCCATCTCTGTGTGGATGTTTGCATGTTCTCCCCGTGCATGCGTGGGTTTTCTCCGGGTACTCCGGTTTCCTCCCACATTCCAAAAACATGCTAGGTTAATTGGCGACTCCAAATTGTCCATAGGTATGAATGTGAGTGTGAATGGTTGTTTGTCTATATGTGCCCTGTGGTTGGCTGGCCACCAGTCCAGGGTGCACCCCGCCTCTCGCCGAAGCTCATATTTTTTCCGAGAGAAAAACAGTCTGGAAAATGTCTTGTAGTCTGGGTCGAGGGGTTGAACACATACAAACTAACAACACCCAGTAGGCCACTTGTAAGTGGAGCAAACATGCAAATATATTTTTCAAAGCTTCTTGTGAAATCAGTGCTGGTAAAAATAGCACAATTTATAGATAACAAGCATATTGAACCCAGCAGACGGTATTTTGTTTTGGAACATTTGAGACATTTGAGAGCGAGCAATTGAACATTTTGTGTGGCTGCGGAACAGCTGAAGCTGAAATGAAACACTGTATGGAAAACATGGATTTTCAGGAACAGGGGGACATTTTGGGATGCTGGAATGGTTTAACTGGGTAAAAAAAATTTGTTAATTTAAAATTAAATTCTGAGAATACATAGCCTAGATGTTTAAAATGAGATACATGTTTTTCGATATCTGAATGATATCAGATAACATGCAATGCTTTAAACAGTTTCTGTATGCAGTTCTGTAAGTAGTTTTCCCATTATCCACAGTGAAGGAAGTTAAAACTTGTATACATTTTCCATGAATAAGAGTAGTTAAGAAGAATAAGCTTTGTTAGCAGTATAAGGGGCTACAATGAAAATACATAAGAGAGCAGAGATAAATAGCTCCAGTACATACAGTATGCATATGACACTAAAGAGGGAGTAAACATACTGCATAGTAAATGTAAACTGACTGATGAAGCAATTCAAAGACAGCTATTTATCATAGGAGAAGATTGCTTAGCTATGGCACCTGCTGACTACGTGCCCTTGAGAAATAACAGGTTTATCAGACAAAAATACAACAAAAGTACCTGTCTTCCACTGGCCTGAAGGTAACCGCTCGCATTATTACTTTTGTACTGACCTTGCTGCATTTATAAAATCCTGGCTCGTATTCACGACATTCACTGTAGATCTGAATTAATTTCACTCAAGTAATCTGTCAATGTGCAATCACTGTTATGCCAATTAGACCCAACATCACTGATCTGCATGTTAGCTAAATGTATGTATATTTATTTTTAGTTGGAATATAGAAATATAATATAGAAATAGACAATCACCTTGGCCACACAGTGTGCTTGCATGTATTTTCCTCAGAGTACATTCATCCCTACTTTATTATGGTTAATTGGTTCCAGACCCAACCGTGATAAGTGAATTTCTGTGAAGTGGAAGTCCTTATTTGGTAATGGTAATGGTTTTATTTCACTTGAACATGCATCAGATTACAATTGAATGCATCACATAATCAGTTCACAGTTCCACATGTCCAAAAGGAGTAGGAAGAAGCAAAGCTTATTAAATCCTACCCCTCCATCTGGTACTTTTACAATCAGTAACTGTTACATTTGTTCACTTCCTGCTTTCCATAATACAGTTTAAGTTTTTTTTCATTTTTTTTTAATAATGCACCTCATACCGAAGTACAAGGTGACATGACCATACAATGACATTTAAATTAGATATTTTCTTACCTATTTATAACCTTCTAAAAAAATGTAAACATTATTAGAGCTCTCTAGACATGAACTAACACTTCTATAGTCACCTTTACACTCATATTATCTCTTTGTGTGCGTGCATGAGTTTCCAACCACATTCCAAAAACATGCATGTTAGGCTAACTGCCGACTCTAAAATGCCCATGTGAGTGTGAATGGTTGTTTGTTTATATGTGCCCTGTGATTGGCTGACGACCAGTCCAGGGTGTACCCACCTCTCCCCTGAAGTCAGCTGGGATAGGCTCCAGCATACCCCCGCAACCCAAGTGAGGATTAGTGGCATATACTAAAGTGGATGGGTGCATGGTTGGAATTGTTTTCTTCCTCATACATAAATAATAAAGACACCCGTTTTTACCTTGGTGGCCACGTGTTTCATGATTAATCCAGATCAGGTTGTGATTAAAAGATGCATGCAATTACTGATAAAAGCAGTTAAGAAATACAGGCTTTCACACCTAATTTGAAATGTGTCTGCATTTTCTTTGAACCTTGTACGACGGACCTATCCACTAAATTAAATGCACGCATTTCTCTCATTCTATTTAGGAAGATGAGAACGGAAAATCACTACTTAGCATTTCTATTCATTCAGTTAAACTTTCAAGTCAGTGATTAAAATCTATAATGTTACAGAATTAATTAACTCACTATTGTACTTTGCTTTCGACTTCCTGACAAAGAGGAAAAGGACATCCTGAAGTAAGAATATATACTAAGCATCACTTGAACTGAATATCTTTATTTGGTGGATGCCAAAGAGTAGGCCCTTGCGGTGTTACGCAGACCTGGTGACGGAAGCTGCAACAAGATGCTGGAAGGCGGAAGTGCGGTCAGAGGAGATTGGGGTACACAGTTTTCATCGCCAGGTTCACCACAAGCCTCCTTAAGGACTTGGAGATCAGTGAGTGAGTGAGAAAATGTTGAATTACAATGTTGAATAAAAAAAAACAAACAAAAAAAATGAATTATTTCAGTAATGTGACTAAACATACTGAGTGTGTCGCTATTGTTCAGTAGATATGAGCAACAAAGCTACAATTTTATCTATCTAATATCATATGTCTAATATTTAATATTTTAAAGCCATTTAACAATATTATTACATATTAAACAGAGCTAAGGTGTTTTGTTAGCACAGGGCAGTCCATTTTCCATGCGTTTTCCATCAAGGGGCACATAGATCAATGTTTAGTACATCTTTGTGGTTGTCAGTAATAATGGCTAGTATCAATTTAATAATCATTAAATCTGAATTATATCTGGTAAGAGTCATAATGCGACCCTTTCAGTTAGAACCTACCTCTCTGAATGTCAGTAAATTGCTTTCCGTCCCCATTTTTCCTTAATGACGCTTGGTCCACCGATGCTGATAATGTGATTGGGTAATTAGCTGCAATATAGGACAGGGTACAGCAAATGACATTCACTGCGGCATTTAGTGGATGGTGGACAGTCTTTAATGTGCTTATGTCACCAAAACATATGTTAATTGTGTTATTTCTGCTGTGAAAAATAACATGAAGTGAAATTTTCTGTAATAAATGTGTTTGAATGTTGATATAAGTTTTTTTTTACGCATTTTGTCAAATATAGAACTGATTAACCATGATAAACGAGGGATGAATGTATATTCTGTGACGGTTTCCAGCCTTCAAACATTTAAATTCTTGATTTAGTTCAGATTTCAATCTTTAAATATGCATATTTAATACAATAATTAATAATACATATTTTTCAACCACACTCAAAGTCCATGACTGTATCAGCATCATTCCAGGTTACAATTGCGATTATGGGTTTATGTTCGAAAATGTCAGAAAAATGTATAAAAACTGAAGTTATAGGAAATAACGCAAGTCCAACTAATCTGTTTCAGACAGTCAAATGGTGTACAAATTATTTCCCATACATAAATAAAAACAAATCCCGCACTCTGGAAGGGGTGAAGACAATCGGGTCAGCAGGACCAGCCAACAAGGTGTCCCTTATTTATCTTTCAGGAAGTTGGCAGCTCTTGTTGATTCTGCCTTCAGGCTGTGTCTGCCTTGGGTTCGTTCAAGTCAAGTCCCCAGACTGTCAGCCTGACGTCTCATCATCGCTCTCAGACCCTGCAACGGCTGTCTATTGATTAGACGGTCCATCTGAGGTTTTCTGCTTGTCCGGCATCCTACATTCAGGTCATCTTCTTGAACCCGCCTTGCTTGTTCAGCATTCGGTCTTGGTTTTTGTACCTGGATCAATACATTTATTAACAGCCTTTTGATCAATGTGTACTCATCACGTTCAGTGGAAAATTACATGCAAGCAAAACAGTCCCTGCGAGTGCTTTTCAACAGTGTCAAACTCATTTATCTCAGGGGGCCACATGATGGAGCCTCGATCTTCAATGTGACAGACTGGTAAAATCCTACAATACGTTAGGAAAAATGTTATACTTTCACAAAACGTAATCATAAATAACCACATATATCTCTATCAACAAATTTGTAAAAAAAATTAAAATAAAAAAATACATACGTATAATAATAAATAAATAAAAATAATTAATAAATAATAAAAAATAATATAAAAAATAATAACAAAAATAAAAATGCAACGACTCACAGAACTCCTCAATGACAATGAATGATCTTATTCATTGGCCAGTTGAGCAATGTCTAAAATGACCAAACCTTCCGAATTAAAAAAATAAAATAAAAAATAATAAATATAATAATAAATAATAATTAAAAAAATAATATAAAAAATAATAACAAAAATAAAAATGCAACAACTCACGGAACTCCTCAATGACAATGAATGATCTTATTCATTGGCCAGTTGAGCAATGTCTAAAATGACCAAACCTTCTGAATTAAAAAAATAAAATAAAAAATAATAAATATAATAATAAATAATAATAAAAAAATAATATAAAATAATAACAAAAATAAAAATGCAACGACTCACAGAACTCCTCAATGACAATGAATGATCTTATTCATTGGCCAGTTGAGCAATGTCTAAAATGACCAAACCTTCCGAATTAAAAAAAATAAAATAAAAAATAATAAATATAATAATAAATAATAATAAAAAATAATATAAAAAATAATAACAAAAATAAAAATGCAACAACTCACGGAACTCCTCAATGACAATGAATGATCTTATTCATTGGCCAGTTGAGCAATGTCTAAAATGACCAAACCTTCCGAATTTGTAAAAAAAAAATAAAATAAAAAAATAAATATAATAATAAATAAATAATAATAATAAATAAATAATAATAAAAAAAATAATAATAACAAAAATAAAAAACTCCTCAATGACAATGAATGTGAGCAATGTCTAAAATGACCAAACCTTCCAATGGTCCTGAAATCTTCTCTGCCCCAGTATTCCCTCATCAGGCTAATTTTAGCAAAAGCGTGTCTCGTCTCAAGGCACGCAAGTTCCGCAGCCTCCATCATGCATGTTTTAACAAAGTCACCGTCAGATTACGACTTTGATTCTAATCCTATTTGGCTCGCAATGAGCTAGCTGGATTTCACTGCTGCTTCGCTGACCTCTTAACTCCAGGTGAACATGGACTCTGTTTCAAATACACCATTTTTTTGCTATAATACAAAATGTTATATTATTTGAGCAATGAAACTTGTTAGGTCGATGCATAAATAGGAAGCATTGTTTATGGCGTTGTTGCTGGTGATAATGGTGTCCTATTTTGTTGTTGCTTCCTTGTCATTCTGTCTGGTTTCCTCCCCAGGTGCCCTAACTTTCAGCACTTTCACTGAGCAATTAGAGCCTTTCTCAAGCACAGTGGCAGCAGCAGGAAGAAGATCATTCACCTTCTTTTCTCTCAATCCCCTCTCAGGATTCCACACTTTCCATACACGGTTGTACCTCCACTTACTGTCCAAGTTTTGTTAACTTAACTTAACTCACACAACTCACTGTCACGACCATCAATAACTCATTCAAGCCCATCCATTTTTCAAAAGCCGTCCCCTTCAGTACTGGCCATTTTTGATGATTTTGACAGATTTCCAATGCACACATCATATTGTGTTCTAAGGTTATATAAACATGGTATATACCAAAAGGAAGATTTGGCTCAGCAGTAAAAAGTTCATTGGTATCAATGAATATTGGTATCGATATTATCAACGTTTGAATCAATCCGCCCACCATTACTCGTTAGTAGTTATGTTGCTGTTCCTTATGCGAGAACACTGAGTGATATTTACTGGTTTATCAAGTACCCACACACAACACATTTGGAACGAGGCATGAAAGAACGGCTGAGAAGTCGACCGTGAAAGAAGTAATGTGCTTTGGTTTGATGCCGAAGCTTTGAAGGTAAGTTGCAGTTTCCTGTTCAGCCTCCCACCCTTCTGCCCCTTCAGGCTGTTTAGCAATAATGATTAAGTTTGTAATATTACAACACATAGCGACATAAACAAATTGATTTTTTTCATAGAAATGATGCCGTTGGGTCTCACATTTTATGTTATCAAACTACAGTACATGTGGTGACACTGCAATTGTATTTGGTAGAATAATATAATTAATGCAACTGTAACATTTACTCTCCATCCATACATGTTCCAAGTTATAGAAAGTGGTTTGTGTCTTCAGATAGAAACCAGAAGCTTAGACCCCGGGACCTATAAGAAACACTACTACACAGTTGACTGCGTAGTATGTACTAGCTCAGAAGGAGAGCATTTGTACAATTGCACATGCAGCGTCCCAACTCTAGCCATAAAAATTTTATATTTCTGTGAGTGCAGAAGAAATGCAGAATAAAAAAGAGGGGAAGAGAGGAAGACCAATAAGTTGTTCTTAAGAGAAGTGCATACAGTATTTTGAAAGACCTTTAAGGTCAGTTGTAGTACTCAAATGCGAATGAAAAATTCATGTTTATATTTGATGTCATGAATACACACCTCAAAATTTGCAGCGTATTCACGACAGGTTGAAAGTTACTTTATTCTGACTCCTGACTATAGCCACGTTTACAGGAGGAGTTTTTCTCTTTCCGAATGACCTTTCCGAAAACAATGGTATATATGGAAAGGAATATTCCAATTGCGCCGCTATAATCAACCAGAATAGTCAATGGGGCATGCGCAGTAAAACGTAAACACCAACATCACGTGATACCGACTTCCTCGAGTTTTTCTTTCGCTTGTTGGAATAACTCCGTATTGCCAGTTTTTCCTTCGTCCAGTCTTGAAATTTAGTTTCGATCAAAAACGAACTTTCCGCAGCAGTCCAGTCGCCTCCATTTTTTTTAATCCAAGAACGTCTCGAGCTGCATGTTACGTCATATCTCAGCATTCGCTGAACGAACGCACTCAGGAACAGGAAAAGATAAAATTCAATCTTGCTAATATTTTATAATTAAGCTCAGCACATGTTTTATATAGATATTTATTTTCTTTTTTAATAAAACTGGACTTGTGAATGGCGTATACAGAAGCACACGAAAGCTGCTTGCCAACCGCCAATAAACAACAGAAGAAGAAAAACACCACGAAGAAGAACGCACCCTGACAACTACAAGATACCTCAATCGGATTGGGGAAAGGAATATTCCACCCCTGTGAATCCGATTATATATTCATTCGGTTTGGCACTTTTCTTTCGGAATGAGGTGTATACAAAGGTTAGATTCTTTCCGTTTGAGCAAATAACCCGAATGGAATTGGAATATTTGGGTTCATGTAAACGTTAATTAAATTAACACAGCATATAAAGTCATAGTTCCTGTTCTTAGCAGTAGATGGTGATCTGGTTGAGTTTCCGTATGGTTGATAGTTTTTCAAATGTATGTTGAACTGAATAATAATCATAATAATAATAATTATAGTTATTATTATTATTTATTTTTGTTTATTTATTATTTAATTGTATTTATCATCCTTCCTCTTTCCCCTCCCAACATAGTGTCATGCATTAAAAAGCCAGGGTGTAGAGTTGGGTTTTTTTTACGATAAATGCACGTACCACGCTCCGACTCCTGACTGGATGGTCACTGATTACTGTTCAGCAATAGATAACTGTCAATCAAGTGAAAGAAGCTGCTACTCGTGTTGTGTCAAGTGTCAATCAAACAACATACCTGTTGTGGCTGCCTTTTTTGAGTGTTATATTAAATGCTTAGTGAACTGCTGTTCATTCTTCCCACTGGAAGCACAAAAGCACAGTTTTTGACTGTTCCTGTATTAGCTTGTTGCTCTGCCTCCAGCTAGTTATTTTTCAAGTTTAGTCCTTTGTTCGTTCTTGCCAGCATGATATTTTTTGGATGAGGTATTTTCTTGCTCATTGTGCTTCATAGCAATAGACCGTTTTCATTTGTCATCCACCCACAACTCTTTGCATCGGGGTTCAAAAACCGAACTGGCCGTCACATGATAGTACTGATGTGTAGGAGTTTTTGATCCACAATAACAACCATCCTTGATGCCTTCCCTTTGGGCTGAAATGTTCACTTCTCGGCTGCACTTTGTTCACGTGGAGATAAGCTTGGGTTTATCTGGTGCTTTTTTGAAAACACCAATACAGCTGTTTGCATGTGGCTATCAGTGAGGCAGGTGTATAGGGGAGCTTTGCCTTTGTAAGCCAAATTCAAACATGGAGGGGATTACATCTATTCCTCCAGCAACCTGCTGAGCCCATGTTTAACAGGGTGAACACCACTGACACATCTGTATGACACAGAAGGAAAAAGGGAAGGATCTGATTTGGAAATGAGAAATGTGGTACAATGGAAGCATGGAGCAGAGCCTTGATGGGCAGGACAGTCAGAAAGTATAGATAAGAGAATGTGCACACATGAATTGTACAGATAACTGATAACTGGGACTTAACACCGGTACTCAAACACAATACTTTTGTGTTTGTTGAAATTAATTTACCATTTTTATGTATTTATTTATGTGAGATATTTATTTATCAATATATAAACCACAACAAATACTGTACATCAAAACAACATCCAGCTGTTTGCATTGTAACATTACAAAAATAAAAATAACATTAATTCAACATGAAACTATAACATGGATGTGTTTGTTGAAATTAATTTACCATTTTTATGTATTTATTTATGTGAGATATTTATTTATCAATATATAAACCACAACAAATACTGTATATCAAAACAACATCCAGCTGTTTGCATTGTAACATTACAAAAAATAAAAATAAAATTTCTTCAACATGAAACTATAGCGTGTGTGTGTGTTTGCTGAAATTAATTTACCATTTTTATGTATTCTTAATTATGTGAGATATTTATTTATCAATATATAAACCACAACAAATACTGTATATCAAAACAACATTCAGCTGTTTGCATTGTAACATTACAAAAAAAATACAAATAACATTAATTCAACATGAAACTATAACATGTATGTGTTTGTTGAAATTAATTTACCATTTTAATGTATTTATTTATGTGAGATATTTATTTATCAATATATAAACCACAACAAATACTGTATATCAAAACAACATCCAGCTGTTTGCATTGTAACATTACAAAAAATACAAATAAAATTTCTTCAACATGAAACTATAGCGTGTGTGTGTGTTTGCTGAAATTAATTTACCATTTTTATGTATTTATTTATGTGAGATATTTATTTATCAATATATAAACCACAACAAATACTGTATATCAAAACAACATCCAGCTGTTTGCATTGTAACATTACAAAAAATACAAATAACATTTCTTCAACATGAAACCATTAAGTAATATGAGGTGAAAGAAAAAGGGGAGAAATACATCCAAATACATCATACAGCCCTCTGTGCATGTACATGGTGCGTTCATTGACCTAGAAAAGTAGGACAAATCACAGCTCGCATGAAACATTCAAAAAATGTGGGCTTTCTATTTGAAAGCTACAGTATTGTAATAAAATAATATTTACTGTAATATAACTATTAATTTCTATATATTTTAATGTCAATGTTAAATTTTTTAAAGAGAAATTAAAAGACATTGAGTTTGCAATTTTGATGAAATGTTTTATGACTATTGCCTTGTGTTTTAGGTATTTTCATTTGTACATCAAAGTTCCATTAAGGCAAATGTTTAATAATAATCCTTTCTGAATGTTCATATGTAGGCATTTAGAATTTAAAACCAGTATTATAAATAAACAAATCTTATTTTGAGTTGAAACAAATAAACAAAAACATGTTTGTGTCAGTGTGAGAGGTCTCACTCGCTCAAAAGTTTGTATTTGCTACGTTTGTGGGTGAGGTTAAGAGCTAATATGCTAATAATAAAGAAAAATAGTCATACAAAAATATGCTTGCTTTTGTTTTTTATTGTTTTTCTATGGTTGTAGTTGCACATCGAATTGTTTGCCACAAAGAGATTTCCATAAGGAAATTGTTGGTCTTGCCTAAAAAAGAATGTATTTATTTGTATTCAGTGTTTAAAAAAATATGTCTCTCATGGAAATACTGTACATTTAAAAATATATATATCTGGCACTGCCTGGTACGCAATATATGTTGTTGTTGCTACTAGAACCTTAATTTCTCTCAAGGCAAATGCCCAGTGGATCAATAAAGTTCTATCCAATTTATTCTAATATATAGCAACTGATGTGAGGAACACACCGTGACCTTTCCACACACAAGTCTTTCATTTCACTTTCACAACAGTGATTTACAGTGTTGTCTGTTTTTTTTTTTCAAAGATGCACATGTGACAGTTTTTAATGTATAGCTGTCTCCGCATTCATAAATAAGTGTCTCACAGCAAGAAGCAGACAAACTGTGAAAGGGGAAAAGGGGCACCATGAGGCATGCATCATTCCTGTTGACAAGGTGATAAAGGTCTCAAACATGTCATAACTCAGCTCTGTCACAGTGGTCACAATGCAAAATCTCCCATTGTTGGTGTGTGTGTGTGTGTTGATGGGGGAGCTACTTAATGTACTCATTAATGTGCAGGGCACCTCTGTCAACAGAAGCCATGAATACAGTATATTCTGCACATTATAGTGTATATATATAAGTGGTTTCCCGATGATTTCAAAATGGGGTACTTGAAGGCACTCCCAAGTGGTTCTTGAGATTGAAAATATATTTAAACACAGTGGGGAAAAGTATTTATTTGACTCCTTGTTTTTGTATGTTTACCCTTTATAATTAATTTGTATTTATTAACACAGCTTCATAATCCAAAAGTACTGGCACAGACATGATGCCATTGCTTTATATTGTATATTCATTTTGAGTTAATTATTTTGATTAAACCTCTTAGTACTTTACGTCACAACTTTTAATGCTTTAAAAAAAATTATAAAATAAGTTTTGGCTGTTTATTATTTATTTATTATTAAATTAATTCATTAATAAATATTATTTATTCATTACTTATTTCTAAAATCACAAATACTTAAACTTGCTGATATAGTTAATCTTCAAACAGCTAAAATAATGCATAAGGCTAAAAATACCCAATTACCTAAAAAAAAGAACTATATTAGGAAAGCAGGAAGTGAACAAATGTAACAGTTACTGATTGTAAAAGTACCAGATGGAGGGGTAGGATTTAATAAGCTTTGCTTCTTCCTACTCCTTTTGGACATGTGGAACTGTGAACTGATTATGTGATGCATTCAATTGTAATCTGATGCATGTTCAAATGAAATAAAACCATTACCATGTAATGAATATTGAGTTCTTTAATTTGATCTATTTAGTTATTTCCTTGGGCAAAACTCCCACGGTGTTGTCAGCGCTTTTTTCTATTAATTATTCTTCTGGTATGTGTTCCATGCTGCCATGAGAAGTGGATTTTTTTTGTGCCAATCTCTCCTTGTCGCCATGTTGCCACAAGTAACAAGAAAGAGAAAAGGGCTGTTGCAAGGAAAGGAGAGACAGTCTTATTGGGATAACTAAGTTTTAATAGTGAGACCACTTTAAGAGACAGGGTTGAATTCTGCAACACACCAGCAATCAGGATATGCATGTGACAAGGCGGGTACACAGCAGGTTTGTTCCCTACTCCTTGTGTATATCTACTAAGTTACCGTTTTTTTTTTTTTTTTGCAGTAAAGGACATACGACATAATAAAAGACATAATAGTAAAGCTAATATGCAATAGTTTGTAGATTGTTTATGTTGTCACTGTTGCCGCTGTATAAATATTTTTTTCAAGAGTTCATTGCCATCATTTTGGAAGCACAACAGTAAATTTCCAAAGAAATAATATGAACGAATATGCATTTCCATCGAAGACGGCTATATTCACTGTCATAATAATCTCTTTGATCAGTATACCCCCATGTAATTATCATCCTAATAAATGTTTGCAGTTTTATTGGCAAATAAAAGGCAAAGCACCTGTACCTAGAAGGAGCCATTAGTTGATATAAATATGGGTTTATTTATGAGGCTTACACTTGTCAGGAAAACAACTACACTGCCGACAGCCTAAATTAAATTATTCAATAAATCTCAGTACTGGAGGCTTTTAGCTGGACAGCAAAACATTCATCACAAACAGTAATAGGTTGACACAACTCATTTGGAATCAAATAAATGGAAACTTCATTCAATGTTTGGCATGCAAGGGTTATGGGACTTAAATTGCTTATGAAAGCATAAGTGTCAGCGCTGATGTATTCGCTATATGTAGAGTTAACACAGAGATATAAACTGGTGTGTATTTTTCTCCCCATTCATAAGCTCAAGCTTGAGTGCATACATATGCATGAGTCGGCACGTCTGTGCACCCATTAAAAGTCCATTTTCTTTGTAGATGCTGTAACTCACTGTAGCATTTGAGAAGCAAAAGTGCTTCCAGCTTTATTCACCTTCCTGCTTTTATCACTCGCACTCCATCAATAGCCGATCTGAAGCCTCCACGTCACGACAGGCATTCTCTGTTCCACAACCATTTGAAAAGCAAATGGGAATTTCACTTATTATATACAATATACAATTATATACAATTATAATTATGTTATAATATTATAATAAAAATATTAATATATATATTAATTAATATATATAATTTTTTTATAATAATATTATATTATAATATTATATATTATATAATTATATAAACAATTATAGTTGTATTGCATTAAAAGTACAAAATGAATATGGACCCACCATTGGTACCAGCATGGAATTTGTTTTCCAGAAATAAATTGTTTGAGTGACAGGTAGTGTGTTAACATGAATTAAATTGAGGTTATGCAAATTAGTGCTCAATACAGACATAATTAGAAATTTCGCTTTGTAAGAATGATAAAGACATATCTTATCTTAATTATTAAACCTCACCTCGATGCACTCACACACAGCATTAGCATTTGGGAATAACATTTACGTGAATGAAGAACACAAAAATATTTGCGGCGGTATCGGCAAAAGTTGTAATAAAAAAAGCCCTGAATTTAATTTAATTTTCATTAAATATATATATATATATATATATATATATATATATATATATATATATATATATATATATATATATATATATATATATACATATTTAATTGTGAGGCTTTTTTGTTTATTATCGTTCATTTTCTATGCCACTGATTTCCGGTGAGAGGCGGAGTAGACCATGGACTGGTCACAATTTATGATTTATTATTTGATTTATTATTAAATACATTATTATTATTAAATCTTATTATTGTTTGTATAATGTACAGTGTTCTGTCATTTATCACAGGGGATAGGTTACCAAAAATAGCCTGCAATAAGTAAAATCTGAGAAGTAGTCAATTTCATTAATATATATGTTTTAAAGCTGTAAAAGGCTGCACGGCGGATGGGTGGTTAGCGCTCAGACCTCACAGCTAGGAGACCCGGGTTCAATTCCACCTTCGACCATCTCTGTGTGGAGTTTGCATGTTCTCCCCGTACATGTGTGGGTTTTCTCCTGAGACTCCGGTTTCCTCCCACATTCCAAAAACATGCTAGGTTAATTGGTGACTCCAAATTGTCCATAGGTATGAATGTGAGTGTGAATGGTTGTTTGTCTATATGTGCCCTGTGATTGGCTCCTCACCATACACTTTATATCTTTTACCAAGTCACTCATATTTTTCACTCCTGTGATCGTGCCGTTGGGTCCTGGTGTCGTTCCACTGTACTGTGATGTTTTTTTTAATCCTTGTTAAAACTTATAGCTGCAGTACTCATGTTGTTTTCTGTGTACTTCCAAAGATTCATTGACTGTGTTTTGCTGAAGATGACTGTCATGCTGATTGAGTTCAAATAAGAGCCTGGAAGCTTTAAAAGGAGGGTTGTGCTTGTTGTTGTGTTTGTTGTTGTTTTATTTCTCTGTTCACCATGGTAACCTGCAAGGAAAATCATGCAGTCATTATTGCTTAGCACAAAAAGGGATTCACGGGCAACAATATAACAATATTGCTGCTAGCATCGGGGCATTCAAGAATGTCCAGCAAGCGTCAGGACAGTTTCCCAAAGTTCATTGAGCTGCAGGATTGGGGCACCACTAGTGCAGTGCTTGCTCACGGATGGCAGAAGGCAGTGTGAGTGCATCTGCTCGCAGTAAAGCAAGGACTCTTGGAAACTGGCCGGGTGTCAAGAAGGGCAGCAAAAAAAGCCACTTATATATCAGGGACAGACTGGTATTGGCAAAAGGTACATAAATTGGGCTGCTGAAGACCGAGAAGAAAAGATGAGCGCTACCGTAATTCCTGTGTCATAACAATAGTAAAGCATCCTGAAAGTGCTCATGACACCAATAGCAAAATGAAAGTACTCACTTCATAAAACATCTTTTTTTCATACTGTTGTCATAGATAAACAACAATAGGAGTGAAATGAATTGATTTTGGCATGCTCCCCAGCAAGTTTTATGAACTGACACCATCTTGACTAATATGTCACGACCAGAAACACATTCAGGGAACGGATTAAAAATAATCGACAAAGCCAAAAAAGTGACATGTTCAAAATAATAACGTCCAATTATTCATTTTCTACCGCTTATACTCACTTGGGTATGCTGGAGCCTATCCCAGCTGTCTTCAGGCAAGAGGCGGGGTACACCCTGGAATGGTCGCCAGCCAATCACAGGGCACATATAGACAAACAACCATTCACACTCACATTCATACCTATGGACAATTTGGAGTCGCCAATTAACCTAGTATGTTTTTGGAATGTGGGAGGAAACCGGAGTACCCGGAGAAAACCCACACATGCATGGGGAGAACATGCAAACTCCATACAAAGGTGGCCAAGGTTGGGGAAAGACAAAATAAGAAGCCAAAAAGTTACCACTTCCACACAAAATAGGAGGAGAACTAATTCATTCATTTATTTTCGACCATTTTTTCCTCACGAGGGTCGCGAGGGTGCTGAAACCTATCCCAGCTGTCTTGGGGCGAGAGGCGGTGTACACCCTGGACTGGTTGCCAGCCAATCACAGGGCACATATAGACAAACAACCATTCACACTCACATTCATACCTATGGACAATTTGGAGTGGCCAATTAACCTAGCATGTTTTTGGAATGTGGGAGGAAACCGGAGTACCCGGAGAAAACCCACGCAAAATTAGTGATATTTAGTGAAAACTATGACAAAAATTGGGGCTGCACGGTGGTCGAGTGGTTAGCGCACAGACCTCACAGCTAGGAGACCCGAGTTCAATTCCACCCTCGGCCATTTCTGTGTGGAGTTTTCGTGTGTGGGTTTTCTCCGGGTTCCTCCCACATTCCAAAAACATGCTAGGTTAATTGGCAACTCCAAATTGTCCATAGGTATGAATGTGAGTGTGAATGGTTGTTTGTCTATATGTGCCCTCTGATTGGCTGGCGACCAATCCAGGGTGTACCCCGCCTCTCAACCAAAGACAGCTGGGATAGGCGCCAGCATCCCCCTTCGACCCTCATGAGGATAATTGGTAGAAAATGAATGAATGACAAAAATTGGCCCCAAGTATGTTTTTTGACTTTCAGTAAGCGGCATTGACAACTCTATGCACACTGCAAACGCCTTTCAAAGCCAATCACAAAAACGACATGTCTGCTGTGTCACATCGGCTTACCAACAAAGTAACACTTCTTGTATTTAGCTTGCCACAATAGATGTTTAATCACTCCCTTACCAAACCAAATCCATCTCCGTTCGACTATTCTTGCATCTTCAGTGAATGTAGACATAAAAACACATTTCAAACCATGCAACAGATATTCCACTCCTTTGAAGGAAGAAGTGATTTTGCCCATAGTGTGACTCTCGTTATGCAATACTGCTGCTGCTTTTTTTTCAAACTTTAAAAGCATGTATTGTAGTTATTGATAGCATATTTTATTGGCCACTTGGCCCAGCATCACATTCAAAATAAAACTGAATCAAGTTTTTAATGATATTCTACCTGCAACTGATTGTGATGATCTCATAACTCTGGTCTTGTTTGACTTAACAGCAGAATTCGACACAGTGGACCACACTATTTTAAATACTGTCTACAGCATCAGGTAGCCATTTGTGGCACTTCTATGAAACAGTTCAGGTCCTATTTCGCTGACAGAGCTTTTTGTGTTATTTTTTCTGCTCTTCGTCATGTGGGTTCCTGCAGGGCTCAATTTTAGGGCCTCTGTATTTCTCTGTTTTATTTACTCAAACATCGGATACGCATCTGACAGCTTGCTTTGCAACAAAGGAAAAGCAGAATGTTCCAGATGCCTTGATGCCCCTGCAAACAAAGGAAAAGATGCCTTGATGCCCCAGCAAACAAACGAAAGCAGAAACACCATGAAAGAAGCGGTTCAAGCAAGAGCAGTGACGAAAGCTGATTAGTCCAGGACTCCAGCCTCTTACACAATCTTGAGTGTATAAAAGGCCGGGCTGGGAAAGGAAGGGTGTTTTTTGCAGCTGCACTGTAATAAGACCCGCTTACTTGTAGGCATACAGGGACTGTATTAGGCATTGTTGTCAGGAATAAACAATCTGGTTCTCATTCTATAATTTGGTTCTTTAAGATTCCCTTATCCTCTATTCGAAAGCCACTTAGAGTCCTCAGGGGGAGGATTTCTACAGTTCTAGTCCCATACAATCTCCTTTCACGGTTATGCTGATGACAGCTAGAGTTGCCTCCTAATGTCAACCACTCCAAAAAGCTTAAAGGCCCTGAACGTTTGTTATACTTTAATGAATTAAATATTAAAAGTGATGGTTATTGGAGCTAGTAGGTCATGTGAGTCTCTCCTATTGTATGTAAAGTCTACAGTGAAAGTGATTTTAAACTGGACCACCACATTGGCACAGTAGTAAAGTCCAGATTTTTTCACCTACGACAGCTAAAAAAAGGTGAAACTTATTCTCTCGAGGCAGCACTTGGAGACAGTACTAATCCATCATCACGTCTCGGCTGGATTACTGCAATGCACTTTATTTTGGAGTCAGCCTGTCTTCTCTCTCCTGTCTGCAGCTGGTCCAAAATCCGCTTCATGTATTTTAAGAGGTAAGAGAAAGAGACCTCACTCCAGTGGCTGCCTGTGTATTTTACAGTTTATTTTTAAATGATTTTGTTTAAAAAATGGGTTGCAAATAAAATAGTATTATTAGAGCCCCTGCTGATTTTGTAAGCTTACCGCCATACAAAGACAAACAGCCCAGTCCATAGTAGGTTTATTGCAATAGATTTCAACAATGTACAAATGTGTGTGAGTATTTCAAAAGTTTCATCAGAACTTTTTAAATCTGAGTTCCACAGCTGCCACAGTGGAAGCAGAAGCTGTAATAATTCTACACCTGATCAAAAGTACTTAAGATTTGTCAGCTCAAAACAAAAAAAAAGCTGCTAAGACTTCAAAGCATGTGATATTAGTTTCTATTGCGAAAATGTACTATTTTCTGTTTCTGCACTCTAAGCATCCTGGGAACTGTACTTCTAGCCATAAATTTGTAAACCACAGGGTTCACAGCGTGTGAAAAAAAGTAGCGTCTTATAGTTCTCAATCGATACAAAATTCAGAACCTTTTTTCATGTTGTTTTCATTTTTTTTATGACATTCTGTGTCTCTGTTAGAATTCAAATACTTATTTTCCCCATTGTACATGCACACTGGCTGATGGCTCCAATCACCAAAAGAGTCCATGAACATTATCCTAAACCTAACTCCTATGAGCCATGGACAATACTGGAAGCCTAATGAGGCAGTCACATTGTAATGTGCTTTACCATTTAAATGCTCATTCAGTTCTAAGTCCCCTGTCCCAAGAGCCCTCTTTAGGTTAGAACTGGCTTAGTAATAGACATTTTTTGGTGTCTATTTTGCAGTTTAAACTTCGCGTTCATTTCAAAAAGCATTAGCAGTTATGACAGTCTAAATATTGAGCAAATGTCCCTCTTCTGTTCTGTGTGAAAAAGAATGGTTCATTTTTTTTCAAAGATGAAAGAGTGAGGTAAGACCAAGGATGCTTCAAAAGCTCACAACATGGTGTGCTGTTTGAAGCAGATGGAAGCCTACCGTTTCAAAGACATCTGGAAACCAAATGGCCAGTGGTAATGTGTTGCCATGGTAGCGTCTTGCTGCACTATTCTCCATTTTTACCACTCCACTCAACTCTCGATACCTTCTTTTTTGATGCAGTTGTTCATTATTGTATTGTTTTTATTTATCGTTATGTGTTTAATTAAGACACAATCATGCAATTTACTTGAAAGAACAAAATGTGTGACTCAAGGGGGTCTCTTATCTCTGTTATTTCCAACCGTCAAATATTTCAAAGTAATCTAACGTCTGCGTAATACGATGACTCAGGCCAAGGAAATTGACGATTTCAAATGTAAAAATAGTATATTTCAGACGAATCTTTAGCACTGGTTTTAACTCTTATTCCATGAAGTCATAAAACAGCCACGCTACCTAGCGGCATTCTGCATCTATGGCTGACATAAGCGTGCTAAAATATTACACCCCTCTCAATACGTTGCAGTATGCATCTTGCAATCTTTTACAAGACAGGTGGCACGATCGTGCATCAGTC
Organism: Doryrhamphus excisus; assembly: GCF_037039965.1. Lineage (NCBI taxonomy): Eukaryota > Metazoa > Chordata > Actinopteri > Syngnathiformes > Syngnathidae > Doryrhamphus > Doryrhamphus excisus. The sequence goes on along the minus strand of NC_136368.1, from coordinate 17,297,522 downwards.
ATTGACGGTGTTTTTTTGTACATACATACATCAATAAAACCTACTGTTTGATTAATATGAATGTGTCTTGTGCTCTGATGGGCGAATGCTTGACGGGGAAACGTTTTGATGGGTAAATGACCATGTATCGATATTTCTTGGTTTTCTATGCTGCGCCCTGGAAGTGAAGGAATCTGAAGAGGGAATGCAAAACTAAACCAATAGGAAAAGTATACGGAATATGGGGCAGAAAAGCAGATTGGGACAGTTGAGCTCTACATATATACAGACTATTGCACAATTTGGCTTGTACCTCTTTATAAGTGACGAGTAACGACCATGCTGAATCATTCTGACTTCATCGGGTAGAAAACGTAGATGCACATAAAAAAGGGTTTAAAAAAAAAACGGACAAAAAAATCCTTAAACTGTATTATAGAAAGCAGGAAGTGAACAAATGTAACAGTTACTGATTGTAAAAGTACCAGATGGAGGGGTAGGATTTAATAAGCTTTGCTTCTTCCTACTCCTTTTGGACATGTGGAACTGTGAACTGATTATGTGATGCATTCAATTGTAATCTGATGCATGTTCAAATGACATTTTTTTGCAATTCTTTCCATTGTTGTTTTTTTTATTTTAATTGTTTTGTTTGTTATATTTTTATAATGTGCCACCAGCCAGTAAAAAATGCAACAAATGGTCCCCGGACACCCCTGACATAGATCACAATGTGACAATATATACTTTATTACTACTAAGTGATATTTTATTTTCAAATGCAAATTGGTTAGGACATTTTGCTCGCTTTTGGTACCTTTTTCAGCAGATTTCTTGGTTTTGGCTTTAAAATTTCTATGGTAAGGCTGACATAACAAATTTGTCACAATGGCAAAAATGCTAATAGGAGACTCTGTTGCTCATAAATGTTGCTGTTGCAGTGATTTTCACTTAATATATGCGTACAATGTAACATATAGTGTATTTAACATGACACATCTCTGCCATGAATTAATGTTATAAAACAAAATGTCCATGTGTTCCACTTAGACTGTACCATATTCCTATCACTTTTTATACACACATGGCATGGCTTCTTTTGGGTTGATTAAGTTTTTTAAACTGTTTTGTCTCCCCTTGATCACACACTCCATGTTCTTTATTGCAATCTTCCTCATTTGTTTTTTGTTTGTACCCAATTGGTTTCTCGGGTCGGTGAGGCTTGATTTAGCTGAATAATGACATCTGAAATGGCTCCCCCACCGGGGCTTTCGACATACCCATGGTCGTCAAAAGGCTTTTAGCACAATTAGCCTGCTTTATAATTGGATATTTTCAAACTTCTTTCCTTTTGCTAAGGGAAAATGTATGCTATTTTGCACACCGCGGCGATACTACCCTGCAACTATAATTTCACCTCACTTTCAGCAACAAATTGCACGAGGTTATATTCCCTATGCTGTTTGAGTACGTTTCCAATGCGACTGACATTAACAGTAAACCGCCTCATACTGTGACACTGCAAATCCATTAGTGAGAACTCTACAGCACTTGGGAATTTTCTCAGCTTGTTGACATCAACATTGACTTTCTCTGTTTATAAGTTATTCATATTCAGATGGCAGCGAGGCAAACTACTATTGGAATGGAAAAATGTGCTTTTTATGTAATGTACATTCTTTTGCGAGTGACATGCACAGACAGGTAATGCAACTATTAATACAGTATCTGCTATGGTTTTAGCTGTATGCTTCGGTATTCGGTATGCACCTCAATTTTAATGTCACGGTTCAGATTTGCTCTTAGAGCCGACAACAGACGCTCAAACCTGATGACAATTCACAAAAGTAGGGGGTGTTCATTTGTTATTGCATCACTGCAAAAACAAAATAAAATAAAAAAAAAAAACAGCAAAAATTGCTAAGTAATTGATGCAAAGAGCCAATAATAACACACAGCTTTTCATTTAATGCCACAGCTTTAAAAGGTTTACTTTCTACAAAATAAAAGTAAAGCGCAGGTTCACAGCCAGGACCAGGGATCTCGGGTTCAAAAAAGGTTGGCGACCACTGAAATGCAAGGTGGAAATCTAAGATGAGGCTTTCGTGAGTGTCTCATCTTGGCTTTGTACGCAAGCCCTGTCTTCCGTCTGAGTGCACGAATACTCCTTTTTTCCATTGTGTCTCGGAGCTTTTGTTGTCCATCGTCATGGTTCCTTTTTTGGTTCATCTGTGGATCCAAAAGCTTGCTTGGCCGAGTAGGCGAGCAGTTATTAGGTCGGTTATCACAGAATTACACAATACAGGAGGAAGTACACAATAAGTCCATCTTGACAAATTGCAAACGCTAAAATTTGTGTTTTAAAATGAAAAAGCTCCAACATCATGGACACACGATGAGAACCGCTACCTCTTGACCATTTGTCCAACTTGTCAAGTTCCAAGTTCCGGCTTGTGAGTTTTGCGGTTCGACCCCAGGATGCAGAGATAAGGACCCACATCGACTATGTGGTCCTATCATCACATAGTATAGTCGACTATGATCCCAGCGAGCCTGGCAGCTTTCTCAAGAGTAGAAGTATGGTGACTTATACTCTGTCTTGAGCCCATCCGAGCTGAGTGGGCATTAGTGTCACTGGTACAATGCAGAGCAGCAGCTTAGAGTAGCAATTTAAAAAGCTGATTCAAAACTTTAGATTTAGGAGTCGTGGAGCACAAGGAGAACACAGAAAGCAACTTTTGAGTTTTTTTGGAGTTGAGAAGTTGACTGCACATGAGAGAAACAGCAGCAGCAGTAGTCTCGTTTCTAAAAAGCATCGCTTGTCTCAATTGCTATTCCAATTCAGGAACAGGAACAGGAACATTTTCTTCTGAGCCTCAGGTCGAAATCGAGGCCAAGGAGATCAGTCGTAATCAGCTACCTTCAAACTGTCACTGTGACATTTGTACCAATCTTCACACAACCCGCGCAAAGGAGCGTTGCTTAAATAGTAAAGCAAGTGAAATTGTATTTTATTATATTTTTCAGGTTGTAGCACATACTGTGACGTCTCTGTAAAGCAGGAACCAGAAGTTGGATGTCAAGGTTGTGATACTGAACCTAGAATATAAGAAATAGCCATAAAAATGCAAAACATGAAGTGGATAATATGAAATATGGAAAATCATGATGGTGATGTGATGTGGTTAGAGTAGTTTAACTTAGAAAATGTATCTTCTACATGATTTTCTTCTACAAGTTTCATTCATTCATTCATTTTCTACTGCTTATCCTCACGAGGGTCGCGGGGGTGCTGGAGCCTATCCCAGCTGTCTTAGGGCGAGAGGCGGGGTACACCCTGGACTGGTGGCCAGCCAATCACAGGGCACATATACAGGCAAACAACCATTCACACTCACATTCGTACCTATGGACAATTTGGAGTCGCTAATTAACCTAGCATGTTTTTGGAATGTGGGAGGAAAATGATGTAAAATAAAAGTATGCTCACTTCCCTTTAAGTACCAGCCTGTTATGTGTGGTTTTGCTAATTATTGGCCCGATATCAGCATAAAAATATAATATCGGTCAATATTGGTATCTGATTTTTCCATAATCGTAAAAACCCATATTAAAAAAACACACATAGACTGATGGTCTCAACCCCATTAATGAGGCAAGAAATATAACAAATTCAATGAGAAAACACCAAGGATTGCAGCACTATCAACAAAACAAAGGGTGGCTACTAATACGTATTTAGAGATATTTCACACTTTTAAAGCTTCTAAAGGCTGTGGTCTTAAAGTTTTGATCAGCTGATGAACAGCCCTGTTCCACTTTTAACGGTGGTTTGCTTGCTTAACCATCATAACAATGACAAAGCTCAAGAGACAGTAGATCACAGGTAGAGTGCAAAGCGAAGACAACTGTAATGTTTATTTCAATGCTGTAAAAAAAAAAAAAAGATGTACGGACCAGGCTTTTATTTCACTGAAGGAAACATTCCTTGGACCAAAGTGTGGGGTTCAGATAAGCACGTGTGCTGTCAAGTCAGCACCTTGCTCAAGTGGTAGAAAACAGCCCAGATCAATACATCATTAATCATCAGTTTAATGTGGCCAAGCCTGCCGTGGACGAGCATTAAAATGGAGGGATTAGTGCGAGGAGACATGAGCTCCAAGTCAGGGAGCTTCAAACAATAATCCTGATAAATGAGAGATAAATTTGTTTAAGAATTGAACCCCAAGTGATGGATAGCTCCAGGATATGTATTCTTACATTTATGTATCGATTTAAGCAGTCAAACTGGGCATGGCATTTATCACATGATGCGTGCGTGTTAAATGATAATTTAGTCGTGTAAGCACAAACCATATTTTCTGTCTAATTGCTTATCATTTTAATGTTAATGCAATATTTGCTGTTCTGCAACTGATGAGACAAGATCGGAGCTCTGACGTTGACCACAGTTCACAGTTCATCTATTTTATTTTTTTATAGAAATCAATTTTGCATTAAAACGTGTCAGCCTTCGGAACATGTTAGTTGCTTTGACCCTAATAGGATCTGCACTGGAACGAAAGAGAAGGGTTTCGCGACTGTCACAAGAAATCGAGTAGGAACTCGAGCAAGAAGTGAGACGAGCTGGAATGGTGCAGTTGGGTTATCAACTTTTTTGTTCATTTTCATGATTCCCCTGAGTAACACTTGAGTGAGCCCGTTTGGTGAAGTATTTATGACTGCATATTATATTATTGTTCAGTTTGACTGTTTTGATATGCGCCCTGTGATGGAGTCCAGTTTAGGATAAACTGTAGCAAACAGATGAATCGATGGATTATTTGTTTTTAACTGAAGGAAAAATAATAACTGGAAGTTGTTAAACTGTACTAATTGTGCCAAATTAGCCAATTTCTCTCCACAGTGTCATGTGACTCATGAGTGTTACATTCAATGCAGACTTGGTCAAGCTTTAGCGGAAGTAGGACATGGAGTGTGCACTTAATGCGTGGCATAAAGTGAAAGGTCAAGGTGTGTTGTGTGGGGCAATTCCACCCACAATGAAGACCACCGGGTACAGTATGATGGTGCTGACTTGGCTCTATTGAACAAGGGAAAGAGAAATGGTCTAAAAAAAGACCCCAAAAAACGTATCTACCTACTGAGTGTAACTGGACTCAACTGATTTTCACGTCATGTTTCATCAAAAGTGAAACGGACTGATTTCACTCAAAACTTGGTCCACCAAGGAAGCATATCGAGAGGCTGTTTGTGTAAAATAGATGTGTGAATGCTGCCAGCATTGCTGCAGATCTTGAAAGGGTGGGGGCTCAACCTGTCAGTACTCAGACCTTAGGCCACACTGCCTCAAATTCCCTGTCATTCATCTCAGGAGAAGCTTTATGTAAAGATGATGCACAATAAAAACCTGCAGTTTGCTGCTAGTTTAAAATAATTAGAACATGATAAGGTGATGAAACAATATGGTGACATTGGTCAGTAGCACCATCCAAAGGACTGCAAGCTTTCAATGTTAGGAAGACCTTAGCCTTTTTCTTTTATCAGGAGCTCTGCTCTTTAAAAAAAAAACAAAAAAAAAACATTTCACTATTAGTCAGACATAATCTAACAAATCAAGTTGTTTTCCGTTAAATAATTTGAAACCACTATTTGTAGCCAAAGTGAATGATTCTCTTAATGAGTACTTGCACATTACAAAAAGACTCCAAAGGACTCAGTGCCTTACCAGGCATGAACCTGACCGTACGTGACTCCTGAAAGCTTTACAGGTAATTCCGGATTGAACTAGCAACCTAAGAGAGATGAACCACTCTGAGCCACTTCCAACCCTCCAAATAATGGCTATTCTTCAACAAACTTGAATGAATGTCCAAATAACTGACTGGATTTTTGTATCTTCAAAGTTACAATCATTAGACCGTGATCGAATACACACACACTCGTGTTTACGATGTAAACTTATGTGGATTTTGTGATACTTGTGTCTGCAAATAGCTTCATTAGTGCTCATGTGTACTAATGGAAGTAGCAGTGAGTGTCCGACTTGCTCCATTAGGCCTATGTCATTAGCCTCATTGCATCAAATCTGGGTAGCGGAAAGCATACGGATATGCGGAGGCCGTGAAGTACCGACATTGTGCGATACCTTGCCTTTATTCAGCACAGATTGAGTGGAGGAGAAAGCTTGGGCCGGAGTAGTGTGCTTCTAGGATCCGTGGAATTGAAAAAAAAAAAAAAAAAACAGCATGTGACAAAGTGTAACGCTAATGGACACATGAGATGAAAATACATAAGCATATAGTACTTGTGACCCTAATGAGGATTAAGCATAGAAATAAATAATTTCACCGGTTTACATCAAAGAGAATTCATGAATAATTGCACCAGTTTGGATTTAGCAAGATTTTTGTCATACAGAAAAAAAATAATTTAAAAAAATGAAAAAATAAATTTAAAAATCTTGTGTCTTGTGATACTCCTATGAATATTTTTTAAACTAATAATTATGTTCTATAATTATTAATTCTATATGCCAGCGACATAGTATAATGATAGGCAGAATAATTACATGTTCTTCCACATGTTGTTCATACCAGGTTTTGGTTGGTGGTGTGCTGTGAGATTTTTGTCACATAAGATATGTGCTTTGGCTCAAAGTTTGAGGAACACTGCATTAAGACAGAAGCAATAGCAAAGGGTTACCTGTTTTCGGTCTCACGTTGCAAGATTAAGTCCACAAAGATCTCTTGGTGCTTTCCAGGTTCATTCTAGTTCAACATAGTAATAAAAAAACAATTGCATTGCACTTGTGTTTACTGTATATATTGCTTCACAATCCCCTGATTTCAAATTGCCACGGTCGCACTTCCCCTCTGTTTTATGTACAAGCCAAAATGACGAAATATGCCGCAATATGAAAATCATGAAATGGAGAAAAATAAAGAATCTAAATTAGAAATCCAACCATGATGGTGAACTTGTTTACCATGTTTGCTGGACGCTCAAAAGGTCTCATCAAAGCGGTACCACACTCTGTCAACCCACTACTGCCAAGCCATTATTAGAGCGCCCACACCACTGTTCCAGTGAATGAACTGTAGATTATAGGATAGGATTATTGTGTTACATTCTGTGTATGAGCCTGCCCGATTGTACTACGTGTGAATGATGTTAGAAGAAACTGGCTTCTGTTCAAGGTTCCTTCCTAGACAATAAGAACCCTGAGGTATTTCTGTTTAAAGTAAAACAGAAACCACAGACCAATCTTAGTGTGTTTTTAAAAAAATGACAAAATAGAGTAAAAACATATACATATTTGGCACCCTATTAGGTTAATATTACATTAAAAACACGCTTTTATAAAACAGTGCTTACCTGTTAATCGAGTTAATCTGCATAAAACTTGGCATACATTTTTTTTCTTCCCAATAAGACAAATATGACATATGTCATTCCTGGCTGCCTGTAGTCACGTAGATTTCCATAGTGAGTCAACTTGCACCAAAGCAGTGTCAGAGAGGTGATCAGCAATTTGTACTTGTGATGTTGTCACGGTGGTGAGACCAGCCATGTTGTTTGGTCTAGAGACAGTGCCACTGAGGAAAAGACAGGAAGCAGAACTGGAGGTAGCAAGGGTTCACATTGAGAGTGACCAGGATGGATAGGATCAGGAACTATCAGAGATTAGAGCCTCTAACATCTGACTAGATCTATCAGATGTTAGAGGCCTTGGAGATAAAGTCAGAGAGGCCAGACTGAGATGGTTGGGATATGCCCAGAGGAGAGAGAGTAAATATATTGGTAGAAGGATGCTGCGTTTAGCGCTGCCAGCTTGGAGGCGCAGCGGAAGACCAAAGAGGAGGTTTATGGATATAGCGAAGGAGGACATGAGGGTGGTTGGTATGAGGAAGACAGGTTTGGATGGAGGCGGTTGATTTGCTGTGGCGACGCCTGAGGGAAAAAACCCAAAGAGAAAGAAGAAGAAGATGTTACGGTGGTGTTGTTATACATCCAAAGATAGCTGACGTTAGCCAAATTACTATTAATTTGTTGAGAACTCGCATAAATAGTGTCAGGTGTAGTTTGCATACTCAAAGCAGGAGGACATGAGGATATAACGCTTGCAATCTGTTTGAAAGGTAAGACCCTCTAGGCAGCCACCGATCCGTGACATACAGCAGCTCTTAGTTCAAGTAAAGCACAAAGCTGCATAAGGACCATTATAGGACTTTTTTTTTAAATGTTGCTGACAGGCATGTGACGATGGATTCTAATGGCTAAAAATTAAGTCTGTGCAAATGCAATTGGTGAGTTCTTTTTAAGATCATCAAGAAGGGTCAACAATGAGTTCATCTTGAACTTTGAAACAAAGTTCATTGTCTTTAGAAGTTTAAGATGAATAGCAGAGATACCAAATGATGGATTGAAAGTTGAAGGGGCAGTTAGAGGTTGCAGCCAAGTTTGTAAGAATCAAAACATTAAAAAGGAGGAGGCAGACTTGACTGTCTGAAATTTTAATCTGTTGCTTTTCCCTATTGTATTGCTGCTAGACAGCACCTTTACAAGGCTAATGGGTTCTCTGCTTTGTCCCTCTGGTGTCCTTGACCCCCTTGAGTCACTTGATTGCATTTTTCTTGTGCCTTGCATTGCAGGATTAGTCACAGTAGACCACATTGAGATTTGTATTTAATTATTATGCAATAAAAAAAATATTTTTGTTAGTTTTACCATCAAATTGATATTTTTACACAGCTTCATCACACCATCACAATCTCATACCAGCCCATGGGCTACTTTTCCGTTTGTGGTGCACCTTTACACGTTTGTTTACTCTCACACAACTTGGAGGATGTAAAAAAAAAAACAGCAGATGTTTACGAATCTTTATAAACAGCCTTGTTCACAGCAACCATTTTATTGGAGCGTCCTGTCGCACTTCTACTTCAGTGATGTACTGTAGGAGAACAGTCGCCACTTTTCGTCCACCTTTAAATACATTTTACTACACTTGTTAATCTAAAATATGGCATCCGTTAGATAAAAATCGTAAAATCAGGTTCACTAAAAATGAAAAATGTGTACCTTAATAACCAACCACTTTCCTGCCACTGGGCGCCCTGGTCACACTCTCGGCTTTGACAGCAGACCTGCTGCTATAAAATCATCTATTTTATTCGTTATGCCACTGCTGTGTCCTCCAATTATATATTCCCGCTTCACATTTACATGAAATTCTGCTTTGTTTTCTCACCACCCGAGATTCTGAATGACAGAACAATGAACTCAATGTTGGTTGAATATGGATGTGATCTTTTATCGCTTTGTATTGACCTCATATGGTCAAGTCGATACATGGAGAGGACATGACACGAGGTGGGGTTTCGTACGCACAATTCTACTTAAGGTGCCAATTTTAATAAGTCTACATATTTATGTCTATATGTAGATTTGTGATTTCTTGCGTGCATAGACCCAGAATTCCATACAATTACATAAATAAGTCCCTCCTGAACTTTTCATTTATTGGCTCACGCTACCTTTCCTGATTTACCCTACCAGTATTTCAGAGTTTTTCTATCCCAGAGTCCCATGCGGTTCTTCAGCCTCCTTTTTGTCCACTACTTATTGTCCATGTAGTAAAAATAGTAAAATAAAACAAGATAGAAGCAGAGCAGGAAAACTGCCAAGGTAAAAGCCAAAAGGCAATGGCCGACAAAATAAGATAAGAAATTGCATTATAAATCACAGCATGCAAATTGGCGGTCAAGGAGAAAGCTGACGTGGACCAGAACAAAGAACACAGAGGAACAATCTGGCATCTTTGTGGTGTGGATGCAGCGGCTTATGAATGGAACTAATTGCAGATTGCATCCACCTGGCTCCATGCTCTGCCACCAGCCACCAGCCAAAGTTGCCTGCAAACATAAAGCCTAACAGGAAGTGACTAGCGGAAAGAGGGACTTACACAAATAAAGGCGTGATGGGATAACGACTGTGACACAGATCAAAGCACATTTAATTGTACAGACGTTGTAGAGAGTTCTTGGCAGCTAAAGTCAGCTATGGATTTCTTCTGGGGGAGTTACATCACGACGGACATGCTCCTACGTGATGGCTACATGTAAAAAAGGGGAAAATCAGACGCGCACGCGACCTGCATGGATTTTCAACCCATCCCAACCTTATCTTGTAGTTCCATGGGGGGGGGGGGCACCAAAGTGGTCTCAAGCCTAGCATGTACGAGTTGCACTCCGCACTCACAATCTAAAAGCTACCAATTTGCAGAGCGGCAAATACATGGGTACCGTAAATCACTTCCTCCGTAAGTATGACACACTTGGGAATTTTGGGGGGAATGATTACTACTTCCACATTTCTCAACTGATTCAGGACATCTCGACTATTTTCAGTATTCCAAAAATTGTATTTTTCACGTTTTCTAACCAAAATGCTTCTTGAACTGAATGATATTTTGCCGCATTTCTCAACCATTTCAAACCATTTCAGCATTAAAACATTCAGGCTTTACATATTTCCCAAATTCTAACTTTTCCTCAATTTGTGTACAGCATTTCAGTTCAGCTTTCTTCACAAATGTTCTTCTTTAGATATTGCTTTTCTCTCAAAATATTCAACACATTTGAATAAACAATTTTCATGTCCTCAAAAATCCCTTTTTTTTCATTTTTCCTCTTTTTTTTAATAATTCCACATTTTTCTGTACAATATTTCAGCTTCAGCTTTACAGCATGCACACCCAATTTCATCAGAAATTGCTTCTCGACAAAAGGCTGTAGAGATGCCTGCTAAAACACAATGAGTGCCACCTTAGTAAAGTAAGTATATGGTCCTAACATGTGCGTTGCATAATCTGCGTGATGACTTCATGGCAGAATGGGGCGTCACTGCTGTCTTGCAGCAGCAGCTTAAGGGTGATCTGTCAAACTACAGTGAAGGCAAAGAGGCTGCATGCACGCACAGCTCTTATGGAGTATTATATTTTGTAACAAATTGTACATATTTTAACTCAAATACATAATAATGTACCTTTCTTGAATGCGTGGATTAGTTCACTGCCGTCTACTGGTGGCAGGATGTGGCTCGAATCACTTGAATTTATGAATTCCGGGTCCTCAGGTGTTTTCACTCCCAGGGTTGTCAAGTGTAGTAAAATCTTGCTCAATGACCCATTTTCCAGATAGGGGATGGCACCTTTTACTGTGTCTTCCATTACACTTCACCTGAAAAGAAAGAATGATGAAGTGCAATCACCTCAAGGTCAAAGAGCTTGCACAGATGTAGCGGCTAATAATCAGCAAGGGTATCCACACGAACACAAATAAAGTGATCCACGGTGTCATGCTGCAGGATGTTAACACTTACATCCAAAGCTGGGACAGAGTAAGATTTACAGGAACAAAGTAGTCTCAGTCTAACAGCAACATCATGGAATTCATTGACTTGGGTGGGAACAAGTTCCCTGTGTGTAAATAGGCCTGTAGGAATTGATGCCTTTCTGCCAAAGTGCTCCAGAGGATTTTAAAGTTGTGGAGCTTCCATGCACATTCTTTCAAATATGTATATCTTCCAAAACATTCAAGTTTTGTCTCGTCAGACCACAGAGTATTTTCTCTAAAGGTCTTAGGGAGATCTTTCCTGACAAAATTGAAACAAGCCTTCATGTTTTTTTTTGTTCAGCGGTGGATTTGGTCTTTGAATGCTGCCATGCAGGCATCAACACTGACTTTAACTGAGGCAAGTGAGGCCTGCAGTTGTTTGGATGTTGTGGAGTTTTTGTGACATCTTGGATGAGTAATTGCTGTGCTTTTTGCTGTAATTCGGGTTGATAGGCCACCACTGTTACATGTTCTTGTCATTTGTGGACAATGTCTCTCACTGTGGTTTGCTGGAGTCCAAAAGCTTTATAAATTGCTTTAAAACCTCTTCCATACTGATCATACTGTTCATAACTCTATCCTGAAAATGTCAGAATTGATCTCAGTCAAAGCTTTTCATTGTACTTTACACACTAAGAAACTCGAGAGCAAGGCTTGTATTTGTAATTATTCATGTGGTTGTAATTTATTGTCTTAAAAGTTCTTGATTTTTTGTGTTTGGTTGTGTTGTCATAGACTAATATTTAAATTAGTTTGATAGTCTGAAACATTTAAGTATGACAAACATTAAAAAACATAAGAAATGAACACACTTTTCCCCATTTTCCACACTACTGTATATAGAGAATATAAATAATTTGTCATTGTGTTCAAATTCCTACTTGTCAGTGTCAGTTGCACTTGAACATATTTTAGAGAAAAAAACACAGCATCAAATGTACTTTGGGTATGACATATTTTCGGCATTTTAGACAAAGTCCTGGAATTAGAAAGTGTTAAAGGCAGCTGCCTTCAGATATGTCAATGACTATCTGCTGGTGCTCGTTAAAGGACCTCCTTAAGGATGACTTTCTCAAATTACGTCTGTGCGGTGGTGGAAAGGAGAACCTGACAAATTCCTGCGTGGAATTACAGTACTTAATTACAAAATGTGACAATCTTTGGGTATTGTTGATCGAGCAGTCTGCAGTTCCTTTTAGATGTTTTCCTCATAATGAGGCATGAAGGATGTCCTTTTATGCCTCTATTGCTGTATATCTCAGGGCTATCTGTGCGAAAAATGAATAACTCTTCTTCACTCTGAGTGCTCTTTCAATTTGAAATACTGAAGAGGACTCTTCCGTATCCCCGGCTGGGAAATGGTGTGAATTGATGGAAAGGTCAAAATTAAATTAAAAAAAGGATAGGACCTGCAGAGGGGAGGAATCTAAACGATCATCACATCGTAAAAGTCAGAGATATGTAGCAGGAAGTGATGTGCCTCATGGATTTCCATTAACAATACAGTGATGGAGAACATTACACACATGCTCAGGGAGGTTGAGTAACTGATATGCCATTTCCCTTATCCCCTAAATCCTAAGCTTTCGAGCACGTTGAAAACATGCACATAGATAATAAACAAAAGCAATTGATAGGACTTGAGTCTTTTCGCAGCAGCTGTCAAATAAATAGGCTTGACGACAGAGTGCTTTTCAGCACAAGTACAGCTGGGACTCTGAATAGTATTGGAGTGCAACGTGACAAACAGCTCATTCTCACACTTGGATTTTGCACGTGTGTGTGTGTAATTCTTAAATAAATATGATAAATCCATATTTATGTGCAGGACTTGAGTGGGATAGCTAATCAATCTTGCCTTAAGCAAATTATCCCGCGTCTTACATGGCTGTCACTTTGGACTGCATTCAAGCATCACATGTTAATGGGTTCATACAATGTAGCTATTACATTAATTACATTTCAAGCCTCGGCTCATGTTTCCATGTATTTTTTTTGGCATTTGCAAACCTTCCACATATCTATGTCTTTATCTAGCATATTTAGAGTATTTATCAATGTAATAATTATGTGGAACAAAATCTTGCACGGATTATTCTATTCACTCATTTGTGAAAAGGAGATGCAAAGGCGGGGTAATCTAATGTTATATTATAATGACATAAACAATAGAATGGCTGTGTACCATAATTACACTGTGATTGCTTCGAGAGGAAACAAGTTGATGCATTCAGTGATGAGTGTTCCTTGTCCATCACTTTGCATTCTATTCTATGCATGTCTTGAATATAGTAACAGATGTAAAAAACACACTAATGGCACCCCTTTTACATTGGTTCAGTGGTACAATGTTTCATGGTTTTAAACGCACTCCCATGGTGGAAGAATACAGTATGTAGTAGCATATTACTACACTAAGGAAGGACTTTTTGAATAACTGAATAATTTTCATTAGTTTAGTTAGTAAGTAAGCTTTATTTCTATAGCACAGAAAGTCTGAAATTAACATGGATTGATGAGAAGTTGCTATAATTTATTATTATTCAGCTATATGTGTACTGTATATGTGTGGAAGAGAGTTTTTTCATCATAAGCTTTATTCTAACAATTACTTTCCCTTACAGATACGGCAAAATGACTGTATTCTGTATTCGTTTCATACTCTTAAATACTCGGTAACAATGCATTATCCGTAATTCAGTGGCACATCAATGTCTTTATAATGCATGTGTACTGTGTATGTGTGTAAGAGTGTTTTTTTTTTGTAATAAACTTTATTCCTAACAACTTCTTTCCCTTACAGATATGGATAAATGACAGTTGTATTCGTTTCATACTCTTAAATACTCTGCAACAATGCATTATCCGTGATTCAGCAGCACTTCAAACATCACAAAAATGTCTTCATAATGCATGTGTGTGTGTAAATAAACACAAAGTGGATATTCTTTTCACTCACTTTGTAACTTAATATGGATGTCCAATTTGCTACATTTAGGCTTGCTGGAAAATACACTGAAAACAACTACATTTTAGCTAAATTACAATTTCTTATTGACATTGACATTATTGATGGATATTATTGACCCCTTATTGATCATAACACAGTTAAAAGTCAAAATTTCTGTTACGATTAAAGACACAAGTGTGAGACAAATAATTAAAAAGACAAATAAAGACAAATAGACTTATGTGGTACCTTTGATTGACATATTCAGTTAATCTCTAATGTTAATACATACAAATACAGATAATCATGTTCTGTCATTTATCTTTCTGTTAATTAAAAACAGCAAAAATGGAAATACCTCAGATATTGACACATTGATAATGGTGATTAATCGATTTTAAAAGTGATTAATCTGATTAAAATGTTTAATCATTTGACAGGCCTACTCTAAAGACAAGGTCAGCCAAAGCGTCCATAAAATGAAACAGATTCTTGGCTGAAGCAAATCTTTCAGGACATTCTGTCTCATTCACGACATGAAAACCAAAATTTGATAAAACCCATGTCATTTGTTTGCCATTTGAACATTTGTCAAAGTCAATAAGTGTTCAATAATAATAATAATGGTTTCAATAATCCAATTGCTTTGTTGTTGAGCATGTTGTGAATGAATATAAGACTTAGGGGTATATTTACCAAACCTGTGCAATTTACAATCAAAGGCACGAACATTTCTACCACCGCGGGTTATTTACAAAGATTTGAGGCGTGAAAAAGCCTGAGTTAAACTGATTTGCATAATAAAGTTTAAAAAAAATGCTGCTGCCTGATTTAATGTGTGTAAAATACTAGCTTTGGGGATGGAGAAAGAATATTGTGTGTTTCTGTGGTGTGACTTGTAACACTTGAAGTCAAATATGTTTGTTTAACCTTTTAGAGGGGCTGCACCCCATTTCAGGGGGCAATAAGTGATGCTGTAATGTAGTTTGTCTAATCACACTTGTAGTTCAGTAATTTGGTCCAGACCCAATACATATATTATGCATACAGTATATTATACAGTACACATACCAGAATATTCTTCGGCATTAAACATTTACAAAGCCTAAGATGCCGCTTATTTTCTATTATTATGTCTACTATATCGGGTAATAGACATATAAAGATAACTACAGGTGTGTTATGTCATGTCTGCGGGTAATGGTAATACCAGAAAACATATTTGGAAGGTCATTAAAAGGTTTTATATGCTGTAATTATGAAAATAATACACTTATTATTGATTTGTACTTTGTAAAAATTAACTTACTGTGTTCAGGTCTGGACCCAATTAATTTAGCGAGGGATTATTGTATTGAAAATATTGTCTCAACCAAAAGCATCACAGGATGGATCTTTGACTGAAGGTGACGAGTGGGCGTCTGAGTTTCATAGAGAGTTTGAGACAATAAAACCTATATCAAACTTTATATCTTGGTATCTCTTCTTTTGCACAACCTAAAATCAAGCTTTCCAACTTGAACAATGCTGGAGGCATTTGTACACCAGCATCCTCATGTAGACTGATGCTGAACATGGCTGAAAAGGCCAGCAGTACTCACTGCAGATGAAAAATATGGAAATTGGAAATAGTTGATGGAGACAGGTCAAATTATTGATACACTGGTTGAAAATATGTATTTGCCTACTGAGATAAAGTCAACCCACTTGATACACAGCACTGTGCTTTCCATTCCAATGACCCGTTGACATGTGTTGTGAGATTACGATGACTCCAATGAATATTGTCCTCTTTTTGTTTTTTGATTGTGAATTTCAATGTACATACACATGACTGCCAATAACTTGTACATCAAGACATCATTATTCTACTATTTGCTTGCTGCTCATGAAAGATGTCTGTCCATTCTTGACAAGCTACTATAAGACTGTGCCACAGATGCAGAGAAGGAGGGAATGATGGCAAAAACAAAGCCTTGTAATGGCTGCTCACGGAGAGTGTGATTGTTCATAAGCACAAAGGTAGAGCAAAATCAGGATACTCTCAGGAAACAAGAAAAAAAAAAAGACACTGTGAAAAGTAATTAGTAGGCCTACAACAACAACAAAAAAAATAGCTATCCAAGCAGCTGGAGCAGAGCAACATGGCTGGCAGGAAGACGAGGAAACAGAGAAAAGACTATGCACAAAAAACAGAAATCTACAAAAACAGGATTAGGAATAATTTGACCATGATAAAAAGATACTGGAGGAAGCTGAAGAAGTAAGATAACTCTCTCAGGGCTTACCACATGTACAAAGTCGCATGGAAGAAGATGAAGGGAACAATCCGGCATCTCACTGCAGCAGCTGCTATGCTTAAAGAAAAACTACACTTGAAAAAAATGTTGCCTATTATCCACAATACCTATGTGCAACAAGAACAAACATCTTTCCCTTTCCTGTGCATTCAAGATACCTCATGCTGGCAGTTTTTCACTAACAACACATGCTACTTCAACAACAACAGCATAGAGAGCATGTGCTGTCACTTTGCAATAGCCGCCGACAATGAATACATTGGGACAAATTAGCATCCATAACCTTATCTTGATACAAAAGATGAGCTACAGGTTTTAGGAGCTGTGTGGGTAAGAAGAGGGCAATATGTCAAAGCAGATGGGAGATAAGAGAGTCAGGACCGGCATGACTTGATGGTGTGAATGTGGAGCTTGCTAAGCCATGCCGGAAAAAAAAATTGAGTGCTTCTGCTGCACTGAGTGGCACACATTGTTACCATCGATGGAAAGGCTTTGTGTATCTGGTGAGGAGGACACCGCTCCAAGAGACTGCATCAAAATGAAAAAAAAAATATTGTTAGTGCTAACAAACTCTGCAGTGGTATAAACTTTATTCCACCGATATCAATCCACAGAGGAAGTCACAATGATATTGATTCTGAAGCATATTGGATGTTTTTCTTGATAGGCGCATTACGTGCATTGTTAATGAAAAACCGCCTGTGTGCTGACCTCACAACACGTGTCTGTATGCTGTGAGACAGCCAGCCATTATTGTAAAAAATAAGTGGTAACTGAAACATACAGAAAAAATAACATAAAATTCCAATACTGCTCATGTTGCAGGCTAAACACACATCAGCTAACAGTTAGCTAACACACGTACACCAACTGCAAATGCAAGCTAGCAGTAGCATGAAGTTAGCAAACTTGACAAAACAAGTACAACTTTTGAAATAGAAAATGAATCTATATAAGTGCTTTATACACCAATATACTTACAAATACGATAATTTCCCAAGAAACAAGCGTTTAGAGCAACTTTCAGCGTGTTTATGAGGTTTTCCCGATTCGTTTCTGCCGTGAGGGCAGCCTGCTTTTCACCGAGAAGACGACAAAGCTTGTCTAAATGCGAGAGCACTCACTCTCTAGTGGCCCAAAACGATACTTTCTCGAGAAGATGTCTCACTCTGTAAACTTTTTAACCTTAGCGTTTTTAACAATATTTATTAGAACTTTTAGCTATTTATTACATTCATTTTAACTAAATTAATGTCTTTGACCCAAAGACATGACAGCCAGCATGAGGCACCTATCTAGAATGCACAGAAAACATAGAAATAGAATTTCTGTCTTTACTTTACTTACGTTATACTGGTCTAAAGCAACCAGCCAAACCAGATACAATCCAGTTTTGAAAATAATTCAAAATAATGAATATTTCAAATAGAAAGCATTTTAAATAATCTATTTTGAATATGGAATCATAAGCATGACAGAGGAATGTTGACACCCTTCCCAAAGTGGTGATATGGTAAGGTTATAAGGGAATGCCCTTCACAGTGCTATAAAATAAAGAAGCAAGCCTTTTTGACTTGCTGATCTGATGCAATAAACCAAATAAAAGTCATCACTCTATTTGAGGTCAGAAGGCTTTGCAATGATAGAATGCTAAGCCAATGGCAGCTGTCAGTGTTTTTCATTGTGCTTTGCCGTTATGCACTCTGCTTTATTATATTTTTGCCAACATTAGACATGGATCATTGCATGGCCACACTCTTATGCTCACTGCTGTTCCACTCACGATCCAGAAGATGCTGTTTTTGCCGACTCTCCTGCTTCAGAGCTGGCAACACCTACGGTAAAAGCTAAGCTTCATGCTGTCTCTTCCGCAAAGCATCAAGCATTTATGGAACCTGCTGTCAGAGATTTTGACAATGTGGTGAGTGTGCCTGTTAATGCACAATTTTGAATATATTATGAACTTGTGAATTATTTCTTTCTTTGTGTTTTAATAATTTTAATAATGACCTTTGTTAAAATAGTCCTTGAAATTTGAATATTATTATAAAAGTGGTCTCTTGCTGATTTAGTATGTATAACCCTGACAAAGAAGAACAAATGAAACTTTTAATGATTGATTCATTCATTCAATGGAGAAAAACATTCATTCATTCATTTTCTCCCGCTTTTCCTCACGAGGGTGCTGGAGCCTATCCCAGTTGTCTTCGGGCGACAGGCGGGGTACACCCTGGACTGGTTGCCAGCCAATCACAGGGCACATATAGACAAACAACCATTCACACTCACATTCATACCTATGGACAATTTGGAGTTGCCAATTAACCTAGCATGTTTTTGGAATGTGGGAGGAAACCGGAGTACCCGGAGAATGCACAGGGAGAACATGCAAACTCCACAGAGAGATGGCCAAGGGTGGAATTGAAATCCGGTCTCCAAGCTTTGAGGTCTGCGCGCTAAGCACTAGGCCACTGTGCAGCCCTTGGAGAAAAACAGAATGTAAAAAAAAAATAATGAAAGGCCAGCAGGAAATCAAACTCTTTTTTGGGACATCCTCTTAATGAGTAAACTGTATCTTCATAAACAACTCGGAAGGAGTCAGTGCCTCATCAGCACCAGCACGCAGGGGTGGCTGTGTCCAAAAATATGCCACATTTGGTCAAATGACTCGCATCATAGTCACCCTATGAACATTTCAGCCCACCCTCGTACAATCTTGTCCCTGAGGTCTTTTGACAGATCTTTGGTTCTGCCGGTGGTGGTGGAGAGGTTTGGATGGAAGAGACTCTTTGCGTGACGGGAGTTTTTTGATCCATATATGAGTGAGATTAGGAGTACTTTTTCCTAAAGGGGCGGGCCTAATTAGTATGTTTCATGGTATGGTGCGGTCAGAAGGCTTGCGTGTTGACTTGCTGATAAAATATATATTCCTCAATCAAATACAAATTAACTTAACATTATTTTCTGGAATTGTTTGATGTTCATATCTATGTAATGTTCGCTCGGCATGTTGCCATGTTGTCGTTATTCGGCACCACGCGCCAATCACATAATCTGCTAACATAATGCGCAAACTGGCACCAACCGGCGCCGGCAAAGTGGACTACTAGAATCATTGCCGCAACTTGGTGCGCACCATTACATTCCTGAGGATTCCAATAGGGATTTCGACATTTGGTCCCACTTCGCACTGATTGCTTGATGCAAGTGACGCCACGAAAATTTTAAACATTTTGAAATTTTTTTGCCGCCATTATGGGCCACCACAAGCCAGTTGGGAGGCAGTTTGAGCCACTGCAAGCCACTAGGCACCTTATTGGCGACACTAGGCGCCACAGCAAGTTACAGATTTTCAACCATTGTTCATCAATCTTTGTCAAAACTAGACAAATTTGTGGTAAATGATGTTGCTGTCTGAGCTGAAGCAGCATTTGGAGCCTGCACATTCACAACTTTATTCACACTATAAGGGCTGACGTTTGACCTATGTACACTCTCACAGTGTAAGGCAACCAATCAATCAAGAGAGCCTCATGGCATTAAAATCTGCTCTCTTACATACGTAGCTGCCTGTGTCATCACAAAAATCATCTATATGACATTCTAAGGTTCTTAACAGCTACTATAATGTTTTGTTCTTTTTTACTGTTTTTGATATGCTTTATCAATTTTGCTGAGTCAAGGAGACTCTGTACCCTTGACATTACCCCCTGTTGTATATCTATTTATCTCCCACTGCCATGACATCCCATAAATACAGAACATCACACTTAGTGAATTGTGAAGCATTGCAGTATTTTTTGATGCCTCGTGGCTGGCATGATATTTGCCATTTATTATGGGATGGCATTACTCTATATTGATACATGGTGCATCATTGATGAAATGTAACCCATTTGTGTAGCCCATGTTATATAAAAAAATATTTTTATTTTTATTTTTATTTCTCTATAATCATACTAATTAATGTCATAGATGTGTACAACAGCAGATACTGTATGTTACATTGTTTTGTTTTTTGCTCAGGCCTCAGTTTACGGTTCTCATACATTGTCTCAGTTATCATACAATATTGTGCATAACAAACTGTTGTATTTAACCTATGGCACGTTCAAGCTTGTGTTATGAATAAAGATGTGGCGGGACTACTCCCAGCACTGCTTGTTTATTCAGACATCTTGGATCACACACCCCACAACAAATCTCACAATGATTAGTTTACACAAAATTATAGCATCCTGTCAGCCTTTGTCCACAATCAAGTCTTCAGTCATGGTAAAATTGACGTTAAATGTTCATTTATCCATTTCATTTGTCTTGTATGTGTATTTATAGCCCCTTTGCATTGCTTTCTGCATGTCAACCTGTAATTGTACTCTATTATAAGTGTTTTGTGTGAACATTTGTTGGTATCTGAAACTGATTAA
This sequence comes from Doryrhamphus excisus, assembly GCF_037039965.1. Lineage (NCBI taxonomy): Eukaryota > Metazoa > Chordata > Actinopteri > Syngnathiformes > Syngnathidae > Doryrhamphus > Doryrhamphus excisus. The sequence continues at coordinate 17,276,467 of NC_136368.1, read as the reverse complement.
TTGGATTTGCATTATTTCTTATGGGAACAATATCCACCACCCTGCTGAGGATAAATAAGTGGCAGTGATCATATTGAGGAGACATTACATTACCTTAACAATGCATAGATTCATCCACGGCGTGTTGGACATTCCTCACATTTCGTGCGGAAGTGGTAGGATTTTGTTTTCTTACTTTGTCTTTTTCCCTACTTCACTTGAAATCAGAATAAATAAATTAGAGGCTAACTAGTTAGCTTGGTAGCACACTGATGCTTAAAGTGGTGGCCGTCTGTTTTGTCCCTGCAGTGCTACTGTAGCTTGTGATGTAAACAAAGTATAAAAGGTGTATAATGTGTGTATTGGGGTGTTATTTCGTGTCTACAGGTTTACAATAATTGTGAAAATCCTCTTTAAAAAGTCATAAACAGATTTTCTATGCTCTATTTAGGAACAAAAATTGAAATCAACCATGCGGAAATTCACTGATTACAGTTGGGTCTAGAACCAATTAACTGCGACAAACAAGAGATGACCGTATGTCATGACTTAGTGAGTTCAAAGTCAGTTTTAATGAAACAATTTTACCACATTTAAATAAATTAGCTATTTGTATTCAATACTGTTAATTTAGTTGTATTATCTAAATTATTTAGAGATCAAGGATTTGTGTAGCCATTACCAATTAGCTTACTTTTTATATTTTACATTTATTAAATGTTATCTGCTGTGGTTTCTCATTCTATGTCTTCACATTTAATATGTTAATATTTTACTTCGGACTTCTGGCTGTCAATTATTAATTCGTACACTTGATGGGGCAAACTTTTTCCATTCGATGAATGCAGCAAAAAAATCAATTGAGATTGAATAATACAAAAATAAAATAAAACTGTACTCTTTGCTTTTTTATTGTTGTTGTCAAACATACAGGCTTTGAAATGGTTAAAATCACAAAATATATAACCAAAATAAAATATGTAACCACAAAAATGTGATTCATATCCATATTGATAACAATACACTTTATTTGAAATTTGTCTCTGCATTTAACTCATCAGGAGCAGTGGGCAGGAATAGTGTAGTGCCTGGGGACTTGACCTTGGTCGTAAGTCAGTATTTCGGTCAGTATTGTATCCATGTGTGGGCGACTCTGGATATGATGTATAATTCAGTAGTAGAGTAGTTTGGAAGGACTGACTTTGAAAGAATCATAATGATCTTTTGGAAAAAAAAGTATTTTGAATTTGAGATACAGTGGATCCCGTTTGTCAAAATCCCTCAGAGTGTTTTATTATATAGTGTGACTTGAAACTTTGGCCAGAGACATAAAGAGAATTGGTGATAATAAAGGATTTCAAGATGTCATTTTCTCACTTTGCCTCAGATTGGTGAGAAGCCTTCAGGGTGAGCCGCCACCTTGAGCCAATGACTTTACGTCTCAGCTTCAAACCCAGTCTCCAAGTGAAGATAATAAAGCGGCCGTGGTTGCCCTTAGTCCACCTTCATGTATTCAAGCCCAAGGGAAGGAATAACAAGCTTCTGTGTGGTGAGAAAGTAGGCTGATGTACTTCTGACTGGTCTGTACGAGTGTTCAGGTCACTCTGCTACCATGATTATTTTTGATCTCTGTCATTGTTTCTTTTGTACAAACCTAACACCCACCCATTGTGCATAATTATATAAAGTTTTTTTTTTACTTTCCCATGGGTCCTTCCTCAACCATTTGCAGCTGTAATATATTTTTATGATAGAATTGTGTTTTAATTTCACCGTGACAGCCTTTTTCAAAGTCCAGACTAGTAAACAAAAAAAAATCTGGACCTGTTTACACATTGTACGTCCTGTACACTAACTGTATTTAACGTATTAAATGTGTGCATTTGCAACAGTCACAGCAGGATATGAGTCTCATAGTTGTGCATAGCTACTCTGAAGAATTCAAGTTCTGACAATAAATAGGGAATCTGTTCGTAAAAACTGAGGACCGCCTGTATTCATTCATTCATTAATTTTCTACCGCTTTTCCTCACGAGGGTCGCGGGGGTGCTGGAGCCTATCCCAGCTGTCTTCGGGCGAGAGGCGGGGTACAACCTGGACTGGTCGCCAGCCAATCACAGGACCCCCTGTATATATATTTAAAATATGAACAACCTGGATCTCGGCTTTGTGTTTTAGATGACGAATTGTATTATTATTACCATTAGCATTAGGTAAAAAAAATGTGAGTACTGAGTACTTGATGAACCCATAAAAAAAGTCTATATTTGAAACACTCCACCCCAATCATCCAACTAGCTTGCTGTTGACGGTCTTCAATTTAAGATCAACATTTGTACATAAAGTTATAATTATTACATTTATCTCCAGAATCCCTCTATATTTGCCATTGTTCACTTGCAACACAATCAAGGTTTATGCTTTAAATATGTCTTCGATACTTATTAAACAGGATTATAAGGCACTTCATCAATTCCTTGTCGATTTGGGGGAAAATGAAAGGCTTTTAAGTACATCTTATAGTGTGGAAAATACGGTACTTCTATTTTGAAAATGTGCTACGAGATGTTGGGCCACAATTTAGACACCCACAGACAGGTGAGGTTGCATTCAAAAATAGTTTTTTTTTTTAATAAAGTAAAGGACACATGCAATAACAAAGAGCCAACTTCAATGCTGAGTTTGATTTGACTAGAAGACAAATAACAGTGGCACCAGAACGAGATGATCAAAAAAGGCATAGAGGAGAAAACAGGCAGAGGGGAAAAAATGCAGACTACTGGAGAACAGGTGGGTCAGATGAAGTCGATAAACCGTCAGGGAGATGAATGGACGGAGCATGACAGTCGAAACAATCCAACATCTCCCTGCCGCTGACTCCGAATAAGGTGATGATTTTGTGGCTCCTCCTGGCACCAGAAAAACAGGTATCTGACACACAAACAACAAACCGGGAGAAGTGACACAATACTCAATAAAAGGCCATGTAGACCATGACAACCATTTTTATGTATACTTCATAGATTAAAAACATAAACAATACTGAATTAATAACATTAAAAATTTAATTAAAGAGCGACTCGGGCTGCATGGCGATCAAGTGGTTAGCACATAGACCTCACAGCCAGGAGACCAGAGTTCAATCCCACCCTCGGTCATCTCTGTGTGGAGTTTGCATGTTCTCCCCATGCATACGAGGGTTTTCTCCGGGGATTCCGGTTTCCTCCCACATTCCAAAAACATGCTAGGTTAATTAGCAACTCCAAATTGTGCATAGGTATGAATGTGAGTGTCCTGTGATATGTGCCCTGTGATTGGCTGGCCACCAGTCCAGGGTGTATCCCGCTTCTCGCCCGAAGACAGCTGGGATAGGCTCCAGCACCCCCGGGGCCCTCGTGAGGATAAGCAGTAAAAAATGAATGAATGAATAAATATGGAAAAGAACATACAGTCCAAACACATCATGGTCGCTTCATCCATTAACTCATTGACTGCCAGCTAAGAATTCCATACTGCCAGAGTTTTGGAGCATTTTTGTAGAATTTTCAAGACCCAGAGAATATTGAGTTTTGGAACTACCTAACCATTGAAATTATGTAAAAACAACTCTAGACCCAAGACTCTCTTTATAAATTGGCAGTAGAACATAAGGTGCTTTCAGCAGAAACACCGGATTTTGAAATGAGCTTTTTCTGCAAAGAAGGAAATTCAAGCAGAAGGGTGACTGACATCCATATTTTAGTTTTAGTGACACCTCAAACATCTGAAGAGCTCTTTATTTCTATGAAAAAACAAAACAACACAGGAAAAAAAAAACATTTTGATGACAAAATAACTAAAAGTATTCACAGTGAAAGCTGAATGGCCCATAGGCCAATTTATTTATGAGATAGGATGCAATTTGATCGCTTAAAATGAGTTTAAAAAAAACAAACATTTGCTACTGGCAAATCGTCCATTATACTTGTCTGTGATGTGACTGTCGTTCCACTTGAAAGTGATAAATGTTTCATTCATATGAATAGTTCATCATCTACCAATCACCAGAGTGCAGCAGTACTGCATTCAACACTTGATACGCTTAATACAAATGAGCATGTGTTCACTTTTACTGCACCTACAATACAATACAATACAACGTTGTGTAAGTGTATTGCAGGTACACTGTTTTCTTTGTCCTTCATTACTTCCTAGGTGGCTGAAAGTGTGTAGCCCTGGGATACAGTTGATGCTCTCAGCGTGATTTTACGTTTCACAACAGATGGCTACTGAAGGACTCGTGCATGACAACTAGTCATTCTCTCGGTTCTATCATGTTGCCTCCACACCTCAGTGATTATAGTGGATGCACAGTAGCTCATGAGCTGATCATCAGAGCATGACACTGAACGGTATTTTAATTTAAGCTGATGTTGGGCAACAAAAGCCTCAAGGAGTTAGAGAGGAAAAAGTCAAAGCAGCTGTTATCATGCGTCTCTAACATAATGACAACATCTGTCCTATCCGTGACAACCTTGGCATATTTGCGTTCGTGTAGCTTTGTCACAAAAATCGAACGTGGTCACACTAATCAGAGATTGAGACAGTTGCATAGGCTATGCTGACGTCTCCTTTATTATCTGTCTGCAATCTCTTTTCTTCCTTAGGTGTGTCCTCAAATGCTTTCATTTCAGTTATTTTAACATCTATATTGATGCTTCCTTCTGTGAATATATCCAAATATTGCATCCATCACCCCGAAGGTGCCATATGATTTCATTTCTTCCTATGTCTCCTCTGACTTTTCATTAAGGCTGGGAGGTTTCAGTCCGGGAAGGCTGTTCTGTATTATTCTTGCAAGTCATTCTGATGTTACGCAGTTGTGTTGTTCATAGCTTGGCTGACCAGCAGTCATGTTTTTTTCAACACATTAGCAAACAAACCTGGTCTTGTGGTCAATATATGTGGTCAGATAAAGCCACAATGAACAGTGGTACCTTTATTTATTGTTTTGTTTCAAAAGGTTAGTCAAAAACCAGGAGAGGAGGTGAGAGAGAGGATACACACCAACAACTTCTCCACATCTTCGATCTCTGTTGCGTTAAGAAGAAATTAAAGACGAGGATTCATTTTGACTCAATTTTGAGTCCATTTTGACTTGTGGAAGTAGAAACCATCGACAGCCAAATTTGTGTGTACGCTGAAAGGACAGTGTGTAGTTTGTGTAGTCTGTAGGGTCTGTAAAAGTGCTGGGTCGGTTGTTCAACATCCACACACTAACTGAGACTAGCTGCCCAAACATGAAGACAAATGATGAGAAAAAGGAAACGGCTGGCAGGCTTGCTGATGGCAAGCTTGCTCGATAACAAGAAAAATGAGGGGTGGCTGTTCAATAAGGCAGCCTGGACCCTGCCAGGCTACGATCTCCCTACAGGGACTGCAGGAGATGAGGGAACAGAGAGCATGCAGAGGCCATCAAGTGAGACGGAGAGGTGTGATGTGGAAAAAAATCCCACTTTTCCGACGGGTCGATTTTTTGCCTGTTTTTCAGGTCCGCGGCTGTCACAAATTCTCCTTTTTCAGGGTGTTTAAATTACCCTTTTCTTGTCCGGGAGGTGGACAAAACCCACCACACATTCATCAGGGTTCTTGGCAGAACCCAAAGAAGCCAAAAAATCCCACATTTGTGATGATTCCATTTTCACCCGTTTTTCAGGTCCGCGGCTTTCGCAAATTCTCTTTTTTTGAGGCGGCGAAACAACACTTTTCTGGTCCAGGAGGTGGACAAAACCCACCACACATTCATCTGGGACCCCGGCAGGTCCCAAAGAAGGCAAAAAAATCCCACTTTTCCGACGGGTCGATTTTTGCCCGTTTTTCAGGTCCGCGGCTGTCGCAAATTCTCCTTTTTTCAGGGTGTTTAAACGACCCTTTTCTGGTCCAGGAGGTGGACAAAACCCACCACACATTCTTCAGGGTTCCGGCAGGACCCAAAGAAAGCAAAAAAAGCCCACTTTTCTGATGGTTCAATTTTCGCCCATTTTTCGCAAATTCTCATTTTTTGAGGTGTCGAAACAACACTTTTCTGGTCCAGGAGGTGGACAAAACCCACCACACATTCTTCAGGGTTCCGGCAGGTCCCAAAGAAGGAAGAAAAATCCAACTTTTGTGACGGGTCGAGTTTTGCCCGTTTTTCAGGTCCGCTGCTGTCGCAAATTCGCTTTTTTTGAGGTGGCAAAACTACACTTTTCTGGTCTGGGAGGTGGACAAAACCCACCACACATTCACCAGGGGTCCCGGCAAGACCCAAAGAAGGTTAAAAAAAAATCCCAATTTTTGACAGCTTGATTTTGCTTTGCATTTTGCTTGGGTTTTTGTTTAGTTTTTTTTTTTTTTTTAGAAAAATACAGTGAAAAGGCTGGCAGATTAACCACGCCCACTCCAACTACATATACCTCAAATGTGTAGAAATGAGCTAGTTTACCTGACACTATCATTTAGGAAGCCATATCCTGGAATAGTCACATGACACACTGTAATAACACGACAAGACACATGCTGGTCAGTGCTGGTTTGTTGCTGGTTTAGCTGGTAGACAGACACATGACTGTCACACTTCACAAGTTAAGCACAAAGCTGTAAGGGACACTTTTCACAGTGGCTTCTCATTGATTAAGTTTTTTTTTTTTTTGTTTTCTCTCTTGCATGATTTCTCTTTCTCATTTTCTCTCCATGATGCTTGTCAGTAACTGGAGTGATGAAATACAGTGTAAAACGGACAAAAGAAAAACGCAGTGTCGCCAGCTTCTCATAAGCAGTAAGAAGCTGTCATGAATGCGAGGAAAAGGGATTAATGTCGGAGGAGAAACAACAGTACTCTAAATATGTGCGGACCGACAAATGAACAAAGGCAGTTGTTTATTTTGACAGGACAGTGAAAAAAGTATTCAGACCCCCTTCACGATTTCACCATTTGTTACGCAGATTAATGCTGAAATTATTGAAATTAGTTTTTCCCCCTCTCATTAATCTACACTCTAATAATAAATAATGAATTTATGAGTATTCAGACCTTGTATATTTCATTCAGTCTTTATCATCTTTTAGTTTTAAATCGTCATTGGAGTCTCGCCTTGTTGAGGTAAATTCATGTTGAGATGACGTGACACAATTTGATCAGGATTCTTTGAATCCAAGACATTTGGTAAGGAGGATAGAAAATAAACGACATAAGACAAGTCACACAGATTTTGTCTGCTTGCCTCATTCAGGGAATGAAATGCAGCAACCTTGCCTTCATTCTAAATATCACGAGCTGTTCAGCTCCCGTTACCGAAGCAGCAATAGATTTATTATATTTATTTATTAAAAAATGTAAAATGACATGTGGAAAATGCAGTGGTGGCTTTTTGTCTAATGAGGACTGTAGCACTAACACAATACAGTATCCTCAGCATCCCACTTCAATGATGTTAAGGTCTGATTCCTCCCCAGCAACACAAGCTAATTAGACAAATGTCGCATGTTCCAACCGCCATAAGACAGCAGGCCCCTGCGAAAGAATCGCACCTCATTTCATTTCCAGTCTTCTGCTGTTATCTGTCTTTTGAGGTCAGTGCATGATGCCACATTTTTTCACTTGAGTTGTCTGCAAAAATAAATTTGCAGCCTCCAAATGTGGAATTTAAAGTGCAATTTTTTTTTCCAAATGGGCTTTCATGAAGTTACTGGTTCACCTGTAGAATAGAAGAAGACCTCTTATGCTTTGGTTTCTGTAAGCTCCTGAAAAAAACATTGTGACAAATTGCATCTGATGTGTGGAAAAAGACATCACTCACATTTTTATCAAATCGATTTATATGTTAGAGTGATGCCATGTATTAGCCCATACGAACCCATGAGGACCAACACTTGAGCCTATTTAATCTTGGACCATATTTCTAGAAAACAAAATATGGTAATGGTAATGGTTTTATTTCATTTGAACATGCATCAGATTACAATTGAATGCATCACATAATCAGTTCACAGTTCCACATGTCGAAAAGAAGTCGGAAGAAGCAAAGCTTATTAAATCCTACCCCTCCATCTGGTACTTTTACAATCACTAACTGTTGCATTTGTTCACTTCCTGCTTTCAATAATACAGTTTAAGTTTTTTTTAATAATATCCATCTAAATAACAGGTTTGCATAGATGTTCTTAATATCAAAATACATCAGAACAATGTAATCGTGTATGTGACATGCAGTATGTACGCCAATAGGTAAGTAACTGTCATGGTCATGTTTTTTGTACATGCTTATTAAATTCCATTACACAGCAGCAAATGATTCAATTGGCACATTCAACATATTGAAAAGGAGGAGAAAGAAGCAGATCTTATTTAATCCCACCTCTTCTTTGCATCGCAGAATTTAGAAATACCTTATACAGTCATAAAAGAAAAACAAAATATAAGAAATCAGGATGGTGGGTAAACACTTTTTTTAACACCGCTGTATAGTCAGAGACAATATGCCATTTAAGACAAATAAGATCTTTAACATTTTACCACGAGGTACACAAAATTACAGTAGTTAATGAGGAACCAACCTATCTAACCGTAACTACTACAAATTAGTTCATAGTTCTTCAATGTATTTTTGTGCACCTTATTGTCAAATTATATCCATGCTCCTGTGTGTTTCAAAAAATATCTGATAGGGAAATGATGTCTGGGATTCAGAATTCAACAATAGTTCATGTTATCATGATTATTATTATTATTATGTTGTCAATGTGCCTGTTGTGAGATAATTCAAACCCTCAATAAAAAAGCCTGTCGTTGTAGAGCAAATCTGGTGCCTGGTATTTGTGATACCGAGTGGCAGTTCATAAGAGCATTTTTATGCTTGAAAATGCTTAATTCAGGCCAAGAATATGTAACATTTGCTGGTTTATGCAGCTTTTGGACTCATTATACGTGGTACTCAACCACAAAACTCAACCACAAAACAGCGATCCTTCATTAATTTTTTAAAAGCCGCAATAGCGTAAAGCAGCAATATTCAGACGACTGTATTGGGTAATATGAGTGTAAAGGTGACTATAGGGGTATTATTTCATGTCTAGAGTGCTATAATCCTACTTATCACGGTGGAGTCTGGAACCAATTAACTACAATAAATGAGAGATTACTGTATTGGTGCAGTCATTTTCTTCTTAAAACGTGTGTAAAATTGGATTTAAGAACAAATGTGTTTCATGAATGAGGCCAAATGTTTTTGCTTTTAAGTTTAGACAAAGTCACATCACTTCCACTTCAACACCTGCAGATCTACAAGGTCGACATGTAGGGGTTGGACCTGCCAGGTCACATGACTGTCTCCCTGCCAACCTCAGCCTACCTAATCCTCTAGCCATTCTTTGCGCAACATTCCCATCCTTCTCCTGTTGAGGGTGGTAGGGTTGCTGATGGATGGGAAGTGACAACATGTGACCCTCAACTCAACTTTTGAATGTGTCGCGATTCCACCCGTCAGGCCAGCTGCAATCCAATCTGCAGACACAGACACCCAATCACGCCATTCTGCTCATGAAACATGTGAGCTTTATGCTGCTCTTATCGGTCCTTTGACAATTTACATAAGAATCCTCTTTAAGGACCAACACATCAAACGTTTTTTTATTCTTATTCCCTTTGTGACTTTATTCAGTGCTTGCCTCAGACTAATGATAATGGAGGGATTCTTGCACTTTGAGACATGTCGCCACAAAGACTCATTCATTCACCTTAAATAAGTTAATATCGTCAAACCGAAGAAATTATTATCACTTGGTATTAAAAGATATGAAGTTTCAGCACATTTTTCGTTGAGTATTCTTTTCACAGCCATGGTCACAGAATGAGGCCAGCTTTCGATACGTCATCAGTTGTGTACCGGCTGTTTTGGCGCTTTAACACAATACACCCTCAATTGAGGCATGCCCACTGTTGGCGTTTTTTGTCGGTACTCTTTGGATAGTATTCTAAAAATGTAAGCCTTTATGTAATCATATAATTTCCACAAAATTACAGCTGGATAATGTAGAGGCGGGGTACACCCTGGACTGGTGGCCAGCCAATCACAGGGCACATATAGACAAACAACCATTCAACCATTCATTATGGCAATTTGGAGTTGCCAATTAACCTAGGATGTTTTTGGAATGTGGGAGGAAACCGCAGTACCCAGAGAAAACCCACATATGCAGGATTGAACATGCAAACTCCACACAGAGATAGCCGAGGCTGGAATTGAACCCTAGTCTCCTAGCTGTGAGGTCTGCACGCTAACCACTAGACCGCCGTGCAGCCCAGCAGAAACATGGACATTCAAATTGTCAATCTTCCGAAATGTTTTCCGGAATGCGTCACCAACTATGTGCTCTCATCTTAGCTGCCCTCACAAGCGCTTTAGAAAAACAGATTTGTTTCTTTTTTTCTTTAGTTTCATAATTTCATCTTGTAGATATCGGAAAAGTGACAAGTCTTGGAAACATGACTATTTTTCCATGTTTCAGGTTCCGTCTTCTATACTTTTTCAGACATTCAAATGTGTAAAATTCCATTTCCACACTTTCCCTATTTGAGTAGGAACCCTGATTGCAACAAAAACTTATTCTGGCTCTGTAATGAAAATGTTTCATATGTATGAACTTCTGTGTTATACATGGCCCAGGGTTTATTTGTACAGGTGGTACTCAGGTTACATACGCGTTCTGTTCCCAGACTATAATGTAAGTCCAGTTTTAGCGTGTGACAAAATATTTCATCCTGCTTCCTCCAATGCCAGTCACTCCCACTGTGCCCCCACACAGGGATTCTTCACTGATTAAGATGCTCACATGCGACTAGGATTCGGTCCCCTATTAATAAGATGGGTTAAATGTACAATATACATGCGAACAACATCTTTGTTCTTAAAGGGGAAATGCACTTTTTTGCCAATCCTTTACAATCCTCATATGAAACATGAACACATAATGATTTTACTTTTATGTGCATTATAATACCAGAAAATGAGTTACTATGAAGCCCTCTAAAAACTCTTAACAACATTTGATCATTTTATATACATGCATGAACAAATACATTGCAGATAGTATGTAATACTTGCAGTATTTTGCCTGATTATTTAAAACTTTATCGTAACATCTCCTTGATTGATTTCACAGACCCATTGAATGGAACGTTACTTCCGTCAACAAGGTAAAAACGTCCCATCCCCCCCAGGCAGAGAATCATGTTGCTGTGTGCTAGGCGAATTAAACCATAGTGAAACATACACACACATACACAAAAAAACAATTACTTGCAATGTCCGCTCTCATTGGGATGCTGACTGGTGCAATAGCATCAATAGTATCTTTCAGCACAAGATGTGTGCTCCCTGTCGAGCTGGTAAGTTCAAAATAATCCTCGGGTAAAAAAAAAAAAACAAACAAACACTCAGAAGAAAAAAGCATCTTGCTGAGTCTTTGTAGCTTTGTTGTTGGGTCTAAGTTGACCATCTCATGTTATAATGCACAGAAAAAGGAAAGAAATATGTGTTGATGTTTCACATACACCCACCCCCTCACACAACTTGCTTGGTTTCATCCACATCACATGATGGACATTTGATCACCTTTGAGGATGCTATTATTACGCCTGTAGAGGGCGCCGTCTACCACGCGTTGACCCGATTAAGATTTTATGAGCGCTAAGTTAATATATATTTTTTTCTTTCCCCCTCCACGGCGCCCCCTGGAGAATGCCGCCCTGGGCAATTGCCCATATGGCCCATAGCTAGAACCACCACTGCTGTAACAACAACAGAACAATGCCTTACTTTTATCCTTGTGGTTTTCTGGGGGGAGTTGCAAGGGCGAGCGAGACAGGCCAATTCGGAGGGAGAAGTCTCAATAACGACATCACTATGATCACTCACTTTTATAGTAGAATATCATATCACCTGTTCAGGAATATCATATTTAGGTTTCTATCAACGCTGATTAATTACTTATACTAGTTAGGTGGGTACATTTATACCTTATATACTGTATGAATTTAGAAAGTGATAACCTGGCAAAGTTTCCGACATAAGGCAAAAGCAAAAATGATGATGATGGTCAATTTTTATTTACAACATATTGCGCAACTGCAGGGTCTTGAGACACATGCTAACTCGCAAACTAGAGAGCTAGTGACCTAAACGGTAGCCTTCAAGTTATTTCCTTTAAACTTAAATAGCCAAAAACTGACCACTTCCACACGGATAGGGAGGATAACTAGTAACAGTTATTTAACCTTTAACATGAACATTAATCAAACCTAATAATTTTTTTGGGGTACATGATACCATACAGAATCCAAATCAAACATTAAACTTTCATATCAAGGCCGGTGCCTCAAACTAGTGTCCTGCGGGCCACATTTGGCCCACGGGCCGCGTGTTTGAGACCCCTGCTGTATACAATACAGTACATGATACATAAATATATATTTAGCTATTACAAATTAATAAAAAAATACATAAATTACAAGAAACAAATTTAAACATGAATAATGATTAATAAATTATATTAATATTAGTTAAATTAATAATATATTTAAAATAATAAATCAAGAAATATTCATAGTATTTTGTATTCTAAATATTAAATAAAAAATAATTTTTGTCATTTTAATTTTTTTAAAATAATATATGCATTTTTGCATGTGCATGTTATTTTCTTCAGAAGACAAAATGGATATTTTCTGCATGCAGGAACTATCACATTAAAGCAGTTATTCACAGTTGTGAACGCTGGCCCACTCCGTTGGCTCCATACGGCCTTAATTCCTTCTGTCAGGCCGTAATCTGGTCTGTTTCACCTAACAGGCTGTTAGCTTATGAGCAAATTTGCTTTTGGCAATTGACAAATAAGTACGAGGAGTGGTTGAAGGTGTCTGCAAATTCCAAATTTGACCTGGCGGAACTTGGAAAGAGGAAGTATCTTATGCAAAAAAAAAAAAAAAAAAGAAGGTAGAAGTAAAGAAGGATAAGGGATGGCATGATCGCACACATCGGATCCACTGGAGGAAAATGAGGCTGACAGGTCATAGCGTGCCCCGAAGATGTTTCCATTTTAGCTCCATTCAAATCAGCAATCTCTGCCCTCCACGTGAACCCGCTCGGCTTTACCACGCAGAGGGAAAAAACAAAGTTCTAAGAAACTAACCCCAATGAAGTAGCCTGTCTATTTACCTTGCTTACAATGGCTACAAACATGTCTAGATTTTGTGTTGTTATGCATTACTTTCATAACAAAGGCGACATGCAGAGGTCGAACAAGAGGAAGACGATTTTAAGCTGTTACCGATTGAGATGTCACTCTCGGTTAGATTATTCACAATGATGTCAGAAGATAATTTGAATTAGTTGGGTTTTTTTTTTTGTAGAGAGAAGAGTAGGTCGCATGGCATTCCGCCAAATTCTACTCGTTAGCTTAATTGATTAAGACACAAGCAGCAATTGCTTTCATTGTCTCTGCACCCTTTGCCCAGCATATTTGTTGTGTGTGGGCTCCATTTTTTGATCTGTGTTCCCCTTCGATAAAAAATACCTTCATAGTCATGTCAATGTTTTCTGTTTCGGACGTGCATCACATTTATATTTACACAATTAAACATGTCCGAAAATGAGTAGGAAGAAGATGATCTTATTTGATCCTACATGTTTTGGCAGTCACTGATCATTTGTTCACTTCCTGCGTCTAAATAGTGTAATTTTCTACCAGGGAGAGAATGCACAGCTTATGCAATAATAAGCTTGCTAAAAAAAAAACAAAAAAGCAAATACGAGACAGAATCTAGCATGTGTAGCGGTGAAGGAAAAGAAAAAGAAAAAAAAACAGTGTTAGGAAATAAGATAAATAAGTAAATAAATAAGTGAATAATATGAGTAAGTAGATGATCTTATTTAATCGTACATGTTTTGGCAGTTGCTGTCATTTGTTCACTTCCTGCGTCTAAATAGTACAATTTTCTACCAGGGAGAGAATGCACAGCTTATGCAATGATAAGCTTGCTAAAAAAAACAAATAAGCAAATATGAGACAGAATCTAGCATGTGTAGCGGTGAAGGAAAAGAAAAAAAAACAGTGTTAGGAAATAAGAATAAGTAAATAAATAAGTGAATAATATGAGTAAATACGATAATTCATTCATTCATTCATTTTCTACCGCTTTTCCTCAGTAGGGCCGCGGGGGTGTTGGAGCCTATCCCAGCTGTCTTCGGGCGAGAGGCGGGGTACACCCTGGACTGGTGGCCAGCCAATCACAGAGCACATATAGACAAACAACTTAAATATGATAATATAAACATGAATTCAAATAAAATGGGACAAAATCAGAATTGACAGGTCAGGCTTTTTAATGAAAGAAATATGTAATTGGTGCACCATTAGTTTTTAACAAAAATATAAGAATGCCCCACTCCTCCAAGGTTAAAGAAACGATGACTCGATACTTATTGGTCAGAGGGCAGCAAGAAAAGCTGTGAAACTGAGAGTGAAATTGTTTCAGATGGATTTTTTTTTGGTAATTCTGAATGAGAAGGGTTTGGTTTGTGTACTCTCACAGGGTTTGAATGTCAGCAATATGTGCTCAATGAAACCCATTTTACTTTATGCTTTCCTCCAGAGAGCTGTGCAACGCCTCGGGCCTCACTCTACTTTGTGTAAGTTTTTTTTTTTTTTCTTTTTTCATCCTTCTTCCTCCCCCCACCATCCCACATCCTCCACCGCATCAGGCTTAGTTGATGACCCTCCACCCCCCCTCTTCTCTTCAAGCGCAGACACGGCATTTGCACTGCTGAGGAGAATGTGAGCTAATGAAAGTGTAAAGCCTGTGTTCACTAGAGTATAAAATTCACATTTGGCCAAGACTGACTGTGCAATCTGATATTATGAGCACCGCCACTGAGAGAGCGAGGGTTGAGAAAAAAAAAAAAAAAAAGCTCAGGCAAAACCAAACGGGACTATGCGATCTTTGTCAGTTGTGTCGTTATTGGCAGTAGAAGGAACATTCAGGTAGAACAGTTAAAAAAAAAAATAGAACAATGATGACTAAATGTTGTGGTTGTTGCATCAAAAACCCACCATGGTGACTCAAAGTTAATACAAGAACGAAGAGCATGCAGAGAGATGACGAAATTTAAGGTAATGTGTGCCGCCATCTTGTTTGTTGTGTACATGAGCCTTAGCCTTATTAACCCACTGGAAGCCATTTCTTCTTAACGTAAAACAGACCAAGTGGAACACATGGAAGACATCTGTGAGTTTTTTCTCCAATAATTCATGTCACAGATGGGTGATGTTACTTTATTTGGGGTATTTTTTAATTGAAAAAAAATCAACTTGGCGCTTTTGTGTAGTTCAAAACACATGTCCATTTTAAATCATTAGTTTAGTTAGTTTATTCCGAACATAAAAAACATCCAAAGCACAACAAACCAACCAAAATCAATACAAATAAAAATACATATGTATATATAAACATACACATGTTCGAAATCATTGACATTAATTGAATGTGATATTATTGTTGCTCTTAATTTTCCTTGTTTTATATCAGTGCTATCAGGGGGAGGGGTGAGAGAGACAGACCTGCCAACTTGTACAAATTTTTCTTACCCAACATGCAATTTGGTTCTTAAATATGTCTGCATGCTTCACACCTCCCCGTTTTGTTGCATTTTCCTGGTTTCAGTTTCAAGTTCAGTTTCTGTAAAGTACAGATAAATAAATAGATAATACCAGTTTCTCTATTGTATTTCAAACATAGGGGGGCGTAAATACATTTCTGTTCCTTTGGGGTGTTGGATGACAGAAAACCTCAGTTTTTTATGAACTGATATATAGTCAGAATTATAATATTTTACACCCTATTAAGGGATTTATGTTATTTAATGAGACCTAATGAGTTCAAATTAAGCACAAAGCCGAAAAGAACACATTTTAGGGCCTGATCTACGAGATACGTGCAAACTAAGCGTGTGTAATGCACGCATGCAATGCAATAGCACTTGCACTCCATTTTGCACGTATGATGAAATTACTATTTAGAATACATGAATATTATCACACCGCAAATATTGGAATTGTACTCATTTAGCACACGCAATAGGATTTACCAAAACTGAAACCTATTTGCAGTCGGTGTTTTTGCATCTTTTTTAACCACTTTTAGAAGGTAAGTGCAGATTGGCACAACATTACGCACGACCGGTTGGTGTCGTGAGAATATATGACGAAGAGAGAGAATCTTCTATGCGCTTGTCAACATATTTGGACTGTCAAGGATTGTCAGAAATAAAAACAGTAGAGATATAAAGTATCGTCTATGCAAAAAATGCCATTTTTAAACCGCTGGAAGCAGCATTCCAACACCCTTGTCGTGTCTTTAGTGTGAACTGTGGAAGTAGATAACGCTATATTCCGAATGTTCTCATGTGTATCATAATCTAATAAATCATATATGTAATTGTTTGTGTATATTTGCATGACATGTTGTAGTGTAAAACATGTATAAGTACACCAATATAGAATTATTATGAGTATGCAATGAGTTCACCAGTGTGTTTACCTGCATCCTACATTTAGACACCATGGTTTCAAACCTGACAGCCAGTACACACCTTGTTTAAATAGGGCTCTATGCACCACTTTTGCACCCGTTACGATCAATTTTTTTTTTGTTTACTCACGCAATTTATATAAATAAGTGTTAAAATGAGGTCAGCAGTGGTGTAAATGGCTACTAACCATGAAAAAAAGATATCATTGTCTTTCTGTTGCAACAAAGCAGACAGTAACAGCAAGAAGAGACTGGTCTGTAATTACAAAAGTAAAAGAAATCTAATTAGATTTTTGTTGAAGCTGCGGTAAAATAAATTACCTTTCGCTCTCAGAGTTAATCTATTATCACCGCCGTTCAGCAGCCTGGCTCTTAGTTTTTGAAGCCCACAATTTATGAAGGAAAAGCTGCAAAATATCCAATTATTTGAAGGAAGGGAACACAATAACGTTAGGGTAACAGTAGCCCCACTTTTCTCCTGGTCAAAAGTTCATCCACATTAGAGCTGGTTGACCTATTTTCTCCACTAAAACTTACAATCTATCGTTTGTCGGTTTGTCCTCTGGTGTCTTGTCCAATCACATTCATCACTTTACTCACTCAACTTTTACGCTGTTGTAATACCCAGAAAAATACTGCTTGAATAATTATTCTGTATCCTAAACTTCATCATAACACCCAAAAGCCTCAATTTGATAATTACCTGAATAAAAGCAGATCCCAAATCTGTACAACGTGCAAGTTATTATAGTTGTTGAGTACTTTGAACACTAAATACTTTAAAGTCACACTGCTAAACAAATATTTTTCATATTTGAAAAAAAAACATCACAAATGTCCTCTATACATTCCACTTCCTTCATTTTACTTTCAATAAAAATGACTTCTTATGGGGTACGGTTTATGTATGTAATACCCTTTCAATGAATTAATACAATAAGAGCTACTCCTTCAAATAAATGTGAAATAATAATAAAATAGAATAGCACATCATCGTGTTGTTAAAGTGTGTGTGTGTGTATGTGCGTATTACTGATTTGTATTAGCGAATTAAATATTGTAAAATTCAATTAAATTACAAAATGTGACCAAAATATTTACAAAACAATATTTACTATAATAATCCATAAATACAAATACAAAGAAATTACTGCACATGGAAATATAGATTAAGGATGGCGATGTGATATAGATACAGTAAAATATATAATAAATAAATACAAATGCAAAATATTGTATTTCATCAATTAATGCAACAGTTTTTTAATGCAACAATTGTGATATCAGAAATTCAGGATAAATTTTAAAAAAAGACAATGATTTCCAGAATTCTCAGATTCTTATATTAGTACGCTAAGTGTTTTTCTTTATACTTTATATACTTTTCTATATACTTTATAATCCACATCCTGATATAATAAAAAAAATTTGCATCGTGCAAACATACAGGCACTTGAATTACAATATTTCTCAGAAATTCTATATATTCATATTTATATATATTCCTGTCCATGTAATTGTATATATGAAAATAATAGTGTCATATTCTGTCTACACGCTGAAGTAACTAGTAATAGTACAACTACGGATATTGTAGTCCAGATACGTATTTATATCCCACAAAGTAGTAAAAGTCAAGTGTTGGGTACCAGGCATTCCTTCAAGTAGACTGTACAAAGGCACTACGGCAGCCAAATCATATTTTTAATGGAGTTTTACATTTTTATAGCAACAAATGTTTGCTTTTGCAACCAAAAAGTGCTTCATCAGACATCTGAAAATGTTGCGACGCACTTTGACATCAGATTGTCATCCTGCTGTTAGGCAGTCATACTCGTCACCGTCATCAAGGTTTCAATGGTTCACTTAGAAGATTAAAGGTTGTGGTGGAATCCCATCAGTTGTTTTAGTTACAGCAGAACAGGATACTTGTGTGTGTGCGTGGGGTGAGGGGGGCAGAGGAAGTGTCCCGGAGAGCCAAGGTGGCAATTATCATCAGGGCGAGGTCACAAATTACAGCCATCTGATTGCGGACTATCGCCTTTCATGCCTGTTTGGGGTCATACTTCCTGTAAAATAGGTAGTCAACTGGCTGTCGGTCCATATATATTATATTTACATGGGCTCAGCTGCACATGCCAATATGCGGATGGCCGGATCTGAAAGGCGTCTGGGTTTATGTAGGCCAGCGTGTGCTAGCGGCCCGGCCCTCCTTTGCTCGCTCGCTCATGTTTTATAACAACCTAATACACAGCAGGGTTTCAGAAATTAAACTTGAATGGGGGTTCAAAGGTTATTTGGCTTGAGGGTGGCTGATTTTAAAATATGTATATATTCATTATATAAATTAAATTCCATAATATTTATTTTTTTTAACCTAAATGCAAAACCATCTACATTTTTTATTAGTTATTTTTATGAATTATTATTATTTAATTCAAGACTTTTCATTGAAAATAAATAAATAAAACCTAAAATAAAACAAAATAACCAACAGCATGTATTAAAGTAACAATAAAAATATAGAAGACAAAATTACACACTTAATATATACCGTATATATTTTAAAACCTAAAAATATTTGCATCTACTAATATGAACACGTGTCAGTAATACACCAGCTTTGATTATTTTATTCTGACTATTTTTAATAATGCTCTCAATTAGACATTAACAAATAATATCTTTAACATGATTGAAGGTTGATTCACGTGAAAGCCTTTCCTTAACTTTATTAATTAAATTTACTATATTTTGAATTGATTTACATTTAAAATTATTAAAAAAAATAAATTAAAAGAACAACAGTTAAATTCATGCTAATAATTATAAATTGTATATACAAAGTGTTCGCTAAAGTGTGGATACATTTTCAAAAAATATTTAAATAGCAACAAATAACACTTGTGATGCAAAAATTGATGCTCTGAGTAAAAACTGAGTAACCGAGTAAAAAAAATAGCATGTATAAATATTAACATGATGTCAATAACATAACGGAAGCATTTTAAACAGTTTAATCTCATAAATTAATCTGAAAACACCCTCCAACGCTGCAACTTTTTGTCAGACCCTTCTAGAATGCTGCAACACAACACAAATGGCCACCTTGTCCCACCATTGCAGTATAGTATACTCCTAATTCCCCCCCACTTTGATTTAATAAAAAAAATGTCTATCTGGAGAGGTGTGTGTATTAATCCCTTCTGACACAAACATTTTTACTTTTTCTCCTTAGAACAAGGTCAACAGTCCGTGGCCATCGGTCCACTGCAAAAAATGGACTTTTTTTTTTTTTTCCCTGAAGAGGTCATGACACTAAAAAGTTGTGCGGCAACAATACAATTTAAGATTGGAGGTGGATGAAAATAGCAGAGCAGCTCTGTTATGTGTGTCACTGTGAAAAAGCATAACCTTTCTCTGGACTTTTCAACTCGCTTCAAAGTCTCTGTGCTGCAATACAAAAAAAAAAAAAAACACACACAAAAAAGTGTATTTGTGTGCATTGAGCATGGCTCCACCTGCTCTCACCCACTCAAACAACACCAAGAATATTTCTACTCAGAAAAGCAGAAATGTGTCTCTTTTTTTTTTTTTTTTTACTTTTTTATAATAAATGTTTGATTTACAGTGAAGGCAAAGCACAAGGTCCCTGAACGGCGTAATTCAAGTGAATGGGACAATACGAACATACATAAATTATTTAAAGTGTTTCTTTTGCACTTTTGCAAAGAAAAAAAACCTTTAAAGAATTCATTAAAAAAAGCACAAGGTATCCCTCAAGTGTGGGCACAAATGTGTTATTGCAGGGAGTTCACAATTCATATTGTTTCTTAAAATACCTAATGAACATAATGTAATTTCTTTGACAACATGTATTTTGTATCTGGACTTCAGGACATCCCATATATATATATATATCTATATATATAAGTGATAATTCTAAACATGGATTTAACTATGTTTTATTTCAATCCTGCACCCTTGCATCATAAATGTTATAAATCATGTTTAAGATGTTACCATAAATTTAACAATGAGTTTTGAACATCTCCATGTCTAATTTCAAATAATTTAAAATTACCAGAATATTCACTAAATGTATTTCAATATTAAAACTTTGTACGTGAAGCAGAATATAATTTAGTCTTGTTACAAAATCAATATTTGAATTACAAAAAGACAGAAGCATTGTCCAAATCAGGGGTGTTTGAACGTTTTTCCGCGAGGGCTACATACATAAAAATTATAGAATGTGGCGGGGCCGCTTTGGTAAAAGCAATCCAATGTGTAAAATTTGTGTAATATCTAATAATATATCCCATTATTGTATTTTTAAAACAAGCCAAAAACCAATAAAACATGAGCTGCCGGTCACAAATGGACCTCCAGGCCGCACTTTGGACACCTAAGATGAAACATGTTAATGCAAAATGAATTGTTATCACAGCGGATAAGAGGAAACATTTTGGAAAGTAATTCATTCCTTGTGACATGCAGACTTGGTGTCTCTTGGGAGTAACGCTGACATAGTCGGTTAGCCTGATCGATGGGTGTGCGGCCTCACTGCTGGAGGTGCGCGATGTCGCCCGAATCCAGCCTATTTTGAATACGTCCTGCAGGTGGCGCACTTGCTCCGCTTGAACTCAAAAGAAGCCGTGTGACACAACCGTGACACAGTGTGCACAGACAAGCTGACCGAGCACTCACCTCTCTTTAGCTAAACACGTTATTTATTTCTGCTCATGGATCAAAGTGGCGTGGCGTTAGCCTACATAGCAGCTTTGGACCGCTGCTGCAAACTCACCATCCCGGCTTTTGATTCTGATCTGATGAAGGCTCAGAATGGATGACCCAGATCGCTAATGAAATATCACTTAGATCAGGGGTGTCCAAAGTGTGGCCCAGGGGCCATTTTTTTTTTTTATTGACCTGCTGCATATTCTCTGAAAAACGTCAAAGAAGGTTTAAGGCCACGCTGAAAAGAATAAAAAACACTTAGCAAAGCATAGTATGCATTGCATTAATATATGGAAGCTGTTTCACCCAAACTAGAGCCATTTAAAGGGGACCTATTATGCTATTCCCACTTTTCTGACCTATAAATGTAGTTAAAATGTTGTATTGTTGTGTTATCCAATGTCAACATTTCAGATAATGAGGTTGCACATTTGGGTTTTGCACAAGTGAGGTTGGGATTGCTCTGAACGCTCAGTTTCAGAGATTTGTTTTTCTAACTTTCGCTCACTGTGATGTCACAGTGAGCTGGACTTCCTTATATGGGTGTGCCTGGGTACAAGCTGTCCTCCTGTTTTGTCTTGGGAGTGGGACCAATCACGGGCAGGTTGTAGGTGAAATAAATTAAAACTGACCGAAATAAGGAAATACAGCTGGAATAGTTGCAGATTCTGAAAGATCTAGAAAGCTGGGGTATCTCTATAGGAGTCCGCAACTCAAATCAAAGGGCCGAAAATGAGCATAATATGTCAATGAGATCAAGTGGAACACATATTGTAGAAGACATTTGACGATTTTTTTTTTAAACTTGTCATTCATGTCAAAGATGTTTGATTTATATAATGGTAAGTGTATTCCTCCTTTGAAAAGAACTCAACTTGACACTTGGTTGTGCTAAATACCACAGAGAAGATGAAGGTCACTGCATCATACAGTATTGTGTCGTACATAAACTTAGTTTGTTTTGTTTTGCTATTGTGACAAATAATTAATCTCAGGCTTTCCATGGCAATATTTCAGCGCTTAGTTAATATTAAAATAGTATTACCTTCGAGAAATATAGTAAGAACAGTGTAACCAAAGAAGTTGTTATACATTTATATCAACCCGAATTGTTTTACTTGTTGTTTTCTTTGCACAAGAGAAAAAAATTGGACAGTAAAAACACAAGTCAGTAGCATGGAAAACGTGGAGGAGTGTAGCATGCAGCAGGTTTTTGTGCCCCCGCCTTTTGTGTTGTTTATGTAGGTAATGGTAATTAAATGGTTTTATTTCATTTGAACATGCATCAGATTACAATTGAATGCATCACATAATCAGTTCACAGTTCCACATGTCCAAAAGGAGTAGGAAGAAGCAAAGCTTATTAAATCCTACCCCTCCATCTGGTACTTTTACAATCAGTAACTGTTACATTTGTTCACTTCCTGCTTTCTGATATAATAAAAAAAAATTTCAAGTAATTTTTTTTTGTTTTATTATTTTGTATATTTATTTATTTATTTGTCACATAGAGAAGTACAAGGTGATATTATTATTATATTATATTATATTATATTATATTATATTATATTATATTATATTATATTATATTATATTATATATTTGAGCTGTCACAAAAGTAAAACAAAATATTAGTGAAAAATGAAAGTTTTTCATCGGGAACTGCTATTTTCTTGAAACTTATCTATGTTCCACTTTTGATTACAAAAGAACGAAAAATGGTAGAAACAAACTTTTTTTTCAGATGAAAGAGGGAATTCTTCCTTTTGGTAGTTTGCCTGTTTTTATAGCCAAAGAACAAAATATTCTTTGTGCCAAAATCGTCCGACCCATATTGATGGGGTTGTTTTGGAAACATTTATTTGATTGAATGAGTTAAATTATTTAAAGGAATTTAAAGGGCAAAAAGCTTTGGAAATTAGCTCGCTAATGCTGTGACAGTCACATGACAACTACTCCAAATTGTTTATTTTTCATCACTTAGGGACTAAATGAGTTCCCATCAAGCACAGGGCTGTTTTTAGGACATTTTAAGTGTATCACCCTGACTTCTTATGAATCCAACATGTAATGGCTAAGGTGATTATGTCTTGGAACAAAACTCTCAACCTTCTAATCATCAATACGGTACACAGAGATATTTGAATGCGTTGTGATGCTATCTCAACAGGTACTTAATGGCTGCAGGGAGAGTTTGAAGTAAACGGACCTCGTTAGGCCGCCATGATGAACTCCACATGAACCCGCTAGTATCTTTAGGAGATGAACAGATCAGGACATGTGACGTGATGCGGCCAGTGCTCCAAATGCAGTAAATCCAGGTTTAGAAGCATCGTTGTTGCTACACAAGCTTAATAATCATCTCATAAATATTACAACAACACCCACAATCTGGCAGGTCCTGGGAAATGTTTCAAATGTTACGATTAGATAATTTGATATTAGATATCACTACTCTGTCCACAGTACAGTATGAATTTGAAAAGAATATATATATATATTATTAAATTACACACAACCTCTTATGTATTATTGGGCAATCTGAGCATAAAAGTTTGAAATGTTCACTTTGTTACAAATACTTCACTGAACACATCATATTCTATCATATAATACATTCTGCATTGTTATCATTATATCATAATTATATAGTATGTTATTATTACATTGCAACATTACTGTATTAAATAAATAATGTTACTGTTAGAGTGGTGTCTCAGAAAGATTTATCAGAATTTTTTTTATTATACATTGCCATGCATGCGTTTCAATTCTAATAAGACTAACTAATGAAGGCTGACAAAACAGACGTTAAGGTAATTAATTAATTTTAGCTTACAGAGTTGAAAAAAACGATAACATATTATAAAATACTGCATAGATAATGGAATGTTATGATTATTATATCTAGGTCATATATTCAGATTCAGTATAAATACAGCATAGACATGATTTTTATATCATATATATGTGTGTGTTAGTTAAAAAAGAAAGAAAAATCAACTGAGAGAGGAAGAGTCAGTGCATCATCAAGTTTTAATGTATTCATTAATTAATAGTGAATGTAAAAGAAGAAACAGAAGTCCAATTGTATTCCGTATACCAGATGTGTCCGATGTCCAGCCTGCAAGCTATATTTGATTATTAAAAAAAAAGAAAATGTGTTTTGAATTTTAAAAAATTATACAAAATTATACTAAAAAGTATACTAACACATTATTATATTCTTCTGTATCCGGCCCTCTGTGGGAAAAACTTATACACTTGATAAATTTAGAAAAGTACTGTAATTTTGAAAAAATAAAATAAAATCACATAATTGCAATAGATGAAGCAATAAATGTAAAATGCAATAAGTACATATTTATTCTGATTTCATAATTAACACACTTAATGTTTTGCTCATTTTCAAGTAAACCCAGAAGAAGACATGCTGACCCGCATGTGCAAGGACATGTTCGTTTTAAATGTCCTAAAACAAGCACGACACTAAAATTGGGAAATCAAATTGTGGTATTAGTTTGACACCAAGTAAATACACTGCTACTGTCTTTTTTTACTTAATCACTGAATAATTTTGTGACTTTTGCATTCAAATTTTTGGTTGTGATTCTATTGGAATAAAACAAATATGACAATAATAACTAAACAAAGAAAAGAAAATGCATTAGCTTTTTGCACACAAGCCCTCCTCTCTATTTACCCTGTGTGCAATTAATATAACAATATATAAATATAGCAATAGAAACAACACACACACACACACATAAGCATGGATATTAGTGAAAATAAAGACAAAAAAAAATATGCATCTCATCACACTAGTGACTGGTATACATTAATACCACTGGTATTAATGATATTGATATTCGGATTGATCTGATCACCGCTGCACTGTAGTTTTCTGCTTAATTTGGAGTAATTAAGTCCCTAAATGATGTATAGGAAACATTTTGGATGCTTGTCTGTGACTTCCCCATAATGGCTCAATTCCAAGCGTTTATTTTTTTGCCATTAAAGCACATTTTCAAGGCAATTATCAATATTAATACTTTAAAGGAAATATTGCTATTGGCCTTAAAATTACAACGGGAAACCCGACATGATGAATTTAAATAAGACAATTAATAAATGTCACTGTTGTCATTTTTAATGAATATGTGTTATTTAACAATGGCCTTTTATTTTAGTATTATCGTAAAAATGCTCCACTTTACTTTTTAAATTGTTTTAGGTTAATAATGTGCACGCTGACCGAGTGTTTTAGTTATTATCCTCAACGTGACAATATGTATCATGAACGCCAATGAAATAATATAATCAACAATTGGTGACTTCAGGTCAGAGTGGCCTCTGATTGACCCTTTGGTTGTGGATTAAAACATAAACAACTTATCCTAAAAACCTCGTGACCTGCTGTCAAAAGAACAGACTTGTCTGGGGTCATGTGGAGTGGAATGATGTTGATGCAGATTTGAGATTGGAGGTGATGATGATGTGGTGGGGACAGAACAGTCACTGCCACACTAACCCCTGCCTGAACTCGTGACGTGTTTGTCTCCAAGCCCTTGTCCCCATCCACAAACTGTCACGCGTTTGTTTTCACGCAGCTTGCATATTACCTTGGAAAAAAAGTGTATATTTCCTAAATAATGGTCCCTTTAGTTTTTTTTTAGCTACTGTCCCCACCAAAAAAGAAAAAAAATATGTTTTAGATAAGGCACAATACACAAAGAATCATAGCCACAACCATTTTCACTACAAAGTTTAATTATTTTCACATTAACAACATTAAATTGGTTAATAAATGATGAATTCTTCATCTTAGCTGCAGAGGCACGTTTTCCCAGTTTCATGCAATCTAGTTAATTCATTTGTCATTATTAATAATTGCTTCATCTATATCCTGCCTTTTTGTCTGCATCGTAAAATATCTGTTGTTTACTCCTATTAATTAATCATTGATAATTACCCTTTTATTTATTGAACTATATTCATTTCTATGTAATATTATATCATATTCATTGTCATTATGATTCAGTTTAGTTTTAACATGTCTGACAAAAAAGGTTAAGGCTGAGAATGTGGCTTTAAATCATAGTTCACATAAATCTTAGCTATATTTCCCATGCCTTATCCCCATCATGTCATGATATATTGACTGCTGCATTAACATAATTACATTTTTGACATTTTTTGCTTACTTTGTATTTATTTGTGCTTAGTTGCTACTACTATTTTGCTCCTTAGACTGCTTATAGTATATTATTCTGACACACAAGCCCCTTTTTTAAAGTGCATGAGGAAGTTGGATTTGTGGATCAGACTGCAGTTGCGGCTACAGCCAGACTCCGTGGTGGCGCAACAACCTCACAGTTGAGCCACAGTTGATTGGGCCTTTTAGGTCGGTTTCTCTTAAGCAGGGTTTAGCACGAGGCAACAGCTGGCACAAGTTTATGGATTGCAGCCATTGGTGAGATGGAGAAGGAGGAGGGGTAAAGGCAGATTTTCCCCTTAATTTTTTTTTCTCTCAGCTAATCCCAATGCCTGCACCCTTGTATGAAGCGTATGAGCAACCTGCATTTGTGCCTTACTGTGGGGATTGAGCAAAATACATTTCAGCAGTGGACTAAAGCTTACCGAAGCTCCCACGATAGACCTCTTGTTCCTGAATGATAATTAAAGAAGACGAAAAAAGACCATTTTAAAATGCATTATAATTTTAAATACTGATAACCAGTTTGAAACTAAACATTGTGGTAATAGTCGTGGTTCTCAATTTTTCTATTTTTCAAATATGCTATACACTGACTGCATGGTATCGGAAGACTTGATTGAACACAGCAAATATGCAGCGCTCATGTCTTAATGCAACCATCACCAAATGGAGGACCTCGGTCCGAATGTGAACCCAGTGATGTCTCTTTAAGGACCAATGACCAATTAAAGTGAGTGGGAAATATAATAACATATAATCATGCCCGTGGACTGATCACACTGGCAGTTTGTAGACATAATTACCTCCGTTATTACGGTATCAGTTCAGTTATTATGGTGTTTACCTGCAGAGTGAATGAGATCCATACAATGTCTATGCTGTTTGGAAGGATGGCTTGCTCAGAAGTAAGAACAGTAGATCGAGAAAACCCAATGTTTAAAATCGAAAGAACGGACCGATATATTTTCATTCTTTCAGAATTCAGTGTCACACCACTCCTCATATGTTCTGTAGAGCCCAGTATGAAAAATCTATGAGTGTCATATAGCACATTGGTTTTCCTCCGATATCCATACAATCCTTACTGAAGACTCATTTGCACGTTGCTACACTGTAAATTAAACATCTACAACAGGGGTCTCAAACTCAATTTACCTGGGGGCCACTAGAGCTAGGGTCTGGGCAAGGCTGGGCCGCATTAGGCTTCCCCCCCCCAAAAAAAAAACGGATTTATTAAAAACAGAAAAATATACAAACTTTTTCAGTGCTTTGGTTCCGATTTTCTACAATAAAAGCTCTGATAAAACATTCCACTGTTCTCAAATATCTTAATTTTTATTTTTCTGCACAAAATAAGATGAAAAATAAATAAACAAATCAAGAATAAAGAAAATCAATCAATCAGTTATACATAAATATAATAATAAATAATAAAAACTTAAGAAACCACATATAGTTGGTGGGTAGACAAATTATTTTTTTCAGATTAAAATTATCAAAGCATTATTAGAGCCCTGTAGACATGACAAAACACGACTATAGTCACATTTATACTCTTTTTATTTACAACATATTGCGCAACTGCAGGGTCTTGAGACACATGCTAACTCGCAAACTAGAGAGCTAGCGACCTAAACGGTAGCCTTCAAGTTATTTCCTTTAAACTTAAATAGCCAAAAACTTACCACTTCCACATGGATAGGGAGGATAACTATTAACAGTTATTTAACCTTTAACATGAACATTAATCAAACGTAATAATTTTTTCTGGGTACATGATACCATACAGCATCCATATCAAACTTGCGCGGGCCGCACTAACATTAAACTTTCATATCAAGGCGGGGGCCTCAAACTAGTGTCCTGCGGGCCACATTAGGCCCGCGGGCCGCGTGTTAGAGACCGCTGATCTACACTGATAGGGCATTGGTGGAGTGCTTCCTTTGCAGATATCTTACTCAAACGTAAACAAATTCAGGCATATTCCAATGTCAGCTACAACAGTGACAAGAAAATGTAAAAGATGAAAAGATACTCATTAAATTATTATTATTTTATTTTAAACCGGTGCAGTTTAATTGAACTATTCATCCTCATGAGTTCATTCATTGTTTGTACTGTCAAACTCTTTATTATTTCTGTGAAATTTGGTCCTGTTTTCTTTTAAATGCAATTTAGGTGCCAAAATAAGTGTAATGGTTGTCAATTCTGTCATGCTCCGACAGAGAAGAGAAATATTTTTCAGCACAGAGAAACTAATCATATCTTTTCATCTGGACTGTACATACTGAGCTCGAAACTGAAACCAGTAAAATAGCATATTCAAATTGCATGCCGAGTTAGTGCATACATGTTAGCAGGTCCGCACTAATACTGAAAGTCCTCTCTGCCTCTCACGTCCCCCCCCCTGACAGTTCACCACGCACCCCCACATGGGACCTGGCTGTTCCCAAGGACAACGACGTGGCAGTGAGATCAACACGGACACCAACTTCCTGTTATCCTACAAGATATATCTTGAATTCAACAGTACATTTCACCTACTGTAAATAACCCAAAAATGGAGCCAAGTTGTAGAATTTGAGAAAGTGTATTTGAGGATTGGTTTTGGAGGCCTATATAAAGGTCTAAAAAAGGCCAGTACTGTTAGTCCAGTGAACGGCATCACGTGAACAACGGTATACGGCGATGGCAGGTTCGAGCTACAGTGATTTAGCCATATATATAGGTGTGTTAGAGCAGGAAAGAAAAGTGGATAGAAACAGAATGAAACAAAACAGGAAGTCATTACAAAATAAGGGTGTGAAAACAGGAACTAAGGCATAGAAAGGGTAATAAATCAAACGGTATTGTTTTTGGGTCTATCACCTCATGCTTTTCAAAATGTGTCGATTTAAGGGTTTATGGTTTGAATTGTCTTTATTTCAAAAATTGGTTTGGTTAAGCCTTTTGCGCTGATATTCTTCAAATTATGGGGATGTATGTAGAGTCTATAGTGATGCAAGCATTGCATAGCAGTTTCCATACCAATGCAAATGCAACTACGCTGCCTCCCATACTGGGGAGCGGTCCTTTTAAAAAGGAGAATGAATTTTTTTTTTTTTTAATGCTTGCTTCTCCATGAACCCAAAACTTCCATGCATCCATTTTCTGCCACTTATCGTGTCCAAGGCTATAAATCAAAAGTGAAACCTGACTTATTAGTCATGTGCAACTTTACAGCATTTTACTAGCTAAAAGATACATAAAACTAAAATTATGAATTTTATTGATTTACTGGAGTTATCATCGCTTAGTATGACTTTGCAGCACTATGTAGACTCGGATTCTGTACTTGTAGATCCACTTCGACTTTCCTGCATTTCTACTTATATCAATAATAAAACGCTACAGTCAGACAAATGGAACAATTTTTTTGTATTTTTTGCATTTTTAGAGTGCTTTTATTTTTCCACTTTGTTTACTCCACAGGAACGGGTGCAATGACTAGCTATTAGAGGAACATAAATAGCACTAAATGCTTCGAGGTTACATATGTGTACCCTCCATTTCCAACAATCTCACGACAGACTGAATGTTTTTTTTTTCTTCCTGCAAATGTATTCTATTTTTCCATCTCTTTCTGTTATTCCAGATCTGTGATTCTTGTGACTAAAATGCCAAATGGAGGCATCACAACAATCTCAATATTAATAGTTAATACTGCAAGACATCTTTCATGCATCACTTTGAATGGTTGAAAAGACATTAAAATTGAATTATTTTTTTGTACTTGGACTGAACCCAGTCATGCTATGAATAGATTAGTTTTGTATATATCCAAAGATATGCCTTTCAGCCATTTGCATGTCCTCTGGTGGGAGACTTTCATTTTTTCTGCTTCGATGAATATAAATTTAACTACGGACAACAAGAATGCATAAATCATCCATAAATAATAAACACCAAAAAACACATAAGAAGCTTTGGTGCCGTGTGTCAATAACACTTTAAATGTTGTGTTTGACTTGAAGTCATTAAAGCTCTAAGTGACATTTACACAGTAAAGTACGGTCAGGGAAGTCAGGTGACGCATACAAAAACAAAGAATAATAAAGTAAATAATAATAATGATATTGATAATGTCCGTTGAACTGTATCATAAATGTATTTCTTAAATAAATAAATACTCCTTAAATAAAAATGGCTGAATTTGCAGATTTCCTGACCCAATACATGGTAGAAACCACTAAACCGCCTCCTCCCAAATTGAACAAGTTGAAATGGTGATAAACGGAACCCCGGAGCGTGAATGGAAGCTAACGAGGTGAGCTTAGTTTAGCATGCTAGTGTGGTTCCATGCATGGATGAACAAACAACCAATGTTATATTAACCTTTGTTTTTAATTGTTGTTCATTATTCGTTGTTTAACGGGTCACTTTCTCTGTTTCCTCAAAGTCTGCTCTGTCACCACAATGCCACTCCAGGCTCATTTGCATACGAAACAGTGATTGGATGTTTACTGAGGGGAGTTAAGGGGTGGCAATCTGGGCTGTGAAGACACATGCAGCACTGACACTGAGATGAGAAACGAGTGGAGATGGCTTATGCTTTTTCTGGCGGAGTTTTGACTTCTAAAATGTTGATCTAGAGGGGCAAGCTGTTTATTTACGGGGACGTTGACCCACACAATTCCACAAATAAGTACAGTTTTCCAAGACCAGGTGATTGGCATGCTGATTGCAGAAATGCACCAAGACTATGGCCAACTATGTGGACAGGATCGCTATATCCGGACCGTACACCTACATACATGATCGGTTCCAAACTGCTTCAAAGACTACTGCAAAGACCCAGAGATGTGGACGACCGTGAGTTTGTGCACAAATGGTTCGCCAAAGAGTCCAGGTCTATGGTATAGGACCATACCGTGCACATGTACAGTTTGTGTACTTGTGTACTATGGAGCAATGATGTGACGTGGAAAACTTTGCAACTTTGCACTCAAAACACACAAACTACAAATCAAACCCCATGACCCAAAAACAGCCACAGCAAAAAAATGTGTTTTTAAAGTCCTTTCAATGTGTATAGAAATGTCATATGGGAGGCACTTAAAGTACCAACGCATCCGGAAGGGGTTGGGGTGTGCGTGAGCTGAAAGGTGATTGTCCTCCACAGAAGGAACTTCGGTATTTTTTTCATCTTTCTTTCTGCTAGCACTGGCAAACAGAAAATCAAATGCATTAAATTCATTTTTAAGCCCTGCTGAATGAATGAATGCATTTGAGTTTGAAGATGGAGGAGTAGATATACCATATAGATCAGAACTTTTCCCAAACAAAAAGAACACAAATATTATTCCGTTTGTAAAAATAGATAAATGATTATAAGAAATATATAAAAAAAAAAAACAAAACAAAACAAAAAAGTGAAATATTCTCTTCTTTTTTTGGTTATCCTCTTAATGAGCAAGGGGTAGAGTTCTGGTTCTTTCTTTTTGTGTGTGTCAACTATTTTTTTTATTATGAGTATTATGATTGTTAAATTATTATATAAAATGAAGCATAACAAGCTGCACGGCGGTTGAGTGGTTAGCGCGCAGACCTGTGTGGAATTTGCATGTTCTCCCCGTGCATGCGTGGGTTTTCTCCGGGTACTCCGGTTTCCTCCCACATTCCAAAAACATGCTAGGTTAATTGGCGACTCCAAATTGTCCATAGGTATGAATGTGAGTGTGAATGGTTGTTTGTCTATATGTGCCCTGTGATTGGCTGGCCACCAGTCCAGGTTGTACCCCGCCTCTAGCCCCAAGACAGCTGGGATAGGCTCCAGCACCCCTGCGACCCTCGTGATGATAAGTGGTAGAAAATGAATGAATGAATGAATGAGTTCTCCTATTGTGTGTGGAAGTGGTAACTTTTTGGCTTCTTATTTTGTCTTTCCCCACCCTTGGCCATCTTTGTATGGCTGGCAATCAGTCCAGGGTGTACCCTGCCTCTCGCCCAAAAATGTGGTAGAAAATGAATGCATATATGTAGAATGCTGCTGCCAGCAACTCATCCAGTGATTTGTACAGATAAATATTTCAATGTGAATGTGAAGTGTGAAAAAAAAATTCTGTCCCCTAGCCAGGCATGAAACCATAATTGACAATCAGTACTCTAAGCACAAATGTCAATGTGTTCCTCTGCGTTAAAAACACCAATTTAGAACAATGTTGTCCGCCATAACAAATTTGGAAATGATCATTGTGTCCCTGTGACTTCATGGACCGTGCCTTCCCCGGCAAGTGTCAATCAACCTCTGATCCTAAATATTAGGACAGTCTAACTGGAGTAACTGGGGCACATCATTTGGCCCAGTGGATTTCATGTTGACAGATGACAGCTTTGTTGGAATGGGATCAGCTGCAGCTCCCGTCCCTGGGAATGACCACTAGGGATGCTGTTGACTGAGAAAAAAAAAAAAAATCCATAAAAATAGGTCCGCACTTTCTTGCTTTTCTTCTATTCTCATCAAGTCAACTCTTATTAGCTGTGATAGAAAAATAGCACAGAGGGGGACTAACCGCACTGCGTTGGACCCTCCGAGCTGTTAAGCTCTCGAGAAAACTCATCTTTTTAGTCTTTAGCCTCTACCTCTCAGTGCCTCCTCAACCCTGAGCTCCTTAACGCTACATCAATACCACAGTTGGAAGGAGGCGCCACACTGATGTAAACACACAGGTTGGCCCCGTTTTGCACCCCAAGCTGACACGCTATGAAAAAGGTGAGTTTTGCGGTGACATTTAATAAAAAAAAAAAAGGAGAGCCAGCAACAATTTTAAGAGGATTGTTGTTGATGGCTGTGCAGATGTCACTAAATGGCAGCTCGAACATAAGTCAAGTTGAAGAATGGCCAGCTTCTGAGAGCATTCTGGGTCATGTGAGTGAACCACACTGGACCAGCAGGTAGCCTCTTGATCCTTTATCCTTGAAACATTGGTTGGGAAAGGCAGGAGGAATTGAATTTTTCACAGTTGTTACCAAGGCGGTGGGAACCTGCTGCTGCTCTCTCTGCAAGCCATAAAGTATTCTGTCCGGGCGCCTCTACCGTTTGACGCTGTGGGGTGAATCTGTTCTTCTGTACTTTAAGCCTTCGCTGACAGAATGAGAATACAAGGAAAGCCAACCTACTGTGGCATCGCAGCCGCTCTCTAATGGCAAAACTTCACTCTGGAACATTTGCCTCTGAGATTTGTTTTTCTTCCCATTAGTTTTTATTCTCTTTACTCTGTTCTTTGATAAAACTATAGTAGGGAATTTTTACACATTTACAAATGTCATTGAAATGTCACGGAAAATAAAGGACTCATCAAAAGCTAAAGCTGAAGTGAAGCTTATGCAGGTCGCAACGTTGCAGCAGCTTAGTTCACTTCGCTTTTCACAACCCGCAAAGATCACAGGGATCCTTTTACTTGGGTTAAAAAAAAAAGTTAATAAATGGTAATAAAGGTCCTTGGGATTTTAGTGGTTGTCTGATACATTTGGCAAGCTCTTAAAGGGGCCACGTCTTTCTCATGTCAGGGGCTTTTAAAACTACATATATTGGATTCCAATGGAGCACTATTGTAATATTCATTTTATAAATACTCCATAAATCTCAAGGTTGTGTTCAGGGTAAATTTGCATTCTTCTCTTCTTGGATTCGGAGCCTCCTCCCTGACCGAAGCTACCTTGCTGTCATTGGTCAAAGTTTCAGGGGCCAGACTTTGACTTTGAAGAATATTTCTCTCATGCGGTATTTCAGGGGTTTGTGTTTTTGGTATTTGTTTTTGTTCTTGTAACATTTACATGATGACAGTATTTTACGTTTTTAGCATTTTCCTGTTGTGTGGGTTTTATGGTGTTTACGGTTCTGGTTTTGGATCATTTTTGTGTTTGGGGCGTTTTTTTGCCCCATGTCAGCTATCGTATAGACCAGCATATGTCATGAATAATTGAACTAAACAAAACACTAATGCAGCACACATGGTCTAGCTTGAAAGAGAACATTATTCGAACTGTACATGTCTTGTTCCTCTACTGCTAAACGTCACTGAACAAGCAGCAGTTACACTTACCCAAAACAAAGATTTGTACCTTTTCACAGACTGAATGAAGTAAAAAAATATATACTATTGGACTTTTTCGTGTTTTCACTTGGACGACTGTATGCACTCCATCATTGTGTTCACACCTATAAAATTCTACACCGTTTCTTTTCTATTTATTATTATTCTTTGAATGCGTCAAATGGTTCAGGTCAATATTGCCCACTAAAGCAACTTTTGTGAACACGTTTACAATTGTGTCTTTATGCGAGTCGTTCATTTCTTTATTTTGTTACTTATTGCGACAAACCGACTCCACCGTCTCCTCCTCACATCTGCTCACACTGAAAATAGCCAGACGACAACCCCTCCTCCCCCATCTTAGAAAGTAGGGCTGATACTGGAATTTCACTCAGTCAGATAAAATAAACCAAGGGAGCCTTAGATGTTTGAAAAATAAGCAGTGCACTTTGACTCGGGCAGAAACCACTGCTCTCCATCTTTGTGAAGTATCTGATTAGACCTATTCTCCACTGATTAGAAGAAGTTTAAAATATAGAGAGGTTATTACATTCTCCGGTAAAAATACTCATAATCCTTGTAAAATAATCAGTACAATGGTTTTGATTGGCACCGTTCTAGATATAGGCTTTCCATTTTCTTTGTAGAAAAAAGTTTGATTCCTGGGGCTCTAAATCTGATGAACATATAGAAAATTTTTATGTTGGGGCTTTGTAGCCAAATTGAGAGCTACGTAGGTATCCACTCGCCCGTCTGTGAATAATGCTGCGGTGACCGGTTAGCGAGGCGTCATGTTCAAAAAGGGAAAAAAAATTTTGGTCATGTTTCACATAAGGATTGTGAATGATAGGCAAAATTCCCAAAAAGTGTTCTTCCCCTTTAATGTTTTAATTTATTTCCTTTTAGTTTTTTTATTAGTTTATTAGTATTCATTTTGTATTTGTACTTCTTTTTATGTATTGATTTACTAGATTGTGTAGCACTTTGGAAACAGTATTTATAAGATGTACTATATAAATAAAGTGGATTGGACCGGATTGAATAACACATTGTGAAACAGTGCAATTACAGTGCCCATAAAAATGGCAGACCAGTTTCCATTTTAAAGGTTTGTTTTATTTCATATATCCCAATAATATATCTAAGAGTCATGCCTGTAGATCTTTCAAAAAAGGTATGACGTGTTTCGTTCACATCAGTTGTCCACATTGTGGCAGTGTTTACTTACCCGCCCCCCTCCCCCTCAGCAACCAAATGGCCTGTAATGTTTTGGATTGGTTAATGTGGAACTTTTTGGCACCCGTAAGAAGGCTGTGTCATATTTCATTGCCTGCAGATACCCTTGGTTTGCATACAGTTCCTTTTGTCCTGCCCAAACAAACAGAAAATATTGTTCATCATAAGTCTGCTTTGACTTGACTGATGCACACATTTAATGACTCATAAGCGGTAATCACTTTCGACTGAAGTCTAAAGGGAGCCTCTGCATGATGGTTTCACCATGCTGCACCGAATTGATGATGTCACACCTCCAAACAGTTTGGGTGTAGCACTCACTTCCTGCATATTTAAATCCTTAATTTAGTATTAAGTCCTGTCACAATCAATCCTGCCCTGAATGCTATCACTCGGCCCAGCTGCAATTTCAACAATTACAATCAAGCCCAAGCGAGTTCCATATCATCACGGCCTTTGTTCATTTCAGGAAATACTTCTCAATGTGAATTTGATTCTACTTGTTGGAAATGCTGCAAATAGCACATTTTATCAAGACTTTTTGCATTATATCAATCAGTCAAACCACTGTTTAAAACGGTCACCTCCGTGATTACAAAGAGTGTAATGGTACATATATTGATAATCAGATTTTTCACCATGGGAATACGTGGCTTTCCCATTCTGAGACGGCTTTCATACAACGCATAGTGGGCCTGTGTGACAAAGATGGAGGGAGAAGAAGTGTTTATATGAAAAAGTTGTGCAGGAAGTGTGATATTTTTCCAAACATTCCTTTTGATAGCAAACATGTTGACGTGTTTCCTCATCCAATTCAAGAAGAGATTAAATCATCTGAGTCCAAGTAAGTAGAAAAGACAAAATTTCAACATACTATTTGCTGTTTAATATTTTATAGTTCATAGTTCAAATTATAAATCTAAAATCCTTTAATATACATTTTGGGGGACTTAATTCAGTAAACCCTGTAAAATTCTGTCACGGTCAGGCTTGAGAGCTTAACGGTTTGACCCCAGGATGCAGAGATGAGGACCCAATTGCAGGTAAAAATGTATTTATTGTAGATGCTATGCAGCAGCACAACTCATGAGCAAGGCAACATAAAAACGACAATGACCCAACAACTAAAGGAGTGCGCACCTGAACTAAATAGAAACAGAAAATGGGAAACAGGTGTGGGAGATAATGGAAAGCAACGGAAAACAAAACAGAGCAACACAGGAAGTGAATACAAAATAAGGGCATGAACCAGGAAAAGAGGAAAACTAAGAGCTGTCATGAGGGGGTGAAGCCCAATCGTGACAAAATTCGATTCAGTTTTTATTCTCTTGTGTAAAAACATCCAGTACCGCAGGGTAATATTTTTTTTAATGTGCTCCTCCACCAAGCTCGGGTCCTCTACCAGACCAAAATGTCAGACTGGTTGGCCATTACTGGATTTGGAAGTCACACAGGATTTTGGATTGTTCTCAGCCGTCTACCATCTCAACTCAGGGACCTGCTATCCATTTTTAGTCCTGATGTTCCTGTACACTAAGCCTGCTATCTGGTTATACTGCTCCACGTATGCCTTGTCTGCCAGCATCTTAGACCCTGCTGTCATGTGCTGCACCGTCTCTGGGGATTCTTCGCAGACTCTGCACCTGGGGTCCTGTCTGATGTGGTTGACTCTCTAGCCTTTTCAAGTCAGTGCTATGTTTTTCCTTACCTCTTCAATTTGTCGGTGGAGATCTGATTGTATTTCTTGGGCAGTTCATTCTCAAGGTTCACACCTTTGCTCTCCTCTGTAAGAAGCCAACTTCTCTACAGGTTGCCGTTATTTTTACCTCTAGACTTCTCTTCCATGAGATTGCCCTTGCTCCTTCCAGCTAGTCATGGTGTTCATCTTGTTGCCAAGCATCTCTTGAATGACTGATGCTGCGGCATATAGTAGTCCATTGGTCCTTGTGATATATTTGGTAATGATACTTAGCAATGCTGTGTTGACTGCAGTAGGGACTCCAATGGTAGTTTTTTTGGATATTATCCTAATCTACTGTATATAACAAAGACAAGCACAACATGAATAGACTCACTGTTGGTATGAGAGAGAGAAGATGATCACATTGTTGCCTGATGTGTGGGTGACAGGTGTTAGCACGGGTTAACTTGATACTAAAATACTCACTAACATAATGTCATCAGACCTTACATTTACAAACAGCATCAGTATTTGGGAACAATCAAAGAAATAAGAATGTGAAAAATAGAAGTCCATTTGTGGTAGTTTCAGTATCAATAAAAGCTATGACATTTACTTGGAGCACACAACCATGGTATGTTCAAGGACAAAAACTGTGTGCCGTCTAACAGCATATTATTTCCTATAAGATTATAGCCCATATTCCCAAAATACATTCACACAATTCCATGTAGCCATTTACTTTTTTAAAATTTATTTAATAGGGGTCGATATGCTCATTTCCCGTCCCTTTGTATTGAGTTTTGGACTCCTATAGAGCAGCCACACACAATACCAGCACAGAAAGCCTTCTAGTTCTTCCAGAATCTACACCTATTCCAGCTATGTTTCTTTGGATTTCATGCCTCTTGTGAAAACATTTTGTTTTAATGTACTCCACCCACGGCTGGCCTCCAGAATTCCGGAAAGACTGGACGGTCGAAGTTTCTCAAGAAAAAAAGAGGTTGCTTCAAGTAGCTTTAGCATTTTAGCATTCTACAGCATTGGTAACGTCTAATGTGCTATGTGGGACTACCTGTGTTTAAAAAAACAAACAAACTGGTAGAGCCACTAATTGTGGTTATATGCACACTCTATCATGCTACACAGACAACCGCTTTTGCATCTTTATGCTTTTAAGCATTATATAGTGCCCCTCCTGCTAAGGTTTGACCAAACTGCCTATAAAAATGTCACGCACCACATTGCGGCATCAGGGACATTGGGTCATTACATTCATTTTTTTGGGTAAAGACCTCACCACTCACTGAAAATGGCAGGTTGCGACCCACCAGTTGAGAATCACTGCTGTAGATGACACCTCATTTGAACCTGCAGAGCTCAGCTCGACTTTAAAATTTCTACTCCTTTGTCAGTTTTTTAGTCAGCAGGTTTAAAGTACCAGTCATATATTACTTCACACACTCCGCTCACTCTATCCATTTGCTGTGCCCCCACATGACTTGAATACAAAACTGTTATAGTGGAAAACATACAAGCAATGTAATGAACATGCAAACTCATGTGATAAATAATACAAGTTCCCATTATTACACTAAGCAAAGTCCAAAAGTAGGAGAAAAGGGATTTTTCAAATCAGAAACATGTACAAATTTTATCTTCTACGTGGTACAAAGTATGAAACATTTTGTCAAGAGTGCTGAGATGACATTGTGTTGACATTGATTTGTTTCAGGTGACCAAATCCCCTAGGTTGGATTTATGCTTACAGTGACTTTCAGAGGACATCTATGATTGCTTTCACTGTGTTATTTTATGACTCCCAGGCCCTGAATATCTTGTGCCTCTTATATTTTGCATCGGTCCCCTCACACCAACATCTATATTTGTCAGAGTGTCACTGCTCTCATTATCACACTCTTGTGCCAAGGAAGCACAACAGAGATGTGCGTGCACATGTCCCTGTACAAGGGACAAGGTTGTACAATCAGGATGAGAGCAGGTAGTTCACAAACATAAAACGCACACAAACACACACAGTGGAATATAACAGCCCACATTAGTCAGCATTGTGCAACGAAAGTGTAGGTGAAGGCAAAATGACATTGCCCATGAGAGTCAAATTGTACATGCTTGTCTTGAAGCCTCACTGGGTTTGAGTTTGTCACGTCAAAACAAAAAAAAAACAAAAAAATGAAGAAGCAGCTTTCCATCCTGTATAAAAAGGTAAGGACAGATTACCCCCTATACTTTAACCGCTCCAACTACGAATCTATTTTAATTTTTTTTTTTTTTTACAAAGTCATCTTTGAGGTTTTCTCCGGGTACTCCGGTTTCCTCCCACATTCCAAAAACATGCTAGGTTAATTGGCCACTCCAAATTGTCCATAGGTATGAATGTGAGTGTGAATGGTCGTTTGTCTATATGTGCTCTGTGATTGGCTGGCCACCAGTCCAGGTTGTACCCCGCCTCTAGCCCCAAGACAGCTGGGATAGGCTCCAGCACCCCTGCGACCCTCGTGATGATAAGTGGTAGAAAATGAATGAATGAATGAATGAGTTCTCCTATTTTGTGTGGAAGTGGTAACTTTTTGGCTTCTTATTTTCTTTTTCCCCACCCTTGGCCATCTTTGTATGGAGTTTGCATGTTCTCCCCGTGCATGCGTGGGTTTTCTCCGGGTACTCCGGTTTCCTCCCACATTCCGAAAACATGCTAGGTTAATTGACGACTCCAAATTGTCCATAGGTATGAATGTGAGTGTGAATGGTTGTTTGTCTATATGTGCCCTGTGATTGGCTGGCCACCAGTCCAGGGTGTACCCTGCCTCTCGCCCCAAGACAGCTGGGATAGGCTCCATCACCCCCCGCGACCCTCGTGAGGAAAAAGCGGCATAAAATGAATGAATGAATGAAGTCATCTTTGAATTGGTAAAATAGGCTCAACTGCTGTTGTTCAATGCTCATTATAAAACAACATGAAATATGTCCTGACAAAATGATGCATCTCTGCGGTACCAGACTTAGCAGAGTGACGATTCCTCAAGCTGTCCACCATTCATCAGAGCCTCTGTGACAGCCCGCTCAGCTTGATGTTTGTTCTACAGCTGATGAGCAGCGATAGCAGGAAGCGTGAAATGCAATAGACTTCAGCATCAGTTGGCACCGGCAGATCTGTCGGCACACAGACATACTAGTTAATTCAAAATGGTGCGGGTAAGTAAGGGGTAGTCAGATGGGCTATCAGGCGCTCACCATTTTCATTTTACAGAAAGGATTCTGTTGGACTGGTACAGGAAATTGTGTTACCTTCCCGACCTAATCCCCCTTTTTCTCCACTCTCTTCTGTACCTTGTTTTTTTCCAATTAATTGAGTCATTTAATTAAGGATTTTAGCTACTCCACAAAGCTCTAAATCTAAATGACAGCACACCCTTCATAAAGTACACCAAGCTTTATCCCCTGAGATGTTCATATACAGTAAAAGGACACTTTGTCTCTTCACAGTCTAAGTCAATGGCTTTTTTCATATAGTCTCAGTTTTTCAATTTCCTTGTGACATTTTTGCCTCACTGCCATCCAGCTCTCTCCTTCCATTCCAGGTACGACAATACATCCACCATTAAGTCTTTATGAGTTGATGCGAATGTCACAGGGGCGCCAAGACAGCCATATATCATCCTAGTCTGCCTTATTTTTGCTGAGCTTTCATTTTGCTTTTTTTTTTTTCTCCTCTCACACCATGACAGTACGACAGTGCGGCAATCTAACATCGGCTCAGAATCACCACATTGCTCCTTGTACATATGAAGCTTGCCCCATCCAGTTACAATTTTATCAACATCTTCAGATATGACACTGCCATAACTGCCGCCAGGATCCATCCATTATGGGACTTTGGCTCTGATGTAACTGCTTCCTCCACAAACTGAAATACTTTGGTGCAAAGGTATTCAGACTAACAAGAAGTGACGGAAAGAAAGATGTGTATCACTTAACTAGCGTTGTAGTAGTATACTTAATGAGATTGTTTGGTGTAGAATGTTACAGTACAGGTGTGTGTACACACACACAGGTGTGAAACAGAGGGGTTTTTTTGCATGCTTGTCACACTTAAAATGTTTCACATTAAACACAACTGAACATAAAATGCATTTTTTAAATAAATTTTGTCATGAAGGGACGAAAAAATTTTATCCGCATCAGACTTTTAAAATCATTTTTGCCGACTCCTGCGAGTACCATTCCCCAAGTCTTGGTATAACATGACTTAACATATCGGTCAGATATGTGTCATATAACCATTCAGGCTGCAGTAGCATCGGATAGAGTTACATCTATTGGTAGGACTTGACCTGCAGTATAAACATATGCTATTGTGTAAAGTGTTAGCTCGGCTAATTATCGTCAAACCCCTCTGTTCAGGCAAAAACTTTTGCGGTATCTACCACTCTGTGCCTGACTCGGTATGCCTTCTCCGGCTTGAGTCAACACCCTGTGAATCATCCACTTGACTTTGACATAAGTTAGGCCGCCTTCCACTGATAGGGTGGCACAAGCTTCCTGAGATTTGCAACAAAATGACCCAGAAACTCACAAGCCAGGTCAAGGCATTTGCAATCTGCTCAAACGCTTGAAAGTAGGCCTCTTCCGTCTTAAGGAAAACAGGAACCAATGAAATATGCTCACTCGCTTCAAATGTTTGCGCAGGAGCTTTGCCTGCATCCTGGTGGCCACCAGTGAAGGCTCTTTGTAGCGCCATTTGACATAACGCAAGTGCCTCTGCCTCAAGTTCGAGTTTAAGGTCCAGTTCCCTTCTCGAAGTTGGTGATTCATGCAAACTTGGAAATAAACCTCTTTGACTGTATTTTTGCTCAAAAGCACTGCGTTCAGTCCTACAACCAGTTTTCCAACTGACTTTATATCACCAGCCAAAGCAAGCAGACGAAAAAAACAGTCAGTGACTGATGCACGATCGTGCCTGCTGTCTTGTGAAGTTTAAGATTGCAAGGTGCCTACTGCAACATTTTGAGAGCGGTGTAATATTTTAACAGGCTTATGTCAGCCATACATGCAGAATGCTTGATGCCACTCATGCTAATGTGCTAGTGTACCTAATGTTGTGGCCAGTCAATGCAGGCTACAGATACCACTAACTGAAAATAAACACAATTCTTAATAATAATTCTTGAAATAAAACAAAAAAAAATCCACACAAAAGCTGTGGACGGAAGGAAAAAAAACGTTCTCAAAACCAGGATGTGAAAATACTAGTGAGGCAAATAGCACAGAAATCCAAAAATGTAACATAAAAACAGAATGAGTACACCCCACAAAACCAAAATATAGCACAAATGCTATGAAAACTAAACAAACCATACTTTCCAAACAGCACACAACGATAAAGTGTTGGCGCAAACAGCAAAATTTGGCAAAAAAATGTCTTGTCACACATGCAGAGGTGACTGAAATAGAGCTGCTTGCTGTCTGCCTCTTTTATCTCAGCTCCAGCTGATTGCTAATCACCTCCACCTGGGATGCACCTTCCTGGCGCGTCGCCTCGCACACAAAGGGAAGAATAAACAGACACACCCACAACAGTACGGAACACTTGCCTTTTTTGTTCCGTAACTCTCAGGATCTTTGAGAAAGCTTTTTTTTTTTGTTGAAAAAGTCTGAATATGTGACAGAAAATTACATTGAATCCACATTTTGCCAACATTTTCACATGAAAAGGCTGGGGTCTTAAA
This sequence comes from Doryrhamphus excisus, assembly GCF_037039965.1. Classification (NCBI taxonomy): domain Eukaryota; kingdom Metazoa; phylum Chordata; class Actinopteri; order Syngnathiformes; family Syngnathidae; genus Doryrhamphus; species Doryrhamphus excisus. The sequence continues at coordinate 17,233,188 of NC_136368.1, read as the reverse complement.
CTTTTGATCAGCTGACAAACAGCCTATAAACAGCCAGGTGAGTGGAAATATGAGGTAATAAACATAAAAGAAATCTTTACTCGCTAAATGTACTGCAAAAAAGGGCAGTAAGGATAATTCATAATGCCGCCTGCAGAGAACATACTAAGTCCTTATTTCTAAAATCACAAATACTTCAACTTGCTGATATAGTTCATCTTCAAACAGCTAAAATAATGCATAAGGCTAAAAATAACCAATTACCTAAAAATGTCATCCAATACTTCTCTACAAGAGAGGAGAAATATGATCTCAGGGAAGAAGTACATTTGAAACACTTCTATGCTAGGACTACGTTAAAAAGCCATAGCATTTCAGTATGTGGAATCAAACTATGGAATGGATTGAGTAAGACCCTCAAATAATGCACAATCGGTACGAGGTGCATTATTAAAAAAAAAAAAAAAATTTTTTTGGAAAGCAGGAAGTGAACAAATGTAACAGTTTGTAAAAGTACCAGATGGAGGGGTAGGATTTAATAAGCTTTGCTTCTTCCTACTCCTTTTGGACATGTGGAACTGTGAACTGATTATGTGATGCATTCAATTGTAATCTGATGCATGTTCAAATGAAATAAAACCATTACCATTACTTTTCATTTTAATGCTTGTTTGCAACACATGAAAAGGTTTTTGACTCACTCCCATTTCTTCCTTTTGCATTTTGAAATTCTTCTTCGAATCACATTTGATCCAACAGTGCAAAATAGAAATTCGTGTAATTTTTCCAACTGATCTTAGTACAACTAAGAATGTACAACGTTTCACCCTCACCCACAAAAGATCTACGCCAGGAGGCGGCAGAGGAGGTTTAAATATTACGCGCTAAACATATTGTTACGAAAATCTAAATGTCTTCTATTATTTGCTTGCTTATGTGAGTGCATAGTGCCTGAATATTGTTTTTGTTGTACAATGGAAATGCTGTGAATGCAATCATGAGGACTAGTCTTTGATCGTAGACATTGCAAGGCTGAAGACTTTTAAGGACGGTGAAAAAAAATGGCAATATGTTCAAGGGTAAAAAATCCTTCTGTGAAGCACCTTGTCCCAAATTTACTTTAATGAATTTTCTGCTTGATAAACCTTGTTCAATTTCCTACACTCTGTACCCTTTAGATTGGCCTCACTTGACAGCTTGTCCCTACATCTTTTTGACATGAATTACAGACAATCACAGCAGTCAAACAGGAGTCTGCTAAATGCATTTTCTTCACTTCGAAGCTGTAGTCAAGTACAAGGCTAAAGTTGTTGGCGAACATTTGTTGTTACAAAGTGTAATGACCGTGCATGCTGTAACCCAGCCTAATAACGATAGATTAACTCCAATGGGTACCCACTGGGTATTGATTTGGAGACTTGCTGTGAAATTGGAGCTGTCAGATGTTCTATTGGGCCCTGATATGATATTGATTCCTCCTGCCTAGCTGCCAACAAAGAGGCTGGTTACTTGAAACAGCTTGGTCAAAGCAAGATGCTCTAAAAAAGCGTATTGGAATTTGAAAATAATAAATTTGTGCAACTTTAGGTCCCTGCTAATGTGTGTATTGCTGCACTGCATCAATACAGTTATCTCCTGTTAATAATAATGAGTCATTTCTGGCTCCTGGGCATATGTACACATCATTTTAGCTGTTCAAATTATTCTCTCTTGAAACTGGTTACTCTCTGAGTAACCAAGTGGTTAGTATGTAGGCCACACAGTCAGGACATCGGGAAGACCTGGGTTCAATTCTCTGTGTGGAGTTTGCATTTTCTCCTCGTGCATACGTGGGTTTCCTCTGTGTACTCCGGTTGTGAGTACACGTTAAGTGTGAATGGTTGTTTGTCTATATGTGCCCTGTGATTGGCTGGCGACGAGTCCAGGGTGTACCCCGCCTCTCTCCCGAATACAGCTGGGATAGGCTCCAGCATACCGATGACCCTCGTGAGGATAAGCAGCATAGAAAATAGATGGATGGATGATATTGAGATGCAAGGATGAACAGTAGTGGGACTCAGGGTGAGGATGTGAGGCGAGGCTTACATGGGGAGCTGGTGAACAAAATGTAAGAAACAAAAGTAAGAATAACTCGAGAAGCACAAGCAGCAAGAAATGCTATAATTTAACCGAATGATGAGTCAAAAGGAACGCAGTTCCTTGAAGCAGAGTCAGTTGATGAGCAGGTAACCACACCCCATGGTCAGGAATGGAGGGGAGGAAGGGAAGGAAATATCCTCACAAGTGCCTTGGGAGGTAACTTTCTTTGTGAACTAGGGCAACATAAATAAAATTAACTCGACCCGACTTAACCTTCCAATCTCAATCGGTCAATTTGTCCTGTTTTGTGATTTAGTCCACATCTCCATTAAGCAAAAAGCCTACAATTCACAATACCATCACTGACATAGAGCTTATGGCTTTGCCAGTGCACGCACATTAAAAGGAGCATTGGCATCAAAAAACAAGTCAATGAATGATCCTTCCATATGAGATAAAAGAAAAGTGCAAACAAAAACAAAAGAGAAAACCACATACAGCACCTCTATTCCTGTCACGGTACGTTCCTTTTTAAATTAGGGTGCCTTCAGCAAAGCCCTGTCGTGTCAGTAAGTGCATACAGGCAGTCAGCACCCTGGGTGGCCCAAATCAAATAGCTTTGATCAGCTCTTGGAGACTGACCTAAAGTGACTGTTAAAGGTGTGGTTGAAACGGCCAACACCAACACAACAGCCATATCCACTCCACTACAGTGGGAATGATAATGGCAAAGTACTGTGCTAATGTGCTCCTGTCACTTCACTGATCCATTGATGTCTTATTTAAGGGGCTATAATTCATTGGCCCACTGTGATCTCTATTACGGCGAGACACCACACATCCCAGATGCAGAATGGAGAGAAGGAATGGTATGAGAGTGAGGAAAAAAAGAAAGCTACGACAACTCGTCCATGCTGCGCTTGGTCATTGCGCTACACATCATAGAGGTGATAAAATGAAGAACAACAGGCTAAATAGGCGTCTTTTAAACGGGATCTACAGTATGCAAATTTTTCGGCCCCTCTAAAAATGTTTGTTACTGTCTGCTTGGGTGTTAATTTAAAGATAGTTACACTAACACTATAAGTCGACTTACACCGTAAGTCAGAACCCGCACACAGACAGAGGATGTCATGCCTCAGGCTATTAAGTAGGTTGGACCCCAAAAGATGTACTTGGGCAGGAGGAATTGAACAAAAGAGTCGTTATTGGCCAAAAGGATTACTCTCTTGGTGGCCACACAGGCGAAAAAAACAACAAAAAAACTATGGTGCAAAAGTACAAAAGGAAAAATGGCACCACAAAAAAGGCTAACAAAAAAAAAAACAAAGATACTAGATACCGGGGACAAACTACCTGGCGGGCAGGAAGGCGACAAGCAGTCGGTCATTGCTCAAAGTACAGCAGCAAAAGGTAGACAGGCAAAAAGACAAGACAAGGGGCATGTAGTGTGCATCCAAACAGTGCAATCGAACGATGGCTTGCTGCCACCACAGGTGTGCCTAAATAGGTGAAGTGAAGATAGAAAACACCTGTAGGTGGCTGGGTTGCTCCTTCCATCAGGGCGGACCAGAGTCTGAGGAGGTAGAATGAAACAATGAGCAAGGAGTAAATACAGCAGAGCGTGACACAGGACCTCCTGTAAAACACCATCCTTCCGACTGTCAAACATGCTTTGGAGTTGCGTGCAACCCTGTTGACCAACAAATCAAACACACAGTAATTCATAACCTTATTTTTACATTCTGTTACAATAAACATACCATAAGAATTGTTTGTAAAGAAGGTCATCAGGGGCTTGCGTACTTATTTTTGGGAATAAGCAACCACATCACTATCTGTATCTGTATGGCCATCTAACTTATCTGTATCCATAGCTGTACTCGGAGTGGGTGGGATATAAACCAGAAGTGGGCATGGTTGAGTCGGAAATGGGTGGGGTTGAAATTGGTACATGTTAGGTCTGAAACTGATCAAGTAGAAAGCGCACACTTGAAAGTACTTGCAAGCGTGAAAAGTGAATTTATAATAAGGATCTTCTTTCATCGCAATTGCAAAAAATGATGAGCTGTACTCATTTCATGCTCATCCCAATTTTCCTCACTGTATAGTCAAAGGCCATCTATTGATCGCCGCCTGCAGGTACACACAATTTGGAGGTACCCTTGTATATTTACAATAGTAAATGTTACTTTGGGTTAGCTCTCATATCAGCAAACCAAAGGCATGTTTTCTGTTGTTTTCTTATTAGGCCGCTTTGGTCCACAAGCTCACTTATTCTGTTATGTCCTGCAACAAAGTACAGAAATGAGGCACTTGGACTGTTGCATCAGGACCTTAACTGTCAATCATTTGCTGTTAAAGGGAACTGCACTTTTTGGGGAAATGTTGCCCATCATTCACAATCCTTATGTGAAACATGATTACATATTTATTTCCTTTTTCTGTGCATTATAACACAAGAAAACGACTTTATATGAGCTAGCTAACAATGCACATCATTGGGATACACCTATTTTGACTATGAAGTCCTCTAAAAAAAAAACCTCTACCATGTTGCATCCCAATAATGTGCATTGTTAGCTAGCTCGTATTAACTCATTTTTTTCATGTTATAATGCACAGAAAAGGGAAAGAAATATTCATTGTGAATAATAGACAAAATGAAAAAAAGTGCAGTTCCCTTTTAACACAACTGTTTTTTCCCCTCTCCATTCAGATGAGGTGTATATCAGAGCAAGTCAAGTAGAACCAAGAAAATGCATTCCTGGTCCTTAAAGAAGTGGCGCCTCCCAAACCAGGAAGTGTGAAAACCAAAGTCCTTTGATTGAGATTGGCTAACTCACTGAAAGGCTGCATGAATGCTGTATAGGCAGACACACAAAGAATGAAAAGAAAGGAGGAAGATAGGCATTACTATTCTAAGGTGAATCAAGTCAAACTGACAAAGGAATCAGACCAAGCTTGGATGGCTCGTGGGACTCCTGAAGCAGCTGACGAGTACTGACAAGCCAAACAAAAGTGATCAAAGCAAAAGCTTGGGTGTGGGAGGCTGTTGGATGAGGTTATGAAGCACGGTTTTTGGCCAGCCTCAAAGAGTTTCTGGCAAACTCTCCGACACCTCAGAAAAGGGACGCAGTGTTCCTGTACACACAGTCAGTCTACAGTGGGGATGGAGGTCTGCTGACCTCAACTAGGAATATAATTGGCTTGTGGAAAAAATATATTCTCAATCCTAGAAACGCACTTTCTGTAGAGGAAGCTGAGTCTGAGGAACAAATGCATAGATAAACGTGACTCAGGGATCTGTAAACAAGATGTCTGGAATTTACTTAGGGTCCGGATGATGTGGGTCAAAATTGGGTGGTGTCAGTACCTCCCAGAGGGCAGTCGAGCGGGTGTTGTGAGGGGTGGGTGAAGTTCTGCGTAATGGTGAGTGTTTGCTGGTCAAGCATGTTGTTTTTGGTGGTCGGTGTCTCGGCAGCTTCCGTACCACAAAGTGATGCTGCTGTATATGATGCTGTGTGTGGTGCCAAAGTAGAAAGAGCGCAGGATGGGGACCAGGGCTTTGGATTTAAGCCGTTTATACAAACATTGTGTGTTTTGCATTTTGTTCCCTTACTGTTCCCAAAATGAACCAAATCCTGTTGCTGAAACTCAGGTACGTACTGAACTGTGATGACTTGCCTACTGTTACATCCCTTGTTGTGACTGTTTTACCTCTACGGGACATTCGATGAATCCCAGATGGAAGGCCAGCTGTTTTGGGTTTGTCATTGAAAATAGAGCAAAGAGTATGTTTTGTAAGAATTGGTATGCAGGTCAAAGGTTGCATTGCTGCATGGTGTAGGTGGTGTAGATTTACAGTAATATTTTCATATTCACACCTGCTTCTGGTTCCTCATACCAAGACCGAGATGGCTTTCTGTTATAGTTTTTTAGGTTCATTGAACCTTGATAACTGAGTTAAAAGTATCCATCTGCCACTGTTGTGATTTCTACTGATACCAGAGGAGTAATTAAAAGACCACCGGATATCCTACTGGTGCTGGGTTCGATCCAAGATCGTGCTCAAATACACATTCCAAGTGTGGCACGTCTGGATACCTTGGCTGTGTGATGAACCACCCAAGCAGCTTCATCAACAGTTTACAGAAGCAGGAAATGAAACGTGGCTCCAAATAAATTTAAAGTTGTTTTTTTTTAAAGCTCTACATGCTCATCATTTTCATCATGCTGGTACGCCTGGAAACTACTCCATGTCGGTTGTATCATGTTTAATCTATATAATCACAATCCACAGCTGCATATTTAACACAGCAATAGTGGGTCAAACCTAAAGGTTGCAGGCAGCACTTGGGACGGATCTCTCATTGTAAATGGCTCGGAGTGCAAAAAATAAAAAAATAAAAACTAACAAAAAAACTTTGAAAAAACAATATTTTGAACTGCCACAATAATGGAACAATAATTAAATGAAAATACCTCAAGGTGATTACTTTTCTCAGCATTTTTTTAAGGACAGATTATAAAAAGAGATTATTTAACCCAATTAATCATCAGATCATCATTAATTAATTGATTTTTTTTTAATATCCTCCCAGCACTAATTGTTTTGGAGGTGAGGTTTAATTCCATGCACTGCTCGACTTATAGCATGTATGGGTTAAAAAATAGATATTTCTTGAGTTTAAAGATAATTCCATTACATCTTTTCAGAAATTAACTAATAAATGGTCTGTGTTCTGTGGTAGACTATGGTCTATATAAGTGATTTGTAATAATTTGGTCCCTGGGGGGCAGTATGGCAAAAATGTTGAGGCATTACCTTACATTATATTACCTTAAAACTAAATGAAGTCAGTCTGATATGATAGAGTGAAAAAAAGATATCCTCTGAAGTGTTTGCTTCTTAAATTTAGAAGAAATGAATTCAAGGCTGGATTATTATTATTATTATTATTATTATTATTATTATTATTATTATTATTATTATTATTATTATTATTATTATTATTATTAGATTATTCTGTACATACTGATTTCTCACACAGTGCATATTAAAACCGAGGGACAGGAAGTCTTTATGGCATCATGTGTCTCTGTAAACAAATTCAGTGCAATCTCTGTTAATTCAGCCCTTCAGCCAATAAGGAACTTTACTCCAACACAAATAAAATAATAATTCACATTCTTCAAACTCTTGCAATAATACATTCAATGCTGAAAAATATAAACAGAACATTAGTTTGTTTTTGGATTATTGTATTTTTTGGAGAATTTTGGAGAATGTTCCATTTTGAAAAATAATAATAACAGGTTACACAGAAGTTACGTATGTTTCACATTTTTTCCCCTGACTGTCCTGGAATGAACTGAACCGTGACATTAAAACTGTGGTACACACCGAAACGTGATTATAGCATACCATGACATCCCTGAAGTAATTTATATAAATGTATCTCACTCACAGTAAATAAATAAGTTAAAGGTCTTGATTTCTTGTTTACGTTATAAGGGGCCACTTGAAAAAGATCAAATTTGCTGACATCTGCGGAGCATCCAAATAAATGTCATCTGGAATTTATCCATCCCCAATCAGGCCCACATCCTGCTGCATTGTTTGTTGAGAATCAATTATACATGCTTGGACTGCTTGGTCTGTAGTGTGCAAATGCCAAGAATTCAATTTATTTTACTGGTTCAGGCCAAATGTCTGTGAGGCTCCAATAATAACACCAAATAGTTTCTCTGCACTGTATTTTCATTCTGATTTCTACATGAAACTGTGAGATTTCAATTTATGTCCCTTTTGTTTCAAGCTTTATCGACTAACGTATAGCGTATTTTCTGCACTATAAGGCACACAAAAAAGCCTAAAATTTATTTTTATTATCTATTATCTATAGAATGGGTGCTAGAGCCGATCCCAGCTGTCTTCGGGCAAGAGGTGGCGTACACCCTGGACTGGTTGCCAGCCAATCACAGGGCACATATAGACAAACAACCATTCACACTCACATTCATACCTATGGACAATTTGGAGTCGCCAATTAACCTAGCATGTTTTTGGAATGTCAAAGGAGAACATGCAAACTCCACACATAGAAGGGTGGAAATGAACCTGGGTCTCCTAGCTGTGAGGTCTGCGCGCTAACCACTCGACCACCGTGCAGCCGTTTTAATGTTTCTGTTCTTTTGTTTTGTTGTTGTTGTGCATCTCGTTCCTCCTCGTTGTCGGAAGCTAACTGGCAATTGGGGTGCCTCTTAAGCACGCAGCCAATGCATGACTTCATATCATCCATTCACAGAGAGAGTTGCTCCTCTTCCTGTTCGCTTCCAGAACTGTTTGTATGACAGCCACGCTTTAATTCCAGTGTACTAATCTGCTTGTTGCGCCTACCCAGTTACAATATGTTTAAGATTAACTCTTTTTTTCATGCCTTGCCTCGTCGTTTCACTCGAGTTGCACTTTTTATTCCAGCTGTTCCTTAATCTGTTTTTTCCTTCACAGTGCTTTAGTTTATTTCATTCTGCACCATCGCCCTGCACTCTTATACCTGTAAACTGTTCTATATTGGTAAAGCTTTTTCCTATGGATGTTGGAGACTCTTGAAATATGTTGTCTCTGTCTCTGCATCTGGAGGTCAAACCAACAACCAAACATGTTCACCTTGCTTAACTTTTTCTAACCCCACCTTGGACGCTGTGCCTTTAAGGCAGTGACAATAGATAGAGGAGGTTTATGGAGTACACGGGTAGTTGGCGTGAGAGAGACAGATGCAGAAGACAGGGTTGGATGGAAGTGGTTGATATGCTGTGGCGACCCCTGAAGTTAAACGCCAAAAGAGAGAGAATCGAAAGAGAATGAAGAAGGTGCTTAAGGTGGCGTTTGATGCCTCTGCACATTTAAAGAAAAAGCAGCCAAGATCATTATAGCGCCCACTCCACTGTGCCGTGTGGAGAATATCTCAGGTGGGATCACCTTCTCAGTTGTCCTTGCCAGTAATGTTGGAAGCCATCAGGACTATCAAGACTGATCTTTTTTCTCATCAGAGAATACAACTTTATTGCACATTTTATTATCCTATAATTGTTGCTCTTGTGCAAATGTTCAATCATTTTGGAGCCTTTGAAGATGTTTTTTGTTTTTAAAACCCTTCTCTGATGGTTATTGGACTTGACTCGGCAACCGTAACCTCCCTTTGGGTCAAGGATTGTCGCGTGTCTGGACGGACAAACAATTGGATCCTCCGGCTCAGTGATGGTGAAATTTTTTTTGTGGTCTACCACTTGACTTTTTTTTCCCTCATAACCCTTGGGAGCTTTAAGAAGATTGTAATGACAACGTTACTGTGTCCAATCTCGGCAGCAATGACATGCTGCGGGAGGCCTTGCAGCTCAACAGTTTAACTGCATGCAAAGACAGAAAGCTTTTTTTGCTTTTGCCGTCAAAAGTGTGAATTGCTGACAGAAAATTACACTGAATCCACCATTTGCCAAGATTTTGGCTTTGGTGGTCTGTGGTCTTAAACATCATTTCATTGTCATGGTTGTTTGCAATAAATTATATAAATATATATATTTTTTCTCACTTTTATTACTCATTTTTGCATTTTGAAGCTACTTTGAAACTTTTTAATAATTCATTCATTCATTCATTTTCTACCGCTTTTTCCTCACAAGGATCGTGGGGGTTGCTGGAGCCTATCTCAACTGTCCTGGACTGGTGGCCAGCCAATCACAGGGCACATATAGACAAACAACCATTCACACTCACATTCATACCTATGGACAATTTGGAGTCACCAATTAACCTAGCATGTTTTTGGAATGTGGGAGGAAACCGGAGTACCCGGAGAAAACCCACGCATGCACGGGGAGAACATGCAAACTCCACACAGAGATGGCCGAGGGTGGAATTGAACCCTGGTCTCCTAGCTGTGAGGTCTGCGCGCTAATCACTCGACCACCATGCCGACTCTTACTATTATTATTTTAAGAGCCAACAATGCAAAATGTAAATGCTTGCTATTTTTCAACTGGTCTTAAAATTTGGATTCGGAATTAATCTAAATAAATACCTAAATAAATGTCTCTTCTGTATTATACAACTGGCACTGGCATAATAAAGCAAACTTTACATAGTTTTGGCCTAAATGAAGCATTTTCAAGCATAAAAACGGTGACACAAAAAATATGTCACAATGTGAAGTAGCCGCGTTTGCCCTCTGAGATCCACCCAGATGCTTTGCTCCTCATCCAACTTCTAAGTGTGAGTCCAGCCATGTTGTGCAGAAAAATTATTTCCAAATGGAGATCGAACAGTACATTTTTGGTTTGGCTCTGGCTTCACCGTGAGTGTCCAGACCTCATAAGGACTGTTTCAGTACTGTTCATTGGGTCACGAGGAAGAACCCGAGTTACTTGAAATATTCCACATGAGGCAAGACGTCACTCCCAACCCGGACAGTGCAATCCACCCTTTTCTCAGCTGCAGTTGACCCTAGTCAACCCCAAAGGTCACAGCTTTATGATGCCACCAGGACCACTTCATCCATGCCATCATGTCCTGACTTTATGGATAAATTCTCAGTGGTCCCTTTTTTTCTTGCTAAAAGGCCAGGACTCATTTCCGTGCTCCATGGGCACATTGCTTGGTCTCTGAGGGCTGGAATTGTTGTTGGTCGGTAGAGAATCATATACTTATTTCCATAATTCATATGATTGACCAGTCATGTCTTTTTAAAGAGGTACATTTGTGCCTCCTCTGAAGACATCCATCTATCCAACCATGTTCTACCGCTTATGCTGTTCAAGCCTTTCCCGTCTGACATGGCATGGACCTGTCACCATCAGTCACAGAATCTCTCAAAACAGATCAAATCCTACATTACCAAAGATGTAACTGTAAAGTTACTTACTTCAAACTTCTGCCTGTCTACTTCCCTAATTCTAAATCTTGACCCCATGCATGCATACGCTGAGCTCCTGTTTGAATGCTCATTTCAATGCTCTCTTATCATCTTGAAGTCAAAGTAAGCCGGTCCAAAAATTACTTTTAACTTCTCAAATCCGACTATCCTCTCAAATGAGAAAGTTTCATTGAGTTTGCTCCTTCTCATTGCTCCAGGCAACTACCTGTATGCTGTTTAAAGAAAGGCAAAAATCCCTTTTGGGTTCAGCCAGTACGGAAACGATTTGATTTCAGGGGGATGAAATTTGCATTTCAAACATGCCTGAACATGGACTTCAACTTAATGTATTCAGTCTTCACTGATCTGGATGAGAAGCAGCTCCAGACCCAGAATATTGAGTGTTTTCACGCCATGGACTCGTCAAATAGAAAGAGGAGTAAGTTTGTCTCCATCACTCTGAGGTCTGTTGAATGACTTTGTGACAAAGAATCCACACATAATGCATTTCAGAAGTGACACAATCAGGTACATGACAAACGGCAAAGTCCGTGGAGGAATTGCTCGCTATAATGTATAGAGTGCACATTCATACGGTCAGTATTAAAAGTAAAAGTAACACCTTAAATGCTATGTTTTTGTGATGGAAAAAATAAGATCAATTTGAACCTCTTAAACGCTGGAGCCTATCCCAGCTGACTTTGGGCGAGAAGTGAGGTACACCTTGGACTGGTCACCAGCCAATCGCAGCCTAAATTAGACAAAAACATGAAATATTTGCTTACATTTGCATATGTTTTGACTAATAATAGACCATATTTAGCTATGAAAAGCATGATTTATTCATAAATGTATGTTTGAAAGACTGTAATGGTGTAAAGCAGGGGTGGGCAAACTTTTTGACTCGTGGGCCGCATTGATTTAACAAAATTGACGGAGGGCCAGATTCTATATTTTACACGTAACAGTCCACCTGGAATTATTGTATCTGTAAGTGTCATGCAATCTGCTATATGTGCACTTTGAGATCATTTATTTGATGTAAAGTGTGTTAGAAATTTATAATAATAATACATTTACTATTCATTCATTCATTCATTTTCTACCGCTTTTCCTCACAAGTGTCGAGGGGGTGCTGCAGCCTATCCCAGCTGTCTTTGGGCGAGAGGCGGGGTACACCCTGGACTGGTTGCCAGCCAATCACAGGGCACATATAGACAAACAACCATTCACACTCACATTCATACCTATGGACAATTTGGAGTCGCCAATTAACCTAGCATGTTTTTGGAATGTGGGAGGAAACCGGAGTACCCGGAGAAAACCCACGCATGCACGGGGAAAACATGCAAACTCCACACAGAGAGGGCCGAGGGTGGGATCGAACCCGGGTCTGCTAGCTGTGAGGTCTGCACACTAACCACTCGGTCACCGTGCAGCCCATTATTATTATTATTATTATTATTATTATTATTATTATTTTTTTTTTATTATTATTATTGATGTCAGGTTGTATGTTGAGTTCAAATGAAATACTTTGGAAAAAACATGTGGGCCGTATTCAAACACTTGGCGGCCCAGATGTGGCCCCTGGGCCGTAGTTTGTCCACCCCTGGTGTAGAGGAATGATACGTATCCCATTGGAAGGGCTAAATGTTACTAAGATGATGCACATGTTGACTCAGCTGCTTTTTTTTTTTTGTAGAATTTGCCCCATTTAAGTGCTTGTGGTTTTAATTGTCTTCTCTATTTCTAAAATTGGCTTGGTTGACCTTTTTAGCTGACATTCTTCCAGTTATGTGGATGCGCATGTGTCTATTGATACAAGCATCATGTCGCAATTACCCTAGTAACTGTAACCACAGTTACACATGCAACCACCCTGCCCTCTGTACTCGGGTCCAGCAGTTTTATGTGAACTATAACTTGAATTCAATTTAAAAACAAACTTGAAGTGCTAAAAACTTATAACAAAGTGTTTGCATAAATCTGCAACACTGAAACTAACACTTTGTTGAAGTGCCTTTTTATTTGATTTGACAGCACTCAGTGTTTTTATGTAGGAGTTTATAAGCATGGCAAATCTTGACTTGGGAATATTTGCCCACTCTTCCTTCCAAAAGTGCTCCAAATCTGTCAGATTGTGAGGACATCTCCTGTGAACAGCAACAGATTTTCAATTAGATCCAGGTATGGCCCTGGCTGGTCCATTCCAAAATGTCACCTTCTTCTGATGAAGCCATTCTTTTGTTGATTTGGGGCTTTGTCAAACTCCTCTTCATCTTCAGCTTTCTGGCATTTGAACTGACTGACATTTGGCACTATTCATATTTTCCTGCACCTTGACTAAGACCTCGGTTACAGCATGATAATGCCAAAGCATGTCACCGCCATTCACTGTGGGTATTATGTTCTTTTGGTGATCTGCTGCAGTGTTCTCTTTCTCATACACAGTGGGGGAAAAATAAGTATTTTTTATCCTCTTTTGATTTTGTAAGTTTTGTCTCTTACAAAGATATGAGTTGTCCATAATAGCTATGATGGAAAAAGACAAAACAAACAAAAACACTCCAGCCAATCCACAATATCTATTCAATTTAATTTGTATTAAATTAAACAAGTTGCATAGAGTCCATTTAAGTGGACACACATGCTTGTTTTTTCATTGGCACTTGGCATATTGCAAAAATAAAATGAATTCATTCTTAAGGAATAAATTATTATATATTTTACATCTTGCTTTATCATAACATGATGTCACGCTTCTTCAAAATAGCTTTGGATATTTTTTTTTTTACCTACATTGGACTGGTTCTAGCATTCCACTTTTATAGCATAGCTGAGATATTATCATCTCCTTGCAATCAAGACAATTGTTGCAAAGTAATTCATAGCTATTATACCTTTAAACTGCCATTTGTTCCATTATTAAGCTTAAGAGTGGAGGGATTGTGTTTTGTTGATTGCTAAGGGAACCCTTTTGTCCTCCTCTTTGTTTAACCTTGAAGGCAATTGTTTGAATGTATTTCTTTGATACCCGATTCATGAGACATTTCTATTTTTGGTATAATGGTCGTATAAAGTTGACATGTTTGAATGAAATTGAGTGAGGGCAGATGACGTACATTAATATGTAATTCTTTTTGATTGTCGTTTTTTTTTACTCTGCAGTGTATAATCCAGTCAACTTCTTTATTCATGGGCCACAATGGGTTCTAAAAGAAGTAAATTAATTGTTTCTTTGAATTAACATACAGTGTTATTCAAAAATAATAAATCAGTTTCGTCATACAATATTTTATGAATGAAAAACAATACAACTGGGATAGGTTCCAGCATACCCCAGGACCCTAATGAGAATAAGCGGCATAGCAAATGGATGGATGGATAGAAGAGCAATAGAAAAGAGTTGATTATTGTTGTTATTTGTTATTTAAGGTCATCAAGGGGAATGGGTTGCAGTCAAACATAAACAAAAATTTTTAATATATCCCCACAAGAAAAAAAAAAGAGGCCTGAGGATCTTGCAGCACAAAGTGCAAGGTCTTGGGCCCGCTTTCGATCAACGACACCACAACAGCGCCCCTTTGGCAGCCATTCAAAACTTGGGAAATTACTCTTTCAAATGGTCAAAGACAATACATTGTGTTTTTTTCTGTATATCCATTGGAGATCAAAAGTAGAGAACAACCTTACTGACATGGCAATGTCATCGTTTAGTTGTATGTGAAATCATGCAGACCCGATCTAGACCAGTAAAAGTGTGATATTTTAACCAGCAAGTTTATTGTAAACACAGTCCATGGATTTCAAATTAGATATTAGAGGGCTTTTACAGATTCTGCCAAATTATTATTATTATTGGCGTTACTTGAGAACCTGAAACCTCTTTACAACCTTCTAACTACAGGTTTTAAGATGATTCGTTTCAGATAAGGAGGTTTGCGCATTTGGAAGTGAGCCATGAAAGACGTTTGGGATGGCTCAAAATGCTTGGTTTAAAAAAAAATAAAAAACTTAAACAATATTAGGAAAGCAGGAAGTGAACAAATGTAACAGTTACTGATTGTAAAAGTACCAGATGGAGGGGTAGGATTTAATCAGCTTTGCTTCTTCCTACTCCTTTTGGACATGTGGAACTGTGAACTGATTATGTGATGCATTCAATTGTAATCTGATGCATCTTCAAATGAAATAAAACCATTACCATTATATGGTTCGAGTTAGGAAACACTTTGGGCATGTGACCAATCACAGCGGAGTGGGCATGCCTGGAGGCGGGTCCTGCGTGGAATAAATTAAAACAGACCATTTGGGCAGGAATCAAAATGTAAAAAGTTTTCTGTGCTGGTTATTGTGTGTAGCTGCTCTATAGGAGAACACAACTCCATACAAAGGGTAGAAAAATGAGCATAATAGGTCCCGTTTAAAGGGTTAAGATACTACCCAACAGTTATACTTGAACTGAGTGGTCAGTGAATGAATCAGCTTTAGCAAGTGCATGCAGTGCAGTGACAACAGTGGCAGCTGACAGGTTTTATAGCTGTTAGTTTTATAGTTGGCACATATAGTATTATGCACTCACAGTGGCTGCCTTGAAATGCATGACATGTGCATATATTGTAGAAATATAGTGCAGATCTGCCAGTTATAAAGGATTAATGTAAGCTTGTCAAGACTGTGTTTAAGCCGGTTGCCCGCAGTCAACATTTCAGAAACATTTCTGTACGATAGCACATTCACTGAAAACAAGTAAATCAACGATATGTGCAGTTTATATAATTATAGTATGTATATCTACATGTCATTTTTTATTTATGAAAGTGTTTGTGCCTGCGTCAAGAAGTTTGTGACACCTTTGATTGACATTGTTACCAAAGTGTGTATCTAAATTGAGAAAAGGGGCATGAAAAAACTCCATCCAGACAAACCGTCACCCATAATGCAATGATTCACTGACTCCACAGAATCATAGAATTTTTGTCATCCTTCCAAAATTAAATGGAGATGGTCTGTTAATCATTAATAGGAAGAATCTCTGTGCCAAAGCACAAAAGGGATTATAACAAGGGTCTTTGATTAATACTAATGATTAAGTGATTTCTTGCCCCTGCAGTGCTGAAAAAGAAAAAAGAAAAAATATGACCATTTTAACTGGATTAACTTTGATTTTGTGCTCTTAGCCAACTCAACAGAAAAGCTAATCTTTTTACAATAAAGAAAAGTTGTCCAGTCATGATCAAACTGTGACAATGGTAGCATCCATTTTTAATGACCTTGAAATTACTTACATCTCAACCATGCCAGCACCTGTTGCTTCTCCTCAAGGTGATGATGATCATTGGAAGTGACCTTCACATCCACCTGGGATGACTCCAAAGTGTAGGAGCCATTAATCAGCCCACAGCAGCTCGCCGCCTTTGGCCTGCAGCAACTTCAGTTCAGCTCCGCTTGTGGCGTTTTCTTCCAGACCCAAAACTGGCTTCATTTTAACTTATGTGTGGGTCCATTTGGTGTTGTGTTCATTTCTTACACCATCTTGAAGTTTTACATGTATTCTTAATGAAATGAAAGACAACAATAGTGTACTGAAGGAGCATCTAAGGTCATAGTCTAAAGCACCAATAATGCACCATTTACATGATTTACACACTGCACAAGAACAACGCGTTGCTTAGCATGTTGGCCACACAGTCAGGCGACCTGGATTCAATCCCACCCTCGGCCATCTCTGTGCGGAGTTTGCATGTTTTGCCCGTGCATGTGTGAGTTTTCTTCGGGTACTCCGGTTTCCTCCCACATTCCAAAAACATGCTAGGTTAATTGGCGACTCCAAATTGTCCATAGGTATGAATGTGAGTGTGAATGGTTGTTTGTCTATATGTGCCCTGTGATTGGCTGGCCACCAGTCCAGAGTGTGCCACGCCTCTCGCCCAAAGACAGCTTAGAGAGGCTCCAGCTCCAAAACGAAATTAAGTTTTCGGGTAAAAATACAGCTGTTTGACATGTTTCTTCCAACTGGAATGCATCCAGGCCTCATGGCACATATTAAAACTGCAGTTATCAAGAACATTCTACCCTCAAGGGCCATGAAGGTGCTGGAGCCTATTGTGTGGTCATATTGTGTGTATGGTCATATCACCTCGTATTTCGGTACGGGACAAAATATTACAAAATTTGAAAAATTCCCAAAAATAAAAAAATAAAATAAAAAAATATAAAAACCTTAAACTGTATTACGGAAAGCAGGAAGTGAACAAATGTAACAGTTACTGATTGTAAAAGTACCAGATGGAGGGGTAGGATTTAATAAGCTTTGCTTATTCCTGTGGAACTGTGAACTGATTATGTGATGCATTCAATTGTAATCTGATGCATGTTCAAATGAAATAAAACCATCACCATTACCATTACCATTACTTAATTAAACAAGTAGGTCTCCATTGTATCCATGTACTTTCAAAAGTACTTATTTCATGATGTATTTCAGCTTCTGTATCTTTAATTTCTCTCACTGTTGTTATAAACAACAAGGAGACTGTCTTCGTCTTCTTCGCTTCGTGATTTGTTGTTACGAGTGGTGCCATGATACTCCACGGAGACCAGTGCATATGTAGAAAGCTCATTGAGATCAAAGTGAATTCATGCAAGAGGGAACTGGTTTCCAATCGCATAATCTAAGTATGCTAATGTTAACTTACTTACACCTATTCAACTATGCTGTTTTACATCTGCATCCTTTCTTCCCGTTGAAAGTATTTGATGCTTTTAATTTAAACTTGCTGTAAAGCACTTAGTTACTCAGTTTTGGGGAAAAATACTATTTATTATTATGATTATTATTATCACAATCTATCTGGCAATAATTCAAATCTATTAAGACACTGCAGTCAGCGTGGTAATTCAGTGGCACTGAAGGGCAACTGGGGAATCTTTCGATTTACTATGCTAACATATGATATTCACTGTGGCAGGAAAGAAACTGATGAGGGGGATGACAAATAATTGAAGTGTGATTGCAATTCCTCTCGGCTCTGCAGTTTATTAATGTGTCACTTCCAATAAGGCTCTAGGTGTTCAGATTTCGGTCGTCATGGAGATCTCAGTCACTCTTGAGATGGAGGCAAAGGTTAAAGTGTCGGTGTATGATTGTACAAAGCCAGAGTCTGTGTGTGTACATGCACACGCGATAAGATTGCTGTCTTTGTTCTCGCCATGTTTTTCACACTTCTCTGTGGAGTAAAAGCATACATACAATATATTTCAGTCAATTCACGGTTCATTTATGAGTATAATTTCAAAATTCAACATGAAAAGTTTAACCATCTTCATTTAGATCGGCGTGATATTGTACAATTTCATGGAAACCCATTCCTGTATAATGTTGGGATTTAAGATGTATGCGTTAGTCACAGAGAAAAGTATTTGAAAAAATGTTCTGTAAACAAAAACTCAAAAAAATTATAATAATTAAGTGATGAAAAAAATAATCAGTGTGCAAGTGATTGCATCATTTTTCACACTTAAAGTGCTCATGTCACCAAATATTCATTCATTCATTTTCTACCACTTATTCTCACAAGGGTCGAGGGGTGCTGGAGCCTATCCCAGCTGTCTTCAGGTGAGAGGCGGGGTACACCCTGGATTGGTCGCCAGCCAATCACAGGGCACATATAGACAAACAACCATTCACACTCACATTCATACCTATGGACAATTTGGAGTCGACAATTAACCTAGCATGTTTTTGGAATGTGGGAGGAAACCGGAGTAGAAGAAACCGGAGAAAACCCACGCATGCACATTAAAAGGCATATTTCTTGTGTTAGATGTGTGCTCGGATGATGAAATATTGACCCTTTTTTACACTTTTCGGCTACTGAACCCAGTCCCTAGAAGGAGCGTGACCTCGAAAATCTTCCCCCCCCCCGGAAAGTACCCATGGATTACATTGGTTTCATTTGTTGTGTTGCAGTTTTGATGTCATTTCTGCTGTTTGTTATTTATTTATTTTTTTTTTATATTACGCCCACTTGTGTGGAAGGCACTCTAGCAGATAAGGTGAGCCTGTTCACATTTCCAAAAGACGGCATTTGTCACATCAGATTCCGCTCTATTATAATTTAGATAAAAGAAAGTTTAGGACTGAATTTGTGATGCCTCTACCATCAACTGTCCCAACTATTGTTCTTCAGGCCAGACCAGGTAACATACAAAATACACAGAAGTAAACGAAAACTTTCCAAGTTCAAGTAAAAAGTCATCAAAACACAATATCAGTCATTGTTATCATTGTGTTATTGCTATGAATATGTCACTTTATTTTGCTTTGCACTGTATCCATGGCTGTATTTGTTTGCGTATGGTCCTCCACAGGTCAGCGGGTAAGAAAACTTGCTGGGATGGGGCATTGGTAAATTCCAACTTCATATAATTTTTTAATTGCTTGGTGGCAAATTATAGTAGTACAACACAAATGTCTTATCAAGTGAGTACTTTGATTTTGTTTTGATTTTTTTGTGACATGAGCACTTTAATGTGGATGTATCTTTCTTGATCACAGACTCACCATGTAGTGATTTAGTCATTCATTTGAGTTCAATCATTCCTTTTCTTTTCAAATTACTTAAAAAAATGGTCTGATCTCAAGTTTAGCTTGTTCATTCCTGTTCTCTATTGTTTGCTATTTTTGCTGGCCCGTATGGTACTTGTTTTTTCTTCCTCCCATTTGCCATCTGTTTAAGTTATTGCAGAATTTTGTCTACCATGTGCATTATGTATACCTAGATGCTGGTGCTATTTTTGTTATCCCCCTGTTAGCTTTTTGTGGTGTCTTTCTTCCAGTTATGGCTCCATCTACCTCCTTTCGTTTCCATACCTCTTGTTTTTCTACTTTTTTTTTGCAACAATACAAGTCCGTTGTTGTTTTTCAGTCGTTGGCTTATTGTGTATTTTTGGTTTAATTTACTGTCTTAGTGTGCCTTTTGTTTCAAAACCTTTGTTTTTGTTTTTTTTTATATATCCGTTTTCAGTTTGTCTGATTCTAATAATGACTGTCCTATGAATAAGACTTTAACGCAACCATTACAGTATGTCTTTAAGCTGCATTTTCACATTATTTCATTAAGTCCCACCTACACATACGCTCCAAATTACGTGAACATGCATATTTGGATGCCCCAAAAACAGAACTGACCGCATTTTCTAAATGTGAGTGGAACTTTCAATGTGAAGTCATTTCCTGCTTCTGCCTGCAGCTCACCCAGATAAGATTTATTTTCTCAAGGAAGTGGCACAATGGACTGAGCCATTAGCTTTCATGGGGAGTTTTACTTGTCTCTCAAAGTGGACAAAATGAGCATGACATCTCAATCACAGTTCTTTTTAGATCTTTCATTGTAACGTTTCTCTCCATTATGTATGGCGCCTTTCATGTGAAACCCACTCCAGAGTCATTAGTGTTTTTTTTTTCTTTTTTTTTTTTTTTAGAATGTTTCTCAGTCATCGTGTTTAATTCCTCTGGTTTTCAGGTGACATGCTGAGGTTAGGCTTTAAAGTGCACTTTTGTGAAATACTTCAAAACGCAGGAGCTAAAAAATGATCATACTTTTTAAATTTTATCCTTAGTG
This sequence comes from Doryrhamphus excisus, assembly GCF_037039965.1. Taxonomy (NCBI): domain Eukaryota; kingdom Metazoa; phylum Chordata; class Actinopteri; order Syngnathiformes; family Syngnathidae; genus Doryrhamphus; species Doryrhamphus excisus. The sequence goes on along the minus strand of NC_136368.1, from coordinate 17,212,586 downwards.
GTTTTGTATACAGTCATGGACAAAAATATTGTTTTTGGCCTGTACATAGCATTTTAACAAAATGCATATGTAGTCATTAGGCCTAGGCGATAAATTGAAGATTTACCCCTACCAAAATTTACTCCGATCACAAATGTCATTTCACCCATGTCGGTAAATTCAGTGTTTTAATTAAAAAAAGAAAATATTTTTTGTCTGTTTTGATTGTGTTTGCTAGTAGGCTATGTTAATTCCCCTTTCATCCTATCATCTACTGTTGTCTGCTTGTTAAGCCCTTTGAGGCTCTTTTGTGTTTAAGGGCTATATAAATAAACTTGACTTGACTTGACTTGACTTTAAGACAAGGTACAGCGTGTGTAGTCCCGTGGTTCCACCCATCCAATCTGAAGAAGAAGGGAAACAGACGATGCGGAAATGGCTGATAGTTGAAATGAAGAAGCGATGGCACACTGCGAATAGAAAAAATAAAAATGGCGCACATGTGCGACTACTTTTTTCAACCCTGTTATTTGCACACACTCACATTCATACCTATGGACAATTTGGAGTCGCCAATTAATCTAGCATGTTTTTGGAATGTGGGAGGAAACCGGAGTACCCGGAGAAAACCCATGCATGCACTGGGAGAACATGCAAACTCCACACAGAGATGGCCGAGGGTGGAATTGAATCCAGGTCGCCTGACTGTGTGGCCAACATACTAACCACTCGGACACCAATGTGTTGTTTTTGTGCAGTGTGTAAATCATGTAAATGGTGCATTATTGGTGCTTTTTGGAGTTTTTTTTTTCAGAAGGCTTTACAGGCGGGATAGGTGCATCCCATTGCATGCATTATGTTTCATTCTAAGTCATGTGTGCCAGTTGGTCAATAAATCAACAAAAGCAGTTAATTTGCATTTCATGTAATTATTTTCAGATGTTCAGGGATTTATCATTATCAAGGTAATTCTGCCCAATTTATTGTGATATTGATTTGAGGTCATATTGCCCAGCCCTAGTAATCATGTTAACAACTGTTATTGGACTATAGGGGGAACAATTAACATCTGCATATTACTGGCTTTATAGGCAATGGACAACTAGCTGCAATAAAGTGGATTCAAACCCAGTATACACAAAGCATTTTATTGTCATGTGTGGGGTGTCTCACAGTTAAAAAAATATATATATCTAAAAGCCTGTCTTTAAAATTGGACACTGACTTTTATGGTTTCTTAGACAGGTTATTCTCATAATTCAGTATCCAATGTGTATAATCCTGAGAAATAACATTTTCCGGAAAGATGATTGATTATTCATCTCCAGGGTCATTATTATTATCACATCTGTCATGGGCATTTTGAAAGCAGAGGCTTGCTGTGATGTCAATACTGTTGTATCTTATTAGGCAACAATGTCAGTACAATATAAGAGGTACACTGAGATCTTTTTGGAAGAATATCAATGGTTGATGACTTAAGGATTTCCCTTTTAAAGGCTGTAGCTTCGTATGTTTCATCTGACAGATGATGGACAGGACTAAAACTGCTTTTATCTTCCACGGAAAATGAATCCTTGCAATGTGCAAGAGACATGACTGATCCTGTCACTTCAAAGCTCGTTTGAATGAACTGAACTGAGCCATACTAATCAATTGTGTGTGTGCGTGTGTGTGTGTACATGCATGCTGTCTTCATAATTTTTTGTATGAATAAATAAATAAGGGGTGTAAATGGATACTATAAGTGTATGTACAGTATCAACACAAAAAAATCTGAGTATCCAGTAAGAAAATATAATACAAACCCTGCTATCTTTTGTGCTTTAATTATTGTTTTAATGAAACAAAAAAGTACAATTTTGCGCTACATTCCTAAATAAAAAAAAATATGCTGTGAGACATTTTGTTCATTAAAGATGTTGAAACCAAGGTAATCAATACTTACTAAGCTATCTGAACAACATGAACATGTAGTTAAGCATCGCCGCTTGCTGCACCCCCGCCGGCTCGCCAGCGGGAAGCCAACCATCTTTGATGCTTCGCCCCATCTCTGGGTGGTGGGGCAGCAATAAGAACGTCTCTTTACCAGCCCAGTAACTGGCCTCGTGATTCTCATTCTTTTCCCGTCTGAGCCAGCTCTACCTCCTTGGCCAGCCTTCGTTTGCTTGCATTCGCTGATTCTGAAGGTCTTCAGCAACTGCTGTAATGATTTTCCAGCATAGCCTCTGCAGCCAACTACAACCGGATTGAAGAATGCCCTCCACCCCGTTTCTGTGTGATTTGTGGCTTTTTTACTCAACTTCTCATTTTTCTTCTCCGAGGCTGCTTCCATTACTTACCCTATATGGCAGAATGGTGGCCATGACCATCGCTCGTGCAGAGGTTGATCACACCACCACGTATGGTCCAAGAGTGGTGGCAGAGACTCTCATGCTCTGCTAAAACTCCAGGTATCAAGTCTGCAGGCTTCCAAGATCTCAGCCAGTTTTCACCAGTACCATTTGAACACAGTCAGGGATTCTTTGCAGCCTGTTAAAGTGTTCTGCAAGCTAGGTTTTTGGGCATTGCAAAGATGGCATTTATTTTTTTTTTTGGAGCCAAACCACAGGTGGAGATTTCTAGGACTTGGGATAGGGTCATATGTGGATGTAATGAGTGTTGGAGATGAAATTTTAATAGAGGTCTGAAGGGCTCAGCCTTGCTTATGGGATTTTCCATAAGTCGCCACATAACAACCCTTGTGGTGGCTGCTTCCCAAGTAGTCCAAATCCCTTGCAACTGTGATCTTGTAGGTCTCTATCTTTAGCTGAGTCACCCTTGAAACCACAGGTCGTTATCTCCAGACCCTAACTGGGTCGGCCCCCGATCCAAACGGCCCTTTTCCTGAGTATCTCAGAATTTCTACAATTTTTACATGTTCATGTCTTTATGCTGTATGTTTGGAAGTGACTTAAGCCCTGGTTTTCAACAACTGAATATGGCCACCAATCCGAGTCGGGTGGAAAATTAGTTATCACCTGCACGATGGTCCTCCGGTTGACATCAACTTCAACTGGCTGCTTTTCCTCATCGTTAGGGTGGAAACGTGCTACGTGGTTTCTCATATTTGTCATGTTCCCAAAATATTTTAGGCTAGTATGTCAAAGCTTGCTACGGCTATAGCTGCTACAATAACAATATCACAGGAACTTGGTTATTATACAAGTCAGTTACATTGTTGGTGTTTTTTAATGTGTTTTTTTGTAAGGACAAAGTAGCTATTAGCGTCAAAGTAGATGTATCCCAATGATGTGCATTTTAGCTAGCTCGTATTAACTCATTTTCTCATGTTATAATGCACTGAAAAAATGAAAAAAATAAAAAATCATGCACATAAAAAGGAAATAAATATTTGTTCGTGTTTAACAGGATTGTGAATGATGGGCAAAATTCCCAAAAAAGTGCAGTTCACCTTTAAAGGGAAGTTTTTCAGGTCGGTAATCAGTCTCCTGCAGGTTACAATGGAGGTAACATGGTAACCTTCTCCTGCTTATATCTGAAGCTGCGTGACCTCAATGTGTACGTCATTACTAATGAAGTAATTGTATTTTTAGAAGATGCCAAGGGCCAATGAAAAATAAGTTGCTCACTGAAAATGGCCCCTGGGCTGCACTTTGGACACCCCTCGTCTACGGTATTTCCTTTAGAACAATAATACTTACAACAAGTAAATTTATTAAACACAAAATAGTTTGGTTAATGCTCAAAATGACCTTCAAAATTGCAGCATTCCGCAAATCTTTTCAGACACAAATTGCGTCCTGCATTAATTTCTATAAAAGTTTCTGTGATTAAGTCTTTTAAGTTTGTTTTGTCATAAACTGTATTATTTCTCGTGTCACATTTCAGCTGTAATATTTAATTGAGATCAATGGTGTGTTATTCAGTGACCCCTTTCTTTTATTGAGCCGTGTATTTCAACCTAAAATAAGTAACCGTTCCTGTGGATATACACGTCATGTGTTTGCATTGTCCTGCTGTGACCTGCCCCACTGTAGCGTCAATGTATCTTCTGCATTGAGGCCAGGAAGCCCTTCTTATTGAGACATCTGTGACACCATGCTGTTTCTCAGTCTTTAGTTATCCCCCCTTGACAGCGCAATAAAGGGTAGACGGGGATTAGACATTTTCATGAAATTATCCTCGGGTCAGGATTCATCCCCACTTGTCTGGCTCCTCTCATCCTTAAACAAAATTAACACAACAGCAAATTCTTAAATAAAATGTGCTCCTGATGTAATGAGCACATATATCATGTGAAGGTCAACAGTCCATCAAGTCGCTCTTGCAAGAAAGTATTTCTAAGGTTAAGCTGAAAACCCAAGTGTTACCTCGGTCTCACACAGAGAGATCCTAATAAGATCCTTAAGCAAGGCAAAAGATCAACAGCAGAAAATTAAAGTTTTTCAACATAACCATGGTAGTGGACGCTTTTTATCTCTGTGGTTAGTTTACAGCCATTATTCACCAAATGAAAAGGCCACTTCAGTGGAGCTTCAGCACATCATTCCATGATTAGTCAACCTAACAGAAAGAAAACCCATGCAGGGGGTTCCCTGATGATTTTATACATGTACCCTTTTTACAAAGTTAAAAACAGTCCAGGAACAAATTTAAAAATACATCAAATGAAGGTTAGAAATTAGTTTTGCTTAATGGAATTAACTATTAGACGCCTCATGAATAACCCTTCGCTATCTCACCGAATATGTTTCCCCTTTGGATTGTAAATATGTGTAACCGAGGCTCTTAATAAGATGTCCGCATATGTTGTGCAAACACTTTTTATTAGCATGCAGCTTCATCACACTGTTATAGAACACCATTGTCAACTTTGGTCATGAGCCCAATGACGGAACAGCACACAGAGCTGCACAATAAAAATGCATCAGACAAACTAAGGGTCTCTGAAATATAGCTTCAAGTCGTAATGAATGTGCTGGTTATGCGAAGGGGTAAGCGGTCATTATTTTTTATGACAAAATGTTTATGCAGGAGGCCTATTTGCAGTATTTGCGCAAACAGTGTTTATTTGTGAAATATCTCCAGTGGTATCACAGTAAAATAAACATAATATGTTCATTCATTACACAAGATGTGACATGACATTAATACTGCTGCCGATATCGTTATCGGTAATGATGTGCTGGACAATGTCAGCATTTCTGATATTAGTGAAAAGATAATATCGAGTATTTAAAATTCACATACAGTACAAGTACAACATAGGAATGTGTTTGTAAAAAGACTGAGTCACTGAAAATATTTGTTGTTGCTTCTGCTAAAACGGTTATTATTATACAGCAGTTAATGCATTTTTTTTTATAAAACAAGTTTTGTTTTACTGCTGTAAACTGTATGGCAGAGAGTTATTTATGGAGCAAATAAACCAACTGAAGAGAGTTTCAGCGATGCCATGGTAACAGAGCACACTGGGGGATTGCGTTTGGCTTGCAAGTGAAGTTACACTATCCAATCTACATAAGGCAGCAGAATGCTGAAAGATCGGACACAGAGGAAATTATTTCCTCGCTATTGAATTCCAAGCAGCAGGAGTGAATGTGAAAAGCATCTGTGTCTTTTTTGTTGTGTATTATTAGAGAGAAGTATTCTCCCCTGTTGTGTTTAATGCCAACATATCACTTTCAATCCTGGAAAAGAGGCTGGCGGCAGTTTTGTCTTAAAGGTGAGGGATAAGGGCCATGACCTTCTTCAACAATGCTAAGTTTGATCTCTGCTGGGTCCTGTTCAAGGGTTTTATTTACACCTCGTCTATTGAGGCACTTTTTTTTTTTTGGCCAAAAATATTGAAAGAACTCTGAGGCATAGAATTAAAGGCATGGCAGAGAATACAAGGTTGAACCATTCACTACTGAGTTTATCTGCCAAATGTAATCATTGGGGAACAAAAAAAGGCAGACTCAAAAAGAAAACAATTGTGTGGGTGTGATCATAAATTAACTCAGATGAGTCAAAGAAAACTACGGTAGGAAGAATACTTTCAATAGTCTATTGGCCGTACAACTAAATCAATGTCACTGAGCCGGAAAGTCCTTTTATGTACGGTATACAGTACATTTTGTGTAGATCAACAATTTCAAACCTAACCATTTAACCCTTACTCAAATGTTTGAAATGTTCTTGTTATTTTACAGGTATCTTTATTCCCATGGTGTCCTATCCTACCCCCATGTGGTGTGAAGGAATACATCCATTATATAGTTGCATGATGCCATACAACCTGATTGAATGAAAATAGTCGTCCCTCGTTTATCGCAGTTGATTGGTTCCAGACCTGATTGCGATAAGTGAATTTCTGCAAGGTATGATTCTATATTAATAGATAAAATATTTTCTATGGTATCTCGGTTAATGTCTGCCCAGGTTTGTACGTTTCTCATTTAATCACATTTTTTTGGTTTACACAATGGCTGTCAACCCGGCAGGATATTGGATATTGTTTGTTCGTGAATGTTGATATTACGTTTGATTTTTTTTTACATTATTACATAAAGTGGTTGCAGCAGAATAATGTGTTTATTTCTGTGTTATTTTTTAATTGATGCTTATGTGGAGTTTTTCAAAGAAAACTAGGTAAAAAAAATATGTTAAATGTTTCTGTTTTCTATTCATTTGTCATTTGGAATTATATTTGCATCATTTTTTACATGTAAAACAATAATTATTGTCTAAAAATGTGTTTTGTGTCAACATTTTTGAGTGCCTGGAACAGATTAATTGGATTTACATTTTCTATGGGAATATTAGCTTTGGTTAGAGTGTGTTTTGGTTTGAGTTGGACCCTCTGGAACGGGTTAATGATGTTAACCAAGGCGCCAATGTACCACAACATCTATAAGATAGACATCTTTTCAAAAAGTAACACTGACTGTCAAAGATGTCTATTGACGTCATGCGAATGTCAACAATCCATCAAGTTGCTCTTGCAAGAAAGTAAGGCGTGATTGTCACGCTTTTGGCCTGTTTGCTTTAGCTGACTTAATTGAAAATTGAAGCTTACTGTATTATAATAATTGTTTTTTTGAATAATATAACATCTGATAATGAAAGGGGCTAGTAGACCGTCGTAAGACAGGTTAGTTTTACACTACTGATGATGTATCGTTGCAACAGTAACACACAGGCACAATTAGTGCCACCCAAGCAGATCAATCTAATGATGCGGTTATACTGAAACATACCAGTAAGTCTAGTCATTGAAAATTCAACTCTTCCCTTTCTCTCACTTCCAGTAATATATCTGTGTAGGTCAAACGGTGCATGCCCCAGGTTTGGAAGCACTGGAGTAGTCGTCTGTAGTATATTGAATTGGTGGAAAAAAAAACATTCCTATGTAATTTTCTGTTACTCTGGTGTATGACTGACCTTTATGACTGATTTGATTATTTTTCACTTTATTATAGAGAATAATGGCATTGGAAGGAACCCAGACCCCTGAATCCTCGTGTTTGTGGATGAAGCTGGCTTCAACCTGGCTAAGGGCCAAAGATGTGGCTGTAATATTATTGGTCATGGTGGATGTCCCAGGCCAGTGTGGGGCCGATATAACTATGTGCGCTGCTATTTCTGAGAATGGTGTGGCCACTCGCATCCCCAGTCTTGGCTTACACAATACCCAGAAGCTCCTCATCTTCTGGGACTGCCGTTATTTTGATTAGATGGCTGAAAATGAGAGAGGTCCCATAGGGCCTTGCCTACCAAACTATGTCATTGTGTGGGACAATGTGAATTTCCACTGTGGCCCGCTCATCAGGGCCTGGTTCACTACTCATCCAAGGTTATTCATGGTGTTCCTACTACTCTATTGATTTATTATTATTATTTGCTTAGAAGTGGAGAATATATGAGCATTAGGCTCAAAATCAGAGGTCCATGCTCCATGCAGATGACGCTGTGTGTGATGATATTACAGGAGCTCAATATAGGGGATGATTGTGACATGCACACCGTTACGCTGCAAGGGAGAAAATGTTTGGTCTGTGGATGAGAATCTGTGGCCAGACAGACAGCAACCAGGAGGGTAAAGACTAAGAGTATGGGGAGGGTGGGTGAGGACAGCAACCATTTAAGATGTATTCTGTTTGTTGTGAAACTTCAGCTTTATTTACACCACTGTAGGCGACATATAATTGTCCTTGTTATAAATTTAGCTGTTATTCACAATTACCCATGTTGTTAAGTGCAAGTTTATAGACTAGAGATTTATAAGTACTGAGGCTAAATAGATGTAAAATTATGCACATCATGTTATCATTTATACCGACTGAAATAATAATTGTGTAATTCTGTGAACTGGGGAAATCATATTATATTGTTTGATGCATCGTACATCTTACAGCCCATTCACATGCACATTATGTAAACATTTATCAAAGAGGGGCAAAAATAACACAGTAATGATGCATTATGCTGAGGATGGCCATGGCCATAATTAATGTACTTGTGGCATTTTGCTACGGTAAAATGGTAATGGTAATGGTTTTATTTCATTTGAACATGCATCAGATTACAATTGAGTGCATCACATAATCAGTTCACAGTTCCACATGTCCAAAAGGAGTAGGAATTGCTTCTTCCTACTCCTTTTATTTTAGCTTATTAAATCCTACCCCTACAACTGGTACTTTTACAATCAGTAACTGTTACATTTGTTCACTTCCTGCTTTCCATAATACAGTTTTTTTTAAACAAAGTACAAGGTGATATGACCATGCAGTGACATTATGTGTACCATAGTAACTGTCAATATAGTAATATATAAAGCGCATCATGACTGGTTCAAGACTCTTCATCCTTGTATTTAGCAAACATCAACTGCTTGTATTGTTTCTTGAATTGGCTCATCGTTGTGCATTGTTTGAGGGTCTTACTCAATCCATTCCATAGTTTGATTCCACATACTGAAATGCTATGGCTTTTTAACGTAGTCCTAGCATATAAGTGTTTCAAATGTACTTCTTCCCTGAGATCATATTTCTCCTCTCTTGTAAATGGTAAACATGTATATTCAAGTTCAATGTCATTGATATTTATAGACTGTTGAAAATAGCTCTAGTAAATAGTAAATTCAAGTAAAGTTGATTACAAAACTTTATATAAGAGTTGTGCGATATTTTTTATATAATGTTATAGATTCTTCCAATGATAAGAAAATTATACCGCTATAAATGATAAACGTAAACAAGCAACTTAGATGAATGAAATGCTGTCATCGTGAGGAGAAGGAACGTTCCTGTGGGAAAGTATTTACTCGGCCGACCGCTCTCGCAATAAACCCTAAACTGCCTCCATCTGAACTAAACAGTTTAAAATGGGGGATAAGCACTTGCAAAGGTTGGCGGAACCTTGAATGGAAGCTACCGGGGGTTAGTATGGTTTAGCATGCTGGAGTGGTTGCGTGCATATATATATATATATATATATTCACTGCTTTAATGTAAGGACAGTTTTACAATGTCCAATGACCATGTGCAGGTTCTGAGTGAAGACGGGAATCTAATATGCAGTTGGAATTGCATGGGTGACTACATCTTCCTTCATCACCAGCATTACAGTTTCTTGAAGATTTTGTAGCAATGTGGGTAGAAAAGTTCATTACCCATAAATAAATACATTTTTCAATTTGGATTAAGGTTTGTAGATTTTTATATGAAACTCTGCTGATTTTTAATTTTAAATGGTTTTACAATGATGAGGAACCAGAATTGGAACCAGAATCATTCAAATTCATCCTGCTCGGATGAGAGGCGAGGCATCTTCTAAGACACCCTGAACAGTTCAGTTACGATCGATTCAATGCTCTGAGGAAGCATATGTCATTGGAAATAATTATATGGAATGGTCTGCTGTGGCTACAGAAAGTAATTATCACACATTCTGTATAAGCACTGAATTTCCAACACCTTTGATTTTCTGGCTCAGTGGAGGCAATAAAAGTCATGATACAGTACATGCCAAATGCATACTTATTATACTGTCACTTGAGTTGCTGGCTCAAGGCCTCTTAATGTCACTGCATACAAATACCATATTTTAAATAAGAATGAAATAATGCAAAAGCCTTGTCTTATTGCACAATATACATATTTATCACTATTGTTTGTGTAGCATTACTGTTCCATATTGTGTAGTTAGACAAAGATTACAGGCTACTAATATATTTAGAGGGGAATGTCAAATTTAATTTTTACATGTAACTCCTTAGGTTCTTTTGACAGTGTAAAAAAATTCCTGATATTTTCTGTTTGTATTTTTGCCTCTGCACGTGTGCACACTTCTTGATTAAACACATTCTTTGTCTTTGTCTCTTCATCGAGGGTCCAACCCAGAACCGAAACGTTACAAAGAACTAAACTTGCAGGAAGTGCTGTAAAGACACCCCAAGCTGCATTGGCCCATGTAAGCCAAATCAAACAGCTGAGCAAAGAAATTAAGATCAATAATAGGTTTACACCTTCTGTATCAGAGGTAAAGCATTCCTGATTTATTTTTACAGATGAGCTCATCAAAATGAATAATCACAGTTCATACTCTCTGAGGTCTATAATAATTTAATTTCCCCTCTGCATTGCTGCACCAGATTTCCCTGAAACAAAACTATACAAATGAGGTAATGAGAGTCTAAAATCATTGTTGTGTTGTATGGGATCACAATCATTTAATATTTAATTTTTTAATTTTATTCATCATTCTTTGTGTGTGACGGCCCAGTAACAATATGTTTTTTGAGGTCACAGGATTTGGTTATGTAGTACAAAAACAATTTAAGAATACAAAAATACTCAAGAATATGGCAAACATAGGATATCACTATATTGACAGTTACAATGGTACACATAATGTCATTGTATGGTCATATCACCTCGTACTTCGGGACGGAACAGACGGACAGTACGGGACAAAAAATTACAAAATTTAAAAAGTAAACAAAAAAAAAACCTTAAACTGTATTACGGAAAGCAGGAAGTGAACAAATGTAACGGTTACTGATTGTAAAAGTACCAAATGGAGGGGTAGGATTTAATAAGCTTTGCTTCTTCCTACTCCTTTTGGACATGTGGAACTGTGAACTGATTATGTGATGCATTCAATTATAATCTGATGCATGTTCAAATGAAATAAAACCATTACCATTAACATAATGATGATACATCAAAGTGGCCAAGACTTTAACTAGTTTTACTTCAGGATATATATTATACAACAGGTAGCAAACGGAGCAACAAGGCAGCCCAGGAAGACAGAGAAAGTAACCTGTCCATAAACATTTAGCATGGAAGCTACTTGTGGGCAAAAGGGAATCAAGGACGTTGCGTCCCAAACAGGCACACTCAGGTCTACTCATCCCTGGTCTGGTGTGGATACAGGGCTTAAGAATAGTGATGCTTGCCATTTGTGTCTACTTGCCTCACTGCTGTGCCCCCGGTGACCAGACCAATTTGTCTGAAATAAGGACCAGATAACAGGAAAAGCCAGTTGGAAAACAGAAAATGATCAAAATCCGAGTCTGTTAGAATGCAAGCCATGACTTTGTGGTTGACAATATTCTGTGCATACGTATATTGTGCATATAAACATACTGTATTGAAGACCAAGCCACAATGGAGACACTGACAACATACACGAATTAACCTGCAGGTATTGCTCCGCATTTGAGGTTAAACTTCACGCAGGACCCTGTCGTGCATTTGTCTCAGCACACACTGTACATGCCGTCCTCATTATGATGTGTTGCTTGAAACAGTCTTACATATCTTGTTGCTTCTGCACCTTTTCAATTTCCTGGTAGCCTAATCCTTTCTTTTTCTCAATACCTCATCACTGCCTGGGGAAAAACAAGGCTGCAAGAAGGCATAAGGAAGGAAGGGATAATAAATTGTGCCTTTTGATATAAAATGGATTATGGAAATAGCATAGCCACGTGTATGCTGATGGCTTGAAATGTATATGAGGCTGTCATTCATCACAGAGAAATCATAATACAGCTCACGTCACCTTGTGTTGTTACAAATAAGCAGTGTTGGACAAATTACTAACGGGATTAGTTATAGTTACTAGATACTTTACCAAAAAGTACTTTTTTGCAAAATCTTCAAATACTTAAAATAATTTGCACAAATGGTCATAACCTGTAAGGGACTAATATTTTAGTGTGTGTCATGTTCAGCATGACAGCCGTGTTGTACTTCCTGTTTCCGCCTGCTTTTCAGGTTTGTGGTGGCTGGAGGCGGAGGAACAAGGTAGGTGGGCGCAATCGGAAATTAGTCTAATTCATAAATCCTCTCCAGGAGGACGGCAGACTATTCTTCATGGATTGCTCGTGTTGACCTGAGTGTTCTATTTTGTGCCACTGCTTCCTTGTTCACTTTTTCTGCTTTTTACGAGCTTCCTGTGGGACACCAGCAGGGCCAGAAAAGCCTTCTCTGCTGGCCTAACCATTATAGGAAGCATTGACCTGTTTTTACAACTTAAATTGTTGTATTTGTTCCATTATATAGTACTAGTCTATTATCTTCATTTAGTAGTGCGTTGACTGCATCCAGTAGTGTGTGTGATTGTTTTTTGTTTTTGTTTTTATCCAATGAGAGTTCAGCTTTTCAGTGACATTATAGTGGTTGGACCCACTCAAGGCCCAAGTACGAAATACACTGGCACGAGATATTGTTTCTTGCTTTTGCATGTTCAGTCCTTTTTCGCCTTTTGTTATGGTTATGTTTTGGTTGCTACTTTGATTGTTTTCTCCAGCATCTTTCTGGACAACCTTGTTGGTCCGTTCAGTAAAGTAAGTGTTGTGCCTTAAGTCTTCGTATCCGCTCTTTTGAAAACAATTAATCAACATCTCACGGCTTGTGTCTGCTTCGTAGTCCAAAACCTAGCCAGGCCATGTATTATACTCTAAGACTGGTCATAGCATAAGGCACAAATTATTTTTGGAACTGCTTTTTCTAGCTAATGGGCCCTTCAGACTTCTGCCAGATGGCAACAACTTAAACGATGACTGAAGAGTGTTTATAGCGCCTTTGTAGACCAGTGGTCACCAGTGTTTTGAAGTATTGACTTCAGACAAAGATCTACCATACCTTTTAGCTATGCTTTAATGCATTAAAAATTGCTTAAAATGCATATTTTTTGACCAATAGGCCATAGTCAACCAGGAAACATTGTCTGTTTACTAATTAATTAAGAGGGTAATCAGAAACCATGACAATTAACTTGTTGCTTTGTATAAAGGTAAATAGGTTGATAACAATAAAACAACAAAAGCAAAGCAAACAGTATAACAGTCAGCTCTGCGGCATCCACATTTGCTCTTAGTCTTTCATTACTAACACGGCACCGGTTTAGATCCACTGATCACACATGTTAATTAAACTATCTTGATGCGGAAAGAAGTTTCAAATCCCCTGGTAATCCATGTTCTTGTTATATCCCCACAACAATCATGTGTACACCTCCACACACATGAATAAAGAACATTTTTTTTGTCAGTTAAGAATATTAAAAAATCAAATATGTGAAGTTTAGATGTTAGGCCACGCCACCACGGCTCTTCAATTGTTCCAGTGTCTGTAAGTTGTCATCATCGTTTTAACATAGCGTTAACAAAAAAGGGAAATAAAAGTGATGAACTATGGCCCAGAATATGAAAAAAAATCCTTTGAAACTGTTCATGGACATAAAGCACAAGCCGAGTTCATAAGGAGGTTGCCCTCTTGTAAATCTGTCATCACGGCAATGCACAGTAGAACCGGGGCCAGATTTATACCCTGTGGAAAATGATAGGCAGAACGGCAGCCTTAGGTCAATGTCTGGAAGTCGTCGCATCACCCAACTGACAAACCATGAGGTCAAGGAATTTTGTTGGATGAGTAGGGGTTAGTACTTTTTGAGGCAGGGAGCTACATATGAGACCATAAACCAAAATGTCCAGTATTGGAGCGTTGTGGTGATGAAAACATGTCTTCTTTTTCAAGGCTGTTTGCATCAAAATGCAACACCATACAAAGACTTTGGGCGAATAAAGAATGTGTACAGTCATTTGTCACTGTTTCGTGGTTTTTCACAAATCAATTAATAAATGCTTGCTGTTTCAGGGTAGACTGCGGCCTATTACTAGTCAAAACACATTGGAATACAAGTGAAGTGTAGTATTCTGGCCACTAGGTGACAGTAATGACACAAAACACTAACACTACTAAGACACTACATCACATTACCCATCCCGTGTGGAAGTCCTCAGGTTTTGGCAATGAACAGTAATAAATAATGGAATGTAAAAGTTGGCCGCACGGAGGTTGAGTGGTTAACATGTAGGCCACACATTCAGGAGATCAGCATCTTCCCACATTCCAAAAACATGCTAGGTTAATTGGTGACTCCAAATTGTCCATAGGTATGAATGTGAGTGTGAATGATTGTTTGTCTATATGTGCCGTGTGATTGGCTGGCAACCAGTTCAGAGTGTACCCCGCCTCTCGCCCGAAGTCAGCTGGGATAGGTTCCAGCATAACCTCGGGATGGAACAATCTATTCTGATTTTATTACTTTTATTATATTTATACTTTTATTGTTTTTATTATTTGTAACATTTTACTTTTTACTTTTCCACTTTTCTTTTCCTTAACATTTTTCCTTAACATTGCACAAGACAAATCACAAATCATTAAAAACTCCTATTTCCATGTTGACACTGATATTGGAATATTGTAAATGTCAAAATGTAAAAGATATGGTGTGAATGTGAGTGTGAATGGTTGTTTGTCTATATCTGCCCTGTGATTGGCTGGCAACCAGTCCAGAGTGTACCCCGCCTCTCGCCCAAAGTTGGAATAAGCTCCAACTGCAAACCTTGCAGCAAAACAACTCCAATCCAGCATTTGTGATAACATTGAGTCTCTTACAGCACTGTTCTTTGCAGAATTGTTGTCATTCAGTCACAATGGACGGTTACAGTAGGATTCAGGACTTTGACTAGGTCACTCCAAAGTCTTCATTTTGTTTTTCTTCAGTCATTCAGACGTGGACTTGCTGGTGTGTTTTGGATCATTGTCCTGTTGTAGATCCCAATTTGGTTTCAGCTTGAGGTGACAAACAGATGGCCGGATATTCTCTTTCAGAATTTTTTGGTAGACTGCAGAATTCCTGGTTCAATGGTTCCAGCTACTTCCAGCAAACTGTTCATAAAGTCATTTTCCTGGAAGTTATCTTTACTTTCACACAAGTATGGCTTTGGGTTATGTATGAGTATTTGTATGCTTCTGTAGTAAAACTGTGTCAAATCACATCAGAGCTGAAGTATTCATTCTTGCCACTGGGGCACTGTTGAGCCATAATCCTAGATAAATGTTGTGTGGGAAGTTTTCTCAGACAGGGAGGTTTTAAAATGCACACACACAAACACACTGATCGTGAACAGGACCAATCATTTGACTCACTGCAGTGGAGTTGCTCTGACTTTTTTTTTGGGAGTGGTTTTGTCATTGTTCACCTCCCAGCTTTATTGTTTGTGTTTTTACTGTGTTGGTGTAGGGAGCTTTCCCAGGGTCTGCGCTGCCCAGTATATCTACCCGACTGCATAACCCCTTCCTGCTATTCACAGCTGGTTCCTTCCTCCATTTAGCCCTCCGACTCCTGACCGTCATCAACATAATTGATGGATGCAATCAGCTCATAATAACATGCTCTTGCCCAAAGGCATGCAGACCGCAGACGTTCACAACTTGGGAGTTTAATCAGCCAGATCAATCTTTGATGTAGCGTTAATAGGAGTTAAAATACTCCTTTTATTCCTCTGATTAAAACCAAAAAAGCCCAATAAACAGCCCTACCGCAATTGCTTGCTGGAAAATGGAGGTAAATATGCATTTGTGTTAATTGATGACAGTAAAATGATGGGTGGGTATGGCACACACCAAGTGGAACATATAGCATAACAATTGTTAGGCTAAAAGCACCACTGTGATATTTATCCTAGCTTGTTTTTATATGAATTAATTCAAGAAATATGGTATGGTGTATTTGTTTCAGACATGCTTAAGAAGTTACATTAAGAAACATAATTTGGTGACATTTGCACAATTCAAAAAGTCTGAAAATGAGTGGGAAGAAGGGGAGCCAATTAAATTTTACCTCTTTTCTATTACTGATAATTCATTCATACCATATCGTTGACATTTTTACATTTACAATATTCCAATATCAGTGTCAATATGGAAATAGGAGTTTTTAATAAATGACATGATTTGTCTTGTGCAATGTTAAGGACAAGAATGGTGGAAAAAAATGTTACAAATAATAAAAACAATAAAAGTATAAATATAATAAGAGTAATAAAATCAGAATAGATTGTTCCATCCCGAGGTTATGCTGGAGCCTATCCCAGCTGTCTTCAGGTGAGAGGCGGGGTAACCCTGGACTGGTCGCCATCCAATCACAAAGCACATATAGACAAACAACCATTCACACTCACATTCATACCTATGGACAATTTGGAGTCGCCAATTAACCTAGCATGTTTTTGGAATGTGGGAGGAAACCGGAGTACCCGGAGAAAACCCACACATGCACGGGGAGAACATGCAAACTCCACACAGAGATGACCGAGGGTGGAATTGAACTCAGGTTCCTTGCTGTGAGGTCTGCGCGCTAAACACTTGACCGCCGTGCAGCTTTGCCGACCACCATATTATATGATATATGAGGAATATCAACAGGACTAAAAAATGGTATCTTTGAACATGTGATAGGATCAGACAGTAGAGATTAAGAGTAACCATCTAAATTAACTGTATCCGTATCCGTCCTCGGTGCGGGCGGGGCTTAAACCAGAAACGGATGTGGATTAACAATTATTTTAAGTCTGAAATTGACATGGATTGATCAGAAGTTGCTATATGTATTGTTTATTATTCAGCTATATGTATACTGTGTGTAATTGTGTAACTGCCTCCTCAGTTAGTTTGTATGTGCGTAGGTATGTGTATGTGGTAAAATCATATTGTGTAGCACCTGACTAGCAGTTCCTATTCAGCCAGGAATGTGTATTGGGTTGCCAAGACACTCTCATTTCGAGATAATGGTTCTATCTTCCATCGCCGCGATCACAGAGCCAATACGCCAGCCCATCAATCCAGTTGCAGACACCACGCCCTGAAAGCCCTCTGTTCACTTATCAGCCCAAATTACCACAATGCACTCTAAATAACTGCTTTCCTGCTGTAATCTGTTCCAATCAAATGCAACACATTTCACCCTCTGCATCAAGCATTTTTTATTCTCTGCTTTCCTTTTGTTTGCTGTTTTGTCGAGTCACATGCAGATGTTCTACAGCAAAACATTGAAAACATTTTGTCAGATGCCAGGATATGGATGCAGATCAGGAGCGTAACGTAACAGTAACCTGAATCTACTTTGATTAGTCTGACCTCACGCTGAATGAGGAAAAAGGAAAAGTCCTGACCATCGTACACAGATTCTTTTTCTGGCTGTCCCTTTGGAGCTGGTTTGCTGTTAGCTCATGCGGCAAGTGCAAATGACGGCTACATGACGAGGGAACGCTACGGTGGGCCAGCGGTTGCTATAAAGCAGACCTTGGCTGCCACATTGTGTTTGTGAGCAGCGCTGAGCAGACGCCCGACTTTGATTAAAGGTGTTTACACTTGCCACGTGATACACTAACCGTAACTGTATCTGACTTTCCCTCTGCCAAATTGTCCACAGGAGAACAATTGCTAGTAATGTGGGTCTGACAAAAGGATAACTCTGAGACATCCTTTCGATAGTGCATGGAATTCTTTTGGTCGCTGCGATAAAAACAGGAAGTATTGCAGACGGTAGCATCAACTAACATAACAGGTAAGAGCTTTAGAAATGATTGCATGGAGTTTTGTGTTTTTTTTTGTTTTTTTTTGTATTTACCATCTTCAGAAACATGAGCAGGACAAAGCTAGAATGCTAACTAATACATTCATTATTCCACAATCCATTATTAGGGAGCAAAGGCACTATCAAAACTGCAAATGTTTTTGTGTGAATGTTGATCAATTTTATTTCTTGTTGCATTTTGTGATGCTCAGTTACAAAACAACTCCACACACAGATGCCCAAATAGAGCGAATTCCCATAAACACATAACATATATATTGGCCTGGTTGCAAAAAATATCTATGATAGATGGCTAGATACTTCATTCATCTCCAAGAGAAATTCACATTTCTGGCAAAAAAAAAAAAAAAATGCGGAATTTCAATACTTCATATACCATCAGGTGGCCAATGAAGGCAAGACGGTGCCTGCAGATAGAAAAAGAAACACCTCACAATCATGTCAAAGTTAAGTTGAGCCTATATCGCAGCACCTCACTGAGGAAACTAGAACAGGTGCTGTCCATTTTCTCAATATGGACTGGCAAGATCCTCTCTAAACAGATAAAATCAACAAATGAAAAAAGTACCTTTATTCCATTAACCGAGAAAAAGCCACAACCATCTGTGCTTAAAGTAAAATGATGGCATGATGGGGGATATACTGCAGCACAGACCCAAATAGAACATATAGAAGACATTAGTGATTTTTTTTCTTACATACTGTACATATTACATAAATCATTCATGGTAAATTCCTCATTTGAAAATAACTGAACTTGGCACTTGTTTTGTGTACCACTAATGTACTTTGAATAAAAGCAAAAAAAAAAAAACATAAAGAGGTACCTTGGTTAATGTTAATCCATTCCAGAAGGTCCAACTCAAACCACAACAGACCCTAAACAAAGCGAATTTCCCCACAGAAAATAATGTAAATCCAATTAATTTGTTCCAGAAACCCTAAAATGTTAAAGCAAAACACATTGTTATAGACAAAAAAATCCAGTTTTCATTCATTCATTTATTCGTTTTCTACTGATTATCCTCACGAGTGTCGCGGGTGTGCTGGAGCCTATCCCAGCAGTCTTCAATGTAGACAATTATTACCAACATTTACCTTCACCTTTACCTATTTTTTTTAAATCCCCCACAAAATCATCAATTAACAAAACAACACAAAAAACACACATTCATCTGCTGCAACCAGTGTGCAAAAAAAAAATCTAATTAAATGCTAACGTTCTAGATCACAGAGGTTACTGCAGAGTGGTGTAGAAAATAAATAACATTGACTTTAAAATAAATATTCTAAATTTTTCCAATCAGCAGACATCCAAATTTTAGACAATTAAAAAAATATATGATATCCAATTAAATGTAATATTGCAGTAGATGTTTGATATCCTAAAATAATTTCAACTTTTTTTGGTACATGGTAAATGGTAAATGGTACAAAATGATATTTCCTTCATATTGGCCTGATAGTGTACCCTTAGTGATTTCCTTGTTCTTTTTCCTTTTAAAGCCATACCAGAGCTGTCGGATTGTGCCTGTGTTGTTTTGGTTATTGCTCGACAATAACCACATGTTCACGTAACTACAAGAATGTCAGCTAAAAGCTAAGAGTCCCTGATTTTAGGAAAATGGGAGACAATCCAAACCGCGAGCACTTAAATGGGGCAAATGTCCAAAACAAGTAAACTAGCAGAGACCAGCAAATGTCACAAATAATTATAAAACAATGTGACAAAAGTTGTGACAAAGCACCATTTGAAAGAACAGTTGTCCCAATGGTACAAATATACAAGAGTATACTCCTCTACTGCTAAAACTCACTGAAGAAGCAGCTTCTTGGAGTATTCTTAACCATGTCGTGTAACTAGAAATTCAACAGACCCTTAAGTGAAAAGAATATCGTAGGTTTTCTTAATTTTAAACCCCTGCAGTCTTGGGTTGGATGTTCTGTTTTCCTTTTTTGCCCGTACATGTGTTATTGTACAGTTATTATTTTGATTTTGAGTTGTATTAACACATGGGGTAAAAATCACCCAAAAATGTCTAAGCAGGGAAAAGCTTTTTGTTTTACTGTGAAAATCTCGAAAATCTCTCTGAACTCTTATTAGAACTTATAATGCAAATCTAAAATATGTCAAACAACACCAAATAGAGAGTTAGAATTTACTATGACTGTATGTTCATAACAAATATTACAAAAAAAAATGTTTTTGTCCACCCCAAGGTAGATGACGAACATCAAGGACTTTGTTTGTCCATGTTAGTTCTCCACATGGTGGCAGTGTTTAATTACCCTCAGCCATTATGAAATTGCCTTCAATGCTTTGATTGGTTAATGAGGTGACATGTTTTATTGCCTGCATTAATTTTTGGTTCTGATGCAGATCCCTCTCATTTCGTTATGGAACAAAAGTGCATGCAAACCTGCAACAAACAATACATTGACAAAATCGTGGCGTTTATTATTGATCATAAGTTCGATTTGGAATATCTTAAGTGACATCATGACACACCGCTGTGTTTTATTCTTCTGAGATGCCAATGTTTCAATCACATTCTTATAAACTCACAGACATCCACTCACTTGAGTTTTAAGTCGGAAATTTAGCTATCACTTAAAACTCCTCGTGTTTCATTTGAGCTTGACACAATGATAGTTGCTTTGGCAACAAACAGCTGACCCCTATTGATCTCACCATTCAAATCACAACATGAGGAATTAAACAAAAAGGTGTCTGGGCCAAATTCGTGGTCTGCAAATCTGGACAAAATAGCCATAGCCATCTACGCTAGGTCAACTCAGACATTAGGCTGAGTCCCAAATATTACCCATCGCTCTTCCAATTAACTCATCTCAGTTGGGCAGATGGCTGAGACACTATTTGTATGACCCTCTCACTGCCATCTATCACCAGAGGCGCTCTAATTAGCTTGTTATTCTACCATACAAACTATTCAGAGCTTCTGAAAAATGCCTCCTCGTGTTTTGAATGACAGGCAAGGCATTGAGAGTGAGAAAGGGGGGAGGCGAGGGAGAGAAAAGCCGGTCCTTGTGTGCGGCTTCCTTTGCCATTGCTTCATTACAACCGTGCAATTAATTGATGTCAGCTTGCCAAACGAAAAGCCAATCTGAAAGAGGTCAAACAGACACTTTTGCATGCTGAATTCAATCACAAAATGAATGAAATAGCATTAGCTTTAGGAAAGGTTAAACATTTTGGAACAAATTTGGGGCTTTAAAAGTCAACGCTGTTATCTAATAAATATTTATTCAGTTCAAGTCATATTTATGGGTTTTCTTAACCCTTACAACAGTTTCTACTAGTTCCAGTAATAATTGGGTATTTGGGCTACAGGTTGTCAGTCACTTGTTCTGTTGACTGCTTGTATAGTGGAAGTGGGAGGACTAATATAAATCTGTATTATCTGTTTTGCTGTCTTTATATTGCTGATATCGCAGGCCCTCAGTACTGGGGGTTGCTTCGTTCTGTCTTTGCTGCCATGATACTTATAATTTTAATAATTATAATTAATTATAATTATTATATATTATATAATACAATTAATAATAATATAATTATAATTATTATATCATGATATAATTAATTATAAATACTTACATGATACATAGAACTACAATGAGTTTAAAAAAAAAGACCATTCACCCTTCCTCTACTGCAAACATCATTTACACTTACCCATTGGTATTTACATCTAAATGCTCATACAATATTTTTTTGATACCAAGATCATCCATGTAGACCTTTTAGATGCAGAAAAAAACGTATTTCAGCTAAATTATTGCAGGGTTTAAGAGGTTCAGGATCAAGCATCATTTACTCGTTCACTGTTTTCTAAGGAGTGTGGTCAATAGTCTCTCCAATTAGCATCCAATTAACCCAACTTCTTTAAATCACTTGGAAGCAGGGGAAGTGAAGCTTGTAAAAGGTCACATTTGTGCAATCAAGATTAACAGTGACATGGCATCGACTGCCTGACAGGAAGGTTAATGCAGTGGGCGCACTGTAAGCTGTGGTGGCTGCAGGATGCGAAATAGGAAGAATTGTTCATAATATCAAGCGTGATTCATCTTCAACCATTAGGGACAGGTCAGGACGAGATAGCATCTACACATGCCCTCAATGAACACTATCTTGCCAAGAAGGGCTTGAGTCAGGCGCGGATAATAACAAAAGATGATGAAATGCAATTGAATGAGCAGTATACCCCGCAATATATATTTGGTTTGCATGAATGCAATCAGTGATGTATGATAATGCTAACATGAGAAGGGAGCCGGTTTCAGTTGAAACAACAAATGTATGGAAAAGCAATGGTAATGTCAGAATGAAAACAATACAGTGCAATACAGCGGGGAAGATACAGGTTTGATCCTCTGCTGATTTTTGTTTACCCGCCTTACAAAAATATGAACTGTACATAAATGCACATCATTTTTGAAAGGCAGAATGTAAAATAAACAAAATTAATTATTCATTCATTCTATCCCAGCTGTCTTTGGGCGAGTACACACTGGACTGGTGGCCAGCCAATCACAGGGCACATATAGACAACCATTCACACTCACATTCATAGTTTTTGGAATGTGGGAGGAAACCGGAGTACCCGGAGAAAACCCACGCATGCACGGGGAGAACATGCAAACTCCACACAGAGATGGCCGAGGGTGGAACTGAACCCTTGTCTCCTAGCTGTGAGGTCTGCGTGCTAACCACTTGACTGTCGTGCAGCCCTAAATTAATTAAATAAAATTAATTAAATGAAAAGTATTTGATTTCCCACCAAACATCAAGCATTTTGACCCCAACTCCCGCGTTGTGTGTCACATATTTGTTGACTTGTATTTGTTTGGCACCATTGGGTGAACTAGCTGTCAGGATGGCTGCATATTTAAAGCTACTTAAACCATCAAAAGGTTCACTCAGATTGAGTCTGACGACTTGCAAGTCATGTTGCCAGCTTCTATGTTCAAGGTTTAAATACTTTGGAAGCAGATTCAAAAGCCCAGGATGTGGTTTGCCCACTCCTGTGCTATGGGAAAAAAAACAAATGGTTACCGCGATAAAGCAAACTCAAAGAATGAATTGTTTTAGAAGAAATACAAAAACTAACCCAAGCAGAGATGCACTGGCAACAAGCAGTCTTGTAACCGCATGCCTTAAGAAAACCCGATTGCTGAATACAATCAGTTGCAGAAAGATGGCTCCACCCTAGAAAACTAACATATTATGGCAGTATTATGGCAGTATTGACATTTACATACAGTACATGCATGACCCAAATGTGGAAGCATTACATCACAGGTTCATTTAATGGGGCACTTTTCATTCAAAGTCCAAATAAAGCCGTCTACACTCACCCAACCTTTCATTCACTACCATAGTAGAACGAACATCTAGTCAACAGATTGCTTGTGAAACCAGGTAGCTTCTTCTTTTCCATTCTTTTCTGAAGAAAAAAAACCTCTCTGACTCAGATGAAAGCTCAGATGATTTATAACAGCATGGCAGTCTCTGCAGAAGCCTTGGAGTATTCTGTAGGAATAGGCTGTGCATAGTGGTGCAGCCAGGCCACTTCCTTTTTCAACATGTCTTTATTCCCCAGGGGATAAAGTTTGACTCAGTTAAGTTTAGAGGAAAAAAAAGAGAATTTTCTATTCCGAGAAAAGAAGCTGTGGCCTGAATGTGGCAATATGTTAGTCCTCATGTTAACCCAAAAGAAGCCAGGGCGGCACTTCAAATTTTGTGCTATACAGCTTTTTGTTCGATTTGAAGTAATGAACTCCCCGTATAGGAAACCATTTGGAGCGGCTGTCATGTGACAGTCATGTGACTATCCCTTTAATCAGGCAAACACATCATACCCAAAAGCTTTCAAAGCTCATTTAAAGCCAAGGTTCCACATATTACAGTTGAACTGTTTTACAATAATTATTTAATAATTCATATATGAAATATCACTATCAGGCTTTTAGCATTGAAATTGCACTGAAAAGCCTGATGTATTTGACACAATTGTCAAAACTGGTAATGGTACTACATGAAGAAGAGAAAAAAATCCATCATAAATCTTTGTTCCGCTTGCACTGTGATGTATCCACCATCATTTTACTTTAAATACTGGCCTCTATCGGTAAAAACGCCTCATCGGCATGTGTAATGTTTAGTTTAATGGGTTCAGATTTCCTCTTAAATGGAAAGACTCGCAGCTGTGAAACTGTAATATCCAGAGTGCATGAGGCATTTTTAGGTATCAATACATATTTAACAGTAACATTTTATTCATAGCTTATCTTCTTGCTTCGGAGCTGTGGTGTGTTAGAAGCAAAACAGAAGGCGTTCAAGGTAATGATTGTTATTGGTGGGCAAAGGGACACAGTCAAATGCTTTTCCAAGTCCACAAAGCACATGTCCAGCATACCAAATTCCCATATACCATCCAGTACCCGAGGGTGCAGGACTAATGCAGTGTTCCATGAAAACTCCTGAAGCCGACAAACTGGCATACACTGAGGAGTGTGATCACACACCCTCCGGTCACCCTCTTAAAAAGGGGGTCCACCACCCCGGTCTGCGAATCCAGAAGTACTGTTCCTAACTTCCATGTAATGTTGATGAGACGTGTCAACCAAGATGGTCCCACAACAACCAGAGCCTTGAGCAATTCCAGGCAAAACTCGTCCACCCCAGGAGCTTCACCACTGAGGATTTTTTTTTTCTCAGACACTTGAGGTAGTCAGCCACGGTGATGACCTGTGTACTCAGACTCTGCTTTCTCTAAGATAGGTATGTCAGTATGGGATTGAGAAGGGCCTGGAGGTGTTTCTTCCATTACCCGACTACATCCCCGGTTGAGATCAGCAGGCCCCTATCCTCACTGAAAACAGTGTCGACCAATAGCTCACATGGCACGGGACCTCAGCAAACATTACAGGGACGTTACTGACACTAGTGACAGGTGTAGAATACTACATAGCATCACTCTTTTGAATGTCTTTTTTTGTATTTGGTAATGGTTTTATTTCATTTGAACATGCATCAGATTACAATTGAATGCATCACATAATCAGTTCACAGTTCCACATGTCCAAAAGGAGTAGGAAGAAGCAAAGCTTATTAAATCCTACTCCTCCATCTGGTACTTTTAAAATCAGTAACTGTTACATTTGTTCACTTCCTGCTTTCCATAATACCGTTTTTTTGTTTTTTTTTAATAATGCACTTCGTACCGAAGTACGAGGTGATATGACCATCCAATGACATAATGGGTACCATAGTAAGTGTCAATATAGTGATATGTATAGCACATCATGACTGGTTCAAGACTCTTCATCCTTGTATTTAGCAAACATCAACTGCTTGTATTGTTTCTTGAATTGGCTCATCGTTGTGCATTGTTTGAGGGTCTTACTCAATCCATTCCATAGTTTGATTCCACATACTGAAATGCTATGGCTTTTTAACGTAGTCCGAACATATAAGTGTTTCAAATGTACTTCTTCCTTGAGATCATATTTCTCCTCTCTTGTAGAGAAGTATTGCATGACATTTTTAGCTAATTGGTTATTTTTAGCCTTATGCATTATTTTAGCTGTTTGAAGATGAACTATATCAGCAAGTTTAAGTATTTGTGATTTTAGAAATAAGGACTTAGTATGTTCTCTGTAGGCGGCATTATGAATTATCCTTACTGACCTTTTTTGCAGTACATTTAGTGAGTGAAGATTGCTTTTATAGTTATTACCCCATATTCCCACACAATAAGTAAGATATGGTAGAACCAGAGAGTTCATTGTAGTTCATTTGCAGTTCATTTCCAATTTTTATGCTTGAAAATGCTTAATTTAGACAAAAAAGTGTGTAAAATTAGCTTTGAAATCTATTTTGACTTGTAATAGACCATATTCAACCATAAAAGAGCATTATTATTTATTATATAAATGTTTTAAACTATTGTAGAGCAAAGCAATGTGGCAAGGGACAACTGTACTCTGAAATTCAACATTTTCATTTTCAAAGAAGGGCTGTGTGTGCAAACAAACTGGTATTTGAAGGATTAAAATAAAAAAAATGAATGAATAGATAGTTTATATTAATGACAGTAAAATACATTGAATTACTCGTATAATTTAACAAAGCAAGCGAGTTAAAACACTGCAGTCAATAATTAAGCTTTGTTATAATTGATCCATGATCAAACAAAAAAAACAGATTTCATTCAAATGTGGTTTCTTTCCTTTCATGTTCTGCCTCCTGCGGTTGTGCGAGACATTTGATCAATCAAATACAGTGGGGGGAATAATTATTTGATTCCCTGCTGATTTTGTAAGTTTACCCCATTACAAAGCTCTGAACAGTCCATCATTTTATGCTTGGTTTAATTTATTACAGAGAAACAAAATAACAAAAAAAAAAAAAAAAAAAAAAAACATGAAATAAAGGCGATACATTATTTTGCATTGGTTGGGTTTTTAGCTCCGAGTTGTGTGGATGTGACCATAGCAACACAGACACAGCCCAGGTATATACTCAATATAGAAATTCAAATAAGAAACATAATCCGCCAACAGAAAAGGAACATTGAGTATTTTTTTGTTCCTACTTTACTTTCAGGACTCAGGATATTAGAAATGAAAGAAATCAAAAGCGTTGAGGTCAGAGCACTTATTGATGGAAACTGAAAGTAGAGAGTGGAAAATCAAGTGGGGAAGCACTCAGTTTTCATTTGCTGACAGGAAGAAAGCAGGCTGCAAAACGTCTGATGAAGGTGGGCAATGGGTGAAAGATAATGAGGGGAAATATCCACACGTGATTGACTAAAAGGGTCCTAATTTGATTGTAGTCCTCCTTGATGACTAAGTCAGCACTCAGAGGGACAAAATCCTTTGGTCACTTATTATTCAGATTGCTGCCACTTCAAAAGAAAACGCAAGACAATTTGAGTCAGCATGCCACCCAGGAAAAAGTTTTTCTTCTTCACTCTAATTAATTCAATCACATCAATGAGCACCACAACTGACAGGGAGAAATATTGTCTTCATTTTCAGCCTTCATTTTGTGTTATTGTGGTCAACGTCTCACCAACATAAGGAAACCAAAATTTTCCATCAGATTTAGCTATTTTTGCTGAAGATATATGTATGGCTTGTATATTTGGCTCTAAATCTATATTATTTTATTTTATTGATATATACATATCTCTATGGCAACTGAAGTGTGGCTGCATTGACTGCTTGCCCTCCCAAGTCAAACCCAAAAGTGACCCAGATGGCCTGTAGGTCACATGGTTGCAACCTAGCAATTTGTGCCGCATTAATGTATCAGTGTTTATAAGTAGACCTCTTACTGAAACTGTGAACACTAGACTAGACTGGACTTGAACGGGTCTGTCAAGTCGGCATCCAATTCTGTAGTATGTATTGCATGTCTATCAAATGTATTAACAATGACATTGCTGAAATAAACGTTTTTTTTTTTTGCTTATTCTAACTCGGATCACGGGTACACAGTTTTTACCAGCTGTCTTTCGGCGAGGGGCGGGGTACACCCTGGACTGATGGACAATTTGGAGTCGGCAATTAATGGAATGGAATGGCCTTTATTGTCATTATTATACAAGATGTACAACAAGATTGGAGAGCTTCTCCTTTCAGTGCAGTAGTCAAGTTTAAAAAAAAGTATATAAAAGTAGACAATTTAACAAGATATGTACAAGATATATACAAGATATCCAAAATATACACATAGTATTGCACAGGAGCATATGCAGGAGCAGACATATTGCAGATACATTAATTTTAGTGCGATGGTAAATGGGTGCAAATAATGACTGGTGTATACAGTTAACCGAGCATGTTTTGGGATAAACCGGAGTACTCGGAGAAAACCCACGCATGCACAGGGAGAACATGCAAGCTTTTGTGTTCCTTTTTTTTTCGAACATTGCTACCACTCATGATTGCTGCATCTATCGCAACTGCTGATTTTTACCCACCGCCGTTATGTCAGACTGGTTGGCTGTCACCAGTTTTGTTGTTAAACTGAAATTGTTCTCAACCACCTTCAGTGATTGGCTCTGGAATCGCCTGTCCATGTTTGGCACGGGTGTTCTGGTACACTGGTTATGAATCTCCATGCACTCCCTGCCGGAATCTTACACCCTACTGTGATGTGCTGCACTGTCTCTGGAGATCCTGTCTGATGTGGTAGACCCTGGCCTTGATTGACCTTGTGTTTACTTTACTTTGCTGCTATAATTAGTGCCTTTGTTCTGTCAGTCAGTCCGACCTGTTCTATTGGTATATTTTTTCAACGTCAGCCACCTCTTCAGTTTGTTGGCGATACATGCCACGCGGTGGTTTGTCTTTCCATGACAGCCTATTCGGCACTTCCTCTTTACTGAGCTTCAGTTGTCTGAGGCATTCACTTAGCACTCGTCCTTGGGGGCCATCTTATTGATGCATTCCAGGAGGCCTGTTGTTTCCTTCTGGATAGTGCCTGTGACACTCACTCGTCCTCGTCCTTCCTCTTTTCACTTTGTGTACAGTCTCAGGATGCTGGACCTGGAGTGAACCCTCCATGTAGAAGTTTCTTGTCTTGTCAGTGGCTTGCATCTCTTTCAGTAGACAGGTTATTGTGGTGTTGGACGTGAGCACTGCTCTTGATGTGTTAAGGTCCGAATAAAGTTAAAACAAGAGTGTAAAATTCTGTGTGCTGTCAAAATATAGAGATGTGGCTTGCCCTATGTTAATAATGGACAAAAGTTAACTTCATTTAGTAAATTAGTTACAGCAATTGTTGAATTATTTTTGAAAGACCTAATATATGTATTTTTCCTTTTGCTGTTTGGTGTAGCAGAGGGTTATGGCAATGTACTTTTCTGGTATGCTGACATTAGTATTACCATATCTAACTTACTGTGTGGAGATACGGTTGCTAAATGTACTACAAAAAAGGTCAATTAGAATGATTCATAATGCCGCGTATTGAGAACATCCCAAACCCTTTATTCCTAAAATCACAATTATTAACACTTTCTGATCTGATAAACTTTAAAACAGTTAAAATTATGCCTAAAGCAAACAATAGCAAGCTAAAAATAACAAAAAACATTGAAAGGCATTTTCAAAACAAGCAGCCATTTTCTTGAAAGTTTATTTCAAGTAGACCTACATGTGTAAAAGTGGTAATCCCTGCAATGTAGCCCTGCACACGCAAGTCTCAAACCAACAGCCACATAAGTCCACTGATCGATTCTTAAGATAAGTTAGCCAGTGAGCTGAAAGGAACAGGATGTCAAGTCATTGTGATTCACATTTCTCAAGATGTCAGGTTTTAGTAAGTATTATCACAACCCCACTAGCCCCTCTGGTACACGTGCACGCTGCCTTTACAGTATGTTTGTTTATTCTGTTGCCAGCTAAAATTAAGAAAATGTCCAAATTTCAAACAAGTTTAAGTTTTGTAGCTCTTAGTAGGCGAGGGAGCGAAATGGTTCGTTTTATAGTAAAGGTTGCAGACCCTGCCCTTACCAGAATGTCACAGAAAATCCACTAAAATAATTTTTCCCCTCAAAAACATGAAATTGCCTTTAGTTAATCATCAATTTAACCACTTCAAAATAATTTCCCAATACTGTGTTCAGGGTCAAAATGACCCAACAGTTGAAATCATAGCAATAGAGTCAGACAGAAAGAAAATCAAATCAAATTAAAAAGTGACAATGCTTTTGTGGTGTAACATTTATCAATAACATATTTCACATACATATGAAAAAGATCTATTTTCCTGTGGCTCAACAGTGTGTAGATAAGTGTGTTTATACGTCAGTAACAGACTTGCCCTCATGATTGAAATTAAGGCTGCAGGGTTTTGGAAATAAAATGAATCATGCGTTTCTTGCTTTGAATTGAGTTCAGTTTTATCCACACAAGCACAAGCTATGCTCATTGCTGTGTGCTTACGCTTTCAAGAAATCACACAGTGTTTTGTTAGGGTGGGAATATTTCCCTATTCTTCTGGATATTCTTATCTACAACAGAGCGATAAAACCATCAGACTTTGCACTTGAACAAACTGTTCTTTTTAATTAAAATACAAACACCATTTTATTATAAGTCATCCTTCCCGTCTTCTGACTGAGTTTTCCAACCCCCTAACCAGATGACACTAATGCACCAACAAACAGCTAATGGAAAGTTACCTGATCATTGGGACCACCTCCATGGCGGGCAGAGAAGGAAGAAAAAGTCACTTTCACTTCAGGGATCGCTTGGACCCCGCTGAGACTTGGTTGGTGGGTTGACCGATTCTCTCCAGTGCTGGGATTATGATTTTTTTTTGTACCTACTCCTCTTTACATTAAACTGTGCCCTGGAGTCTTAAACTGTCTTGCACTAGCTGGCTTCTGGACTGGACTCCACCAACCACAGCACACAGTTGGACCTACACAAAGTACTCAAAAATGGGAATATCACAACTGGACTCTTTACCTGGACTACAAAATATAGCAGCAACCAAATACTACATCAAGAGGCAGCAACAAACAAACTGGAGAGATGTTAGATGTATGCAGTGCAAAAATCTAAGCCGCCACCACCACCACGACTTCCACCTGATGCAGAAATGCAGGAAAACCATTGAAACATAACACAATCCAGTACAAGCAACAGTTTTTGCATGAGAAGACATTGCTGTATGTGTCCGGGAATTGAATGCAGATGTGGATTTCCGCATCAGAAGGAAGAGATTCAGACAGAGCACCACATGTGGAAGCTGGCGCTTGCACCAGGGCCACTTGCAAGCAGAGCCCTGATGCATCGACACCCTTAGATAGTCAGAATGAAACAGAGGATGAAGTAAAAGGAACGAGGCAACAAACACAAATGATGGAACTCCGTTGGGCTGACCTGAAATGTCAAGTTTGACACAATCACAGCCAGTTCTGATGTGTTTGCACGTACAATTCTACGTCATAACTACAATTGCTTGACAATAAATTTCAAATAAAACCATGATGCACAACTTGCCAACCGGGTAATGTCCAGTTTGGCCCACATTCTTAAAGAGGCTTGGACTTTTGGTCCCCTGTGCGATTGAGTTTGACACACTTCTGACGTGTGTATCAAACAGGTAGCCCTTCACATTAATCAGTACCCAAGAAGTAGCTCTCAGTTTTGAAAAGGTCGGTGACCACTGCTATACATTGTCTGCGGTAATGTTTTACTGTAGCAGATGGCTTTAAGCAATGTCAAATTTGGTATTTTCTTCAAAATACAATCATTTTAAGCTTCTGGTATGATAATTTGTAATTTCCCATCTGGCAAACCTGCCTGGTGACTCATCTGTCACAGGGTGTAGACAACAGCAGATAGGTCACTGTGCGGTATGTCCTCTAAAAAACAGAGAGAGGTGTGCATGGTCATTAAAGTGACATATTTGCCCTCTTCACATCTTTGCGTGTTATTCGTTTCCCCTTGTCACCCTCATCTGTCAATCTATTGCTCTCTGTGAAAACTGACACATCTATTTTTATTTTTCCCTGTTTCTTTATTGCTTTCCCGGTATCATTGTTCAGTATCTTTGTTAACTGGGGTAACAGAGTTAAATTTTATTCAAATCAGGAGATGTTATCTTATTCATCATTAACCTCTGGGCCATTTGGCCAGAAAAGACGACATAAATAAAGTTTTTCTTTGCATCTATAAAGGACAACACAGATTATTTTGGTATCAAAACAAAATGTTGATGGTGACTGCCTGTTGACAATGGATCTTAGGGGAATCCCTTCTTTGTGTATTTTTGGAAGACTATAAATGCCAGGCGTGGTGTCTTGTGGGTATAATCAGGAATAAAGTGCATGGCTAATGCTTTCTGACTGACAAACCAGGTGCGCTATGATTTTCTTGTTATACCCACCGGTTGGGTCTCTTTTTAGTCTTTTATATGTGTTGACATCATTGAGAAGTATAAGTAGTCATGGTAGTCAGATGTGTTAAGAATTAGCCAACCATTCCCATCTGGATGAATAGATTAATCTCTCAGACTATGGCTGTCCTATGTACTGTGTCCCACCTTGAGCATGAACGGATGAAGCTTGCTCAGATGAGGGGTGGAATGTCTTCCAAGACAACCCGATTGATGAATGCCTTGAGAATTTATTATCACAGTTTTGTTTTTTTGCCCCTGCATTGAAAGTAACAATAAAAAAAAGGTGCTCTTTCTGGTGATCCGTCAGATGTCTTGTGTTGGAACCACCCATTGCTATGGGATTTGGTCATTAATCCCACTCACACTCTGCAGGATCAATTCAGCTGTCCCCACTGTGTGGTTAACTCGTCCTCCATGAAAGGGATATCCCTGCGATTCAGGACTGGGATGTCCACTCATACATTTTTTTTTTCTCACCATCATTATTGTCAACTTTAACATTTGTCTATGGAATAGCTTGATCACTGCTATGGTTTTTGTGATTATGGTCTTTATTTGGCTCACCGCCTCAACAGAAATGTAAAAATTATATTTTATTTAGTAAGAAACTATGTTTTAAAGTTTTGCCAAGATATTAAGAGAACCCATAACAGCTTTGCTCATTTACAAAATATCATGTTTTGCCGTTAAGGGAAATTTTAAAGCCATTTATCAATTATAATGCTTCATTAGCTGAGGTGTTCTATATTGTCTAGCACTTCATTTCTGTGGAAGAGTGAGTATACCACTATCTGTGTCTGTGGCTGAATTACAACAATTCTGCAAAGAGTTGCTGTGTAAGAGACTCATTGCAAGTTATCCAAATGCTTGATTGCAGTTGTTGCTGCTAAAGGGGAGTAGCGGTATTATATTAGCAGTAGTATACAGTTCGGAATGGTTTTCTTCATATGCCCTTTGAGTCTGTAGTCATGTACTCTGCTCAGGACTTCCTTATTAGTACCCAAGCATCTTATTCCCACCTCTTACAATGCAACTCAAGTGCAAAGTTCTCTTAACATTACACGCTGTCCAATTTGATTTGGGTGGTGTGGGTGTGGTGTTAACTGCTATGTGTCTCCTGAGGTTTTCTTTTTGTTAAAAGTCATGAAAGAAGAGGAAGGAAGAAATGGGGAGTGGGATGAGATTTAGGGAGCACTCAGCCCTATCCTTCACACTCACATCTGGAATATTGCAATTGCCACAGCCATGCACACATGGCCAGAGTTTAGAACTCAATATACTTGACAGGGGACTCTGAAGGAACGGTATAAAGTTGTGCTATAAAAGATTACAATGAGGAAGAGAAGCGAATGCAGCTGGGTTATGAAACTACTTTTGCATTTGAACAGACTGAGGAACTTTCCTCAATAGAATTCTGAAAAATAGTGTTTAAAATATAAAATTCAAAATTATATTTATCAATGGAATGAGGAGATTAATTTAACCCACGGGTCTCAAAGTCAATTTAACTGTAGGCCGTTAAAGGTAGAGTCTGGGTCGCTTCAAGTATTCTGTCGGGAATCACGTTTCAGCCAAGTGACAAACTTTTCAACAAACACCTCTGCATGATGTTATGAACCTGAGCTATGGTAGGCAATAAGTGATAATATATATATATATATATAAAACATATAAATATAGTGATAAAGTGGATGAGAGGCACTTCTGTTAAGAATTGGCGGACAGCCAGTGGTTGGACCCCAAAGCAGAGACGACAATAATGGTAAATAACAAAAAGCAGACTCAAACGGAGTGGAAGAAACACAAAAATATGAAAAAACAAACAGAGCTGCTTTAAACACTGAGCAGAACTACTGCTGTCATATAGTGTCATGAAAGTAATGACACTATAACAACTTAGCACACAACAGGTCGATAACACATACACAGGGCAACTACTGCTACTTAGGGAGGATAATAAACAACAACTCTGCTACCTCTAAACCTGTACTTTGAGCAACTATTTATAAAAAAAAAAAGATTCCACATCACGCCTGTCACTGGGAGTGCTTCCAGCTTCCAAACATGATTTGCGACACTTCTTTCAGAAAACAGAACATCAAGTTTTTCTTTGTCGAATGTGACTGTTACAGCATATTGACAACCTCAATGATGTATTTGCCCCGATCAAAAACACAAGCACTCATATGACAGAACTCTTTTTCTGCAGGATGACATTTGGAGCTCCTGCAGGCTATGAAACAGACAAAGATATACAACACATTTAATTTGGTCGTAATGAATCTCAAATTAGTTCATCTCTAAAACCAAAGTCATTACGCCTTCAGGGTACGCAGTAAAACCTCTCTGGCATGACTCATCTTTTTTCAGGGGACGACTGAAGAGGGAATCGGTATCGGAAAATCCGTCACCAGTACAACTTGGGATTCAGCTAGAAGAAACATTCAGTACATCTTAAAGGAATGAGCATAAGTGATATAATCTCTGGATTGATTAATTTATAGTGTGAATCCACAATCCAACCAACTTCAAAAACATGTGTTGGTAAATAAAATCTAATCCTGATGACTTCTTTCCACAATAAAACTAAATATGTGCAAACTGTCAGTAGTATATTTATGGTCAAGACCCGTCTTTTGACATCTGAGTTGTTCCATAACCATGCAACATTTTTGATGATGTGGATGTGACTTTCTCATTTTAAAAAGAAAAACGTATGATTGTCTCTAAAATCCTCTTAATTTAAGAGCACTTATTATCAAACTTTGGAATGTGGGAGGAAACCGGAGTACCCGGAGAAAACCCACGATACACGGGGAGAACATGCAAACTCCACACAGAGATGGCCGAGGGTGGAATTGAACCCTGGTCTCCTAGCTGTGAGGTCTGGGCGCTAACCACTCGACCGCCGTGCCACCCCTTGTCAATACAGTAGTAGTAAAATAAGATTAATAAGATTATATGACTAGATCTGAGACATTCATTCATTTTCTACCGCTTTTCCTCACGAGGGTCGCGGTGGGTGCTGGAGCCTATCCCAGCTGTCTTTGGGTGAGAGGCGGGGTACACCTTGGACTTGTGGCCAGCCAATCACAGGGCACATATAGACAAACAACCATTCACACTCACATTCATACGTATGGACAATTTGGAGCATGTTTTTGGAATGTGAGACGAAACCGGAGTACCCGGAGAAAACCCACGATACACAGGGAGAACATGCAAACTCCACACAGAGATGGCCGAGGGTGGGATTGAACTCAGGTCTCCTGGCTGTGAGATCTGCGCCGCTAACCACTCGACATACATCTGAGACAATAGGTCCTAATAATCTTTGGACATGAACACGTCTCTCTCGTTTCTCTGTGTTCTAAAGATATCAAAACAACTAAAAAGTGACAATTATAGTAATTAATGCACATGATGGGACACACCAATGCCGTCTAGAAACCTCCCAAAATATTGTATGTTCCAACCCACACTTATGGTCATGAGCTTTGGGCCGTGACTGAAAGAACAAGATTGCAGATAACATTTTTATATGTCTAGAATGCACAGAAAAGAGAAAGACATGTTCATGTCACACATATGACATGATTGTAGATGAATTCGCCAAAAAGTGCAGTTTTATTGTAAAGTTCCTGGTTGCTGTATTTCTCTCATATGGATATTGGGACTATTGTATCCTCACACCTTGGCAAAGTATGAGCGAAGTCAGTGGGCATCACTTTAATATTTTTATTTAGTCGTTTCGCTTCAATCTTACATTACATACAGTATGTATGAGGATAGGCATTTCTTATCATATCGGTGTGCCTTTTAAATTACTTGGCTGTTATCGCTGTGGATTACAACACTGCTCTCGCTGTGCTGTCGAATGGATTAAATGCAGTCGTGCTCAAGGTATTACCTGCCTATTGTAAACAGATGTGGGTATGCCTGAGGGTTTCATCTAGTTATTCCTGGCTGTGTTTACACTCACACACACACACACACACATATATATATATATAAAGACTATATGTACAAATTGACCATAGGTATGAATCCGAGTGTGAATGGTTGTTTGTCTATATGTGCCCTGTGATTGGCTGGCCACCAGTCCAGGGTGTACCCCGCCTCTCACCCGACAGCTGGGATAGGCTCCAGCATGCCCATGACCCTTGTGAGGATAAGAGGTGCAGAAAATGGATGGATGATTATTTTAATTAATTGAATTAATGAAGGGCTGCACGGCGGTCGAGTGGTTAGCACGCAGACCTCACACCTAGGAGACCAGGGTTCAATCTCACTCTTGGCCATCTTTGTGTGGAGTTTGCATGTTTTCCCCGTGCATGTGTGGGTTTTCTCCGGGTACTCCGATTTCCTCCCACATTCCAAAAACATGCTAGGTTAATTGGCGACTCCAAATTGTCCATAGGTATGAATGTGAGTGTGAATGGTTGTTTGTCTATATGTGCCCTGTGATTGGCTGGCGACCAGTTCAGGGTGTACCCCACCTCTCGCCTGAAGACAGCTGGGATAGGCTGTGACCCCGCGACTCTCGTGAGGAAAAAGCGGTAGAAAGATGACTAGAAGATGACTTCTTCTTTTCTGTAAATCACTCAATTGTTTTCTGTTCTGTGAGTTTCCTTTTGTATATTTAAAACGACTTAACATTCTGAATCTTCCCACACTGAATGTTTTCCACTACTGTATGTACAGGTATGCATCTCTTTCAATCTCTTCTCGCATTCCTTTTTCCTCATCTCTTCCTGTATCTGCCACAACCATCACACTGTCATCCTCATCCTGCAATAACTGAATCCCGCTTGAGCGCCCCTTCAGTCGATATGCCAAGCATGTCTGTCCATCTTCCTTTGGATCAGTGTCTTGTTTTTCTGTCTTTCCCATACTCAGTGCTTGTCAACTTTATCTTTTCCCTGTCTGTAATTCCAGCATATTCCTCAGTCTACTGTACTTCTTTGTCCTCTTTGCGTACCTGCCATTGAGCCTGCTCAAACCAAGGGATGCAGTAGCTTAACATTAATTGATGCAATGGATAAAGCAGGGGATGAGGAACGGACTCTGGGATGCTCTGAGCTGACAAGGTTAATTCTGTTTTTCCTTGCTCTTTGTCACCTGGCATCAATTAAACTCTCCCAAGGGAATGATACGCTGCTCAAAGGAAACAGAGAGAAAAAAACAGCAGATCGGTTGCGTCCATGAAACCTGTTTAGTGCAAGTTTCCACATGACATACACACAGTACATGTAAAATACTTCTCATATACAGGTGGTTGTCACTTTAAAGCATTTCATGTTAAAGAGTTCCATGGTTACTAATGCACTCACATCAACTGAAAACAAATACCTGAAAACATAGAAGAATCAAAGTAACTCAAAACAAATGCCCTGCGTTTTGGCTGGCAGACAGTCTGGGGTGTACCCTGCCTCTCTCACAAGGTCAGCTGTGATAGGCTCCAGCATACACAGAGGAGCACATTTTAAAAACACAATGACTTTTGATAGTAATGTAATTTTTCCATATTTCTCAACCAATTCAAACCATTCTAACATCAAAACATTCAAATTTTCCTGTTTTCCTTCAGTTCAGCTTCGGCTCCTCAGCAATCTCACGCAATTTCTACACAAACGGTCTGTTCTAGTTTTCACTGATTACATTCAGGGGCTGCACGGTGGTCGAGTGGTTAGCACGCAGACCTCACAGCTAGGAGACCAGGGTTCAGTTCCACCCTCACCATCTCTGTGTGGGGTTTGCATGTTCTCCCCGTGCATGCGTGGGTTTTCTCCAGGTACTCCGGTTTCCTCCCACATTCCAAAAACATGCTAGGTTAATTGGCGACTCCAAATTGTCAATAGGTATGAATGTGAGTGTGAATGGTTGTTTGTCGATATGTGCCCTGTGATTGGCTGGCGACCAGTCCAGGGTGTACCCCGCCTCTCGCCTGAAGACAGCTGGGATAGGCTCCAGCACCCCCGCGACCCTCGTGAGGACCTTACATTCATTTTTCAACACTATTGCTTGGTCAAGCTTGATAAGCGGGCTGCTTAGCGTCGATCCGCCGAGGTCGTCATTCAAGCCAGAACCACCACTGGTACAGGGTGACATTTTGGTCTGCAGCTCATTTTTATTTGCCTTCATCATATCGTAAAATGAATTCATTATTGATGAGATATTTAATAATGAGCTGTGTCACCTTTAACACAACGCTAAGATGTGGATGTTTTGTTCAAATAGCCCAGCATGCATCCGCCTACGTTGCATTGGGATTAACATCTTTAACGTACAACAATGTATCGAAGTGGCCCCTCCAACCTTACATTTTTCTGTATGCGGCCATCGACGGAAAAAGGTTGGACACCCCTGGTATGGACCATGATTCCAATGTACACATTTATCACCCTGTGAAACACATCCTCATCCTCATCTCCCTCACTCAT
The DNA here is from genome assembly GCF_037039965.1 of Doryrhamphus excisus. NCBI lineage: Eukaryota > Metazoa > Chordata > Actinopteri > Syngnathiformes > Syngnathidae > Doryrhamphus > Doryrhamphus excisus. The sequence continues at coordinate 17,174,273 of NC_136368.1, read as the reverse complement.
TCTAATGAGAGTCCATCCCGTGACACAGAGTAATTAGATAATTATGAAAGGCAGAGGTGACACTGACCTTATTATGGTGTGGAATCTAATTATTCTATGACATCCATGCATAAGGCTGCGGGGTCTTGGCATCTGAAGCGCCAAACAAAGCCAGTTAAAAACAACAAAAATACTATAAGAATTAAAACTGCACATTTTATGTTATATAAAATAGCAGTTCTGCTTTCTTTTTCCATCTGCTCTACTTTGCTCACTACACAAAAATAAATGAAGTGAAAATAGATTTCTCTTTCATGTCATCTCAGGGATTATTTTCTTCAAGGTCGTTTTCTATGGAAACATTTAGTTTTTTTCCTGTTCAAAAAAACCCGTTCCAATGCCCAGCAGCATTGATGTTTCACTTATCCCCATACACAGTCACGAAACCTAACTTCCACAATCCCATTGTTTAAGTATTGTGTTATAACATGCAGTACCAGAGAGGATTTTCTCCAGTCAGAATGGAGATGTTCAAAAACTCTGACTTAGATGTGTATTTGAGGACGGTTTGTGTCATAAGGAATGTGCAACATATGTATCTGTCTAGGTTTTTCAACCTTGGTATTAATTGACTGCGTTCATTTCATGCTGTGGTCGATATGTGTGCAGGTACCTTTTATCATGAGATTCATTATGTTGGGCTCCATTTAAGTGTGCTCAGATTTTAAAGTTAATGTACAGTCATTGTACATATAGTATCTCACTATATTAATGAACAGATATGTTATAATATGCAACCAAGTCAGTTGTGGCATGTACGAATAGGTGTGTTAAGAAGAAGAGTGTATGAGTTCTAACAGTCCCATTATAATGTGTTTGTAAGTGAGGGCGAACGGATAACGGCAAATCTATGGGAAAACAATAGGATGGCGAAAGAATATTTGTTCCTTGTGTCGTCTCCCCATCACTTGTTTTCAGTATGTTTACACAAAGGCTGTATCATGGTAGATCAATGTCAAAAATATCATAAGTACTTAAAAGTAACTGCACATCTTCAAACTTTGTATTCAACATTCCACATGTCTGCTTGAAAAGGTCAAGTGTCTGTCTTTCCCCAGATAGCCCTTGCCTCCAAATGCCTTGTTGACGTACACTTAGTCTCGTGTGTGTGTCTTTTTTGGCATGTTCCAACATGACATTTTCAAACGTCTTGGCTATTCGGGCAACAGTTCAAAGAACAGGACTAAATGTAGCCACTACACCGGAGATTCTTTCACCGGTGCATGTGGTCAAATGTCAACATTTTACCAGTGTGTGTAAAAATACGGTAAACTTAAATATGTCAGTGTTGTAGGCTTAAACACACTGACCGTTTTTTTTCCTGCACCACTTGACCTGTTTAGAGTCACGGATGATTGGAGTCCATACCAGCTGATTTTGGATGAGAGGGTACACCCTGGACTGGTTGCCAGCCAATCAGAATCCAAAATCTTCTGTGAGTTTTGTAGGTCAAGTATTGATTCGTATAAGTTAAACGGTAAACTGTATATTTTGGTCAGTAGTTCTTACAAGTCAGGCATTAGAGCAGGGGCTGTCAAATGTATTTCTCATAGATCCACAACTATGTTTCATGTAAGACTCAAGGTCTGTAACAATAACATAACATTTATTGAGCTTTTAAAAGTCACATACACAAAATATGACAATACTAATAACAATACCTCATTTTTAAAACAGAATCCTACAAAAACTGAAAACATTTTTTTCCATTAGAAACACTGCCAGTCCAATGAATTCATTCTAGACAACTGAAAATGTTAGCACAAAACACCTTTAAAATAAAACAATTATAGTTTTACGTGCAGTAATTTGAAATGCATATAAAAGACAAATTTAAAATATGTATATTTAACGTCACTTTTACCTTTACTGAACACTTGTTGTAGGGAGAAGAGAAAAGATCCACACAGTCCGTCCACACCTTTATTAATATCCCAGGATTAAACGTACCAAAGGGTAAAATACATACAATTACACACAATTTAGTACAATAAGCTTGAAAGTGTGTGTTTTTGGCAAAAACCCACTCAAACAAATCAATCAAACAAATAACGTTATTTAAATGAATGACATGAAGGCAAAAATAAAAGGCAACGGTGCAAAAACGTAAGTGAAAAAATAACAGGGATAACATGTGAACATGTATGAAACTGGGAATACTCCAACAATGAACAGGCAGCATTGTACACTGCGCCTAAGAGGTAAATGCATATAAAACCAAACATGAAACAAAAAAAGTGAAACATGTCATGCGAATCATGGCAGTTTGCTTGCAATTAATTGCTTAAAGCTTTACACAAAAGGTGTGATTGCCAGCCCGAGACGCGGATCAGGGTGTTGATTGGTCATACTGCTGTAGTATGAGCATTTCACCACATTCACTGTGAAAAATGCAAACTCACACCAATATGTGGAACTGAAGTCCAAAAATGGAAACCTTCTTAAGATTGGGAAGAGTTCCTGCTCAAATCATGTTAGTCCTGAAGGTCACATGATCACAGAATGCTTCACTAAAAGCCACATTCTCCTTGCAAAGGAGCAGTATTTGCCCATGGAGAGATGATGCACCTGACTTCTCTTGAAAAAACTTTTCAGTCGAAATGGGCATCCAATGCATCGCAGTACTTCCCTACCTACCTAAGTAGGGAAGCCATCAAAGCCTCTAAAGTGTTCAGCCAACCGACAGGTTATGGTTACCGCCAGTCTGGTGCAGAAGTGTTGGAAAAAGGAAGATGTGACTCTCTGATGTCACTCTTAAAGATCTCCAGACACATTTAAAAAGAACATACTGCTGCCATCAAGTCACACACAGTATTGCCTTGGCCTTGGAGTTTGATTCCATTTAGATGACGGGTTATGTCCAATGAAAAAGCTAAAAGCTCCATGTTGCCATATTTCTGCAGAAAGCCAGAGAACTGATCCAGCTCAAATTCTCTCCTGGATACTGATTTGATTAATATTTTCCGGATTGACCGGAAAACTATTGACTGGTTGGAAACCACTGTATTAACAGTATTTTAAAAAGCCCATATCCAGACCAGAGTCCTGACTTTAAGAAGGCTTGCATTAGACCATAAGAGGCTTGTTTATTCATGATAAGGGTTGGGGTGTCAGATTGTTTCGTAAAGGTTTTATCAAATGCAACCCATCCTCTGGCTAGTAGTTGTCATGGCTAGCCATAGTGCCAAGGAGGAGCCAGAGACTAGAAACCCTCTTCATTAAAGTCTACTATTTGGAAACACTTGGCCTTATAGATAAGATAAATACATACATAAACGGACAAGTGGATAAGATGAAAGGAGTGAGTGAGTTGTACGTGCTTACAACAAGCTTGCAACGTACGATCTTCGTGCAATTGCAACGTTATCGTACGGAGGCCGTATTTACGCATGCTATTCACCGAGGTGCACATTCCACTGCAGAGACTCCCTGTTCTGATGCTGCAAGAGCAGCTTCGAATAGAAGCACACGTCCAGCAGCGCCATCTGACTCTTGTGACCTCAGTTGGGACCTCAGCTGGGACCCTTCCGCCACATCTGCTGCTCTCTGAGTCGCAGATGCAGCAAACCTCTTCTTTATCCTCGGCGTCTGGAGACGAAATGCCAGCACTTGTCCGTCAGCTTGGCCCCACTGCAGAAATCAATGAGCACAATGCATGTTGCAAGCGCGGACCACACGCGAGCCCTTGCACGCTCATTGGCCAGGCAAACTACTGAAGTGTCGAGACGGACGATGCACAATTGACAATTTTGTGAGTAGACAACATGCACTAGTACGGTGGGTCGGGACTGCTATCTTACCAACCTCTCCAATGAAAAAGACCTCCAAAAATTGGTTCACTTTGATTTCCAATTACATTTGGTTACTGCGGTTGTTATTAAATTATCCATAATAATCATCCATATGTTGTGAAGTACAAGCTCATACGTGTACAAGCGCAATACAATCATATTTCTGCAAACAATGCGCCGATAAGTCGATTGGTCTTACAATTCATCTTTTCCTCACTTGTTGGTAAGAACCTGAGATACTTAGATTCCTCCAGCTTAGGTAGGACTTAACTCCCAAACCCTTAGATCCATGACCTCAGACTTGGAGGTGGTGATTCTCATCCTGGAGATTTCACAACCGCAGTAAACGCTAAAGGTCACACCTTGATGAAGCCATCAGGACTGCATCATTTGGAAATAAGAGAAATAGGATCATAAAGCAACCCAACTGTACACCCAAAAAGAGAAATGCGGTCCATAAAAGTAAAGATGAACAACAAAAGGGTCGCCTTGGTGGAAGCCAATGGACACTGAACAGGTTTCACTGCAGTTTTTATCACCAAAATGTGTTGTCATGTGACAGTCATGTGACTAAATCAGGCTATGGCTTCTAGCCTTCAAGCTCATTTCCAAAAGCTTATTTTTGCCATTAAGGCTAATTTTAAAACCACTTAATAATTCTGATGGTTTCCAATAGATTATTATAAAACGGGCTTTTAGCCTTAAAATCGTGAAGCGTGAAGTGTTGTATTAATCACAACAGCAGAAATGCTAATAAGTCACTTATTTTGAAGGAATACACGTTCTTTAGTTCAATTCAAAGTACTTTATGTGGCGCTAATAACAAAAAATGTCAAGTTATTGAGTATGTTTCTAACATACAGTACTTAATTTAATTTTCAAATTATTTCTGTTACTAAGTAGACAAAATCTAAATAAAAATGTCATCATTCACACAGAGTGTTGGTTTGTTGCTTGTTTTGGTTCGATCTTCTCCCTGTGTATTTTGTACATGTCGTCGACAACATGAGCAAAGAAGCACACCTGGACGTGATTAGTAATCAGGCTCATTCTTAAAAGGAAGACGCTAGATTGTTTCCTTGTGTCCTGCTGCTTGCTGCGCTGCATTCCGTCGTGCCCGTATTTGGATCAACTCTTTTTTTTTTTTTTGTTACGTCCATTATCACTCCTGTGCTATTATTTTGTCACTGGGTAAGGTGATGGCTTGTCATGTTTTTTAGCATTAGTAGATGTGATGAAAAACTTACCTACTTACGTTTAATGTTTTGGTATGGTTTTATCGGCAGTGTTGAATGTTCAAGGGAGCCATGGTTTTGCGAAAATCCTCATACTGTTTTTTTGGGATGCTCGATGATGTTTGTCATATTACGTTTTCTCGGTTTTATGCCACAACTGGAAACGTTTTTTACTTAGCTGCAACTGTAACAAAAACTACTGTCTTACAGTCGACATCAGTCTTTGCTAATGTTTCCACAAAACACTGCTGTTTTGATCACACGGTCTCTATCCAACCCGAACCTGGAATGGAGTATTTTTAGCAGATTGCCAATATCGTAGATATGCAATATCTGATCGTGACACTCATCATTTCCACACAAAGCTAAAGCCTTGATAATAGTTGATGCAGTGGTAATTCAATTGAGTTTGGCATATACGTATATGCTTTTAGGTTATTTGTTACAAAATATTTAGCAGAAATCACGTGTTTCTGTCTTTATAGGGAAACAAAAATCTAAATGTTGATGGGTCTGATTGATGACACACACTAATCCTGCATCTTTGAGTATTGCCATTGAGTAGAACTCCTCAACGGCAATAGGTTACTAGTTTGTCTGCAGCTATTTGTAGAATGAAATGATGAAACACGCACACACACACTATGAGACATTAATAATGCTTCGCCCCATCTATAATTGTATATATCGGAGAGCGAGTGGCAACCACTGAGCAATTTTGCACACATTTCCCATGTACCCCATATGGGCCGAAGGAAGAGACAAATGGGATTCAATTAGGTGTCTATGTCAGTGTTTGTGTGTGTGTGTGTATTCACTCAAGTCTATTGTCAACTGATCCTTCTCCCAAGAGACAGAGACCAGACTGATTGAATCCATCTCTGGCGCCTCTCAGTAGGGGGATGAGTTCAAGGTAATCCCTTCTGTCCATCCACCATGCTGAGAGCAACTCAAAATGTGAGTCTGCCTTCTCAGGTCTGTGTGCCGGGCCTAAGACTACTTAAGCTTTGAATTCCTGTTCTCTCTCAATGAACACCTGAGCAACAGAGGTGGAAGGTTGAGTCGATTTCTGAACAACATTAAAATAATACTACACTGTAGGGGAATAAAAAAATAAAGCAGTGGTTCATACAGCCCAACAGATGCCGACAACCAACACTACCCCGTGTGTGTGTGTGTGTGTGTGTGTGTGTGTATCAGATGTAACCACTGATGCAATTAAATATAATCATGTCAAAACCCCTTCCCCGCCAAGCATTTTAGGGGTATGTAGGAAAAAATATGACAGTCAAAATAGAATATTAGACATGAGCAAAAATAAAATGAATCCATCATGGGGCATGATATAAAGCATTATCAAGAATGGCTCTCTGCAAGCCTACTGCTCGATTACTATATGTCACAGATTAAAATGCTAAATAAGATAATATGATAAAACAGTTAAAGGCTGCTTTGTAAGTGTTGACCAATTTAGGAGATCCCCTAGCTGTCCCACCAGGAAAAGAATGAGAATGTGAAAATACTTTTCTCATTGTAAGCAACACAACAAAATTTTGTTTGGTGACGTTCTGCTGAAAAGAAAAATGTTCAAAAGTCACAATTATAGGATATGGGAAGAGGTTATCAAGTCCAGATTGAGTAGAAAAGTTATTTGGGGTTATGCCAAGGAAAAGCACGACAGATGCATTCTGAGAGTATTTGGCAACAAAATACAGACGAGGTCAGAAATGAGGTGGAAAGCAGGAACTGCAAGAGACAGAGGTGAAGAAGGTGGAGGAGTTCAAATACGTGGTCATGTGGAAAGGAGCTGGAAAAGAGGTACAGAAACGAATCCAAGTACGATGAAGTGGTTGGGGATGTGTGATGGGACTAGTGTGTGATAAGAGGCTTGAGACGAGTGATGTGCAGTAACACTGATTTATTTTCTGATCCGATACTGAGCAAAATTACGTTTGGAATTGGGTATATTCGGTATATTTTTAAAAAAAATAAGGTATTTAAAATCACTACATAGGTCATAAAATAAAGAACACAGACATAAGAGTAATTTATTAATTCATTTTAAACTCTGTAGCGTACTAATTACAATACATTTCACAAATATATTAATTCATTATTCATTCATTCATTCATTTTCTACCGTTTATCCACACAAAGGTCACGGGCGTGCTGGAGCCTATCCCAGCTGTCTTCGGGCGAGAGGCAGGGTACACCCTGGACTGGTCGCCAGCCAATCACAGGGCACATATAGACAAACAACCATTCACACTCACATTCATACCTATAGACAATTTGGAGTTGCCAATTAACCTAGCATGTTTTTGGAATGTGGGAGGAAGCCGGAATACCCGGAGAAAATGATGCCCAAGGGTGGAATCGAACTGCAGTCTCCTATCTGTGTGGCCTGCACGCTAACCAGTGCAGCCCTTAATTAATTATATATTAAATATAAATAGATGTATAATATAATAATATAATCACATTTTTATTTTTTGCCTAAATTAAGCATTTTCAAACATATAATGGTTCCATTAACTAAACAAAAAAAAATGTAAGCCATTCAATGTGCATCCTCTGTGTGGGTTGGTAAAATATACAAGCACTCACCAAAACAACAGGATTTTATCGTAGGCTTGAATTATCTCACATTAAGCGCAATAATAATAACATAATAATAATCCAAATAACATGGGCTACTGTTGCGCCGCTTGGCATGCATCTCCCCCATAGAAATACAAACTCCACAGCAACCAGGAAGTGAAAAGGCTTGGAATCGTGTAGCAGGAAGGCGGTTGCACATACGCAGTTTAGTTGATATGTAATGATATATACATGACTGAAGTATCAGTATTTTTACTTGAGAAACACATTTAGAGCCTAAAGATCTGGTATTTAAGGTATCAATATTTTAGTATCAATACCTCACATGAGTACTTGAGAAGAACATATAATCAAAAGAAATATGAAACAGTGGTAAGACCAGTCATGATGTATGGCATGGCAGGGATAAAAATGCAATGATTCCTATTGGTGGTGGATAAGATCAGGAACACGTATATCAGAAGATGTTGAAATTGAAAGTAAAAGCAACCACAACAAAGGTTGAGAGCTTAAATAATATAATAAATAAATAATAATGCAATAGAAAAAGCCATGCAGAGAATGTGACAGATTGCGTGCAGTTGAAGATAAAAATCCGCTGTGGCAATTCCCGATGGGAAAAGCCAAAAGGAAAAGAGGATTGAACTGACCAGGCTTGACCTCGTATTGGTCGAGGACACTGAAATTATTTTTATATTTAACTGTAGAGTCAAGTTTAATCTGCACTTGACCCCAATGGCTGTCAACTGAAACCTGGGACTGCCTGGATAGACCAACTTTGAACTGGTCAGAGTCTGTTGAACTGGTCCGATGAGGCCACATCCATTTTGTCTGATTCTATCTAAGGCCTGCATGTACTTCGGAGCCTTGTCACAGGGATATCATCCATGCGGGGCTTTGCCCCAACTTATCCATTCATTCATTTGCTATATTATCCTTATCAAAAACCCTGTCTGACCCTTTGCACTGTGGCACCACTGAAAACCAAAAGAGTGGCCCTGAGCCCTGGGTGAACTCCACTACTGTGACCTCGATATGAGTAAGTGGAGAAAAAAGACTTATGTCATGTCAACAGGGAGTAGCCAGACTTTAACAACTGTACATTAATCGTTGTTTTTAATTAATTATTACTTTTCTAATGGGTCACTTTCCCTGTTTCCACAAAGTCTATTAGGCCAATTTGCCAACGCCAAGCCATTTTCAACTTCCCAATTGTGTGAACCACCGCTGAGCTTCTCTGCGGCTGCCATCGTCACGGTCGCTGTGTGCGACTGGCGAATCACAGAGCGTGAAGAGTGAAAAGATAATAACCATTTCCTTTAAACACAAATATGGATAATGACAAAATGTACTGCTAATATTGGGCAAATATGCATTATCCATAACAGATACTCGTTTATAACGAGTGTTCAGCTCCTCAAATCAATACATATAGTCAATTTCTGACTTAAAATAATGTACAGATTTAAGCCCTGCCATTTTCCGGTAAACAATACCAACTTCCGCTATATGCCCTGCCCACTCCGAGTACAGATACATACATATAATTTTAGTGATCACATACAGAAACAGATAGTCGTGTACTCATTATCAGTCCTCATTGCTCCATGCTGTATTTACACTCAGCTGATAAATAGAGAAACAGACAACAACTCAGAAAATGTTTCCTTTTTCTTTCAAGGCTCTGTAACACATAAATATAAATTCTGAATACAGCACATTTCAACAAGTCAGGTCAATGCTGCATTTATTGCAATTTATATTCATATTATTACATTACCTTGTCTTGGTAACAAAGTGAACAGCCACTATTGTAAATATGCATAAGAGATTTTAATACATAACAGTCTTATTTTGCTTTTTCAGTGCAGTTTCATACTCAGGGAAATGAATTGATGCTAAATATGTGAGTGAAGGTGTGCGTGTGAAACCATCCTGTTATTGCTCTCCAAGCAAAATAAAATGCCAAGGGATTTAGACAATGTGATGGATGAGGCCTCAGGTTGAAATTGAAAGAAATATCACACCCATTAAAGGTTGGCTGTCAGGATCCACACTGGCTAAGAGGTTCTTTTAACAGAAAATAGAATACAAGTTTAAAATAAATAAATAAAGGTTGATATTGGTACTTATACCACTAATACTATAGTGGTGTGAAAAAATGCCTCCTTCCTGATTTCGTATTTTCTTTAGTTTGTCACACGTAAAATGCAGTTTTAAAAAATATAAGTTCACCATGTTACAAATGTTATTTCAGAAACCATATTGTACAAAAAAATCAGTCTTCAAAATTACGGGTTAAACGCAAAGAGGTTTGTCATTCAGCCCGAAAAGCACTTATTTTTTCTCTTCTCATATGTCTGTGTATTTATTTCTATGTCGCCAGCATATGTGGTGGTACCTACTTGGTTACCATGGCAATTCAGAGCAGTGCGCTGACCAATGTGATCAATTGCAAGAGTGCGGACAGTAGTGCTTGAAAATCTGATTTTATCAACAAATCGGATTTTCCTGCAGTCTGAACATAGCCCAAATATCTCGAAACAGATAAGCTACATAGACAGATAGATAGATGGTTGTACTTGAATAATCTTGTGAGGGAAATTAAGGTGCCACAGCAATATTCACACACAAAATTGCAGCCAAATGCAGCTTGTCAAGTCACCAATGAGTGGCCACGTGCTGGCTGGGTATACTTATGACTGCATTGCCATAGCAACAAAACAGATTGGTCTCACTGGAAAAAGAATATGTCAGAATTATAGTGAATTACACAGAAACACTAAAACGTGTCATTTGAATAGCACATAGTGATTTTTTCCCCCCATTTTGTCTATCGGACAAACTTTGATCAGTCAAGCATATTGTAAGTGCATCAAGTTGAGTGCTTTTTTTGAATTTTATTTATCTTGAAGCCATGTCCATACAAACACAGATATTATCAGAGTCACATCTTTTGCACAGTCCATCCATTTTGTATCTAAAAACAATCCCAGAAGTACAACCAGCTCTGTGTCCACTGCTATTTACCACAATCAGAATCACAGAGAGTCGCAAAACTAGTCGAGTCACTCAGGTGAAAATGTAGACGGGTGGGTCTGTACACGTGTCTTCTTGAGCAAGGGGACTGCATGATATGAACCCATTACAGAAAAGTGTGTTACAAATTTTTTCGTGGTGACTGTTCTCCTAACTCCTTTGACATCAGTCACCAGCTCCTCCACTGTAATTCTGGGCTGGCCCCTCACCTTTCTCAAAGTCATGCTTACTCCACAAAGTGAAATCTTCAAACTCCTGACTGTTAACTTATATTTCTTCCATTAAAGAATGAAGGCTTGTTCTCACCAAGCTTCTTGCTGGTAGTCTTGGGGAGGTCTAAAATTTTGTCCCTGCTGTACTTTGACAGCTATTTGATCCCGTTTGATCCAGTTTTGAATGGAAGAGACCGTGTCTGTGTCTTTTATCCACATGACGAATTGAGATTAAGTACTTTCCTAAAAGCTAACATAGTTAGTTTGGTCCGTGTGGGTCAGAATACTTCTTATTTACCTCAATAAAATACAAATTCATGTGTATAAACATAAATGTATAAATGTTGTGTTTCTGTTCTTTTTTTCACATTCTTCTTTCCCCACTTTCAGACATAGCTGCAAGTGAATAATTCTTGTTTTGATGTACATATACAAAATAGTTTTGGGGTAAAGCATGAGCAGATACAGTAGATACAAAGCTATTCTATATTCAATGAATAAATGTGACTTCAATTTCAACATTATTATGCACATGTATTTGAATGAAGAGTTTAATAATTGCCAGTGTCTTTTAATAAATAAAATATTAAAATATATATATATATATATACTGTCTTCTAGTGTGGTGTTTTTGGTCCACACACAACAGATGGATGACAGACTTCTGCACACAGAAGTGCACATGCGTGAGTGCATACAGACACGCACTCACACACAACAGATGCAAGCGGAGAGAAGGCTGTGACATTAATTATCACCTTGTCTCAGCCTAAATGAGGGTGTGAGGTTTAGCTCATCTCCGCATGCATCACTAAAAAAACACACGCACACACTAGCTCAGCAAAAAAAAAGGAAAAAAAATCTATGCAGCAATATTTTAACCCATAAGAACCCAGAGTCATTTGTGTTTAAAAGAAAATCGGGGAAATGCCACAGACCAAGAGGAAAACACAGAATACATTTGTGTATTCTAATGAATGTAAAATCGAACTGGGGTCTGGGCCTTGAGTGGGGACTTGAACACACATAATTTTTCTTGCAGACACTGTGAGGATGAGTGAGTAATGGATGAGTAAAAAAATGGTAATAATATATATTGCCATACATTGCATTTTACCCTGACTAGGATTCAAATATGTGTGATATTACATGTATGTTACATTGACCGTTCATGGTAAATGTATTTCTTATTAGAAAAAAAACAACTTGACAATTTGTTGTACATGGTACCACAAATGTACTTGAAACATCTAATTATTTTCTGCAACGCATGTCTTCACTACGGTCTGCTGTATGCTGTAATGCTGTCTTTGGGCAAGAGGCGGAGTACCCCATGGACTGGTCCCCAGCCAACTGCAGGGCACACATGGACCCACCATTCACACTCACATTCACACCTAAGGACAATTAACTCCAATTAACATAACATGCATATTTTTGGAATGCACGCACAGGGAGAACATGCAAACTTCAGAGATACAAACTGATTTCATACATGCTAACCACTGAAATGTTTTGAATGGCAAATACGTCACACCAGTTTTTCCATACATATACTGTAATACAGAAGTGGCCCATGGACAACCAATTCACAGAAATGAACATGCTGCTAACATCAGGGAGTCACCCAGAGTGGGTAACTCAAGGTTGGACGGTCCTCATCAAACAACCAATATATATAACTCACAACACAACACAGAAGCTCTTATCAGGCATCATAGCGGCCAAAGTGAGTTGGTATATTGATTAAAACATAAGCAGAGCACAGAAAGGTATTGGCAATAAAATCGGGGGAGCCAGGATTGCCTGGATTGACTACAAGAAAGCTTACATATAAAATTCCTGCGACTGTGTAACATCAACAAGAACCATTAAGCTATGGAAGACAACTCTGGAGGCCAACACAAAGACAGTAGCACATGTGGCATAATCCAAGAAGATGTTCTGCCTGTGTTGCGGTTCTGTATAGGTCTCATACATCAAGCTGAATGCCAAGCATCATATATAGTCCCTGATTCACCTCACAAGGATACACAGCAATGACATCACAATGTCATTCGGACTACATAAGTGTGGACAAATGATATCTAGATTACTACAGAAGTCATTTAACTACCTGAAGGCAGCATAACAGATGTACAGGACAGCTGCAAATACCTAGGGATTTCACAGACCAATGGCAACCATCACAGGGGGAGGCAGCAGAAGGTCAGCCACTGCCAATTACGTACAGAGGGTGAGGCAGATCCTGAGGAGTCAGCTGAACGTAAAGAATAACATCCACGGGCATCATTTATTAAGCACGCTTCTGCTGAGAACATTCTCAGCACGCAAAGTATGGGATTTATCATCAGTAAGTGCTCCAAACAATATTTTTTTGATTTGTTTCTACTCATATTTATCCACCCTCTTTGCTTCATTCATAGCTTCACCCAAATAAAGTACAAACAGTAAAGTAAATCTTAGGTTAACATCAACTACTGTAAATAAATGAATAGGCGCTGGACTCCAATTGCAGTAGTATTAGAAAGTAAACTGCGATCCTATTGAGAGCTGTTCAGGGAACAGAGTAAGGTGTGAGTGTTTTGTGTTTGTGTGTGACTTGGGTTCCTTGCCAGGACCAAACCATTAGGATTTAGCTAGTCTGTGCAACAGTGGGGATTAGCACACACAATGCCTGTGATAGAAATATAATGGGTATTATTTTTTTGTTTTCTGCAAAGGTACTGTATGTGGTGGATTATTCTGACGGGGGATTTTGGTTGGGAACAATATTGATGCCTTATTACTTTGCATTGTCTTGGAAACAAAGGTACGCAAATAGAAAGAAAATAGGTTTTTCAATAATTCTCCACCAGAAATGGTCTCTAATCCCTTCAATCCTTTCTTCTAATAATCAGCAGAGAACTTAAGGAGAGTTTGGACTAAGTTAATTAAGGATAAATGCAGCTCTACTATACAGCAGAGATTAAAAAATATATAAATATTGAGAAAAGGGCATTCCAACCAAACATCAAAAAGTTCTTCATGCTTCTTTCTACTGTTTTGTTGCATAGTTGAGAATATAGGATACAGGAAATACTGTGGAATCTGTTTAACTTGATTCCTCTGGGATTTGATGACGTAAGCATAGGGTCCTATGAAATCTATTTTATTTTAATATTTTTTTTCCAAATTCAATTTTGTCATTGTACTTTTTTTTAGCAGTGCTTTATGAGTTAATGAATAATATATATATATTAATTAAATGCAAAAATCCTTTATTTATTTATGCAATACATCAATGGACATTCCTACAAAATCAAACTGTAATACATGTGTGTGTGATTAAGGAAAATGTAGCCACAGATGCACTTCCAACTGCATATGAAAGAAATATTTTCTGAAACGCTGCTTATTTTGTTTACATAGTTAGACATTGAGGCAAAGGGCGCTCTTATTCTGAAGGACGTGGACATTTCAAGGAGAGGTGTGTTCTTGTGTTCCGTGTGTCCGTATCCAGGTCATGCAGACTGAAAAGCTTGTCAAGGACACTTTATCAACTCAACTGCAGTAGTAGTTTTATTTCACATTTCAACCATATACAGGAGCTTGTCACGTTAAACTTGAATTAAAGGGGAATAGGATCAAATTACTAATCAAGACTACAGTTGTAACTTAGGAACAATAGTAGTGGTTTCTCTTTGTTGTCCACTAAATGTAATAATTATTTTCTCTGCATAACCACCTAACATCACACAATGCAATGTCATAAGTATGCATATACGTATGTATCAAACAAGTCAATTTTGCATTATTTGCATCAGAGGTTTGCATCACAATCAGCAAAAGACCTGTCGCAGTTGTTATAGAATACTATCGGGTACCGTCATGTGATACTTATTCTTAATAATAGACAAATAAGCCAAATTTAACCAAACACTTCCCACTTGACCTCCTGGTTCTTGAACCTAAGGGGGGTCATACCAGTTTTTTAGGAGGTTTTCCAACCTTCAAATTGGAAATTGCCCGGCTTTTTCTTGGCTTGCCCTCATAGAAGTGCAATGGGCATTGACCCTAAACATTATGACCTCAGTATCGTCATCTTTGTAGACCGCCAACCTGTGGAAGGTTGCATTCAGAATACCTGTTTTGTCCTAGAAAGACCTTCCACAGCCTTTTCTTGTTCTTCCACTGATGATTTGACCTTTCGGGCCATTTCTTCTACCACAGAGGAGCTCAGCGGTGCCTCATTCATGAACACGGTGCAGGAAGTTGAAAACAGCTTTGTCACAATGCCCCCACTTTATTTGGTTTTCTTCAGCTCACCTCTATTTTGGTTTATATCCAAAGTTATAGAGTAAAGTTGATCCGTAACATGCGCGGTGCACAGTGCTGTGCAGATACTCAATTGAGGTAGCATGACTGCATTTTTTCCTTGTGTTTTCCAAATGTGATTGTGTCTTATTCTATAATGTCATCATAAAATAGGCCTGCTCCCTACAATATAAGAATTTTGTTAATTTTCAGGTAACCTGCATTGGCCATCCGGTACACTTTCACAGTAGCACAAGAGTGGCATCAAGCATCCTACATGTATGGCTGACATAAGCATGCTAATATATTACACCCCTCTCAATACGTTGCAGTATGCACCTTGCAATATTAAGCTTGTTTCATAACATAAACATTGCATTTTACAAGATAGCGGGAACGGTTGTGCATCAGTCACTGTTTTGTTTTTTTTTTTCGTCTGCTTGCTTCGGCGGGTTTGGCTGGTGATATAAAATCAGTTGGAAAACTGCTTGTAGTACTGAAGGCGGTGCTTTGAGAAAAATACAGTCAACAAGACTGGATTTATATATATTTGCCATGTCTACATGAATCACCAACTTCACACCGCAGAGAAAGGCAGGTCATCTCTTCGGACGAATTCAATTATTTTCAGGTTATTTACTTAGCCTTCTGATTGCCACGAACATACAGGCTTGTGTTGACTATGTTAGTTGCCATTTGACTGACTGACTTGCTGCACGGTGAACCTTGAAAATCCATGCTCCACAGTGGTATGTGCAATTTTGCATGCCAGTGGCATGCCAATAAGTACATTTGTCATAAACTAGATGTGAAGTATGTGTAAACTGTACGAAAAATACATGTCAGTGTGCAAAGAAAATGTTGAAAAACGTCAGGCATGCATAATGTTTGTGAATTAGCAGTGAACCCAACGTGAACACACTGCAACCTCTTCATAAACAATGCGGGCAGTGTATATTAAACAGTCACAAAGAACCATGATAAGAATATCCTGAATATTCTTGTATTTCTATTTATTTAGGAAACACATACAAGCATAATAAAGATATGATGTAAATGCACCTTGCGGCCGTGTAGTGAGAATGAGAAAGTGTTCTGTTGATGTGTTCGAGTAAGAATAAAGTTATAGCACAAAGGTGAGAATAATGTTAAGCACAGAACTGCACAGGACCCATTTTAGGACGTATAAAATGTTAATGACACAGTGCATCGCCATGGCTACAGTTTTTTTTTTTAAAGGTATGCCAACTCCTGTCAAACATTGTTTTATCAATTTCATGAATGCTACTTTTAGGTAAAATGTGCGTATTCAACCTTTGAAACTGAGACCCCAGATTAAACTCACAAAAGCCAAACAAACGAAGACGGCCCAACCACAGAATGGATCGCCTAATGAGAGTGATTTGCTGTTTCACGGAACAATGAGTTAGGGTCAGCCAATGTCAAAACATTACTTCCGTGTGCTACAATTGAAACACACACACATACACACAAACAGGAGTGGTCAACCACCTTCCCCCGTCATCCCTGCCGTGCCCCAAGCTGAACCCATTGTGTATAGCAAGTCTAAATCTTTGCCCACCCCTGAACTATACAAACACACAGGTAATTAAGATGAAAGATTAATAAACCAAAACAAAGTGCAAACATCAAACTACTACAAGTCTAACAGAAAACACCAGTCCATAGGAAACTGATAAACTGAGTCAGAGCCAAGCATTGAAGCTGCAGTCTTTCAATTGCAATACCATCCAATATATTATGTCAATGATGATGCGGAAAGACCTTTATTATTATTATATGTGGTTTTGTGGCTGGAAGCATTAATGCTAAATGATCAAGTAAGACTGTCTGGTCATTTCCCACTCGATACATCAAGAACAAACATTTTAATCAGCGGCAACTGGACAGGTGGAGAGGCGTGGGTAATTAGATGTGCTGGAGCAACAAGCTGGCATAGTATCATCCATGAATGTCACGTACAGGTAGTTTGGATATCAGCATACAGAAATAAACACTGTTGTGGATTTAGAAAGGCTGCTATTCTGTTGTTTACATTGCTTGTGTGCACCAATGTGTGCTAATGCTAGTCTCCACGATAAAAACATCCACTGCATTTGGCTTCTCATGTGATTAAACAAAAATATAACAAAAGCAATTAGTTTCTATGAGTGTCACGTCACATAGTAGAGCCAGTATTGCACATAAATATCTAATTGCCACTGAATCAAATATCAGAAAGACAAACCATGTGTGAGCCTGCATTGAAGTAAGTCATTATGTAAGAATACATGTTAGTTACCCTCAGACAACAAGGCTCTGGTTATATTGCTACATTAATAATAGATAGTCACCACTATGCAATGCATTGATGTAATGCAACAAACAACAGATAAAAAGCTCAGCAAAACCAATTGTCGACCAAATGGAAAACAGGCCCTTAGTTTTGCAAATGACAAAAATGAGTGCTCTGAGATGAGCATATGTCATTAATGGTATTGTTAGCCACTCCAATTGGTGTACGTTCCTCAACCACAAAAACTCACTGGACATGATGTCAAAACAGAGACATAATTTTTGATTCTTAATGGTCAGCTCTTCTTGTTGTTTCAGAATGCATTTGGCATTCTGAAACCCAAAAATACACATATAAAAAAACATGCAAAAATAATTCTAAATTATTGCTATAGCAATTGCTGACAAAGATCATGAACGGGTGTGGGGTGTGAAGCAAGTCCAATTGGCAGAGTCCCTCAAGTCACGACTCCTGCCACTATAATTTATTTTTCTTCAGCTTTGAAATTTTTGTGCACATTTTGAAAACAAAGAAGACAAAAGCTTCCATTTGAACCAAAAAAAAAGTGTGAAAAGCAATCCCCAGCAAGACATAAATTTGATGCAATAAACCCATCAAACTCCCAATTATCAAGCTCACACGAACACGCAAAGTCATGCAAATAGTAATTACAGTGTTTGCTCATTATCACATCTTAAATCTGTTGATAAGATGAAAAATTGGAGCAGCAAGGCATATCTGCAGAGGTTGAATCCTGACAACTGGAGTCTTATTTTTGTTGAAGACGTTTCACCTTCCATCCAAAAGGCTTCTTCAGTTCGAACATTTTAGGTGTGGAGTTTTTCTTATATACTGTATGTCCCTGGTGGGTGTGTCCCCTGGAATTGGTCACAATTACAACAACATTGCTGTAAGCAGACAGCAGGTGATGGTGCAACTGACTTCTTATGACTAAATGGCAATGAACCGCTGACTTTGGGCCTTAAGAAAGCACCCTATGTTGTGCTGTGTGTTTGTATAATAATGTGAAAAACCCCATAATAAATCAGATTTTAACAAAACATCCAAAATGGGCATCATACCCTGCAGTGTGCATGTAGGTAAACTTGTGGTTCCAAGAATCTGTAACAGTGGAATGTGAGGTAGAACCTTCAACTAGCAACTGATCTATCATGAACCAAGTTTCTTGATAAAGCAATGGAATGAGATGACAATAAGAAAGCTATAATTTAATGCACTGTGCCAGACAGTCTCTTTACAATGTCCTTTCAGCAGTGTGTACTTTTCATCACCAAAGATTTTGCACATGAATGAAAATTAATCAAACCCACTCATATCGGAGGTCATGTGCTGCTCAAGGAGGGGACCGAGATAAGTATATTGAATTGATATTAATGATCATAGGTCAACACTCGTGTAATAATAGCACTGCATATTGGACACTTTGCCCATATTTCTCCTTTAGTCATAAAGCATTCATAATGGACAGTTTAAATACAGGTTAATATATTATTAACCATGCATTTTATATTTAAGACCACTGTCATATTTGCAGTTTATGTCAACATTTAGTTTTTTGTAGGATTCTGTTTTGAAACGTAGTGGCGCGTCACTAGCCACGTTTATTTGCTCAAACGGAAAGAATCTAACCTTTGTATACACGTCATTCCGAAAGAAAAGTGCCAATCCGAATGAATATATAATCGGATTCACAGGGGTGGAATATTCCTTTCCCCAATCCGATTGAGGTATCTTGTAACCGCTCAATCGGAAAGTTGTCAGGGTGCATTCTTTCAGCGTATGCTCAGCTGTGACGTAACACGCAGATGTGGCGGCGAGCAGTCATCACTGGACTACAGCGGAAAGTTCGTTTTTGATACTAAACTTTAAAAGAACTGAACGTAATTGCAAGACTGGACTGACGAAAAACTCGCAACTCTCTGTGTTTGCATAAGCAGCACAGACAAACACGAAACAAATTTCAAATTAATCCCACCCCCTCTACGCCTCTTCTTGTTGTTTACGTTTTACTGCGCATGCCCCATTGACTATTTCGTTTGATTATAGCGGTTCATGTAGACAGGAGATTGGAATATTCCTTTCCATGTATACACTGTTTTCTGGTACATCATTCGTAAAGATTCCATTCGGAAAGAGGAAAATCTCCTCATGTAAATGTGGATACTGTTACCCGAGGACAACAGGAGGGTTAAGGGAAGTGTGCTATGGCGGTTGACTCACAATTAGCGGCTTGGATGACTGGGAGAAACTAGCTTTTGTTTCTCTTTTCATTGCTACATTTTGGTGACCCCTGACCTGGTTGACTGGACTAATGTCAGAAGCACGTCTTTTGAGATAAAACTGCTCTATCCAGCCTACACTTGGTTTGCTCAGGCAGAAGCTCGGTTTGTGTTACTGATGCAACAAAGTATTATTACGTTTCAGCTCTCGGGATTTTAATGCCAACCATAGTGTTGCGCCGCCTCAAGCATCCACCAAGGCATGAGAAGTACGAGGAGGTGAAGTTTCATCAGTTAAAGACTTGTGTGTCAGATTCTGCTCAAGCTTGCCATCGGTATTTTCATCACAAGGCCGGTGATCAACTGAAATAGATGTCTGAGGGTTTCTCAGCAAAGTCAACAGCCACCTTTTGCTTTGGGATTAAATACATTTTCCTTCAAACAAATAAAAATTCATTCATAACCTTTATTTTTTTGTCTTTTTCTGTTACACTAAAGGGGGCGGCACGGCGGTCGAGTGGTTAGCGCGCAGACCTCACAGCTAGGAGACAAGGGTTCAATTCCACCCTCCACATCTCTGTGTGGAGTTTGCATGTTCTCCCCGTGCTTGCGTGGGTTTTCTCCGGGTACTCCAGTTTCCTCCCACATTCCAAAAACATGCTAGGTTAATTAGCAACTCCAAATTGTCCATAGGTATGAATGTGAGTGTGAATGGTTGTTTGTCTATATGTGCCCTGTGATTGGCTGGCGACCAGTCCAGGGTGTACCCCGCCTCTCACCCGAGGACAGCTGGGATAGGCTCCAGCACCCCCCCGCAACCTTTGTGAGGAAAAAGTGGTGGAAAATGAATGAATGAATGAATGTTACACTAAAGCATGCAGGTGAGCTTATACTGTGGGGGGGGGGGTTCGAGACGGGGGTGCATTCTGTACCGTACTATAACCAATACCCAAGGGCATCAGGATCAATCACAATAAAATTATTTCCTCTTGGTGTCAGTCAGTTTTCCAGTGTATTCTATATATATATATATTTTTTTGCACATATTATCTATCCCACCTGACAGGATGAGAGGTGAACAGACCACCATGTCAATCAGGACAGACAACCCTTCACACACCCTTCACTTTGAGACCACTTTTTTGCTTCTCGGTCAGTAAAAAACCTTGACAATATCACAGCAAGGGCTTCACTTGCTGGCCTTCTGTATAGGAATTGAGCAGTGAGTGTATTGCTATTAAGGGACTACATTCCTTGTAGACAATAAAGTGTTGGCATGTGTTACAATGACAAGAGGGACACAATGCATGCGTGTGTGTAATATGTGATAGTGATACACTGAAGCAGTATTGAGAAGGCTGGCTGGTCCAACACCATGACATCATGTTTTCCTCTGCTGTGTTATCTGCGTGTTGGCAGAGCTGACGAGCTGCTACTCTTTCTCACATCCTGCATGTTCCTGGCACCGTTGGCAGCTTAATCTGTTTGTGTGTGCCTGTGTGTGTGTGTGTGTGTGTGTGTGTGTGTGTCTTGACCCTGTAATCATATAAATGGTTACTTGACCATGACAAGGCAATGAAAAATGTTGTTCTTGTTCTCCAATAATAACTCAGAATAACACATTTACATATTTCTTTTTGCATTTCAATGTCCTGTTCATTTGCAACTCCTGACTTGCATTGACAAACTGAATATATTACCTAAGCACAGCAAAACAGTAAAGCCATTATTCAACTTTATTTATTTGCATGGCTGTGTGTTATTTTGTTCAGTTAAACTTTACAGACAATATTTGGCTAAAGAAACCGGTTCAGATTCTGTAATTAAAACATATGTTTTGATAATTAGCATCATCTATTATTATTCTTCCAGTGACTGGACACTAGGGATGAGCAAGTACACCACTATCTGTATCCTTATCAGTACTCGGAGTGGGTACTTTATTATTTTAAGACTATTATTTTAAGTCTGAAATTGACATGGATGGATCAGAAGTTGCTCTATTTATTATTACCCCGCAATATGTTTACTGTGTATGTGTTTATGTGATCTGTTATTTATTATTTATTGTTACTTATTAGGGCTGCATGGCGGGCGAGTGGTTAGCGCACAGACCTCGAAGCAGACGAAAAAAACAATACGTGAAAAACAAATTCAAAATTACAACGTGCATACATTCCTCCGTGTACATGACATGACAGGCATAGTTGAGCTAGTACTAGTTTCATACTCGTATCCAGCAAAATCCGTAACGGTATCCGGCTCATCCCTATTGGACACTGAGTTTCTTTATCGTATAAAAACCTTCAAATGAGATGGACATTACGGATGAGCCGGATACTCATTATAAACGAGTATCACGAGTATTACAGATTTTTGCCAAATACGAATGTGAAACAAGTACATTTCATCATTATCTGCTGAAATCTCATTAATTCCAATTTCTTTGATAAATACAACACAGTAAGTACTGTAATTGGATCTAGCATACAAAAGACACCACAACACGATCCGAGCATCGTGTTGTCAGGGATGTGATAAAGATAACACGGTAAGTACATCAAACAATATTTCTCATGCCAAACAGAGTTCAAAATTATATTTCAACTGTAATCAACCAAGTTAATGAGACTCTTGTTTTGTGGTTTCCTGCCCCAAACCCACTGAGAGGTTGCTCTCACCAATGCCAACTCAAATTTGCTTAATACTTCCAATTATACTGGTAATTGAACACTCATGAAAAATGTTCCAACTTGACTAATTGGCCCCAGGAGTGAATATGTAAATGAACATGTGTTTGTATGTGTGAGAGAAAAACTGTTGGTCAGAGAATTAGCTAATTAATGTGATCACAGATTAGCTGATTTGCACAAATTATCTTGTTGGAAAATCTATGTGAAAAAAAAAACATTGAGATTTAAGAGGTCAGATGACACAACAAAGTATATCAGTGTGAACACAGCATAGTTGAGTATGTTGTGTGTGTCTGTGCTTTAACTTTTTTGCTGATAAAATAGAATTTGCTTTCCTCCTGTGTTTTTGTGTGTTAATCAGGTCTTCACATACTGCTGTGTGATACTTCCCCACACTCTTATGTTGATTATTGTACATGCTTGTGCTTTCAAATGTCTGCATTTTGCTAAAATGTCTGCAAAATACACACTCCGATGCAAATACTGTCCTTTATATTTTACTCTACCTTGTCATTCATCAAAGCCCATTTTCACTCTGGTGTAGCGATGCCATCCGAGGGAAGGAAAAACGAGAGGGTCTGCTTGATCGACCATATGAGAGAGAATTGTGATACCTCAGCTCTCGCTTACTCCCTCTGAGTGGACATCAACAATGAGGTTCCCACACTCAAGGCATCAGGTTTTCGTCTCAGCTTTGCCTTCTTGCCTTTCACTATTCATCCTGAGCTCCGATAAGGGCAGTTGCAGTGAGGTTGAGTGAGAGAGGTGAGGGTAGAGAATGGTGAGGCTAAGTGGGAAAGAAAAATGTGAGACGCATTAGAGTATAAGAGAAGCAAAATGAACCAGAGAAGGCAATTTGTGTAGAAATTGCAAGCGCATTCTCGATAGTTGAAGCAGAAATGAAGTGTTGTATGGAAGATGGGGAATTACAGGAAATGTGGGGATTTTTGGATGTAGAACATTTTATCCTGAATAATTTGATGCTGAAATGTTGAGCTGTAGCAATTCATTGATGAATTGACTTTTATTCAATTGTAAGCAACAATTTCCAATTTGATTACTCTTTTTTTTAATTAAAAATGTAAATATCATCCAATTTCAACCTCTTAAAGGTGATTTTTTAATTTTATTTTATGAATCCTTTGAACGCAGACCTATGTTTGAAGCAAAACAAGATATTCACATACATCAACTTTGACTTTGGAAAAATGTGATTAACAATTTTGCCTATTTTCCGATATGTTGCAGCTCAAACCAACTACCTTGTTTGGTTCATATTGATTTGGTCTGTCTTGGGCCTACACGATGACTTAATTAATCATAACAGTAATCACCAGATTACTCAACTAAGAAAGTTACTTGCAGTTACTAATGGTTTGAGAAATTTCTGGGCCAGGAATATTTAGAATGTCAAAAATAGACAGCCTGGATGTCCCAAATGTGCAATGTTCCGATCAATGCATGTCATTTTCAGAAGTGCGATGAGAAGAAAAAAAGGAAGGTGAGATGAGACTGAGATGAGAGTGAAGGAGAAGGTACCAGGAGAGGACTTAGTGTAAAACCAAGAAAAGGGAACGTGTGAGCGAGCATCAGCGTGTGTGCTGTAGACTGCATGTGTCTCATCTGTCAGTACGGTTTCCAGACATTATAACCTGTACCTCTCCAGTGGCAACAGGGAGTCTAGACGTGAAGCAATCTGACACAGAACAAGCTGCTGCACGCTTTCAGCATTTCTTGATAATATCACACGGTCATCGTCTTGACAGACTGAGTTTGTGACGTGTGTGTATCGTTGGCGTTTTCCTCCTCCATTACCTGCTCACTCTCACCACCTTATGTTTTATATTTTGACATGCTATTCTCAGATCATGTTGTAGCAAATCCGCGCTTGTAAAAATTCAGAACACTGATGTAAAACACAGACACCCCCCTCATTGACAGTTGCAGGAGAAAACATAGAACAAAAACAAAAATCACAACACAGAAAGTGTTGGTGCTACTGTAATGGCGCCAATGTTGCATTGCAAAAGCAGGACCTGTATACAAAGAACCTAAGGCCTTATCTGTTGTATAAGGACAGACAGACCATTATTATTATTCTCATGTCAAACTATCAATATTTTATAGATTCTCAAAATAACCTGCAATACGTGAGATCCGCAAAGTAGACAACTTCATTTTATGTTATTATTAAATAAATTCTAAGGAACATAATAACATGCTCACATGAAGAAATTAGTCACTGACAAGTATTTCACTCGTGTGACGGTGCCTTTTTGTCCTGCTGCTGTTCCGGTATACTGTAGCGTTTTTGTGTCCTTGTTAAAACATACTGCTGCACTACCTGTCCTTTTGCAGTCCGTCTCCTTTGAATCAAAGATTAATTTACAAGCTAGCAATGACCCAGGAGCCACAAAATAGACTGATTGAAAATGGTCTATAGCCAATCAGGACACAGAAAATAATGGGCTCTGCAGACAGATGAGAGGGAATAGCGTAACAGCGGTCATACGCTGTCATAAAAAAAGGTACTCCAAATCCCTCCTGCCGGCTTGACGTTGATGTTCTTGTCCAATTTCTGATCATCATTTGCAATCAAAGTTATTGTTGTAGCTATTAGATTGTTCTTCAATTAGGGAGCTAAGAAGCTAAATGCGTTAAATGGCAGTATTCAGAATATCAGAAATGAACATCTACTGTATGTGTTCCACTTGGTCTGTGGTATATCTGTCACGGTCGGGCTTCATTGCTTTACGGTTCAACCCCAGGATGCAGAGAACAGGACCAAGTGCAGGTAAATAATATTTATTCTGTGCAATAACAGCAGCAGAAGAACAAAGCAACTCAGGGATTGACTGACAAACGATAATGATCCAACAAAGGGAGAAGCACACACCTGAACTAAATAGAGAGGACACATTAGGGACAGGTGTGGGTGGCTATGGCAACAAAGGCAGAGGAGGCAAAACAGGAAGTCCAATACAAAATAAGAGTGTCCAAAAAGTAAACCAAAGCCCAGACAGAGAACATAGACAAACTGTCACCTGGGAACCCACACAGGGCGTGA
The DNA here is from genome assembly GCF_037039965.1 of Doryrhamphus excisus. NCBI lineage: Eukaryota > Metazoa > Chordata > Actinopteri > Syngnathiformes > Syngnathidae > Doryrhamphus > Doryrhamphus excisus. The sequence continues at coordinate 17,148,764 of NC_136368.1, read as the reverse complement.
CAATATCCCCCATAATTTTCCTTTTAGCAAAAATGACTCTGGCATGTTTATGGAATAAAACTATTTGATAGAGGTAGAACAACATCACAAATAGATGATAGGGATTTAATATTTAAATTTATAACTTTCACTAAAAGGCAGCTTCTCCTGCTGAGAGGACCCCTAAAAGCCTTAAACTGTTTTCACTTTTAAAAAACAATATCATCAATCAAGGCAGGTGGGAGGCTGTCAGGGCTTTGTGAATGCCTCACTTAGCCATCACATGGTGGTGATTACGGGGTTCATCACTGGTGGGAGGATGGGGTCCTGGGTTATGACACAGCCCTTCACATAATGCATTTATTGTCTGGCACAGAGCAGCCCTGCTATTGATTAAGTCATGGGCTCTTTTTGGCTTTGCATTGGCATTTAACATGATAAACAAACATTCCTTTTAAAAGTTGTGGCCAATGTTATTAACATGAACAATTGGAAAAGGAGGAAAATTTGGGTCAAATAATGAAAAAACGTCTACACGGAGGTTGAGATGAAACAACAATAATTATATGCTCTAACAACATTACAGCAATGAAAGCAATGAAAAATGCAAGCAAAATATTGACCATTTTGTGCATTTCCATCAAATTATGAATAATCAACAAAATACAATGAATTGTCTTGAATCCCAAGTGTCTTATATAAACAAATGTTAATAATAATAACACAGCATTACAAGAAAGCAACATAACATACCAGAGAAAGAACAAAGCACCATCATAACAATAAAACAATAACATCTTAGTCGTGTTTCTTTGTTGTTGCATGAAATTGAAATATGACATGCAAATTCATAGCATATCATAACGTAACATACAATGTAACTGTGGTTTCTTACTTTGTTCCAGAATGTCTAAAGGTTTCAGGAAAAGTTCTCGTTTGTGAATAGTCATTTTGCCATTTGAGTAACAAATCTGGCAAACAAATAACACACCATTACTAATGTTTATGTGGACATTTTATACATGTTTGAATTGGAATCAAACTGGTTTGTAGTGATGTCCAGAATGCAGTTACACTACATATAATAATGGTTTACATACCTGGAAAGAGAGAGAGAGACACAAGTCAACATGATAAATGACCACATGGGTAACTTGGGAGTGTGTTCATATTGTTTCCGCCGTTTGGATGTGTGTCTGTGCACACGTTTTTCTGCCACCGGTATCCATCAGAGGGTGATCAGTGAACCAGATGTACATGATTTATGGAGTAGCAGAAGCAGCAGCAGAAAGGCCTCCAATGTGTTAAACATTATTAGCTACAGATGCAGCAATGTTTGCACCCAGCATGCACACTGACATCAGGACTGTGACACTCCCTTTCATCCCTGGTTGCGGCACAATACTTTACGTGATGAAGTTGGATGTTTCACGAGACTTGAAATAGCATTTCACCCTGCGCTGACCTTGCAGGTTCAATGGTATCCTCAAGCTTGATGTTTTTTTTTGCCAGATGTGGTGGACGGGCGGAGGCTATCCATGTTGCACATGTGATGCAAAACCTTTTAAAATAAAGTAATTTTGATTTAAAAATAAGAAAATATTGAACCCTCTATATGTACCCTGTGATTGGCTATCTACCAGACGGATTGATGCAAACAATGGAACCTGGAAAGTAATGGAAAGTATTTGTACTTTCGATGCAAGTTGTGCGACTCAAGTGAAATTGACTCACAAGTTTTGACAATACTTCACGTATTGACAAAACACTGACACATACAGTACATGACTAATGATAATGGACACAATATACATATATCAAACAAAATAATCGCAAAACGCCTTTCTCAAGAAAATGCGAGCCTTCAGTGAAAGTGAAATACGGTAATTTACTTAAGTTATAGGGCTGATCCGAGCCACCCACTTTCAGGATACTTACGCCCATAGGGTGGAAGCTATCACAATATAGCCTCTCAGAAACTGTCACCAGACCTGATTAATGTGTTTTGACCCTCAGGGCTAACTGTCAGGCTTCTCAGCATGCCTCTACCCATCCATCTGTTTATCCAGCCAAACATCCAAGAAATCCATTATTCTTTTGTAATATAAAAATCATGAGGTATCCCATTTGCACTTCATTGGATGTCCTATTTTTTTCGATATGACTATATATTCAACTATATATAATCAACTATGTTTGTATTAGGGATGAGTGAGTACACTACTATCTGTATATGTTCACCCATTTAAATTATCAGTATCCATATCTGCACTTGGAGTGGGCAGAGTATGAGCCGAAAGCATGCCTGATTTAATCTGAAATGGGTGGGGCTTACTTATGAATTTAGTTAGAATGTTGTAGTCTTGTGTTAAACAATAGCAAAGTTTCAGATAATGGGGTTTGCACATTCGGAATCCAACACATATGACTTTGTGTTAAAAGCGGACATTTTAAAAAGATACTTCATAATTTATTATCATTATTGGAAGCTGGTGACACAACCGGGAAGTCCTTCTAAGCACTCGAGCGTGTGACCAACCACACCAGAGTGGGTGTGACTGGAGGCGGGCCTTGAGTGAAATATATTATAACAGACTGTTTTTACAGGAAGCACAAAATCCAGATAAATACAGCTGAATAGGTGCAGATTCTGGAGGAACTAGAAAGCTTTGTGTGCTGGTTATTGTGTGGCGCTGCTCTATAGGAGTTTATTCAGTCTGAAATTGTCATGGATTGATCAGAAGAGAAGGAGCAGCAGTCAAACAGGCCGGGAATACTAACTAAATGCTTAAGTGTAAAAATAAGTCTTGAGTCATCTACTACTGAGGCAGCATTCCACCGTGTTGGAGCCCAAGTGGTCGGATTTACACATCCTCATGAGGACAGGCTCGTGCAGGCTTTTAAAACTCGACATTGGAAGGCCAACAAACACTGATTTATAAAGGAAAATTATCAGCGGTGCCCAACCTTTTTCATAAAATGATTTGTAAAATTATTTGGCAGGCCGGATCTGGCAGCTGGGCCTTGAGTTTGACTCCTGTGGCATAAAGTATTGCATTGTTTGTATATTTCATAATAACACTATGAAGATGGAGTCAAACACAGGCAATGACCAGGCATGCACTGATTGTGTCAGCATCGTCATCGCCACAAACCACTCGTTTTAGATTTGATGTCTACATCCTTACAGTGTCAGAAAATATAGTATATAAGGAAGGGGATTAAACCATCAGCGAATACTTGAGTGAGTTAGGTAGAGCCATATAAGAGCCCTAATACTGACTGACACAGAGGGGTTGCAGATGAATAAGGAAAGAAAAGAATGAGTGTGTTGTCTCGGTGAAAACAGAGACAGTGTGTCTGTGGGCATTTAAAGATGCAGACGGACAGAGACGTCGAGACAGATGAAGGCTCTGACTGAGCTGACAGGTGTAATTGGAATCTAAATAGCAGGGAGTGATGCTGACTGGCTCATTCCAAGGCTGTGTTACTTCCCTTGATACACACCGCTGTGTAATGGTACATGTATTTGTAAATATGCTGTATGGGACCTTGGGTTTCATACAGAGTCATTCAGGTTTCCACACGATCCACATTGAAGGGCTGTAAATAAATATAGTGCAGTCTAGCCTTTGACCAGTGAGAGTGTCAGGGAGACGCCAGACTCTGAAGTATGTCATCACAACTACGAATGATAATACATAAAATAGGTAAGTGGCAGTGAGCAAGGCATTATTGGAACCACTCATTATGTGCTTTGCCCACACGTGGCAATTCAGCCTATGTTAGTGTTTCCAGCGAGTGACATGTGACTTTTTTCTAGCTCCAAGTAGAAGATGTAGTATTTCTACATTTGAATAAAGTTTCGAGTACACCACTATCAGGGTCTGTTCACCCATCTAAATGGAAGAGTCTTGAACCAGTCATGATGGGCTGTACATATCACTATATTGACAGTTACTATGGTACCCATTATGTCATTGGATGGTCATATCACCTCATACTTTGGTACGTGACAAAAACAAAATAAAAAATAACAAAAAAAATCATAAAAAAAACTTAAACTACATTAGGAAAGCAGGAAGTGAACAAATGTAACAGTTACTGATTGTAAAAGTACCAGATTGAGGGGTAGGATTTAATAAGCTTTGCTTCTTCCTACTCCTTTTGGACATGTGGAACTGTTAACTGATTATGTGATGCACTTAATTGTAATCAGATGCCAAATTATCTGTATCTGTATCCGTACTCGGAGTGGGTGGGGCATACACCGGACCTTATCACGATTGGGTCTGGAACCAAATGAATAAGGAATTACTATATTACATTAATGTACTTTTATTCACAACACAAAGCTAAGGTGTGGACTTTTTGTTCAGATATCATATATTGACCCACATTGAATCGGTTTTAATTAAACCGAAGTTCCCTTTAACGGCGGCAATTTTTTTGATGCACAATTAACGTGCACTCCTCCTATTTGGCCCTCAGCCCACACCGTAGTTTGATTGAAGCGCGGAAACTTTGTAGCCACGAGCTGGAACAAATATTGATCAGAAATGGAGAAAGAAAGAGTATTTTCATTGGTAAAGTTAGCTTCAAAGCCCTGGTAGACGGCTCTTGTAGCAAGACCAAAGTTATTTGTATGTACTGTTGCTGTGTTTGACTTATCACAGATTACATGGCCTACCAGAGACTGGAGCAGTGCAGGTATTGTTTTTATTATCATATACAATGCTACCATGGCCCAACCAGTGTTTTTTACATTTTTACATCTCTCTGCTGACTTTTGCGTTGAATTGCCAGTTAATGTGGTTGAAGTCCAGTGTTGTGCTAGCATTAGCGATTTAGCATGGAACTACCACAATGATGCACATTAGCACTCAAAGTCATCAAATCTTACCTTTATGCAATTAATTGTGAGTTTACTATAGACAGAATGCGATTAATCGTGCTCAAATATTTTAATCGATTGACAGCCCTAGCTTTAATGCATCGTTCATGAACAAAATGTATCTAAGTGACCTGCACATATTTACTTTTTAGTGTTCACGACCTTAGGAGGAAAAAGCACGGATATTCCTGTTGTAAACAGTTATATATTATTCCCTATTAATTTCCTATTTAATTATTTACATGTCTTACTTTACCAATTATCTTTATTTTAATGTAACTTATAGTTAAGATAGCGAAAGAAGTGCAGGTCACACATTTGCCAGCATACTGTGGGTGTCTGAAAGGTGGCAAGTTGTTAGCGTTTCCGTTAGGAAGGTATAGGAGGTTGTCTATTGCCATGGCAACTGGGATAACACGTTTGCATCCGCACACACACACACACACACATCACTGGATCTAAGCAGTCAGAAAGCTGACAAGGAGATGGTGATTCTGGTAATATCCGGATGATTTGAAGACGGGAAAGCTTCATCTTGTTGATGTCCCTCCTGTTTTTTTTTTTTTTTTTACTTTTATTTTCACATCTCTATCACCTGTCAGTGTTGGCCATGCACACTGCTAAACATGGACGGTGTTGAAAAGTGTGAGTATGTATGTTACTAATGAATAGGTGGCCTCATAGAGAGATAGATATTATTATCCATCCATCCATCTTCTATGTCGCTTATCCTCACTGGGGTCGCAGGTATCCTGCAGCCTTATTATTATTATCGTTATCATCATTATTGTGTCTTATCGACCTATCCATTGTACATTAACTCATTCAATCCCAGTCATTTCTCATCATCGCCTACAGTACAGGTCATTTTAGAGGATTTTGACTGACCCCTAAGTGCATATAGAATATTGTGTTCTAAGGCTACATAAACATGGAACATATCAAAAGAAAGATTAACTATCGGCTTTTGTCAGAAAAAAAGGTTTGTTTTTACCCTTTTGCATTTTTTTGTCATCAGCAATAGAACATAGATAAGTTTTCCGCAAAATATCAGTTCTCAACAAAAAAAAAGGCGAAAAACAGCTTTTTTGTTGAAGATAAATTTTAAGCACAACTTTCACTTCACCGTCTTTTGGATTGGGCATTTGGGTTGGAAAAACAAAGAGTTCAGGGCATACTTACACAACTTTTCGATTATTTTGAGGCTTTGCATTTAGTTTTCTTTTTTCTTATCAAATGTTATTTTGTGCATGCAAGATTTCATAGAGGGCTCCACGTCAAAACCAGCTGGCTTTGACCTTCCAAGGAAGCAGTGGGTGTCCATTAATGGGATCCGCGCAACCCATGCCAGGACAGCCCACTATCTCCATTGGTGGAAGATGAGAGACAGCCCAGCATGTGATTGTGGTTTTCCTGACCAGACTGTGCTACATGTTGTGCAAGACTGCCCCCTCACATGCTGTCCAGGTGGCCTCCAGGCAATCAATGACACAACAGATGATGCCTGAGTCTGGCTCGCCATCTACTCAGTCTAACTCTGCATATGTCATACGTAAAGATGAAAAATAATTCCGAACTGTGTTGTCATATTAGAGTCACACTTATAGCACTTACAACTTAAAGTCTACCTATGAAAGTTACACCCCAGTGTAGTGTCTATGCTGTAGGAAAATTGAGCCTCAAGTTGAACTTATAGTGAGGAGTAACTCATAGCAGTGGATATAGTGAACAGAAGAATCATCAGAGTGCGCACTAAAGAACCTGGTCCATTAATATATCCATCCATCCATTTTCTAAAGTGCTTATCCTTTGATACATTCATAGATATGCTGGAGCCTATCCCAGCTGACTTTGGGGGAGAGGCGGGGCACACCCTGGACTGGTCACCAGCTAATTGCTGGGCACATATAAACAAACAAATCATTTACACTCTTGCTGATACCTATGGACAGTTTAGAGTCTGCAATTAACCAAAGATTGATGTTTTTGGAATGTGGGAGGAAACCGGAGTAACCGGGAAAACACGCTTCACACAAAGATGCCCAAGTGGAGATTCAAACCCAGGTAATCCCGATGTCCTCACTGCGTGGCCAACATGCTAACGACTCGGCCACTATGCAGTCCCATTAATATGTGCAACAAAGGAGTAGAATATAATGTTTACTGCCACACCTGCAAATAATTACTTATTGAAGATTCAAAATGCTCAAAGTGCATATGAAAAAAAAATGTTTGCTTTTTGTCATATTGCTGTCATCTGCAAGTACACAACTATAAAATCCAAAAATCCAAAATTAAGTTGTTATTATCAACTTTAGATTATCCCTAAGCAAGTTTTCTCAACTGTCATGTCCAAGACAACAAAGTGAAGATAATAACAGCATTCACTGGTATTGTGTTATAATCAGTAGTTGTTAATACATTTTAAATTGTTAAAACTCTTAAAACTCTCTTCCTATCATTGTGAAGCAGAATTCACCAAGCGTTGGATTGTTCACCCACTAATAGGGAACGTGAGCTGAGTTTAGACCGTCGTGAGACAGGTTAGTTTTACCCTACTGATGATGTGTCGTTGCAACAGTAATCCTGCTATCGTCTGCAAGTAAACAACTATAAAATCCAAAAATCCAAAATTAAGTTGTTATTATTAACTTTAGATTATCCCTAAGCAAGTTTTCTCAACTGTCATGTCCAAGACAACAAAGTGAAGATAATAACAGCATTCACTGGTATTGTGTTATAATGAGTAGTTGTTAATACATTTTACGTTGTTAAAACATTTATGGATATATTGGCCGTACATATTGTAATAAGCACATTCAAGCAGGCACACACATAAAAAACAGGTGTGTTGTTTGACTGGCAGTGATTGACACTGAACAGATCTACACAGAGACTACAAGATACAAGATGAGTGACAGCAGTCCTCGTTTTGCTAGCCTTGAAATTTGAATGAATATCATTCATTCAACAGATTTGTCGACTATATCTTGCAGAAAAAATTGAATTTGCTATCCCACAATTAAACCTATTCTACTGTGTGTTCAATCCCGGTCCGAGTCGAAGAAAGATTCAGGTAGCTGAAGGCCCCCTCCGGTAATACACATTCGGTCCCTGTCAGTCCCTGCCAGTAACTGTCCTCAAAATGTCCTTGAAATGTCATCTTTTGGAAATGTAAACAGGCTTACGCCATCTGTTCGATTTTCCGAGCAAAGCCTTCCACACAAGCGGGCATAATGTCCAAACTATGTATATATACTACAACAACAACAAAAAAGCAAAAAAAAGACATCAATACAAAAAAATGCATTCCATTCCATATTTGGACCACTGGCTATTCGAAATTTCACAAGCCTGAATGCAGAATAATTATGGCTATTTATTTATTTATTTCATTTTCTTGTCAGCACAAGCCACAAACTTTCCGACCTGCTTTGCACCTAAACCGTGAGAGGTTCATGGCTATTTTGCAAGGCCTGATCCCTCTGCAATTGACTTTCTGTTATTAATTATGTTGTCCAATCTAGCTACTCTTGTGACATTTTTCTTTCTTTAATCCTTCCAGAGAAAAGCCGTTCCTTTCCTGAGAACTGTCTTCTTACAGTAATAACTATAATTAACATGCCATAGTTGGTTATTTGTGTTTGATTACCATGGCAACTGATTCACCTAAATGGCTGCAGCATGCAGTTCTCCAAACCACGAGGCACGGTGATCACGAAGAAGAGGGTGAATAAAAGAATGAGGCGAACATGTATGGAAAGAAAGATCTACGTTGCGGTTGCAGCTGCGGTCTGAGGTTTACACTCATCACGGTCATGAATGTCGTTAACTTAATGATTTATTCAAACCACTCTTTTTCCAGGGTGTAATGATCATAAAATTAACATCTTTAGTGATTTTTAAAAACAAGAATTGAGTGCAGACCTTCAAATGGATTTTTATTTGTTTTCTAATTTATACTATGCAATATTTATTTATATTTTTTACAGTTTGACTTAAAAAAGTTTTTCATCTCCACACAAAAACATCTCAATGTGGGAAATTTTGAACTCAGGATGTCGGGAGACCAGCAATTTATGAGTCTCCCGCAGACTCTGCAAGTTGCGACAAAGAAGGAAAAACCCACAATAATCAATACAATTTTGAAAAACTAACACAAAAAATAATTAAAAATTTAGAATTAAACATATGTATTTATTTACTTCTTGAAAAATTGTATGCAGCTTTGTTCCACACTGCAGTTAAACTACTGGATGGATCACCGTCTTACTGCGTCCAACCTCCAGCAATGGCGCGTTGCAAGAGGCCTTGCTTATGTATGTAAACAATCCAACCACATTCTAAGATGGAAAGCTGTATTGCCTTTGGCATCAACAGACCATCACACAAGATGACATTGAATCCACATTTATGCCAAGATTTTGTTTTTTAAAGGCTGTGGTCTTGAACTTTTGATCAACTAATGAACAACCTATTTCAGTTAATGCATGTGTACAGTAAATTGCTAAAACAAAAAATGTTTTGTCTCACTCCCGTTTCTTCTTTTTGCAATTTGAAGCTCTACTTAGAACTAAAGGTCCAGCAATACAAAATGTAAATTATTACAGTTTTTCCATCAGGAGTGTACCTTGCTTGTGTTTGTGCTTGGCCACTATAATAACCCAGGTTTGGCTTTTCCTAAAAACTGTGAAAATTGTAAACAATATAAGAGAACCATCATTTATTTTATAGTGGCTGTTGTTTATCTTGTTTTCTCCTGAGTGTAAAGCACAGAGTGATACATCTGTCACTGCAATGATGAAATGTTGTCAGAGCAGACAGTGGTACGAAAACACACTCAAACACCAAATAGGAAGTGGCATGCATGTGTGGAGACACAGCACACAGCCAACAGCTCACAAATATTTACAGCAGATCATGCCCTGACTTCGTAAGGCATAGATTTAACTCTTGTGTCCTGACAGTCCGACAAAATCATTCAAGCATTGCAGCTGCAGACTGTAAGTATAGCAGGAACGGCGCTAAGTGTGCTCTGTAGTGTGACCGTTGCTGCATGAGCCACTCCACAGCGTGTTTACAGTGGTCGTCTGAATCAGTGGCCAGGTCAGGAAAGGCCACAGCTTTTATTTTATGTGCGGCTGGACTACCCACAAAAGTAACCCACAAAAGTCAGTACACCCCTCACATTTCTGCAAAAACTTTATTATTCATTGGAAAACACTGAAGAAATTACACTTTGATACAATATAAAGTCAGTGTTCTTGTTATATAGTATGTGTATAGACACACATGCTCACATATACACACACACATAAATGTCATAAAAGTTATGCATACTCAAAGTTCTTAAAAAAGTTCTAACTTAATTACGTCAAGTTCATTAACAAGTACTTTTAACTAATATGTTTTGATTAAATTGAACTATGGCAAAATTAAGTAAGATTAACTTAAAAACATAGTTTACATACAACTTAAGACACTAAATCGGAATGCTCAATGTAATTAATTGGTATAGTATAGTTAACTTAAAATTTTCTTAAAAGTTCTACTTATAAATGTTGATTGCCAGTTGCATTATCTGTCTTTTCGGTTTATTTAACTTGTAATTTTTGATTAATATGAACTTTTTTATGAACACTCTGGACATTAAATAACACCCCTGTAGTCACATTTACACTAAAATTATGTAATGTAGTAGATATAATCAAAAGAAAATAAGCCATTTGAGACATAAAACAAAGTTATGCTTGTGTGTGTTGCAATAAATGTGTTCCGGACATGTAATAATAAGAATAAGAATAATAATACATTTTATTTATATTGCACTTTAATTACAGAAATCTGAAAAAGTGCTACAAAGAAAGCATAAAACCTACAGTGAAGCAATAAAACAACACAACACAACAAAAGGTATATATAAATATAAAAAAATGTGGACATTTGGACAGGACGTGATGTTAGGAGTTCATGATTGTCGTTATTATGTTATTATAATTGTGCCTGTTGCAAGATAACTCAAACATGCAATAAAGCCTGTTGTTCCACAGACTGACACATAGTGACCACTGTAGAATACCACACATCACAATTTTAATATGTCTTCCTATTGTTTTATATTTATTGTTATATTTGTTTATTTTCATTTTAGATCATTTGGCCATTTTTATGCTGGAAAATACCTAATTTGGCAAAAAACATAAATGTCTAAATTTCACAAATAGGCCATATTGAACTACAAATCAGCATGATTATCAATTAATATATTTTTGAATAATCGTGATAGAGAAAAGCAGTGAAATTCAAAGTGCAATATGGCCTGGAACTGTTATTTAAATATACATATACCTATATATACATAATGTTTTGATAATGTGTTGACACCACAATCTGGAGTAATCTCCTTACCCCTTCCAGCAGCATAAATGAACGGGTTGATAAGGTCTCCTCATACGTATGTCACATTCTGTTTGGAGAGCATCATTCCCTCCAATTGATAATATCTACTGTCGCTATCTTTCTTCCCTGGGAAATCCTCAAGAAAAAAAAGGGTCTTCTACACGGTGTCAGACCTGTTGCACTCACCTCCCTCGATTTTAAAACATTATATTATGGATGCCACCGACTCACTGATAGATCTTCTCCAGTTTGCATAGCAAACAAGTACAGTGTTGACAATGCCAATACATCTTACGCCCTCTACGAACACTTGGACCGTCCTGATACTGCAGCTAGACTTCTCCTTTACATTTAAAACTCTTTGGCCGCACATCCATGCCAACAAACTCCTCCTCCTTCCACCTGGACGACCAGCTCATCCCGTGGCTTCTGGATTTCCCACCCACAGGTCACACAGAGTGTATGTCAACAACATCCTCTCTGACATTTAATATACCTCAACTGGCTCCCTGCAGGGTTGTGCGCTCTCCTCTGTTGCTCATCCTCTTCAGTGATGACTGCGGATCCATACAGCCCAATACTCACCTGCTGAAATATACTAATGATACAGTCCTTCTGTTTCTGCTGTTAGACTCCTCACAGCCCCATGGACCACACCTCCATGACAACTCATATCTGGAGCTGAATGTCAGCAAAACCAAGATGGTAGTGACTTTGTCCAACAAGCAGAGGGCGCATGCTGCAGAAGTCACCACCACAATCCAAAGTAAGCCAGTGGAGCTTGTTGAGAAATACAGGTACCTCTGCACCACCTCTGACAGTCTGCTGAAATTATCCCACACACTGAGGACATACCCAGGAAATGCCATCACAGACAAAGAAGCTCAGCTCCTTTGAGGTAAGCCAGCACATTCTCAGTATGTTCTATTACTCCTTCATTGAGAGCATTACCACCTTCTCAATCACAAGCCCGTTTCACTCAGTCAGAACTTCAAGACAGAACCCGCCTGCAAAAACAGTGACTGTCTGCTCTAAAATAATTGGTACTCCTCTCAGATCTCTGTTGTCAGTATAGGAACATCTTACATGCAGCCGAGCAGACTGCATTGCACAAGAACCCTCACACGCTATGTTCCCAAAGTTTGATTGGCTCCCATCAGGCCCCCGGCTTCACTGCCCTGCCTGCAGAACTCAGAGAAGAAAGGCCACCTTTGTGTCCAAAGCTGTGCTGCTCCTCTACTCTAAACAGTCATCATAACATTTTCACTGTTGACTCATGTGTCTAAATGTACATACAGTATATACATACATCAATTTACTTGAATTTGCACAGATTATTCTGGTTCACAGTACTTATAATAGTATTTCAGCTGTTTGTATTTGTGTTGTTACTGGTTTGCATGTATATACCCACTCATATTTGTATACAAACAACTAAAATATAAACACAACTCAAAGATCTAAAGTAAAAAAAAAATATTTCTCTCTTTCAATGCGGTTTTATTGTTGAGCTGCATAAGCAAGTGCGCCATTTTGCTTCTGATGTTGGATGCAGTAAGACAGGCAAAGTTCTTAAAAGATCCTAAGGGTTACTGTAGAAAGAAATTAAGTGGTAGACCCAAAAAAAAAATGTCACCGGAGGATCAGATTGGCTGTCTGTCAAGACACAGGCCAAGAAATGAAGGTTGGTACTGGTGCAAAGTGCAGTCCAATAACCATCAGACATTATCTGAGCGAGAAGTGTTTTAAGAATAAAAAAAAACATCTTCAAAGGCTTCTTCTCTTTCGATGCCACAAAATTGCCTGCTTGGATTTTGCATGAGAGCACAAGTGATATAAATTATTTTTAGAAAGCCGCATCTTTTTGCTCGGCTCACTAAAAAGAGGTTGGTCTTTCGGCTCACAAGTGGCTCCACAATTTTTTTTTATCTTAATTTATTACCAAATTATGTTTGTTGTATAAAATGAAATACTACTGCAAAAAATGCATAAGAAATGTTTACTATTCAAACGTATTTTTTAAATCTAAATACACAGCTATAAAAAAATATAAAAAAAAATAACAATATTAAAATACAGAAAAATACAGAAACAAAGACCCATCTTAATAGACACAACTTTCCAATCAAATAACATAACATCAACAAAACACCATATAAAAAAACACAAATTAATATGCGCAAAACAAACAAACAAACAAAAACAACAACCAGGTAAGAGTTCTGTCTTTAGTGGAGATTAAAAAATATAAAACAACAAATGACTCAGCTTTGAGGGGCTAATCCTGTTTCTCCTTTGTGGTTTGATGTGGAGTGAGTAAAAATGTCTCAAGTTTTGAATGACAAATAATCTTGGTTCTTGGTTTGTTAATTTAAAATTGGCCATCAATTCATCAAAATAAAATATTTTTAATATTTTATCTCGGCCAGTGCACCTTGCGTGCTTTCACTTTTATGTCCCTAGATACCAGAAAACTGTGTGTGTATATATACAGTAAAACCTTGGTTTCAAACAACCCAAATGATTAGGTTTTCAATAGAAAGACCACCTTCTTCTTCTACTTTCGTGTTGTCCCATTAAGGGTCTCCACAGCTGTTTATGTGTTTCCATCTTGCCCTGACTTTTGCATCTTCCTCTTTCAATCCTATTACCTGCATGAACTCTTTAATCAAATCTAGAAACCTCCTATTTGGTGTTCCCCATCTCTTCCTGGTAGCTCCATCTCAAGCATACTGGATCTGCTTGCTTCTAATCCTGTCCTGCTTTGTCACTCCGAGTGAAAATCTAAGCATCTTCAGCAATGCCTTCTCTCTGTTGGTAAGAGCACCGGCCTTCGTCACATCTACTCCTTGCATCCTCACAGTTCCACCTGATACTCCTTCATTTACACTCCTGTACTCCATCTTGGTTTCATTGCTCTCCTCTCCAACTCATTCCTCAACCTCTTCTGGTTTTCTTCCACCTGCTCAGTCTGCAAATGTCATTGTTCATGGAAGCCTCCTGTCTGACCTCATCTGTCAATCCGTCCATCTTCATAGCAAACAAGAAGAGGCTCCTTGATGCACTACAAACCTATCTGTGACATCTACAGCACACGTCACTGCCGTACATGTTCTTGACTACTACAGCATATTTATTTGTCACTCCAGATTCCGTCATGTGATGCCACAGTTCATCACTCAGCACTTTATAGCATGCTTTTTCTAAATTCAAAAAGACACAATGTAATTCCTTCTGTCTTTCTCTGTACTTCTCCAATTTCACAGCAAACGTTGCATCTGTGGCGCTCTCTCTCGACAGAAAATCATACTGCTGTTCACTCCCTATGACTCTTTCCCAGAGCTTGTATGGCTCATCAGGTTTATGCCCCTGCAGTTGCCACAACTCTGGACTTTGGGTGGGTATAACTTAATTTGATAACCAATGCATCTCGACTGGTACTTTTTTCAAAAGGAAGACATGCATTTTGGCCACAAACATAAACCGTTTATCAACTCCTATAAAGTTAGCGGCACAAACCGGAACTCTTTCTATGCAGTCGGCAGTGTGACCAACCAAAGCAGAGTGAGCGTGCCTGGAGGAAAACATTAAAACAGACCATTTTCGTGGGAAGCACAAAATCGAAAGAAATACAGCTGAATAGGTGCAGATTCTTGAAGATCCAGAATGCTTTCTGTGCTGGTTATTGTGTGTAACTGCTCTACAGGAGTCCACAACTCAAAACAAAGACGCAAAAAATGAGCATAAAAGGTCCCCTTTAAGAAGACCTTCTCTCTGAGTTCCTCTGTCAATACTTACAAGACGCTATTTGCACAACTTGTAGGTGCCTGAGTCTGCATTAATTTAGCACCGAAATGTGGCACCAATTAGTTATTTTGATCTGGTTAATTCTGTTAATGTCAGCACGAGTGTCTTCATGGAACCAACTATCAGTACCTATCGCTTTTATGAACCCTTGATTTTAAAGATTGACACTCTCTTTTCATTCATCAGGCATTTTTTGCATGCTCTAAGTCCGTGAAACTGCCATGTCAGCCTCACTTAAACACTTCCATATGTCTGCAGGTATTGTCATCTTGACCTCATTGACCTCATGTCCATTAAGGTCTGCACCTATTACCACGCTCTCACCTATGGGAATATTCTGCATTAACTCACCCATCCAGTTCCAGAAATTACATTTCTCTTCTAAAGCACAACCAATTTGTGGGGGTAGGCACTAACAATGATTATCATGATCAGTCTTCATCGTCATAGTTGATTGATACTCTTCTGACATCCACGACACTGATGACATACTCAATATCACACCTACACTATTTTGCTTCTCACCTCCTCCAAAATAAAGCAGCATACGTATATCCTACCCTAGTGCTTCGAGTGTTGCTGCCTTTCCTTTTGGCCTCTTGGACACATAGTACAGTGGATACCCGCTATGCGTGGGCGTTACTTTCTGAGACCACCTGTGAATAACATAACTGCTGGTATATAATGCAGCATAACCGGCAAAACATGATAAACCCCCTCCAAACATCGTGCTACCTTGAGGTTGACCTCTCCTCTGACTCAAGAAGCTCCTGCATATCAACACAATCCGGGTTTAAGCCCGATAATATTCCTTACACACGCAGCAAAGCATTTTAATTTTAAATGTATAGGTACTCAGATGATCGATAGAGTCACAGTGAGCGGATACAGTGATATGCGGATCTACATAATCCACACTCCTTGCCTGTTGTAATCCCAGTGATGATTTATAATCTTATATTTACCTTGCTGCAAGATCAAACTGACATCACGTTACGTTGTACTTTGTGGTCGCTACAGTGGTCCCCAAACTTTATGAGCCACACAGCTAGGAGACGCGGGTTCGATTCCCTGATCGGGCATCTCTGTGTGGAGTTTGCATGTTCTCCTCATGTGTGTGTGGGTTTTCTCCTCTGGTTTCACACCCCCATTCCAAAAACATGCTAGGTTAATTGGCGACTCCAAATGTGAATGGATGTTTGTCTATATGTGCCCTGTGATTGGCTGGCGACCAGTCCAGGGTGTACCCCGCCTCTCACCCGAAGACAGCTGGGATAGGCTCCAGCATGCCCCTGAGGTATTTTTTCATACCACTGTATATTAAGCTTAATGAGACATTCTCATTGATTTGCTCCCTTTTCCTTTGCAATTAACAAGTTTTAGTTTTTGTTTAGTTTGGTTATACTTTGGCTCTGCTTTCTTTTGCTTCTAGCGAGTATCTACTTTTTATTCATTTCTGTCTGTGGACTATTATACTGCATTCTCAGCATCACACGGTCCAATCCTAATCCTCAGTCCCCTGGTATAAATAAAACGATATATTGACTGTTCCATTGAATGGTAATATTGTTAATATAATTACATATTTTAGAGGAAAATTATTGTTATCCTCTGTGTGGAATTTCCCAATTATGTTGATTCCCTTCCCTTGATTGTGGATCTGTTTGCATGTATTCCCTATTCAGTTTGTGTTTCCCCACATATTATACTACACCTAGATTGCAATGTAAATTATTCAACTAAAAAAAGACAAAAAACAGATTGTTTCACGGTGGGAGAAAGGGCCCTGCAGTGATTTGCCTTACAGAAATCAGAGCAAACACATGAGGAAAAATAAATGTATGTGTTTGGGTGGAGCTGTCCCTGGAATGAAGGAGCGCAGACAACACCCCCACTCTTTTATTCATATCAAGAGTGAAAGATAGATGAGCAACTGAATAATTTCTAGCCTGTGAGGGCATACAGGAGAGACAAGGGTGTTTGTTTGCACTCCTCTGTCATGGAGGAGACCTGGCATTCCTGCATCGGAGAGCTAAGACTTAGATCAGAAAGTAGAGAATGATAGCAAAGCCTATTTGGAACGACAAATGTTCCCTCTGCACAGCTACGCCATGTCTTTTTGCGTCCTCTGTCACCCTGCCAGAACACAGCAAAAGCTTTTATCAAGCATTTACAGACACTGATATGTTTGGGAAATGTTTGCATGACCCTCTTATTTATCTCTTCTAAAGACCTTAAGACCCTGCTGGCTCCGCTACTTCATACGAGTCCACCCTACCTGCCTTAAGTATTTCCCAATAAAACACATCAACTGAGAGACATACTATTGTGCTGGCATTTCAAAAGGACTCATCTCAGCACCAGACACACTCATCCCTCTTGACCCTGTTCATACAAATATTCAGAGTGGAGAGATCGGTTATAGAGCAGAACCAAAGTGAGGGCTTCTTCATATGGCCCCTCTGAGATCCCCTACAGTGGGGCTGGTGTTTAATCAATCCCTTGGCTTCAACTCTCAGCAGGCCCATGACTTTGTGACCCCACCATCTGTGCTGACTTGGGCTCGGAGAATTGATGCTCTATTATAAGCTAACTGTCCTTGTGCTTTCTCCAGTTTTTCCAACTATGTGATTTTGCCTGACCGACCTTCTATACACTTTTTACACCCCCACACAAACACACACACAGACCCTATATCGGGGTGGGCAAACTTTTTGAATCGCACAGGGGCTATACATACATACAGTGAAGAAAATAAGTATTTGAACACCCTGCTATTTTGCTATTTCTCCCACTTAGAAATCATGGAGGGGTCTGAAATTTTCATCGTAGGTGCATGTCCACTGTGAGAGAGATAAACTAAAAAGAAAAATCCAGAAATCACAATGCATGATTTTTTAACAATTTATTTGTGTGATACAGCTGCAAATAAGTATTTGAACACCTGTGTATCATCTAGAATTCTGACCCTGAAAGACCTGTTAGTCTGCCCATTAGAAGTCCACCTGCACTCCATGTATCATCCTGAATCAGATGCACCTGTTTGAGGTCGTTAGCTGCATAAAGACACCTGTCCACCCCATACAATCAGTAAGACTTTAACTTGTAACATGGCGAAGACCAAAGAGCTGTCCAAAGACACCAGAGACAAAATTGTACACCTCCACAAGGCTGGAAAGGGCTACGGAGCAATTACCAAGCAGCTTGGTGAAAAAAGGTCCACTGTTGGAGCTATCATTAGAAAATGGAAGAAGCTAAACATGACGGTCAATCTCAATCGGAGTGGAGCCCCATGCAAGATATCACCTCGTGGGGTCTCAATGATTCTAAGAAAGGTGAGGAATCCGCCCAGAACTACACGACAGGACTTGGTCAATGACCTGAAAAGAGCTGGGACCACCGTTTCCAAGGTTACTGTAGGTAATACACTAAGACGTCATGATGTGAAATCATGCATGGCACGAAAGGTTCCCCTGCTTAAACCAGCACATGTCAAGGCCCGTCTTAAGTTTGCATATGACCATTTGGATGATACAGAGGAGTCATGGGAGAAAGTTTTATGGTCAGATGAGACCAAAATAGAACTTTTTGGTCATAATTCCAATAAGCGTGTTTGGAGGAAGAAGAATGAAGAGTACAATCAGAAGAACACCATCCCTACTGTGAAGCATGGGGGTGGTAGCATCATGCTTTGGGGGTGTTTTTCTGCACATGGGACAGGACGAGTGCACTGCATTAAAGAGAGGATGACTGGGGCCGTGTATTGTGAGATTTTGGGGAACAACCTCCTTCCCTCTGTCAGAGCATTGAAGATGGGTCGTGGCTGGGTCTTCCAACACGGCAACGACCCGAAGCACACAGCCAGGAAAACCAAGGAGTGGCTCCGTAAGAAGCATATCAAGGTTCTAGCATGGCCCAGCCAGTCTCCAGACCTGAACCCAATCGAAAATCTTTGGAGGGAGCTCAAACTCCGTGTTTCTCAGCGACAGCCCAGAAACCTGACTGATCTAGAGAAGATCTGTGTGGAGGAGTGGGCCAAGATCCCTCCTGCAGTGTGTGCAAACCTGGTGAAAAACTACAGGAAACGTTTGACCTCTGTAATAGCAAACAAAGGCTACTGTACCAAATATTAACATTCATTTTCTCAGGTGTTCAAATACTTATTTGCAGCTGTATCACACAAATAAATTGTTAAAAAATCATGCATTGTGATTTCTGGATTTTTCTTTTTAGTTTATCTCTCTCACAGTGGACATGCACCTACGATGAAAATTTCAGACCCCTCCATGATTTCTAAGTGGGAGAAATAGCAAAATAGCAGGGTGTTCAAATACTTATTTTCTTCACTGTATATATATAGGTGGTAAACGACATACTTGCAACAAAACGAAAAGAACAAGTGCCAATTGAATTGAAAAACATTGTATACAACAATGTATACAACTCAAATCACAGTCACAATAGATACAAATCATTTTGGTCTTGTTGTGAGAACTATCTGCCACGACTGTGAAGCTGAATTTACGAATCAAAATACCCTTTTCTTTGTCCATTTCTGCTCAATATTTCAACCTGCCTGTGGCTCCATTTTCACAGCTACTTCCTCAAACTACGGTGTGGGCCAAGGGTCAAACATGCACACCTTAACTGCGTGTAAAAAAAATTTTGTGATTAAAGGTGACAGTCCTAGTAAAAATACATATTTAGAAGGGTGTAAATATGTCTTCCATGGAAATTACTATGAAAATATTCCTTTACAGTACAAATAAGGAATTGTACTTCACAAAAATTCACTAATCATCGTCGGGCCTGGAACCAATTTAACCATATAAACAAGGTATAACTGTATATAACCTGGCCTGGAAATAGTGATACTTCAGCAGCACTTATTTATTTGTATCAGTGCTGCAGTTGTTTTTTTTTTTTTGTCAAGCTGTGTCTTTCTCCTTCTGTGTCTGTGTTCATAGGATTTGCCTGCTGGTACCCGAGAGCGAGGACTCAACCTGTACAGCTGCAATGTTGGGAATTTGATCCCCATCTCTCAGAACACAAATACAATTCTTGGTTCTACCAGGCATGCATATGCCAAAGTCATTGCATCACATGGAAACTGACCGATATGGAAATTTCGTCCAAATCGTCGTAGATACATACACACATACATACTATAGCTACGAACGTCAGCATTGGAGCTTTTCACATTTCTCAGTGATGGAGCTCTCCTGCGGTTAAACAGTATTCAGCATAACTTGAATTCCAATCACTCCAAATGAAACATGCAAATTAAAACTCTCACGCTCAAATGCTTAATTAGACCTTGCCTTGATAGCAGTCTTTAAAGACTGAGGGTGAAGAGTAAAGTAGCCTTTTTTTCCCCAATAACTTCAAAAAGAAGACTCTAAAAAAGAAACATTGTTTGTATATGCATAAAAATGTTACATGACATACATACAATGACATGTATTAGTATAATAATAATGACTTCATATTGCAGTAAGTGTTTGTTTGTGCAGTATTTTTTGTTTTGCTTACTCACTTGCCAAAGAAACATAAGTTATAACACCTTGGCCAACCAAAAAAAGTATTTATTTTTTGAAGATGCAAAAATAAAAAAAACATGAAATATTTGTTTTAGTGTTTTTAATCTGTGTGAATAACAATCCAAGTTGAATCCAGGTTCAAGTCTTGTTAAAAGCAAGTATGGGGGAATTATGGCCTATGAACCATGTACTGTACGTGTTATTCCAGCACGCCAAACTTTTCCAAATTATATCATTTAATCCGAACCAGGATTTGTAGTGCTATTAAGTACCATAAGTCTTGAACAATTTGCACAATTGGAATCATTTCTATTGAAACCAGCAACTCAGAGCCTTCCAATAACATACACTTAACAAAAGTAGAGCTTGTCTTTTTGCTTCCATTTTTCATGAACTGAACATAAAATCTAAAATTTGAATTTTTTGAATTGGTGTGGCTCTCTCAAATATATGTTCACAAATCTGTCTAGATATGTGTTAGTGAGCATTCATCATTCATGATCCATAATCTATCCACCTCAAAGGTGTGGCCTCGGCCTAGTTTCTGATGAGACAGCATGATTATTGCACATATGTGCCTAAGATTGGCCACAATAAAAGGCCACTCCAAAATGTGCAGTTAAACTATACCGGGCGTGGTCCTGGGGGTCCGAAAACCAATCAGTATCTGCTGTGACCATCATAAACGTCTATCCAGAGCATCCCAAAATGCTCAATGGGTGAAAAGTACTGGGATGTTTTGATTTGCAGCTGGTGTGAAAATCCAGGTCAGTTAAATACTACAGGGTATGCAGATCGGTAGAGCTTACTGTCTAAGCCAGGGGTGTGAAACTGAAGGCCCGTGGGCCAGGAAGCACAAAAATACTTCTGTGAATAATCTGTGAGAAATTCCCAACATGAAGATGTTTTCAATATGATTATACCAATAACACTGCCATTCCTGTAACATTGCCATTTATACACAATGGTTATTTTTATTGCTTTATTTAGGGTTCCACTACCACCTTCAAATGTTCAGGCACTCTTCTCGTCACCCTCAGTCTCTAAGCGCTGCTGCCAAGGCAAGGTCTAATTATGCATTTGAGTGTGACAGTTTTAATTTGCATGGTTGATTCGGAGTGATTGGCATTCAAATAAGTTATGCTGAATGCTGTTTAACTACAGGAGAGGAACTCGACTAGACATGAAACTCCACCACTTTGCCACACTTTGTCACTTCCTGTTGAAGGGAGTTGACGTTTATTTACGTGCATTTGCGTCAAGATTTTGGACTATTTCGGAGGTTTCTAGACCACAGATGCAAGAACAGGATTACTTGGATACAGGATACACCTTTGGGCTTGAACTCGGTCCAGAGTGGGTTCAGAAACTTGCTGGGGGGGCCATGTCAAAAGTTTCGTAGTTATCTATGACAGTAGTATGACATAAATGTTTTCATTTAAATTTTTCTATTTGAATGCAAGGTTGAGTCAGATTATGACTATATGAAATGTTCTGGGCTATCTTACACTTACCTACTGTACATGTTCATGTACTTCAAAAACACAGAACTTTTACTTTAATAAACACTCACTGGAAATGAGTTCCTTTACTCAAATGTACACATCACAGACATCATAGCGTACACTCACAGACCCACACACAATTTGACATCCGGGTTGAGGCTTGGCATGGTTTCGGGAAGGCTGCTCTGTGGTGAGCAATGTGAGGTTTTAGAGGGATTGGTTGGTGTTGACATTGCTGTGAACCAGCACAGCCTCTGCACACTCACAGCTGCCTCTCTCATCATTTGGTAAGGGCTTCCAATCATTGTGGAAAATCATGCTGGTAGGACAGAAAAAATATCACACATCTTCTCTCCTTCTTCGTTCCATAGACTCCATAGCCTACCGCCGTTTATTCCACAGGATCTCATCCAAGGCATCATCCGTTACATGTTTTAGTCTGTTTAATATTCCAATCAAAAAGGGGTATTTTACATTTTTTGGCTATTTTTTGTATTTTCTTAGCTTGTGGTAAACCTGAAATTTAAGTTCTCTGTCTAAATAAAGAAAAACGAAAGGATGTGGGCACAGCTTAGATATTCTTCGCTTGTGTGTCCATAAAAAACATTCTCATGTGGTCATGTTTTTAGTTTTAAATCAAATATGTATGTAATTACTTTTTATTAAATAAAAGTTTTCTAATGTACATTTTTTAACTAACCACCTATGCTATCCATACTTTATACATAAGCCCAAAACATATTTATTGTGACATTTTAAATGTCCAGATATGTGATTTTGTTCATTTTATTAAATAAAAGGTTGACTTACACTAATTAAAACAGATTTGAAAAAAGTCTGGAAAACTGCCTTATTCTATTTTTTTTAGAACTCAGTAAACAAAGTCAAAATATGTTTAAATAAGATGAAATATATTGATGAAATAAAAACTGATTATTTAGGCAGGTTATGTCAAATTCTTCACATGCTACAGGTAGTTTCCAAAGTTTACTCACCTCCGAGCTACAGTATTATTTACCCTCCCAGAATAAAATAAAACAAATGTTTGAAAAAAAACAAGTATAATGAGAAATAGCACTGACTGTGCTACATTATCGAATCTTCACTGAGCTCAAAACAAACAAAAAGGACCTGTTGGAGAATGCACAGTATGTGCTCTGTTGATTTGAATCCTCCCTTTCCCTTTCCCCCCCCATTATGTCTTATGTCTCTGAGTATTGTGTATTTTTAAAGTGCTGAATCCAACATTTTGGTACAAAAACAGGATTTCATGAAAAGCTCACCAGAGACCCAATGCAAATGGAAAACTGTGCTAATCCGGTATGTTGATGGATAATGATATTATTTTGATATCTTTTAAATTTGACCTAGTCCAACAATTACAATGACCACATCAAGCAAAACCGACCTTTTTTCCCCAAAAGGACAGGCACCGTAACCTAACAATATGAAAAACACAGTTTGGGGTTAATTTATCCTTGAACAAAAATGCCACGTCTGCTTACTGCTGCTAACTGCAAGACTTGCAGACCTTCACCGGCAACACACCCCAGGTTACATGAAAAACACTGCCAATGTGTGTGCCTTGCATTTTTTTCAACTGGATGGGTTGTACTTTATTTAATTTCATCCCTGTGGTGGCTTGGAATTCGTTCAGACGACTGGGACAATTTCAGGGCTTCTTGTATGTATGTAGTATATATATATATATATATATATACATATACACACACACACACACACAGTTACCTCAATGTCTCTTAATGGCACTTCACAGCAGTAATGGTGCTGGGGTTAATGTTAATGTGTCTGTGTGTGTGTGTGTGTGTGAGAGAGAGAGCGAGTACGTACGTTCGGCGTTCGGCTCAGGCCCGGCTTGGTCTTCATCCCGAGAGCTGTTTATCAACTTCACTCAGAGGCTATTGAGTCTCGCTCCCTCTGATAAAGGTTAATGGTTGAGAGCTGGCAACCCTAGCACATAAAAC
Organism: Doryrhamphus excisus; assembly: GCF_037039965.1. Classification (NCBI taxonomy): domain Eukaryota; kingdom Metazoa; phylum Chordata; class Actinopteri; order Syngnathiformes; family Syngnathidae; genus Doryrhamphus; species Doryrhamphus excisus. The sequence goes on along the minus strand of NC_136368.1, from coordinate 17,124,655 downwards.
AAGGCGAGTACTCGCGTGTGGCATCACCTTGCTCTCTCACAGATGTGCGTACATCGTGATTTAAAGGTATCATAAGCCCATTCAGGAAGTTTTAGTTATCAAAAATTACAGTTTAGGAAAAGAGAAGACAATTCAAACCACAAATGGACACATGTCAAAAACAAGTGAACAGTCCAGCTTTCGTTATAAATAATTTCCCATTACAAAACAGGAATTTGACTATCTTGGCCTAGCTTAGACACTTAATTTTCCAGTGGTAAATGTACAATTTCTCTCCCACAACAACTCACAAAATAAGTAGTAATTTTACTTACTCAGGAGCATAAATAATATTGTATTTTTTTCTGTAAAATGGCCAGGGTTAAAAAGATTAATGCAACAATATAACATTATATGTCCTTTGTAAACATCTTTTTTTGTGCTGATTTCAGTAAAATGTGGCTTAACCTTTAGTTTGGGCAACAATAGCACAATGAAACATTAACTTAGTGCCATTTAACAAGTGCAGATGATCACCGGATGGGGTTGGGTCTTATGCACGAGAAGATACCAATACCAATACCGATCACATACATGTTTATGTAATAAATTAAATGAATAAATGAATACATGTTTATCTAATACTGGCTATATTAGGGGTCACTTTTACAAAATGGAAATATCCAAGAGATACTCATTTTTGTAACATTTATTTCCAAAACTTATTTCAAACAAAGCCAATATGCTTGTTTTACCAGACCATGAAGAAAATGCTGGTAAGCACAACTCACATTTTGTATTTCAATGCATTTATTTCTAGTTTTCTCACATTATTAACTGAAAACCTGAAAGAAAAGCAGGTTTGCCTGTCTCTGCTGGGCCCTTCCAACTGCATCCGCTGCCTTCTGAGCCACAGATGAAACCGACTAGACACAAGCTTATGTTACCACTCTTTGAGTCTCCAGTCAGTAGCTCATGAACTGTCAGTAGCTCCTTACCACTTTTCAAGTTAGCTCTGCAACGGGTTTATTCATTTATTATTAACTCCGATACCATGGGAGTGGGAGAGCGCTTGGGAATGTTACCAATCACAGCAGAGTGGGCGTGCCCGGAGGTGCGCTGTGGGTGGAATAAATTAGTACAGGTCATTTTGGAAATTCAGCTGGAATATGTGCAGATTATCATGTGTAGCTGCTCTACAGGAGTCCATAACTCAATACAAATGGTCGAATATGAGCATAATAGATCCCCTTTAAACAAAGACATGGTCTTGAACTTTAGAAGTATTATGCTGTTGTGGGTTAAGGGTTAATGTCACAACTTTTCTTGGAGTGCACATTACAGATGACACAGCTGCTCTCATTAAGAAAGCATGGACACTGAAAAAAGGCCAAAACCCCAACACAGATAACAACCTTATACAAAAGGAGGCTAGAGAGTATCCTAACCCACTGTATCACTGTCTGAGGTGCAGAATAAAATACTGCAGCAAGTGGTGAGGGCAACAGAAAAAAATTACAAACACACCTCTCCTCATATGTGTCAGGAAAGCAAAAATTATCAATAATGAACCCCCACTTCTCATCCATCCCACAATCACTTGTGATCCTACCGTCTGGTAGGAGACTTCGGAGCATCTGGGCAAGGATATCCAGGCTACATCAACTTGTTCCCTCAAGCAATTAGGAAAATTAACAAACTGCATGAACTACCCCTCCATTCCTTTGAGCTGATTTAATGTCCTCACGCTGCCATCAGGGATCCTGCACTTTAAAACCACATTTAAACCACCATGACACCCCCATGCTGCTCTTTGATTTTGAGTTCTACTCTTTGTTACTGTTCTCGAGCAATTGATTGGTTCCACTGTATGCTGAAGGTGTATGATGGGAAAGTGACAAACTGAACTGAAAGTAGCCATTGAATCCATATACAGTATGTTCAAACCTGCAAACCCTATTCAAAGGTTCCTGGGTACTTTGAAGGTACTACCCCTCAAAATGACCAAAAACCTTCAGCATAATCTCAACACACGTTTTTTTAGTTCCTAGTTCTCAAAAGTTTCTGCGGTGCAAAAAAGGGCAATAATCACTTGACTAGCTGCACGGTAGTCGAGTGGTTAGCGTGCAGACTTCACAGCTAGGAGACCCGAGTTCAAGTCCACCCTTGGCCATCTCTGTGTGGAGTTTGCATGTTCTGCCCGTGCGTGCGAGGGTTTTCTCCGGGTACTCCGGTTTCCTCCCACATTCCAAAAACATGCTAGGTTAATTGGTGACTCCAAATTGTCCATAGGTATGAATGTGAGTGTGAATGGTTGTTTGTCTATATTTGCCCTGTGATTGGCTGGCCACCAGTCCAGGGTGTACCTGGACTCTTGCCCAGTTGTAACATTAGCACACAGTCGGCATTTGAATTCTTAGAAGGTTTAGAAGGTGAGTCGACTTCTTGTTTATGTGTGCAACGGGTGTAACATTAGGGTCTACCCAGCTGCAGTTATGCTTATATCCTAAAATGGTGTATATCAGTCAAATAAGTCAAAACATTCCATGGCATGCAAAAAAGGAGCAGTACAGAAATCCTGCTTTGTCATGAAAATAATTCCTGTGGTAAAACGGGTGAAAGATAACCAAAAGTTGTCAATTTCACCTTCTCGACAAGACTTGAAGCGAGACAGGAGAGCTGTTCTTACCACGTACTACAGATTGAGTCCACATCTGAACAACAGATAACACTAAATGAAAATGTCCATCCATTTTCTATCTCACTTATCCTCACTAGGATCGCGGGTATGCTGGAGTTTATCCCAGGTGAGATACTCCCTGGACTGATTGGCAGCCATTCACGGGGCACATATTGACAGATAACCATTGATACTCACATTCACACCAATGGACAATTTAGAGTCTCCAGATGGGGAAGTCTGAGTACCTGGAGAGGGATGTTCCAACGGACAAAGGACCCCACGATCTTCTGACTGTGAGGCCAACATGCTAACCACTCGACCACCGTGAATACAAACATAAATGTCCCCTTTTTTAGCAAGATTTTTGTATCTATTTTAAGTTCATATTAAGTACGATGAGTCATGAATACCTGAGTTGTTAATTAATGTAATTTCTGTTTACATTAGAACTGCGTGGCAGTTTAATTTCTCACATTGATATATAACTCAGCAAAGCTTCCACACTTACCATACATATGACTTCACCCTCCCAGTCTCCAGCTAGTCTGCAGTAAATCAGTCACTTAATTTTGGGAATTCAGCCAAGCTACAGTATATACTGTATATCTCTGGAAGTAAGACTAGGTGAAAAATGTGGATCTGATGAAAAACATTTACGGCTTAGCTAAGCAGCTGGGGGTAAGGTTGCCGGAGCAAATAGCTCTGATGTCCATGTGTGTTTGACTGCATGGTGTTGAGTTTCAGTATTTATGCTGATGTGAGGAAGGATTGATTTGATTTCAGCCAGCTTGCACCCTCAGAGCTCTGATTTACAACCTTGTAATACTTTAGGATAATGCTTTACAATATGGCCAGGGTATATTTGCTAAAAAAAAAAAAAAATAAATTGCATGTTCTCCCCGTGCATGCGTGGGTTTTCTCCGGGTACTCCGGTTTCCTCCCACATTCCAAAAACATGCTAGGTTAATTGGCGACTCCAAATTGTCCATAGGTATGAATGTGAGTGTGAATGGTTGTTTGTCTATATGTGCCCTGTGATTGGCTGGCGACTAGTCCAGGGTATACCCCGCCTCTCGCCCGAAGACAGCTGGGATAGGCTCCAGCAGCCCCGCGACCCTCGTGAGGATAAGTGGTAGAAAATGAATGAATGAATGTTTCTACATGTTCTGCCTTTTGTGTCTTGTTTAAAAGTGCATTGTTTTAGGCACTTTTCATATTTCCATTTTCAAAGTTTTGTACACATTCCAGAAAGATATACAAAATTAAATTAATTTATTTGGGAGATAATTCCCAGTTACTACTTTGTACAACAATCACGACTCTTATGTCTGTGTCAATGTCCGAAACCATGTTTCATATAATTTTATATTAATTTTTTATTAACCATCAGTATGCACTGGGAAGAGTTGTTGTTTTTATTCACCCCTTTTTTCCCTTACTCTCTCATCTATTTTCTGCCACCGTTTAATTTGAAGGCCCTTTAATAGTATTTTATTAACCCTACTAGATTTGTGGTCTTGCTTTTAGTGGGAGTTGCTGACATGGATTGAGGACACAGAAATCACATGGCGTGAAAGTAAAAGCCGTATGGCTAGACTAATGTGTATATATCACAATCCATTATGTTAGCTCATAAGGTAATGGAACCTATACCCTGATATCAGGTTTTCATACTATTGCATTAATGGACTGGGTCTCAAACTTCTTCTAATGAGCTGCCACACCTCCATAAAATGTATTTATTGAATAACACGTATTGCTGACAAAGAGGTTACATACACGCCTTGCAACATTGTCATTGGACAGAGGGACAGATAGCAATTATGCAGAGCTTTTTTGTGTGCTTTTACGTGCTCCTCTGTGATTGTGTGCGGTTTCTTGGAACATGTAGTTCTGTTTTCAACCTTGTAGGAAGCTCGCTGTGCTTAGTTGTTTACACAGCCAGTTCCTTTTTCAGCTGATTTCCTGCTTTCGGTATTCATAGTTTCCTTTGAAAAAGGTGCCATGCTGACATGACTAGTGTGAATGGTCTTCAGGTGTCTTTTCAATTTATTAGGTTTCATACTGTCGTTTTTAAAAAAAAAAGCAGAAGAAGAATGGCAGCTGTGGCAAGCACCTTCCAGATCAAGCACACCTGACCCCTTCAGGAGGCATCGGTACTGCAAGCGCTTTCCGAATTACATTTCTGTGTTTTATTCATGAATAATCATGTCACAGTTACATTAACTCGTATTTTAAAGTCTTTTAGAAACCCGAACACAAGATCCAAACAACGAATTTAAACGTCTTTTAAGTTTTTTGTGCAAGAGACACAAAGAAATGATGATGTCACTTTCAGAATATTTTTAAGTCATGCATATGACACTTTGTAAATACATTTTAATGCACGCATACATATAGTTATGTTCCAAATGTGAAAATTGTAAATAGTTCATGGTGTTATATTTGTAAAAAAAAAATATGATGTAAAACAATTATTTTCCTTTGATGTTTATGTTTGTATAGTTGTTTAGATATTTGAGCTGTCACAAAAACAGAAAATTAAAGTCAAAATTATGCTTTTTTTCACAAAAAGCTGTTTTTTCACTTTTCTAGTTGGGAGCTGATATTTTCCTACAACTTACCTGCTGATTACTAAAGAACACAAAACAAACTTTTTTCTGATGAAAGACAGAAGTCTAATCTTTCTTACGTTTGGTAGGTTCTATATTTATATAGCCAGAGAATGCAATATTCTGTGTGCCTTGAAAGCATCGTCTAAAATGGCTGGCACTTTAAAGATGGTCTTTTGGCTGGGATTGAATGAGTTAAAGACATTAGACGGAAGAGACCTCCTTCTGAGATGACAGCCATGCAAACCAATTCGATGCACATGTGGTACGTAGTCTAAGCACTGACCGGCTGATGCACCCTTTCGACCCCTGCAGCAATCCTGGCAGCACTTATACATCTATTTTACAAACACAACCTCTGGATATTACGCTGAGCATGTGCACTCAACTTCTTCAGTTGATCATGAGACTTGAAGCGCTGTATAATTTTGGTCACCGTTATGGTGTTAGAAATCTTTATATAGAGCAACAATTATTTTTTTGCACATCCTCAATGAGTTCTGGGCCATGAACTTCCACTGACTGATTGTGAGAGCGATAACACTGCACGCTGCAGTGCATACCGGAGTCAGTGTGAGTGGCACTTTTCGGCACACCGAGACTGGATCAGGACCGGATACGCAAGGGATTGGATGTGAGTGTGAACTTTTTCTGCTTTCATTTTCATACCACCCACAGCTGCCATCGCCACCGGACAGAAATACACAAACAAGAGGAACAGAAGCAGGTCTGACTCAGTCGTGACAGTCAAAAAAAAAAAAAAAAAAAATGAGGGGGAGAAATTGAACAGCTGTTTTCTATTTGACTAAATACCCCTTTTCACACAGGTGGACAAAAATAATAAAGAGACACAATTAGTGCCACTCTTTTAACAAAAAACTGTCTCACTGGGCTAATTACCTGCAATTTATGAAGAGAAAGATGGAATGTGAAAGAGTCGGTAAAATGAGGCCAAGAAAGTTTAATAAAAAGTCAACTTTTTTTTTTGTCTCCACTCTCTGGTTTATATATGTTGTTATACATTATTTTTGTTTCAAATGTTGGCTGGTTGATTGTGGACATTCGTAGCTCAAATGGCTGTATAATTTACACATCGGCTCAGCAATGCCTTCATAGTCACGTTATCATTTAACAATTTCTTTAATAACTGGACATTTTCATTACAATATAAAGCTTAATAAAAGGTAGTGTTCCATAATGTTATATTATTTTTAACCTCTTAAACCACTGGGCAATTTCGCTTGAAAACAATTTGTGTTTGGCAAGTCATTGTGTGACAGAGATGAAACTTTTCATTTTATAATGCAGATTCTGCTAAATAAAACCAGCAGTGTTAAATTAAGAACCGTATGTATAAGTAAAACAATACGCACCACAATACCCAATCATGACCTAAACAGGCGAAGTGTGGAATTCATCAGTAAGAATTTTGTCCACTCCCTTTTCTATACCGGTTGTCCTCGTTAGGGTCATGGGTGAGCTGGAGGCTGATTTTGGGGCAAGAGGCGGTTTACACCCTTGGACTGCTCTCTGGCCAATTACTGGGCATCAATAGACAAACAACCATGCTCACATTGGGCCTGGCCCTGGAGAAAACTCGGTGAGAACATGACATTTCCAGAGTACTGTGTCGCAAGTGTGCTAGAAGGAATCGGGTTGACTCTGTTCAGGAGCTGTTTCTATGCAGAGTTCTATTAAACAACCTTATGGCTGTTGGAACAAAGAACCTCCTGTACCACTCAATGCAAGACTGCAGAGAAATGAGCCTCCCACCTCGACTGGCGCTGTATTCTGCCAGGGTGCGGTGGAGGGGGTGGTCGTGTTGTCCCGTATGACCCGCAGCTTGTGTCTCATCAGTCTTTCCACTACAGTGGCCAGTGTGTCCTAACCTCTCTCCGCAGGACTGAACCGGCTCTCATGATCAGCCAGTGCAGCCATGTGGTGTCTCTTGCAGTTATGTTGCCACCCCAGCAGACAGCTGCAAAAGACAGGGCACTTAAACCACAGACCAGGAAAACATAAGCAGCAGTTCTGTGCAAACATTAAAAAACTTGAGTCTCTCTGCAGGAAGAAAATCTTGCTCTGACCCTTCTTGTAGAGCTCATCAGATGTGTTTACGGACCACTCCAGGTTGCTATCTAGATACACACGCTGGACTGCTTCAGTGGTGTTGCCGTCTATATACTGATCAGCTATAGCGGAGACTAACATACCCTTTTGGAAGTCAATGGCCATCTTCTTGGTCTTGCCAATTTCCAGGAGTAGTCCATTCCTCTCACTTGAGTCGCAATAGCCACTCACAAGGCCTCTCCAGTCTACCTACCGCCTCCTGTACAAAAGCCAGAATGGCAGCGTCATCAGAATCCTTGTGCATGTGGAAGGTATCCATGTTGTAAAAGAAGTAGTGTATAGGGTGAACAGATAAATAGTCAGTATTGTCCTCTGTGGGGCCCCGGTGCCAAACACCAGCATCTGTGACGCATACCCCTCCATCCTGACATAATGTGGTTTTTCCGTCAAATAGTCCAGGATTTCGGCTGTGAGGGGAGGGGTCAACCCCCACCTTTTCCAAGTTTGTCCTTGAGTAGCAAGGGCTGAATGATGATGAAAGCGCCCGAAAAGTTGAAGAACATAATCTTCACCTGGCTCATCATGTTTTTTTTTTTTTTTTCTAAATTTGCGTTAATCGTTGCAATCACTGTGAAATACTTGAAAGTCTGATTATTTCATGTCATGCAGCTTTTCCAGCTTTTTTATCACTTGATTTTTGGCTTCCTCCCCATCACTCTCTGCCTCTCTTTTGTTATGATTGGGTCAGATGAGCAAGGGCATGTGTGTGCCATTTTGACAGGCACGGTTTTTGGATGGAGAAGTTATCTGCTGTCATTTAGCGGACTACATGGAGTGACCCTGTTTCCTCTTCGGCACCCTGATACTGGGACAGAACTTCCTCAGTGAGCCTTATCAGTTACAACCACAACACTGGAACAGACTCACTGACTCACACTGCAAAGATTTTGAGGGAAACAGCTGCTGGTACTCTGGTATAGTATTTAGTATGACTGATGGAGGGTAAACTTAAGTATGTCAACATTCTGACATTGCCTTTTCACTGAGGTGTATGCACGGTTGGAGTTATAACCTTTATGGGGGTCACATGCATGCACACACAAATAAAACCCCCACCTTGAAATAAGACAAGACGGCACACATCACAAAAGACAAGTCTCCAAGGAGGAGGAGGTTTTAGGATTAAAAGCTGTGCTATTCCTGTCTTTTTTTCAAAGAGAACACAAATTAAGACAACCAACTTTGACACCTCCAAAATTAAAATTAAAGTCAATTCTAATTGAGAAAATCAGTTTAGCAACAAAATGTCATCATCATATGTGTGAACGCTGCATGGACCAAAGATTTATACCGGTGCTAAAATGACAGCAAAAAGCATGCAGAAATGCCAAATATTTACAAATATGTGTCACAATCAGGAGATCCCAAAACTATGTAGGCTAAATGCAGATTGTAAACAGTGGTGTAGATGTGAATGTGAACGGTTTGTCTATGTGCGCCCTGTGATTGACTGTCGACTGCAGGGGGCTTTGCTGCTTTTGCCACCTTGACATCACTCAGGAAGTGGCCTAGCATCTGTCCAACAACTAAAGGAAATTGCTTTTTGTACACAGCAGGACTCGAACTGTGACCCTCTGATTCTCTACCCCAAGTCTTTGGTTAGGAATCACTGTTTTAAAGAGTCACTGACATGACTCGTCAACCTTGCTTAAGTATGTCAAATTCATTCATTCATTTTCTACCGCTTATCCTCACAAGGGTCACAGGCGTGCTGGAGCCTATCCCAGCTGTCTTCGGGCGAGAGGCGGGGTACACCCTGGACTGGTCGCCAGCCAATCACAGGGCACATATAGACAAACAACCATTCACACTCACATTCATACCTATGGACAATTTGACACAGAGATGCCCAAGGGTGGAATCAAACTCCGTTCTCCTAGCTGTGTGGCTAACATACTTGGCCACAGAGCAGCCAAGTATGTCTAATTCATGGTGCCAGCCATGACAAACTAGGTGGCAGCTCAGCTTCATTCCCAGACGTCAGAAGCAGAATAAACACCGCTTCTTGAGGTAGATCGAACTTGGTTCAGTATATTTTTAATCAAAATAGTAGTCTTGCCAAAACGTGTTGCTGCTGGATGTTCATACTATCGGAGTGATTCGTAGTAAGTTTGTTTTCTTTTCCAAAAGATGAAGCTAGTGCAAAGAACGGGAGACAAATGGATATCCACTTTGAGTTCTGTTCTTTGCAGTGATCATTTCGCTGGCTTTGAAGCTTGACCTTTACAAGAAGCATTTGGCTGCATTTTAAAAAAGTGTGCTATTCTGCCGGACACAGGAAAAAGAACATCAAATAGAAGGAAAAATGACCAAAGTTGTCACAGAACAGAGTAAGTCATGTCTTGTTTACATAATGTCTTCTAAAAACGATTCCACGATAGCGACAAGGCTGCAAAGCATTTCCATGTTATATAAACATCTTTTGACAGGGATATGTTTACTGTGGGGGTGATGATGGTGGCAACGACGACGAACATTTATCCACATATACCATTAACAGGCTATAAAAACTCCTTTACACTTAAGAAAACAATAATTGAAGGCTAAGCAACTCGAGTAATTTACACTTACCATTCTGTGTTTGGAAGGTCATCTCTATGTCTTAAGTCCATGTTCTGCAACTTCTCTATTTCATCTCCAATGCTTCTTCCAACTCCAACTATTGACACATTGCTCAAATCTTGGCTGTAATCACGGTTACCTGAGTCATAGTGGCCCAATGGCTATAAATGTTAGCTATAAATGAACTATAAATGAACTATAAATTGATTTTTTTGAGAATTTACCATTCGTTTTCATAAATCAGACTCTGTAGAACACAATTACAAACAATAAAATTCCAATCAATTTGGGATATTGCACAATATATTGAGAGTCTCTGAAGTGGGAGACTTTGTAATTATGGTTTTGCTTTAATTAATCTTAAACATGCACACAATCATAGTGAGCACATCACGCAATGCAATTCATAATTCCGCATATCCAAAAAGGAGTAGGAAAAAGCTAAGCAAAGCTTTGTCTTAGCTTCTTCTCTTTACATTTTTGCTCTATTTTTTTCCTATTTTTGTTTAATTCTACAATGTGCCGTACCATACCATATACCATTTAATCAATTCACGAAAGTTCATCAACGATCTATGCACTGTAAATGGAATGGAGTAAACAGAATGAACTACACCAGAGAGGAGTTGCATTTTGCCAGACTTTGTTTTGGTGAACTAGGAGACTTGGAGAAATTAAGCTTCAAATTGTAAAGCCCAAAATGATATACTATACAGACCTCAGGATTTGCAGAGGGGGTCTATGTTAGTTTTTGCTGTACTGCACCGGGCTTGGTAATGTTGATTCCATAGAGGAGATAAGCAGGATAAATAAAGCTAAACTTGGCATGGAAATGTTTTCCTCTCATTGTTGATCAACAGTTAAACTGTTTAAATACCTACAGATGGGACTCGGGAACAAAAGTCAGACGAGCCTCTCCTGTTGTAAGCAGGAACAAGCAATTAATATGGTGACTTCGATGTCGTACATGTGATATTTAAAGTATGTGGGACAGCCAAATGAGGAACATTAGCAAGTTTCACCTCGACGTAGCCATAAATGAGCTTCTGGCAGAAACGTTTAATAGGGTTGAGGCTTTGGGAAGGCCATTCAAAAAAATGTAATGTTAGTCTGCTTGGCCATCCCGAAACCAGTTGGAATGATCGGATGATCCAGGTTCCAAAAGACCTCTCCATGTTCTGAGAAGCTACACATAGACTTCGGTGAATTCGTTAGACTTTCACATTGTTCTGAGTATTAGTCAATGAGTGCTGTCAAACAAATGATTATATGTTGACAAAGAAAAACGATTATGTTGGCAAAGAAAACGAACAGCTGCAATCATTCATGATCATTAATGAGACTTTAATAGGGCTTGGCCTTGTCAAATAAAGACTGCATTCTTTAGACTTAAGTACACAAAATATGTTGGTCAGACATGGGAAACTGGCCGAATACGGCCCTTTGGCTTTGTCAGCAAATTAGTTGATTGATTAGTCACTAGTTGACTTTCTGGTAAACGTCATTGTGCGTCAGTTTATACAGTATGTAACTCGAGTTGGATTTACTTGGTATGGACTTATTTCAGGAGGAAAATGTGAATGAAAGGGTTGAAAAACTTGCATGAGTGCTACCCTATGCAAGTGAAATGCCCCACAGAGACACAATACAGACAGGCGACTGGAGTTACGATACAAGTTTAGCAAGTAACTTTTGATGCAAACCAAAATAAATGCAAGCTAAAGAAAACCTGCAGTGTGACCAACGCAAAACAAGCAGTTTTATTTTTTTCCACCGTGTACCTGAATGAGGCACAGCCCGTCTAGGGAGAGGCGGTCGCTGTGTGTGACTGGCCAATCATAGAGTGTGACGAGTGAATACATAATGAGCATAGGCTTTAAACACGAATACGGATCATGACAAAATGTACTCGTTCCATACTGTCAAAAATGCATAATCCATAACGGATACTTGTTTTTTCTTCCTAGTGAATAAATAATGAGGATTTTACGTTGTCATGATTATGCATAATCAGCAATTGTAAACATCTCATGCATATTTTTATATAAGTATTCTTTGTAAAGTACGTATACTCATATCACAGTTTCAAAGTTTACAGGTCATAACAATAATGCATACCATTCAATAATTCATAATTCAACATGGCTGTAAATATAATTACACACAATTTTATTCTCTAGTATTATGTCAGTCAAAATAACTACATTGCGTTCATTACACACACACAGTCCAGTTAAATGTAATACAATTTCATGGAACAAATACTAGAATTTAAATTGTAAATGTAGGTCAGTGCTTGGCCCGCAGAGAAGGTTTTGCTGGCCCTGACTGCACACCACTGCAAAAAATTCCAACATGGAGGAACTATCTTCGCAATTTACGGGGAACGAAATTAATGGCATGTAAAATAGTCTAATTAAGCTACCTCTGCATCAAAGCAGTCACTTAATCATAGAATGTGCATGTCACAGAGATTTGGGATCTGATTGACTTGAACAGATTATGCTTCCCTTCATTTTCTGCCTTTGTGCAAAAGAAAATTAATTACCAGTGACATTTGGTTGTAATCCCCCCCCCCACACACACCCCACTTGCTGTATCAACTCCCTCAATTATCCGTCCCCCCTTCCCTCTGTATATTTCAATCCCATTTTGGGTTTTTTTAACGGAGAGGGAAACTCATTTGAGGCAGCCGAAGGCAACATCTGCGTTTTGAGTGAATCTCGGTGATCCAATCATCAGCTGTCACCGAGGCAATATTCTGCTCTCACACTTCGATTGCTGTGTCATGGCTTCCACCCACCTCCATGCTGACACTCTCAAATAGGCAAATGTAATGTTTGAGTGACAAGAGAGACAACACAAGGGTCCGGTCCACCTTGACTCGTCAGTCATGTGTGACCTTCTGTGTTTGTTTCACTTTTTGTGCAAAATGAAAATCAGTGGCGAGGAAGAGAATGATGAGATGATGAGATAGATGCATTTGTTGGGGAAAACTAAAGGTTGTGCATTTCGCCTGTGAAATATCATGTGCCAAGAGGGGAGGGAAGTTGAAAGTGGAGGAATGATACAATGCAGATGGCTAACAAACAGAGTGAAGGCCAGTTCAGGGGGCATGTTTTTTTTTTGTTTTTTATTGCATGGTTACATTATGGAGTTCTGTATGTGTTGTTTTTACTTTATGTGGGGGTCAAGTCATCACGATAGGGATGGTATCTTCTGTCCTGTTTCCGCCTTTCAATAGCAGCTTTCTTGTACCCCACCAATCACTAGTTGGGAAAGTGAATTCCACTTCCACACATCGGAACACTGAGCTAGTCATTATTTCTTAGTTTGTTTAGATGTTTGGTTTTGAACCATCCATATCGCCCACATTGTCTGCATATTACCTCTCTCACTTGTGTTGTTCATATGGTAGCGTTCTAACTAGCCGTTATTCTACATATTTTTTGTTCAAAATTCAGAGTAAATTAGACAATTGACAATGGTCTACTATGAAATCGCAAAATGTCCCAAAGTAATTGAACAACCACCCAGTAATTTATCCTAGCCCAAGCTAAAAAAAAAAAAAAAAGCCATTAGCATTCACTTTATTAATTTTATTCTAATTTTATTTTATTCTTCTTTTGATTTATTATATCATAAAATTGTTTTTATCCATTATTTCAAATTTCTTATCTACACTACAAGAAATGATGCTCTAGATCAGGGGTCGGCAACCTTTACTATGAAAAGAGCCATTTTACCCAATGCCCACTGAAGAAAAATAGCCTGGAGCCGCAAAACATATAGTATGTTTAAAACAACATTGGAGGGAATTTGGGGGTATCAAAGTAGTTCAGATAAGAAAAGACGAGTTGGAGTACTCTTGCTAGTTTTGGAGATAAACTTACATAAATGTATGTGTAAACTACTGTAAACGTAAAAACAAGTTCCCATGTCGCTGTTTTTAAATTATCTCGAATTTATTTTTTAGATTTGTAGGTAAGTATTACTTGTTTTTCTTCATGTACTGAACTGGATAGCAGTCAGAACTCACTCAGGATGCATTCATGGTCTCAGACAAAGTTGGATTTTTTAAAACTCATTACAAAAGACGTGCATTTTCTCCACTCGGGTGTTAAAAATATTCAAGCATCGCAAAGGGAGCCACAATAAAGAGGCTGAAGAGCCACATGCGGCTCTGGAGCCGCAGGTTGCTGACCCCTGCTCTAGATGGAGTGAGTAGGATTTCAGTCTAACTTTCACCCAGGCTGGACAGTGAGAGGACAAGATTACAGCATTCACTCCTCCTACACCATTACTTCCGTTATATAAATGATGAACACAAAGTCGGTACTCGGCTTTAATTGGATGGAGGGGGCCTGCACACTCACACCGTAAATAAGATGGACGGGTGTGTGTGTGTGTATGGAGGGGCGGAGGGAGTGGGTCAATCAGGGCTGGTCCAGTTCAGTTGTGCTTTGACAATAAGCCTGTCCAGCAGTGAACTTAAGCACCATTGAAGCAGAGAGAGCCTGTCAAGGAAGCGGCTATAAATATCCAGTGGACTAACTGATTTGTCTCTGCTCGTAAAAAAAACAACTTAAAGAGCTAATATACAGGTCAGCACCAGCAGGATTTACGATACAAGGAGGATGCAAAACTTCATCAGGGCAAAGCTACTGTATGTGTGCCTGGACAGCAGCTTTTATGATTTTATGCCATACAACCACACACACACACACACACATTGTATGATAGATTGACAATGCCCTAAATTTGCACTTATACTGCTTTATACTGGACTTGAACACATTAAGTATCAAAAAAGACATATAGGAAACGTGTTGGAGTGGTTGTCATGTTCCCCATGCTTACCCAAAATGAAAATGTGTCAGTCAGGTAAACATGAGGTTGCAAGCTCAATTCCAAAAGCTTATTTTATTGCCATTATAGCACATTTTCTTTTTATTGTACTGTATAACGTAATTATTCATACATTGTTAGTGATGGAATTGTGCCACATTTTGAACCCAGAGCAAGGCAAACAATCAACAAGAATGACAGGGAAGGGTACAAGAAAACAGTGCGACATCTTCCAGTGACTACCATATGGCTTATAAAGGACTGATTGCCAGACTGCATCAGGTGCAGACAGGCGACTCCACTCCCAGGAACACCGGTAACAGCAGCTGAAGAACTGGCACAGGTGTGGTACAGCAACCACGAATGATATGTTCACGCATGAAATGTGGTCGTTCATATTACCGAAAAATATGAAATGCGACTTGTAAGTGTCCATGCGGTGCATCTGTAAAATTACATACGTGCAAAATATGACGTCACACTCTGCTGTGTGTTTACAGAATCAAACAAAAATCCTTCAAGAATTCTGTGCTTTATTAACAAAATTATTCTGCGTAGGAGCTTAAGAAGAAAAGGGTCAACTTTCTGCTATGTCTCTTCTGAAGAGAGTGTGGGTGGATGTCAGAACTAGGAGTGGTGAGACATTGACACGAGCCGCTTCACTTTTTAAAAATAATTTTCGGATAACAAGAAAAAGTTTTGCCTACATCTTTGAGTACTTTTATCAACGTCTAGCACAGAAAAGCATGCATTTTGATTCAACCTGACCATTCAGAATTCAAAATTTTAATAATGATAATTTCAAAAACAGGTCACAATGAGAAGAAAAAGGGAATCGACCTGCATTGTGAACATAGCCTAACTTTCCTAGATTTAGATCTATTAAATTGTCTGTGTTTGAGTTTGGCTATTGTCATTGTAAATGACAGAATGAATCAAAATATGTAATTTATTGTGACTTAATGCTACCTGGTTACATTGTGACATGGTGATCGAGTGGTAAGCGGTTAGGCCTCACAGCGTGGAGTTCAATTCCACCCTATGCAGTCTCTGTGTGGAGTTTGCATGTTCTCCCCGTGCATGCATGGATTTTCTCCGGGTACTCCGGTTTCCTCCCACATTCCAAAAACATGCTAGGTTAATTGGCGACTCCAAATTGTCCATAGGTATGAATGTGAGTGTGAATGGTTGTTTGTCTATATGTGCCCTGTGATTGGCTGGCCACCAGTCCAGGGTATACCCCGCCTCCTGCCCGAAGACAATGAATGAATGCTACCTTAAATGCTACCTTAAACGTTATTGTAGTAAGCATGACATTTGCCTTAGGAAGTCACAAATACTGTATGTGCCACTGCTTAAAGTCAGCATTATTTTTTTTTCATCATAATTTTTTTTGCCCTTGGAAAAACACAGGTTGTGCTTTTTGCGATGGAAAATGCTCTGACACAAATTGTGTAAAACGTTTGACATTAACCTTTTTTTCTTTTTCCACATCGACAAATTATGCTTTTCTCTCTCTTTCTCTCTGTCTTTGTGTATATGTGTGTGTGTGTGTGTGTATCACACAAACTGTCCATTTATTACTGTTAGAGGAGGGGATGCCATCCCCGTCAGCCACCCAGAGACCAGGAGAGATAACGTCTTGAATGTTGTGAAAGGTGATCAAGATGCAAAAATAAGTACATTTGACTTTTAAACACTGAAAAGAGGGTCGGTTTGTTTGTGCCTCAAATTCTTCTCGCCAGTGGATTTCATTGTGTGTGTGAGTGTGTGTGCGTTAGAAAGGGTTTAGTCACTGTTCAGCTGAGAAACACACACACACACACACTCATGCATCCAAGGTTAGCAAAGGTCTGGCGAGACGTTGATGAATGGAGGCGTGTCATTCCGGACAAACAGAGCTTGAGCGCACATGCTGCTACATCCTGCAAAATATTCAAGATAACAGCTGGGGAGAACGGTGACTGACCCACGTCCATACTAATTTTGGAGCATGCCTTTATGAGAATATAGAATACAAGACACACTTCTTATAAACAAGGTCAATGTTTTTGCAAAAGTGGGTACCATCAATAGTCCTGCTTCCCACGTGGTTCCAAATGAATATGTCTGCCTCCACAAAGTAATCTCTGGTGCCGATGAATAGCTGAATGTATACGGTCTTTTAAAATATGACATTACCTCACTCTCGGTGAAATGGAGCTTTGGTTGTGGTAGGAGAAGATGGAAGGCGTTACGATAGAGCGGAACTAATGCAACACATTAGGCTGCCAATGAGATCAATTTCAACAATGACGGTCATATGTTCGATTAAACCATATTCATAGCTATTTATCACTTTAAACCACTGAACTCATTAGGTTCCTAAAGACTGATGAAGTGACAAAGTGTGTCCGACAATGAGTGCTCATCCTTGGGCAGGCGAGGTTGGAGGACCAGCGGTGCGTACTCTTTGGGTTCATACACGCATACACCCATTGGCTCATTTCCAAAAACACATTTCACAGTTAAAGCTAATTTTAAAGCCATAAACAATTATAATGCTTTGCTAGGCTGTCAAATATTCTAATTATTTTGTTTAAATGTATGTATTTATTTGGATTGAATATAGTAGTCCCTCACCACTTTGCATTTTTAATTATTTGGCTTCACTCTATTCTGTTTTTCAAAAATATATTAATTAATAAATCATGCTGTTTTGTGATTGAATACGGCCTTTTATTAGTCAACGCATGCATTCTGAAGCAAATGGCAAGCATTCACACGTTGGTGACAGCCTCTGTGAATAATGAATAGCGGTTCTTTTAGAGTTAGGACAAGGCGAGTTTATTTGATTTGGGAAAAAGTCAGGATATTGTGAGAAGAAAATGTATGAATATTATCTATTATTAGGTTTTGTACCTATTATTAGGTTTAGTGGCAGGAAAAAGTGTTTGCCTCTTCCTGATTTCTTTTTTTTTCCTGTTTGTCACACTGAAATGTTTCAGTTTAAGCTAATGGACATTAGCCAATGAAAACACAACCAAACATGAAACATTTTATTATTAAAGGGGACCTGTTATGCTTTTTCCACTTTTCTGACCTATAAATGTTGTTAAAATGCTGTATTATCGTGTTAAATGCTGCCAAAGTTTCACATAATGAGGTTTGCACATTTGGAAGTGAGCCCTGAAATGCTTTTTTCCTAACACCGGCTCGCTGTGACTTTACAATGTGCCTTCTGAAAAGTCCTTGGCTCCATCCAGCTGGTGACTTCCTTATATGGGCGTGCCAATCTCAGTGGAGTGGGCATGCCCGAAGGCGGACCGTGAGTGGAATAAATTGAAAGAAACCTCTATGGCCCTGTGTGACAATGTATGTCCCAGCACTGTATATCATACTAAAATGTTTGTTCTGGAAATATACTGTATATTAATTATTTGCATAGTTACATGTGTTGGTTTACAAAATATCAAGGTGGCCCTTGCATCCTCGGTGGAAAACGTTACGACACCCTTGGATGAGAGTGGAGGGCTCCTTCCTCCACTCACCACCATGTTTACCAACAATAATCGTCAATTCATGTAAAAGTGATGGTTTGTGTTTCTGAAATTGATTAATTGGATTTAAGATTTATTTCTTCTGGGAAAAATTGGATTCGGTTTTCATACTTTTCGGTTGTCATCGGACCTTTTGGAACGGATTAATGATGAAGTTGATGAGGTTCCACACTTATTACCTTGCCTGAGAGGATTATGTTGATAACACTTGTGCTTTCCCTCGCTGCTTGAAGAGCATGTGGCAGAGGCAAAAGCCACAAAAAGAAATATAGCTCACGGCTGGTTATTACTCATCAAGTGGTCAGGCAGAGGAGGGGAAGAGCAAAGAACAAGGCCGACAAGGAATGCACATCGACTATAGGAAAGAGGAACAAAATGAGCGTGGTTTGGGTGGTGGTGGGATATAGAGTCTGTGCGTGTCAGAGTGTCCATACAGTTCACAGTTTAGGTCAGAAAGATATATGAAGGTTTGTCACATTGGTTGAGATATTGGCCCAAACAGTGACCTCAAAACATTTCCAGATGTCTGCCAACATTTACTTGAGTAGCTTCCACTTATAGAAGGCCGACACAGCAGATTAGGAGAGGAATATGTTTGGTTTGCAAATCAAATGAAGAGCAGAGACAGGCTGGTACTTTCCTGAGAGAGAGTGGGAGAGATGTACAAAAGAGGACTGTAAATATGTCTTGTGCATAGATGTCACACGAAAAATAGTTTCAGAGATTCATTTCAACTTTTTACTAAGTTTAAATTTAAACAGATCCAAGATCAATAATATACCAAAAGATTTCTGATCAGATCATGCAGGAATTATAGAAGGGGACATCAAATCAAAGGCTCCTCTCATATACAGGAAATAATGAAACAACAACTATAGGATTTTATAGACAAGCAAGACACGGCTTTTGATGAAAGACCACTGAGGAGCAAAAAAAAAAAAAAACAAGGATCTCTGAGATGATCAACATAATCCACATTGCCACCAAGGGAGAAAAACTACAGTACATTCAAGTGCTGACTTAGAAGATAAAATATCAGAACATACTTTCAAATGAGTTTCCGACATTGATTTAAAAACTTTCCCCGAGTGTATGAGCCAGTCAAAGATTCAAGATCAATCACAACTTCATTTTTGTGATCATTTTGACATATTATCACTTGTGACAGACAAATGCATTGTGTGTTTAGATAATAGTTACAACTCTCAGGAGTCAACGCATTTCTGAAAGGACTTTTTTGGGGGGGCTGTGAGATGTAATAATTGAGTTTGACATGAAGCTCAGGGGAAGAGAAACTCGGGAAAAGTCAAACTGCAACTTAGTGTTACATGACTTTTACTTAACCTGATCGGAGGTTGAAGTTGAGAAGTTAACTAAACAAAAACAAAAGTGAGATTGTCGTTCTTTGGTTTCGCTATGCAACTACGTATTACTCCGCCTACATGTTACTCTGTGCATGTATTCTTCCACCACACGTATGTATATACTGTAACTAATTCTCAGTTCTTTTGTACAGTATTAATTATTTACAGGAGTGCATTTGTAACACCAAATATTATAAAACAAGGACCACAGGTAAATAATTAACAAATTATATATAGCTATTTTTACATGAACAATTTATTTTGCATGTATTTTGGGAATAAAAAAATCTGAGGAAGGCTGCACGGCGGTCTAGTGGTTAGCGCACAGACCTCACAGCTAGAAGACCCGAGTTCAATCCCACCTTCGGCCATCTCTGTGTGGCGTTTCCATGTCCTCCCCGTGCATGCGTGGGTTTTCTCCGGGTACTCCGGTTTCCTCCCACATTCCAAAAACATGCTAGGTTAATTGGTGACTCCAAATTGTCCATAGGTATGAATGTGAGTGTGAATGGTTGTTTGTCTATATGTGCCCTGTGATTGGCTGGCAACTGAAGACAGGCTCC
Organism: Doryrhamphus excisus; assembly: GCF_037039965.1. NCBI lineage: Eukaryota > Metazoa > Chordata > Actinopteri > Syngnathiformes > Syngnathidae > Doryrhamphus > Doryrhamphus excisus. The sequence goes on along the minus strand of NC_136368.1, from coordinate 17,104,375 downwards.
ATAGATAGGCTCCAGCACCCCCACGACCCTCGTGAGGATAAGCGGTAGAAAATTAATGAATGAATTAAAAATCTGAGGAAAGATTTGGAAGCTGAAAGAAGCGACTCCTTTTACAGAGCCAAGCCAAAAGAACCGCTTCTTTTATAAGAGCCAAAATTACCATCATTAATTTCAATGGGGTCTTTTGGCATCCATACCACTAGCGCTCCCTCAGGTACCATAGGGCAATGCTTCTATGGGGTGAAGCTTGGCTCATAGCAGGAAACAGGTACCATGACCTCACCATCATCAACAATGCTTGCTGCCAGAGTTCCGTCAGTGTTTTGCAAGTCTCAAGTATGTCTCAGTCTTTAATCTTACATCTCAAATCAAGTCTGAAGTAAAGATGCGCAAATCCAAGTGAAGTCTCAAGTCAAGACAAGACAGGTTGAGGACAAGCTGACAGGCTGATGAATGTTCTTGCCAAGTGGATAACAATGAACTGCAAGTTGCATAAACATAGTGGAGGATGAGTGGTTAACAGAAGTGGTGCAAACGGCATCCAATTGACTCATCAATCATACAAGCCACCGTGCAAGATTACAGTGACCACCGACATCATCCTGATGTGCCACAAATTTAAGACTATGATGGCAGATTTGCCCAACTACATTGCTATAGCCTAGAATTACTGCAAATACTATAATTACAGGACCTCTGCTGGTTCAGTGTTCAATACTTGTATTGCTCAGAAGTGTTCTTACTGTTTTTCCATGTGTTGACTTCAACAATTTATAAGGAATTTGTGTCTGATTTCATTGTTTTTTTTTTAATTATTTGGAGTTTGACAAAAGAAAAATCGAAATTAAAGGTTGCAGGCACTTGAGACTACTCTCTAGTATTGTGGAATGCAAATAGATAGGACTGCAAGTTTCTTGAAAACAATCAGTTTATGAAGCCAATTGTTATATACAGTATCATTATTTTTATCTGCCACAATAATGTAGCTAATTTAAATGAAAATACATCAGCTAATTGTCGAAAGTTTTTTCAGACTAGTCCGTATGTGCGTGCACACTAAAGCCATGTGCCTTTGCACAAGCTGTAAGCCATTAATGCTACACCCGGCAGTTGAACTTGTAATTGTGAAAAATAAACATTATTTTTGTACAATCTTTATCTGTTTTATTGTCCCTTATGGGATCTTCTGAGGTCTGGTGAGACCTAAAGCACATTGGTAGAAGCAAACTCTGTATTTGCATTGCAACATTCACTGAGCAAACCACACTCAAGGTCGGTCAAAACACTGAGAAATAGTGCTTTACGTCTTTCACACAATGGCCCGGTGCAGTTGTAGCATGTGATTTATTTGAGCTGCCCAACCATGTACAGAGACATCTGCTCCAGCTGTATGTGTCAGAGTCTGATATAATCGCCAAGAAAAAAAGGTGATAGAGAATGGCATTCCGGCTTTTAAAAGTAGTCCAGACCATTTGGCTCAGCTCCACTGAAACCCAACTTAAATTATTTACCTTGACTATCATCAACTAATTTCATAATTGCACTTTATGTTATGAACATTGCACCATCTGGAAAGAGCGAAATGGAATGTTCGCTTTCCTCGTTGTGTCCTGGAGAACACCTTAGCTTGTGACAACCACTTGGCTGAGAGTTTCCTTTCATGCTGGTCAAATGTTGTGGTTTAATCACGGCGATTAGTTTCGCTGATAAATTCTGGAGTATTTTCTTTCTTATCTCTCACTGGTTGTCACGCAACAGACCCAGACCCAAATACCAAGGCGGAGACCTTACCAGTGTTGTCCTTAGGTCATGGAGCTGCTGAGTACTAAACGGTATGTCATAGAAGCCATAAATCCTGTACATCCTGTTATCTTCTTTTAAAACATGCATAATGCTCATTGACATACAGTATGTTACGAACTTGCCATGTATGATGGGACTCTTAATGTACATTTTTTTTAACCCCAAACTGTAAGAATGTTAACAATAATGATTTCGCAAATGCAATTGGATAAAAATTGACGTAAATTGTCATTCAGCTGTGAGAAAATGGTTGTCTCTAGAAAATAAATGAATGAACGAATGGGCGCATTTGAATTTACTTCAGATTTTCACAATTTTGCACAAGGTCAAAATTGTATCTAAAACCTCATATATAAACATACATTCAGCAGAATATTTTAATAAGTGGTGCTGACGGTTTCAGGACATCTTTTAACTTGATAAGGCCAAAGCATACATTGACGTCTCTCGGTGATCATGATTGATTGCGGCTGTTACTTTCTCTTTCATGCTCTGGCAGCAAAAATTTGCTCAACAACACTCATTGCATTGAAAAGTGTGAACGTAGCGGCGCCACAAAAAAAGCCAAAATACTGTGACATCTGTTGCCAAGAATTGTATAGCATGGCTGTCCTTGAGGAGCACTGCCATTCCAATGAGGCACACACTCTTCTAATTACCAGTACTTTACAATTGTTAACATCAAGCAAATCATTTCTAAATTACCTTGTATGTAGTGTTTCACATATATGAAGTGTATTTGCATAGTGCACATTAATTATTTGCAAAATTGCTGATTTTCATCATGTTAATTTGCATTTTTTAGGGGAGGTAATTTTTTTCTGTTATATACGTATATTATAATTGTTCCTTATTGCCCACAGCAAGATTTACGCAGACATGGCTGGTTGAGTTTGGGGTGGAAAAACTAGAAGAGCCCAAGCACATCACTTACCTCAACCCCATTAAACACAAAGAAAGGAGATTGTGAGCCAAGCCCTCTCATCCAACACCAATGTGTGACCTCATAATGGAACACTTCTCGAAGAAATCCAAGGTCTTGAGAAAAGTCTTCCCAGTGTGCTTTTTTATGTACATGTATAGCCATTCCGCTGTTCATAAAAGTCACAACTTGTGTTAATTTATAACAGATGTTGGATTTCAAAAGAATGAGAACAATATCTATCATTCCTTGTTGCCTTTTGTGGGTGGAGGATTCTATAGTTTTGGATTTAATTGTAAATGTGTCGAATGGCTTAACCCAGACAGAAAGAACCCAGACCCATTTGAAGAAAACTATGGTGGATATTTTTTTTTAGTATAGTATAAATCAGTGGTGGGCAGGCACCCTTAAAGGGGAACTGCACTTTTTTAAAAATTTGCCCATCACTCAGAATCCTTATGTGAAACAGGAACACATGTCATTCCCTTTTCTGTGCATTATAACACCAGAAAACGAGTTAATATGAGCTAGCTTACACTGCTGTCATTGGGACACACCTATTTCGACTATGACTGTGATTGACTGGTAACCAATACGCCTCTTGCCCCAATTCAACTGGGATAGGCTCCAGCGCACCTGTTACCTGATGACAAGCGCTGTAGAAAATTGATTGACATAAACTCATCGCCTGTAACAGACAATAATTGAATATTAAGCAATGTTTCAGTAAAATTATTATGGGCTTGCCCAGTAATGCAAGCCCCATAGACAGCTCCTAATTATAACTAACTCATTTATAAAGCCAAATACACACATGGCATGATGTCGGGACCCTATGGGACCGCCTGAACACTTTTGGGACCTGGTACCTACTTGCTAGATGCTACCAAGCTAGCTCTCAGCATGTTAGCATTTTAGCTAATTTGCCGCTCTCTGCAATTTGCTCGGCGGCGCAGCACGGCAGACACCGGGCCCGAGGTTCACAGCGGTCGTGGAGACCCAAGTTCAATTCCACCCGCGGCCATCTCTGTGTGGAGTTTGCATTTCTCCCCCATTTCTCCGGGTACTCCGATTTCCTCACACATTCCAAAAACATGCTAGGTTAATTGGCGACTCCAAATTGTCCATAGGTATGAATGTGAGTGTGAATGGTTGTTTGTCTATATGTGCCCTGTGATTGGCTGGCGACCAGTCCAGGTTGTACCCCGCCTCTTGTTCGAAGACAGCTGGGATAGGCTCCAGCACCCCCGGCGACCCTTGTGAGGATAAGCGGTAAAAAATGGATGAATGAATAATACTCCACATGATTTAATATATGGTTTACCACACATTGTGGTAAATATTTTCAGGTATTTGCATAATTGAATGATTAAAATCTGGCATTTGCTGACTAAGATAAACTGTTGCAAAAATCAAATCATGCCGCCCCGCCTAATGTAAAGAGTTCACCACTCGGGCTGGCAAGGTTTTGGAATCAGGCGATAAACCGAAAAAAACAGCTTCAGCTTGGCACTGCTATTGTGCCTTGATCATCAGAAACAAAAGCTCTACTGGAACCATGGGAACCTACCGGGAACGAACTCTAAAACAGCGATTATGGAAAAGGGTTACGAGTTCCTCCTGGGTAATATATGAGTCAAGGCTTATGATCCGCTCATTATTTCGCTTAGGCAGGTCTATGTCACTTAACAATGAGTCATACTTGTGCCAGCTGGGTATATCTGTGAAGAGTACAGATTACGGTTAATTCCTATTATAAATCTTCAACTGATAAGATAGCTCCCTTTGTAAAAATTGTTCTCCAGGCGTAGCCTTTGCAGTTGGATCTGTGTGTTATTATCAGGTATTTCATTTAATTTTAATTTTGCTTATTTGATTTAATGAATGTTCTTCTTGAGACATAGTAGTATGAGTTGTGTCTAGAGTTTTAAGTGTGTTTTCTTCACAAATCTTGTCTTTTTTTTTACGTGTTTGATGACCACAGTCGCTTTACACAGCATTTATCCTGAGCTGAAAACGTGCCATGCCACCCCAGTAACGTCCTAACCCCACCTCTGTGCCACGAAATTACCTTTCAAGGTCAGAGCTGTGCTTGGCTCTAATGGCTCCTACATTTACCACTGAGGGAATAATTAGTTTCTACAGCTCAAGGTCTCTGTGGCCTCTCTGAACACCTTTACTCTGTCACCTGGGCCACACCAAGAAAAATGAACCACTGTACATGGGTCAAGTGGGTCTTCGTGTTCTATAATAAGGTCCCCTTTGGAGTGGTGCTATGTTTGTCCGTCTATGTCTGTGTACAAAATAAGGAATGTTATTTTATTGGAATTAATGATGCCTCCTTTTTTTCAGTAGCACAATGTCACTGTTGGGGAAAATCATTAGCCTCGATTCTTAATGAACAACAAAGTCGGGCATTCGTAAAAGGGTGTTCAGCCTGCATTCTTTGGGCATCATTAATTAATGTCCATCTTTTTTATACCAGCCAGTGGAATATAGTAATAATTTTCTCTGCTTATGAATTGTGATGAATGAACACATGTTTTTTAGACATGGATGTAAATATTGTAAGGCATCAATCCAAACTGTTTAAGCATACCAAATAGAAGCCATATACAAAGTGTCCACACATCGTTTAAATCTTAAAAATGAGATATATTACTGTTTGTACTGTGTTGTATTCGCATTGCATGACTGCGTGATCATGGATTCCTAAATGAAACTTTTCCACACCAGTGATTTGGAAGGGATGTAACAATTCCCTGGCCACTTTGTTCACCAGATATTACTCCTCTGGACTTCTTTCTGTGGGGTCATGCTAAATGGGCCCTATCTTGCTCATTTCAGAGGCTTTCAAAATTATTGCATCGCAGTGCTGCATTATATAGGCGGGCCTTGTGGTCCGGTGTTTTGCAGCTGCTTCGACACTCCAATCACAAAAGGAAGAGCATGTGGTTGTGTGTCGCTACAATAAGGAAGGATATCACTTCTTTTTTTTTTTTTAGTTAACTTTTTTCTCATTATGTCTCTCAAGCATGACTCTGGTGATGGCGGTGTGCCATGCAAAGAAAGTGGAAAATGAGTGAAAGTGGAGAAACACCGATTGACATTGGCTTCATGCCTGGACCAAGTTGCTCAATCGGCGAGACCATCATCAAGTATGAAGATGGTATCTATGAACATGTGAAAGGGTCCGCTCCCGTGAAATGGACAATGTTAACCAGTGTTCTAATTATTGAGATAACCCAGTGGACACGAATAGACATATAGTACTTCAAAACATGATATTAGCTTCCCTTTACTCGTCCTTTTAAATGGACTTCATGGGCATCTTGTGTACTCCAACAATGTAAGACATTGATTGAAATGACAGATCCAGTTGTAGAAATATGTAATTACTTCTGCCAAAATCCTACCCTTCTATGCCTTACATTTAATTATTACTCAATGTTTCACAGCTTGGAATCAGCCCAGTTCCGACACCTAAATCCAGATGATATACACATACATGGACTTATTGCATGCAAAACTTACTGTGACTTTCCAGAACCACATTTCACAGTAATGCCGACTACCACTGGTCCTATAAGGGACTTTCCTCCCTTACAGTATCCCGACCTCCCGCCCCAACTCAGTAATGTTAGTTGACCTCAAAAAAGAGTGTAATTGAGGTGGGAAACGGTCCGTGGTATAAACAAACACATTTTCTTTAACCTTATGAACATTTGGGCAGACAAGATTACTGATTTTTTGTGGATCGATGGCGGCTAATGGACCTGGGTTTTTAGTGGTCTCAACTCCAAGGTTAAGGTTATGTCTGGTTCTGCCAAAAGTGAGCACTTACTAAAGTGGCTAAACTTATCTAAATTGTAAAGTCAGTGGGTAAAGTTACTAAAATGGGCCTACCTTCCTGTCATTAATATTTGCTCTCATTCAAACCCTTCAGCTTTTTTGACACCACAGCTTTCCTGTGCCCAGGAACAATATCAACAATGTAACAACGCAAGAAACAATACACAGATAATTGTGAAAATAAACACGAAATAATAGCATCAATCTCATCACGCTAGCATCAGTCCAATACTGATGCTGGACATCCATGCAGCCATCCATTTTCCATGCCGCCGATCTTCACTAGGGTCGCAGGGGTATGATGGAACCTTGCTGGACATCCATATTATTGATATTTAGATCGATCCATTTGCCCGCCCCCAGTTATTATTTAGATTTAAACCTGAACACATAGTCTCTCCTTATTGAGCTTGTCTTTTGGTGTTCTCATGTTGGGCCATTCAAACTTCTACACCGCTGTATTTCTGCAAGTTTCCTGAATTTGTGGATTATTCTCAGTTAAACATGCTTTTTCTTGGGCTTTTTGGCAACACTAATTAATAAACAACACAAAAAAGGTGCAGCTTGTCAGGCATTATTTGTGTGAAGCCCTCATGCAGTCAAGTATATGTCCCTATGAAAATTAGGACAGTTTGATCTTTGTAAAAACAAAAACATCTCGTTTTTCATTTTGCAAGGTGGCAGTTATCATCAATAACTGGTGAGGGGCAGTCACATTACAGTCAATTATGACGCAAAAGGACAGCAATGACTCTGAACTGGATTGGCTTAATTGATTTGAACTGGACATCAACATAATACAAGCATTCACCGTTAAAATGGCTGAGAAGGAACTGTTTACGGTGTTCCAACTGCGCTACGGTGCGCTACAATTTTTTTAAGAACAAAAATATACATTACATTTATTTGTGCATTCTGTTATTTTAAAGCGCTATTGGCAACTGTTGTCTGACGGTGTTGTCCTCATGTGTTTTAGTTTTAAAAGTGTAATTTGAAGTTGAAGAGGGACAGCACCTTTAAGCTTTATCGAAACTGGTATCAAACAGTCAGCCAAAACTCCCACGTCTGCAGGAACTCATGCATTGATCAACATCTGTTCCCTCTACTCATTATGCTTATACTTGCTTCCAACTATTCCGCTTGTTGTCTTTTTCTCTTTTCAATCAAACTGTCTACAACATCACAGCCTTTACACTTAATGTATTCCATTTTATACCATGGTCATCTACTCAATGTGGCTTAGGAGCCAAAGACATTACAAATGATATGAGTAGTTACTAGTGGAACATTTATTAACCCTGTCATTAATTTTGATACCCTTTAATTAATTCTGTTTTGTACAACCCTATAATTTTACTGCATGATTTTCAGCCTCACCGAGTCTCAGCAACTGTCCTTGCAGAGGTTATTTATAGACTAAAACTGATGAATTTATATTTTTAACTGGGTACAGTGGCTGTCCAGTCCAGTATTGTTTTGTGCTAGGAACTTCATATTTAGGGAGTGTAACGTTATGGGAAAAGAGGAAATTTTGAACCCCAAAGGGGGGATTATATACGTATATTTCCCTCATCAAATATTTGAAAACACAGTCTCACTTATTTAGGTACACACATACAGCTTGCAGCACATTCCCAAACTGTATCTCACAAACCCATTCCAAAAGGCAAATATCTGAGTTTAGCTCACGCTTAGGTACTGTAGCGGTAAAACTGTGTGCCCTGAGGTCTAACAGAAGAAGCTGAACGGCTTCAGCTATTTCAAAGGCCTGACAAGATGAGAGCGGCTTGGCAGTATTTCATGGGTCGCTTCACCTGCAGAAATTACATTGGCGGCAGATTCTGGAATATCAAGAGAGTGAAGCACACGCACGGTGAGAGACAATTACCAGCACTAGGATTCCAGAAGCTTTTAAAAATAAAAATATAGCAAATTTTTGTGTCTTGGAAAGGTAATCATCAAGTTGGAAAAGTAGTGATGTCAGTTATTTATACTGCCTTGTCAACAAAGTTATAAAGCACTGACAAATATTTTTCTTCCTTATGGTTACCACTACCATGCTTTCTTATTGATCATCACTGGTTGGTTTTCCTGTCCTCTTTCATTTCTTTTGCAGGTGTCATGGCTGTGGAAGCAAAGCGGTACAGGTAGACCGTGTCCTTTATAGGCTTCACGCCTACACAAGGAAAAAAATGTTCTGTCTGCTCTTTGTCATCTTCTCACTGTTTTTTTTTTCTGGGTTCCTCATTTTTGTCTTGTCTTGGCCCCAGTTTGCTACACTGGTCATTTTATGGTGAGATTTATCTTTTGGCACCTTTTTAGTCTCATTTTGTTGTTAATTCGCTTGTGTCAAATGGACGTCTGTTGGTGTCTAGTCGTGGTATGTTGTTACTTTTTTGCATTAGAATCGATTTGTTGATAGTTAATGGGATTTCACTTACATTGCACTGTCACTCTGTCACCTTATTTACCTACTGATAAGGCAGCATCAAGAGCAACTGGAAGTTAAGTATCTTGTCCAGGAATACTTTAACATGGGTGGATTGGGAATTGAACCCACAACCATCAGGTTGAGATACGATCACTTTTTGAAATTGTAGTTGTTCATTCATTCATTTTCTACCGCTTTTTCCTCACGAGGGTCGCGGGGTTGCTGGAGCCTATCCCAGCTGTCTTTGGGCGAGAGGCGGGGTACACCCTGGACTGGTTGCCAGCCAATCACAGGGCACATATAGACAAACAACCATTCACACTCACATTCATACCTATGGACAATTTGGAGTCGCCAATTAACCTAGCATGTTTTTGGAATGTGGGAGGAAACCGGAGTACCCGGAGAAAACCCACGCATGCACGGGGAGAACATGCAAACTCCACACAGAGATGGCCAAGGGTGGAATTGAATCCTGGTCTCCTAGCTGTGCGCTAACCACTCGACCGCCGTGCCGCCCAATTGGAGTTGTCTTTTTTTTTTATTATTATTTTATTGCATTACCTCTGCAGTACTTGTTTGTGTGCATACTGGCACTTGTATTGTATTTCTCATCTGCTCTCCGGTTTGAGTCATTGTACTACAGCTGTGGTGTCTTGTACTTTGAATATTTAAGATTTTTTTTTTAACTGTGCCCATGACTGTGCACTCTGCTACGCGGTCCCCAGCCACTTTTTGAAGCGTAACAGAACAATCTGGCCAACACAGACCTCCCGGAGCCACTCATTTTCCTTGTGCCCTATCCAACCAGGGGAAGCTGCGAGGGAAGCATGAGCAATCCATCCATGAAGTCATGCTACCATTTTGTCTTGTTCACCAATGCTGAAGACATCAGACCCTGCTCCTGCTGACTTGTCAACAAATCATTTAGCAGTGGACATTCATTTTTGACCATAAGCCTATTATTATATTATATTGAACTGACAAAGCTAAAGTGGGATTTGTTATGAGTTTATTGACAAGGAAGGCTACTGCATGGGCAATGTTCAATAATAAAAACATTGGTTAAAATACTCCAAGCATCAATAACTAGATCACACTCTATAAACAGACATGTTCAGGGCAGGATCCAACCCAGATACACAAGATATAATTGAAAGGTTAGTTACTTATGAACTGTATTTCACCGAGCAGTTCTTTGTGTATGCTGGCACTTAGATAAAGTTCTTATGAGTTCTTTACGGTTGTGGTGGCTGTGCCAGAGACTGCCACCATGTAATGTTATATGGGCTGTGTCTAAATTCAGGGTCTGCAGCCTTCGCAGTGTGCATTTGTGGCCTGCTGACATCATTGCACCGCTTGAAGGCTGCCCAAATTCGATAGAGCGCAAAGTCTCCTCCAAAGTACAGCTGATAAATGTGGCCTCCTTCTGCATTGAATGGAAGTGAGCTTTCAGAACATCCTTTGTGGACCATCATATCCCAAGATCGTGTGTGTGTTTGTGTCCAGCCCTGAAACAAAATGTTGGGAATAGCATGAATATTGATTTATTATAACTATTGATTAATTTGTGTGAGCAGAAAGCTATAATGTTTATATTATTGGGAAATTATGTATATGTTAACTATGTTTGACTCCCTGCTGTTTATGTGTCTTGTGTTGAGGCTGCACGCAGGCTTCACATGTAGGAGACCTGAGTTCAATTCCACCCTCGGCCAGCTTTGTGTGGAGTTTGCATGCTCTCCCCGTGCATGCGTGGGTTTTCTCCGGGTACCCCGGTCCAGGGTGTACCCCGCCTCTCACCCAAAGACAGCTGGGATAGGCTCCAGCACCCCCTGTGACCCTCATGAGGATAAATGGTAGAAAATGAATGAATGTCTTTAGAAGAATCTTGGAGTATATAGAGTATGTATACAGGTTCAGATGATAATTTAAACATAAAAATGTATTTGGAAGTGAATAAATCTTGCACTGAAACTGCTGCTGTGGATGAGATTATTGTCATCTTCTGCCTGAATTGCAAAGATTCAGGAATAGAGAGGATATTCTGTCTTCCACTTGAGTTATTCCACTTAACATGTACCGTCTAAAGTACAATCATGCATAACCGAGCCTACCAAATGACAGTGAGTACTAGATTTTGCACAATAATAAAAACTGATGAAAAATACAGAATAAATTACTGTATATATGTGACACTAAGCATCTATATTAAATATTAGCTGCATGTAATTGCATGGTGGTGTTGCAGTGTGGATTTAAACACAAAATGTCTTATGTGTGGGACATCATCTGGTGCTTGTTTCCACACAAAACACAAATGGGATAAGACAGGAATAGTTTAGCTTTAAACTGTAGCATTGCCATTTAGCTTTGGATTGTTTTTTCTCCCTTAATAATAAAAGGTTTCATTTAAAAACCTCATTGTCTTCACTTGTGTTGTCATTAACTATAAACTATAAACTTGAATTTATTTGCTGAACTGATTTAAGTGTGACAAACATGCAAAAATAAATCTAATCAGAAGGGGGAGAACAGTTTTCACACCTCTGATTATATTGTAATTGTATCCTGTTCATCTTTCTATTCATAAAATACAGTTACAAAAAGGCATATTTCACACATAGCAAATGGTGAGTACTGAATGTTGAATTCACTTGAAAACCGTGATTCATTTGATCATTAGCGTAATCATTTAACTGCCTTAATTAAATTATAGTTTTGGTAATCAACTTATTAATTTCTATATAAACACATGTAAAGAAAAACAATATTGAGATACATCTTCTGAGAAGAGCCTCTATTTATAGAGGTATAAACCAAAATCTTTGCCTCTATAATGTCACATTTATGGCAGATGGCAGATGTCTTCCTGTCATGACGTCAAGGTAAAGACAAGAACACATGATTCAACCACAAATGTGGGAAGGTTAGACAGTCCAGATTCACTACGCTGGTCACGACTTGAGGAGGTGCCTCTGAACGTCTGGCCTCTGTCAACCGCTTGGGCTGGGTCTGTCTGAGGCCACAGACCCTGAATTTAGACATGACTATAGGGTGTTTATGTCAAAAGCTCACGCTAGGTTTATGGTATTTCAATACATGCAAGTTAAGTAAGATGTCGGTCTTTGCAGATAAGTGGCAGGGTGCATGTGCCCAACGTTACCTAAGTTACTTTACCGACTTACGGTAAAAAGTTCCCGTTTGTTAAAAAAAAAAATAAAAAATCAACTCCTGCTTTCCAAACCAATGGGATGCGGTGACTGAGCTGGAGGTGTTAGAGTGCAGTTTTTTTGGCATCCCTCACTGTTATTATCTATGTAGCGTTCCAAGAGATCCCAAATGACTCACATCCAACCAGACTTTGCACACTTCCTCCCTTATGAGTGACATGAATTTACTGTAGACTTTGGCCACCCACCAAGAGGAGACCACTTTGTCTTCCTGATGCAACGTCTTGACTTAGACAAGCATACACACACAGTCAAAATGCATGCACCCTCTGTATGCTAGGGAGGTGTAAATGGAGGATAATGGTGTGTGTCACCACTATGTAAGAGCCCATTAGACAGGTGGCTTAAGTTAACTCGTTCCAATGTTTCACTTCCTTCCATCCCATCTATCCGCCCGCCTTCGATACTGCTTGTCCTCTTGTCTTAGAATAGAAGGATGCAGAAAATATTTACCCGCCTCCACACCTTCTTCAGTTCAAACCGTTTCCATATGTCCTGACTGGTGGAATTACACCACTGCATAAGCAGTTGCTGACCTACTGTACATACTGTGCTATGTCAGCCTTGCTTCCTTTTTTGTGTGAATAAGGAGCTGCCACATACCTGCAACTCGTCATTATGACTGCTTGGGTTAAAAAACAAACGCTGCTTTTCCAGGGATGAAACGCGCATAGGCTGCAGTTTCTGCGTGAGTTTGATTTATACAGACCCGAAGGTACACACGCACATGGACACAGGAGAACTCCGCACATGTTGTCTGCCTTCATGTGGCATGAATATAGAGACTGGAAATCAAACAGCAGGCCAATTCCCAGGCAAGCCTTTGAGTGTTAAGTGCTTTCAGACGGTTGGATCCAGTTTCATTACAACCAATGTATGTTTTTAGAGGGGCAGAGGTCTGGACACACTGATGGAGAGGAATGCTTTGGAATGTAAAAGTATGTCTATTATAGCTTGGTTTATTTATTAGTGGAGATATGGTATACTGCCATTTGGAAAAACAATGGTATAAAGTCAAGCAGGAAGACATTCGAAAAAGACACTTTTTACACAAACAGAAGAACTTTATACACATTAACGTCATAGAAAACACCCAAGAAAATGTTAATTAAGTTGAGTCAACACTGGTGAAGCTATAGTGTTTTTGATCTTCTGTGATTTATTCTCTTGTCATGTACTTGCTATACTGTGAAGTAGTACTATATTATGTTTTCTGTGCAGTACTCACTCATTGCCAAATTTCACCGATGAGTAGTACGGATGATCACATCGCGAGCCTCAGATTCACCACACCCAGCCATGTGTTCGACCCCAAATGCTCGGAGCGCCACCCTGGTGAGACATTTTTTAAGGCACGTTTTGCGGGGTGCAAACTTATATAAGTCCCACACAAAGAGCAGAAAAAATGCAGAAAATGCAATGGGGAAACAGGAAGTGATTAAAGAAAGAGTCGGGATGCAGACCATGACAATGAACAAAACGTTACTGCTTTGCTTCTTCCAATCCTTTTGGACATGTGGACGTGTGAAATGTTCAATGTGATGTATTCCATTGTAACTTGTATGCATGTTCAAATAAAATTAAACCATTACTTGTTAATTGTTAAATAAACATTTTGGTAAAAAACTTCCATAGATTTTCCATTTACAGAAAAGAATGTTACAACAGCTTTAAAGATAAATGGGGGCAGGAGCATACATGAAAGTGCGGAGAAAGACCTGTCTGAGTATGCACTTTTTCTCTTCTCTGCAACTAATTGAGATGCTACACAGCAGCAGGAGAGTCAGAGTTCTGATTAATGGAGTTGGTAATGTTTTTAAATTTAATCTCAACTGCTGGATTCTCTACTAGGCCAAATGTGTGTTGGAATAGATACGTGTTCCCATGAGTGTATGTAATCATTTTTCATTCTTGTTACTATGCAAATACACACGAAGAAGTCCAAGTACGATTGCAGAAGTATGAAATACATTCAGTCGTTTTACATGGACAACAACTCCTGTATGCGCACTCGCATGCATCTGTGGGATATTGTTGTTTTTCTTCAATAATTGAGAGCTGTTGTAGTGGTTGTAACTTGTTATAGTATGTTATGGGTTGTTGTTAATTGTTGCTATCTAAAATTGATGGTTATGAATAGAGAAGTGGTGTAACAGCTGCAAGGATGAAGAGTCTTGAACCAGTCATGATGTGCTATACATATCACTATATTGACACTTACTATGGTACCCATTATGTCATTGGATGCTCATATCACCTCGTACTTCAGTACGTGAAAAAAACACTTAAACTATATTAGGAAAGCAGGAAGTGAACAAATGTAACAGTTACTGATTGTCAAAGTACCAGATGGAGGGGTAGGATTTAATAAGCTTTGCTTCTTCCTACTCCTTTTGGACATGTGGAACTGTGAACTGATTATGTGATGCATTCAATTGTAATCTGATGCATGTTCAAATGAAATAAAACCATTACATTACCAAATTTTGGAATTGATCCAATATAAAGTCAATGCAGGCCCAGTATTGCAGATAATAATACATTTTACTTAAAATTTTCATTGATGGATTTTGGGATTTTGCTTTTAGTAGATTAAGATTATAATCAGAATAAACCACAGGACCAATATCATATACAAAATAAAAGCTTTATCAACAAGCTTATGTGCTGAATGGTATCATTCAATCAAAATGTGCCCTGTGATTGGCTGGGGACCAGTCCAGGGTGTACTCCACCTCCTGCCCGAAGACAGCTGGGATAGGCTCCAGCATACCCTTATGATCCTAATGAGGATTAACGCGGCACAGAAGATGCAGATATTTCTGAAAAAAGCATGAATTAACATTTATAAATACAGAACTCATCATGATACTATCTACAAGATACTGATACTGCAGTTGGTATCAAAATTATTGCTATGTTGGATAACTCGATTTGGATCTTCACTATCAATCATTCCTGCATCCAGACAAGGAAGACGCTTAATTATTCCTCATGGTTTTCTATTCTGTTCCACTACTTCCATGCCCAAGTTTTGTTTGCAAGCAGCTTTTGATCCCTAGTTTTAGTATGCATAGTCTTTTGTCACTCTCTTATGGGCAGGGTTTGTTTGTGCCTTTCATTCTTCCTGGACTGGCCCGTTGCTCCGTTCTTTGCTCAGTCCGACAGTCGAAGTTCAGGCTGCGTGACTGACTACAAGTAAACACACAAAGGTGGCTTTGACTGCCAACTTCTGCAAGTGTAGAAATACACTTGTTTCTTTGGGTCTGTCCACCTGTGTCAGTGTGAGTGTATTCTCACAGTAACGATTAATTAGTGGACGGAAAAAAAGCCACTTACTTATTGTGAGGTAATTGCTCTCAGCTGCACATTCAGACATGTTGTCAGCCGAAAATCAGACTCAAAGATTTACATTCCATACGTCCACTTCAGACTGCTTAGAGCGATGTGAAAACTCCCTGGGAATGGACCTGGAGCCACTTACATGCGTCCACAAGGGCTTGAAGTTTCCCTTTTGTTTTTCCAATCATTGCTTCCCAGGAGTCAGCTGAGATCAGGAGTTGTTGTGATGAATTGTTCATTTTAGGTCAATATCTGCAGATAACAGATTCCACTTTGCACAAAGAATTGAACATAATCTACACAGCATCTTTTGAAATATGAAAATCTGAAATAGAATTAAATAGGCTTCTTGTCGACTGATTTATAAAAATTCCAACAACTTTCCCATTTCTGTTACACAATGCATCCCATTACATGCAGTCTTAGCTGTCTCTTTTTAGCTGTTTTTAATATATTTAAAATGCACGGAAAAGAGGCGTGTGTTCAAGTCTCACATAGGGTTGTGGATGATGGGAGAAATTCCCCAAAAGTGCAGTTTTCATTTGAACAAGCTTTAGATTATAGGACGTCATTTAATGCAATCCAAACATTTCCTTACTGCATATCAAGTGTCGTATGAGGAATCAGGATTCGGCTTTAGATGAATTGAGCAAGATTGGGCTACGCTATTAGATTACTAAATGATTTTGGGGACACTCTTTGCTATATAGAACTGACGTTTTGCTGAAAATCTATGTTTTACTGCTTATAACTAAATATAAGAAAAAGGTAGCAACATTTTTTTCCCTAATAAAAGATGCGATGGTAATAGTTTTTTGGTATATAGAGCCCAAGAACAAAAATCATCAAAAATAGCCCATACCGAGAGGGACAGCTTTTGAAAAATGGCTGGGATTGACTGCGTTTAGGCTTTTACGGTTCTTAATTCATGGTATCTGCTTTTGGACACTGAGTTTATTACGATTTAGCTTCTACATTTTCTCCTCAGCTCTGTATGGTGTTTTTTTGTTTGTATTTGTTTTTTGACATTTTTTTTATTGTCATGCGTTTTTATAGTTTTGTATTTTGTTTGAAATAATTTGTGTGTACATTACATGACTCTAGTCTCTGTACGAGGGTCAAAAACTTAGCTTAGCGTCAGTTACAACAGGTTAATTATTGATTAGTGTAACTTTATAACATTCTGCAATGTTGTAGGTGTCTGGTCTGGGACAAACACTTAATCAAGACCCTTTTTATTATTTCTCTGATTAATTACAGTGCATGTGGCTAATTTTATTTTGTTGGTTGAGAGGCTTAGTTTTGGGATTTGGCTTTTAAAAATGTGCAACGCCAGATTATGAAAGCAGTGACATTTCAAGAGAAATATCAGACCGCCGGTCATGTTAAATCTCAGTGTTCTTGCCTACTGCATGTGCTTTAGCTGTTGATTGGCAGGTGTGACAATAGGCCATTCCTCATATTATTTCCCCCCTTTTATTACATTCACTCTCACCAAGGTTGTAGAGCAGTTATTCAAAGGGTACACAGACAATTGTGAAACCATCAAGGCCACCAGTAAGTGGCCCCGCTGCCGCTGGTGCCATTATGGCTTCATATTTTGCAGCAAATTTTAAAGCAATAACTTTTTAATATACAGGAGAGTTTCGGTCTACCTACGACTTCCGTTCCTATGATGATTATGACTTAATCGGAACTTAACATATTTTTAAATGATGCCTACAAAATGCATTTCCATACCTGTACCGCCCTTCCTTCAACATTCAGACATCTTCAAACACATTGTCATGGCCAGCTGTTACCTGCCTTGAACAATGACCCTGCTTCTGGCTGGCTGACATAACCCAGCCCTGGTGGATGCTGCAATATGTCACTTATGATATCTAGCAGATGTTCACACTAAAAACCAAAACATAGACATCATTCAGTTCGATTGCGGCAAGTCGGTAGCAGGGAGTGACTCCGAACTAATTGAAACTTTGATGAACAGGCAAACATCTGGAGAGTGACATGACACCTGTCTCAGTAACTGGTATGAACCACCAAGCCATGTGACAGCCATACAGCTGGAGGTAACATGCAGGGAAGATGTAAAGGGATACGGTTGAATTGACCGGAATTAGTACATCCAAATTGTATTAAAGAACCAGAACACTTGTGGTGAATGTTGTCATTCAACTCTTTGTTAGAGAGCAGCAAGTTGTTCAGAAAGTCCTGAAAAATGAACAGTTGGACTCTGTGGTGCTCGCTCATCCCTATGCTGCCCCACACGCTTGACATTATCTGAACAAAATATGTTTATCTTGGTCTCATCAGACCACAGGACATGATTCTGTCTTGTCAGCAGCTTTCTCGTGCATCATCTTTAGGAAGAAGCCTCCTTCTGCAATGACATACAGACTGCAGTGCATCGCCCCAACCACTTCAACATCTGCAGTAAATCCAGACAGCTCTACTTTTTCACTACCTATTTTCCCATCACTGTATGGTCTTGGCCACACAGGGATGGGAATCTTCATATAACCAAGGCCATCTTATAAGTGTGAGAGTGATACACCCCACTTTAGCACACCTGCTCCCAATTCACACCTGAGACCTTTTAACACCAACGAGTTACATGACCCCAAGGGAAGGAAAATGGCTAATTGGGCCCAATTTGGACATTTTCCCTTTGGGGTGTACTCACTTTTTATTGCCAGGAGTTTACTGTTTATTGATACAAATTCATATACATTCCGTCAGTGTTATTAAGTGTTCTCTCATGAAAAGATAGAATTAAATATTTGCTGAAATGTGAGGGGTGTATTCACTTCTGTGAGGTACTGTATTATGTGTTGTTATTCTGATGGCTGGTAGCAGAGTTTGACGTGTGGATTGTGATCATACTTGCAGTGCAAGATCCATGCAGGTAAAAACTGTTATCATATATGATTATGCAGTACCAACCAATACCTTTCAAAATCAGGTTTGGACCCCGACATGAACGCAAGAGTCCTGAAACATTGTATGACAATTTTCCAATGTACATATTCACATGTGAACGTGATGAACAAGATACACTACCAGTTAAGCTTGCTGTTAGTTCACCGTTTGGTTCTCATATTCCTCATTAATTTGTAGTCCAAAGCTACTTTTTTAAATAATTTACCAGTTTGCTGCTCCCAGGGAGCGCTACATTAGATTCATTTGCAGGCCCATGTCAGGCAAATTTAGGGCAGTCATGTAGACACTTCATGAATGCACAGGCTGAAAGGCTGCCAGGCTGTGTGTGTGTGTGTGTGTGTGTGTATGTGTGTGTGCATGCAAGTGGGTCTGTCTGTGCGTGCCTTTGCAAACGATTGTGTTTGCCCCTACCCACAGGCCTGAGTCCGCCTGCCTGCATGCTGAGAGCCCATTTACATCATTTTCATTAGGGCCATCTTGCAAGAAATTGCTGGGTCTAATTCACAATTAATTTTCTGGATTTTTTTTTTTTTTTGGTTAGTTTAAAATAGGATCCTCATGCAGTGTCCTTATGCACAGTCAAGTTAGTCTGAACATTAATTTTCTGTAGCATCTGTGCTGTTTTGTATGGATGGGCAATGTCATTTATCAGTGAACCAACAAACAATAAATAGTCAAGTAATTTGAAATATTATTACTAAATTTTTTTCAGTTCCCAAAGTTAATGTAAAGCTAGCCTTGAGTCATTGGAAGTCAAGGCATGGCTTTAACGCTCATACATTGACTCTGGCAAATCTTCACTTCCTGTCCGCCCCGCCACTCAGCACCACAAGGGAACACATTTAAGGAGACACACACAAGCATTATTTATGTATTTATGTCTTATTTACTCTTATGACTTAACTGCAAATATATTCGATTTATAAATAAGGACTGCTTCTTTGCAGAAATCCTCATATCACGGCTGGTCTGGAATCAATAAACCATGATAACCGAGGGATTACAGCATTCAGACAAACAACTCAAAATACAAAGGCCAGGTCACGTCGATGCCTATGATAAAAAAAATATACTGAAATCTGGTTAAAAATGGAACGAATCCTGAGCCTCTTCCTCGGCACAGTATCTCAGGTCGCCTTGTTGATTACAAATCATCATCTCCATTAAATGAAACTTAATTAAGTAGACAATAATAGCTGATTGCATCTCCCTCCCACAGATGCTGTTATGGTTATATCAATAGTAGCTGAAGAGTGTCATCAACACTGATCACTAAATGGGGACATGAGTAGTCCTTTCAATCAGCATTCCGATTTATGCAAAGTAAAGATTTAAGATTAAATAATGTGTATGTGTACAAGTTATGATAAAAAAAACAGCATGACTGATCATGTCAGGACTATCTAGGATAATATTGCTCATCCGGTTTGCAAATTCAAATTATGACAATTTAGATGGAGAGACTGAACTGAGTAATTTTGTCCTGCCGATGCTATAGCACAGGGGTCTCAAACACGCGGCCCGCAGGCCAAATGTGGCCCGCAGGACACTAGTTTGAGGCCCCCGCCTTGATATGAAAGTTTAATGTTAGTGCGGCCCAGAAAAAATGATTACGTTTAATTAATGTTCGTGTTAAAGGTTAAATAACTGTTAATAGTTATCCTCCCTATATGTGTGGAAGTGGTAAGTTTTTGGCTATTTAAGTTTAAAGGAAATAACTTGAAGGCTACCGTTTAGGTTGCTAGCTCTCTAGTTTGTGAGTTAGCATGTGTCTCAAGACCCTGCAGTTGCGCAATATGTTGTAAATAAAAAGAGTATAAATGTGACTATAGTCGTGTTTTGTCATGTCTACAGGGCTCTAATAATGCTTTGTTCATTTTAATCTGAAAAAAATAATTTGTCTACCCACCAACTATATGTGGTTTCTTAAGTTTGTATTATTTGCCGTTTTATTGTTATTATTTTATTTATTTATTGATTACTGATTGATTTTCTTTATTCTTGATTTGTTTATTTATTTTTTATCTTATTTTGTGTAGAAAAATAAAAAGTAAGATATTTGAGAACAGTGTAATGTTTTATCAGAGCTTTTCTTGTAGAAAATGGAAACCAAGGCAAAGGTTATTCATTTTTCTGTTTTTAATAACCGCACACAACGACCCTGTATCATTAACTGGGTTTATGTCTCTTGGCTATGTCATTTAGGTTTTTCCCAAGCAAATTTAAAAGTTCTGTGCAGTATTTGTTTAGGAAATGACACATTATAGTCAGTACATCACCCTGAAATGTCAGACAGACAAATATCGCTGTCATAAAAGCTCCGAGATCATATCAGCAGTGCAAGAATGTTGCGATTATGAGGAAGTGTTTTCACACAGGTAATGGGAGAAAGCTGACACACTACTGCCTTTCTGGCTATTTGACAGGTCAAATGTCATGGGCACTGTGATGTAGGTGGTATTTATTTCATTAAGGGCGTCGGGGCCAGGAAAGGGAGGGGGCATTACACCCAAGTCCAGCATGGTATGAATGGCCTAGTGTGAGTATGCCCAAGTGTCACATGCCTTGCCTTAGTCGGAGGAAGTGGCCACCAAGAGACATATCTTTTCTTCCATCAAGCTTTAAAGACATGCAAGAGTTGCCTCCAGGTGAAAGCAAAAAGCGATAGGAATTTATGTGACAACAGTCAGCTGTTAACAATTACCCCACACTCCCACTTTTTAACACTCTTTATATCCTGACAGCCTCTAAGGGCGCTGAACTTGGAGCTTAAATTTAAACATGCCATGTTTTGTCTGTCACTACGTTTACATGCACTAAAAATGCATGAATTCATCTGAAACCTGCGTAGTGGAAAGTTTGTAAATACAGCGGAGCCTTGGTTAGTGTCATTGATCCGTTCCAGACGGCCTAAATCAAACTAAAACATACCCTTATCAAACTATTTTTCCAATAAAAAATTATGTAAAGATTTACTATTATAATAAAGAAGTGATTGTTGACACAGACAGCAATGTGGCAGCCACACAACATGGACACCACCTTCATGTTTTGCTATGAGTTGTTTCTTGAATTTAATAATTTTGCACCTCAAGTCTATGCTTTTCTTTGTCAATCACGGCCTCAGTACCGAATTAAAAACAACTGAAAACATGAAGGTAGTATCTGTATTGAGCTTTGTCACATCACCTTCTTTGTGTTTTAAAGTTAATTGGTAAACTTCTTCCGTAACATAAACGCTGTGCAAATACTCAACAACTCAATTAGAGGTAGCATGACCGCATTTTTTCTTGAAATGTGTATTTGTCTAAGTCATCATAAAACATGTGTGCTACCTACAATATATGAATGTTGTTAATTTTCAGTGAACAGTACACAGACAGTGGTAACGGTAACCAGCATTGACTGGCCACAACATTAGGTACACTTGCCCAGTATCAAACATCCTGCATGTATGGCTGACATAAGCGTGCTAGAATATTACACTCCTTTCAATACATTGCATTCTGCACCTTGCTATGTTAAACTTGTTTCATAAAATACACGGTGCATTTCACAAGACAGCGGGCACAATCGTGCATCAGTCACAGTTTTGTTTTTTCTTCTGCTTGTTTCGGCTGGTTTGGCTGATGATGTAAAGTCAGTTGGACAAGTACTTGAAGTACTGAACGCGGTGCTTATGAGAAAAGCACGGCTGACAATTTTTTTATTATCATTTTCTACCGCTTATCCTCATGAGGATCGCAAGGGTTGCTGGAGCCTATCCCAGCTGTCTTTGGGCGAGAGGCGGGGTACACCGTGGACTGGTCGCCAGCCAATCACAGGGCGCATATAGACAAACAACCATTCTTTGGAGTTAATTTGGAGTCGCTAATTAACCTAGCGTGTTTTTGGAATGTGGGAGGAAACCGGAGTGCCCATGCATGTACGGGGAGAACATGCTAACTCTACACAGGGATGGCCGAGGGTGGAATTGAACTCGGGTCTCCTAGTTGTGAGGCCTGTGCGCTAACCACTCATCCATAGTAGTCAACTTCTACATGCAAAAAAGAACCAGCATCTCTTCTCATGTGTTTAATAAAAATAGTATTGATGTGACTGATGCGTTGTCATTGCATCATGTCTAGGTCAAGTGTTACTGGAGTAAAGCTCAAAAATAACTCCCTAGTCTTATTCTGAGCAAGGTGTGTTTTTGAAATGAAAATGGCATGTGAATCATCAGTCATTCTGAGCAGCTTGAAAACATAGAGGTTCTTTTTGAAAGTGCATTCCTGCTTTGCTGCTGATAGGAAAGCCAAAATCCAAAAACACAATTTTGGCAGCATGCATGCCCCGAATTTTCCTGCCAGCTGAGAGAGGAATACCGGAATGCTGCGCTGCCACAGAGGATCACTTCAGAACCACAAGTTGTTGATACTGGATTATGGTTGATGGCAGCAGTGGGCGCTGCACATGTAACATCTCACTGGCCAATTTCTATGTCTCCTCTTGAATTCCTGCTTATTTTTGCTGTGTACCCTCCAGTCAAACCTGCACGTCTCCCTGGACCTTGTGTGTCTGTCCAACCCTCCCAGCCTTGCCGCAGGTTGGGCAGGGTGACAAAATCATAGTGGGGCTTTTGGCCAGAGAGCTGACAGAATGCATTAGCTGACACAGAAGACCTAGGCTGGTCTCACAGCCTGGCACTAAAAATGCGCTTGCAACAATTAAGCCAAGCCATACAGGAAAAAGAGAACATTGTCAAGTGCTTCTATGACTGCATGACTTCCCACACTTGCAAAGAACCTGGACTTGGCTCAGGATTTCGCTCTTTATTTAGTCAACAGATGAGGTAGATGAAATGGATGAAGTAGTTGAACTACTTTAATGTGTTGAAGTAGGTGAAAGACCTTTACACAGACAAAAACAATTAAAAAAAAGTAAACTATAAAGCACTTATATGCATTGTCATAGGTAAAGCCATGATGAGTGAAGTATATATTTAGTCAATCTGGTAAAGGTTTTTAATTATTTTAACCAAAACTAACTTTCATGCATTTCATTTCATTTAAATTAAGGTGTGGGTCAGTTTCTAAACTTAAATGAAAACTGCGCAATTTTGCACATCATCCACAATCCTTATGGGAGACATGAACATAAATATTTATTTTTCTGTGATTTCCAATGATATAAAAACAGAAAAAAAGAGTCAGCTCGTTAGTGCATGTAATGGGATACAGTTATTCTTCTTAAAAAGACTCCAATAAGCGGCAACAACTATTATTATTGTTTATTATTATTATTATTGACACATTGCCAGCTCGAGACTAGCATCACCACACGTGCAGAATGTCAGTGCCGCGCTCGCAGTGCCTCAGACCACTACCAAAAGAGTTAATCTACATATTAGAGGTGCCTCTACTGCTGCTGTGTTTTTATTTTTGAATTTGGAAAAGTTAACGCTAGGTGTAGGCGTTTGTTTCTGCGTTGGTGTGTGAAATCAATGTGCCCAGGAAGAAATTTCCGGTGATGCTTAAAACGACCAAAAGACAGCAAAATACTCTTCCAAAAAAAGTACAGAAACTTACGACTTCTATATGGAATGGGAGGAGAACTATATGGAGTGTGAAGGTAATTTGATGTAATCTAATGGAATGTCAATTAGAACTAAATTTGAAACACTTATATGCTAGGACTACGTTAAAAAGCCATAGCATTTCAGTATGTGGAATCAAACTATGGAATGGATTGAGTAAGGCCCTCAAACAATGCACAACGATGAGCCAATTCAAGAAACAATACAAGCAGTTGATGTTAGTTGATACATATCACTATATTGACACTTACTATGGTACCCATTATGTCATTGTATGGTCATAATACCTCGTACTTCTGTGCGTGACAAAAAAAAACTTAAACTATATTAGGAAAGCAGGAAGTGAACAAATGTAACAGTTATTGATTGTAAAAGTACCAGGTGGAGGGGTAGGATTTAATAAGCTTTGCTTCTACCTACTCCTTTTGGACATGTGGAACTGTGAACTGATTATGTGATGCATTCAATTGTAATCTGATGCATGTTCAAATGAAATAAAACCATTACCATTACCAATTTCTTAAGGTGGGTTGATGCAACATTAAAAATATCCATCCATCCTCACTAGGGTCACATATATGCTGGAGCCTATCCCAGCTGTCTTCGGGCGACCCTGGACTAGTGGCCAGCCAATCACAGGGCACATATAGACAAACAACCATTCACACTCACATTCATACCTATGGACAATGAGCATGATCTTGCTTGAGGGTGCATTGGAGTACACACAATCATATTGTAGTCCTTTGTAATCCGTGTGCTCAGCTTGCGCAGTCACGCTGCAGCCGGCGTGCAGAGCGCGCATGGTCAAGCGCCAGACATCGTGCAGTAACCAAGGAAATGGTCAGACAGCCATGGCCACCAGAATCACTGCAACACTTTCCGCTCAAGCTTTACGTGGTAATGTTGGACAGCGTCAAGGAAGATTGCTCAGTTTTCAGGTGAGCTTTGGGTCGTGGTACTGACGTCCTGGCTCGCTTTGATCTTCTGCTGGATGAAGGATGATGTATTGTACTCTGGCAGTCGTCACTGGATACAGAGCCTTTGGCTGCTGTGTTGGATCTCAGGATTGGACTGCACTGGCTTGGGGACACAAGCTCCAGACTAACTTTTTTTTTTTTCATGTATTATTGATGATGCACATAAATAAAAGGCCTCATTTGTGGCATTATATACATTGTGATTGGCTGGCGACCAGTCCAGGGTGTACACCGCCTATCGCCCGACGACAGCTGGGATAGGCTCCAGCACCCTCGTGAGGATAAGCAGTAGAAATGAATGAATAAATAATTCCAATGCCAATTCTTCTGTAGTACTTAATGCGGGTTGGCAAACTAGCTCATTTGCGTGTTACTGTCAACTACTGGGCTTAAGTGTGGAGCACAGGTTTGTCAGTATAAAAAAAAATTCTAAATAATAAAGTAAAATCTGTAAATTAACTGTTAAGGTTGCCAACTTCCGGAAAAAAAGGAACCTTTGTGGACCTGACAAGTTTGGGGGTTTTTTGCCTTTAATTGTGTAAAACAAATGTACTATTTGACACAAGATGTGTGCGATTTGTTTTTATGTGGCTGCCAACATTTCATTGAAATTGATGAAAGTAGACTCTCAACATGACTGTAAGCACCAGAGCTCTCCAGAAAACTTTCATATATCCTATCCAGATTTTTTTTCATATCCTGCAGGTCTTCCACCACATTGTCCCACCGTTTCTCCTTGCTCCATTCAAGCCAATTTTGTTTTCTCCTTTGTTGTCTGAACTCCATCAGTCCAAACCGACTTTCTGCTGTGTATTTATCTTTAATTCCATGAGCAGGAACATGAACATTTGCAATTAGTTTGGGTGGTATTCTCTTATGTAAACAGCAGAGCGACACTATTCCCAGTCCTCCCCTAAGCCTGTAAATACAACTGGGAAGAATATGCAATGTGATGTGATATCCTGTACCTCTAACAATCAAAGGTTACCTTTAGGGGGTGGGAGGATTGATCCAAATATTGATACTTTGGATACCAAGGGTAGTATTAGGTTTTTTGTATTGCTCCTATTTTTACATTGTTGATAATGTTTTATTAATACTATATTGTATGGTCATATCACCTCGTAGTTCGGTACAAGGTGCATTATTAAAAAAAAAAAACAACCTTAAACTGTATTATGGAAAGCAGGAAGTGAACAAATGTAACAGTTACTGATTGTAAAAGTACCAGATGGAGGGGTAGGATTTAATAAGCTTTGCTTCTTCCTACTCCTTTTGGACATGTGGAACTGTGAACTGATTATGTGATGCATTCAATTGTAATCTGATGCATGTTCAAATGAAATAAAACCATTACCATTACCATATTGTTATGTTGTTCATAAACAAAAAAAATGCGAGTCTTATTAGTGTTATTAATTATTATTAATTCCTTGTATTCATATTTTAGCACATTTAGCACACTGGAAGGAGCTTAGCAAGGGAGTGAGAGACAGGCTCATTGGGAGGAGGTAGCTTCACTGTCCATTTCAAAGAATAAGAACCTTTAACATGTTCAAATATTCCACCTTTATCCTTTGAGCAACTTGGACAAGGCATGCAACCAATGTTGATCGGCATTTGTCAACTTGCTGAGCATTTTACTATGTCAAATTTCATTTCACTCTTATTTTGTTACACTTGGAAGACAATATTTTGGTTCACTTTTTTTCAATCCATCAATGTACATAACTCTGGATCTGTATATGTGGTATTTGAGACAAACGATGGTCACACCAGATACTGCCTGTGGTCTTCTGACCTCCCGGACCACCCGCAATACTAAAAACTAGACATTTTTGAGTGGCCTTTTATTGTACACCTGTGCAATAATCATGCAGTCTCATCAGTATATTGATATGCTGGGTAATATTTGAGAGAGACTGGCCCTTATGTGTACATTTTTGATGCTTTAAATCTTTGAGTTCAGCTCATGAAAAATGGAAGTTATAACAAGTGTGTTGAGTGGAGTTCTCTCTTTTTGTCCAGTATTCATAATTTATGGACATGTGTCATAACCATGAAACGCCATAACACGAGGACTGACTCTATT
The DNA here is from genome assembly GCF_037039965.1 of Doryrhamphus excisus. Classification (NCBI taxonomy): domain Eukaryota; kingdom Metazoa; phylum Chordata; class Actinopteri; order Syngnathiformes; family Syngnathidae; genus Doryrhamphus; species Doryrhamphus excisus. The sequence continues at coordinate 17,077,202 of NC_136368.1, read as the reverse complement.
CTGATTTAATTAAATAAAGGTTCAAATTATTCAATTTGGACAAATTTCAAGTAAGAAGTATTGTTCTCGGTACTACTGGTGTAGTATAATTTATGTATTTGGAGACTTAAATGTAAAAGCATGAATTCTGCAGTTTCTGATCTCAGTGATTCAAAGTTCATATGAATCACGAATGGTTACAAGGTTACGCTTTTGTCCTATAGCATTTGTCATAACATCATATGCAAATAATATGCAAATGACATCATCTTACGACTTCTAGGACAGCCAGTAGCTATTTACTGAGGAGTTGGCAACAGTGTCCATTCCTAGTTACCCCCCTCTGTTTTGGATAACTAAAAGGAGATTGAACAATAACAAAAAACACCCCAATCCTCACACTCAACCTCTTTGACAAGAGTGTTTAAAAAGGAAAAATCAAATAATTCAGTTCAACCCATGGAAGCTGAACTGCTGAGCTGAGCTGAGCTGTTTCGGTCTCTGATTTGTGGTAAAAGTAGCGGCTTAGAGGACAAACAGAAATGGCGGACACAAAGCAGAACTCCTTGCTCCTGTGGCTATCAAGAAACCACTGCTGTTTACTCAGCACAAACCATGTGGCGACTGCGGTGCTTTGGAGAAGCTGAGGGAACATATCACATATTTTCAATAACTTCTGCTGTCAGAGCAGAGCATACGGTGTGTTTCTGTTTGCTTATATGCATTTTATATTAAATGAAAAAAAGCAAAACAAAAATACATTCACAGTACTTTTTTTTGCAAGGATTAATTCTCCCATCAACGAGTAAGCAAATGAGAAGCATTGTATTTTGTACCGCCTTTACAAAAATAAACACTTAACCACTGATTGCAGCTCATGGAGAGGAGGTCCTCTATTATGTAAAACCTCAAAAGCACAGCTTGCTGATTACGGGGAAAAGTGCATTTATGTTAGCACTGTTACAAACTCATACTACCATTTGTACTGGTCCTCTAAGAGTGGTTTTAGAGTGGGATATTGTGAAAGTGTGCATTAGATTGCTTTCCATGGAAGTGAACTTGGGTGCTATGATTCACTGATAATGATGCAGCCTTTTATACCGATCACACCCACTTTTAATGTCCTATAATTAGCCTGATATCGCTTTGTACTTGATTTGTGCTTAGATTTCCTTGAAATTCTTGGGACCAATCACAGCGGAGAGGGCGGACCGAGAGGAGGGCCGGGGGTGAAGTAATTTAAACAGACCTTTTGGGCCCTGGAAACACTGCAGAAAGACGTGCAGAATCTGGAAGCTCTAGAAAGCTTTCTGTGTGGGTATTGTGTGTAGCTGCTCTATAGGAGGCCATAATTTCATACAAAGTGCCGAAAATGAGGATAATAGGTCCCCCTTTGCAATCCTAATGCTTTAATAGGATGTCTTAACTGAAACATACTCTACATGAATGAATTATTAATGATTGGGATGTACATCCATACCAGAGAGCCAAAAAACAGTAAAACAGTAGTTTAATACATTTTTATGACATATCCCTAACTTCTTGAGAGTAATGTTATTGATATTAAGTAGTAGATTAGAAAATTCAATAATGTTTGTGTTGCAATTTGTCTGATGTATCACCAATCAATTTACTTTTCTTATGGCTTGATAAGGATATATTGTATCTGCTAACAGCCCAACAATAACACTGATTATTATTATGATTGAAAATATAAGTAATTTGTCGAGCCAACATGCAGACAATATTTTATTTCAAAATGTTTTTATAGGATAGGTAGGATGTATACTTCATTGATCCCCAAAGGGCAATTTTCTTCCCGTTATAAAATAGATTTCAGAGTGACTGTGTCACGCTCGGATTGAGACTGGCTCAACTGCAAAACACAGTTTTGAAGTCTGAATGAATATTCGTAAGAGTGAGCCATAAAAGTACTAAAAGGGTAACAGGCATCAAAAAAGAAAAAAAGTATGGTGATGTAAAAAAAAAAAAAAAAAACAGAAACCAAAAGGTGCAGAACAACAACAAAGCACTGTGGAAGACATAAAGTCATGGTAACAATGTTACGACCCAAAGGTGTCTAGGGCAAAAATAGGGCATAACAAAAGTGTAAAAAGAAAATACCGTGCAAGGGAAAGGAAGCACACTAGTGGGTCAACGTAAATCAAGTATTTAATTCCAGGAGCACCAGAAAACAATCCCCACAAAAACAGGGGATGGAAACAAAAAGCAATCCTCAAGACCAGGATGCAAAAGAAACTAGTGAAACAAAAATAGTTGACACACCTGGGATGCACCTTGCAGGTGTGTCACCACTCTGCAGAGGAGAAGGGGGGGGGGGGGGGGGGCACAAATCATCCCACACACTACAGGACGTAACAAACATCAACAAGGTTGATAAGGTTACATTGGAGTAAATCACATGTTTCCAGTTGCAAAGTTCAACAGAAGTACTCGGAAAAGGCAGAGCTTATTTATTTCCTACCCTGTCTCCATGCCTGCAAGACAACAAAATAGGGTGTTGTGCAGAGCAAGTACCAGTTCAAAAACCAAACAAACTGCGTTTGTTTTGTTATTTTGAACTACCGACTTTGTTCAAACTAAAAGTTTTGACATGTTCCACCTGACAATGTTTGTCTTTTTAGTGTTGTAGTTCCCCGTGTTTGCATTTATTTCCTGTTTTGTCCTTTTTTTTGTACTTCTGATGTTTGGTGGAACAGTGGAGCGCACCTGCTGTCAATCACCAATTATTGGTGCACTGTAACTTTAAAGACAATGTGGGGAAAACATATATTTTCATGGCTTGTTTCTTCTGACAAAATATTACTAACAAGCTGTTTCAACAGAAAAAAAAAAATATATATATATATAATAAAGGATACCTCAACATTTGAAACACGTGATTGTTAGGGCAGGTGACTGCAATTATGTACTTCTTGCAAGAACCACGACTATGGTGCAGATGATTGCTGAACGGATCATTGTCTAATTCGATCTATACATAAACATTGCCAGCTGAAGGATACTCTCCCATAAGTCCCGTAGGCGTAAATGGAACATTGCTAGTCTGACAGATCCTGCTAAACAGGAAGAGCTCTCCGAAGTGAGATCTGAGAAGACTAATACCCAAATGTAGAAGACGACTGGCAAACTCTTAAAGCTGCTATTCTGGAAGCCTGTAGCAATACAAATGGATTTCAAAAGCATGTTCACAGACTTTGACTAGAACTCGGGAAAGACACATCCATACAGTATGTAGTATGATATGTAGTATGATAGGGAGAAAGAAGGCAGCCTTCAGGCTTGGCAAAGTGGTCTGACATCATCAAAAAGGAGATATTCTCCAAAATAAAATATGAAGTGCAAGAGAAGATCATAGAAATGAAGAATTGCATGAAAGTAGATGAGTTGTAGCGTTTTGAGGACATCAGAGCTTTCCACGCCTTCTTTAGAGCATAACCTACAGAAGAGCTTTATCTCCTTGTAACTGCAGGTTAAATTTTCCCAGAACTATTTTGGCAATATCAAGGCACCATGGACTTCGATTCCCAAATAGGCAGTATCGCCATTCCCTAGTCTGCAGCCATAGCACCTCAGAGCACCAAATGAAAACAAAACTAACCTAAACAAAATACATAAAGGAAGCTCGGGACACAACATTTAGCACTTGAGCTTTTGGTGCTTTGCTTACGAAGACGTCAGCACTACTGAGGAAACAAACTGGCCTTTTCTCCTGCATTTTCTGTAGACTGGAAATGTCTAAATACTGAACTGCTGCTGCTCCCTGAGAGAAATCTTTTATCTCTCCAGTCAAAGAAAAAAGAAAAACATGCCCAGACTCACATCTAATGAGACTTGGGTAGTTAGAACATGTTCTATAGGTAGAAATTCTGTCACTCCACGGCAGGGGTGGGCAATTATTTTGACTTGGGGGGCCACATTGGGTTAAATACGACTGCGTCTCTGTAACAGGGTTATAATGTTATTGTAAATATTGTATATATGTTCATGTTATAATTAATTTAAGTGATACCTGATGTGTTTGTATTGTCATGTTTATGTGGAATGCTGAGAACGTCGGAGTGTATGACCTACTGCTCTTAATTAGTGCAACACCTCTGGTGTGTATAAGTATTGGCCACTCCTTCCTACTTCCTTTTTATTCACAATGTCTATGTGAGAGGTACGCATGTGTGTGGCTTAACAACTGTCTTTAGTTTAAAACTTTATTTCTCATTTTTGTCTCCTGTTGTAATCTGTGTAGGGGCATTATTTAAAAAAAAAAACAAAAACAAAACTTTAAACTGTATTATGGAAAGCAGGAAGTGAACAAATGTAACAGTTACTAATTGTAAAAGTAGCAGATGGAGGGGTAGGATTTAATAAGCTTTGCTTCTTCCGACTCCTTTTGGACATGTGGAACTGTGACCTGATTATGTGATGCATTCAATTGTAATCTGATGCATGTTCAAGTGAAATAAAACCATTACCATTACCATATTAGGGCTGTGAAATTATTATAAAAGATTAACAGATTGACAATTTTCAAAATTAATCATGAATATTTGCAACAAAAATGTTTGAAATTCCCCTACGTGTAATGTATTTTACTGAAGATAAATGACAGGATGGGATTATAGATACATTATATATTTATGTATTAAAAGTTGCAAATAAATTACAAATTTTAAATCAGGGTAATGAAATTTTCAGTTTTTATTTGCTTTATATGCATATAAATAAATTATAATAATACATAAATAAATAAGTTACAGGCCAGAAATGGCCAGCGAGCACTACTTTGGACACCCCTGATTTACAGAGTAGACACGCAAGCTTTTTAGGTCCAATTCCTGTCCCTCACTTAATGTTTACCGTATGGGAAACTGGAAATACTTTTGCATCTCTTGCTGTTATAGCATATCAACATAATTCGTCTTCCCTTTGATATCACCTTGCAAGCACGTTTAATAGCTTTGAAATTCAACACAGACCGCATCCTGCTCTGCTCGTCGTATTTGAAATCAAATGCCTTATCTTGAAGGATACACCTCCTTCCCGTGGTTGTGAGATGCTCATTCATGTTTATATGCTGTACAAGTTTGCGTATGATGTCTGTGATGAAATAACAAATGAAGTCATTTATTAGCTTACAGTTTTGCTTGAGTGATTCCATTTGGGCTGCTGGGAGTTCACACAACTTTATCACTTCATCATGGAGCTGAATCCAAAATTTCTGGTATTAAAGCTGCTGAGAGAGTCATCGGTTGTCGCTTACAGGGTTTCTTAACCATAGGGCGAAATGCCTGTAGTATATGTATATATTGAAAATGTACACATAGATTTTGCCATTTCCCAGTTAGCCTCCTATATGTCGCACATATTGTAATATACTATGTGAGTCCAAATGTGTTCATAACAGATTTTTATCACAAAAATCTATTTTAGCATATTTTAGCATTTAGCATGAAGACTGGAACTTTTTGCTACATCATCATTGCCGTTCTATAAAATAATGAGGGGGTTAACTAAACGCAACAGGATATCTGAAGAACCAGCTCTTTCAGCTTCCAAGTGGCGTCTCAGATTTTTGTTGTTGTCTTAAATTAATGTATTAATAAAAGATACATTGTGCCAAATGTTTACAATGTAAACATTAATTTAGGATTAAATTAAAAACCATAGTGCTTCATAAAATAAAAATAAAAATAAAAATAAAAATAAAAATAAAAATAAAAATAAAAATAAAAATAAAAATAAAAATAAAAATAAAAATAAAAATAAAAATAAAAATAAAAATAAAAATGCAGGAAGTGAACAAATGTAACAGTTACTGATTGTAAAAGTACCTTCTGACAGATCTTCCTACTGTTCTTCCTACTCCTTTTGGACATGTGGAACTGTGAACTGATTATGTGATGCATTCAATTGTAATCTGATGCATATTCAAATGAAATAAAACCGTTACCATTACCAAAAAAGGCGAGGAAAAAAAAAAACTAACTGGCTCCAGTGTTTCACTTCAAAGAGCCGGCTCTTACAGCCAATCTGTTCACGATAAACACCTCACTTGTAGGCTCCAGCTTCCTGTAAACCTGAACAGCATAAGTGGTAGAAAATGGATGGCGGCATTATGGAGCATCAGAACAAAAGTATTCACAAATAAAATTTGAGCAGGTTATTATCTCTACATTAGATTAATTGAAGTCTTTTTTTTTTTTAGTTCTGACAGTATTTGTCCGTGCACTACTACGGAAGGGTAGACTACCCATGAATCTGTACACACTATGCTTAACATTCCTTCACACCACTTAATCTTTCATCTTCTATTTTAGTCCCTTTCTTCTCCCGCCCTCAAACCTGGCTGAGTCTCCTTTCTCCTTTTTTATCCTTCCTTTGAATTCTACTTCTTCCCTGTCCTGTCCCATCCCCCTTGTCTTGTCTATTTAACTTTAATTGCCGGTCCTGTTAATCTGTCGTCACCCCGTTTGTTACTTTCTTCTGTATCTCATTTCTAACCCACGAGGAGTACTTTTTGAAGTGCAGATGTGGATTCGGTAGCCTCAGGTTTTTTTTCCCTTAAATTTCACTAGAAGTTTTACCTTTTATAATTCGATCTACTTAATGAAGTAGATGATCAAGTAGATGAATCAAGTAGATGCTACTTAATCAAATGTGTGCAGAGAAACACTGTTTTATATGTCACGTGTATGTTTTACATATTTACTTTTGTTGTCTGTCTTCTGACCAAAGACAGCTGGGATAGGCTCCAGCATCGAAAATGTGAAATTATGTGCAATTGGACCCACATGTGTCATTTCCCATTGATTACATCATTTGATGGGGTATGAAAAGTCACAGTCTTCTTTTTATGTGCTCTAGTACTGATGTTCTGTTGGTCTGTTGGCTTTCATTCAATCACAACTGGACTAAGAAGATGTTTCGCCTTGCATCAGTTCATGCTCACGACTAGAAAGGACAGCTCGAGTCTGAGGGGATAGTTTGGGATCCACGTATTTATTCTCTATGTTTGCATGAATCACCAACTTCATACATTCATTCATTCATTCATTCATTTTCTACCACTTTTCCTCACAAGGGTCACGGAGGGTGCTGGAGCCTATCCCAGCGAAAAGCGGGGTACACCCTGGACTGGTGGCCTGCCAATCACAGGGCACATATAGACAAACAACCATTCACACTCACATTCATACCTATGGACAATTTGGAGTGGCCAATTAACCTAGCATGTTTTTGGAATGTGGGAGGAAACCGGAGTACCCGGAGAAAACCCATCCATGCACGGGGAGAACATGCAAACTCCACACAGGAATGGCCGAGGGTGGAATTGAACCCATCTCCTAGCTGTGAGGTCTGCACGCTAACCACACGACCGCCGTGCAGCCCCAACTTCACACAGCTCATTAAAAATAATTAACGAATAAAGTCTCAAGGATCACTTACACATGTACATATATCACAACTTCTGACCAATACATGTCAATTCGGGAGTTAAAATAATGAAACCACACTTACTTCCTGATTATGCCCCGCCTACACCGAGTACAGGTACGGATACAGATAATTTTGATGAATGAACAGATACAAATAGTGGTGTACTCACTCATCCCTAGTACGTACTGTGTATTGTGTTCTCTGAGTGGTTTATTGTTGAAAAAATCATTTGTGTTCAGTTTTAGGTCTCTAATAATTCATAATAATTATAAAAAATTAAAAATGATGGTGTTATATTACATGAATTTTTACTTACAAATGTTTCAAACAAGACCACTACAGATAAGCACTGTTTTGGACAGTAATAAATCGGAATTTTGTTTTCCAGCCAAAAATGTTTTTTCTCCTGTTCAACAGTGAAAAAAAAATAATCCACAGGGATACTTCATTGAAAAAGGTTGAGAACCACTGATCTGTCTCACCCCAAAGGAAAAGCACCCTGTTTTGAAGTGGCATTTATCTCAAAGTGTGCATTAGGCCTTCACCTATGGAGACGTGTCAATAAATGATGAATAAGTCAGTGTTCTTGCTTTCAGCAACCATCTTTTGCATTTCTGTGTGGTGCAGCGTGCAGGGAGTTCACACCTTGAAATTCATAAAATGCTGTCGTTACTTTCTCCAGAGTGAGAGTTGGTGAAGGAGTAGAAGGACAAAGAAACCGGTTGGTGATTGTGAAGCATGGCTGTCTCTTCGTGTTAAGGTGTTTTTTTCTTCGGAAGTGAAGAGAAATGTCTTTCCCATTCAACACCTACACCTGAAGTTCTTTGGCCTAAGGGTGCCATTAATATAACCCTACAAGAGTGTTGGGCCTTTTCACACTTTTTTCTCGTTTTTCTACCTCTTAAGCCAGAGGTGTCCAAACTGTTTCCACTGAGTGCTGCATAGAGAAAAAAAATTAAGGATGCAAGGGCCACTTTCATATTCTTCACCTTTTGCTGAAAACAATCTAGTACTGTAGGTGAAGACCACACATGCATGCACGCTATGCAGCTAAATCAGAGACCAATGGTAAGGTTAACGCCCCATGTGACAACTATCACCTTTTATGAAAGTAATCAATATTAAGAAATAATACACAAAGTCAAAACCCACAGTACGCTAATTCATATGAAGACATGTCGTGTTATGAATGTGCTCAATTGAACAAAGGAGCTGCTCTGTCACCACTGCTGTTCTGCATAGGCCTGAACCCCCCTCAGATCATAACCAAGAGTGGTTTTAGGTGTGTGTTCAAAAGTGGAATGATGATCAGGCACCTCCTTTACTGTACATCGACGACATCAAGCTGTATGCTAAGAACAAGCATGGCATATATTGATGTAACTCACAAGCATATTATGAACTGCATTGCTATATCATTGGGACGAGACACGTGGGGGAAGAATATGACAACTGAAAGGATTTAACTGCCCTAGGGCATCATAACAAAGGTACAGGACAGCTACAAATACCTGGAGATTTCACAGGCCAATGACTACTATGAGGAGGCAGCTCAGAGATCAGCCAAGGTCGAATATCTACACAGGGTGGGGAAGATACTGAAGAGTCAGCCGAATGGCAAAGAATGAGTTCCAGATTGAATGGAGATCCATACCAGATCCATACGATTGCACCTATGCAGTACCAGTAATCTGATGGCATAATAATCTGGCTATTGGAAAAGATGCAAGCCACTGATATCAAGACAAGACTGCTCTGTACAATGCATGGAGGATGCCACCTCAGATCCAGTATCCTGAGGCTGTACACAAAGTGAAAAGATGGGGGAAGAGGACTCTTAAGTATCACAGACACTATCCAAAAGGAACAACAGGTCTCCAAGAATACATCAAGAACATGGTCTCCAGGGACGACCTCCTAACCGAATGCCTTAGGCAGCAGAAGCCTGATAAGGAGATGAAGCCCGATGGAAAAAATAAGTCGTGGCATGGCATTTATAAGTGGCAAATTGAAGAGATGGCTGACTTCTGGAATACCAGTGCAGAGAAAAAGCTGGACAAGAACAAGCCCTCAACACAAGGTCAATAAAGACCAGGCTCCAACACACCAGACAGGAACCCATTAGGCTTTAAGTACAGGCTGTGTAAAGATCCCCCAAAGTGCAACACATCACAGGACATGGACATCTAGAGGCATAATCAGGTGGCAGAGTATACGGACTATGGACTGGCCCCTGAGTCAAGATGACGGAACAATCAGTCTAAGATCCTGTGGGACCTCCGAAACAAACTGGTAGATTGCCAACCAGAATACGGTGGCGGTGATGAATGTAGCAATCCCGAGTGATAGCAACACCAAGAAAAAGGAACCTGGAAAGCTTGAGAAATATCAGGGACTGAAGGAAGAGCTCGAGAAAATGTGGGGTGTGAAGGCAACAATGGTAATGGTTTTATTTCATTTGAACATGCGTCAGATTACAATTGAATGCATCACATAATCAGTTCACAGTTCCACATGTCCAAAAGGAGTAGGAAGAAGCAAAGCTTATTAAATCCTACCCCTCCATATGGTACTTTTACAATCAGTAACTTTTAAATTTGTTCACTTCCTGCTTTCCTACTATAGTTTATTTTTTTTATTTTTATTTATTTTTTGTCACGTACCGAAGTGCGAGGTGATATGATCATACAATGACATAATGGGTACCATAGATTTGGGTACCATAAATTTAGTCCAGACGAACACAGTTCTAGGAACAGCTAAGATCTTGAGCAAAACCCTCATGCTCCCAGGCCTTTGGAGATAACACCCGGGTGGTTGTGAAAACAAAAATTTATTTATATACAGTATATCATTTATGTATACTTGCTATATTTTAATTTTGACAATGTTACCAAATATATCTACCATTTCCCTACATTCCCCATAATTATGAGCTTTTAACAGTTTTCTGTCCGCCCTTCCCTCCACCTTCAGTTAGCAGCAAGCACTGACATATGCTGTCATCAAACTGTTGAGAGCTTGGATGCTGTATTCCCCAGATGGGAGAATAGGTAAACTGATACCCTTATCCTTTTGCACACACACACACACACACACACACACAATTCACCAATCGTATCCCTACAACCTCCCTCCATCTGCTTTACACATTATGCACAAAACTGGATAGTAAACCAGAATGTGAAGTTCTTTTTAAAATTTATTGGTGAAAATAATATACTGGTGTTAAACCTTTTTCACCGGGTACTAAAAATCAAAGGATTTGGGTCCATTTTGAAAAACAGACTGAAACCAACATATATGTATGTATGCATGTTCCTCGTTTATCATGGCTCATTGTTTCCAGCTATAAGTGAATTTCCGAAGGCTTCAATGTCAATAAACAGAATGTTTTATGTAGTTAGAACATAGAATACCATAGAAAATATGTAAGAGTGTTCGTATCAAAGTAAAGGGGAGATGGTTACTGTCTTGGCTACTGGGTAAGAGTAAATACTTTGCTTGTTGAGTGAGTTTTAGCGTTTTACACTTGGAAGTGTTACCTTAAATTTATCACATGCAACCATGCTGCTCAAATCAGAATGTAATAAACTCCACGAATAATACTTCATACTTCAATCTAATACAGCGATGACTAATGACACTTTCTATGTAGTTACGGTGTTTGTGAGTACTTGCTCCTTTTAAAAAGATATTTGACTCACACTAGCTCCTGTGGAGCTTCTGTGGAGTTTCTGCAGTGGGAGCGGAGCTCACCGCTACGTCTACTGGAGTCACTGTGGGTGGTGGCACTTTGTGGCAAGTGGGACTGGATCTGGACCAGAGCCGCAAAGGATTCAGTGTGAGCCAGGGGTTAAAGGAGCTTTTTTTCCACTTTTCTGACCTATAAATTTTGTTAAAATGTTGTATTGTGTTAAAATGATGCCAAAATTTCAGATAATGAGGTTTGCACATTTGGAAGTGAGCCCTAAAAAATGTTTGGCATAGCTCTGAAAGTGTCAAGAACTAGTCTGGAACCCAAGATGTGGAGGCAGGATGTTGGTTATTCAACAAAGAGTGTCCGCACAGGAAAAATTACTAAACAAAGGTGGTAACAAAGGCTCTAAACACTATGGTCTACACAAAAAACACTGCAAAAACGAGCAAAAACTAGGATGTGTAACAAAAAAACACAGCTGGCCAAAGATCAGCGGGCAAAAATGAGGAAAAAAAAAACTGTGGCATGGACCGACGAGCAAGTACTCACAAATACAATGATAAAAGTCAGAAAGGAAGGGAACAAGAGGTGCAAGCGGAAGACGAGGGACAAGCTGGAGATTAGTACAGCTGTGAGCAGAGCTTAAGTAGTTAGATGGCTGATTGAACTCAGGTGTGTGCAGGAGTGGCCCCGACTGCTGCTGGTCAGGATGCGCCGCAAAGAAAGAGCAGCAGGGCAGCAGAGCGACAACACACAGATCACGACAGAAAGCTCGGTTTCAGAGAGTTTTTTCTAACACTCTAACACTGTGACTTCACAGTGATCCTTCGTCACAGTGAGCCTTGTGAGAATTCACCTCCATCCAGCCGGTGACTTCTCTATACGAGCTGTACAAGCTCTTCAATGTGCAAGTTAAACAGGACCAATCACAGCGGAGTGGGCGTGCCCAGAGGCAGGCCTTGGTTGGAATTAATTAAAACAGACCAATTAGAAATAGAACCAGAATAGATGCAGACCGGATGATCTTGGAAGCTTAATAGAACATAAAGGTCCCCTTTAACAAAAGTGACCTTTGTTGTTATTTGCCTAGTTAGCTTGCTCATAATAACAATGTGCTTGTGTTGTTATTTGCCTCTAATGTGCTCTGCATCTATAATTGTAATTGATGTGTGATGTGTGAGAGCAGCAGACACTGTATAGAAAGGGGTGTTTAAATATCAGGTGTTTAAAAAATGCTGCTACAATTATGCATCCAAATGACTCATTAATTTAGCGCCGCAAAACCATGTTGTCTTGTATAGCAGTGTATTATCGTAGGTAAATGTTCCCATATGCAGCAGAAGTATCTTATCAATATTCAAGATATGGTGTTTATATCTGATTCCTCTACAGTAGCAGTTACGTTCCTAAGCCTGTTACTTGAAGATGCTGGGTATGATACAAGTGCTTCACGTCTAACATCAGTTTAACTACTGATTTCTTTCATTATTTGGGAGTATTTAGCACTTTAAGAGCTTCTCAGTTCAGAACACCTTTAGAAAAGTTGGTGTTATTTTACGTCATGCACACCTCGTGAATGACCTCTTCAAGTTTTGGAAGGAAATAGTATGCAAATACTATAGGATCCTGTCCTATCCTATCCTATCGTAGGATAGGATCTTATCCATACATCCCTACATAAAATGTCTCTTTCTGACGTGCAGCTCCCCCCACCAGTGTGAAATCTGAAAGCTTGAGAAAAAACATTATCAGTGACAACATGAGGACATAAACATGCCATAACGGGGACAACATGATGAAACATCCGACAGCCTCATATGAAGCGAACCTAACATGCACAAGTCGCACACTGCACTCAAATCTACTGAATTTTGTGTGGTAACACGTAACACGCTGGGATGTAAGTCCCACTTAATAAAGGGAATAAATCATTTTTATTTTATAATAACTCCAAATCCAGACCTCTATGGGTTGATACATTTGATTTTCATTGATTATTTTTGTGTGATTTTGTTGTCAGCACATTTAACTATGGAAAGAACAAAGTATTTCATAAAAAATATTTCATTCAAATCCTTTATTTTTTGAGCAGTGTATATATATTTTGTTACAGCCCAGATCTGGAGTGATGTTGTATCCCAGCATACTTTGCAAAAGGTTATGTGCTTGTGTCGGAGTGACACTATCAGAGAATTTTGGATACGACCCGTATTTTGTTTGTTTTTATGATATCATTCAAATCAATTAGAGCGTTTCCATTTTAAGAGTTACTAGTTTTAATATAATTTTTTCATGACTTTTGGCACCCCGTGGAGGCCACAGTGGCCTTGGCATCTGCCTCTCGTGTAATAGGCCAGCCAGCTCTGATGGACAGCATTTAATTCACCAAAAATGGGAATAAGAAAATAAAATTACAAGTACATTTTACATTTTAGGTTTCAATGATGATCTTTGTTCCTATTTTAAGTCGTATGCTTGTGTTAAAGATAAGACGCATGACCAAACTAGACCGCCTACTGTACATCACCGACAATAAACAACAAAGGGATCGATTTAAGATGTTCTGACAACTTTCTGGCATTATCACAGGCCTATAAATATTGTGTGAGTGAAATGGGGTTGTTTAAAAGTGTTGTCTTTTCCCTATAGAAAGTAAAACCCTGATTGGAGGGCAGAGGTGCAAATTACTGTCGGGGGTAATAATAGGGTGCTGTGACAATGCACATCACAGGAGAAAAAAAACTAACCCGGCAAGCATAATGGCAGAGCAGGGTGTCTTATTGGCACAGAGACTTAGTTGAGTTGTCTGGGTGTTTCTTTACGACACAAGATGGTATCGAAGCATGCAAAGTGATTAAAAGGTGAGCTCGCCAACCGAGGAGACACAGGCATCCAATATGTCTGATAAGCAGTGACATATGCTCTGCCTCCCCTGTCATTGTGAAAAGTGGAAAAAAAAATAAATAATAATATGTCCGCCCATCTGTACTAGAAATATTCTGATTGCAATTATTGTGATTTTACCATGTTGGCCTCGCAGTCAGGAGACCGAGGGTTCAAACCTCCCTTTGGGCATCTCTGTGTGGAGGTCGCATGTTCTCCCCGTGCATGCGTGGGTTTTCTCCGGGTACTCCGGTTTCCTCCCACATTCCGAATACATGAATGCGAGTGTGTATGGTCGGTGGTGCCCTCTATATGTGCCCTCTGATTGGCTGGAAACCATTCAAGGGTGTACCACGCCTCTTGCCTGAAGTCAGCTGGGATAGGCGCCAGCTCACCCGTGACCCTTATGAGGATAAGCGGTATAGAAAAAGGATAGATAATAATAATAATTGTGCTAATTTTTTATAGCTAAATTGTTGGATTTTTGCATTTCAGAAATGAAAGGAGTACTGCTGTGGGTCCTTTGGGTCGTTATTGATAAAGCTAACAGAAACAGTGGAAGCAATAATATGACTGTCACCCGTCTGTCTTCTTTCTATCTGTTCAAAAGATAAATGATCACTGATGTCTTTAATTAACAGATCACTCATTTTGCTTTATTGTTTTCAAAATCATGAGTGAATATATTATCAATTATCGTACAGTGTTTTGTTATTCTGCTTGGGGTACTAATTTTTGGATATAGTCTCATGTGACACATGATATTTATTTGTCTCATTTGTTAGGGAGATTAAGTAATAATGAAAATTACCTTTTAGTTAATATTTGTAAAGGCAGAGCCCCACTTTCCACAGCGCATGGCCGAGTACTTGAACCGACTCTCTAAGCTTCCTGCTAGCTTGATGTTGATCTTGTCCAATTTCAGATCAACATTTGCAATAAGAGTGGCAGCATTTATTAGAATACATTCAGCTCAATATTCCTCCCACACTTATTACACGGAACCTGTTATGTCAATTTGTTGTGGACTCCTAAAGAGCAGTTAAACACAATAACCAGCACAGAAAGTTTTTTAGATCTTCCAGAATCTGCACCTATTCCAGCTGTTCCGGAAGTAGAGACTGGGCAGACCTAAGTTTCTCAAAAAAAGACATTACTTAAAGATGTCTGAATGGTAAGTAGCTTTAGCATCTTTGCCTTTTCCACAGCATCGGTAACATGTAATGTGGTCATTATATGTTTTTTGCGGAACTACCGGTGTTTAATGTTAATGTTTATGTTTTATTTTGTGGGCCTCAATTAATTTATTTCCATTGGTATTCAGCTTGGCAACGGCCTCATTGAAAATGGAGAACATTCTAACTTACTGATTTATCAGTGGCAAAAAAAGTAGCAACAGCAAGGCAATAATGTAAAACTATTATAGCACTGACGATTGTCATTATTAGATGTGCACTATTGTTATGTGAAGTACCTACAGACAAGAGGCAGAAGCCAACTGCACTTCTTCTTTCCAAAGTGATTGATATAACAATGACTTCTTTTTCCACTGACTGAAAAGCTGACCTGACAGAATTTCCACTTTCTCACCATTTTTACTGTTGAGAAGGCAGGAAAGGAAGTGCACATGTCAAAACACGGCATAACTAGATATCTGTCAATGGTTTTTTAATGATCATAGAAAGGAATTGGTTTGTTTATCCTCCAGAACACAATGCCAGTCCTGACGTTCTGAACACATTCTTCACACTGCAGTATAACAAAGGTTGCTGCCCTAAATTGGTGAGAATTTTCAACCATAGTGTCTCTGTCTGCCCTGCGACTTGTTGGTGACCAGTCCAGGGTGTACCCTCTCTCTTGTCCAAAGTCAGCTGGAATGAACTCCAGCTTAACCGTGACCCTAATAAGGACACGCAGTATAGAAAGGGGATTTTATTTTTAAGTACAGTAGCTTTTTTTGTGGGTTTGCATCCAGGACTTTACACGATTGGGAGTCTTATGAAGAAGTCATGTTTTGATCTTACAAATCTTAAGTAAGTTTGATTAAGTTCAGATTTTTATGAGTATCCCATGCATCCCATGTATTATAAGGCGCATGGTAAATAAAACATGCACTCTACGGAAAAAAAGGCAATGGAAGCAAAACAGTGAGTTTAGTTTATCTTTATTCTTCTATTTGACAATACGCTCACCATATTTTTAATTAATCTTCTCCCACAAATCCATTAAAGTCCTCATCTTCGGTATCAGAATTGAACAGCTGGACAATTTTGCAATCAAACATGCCGGGTTCCCTCTCATCATTGTCGAAGTCAGTCTCGTTGTCAGGTGGCTGTTCAGCAAGGAACAATTGCAGATATCTTTCATTCATCACTCTCACACCCTGTTGTTTGAGCGCCCTGTTTACACCAATGTCCAGCGATTGGAGTATTTTTGTTAATCCTCCTGGCATGATGGTAAAATCCAAATTAATTTGCTTTACTTGGTTTTTCAAAGTAGTGGCGAGATGGCGGTAGTGTGGTTTTGCAGCATACCAGTGGACGTTAAGCATACGCATTGTATGATTGGTTGATCATTGCCCGTGTATATCTCTATTTTTACAGATTTTGGAACTCAGTGCACAAATAAGAAGGACCAGATTATAAGGTGCATCAATTAAAGGCTTTTAAGTGTACCTGATACGGAAAATACATTCTATTTTTGTCACACGGCTCGATTACTCAACTATGGACAAATTCTCCCAAATCAGATCCAACTATGAAAATCCTTAAGATTTATGATAGTTCCTTGGATTACTAACTCATGCTGAAACGTCGTATTTTCTGAGAAAAATATTTATTTTGTTTACCAAAAATCCATGAATTTCTGGGGCCTTGAAAACTGAATCACAAATGTGCAGGGACCCACTCTAAATCAATTGCAAAAGCCTGATCCCAGATGTCTAGACTTGCATGCATCAGTGTGTGAGGACCCGGCACAGACACAAGAGTTGTGAATGTTGTACAACACAATTGATTAGAAAGTTATACAAAGCTGCATAAACAGCACATCTATGATAATAGAAAAAAAAATCTGAAAACAAAGTGCAAACTGCCCCCCCCCCCCTTTTTTTAAGACATAGAACGTAATATGGTAATGAAAAAGATACAAGTTACAGTAATGACTCATATAGTGGTTAGCTCAACCATGAGAAATGATGGGGAATTTGAATGCACAAGTTATGAATCAGACTAATTTCCTATCGCGCCTGCACATTATTTCGCCCCCAGACACAAGACAAAGCTGCCCGCAAAACAAAACAGAAACAGAAAAGTCAGACAACCTGGACCCAATGCTTTTTTCCCACCAATGTTTTCAATGGCTTGGTGTTTCTTGAACCTGTCATGTTAAATAACCTATCTCTTTCATCTTCAAACCCCATATTTCAGTAGTGTGTATTTTATTCAGGCCCGGTTGTCAGATTTTAACACCGCTCAAAAATTTGTGACTGTCCCCCATCTGTTCCAAAATACACAAACAGACACGCATACGCATATGTATCCTGCATTCAGAGGGTGTTATTCTAGGCCAAAGAATAACTAGCTCCATCCTGTGGCGCTGTGCAGTGCTCTTTTATGCCTCTGTTTTCTCTCTGCGGTAAAATATTTTCACACCCGCCTCAAGCGAGGCTACTGTAGATGTAATATCACTGTGTGAGAGGTGATGAGAGTTTCCGGCGCTCACACAGCTGGAGGCAAACCCATCTATCCATCCATTATGTACTGCTTGTCCCGTCCAGGGTCATGGGAGCTTGAGAAATCATACCTGATAGGAGGAGTACACCTTGGAGGGATTGCCAATGAATTCACACATAAAAACAGCTCATTGAAAAATTCTCCTTGATTGGTTTCTGGGGTTACGGCCAAGTTCCAGGTGGGGGTAGTTTTACCCAGTTGGAAGGCTTGCGGATTAAGAGGTTTAGAAACAGGTGCAGGATGGGTCGGGATAGAGAGAGTCAGTGACCACTGAGGGGGTTGTTGTGTTTGTACAGCCATCACAGCGGAAATACGGGATTTCAGAGGTTTTTTACTCTCTGTCGTCATTATTTTTGATGGTACATTTTTCACTGGACTGGCTCACTAGGTTGAGTGCCTCTAAAACATTATTGGGAATACAATAAGGATGAGCGAGTACACCACTATCTGTATCTGTATCTGTTCACCCATATAAAATATATGTATCTGTATTCGGGCGGGGCATAGACAGGAAGTTGGCGTGGTTTAACCGAAAATGTGTGGGGCTTTTTGTAAGTCTGAAATTGACATGGATTGATCAGAAGTTGCTATATTTATTATTATTCCGCTATATGTGTACTGTGTAAAACAATGCAAATGCAATGCAAAACAATGCAGATGTGTTTAGAAATGTTTATTATCCCTCAAATTGAGGCTCAAAATATGATTGCCAACATTTTGATACGAGCATCCCTAATAATCGTACAACTCACTGTTTTTCTTATATACGTGTCTTTGTCTTTTATATCAGGGCTGTCCAACTGCCTATTGATATATGTAATGGTAATGGTTTTATTTCATTTGAACATGCATCAGATTACAATTGAATGCATCACATAATCAGTTCACAGTTCCACATGTCCAAAAGGAGTAGGAAGAAGCAAAGCTTATTAAATCCTAACCCTCCATCTGGTACTTTTACAATCAGTAACTGTTACATTTGTTCACTTCCTGCTTTCCATAATACAGTTTAAGTTTTGGTTTTTTTTTAATAATGTACCTCGTACTGAAGTACGAGGTGATATGACCATACAATGACGTTATGTGTACCATAGTAACTGGACATATAAATACCATCATGACTGGTTTAAGTTCTGCACCCGTGCTTCAGATTGAAAAGCTTAGATTAGTGCGGCATTTGGGGCCGATGACTTTGCAGGGTGTGGTGAGGCAGCAGCTATAAAGCCAATAAAGATAGTGATACTTTTTTATGATTTTGTCCTTTATCCTTGTTTAATCATTATAATCAAATTAAAACATGGTACAATGATTTTAAACAAACACACAAAAAATAAATAATTTACTGTACTTTGTCAACAGCCTGGCAGCAGCATTCTGCACCGAATGCAGGAGGTTTCACTGTAATACAATAATCAAGTCAATAATCAAGTCTAGAGGCAACAATTCTTAGGTCAGGATGCACATTTGAGTGGAATGTTCAGTAAATTTGTAAAGGGGTAAATATCCCAAATCAGCAGACAGTCCAATACTTTCCTCTAATATATGCAGCCAACATGTACAGTAAATGGGCCCTCCCTACCTCCCTTCTCTGTCTATCTCTTAAACATTATTTTGTTGATGGCTGCTCTGATTGATGATTTTATTTTCCCGGCAGTGAAGGGACCACAACTTTTGAGAACAGGCTGGTCTGTTCCTCATTACTCCATCATGTGTCTCCATAAATCACAGATTAGACACTTTGAAATACAGCAGGGCAATGGTGCCCCCCCTGATTAAAGGAAGACAGGAGGCATCTTCACACATGGCTTTGTAAAGAGCTAATGGAGAACACTTGACATGTGATTTAGCTGTGATTAATCATCTGTTCTATTGCAAGCAAGGACATGCACCTATTGGTTCATGCAGACTCTCAGTTAAAGAGTAGATGAATGTTGCTCATCCCTACGATAAGAGTACTCAAATATTGAAACTACAGCTACCTTGCTGATATTTTAATCAAAAATAAAAGTTGAGGTCCACTCATGTAAAAGTAACAGATTTGTTTCCCCCACGCTTATAGCTTTGCAGGGGACTGGGACGTAAACACACGTTAACAAGCAAAGGAGTCAACTGTAATATGATATCTCTTCTACAGTTGCATTTGGGGGGCAACCCAGGCACGTGCGCAGCATGTGCGTGACTGCGTGTGTGCATGTGTGTGTGTGGTCTTTATTATATATGTGTGTGTGTTGGTGGGTGTTTTGTTCAGAGAACTCACACAGAACAATGAACAACTCTGTATCTGTTTCCTTTCTTCCTTCACTAGCCTGATGAGGCATTCAAGCGCACTGCATATTTCTGAGTGTTACAGCTGTTACAATGTTATTTTATTTTAATTTTTTTTTAGGACAGCTACAGACAGGACAGTTGCAAGATTTTCACAAAATTTAGTAGTGTCATCTAACAGGACAGGATGCGTGAAAAAGTCTCAAGAACCCATGTTCTTGTCAAAAAAACAGAAAGTCAGCATTTTGGTTTGGATTGTCCTTTTTTGGGTGAACAATTTCAGCCTCGGTCATAGGATGTGGACAGGTCATGGCAAAAAAAACGTGCAAGTCGGCTCCACAAGATCAGATCTTGATCGTAATTGGTGCGTGTGACACCCTGAAGCTCGGTTACTTCCTGAATCGGTCATAGCGGCAGTGGTGACAGGAAATTACATTAAAAAGTGTGCATTGTACATTAGCTTACTCTGCCTCTAGCATTTTGCAGGTCGACTTTAAATTGACTGTAAAAGTTGTGAACCATATAAACCATATAAAGCATACGTGGTGGGCGTGGCACGGTGGCAAAGTTGCTGGCTTCAAAATTGATCATCAATGTGTCGTAATTTGACAACCGACAGAATAAGCAGGATGAAAGGTAATTACAGTATGTACCAAGAAAACCTAAGCAGGAGGAAACTAAAATGTTATTGATTATTTAAGGCAGCTAACAATGCACATAATGGAATTCACATATTTTGCCAAAGTTCTAGTAATGCTATGGTAATGGTGACGGTTTTATTTCATTTCAACATGTATCAGATTACAATTGAATGCATCACATAATCAGTTCACAGTTCCAAAAGGAGTAGGAAGAAGCAAAGCTTATTAAATCCTACCCCTCCATTGTACTTTTACAATCAGTAACTGTTACATTTGTTCACTTCCTGCTTTCCATAATACAGTTTAAGGTTGGGTTTTTTTTGTTTTTTTTATTTTGAATTTTTTTTGTCCCGTACCGAAGTACAAGGTGATATGAGCATCCAATGACATAATGGGTACCATAGTAAGTGTCAATATAGTGATATGTATAGCACATCATGACTGGTTCAAGACTCTTCATCCTTGTATTTAGCAAACATCAACTGCTTGTATTGTTTCTTGAATTGGCTCATCGTTGTGCATTGTTTGAGTTCCTTACTCAATCCAATCCAACTCAATGCTTAAATGGTAAATTGTCTTTCACTTGTATAGCAAGTTATTTATAAGCAAAATACATTAATCCCATTCCATGTTAGCTGCCTCTTGCTCGCAGTTTTTCCCTATTTAGAACACACAGAAAATGGAACGTGTAGTTTCCCCTTAAAAATGTACTTTGAATTTTTGGTATTGTGACAAGTACATCAAGTCAGGCTTTTCATCGTAATTTCAAAGGTAAAGGCCCAATAGAGGTATTTGCCTAGTCGGTTTTATAAGCTGAGTTATTTTCAAATAAGGAATACATTTGCCATGAACACCCAATGTAACATAAATCTAACATCACGTAACTGTGATACTACTGAGAAGTATTTTCAGAGAAAAAAAAATAGAACTAGGCTGCGCTATATAAGATTATTTATATTCTTGTCTAATGAAGAAGTCCTTTCATTTTCCTTTCAACTCCACAACTACACAGTGTGATGACTCCACAGTGTCATCACACCTTTAAGTTGCGACATGCTTCAAGTTGTTCCAGAAGCAAAGCAGTGGGAGGGAACATGGACCTTCCTCCGTGTCTTCCACTGAGACTAAACATCAGTAAACCTCTGTGTGGCATCCCGACAAACCCAGCCCTGCTGTCTGCTGACTTGCTCCCCCTAATTCACACAAACATGCACAACCTGTTTCTTGCACACACACGCAACTTCGGCTCAGTGGGAGGCATTTTCCTTCATGACACCCTACAGCTATGGAAGTCGGCCTCGCCCAGTTTATTGTTGACTGTCAAAACCGATTTCGTGTTTTGTACGTGAGTGTAAATTACTGTAAATTCATATATATATGGGTGTCATATGGGGGTGCAAACAAGTCTCCTTGCAAGGTTCCTCTTTAATTACTTGCCACAGGAATTTGAAAGTTAACACACTGCAAAGCCACAGTGTTATGCCAAGCACCTTGTAAAAGACTACCAGGCTTGGGAACACACAGCTGTGTATCGCAGCGTGTTCACAGTTGTCAACATTGCCGTGTTAAGCCTGTCAAGGGGCAGGCAGAGGGGTTTATAGGCTGTCTTCTATGCTAACATTCAGCAGTCATCACTCATAACCCGGGGTGCCCAGTCCCAAATTAGAATATTAAGCATATAATACCCTGCAATTATATCTATCTGTATCTGTTTGTTAAAAAAAGGGTGAATATTTATACAAACAATAATTTCTTGATATGGTTTTATTTTATTGACGTTACTTTGTAGAAGTCTGGTTTCATTTGACATTTTACATCCAAGGGGGTGAATACTTATGATGAAACCAAAGTGAGGCTGCCACAAGTCTCTTCTCGGTTTTGTGCACAAGCCCAGCCTAATGTCTGAGTGCACTCATGCAGTTAGTACTATTCCACAACATGTCAAACACAACATATTTTTATGCTCTGCTGAATTCATAAATGAATTTAACTACCAACATAGAGAATTAATTGATACACAAGCTCACCAGAAGATGATCAGACTTTTTCAACAAATTATCAGAGTTTTTCCTGGTGGACAAGGAACATGTACTTTCTATACCTGTACAAATAAATTTAAATGTAAAAGTACAAATGCTTTTTCAGTCAATCAATACATAAATATGAAGTAAGAAATCTTTGAAAACCGCTGCACGTTGGACTAGTGGTTAGCGCGCAGGCCACACAGCTAGGAGACCCAAGTTCAATTCCACCCTCGGCCATCTCTGTGTGGAGTTTGCACGTTCTCCCCGTGCATGTGTGGGTTTTGTCCGGGGATTCCAAAAACATGCTAGGTTAATTGGCGACTCCAAATTGTCCATAGGTATGAATGTGAGTGTGAATGGTTGTTTGTCTATATGTGCCCTGTGATTGGCTGGTGACCAGTCCAGAGTGCACCCCGCCTCTACCCCAAAGACAGCTGGGATAGGTTCCAGCACCACTGCGACCCTCGTAGGGATAAGCAGTAGAAAATGAATGAATGTTTGAAAACCTTTATTTATTTAACACTAAGTTAATTATTTTGTTGCAATAACACCAAATCGGTCACTGCCTTGCAGTGACAGAGGGGGATCCCAGGTGGGAGCGGAGACGAGGGCCCTCGGAGTGGCAATCATATCAATGAAAAGTCAAGAAAGGTAAGAGGAAAGTTCCACGCATGCAAGCTGAGAAGCGTTAAGGACAGAGTTAATGGTTTTGAATAAAACATGACAGGTTTTGACTATTAAAAGTAATAATGTTTGACAGGTGTTCTCTTCTATCCTCTTTTGGTCGTGGCGCCAGCACTTTAAAATTTGAAGTAACATCTGGAGCTTGTCCTTCTTTCACCTGCGTTGAGCTTTGCGGCACTCGTCTGACAGCATGTGTTCTGTCGTTGAAACAGAGTTTGGGTTTGATTTTAGGTTTCTTAATTTTTAAAGTAGACCCAGAGTCCAAGATTATTCACCAGGAACCTAGTTTCTCTGTGTCTGATATGATATTATTGTCCATTGGTGTGAATGTGAGTCAGCTGGGATAGTTCAGTTGACACCGAACGCTGACACTCATGAGGAAAAAGGTTTAAGAATGGATGGATGCAATTGGAAAATAGCTTTTTCAATAAAAGAAGTGGAGGACAGATATACCAGGGGGGCATAAAGTGCTATTGTTCCCAGGTTAAACGATCATGTATTTACACAGACACAAACTTGATGCACTGGCACTGGGATGGGGTCACAGGGTTAGCTTTGCAGCTAACACTGAAAGGGGAGCTACCAAGGGGTGTGCACAGCAAGTCTGTCAGGTCTTTCACGATGCAATTTAAAAAACACACAAAACATTAACACCCGTTGACATTTTTGCGTTCTTCTATTTGAGGGGTGAAAATTGGAAAAGCTGCAAAATAATCTTCTGTATTTCGACTTTTATCAGGCTTTTGAATAGACCCAAGTAGAATACATCGGAGCGGTTTCGGTCTGAGATCCATCCATCCATTCATTTTCATTAGGGTCACTGGGGTATGCCGGAGCCTATCCCAGCTGAGAGGCGGGGTACACCTTGGACTGGTCGCCAGCCAATCACAGGGCACATATAGACAAACAACCATTCATGCTCACATTCATACCTATGGACAATTTGGAGTCACTAATTAACCTAAATTAATGATGAAATTAACAATATTACATTACCTGTCGACATAAACGGGAAGAATTTTAGGCCGGTGATGCACATTTTAGTGATAAAAAGAACACCGTGGATGAGGACTTGATGAGTTGGTCAACTTCGAGGAATTTTGACAAACTGGATTGACTTGAATGTTTTCCAGTGCTTCAGGCTTTTAAACTTTAAAATTTCTATGCAAAGCGTTATGTGATCTATTTGTCACAATAGCAAAAATTCTCATAAGACACTCAATGAATGTCACTTTCAATTATTTTGAATACATATTGGTTTAATTCAGAGTACAAAAAAATGTCTGGTTAATTTGTTTTCAAATAAAGAGCATTTACCATTAGCGTCCAATGTACAGTAACATATGTATCATCATACATCAATTTTCCCAGTTAGATGGCTGGGCTCTGCCTTAGAGATAAGGTGAGAAGCACTGTAGAACCACTGCTCGTTCGGAGCCAGATGAGGTGACTTGGGCATCTGGTCAGGATGCCTCTCTGGTGAGGTGTTCAGGGCCCGTCCAACCGGTAAAAAAGACTTCGGACTGCCCCCGTGATCCGACCTCAGAGAAGCGGTAGAAGATGGATTTAGGGATTGTTCAATTATTATTTTTTTTTAATAACTGTGACTAATCCAATGTAGGTCAGTATATTGTACTATAAACTATATAGGTTTTGTGTTATAGGTGACAAAAGTGCAGTAACAGTAATTATTATTATGGTTATTATTTTGGATTATTTTGGTTTTAATGAAGTTCCCGAAGTGCAGCCTTAATAGGCGTTTTCATCTTTGACCTTTTGCAGAGGTGAAGTGTTTAAAAATTGGAGGCAGGCACTACATCGCTTCCACAGAAGGGCGGAGCTGTGTGGCTGTTCCTCATCATTTTATTTTAAACACAAATGTGTTCTCATCGGTTAAGGTAACAGACATACAATTTAAAATGTGAAAATTAACAATACTCGCTCTTTGTAATTCTTGAATTCATCATATTATTTACATTTTCTCAGCCATGAGCGCTACATCCAAATTGCGTGTCTGAGTGGTACATTCCCCAGAGGCATTACAAAGAAGTAGACATGACTCACCTGTGGAAAAGCACTGTCAGAACAAGGTTAATCTTGTACTTGGATAACTCTAGACAGTGTTATTGTTCTATTTTAATCACGGTACTTCCCCTATGGAACGCACAACTCAAAGAGCAGACAGAAGAATTCACACACGTCAACACACGCCTTCATGTTCAAAGACACATTTGACTGAAAGTGTAAAATGATTGCTCTATAGTTTAAGGCAATTATGGTTTGCATTATGAAGCCATAAGAATTTTGCCGTTAACCCTGAGGCATTTTTGTTTTTTTTCTCCTCGAATGTGAGAGTGCAGCCTTTCTGTCTGAAACTGAGAAAATGAAAAATACACTTGGCTTCAAATCTTCAAAGACCTTTTTTTTTTGCCTAAGCCCCAAAAGAAACAAGTCCAATTTTACATCCATATTTTATCCCATCATAAGTTAAACTGCATACTAACCATCTGGCACATTAGTGGGCAATTATGCTCAGTTCAGCCAAGGGTCAATATTTATAATTAGAAGTAGCTTTGCTCGATGACACAAGTCGCAATTGCAGCTTTCTAGAGGAAATAAGTAAGAGTTGATGCTTTCCAGTTGCATTTTATGTTTGTCACCCGCAGAAGGTTAAGAGTTACGAGTCATAAAGCGTTGTGAGCTCCCAAAATATGGCAAAAAGATCTATGTCTTTGCCCAGTTATGGCCTTTTGAACACAATTTCAGATCAAAATGGCTAAAATGTCAAATTTAAAGCTACAGTTTACAACTAATATGTATTAGGGCTGCCATAATGCATTTCTTTAACTGAAAACCTGAATGAAAAACTGGTTTGCCCGCCTCTGCTGGGGACCTCCAGTTGCATTCCCGCTGCCTTCTGAACCGCAGATGAAGCCGACTCCTTCTTCTGTGCACAGAGAGGAGACAAAATGCCAGCAATTGTCTGTCAGCTTAGCACCACTGCGTGCACAACATGCGTTTCGAGCACTGTGCGCGCTCATTGCGAACTGGGAAAGTGCCGTGCACCCACCACCGACTCAGAAGTAGTTGCAGATCATCGCTAGACTGACGGAGCCCCGCACACAACCAAAGTTCCTCCTGTACTGAAAGTGCGACATAGTGTCTGCATGCTCCCAAATCCGTACAAATTCAACGTTGTTTATCCTACAAATTCACTTGAATTTGATGCCATATTTGTTGTAAACCGTTCCGGTTCCAAGACAAACTCGGTGTCACACTTCCTGTATCCAGTACGTCAAATTAAAAGCACGGCAGTAAAACATGCACATTTACGCCACACATTCAATCCAAATCCAAAAATCTCACCTAGTTTCGCTTCTTGTTGTTCTGTTGGGAGTGGATGTTGCACTGCCCGTTCATTTCACCATAATACAGGGTTAGCAAGTAGCATTTAGTAATCTTATTTCTGCTGTAACATTAGCTATATGTTTACCTGCAAAACAGTTAAGAAGTTGACTGGCTGGCGGGACAATGTTCATCGTCATGTTATATGTTATTAGGGCTTGTTGTCACCTGTCACTCACTGTGACGTTGCGTTGTAAAATGGTAAAGAATACATTGTTATGTGTTTAATTCATTTATAGTTCAGGTTGGAATGTATTTTGTGTACTGCATGGATTTGCTGTGCATGCGCGCAGCTTAGAGGCAGCATTGCTTGTAACACGTCAGGAGATGCCTTATATATGCCGCCGGCATTGGTTTGGGTCTTTCTGTCTGGTTCTGAACCTGCTTACAGGCACATCAAAAGGGGACACGTAAACATGGAGCTGTTTAAATTTCAAGAAAGTTGTACGTGATATCAGTGAAAGGTCATGCCGGGTGTATGCATATGTTTATACTTTTTTCTTTAAATGCACAGAAACAAGTGCAGATTCCTCCGAGACATGAACCGAGAGAGCACCAGAGGATGTTTTCAAGAGTTTCCATAAATGGGAGCTTGTGTGTGTTTGTGAATTTCAAATACCTGAGGGAAAAACATACTTAATGGTTCTTAATAGCTTCTTGTTTGACTTGTGCATGGTAGCTACTATTTTTCCACACAAAGTCAAGATAATGGCCACCTGCAAGAAAATACCTGTAATAATGTGATACTTAATTAACTCCCCAGAGAACAATTATGTTTTTCTTCTTGCAGTGAGGTCAGAAGTCAGAATAGATCCAGTGTCGTGCCCAAGAAGCTCTCATTTGGAAGCCATTTGTAATCTGAAATGTGTGAGGCCCTCATACACCCACACACTATAGAGTTTGCATGAAAGTTAGATGTCTTGCGGGACAATCCAAATTGGACAATATTATGACACCGCTGGAGTCTATGCATACACATAGTTAGGTAAGGGGCTGATTTTGGTCCCCCTGCTTTATAGGTATTAGGTACTATAGGTTTTGAGCAGCTGCCTGATTGCTGTAAATTGCTCTATGACCCTGGTCATACCCTGGTACCCTGGTTTATACCCTGGTTCTCTATATTCATTGTGGTGTTTAGTAGTTTGACACACTTGGGATAGTTGGATATATCCCTGTAATTACAACACAACACTACTTCCCAGCACCAACTCCAACTTCTCCTTAATAACCCGTGGTAACTCTTCCCGCCCTTTATTCCATTCTGCCCCCTGAAGGATCCTGATCAATAATTCCTCAAGACCGGGGCCCACAAAGTGAAGTGAGGAGAGGATTGCTCTTTGTGAGAGCCTTCAAAGTGCCTCATATGCTGGTGTAGATAATGAAGTGTGCTGCATTACGACTTTGCCTTGAAAAAAAAAAAAATGTCATGAAAAACACAAGTAGCGTGAAGTCTATAACGAACATGCCGGAATGAACTCCATGTGGTAATGATGATGGTTTTGTTTGTTTTGAATATGCTTCACAAATTTGAACACATGCATACACTTGATGATTATCCATGACCTTTCAGACATGCCATGCTCCTTTTAAACATTAAAAGTAAATGTTGAAGCTTGAGGCAAGGGGGGGGTAAAGCCATGATATGTGTTCCTGTATTTGGCATACAAATCAGCAGCTTGAACCGCTGTGTGGGAGAACTCCCAAGTCACATTCATTATTCAGAGCAGTGTGAGAGCTATCTGCTTCCTAGATCACTTTTCCTCACTGAAGCAAAGGAAGAGAGAGAGTGGGCAATGGACTAAAGCCATAAGAGTGTAGTTGACTTTTAACCACTAGTGTACTCAAATAACGGTTTAAGTGTCATTTGTTTAGACTTCTTGTACACGTCAATCCATCACCGGGGCCAATTTACAACATTAAAATCACTAGAAAAGAAGCTGAAGTTCAGCTCATGAAGATGAATAAAGACATTTTAGGTACAGTTTCTGCGGACATAGACCAAGAAGCTACCGTTTAATTAATCATGTTCTATTGTATTGTGGTGCTCTCATGTTTTTTTTCCCATTGTTGTGTATTGGTTTTCATTCATCATACAGTTTTTTCCTGATTTCAATGAATTGTTGCCGGAGTTTCATGCTGGTTTTCATGCTGCAAATTCCCCCACTGAGGGACGAATAAAGGCATATCTTATCTTATCTGGTATCCATCAGATACTGATAGTAGTATCAGTAATATCGTAATATCACTGTCAATATTGGTAATGGTAATGGTTTTATTTCATTTGAACATGCATCAGATTACAATTGAGTGCATCACATAATCGGTTCACAGTTCCACATGTCCAAAAGGAGTAGGAAGAAGCAAAGCTTATTAAATTCTACCCCTCCATCTGTTACTTTTACAATAAGTAACTGTTACATTTGTTCACTTCCTGCTTTCCTAATATAGTTTAAGGTTTTGTTTTTGTTTTTTGTTGGGTTTTTTTGTCCCGTACCGAAGTACGAGGTGATATGACCATCCAATGACATAATGGGTACCATAGTAAGTGTCAATATAGTGATATGTATAGCACATCATGACTGGTTCAAGACTCTTCATCCTTGTATTTAGCAAACATCAAGTGCTTGTATTGTTTCTTGAATTGGCTCATCGTTGTGCATTGTTTGAGGGTCTTACTCAATCCATTCCATAGTTTGATTCCACATACTGAAATGCTATGGCTTTTTAACGTAGTCCTAGCATATAAGTGTTTCAAATGTACTTCTTCCCTGAGATCATATTTCTCCTCTCTTGTAGAGAAGTATTGGATGACATTTTTAGGTAATTGGTTATTTTTAGTCTTATGCATTATTTTAGCTGTTTGAAGATGAACTATATCAGCAAATTTAAGTATTAGTGATTTTAGAAATAAGGAGTTAGTATGTTCTCTGTAGGCGGCATTATGACTTATCCTTACTAGCCTTTTTTGCAGTACATTTAGCGAGTGAAGATTGCTTTTATAGTTATTACTCCATATTGTTACCCCAATTCACAAGAGTTTGAATTTAAAAAAAAACATTAAGTTGTAAATGCCCAGCTTAAGGCATTTAGTTAAAAGCATACAAGTGCAATTTATAGTTAGGGAAATTCATTGCAATATTCTTTTGAAGCATGCCAAAGCAAGCCTTGTCTCTGTGTTTTATGGCAAGCTGAAACTTTTGAATACACACTCAACCCACACACACACACACACACATACAAGAAAAGAAGTCACCAGTGGAAGGAGAACAAAAATAAAAGATGCGTGAGAAACTTGCATTACCATCTGTTTGTGAGCTGTCAAAAAAGTCATTATTTGTGTTTTAACAGGCTTTGTTTGTTTATTTGTTTTTTCAGGTGTATGCAGTGGAGGAACTCCTGCGGGAGGTCAACGTAAAGCATGTGAACACACAGATTCCCAGTGTGAAACATTCCTGCTGCAAAAAAAAAACCCCAGCGGAGGCCACACCACTGCCATCACCATCCATCTCAATCTGTCCCCAATGGCGCTGGTATATACTGTAAATGAGGGGTATTTAAAGTGTAGCCCTGGACCATTCACGGCCATTTGACACCCAACCAAACCCAAACACATGGAATCTGAGTCACAATGTACAATGTTTCACTTTTACATCTCACCAACCATCTTTTCAGTTTAGGATTGTGTGGTTTTTTTTAGCAGTATTCATATTTACATCACATATTTATGAATTATTACTGACTTAGGGTGAAACACTAGTGACACACTAGTTTATTTTTGTTCCTTGTGCTTTTATAATTTAAAATAAAACAATGTTCTGTTTCGCTTTTATCATTAAAGTGAATTAGGATTCTTGGGACATGTTTTATGTGACTTTGAAGGGTCGTGTGATTTTGTATGCTTGTGCATCGTTCCCATTGATACCACACGCACAGACACAATACTGTACTGCCTCAACACCAGTTGAACACAAAAGCCTGCTGGCCGTGACCTATGTGAGCTGAATGCTAACAGAGGGTAAGGAATGTTCACCACAGGGACAAATTCAATTGACGCACAAAGACACACACACTGCTTTTTAGGGGAGCCACTTAAAAATGCAGTTGTTGACTTGAAGGGGATTTTAGGACTACAAGACTATAAAGCTGGAGTCAAAGCTCTTAACCTATAGGAAGCCACTTGTGCTTCAAGTAAAATGATGGGGCATGCACCACAGACATAGTGGAACACATAGAACACATTTCTGATGTTTTATTTTTCCAAAATTCCAATTCATTTGAACTCACAAATGTTTAAAATGCAAGCACAACGTTCTGTAATATGTGACATAGCATAATAATGTAACCACACAGATGCTTTTTTAATGATCAATCTCTTGGACACAAGAAATTATGAAGTGACTCGCCATGTTTACTCCTCCAAATCCTCATGGCACCGTTGCGCTGCAGCATTTTTGTATCCTTGTTAAATCATATTGCTGCTGTTATAGTGTTACGGTTGTACTCCAGTTCATAGTCCTCCATGAACTGAAGATTAATTTAATATTGGCGCCCTAGCAAGAGGAAACATTGCCGTGGTGCACGAAGGAGATTGGTTGATAGCCAATCAGAACGCAGAACACAATAAGTGGATTCTGCCTTAACCAATTGGGACTGTTGTTGCTGGCTACACATACTGAGACAGACAGGACATGTCTTCAAATCTCACATAGGATAGTATAGAACACCCTCTACTGGTTAGCTGTAGTAAATACACAAAAGAGTACTGACAAGATCACTCCAATACACCACAATGATGTAGAACATAATACACATTCATATGCTGTTAAAAAATATATGCAAAATCGTACTTAAAATAACCCGCAAAGCAATGAATCCACGAAAGGTGAACCAGAATGTGGCAAGGGAACACTTACAATTTAATTAAATAAAATAATTAAATGAAACTGATGACAAAAAACAACTACTATTATGCCTGTGGACACCTTACACTTTGTAGTTGTCACTATCCATTTCTTATGAGTAGATTCTTTGACTTGGTCAAGGAAACCATCTTTATCCTTGATGATGGTCATGGCATTTGAGGGGCTTGGACCGGGGAGACAGCCATTGTTGATGAGGGTTTCTCTTCTTTACACCATTTGCCATTGGAAGAGTCTACCTCATGAAACATAATTAAAGGGAAAAAAGCAAACTAAAAAGAACAACAATGATGATGTCATTTCTGAGAGTAGCAATGCAAGACTCTGCACGTATTAGTTGTGATTTTGTTTTTGTACAGTGTTAATAATTTATGGGCGTGGGTATGTTACCACAAAACAGGACTGCCTGTATTTTTGTCCTGTGTGTATTAAATTGCATGTTAGATTAATGCCACAACAAGTTTGCAGTAATTACAAAAAATTGTGACGACGATCTTGGCAATGTTTGTGATCGGGGGAACACACTACAAGCAATTACACTTGTTCAAACAGCTGGGGACTTGAGGACGTAACCAAATGTCTCATGGGACAGCCAGCTGACTGAAGTCCACCCAAAATTCCCACCGGGATTGTTGCCAAACAAATGAAACAAGAACACATTCAGACATTTTGTACTTGAAATGATGAATGAAAACATTTTTTTAGCCGTTACCTTGAGCCATATATTGAATTTTGCACAATATTTGACTGCACACGAACATGAATAAATAAAGAAATAATCTACATAAATGTTTTTTTTATTGTCAATTCAGCGACACCATTAACAATGCTCTACTTTTGAGCTACAACAGCAGGGAATACCAAAGGGAATTCCTTCTCTCGGCGTCTAGCCGCTGAGAACTGGTTGCCAAACATCCTGCAGGCGTAATACCTGGAATTTGAAAAAGAAGAAAAAAAAAAACATTCTGTATTGTGGATTGTGGTTTTTCTTTCTGTTTGAATCCACTGAGGTATGCGAGTAAGCCAGTTTTGTCTCCATTATCCTGTTTGTACTGCTGCTTTCAGGTGAGACCACCAGTTCTGAAATAGAATTCTAGAAGTGGACTTCTTATTTATTAAGCTTGTTAAGTTTACAAATTGTAGTTTTAAAAAGTGTACAGGTATGTATTATGATTAATGTGATTTTTATATATTATGATTTTTGCTGGGCTGTGCCACAGGCTGATAAACGTACCTTGGACACCACTGACTTAAGACTAGCATTTAGTTAATATTATTTCTGGCATGTTTTGTACTCATTCATTCATTCATTTTCTACCGCTTTTTCCTCACGAGGGTCGCGGGGGTGCTGGAGCCTATCCCAGCTGTCTTCGGGGGAGAGGCGGGGTACACCCTGGACTGGTCGCCAGCCAATCACAGGATGTTTTGTACTGTATATATTTATTATGTGACATAAGTTGCCCATTCGACATCCATTGCATTGAGTTTTTCCTTGCCTGGTTGGGGGTTCAGATCAGGGGAAGTCGTTGATTGTTGCCAGCTTGTGTGGCTACAATCTTTTATGATTAAGGACTATATAAATAAAATTGACTTAACTTTATTAGTGAATGGTGTAGTAGATATTGTAGAAAAAACACAATAGAGTGAGGGAGCGATGTATGTGGGTATCCACTGTGTTTACCTTTATTGTTTCTAAACCTCACATTTCTAGATGACCCACTGACTTTTACAATCCAAGGAATATAGAAGTGGGCTTTTTTATGCAGTAAATCCAGAATGCGTTTCCAATGCTCCTGCTATGATTTTTTTTTGTTTATGCGTAACGAAACACACAGAAAGATTATTCTAACTTCATTGTGGTGTTGAACACAAACACCAAGTTTTCTCCCCCCAGCCCCTTGACAAACATTCTTTGAACACTTGAACAGGTTTGTTTACAATAGACCGAGAAAGGTGAGCCGAGAAGCAGGAAGAGGCAACTGAAGGATGTGTGTTCAAACCTGTATCTGTGTTTGTGTATGTGTGCCGTGTGTAGCCTGTGATCCCACGGCTTTGAAGAAAAAAGGCTTGTTTCTGCTGCCTGACATCAACCTGACAGATACTTCCAACCCTAGAGCCATTGCACCAGTCGAGCTCACCTGCTTGTCCTTTTCCCCCATCCAAACCCTCTTTATGTGCCCTAGTTAAGCCGTACTCCACTACTGCTTGACTCCATAAAGTGACACTTCACTACAATAAAACTGTTGTCCCTGTTAGAGAGCCTCCCGGGTGTTCAAGCTGAAAGCTCTCCTCTCTTACAATACAAACCAAACAATTGAGTTTAAGTGTAAATGTGTGTGATTGATGAAAAAGTTTTGTTTGTGCTGTTGACAGCTGTGCCTCATTAAATCATGACATTTATTTGGCTTGCTGTCACAAGATTACAGCCAAAGGCATCAATAGATGTGAGAGCTTGGCCAACACTGAGCCCGGCAATTAATGATCAATATAAGACTTCCTGTCTGCAAGCTCAAGACAGGTTGTAAAATAGCCTTGACTCTGTATAGCACCAATATTGCATGAATTAACATTTTGACTTCTCACATTATTTAGAACAGGGGTGTCAAACTCAATCGTACATGGGGCCAGAACTCAAAACCTACTTTAAGGTTGTGGGCCAAACTGGACATTACCCTCCCCCAGCTCCGATGCCCCCAACTTATTACCTTTCATATTATTTATCCTGATGTTTTTAATGCTTATATTTCTGCATATTTAAAGTATTTAAAAATATTTCAGCCTTCTTGTCCTTGTAACCAACATAATCGGTGGATGAAGCACACGCATTTGCATCATCTGTTCACACAGGCAGATGCTTGTTTGAAGTTGCAAACACGACAGGACATCACAATTATCCATGCTGAAAAAAAAAATAGTAGTTAGTATGATCACATTTTGCAAACATGTCTCATTAGCACTGACGAATGGATAAGTCAGCAGCCTACATGCCTTTTATCCCGGTTCACCGCATGTGCAGTGCCAGGATTGGAACATATACTATACTACTATATATATAATATATGTTATACAGTATATAATGCATCCTTGTGGTTGCTTTTTTTAAGGACCAAATGCACAAGACAGTTGGATTTCATGGTTTCATTTTTAATATATTTCACCCACGGCCCGCCTCCAGACACGCCCACTGCTGGGTCACACTCCAACGTGCGTAGAAACACTTCCGGTTTGTGGCGATTAACAGTATAGGCGTTGATTATAAACGTTGTTTATCTTTTTAAAATGTCGGCTTTTAACATACAAACATATGTGTTCTGTGCAACCCCGACCCCTGTATGCAAGCACAACAGTTATGACGCTGATAAATTGTTACTTACTACTTGCTCAGTAAATTGTGGCTTGGCTAGTCTGGCTTACAGACAAGTCCACCCCTCTGTGACATCACAAAGGGGCAGTTTTATGATACTTTTTTGAAACAGAGCGTTTTGAGCCATCCCAAACTTCTTTCAGCTCAACTTCCAAATGTCCCAAACCTCATCATCTGAATCTTTGGCATTGTTTAACACAAGAATATAACATTGTAACTATATTTATGGGTCAGAAAAGTGGAAAAAGCACAATAGGTGTTTAAGGTGTTATTGTATACAGACAGTGTTACAGGTTACAGGATTAGTTTGCAATTGCTATTATTATTTACTATATTATTATTATTTAGGCTTTTGCATTACACTGAGGTTACTCTACCGCCATATAACCACCATAGTATTCCATTTTGTAGACAAGACAAGAAACAAACCGTAGCTGTCAATGTTGATGTTTAGACCCAGATTCCCACAAATGTATTCCCTATCAGACCTCCCCAAAAGGAATGTCATCAGATGTTGTAATTCATTAATAAGACAGCCTCTATTATTTTCTCTTGTCTTTGGATAATGGGAAACTAATGTTTTACACAGCCGGGAAATCATGTAGTGTTAGCTGACGGCTATGGAATGTGTGAAACTTGCAGAATGTGTCTGTCACGGTGTGAATGACATTGGAGGCTTGAACACTTCAATAACTCTATTGTCTCGTATGGTAGCGTTGTCTGCGTTTAAACCCCAGTGTGGAACTATTGTTTGTCAACCTACTGCATGCAGTGTTGGAGATAATAGTTGAATAGTTGCTTATAGCTGGCCTAAGGTCAACGTTGAGGGAATTATCAGCAGTTCTACATACGGGTAGTCTGGTAGAGCAGTTAACTACAATAGCCTATATCCGAATGAACTAAAGAAAACATTGTGATGGGTGAAGACTGAATCCAAATGTGAATCTGAAATATGTACACATAACATTCATTCATTTTCTACTGCTTTTTCCTCACAAGGGTTGCGGGTTGCTGGAGCCTATCCCAGCTGTCTTTGGGCGAGAGGCGGGGTACACCCTGGACTGGTCGCCAGCCAATCACAGGGCACATATAGACAAACAACCATTCACACTCACATTCATACCTATGGACAATTTGGAGTCGCCAATTAACCTAGCATGTTTTTGGAATGTGGGAGTACCCAGAGAAAACCCACGCATGCACGGTGAGAACATGCAAACTCCATACAGAGATGGCCGAGGGTGGAATTGAACCCTGGTCTCCTAGCTGTGAGGTCTGCGCACTAACCACTAGTCCGCCGTGCCGCCCTATACACATAACATCCGCAGCCAATCAAGATGTGCCATACTGACCACCAAAATAATCATTGATGTAGTAAAATTGTAATAAAAAAATGTAATATCCATTATGCGTACTCGTGCTGAAAAAAAAAATCCTGTTGCTAACAACTTATGTTTCCACTCTTCACAGTCTGTGATTGGCCAGTCACAAACAACGACCACACCTCCCCAGACAGACTTACTGCAGGCTCCAGCCAGAGAGGAGCCGTGCCTCATTCAAGTACGCAGTGCAGTGAAGGCTTGTCGTACACATTTGTACATGACAGTACATATCCAGTAATTCTCACGTGATGCCGGATACTTTACTCTCATTTCCAAATCGTCAACATAACACCAAACCCTATTTATCATTTACTCCCAGACAGTCGTTGTGGTTGTGATAATTACAGCCTTAAGCAACAGCTACTTGATTTCCACTGTTCATTGGTGCTCTTGACTTAGCCTGTACTTCTGTGTGTCCTGAATAAAAAAACGCTCATGTTTTACGCCGACTGTTCCTCCTGAATTGATGTTGCTGATTTGAGTGCTGGTCATTGCCTGCTCATCAACAAACTGGATATTTTTTTACATTTATACTTTCTGTGCAGCCAAAAGAGTTCAAATGTGACAGAAGTTGGTCTTATAAACTTCAAGCACTACAAACTTGAACTGGTGTCAGCAAAACCACCTCCTCATAAATGCCAGCAAGACCAAGGAACTGGTTGTGGACTTTCGTTAGTGCCTCCACACCCTTCATGACCGGTGACATCTTATATATCTGGACCATAAGGTGGACTGGACTAACAACACAACAGCACTTTACAAAAAAGGTCAGAACACACTGTCTGATCAGGAGGCTGAGGTCTTTTGGGATACAGGGGGCACTTTATGACTCTGTGGTGGCCTTTGCCATCTTATATGGTGTGGTCTGCTGGGGGAGCAGCATCACTGCAGATGACAGGAAGAAGCTGGATAAAATATGGATGGATGGAATGAAAGTCGACATGCTGGCTCGATCAAAATAGCTGCAATCACCCATTTGATTGGTGTAAATTCAATATCAACAATATGGAATGGATTGAGTAAGGACCTCAAACAATGCACAACGATGAGCCAATTCAAGAAACAATACAAGCAGTTGATGTTTGCTAAATACAAGGATGAAGAGTCTTGAACCAGTCATCATGTGCTATACATATCACTGTATTGACACTTACTATGGTACCCATTATGGCATTGGATGGTCATATCACCTCATACTTTGGTATGGGACAAAAAAATAAAAAAATTAAAAAAAAAAACATAAACTTTATTATGGAAAGCAGGAAGTGAACAAATGTAACAGTTACTGACTGTAAAAGTACCAAATGGAGGGGTAGGATTTAATAAGCTTTGCTTCTTCCTACTCCTTTTGGACATGTGGAACTGTGAACTGATTATGTGATGCATTCAATTGCAATCTGATGCATGTTCAAATGAAATAAAACCATTACCATTACCATTACATAGAGTGGTTAGCTTCACAGCAAGATGTTTCTAACATGGTCCATTCATAAAATCTTTGGGGCATTTGTGTGTAGCTTTTGCATGTTGTCTACGTACCTCTGTGGATTATCTCCAGGTGCTCCCATTTCCTCCCACAACAAAACAAATTAGGCTCATTTCCATTGCCGACATGCTGGCACAAGACCTGGATTCAGTTTCTTTCTCTAATTCTAATTTATGATTTTATATTTACTGCTTTGATGGACCGACAAACATCAAGATAAGACATCTGAACCAAGAGAGAGAGTGCACTTAAAACAATTTAGTTCTGTCAGTTATCTGCTCTTTGAAACACAATGAAGGTCATTCACCTGACGACAGACACGCTGACAGATGTTTCACAGCCTCCACACACTCAAGCTCTCACGGCCAACCCAATACACTCATCATGACATTCCAGTTTGAACGACTATCAGCCTTTTGAGTCCCACAAGTAAAATAGCCTCTGTATATACGGTCTTTCAGACACAAATCTATAACATACAGTACATGCAATTTATCGTACCTGTAATTCATACATAAATACGCACCAACCTTGTCTGTCCTCCTTCCTAATCTCTTTTTCACACACCGTTTGCCAAGATGGGGCTCAAAGGTTAATGTCCCCCCCTGAGGGTCCAAAACTCCACCTTTAACCTTTCCCAGGATTCTGCTCAGTCACCATCCTCTGGACAACATTTTATGCTCCATAACAGTTGCCAACTGTCACTTTCATCTCACACTCACTGGAAAAGAAATAAACATTCTTACCCATTAGGCGTGGAACGGCGTGATGTCTCGCAGTGAGCGAGGGACCGGAAGTGTGCCTCGTGTCACATGTCTAATCGGTAAACAAACACAGTCCAGACTCGTGATAGTGCTAAGTTGAACCAAAGCTTTAAAAACCCTCTTTCGTCATTAGAGCTCCTGTTTGGGAACACTTGGCCTTCCCGGTGAAATACATAAAGATAAGATAAGACGAACACAGTATGCCGTCATCGTTCAGTGTTTTACACACTGGTAGTCCCGCAAAACACATTACAGATGCTGTAGAAAACGATAAAATGGTAAAGCTTCTTTTCTTGAGAAACTTCAGACGGCACAGTCCGGATCGGATTCGGGATCCAACACATATGGGAAAGGAACTGACCTTCAAAGCTTTGACATCGGACCGTGGTAGACTTGTCAGCCATTC
The DNA here is from genome assembly GCF_037039965.1 of Doryrhamphus excisus. Classification (NCBI taxonomy): domain Eukaryota; kingdom Metazoa; phylum Chordata; class Actinopteri; order Syngnathiformes; family Syngnathidae; genus Doryrhamphus; species Doryrhamphus excisus. Next base: position 17,038,111 of record NC_136368.1, on the reverse strand, counting down.
TTTCATCCTTTCCACAGCTAACAAAATGCACCCATTTACATTTTGCTTAAAAAAAAAAAAATCGCCCATTCTCCTTATGTGTCAAGAAGAAGTAAATGTACTACAGAATGTTGACAACCACTTATGCCGACCTGAGTCAGCTGAATCCCTGCATAATTACCCCTTTGTACATAATGTATGTCTATCTAACAAATGTTGCAGCATTCCCTTTTTGTCGATTCAACCTGTCTGGTGTAATTCGTCCGCAGTCTTAACAAAAGCTTTTGACATGTTGAGTGAGAGAACAAGAGAGACTCGCGTGTTCTGTGCATTGTACGGTGAGTTCAATTGGTTTGGAAATTACATTTTGCTTGACAGGCCTTAAAGCTCTGAGAGAGTGCCAACCATCCCTTTACCATACCTGTCTTTGCTACGACGTGAGTAATAATAACGACATCTCGATGTGTTATGTTGATTGACATCCTATTTCTCAGAAGCCTTACCATTTTTAAAAATCAGTAATAAATATTTTGTGTGTATTACAGATGAGCCGAGTATCCATAACAAGTATCCATTACGGATAATGCATTTTTTTTCTAGATACGAGTACATCTCGCCATTATACGTATTCGAAAATGCTCATTATGTATTCACTCATCACGCTCTGTGATTGGCCAGTCACATACAGCGACTGCCTCTCCCGAGACCGAATCTGCGCTGACACTCATTTGTGTACACGTTGCAAATGACCCGATGTTTGTCATAATGGCTCCACTTTATTTGGTTTTCTTCAGCTCGCCTCTATTAATGGTTTATATCTAAAGTTACTTGGCAAACTGCGTTACTTGGTAAACTTCGAATATTACTTTGTAATATTCGCGGTGCACAACGCTGTGCAGACAACTTGACTCCGGAAATGGGTCGTGGGTGGAATAATTAAAATTAAAACAAACAGTGTTGGAAAGCCAATGAAATACAGCTGGAAAAGGTGCAGATTCTCGAAGATCTAGAAAGCTTTTTATGTGGGTTATTGTGTGTTGCTGTTCTATAGTATTCCACAACGCAATACTAAAGTTTGCTAACAAGTATAATAGGTTCCCTTTAAATTTATCTCTATGTTTATCTCTATTTATCTCTATGTGGACATTAGCGGATGAATACAATGGCAGATTGGTGGATTAACTCAAGGAACAATCAGTAGCGTCACTACACTAAAAGGAAGTACATTATCAGTTCTGTTCCTTTTAGTCAACTATTTATACTAAAGCAGAGGATAAACATGTGAAAGGATCTGCTTCTATTGTAAGAAACGGACAGTGAAGACACCATAAGCGGTCTCATTATTGACACTTCATCCCCCCCAATCAGCCTGCCTCTCACTGCTTGTAGACCCCCCAGGATAAATGAAATGAATTGTTTTCCCGTTCTGATTGTTTCTCTTATTTCTTGTATTTGGGGTTGTGCTAATGGGTTCTCTGCATACAGGAAATAACATAGGAGTTAATTTAGGTATAGTCATATAATTTAGCAATAAAAGTAGACTTACTGTACATTACAGTCTACAAACAGAACATGTACTTGTAGTGTTAGAAAAAAACAGACAAATGCATGTTGGATTAGAACGCAAGGGATTTAGGATCAACACCTTTTGTGGACCAAAACCAAAAAGCAGTAATTGTTGCTGGAGAAAATCCAGTTCACTTCCCAAGCACTGCCACTGAGAAAGGCACTAAACCCCCAACTGCTTTGGGGCAGCGCACTCATTTAGATCACCTGCCCAAACACACACACAGGATTAACTGTTGGGGGGGGGGGGGATCTCCTTAGTTTAAGGGACGCTATTTGTCTGAATTATAGATCAAGCTCCATCCAAGGGGGGCAAACTGACCTTCCACAAAGCCAGGCCAACCAAACAACCAGCTCTACAGGTGGCTGCATTATCCTGGACTAACTAAATCTGGAATACCATTGGGTCTAGTTTTTCTGCCTGTTCAGAGAGCCATGTAATCCCCTAACCTGGCCAGAGCCATTCTGCATTCCAGTCCCCTCAAGACCTCCCCCGGTAATACTGCTGCAGATCCATTTGTCCATTTTGTTGAATAGTGTAGATACTTTATTCGCTACAGGAGAAATTCAAAACAACAGAACATAACAGAAATGAATAATACTATTAGTGGGAAATAGAAAACTTTAAATAAAAGGTATTTGTATATTTCAAAACAGGAAAAAAACATACAGAAATAAGTAGAATTTGGGGCTGGTGGAACATTGGAGTGAAAGAATCTTTGCAGCGAGGGAATGCAAGTGATTTGCGTTTCCATGGCACCTTAGTTTCATTTTTGCCTCATTTGGTATGTGTATGTGTGGATATATGCTTCGAGTAAGGACCAACTTCTCTGTGTAATATAAATAATGAGGTACAGGAGACAGGAGAGATGTTTCCTATCGTATTTTATTGCATTATTGTGTGCGTGTGTGGCCCAATGCCAATCAGACACTGGCGCTAGTCCAAATCAGGCATATTCCAAAGTCCCTATCTGTACACAAACTAGCACATAATACTAGCTGCAGGCAACCTGGAGAGCAGCGTATTTAAACCTTTAAAATGTGCATGGGTTGAGTCTGTGTTGCTATGGTAATTGCTCAATCGCAATAATCACATGTAACTTCAATATTGTCAAATAAAAGCCAAACATAACTATTCCAACAGCACAAGCAGTATTCCTCGACTGCAGGGGTCTCAAACACACGGCCCCCGGACACTAGTTTGAGGCCCCCGCCTTGATATGAAAGTTTAATGTTAGTGCGGCCCGCGCAAGTTTGATATGGATGCTGTATGGTATCATGTACCCAGAAAAAATTATTACGTTTGATTAATGTTCATGTTAAAGGTTAAATAACTGTTAATAGTTATCCTCCCTATCCGTGTGGAAGTGGTAAGTTTTTGGCTATTTAAGTTTAAAGGAAATAACTTGAAGGCTACCGTTTAAGCTAGCTCTCTAGTTTGCGAGTTAGCATGTGTCTCAAGACCCTGCAGTTGCGCAATATGTTGTAAATAAAAAAAGTATAAATGTGACTATAGTCGTGTTTTGTCATGTCTACAGGGCTCTAATAATGCTTTGTTCATTTTAATCTGAAAAAAATATAAAAAAAACATATAACTATATGTGGTTTCTTAAGTTTTTATTATTTGCCGTTTTATTAATATTATTATTATTATATTTATTTATTACTGATTGATTTTCTTTATTCTTGATTTGTTTATTTATTTTTCATCTTATTTTGTGTAGAAAAATAAAAAGTAAGATATTTGAGAACAGTGGAATGTTTTATCAGAGCTTTTATTGTAGAAAATTGGAACCAAAGCAAAGTTTTTTTAATTTTTTTGTTTTTAATAAATGCGTTTTTTTGTTTTTTGGGGGGAAAACCTGATGTGGCCCAGTCTCACCCAGACCGGAGCTCCAGTGGCCCCCAAGTAAATTGAGCCCTGACCCCTGCTCTACTGCTAAAACTCACTTCACAAGCAGCATTTGCTTTTTGGTTTCCCAGTAGCAATGACATCTACATTTTCATATCTGCACTCAGCATCAAAATCTCCCCTGTACTTTGATACCAAGATCAACCATGTAGACCTTGTAGATAAAAAGTTCTATTTTGAATATGTTTTTTCTCGCAAAATGGTCCAGGGTTTAAGAGGTTAACACACACACACTTGCAGAAATGAAATGCATAATTAGCATCCCATCTTACCACAAGGTCAAACCATAGTGGAGAAAAAAGGAAACCAAAAAATATCATTCCTTCCACGTGAGTGATTTGTGTTTATACAGCAGATATGAAACCCAGAGAGCTAAAACAAACCAGCAGGGTCAGAGAGCTGAATCGGGCTGTGTTTCAACAGTCCTGTTTGATTTCAGACAATCTCAGGTGAATCCACAAATACCCTTAATCTCTACATGGATGATCTATGACCCTAAACATTTGAAAGCAAACACTTTCCTAAAACTCACCGGATGAGCAGGTTTTTTGTAACATACACCTTAAGGTGCAACATGGACACATCATCAATGAGGTTACCTGGGGTCACTAAGTGTTTCGGGTCTGTCAGGCATCAAGCACTCACCCGGGCGACCCACCCGAGGTTGATCAGGCCCCAGCTTGTGTCCGGGTGAAGCTATCTCATCCACTAATGTCCTACTCTGATCACTCACAGCCACCTTGAAGAGACTTCTGCTGCTTCAGTAGCTTTGGTGACGCCTCGCATGTTGTAGGCTGACCTGCGAACCTTCTGCAGCTGACCTTGATGGGTCCTTACCTTATCTTACCAGCTCGGCATACTTTGTCGTCTTTCTCTCATTATCATCCTCGATACGGTCCTTGTAGGAGATGGTTAGCTGTAGGAGGACTAGCTGCTTGGCCTTTGTGTTGTTTCAGCAGTTCCTGGAATTTTGAGCTGCGAAAAAACTTCCGAACTCGTCTCTTGAGGAGCGTGAATGGAAGCTACAAGGGTTTGCTGAGTTTAGCAGCGAATGCTAGTGTGGTTGTGTGTGCCTGTTAATGCAAACAAGCGTCTTACTATGCTTGCTGATGTCATGGAAGTTCTGAGTGAAATGTCAGCCAAGATGCCTACGTTTCTGAAATACTGGACAAAGTTGGCCAGTATTGCAATAATAAATGGAAGGATCTCTGTCTACTCCATCTTGCCCCAGCAGAATAGGCTGGATGGGCTTGGAAAACATATTCAATGGTACTCAGACAAACAACTTTACTCTCAACTCATTTTGTACAGTCTCCTTGTTGCCGCATTACAATAATCCACCGATGTCCCTCTTGTATTAAGGATCTTCGGCCCTTGTCCGCTGTATTGTCGTATCATTTTCCATGTGGCACTGCTCCCAATAGTGCGCCCGATGAATGAACACTTTTACTGAAGAGTATTAACAAAGACGGTGATGAGCGGAAAGGGACAGTAATGGACGCCATATGTGTACTTTGCAATTAGTTGTTTTTTTTTAATTCAATAGTGTTTCTCAACATCTTTATGAAATCACTGGTCCAGGCTTTTTTGGTACCATGATGGGTTATTTAGCTGTCACACTCAAATATGTATGCACAGTGAGTCACCAACCAAGCATGGAGTGTTTTGTTTGGGTACTTGATTCCAAGGAATGGCAAGACTACAGTTAAAAATATTCGAAAATCAAACAAATGAAAGAATGTTGTGAAAATTTGCATCGGAAGCCAAATCATCACGACGGCACGCACAAAACTAATCAAAGACCATATACTGCAAAACAAACAGGTAGTAGAGTATTTTTGGGATATTACCTGTTTTTATTAGTTTTCTGTGTAATGTACTGATGTTGGCCGTTTACAATATGTTATGTAAAAATATCAGTGGGCCCCAAATAGGCCCCAGGCAGCGCTACGGACAGCTTGGCTATACAGAAATACGATTCCTGTTTGCAGTTTTGCTATTGCACACAAAGGTCTCAAACAAAGGACACTTGAGTGCTTGTGTGCAGATCTGCTTTTCCCCTATTGACACACTGGGTGGGGTCCAGTGTTTTGAGTGATTCAACACCCATTTGTGCAGAAATAATAGTATTGAATGTTGGAGAGATTCTGCATTGCAGTCCTGCATTGTTCAAATGATCATTTTTCTTCCCTGAGTAGTAGAGAATAGTATGAAATGCTGGTTTGGGAAAGCACCCGCTGGAAGAGTATTTTAAGGGCGTACTCGCACAAGTCCATTCGTCCCCTGTTATGGCCCCCGCTGGCCAGCGTGTACACTGAACATTTATGCTACAGCACATTTTCTTGTCCTTTTACTTTGACGCTGGTTATTTCCAGGTTTTTTTTTTTTGAGTGGATGTGATTATTTTGTGCAAGGTTACCACTGTCAATTACATGCAAGAGGAGTGATCCTAGTAATTAAACGGCACATCATTATATCCACACAAATGTAGCTGCGGGCTGGCAAGCGTGCTGTGGGTTTGACTTTTGAATCTTTGTATTCTATATACATGTTTAACTATATTATGAATTGTCATAATTATCATTATGAACATGTGAGGAACAATCCGCATCATGCCTGCACGGGCTGGGCCTTCCTTTTCCAATCATGCCAGAGGAGCCGAAGCATCCCGTGCCTGGGCACAGATCAGTGCGCTCATACTATCCAAACATGGCGGACGTCAAGTGTGAAGCGGGCTGAGGCACGGTATGATTGCTCTAGTGTGCCCAAGTGGGATCGTACACAGCGCCGCTCAACAGCACACTCTGCAGTTACAAAACACACACCCGCAACTCATGTATCATTTGTGCGCACCAGGTAAACCTGTTTACGACCTTATAAATAGAGTTTTGAACATTATTAGAGTCCTGTGGACACCTAGACTCTCTTTACACTCGTATTACCCAATATAGTACACAAGAGCAATTTAAGACATAAATAAGACTTGTGCTCGTGTGCGTCGCTTTAAATTTATCAGGGAGCTGAGTGGCGGGCAGACAGGAAGTGACAGTTTTAGTTTGATTTGGGTTATGGACGCAACAAAGCTTGGGTTTTTATTGGGTATTTTTGTTAGCGATTATTGTGTCTGTTGGGAAATTATTCAGCCTGTTCTTCCGCCGATCAAATCTGCCGCTTGGTTGTCTCTACCAACATCACGGTAACATTACTGACACCTTGTGACCGGCGCAGAATGCTTCATGCCATTCACAGTGTCTTTGAATGTGTCTTCTGAATACCTTATACTTGTGTTTTAGTCCATTTTTATGTTTGAAAATGCTTCATTTACTTTATTTCCTTCAATGTGCATATTTTTGTACTAATAATAGGCCATATTCAACTACAAAACAGCATGATTTGTTAATATAAATTTGTAAAAACTGACTGAAGCCACAAAATTTCAACTACAAAAGTGTATTACTTGAACTCTTTCAGTATAATTAAATGATGTCTGAGCGCTTAAATATATGTTTATCATGCTTATAATCACAATGAAATACATAACCATGGATTTTAGGCAAACAAAAAGAAATTATGAACAAAGTAGCAACATACGTAAGATCATGCAATTTACAAAATACAATTATTTCTACTTATCATATAGCGCATATAACTGCATAAAATAAAGTCAATAGTACCAAATAAAACTAAAATTAAAGTTTACACTAAAAAATACTATTGGCTATAATTTATATTCTTTGGACTTATTTTCTGAGGTAATATATAAATATCATATGACACAAAAATGATTAGGCTGCACGGCGGTCGAGTGGTTAGCGTGCATGTTCTCCCCGTGCACGTGTGAGTTTTCTCCCACATTCCAAAAACATGCTAGGTTAACTGGCGACTCCAAATTGTCCATAGGTATGAATGTGAGTGTGAATGGTTGTTTGTCTATATGTGCCCTGTGATTGGCTGGCCACCAGTCTCGCCCGAAGACAGCTGGGATAGGCTCCAGCAACCCCCGCGACCCTTATGAAGCGGTAAATGAATGAATGACACAAAAAAGATACTTTGCTAACAATACTATTGTCTACTGTAATTGAAGTTATGGATGCACTAGTAGATCTGAACAGGCGTGCAACTTTCGAAGTGGATCTTGGTTGCGCTAAGCAATACGGTGGGTAATCATATGCGTATTTACTGTCAGTGGTAATCAGTGAACTTTATCTGAGGTGTTAAGGAGGCATTCAGAGTAATGAGGTTGATTTTCTTATTGGCGTCTGAATCAGTGTCTCATAAATACATACAAAGTGCCTGATGTGATGACATACAGTAATTGAAGCATATAAACCCACGGGAGAGTTTTCAGCACTCACCCTCACAAGAAAGTGAACACACACGAGCACCCAGACTGCACTCAGTGAAATAAAAATCTCATTATGCTCATGAACCTGTAGGTATGAGAGCAGTCTCTCATCTCAACTCATGGTCTGGAATATTAAATGGCTTTCTGCTTCTCTGCAACTCCCCTGCTCCCCTCGCTCTCGCTTCCCCTCTGCATACATATGCCTACAAACCTCCTCCCCGCTCGCTTGCCTTTGGGATCAAACACACGGTACCCCTGGGAACCAAACTGGAAATGAATTGGAATTGCAGTGCTTGTCTTTTCAAGATAAGTTATTTTTATATCTTTGGTGTCTTATGCTTTTCTTTCATTCCCTTTATTGCTGCTTTCTGCAGTTTCCATGTACATGCGTAGTGGACGAGTGGACTATCAAAATGGATCTGCAGAAACACAGACAGGAAACAGATGTTTATTTTAAATTTGTTGTTTTGTTGTGATTAAACTTGGTAATCCACTAAGGATGTGTTCACACTTCCTGTCCGGTACTCTGGTCCAGACCATTATTTTTTTTAAGTGAGTGTAGCGTTCACACTTTATACTGTCGTCCCTCGTTTTTAGCGGTTAATAGAATACAAAATTTCCGCAATATAGCCTTCAATTTTAATTAATGGAATATTTTCTTAGTCAAAGCATAAAAAAAGTGTTTATCTTAAATATAATTTTATCATTAGAGCCCTGTAGACATGCAATAACACACCTATAGTCAACTTTACAGTCTTGTTATTCATTGCCCAACTTTTATGCTGCAGGGACACGAGAGTAGCGCTAGCTAGAGCTGCAAGAGTTTGCAAGCTTACTTCCACATGGAATGGGAGAAGATTTTATTTTCTGTCTACCATGTCAGATTTCATCATGGCTTCTTGTACTGTCAAGGTAATGCAATGTAAGGTAATGTCTCAATATTTCCTAGTGACCAAAATACTACATATCACTTGTATTTCAATATGTTTTGAATAAAAATAGACCTTAGTCTACTACAAAACAGCAATCATAAATATATTTTTTCACAGTAATAAAGCCAAGCAGCGATAATTTAACCGTTTAATTGCGTGGGATGACTATTTTTTTGTGAGCGGACCAAATAATATTCAGTTAAGCATAACCATAAAGTTGTCCCTTGTTTACATAGCATTTGTGACATGTACACGACAACATGCAATAGATCTAATGTATTAATTTTTTTTTTTTTTTAAACAAACATCTTCTGGGTTACTTACGCTCGTCCGGCTTTTATTTCTGTGGTGCAATTTTTACCAGCTGAGATGTAACAGTAAGTGGATATAAATGATGCTAAAAATGTTCGGCAAGGATGTGCTCCTTTTGGTTGCTTTTACTGACATCCTATGTGGTGTTTTGGTACAGTTGAACGCACCCTAAAAGCAAGCAGTTTCCATTTGTTTGTGTGTGTCATGTTTTACATCGTTTTCAGTTGAGAAACGTGTAAAAACAACAATTAGATTATGTAATGGCTGAACCTCAGGGGCAAAGACAGAGGCAACCTCTTGACCAAAAATAAAGTATTTGTGTTTATTATGTAGAGTAGGCATAGGGACAGAAAGAGGAGGTTAAGTAAAGGAAATATCTCTTCCAGTTCTGGGAAGTAAATAATGATGTACAATCCAGCATCTTCCTACTACAGCAACTGTACATAAAAAGAAGAACACGTAGGGGAACCTACACAAAATAAAAGGCAGGATGGAAACACCAAATGTAACAAATTGTATGTGTTTATTTGAATTTCTTCATTATTACATTACATATATATTAGATAATGGGTGAATATATATATAGATAATTGAATATTGATTATAAATGATGATGGCCAGTCTTTCTGATCTCAGTTGGACCCACGGCCACCCTTGAGGAGCAATCTGCAGTCTTGACCAGTCCCCATGGCAACCGGTGTGTGTGTGTGTGTGTGTGTGTGCACGCGTCACTCCATGCGTGTACGTGGGTGTGCGTTGTGTTGGGTGGGGTAGGTGATTTGACATGTCCGTGGAGTTATTGTTTAACATCTCTCCACCTCCTCATCCCCCTCTTCTGCTGTTCTCAATTCTCAAAATTAAATTATCGTGACTTCCTCGACATGTTAGCAACACAGCAAAACGAACCAGATGACAAATAAAATCTCATTTTTCTGCAGAACATTGACATGAAGCTTGCTTCTTCACGCTGCTTTGCAAACAAATCCCCGCTCTGCTTTGTATCAATGCCTTTAATTATTTTCACTGCACAAAGAAAGACTTAAACCGAGAAAACACAAAACTAGTCTCTTTGAATCACACTTGAATCATGTTATCGTCATGAGATTTACAGTCATACTAATATGCAACAAATTATGCTTCCCCATTTAGAGTTACAAAGCGAGTGACAAGAATAGCCACTTACTGTTTCTTTGTCTTTCTGTTTATTTAGACTACACATATACACATTGTAAATTTGGTTTTCGGAGTGGTAGTGAATGCAACTTGTGGTCTAGTAACACTAAGGAAGTGTCATTTGCAGGAGGAGCAGACAAGAGATGTGTTGATGTAAATAATAATAATAATAACTTCATTACTACTTAAATTTTTTTCATTACATTTATAAAGCCATCTATGAAAAAAGTTAATTAAATGTTTCAGTCATGAAAGTATTAATAATAATCAACGTTTGAGGGATAAATGGCCTTGCCTGACCTTCCCTAATTTACATGGCCACTATATTTTTCATAGATTGGAGTGAACTGGGTGGCCATTTGTGTTTGTTTTAGAGTAGTTACAGTGGAACTAATGGAGAACTATTAAATAACTAATGACTAAGGTACATGCATTTAGAGTAGTTACTGTTCGAGATTGACTAGTGTTAGTGAGGAAAACTTTTTATATTTTGTTTGTGCGCAGGCTGCATGGTGGAGTAGTGGTTTGCACGCAGGCCTCACAGCTAGGAGACACAAGTTCAATTCCACCCTCGGCCATCTCTGTGTGGAGTTTGCATGTTCAGTGAAATTGTTCAATTCAGTTTCCTTCTTGAATTTGGTGACTCCCAATAATAATCTCCAAATACCAACATTCTGCCTCAAGGATGTTTTTCCCTTTGAGTGCAGAATGCTAAATCAGTACAGGGGCTTCCTCTCAATTATATCCTGCACTGGTTCCAGTCCACCACCCTGGCCTTTTAAGATGTCCTCCCCCTTTGCAGATGCCACTCTTTCATCTCAACGTCTGTCTTTTGCTCACCGCAAGACACCAGCAGCCTTCCTTTCTTCTTGTCTTCACCTACTGTTCTCTTCTTTTTGACCAACACCCAGACACCCAGCATCACATTACCCACCTACACTCCCCCCCCCCCCCCCCCTGCCCTTTTTTCCTTTAATTGTATTGTAATTCTGTTTTATCCTCATTCTCAAGTCACTAACTCTATGGATAGTAGAAACAGTAAGGAAATGAAGTGTTTGATCCCCTGCTGAAATTGTAAGTTGAGTAAAAGTGAAGCCTTAAATTACAAACTAAGTGATCTGACAAATGGGATTCAAACCAATTTAATGTGGTGCCTTTAGTGCCAATGACAATTTGTCACCTTTTCCTTCACTATAACCTATCTTTTCAAATATATATTACTTAATATATTTTGTGGTTGAATATGGTCAATTATTTTTAAAAAAAATTAAGAAAATGTTATGTATTTTCTTTGCCTGAAGCATTTTTAACCATAAAAATGGCTAAATCAACAAAAAATATACACATTAAAAGACATTCAGGTAACACATTTATAGCAACACTGTTTTAAATTGCTTATTTACTTTTATGTCTACTATATTGGGTAATGCCGGTATAAAAGTGACTATAGGGGTGTTATTATATGTATAGAGGGCTCTAATGTGAAAAAAAAACATATTTAGAAGTTTGTAAAAAGGTTCTCTATGCTCCGACTATGGAAATATTCCATTATGAATAAAAATAATAATAATCCTACCTCACAGGTAGTAAGTCATCACAGTGGGTTCTTTAACTAACAAACAACAGATGACTTTATTTTGCTTTATTTTCTGCATATAAAATTATACTATACTAAATTATACTATAGAAATGTGTCAAACAAGCCTTTATAGCAACAAACTGTTAACTTTCACTAGCGCCGTGTTCTATGATGCATCCTTAATCCAATTAGTTGTTTAATTAAATGAGTGATAGGTTCTGCCAGCATTGCGGGCACCTCTCTGTACATTTTTTACATTATTTACATTATTTCCAGGCTGAAGTCATTTGAATGACAGAGACGAGATCACTGACCAAACTTCCCTCTGTCACAGAAAAACATGAAAATTTCCCGTTCCTGCTCCCTGTAACTGATTTCATACATTACATTTTGTACACGTTGCATTTCCCTTCATCAAAATGTGGGAAAAAAATAAATAAATAACTCAGCCATACCAAATTTTGGTGCAATCAACCTGACTTTACATCAACTTCACAAGTCACTAAAAAAGGCATCACTAAAGCCTTGGAAAAGTCCAGCTCAGATGTCCCTTCAGGCTCTTTTTACACTCCACCCCTCTCACAAACACATGCCGCCTAAGATGGCGACTTTCCCCGTTAGAACATCCAGAAATAGCTCACCCTGTGGGCCGTTAGTTCCAGTTCAATGACTGATAGTAGCTGGGGACTTTTTCCTCTGCTTTGAACTTCAAAACACCATGAATTGCATCTTTTGACCTAGATTGCACAGTAATACTTGAATCTCATCAATTCAATCAAACGTTTGACGTATATAAATACTTTTTATATGGTGTGTTTTTTTCAACCAACCTTTTAAAAAAAAAAAGTCATTATCATTACACTGATCTAAAAGGCATCCGGAGCAATTTGATACAATGAAAATGGCTCTGTGCTTCATATCAAAACCCAAAAGTCATATTGTAAAAGCGCAATGTAATCATGAAAATGTTTTTTTTCATTACTTGCTGAATGTCTACTTGGACAAAATGCTCTTTTTTTTATTCCCTTTAATGCTACTGGCTGGCAACTGCATCTCAAATGCTGCCATAACGTCACTCTTTAATCCTACTTTTCTTGGGTTTGCACACAAACGACACATTTTACTGCTTAATTAAATGCCTTTTACTTTCTACATGAACATTTGTATCTTCAAAAATGCTTCATAGCGCCTTCAATATCCTTGCTACCCAACAATATGAGACGACTGTTGCCCTCATATAAAACATTCATTGTTGCCTGTCCATTATAGCTGATTAAACATTGGCACTGATGGCAATTCAAGACATGAGAGGGGTTTTTTGTTACTTTGACCTCCTTACCCCTCCGTGTTCCTGTGGTTTGGTGGCTGAGGCTCTGCACAAAACAACGGGGGCACAGCCGGTCCTCATTTGTAATGCCCGATATAATGCCAGCCGTGAAACCAGGAAGACGCCAGACGATTTTGTCGCAGACAGCAAAGGCCCATACTTCCTTCCTGTTCTTGTAGTCAGGAGCTGATTTAAAGTACATATTACTATTTTAGTCTTAATTGAGGTCTTTAACAACATCAAAATGCATAACCTATCATGATCTTTTCGGCTGCTCTCCCCTCCCTTTTCATTCCATGTAACGGCACATGTGCAGATTGATTTACTAAGATGGCGGAAAAACAAGTTGAGCGGAGAACGCGATTCAATCAAAACTGCCGATGGGGCATCAACCTTTTTCACAGTCCCAAATACAAACGTAGACACACAACAAGAGTCAGATGCTCTTGACAGTAGCACTGCTGTCAGTGTCAGACAGGAAGTTAGTTCTCGGGATGAAGCTGAGTCTGCGAGTGACGCTCCTCATCACAAAGATGTACATATTAAAGTGTGAACATATGAACATACTAATTCATGATAGCATGTCATACTTTTACAGTATTTTTGCCATATTTTGGTCATTTTAAGCATTACCAGAAGTTCATTCCAATGGATGCATTGATTTCACAAAACGCATCGCAAAAAAACAGCATTGAGCGCATGTTTGCTACCACTAATCATAAACCAGTCCAGGGTGTATCCCGCCTCTCGCCCGAAGACAGTTGGGATAGGCTCCAGCACCCCCACGACCCTCGTGAAGATATGCGGTACAAAATGAATGCATTCCAGTTCATGGCAATAAAAAAAATCATTACATTTGGTCATCTAGTTGAACCATTGGGACACCTTCACAAGTGTTGGGGGCTAATCCCGACCCAGGAAGCCATGATGTTCCTGCTTCCTAACACCATTTGGGAAGCACCAATAAGTAATAGGACTTTATTTAAACTAAAGTCTAGTCATTTATTGATACATTTTATCCAGGGCTGATGTCAAGAGTTAAGGAGAAAATAAGACTAAATATGTAAAACATAATAGTTTACTACAAATGTGCACATTTCCTCAATGTTTCTGAACTGCATGAAAAGCTACTTCACCAACAGTAAGTCATTTGTGAATCTAACAAAACATACATCTTCATGTTTGGATGTACATTAGTTTGCACCATACCACAGGAATCAATCCTGGAACCAAAATAGTTTATCTGATATATACATTTGTATGTTACAACTTGTGACATGCAGAAAAAAAAACTTTTAATCCAGCACGAGCAGGTGTAAGTGCTTAAAGACAGAGAAGTGAAGGTCAAAAGGCAACATCAACAATTTGAGGAGACGCAGCGGAATGCATTGAACATACAGGAAGCCATGGGAGTAGTCAAACAGTGAAGCAGCGGCGTCCTAGCGACAACACTGTGCTTAAGAGCCCTCCTGATTACTCATCACAGACAGCTGCGCTGACTCAGACAGGTGGAGAGCATATGCATGCAGCAGGAACCAGGAAACAAACCAAGACCGCAGAAGTCAAAATGATGGAAAAAACCAAAACAGTCAATTAGCTAGATTACACCATTGCATTTAATTCAGGGGAAAACATAGAAGAACTGACAAAAATAAAAACGGATGGTGGTGCATGCCGACCTATTATCAGTCAAAAATATACACATTTAAGCACATTCTACATCAGGGGTCGGGAACCTTTTTGGCGAAGAGAGCCATGAAGGCCAGATATTTTAAAATGTGTATCTGTGAGAGCCATATACATTTTTTTAAACATTGAATGCAATAAAATGTGTGCATTTTTATGTAAGACCAACAGTTTTAGATAATGGGCTCTAATTACGTAGACCAGGCACACTACCCCACGCCAATGGGGTGTGGCCAGCACACTTTCGTGAGCAGCGCAGTGTCTAATAATAAATCAAATACTTGTTGCCATTAATACAACTTCTGCTGCTGCATAGTTTTGCACCGTACTCCGTAGACGTATTTCATTCTTTTGGCCATCTTCGTCAGAAGGCTTGGTTCTGCAGCTTTAGCTATTTGACTAAAGGAGGAAAGTTTACATTTACATGTTTTTTTGACATCTCAATGACCGAGGTAGACTACAGCATTACCCAGTAATAATCAAGTTTTGGTGTTTGACCTGGAAAATATCATCAGGAAAGATAGATATGGTTGGCCGTATTGCAGCAGAATATAGATGGACGAATTAAAATGCATAAGAAAGTTGTTGATTTTGAATATTATTTTTAACAGTCATTTCTGTGATTGTTTACTTTAAAATGTTAGCAAAAATAAATTTTTATTGTGGTAAGAAATGCTTGAGAGCCAGATACAGTCATCAAAAGAGCCCTACCTGGCTCCCGAGCCATAGGTTCCCTACCTCTGTTCTACATATTTTTGTGAATACTGTAATACATTCAGAAGACACGTTCAAGAATGTATTTGGAAAGTCTGTACAGGTTTCTATGCTCCACTTATAACGGTTGAGTCTAGAACCTTCATGATCAATGAGGGATTATTGTACATTTACTAAAAAATCCAAGGTGTTGCAGTCCAAGTATGATCAATTCTATCATGTCTGTCATCTAAAATTTGGGGGGCTAACCTGTACGTATACATGGACCCAAATATTCCAATTGCATTCGGTTTATTTACTCAAACGGATAAAAATGTAACCTTTGTATACACCTCATTCCGAAAGAAAAGTGCCAATTCAAATGAACATATTATCGATTCACAAAAAAAAATGTTTGATATCAACTGTATTTAAACTTAAATCAGACTAAAAATCGCAAACACAGAAAATATACAAATAGCATAGACAGTAGCATTATGTATGGGAGGGGACAGTAGATAATAAAATGAACTGTAAATGTAAAAAAATATACTACACAAAGTGGCAGGAAACAAATAAATATCAGATACTCAAAGTGCAAAAAAATGTAATGCAATGTACCAAAACTAACCTATCAAATTGTGCTCTCATGCAATCAATGAAACACTTTGATCTTTTACGTGAATACCGTACCGTAACTATTCCACCTGAAACGATATCAGACAACTCGTATGTTAAATAGATCAGTGGAAATACAACATGACATCAAATAGCATTAGCATTAAAAGTGTCCAATGATAGTTTATTCCCTACAAATAATAATAATGACACAAATATTGCTTACTATCGTAAATGTAATCTCCTCTGTGATCTCACTCTGAATGCCGTCTGTGTTTGCAAAGCAAGCTCAAGGAAATCTGTGCTAATGTTGGGCTGTCTTCGATTTTTGCAATAAAATGACCCACCCGCAATTGATTTAGTGTCGCCCATGTTTTACTTTTATAACGCAGGGCTCTACAGTAGTCCCAGTTAATTAGTTCCAGACCCGACAGCGATAATAAAATCATATTCAATATTAATGAATTGAATATTTTTGTTGTTACAGCATGGAAAAGCTTTTACTGATTTTCTAAATATGATTTTTACCATTATTAGAGCTCTGTAAAGATTTAATAACATCCATATAGTCACCTTTACACCTTTATTAGTCTTGTTTACACCACATTGCAAGCTACGGGATCACTGCAGGGACATAAGTGACAGCTGTCACTTTAAATATACCATGCTACTGAGCTAACTGGTTAGCCTCAAATTGATTTATTCTAAACGTAAGAAAGCGTCTCAAGCAGAGTGGGGAAGAGGGATGAATAAATAAACCAAAAATGTACCACTTCCACATGAAATGGAAGGATAACTTCTTTTCACTATGTTATATCTGACATGCCATGGCTGACTCCATTACTGATGCCGAGTAACCAGAATACTACATGTAAGTCGTCTTTCAATATATTTTGATTATTAGTACATAGTCAACCAGTGGTCATTTATTAAGAATTATGTAATTCTGTATTTGAAATTATGAAATATTATTCTAGGGACCGCATAGAAAGCTCTGACTGTGTAGTATCTACTGCATACTGTATACTGCACCTTAGACATTTCCTATTTACCATAACTTTGTTTGCAAATGAAAATTGTTCTTTTATCACTCCCTTCTCTGAGACCGGCCATTGTTTTGAAATTAGTCGTATAAATCACAAATATCAACGTATGATGAGCTGATTCTGTGATACTTGCAAGACTGAGCTCTGGTACGGCGTCGCGGGATTTGTACAACATGATGACTTGTCATATTTGTGGTAAATCTCGAGGCACATAGAGCTATACCACTGTCTTTTACCCTTTTACTGACCCCAGCTCTTCCATCTGTCCCTTCCTAGCTCATGTAGCGATGCTTCTGGCTCTTGTTAGCATGTCTGGAGTCACTTTGCTTCACTTATTCTGAGACTCGGAAGGCATTTTCTCCAGGAGTCATGACAATCAGTTCGCAGATTGGGGTTCATTGTTTAGAGAGTACCTTATCTCTCCACCACCAGAAACTCACTCCCACGACACAAAAGCAGTCCTATAAAATGTCAGGTTACACTTTAAGCGCATATATAAACGTGGGTTGGATACAGATGGAGCATACTATTTATAGTGAAAAAAGTCACACTGAGACTCTGATGTTTAAAGATGTTGCTGGAGTTATGCAGAAGAAGGAAGTGCAAAGCATATGGTCACATTGAGCTCCCAACAAATCTTCTCCAAAGTTCATCTGCCTGCACACATTTACATACACCCACACACCCTTACATCCTTCGATACTGGGTATGCATATCGCTCAGCAATTAGCATCAATAGCGCAAGCTGTGCATACAAACATTTCCCTCCTTATTTTTATTATTTGACTTTGTCTAAGTACATAAAACAAGCCAAGACCTATTTTTACCTAAAGGGTACCTATTGTGCTCATTTTTGTTATTGACTCCTATAAAGCATCAACACACAATAACCAGCGCAGAATGCTTTCTAGATCTTCCATATTCTGCACCTCTTCCTCCACTCCGCTGTGACTGGTCACACTCCCAAGGTTTCTGAAAACTTCTGAATACGTAGGTTCGTGTTTTGTGGGTGCAGGGAATCCGCATCCTATATAAGGGAATCTGGATTGCACTGACGTTTTGCACTGATGTTTTTCTGCTTGGTACAGGAGATTGTTGATATTATACTTATAGGTTATCGCATGGTTTGTCTGGTATCAGGCCAGGTATCATGCCCCCAAGTGTCAGTATCAGCCCGAGATCGAAGGGGGCATGATACAATGTACACAAACAAAACAGGATGCGCACTGATACTGGCTTTCTGTATGTGCAGTGCCAATTGTATTCTTCTCTTTGATTGGTCAGATTATCAATAGATGGGAAACTTGGGCCAATCAGTATAAAGAATAAAGAAAGGGATTTAGCTCCTTTTGGTTGAAATCTGAAATGGAAATAGCGCCTTTTGGTTGAAAGCATAAATTTCATATCATTTTTTTTTCATATTTTTAAAAATTATTTCAAGACCAAAATATGTGATTTGGATACACATGACAGAGGTCTATTAAACTCGAGAAAAACATGCAACTTAGTGAAAATTGGATTTTGCACCTTTTGGTTGCAAGCTCTTCATATCTAAACAGTGTAAACACAATAATTGCACAAATATTTCAACAATAATATTTTATCAACAGTCTTATCTTATCAATGTCTGACAATTAAAGTTCCATTAATCAAGTTTGGGCAGCAAAACAAACGCTGTGTGTTCACTCTCGTGCGCTGTTCTCTGATTGGTTGTTTCACGGGCACGATACCAGAGCAGCGCGCTCTGAGTGGACAGCTACGGGGGCTGATACTGGACATGGTTAAACTCTATATTTTATCAGTATCACCGCCCTGGGCTTTGACACAGTATCATTTCGGCCTTTTCCCGTATCATTCATGGGCGGTTTCTAGGGTACAGGGCCAATTAATACTGTAGTATGTGATAAAGTTTGGTATCAATCTGATATCAAGTTAAGTAAATACAGGGCCAGTATTTTGGGGGTATTTTCCCCCAGAGCACTGCTGTATCCAAGGTGAGTTCACACTGCATAGTATGGTGCCCAGCTAGATAGTAGACAGCCCTAACTTTAGAAATAAAGTTTCATTTGATAAAGCGGAATAAGTGTTTGATCACCAAACTAAAAACCACTCCGATCCCCAGAGACCAGCGACTACGTGCCCGTGAAGCACACAAATTAGTCCTGTACCTCTCGGGAAGTACTGCTAATCTCAACTCATCATGTGGATAAAAGACACCTGTCACAGAAACACAAAGTCTCTTACATTGAAACCCCCACCACCACCATGGGCAAGACCAAAGAGCTGTCAAAAGTAGAAACATTCTGCTTTGACTCACAGAAATCCCTACTGACATGTGTGCAACATGTGTGCAACTCTGCCCAACTACAAGAAATGTCTTGTTTTCTGTTTTGTTTTGGGGTTTTTTTAATATTCTGTGAAAATATAACGTGTGTGAAAATAAACCTACATATCTTTAGCAAGGAATAAGCTTACAAATTCAAAGAAGCAAATACTTAGATAGAGGTACAATATTTTTGTTTCATAGAATCCCATTTTATGATAAATTCCTGCCAAATTTAGTTAAAGAACATTGCGGAGACCAGAGAGCTCTTATTAATTGTATTATGAATTGGTGTGATATGGGAATCCCCATGTAAATGGGAATAATTCAATATTGGTGTGGGGAAATCCGATCATCTCCCATGGCACACTTAATCAAATTGTCCATTGAATGCGATCATGTGTGTTCTAGATGCAGTATATGTGTGTGTACATTGTTGTACCGAATTGCATAAATGGATGGTTAATTGGTTTTGCTGAGAGCACACATTTTGTAAGGAATAGACAGCTTTCTTTGTCAGCTATTGGCAGAAATGGCAAAGACAGACAAATGAAGCGCCATTTGTTCTGTAACACACCGAGTCACGCTGAGGCACAACAATTGAAATACTGCTAGCTAATTGCTGCTTCAGGGAGGAGCAGGATGCGAGAAACATGGGAATTATATGATTTTCAGGATGAGATCATCATTCTGACATGTTGTCATTACTGAAACAGTCGTATCTGATGATGGTCTCATTAGCTGATTAGATATCAGAGAGAACAATGGAATTCATCTTGGAATTAGTTTGTGCTTTTAAATTCTTGTGGCTTTTGTCAAAAAAGTTTAGAGTTTGTTTATTTCTTATTTGTTTTGTTTTGCGGCTGCATGGCCGCCAGGGGTTAGCGCGCAGGACACACGGTTAAGAGACCCGAGTTTGATTCCACCCTCGGAGTTTGCATGTTTTCCCCGTGCATGTGTGGGTTTTTTCCGGGTACTTCGGTTTCCTCCAAATTGTCCATAGGTATGAATGTGAGTGTGAATGGTTGTTTGTCTATATGTGCCCTGTGATTGGCCGGCGACCAGTCCAGGGTGTACCCCGCCTCTCGCCTGAAGACAGCTGGGATAGGCTCCAGCAACCCCCGCAACCCTTGTGAGGAAAAGCGGTAGAAAATGAATGAATGATAAATGGATTTTCATTGTTTTGAGTTTAGAATGTGAAACAACTTTTAGCCCCAGTTTGTCCCTAATTGCACATAAACTATTCACAAGTTACGCATTTCGGGTTTAGAGTTCAGTTGGTGGGGTTAACATGATTGTGAGAAAGGTGAGGGACCATCTAAAGCTACACAGGAAGTGGCTGTTAATGATGTATGTCAATGGAGTTGGGAGTACAAATGTTACGTCCCATAGTGTGTTTTGATGCTTTGTGTGTTTCCCCCGCCCCCACCCCCACCCACCCACTGTCCTCTGCAGAGTGGTGACACACCTGCAAGGTGCATCCCAGGTGTGCCTGATTACCAATCAGGTGGAGCTGGCATATAGGAGGCAGACAGCAAGCAGCTTTATCTGTCGTGCTGCTCCCCTAGAAGCATTGCTGTGTGGGTGATCAAGTGGCCATGCTGTTTGTTGTGTGCTCAGCTAGTTTTGTTTGTGTCCCGGTGTTGAGGATTGTGTTTTGTTTTTGTGGGGATTGTTTTCGGTTGACCTGGAATTAAATACTTGATTTACTTTGACCTATTTTCTTTTTGCAATTTTGTTACACCCCATTTCGCCCTAGACACCTTTGGCTCGTAACAACAGATAAAAGCATTAGTACTTATATGACCTTCTCTGAATGTTTGAATGCATATATCCAATGTTTCAGCACAATTTACCCTGAATACTACCCCTGGATTACTCCCTTTCTAACCCAAATATTGGGTATACATATATTATGTATATGTTTATACAGAGTGCCGTCTGTAAGCTTCAACAGAGAGTTTATGGCTTGTAGACCTTTGTGAATGTTGTAGCTCCTTCTTGGAGTTGTGCAAAACGTACTGAAACACTGAACAATTGTACATGTGCATACGCAAGTTTTAGAAAAGGTCAAATTAAGTTAACCTGTAAAGGTAAAAGCTGGGTTATACTTTCCGTACGGTTTATTTGTGTAGAAAAAGACCTGCACAAAAATCCACTTTTGGATAACAAACATCTAAACTAAAGCAGAAGTTTGCCATCGTTTACTCGGCCATCTACTTCTTACAGAAGAGGAATTGTGTGGTGTTTTTATTTGATGCTGCAACAAAAAAGGAAGAGAAGGTGGTCCACTCGTCCTTTTGAATGGGAGGAGTGCTGCAATCGCTGCTCGTTATTCTTCTCGCCACAGGGACTAGTAGCCCAGCAGGGGAATGCGCTTACAAAAGGCATGCTAAACACGGTAAAAGAAAATAAAAAAAAACAAATTGACCGCTTGCTTCAGTGTTTCAGTGTCAATGCGTCAGGGTAGGCTGCCTCATTTTAACTGACGATATTTCTATGCTTCAGCCGCGAGGATCTCCTGCTCACTTGCCATTTTTTCCCACGTCTCTCCGTCCGTGTAGTTAGACAAATTTTGGAGGTGCATGGAGTGTGAAAATGACGTAATTCATCCACGGGGAGCCGATGTGGAAAGCATAACACGGGTTTATAGTGCATTTTAGGTTCACACAAAAATTTCAACTGACTATCCTTAACTTTAATGTGAACTGAAATCATCATTTTATGTACTATCATTCTTATTGCAGTACAAATTAATGATGTAGTACAATGCAGTATAAGATATAAAAATGTTGGTTCTCAATTCCAAAAATCATGTGGAGGCAAACTGGAGTAGAAAAAGCCAGCGAATGACGTAATAATGTAGTTTAACTAATGAGGTATATGTGACACTGTAGTATCCTGCTCCATTCTGTCTACTGCTGTTAGTCATTAGCTACGCCTCGAAAGAGAGTAAAACGAGACAGACCAGGTCTTTGACTGCAAGGATGCTGCCATCACTGCCAGCAAGACAGAACTGGCTTTGTTTTCCAGGTCCTCCTCCATCTTCTCTGCTTTTGCTGATCCCAGTTTTCAGGTTGCCCATTACTCAAAGAAGTTGTAAAATATACAACAATAAATAAATTTATGAAATCTATAATACAGTATATGCACATACACAAAGACTGCAATTTTTAAAATATTGCCAAGGAAGGTCAATTTTAGACTTATGAATATTTATGAGGAGGTGGTCTCTTTTGAAAATGTCAGACCTATAAACCATATTACACCTGTCCCGCATTTCATTGGACCAGATTTTATGTAGAAGAAAGCTAATACATAACTTGAAAATAAGGACAAGAGTGGAAATGAAAATGTGGGAAAAGATTATTCAGGCTAAAATTGGAAATGAATTGATACAATTGATGAATTATGGAATGATTTTTCATGTATTTCCCAAGCAGATTTATATCTATATAGAGTTTAATGTGTCAATGTATGTTGCTAGTAAAGATACAGTCAGGAAAAACAGTCTGTAGACCAAAATGTTGATTTATGAGTTTTGAATGAAAACACTCCCTTTACCTCTTGAGCAGTATCTATTTAGATTTAGAAATTAATTCATTTTCTACTGCTTATCCTCACGAGGGTCACAGCGCACGTATAGACAAACAACCATTCACACTCACATTCAAACCTATGGACAATTTGGAGTCACCAATTAACCTAGCATGTTTTTGGAATGTTGGAGTAAACCGGAGTACCCGGAGAAAACCCACACATGCACGGGGAGAACATGCAAACTCCACACAGAGATGGCCGGGCGGGGAATTGAACTTCGGTCTCCTAGCTGTGAGGCCTGCGTGTTCAGCATTACCGATGGGTTGAGGGGAGCTGTAATGCGTTTTTCCCACCACAAAGCCTGTAATGCCAAGGTCTATTGTTTATGTATAATAATAATTTATGTATAAACCATGCACAACATGTATGAGTAGAACATTCCATAGATTTATATAAGTTTGGATTTGGGAGTGTGAAATTGCATTTTAGTAGTCTCAGCAATCTCGTATATTTTCTCATGCTTGATGCATGCCAATAATTTGACCTTTCTGAAACAGATCAACATCTTTTCCTCCGCCAGGAAAACAGAATACTTCTTGTAACGTGGTTATTTAACAAATGAAACCCAAGTCACTGCATCATTTAGGTGTGTTTTCTATGTACTAAGAAACAATGTGTAATGTTAACTACCTTATGGTACTGTATGTGGTCTACCGTGGTAAACTACACTGGAGTCCCCACCCTAACCTGCAGTCAATTGAGTCGCACAACAAACAAAAACATGTTCAGGAAGTGATACCAACCAAGGCGGAGAAGACACAACATGATCCCAAATATTTGCCAGCGGTGAACTCCCAACCTCCTCAAGTATAAAAAAAAAAAAAAAACATAAAAACCTTGTCACTTCTAAACAGCATGGACCGAGTCATGAAAGCAGGGGAGATAAAACAGAAATGTTAAATAAGAAAAACAGAAAGTTGCCTTCCCCTACTGCTTATATTCCTCATCAAAGTATGTGAGTGAGATGTGAGAAGATGGTGTACTGCTGTGAGAGCTAGTCTGATAATTAGCTTTTTTTTTTTTTTTTTAATCGTAGCCTGTCAGACTTCTCATAAACACGACCTGGTCTCTTCAGAGGTGATATTTTGGTAATGGTAATGGTTTTATTTCATTTGAACATGCATCAGATGACAATTGAATGCATCACATAATCAGTTCACAGTTCCACATGTCCAAAAGGAGTAGGAAGAAGCAAAGCTTATTAAATCCTACCCCTCCATCTGGTACTTTTACAATCAGTAACTGTTACATTTGTTCACTTCCTGCTTTCCTAATATAATTATTATTATTTTTTTTTACATTTTATTTTTTTCAAGTACCAAAGTATGAGGTGATATGACCATCCAATGACATAATGGGTACCATAGTAAGTGTCAATATAGTGCTATGTATAGCACATCATGACTGGTTCAAGACTCTTCATCCTTGTATTTAGCAAACATCAACTGCTTGTATTGTTTCTTGAATTGGCTCATCGTTGTGCATTGTTTGAGGGTCTTACTCAATCCATTCCATAGTTTGATTCCACATACTGAAATGCTATGGCTTTTTAACGTAGTCCTAGCATAGAAGTGTTTCAAATGTAGTTCTTCCCTGAGATCATATTTCTCCTCTCTTGTAGAGAAGTATTGGATGACATTTTTAGGTAATTGGTTATTTTTAGCCTTATGCATTATTTTAGCTGTTTGGAAATTAACTAAATCAGCAAGTTGAAGTATTTATGATTTTAGAAATAAGGAGTTAGTATGTTCTCTGTAGGCGGCATTATGAATTATCCCTACTGACCTTTTTTGCAGTACATTCAGCAAGTGGAGATTGCTTTTATAGTTATTAGCCCATATTTCCACACAATAAGTAAGATATGGTAGAACCAGAGAGCAATAAAGAGTGTAGAGTGATTTCTGATTGAGAACAAGTTTTGCTTTATTCACTACTGAAATATTTCTGGTCACCTTATGTTGTATATTTGTAATATGAGGTTTCTATTGTGATCCCATTTTCATTCATATTAACATAGTGATGGCATTGTCACTTTTCGGTGGATAATTTGGATTTAAGGTCATGGTTTGGTTTATTTTGGGTACAAATGGGCGAGGTGAACCATCAGTGTTGGTGGAGACCTGCCAACATGTACGAATTCATCGTACTCAACATGCATCAGTTTCTCAATGGTATTCCAAATTGGGGTCATTCAGTTCGTCCAAGGAAATCAAGCAGACAGCATGTCCATAGGAAAAACATTTTATTGAAAAAAAAGTTTTCAGTTTGTAACAGACTGGTGGAATGTGTGTTATACAGTATATCCTCACTTTGAACTTCAGATTTTGAACGCTGAATCCATCTTTCACAACCTGTCCAACTCATTCATGACAGGACGGGACAACAGCCACCCGGTAGACATGACAGGACAGAGAAGAGGAGGAAAAAAAAAAAAAAAGAAGGGACAAAAAGAATTCCAATGCAATTATAATACTGTGTTACTTACAAACTGGACTGAAATTAAATCAAAAATGGATCCAAATAGAAAGAAATTCAATAAATATTTATGGTACACACTTATGGCACAAATATGCAGCAGTCAGTTTGGCAAATTTTTGCTTATTTTTTCAAACCAAATTACCATGGAAACAGTGCAACGGGGAAGGAAGTGGGGAGTACACTGGCTTTCCATTGAGCACTAGCTAAAATACATAGCAAAACTTCAAATTTTATACAAAACATTTGACTTTGAAGAGTTTATAAAAATGTTTTTTATTGTGTTCTCATTAATATTTACAAGCTATTTACCAAAAAAGTAGTATGCTCTCGCTGAAGTGTATTCCATCTTTTTTCTGAACATTTTTCCATTTTAATTTCCTAAAAATGTGAATAAGGCTATTGTAACAACCCAGGGTCCATATACAATACAAACATTAATGTATTTACAGTTTATTACCGACAGAAGAATGGTGCAAAATTACTGTGTCGAGTGACCAAGGGCTGACCATACGAGCAAGGCTTTTTTTATTTTATTTTTTTATTTTTACAGGAACCTGACGTGCCTTTTTCTCGCCCGCTTGCTAAGACTCTCACGACCTGTCAATAATGTTTCAAACAAACATTACACCAAATCTGGTCCATGTTGGGAGAGAGTTAGTCAAGTGACATCGAAAGAAGAGATGCCAGATTCAAAGAAACAAATAAGATTGTCATATTCTGCTGCAATTATACAGCAACAAAACCATTTGTTTGTTCTAGGAGTGTGTTATTTTCTCTATTTCTATTAATACCAGTTGTCTGTCAGACATTTTTAATGGTTAGAATTTTCAAAGCTACCCTTTCGCACCATTGCAATTTAACCCATAAGAAACCAGACCCATTTCTGTTTTATAGGGGATATTTCATTCTTAATTTTTTTTAATAAATATTGTGAAGTAAAATATGTTACATTTGGTGTTTATGGTTAATGTAACTTGATACCTTTTGTGCTTAATACCACAAATGTACTGTATTTTGAAGTTCTTTGCCTTGCCAAGAACTACAAATCATCAAAATGGTGATATTTATTGTCTTATTAGCATTTTTTCTGTCACATCAGGCTGTGAGCCCAAGAGTGATATTTTAATAGCTTGTTTTATATGAATTAATCGAAGCAATATAGTAAGATCTGTTAAATTGGAATATCTGACACCCTATTAAAGCATTACAATTGTTAAATTGCTTTCAAATGAGCTTTAATGGCAAAAAATGGGCTCGCTGACTTGACATTTTAGGTAAGACACATCCTGTGGAGTCCAAAATCTTTCCTATCCATAACTTAAGGACTTAATGAGTCAATCAATGGGTTCTTATGGGTTAAAATAATACTATCAGTAATGGAGAATAAAGCTAACAGCCTGTTTTGACATACACTGTTTGTATTGTGTCATTTGAAACATCTTTCAGTGGTTAAGAACACTTTCCATATGTTTTTTTTTTTTGTTTTTTTTAATATCAGAATTGATTAAAAAAATAAATAACAATTGCATATTTGCAGATTTTGTAGCCTCTTAGAGGCACAAACCTCATTATACTAGGCTTGGCTTTTGGGTGAAATTTGATGTTGTTAATGAGGAAATGACCAGATGAGGTGGTATACACTCACAACAGCCAAAATAAAAGCAAGATATTAATATGAAATGACTGAAATACCAACCCGAATAGTCACACACATACGCACATGCACAGGTAACATGAAGGGTGTGTGTGTGTGTGTGTGTGTGTGTGTGTGAAGAGAATCAGTATGAATATGCTTTGGGAACTGCTACACTGAGCGAGATGGGGAGACACAGCTACTCTGCTCTAGAAGAGCCAAGGGTCCCTGATACCCCACCTGGCCAAGCTTCCTCTGGAGAGCTCGTGAAATCACAGGACTCGAGAATATATCAAATAATAAAAACATCTAGGTTGCATAATGTGCGCTGATACCATATTCTATGTATAAATATTACCCTCTTGTCCGTGCCAACATCTGTGCTGTAGTGTCTATTATAAATAAATTCTCATATTTGTCTGTAAAATGTACATCAACTTACTCAAATTACAAAACCCAAAACATGTAAAATGATGGAGATGGAACAACACTGATAATGTAAGGCCATGTCCACACAAACATGGATATTTTCAAAAATGCGCATTTCTGCTATTCCGGTGTTCCATACCTATTACGGATGCATTTTGGCCAATCAGAAGCCTGGAAAAATTCATATTATGACACCCGGGAAACATTTTTTTAATCACGCACTGCATAAAATTAAACCAATCACCATAAGTCAATAATCGAGGGCTTTGTGGTTGCATTTGTGTTGCGATGCTAACTGCTACGTGACGTTTCCATCAATATACACGTACACACGAACGCCAGCGAATTTTAGAAAAACGGAAGATAATTTATACCTCAAGCACTAAAATGGACACATGTGTAAAACAAGCAAGCTGTCTAAGACCAGCAGATATGTTATGAATCATAAACCAGAACACTAATGCCACCGACTTAGCACCATTTGAAAGCTAACGCTCAGCCCTTCCAACGCTACAAGTATTCTTCTTCTTCGCCTTCTAAAATTCACGCAGTAGCAAACATATGTACATTTTCACATCTACAGGAACCATCAAAGTCTCCGCTTTACTTTCATACCAACATCGTCCCTTTAGACCTTGTACATGCAGAAACAAATGGTATTTATTTTGCATATGTCTTCTTCTAGCAAGGCTCTCGCGTTGTTAAAATTCATTGGGCTCATGTTGCACATTTCTTATGACGAAAGTCGCTTCATACTCAAAATGCTAACGGTTTTTACAACAGACAAAGATCTATATTTGCGTGTGGACGAATGACCAAAGCACATGGAGAAAATCTTTTTTCTTTTTTTTTCCAAAGTATCCATATTTGTGTGGACATAGCGCAAGAGCATGTCTAAAAAAAAAAAAAAAAAACAGGTGAGCTCAGGTCATGCTTATTTGGGCTCTCTGATCCATAGGGCAAACTTAACAGTACCTCGAACTGTTTCACGCAGCTTTATTAACCTCAGCCTGTCTTCACCTGATGCAAAAACAAAAACAAAAAAACTGTTAAGGCAAACTGGATTTCTTATTGCCCTTAACGCTTTCCCGCCTCTGATTTCAAAGAGACTCCTCCAGCCAGGATAGAGCATCTCTCCTTTTTCGTGGTCTGTCTGCGAACTGCTGTGAAGAGGTACCAAAATGGGGTTGAAAGTGCTGCTCTATGTTTATAAAGTCGTCCGCTCCGATGACATGTCATTTTTTTTAAAAACAAGAACTTCGTTACTCCACTTGTATTTGAATGTTACAGAGAAAAATATGTGCCTGTATGACATGAATTAAATCTCTATAAAACTACATTTCAAATCAAATGCAACACAAGGTGCCCTAAAGTCTCTTTACAATGGAACAATTGATTACAAATGAATAGATAAATAAAAATGTGAAGTTTTTTCGACTCGTTAATAACCTCTATGGGCGCCATTAAGCTACGCGGAGTAGCTCCTCCCACTCCAAACCCTTTTTGCGTAGCTTGACACGGATCTCCCCACAAAAATCTCTGCTTGCGTTGTAGCAACATCGACTTTATGGTGGCTTATAGTACATTATGTCCCGTGTGTGACTTTCAGGGGGCGTACAAGCCAATAACACTCCAATATTACTCAATCAAGGCTATCAAGCTAAGCAGCCAATGAGTGCCAAGGTAGCTCACTGTGTCGACTCACTGGAAAACCTTTCCCCTTGTGTTTGGGTAGAGAATTGCAACCTCAAAAGGCCCATGACTGAGCAGAATAATTGAATGGTACCCAATTTCTTTTCCATGTTACCTGTAGAATCAGCTCATCACTGGTGGCAATGGTATCAGTGATCTTTGTTCATGACTCTGTATCTTTAACATTGTCCAGAAGAGTCATATCTGGTGAACGATTCAGTCCATCGGGCCAGTGTTCCAATCTGGAAATGTTTTGTGTCATGCAGTGTGATTTTAAAATCTTCAATAACCACTGAGTACATGAAACAAATCTGATTAACAAATCTCATCAATTGCTGTTGTAATACATGTTTTAATTGTAAAGAGACTTTGTGGACACTCGGTACATTTTGACACAGGGTGGGATGCATTTCTCTTTAAAAACCCTTCAAGTAACAAGTATGTAGCAACAGGAGAAACGGTGCAACCCTCACTAAAAGCCAAACACTTGACAAAGTGGTGGTGATGTGTGTGTGTGTGTGTGTGTGTGAGTCAGTCAAAGTCCCAGACAGGACTGGTGCAAGAACTGATCCCTTTTCCTCGTTCACCCGGGACATCCAAGAAGTCTCTGCAGCCAGTGAAGATCAAGGGAGAGCAGCCATTTTGGTTCAAGGTAAAATGGGCTTTCACTTCAAAAGCGCTTTCATACCTTGGAGGTATTCAAAGTGCTTTGACACCGTCACCCCATTCACCTACTAATGACGTAGCGATCAAGGATACTTTGACTGGTCACGGGGAGGGGGACAGAGGATCAAACCCAGAACCTTCAGACAAGGAGACGAACGCTTTACCACATGATCCATGCCAAGATGGTCATCGCACATCCTGTTACTCATCCTCCGGACTCAAATGTTTGCATCTTTCCAGCTCGTTTTGAGGCGGTAGTCTCTGTGATGGTGAAGGCAAACATGCCTCTCCACGTCCACAGTCATATGTTCATCCAATCCAAGCACAGGGGTGAAGTGGGGGGGGGGAGACACACTTGCATACCTCAAAACTCTTTGATCTCACATTACTTAAGCTCCCCTAACATACTGGCCACACGTACACAAACCAGAACGGGGGTAGGATTAGCCTCCACCCCCAGAAGTCCTGGAAAGTAGCAACAGCGGCGACAGTAGCCAATCTGCCAATCCCAGCCAGACTGTGAAATACCAGAGGAAGTTGGTATAAGCAACCTTTCACGAAGAAAATATCGACAACATAGAGGGGAGGAGTTGGCAGATTGAGAGAGAAAGAGCGAGGGAGTTTGTTTGCAGCCATGATGGCGGCTGAAACCAAGAACTGGCCCTCTTTTTCCCTGGGATTGTTCCTGTATGTCTTTTTGCTTTCAGAGTTCCTTCAGACTTTGTAATAGATGTTGGCAGGGCTCTGCGGTGGCATCTCTTGGACTATGTAGACCGGGTGGCCATAATCGCCACTGACCTTCTCATAGTGGGGGCAGAAGACGCTGTCAGCAGTCCTGAGCGGGATGATAATGTCGCTGGGCTCTGAGCCATTATTGTTCCCGCCACCGCCACTTCGTTTAGGCGTGGCCAGAGTACTCAGAGACAACGTAGCTGCATGCTGTGGCGAGTGCTTGCGGTGACGCCGCCGGTACTTGAGCAGCAGGAGGACCAGCATGATGATGATAATGATGAAGATGACACTGCCGGAGGCAATGCTGACAAAGATGGCCACCCCGGAACCGATGATATTGGATGACTTTCCACCTGTGTTGTTTTGTTCACTTTCTCTGGACGCTACACCTGACAAGACATGGAACAAATACGTGAGTGTCTCACATGACCGTAGCGGTGTTTGTTTACTAGCTTGTGTTGCAGATACAGTTGTCCCTCATTTAGAGCGGTTAATTGGTTCCAGACCCCACCATGATGAATTCATTTATGGTAAATAAGTGGAATAGTTAAGCATAGAAAACCTGCTTCGGACTTTCTAAATATATTTTTTTACATTATTAGAGCCCTTTGGACATGAAATAAGCCCCCAATAGTCACATTTACGTCGGTTTTCCCTAAGATTTTTTGAAGCTCCCGTGCATTGGAGTCAGATTGTCACCACTGTGTTGTCCTGCTGCTGCTATGGCAAGTTTTTATTTTATTTATTTACATTTACTGTCAGTAATAATGTCCCATTAGTGTCCTTTTTATAGGCTTGAACACAAAATGCATTCATTTTCTCTCTTTTACCCGTCAAGTGCCAACAGGCGCTAATTGTGGTCAATATGTAAACAATAGGCTAACGCACGTGTATCGATATAGCACTCTTTAAGGCCGTGGCCTATTTTTAATATGACTATGTCCCAGAGATCTAGCTACCTATACAACTACTATAAACTGCGAGAAACATTACAGATACTGTATACTAGAAATCATGGACACATTCAATCAAGAAATAGTAGCTAGCTTGTAGAAAACACTAGACTTTTTTTCTGCAAACTAGCTAGCAACTAGCTAGCTAGCTAACTAGCAAACTTTTTAGCTGCTACAAGTGAATGGGTAACTTTTGTCATAAGTATCTTATCACTAGTTTATCTGCAATCGTAATAATAAAGAAATGTTGCCTAACTTCTTGTACACTTTCTTAGTAATCGTACAATATTGTGAATTACTCTTTGGCATGTTCAATGTTATCGTATTAGTCAAGATGGGAATGGACTACTCCCAGCATTGCTTGTTTTAGCCTTTGGTAATGAGCTAGCTTACTTTGTTATTTTGGAGAAGACATATCTTGCGTTTGTAACATGACTGTCACATTACAATCACTCCAAAATATTCCCTATATGTTACGTGGTGCTGTGATGTATTGTTGTTGATTAGACAATACAAACCACAATGATTCTAAAATCAGAGAGGTGCAGAGGAGGTGTTTAAAAAATCACATCAGGTTTCAAGGAAAAAAGTACAGTCATCCTCGGCTTTTTATTTTTTTTAACATCTTTTATCGTGTCTTCTCCATGGGGAGGCATGACTAAGAGAAGAGGGCTTTTGTGAAAATGTCACATTCGTTCAGTGGCCATTCGCGTTCAGCATATGAAGACTGCAACCTTGAAAGTAGGGCAAGCAAAAGCTTGATAGCACATGCAGTACGTAATTGTATAGATGGGGTCAATCTGGCAAATTGCAGTCACGATTGATGAATTATATTTTTAAATTCGACAGCGGGAATGGTTGACAATATGGAACAAAATTCATAACTCCCAGAGATGGTTTATATCCAGCACTGAAGGCTAGGTGTGCTGTTATCTTCACGGAACAGGTGCTCCATGGTTTCCCTATTCTGTGCTGATCTCTTGCGGCATGAGAAGTGCGTTATCTGTTGCAGCACTGAGCTAAGGGTTGATAGAAGATGGCAGGGAGTCCAAAAACAACAACGCATCTGCACAGATGCCCGTATGCTCCTGCTAGCAGCTGACAAGTGGGATTTTATGTGAGAGCATTGCAAATAATTTGGCTACATAATGAATGTTTTGAGACACAGACGAGTTAAGCCATGTATCAAATGGTGTGGGACAGCCATGGTGATACCTTTAAAGTCCTTCAGAGCAGGTAGGTCAGAGATGTGTAACGTTTTAATAGCTGGCATTAAATTACTGATTAATTGGTGGTTCTTTCTATCCAGAACTTCACCCACAAAGCCAAATTGTTTCCATAAATTCTCCACTCATTTAGCACTTCGAGAGGATTTCAAGTGGCTCACCTGGCTTCTCCAGTACTTCATTTGTTTTGTGGGTGTCCTTGCTGTCTGGGTGTTTTGGAGAGTTGGGGACCTTGGTGGGGTTGTCTTTGGGTGAAACAGGGTCTGACGGGTCTAGAAAATAAAATGCACACATATTAATGGTCTCATCTTGTTTTTCGGTTTGATGCAAAGTTTGAGTCTTTTCATCTTGCACAAAACTGATCAGCGGTTCCCTGAGGTTATATTTGGGGTGCAAACACGCATGTGCACAGTGTGTGTATGTGTGGGGGTTCGAGGGGGCTGATGATCAATAAAACAACCACATACTGACATCTGATCGTAATGCAATCACTCCCCCACCATTCCACTTAAACTTCCACGATAGAAAGCACCATAAAGATTCAAAATAAGTCCACCTGGTCCAAATAAAGACGGGGTACACTGACGGGAGTTGATAGTCGTTTGCTTTGAGTCTTGAGCATTAACTTTAAGATATTTTCAAAACTGTTTCCCTGATGAAAGAGCCAGCCTCAGGAGCTTAAGAGACTAGAAAGCACCTAAGCAGCACATTCGGGAATAATTATTGAAGTCATTTAAATTAGGATGTGGTTTATTAGTTGTGTGGAGTGTGTGTATGTGTGTGGACATGTGGTAACAGTCACAGTTGTGTGTGTGTGTGTGTCTGCATCTCAATGAGAATAACAGCGCATGCAAGCTTGCTCAACTGTGTGAACGTTAGAGCGCATCACCTGCCTCCCACATCCCAAGTGTCATAGACACGACAAAGCCGCATGTTGTACCATCACTTGTATCTAGTCATGACATTTGTTGCGTGGACAATTTTGACTGTTTAGTCAGTTTATTCCTAGCACGACACACACAGACTGTAATACTCACTTTGTCCTACTTTCATGATCATCTTCATGGACTTGGTCTTGCAGACGCCGCCCTCCTGGTTGTCGATACCCTCCATTGTGCCGTTTGAAGTAGCTACAACACAAAGAGTGGAAAAATGTTAGAATTAAAAGTATTTGGATTTTCCACACTGCACGGTTGTAGAGTGGTTAGCGCGCAGGTCCCGCAGGTTGGAGAGCCAAGTCTCGATTCCACTGTCGGGCATCTCTATGTGTAGTTTACATGTTCTCCCCGTGCATGTGTGGGTTTTCTCCGGGTCCTCCGGTTTCCTCCCACATTACAAAAACATGCTAGGTTAATTAGCAACTCCAAATTGTCCATAGGTATGAATGTGAGTGTGAATGGTTGTTTGTCTATATGTGCCCTGTGATTGGCTGGCGACCAGTCCAGGGTGTGCCCCGCCTCTCGCCCCAAAGACAGCTGGGATAAGCTCCAGCACCCCCACGACCCTCGTGAGGCTGAACGGTAGAAAATGAATGAATCAATCAATTTTCCACTATTAAATTTCTTAGATATCAAAGGTTATGGGACAAAAAAAAGTGGTAGACCCTCCAAAAATGTCACATGTACAAAGCCAGAGAATCCTGTGTGTGAAGATACAAACCTACCCTCAACCAAAATGAATGCCCTTGCTGATACTGACAACCTGGTAACCACAAGAAGATTGAGCTGGCTATGTGAAGATGTTGATATTAATCATAGGGATGCGGTCTTGGATTTTAAAAACACTACCTGAAGCACTTGAAATATAATAGAGCGGTAAAAGAAGGGATAAAAGGGCACATAAAAGTGCCTATGTAGAACCAAGCCTAATTTCATAAACTCTGGGCTTGACAGGCTTGCTAGAAAAGTCATCCAAAATAAATCTGTTTGTCGCATTCATATTTTGTTGTACGAAATTATTCATGCTGGTCTTGGATTGCTTGCTTGTTTTCGACATTGACCCAATTTAAGTGCTTGTGGTTTGAATTGGTTTTGGCTGAGCTGACAGCTAGTGTTCTTGTATTTATGTGAATATATAGCATGTGTATGTTGATACAACTGACGCAGTTACCATAGCAACATAAACGCAAGCACTATGTTAAAAGGTCCAATCCTGTAATAAGAAGTAGAAGCGAAGGAGCGAAAAACGACATGCCTCTGGAGGCTGCTAAGTTGAACTGCAGCCGTCTGGCGGTTTGACTGGGTGAGGGGGGGGAAGCAAATGGGGTGGGGAGCAGGGGCTTGTGGTCTATCAGGTCAGTAACACAGAGGCTAACGAGCTGCTGGGGCTTAGCAGCTTGGCTTCCTGCCAGAGCGCAGTGGCCCGCATTCACTACATCTGCCCCCACCTTCCCGGGACCCCACCCTTCCTCTGTTTCTCCTATGAACAACACCCCACCTTCCAGCCATTACCTCTTTCTTTAAGGTTCCCCTCCCATTTACGGAGATTCTCCTTCAACTGCAAACACATTGGCAGCTCTGGCAGAAAGATGCTGATCGAGATTGTCTTTAAAAAATCAAGCTCAATTTCCTCGTTGTCCCTTTTCTCTTTGTTGTCTCCCTCCCAGGAACTAATGATTTTGATCAGAATCCCCTGGCTTCCATGAGACTGCGATGGGAGCAGACACAAAGAGCATGTTAACAAGGACTCCCTCCCTCCTTCCATTCTGCCTCCTCTCGCTCCGTCTCCCTCTCTACTGACCTATGGCTTTCCAGTAGAGGCCGAAAAGCACATTACAGACAAAGCTCCTTAAAGGCTTGTGCTCCTGTGTGTGTCTACGTGTGTCTTATAAACCTGTTAGCGCAACACACATGATTTCAACAATCCTGTTGGACATCATTAAGCTTTTAAAACCGCCCGACCCCGGTACTGGGGGCAGCTGGGTTGTTTCTGTGTTGCTATGGTAATTGCTGCATAACTTGTATCAATACCCATATACTATCCAGCTATGTAACTGGAAAAAACATCAGCTAAAGAGTCTAAATTTAACCAATTAAAAGAAAAATGGAAGACAAGTCAAACTACATGAATTTTAAATGGTCAAATGTGGAAAACATGCAAGAGTCGGAGACCAGCGTTTGACATGAATAAGACATAAAACAAACAAGCAACTTGGCCCCATTTAAAAGCTAAGCCATTCCAAGGGAACAAGTATCATCACTAAATGATCACTAAAACACACCAAGATCATCCATGGAGAAAAATGTTATTATTTTGTACGTCTTTTGGGAGAAAAACGTCCCTCTTATGCCCAAGGTTTAAGAGGTTAATCACCTAAACACGTTGACTTGTGAGTGACCACCACGAGGGCATGTTTTTACAGTTGTGTTTACAGCACGATCCATTTGTGGTGTGTAGGGGGCCGGGTGCGGGGCAGTGACTGTGTTGGTAAAGTATTTAGGGCTCATCTACCAGAGGGTCATCTTTCTTCATTACCTTGTTTCTGTACACTAATAATCCAGCTGTATAGATGGCCGATGTTGTCAAAAAAAGGTATGTCGTGAATAACTTAATAAAACAAATAACATGGAGCATAAATAGAATGAGAGGTTAAACAGTACAGTGGAACCTCGGTTAGTGTACGCCCCGGGTAGCGTTTTTTTTGGTTTAAGTCAAAACTGACGCCAATTTTGTGATTCGGTTCACAAACATATTGTCTTCTCTTGTAATTAACACACTACATGGGTCCATCTATGTTGCCCGCCTATGATGTCATCAAAGGTTGACTCTGTGGTTCTTTACTAACTAACACAGTTACAACACAAATCTCTGATTTTCTTTTGGTCGCAGCTGCAAAATATCCTACAGTGGAGTACCAGCATTTTTATGAAGAAATTTGAATTTAAGAAATAAATTATGCAAATTTCCCCATGGGGATGAATAAAGAAATGCCTACCTACCTAAATAATAATATGAAGGTGGTTTCACATTTCTTACTGGAAAAAAAATTTAATTTTCGGGTATGCTTTGATCTGAGTCGGACCTTACGGAGCGGATTAATGACACTAATGAAGGTTCCACTGTATGTGATTATTGATTGGTCTCTTCTGAACCAAACCAGACACAGCCAGGCTGGGTTGACTAGAATACAAACCAGACAGATAGGTAACCTGCTAATCATCATTTTACTCATTCTATCTTGGACATGTTTGGCGAGTTGGATTCATACAAAGAACTCAGATATGATCATTTATCTTGATAGATAACCCTACAAGACTCACAGAAAGGACAGGACAGGGATGTATCAAACAAATAAGGGAAAAATAGAACAGAGTCTGCAGGCATGAATGAATGTATTTTCAATGCTTTTTGACCTTTCGACATGATTGGAAATTTGGTGGTTTGAAATTACACACACGTACAATCACACACAACTGTGTAAACAGCCTTCACAGTAGGTAGAAGCCACCAGGAAAAATCACTCAGCAGTTCTAAAAAGGCGATGCTTTGAGGTTAAAGTGACAGCTGAAGTAGCTCAAGTAAAGCAGTCTTTTCACAAAACGGTGAAGTTAATTGTATTTATGTAGAACAGGTCTATACATTGCATATACAAAAACAAACTAAATATGCTTATTTTATTTTATTTACAAAACAGGATGCTATTTCTATCTCTACACAGTCACACATTTACAATTTCTCACCGTCTTCCTACCGCATGCATCAAAGAGCATTTTTTGTGTGTTAATTTGAACACTGTCTAGTGCTTTCTTTTATAAAAGTTTGTGAACCAGAGGGGCAATTGCAGTACGTTTGCACAGTGTATTGATTACCAGCCCGATTCCACACCACACAATCCACACATAAGCAGCACAGATTTAAGTGTGCACCCAAAATGTAAATGTAGAGAAAGAAATCTCATGAATCGTCTCCGCCGTGCACGGAAATGTGTGCACGTGTGTGTGTTCTTCTGCATCAAGGGAACTCCCCCGGCAGTTTCGACCTATGGCAGCATAACTAAGAGACGAGTCAGCCTTTTTCACGTATCAAAATTGTTATGTTTTTATTCTGCCACCGGCCTGAATCAGGAAGATGGTTCCACAGGAGAAGAACCTCTACCTCTACATTCTTTTCATAATTCTTGGAACCACAAGTGAATGTAAGCTCTGGGAGTGTAGCGTTGGACTAGGTTGATAAGGTACAATGGTGTCTGGCTATATCGTGCTTTGTAGGTGAGGAGGAGGATTTTAAATTCAATTATACATTATAAAAGGACCCGGTACAGCTAAGCTAGAACATGAGTAATATGATCTCCTGTGCTGGTTCTTAACTCGACCCAGGCACCTTGGGAGGTAAAGATTTATAAGTGGAAAGTCTACCCTGACTGGGAAGACACGCAGCTAAATCAGGAGGGACCGATGTAGACGTAAGCGTAAGAATTGGCAAAGAAATGAGTGAGAAGAATATCTACCATATGCATACAAAATATAAGGGTAGAAACAAGAAGAAACACTGTAACTGTCATAACCGTCCAGATATAAGTGTTTGCTTACAAAGGATACTAATACTTTATCCAGATGTGATCAGCATCCAGTAATTATGGGAAAGGACAATTCAGAAATTCATAGAACAGGAAATACAGTAAAACCTATTGAAGTCGACATCCCTTGGACTGGCTGACTCATGTTGACAAAAAAAAGCTGTTGACATAACCAAAAATAACCACATTTACTTGTGACTTCCGCCATGCATTTGCAAGGCTCCCAAAGTGCTTCACAATAAAGTGGACCCCATTATTCATTCACTCCTCAGTCACACACTGGTGATGGTAACTACATCTGGAGCTGAAGCTGCCCTGGGGTAGTCTGATGGAAACCAACTCGCACCTAAGGCCTCTCCTCATACACTAGTGTGGGCAGCACGAGATAAGCTTAGTAAAATAAATGTAAAATATGACCGGAAAAACAAATGTTTTCATCACAAAATTCAATAATAAATCTTTAATGACCCACAAAATGATATTAAACAATATTATTGTCAACATTGTCAACATCTTTGTGTTTTTATTCATTATTAGTATCAACATTATGCCTTTTTGCACAATTTTTCCACTTTTGCTGTTTATTTCTTTCAACAGAAAGCCCCTGCATCACACTCTGGACACCCATGCATGTGAGATGTTGTCAGGCTACGGAGGAGTGCAGGGCCTGGTCAGGGATTGGGTTGCATTTTGGCGGGGGTTATGCAGCTTTTAGATGCGGACTGCACAACGGTTCCACTCCCGATCGCAGATACTCACCTCAGTTGACCGCTTGTATTTAATTACCAAATCAATGCATGACGCAAGGAACACTTACTGTTTTTCATTTTTAATATGCACCCTACTCGCTAACTATAAAAGTGCCAACACGGATCTCTTCAATATTTGAGGTGTGTTATGAAGTTGAAATGGAGCTAGCGTGATTAGAAACACTCGATGGTTAGCAGTACAGACGGGTATGAACATGTACATGTTTTGATCTGAAAAATCTTAAGTGTGTTTGATCAAATGTAGAATTACTACAGCTTCTGCTTGAAAATTAACACGGCTGTTCAAGTCCGATAGAAAAAACAGCCAAATGTCACTCTCTGATACTGGGAACACCGAGGTAGGTTGATTTGCAAGGTGTGCGTAGAGCAATTTATTTACAGTTCCAATCATGCCTTGCGCACTGTCACTTCCATATTACTGTATTAGCAAATACAGTAGCAACACCGTAGTTCACAGTCTCTTCTGGCTACCCTATTCTTTTTATTTCATCATGTTTTTATATCACAAGCCCAAGTGACAGGGTGCCACCCATCACAATACTTTTTTTCTTTAAAGCTTGAGGAATGAGGAGATCTTATGGCACCCCTACTGCTCAAATTCCTTTGGAGATAGTCTCACACACACAAGTCACGTCACACATCACAACAAACAGAAAGGTAATCCTGTGCGTCTCCCTCTTCTGTCTCCTTCTCTCGGTTAGGGCCACTATAAAACTAGCAACAGCACAGAATGAAAAGCCATTTTAAACACATCTCACACTCGTTTTCTCAATGGCGAGCTGCAATGAAGCCAACTGAAACTGTTCTCATGTATAAAAAAAAAAACTCCTACATTACAGATAGCTCAGTGTTTACTGCGGGGGCTGACAGGAAAGCTCACATTTAAAATATAATTGCATTTTCTCACTTGCATCTTGTCACTGTCTTGTTTTTGTTGTGTGTTTTTTTTTTAATTTGTAGGCAGACCACAATGAAAATCTTGTTCTGTACACTGCAATCTGCTTTGATGGCAATTGTTGATTTTGGTGTGGTTATAATAACTACACAGGGCTGTGGCCCTCATAAATAGTGGAAGAAAACAAATTTCAAGTATCCGGGGACAATGGAAGGATCCAAGAAACACAGATAAGAAGAAAGAGAAATTGTGATGCACACAATGAGAGAATAAGCACGAGGAAGACTGAGCAATCCAAGAGAGACAAAGGCAGCTATGATCTAAATACTCAGCATAATTAACATCCGTCGGGTTGCTGTGAAGCGTGAAGCCATCATCTCAGTGCTGGAGTTGTAGGCTGGTTAATGCCCATCACCACAGTTTGTCTAATCACCTGTGACAGGGGGCGCCTTAGCACTCAGGGATTCCAGTGACCCTTACAAAAAGGCCAGGCCAGAGCTGGGTCACCCCAAATACCAGCGCTGTCTAAAAATTACTACTGCCAGGTACCTCGAAAAGTATATTGTCGGTATTTATTCAACAATTAGTATTCAAGTACTTATATTGGCACAATTTTTGCATAACATGACATTATGGTATGAATGCACATTTACTGTAATCTTGTTAGAATTTTACGTAATTATGTGAATGCTGACCCAAAAGCATCAAAATACTGTATTTTTTTTTATAATTATTATTGTCCTTATTCGCCCAGCATACTGGCTGCACTTGATTATCATCAGTAACTATACATCAAAATGGATTGGCATTGTCCAGTTAAGACATTATGCAACACAGTGGGTTGCAGTCAAACATCGGTTTTTTTTTTTCGTACAGTCTCGATTATTGTACAATACTAACCCGTACTATATCATTCTGTAGATTGGAGTACCCAAATCTGTGCATTCTTAATTTTTTTTAATTCTTCATTTTTGTTATTTTTTAAGTCCAACTGCTAAATAACCTCCCATGGGGCCAAAGAAAAGTTGCTACCACCATCAATTACATAAAGATGGTGAGAAACACTATTAAATTCAAGAAAGAACACATCACAAAGTACATCCCCTTCGCTCCCCTCCGCTCTTCTCCGCTCCTTCTCCGTAAAAATGATCAATTCCACTTGTCAGTTGACTGTAATTGCATTTGTTGTTGATATTTTTGTGTGTCTGGAACAGATTATTGGATTCACATTATTTCCTACAGAGAAAAAATCTTTGGTTTTCATTCGTTTCAGTTTTCACTTTGGAAAAAAATGAATACATACCACAGCATATGTTATGCTATGTACTCTATATGTGTATATTGTGCACCCAATATATCTTCTTTTGTTGTTTTTAAATCTACTTCTCTCTTCTGTCTGTTCTGTCTCCACCACAATAACATCCATTTTTTCTTTCTACTTTGATCTGTCTTTCACTGTTTCCCTTGCTCCTTTTTTTTTTTTTTTTTTTGCTCATGTAATCTTCTTGAGTACAAGGCCCTCATCTTGAGGCCATGCTGCCGCAAACGATCACATCAAACTCATTTGCTCTCAACTGGAGCATCATGCGCAGCCACTTCCCATACACTTGCATGTGGGCATGTGTGACAAACACATGCACTGACGGGAATATCTGCAGACTTTAAAGCTGCCTGTCGGACAGATACAACCCAACGTGTGTCAAACAGGCGCCTCACACACGCGTTTGTCACTCTTTGCAAATAATGTTAAAAATAAATGAAATACTGCATATACATGAAAAGATGTTTGAAACTATGGTGTGGGCCTATCCATGAAATGTAAGTCTCGCCTTTGTACGGTTATCAGTATAAAGCAGCACTAATCCAATTGGTTGAGACCCAGATTTGTTGAATTGATGCGGGTTCCTTGGAAATCGTGAGAGGACATGGAGGATTAAACGGTGGTTAATTAATTATGTATCAAGTGCTCACTCCAAAAGACTAATCACATCCTTGCAGCAAACCTTGTGTGTGAGTCACAGGGAAGGGACACTCACACATGTACAGAACCCCCAAATTCAAGTTTTTCCATCTGTATCGTTTTAATATCACACATACTTCATCCATGCAAAATGTACTGTTTTGCACATTTTTTTGCTTCTGCTTTACTTGAGCTTGCTCGGCTGCAGAACTGAGGCAAGACAAAGTCAAAAAGATGTAATTAACAGAAAAATGTTACTCACTCCAAAAGAAAAACTGCTCCAGTTTTTTTGGGGCTTTTACAGCCATAAGGACCCACATCTATTTCTGCGTAGGGGGGCATGATGGAGGGGATATACCACAAACAAAATGGTGAAACACTTTCATATTACCGCGGCAAATTGGTCCCAGCCCCAACCGCGATAAGTGAATTTCTACCACTATTAGAGCTCTGTAGACATGAAATAACACCCCTATAGTGCCTTTTAAACT
Source organism: Doryrhamphus excisus (assembly GCF_037039965.1). Lineage (NCBI taxonomy): Eukaryota > Metazoa > Chordata > Actinopteri > Syngnathiformes > Syngnathidae > Doryrhamphus > Doryrhamphus excisus. The sequence continues at coordinate 16,995,580 of NC_136368.1, read as the reverse complement.
CATATTATTCTTTGTTTACACCACATTGTGCAACTCTTATGTGTGTAGGCTACGGGATCACTGCAGGGAGACAAGTGACGGCTACTACTTTAGCTACCAAGCTAACTAGTTAGCCTCCAATTACTTTATTTATTCTAAACTTGGGTGTGAAACAGAGTGGTGGAAGAAGAACAATGTAGGAAGTATCTCATCAGTGAAACTTTACTGATGCATAGTAACCAAAATACTACTGAGGACTTGTTGTTCAATATATATATATTTTTTTTTACTAATAATAGGCCACGAAAACACTGATCATTTTATGTTACTTTGTCCATGGTAAATTTATTCCATATTTGAAAATCACTTTAGCTTTTCCCGACCATACCAACACTAAGGAACTGGACAAATCTTGAATATCAGTTGGATTGTAAGGTTAATGAAATACACAACTACACAACTCTATATCTCCTCATTCATTACATAATGCTTCAGTCAATACTTACCGCTGTGTTATTCAGCGTGTCCCATACATTAATTTATCTTTGGTGGCACGCCACTAATTAATTTTGAGAGCCACAAATCAATTCTTAATGAAATCGATTACGAATTTTACACGTTTATGCACGAATCAGGAAAATTCATAGAAATGACATGCATGTGTGTCACAGATCATTATAACAATTAGATGATGATGACATGTCAGTTAGAATGTTATTATGTTACTTATGAAGTTATTTATTGTATGAATGCTGACGAGTGAATGTTTTCCTTCAAACCCAAAAATCCACATTTGTCAACCAGTTCATCTCATTGCAGTGTCAAAAAAATCATCTTATTCAGTGAAATCGACCTCTCAGCTGATTCAAACCATTCCAACGTCCAAATGTTCAGGGTGGGTTTTTAAATTCCAAGATAGAATTGCTGGAATTCCGTGTTTTCCAGCCCCCAATAATCAATAATTGAAATCAATGGAGAACTTTTCCCAAGTACACATGACTCAGTTTGTCTAGGTCATTCCAGCTCATTTGGGATATGAACACAAATGCTGCACTCTCTCAAAGGTCTTACGCTTATGAAAAAGTCCCTCTTCTCTACTTTGTAAAGTGTGTGCTCCGGGGAGAGTTTTTTTTTTTTTTTTACCTGGGTAATTTTTCCCGTAAATGCAGCAAGGTTTTTCAAAAATATCAGGTAAATGAGAAAAGTTCCTACGGCGAAAAATTGACTAATATTTAACAGCAGTGCTTCAGTGAAGGGAGATGAGGAGGAGGTGAGAGGAGGGTGATGGAGTCTTTGTAGTGAGAAGCCTTTGTAGTCTTTCAGCACACACACACAATACTCTTAATGATTTTTCAGCTTCTGTGGATGTGCACGGTTGTCTTAAATATATGTGTGAAACTATATGTGTGCAACTTTCAACCATTGCATAATTTTCACCGGCATCTTTTGCATGATGCAAATCTCACCAGCAGGACCACCAACCTTCACACATGAAGACAAACACTACAGTCCTATGCAAATATCACGAGGAAGCATTACAGTTGGCTGCTTGGTTTGAAGCTATCAAAAGCAGAACTGTGTCATGTGCCATGAACATGTTTTTTTCGGAAGCAGCTGCTTTTCATATGTCCTCGCACATGTTGCTAAGCACTTAGAGGAAATTAACGGTAGCGCTAGCCAGTTGCTGCAAGGCGTTTATCAAACATGACGACTAGCACATTGATTTGTTTGCTTGGATGAGATGATATTTCCTGCAACTATTTCCCTATCTTTTACCCCCTTCCTTCTAGAGAATAAGAAATATGGCTCTCCTCTGCAGTGACAAGCACACAGATGGTGGTGGCATAGCCTCACAGATGGTATTATCTTCGATGCACCCCCCCTCTACACCACACAGATGGTTCGGTCCACCTCCCCGTTTTACAACACGGGAGGTCTTCACTAAACCTTGTCAAAACTTCCCTGAGGATGTTAGCACATGACGCTTAATCGACAAAAGTGCAGTAGCCACACCTATCATGGTGGATAGTGATGGGGAGGGGTAGTATTTAGGCTGCACGGTGGACTAGTGGTTAGTGCGCAGTGGGCCTCACAGCTAGGAGACCGGAGTTCAATTCCAACCTCGGCCATCTCCGGGTACTCCGGTTTCCTCCCACATTTCTGTAAATTAGCCACATCATTTCACTGGTGGAGAATTAAGAGTATTTGGATTTTCCATGCTGCACGGTAGACAAGTGGTTAGCGCACAGGCCCCACAGCTTGGAGAGCCAAGTTCGACTCCGCCCTTGGGCATCTCTATGTGGAGTTTGGAGTGCATGCGAGTGTGAATGGTTGTTTGTCTACATGTGCCCTGTGATTGGCTGGCCACCAGTCCAGGGTGTACCCCGCCTCTCGCCCGAAGACAGCTGGGATAGGCTCCAGCACCCCCGCGACCCTTGTGAGGAAAAGCGGTAGAAAATGAATGAATGAACTTCACTGGTGAAGAATTAAAAGTATTTGGATTTTCCACGCTGCACGGTAGACAAGTGGTTAGCGCACATGCCCCACAGCTTGGAGAGCCAAGTTTGACTCCGCCCTCGGGCATCTCTATGTGGAGTTTGCATGTTCTCCCCGTGCATGCGTGGGTTTTCTCCGGGTACTCCGGTTTCTTCCCACATTCCAAAAACATGCTAGGTTAATTGGCGACTCCAAATTGTCCATAGGTATGAATGTGAGTGTGAATGGTTGTTTGTCTATATGTGCCCTGTGATTGGCTGGCCACCAGTCCAGGGTGTACCCCACCTCTCGCCCAAAGAGGGTGAGGATAAGCGGAATGAATGAACAGATTTCATATATGTACTTACAGATGATGTAATAGTCTTTTCCCCTGAAGAACTCCAAGCCCCAGAGGTTGGGACTAAACTCCTGAAACTTGAGGGTGAACTTTACGTCTTGATCAGGCTTGACACAGTTGAGGAGTGGCGTGTCAGCCTTGGTAATGGTGCAGCTTTCCAGTTGATCCCTGGGCACCATGTACACCTTGTAAAACTCCACTCCATCGCCCACCCCACCGTCCACACGCGGGCACACAATGTCCAATTTGTCACCAATCTGGGGGTACAGTACCACACCTTGACCTGGCACGAATCTGCAAGAAGGAGAAGAATCTTGGTGTTACACAAGACATCACATTCATAATGCAGTGTTTCCCCGACCGAACATTCAGACTAAATGTGTTATTATTTTCACGACAGCGTGGCTTTGTGTTCACTTTGTGATCTAGTGCTTTCTACTAGCTGTAAACCTTGGGGAAAGACCGTTATTGTTCAATCTTTTAGTGCTTCAGCTTTAGTGTGTCACTGAAATTGTTCAGATATTGTAGTGTTTATGAATATCAGTACGGTTGCGACAAATAACTACTTTAATAACCAATTATTACAGTTTTAAACTGACACAGTTCATTCATTCATTTTTTATTCCTCACCTATGGGGGTTGCTGGAGCCTATCCCAGCTGTCTTGGGGCGTACACTCTGGACTGGTGGCCAGCCAATCACAGGGCACATATAGACAAACAACCATTCACACTCACATTCATACCTATGGACAATTTGGAGTCGCCAATTAACCTAGCATGTTTTTGGAATGTACGGGGAGAACATGCAAACTCCACAAAGAGATGGCCGAGGGTGGAATTGAACCCTGGTCTCCTAGCTGTGAGGTCTGCGCACTAACCACTTCACCACCGTGCCGCCCCGACACAGTTCAAATGACCAAAATAACTGGATAATGGATTAACCGTTGATTAATTGCTGCAGTTTATTAGTTTTACATAGGTGGTTCTCAATGTTAGCGATTGAACCGAGCTTAAACAACATCAGCAAACTAAGCTTTGCTCTGCGTCCTGTTCACAGACAGTCTGAAATCATAAAACCATTTAACATTACTGCCAGAGAGGGAGCGCTTCATTTAACACGGTAAAAGAGGTGCTCTTATTATTATCGTTTTTATTATTACCGTTTCATTTAATTCATGTATTTAGGTTTTTTTTTATTCCCATAGTTTATGTTCTTTTGTTCTATGTATACAGTGGTAATTTGGGTATGAGTTCATATTTACACAAAAACCTGACTTACAAGGTTGAAGCTGTAGTTTGGAACATTATGTGAGTGAATTTGCCTCATACAAAGCAAGACCCATTACATCCAAGTATTCTGCATAGATTTCCTGCACCACATTGTGGAAACGGTGCTCAGAGCAAATAATTCAGCAGATTAACGACAAGAAAACCGCGTGCTTCACAGATTTGGAAGCAGTATATAGAACACCGTTTCACGAGGTTTACAAATAATAAGATGAATCTAGCTTGTTGAGGAAACACCAGCAACAACAGCAACAGGAGCAGAAACTCCAAACGCCTATAGGGCTTTGTCTGGGAGTGTAATTGAATTTCCCTAAATATTTCCCAAAAGGAAAATAATGTTGCAGTTTAGTCTCCAACTCGAGAGGCCCTGCAGCATTCCTTTGACTGCATACCAGATTACGCTCAAAATGAAGGTGAAAATTGTATTTGCTGAGTCAGTGTGTCCCAAGTTTATTACAATGTGGAATATACCCACAGATGCCCGAGAGGAATAAGAGGAATAATCATCTCACAGTGTTAGCCCTACCGTTCTATTAGAAGCAACCTCTGCCCTCTGAAAAGTTATTGAATTTTAATGAATTATATTGGAATATAATTATATTAGATTTGTATGCAGTGCAAGATCACAACAGACGTAATTTAACAATAATGAAATTGCCTCATTTTATTTATCTAATTTACATGACAGCATGTCATTTCTGTCTCACATTAAAGGCGTTATAATTTATCACATTTGTATCTTTGTAGATTATCAAAGAACCTTTCTATTGTGTTTTTTATTAGGGATGTAAAACCGTGTACCGCTTGGGCCGTTCGGTACGGGACAATCCACCCATATGGATCGCCAAACAGAGGCGGCTCGGCTCAACTATGTGCCCGGTGAGGTGCGGTGCACCTGTTTTTGAACGATTCAACATCATAAATGGAGAGAGGGAAATAAAACGATAAAAGCAGCATGCTGCCATGGAGACTATCCCAGCTGTCTACGGCGAGAGGCGGGGTACACCCTGGACTGGTCGCCAGCCAATCATAGGGCACATATAGACAAACAACCATTCACACTCACATTCATACCTATGGACAATTTGGAGTCGACAATTAACCTAGCATGTTTTTGGAATGTGGGAGGAAACCGGAGTACCTGGAGAAAACCCACGCATGCACGGGGAGAACATGCAAACTCCACACAGAGATGGCCGAGGGTGGAATTGAACCCTGGTCTATCACCACTGATGTATTTGCAATTTTTTTGTCCGAATGACTGATCTGCCCTCGGTATCACGTATGGTGAAGCGACAGTCACTTGTCTTTTACTGTGGAAGGTGATGCTTAGCAAATGTCCGCTACGCTGTTGTACGCGTGCATGTGTGCATACTTGTTGGTGTTCGGCCGTATTTGACGCGGTTAACTGACATTATGAACATGAAATATTCAAGAAATGACAGGTGGAGAACAGCCACGCAGACAATGGTGCTGGCTAAACATAAAATATGTATGTGATTTGACAGCGTCTGCAATGCTATTTAAAATGTAATTGTTAAGTTGTGGTAAACATTGTGAAAGAGTTATGTGTTAAATGTCAATTTCAATTAAAAAACTTAAGCGCTATCGCTCCTCCGTAGTCACATTTCACAACCTTTTATAATAGAAAGCAATAGGAATACTCCAAAATAACTTACAAATATAACAAGTTTGTATCATGTGTTAACTTGGAACCCTATCCCTGAAAGAAATAATGAGGAAAAGCATGACGTGAGCACGTTTTGGACATATTCAGCTCCCCCCAGACTGAGCGGCAGAGTCAGGCTTATGTCTTTTTTTTTTTTTTCTTTGACTACAAAAGCAGCCACCGCAGACTGTCAGGGGAGACCTCCAGCTGGGGACTTGTGGTAAGGCACAGACAATTCATAATTAACGACAAGCACACAATTAAATGGAAAAAAGGGGGAGTAAATCAGTGCAGAATCATTTTAAATACACATCAAGGCTTTGAGATTATGCAGCTATTCTATCAAATGAACACATACGGAACATCTTTTTTTTTTTTTCTCCAAGTGAATGCATCATGTTTTTTTGCCTCTAGCAAATAGCATGTGCTCAACAAACGTGCATGCACGCAATATACAGTAACACTCATAAGCACGAACACACTCAAACTCATGCGCAACAGCTAAATAGGTCGAGTGGATATTTTTTTTTACCCCTGAGGACACACACTCGACGGTAATGCTGTATGTCCAGCAAAGATGGACACCAATGAGATAAAGGTTGTATATTTAAAGAAAATAATAAGGTGCCTTGAGTCCTAATCAAACTGAGATGATTCATATTATTAAAAAGGCACAGCCTTCTGACACTGACATGCATATGTCTGGATATCGACCAACATCCTATTTACACACGAGGTGTGCAAGCACATTTCTGACAATGTTATCAATAAGGGTGTCAGGACCCCATGAATGTTATCTCTGCAGGAAGTGGACAACTTGCAGGAGATCAAACGTTTCCAGCGATGATGCAGAAGCAAAGCAAAACACGATAAGCATGAGCTTAAAAACATCATTGACCACCGACACAATATTCCATTGTGTGCAACCCAAACGTTACTGCAGAGTCGCAATCGCACTAAAGTCCGCTGGGCTGCATGAGCACATGTGTGACGTGTTTGTGTTGATGATAGTCAAGTTTAACTTGTGCATTCTCATAAATACTATATATCAAGAAGATATACTCTAAGATATACGCCATACTTGTATTTTTGGGCTATGACATGCTATATAGCATGTTTATATAATCTGCTATATATACAAAACAATTTTTTTATAAAAATGCACTTCTGCCACCTTGTGGATGGGGTTTTTTTCGGCTTAAAAATGCACCAAACATGATCTCTTCTGTTGTGCAGTTGTGTCATCATCTCTTTTACTTCTCGCACAAAAAAAACATAAAAGACGAATCGGTCGGATTGAAAATAAAAACATGTATGAGTTAATATACTGTATAGTGGATCCTCGCAGATTTTTGGTTAAAAAAAATCTCAGAAAAAAAACTTTTTTTCACTCTAAATAAAAATATGTAATAATAAAAATATGTGATAATAAAATAATAACATTTTAAAAAGGTTGACATTTTTAAATATTTATGTCTTTATGTTTCACCGGTAATTTTTTTCTTCAAGTATTTAGATTTCACACTTGGTTGAGCGGCCCCTGAACGCACCATAGTTGTGTGCTATGACTCCAGTTCTATAGTGATGAGTAATTGTTATTTAAACCTGAATTATGCATTTAGCTCGATAGCTTCCGTCACTAGTGAGTGTTCTGTAGCTAATCTAATATGTCACTTTTATTGCAAATGTTGATCCAACATAGGCGATTACTCGCAGATTTTTTTTCCAGTTGCTAGTAAGCTAGTAATCTTTTGTCCATATATAAACAATAAATATGACTGTTGAAGAATCACTGATGTCCTTTGCCTAGAAAATGCTTCATTAATACTGAGAAGGTTGTATCGATAATGTTTTTTTAGATTTCACACTTGGTTGGGCGGCCCCTGAACGCACCATAGTTGTGTGCTATGACTCCAGTTCTATAGTGATGAGTACTTTTTATACTTTGAATGTGTGTGTGACGGCTTAAACCTGAATTATGCATTTAGCTTGATAGCTTCTGTCGCGAGTGAGAGTTCTGCAGCTAATCTAATGAAATGTCACTTTTATTGCAAATGTTGATCCAACATCGGCGATCATGGGAGTATTTTTTTTTCATTTGACTGTTGAAGAATCACTGATGTCCTTTGCCTAGAAAATGCTTCATTAATACTGAGAAGGTTGTAAATCTGACCAAAATGCGCTGACGAGCCCCCCCCCCCCCCCCCCCCCACCCCCGCTCAAGGTTTGCCTGCCAAGTGGGGATGAAAATGGACAATTTGCCGGTTTGGGTGCACTGGTGTGTGACACTGCAGCCTTGAAAGAGCGTTGGGTCTCTGCTCATCTGTTTTTTTTTTTTGTTTAATCGCACTAACTTTTCATCCTTTGGGTTTGTGTATGCGTTTGTGTGTTAAGTTGTTTGGGAAAGAGAACAGAAAGCTAAAGCGGAGGAGAATGCTGACGTCTCCAAACAAAGAGTAAATCTCCCTCAGCCACTTCTCTCCTCTCCGATATCAGTGTGTTTTCCCAACTATGTAACCCATTGTCCTCCTGTCACTGTACTTGCTTCCTATCACCCTTGTCTCAATTTCAGGCTTCCAATTTGAAGCAGTGGTTGTTTGTGTGATGAAACAGAGCCACAGCGGCGTATCGCTATCACAATCTTTCCTCCGTTCTCATCCGAGTGGGGAATATTTGCCACCCATCAAGAGCAAGTGTTTGAATCCCAGCTGCAATGCAAGGTTTCATTAAGGCAGCATACAAAGACGGCAATAGCGGTGACGGTTAATCCACCCTCGCTTCTATGCGCCGCTCCGGCTTTTGCCCTCTGTCGGCCGAGGGGACGGAGGTCTTTATGCTGACTGTCACCTTATACTCTTTGTCCTCTTTCTGGCTGTGCCTGCAATTGCCGCCTTCGGCACTACCTTTCAAGCAGTAATCCAGGACTATGGAATCTGAGCAGCCCTCCATATAATTACTACCCTTCTTCTCACAAGGGGACCCCGATGCTTTCTTCCACCCAGCTCTGTTTCATTCTTGTACCTTCTAATGCATGACCCCGGTAATCATCTTTGACCACCAACCTTATAACGCCAGTAATCTGACCATTTTGTTAACCAATTTAACTCACCTTTTAAAACACGAGGACGTGTGGTTGCATTTGTGTTGCTTCGGTAATTGCTACATATACGTATACCTCCGCAGAACCGGAAGAACGTCAACTAAAATTTGACAATTTTCGGAACACAGAAGAATTCAAATCACCAACGCTGAAATGGGGCTTGGAAGCAGTCTGAGACCAGAATACGTCATGAATCATTTCATAAAACAAAATATTCATGCAACTTCTAATGCTACAATTATCATTCCTTTCATTCCTTTAACACTGAAAATACATTTTCACATCCACAGTAACCATTAAAGTGTACAATTTTACTTCCATGCTAACATCATCCACGCTGACCTCGGAGATGCAGACAAAATAAAGGGCACAAAGTTACACACATCCGCACAAGACCTTGTCACTCATTCATGATGGACCTGCATCTCTATGCCACCCCCCCACCACAGCCCCTTATTTGAACAAAAGAACCCACAGAGGTGCCCCCGTCACTGGCCGGTCACAAAGGGCCTTTGGGCTTCTCTGTAATCTCTTAATGAACTGCAGAGGAGGAGAGGGAGCGCTCTTTTAACATTAACCATGTAAGCAGGCCTCTCTTTTGTTTCTCCCTTCTAAATACAAAATGGATTAGCAGAGGAAGTAGGCGTGTGTGTATTTGTGTGTGTGTGTGCTTGTGTGTGTGTGTGTGTTAGACTGGGGTGAGGAGAATGTGGAGATTCTTAGGGGTTGCATGCATAAGGGCAGTAAAGGAGTAAAGAGAACACAACAATGAGGTTTAATCGACACAGCCGTGGGCCTTGTGGAGAGATTTTTTTTTTTTTTTGTTCCATAGATGCACACATGTCGTATGTGCACGGAGAAAGCCTTCCTTTATTTGCTGCCCCCACCTACAAAGGCATTAAGACCGACCGGCCTGGAGCCTTCACATTTCAAACGTTTGTCCTTCAACAGTCAAAGAGTCCAAACACAAACTAAGAAAGAGACGCAGTGGCAGCGGAGAATGTTGCTATTTTTGACACTTAACTACTTCCCACTTGTCTACCGATTCAAGACATTCCAACATTCCGACATCAAAGTGTTCAGCTCATTCGGGAGACGACGTTAAAAAAAAAAAAATCCCACATTTTCTGCGACAACATTCCCAATGGGAATGGAGCGTTTAGATTTTAGATTTTAGTTTTGATTCAAACCCTTGGCGATCTGTAACAACAAACATTCTCACTTCCCGAAAATGCCCTTTTTATTGTGTGAGTTCTTACAACTTCCATATTTCTCAGCCGATTCAAACCATCAAAACATTGAGCTTGTTCAAAACAAGGGGTGTCCCGATACAGTTTTTTCACTTCCGTTCCGATACCGATATTGCAGCAGATATGATCCGATATCAACACAAATCATACATAGTTTTATTTATTTTGTAATGTGGAATATTATCATACTTAGAGAATACTAGACAGCAACAGTCGGTATGAGGACAATTTTGATTTATTTAGTTTTATTTAGTTTTAGTTATTTAGTTTTATTTAGTTTTAGTTATTTAGTTTTATTGAGTTTTATTTATTTATTTAGTTTTATTTATACGAAACCTTTCAAACCAACTTTACTCACCACCAACAGGGCTCGCTCTTTTCTGTTAAAAGTAATAACATTTCGCCGTCCCGTGGGAGTTTACCGTGTTGATGCCACTTGAGGTTGCGATAAAGTTGGTTGTATAAAACTTCCCCAGTTCTGCGCCACCATGGTAAACTTGACATGACAAGAGTTGCACTCAGCTGCAAGGTTGTTGTTTTTTTCACTTCCACACGGCTGACATTATTTTTGCTCCTTGCCAGTTTGTTAGCACGCTAGCAGAAGCTGTTGGTCTCAATCCGGTGACTGCTGGGTAGATGCTGTGGGCTGGAGTCTAGGATCGGATAGCCAAAATCGGAGAGTTGAGATGCAGGCTGATATTTTTTTTTTAATCAGATATCTGATAGAATCAAAATATTCAGCTCAAAAATCCCCAAATTCCCAGTTGTCCCCAAATTCCACGTTATCCATAACATGAATGGTACAATTCTCTACAACTGATTGAAACCATTGGAACGCCAATACATTAATCTCATTCACAACAATCAGGCTATCCATGTTCGATGTTCCAAAAATGCTGGCTTTTCCCAAAAATACAAATTTTTCCATAACAATACCTCCCTTTGATCTTGAAAATTCGCACTACGTCCACTTTTCTCTACCGTCTGAAACCATCACAACACCAAAGCATTCAGCGTAATCTTCAAAATTCTGTAATGAGTGTTCCCAAAATTCCCAGTTTTCCTGGAGTTCCTCATTGTCTGTTTTTTTTTTTTTTTTTAAATCCCCCTCATTTCTCAAACCATTCCAGCATCAAATCATTCAGGCTAGTGATTTTGCAACTCATAAGAATAGCCACTTTTACTCAAATTCTACAGTTTCCATCTTGGGAGTTGTTACTACTTCCACATCTCGATCGACTGAAACCATTCCAACATTTAACAAAAAATACAAAAAAAGCTATGGCGCTAGATCCAGAAGAAATTCACCACTATAGAAACTATTCTCATGGTAAAAAATAAAATAAATGTAGGACTCATATTTGTGGTGTAAATCACAATATGGGGGAACTACGGCGTTTGGCGGAGGGTCTGCGCTCTGTAAGTGCTTTTCTGGTTATTATTATCATTATTAGGACCCAGCATTTGTCAATGATGCTGGTCATGTGTTCTCATCTATTTGCAACCTATGAACATGGACAATAAGAAGGATTGGCTGTGTCGTCTCCATTAGGTATCAAAAACTCATGAAGGGATTTCCCAACAAACCCGACCATCAATGATATCACTTCACCCCCAAACACCAGACAGAACACAAAGAATGCACACATGCACACACTAATTCAATGGAATGTTGCTGCGTTTGCGGCAGCCCGGGGGGGGGGCAGCTCAAAAATCTCCCAAGGTCAGACCAGTATCACCATTTTCAAAATAAAAGTTGACAGGCCACGTGTAATTTTAGAAGCTGCATTTCCTGACCTTCAATCTAACAGGGTTTTATAATACACACGAAACATTACTATTGCTTGGATTGAAAACAGATTTACGACTATTCCAATCCATTCCTTTACTACAGCGCTTGTCATTCTCAGTCATACAAGGCTTTCATGGAATGTGGGGCTACATTTTGTGCTGTAAAGATGCTAAATATGCTAAGCTATTTGAACAAAACATCCATATCTTAGTTATTTAGTGCAATATCTAATAACATATCTCATTAATAATAGTCATTTTATTTTTAGAAAATGCATACATTACATACAAAAAGTTTCATTTCATTAATAATTGAGAATAAATGAACAATAACTAGTTAAATGTTTAAAAATACAATGAAATAAGTATAAAATATAGCATCCTATAGCATATACAGATCTTAGTTATTGGTGACAAAGCAATTTAGTGCAATATCTAATAACATATCTCATTAATAATAAAGTAATTTTATTTTTAGAAAGTGCATACATTCCAATTCAAAGTTTCATTAATTAATAATTGACAATACATGAACAATAACTAGTTAATTGTTTAAAAATACAATGAAATAAGTATAAAATATAACATCCAATAGCATATATATTAATATAAATGAAATATATTTAATACAAAAGCATATATATGTATAGTAGTACAATATAATGCCTTTTTGTGTATGTGTCCTGACTTTCCACCCTCTACAGCCGAGCAGTAGAGAGACAAGCAGGTGGCAACCTAGATAGGTACACAGATGGCTGTGGCAGTTTAGGCTGAAGGCAAAGGGTGCTACATGCAAGCCAAAAAGCTCAGTCCTGTGAATCTTTAAAAAAAAAAAAAAAACACCAAAAAACGTGACGGCCATCCAGGCAACACGCTATAACTGTTCATGTGTTATTTTGTGCACAGCATCACACATCAACACACACCTTTTTTGAAAGTTTAAATGGGAATTGGACTCTTGACAATGTCTCTTGGCCTTTTTGTGAATCAATAAAGTGAGTTCTACAAGTGGATGATTAGGATCCATGTTCAAATTGGGCAATACTTTACTATGTATTTACTATGTTTACTATGACTAAGCTACAAATGCGGGATAGATCACAATAAATGTCTTCATTATTGCACTTTATCGATGTTCATAAACACAAAACAAACAAAACAGTATAGAATTTATTGATAAACTATGATTTTTGCATCTAAAAAGCAGACTGCGGTCAAAGTATGAGCGTATTTTGGTCAAATTTCAACAGTTACCGTGAAAATCGTGGTAACATAGAATATATAACCATTATATGAAAAGTAGTTAAATGCATTTAAAGAAATACGGCTAACGTTTCAGCTTTGTGTAAAAATCACTACAAAATAGTACGAAATTTGTGTTTAGAATGTAATGCAAAATGCAAATGGCTACCCCCAAGGACACTGCAGTCTCTAAAATAGTTGTATTTAGTGGTGATCATCCATTGTGACCAACATCCGAATAGGAGTGGGAAGAAGCCGAGCTCACTTCATCGAGCAATTACTATAATAGTTTGTATAATAGTTTGTTCACTTCCTGTGTGCTTAAATGTTACCATTTTCTAATATAGAGACAAAGACATGCATAATAATTTCGGGGGGTAGAAATATACATCCATCCAACCATTTTCTATGCCGCTTATCCTCACTAAATGTAACAAATGTAATAAAAAATGTAATAAAATAAATGTGTTATATTTTATAAATTTCATTAAAATAAGTATGTGAATTAAAATATATATAAATTATGTAAATAAATAGAAAATAAATTAGATTAAAGTAATATAGTAATGTAAGTAAAGCAATAACTTGGGAATTAATACAGTAAAATACAAATAAAAACTCCAAGCAAGTCATTCAACTGTAACTTGTCCTGGTCTATTCTGAGGGTATGCAAACTTTTTACAGCGGGGACAAGTATGGAAACATACTAAACCCATACAGTATGTTCTGGATGTCATTTTCATACGAGCAAAAAAATTGCTGAAATTTGTTCATTTGCATACTTTTTGTATGTAAATGTAAGTGTAATATAGATACATGTCATTTATAAAGTATATATGCCTGTTTACAAATACATCTTAAATGCATATTTTTGCTTATATTTATTTACAAAATATTGTTTATTTTTTACCACTCTTCATAGTAAAGTGAGTTACAAAATGAGAAAGTTGCGCTTTGCAACATGAAGTCTAATTGGAAGAGCGGGACAATAGGGAATTTAATGACGTATTGTTAAATCAATGACAGTCTTTGTTCTACTTTCTGTATGTGGTGATTGGAGCTGTGCATTTTTTGATGTGTTGGATTATTTCCAGCATGTGAAAGAAAGTTACATTGAAGTACATCTCATTTAGCATGTCTGAAAAGGAGTAGGAAGAAGCAAAGCAAAGCAGGTGCATGCCAAGTTTGGTTTCAATTGCATTGTATTGCAAGTATGAATTTTTATGTTTCCATTTTATTAATAGCACTTTTTTCTTTATTTAAAAAAAAATTCCTAAATGTTAATTATATTTTTTCCACTTTTTTTCTTATTTTCTTTACACCGAAATTGAACCAAATTTAAAATGTATTTTTAAAATTTATTTTAATTTTATCATTTATACAGATGCAACTCAATAAATCAGAATATCTTGAAAAGTTAGTTCATTTCAGTTGTTCAATTCAAAAAGTTCCACAGGTTCACTGCATACAAAGTGAAATATTGAATAAATATATACATAAATGAATAAATATGAGTACATTTCAGTTGTTCAATTCAAAAAGTTCTCCAGGTTCACTACATACAAAGTGAAATATTGAATAAATATATACATAAATGAATAAATATTGAATTTATTTTATTTTCTTCATATTGTCAATGGTAATTAATAGTATAGAGCTATTAAAAAAACACTCGGGATCTTGTAAAAGTTTTCAAAATGACCAAAAAAAGTTACCGGTTTGCACAGAAAATGAAAAAAACTGGCCTTTTGCATGATATTCCAATGTATTAAATGCATACATCAGCTTTGCATTGTCCGTTCCAAAGCCTACAGGAATATTAATAGTATTAGCAACATTCTACTTTTGTTCTGTTACACTGTGCTTTTTTGCTTGTTTTCTTTACAATGGGCCAATAAAAAATAGCTATGGTACACAGAGGGCCCCCGAGCCGCACTTTGGACACTACAGCAAATGTGAACCTCATTAAAATAAATTTTTCCACAATCCGTGTAAGCATGTGCTGTGTTGCGTATGCGCGCACTTACTTGGTGTTTGTTGTGTTCCAGTAGATGGACTCCAAGATGAGCGCTCGACAAAAGTCCGCTCTGAAGGTGATAAAGAGAACTCCAAAATAATAACTCCACATCGACTTCCCCATGACTTTAACCAAAATAAATAAACGTCTGTCCCCAAAAAGTGTGTTCAAGGAGGAAAAAAGAAAGTGTCGTCTTCCCTTTGTATCCTAATAAAGTGGTGCGTCTTCTTATTCTGTGCAGACGCACAGGAGGCAGACGTGCGCCGCCAAGCAAAGGCGCATAGCGGTAGTTGATTCACTGGGAATATTCTCCGTCCTTATACATTCCTCACAGAGAACGTACATACACAAATAAATCCCCTTTGTTTGAGTCCGGTTGGGAAAAATCCAAAAGCGGCGGCACACACGGGTTTGTGAAATGCAAATGAGTATAGACGGCGTTAGTGGTGACAAGCAAGAATAATAATAACAATAATCAAAAGGAAAAAACAATCAAAATGGAGAATATGATCAAGCATGGCATATAAATCAATGACAAAAGAGCTGGGATGGAAGTTATCATAGTAGAGGTGCAGTGGCTGAATGACGCAGATCCGTCCCAGGCGGCCGCGGACGATGAGAGGAGACGACGCCGCCGCTCAGCTTCCAAGCCGGGATAGAAAGTCAGCGTCAGAGACCCCCCGAGTAGAGATATGAGGTTATACTCAGGCCCCGCCCCTTACCGTTGCGATTGGTCCCTGGGCGGGGAAGTCAGCGCCAGGCAGCTGTCTGTTAAACAGGGCGACTGAGCTGAATGAGTTCTATTTATTTCCGAAAGGCAAGAGCGCCCACTAGCGGAAATACAGCGTACAACTTAACGTCTGGACAGGTAATATACGCATTTTATTTACTGCATGCCTTGTACACACACACACAAAAATAATTTGGAATAAATTACATTATAATTCTTTAAATCATTCATATAATATATCTATTTTTGCCCGGGAGAGTGTCAAAAATAAATGTATAAAATTAAAATTAAAAAATAATAAAACTGGAATATATTTTATTTATATGTAATATTATATTTGTACTACTTATTGGTTTTAAATAATCAGTTATTTGTGTAGATTTTTTTGAATCTATTCATTAATTATGTGACATGAATTAAACTTATTATATAATGTATGATGTATGTACGTATATGTCCTGGCCTCAGCTTGTTTAATTTTGTGCGTAATCATGACGCTTTGAAGACTTGGTGCAAAAAATGTACAATACAAACAATAGTTTAAAAAAAAAAACATATATTAGAATTAAATCAATATTCAAAAAGTCATTCTCCTTACCTACTTTTGGCCCGCTCTGATTCAACTGTGTTTAATAAATGTATCTGTAATAAAGACGTGCTATTGCTGATGCATTCAGACTTTAGGGACACCAAATATAGAAGAAAATTCTATATTTCCTTTTTACATAGTGTTATACAATAATGTTTCTTCAAAGGCAGGTTAAAACCACCCAAGTTCACACTGAATTTTCACCCCTAACCTCTAATTTGACAGTCTCTCTGACAGACACTCACTAATCTTCACTTGACTTTCTTGGCCTCCGTGTGAAGACTTGGCACTCTTTAACGACTTAATTTGATCAGGCCTGTTTAAAGGCAGCGCCTGTGGATTAGGTCTGTTTGGTTAGTTGATAAACTGATATAACACCGGGGAGACCCTCACTTGTCGCAGACACAAGAGAGGATGTTTATTGTGTCTCTTTACTTGGCCGACCTGTGAATTTCATTCTCTATGGGGTTCAATAAAAACAACAATTGGATTAGATTATTGAATTTACACCAGAAACACTTTTACTTCAACTGTATTGGCGCCAGACCAGCATCGATTTACAGCAGTGGTGTCCAAAGTGTGGCTCTTGGGGCCATTTGTTGCACATTTGTTGATGTTGGTCCACAGATTTTAACAGATAGCATTACAAGACGGGGCTGCACGGCGCCCGAGTGGTTAGCGTGCAGACCTCACAGCTAGGAGACCAGGGTTCAATTCCACCCTCGGCCATCTTTGTGTTGAGTTTGCATGCTAAGTTAATTGGCGACTCCAAATTGTCCATAGGTATTGAAGGTATTTGCTCAATTTTGCTAGCTAAAGATAAACGCTAAAACAAACACATAGTCTCACAAATACAGACAAAAGATACTTATACACAAAAAAGGACTAACGTGACAACTGACAGTTAAGGTGGAAACATCAAGTACGCATATGTCAGCTTGCTTTGCAACAATGGAAAAGCAAAATGTTCGAGATGCCTTGATGCCCCCTGCAAAGGAAAAGATGCCTTGAAGCCCCTGCGAACAAAAGAAAAAGATGTCTTGGTGCCCCAGCAAACAAACGAAAGCAGAAACACAGTGAAAGCGGTTCAAGCAATGGCAGTGGCGAAAGCTGATTGGTCCAGGACTCCAGCCTCTTACACAATCTTGAGTGTATAAAACGGGCAGTGAAAGGAAGGGTGCTTTTTTGCAGCTGCACTGTAATAAGACCCGCTTACTTGTAGGCATACAGGGACTGCAGATAAGCCCAGACGTCTGTATTAGGTATTGTTGTCAGGAATAAACAATCTGGTTCTCATTCTATGATTTGGTTCTTTAAGATTCCCTTATCCTCTATTCGAAACCCACTTAGAGTCCTCAGGGGGAGGATTTCTACAGTATGAATGTGAGTGTGAATGGTTGTTTGACTATATGTGCGCTGCGGGTGTACCCCGCCTCTTGCCCAAAGACAGATGGGATAGGCTCCAGCACCCCTGCGATCATCGTGAGGAAAAGCGGTAGAAAATGAATGAATGAATGAACATTACAGTAAATGACTAAAGAGGATTAGGGCCAGTGACAAGAAAACACAGAGATGCCCAAGTGGAGATCTCCTGATGGTCTTCTCTATGCTAACCACTCGCCCACCATGCGGCCTAATGTGTAATATTGTGCACAAGAACCTGTTGTTTTTAGGAATCTGCTGCAAAAGTGTTGGTCGCTGCCAAATTTTGGCCCCCTAACTTGAGGGTCGGTCTGTTGTCATTCACAGGCCTGATTTGTTCCGCGCCCTGCTGGCTGGGGTTTCATTGTAGAAAAAAAAACAAACATTCACATGCAAAAGTCGCCTCAGTTTAGGAGTGATGTGTCCATGATGTCACATTTCCTGCTGGAACCTAATAAACCAGACTGCAACTGGAGATGCTGGAGTGCTTTATGCATTGTTTCATTGAGAAGGAAGTAGAAGGGGCAGAAGACAAACAACACAGTCTTTAGCCTTTTCCTGAATCAACATAAGGCTATTGATTCTGGTCATCCTGTCAATAATAGGACCACCTCATTGTTTTATTACTGCCACAGATGCTTTAACATGCTCAAGTATATACAATCTTTATCCGTAATGATGGTCGCAACAGTCGAACGGTTAGACTATGAGTGTGGACAATATTGGTGGGTGTTTCTTTTATCTGGAGCTTTATTGATGTTTATTTTCACTTCCATGGTGATGACTTTTTATTTCCACCAGAAGAGCCTTACGATTGGTGACATAATGACGTGCAAAAAGGTAATTAGTAAGTGATGTTATCCACTCTGTATAGCTGCAAATAAGGCAGTGCTCATCTCCTGCATTAATTCATTGAACAGTCTGTGATTATAAAGTCATGTTTACTGACCAAAATTAAGTTTAAATTACATAAATAAGTTAAAAAATAAAATCAACTTTGGTTCATATAAATTTATGGGAGCAACACTGGCCTTATTTACTAGGTGTCAAATCGATCAAAATCAAAACTTGGGTGATACATTGACTGCATATTGTTCCATTGACATGTACTCATGCGATATCCCTTCATGTGACAAAGTATGATAACAAAAAAAGCACCTGTCAGTGATTGAAGATGTCCCAACAGGTTTATTGTTCATATTTTTGACAATTAAGGAAAATTACATGAAGTCAGTACACCCACTTGAAGTCAGCTGTCACACACACACACACACATGCACACACACACACAGACACGCACACACACCTCAAATTGTATCTTACCTGAATTTGGTCATCCACTACCCTTCCAGACTTACCATGGGATGCAACTTGCCATGTTAATTTGCAATTACAAGGCTAAAGAATGTTTAAAAAAAAAATAAACAAAAAAAGCATACACAGTTCTCCACTGAACTTGACAAAATAACACCTTTTGTAGTTGTCGCTGTGATCTGTTATGTGGTTGTGGAAATAAGTTGGTTTTTTTAACAAAAAATCAACACCGTGAGAGAAGACTGGGAGAGTTGATATGTCACAAAAAACATGACATCATACAGGAAAGGTCCATTCTCATAGGAGGGACCTAAAGTCCTGCATGGATTTGTGGATCAGTCATGGGCTGTTTGGGAGTAAATCGGGTGTCGTTACAACTTCAATAACGAATGCAATGAGATTCAGGATGCAGAGAAACGGGGTGAACGGAGGCAGGGCTTACAAAAGAAGCCTGTCATCTTAACAGGAAATCACTGTGCTTTTCAAGGCACACTTTGATGTGTTACCACAGTTTGACAAAACAAAACAGGAAAACCTAACACCAACTCCCAAGCAGCACATGAGATGGTCTACCTTAGCTTTGTATTCCTCTTCATCAGGGACGGGCCTGGTACATCAGTTGCTGGCTAAGTGGATTTCAGAGGGGCAATTAGTCATCATACAAAGTTAAGACTCATTATAGGGAGGGGCATGTCAGCGCATTGTACAGCAAAGGTTCACTTTTGCTAAAAAAAAAAAAAAAAATGGAAAAAAAACTAAAGCACAAAGTTGAGTTATTTTTGTAAAGATGCAGTGGGGCAGGTCCTTCCAGGTCTTTCTCCTCTTTAGTAAACTTTCCCAGAGGCGAGCAAGTTTAATGTTTCACACCTTTTTCCTCGAACTTTTGTCAGCACTTCCAAAAACGAAGAACAGCCGACCTTGGAGTACTTGATGAGAAGCAGAGCTGGATGGGGATGTTGGGGAGCAGTTCTTCATTCAGTGGCCTTCAAGGAGAAGGAGAGCTTCGGTCTAGACTTGCCCTTGCCAAGGATGATTTTCTGCTCCTCTTTTTGCTGCTTCTGTCGGTCCTGTTCCAGTTTCATGCGCTCCTCGTGAATCTTTCTCTGCTCCTCCACAATGCGCAACTGATCTTCAGCCTGACATAAGTGCAGTCACAAAAGGCATAAATTGTAAGAACAATTGCATTTTGCATTGTTTTCTACATGTAAACTATAACTGTTCTACAGTAAAAGCGTTTGGTTTTAGCATCTATGTGCACCTGGAATGGATCATTTGGATTTACATTATTTCCTATGGGGGGAAAACTGTTTGTTTTCAAACGATTTGGTTTTAGACGGACCCTTTGAAATGGATGAATGAAAGCCGAGGTTCAACTATATTAGATTTACTAGATCATTGCCACTATAACAGGACCATTTTTGTTTGACTTTTATATGCTGTTGAAATACTGTGAGGTGTTGAAGGTTGCTTAATGTTTGTTTGTGACTGGTCTAACAGTGTTTACCGAGCCTGCAGTTATACTGCTATCCTGAAATGTTGTATATCTGTCGATGCTCAACAGCAACAGGCATCAAAAGGGCAAGAGGTTAAAGCAGACTTCTGACAGGTTTCTGTCGACCATGGGTAAGTTGCCTATTTAAAGAACTGCATTTTAGCCAATTATTGCACTGTACATTACAAAGAGTGGATCTGTAAGAGCAAGGAGACGGTTAAGAGCTGTTGGCTTATGACCTCAAAACAATACAACAGTAATCCCTTGTCGCAGTTAACTGGTCCAGACCAGACAGTGATAGTGAATTTCTGCAAACTAACATTAACATTATTAGAGCTCGCCAGACGTGACACCCTAGAGTCACTTTTACACTCATATTACCTAATACAAAGTAGCAAAATTGCTCAATTTTAAAAGCCATTTCAGCAAATATGGTGCCTCATGCAGTTAATACTACATGAGGGGGGGCATAGCGGCATACTCAGTAGGTTCCGCGGTAGAGTCCTCTGCAAAAAATGTACTGCTAATTGATAGATTAGACCTGAGAATGATAATATTCACAGGCACAAGATACCTATGATGATGGCTGGATTTGCTTGAGAGCTAAGGAAGGTATCATACAAGGTATCATAAGTGATCAGACATGTGGATGAGCTGGTATCGGGAGACAGGGTTTGGTGTTGTGGTATGGAGGCATAGAACCCACTTAAAAAAAGTACGAAACAAGAAACATTAATGACACTAGCCACGTATACATGGACCCAAATATTCCAGTTGCATTCGGTTTATTTGCTCAAATGGAAAGAATTGAACTCCATATGGAGTTATTCCAACAAGTGAAAGAAATACTCGGGGAAGCCGGTATCACATGATGTTGATGTTTACGTTTTACTGTGCATGCCCCATATGTGAAGTTATGAGTTGAAGTGTTTATCAATGAATGGGATCCGGACATTAAAAGTACAAAAAAATATAAAAGAGCAGGGCATACCAGTTTGGCCTGGGCCTCGGCGATCTTACGATTATTCTCCTCCAAGATTTTTTCGAGTTCCTCTCGCTTAGATTTTTCTTCTTCCTAGAGGGGTGACACGGTGCCATGTTAGCGCACAAACAGGCTACAGCTGCACCATACTTTGTGCACATACATCCACATGCTTGCCCTTGTCACACGCACTCACCACCAAGACGCACTCAGTTGACTTAATACACCAGAGAAGTTTGTTCTCTTGCACAAGACCATACTGTGGCACTCTTTGCAATCAGCTCACATTGTTTGAAATATAGAGTGCGGACCCCCCGCCCCGCCCCACCCACGCTACAGTATAATGCTGAAAAGCTTAACCACATCTGACGCATTTTTTAGTACTGTGCAATAATTAGCAAGTTCACACAGCGATTCAGGGGGAACCCACTCATCGCACTCAAAGAACACATATCAGTGACAATCTAGAAAAACAATTATGCAATATCTGTCCTAAACAAGAATAACAAGATACAAATAAAATAGGGAATAATTTTGGCTCACCGATGCACGTATACCTACGCATGTTCCTTGCCTGTGTACCTACACAACTGGTGAAAGCATTCAGCATAAAACAGTTGAATATTTACTGTCTCGTCCGGACTGTGGCCCCTGCAGAGAGAGAAGCGCTCCTGGGGTGTGTAGGTAGGTATGGGGGAACTCTGCCAGACCGCACCCGAGGAATTCCTCTTTATAACTGATATCTGCACTGCTTAGCCTGCAGCCACAGCTCGCATTGGAGTTTAGTTTTTAAGTTTCTGTGCAGTGTCACAGCCCCAGATGATAGCAGAGTGAAGGAGAGAGTACAGCACAAAGTGGTGTTTGTGTGTGTTCGAGGAGGACCGGACCACGGTAACACTTACAGAACAGGACACAAGTCACAGCTGAGCTGAAAGGCTGCAGGCCAGCTCAGGTCAAGTGCTAGTTAGGAAGGTGGTTACAAAATAACAATATCAATCTTTACAATCAGCCCTATAGAAGAAGGAAGTCATGAGTAAAACACAAAGTACATTTTGTTTTCTGAGAAGGCAAATTATCTTGTCTTGTGTAAAATAGTCAATACAAACAAACATGTAAAACCTAAGCTAGTGAACCATGGCATACCAAAATTACTGCTATACATTTGTTTGTTGTATCAAAAGAGGAGAAAAAAAGATTGTTAAAAAAAGACTTGGAATTGTTCAAGATGACCTGTACAGAACAAAAGCCCCTTTTCCACAGCAGAAACTTTAGCCTGGAAGTGTGCGTGTTTGGCAAATTTGGAACCTTTAAGTGTAAGTGGAGTTTGCAGCATTGAACACATGTATAGAACTGGACAATTACTTTGAGCTTTTTATTTTACTGGCCACATATAAAAAATTGATGTTCACATACTTACCATTGTTGGAGTTAACATTTTTACATTGTGCTTCAGACAAAAAGCATGTGAGCGGTTGGTGAAGTTCTGGCTCTGTTTACTTCAAGATATGCTTAAAGTTTGGTGAGAGGGACGACTGACAAAATGTAAATCACTTATTCCTGTAACTTCTTAAATGCTACAAATGTAAGTCATTTGGCTTGTTTGCTAACTACTAATAGTGTTATTGTTAGATTGTTTGGCTGAATGTGCCATTCTGTATGACAAAGACCATGTCCATGTCGTCTATGTGAGTAAAAATAAAATGTGTTTTTTTCTGACACAGAAAGCTAAGCCTGTAGTACGAGCGCAATTGTCTCAAACAACAACAAGTCCGCTTTATCAAAGTAAAGGAAAGTAACTGTGCGAGTCACAACAGTAGTGGCGGTTAGGAATGCTGCACTTTGTTTGTGCTTCTGTAAGACGGTGCATTTTAGTTCTAGCAACACAGATTATTGAAAACTAAAGGTTCCAAGACTTTTGGTGGAAAAGGGGCTAAGTGGTCTGTCATAAGTGCATACAAACAGGAAAAATGTACGTCAGCCCTGTAATAGGAAAACTGGAAATGTATTTGGGGTTACTGGAAAAGGTTATAGTAGGCAAATAAGGTGCATGGTCTACATCTCTCACCCTAGAAGTACTGGGCCACTAACAGTAATAGAGTAGTCTATTAGCTCAATGTAGGAAATAGATGGGAGTTCCATTCGATTTGCTACTCGTACCATGGTACAATCCTCACTGTCAAGGTCAAACCAAAACGTAAGAATACAGCAATTGTGATATTTGAAGCATGAAACAGTAACATTGGCTAGCCAGGTATGTAAAAAGAATATGTCTGGAGGTGTGGTGCTGTCTGGTGACAATTTGTATGCAGCTGCGGGAATGATTTCATCCCGTTGATAATAAATACAAAATTACAAATATATACACGTTTATTTTTATTTGATTGAGCAAAATAAGGATCTGATCCAAAACCAAACATGGCTTGGTACTTGAAGAAACTAAGGATGCACCGATCCCTAGGTCATCTTCCGATCTGATCCAGATACTTTATGGATAATTAACGATGCCGGCGCTCTTTTTGTTTTAATATATACCACAAAAAAAAGAATATTAGTGAATTGAGCTTGGAGAATATCAGCAAAAGGCTGTCTCCACACATGCAGCAGAACACACCCAAACCCCCACACAAGCGCTCAACGTGACACATTCAGGGCTTCACAGACAGTCTGACAACACAGAAGTGTTGCGAATTAGCACATGCTAAAACACTCAAACAATGGATCTGGTTTGTCCAATGTAATGGTGATGTCCACATCAAATAAATTAAATAAACTTAACATTGCACATAACTTCTACATCACTGCATTATCGTTGTTGATTTTATATAAGGCTGTGATAAAGCCCTCTACCGGCAAAAGTATGATATTGGAGCGACCCAGAAGTTTTGTGTTGTGCAAATGTCTGCCTGCTTTGTGCGGCTGTGAATATGCCAGGCGGAGCACTGAAGTGTGTGAGACAAAACTGAGGACATTGGCTGCACTGAATGTGTAGAGAGAGAAGTTCGCTGGTACTCTTGGCAATGTTTGCTGACAACATTTAAGCATAGACATGGCCTGTAGATCAGAAATGGCAGGTGATATTGGCAATTTCCTATATGTGAATTCCACTCTATCGGTTTCAGATACTGATACTAGATTTGATCGTCTCCAAAAGCTTGTTGCCAATATGGTGATATCTTCCTGTACCCTGAGCAGAGAAAAAGCCCCAATGGAGAATGTTTCCACCTCAGAGTTTAAGAGAAGGGGTAGTCATATTCAGCATTTCCCCGCCCCCTAACGCAGCAACTTCCCTAGTCTTCTCCCAAAAGGACCTTTCATGATCTCAATCCATTATGGCGAGTGTGTTACTAATTGTCTTGGTGCCTTTGCTCCCAACTCAGTTGATATTATTACCAAGATCATCCGGTGTAATTCTGGGCTAATCCCACAGCTTTCAGATATTCCTGTATTATACACATATATATTGCAGGTACTAGGATTTAATGACTCTTTTCTAAATTATTTCATATGTCTCATTTCCTCCAATAAACTCAAATTAAGTGAGCAGTGCGCAGCATAGTACATTTCACTTTGAGAGCTAATACTTTCTGTGTGATGCAACTTCAAGGAGTTCAAAGCCACAATTTCATTTCCACCAAGCAGTACATGAACTCATCTTGCCACTGTGTGGTTTAGAACAGAAACCCAATGCCCTCTGCCGTTGCAAACCTTTTGAAAGCTTAAAGGTTGAAAATGTACCATAACAAAACACTAGAAACAGTTAGAGACACTGTCAGTCAATTCAATAAGTAAACATGGCTGTTCCCCTGATTCGTTTCCCACTTCATAGTAAAAGATGGCACTTGCAGAGAAATTAAGAGTTTTAAAAAGAACTTTTATTGAAAATGTGATCTGATATTGGATGGGAAGGCGTTTGAAAGGGTGGGCTGTAGGCCCTCTGGACGACTTGTGTGTATGTATATATACTAAAAATGAGGTACAGGATGACACAAAAAACTTAACATTCCAATAAAACCAAGAGTGATGGAAGAAAATTATATTCATTGTAATTGAAACTTTAAAACATGCCATTTTTTTTTTATTTTTTTTTTTACTTCCTACAGGTGGTGTCCTCCCGTAAGAATGCATTCTTGAAATCTGCTGTTGTGATTCCTATGCAACATCTCAGCTGGGATACTGTGAATTTTATCCTGAAACTCAGCCAAAGTTCTTGGTTAAGTCCTAAGTTGTAAAAACTTAAGAACTCACTCTGCACAGCTGTCAAACCATCAACGCTTTTTATAAAAAAAAAATTTGATGGCTAACACATGGTGATGACCGTTCCACTGATCCATGGTTACTAAAATGGCGGAGTGTTTACTTGCTCAAGGTCACTGTGTCACAGTACTGCCACTTGCTCATGTCTGCCAATACGCGATTCAAAAATCCCTGTTTCTTTGAGTCAACCTGTATTTGATGATTAGGATGAATGATTTTTTTTGTCCACTGTCAATCTGTAGTGTCTCGTTCCACAGTTTTTTGGGTCACCCTGTATTTGATGATTGGGATGAATGAGTTTTTGTCCACTGTCAAACTTTGGTGTCTCCTTCCAAGATGTCATGGCACACATCAGCTAGACATCCTTCACAACTTTGACAACTAACACACAAATTACCAATTTGAGCCCGAATGGACTGCTTGGTAGAAATTAGGCTCAATTGCCCCATCGGCAGTGAGACTTGTACCATAGCAGAGGATAAGGACTTGGTGGGCCACTAAACCGTCTCCGCAAAGTTGCAGAGGAGACTGGAAGGATCGGGAAAAATATGAAGGGAAAGGAGGGACTGCGTTCCAAACGACCGAGTGTTACCTCTCTGGCCTTCTGTGCTGCCAGCTCAGCATGCCGTTGCCTCTCCAGCTCTTCTAGCAACTGTCTCTCCATGATGCGCTTTGCCTCCTCAACGCGTCGCAGCACCTCCCGCTCTATCTCATCCTTACGCTTCTCCAGCTCTTCTTCCACTCGCTTGGCCACCAGCTCCTCCACTCGCCGTGCTGTCTCGTCTTCTATAAGTTTTTCCTCAATCTCCTGTTGACGACTGGTTAAAAAAAAAAAACAGGGAGGTATGTTTAAATTTGATTTGCCATTGTGATTCCCAATGGAAAACTACATTTGTAGCCTTCGATATGTTTTTGTTGCTCATCACACAGTAAAATAACTGCCTTAAAATGGTTTTGCCCAGAAAAAACAATGCAAATACAAAACCATTCCAAAGACAAACTGTCGCTCCCCCAAAACATTTATGAACTGTACAGTCAACTTTTTAAACCTTTTACACAAAATTTTTATTAACATTATTTGTTATCAACAGAAGCAGTCTTAACCAATTTATGCTATGCCCTTAACTGAGATGCAAGCATTAAACTAGGGCTCAGTCATTTATTTAGATGCTAGTTTACATGTAAAATGTAATAACATGCAACAGAGCTGCAACAGTTATTTGATAGTTATTACCCATTTAATCAGCAACTATTCTGGTATTCCGTTCTGGTATTTCAACCTCTCGAAATTTGAATACAGCTTATTTCCTTAGTCATCCATAAAAGTAGACGTATTATCTTTGTTTCTTGGGCAAAGGAAGATTTTGGTTTTGGAAAAACAGTGATTAACATGTTTGCCTGTTTTCTGACCAAGCCACTAACTGTTTGGTTCATATTGTTTTGGACTATTCAGATTAATTGCTTAAGAAAATAATCATTAGTTGCTCATTATGCTGTGCCATCAGAACAAAACATTGAAAATTGTATATTAACCTCTAATAACATGTCACAACTAATGAATTGATCTTATTTTTCAAATTACAAGGACCGATTTATAAAAGCTGAGGGCCCAAAATGGTCCACGGGCCTCCCTTTGGATAGCCCTAGCCTAGGTTGCCACTGCATAAGCTAACCCAATATGCTAGCTTAGCATGTGGAGGTGTGATGTGGGTGAAAAACTCGTGTTCATTAACCTGGTTCAAAATACTCACATCTTTCTTTGCCGTTCCATTTCAGCTTTTCTTTCGTCCTCTTCCTTCCTCTGCTTCTCGTCGAGGGCATTTCTCTTGCTCAATGTCCTTCCGAAGATATCGATGCGCTCCGGAGGGGAAGCAGCCCTGTCCCGGCGAGACGAGGTTGTAGCAGACCGAGACCGGGAACGAGAATTTCGGCGCCTGCTCCTCTTCGCTTCTCTCGACTTGGACCGCTTCTTTGATCTCTCCCTATCTCTCGATCGCGACCGGCTCCTCTTCTTGCTGTGCTTGCTGCTTTTTGAGTGTTTCGACCGGGATGAGCTTCGGCTCCGAGAGCGGCCCATGTTGACCACTCGTAACCAAATATAAAGACCTGTCGCTTGACCGTGCTCAGTACCTTAAGTTCGCACAAGGTCCTTG
Organism: Doryrhamphus excisus; assembly: GCF_037039965.1. NCBI lineage: Eukaryota > Metazoa > Chordata > Actinopteri > Syngnathiformes > Syngnathidae > Doryrhamphus > Doryrhamphus excisus. The sequence goes on along the minus strand of NC_136368.1, from coordinate 16,967,475 downwards.
TGAAATTGTTATTAAAAACTATTACTAGTATTCACTAACAGTTATTATTTAGCATGAATTATCACAGAGCGAGATTGTTCGTCCTACTAGCTTACATCAAGGCAAGATGGCGACTTGACGATGACTGTTTTCCCGTCATGCATAGCGGCATTCGGTTTGTTTCGGCTGTCCTCGGGATTGCGCAACCAACAGTGACTGCCTGTGCAGGCAAAACTTCCAAACAGTTTATTATAGTAAAAGTATAGTATAGTAAAAGTCTATTTTGTAATTACTTAATATGTACAGCTGTTCTCAGCTAAAGTAAGACTGGAATGTACATAAACAACAATTTAGATGTCATCCAGCAATTAAAAATAATTTATGTATTTGTGTGGGGGTGCTTGAACTGCTTGAACAGTATCTGGCATCTACGCTATGACGGTAAAAATTACGGATGCTGCAATCAGCCACCAATCAATATCAGCCTATTTTAATGGAAAAACAAACGATTGGCTTAAGCTAATAAATGCCTTTCAATGCCGATCACAAAAGCTGACCACCGCTGGCTCCTACTATTGCAGACTGCAGCCTGTCGCCATCCCTGTGTGCATTGTCTTGCTCCATGTCTTGGAGAAGCCTCCCCCACCCACTTTCCTTCACAGTGTGTAGCCGTGCCAAAGCCAAAACAAACATGTCTGCCGTGTGGAACTTACCTGCCATTTGTGAGAATGATATAAAATGAAAAAAAACATGCTACGACAATATCTTGCAGGGTTCCACATTTAAAAGATTTTATTTAGTCAGTCAAACTGCAACTAAAACGTGAACATAATGTCCTAGACGTTAAATAGTCACCTTTATACTCGCATTATAGTAGACATAAGTATATGTAATAAGAGTAAATAAGCCATTAAAGACAAAAATAGAGCCATGTGTCGCTAAAAAATGCAATCTTTAGAGGAGCTTAGTGCCAGGTGGAGAGGAAGTGATGTCATGGGTTCAGTGTTGAGTTGAGTTGAGCAACAGTAGCTTTTGTTTTTATTAGGTAACACCAGCATTACCAGTATTTTAGTCAATGTTTATGCTTAAATGCTTGTTTTAGGCATGCAACAAAAATAAGGAAAATTTGCTTCAATGTGTGTTTTTTTAATAAGAGGTCGTATTAAAACATAAAATAGCATGATTCATTAATATAAGTTTGGGAAAATGCAAGTATCGCCGCAAAATTTGAAACACAATTTGGTGGGCGACAACAGATTGTTACGCCAATATTGTGCAATAACTGAGACAGTGTATGAGAACAGAAGCTAAACTTTTTTTGTTGATATGTTTGAAATTAGCCTCATACTTATGTGATTTTGGCTTTAAAAAACACCCATAAAACTTTCTTCTTTCCACAAGCAAGTTTTATTATACTGATGACTAATCTGCTAACATAACTAGCCCACACAATACTCCCCTGTGGAATTGCTGTTATATAAAAGTTAGAAACCAATCGATCTTTTTGCAACAATGGTATAAAAAGGGCATTGGGTGGGTGATGCATTTCATTAAATGACTGAGATAAACTTACAAAATCAGCAAGGAATCAAATACTTATTTTCCCCGCTGTATATGCACACCAAATACAATACTTTAAAGTCACAAAAAGCACCAAACCTTTACCTCTGTTTTTATGTCCCTTGTGCTGTTTTACAAATCTGGATATCCAGGACTAAAATGTTGCTTTCAGGTACACTATCACAAGAAAGAAAACAAACACTTAAAGACAGAGGAGAAAAAAGACAATCATACTATCACAAATAATTCACTTAGCACAAACAAAATTAGACCAATTGTAATCACTTTCCCAAACTACAGGACTAAAAATAGACGGGCTATATTTAAGAAAAGCAGGGTTCAGTAAATCAGACGAGGTCACACCAATCAAGCTAAAAATTCCTGTTTCAGAAGTACTTGTTTTTTTCCAAATAATTGAAGCTTACAGCATGTCACAGTCTAATTTTAGCCGAAAAGGACTATTGGCTGATGAGCAGTTGTGCTAGGAAGGTAATGTGAGTATACTTTAAAAGCAATTGGTGATAATAGATCAAAAAGGCCTTTTTATGTTGACTTAACATTGTTTTGTTAACACGGTACGATACGGTAGATGCGGTCACTTTGGACTTTAGATATAAGGCTTCGTAGCTACAACGGTAGTTCCCCCTCACTGTGTCAGGACTGCTGTGTCATGGTGCGGGAATTGCCTCTCTAACTGCTGGTTATTTATACTACGGACGCCAATAAATTACTATTGCCTTGAGTGTGAAACCGAGTAGATGAGGATGATGTAGCATGAACAAAATGATGGACTTTAATTGGATTAGGGACCTGACTCACAGAGATTTGTTTAAAAAAACTATCAATATTGTTGGTCTTGCTGTGTAATAAGAAAGTAAATTTGGCAATAATTTGGTTACATTATTTTTAATGCTTTAAAGAGCATTTTCTTAACTACATTAATTAGGCTTAGTTTAATACTCTTAAATTTTATTCATAATTTAAATATGGCTGCAGTAACAAAGCAATTTCCTGCAAAGGTTAGGTATCTACCAGTGATGGCACAAGCAAGTAGGCCTAATACATAGCATTTATTTCGTGTTTAAATTCAGAATAAAAATGTATGAATGCTATTTAGGCCTTTCAGCCTGGTCCTCCTATTTCATGGGTACTTCACAGGTCCGTTGACCCTGCCCCGTGGCTGTTGTGCAGGGGGAAACACTTAACAAACACAGGATCTCTTTTAAAAAGACCTGCTATTGTCACATTGTCATGTTGATAGCCCAGCGGTCATGCCATAAAATGCTATTGGGTAAGGGGACCTGCAAGTGAGCCCTCTCACACACACACACACACACACACAGCTGAATAAGAACACTTTTGAAGAACACCCCCTCAGGCATGATGTGAGGGGATGGAGACGAAGGGGGAAGGGTGTCGAAACACTCTTTTGTAACAATCAGTACAGCTGTTCACGATCATATTATTAATATGAGTTTTGGTTTTACTTCAAAAGAAAATTACTCCAATAAATATGGTATTTATACAACAGTAGTACTTCTATTGTTTAGTAACACAGAACACAAGATGAACCGAAACACTGTAACTTTCAGTGAGTGGACATAGTGTATCATGCATAATATATAATATATAATATAATATAATATATATATATATATATATATATCTTCTCTCTCTGCCTCGTGCCAGTCAAAACTGTAATCGGTCTGCAGGCAGGGCCAGCAAGGCCTTCTCTGCTGGCCTAAACACTGTCAAACACAACGTAAACTCTAGTATATGTTCAATGACATTGTATTAATATATTCCCAACAGTTTTATTATCTTCATTTTGTCTCTTTGCTGCACTGCTTCCACTAGTGTATGTGTATGTTTTTTGTGTCCAATCCAATTTAAGCTTCTATATGTTCCCATATCAATGTAATCTGACCCGGGCCTTCAGAATCAGGAGTGCTGGCCCATGTCACATTAGCAATGGGGCTGTTCGTTTAACCAGATTTCAGACTTAGTATGTCACAAGGCCAGCTGGATGGCCGGTCGAAAGTGGCATCAACATTCCGTCCTCTGATTGGTTGATTTCTGAAAGTCTGTTCCCTAACACTCAAAGTTAGCATGGGTGCGTTATATGAACAAATAAGTGTGTTCATATTTGTATATTAGGGGTGCTCTGATCAATCGGCCACCGATCGGTATTGTCTGATATCGCTGAAAGAGCACGGTATCAATATCTCACATACCTATGGACAATTGAGTGTGTATTAGTGATGATTTGCATCATTGTGAAAGTGAATGATTCAATTCATTATCAATGGAAAACAAAAACTGAGCATGTGCGAGTTGTAAGTTATTGTGAGTGCAAACAGGAAGTCATGCGTCTACTTTGTAAACAAATACAGTGCAGTCCACCCTTTTAGCTTTTTGACACCCCTGTTGTAAATATTATATATTATTTCTTAATATTTACTTATTAACTTATTTTAATGTAATTTATTCATTGGCAAACTACCTGCTAGAAGTGCCATTGATTTGGTCTATTTTCATTGCAGCTCCCCCCCCTTTTGCCACCACTTTTACCTTTAAGAATTCACACAGAAAAGAATAGCATTGTCAACATGTCTGTGTATGAGAGATTCACTACATGGGGAAAAAGGAGCACTCCTGAGAACCTACAAACAGGAAGAATGACATATCCACTCCTACGGTGTACAATTCACATCACTTGTTTGCCCCTGTTCTTTTCTCCAACAATGGATGTTTCCTGATGACTGGGGTCATGGTGACGTTGTGAGCGATGAGCCGCCACTGTGAGAAAGCTGAGGAATAGGAAGGAGCCCCGGCCTTACTCAAAACCGCAAACTTACCCGAGAGTGTTTTCTAAGAGGTTACAAAACGGGCTGTTTCAAATTCATACAGGATTTCCTCAGTCAATCTTTGTCATTTACATCATGTAAACATAATATGGATTTAAAACAGCACAAAAAACCTTCAAAATCTCTTATAGAGTACATGCAGTGAAAATAGCATTTTGACAGCAATGGTTTGTTACCGGCCAAGTGGTTAGAGTGCAGGCCTCACAGCTAGGTGACCCGAGTTCAATTCCACCCTCAGTCATCTCTGTGTGGGGTTTGCATGTTTTTGCACGTTTTCTCCAGGTACTCCGGTTTCCTTCCACATTCCAAAAACATGCTAGGTTAATTGGCGACTCCAAATTGTCCATAGGTATGAATGTGAGTGTGAATGGTTGTTTGTCTATATGTGCCCTGGGATTGACTGGCGACCAGTCCAGGGTGTACAATGCCTCTCGCCCGAAGACAGCTGGGATAGGCTCCAGCACCCCCGTGACCCTCGTGAGGATAAGCGGTAGAAAATGAATGAATGGATGGTTTGTTACCAGGCAAATTAATCTTTCATTATTGCAGCAGGTCCCACAGACTAGATGCTGCCTCTTCACCTGGCCAGCTGTTACTATCCTGTGGTGGGTTAAGGGACCTCACAGGGCAGCTCGAGGAGGGGGTGGGGGGTGTTGATGGTGAAAGCGGCGGTGGTGATAACTCCCACTGAGGATCAACAGGGGGTGGTGAGCTGAACCTGTTAAAAAAGCCATTTGCCATACATGTACCCCCACCCTACGGGCGATGGCGATTTGTGTGCACCTTAATAAATTGGAATTTAATTTAAAGTTAAAGTAGTTCAAAAATCTAAAATCTAAATCTAAATCTTATATTGTATGAATTCATTATTCTATATATTATTCTACATATATAAAGTCAAATATTATATACACACTGGTAACTAGTGCTATCACTGTCATATGCTTTAATCAGTAAATGAACTGTAAAAATGCCCGAAGCCTTTGTCTGAAATCAAATAACTTTTGCACGATATTGTAATTGAGTGAACGTGCCTGTATAATGTGAAAAGCGCATTTTCTGCTCAGTCTGTCCTCCTTTTGTTAACCGGATGAAACCACCACGTGTCTCATAGTATACATAGTACAATGATTCCATCAACCAATACAGATTCCCATCATGTGTTCAATGTGGTTTAAACAACCTTTCAGCTCTCCTCAACCCCTGCTCCACTTACCCATCACTGGCAACTGTTCTGGTGATTGATGTCCAGATTAACAGCAAGAGAGTGATTGATCCATCTGATCCATCACTGTGCCTGTCTGGCGCACAGTATGGTGTCATCCCTCCACATTTTAGAACTTTGTTATGTAAGAATGTGTGTGTTTGTGTGCATACGTGTGTGTGTGTGCGTGGTTTATGTTCACTTTGGCTGTGAGTATCAATAGTCGGGCTGTGATATTACATGTTTTCGTAATCTTCAATTTGAGCAAAGTGCACCAACATCCACAAACAACGAGGACAGCAGATGTGCTGTCAATCATTCTTATTTATTTTCTTTACACCACTGCTGTGCCCTCCATATATACTTTTTCCAGTATTCCAGCCTCCTTTTCTATGAAGTACTGCTTTTTTGCACTCTGGTTTTCATCAGAAGTGACTGCAGCCACCGGGAAAATGCAATCAAGGGTCTTTAAATATATATGCCGCATGCATGAGTCACTTTGGATTGACCTTCTATGGAGACGTAGATCCATGGAGAGGGCATGACGTGATGTGGCGTTGTGCAAACACATTTCTACTCACAGCAAGATAAAAAACAAGACATTGCGTCAAATCCCTTATATATTTTGGGTTTGTGGAGACTTTTGGTCATAATTCCACTTTGTCTGAAGCTGCAAGAAAACATAAACTTGTGTTGACTAAGTACTGGAATTCATTTTGAATTGTGACTTAAATACTCAATAAATCAGTGACTCTTAAAAGTCATTTTTCTGTCATTTAACAGAAAAAAAAGGTAAGACATTGGTCTGTAAGACAGCGCTGGAGAGCAGTGCTGTGTCAGGGGAGGCGAAATCATGCCCAAGTATGGCATGGTTAAAATGGCCCAATATGTGTGCATCCAAAGATGTCACTGGTCTTAAACAGTCTTTCGCTGCCAAAATGGTCGCCTTTCTGAGCACACAGGATGTACCATTGTTCACAGTTGGCTTAACCTGTCAAGCACACACCATTTTTCTTGTGTTGGATTTGAGCTCCGATTTATTTGCAATTTTTTGCAAACCACAATTAAAGTGAAATAGGCTGTTGATCAGCTGATCAAAAGTTGAAGACCACGGCCTTTAGAAGCGATAATATCAGCAAAAATATTAATATATTAGGGGTGCGCCGATCAATCGGCCGTGGATCGGTATCGTCCGTTATCGCTGAAAAAGCACGGTATCAATATCTCACATTCATACCTATGGACAATTGAGTGTGGGTATATTAGTGATGATTTGCATAATTGTGAAGGTGAACCACTCAATTCATTATCAATGGAAAATAGAAACTGAGCATGTGCGAGTTGTAAGTTATTGTGAGTGCAAACAGGAAGTGTTTATCTCTACCTTGTAAACAAATACAGTTCAGTCCACCCTTTTAGCTTTTCGACACCCCTGTTGTAAATATTATATATTATTTCTTAATATTTACTAATTAAATTGACAAACTACCTGCTAGAAGTTTGTTCCATTTTCTATTTTAAAAAAATTATTAACATGCAACACTACTTAGCTTTGTTAACAGCTTTGTTCCCTTACTGTAGCCAAAATGAAGTGAACCTTAAAACAGACTATGGTGATTATGGTGTATCGTGACAGCAAAAAAATTGATTTAATGTAATTTGTAACGATTTATAAGCTAGGTGTCTCGCAGCATGCCACTGCTACTGTGGTTGGATGCAGTAAGACAGTCATTTTAAACTTCTTAAAATATCCTGGGTGTTATGGAATAAAAAAATAAGTCAATGGTAGACCCAAAAAATGTCCCCAGCCCTGATGATCTGATCCGATCATATCTATTTGTCAAGACACGAGAGGATCCTCAGCCCAAATGAAGGTTGATCAGATGACATCTGGCATTAAGAACAAAAAAAAGGCCTCATCTCCAATGTCAAATTTTATTTTAGCTATGGTCTTAACAAACTACATCTAACCTCTGTTCCTTCCTACTAAAGTTTCTCTATCATGTACGCAGTCATGTTCTGCAAACCGAATACTTCTTTCCCTCACTTTCTTGGATCTTAATTACAGTATTATGCAAGTTGGAAGTGCCTAGAGCATTTAATGTTCCAAAGTCCTGCCCTGCACTTCTAGAGAGATATGCAGGATTGATAAAAAAAAAAAAAGACCCAGAGGGTTGCTAACATCAGGCCATGAAAGACAACCTATCCTTTAAATCAAAACAGTCAGGCCGGGTAGTTCTCCACCCTAATTTACATTCATTTGCATTCTTATGGCGCATTTGCTCCGACTCTAGGGAGCAACTAAGGCCCTGTCCTGCAGTTTTAAGATGCATTCGAAGCACCGGGATACCAGAAACATAAACCAGACTTTTCTATTTGTCCATCAAGCCAGTATATAGTGGAGCCTAAGTTTCTGTACGTCCCGGTTTTTGTCGTTCTACTACAGTTCTCTCTTCTACAATTCTATTTTTTAGATCTTCATTAGGATTAGGGTCCATCCTATGGGTCCATCCAGCAAACGCTGCCAAAGATCCATCTTCAGTGTTGATGCCGACCAGCACATGAACAAACAGAGAGCCTCTAAATGAGTGTGGCAGGTGATCACTCATGCCTACTGTATCTTTTGCTGTCAATCAATGTGTGCTCTGCATCTCATCTACCTTTCCCACCCCCTTGCCTCCCCCAGTCATTTGCGTGGGAACAATCTAGCGTGCATGTTGTGCCTCAACAGGAGTCGACTGTGATCACCCCAGTGAAAACATCTAATCCCCCCCACACACACACACACAACCTGCTGCCGATACCCAAGATCAGCCTACAGAGAGCAACAGGAATGTCACTTCCCTGTAAATACAGTTACTTCTTAATAGGTCCAAAATTAAATAAAATATTATTAAATATATTATTAGCTACAAAGGAGAAACAGGAGATATGTCGGAGTTTCCCATGTGATGCCGCTTCACATTCACAATTCTAAATTTTCATCTGGGAGTAGTGAAAAGTTTGCAGTGTTGAGTGATATATTCTTCTTGTTTTTAAGACCCTTAAACAAGACAGGGAAATGCCCTGCAACCCATAAATGTTTTTCCTTTTTCCCAATGCTGATTCTATTTTAAGTCACAGACTGAATATTTTGGCTCAATGCCTGATGGCTCAAATTCTGAGAAGCTGAGCTGGCATCTTTAAGGAGAGTTAAAGTCCTCCCATATATGTCCATGAAATAGGGATAAGGACTCGGGGTGGACGGCTCGATCCAAATATCGATAAGTGAAGTATCAAGTGTAGTATCAGTATTGGATTGATACTAAAGTGAGAGATCAATGTTTTTCATTTTTCTCCTTCCATTCTTCACAAATATTGGTGTGTCTTTAGTTTTGTTGTTGATATTGTTGTATTGTTTACAAACAAAAACCTTCCTCTGGGGACGATGATAAAAGGCTTTTGGGGCAAAAAGCCAAAGGACTTGAATGAGGCAATAGTAGCTTTTGCTTTTGTTTAATTGTATCTGGTGTTTTATTGCGATTATTATCACAGCCAACAATCTCAAGGCAAATTTTAAAAAATGTTGCGCACAAACTCCTATTACGACAGACTATTAAAATGATACGAACTTTTGAGAACAAACAAATCGTGAATTTATGAGAGAAAATAAAAGTAATGTTACAGGCATTGCCTGAGACAGCTATGGAAACGATTACACGTAAAATTACGACTTTGTTCCCCCAAAATTACATTACATTTTCTACCGCTTATCCTCACAAGGGTCGCGGGGTATGCTGGAGCCTATCCCAGCTGTCTTCAGTGGGGTACACCCTGGACTGGTGGCCAGCCAATCACAGGGCACATATAGACAAACAACCATTCACACTCACATTCATACCTATGGACAATTTTTGGAATGTGGGAGGAAACCGGAGTACCCGGAGAAAACCCACGCATGCACGGGGAAAATGTGCAAACTCCACACAGAGATGGCCGAGGGTGGGATTGAACTTGGGTCTTCCAGCTGTGAGGTCAGTGCGCTTTTTTTGTTGTTGTAAATTTACGACTTTATTGTCAAAATGTCACTTTTTTTTTTTCAATATGGCCCTAAGACACTGTTGTAAAAAATGACTAAACATACAAAAAACTACAATCAAGACATAGCATGGAAACTGGAGGAGAGGAAACAAACAAGGAAGGAAAGAAGGAAGGAAGTAGAGTCATAGAATAGGGAGCTCACATCAACAGGGGGGGGCAACCGCATGGAACAATCTGGCATCTTCCTGGTGTGGACATGGCTTTTTGAATCAGACTAATTGCCAGTTGCCTCCACCTGCCTCCTTGCCACGCCTCCCAGCCGCCACACAAAGCACCAAAGCTGCCTGCAAAGCATAAACAGGAAGAAAGCATGACATGACAGAAGAATACATTTCTTTAACTTTTTGTAAATCTCAAACATTTGATCTTATGAGAAGAGAAGTATGTGCTGGTGTACTTAATGAGGTGCCATGAGAATACTATTGCCTTACTATTGCCTTGGTGACATATGATGGGGACTCTCACTCTTAGACTCAAGGGGGTCACAATTTTCATCTTCAGCCTCTTCCTCAGCCATCTTCAGCCTTTCGTGAATGTTATTTTCAGCATTGGACTAAGTCCAGCTGGCAAGTCAGAGACTGCAAAGCAAACAGACAGGGGCTACAAACACACACACACACACACACACACACACACATGGACATGCACAGAGACATGGACTTGCTCTGTGTTCCAAACAATAGACATAATAAATATAGCAGTCTCTGGGAAAAAGAACACAAATGGCCTGCCCATCCCTGCTACAGGGATCAACGCCCAGTCCTGTGTTTTCCTGTACTCTGAAGCCAAGAAGTTCCCAACTTAACTTTGCTTTAGTATGAGTCCATAGCCAGCAATGCCCCGCAGTAAAAGTCGCATCTTTTTTTGCAACTGAAATTGCAACATTTAGCCGATAAATATACGCTTTCTCTAAACAAGTGGTCCTTTGGTTATGTTGTTCCAGCTGTCACTGTTTTGTGTTTACATGTGCACCCCAATAAATCAATTATTAGTTAATTTTGGTCCATAAACATGAGCTGAAATAAGCATTGCATGCTTGTAGCAGTGCCAAGAGGCTGCCAGGCGGGTCTACTACGTGATGTGGGTGGATACTGTACAGTGTGTGTGTCTCATTCACAGCTACACAACATGAATAATGTCACTTATTAACTTTTTGCACTTCATAACGCCAACCAAGGCAGCGCTGAGAAAAAGAAAAGCCATCACAGACATTAATTAAGGATAAAGATTGGGTCCTTGAACTGGTAAAAAAGGCTCTGCTCCTATAAAAGCAATTTATTGTTGGGATGGAAAGGCTGTTTATGGTCTGACTGGAAGACCAGAATGAACAGGGGATCCCATTGAGTGTTATGTTGACTCAGGATGTGATCCTGTACCCTTCTGCAGCTTCTCCTCTCTCAGCTTATCCTCATGAGGGTCGCGGGGGTGCTGGAGCCTATCCCAGCTGTCTTCGGGCGAGAGGCGGGGTACACCATGGACTGGTCGCCAGCCAATCACAGGGCACATATAGACAAACAACCATTCACACTCACATTCATACCTATGGACAATTTGGAGTCACCAATTAACCTAGCATGTTTTTGGAATGTGGGAGGAAACCGGAGTACCCGGAGAAAACCCACGCATGCACGGGGAGAACATGCAAACTCCACACAGAGGGTGGGATTGAACTCGGGTCTCCGAGCTGTGAGGTCAGTGCGCTAACCACTAGGCCACCGTGCAGCCGCCTTTCATTCTCGTATTGTGTTGAGTGATTACTATTGTTTTCATGCCATTCATGTGTTCCGTGTACAATGTGAATGACTTAAAAGTTAATTTAGGTTGACTTACGTACACATCACACATCATTTCTAGAGCATTTTGTTGTCTTTATATAAGTGTTTGCTTTGGTTGCCTTGAAACAATTTCAGAATTATATATAAAAACATGGGAAACTCTTACCGTCACAGACTTGCAAAGTTCCATTGTTCACTCTGTATATTAATGATTTGCTTCACTATTGACCTATGCTGCCCGATGCACGGAGATAATTTAATCATGATTAAAAAATTAAGGCAGCTGGAAGACTTAATGAATCCTTTGACTGTCACAGTCACTTTCATTATCACATTGAAAATTTTCACTTTTAATAATATTTCGTTCAACGGTGCAAAACGTTGTTGGACATTTTAATGATAGGATAGTAAAAACTGGACAAATGTGCTCTGGCTTTCATATTTATAACAAAAAAACAAGTAATGTTGAAATGGGAGGTAACAGGCGGGTATTCACTTGAAATAACGCTTCTCCCACTTCATTATGCAAACGTTTCAGCACTCTACCCAGCAAGTGAGCCAGGTGAGAACCACAAAAAACACCTCCAGTTTGGCACCCCCGTGGTGCCTTGACAATGGAAAAGAAAAGAGCCACAGTGGAAAAAGTATCTGTATGTGTTGTTTTTTTTTGGACTTTTGTAGTTTTGTGTATATTTTAAATAAACTGTGTTGTACAAGATTTCAAGACTTTGGTGTCGAAAAAAGTAAATATTTGATTATTTCAGCCTTTCATCCACAAACCTTTCTTTGGTGTCATGCCCCAGTTTTAACCTGGTCTGTACGTTTAGAATTTAGCTTGTCAGCTTCATTTGTAGTAACCAATGACAATTGAAGAAACAGTGTTATGGAGCTGAATGTAATATAATTTTTCTTTTTTCTTTTTTGCAAATGTTGATCCAAAATCAGAAGAGAATGTCCCTTTCAACCTAGCAGTATGATTTGGAGTGGTAGGAGCATGTCTCAAAAAGACAAAAAGAGATATTTTTATTCACTGGTAGGCAAGAAACGGAACCCCCATCCCCTTGATGTCCCAAGGGGGGCACAGCTGTGAGTTTGGACCCCAAAGCTGACAGGCATGGAAGTAAAGTAAAAAGGTTTAATGTAACAAGAGGAGCATGTTTTTTTTTAATGCAAATACAGAACAAAAGGTGTCTGCAACATAAGGTTGCAGTGAAGAAAAAAAGTACAACAAAAAAAGCCACACAAAAAATAACAAAGAAAGGCAAAAATACAAAGTATACAGTGGAAAGAGAAGGAGCAAGACTATGGTGGTGAAGTGACGCAGAATGGGAGACAATCTGGCATCTCAGTGTATATAGATATAGAGCGTAGGATCATAACTATGTGCTTCCACCCACCCATACATGAATTTTCTTTAATATTTCATATGATTAAATATTCATATTTTTCAAGTTGAGATGTTATGTCTGAAAATGATCTATTTGTACTCTACATTTAATCGCTGTATATTAATGTGGTATGTGTGCTGTATATTTTAACATATTATTTTCAAACCCTCAAAGGAGTTGATAGTGTTTTGCTACAGACGGGATTTTCCTTGCAAACCTGAAATAGTTGCAGGCTATGAAACATTACAGGCCATTTGGTTGCTGAGGGGGTGGGGGGACGGGTAAGTAAACACTGCCACCACATGGACGACTTTGAAAGGTCTACATCAGGGGTCTCAAACTCAATTTACCTGGGGGCCACTGGAGCTAGGGTCTGGGCGAGGCTGGGCCGCAACAGGTTTTCCAAAAAAAACCCAAAAAAACGCATTTATTAAAAACGGAAAAATGAATAAACTTTGCTTTGGTTCCGGTTTTCTACAAGAAAAGCTCTGATAAAACATTCCACTGTTCTCAAATATCTTCATTTTTATTTTTCTACACAAAATAAGATCAAGAATAAAGAAAATCAATCAATCAGTAATAAATAAATAAATAAATAAATATAATAATAATAATAAAACGGCAAATAATAAAAACTTAAGAAACCACATATAGTTGGTGGGTAGACAAATTTTTTTTTTCAGATTAAAATGAACAAAGCATTATTAGAGCCCTGTAGACATGACAAAACACGACTATAGTCACATTTATACTCTTTTTATTTACAACATATTGCGCAACTGCAAGGTCTTGAGACACATGCTAACTCACAAACTAGCGAGCTAGCGACCTAAACAGTAGCCTCCAAGTTATTTTCTTTAAACTTAAAAAGCCAAAAACGTACCACTTCCACATGGATAGGGAGAATAACTATTAACAGTTATTTAACCTTTAACATAAACATTAATCAAACGTAATATTTTTTTCTGGGTACATGATACCATACAGCATCCATATCAAACTTTAAACTTTCATATCAAGACGGGGGCCTCAAACTAGTGTCCTGCGGGCCACATTTGGCCCGCGGGCCGCGTGTTTGAGACCCCTGGTCTACATGCATGATTCTTCCCCTCGGCACAAATGGGTCGGGGGTTCTTATGGGTTAATGAACTAACACGAACACGGTACCGTCACAAACAAATGAAGTCGAACCACACCAAATTGTGTCATCCCCTCGTTATTCTGACACACACCTGATTTGTGGCTGACGGCTGTGGGCCTCATTGCATGCTTGCCGCCTGATGATTTACATTCAGCACCACTGAGGCTTTGAAGCTACGAGATACCGAAGCAAAAGGTTACACCCCACCGGGTCAGATACTACCCCCGCAGTTCATCTCAGCCAGTTGCCAACTGCATCACGATGTGCTGTCACTCACTGAAATGCACACAACATTTCAGGTCTTAATCTTTTCTTTGGATTTCTCAAACAGATGGCCCCGTTTTGTTTGATTAATGAAATCATCCGTAAACAGTAAGTCTTTCACATAACAGCTGCCAATACGCAGGTCAGGCGCTAATTTAGCTGTGAATCAATACAGCTTGAGGTGTTGGAGTACATTGCAGGATCTTCCGCTTTTCTTTACGTGTGTTGACCTTTATTTTTCACCTTTGAAGCAGTTTATTGTAGGGATAGCCGAGTATTGACCGAGGCGTTCAAATCCCACGAGTTTTATACTGAACCAGGACTCGTGGGTATTAGTCTCTAACCCAAAAAAAAAAAAAAACATTGCTGACGCTAGATAAATTAATAACAAAACCAGGTAACACGGCAATAATTGTGCTACTGGAAAAAGCAACAGATCTACTCCTTGTGTCAAATCAGCTCTCCTTTCCTCTTCCTGTTCATTTCTTGCTAATTCCAAGCCGAGGACTTGAAGAACCCACGAAACTACACTCACTCACCAACACCAGCATGGGTGCCATCAAGTGAATCGTGAATCTAACGTGGGTTCACAGGTTTACTGAGTCAGGGATGTGGACTTGTACAAGTGGAGATCGAGTGAAAAAGGTTCTCCTCTCATTCTGTGTGGAAGTGGTAAATTTTATTCTTCTATGCCCTTCTTCTCCACTCTGTTGGAAACACTTTGCTATGCTAGCGGCTGCTAGCAGTGATACTATAGCCTGCGCAATGTGATGTAAATAAAGAATAATAGCTAAAAGTTCATGTTTTTCATGTTTACATGGCTCCAATGATGTTAAAACATGAATTTAGAAAGTCAGGTATTCTCTGTTCTAACAATGAAAATATTCATATAAAATATTTATATTGAATACAAATTTGAGGTTACTTATTGCCGCTGTGTCTGGAACCAATTAACAACAATCAACAAGGGATGACTGTGTATGTTATATATATTTATCATAGTAAATGTATTCCTTATTCGAAAATAACTCAACTTGACACTTTTGGTGTAGCACAAATGTACTTTGAACCGAAGCGAACCGTTTTACAAAATTATGTAAAATTGATGTTCAATGTTCAGTTGTCCATTTATTTGTCGTATGTTATTATTTTTGCATCATCTGCAAGTCATATTACAATTATTATCTATTTCTGGGCTACATCATTTTTCTATGGGAAAATTTGCTTTGGTTAGAGTCCGTTTTAGTTTGAGTAGGACCTTCTGGATCAGATTAAAGATGCTACTGCCTGTTTGAGAGCCATCCAATTAAGCTTCTAACTCTACAGTATAGTTTTTTTCTTCATATATATTACATGATGATATATTTAGTGGCATCCTTACTCAGATTGAGTAACAAATATGGAGCATATGAGCTCTAAGTCACTGTCACTGTCAAAGGAAGATCATTGTAGTCTAAAATAGTCCTTTGTCTCAAGAAGAGGAAGTGATATTATGGTGGCTCGGGGCTGAGAAAAGATTGAGGTCATAAGGATGAGAAATGACCTTGGAGTCAATCTCACACTGGTTCCCACTGGGATAGAGGAAAGAAACACAAACACACAAATCAACCAATCGAGACATGTCATGTACAGTTGCCCCTCGTTTATCGTGGTTAGTTGGTTTCAGGATTCAATATTAATAAATAGAATATTTTCATAGACATAGCATAGAAAAATGCCATTGGCTGGCGACCAGTCCAAGGTGTAACCCGCCTCTTGCCCAAAGACAGCTGGAATAGGCTCCAGCATACTCCGCAATCCTAGTGGTGAGACATAGAAAATGGATGAATAGATGGTAATGAGTAAAGCATATTTCATTTTTCAAAGGTTAAAGATAAAGTAATGGTATATATTCTTGGGTACCTGCAAAGCAATTTCCCTCTTTAAACCTAATTACCGGCAATTTCCCTTTCCTTTCCCCACAGAGCTAATGCTGATGACTTAATTGTTTTCCTTCTGGATTCAGACGAGCGCTATGTTCCCATGAGAATGTGCCATGTGTGCCATTGGCCTGAGGCCACAGAATCTATTGACACGCGGAGAGAGTGTGAATGAAATGTTTTCTATGTGCATGTATACGTGCTTATAAGAGGCTTTTCCCCCTGCAAGAGTTGGTGCATTTGCATGAGCTGCTTGTGCACACAAACTCATACACACACAAAAAAAAACATGCAAGCTGACCAGCAGGCGTGTCTAAGCCACTGTGGAGCAAAGTGTAACAAAGTGTGGGAAGTGTCCTCCCTGTTTTGTCATTCAGTCATTACGAGGAGCGGAAATGCTCATGGCTGTTTTTATAGTGATGGACATGGACTAAAGCATTTGTTTTACTTTGCAATCCATGTCTGGCCTGCAGTGAAAGTGTAAAGTGTTTAGCAAAGCCCACGTTTTACTAAACTGAGAGTGAAATCCCAACTTTTTCCATACTGAAAAATAAAAAGGATGTTTAATTTTTTTTTTTTGCACACAGTTTTGTGGAGTAACAAGGAAGCAAACACAAATATGAATGAAGGCACTAAAGCAAATGCCACCGTCCCAGCGTAGGAATATTTTGATTTTAAATGGAATGAACAAGGGCGGCACGGCGGGCGAGTGGTTAGCTAGGAGGACCAGGGTTCGATTCCACCCTCGGCCATCTCTGTGTGGAGTTTGCATGTTCTCCCCGTGCATGTGTGGATTTTCTCCAGGTACTCATGCTAGGTTAATTGTCGACTCCAAATTGTCCATAGGTATGAATGTTAGTGTGAATGGTTGTTTGTCTATATGTGCCCTGTGATTGGCTGGCGATCAGTCCAGGGTGTACCCCGCCTCTCGCCCAAAGACAGCTGGGATAGGCTCCAGCACCCCTGCGACCCTTGTGAGGAAAAAGTGGTAGAAAATGAATTAATGAATGAATGGAATGAACAATTAAAAATAAAGTGAAGTGAATGTTTATTGCTGTTGATACAGTTTACTCACATTATTATGCCATATATTATCATTTCATTAATGGAAAAAATGGTTACAAAATAATGTTGACAGTAATATCATTTATAGGTAATAATTATCGGGGTAAAAAAAAATAGCCAAAAAAATAGCAAAACATGCTATTGACATTAGCGTAGTAGGATTCTTTATTTAAAATCACATTTTTGCAGTTACAGCAAAGAAAACCTGTTTAACCTTATTTAGAGTTAGTTAGTTAAACTTAGTTAAACCTTATTAGAACCCTCAAGACAATCCCCACAGTCACCTTTACACTCATATTAACTAAAGATGTCTGATAATTATCCTTAGCGATAAATATAGGCCCTATATCAGCATTAAAATGCGATATCGGTTGATATCGGTATCACATTTTTTTCTCAATCATCTTCTTCTTTTTATTTCGGCTTTTCCCTTCTAATGGGTTCCGGATGTGTGGAGGACAGGAAGTGATGTACGGACTTCAGAGTTGAGTTTCATCTTGTTGTGGTTTACAGCCGCCGTTGTGGCTTGTGTTATGATTATTATTAGGATGATTGTGTTATTATGCCTGTTATGGAATAATGCTTGATTTTTATTTTATAATTAAGTCATTTTATAATTAAAGGCAAAATATAAATAGAATTTGCTTAAATAAGCTCAGACAATAGAGGCACCAATGGTCAGTTTATTATTACAAAGCATGAAAAACAAAGCAATACTGAAGAAAGAACAAAAAAATAGTGACAAAACACAGAAGGAGCTAACCTAGAGTAGATGTAATGACGATAAATGCCTGATGAGAATGACGATGTGGTAACTAAAGGACAAAAGTAGCAAAAAAAAAGAATAAGAATAACAAAGAATAAAAACAAAAGGGCAGCAGCCAAGAAAGCCAATGCATTTATTATTTAGTAGATTTATTGTTGCACATATACAGTGCTTACGGACAGAACCTTGTTTATGCCCTCTTTGGCATCATGATTTTATGGTCTTATGTTCTAAGTGGTGTATAATGGCTGCAACGTGAGAGAATGACCCCAGACTAATTTCTCTCTCTGAGACATTTTAATCTTAAATCTCAACCTCATTTTTTACTACATTTGTCTGCTTGTCCTACTGAATTGAGTTTTAGAATTTAGCACACCTGCACAAAAAACGTCCTCTGCCTGTCCCTGGCCTGACCCTTGACACTGACTTTAACAGATCCAATAATCCTTTCAGGCTCTGAGCTTGTTTTCTCATGCATGGTCATGCACAGTAGCTGCAACCAAATGACACTGTTGCCATTGCCAATATGCTGCCCTTTATCTCAACACACTCTATTTTAGTGCCATGTGATTCTGAGGTTGTAATGCACTTAAAAGTATACTTTCAAGGTCATGCTTGAATCCAAATTTAGATTCCATTAGTGGAGAGAGTTTTGTTGTTTTGTCCTCTACCTAATTATACCAGTATGTGGCTCCCTTCCAGGACCAAGCAACAAGTCTCGCTTTCTTTAGAAGTACATTTACACCGATAATAATGATGATCAGTAGCTAAATGAATAACCATAACTCATTCATTCATTTTTACCGCTTTTTCCTCATAAGTGTTGCAGGGGGTGCTGGAGCCTATCCCAGCTGTCTTGGGGCGAGAGGCGGGGTACACCCTGGACTGGTCGCCAGCCAATCACAGGGCACATATAGACAAACAACCATTCACACTCACATTCATACCTATGGACAATTTGGAGTCGCTAATTAACCTAGCATGTTTTTGGAATGTGGGAGGAAACTGGGGAGACTCCATACAGAGATGGCCGAGGGTGGAATTGAACCCTGGTCTCCTCGCTGTGGGGTCTGCGCGCTAACCACTCGACCGCCGTGCCGCCATAACCGTAACTACCAAATTAATTACCAAATATAATCACTCTTGTATAACACAAATACATGAATATTTCTCATAAGCATTTATTTAAATTCAATATTTTTTCAAGATTCAAACACAATCAAGATCATCTAAACACTTACACTGAAAAAGAATCTGTTATATATAATATTTCAGGCTAAAGGTTTTGGACTACTCCTGTTCACAAATTTTCTCCAAATCAGGAAGGCTTTGAGGCTGTCGCTTGGAAACCAATGTTTCTATGGGACTAGGGTTTGGAAATTGGCTAGGCCACTCCCAGATCTTAATCTTGATGCCAAAAAGCTCATTTTTTGTTTCCCATTCTCACAAAAACCTGTCTGAGTCCATGTATACTTCAATGTAACAATGCATGCTTGTTTGTAATAAATCAAACCAAAAAAAAAGAGTGACAAAAAATGTCACATTATACCGTTGTATACTGAATGTTGCCAGCCACAAGTGAAATTAAAGGTAATTTTAAATGTAAAATGTTATATTTTTCAATATAAGTAATGAATTTAGTGTATAGTGTATTTTGTGGCTATGTGTTTATTGATAATGAGCAATTACCATCGTAGCACAGACACAACCCAGCAGACCCCATGGGCTAAAATGCCAAAGGTTAAAGCTACAAACTAGAACTCTCTGACCATCCTTTGAGCTTCTCCTCAGCTATGCATACAACCGAGTTCATGTTTAGATCATGAATTATTCTCACAAGCCATTATCAATCCACAGGTGCATGTATTGATTGAGCTATTGATTTTTAACTGTGTTGGATAGCCTGTACGCGTGGAGCAGGCAGGGTTCTGGGGATTAGAATCAGCTGCGTGTTCAACCTTTCAATTACAGTTGATAAACCATGTTGGTATTTGTTTTTTTTTTCACTTTCTCTTATTAGCTCCCCAGAAGAAAATAGGAAGTGGTCAACTTTTGGAAAAAAATCATACAACTCTCAATCGGTATATATTTTTTTTTCAACCGATACTGATATGTGCAACATAATATATCGATTTTTCTTACATCTGTACTGCAAAAATTGAACTTGAAACTGAAATCGGGAAGATGCAACACAATGGAGAGCATACAAGCGTATTCAAGAGTCAAATTGCATGTTGAGTACTATAAATTTTCAGATGTTGGTATATGTTTTTACTCATTCTACTGATGATGTGTTGTAGAAATCTTAAAAGCATTTGTATAAATGTATTAGCCCCATGAAAAAAAATACAAATATGTGTTTTCACATATAAAAGGGTTAAAAAAAACATACCACTTCCACATGAAATGGGAGAACTGCATCCACGGCTGACGTGATGTAGTACTTACAACGTTAAACATCTCTCCCTCAAGGTAATGTCTCATCAATGGAACATTACTGAATGCTACATATGACTTGTCTTACAATATTTGTACTAATAATAGGCTGTTACATTAATATACATGCTAATTTAATAACATGCTATGCTACTTTTTGCCTGTATTTCTGCCTGCATCGCAAACGAACGACTCACTCACTCAGCCTGCTGACTCAAGGGTGCCCAATGACTCACGGGGGCCACATGTTGCACATGTGACAAGTGGCTCAAGTAAATAAGAACTCTGTGGACTAATGCATGCTATCAATAGCTTGGTTTGCTACCTTGCTTTTTTTGTCTGATGCTTGAAGGGTACAGAGCACAGATGGAGAGGTATTCTTTCATGGAAAAGTCAGGCATGTTTTTGAAATTCAATGATCATATTAATGACTGGAAAAATGCGCCGAATGCAGAGGAAAAGGCAAAAAAAAAATGGAGCAGAAAACAGCACTGATTGAGGAATAAATGCCCTAACAAAGACTCGCTGAGAGAGGAAGGAGTCTTACAAAGGCGAGCATCAGTAACAGGAAGGAGGAGGACTCCGGAGGAGAGAGAGGGCGAAGTCAAAACAGAGTTGGAGGAGGGGATAAGACAGCTTTCTTTGAGAAAAACAGCTGTTGCATTAACAACAGTGTACAGGCCCATGCTGGGAGGATTTACGACATATATTCAGCCTTTGGGGGACGCATCACCAGGAGGTTGAAAAAATGCTACACGTTTAGTTAAGGTGATGCGGTTCCACAATTAGCCTTCTCATTCCATTCAACACAATCACTTCTGTATTTTTTTAATTCAAATAAAAAAAAATCAACACCCACATCTCATATAACCATGCAGAGTAAAGATCTGCATCTATAGTGATGTCATTCCAGTAATCCAATGGATTAGGTCACAGCAGCCTCGAAAAGACGAGGATTTGATACAAAACAGAATGAGGGTTTGTTTACAAAGGAACACAAGCCTGCATAACGTATACATGCTTTATATGACAAAGGGCTGTGGAAATGTGATTACTTATTGGATATTTGGGTGGAGCTCCCTTGCTCCTTGTTGTGATTGGTCAGGTGTCAGCGTGAGCCTCTCTCGGCATAGAGAGAAGTTATCATTAGGGATGATATCAGCATAAAAATATGATGGATGGATGGATGGAAGGATGGATGGATGGATGGATGGATGGATGGATGGATGGATGGATGGAAGGATGGAGGATGGATGGATGGATGGATGGATGAATGGATATATAGATAGATAGACTTTCTTTATTGTCATTGCACAATATCACAGCAGTGAAATTGCCAACGAAATGTCATTGCCTGGCTCCTGCATATTAATAATAATAATAATAATTATTATTATTATTATTATTATTATTATTATTATTATTATTAGTAGTAGTAGTAGTAGTATTATTAGTATTATCATTATTATTAATAATAATAATAATTATTATTATTATTAGTATTATTATTATTATTATGCTAATAATAATACTAATAATAATATGGTAATAATAATAATAATAATAATAATAATAATTATTATTATTATTATTATTATTACCATATTATTATTAGTATTATTATTAGCATAATAATAATAATAATACTAATAATAATAATAATAATAATAATTATTATTATTATTATTATTATTATTATTATTATTATTATTATTATTATTATTATTATTATTATTATTATTATTATTATTATTATTATTATTATGTGGAGAATAAATAGATGACATCAAATATGAACAATGTACAGCGTAAACAGTAATTTGTACAAATAATGTAAATAATTTTGAATAAATAATAATTATTTAAAGTTTTACGTGTGCGTGTAGGCAGGTTAATATCGGTATCAGATTTTTAGAACCGATGATGAAAACCGATGCTATATATGTGTTAATTCCACAACAGGACATATATCATGTTACACATATCGGTATCAGTATCGGCTGATATCAGTATCAGAAATTGGTTTTTGGCAAAAAAGCCAATATCGGACGTCCCTAGTTATCATAAAGTAAAGCAGAATTGGATATTGGATATAACCGAATGACTGTTTGAAAATTTGGCATCCAACTGTGCTTTTGAAGCGGTAAACTATAAATAAATGAATAAATAAACGTTCAATTGCTGCCTTTTTCCGGTTTAGGTTTTCAAAAATGGTACCAAGCAGCGGTCATGGGTTAACACGGCACACATGGAGCCACCTGGAGTTATGTACACGCTGCATCCCAGTCCCCACCACCACTTTTGATAAACATTCTCACTCATAGAGTCAATAATTTTTTGTCTTTGTCATGCGTTATGTGTAATTGTTGTTTTCATAAAGGTCCCTTTAAGGGACAAGCATTGTCAATTAACCATGGCTACAAGTGCTGCCATGAAATATATATATATATATATATATATATACTGTATATAATACATAAAGGTCACCCACACAAATCATCAGTGCACCCTGTGGGTTCTGCAGAAGACCATCTCCAACTAAACTGCCGGTCAACCTTAAGACGACATGCACCATTACCGATGCCATACCGGCGTATTTTAAATCACCAGGAGGAAGGAGGCGTCCCGCTGGCGCTTTAGCCTGAAGTGCATCACAGCTGGGATTTCCCTCACAGAATGGTTTTTGTGTCGCAGAGCATTTTAATGAGGTGGAGTGAGTTAATATTTTAACACTTTTAGCTATTGTTAAGCCATACAATATGTACTTGAGGAATAAGACATAATTATGCTATGAAATATATACGGTTGTGCAACTTAAATTCGTTCTTTATAAATATCAACATCAACGTTACATGTAGCAATTTTCTTGACCCTAAAAATAAATATAAAAAAAGATGTATACTCTCTAGTATTACTCACTGTTGTAATGACTTATATGTTGATTAAATATTAAAATATAATCCTATTACAGTGGAACATGGGTTACCATCCTTACGTTGTTCTAGAAGGTCTGACTCTAATCAAAAGGGACGTTAACCGACACCATACCTGTTAGGAATAAATATAAGCCGGTCCAGTTTCCCCGTCAGTGGCCCAAAACAGGGTGAATAGAGATGGAGTGTCAACAGCTGAGTTTTTTTTTTTCCCAAGGGGCCCAGAATTCCCGGTAGCACCGCTGCCCAAAGTCAGCTGGGATAAGCAACAACTCACCCATGACACTGAGAGGATAAGTGGTATAGAAAATGAATGAATGGATGTCTTGTTCCTTTGATAAATAAGTTTTAAGTTCTTTGCAGCAATTATTTCTATTGTGCAATATCATTTTTAATAAGACAGTAAAGGTTTTCTCAATAGCTGAGACACATTTCCTGAAACCTCCACCCTGTTTCTCAAAGGTTAGGCACAAATCCCGCATATTTCCTGATACGACTCTGTGTCGACAGATAACCTTTTGAATGTGAGAATGAGTTTTTATTATCAGGCACTAACATTCAAGAGCGTTGGATGGAAAAGAGATGAGAAGAACAGCAGTGAAAGTGGAGTAAATTATCTAACTCAGCAATGGTCTGACAGGAAGTCACTTTTCTGTGGTCAAACAGTTGGGGACCAGAAAGAGGGCGAGGGTGTCTATTGTTGTGTTGACCGTGTGATGGGGGTGGAAGACAAAGGTTCAGGCACTGGTCTGGAATGTCGAAAGCCAACTTTCTTCTGGTTGGGTACAAAGTTCCAGAAAACATTGAGATGTATGTGTTATTTTGTGTTATGACATACTCCCATGAATTATTAATACTGTAGAAAAACAAAAAGAGAACTACGTAGCTACATGCTCATGGTGAAAATGTGAATATGAAAGAATATGTAGAATTTGTAGTGGACTCTCGTGATAAAAGAAAAATATTTGGCAGAATGGTTTTGGAATGTGGGAGGAAACCGGAGTACCCGGAGAAAACCCACGCATGCACGGGGAGGACATGCAAACTTCACACAGAAATGACCAAGGGTGGGATTGAACCATGGTCTCCTAGCTGTTAAGTCTGCGCGCTAACCACCGGACCGCCGTGCAGCCGAGGTATAACATTTAGTGTTAATATTGATTGATAAATCAGGATGAGATCAATATTTTTCAGTTCTTTTCTGTGATTTTGTTGTGTTGATCATACTGGTGTATGAGTGGTTAGCGCACCGACCACACAGCTAAGAGACGGGGGTTCGATTCCCCGCTTGGAGTTTTTGCATGTTCTCCCCGTGCATGTGTGGGTTTTCTCCGGGTTTCCAAATTCCGAAAACATGCTAGGTTAATTGCCAAATTGAATGGTTGTTTGTCTATATGTGCCCTGTGATGTACCCCGCCTCTCGCCTGAAGACAGCTGGGATAGGCTCCAGCATACCCGCAACCCTGGTGAGGATAAGCGGTATAGAAAATGAATGGATGGATAGATGGTAGTCTTCAAAATCATAATTGTCTTTTTTCACCCATAATTTTCCTTGAAGTAAAAATGGGTATGCATTTTTTTGTGTGTGTTTTTTTCAAATTAGAGGCAATTATCAGACATATCCATTTTTTGTATGTATTTCAGTCTGAATTCTAATTGAAACCGCACAACACATTAAAAGGATTAGTAGAAAACCCAAAGAAAATAGAAACGACGGAAGAGGTGGAATGCAAACATTCATCGAGGATCGCAAGTCATCCAAAAACACAAAGCAGCTTTTGGGATCAGCTCCCAGAGACAATAAACGGTATAAAGGGTGAATCCGTGTGTTAAATCCAACAGATCTCTTGGGGAGAGAAACAAAGACTCAACGTCAAACACTCTGTTTTGTCACAACAAGTTGATTCCTGGGAGGAAATGTGCTCGTTATGCCGAAGTAACTCAGTAATGGACTGCATATATTATTATATGAGGAACAAAAACATGCAATGGTCTGCATATTACAAGTTGACTGGCAAAAATGAAAAATTTATAATTAAAAACATCTCTGCCAAAAAAAAACTTAAATTGCAGTGAAGCTAAATTATCAGGAGTAAAACACACAGATTACTGTATTCCAAATTCCACAAATTACTCAGCACACATATGAAGTAATCGCTTGTTTATTGCCTTTAATTGATTCCTGTCCTGACCGTGATGAGTTAATGATCAACACATCTTGATCAAAAAATGACAATGATGTTGAAAAATGAGGTGATACTGGCCCTTTATTTATTTGATACTGATGTTATGTGCTTGTACTTTGTTTTGTCTTGTTTTTTGTACTTCCATTGTGATTCTGTTGCGTCTCCTGGCCAGGGGCGCTGCCTTGAGGCGGCAACAAGCGGCTCACCCGTAGCTGATTTCCATCAGAAATTGTAAGCTAGCTGCTACAAGAGGAGGATCTTCAGCACCTGAGTCCATGAGTACCCAAGTCCAGCATGGTACGAGTGACCTTGTGTGAGTACGCCTTCAGAGGACCGGAGGTGACTGGCTTGAGGAGAGAGACATAAGACAAAAAGTGTCCAATGAGGAAAACCTTGTGGCTGGAAATAAGAACTACCAGAAAAACCAGTATAAATAAAAACCCAGTAGGGTGAGAAAAGATAAGCCTAATAAAAAACACAAAAATAAATCAAGGTATGGAAACTGAAATCAAGGCGTAATGAGAGGTGGGAGTAGATGGCGCAGCACGGAGGAACAATCTGGCATGCTCCTGGGTGCTCCACTCCCAACCACAAAAAAAAATAAATATAAGCATGACGAGGACGCAGACCATAATCACATGTACATGTAGTATAAAATACATAATAAAAACAAATTTCGATGAAAAAGAAAGAAATGCAAGCACACTCAAGATGAACCTTCCAGACAACAGTATCCCTTTTATTGATCTCACAGCAACCCCCCCCACCCAAAACACCCAAAACATCCTAGGACTGTTACAGTCCACTAACAGCTAATGAGATATCATTTAAATACCAAAGGACTCTGAGATAATGATGGCTTGAGGTGCAAAAAGGGATCAGGCCCGAATGCACAAAAGTGGATTCACTATCAGAGTGCTGGTGAAAGGGGGGCGGGGGGCGACCCCTGAGGATCATTGTAAACCATCTTTTTGTGCTTCCCCTTTTCATTTGTCCACCGGTTTTCCGTCTCCATTATATCCATTATTCCCCTACGAAATCCAAACTGAAAAACACTATGTTGAATGTGTGTGATGGAACAGACGCCATATTGTATTGTCAGAGTAAGAAGCAATGCAGTTGATGACATTTTGTATTCATTTCTTTTCTGCTACTTCTGACTCTGTATTTGTATCTATATCCGATACAGCAAGTGATGCCGCTGCACATTCCTGAACTGGAATCACCGCCAAATTACGCCTGCGTCATGTAAGTAATGCAACTCATTGTCATTGTAGTGAATGTATGTGTTGTTTGAGAAGCTACCATTGTTGTTTTGGTTAAGACCTGCTACTCCAACCCCAATGGCATATACCATTGGTCATCTTTTTCAGCCCATGAAAACATTGTCCAAAAGAGAGGTTAATAGGTTGCTTTGATGTGCTTGAGTGATAGGTACAGCATTTTCACTGCTCATTTCATTGGAGCAAATCCTTTAACATGTTCAAGGATGCCTTCTTTATTCTTGATAATGATTGTAAGCATTCGGCCAATGTTGATTGGCATTTCTTGACTTTCTGAGTATTTTACCATATTTAATTTCATTTCAGGCTGCACGGCGTTCGAGTGGTTAGCACGCAGGCCTCACAGCTAGTAGACCCGAGTTCAATTCCACCCTGGGCCATCTCTGTGTGGAGTTTGCATGTTCACCTCGTACATGCGTGGGTTTTCTACGGGTACTCCGGTTTCCTCCCACATTCCAAAAACATGCTAGGTTAATTAGCGACTCCAAATTGTCCATAGGTATGAATGTGAGTGTGAATGGTTGTTTGTCTATATGTGCCCTGTGATTGGCTGGCGACCAGTCCAGGGTGTACCCCGCCTCTCGCCCGAAGATAGCTGGGATAGGCTCCAGCATGCTCCGTGACCCTCGTGAGGATAAGCGGTAGAAAATGAATGAATGTTATACCTCCTTGAAAACCTGTAAATGACAGCATAATGATATCGATCATTTTCATGTCTGTTTAAAAATTGTCACTCCATGTTTGGTAACTGCTCTATGTTTTTGCAGGAGAGAAAGTTGCAACGCCTAAAAGTTCATCAGCATCTCAGCGAAAAAGTGTTAGCTTAACTTACTGTGTGATACAATACAATATGGGACAAGTAAGTCCATGAATTTGTTCTTGTTTATGTCTAAAGTAGGGAAAACGTTTGTGTCTGAGTGGATCTGATTCAGCCTTTCCTCAGGGCCCATGTGGCATTGTGCTGCTTCCTGTCAAGGCTGACGTTATCAGTGTGGGATCAACAAAAGGACAAAGGGCTTTCAGGCCGACACTAAAACACACACAAGTAAGCTTGCTTTTTCCCAGGCCTGTTGGAGCCACACTTCATCCATCTCAGCAGCCATTTATCAATCTATCTTTTCGAGAGGATTGTACACTCAAGTTGAGTAGATTTCAGTGGGTTATTATCTACTCCTGCCCACACAATCTCATATTCTTGTTTCCTTCCTCTCACTTATCTTTATCCCCAACTCCAAATTTTCTCCATTTGCCAACCCCAACCACATCCTTTCTCACCCCCACCCCTTATTTTCTCATCCACATCGTAACGCACCTCGCATGTCTGAGACCTATTGGGCTCCTGTGTGACAGTGCTGAACAAATTCCTGTTGCTGCCTCACTGAACGATCAAGTCATGACCACATTGAATGTTGTACCAACTGTAAAACACCAGGTTAGGACCTTTGGCCTCATTCATCAACTATTCTTAAAGGACTTTAAAATCTATTAAAGGTTTGTGTTTTTGTGCGTTTTTTCAGCAAACTTTGGTATTTTTGAAACTTGATGCAATGTGGATTTCTCCAGGGTGTCATCTTCATCAATCATATTTATGATTTATGATCTTGTAGAGCCAAGTTGCAGAGAACATCATCAAATACTTTGATATAAAAAGACAAGGGCTGTCAAATTAATCACACTTAATTAATTGTGATTAGTCATCATTTGCAACTATGTGTGAAATGTGCCCATTTTTATGAACAAAAAGATATATGCGGTCGAGTGGTTAGTGCGTAGACCTCAGAGCTAGGAGACCAGGGTTCAATTCCACATTTCTGTGTGGAGTTTGCATGTTCTCCCCGTGCATGCGTGGGTTTTCTCCGGGTACTCCGGTTTCCTCCCACATTCCAAAAACATGCTAGGTTAATTGGTGACTCCAAATTGTCCATAGGTATGAATGTGAGTGTGAATGGTTGTTTGTCTATATGTGCCCTGTGATTGGCTGGCGACCAGTCCAGGGTGTACCCCGCCTCTTGCCCAAAGACAGCTGGGATAGGCTCCAGCACCCCCGCAACCCTTGTGAGGAAAAAAGCGGTAGAAAATGAATGAAGGAATTAATGAATAATGCATACTGACACAAAAGGTACGAAAATATAAAAGTTTAATTACAAAAAGCTCACTTATTACCAAGAACACCAAACAACTGCGACATATGCTCACAGCAAAAAACGCAAATACAAACAAAAGACTGTGCAAAGCCAAAAAAAAAAAACCTCAACTAAAGCAGAAGGCAGCAAAGCTACAAGGGTAGAAAGCGCAGGCAGAAAAACCACTGACAAAGAACATGGACGAGCACAAGAAGAACAGTCCCTGTGCAGAGCAGGAAAAAGAGAGCAGCAGCACAGGGCACATAACAGGATCATGACAGTAATGATCTAGCCCCTGCAAGGTGATTTATCATACCTGAAACTGTTCATAGTCAGCAAATTTTGCCCCTATATTTTGCACATTTAGGCAGGTGCAAACTGGCGTGTTATGCACAAACGGCTGGCGAGGAGGAGGCATAGGTGCAATGACCATTTATTTTATATACCGATTATCCTCATCAGGGTCGCAGGGGTATGCTGGAGCCTATCCCAATTGACTTTGGACTTTGTACACCCTGGACTGGTCGCCAACCAATCCCAGGGCACATATAGACAAACAAGCTTAATGGACAATTTAAAGTTGCCAGTTGACCTAGCATGGAATGTTTTTGGAATGTGGAGTAACCCGGAGAAAACCCACACATGCACGGGGAGACGATGCAAATTCCATAGAGAGATGCCCAAGTGGAGATTCGAACCTGTGTGGCCAAGATGCTAACCAATCAGCCATCTTTCAGCCCTTTATCAACATCCATGCATTTATTTTGTGCCGCTTTTTGGTTGCAGGTATGCTGGAGCCTATCCCAGCTTTGGGCAAGAATCGGGGTACAGCCTGGACTGGTGGCCAGCCAATCACAGGGCACATATAGACAAACAACCATTCACACTCACATTCATACCTATGGACAATTTGGAGTCGCTAATTAACTTTTTTTCCCAAGCATAGAATCGAACCCAGGTCTCCGAGCTGTGTGGCCTGCACGCTACTCGGCCACCTAGCGGCCCCCCATTTATCAACATATTTGTCAGGAAAAAAAAGATAACTAGCTTTTTACATTTTATTAGTATAAAATAGTATTGTTTTGCATTTATAGTAGTATATATGTTTAATTTTTCTCTTAAATGTTTGCTCAGGGAGCTTGCATATATTGTATTTACAGTAAATATATGTCCTGCTGTGACTCCTTAATTTCCCTCACAGGAATAATAATAATCTATATTGACAGTATCTATAAATCTAGATACATTGAATGTTTTGTTTCTAGTATCTTATAGTGCTATCATGCTATCTCCGTACATGACAATAAGCTCATTTTTTGTTTACCCATCAAACTTACATTCCTACATTTCCTCCCTAATTGCTTGTCCCTCCTTTTGCCTCACCTCCTTACTCCGCACATGACTGCTCTGGGCCTCAGGGTGATGGGGTGCCTTTGGGGAAAGGAGGTGAAAAGAAAGAGCTTTCTTTTGTCACATATGCAATATACAGTGAAACCTTTAAACATCCTCTTGAGGCGCAGTCGGCAGTCATGGTGCAGCGCCTGGGGACTGGACCCGGGTCGTAGGTCATCTTGATCAGTGAAGCATCCATGTGTGGGTAAAACCTTGGGGCAATTTGGGTGAAATGTCTTTCCTAAGGACGATACCGGTGTCTGAACCACTACTTAAAAAGTGGAAAAAATAACGAAATCTATAGCTAATACTTCCATCCATTCATTTTCTATACCGCTTTTCCTCACTTGGGTCACAGGTATGCTGGAGCCTATTCCAGCTGGCAAGGGGCGAGAAGCTAAGTGCACCCTAGACTGAAGTCTACATACTTAAATAAATAATATTAATACAATTCTAACCAAGTGAGGCTGCACAGTGATTGAGTGGTTAGCGCGCAGACCTCACAGCTAGGAGACCAGGATTCAATTCCACCCATCTCTGTGTGGAGTTTGCATGTTCTCCCCGTGCATGCGTGGGTTTTCTCCGGGTTTCCAAAAACATTCCAAAAACATGCAAAGTTAATTGGCGACTCCAAATTGTCCATAGGTATGAATGTGAGTGTGAATGGTTGTTTGTCTATATGTGCCCTGTGATTGGCTGGCCACCAGTCCAGGGTGTACCCAGCCTCTCGCCCGAAGACAGCTGGGATAGGCTCTAGCACCCCACGCGACCCTCGTGAGGATAAGCAGTAGAAAATGAATAAATTAATGAATAACCAAGTGAGAAATTCATTAATAGGAAATAAAATCCTCCAAAAATGTTCATAATTACCAAAGATTTTACACAATTTCAAGTGCATATTCAAACCTCAAATTGATGAAGAAGATGACAAAGACCTGAATCGAGCGAGCTGAGACGATGAAAATAAAAAGATCCCCCCAAAAAAATGTTTTGGCAAAAACAATGTGCCAAAATAATATGGAATTCATGGAATATGGAAAAGGCTGTCTTATTTTTGTTTATGTAGGAAGACGTAAAAAGATGAACAGCACCAAGGATAAGCAACTTGTGTGATGACATGGCTAATATAATATATATAATATAATGTTCACTGTCAGGAAAACTATTGTAGTACAGATGTCACTGTGTCAACGAGTCACTGAGTCAACGAGTGAACAACCATGACACTCGCCTACTGTTTAGTGGCTTGTTAGCTTTTATTGCAAGCCAACAATGGTAATTAACGAGAGCTACAGAGAGTTAATGGAGCTGGAACTCATCAAAGTGTTACATCAGTCACTTTTATTGCGAATATTGAGCAAAGGTCGATTCCAAATCGGAGGAGAAGGCTTGTGAATAAGTCATATACACACATAACATATACATAATGTACAATAAACTGACCAATCACAGTCTCACAAGTCCTCTGTTGGTGGACAGTACTAATTATAATCATTATTACTTTTATTTCTTTTAGTGTTAGTGCGCCCCGCGCAAGTTTGATATGGATGCTGTATGGTATCATGTACCCAGAAAAAATTATTACGTTTGATTAATGTTCATGTTAAAGGTTAAATAACTGTTAATAGTTATCCTCCCTATCCGTGTGGAAGTGGTAAGTTTTTGGCTATTTAAGTTTAAAGGAAATAACTTGAAGGCTACCGTTTAGGTCGCTAGCTCTCTCATTTGCAAGTTAGCATGTGTCTCAAGACCCTGCAGTTGCGCAATATGTTGTAAATAAAAATAATATAAATGTGACTATATGTCTACAGGGCTCTAATAATGCTTTGTTCATTTTAATCTGAAAAAAATAATTTGTCTACCCACCAACTATATGTGGTTTCTTAAGTTTTTATTATTTGCTGTTTTATTATTATTATTATATTTATTTATTACTGATTGATTGATTTTCTTTATTCTTGATTTGTTTATTTATTTGTCATCTTATTTTGTGTAGAAAAATAAAAAGTAAGATATTTGAGAACAGTGGAATGTTTTATCAGAGCTTTTCTTGTAGAAAATTGGAACCAAAGTGAAGTTTTTAAATTTTTTTTGTTTTTAATAAAGGCGTTTTTTTTTTGGAAAACCTGATGCGGCCCAGTCTCACCCAGACCCGAGCTCCAGTGGCCCTAAAGTAAATTGAGTTTGAGACCCTTGCTATAAATACACTATAAACTCATTAATAACACAAAGCTGAGATACAGGCTGTTCTTTCTTCACCTCACCTCCCCGCTGTGTATCTTCTGTATGTTTTCTCTCAACCAGTCCAGCCTTATCGAAGCAGTCGGCTGAAACAAAACACATTCACAGATGAGAATTAAGGAGTTTATAACACTTGTGACTTCAGAATTGTGTGGGAAAGCACAACCACAGGACTTCCCAGTCTCACCTGCAGCACACTCCCACACAAACACACTTTACTTCTCCACAACAGAAACTATTTTAATGCACATGTTGTACAATGATAATGAAAGTGAAAAGCAATTCACCTAATGCATGTATCTTATTTAATACATCGATCGTCATAGTCAGTACAGTATACCAGTTTTCCACAAACAAAAATTTGAAGGTGAAGAAGAGAAAGTCTCTTCCTAACAGTTTAGTGTTTTTCCTCTTCAATTTTTCATCTGATCAAAGCAAAATGGGGCCTCACTCCTGTCAATCCATTGTTTAGCAGGACCATTGTGTTGTGGATTATAACACTTGAAGTTCAGGGATTAATCCCAACATGGGACATGGGAACCTCCAGTTGGGGGAGTCTCACAAATATGCTGACTGACCCGTTTTTATAACTCGTTTATATGCCACCAAATATTTGATCAACAGTCTGTTTTTTATATTTTGATTCATTGATGAGTTTGTTTAGTGAGTCACTCACAGTTGGACAAATTTCTTTTTGAGACTCAAAAGTCAGGGAGCCCTCAGTAGGCCTTTGCTTTAACGTTAGCACCACCTACTGGCACCAGGTCATATTATGGGTTTGATTTGTTGCAAAGTTGCATTAAGGAACATCATTTGCACAATTCAACATGTCCAAAAAGGAAATTTTATAAGGGAGGAAAATGTGTTAAAATCAACATTGTATATAAATAACATATAAGTAATAGGGGTAATGAATAACCTAGGCTGCACGGCGGTTAGTGGTTAGCACGCAGGCCACACAGCTAGGAGACCGAAGATCGATTCCAGCCTCGGCCATCTCTGTGTGGAGTTTGCATGTTCTCCCCGTGCATGCGTGGGTTTTTTCCGGGTACTCCGGTTTCCTCCCACATTCCAAAAACATGGTAGGTTAATTGGTGACTCCAAATTGTCCATAGGTATGAAGCTGGGATAGGCTCCAGCACACCCACGATCCTTGTGAGGTAGAAAATGGAATAAATGAATGAAATGCTACTTAAATAGAGTTAATTTAATGGAAAATAACTGCATGAATTGAAATAATGTACATTAAAACTAAATATAGATACATTCAAAATAACATAACACATATTATAGAAATGTATATAATGTAAAAAAAATGGCATTAACTTTGTAAATGTAACCGTATGGACTAAAGAATATCCAACATCTAATGATAGACGAATGAAAAATGATAGAAAAATTAATTATATGTATAAATAGACATACTGTAGACATACTGTCTTAGAAGACGTTGGTTTCTTTTTCGTTTTTTGTGTTAGCTTACCACTTTTTTTCTGAATATCATGACTTTATTCTTTGAAAATTACTCCAGATTTTTGTTTTGCTTTTTTTTAGTTTTCTTTTTAATTATGTTTTTAGAATGTGCTGTGTGCTGTGTGCAAATGGCCCCCGGGCCACACTTTGGACATTCTGTTTTAAATAAAATAAATGCACTGTTGGGGGGGAAACCTGCCACTGGTAAAACAGCACCCCTACCTGGCTGTAATATGCAGTGCAGGATGAGGCTGTAAGGGGTCAAATTAGTATGTTTTGTAAAGTTTTATCGTACAGAGGGAACAAATTTGTAAATTGTACAAATTTATTTTTATTTTATTGTACGTCTGGCAACGCTGGTCCCAAGTCATAACCCACCCCCCACCTTACCTTACCAGCCTCTCGGGTGTGATGCTCGAAGACGGAAACTCCCGAGTGACGTATGGAAAGTGTTTAAGGATCACCAAACCGGAAACCCATGGTCAGTACTTTCAACATAAACTACAGCATACACCATTGTGTCTGTCGTTCATCGTAAACGTTTGTGGTCGTTAAAAGCGACATTCTCATATTTGCACAGGGATACAATCCAATACGTTTGTTTGTTTCAGCACATTAATAAGTAATAAGACAACTATACTTAGAATAATGTTTTACTGACAGTGATTATAAATGGGAATGCCACTCCAACTCATTTCTGAAATGGCACATACCTTCGTGCTGTCTCATTCTTTCTTATAGTCTTATAGTCATAGTCTTTTATTTGGACCATGCCTGGAAAAATAGCTAAACAATGCGCCGAACGTCTTCGCAATAGCATGCTAGTCTAGTTAATTTACTTTGAAAGTGTGACCGGAAGTTGCTGTTGTTGTCCTGAAGACCTTTGCTGTGCGACGACTTGGTAGTACTGTATTACAGAATTATTTCACAGACTTTTTGCTATCTTTGAATACGAAACGATTTTGGGGTGAGATACTAAACGACTATTGTTATGAGCTTGAATGTGTGTTCACCTTTTAGCTTTAAGCTAACATCAACGTATCGAATGGCATTGGTTTCTCGGAACGAAAGTGTAAGTTTGCCCTCTCCGGATGTTATAACATCCTCCGCTGCATGGTCGTAAGAATTCACGATAACATAAGGTAAAATAATAGTAGGCTATTGTGTCAGTTTCAGTTCAAGATAGCTCAATTAATGTGTTTTTTTTTCATATTTTCGACAGGACAAGTGACAACAAGGTTATGGTACCGTCAGGATATAAGAGGAGGAACTGGCTGTCTCATTCTATTCATGTGATGTTCCTGCTTGACTGTGGTGAGCATTGATAGTTCAGCTTTGCCTTTGAGCGGAAATGTGTCTATGTCTGTCTTGACGTGGTACAAACCCGTATAGCAACGCCCCAGCAATGACACAGTTATTCAAAATGTCTTATAATTACAATACATTTAAAGTGTGACTCATCTGTATGGATAGAACATTGTTATATTATAGAGTACTACCTATAACCAGAGACACAAATTCAAAAACAAACAGAACGACACAGGAAATTGAGATCAAATACTTCATTGTTTGGAATATTCATTCATTTATTCATTTTCTACCGCTTATCCTCACAAGGGTTACGGGGGTGCTGGAGCCTATCCCAGCTATCATTTAGCGAGAGGCCAGCCAATCACAGGACACATATAGACAAACAATCATTCACACTCACAATCATACCTATGGACAATTTGGAGTCACCAATTAACCTAGCATGTTTTTGGAATGTGGGAGGAAACCGGAGTACCCGGAGAAAACCCACACATGCACAGAGAGAACATGCAAACTCCGCACAGAGATGGCCAAGGGTGGAATTGAATTCGGGTCTCCTAGCTAGTATGAGGCCTGCGCCGGTTTGGAATATTTTAAGGTAAATGTGCCTTCTAAAGTCTTAAGAACTTGGGAATTTGAAGCACATTTTATGAACCAATTTTATGAAACTTCGACTCAGCAAGCGTTAAAAAGTTAAGGATTTTGAAGGACTTTTTCTTTGACTCTATGGCAAAAACACAAATTCAAAAATCCACCCAACTGACTATGTCACACGCCCTAATGTCGCTCATTGCAAAGGCTTAATGAAAAACAATGTAACCCAGGTTGTTGGGTCACCCTCCTCACAACCCAAAACACACACAACTGGAAAATACTGCAAATTTAAGACGCTGCAATCACATAAATGCAACGAGATCAGAAGATCCAAATGTTGGTGCAAATGCTCAGTTGAGTGGTTGCCATTCACCAAGGAGAGAAGAAGAAGTGTGGTAAATAATGCCATTTGCGCACCCTGTAACATTGTTCACAGTGTACTTAATGAAGTGTAGTGGCATACGTATTGGATTTTTAACACTTCTTTAATTTTTGTGCAGTGCTTGGTTCACTTCCTGCTCCGTGTAATCTAGCTGTACAGTCCGTTAACTTCCTCCATATCCTGCATTGGGATCCTGCGCCTGGCTCCCCACCAGGAACTCAGTACAAGGTCTTTACAAGGTAATTCACCATTGAATTGGCATCAGACCAAGCATGAAGTAAAATGCAATTTTGTCTTTGTGCAGGTTAACTGGAAGTAAGGAAAGAGAACCAGAGAACAACACAACAACTGCAACATATTTACAGCTGAACTTAGACAATTATAAGTACTACTTGACTGTCCAAGCGTTCTATAATGGAACCTGGTCTGCAATGTCTGAAGAAGTCGTCTTCAATCCAGTTGAACAAAGTACGTAAGCATAAGTCTTTTTTTTGTAGTTCATTAAATGTGAAGTTATGGATAGTAAAAAATAGTGGGTCCTTGGTTAGTGTTAACTAACTCTAACTGAAACAGATGCTAACCAAATAATTTTTCCCATAAGAAATAGTATAATAGAAAGCCCAAAATGTTAACACAAAACACGTTTTTATAGTTTTATAATTACAGTGACCCGAGTTCGATTCCACCCCCGGGCATCTCTGTGTGGAGTTTGCATGTTCTCCCCGTGCATGCGTGGGTTTTCTCCGGGTACTCCGGTTTCCTCCCACATTCCAAAAACATGCTAGGTTAATTGGTGACTCCAAATTGTCCATAGGTATGAATGTGAGTGTGAATGGTTGTTTGTCTATATGTGCCTTGTGATTGGCTGGCCACCAGTCCAGGGTGTACCCCGCCTCTCGCCCGAAGACAGCTGGGATAGGCTCCAGTACCCCGCATAAACCTGTGTGCCATTCATGTCCCATCCATTTTATTTAAGGTGTGCAAATTTTTCATAGTACGTATCTGTAGGAGGAGAAGCCAGCCATTATGAAATGAACTATACTGTATGTCCTCTTCTCCTTACTAGCTATCATCGGCCCTCCAACAGTAACACTGGCTGGATATAGCAACAGCATTCAAGTCAACATATCGCTGCCTGATGCTGACAAAAGCTCACAAATACCAAATGATGACATCTTAGCCTTCTACAAAGCTAAGTTTAGAGTCTCGTGGAAGACGTCTAAAGGAATAGTGGTAAGCAGTTTACGTTCAATTTATTCAATATTTTGCATGATTATCAGAACATAGAAAGTAAAAGGGAGATGACCAGAATGAACAAAGATGGAGTCAGCATGGACGGTGAGTGTGTCAGTTGTTGTTACGAAGGTGGAACTAAGCACTTTTTGTCACTCGTTACCGGAGGGAGAGAAATATTAATGGCGATGGAGGTTCAGTCTGTAGTTTGGTTTTCTGGAAAGGTAGAGGTCCATGTCATCAGCAAAGCACTGTTAGGGGATATTGAATTTCAATGACTTTGTGAGAAATAAAGAGACAATGTTAAGGATGCTGGCAATGGCCCTGTAAAACATACTTTCACCTATTGTTTTTTCTCTGTACTTGCTCTGCAGGAGTTAAAAACAGACGAGAAGAGTGTTACTCTTGGCAACTTAGAGACAGCCAAGGAATACTGTGTACAGGTTCACACTGAGATTGCCATGAATAGAAATACGCAGCCATCAGCCTGGGTGTGCACTCACACCAGTATTGCAGAACCAATCAGAGGTAAGGAATGACTCCACATGTTGATGAAACCCACATCCGCACTCTCACACATACACAAGTACAGTATTGCAATCAATCCTTTCATACTTTCAAAATAGAAAGTGATAGAAATACTTCAGGGTGGCCTAGAATGAAGACGTCATTTAATGAATGCGATCACTCCTCCACACGTGATAAAACAAATTTTCCCGGTTGATAATTGTGCTATTAATTACCAACCAATATTAAAAATATAAAATTATTGTGTCATATCATCATCGTGTCATGTTTATTAGTGTATCAATGTATAATACATGTCTGTAAACTTGTATATGTCCACCTGTCAATCTGTGTAACTCAGGTGTGTCCAAAGTGCGGTCTGGGGGCCATTTTCGGCCCTCAGCATATTTTTACTGAGCTATATCACACTGATTTGCTTTGTCACACATAACAAAAGCTATGCCGCCTATAAAGAACATACTAACTCCTTATTTCTAAAATCACAAATACTTAAACTTGCTGATATAGTTAATCTTCAAACCATAGCATTTCAGTATGTGGAATCAAACTATGGAATGGCTTGAGTAAGACCCTCAAACAATGCACAACATTTTTTTTACATTTGGCCTCTCCTGACTGCACATCACTGCCTGTTTTAACTTGCGTTAAATACCCACTACCACCACAGCAAGATCAATCTTGATACGATATGTCGATACTCCGACAATTCAAACCACTTAGGCAATTCAGGCTAACAATTTTCCACATTCCAAAAATGCTCATTACTCCTGTAATTGCACGTTTGAGTTCAGCTTGAACTCTTGAATGTGGCTACAGAAATGGCCTTCTATAAATATCCTCATGTAAAAATCAGATCAGCAAAAAGCAGGTGTTTCCACTGGCGGTTTTGCCCAACAGCTTGTTTGATATGTAGACTGCCTGCCAGAGACGGTAGAAGCAAACTAACGTTCAGTATCCTCTCTTTGTATGTGTGTGGTGTTTGTGTCTTCAGTTCCTCTTCTTGTAGGTACAACTGTTGGTCTGTTGGTTTTTTGCATTGGTGCCTTGCTGGCCCTGTTGTTTAGTCTCTCCTATACCGGATTCCTTTGGAAGCCTAAGACAACGGTGCCCAGTGCACTAATTGTAAGTATAGACAACTACTTTATTCATTTTATGGGCCATCAATTAAAACATTTAATGGAGGACTACTGATGCCGACAGTCAAATACTGTAGCCCAAATATTTTTGCCGAGGCCTCTGTGCTAACCACCTATGTCACTTTTCTGTTCTTTCGGAGGTCTTTGGTATTCCTTTGGTTAAAAATTGAATGTTGGCTATGAAGACAAGGTACTGTAATAACATCTGTTAACCTTTTTCCCTCGCTGTAGATTTCCCTGTCCCATAGTACATCTCTGCCAATAGAGGAAACTACCCCTGACCGTATCTCCATTTCCTCCGAGACATGCAAAAAGACCACCACCACCACCAGCAGCAGATCAGTGTATCCTGCCACCGATACCACAAGCTTGGAAGAGGAGGAGGAAGATGAAGAGAGGAATGTCTACATCAACAGAGATGCTGAAAATTCTTCAGGGAAAAGTTCATGCCAGAACTATGATATATTCCGGACTAACCAATTAGCTCCATCGCAAGATTCCCAGAGTTCCACTACAAGTTCACAAGCTAAAGCAGATACATCTGACTCAGCGCTTCAGACTTTTCCAGGGGGCGTTGATGAAGAAGAAACTGGAGTTGATAAATGCGAGTTTGACAAGGAAATGATGGAGAACATCTGTAACATCTCCGACAACGTCAATCTATTCACGGTCACTCTGGCTGCACTGGCTGTTTCTGAGAAAGACCATTTCCAAAAGACAGATTCTGTTGCGGAATCTTTGAAACTGTCTGATCAGGAGCTTCTACTGTCCACACGCACAAAACGGATTTTGTGCCACACAGACATGGAAACCGACTCAGATGAGATGAAATTATTGCAATTTGCAGATGGAGATGAGAGTTGCAATGAAAGCAGTTGTGATGATAACAGTACACAAGAGGAGGGGGAAGAGGAGCAATTAGCAGGATATATGAGACGCTGATAAATGCTGCAAATGGCAGTGTCACATTTTTTTGCAGCACAAATTTGAATGAATGTATGATGTATAAAGACTTTTGACTTAAGCCATTTGTCTTCCTCTAAAGCAGACGAGCAAACTATGGTCCATTGGCCAAGTTCAATAATTCCTTCTTTATGGCCGTGAATTGGTTCTGGACCCTACCACTATATTCTTTACTTATAAAAAATATATTTGCACTGAGAGCATAAAAAACATGTTTTGGGCGGAACCATCAAGGCTGGTGCGTGTGATACTAGTGACACAGAGTGAACAGTTTAGAATTCTACATTTGATCAACAAATTTCCAGTTTTATGCTTGAAATTGATTAATTTATGCCAAGAATACATAACATTATTAGAAACAGTGATCATTTATTAATTTTTGAAAAATATCAAGAATGAGGGCACTGTAGGGGTGTTATTTCCTGTGTAGAGGGCTCCAATATAGCTGAAACCCATATTTAGAAGGTTGCATGCCCATTTATAAATAATGAATCCTACTTTGTGAAGACCTGGAAGGACCAGCTCTCTTGTTTTCAATAAGACTCGCCACTCCATACTTGATATCGATATTATTGATATTTTCATTGATTTTCCAAGGCTTCGTGTGTGGGCATTACTCCGACATATTGAATCACAATGAACAAAGAATTGTTAGCTAACAAACCCCACAGAGATTGAAACGTTTTTCCACCAACCCAAAATAAACTGGAAAAAAATGCCCCAAGCCAGTTGGACCAGATGGACAACTGTCAATCATGTAAGTCGCCATGATATTGATTGTGATACATGAAGCACAGGTACAGGTCAGTTATGTAATTGACACATTTTTTATAGTTGAAATAGGTGTGTCCCATTATGTGCATTGTTAATCGCTACTGTTTCCCCCTCTTTAGAAAGCAAATAAGGATTATGGATGATGAGCAATTTCCTTTCATTTTTTAACACAAAGTAACATTTTGACTGAGGTTGGTAATAGTTAATTATGACCAAAAAAGGCCTAATGTAAGATTAAAACATGTGGTGTTGATGATATAAATAATTCTATAGCTTCACAAGTTTGGATAGTCACCGATACACCACCAAATGTATTGCTTCATATTATTAGATGTTATGATAAAAGTATTGATAATGATTACATTTTCTGAAAAAGAAAATAAAAAGGCAGTAACCCGCCGCTAATCGCGTAGAGACATTGAAGTTTGTCCCATTGGTCTTGCCGTACCATTTACTTACTGGGGCTGAGACACTACTGCATGAAATCATCTGACATCAACTGGCTTCCTTCAGGACTCAAGTAAAGAATTTGGACATTTCCAAATATAATTATAACGAAGTACGTTGTACGGTCAGTTATTGGTGTTTTTTTGCTGTACACTTCGTACACAGTCACCGTTGATTGTGTGAAATTGCGAAACTTGTTTTTTTTTTAAACAACATACTTATGGTTTGACGTAATCAGTAGCGACATAGAATTTTCTATTTTGATTTAAATGCAACACTTTTACTCCAAGTCCTTGTATGTGTTGGATCCCGACGATGGACTTTGTGGGTGAACCGAAGAAGTGAAACATCTAATGAAGACACAGTATGTCCATTCACTTTACTAAAGTTACGCTTTCTAATTCTTACAATGCTATAATAAATGACGTACTGTATAGAATTAGATGTATTTGTGCTTATCCTGTGTCCTGTAGCTGCCAGAAGAGTCCAGTGATGGTGTGAAAATCATGGAGGGCTGCAACTAGTGGAGGGAAAGTGGCTGACATGATTGTTGTCTTGATGTTTATCACAACACTTCCCCGGATTCTCCCAGGTTTGCTTATTGTCGTGTTATATTATGTTTACATTCACCAAAAAAAAAACAGAAGGGTAGATGGACACCTAGTGAGAAGCAAATACATGGGACTATGCCAGAAGTGGGAAGAAAGAGAAAGAGAAACTGTTTAGTAACGTAATATGGATTGGGATGACACAACAGCACACCTAACATCATAAATACCTTTGACACCATCAGCATGTTCAGATGTAGAGGTAGGAGATATAGAGAACGTAGGAAATGGTCATAACTTTTTGCACATTTTCACTTTTCCACACTTAACAGCATTAACCTACATATCAATAATGTCTGTTGTGTCTGTTTTGCAGTTGTGAGTGAACTTCCCCGACCAGTCAACATTACCCTGACTTCCCTTAATTTCCTTCATATGCTAAAATGGGAGTCTGGACCTGCAACACCCATGGATGTTTATTACCAAATAATGACCATTACAGACACGTGAGTGTCATCATTATCCTGAATGATATTCTAGTATGATACAGTATAAATGATACAAATCAAAGGAGTCTGTTCGTGCTACCTGCAGGGGGACTACTTGGGTTCCAGTGGCTGCTTGTCAGCATGTGGAGTACCCACTGGTTTGCAACATGACGGAAGCCTTCTCCGACCCAAGTCAGGTGTACATAACACAAGTTGTAGCCAAGCTGGGGGCTCAGGCCTCTCTGCCAACCACTCACCCTGGATTCCAGCCCATCAAAGACAGTAGGTTACACTTGAGTTAGATTTTGAGTTCATTTAAGACATACAAATGTGTGTATCATTGTGTTGTCATTTATCTGTTTGAGCATTTATATTTTTCATTCATTTATTCATTTTCTACCGCTTATCCTCATGAGGGTTGCGGGCGTGCTGGAGCCTATCCCAGCTGTCTTCAGGCGAGAGGCGGGGTACACCCTGGACTGGTTGCCAGCCAGTCACAGGGCACATATAAACAAACAACCATTCACACTCACATTCATACCTATGGACAATTGGAGTCGCCAATTAACCTAGCATGTTTTTGGAATGTGGGAGGAAACCGGAGTACCCGGAGAAAACCCACGCATGCACGGGGAGAACATGCAAACTCCACACAGAGATGTGAAATTGAACCCTGGTCTGCTAGCTGTGAGGTCTACGCGCTAACCACTCGACCACATTTATCTTTTTGTTCATAAAAATGGGCACATTTCACACATAGTTGCAAATGATGATTAATCACAATTAATTAAGTGTGATTAATTTGACAGCCCTTGTCTTTTTACATCATCAAAATTAAAGTATTTGATGAAAATCATAGATTAAGATGAAATCATAAATATGTTTGATGAAGATGACACCCTGGAGAAATCCACATGTCACTTAATGATTTTTAGTCATAGCGCCCCCCTCCCTCAAGTTATATTAAACTTAACTACTGAGTGTTATATCAGAGCAACCGGACTCACTTGATTTTTAAGTTATTGTTTCACTTCTCATTCAGGTCCATGTGCAAATGCTCCGATTCAACTCCCCAGATACGGTGGCATGGAAAAAATGTCTCCCTCCTTCCTGATGTCTTATTGTTTTGCATGTTTGTCTCACTTCCTGTTTCATATCATCAAGCAATTATGCGTAAATATGCAACCAGTATATGCTCCAGAATACCCCTACAACCCTCTTGAGGATGAGCGGCATAGA
Source organism: Doryrhamphus excisus (assembly GCF_037039965.1). Taxonomy (NCBI): domain Eukaryota; kingdom Metazoa; phylum Chordata; class Actinopteri; order Syngnathiformes; family Syngnathidae; genus Doryrhamphus; species Doryrhamphus excisus. Next base: position 16,923,757 of record NC_136368.1, on the reverse strand, counting down.
AAATGAATGGAAAATGTAAATATGAATCAATGACAACACAACTGAAGATAAAATGCAGTTTTTAAATGAAACTTTGTATAATTAAGGGAGAACTGTGGAACTGTTCTAGACCTGATGACAGCCACACCTATTCTCAATCAAGAAACCACTTAAGTAGGACCGGCCTGACAAAGTGAAGTAGACCAAAGGATTCAAACTAGTCCAAAATTGTATTGAGATGCTGTGGCAAGACCGTAAGATCGGTTCATGCTGGTAAACCCTCCAATGTGGCTGAATTACAACAATTCTGCAAAGAGGAGTGGGCCAAAATTCCAAAATACAATCACTTTTTTCCCACATGGCCATGTGGGTTAGGTTTTTCTCCTTTTAATAATCACAACTTTTATTTAAAAAGTGCATTTTGAGTTCAGTTGTGTTATCATTGACTAATACCCAAAAGTGTTTGATGAGCTGTGACAAACATGCAAAAAATCATAAATCAGGAAGGGGACACTTTTGCATCACTGTGTATATATCTATGTATTTATAGTAAATTATGACCAACTTATTATTACCAAATTATGAGATGGTTTTCTCCGGGTACTCTGGTTTCCTCCTACATTCCAAAAACATGCTAGGTTAATTGGTGACTCCAAATTGTCCATAGGTATGAATGTGAGTGTGAATGGTTGTTTGTCTATATGTGCCCTGTGATTGGCTGGTGACCAGTCCAGGGTGTACCCTGCCTCTCGCCCCAAAGACAGCTGGGATAGGCTCCAGCACACCCATGATCTTTGTGAGGTAGAAAATACTCAGTAATTGACAAAATCAAACACTAAAAGTACATTGACACAAAGTAGGTTGTGTTCAACTATGCTGACAGTTGTTGTTTTTTAGGATTTTATGGTTATTTTTACTATACTGTATTGCAGCTCAGCGGTGGGTGGAGGGTATTTCGTTTTGGATTTTGCTCTGTGACTGCTTTAAGTGTTATTTTAAGTGTTATTTTATTCTAGTATGTATTATTATTTTGAATGAAAAGGACATTTGTTTTGGGTCTGTGGCTTGACCGGCTACAATAAGTCAACCTGAAAATGTCACTGGGGACCTTACAGATTTCTGTTGAAGTACCCTTACTATATGTGTTTCTGTGATTTAGCTTACCTGGACCTGCCGTTAATGGTTGTGACTCCTTGTGGCCTAAATCTCTGTGTGGACCTTCATCCTCAAAGGCAGCATCTGTTAGATTTCTATGAATCCCTTTCTTACCAACTCAGGATTAAGAGTAGTAGTGTCGAAAGAGCCCAGGTAATTTATTTTATCATCTGAATGCTGGCATTCAAGAGAGCTTGTATTTGTCTTGAATTGATATTACTACTGTATCTGATTTCTGTTTGTGGTCACAGTTCCTTCAGGAAACCAAATCTCTGAAGAGAGTCATAGTGAAGAACCTCGCTCCCGGCAGGGGTTACTGCATCTCAGTTCAGTTCTTTGACAAGGTAGTCCCAAGGGTGTCCAACTACAGCCAACCTCAATGCGTCTTTACCTCGAGCATCTATACATCAGGTACTTCCTTTGCTTTGGAGTATGGCTATCTCACTATTATAGTCATCTAACGGTTATTATTGTAATACTGGCTAACATCTTCTCACCTTTTGTTGTTTTCCAAGAGTCACTCATCTTAGTTGTGTTCTTTGTCGTGGTGATTGCTGCTCTCCTCATTGTCATCTTTCTGGGCAATACCGGATTCATCTGTCTGAGGAAAACGCCAATGCCCGCAGTTCTGGTAAGTGAGCTCACAGTGAGCGTTTGAACATATTTCATTCCATACAGTAATTGTAAATGAAACATAAATCCATGCAATACATTTAAAAATTGTTGCTAACAAGGGGTTCTGCGTGAAAATGAAATGCAAATTTCAATTTGATGCCGTCTAAATGTCGACGATAACCAAAACATATGAAAACTAAAGCAATTTTTCCCATAAGAAATAATGTAAATCCTGCCCAAATATTACCATTTTTGGGAAGATGACTTGTAATACTATGGAGAAGATTTTGGGTTACAATGTGACTTTTTCATGCGAGACATTGTATCTGGGCCACCTGGCAGGAGACCTTGTGTTAAGGGAAGATAGGTATTTACGTATATATAATCATGTTGGTAGCATGTAAAAAAGCCGTTACTAAAAATAAAATGCTTAATCCAATACCGCTGGTACTGGAGGACTGGCTTTGTGTGATGAATACAATACACAATATGGAACTATTAACACATAGATTGAGGACTGAAGAAGACATATGCGGAGAAAAATGGGTGAAATGGACACTGTTCACGGACAGAAACCAAGGTCATGACTCAAATTACACCATGACAAGGAATGTGAAATCCTAACATGTAAACTGAGTTTGTTTGTATTAATATAGAAGTTTTGTTTTTAAAAAAACAATTGAAAAAAATAAAGAAAAAAAAATCTGTTCCAGGCACCTAAAATATTAACAAAAAATACATTTACTAGTGTATAATTATAATTTTATAATTATACTTTTACATTCAGAAACAATGTGAAATAATTCTATGTAATGTTGCAATAATGAGACTATTACTACTATTAGCGGCCGGGTCTGTAAACCAAATAACAGTGATAAACGAGGGATTACTGTAGATTATTTCAGATGTTTAAGGATGCCATATTTTTCCTTGATGATGGTCATAACAGTTAAACGCATAGTTTCTGATTTGGATTCAGAATTATTCATACACAATTATTATTTTCAGGAAGTAACGTAGAGTTGTAAAATGATTTACTTTTAGTTGGTAGATTTTAATTGTATGTCGCCACAGTAGAAACCTGGAGGATATGGATTCTAGCACTTTATGGGGAGGCACTGGAACGCTGGAAGTCAGAATATGCATAGCAGAAAACACGATTGGATAAACCCAAACTGGCAACAATAGTTTAAGGAAGGAATATTTGTTCAGATGTTCAGTTGTTTGATGAAATGAGGTGTGTCTGTCTTTAAGAGGACGCAAATCTACTTCTACTAAGGTACAAAGTAACTGATTAGCGTTCTTCTTCAGAATAAGAGTTCATTTATTCAGTAAGAACAGATCTCTCTGGTGTTAAAATGTTTAATTCGTTCATTGAAGGTAATTATTTATTCTTCCACTCGACAGGCCATTAATAATTTAACCTTTTTATCCTGACTAACTTTTTGATTCGCAGACCACTTTGGAAAAAAGTAATTTGATGGAGGGGCATGAATCATTACGACATACTGGCTCATGGTGCAACAAAACAAAAACACAATACTTCCACAGTAATTTAACACATCACATAAATCAACAAATAAGTGCTAAACAAAACGCGTAACTTAAAACTGTTATTTACGAATGCCGCAAGGCATGCTGGGTAGTCCAGCTGCAACAACGTGAACCGTAGGACCCATAAAACATGAGACCAACCTACTACTGAATGTCTCAATGGTTTCCTTTATCTGTGTGCCAGATGTCCATCCCTCACACTGAAGAGGTCCTTCTGCTTGTGCCCCAAAAAGCATCATTGTCTTCCCTCGTCATCAAAGCACCTCTGCACTCTCCAGACGAAGAGATGGACTCTTCAAAAAACAGCAGTGACGGTTATGAAATGCGCCAGGCTTCCAAACTTTTCTGTGCCTCCGTGCCGTCGTCTTCGTCATTCTCGGAACCACTACCGAACAGCTCGTCAAACTTATATTCCATGTCTTTCCCTGTAGGAATTTTTAGTCCACAGCCTCAAGTCTGGATTTGGAATGATACATCTTTGAACGCAGCATCAAAACACATGACGGTAAACGGAGCCTCAATCTTGAATTCAGACCACGGTCTACTTGCACACGAAGGAAGGCTAGAGCTGATGGAGGAGGAGAATGAGGACGTTGGAGAGACGGACAACCTGAATGTTAACCTACACACGTTAATTTTGGGCAGGTTTGTGCAGGAAGAGGAGGAAAAAAGCCTTTCTGAACAATCGGATGTGGATTGCTTTGTCCAACAAGAGAATGAAACCTCGCCAGTGTCGCCCAGTGAGGATTACATTGAAACAAGTGATACAGATGAACACTTTGTTTACATGAAGCGTTCATCTTCATAGGACACAGCTATTTTGTCAGCCGCTGAGATTTTTTGTTTGACAACAACGAATGGGTAAAAATATATTTGTATTGCCCATTCTGTACAAAAAAAAAATAACCAGTTTTCATGTGCCCCTTCGCTGAGATAGGACAGTATTTTCCCCTTCATTATGCCCTCTCATCATGAGGCAGACTCTTCTGATGGCTCTGCATCAAATGAAAGAAAAGAGAAGTGAAATAAGGCGTTGTAAAATGTTCAGAAAGTGGAGAAATCCTGACCAACATTGGCTAAGCCACTCAAACGCAACAGCAGCCCGTCATGAAGGATAAAGATGGTTTCCTTAGAGGGATGTGAAAGGGCCTACTCTGGTGTCTCGTTATTGAGACATCCTCCTCCCGATATGCGTGTCTCTCCCTGACTTGCAACGACCCTTCCAGTGTGCAAGGATAGAAGGAGTTTTGTATTACTTTTTTTTATTATTCATTTAATTCTGAAATTTTTAGTACTGTACTTTATATATCCTCTGTATGTTCTATATACTGTGTAAATGTTGATATAGCAATAATTTAGGTATAATTTCCAACTTACACTAAAACTCAACTTACATTGCCGTCCTTGGAACGGGACTCGTGTACTTTGATCGAGGACCTCCTGTAATTTCACTCACTTTTCAGCGCAGCGTTAATAATTAATTATTAATTAACAGAGCGGTACAGGAGGCCCTTCCTTCCAACTCTGTGTAAGGCAGAGGTTTTAAGCACACCGCAACACTGTTTTATGGAACTGTAACATTTTTATCTCATTCTAATTTTATTGTTTGTATTTTTAGTCTGTATTTTGTGTATATTGTCTGATTGCGTGAGCTATGAGGTATACCTGGGTTTCCCCTAAGGGGATTATTACAGTATCTACTGTATTTATCTAGATATCTAATTATAGGTCACAATTGTTGTCCAGTATCAAAAATTCCGGAAAGATAAAGTAGCATCCTTAAAGTCAACGCCCTCAACATTAGCAGTCAACTTCACTGAAATTGAAACTATTGCTTCTACATTTACTTTTGACTTTGGTCAGAGACATCAAGAAAACATTGTGAAATTTTTTTTTTTAATGTTATTATAATCACCGAAGAGGGTATTTTAAGGTGCACAAAGTTTAGTTTCTCTTTTGCAAGTTCATTATTTTTTGTTTAGAATTCAAGCCATTTTTTGACAATGTTTCCAACAAGACCACAACAAATTGGCACTGTTCTGAACAGTCAGAAATCAGATTTACAGTGCTGTAGGAATTAAAGTATGGCCAGTTGCATTATTATTTTTTACCTGTGACATTATTTCAAGTGAATGAAAAATAAATAATATTTTATTGAATACTCTTTAATGGCAATTAATAACACACCCATCCCACTCAATACACTTTAGATGGACTTTTTATGAACATTGTTTTTGTCTACATCCATTACCCCAAAGTGAGTCTTTCCAATATGCTGTGCCGCCGACTACACTTGCTCTTCCACTTTATTTGACTCCAAGTCCTCAGTAGGAACAACCTGCATGGGCGTGCAGCAGCCAGCACAGACGTACTTCAGAAAGCAGAGATACGCGCTGCCAGACACAACCACCGTCAGAATGATGATGATGGTAGCCCCGAAAGCTGGTGAAACAGCATCCTCCAAGATGGACCTGAGGCCCCCCGTGCTGATTTTGTCAAATTCCCCGACTGCTGGGTGCTTGTCAGGTTCACTGATAGTTTTGCCTGCAGGCACAGGGAGGAAGTTCAGTGTTACCTCGTAGGGCTGCAAATTGTTACCAAAGCCACACAAAAGACATTAGCATATATCCTCATGAAACCTAAACCAAGCCTTAAAAAGGCCTAAAACCTAAATGCAGAAAAACCAAGCAAGAAACTAATAAGGTGATATGGCTGAGCCGAAAAAAAAACATCAACAAGACACAAAGGCAACATAGGCGGCTATTTCTCTGACCAGACCCATAAGTATTAAATGTCAACATTTCTGTCACCGAAGATTTACGTCATAGCCTGCGACACACGTTTCTATCAGCAGGGCGGCATGCCAGGCAGGTGGCTGTTGTAAACAAACCGGCGTCTGTGTGATGGGCCATGGATCCCAAATGGAAAAAAGAGAAAAATAACCGGGAGAACAGAAGATTAAACGTTTCTTGGACCGAATCATTTACATTCATCTTACATGCCCGATGTTGAGAAGCTGACAAGTCATGTCCGAAAACCGAAGTCACATTAAACGGGTAAGAACACAATCCTGTCATATGCACATATTTCGTAACAAAGTGGCTGTTTTTATTCATGATTTCAGATTTTCGTCAGTATGTATTTGGAATTACACTTGGCGACATTGTTGTGTTTTGTTGCTCGGGTCCGAGTGTTACAGGCATTTGCCTTGGACAGCTATGTAGGGTGAACTTGCATGAACTTTGAACCAGGAAGTTCGTCCGCCGTGAAACGCCTCGGGGCTGAAATGTTAAAATAAAGTTGGCTGGAAGCAACAAGTAACATTTTCCTTCTCTTCTGAAGTCAGGTCGCCCTTATTACGGTTCAGAGATGACAAAAACTGACAAGTTAACACGAGGATAGCTACGTTGGTTAGCTAGATACGTTATTCATATATCTACCTACCTTCCTGACAAGTTAACACGAGGATAGCTAAGTTAGTTGCGTGTCAAAAGAGAAGAGGACAGTTGCTGCGTTTTACCCTTGCACAGACTTACTTGGCATTTGCACAGAAATTAAATTTAAACTGTTTTAATTAGATTTTATATATTTGACCTTTTTTAAAGGCTGCTGTTGTATTTTTATAAATGCAGGCTGCGTTTTGTTGCACTGTTTGTTGCCCAGATAAGGGGCAGTGAGTTATACACGTTCCATTTTTTTGTTTTTTCGAATCCTCAAAATAAAAATTACATCAAAAATCGGATTTCTTCATCGCATTTCTTTAATTTCAATTTATTAATATTGTAATGAAGTTAAACTTGAGGCGGCATCATACAACAAAGTAGTCACGTGATGCTTCATTCCCTACAGGATGTGCTGCAGGGAAAATAAACATTTAATCACGAAGGCTCATTATGTATTTGTAGCCAACTTAGTCATTTTGATAGTAGGATAATATAGCTAATATAGATACATACAGCATGTGTTGCCTTCATTATAAGGCTTTGAATTTTTTGCGGCTCCAGACACATTTCTTTTTTTGGTCCAATATGGCTCTCAAACCCTGGCCTAATGGTTAGCATGGCGACCACACAGTCAGGAGGTCTTAGACAAAGGTTGTTTGTCTATGTGTGTGCGTCAATGAATCAGAAACGCTGAGAGTTAGCATGCTGTGACAACATGGGGATGCTAAATGTCAATAAAATGACCATTTGTTGGACTTTTCTACTGCTGTATTACTGTAGTTTTTCTGTCATTGTGTTTGGGTTTATTTAGCATAAGCTGATCGGCTCTCATTGAAGTTGGAAGGGCAAGGTGAGTAGCAGAGAGGAGAAAATTGAGGAGCTTGTGACAGTTGTCAGTCAAACTAATGGGAAATTTCCGTTGCAAGACAGTACCACTGATATTGGATGCGGGCTTTGGGCCATCTCGAATCTCCGAATCTCTTGGGGATCTCGATGTGGAGTTTTCATATTCTCCATGTGTGTGCATGGGTTTTCTCCGTTTTACTCCGGTCACGTCATGTTATGTCTCATCAAAGTAACATTACAGATGTCCAGTGAACAGAATACTACATATAACTTGTCCTTCAATATTTTTTGACTAATAATCGTTTTATGCAAGAGATCATTCAAGGTCACCAAAATTCCGAACTAAGCAGAGCTAATACTTACAGTATGCAGCGTGAAATGCCACATAGAAGACAAGAAGAGATGGTAAAGGGAAGAAATGTTTCTCTAACATTTTACACAGGTCTGGTCGAGCGTGGCAACTGTACACAGCATTGCACAGAAACCTGTAAGAGAATACATCCCAGTCAGATTGATGTGAAATGTATATGATGTTTGTATGTACAGTCTGTGTGTTCCGTATTGAGTTCTTCCATCCATCCATTTTCTGTACCGCTTATCCCCAGAAGGGTTGCAGGTTGCAGGGCGGGGTACACCCTGAACTGGTCGCAATCCGATACCGATATTGACAAAAATTTTACTCAAGCATGTTTTAAAAATATATCCATCCATCTTCTCACTCCCATTTATTCCTCCTACATTTTGAAGCTCTACTGGTATCCATTCGATACCAATACTACTCTGTTTTATTTGTTATATTTGGACCAATCCGCCCACCTAAATCAGCAGGGGATCAAATAACTGAACAAGTAAGTATATATTAGTTGACGGTTAATGCCTTATCATTTAATAAATAATGAAAGGCAATTAAACATAAATAAAAGTTTAAAAAAAATTATTAAATGAAAAAAAAGTTTCATAAATAAAAACAAAGGTTCAGAAGAATAGTTTGTGTCTTGTAAGTGTTTGGAATAATAATATCACACAGTCTTCACTGTTCTTCCTTGTACCATGTAAATATCATTAGCTTATCTCATAGAGTTCTTTATTCACTCCATTGCATATTAATTAACATATCACGTTATTGCATTTATCATGTGCTGTAAATACTGTGTTTTTCCCCCCATGTTTATGTTTACATGTCTGCACGGAGGAGCTGCTTTAAATCTCCAGGCATTCTATTCTATTCTATAATTTCATTCCACATATCGACGTTACTGTGTTGTTCATAGGAACACGTTTATATATATATATTTTTACACTTACGACGCCCGTGATTGGAAATAAATAAATGAATCCAATGTAATTTAAGAGTAATACTGTACTTACCTTGGTTTTGTCTCCTCGTTAATAAACAAACACAATCAGAGATCGTCAACGATGAGATGTATCCCACCCTGGTTCCATCTGAACGTCGTCATTTGATGAAGACAAACACGACGCGCGTCAAGATGAAAAATAAAGCGCCTCTTTTAAAGATGGGTAGAAAAGAAAATGGTCTCTTGTACAGTACCTCCTCTTCCCCACCATTCGGTGAAATGCAGCAAGTCTACCCAGTCAACCCTCACCATATCAGCAGCACCAATTTTCAAAAGGTACTGCACGCCTCGTATGATACATCTCCCCGTTAATGTTAATATTGCTACTCTAGCATCTACGCTAAAATAACTCAAAACAGATGTTTACAAATAAATGTAAGCATTTTATTTGCAGAAATACATAGAGTATTTCACGAGTTGCTTTCCACAAATGTATTAATATAGTAATACGTTTAATTGTAATATGTGGCACCTTATTAAGGCATAAGAATTGTTAGCTATTTTAAATTAGCTTCAATAGCAGAAAATACGCTTTTTAAATTGAGCTAGCTTAACAGACATGACGCCATTATGGGGTGGCCATATTCAGGGTTGGTCACTTGACAATGGCGCCAAATGAGTCCTATATAATCAACATTTTCCACCGAAAATTTTTTAAAAAGAGGACACAGGAAGGGTTACGTTGATACATTTTGGATTATAAAAATGCTACAATCCAATAAAAGTCAAAACATATCTTAGCTTTTTGTCACAGATGACAAAAAGTGTAACATCCAATATCAATGGTATTTTAACAATATGCTGAGGGCCAATAAAAAAAAAAAGTCCTGAAATACATTATTGAGGGAACTAATGAGTGCAAAGCTGTATAGAACACATTCTAGCACATTTGAAGGATTGATGTGTTCTTATGGCATAAAATTCTCCTTTAGTAAAGTTTGTCTCCTGGACAAGCAGACACTGGAGTGAGTCATTGTTACTCCAATCTGAATTGTGTTGTACAGAGTTTTATTTTGTTGACATAATAAACATAAAGAGACTGACTTTCAATGTCAGACAAGCCACAAAATCAGCACATATTAATTTTAACATGACCAATCATCACCTTCTGAGAGTGTACCTCAAAAGTTCTCTCAAATGTTTTTCAGTTTTGGGTTTGCAAGAATAAAAGGGGGGGAAATCTTAGAAGGTTTATATGGTGTGACAATGTTTAATTTCGTTATGGAGATATATTGTGGAATACTGTGTTAAAGGTCCATAATAAAAATACACTCAACGTGACAAGTTTACATGTGTATCCACAGTATAACTAATGGAGGATTTCAAAAAAAGTCTGCTGCAGAGGGCCGTCTTTTTTTAGGCGTGCTATTTGGAGTACTGAGACCCCTCTTCCGGTTGGCAATGGGGGTCTTCTTGATGCTGGTGGAGAGTGGCTTGGGAGAGGACTTTAAGACCCCAGTTTTCGGTTTCTGTTTTGGGTCAAAGGGTACTTTTGTTGACCCCTCTGGGCTCAGTAACAGGCTGCGATCATTCTTCTTGAACTCTGTAACAAAAAAAGAAGTAACAGTCAAGCAGATCCTTCAAGCCAGGCTGCAAAAATTTGACTTCAAATTGATGTAATTTGCAAAATTAGCCATAACGCATGTGCGATTGTAATGGACGCTGTTGATGCATCACATTCATTTTGGGAGTTTTACTGGTATTTGCTGTGGTAATAAAAATACAAATTGTTGTAAACAGAGCCAAAACGAACCAAATATGTGTTAAATCAAGGTGTGTGCATGTACTTAAAGACCACAGAATGTGGTTATTTGACCAATTTCTTACCAGCTGTCTTGTTATTCTTTAGATGGAAGGTCACCTTCTTGGAATCTGATGTGGGCGTTTGGCTTGTCTATGGAAACAACAAAGCAAAGAGAAAAATAGGATCAATGGTGCAGGTGGGATTAGTGTTTGTTTTTATGAAATTACTGATGACATATGCAGGTTTTTACTCGTTTTCAACATTTGTGGTTTGAATAGTCTAATAATTTCCTAACTGCAATTATGTTTAACTACTTATGATAGACAACTTAATATTGAGCAATTACCATAGCAACACAGACAACCCTGCAACTCTTAGTATCGAGGTCTGGTGGTTTTAAAAGTTTCAAAGATATACCTTAGATATACCAAGTTGTGTGTTTTTTGGGCTTCCTTTGGCCCTGTAGAAGAGTGGTGTTGGAACTTTGGCGTTTGCCTGAAAAGTGACCAAGGCACACGATGGTGTCTTCACCTTCAACTTTGGTGGATTATTAGCAATTTGAGGTGTAGATAAACCATCAAGTCCCTAAGGTGGAGAACTGGTTTCAGATATACATGGGCAGTTGATCTGACAAAGGTCACAAAATTAATCAGATCAATCAAAGATCTCCTTTAATACTCACGCTTCTTTTCTTGACACCAACTGCTCTGTTGGTAATGTTGCTGACTGGTGTGGCGGTCTCAACCTCATCAGCTTCAAACTCAAACACCACCGGGATTTTCCTTTTCTTCTTCTTCTTGCTCGGCTCAGAGGATGAGGGTATGTCATCACACACAATGGGCTCATCATCTGCACTGCACTTCAATAGGAACTGGGTTTCATCTTGGACCTCCTTCACCTGTGCTGATGGTAGCATATTTTTCTTCTTCGGGGAAGGTCCCATGTGATGGTCAGAGGACAACTGATCAACATCCAACAACTGCGATGTCTTTGACACTGTAACTTTCTTTTCCGCTTGAACTGCAGCTTTCAATTTATTCCGGCTCCTTCGTCTTTTCTTCTTTGTGGTTGCACTTCCGTTGGCAGGATTTTGACTTTCAGAAAGTACAGGTTCTGGTGTCTTTTCCTCAGTTGTTTGATCCATTTTCTCCATGATTGTTTCTTTCTTGTTTGTCTTTGCCTTAGTTTTATGACACACTGCTGTGGGTTGTTGGGATACATCCTCACTTCTCATCGTGAGCTCGGTTTTTGTAGCGGATTCATAACTTGGGGCTTTATCTATGTTAACGCTCTCTCTCTGATGCTTCTTACCTGAGGCGGTAGCATCATTCTTCATGACCGTGCCGTTATCACACGGTATTGATAGAAACGGAATTTTGCTTAACTGTGAGTCACCCTCTAACTCTTTGACTTTCAGACCCTTCTTTTTCCTCTTGGTAGGTTTTTTAGCCTGGGGTTCGGTTTCAGAGTTTTGGGACATTCCACAGTTTACTGGATCTTCCACCGTGTCATTGTGTGATTTCAATTTTGCGTCCGTCTTCACCAAAAACACTTGACTGGCTTTTAAGGCGCTCTCTTGCCCTCCGATTCCTGTGCCAACTTCCTGTGTAGTGCAAGTCGGATTCTCCCCTCGCTCTTCCACTTTAAGCGCCGATGCTGGCCTCTTTTTCTTCTTCCTCTTCTTCAGCTGATTCTTGTTGGTCATGCAACAATTTGGTTTGTCGGCTTCATCCAATACAGAAACAGATGGCTGCATCTTTGCCTCGTCTGCTGACCCATTGAGGTCAATTTTACTTAGAGTTGGTTCTTCAGTGTGCTCCACATTGGAGGTGCTTGCATTTAGATCCCCGCTTGCACATCCATTACGGCGTGCCTTCTTTTTCTTCTTCTTTTGCTTTTTGATAACAGGATCTGTCGGTTCTATGCCGTCTGTCGTGAAGGGTTCCATGCCATCTACAGTGGAGGGTTCCATGCCATCTTTAATCGAGTCCTCCATTTTTTGAAGTTTAGATTTTTTTTCCCCTGAAGAAAAAAAAGAAAAACTCTCTTTTTACATGAAGGAATTATAGTTCTCATATTTAGGGTTTAAACCTGGATTGTGCTTTTATGCATTGAAGTTGTTAGCTTTGGAACAACGGCAATTGAGACGCAGAAAGCTGAATTTACTTTTTCTCATGGCAAGAACGTTATGACAAACATTTTAGTGGTTTTGAAACCGTGACTTTTTCATACCATGTTATACCTTGAAACTGGTAACCGACCCATGCCTACTTGCCACCATCATCACAAGATTCGCTCACATCGGTTTTCCTTAATATGAGAGGCACATTGTACATGTGACTATTTGCCTTTAGCTTAAGATTCTTACCTGATTCCGCTGTGTTACGTCGACGTTTATTCAGGTTCTTTCTGCTGCCAAAATTGTCATCATCCTCATCCGTGGAGACTTCCTCTGGATAGTCATCCTGAGGAAAGATGCCTGACAGCAAAATGGAGATAAAGTGATAAAATGCACATAATGAAGGAAAGAAGAAAATGGTGTTCAGATAACAAGCAAATAAGAAAATTAAATACCTTCACTGAGATCTCGCAAGCTGCCATTAATGAGAGAAAAAAATGTGAATATATATGTAAATGTGCCACAAAATAATTACTGTTATTAAAACCAAGTCTTGCAGCATTGTAATATGCATTTACTTTACTACAGAAAGTGTTGTGGCCGCTGTGTTTATGATTTTGTTAAATTCTAATGTTTCGAATGTCTTATTAATTTGACTAGCATGGGCTTATTCTGATGACTATAAACAACACAAGGCGTTGATAATCTACAAAATAACTCAAATTTCAAAAGGTTCTAAACTTACACTTTGATGATTTTGTAGAGTCTCTGTCTGTTCTGGCTGGGTGTGTTACTACAGCTTGACAAGTGCAACAGCTTGTCAGCGAGAGCTGCATAGTCAAACTGGAAAAAGACATTGTGGTTTGGTTGAAGTGTTATTTCGATAAGAGAAAGGAGTGCATTAAATCAATACAAAACCCCACCTGTAAAACCGGTGTTGTGTCATCATCGTCATCATATTGTAGTTCTGTGTCGGAGTCGTCTGACTGAAGCTCATGATCGTTATCATGGGCGTGTGATTTAATACCTACAAAAAAGGAACCAAGAAAGAATACATATGCGGGCAAAATTATTGTATGAAAATAGTCGACTTAAAGTGCATGCAGTTATTTGCAAGAAGTTTTGTCCTGAGCAAGCCCAGGTATCATTCTTCGATAAATCATTTAAATGTCTGCAAAAGTTATGATAGTCAGACCTCAACCATGATATTCAAATGTCAATGGGATTTAAGTAGTAGTGGTAGTTCTATCTTGAAACTGGCACCAAAACTCCTCGTTTGCTAATTTGCCCAACACTTAAGGCTGATTCAAACCCTGACCCAAACCAAAAGGAGGGTGAAAAAGATACTGTGTACTTAGCGTTCAACCAAAAATCTACACAGTAGGATGGTATAAAGTAAGTTATGTGACATATGTCAAATATTCCAAGTCAAAATGGGAAGCAGAATGGTGCTGTAGTCATCGTTTCCTATGAACATGTACCATTCATTTGCTTCACCAGCTCTTTGCGCTCAACTGCCTCGTCGTCCCCTTCGGAGGACTGGCCAGAATCGGAGAAGTCTGTCTCTTTCATCTCCTTTATCAGATCTTCAATGGCAAAGGGCGCCTGGTCAATGATTGTGCTGAAGATGCTGCTGCAGATGGCTTGGAAAAGTGTCCGGCTGGTCAAACAGTGTGAGGATAGCATTAGAGTGATATTATTTCACACACACACACTGAGAAATGCAAAAACTTACACTTTGTATTTCGGAATGCATTCCTTATCACATGCGATGGCTGATCAAGTGAAAAAAAACGGTTCTACTCTCATTCCATGTAGAAGTGGTAAGTTTGGTCTTCTTCCCCACTCAGTTTGAAGCACTTTAGTAAGTATGGACTGAGTAAACTGGGGAGAATAACTGGATAACTGGGGAGGTGTTGCGCAATGTGGTGTAAACAAAAAATAATAGGAGTGTAAAGGTGACTATAGGGGTGTTACCTCATGTCTATAGGGCTATAATAATGTTAAAAATAATATTTAGAAAGTCAAATAGGTATTCTTTGCTGTAATTACAAAAATATTCAATTTATTAATATTGAATCCTACTTTGCGGAAATTCACATATCGTGATTGCATCTGGAAGCAATTAATGGCAATAAACGAGGGGTGAGTGTTGGACTTACTCTTTGGTTTTGGCTGCTGCTTTGCAGAACGGCTCTAGGAATATCAGGTTCTGATCAGCAGTGAGCTGAAGGAAGACAATAAGACGTGATCATAATATTTTATAGATAATTATCTGAGTATGTATATTAAGAAAAAAGAAGGTTAGAAAAAAATATATTTGATTGAGGAAATAAGTATTTGATTCAAAAAATGTATACTCTATTCTCTCAATCTTGTGTGGGTCCTTTTTGGTCTTGCCCATAGTGATGGATGGGTGAGAATGGAAGAGGTGCCTTTTATCCACAAGCTGATGTTAGGAGTACTTTTCCTAAAGGGACAGAACTAATTTGGAATGTTCCTGTCTTTATAACAAAATCAGTGGTTGGGGGGGGGGATCAAATACTTATTTTCACTGTACAATATTAATGCTGCAAGCAATAATATTCAAGATTTCAAGTTCAATATTTTCTTTGTATGTCATTATCTTAAGTGGTTTCATCAGGATTTGACACTAGTATCAATGACATGAAATGTGTTAATGATGACAAATTTACCTCTGCTGAACCCACAACTGCTAGTTCAGTCAAATACAGGTCAAGGACATGGAGCTGCAGGCCAGTAGGGGCATTGCTGCCAACCTGAAGCAGCTCTGTTCTCAACAGTTCCAGAAATCTTGCAACCACACTGAAAGAGAATGTACACTGCATAATTTTGCCTTAGTTATGATGACATTTCAATATACTGCAGTTCGACGTTTACATATACTCGTCATGAGCATGAATGCCATATTAAACCCTGGAATTGGAATATCGTTCAATTCAGTCTAAGGCACCAATAAAAGGCTCTAGATTTTTTTGCAGTTCAGTTGCTGATTGTATTATGTGTACTACAAAATTTGTCTGGCTTTAGGACTACTGTGGCGATCTCACATCACAGAATAGATGGATCATGGTGCTTCAACTGCTTGAGTAATGGTCAGAATATAACTTGCAATGAGCCGTTTTTAAAAATCAAAAGATCATAGAAGTTGTATAGCCACGTAACCCTGGACAAACAACAGTTTTTTTTTTTTCTTTAAAGGCTACCTGCATTCCCAGTTTTTTCTCTTCAGCATCTCAAAGGTTTGCCTGAACATGAAGCGGACGAGCTGTGAGAAAAGGAAACAAAACAAAAACAAAACAGTATGGTATGAGGTACACTACCACTCAGAGGTTTGGCATCACTTGCAAATGTTTCCAAAGAAAACACATTTTCATGCACGTGCATCAAGAGATGACTTCAGGATGCTACTACCTTATGTCGACCAAATTACACAGCTATTACATCCATCAAAGAACCTGTCTTTCCCCACTCCCACCCAAAAGCCAATCAGACTGAACTATGGCATCGCTTCTATGAATAATAATAAAGTGGGACTGGCGTGTGCAAGGCATTATCGGAACCACACATTACATGCTTTAGACACAACATTAGCTATTATTGTTATATAATGATAACAGTGATTTACTTGGTCTCAAAAATGTTAATATTGTTTAGCGCCAATTTGTGGGACAGTAAACATTTCTAAATTCACCTATAGTATGTATTTTTTATCCTGTTGCTATTTTGCTTTTGCCCATGGACAACAGAAGAAAATGAGCTTGTAGCTATCTCTGCTCGGTGCAATAAATACAGTAAAGCAATGCTCCACACCAACCTGGAAAACCTTGTCCATTCGCAGCCTGTCGATGCCAGTCCACTCTCTTTTGAAAGTCTTCAGAGAGCTCTCCAGATATAAGAACTCTGTGCAAAACAGCATACTTCCATCACTGCATGGCTTTGCCATGGTTTGACTTGCTTGCTTTTAGAATTAGACCAAAATAAGGTAAAGTTTTTGCAACTTACGTCCATTTACATCATGAAAACTGTGGATCAGAGTGGAGATAGAGTTTGAGAGTTCCTCCTGTAAACAAAAAGAGAAATGCAAGTCAGATAGTGATACTGCTGAGGACAACATTAAACTATGGAGTATATCAGGGTTCACTGACGTACCTGTAAAAGGGGTTTGTCCTGCATCCACAAACAGTAGAACAGACCCTTCCATAGCTTGAGCAGTTCTTCACTAGTAAAACCATCTGAAACAGAAACGAAATCAGACTGAAAACAACAGAATCCTGGAATCAAGTAACATTAGAGTATGTGGTGCGTTCGAATGCAAGGCGATACACTACATATATTCGTCCTGAGCACTTCGAAGAGCCCGACAACATATGGAGTTGTAGGTATTGGAAGAAGTCGTTGTTATTCCTATTTTATTTAACCCGTCTTGTGTGATATTCCTACACTTAATGTGATTGCCTGGGACTTGTTGGCACAGTGCTCAGCTAAGACTGACACAAGCTAATGCTAAGTGGCTTAAGACTGGAGTCTGCGTTGCTAACCATGCTATCAATGTTCTAACACGGGCTACTTACCTGTCGACTTCTGTGATCTCAGATTGATATACTTCCTCAGCTTCCTTAAAGCTTTGGTTCGGATGGGCTTTTCGTTAGACGCTAACTTTTGTGCCAACTGAATCTCTTGCTCTTGAACAGTTGCCATGTTGTACAATTCACGCGATGCACACGGCATCAACTACAGTCGCTCAGAAGCTAACCCCACGTGTGCGTCCTCATTTGATGACGTCACATTCTCGCCGACGTTAAAGTTCTATATATTTGGAGAAAAACCTGCAATGCAGCTTCGCCATGTACTGTAAGTGAAAAGGTGTATTAGCATATTATTTTAAACTATGATCTCGTAATTTCAACTTTATTTACATTATATTTTAATATTATGGAAATATATTGTAGCGTTGTGTGTGTTGTATTACGGGCTGTAGGTTCATGCAGGGGCGCTGGGGGGCGCTCATGTTCAGCTCGCGGTTTTGAAGCGGGCGTTTTGGGGACAAAAGAGGAAGAACGAGGAAGAAGAAGGGGAAGTTCGGTTGCGGTGCGCCGAGTGAGAGAGTTAAGTCTGCAACAGGCCAGAAAGTTGTGTTCTCGTGCTACACTGGATAATAAAAAACCATACAACGATCGAGCCACCCTGACTGTCGTCATTCTGCGACGTTACAATATTATACATTATAATAATATAAGAATATATATTCTTGTAACATAATGTTCTCTCAACTTAATTTTCTTTATTTTTATTTCTTTAGCTTTATTTGTTTTGTCTTTCTCATATTACTACAACTTTTTCTTTTAATATTTAAACTTTATGACACTGAAATTACATTATTCTTCATAATGTTACGATGTTATTCTGGAAAGATTATGATTATTTCTTCTGAGAATATAACTTCTGTCTCTCAATAGTTTGACTTTATTGTTGTAAAATTATTGCAGATTTTTCCCATATCTTCTGTTGTTATTTTCTGTCTTTAAATTATATTTTTACAACGTGCCACAGGCATATTAAAAAAAGCTACAAGCCACAAATGGCCCCTGGCTGAATATTGTCTGACTTCCAAGGGATATTGGCTTAAACTGGTAAGTGCTAATTTATAGCCTGCTCAGATGATCCCATAGGGTGTCCTTTGTAGGGTACTCCCTCCGACTGATAAAGTTAATTATTGATTCTTGGATGTACGTTTGCTATTTGCGCAGCAACATATGGATCTAAAAGTATATGGCCAATGGCCTTGAGTTTTTATTTTATCTTGACTGATGATTGTTTGATTTTCAAACACCACCACAATAGATCAATATGTGGTTGATGTAGACTTTCACATCAGAGCTCTAAGCGAAACATTATATCCCCATAACTTTGAATACTGAAAAATAATGACAAGATTTTATAGATACAGCGGTCTGGGGAAGCTCTCAATCTCTCTGCAGACTAGAACCTGCAGTCTCCTAACTTAGGCTGGAGGTGAGGAGATTCCCCTGTCTCATTTCTCATTGCCTTCATCCACATGTCAAGTCTGTTTGTGCAGGGCGTCACACTTGGGCGAGTAACCACTGGGGTCAGTGTGGCACGCCTGCCACGCCCAGTAATGGCAACTCTCTTTAAAACAATCTGTGCTTTTAGTGGTTTGAAGGAATGCAGGTCAGTGGCTCTGAACACAAGAATGAGCCCCAAGGGTCAGTAGTAAGTTTGTGGGTCAAAATACCTTATTCCAATATGATTGTTAATTGCTAAAATAGTTGTACTGTACACAGTACTTTTATGTGTTGTACAAAAAGTACAAACAATGCATCATAATAACATACTAATAATGAATTCAGTAAATAATAAAAATCAAAAAGATCTACGCCAATCCAAGGTGAAAAGAATCTATTCTTCCTTGTAAAAATCTTTGTTTTGTGTTTTATTCTGATTATAATAATGTTTAACAAATTAAAGGCAAAGTCATTCAAGGATCTTGAAAACAAATTGTCATCAGTATCGACAATAGTTTGCTGGGCCTGTGTTTACTTGGTATCGTACGGATACCAAATTGGCAGTATCGCCAAACAATACAAATTCAGGTTGCAGGGCAAAGATTAAACATTTGATCACAGATCAGTTGCCGCTAGTGACGTCACGAGACAAAAGGTGCGTTCACGGACACAGCGGCTTCAGTTAGTCGTGCGACTTGGTAGTGACAGTAGCAAACGCTCAACAGGGAAGTAGAGGATACGTCGCTGGGCTGAAGACCCAAAACAGACAAGACGCTTTGGTAGTGTGCTTTGTAACAGATATTTACTCTCCAGGTATGTAATATTCATTCTCCAGATCTGTCACAAACTGATGTTCGATGATACGAGCACTCGAAACAGCCTCGACGTGTTGTAGCTAGCAGCCGTAACCGAGCAGCAAGCAGCGGCGCCTTTAGCATGGATGAAACCAGCATCTCAGGGAAATGGTAATAGAATATAATATTAGAAATATAATTAATATAAATAAATTTAAACTGAATGTACGTCCAACTCTTGCAAAGCATTCGCGTGATACATTTGAGCTTTGTCGACACATTGAAATGTAATGTGTTCAACTTGTATGCTTTGTGACCTTGGTTACTTTTGTTACCCTGAGGTTGTGAAACACACAAATCCCTGGATATGATATTAAATATACATATGGAAACATATGGAAAACTGCACCAACGGGATTCATGTCGACGTGAATACATTGTGCAAATACGTCCTGCAGTTACATTCACATGCACTCATATCCTCTTAGAAGACAAGGCGTGTTTACATCCACAAACAAAAATAATATTTTCAGTAATGTTGGTTAGAACACAATGACATCAAAGAGGAAACAAAGTTTTGCTTCATGTTAGGTTAATTTTGCCTTGGCAGTTTTGCAGCAGATGCTGATCATAACTATTTGTATACATACAGGAGGTTCTCGCTCGACATATAAGTCCCCTTCTTAAGACAGCGTTGGAAGCCGACTTTTAGTGCAAGTCAACATATCTAAATGAACACAGAAGTCACTAACGTCAATAACAATAATTATGTAACTTCTAGAAAGCCAAAAATGTCAACGCAAAAGTTATAGTTTTACAATTTAACGTTTTCCATGTACCAAACACTTCGAAATGCATGTACCGTAATTTCTGGTTTATAAGTCGCAACCTTTTTCTCAAACTTTGAACTCTGCCTAATATGTGGTCATATTCTCATCCCGTCACATCTCCGACACTTCCGAACTACTACTAATTATTTTTCCTGTCATTCCTTCAGATGCCTGACTCCAGTCCTACTTCTACGAGCCATGTCGAGCCCTCTTGCTGATCTTTCTTAGATGGCGACATGCCAACGCCACACCGTTATGTCATCTTGAGCTCACGCCGGCTTCCCTCTGATACTCACTCACATTCTTGAGTACCGTTATGGCACCTGTTCCTCCAGGTATCCGTCTGCTGGTGTCTTTCAACAGGGACCAATGGTGAGTCAGATTCTGGCTGTTGTGTTTGTCACAAACACTTTTGCTGTCAGAAAATCACATGATTACGACAAAAACAATTTTAATGAAACGTTCTTTGTACTCTATCATTGCTATATTTTTTAGATCTCATTATAGTCTTGTTATAGAGGTTAAAACTGATGAGAAATCACACAGCCACCTTCAACAGAAAATACCCATCCATGTGTGTCTGTTCTTTAGGTACAAAGCTCTGACCTTCAGCCTCACCTTCTTGCTTTACACCAGCTTCCACCTTTCCAGGAAACCAATCAGTATAGTCAAGGTAAAATAAGTGAAATTCATTGTTATTAGAGCCCCGTACACATGAACGAACACCCCTATAGTAACCTTTACACTTGCAATACCTCATATACTAAACGTGTAAAATGTTAGCATTGTGAAATTTCCTCTTAAACATAATGTGGGTTGATTGCAAAATGGCGTCAGTCTGTCATCCATATTCGCTGATGCTTGTCACTTGATTAGCAAAACTGCTACCTTTTGTTTACATTACATTAGACCACTGTAATACGTAGGCTAGACAGGGTCACACAAGAGAGGAGTTCCGATCCAGACTAACCAGCAATTGTTGAATCTGCAAGTAATTGAATGGCCGTAAAAATGTCTAGTTGTGACACGCCATTGCCCCCCCCCCGACCCCACCTGCCATTGTTCACCTGCAACATAATCCCTAAAGACGATTCACACACTGAAATGTACAGTTACACATCACTGATGTATGATAATGTAAGATGATTGATAAACAGATGAGGACCACCAAGTGCGACATCTTAACGGCTATTGGGAGTACGTTATCCGTGGAACATAAAAACATACATGGAGGTGTGGGATTCAAAGTAGTCGGCACGGAAGTTTTACATTGACTAGAAGCTCTAAATATCATTTTTGGTTATTTTCCCTTTTTTTTTTGCTTTAACTATTGCTTTTAGTGTTAATTCTTGAGAATTGTGGGTATGACATTTTCGAGCCATTCTCTGCACTCTATGACAATGGCCTCTGGTATTGTCTGGTTGACTGAGTGCTGTATTGTGAACCTTCACAGAGCGAGCTCCACAGAAACTGTTCACAAGTCATTGAAGGACCCACGATTGTCTCCAGCAGCGACAAGAGTGACGGACAGAAGTTCTTTCTACAGGCTCTTCACACCAACATGGACTGTAGTTGGAAGCCTTTTGGTTAGTATTTGCTTGAACCGAATTTCATTTAAAGGGTGCAAACACATACATGTATGTTTGTAATTGTATAGTAGTTTGTATTTACTTTCAGTCTGATAGGTACACTTTATAAGAATGCTACAATCTGATCTTGTGTCATGTTTGAGTGAACCTCATTATTTTTACCCCCAGATAAAAACAATTACAAACAGCTGTTGGGAGCCATGGATTACTCCTTCCTTTGTGCTTATGCAGTGGGGATGTATCTCAGGTGAGATCCATTTTATTCTTACGATAGTGGATATTTATAGTAGGGGGAAAATGTGTGTTCATTAAGGGGTCCAACATTTCTTTCTGGAAGCATGCATAAAAGGACATACTTGGGTCTGACAAAGGAGAGAAACACAATTTTTGGACTATAAAGCTGCACCTATTAAATTTAAAGAGAAAAAAAGATTTATATGTACAGTATAGAGGCCACACCAATCTATGAACCGCAGATGTCCACGTTTAACGTGGGATATTTGGTACACAGAATGCTTTTTTCCAAAGTGCCAAACAGTGCTTGTAAAACGGCTGGTTAAACAGTAGCCTACCACTCATCGTCATTCATCGCTGTCCTTGCCCTCCTGCCGGGAACTAAAACCAGTAAAGCCAAGTGTTGGAGCCAAACAGCTACACAATTCCCTCGCTACACATGCCTCCGGTCTCTCCATCTTTTGTTGTCACTCCTGCCGCCAACCCTTCCCCAAGGCAAATCAGCCTTCGAGCTTGTGCTCTCCTCTCCAGAACGCAGCAGTTTAACCCCCGAAACACATGGTAACAGTGGACCTCCCGACCCTGCTCCATGCTGCCAAAATCCATTGGCAGATTTGAGTAAAAGCAGCTAGATCGATCGCCTTCCACCTGACAACTGCATCACATGCACTCCTCCATGTGCAGATCGATACTGAAATATTATTACTCTGAAACGTAAAATATTTGCATTTGTAATGAATATCAATAACAGGAACACAGTGGAAAGTAAAATACTGTCTGACCAGGACTGCAACATAAACATTCTATATTTTTATATAGAGAAGGTTTTGGCACATAGCCCTCATGCTTTTTAAAGAGAGCCAAAGTGCTTTGTTGAAAAGTTGTATTCGGACACAAAATAACCACACATAAGGTAAGACTGAAAAACATTTACTTTGGCATAAATTCTCCTCTATCATCTCCATTTTTTTGTGTTTTTCACTGATCACCTTTGCAGCGGTATCATTGGCGAACGCCTGCCGATTCGACTGTACTTGACAGTGGGTATGCTGGCTAGTGGCCTTTTCACCTGCCTGTTTGGACTGGGCTACATCTACAACATCCACAGTCTGGGCTTCTATATCTTTGTACAGGTGAGATACTTATAGGTTATCACATGGTTTGTCTGGTATCAGGCCAGGTATGGTCTGGTATCAGACAACAGCTTGGTTCATTCATCTATTTACCATCTGCTTTAATGATTGTTTCAGGTGGCTAATGGGTTAGTCCAAACCACTGGCTGGCCCAGTGTTGTAACCTGCATTGGCAACTGGCTTGGAAAGGGAAGGTAAGGTCCAATTACTTTTCAGTTTGATAAATGATGAAGTTAAAGGATTCTTTTCAATTTTAATTAATTTGTTGTATATTCGTCATTAGCAACTTTATTCTGCTATTTAGTTTGCTGCTGTCTCAATCAGGCGTGGACTCGTCATGGGGATTTGGAACTCTCACACCTCAGTGGGAAACATCTTGGGATCTTTGATCGCTGGTTATTGGGTTTCCTCCAACTGGGGCTTGTCCTTCATCATCCCAGGCCTCATCATTGCAGCCATGGGTGTTATCTGTTTCCTTTTTCTTATTGAGCGTAAGTACAGCCGCCTTCTTTGCTGGAATTCTTCAACATACTGTAAAGATTGGACAAGGGACTGGTTCTGAAAAGTGAAACTTAATTTTAGGTGATATTTTTATCAATTTGAGCAATCATACATGGCAGCTTGTTTTTTTCCAAACTATCTGTACGCTATTACCAGCCATAAAGGACTGAAATTGATTTGAGATGAACAAATACAAAGCTTTCATCTTATCCACTTGTCTTTGTTTTGTGTACATATTATACTGGGAAGGCCAGTGTTCCCAAACAGGAGATTTGAATGACAGAAGCGCTGGCTTTGGTCGCTATGACAACCACAGGCTAGGCTGCACTGTAATAGTTTCGAGTCGACACATAATGCAAAGTGTGAGAAATGGGTATGCCTCTGTAATGTCAACGCTCCTTGCAGAAAATCAGACTATGAGTACATCATGCTGTGTTGTTTCTTTGAATGGCTTTAATCCCCCCCCCCCCTTTTTTTTTTCTTCCCAGATCCAAATGACCTGAAAAGTTTGGACAGTGACAGTTGCTCTCCAGGAAAGAGTGTTGGTAGACTCTTTGTTTTACTTTTTTAGAAAACACACATTTGAGGCTCAGTTAAAATGTTTTTTAGTGCACTTGTCATGTTGTTTGTACACTGTATGAGTCCAACTGTGTTCTTAATGTAAAAAAACGTCCGTTCTTTATTATAATGCTTGTACTTGCAACGTTATTTGGCTCGATTTTTGTTTATTCATCGTTCATATACAATTATATACATTTTGAATAGTTTTCTGCAAGTAAACTTGCAAGCTATAATTGTAATACTATAAATCATGTTTGGTGTTAACATTTTTGACTTTCTGGAACAAATGAATTGGATTTATATTGTTTCTTATGGGAAATATGATTCTGTTAGAAAATATACTCTGGAAAATACGCTCATTTTGTGTACCTACGATTTGATTATGAATGTTATTTGTTGAGTTGGAATTATATTTGAAGTTTAAGGTTATTTGCATCTGTCTGAGCAGGTGCCAACTAAGACTTGGAAAGGAATAAAAGCACACACCGAGATGTTTCTCCATTATAAGGATAAAAAAGCCCAGGTATGTTCCATGTTATCATGTTTTATTTATTACAATCTCCACGATAGACAAGTTCAAAGGAAGGCTTTTATAAAGTTTATCATTTTTTTTACAATGCGATTGACACATTCCAAAGAATACCACATTTTCCTTGACAAAATTCCCTTTGAAAATGAGAAATTTTGTCTTTCTCAAAATTTCACAAAATGTCTTAACTGACACACCATAAAAACATTCAGCTCATGCAGGACATCCAGGCTATTTTTCATATTTCAAAACATTTTGTTCCACAAATTCCACCTTTTTCTCTAACACTCTACTCCAGGGGTCCCCAAACTTTTTCCAGTGAGGGCCACATGACTTTTCTTTCCTCTGAAGGGGGCCAGGGTCAGGGTCGTATGTTTGTTTATGTTCTATGACTGGGGCAAAGTGTGGTTGTAGTCACGTCACAATAGGTTACCATTTCCAGTTCTATGACAGAAAAATGACCATGCTTTATTGTTCAGGGGGCCGGGGCAAATGTGGAAGTGGGCCGTGTCCGGCCCCCGGGCCTTAGTTTGGTGACCACTGCTCTACTCTAACATTCTGAAGATCAAATGCAATTAGATCTTGAGAATTTTTACTACTTCCACATTTCTCCACCTGGTGTAAATCCTTCACCTTATTGAGGACATTCAGGGTATCTGTTCTTCATTTCATTTGCGGTTTTCCCCGCCTGTGTCTATGTATTTTCATTCTCTCCTTCAGAGTTGTGGCACAGAACTTTTGTTGCCAAAGGAAGGCTCACGTGTGCTCGTGCAGCCAGTAGTGGTGGTGAGGAGTGAGTCTGAGCCGTCTGCCATCAGCTTCATGGGAGCCCTACGTATACCAGTCAGTTATGCATGCATACATACAGACCCATCCTGATGTGTTGCATGGTACTGTTGGATCTATTATCGTTGGTCACCTCACCAAGTGAACTTGTGCATATTTATTGAACTGCATTGATACTGAGCATGAAAATACTAATTTGGAAGAAAGTAATTTTGTACACATTCAAATTCAACAACTATGTTGATTTCATTTGACTAATTTGTTGTCTTTCTCTGCAGGGTGTCATTGAGTTTTCTCTTTGTCTACTTTTTGCAAAGCTGGTCAGCTATACCTTCCTCTTCTGGCTACCTCTCTACATCACTAAAGCAGGTGAATTCCTACTAAAACACAGTACTGATTTTCCCATTTGGAGCCTACAGTATATTGGATTTTAACTTTTTGTGTTTGCCAGCTCACCTGGATGCCAAGAAGGCTGGAGATCTTTCCACCCTGTTTGACGTGGGAGGCATCATTGGTATGTTTTGTCTTAATCTGAAGGGAAGGGAAATAGTGTCTAGTGTGTGTGATTTCCAGTCTTGTCTCTTCTATGTGTTAAGACCTACAAGATATGCATATGTTTTGACATATACACTCCTGATCAAATGCTTAACCCTTTAGAAATGTTTCAGTTTTTATACCATTATTTAAAAGATTGTAGCTTGAAAATGGTAGCATATAAAGGCACACTGTAAATGAGGAAAAATAATCATAATGACCCAAAGTTTGTGATGAGAGTAAATTCACTCATCTAATTAGCATATTATGATGTCAACAGGCTCAGAAATGGTCAGATGCCTGTCTCATACTGTATCTCGAAGTAGAGCTTCAAAATGCAAAAAGAAGAAATGAGGGAGAGACGAAAAACATTTTGTAAACAATTTATGGCAAGCAAGCATTAAAGTGAAATATGTTGTTCATTAGCTGATCTTAAAATTTTGATCAGGACTGTATATTTGTACGGACATAATTATGTATAGCCGGAATCATCAATACAAGCAGTTCTCCTCACTGGTCATCACTGTTTTAAAATTCAAATGTAGCAATGTAATGTGACTGTGTTCATTTTCGTGATATCTGTGTGTGCCTGAGCATCTTGTGTCTTGTGCAGGAGGAATATTTGCCGGAGTAATCTCTGATAAACTCGGGAAGAGAGCCACCACCTGTGCAGTCATGTTGCTGCTTGCTGCTCCTACAGTACGTTTTCTTTCTCTGCCACTGGCTCCAATCTAGATTGCCTAGTGTGGGGGTGGATAATGGGTTAGGGTTTTGAATTATATTGTCAGACTGTCAGAAATTAAAATGGATGACTTTTCTAATGTTCAAAATCCAGTCAAGTAATAATATTTCAAATGTTAAAATTGGATTTCACTTTGTCTGTCGTGTTTTTTTTTCTATCACAGCTATATGGCTTCTCGATGATCAGCGAGCTTGGTCATGGACCAACCATTGGTAAGAGCAAGAACTTTTTTTTTTGTTGTGATAGCACCATACATGTCCAAGTATGACATTTATTACCATAAGTTCCTATGTGGCATAAAGTAAGCATTGTCTGGCATGAATAAACTAAGATGCAAATACAAGGCATTCGAAAGACGCATTCAAAGGTGTGAAGTAGTATTTATTCTACACTAGTCCTGTGGTGTCAGTAATGTTGCTGTAATGTTCAGTGAGGCACAAAATCACTACATCGCTGGAACTACAGGCTACGGTTGTGACCGTAACCCACAGCAAGATGAAACGCAACTGTGAACACCCGATGTCACTTCCTGTCCAGTGCTCACTCTGCTCCTCTCGGGAACACATCCATAGCAACGGCAATGAGCTTTAACATTATTTATGTCTTAAATAACTTATTTATTCTTATGTTTATTGGGTAATATGAGTCCAACAGTGAGTTTTGAGGTGTTATTTCATGTCTACAAGACATGTAAAAAAAAAAAAATAAAACATGCAGAGAAGGTTGTAAACAGGTTTTTCTCTGCTCTAACGACAATAATATTCCATTAATAAATAAGGAATCCTACTTGGCGGAACTGACTTGTCCCGGTTGGGTCTGGAACCACTTAACCACGATAAACAACGTATTACTTACCTAAGACATAACATTCATAGTTATATGCAATTTGTGTTTTACAGGAGTGCTTTTAGTATGTGGAGGTCTTGTTAATGGCCCTTATGCACTCATCACGACTGCTGTGTCTGCGGATTTGGTGAGTTTCTAATTCAGTATTGATTATAGTACATTCCGGGTTAATAATAATGCTCATGAACTTTTTGTACGTTTTCTTGTTGGAGGAGTCAATATTGACTATAGTGGGTTGGGGTTGATCTAGATGTTTTAGGAAAAATAGATTGTTGTTGTATGTGGTCATAATGCTAATATGACATTTTATTATTAATGTTTAATGTAATTATTACATCGCAGGAGGTCATTACTCAATATAAGTCTGACTCATGGTGTCATCGTAGATTACAGTATAAGGATAAAATCATCACACAGCAACTTAACACTCATAAGGTAGCTAAGAAATATCCAAATGATATCCCAAAATATACAATAATATCCCCAATATACAATAATGCATTTATTCCCAGCAGAGCAGTTCATTGGCTAATGGCTAACATGCTCCCAGGCCACCAGTGGGAGCTCATGAGCTCAGCTCCGGAGCTGAGCAAGCTGAATTCATTGTTAAGCTACGAGTTCAGTGTTCACAATCAAAACTATTGTTTATACAAAAGACTGAAATGATTTTATTATTTAGAGGGAAAAAAAATCAATAATGTGCTTGTTAAACAACCCTCTCTCTCTCTCTCTCTCTCTCCTTTCTCTATTAGGGAACCCACAAGAGTCTCAAAGGCAATGCCAGAGCATTGTCAACGGTCACTGCCATTATTGATGGGACGGGGTCTGTTGGTCAGTATCATTAAGTTGGTTTGAATCCTTTTAAAATAAATATGGCTAGTTGCTTTGCAAATTTTTACGTAAATGAGGGTGACAGAAAAACCACAAAACATGAAGTTGGGGGTTGGCAGCCTTTACCATCAAAAGAACCATATTGCCTTCTCTTCCAGGAGTGAAAACATTCTGCAAAACATTACACAGCTTGTAAACTTTGAAAAGTTTAAATCTTTTGAAATTCATCAAACAGAAGTGTGAAATGCATGTGTGACCCCTGCTCAACGGGACACTCTGACGTTACTTTAGTAGTAAACATTTACTGTTTAACATAGAACCACAAAAGTAGAAAAGGATAAATAATTCAAACATTGGTTTGAATATGATAATGTTGCCTTCATCACAATTATTGATTGTTTGTGGATTTGTCTCCAGGTGCAGCAATGGGACCCCTGCTGGCTGGGGTGTTATCTGCAGGCGGTTGGGATCAGGTGTTCTACATGCTTATGACTGCTGACTTTCTTGCTTTACTGGTAGGTTATTTAACTATATAGACATTAATATTAGTAGTTTTGTAGGTGAAGTCTTCACATTGCTTTCATTAATGTTATTTTTTTATTATGGCTGTGTATACTATATGTATATAATGGATAATTAACCTGCTTAAGGTAGGAAAAAAGTCAAAGTGATTGCCTTAGGTCCACCGTTCGCAGTCAGCTGCAGTCAAGGGGTTGCGATAACTTGTAATTAGCCTTTTTACAGTGCTGTGGAGGTCCACTCATCTTTTCAGAATTGTTGTCATTCAGCCACATTGGAGGGTTTTCCAGCATCGACCGCCTTTTTAAGGTCAATCCTGACCATTTTGTTTTTCTTCAGCCATTCAGAGGTGCACTTGATGGTGTGTTTTGGATCATCGTCCTGCTGTAAAACCTAAGTTTGTTTCAGATTGAGGTCGCAAACAGATGGCTGGACATCCTCCTTGAGGATTTTTTTGTAGACAGCACAATTCATAGTTCCATTTATCACAGCAGGTTTTCCAGGTCCTGAAGCAGCAAAGCAGCCCCAGAGTATCATACTGCCACCACCATATTTTACTGTTGGTGTGAGGCTCTTTTTCTAAAATGTGGGTGGCGTTACTTTTCAGGTTTTGTATCCTCAGAACACAGAGTGTTTTCCCAAAGGTCTTGGGGATCATCAACATTGAGATGAGTCTTTTTCATCTTGGAACTCTGCCATGCAGGCCACTTTTGCCCAGCGTCTTTCTTATGGTGGAGTTATGAACACAGAATTTAACTAAGGCAAGTGACGACTGCAATTCTTTGGATGTCGTTGTTTGGTCTTTTATGACATCTTGGAGGAGTCGTCGCTGTGCTCTTGGGGTCATTTTGTTTGGTCGCTCACCCCTGGGAAGGTTCATCACTTTTCTATGTTTTTGACATTTGCTGATAATGCCACTCTCTCACTGTGGTTGGCTGAAGTCCCAAAGCTTTAGAAATGGTTTTATCACCTTTTCCAGACCAATAGATCTCAATTACGGTACTTTCTTTCTCATTTGTTCCTGAATTTCTTTAGACCTCGGCATGATGACTGGATTTTAAGGATCTTTTGGTTGACTTCACTTTGTCAGACAGATCCTATTTAAGTGATTTTTTTTTGATCGAGAACAGGTATGGCAGAGGCCTGGTGTGTGGCTAAAGAAATTGAACTTGGGTGTGATAAACCACAGTTATGTTTTAATGGTGGGCAGTCACTTTTTCTATACAGAGCTTTGTAGGTTTTGGTATTTCCTTCTTAATAATAAAAAAGTTTAATTAAAAAACTGCAGTGTTCAGTTGTATTGTCAGTGGCCAATATTTAAATATGCTTGATGATCTGAAACATTCGAGTGTGACAAATATGCAAAAAAAAAAAAGAAAGCAAGGTGGCAAACACTTTTTCACACCACTGTAAATCCAAGCCATTATTATCACAGTCCAGTGGTTTATATTCTCTGGTGTGGCATGTTGCTAACTGTGTGAAGACAGCATTGATGAGAGGAATTATCCTCTCATCCACTGAGATGAGTCAGGCTGTTTATTTACATTGTCTTGTTTAGTCATCTACACGTTTAAAGTGAAATAACCTCATATTTTTCTTCTGGCTACTTTGCAGCTTTTGCTAAGGCTTGTGATGAAGGAGTTATCCTCAGCGAAATCCCGACCAATCTCTTCTGTAGAGTGAGTTATAGCCTACTCCATCTTTGGTTTGTCACTTCACTCAGCAGGTTTCCTATCAGATCCACATTTAGATTCAAGTATTTATGGTGAAAATACAAGCTGACAGCATGACTTACAAGGAGTCAGAGTCAATCTTAGACAACCATTTGATGGTGTAAGTAGCTTTTCACATGCAGCGAGTCATAAAAGCGGAACAATATTTCAACAATTAGTATTAGATAGATTATAAATTAGCTGCACCGCTGGTTTCAACGTTAAAGTAGCGACTTATGCATCCGAATTTACAGTCATTTTTTAAAATGAGATTTTTTTCGGAGAATTACCTGCCAGCAGTTTTTGCTATTTTAATAAAACATATTTCAGCTGTTTCCATGAAAGCTAATCATTTTGTTTGAAAATTAACTGTACCTGTAACTGTAACTTTGGTGAGGTAGTTCATCCCTGAATGTACTTACTTCACATGCGTTACAGGAATAATTCAACAAACAACTTGAATTATTCGGAAAAGAATATTTGCAACTGAGGGAATCTTTTGTTGTCTTGCAATAACTGGAAGATGAACTCTTTGTGCAGCAATATTGTCACGTCGGCTAAATAAATATTTGTACATAAAAAAGCATGATCTTTACTCAGCATATTTCATGTCAGTATAATTGCTCCCTTATAGTGATTTTTATTGTACGTTCTCTCAAAGTTCTCCCGACTGTAAAACTAGATGACACACTTTATCAGTGTGATGTTAATGTTTTTCTCTACTTCACAGGTTGAAGGAGCACTGACCACTGATTGCACTGCCTCAACACAGAAGTACCCAAACACAAAAGCGCATGTACCGGCTGTAAACAACTGACAAAACAAAACAATACAATACGTACACCACTTGTTATGTTGAAGTCACCCAGAACAGCACTTCATTTCAGTCTGGGGATTCAATGTAAAATTACGTTTACTTGTAAATTTGAAATTATAAGGTAACATATTTGGCATTTTCACAACATTACTACAAATTGAGATTATCCATTTTGGACAAAGCATTGAAACATTTTGGTTGTTATTTTTTTTTATGAAATTCACTTTTTTTGCTGTAATTTCACAGAACTGTGCTGCATGTGTATTGACCATTTAACCTTTTAAAACCACCAGATGTCAGTACAGTCACTGCAGTACATCACAGTACAGTACAGGGTGTAGCTGGGTTGCTTATTGTAGTAACTGCTATACAGTGCTTGGATCGATGAACACGTACGATACATCCACGGCAACAGAGAATGTCGGCTGAAAGCTCAATAAAACCAATTTTAGAAAAACGGAAAACAATTCAAACCTTAAGCACTTAACTGCGTGTATGTGGAAAACAAACAAACAAACACACAGAGGCATTTTACAGTAGCACTCAATTTTTTTACTTACAAGGTCATCTACATTGATCTTGCAGATGCAGCGAAAACGAGCATAATTGCCTTTTTTCGGGACAGTGTTTAAAAGCCTTGGTTGTTATGTTTTCCGAGCAGTTAAAGGACACTTTGTCCATCATCCACGCTCCTTATGTGAGACATGAACACAGACGTCTTAATCTTTTCTGTGTGTTCTAAAGATAGATAAAAAGAGACAGCTCATTACTATAAAGCCTTCTGAAAAAACAACCATCAATGCTTAATTAACATATAATATGACATGCATGTTAACCAAGCTACAGTGATGTTATTATTTACATTGTTACGTCAATCAAACTATGTTACCGACACATAGTAGACAATTCACTATACCACATTGGCCATCTACTCGCCGCCTTGCTCACAAGTGCCTCAGACCACTACCAAAAAGGTAAGGATACATTTTGTAGATGTCACGATGTGTAGGCATTTCCTTCCTCGGAAGGAAGTTCCGATAATGCCTAAAAAAGGACCAAAATACGGCAAAGTACTGTAAGAATTATCATGAGTGAATGTACCATGTCACTACATGGGTACAGCGTGTATATAAAACCATAACTCCTTGTTGGTGTTTTAAATAGCCGTCTTTGTAGGCAGCTTAGATGTGTCCCAATACATGCAGTAATGAGCTGTCTCTTTATGTTTTTATACCTTTTAGAATACACACAAAAGAGAGAGATTTCAAAATCTCAGATTTCTTTTAGTACAAGGCTACTGCTTCTAAAAAAATGTTTTTGAAAGTCTAGAAATAATTAAAACAATTGTTTTTTAATTTTAATTCTATTTCTATGAAAGTGATTATACTGTAACTGTCATCACTGAAAGAACAACCCACACCTTATCAAATTGGAAAGTAAGGAATACATTGTAACACCTTTTTTAAGTCGGCCCCTTTATGTTGACAACACAGTTTTCATCCTAGTACTAAACAGTGAGCACTTAATTCGGCGTCATCATATGTGGTTGAGCGCTTTTTTTGACATGGCATTTGCGACCCAAAGGGTTAGACTTCTTAGCACATTTAAATTTTGCACAAATTTTCAACAAAGTGCCGTATGTTTAAAAAATCCTTTATATTTATTGGTTCTCTCGACGTGAGTTAGTCAGTGTTCTGATTTTCATTACGTTCCTGATCTGTTCTAAAGAACAGTGCATGAGATCTGCCTCCAAGGGAACTCTAGTCAGGGAAAAATATGTAAATACCGAATACATTTGACCGAAATGAACACTCCGATGATATGCCTTGAAAAATAGAGATTCATAATTTTTGGCTGCATTTGCACAAAATCTTTGGGAGCAGCCGTGTAGTTTTACATTATTGTGTGAATGCTGAAGATATATATTTCATGTTATTATGCACCAAAATTAACTTATTTATCTTTCAATCTACTCTGCTCATCCAGGATGCAAAATCCACAAATCCCCTTTGAGTTTGAGAAGTATTACTTCTTCCACATTTCTCAAACGATTACAACACCAAACCATTCAGCTCATTCGGACATCTATTTAGACATCTGAAAATTATTGTTTTTTTCTAATTTTTCAAACCATTCATGCTAACAATATTAAAATTCCCCACTTTGTCTGTAATTCCATATTGTCTGCACAGCATTTCAGTTGACTTGCAGCCCTTCAGCATTCACACACTGTTTATCCAGAAATTGCCTACTCTGATTTGCTTTGAGATTTCTTCGAAAATGAAACCAAGCAGTGGCCTACTTAAAATTGGCAAAAATCTGTTCATATTTTGTGACAAATGTTTACTGGCATTGACCTTTATATACCTCATCTAACTAGAGTACAATGAATGAGTTATAGACTATAATTGTGAGAAAACAAGGCGGCACCAAAACATGTTTTATTGTGTTTTTTTTTCATTGTCGTGCCTGTGGGACCAGTGTTAAACAAGGTTTTAACATTTGTGTTTATTTTGATGAAGATAAAGCCTCAATGGCAGATCAGTCACCTGTTTTTATGGTGTATCCAGACAGTACTCGAAGCACTCCATTTTATGTCACAGCCTTATTCCAATTTTATTTCCATTAACACATAATAACCCATGGTTTTTGCAAACGTATTAAACATGTACTTTGCTGAATGCTAAAAATTGAGCTTAGGCGCATCCTGTTTACACTGATCCTCCTTGGGGTAGGCCCAGCGGTCAACTCACCCCCACATGATCACGTCTGAGCAGAATGGGGACGCGAGTATCCCATTTGCCACACATATGGAGGAAATGACCCTGACCACAAATACATGGTACAATTTTTTACATTATTTTTTCTTTACCCCTTACATCCAGCCCTGGGCAATTGCCTATGTGACCCATCGCTAGAACCTCCACTGGTCGGGATTGTTTCCAGGCATCAGACTGGGGAGAGTACAGAAACATTTTTGCCTTTTTGAAGGAAAAAAAAAAGTGAAAAAATGAAATGCTTTGAAAACTTTCTGGATGCACTGTATCTGCTTTACATGACTGGAGTGAAACAAATCTCAGTTCACTGTCATTTGAATTCATTTAAATGTTCCACACGGCAACAGGGGTTGTACAAGTATGTACGAACTAAAGCTGTTAAGCACAATATCCCCAAATGAACACACAGGAAAGTCAGTAAAGGGACCTAAAATGGAGCCTTGTTGCACCCCGCATGATTGAGGAGTAGAGGAGTTTCTGACATTTTATTTGTTCAACTCTTTTGTACTTGGGTATGTCAAAATACTCTATGTACGAGCTAGGGTTGGGCGATATTCTATACCAGTATAGATTCTATCAATGATAAGAAAAATTACGGTATAAGTGATGTACGTAAGCAAGTTGAAGTTGATGACCGTGAATGAAAGGCTGTCATGAGGACAAAATCATTATAAACACTGAACAATCCCCTCCCAACTGAAACAAGTTGAATTGGCGATAAACGTCAGCTGAATCTCCTTTTTAATTTTCCCGAATTAAAATTTTAGATTATTTTATATTGTCATAACACTATATAGACTAAAAATATAGTGATATATGCTATGGTCCATATCGCCCAACCCTAGTAAGAACTAAGGCTGTCAAGCCCCCAAATGTTGTTGGAGGTTTTATGTAGAATATGTGTAAAAGAGTATAAAGAAGTTCACCAAAGAGTTTTGATTGTCATTAAGAAAACCCCTATTTGTCACTTTGTAGAATAAAGCACTATATATGTATTTGTCTCCATTATATATGGACATTATTGAATTAAAACAAATGAAAACCGGACAACACTTTTAATGAAACTTAAGTGTTGTATGACGATAGGTACTGTATGTCTATTTTTAATATCTTACATGAATGTTAAATTTTGGGATAATTGCCTTCAATGGTGGTAGCACTGAGACAAGTGTGTTTCTTAGCTGTATTTAATGCATGTTAGTGGTGGGCCTTCTGTTGAAACTGTGTGCCTTTTTGGTCATTTTACAGGCAGTCGATAATAAAAAAATGAAAACTCTACAATCTTGCCCACATTTTGTTCACTCCCCTCGATTGAAACTCGCATAACCGTTGTGAGGACTGTATTTTTGATAGCTTTCAGTGCACTACTAAGACTGAATAAATCAAGTAATGGCCAGAAGTGGACTTCAGGCTCAGCTGGAGTTGGCAGGTGTCATCCTAAATAGCAAGAGAATCCCACTCAGTGACACAGACAGACTAGAATTAAAATACAGACAGTTCAGTCTAGACGTATTTGGACTGTCAAGAGATTTTATGATTTGAGCTTTATTTTTTATTATTAAGAGAAAATCTTAAAAATCCAAACCTACATGGCCCTGTGTGAAAAAGTGATTCTGTGTTGCACTGTAGTTTGCACCGGCTTGGCTTTCACCATTCTCTTCGTTGATAGGCATGATAGCACCATTTCTTCATTCCTCTCATATTTTTTCCAGATATTTTCTGCATAAAATCCCTCAGCTTGTCAACCCCTGATTCCCACTCAGGCATATCCAAGGATATTCTGTCTGGTCCTGTCTTACTGTTCATTTTCTTTAGTGCGACTTGTACCTTTCTGTTGCTGATACACCATGGGTCTGGACTTCATCCACAACTACTACCCTTGAATTTTCTACATTTAAAAGTTTTTCCCAATAGTCTTTCCAGCTCTCCTGATCTTCTCTTGGTGGCTTAAGACCACTCCAGTCTTTGAAATTGTACTCAATTCTTCTTCCCACCACTCCTGTACTCCCTTGAGCAGTTTAGCCTCATTCAATACTCTTTAATGTACTGCCTCGTACCTTCTTCTTTCTTCTTCTTTCCTACCTTTCTTTATGTTCCTGATCTCCGAGTTCATCACTTACGCTGTGCTGAAGAGCATGGAGGAGTGTAGCTGCAGAAGGTTACGTATTGTTGGGAAACTTTTAACTCGTGCACACACACAGTAAACTGTGTTTCAAATGTGAAAAATGTAAATAGTTCATTTATATAGTGTTATTGTGGTTTTAAACAACCGTTCTTGTATTGTTTATGTTGTGGTGCAGTTGTTTAGATATTGGAGCTGTCACAAAAGTTTGTATCAAAGTGAAAGTGATGCTTGAAATTTATCTTATACAAAAACCTTTCCTTTAACTTACCTATGTTCTACTCCTAATTACTGAAGAATGGAAAAAAATATTTTCTGATGAAAGATTAGTCATATTTCTTTTGGTAGGTTCCATGTTTACATAGCTAAAAATCATAATCATCTAAAATGGCTGGGATTGAATTAATGTATTTTGAAAAAAACATACAGTGCAATACAGTGAAGTCGCAATATTGTGTGCCAAGGGACGACTATACATTCAATGCTAGCTAATATCAGTAGCTAAACTTTGCCAGTTTGCTATTATTAGCTGACAACAAACTAACTGGTGCGCATGCGTGTTATGTCTGCTAGCAGGAAGAGGCAGGATATAATGCTAGCAAATTGAATGTTGGTGCCCTCTAGCTAGCAGTCCCTAAATGCTCAATTATTCGTGTCATTCGTCATTTATATATATTTCACATTGTTTTTAATATAAACCTAATATAAATTCTATGTCAAATGTGTGTGGTGTTATTATTTTTGTCTGTCTGGAATTTGCATTATTTCTTACGGGGAAAAAATTCAGCTTTCGACGAACCCTTTGGAACGGATTAATAACGAAAACCGAAGTACTGGTATAGCGCACGTGCCGCATACAATGTCACATGTGTTGTTGTTTGCAGCACGGGCTCACGTTCGGGAGCGCGCAAGAGGTCTGTAGTAAATGAGGGAGGCGGTGACGCGCCTGGTCAAGCTTTATGAGAAGCGGTTAGATGACAAGAGCAGAGAGTCAGGGGAAAAGAGGCGGACAACTAAAACTGTTTGCGTTCCACATGTCGGCAAACTAAACTCCACTGTCACCTCAACAGAGTCAAAGCGCTGCGTCGGCGAGGACCGAAGACTCCCAAGCAAAGACCGAGGGGCGACCCACCAACGCCGCTGAGGAGCGACGCTATCATGGGCTCCGCTTCGTCGTCCTACAGGGTCATATACCTGGACGTGGACGGCAGGATCCAGAAGGTATGAAAAGAAGAAGTAAAACAAGCCAATCACGAAGCAATCGTTCCATGTAGTTGACCAATAGCACGCGCGGCTGCCATAGAAACCTATTGTGCTCATAAATGACAAAATACGTCCAGAAAATACAAAAACGTGTGTGAACTAAAATACTGTATCACAAAAAATGTGTTTAAAGAAATAACAGTGTGTAACAATCAATGACATATTGATTAAAACAAGCCAATCTTCATGTAGACCAATTACACAGCTGTATCATCATTAGTAATGAATTACAAAAATACAAAACGCAAACCCAAAATTAACATGGTATAATATGGTTTATTTATACATAAAATATACATAATATAAAATATATTTTGTATTCTAGATATGACAAAATAAAAAAACACCTAACACATTAGGCTACTTAGTTTTTCCAATTTATGTTTAGTGTAACATTGGCAGACTGGATATTGGTGTTGTAAGTGATTAATTTCATATTTTGTTGTTGTTATTACTGCACCGAGTAAATACTACAAATATTATTTGACAAATTGGTCAAAATTTACAGTTTCACTCAGCAATTTATAGATTTGGTCAAGACGTCTGTAATATGTGATACAGTTTATTTTAAGAATAATTGAAGTCATCTATGAACAGAGACAGAGGTCTGGTATTTGTTTGTTTGTTTCTTTTGGCTTTTTCCTGATTATGGAGACACCACAGCGGATCTTTTTACTCTGCATACTGATTTTGGCTTGAGCGTTTAAAAACCGGATGCCCTTCCTGCCGAATACCAAAGATGATGACCAATGATGTTTAGTGGAAGTTCAAACCCAAGGTGTCCGCTCCAAAGTCCAGAACACTAACCACTACACCACAGCGGGCCCAAAACTGATGTTTGGTATCATTGTGATATTTAAATGCGACACATCACATACAGTGTTTAAGTTGTTTGTATCAAACATCCCTTCATTTTCTATGCCGCTTATCCTCAATAGGATAGCAGGGGTATGCAGGAGCCTATCCCAGCTGACTTACAAACTATACTTATACTTCACTCTAAAATAAAAATGAGCAAACATTGGTAAAAAAAAGCAAAAAGTAATGAGTAAAGGTTTAAATATTGATAATACGCTGTCACATAATCTTTTAACATATTTACATTAGATTCTCTGCATGCTTTGGATTTTTCAGTCTGCGATACTGCATATTTTGGTATTGGTCAATACTAAGTACATATTCTAGTATCGCCACTCCAATACCAAAATTGATACCAGCACTTTTGACTTAAAATAAAAAATCAAGCTCATTGAATGATTTCCTTCTAATTTGCTAATCATGATTATACAGTGGACTAGTGGTGAGCATGTTGGCCTTACAGTCAGGTGATCAAGGATTTGAATCTCCATTGGGGCAATTCTGTGTGGTCGGCAAACTCCACACAGAGATGCCCAAACGGGGAATCGTACTCAGGTCTCGTAGCTGCGTGGCCTGCACGCTGACCACTCGTCCACTGTGCATCTGGTGAATAATTCATGCAATTTATTTTTAGAATATGCCAAGGGCCAATAAAAAAATAAGATGCGAGCCAGAAATGGCCCGTGTGCTGCACTTTTGACACCCCTGCACTAAACTGTTCATAGGTAGGACATATAACAGAAAAAAATGTACATGTAAATATATAAATACTGTATATCTCGATTCGCCTGTAGGTGGAAAAAGTTTGAACAGCTCAAAACAATTCAGCAGGACACAAAAACAAACAAAACACTTGAATTTTATGGAATTGCATGCCATACCTGCTCTTGATTTTTTATTATGACCCAGAGAGCATTGACACATAAGATATGGATATACAAGGTTTGCAATCCAGAAATCCATTGACCAGACACAAGTGCTGTGAGCACAGCCAGTGCCTTGTTTGCATTATAAACCAATGGAGGGCAATGGCAGCTCATAAAAGGCCATATAATGTGCTTTATGCATTTATTGTGTTTGGTCTTATTTATGGATTCCACCAAGAGTGTTTATCTCTCAGCATTTCCTCTTCTAAAAAAGGTACAGTGTACTTTCTGTTAATTAAGCAATTTGAATGTACTGTACCTATGCTTCAAGTATTGAGGATGACAAATACAACATGTAGAGGCTACCATTAAAAACCAATGCGGTCAGTGCTGGCTGCATTTAAACTAATGTCCCTAAATGAGGTACAGTGGCTAAGAATGTAATTGTTTCTTTCTTCTTTATTGTTTCACTTGTAGCACCAGCTAGAACTAGAATCAGCAACAAGCTAAGTGCAATAGTTATTTTTATGCTCTGCTGAATCTGACTTCCAAGATCCAGGTTTATATAGCCAAGCTCAGAAATGGGACTAAGATGTACAGAAAGCAGTTTTCAAAAGAAAACCTACATATACACACAAGAATTACACACAATTTACTTTCCGCTCATTGGTTTATGTCATTCCCATTGCTGAGATACAGTTCCCACGCCACTCTCAAGATCCACTACCATCTATTGGCTCACAGGACGTTTTTCATCAAATCCTGTGTATTAACTAACTTAATAAACAAGTGTGTGATAGACTGTTAATGTGTTAATGCTTTGACTACAGCTCCAAGTTTGCAGTTATATAAGCACTGCAGACACCTGATATTATTCTAACAATTGATAATCGCTTAGCCACGTGGTCCCTTCCAGCAGCCATTAAAATTCTGGTCAAAATGTCATGGCGCTTGTGATATTAATATTGAATTGTGTTTAATAATTGAAAGAACATTGTGCAATGAAGATCTATTTGCATTACAATGGCTCGGTTGCGGGGCAGCACGGTGACAGTGTGGTTAGCACAATCTGGAGATCTGGGTTGGTATCTCCTTTAGAACATCGCTCTGAGAAGTTTGCATGTCCATCTCCATGCTTGTGTGGGTTTTTTTTTTACAGATACTCTGATTTCCTCCCACATTCCAAAAATATGCATGTTAGGCAAACTGAAGACTAAATTGTCCATAGGTGTGCATGTGAGGGTGTATGTTTTTATCTATATGTGCCCTATGATTAACTGGTGACCAGTCTGGGGTTCACCTCTCCCTTGTTAATGGGTCAGTTGGTAAGTAGGGTGGGCGATACTGCTGATTTTGGTATCAATCCTATACAGTAAATACAGGGCCAGTACAGTAATAGCCAATCTCTATGCAGTGTGATAGGTACTGTAATATAATGTAAGTCTCATAATATTACAGATACATATTTTTGACCAACAATAGGCCATATTCAACCACGAAACAGTGATTATTTATTCATTATTTCAGGAAAAAACACAATATCGTCAGGAAGCGACATTTGAATCGCAGTGTGGTGTCCAGCCCTTCATTACCGATTCTAACATTGGCAGCAGTTTGCTGTTAAAGTCATGTAGTGTAATGAACATATTATACTTCTATTACTGTGATACCACTGGATGCATTTCATAAATACTGTTTATATACGGTTTGTACTACATGGCTCTGTGTGATCCTCCTTGGTGTTATATTAGATTAAAAGTACTTAAAGAAGACACCTTTCTACCCCGTCACATACCAAGTACTTTATGTCATGTTCTGTGTGACAGGTTGGACTTTGGTTTTCCTTAGTATTCACCTCGTTTGCTGTTTTACAGTCTTATTTCAGTTGTCTGTTTCCTGTTTGGCATAGTGTGCAGTGAGGTAGTAAACAACTATCATCATCAATCAACTATTCAGATGGAGCAAAACTTCACACTTTACAGTCAATGCAAATCGGATTATTACAATCCAAGGGTAAAACTATTGTGCGTTGATATCATTATTGGCAGAAAAAAAACGATACCAAAAGGATTTGTTATCTCAGTTGTATGCAAGTATTGGCCTGGACATAAAGTGTAAACATAATATCAACAGTATAATAATATGAACAACACAACATAAACATAGAGAACTGAACAATATGAATCCCATCATGTTGGTATTGATCACTTGAGTCCAGGGTGTTTGATCTCTCTTGCCCCAAGTCAGCAGCTGGTGTGATGCCTCATCCAATCTTGACTGTCAAGCAATGACCACCCATGCCTGTCACATTCACCTGGACTGACTGCCAGTGCCAGACTCCAGAAGTGCTTTTTGCTTTTCATTCTTTTTTAAACGCCACTCTTCTCCTGCACACACTTGGACAGTATTGGCCAAATATCATCGCCATAGAATCAATTCTACCTGAGATATTGTTTATGATTCACAAACTATTTATGGAAGCATTTAATCACCAACATTTTTGTATTATTTTTATTGTGACCTATTCTTTGGCTGTGATTTTATTTGGTGATTTTAGTTAAGTTTAATACTTTGAGTCCTGTAGAAGGACGATAGTATGACTTTGATACATTCACTAGCTATTATATCCCCAATGTTTGCTTTCATTCCTTTATATAATTGATTATTTTGTGTATCCCCCACATAGGTGGTATTCAGTAGATTCTGCAGCCCATGTGACATCAAGGAGTTGTTTTGTACAGCCCTGGGTGTGCCAAGGTAATTTCATTTTCAATTCCAAATTAATTTTATTTTTTTGCACATAATACAATTTTGTATCTATCTTTAAACTATGCTAGCAGTTTCACATTTCTTTTTGTAGTTTGTTTGTTTCAAACTCTAGGTTAAAAAACATATCATGTAGCAGCAATGCTACACTGCCTAAGAATATCTAATAAACATGACAAAGCTTTGCTAAATTGGGCTATATCAAAAAGGTGAAGGTGCCACACGAGTGTTCACAAGTGTTCATCTATAGGTTCACCTGCAAATGCCTTTCAAATCCAAAGAGGCTATCCATACTGTCACTGGCTTTTCCTTTATCTCTGATGTGATTTCATGCAGAAATGTAGAGGACCTATGCTTCCTTCAGGATGTGACACCAAGTAAACAATGCATATCATTACATTCTTTCATAAGAATAGGAGGCAGGTGCATTGCTGGTTAACTAAAAAGCAAGACAATGTATATACCTATTTAGTCCACTTTTGAAGATTTCTCTCTGGGGTGATGTGGGTTGTCATGATCTCAAAGACCTACATCGGGCTTCCAGTAAAACAGTTTTTGTGTCTCTTCACAGGAACACAAACCTGTCTCTGCTGGATTCTTCTGGAGCCATGGTGTCTATTGACCCGACTATGCCACACAACACAGAAAGGTTCAACCTTTTTTCATGCCTTAAGATCATATTATAAGGTTTTTATATATATATATATATATATATATTGCCATACGTTGACCCTGACTGAAATTCTGAAATTCAAACCACTTTTGTGCCAAACGCGGCGGTCGAATACACTATACCAATCAAACTCTTTACTTGACATAACTGCCAGGCAGTACATAAGTTCCTTTTGGCCTAAGTGAAGCATTAATAGCTCCACCTTGTAACTTGTATTTGTCTCTTTATGTCAAATAATCATTTTTATGAAAATCTTTTGCAAACCAAATCATATAAAAACAGGGGCAAGGGCAAGACACAGGTGTACTGATGATGGGACCAGGTGTGGACCATGTTACAATGAGTCATGGAAGACAAAATACAGCAGGAACCAAAACAAAACAAAAAGTGAAAACTATTAGGTAACAGGCCTCTGGTAATTTTCCTTTAAAGGGAAAATTACCAGAGGCCTATCATCTGATAAGGAAAATTACCAGAGGCCTGTTGAGCACCGTATTCCCAAATTAGTAGATATAGTTTGTACAGGCATGGACTTTTCACACTGTTTGTATGTGTTAAAAGGTCACCATACCGAGTAGTGCCTATGACTGGAGGACAGCTTGCTGGTGAGTTTTGGTTTTACGACATTCACATTATTTATGTGTCGTTCCCAGTGCACAAAACACAAGCATCGTTCTATTGTGAACAGATTTGGTAAGCCCCCAATGGCACACACCAGATAGTTAAAGGTATTTCAAAAATGTGACAATTACTTTCAATTGCAACTAATTCCATTTATATAGGAGTCAGTCTGTTACTAATTCACTTATTAAAGTAACTCATACCTATAATTACTTATTAAAGGGTAATTTCACCAACACTGGTTGTAGTTCATTCTTATACAGTGCAATATAGGCTGTATGTTAATGTTTCATATTGATCATATTCATAGGAATAATTTCAGAGTGGAATTGCTGTCTGAACAAAACAAAAGGCTGGGTCACCCATGGGCTTAGAAATCAAGGCAGAGAAATATGACATTTAACTACAGTTGTATTCTTTTCATAGACCAACTTGTCGAATGTTGTATGCCGCCTCTGCATGCATTTGATGTTTTTCTTTTTTAACAACACAACTCTTCACCACCCTGACCTTGGTTCCAAAGCAAAATGTAGAAATGCACAAAGTACAAGCCATGATCAGGTGACAATATCGCTTCACTTTATTTTTTCTTTTACAATTTCTCGTAGCTGATTATTGTTCAGCACTGTTGAACTTTGTACTATGAACACTTGCCCGTTAGCCAATGGGAGGCCTTTGTTAGTGGGTTTGGCCTGTTCCCATTCCCGTGAGGCTTCTCCAACTGTCATATGGTCCATATTCATCTGAAATCGGATGGGGCCAACATCTTTCACGCAATAGTTTTGACATCTATTGCTTTGATTGATTAACTCCAAAAAATTTATTCATTCATCTAAGTCTAAATTATAGTGAGTATGATTTCTATTAGATATACCTTTA
This sequence comes from Doryrhamphus excisus, assembly GCF_037039965.1. Taxonomy (NCBI): domain Eukaryota; kingdom Metazoa; phylum Chordata; class Actinopteri; order Syngnathiformes; family Syngnathidae; genus Doryrhamphus; species Doryrhamphus excisus. Next base: position 16,879,114 of record NC_136368.1, on the reverse strand, counting down.
TTCGTCCCTCAGTGGGGAAATTTACAAGGTTTACTGGTACTTTTGATGTGCAGTACTATTAAAATGTATTATGTTGATCTTTCTTGCTTCAGACAAAGAAGAACTGTTCCAGAATGTACTAACGCAAGTTGCTGAGCAATTTTCAAGGTAAGCAGATGATTTGTGTGTGTGTATGTGTTTTTTATGGCAGAGTTGACCTTTTTTCTGATCCTAAACAGTCATTTTTATTTTCTCCAGTCAAACGTACTGAGATTTTGACAGGGTATCGCTGTTGTTAAAATTGTCAAGTACAAGTAACAAGAACACTTGATGTTGACGGGAGAGAGTTGGCTGCTGCAATGCAACAGGGCATCAGACTAAAGAATACTGCACAAACAAACATGCAGCCTCAATGTGTGTCACATAAACTGCAGTGATAGAATCAGATGAATGTAATGTGAATTTTGTGCATTTTGTTTGCGCTTTGTAATCAACTTTATGTGATTGCAGGGCTTTCAAGATCAATGAGCTGAAGACTGAAGTCACTAACCGTCTTGCGATGCTTGAGAAGCGGGTAGAGTGTAAGTATTTTTCTTATACGTTTGTACTTTAGTGTTTATTATTAATTAATTCCAAAAATCCAATTAATAATTTAATAACAGGCTTTGTAGGCAGTATAGGTGTGTCCCATTATGTGCATTAATTAGCTGCCTTTTTTTGTTTTAGCTGTTTTTATATCTTTAGAAGTACAGAAAAGGGATGTGTGTTCATGTCTTACCTAAGGAATGTGGATTTTGGGCAAAATTTGAAAAAGAAGTTCAGTTTCCCGGGCTGCACGGCGGTCGGGTGGTTAGCGCGCAGACCTCACAGCTAGGAGAACCGAGTTCAATTCCACCCTCGGACATCTCTGTGTGGAGTTTGAATGTTCTCCCTGTTCAAACCGTTCACACTCACATTCGCATCTATAGACAATTGAGTACTCAATTAATCTAATATGCATATTTTTGGAATGGGGGAGGAAAACCCAACCACATGCAACAGAGAAAACATGCAAACTCCACACACGGATGCTGAGAGGTTTGAACTCCAGCTCCTGAGTGAGGTCAACATGCCAACCACGAGGGCACTGTGCGGCCTCAATAAGCCATTTATTACTATTATTATTCACTATTACAAAAGTATTATGATGTAAGTACTTTATTGCAGTGCTGGCTGTGAAGACATTTTATGATGTGGTGTACTAGATAAGTTGGAACTACATAGATTATGTGGTCTGCTAACCTATTAGAACTTTTTGAACATTGAACCCTGATTAGTTAGAATAGAATGTCCGCTGTGGGCCGATATTTGTATGAAAATTATACCAGTATATTAAATTATAGCAGTGACATTTTTTCTGCCGATAATGATATTGGCACCACAGATCGGTGTTTATTTGTGAAATGCATGCAGTAAAAAATGGTTAAAATTGCACAACATTAGTTTGATGGAGGAGCTGCTGCCAATAGCGGTTTGGGTGTCTTGCATAGCCGTCACAAAATCGTCGTCAGCCCAGACCTTCTCTCTTTGCTGTGATTATGGTCAGTACTGAATTGATATACGGTAATTTCCATCAAGGTAAAAGGTACATCATGATGATTTAAAGAACTATGAACTTCCAATTATTCAACATTCTACAGTGCAGTTTTCAAAGAGTTACCTTCAACCTTTCAGGGGTTTTACTAGGTCACAACAGGAATCGCATTCATTTTGTGTGAATATCTGAAAAACGATGGCACAGTAGGGGTATAAGGAACTGAAGTGAGGATGTACTTTTTGTCAGCTACCTGCTGGCTAAAAATTGATAGATAGATAGACTCCCTTTATTGTCATTTTCACTCATCACACAAAATATGTTTTGATGGTATACTTATCCAGACTCAAATGGCTGTAGTTTTCAGCTCTGATGCAAAAGCCATTGCCTAGATACCTGGTCACTATGGCAACAATGTGGCACCCACACACAAATCTATCCTCTCATCACTTTGGTCGCTATGGTCACCTTTTTGCGAATGCGAGCTTGAAGAGATGTTGGAGCTTACCTCTGCTCTGCCATATGAGATTGAGAAGTACATGGATGCTGTATGATTTATTTGGGTATTGGAGCCTCTAGCACTTTTGTTTAATGCCTTGTTTCGGTACTATAACCTCCTCTTCTCTCGTTAAACCACACTCAGCATTAGCATATCATGACACATTAGCCAAAATTAGATATAATTTTGTCCATTTTTGTACAATATTGCATTTAACAAACTTAATCGTTTGGCCTGTACTATGTTTTTCTGTAAAATGGAAGTGCCCAAACAAAGCCCTCTACATGTTGCCTACTTACTGTCCATGCATTTTTGAGTGCTAAATAACTGACTATGGGGCCAGAGAAAGTTGCAAGTGCCACAAATATTTGAAAAGGTGGGAAACTCTTGAATTCAATCTTGCCAGGATGTACGGAAAGTCCATATCAACAAGTTCCATCCAGTTGTCAATGCTTCATACTGTTTTCTCTATGAAAATTATACATCTCCATAAAATGCATTTTTTGTAACATTATTGGGTGTCTGGAAGTGATTAATTAGATCTACGGTATTTCTCATGGGATAAATTACCTCTTGGGTTTTTGGAGCTTTTGGAACAAATTATGAAAATTCAGTTTACACTGTAACTAAGGTAATGAATCTGCAAAGCAACTTCTTCATGATGCTCAGTGACCTCCTGTGTCTGTCTCCAGTGGAAGGAATGAAGGTGGTGGAGATAGAGAAATGTCGCAATGACATCAAGAAGCTCCGGGAGGAGATGGCATCCAGAAGCAACAGGTAACCACAAAACATTTGTCACTCTGTTCTGGCAAAAGATCACAAACTCAGGCTGTCTTCACACAGTTCAAACAGACCATGGTGCGTTTGGAGCGGTAATGCGCTTTGTTTGGTCAAGTGTGAACGCTTTCACACAGAAAGCCTGCTTTACATATACCAACCACTATGTTTGCCACCGTGGGAACTGATAGAAACACTGTAGTATATGGTATATGGTAAAAGTAAAGGTAACGGCAGCTAACACTGATGAGGAATTTGCTGCAATGATAAGTAGTTAGCCTCAGGCCCTTCTATTTACCAAGAATTAAATTGCATGATCTCCATCTGTGTTTACATCTCTTAGGACCTGATACAGACGCAGCATGTGATGCCATGTGCTTGGTACTCCCACTGCATTTTCTGCAGTGTAGCCAGCTCATTTGTTTTATTCACCAAAGACCTCACGGTCCCCATAATGAAATCTTGTATTGTTTCCGCCTTGCTTGCACCTTTTAAGTCGGTTCTCACATCACTCGTCACCATCCTGGTTGCCTCCTCCACAGCTCTGAGGAAATCACCAGTGACGATGCAGAAAGATGCTGTGCATCGCATTGCATTTCAATAATTAAATTGTTATAATCTCTTACCAGTTTTGTTGTTAATATCTATGTGTGTCCCCTGTATGTTGATTCTGTAGTAACTTCTTGGAAGACATTAAGAAGCTAACTCCTCGCAGGGATGTACCCTCTTATCCCAAGGTAAGCTCCCGCCTACTCTGTTTATTCACTGTTTGTTTGCAAGTGGAGTCAAGTTGAAAGCACTTTTATTGAAAGTGATAAGAGCGAGCTCATAGCAAAAACATAATGTAGCACAGCTACATAAAGTAGGAATAAGAAACTGACATTGCTTGCACATTTACTTGTGACTTCCGCCAAGACAAAAGGAGAATGGGTGATAAAGGAGTTTAAGCTGTCCTTCATTACCTCCATAATCTAAAAAATGAAATACAATAACTTCAAGTGATAATGGCATAGATGTCAAAAGTTGAAGACCATAGCTCAAAAAAACGAAACCCCACTAAAATACAAATAACATTTTCAAAAATGGGCTCTCTATTGACGACCAGTCCAGGCTGTACCCCGCGTCTCGCCCGAAGACAACTGGGATAGGCTCCAGCATGCCCGCAACCCTAGTGAGGATAAGCAGTATAGAAAATGGATGGATGTGCTCTGTATTGAGTTAATCACGTTATTAATATTACCATTCCTGGTAATCACCTCCAGAAATGTGTTTATTTGTATTTAATTCAGGGAAATAAGTATATGATCCAACTAACATTTTAAGTCAGACCGGCTCTTGAAGCACAGAAATCAGTCTTGTCCCTTTTGACTCAGCTTATGTGGATGGAAGACAAAAACAGTCTCTCTACCACGGGTAGGTCCACGAGAGCTGTCAAAGTATCTCAGGAACATGTTTGTAGACCCGCACAAGCCTGGACTACAAGACAAGACAGAGGCTTGCTGAGAAAGAGGCCACTAGTACTTCATAAATGGATGGCATAAATACAACATAACAGCCCTTGCTCTGGAGCTCTGTGCAAGAGCTCTCCTCACGGTTTGTGAGAAGCCTGTAATTTGAAGGGACAATCTGGTTAATGTTTTCAAGATTGTTTGGTAACACAGTTACCAAGAAAAGCATTAATTAACACACTTTGCTTTGAAGTGGAAACATTCTGCATTAGAACTGTTTCTATGACCGAAATCCCTCCTCAGATGTGTGCAATCTAAAGCAAATGTCTGACCTCTGTGCTTGCCAACAAAGGTTTCTCCATCCAATACTAAGACATGTTGTTCTTTATTTTGGGATCAAATACTCATTTATTCTATTTTTCTGCACATCCTGTCCCTTTGCTATTGTGTACCTGGCATACAAATCATGGACTGTTTATCTTTGTAAAAGGGGAAATGACCAAATCAGCAAGGGATCAAATATAGATTTGACTAAAGGAGTAAAGATAATCAGCTCAGTTCAAAGCCTGCTATGGAAATATGCTATTATGCTACGTGACGCTAAAATTATTTACTTAGTGCTTCAGTGAATAGGGTTATTGTATCTCTCGGCCAAGTGGTAGTCACCGTTTCATGTTCTGTTTTGAGAGGTTGACCTGCTTCTGCATCATGCAGACAGAATTATATTATGAAATCACTGCATAGCATATAAAATCCAAATAGAGGTGAAACTTGGCTGTACTTCATAGCAGGGTTGTCAAAATCTTTTTCAGGAAGGGCCACATTGCAGACATGACTGCACTTACAGGGCCAATTCTAACTGTCTGTACAGTACAGGCCATATTTTTGGACACTGTGTTTTCTTTATTTTCATGACTATTTACATTGTAGATTCTCATTGAAGGCATCAAAACTATGAATGAACACATATGGAAATATGTACTTACCAAAAAAAGTGAGAAATAACTGTCTTATATTTTGCATTCCTCAAAGTAGCCACCTTTTCTTTTTGTTTTGGTGTTCTCTCAATGAGCTTCATGAGGTCGTCACCGGGAAATGGTTTTCACTTCACCAGGTGTGCCTTGTCAGGGTTACTTAGTGGAATTTACTGAAATTCGAGTGATGCATTCACATTCACCTGTGAGAAATTGTAAAACAAGATACTCAAATCAAATCAAATCAACTTTATTTGTATAGCACTTTTCCTGCAAAGACATGCAACACAAAGTGCTTTACAGAATTAAAACAATTACCACAATTAAAAGGAAAAAACAAAGAAACAAAAGAAAGAGATAAGAATGAAAAACTTCTGGTACAATCAATGTGATCCATGCAGTCTCACAAGTCACACCCTCACTTGATGGCGACATGAAATCATTGAGTGTTTTGTAGTGCTGTGCCCCCAGGCCAGGCAGAGGTGATCAGGGTTAACTGGGAGCTCTGTTGTCTGCAGTACATGCTGTCACAACAGACCATAGATGCCCTCAAAAAACCTGCCTTTGACGTCTGGCTCTGGGAGGCCAATGAGGTAAGATTTCTTTACTGACCCCACCTCATCTCCCGTTTCTTCTCTTCCTGTGTCCCCTCCTTTCTGCTCCTGTGTGTGTGTGTGTGTGTGTGTGTGTGTAGTATCATTTATCTAAGGAGACAGTAGAAGCTCTTAGATTGCCTACATTCGATGCTTGGCAGTGGGAGCCCAATGAGGTGAGATTGTTTTATCTGATTTATTGAACATTTGAAACTGACTGTCACGTGCTGCTTAATTCAAATTGATTATCAATGTATGCTCGCATACTGTATGCTTAACCTTTTAAAATGGCCAGACGGCAATACCGGTGGCAAACAGGGTGCATGTGTGTTGCTGTGGTAACCGCTGTGCAACACTTCACATCAATATACACATCTATGTAACCCGCAGAATTGCAGCTTAAAAGCTCATGAAAATCAATTTTAGGAAGGCAATTCAAACCACATGGACATGGTGGGAAAACAAGCAAGCACACCAGCATGTCATAATTGCGTAAAAGCTAACATTTGCCTTCCAATGTTGCTGGTATTCCTCTACTGCTAAAACTCAAAACATCTTCATATACATTTATCCAGTAGCAAAGATATGCACATTTTCACATCTGCAGTAACTGTTCAAGTCTTCCCTTTACTTTTATACCAAGACCATGTAGACCTTGTAGATCTGGGGTGTCCAAAGTGCAGCGTGGGGACCATTAGTTTTTTGGTAATGGTCTGTGACCCATTTTTTTAAATACTAATATCGGTATTAGTGTTATTATTGCACATCAACATGAGTTGGTTTTAGCCTGTTTAGAAAATAATGTCCTATGTCCATCACAGATTTTGCTGTTAAAAAAGTGTCTTAAAGTGTTTTTTTACAAATGAAAAAAAATCAAAGAATGACATCTTATTCATTGTGCGTCAGTAATATCTAAATAAGTGATGATAAAGCATGTACAGCGTACATGTATGATGTAACAACATCAGTGTAAGATTCTGTGTGTGGCTACAGAAGCACTAGTTTCCACAATCACCTTTGTTACAATCCCACCTCCAAACCTGCAGCCAGGTGAACACAAGTTACTGTAAATAATAGAGGAAAGTGGATTATGTAGAGGGAGCTTGCATAAACGCCTAAAAGCGAGACAACGGGTGAAATGTAGGTCAAAGGTATGAATGAGGTCAGGGATGTGGAGTGACCTTGTAGTGAGTGAAGTAATGTAATGTCTTACTGATACGCTTCAAAAGATAATGTGCATGTCAAAGTTGACACCCAGACTCTTAATGAACCTAAATGTTCATGTATTGAGTACTCTGTGATCGCTCATCTCTTGGGAGTCTACGTTAAATTAATATGCTGGGTTCAGGGTGGCACAGTCACACAGGCACTCCCTTTCAACTCAAGTTAGATCAGACTTGTGATCAGTGATAGTCACCTTGATTTGGTAGCACTTTTGGTGCAGAACGAAAGGCAAGGGATCCACTTGAAAACGAAAGTATCTGCAGGCAAGGTAGCATGACACCGCCAACCTATTGGTGGAAAGAAAGCGCTCCAAATCAACCAAAGTATAACAGGTCATTGAACTGCTGAGGAAAGGGGGAAGGGTAAGTAAACACTGCCATCATGTGGCCAACTGATGTAGACAAGCACATCCTGGTTTTGAAAGGTCCTCTTCAAGCTCCCCTTTGGCTCCCATTGATGTTCCAAGATGTTAAATTCACCTATATAGAGATGGAAAGAAACATTACTTCTTTGTTGTGTAGATAATTGATTTAAATTGTAGTTAATAGGACTTTAGGTCCTACATGTGAATACACTGTCAAAATGTTAAAACAAATACAGTCGCATGTGAGATTGTACTTTCAAAAACAAAAAATCAACCGAAGCAAGAAAGGGTTATGTGAAACATAAAGGTAAACTACATAAAGGTAAGTACATAAACAACTAATAAATTGACAATAAAAGCACAAATACTGCAGGTTTCAGAAAACAACAGATGGAATGATACAGCACTCTACAAGAAGCAATGAAGTCTGTAAAATTAAATAATAAAAAAAAATTAACTATAATGATGGAAATGGTAACATTAACGATGATTATAATGATGGTCATAATGATAAAGATTATAACAATGATAATGATAATAACAATAATAATATTACAATGATAATAACGGGAAAACAAGACATGATTATATCTTGCAAAAAGGCGTAGGCATTTATAAGCTTTTGCTTCAGCCTACTCCTTTTGGGCTTGAGATCAGAAAGCTGAATACATATTATTTTACTCTTGCAGATGCTGAGCTGTCTGGAACATATGTACCATGACCTGGGTTTGGTCAAAGACTTCAACATAAACCCCATTACACTGAAGAGATGGCTGGTGAGTCACCTGAAAACACTACCCATGGTCCAATTGAACTTCTTCGTTCTCTTTGGGCTTTCTTTGGTCACCACAGCAAACCAATCTCCTCCATCCAACCCTGTCTTCTGCATCTGTCTCTCTCACACCAACTACCCTAATGTCCTCCTTCACTACATCCATAAACCTCCGCTTTGGTCTTCTTCTACGCCTCCTACCTGGCAGCTCTAAACACAACATCATTCTACCAATATATTCACTATCTCGCCTCTGGACATGTCTGAACCATCTCAGTCTGGCCTCTAACATGTAATGTCCCTCTGATGTACTCCTTCCTGATCCTATCCATCCTGGTCACTCCCAACTATCATCCTTCAAAAATGAGCTATTATCTTTCATGAATGGAATGGCACTTTTCTTGTGTTAGGGTACTCAAACCTCAAACCTATTTGTGTTTCTTCATAGCTTTGTATTCATGACAACTACAGGAATAACCCCTTCCACAACTTTCGTCATTGCTTCTGTGTCACCCAGATGATGTACAGTATGATCTGCCTCTGCAGCCTACAGGTGATATATTTTATCCTATACTTTAGTTTGAATAATACCAGATCTACTGTGTTCAGTTGTGTTGTCATTGTCATAATAATTATTTTGGATGATCTGAAACATTTAAGTGTGACAGACAGGAAGGGAACACACACTCCACACCAATGTATATTTCATAACTATATATCCTGATGACTTTTAGTTTTGGTGTGAGACGAAAAGATGTACAAGCGCATATTTGTTTGTTTTCAGGAGAAATTCACTCAGGTGGACATTTTGATCCTCATGACGGCTGCTGTGTGTCATGATCTGGACCACCCTGGTTATAACAACACGTAAGGCACACAGAAATACAATGTATTTATAGAAATAAGCATCTTGGCAACTTTTTTTTCTTTTGGCTTTATTCAGTTACGCTAAGCTGTGTTTGTGCATAAAATGTATGTAGAAATACTGTAATATAGCTTGGCATCTGGAGGTGGTATGCTAATGGTACTACCCAGCCACAGCTTGAATGGCATAAGTTTTTTTTTTACATATAATATGACATCCATCATAACACAACCAAAGATGATTAAGGCCAAAAGTTGAATGAGAATATTTATTTATATTGGTAATGAAATGTTTCCATGCACCCATTGTAATTAATCACTGGTATGACAAGCAAACGGGGTGAATGTTAAGGAATCACCCCCAATTCCAGCATGGTACGAATGGTAGAAACCTTATTTCATGTCTCCTTTATTAAAACTGCATCATGGTATCCACTCTATGTTTGTTCATTCCTCTGTTTTTTTGTTTTCTCCTGTGTTTTAGCTACCAAATCAATGCCAGAACCGAGTTAGCTGTTCGCTATAATGACATCTCTCCTTTGGAGAATCACCACTGCGCTGTGGCTTTCCAGATCTTCTCTCAACCTGACAGCAACATTTTCTCAAACTTTGATCCGGAAGCCTTCAAGCAGATTCGACAGGTCAGCAATAATGTCAGCTATACGTGTTACTTTTTGTTGTCATGCTGTCATAATAACTGACTTCCTCTCCTAATAAATGACTACAGCATAACATTTGACAGACAAACGCAGAATATCAATGAAAAATAGGTCTGAGTGTCACAAGACATGAGACAATACTCGATATTGGATCTACCAGAACAAGATGAGACAAGATTTTTACTGAACTTTTTACGAAAAGTCCACTAAAACAAATATAAAAATACAATTTCTACCATGGTATACTACACACTTCTGCATTGTGTATGCTACCGGCCCCGCCTCCACCATCAGATAACTGTATAACTTATTAAAATATGGAAATATCATATGAATATCTGTGTGTGCCAGGGAACTATTACATTGATCCTGGCCACAGATATGGCACGACACGGTGAGATCCTGGAGTCCTTCAAGCAAAAAGTGGACAGCTTTGACTACACAGATGAGGAGCACGTCACTTGCGTGAGAGCAGAACTATTTATTTTAAGAATGAATCATTAATCAGCAGCACGGGATGCGTTTCTGCCAGTGAAGATGATGCTTATTGACAAATGACACAGTCGCTCACAGGACAACCTTTGACCTTTTGACACTGTGAACTGTGCAGCTGAAGATGGTGCTAATAAAGTGCTGTGACATTTCCAATGAAGTGCGGCCCATGGAGGTGGCTGAGCCCTGGGTTGACTGTCTGCTGGAGGAGTACTTCATGCAGGTGAGGGGTACACCGAGCTAGTATAGTTTTTTATATTTACTGTACATCAATCTGTGATACTGTTGTTTTATTACTGGAATGTATCTTTCTCTTAATGATCATGTTGTTCTTCTGCACTGCTCAGAGCGACAGAGAGAAGACTGAAGGGCTTCCCGTGGCTCCGTTCATGGATAGAGAAAAGGTTACCAAACCCACAGCTCAGATTGGCTTCATCAAATTCGTCCTCATTCCCATGTTTGAGACCGTGATGAAGGTGATATATTTTTCTCATGTTACAAATCTCGAAATGATTTGGTGCCTTGCTCACACAATTTGTTCACAATTGTAGTTCAGTACTCTCGTCCAAAAGGTACAGGTTTGGTACAGGTACACTATTTACGCTTCGACATACAGTATGTAGAGTGGTGAAAATAGGTCATTGATCCCTGTTGATTTTGTAACTGAACCCACTTACAAATATATGAACAATTTATAAGATATTGTAGGTTTAGTAGAGCACAGAGAGACACAATGTTTAAAAAAAACAGAAAAAACAAAAGAGCTGGGAGGAACTGGTTGACAATGTCAAGGGAGTTGGGAGCACTGTCACCAAGGAAAGCAAACTGAGCTCTTTGGCATCAAGTGGACTGAACCTGATAGGAGGTAGAGAAATGGTGAATACGAGCCTCGGTGCCTTGGAGCTCTTGGTGACCAACTCCAGGAAACCTCTGACCTTTGACCTCTGTGCTTGCCAACCAAAGATTCTCCACCAAGCACCTTTTGCTTTGGAATCAGATACTCAAATCAAATACAAATTAATTTATAACCTTTATTTTATGTTATTATTTCTGAATTTAACTTGCAGTCAGTCTCAGTGACCATGATGCTGACACAAGTGGACCGATATTTGATCACGCTCATACCTGCATTTGTGTGCATCAGCTGTTCCCCCAGATAGAAGAGGCAATGGTTCAACCCCTCCGAGAGTCGAGAGATCGATACGAAGAGCTCAAACAGATCGACGATGCCATGAATGAGGTTGGAAGATTTTGGATCAAATGATGTGTTATCACGCAGACTTTAACCTTGCATGCTCCTTCCAGGTGCAGAAAAAGAAAAATGAAAACCTGACGATGGGAGGAAAGAAGAAATGAGAGTTGTGGAATGGTAGGTCATGGTAAGGGTGGTGGGCGATGTTGAAAATTTTGGTGTTGATTCGGTTTTCCACTACAATTTTCGCCAAAACTTAAATTAGTGTGGAAGGAATTAATAACAAAAACAGAGGTACCACTGTAAATATGGCTAGTATTGTCGATAATGATACCATAGCAACATAATTGACTTCTTTTTTTGACTTGACTTGACTGAAGATCAACTAATATTGCGATTGTGTAAAACAGAGGTCAAAGATTTTAGGCATGGGAAATTGAACAATATCAACAATATATTAAATGTTTTTAGTCAATATAAACCAACATAAAAATATTGGATGAAATAAGCTAAAATGAAATAACTCATCACGATGGAAATTGCTTTGTTCATTGTGGTTTCAACATTTGCAAGTAAAAAAAACAACAACAATGTATTCATCATACATGGTTGGTGATTTCAGGCCTTCCAAAGCCTTCCGTCAGTGTCTTCTACGCACTTGAGCCTGAGGAAGAACCAGCAATACTGCTTCACATCTTGGACAATCATCGATATTTAGTCTTGAGTGATGAAATAATTCCGACATGTTACCAATTACTGATGAACTCAGTGGACACCTTTTTTTTTTTTTTTAGGGAAACATTCATTTGTACAGGTGAACAAACTTTATTTAGATACATATCTTACATTGTTTTTTGTAATATTTGAAGTGTTTTATACAGATTGTACAGAATTTTAGTCAACTTTGTTCTTTCCTACAAAAAAATAATAAAAATGACTTAAATTTCAAACATGTTTTGTCTTAACGGAATTGTGGATTTTGAAACATTGACGCTCCATTCAGCTCTAAGTTTATTTTTTAGATCAAAACAAATGTTTGAGAAATGAACAACATATGTTAGCCAATCAACATGATGGCACGTAAAATAAGTACTCCATTCAAATCGTCACTTCATGTAGACGACACATCCATCAGAGCTTCTTTCCTGGCCTTCTTCTTGCCATCCTCTTTCTGTCCCATGTTCCCCCTCTTCTGCTGCTGCGCCGCCAGTCTGTGTTGTTTCTTCTCCAGGTATTCTGTCATGTTGTCAAAAGTCACCTTGTGCAGATGCTCAAAGCGGCTGCTGGTCCGAGTTGAAGCTATTGGGTAAGAAAAACAGATAATTGCACAGCGCTATAAGATGCACACGGATACGCATACGGGCAAGAGAGTCATACATGGAAATGTAATTGCTCCTCGCCGTTTAATGATAACTGATAATTCAGAACAAAATAAATAGGAAGCCCGAGTCATCCACAAGTTAAATCACATGGTAATGTGATGTGGAATTGTTTCTGCATGTAAAACTATAAAGTGTCTTTTTTGTAGGGAAAACATGCAAACTCCACACAGAGATGTCCGAGGGTGGAATTGAACTCGGTTCTCCTAACTGTGAGGTCTGTGCGCTAACCACCCGACCGCCGTGCAGCCTGGAGAACTGAACTTCTTTTTCTAATTTTGCCCAAAATCCACATTCCTTAGGTAAGACATGAACACACGTCCCTTTTCTGTACATCCTAAAGACATATTAAAAAAAGAGGCAGCTAATTAATGCACATAATGGGACACACCTATTCCGCCTACAAAGCCTACCATTCACACTCACATTCATACCTATGGACAATTTGGAGTCACTAATTAACTAACATGTTTTTCGAACTCGGGTCTCCCAACTGTGAGGCCTGCGCGCTAACCACTCGACTACCGTGCAGCCTGCTTCCTGATTTTTTGTTTCTCAAATATGCAACCTTTAATAACCTGGTTCATATTTGGTTTATAGCTTCATAATGACAGAAGGAAACATTTGTCGGATTATTGACTCACCATCAAGACTCTGCCAGTGGGGCTTGAAGGCCTCGGACACACGTTTGAGTTCAGGGCTTTCAGCTTCACACTAAGATGACAGAGAACAGAACACAACGCAGTTCATGAGTTCCCTTAATTTGGCACTTTAGCCTTAGTAATGTAGCCCCTTAATAAGCATCATTAAAGATATCCAGTAGCATTGTTATTTTATTATGATGTTGACTTAATACATTATTATGATGTGTTGCCTTCTGCTTTAAGTAACGAGAAATCTTGTTATGTTTTCATCTCACAAGATCTTGACACCCCGACTACTCCCTGTTTAATAGGCAAAATGATGCATTTATTTCATGTTGGTACCTTCCAAGAGCTATGTTCAAGCTCATACACTTGTAGCGGAGTTTCACAGGAATCCATCAGCACCCAAAGCCGACCTTGTGGGTCAAAGGTCATATCCAAAGGACAGAAGGGGAGGGAAAGCCTGCTGTGTGGTACAAATTTCTTCTCTTCATCATCCTGGTCCAGCTTGAAAAACTGAATTGTTGATACTCTGAGGTAAGACACGGAAACGTCAAGCATCAGAAAAAATGTGAATAGTGCACATAGTGTGCTGAGATGAAGTACTGCAAGCCCTTACGGTCATTGCCATGGTTACGTAGACGAATGCACTCACCTGTCACACTGTACAGCTACGTGACACCCATCGGGAGAGCTGGTTATTTGGCAAACAGTTAGCTTCTATTATAAAACACATGAGAATAGATTAGGATGTAAATTAGTACATTCATATCAATAGTACATACAGATATACGCAGTTTTTTCAGTGTATTGTTTAATTCCTACGTCTATGTGACGTTAGACATGCCTGCTGCCCCTGACAGATACAGTACTTATCCTCACGTTCTCTGACTGGGAGCCAAGTCCCTCTTCAAGCTGTTTCAGGTCCCAACTATGCAGCTTCTTCCCGGACGTAATATCCCACAGCTTCATGGTCCCATCCTACAATTGCAAGCATACTTTAAAAAGTACAAAAAAAACGTTGGTTTTGTGCCTTGAGCTATTCATTCCAGTTTCTATGTATGTTCTTGTGTAAGAACTCCTCCTCCTGATTAACTCCAGCCTGTTCTTTTGGACTCACGTCTTGTCTGATAGGTATGTCTGCAAACACACACGTCCTGTTTCTAATAAATAAAAAAAGATACAAACATACCCCTGATCCTGACAGCAACCAGTGTGGATGGCCTGATGGGACCAGAAGAGAGCTAACAAACCTAAATCAAAAAAAAACATCCAATTATAGGAAAAATAAGGAAAAAATAAATTAAAAACCTACATCAAGAACATTTGGAGGGGAGGGGGCAGGCTAGTGTAGCATGCAGAAGCGGATGTCTTCCAATTTGTATCTATCTATCTATCAGGACCATGTATTACGTGTAGAAGTTAGCCATGGTGTCCCACAGGGATCCATGCTTAGACCAGTACAGTTCCATTTTCTTGTGCTTCACTCCTGCCAGTGTAACCGCAGTCCCTGCACACCACCCAGCCACCCGGGCGGGCGGAAGTGCTTGCAAGGAGCCTGAAGAGCATGACCATAAAGGCGAGGAAGCTGCGGATGAATACGAGCTAACTTTCTCATTAGCATTTTTCTTGTTAATGTGCAGTTTTTAGTGAATAAAATAGACGAGTTACGATTCCACATCACCCCACAGAAAGAGACTGCATCATGAGAATTTTCCCAAGTGGCACATTTGGTGCAGAAACAGCGATGCATCCACGAAAAAAAAAAGAGTAACAATTCAATAAATGACTTACTGTTGATGTCCTAGACAGAAAGACTGGATGTTGTATGGAGAACTGAGGTGGCTCACTCTTATTTTTTCATCTCGGTCAGCGGTGATGATGTACTTATCATTCAGGGACAGGGTCTGGAAAAAAAACGAGAAAAAAATATCCATCAGAAAAACACTTTGACAGTATCTGGCAACACACACTTAATCAATAAATGGGTCTTTAACAAGTAACAGAACAATTAAGTTTGCGAGTCGCCGTTGCTGTTGTTTTATTGTTTGTGTTCTAAATCAAGAACAACAAAGCACTAAAGGCACTGCTATTATTACTCACTGCTCAACCCTCATACTAGGGTCGCGGGGGTGCTGGAGCCTATCCCAGCTGTCTTCGGGCAAGAGGCGGGGTACACCCTGGACTGGTCGCCAGCCAATCACAGGGCACATATAGACAAACAACCATTCACACTCACATTCATACCTATGGACAATTTGGAGTCACCAATTAACCGAGCATGTTTTTGGAATGTGGGAGGAAACCGGAGTACCCGGAGAAAACCCACGCATGCACGGGGAGAACATGCAAACTCCACACAGAGATGGCCGAGGGTGGAATTGAACCCTGGTCTGCGCGCTAACCACTCAACCGCCGTGCCGCCCCCTCATACTAATTTTATACTCATTTTTCCCAGTGTTTCTGCTGTTCCTTACAACAGCTAAGACCATGGATAGGTGTCCCATCTTCAGCTCGCCCTCTCTCTCCTGGTCCACGACTGAGAAGGAGTACACGTCGCCTGATTTATCAGCAACAAGCACCTCGTCTTCTGCCGAGGTAAACACCAGGGATGTTCCCCTCCTCACCAACCACCTGGAAAACACACACATGCCTCGAATCATTTTCTATAGGAGATATTCAGTGTATGAAATAGTTCCATTCCTATGACAGTGATGGAAGTGGAGTTTTTACTGACTCCGTGTCTCTTCCACAACATTGTTCCTCTCTTCTACAGCGGACGTGCATCATGGACAATTATGCAATCTAACATAATAACTTTCTACCCTTTCTGAGCATTCTCTTTGTCATTGTGCTTGTAATCCATTACGTACATTACATTAAGTGCGTACATAAACACAAAAACACGACAAGTGTCTGTTTAGCAAATAGCTGTTATTGGATGCTAGAACCCAGAGTCGTACCTGGTGCTGACACACTGCCACGAATGCTCACACCGAAAGAGGACCAGTCGTTTGGAGTCATCTGTCAGTGCCAGCAGTTTTCCAGATGGTGAAATGGTAAATGCCAGCACTTTATCACTTTCTGTTTCCTCTGCCAGACTGTGGATAAAAGAAATGGAAAGAGAGTTATTGCTACAATATAAATATTCAAATTCTATTACTGTTGACATAAAAGACATTTTATCATCTCTCCATTTTACCTGTTGTCACTCTTTGGATGTTTTTGCTTTTTCTCACCAGTGCTACAGTCAAACACAAATGGCTCCCTGCAACAAAGAAGCCAATTAATTGGCAGGCTCGTTACATTTCATACATTTCCATAACAGAAAACAATAGAAGACTCCAAACTGATCCACAAATTCAAATTAAAGACTAATGAATGCAGATGATAAATTATAAACATAACCATGTGAGGACATAAACGTAGATGTAAATAAGAAGGGTTAGGGTTAGAACAATGTATTCAAATTGGAGGATACCTTCCTTTTGTAAACACAGGGATGCCAAGGTTATTGTTTAGCAGAAAATTAAATCACAATAATATGCTAAATAATTCTAAATGACAAATAAATTGAACCTATTGTTTATATGTTCCTGGCAACATCAAATTCAATAATGTTTCTCATCGTCTTTATCAAAGTGCTGGCAACTTTCTTTGGCACCATGGCGGGTTATTTATTAGTTGAATCCAATAAAATGCAAGGATAGTGAGTCATAAATTTCATTAAATGATACCGTACAGACCAAACTGACTCATTTGTTACATGCAATATTGTGCAAAATCATGCTTGAGGTAAATCGAGTCAATTGCATTAATTAATCAGAATCAAACCGGTATCGATCCACCATGAACATCGATACAGTTGGGTTTGGATCGATCCACTCGAAAGTTTCCAATAAAATGAGCTGGTTAAAACCAACACAAGAGACAAACTTTACTGTTTTATATGTAGACGAAAAAGGAAGTTACATTTTTGACGACTCTTCTTGCCAGAATTGAATTGGTTGACACCCGGAAATGCCACCGTGATTTCGACAAGAATCAGAAGACACCCACATGCAAGCTTTTGGAAACATTTCTCACCTGTCCTGCTGTATGTGAGCGGCTATTAACTTTGTGTCACACGAAAGAAATAACCATTGTTTACAAATGCCAATTGCAGCCATGCTTGCCTGTTTTTGCGACAGCTTGCACGCGACACCGTCGCACAAAATCTACGTCACCCTTTTTGACCCAACTGGACACGCCCCCTCACAGCCCACCGAAGGGAAGGTACAGAATGTCCACAGACCTAAAAAAACAAAACAAATTCCACCCAGTGTGCACATTCCTCATTATCCACGACCACAGTTAACAAGAAACGCCAAGGTACAGTATCAAAGATATAATAACACGCTGCGTTTGTTAGAAAAGGGGGTGTTACATAAATTGGCTGACCGTCAACAACAAATCCTTGGTAACCGCCATGGTCTATTTAGGACAGAATTTGTCGTCATCGGTCGGCTTTAATTGCGAGTGGAAACTATCGATAGACTCGAACGTTGCTGTTGTTTTTATTAATTTATTTATTTAATTTTGTTGATTTCACAGCTAACGTGTGTGAAAATGGCTGCTTCGCTGCTGAGAATAGGAGGACTTCGATGTGTGAAGGTAATTCAATTCATTCATTTTCTCAGCCTGACGGCTTGCATAAGTTCTCTGTTCCTGTTCGTGTTAAGACTGCGAGAGTTTGTTCAGCCTTGCTGAACTATATCCAATTTAATTACATTTCCCCTTGGGAGTTCGAAGTAGCAGCAATAAAAAGAATGACGAACACATGGGTGATTCCCAAGATGATTGATAATCTAGAGATAGTAGTCGTAAATTATTTAAAGGGGTCTTATTGTGCGTTTTTCCACTTTTCTGACCTATAAATGTTGTGAGAATGTTGCATTGTCGTGTTAAACTATGCCAAAGTTTCAGATAATGAGGTTTGCACTTGGAAGTGTTCAGAGAGTTTTTTTCTAACTCACTGTGACGTCACAGTGAGCCAGACTTCCTCATGTAGGTGTTTCCGGGTACAAGCTGGAGGCCTGGCCTCCCCGCTCTGCTTCACTGTTTCACTGCTCTGATTTCACCTTGCTAGCACAGAGCAGGAACAAACGCTAGGAAATAGGAAATATTTGTTCAGGTTTGAACTTGTCTAAAGAGGCAAACATCACACAGAAGTGGTTGGAGCAAAATATTGGACTGTTTTGTGAACGTGGGCAGAGCTGGACTATCCGCCAAACTGTTGCTGAAGCTCGATGGCTTTCCAACATTACTTGGTTATGTTGAAGAGTTAGAAGTGCAAGCTGTAAGTAGCAATTTTATTTAATTGTGTTTATTTTAAGTGGTTCTACATGTAGCATTATGGTGTGTACAGGGAGCGTCTTACCTAGTTACAGGTTTACCAATGTCTGGAGTTGCTAATAGCCTTTTCCACCACAATCGGTGGTACTCTGACAAAAAAAAAGTTTTTATTTCTGTGTTTACAATAGCGATGTGTCAAAATTGTCTGCACTCAGTAAACGTGGACCTACATTACCACTTTTCAAGTTCATACACGGTGAAGCAGGGGTTTCCAAACTGTAGTTCATCCTAACCACTTTTCAAGTTTTCTCCAAAGGGTTTATTCATTTATTATCAACTGCTATTACGAAAGTGGGGTTTGGCAGTGGTCCTGAAGTCCTCAGGAGTGCGACCTATCACAGCAAAATGGGCGTGCCGAGAGTGGAATAAATTACAACAGACAACATAGCCCCTTTTGATATTTATAATTTTTTTCAAAGCTAAAAAAAAGTATGCTTCTGTACCAAACGACTGAAAATTTAAAAAAAAAAAAAGTACTGAAAAATACATGTACAGCTAAATCCTTTTATCCGTGTTACCTGCTTACCTACATACCTGTATTTTCAGTGTTTTCAGGCAGAGAGCTGGAGTACCCTCTGTAGAGCACCAAGCGCTGCAGCTTATAGCACAAAGTACGGGGGCTCAAAAAAGTCATCAAAAAAGAACTCTGGTAGGTTTAATGACCTCTTTTTAAATTCCGCATTAGACTTATGGACAGCTAAGACAACTAGACCTGATGCTCACATGAGTTGCTCTGTGTTGAAAGTGTCATCTGTTTGAGAGACATAAAAAAAAATTATTCCTGCACCATCCAATCAATCAACTTCACTTTTTCTGCATGATGAGTTAGAGCTTTCCAAAATCAAATGTAATTTTTCCTTCCATGTTGAAAAAGTGAAGGAGTATTAAATCAGTACTAACTTGCGTACTAATGTATTAACATCAGACCATTCTGAGACTAAACATTTCCACAATATTTAATGGCTGATATAAGCCTCTGCTGCCTCCACAACTCAACAGCTTTGACAAAAAACAACACAATGTAAATCATGAAAGTTGTTCAATTTTGGATACTGTAGATATTTTCATTTACATCGACATTTTCCAGTGATCCTGATGATGAAAAAAATTTCAAAATGATGCCTATACACAGATAGAGTTTCTTCGAATTTGATGTGCAGTGAGGAAAATGAGTTTGATCCCTTTGCAAAGATATGAACTGTGCAGAACCTGTATAGAGTGTTAAGTGCATTCTGACCCCACAGATCGTACATACATTAGTTTTTGTACTCAAAATGTAATTTTGGGGAGAAAAGACACCTGTCACAGACACAATCTCATCCACTCAAACCTCTCCACCATCGTGAGCAGCACCAAAGAACTATCAAGGGACCTCAATGACAAGATTGGAATGGACTCAAAGACCATCAAGACGACCAACAAGATGCTTTGCAAGACAGAGACCACTATTATGTGGAAATTAACGAAATACAGCATAACATTCAACCACCTTTGCTCTGGATCTCCATGCAAAAGTTCATCTGGTGGGGTATGGATGATTGTGAGAAAGTCAAGGTACAGGCCCAGAATTACAAGGAAGGAGCTGGTTAATGATGTCAATGAAGTTGGGAGCACAGGAACCAACAAAAGGACTGAGCTATTACTGAGCTATTACAGTACGCGTGTACTGGCCCGTCTGAAGTTTGACAATCAACACCTGAACGATTCACACAAGGTTTGGGAGAATCTGAGATGGTCACATAAGACCAATCTTGACCTCTTCGGCATCAACTTGATCAACGTGTATGGCAGCAGAGAAATGCTGAGTATGACTCCCAACAACACCATCCCAACTGTCAATCATAGAAGTGGAAACATTCAGCTTTGGGGGCTATTTCGTTGACCAAAATCCCTCCTGAGTTGTGTGCAACCCTGGTGATGAACTACAAAAAAACAGTTGTCTCTGCTACAAGAAACCTACCTTAAAAAAATCTGGACTGTTCATATCTTTGTACGGTGATACATTTACTAAAGCAGCTGAGGATCAAATACTTATTTTCCCCACTGTAAACTTGTAACTATGTTAAGTAGCTTTTCTCCATGCATATTGTTGGCTGTGCTAAGTAAATAATGTACTCACTGTACTTTGTCAAGTACAATTTGTCAAATGCAATTCTGCTTGTTCAGTATCAGATGTTCGTATGGGTTATGTTTTACTTTTGGTTCAATTTGCAATATGGTGGACATTTTTCTCATTCTGAATTTATTAATGAGAATATTTTACCTTGTTTGCTTGGCTTCTCCACCCTAGACAAAAAACAGGTTAAAACATACTTCGATATAGAGAAGCTTGTTCAGCACAAGCCCTTTGAGTTTCCCAAGAAAGATGTTTCTGCACCAGCAGTCAGTTCATCAGCACATCCTTCACTCTACACTCTTACACCTGAGAAGGCCGCCAACCGTGTTGCTGAAGCAGTTCCTGCATCAGCAGCTGGTACTGCACCTGTGCATGGACCAGTTATTGAGCCTGTCCCTGCAGTTGTTCCTGAAGTCCAACCTGTAATTGAGGCAGCAGCTGAAGATAAAACAGCCATCGAAAATGTTGCTGCTCCACTATCTGAAGTGGGTCCCAAACCAACTGTCAAAGTTGTGCAAGATTTGCCCAAGGCTGTTCCCTCAGAAGCTAATGTTGGATCAGCAGTTGATCCTCTACCTGAAGCTACCCCTTTGCAAACTATGGCTGAAACTATAAATGTGGAATCTGCAGCCGAGCCTGTGCCAACTGTTGCCCAGATGGAAGCTTCCACAGAACCGAAGATTGAACCTTCCCCTGTAGAAGCTGCTAGGACCGAGATTGTGGTTGAGGTTACCCCTGCAGAAGCAGGTGCAGAGCCTGCCGTTGCAGCCATCCCTGTGGGTGAGCCTGTTGCCGAAGTTGCAGATGTGGCTAAAGCTGCTCCCACGGATGCTCCTGCAGACCTTGTCATTGAAGCGGTCACTGTTGAAGCTGCAGCCCCACCTGTAGTTGCAGACGCCGTGGTAGAAGCTGCAGCAGCACCTGTTGTTGAAGATGCCCCTGTGAAAGATGTGGCCGAGCCTGTTGCTGAAGTTGCAGCTGAGCCTCGGGCTGAAGCTTCCCCTGTGGAAGCTGCTGCGGACCCTGTTATTGAAGCTGTCATTATAGACGCTGCTGTCAAGGCTGAAGCTGATGTAGAGCCTGTTGTCGGAGATACTCCTGTGAATGTATCAGAGCCTGTTACCGGAATTGTAGAGGAGCTTATGGATAAAGTTGCAGAGTCTATTATTGAAGAAACCCTGGTGAATGATGTGGCAGAGCTCGCTCCTCAAATTGTAGCTGATTCCCCCTTGGAAGCTGCTGCAGAACCCGTTGTTGAAGCAATCACTGTAGAAGCTGCAGTGGAAGAAGGTGCTTCACCTGTAGCTGAGTCTGTGGCTGCCGAAGCTGCAGCTGATGTCTCCGCACCTGAACATGACACAGTGGAGCTGTTGGAGCTTGCTCCCGTTATACATGAAGATGTAGGAGAGAAGCTGCAGGAAGAGAAACCAGGTGAACCACATGCGGGTATACACAAAAACCTCCTAACCCGACTCCCTCACAATCCTTCTCTTTTCCCTTTGTGGATCCTGTAGTTTACCAGTTGGCATTCTCATCCCTATCTTTTTAACAGAAACAACTGTAAGAAAGGGTTGCACATTTCTTCCCTTTTAAAGGTCTTGGCATTCATTTTTTTGTGTTTTCCTCAAAAGAATTTTTGTTACAGACACAGTATATGTCAATTCATTGATTAATGCATGTATTGACTGCACAGTATTTAATTAATGTATTGACACACTGTCTTGTTTTCTGGCTTTTTTCTGATATCTGCCTGCTAATTGCACAAACGTATTACCTCTTTTTGAAGACACTGCAGTTGTTTGTCATTGTTGTGTGTGTGTGTGTGTAAATTTTCCTTGACCTTCCTAACACATCTCTTCCTTGAAGTTGATACTTTGGGCATGCAGTTTTTACTTTACGTCTAACGATCTAAGATCAGTGTACAGATCTTAACGATATGTTATATTGTACTACATGCAACCATTGTCAGTAGCTGTCCTTATCTTATGGCACTGATCTGGTCTCTTGTTCTGAAGCCACCTATTGTCTTTACTTGTTGCTGGGTTTTACATGAGGGCTATGTTGTATTTGGATTGTTAAAAGCAAGTTTAATTCAGGTCCATAATGGTGAAAGAGTAAATCCATGATTTTGTATCTGCCTGTGATTCCTAGCTCAAATGGACCCGATTCAGCGGCTCTTCCTGGACTCCATACGTCAGTATTCAACAGAAAACCAGTAAGTGTCATGAAGTCCAATGTGGTTGGGGTGCTAATCAGGGTTCTGAACTTCTGAACTGAATTTTGAATGATATGAACTATGAATTCCTGACTGGGCTACTGTATATTCAACCAGTGTATGAATATGAAACCACTGACCTTGAATATAAATGTTCTGAAGTTAGGCATGGAATGTGGTACCATTGCCGTTTGTGTAGTTCACGAAAGTTAAGCACAACACAAATTTTGAACATAATTTTCTTTGAGCACTGACATTCAGCACCACACAGTTTATACTTCACACGTGGTTATGACCAATTTATTTATTGGCATGCAAAATATGCATACCACTGCGGGGACAAAAGGCGTGCAAGTGCAAAAAAGGCTTAAGAGTTGAGTTCATCTTACCTTTTAGTTTCCTGATCTTGTGCATCCTCCTGTAGAATTACCACAGAGTCAGTTGATGGTGATGCAGAGTACCAGAGGGCCCTAGAACAGGAGATAGCCAAGCTCCAGAGGCTTTATGGAGGAGGGGACCTCACATCTTTCCCAGAGTTAAAGTTCCCAGGTAAGACAATCAATATACACATGCATGCAATCAAACCACAGCCACTTTCATTGCACTAAATTGTACTTTACAATTGAGATTGAATACAGTGATCTAATGTTACTTAAATATTATTTTCCCCCCATTATTATATCTATTATTTTTAATACAATGAGATACAGATGACAAAAATGCTGTACAAATGACAAAACTATTGCTCTACTTGACATTGTTATAGTTGTAATATTTGAATGTGTTCCTACATTAAATGAATTATGGCTTTGTGTTTTTCAGAACCCACATTTGACGAAGTTTTCCATAAATGAATATCATCTCCTTCTCACCAAACTGGACAAATCCCTGCAAATGTATGCTCTATAGAGGAACGTTGTCTGTTTACTATCGAAAGTGGCAAAATCTTAATCTCTTTCCTTGTGAGAAGAACGGAATGTGTAACGTGTTTGTAGGGGATGAGAAAACAATGTCTTTTGCGGTAAAAATATGCAAGTGAAATGGTTAGCTGAGTCTTCTATATCTTATTTTATAGTGTAGGTTATTATAACCACCTTCTATTATAGTGAAGCAAAAGACTTACTAAGTTGAGCAATCCTTTACTTATTTTCAACTTTTAAATGTGCTATCTGTCATGATTTCAGTCATGTTGAGTCATAAACATACAGTTGCAGTCCGAAGTTAACATGCAGTCATCATAAGAATTAATGTCAAATCACTTTTGGGCCTTTATTGATTCACTAGAACTGTTCTTTTTCGATCGGGGAAAATACAATGTACATCAGGTCCATCTTGAACGGTTTACATTCTCTTTTTTTGCTACAACACATTTGGGGTAGAGGCATAGCTTTTGGCTCCATTGAAAGATATATATAGTTTCCCCTGTGGCATTGTGCTGTGTGTCTACCCATACTCAAATGTCCCTCATGCTGGATGTCATTAAATGTGTACATTGAATAATAAATAAATACGGACATTGAAGAGACCGGGAGTAACTGGCTTTGATTGCTATGAATTTTGACACCAAAGAATATTTTGTACCACCACCAGCAAGAATATGTTATATGTTGTTAAAATACCAGATTGTACAAAAATAATATTTTTTTTTCCAATTGGGGCCATGACCTACAGCATCGGATAGGCTAAATACAGGACGTTTAAGGGAACTATTTACACAGGAGCGTGCTGCCAAAGAAGGGCAAAATACTATAATTTACCACAGAAAATGTCAACAGCATTGGAATTCTATAGTGTGAACGGTATATGAAAGAGAGGATGAGGCTGTACAAAGAACTGCCTGGATTGGGTGAGACTATATTTTAAACGGAATTTAGTGAGCAATGAAACGACAGTATTTCTTCCAACTCGACTGGAACATATCGATGGATCTGGATAAGGTGCAGTACCACTAAAGGACTGCGGTCGGCAGCAGTTTGCTATTGTCGTGTCAAGTCTGTCACACCAAAGAAGAAGAAGAAGAAAATGGCGACCTCCTTGCTCCTCTTTCGACGACTCCGGACACTTAAGGTATTTCCCTCTCGGCTGTCTTGAAAAACTGCATGTTTATAAATTATGCTTTTAAACTGTATGCTTATAAATCGTGGCAGTGACTGGTGTTATAGTACTTCTTTGAATCAATGTTCAAAGCCATGTCCACTAAAATGTGACGGTCTAGATTAAGTAATATTCATGGAGGTCATAGGGCAACATACTAGTATATAAATCCGTGTGCAAAAAACGTCCTGTTGATTGATTGTGGTGGTCAAAAGAGGTAATCGGTAATAATGGCGTTAATGATGATTCGCGTTACAAATACCAGGACTGTGTTGTACTTGCCAACAAACAAACAAACTATAAACAGTGCAGTAGACGCATTGTACTGTAACTACTTGTTAACATACCTTATTCTGTACGCACCAAATAAAAACACCGGGTGTCATGCTCATTTTGGCCAATCAGAAGCCTGAAAAAAGCAACCACAACTGCTAGGTCACAAATCTCTTCATAGAGATATATCAGTTATACAAAGGCTGTACATTATCTTCAATATCACCGCACACTTACATGGAGCCCAGGTAACATCATGAATTAAAATGGCTATGTTGTTAGAAGGCACACATACACGCATGTTTACTACTGCACAAAATGAAACACCCCTAAGTCAATAGCTCCCTGGTCTATTAAATAAGTTATAAAAACATGAGATAGTATCACACATTTCTTAAAACACAAACAAAAAAAGCTCCATATTACCCATCCACACACAGTCTGGCCTGAATTGTCCAAAAGCTCTGTTTTTAAAGACAAAAACGTGGACAAGAGGCCGACACACAGAAAAATAAGCATTTTTTTTTTAACGTGGACATGGTCAGTTATGAAAATTGTATGATGCCATGGACTATGCTCCAAAACTAGAATAGGAATACTCCACCTTGATACGTAGGTACCACTTGCATGGTACCATTTACACTATATAGCGTACAAAACAAGGAAGAGCAACAGTGTGGTGTCTTTCTGCTGCAGCAGGTGTGCCTCTTTGCTTGATGCTGCTCTAGAAGGGAAAACATGATTTTGGTAAAGTAATGATTCTAACAACATTTTGTTATTTGCCCATTTTACGTTTTTATTCCCAGTTGGAGACCTGGGGAATCCTAAAAAGCCACACTGGGGCTTTGTGCACCACGCAGACTGGAGAGCCCAAAAAGACTGCAGAAAAGAGTAAGACAACTTTAAGCAAGAAAGTAAAATCTGTTTAAATTATGTTGTCTGATTGTCGCATCTGTCAGTTTGTTTTATTTTTATTTTTTGCAACTTTTCCTCACAGAGTTTTGGTATAATGGTATTTTATTTAATTAATGGCCATTTATTTCATGATGCTGTCTTAGAAACCAACATGGAAAAAAAGGGTTGATAGGATCAATAATTAGATTTGTTGGATTTCAGTCTAATCCACACCCACAACAAATACTAAGGGCTTGTCCACATGAAAGTTTTGTCTTGCAAATGTTGATCTGAAATTGGAGGAGAACATCAATGGCAAGCCTTGCAAGGGGTTTTGGAACAGAGTAGCGAGTTGGAGTAGCGTACAGTGGCGCCTTAACATAACAGAATAATCCAGGGTTTATTTTGTGAGTGTCAAAAATGAACATTTTTATGGGCATTCCCACTGTGTTTTCCATGGCGTTTCACCAGTTTGACTGCACACTGTTTTTTTTTTTTGTACAGCCTGAGCAACTTGTTGTTTTCAAGACTCCTTCATTACAGCATCTTTAAATATATGTCCATTAAATAAATATAAATGCAAATAATATTCAGACAACATAAGAAAACTTTCATTTTCTTAAGAAATATAATGCTACATGCTGTCAGTTTTGGATCTGTGCCCACTGTTTTTAAATGAAACAAACTTTTATAGTTTGCAATTTGTACTACCACTACAGTAAAGTGCTGCAAGTACAAATATGAAAACAATGTGTATTATACTTGCGTTTATTAGTGACCACATTATTATTTTTTTTTAACCACAGTTGTCGCATTTATCATCTTCCTCAGCACCGCATGGTCCAGATGAAAGAGGAACCCTACTAGCATACAAGACAGAGGTTGCCTTCCCAGTTAGGGTTTCAAACCACGCAGTTGTTCCAACACAGCATCTAGGTATAACAGCGTCAATTACACCTGGAGTGGACACATTGCCTGTCATTACTCATTTTGAACCAGCTCTTCCAAAGCAGGAGGTTTTTTCAGATTCGGTTCCTTCTTTGCATGCTGCTGTGGTTACAGTTCCACCGGTGGTAGATGAAGTAGATCAGGCAGCATCCACCGAGATGCCCTCCACTGAAGCTAGTCCCTCCTCATCGTCCAGTGAAGACTCTGATTCTGATTCCGACTCTGATTCTGACTCAGACTCAGACTCAGAGTCTAAAAACATCGAAACTGGAACCTCTGTGAAAGCGGTGCCAGAATTCCCAGAGAAAACACAAGCAAAATTCCAACAAGCCACATCAAAAGTGAAGGAAGGGGCTAATGAAAGTAAGAGGTGGGGTTTTCCAGAGGCCATTAAAGTGTCATTGCCAACTGATGCTGCACATGAAGAACCATCCAGAAGTACCACAGAGGATATTAGTCCTTTGGAAGAGCTAAAGCTGAATCAAGACTTGTCTGAAGATGCATTCAAGAGAAAAGAATTACCAAAAACTCAGGCAGGTTCTCCTTCAGAACTAACTGAGGATGTAGCATCACCCACTCTGCCAATTGATGCAAAAGAATCTACAATCAAAGCTGTCACTGAGGCTGCATTTCCAGAACAGGAACCCACTAGTGATGCCCTTGTGGAGACCATTGAGCCTGTATGTGCTGAAGCCTCTGCAAATACTGTAGACCCCCTTGTAGGAGATGAAGTAGTCCTTAAAGGAACCGCTGAAGCTGAAGCTGAAGCCACCAGCGGAACTGCTACATCACCTGTGAATGATGCTGGCCCTCCTGGAGCAGTTAGTGATGATGCAGCCTCCACCTTGGAAGTCTCCGCTCCAATACAGAGTACCAGTGAGCTGTTGGACCCTGTGAGAGAAGCGCTACAGACTGACACCCCAGTTGAACCACCTGAGGGTACACACTACAACACCCAATCTACTAAATCTATACCTTTTACTCTTTGTGGATCTTTCAACCATATTAATCTTCTTAGCCTTTCTCTCATGTATTTGGTGTACTGTAAATGTGTTAATCAGGACTCAGTGTTAGGTCCAGAATTATTTGGACAGTGACATGCCTTTCATCACCACCACAATGAATTGCAGTTAATGTAACAGTTAATTGTAATTATAATCCCAATTGTGAATGCTTGGATGAAAATCCCAGTCAATAGCACCTTTCATACTACCAGTGAAGGTGCCCCCTGTTGCATCGTTTAGCGTTGAGGCTGATCGGTGTCAAAAGCATCAGCATGGAACGGCGGAATCAAATCAACATCCAAATTTTCCGAGTATCACAATGTTGGCAGTGTGGAAAAGGGTTACCGCTCCTGATTTGCCAGCACAAACATGTGAAGTTTAACACCCAGGACAGACCAGTCGAAAGCAAGTACTGTATTCGTCCTCACGTCTGTAATCTGATCCCAGGAAGCCGCATTGTTATGTAAATGCAACACAGACACAGGTTTGTCCCACAAAAGTGGTTTCAGTGTGAATGACAAAAGCTAATATATATTTTCTTAAGGGATAATCCCATATAATAAAACTCTAATATAACTTTCACATCCACATGGGAATGCTTTCAGGTTGAAACGGTGAAGTATTTTATAATTTCAGCCTTTCATCCTCATGGCAACAGACTTCTTGGTTCCCCCGTATTTTTTGTAAACGGCTTCTAGAGTGAAAAAATCTGCCAACATTGTGTACAAGCAATACACTACTTTCTGAAAACGATGACGCTGCCGTCTTGTCTCAGTTGGGTACTGCTGACAAAAAAACAACATGATGTCTAAATATTTCGACTGGCATGAATCACAGTCAATATTCTCCTGAAATTTTGGTCTTATACTCCAAAGTAACTCGCTGTAATTCCACTTTTGTCATCTTGACAAACAAACAAGTGGAAGACGAATGCTTTATTTTTATTTTTTATACAGTTGTGGGAGTGTACAGAGGCAAAGTCATAAAACTATCTTTTCCAAATAATTTTTGACCTAACTGCAATACCTCATCTACTTTATTCTTATGGGATATTATCTCTAACAGTCAGGGGTTATTATTCCATGTGAACAAGAACAATATTGACTTAAAAGGTACGCATCCCTTTAAATCGATATTATGTTCACACGATGGTTTGGTTGAAGTTAAAGGTCAGATCGGGTCATGTACCTTGTCATCTTTTCAAGCATTCAGTCATTATTTCTCATTTCTGATCAAAATTGCTGGTGTCATTTGTGCATGTTTTCTTCTCAGCTGTCTTCATGATGCAACTTTCAGCTTCTTTCAATGGTTTTTAATTTGGAGGGCCTGGAGCTCATCGAAACAACCCTCGCTCCATTTTCTATGACATTTTCTTTTCTTTATTGTAACTCCTCGTCAAGGTGACTCACTATAAAGCACAGGACTGACTAATGAAAAACTTTTTAAATGTTTACAAGACGTGTTGCAGTTTATTGTGTATATTGTTTTACAAATGGGGATTCTGACAACTTATTTACATCAAAACACCACTCTCTTAAGCATGACTTGTCACTCGCATGGCTTCACACTTTTTGGGGTAATGCAGCCTGCCACCACAGGAAATACCCCACCATAAAACACCTTTGTCAGAATGTGTGAATGTGTAAATGATTGCTCCCTTCAGATTCCCTTCCATAGCAAGCATATCAGAGAAGGACATTTCATTATTTGATTGCAGTTTGTGACACAACAGTATGGAAATATCTGTAATACTTATATAACACTCATATACATTCTTTGCCTCCTGCAGAAGCTGCATCCGTGGCACCTCCTGAACCTGAAGAGGCTTTTGATAACAGCACTTACAAGAATAAACAACACCATGACTACACCCTCTACACCTTTGCAGACCTGGATGTAGAGATGTCCAAATTCCGTCTGCCTCAACCTTCTTCTGGAAGATTATCACCCCGACACTAGAAGAACAAAGCTGGGTACGACCATTGAATAAATATAAAAGATGATTGTGTGAACCTATTACCACATGATCAGTATCTGTTAAAAAGCTATAAATGTATTAACACATAAAAAAAATAAAATGCCAGATAAAAAAGTATTGTCATGAATATGCATTTATATGCGTTTCTTTTGTGTTTGGAGTTAGGTGTTGCTGAGTCTGTCATTGGGGAATGTGTTTTGTGTGGAATAGCAGCTTGCGCAAGAGTTTGATTGTTATGCATCAGTTCTGTTTGAGTACTCTATGGTCCCCTACTCACAAAAAGTTAGGACTTTCCATGTAAAATTCTTAATGTACTATTATCTTTCACAGGTGAACTTTGTGTTGATAAATTTTTAGGTGATGCAAATGACACGAAGCGGATTTGAAATACCAATTGTAAGTGAACCAGGAAGTGTACTTTCACACTCACACACTGTGGAGACAGAAGGCCGCCCCCACAGAGTCTGTGTTCTGTGCAAGATTTCTTTCCCCAGAGTTTTCCCCCCCCTTGCCTTGGTCACCAAGCGCTTTCTCATGCGAGGTTTCAGTTGGTTCTCTGATTTTCATTGATGAACGTGACCTCCATGTGTAAAGTGCCATGAGATGCCTTGTGATTTGAGGCTATATAAATAAATTGATTGGCACACTTGAGAATTTTGCTGTTCAGCTTCATGATAGAGAACAGCAATTTGTACTGAAAGTACTGAAAAAATGTACTATTGGACATGTGTTTTGAAAAGGTTAAAGAAGGTCAAATTAACTTTTATAGTATAATAATAGGATTGCTACATGTACAGCATGTGTATTAATCTGAATTTGGATAAGGTACTCTGCCTCCATATGTGATATTTAAAAGGACTGAGTCGATGTGGCGGTTAAGATGACTGTCGTGTCTCTGCTTCCATGCGCTGCGTTATCCGCTAGCATGTCTTATGTGTTTTTGTGTCGACGGAAATATACAAATCCAAGCTCAAAATAGATCGAAAACAACTACGTTACACCAATTCGCCGTCATTCGCCGGATATAAATGAACAGCGTTCTGCACAACGTCATTGTCCGCCCACCTTATAAATATTAATGCGCCAAACGTCCCTGCGTGCCCGTACGCGATGACGCATCGCGACAACTGCGGGTCCCGATTGCTGCAGCCGCTTGTCAGTGTGACGAAGATTGGCACTCAGGTAAGCTGTCACTCAAAATCCCTCTTTTTCCGTCCCTATCAATCAAACAATCTGAGCCGCACGTTAAAATGGCCCGGGGCGAGAAACGCGGACCTCGCCGGGGTAGCGAATGTTTGATAAGCGAGGCAAGCGACAGAGCACCATGAAAATATATTGTGTGTACAAGGGGAAGAAGGGGGGAATATGTCGCCGTTAGGGGGTAGATGAGGGTTGTGGAAAAGCACAAGGCTAACGCTACAAACGAGGCCCGACAGCTGTTTGCTAGCGTGGAGGGGAGGGAATAAGAGGGCAGCTGTCTCATGAATGACTGACTCACGTCTGAACGTTTTCGATTAAACTTACGATGCTGCTTTATTACATACAGATAGATAAAATGATCACTGACACACATTATGACTGATTAAACCAACAGTGGAAACTCCAAACCTATTTCCCCCGCATTATGTATCGGCCCGTAAGGTCTCTCATACATACGACCCGCACTATTGTCTATTTTGTTAGAAGAGTTGGTTTGGGCTGTGATTCTTTACATGATAAACATGGCGGTTTGCCTTTAGGCTTCGTTGCAGCAACACGCTAGCACTCTTCAAAATAACAGTTAGCTCCCTTTGCTAATGTTAGCTACGGTTCGGCTCCGCGGCTTTTTACCGTAGCCTAATGTGTGACATGTTTGCAGGCGACAGGCAGCATTGTGACATAACGTCACCCCGCTACTGTATGCTAATGTTGGTATGGAAAATAACAAAGATAAATATACACGACAGGCTTTTGCGTCGTTTGGAATCACCCTTTACCGCCACAAAAGACATCCGTGTAGCTGTAGCCGATACGAGGCTACAAGCTAACCTCCCAGTGGGTGTGTTAGAACAAGTTCCAGGGTAACGCAAAGAGTAAGCTGCTTGGCCGCTATAGGAAAGGATGTCAGGATTTTATGGCTTTTTATGGAACCCACGACGACTCGCATGTTAAGCAAATGTCGTTAAGTCAATGAATGT
Organism: Doryrhamphus excisus; assembly: GCF_037039965.1. Lineage (NCBI taxonomy): Eukaryota > Metazoa > Chordata > Actinopteri > Syngnathiformes > Syngnathidae > Doryrhamphus > Doryrhamphus excisus. The sequence goes on along the minus strand of NC_136368.1, from coordinate 16,846,588 downwards.
GGTCATATTTGTGTGACCTTTTGTGTTGATTAGTAAACAATCGATCTACACTCACACAGCACATTCAACATTTGTTGACGTCTTTTTCTACAAGTAAGATCATTGTCATTTTAGAATAAATATAAAAAAATGAATAACGTGCAGTCATATATATATGCAATATTTTTCTAAAGAAAGGATTCTCATAACAATAGATGAATTAGTTTATGGTTATTAAACAGTGAATAACTATGAGTAGGAGTCACTAGGCCAATACACATCCTGAGCCAATAATGCTCACTTAAATTACTTTTAATGAATTTAAAACTCTGGGCAGGTACGTAAATCGCTCATTTTACTGAGGATACGTTGTCGGCCCTTCTGGCAGTGATTTCAGGCTTTTATAGCTCTTTGGCAGAGGTTGAGGTGTGATTTTCAATTCTCCAGCAGAACAACACTCTTTGACTAGCTATTTATTTAGCATTGGTGGAGTAACAACGTTGACGGGGACATCCAGATCATTGTTGGAGGTCAAACTAATTGATGCCTTTTGTGGTCCCAAAAAGTTTGAAAATCCCTGTTCTCTGGGCACATTCTTTGCAACTTTATCATGGCTGATAAACTTAAAATTGTGTGTTTTTGTTTAGGTTGCCCGCCTGTTAGCACAATCTATAATGCCTCAGTGCTTTCAGCATCTGCAGTAAAGGTGATGGCAGCCCATTCGGTTTCCATTGACAAATACTCCAAGGGGGAGCAGCAGCAGGTGGGTGAGAAAGTGTGGCAAATGTATTTAATGTGTAATAAGGTATTTCTGACACAAGAATAATTTCTCACATTATGTTTTGCATGTAAATGTAAATACAATATATATCCAATGCTAATGCAGTCTGAACTGTCAGGTCAACTGTGTTAGTGAAGGAGCTCATCAGTCTGCCTCTAACATCCACCCGCGTGCCCCTTGGAACAGATGACGAAAATATTGACTCCCATTGCATAAAATCCTCGATTGCCACAAACGCTTAAAGGAGAGATATTTTGATACTTCAGATTAATGTTGGGCGATATGAACCTCGGCATATATCATTGTATTTTTAGATGTGTTATGATAAGACAATATAAATTCTGAGTCTTTTATAAAAAGCTACAAACCTTAACCCATATGGTGAACACAACATTAGCATGCTAAACAAAGCTAACATGCAATTTTATTTTTTTTAAAGAAATGTTAATACATTTATACTGTATGCCACACTTGTATATAGACTACACGGGTCCATGTTGTAACATGGGATATTTACACAGAAAGACACACTGCAATGCACAAACCTTGCAATGCTACCTACTCGGTGTTCCCAACATCACTCGTCAGTTCCAATGCGAGAAACGCTTTTTTCCCCGCTGCAGTTCAACCAGAAGCTGTAATAATTCTGCATTTGATCAAACTTTAGCGTCCATTTCACGAGTTCAGTTAACTACTTCTTGAATCTGCGTTCTGAGCATCATGGGAACTGTGGTTCTTTTAGGCATAAATTAGCTGCATCTTTGTTTATGCTGCAGGGTTCAAAGTCTGTGGAAAAATTAGTCCAGAATTTCCTCATTCGTGAAACCCATATTCTATAATATAGATTCATTACGCAGAGTGAAATATTTTAAGTTTTTAGTTCCTGTTTGATGACAGAGTAAAAAAAAAAAAAAAAAAAACAATTCCAGTGTCTCAGAAAATGTTAGTATTGTGAAAAAGTTTAATGTTAAAATCATGGTGTCACGCCGTAATCAGCTGATTATCTCAAAAGCTATGTTTGGTTTCAGTTTGGGTCAGTAGGCTACACAATCATGAGGGAAACTGCTGACTTGAGATGTCGAAAAACTACATCCACCCTCCACAAGAAGGGTCAAGTCATTTCTTAAGAAGCCGTTTGTTCAGAGTGCTGTGTCGAAGCATATTCATAGAAAGTTCAGTGGAAGGAAAAGGAATACCCGCGGCCTTGAGGGGATTGTGAAGCAAAATCCATTCAAGAATTTGGGGGCGCTTCCCAGTAAGTCAACTGAGGTTGGAGACCAATAGACACATGGGACACAAATGGCACATTTCTGGTTGACCAGAGAATGTCAGAAGCAGATGAAAGTCAATTTTGTATGTCTTTTGGAAATGAAGTTCAGAGAGTTGGAGGATAAGGAAGCCCACCATTGAACCTTTTTTATGATATTCTAGTGTTTTGGGATGTATCTGTACCTACATATATAACACTTCTCCCTGGTAGGGGCTCCCAATGGGATATATAGACTGTTCATTTGAGTAGTTGAAGGTTTAGGGGCAACTCTCGCACTTGTCTATTTGCTAAGACATGACAGCCCCCACCCCAAAGCATCTGCCATGACTAGGATTTCGTGAGGGTTCTGTAATTCTTGATCACCCAATCATGTTGCACAGTTGTTTTTCTCTGTGGAGAATAATTGCGTGATGTCTTCTTTTGGTGTTCACATTTGCGTGGCATGACAGTTCAGCCCCGGGGTCCTTATGTTACTTAAGAGGCATTTGATATTAGAGATTCTACTCCATTTAAATTTAAAGCTAGTTTAACAGTTAATGACTGTGGAAAAAAAATGAAATGGAAAGTCAGCATGATACTGTAACTTTTTAGTTGCCATCTTGTATTTGTTTTTTTTTTGTGTATGCACGTGTATTTTTATGTACATGTGCTGTGTGTGTATATATAGTTATTTTGGATTATTCGATAGATGGAGGTCGGCAAATTACTACAGATTCATAGATTTTTAGTTTGTTTTCTCAGAAAAAAATGTCACATTTTAATCTTGTCACAACAATAATTCATTGCCAGATTGTTGCAAAGTTGGCGATAGATGGAGGTCGGCAAATTACTACACATTTACAGATTTTTAGTTTGTTTTCTCAGAAAATCTTGACACATTTTAATCTTGTCACAACAATAATTCATTGCCAGATTGTTGCAAAGTTGGCGATAGATGGAGGTCGGCAAATTACTACACATTTACAGATTTTTAGTTTGTTTTCTCAGAAAATCTTGTCACAACAATAATTCATTGCCAGATTGTTGCAAAGTTGGCGATAGATGGAGGTCGCCAAATTACTACACATTCACAGATTTTGAGTTTGTTTTCTCAGAAAATCTTGACACATTTTAATCTTGTCACAACAATAATTCATTGCCAGATTGTTGCAAAGTTGGCGATAGATGGAGGTCGGCAAATTACTACACATTTACAGATTTTTAGTTTGTTTTCTCAGAAAATCTTGACACATTTTAATCTTGTCACAACAATAATTCATTGCCAGATTGTTGCAAAGTTGGCGATAGATGGAGGTCGGCAAATTACTACACATTCACAGATTTTTAGTTTGTTTTCTCGGAAAATCTTGACACATTTTAATCTTGTCACAACAATAATTCATTGCCAGATTGTTGCAAAACTGGTGATAGATGGAGGTCGGCAAATTACTACACATTTACAGATTTTTAGTTTGTTTTCTCAGGAAAATCTTGACACATTTTAATCTTGTCACAACAATAATTCATTGCCAGATTGTTGCAAAGTTGGCGATAGATGGAGGTCGGCAAATTACTACACATTCACAGATTTTTAGTTTGTTTTCTCAGAAAATCTTGACACATTTTAATCTTGTCACAACAATAATTCATTGTCAGATTGTTGCCAAGTCCCACATCTTCCCCTGTCAAGACATTTTGGTTCACAGTGGTCGTATTTTTCAACCAATTTCGATTATTTTCAAATATTTAGTCTGTAGTTGCCAGATGGTGTCATCATGAAGAAAGCCTCTGTTAGTTTGTGTCTTTGCCCTCTGGCTTCCCTTGGGCCTTCACATGATGTGTTAATGATGAGCTAGCTCCGCCTTTATTTTTTTTCATCTTTTCAGTGTTTGCTACTCCAGTGTTGTATTTTTTTTCCCGTGCTTTGATTTCCATGTTTTATTTAAATTTTTCCTGCAGATGCAAGGTGTCGCCAAGGTAGAGAGTGATTCAGAGGAGAAGTTTGAGGGGATGTTGGCAGAGGCACCCAGCCCGACTCTCACAGAGCCACAGACGCCCATGGATGTGGACAAAGCCTCCATATATAGGTAGAACTGAGTCTCTGTTCCCTGCTTTTGAGTTTTATCTGTGACTGTATGAAAATAGAAAAGTATGTTTTCATTGCCTTAAGATTGACAGAGACAAACTATCCTCAATATATGACTCTTAACTTTGGGTTGTTACTTAAATTGCTTGAGACTTGTATATCTGATGTGCTGCCCACTCGCATTCAGTAGATGCTGATCCACGTGCTTTTCTCACCAGTAGAGTTACTGGTGTAAAGGGTGTATCGGTAATGGACATACAGTGGAATTTTGATTGACGCCGGGAACCGGAAGACAGCCGTGTCATCCAGATATGACAGGGGTGGGCAAACTACAGCCCGGGGGCCACATGCGTTGCATTTCAACTTTTAACATACAAACTGGCAACATGACTTGCAAGTCGGATGTCTTATTTAGTAAAAAAAACTGTAAAATTAAATTACATATTTTGATATGATCTAATAAGTAACTTTAAATCTGAATTTATCCCATCCATTCGTCATTTCTATGAATTTTAGACCTGTTTCATGCATTGTTCCACTCCTAAGACTACTACTAAGTGTGTTTTGTGACATTCCCAGACATCCCCTTTTCCCTCTGTTGGCTCTGCTGTTTGAGAAGTGTGAGCTGTCGACGCTTAGTTCTGACTGCATCACCTCGGCGAGCTTCGATGTCGACATTGAGAACTTTGTCCGCTGTCAAGAGAAGGAAGGGAAGCCCTTTTTCAGTGAAGACCCAGAACTTGATAACTTGGTGAGATACATCGGTTCATCAATGATGAGTTTGTAGATTCTTCACCACTCAGCTGGGATAGGCTGGGATAGGATAAGCAGTAGAAAATGGATTGATAGAAATTCACATTATTTCTCCAATTTAGACCTTTTGTCCTCATCATCTGTCACTGTATTTGAAAAAATAATTTTCGGTCCATGAACACAAGACTAATCCGAACAGCGCATCCTCTCTGCGAGCAGCCACACATGTCATGTTCACAGACAGTAGGATATCACAAAACACAACTACACATACCCTTTTAGATGTGTTTAAGTATAAGATCTGACTTGCATCAGTCTAGGAATGGAAACTTGTACGTCACCTGAAGACCACCTCCTGTTAGTCTGATGATCGCTTTGCCTCTCTAGCTTTGATGCTGTGTTTTCTTTCGAAACGTGTGATTAAAAACGTTTTTTTTGTGCCCTGCAGATGGTAAAAGCCATCCAGGTATTGCGAATCCACCTGCTGGAGCTAGAGAAGGTGAGTGACCTTTGTAAGGACTTCTGCAGCCGATACATTGCCTGCCTCAAAACTAAAATGAACAGTGAGACCCTGTTGAGTGGAGAGCCTGGCAGCCCATACTCACCCGTTCAAGCCCAGGCCCCGAGTTTCTCACCAACCAAATCACAGGTCAGATACACATGTGTCTACTAAAGGTCACGCCGAAGTGATCAAAAGAGGAAACATCTCATGCCTTCTTTATGTACGTAGGCCCCGAGCTCCATCTCGGGAAGTCCTCATGGTCAAATTGTGGTGCCAGCTTCAGCCCTGCAGCAAGGAAATGTCACCGTCACAGCAGTCAATCCCACCCAGGTGGTCGCAGGTATGTCTTCATGGCATACTACCCCACCTACAGGTACTCTCCTAGTTGGAATATAGCCATGTAGAAAAGGTGATGAAGCTTTCCTTGCTCACGCTTGTACACAATCTGGTATTTATTATGTGCATTTGTGCGTTCATCACAGGCGGCACGGTGTATCAGCCTGTTACAGTCGTAACTCCTCAGGGCCAAGTCGTAACACAAGCCATTTCTCCAGGGTCATTACGTGTCCAAAACAATCAGGTACGTAGATGACTTTCTCATATTTGACTGGCTCTCAGTTTGCAGTGCTAGCAAAAAATAATAAATATAGGTCGCTTGGTGGCTAACTACGGTGGTAGTAGTAGTAGTAGTAGTATTAGTAGCTTTATGGACAAGACGTCAAGGGTGGGAATCTACGCTTGAACATCTCTGTATGGAGTTAGCATGCTACATTGGAATAACATCATATACTATCACAATTACACAGTCAAGGAGTAGGAAAATGCAGAGCAATTGCTAAGACATTTGTTCACTTCTAGTATTCATTGTGTACCCTTTACTAGTTCTGAAATAACAAAATAAGGCAGTACAAAATGTAGACTTACAATAAGTTGCATAACCTTCATTATAAAATAATGAATGTAATAATTGATGAAAAAAAAATAGTTGAGAGAAACATTGTTGGATGATGATTGAGTACAGACAATGTGATACTTCATATACTTGTTATTTTAGTGTTGTGTAGGTCTGCTTTTATCAAACCATCCTTTTAGTATAGCCATTTAATCTGTGACCTTTTTTATTAGCGCTTGTGTGCTTTCCCGAAAACAAAATGCTGTAGTATTGTCTGCTGAGAATATTAGCCTTAAGTCTTTTGTGACTTTACATTGATACAGTATATAGGGTGAACAGTTGTGGTCCCAGTATTGATCCCAGGGGTACGTTGCATGATATATTTGAATGAATGCCATGGAAGTTGAAATGTTAGCTCTGTATCCATATTGGCAAGCGCTATAGAAAATGATAGAAAATGAGTGGAATGTTGTTTTTATTTGTTTTGGCTAATTTAGCGTCTGTCTCCCCAGCTTCAGCTGCGGTTTCACCAGGACTTGAATCTCTTCAATCACGAGGACAGCTCAACAAAAAACAAGCGTGGGGTTTTACCCAAACAAGCCACGAATGTCATGCGCTCGTGGCTTTTTCAGCACATTGGGGTGAGTCTGTGTTGCATCAAGTCTGTAAATGTCGAACTGCTCAAAACAAAAACAACAAAGTATCATCCTTCCCCTTGTGCAGCATCCGTATCCGACAGAGGATGAAAAGAAACAGATAGCCAGTCAAACAAATCTGACACTCCTACAGGTCAATAATTGGTGAGTCAAGTTGATCTGCTGATCTTCTCTTTGCTCTGCTTGTTTTGACTGCACAACACTTTATTGGCTTGCTGTCTTGTCATGTGTTTACCTCACAGTAACTCAGTTTATAAACTGCTAAAATAACACACACACACACACACACACCACAGCAAATGTCAGTGTCAGGAATCACAATGGATTATTTAGTCACAAATAAGTCTTATACTCTTGGAGTATTTCTATTGTTTCTATTATGAATGGTGTCTATTTTTTATTATTAATCCGTGAGAAGCGATGACATTACTGTCATGTGTGTGCATGGAATCTCCTACCTTTTCCACTCGTTTCCGAGGAGCACCTGGACGCGAATGAGTGCCCTCACATGAGCCAAATGTGCTGGTGGGCCCAGGCAGGGTACACTTGGCCTAGTGTGAGTACGCCCTCAGTCAAGGTGGAGGGAATTAATTTTGGCACAAAACCTCCAACCTTCCACTAGAAAGCCGAAGATGAAGACGAATTGTCAGGAACCCAAAGCATACATTTAGGCTTTTCAAAGTAGGAAGAGGGCAGGATGCTTGGAATAGGTGTCAAGGTTGGCACCCTGCAGGCAGCAGTCTATCGGTTACATACGGAGTTATGTTTTTCCCGTGGGAGTATTAGGAATGTTCTTCTGGGAGGAAAAAGTAAACATTGTGCATATTAATGAGAGAAGAGCTACTCGAAAGCTATCCTTCCTTTTTGCTTTTGCAGGTTTATAAACGCTCGAAGGCGGATTCTGCAGCCCATGTTGGATGCTAGTTCCTCTGAAACACCTAAAACAAAAAAGAAGACTCCACAGAACCGACCACTTCAGCGTTTCTGGCCTGACTCCATTGCCTCAGGGGGAGGCACTCCGCAGCAAGTTACAATGCCAGATGGTATGCAGCACAGTTTTTATTAGCACAGTTCAGGCATGATGAGCTGGCAAGAAATGGTTGAGGGCACAGGTGTCAAACTAAAGGCCCAGGGGCCACATTCAGCCCACCACATTTGTTTTTGGGTCCAGTAAAAGCATGGTAATAATGCATGTCAATTTTGACTGAAAATTTTCGATGCCATGAAGTTAGCTGGGATAGGCTCCAGCATACCTCACCGACCCTAATGAGGATAAGCAGCATAGAAAATTGATAGATACATTGATTTTCTATGCATGCATCCAAACGTTTTTAAATGTCTTGGGGGGGCTTTGGGTGGAATCATCCTCATTCCACCCAAAGTGTCACTCCACTGCATGTTTTTTTTTTTAATCCTAAATAATCAATTTTGTATCATTTTCTTCCTCATATGCAGTTTTATTAGCTTAATGCGAATTTGATTAGTCCCAACACATTTTATGGCTGGACATGTTTAATTGAGAGCTGTATGGCGGTCAAGTGGTTAGCGCACAGACCTCACAGGGTTCAATTCCACACTCGGCCATCTGTGTGGAGTGCATGCGTGGGTTTTCTCCGGGTACTCCGGTTTCCTCCCACATTCCAAAAACATGCTAGGTTAATTGGCAATTGTTCATAGGTATGAATGTGAGTGTGAATGGTTGTTTGTCTATATGTGCCCTGTGATTGGCTGGCCACCAGTCCGGGGTGTACCCTGCCTCTTGCCCCCCGCGACCCTCATGAGGACAAGCGGTAGAAAATGAATGAATGTTTAATTGAAAAAAGCTCATTAATTCCCCTCTCCGGTTGCCAGGTACATTGGTGACAATGAATGTCGAGGGTCTGCAGAGCCTGACATCAGACGGCGCCACGCTGGCAGTCCAGCAAGTGATGCTCGGAGGCCATAGCGAAGACGAGTCCGGCGATAGCGGCGATGATGACGATGATGCAGATATGGCTGGACTGGGCCTCGACAACAGCGATTCGTTGCAGTAAAGGACACTCCCCTCTCACAAATACATACTGTACACAGTACGTGTCCAAGACATGTAGTATAAGTCTCCACATGGGTTTCCTGGCTGTCGTTGTCATGTACAGACAGACACGTTAGGTTTATAGAGAGCACAACACAGGACACATGAGATTTGCCGCGTCCTAAAATCCAACTTTGCTGAATGCCAATTTATGCTGCGCGTGTGTACATCAGAGTTTAATTTCAGTTTTTTTTTTTTAGTTGATGTAGGAGAGTGCACTTTTTTTGTATATTTAAGCTAAAAAAATTCACCAGAAGAAAAAGTGTTAAAACACCCGAAGCAAGTTTGTATGCTACATGAATAAATATTGACATAATTAATATTGTTTTTTCTTGACCCCTGTTGCCAATCCTGAGCTGATTGTAAGTTTGGATGACAACATTTTAAGGTTGTATCTGTAAGGGTTTGTCTCTTTTTGCATGCTTGTGTTTTGAGTAGATCTGTGCACTCTTATGACTGGCTCCTCTCATGTGGACTCTGCAAGCTGAACAGAGCTTTGGGGGAGATTTAAAATAAAAAATGAGATGCTTATTTTTATATACATACATATGAAAATAGTGTTTTTTTGTTTCATTATTTTGTTCTGTTTTGTAAGGGATATTTATGTACATATTCATAAAGCTAATAACCCTGTTTTCCAGGGTTCTTTGAAGTTTTCTAAAAAAAAAGAAAAGGAATGAAATTATTTAAATTGGTTTTAATCTTAGAATACTAACAAGGCCTTACATGTGTTTTTTAAAGACTTGTTGCCAAGAAGCACAAAACAAAATGGTTAAAATATGCTAAATTGCGGAAGAATCACCAAGAATTTGACTTTGTATTCTTTTCAGTACCTGAGTCTCTAACATGACTCCAGTATCTGTGTCTTGGTTTTTTTTTTTTAATGGAGGAGTTTACCCACATTGTGTATACCATACATTATGTAATTTAAACATTTTACAATGGTATCCTGGATGTTTTCAAATATAAAATGCACAATCCAAAACACTACGCTGATCATGCAATCACAAGGGTCTTCTTCACTTGAGAAGGGCCACAAAAAGACACACGGAATTATTACATTGAGCACGCAGTCTTTTATTTATGTACACATAGATGTGACCACATTAAACAGTCCGACTTGACTGTTGGGCTCCCTTTTCATTGGCATGCACTACGACTCGAGTTGTCACTTGTTAGTCCCGCCCCCCCTGCCACTACACACCGTGAAACATTTCAAATGTTTAATCGCTCAGTTACTGCACAAACTGTGGCACCTCTTCTTTTTTTTGAATGGTGGTGCTGTGCAACAGTTGTCTGTCAATAGTCGCAGTAATTTGGTTCGTATACATTTTTGAGAACTTGAGAGAGTTTCCCGAAATGTGTTACAAAAAAACCTGAGATGTTCTCTCTCATATCTGTCTTGCTTTTTATGAAGCATTCATTTTTTTCTCTTTGTATGGTTTGCCTTAGAGCTTTCTATTTTGGAATAAACAATCTCTTAACTCCTTGGTGCATCATTTCCTTCTGTCTCCTAACAATGTGGCCGTCTGCATTAACAAGGAATTCAGTTGTCTTAGTTGAGGGTTGAGTTAAGACTTCCTTCCCTCTGAAAAACAAGATGAAAATATCTTCAGCTGCGCTGCCTTGCCTTGTTTTGTTTTATTACGATAACTACCTTTCTCGCTAATGTTCCGATGGGCAATATGAACTTGAGTCAATGCATATTATACTATACAGTATCTAGCAGCAGTTACAAGTACACCCTCACATTCCAGCAACCAGTTATTAGGTTTAAGTTTCATTTAAAAACTGCATTTTGTGTTCAGTTGTGTTGTCATTGACAATATGTATTTTTTTTATGCTGCTTCTGCTTAAGGATGCCCATCAGGTGCTCACGATATCAACTTCACGTTGAGGGTGTGTGCTCATGATCAACTTGGAAAGGTTTCCCAATGTTCACAATGTTTCCCTCAATGAACTGCAGCTCCCCAGGAGCACTCATGCAACCAAGAGCAACGACATATCCTGCTACTCACCTGTATTGCTATTGCGATGCTATAGTATTTAGACAATAATGGTTTTACACGGACTACAGTTAAAGTATATCTGCATTTCCTTCCTATTGTATTGTCACATGACAAAAGAAGGTTGCTGAGATGTGAGGGGTGTACTCACTTTTGTGAGATACCGTAGGTACACGACCAAAAACATGCACTGACCTCCATCTGTTGCCTGAGCCAGCTAAGCGAGTGTGTGATCCTGGTGTAAACGCCTGGCTTGTTCCTGATAGCACAGCCAATACCCCAACTCGTTGCACCAACCAGCTTCCATACAGAGGCGCCCTCACAGGCCAGAGGCCCCCCGCTGTCCCCCTGAGGAAATACTTCCAGCTCAAACCCTTATTGTACAGACAAAACTAACTACAAACACCAAAAACAGGACAATAAAAATCAATATAGCCTTTGGATAACTATAACTTTAGTTCATATTGTCAACACTTTATACAAATGCATTTTGCAGAAGTACTATGGTGTAAAATAATATAGTAATACTAAAAATATCACCTGACAGGAGTCAGTTCCGCCCTCCAGGTATCCTGCACAGACCATCCACGGTGAGATCAGGCCCTGGTAAACCTCAGGCTGGTTGCAGGTCTTTGTGGAAAGAATGGGCACCATTGCAGAGCGTAAAAAGACGCTGGTCTCTCCTGTAAAAGCCAAAGAACACTTCCAAATTAGTTCATGCCGATAGTGAATATGTTTGATGAGTTGATTCTCACCTTCATCCTCAGTTGCCCCCCATCCAGAGATCCAGCACATTGTGCCTTCCTCAAATTCCTCCCCATAATTAGGCAGGCAGATTGGCTCCACAAATCCTAAAATAGGATGATTTCTTTAGTTATGGCATTCTGCAGGGGTCAATGCTGTGACCACTCACACTTACATTCACTCCTATTAACCCAACACAGCCATCAACAAAAAATCCCTACCATTAAAAACAAGGGGCTTGGCGAGTTTCATGAGTGCGATATCATAATCCAGGCCTTTGGGGCGATATCGAGTGTGGAATATAATCTGCTCCACTGCAAGAGACTGGGCACCATGGACTGGCTGCTCCGTCCGTCCCACATGGACTGTCCACATAGAAGGGTCTGTAAACCTAATAAGAGGACAGGTCAACATTAAAACAAAAACAATATATGGTAATGGTTTTATTTCATTTGAATATGCACCAGATTACAATTGAATGCATCACATAATCAGTTCACAGTTCCACATGTCCAAAAGGAGTAGGAAGAAGCAAAGCTTATTAAATCCTACCCCTCCATCTGGTACTTTTACAATCAGTAACTGTTACATTTGTTCACTTCCTGCTTTCCTAATATAGTTTTTTTTTTTTTTTAAATCATGTACCGAAGTACGAGGTGATATGACCATATAATGACATAATGGGTACCATAGTAACTGTCAATAGTGATATGTATAGCACATCATATATAATATAAACTATATTAAACCTTTTCAAATAATAATAATAATTTATTTCAACTAGTATCAACAACAAACACACATCTCTGCAAGGGTTGGGAATTTTTCCAGAGATTGTTTCTATGGGATTAAATCCAGTGACTGCCATGCCATCTTGTGCTTCTTCATGAAGCACCCCTTTGTTGCCTTGGCTGTATATTTTGTGTCAGTGTCATGTTAGAAGACTCAACCACAACCCCGGTGATGCATTTCACAGTGAGAGACAAGAGACAGGCCCAGGTAGAATACATTTATCCAATAGATAAAGCTACATGTACCACTCACCCAAACACACAGTGTGCTGCAGTGAGAATCCAGAGTGACGTTATGATGGAGCCGCCACAGAGATGCTCACTGCTGAAATGGAGGCTAACCTGCCAGGGGAACTGGCCAGGCCGGGAGAGGTTTCCCCCGACAATACGTGTTGTGTACTTTGGTCTGAAGCCACACTCTATGGACAGAATTGGTTAGAAAGGTTAGATGGAATTTCTAGGTTATAAAACTCAAGATCATAAAGTACACATATTGAGCAGAAAACACGGTTTCTGCCCTTCTCCATTAGAATATGGGTCCTTCAAGACAATGACGAAGCGGCCCCAAATGGGCACAAAGCCGCATCGGATCCATTGTGTTGCTAACACACATGTCACTGTGATTCTTCTGGCCATAAATGAGTATGCTTTCTTTCCTGAAAATCTAAAATCCTAAAACAAAACCAGCAGTTTACTCACCCAGACATTTCAGTGTTGTCACTTTTCCTGAGGTACATTGGCTTTTACTGAGGGGACACAAGACATACAAGCAGGCGATATCAGTAGAGCTCAGTGACAGATTATGAAAACCGTTACCAGGACACAAAAGGATACAGGAGGTGTATCAAGAATATTACCATAAATCTGTAATTTTATTACCATAAATGATTATGGTCAGACACATGTGTTTGACAAAGTTATCCCAAGATTCATTATAAAGGTGCCATCTAGAAGTACAACAATAACAAAAATGAAAACACAATCATGATTCGGTTAGAAGATAAAAAGGGTTCGGACTCAGGAAACTGTCATTTTTAATGTTCGCTTTGTCTTCTTTTCGTTAGGATTTCAGAATATCATGTATTGTCACCATACTTTTATACATATACAGTGGTACCTCAGTTTTTGTTAATTAATTCCAAAAGGTTCAATGCAAACTGAAATGTAAAAAAACGGAGGCATTTTTCCTATAGGAATAAATGTAAATCCAATGAATCTGTAACATGTTTTGTTTAGACACTTTTCTGGGGGAAATTTGCCCATAATTCATAATCCTTATGTGAAACATGCACACGTTCTAGCACGTGGAAACGGGTTTATATGAGCTAGCTAGCAACGGGCGACATGGGAAATACATATTTTGACGCTAAAGCCCTCACAAAAAACGCCAACAGTGTTCCATTTACTCATACTTATTTATATATTAACCAAGTTACAACGATATTATTATTGTAGCAGCTGAAAAACTATTTTTATCTCGCGGGCTAACACGAGGCGTCGCTAATTGCTAGTCTCGGCGCCATTCACATACGAAAGAGTGGATACCTAACTCTCAATTTCGCTACAAAAACTCAACAAAGTGCTGGTTTGCCGTCCGCATTTTTTTACCTGAGGACTGGAGCACACGTCATGTGCTGGAACATACAGCCATCCCAAGGAGAACGGACATCGTAAGTGTTGTCGCTGCTGTTATTGATGTTGAAGGAACTAGCATAAGTATTCATTCATTCATTTGCTACCGCTTATTCTCACGAGGGTCGCGGGGTATGCTGGAGCCTATTCCATCTGACTTCGGGCGTTAGGCGGAGTATAAAATCATCAAAATACGGCAAGATACTGCAACTATTACATGTTATCATCAGTGTACGTGTTAATGTTTGATCACAGCAATGTATATCATACGATGCAAAGTTGTTAGTTATTTTTAGAGGGCTTCAGTCAAAATAGGTGTATCCCAATGACACGACTGAAAGCTAGCTTAAATAAACCAGTTACAAGCAACACTAATGATTTTCAACAAAAAAACAATTAATCACTGACAAAAACTGGGGCATATGAAAACCTAGGTTTGACTGAAATGACTATTTGATGTTTACCTGAATATTGGAGCATTTTGTAGCTTTATGATCTGTGATTGGCTCAGGTTGATGGACACCAAATGGTGCTGAAGGCGCTCCTCAATGGTGGTCAGTGGGATGAAGAACGACTCCACATAACTGCCAAAGACACGAAAAACACAATCTAATCATACTACTGAAATGAACCAAAATCAGAATGCGTTTTTGATAACGCGGGAAATTGTTGTTTTATAGTGATTCGGTACAAAAAAAGGCAACAAGGCGAGGTCGAATAAAATGATACAGGACGTCTGTGTGTGATAGAGTATTGTACAATTTCCAGTAGGATAACATTTTTATATGTGTTAATCTTTCTGTAGCGTCACAAGCATTACACACAGAAAATCAAAGCATCCCTTGAAGGGTAAATTGTTTACATAGTCACTGAGCTCAAGTCTCAAGATTTAGTCAAATCTGAAAATGGCATATTTTTCAAAAACCTTTTGTTTGTTTGATCTCCAAATTTTACAACTTATACAAAAGGAGATCTTGAAAGCACCACGCTACAGCAGAACAACACTGTGACCCCCACAATGGGACCAGTGAGGACAACACCTCGTGTATCCCAGCTGTTTGCAGGCCGACGCTCCGAGCCAATTGTTCCAGTCCTCGGAGCAGACTGTCCTCCACACACCCCCTCTCTGGACCTGCAGGACTGAACTCCGCCCACTGAGACGCACTGACACAAAAAGCAGACAGTTATTAATATGTAAAACCTTAGGTAAAATACCATCTACACTGTAATATGGTGGAGAGGGGCATCACATGGAAGAGTCAGTGCAAACTAAGTGATCTCACATGGGTCAAGAACGCAGAGATGAGTTAATTTGAGTTAAACCGGTTAAGTAAAACCAGATTTATGATCAATAATATTCACTTAGTGTTGTCACGTGTGGTGTAGAACAAAAGGAAATGGATCCGCTTGTAAAACAAATGTAAAATTTTTTTTTTTTGCCTATTTTCAACTGCAAATGTTGATAACTTTGATCAAAGGTCATTTGGTTGCTTTGGAGGAGAGGGAAGGGTAATATTAATGAATCCTATGACTGGCTCTTGTATACTGAAGTCGATCGGGTATTCGATTCACTCGAGTCATCCGTCAACAGAGTGCATGCACAGAAATTTATGAGAATTGTGTACTCAGTTCACAACCATCACAGAGTGTGTGAAAAAGTGATTTTCACTCAGAATCATAACAATCATA
Source organism: Doryrhamphus excisus (assembly GCF_037039965.1). Classification (NCBI taxonomy): domain Eukaryota; kingdom Metazoa; phylum Chordata; class Actinopteri; order Syngnathiformes; family Syngnathidae; genus Doryrhamphus; species Doryrhamphus excisus. The sequence goes on along the minus strand of NC_136368.1, from coordinate 16,830,757 downwards.
ACACTTGAATCCCAACTTAACCAAGATTCATTGAATCTGGAAAAGCTTATAAAGCCATTCCCACAGTGAGAGCTGTTATGCACAAATGTTCCCAGGACTCCCGGCCAACCAAAATTAGCCCAAGAGCGCAGCAACGACTTATCCAAGAGGTCACGAAAGACCCCACAACAACATTCAAAGAACTCCAGGCCTCGCTTTCCTCAGTTAAGGTCAGTGTTCTTGACTCATAAGAAAGACATCGGGCAAAAACGGAGTTCCACTTCTTAACTAAGTCTTGTCTCACTTTTGCCGGTCGGGTCTGGAACCTGTACTGTAATCACTTTTTTTCCCTACTGTGTGATTTTACGTCCAATTTGTTAATACACTATGTCAAAATGAACAACATGGAAGGTACTGGACAAACGCGTTTTTGAGGTGAAATTTTCCCCTAGACTGACGACTAATAACCAAAAACATGTAAATATACACAAATACGTAGAAGTAGAAGCAGACACAAAGCCATTGACATAAGGAGTAGATATGTCAAGATAAGTATAAGATAAGAATAGAAAGCCAACATGATTGTTTCTCACCACAGCCAAGCTCGTCCTCCCCATTGCCACAGTTCACCTCTCCGTCACACTGTGCCGAGCTTCTAATGCATTGGGAGGAAAAGCCGCAACGAAACTTCCCCACACAGCTGAGACCCACTATAGACATACACACACAGGGGGTTATTTTCATAAAACATTGCATAAATTTCAAGTTGTGTACGGTGCAAAACAACATTATTGAAAATGTCACAATAAAAGAAGTAGAACACTCACCCCCAAGGCCAATACCAAGAACAAGTGTGACCACCAGGATGATACATGTAGCAATTATCAACTCCATGCGATGAGCCAGCAGTCTTGTCTTCCATTTACTGTCCAAATCATCATCTGTTGACAACAACACTGTTATATTCCCTATAATTACGTTCACTAGTCGTAATCAAAGCATGGTAATACTAGAACAAACACTGAGTGTGTTACTGGGTTAGGACTTACCAATCATAAATGGCTGAATCTTGGTGACTGGCATGGTTGGACTACATGCAGTTAAAGTCTGGGAATCTGCGGGTTTGCTCAAATTGTTCTCAGAAGGTGAGTCAGCATTTAAGCTACCCAGGGGGCTGACGTTTATTGTGTTTGGGGTCTCAACAGTGGGGAGGTCTTCCTCTGTCACAGAGACCACTTCGATCCTGGAGGAGTCTGGTTGTTCAGGTGCTTCTACCTTAAATTCCTAAGAGGAAAAACAAAAAGCTGAAAGATCGTACTTGTGGACTATTTAACAATATAATTAATACTTAATATATCACACATGGTATATTATATACAGTGAAGAAAATAAGTATTTGAACACCCTGCTATTTTGCTATTTCTCCCACTTAGAAATCATGGAGGGGTCTGAAATTTTCATCGTAGGTGCATGTCCACTGTGAGAGAGATAAACTAAAAAGAAAAATCCAGAAATCACAATGCATGATTTTTTAACAATTTATTTGTGTGATACAGCTGCTAATAAGTATTTGAACACCTGTGTATCATCTAGAATTCTGACCCTGAAAGACCTGTTAGTCTGCCCATTAGAAGTCCACCTGCACTCCATGTATCATCCTGAATCAGATGCACCTGTTTGAGGTCGTTAGCTGCATAAAGACACCTGTCCACCCCATACAATCAGTAAGACTTTAACTTGTAACATGGCGAAGACCAAAGAGCTGTCCAAAGACACCAGAGACAAAATTGTACACCTCCACAAGGCTGGAAAGGGCTACGGAGCAATTACCAAGCAGCTTGGTGAAAAAAGGTCCACTGTTGGAGCTATCATTAGAAAATGGAAGAAGCTAAACATGACGGTCAATCTCAATCGGAGTGGAGCCCCATGCAAGATATCACCTCGTGGGGTCTCAATGATTCTAAGAAAGGTGAGGAATCAGCCCAGAACTACACGACAGGACTTGGTCAATGACCTGAAAAGAGCTGGGACCACCGTTTCCAAGGTTACTGTAGGTAATACACTAAGACGTCATGATGTGAAATCATGCATGGCACGAAAGGTTCCCCTGCTTAAACCAGCACATGTCAAGGCCCGTCTTAAGTTTGCATATGACCATTTGGATGATACAGAGGAGTCATGGGAGAAAGTTTTATGGTCAGATGAGACCAAAATAGAACTTTTTGGTCATAATTCCAATAAGCGTGTTTGGAGGAAGAAGAATGAAGAGTACAATCCGAAGAACACCATCCCTACTGTGAAGCATGGGGGTGGTAGCATCATGCTTTGGGGGTGTTTTTCTGCACATGGGACAGGACGAGTGCACTGCATTAAAGAGAGGATGACTGGGGCCGTGTATTGTGAGATTTTGGGGAACAACCTCCTTCCCTCTGTCAGAGCATTGAAGATGGGTCGTGGCTGGGTCTTCCAACACGACAACGACCCGAAGCACACAGCCAGGAAAACCAAGGAGTGGCTCCGTAAGAAGCATATCAAGGTTCTAGCATGGCCCAGCCAGTCTCCAGACCTGAACCCAATCGAAAATCTTTGGAGGGAGCTCAAACTCCGTGTTTCTCAGCGACAGCCCAGAAACCTGACTGATCTAGAGAAGATCTGTGTGGAGGAGTGGGCCAAGATCCCTCCTGCAGTGTGTGCAAACCTGGTGAAAAACTACAGGAAACGTTTGACCTCTGTAATAGCAAACAAAGGCTACTGTACCAAATATTAACATTCATTTTCTCAGGTGTTCAAATACTTATTAGCAGCTGTATCACACAAATAAATTGTTAAAAAATCATGCATTGTGATTTCTGGATTTTTCTTTTTAGTTTATCTCTCTCACAGTGGACATGCACCTACGATGAAAATTTCAGACCCCTCCATGATTTCTAAGTGGGAGAAATAGCAAAATAGCAGGGTGTTCAAATACTTATTTTCTTCACTGTATACAAGTATATTATATTTTTGTCAAATTTGTTTTGTACAATTTTGTAGCACTCTTCCAGTATAATAAAACAAATATATATTCTAAGTCATGGACACGCATTATAATAGAATATATGTTTTGTACATTATTTTTTGGTCATAAATTAATTGAAGTAACATGAAAATCTAAAGAACCAGCTCCTTTGAGAACCATCTGTCCAAAAGAGCTGGAATTCTCATCACTTGTCTGTTGAGCTTTTTGAAGTGTAAAAGTGTTGTTGGCTAATAATACAACTACTACAATTGCTAATAACAATATGTAATATGTAACAATATGTATATTCTTATTCAGTTTTAAGAAACTCCAATTCAGGGGTCGCCAACATTTTGTCTTGTGAGGCTTGCAGGTGCCTCATGTGGTCCTGGGCACCGCATTGGTGACCCCTGCTTTAGCTCATCTCAATTATCAATGATAAAACTAAAATGTGTCACACAGCTCATTTATATAACACCATCATTACGTAGTCTTACTGTTGAGGATGTTGGGGTTTCATTCACACCGGTGTTGGTTGCGGAACCTGCAAAAACAGAAATCAGATATGGATAGGTAGCGATGGAGATTGGGTAAAAAAATAAAATAATGAAGGATGAGTTAAGTCCAAACTTACTGATGTCAGCAAAGCTCTTCGTCATCATGACGCAGTCCAAATTGAATTGTACATTTTCTAAAACTGACAAAAAAGATGCCCCTTACCCCATGTGTTCTTCTTTCTCTGGCCTCTTGTTCGGTGCAAATGACACCTGAGCAGGTGAGTGCTCCTGCTTGGAGTGAGGATCAAGTGACTCTGACTCTCCTCACTACATAGGTAGTGTTACCTACTCGCGTGTCCTCAAAGTGCCCAGGGAATTGGAAGCACAGATACACATATGATAGATGCTTACAACCAAGGAACCAGGTGCTAAATAGGCCTTGGACCAGCTAACCATTTAGTGACAGCATCAGCAGCAGCATCTGATATGGTACAGTGTTGTGTCATATTTTTATTGAGGTTAACTTCTTTTTACACTTGTCACAATAATTTTGATTGACATCCAATCTCAAATCACATTTGAACAGTTATTTAATTATAATTAATTAATGATGCGAATCATAGGTGAAGACATAGAAGCCTCATGAAAATATGAAATTAGCATTCTGTGAAGCAATTAGAGGATTTGAAGAAATAACAAAAATAAGCAAAAAATGGTTAAGCTGAAAATGACAATAATAGTGAGCGATCATATTCACAAATATAAGTCTACAAGTTGATACAGGACCTAACAATTTTTTTTTCATTTTACCTGACTTCTTGAGCAAATCTGTGGCTACGACCACCGTGGTTGTGACACTGGTAAGACAACTGTAAGATGCTTTTCATTTAGCATATGGCACAGATGAAAACAAACAGCATGGGAGATTATTACTTTAAATAATCTCTAAACAGATTACATACAGTATTTGTGCTGGAAACAACCCCTTTACAGTTAAGATGCTCCTTTAGCTCTCAGCTTGGACAGCAGCATTTCATTCTTTCGACATTCCTGGAGAAACAAAAATGGAATTCAGCACACATTGCATGGACAGATTGTTCTGCTTTCGTCAACCTTAAAGGAGACATACTATGTATACTTGCTAAATAGTACGTTTGTGTTGTTTTCAGGGGCTGTCCTTGTCCTACCAGAAAACAGACCCACTGGACCTCTGTGTGGAGGTGATGTTATTTAATCGGGTCATAGTAGGGTCAATATAATATAGACATTTTCTGGCATGGACAGCTTGGGTAATTATGCACTTTTTAGGTGGGCACGGACAAGACAAGCAAAATAACTGTAAGCAATCAAGTGGGTTTTTCATAATATGTCCCCTTTAAAGTGTATTTACCCATTACCTCTTTAAAATCTTTGACAGTTTTGAAATAAAGTCTCTGTTTGTCGAGCAACTCCAGGTACTCGTCGTTCAGCTGATCTCTTCTCATTTTGTTCTCTTGTTTCTTCTTTTCCATCTGCATGCAGGAAGCACACATATAGTATCGAACACTTGCACCTATTTGGAGTATGCTTACCTTGATGCGACTCTGTTTGAGTCCCTCCACAATCTGCTCCAATTGCCTGAGGAACTGCTCCTTATCTGATGAGGATGACATGGCCCTGGACAAAAAAAATACATGTACAGTATATTGTATTTCTACAGTGGATCCCTGCATATTCACAATTTATTAATTTTTTAATCCAAAAACTTCATTCATTCATTTTCTACCGCTCATCCTCATAAGGGATGCAGGGGTGCTGGAACCTATCCCAGCAGTCTTGGGGCGAGAGGCGGGGTACACCCTGGACTGGTGGCCAGCCAATCACAGGGCACATATAGACAAACAACCATTCACACTCACATTCATACGTATGGACAATTTGGAGTCGCCAATTAACCTAGCATGTTTTTGGAATGTGGGAGAAAACCCACGCGTGCATGGGGAGAACATGCAAACTCCACACACAGATGGCCGAGGGTGGAATTGAACTCGGGTCTTCTGCGCGCTCACCACTCAACCACCGTGCAGTCTGATGGAAGCAACTTCTACAGTCAAATTACTTCCTTCAAACTTGCATTGAGAACATACTGTAAGTTCATGTATGATCATAGACCAGGGGTCGGCAACCTTTACGATGAAAAGAGCCATTTTACCCCCTTGCCCACTAAAGAAAAATAGCCCGGAGCCACAAAATATACGTTTTTAGGTCTTACTAACTCTAACATGAAATGTGCTTTTTAAAACTTTTTTTCTTCATGTTTACCTGTGTGAGAGAGAACTGAATAGCATCATGTCTGCTTGTCCTTGTGCTCATCCAATCACCAGTCAGAACTCAGCCAGGATGCATTCATGGTCTCACACAAAGTTGGACTTTTCTAACTTTTCTAAGAACGTGCAATTTCCTCACTCTGTGTTAAAAAATATTTGAGCATTGCAAAGGGAGCCACAACAAAGAGGCTGAGGAGCCACATGCGACTCTGGAGCCATGGGTTGCTGACCCCTGTCATAGACGAACGACGTGTTACTTACTGTTGGAAGTTGTCATGAATGGAATTCAGCAAATTAACCTACAATGGAAAAATATAACTTTATAATTTGTGAAATGGGACAGAGATGTGGAAAACAAACAAAAATAACTTGTACCATCTTACTTGTACATACATACTTACCTCTTTCTCGAGGTAAACCTTTTTGTCATCTAAGGTATTATACAACGTGAAGAACTGTTTGGTCTCTTTGTGTGTTGCAGAGACTGAAAGAAACAAATTCAGATAAATATTCCTTCAGCTTATTCTGTCATCAGTTGAAAATAATCGTTTTGACTGTTGAGGAGGACCTACCTTGGCTATAGAGTTCAACAAATCTCTTCTGGTACTGTGTTAGTTCTGCCCGGCTTGGTACTTCATCAATTTTTCTCTGCAATATGGCAATCTCACGATTCCTCCGAGCCTAAACATGGAGACGTTAAGCGGTGTGGGGTTGCATGATGCACTGAAAATAAGACCATTTGATTTGATGCAATCAGTGGGCATTTTGATGGTTCTGTCACATAAAGCAGGGGTTTGCAACCTTTACTATCAAAAGAGCCATTTTACCCCCACGCTCACTAAAAGTGAGATGCGTATGTTTAAAAAAAAAAAAATACTTGAACATTTATCCATACATTTTCTATACCACTTACCTCATTAGGGTTGCAGTGGTATGCTGGAGCCTATCCCAGCTGACTTTGGGTGGCACCGTGCGGCCAACTTACCCAGCAATTTCTGGCAATTTGCTATTTCTACTTACCATGAGCAGGCGGATCTTTTGTAGTTTCTCTTGGTCTGTGTTATATTGCTTGTGTATCAGTTGGTTTCTTTCCTAGATAAGAAGATAAATGGATGATAAAGATGGAAGTAGATTTGATTATCATTATATAATATCAAATTAAAGGCATGCTCTGTATTAGCTCTCCAATATAAACACCCCCCACATCCTCCACTGCATACCTTGTCCTCCTCTGTACCCTGCCCAGATGCTGTCCTCAATTCTTCAATGTTCTGTTGCAGAAGCGTCATCTCATCCTGGATATAGCATCCGGACAAAAAAACAATATGAACTCAATTCTTTCCCAAACTAAGCCACACATGTCCAGAATATGGGTCAATAGCGAAGTATGTGGACTTACTCTGCAGTGGGTACGGAACTCCTGTTCTTGTACCTTCAAGCTTTCATTCATTGTTACCAGACCCCTTAGCTTCTCCAACATGCTGTTAAGCAGAACAATATATTTACTGTACTTTACTGTAAAAAAATACAATGTAGCCTCTGTGGTAACTAACAAATGAAGAAATCTCAAATACATTTATTGATGAAATGCAATCAAAACAAAATGCTGTTTTTTGCCCATGTCGCTCATAAGCCTGATCCTCTTTACCCCCAGCATGCATGTGTACTGCAAATTTAGGAGGAGTGTTAACATGACATTTGGCTACACTTTACATTTGCATATTATCAAATGTAACTGGCAAGTAGCAACTACAGTATAGACTTTGTGTCTGTGTTTGTCAGAGAGGTAATCATCCGCAATCAACAACCTGCTGTCAGCTTGACCTTCCATGTCCTCTAAAGTCATCAGTTCATTCTTCATTCTCTCGGATTGCTCTGTTGCCTGGGAGGACACATAAAAGAAAAATGTAAATATAAAAAGTAGGAGTGTCACAAGATCTCAAGATTAAATTATCAGACTGTGCGCTATGCCATAGCTACTGTGAATGATAACAGACATAATATGGAAGTGGCGGTGTGCGAGGCAGATGTGGAGACGCACGTTAAGTGCTTTACACACACTATAAGCCTTTCAGTCCTGCCTGCACTTAGTATTCCCAGCGTCACTCGCTGGCGCTGCCGGGGTGTTCGTGTCCAAGCAGAACCTGTAGTAATTCTACATTTATTTTAGCATAAAGATAAAGCTAATCTACTATAATGGACAATTTTACAATTGTCTTACATAACTGCAAATTAACATTCAACTGTTAAAAGCATCATGTTTTTATTTTTTACACACTTTGAACCCTGGTTCTTAGCCATAAGGCTAAAAGACCCAGAGTTCCCATGATGCTTTTGAGTGCAGATTCAGGAAGTAGTCCAGTGGATTCTAACAACACGTTTTGAAGTCTTATGCAGCGATCGTGTTTTGTGCTGACAAATTTTAAGAATGTTTGATCAAGTGCAGAATTACTATCGCTTCTGCTTGGCCTGTGGCAGCTTGCTTCCGACCCAAACAGTTGGTTTCATTTACTCTAACAACGGCCCTCCTCTAGGTACACCCACTCCACTGTGATTGGTCACATTCCCAAGTGCTCCCGAGGACTTCCGGATACTTAGGTTTATGTTTACTGAATACAGGCAAATGTGCAGCCCCTGATCGCACTGACATCAGTAGAACTCGTAAAAAAACTCTAAAAATATCAGAAAAGTGAAAAAAGTGCTATTCATTTTTTGTAAAGGTGGTTAATCTTTCTTACCTCAAGCAGTTTTCTCTTGGCCTCGTTGCAACCTCTCTTTACTTCTGCAAGATTGGCTTGTAGCTATTAACCAAAGACAAAACTATTATTGTTCAACAAAAACAGACACCACATTTTTAACAACCTGACAGCTATTACATATTACATACATTACGGAATTTAAATTTGTCAAGGACTATTTTATTGTGTTTTATTGTGTGTTATTCTGGTGATTACAATAATGTAAGATTGAACTCATTTCAGAATATAAGTAAATAAATTGTTATCAGCCCAACCATGATTAATGCATTCATGTCTCCTGAACAATACGCTAGGCTCCATTTCTTGTAATGAAGATGAAAGTGACGGCTACCCCAATTAAGGTAAAGTGATACTAACCTCACCAAGTTGGTCAATCTTCTGCTGTATTTGTTTTTTAAGAGAGGCAACAGCTCTGAGGTGCTGCTGCAACGGGCCATAGCGTTCTGTAAAGTCCTCTGAGGACACCTCCAAGTGCTGGATGAACCCAGAAAGACAACAATGTCAGTGTACAGTCCAATACCACTTCAGAGCTGCTAACCTTGAAGATATTTAGGAGTACCCTGAACCCAATACCAATACTGTAAAGATATTTGATGTTGTCTCTCAGTTTAAAGGTTGTCCTTCCATCCATTTTCAATGCCGCTTATCCTAACTAGGGTCGAGGGGGTATGCTGGAGCCTATCCCTAGATTTACATTATTTCTTATGGGAAAATGAATTCAGTTAAAGTCCATTTCAGTTAGTCTCAGACCTTCTGGAACAAATTAATGATGCTAAGCAAGGTTCCACTGTACTTGCTTATGGACAGATTGGCGGCACAGTCACGTACCTTCTCGGCATATGCAGAAGCGATGAGTTTGATCTCCTCAGACTGTTGTCCAACTATATGCCCCACTGTGCTTGCAGTCAGTTGGCCCTGAAAGATACAATACATACATGCTTGTTAAAAACCCAAAATGTATCAATATTAAAACATGTACTGTAGTTTTATTGGAAATTTTGTTGTGTTGTGATAAAAATCCCCTAAATCCCCAAAAATCCCCTATAGCTCAGGCTCGCATAACCTCTTACCGTCCTGCTTTCTGTTCACTACCTGCAAGTACATACAGTAAATTCTGCATGTGTCAATCGAGAAAAAGTACTTAATAGAAGGGATGGGCCAGCTAAGGACATTATACTACAACTCTTTAAAATTAAAAATACTTAAAAAGGTACCAGACATCTAAATACAAATGCTTTACAATTTCCAAGAAAACCAATTCAGAGGGCTCCACATCTTCACCCTCCATGGCCTTTGTATGTTTTAGCTCATTTTTGCTATAAATATTAATATTCAACGCTCATCACAAATGTAATTCATTTGCAAGTGTATAAACTGTAAATCAGCGAAATAAACTATATTTAAATAGATCAACACATAAAAAAAGAAGGGGTCTACCTCTTCATCAGCCATGGCAGCCATCCTGGTGATTAGGCTTTTGATTCGTTTCTAAAAAAAAAAGAAGGAACAACAAAGAATAATAATACATAAGCAAAATATAAAACCAAGTACAGAATACACTCATCAGGAAGAGAGTTCAATCTCAAGGTGCAACTAGCATGCCCATTAATAATGACACTAACAATTTGCAAGTAAAAATTCGAATACATTGCCCTAATATCCACAAATTATTAGCGGTATCTAGATATGGCTTTTTCACAACAAAAAATATCATATAGGTATAGACAAATAGTTTGCATTAGAACAACAGGTGGATACGCAGGACAGATAAATGATCAAAGATACCTCTATAGGAGGTACATAATAAAATAATTGCCATGGCATGGTGGTTGGAAATCTCTGGTCTACATAACAGTGAATTACTATACGGATTAGTACACAAACTACAGCATTGAGAGTTCCATCATACATTGACTTATATATAAAGTTATACATTTTATTGTCATACCTCCTCTGCTGCCCACAGAGCTTCTTCCTCCGACACCTCTGTCACAGGGTCCTTAGCCAGGATAGCTTTTTTGTCATCCAGCTAAAAAAAAAATGCATGTCCATAATTACAATTGAGATTCAGTCCCATTTTAGTCCATATGAAGCAACTTTTGGATATGATGACACAATATACAAGTTTTTCGATCCGCACAGCAATTTTCCCCACTCTTCCTTCAGATCACTCCACGCTTTACCTTAGCACCCAAAATACTACAGTGTGTTTTTCCAATCAAGTTGCATGATATATGTTACAGATCACATTAAAAAGTCAAAAGGGTCCTGAAATGATTCAACTTGGTCTCATTTTCTTGCACAACTTGGCATTTTATCAGAGATACATGACATTGTACAATCTTTAAATTAACTGTATTATCATTACTATAATTGCTAACAACTGACCTTGTCTTGTTTGGATTGTTTGCTGAATCCATGTCGCCTGGAAGAAAGTAAGTGAATCAGCATTATTATTATTATACATTAAGATCAAACAAAACAAGGGTAAAGGAGGGGTATGCTGGAGCCTATCCCAGCTGACTCTGGGTGAGAGGCGGAGTACACCCTGGACTGGTCGCCAGTCAATCACAGGGCCAAAATAAAACATCAACTCAAAATCAATAAATCATGAGGAATAAAAATGTTCGTTTCTCAAAAGCCAAATGTTACCTGCCATATTCCAGTAATGTGGAGTGAACCTTGGACTCTTCATCCAGTAGTTCTCCGGCATCCTTCTGTCTTCTGTACTTTCTCTGTGGTTTGTATACTTCCTGGAAAAAAATATATACTGCTGTTGAACTGACACATTGACACATTCAAATTTAAAGTTGGCCCCTGGACTTGGCAGCTCACCAGCAAATCAAAGACTGCTCCCACTACTTTGGCTCTTTGGCAAACGTCGTCATTCTATAACAAAAAGTTTGATAAAACATGTTAAGATTAAGGATGTCCGATATCGGCTTTTTTGCCGATATTGTCCAACTCACAATTTCAAATTCTGATATCAACCGATACGTGTAACATCACAAATATTTTTCTTTAGTAAAATTGTTAAATGAGTACAGTTGTTTTGTTGGCTACTCCACCCATCCCCAAGTAGATAATTAATGTATTACATATTTTATATACGCATTAGGGTTGGGACATTAGCATATATCATGATATGATGATATAAAAAACACATTGAAAAAGGGAATATGTTGAAAACACTTTGAGCATTCAGATGTCACTCCAACAGAACGGTACCTCTGGAAGGCTGTACGTTTTCTGGAACTGAGATATGGAGTAAGCTCTCACGTAGTCGCCCATTTGCTCTCTGGTCTCTATGGCTCGCTTCACCAGCCACTACAAAAAAAGCAAAAGCTCATCACAAACAACAATAACATGTAACTGCATGCACTCTCATACATAGGACTTATAAATATACATGTCAAATGAAAAAGTGCTCCATCTTGCCATGCTCTGAGAACCTCAGATGTTCTTGAATTGGAATTCTGGTCATTTGAAATACCTGTACTACTGGAAACACGTGGATAAAATCAAGGCCTTGGATTTGATGGGGCTCCAGGTGATGAGGACACTTCATTTTTGGTAAAACAGACACAATTTTCTCAGTCAATGCACTGTAAACAGGAATAGTAGAAGGTTAGTGTTCATTACAGCAATGGCAAACAAAAAAATAATAAACCAAAGCATCAGCTTGTGCATTGGCGCACGTCTAAGAGAGTGTGTTTGTAGTTGGTGGACATAATCAATGAGTGACAACAGTCAGTCAATCCGAAACTAGTTGTATACACACACAGGAGATAACGTACTAGTGCTGCTACAGTGCAAGGATTTTTTTTTTGAGCCACACATCATGCAGACCTTGAACTTGAACGTCACATTGGTAAAATGTAACAAAATGCGTACCTGAGAGCAGGGAAGCATAAAAGCGTATTTAAGGGTCAAAATGTGAGCAGAAATGTTGTATTTTGACAATGACTTTCCAGTTAAGAGCATGCTCACAGGCTACCAGGGATGTTTTAATAACATGATAAAACATGCATATTGTACGCAAACTGGGAAACATACGTAAATGAAGACAAAATTTGCATTGTCAATATTCAACAAAAAAATCTGTGTTCGCTAACCGAAGTTCCACTGTACACGCTTTTAAAAGCATACAGAGTCAGAGAGGAAACCACTTACATTTTCTGGCCAATTGTTGAGTTTTCTTGAAAAAGAAGATCAATGTCAATGTCATAGTTACATGTGGTGATGCACCAGGTCATCCCGCCAACCACCTGCACAACCAGTGAACACAAGATGAATAAAAAGGGAGGATGAGTTAGTCTAAACCATTTCAATTGGCCCCAGACCTAAACCACTGTACCTTATCAAAAGGTGACAGTCCTTTAATGCGGGCTCTGAAATATCCTGCAGCCAAAAGCAGCTCAAGGATCTCCGCCAGCTTGATGCCTTGCTCTTCATCTTCCCGAGCCTCCACCTAGAAGACGATAGTAGACCAGTGGTTTTTACCCTATTTTTAAGACATTTTCAATACACATAAACATACCATTATATCCAATGTGTACTTAGCAATATTTTAGAGTCTAGTGGGCTCAAAATACATAGTATGCATGTATCTGAGCCTCACCCATCCATGGCGCCCAATAAAATCAAGGTTGAGACCCCGGCACTAGACAATAGAACTTGTGCCAGTTATCCTAGCAAGATAATTTTGTATATGTTCGTTGTAAACATGTTTTAATTAAAACTGAAATATATACAATATATTAATGTAGTCAAAGTGAACTCATAACTCATGAAAATAAACAAAATACCTTCATTTCTTTTGGCACAATCGTCAATACAAACGTTGCGTTGAAGAACATCACTTCCAAGAGTGTTGAATTTATTTTCGCTAATAAAGGCAGAATTAACCCACAGCCTTACCGACATATTATTAATACACAAGCGTAACTGCGGTGTAAAAGATTTTACCTGAACAAGGTTGCCGTCTTGATCGAATTGGGCACCCAATTTTGATCCATGCCTAGTTCGATGAAAAGCAGAGACGGTGGTAGCCATGTTGAACAGAGTTATGACAGGTCACATGATGTTTTTTCTTCTTCTACGAAATGTTACTTGTGACCCAAAATGGAGACAGCAAACACGGAAGTGACGCAACTTGTTTAGTGAAAGTAGCTATCCGATATTGTTTTTTCGTATTAGCACATCCACAATACTCATGTCGCCGAAGTATTGAAATATCCATTTAATTTCAAACATTGTTCATACATTATGTGCGTGTTAAGTTGAAAAATCACCACGGATTCTGATTGGGGTTCCCATATTTAACTCCGTATCCAAAGCTTTCCACACTCTTTTGCAGTCCTTTATAGCAAACACATTATTGGTTCAAGACCGCCACCCACTGGTCAAAAAGTGAATTAAAAATACACAACAAATTGAGTTATTCAATAGAATCCCCGACGACCACAAACGGTATAAAATGAAAAAAATCATGCAAATCAGAATGCAACTGTTGTAAGATTTATTCAGTAAGCCACAGTACAGTATCTTTATATGTAATTGCTTTGTACTTCAATTTTGAGGATTCGTCCTTTAAAAAAAACACACTGGTGTGGCAAAACATGTATTTCCTGCACTAGGAAAGGAGTTACTTAAACATACAAAGTATGTTCATGGTGAATGATAATATGAAGTAAAAATTCAAACATTCTAAATCACACACAAACAAAGCACATCTTCAGGATGATTATATCTTACGGTATTACAATATCCTGCTGCTGTACATTCGTTGTATGTACCTGTACTATCATCACACTAGCTGTTACTTTTTCATGACATAGTTCCGGCTTCTCCTTTTGACTTTCATCAACTGCTCCTTGGCCATGGGCTCAATAAAGGAGCCGAGGCGGGTGATGACCTTGGGCTTGGTGAGCTTCTTGACAGTCTGCTCGGTGTTCCACGTGCGGCCCACGGGAGTGCACAGGGTGCTTTCGAACTGAGCAAGACTATTGAAAGGAAACGGCTGGGAATTCACCTGGTGAAGGCTGATGGCGCTGTTTCTCTTCTCGGAGATGATGACATTAAGGTGGTTGCGATCTTTCCTGGGAGGGGGCGGCTTGGTTTTAATTGTGAATTTCTTGTGCTTTCTGCGGGACACTTTCAGGCCCTCCCCACCCCATTCCCCCCATCCGGGCAGCGCCAAACTCACCACCTTTGGCTTTCCCTCATCCTCCTGCTTCTTCTTCGCCTTAAGGAAATCTGAGATGACATCATCTCCAGCAAAAGCCTCTTTAATGAGCCCCATCTGACCACACGTTTCTTCTGAGTCTTCAGTGGATGTGGCAGTTGGAGCGAGGGGTATCTGAATGGCATGCGTGTCTTTCGTCATAACTTCTTTCAATTGGATCCCCCTTTTCCGTTTTCGGGTTTTCTGTGCTTTGTTCGTGTCAGGAAGCTGGTCAGGTCCTTCCAAGGACTTCTGAGGCTCATCAGGTGCTTCATCAGCAACTAAATCCACTTGACTGAGAAGGTCTATGTCCTCCAATGTCTGGATACGCAGAAGTCCTTCCTGCAGCTGAGCAGACGTGTCCGACTGGCTGCCATTGACTTCAGCCTCCTGACAAACACGCACTTTTTCCTTGTAGAGTTGAGTGAACTCTAACCGTTGCGCATCCTCTTGCTCAAGAGCACCTGCTTCTCCAGCCGCATCCCCAAATCCAACCTGAACATCTTCACCAGCCCGCCGTATCTTTCGCCGCGTATCAAATTCTCGAAGCAGTGATTCTTCTTCGGTTTCCACCACTTCGTTTTCCTCTTCTTCTTCTTCTGCATTGATGGCAGCTGCAGTCTCCTCTGCTTGGACATCGTGCATCTCTTTATCTGCAGGATCTTCAAAGAGCTTTCCTCTCATCCAGGGATTTGAAGGATCTGCTCCTTGCACTGCCTCGTTTACAAAATCAGGCACAATTTCGGTGTCTTCTGCTATCTCTTCTTCGTCGTTCAAAGATGGCACTCGTTTTTGAGTCAAATCTTTGTTGATTTCCAGCTGCTGCTGCATGGCTTTACGGGCTTCCTTGTCGTATTTCCCCATGATGGCCTTCGACATGGCCCACTTTCCACTGTTTTGATGCTTTAACGACATCCTTTCCTGCATCCTGGCAAGCTCCATTTTGTCCATTTGCTCCAAAGCAGAAGCTGGGTCTTTTTTCACAAGCTCATCAAAGCTCTTCATGAAATCTTTGCGCTTTGCTTTGTTGACAACTTTGTGGTATTTCTTGCTCTTGATCTTTTTCTCTCGACGAGCTTTGGCCTCATAGTAGGATTGCAGGACCCTGGTCTTTTGCAGCTCAGCACGCCGCATCTTGGCTTCCAACAGAGTCGTCGCAGTCATCGAAGCCTCCTCAGATCGGGTCAAACGGGGATCGTTGATGGGTTGCTTGTTGGCAGACAGGAGAGAAAATACCTCCTGCTCAAGTGGAGTTTGGGCCTTCCAGCCTGAGGCTAAGGTCTCCAGGGGTTTAGGGCCGAAGGGTTCTTGATTCAGAGGAAAGATGAGCTGCTCTGACCTTTGGTTCTGTTGGATCAGACTTTGCCAGTTGCTGACCTCTGTTGCAGCTTTCTGGAACGCCACATCCCTCTGGATCCTCTCACTTTCCTCCTTGCTCAGAGGACAAGTAATGGCTTTCCTGCTTTGCTGTAGGTTCTTCAGCTGCTTTTTGGCCTTCACTGAGACATTGGGGACTTGGTCCAATGACTTGATCAAATCCGACATATTAACTTTGACGCCCTCTCCCTCCGCGATGACCGTAAACTCGGACATTTGGGCGCTCGCCTCGGATCGCTCAAACAGTTTTTTCTTCTTCTTGCTGCCCAAAGAGCTGATAGATTCCAGCAGCTTTTGGCGTCTCCGTTCGTCATCGCTGCCTTCCTCCTCACCGTCCGTGTTCGCTTCACCGGCATTAGGCACATCCTTGTCTGTACTTTCTTTCGGAATACATGGACCCTTCTTCCGACCCTTCATAGTCCTCCTTTTCACCGAAACTTTCCCCATGCTGCAGTTAACCGAACTCTAACCCGTATCGATCAAAACACGTGTTTTCTTCTTCGGCGTTTTCTTCTTCTTCAGTGGTTTATTAGCGCCTCGTAAACAATGTGATGTACATCACCGCCATCTTCTGATATACCGTGGTACTACACCCCACTAGGAATATGTCATGTTTTCTTGCATTGTTTATTGTATCTGTGTTTCTTGATATATTTATCAATTACATTTTATTTTGTTTGTAATTCTATATTTTGTTTCCTACACTGTTTTGAACTCATCCCCTTATCTCTTTCCAGCGTGCCACCTACTGGCGATGAAGATATTTCGGCATGTGACTCCACTCAAGATTTAAATGGGAGTTTTTTTTCTAAAATTCTTAAGGAACTTCTTGGAAAAAAAAACGTTGACGCCATCTCCACACCACAAAAAATATTGAATTATTGTTTTGGTTTTTGTTGTCTTCATCTGTTTGCACAAAACGCATGCGTAGTGTTTCCCTATTCCCCAGTTATTTCTGTTGTAGGACTACAGCGCCACACACAGGCCTGGCATGTGTACTACATCATTTTGAGTTGTTTTGAATGTTTTTTTGTAGACTATGTATTTAAACGTATGGATGTAAACAGCTCAAGTGATGTGGCTCTCCCTGTTATAACCCAGTTTTTAGAGGGAGATTAAATGCAAAGACGCTCATACCATAAATTGTTATCATTTTGGGTAGAAAGGAAACAAGGAGACAAGTAGCCGTCAATCAAGCTGCATTTATTCTACTATACATGTAACAAAAGAGACATTAAAAAACAAATCAATTTCGCTGGTAAAATACCATGTCAAATATGAAATAAATGGACGAAAACATCACTGAGCTGGTTTAGGGGTGCATTCCCATTGCCCACTGATGTGTTAATCACTACCAGTGTATTTATCGGTTCTTTATGCCATGTAATGCATCCAGCAAAAACATACAGCACTGTGCGATCAATTACCCTTACGGAAGTGCTTCACAATTAATTTATCTCATATATTAAAATGTACAAAAAGCTAAACCAATGAAGCGCAAATAGCATCTTTCAATAATGTAGTATGACCTTCCTTGTCATCTAAACCTCATTCAGATGGTCTGCTCCCATCCTTTCATACCAAGCAAACCTAGTTACTCAAATATATTAATATCAAATCATTGACACTGATCTAGATCGTCAAAACGACATGTACACAAACACATGCACACCTGTACACACACACACACACTAATCCCTACTTATTTTTATATTTAAGTCAAATAAACAAGCAGTAAAGAACATTGGGGCTGTAGCACCAAACATTTCTGGCCCATAAACTTAGGACGGTTGTGGGAGAGGAGGGGGGGGCACACTTTCATGTTTCCTGAGTTCTGCCAAAGTGCCCTTTAGCAAGATCCAGCTGCTCCGGGATACGACACTTCATTAAAAACAATCTTATCTGAGTGCATTTCAAATAAATAATATTGTATTACATACACAAAAAAAGTTGCCCAATGGGGAAAAAAAACATTGCTAAGAAAATTAAACTTCACTTAATGTGCAGTTGGCTATCTCTGAGATCTGTTAGTTGAATAGGCAGAACAGCAATCCAGCAGCAAGGGTGAGCTGGAGCTCGACAGTGACAGTGATATCTTCATACCTGGAGCATGGATCTGAAACAAAACAAAATAACATTGATATATATATATATACAGACTATACTGTTTGTCCTGGCTGGTCCATTGGACAGTATCCTATCCTGTGAAAATGTATGTGAAAAGAGAGTTCAGCTTACTTCATATCATACTAGTCATATTTTCATTTACTTAAGACTATAAACAACACCCAATGGTTGTGTCTGGAATACAGACCAATGGCCTTAATCCTGGAGGTGTTTATGGTTGAGACCTCATGGGGGACAGGGCAGTCATCACAGACGTCAGTGCAGGCGGGGCAGATGAGGACACCGTTGTACACCCAGTCGTTGACTTGCACACTCACGCTCAGCAACTGACCTCGACGAAGACACAGGAAGGAATGTTCCTGAACGTACACTTTCAGACCCTGTGATGTGCACAACACCTGTGGTAGAAAATGAATAAGAAATACGTGAATACAAAATAAACATTAATCACATGTACTGAATTTGAATTTCATACACAGAGTAATTGTGCAGTGGAACCTCAATTTTCATACAATTTGATATTCAATGAAAACTGAATCGTTTTTCATACACTGTCTTGGTTATGATAAGGCCAAACGGTGCACTCAAAAAAGCATCCATGCATTTTGAAGAATGGATAGTGATTCTTTTTGAGTTGGGACACTGTGGATAGATTCCAGTCAAACAATTTTTATAGCATCTTAATTATGTCCGTGTGGGTTGAGTTATTCAAAAGATTTATTTGCTCAAAATCCTTTAAATTGCCAAAAACTCGAAGGCCATTTTTACATCCGTAAACACACACACCCATGTGCCGTTTTTTATGGGCATGCCCGGGCATATTGGCTTCACAATACAAACAGATTGAAGTCACATTTTGGGGGGATAATGTAAACAAGAATGAAGCACAAAATTGCAGTGCAAATTCCAAAGAAGTTGTTTGTCTATATGTGCCCTGTGATTGGCTGGCCACGAGTCCAGGGTGTACCCCGCCTCTCGCCCAAAGACAGCTGGGATAGGCTCCAGCACCCCCGCGACCCTCATGAGGAAAAGCGGTAGAAAATGAATGAATGAATTAATGAAAATCCAAAGAATTTCAATTTTTTTTCTGGTCTCAAAAATCTATTCAGCAGAGTGCAGACTGAATTGCTCTTTCTGGAATTTTTATTAATATAACAAATTTTACATCAAATATAAAAATAATGGTTACATTTTCAGTCTGAAACAATGCATTCTTAACCTTTTCCTCACTGGTAATATTGACAATAATCCAAATGTAAACATTTAATAAGTCATTAAACAAGCTATCATTGAACAGTGCTTTGTTGATCGTACCTTGTAGCAGCCAGAACCCCAGTCGGGGTATGCGATCTTCCTGGTGCACTGCTCCATTACAAAGGCTGACTTCTGATACAAACACACAGAGTCTGGTCCGTACTGCTCCGCTGCATAATTCCTCCACCAGTCTGAATAAGCATGAATAACAACAACAGATAAGGGGAACATTCTGCAAACATAATTAAACATGATCTCCGTGATCCGCTGAGAGAAATACACAGATAGACAAACAAGCAAACTGAAATATATAATAATGAAAATTACCTGGCTGGTTTTCTGACACCCTGCAGTTAGAGTTCCTCTGATACTCTCCACTCACATGCCAGCTGAACTCCTGACTGAAAGGACAGAAATCAGCAATCTCCACAGCGCCCCCAAAAAATGTCAGCTGGTCAGCAGCCACATTTGGAATCTGTTCGAAGTACTGTCAGAAAACAATATTAGTAAAGATGGAGGCGTTTTATAAAAGCTGAGTAATTACGAAAATTACAAAATCAGAAAACACTACATACATATGTATCTATTTCAATAATATCCTAACAATTTGATAATTGTTTTATTTTCTTATTTAGATAAACTAACAATTTTCATCCATCATGATGGATGAGAGGTGTCTTCGGGCGAGAGAGGCGGGGTACACCCTGGACTGGTCTCCAGCCAATCACAGGGCACATATAGACAAACAACCATTCACACTCACATTCATACCTATGGACAATTTGGAGTCACCAATTAACCTAGCATGTTTTTGGAATGTGGGAGGAACCCGGAGTACCCATGCATGCACAGAGAGAACATGCAAACTCGAACCCGGGTCTCCTAGCTGTGCGCTAAAATTCTGTACACTTATAGAACATACTGTGTTGTATTATTATTAGTTTGTTGTTGATTCTGTACCTGGTACTCTTGTGGCAACTCCAGTGAATATTTCTGCAGGTTGCAAACAGCCACAGCTAGCTGGTCCTGTCTGCACATTAGCTGCAAAGGAGAAGCTCGCACTGTGTCGCAGTAAGGCATCACTGCATGTCTTCTGCAACAACAAATACATATTTCTGTGTGTCTGCGACTGATTGATTTGACTTAGATTTTTGTTTGATCGTTTGGAATGAGTTAATAATGAAAATAGAGGTTCCGCTTTCTTCTTCTTATTATTGTCAATATTATTAAGTATTGCAACCTCTGTCTCTGTTTATCCATCCAGAACTTGCAGCTCTTCATGACAAAATCACAACCGAGTCCACGACCCCACTTGAGTGCCTGCGCCAGGCTGTAGTTGGCCCGGTACCATCCCGTGTCTTCCATGATAGCCAGTGTCATTCTGGAAAATACCCTGTTCTGGGTGTGAGAGCCCGTCATCGCCTCATTCTGATTGGGGATAGACAAAAAAAAGACAAACTTCTTAAACAAGGCCAAATAATAATAATAATACATTTTATTTAAAAGCGCCTTTCAGGACACCCAAGGTCGCTGTACAGAAGATAAAAAACATCAATATAAAATACAAGATAAAAGACAACATACAATAAAACATTAAATGGCTTATATACTTAAATTAAGAATGAAATGAAGTGTACTTACCTCCAGCAGTCTCTTTTCCCAGTGATTGAGTTCAGTTCCTATTCCCCCTTGGTTCTCCAACTCCATTCCCTCTAAAATGGGACAATTGAAATGCTTCCTTGCCTCCTCCTAGCACCAATAAGATAACATAACATTGAGCAGAAATTATTTATTCCACATTAATTCAATCATAGTTTTGAGGATCTACAATGTAATAGTTATGAAAATAAAGAAAAACATTTGGCACGTTCGTATATATAAAAAAATATGTCCGTAAATATAACCAAAGCTTTATTTGATAGTCCAAAAAAAACTTTTGAATGTGTGTCTCAAGTATGTGCTTTTATTTGTTATTCCTGGGTTGTCTCGGAAGGTCATCCCAAGATGGCAGAAAAGAAAACAACTAAGCCTGCATTCTGCTGGGTAGCAAAAGCAGCACCAAAAAGAGACGGCTACTTACCACAACATGTGGTGTCACAAGTAGATGTACTTGATGTCGTACTATCACACCACCTCTGATGTCCCACAGTCTGCTGACACTGTTGATAACCGCCTTACTCCACTGGTAAAGACCCTGGCTGTTACAATAGCACATGAATATAAGTGACAGGGTTAAATATGCATACATCCATCTTATATACCGCTTATCCTCATTAGGGTCGTATTAGGGGGTATGCAGGAGCCTATCCCAGCTGACTTCGGGCAAAAGGCAGGGTACACCCTGGATTGGTCGCCAGCCAATCACAGAGCACATATAGACAAACAACCATTCACACTCACATTCATACCTATGGACAATTTGGAGTGGCAAACCCATGCATCTCCACACAGAGATGTCCAAGCAGAGATCATGCTAACCACTTGTCCACCATGCAGCCAGAGAACAAATATATTTTCACTCCCTTTAGGTGCAGAGACCATGTTTTTCTGTACATTACATATATACATTCATCTGATAATTCAACTGATTTTCTATTCAAATTTAGAAAGACATTTGCCTCAATAAAAGTTAAAAAAAAAAAAGAAAATCACCTCTCATTGAACGCAGGCAGGCCACTGGCAAAGCGAGGAGTCAAAGGTTTGCCGTCATCGTCACGGTAGAAGGCAAAAAGACCTGCAGAAAAACCCTGATGGACAGATCGCTCATTAAGGACCATATCAATGGAATCATTGTGCTGCCCAAATTAATTTTATCCCAGCTGTTTTCAGGCGAGAGAGGCGGGGTACACCCTGGACTGGTGGCCAGCCAATCACAGGGCACATATAGACAAACAACCATTCACACTCACATTCATACCTATGGACAATTTGGAGTCGCCAATTAACCTAGCATGTTTTTGGAATGTGGGAAGAAACCGGAGTACCCGGAGAAAACCCACGCATGCACGGGGAGAACATGCAAACTCCACACAGAGATGTCTGAGAGTGGAATTGAACTTGGGTCTCCTAGCTGTGTGGCCTATGCACTAACCACTCGTCTGCCGTACAGCCTTGCATTATATATACATATATATATATATATTTCTATTTATATAAGCTCACTTTGAGAGCTGAAAGAATGATGATGTACTGACCAAAGCATGAATTATCTCATGTTTGACGGTGGACAGCATTCCATCAAACTCCTGCGGCTGTGAGGTGATCATGGTGGGACACAGGTTGGCATAACCTGCAACAGGTCTTAACAAAAAACAAAAACATAATAAGAGTACAGTACTCTTTTTTCTGGCTCTCACATCTGGATATTTATTATTTATAACTCAAATATTGTGTGTGTCACTATTGTGAATGTATCTTATCCCTACCTGTCCAGTACTGACTCCAGTTGGCAGTAAGCTGCATAAGCAACAATGTTTTCCTGTCCACAACGTTCAGTGATGACACTGCTCACATAGAGTACAAAGTCAAAACCCTCCACACCTGGGCCATCCGGGGGGCCCGAGGGTCCGCAGGACTTCCCCGACTCACTGCACATCTTGCATTGCTAAAAGGGTAACACACAAGAAAAGAATGAGGTAAGGTGTATATATAATATGGAACATAGAACAATATATTAAGTTCTATGTGAAGTACTTCTATAATGCCTCATATTAACACACTAGCAAGATCTTATAGTGTACAGACTGGTCATATATATCTAGTTTCATATTATCTGCATACTGTAGTTGTATATAACTCTGGGTAAAACTGTTGATTTGTTAATACTTGGGTTGTTTATTTTTTTTATATTGTGAATTTTTGTACTGCTTAACTGATTTTGTACTTATAATCCACACTAAATTATTTGTGAGAAGGCAATCTCCAGAAACTCAGATGTGCAATATGTCCTTTTCAATCTGATTGCATACATTTGGAACACATGAACCTGACTTTTTGTGGATAATATGCAGCTGATATGGGTGCTGGAGGTTGGTTGTCTATATGTGCCCTGTGATTGGCTGGCGACCAGTCCAGGGTGTACCCCGCCTCTCGTGAGGACAAGCGGTAGAAAATAAATGAATGAATGTGTGCTGGAAACCAAGGTAGAGGGGCTCTGAGACGGTTTATCAGAACTGTACCTTTGTTGCCAGCAAAGGACAGCAAATACAGTTATCCAAGCTGTACACTGACTACTTTACATTTCATCAAAATTATTTAGTGTTGTCCTATGAAATGAGATAATACAATATTTTCAGAAATGTGAGGGATGTGTTCACATTTGTGAGATACTGTATGTGTGTAAGGGGTGTAACGGTACATTATTTGTATTCTGATTTTTTTGCCTTCATTTCAGTGCAGCTGTGTACTGATTATCCACATGGTACACATTACAAGTGACGGACAAGAAGTAGTGTTTTTAAAAGTAAACATAAATGCAAGATATTTGGCACAGAAATTGAAAAATAAAGAAAAAAAAAGTCGGGAACCAATAAAAAAAAAAAAAAAATTTTCTGACCTGCAAGTGGTGTTGGGGTATAATGACAGGGCCACAACGGGTGACATCTGCACAGGCATTCTGACAGTAGCGATGGGGGTCGTCCCTCCTCTTCAAATACTGGTTAGTTGCACATTGTCTGTAATACACATCCAGTGAGTCAACAACACATTTGAATCAAATAAACATCGGATATTATCCCATTACCAGTGGTCCTCAACTTCCCCACATGCCTTGAAGACTAGATGCTAGGCCAGGGATGGGCAAACTACGGCCCGGGGGCCACATCCGGCCCGCCAAGTGTTTGAATACGGCCCGCCCAATCCCAAGTATTTCATTTAAACTCAACATACAACCTGGCATCATGGCCTGAGCCAACCTTTTGATGGTTTTATCAATTTCGTTTTTTTGACATGGTCTGTTGTTTACAAAGTGCTCCTGAAAAAAGGGACACAAGCACATAATAATAATAATAATAATAATTATTATTATTATTAGATTATTAGATTATTATAATAATTATTAGAACTATTATGATTTTTATAATTATTATATTAATGCTAATTATTATATTAATTATATATAATATTATTGTCATATTTGCATATTTTACATAATAATAATATAATAATTATTATTTTAATTTTATTGTAATTATTATAATGTTTTATTATTTTTTAAATATTTAAATATAAATATAAAATAATAAATAATAGCAGATTGCATGACAATTTCACAGATACAATAATACCAGGTGGACTGTTACGTGTAAAATATATAGTCTGCCCCCCCTCGTAAATTTTGTCATATCAATGCGGCCCGCGAGTCAAAAAGTTTGCCCACCCCTGTGCTAGGCGGATAACTCTAGCTATAGTAGTATGACAGTAAAGCATGTAACAAAGATGCAAGAAAAGTCGATTGGCATTAAGTTTGATAAGGGAGTGATCAAACACACAAGCTGTCAAAATATGTTTTGTTTTTGTTTGTTTTGCTTGTTTATTTGTTAACAAGTGGTTAGCGCGCAGGCCACACAGCTAGGAGACCCAAGTTCGATTCCACCCTCGAGCATCTCTGTATGGAGTTTGCATGTTCTCTCCGTGCATAGTGGGTTTTCTCCAGGTACTCTGGCTTCCGCCCACATTCCAAAAACATGCTAGGTTAATTAGCGATTACATTGTCCATACGTATGAATGTGAGTGTGAATGGTTGTTTGTCTATATGTGCCCTGTGATTGGCTGGCGGCCAGTCCAGGGTGTTCCCCGCCTCTTGCCCAAAGACAGCTGGGATAGGCTCCAGTCCCCCCACGACCCTCATGAGGATAAGTTCCTGAGTGGATAGGTTACATACCTGCTGAGCAGAATAGGCCCAACCCTTTGCCTCACAAATAACGCTTTCTGCAAGTAGTCAATTGCCTGGGGAAACAGGTTACCCTGAGGAAAAACACAATGGCACTGGTTGTTACTTTTCCAACTATAATTGTATCATTAACTAATAACTAATAACTGCTTCCATCAACTAATATGCACAGTATGCAAACAAAGCTGTTTTACCTTTTATATCTTTAGAATGCAGAGTAAAGAGAAAGGCGTGTTTAAGTCTAAATAAGGAATTTGGGTGCTGGGCAAAATTCCAGTGCAGTTTTTCTTTATCTCATAATTATAACAAGGAGCTTGTGGGTGGGGTTTTTACCTGCCATAAAATTTACTCAAACAAACTGGAAAACTTACCTTTACAAGTCTTCTCTTGTCTGCAGGGAGCCTGTAGGGGGGAAAAGGGAATTGCTGGCTTAGTTTTGTTCAATTATGTACAGTGGAACCTTGGTTATAATCATTCATCTGTTTCAGAAGGTCACACAAAACCCAAAATAGTTTCTCCCATATGAAATAATGCAAATCCAATAAATCAGTCCAGACAGCTCCAAAAAATATAAACACAAAACGCATTTCATAGAGAATAAATATAGTTTTACCTGCAGAAAATGTAAAATACTGTACATACAGTATTTTGTAAAAGTAGTAGTTCAGTACTCACTGGTCCACACTGTAGTCGTAGATTATTTTGATCTTCAGATGAAGGTCATCAGAGCTTCTTTTCGTCAAACGTTCAGGCTTCAAATATACATGATGGACAACCTAAACAAGACACACACAAAAAAAACAACTTTAGAGCATGGCTACTCAATTTCTCAGTGGATAATTTTCAATTAAGGTGGAACCTTGGTTAGCATTGAAAGTTATCTGGTATTTTGACATACATTGGTTTTATATGGGAAACTTTATTCTCTCATTCTGCCTTTTGAGGCTGCCTTTCCTGTGTTTTTTTCGTTTTTGTTAAAAGACCATATGGAAGAGGGCCCCTGGCTGAGCCCAACAACATCATCCCAATCAGCCTCGGACTTCCCAGGAAAAACAGAAAGCCGATTGGAAGTTTATTTAAAGCAGAACATAACAATGAATGAATCTATTATGATATAAAAAAGCATTATTTCTTTCAAACAAGCACATGACTCTGAACATGCTGAGCGTGTGTGTGTATGTGTACGCGTCTTCCTCTGAAAAATCATTCAATTTTAAGTAACAAAAAAGTCATTTACATGTTTTTGCAGTATCATGGAGATAACGCCTACTGTCAAACCAAGAGATGTACACATTCTGATTGGCTGTTTCTCCCTAATGAATCTTGTACATTCTGTCTCTTTCTCTGTTTAAATAAAGCTATCAGAAAAAAATGCACTGTCCATATCTCCGTAAGGGTTTAAAGTTCAAAATCAGCAAAATATCAAATACTATTTACCCCACTGTAGGCGGCGATTTCCACGTTCCAGCCTGGACATTTGATGTAAGTATACTTACTAATAACACAAGGGAGGGGTTAAATAATCTTACCTCTTCCGGAAGAGGGACACGGTGTTTGCACGTCCCATGGCAACTCACTAGATGAGCAAAGATGACAGAAAAGATGAGCGCAGGACCAACAATAAAGAACGCAGATTGCTTGTTGTCTGTGTTGAGTCTCAGATCCATTCTCCAACGACCACCATGGATCCACTGCCCTCACTGCTCAATACGCACATTGTTGTATGAATGAATCAAAACATAGCCAACTTATACGATGAACGATGATAGTCCTCGGTTTATAGCCAGTTTACCGGAAGTCAAAGGGATTTCATTTACGTCTTCTTTGTCGCTTTACGGCAGATGCAAACTATGACTTGCGCAATACCGCCATCATCCGGATGTGAATGATCACTATGAGTTAGACATTTGGGGATAGAAAAACAAAAACAAAGCACATTTATACACTATTATTCGGTGGCTAAAATAAAAATAAAAATTTTTTATTACTTTATTGCAATGTACTTAACATGGGTTACATATAATCTTAATCTTCTCTTTTTTCCCACCATCAGCGACATATACATATACACACAGACATTACATACATATCCAAGGATAAATGGCAAAATGTAATTAGTAGGCAATGTAGAGCTAATGTTCCTTGAAGACCTTAAGCTAATATTTGCAATTACAGTAAAAGAATGAGCATCACAATGTGTTTTTTTTAACAACATACAATCCCCAATACAAAATGGTTGGGATGTTATATATTACAATTTCCAATGATAAAATAGAGCAATAATTTACTATATTTACTACAGATTTCTCCATAATCTATTGCAAACTACAAATTTGCCTGGTTAACTCGATAAACAACAAATTATTTCTTTTCAGCCTAATAAAGTAGGGAATCTTTCATTATTATTAAAAGAAATTACATTAAGGACATTTCAGACTGTGTAACAACAACAACAAAAAATACTATTTTATGGTTGTAATTTTGATGTTGCTTTTGCGTTAGATCAGAGTAAGCAGTACTGCAAAAGCACTTATTCTCCAGTGAAGGTTGGATTGGTCACAGTTGTGGTGGCATTCTGGAACAGCGGATTGTCTGCCTGTTAAGAAACAAGGCCAAGTGATGAAGACAAGTGGAAATGTGACAAATTGGAATATTTGTTAACGTTTGACAACACAACTGAACATAAAATGCAGTTTTGAAATGAAACATGAAAAAAATCCCCCCCCTCTTAAAACATAATATAACTTAATATAACTGCATTACAAGAGAGAAGTACAAGTCGTGGATGTTATCTTACGTTTGCCCACTTGGATTTCTTCTTTTCATTTTCAAACTTCCTGAACTCTTTCAGATCCTTCATGTAAATGAGTAACTTGATAAGCAACAACAACAAGATGCCGATAAGAGCCACTGATGCGATGGAACCCCCAATGATAGCCAAGATGCTGGGTGGTTCTGGGCAGTCTGGGAAAAAAAGATTTACATCTGGTATTAGATAGATGTACTACTGTATAGGGGGCGGGCGGAGTTGCCAACAATGACATTATGGCAGGGGGTGTCAAACTTGTTTTCATCGAGGGCCACTTGTAACTGTCAACATATAGGAATAAAATTGCCCATGGTTTTTTTTAATATATTTAACAAATTGATGGATAACATGCTTTCAAATTAAAAGTGATATAAGAATGTGAAGGTGACAAGCAGACATTAAAGTATTTATTTTGATAACAAATAATGCTTGGAATATCTCCTTGTATGATCACATTATATTAAAGTTTAGAAAAATAATTTTTCTGTCTACCCGTCCAGCCTGGGAGAACCTTAGATGGTACTTTCCAGGACCGTTGAACAACGTGGGACAAGTGGGTGCTGGCATTAAACATGCAAAAACTGTGGAATCTCTAACTGTATATTATTTTTGAATACAATAATGGCCCATATTTCCATAATTACATGGGTTCAGGTCCTGAACACATCTCTGTGTGGAGTTTGGATGTTCTCCCTGTGTGTGTGTGGGTTTTCTCCGGGTACTACTTATCCTCACGAGGGTCGTGCGCCTGCTGGAGCCTATCCCAGCTGTCTTTGGGCGAGAGACGGGGTACACCCTGGACTGGTTGCCAGCCAATCAGAGGGCACATATAGACATAACTATGGACAATTTGGAGTCACCAATGAAAACCCACACACGCATGGGGAGATCATGCAAACTCCACACAGAGATACCCGAGGAGGGAAATCGAACCCGGGTCTCCTAGCTGTGTGGCCATATACAGTAAATAGGGAAAACAAGTTTTTTTTTATTAATAGTTACAATGATCCATTGACTTTTTTTGTGACAATGACTCGTGATTATGGTAATATGTTGGTCCTCTCTTATAAAATTTCATATTTTCATTTAAAATTTCGTTAATATAGCATAGAATCTTACCTCTCTGTTTTAGAATTTCAGCCTTGTAGTTGTCCTCTCCAACCAGCTGATCCAGTTTGAAATGAATCCAACAACCTTCTGTGTCCTTTTGCTGGCACTGTTTACTTGAAATGGTGAACTGATCTACCATCTCATGCCAAACGCTGTCTCCGCATACCACACTGCAGTTTTTTTTCAAGGGACCCAAGTCAAAGCCAAGGCATTCAATGCAGTTTCTGAAAAAAAAAAAAAAAAAACAAAACAGAAAATATAACTCAACTCACATGAATGTTTGAGATCAATCAAATGTAACAAAAAAATCAGAATGATCATCATTCCTTACAGTTTGGTTTGACAAGGGTCGGGACAACCAAGACACGTCTGACAATGTGGACGCTGGTATCCGTCTTTACACTCACAACGGTTACACTTGCAATTCCCTCTGCCGTAGCAAATGGTGTTGTTCGGGGTACGACACCCTTCCTCTGATACAGTACATTGACACGCTGAGCCATCAAAGCCTGGGTAGCATTTACATGTGCCGCAGTTGCACTTGCCATTTCCTGGAAATGAACAGGAAGTGGTACGTCAGATAAATACATTTAGTACATTTAGAGTATGTGATTTGGGAATAATAGGGCTCATACTGTAATAAGATTAAAAAAAAAATTGCACATTGAAAGTCTCAGTCAATAGCATCCAAACAGCAACAACAAAAAATATTCTGCTATGTTAAAGAAAATAAAAAATAATTTGTGTTGTCATAAACTAAAAGTGACACTATACAGACAATAAAGCAATGCATATTACTTAGAAGGAAGAAACATTACCTCCACATAATTTATTCTGGAACTTTTCACAATGTTCGTCGTCACACTCACAGAATTCACCATGGTAACTGCTACCACTTGCCGTGGTGTGGCACAGGCATCGTCCACACACGCAATCCCCTCGATTCTCACATTCAATGCCACTCTCCCTCAGACAGGAGGCTCTCAGGGTGTGCTCCTCTCTGTTGCCGATGGAGCACTCACAGAACTGACCCACAAAGCCTTGACTGCAACTTCATAAGAATGACAGAAGGTGTTAAAATTCCAATAACGTACTCTAACTAAAGGCTGTAATGCAGCCATTATGTTAGGACAATGGGTTTTGTTCTGGTTTGTTATTTTGTGTGTGTGATATTTTAATTTGTTACTATGTTTTAGTACATAGTAGATGATGTTCTCTGATTGGTCTATCTCTGCCAGCGTACGTATTTACATCCCTGTGTCAGCGAGAAATGGTCAGACAGTCAATCAAGCGGAGTACTTACCCAAGTTGCAACATTTTTATAAGTTTTTTAAACTCAGTGCACACAAGTCTCACCGAATTAAAAGGTGTATCATTGATTTTTGAGAAAATTAAAGGCTTTTAAGTGCACCTTATAGTGCGGAAAATACGTCCACACTGACTGGGACATAACAAACTTGTCAAATAAGATAAGATAAGATAAGATATGCCTTTATTCGTCCCTCAGTGGGGAAATCCAGCAGTACAAAATACACAATATAGAAAAATAAACAATATAAACAACAAGTATTAACAAAATCAACAGTTTTTCCCAGAGTTATAAACAAATACAGTATGCAGATAATATGAAACGAGATAAAATATATGACCAGTCTATACACTGAGATCTTGAGTTAAAGTGAGTTTAAAGTGAGTTAATATGAGGCATCATGGAAATACTTCACATAGAACTTAGTATATTGCATTAATATATTAACAAATAAACCCCATGGCAGCTAAAACACTTTAAAATCACATTTAAATCAACATTACATTTTTGGTGATTACTGTTATTGTATTCCGCAATCCAAATAAATGGGAGAGACAGTGGTTCAGTCCATAATGATTTTTTTATATTTTTTATATATTAAAACTATTTTTAAATATATATGGAAACTGCAACTATGGGTTTCGAGAGAGAGGAAGAGATATGATATAAAACTCACCTGCAAATACCACATCTTATTCTTCCCTTGCCCGTGCAATGCGTGTGTTGACTTTCCGGGGGATTTTTACATTGGCAGTCACAGTTTGTAGATAATTTCACGGTCAATGTGTCTTTAATACCAAGCGGTCTGATGGAGAATGACTTATTCTCCATGCATGTGTCCGCTGTTACAGTCACGTCAAAAGAAATCTGTGGAAAAATGTTTTTTTTTGGGTCATTCAAATAATAAAATACTATGAATAATAATATGACTGAACTGTTCCGTCCGTAGTGACCCTTATGGAAAAATATATATTGCAGTATATTGGCAAATATAATGCAATGTATTAGGAAATATATTTCCATATATGGGATCTTATGTTTATATTTTCCAATATATTGCAATATATGCATAGATCATATATGTGTATATATTGATACATATAAAAATATCTTGCGATCAAGACCAAAAAAGGACTATATTTTTACATATATAAAATTGCATATAATTTGGGATATATAAACTCATATATTATATATTTGGATTTAATATATTTCAATATATTGAAAGCGGCAATCATTTGTATATTCTGCAATATATTGCCATATATTACATGAATATGTAATATATTGTATAACGTACAAAAATATATTATTCCATGTATTTATAATATATAATGTACATATATAATGGAAAAATAATATATTATAATATAATACAATATATTTAAAGTAATATATTGATAAATATATTTTCTTTTCGTAAGGGGAAGGCCCAGGTACTATATGCATCACCTGCTACTGTGTAGCTCCTTCCTCGTAAACTTGCCTCATGATTGTGCACACATTGTATATAAAACTATATGTCCATGGACCAAAAATGACCATATTTTAGAATTTGAGCATGAACTAACCTCTTCTCCCACACGAACATTGTCACAAACTCCTTTGTTGTCCCCTTCTTGCCTCGCATGTTCACATCGTGGAGTATAGACAATTCTTACGTTTTCAGGGAGATTATCATGGGTTAGCGTAACTTTGGATGACAATCTCTGGAATACAGTTATTTTTGGGGGTGAATTTATGATACACAAATAAAATAAAGAAAATAGCAACAGTTGAAAACTTACATTGTATGCACTTTCGATCAACTCAACCACATTTTTTGAATCATGTGACAGAACTCCCACTTCTGATTTTGGAATCATTTTAGAGAGTTGCTGGAATTAAAATAAAAACATTGTAAATACCGTAGTAGTACAGTATATACATATGCAATGGTAACAATATGTGATATAAAAAGTCCTACCTTGTACATATTTTTCACATCATTTGTCACAGCAAATATTGGTTGAATATTGTTTTCTTCCAACTGCATGGCTAGTTGTCCAACAGATGGGTAGTCCTGTACATGAAAACTATTAAAACATATGTAATGTAACTGTAATTCAAATATCAATTTCTAAATATTGTGAGAAGCATGTGGAGTTTGTATACTTTATGTGAATTCCTTCATAAAGTACTCTCCCACAGAATCAATAGTGGAGTACTGCTTGTGTACTCGCACATACCATCTGATTGCTCTTGGTGTAGAGGTTGTTTGTCATGTGACATTGCTCATCATTTGGTTCCAGGATTCCGGCCAATTTTCCATCTCCAGCCATATGGAATCCGTCGTCCGTTGCCAGCACGAGCAGTCGAGTGCTGCTGTTCCT
Organism: Doryrhamphus excisus; assembly: GCF_037039965.1. Classification (NCBI taxonomy): domain Eukaryota; kingdom Metazoa; phylum Chordata; class Actinopteri; order Syngnathiformes; family Syngnathidae; genus Doryrhamphus; species Doryrhamphus excisus. The sequence goes on along the minus strand of NC_136368.1, from coordinate 16,797,744 downwards.
CCAACCTATTTTATTCTAATAAACAAAATGGGATTTACAATTACTCATTCATTCATTTTCTAACGCTTGTCCTCACGAGGGTCGCAGATGTGCTGGAGCCTATCCCAGCTGTCTTCGGGCGAGAGTTGGGGTACACCCTGGACTGGTCGCCAGCCAATCACAGGGCACATATAGACAAACAACCATTCAAACTCACATTCATACCTATGGACAATTTGGAGTGGCTAATTAACCTAGCATGTTTTTGGAATGTGGGAGGAAACCGGAGTACCCGGAGAAAACCCACGCATGCACGGGGAGAACATGCAAACTCCACACAGAGATGGCCTAGGGTGGAATTGAACCCGGGTCTCCTAGCTGTGTGGCCTGTGAGCTAACCACACGACCAACATGCAGGCCGATTTAGAATTCATTCATTCATTTTCTACCGCTTATCCTCACGAGGGTGCAGGGGGTGCTGGAGCCTATCCCAGCTGTATTGAGGCGAGAGGCGGGGTACACCCTGGACTGGTGGCCAGCCAATCACAGGGCACATATAGACAAACAACCATTCACACTCACATTCATACCTATGGACAATTTGGAGTCGCCAATTAACCTAGCATGTTTTTGGAATGTGGGAGGAAACCGGAGTACCTGGAGAAAACCCGGGTGGAAATGAACCCTGGTCTCCTAGCTGTGAGGTCTGCGCGCTAACCACTAGACCGCCGTGCCGCCCCTATTTAGAGTTTCAAATAAAAATGATTGATGTCCTATCAGTTTGCCTCTCCTATCTTCAGCAAAAAGTTACATTTCAGTAGTTTGTTGTGAAAAATACTTGTAATCAAGCTCTGCCTGACTAAAACCAGGAAGGCATTCCAAAGCCTGAGAAGAGGACAGGGGAGTACTCCTCTATCAAACCTGGCATACATGACGCAGATCATCTACCCAATGAACCCAATGTTAATTGGCGACTCCAAATTGTCCATAGGTATGAATGTGAGTGTGAATGGTTGTTTGTCTATATGTGCCCTGTGATTGGCTGGCGACCAGTCCAGGGTGTACCCCGCCTCTCACCCAAAGACAGCTGGGATAGGCTCCAGCACCCCCAGCAACCCTCGTGAGGAAAAAGCAGTAGAAAATGAATGAATGAGTACTGTATGCGCTATATATTCATATTTAATGTTTGAACCCTTACCCCGCAAACGGTAGCCTGCATCATGGCATCAAGACTCCCCTCAGGAGAATCCAAGTTTCCAGAAATGGACTGCTCCGTCACCACTTTTTTGAACTCATCGCTCCTTGGTGTCATACTAAGCACATGACGATAGCCAAACGCCGCTTGACACTCGTAATTGTCATCACATGGCTTCTGTAGTTTGTTCTTATTGGTGTTTGTGTATGGAAGGACAGTCTTATCAACAAAGGCACCAAACCCTGCAGTTAGATTCATGAAATTAGTCCCAATCGCTGTTTTAAAAATTTAAATGTAATATAAAAATTGTAATACATTACCAATTTGGGCATGTTCTGTAATTTTATTCAGCGCTGAAAAAAGATCTTGCCCCAATTCTTTAACATTTTCTAAGTCATCTCTCATGGAGAAAGACAAGTCCATCAGGTAGTAAAGGTCAACTGGATAACCTTGAACTCTTTTAAATGAAACCCTGAATGTGGTTGGATCCCCTGTGAACACAGAAGCAAAATAAATACACGTGAAGTGTTGCTAATTTTGTTGTTCCGTGTTAGAGAACAGCATGTTGTGCAAAAAGTACTACAACATCATGCAATCAAATGTGAATTATTTCTTATTTGGTTGGAGAATATGAAATCAAACTCACCGGGTCGCAATTTTAGACTGATCATCTGCGGACTCAGCTGAACAGGCTCTTGCATGTTGAACGATTTGGATAAAGGTTCATTCTTCTCCGTTTGTTGGACGCTGCGAGGGTAGATCATTTCTTCTTCAGCGCAACCTCTTTCCATCAACTTCGCTCGGGTTTCGCAGCGTGCTGATTCCTGTTCACCTGCCTTGGTGAAATTCTTGATGGAAAGTATGCAAAAAAGAATTGGATGGGAATTTTAAAAAGGTTTTTAACTAAGTTTTAGCAAAAACTAAGAAAAAATTGTGCTTTCAAAGTTTCCACATGGTTATTTAAATAAATGGTCAAAATCTTGTGATCTCATCAGAGATAATGAAAGATAATGAAATGAAACAGGATGGTGCTGAGAAACATACCAGCTGTTGGCACCAAGCACAGTATGGTCCAGATCTGATACAGTCGCTGCAGGAGTTTATTATGGACTTGGAGCAAACCTCTTCTTTTTGACACCATCCTACAAAGAATAACACAATTGAGAACTCATTGACTGCACCTAGAAATTCATTCATTCATCACGAGGGTCACAGGGGGTGCTGGAGCCTATCCCAGCTGTCTTTGTTGCGAGAAGCGGGGTACACCCTGAACTGGTGGCCAGCCAATCACAGGGCACATATAGACAAACAACCATTCACACTCACATTCATACCTATGGACAATTTGGAGTGACCAATTAACCTAGCATGTTTTTGGAATGTGGGAGGAAATCGGAGTACCCGGAGAAAACCCGCACATGCACGGGGGGGAACATGCAATCTCTACACAGAGATGTGTGGAATTGAACTCGGGTCTCCTAGCTGTGAGGCCTGCGCGCTAATCACTTGTTCGCCGTGCAGCCGCACTTGTGAAATAAACCACCTCATTACACATGCACGGCACAAATACTCGCTTTTCCATGACAATGGAGGACCAAATTACAATATATGCAGCGAGTCATAAAATATGAAAAAAATGTTTGTTTTGTGTAATTGAAAGACAGTAAATTGTTAAATCTTTAAGTATGGCTATTTTAAAATTTTCACATTTTTTTCCAAATTCTATTTTCAATTTTTCCTAATGGCAAGATGTTTTAACTTACCATTTGGAGCCAATGACAGGAGGAAGAACAGCAGGAATAATGAGAAATGACGACACATGTCCTGACAAAAGTAAGAAAGATAAACATAAGAACTTGGAACTTATTGGTCCTGCCTAATGTGAACAAAAAATGTGGCTGGTATCGATAATTTCACTGTCAGCCCTCCATCAGCGATTTATATAAGCTTACGGAAGAAATCAAATAGCATTGCCTTTAACTTACAAGAGAACATATCACCCAATTTACATTGACTAATTACAACTAAATTAAAAATATATAAGCCCTTACAGGATCTCCTGCTTGTCTGCCATCAAATTTGGAGGAGCACGGAGCGAAAATTTCTCACATGACAGGGGCTACTTAAAGGGGTGTGGGTGCAAAAATGACATCATTCACCCGCACGGAGTGACGCGGACCTCGCCGATACAAAAGGCATTAAACAGGCTTTATGGTGGAGTCAAGAACACCGATCTTAACTGTGACCTTCAATTGAGGCCTCAGTGAGTTCTTTGGATACTGTTGTGGGGTCTTTTGTGACCTCTTGGGTGAGTCGTTGCTGCGCTCTTGGGGTAATTTTCTCTGGCTGGCCACTCCTGGGAAGGTTCACCACTGTTCCATGTTTTCGCCATTTGTGGATAATGGCTCTCACTGTGGTTTGCTGGAGTCCCAAAGCTTTAGAAATGCCATTATAACCGCTTCCAAAGTGATAGATCTCAATTAATCTCAGTTTGTTTTGTTATTACAGGCGGGCAATCACTTTTTCCACACAGAGACTATACATGTATTGATGACTATACATTTAAATGAGTTCTTTTAAATACACAGATAAATAATGAGAATTACCAAGTGACCACTGAGGCGGCCGGCGTTGGATCTCTTTTATTCTTATCATGACTTGATAGAATTACTAGCGCACACTCAACATCTTGTCTATGTTTGTTTGTGACCCACATCCTCTCGACCAAAGTGAAATTGACAGCTATGACACCGATGGAGAAGTCGACGGGAATAAAACACATTTCTTGTTCTGTTCTATTTGCATGTCAGTTTACAGTTATAGTGCTGCTTTTATGTCATGAAAAGGTATTATTTGTGAATACAGTGGAACCTCTTCAAGGTAAAATATATATGCACTTTGTATTGCATTGAATGCATGAAAAACTAATATAATATATAATTGTAAGACACTTTTATTTTTAAAGTATTTGGTTCTGGAATGGATTACTGACAATAACAGACAAGCATATATTTGGCTAGGTTTCTAATGTACAGAGAAAATAATTATGTTGTTATTTTACTATGGTATTGGAGTAGCATCCCGATGCTTAAATCTTTTGAGTAAAAAAGTATTCAGTCTTCATTGCCACAACATTTTTTTTTTACTTTACTCTCTGCATGTTAACTTCCTCTATAGAGAACAGAGAGCTTTTGTTTTCATCATAGTTGTTCAAGAAGTGATTTTATGAATAAAGTAAGTAAAAAATGTAAAATGATCAATTACCAATTACATTTTTAAAAATTGGTTAAACGAAAGAAAAACTACAAAGTCTGACTTACAAGAATCAGGAAGAGGCGTGTGGTCTTTTCCCTCTGTGGCTGACTGCTACACTGAAGACTCAGTTGCAGGAAGTATGAATCAACTAAAAGTGTGTTAAAGTGCCCAAAGCTTGTTACACAACTTTATGGCTATTTAATTCACAAAAATTATCAGAATTTGTGAAGTAATAACACTTAATTTATCTAAACAGTTGTAGTATTTTACTACAATCAATGTAGTGTTATCGTATATTAATCCAACGTATTTTCATTACAGATGCTGTAATCTTCACCAAGATGTGTTCCTAAACAGGAAGTCAAAGAACAACCATATTTAGCCTCCTATGTGGGCGTAGCTGAACTTCTTAAAAACCGGCCAAATAAGTGCCTTTGAAGCAAGAGAATAATTTATAAAGAAGTTTAAAATGTGATTTTTAGGGGATTATTTTGAGTCATAATACATATCCATACAAGAGTAAGATTGATTGCAGCTACAAAGAGTTTCAAAAACAAAATAAAAAAAAGAAAAAAAATGGGGACGGCAACCTTTACCTTCAAAAGTGCCATCACTTCGGTTCACATCCTAAAATAGGAAACTATCCAGTTTACTTGCTGACTGTTGTGAGTCTCATAAACTTAACACATGCAATTATGATTGTTTGCTAAATGAATAACACGAACCACAAACGCCAATTTAATGGAAAGTGAAAGAATTGCGAAGGACTGACTAGAAGTTACGACTCACTGTTGTGCAACACAAAATAAGGCATTTCACAAGCATTTATTCTGTAACATCTACTCTAAATTAGAAAGACCGTGTACGTCTGAGAGAGAGAAGAAGAGAGGAAGAACCGATTTGTTAACGCCCAAGTATGTATAAACTCAAAAGTTGTGAATAGATGCATAAAAACATGCAAGGTGGAGGTTTGTAGGTTTTTTTTTTTTTTTTACTCCGACTAAACATCTTTAGGGATGACAACCCCGATTATTTACTAAACTTTCTTCCCAGCTGGATGTGTGACCAGAAAAAATGAGAAACTGAAAAAAATACAATAGAAAATACATGAGATGGTAAAGAGTTTATTAACAGCAGGGATTTAACTTGCTGTATTTTTTTCATAGCATTGCCTCAATTTTATACATAAATCCTGCTAAGATTGAGGATCTTGTTTTTTTTATGCAACATTTTAATGGCAAGGCCTGACCTGTGCCTACTTATTATGTTTATTATTTATTTATATAATGTTCAAAATGAACCAAACTATGATTATGTGTCTGCTGCATTTATTCATGATAAACTGCTGGGTGGTGCATTGGTAAATATTGTCCCCACAAAGGCATGCGTCCCCCACAAATGATGTCGAATAACTCTACAGCAACCAAGATCTTCAATCTGAAAACCCAGAAGATGGTACCTGTCGTCGGTCTCGAAGAATGTGTTGTTGGTGTAAGATCCAAAGAACTGCGGAGTAAATAAAGAGGTCATTTCAATATAAAAATGTTGCACTGCCATTGTCACAAAAACACTGTTGTACATCACTCGAGTTCTGACATGGTCCCTGAACATCTCGTGCCTGGTAAAGAAATCTCATCAAAGACTGTTCTTTTGAAGGAAGTTTATCTTTGGCCTTACCGGCAAGCCAGAGGAAGGCTCGATGAAGTCAGCCCAGAATCCTTCTCTCTGCAGGATGAAGCAGATGTCCTTTGCTCCATCTACAAACTAGAGAGGAACAATAATACTTTATAATAAAGATAATGACTAAATGGATGAGTGAGGCGGTAACTGTAGTGGAATAAAATTGGAATATAAAAAAACCCAGTATTTAAGAATATTCGACAGTAGTCGTCATAGTAGAAACACAGATTCAGTTTAATAACCATGAGATCTGTGAACCATCAGCACTGTGTTAAGTCAAATCAAATCAACTTTATTTGTAGAGCCCTTTTCCTGCAAAGACATACAACACAAAGTGCTTAACAGAATTAAGAACAATTACCACAATTAAAAGGAAAAACAATTACGAAGAAAGCCCCTCCCTCCCACCCTCCATACTAGACACACACAGGGTCCGCGGGGGTTGATATGGTAAAAGCAGATCAGATAAATAAGAAGGTGCAAGGCCGTTAAGCTAAACATTTAAAAACCAGTAAGAGAATCTTAGTCGGCTAGCTAACCTTGTCAAGCATCTGCTCTCTCTCTTCCTCAACAGCGGAAGACCATGATGTCATATCATTCTGTGTCTTTTGAGTCACTGTGACCACGGTCACTTGAGAGCTTGGGGCCTCAGGAAACAGGCATTGGAGATCTGGGTGACACATTGTGAAGAAATCACATTTTCTACAGTAATTACATTTCTTCAGTGGTGCTTTAAATAACATTACAAGATCGAATGTACCAAAACACACTGTCAGGGTCACATGATGTACTGTTTACTTACCATTTACTCGCTTTTGTTCAGTGAATTACCTTGCTGTAGTTTATCAGGGCATGGCTGTATGACGCACTCCACACATGATTTGGCTACTCCACTGTTTGCTGCTCCACTGTCATTCTGATTGACTGCTGAGTCATCTTCTTTCTGTGTATAGAAGTACACATGGACATGCACATATGCAATGTTAAGTGATGAGTAGGCATAGGCTGGTATGAATTTCTGACAGTATGAAAATGTTGGGCAAACATTACAGTTTCAGGGTATTGTAATTACTGCTCTAAAATGTGTTGTTGTGAACTAACGTTATTAAAAATACAAAAAAAGTCAATATTAAACCAAATAATATAACACAATGGAAGTGGAAGTAAGTAAGTAAGTAAGTAAGTAAGTAAGTTTTATTTATATAGCACCTTTCTCAGACAAAAGTCACAAAGTGCTTCACAAAAGGCAAAACACAGGGTTAAAATACACATAAAAAATACAATAAAACAATAAAACAATGTACAATAAAAATAGACATAAAACAGTACATAAAAACAGTATACAATAAAATAGACTAAATAAATATATGATGGTCATAATACCCTAAATCTACTGAGCTGGGTATGCCTGCAAAAACAAGTGAGTTTTAAGGTTACTCTTAAATGCATCGACAGAGTCAAGCGAACGCAGGGAGGGTGGAAGGTCATTCCAGAGCCTCGGCGCAACAACCTGAAAAGATAGGTCTCCTCGGGTCCTAAAACGACTACGAGGGACCATGAGTAAATTTTGATCTGACGATCTCAGCCTCCGAGAGGGGGTATAGGGGCGCAACAAGTCTCGTATGTAGACAGGGGCCTGGCCGTGCAAGGCTCTAAAAGTGAGCACCAGGATTTTAAAATTCACACGGAATGAGACTGGGAGCCAATGAACATGAATTTAAAATAAATGTAAATATTTCTAAATAAATAGTAAATAATTAAAATGCAGTCTACCGTGGCTATACCTGCAAAACAAGTCACAACAGAATATTTTCTTAGCTAAAAAAGGCAAAACATGCAAATAAATACAATCAAGTTGCGACATAATTAATTAAAAAAAATGTAACGTTAATATTTCATAGTGAATGTCACACTTTTCCACAAACTGCAATGTTAAGCGGTTGTTGCTCGTTGTTGAGTCGAAAATGAACAGTTTATCCCACTTATCCTCAAATCATTTCTCATACTGAATCACAACTTTTTTCACATTTGGTGACTCCCGACGTGAATGTCAACCGACAACGGCGACAACATTGCGGCTGTACCGGCACAGCTCAATGCAAATGAGGCCGCTATGAACTTTTGGCAACACATTGAAGCCCAATTCCAACTGCAAGGAATAACACAGGATGTGATGCAAAGTATTTCCATGCAGTGGCCACGCTGGACCTCCACTTTCTCTTATAACATAGAAACGGTATGACTCACAATTTTAGTGGTTTTGAAACCATGACTAAGCAGGTGTTGTGCAACACATCTACAGTAATATTACAATACTATAATTTATATTCTTATACAGATTAAATTGGCTAAATGTTTATTTGATTATCTGTTGAAAGTTTCTGCATTTAAAAAATATATATAATTAAAATGTGGATTGAATAACCATGAGTGCGTTTGTATATTTGACTTACAAAAAACTCATTCATAGGCAGCCTGGATAAACATCGTTCACAGTTTGGTGAGGCAGACAGAAGATCAGGAACCGTCCTTTTTGTGAGTCTCATCTTGTCCTCGGAATTTTTTTCCAGATTACAGTCAAAACCTACATTACCGGGCAGAAGGGAGACCTGGTTTTTGACACCAGATGGCACCATGGTCTCATCCAGCCACGATGGAAGTGGTTCTGAAAAAGAAGACAGCCGCAACAATAATTCTTAACCTGATTTAGATTTTGTAACAAGGGCTAGTAATTGCGTACCACTTATGGAAGGGACTGTTGCTACATGGCGAACAGCTGAGCTATGGCATCCAGTAATAGACAAGCCCTTGGTTCTGGCAATATGATGCACCAGAGCCTGAAGCCCAGGGAGATATGTAGCCAGTCTGGTTCTGCTGTACAGCACCTGAGCACATAATTGCAAAAACTTTGTTAGCTTCAAATATACACATTGTGAACCATTCCTTTCCATGACCATATGTTTCGCTAACAATCATTCTCACACAAAAAAGCTGAGTTGTTTTCTGATTCTGCAAAATGGAAGCATTTTGATATTGTTGAGCTAATAAATGCTTGTGTTCTTCGTCTGTATGTATACCTCACAAAAGTGAGTACACCCCTTATATCTACAAATATTGATATCTTGTTGAAATCCGCATCAAGCTCCTTTGAATGGAGTGTGATTGCCACCTGTTGCTCTGTTGAAGCTACAGCATCTTGTTCTTTGTTATCAGCAGCCCTGGCACAGACCTGTGTGTAATGTGGAGACCAGTCACAATCACATTGTTAATGTATATTGTTTTAAATAATCGGTCGTACACATCATTTGCAATAGTTTAGCAATTTAATCAACCTTGCTTTGGGATTTAGTGACAATTTAGTGACAATTAGCTTGCCCCCCCCCCCCCCCCCCATGACGGACTGTATTCAAGCAAACAGATCTGTAATGAAAACTTTTCAGTCTAGCTATTTAGACAATAATGGCGTGTTGACTGTTTTTAAGTAAATACACAGTCACCCTATACTGCTAGTATATCCGTGTTTAATTTCCATAGCATTGTCATTTTGAGGAAAATATACTTCAATCAAATAAAAGTGATTGCTGAAATATGTGGAGTGTACTCACATGTGTAAGATATAGCAACTATCTACCGCCTTCTATTAATATATCTACCACTTAATGAACCACTTGCATTGCATCCGATATTTAATCATAGTCACATCATCCATCACATTGAACTTACTGTCGCCATCCTCCGGTTCCTTGCAGTTTTTTGTTCGGTATCTGTTAGATTCGAACACAAGACAGTAAGGACCCATTCGCAAACATACAAGTTCAAAGTTTAATAAAAATGTATGGATTAACACAAAACTGCACCTTCATAGATCCATTGTGCACATGAATTAATTATGTTAAAATGTTTACTTGTCTATTAACACCATGTCCTGCAATTTTGTCAAGTAGAGATGGGCTTTTCATATCACGATTAGAATGACAAAAATTGCCATAGTTATATTCAAAATATAAAGGAATCTATCCTAATACTGAGTACTTGTGTGTTTGTATGTACACCAATGGACAGACTTGGCATAGGTTCATCTCAGTAGCAGTGCAGTAAAATAAACATTGTGGTCCATGCTTCATTTAACGCTTAACAACCACTCTGTTTTCACTTATTATAGCCATTATTCCATATGCTCTGAATATGTCCCAGTGAATTACCATCAAACGAAAAAAGCTTGCAGTAAAAGGTAAGGTTCAACTGAATAAACAACAGACTTACCAATGTTTACCCACGAATGGCGAAAAGTCACAGGATTATTTACGTCCAATCGTAGTAATGACTGATGGGCGTCCGCCGATAACGTTTTAATATCTATACTGTAAAAAAACAAGAACTCTGAACTTACGTAGACACAAGGGCAAGGAATGGAACCAACGTCATCAGTCCCCGACTAAGCTAATGCTGCTGGAACACGGCTTCATTCGTCTTGTTATTGCTGGCGCTTTGCAAACCAGCTTAGAAGCGCATTACCGCCACCAACTGGATGGGAGAAAATTTACTCTCCTTCCTGGGTAGCCCCCAATCCAGAATGTACCCCCAAACTCAGCTGGGATAGGCTCCAGCTTACACGTGACCCGAATGAGGATACAAATGAGTATGGAAATTGGTGGATAGATGTAATTTTTTTTGGCATTTTTGTGCTTTTTTCCCCTCCTGTTCTCGTGCTGTGCCATCTTATGTCCAGTAGATGTCACTGTAGGACATATGGCAGATAAAATAATTTTTCCCCCATAACCTTATTGAAAAACAGATAATAGAAGTGACAACGAAGACAGGACAGTTAATATATATTTAAAATATAACATAAATACATTTTAAATTTTAGTTGTTCGGAATATCCTGGGTTGTTGTACTGCGTTGCCCGTGACGTCTATAACACTGACCAATTAGGAGTAAGTGGACGCCTCCATCAGGAAGTGAACAGGGGGGGAGATAAACGGACCCGAAGAACAAACGCGTTGTTATCCTTTGGTCCAGGGAGTCAATCTGTAGTCATGTTATTAACAAAACTTACGTCTACACTCAGGTATATATATTCTGTCTGGTACCGTCACGATTTTGTTTCTTGTTTATATGAGTTTTATGGAAATCATAAAATAAAAGCATGTGCATAACAAAACAATTTTTGCTTCTTTCAGACAGAGAACTATCTGCAGACTGCATCGAATTCAAGGACACATGGTGAGGGAATACTTCTGCAATAAATGAGTGCTTTGTAGTATTCCAGTGAAGTGTTAGAAGATGTCTATGTACTACAGTGATACATGATACATGGTGCTGTTTTTATACATGAAAAGAAATGACCAGATGCCTTCTCAATGTTATTTTGGACCAGATGTCCAGTCATGTGGAGCCAGAAGTCCTCCTGGAGAAGGTGAACAGAGCTGGTGTGATCACCATGAACAGACCGAAAGTCCTAAATGCCCTCAACATGTCCATGATCCGACTGATTTACCCTCAACTCAAGGTATTCCTAGTTATTCACCTAGGAATTGTGTATGTGTGTTTCTTAGACATAATTTTGGATGTTTTAATCATGTAACAGTTTTGGTATGCAGACCAAATGATGTAAACTATGACCCCGTTCCGAATGACTACAATCCTCAGTCCATTTCTAAGCAGACCACCTTGAGGAAGCTTGTTTTGGTTACTACCCAAAGATTGAGGGTATGAATGTAGATGGACTGGTAAATTGAGAGCTTTGGCTTATAGTACAGAGCTTTCTTCACCGCGACCGGATTACTGTAGACGCCTCACAATAAATCTGTGCCTCACATGTGAACAAGAACAAGACCCTGAGAAACGTAACCCATTGTCATTCAGGAAAACCGGCAATGGCTGTTCCAGGGTATAATAATAACTCCAGGCAAATCACCAAAGAAGACTCGGTGTTCCAACAGCAAATAAAAACCAGACAAAAATTTACCTATTAATGAACATACCAGCCCGTCTTCAAACATACACTACCAGTCAAAAGTTTGGACACACTTTACTCATGTTATTAAATATGAAAGTGTGTCCAAATCTTAATGATGACTGACCTATTGAATGACTAATTAAATTGTAAAAACATTGATATGCTGGTTGATGTCTGGACTGGTGTCATTAAAGCAAGGAACTAATAATACAATTGATATAATAAAAATGTTTTTTACAGCATTTTTACCAAATGAACTCCTGTGTGTCTTGCAGAAATGGGAAAGTGACAGCGAAACCGACTTGATAATTATCAAAGGAGCTGGTGGTAAAGCCTTTTGTGCTGGTGGAGACATCAGAGGTAAATGCTCACTCTACAGGTAATTCTAGTTATATAATCACTAACATTTTTAATACTTCTTTTCAGCAATAACCGAAGCTGGGAAAGCTGGAGATCCACTTACAAAGGTCTTTTTCCGCGAGGAATACATGCTGAATAACGCGATAGGTACGTTTTATATGAACACTAGACACAGATGTGTATTTATGTTAAATCCCCTGCACTTTCCCACAAATCGAATAAACGTTTTATTTGCATTAACACCCATGTGATGTTTTCAGGAACATGCAGGAAACCATTTATTGCCTTAATTGATGGGATAACAATGGGAGGGGTAAGTCATATTGCTTTAATTGGAGAATATCAGATGACAAAATATCTATTAAGATATTAAACATAAGGACATACCTGCTAGAGGTGGGAATTTGACTAAATTTCATGATTGTTATCAGGAAAATCCATCAATTGTTACTGATCTTAGGGTGCATGGTACAAATGGCCTGAATGTGTTGCAAATATGATTTTTATATCATTATAATAATCAATAATGTGTGCTTCCCTCTTCCCTGACAGCGATACATAAGCTATGTATCGCTATAAGTCAAATATTTTTGTATTTTTAATATTTTTGTAGTTTAAGTTTAGAAAACCTGTTTGTGACCTTCTACATGTGATTTTTAATATTATTGAAGCCCTCTAGACATGAAATAGCACCCCTATAGTCTCTTTTACAATCATATCACTCAATATAGTCGTTTTAATCAGAGCAAATAACACCAGCGTTTGTGTGTGTTACAATATTTATTGTAATCTTCCGGACTTGGACAGGAAGTGATGTCAGGGATTCAGGAAGATGACGCTGTAGTTGAAGTGACACAGGCTCCGCAACGGGGTAGAATGTAGCCAAGTATTATTGTTGGTGAAATGCACACTTTTATCTTTTTTTTTTGTGAGGCTTGCTTTGGCATGGGGGCACCAGATGCCATTGAAAACAGTAGTAACGCCTTGAGCCCACTAGGTGGCGACAAATACCGTTGACAGAACACGCTTGTGTGTGAATTTGACTAGGACTTGTTTTGGCAGGGTACTTCAAGGTTCTTGGCTTACTTTGGTGTGAGGAATGTTAGCATTATTTACACCAGAGGTTTTAAAATTCCAACTTTCCAACATGTTTAGCCTTCCCTTGGAATGTTGTCATTATTTTGTCATCCTCTGCCTGCAGGGAGTTGGTCTGTCAGTTCATGGACGTTTTCGAGTGGCCACTGAGAGAACACTGTTTGCCATGCCAGAAACTGCTATTGGTAAGCCGCAATGCTGGTGGTAGTACTCAGAAGAGCTCTTCAAACTTTCAGGGATATTGTTTTATGTTGAAGTCAGAACCATATTGATATTAAAGGATCAGCAATGTGTTACTTAAAGTAACAGAAAACCAACCTCAATTATTGGTTGTGTATGTCAGTGCGTCTGCACCAGTGGCATCATTAGGCCTATTTTAGAATTAAAATTAATTAAAATGTTCTTAAGCCCCCCTAAATAATTGATATTTTTATTGAATTTTTTATTTTATTTTTTTACAAAAAAAAAAACTCTGACAAATTTCATATAATAGGGCAAAAGCAGGCCAATAAGCAAGCCAATAAGCAGGCTAATACTAGCCCACTAGTAGTAGTAATAATCAGAAGAAAAATAATGATAGTAATAATAATAGGCTAATTATTAATATGATAATTATTATTATATAATTAATCGCAGCGCTTGAGCAGCGGTTTTTCAGTGTAGATTGTGTGTACTTATGTAAATTTAATGGTGGCCTAAAACTATTGAGTATCTCTACTAAATCTTTCCAAAAGTGGGAAAGTTATATCCCGGTTCTTGTTTGTTTTTTTTTTTGTTTTTTTATTATTTTTTTTATGTCTACTACATTCATTCATATCCTGTGCATCTCCAGGGGGCTAAGCCCCCCCCCCCCATTCTTAGAACCTAGTGACGCCCCTGGTCTGTGCGTTGGAGGATGTAAAAATAAACTAAGACAAAGGTGCTAGTCTGATGATGGACGAGATAGAGACTGAGGCTGCGAAAGCTGCGCCATTTATGTACTCTTGGGACATTGCCCAGGTGCAAACTAACTCCGCCCACAGGACTTAATAACATAAAACAGGGACACACAAATACCTACGTACGTACGTACATACATACGTACATAAACAACAGGCACTGTGGAGGCTGGGTCTGTCATAACAAAAAGTGGAGAAAGTGAAGGAAGACGTTTACATTACACAATGAAGTCCTAATCATGCTCTATTGTTGCTATGGCAACACATCTTATCACTCATCAGAAAGGGCAAAATTCCGAATGTAATGTATAACCTTCCAATGACCCGTCACACTATTTTGCACTTTACTAAAGTGTTAATATCTCTGTGACAACCTCAACAGATTTAACCGCCCTGCCATAATCTGCCACACTTAATACGTTTTCAGATGTGAATCAGGTCAGCTCATCTAATCCTGCTCTCTGCCGTTCACTGAGCATCATGCCACATCCACCGTGACCCTTAAAGCTTCTGTTCCTGTCAAATACTCAAATGGTAACATTCACAAAAACACAGACTTCATTTCAGAGATTAGAGATGCGGATTGTGTTGACAGACAATAACGAGAAAACATTTCATTTGTTTGCGTCACATGTTTAAGGGAAATCAGCCTCGAGGAAAGGAGTTCTAACAATAGTGTATGTAAAGCAGTCATTCATGCATCTTGGATCGGATTCTATTGTGTTTGCTAGTCTACCTGCTGCCATAGTGTGGAGTTCATTGATGTTCATTATGTGCTGCGGCTTCTTAACTCTCATTTTTACCGTGACAGGTTTGTTCCCTGATGTGGGAGGTGGTTATTTTCTCCCCAGGCTTCGAGGAAAATTGGGACTCTTTCTGGCCTTGACTGGCTTCCGTCTCAAAGGTCGCGATGTGCAGAGAGCCGGAATTGCCACTCACTTTGTAGAGTCTAAGAAGGTAATTGTCACGTAATTGACGTTGACATGAAGGAAAGTGGCTGCACGGTGGATAAGTGGTTTGTTCGTGGGCCACACAGCTAGGAGAGTCGAGTTCAATTCCACGTTCCGAGTTTGCATGTTCTCCCTGTGCTTGTGTGGGTTTTCTCCGGGTACTCCGGTTTCCTCCCACATTCCAAAAACATGCTAGGTTAATTGGTGACTCCAAATTGTCCATAGGTATGAATGTGAGTGTGAATGGTTGTTTGTCGTTGTTTGTTGAACTAAATGTTTGACATGAGGTTGTCTGCTCAAAACATTGTAAGATACAGTCAAACTCTGATTTGTTTACATTCGGAATATGGCTTTTTTTTTGTTTGTTTGTTTTTATAAAGTAATATAAATTCTACAGAAATCATCACTATAGTGGTCACATTGATGTTATTAATGAGTGCATTTTTTTTGCATTCAACTCTCCTTTTGCTGCAATAGATATCTGACTTGGAGAAGGAGCTAGTGGACTTAAAGTCGGCCTCTACTGAGAATATTTCCCGAGTGTTAGACTCCTTCCAGAAGGAAGTAAAAAACCAGCAGACACACAAATGCTTTTCATTTGGATATACTGTGTTGTTTGACTTGGGTGTTTGTGCTTTTGTCCTTTCTCAGAGCAGCTTTGATTCTGACAAACCGTTTGTCTTGGAGAAGCACATGTCTGATATTGACAGGTAATGATGCAGTTCTACCTTCAGTTGTTTCAAATAGATGCTATCATACTGTCAAAATACAATGGAACCTTAGTTGGTATTTATTAATTCCTTCCAAAAGGTCCAATGACGTCATAGATTTCTCTGTGCCAGGGAAGATATGCGGAGAATGCTCTCTGCAGACTGAAATCTGAGGAAAAGTACAGCTCAGACATGCCTTGACATATATGGTTAAAAGTCTTGCACATGTATGTTTATTTACCCATGCCATTATCAATCCGGCTAATCGAGATATACACTAACTGAAATTATGTAAATGTAATTAACAAAGCGCTGCACGGCGGTCTAGTGGTTAGCGCGCAGACCTCACAGCTAAGAGACCAGGGTTCAATTCCACCCTCGGCCATCTCTGTGTGGAGTTTGCATGTTCTCCCCGCGACTCCAAATTGTCCATAGGTATGAATGTGAGTGTGAATGGTTGTTTGTCTATATGTGCCCTGTGATTGGCTGGCGACCAGTCCAGGGTGTACCCCGCCTCTCGCCCGAAGACACCTGGGATAGGCTCCAGCACCCCCCGCGACCCTCGTGAGGAAAAAGCAGTAGAAAATGAATGAATGAATAATTAACAAAGCGCTGCACGGTGGACGAGTGGTTAGCATGCAGTCCTCACAGCTAGGAGAAATAAGTTCAATTCCACCCTCGGCCATCTCTGTGTGGAGTTTGCATGCGTGGGTTTGTTTGCAACCTGCAGAAATATTCACTGGAGTTGCCACAAACTAATAATAATACAACACAGTACGTTCTATAAGTGTACAGAATTTTAGCGCACAGCTAGGAGACCCGGGTTCGACTCCCTGCTCGGGCGGTATGGAGTTTGCATGTTCTCCCTGTGCATGCATGCGGACTCCAGGTTCCTCCCACATTCCAAAAACATGCTAGGTTAATTGGCCACTCCAAATTGTCCATAGGTATGAATGTGAGTGTGAATGGTTGTTTGTCTATATGTGCCCTGTGATTGGCTGGCGACCCTTCCAGGGTCTTGCCCCAAAGACAGCTGGGATAAGCTCCAGCCTATTGAAGATAAGAAATAAATGAATAAAAAACACGCTAACTGGGCTGTACTCTAACCGAGGTATCACTGTAATTAAAATTGTTTACATTAGCTGACATATCAGCGCTGTTCTTTTCATCCCCACAGGCTGTTTAGCTCAAGCAGTGTGGAGGGCATCATGCAGAACCTGAAGGCAGACGGCTCAGACTTTGCAAAGAAACAAATTGAGGTACATGAGTTTTTATTGTATTCCTGTTTGGCCATTAAATGATCATCATCGGTCATACTATATAAAGGGGGAGGTGTCCATACATTTTCCTGTTTTCTGTTTTCTCACCATCTGGTAAACCTCTGGGGCTGGAACAGAGCCAGGCCAAGTCAGCATATGTTAGTAATTAGCCGTTGCCTCAGTTAAGTACTTAATGGGGTTAGTCTTGTCCTGGTCTTGTGCCGTCTTGATCACAAGCCCCCCGTGTTTAGTGGCTGCCTTTTTACAAAGCAGCTTCAGTAAAACTAATTTCCCTAATTCTGTTTTTCACCTAATATCCATTTGCATCATCCACTGAGGTCTAAGCCAGAAGAGATTATACAAATACCTCAGATTATAGGCCCCGCCCCTGCACATGCTTTGTTTTCATTATCACACTGAATTAATAATCCAAAAGCACTTTACAATTGATAAAAAACATCCCACAATAACAAATGATCACATGTGGCACAATACATTTTTGACTTTTACCAAAAAACACTAACCAGGACATACACTAACCAAGGTTTTGACTTATTTTGTGTGTTTATCTGTAATATGCATATAGTAGCATCACAGTTTTCATTACGCAACATTATTTTGAGGGAAATGCATCAAATTAGCTTTGTTTTTCCGTGTGTGTGTGTGTGTGTGCTCCTGCAGGAATTATCCCGGATGTCTCCCACTTCCCTGAAAATAACCTTCAAGCAGCTGCAGACCGGTGCTACTCTCAGCCTGCAGGATGTGTTTGTCATGGAGTATCGCTTGAGCCAGGCCTGTGTGGTAAAGACCTCCACATCAGCATGTTACAAACATTACTTTCTATTTCAAATAATACATCAGATTTGAACTGTTTGTATCCATACATGTTTACATAAAAAAGTCAAGTGCTGCAATGTTGCTATAATTTCTCATACTTTGAGGCGTAAAGAAGATGCCAGCTAATTCCATTGTTTTGCTCTGCAGCATGGCCGTGACTTCTATGAGGGCGTACGAGCTCGTAAGTTGGATCAATAAAACACCATGTAGAATTGTAATGCAAACCTAACCGATGTTACATGAATAGTACTAATAATTCATGTTTGTGCTATATCATTGAGATGCTCATTAAGTTCATATACGTTTCCTCTAGTTCTGGTTGACAAGGACCAGAATCCCAAATGGAATCCATCAACTCTGGAGGAGGTGTGTGACCAGACTGTGGACCAGTGTTTCTCCTCGCTTGGAGAGATGGATATGTCTTTTTGATATCAACCAGCACCTTCCCTCATACACGTTAGGGTTGCACAAAAATTCATATTAAATCTTAACCTCGATTAACACAAACATGTAGGGGTGTCACACGGTTAAAATGCGATGATATTTGTCGTTTAGGGAACATTGTCTCATGAGAACAGGGCAATCAGAAGCGAAGGATAATACAGTTTTTTGTGATAAAACAAATGTATGATGCAATATGTGATGTCATCAACATTGACTCTCAACACAAAACACATTTTTATAGTTTCATAATCATGGTTTTACATGCATAAAACAATTCTACATGCATAGAAATGTGTTTCCAAAAACAAGATGTGGCAGTGAGACACCATCTTCTTGTTTTGTTTGAGTTATTTATCGAATTCAGTCGTGTTTCTCACCTTTTTTTGTCAAAATGCTGCATCTTGCAACTTTATTTGGCTCCATTATGGGTTCCTTTTTGAAGAGAGAAACACTATTCAATTACCCATCACCATTTATCACTGCATCATGGTAACGCACTTTAAGCATCAAGTGAGCTGTTCTTTTAATGTAAACAAGAATTCATGACACCCCTGACATGCAATCAAATTTCTGTCAAAATTCTTCTTAACGGGCTTAACACACAATGTTGTACTGAAGGACTCCTGCTCCTCCTCGCTCTTCCCATCTCTCAGCAAGCCTTGCCGAGGGCGCCTTATCATTAATCAGCTGGCGGGAGGAGCAATTTTATTAATTTACTTTTCTTTTGACTTGCATTTATTACTAGCATGCGTGTACTAGCAAGGGAGAGTGAGTGTGTCATATTTTTGACTTGTTTATTTTCAGTCTTTCTATTCATTTCTATTAAGAAAGTCCTCTGTAAGCTGTCCTTCCGGGACCTGCCATAAAGAACAACAGAAAGATTTTGTTTGTTATTTTTGTTTTTTAAACAGAATTAATGACATTAAAATCAAGCATACAGCAGAACTATATTTATTAGAGCACAGTAATGGTTATAATCCTGAAGTAACGTCTTTTTTTTCTTGAGAAACTTCAGATCTTCCGGATCGGATTCAGGATCCAACACATATGTATGTGAAAAGCGGATATTTTCATTTTAAAAAGATAATTTTCCGTTTATTATTCGCAGCTAGCGGCACAACACTAGAAGTCCTCCTAGGCACTTGGGAATGTGACCAACCAATTAGCACAGATCGTTTTCAATGGAAGCACAAAATCCAAAGAAAAACAACTGGAATAGGTGCAGAATCTTGAAGATCTAGAAAGCTTTCTATACTGCTTATTGTGCGTAGGAGTCCACAACTCGATACAAAGGCCTGAAAAATGAGAATAATAGGTCTCCTTTGGAAGAAACTGCTCATATACAGCATTTTATGACTTTACACGAAGATAAATCTTGAAGGTAATCTTTAACTTTACTTTTAAATTTCTATCACAGTATTAATAAAGTACAGTTTATATATCAAGTCACCCCTCCTCGATAAATGTATATAAAAATCCCAATGTTCTTCCACGACGTCACATACAGTTGCCGACTACAGTCGAGTTGTTTAGGCGAGTTCATGTTCATAGAGTGGACCAGGTGACCTATAAAGCATCATAGTACACATAACAGTACTCCTGTTGTCAAAACCTGCATGCTGATAGTTACTAAAAAATCTTGAAACAATCGCTCCACTATAAATCCTTCCCTTTGTCCTACATGGAGATGAACTGTGTAGTTCACAGCGTGTCATAAATGATTTACGGTCATTTTATGTGCACATCATTAAACTGCATTGCAGAATGCAAAAAGCCTGTGTCATGGACAGGACACTGTGCAAACACTGTATCATTCTGATTTATCATTCTGATTTATCATTCTAACCACAAGTGCTAGTAAGTGGCGCCTCTCTGGCTGGGCTTTTATGGCTTATTGTGTTGGAAAGTGAGAAGTGATCATGAGAGAAAATGTAGTTAAATGAGACGTTGTATAGTCACTGTCACTTGCATTTTACAGTAAACTCCAGTGTGGACAATGGTGGGAAATGTTTGTCACACTTAAATGTTTCAGATCATCAAAGAAATGTAAATATTAGTCAGTGGCAACACAATTGAGCATAAAAAAAAATCAGTTTTTAGATTATCTTTTATTATTAAGGAAGAAAGATTGCCCCTTAAACCTAGTAACTGGTTGAGTTACACAGCAACAACTGCAATCAAGTATTGATTAGCTTGCAATGAGTATCTTAAGAGAGATGTGGATGAATTTGTGGTAGACAGTTTATCATCACATTTCTCACAGCAAGTCTTCCAGGTCCTAAAGCAGCAAAACAACTCCAGACCATCACACTACCACCACCATATTTTACTCTTGGTATGATGTAGCATGTTTTCATTTCAAATGTTTTCACATTAAGTAATGGGACACACACCCTCCATAATGTTCAGCTTTTGCCTTGTTACACCACAGAGTATTTTCCCTGGGGGTCGGGGGGTCATCAAGATGTTTTGTGGCAAATTTGAGAGGAGCCTTAATGTTGATTATGTTCAGCAGTGGTTTTTTGGTCTTAGAACATCTCCCATCGCCGTTTTTGCCTGGTGTCCTCCTTGTGATGGCTTTCATGAACACTGATCTTAACTGAGGAAAGTGAGGCCTGCAGTTCTTTGGATGTTGTGGGGTCTTTTGTGACCTCTTGGATGAGTCGTTGCTGCGCTCTTAAGGTAATTTTTGTTCATGTTTTTTTGGCATTTGTGGATAATTGCTCTCACTGTGGTTTGCTGGAGTCCCACACCTTTAGAAATGGCCTAATAACCTTTACCAGACAGATAGATGTCAATCAATCTCAGTTATGTTTTAACAGGGGTACAATCACACAGGGCCATGGATGTTTGATTTTTTTTTTCCTCCCTTAATAAAAAGATGAATTTAAAAACTGCATTTTGTGTTCAGTTGTGTTGTCATTGACTAATATTTGCATTTCTTTGATGATTTGAAACATTTAAGTGTGACATACTTTATTACATACTGTAGGTGGGAAGGTATACTACAGCATTTTTTAGCCTACATCATTTGAAATGAAATGACTTCACTTGCCTCAGCCTCGCTGTGGTGCAACACTTCCCAGCAAGCTTCTCAAGCATAAAAAAAACAGTTTAATCTTTAGTTTGTTGGCAATATGTTTAGGATTACCCAGTCCACAAGGATTAGTGCACTGGTCCCATCGTTATTGTTGGTCTGCCTGCAGTGCCGTTCCCATGATGGAACAGTGGTTGATCCAAAGCTAGAAGGTTGCAGGTTTTCAATTGCAACATGATGACACCTACAAGCGTCTAAGCTACGGCAACATAAAGGAGATAAGTCCCAACTACCATTTTTATTATTTAACAGCAGTGTGTAAATGAAATGGGGCCGGTGTGGCCCCGGTGGGGCAAGTTTAACTTGTAATTGATGTCCTGCCTTTTTAGCCTTTTAAAATCATCATGACATCAACACTTTGGTAAATACAAATACATGAACTGAACAGAACCATGAAGAGCAATATAAATCCATTCCATGGATATGATTAGAAATCCATTCTCAAATATTCATATAATATTGAGTGTAGGAAATCTCATTTCGGAAGTTGGTATCAAACACTGGTCATTCTGCTTCACAGAGGCTCCGACTTTGATGCACTTAATCCCAAAACATGGGTGGGATCCATGTCTTGTTGAGAGGCCAGTTTCTAGAATCCGCCCACATGTACAGTATTTTCCGGACTATAAGTCGCACTTTTTTTCATAGGTTGGCTGTTCCTGCGACTTATACTCCAGAGTGACATATTAATGACAAAACTGTTTGTTACATAAACACTGGACACCTTTGCTGTTTATGTTTATTTTTTGTGTTGCTGAATAACTATTGCGCAGACCTCACAGCTAGGAGACCGGAGTTCAATTCCACCCTCAGCCATCTCTGTGTGGAGTTTGCATGTTCTCCCCGTGCATGCGTGGGTTTTCTCCGGGTACTCCGGTTTCCTCCCACATTCCAAAAACATGCTAGGTTAATTAGCGACTCCAAATTGTCCATAGGTATGAATGTGAGTGTGAATGGTTGTTTGTCTATATGTGCCCTGTGATTGGCTGGCGACCAGTCCAGGGTGTACCCCGCCTCTCGCCCATAGACAGCTGGGATAGGCTCCAGCATCCCCTGTGACCCTCGTGAGGAAAAAGTTGAATGAATGAGTTTGTAAAATAGATTATCCGCAAAAAATGCGACTTATAGTCCAGAAAATACAGTAATCAGGTCCTAAAGTAGTAGTAGTTGTAGTAGTTAGAATATTTTCATTCTGAACTGAAGGATGTCCCTAAAGTCTGGACATGTTTGGAAAAATGCGTACTGTGTATTATACTAGAGCTGCAACAATTAATCCACAGAACCACACTAATTATAATAAATTTGCATATTCATAAAAAACATCATGAGTAATGAGTTCAGGCGGGGCAATATGACTTCAAATAGTGGGCAGGGACTAACAGCTATTGCGGACGTAAGAAAGTGAAAATAAATTCCCATATCTACACGTTTATCCAGATTCTCACCAATTGAATCAGGTTGAATTGCTTCATGGAAGTTTCAGTGATTTTTGCTAATCCAGGTAAGAACAAAAAACGATGAAAAGGATAACATCCGCCTGTGCTTTCAGGCTTTGAGGTCCTTATGATCCTTACGGTACGTCACACTCAATGTAAGGGATGTCAATGTAGCGGCGGTCCACTTCCACCCACTGCTGCACAGCCCGAGTCATGATGTCCTCGGAGAGCTTCTGGGCGTACTCCAGCAACGCTGGGTTGACCTGAGGTGAGCCCACCTCAGAATGAAGCAGGTATGCCTTCTCTCCTTTTGTCCTCCCGACTTTACCGTCCTCCTTCACATTTTGGTCCACAGGGGTGCTCCTCTTGGATTTGACACACCCCATACTCTGGAGGATGGTGCATAGATTTACTGTGGGGTGGGTGCTGGTCTTTGGTTTTGGTTTCTAAAAGCAGTTTAGGTTCATCCTAAGGGGTCCTGTCATCCACTCCCACTTTCACCCATGGCGAAGTATCCACATATGGAGGTATTACACAATAGCAGAGGGTAATTTAGTGGGTAAGCCCATTCCTGTGTGGGTCCGTATGTGATACAGAGTGCAGGTCTCTCCTTTCTTGGGCTGCACAGAAAGAAAAAGGGAGGACGACGTTGAATTATTTGACATCAACCAGCCTAAAAATACCAGATGGCGAGGAGTTGATGAAAGAACGCAATCATTTGTGGCCGTGGCAGCTGCGTGACCCGAGCTTTAAAGGCTGCCGGGCGGCTCAGGGTGATTTTTGAAAAGCCACCCTGCTCTTGTGCACATCGAGTGTTTTATGACTCAATCCTTTGGCCTATTTTAGCTTGCATGACACAAGGACGTCTGGAGTCATGCACTACTGCTGCTGTTGGATTGTAAAAGCTGCTTCTCCCATCTGCTCCACTACAACAGCCGAGTCATGCTGAGGGCTCCTTTTTTTGGCTAAGTCCTTCATTCACAAAGATGTTCTATCTTCACATCACATGTACTGAATGATACATGAGATGGGCGGGGAAAAAAAAACACACAGCATGGTTGTGATGCTAGCATAACCTTTCTTCACTGTAGTAAACACTAGCAATTAAACTACAAAACAGCAGTATGTATTGATTTGGGTAAACACATACTCACACATACTTTGAAGTTTTTTCTCCATTCCTGTGAGAATGAATAACCCAAGGTCCTTCAAAGAGTAATAATCCTCATGTCCTACAGAGTGATGTAAAGTCTTCTCGTCGCCTCCTTCAGACACAAAAGCAGTGGCGTGAACTTGACTTGCTATGAACCATAAACATCAACAAAATTAATCCTTAACAGCAGATTGAGCTCGCCGGATTGGAAAAATCACGAAGCCATACTCACCACCGGGGGCGGGAAAACACGAACGAAAGAGACGACAGAGCAAAGATGAGAAGCTCCACCACACACACACACACACGTCGCTCCTCACCGAACATCAACACAACCCAGCAGAGCACTTGAACTCAACACGCGTGTGCAGGCGGCGCCCTGACAGTAAGACCCAAATGTCGATAATGTCTCGATAATAGTAACGTCTTCAGTTTCACAAATATACACTACTATATATGTTTGTTATGCTGTTGAAATACTGTATATTGTATACACCTATTTATAAACTCAGGTAATAAATTACGGATTTAAAATATTTTAATAATTTTACTTAATACTTATTTTGCTCAATCTTGCAACAGAATAAAAGCAAAAATCATTTAAACATCTTGAAATCGACGTATTGATACCAAATTGATACCAAAATTTGCAGTATCGCTCAGTACCCTACCTGCCAGTAACGGCACACGCAGCAGCACCGCCATCTAGCGGACTATTACAATACTGCAGTACACAGGAGTTGAAGCTTTAGCATTTGTTCTAGCATAATTGGACGTAAACAGTCTCTTTCTCTCTGGAGACGGGCTTATTTCACTGAATCACATTGATTATGACCCAGAATGTTAAAAAACGATGTTCATCACGGTGCAAAGATAATATCCCACTGGTATTTTTATTTCAACATTTCAGAAAAAAAAATCATACCAACAGTAAAATATGGTGGTGGTAGCATGATGACCTGAGACTGTTTTGCTGCTTCAGAACCTGGAAGACTTGCTGTGACAAATGGAACCATGAATTCTGTTATCCTGAAGGACAATATCCGGCCATCTGTTTGTGACCTCAAGCTGAAACTTGGATTCTGCAGGAGGATAATGATCACAACGATCTAAAACACATCAGCAAGTCCACCTCGGAATGGCTGAAGAAAAAGGAAAATTAAAACTTGATTGCAGTTGTTGCTGCTAAGGGTGGCCCAATCAATTGTATGTGTTTGCTTAAGTACTTGCTCTGTGTTTTATTGTGATTATTGAAATGTTTGTGCAATTTCAAATTGCTAAGTGGGGTTATGACATATAGTAAATGTAAGTGTTGTGTAGCCATCGTGGGATTGTTTATAGTGCATATTTAATGTTATTACAATTGAAATCCGATAGAGGGCACTCGTGTATTATGCATCTGAGAGCTGAGCCTTCATGCAGGTTGCATTGAAGTAATAATACAATAATGCAAGCTGTATGAAGCAGGTGGGGGCATTGCCACATTTTGGGCCCCCATAAATAAGCCTTCTGGAAACCCACTACCACTCCCCCCCACGTGAACCAATAATTTAATGTAATTTCACTTGTTTCATTTGCACATACAGACTCAAACTTAAGACAATATTGTTTTCTTATATAATATTGTTATTGCTCACCAGATCAGCGAGAAAAGAAAAAATAAAATTATGATTATCAGACAGTTTTGACTCAAACTCAAAGCCAACATGGCCTTTTTTACATCATAGTGGGGGAAATGTGTCCATTCATTCCTGCTAGAAATGTCTAGCAGATATACGACTATGGATGTTTTGGCGTAGTTCCTTACCAATTAAGTGATTGTTGAACATTCACCTCTTCATTATTGTTTTAATGTCCGGCAAAAGCTACAGTATTTTATATCAACACAAGGGGAAAAAATCACAATCCATGAGATGTGTTACCTGGAAAAGTTTCCATCTGTGGAATGGGCAGATAAGCACTTCCCAGCATGCTTTGCCGCAGTTAAAATCATCACTTTTGACTGTCTTATGCCTTTTTAATGTGCTATTTTGTCATATACGGTTAAATTATTTTTATATTTGGTCTGAATCTGGGACCCTTAGGAATTGTTTTGAATTCGGTGCTTCAATACAATATAGTTTTTCAAATCAAAATGGCAGAAAAGCAGTTTACACCGGATTTACTCAGATTGCACTTTGTATGATAGGAGCTCTGAGGCGGGCAAACTGTCACAGAAAAAAAACATAGCCAGTAATACATTTAAACATTTACACTGCATGTATGTGATCGGTATTGGTACCGGACGATTTCACTCATGGATTATTGTATCAGCAGCATCAAATCCTGATCGGAACATCCCTAATGTGTCGTGATTGTTGAGTAAAAAGCTTTAAAACTTGTTGTTGTTGTTCAAATATTGCATATATTTATACATTGTTACAACAATATATAAACATGTTTTTGTTGGGGCTGCACGGCAGTCCAGTGGTTAGCGCACAGACCTCACAGCTTCAAGACCCGCGTTCAATTCCACCCTCAGCCATCTCTGTGTGGCGTTTGCATGTTCTCCTCGTGCATACATGGGTTTTCTCCGGGTACTCCGGTTTCCTCCCACATTCCAAAAACATGCTAGGTTAATTGGCGACTCCAAATTGTCCATAGGTATGAATGTGAGTGTGAATGGTTGTCTATATGTGCCTGTGATTGGCTGGCCACCAGTCCAGGGTGTACCCCGACTCTCGCTTGAAGACAGCTGGGATAGGCTCCAGCATGCCCTGTGCAAGCCTCGTGAGGATAAGCGGTAGAAATTGAATGAATCAATGTTTTTGTTGGCCAACGTTTTTTGATCCATGCAAGGTTTGTGTTTTCTTACTAACAATGTCCAGTTGTAACAAGTATCTGTAGGTCTGCAGGGGCTAACATGTGAACTTGAAGCATTCTGTGACGTGATCAAAAGCGTGTCTTCATGGCACATAGACCAAGATCATAGATAATAGGTCAAGTTTGTTCCTCCGGTTGCACAATCCTTGTGCAGAAAGTAAATCTATCCACAGTCTGCATCTGCGGACACGTTTAAGCACATGCTCCCAATCCCTTTATGGTTTGACAGAGGGGGGAAACGTTTTCACGGTTAAAAGTCATTGTTGCCTGCCCAACCAATCATATTTTTGGACGCCACAAAACAGGCTAAAGTTGGACTATAAAAACGTGCGCACTAATAACGTGTGATCAGCGTGGGACATTAACTCCAAACACTTGGTCCAACCCTCACCGCGGGATCCTTTTGAAACTTTTCCCACACGTTGGAGACAATGCGTCTGTCTCAATTACCCCTGTGTTTGACTTTGCTGGTGTGTTTTTTGGCTGCAGTCGCCCTGAGCGACCGAGAGACGCACCCGCAGCCTTCCAGCACCAGTCCGGAGGACTCCGAGCAGTGCTCCACCTGCGACGTCCGCCAGCAAATCAAAACCATGCGGCTGAACGCCATCAAATCTCAGATTCTGAGCAAACTGCGAATGAAAGAGGCTCCAAACATTAGCCGAGATGTTGTGAAGCAGCTTCTGCCTAAAGCGCCGCCGCTGCAGCAGCTTCTCGACCAGTACGACGTACTGGGAGACGATAACAAGGATGTGGTGATGGAGGAGGACGACGAGCATGCAGTCACTGAGACTATAATGATGATGGCTACTGAACGTAATTGTTTTTGCTCTGTTTGTTGACGCTTAAATTGCATGGCAGCCGATTTACGCACGGATGAGCTTATATTTTTTGACAACTTGTGAATTATTTTATCGAGTTAACGACGCGATGCTCTTAAATAAGTATTTAATAAAGGAATAAAGGCTCATTTAGAAATAAGATTTCCGAATGGATGACCACGGGCTTTACGCATGGTCGTTACGCACAGAGCCGCGTTATCTGAGATGTATCTGACATTTTTTCCTTTCCTTCCTCTCTCCCTCCAGCTTCGACTGTCGTCCAAGTAAAAGGAGAACCAAAATGCTGCTTCTTCTCCTTCACCCAAAAGTTTCAAGCCAGCCGTATATTCCGGGCTCAGCTATGGGTCCACCTGCGTCCCGCTGACGAGGCTACCACAGTGTTCCTGCAAATCTCCAGACTGATGCCGGTTTCAGACGGCAACAGACACATAAGGATCCGCTCCTTGAAGATCGACGTGAATGCTGGAGTTAGTTCTTGGCAAAGTATAGACGTCAAACAAGTGCTGACCGTGTGGCTGCGTCAGCCGGAGACCAACTGGGGCATCGAGATAAACGCCTTTGACAACAGAGGGAATGATTTGGCCGTGACATCCGCTGAGCCAGGAGTAGAAGGACTGGTGAGCGATCTTTCTATATGTATCTGAGAGAAATGTCATTTTACATCAAACAAGCTTGCATGGTAGGGGAGAGTCTTTCATTGGAGTAGTCATTTTGTGTTAAATACCCAGAATCCTTATAGGCTGAGACATTTGCCCAGCCAGGCAGAATTTCAATAATAACTGTCCAATAGGTGAATAAAAAAACTGACATTCCAGCCACATAGTATGATGGATTTTTGGTTTAAATCTGATTCATTATGTGGTCATTTATGTATGTAACTTGTTAATGTGAATGCAAACACGGAAAGGGATGTGCATGCACAAAAGAACGATGTCACACATATTTTCATGTGTTTACGAATTTATAAAAGTAAATATTTCTGCAGGGTGTGCTCTTAGTGATGCGCGATATCGCTGTTTTCATTTCCAATCCCATCCCCAAATCATAAACACAAAGAATGAAGACATAATCATATATTACCATCACCTAGAGCAGCGTAAACTCAGTACAGAGGTTATGTTTTCGTCAGCGTTTATCTGTTTTGTCGTTCAAAATAACATGAAATGTTCTGAATGGAGTTGAATAAAATTTTCAAGAATTGTTGGAAATGGGCTATGGAAGAAGTGATACAATTTTGGGGGTGATCGGGATCACCGGGAATAATTTGAAGGATTCTTTAACATTGCGAAATGGGACCATATTTGGGCATGTAACGTCACAAAAAATGGTCACAGCACTTGCAAAAAAAAAAAAAATACAGCACAATTTTCCAACAGGTTCTTCTAATATCAAAGACTGATCCAAATATACGGGGGGGAGGGGTGGGGCTAGCGGAGGTCTATCTGAGTACTTCTCTAGTTGGTTTATTTTAAACATTGAAGTATATTGAGGTAGCTAGTTGTTAGCCAAGCTAATACACAACATCATAAAAAAACAAAAGGACAAAATCATATATCTGAAAGTATCAAAAGTATCAATATTTTGATTTGAGAATCGACTTTAGAGCAGTCGGAAGTATCGATATTTCGGTATCAATATGCGCATCACTAGCATGCTCTCCTGTATCGTTAGAGGTTCGGGGCAACTTCAAGGATTTTATGCAATGGGAGTCAATATTTTCACAACCAAATGATTCCATGTAGGAGATTAAGAAGAAAGAGGGCAATAATTTTGGCTATGGCAGTTCGTAGGCAACTTGTTGCGAGCATGTGGGTAGATATCGGAAGCAGGAGTGGTGAGATATTGACGAAATCTGCCATTTTTAAAGTAATTTTCATATGAGAAGAACATCGGTGAACACCTTTATCCAAGTCTTGCATGATAAACCATGCCTTTCGATGATGTATGTCGTATTTACTGTTCACACTGACATGGAAAAATCAGATAGAGGTCACATATGAGTGGAAATATCGGAATTGATGAACATACTGTAGCTGTAGTGTTGAGTTGGTGGGAACAGGAAGTCAGATACTTAAGGATTATGACACTGATACATTTAATTTATGAGGTTTATTTTATATGCATGTCTTAAAATCATATCTATCTATGTCTCACACTTTTTATCTCAATAGTCTATCGAGCTATCTAGCTAAGATTCAATGTGCGACCTCAATTAGAAGACATTTACAACAATTTTGCCAAGAATCTGTGTGCCTGCTCATTGATCAATAAAAAAAACTTACAGCAGACAATCGGTGACCCGGTCAAAAGCGACTCACAATCCATGTTGGGTTTCTGTTCTTAAGGTTTCAGGATGCAGAGACACTCTGCACAGTCAGCGGGTGATTAAACATTCATGCACTTTTGAAAGTTGTTACTCAAAAAAACACTTAGTGGACATCTGGGCTAATGCCAAAATCAGTTGCATGCTTGATTTCATCGGTAATAAGTTCAACAGAACCACATTCCTTAAAGTTTTGTGTGTGGTTGTGCAAATCAGACTAATTGAACCCGCACCCGTACACTGCAACTATCAATGGCAGCTCAGACACGAAGAACATGCTTTGAGGCAATTAGAGCGTTCAAGAGCCGAGTTCAACCAAGCGTCCTTTGATTTAATTTCTTGAAATCAAAGTTTCATAATATTATTATGCCATGTTGGCACACCAGCTGACAGAAGCGGTCGGCATCAGACTTCAGCATATTAGCCAGATGTTGTTGGTGACCTGCTTTGTGTGAACTATTTACAAGCGCACACACACACTCTCATTGCAGCAACCGTTCATGGAGGTGAAGCTCTCAGAAGGCCCCAAACGCATGAAAAGAGACTCCGGCCTGGACTGTGATGAAAACTCTCCAGAGTCCAGATGCTGCCGTTATCCACTCACAGTAGACTTTGAAGACTTTGGCTGGGACTGGATTATCGCGCCAAAGCGTTACAAGGCCAATTACTGCTCAGGGGAGTGTGAGTACATGCATTTGCAGAAGTACCCGCACACCCACCTTGTGAACAAAGCCAACCCCAGAGGGAACGCGGGCCCATGCTGCACCCCTACCAAGATGTCGCCCATCAACATGCTCTACTTTAATCGCAAAGAGCAGATCATCTACGGCAAGATCCCCTCCATGGTGGTGGACCGTTGTGGGTGCTCTTGAGCCCCCACTTCGAGCCTGATAAGGGAGGCAGGATTTAGGGGCCTTCACTACAGACTTTTTGATCTAAACACCAATTCCAGTACTTTCCTGCAGAACACAGTGCAATAGAACCACACTAGAGGTCCCAATAAGCTTTGACATGTGTCATACTGTAGCTCCTTTTTTTTCTTTTCCGGTGAAATGTTAGCCACACAGGCTTAATGGAGGATGCAAAAATACACACACATGAATGTAGACAGAAACGATCAGTTCTTCGACTCAATGGTCTGTGCTTAATACTGTTTCTCCCTTTCACCCACCTAAAAATACTCAACTTAAGGAGTCCAAATGCTCCTCAAAGCCAAAGAGCTTTCTGGCTCATTTATTTACCATCTAGAACAGGGGTCGGCAACCTTTATTAGCTGCTTTTTAGAAAATGGGCGTTCTGAAAATGTCTTTTCTCGCCACATAGCAAGCATATATAGATGGTTATAATGGTTAGCTTACGGCTGGTGGGAAAATACTCAAAGAACACAACCGGACAAACAGCATCTTCCTCTCACTTCCTCGCACTCATCCAATCACCATCATCAGAACTCAGCCATGATGCATTTATGGTCTTGCAGAAAGTCCGTTATTTTTGTGCATTTTCCCTTAGTAAGTATTCAAGCTTTACGAAAGGAGCCACAACAAGGTAGATGGAGAGCCGCGGGTTGCCGACCCCAGGTCTAGAAGAACATCATGTGATCATCACTCACATGTATTGTGGTCGTAAAATCCTATTTACAGCGTCAAAGAACTTGAACTGAAGGCACAAGGAATGCAGTGTTAAAGATAGAAATAGATTATCAGTACGTATGAATGTGGACGTAATAATCTGTACAATGCAGTTTGCACTATGGCACACCAATAGAAAGAATTGGTTGCTACCAAAAACTTGTTGTAAAAACTGATTTTGATATGTTTGTAATGTGTACATACTGTATGCCTTTGTTTCCTTTAGGAGTTGCTTTTCTGAACCGCTTTTGGTAAAAAATAATAAACGACAGTCTAACAAGATGGCAGATGTGATGTAGCAACTCTGTATAACTACTTCAACAAATAAAGTTTATAGCTTGTTGATGAGTTTTGTCCTGTTTGAATGTCCAAATGATACATATCTGAATTTTGTACAATCTACAAGTCAGTCAGTATCTGAAGATATAATATACTCTATACTCATTATTTGACATTGAGGTCTCAACCAATAACTTGGCCTGTGTTCCTTGAGGGAAGCTGAGAGCCCCCATCACGCCTCAGCAGCTGAGAATCTTTATGTCTTCAACACATGTTGTAAACTGATAAATGACACAGACAAACGTGGTGTGAGTAAGCAGAGAGTAAAATGACAACAGACATATTCAACCCACCCGATGCCATGTGCCCAAGCCCACCATAAACCTTCATGAGGGGCGCTATTTCCATGACTCAGCTATTCATTTTCCACTTAGGGATGCTGAGGGTATTGCAATCTAATGAGAGGATGTGAACTCTAGTGTGCTCTGACAGCATGACCTCTTGGGCTGGCAGCCTCATTGAGAGTTGACTTCCGCCCAGTAGATGGCGAATTGAGCAATGGCCCAGAGAGCCACTTCCTTTCCTGCTGAGAGCTGGATGAGAGCCACGGCCCAGCAGAGAGCAGACGTCAAGTGGAGTGAGATCCACAAAATGTCTTTTCATCGGGGAACATTTTTAGATTCTACCATCTTTAGTAATGATGCAAGACGGGCTTACTTGTGCTCAGTCAGCTGCTTTAAAAATGTTTAGAATGCCCTTACTTACACATGTTTCGGATGCAGCAAAATGGGCTGAAATTGACATCAGATCATGTTATATATATATATATATATATTTCAAACTGTTTCCCCTGTGTATTTGCAATACATTTTTATATGATTATGGTCATGCCCCTTGAAGTGAAGGCACCCAGAATCACTCCTATGCATTATATTGAGTACTATTTCTAATATTTGGACCCTCCGAGGGCTGCACGGCGGTCGAGTGGTTAGCGTGCAGACCTCACAGCTAGGAGACCAGGGTTCAATTCCACCCTCGGCCATCTCCGTGTGGAGTTTGCATGTTCTCCCCGTGCATGCGTGGGTTTTCTCCGGGTACTCCGGTTTCCTCCCACATTCCAAAAACATGCTAGGTTAATTGGTGACTCCAAATTTTCCATAGGTATGAATGTGAGTGTGAATGGTTGTTTGTCTATATGTGCCCTGTGATTGGCTGGCGAACAGTCCAGGGTGTACCCTGCCTCTCGCCCGAAGACAGCTGGGATAGGCTCCAGCACCCCCGCGACCCTTGTGAGGATAAGCGGTAGAAAATGAATGAATGAATAAATGGATCCTCTGAAATACAGTATATTTCTCAGTGTGGCAGTAGTTTGAAAATAATTTCATTGATGATTACATTTATATTTTATTTGATGATTATTCACATCAAAAAGTGTGCTGACATAGGCCTTTGAGAAATGTGATGGATGGATGATATTAAGATTAAATGACACGATTAACTTGTTCAGTACAGATATATGAAAAACACTTCAGTCATGGCAGTCCACACTCATAGGCGCTGCTAAGATTCCGTGTCAGGCTGTCCTGCACTGTTTGTAACTGCTTGTTTGTTCTTCGTTAGTTTGAAACATTTCGACTGAGCGTCACTACATCTGTTGATGGTGGGACTCTGGGGCATTGCATTCGCCAGCGACATTCCACCTCTGACAGGTGAGGAAGTGAGAGTGAGAGAACAGGCAAGAAGGATGTTAGGGGCTATTAGAGTAGTCCAAGACAGCTGGAGACCCTGTTATTGGACGTGATTCTTGTTGTGTAACATTAAAAGAGCTGGCATGTATGGAACCTGGTTAAATTTTAAATACTGTTTACACAGTATATATAAATATTTGGAGGTGAAAGGGTAAGGGTAAAAAATAGTGAAGCAGTGGAAATCATTACAATTTTTGGTTTTAACAAACACATCTAACACAAGTAATGAAGCAGCGAAAAGCTGAACTAAATTGCGGTCTCTCACCCACTCAGAACACAAAGTAAGCCCCTGGAAATTGTGCAAATGAGGAAACTGGGATACAAAATAAGTCCAAAACAGAAACTAAAGAAAACAAACACAACACAGAGCAAGACAAAATGACCGATAGAACTGAGGGAATTGAAGTCACCTTTAACCTGGTCATTAGACAAACGTTAGAGCTACCTCTGGCTCCCACTGAAACATCTACTGGGAGAAGCAGACTCCCCTGCTCTGCAAACCACTGCATCGCCCCAGCTAGCTCAGAGAAGCCGCGTCTACATAATCTACACTGCTTGCCTGTTGGAATTCCAGCAATAATTTACAATTATGTACTACTAACTTGTGTCCACCCAGTTCACTGTAGAAGTTAATCCTGCTCAAGCCACACACACACACACACACACACACACACACACACACACACACAGTGCCTCCTTTTAGCACTGACATCATGTTGTTACATCAATTCATGTTGGGTAAATGGACAAATTGAGGTTTACACACACGCAATGGACATATTGTCGCCTTAGCTCAGCGCTTCTCAAATAGTAGAGCGGGCCTCCCGGGGGGGCTTCGGTGAACTGTCAGTTGGGGCGTGAGAAGCAGTTAGGACTTTCAATATTAGTGCAGACCTGCCAACATGTATGAATTTGTCATCCTCAGCATGCAATTTGACTTTTGAATATGCTTGTATGCGTCACTGCTGTCCAGACTGTTGCATTTAGGTGTTTCAAATTCAGTCTGTACAGTATAGATAAAGTAAATAAATAGATACGATACGTTTCTTGTCTGGCCGTTGGTCTGAAGGTGATGACACTCTGATCCTCTGATCAGCTTGTCTTTGGTGAAACATTATATTTAACTTAAAGTGGGACGTACAAATCGACATCAATTCTGCAGCATTAATTCATGTGAAATCATTCAATCACACAAATCATAATCAATGGTGATGATCAGTTAGCAGTTACCTGATTGCATCAATTATTAGCTACATCGGCAGAGCCTGCCTTCTTGATGTTCTGACAGTTTGAGTTATGCAGCTAATAAAACATTTCTTATTGTAATATGTGCATAAAAACAGTTGCACATGGACTTGGGCTGGACCCCAGATGCAGAGGAAGGAAGCAGGGGTGCAGATAAAATAGACTAATGCGGTCGTTTAGGGGAGCTAAAGATGCTCAGGATGATGAAACACAAAGGGCACCATGAGCAGCAGGCGTTGTAGCTGCAGTGAAGCTAGTCCTCGAAGGAGAGATGAATGTCTTTACAATGATCATAATTGTTATTGTCATAGGGACCAGGAGTCGAACTCTTTCGGCTCACACAACGGAATTGGCTTTATCATTTAGGGGCCTGCGTTCATGATGCACATTGTGACTACTTAAACTAGCAGCAGAAGAGCGTGAGGCCAGACTGATAGCTTGTTTGTTTAAATCTCTCCTGGGTCTACGGAAAGTAATGAAAAGCAATAAAATAAACCCAGGACATGATAACGGCCAGATGGCAAGCTGTTGAATGCTCCCTGTCTTAGCCTCTTGAGTGATTTATTCTTCCCGTCTCCTCTCTGTTTGCTTTTTCACTTAGCGATGAGGAATCACTATTCCTACTTTAAAACTGACAGTCACCTCTGGGAAGCCATCGAATGATTAATGACTCCATTCTGCCACTATCAGTTCGGAGACAAAGTTGATGTCCACTCCTCGATATGTTTACAATATTCCTCACTGTTAGTGTTTGTTTTCACAGAGGGGTTAACCTGACCCCTCCAAACTTGTGGCCCCAGGTCATCCAGGGTTCAAGACCACAAAAAGTGTCTCTCCAGGGACAACACTGACAGTGTTGAAGAATATATGTTCCTCCAAAGAGGCCGAGAGAGGGCAGATTTTGGAAACCTCCTGTCTCCAGATGATATGCTATACTCTGACCACAAACAAATACAGTGACCTGTCACATCTGTCAGAGGGATGGGTAGATTTTCAAATATCACAAACACCATTCATGGTATATATGTTTGCACAATGAATTTACAAGAAATTCCATTAATGGATGTGTGCAATGCATTAAACTGAAAGCACAACATTAGAAAAACTGATAGTTTTTTACAGTTGAAATACATTCAGAAAAATTGAAATAGGGTTTATTTGAAATTTTTCAATGTTGTCAGCGTATACTTTGTCAATGTTTGATATATAAGAAATAAGGGTGTCAATGTAAAATTAATTAATGTTATAGCGTTTTCTGAATTCCAAACATTTCTAAACAGTTGCCTGCACACAGGCAAAAGCGCTACTAATCACAGCTCCAAAAATAGTGGTAAAAGGTGTTAAATATAGTTCGCTGATATTTATTTTAGATTTAATGACTCTGCTAAAGAGTAGGATTACTGTTGGGTTGTGAAAGAGGTCTACAGTTACACTGGGTGTTGAATGCAACACGGAGCACGAGGGGCTCTGTAAATTAGGGCAGTAACAGGAGCTTTGCATCTTCAAGACCCTGGAAGTGTTCTTATATCAAAGTGTGGATATTTTGCAGCTTGCAGTCATTATTGCATTCATTCATTCAAGTCTGTTCAATCATGGAAAAAAAAATACAACAGGTGATATAAAAGACAGCTGGCAAAGGCACTCTGTTGACCTTTTAAACAGTTAATCCTCCCCAATTACTCTGATATGTCCCTTGGGTGATAAGAGTAGCAAGCGTGGAGCAAATTCTGCTGCTGCATACATTTCGTGACACAAGAAACTGTGGAGCGTGTTTACAAGAGTGACAAGTTTCACACAAGACTTCATGCTGGAGTGAGGGATGGAAAGCTTAAGGGAGGTGGGCGAACTGAGGCCAGAGGTCCTCATCGCTATGTATTCCCTTCCAACGGGCACTTTGCCTAGCATCTACCCTGCATCGATACTAGCGCTATATGTGGGAGGCTCCTCTCACGTAAAACAAGACACATGGTGAGGGTTGACCTTTCACTGGCCTAACTATATTATTATTAATTATTATTATTATTATTATTATTATTATTATTATTATTATTATTATTATTATTATTATTATTATAAGGTAAGCAATCAGATTTCACTTTTTTCTTTGGAGAGATTCTTAGGAGAGCGTAGTGAGTGAAAATGTTTACAGTACAGTACATAGTGTGTGAGCCATTTCCTGTACACATGTATTGTATATTTAAGAAATTAGTAGTTAAGACAAGGTGTATTTTTAGGAATGGAAATATTAAAAATGTACAGCATGCATGAGGCCATTGGGTCTGAAATCTGAGAAAGATTAGTCAAAATATATTAGTCATCAATATATTTAAAAATGGAATGTGTAATGTAAACATCCATCTTTCTATACATCCTATCCTTATTAGGGTCACCGTATGCTGGAGCCTATCCCAGTTGACTTCAGGCAAGAGGCAGGGTGCACCCTGGAATGGTCGTTAATGTAAACATACAGTTTCATAAAGCTTATTTACTTACTGTACACATGACAATAAATTATATCTTAATTACATAATGATGTGAGCCATTGTCACGGGTATTAAGAGCTAGGAGACTTCAACTAAGTTTAACAAAAAGTTTCTGGGACTTAAAAAAATTCATTATATGTCATACTTTCAACACTAAGTCGTTCTGGAGTCACATCAGTCAAAAAATGCATCATTAAGAGGTAAGATATTACCTTTAGAAAATATTTACATACACAGTAGCACTCAGAACAATAAGTAATTCTGTTGGGTAAAGTTAACAAATAACTACTATGTTTCACGGTTATTTTCCCTACACTGATCACCACCAGCCCATTCTAAAAGCATTTATGCACTCTATGGATAAGAAAACACAATATTCCTGTTACTACTCTATCCTTAGATTCAACACAGAGTATTCCAGTTTTTCATTTTACTCGGTTTCCCACAGGAAGCAGCAGCCAAACTAAACAGAATTATTAGCCTGCAAGTCTAAATGAAGTGTCACTTTCAACTAAGAGGTTGACATTACAGTGCAAGCATTTATGCAGCCTGGGATCGTAACCAAATATCTGTCCATACTACAGTATGGGACTGACAGCTGGCACTAATTGAAGGATCAGACTTATGGGGCTGGCACATCTCTCTCGTCACATCCTTGGCTTATGAGTCTTTTATTAGTATTGCTGACTTATTAATGCTATGGCTTGTGAGATTTGAAGAGGATTCTACTCCAGATACTTTTTTTTTTTTTTTTTAAAGAAAGTTATGGCTGAACTCCGGTCATACTCTGCTGAACTTGGGTTTGATTTCCCCTCCCTCTCCTGGGCTGACTTGCGCATATACATACGTATATACATACACACACCCCGCATACATATATATAGGATGTCTTAGAATAGTAGACTATTCGAGTCGGAGATTCAGATGAGTCTGATTCAACTATCAAGCTCACCGTCAAGTCATATAAAAATATCAATCATGTATTTACGATTGTACCATTCTGACTACATTGGGGTTAGCAACGTCTGCTGCTGTGTATACATTTTCACAAAAAATGTCTTTGTTTTTGTTATAAATAACTAGGATGAGCATTTGTTGTTAGTTGGAACATTATTTGGGTTATGTTAGCAGGCCACATGTGTCCCACGGTCCAACTGAGGCCCACTGCAATGCAGCATTTGTGGCTGAAAGTCTACTGTTAAATGTCTACTGTTTTATTTCATATCAACTGTGGTGATATACAGAGGCAAAACCATACAAAACAACTACCCAGTATTGCTGTAATTAAAGCATAAGGTGCTTTAGGGTGTGTGCACCGTGTAACATTTATTACGGTTTCAAAGAAGTCTACAGGTATGAAGAAAAACTGAAAAATATACAAGAACTGCCAAAGTGTGTTGTGTAAAAATTACATGCTATTGAAAGTACGGTGGAACCCCGGTTATCATCATTAATCCGTTCCAGAATTCGGGTCTCCTGGCTGTGAGGCCTGCATGTGCTAACCACTCGTCCGCCGTGCAGCCCAAGCAAATCTAATTATAGATAAATGTACGTTCTGGATACCCAAAAATATTAATACAACACTTAACATCACTATTACCTTGATTGAAGACTTGATAGTTGACAAAGATGTCTATGAGGCAGGGAGACCTGCATGGACACCACTTTCTTATTGTGCTGCAAGTTATTTCTTAAATTG
This sequence comes from Doryrhamphus excisus, assembly GCF_037039965.1. Classification (NCBI taxonomy): domain Eukaryota; kingdom Metazoa; phylum Chordata; class Actinopteri; order Syngnathiformes; family Syngnathidae; genus Doryrhamphus; species Doryrhamphus excisus. The sequence continues at coordinate 16,758,288 of NC_136368.1, read as the reverse complement.
TGTTTCAGATGCGTTTCTCACTTTCTTCGTCAAAGTCCTGGAACTTTCAACTTTCTTTGTCTCATTGAGGGTTATTTGGAAGCCATGATCAAAAGAAAAGATAATTGTGTTGGTTAACAGAACTATAATCAACCAGTGATGGGATGAGAGACAGTGACTTCCAGTTCTGGTTTCAACACTAACAGGGACGTTTTGAGATAAAAAATATTTTATAAACAGTTGGACTCTAACTAACTGGGACATGTATGCAAATTGTGGGAAAAAATAGTTTTCGACGTAAACAGAAAAATACACTACCTGAGGTTCCACCGTAGTTGTTTTGATAGTCATCAGTTCTATAGTCCCAAAGGTTTAAGCAGAGCCTTAGTCTCCTGGTCAGTATGAGGGATGTCAGACAGGAGTTGTAGAAATGGCCTTCCATGGAAACAGATGTGGCTGTTCTCACCAAGTTCTTCCATCCGTCTAAGGATGTCCTCCACATCCTCCCTTGATAAATGTGCAGGCATCTGTCGAGCAAGTCGAACGGCCTCACTCTGTGCAGAAGAGTCCGAATTTAGTCAATTAGTGCAACAAGAAAACAATGGGTGCAATTTTCATCACATCTCTCACTTGTAGGTAGTTGGAAACTTTCAGTGGCCGACACTCCTGCACAGTCTTGGCCTTCCTGTGATGCACTGCAGTCATGATCTCCCTGAGGTCCTCTATACCGAGGAAAGGTACGCAGTCTGCCAGTGCTGTCACTTCCAGATGTCTCTCAGGTGACATGACGCCTGGCCAAAACAAGCAGAAAACAAGGATTAATATGCTGCAGACGTACATTCTATCTCCAGGAAATAATAATAAATAAACATTGTGATTTACAGTTTGAGTGATGACTAAGGCAAACAAGGAAAGGCCAAATGGAGTGTTAAATGACGAAAAGAAGCCCCAGCAGATTGAAAGGAAGTCGTCTTGTCGAGCGAAAAAAATACTACCTGTCATTTAAAGAGGAAATACTGTATCACAAATCATTCAGACTTATATGAGAGAAACAACTATTCCGAGATTTCATGCACTTAATGTCAACGTTAGGCACACGTCTCTCCTGGGGTTGGCAGTGCTCTATGAAAATTCTTTGAATTTTTCAAAGGGCAACCATTGTGATCACCTGTACCCCCACTGAGAGGTCTCGCTCTCAGGCAGTGTGCCAATGTTGACTGTGGTGAACCAGTTCAGTAACAAAAACAACTCACTTTCATGGAAGTGTTTCCAGGGGAGATGAAAAATAATCAGAATAATGAAGATTTCTGTCTGTGCATGTTTCAGTACTATGGTGTCATGGTTTAATATTACATATTATGTTTCATTTACTATGCACCATTACATGAAAGTGCCTATACCAAAGAATGTAGTTTTTGTGATAATTACCTATTCATTTACACTATGTTCTTCTGTTATTGCTTTTGTTCAGGGTGCATCTGCAATAGGTATTTTGGAATAGGCGCAGATTCTGGAAGATCTAAAAGTTTTCTATCGTGTGTAGCTGCTCTATGGGAGTTCACAACTCAAATACTTAAACAATACAAAGGGTCAAAAATCGAGCATAATACCTCCCCTTTAAATCATTTACCTGGAGTAAGTCTGATTTTAAACCCATTGGCCACAAGTCTTTGGTCAGAGATGAACATCCCACCATTCAGATCTGGGTTTTGTTTCTCCATGTTGCATAGAGCCTCCATATATTCCGTTCCCCCTAAACATCTGCAGAAGAGACAATGTATTCAGCAGTTGTCTTCACAGACTGTATGCAGATACAGCACAGTACAACAGTTCAGTGATAAGTTTCATGGTTATGAGCGCACTACCATAAATTCCTTAAAAATGTAATTTTGCGGTGTCAGTCGAGAAATGGAACTTGTTCACAACCAGAGGACCATCTGTACTAAAAGCATAGAAAATCATTTATCTTTGGCTGTTTGCTAGTGAGGAGTGGTACGTCACCTTTCTGTTATACAGTGAAGAAAATAAGTATTTGAACACCCTGCTATTTTGCTATTTCTCCCACTTAGAAATCATGGAGGGGTCTGAAATTTTCATCGTAGGTGCATGTCCACTGTGAGAGAGATAAACTAAAAAGAAAAATCCAGAAATCACAATGCATGATTTTTTAACAATTTATTTGTGTGATACAGCTGCTAATAAGTATTTGAACACCTGAGAAAATGAATGTTAATATTTGGTACAGTAGCCTTTGTTTGCTATTACAGAGGTCAAACGTTTCCTGTAGTTTTTCACCAGGTTTGCACACACTGCAGGAGGGATCTTGGCCCACTCCTCCACACAGATCTTCTCTAGATCAGTCAGGTTTCTGGGCTGTCGCTGAGAAACACGGAGTTTGAGCTCCCTCCAAAGATTTTCGATTGGGTTCAGGTCTGGAGACTGGCTGGGCCATGCTAGAACCTTGATATGCTTCTTACGGAGCCACTCCTTGGTTTTCCTGGCTGTGTGCTTCGGGTCGTTGTCGTGTTGGAAGACCCAGCCACGACCCATCTTCAATGCTCTGACAGAGGGAAGGAGGTTGTTCCCCAAAATCTCACAATACACGGCCCCAGTCATCCTCTCTTTAATGCAGTGCACTCGTCCTGTCCCAGGTGCAGAAAAACACCCCCAAAGCATGATGCTACCACCCCCATGCTTCACAGTAGGGATGGTGTTCTTCGGATTGTACTCTTCATTCTTCTTCCTCCAAACACGCTTATTGGAATTATGACCAAAAAGTTCTATTTTGGTCTCATCTGACCATAAAACTTTCTCCCATGACTCCTCTGTATCATCCAAATGGTCATATGCAAACTTAAGACGGGCCTTGACATGTGCTGGTTTAAGCAGGGGAACCTTTCGTGCCATGCATGATTTCACATCATGACGTCTTAGTGTATTACCTACAGTAACCTTGGAAACGGTGGTCCCAGCTCTTTTCAGGTCATTGACCAAGTCCTGTCGTGTAGTTCTGGGCTGATTCCTCACCTTTCTTAGAATCATTGAGACCCCACGAGGTGATATCTTGCATGGGGCTCCACTCCGATTGAGATTGACCGTCATGTTTAGCTTCTTCCATTTTCTAATGATAGCTCCAACAGTGGACCTTTTTTCACCAAGCTGCTTGGTAATTGCTCCGTAGCCCTTTCCAGCCTTGTGGAGGTGTACAATTTTGTCTCTGGTGTCTTTGGACAGCTCTTTGGTCTTCGCCATGTTACAAGTTAAAGTCTTACTGATTGTATGGGGTGGACAGGTGTCTTTATGCAGCTAACGACCTCAAACAGGTGCATCTGATTCAGGATGATACATGGAGTGCAGGTGGACTTCTAATGGGCAGACTAACAGGTCTTTCAGGGTCAGAATTCTAGATGATACACAGGTGTTCAAATACTTATTTGCAGCTGTATCACACAAATAAATTGTTAAAAAATCATGCATTGTGATTTCTGGATTTTTCTTTTTAGTTTATCTCTCTCACAGTGGACATGCACCTACGATGAAAATTTCAGACCCCTCCATGATTTCTAAGTGGGAGAAATAGCAAAATAGCAGGGTGTTCAAATACTTATTTTCTTCACTGTATGTATAGGGTTCTGTAGAGTGACTGCTGGAAGTATATTATTCTGTAGGAGTCTCTTAAACAGCAAGGTCTCCTGCACCCGAAATGGGTTTAACAACATGAGGCTCTGACCACATAAAATGACCCAGGCTCTCTGAGAGGCCAGCCGGTTTATAAGACGGAGGCCCTGTGGTGCTGCTCCAAGCTGGGATGAAAGGCGCTGAAGCTGCAACTGAAGGCTTGACATGCAAAAAGGGAAGGGCTGTGAGGGCTTCAGCGTTGGGCTCCTCTCCTTCTTTTGGGGCTGTGCAGAGAAGAGCTCGTCTAGCAGCTGCTGGTTCGAGAGTGGAGCCTTGCGTTTGTGGCCCTTCCGCTCTTTCAGGCCTTCACTGTTTGCCAGTTGACTTGTGCAAGTGCGGCTGTGGTTTTTTAGGTGTTTTTGTGCTTCGTCCTCATACCTGGACAGTACAGAAAACACAACACAACAATGGTAGTAATGAACAGTATTCCGTCTAACTAAGCCTTTCTACAAGTACTCAATTAATCCACCATTTACACCTTGGGTCCAAGTAAAATTTGATTATTTTGGACTAAACTACTTAATGCCATAACACATATCACCTTACCTAGCATGTTGTCTAATAAAATTAGCAGATTAATTCTTATTTGTTTGACAATTTGATTATCAAGCAATATTGGCTATATGTATTGACTATACCATAAAGAGTTCTTCCCACTGCATCCTGTTGATAACTCATGCTGCCACATAATCTCAACATGTTAAGCATTAAGGTTATTATTATTTACACTATTATTTAATTCCTAGAAGTGGTAAACTAAATGTTACTACATCGTGGTTAACTTATGCATTTATACATTTCTGTGACAGTTAAGAATGAAGTTGGCTTGGCTCGCTTCACGTTTGGCTAATTATGCTTACTCATCATCTGTGACTAATTAACTCCACCAAGTGTAGAGGTTATGTTTTTGCTGGCGTTTATTGGTTTGTTCAAAATCATGTGAAAAGTTCTGAATGGATGTGAATGAAATGTTCAGGAATTGTCGGAAATGGGATATGGAAGAAATGATTACATTTTGGGGGTGATCTGGATCACCATGTGGATCGAGGACATTTTTAAAGGATTCTTTAACATTGCGAGATAGGACCACAGAAAATGGTCAGGAAAAAAATACAGGACATTTCCAACAGGTTCTACAAAATATTAGTTTGGAATTTTCTTCACCCCCATTATATATAAGGAAGACACTGTGAAGTGGATTTGTTGCATCCTCAAATGTTATTTTTGTGAACTACTGAACTAATATCGATCATATTATGAATCCGATTGCTAATGTTATGTTTTCATGGTCAAGGAATCTAAATATGTAGATAAAACACATGTAGAACTAATATTTACGATGTAAAATGACAATATGGGGGGAATCATGGTGCTGTGGTTCATCATCAGTTACAATGAAAACATATTACATGACAATTACATGACTTATTCAGTACTACCTTGTAACGCCCAAAAACAACATACAGTAGACAGCGACAGGCTAAGATATGAGTCTTAAATTACTAATTATACTGTAATTATCATGCCTCTGCTGTAAACTTACACAATAGCCATTCCAGTAGTTAACTGAATAGTCATCATTACCGCAATATTATGACTGTTTTGGTTTTGATGTGATGTGATTGAATAATGCCTACAAACACACACACCAAATCCAAAATACCATGCAGGAATATATAATTCATTGTACGTTACATGATTGAAACACATCCTTAGACAAGCTTTGTTTCCTGTTTTTCCCCCTAAATGACTCCATCCCTGTCTTACCTTCATTAATGTAAATCCTTTGACACAGAGGGGGGGGCAAGGGTCAACTCAAACGCTCATTACCTCCATCTGCTCAGTGCCAAGTCTGTTCTTGACTAGCCAACTATGTGTCACTACTCTAACCATTCATGAAGTAAATGTAGATTACATTTTACATGAACAAAAACAACTATGAGAACACGGACACCAGGCATTTATCATGGCGTCTTTTAAGAGGAACTGTATGAAGCTGGCTCAAGATTACATTTTTTGTAATCTTTTATTTTTGAATGAAAATAAAAGTAAATTAAATTAATAAAAGTAAATTGTTGTTATATATGTATGAATGGTCATTCAGCACTGTCTGGTGTTCATGTAGATTTCTGTAGTGCAAAAATCATCAGTCTCAGAGAGGTGATCAGCAATTATAGTAGGCTATATAGTTAATAATAGATAACTTTAGAAGATATCATTAGCTGACAACTACAGCCGGGCGATATGGATCAAAACTCATATCCCGATATATTTAGATTCAGTATCAATATACAATACATATCCCAATATTTTTTCCACAAACTGAATTTAGATATAAGTCAAGCCAAATATGTGTGCAAAGTTTTATTAAAATGTAAAGAATCTTATAGAAAAATAGCAGCTAAAATAAAACCGTATATTCTCTTTTTCAATAATATAGAAAAAGTTTAATATAATTCAATCTTCAGTGCTGGACTCGCTATGTGCAGCCGGGTTAGCGCTTCCATATCACGTTCCCCATAACGACAGACGGGGAAAAATTATCTATACCGTCTTTATACAGCAATCCGTATACTTATTTTTTGCTGTTCACTCCCACTATGCAGCCTCTCCTCCTCTGTATCTCCGCGGGGATCTCCGATTGCTCGGCGTAGCGAAGGGGTACTCAGAGCTAACAACTGCTCCCGAGTGCATTGCACACATGCTTGAGTGGTCGGTACGGCACAAAAAACATGAATAAAGCAATAAATAAGCACTATTAAACACTAAAAACACCACAGAAGATACAGAGCTGCCGTAACTAGCTTGCACTCAGGTGCCGCTATCTTGAAACATGAGACCTCTGCATCAAATCCAGTCTATATCAATATGAACGATATGCTTGTTTTTGATATCGTGGTTAAAAGAAATATCCATATTTTTAAATAAATATAGATATATCGACCAGCCCTGCTCACAGAAATCAGAACTGAACTAAAGAAATAGTGTTAAAAACATTAGATGCTGACTTAAATGTCAAATCTTGTTGATTAAACATATCAGGAAGTGGGGTAAAAAAAATACTAATAAAAGGAAAGAAAGCAATGATAAGGAAAAGGAAAAAGAAAGATAATGTTAACTTACTTTTTGAGATCTTGCTCGGATAAATTTTTCCATCTCTCATTAACAGCTGTGTTAATCTCTTGCAGGCTGGCAGTAGGTTTCTCCCCGACAACCTCGACTCGGACCTCCTTCTCAAAAAGGGTAAAAGCCGACAGTGGCGCTCTCACCGTACGATTTTTGATCAGGTCAAAAGCTGTCAGAGCTATCCGTTTATCTGTTATGACATTGACCATTGTTTTGTTAGAGCTGCTCTGAGCCTTGGTCTCATCTACGTCAGAGTGGCTTGGCATCAAGGGTAGATGAATTTCAATGGGTTGCAGAGGTTCTCGTGATACCGGGTCTATTAAAGCTGTGCCCCTGCACCAGTCTTCAGTTGATATATGGGGTTTGCTTGGATTTGCACCCAGTATTGGATTGTCCTCACTTCTTTCATGGACTTCACCTGGAAAATGTACTGTTTCGTCACAACTACGTGAGACGTTTGAGTCTGATCCACCAAGAATTTGGTTGACAATCCAGTCCTCTTCTACCAAGGATGTAGAGCTGCAATCAGAGGTCTGTCCATCTGGTGGAGGATTGTCATTCACTGCAGTGGCACACTGCTTAAGTGGATCTTGGAAATTCTTACATGTGGCGATCTCAGATGGAACAACAACCTGTACTGCACTTCTTTTTCTCATTATCTCGCCATTCACTTGTACAGTGCCAGTCTGCAGTGTTGGTGAAAGAGATGCTTCAATGCTGTGATGTTCCTTTGGAGAGTCCCTACCAGAATGATAGAGAGAAACTAGCAGCGCTTCTAATGCGGTGAGCAAGGCCTCCTAAATGCAAACAAAGACAAATGCATTATTTATTTTACTTGTTCATTTGTCTGTGATTGTTTATCATTTGCCCAAATACCTTGTCATGGAGAAGAACCTCAGTCTTATCAGGTGTCATATTGACATCCACCGAAGACGGTGAAACGTTGATTTTAAGCATAAGTATTGGGTATCGACTTTGTGCCGACTCTTCCGTATATTGCGCAGCATAGTGTTGACGAAGCATCTGAAGGCCAAACACACAATTCAGTCATCACACATTGAAATGGGAAATAATAAAAGAATTTCATTTGAAGCATACCTTAATTATGTCTTTATGGTGGACAGGCCGGTTGTTGACATATATGAATGTTTTACCTGGAACAGATGTGCTTGTAGAAGACAATTCTGCTCCTGGCTTAGGAAAAAAGCCATCTAAAAATATCTGAGGAAGATAAAAAATAAACATGTTATTGAGAATCCAAAAGTATAAAAAATAATTAATAATTAACAACAATAATGCCATTACATTATCACCTAGGATAGTGTAGTTGATTCAGACCACCGAATGCATATCTGAGTGTGCACTATGCTACCAAAGCAAGGCTTTTCTTGCATACCCAGCCATTTTGAAATCACACCAGAGTGGATGAAGAGCCAGCCTTTGACTTGAATAACTACAAAGTTATGAGTTTGTTTTTTTTCTTCATTGTCTAAGTTCAAAGATGCATGCTGCACAGCACCTGTGTTTTATTTTGATTGACTCTGATCTGTCAAAAGTCATATCGAGTAACAATAATTTAATAGACTTCAATTCTATAACTTTAATGTCACATGAGACAAAGTGTATTGTGATTGGAACAAAGCAGCTACTAAGAGATTGTTCTGAAGAGAGCGGCATCTTCAAAATGATGGCACCAACGGAAACACTGACTTCTCCAAACACTTTCCACCCTCCTCACTTATCTACTCCATGGAATCTCTGATGAGGACAGCAAGGAACAAGGAGCTTGCAAACAGAATTGAGTCAAGCTGCCTCTGGAACAATGAATAATTCATAGCGGATTATATGATGGTATACAGGGAGGCGTCCGGGAGCCATTTTACCACTTTTCTCACTGTGCCCCTCCGATGGGAAGGCAGGTGTTACACTATTAGCATTTTTGCCATAGTCCTTTAATTTTTAATAATGTTTTTCGGGGCTGGAAAGTGCACACACATACGCACACAATGCAAAAAGCATGAATAGGCAGGCTGGAAAGTATGAGCCAAGGCCATCTTTCTTGATAGCTTGATAGAAATCTTTGTGTCTCCGAAGCTTATTTTGAAGTGGTTGCTCAGCCATGGCATTTTAGGCCATCCGCAACCTTAGCTAAGAATGAAACATAAAATAACCAAAAAATAAGTCTCTATGCTTATGATGCATTGTCCTTCAGAATGCACTAGCCTCCTTTCAAAGACACTATATATTTTCTGATTACTCAATTACATGGACCAAATGAATTGCAGACCTGCTAACCTTTAAGAAATGCGAGTACTCATCGCCTCCCACCCCCCTGAAGCTGTTCTCTGGAGCAAAAATTGATGACTCTACATAAAAACCAACAATCAAACTAAAAACGCCATAATGAATGTAAGCTTGTAAGACATTATGAGGGTTATTAATGTTCTACAGATTCCAGGTGGTACATAACCATGCTTATTTTTTTCCCCCCCAGATGGACCCAGGCTCATTATTTACAATGCTTGCTTCAAGACGTCAATAAATGAACTGCTGTTTCAGATTGGGGCACATATGTTTCTCGCTATTTCTGCTCATTAGGGTCACTTTATGGGAGTACAAATGTCGACTCGTGCCCTGAACGGCTACAAGTATAAGTAATCATGCCAAAATGGGCATCATATTTTGTTCTGCAGCAGTGCAACACTTCCTGAACAACCTGGTTTGCTTATTGTGGACAAATAAGAAAAGTAACTGTCCTACACTGTGCTAAAGGAGTCTAAAAGGTCATGTTCATATTTGGGCCCTAACGTGCAGCAGCAAAATAGCAACAACAAAGAGAAAAATGAGAGAAACAAGGTGAAAAGGGCTGCTCTATATCTGTCTGACTAGATCAGTTCAAAGCAGCAGGTACGGTACCCACCGTGACCAAGCGGAAAGTTGCCACTCAACACTAATTCAATTACAATCAGCACAACAAAGCTTAGCTAACAAAAAATCACTCCCTCATTATCAGTGAAAGACTAGAGGGAAACGAGGAAGGGAATAAATAGTTGGCCAGCTACCAACTGACCACATTTTCTGGCCTGAGACCAGGCGTTCTGGAAGAGGCTCAGCTCATGGTCAAGTGTAACGTGCATTCTTTCATTTGCTCTGCAAAAAGTATTAAGACCTTGAATGTAGTATTAACAGATAAATCACACATTTCTAGAAGAAGCAATGTAAAAAAACAACTATCAAGTAACACCATCTCGGTTACTTCCTGTACAAACCCATGAGCATGATTCTAACATTAACTGTTATGGGTAGGAATCTCACGGTTCCTCACAATACTATACTATACGACACATGGCTCACAGTAATATTATAATCTTTCGATACAACGATAGGGTGAAACACAAACAAAAAAAAAACATACTGCAACACCACATTATGCAGTAATGGTGCCTTAAGTAAAAATTTAACATACGTATGTTCACGTCATTATGTTATAATGTGTTTCATTGGTCAAAATCAATTCAAATGTAACAGTATTGATTATAATGGAGAATGTGTTTGTAGGTTAGAGAAAAAAAGCTACACTAAATATTACTGATTACTGAAATCACCAGTGCAATGAAATGTTGGAAGATATGCATACACACAATATGGTTTATGTTATAAACCTGATCATACATAAGCGGTACACAACCTTTTTTGACCAACGGACTCCCTCAGATTCCCACAAATTTTCGGTGGACGGGGGGGTGTCTAATGATCTAATATGTCTTATTAATTACAGATTGTGTTAAAAAAAAAAATAATAATTTGTCTCTAGAACTAAACCCTACTGAGCATCTCTAGGGCATCCTAAAAAGGAAGGCGGAGGAGCGCTAGGTCTCTAACATTCACCATCTTCATGATGTGTTATCAAAGAGTGGAAGAGACTTCCGGAGATAAGCTCTAGTGAAGTCCAGGCCCAAGACCCAGTATTTATGAAGATGAATACCGTTGAATTATGAATCAGTTAATGCTTGAATGATATGAAGTGAACAAACCTCTAGTTCCTCTTGGTGAATGTGACAGGGGAGTAGGTTGACTACTGCACTAGACCCCAGTACTGCAAGGAGGGCACTTCTGTGATCAGCCGCTTTGGCCTTCTGCCAAAGCACCACCTGGAAAAATATGGAACACAATCATTTTTGTGTAAAAATGTTTTGGGGACATTTTATTATTTCTTATAAAATCATACACTCTTCTGTCAGGCATGTGTCAACTATTTGATGTGCACTTAACACATGAAAACAGATCGCTCCTGTAAACAGCTCATAAAGACACTGTGGAACATGACACATGCTCAACAGCTTAGGTTGATGTAAAGGACAGGGGCAAGTGAGAGCCGAATGTACAAAATGAGGGCATTACTCTCCATTAACAACCTTGAAACCAATTTCTAAGAACGTCATACAGTTGTTGTGTGCCCCCAGCTTGACCCACAGAGTCCGCAAACGTCTGCAAAACAATAACCACAGCTGAGTTCAGTAACTTACTCAAGCGACATAATCAGCTAAATTCGAGTTCACGGCCAGTAATATTAGTGTTTGGAGCACCTGACAGATATGATTAGCTGTGGTGAGAAAGTGAGAAGGAAATGTGGAGTTGCTAAATAGTTGTACAGTTGTAAAAGTGGTATAAAGACATGGCTATTGGCTATTTAACTGTCGCTGTCATTGGCGTTTTGAAGTTATTAATAAGTAAGTTATTCTGGCACTTTTCTTAACCATACATGATTGAAGAGCATTAAAAAAAATACAAATACGACAAACCAAGTAAGAAAGCCTTACTATAATATTTCAGTTGTAGACAAGAGTACAGGGAATTTGATTATTTGTTTTTTCCCACTGGTGCAGAGCTAAATATGACTTTGAATGGATGACAATGTTACAATGTGTTGTCAGCTAATGTTAATACAGATATGAATGCATTCTCATAACCTACACTTAAATTAATGTACTACTTGCTGAATGAACATAAAAGGTAAATCTTCACACAAGTCTTAATTACCTGCAAATTATTGTAAATTGCTTTTAGTTAGATATCATTCTCTGCAAGGAGGCTATTTAGCGCCAAAATCCAAAGATTGCTGAGGACATCTAGTGGCTGTATTTTGGAATAATGAGTTTGTCATTGCTGTTTAGAAAATTGACACAATCTAGTTACCTCATATACTTTTTCATATATACAAAATATATTAAACATAACACTGTCCTTCAGAAAAATGCTGATGATAATAATGATGACAAACATTAAAGGAGTGTGTCAACCCACTACTACTGTATTTCCACTACATTACAAAAAGTAAAGAGGCAGACCTTATTATGGGTAAGTGTGAGTCTTAAGTCGGGCTTTATAATGGCGTAGGCCATTATCAGATCCTGGACTTTCTTCAGTTCATCCTTGCACCTTTTAGCAGATGAGTAGTACTGGCGCCTCACAGGAAGATTCTTGAAAAGTTTCAGTGCACAAACTGTAGTACCTGAAAGACATGAGGAGCAATGTCATGCAAGATAACTTCATAACCAATTCAGTATGTTGTAGATGTTGGGGTAACATATTATTCAATTAATTTTAAAAAAATTTTGGTTCCAGCTTTTACAGTTTTTCTTTGCTAACTGCAAAAGTCAATTATGCCTTGCCTTGGCCAATGTGAGTTGGCTTCTGAGAAATGATGTGCCCTTGGAAGTTAAGCATGTACTGGGTGCTGATGTGATCATCCTCAGTCTTTGTGGTGATGGTCACCTGGAGAGGAACAACAAAATAACAACCTTTGCCACGCTGCCTTGAAAACACATTTCAGCATCCCTCTGTCATCTGCTTTTCCCCACTGATCATGGCTGCAAGTTGCAAGTGCTAGCATTTTGATAAAGAATGCTAGCAACACTTTTGAATGTGCGCTGCCTCTGTCAACAATCAAAAATGACCTTTATCCCTTTCATTCATCATGTACCGTGCATTGCAAATTGATTTGTTGATTTGATTGATTTTTTATGTTGTTTGTGTCATTGGATTTGCATAATTTCTTATGCGAAAACTTCTATTAGAGTACGTTTTTGTTTGAGGACCTCCTGGAACGGATAATTGATGCTCACCGCTCACAATTCACCTCACCTCTGCCACAGCACAAATAGACCCGAGTGCCTCTCCTCTGAAGCCATATGTCTCAAGGTGCTCTAGGTCTTCATGGCTCTGTATCTTGGATGTGAAATGTTTAACAGCCATCACGGCTGCATCTGCAGCTTTGATTCCATGGCCATTGTCACGTATCTCAATTCGGTCCAAGCCATAGTTGTCCTACAATAGAAAATAAAAGGGGAACACATAGAAAATGTCAAATCTAGTAAGTCTAGTAATCTAGTAAGTAAGTGTCAGATACACATATGAATACAGACTAATATTGAGAGTTAATATGTGTTGTTGAAAGGCAGGATTGATTTATCTGAACTACTGTATCACTACCACATTTTTGCACAGAACATTGTTTGTTTCTTTCTGCTTTTCCCAATAAACATTAAACATTCATGCATTGTTTATACAGTTTATCACTGAAATTTAGTCCTGTTTTCTTTGAATTGTGTTGGAGGATGAGGGATTTCAGTTGATATCCATATGAGCTCGTCTGTTTCAATTGGAATTGAAGAGCCCTGATCTACAGTATAACATTATCAAATGTCTGTCAGTCAACATGCCGTCAGGGTACTGTACCAGTTTTACGTCAATGGTTGAAGCCCCAGCATCAAGTGAATTCTCCAAGAGTTCTTTCACAACATTCGTCACAGAGGTGATGACCTGCGAGCTGGACAACAGCCGCACGGTGTCTGGAGGCAGCTGCTTCATAATGATGTACCCACTAAACATGCATTTAAATGTCAAACTGGAGATTTATGACTCATAGTAAACATGGATGTATCAGTCGATATCTGGCTATGTACAATATTTTACATAAAGTAAGTACAGTATGGAATACTGTAAGAAAATTCCAAACAAACTCTTTTTAGATGTAAAAACAGACTCACGCCACACTGCGGAAATGCCCTGATCATACCGCCTTCCACAATAAAGCGTTGATTGGCTGTATATATCACGTGGGTGGATATCGCCTACATTTTTCCTGAACTAGAACTACCAGACATGTCGTGAGAAAGATGACAAACCCAACCTCACTAAGTATTACAACCCACAACGCGTCACTTATCTAAACTATGTATTTATAATTTTGTCAAACACTGTCATGTACCTGTAGGCCCATTACAAACGCATACTGTTGGTTAATGTCATTACAGACTTTGCGAAAGAGCCTGAGCAGTTTAAATTCAGGGCTCTTTAACATGATTTACACAGTACTTCCGCTCCGGTCAGGCTGCGCCCATAGACTGAACACATCAACAAGTGGGTCGACATTTCTCTTCGCAGTGTTACCGTGCTGTTTGTAAGTTTATGTTTTTGGGGTTCTATTTTTCCGATGTCACTCTTACCTCCACATACCTTAATCGAACGTATAGTATTTTACAAAACATTCGGGAACCATCTGCTACAGTATGTTTCAAGGGAAGACTTTCCAGGCAGTGACAGCGACAGAACAAACTGATATAAATTTGAATCTCGTTTACAATATTTTCCAGTTGCGTCAGTACTGAACATTTACAATGTTGCACCAGTGATACCATTTGCATCTCCTATCTGTGGATATGAATGTTTAAGAGCATTTAAGTTTCATGTTACTATTGACTGCTGGGTAATTCTTGTCATGTTATACTGTGTTGACTACGTCATATTGGTCCAGCATTTGCAACGACGCGGAACCTGCTACAGAATGGCAAAGACTGATCTGTTAATTGTGTCACTCATCTGTCCTATAAGGCCGATAATGTGGAACACATTTTTAGAATTGAAACTTTAGCTATTGGCTGAAAGTGTGCCAGGGAACAAAGTTCAACGAGATTGACTAATATATTCTCTAGTCGCCATTAGGCCTGCACAGGGTAAAGGTATAGTTTGGTAATTATTACTTAAAAACAACAACAACAACTAATTATTATGGGGTACATTCCACTGTCACTAATTTGCAGTAGTTTGGACTCTTGCAATGCAAACTAAAAATATGTAAATTAAACTGAATCAACAACGGCTGCATACATATTACATTACATAAAGTAGTACTAATATGCATATTTGTTTGGGATACTTTTATGGTATCATTTTATTTCCAGAGGAAAATCATACTTAAGCTATGCAATGTGATGAAAAATGACTCACTGGATTGAAAAGCATGTGATGGGCATCTGATGGTCATAAATGAATGTGTGAAACCACACAAAAGTTTGATAATTAATAAACTTGTTTTCTGTGTGTGTGTGTGTTTTCAGCAACACTGCGGCCATGCACTTCAAAATCCACTAGAAAACATAGGATCCAAGTGATTTGATTTTTTTAAAGACTAATTCATATATATATTTGATTTTGAATGATAAGACTTTATTCTGGAACGGATGAGAAGTTGTTCATATTCGGATTTACTAGATGATGAAACCACCAGATTCACTGGGCATAAACGAGGCTATTAATGTTGTCAATTATGTCACTTTACTTAAACCAGTGGTGTCCAAAGTGCAGCCCAGACAATATTTGGTATCACAGCTGACTTGGGGCAAGAGGTGGGGTGCCCTGCTATATTCTTAAAGTGAAATTAATTACATTTTGTTCAGATGACTTGGCGTATATTGACCTACATGGAGTTGGTTAAGCATCATCCTCCATTTGTTCTGTATGCAGCCCTTGACATGAGTCTGGATACTCTACTTCCTGGAGTACTTGACACAGACTCAGAAGCCTCAACCGTGTAGAGCCCATCAGTACTGCACATACACTATTCTATAATAAATATAGAATAAACTAAAAGTATTTTTTTTGTTCACAGGACAGAATGAATGTGGGTGTGGCACACAGTGAGGTGAACCCAAACACTCGGGTCATGAACAGTCGAGGGATCTGGCTCACGTATACACTCGGTGTTGGAATACTTCACATTGTGCTCTTGAGCATACCGTTCTTCAGTGTGCCAGTGGTGTGGACCCTCACGAATGTCATACACAACTTTGTAAGTATCCAATATGCATATTGCCTTGCTTCTCACTTTGCTGAAAACCTCATAATTGGCCCTTTCAGGATGTAACAGCATCTGTTCGATTATATTTTTAAATAGCACAAAGACAGATCAAGCCAGTTCCATGCTGCATGCACTTGTACGGAGTACAGACAGTCCCATTATATGTTTATGAGCGAGGGCGAACAGGTATCTCCAAATCATAAAAAAAAAAGGTATTGTCAGGGGATAGGAGGAGACCAATGCACAATAAAAGGAAATCGGTTAGGATGTTCAGGAACTAACCAGGTTCAAACCTGCCATGAACTAGAAACTACTGGTCCACCACAGTGGGACTGTCTTTGACTAAAGATGTTCATAGTCAAATTTGTTTCATACGATTTTGTCCATAATCGACTAATAGCAGCCTACAAATAAACAGATCTCATTTGCGACTTTTTCCACCTTAAAGAAAAAGTCTTAGACACTCAGATTAACAAATAAACATGGGAGGTATGCAACCTTTATTTAGTTACAGAGTCTGTGACAGCTGGCTAGCTCAATAATGTTGTAATCCGCTGTTTAGTCATTAATTCATTTTCTACCGCTTATCCTCATGAGTGTCGTGGGGGGGTGCTGGAGCCTATCCCAGCTGTCTTCAGGCGTGAGGTGGGGTTCACCCTGGACTGGTCGCCAGCTGAGTTCAATTCCACCCTCGGTCATCTCTGTGTGGAGTTTGCATGTTCACCCCGTGCATGCGTGGGTTTTCTCCGGGTACTCCGGTTTCTTCCCACATTCTAAAAACATGCCCTGTGATTGCTGACCAGTCCAGGGTGTACCCCGCCCTTCGCCCGAAGACAGCTGGGATAGACTCCAGCACCCTGTGACCCTCGTGAGGATAAGCAGTAGAAAATGAATAAATGAATAATTTGCATTGTGAGTCTGCTTGTGTCAGGCTCTAGCCACAGTGATTGGATACTAACTGAGTTACTATCTTCAGGGAATGTACGTGTTTATGCATGCGGTGAAAGGGACGCCCTTCGAGACCCCTGACCAAGGGAAGGCCAGACTTCTTACACACTGGGAACAGCTCGATTATGGCATGCAGTTCACATCTTCTAGAAAATTCTTCACTATTTCCCCAATCATTTTGTAAGTACTTTTCATCCTTTTATGAAACATGTATCTCGGCCCTTATACAGAGTCAAATCACATTGAGTGAGACGATAAAATACTCCCTGGGAACAAGCCGTCATCATTGGGGCTGGATTTACATACTGGTGTTTGAAACTTTGAAAAGGTGGTGGTGCTTAAATGGTGCAGGCCTGTACTGCTACAAGGAACGTTTTTGTTTTTACAGATTTTTGTGACCAGATAATTGCGTGCAATTGTGCACTGCGCAAGTCACATCTTACAGTACCACATATAGTCTGCTGTTCAAGTCCATAAAATTGGAGCAGAAATTGATCACAGTGCTAGACTACCGGTACAACAGTGTTTGTTAGAACCCCCTTTTTTAAATGTTTGTGTCAATTTCCACAACAGAAGCTAATATCCCATTTTTAAGGCTTGTGCAGCAATTGTGTTTGAATCTGACAAATCTTAAGTAAGTTTGATCAGAGTAGGTAGGATTGCAAGGTTTAAAGTGTAACTTAGTTTTTCTGCTTAAATTTGGTATGTGTGGTTTATATTCAGGTGTGCTCAATAGTCTGTAATTTTAAGATCAATCCCTCAGTGTGTGTGACCTTTCCCGTTTTCTGTCTCCACAGATATTTTTTGGCAAGTTTCTACACAAAATATGACACAACACACTTCTTCATAAACACGACCTCACTTTTAAGCGTGCTGATCCCCAAGCTACCACAACTGCATGGAGTGAGAGTCTTTGGGATTAACAAATACTAAGTCTGGTTCAAGATGAACTCAGTATATTATCTTCTGTTCAACATGCGTGTGTAATATGCTGTGCAAATAATTACATTGTCATTGAAATCATTGAGTTAAATACATTTTCAAATGGAAACTTTTGAAGACCAGCTGCAACGCGCAATTTTAACTTGAGTTATTATGTGTTTCGGTGTGGGCTGACCTGGGCTGGCCCAGGTATCAGGAAGGTTGTTTTTTTTTTTAATTATCTGTAGCCTTTTGATTAACCTCAGCTTATTTTGTAAGTTATAAATATGTGAACAGGGAGTTTCAAGGCGGTAAACTTACAAAATTGTTCATGAATATGAATGTTTGTTTTTCTTGATCTGACTTGAATTCACTTGGTGACACTAATTGTAATGACATTTGTGTGTAGCCGTGGCAATACCCCAAATGTACTTTTCAAAAATATTTACTTCGAGTGAGCCGTGTCTCTGTATTGGTACACTGATTTCATAAAGGGTCTCAAATTGGAACAGCTCTAGTCTTGACAACGGAAATATTCACAGACATCATGACATTATTAGTAGCTGTTGACTGTTTGTAATGTTTACCAACAAACTGATAACTAATGAAATCAGAAGTAGTGGCAAGCACGTATTCAAGTGTACAAATATTTAACATTTTATTTTAGGGGTTTGGTAAATAAATAAACTTGTCATGTTTTGTTGCCTCCAATGTTTATTATTGATTAAAGTGAAGGAAACTAAAATTGCATTCAGTACAAGTCAAAATTTGAATAAAACAAATGCTTTTAGCAAGAAAGATTAAGTGTATTAATGACACGTACTATTTCCATGTTTTAGTGAGAGCTGAGCTGGACCCCAGGCCTTGAGTTTGACACCCATTTTGTAAGTTAGTATAGGTTTGCACACATCAGTTTTTAACCCCAAATATGCTCCTACCACAGGGGTGGGAAATTATTTTAACTTATTGGCCACACACTGATAACAAATATTTTCCACTGTTAGATCTCAAAGAGGCTCTAAGTTGATCTTCAAATGCAAAATGAAGTGGGAGTGAAACCAGGAAAAATGCAAACAAGCATTAAAGTGAAATAAGTTGTTCATCAGCTGATCAAGTTTTAAAACTATAGCTTATAAAATTTTTAAATGAAATGGTCAGAAAAGTACTCAGTAATAAGTAGCTGCGGCATTCTTGTTAAATCACCTGAAAAACTGGTTTGGGCACGCTTGATGCCAGTTTTTCCAAGAGGTGAGTAGGAATGTTGCTCCAGATGGTTCTCTTCACAGCGAGCATCGTTCCAGTGAAGGAAAAAGCAGCCACGTGGCTACATTATAGACAGGAATGAAAATACAGTGACTGTATGAAACATGTATTTCAGATAAATGAGTGCATGGTTTTGCTGTATGTGTGCCATCAACAAAGATGTCTTGTGTCGGTGGACTTGTGCGTGTCTTCACTGTCCTAGTTATCATCCATTAAGTTGGTGTGCAAGGATGATGATGATGATGATGCTACATTGTCTTCATCACATCTGTGAGCTGGAGATAAATCTCTCCTGTAAAAGCTACATTTGATGTGATGTATTCCCCGAGATTACCATAATGACTTGTAGAATCTCGCTTCAGAAACTACAGTAATTTTGTTCAAGACTAATCACATTGCTGGCTACATCTTCAGTGTTTAAAAAAAATAATAAAACGGATTAAAAGGCAAACAAAACAGGTCTGATATGGCCTGCAAACCATAGTGTACCCAGCCTGTCTGAGAATAATCACCATTTAAGTACAATTATTTTAAAATGAAGGCCCACATACGGTCTAAAATAAATAGGTTTCAAAAAGACAAACTGTTGAGATCCTGACACTGCTTGCCTAATACACCTTTGTAGACCTCAAAGTGATGGTTCAAATCTTTCTGTGTGTGGATTTTAAATTTACTTCCAAGGGCTCCGTCTGCAAAGGCCGTGCCGTAGAACACACGACCTATCCGTGAGTGGACCAGCGCCATAACACACATTACACAAGGCTCTCGGGTCACGTAAAGGTCATATCCAGTGCATATGTACGGCTGCTGCGTAGTCCCCTCTGTTTGAAGACCGGAGGGTGAGACTGGTGTTGAAACGGGACCAGACGATGTAGAACTGCAAGCAGGGTACTCGTCAAAGGAGTAGCAGCCACCACCTTGCATGCGGGCCACAATGTCAATGCATACCATGACAGCGTGATGAAGCGGGTGTTTACGTCTACAGTCATGGCCGACTGCAATGATTGTTTCCGTGACCGGATTGACCACGACTGCTCCCACGGCCTCCATTCCCAAAACTTTTCCCTTTTTGGCAGCGGCCACAGCATGGGTCATGTACAATTGCATCTTGGCTTTCTGAGCACTGCTGAAGAAGTCTCCTCTCATGGCATCGGTCAGGTGTTTGTCTTCATGGAAAGAGGTGGGCCAGTGTTTGCTCGCCAGCTCGAACTGGGGTCTTGTCAAAGGAGGACGGGCAGGAACCTTGACTATGAAAGGCTCACCCAGTCCGTCATGTCCAACTCCACCTGATGGCAGCAGAGACACGATGCTGACTGAGGTCATGTTTGGTGCTTCACTGACGAGACATAAGAGGACCTCCAAAGGGTGAGGGCAGCCCTCCTCTTTCCTCGCCCGGACCCTCTTCACATGCTGAAGTCCTTTCAAGGGGTAGATGCTATTCAACTCTTTGACGAGTCGAGATGCCTCTCTCTTGTTGACAATAGGTGCAGCAAATGCATCAATCAGCTCTATGACTTGTGTTTGCTCGTCTGACAGAACTGGATGTGCAATCCAAGAGTCTGTGTCACTCACAGTTCCTTTCCATCGCTTTGTCTCTGGCTCCATTGTCCTGTGAAATTATTTCAAACCACATTAAAACAGAATAGTTACTTTGTTTACACACAGCAGCTGTAGTGACCAGGAAATAAATCATACTCCTGTTGTACGTGTGGTTCATCTATGGCTTAACCGATTACTCTATGAATTGAAACAAGCAGCTTCAGATTAATCAAGAAAATGATCATGATTGGATTTTAGTGTAGGTTTATTGTTTGACTGAAGCGACTTGAAAAACATTTTCTACCGCTTATCCTCACGAGCGTTGCGGGGGTGCTGGAGGCTATCCCAGCATTTAATTTTTTTAATTATTTAACATTATTGTAACATAATATTCAAGCGGAAACATGGTGTTTGTGCACTTCTCTTCTCTCTGTGTCAGTTCAAAACTTCTATTTCTGAATAAAGAGGCCAAAAGAAAGTGTTTTTTAAAAAATCAGATTCATCGATTAATCAAAACAATAATTGACCGATTAATCATTGGTTACAATAATCATTAGCTGTAGTCCTAATAAAAAAAAATTTTTATCGAAGTTGTGCAAATGTCAGACTGATTATATTAAGTCATTATGTCAAAAATACTGTATATTTTTATGTGTACAATGTCTGCTACTATTGCCATGAAAACCAAGCCAAAAGGGGAGTAAAGAGGAACTTGAGATCAAATGTTCGCTTATTTGAATTCAATCAATCACACTGTTATATAAATATAAGACAGTGAATCTCGTTGAGCTTTTATTAGACATTGGATTCCCTTCAATGGAGTGAAGTACTGTATAATGTCAGTCAAGAGAACGTTTTAAGTTGCTTTGGTAACATTCAAACACAGCCTCCTGCATATTTTCCTGTATTGTTGGCAGAGGTAACATATGCTAGCGCTTTATTTTTAAGGATATTGGGTTCCAAATGCTGAGGTATCTGCTAATGTTAGCACAGAGGAAGCAAACATTCAAATTCAAAAATGTTGATCCACTGACTTGAGATTTTAATATTGACATTATGACCTAATCAACAATTTTCTTTTGTTTAATAGAATAACTGTGTCAAAGTGGGGAACTTCTGTCTTCATCTTCTTCCTAGAATAAGCTTTGTCTTCAATACTTTGGGAACATATCGAATAGTTAAGGATATTCTGGTTCCTCTGGTCAGTGTCTCTCCTGGCTTGGCTCCAGCGGCCGTTAGGTTAAGCACCTTGTCTGTCAGAGTGTCCTGCTCGCTGGCCTGAATGCCATGGAGAAAGTTCTGGTACATGTCATCCTGGAGTATCAAAAGGCTACGTGGCCTCAAGAGCAGTGAGAAAAGATACCGATTCTCCTCTGCCAGTATGGCGTTGCCTTCCAGCTGATGGATGGGTTTGTAGAAATCCAGTAGGGTGTGAGAGCCAAGATTGATAGTGGTGACTGTCGGGTGGTACAGGGGACCATCTTCATGTGGCATAATCCCTTCTCCTCGTTTGTACTCATTCACCAACACATGGTTGGCTGTTTTCCCATTGAATGCACCATAACAAGAAACTTTCTCACAATATCCATAAAGCCAGGAAGGCATCCTTTCCTCCAACATGCCTTTAGGATGTGGCAAACCTCCCCAGTTCTGAAGCCTTCTGCCAGACAACTGGGTCCATTTAGGTATAGGTGACTTATAGATCTGCTGCAGGAGGTAAGACTCCTCGTCTTCAGATATGAAATTTGGGATGTAATACACTGTAGATGGAGCACCATGTACAACAAATTGCTTCAATTCCTCCGAAACACAAGCTGGATGTTCCATGTCTCCTTAAGAAAAATTACATGAAATGCTCGTTAAATAGAGTAAATATGACAACTCGCAACGTATCCACCTTTTAGCGACCCTATCACCGTACTGTGTAACATAAAGAAGAGCCGTACTTGTCAGCTAAGTACAGGTTTTACACATTTTTACAGTTTCCTTTTGCCTTCTCGTCGAGTTGGTTGTTTGGAGTGCCTCAACAGGAAGCACAAGCTACACATCACCACGTTGTTATCATATGGCGCTCAAAATGCGACAATAATATATGATATAGTGCACGAATAAACACATAAATATACTTTACCTCGTTTGACAGCAATACCTTTCACGACTTATTGTGTGGTCAACAACATCAGCCAACTCAACTGGCTCTATAGCGGAAATGCTACGGCAACTCGACTGGGACAATTACGGTTCTAGCGGAAGTGACGTCAGTTATGCGACCCCATGGAACCGGCGATCCGACCAGAAAATAAAATAATCAACGATTAGTTCCATCTGTGAAATAGCGAGGAAATGCAGATTTATTGCAAATACTCGTCTGCTGTCTGCCGTAATACGCCAAAGCACATCCGTAAAACAACAGTGGCTTTTCTCAACTAACGCCAAACCGCGCCCCAAGCTTGGTGCGTTTATGGCCACCCAAAAATTGAATTACACTACACTATCCACAGGCAGTGAACCTCTCCTTCAAGATAGCTGGTAAATATACTACGACGGACTACAATAATAACAACATAAATAACATTATATGTAGTATATGTAAGTATATTGTCATTAAAAAAGCTCACTGTGTACTCCGGTGCAGTAGGTGGCTGTATGCAATTTACATGGTAGCTTACCGGTTGAAAAAATGGAGACGAAAAAGGAGATGCAGACACAGAAGAACTTTCGCAATTGAATTGTAGCAACGAAGAAGTAATTTATCATTTCTTTTAGATAATCTTTAAATTGACATTATGTCTTTCTCAGTTCCTTTTCGATTTAAACTAATCTTTGGCTACTATTAACGTCTGTTAGCATGTTCGCTTCGAAAACAGCAACTATACACAGGCTACTACAATTGAATCGGTCAAGTAGATACCTTGTATCGGCGAGGAGCTGCCCACGACTGGTTTTGGGTATTGAGACAAGTTGTGATGACACAGGGGCGGCTGTTGTCGATGAGACTGGGACTGTACTGGGGGAGTCTCTACACTCATAGAAAGAGGTGCATCTGAGGTGAGAATACTTCTTAAAAGTCATTGCTGTCCTCTGTGATTTAGTTTTGACCTTGGTGCGCTTTTCCCAATAGGGCAGGGGGTATCATTCCCACTGTGGCACAAAAGCTCCATAGGGAACACATTGAGCATGTAGTCAAGGAGGCTTTGGAGAGGAGCGGTGTGGACCCAAGCCAGCTGTCAGCTGTGGCCACCACAGTGAAGCCAGGTATGGCACTGAGCTTGGGCATTGGTCTCGAGTTCAGCCGGAGGTTTGTGAGGCAGAACAACAAGCCCTTCATCCCCATCCACCACATGGAAGCACATGCCCTGACTGTCCGGATGTTAGAGCCCGTTTCTTTCCCATTCCTGGTATTGCTTATTTCTGGTGGCCATTCCCTTCTTGCTGTAGCTCGCGGAGTAGACGACTTCCTTCTTCTGGGTCACACTCTGGATGAAGCTCCTGGTGATTCACTAGATAAAGTACGGCCATTAACAATGATGTTCTAATAATGATATAAAGCTAATATTTTGTCTTTGTTGATTAACAGGTAGCAAGACGTTTGTCACTTATAAGACACCCACAGTGCTCCACGCTGAGTGGAGGACAAGCACTAGAACTCCTGGCTAAAGATGGTGACAGGACAAAGTTTTCTTTCAAGACACCTATGGGACAAAGTTATGATTGTTCCTTTTCTTTTGCTGGCCTTCGAAATCAAATTAACATGACGATAATGAAAAAAGAAGCAGAGGAAGGTATGAGGACACATGAGCTCCTTCATGACAACGCAGCTGATTTACAAGTTTGTCATTTTCAGAGCACTGTGGATTTTTCTTTATATGATAATGTCATAATCTAGTCCAAACTCATACAATTTATACTGATGTAATAGAGATTATATTTGGAATTATTGCTGCACTGTTAGCCCAACAATGTCCACAGTAGATAAACCAGATACAATTGATACATGATACAAAGGAGATGATTGGTTTGTCAACACTTATCTGGCAGGGTTGATTGGCCTAACCACTGGCATTGCATATATATTTTTGTTCCCTTTGTCTACAGGTATTGAACGTGGAAGTCTGCTGTCATGCGTGAATGATATCGCAGCTGCGACACAGCACACAGTTGCCTGTCATCTTGCAAAACGTACGCATCGGGCCATCTTGTTTTGTAAGGCCAATGGACTCCTGCCGTCAGTCAGTCCTACATTGGTAGGTGTATCACTCGTTCTTCAAAAATTCTAAATCTATTCCTGATCAAAATCTTCTAACACCTCAATGGTGAGCGGTATGGGATGCGAACAAAATTTCAATTTGTGTTTTCAGTAGTTAAATTTAACAGTTAGCATAAATATACAGTGGAACTTTTTAATGTCCCCAAAGATGTGTTTTACTTTTTTTGTGGAGCAGCACAGGGTGTTAAGAGATGATGAGCATGACGATAGAAAAAGAATATACAAAAAAAAACCAGATTGTGCTATTTTTTTTTACTAGGTACTGTCTGGAGGAGTTGCAAGCAATCAGTACATTCGCAAGGTACTGCGCATCATCACTGATGCAACGGGCCTTTGTCTGCTGTCCCCTCCTGCCAAATACTGCACTGACAATGGAGTGATGATTGCTTGGTGCGTAACAAGTAGACTGTATTCTTTTTGGCATTGAAATATATTTCACAAGACTACATGAGACATACCTTTTCTGTGTATGTTTAATCAGGAATGGTGTTGAGCGACTCAGGGAAGGAAGCGGGGTACTCCCTCCGAATGCAGAGATAAGCTATGAGCCCAAGTAAGCAATGTGAAGCGAGTACTATTTCAATATATGTTGTGATGCCAAACTAAACTGTGCTTAAATATTACATTGCAGGGCACAACTGGGTGTTGACCTCACAGCAGCCGTGAAGGCAGCAGCTATTAAGTTACCACCGGTCAGGATGAAAATGTAAAGAATCAATGGTGTATGATATACTGTGTATGTATTTTGTGCATGAAACTGTATAAAGGAAAATTACACAGATGTGATGTTGGTTTAATGCAATGTTGTTCTCTGTAATGGCATATTGTCTGATATCTTTCAATATAAATACTGGCTATCCTGCACAGGTTCGCACGTGCAGATCTTAGATGAGAGGTAGGGTTGCCAGTTAGTCACAGACCACGTAAGAGACAGAGCCATTCACACAATCATTCACACCATCGATGGGAACTGGCTGCAAAGAAGTCAGTGTGAGTGAAAATATACTGTAACATGTACAAAAAGAGTTCAGACAAAACACTGTTGACATCCGTCAGTCTCAGGAGACTACGGTAGTTGCACCTTGGATTAGTCTGTGGTAAGGTTGCAAACCCTACTGTGACTGTACAGTCCAATCCTGGTAGTGTATTTCAGTGTATTTCAACATACTGAGAAATAGCAACTACTATAGAAACTACAGCTCATCATGTTGATAAATGTTAAACTCCTTTGCACTGATAAAGCCATCTTTGTCACTGTCACTCTTGCGGAATATGTCATTCAAGATCTTCTCATAGAAGGGGTCATCTCGTGGCTTCCCATCTTTTTCAAATGAAAGTTTCAAGTAATCTTTTACCTGCAAACAATTAAACACCATGACAATTAATTATAGTTTAACAGCCACCATCTTACACACATGGTAAATGTTAAGTTATTTTTCTAAATACATCTCTTATATTGTGAATATTTATATATTGTTGTGACCAGTGAGTCTTTCTAGGTAAACACAGCTAATGTGTAATTTTTGTATAGTGTAAAATCTACATGGAATAATAACAATGATTGATTGGCCAATATACAATTTTTTTACATACAAGCCAGCCATCAATTTTGTCATGCTTAATTGTTACCTCTGCTTTTGTGAGACTGCGGTCTTTATCAATGTCTATGTTTCCAAAAGCCTCCATGCTGCGTGGTCCCCTGGACACGGAGAAAACCTCCACTTCAAATACGACAGTAGCGTTTGGTGGCACGGGGCCTAGTTCAGTCAGATGCAAAAAGCAAAACATCATTTATTGAGTATGTTTATCACTCAATATCAGAAAGGGAAGCAAAGCTGTCAGAAAGAAAATGCACATTCAGCAAAATAAATGTCTCAATGACAGCAAAACTACAGTAAATGAAGAATCTCCTTCAAAATAGCAATATTGGAGCTTTCCATAATAGGATTGCCATCATCGTGCTTAAAAAAGGTGACGCTGTTGCAATGCCAGTGAGAAAGGGTGAATGCTGTAGCAAAACATTAAAGCCTTCCCATAATGCACTTTGTTTAAGCAAACCATTTCATTGGAGGACAAGCAGCACAGAAAATGGTGGATGGCGCTGCAATGTTGCTTCTGTACACCTGAGGGAGCCAGAGGACCCAGAGCTGATAGGGAGGCTGATGTAATTGCAGCGCCCCAATGAATGCGTTGCTCAGATGTAATGCATTACGGAGAAAGCTTTATAAGATTTTTTGTTGTAATTTCAATCTCCTATTGGTACATGTTTCTATGTTTTTTATGAGGTATACCTTCAGAGTGTTAAGTTGCTGTGTGATGAGTTCAGTGTTACGAAAATGTTGATGACACCGTGAGTTAGACTTTTGTTATAATGTTGTCATATATAATGACCTCCTGTGTTTTACTTTGGGTTGACAAGCTTGTTGTGAGTGCACTGGTAGCTTGTGATTGGCTCCTGCCAAAGAAAGAATAACCATTTCCTCACTGACTTGCAAACAGCACAATATATAAACAATTAGTAGTGGTTCTGAATTGAATGCGATGTCACAAGATGAGAATTTAGCCATAAATTAGCAGCACCACTGTATAAACCGCAAAAAAAGTACACCGGAATTCAAGGTAGTAATTTATAGAGGTGTAGTACTCATAGATTAAGGTAAACATCAATTTCGATATAACCTAATGTTGTGTCCTCACTCTCTGCTGGTGTGTACATCTGTTTACCTTTGCCGTTCACTCCAAAGGCCAGGGCAGGAGGAACTGTTATCTTCCTTTTCTCCCCTGGACACATATCCATCATTCCAATGTCAAGGCCCTTGATAACTTGCCCGACACCCAGTACAAACCACTGTGGGTGACCAGCTTTGTCAGATCGACTGAAAAAGAATAGAAAATAGTTAGTTGTATGAACTTTTGTACTTTGGATACTGCTTCATCTTGCTTTCCCCTTCAATTTGGTATTAAATTAATATGCAGACTTACGCCACAGCCATTGTGAGTAAACAAAAAAAGTGAATCTCAAATTCAACCCATTCAAACAGAAGGATGGGACCATCAAATCGGAAGAAAAGAAATGTAGAATGATGATTACTTACCGATTTATCTGCGCTTATGTGAAACTGACGGAGGTGTTTCGGAAATGCTTATAAAGTTACATGAGTGAACATCACGTGACTACACTTGCGATGTTCCATATGTCTGAAAAGGAGTAGGAAGAAAAAGAGCTCATTTCATCCTCCCCCTTTTCCATTTGTCAGTATTAACTTATCATTCATTCAGATTGTGTGGTTAACATGTTGATACACGCTCACAATAAATGATGCCTTTACATTTTGTCATTAAACGTTAGTTCACTTCATTAAACCAGGTTTGTAAAGTGTGTCTACTACTCAGGTTTATGGATTCAGATTGTCCAGAAAGGGAGGCAAAGCTGTCAGATAACATGCACATTCAGCAAAATTACTTTTCCAAATGACAGAGAGACTACAGTAAATAAAGCATCTTTTACATGCTAGCATTCCATAACAGGATTTCCCCCATCACGTCTAAAAAGGTGAAGCTGTTAGTGCAACGCAAGTGAGAAAGGACGAAAACCTCTTTGC
Organism: Doryrhamphus excisus; assembly: GCF_037039965.1. Classification (NCBI taxonomy): domain Eukaryota; kingdom Metazoa; phylum Chordata; class Actinopteri; order Syngnathiformes; family Syngnathidae; genus Doryrhamphus; species Doryrhamphus excisus. The sequence goes on along the minus strand of NC_136368.1, from coordinate 16,729,826 downwards.
ATGCTTAGTCATTCCATGGGGAGATGAGAAGTTAACACTGTAGGAGATGTGATGCCCTCTCAGCTCAACGGCTGTAATGTAAAACAGAAGACAAAAGCAGTAAAACAAAAACAGCCATGCAATACAGTTGAGAATTGGAAAACCAACATACCAGACTTGTTTATACAGTGCTTTAACAACAACCACGGTTAAAAAAAAGCAGTGATCCCATAGCCTGCACATACAGTAAGAATTGAGCAATGTGGTTTAAACAAAGAACAACAGGAGTGTGAAGGTGACTGTAGGGGTGTTATTTCCTGTCCACGGGGCTCTGATGATGGTCAAAACTGTATTTTGAAAGTCGTAAGCACATTTTCTACGTTTTAACTACTAAAATATACCAGTTAGTAATGCTGAATCCTAATTGAAATCACTTATCACAGTTGGGTCTTGAACCAATTCACCGTGCTAAATGAGGGACGCTTGTTTATTGTCTAATATGTTGAAACACGGTGGTTAAAATGGAAGTCACTGGGATTTTTTTTATTGTCTGCCGAAGTAGTACAACAGCATTTTAACAGAGTTTGGTACTCTGGTTAGCGCGCCGGCCTCACAGCTAGGAGACCCGAGTTCAATTCCACCATCGGGCATCTCTGTGTGGCGGTACCTCTGTTCCCCCGTGCATGCGTGGGTTCTGGTTTACTCCCAAATTCCAAAAACATGCTAGGTTAATTGGCGACTCCAAATTGTCCATAGGTATGAATGTGAGTGTGAATGGTTGTTTGTCTATATGTGCCCTGTGATTGGCTGGCCACCAGTCCAGGGTGTACCCCGCCTCTCGCCCAAAGACAGCTGGGATAGGCTCCTGCATGCCCATGACCCTTATGAGGATAAGCGGTACAGAAAATGGATGGATGGGTATTTAAAGGGTTAAAATAATTGTTTAAAAAACTCACGTTTATTGTGAGATTTGAGCAAAAAGTAGAAAAAATATGAATATTTTATGTTCAGAAAGAGAGTTAGCAATTAAGTCAGGTTAATGAAGTTCCTCAAAGCACTACAATTGTCTTCCAACTAACCTGCAATAGAACTGGGAACCATCTTTGGCGAGGAAGCCATCGTAGTGAACGTTCATCAGATCTCCTTTTTTGCTTTTTTTCTCGCATTGCTCCGGTTGGAGCACAACTTCAATCTTGACCTCATCGTCCAGTTCTGCTGCCCAAACACACACAAAACTCAGCTGAGAAGACACAAAGAGACAAAGTGTGTAGGTCACAAACTTCCACATCTTTCTGCTGCTGCAGTCGTGGCAACTTGAGGTGGGCAAGTCGATCCAACTCTGGATATTGTCGATCGTTATATGACCGATACTAACGTAATGAGAGCCATATTTTTAAACTTCTCTGTGTATCTGTGCTACTAAAGTAGCTGCATTAGTTTGGTTATTTTGAACTATTGACAATCGTATGTAATAAAATTGTATTATAATGTATTACAATATTTGTTTGTATTGTTTGTATTCCACATTGTCAAGTTGTTCTCAAAGAAATATGTTGATATCACGAGTTTTTGGTGGTTCTAATCATGGTCGACAAATAAAAAAAATCAATAATAATAAAAAAATCATCCAGACAATGAAAAATATCAAAGTAAAACGTATTGTTATCGGCCTACTGCATTCGGTTAGTATCAGATCGATAGCAAAATTTGTGGTATCGCACACTTCAAGTTTCCTGATGACGTTTGAACACTGGAAAGCTTTGACGCTTAGCCCTGAGTTTAAACTGACAGGTATTATTAATTCATGGGCGCTGTAGGAAAACACTAAACATCAACAATAATATGTTATATTAATGTTAGCTTATCTGCACTTGTTTGGTATTTATGACACTACGGGTGTTCTGATGCACATAACTGAAACACATTTTAATCCTGTAAAAGGAAAAGTAGGGCAGAACTTTATTTGATCTAATAGCCGGGCATCCATTTTTTTCCCAGTGACTCGAGGCAATTGTGATAGTTTTCATTTTGTGAAAAAGGCTATTACCAATATCCAAACTACACTTCTTAAAACCCAAAACACATAAGAACACCATCGATGGGAATTTTCATTTTGCTACATTATTCTCATTTTATATACTTTTTTCTAACACACGTACACACATACAACATTCACACACATTTTACTATCACGTAAGTAATCCTGTTAGTTACATTGGCATAATAGCTCAGGGGACACCTGAGCTATTATTCACCTGTTTGCATATTTACAAGCAGTTGTAAGTGTGCATGCTAACTTTAAAGGAGTGTCATGTCTGACGTATCCTTTTAACCAATAGGAGCGAAGGGGCGGGGGTGTGAACGAGGCCTGTATTTATAAGTCAGTGGCGGCTTAGATGAGTCATCGCCTCAGAAGTACAACGTTTTATTTGAGTCATCTTTCCCGACGCCACAGGATACATTCGAATCCAAGCTTGTCTCTCATCTAGTCTGACGGGATTGAGATGTTACAGTTTGGGTTTTCGACATTGCTTAAGGAGTTTTTTAAAGCCAACCTAAAACGTCCCGCGGCCGGCGCCAGGCAGAGAAGCTGGTGGTTAGCGACCCGCCACTGCTGCTTCGGTACCGCCTCTGTGGACTGCAGATCTACCCAACTGACTGTCCTCCATGGCTCCCCACGGCTCACAGCGTACCATGCGGCGAATTCACGCCCCTACTGCACGAAAGCTGAAGGACAGTTGAACTTGAACGAACAGACGAAGAAGGATGGCGTCAACAGTGAAGAAGACACCGACAAGTAGGTGCTGTCTTGAGCAGACAGGCTATTGCCTAGCTATGGCGTCGTTAAATTAGAAAACAGCCCAATACATTTGACACCCTTCGTATACTGTATACTCACAAATTTCGTTTTGAACTGAAGGATCTTAAACAGAGCTTGTAAATGCAAAAAGAAGAAGTGAAAGTGAGAGAAAATATCCAGAGGAAGTAATTTATTGCAATCAACCATTAAAGAGGCTGTTCATCAGCTGATCAAACGTTTAAGACCACAACATTTAAAAGCCAAAAGCTTTGCAAGAATTTGGATTCAATGTCATTTTCTGTCAGGTATTCACACTTGTCATGATTTCTTGATGGCAAAGGCAAACATGCTTTCTCTCATGGAATGTGGTTGAGACTGTTGAGCTGCATAAGCAAGACTGGTCACAGCATGCCTTGCTGCTGAGGTTAGACACATTAATGACAGTCATTTGAAAGTTTTGAAAAGATCCTGAAGGTTATAGAGCAAAAACCGAAAAGAATGTTACCAGCCATGAGCCTGAGATTCTGATTGGTTGGGGTGATCTCAGCCCAAAGGATTGTTGTCACTGGTGTCACTGGTATCAATGATTAATAAACAATCGGTTAACATAAGAAAGACATTGTAAACACAGTCATTTTGCAGAAGCAGTTAATGTATTAAAATATCTGTCTTGTACATGTGTTTTATCCAACATAGGAGAAGAAATTCTGGGATTCTACCGAGTCTGGAGGATTTGCTTTTCTACACGGTTGCAGAAGGTCAAGAAAAGATTCCTGCTCATAAATTTCTCACAGTAAGTTTTCATCTCAGCAATTCTCACCTATTGTCAGATAGCTAAAACCTAGTTCTATGTACTTCTATTTCTTTCCTTTCCCTTCAGGAACAATTGTGTCATGGGGGCACATGGAGTTTAAAATAAATCAACAACAAATTAAAAATACTTGAATAAAAATGTAATCCCAGATTTACCATGCATATTTAAATAGACATACAAAAATAGTACAAAATGCATATGAAAGCTCGTAATCATCCGTATAAATATCTACATACATCAGGTCGAACAATAATGGGAAAACTACAATGATGTAGGTATGCTCAGATCGATCAGCCACTGATCAGCATCGTCCGATTTCCGTAAAAAAACATGTGATTGGCATATGTCAAACACCTTTCAAAGTTGATTATAAAAACCAATCGACATGCAGCGGCAAACCCTGCATGTCTGCTGTGTCACATAGGGTTGCCAACAAAATTACATGTTTCATATTGAGCTGACAAAGGATGCAAAACAAGTTTGTAAAGCCTCAATGGCCTCAATATCAAACCTGTTGTCCTTCGACTTTCTTGCATCTTTGTTTGCACACATACAAAAAAAATGCACTGCTATTTGATAGATTAGACCTGAGACTACACTGACCCGGATGAATGATAATATTCAGAAGCAACATTGAGTTGCTATTAACCATGTTTCTCATATATTTTATTCAGCCGTAGATTTAAAATTTTTCATGTTCACATTTTAGGCTCTTAAAGGCACAGGACTTCTCACAGGAGATCCCAGACTAAAGGAATGCATGGACACCCTCAAAGAAACCTTAAAGACCACGCCAGATGGTGTTACACTGGACAAGCACCTATTCAAGAAGTGAGTCGCCTTGCATCTGTCTCTTACACACCCATCACAGTCAATTTACAAATATAATTTTATTGTTTTGTCATTGCCTGCTCTCAACCTCACATCTGTTCTGGTCCAGACACTGCTGACCTCGTGAAGCAATGGAATCGAACACATCACAAAACAATTCTTTGTACTTCAACTGCATTTTTATACTTCCATTCACATGTTAGAATGAATTTACTTTCTTCTTCTGGTTGCCATCATTCGTTTCGGTGGCTGCAGAGAAAAAGCAAATAATTGAGTTATCAGCTGCTGAAGGTGTGTTTTTTTTGGGACACATTTGATACATATTTAAAGACAAAGCTTTGTTATTACTAGTTATTGGTGTCAACATTTCTCATTGTGCCTTTTGTGCTATTGTTGCACTGGCAACTCTTGCCGGTTTTGGGGACTGAGCTCAGGGCTGGGTGCATGCATCTTTTGGCGGAGAGCGGTGAGTTGTACAAGCGTATGAATGTGTTGGTCGCCCTCCGGGAGGGGAAGGTCACTTATGTGATAATGCATTTATTATTATTTATTATTATTCTTTGTTATTTTGCGATTGGAGCGGAGAACGATGTGATATGTATGGGATATAAGCAAATTCCCTGGAGTACCTCGTCCCCACAGCCGTTCTGATCAGAGAGCGCGATGCAATGATTGTTTGATTGGCTTCGTTAATATACAGTTCATATTTTCATCTAGCTGACTGATTTTACATTGATAGTAACATCTGATGTATTGTCTGGTGTCTTTTATCACCACAACAGACATAAACATACACGCATATTTGAACAGCAGTTGCCCAGTTATAGTTTTAGTTATTCTTAATGTCTACTGTATTTGGTAATACAAGTGTAAAGGTTAGAAAAAACTCTGAAGCAGAGCATTCAGAGCCATTCCAAACTTCTTTCAGGGCTCACTTCCAAATGCGCTGTGTTGTGTTTTTCATGTATCTTTTGCTCAGGATACTTTTACGCGCGTGCATTATGGTGTTTCTGATGAGTTTCGTGTCAAATAACACTTGCCGCAAATATATTTAAACCCAGTAATGGCATGAATTTTAAGTGTGTTGAAATGTCACCCAAACCTTGGATAATTTTGTAATGTGGATGGTTTTATACAGCTTGTGGTTTGTAGTTTGTCATCTCCTGTATAACCAATACAGAGATGGCAAATGATGTGCTGATGAACTATTGATACTTGGGATGCTCCGATCAGGGTTTTATGCTGCTAATTTTGATACTGCACTTGCGCACAGGGACAGACTGCAATACAGTATGAGCCACAGGTGATCGGCGTTGAAAGGCATTTAACGGCATATGCTGATCACATTGCCTTTGTGCCTTTCGGCCAGGCCGATCGATCGGAACATCCCTCATTGAAACACTGTGATGAAGCCTCTTCATCAACCACATCTTTGAAGTTTGTTGTAAATCAGAGTTGCAAACTTGATTGACAAACTTTTTCCTTCAGTTGCATGCAATCACTGTGTTTGAGCATGCCATTTGTTGTGTGTTCATCAGGTGTGTCCAGAACAATATTGTCCTGCTCACGCAGGCCTTCCGCAAGAAGTTCGTCATCCCAGACTTCCAGTCCTTCACTTCCCACATTGATGACCTATACGACAGTGCCAAAAATCTCTGTGGAGGGCAGGTTTGTCTTTAAATCCATTGCCCCTTTATCTCATGAACCGGATCTTTTAATAGCAGTTCTCTAGGTGCACAGATAAAAGTTGTGATAATATTTTTGAAAGCCATCCATCGTCTATACCACACCATTAAGATTTCCTAGACTGGTTGGGCACATATATACAAACAACCATTTGTTGTGTGTTGTATGAAGATGCAAACTCCACACAGCGATTTTCCGACGGCGATTTGAACCCAGCGCTCCTAACTGTGTGACCAGCATGTTAAACACTAGACCACAGGGCAACCAATTTTAAAACCCTTTCTTGCATAATATATGAACATTCAGGTACATTGCAAAAAATAGTTCAACTTAATGATATGAGCCATAAGAATCCCAGATGCACAGCCTGACCAAAAGGTTCCTGTCAGAAAGTGTCTAAAGTCATGATGATGGCGCCTCTTCTGCTGTGTCGTGTGGAAAACTGCTCAAGGGGAATGTCCTTGTCATGCCAGTAATGTTGGAAGCCATCATGACCATAAGCTTCCATGTTTTTCTCATCAAAGAATACAATTTTTTTCCCAACTTTCAATGTCCCATGTTTTGGTGCACTTGTGCATCCAGTATTTCAAATGGGCAATTTTGTGGCGTTGGAAGAAAACAAGGCAAGGTGCACAGTGGCCTAGAGGTTAGCATGTTGGCCACAGTCAGGAGATCTGAAAGGTCTGGGTTCAAATATCCCTTCAAATCTCAGCTTGCATATTTTAAAGCAACTGATATCACTGACTTGAACAGGTCAGCTCTTTTTGATCTGTACCTTGAGGGTATTTTTTTTTTTATTGTTCTGTCTGTTATGCATTACGCTACAAGTGGTTGCTGTGGTCCTTGATTCAAGTGCCTTACTTCTTGTGTTTGATGTTTCAGGTTGCAGACTACATCCCTCAACTTGCCAAATTCAGTCCGGACCTGTGGGCTGTCTCTCTGTGCACGGTAGATGGACAGAGGTAAGACTGACACAAGAACAAAAGCAAGTCCGTATTTATCCACCATGCTCAGTTAGCACGTCTTGGACCATCATGTTTAAAATGCGGTTTGTTCGCTCAGCTGCTTGCTTGGGACTACATAATATATCTCAGAGACTGTAATGATTTACTGGAAAAGGAAATAAATAATAATTAGTTAAATTGACATTAGCAAGCGAGCCTGCCACACGACTAATGTTAGTTTCTAAGGTACATTATTAATGTTCACACGTCATGTGACATGTGACAACGCACGTAAATTTTACCAGTTAGATTATTTTATATACACTGCTGGTCAAAAGTTTTAAATCGAATTAGGAGGAAAAAGCTGATTACAAAGCTAAATGCCACAAAAATACACATCAAGCCTCCGTCCCGACAGTCAACACTCTGAGATGTTTGGTTGAACTAGTAAATAAAAATGGAACAGTGCAAAATGGTGTATGTGCACAGACAAGAGTTTTCTACATTGTGAAAGAAATGCTGCTTAATACAGTTAAAAAGCCAACATTTCTAAAAATGCTGCAAATATTTGACAGACAGTACGAATTGCCTGTCAGGTCTCAAAATAATGTTGACAATAAAATGTATTGTCAATTTGTGGGGGGGACAGTGTATAGTGAGGTTTGAGTTTTAAATATCTAGGTGGATATGTCAAGCTAATAATATTTTTTTTTGCCTTTTGTAGACACACCGTGGGAGACTCAAAGGTCCCCTTCTGTCTGCAATCCTGTGTCAAGCCTTTGAAGTATGCTGTTGCTGTTCATGACCATGGCACAGAGTATGTGCACAGTTTCATCGGGAAGGAACCCAGCGGTCTCCGTTTTAACAAGCTCTTTCTAGATGAAGATGGTTAGTATATGTATCTTTATCTGTATTTGGGATTCATTCATCTGTGTGCATTAGTTTAGCATCTCAGCCCAAAGTTTTGTTGCCTAAAACATTGACATCATGTTTCCATACTCGAGGAGAAATCGAGGAGAATTGCCTGAAAATGTTGCTGACAAAATGTCGACCTTGTTTTGTACACGGGGTTAATCTGTAATAATTCTTGTCAATCTATGTCTGTGTCTCTATTCATGTCCCTCGTGGCATCACAAAGGCTGCATTATAATAGTAAATAGTAATATGAATTACAGCCTGCATATTTCAAATTGCATATTTACAGTATTACATTACTGTAAGTATGTTTTTAGTGAGATGGGAGTTTAAACCCAAATGTTCTGTTGGGATTTTGAAAAGAAATACCAGTATTCAGAGCTATCTTGTCATTTAATGAAGGCATTTTGCCAGCCTGACTGGTATTGTGCAAAGAGATCATGTTATTGATGAATTATAGTTGACGCAATTGTGCCACATGAACTCGTAAAGAGTTCAGAGGCTTGCCGTCACCACCTTCTTGTTTACAAGCTATTGCTGCAACTGTTGATAGTGGGAGGTTAAACAAGGTTTATTTGTGTTTGGACAATATTGGCAGAATTCTCATGGCATCACCAACTAACAAATGATTCATTGCAATACACCTTTTCAATAGAATAAATGAATCAAGAATGGGTTTTTAGGCCCTTTTGGTGAACAGAATTGTTGCTTGCCCTCTTTGGTAGGAGCTCATTGTATTATTTTTAGTATTTTGACATAATTCAGCAATTGAGTATGCTTTGTTTCTACACGCAGCGTGAGGATATTTTTACACAATTACAGTTCACATATTAACTAAAGTTTTCTTGATTTGCAGATAAGCCCCACAATCCAATGGTGAATGCTGGAGCTATTGTTTGTACCTCCTTGATAAAGGTAAAAGCAATACATTGTTTTTGCTTCTGTAAATGGTAAAAAAAAATGAGTTTAATAGATTATGGCTTGTATGTGTACAAATAGACACACAGTACCAGTGTGGTAATTATTATAGCAGGTATTTTACATCCTACATGCAAATCATTTGGTTCTATCTTTCTTCTTGACTGAGAAGGATTTCTTTTTTCCCACTGTGGACTCTTGTGGTGATTTAGGGCCAGTCCCCACAGAAACGTTTTCAGGTCAAAACAGCAAAAATATTTTACCATTTCAGGCTTTCATCCACACGGAAATGGCGTTCTGGGTGCCCTGAAACAGTATTTTTTGAAACTGTTTACAGAATAGAAAATTCTGATCATGCTGGGTTGTCGTTTCCTTGTAGAGAAGCAAACTGCAGCTTTCAGGAAACGATGCCACCACACTATCATATGACCAGAAGTGACAAGCCATCATATTTTCCCAATACTTTAACTGGCATGACTCACCGCCCCATTTGACGTTCCTTTTGCTGATTCTGCAAAAGACCACAGGCTAATGCCCATGTTTTTTTCTGCTTCTATCGGTTGGTGTGTCACTTGGTTTGTTTACAGTGTCACATTTAGGTGCACTTAATCATCCTTTTCAGTGATTCATTCACATGCTAATCTGCGTGGATGCAAATGTTCACAACTTGGGGGGGCAGGGGAAAATTCCCAGGAACGTTTCCGTGTGGACAGGGCCCAAGATTTGTGTTAATCGGGAAATCACATCAACTCAACTTATCAATAACCCAGGTAGTAGAAGTCACATGTGGACAAATGCAGTGCAGTTATAAATGAACAAAAACCAATATGCACACGATGCCGCTGAAGTTTTCAAACTAAGGCATGAAACACTTCGGTAAACACCTGAAAGACAGGCACCCAACTTATTTAAATAATTCAAGGTGAGTTTCAGTTTACCGTTTCTGGTGTCAAGTTACACATGACTCGAATATGCTTTCCGTTATTCCGATATTGAAATTTGATAGCCATCTTACTATGATTGCAGAGACGCAGGCTTCTAATACTCCCTCGGTCCTTTTATGTGAACAGTGATGGTTAGTTGATAATGTAACAACGCTCTCTGACAGTCTCTGGGCTTATGCTATTTGAACAAAACCTTTTTTTCTTTACACTGTAAACCACAACACGGCCCACTAAAGCCACAGTACCAACATAAAATGAACAGTAGTGGAGTTGAGCCTTTTGAATACATATAAATGACATCTATTTTACATTCAAAACAATCAGCAGTTCGTTTTATGAGTATGTTTATTAGTACAGTATTGTTTTTAGATAGTGGCCAACGATATACCACTGCTGCTCTTTTATGAATGTATAGTTTAGGCCAGGGGTGTCAAACTCACACCAGGTTTTCTTTCTAGCTTTCACCAAAGCAGTTGAAGGAGCTCATCAATTAAATCACCTTCTGGAGAAACTGGTTTAGCCCTCAATTGACACGTGGTTTAGGCATACACCATTTACCAGTTTTAAGGTATACTATAGTATGTAAAAGTCACGGTTTCAAAACCACTAAAACTGTCCCGTTATACCATTCCTGCAGTTTAAGAAAAGGTGGAGATCTGGTGTGGCCATTACATGGAAATACTTTGTCACATCCAGTGTTCCTTGCAGTCATAACAGGCCGTCAATGTGTTGAAACTATTAGGCTTGTGCCGTGTTGCCAAAAGACAGTCATAGATAGCGTCGTCGTTAGCTGCCTTGTTAGCATTGCGTGGCGCCTTTAAGGCTGCTGTTGGTCGATATATTACTCACACCGAGGGTCACCAAATATGGAGATTCAGAATGGGACAGGAGTCGAGGGTACGTTGTATAAACCGTTTACAAGCAACAACCATTTAATGTTTCAGTTGCTAACAATGACCCAGAAACAAAAGTTTGTGGAAAAGTTTGACCTGCATATTCACCATTATGAAATAATAATGCAGCATCATCGGTTTTTAGCTGTTGGTGTAGACTGAAAACATTTGGGCCTCACTAAACTTCTCCCACACCAGAGTTATTGCCTCAACCACCGTAGAAGCCTGACAGTACCTATCAGCTGGTTCAGGAGCCCCACAAGCCATCCACCCTTGATCGCTCAATAGCTGCAGCTTGACAGCAGCCCTAACATCGGTTCAGGTTCCGGTTTTGCCGCCATGACTGGCACTAATCACTTTGCGGCCACAACTCTGATCGGCTGCCCAAGCAATGGAGACACAGAGTACGGCCCATTCTGACTCTATATCCTCATCCTCCCCCGGGATGCAGGCGAAGCTTTGCTGGAAGTGAGAGTTGAACTCGTGACGAACAGGTGGCTCTGCCAGACGTTCCCAGCACACCCTCACCTCACATTTGGGTCTACCAGGTCTGTCCGGCATCCTCCCCGCCATCCAATCCAGTTCATAGCCAGGTGGATCTGTTCACAGTTCAGCCCCTCTCTTTGCTTGCATATTCAGAGCATGCGAACACAGGCCTGATGATACGACTACAGTCAATCATAGACCTGCCGCTCATGGTGTCCTGGTGCCAGGTGCACTTATGGACATACTTGCGTTCGTACATGGATCCAGAACCAAACTTTGGATCTACTTTTAATAATATTAACTACTTTATTTATTATGTTTGGCTCCTTAGCCCATTTGTATAGCACTTTGTCAACAGGGTTCTTTTTTAAATTGCCAGTATGTATAAATTTGAGCATTAAGAGGCAGTTTGGGTATCTACACTATTGTATTTTTTAATATGATTATTATACATTAATCATTTATTTCTCTTAAAAGGAGGGGGGATCTCTCCAATCAATCTAACGCAAACCAAAACATATGAGTACATATTAAATATAGTGCATAAGTAGTTAATAAATGGTAAACTATCTCTCAGTCACGTATATTATAGGGGACCTTTTATTCTCATTTGTATTGAGTTGGGGACTCAGAGTAGCTACACACGATAACCCGCACAGAACGCTTTCGAGATCTTCCAGATTCTGCATGTCTTTCTATTGCTTCCCGTCCAAACTGTTAAATTTACTTCGCCCAATCGGCTGTGATTGGTCACATTCCCAAGCATTCATGAGGACGTCCGGATAGCTGCCCAAACCTAAACTAATTTTGCCACTACAGGAGTTGCAAACAGCAATTTTTAATTAGGTGTACCATTTCTTAATAAGACTGGCAGCTTTTCCGCTCTTTGTAATTGATCTTTACTTCTGAAAACTGGTATTCTACTGGCTCAGAGGGGTCCTATTCCAGACCCCCACAATATCTGTACTTGGAGGGGGTCGTGTATGAGAGAGAAGTGTGTGTCTGCACCCTTTGGCATCAGTGCCTCCATTTTTTTTGAAGGGCAAACCAGTAGTTTGCCTAGTAAACTTCACTCTTAATGGGAAAATGATGGTATGTTGGAGCAGTATGCCCCAAACTGTTACCTAGTGCTTGAAGGCTACATATTGTTGCTGTTTTTGTATGTTGTTGCATATTTTCCAGACTTAGGAACTGTGGGAAATAATGACTGCTGCTGCAGGTCAAATGACGTTGGTAATTTTTTACTTCCTTTTCCATATATTTCTCCATGCACTCCCCAAAACCCCTGACCTCCCCTCTTATCCTTTCCTTCTCCAAATAGCCTGTAGAAATCCTATGTAGTGATTCTCCATCAGTGTTATCGTTTTCTTCTTCTGCACAGTTAAGGGTAGAACTTTAAAAGAAAATGTGTTGTCATTAACATCTAATTACATAAGGTCTTCCAACTCTAAAAGTAAAAACTTGAATGGTTCACTGTTTTGAATGTATAGTAAGTATGCATGTCCATCTTTTGCAGTGTTTTGTTGGTGGGAATAGGCAGCATGTAAAACTTGTGTAGAACACTGGGCCAGAGGTTTTGAAACGTATTCACCGATTGGGTTCCTTTTTAAACACCCAAATAGAATACATGGGCCCACTTTTTGACACACCCGTACCAACATCTGCGCCCTGCCTCTCACCCAAAGTTAGCTGGGATAGACTCCAGCATAGAAAATGAATGAATGAATACTAACATCTGCATTATAGAAATGCCTACAACTAATTTCATGTATCTCAAAACCTGTGCATCAGACTTCATTTAGAAACACATACACTGTGTTTTGTTGTGATTTTGTACATATTCATATGTAATGTTTAAGCGTTTTTTAAACTGGTAACACAGGTCCAAAAATTTCCACGAAACTATAAAATTTCCCTCTCTGTAACAATAACACAAGCCAATCTGAATCTGTACTGTTTAATTCATGTCATTACTATGTGATTTCACAACATATCTGCTTATTCTTTAGTGGTCTGCAGTAGTATTTGATTTCATTGTTATATTTCACTTCTGAATAACCTTGTAAGACTTACATTAACGGCAGTGTTTTATCCCCCCTCAGCAAGGTGAAGGCAATGCAGAAAAATTTGACTATGTAAGTATGAGAAGTTTAATTCCATTATTTTTTTTCAATTTCATTACAAATGACTCCTATAACTGACTGCTCGTCATACCTGTTTGCCACTTTGTCAGATCATGAACTTCTTGAAAAGCATGGCAGGAAACGAATATGTGGGTTTCAGCAATGCCACGTAAGTCACTGTTAAAATGTTTTAAATACATTCATGTTGATATGCATTGATCATTAATTGGGTCTTTTGTGAACACGCTCAAAAATGATTCTGTACAGTGAGCCATTTGACTAAACAACTAAACAATGTCATTTAAAAGTTTCTAAATCAGATAAGCAGTTAACTGTAACATAGCCACATATTTCCCTTTCAACACTCCATCAGAGAGAGTTGAATGGTTCTACAGGTTTGGAGTTTTACGTGAACTGTAATGACTTGTAATTATTCCTCCACAGTTACAGTACAATTGGCTTCTCTTGTAAAAGAAGTGAATAGAAAGAGGGAGAAGATGCACATAGTCAAAAATATTAGATTTTTCTTTATATTTAATTTTATTAAACTGACGATGCGATTTTTCAGTTGCTGCTCCCGACTATAGTTTCTCGTTACTTTTGGCTTTGGACTGCATGAAGTGCGCCACATTACTTACTGCGCCACAGGTTATCTTATTTAATCATACTCAGATGTATTTCACTTTAGGTAGTGGGCTGTTGCAATTAACGGGCTCATTGTGTGCACAGGATCGATTTATGATTCAATTCTTTGATTTCAGTGTGTAAAATACACAATGTTTACTGATAAGAACTAAGTTAGAGATGTAAGGGTTGTTTGTCACATGTGAATGATTTATGATGGGAGCTATGGTGCAAGACTGTGTACTGGGATCCATGTTGTAAGTTTGGCACGTTACTGCACGAGTGTATTGGCTGTACACACACAAGGGCCCCACACAAGGGCAATGGAATTTTAACACACTCATACACGTGCACGCACACACAAAAACATGTCCTTCCTCCTTGTAATAGGGAGTGTTCTGTTTACTGACAGATTCCAGTCTGAGCGTGAGTCAGGAGATAGGAACTTTGCCATCGGCTATTACCTCAAAGAAAAAAAGGTTTGTCCACACATGTATTATGTTCTTGTTTTATACAGTGCTTAGTTAAGTTATCTCAAGGTACGTTTACACAGTGCATGTCTAAAACCACACTCGTCATACATTAAAGAGAACCAACTGAACCTCACGTGAGCAAGCACTTTGCAATGGAGGCAAAGCAAAAACTTGGAAGAGCTTTCTTCCAAGGAAGAAAGCTCAAATATAACCCAGGCTCTGTGGGGCGAGTGTCTCTCTTGAAAGGTGGTGTTGCTATAGGGCGATAGAGTAAAGGGACGGGGGTATATAGAGTTATCGAATAGAAGGGTTGAGCAACTGTCGGGATGAGAGAAACGGCCATATCAGATAACAGTGGTAATCCACAGCAACAATGCTAGTGGTCTGCTCCCACGACCACCCTCACCACTTAATTAATAAGCAGGGAAATGTAAAGGTACAATGGTGCCTCTGCCTGCTGCATCTCTGGAAGCAGGGCGCCCCAACCACAGGGGGGGAGACATAGAGAGAAAGAGAAACAGGTTATTAACATATTACATAGATGGGGAGATGGCGGAACACCTAACAGTAGTTGTATTGACAGCAATAGCCATGATATTATAAGTACATTGAGATAGAGGTAGGAAAGAGAAGAGGTGTAAATGTTTTTGTTTAAATGCAGATTGATTTTGCATACAAGGAAGTTGAGTTAAGCAACAGCTCTAATTAGTTACAGATATTTTCTATTGGCAGGAAGTAATTATGATTTCATGGAAGACATTTTTATTTGCAGTTAACAGAAATCTCCTTTTGTGGAAATCAAATTTTCTCTGCAGTGTTTTCCGGAGGGGACAGACATGACATCTGTACTGGACCTCTACTTTCAGGTGACTTTGTGTATTTATTCGCTTTTCCAAGGGCTACACCATCAAAAGATATTTTGTGTGCACCATGATGTAAATAGCAGAACATGAAAGGGTACTTAGAACAATATAATATATGCTGGCTGGTAATTCTCCAACAGGCCTATATACAATTCTCAAATTAAAAATATACATATACAGAAATATGGAAGGTTCGGATGGAAATATGACCCACCAGCCTCATTTGAATTTTATCACTTTGTAAAATGCCAAGAAAAAAACAACAACACTATTCCCAAGTCTTCAAAACAAATGCCCAGTACAGCCTCTGTCATTCTGTCATTGTAATTAACTTGGGATGAATTAGATTGGCGAGAAAGGTTTCAATAGGGAATGCTATTTGTTTGTCTTAATTTCACTGTGTTCAACCTCCAGTTGTGCTCCATTGAGGTGACCTGCGAGAGTGCTAGTGTGATGGCCGCCACACTAGCTAACGGGGGCATCTGTCCGATCACAGGTGAACGTGTGCTAAGCCCTGAGGCTGTGAGAAACACGCTGAGTCTCATGCACTCATGTGGCATGTATGACTTCTCTGGACAGTTTGCCTTCCATGTAAGTAAAACATTTCTTAGTACATTGCTGTAGTAAAACAAAATGTGTTTGACTTTCAAATACAATTTGCATTTCCATTCCTGTGACATCTATTGTTCAACATGAGCTTTAGTCTCATAGCAAATTGTTTGCATTCATGTTATGCGTTACAGGCCGCTGATGCTGGCCACACATCTGTAAAGGCAGGAGCAGTGTTCTAAACTGATCATCTGTATTCACAAAAGTTATTCCTCATTCCATACATTCTTTACCTTATGAATAAGAGAGCAGAACACTTAAAAGTTGCATCTATGTCAATGAAAATTCTTGATACCCTGTTTGGCAAGGTTATCAACACTCACAATTTTACTGTGTCTCCATAATTGTTTTTAAACCCTGCTTTTTGCTTGAAATCAGAATATATCATTTTTTTAAAGAAAGAAATGATTTTGTTTTTGTAGGTAGGTCTTCCTGCCAAGTCTGGAGTAGCAGGTGGAATCCTGTTGGTAGTGCCCAATGTGATGGGTATTGTGTGCTGGTCACCTCCATTAGACAAACTGGGCAACTCAGTCAGAGGAATTCAGTTCTGCACGGTATGTAACACTTGATGCCTGAAGTATACGCGTTATTTAACATACTTGGTAAGTGGGTCAAATAAGGAATGTACACAAAGTCAATAGATGTGGCATGATGCCGTTCACTGGACTAACAGTGCTGGCCTTTGTTCGGCCTTTATATTGACCTCCAAAACCAATTCTCAAATTAATTAATACTGCAATTCTCAGACACCCACGGAGTGTTGCACAATGTGTATTTGGTCCAGCATGACAACTCAACATTATCTCAACTTATTGAGGAGAAATAAAAGTAGAAATATGCATACAGTGCTACCTCAAGGTTTCTGTTGACTGTCAGTATAATTACGCACCTTGCCTCAACGTGTTCTCATTTTCAACATCTGGCCTGGACAGATTTGTTGAGCATTTAATCTAAATTTTAATTTAAATGGTCCAAGATTTTTAATAATCAAAATCTATCTAATTCATACAATGATGTTTGTTGATCAGATGATTAACATTATGCACACAATAACTTAGTACCTTTCATCCTAATATATAGTATGTATCTAATGTGTGCTGCATAGTTGAAACCTCATCGGACAATTCATAGAGTTCGTAAGTCTGAGTGTAATTTTACATTTTGACGAGTCATCTTCAAGTGTTTATAGTGAGTGCTAGTTAATATACTGTCTAGTCTCAATGAATGTTGCCTTGCAAATCTACCCTGCAATTCAGTATAGGACAGATTATATTGTTTCGTTTCAGGCAGGTGGAACCTGGCTCATTGCCCTAGATCAGTGGCTGTAAAGAGCCAAGTTATGTAACAGTAATATAAATAATACGCCATAAAAATATGCACCACAAAAAACTGTGACACTGTGTGCTCTGTCAACAAGGCAATGATTGTTTATATGCACCAATAAAATAACGTTACTTTTGCATTACAGGATCTTGTGGAACTTTTTAATTTCCATAACTATGACAACTTGAGGCACTTTGCCAAGAAGCATGATCCTCGCAGAG
Source organism: Doryrhamphus excisus (assembly GCF_037039965.1). Classification (NCBI taxonomy): domain Eukaryota; kingdom Metazoa; phylum Chordata; class Actinopteri; order Syngnathiformes; family Syngnathidae; genus Doryrhamphus; species Doryrhamphus excisus. The sequence goes on along the minus strand of NC_136368.1, from coordinate 16,712,380 downwards.
AGGGAGGAGACCAGCGGGTAAGGACACACAACTGTGTTCGCTCAAGCGTGTGATTGTGTCATCAAAACCGCTTTAGGCAGTTTTGACATAACATTTGGTCACTTTAAACAGCCACCAGGTTTGTGTTTTGTCATCTACTTATTAGCAGCTGACAAAGCTGTAATGGGGTTCGTCATAAACGGGTGAATTCTGTGGTTAAAGGGACTGTATGCAACACAAACTTCCAGTTGTCAAGAGGGCGTTTTAATATACTACAAACATTTTATTTTATCCCGCCTCTTCCTGTAAGCCAGAACGATGTAGCACAAGCGTGCACACTAGTTATGTTATGCTAGGTAATCATAGCAATTTGGCAAAGTTTAGCTATCACTGAATGTATACTCTATCATAACTTGTCTGACGCTTCTCTGAGACGGATTTGTGCACGTGTTGTAGGCGTACAGTGGAACCTTGGTTAACATCCACCCTGGAAGTCAAAAATATACGGCTAAATGTAGCCTCGGTTTGCATGCATTGTGCAGTTAGCAGCATGCATCTTATTGTAAATACACTGCAATACATCTGTATTCTTGTTTTTTTTCTTCCAATTAGCTAGCTAACAAAATGTGAGCCGTAAGCTGTGTTATGCCGCTTGTCTATTATGTCATCAGACATCACTACAGATGACTTGACTCCATGCAGTGAGATCAACCAGCATCTCCTTCCCGTTTTCCTGTTGCTTATTCTCTTGAATTCAATTGTGTTTCTCACCTCCATTGTCAAAATGACAACTTTCTTTTGGGTTATTGAAGTGAGAAACCATATTGAATTCAAGAAATAACCCATGGCAAAACAGGAAGGTTGTGTTGGTGGTTTTGAATTTTCGTGTACTTCTCGGAACGTCCAGTGGATGTTCTTGTTATCTAACAATTGCTGAGGCTGCTCCTCCTTTAGGAATAAGTGTTACAAAAAGTGAAAGCAACCGCTATTTTGAGGTACACTGAAGCATAACGATCAACCTGCATAGCAAATTAAAACACGCCAAAGCTGATGGGTCAGTGTTTTGTTGAGGATTTGCTTCAACTACACACAAGGAAAAAAAAGAGACTAATTTGTTATTCATGTCAATTGAAACAGCAGCAATTCTTCGGGCCGATGGACTATGACAGTCTACAACAAGAGCTAGCCCTGAAAGCCCCCCTCTGGAAAAAAGTGTCTCCCACAGAGTCGCACCAGGACACCTCCACTACTGTAGTCTATAGAGTGGACAAAGTTGGCAAGTGAAACTATAAAAGACCAACATGATGGTTCCTCACCCTCTAATATTTATGTAAACTATTTAGAGAATTGTTTTATTGCTTGTAAAGTAGTTACTGTGTGGGCTGATTTTTATTGTATTTTTCTGTGATGGGATATGAAGCGAGGTTTTCCACAGGATTAACTCCCAACCCACTAGTTGCCTTAGTGTGTGGAATCTGGTATCCACATAATGAGCTTGTAGTTATTAATGCTTTATCGTACCTCTCAGTGGGTAAAAAGCAAGTTCTCCATTAGGGTTGTCACGATACCAGAATTGCTGTTGTTGATACCGATACCTAGCAATATCTACCTTATTCAATACCGCAAACTCATTTTTAAATTCACTACATTTTCAAACTGTCAGATCTGTGAGGGTGCTTGCAACATCTTTTTGTACAGAATTAAAATTTCAGTACCAGCTGCCTAGAGGTAACTATACATTCAAAAAAGAGCAGCAGTGGCTCTATAGCATGCTAGTCTCTCAAAACAAACAATACAGTGCATGTAAATGTGCTCAGAAATAGCTATTTTACATAAAAAACAGCAGTTCTTTTGACAGGGAATATATATTTGAAGGTTCAACACTACTGTTATGTCTGTTTTTTTTCTTTTTCTATTTTTTTTTTGGTTGGAACCGTGGTTATAGTGGGCTGTTTTGTGGGTTGGACCTTGGGCCTTGGACCTTATTCCCCACGATTTGGCCTATCATCCACACAAGGCCGCAGATATCTGGCACTAAAAACGAAGGTTTTCCAAACCTCTGGCCAAAGTGTGGATTGGAGATACGGTTATGTGTTTGGGTATGTATGTAAGTAACCGGAATTATATGAAAAATTAAATTTCAAAAAAGTTCAAATAACTCATTGACAGAGAACATTGTGGATGTAATGTCATGTATCGTTACATTATTATCTCTGTTCACATAAGGAAGCAAGTGGGTATGTGAAGCCTGCGCCTGTACAAGCATAGTAGCATGGTTTTCAAGCCCAAATAGCAAAGCATAAATTTGGGTCATGTATAACGTGACACTAGTAAACAATGGTGGAGAAAGTGGAGAAAATGAGTAAGGCTGAAGGCGGAGGAGAAGCTCAGAAGCTCATGCAGAAATTGTCGCTAATCAGAGAGGTAGCTTTGTAAAATGGAAGTGGTTTGTTTTCGATAGAGCAGATGTTGTATTTACATGTGTAGTACCCGAGTGAAAAACTGGAATACACTTGCTTGCTTTAGCCACTCTACGCAGTGGCATAAGTAAGATTACTTTAAATTGTCATTTACTTGCTGAGACATACAGTATTTGTAAAGATAGCAGATGTTCTTCTGCGCTGACTGCTAAGAGAAACGAGCTACTAGCACTCTGAAAAAGAGAACATGGAACTTGGAAATTTGCAAGCTGTATTACAAAAAAACCAAGCCCAAAGTCACTTATAATAAGTGGACTTGGCAACACTGCTGCTCAGTTGCCTCAATGCTCATACCTACACGTATACTGTACTGTCCACGTCAGTTCGAATATATATGTATTACTGAATCTTATGCATATTAGTAGCGACTTGGTATCAAAGTATCAATTATTGTGACAACCCTATGCTTTTCTATAAAGACTATAGTCTGAAACCAAAAAATATATTTGCGGGTGTGCGTTTGTGTTCAGCTTTGATACAACCAACCTTCAAGCTTCTTTACTGTGACACTGATTGTATCAACGCAATGAAAAATGGCCATTCGGTGTTACTTTTTTTTTAGTCCGTTGTATGGTCGGGCGAAAACAAATTGATTTGTTGTTCGGTTATCATCCGCACAAATGGGCTTCTTGCTGTTGGTTCTGAATCCAGTTCTGTGGTTAATGTGTAATAGATTATGGCTGCTTATTACTCAATCTGCTGAAGATTAGTGATCAAAAGTAAACTGATCAATCACATACAACATTTATTGACCTGTTAGGAGCGACAGGACGTGTTGTATTTAATAGGAACATTATTAAACAAGTGTTAACTGTGTTAAGTGACACTGCTTTAGAGCAGGGGTGCCCACCCTTTTTTTAAAATGACATGTACCTACTATAAACATCTGCTAATCCTTACTGGTATATGTATATACCGTATTTTCTGGACTATAAGTCGCTCCGGAGTATAAGTCGTACAAGGCCAAAAATGCCCAATAAGGTAGGAAAAAAGTCGTACTGGAGTATAAGTCGCATTTTTTGTGGGTAATTTATTTTCCAAACTACTTGAACAAAACAGACATTACGTCACCTTGGAAGGCAAGTTCTAACATTAATAAAAGAATAGAGAACAGGCCGAATAGGTGTAAGATATGCTAACACAGTAGTTATTCAACTACATGAAAAATATTTTTTGAAATTTTGAAATTCCAAACCAGTTTATGAACATGTATTTCTGAATAAGTGACCTCAGCACGTATTGCTGCTCTAATATTCCTAGTTTTTTTAGCGAGCATACAAAGTACCTCATCATCATCATCATCATAGTTTTATTCTGTGGTGGTCTCGCTCTTTGTTTCCCCATTATGTTTTTGTGCAGTATTTTGTTTTACAAAGTATTCAACGGCCTCAAACAGGCATTTCATTGGCCTTTTTTGGCTTTCTTGGGTTACATAAATCAATAAAAGCAGATTACTGTTTGAAAATGATCTAATGCTGTTATTGTTAGGACAATCGTTTTTAGATATGTTACAATTTATAAAGATTGGAGGAAACTACGCCAAAGCTATGATTTATTATACAGGATCATTTAGTATCCTTAGGACCTTAACTGTACAAACAGCCTGGAGAAAAGCTTTTGGTCACGGTCAGAATGCCTCAGCTCTCTTTCCTCTAATTGGCATGTAATGTCAAATTCTGGCCTGTCATGTCACCTATTAGACTAGCCAGGAGGCAACCAATCAGGATGGATGACACATGATTGACGACTGATGTCACACTTTAGTTTCTTTGTATCCCAATGAACCTAAACAAGCCTCATGCTGTGTTGGAGGGTATGTGAACTTGGATCATTCTACTCGCTCTCTGTTGCACATCCTCATGCAATATAAAATTCATGAATAGAGCTGCAATACTTGATCGATTAATTGATGACTAATCATTAACTAATTCATCTACAACTATTTGGCTATTTGATTTAATATTTAAAAATGTAAATTTCAAACTTTTGTGTGAATATTTTTTAATTTGCCTCATCCATGAAAGCAAACGTATTTGTGTTTTAGGCAAAACAAGATATTTACACATATCAGCTTTGAAAAAACATTATCGCCTCTTTTCTGATATTTTGCAGACCAAACAGATTACTCCATTAATTGGGGGGGGGGGGACAAGATTCAAATGAATCGACTAAGAGAATAATTTCTAGTTGCAGCCCTAGTCATGAATAAGAGGCTTATGATTAAGATTTTTCATCATGTTTGCATCTAAAGTGTAATACTTTACTCTTGCATGCTCATTTTTGTATGAATTAAATAATGCCTGTTTAATCAAATATAAAATCATATATTGTATGTACTTTTAATTTCTATCCACTTATTATTTTATGTTGTTTTCTGTCTGACACTGCATATGCATATGTTTTATACATAAACATTGACCATGAACTTGGAAATGTAAGGTTTCTGGTGTTGAACAAGTAAAGACAAAATTTATTAAACCGAAACGTTACATTAGATTTGTAAATAAATATACAGGACTGGATGGAAAATGTCCTTAAATCACATAAGGCTTGGGTGTTGAGAGTGGTGTGGGAACTTTATCTCAGCCATGGGAAGGAAGTACATTTTGGGACACATCAGTAGTGCGCCTTTGAATCATTGGACGTTTCGGCCTTTCAACACTAGACACTCCATTCAAAGGCATAATTAAATCCTACATTAAATATTCATGATAAATTCCGCATATAGCTTGTTCATGAAATAACTCTACATTTCCAAGTTAGTGCCATCAAAATTGTTTGTCTTTGCATTTCTTTTCTCTGTCCACATGGGTGTAATTCTGAGTTACACAAACCTCTTAATTGTAACTGTGTGTTGTTACATGTAAATAAAAAAAGAAAAATGAATCATTTTCAGCACTCGTCAACACTTGGACATCTGACCATAACATTACCTTGTTGGTTAAGAAAAAGCCATATGCGTACTCCACTATGTGTTTAATTGACGCATTTCTATATAAATATTTCTATACATTTTTATAGGGTAAACTCCAGTAATGCTCTATGTCCCTCGATTACAGCGGTTAATTGTTTCCAGGCCCAACCGTGAAATTAATTTCCTTCTTTCAGGACTTCCAAATGCACAAATCCCATTATCAGAAACTTTGGCATCGTTTAACAGGAATTAATTTTTATTACATTTTTAGATTATCATTCAATTGAAATTCAGGAAAGTATTTGGGCAGAATTGATAAGAAAATATAAAATATTTATTAGCACAATAGATATTTTTTTATTCGGAAACAACACAAAATGATAAACAAAGCCAACCAAATTATCACACAACAAAGTCTTTGTTCAAGTAGCATGGATTTTCACATAGCAAAGTTCCATCTTGAATGAAACCGCTGCAGAAAACCAACTGAAGCCTAAGTTACAATGTTTTTACATTGGTATCGATCAATATTGATATTTGAATCGGGCACCATTATGGAATACTTATTTGGAATATGGATTTTTGGTTCATGGAGGACTACAAGGAGGAGCAAAATGTTTTAACAATGACACAAAAACACTACAGTCGGACGGCGCCGGGACGAGGCACATCAGAGGAATGAATGCGGTGAGTCCCAAAATTTCTTGTGTCCAAGAGATTGAACAATTTGAACTTTGAAAGTGTTTAAACAAGAGAGACGTGTGACAAAGTTTGAGGGGTTGAAAAGGTGTAAGGATTGGGATTATATGTTCCTGTCTTTTAGTACCAGTTAGCGAGCGGGAGGCTGCATTTTGAACCAGGCGTTCTGTTTTTCCTCATTAAGCTAAAGGAAACTGCTTAATATCTTTAAGGCAGTTCAAAAGGGCAGAGAAGGAGTCTGTACCAGATTTCAAAGACGGAAAGATTTGGCAATCATCTGCCAAACAATGAAATGTCAGGTTATATTTTGAGATAATAGACCCCAAGGGAAATATGTATAGAGCAAACAAGGGTGGACCCAAAACTGAGCCATGAGGCACACCAGACTAGCTGCTTTTGAAGTAAAGTGACCCACAATGACAGAAAAAGACCTTCCAGATAAATCGGACCGAAACCGTTGGATAAGAGTTCCTTTTTGACCTACATATAGGTCTAAAACAGCACATGATGTTAGAATAGAGGATCAAATAGCTCAAACCTTGTTGGTGGAAAAACACCAGAAACTGATCACATACTTGATGAGGGCACCATGCCAACATTGTTACAGGGCTTCACTGTGCGATTAAGCACATTAAAAACAACATGAGGCCTTTGCAGTCTTATGTTGTGTTGTGTTATGTTATGTTGTATGTAAAACACATTTGTCACTATAGTTTTACATTCATAAAAAAAATTCCAAGTACATCTAAATCATGAGTGAAGCAGATAAGTGAACATTTAAGGGTACTTTAACCTTCACATGAGCACACCATTTTCATATTTTGGCATTTATCGTGTTTCTCACACTCTTTATCAAATAATGACACTTTCTTTGGCTTCATTTTGGGATATTTGGATTTACATGATTTCTGAGTACGTTTCATAGTCTGACATGGAACGGATTAATGACGCTATCAAGGTTCCACTGTACATAAAATATATAAATTTTTTTGTATGGGATTCCCGGGCCAGTTGCATTGACTATTATCACACGTATCATATCGCACGTCCACTCTATACTTACATTCTTTTGTTGTGCAATTTACAACTTTGTACTCTCTCTAATCCTCAGGTCAAGTCTGTCATTAACCTGCTGTTTGCCGCCTACACGGGAGATGTTTCTGCTCTGAGGAGGTTTGACATTTTAGTTTTTGACGGGCTCTCACTTTAATTCACACTTCTTTGACCCGATGAGAAGGTGGATTTAAAGGCATTGAGGGAATAGTTTGGATTTTTATGACATGACATTGTATAACGTCCTAATCAGCAGTGTAGTGCATCAACTGTGACTTACCATCCTGTAAGTTCTGGTTGGTTTTTCTGGGACCTTCTGCATTATGCTAATTTTTTAGCTCTTTGTATTGAGTTGTTGACTCCTATAGAACAGCTACACACAATAACCCACACAGAAAACTTTCGAGATCTTGCACCTATTCCAGCTGTATTTCCTTGGATTTTCAAAACCGTCGATATAGATTTAGAGAGCTACTTAAAAGTGATTAGGAGCTACTGGTAGCTCATGAACTACTAGTTGGAGATCCCTGACTTACTGTGTATGAACTCAATAGTGGTAACGTAGGCACCACTGGCCTGGTGGAGCTCAGAAGAACCGGGACTCGAGAGTGATGCAGCCACCATGCCAGCCCGAGGAGGAGCACTCATTGTCGGGCACACTTTGTCAGAGGAGATGGCACTCAGAAGCCAGACTTGAGAGCGCCACATTTACCAATTGCAGACATGCTTGGCACAATATTGGTAGTGGAAATGTGGTCATTATGCGTTTTTTGTGGAACTAACAATGTTGCAGACATCGGTGAGCTTGTAATTTGCATGTACTCACTTTTGTGACATTCTGTTTGTGTGTGTGTCCAGATTTGCCCTGTCATCCATGGACATGGAGCAGAAGGACTATGACTCAAGAACAGCACTCCATGTAGCAGCAGCTGAAGGTAGCGTGTTGTCTTATAGCAGCCATTCCAAAACATTTGAAAGCACATACCATTACAGTCAGGAACAGTTAGTTACACTTCCTCCTTTTTCTTGAAGTCCAAAGATGGGCTTTAAAAGCATGGGGGTTGCCATGTTGCATGTTACTGCATTGATCTAAATATATGATGACTGATGATGTGCATTCATTCATTCATTCATTCATTCATTCATGGCATGTTATTGCCCTGAGCCAAAGACACCTTTGTGGTTACAGGACACTCTGAGGTTGTACGTTTCCTGTTGGAGGCCTGCAAGGTCAACCCGGTCCCCAGAGACAGGTGGGTCACCTCCACCCTCCACAGCAGAAATCATACAGCATCATTCATAGTTTTTACTCCAAACTCCAAGAAATTCCAGAATTTGTGTTCGAACATTTGAAGTCGCACTAGGGTAGAGAAAGTTTAAACTGCTGACATGTACATACATTTTTACAGTCATGTAGATGTGGCAAAGACATGACCCTGAGCAGAGTAGATGGTATAAGAAATACATGGATGGATGGAATGGGGATGACATTGAAATACGGTGCATATCACAGTTGTGTCTATCTATAGTATGTGCCATGGATATTTAATGGTAATGGTAATGGTTTTATTTCATTTGAACATGCATCGGATTACAATTGAATGCATCACATAATCAGTTCACAGTTCCACATGTCCAAAAAGAGTAGGAAGAAGCAAAGCTTATTAAATCCTACCCCTCCATCTGGTACTTTTACAATCAGTAACTGTTACATTTGTTCACTTCCTGCTTTCTTAATAGTTTAAGTTTGTTTGTTTTTTTTGTTTTTATTTTTGTTATGTACCGAAGTATGAGGTGATATGACCATACATTGACATAATGGGTACCATAGTAACTGTCAATATAGTGATATGTATAGCACATCATGATTGGTTCAAGACTCGTCATCCTTGTATTTATGCATTACTACTATTGACAATATTTTCTTTATAAGCTGCTCTTTAATTAGCACGTTTTATTTCCCTGCCCTGCACATTTAAGAAGCACATAAGTTGTACATGCATAATTTACACTATGATAAATGTGTACTTGTACAGATGGGGCAACACACCAATGGATGAGGCAGTGCACTTTGGCCACCATGATGTTGTTGTAATCCTGCAGCAATACAATGACAAGTACAGCCCACCTGTCAATGCTGCTGACACGGAGCGGGCTGAGAAGAGTTTGGACAGTCTGCTTTAGGCACGTCAGTGCAATAAAATAACAAAACACAGTGGACTATTGTGCTATTGAGCAGGTTGTTTTTCTTGTGTTGTAAATCCATTGTACGCTTTTCTTTCAGGTTGTATATCTTGGCTTGATAGCTCTTTGTTGGAGTGGGCGTCCGTATTGTTTTATGTAAAGAACTGTAGAATGTATTCTATCCATGGAAATTATTCTCTACCAGTTTTTGGGGTCCACTGTGTGGTAGTTGTATGAGATTTGTACAATGGGGATGTAATTGTGTGAATCTTTCATTGCATAACTCCGTAAAAGTGTATTGAAAGTATAAATTTAATGTCCACTTATGTATATTCAAGCTGTTGGCATCCAATTTCAGAACAGTATTATCAATTCACTGATTCACAGCACAAAACACCAGTATCTCGCAAAGAATGTATTTTAAATGTATTTTTTAGTATTACTTTCAACAGAAGCGTATGTGTGACTTTTCAAAATGTACATGCATTGATGATAGATGTGTTTTGTTTCAATAGAGATCATTGAAAATGCAATTTTAAACAACCAATACGGTATGCAATAGCAACATGATGATCAACATGGTTACCATGCAGTCATCAAATTAATAAACGCTCAATACCGAGACGTCCAGGAGAGCTTACTACCTGAGAAAAATGGATTCTGTATCCTCACTGTAATATATTCTGTGTAGTTAACGGCAGTTATGCAGTTAGTCATACTCTGTCATTAGTATTTCCGTTCTGTGTGGTTTTCTTGACATTACAAATATGCACATATGTATGATCGTGTCTGTCTTTGTTAAATTATGTTATACAAGAAGTGTTTCTGAGCCATAGTTGAAGTCATGCCTCACTCTAAAGAATAAAATACCTTTTTGGCTGGGTTATAACTTACTGGCTGTAATCAAGTTTAAATTGATTCGGTTCAAAGTCCTGCAATGAAGTACCACCCCTCGTGATTGTGACGTCATCACGTTTTTTTTCAATTGTTTCGCGGGTCTGAATTTGACAGCAAGCGCCATTTTCTTTACGCTGAAGACAATTCAATTGAAATAGGTAAGTCTGTCAAAAGTAGCTCATATATAAGTTACTGAATTATCATTCATGTACTAAACTATACCATATTTTGTTACTGAAAAGTTGTTTTCATTAAGTTTCAAAAAGCTTGTGGTGTCACTCAAGTATGCTCACTGGGATAAAAGTCCACCAATTAGCTGTTTCTTCTTAGATAGCGCCACTCTCAACTGCAGAAATGAGTTTGTATCCAGGCAGAATATTAATGCACTGATAGCTGGACTGAAGTCAGTCAAAAACTATGATGCCAAGTAGCTGTCAAAGAAGTAACCAAAACAATAAATGTTCTGTCACTAAAGACCACTCAACCCCATCCAAAGAACTACAGACCTCTCATTTAAGGTCGTGTTCACCATAAGAAAGACACTGGCCAAAAAACTTTGCAAGATAAAAGGCACTGCTGAACAAAAAGGCTCATCTCAATTTTTGCCAGAAAATATCTTGATGGGCCCATTGCAGCGATACGTCTGGATGTGGCAGATTTGCCCCTTAGAGAAATACAAGAAAATGGACCAAACTTAATAAAAATGTCTATTTTTATTATGTCAAAGTCAATAAATTCTGTTTGTAAAATGTTAACTGTCAAATACAATCAAATGTTTTTTTTCCAATTACCTGTGAAAGGTAATTGCGTGATTTGATGATCCGTTTGCCCTTACCACAGGCTGTCCGCCATGTTGTCTGTTTAAGACAGTGCTTCTCAAACGTAGTCACTCATTTCACACCAATTTGATCCCATCATTTCAGACTGTAATCCTAATGCATTTCAATATGATTTAAGCTTCCTTCACTGGTCTATGAAGTCCATGCTTGAAATGTTGTTGCAGATCTCAGTTGAGCTGTTGCTGGAAATGGGGATGGGAGACTGACGCCGTACATCAAGAACAAACTACAGGTGATAAGAAAAGAAAACACATTATTTGTTTGAATAGATCCACTCCTTACCAAATAACACATGGCAGCTAGAAATGGACAATACAAACAAACAATAAATTTACCAATCAACAGAACGACTCTTAGTGACCTATGGAAGCCGGCGGTGGTGGTCTGTTTTTCGGTTTAAATAGAACTTAATCTTGAGACAGCTGCTTACAGCCCATTTTTAATACAATATATGTATTATTACGTACGTGGTCTGGTATCTTGTATGAAGGTTGGAACCATCCTTTGATTCTCTTCTTCTGAAAGAGGATGATGTATGCGATGAGCGGTATGACAACAACCAGGACAATTACAACTGCGACTATTGCTTCCATTTTTTTTGTTGCTGCACCTGGAAAACACACAGGGGAGGCACTGATTATCATGCCTATGTGTTGTTGTTTTTTTTTAATAGTTGTACTGTTAGGAAGTTTAGTGAATGAATAGTTCAGGGGGAATGAAACATTATTTTCACACATGGATTGGACACAACAGTGGCAAAATCAACACCTGAACCCTATTGAGAATCTTTGGGATATGCTGGAGAACACTTTCAGTGGTCCAATCGATACAATACAACACAATATAATTTGAAGGGCAAGTCACTCATGCAGCACAAAAGCAATCTAAGCAGAGTGGTCTGTTAACCCCATCACAACAATGTTTTTTTTTACTTGTCAGAATTAGGCTTGAGAGTAATTTCAATGCCATAAAAAACGGCCACTAGGTGGCAGAAGTTCATCATGAGAGGAAGGAGAACCGCACATGACAGGAAGAGGAACTTCTGCTTTTATAATAAAGGTATTTCCATATAATAAAACCTTTTTCCCTCCCTTAAACAGATGCCTTTATCAAGACAAAAATGGTTCGATCCAGAGCATGAGTCAAAGCAGATCCTAAAGCAAGGGCCATTTACACACACACACACACCGGTACACACAGAGACACATGCAGATAGACACACCCACCCACAATTTTTGTTTCCATGTTTGTTCCTAAACTTATTCTTAAAATTAACAATAGAAGACATCCACTTCTTGTTGCCAAGTCCAAATGAGTGCAACACAGAAGAAATGTATGTGATTCTTAAGGATAACCTCCCCAGACAAAGAGAACATAAAGGATAAGGAACTTTTTAAAATGTACACATGGATTATTAAACATAAATGGAGACTTACTTGAATGGGGGATGGCTTTGCACTGGGTGCAGCTAGCCACTCCGATAGGCGTATCGAAGTAAGTGTACTGCACACTTGCACAGTAATGCTCTCCATCCTTTAAATTAGGAATGGGCACTGAAGACACAGCATCTTCATATGCCTGTTGAAAAATAATATTTTAAAATATTAAAAGAATAATGAAAATAATGCTATTCTGGCCTTCTCTGTTAATTTTCATGTTGATTATGCTAAGTTGACTATTTGCAGCAATACTATTTAACACATTTTTAAGACCTTTGAAAATTGTATTTAAGACGTTTTATGAGAACATAATATACATCAATTACAAATAAGTTACATGACAAATATGCCTATCATTATTCAAACGCTGGATATGCTGGATGTCTTACCTCTAAGGGTTCTCCTTCCTTCCCAAAGTAAATCCTGTGTTTCACATGGTAACCTTCCAGAGAAATCCCACTGTTTCTACTTAAATGAACGATCAAGGTGCCAGGATTTGCACTTAAGACAACTTCAGGGCTACACGAGTTACCTACAGGAGGAGGAAAAAAACAAACAAAATCAAGAATGATCATCTGATGATGACTGGGGAAGATGACTATGAGGGAGATTGTTCTGAATAGCTTTAAATCTGTATCTTTTAATATAAATAGTTTACAGTAAGGCACAAAACATTAAATTCCATTTGTTTAGCCTCCAAGACTAAATGGACAGCTTTACAGAAAGTAATGATAAGGGGAGGTGATTTCAATTTTTTTTACTGAATGAAAAAAAAAACATGCTTACCTTGACTGCTACAGGCTCTGGCTATTTCTGAAGTCAATCCACGCCTCTCTGCTAGCACACCAATCAGAGCACAGCCATGGTCTGCCTCCGCTTTCATGAAATTGACATTACAGGAAGTGGAAGACATCTGCTTGCATGTTGGGACGTCTTTCCATTGATCAGCATCAAAGCTGAATTATAAAAAAAAAAGATAGCGGACTGTATTTTACAATGAACCACCTTATTTAAAACAATCACAAGCCTAAACACAGTTATAGTTTCTAGGTTAGTTTTATTTCACAGCATGCTGGCTTTTCAAAGAGAGATTGATTGAGTCCTTCTAGTGTATATAACCGTTTTAACAATTTTCAGACATGAAGTGTTGTTGGGAGTTCAGATCCAAGTTTTAGCTTGTTGCGGCAAATTTCAGGATCCCTCCAAATCCAGTGCTCAATTTCATGATTGTTTCTTTGTGTTTTATGCTACTCCCGTTGACCTGCTTTTTGTACACTTTTTGCAGTGGGATTTATCTTCTGTTCTGTCTGACCCTACTGCTCTGTTCGTTGATTGTGAACAAATACAGATTACACTGTTGTACAGACACACACGTAACCTCACCTGTGGTACCAAACTGTGTAGGTGACGTTGCGCTCTTCCTTGGCAGGGGTCCATGTCAACTGCCAGTTGTTAAGATGGACATTCTGTGGCGGACCTGGAGGAGCCTCGCTCAGTACTGGGACACATTAAAATGAAAGGTGAAACACAATGAAAAGCAATCAACTTACAATTTTACAAGGGACAAGATTATAATTAATGCAAAGTGCAGGTTTTCAGAATATTCAGATTTTGATCTTGCATCAAAGGACGCACGGTGACCTAGCGATTGGGGGTGGTGGATGGATGGATGGATTGGAACCGACATGTAAAAACGTGACCCAACACGTATCGTGTCACTGCAACTCGGGGGGAAGCCAACAGATAACCAAAACCAAAGGGAAACAAACACGTTCCCGCGAAAACAAGACTGGATAACTTTATCAGAAAATTGTCTAGTATAGGACTGCAGTCAAGTCATCGAGACAAATAGCACTTTACTCACGCACCTTTGGTGACGAGGAGAAAACACAATACAAGCATAACCATCGTGGCCGTGTCATTTCACCTAAAATCGGTTACTAAACAATTGTATGTCCAAATATTGCTGTCTTAATGTCTCTTGGTTTTCATTTGAATTTTTAAAGTTGTCAGAGCTACCAGACAAGGCAAACGCTAGTGTTGTAACGCTACTTCCTTCTATTTCTTCTTTTGGGTGCTTGACAAGTACCACAATCGTGCAATACCGCCATCTACTGCTCCGGAGCCTGAAACGGCGTATTTTTTTAAATATAAAATGTCCCTTTGTAGAAATGTCTGACTAAAATGGTATGTAATTATTGCAAAGAATACCGCATTCAATTGTCACATAGGTGCTCAAGTGCCATAGGATTACCATATTTTGATAACCAAAACCAAGACACTAAGCTGGCAATAAGATGCTCAAATATGTCTTATAATTTCAATATATCATTTTTTTTTTTTCAATTAACACCATAAATACTGTACACCAGTAAGATATCAAAGCTCTGTTGCAAGAAAGCAAAAATGGAACCTACACGCACCTTGGCCTGCCTCACTGTCCCTGTGACAGCTCAAAAGTGGTCAGGTAAAGTGTCCCTGGACCCATTCACCCGGTTCTCCTGATCAACACCCTGGCTAAGAGGGCGAGGCATTTCACCTGGAAGAATATCCAGCAACGGCGGGGTCCAGGGCTGCGGGCGCCATCAACCTTGAATTGAGCTCACATGTTGCCAAAAAGTGCAGTTAAACGATGAAGCACACATACAAGAATGTATTCATGCAGACTGATTTGGTGTAAGAATACAATCAGACAGGTTTTGTTAGCATTATTTTCATTATGTCTGACATGGAAGATAAGTGTTCATTGTTGATAGGTCTTCATGCATCACACTGGAGCAAATTCATTCAATGACATGCACAAACATGCATTAGTTATATGCACAAACAACAAAAACGGTCCTCAATTCCCGATTCCCGAACGATCTCACAATTCCCTCCTTTTTATTTCAAATTTTAGTAATGAAATAACATGTTTTAGAAACTGCCGCAAAAAATGTATGTCAGGACAGACATGTCCCACATGCAAAAATTCAGCAAAGATGAGTCGGCCTAAATTCCTCCACAGCATTGTGAGAGACTCATTGCAAGTTATCACAAACGTTTGATTGCAGTTATTGCTGCTAAAAAATATGAGCTCAGGAAGGAAGCAATGAGTGGACCCCTCTCTCTGCAAACACGTCTTGTTTTGCTTCTCAATACTGCATGACACCCCATCCTCCCCCACATACTGGTGGTCAAACTGAAGGACCTGGGTTTTTCACACTTGCGTGTCCATGTGGATCCAAAATGTCTTGGTTGGTCGCAGCCAGAGGGTTTGAGTGGGCCACCACATGTCCACGGCCCTGAACCTCAGCACTTGTTCCCCAAAGGCTGTGTGTGCCCAGTCCCCTGTGTTTCATAGTTTTTCCCTTTAATTTACTCCTCTTTGACATAAGAGGCAGTCACTGCTGCATATATAGCTAGAAAGCTAACACAATAGCCTCCCATTTATTTATTCTAAACCAGCTAGGAAACTCTGGTCCTTCCTGTGGCAGGGGGGTTGGTTTCTGCTGGCTGGGACCAGATTTTGGCACCTGAAGAGGACTGAATGTTGTTGCTCCGCTGCTGGCTGCAGCTGCTTTCTGTGGAGTAAACTCCAGAGTCGTTGCTTCTTCTTTTATTCTGATGACTACATCGACCACTGCAAAACAAAACAGGAAGCACATTCTGTTAACTAGATACAATCACACAATTACAAGTGGCTGAGCTTAGGTGCCAACACAGTAGTCGTCAACGTGTGTGCGTGCATATATGGCAATATTTTCTGCATAATTTTGTGCAGGTTTGTGAGTTTGTCCTACAAATTGTTCATATTTGCCAAATTACAGCAGGACGTAAACTACATTTCATTTAGCAAAACAACATAAATGTGTATTCAAGCAACTAAAACGTCTGTTTTCAGAATATGTCCCCTTTAAAATGATTATTACTTAAAAGCAATTGTACAAAGTAATCAGTTGACCTGCTATATGATTCCGGGCCTGAGGTGAGCACAGTCGGTACCTCCAAGGGAAGACAGGAAAATTCTGGACGTTTTGCACATATTGTTACTTTATCACGAAATAGCTCTGCTTCTGAGCCCAGGGATAGTAGACAAGGAGTATCCGATCCAAAGGAGTCATGAAGATACTGAAAAGACATATAGTATATACAGTAGAAAAAAAGATTGAAAATGTGGGATATTCATAGAAGAGGTGAAAATAATACTACTAATAATACGTACCTCTTGAAAGAATGGCGGAAGTTGGATCATGGGGTAGAGAGTTGCCTTCAAGGTCATGAAGAACTTCAATAAAATATACAAGAGGGGCAGCACAACCACAAAACCTATCACCAAGGAGCCCAGGGAGTACAATAATATCTGCCACAATGGGATAGTGCCTGTTAAAGGTAGAAAACACAAAAACGATGATTACTGTGGACGTTCACATTGTCATGTATCCACTGAATCACATTTTGCTATCATGTGGCCATTGTCAAAGAGCACAGAGAGATTAACTCAACCAGACTACCAAACTGTTAATAAAAGATTTGTCAAGTTAGCCTAAAAAAATATTGACAAAATGTGAGTTTAGGATGCAGAACTATGTCACCACACATGCTTAAAACATTTTACCTTTGGTCTGAATGCATTGGGCTGAGGTAAACGTGCTGCTCTTATTGTAGAGATCATAACGTGACCGGACCTTCACACAGTACCATGTCCAAGATTTCAGGTTTGGCAGAGTCACCATGGAAACTTTGCTGTTCAAAATCTGGGGTTTTATTTCCTGAAAGACGAGTACAAAATACTGTATGTATTAGGTGCCTTTTAGAAAGCAGCACACTTTTGTTTTCAGCCAGACACAAAGCATGAAAAGGGTATGATTAGGCCTGTCACAATATCAAAATTTTGATAATTGTGCTACAAAATATTGTCCATCCATCCATTTTCTACCGCTTATCCAGGTCAGAGGTCGTGGGGGCAGTAGTGTCAGTACAACAGTCAATTTTATTGCAAATGCAGAAATCTGAGGAGAGTTTTGGAGGGGTACCAATCACTCATGGATTTTCATAATTTGCTGGTAGGCATGGAACTCAACTCCTGCGAAAATCTACTGTATAGGTCTTAAAATTTTACATTCTTTTTTTTAATTTTAATGATAATTGGGAATTCCTACCTGTGTGTCTACATTGTACTCCCAGTACAAGATGTTGTAGTACAACTTGGAAATTTCATTCTTCATGGAGCGGTTTGAACTGGTCAGCGGATCAACGACGTAAACACTGAGATTGCTTTCATCAGCATCCAGGTCCACTTTTGATGGAGGACCGATTACAGCTAGAAGTCAGAAAACAAAGGATATCAGAGAACTTGTGACTTTATTGTTATTATTTATTTATTACACTGTACAGTGGAAACAAAAAACTAAACTGCCATCTCCAGTCTACTTATTTAGAGAACTGGCAAACTGAGCCACTGCTCCATACATTATGCAATATTTTACCACCTTTCTCACCATGCTTATCAGGACAAAATTCTTTCAGCACCCAGTTGGAGTAATTGGCATTTATTTTGGCACGAACACGGAGCACATAGACACCCAGATAATGAATGCCACACCCAGAAAGGTCACATGACTTGTAAGCTGTGTTATCACAGGCTACGGCCCATTTGTGCCTTTTCTTGGATTCCAGCTTGAACTTCCTGCAGAAACAAAGAAAACCTTTATTAATGACCATCAACTTGAAACACTGCAGTATTCCAGCAGCTGGCAAACTGATTTTGTCAGAGTTCGGTTTGGATTTCAGTGCTGAAGAAAGTAGTTCCAGCTAGTTGCTGGGGACAGTTAAGTTATTATTTTCTCCTATCACTTCGCACTCCTGCCTGTCCAGTGTTAGGCACATTTGCTTCACTGGTTTCACAGCGTTTACCGCTGAGATAGTGAAAGTAAACAGTCAGCAAATGATTTTCAGTGGCCTATACCTGTCTCTTACAATTACATTATCCTACTCATAGAATAAAAGATGACAAATCAAACCAAAATCAAGAGACTACTTACCCTATACATTGTGCAGAGAAAGAAACAGCTTGACCGTTTGAAATACTCTCATCCCAATCCCACTTCAGCGTGTAATGGGTGTTCAACGTAATCAAGTGTACATTCTGTGGTGGAGGCAGCCCTGCTCTCACTAAAACCAACCACAAAAAAGACGGGATACATTAGTTCACAGGCCGTGCCATATATGTGTTTGCTTGTTATGACTATGCAATTTAATCCAAGGTGCAAAGGTAAGAAAAGTTCCAAAGAACAAACAGGATCTTTTCCAGAAGCTGGAGGAACTTTAGTGGGGAAGTCTGCGCTCATCTGCCATGCTTAACCTCTACATGTTCTAAACTGGTGTTCTCATATCTCCCAAGAGAGCTGAGAATCACGTGATTGCCATCCAGCCAATAAATGAGGATCAATCAATACTGTCTATCTATCTCTATCTAATATATCACTATATTTATGAACAACTGCGTTTCATGTGCAACCAAGTCAGCTGTGGTTGTTTTGTCAGGCTTCTGATAGGCAACATGCAAGTGGCAGCCAGTGAGTGTGTTTTAGGTGGACAGACATTTTTTTCCGTTAAAAGAAAACTACATTATCTATAAATTTGCCCAGTCATCCACAATCTTTATGTGAGACATTTATGCTCCATTGTTTACAACCCACATTACTGTGTACCCATTATTAGTGTGTGTGTACATTTGTTTTGCCCCGTTTCGGTGCGAAAGTCCCAAAATGTGTGAGTAAATTGTAAGTGTGTGTACAGTTTTTTTGATGTTTATCCTAAACGGCCTCCCGTAAAATCCAGAATCTTTAGAAGTTGAAGTTGTTGCAACACGGCGATGTCACAAGGAAAGTAAACAATGTCGTGTTTCGCTAAACACCCCAGGGTCTGCATAGGCCTCTAGTATACATCTCAGTATTTTAGTAAGCCAGCAAAGCACACAAAAATGGAACTTACCATATTGGAGCCAACAGAGAAGGACAATGAAATGACCACGATATATGTGTTTAAACGAGCCCATTTGTTGTGTCTCTTAGAGTCGAACTGGGTTTTCAGAAATATATTCTCCGAATGTGTCGATAACTGCAACCATACAACACTATTAAACCGCAAAATATGTCAGAACCAAAGAGGCTGCTCTCATACGAAATAGTTTGCTTAGGACAGGAAGGTCCGCCATGTTGATTGTAACACGTGACCTGGGCGGGGCTCACCAGCTCCGAGATGGGTGTAAAATAAAGTTACCACAATGCGTCACCTTCGATTAAATGAATGAATGTTACTTATTGAACAGAATTAAAAAGAGCGGAAATATAATGCGTCTATATTTTTTTTTAGAAAAAGCACTCACATTTTTTAGACATAAACTTTAATACACACAAAAAGAATCTCTTGATAGTATGTCAGTGTGTTATATTATATGGACAATTAACTTAGTGTTTACACAATGCAACATTTTCAGTCATGGTGTGTAGTAGTTGTTCTGCAACAAATTCATTCCATTCATTAATTTTCTACTGCTTATTCTCACGAGGGTCGTGGGCATTCTGGAGCCTATCCCAGTTGTCTTCGGGTGAGAGGCGGGGTACACCCTGGACTGGTCACCAGCCAATCACAGGACACATATAGACAAACAACCATTCACACTCACATTCATACCTATGGACAATTTGGAGTCGCCAATTAACGTAGCATGTTTTTGGAATGTGGGAGAAACATGCAAACGCCACACAGAGATGCCCGAACAGGTCTCCTAGTAGCTGTGTGGCCTGCACGCTAACCACTTGTTAAAAACAACTGGAAGCCCTGCTTGTCAGTCAGCCCTGCACATAATCACTCTGGACTGCATCCTGCACAGTTTTTCCTGTTATTCAGCGGTCCCTCGAGCAACTTTTCTGTTTTTCATGGTCTCACAAAGATGGTACTGTAACATCAAGTTTTCTGCCGTAGTAAGACACTGCCTCTTCCAACGACTTTCTGTTTTTCCGTTGACTCATTATCTGCAATAACTCTGACTGATTTGTATATCTCCTCACACTCTTAAAAATGCTGGGTTAAAAACAACCCAATCTGGGTTGTTTCCCAACCCAACGCTGGTTAAATATAGGACCAACCTCGCGTTGGGTTATTTTAACCCAACAAGTTGGGTTGGTTCTCTTAACCCAACAATTGGGTTGTACATTGGGTTGTTCATATGACCCAACGCTGGGTTCATATTTACTACACGGCTGGGTTATTTCAACCCAACAAGTTGGGTTGCCAATATACCATATATATATATATATATATATATATATATATAATTTATTTATTTTTATTGTATGCTAATATTATTAATAATATATTACAATGACACCAATGTAACAATAAAATATTTATTTATTATATATAATATATTTATATTACATTTCCAGAACATACAAATATAACAACTCACAACATTTCCTTCACATATGAACAAATTATGTCCAAAAAAATTACATTTTAAGAACGGGTGAGGGGGACAGCTATGAGAGAGTGATATATACATAGAACAAGAGGCTCTGTGAGCAGCAGCACAAATGGGTAGGCGATTGTGCCTGCTGCAAGTATTCCACCATGTTAGCTCCGACCTATGATGAGAAAAGAAAAAAAGGTAAGTATTTTGTAAGTATTTCTAGCAGTGCAGAGCAATTGTCATCAGCTCTCTACTGAAGCTATTTCAATATATATTCTACGGGGAGAAGTGTGACACCTGTAAAGTCAATGGCGTGTTCAACAATTTATTCAGGGGGTTTGGCCAGTCTAATGTTTGGTCTGTGGTTTATACGTCACACATCACTATGGAGTAACAACTTACACCAAGTTACAACTTGTAAGAATAGTGCTTCATGAAATGAGAAACAGCCAAATGTTACGCTGTCACACATTCCACGAAATACAATCGTTTCAAGTCGCTCCTCATAAAAAGAGTCCTGCTTTAAAACTGTGTAAAAGAACAACTGGAGTCATGTCACAATTCATTTACATTTTAATTTCTGTTGAAAGGTAAATTACTTACCAGCTTAACATCGATGAAGGCTCTCTTCACCTCCTGAATACTCGCCCGGGCCAATTTCCTGCCCTTTTTAAACACAGGCAGAGGGAGCAGGATGGGCAGCAGCGTCATGGGCAACTTCTCCCCTGGCATCTGTAGGACAATTATGGGTGTCATTACCAGATTGTTGAGAACACGAGTTTTAAATATTATAATATATTACAATTTTAGATAAAACTGTTTTCAATATGTTCCACTACTGTGCAGTGTTGTCGTATTGCAATCAACCCTAAAATAATATTGAGAAAATGTCTCGATTATGTTTACTTGGTCTATATTAAAACACAAAAACACACCCCAAACATTTTTTTTTACCAATTGGGATCATAATGTGTACCATAGAGGGTTTGTCATCATTGTCTCGAGCAGTGGTGAGCAAACTTTGACTTGCAGGCTGATATAACAGCAATATATATTGGAATCACAAGATGGCTCACCCTGTTAAAAATTTGGGTATTGGTACAAGCAACAGTGACTGACCCACCGCCATTTCTTATGTCTATAACATATAGCAGGCACAGTAGCTACTGTAAAACAATACCCATAAAATGAAGGCATGAAGATGACTTACCTTTCAATCAGCCCCGGTAGCTGCCACTCAGTCAATTTGGAACTGACAAACTCATCCATAGATACTTTTCAGCGAACTGAAACATCACAAAGAGGGTCCATAAGAACAAACATACCATGAAATGAAATAAGATTCAGTAGTCCAAACATTTATATGCAACTTACAAAACTGTCGTCGAATTCGCGCCCAAACTGATTAGTATACAGTGGACTATCGGTGGCTAACGGAAGCCCGCTAGCATGCAGCAGTCTAGCTTAAAAAAACACCGGTTCATCAGCACGCTCGTATTAATTCACGAGATTCTTTAACTTGATATCACATAAAATGGCAAATTGACGAGATAACTGACGTTGTCCTCATAACTATCACACATGTCTCTTGTAATTTCAACAACATAGTTTGGTTCCTACATAGCTCGCCAGCGAATGTGTTCGCTTGCCACTTTTGGAGGGAATGGAAGTTTGCTAAGGTTACCGATCGATTCCTCAAGCTAGTACTCAACAGTGCTTCACGAACTTACATTTTAACACGTTTATGAAGCGTTATATAATAATATAAAGTCATTTATACGGTAAAACAATAGTGGGAATGTAACAAACCTTGCTCCGTGCTGAAATTGGTCTCCTCAGATGAAATGTGGGGTCCGAACGAAGTAAGTTTTTGGGCGGGGCTTTGTTGCGCATGTCCAAAATTCTACCCAACGCTCTGGGTTGTCCAAAATAACCCAGCACAATATAATGGTAATCACAACCCAGCAGCAAATAACTCAGCACCCAACAGAGATAACCCAGCGAATTGGGTTCTCAGAATACCCAACTCAATAACAATAACCCAATTAAATGACCCAACAGGCTCAACCCAGCGATTGGGTCAAAAAAATAACCCAGCATTTTTAAGAGTGCAGGTTGGTCAGAGATCTTCATGGTCCAGTCGTGAGGCGAGTTCTGGGTTTCCAATAGATGCTGGAAAGAAACAGCAACCAAGTCAGGCTAAATGAGGTGTGATTACGTTGCTAGTACATAAACATTGTCACACATTTGTGTCACTTGCACCTGGACACAGTACTAAAACACACAAGTCATTATGCTTGGCATAGTGTATAATGTTTATATATACATAAACCCACAATCAAAACCAGCCCTACTTCCAAACATTGGTATCAAAGTGGGGGGGGATCTTGTACCAGGGCCATGGGGGGGACATGGGACATAGAGTGCAACATAGCAGGAATTAAATCATTACATTGCAATATATTGTCATATATTTTTCATTGTACTTTTCTTAAAAGCAATGTTAAAATGTCATCTCATGTCATAGACATGTATGGTCTCATCTTGTGGACCGAGTGTCTCGTGACACCCCCTACAATAGACTGATTCTGGACAGATAGTGTCCAGGTTCTACTGTGCTTCATTTTCTTCCAAAAAAAAACCCATACTTACCGAAGGCAGCACATCTTGCGGACAAAGAAGATGGGAAATCGTTTTCCTATAAGCCACTGCAATCACCACAAGGGTTACTGTTAAGGTCATGATGAAAAACGTGACCAGTGCCGGCACCCATGGAGCTTCCGGTTCTGTTTAAAGAACATGAATGAACTGACACAGAATTTGTTTATTTTACAATAAAAAAACAACAATGATGAGTGACGATGATATGGAATTTAATTGGGACAACCGGCGAAAAGTAAAAACTGAACCCAACTATGCGAATGTCTGCTCAAGAGTGTTTTGCTTGATTCCTTAACATTCAGCCCTCTCTGCAAAGAAATGTCCAATTTCTGAAAAGCAGATGAAAGGGCAAGGCATTCAGAGACTCCTGGCTCTGACGTTGATGCACTATGTACCCGTTTTTGAACACATCACTTCTATAAATGCTGCGTGCTACCATTGCTCAGTAGAGATAAGAACGCCAGTGCACTCAGTGACTATTAACGCCGGGGGTGGAGCTATGGCATGGCCAGGAGTGGCCGTGGCCATCCTTGGTCTGTTGATTACTTGCATGAACCATGATTACTTTGGATGGTTCTGGTCAGGTTTTCAATTCTGAAGCATGATTCAGTACATAAATCTCGGTTCTCTGAAACCACTATTGGTAAGGTAGGTTTACAGTCTGCTGATTGTGTTTTTTTTTGTTTGAAAAAGAAAAAAATATAATTTAGAGACAAAGAGGGATAGCACCTTTAGTTATGACAGCCCCTATAAAAACATAAAGAAACAATACAGACATTAAAATAGATGCAGCAAAAAGACACAAACCAGTGGTGGTGCTCTCACAGACAGTGCTGCTTGGAATGCTTAGCTTGGAGTTCCCCTTTGTCATCTCCCCTGCATTGATTTGGACCTGAACACAATACTTCGTCCAGAGGTCCAGTTTGCTCAAAATCACTCGGTTTTGCAGACTACTTATGCTTCTTGCCTGTGAGAAGCAAAAACAGTTAGCCTGTTAAATCTACTGCTGATGAAAAAGCCAGGAGAGTTCAGCCAAGTCTGATTTGGGGGCTTGTTTATGCTGCAGGAGCTTGCTTCTCCATCTCCAAACACTCTAATGTGGAAATAACTGGAAATAACTTCCTTTTTGTAGTGTTTATCTTCTTCCACTAAATAAATATTATGGATAGTGAAACAAGGGGTCACAATTTCACCTTTTCACTCTGGTCATCTTTCCAGTAGGTGATGTTGTAAGTAGCAGTACTAAAGACATCCCTGAGCGTTGAGAGCGCAAACACTGGATCTTCAATAGTAACATCAATTGTAGCCCCATTGGAAAAGAGCGAGACATTGGGTGACCCAATGATGGCTGAAAAGAAAAAGAAAAGAAGACCTTAGTGAAAACAAAAATGACAACGGGTCAAACATAGTGTAGTGGTTCACTCGGCTGACTTCCTTGCAACTAGCACCCATTCAGTGATGGTGTGAATGTGTGTTGTAAATCATTGCATGTCTCCATTTGGTCATTCCTTCCTTCATTCATTCATTCATTCTCTACCGCTTATCCGTACTGGGGCCTATTCCAGCTGTCTTCGGCCGAGCGGCAGAGTACACCCTGAACTGGTCGCCAGCCAATCACAGTGTCTCGATTTGTTTTCTCAGTCAATCTTTTCATTAACAGGTTTGATTCCCCGTCCGGCCATCTCTGTGTGGAGTTTGCATGTTCTCCCCGTGTGTGGGTTTTCTCCGGGTACTCCGGTTTCCTCCCACATTCCAAAAACATGCTAGGTTAATTGGCGACTCCAAATTGTCCATAGGTATGAATGTGAGTGTGAATGGTTGTTTGTCTATATGTGCCCTGTGATTGGCTGGCGACCAGTCCAGGGTGTACCCTGCCTCTCGCACAAAGACAGCTGGGATAGGCTCCAGCATACCCGCGACCCTAGTGAGGATAATCAGTATAAAAAAATTGATGGATGGATTGGCTAAGTAAACAAAAAATACATAATTAAAAGAGAATAAATACTTATATAAGAGACATAACAATACATCAATATGACTCACTATCAATGTCCATGGTAATATTGTTACTTTCCACCCAAGGAGAGCTCTCTGCCCCCCGCTGAGCGTGCACTCTGGCTGTATACGTTCCGTACATGCTGAGGGGGAATTTAAGGCTGCTGAAGTCACATTCAAGTGTTGAAGTGTTCACACAACCCACTCGGTACATTGTGACAGAGGTCCTGTGGAGGTGGAAGTTGGGTAGGGGAGCAGGTGGGGTGGAAAAATACAGCTACGTCATATCTTCATAAGAAACAAAACGCTGTGCTTTTATGACCTGTTCGCCCTTGCTCATGGAGACATTATCATTGTCATTACGACTGTCTGTGAATGTACTGTAGCTTGCTGTTACAACTCCATACAGTCGGTGGCAGTATGCATCGTACCACCGCTTCTTAACACACTTCATTAGCATCTGCCAGAGAATAAGAAGATGTAAAAGAAAAAAATCATAGCCAAAGTAAATATTGTCATCATACTGTAAAGACCTCAGTTCAAATGTGTGTGCAAACAAGCGGTGGTCTGAACTGTTTGTGTTAGACAACAAGGCTAACCTTTTCAGGTGTGCTGAGCTGCTTTTGATAAAGGTCAGGCTAAACGATACATACAATGATTCTGCAGTAGTTGTAGTTAATGTATGTACAGTCATCCCTCGCTACATTGTGGTTCGAACATCACTCCCTCGCTCTACTGTTTTATTCTTAATAATTGTTATAATTGTTGTTTCGTAGTTGACTATGGCCTATTATTAGTCAAAAATATTAAAAGACAAGTTGTATGTAGCATTTGGGATGAGCAAGTACACCACTATCTGTATGTGTTCACACATCTAAATTATCTGTACACACAATAAACCAGAAATGGGTGGAGCTTAAATTGGTACATTATTTTAAGTCTGAAATTGCCATGGATTGATCACAAGTTGCTATATTTATTGTTCATTATTCATCTATGTGTACTGTGTATTTGATCTCAGGACTTAATAGTTTTTAGTATCAACTCTTCTGCAACTTTGAGTTTTCGTTTTAGTTACTTTATGCTTTTGTTTTCTGTACTATAATTACGAAAATATTGTTAATTGAAAAAAACTGCATCCTACTTTGCGAAAATTTACTCACCAATTAACCGTGACAAACAAGGGGCAACAGTATAAAATAATACTATTATTATATAATGTAGGTATTAATATAGTATGCAATATGTCTTACAGGATTACATTACTATCATTGTGGTGATTCCGTGCTTACATTAAAGAGACTTACTTGACCTCAGTGGTGTAGAGAAGACCACCGGTTAGACTCTCCGGTGATGAATCCCACCTCAGCACCAAATTCATGTTTATGGAAGTTAGGCGGACATTACTTGGAGTGTTGAGAGCAGCTAAAAATCACAAGATATTCACAATGCAATATTGGGATTACACACACAACGCTAAAGATGACATTGCATTCGTTTTGGCTACATGAATATGAACTTGGAAGTGAAAACGAAACCTTAGGACCCTCTCGCCGTCACAGGTGGTATATTTGATCATGAGCTGCGCTACAATACAAAAGCATCATAATTCAAATTACCTCTGGATCCACCAAGTATAAACAACACCAGTACAGCATTTAAAGAAGTTGACGGCATATCGAAGAATATCTTTCATCCAGCTGATTTCGTGTATTTCCTGGAAGCCTGTGTTGATACAGGAGGTGGCCGCCAAAGACGTTACGTAGATAAGACTGGTCATTACTCGCATGGAGCAGAAAGTTCGCCATGATGGTAAGCAGCAAGAGAGGAGCGCGGGGCTAGGTTCACGTCGATGTACGAGTGTATATCACTAACTCGGAGCAGAGTGTAAAATAAAATATGTATATATGTGTGTAAAATGTACTTTAATGTAGCGTTCTTGTTAACTTTGACGCCAGTTCAGATTGCACACTTGTCTCTCCCTCGCTTTCGTTCTCTCCCAGAACACACTTCCTCTTCATCCAACGATAACATTGACAGTTTAAGGTGCTTTCACCAACATTAAAATATACAACATCAACACAACACCAATAGTTCGTGATAAAACTGTAGAAATATGACCGACATGTAGAACAAAACAACAGCAGCTGTATGAAAGAAACGTTTCCATTCTTTATTTTTACTTTTCCCGTACCTACCGTGTTGCCAACGGATAACATGCAATATACAAAATCATAATAAATAATACACATATTTCAACCGAACTTGGATTTGCAGGAAAAAAACATTATTGCATTTACATTTCTTGTTTTACTCCAAAACATAATTGAAAATGCACAAAAATGTTGCACATACATTTTCATACACATATAAAATGGTCAGGAAAACAATCACCATATATTTACTCTATTGACCAACAGTGGGTAGGACCACACATGGAATCATTAATTACCATTCCAGTTGTTTGATTTAAAAAGGTCAATGACAATAAGGCACAACAAAAAATAGATTTAAAAGTACTTATATGATATAAGTAAATACTTCGAGTTCACTAACTCAAAAGTATTTACTTCAGTGATGGCATTGTTAATCTACTCCTGCGACACAAGAGTTCTGCCACCTTGCGCAACTGCGCATAACAAGGAAACCAGTTGTAAATGAGCTAAATCTTATAAATGTGCATCTCTTTGAAGGAATGGATCTTTGACATAAGAACAATGTTTTCACCTAAAAATGTTATATTAGTGTATATTGTTATTTACCATATGTTTTAAGCTGCAACGTGTAGTATCAGTACCTGTACAAGCAATGAAACAATGCAAATTATTAGGTTACGCTATTCACATTAACATGAAAATGTACTTAACTCGTCTTATGTGCTTACGCATTAGTTCGATAGCTGCAAAGCCATGTGAAATACACACAGGACTCCATGAGGGCTCACGTTTTGTCACACTGCCGCTTGATGCTAATGAGGCAGCTCAATTCTAGCTATGGCGCGACGGTTAAGTTGCTTTCTTTTGGCATCACAGCTCATGCCTGTGGTTTCAGCACATCCAAGCCCAGTTCCAACTGAGGGGAATAACACAGACTATACCTTGAAACCGGTAACCGGCCCATTCCTTGTATCATTAAAAAAATTAAAATGTGGGGAAGCAGGGCAGAAACATAAGTCAAAGTGCTAAACTCGTTATGACTGTCACATAATATTAATTTCTCCAGGTACAGACAGTGAGTACTCCAACACTCCATAATAATATAGACATATGTGGGATTTCCAACTACTGTATACGATTAAAAAATAATGGCACATATTTCCAAAATTGATATCTATTTACATGAAATTTGATGTAATTATTTATTTTCATCATTGCACCTGAAAGTTTCCCGCATCCTGTATCCGGGTTTGGCCCCTATCACGGCCCGGTCTATTGGGGACCCCTACTCTAACACTGACCAGTAGGTCACAGACAAATGACTAATATTTATCTGAGACAGGAGGGAAAAAAGACAAGTACCAGAGTGATGATTAAAGACTAGCATGGCATTATTTTGGCATAGGTTAAAATAGTGAAGCATATTGTGTCAGTTTCATCTGGAGGTATGGGTGGATGTGGAAAATATGCTGAGGTAAATGCAGACGTTCAGTCTTTTTAGTACTTGACTAAGTAAACTAACTAAACTAAACAGTGAATATATCTCAATATCACATCTCGATTTGGAATCTGAGACTCTCAGATGTGACAGATTTGAACGAG
Source organism: Doryrhamphus excisus (assembly GCF_037039965.1). NCBI lineage: Eukaryota > Metazoa > Chordata > Actinopteri > Syngnathiformes > Syngnathidae > Doryrhamphus > Doryrhamphus excisus. The sequence continues at coordinate 16,683,027 of NC_136368.1, read as the reverse complement.
GCAGTCGAAACACAAGTGAGGAAGTACAATTGAGTAAAAACACGATGACATAGAAGAATAGACACCCTTTGAATAAAAGGCATGTATCTCTTAGTGAAGATCATATCTCAACACTTCTCCCGGTGCTGCACCAATGAACTTCAACATACCTTTTCATTTGGTCACATGGCATAATAGTGACGACTACCGAGTTCCAGCACTTTATGAGTTGTGCCCCCACGTGTGAAGAGAAATCAAATCAAGCATTCTATTGATAGGCACAGGGTGGTGCATCGTCTGTGGCAGCAACCAGATGATTCACGTTTACCACCTAATAAGACAAACAATAACAAAGGGATGGAAAAATGTGAATGTTGATGAGCAATAGATTAACAAAATCATGTTATCGGTAATCAAAATAATCGATTTATAGAGACTCATTGACATTATTTCACCTCATTGCATGTTCCACACAGAAATCCATTGCATAGTACAGTTCATAGTTCTACATGTCCAAGAAGGTGTAGGAAGAAGCAAATCTTATTTAATCCTATCCCCATCAATTGCAATATTTGTTCACTTCCTGTATTCCAAATGTACTCTCATACATACATCACACATCGGGAAATGACAAGGTAATATAACATTTACATCAATAATACTATCTTTATCATCACCCAAACCGAAATTCAGCAGTTACGTAGAAGCACGGGTGTCCAAAGTAAGGTCTGGGGAACATTTGCAGCCTGTAGCTTGTTTTTTATTGGCCCACTGCACATTGTAGATATTTACATTAACAAAAAGAACAATCCAAAAACAGAAACAATGGGAAATAAAGAGCAAAAGCTTTGTCACCTATAACACAGACCTGACACAAATGTGTCTTTAAGTACAATAATGTATTTTTTAGACTGTTTACAAATAAAAAAATATCAAAATGGGCCCCCCACATTTCCATATGCGTTCATTGCTGGAAAAAAGGACATGTACCATTACTGGCCTTCATTCCTGTCAATCTGGAAATTTGTTTCTGTAATTTGTTTTTCGTTTTGTTACTTAATTTGTTGCAAATTTCACATTTTGAGAGGATGTTGAAAAGCTTTACATGAGGAAAAAAGGCACTTTGTTTAGGTATGTTCACCGTAACATCAGTTACAGTTGGCATGAGTCAGTAACACAGCAAGGAGCTTGACTTACTTGAATCTGGATCACGACCACAGGCTTCCTTCATTTTGAGAGACGGTGTGCAACGGAATAAGGCTTTCACATAGCTCGTTGTCCTCTGGCAGTCTGAGGGGAAAGAATATACTTTTTACCACATTCATTTTCACTGTCAATGTGCAATTATACAAAATACTCTCAAAAACAAGTTTTTCGGTTCACGTCTGTGTTGTGTTTTGGGGTGTCCACAACGGATCGATTGCATTTACGTATATGGGGAAAAAAATAGAGATTGTGCCAAAAGAAATACAAAAACTGTTACTGCTGGTATTGTGTCATCTTGTAAACTCAAGGAGAAGAATGGTGTTTACCTCTGGATACGATGTCTTCGAAAAATAAACGTGTACAGTCTTCTCAGTGCCACCATGACAGGATCCCAGTTGTTGTGGTGGCATAAGAGTGTGGCAATAAGGAAGGAGAGGAAGACGGGCACTGCCCCTGCAAAAAACAGCCATGAGAAACGTACCTGTGAATGAACACAAGGGAAGAAAATAGATTAGTATGCCGCTTATTGATATAGTACTATTATACTTATACTGTACCGTATCCAAAAACACATCTCCAAATGAATAATAATCTATGACAAATGCATACTTAAAAAAATGGAATGTGCAGAGTTCTGTGCTGCTCCACCTCTTGCAGGTGAGGTAAAGCTGCTCAGTCGGTCGAGTTGTTGGGGAAAAAAGATTTTGCAACACCAACTGATTAATCAAGGAATTGTATAACGTCTGAATAAAAATTAATTTAACTTGAATAAAATGACGAATACTAATAATTGTCGGCCTGATGTCAACATAGAATTGCGGTATCAGGATCTTGCCTTTATGGAAAGGCCATGTAAAGTCACAAAACTGCAATTTTGCTGGTTAATATTTCCCATACCTGTTACTCAGTGTCTTAAAGAAAGTATACAATGAATGTATAAACGAGAGGCATTCACTTAAAATGTCTTTGTAAGAAAGGTGCTTAATGAAAGCAAGACGAGAACTTAATCGATCCCACTCAGTCGTAATAATTCACATATATCAGCTATAGGGCCCAAAGTAGTGTATTTAACTAAGAGCCAACAAAATGACTGTTCTCTTTTAAGAGTATTGCTACTTTAAAACAATGATACTCAAGAAAAATATATGTGATGTTACACATATCGGTATCTGTTGATATCGGAATCGGAAATATCGGCAGTTATCGGCCAAAAGCCAATATCGGACATTCCTACATGTGACTGGGTGCTCAGTGTTGACTCTGCGTTGACATAATTGTTAAAGATATATCATATGAAAACTGACCTTCTGCATGCAAATATCTGCCAAAATAGACAGCGGTATGGTGAGACTCAGGGCCATTGTCCCAATCAGGGATGACGTGAGGAAACAGCCCCTGTGGAGAAAAAAAGGGAACCTTATCTAAAATAATAAATGTTTAAAATGCAATACATCTCTGATGGCGGACCCACCAGAGCCAAAGAAACTCTGAGAGAACTGTTCCAATGAGGCCATTAACGAGGATGTAGGTCCACACGAGCTGGCTGGGAAGCTCAAAAGTCTCAAAACCGGTGTAGTGAAGCAGGAGGAAGCCAGGCCAGAGTAGCAGCAGGTTGAACAGACCTACAAACCCTGAGAGACACACAAACAGCTCCAGCTTGGACAGCTCCTAACACAACGTTAGTTATCCATGATGATGAGAGTGATCTTACCAAAGAACATGGGAATATCTAGCTTATCCTCTCGATCTACCAGTCTTTTGATCATCACAATATAGACAGCATATAGCAACGCCCCAGCCAGCGACCATAAGGAACCTGCAGAAACATGTGCAAGACATGACATATACTGAAAAGCAGTATACTATATGCCACAAAAGAGAGAGCACCCCTTATAATTATGGAAATATTTGTTATATATATTTTATTTATATAACATGAAACACACTTTGATACAATGTAACATAGTCAGTGTACAGCTTTTAGAACAGTGAAAATGTACTGTCTTAAGGGCTGCAAGACAGGAAAAGTGGATCTGCAATTGGCTGTGGATTGGGTGACAAACAACAGTGTTGTAGTAATTATAGTTGTGTATCTGCTGGTCTTTTGGGTTTACCGATAGTGCCTTTTTCATCAGGCCGGTCCGTGCTGGAAAGACTCACAAGGGCAACACCACCAATACTAAACGAGAGAAACTATATGAATTATGGAAGGTCAAAACAAACAAAAGTACCTTTAGTTGTACCAGGCATTAAAATTAACAACAAAGGTGCTCTAATAATTTTCCCATGACTGTATATGAACATAATATTAACAAATAGTACCCCCACTGAAGTATGAATATTTGATCCGAGCCTTACCTCAGTGCCACTACTAACAATTTGGACAAGGTGAAACGGTCACTGCTGCTACTGGGAAATATGGCAGCAAAGATAAGTGTAAACAGGCCTGAAGACAGAGAAGGTAAAAACAAATTTAGTTTGACTAACCAAGAGATGTCAACAATCCTTTCTTTACTCCTGAGCTAAATTGTTTTACTGCATGGGAGAGTCACCTGATGTGGACGACAAAATGTTAACAATGGCAACCTGTGTGTCGGAGAGAGCCTCCTGATAGGACAGGTTGGCCAGGAACCACTGCAGGAGAAACAGAGGAAGGCAGGGCCAAACATGCCAAAGAGTTATGTTCCAGTTTTGCATGACAAAAATATAGAGAGAGACAAGGTACAGACAGAGCAAAGCAATAGAAACACAGTAAGTACACTGCACGTAATAAATCCATAAAATGATTGGCATACAGAAAACAATGTTAGTGACATGCGGTGAGATTCATAGCTGGTGAGTCACTGGAGTTCTTAAAAATCTTTATACATTAAGGATATTAATGTATGTATATTAAAGTTTGAAACAAAAACAAAACACTGGCTTTGGCAAGGACATATTAATTTGTTTTAAATGTTTCTCAGTTCTATGGGAATTAATGTAAAGCTACTTACCACAAAGCAGAAAAAGAAACTGATTTTGGCCACATCCGTGATGGTCAGCTTTCCCACTGTGCGCAACATTGCCTCATGGTCCTTGGCAGCAGGGTAGGACATGCGAGACAGTTTGGCCTCCAGGGCTTGAGTAGAGGGCAGCTGGCGCACCTCCATAACATTACTAAAGCGCACCCGATGCTTCTTAGAAGCTGCTGGGAAGCAGAGATGAGAAATTTGTTGAAGGGACTGAAAAAGGAAGCAATTAGCCATCCAAGTCATTATTTGTGTTTAAAACCCATTTAAATAAGCGCTACCAATTCTACCAAGAAAAGACAACAAATATCCAGCCAAATTTATGCCAGAACTTCGGTGATTACTACACAAAGTGTCTGGTTGAGGTCAAAACTGCTGAGTGACATCTCACCAGTTTTCTTGTTTTCAAAAATCATTGAAGATATATGTTGTATTATCATGAAAGGGACCAAAATTGACATGGCATTTATTTGTATGATGAATGTTTGTAAACTTCTGACTGTAACCGTAAGTATTGTATATGCAATAGATATGAAAGTTCTTCAAAATCGTCAAATTATTGTGGTTTGCGCAGTTGAGCCTTTCACAGACTTGTGAGAAGTCACCTACTCCATCCTCCCTTATACGGGTGTGCCCAGCACAAGCGTGCAGGCTACAAGCTGTTAGCAGTGCAAACTGAGTGGGACCAATCAATGCGGAGTGGGCTGTGGGTGGAATAAATTAAAATAGGCCGTTTTGGAAATCCAAAGAAATACAACTGGAATAGATGCAGATTCTCAAAGATCTAGAAAGCTTTCTGTGCGGGTTATTATGTGTAGCTGCGCTATAGGAGTCCAAATGAGCATAATAGATCCCCTTTAATATGTTTTTTTTTTCGTAGTCACATACATTTAATTTGATCATCATTTATTCCCTTTGCTGAACACCTTTCGTTTGTCCTCAATAAAATGTAAAGCTTTACAAAAAATAAATGAATAAATTTAAACTCACTAGATTTACAGTCGTCAATGAAACCATTGGAATGATCAGAGGGTACGTCTTGAAACGCCACTGGAACATATAGTGGTTCACTCTGCATATGGAAGAGACAAGGTCACTTAAAGCAGGGGTTCTTAACCCTTCTTAAATTCATCTCAAATATTCTAACACATTTTAACACATGCGCCCTACGATTGGCTGGCAACCAGTCTAGGGTGGACCCCGCCTCCCGTCTGAAGTCAGCAGGGATCGGCATAGAAAATGGATGGATGGATTTTAACACATGACAAGCGTACAACTGGTAGCACTGATATTTCCATTTCCATGGATTTGGGGGTCGGTCTAAAACGTGTCAGAAGCTAAAAACAATTAAGTCCTTCAAATCCCACAATTACTACCTACCAAGCAGTTGTTCACAGTGGTGTCACTGTTGCAGGGAGCAAAGTAGGCCTCAGCATCAGTAAACTGCAGACAGATAGCATTTATATTGGCAATTGACAGGTAATAGATATTCTTGATTGACAACCCCTCTTATCATCCCTTGAAGATAAATGGAAAACAAAATGAAAGGCAAACTTTAGTATAGAGTTAGATTTTTTTTAAGGCTACGGTCTAAAACTTTTGATCAGCTGATGAATAGCCTGCTTGAATGCTTTTAAATGAATTGCAACTGTTTGTTTTGATGTTTTATTTACAGTCTTGTTCCAATCCCCCGTGCTTCAGAAGTGTATTACTGAATGCTCTGCCTGACTCACCAAGGACACGTACAGCATGGAAAACAGTTTAGGTTTTTATTCAAAAAGACCTTTTAGGACATTTTTAGGTAGCTTTTATTGTTTTTCTTTGTTTTGTTAGTATTTCTTGATGTTTTTAAAGGTATAGTACATTTCAAATTAAATGTATCATTGTTATTAGAGATCCTGGTCTCTCCATAAGCCCTCAAAGTCTCACAATTTAAATTGGATTATGTCTACCTGTGTAATAGTGGATGGTGCGCTGACATTATTTTTTTGCATATAGAAATTACAAAAATAAAAATTTTGACAACTTACAAATGAAGCATGTTGGCATTTGTGGGAACCATTGCACTGTTGTCTCCACGGCCGCCACAGCAGGAAACCCAACAAATAGAGTACAAACATAGAGGTCTTGGTGAATGTGCTAAAGAAAGGCTTGTTGTACTCCTGATGCTTGAAAATGTACTGCAACAGAGATGGAAAGATGAAAATTGTAAGATAATTCATTTGCAGAATAAATTTCCACAATTTATGCTGTATCTAGATGCCAGTGCATTTATGAATAAACCTAACATGAAACAGATTACATGTTTGAAGTCTACGTTGAGTAACTTTCCGCCAATATACATACACTTGTTTGTACATTGGATTGACTCTTCCAATTCTTGAAAAAGAGGGTAAAATATCCAGCCACAATTATGCCAGAAGGTTGTTGAGGGCTGTAGCTTTGGACTGTCGAGTCTTTACTTCCAAATCGGATTTGGGATGCAACACATATGGCTGTATGTTAAAAGCGGACATTCAAAAGGATAAATCGCCATTTATTATCAACTCCTATACTGTTTATCACCTGCTATAAAGTTTGTTTTGGCAGCTATCCGGAAGTCCTCCTGAGCACTTGGGAATGTGACCAAACACAGTGGTCGTGCCTGGAGGCGGGTCGTGGGTGGAAATAAATTAAAACACACTGTTTTCACAAGAAGCACAAAATCCCAATAAATACAGCTGGGACAAGTATGGATTCTGGAAGATCTAGAGAGCTTTCTGTGCTGGTTATTGTGTGTCGCCGCTCTATAAGAGTCCACAAGTCAATATAAACGCCTGAAAAATTACCATAATAGGTCCACCTTATGCTCATATCCCATATTATACCAGCACAATTGCAAAATTGTCCTTACTGAAGTGATCTCAGATGAGGCTACCCAGATGACATCCACTAGCAGGAGTATCACCACCCCCAGAGCCAACCGTCGCCGCTGGGATGTAGAGCTACCCTGAGAGCTCATTCGATTCACCATCAACATCCACTCCATTGTGACACTATGAGACAAACAAAAATGCACACAAACAACAATGAATGGCTATTTAAGGTACCATGAAATTAACCAATTGTTGATGTGGACCGAACAATAAAAACACAAAGAAAAGAATGTAGTAGTACTCTGCAGTGTGCTTGTTATAATACAGAAGTTTAAATTAATAACAAGAGTAGACTAGAACAGACATGGCGTTGTAAATAGCTTATGGTTGCTCAGTACAACATCTGTCATAGATACACAACATAATAAACATAACAAACTAGCGAAGTCAGTGTGATATATCTCACTTCGACGCCTTCTCCTTTTCAGTCGCTTTGGGAAAGCTTTCGCTGGGGATTTAAAAAAAATCCTTTGCTGGTCTGTTAGAAGTAGTTTGGAGATGCCTTACTACCCGTAAACGTTTATAGCCGCCATTTTTACAAGTTTAGTGGAGGAACAAAAACGTCCGGAAGAACCCTTCAAAATAAAACACCGGAAGCGCACTTATTGGCATAACAATTTTGCTTTCAACGTCAATGAGAGCTATAACAAAGTTGTTCGCTTCCATGCTATGTTTGAAATGCCATCTATGACACTGATCTGAACATCTGAAACGATTAACAAATATTTATACTTAATCTCGACATGCTTGATCTCGACCATAACAACCCATTTTAGTTTAGCTCGTTATTGTTTGTTGCTGACGCTGAATAAACGCTTGTATTCACATTATGTGTGATAATATAATTCTGTGTTTCATTCGTTTGTTTGTGTGCTCTATACACCGATTCTTGTCCAATATTGCACTACCGTACTGCATTAACAAAATATAAAGATGTCCAGCAGGGGCACTGTGACTGTGATGCAAAGTCTTCTTTTCTACAGAACAAGAAAAACACTGCAAGTCAGGGCTTCGTTCACGAAAGAGAAGCGTCTGTGTCATTTGCGTTAAGGTAGTTTTAAAGAAAAATCTTTATTAAGATGTTGGTCACAGTTTAGGTCTGTTGAGATAGAATGTTTTTTTTTCAGGTTACATAGATGTTACACGCTTTTGTAAACAATTACCACAAGGTTAGCTAGGTAGTTAGCACGATCTCGCTAGCATGGCTGTAAACATTCAATTTATGTTGGGATGTAACTATAAACAAATCGGGTGTAGATTTACAAGGGATGTTGACATTTACTATGTTGATCTGTTTGCGTTTTCACACCGAGTGAACATTTTCCACGCGTTTATGTGGAGTATTTAGTTATACTGTAATTTAGTACTTGTGGTCGTCTTTGTTAATCGCTCACATCTTTTACAGAATTTGGGATATCATGTTATACATATAGTGAAGGAATAGCAGAACACAATAATGGCGTTCTCTGCAGAGGATGGAGACACCCCCAGTTTCATTGATATTTCAACCAGTGAAAAGGTACAGTATATCCTATTGAATCTCTAGTACGTGAAAAGATAATGGTTGACGATATTCTCAGTTGTCATCTGGATAATATGTGGAGATATTTACATTTTGAGCTATCAGTCTCTCAGCATGGTTACTTATGCATCAATGTACCTTGCATTGATATGGTGGAATGTGAAAAGTGATTTTTTTCCTCGATAAAATAAGTAAACCCTGTGTGTATTAAATTAGCATAAATTTGCCTTGTTTCAGGTGGTGGATCTTCTGAATCAGGCTGCCTTGATATCCACAGATGAAAAGCTAATGGTGCTCAAACAGGTCTGTGATCTCTCTTTGATACTGCTTATCCTCATTAGGGTTGTGGGCGTATGTCTCACATGATATTGTGAAAAAAACTTTTCCTCCCATTTTGTTTGGAAGTGGTAAACGCTTGGCTTCATACTTTGTCCTTCTTCACTCCGTTTGTAACCCTGTGGCCATCTCTTGTGTACCTGCAGTGATCCCATAGCCTGTGCATTAGCAATGTGGTGTAAACAAAGAATAATAAGATTGTAAAAGTGACTCTAGCAGTGTTATTTCATGTCTCCAGCCCTCTAATAATGGCAAAAGATGTATTTAAAAAGTAATTTTATAATCTAATTACACAAATATTACATTCATCAATATTCAGTGCTAATTTGTAAAATGTACTTATCACGGTCAAGTCTAGAACTAATGAGATAAACCAGTGATGACTGTATGAGCCAAATTGAATATGGGTTTAGGAGTGTTTAATGTTAAAAGTTGGAATGTTATATCCAAATAATTTAGCTTTTCTTTTTCAGGTCCAGGAGCTTATCATCAACAAGGATCCCTCTCTACTTGACAATTTCCTAGATGTATGGAAGCACATGAGCATGTTTCATACTTTGCTAAATTGAAGCCTTGCAGAATTATTGCAACATCATATGATTGCTGTCATACCCTGCAGGAGATAATCGCCTTTCAAACTGACAAGTCCATTGAAGTGAGAAAGTTTGTTATTGGCTTCATAGAGGAAGCATGGTAGGTTGTTCCCTAATGTCCTTGTGTCATTATTGGCCGTTGGTGATAGAAGACACCTTGCAGTGACATTTTTTTGTGATATTTTCTTTGCAGTAAACGGGACAATGAGCTACTCCTTAGGCTGGTTGCAAATCTGAACATGTTGCTCAAAGATGACAGTGTGAATGTAGTGAAGAAAGCCATTCTTACGCTCACACAGCTATACAAAGTTACGCTACAGGTGTGCGTACTGCTTACACGTAGATATATTCATGTCGTCTTGTACTTTTATAAATAAGTAAATGTGTCTAAAACTATCCCCTCCTTTCTTTTCATTCAAGTGGTTGGTGCGATCCAAAGCAGTGTCAGACATGCAGGAAGCATGCTGGGATTTGGTTACGCAGATGAAAGGAGATGTCTTGGCATTGCTGGATTCTGAAAATGATGGTGTGCGCACTCATGCAATCAAGTTCACGGAATCACTTATCATCACTCTGTCACCTCGGGTTCCGGACTCTGATGTCCCCAAAAGACAGGAGAGTGACATCAGCTTGGACAAAGTACTCAAAGACCACACATACATTCGTTACGGTATGAGTATTCAATGTTTTCCTTGAAATAACAGATTTCAATCCATATAAAAATCTGTATGAAATCAGGAGGGGATCAAGTACTTATTCTCCCCGCTGTAATTGAATTAAACTAATATATTCCTCTGTAGATGTTTTGTGTGAGGAAGGAAAGGCAGCATTGGACAAGCTTCTGAAGTTCATGGTACATCCTGCCATATCCAGCATTAACCTGACCACAGCACTTGGCTCACTGGCCACCATTGCTCGTCAGAGGCCCATGTTTATGTCAAAGGTGGTGCAGGCATATGAAACATTACACGGTGAGTACTGAATGTTGGACAACAATTGCATTGTCACAAACTATATGGACTAGGTGCCAGGTCCTGTTATCAACCAGCGGTATCCTTATAGTCTATTAATGTGCACAGCATGTGTGATTATGTAGCCTTAATGAAAATTAAATTCAACTAACTTTATTTTTTTTTTTTTTAGCTAATCTGCCACCTACCCTAGCGAAGTCTCAGGTCAGCAGTGTGCGGAAGAATCTGAAGCTGCACCTAGTAGCGGTGCTTAAACATCCCTGCAGCCTGGAGTTCCAGGGTCAAATCAGCACCCTGTTGTTGGATCTGGGTATGCCTCAGAGTGAAATAACTCGCTCCACCCCAGCAGTGAGAGAACAGCGAAAGAGGTCTCGCCACGAACACTACACAGACGGCAAAAAGCTCAAGATAGGTGAGTGTTAATTTGACTCAATACGTTTCTGTTTATTTTATTACATGTTGTTACCTGTTGTCCGGGTCACTCCCTGGGCTGTGAACTGGTTCGTATTTATATATACTGTATAAAGACATAATAGATGATGACTGTTTTGACTGTCTCGTCACCTCAGAATCATAGGTACTGGATTACAGGTGACGACTGTTACACTCAAATCACAAATGTTACTTGAGGTCAAAATCCACTCATTGCGCCGACTGGGATGCTGCTACATGCTGTTATGCTTTTTACTCATGCCTTTGTTTTGTTCATATCTGTTGTGATCAGAGCCGACTCTCATCGAAGATGATGAAGACAAAGAGGAGCCGGCTCCTCTTTCAGCACCCAAGCCTGCTCCTGTCCCAGTGGCACAGTCTGCCATCGACCTAACTGCTGACTTTCTGCGCCCGCTTCTCAACTCTGAGAATGTAGCCAATCTGGTAAGCTTTTCGGCTGTGTCTTAACATTTTTTTTTATTCATGGCAAACCTCAGCGTGTGGTAACTGCCCGTCTCTTTTCATTCAGGTTCTCATCAGTATGGTATATCTGCCTGACATCATGCCAGCATCCTTTCAGGCCACTTACACGCCTGTTGAATCAGCGGGCACTGATGCTCAAATTAAACATTTGGCCAGGCTGATGGCTACGCAAATGACTGCAGCTGGGATCGGTCCAGGTTGGTAAACAAAATGACATTACATTAATTGCATTACACAGGGTTCCTTCAACGCTTTAGTAGGAGCTAATTGCTTGGAAATTATATGGTGACATCATGGCAGTCAGTACATATGGCAGACAGTACATATTCAGAATAATGAAATCCAATTTTTGTGGCGCTCCAATGTGAATACTGTATTTAGGACTGGAGCAGTGCAAAGCAAGAGAGAGCGATGCAGGAAAAGGGGATACAAATGAGGACGATTCTGGCACCAAGGACCTGCTGATCAAGCGCAAAGTTCCAGTGATAGTGGGACAAGCCATCTCTGTAGTGGGAGATTACACTGATAAAGAAAAGGCTTCAAACCCTACAGCAGTCAAGAGGCTTCCAGAGCCCATCCTCCCTTCGGCACAAACCAAGTGAGTTCGTGTAACAACAAAATGGCAGAGGAAATACTGTCAGCTTAACATGGTTCACTATTGTTTCATTTTTCTTTTTTCTTTAAAAGACTGGCAGGCCCAACGGGGAGGAAAAAAGTCTTTAGATTGTCAGATGTGATCCAGCCTTTGTCTGACACACAGATCGAACAGTTAACCTCCAAGACCATAAAACGCATTCTTCATTCAGAAAAGACCATCGCTCAAAGCGGCATGTCCCATGTAAGAGATCTACATCTCATAATACCATTATGATCTATTATTGATTTTTAAGTAACCATGCTAAGTTTCTGTGACAGGTCAGAGTGAAGCTCCTCTCCAAGCTGGTGACACAATTTGAGGGCATAATGAAAGATGATGTGCTCAAGTTTATCCTGGATGACATTAGGACAAGGAGCGACTTAGCCTTTTCTCTTCTTTATCAAGAATACAACACCTACCTCAGCCAGATACCTTCTGGTCTGCTAGACAGTTACGACCACTGTCTTTTCACTCTTCTGTCAGGACTGCAAGAGAAACCCGAGCAAAAAGATGGGTGAGGACATGTTTCCTTATCTTTCTCTTTTGTACATAAAAAAGTAAATACATTGATTAAAGTATCTTTGCTGTGAAGCCTTTGTTGCTAAGAATATAACTTTTAATAAGGACAGTGTGTGTTTTTTCCCCTCTGACAGACTTTTCACCAAACTGGTACTTGAGGCTCCCATCATAACAGAGTCAGCACTGGAAGTAATCCGACGATACTGTGAGGATGAGGTACATGGTACACGGTGTATGTAATTGTAATGTAATGGATGCCGCAGGAGAGAGGAATGACTTGGATGAGACTTTCTTCTGTCAGGATGGCAGGATGAACACAGCCTTAATTTGTTCAGCAATCCTTCTATCGCATCCACTAAACTATTTGTACCATGTTGTTGCAGTCAAGGGTGTATTTAGGCATGACTACTCTGAAGGAACTTATCATCAAACGCCCTTCAAGGCAGTTTCAGTATCTGCATGTGCTTCTGGATCTCAGCTCCCATGAAAAAGAGAAGGTGGGAATATTTCTAATCTATATTTCACATAACTTCTTTATTTTTTAATGTCTTTATCTTTCAATGTATCCATAGAAGTTTACTTTTGGCAATATTCTAGTTTCTGTTCCGTCATTGTTGGGGAGCGAAGCCACTGTATCTATCCATCAATCCATTCTATACAGCTTGTCCTCACTAGGGTTGCAGCTTTTGAGTGAGAGGCAGGGTACACCTTAGACTAGTGACCAGCCAATCACATGGAACATGTAGACCAATAATCGATTTGAGTTGGAAGATATATTGGAAGTTTGTCCGATTTTCTGTGCCCGTCTCACTATGATTGGTTGATTTGCAGGTGCGAACCACCGCGTTGGCCTTTCTGAAACGCATGTATGAGAAAGACCAGCTGAGGGACTACATTGAGAAGTTTGCTCTGAACTACATGCAGCTTCTGGTCCACCCAAACCCTCCTTCGCTGCTCTTTGGGGCTGACAAAGACACAGGTACAAAAAAGATTAACACTAAAACAAAAGCTAAGGTGAGAGATGAATCGGGATTAAAAGAAGAGAGAATGTAAAGTCTTGCTGCAACGCTAACTCTCGCGCCACAGCGGCCTTCATCCGTGCATGTAAACGCTGGAACATATACACAAAAATGGACAAACGGCAGCACGCAGTGATACGAGAAAATAACACAGGGCGATTGAGAGGTCTGACTTATTACTCTTATTACAACGCATATTGTTTTGAGAAGCAAAACGCTTAACCTAAGAGACTCCAGCAACTAGCCGGTTGTTACTTTTCCTCCACAGTGACCAGAAATTGAAGTGGTCTCAGTTGATGCACGACACTGCTGATAGGGATGCCATACGACTTCATGTCAAAAAATCTGAACTATCTATCTCTTTTAGTCGGCATTCAACAGTTACTGTAAATTGGAGTGGCAGTAAAATGAAAAAGCAAGGTTTTGGCTGGCTTCATATAGTGTAACGCTTTGATGGAATTACTTTTCAAATGCTGTATACAGTACACGTACATCAACATGTACACATAACAAGCTCCCATTGACTTCAAGAGGAAGCATTAAAGTAAAAGGGCTGTGCATTGATAGGGGGTATCCCAGCACATATTACAGTATAATGATGCTGTAATGTAATATCTTTATGTTTGTTTGAGACAGAGGTGGCATCCCCCTGGACTGAAGAGACAGTCCGTCAGTGTCTTTTCCTCTACTTGTCTCTGCTGCCTTTGAACCACAAGCTGGTGCACGAGCTGGCATCCGTCTACACCGAGGCCATCGCTGACATCAAGCGTAGCGTGCTTCGAGCCATAGAGCTCCCTGTAAGTCACTCCATGGAGTTGCTATGTTCTTAGTGTCGTTTGTCTTGTCTACCTTCTTATATTTGAAGCTCTCAGGTAAGTCTAACATCACTTGTCTCAGGCCGTGTTTATTTGAAGCCCACAATGTGCGACTACAATAGCACTGACCTAGTTTCGCTATGATACCAGATCCGTGGAATGGGGATGAACTCTCCGGAGCTGTTGCTTTTGGTCGAAAACTGCCCAAAGGGGGCGGAGACACTGGTTACTCGCTGTCTGCACATTTTGACAGATAAAGGTAAAAACAACTGTAACATGTTAGTTTAGTTTTATTTTTTAATTATTACCATGAACAAGGGGTAACCAAATGTTTCTTTGTTTCTATATGCAGTCCCGCCATCTCCAGAGTTGGTGGAGAGGGTGCGCGACCTTTACCATAAACGAGTCCCTGATGTTCGTTTCCTTATCCCAGTCATCAATGGTCTAGAAAAGGTACGTAAGATTGGCAGGGAACCATGCAATAGTTAAAATTAAACATTTGTTCACCCTGAATAAAATAATTGCCGTTCATGGCTGTATCTTGTACAGAAGTACAAAATGTTCAATGACAGCTTAACTCGTAGCTAAACTCAGCCACATTGCTATTATTAGCTGATAACAAACATAACTAGTGCATGCGTTACCTCTTATGTGCAGCAAGAGGTGGAACATAATGCTTTGAATGTTCTCACCCGCGAGGCAGCTGGGGAATCCGCTGCATACAATCCTTTTTTCAAAACTATTTTTGTAATATAGATAAATTGTGAGTCATGCAGGAATCTTGATTGACCGCTGTTTGTCCAAAAAGAGACTTGTCACATTTCACTTTTGCCTGTTTTGAAGAGTGAAGTTATCCAGGCCCTTCCTAAGCTGATCAAACTCAACCCTATTGTCGTAAAGGAGGTTTTTAATCGTCTCTTGGGAACCCAGCATAGTAAGTCATTCACTTTATTTATTTAAGGATTTAAAGATATTTAGATTGTGAAAGATAATTTCACAGGAGAAACTCTGTAATGTTCTTTATTCTCTTTTTCATCATTCAGGTGAGGGAAGTTCATCAGTGTCCCCTCTTACACCAGGAGACCTGCTGATTTCCTTACATAACATAGACTCCACTAAATGTGATATGAAATCCATCATAAAAGGTCAGAGTTCAGTAGATAAACCCCAAGACTACTATCCTAGATGTTTTGGTTGGATTTTATAGTTTGTTTGTTTTTTTTGGTGTTTGTATCATGTTCTTTTTTGAGACTTGTAGTTGTTTTGATAGCAATTAACATCTGCAGATTGAGCCATTTTTAATGTTTTCTGTCATGGTTTTGCATCTTTACCATATTGTTAATGACTAATTGCATGTACAGCAACCAACCTTTGCTTTGGGGAGAAGAACGTGTACACATCTGAAGTTTTGGCGGTGGTGATGCAGCAGTTGATGGAGCAGAATCCCCTTCCCATACTTCTCATGCGAACTGTCATCCAGTCTCTCACCATGTACCCCCGACTATGCGGTTTCGTCATGAACATCCTGTCCCGTCTTATCGTCAAGCAGGTAAGAGCCACACTTAGTTTCTCACTCATAGTTTTTGCAGGCGTTCTTATGTTTGTGTGCTTAATAGTCATGTTTAAGGGTTAGTCTGCAGTGCTTTAACTTTTTAATTGTACAAAGTCGGCCCTCGATACATCCCTGGCTCATTCTGTCACAGGGCACATATAGACAAACAACCATTCACACTCACATTCATACCTATGGACAATTTGGAGTTGCCAATTAACCTGCATGTTTTTGGAATGTGGGAGGAAACCGGAGTACGCGGAGAAAACCCACGCATGCACGGGGAGAACATGCAAACTCCACACAGAAATGGCCGAGGGTGGAATTGAACCCTGGTCTCCTTGCTGTGAGGTCTGCGCGCTAAGCACACGACCGCCGTGCAGCCCCCAGTTCACATCTTGATGAATAAAAAGTGTTAATTACAAGTTGCGCGCAAAATTGTATGAGAGAAAAATCGTGAGACTGTGATTGGTCGGTTTACCATATAACACCTAAATTTATGTTGCCATGAAGGTGTGGAAGTATCCCAAAGTGTGGGAAGGATTTGTGAAGTGCTGCCAGAGGACCAAGCCTCAGTCATACAGCGTGCTCCTGCAACTTCCTCCCGCACAACTCACAAGTGTGTTTGAACGCTGCCCAGAGATGAGGGAACCCCTTCTATATCATGTCCGCTCTTTCACACCACATCAGGTAAACGCTTTGTCTCAACTTCAAGTTCAAACTAGTCTTCAGCCTTTGTTTGTCTTGTGAATGATAACCGTTTTTTTCCCTGTGCAACAGCAAGCTCACATACCAGCCTCTATCATGTCAGTTGTGGAAGCAAGTAAAAAACCAGAGCCACAACCTGTTGAGCCTGTGAGCAAAAAAGAGGTAACATGCGATATCGCGGTGTTGTCATTTGTGGACTAAGCTATTTAAAAGGTGGTTCAGTCCTACCTTAATTACGTTTGTTCTTGATGGGCTCTTTGATATTTTTCCATTCATATAACAGATTGAACCAGCTCCTGCCCCAGCGTCACCCATTCTGGGAGAGATGCCTGCAGAAGATGAGCCGGAAGCAGCTGACCAACAGCAGAGCATCGTCTTAAATGATGAGGAGGAGTCCATGGAGCAAGAAAGGCCTGATCCTGTGAGACACAAGGACACTATAAATACTCTTTCTGAGGTAAAATGACATTTCTAGGCTAAAAAGGAACTTGGGTATATAGCATATACATATTTTATTGCTACATTAAAAGTTCCTTTCGTGTCAAAGTGAAAAGTTAGAAATCTTTCAGGTTAAATTTTGTAATTTATTTTGATTTTCTTCAGGTTGAGGTAACAAGAGCTGAGGGAACACAAACACCTGAAGCTGAAATAGAAGCTCAAGCCGATCGTGACCCCGAACCTGAAGATGAACCTAAACCTAAGCCAGAGGCTGATCCACAGCCAGAAGCTGAAGCAGAACCGGAACCTGAAGCTGAACTTCAACCTGTGCCACAGTCAACTGAGGAGCCAATGGAAACCTCTGATTCGGTCCCTTCACACCCTCAGGAACCAGCTAAAGAGGGTGATGATGGTGATGTGCCGGATGCTGTGAGCAGCTGCGAAGAATTTTAATGTCAAATAAATTCCCTCTTTTGCTTTTGTACTAAATTTGTTTAAGGAAAATGCAACGTTATGAGGAAGTACAGGAAAGTTGCTTGCTTACCTTTTTTTTTTTTTTTTTGCCGTTTCTTTGTAATGCCAGAAAATAAACAAACAAGCACACCCTCTCTGCTTCATTAGCATCAATAGATAATGATCCATATACTACTTGAGTTGTGTGACAACATATCAATGTTTGTCTTCAAATTCATTAAAAATGAATGCAAATGGTGCAACACTGTGGCTATACATAACTCCAAAATATTTAAAGAAAAAAAATATATAGCCATTTCAGTTAAATATATCATATAGCAGACCAACACAGTGATAGATGAGAAGTGACATTTTAAATGCTATGAAACCATCGTTATTAAATGGGGTCTAAGATGATGTTTATTGTAAACATTGCAGTTTTCAGTTGCACTCATCAAACGAGGCGGGGCTGTGGTCCAGCCACGTGACACACCGGAAATGACACTACAGGTCTTAGGCGCCCATATTACCTTCCCTTCGGTACTTGCTCTCAGGTAATCCACGTCACCATCATAAGTGTCGTTTCATTTCGAAAAGTTAAAGTGAATTTTGGCTGAGGGAGCGAGTCAATCTCGATCACCAGAGAGTTGCATATTACCCACAATGCACTGCAGTGGTTCAAGAAACATACAGCCACGCGGTGGCAGTAATGAACATCAACTACTGGTGGTTGACCCTTCTCGGAAGAAGAAGCATACAACTGATCATGTTCATGATTCAATTTGACTACTTTTGCAGTTGTAAATTATGTTTTAAAATAACATACAACAAATACGGCTTAGCATAATTTTAATAATAATCGTAGTATTTATGTGTAGATATAACTCCACTCCTATCAGTAGTCGTCGACACATGATTGCTTGGGCTGAAAGTACACGAGAGAAGGTGTGTTCCATTTGTAACACCGACTCCTCCCTCCGCTTTGCAAGTGACCTCCGCATATCTTCGGCCATGACTCAAACCAAGTGGCGAAGGGAGGTCAACGACAAAACACTTTAACTGCTATTGGAAGGCACCCTATGAGTACCAATGAAGGCTGTTATTCTCGCTGCTGGCTATGGAACTAGGCTCCAGATGGACGTGGCGGCCGATACGAGCGAGCGCTACGCTCACCTGGTCGGTGTCGCAAAACCGCTACTTCCGGTTGGGAACTGTGCCTTGGTTACCCATTGGGTCCGTGCCCTGAGTGCCTCGAACTGCGTGGACGGTATCTTTGTCGTTGTGAGTATTTTACCGGTGTACAAGCGGTTCTTTTTGGACATTATAAAACCTAACATGTCACATTACACAAGGGAAATGTACTTTGCCCAGACAAGTGTCAATTTACAAAATGAACTGTTAAGAGTACACACCGTTTTTCAGCACATAAGTTACAAGTCAAAATGAATCAACCTATTATTATGAAACACAATGTCTTATATATATATATATATAAACTCAACTAAAGTTGTCAGTTCATCAAAATAGCTACTCGTCGTTCATTATACATAGGTTCTAAACAGTTCTTTTTTCAGACCAGAGTTAGCTAGTTTTTCATACCTGACCGTTTTGACTGCTAGCCAGGGGCGGACCTACCATTAGGCAAACACAGGCAATTGCCCGGGGTTCTGAGATTGCCCCTAAACGTCTCTTCCTGTATATAAACATAGCTGTGTAACTAGCAACTTAAGCTAACAGACAACTGTAACAGATTTCAAAAGCAAGTGCCAAAATGACATACTCACATTTTGGAGGAAAAAAAATGCAACTACTAATCCCCATTACTAATAGTGTGAATGTAACATGGGCCAGCGCTGCTGATTATGAAGGCCCTGGGCAAACCACATTGATATGGCAACACAAAGAAGCTGAAATCTGATTGGACAAAAAAAAAATACACAGTAAGAGTTATGCTGTGCTATTGGACTTATTTTGCTCAAACAATTGTATTTAATCAAGTAATTTTTATTAATATTGTTAAATTGTTTTGTTATTTGTATTTGTCAAATAAAGTTTGTATTGATAACTAAATTTGCAGTGTTGCCCAACCCTAGCAGACATGAGAATGGATGATTTCCTCTGATGTTCCTCTGATGTTCCTCTGTCGTCTCTCCACAGACTAACGCTCTGTATCTGGCTGCATTTCAACAATGGGCTGCACAGTTTTCAAATGTCAAGGTTGTCAGCGATGAGACAAGAAGCAACGATGTAAATATGGCTTTTACACTTTATCATTAACAAGAGAGCTGACAATAACCATACCTGCCAATATTTGCATTGGGAAATATGGTTTTTTTTTGTAAAATGAGGGCAAATAAGGGGATCGTTCAAACAAATGGCTTTTGCTTCATTTTTACACTAGATGCCCTTGGAAATGTATTATTTATTTGGCATGGAAGGTGGGGGGGGGGCTCAAGCATCAACACATCAAACCTTATCAGCCACCAGTAATGCTGGCATCGCTACAACACTCTGGGTCAAGTGCTTGTTCCTATCGCCGCAGCATTTGAAAATTGCAAAAAAAAGTTTTCCAGAGACGACTTAAGGGCTTAAGCAATTTGTGATTTAATCATGGAAATGATGACTCTGGATGACCATCATTGAAGATACAGGTTTTTGTCGCCTAGTGGAACCATGGTTTGAACATCTGAGATGCTTTTTTGTGTTTTGTTAATGGTGATATTTGGTAAGAGCAAATCTACAGGTAGGTATTGTCTGTAAAATTAAACTTTGTGTGAGTCGGGAAAAAAAATCAAAAATTTTTAATGTAAAAGGTTTTTTTTTTGTCGTCCCCCATCTTAATTCACTATAGGAACGTCTCGGTGCTGTGGCCTGCCTGCAGCTTGCAGTAATGCACTTCAACATAGACGACCATGTTGTCGTCATTGGAGGGTGAGGCATTTTTGGATGTACTTCATGGTGAGAAATGTTGATGGTATTTATTTCAATCCCAAATAGTGACACCCTCTTCAAAGAGGATTTCAGCCTTGGGAAAATTAACACAAGGTTTTCTGAGCTCCAGGCTCAGTGTGAGGACAACTGCATGATGCTCTACTATCAGTGCAAAGATGATGGTGAGTCTTTTACTGTCAGTATTAAACCAGTTAGTATATGCCATGCTCGTGGATGAGTGGCAGGATCTCATCACAGCGTATGTGTGCCTTCAATATGCCATTAATAAAATACCCCCGCCCAGACCATCGCGCCACTCCATCCACAACACAGGACAGCATACTCACCCAGAACGTATTTGGGATGGAACCTCATTGCTCATCACTGCATTCAGTATATATATTGGAGTAGACATCATTAATAGTAGCATCATAATTCTCTGGACTTGTGTGCAGAAACTCAAAAATACGGAATAGTGGAGGTTGACAGTGACCTTCGAGCGACATGTATGAAGGAAAAACCTCTGCCCTCCGAGACTAAGTCAAGAAGAGCAGTAAGTTCACCGCATAAAAATGAACCATAATCACACTTTTATAACTTCTTTAGACCAATGTATTGTAAATTTGACACAGAATCACACCAAACTTCAAAAAGTGTGTCAATTTATGATGTTGCAGGAGAAAGAAAGCTAATTATTCCCCCCCTGTAACTCATGTTACACTGGCTTCCAGATTCAAGAAATTTTATAATTTTTTTTAAAAATGTATAACAAATATAGTATCCCAACATAGTATCTGCATTTTAATGACCAACCAGCTTTTCTAGTATTTCAGTAATGCAGACAGCCTTCACTAAAACGCTAATTGTTGGCTTTACCATCCGTTCCAGTGTCCATGTTTCTACATGTTATCAAAGAAAATCCTACCTTTGTTGGACACCTTCCTTGAGGAAAAAAGGGTAAGTTTACTTTTAATATTATGAAGCTGGCATGTATCCACTATCTTTTTTTTTAATCACATACAATATTTTCATCATGCAGAATGCTTGTGTTGAGGAAAAAGATGCTCCTGGAAACTTTATGTCTTGGCTCATTCCAAGGTAAATCCAAGTAACTAATGTACAGGCGGAGAAGAATCACGTTTATTAATATGTTGATGCCTCTTTGTATGTCTTTTACAGAAAGCCAGTATATATGTATCATATCTCTGGGCGTTTCGACGTTGGAAACCTGCAGTCCTATACACAGTGTGACCTTTATTTCAAGGAACATTTCCATAACACTAAAACATACATGATGTAGATGTTTCCCAGCCTTTGCTAGGCTAAGGTACGCGTTTTAGATTAGACAAATCTCACGGTACACTACCAAACAAAAATGTTGAATGAATGGGATATATCTAGTAGAAGAGTATTTAACTGTTCTGCCATAGATTGATGAACATTTGTAGTAATTGAATAATTTACAGGCTAATTAAGTGAAATTCTCCGTGTGTGTGGGTTTTCTCCGGGTATTCCGGTTTCCTCCCACGTTCCAAAAACATGCGAGGTTAATTGACGACTCCAAATTGTCCATAGGTATGAATGTGAGTGTGAATGGTTGTTTGTCTATATGTGCCCTGTGATTGGCTGGCCACCATCATTAAAATGGAGGGCGTCAATAGATCTACTCAGTGAGGAGCCTTTTGCATCTGTCAGAGGCCTTCTCGCGTTTGTTCTCCATCTTTGCAATGCGGGAACCGAACTGCATTGCTCTCTTGGGCAAGACCGCTGACGAGCCGAGGCCGAGTTCTTTGGCAGCAAGTCTGAGGAGGAGTTTCTCTCCAACGCCTCGAGGAAGTGACAGGTCTGCCTTCTCGCACATGGGCAGAGAATTCAAATAATTCACCACACTCTCGTCCAAGTAGGGAAATCTGTAAACGTCAGTGACATTGAATTATGTTCAACAAAACTATAATATTTGCTCTGGAAGGTCAATGTTGTGTACAATGTGTACTCAATTTGATAGGGCATGTAATTGACACCAATTGTATTCAGTTTAGTGACAACGTAACATAGGTGCATCAAATTTGAATGGGAAATTTTAAATTCATAATATCAATTTGGCTGGCATTCCATTTCTTTCCAATGAACATAAAAATATGTTTTGCAAAGTTTTGAGGAAATCCAGTGAAATTTAGGGGTGCCACCTCACACATAAACTTTTGTAAAATTTCGGAAAATGTGCAATTTCTAGTCTAATTGCCAAAAAGTTGACCTGGAAATGTTGAGTACAATGAACTTCTATACAGCATCATTTTAAAATAATAAATAATATTAATTTATTATCATTATTAATATTAAAATAAATGCACAAGTGTATATCAGATTATGTAGGACTACAGTACTACTCTCAATAAATATGAAGCATCAGTAATACTGTCTACTCTATATTACTGTTGTTGATGTTAGGCTTGCTCAGCTATTAGCTAACTGTCATTAGCAAACTGTAGCTAGCTAATGTTAGCTACCGTAGAGGCAATGAGCACTAAATGCCTATAAATATGACTACAAATCATTCAAATTACAAAGACAAAACCACAAATTTGCTAGTAATATGAAATAGGAGTATAAATACCAACAAAAACAAAGATCACCTCAGATCTCCATGGCGACCATTGAACTGTTCACCACTTTATTCCACAAAAACATGTATGGTGGCACCCCTAAATAATCATGTATTGGGGAAAATATTATGTATGTGTTGTTTCTACATATATTGGAACACTTTCAGTACCCAGCCATATCAAAATTCAATAATTGTGTTTTTTGATGCACCCTAACGTACACATACCTCGCCTCTTTTCCATGGTCTGCAATCACCCGGTCATCTCTGCCCAAATTCCTGGAGGAAATCCTACCCAGCTCCATAGCAATTTCCTGGATCAGTCCTTCATGTCCCGATTCCTTGAATCGCATTCTGTGTCTCGAGTAACCTGCTAGCTGCTCATCTGCTCCAATTCCCGTCAATATGACCTGTCATCATATTTAGAGGAACTTGTGTGGTGCATCATGAAAGTGGAACGTAATATTTAATCAAAGTTAAGATATTGTTTCTAGAGATGGGTACCTTGGCTGATGAGGTGTACATTTTCTGGTCGTCATTCTCTGTGATGACCCCCGTGCCTCTCGCTGCAAACCACACCGCACAGCCGATGCTGTCGTCAAGCACCGTGTCCAGCGGATGCACCAAGTGACAGATGCGTCCGTGTCGCATTCTATGCAGCTCCTCTTGTGTTACATTGATTTCCACAAAATTCCATCTTCTTTCAGGAGCCAAGTCTTGTAACTCCCTGAGGCCAGATTTACCTGTGATTCGGTCTGGGACATCAAAAGAACTGAATGTTTCTGATTTAGTTCCATCAGCCTGTCTAATGTGAGGCAGATTAGTTTTGTGTTTTTGGTTTTTTGCGTACTCTTTCTGTACCTTCGGTTCCTGAAGTTGAAATGCTACGTTTAGAAGATCTATTGGATGATTAGCAGGTATGTGAGAATTAGCCAAGACAGCTAGAATCATAGAATCGATGCCACCTGAGAAAAGTATGGCAACAGCGGCCTCATCGTTGGTCTCGGAGTCATCATTTATGCTAAGGGGCATCGACTGAACGCGTCTTCTGACTGCTTCGCTGAGAATATCAATAAGACCTTTCACGTCGTGGTTTTTCTTGACTTTGGTTAAAAGCTGATCCAGATCCTCAATATGTGGCTTTACATCAACTTGATGCTCATCCGACATCTCCGGGGTCAACCTATTAAGAGGGCCAACAGGTGACCGGAGCAGACCTGACGGGTTCACCAAAATTGTACAGTTGTTCGGGACATAATCCCACATAGTTTGATAACGACTAGAAACATCATCTTCTGCATGAGTCCAAGCATGAAGCTCTACTGAAAGCGATCCGGATTCAAAAAGTGCCTTCAAGTCAATCCTGTACACACCGACTGCTGGAACTTCTTGCCATGTAGACTGACCAGGTCCGCCGGTGTTGCTCGCCACAGATGTCAGAGTCAGGGTCTTTATTTCCGCATCATATTTCCACAGCAAACTCCGTCTGCCAAAGTAATCTCTCCCAAACCACAAGTACTCTCCAGATTTTTGGTAGTAAACAAAGGCCCATGGTCCCCTTATAGTCGAAAGGACGGACAGAATCTCTGAAGAGCTGCTGCACGATGACAGACACTTCAAGACAACAGCCGTGTCATTCTGGGATGGCGATACTTCCAAACCTCCAAAAATCTCTCCATTCCATACCAGGATATTTCCAGTTGTGTCCTCAATTGGCTGAGGGGTCAGGAGGCCTCTCATGTGAAGAACATGGGCTGAAAAGAAGCACTGATAATGATGATGATGATGATGATTTGACCCCGTAACAATGCAATCCTTGCTGGAGTTGGGCCCTCTTCTTTTCAAATGTTCAAACAGGACATTGTCGGGCTTAAAAGGAGCAGGCGATGGACTCAAAAGACAAAAGATGCCGCACATGGTTGGAGGGGTGGTCTGCTTTACATATCCTGCAAATCCTTCTTCATGCTATCCAGTTTCCCTGCGGACAAAGGTACATTTGTTATCACAGCCATATTCACTACTATAAGTGGTCCTGGTTATGATGAGTGTCATCCTTACAACTAATCGTAAGCCAAAGTTTAGTGTAAGTCGGAATTCCCATCCAAATGAGCCATTTGAAATCCACGCTATTATGCGAAGGGGCATGACTGTGTGCACGGCTTGTTATTATATCGCACTAATTGCACGCTGATCCACATGTTTTTTCATAGGCGATACACTATGACATCCAAATCAGCTCAAAACTAGCATTGGTGGATAGACAATAAGTACTATTATTCTTCTATTCTACTATTTTTTTTTAGTTATTTTAGTCCAAATATGTTGATCGGTGCACAGTAGAGCCTCTATCCTTATTCTCCATCACTGTACTTACTGTATGCTGCCTCCTTGCACAATGACCTGTGCCAGTTTGCACCCGTCTTCCAAACATGCTCAAACTGCTAACTTATTAACATCTCTTCCTCCTATAATTTGTGTTACATTCATTCATATTCTATCGCTTATCCTCAAGAGGGTCGTGGGGGGTGCTGGAGCCTATCCCAGCTGTCTTCGGGCGAGAAGCGTGCTACAACCTGGACTGGTCGCCAGCCAATCACAGGGCACATATAGACAAACAACCATTCACACTCACATTCATACCTATGGACAATTTGGAGTGGCCAATTAACCTAGCATGTTTTTGGAATGTGGGAGGAAACCGGAGTACCCGGAGAAAACCCACGCATGCACAGGGAGAACATGCAAACTCCACACAGAGATGTCCGAGGGTGGGATTTAACACGGGTCTCATAGCTATGAGGTCTGCGCGCCAACCATTCGACCATCGTGCAGCCCCTTGTGTGTTACAATAATCTGCATATACTCTTCATATTCATGAAAGCAAAATTGACTGCCAGTGCTATGTTGCACTCTGCTAGTAGATCAGCTTTGCACACAGTTTGCACATTTTTTTTTTTATACGTGCAAAATGTTAGTATATCGGCCCCATAGTTTATTCTTCTGCTATATCTAGTTCCTGGCTGAGTCTCGTGTTGACAAACCAAAAAGTAAAAGGACTCAGCTCTTGACTTACTCTTGCATGAACTCAAGGTCTGTCCTCTGTCAGCCAGGAAGAATATGTTGCTGTTCCTTTGCTGGACATATACTTTCTAAAGGGGAAATGTAAATAAAAACATAACACAAACCATTGTATATATACACCTATAGGTGTGTCTAAATCAATATGATATTTTAATCAATTCTAAATGTTTTCTCTTTAAAGGGGATTTATTATGCTTTTCCCACTTTTCCATCTTATAAATGTTGTTACAATGTCACCATCACCATTTGGGTCGAAAGCAGGAAGACTATGGAAACACTGCAGAAAAAGGGGCAGTAATTGGAAGCCCCAGACAGCTTTCTATGCAGGCTATCATGTGTAGCTTTTCTATAGGAGTCCACAGCTCAATACAAAGCACCGAAAATGAGCATAATAGATCCCCTTTAATAAACGTATGCAACACATTTAGGCAGACTCACCCTGTTCTTCTTCAAGTTGCACAGCTCGTCCACAGCCACCTTTTGCTCCTTAATCTAACAGTTGCAACACAAACATGAAATAACAGATAAACTATACAATAAGGTAGATAATATATGACCAAATTGAGTGGGTTCCTGCATGTTGAATTGTGCCAATGCTACCTTTGTAACTTGTTCGGCAAGTCTGAAGCAAATTAACCATACCATGTCAGAATAAGTTCAGTCAGTACCTGTCTGTTCAGCTCGTCCTTAAGTTCAGACTGTGCTTCTAAATTGACGTCATTATTGTAGACTTTTGAAGACATTTTTGCTGTAAACAAAAAAGCCGTGGGTGACAAAATAGCTGCGTGGTACCAGTAGTGCAAGCTAGCTAAGCCATGACCAACATTAACATACAGAGAGTGGTAAACGCTTCCGGGTTGGCAGTTCCTACTTCCTGTTTTCGCCTTTTTATTTATTTTGTTTTGTGTGTTGTATTCTGAAATTTGTTGATTGGATTTATTTAAATTAATTTAAATAAATAATTTTAGTAACGCAAAAACACAAACGGACAGAAACTCATTTAAACAAAGTAAATCTTATTGTTAATAATGCGTTCGCAATTTAGGTTTTTGGTTGTTATTTTCTGGACTGCATTGTCCCCATTAATCAGTTGTTAAATATTTGAATTGTAGTTATTCATTTTTAAAAAATCCTGCAATACGTCCAAATTCCTCTAGAGGGCAGTATAAACATGAAGTCAGCACCGATCTCAGTTGGCGTTAAGTTTCTCATGTATTGATCTGAAACAGCTGTACAATGTTTACATTTTCAATTCTTGGAAAAAAATGAGTGGGTAGTAAAAAGCAGCCAAGACTTGTCTGGCTGCTGTCCAGAAAGTGGAGTTGTCATGCACAAACCAAGGCCACCAGCACTGAAAATACTGAAAATACTGTTATCAATGACAAAGCACCTTTCTCCCCATACAGTATATGACAGATACCTGCACCTTCCTGACTCACAGCCCACTAATAGTCCATCCATATGTTTTCTATGCCGCTTATCCTAACTAGGGTCGCGGGTATGCTACCCCATTTGACTTTGTGTGAGAGGCGGGATACACCCTAGACTTACGTATACACTATATTTATCATATTTGCTGGTTCTAGTCAGGACTCGAGCAGCAGCATTAAAACAGATCAGATGCTCTATGAGTAGAATGTTTTTTCCTTTGTCATTTGAAATAACCGGATAACTATGTTTTGGAATGTGGTAGTAAACCTGAACACCACCCCGCACCCACACGCCCCCCCCCCTCCCTCCATCCCCACCCCACCACACACACAAATGATAAAAAAAACCATGCAAACTCCACACAGAGGACATTAGGCCACCATGCGGCTCGCTCCCAAATACAAATACATCCAAATGTGTGCTTTGTGTGCAATTTCTGTTTGGTCAGTGCCAGTGACATTCTGTTCGTCAACTGCTTCTCAAGGACAAAGCAATGAAGAGAATCTTTGGTGCCTGAATGCTTGTACGGCATTGAATGATCTGTCAAGTTAGATAAATCGCCTGCATATCATTTTATTTCCTTTTATCACTTTAATTAATTCCTCAGTTGGAACTGTGTTAATGTTTTCTTAGGTTAAGATGTGTTGAAAATGTCAACAGTAAACGTTATTGGGGTTGACTAATACACATATAGTGCTATGTTTTACATATGATGGAAGATGAATTTACTTTTAATTTCCAACTTTTATTAGGGTAAACGTAAAGTAAAGTTGATTTGGTATTGGTATATCATTTATTATAATTATATGTTCACAAAAAGATAGGATAAAGGCAGCAATAACCTCAACCAAATGTTTCCTGTAGTTGCAGATCAGACGTGCAAAACAATCAGCATGAATTTCGGACCATTCTTCTTTACAAAACTGTTGCGGTTCAGCAAGATTCCTGGGATATCTGGAGTGAATATCTTTCTTGAGGTCCTGCCACAGCATTTCAATAAGGTTGAGGTCAGGACTTTGACAGTTTTTTTTTTAAAAAGAAGGCAACTTAACCTGCCACTGGAATGTAGCCAATTCTAAACAGGTTTATTTTCGCTAGTGGTCAGAGCAGCTTTAAGCCACACCTCCACTTTTTCGGAATTTCCAGACTATAGAGTCCATGGGATATTAAGTACACAGAAATTTTTAATTCAATAAATGCTTTTTTTTATAGAAACAGTGACGAACAGTGCATGTAATCGGCTAGTTAAATAGTAGTCTACCAGAAAATTCACTCATTGCTGTCCTTGTCCTCTTGCTGGGAACTTAAGCCACTAAAGTCATCTTCTTCACTGTCAGTAGCAAACAGCTCCGGAATTCTCTCCCCAAACATCCCGTCAGTCTTTTATTGCTCAGTCTTTTATCGAGAGAGGGTTTAAGGCATGAGAGAAAATGAGCAGCTAAAAAAACATTGGAAATTACTGAATGTATGTGTGGTATTTAAGCAGACTGTTTGTCTATTACTGTGATTTAAATCAAGATCAGAGTACATTTTATGACCAATTTATGTAGAAATTTAACATATTCTCTTCAGTATTTCCTGTAGGTTTTAACATAATCAGAATTTGCACATCAAATTTAGGACAGGAACTACAGATGAGGCTGCAGCAAACATCTACTCGCCTTCGTAAACTTAGTTGGATGGCGTGTCGCCAATACTTGTATATATATATGTATATGTTTGCTCATTTATCATGACTTTCTACAGCCTTTGTAATGTCTTTAATGTAAGTGTGACATCATTATTCTTGCTATCGGACAATGGAATACAGAGTAACGTCATACGGCAAGAAGTACAGTGCTCCTCATCATGAAGGGACGAACGCTTGTTGCTGCTGTTCTTCTATAGCGAGTGAAAGTCAGCATTAGTGTTTTTTTTTTAACTTTATTGAAATACATAAGATGCAATGGCAGCATCAATGTATAAGCTCGAGTCAGCAACTAGTCAAGTATAAAATAAGATATTTTTATGCTCTGCTGAATGAATTCATCTGACTGACAAGATGGAGGACTTTGTATACAAATAAAGGTAAGTTTGATAAGAAACCTGAGAAACATAATTAACTTCAAAAAATAACTTGTAGCAAAATACAAAGGTGTCGTCTGTGTGGCTCGTACCTCACCTTTATTGTCAACGAGCGTCTTCAATGAAAGGTAACAGAGATGTTAAAGGGGAACTGCACTTTTTGGGAATTTTGCCCATTATTCACAATCCTTATGTGAAACATGAACTCATGTTTCTTTAAGACAATAAGATAATATGAGCTAGCTTACAACGGGCGACATGGAAAATACCTATTTTGAAGCTAAAGCCCTCACAAAAAACAGTGTTCTATTTACATAACTGACTTGTATATAAACCAAACTACAGCGATATTATTATTGTAGCAAACTGTTTTTATCTCGAGGACTAACACGATGCGTCGCTAACCACTAGTCTGAGCGTCACTCACGGATGGAAGAGTGGATACCTAACTCTTAATTTAGCTACAAAGACATTTTTTACCTGAGGACTGGAGCACACGTCTTGTGCTGGAAGACACAGCCATCCCAAGGAGAGCGGACATCGTAAGTGTTGTTGCCGCTGTTGTTATTTAGGGAACTAGCATAAATATGTGTATCAATGCAGCACAGGAAGGAAATTTAGATAGTGTTTAAAACAATGCAACGTTGCTGGAGATTTTTTTAGAGGGCTTCATAGTCAAAATAGGTGTATCCCAATGACGCTTGTTGTTAGTGAGCTCATATTAACTTGTTTTCTCACACAAAAAGGATAGAAATATGTGTATCACATAAGGATAGTGAATGATGGGCAAAATTCCTAAAGAAGTGCAGTTCCACTTTAAATGTTCATTTATTCATTTAATTTATTGATATGTAGTTTGCATTGTTTTCTGGATGTTAAGCTAATTATTATCTACAAAATGTGTTTTTGGCTTATATTTGGGGAGTTTGGAACAGATTGCTTTACTTCTTAAAGGAACAATTTATTCGGTTTTCATATGATTCAGTTTTGGGAGGACCCTTTGAAATGGATTTATAATGAAAACAGAGGCAACACTGTACTGTAATTTTAATGATTATTCATTCATTTTGTACCGCTTATCCTTAATATTCACTAATATTAATTTAAAACGTTATTATGTTTGAAATAATTACACTTACACAGCCATTACAAGTGCACGACAATGATGAGGTGAGATTACCGATATTGTGCGGGTGAGCAAATCAAGTGCTCCTTTTTTCTCCTGCCTGTGATGTTAACCTTCCATTATAACTCCATTAATTGTTTACAAACAAAACATTTATCAGCCACCTGAAACGCCAGCGCCGCAACGTTAGAAAAGTGCAAAAGGTTTGCCAGAGACCTTCGTGGCATCAAACCAGCATGTGTCCAAATACAATGCACCTTGCTGGGCCACTGGAAGCTAGTTTCTCCCGCTTTATATGACGGTTCTTCTGATCTCCGTAGCAGCACAGCTTGGAGCATGTGTCCAAATATAGTGCACTTTGCTGGGCTACAACATTGGGCTCCGTCCGCTCTACAGTATATATATCCATACTCATCCACGTAAGACATCAGCAAGAGTTTTCGAAATGTTGAGGCACCGAGAAGCATCACGTGACCAGAAATGGAGCATGACGGGTCACGTGACGCGGTGGGACGGCTATACTGGAGCAGGACATAAACACAAGAGCAGCACAACGGAGGCGATAGTGGAAGAACCGTCTGCCGAAAACACCCCTTAGTTTGGTGGGTTTTTTTCGATATCTTCCATCGAGATATTTCTTTCCAACTTCAGCTACAGTGATAGCTAAGTTTGGAGGGGAGGAAAGGGGAGATACGCTGCATTTCTTTTCTTTTCTTTTTGACGCGATTAGATGAAGAAATAACCGTCAAAACAAATCCACTGTTTGAAGCGAATACGCCAGGTCTACTTTCAGCTTTAAAATGGAAAACTCTGCACCCAAGAAGAAGTCTTGCTGTGGTACGTTGCTTTTATTGTCTTATGCACATAGTATGTTTCTTGTTGTTATTTTCCAAGCGGACCACTATTGTACTGAAGATTCATTAGCATCATCTGAAATCACGATTTAATTCTGACATGGAAATATGTCTCCCTCGTAGAATCTATTCGAGATTTCTTCACCTCAGCAAAATTCCTTATCTATATGGGACATGCCCTATCAACGTGGGTAAGTGAACACGTTATATGTTTCTGTTGTTACGTGATTATGCTAGCTTGTCACATAATAGTAGGACATGGAAATGGACAAAAAGCACCTGTTCATATTTCTAGATTCATATTTCAGTGGTGTTAGCTCAGAAATTTGGCTGTATATTTTTTAAATGGTCTGATAAACAACTCAATTAATCAGTATTTGGTGATTAATAAGTCTTCGTGTTAGGTTAATTGATGACTGTAACCCTAGTGAGGACAAGAAACATAGAAATGGATGGATACAAATACAGTACCTGTGAAGTTATACAATGTATGCATTTAACAATGGTAATTGTAATGGTAATGGTTTTATATCATCATATAACAATTACAACAATGCATCATATAATCAGTTCACAGTTCCAAATGTCCAAAAGGAGTAGGAAGAAGCAAAGCTTATTAAATCCTACCCCTCCATCTGGTACTTTTAAAATCAGTAACTGTTACATTTGTTCACTTCCTGCTTTCCATATTACAGTTTAAGGTATTTTTTTAATAATGCACCTCGTACCAAAGTATGAGGTGATATGACCATCCAATGACATAATGGGTACCATAGTAAGTGTCAATATAGTGATATGTATAGCACATCACGACTGGTTCAAGACTCTTCATCCTTGTATTTAGCAAACATCAACTGCTTGTATTGTTTCTTGAATTGGCTCATCATTGTGCATTGTTTGAGGGTCTTACTCAATCCATTCCATAGTTTGATTCCACATACTGAAATGCTATGGCTTTTTAACGTAGTCCGAGCATATAAGTGTTTCAAATGTACTTCTTCCCTGAGATCATATTTCTCCTCTCTTGTAGAGAAGTATTGGATGACATTTTTAGGTGATTGGTTATCAGCAAGTTTAAGTATTTGTGATTTTAGAAATAAGGAGTTAGTATGTTCTCTGTAGGCGGCATTATTAATTAGTACAATATTACAAATATTATTACAATATTACAAAAAAAAGCCTCAGTGCTCATATGTACCGTTTACGTCACAACTCACAGAGGAAGTATGATAGTTGATACTGATGGTACAAAAAAAAACAGTTATCAATGTATATTTCATGTGTTGATATCGACTTGGTATTAAAATATGGAATCTTGTGACCAACTTAACCTGAGTTTGAACCCGTAGGGTGATCGCATGTGGAACTTTGCTGTGGCAGTGTTCCTGGTAGAGCTCTATGGGAACAGCCTCCTGCTCACAGCCGTGTACGGGCTGGTGGTGGCCGGCTCTGTGCTGCTGCTGGGGGCCATCATTGGGGACTGGGTGGACAGGAACCCCAGACTCAAAGGTGAGTTAGCAGTTGATTGTTATCAACACAAGTTATTCATAGGAATTGCCTTATTGGTTGCTTTGTTTGGGGTACTGCAACCTACAAATGAGTATATTCCTGCTCCTATGTGTGTTACTTTTGAGCTATTAATAGCAATTTGTCAAAGTTTACCTACTAACGTTAACTAGCATTGAATGTAAACACAATGACTCCAAATTGCTTCACTGAGACTACTCTTATATGTCTGTACACGAGACAGTAATTTTGGGTTGGGTTGAACAACATGTTTAAAACTGTTCATTGGCACCACAATTGGTAACATCTGATAACCGGTGGCGGTTTTTTGTTTGAAGAAAATGTAGTCTGGACCCAAAGAGGACAGTACTTTTAAATGAACCGATCAGCGGACTCATATTGGCATAAAAATTAGATATTGGGTTCTTTTCCCCATAATGATATCAGCGCAAGCGATGATGACCATAGAGCAGGGGTGGGCAAATATTTTTGTCCGCATCGAGTTAACACAATTAACAAAAACTATTTTATGCTTATAATTTTCCTTGAATTATTTGTCCAATTTTATCTGTAAATTTAATTGAATTTTTTAAATTTAATTTTATATTAGTTTTTTTTTTTTTTTACTAAATAAGACATCCTTCATGTTGCCAGTTTTTATGTTAAAAGTTAAAATATTTAGAAAGCAACTGGCAGACCAGATTCAAACACTTGGTGGGCCGCATGTGGCCCCCCGATTGTAGTTTGCCCACCCCTGCCTTAGAGCGACGAGCTGGCTCGCTCAGTATGGCTGTTGGATTGTAAATATGCAGTTTAAAGAAACTTTTTATATAACTTCTATTGCATATTGCAGCGTTTGTCTTATTTAGCACAAATGTTGTACTTGTGAAATGCATCCAGTGGCATCGCAGTAAAAGAATCACAATGTGTTTATTACATTAATGAAAGATAGAGCTGCTTGCTATATCTGTATTGGTTGATATCTGTATCACTAAATCGGATATCTGCAAGAATATAACATAATATATAATCTGGAGCATCTCTACAAAAGACATTTGACATGAAATGTTTAGGCTTTGCATGGTTCCCTAGTTCATTTCAATCTCTTGTATTTAGTCACATTTCTGTTCCAAATGTTGTTGTTGTGCGTCCACAGTGGCCCAGACGTCTTTGGTCGTCCAGAACAGTTGCGTCATCGCGTGTGGGATTCTCCTGATGGTCGTTTTCCAATTCAAAGAACAGCTTGCGGAAGCTTACAACGGATGGCTCCTGGTAAGTGGCTTCGTGTGCTGCTCACTCTTTTGAGGGGATCTGATGGAAGCGTTCTGACCTTTTATCCTCAAGTACAACAGTCTGACCCCATATGATACCTACTTCACTGATATGGACCTCCACGTCAATATTATTTATGACTCTTGGAAAAGCGCTTATATATGCCTGAAATGAGTGTGGACAAAAAAGATGACTTTTGTTAAGTTCTAACAAAGCATATGAATTCCAGAAACGACATTAACGGCCTTGTGAGTGCCAGAGGCATGTTTACACTTGTTGAACCATGTGACTTTTTGTTGCCTTGCCTCAAAGGTTCAGACCTGAGTCTAGACCTTCCAGACTCCTAAGTAGTTCTACTTGTGATGATGGTGGGTCTCTGTATTCATGGTGGCACTTTGCGATTTGAGATTTTTGCCATGTGAAAGAGTTTACAGGGTCAGCCGGTGTGTGTGTGTGTGTGTGTGTGCACGTTCGTGCTAGGGGGCGGAGAAACTGTTGAAAGAGGAGAATGGATGTCAGACTGCAGGGGCTGTGCAAGTCAGCAGGTTCTTCAAGGCTGGTCATATGGCACACAGTGAAATGTGGGCTGGCCTGTTGATGCATTTCTTTTGTTGTTATTCTGACCACCGCAGCTGTGTGTGTTGGACTACATAAGATCAACAAAAGTTAGCCCACTTAGTACACAAGTGAAGCGTGTCCACATTCAGCCATAATACAGTATATTCTAATCTTTATTGCTCTGAACAAAGTCACATGTTGAGCATTATTTTCCTGGTCATGAGTCCATAGCCATTCTACAAATGTTTTTTCTTATCACGATGAACAACTTGGCATGTTTAAACCTTTGATATTATCATTTCTATTTCATTAACTACACCCCAGACTTGTTTTTGCCATAAACACAAAATAGTAATAAACTACAGTATAATGGAAATAATTGTTTTTGCTATTCATGTTATGTAAATGTGGTGTGGATTAATAGATGCCCATTTTTGCTGTGATGGCAATAATTCACAAGTAATTGATACTCCCGTGAAAATATTTTTGTCAGTTTGCTCTTACTGTTCCAAACCCACCTGCTAGCTTGGCATTGACGTTCTGCTCCGATTTCAGATCAACATTTGCCATTACTGTTGGAATTATTAGACAGCTCCAGTTTTTCCTCTTTAATTGCCATTGTTTACTTGCGACGGATGTTCACAAGCTACATGCTAAACGCACAAATAAAGGTTTAAGCCCTAAATATGCATCACATACTTACAGTATAAAACATGTTTTCTCATTCGTGGACCTTATGGCTGGGACGATAATTAATGAATCACACAATAAACAACAATTAATGTGCTAATTTTGCCGGTCTCAATAAAACGCCATCTGCATGCGTGTCCGTTTTCCTCTTCATCTCCCCACAGTAAATATATAGCTGTCAAAAGATGTTTATATAAAATATATAATGCTTTTCAGTCTTGTCGCTATCATGGAATAATGTTTAGAAGACATGATGTAAACAAGACATGACTTGCTGTCTTGTACCAACTTTGTCTTAGTGGTCGTTCTTTGTTTTCTTGATTTTTTTTCCCTGTGTAGCGTTGGAATAGCATGGGAGATACTTCTTGTACAGTTGTTCCTTCACAGCGGTGATCAGTGAAATGATCACTGTAAAGGAAATAAGTTGAGGTGGGCATTCATCTGTGTCTTGTTCTGTCGGCCATTGTTGTGTTAGACTTTTTTTTGGAAAAGAAAACAAACTTACAGTATCACTCGGGTACTATGAACATCCAGCAGCAACACATTTTTTTGCATGACTGTTATTTTGATGAAAAATATACCGACCTAAGTAGAAATATAAATTGGAATTTTTGCAAATTTATCGTTCACTTTCAAAAGTCAAACAATGTAGAACATAATTCCAAACAATATATACCATATTTAAGCAAGGCTGATGATGAATTTCTGGATACTGTATAATACAATAAAGGTTATCATTATCATAAATGTGTTGTGTGATATGATATCCAACTTCCCTATTTTCCAGACCACCTGCTACATTCTGGTGATCAGCATCGCCAACATCGCCAACCTTGCCAGTACAGCTACCTCCATCACCATTCAGAGAGACTGGGTGGTTGTTGTTGCGGGTCAGGACAGCAGCAAGTTGGCAGGTCAGTATTTGTGCTTCACGCGGACTTCACGTGATCCTTATCACATACGTTCAGTGTGTCAGACTTTGCCCCTCAATTTGGTCTTCTCCTTTTTACATTTTATGTCCTTACAGTTTTTTTTGTTATTGTGTTGTGTTATGCTTGTTTGATTTGATAAAGTATACCTAAAAACCAAAAAACGGCAATAGACCATATCAGATAGAATCACCGTACCTTCAACATGAAGAGAACGTTAACGTTGTTCTGCACTCTGCATCTTTCCCGCTCACATCAGACATGAATGCCACCGTGCGGATTATTGACCAGCTCACCAACATCCTGGCTCCTATGCTTGTGGGCCAGATAATGGCCTTCGGCTCCCATTTCATTGGCTGTGGCTTCATCTCGGGCTGGAACCTGTGTTCCATGTGTGTGGAGTACATGTTGTTGTGGAAGGTCTACCAGAAGACGCCGGCATTGGCTGTGAAAGCTGGTCAAAAAGAGCAGCGTGAAGAGCAGGAGCTCAAACAGCTCAGTCCTTTGAAAGGTAAACGAAACGTAACCGAGGAGCTTACTTGGTTTAGAATAAGACGCCTTTGTGCTAATCCAGACTATTCTTTTGCAGAATCAGAGAACGGCCAAAGTCCCGAAGAGTCATCTCAGCCACTAATGAACGAAACCTCAGTGATCAAGTTGGACTCCCCGAAAAAAACAGGATGTTGCTATCAGGTGTCGGAACCCCTCCGCACCTTCAAGGCCGGCTGGGTGGCCTACTACAACCAGAACATTTTCTTTGCTGGCATGTCCCTGGCCTTTCTCTACATGACGGTACTGGGATTTGACTGCATCACCACCGGCTACGCCTACACGCAGGGTCTCAACGGCTCAGTCCTCAGTCTACTCATGGGAGCGTCCGCAGTGTCGGGCATTTGTGGCACCGTTGCCTTCACGTGGGTTCGCAGGAAGTGTGGCTTGATCCGCACTGGCTTCATCTCCGGCATAGCCCAGCTGTCTTGTCTCATGCTGTGCGTGGTCTCCGTCTTTGCACCCGGGAGCCCCTTAGACCTCAGCGTCTCGCCCTTTCAGGACATGTACGGCCATCTAATGGGACAGAAGATGCTGCCTGAGGTCGGCAACGGCATCACTAGCGCCGTTACTGGTGGGAATGCTACTACTGCTAGCACACCGGCTGAAGATCTACCAACGGTGAAGACCTACATGTCTGTTGGCTTGCTGTTTGCTGGTGTCATTGCTGCGAGGGTTGGTAAGTAACATCTCACCGCCATTGACCAAATGTTTTGGAGATATATAGCACAATATGACTGACATTTCATTCTGGGGTAGAAGCAGCTCAGTTCTATAGAACACGACTTTGGGGATGTGGGTGTTCAAGCTTCAACTTGTTAGAGATGCAAGGTTGTTCAAGGACTATTGATGTGTCCTTGTGCAATGCACGTCTAGCTATGACAACACAAAATGCAGTTTTTAAATAAAACTTTATATTAAGGGAGAAAAAAAATCCTGTGTGAAAGCCCCCTCAACCAAGTACCTGATTGGGACACCCTCAGCAGCAACAACTGCAAGCAAGCGTTTGCTATAACTTGTAATGAGTCTCTTTGGAGGAATTTTGGCACTCATCTTTGCAGAATTGTTGTAATTCAGCCACATTGGAGGCTTTTCCAGCATTGACCAGCTTTTTAAGGATTCAGGTCAGGACTTTGACTAGGTCACTCCAAAGTCTCATTTTGTTTTTCTTCAGCCATTCAGAGGTGGACTTGCTGGTGTGTTTTGGATCCTTGTCCTGCTGCAGAACCCAAGTTGGTTTCAGATTGAGGTCACAAATCTTCAGCAGAATTCATGGTTCCATTTATTATAGCAAGTCTTGGCAGATCATTATACTACCACCACCATATTTTACTGTTGGTATGGTGTTCTTTTTCTGAAATGTGGTGTTACTTGGATTATTTGCCCAAAGGTCTTAAATGAGGTGTTAAATGAGGTTTGCAGTTCTTTGGATGTTTTGGGGTGTTGTTCCATGTTTTTGACATTTGTGGATAATGGCTCTCACCATGGTTTGCTGGAGTCCCGAGGGCGGACGCACAACCGAATAGGTTTAACTTTTTGTTCTCCCCTAATAATAAAAAGTTTAATTTAAAAGCTGCATATTATGTTGTCGTTGACTAATATTTCAAATTGTTTGATGAGCTGTGTGACGAACAAAGAAAACAGGACAAAGGTGAAGTCATCAGTTTTACAGGTTGACTTTACCATGTCTATAATTTCAACCCTTGATGCCAATAATATTGCAATATACCTCCAACAAAGTCATCGTGAAAGTAGAGTGATGTCACTCTGACCTCTGTGACTTTGTCTTACAGGCCTGTGGTCCTTTGATCTGACAGTGACTCAGCTCATTCAGGAGAATGTGATCGAGTCAGAGCGAGGCG
Organism: Doryrhamphus excisus; assembly: GCF_037039965.1. Classification (NCBI taxonomy): domain Eukaryota; kingdom Metazoa; phylum Chordata; class Actinopteri; order Syngnathiformes; family Syngnathidae; genus Doryrhamphus; species Doryrhamphus excisus. The sequence goes on along the minus strand of NC_136368.1, from coordinate 16,643,986 downwards.
TAATCAACGGTGTCCAGAACTCCATGAATTACCTGTTAGACCTGCTGCATTTCATCATGGTCATTCTGGCACCAAACCCGGAGGCGTTCGGTCTGCTGGTCATCATCTCTGTGTCCTTCGTGACCATGGGTCACATCATGTACTTCAGATTTGCCTTCAAGAGTCTGGGTAGTCGTCTATTCCTCTGTTGCTCGCCGGAGCAGAAGGTGGAGACGGACGACATCCCTTCATCTCCTACCACTGTCTAACGTCACTGTCCTTGGTGTATCTTTCCAAGCTTTCCATAGCCTTACAGCACTAACACTTGACTAACACCTTGACATGCAGCCAATTGAGTGATTGTCTTAACACGAGAACGCTTACTTCCAGTAGTGTGTTATACAGAAACATTATTGAAGCATTAGTTGCAGGTGAGAGTTTTACAGAGTAGTTTCAGGTGGCAAGAAACGTCCAGGGATGTTTGTCAGGCTGCATCCAACATACGCATATCAACCGTATATGCCTCTCATTAGCAGCCATGTCACACATTTGCAATGCAACATTGGTGCTTTGAGTGTAGAGCCATACTGTATGTGTGTGTTAGCTCACACATGAGAACCAAACACAGGGACTGCATTCAGGAAATGCAGGTAGTGTTTTTTTGATGATCATTCATGGTATGCAACCACTTCATTTGCTTTCAGTTACCAAAGTCTTGGGTCATATATGGTGTAAAAGGAAATGAGGGAATCCAGGATCCATCTTGAATATGTTTTGCATCATCAAGGATTCCATATACAGTGTCATTCATTCATTTTCTACCGCTTATCCTTACGAGGGTTGCGGGGGGTGCTGGAGCCTATCCCAGCTGTCTTCGGGCGAGAGGCGGTGTACACCCTGGACTGGTCGCCAGCCAATCACAGGGCACATATAGACAAACAACCATTCACACTCACATTCATACCTATGGACAATTTGGAGTCACCAATTAACCTAGCATGTTTTTGGAATGTGGGAGGAAACCGGAGTATCTGGTGAAAATCCACACATGCACGAGGAGAACATGCAAACTTCGCACAGAGATGGCCAAGGGTGGGATTGAACCCAGGTCTCCTAGCTGTTAAGTCTGCGCGCTAACCACTCGACCGCCGTGTAGCCCATATACAGTGTCCTACCGACTAATTTTTTTTTTTTTTTTTTACTTGTTAATGTCCTCATATAGTCCACTTTAATTTTGTTGTAGTTCTCTAGGATATTTTCCAATTGATTGTTACGCCAGCACTTTAAGTGATTGACATCTGACATTAAGCCTACAGCTAATGTCCGAGCTGATATCCGATCATTTGTTTTTGCACAAGTCCGAAATCCAGATTCTTTGCCAAGAGGTGGGGTGTGGCTTGAAAAAGTACTCACAACTACAGAGTTGATACACGCATATTCAGAGGAATTTGTGGGATAACCCTGACCTTTATATTTGCATTCTTCCTCACACATCACAAACCAACAGCATCTTATCAACACAAATGTCTACCTCACTCACGGTGCAACCAAAAATAACACCACTTGTGGAACACACAATACACAACTAACCCACGGACTGCAGGGATCAAAATGATGCAAAACAATACTATTGTAGACACATTTATAAGCCGCAAGACATGCTGGGAAGCACACATATGCTTCCCACAACAGGAAGTTACCCAGCATGGCTTGGGGATGATAATTTGTAATAATAATTTAAATAGTATATTAGTGTGTGAGTTCAATACTCATAGTCCATGTCCTGCAGTCACATCGTGAGTGAGGGGGGGAGTGTTGCAACAAGAGTAGCCCCCACGGAAACAGTGAATCTACTGTATTCAGCAACAATCCCTGTGAGGCAGGAAGTCTGAATGTGGGCAGACCCAAGTTTACCTTGGATATTCCCAGTTTGGTTCTGAAGGTGGGATAATAGCGCAAGTGTCTGCATAGCCTTGGTGTACCTCAATGTTTGCATATTTTCCAGGGTAACAGATTCAATAAAGTATGTATTCTATATAGTATCTTATACAGAAATGACTGCAGTAATTAGGTTTCCTGTCACGCAGAGCCAAACCACACGGATCAGTCCACAAAGCTCTTCAGTGGTTCTTTACGCCTTTGTTGAAGTGGCAGCACCCCACCCAGGAAACGTATGCTTGTCCAGCTGGGATTTTGGTTATGGTGCAGACATATTTGTGTTGGACGTAGAAAATATTGACACTACATGTGAGAATTGTAGGCTAGGTCTGTAGTAGTACCAAGTACCAGTGCTAACATCTCTTTAAAATGGAGCTCGGTTATCATTTTCTGAAGTCAGGAATAGCAATAAACAATTTTCAGTGGCAACAAATACAGTCAATTCTATAAATCAAATTGGGAAAAACAAGTATGTATTGTCATGGTGTTTTGGGTTTTAAATGTTTTTTATATACCTTGTGTTAATGTTTTGGGGATGTAATCATTTATACAACATTGCATGAAAGGAAATTGATCTGTATGTTTTTTAATTTCTTAAAAAAAATGTAATCAGAAGTTCATTTGTATGTGTCACTCCGTAGAATATAGATTGATGGTAATATGTATAATGCATGATGTGTCTTAAATAAACAATTTGCAGTATTTACCTGTCTCGTTTCGGGGATTCTGTGGTAATGTGAGACACTCCCTGTATCTAAAGAACAGAAGACATTTGTGGTCATGTGACCATGTTTTCTAGCCCCTCCCATTGCACTGCTCCAGTCTCTGCAGGCGATGTAATCCGTGATAAGTCAAACACAGCTACAGTAGATACAAATAACTTTGGTCTTGCTACAAGAGCCATCTGCCAGGGCTTTGAAGCCAACTTTACAGTTTCAATTTCAGTTCATGCAGTTACAGTGCTTCAAACATGAGGAGCGCACGTTACTGGCGCATCAAAAAATGGCCGCCCTTAATGGAATCTTCCGTTAACTTTGACAGCCCTAGTTATAACCAAGTACAGAAGCTATCATGCAAATTGATTCTGATTTTGTTTAGACGGATTTGACTGATTGGATTTGTTGACCAATCCCCATGATTCTGTTGCTAGTCTGACATTGGTTCTAGAATGAGGCATTAATATTGCAACGATACCACAATTGATTGAAAGTGCTAATTTGGACTTAAGACATTGCTTACTCGGGTAAAAAGCAAGGCAATGTCTATACATACATGTTGTCCAAATGGGACAGATAGAGGTGGGAAGTATAGGCAACATCTGTTAATGGTTTCCTGCTGATGGCCACAGCACAGAACCATGTCCCATAACTCATCCTTTAAGGTGGTTTTAAGGTGACTACTTTTGATTTTGTAGTACCCTCGGCATGCTGCACAACACGTGGAAGCTGGAGTGTATCCCAGCTGAATTTGGGTAAAAAGGTAGACGAGGCCATCAACTGGTTGCCAGTCAACCACAGGGTGGACATTGGTCCTGAGCAGGCATCGGAGTGCAAGTACTCCAGGTTGTTACTGCTGCTCAAAGATAACGGAAAAGAAAAAGTCCCCGCCCCCTCTACTTACTCCGTATTTGCAGGATTTATTCTACAGTCCCGAACACATGCAGTCAATAAAAGTAAACAGCCAGCCATGCTTGATAAGAAATATAGGTTGACTCAGTGCTATCACCTGATTGAAGCATACAGTATAAAAACGTTGCAAAAGGAAGTGAAAAATACAACCTGTAGTTACGTATATTGCTGCCATAAACTACATTGACCGATGACGTACATTACAAAGCCCTAACATGTGACTGCTGAAAAATAGGCCGACCGGATGTAGACACCGATTGAGTTTTGGGATTACGGATTGCGCAGTGACAGACCCTACAACAGCAGGCCTCACCTCAGGGTTCATACGTCCACCATAAGAAAGACATCCAAAAACCAGAAACTTTGTGAATGACCTTTGGGAAAATACTTTCAGTCTGACGAGACAAAAGTTAAACTTTTTGAAAAGGTGTGTGTCCCATTACATCTGGCATAAAAATAATGCCACATTTCCGAAAAAAGAACATCATACCAACAGTAAAATATGGTGGTGGTAGTATGATGGTCTGGGGGTGTTTTGGTGCTTCGTGACCTGGAAGACTTGCTGTGATAAATGGGACCCTTAATTATGCAGTCTGCCAAAAATTCCTGAAGGAGAATGTCCGGTCATCTGTTTGTGGTTTCAAGCTGAAGTAAAAACGTACTAAACTAACATTAATAATTATATTTATTGTAAAATAGACCAATGAAATGACCCGAGATGACAAATATTCAATGTGATGTTCACATTTGTATTCATCAGTTAACGCAAGTTTATATTTACAATTCATATAAGTGAATGCTAGCTAAACATTTTCAAAGATAATATGGTGGTTACCAGTCCAGGAGGCTGCTCATCCACCGGTGGTCTAGTTTTTTCACTTTCCTCAGTTCTTTGGCCTGTGCTTTTGTGAGAGCAGGGGCTGCAGATTGTGCTGCTTCACCTTCCACTGACTCCTGCTTGGGTCTCGAGACGCTGCATTCCATTTCCTCCTCAGAGTCCTCTTCCTCTTTCTCGCTCTCCATTTCCTCCTCTTCATGGTTTTCTTCTCTGGGGGCATCGGCCAAAGAAAAACAAGGATTAGGATGAGTCTGCAGATTTTCAGTCCAAAACATTTATTTTCCCATGTGATGTGCCTCGTGTTTAGCTGACATCAACAATTCATGGTGAAAATTGTGACATGTATTATTACACCCTTTGAACCACCGACCAAAACAACACATGGAAACAGTCTTAATAATCATAATCATAGCAGCCATGGTGGTTAACTGACCTGGAGTCAGTCACAGAGATGAGCAGTGACTGTACAAACATGGCGCAGAGGAAAGGTGTCGAGGGGAGGACGTGGGCTGGGGTCTGCAGAAGCTGTCAAAGACAAAAAGAATTGAAGATTGAAAAAGAAGATTGATTGATTTACTATTTTATCTTTTTTTCCATAAAAGCATATTATAATGGCGATGATAGACTCTGTTCTAAATTCGTCTTGAGCAGAGTAACGCCATCCACAAACTAGCCGAGACTGAAGTCAGAACGCCAACTAATGCACTCCATTGTGCCTCAATTCAATCAACACGCCATTAAACCAAAATCAGTTGCACAAATTCTTATAGCTCGTTTAATCGAACGATTAATTATTGCGGTTTCATTCTTATAAAGCACATGCAAATAGGCTACAAAGTTCTGACCTCCTTGACGGCAGCGGAGCCCTGTGGAAGCTGTGGTCTCTCGGCAGTCTCACTGCTCACAGCGTCTTGTTCTTGGTGACGGCTGCCCAGCAACAGGTGGAATGGGGTCTTGGCGACAGTGTTGTCGACGAAAAGCTAGTAGGGGGAAGAACATGCTCTTATACGGCGTTGCTCCAATGAATCAAAACAGAAACAGATGCAACATGGGTAAATATTATACACAAGGTCGCTACTTCCCTCAACAACATCAGCATGTCAAGTGCATGTGTTTGCTACTACTAATCATGGCCGACTTTTGGATGAGCTACAGGTTTTAGAAGCTGAGCAGGCACAAAGAGTCAGGACCGGCATGACTTGACGATGTAAATGTGGAACTTACGAAGCCATGCTGACACAAATGGAGTGTTTGTGCTGCACTGAATGGCCTACAGTGTTACCAAGGATGGAAAGGCTTTGTGTGTATGGCGAGAAGGACATTGCATCACTTCGAACGAAGAATTATTAGCTGCAACGGTAGAAACCAAAATGAACTGGAAATGACACCTTTGAGGTCGACGCCATCGAGCAAGGAGCCATATTTATTTTGATACTATGAAAGTCATATGCAGTACAGTCCATCAATTCGTGTATGGAATGTTGGCTAATATTTTACAGCTAATTTGGTTGTCAGTCGTTCATACGCTTGTTGTTGCTTCCTAGTCTACATTCTATCAGATTGTTGCGGAGTGGGCCCGTAACCTTGGCAGTGGTGTGCTGTGTGTCACTACACCAGGAAAATGGTTCTTCGTGTTAACTACTACAATAACTATCACTGTAGCATGGTTTATGTACAGTTCAGTTATATAAATACAACATTGTTGACCTCTGGATTCTGTTACATGCATTGCTAGCTTTATGTTTTGACTGTTGACATTTTAGTTAAAAATGCCCGTCTTGATTGAAACTCGATGGCGGCAAGAGTTTGACCCTGATGCAGATTTATTTTTCGAATGGAAGATTTGTTTACCCGTGGAGATACCAGATGTTTAGATTTCGACCATTTAAATGTTTGTTGCCATAAACCGTGCTGTACCTGTTTATTAGACGCCATCAGTCGGTTCTCCTCCGCCTTGGTGATGAATGTCATGAGGTCCTTGCAGAGGTGAGCCCACGCCATGTTATTTAGTGGTCAGTAAAGAGACAGATCCTTGAAAACATTAAAAAAAAGGGCGTTCACCCACCATTTTCTGGGTGAGGAAGTACAGCTGGGATTGGTTTAGCCATTGGCAGCTCTCCTCACAGCTTTCTAGTACCGCCTCCCTCGGGAAAAAGACAGCTCCCATCACCTTCCCTGGACATACTGCCTTCTGGCAAAATAGTGGCCGTGGCTCACAGGGCTTAAAGACAAACACTATGAAGGAAACAATAGATAACACCATTCATTAAGGATGTCAAAACAACAGAGTAAACATCACACCAGGGGGATTACAGCTCCCTGAAAGCGATTATATTAATATCACAAAAAACAAGGTCCCAATTTAAAGCTGAAATTAGCACGCACGCAGCATAGCGCTTACAGTTAGAGCCTCCATCTTGGCTGCAGAAAGCAGCCATGTTCTCAGACAGTGGGTCAGCCACCAGCATGCTGATTTCCATGGAGGTGCTCCACTCCACTACCGGATAGAACAGGAGAAAGAGAGACCCGTTTAGAAGTTTGACAACTTAAATGTTACTCATAACCATGTGCATGGAGTTCAAATTTTCAATGTGGGAGCTTTACAGGAGCATGTGAGGAGATTCCAGCAGACCAGGTTCTTCTCTGTAGTCCCCAGCAAATATTTGGAGCACATTTGTTGCCCAAAACAAAGATTCCTAGTGGAAAGAAAAACAAAAATTTATTTTTAGCGATTGAACATCACAATATCAGCATCATTACAACAATACACAAAACTACCACAAGATAATTAGTAATCAATTCAACTCATCTCTAAAAAGGTGGGGTATTTTAATATCTGCTCAATTCAGAAAATTATGCCTCTACTTCATGACACTTTATCACAAAATAGCATTAATAGGTTGATTGCAGATCTGCTGCATAAATAAATCCAAAGGCTCAGAAATAAATCACCTCTCCTGTTCGGCAAAGTAGCTCTAACAGTGAGTAAAGTTGGAGATCCCTGCTCTAAGGCAATCCTGCAACATGAGGCCTCCACATGAAGCAGATGAGCTCAGTATCATTATTTGGGAGTTACATAAGTCAGAAGATGGCTGGGTTTGAGGTCAAGCAATTCAGCCATCTTAACATCATAGGTGGTGCTTATACAAGTGCTTGCTGGCAGCTGTCAAAACAGCTCAAGGGTTTTTATTTTTTTTAATCTCCCTTATTACACACAAAAATATGATTGTAAGCGTTTAAGCTTCCAAATTGTATCTCTCATCTCTGGAGATTTTGAGAATTATTTTGAGCAGTCATCTTGACTTGCCTGTCTTGCAAATACACAAAAGGCTGACTATGATAATTTCAGAAAAAAGTGGTACAGAAACTAGGAAGAACATGTGTAGCCAACATGCACACGCACATACACGCATGTGGACAACGAGCAGTCGTAGCTCAGCAGGAAGAGGTGGAAGTAAAGAACATTCAGACGCCAGCGCCCCCCCCATTCCAGTCACACATACAGAATGCATCATACATGAAATCATCTATGTTGTGGTTTTGCTGGCGTTTATCGGTTTGTCTCTTTCTTTATGTTCAAAACAACTTGGTCAGAAAAGGGATATGGCAGATCCAGATCAGTCTGGATTTAGGATTTTTTTACGGATGTTTCAATATTGCGAGATAGGAGTATTTTTGGCATTTGTGAATATAACTGCACAAGAGCACTTGGGGAAAAAACTATATAGGACATGCTTCCAACAGGTTCTATAATATATCAAAGACTAATCCAGAAAATGGAATCATTCCGGATACTATGGCTCAGAATATGAAAATAAAAAGTAGGGGACCTGGCATTTTCATCATACTGTATATAGCAAAGACACTGTGGAATCTGGAGGGTTCAAATGGATTTGTTGTACCTTCAAAAGCTATGGAGCTAGATTCAGAAGAAGATGGGTTGTTTGTCTATACTATGTGCCCTGTGATTGGCTAGCGACCACTCCAGGGTGTACCCTGCATCTCGCCCGAATACAGCTGGGATAGGCTCCAGCACGCCTGCGACCCTCGTGAGGATAAGCGGTAGAAAATGAATGAATCAAATTGCTAATGCTATGTTTTCATGGTCAATCAATCAAATTATGTAAAAATATATAAATAAACAGATTAATATTTATGGTGTAAACTCTGGCACTTCGACTTAAAGTAGTAAACGTCAAGCTTTGTTTTAGTGTAACTGGAAATTAACGAGCCATGATTAACTTAGGGTTATAGTGGGATGGAGAAAGCCTGAACAGTTGGCCTGTCTTTCTTCCAAGGTGGTATAAATTTAGGTGACAGAACAACACATTAAATTTTGTCTGCGCATTTCCATGTCCTGGACAGTCATCTGGTTGCTACGGTAACACTCTTGGTAAAGAAACAATGCAGATACACAATCCTCTCATTGGTGCTGTTATTTGTGCAAAGTAGGACAAAGCTTGAAGCCCTTAAGTTAAATACATTTTTGAAAAAGGCTTTAAAAGTTTTTCATTGAATATCTTTATATTTTCACCATTGCCTCATTCTTAAGAAATACTGGAATATTTCATTCACACGGGACCCATGTAAAAAAAAAAATCAGATTGGGCCCTCGACCACAAACCTCCATATCTTGAAGCAATTATGACCCCCCAGGGTGCCCCACTATTGGGAGTCACACTGAATTATGCCACTAAAATACATGAACAATGTTTTCAATCTGACCTGATGTCACCCGGTGGCTGGGAAAACGTTGTGAGGAGCTCCCAGGAGGCTGGGCTCCAAACAGTCACCACCTTTTCAAAGCTGACGGCAAGCAAAGAGCCATCGGCTGAAAAACAGCAGCACCGAGGCACCAGGCTGTGATAAGATCCAACAAAATCGCAGGTCCATGATGAAGTGTCATCTGTCAAGCCCAATCAAGAAAGAAGAAGAGGGAACAAATAAGAGTTGCGGATTAGATGTGTGAACAGAATAGAAGACTCCACTTCAAAAATGATAAAAGGTAAATAAACCCCGTAAAAAGACTTTTTATATAGACGCCAAGTATGATGGAATGAACGGATCACCTTCTGTGTGGGTGGGCATAACCTGCTGCCAGGCTTTGAAGTGGCCGTCCTTGCTGGTGGAAACCAACGTGGCCATGTGGTTGACTGCGGTGGAACAAAGGCACATGTCCGTAATCCGAGCCTCGTGGGGGGCTGAGATGGTCATGTTCAGCACAAAACTGCAGGTGATAGGGTGCTAGTGTTAGTTTTATACTGAAAAGGATTAGATTCCCTTCGGCCAGTTCCAATTCTGGTCATAGTAAAAACTACATGAAGAAACATAATGGTAACCAATACATACTGAAAACTGCTTTCTTATAGCCATTTTAAATGCTGTGACATATGCATATTTAAATTGTTCTACACAGATATATTGTCAGAGAGACAGGGGTGTGTACATGAAGTACATCAAAGTGTTTGACGGCAGTTTTCCAATGGAAAGAAGGTGGCTAATCATTTAAAAACACAAACATAAGTATTGCCATACCTCTGTGATTGTTTATCATATGCCCACAGTTTCAAATAATGTTCCAACTCCTCACTGTGTGGTTTGCGCTCTTCAAGAGTTGCGAGCCAGTTTCCGGTTGCATCGAAAACGGCCTTTGCCACCTCAAACTGATGCAGTCCTGACTGGTTAATGTACTCTTGCTGCACAATGTCCAACTATTGGGAATAAAAGGAAATGAATGCCGTTCAACTCAACATTAAGACGGATATTACAAGTTGTCAGTGATTCAATGCTCTGAGAAAAGTGTAATTTAGAACAGAGAGTAATTATTGTTCGTTCATGAGGAAGCTAGAAAATAATTTCATACAAGAAAAACAAAAAAAACACCAGAACAGCACTGAAGTACATTCAACAATGCCTAGCACTATGAATTCTTGTCTTTATGCTAAACACACTAACCTCAGTACAAATTATATTATAAAATATTTATACTATAGCATCTATAGCTCGGGTAAAGAAAAATGCTTACATTAAAAATCAGCTTATCTCTCTGAAGGGAGTAAAACTGCAGGTGGCCTGGTTTCCCATTTAGTACCAATGATTTGCTGAGAGGGTCCACCATCAATCCTGTGGATATACATGCTCCTGCACAAGGACAGAAACAATATGCAAGCCTGTACTGAATGCAGGTCAAGAACAAGGACCCAAGTTCCTACTATTTTCAAATCTGATGAGACAATTCAGTCATTTGTCCATACAGTGTAATCTAAGTTTATCTTGAGTTATAACTCACCTTGGACGAGACCCTGAATTACTGCACTCACTTCTACACAGTTCCGGATGATGGTAATTTCTGAAAGAAACACCACCGTTAAGTACGACTCCCAGCATTTGTTTATACTGTCATAAAAAACAAAACAACAAAAAAAATTGTTCAAAAGTAAACAAATTATGGAAAAACAAAGAACTCAGCTGATCTTTCCTCCCAGCATGTACAGTATTTATTTTACAGTAACACCATCTGCCTCAAATAATGGCGTATACGATTATATTAGTCAAATTACAGCTAGGAACTGATTTAACCTATGAAAAAAATGTCCCCATTAAGCTACAAGCCATGTCTCATTGTTTCTCAAAGACTGTACTTCTTCAATGTTCTCAAGGCATTTGTTGTATCTTACTGTTATCTGAATGTGTGGTGCAGAAAAGCGACCCATCAGGGGAGACGGTGATGTGTGTGATTGCTCCCCCAAGTCGGGGAAGAAAGTCCTTCTGCTCCTCATGGCCATATTTCCACTGGACGAGCACCGACTCAAAGCCTCCACTCAGCATGTTTGTGCCTGGTTGAAAACAACAACATCAAAACATAAGACCGTTGTGGGCACAGTATAAATACATTCAGAAGTAAATGGATTAGCTTGAACTATTTTACTAACAATTTCAGTTACTTGGCAATGTAATTCATGGCAACTGAAAACAGGTTGTGCGTACCTTCTGGGGTGAAGCAGAGGGAGCTGACAGCACTGGAGTGCCAGTGTATTGTGGTGTATGTATATTCCTTTGTGTGGGCAAAGTTCCTCCTACAAAACAACAAAATAATGTTTCATTTTCAGGAAATGTCAATATAAAAATATTCTAGGAGTAGCTCAAAACAATAGTTTGCTTTTTCTTGTCTTTTTCCCCCCATTGACACCTTAAATTAAATCCAGTCATTCATGAATTCATCCATTCTGTACCGCTTATCTTATTCAGGGTCGTGAGTTGGAGCCTATCACAGCTGACTTTGGGACAGAGGCGGGGTATACTCAATTTACAGTCTTCCATTCACCTAACATGCCTGTTTTTGGACTGTGAGGGGAAACCGGAGTAACCGCTGAAAACCCACATAGGAAGATTCAAATACACAACCACTTGGCTTGTGAGGCTCCCATTCTAACCACACAGTCATCGTGCTGCACATACGTAATACATTACCATCATCAATAGTACACCATCCATTAACTTACTGTACTTAAATGGTGCAATGCCATATATATATATATATATATACACAACTCACCACAAACGGATTTTCCCATCACAATGTCCAGTGGCAATGCAGTCTTCTTTTGGGTGACAGGAAATGCATGTGAATGCGTTCTTATCCAACTTCTTTTTGTCTTCTTTCAGTGTAAGCCTTTTGACAACGCAACAAACACAGTCAGCGCCATCAAGATGGGGCCTACCTTGCGTACACAATGGCACAGAAATAAATATTAAGTTTCTTTGTTGCTCACCTGTTTGACCTCTGCTTCTTGAAGAAAAAGACATCCAAATGCAAATCTTTGGTTGAAACAAGATACTGCCCCTGTGAGGACAACCATTTTAGACAATGGGATCTGCTCATTTACACCAAATCTGCAATCTGAGAAGCAAAAACTACCACATTGATGCCAATACAAGATATATGACGTATAAAAATAATGTTTTGGTAATACTGAAATGGCCGCTGATTACAATAAAAGTTATATTTCTTACCTGCTATCTGATTTCATTGATCACAGTTATTTAAAAATTGTCAGAATAAATTTTGCAATTTTTATTAGAATTTTCCGTTAGTAAGATAAAAGTATCTTAAGAGAGCTCACACCAGTGTTTGTACTACATTTTCCTAAACATAATATCAAACATCTGCAAGTGAAACTAAATAATTCATATGTATTTTAAATAACTAAATAAATAGCGATATATTACCTATAGTGACTACGAGCAAGTTGAAAACAAAATATGTATGTACACAGCAGCAGTGATGAATGGGAGTGTACAAACCCCTCTTCCGAAGGCGATGGCGTTTGGGTTGGAAGAGACATCTGGAAGCACAGAAGAAAAATCTAGGGACTCCGTCTGATGTCCACTAATCTGGGGTAGATGCACCGCCACTAGTTGGAACCGCTCTGCACAGAAACAACTGGTGAACTGGTGACCTTCTCCTTAGTCTTCCCCCCCAAACCCAATGCACCGGAGAAGAATACATACGACACGCAGCAGAAGCGTTCATTTTGTGCCTCGTGCGAAGCGGATGAATATACACTGTACGTTTCCATTATTCACATGTTAGTGTGGCGTCCTTGTTTATACACATTCTCTCGACTTGGCCATATGTTGTGTGCCTCCCAAAATGCTGAAGTGATGGCGCTGATGCTCCTATCAGCATCGGCATTTGTGGTTGACCTGTTACACCACATATAAGCAAAGAATCTTGGCCAACGTTGCCAGGTTCGCCAATTACAAGTGATTATGTGCTTGCTTTTTTTGTGAAGATGCTTGCAAATTCCAAAGTTTCTCATTTTGGTTTAGCGCTTGTAAAGTCACTTGTAAATTCCCAAGTTCCCTGTTGTTCTGGGCTTGTTTTCAGAAAGATTGTTGCTTGTTTATCTTGCAAGACCTGGCAACATGAAGAAAGAAGAACCTACATGGTGCTGTCAACCGTCTCCCCTGAAGTGATTACACAAAGCAATTACCTGCCATACACAACTGTTGCCCTATATTCAAATTATGGAGAGTATCTCGACATGGATAGCTAGCCAATTGCACAAAAACAATGTTTGCTTGTTTTGCCAGGCAGGCAAGGTGTTGCTAGGTGACAGAGGAGTGTCTCCAAGCTCTTAGGCACAGTTGCCTGTCAGGGGGTTGGGTTGCGGTGTGGAGGGCTTTCAGACCTGCATTGCAGTGCTGCTGCACACTCTCCACTTTACTGGGCAGATATTTTAGCCTTTCTTGTGAATGAGCTTGTATTTGATTTCCAAATAAATGCATGATGGAAGAAACACTTCCTATCTTTCACTTTTATGTGTAAATTAAATGTCAACACAGGTCTCTTCTGCTACATCTTATTCTCTGCAAACCAGGGGTGCATGAAGCGGATATTGCCACAGTCGTACTTTATGAGCAAAGGTGGACAGGATGCACCAAAGCCATTCTGTGGCGGGCCAACAACTTTTTAAAGGCCTTGAAAACTGAAAATTGTATGTATGACATTTGAAAAAGGACCTGCAGGTACCCGGGCAATAAGCAAACTCAGCCCGAAGGTGTCCCCCCACAAGAGTTTTTGTTTGACTTCTATTGCAAACTTGTTCTATGCAGTATACACATCCTATTCAATGTAATTAGCAATGGTCGCTATGGTTTCACTAATGTCCATTACGCCACTAAAAGCATACATACATACATACATCTGAAGCATCACATACCAGTCTCTAAGGTTGTTTGTGTGGGGGTAACTATAAAGAAGACTCCTTCATGGTTGGCAGAGGCATACATGGAGTGAATTGGATAGCCGACATCATAAGACTGAAAGATAATTTTTTGAGAAAACAAAACAAAGAGTGAAGACACAAACAGCAAAAACAACTGGTCCAGACGTGTGCACAAAATAAACTGCACGTCAGACTGCACCTTAATGAGGATACCATCTGCAAAGTCCCAAAGCTTAACAGTGCCATCTGTTGAAGAAGAGTAGACCTGCAGCGAGACAATTTCATCACTATGAGTGAACATAATAGTAGTTAAACAGTGAATGACAATACCACAGTAGTTACATAGTTAATCTTTTTTGAAAATTGCTGGCCATCAATTGATTAGATTACTATAAATTATAAATGAATAACACAGATTTGATTTATGTCTTAAATGGCTTATTTTCTCTGACTTTATCAACTGTATTACAAATGCAAAGACGACTATAGGGGTGTTATTCCTCTCTGCAGGGCACTTATGTTAAAAATGGTATTTAGAAGATCATAAACCGGTTTTCTATGCCATAAAAACAAAACATTCCATTTATAAATAAAGTGCAAATCCATCACCGATTATAGTAAAAAGAAAGTGGATTTGATAGGCTGGTTGTTCACCAGTCACTCTGGGCAATGGCAACAACAACTGTACCGTGACCACCCCTAGGTGATGCACCCACCAGAGACATAGGTGGGGGCTGCAAGTTGGAGTAAGGAGGTAGGTTGTTGTTCCTTAAACCTTCATTTTTTAGGTTTGCTGATGAAGAACCAAATTGTACTTGATGGGAATGTAACTCAGAATAAGACTGAGCATGAATTGCAGTACAATATACTGTCAAAAGGTCGATAGCAATGGAAGACTGTGAACTTTTGAACTCATGCATCTTTACTTTTAAGTGATGAATGGATGTACCTGTAAGTGGTTGCTGGGTTTGATCAGCACACCTGTAACCACATCAGTGTGTCCCTGTAACTCGTGAATACACTCTTCTGTGGCTGTGCTGTACACCTTCAGACAGTCGCCAGAAGCACACAGGAGGAACCTGCAATCACAATATAATGGGCTTGCTTTCCATACATAACCGCCATGTAAATTGGTTTGAATTACGACATAACTAGGATATTAACATTTCACATTTAACCCCTGATACGTCATTTGGTTCAACTTCAGTGTGGCATTTACTCCTCTTCGCAGAACGTTTCAATGCTAATGGTAAAGCTCAGTGTTAGCCAACTGTTAAGAACAGTTTTAAGAACCGCAAAAGTCTCACGTGTAGAGATGCACAACATGATAAAATGTCAAAACATATACTCACTTGGAATCATGGCTAATAACAGGAGTTCTAAAATTGATTTTTTGGCCGCCTCGACGAACCACGCGGATACCTGTGTCTGCAACCATGTTTTTCCCTTGGTTCAACTATGACCTCTTCTTCTTCGTCTTTTTTTTGGCGGGTGACAACCAACGTTTTGTACATACCGCCACCTACTGTACTGTACTTGTAGCGGAATGTGTGTTCTTAGGATGATTACAGTGCCAAACCAGTGCATGTATTAATGAATACAGTACAGTAGATTTAGTTAGAAACTGTAGGATGTTTTAAGTAGGATGGTAGGCAGATGTTTAGATTTTGGGAGACCCTGGATGACAGTAATGGAGTAGGTGACATATTTAGGACTGGGATTGCGACTCAATCAAGAAGCTACTGTAACAGAGTATGTTCTGAAGCGGTATGGACATTTGGACTGACTGTCAATAAACAGCCTGGGAGCAGGAACAAAAAAGTAGTCCCTGTATAGTACAGAATGTAAATATGAATAAAAGGTTACGTGTTATATAATAAATTCTTGAATAACAGCAAAGATGACAACAAAAATCACACCACCAATTCAAAATGTTAATAGTATTCCAAAAAAAGCTTTTATTGAACAAAAGTATTTAAATTCTCATCATGTTGTCGGTGATACAGTACCATAGTTTTGTATGCTAGAGCGCACCTCATCTTATTTTGGAATATATACATACAGTGGAGACAGGAATTAAATAATACTCAATAACATTCAGGTATAATCCTATAAAAGCTCGACCATCAACACTTAATAAACGAACACACAGACAAAAAAACAAAAGTGTTTGGTTCGACTAGACCGGTTTCCTTTATAAACTGGATTTTGTTTTCTTTATGGTGATGATCATTGGATACTGATTAGGTTTGTGTTCCCAGGACAAAGTGGAGACAACAAATTTGGCACACTTGAAAGTGTTTTGTGTGTGTTTTTAGTGTATATAAATCTATGATGATGTTGATTTTTACTGCATTCATTAGTAGATGCGTATCATAAAAGTGTTTCTCTTCTTTATCATCATTCTAAGCAGTTTCAAGTTGTTATTGACACCATGTGACACATTTAGTGATTGTAGTGAAGACCTGGAAGAGGGTGGCACATTTGGTTACACTCGTTAACATTCAGACAAAACAGGGAATCAGCCCCACCCCGCCTTGGCATTAATGTTCTGTTTTTAAGTACAATTAAGTCCAAAAACTTTCTAAAAGTGTAGGAATGAGTGTCTTCTAGCTGTAAATGACGCCCAGCAGTGGCGAAAGGTTATAAGAAGTTAGGTTGTTATGTTTTTATTTGAATTTACAGTCGTCTGCAGCATTTTAAAACACTGATTCTCAAACTGTGGCACCACTCCCAGTGATGTGGGATAAAAAAGTAAAATGCCATTGGAGATTATATTGATGAAAATAAAATATAAAACATTTCTAAGGGATGGCTTTCAAAATGGGAGGTGCAGCAGCTTGAAAAACAGAAAGAAAATCTTTCAAAACTAAATTGTGATGGCAAGCTGAGTCAGCAACTTACTTTCAAAGTGTAAGATTTTTGAGGTGGCACTAAACCACACTTCAAAAGGATCTTGGCTACTGCTAACATAATGTAGAGCAGGTGTTTTTCAAGAGGCGCAGCAGCTTGAAAATAATAAAGAAAAACTGATTGTGAGCGTACCAAAAAAAAACAAAACAAAGGTACATGCAAGGCAAAATATTTTTTGGGTGGTATTTGCAGAAAAAAAAAAAAAGAAAATGTTGTGAGAACCAGTGTTCTAAAGGATCCTGGAAACTATCTATCATCCCCTAGAGGAGGCATTTTCAAAATGGAAGCTTGAGAAAAGGCAAAATGACATTTTCTTATGTCATTTCCACCGAAAAGACACCCATTCACCACATCAAAATGCACTTTAACTCAAAATGTGAATAATTTTGGCCTCAAATGTTCACAATTTTTACTCAGGTGCGTACATAAGGACCGAAATGAGTCAGAATATAAAAAAAAAAGAAAAATATATCCACGAGTAAGGCTGGGCATCAATCAACATTAATGGGCACCTGGAGTAACATTCCAATTCTCAGTGTTCATTTAAAAAAATTTCAATGACTACTTTCGGTGATAAAAAATGGCCGCATAACACCAACGAAGAAGAAACAGCAGGCAGCATTTTTTTTCATCCATTTAAACCATGAACAGTGAGCAATGGCGCTCAAAGTCTGGCTGAAATTCTGCATGGAAAATGAACGTACATGTAAAACACTTTCATATTATATAAAGTGCTGTTTTTGACACGCGGCGCCAGACTTTTTCTCACCAGCTGGGTACATTTTCATCCACGCATGACCTGATGATAACACTACCTTTATCCAGGAAGTTGATCAGACTACGTGTATCAAGTGTTACTCCATTCACCGTACATGTTTGATATTCTGCACGCAGGTTAATAAGAACTCACTAATATGGTTAAGTAGAACTTACCCTCCAGCACATAAACAGGGTGTCTAATTGATTAATTAATTTTTTCATGAGATTTTCATAAATAAAAATCATTTGTGAACACGTCCTTAGTAAAAAGACTTTGAAAGAAAGAAAGAATCAGAATGGGGAGTCATTAGGAACTGGAATTGAAACAAGGAAACAAACTGATGCCCAACCCTATCCATGAGTGGGGTGAAATTTTGGACAGAAAGGCAAGAGAGTGAGTCTGGTCACTTAGTGACGTGCAATGATGATTGACAACTCTGAAGAGAAAAATAAATCAAAATAAAACATCAGTTTGACAGCGCCTTGCAAATATTTCTTTAAATGTTTGTCCATTTCGTTTGAGTTAAGAGCAACAGTGTTGGAGGCCCCTGAAAAAAAGGCTTTTTGTTTTTATGTTGGGGTGGAACTGCTCACCTGTAGGTCTTAAGAGGCAGCTTCACCTGATGGCCGCTGGGGGGCGACAGAGGCTGTTGCCATAGTGTGTGGCTGCCACCAGAGAAGGTCCAGATAAAGCCTGGATTAAGACAGCTAGGGAGTGGTGTTGTGTATTATGTGTGTATAGGGGGGGGGGATCCAGTGTAAGAGGGTGTCACAGCAGTGCTTTGACCAGGTACAGCTTCTCTCCATGCTCACTGGTGAAGATAGGGGCTTTCTTGTAGTGCTCCACCAGCTCGTCCATGGAGTTGAACCTGCGCTGGCCGATGCAGTAAACACCATCAGATAGCTGCACTTTAAAGTGCTTGTTCTTGCCCACGGCCTTCAGAGACACTGAGAAGTCACTTGGCTAGAAAACACATAGAAACAGCAGAGGGAGTAAATGATTTGTTGCACTGCTCGCAGTACACAGTACACCTTCTTTTCCACCAGGCAGTGGTGTAGTTGACAAAAAAAAAAAAAAGAGTCTTCAAACGTTTCAGTTTCAGTCCCATTAAAGCTGTTGCAAAGTAAAACAACTGGGGACTCCCAGATCAACACTTTTGGCCTCCGATCCCGATCAAATACAATGTTATTATAGATTATGGAACACAAAATGTTTTTCTCTAAATCTGAATAACGGTATGTCATTTTGCAGAGTGCCTCAGTAATCACGATTTCACTCATACCAAACATTTGTCAGAGGCTAAAATCTCCTGACCATTTCTATATTACAGGAACATATGACCAATATTAAAGAGATCGCCTGTCCACTGTTGTGTATGTGTTCCGCAGTGTTTACATGCATGGATAAAGATTGCTGCGATGTGAGACTCTCGCCACATCATCCGCTGTGGACCAGCGAAACCACAATTCCATCATGGACCCGTTGACCAGAAGTGAGTTTGCCGACAAGCCAACATATTATCTGAATATTTTGGTCTAAAACTGTCTAAATTGCCAGTACTGAAGGGGTTGTCTTTAGAAAAATGGCTGGGATTTAACAAGTTAAATTAAATTTGTAGTCCGAAGACCAGAGCTGTCCTGAAATACATATATAAAAAAACTCTGTTTTTTTTTGCCAAAAATGTGTACAAAGAGATTGTCAATTACATATTCAGGTGGTCTTATGTGTGAAATGAACAGTAACTGGCTTCTACTTCTAGAAGCCAAAACGAAGCCGAAACCTCTAATAATGTTGCATCTTCCACTATATTACATTGCTGTGATCACTGCTACATTGTTGCAGTTTTTTTTGTTTTTTTGTGAGGGTTTTAGCGTCAAAATAGTTGTAAGCTAACTGATATTAACTCATTTTCTCATGTTATAATGCACAGAAAGAGGGAAAGAAATATGTATTCATGTTTCACATAGGGATTGTGAATGATGGGCAAAATTCCCCCCAAAGTGCAGTTCCCCTTGAACTTACCGATGACTCGCTGTCCCGTATGAGGAAGTCACCCTCGTCAGCTCTCTCGTTGAGTATACATTCTGCCTGGTGCCTGGTAATGTTGCCGTAGTACCAGTCCCTCCCTGCAAACTTTCCCAACCGTGCTGGCGCCAGGTAGCGATTCTTCGGGGACCCCGTCATGAAGGGCGGTGGGTGACCAGGTTGCTCGTCCAGCACCATGACATAGTTTTTAGGTACCAGGCCCACTATACCGCGCGAGTTCTTACACCTCCACCACTCAGGGTCATTCTCTGGCTTCTCCACCACCTCCATGATCTCCCCCTTCTCAAAGTTAAGTTCCTCCTCTGTGACAGAACTGAAGGGGTAGAGCGTCTGAACCAGGTCGAGGACGCTGCTCCGGCCCCCGATGGTCCCGTTGGCAAGCAAGGTCCCTTGGGTGTGGTAGACCCGCGAGGAACCCCCCTCACCAACTCCGTCATGAGCCTCACCCAGTCTGTCATGAGCCTCACCCAGCTCCTCCTGGACATAGTTGGACGGGAACCAGCCCACGCGGCCTGCCTGACTGCCCCGCCACCACCCGTCGCTGCACTTCTCCATGACCACCACCCTGGAGCCCTTCAGCAGGGTCAGCTCGTCATCCCGCTCCGCTGTGTAGGTGAACTTGACCACGGCGGGGGTGTTGAGATCGTAGATTCTCTCCGCTGCCCCTCCTCCTGTGCCCCCACCTCCACCGCCATTGGAGGGGTATTCGGTGTCCGAGCTTGGTGTCGGGGAAGCATCACGGGTGCTTGTCTTCCTCTTTGTTTTTCCCAAACCTGGGGAATGGACGGAACCAGGGACACAAAAGGAAGCTAATTTTAGAAACACAACAGAAACACAATACCATTCAAGATCAAAGCTATCTGTCTTTATAGGTTTTTGTTCACTCTTTACTCGGATAAAAAATAAAACTAGATTAAGTTCAAACTTTTAAATGTTTTCTAAGCATTTTAGGTAGTTGGTCAATGTCATCTGCGCTAGTGAAAAACTAACATCAAGCCTGCCATTGAAGTAATCTCACAGTGGCCCGGTTATGAGTTATGTGTTGCATACAAGCAGAGTTCTGACTGGTGCTTGGATGAGAAGGGAGAGAAAGCATGTGTCGGAGGGCGAGTTGGAGAAGAACGACAGCATGTTGAAAAGACAGTTACAGTAAGTGTGCAGATGTTATTCTGCCTTGATTGTGGACGACAATAACCTTTCTGTTCCAATAAAAATATAGTTGATCATCAGTCTTTCAATGTCCAGATACATCCCAGATTATTAATTTAGCACCAATAGCTACTTCATTTTTCGGGCTAGTTATTGCCGATTACGCCAGCAGTGGTTCCATCATGGTACAGAGCATCCCTAGTTATGACTTTTTATTATAAACAACACCTTCAAAAATGTACAGTGTATGCCTAGTGTATTTTTGACAGTTGAGTCTTTTGTCGTCAAATCCTTTTGTTTGTGTGTTTCTGTGTGTCTTGACGGCTAATCTCCCAGTTTGCCCACAAAGCCTGCTGGAAATGCCATAAAAATGTCACCGCCGATTGCCGAGAAGACTTGTATTTGCATTGTGTTGG
Organism: Doryrhamphus excisus; assembly: GCF_037039965.1. NCBI lineage: Eukaryota > Metazoa > Chordata > Actinopteri > Syngnathiformes > Syngnathidae > Doryrhamphus > Doryrhamphus excisus. Next base: position 16,622,588 of record NC_136368.1, on the reverse strand, counting down.
AGCGTGGCAGAGTTCACGTAGAGTAGCATGAAACTTGTTGGCGGAGGGATATGAGGGGGAGAATGAGAATAAGGAGAAGAAGAGACAAGGGGGTCCCTCTGCAGCTGTTACTCGCTCACAGAAGACCACAGCTGACAATGAGGAGGGATGAGATGAGAATGGCAAAGCAGATCATGTTTATGGATAACGTGGTGCATCCTACATGTTTAATAGCCGTGTGTGTGACAGGGAGGTGTGTACAACTGCTGCTGTGTGTGACGAACAAAGGTTACTTACAACCAAGAGATCGCTGTTCGCCTGTTGCGGCATAGTGACATTTAAATACACATAAACACACCTTCACTCAGGGGCTATCCACATGTTTCAACCATGTCACGTGACTAAAAATGGTTTCCAGATTGATCAAATCTGAAAACGCTACCTTGTCATTTATGTATGGCTAGCAAACCCACTACAATTTAAAAACGATTACATCACCGCCATATCACTGTCACGTTTAGACAGTTTATCCTTACTTTGCATACAGTATGCAATTGCTGATAAAAGTACATTTTGTTATAACACAAAAGGATACATTTCACATTAAAAAGGCATACGCACGATCCACGAAGTACATGCAATCTTAAGCAACACTCAAGTGTGCGCGTAGCGTCCATTAGCTCCTGACCTCACCTCTCGCTCGTCACCTCATCAAGAAAATGTTCTGAAGCCACAGGATATGCTCGTGAGGCTTTTAACATAGGATGCCTTCCTGCTAGTGAAATGGAGTGAGGCCATAATGTGACAGTCGATAATGTAACAATCTGGGACAGTGGAGTAATTCATCATTCCGCCACATCCATTAGATGGATGCTTTCTTGTCTAATCAATCTAGATATCATTGAAGAAAAAAAAAAAACAACGCCTAAACTACAGTGATGGATGTGGGGAAAGTGTGGGTGACGTAGTGGGGGAGTTGGGAGGACGACGGCAGTGGCAGGCTGTGCCATGCTGGGTCGCTTCATGCCACAGAACAGAGAGAGGTGACTCATGCTATGACTGTCAACCCCAGTTTTAATGCTTTTCTTCATTAATTCATGCATTCATTAAGCAAAAATATTTACTTTCAGTAAATACTTTAAGATTTCTCATTTGGAGAAAAGCTGTCTCGCGATAACAGGGCAATCAGGAGTCAGATTGTGAACTATGGCATCGCTACTATGAATCATAATGCAGTAATATGGAAGTGGCAGTGAACAAGGCATTATCGTAACTCGGCATTTAGTGCTTTACGCACACTATGAACGTTGCAATCCCTCCGTGTTCCCAGCATCAGCGAGTGACGAGATTTGTCAGGTCAAAGCACGTAGATGTTTAACCTTGTCTGCACCTTTAATCACCAAGCGGTTTTATTTATCCTCGTACATTTGATGGATCGCCAACTTGATAACGTGGCAGTCCGCCCTCACATGCACTTCGAGGGGCAGGATGCACACACTACATTTTGCTTGCTATGTCACGCTTTTGTTACTTCTTTCAGGAGAATGACCCTGTGTGTGGATTTAGCCTATCAAGATATTCAGTGAAATTCAAATTCATTCAATGAGCAAAATATTCAAATATTCAATGCCAGAATCCTGACAGCTGACAGTAACAGGCAACTTTGCCAAATCCCTGCAGTGTGCAAGGGCAAGGCACTGCTAGAACAGAATATAAAATGACTGACATGAAAGGTAAAGTACAAAAGAAAAAGTTTACCGAGCGTGTCCTTGATATTCTTCACCAGCGAGGCTTTCTTCAGGCTGTTCTTGCGCTCCACATAGTTTGACGGCACATAGCCCGTTTGATTGGCCGTATTGCGGACGCGCCACCATGTTTTAGAGTCATCCAGCAGGAAGAGACGCTCGTTTTTACGAATGTCAAGTTCCTGGTCCTGCTGGGCCGTGTAGTCCCACTTGGCTACAACAATCACCTCCTCTGTCATCTTTCATGGAGTCCCCCTGAGGAGGGAAGAGCAGGGATACGTGTTATCCTATTGATGACAATAATAATAGAATGTCAACAAGGTACAGCATCACACAAAAGTGACTACACATCTTATCCTTTATTATAGTATATCTTCTCAAGAACACTATAGAAAGTAAACTTAGATATGCTTTAGAGTAGTCAGTGTCTGTCAAAATTCAATTTAAAAATCTGGCTCATGTGAGTCTTGATAAAACCAAATTTGTGTGTGCATACTGCAATGATGAATTGTCTTTTCATAGAAGCACAAGTCTGAAGTACCACTTTCAAATAAAGCATATCTTTGCTAATGTTAGCAAAGATGCTAATAATGATGTGGGATCAAGCTCAAACTCTGACTTGTCAACAACAAGTAGTTCAACTAAGAGATGCCCGAGCGGGGAATCCAACCCGGGGCTCCTCGCTGGGCGTGCTAACCACTGGGAGCCACCGCGCAGCCCAAATACCATACCTGTATTTCATTCATTCATTTTCTACTGCTTTTCCTCACGAGGGTCGCGGGGGTGCTGGAGCCTATCCCAGCTGTCTTCGAGCGTGAGGCGGGGTACACCCTGGACTGGTCGCCAGCCAACCACAGGGCACATATAGACAAACAACCATTCACACTCACATTTATACCTATGGACAATTTGGAGTCGCCAATTAACCTAGCATGTTTTTGGAATGTGGGAGGAAACCGGAGTACCCGGAGAAAACCCACGCATGCACGGGGAGAACATGCAAACTCCACACAGAGATGCCCGAGGGTGGAATTGAACCCTGGTCTCCTAGCTGTGAGGTCTGCGCGCTAACCACTAGACCGCCGTGCCGCCTACCTGTATTTCTTTTATCTCAAAACATTCAAGTTAAGTAGTATTTGAAAACAGAGATTCTATTTATTAGCTATATAGATTCATGTTATTAAGCCCAAGTAAAATGTGTGATTAATTGTAGAGATGTGATTAGCTTGATTAAATTATTCAATCACTCGACAGCACTAATTTATCCTAATACTCACTACAGTTCTTTAAAAAAAATAAATTAGTTGCAGATTAATTTTTAAAGCTGCAAATACACTAACAAAAATAAAGTCGGCTTTAAGCCCTGGTCGTCACATGAACATCACCAGGCCTTAGCCAATGACTTTGCCAGACAACTTCTGAGGGATTAGACAAGTCTGATGGTGCGGCAAGGTCGTGAGAGATTGTCAAGACAAAAATGCATGCCGAGATATGGGAAGCTTGGTTTGTTTCCCTTCTATGAAAAAAAAAAGTTAATCCCACAGTGTGAGAACCAGCCAAGCAATTGGGTTTATATTTAGCTCAGCAGCCTGCAGCTGGAAACACGATCACTGGAATAAATAAGGGAAGTGGAGGAGATACTATGCAATTATTCATTCATATGCACACCCTATTACGCAACTACTAGTGCAACTGTTTATGAAACTAAAACTGAAATCATTTATGAATGAAATGTAACGCTGGTGCACAAATCACAGTAAAAGTTCAGCAACAGGCCACACAGACCTAATGAACGGCTTGGGATAGCTCTAATGGAGGAGCCTTGCAAACCACAAAAGAGAGTTATGGCTAATGAAGAATGCAGCAGCCAAAATTGGCTGACATAAAAAGATCCAATTATTGGTGGAATGATTGATATCTCTGGTGCGCGGGCTGCAAACGGCAGCAGTAAATTCCATCTTCATTAAGCGAGGGAGAGACATTTTAACCACACGCTCGAGATGTGTCCCTACATGTGATCGTAATCTGTATTTTTTTGGTCCGGAACACTCAGTACAATGCAAACGCATGGAGTTCCCACATAGAACACAATGAATGAGGGACAGTAAGTGTGACTGTAGGGTTTTCACTACATGTAATTAATTGATTGTTGTGGCGTGCCACTACAAAATAAAAGCCAACACATCTTAGAAATTAATTTGTTTGTTTTTTTTTAACTTGAAAACAATTTTAAGGAATACCATTGTAAGAATTGATATACATATAAGCTATACAGGTTATTTACGCACATAGACCACAATTATACAAAAAAAAAAATTAACCTTGTATTAATATTTTGATAAGCACTCTGGCACTTATGTCTAACCGGATATGCGGCACGTTGTGTGTTGACTTACACTTTGTTTCTTATTATTGGGAGAATAACAATAGCCCACAAAATGTGTAGTCAAAACGACAGCTTGCCACATGCTAAGCCTATTTATGCCCATATGTGTGATCACTCACATTTCAATATCATTCAACTTTCTGGCATTTTTGTTTACAATGAGCTACAAGTGGCTAATATGTTCATGGGATACATCATCATCACAATCTGCGTTCGTAAAGTATCACTTAAAATCTTGTTATCTTGCAATTGTCTTGCAATGTATTCCCTGACTTTACCAAAGCGAAACCAAACCAATGATGTTAAGACCGATGTGCATACTGAACTGTGATTTGCAGCTAAAAGCACCACCACAACAAGCACGGCAGGGGTGACGTCATTGCATGAGCATGTTGAAAAGTGCTACAATGGAGTAGACAGATGTGCCTCTGCTTGCTGTCACTGAAGCTGTCAAACGAGATTTTAGAGGGGTTGTGCAACACAGCAGTGGGAGAATCTGCATAGCATAGATTTTTACTTCTACTCCGGCTCTTCCTTCCAGAAGCCAGGAGGCGTACACGAACAAGCTGTGGCCTCTCTATTGGCCTCAGGCTACTACTGTACTGCTGAATCATACCAAGCTTCTTTTTTCTTATTTGGCAGTGCAAAGATTGCCCCTGCATAAATGGATGAGTCACCATAATCACTCTACTGTGTTTCAATACAATCATTGCAATATAAACCAGATTAGACATGTTTAGCGGCAAGCACTGCTGCTGACATGCCAACGAGAGCGATGACTTGGCAGTGAAGAACCGATTTGAGATTGAGTCTTGGTCCAGTTGTTCAATATTCTCAAGAAGTGTGAAAATAAACTTCAAATCAAATCAAATGCACCAATATATTCGCTATTTCTCCTCTGGACATTTTCTCTATTTCTCTATATTTTCGCTATTTTCTCCTCCGAACCATCTTAGTCTGGCCTCTCTGACTTTATCTCCAAGCCCTCTAACATGTAATGTCCCTCTGATGTTCTTGTTCCTGATCCTGTCTATCCTGGTCACTCTCATTGTCATTGGGAGTGACAAATCAGTGTGAAATGGCTACGTACAGTAACTACTTGAAAATGTGTACACAGTGTCAACCTGTTTGGGTAATAACTGTAGGTTTCGCACAGTAAGTTTCAAAATAAAAGTATGTCAGCATTAAACTGGATTCTACCACAGCAGCTAAGAAATTGAACCCATTATTTTATGTATTTATATATTTTTAGAAATTACTGCAGTGGCTCTGTAAGATAAGAAAAAAATACCACATGAAAACGGTGCATAAATTGAGGACAATGATGTCAACCAACTGCCATAGGTTGAAAAAGGCAGCCTGGGGGGGCTTTGACATAAACATGTTCCACTGTATCTCCCTTCCCTTTCATGGTATCAATGCATTTGTCTCCTTAACGACACTGCTCGTTTACCACAGAGATGGAACGCCACTTCAAATCAAGCCTGGCCTCCTCTCAGGCCAATTACGTGCATCAGAGTGGCCGTTTGAGCATGCAACACTGCTCCTCCTGACATCTGCAAACACGCCAGTGCCTTGGCAAGTCAGTGTTGCCATACAAAACAAATGATTTAGTTTATTAAATAACTCCCAGCTTCTAACTGCAATGCTATCCAAATATATACACAAAAGAGAAAATACCTCTGGAGGTTCATTCCTTTGAACATTGAATGAGCAACAGGCTGCTGAACTGGTCTTCACCAGCCCTCCATGATGGCCATTACTGAGACGGGAAAGCTCGGGGTCTCTTTCAACAAGGCACAAAGAGAAAAGGGACGTAAAAGGGGATTATTTGAAAAAAAAAAAAGGAGGAGATGTTTAAAAAGAAGAAAAGGTCTGGCAGCGCTTTCTGTGTTTGCCACTCAGGTCAAACACAAGCAGCATTCAACCAATGGGAACCCATAACACCTCCCAGCCCCCACCCTTCTGCATCCCACACAGTTTCAAGAGGGAAGCAATACGAGAACATTTGGAGTAACCTAAATAGACCGGAACATGACGGAACAGAGCCAGGCGCTCTCAATTTGAGGCTCCACAATGTTAATCAGCCCGATGGTCCTATTCAATAGTGAGGAGCTGGATCATTTTTATGAGTACAGCTGCTGCTGGTGGTTTAAAAAAAAAAACAAAGATGTTGACTGGATGCTCTTGGAACACATTAACTTAACAAGCTTTCAATCTGTCTCAACACATAAAGTGAGGATTTGTAGCCATAAATCTTGAGGTGAAAACTCATTCTGAAGTTGAAATTGTTTGATTACCTGTTTAAAATAAAAAAGAACCATCAACCCTTCAGACAGTAATACACTCCAGATCAAAATCTAAGACTAGTTGAAAAATTGCAAGAATTTACATTTTGCATTGTTGGATCTTAAGGAAGTGCTCATCATCAATGATGCAGATCATGCTGATACATGGATTAACTATACATTTTTCACTGTATTTATTGGTCGGGGCGTTGAATGACTACGTATCTTCGTTGGGGTTGGGTCTCTGGCATCAGCAATGTGAGCAAAACATAACTCTGGCTTGCTTTCTTTGTGTAGCGGGCAAGAGATGGTGGTTGACGGGGGAAGCGCTGGTCAAGCCATTACAACAGTCAGCAAGCTGCATTGCCGCAAGCTGAAATGTTATTTTGTTTCTATTCTAGTGGGGAACCACCCCCTGCCCCTAATGCAGAGTTCCAACTGCACATTAATATGCTTTAAATGTAACCATAATAGCACCCCCACCCTCCCACCGTCCATACAGTGAGCTATGGATATTTATACAACCAGCAGCTACAACACGCACAGAACATTGTGGTAATGATGTGCGTAAACTACCTGATCGCTATTGTGCGAGTCCCCAGAGTGTAAGCGGCTCGTGGCTGCATAAGTGAAGGCAGCCTGAGAAGTTTCAGAATCAAGACAGTGACCTACTTGCTGACGTATAAGTAAGTAAAATATAAATCAAATACAGAGCAACTAAGATACAAATAATGTACACTGAGATTTATAGAAACAAAAAACATGGCAGGTGAAAATAAATAAGAAAATGAAAGTTTGTGGTCAGGGTTAATTTTTTATTTATTTATTTTGTTTTACACCTGGGTAAAAACATATGTTTTCCCGGGTAATCATGGGTAAAATGTGGTAGAAAGGGGGCAAAATTGTGGCGAGATACCATTGATCCATTAAATAAAACAGGATTAAGTCCTCATTTTAATGAATTAATTTATTCCCAATTTTACAAAGACATTAGCTTTGACTTCAACCCCTTGAAACACCTTTACAAAAGACACTTTCTAAAATAGAAGAGTGGATCATTCACCCATGTTAACAGAATGATTTAAGTCCTTTTATTAACAGTGCACTGTATGAGCCGCGTGTGACTGTGGACATCATTTAAAGTTCATTCGCAGCTGCTGAGTGGATGACAACACACACACATCAAGTGGGAGAAGTGTGGAACTGTGCTCATCGCTTGCAGTTAAACTCTCGACTACCAAGCAAGACCAACTGTGCTTCTGCCAACTCAAGACCCTGCAGCAAGTGTGTGTGTGTGTATGCGTGCATGTGTGAGCATGAGAGACTCCTGTTTGTGTGCCGTCTTGAATTCTCCAGAGAACCCTGTGGCACTCGATCCATCTCATAAATAAAGCAGGACTTCCTTCAGCTGCAACCATGTGCTTGTGTGTGCATGTGTGCGTGTGTGCGTGCGTGTGAGAGAGATGAAGGCAGAAGGGTGGAGACAGTGGGTCAACAAATGGATTAGGAAGCCTATCATATGCTTCCACTCAACCCTGCAGCAATCACGGTGCACCCCAGGACTAATGCCCTTGAAGACAACATCACAAAATGAGATGGCTGTTGACGTCAGCTATGTTTATACTACAGGGTATGATGACCAATTGGGATTTTTTGGTTAAAATCCAATCTTTTATGTGGTTGTTCACATTAACAAAATAATGTGACTTGTAAATGTGAACGCGATGCGTCAATTTCAAGGATTTTGTGCCACCGGAGTCAACATTTTCTTAACCAAATGATTCCTTGTAGGAGAGAAAAAGGGCAAGAATTTGTGCTGCGGCACTTCGTAGAGAACCTGCTGCGATGTCAGTTCTAAGGAGCATGTTAGTGGATGTCACAGTGGTGAGTCATTTACATGAGCCCCTTCAACTTTTGCCGACATCTGTGAGTACCTTTAACCAAGTCTTGCATGACAGAACACACCTTTTGATGACATACACATAGGTCAGAGGTGTCCTGATCATTCAGACTGCAGCAGATCGGATTTAAATTCCGGTGTATAACCCGCTCCTTCTTTCTTAAAGTGCTAACCCTTGCTCCCTCTGCCTACACTGCAATGGCCCTACAGTGAAAACCCTTCAGATGTGAATTGGACTGGTTAGTGGAGAGCTGAGACCTCTCACAGCCTTCACAGGAGTAATTGTAGACTGTTAATGAGGGCGAACCTCAGAGGGAGGCATGTTAACATGGCCTACGTGGCTCTATGGGGAACCTGCTAAGCGTGCGTCACTCTGTGAAATACTGGCAATATTGCAGTCTGGCTGATTGTCTATTCGAAGTGCCAAAGGCAGGAGAACAGTCACTTAATCAAATGAATTAGAGCATGAAGGACCGTGGCCTCCGCTACAAACACAGTAGTGGAATAAACAAACAAATAGTTTCACTCCTCCAGTCACAGAGAAACTGAGCTAATGATAAAACAATGCAGAGCGCCTGGAATGGGGGTTCTCTTCCCAGATCTATGCTTTTATTTTGTCTTTGGACAATGTGATATTAGAAAATAATCAACAATCACCACGCAGAATTGAATTGACTGAACTGTCTCTGCCAGTCATCAACAAAACTGTAGTAGCTAAAAAACAAGTATCTTCCTTTGCTTTCAAACTAGCCATTAAACGAACAATGATGCTGAATTCAACATCAATGCAATATCTTTTTTTTTTTTTTACTAAGAGCACTGTGGCACCAAAAAGAAACAAATTTAGGAGCGTAAACAGAAAATTTAGTGGCACATTTTTAAACGATTCTTAAAATGAGAATCATTTTAGTCCTCACATTCACTTGACTCTGTAGTATCTTCTGACATCACTGCAGCATTCACATCATGCTCACAAACTGGAAGCAGCTTTGACTCATTCCCATCTTCCTCAATAGTTTCCCTCTCTGTATCCCCCTCAGACGGAATCCCAGAGCAGGATTAGGCCTGCTGCCCAGTGGTAGTACAAGCACCGGTTGATAGAATGTTACTTCAGTTGAAGGAGTTCGGAACTCAAGATGGGGTGGCTGATGACAGAAATGAAGGGTGGTGAGGCCAGAACAAACACACTTTTGGGGAAAAAAAGTAGAATGCATGGGAACAAAGAGCTTAACATGCTGACTGAGCAGTGAAAATGCAGGCAGATGCTGGTGGTAGCACAAATCCTCTTTCTCTTTCCTAGAGAAGAAGTGAGCTCCATTGTCTTTTAACACAGTAAACACTGCCAGTTTAATGGCTGCCTACTGCCCAGATTACAGCTGATTACAATAACAATGGGATGACCTTTATCTTGCCACCCAGTCGCGCTAGTCACCAGTGTGCCCATCTGTGCAAAGCTCTTCATTAAATTCTTTGCTCCAATAAAGACCCTGGGACCAATTCATGGGATAATGTACACTGGTCTACATCAGTGCCACGAGTGGTATTGTGCTGATAATCAGGGATTGCAGGGAGGTAACCACCTGTGATATATAGTTGACTCATTCATGGTAGAACCTACAATCCGGAAATCCGCTCGAGAGACTGTGTGTGACTTCATACTCCATGTAGTGTGTGCTCCCAAACTGCAGGGGGGCACTGTATCAAAAACAAAAGTCTGCCATTGTTTACTCGACTTCCAACATAGTGACACCTGGTTGTCTTTCCACGTGTCTCCATCCATGTAGAGTGAACATTTTGGAGGGTGCGTAGAGCGGCAATTTTCCGCATGAAAGGGGCCGTTTGAACGGTTGTGTTTGTGAAAATGACGTAATTTCTCCGCACGGAGCTGTGCGGACTTTGCAGATGATGGAAGCATAAAACAGGCTTTTGGGTTAGGTTTAAAGTGCTCATGACACCAAAACACACGTTAATTTTCAAATTTCCGCTGTGAAAAAATAACATTGAAAGTCATATCTTGTATTAGATGCATGCTGGAGTTCTATTTTTAGAACTTCCGTCATTTCTTCCGGGTCTGGGGAGGGCGGAGCAAGTGACATCAGATCTTTTTTGAGGGTTTCGTAGTTCAAGAGAGTCAATAGTCAATAGCCTTTTTCTAGGGTCTGTATTGAGGAGGATTGAGGAGTACAGATTGTGGGTGATTTGTGGCTGTGTTTTCTTTGAGTGTGGTAAGGATTAAGGTTAGGTAAGAGAGGCTTTCGACAAAGGGAATTATAGACCCTGGGCATCCATCCAGAAAAACTCAGACCAAGCAAGTATTGGTGGTCCTTGGTATACTTTGTTCCACCTTTCACCGTTTCGTGGTTACATAGAATAAACAAATTACTTAATTTTGGTCGATAAACATGCGACTCACTCAAAATGGAGTTACAAAGTGTTGCGCTGCAAAACAATATGCAGCTTGTGATGCGCCACACTATTGTCACGAACATTTTGCTGGTCGATAATAGCTAGCAGCCATAGCTAGCAACCCAGCCTCCACAAAGCAGCTGAATGAAGAGTAGATGAAAGCACACTCTCTTCCTTCATTGAACTTAGAAAAAGAGAGCAGAAAAACGAGATGCTTTTGTGAGCATGATGTTCATTTCTCCGTGAGCATATTAACAAATACGTACGTTTGATGATAGTGTTGTGCATTACAAGTGTTTAATCTGGGAGATAACATTTATATTGTGTGCAGAATGAGAGCTGGTCTTCTTACATGGCACTGTGACGAGAACGTTTGAACCTGCTGATTGGTTGCACTGAGTTAGAAGTCGCCCAGATTTGCATGTTAATGTTTTTTATGCTACACGAATAATATATCTTTTTGGGCCGTTGCAGCCACTTTGTTCTGCAGTCCTTTAACGCACCATAGTGTCATGTGATGCAAGTTGAAACTGTGTATATCTTTGTCGGACACCGCTTCTCATCTTGTCCTTGCTCACAAATGTTAATGCTATGCGTGGATGCATAGAGGTGAGGTTTAATGATAATGTTGTAAGCTCTGTGCTACCAAGTGCCTTTTTGTTTGATATGTAATCTCCTGCTTTTTTTTTAGCTCATATGTCCATTTAGTGCAGTATTAAGCCTCGTATTGAGTTAATTCCATTATCGATTTTTGTACTTTATGTACCTTTGCTTTGAGTGTTTATGTGTAACCTCAGGTGCATTGTCTGGCCGATTATTGCCATTTTGTTGCAGACCACAGCAAAACACAAGCAAGAGACCACAAAAGGCTCAGCTTGTCACCACTAAATACACCAAACAGAAGACAAACACACCGTGTTCCAAAACTTGGACAACTATACCCTTGGCTACTCTAAACCAGTAAATTTAAGACGACATCTCCCCTCTGAGACTCACTCTTACATTAGTAGCCTATGTATGCAGTTTGCAAATAAGACACAGGATGTTTTGAGCAACGATTAAGGCCAGAAATACTATACAGACCATGCCTTCATCAAACAGCTAGGACAGTGCATACAAGCCAGTGAATTTTACACCGGACTGGATCAGGTCCGGAACCGCAACTGTTTCAGTGTGAGCCCGGTGTGCCTGTCACCCACACATCAAACAACAATGTTGTAATCTTCTCTCTGGAAAATAAACTCCAAGCTCATACCCTTTTGCTTTTTTGGAAGCTACTTTTCTGGTACCCTTATTTGGTTTGCTACAGTTACACAGGATGTACTGTAATGCGAAGCATTTTTATCGTGAAGGTTTACATTGTGCTTGTCTTTGTTTTATAGACTGTACAACACATAATAAACATATAAAATTACAATGCCCCATGTAATCCTGGAGTCACTGTATATTTGACTGGTGTTTTTACAGTATGTCGAGTTAAAAACAACAGAGTACTCCTGTCATAGAGAGGATCTTTAGCTGAGACAATTTCTATCCAAGAGAAGACTGAGTAGCAAGAAAACTAAGCACTGCAGCCACGTGGGAGACTGTGGAGAATAATACTGCATCGTCCACAGCTACAGCAACAAGATAAGCAAATGTTAATCTTCACTATTATAATTTCTAGATGTCTATCCTCAAATGTTACAATGACAAAGTATCTCTCAGTATGCTTTTTGGCCAATGGAAAAGTGACGAGGCACTGTGCACCAGAATAGGGGCCCTGTACCATAGGGCATCATCATTTTAAGACTAATAAAGCATACAAAAGTTTCGATGAGGTAATGAAGCGAGTTTAGTTTCTGCAGCACATTCCTGGCAGTCTTTATTCCGCACGGCTTCCACATACCTGACATGTCAAGCGAACCTTGTCCTGTAAAACCACCAAAGTGGCCTTTAACAGAAGGGTGTGTCTGCAAGAAAAGGTGCGCCATGCAAAGTGCATTACCTATCTATCTGCCAATACTTGCAGCACGCCTGCTCAAATCTCTAAAGTTAACATAAATAAAAATAAATAAATCTGTCTGGCACGGAGGAGGAATCCCACATCTGTGTAACATTGCAGCTACCATTGAGAGCCATTCAAAACAATGACAGGCTACATTGACCAAATGACATTCACTGTTAGCTTTCAACACAAACAACACCATGAAAAATAAACCTACTAACATTGTTTAACAAAAACAACATCTCAAGGAAATAGGTCCAGCTGTATTAAGACATGCCTGTAGATGTCTCAGTCACTGCTTAACACAGCTCCTGCACGTTTATGTATATTACAATTTAACTATGATTCATTAAAGCACTTTTGGTTTACTACGCTACATGATGCATGTTACTAAGAAAATAGGGCCAAATGCGGAGCAAGCGGAGGAGGAGGAAGCACCGCGTCTGACCGCTGGACAAAGACCCTCAGTAAATAACTCAAAGTGACGACGGCACGCAGGCGTTTCTCCCATAACTTTTACAGCTGTTTGCAAAAATATCTCCAAAACCATAATAATACAGAGTAAAAAGTTGCTAAGTTGTACTGCTTGTGCTTACCTTAGTGTTAGCTCCAGGGAGAAACGGCGACACACACACAGCAACCAGGAGACAGCCGCCTAGCTAACAAGTACGTAACTTGAATAATGGACGTTTAATAAACACCAAATGGCGTATTTACAGTTTCTCCCTTTTAGATTAAAGTGCAGAGAAACAGTTCGAGATATATTGGCTTTTTTTGTCTGTCGCAGGTTTCACTGGCTTCAGCCTTCCACACTGTAGTCACTGGGAACAAGCTAACTATGGCTGACGTCGTTACATCCGGCAAGCACTTTCAAAATAAAACAATCCACTAGTGTTGGGCGATGTTGCAAATTTTTGGTATTGCCGATACTTTCAGGATTCTTGAATGAGGACAGCGTTTTTTTGTTAAAATGTTAAAATATAACACTTATTTGTGAACAATTAATGTAGAAATACCACAATATGAAACAATGTCGCAATATCAACTAAATGTGAAAATGATTCCCTTTTATAACATACAATTGTTTGAGCAAAATGCAACATAACTAAATATAAGACAAATAATGGTATTGGCTCCCTTTCAGATCATTTGTTTTTTTGCCCCCATAGAACCCCCTGAGTTTGTATAAATATAACAATTCCAACCATGTCGTGTAATATGAACAAATTATCATAAAAGAGCAGTTAAAAAACACAATTCTCATCACACCAGGATTGAATGTTACTGTCCTTATTATATGTATTATTATGTTATTCAAATCAATAGTTTTTAAGTTTGCTGTGAATAAAGTCAGTCAAAAACGAAAGCTTAATGTACAAAGGTCAGTTTTTCTTAGTTTTTTATTTTGAACGTATTGTAATTTCCGGTTTGAGTCGCCCGATGATGTCTTGAAGTGCCTGCTGGTGACGTCACTAACTCCACGACCGGCACAAGAGATCGTTGAGGAAGAGCGACACATAGTGGGGAATCATGGAGAGATTAAAAAAATATACACTGTATATTGTTTCCAAACTTAATATATATGAGGTGAAATAAATAGATCATATAAATTATTATTATATTGTTACACAGGCAGGTGCATGAGTTACATGTAATCAGTGTGTACCATGATGTGTGTGTAAACAACTAACAAATTACCCTTTTGTTTGGTTGCCCCTTCACCGATGTTAGAAGTTACCGATGTTGTCGCCTATAAGAAACTTTCAAATGTCATAAAAAAAGTAGTTGGAGGCATAGTCTTAATAAAAAAAAAAGAATATTTGGGGTTCAACTGTACTGTATATAAATATTCATTGTGGTGAATATCATTTTATAGGCCTGATATTTGCCTTTATTCAGCAGTTGACTAATGCATCAATCTTAAAGGTAAGAAATGCAACGAGTGACATTTTATTCATGTGAGATTGTTTGGTCTTGTTGGAGGCTGTCATTCCTTCCTCCAGTTTCGATCACAAGGGGGCAGAGCATCCCTGGAGCTCAGATGAGCTTCCCTAGACTTTCATCTTAGTGTGTGCTTGCACGTTTCATGACTCTATGAAATAAAAATCAAATTTTACATGCACCTTTACGTAACCACACATCAACACAATGATTAGTAGTAGAAACAACGGCTGCTGTCGTTATTATCATTTTAGTTTTTGTAACAATTTGTGGGAAAAAAAGGTTCACCATGTAAAAGCATGAGGTCAGCTGAGGTCATGCACGCAAAGTTGTAAAACATTTCAAATTGTACCTTCATTTGTTGCGACACTGCTAAATAAAAAAAGTCCTATATTTTGTCATTGTAGTTCTTTTTACACTTTGAACATTAATTGAACGACAGTTTGACTCAGCATGTTTGTATTCATTCCTATGGGAGGGGTTCCACTAAAGGTTTACATAGGAATTACACTGGTTATTATCTATGTTGGCTGACGCTTCATAAAAAATGCAAAATCAATCTCCTCACACCTCTTCGCATTCACTCGAGGGGGATGAATTTCTAATTTATCAAGTCAGGGTTACACATTACACTGCTCTTCTACAGTATGCGGCACCGCTTCCACCGGCCCATTTTCCTTTACCACCCTCCCTCCAGCTCTCACCTGCTGGAGCTCAATAATGGCAGTGAGTGACTGCTGAGTAGGGTGCAGCTACAGTTACAGCATCCAAGGAGATGTTTTATTTTGGTCCAAGGAGTTGCCTGCCTTTAAGTCCACCTGATTGGAAGTGATGATGTTGCTCTGACTCAGTGGCTCCTGTGTAATGTGGTCTATCTTAGTGGTATGCAGGCCCTCACTTGAGTCACGCTTCAAGTGCCTTCAATGCACCATACTGTAGATAGTATGGTAAAACACGTGCACACATAGTAGATTGGTTAAAGGCTTAGTATAGAATTGCGCCCTGTATGTTTTTTTTAAATAGATACAGATTTATCCATCCATCTACTTCTGCTTATCCAGGGTTTGGCCACGAGGGCATCAGCCCAAGCAGAGGAATCCAGACTTCCCTCTCCCTGTCTGATCAGTCCAGCTCCTCCCGGGGGATCCGGAGGGGTTCTCCAAGCTTGAGAGGCATCCTAACTAGAGGCTTGAGCCACCTCATGTGACTCCTCAGATGTGTAATGTGAAGGTTGTACTTTTATGAGGAACAGTGGCTCCTCCCAGATCACCCTATCTCTAAGGGAAACTCATTTTTGGCACTTGTACCCGAGAGTTTGTCCTTTTGGTTCACTGCCCAAAGCTCATGACCATAGATTAGGGTAACAATGTCGATTGACTGGTAAATTGAGAGATCCTCCTTTCACATTGAAGTTTAACCCAGCAAATGACAGGGGAGACGGTTCAGAGTACCCACATTTTTTGGATTCTCTAGAGGGCATACTGGAGAGTCCTGTTTCTAGGGATTCCCTTATTTTGTGCTCAGGGCACCAAAAGTGTCATTGTTTTGATTTTTCACCGTTCACAATTTTTGACAATAGAGACATCCATCAACAAATGTTAGTCTATCCATTAGTATGCTAACAAAGAGTGCCAAAAATGATATCGTAAAAACACCAAAATACTTCATGGAAATGGGAACCTCCCAAAATAATACTTCTCAATCCTGAATGCACCTGAGAAGAAAGTTCCAAAATATCGATGGACCTTTATCCGATATTGTACCCTCCAACTATATCTAGTGGTCATTAAAAGTCTAACACAAAGCACTACAATTCCAAGCTGCATGTAATGTAACAAAATGAGACAGGCATAGTGTACATTTTCTTTGAGTCAAAAAGAAACCTTATATCAGATGTTACTTTGCACGAGGGTGGGGGGGGGGGTGTCAGCTTGACATGTCTGCAACACTTGTCCGGACAAATAGAACAAAGACAATCTTCTAAATAAAGGGGCAGCTGGGTTCAAAACATCCCACTAATCTTTGCAGGGATTTATACGCCTGGAAACACAACACCGAGTTAAATGTGTGCGGATTTGCCGTGTCATATATAGACCCTCATCACTCGCCATGGCAAAAAACGCAGACGGCGAAAACGACAGCTAGCAGGATCATCATCGTCAAAGGTGACTCAATGAGGTGACAAATCACCATGCTAACCCGAGGAAAAACGGTCAGGGATGAAACGGAGTGTCTAGCGTCGCAAATTAAGTATCAAATTACTAAAGATTGTTAAATAGAAAAGACAGAAGCAGAACTGGAGGTAGCAGACATAAGGATGCTGAGGTTCTCTTTGGGAGTGACCAGGATGGATAGGATCAGGAAGGAGTACATCAGAGAGACATTACATGTTAGAGGCCTTGGAGATAAAGTCAGAGAGGCCAGACTGGGATGGTTGGGACATGTCCAGAGGAGAGATAGTGAATATAGATTAGTATTATTTCTTTTTCTATTATTTTCATTATTTTCTTACATTTTTAAAGGTTTACTGGGCTGCCGAGTGGCTAGCACGCAGACCTCACAGCTAGGAGACCCGAGTTCAATTCCACCCTCAGCCATCTCTGTGTGGAGTTTGCATGTGTGGGTTTTTCTCCAGGGACTCCGATTTCCTCCCATATTCCAAAAACATGCTAGGTTAATTGGCGACTCCAAATTGTCCATAGTTATGAATGTGAGTGTGAAGGATTGTTTGTCTATATGTTTGTCTATATGTAAATTGGGTATACCCCGTCTCTTGCCTGAAGACAGCTGGGATAGGCTCCAGCCCCCCCGCGACCCTCGTGAGGATAAGCGGTAGAAAATGAAAGAATAAATGAATGAAGGTTTGCTGTTCTGCTGTATTGGTGTGGAATTGAAATTTCTAGATTTGCTGTGACATCATATTGCATAAAAAAATAGTCCTTTTAACTAGAAGTTTTCTGGATTACTGTAGATAGATTAGATGTTTTCTGGGATGAAGCCCAACTTTTTTTCTTAGTATCCCTTACACTTACTCTGTTATAAGTTTCTTTATTTTCCAACTCTGTGTCACATTTTCTCCATCAAGCAGTCATTTCTTACTCATTCTTCAAATATTTCAGTCAGTCACATCTCACATGTGAGACAAGAAATGTCACATGACATGACTGTAAATATGAGCCGGTACCTTCCTGTTTAAACAATTATAGTGTCATGCCCTGCCTCTTGCATGTAGCGTAGTAAGTCTTAAAAGACATGTGAGATGAAACATGGCTGTAGCAAAGTGACTTTAGTGATTTCAGCATTTTTGTACACGCAATGTTTTCTTAATGATATATGTCAATTCATTTCTAACTGTAATTCAGGCAATTTTGTACAGATTTTTTCGGTGACTCATCTGTACCACTAGGATCTAGCAAATTACTTAAAAAAATCTAATTGGATATAATGGAAAAAGAAACACCATAATCTATTCCATTGTAAAAGCAGTTTTAAGTTGCATTTCTTATGTCATCTGACATACAAATATAAAAAGAAATGAAATACAACAAACCGCGAAATCTTACCATTAATGAAAGAATACGACAAATCAAAAATCAAACGAAATTGCCATCCTTGTGCAAAAAAACACAAAGAAGCCAAAGCAAAAGCAAAACATGCACAGTTCCTCCTTTGTCAAAATGTAGCATTTCCCATGAATTCGCATGATATTTTGCCATGAAATATTCTTTAATCTATTTATCGGGGTCATTGGAGTCATTGGATCAGGGGCTGATCTGTTTTTCGCTGGATCAAATTATGAGATTCTTTTTCGTGAACAACTCGAAGATATTTGTAGCATTCATTCCTCACGACTCATGACACTCATGAGGGAAGAGTCTTATTGACAACATTATTGGATTATACAGTATAATAAACCAAACGATGTGCTGTGCTTCCTCATGAGGCACGTTTGACTGATTTTGGTTTGGAAAAATCCTTACGTTTATGTGTTTTTTTTATGTGCGGTAGGCTCCGTGGGAGGATAAGTAGGAGTATTTCAGCAGTAGGCATGGGCCGGTTACTGGTTTCATGACTATCATAACCAAATAAGTCGCAAGTCTCATTGTTTAATTGCTTGTAAACACATATTGACTGTACATGTTGCAGCTTAAATTATATACATTTACAAGGTTTACCCCTTTTACAATATGTTTCCTTATTTTATATGCATTTACAGTGGCAGCAGAACTCGATGAAGGTGTCGTTATTCCACCAGTACTGCCGCGCTGTTGTCATCGTTGTCGGTCGACATACTACTCCCAGCAAAGGTCACCAAATGTGGAGATGTGATTCAGAACGAGACAGAAGTCAAGGGTAACTTGTGTAAACCATTTACTCTACACTAAACAACAAGCAACAACTACTTAGCAACGGTTGCTAACAACAATCACATTACCCGGAAATAGAAGTGAAACTCGCTGACGCAAACAAATAAATAAAATCTTAGCAATTTCAAACACTTGTGGACAAGTTGTAACCTGCACATTACATAACATTCCGAGTTTTTAAAAATTATTTGCGTTGTGACCTTTTTTGAGTCACTGATAGAGCCAGTGATTGCATTTATTTGCAGTTTGCTTCTTAGTAAGAAAATATTTATTGCATTGTCACATGAGTCGCAGGATTAGCCACCATAGACGCATTAAGAACTGCATTTTATTTATTTATTTTGAAATAATTCAGTTATTTTCTCTTCCCTCATGTTCTGTTACAGTGTTTAAAAATGACCGTTTCTTTTCAAGAAAGATATTTCAGTACATTTTAGAACTATAACTGTGATATTTTTGTCCAAGGTGCCCAAGGTTATCATAGCGTCAGAATCTCACACTGGCCCATGCCAAATCGGCAGATATAAAGTGTACTCAACCTGATTAATTATGGGCACCTTAAAACATTCCTGCTCGACTTGCTAAGCTGTTCCCTTTCCTCATGGGGGAAGGAGCTCAAAATGATTCCTTCCTCTCCATCAGATACAGTTGCTCTTTTGAGACCTTTGTTTTGGCGCCAAATTCAATTGCCGGGATCTATTTCAACCAAAGACTTCTTCTAGATGATCACATTGAATCTTGGATGACCCACAGAAATTCCAGCACAATTGGTTGCTGGGGCATTAATGATTGACGATCCAAAAAGTGATGACGGGGTCCATCTTTCCTGACCTTTCCGAGCAGACTCTTTGGCAGCACAAGTACACGGCGAGCTGAAGCATCAGGAGAGACCTTCGCCATGCCCATGACAGCTGCAGTTTTATCCCCTTGGACTGCACAGCTGAGCTGGTCGACAAGGTTTATAATGGGAGGGGGGTCACTATGGGCCACATGGATGGCTCCACACTAACAGGTCAGAAGTGTTGAGACACCTGGTCTTGGCTGTTGGTGGCAGGTTCAACAGCTTCCAGATTTTGTCTGGAAGGAAGGAATTTTGTATTGTGACTATGGTTGGGCGATATAAGCCAACTCTGCTAGCTTCCATACATGCGCAGAGGCTCTGGCAACCTTTGCCGGTGTTTATCGCCATTTCTAACTGTTTACTTCCGGAGGAGGCGTTTTAGTGTTTATAGTGAGAGCGGTCCGCCGAGTAAATACTTGGCCACATGAACGTTCCTTCTTCTCACAATGACAGCATAGTCGACTTCAGCGTGGACTACTACTCTGGCTTGTTTACGTTTTTCATTTATAATAATAAAAGTAATTTTCTTATCACTGGAAGACTCTTTACCGGTGTACTTTTACTAAGCTTACACAACACTCTGCTAGCTTATTTCATTGTGGATATAAAGCTAACAGGTTAATTTCCACGACACAGACTGGCTGGGCTACAAAAACGGGTGACATATTGCCACCCTTTTCGTTTGCCTCTCTTCTCTCACCTCTCTCCCTTTCTTTTTTCCACTCCCAGCAGCATAATTTCACTCCGCTCTGCCGCAACCGCCGACTGACAGGCAACACCTGCTGCTACAAAGCACCGTGAAGGCAATAGTGGACCAAACCATTTCATGTAGCCAAGGGGGTGCTCAGTCAATATGGAAGACGACTTTTGGTCAATGTGGATATATAACTGTTAGTACCAATTACATTAGATTGTCGTGATCTTTTTTTTCTGATAGCAAAATTATTTACCAATATATTGCAGCAATTTCAGTCGTGGGCCCTTGGAATCGTCCTAATAAAAATCATGTCCCATGTCATTTAAAGACACAGTAATCCAATCTGTTGCTAGTCATGTTCTCCCTAACAAACACAACATGTTTCTTTGTCTACTATTGAACCGCATGTCATCTGATTTCAATTAGCAAAATGGAGACAAAGGAGAGAACATCTTGTTTGTCCACGCATCAAGTCTAGAGTGTAAACTTCACTCAGATTTTTAAAAATTATGTTTATTATTTGGCTCCTTGTGGATGTCCAACAATACAGTGTTTTACTTATAGCATAATCTTTAAATCCATCTGTAATTTATATTGCTTTGCCACAGTTATGCATGTTGCAACAGAAAAGAGCCACAAAATGAACTTAAGACTTAATAATACAATTTTAATTTGACAACATAAAAAGAAAAAGATTGGTAAGTAGTCTTGTCCCATTATTGACTGATTCAATAATCGAGTAACCATAAACTATATCTGGTCATTTGAATTAAAGCTGAAAAATGCCGTGTGACTCACTATGTGGCGATAGATTAATAATGTGTTATGCAATGACAAAGTTATAAGTAAATATAATGAAGGATAAGGATATCATACTGGTGCATATTTGTTGGAAATAATCTAAAGGTACTGATAAAAAAAATGCTGATGGTTTTAAAGTAAAAATGGTCTTGTAAGTATGACAAAACTTGCAAATGTTTATTTGAAGGAGTAGAAATTACAACTTTATTCTCATAAGATTACAATTATTGTCATAAAGTGACTTTTTAAACCTCGCAAAATGACGATTTTATTCTCATAAGATGGCTCACAATATTTACTCATACTTTTTTGTAACATGATGACTGAATTATTTTTTTATTCTTGGAAAATTATAAAAAAATTCTCAATAAAATAAAACCTTTTTTTGTTATTTTAACCTTTTAGTAACACTGCAATTTTACTGTTGTGTAGATGTTTTTTCATACTTAGTTTTTATTCAGATTTTTTAAATGTAAAAATACAACTTTTCTCACTATACCACAACACTACATTATGACTTTCTATAATTGTTTGTATATTTATTTGTACAAAATATCTGCATATTAAAGGGGAAAATGATGTTCATTTTTCAACCATTTGTATTGAGTTGTGGGCTCCTATAGAGCAGTTACACACAATAACCCACACAGAAAACTTTTTCAATTTTGCAGAATCCGCACCTATTCCAGCTGTATTTCCTTTAATTTGTGCTTTATTAATTGATTTGTGTTTTAATTTATTCCAATGGCCTGCCTCCAGGCATGCCCACTCCGCTGTGATTGGTCACATGGCCAAAGTGCTTCCTAAATATGAACCATTTAAGAAAGCCCGTCCCTCTGTGATGTCACAAAGGAACAGAGCGTTTTAAGCCATCCCAAAAGTCTTTTAAGATTCACTTCATCTGAAACTTTGGCATCATTTTCCACAACAATACAATATTTATAGGTCAAAAAAGCCATGTCATGCCATGCTAGCGTGCTAATGCATTTCAGCAGTAACCATAACCAGAATCAGCTTTGGTTAAAAAGAGCAATACATTTAGCTGCATGAAACAACTCCCCTCATTTTTGTCCTCCCTCCCCATACAAACTAATCTCTTCATGGTTGTGCCACAAATAGAGCACTCGGGGCTTAGTGAAGCACTGCTGACGTGTTTCTCACTGGAGGGAGTCCAGGGACCATTGGGTCAGGAAAACCTGAGAGAGAGCGAAGCTTTGGATGAAAGAACGCTGCACTATATATGTGTGTGTGTGTGTGTGTGTGAGGGTGAAGAAAATAGCGCTATAATTTGGCACCATGTGGGTGTCTGTCATCAGCACGTCTGGATACAATATCCAATACGGTGGACGTTTGGGATTGTATACGTCTTCCCCAGTGAGTGAAAGTATGAGACACACAAGCGGAATGGGGAGGGGGGGGGGCATCTTGGACACCTGACCCTTCTACTGAACAAATATTGTGATGTTATGTAAGTTGTGTTTGTGTCAGATACTCCTGACATGGCTTCTTTCAGGAACAGGTTGGGGGGAAACCAAACAAAAATATTAGATTGAAATAATGGCGGATAATGAATGGCATAACATGGTGACCAACATAAAACTCCCCATGAGTGACCGTAAAAGGCCACATGGTGAGTGAGTGAGTGAATGGGGGGCCTCCGGGGTTATCTCTGAGAAGCACTGCTTTATTTATAGTGCTAAAAAAAATCTCTCCAAAAACCACCCACCCTTTTTTTAATGTTGCCCCTCCTCCATTTTCAATTAGCCCCTCATGGGTGGAGTAATGCAATCAGGAGTGACTACTACAGATCTCCCGAAGAGTATCGCCTCAGTCTGATCCAGACTCCGCACAGGCGCAAACTCCCCACACAGGAAGGTAAGACCAGACTCTGTTCAACTATCCATCCACCATCATCTTTCCTCCCAAGCCATTCTCTCACCAACCCCCCCCCCCCCCCCCCCCACTTTCCATCTTCCCATCTCCAGAGTTCTCCTCACTTTTCCACCCTCCTTCTCCTCCACCAACCATCCCAGGCCTCCAGGCAGTAGCCTCTTTGGTTCTTCTATCCTAAATGTACGCCCAATGAGCCTGGAGGCCATTTCCATTCCACCTTTATTTCCTTTCATTCCAGCTCCTGAACGTGTTTCTTTGGCGCCAGTAATGATGCCTGGTGACCAGGAAGTAGTCATATTCAGTTGGAATAGGCTCCATCTTTTAACAAGCCCGAACAAGATAAAAAAAATATAGAAAGTAAATAGCGAAGTGATTCAGTTAATTAAAAATAATCCCATTATTGAGTTACACAGGCATGCATACTGGATGGTCCATTTCTTTGCATTTGGAAGATTTTTGGAACATAAAATATGATTGGTTAACGCTCCTCATTGGCATAAGCCAATTACTTGTTAGCAAGTTCTTACTTGTACTTGTAAATGGGACTTGAAGTAACATGTTTGATATTTGATTGATTTTGCAATCAGCTTTGATTACTATTAGTATGAACTATTAGTATGAACACTAAACCAGTGCTTTAACACCTCAAGTACTACCTCAAAAATATTTTGCTTGGTAAGTATCGCCACTTACTGTCATCATGATATCGGTTCAGATGTGTGGCTTGTACTTGCAGGTAAAAATTGAGTTGAGTTAAATAGTAATATTTCCGCAAAGGAAAATTAAATTTGAATTCGAGTGAATCTTAGGTTAATAAATTGTATATATTTCTAATATAACTTTATGTTATTGGGTACCATCAGATGGAGCTTGCTTCCCGCCAGTGGTACCGTACCACAGTTTGAGAATCAATACATATTACCACAGCATTACTACTTTTACTGAAACAGTTATTGTTACGTGCCTTTTTTCTAGTACATTCTACATATCTAAACCCAGCTAGTGAAGGCAGCACAGAAGTGACTCTATAATTTTTATTTTTATTTTTCAAAAGGGAATCTGTTGCCAATGGGCTTACCCATGCTGGGTTCCAATCAAAATACACTATGATGTTTGATGTATTTTGTACACCAATGATTCTCAACCTGTGGTATGAGCACTGAGGGTGGTACGTGGATTTCATTTAGTGGTACTCAGGTACACATCTGATGTTATTTAAAAAAATATATTTTACCACATGCATTTAAGATAATTGCAGAAATGCACATTTACTAAGCAAAGATTTGCCAAATTTTAATTGAAATTCAATCTTCCTTTGTGGAAATATTCATATTTAACTCATGTCATACACTACAAACCAATTACCAGTGATGACAAGTCACATATCCCAAGTTCAGGTGATATATGGTGTAAAACATTTAACTTTTTCACATGAATATGCAATAATCATTGTTAGTAGTGATAACACCATATCATAGTATTACTTCTGTCATTGATACAATTATTGTTATACACGTTTTTGGTATTATTTGGTATTCTATTCTCTCTCCCTAATGGGTCGGTCACAATGCACAATTAATCTCAAGGGAGTTTTTCCTTGCATCCTTCACCAAAGATTCTAGAACTGCTGATCCCAAAACGCTTAGTAAAAAGTCCTGAAAATATGTCCCATATCTTTGAAAATAGATAGCAAGGTTATTTGCAGGGACAGACCCTGGGGGGGGGGGGTCCCGTTCATCCACCCATCAAAGGGCAGTGCCCAGTATCTGGGAAAACAGCTGCAGCGGCATGTTGGACTCGGCTGAGATTGTATTCTGTGGCAGTTCAAATGAGCAAGTTCTTATTTTTAGGAGGCAGATAAATCCTTATATAAGCTAGGTGAGTCATGGCGGCAGGAACAGACAATGGGGGAATGTGGGTGGGTTCAGTCGGGGTTGGAAAGATTAAACCGTTCAGCTTTGAGCCTAATAAGATATGTCAAAACATGGCACATATCTGGAATGGACATTTAAAAACACAGAGGAAGGGTTTTGGACAAGAAACAACCAAAGGGGGGTCCGACTATGCCGATTCCAGACAGCTGCAGCAACGAGGAGTCAGTATTATTATTATTATCATAAGTAACCACTCCTTTGTACACACACTGACAAGGAATACTATGGTGCTGACAGCTGGAGGCTGTGTGATGGATGCATACAGTAGCAGGGTGACGCTTTGGTATGCACACATTTCCCGCCTCTCAAACCCCCCCCCTCACACCTCAACTAGACTGATAGGAGGTATTTATAGCCTCCAACTTAGAACCTGCTGTAAGATGGAGGCTAGATCTAGAACTTTGAAACATGCTAATACTGATGTGATACTGATTATGATATCCCATACCAGCATGGGCAAATAAATTAGCATTTTTGGCCATGAGTGTAGCTGTGTATTATTGATATCAATATTCACCTGTATGCTGTCTTTCTGGTGTCATGTGACCAGTTGCCAGTCAAAATGACAGAGCGCTACGACTGCCACTACTGCAAGGAGTCCCTGTTTGGGAAGAAGTATGTCCTGCGAGAGGAGAATCCTTACTGTGTGAAATGTTACGAAAGCCTGTACTCCAACACCTGCGAGGACTGCAAGAAGCCCATTGGCTGCAATACCAGAGTGAGCACACACTGATTCACACACACATTTTGTCAAAGAGTGGCATGCTAACCATATTGTCATTACTGTATATAGTGAAAGGGATCAGTAATGATAATAATAATAATAATAACATCAGGGTAGTTGGTGTGAGAGAGACAGTGTTGGATGGAGGCGGTTGATTTGCTGTGGCACTGAAACTAGAAATCAAAATGAACACCTGAATAATCCAGAGAGAATGTTTAGTCCCAGTTGCCATTGATGCTCGAGACCCGATGCCCAACCCTATATCGGTAGGGCATTGATACATTTGGAAAATTAAAATGAATTTTAGAATTCTACAAATTTGAAGGTTAAAAATTTTGGTACTTGAATGAGTAATATTTGTTCTAAATACCAACAATGCATTTCCTCAAAATTGGCAGAGATATGAATAATTTTAATATGTAAAAAAAACCTTAAAAAACCCAACAGGAAATAGTCGTCTTATATTTGTCATAGATTTGCAAATTTTAATATAACAATAATGCATGAAGCTGTCATCAAACAACTGTTCAAAAGCTAAGAAATATGATATCAATTAGGAATGTCGGATATTGGCTTCCTTTGCTGAAAACCGATATGCCAATATTGTCCAACTCTGAATTTTTAACCGATACTGATATGTATACTGTATACAGTATACTGATACTGAAGTTTCTTGTATACAGAATTTTTTTTAAATATTAGTTTTCATGATTGGGAAGAAAATCTGATGCCTATATCAACCGATTTTTATGATAATATCAATTAAAATGTCACAAAAGTATTTTGACGGGCTGTCTTATATTCGGGCCAATACTACATACTGAAAAAAAAAGATACACAACGCTACCTGGTGGAGTACCACCTGCCTGGCCCTAATGCAGGAGTGTATATACGTACACTATGCACTCCCTTCTGGTCTCTGATCAAGCGTCTTTGTTCATTTTAGGACTTGTCTTACAAAGATCGCCATTGGCATGAGGACTGCTTTAAGTGCTTCCAGTGTAAGCGCTCGCTGGTGGACAAGCCGTTCTCCACCAAGGATGAGCAGCTCCTGTGCACCGAGTGCTACTCCAACGAATACTCCTCCAAGTGCCACGAGTGCAAGAAAACCATCATGCCAGGTAAGGAACTCATCATATGATCGATAAAACTTCTCCATTCTTTGTCTTAACATCACTCAAACTGTGCGTGGCATTGCTAAGGCTCCAGGAAGATGGAGCACAAGGGCAACAGCTGGCACGAGACATGCTTCACCTGCCAAAGATGCCAGCAGCCCATTGGCACTAAGAGCTTCATCCCCAAGGACAACCACAACTTTTGTGTGCCCTGCTATGAGAAGCAGTTTGCCATGCAGTGTGTGCACTGCAAGAAGGTAGGAGGGGGGGGGGGGGCAATAGGCTTGTTCCTGTAAACAAACACATTACAGCAATACAGTCGTCCCTCGCCACTCGTGGTTCAAATTGTTGTTGTGCACTAGCCCATCACTACTGGCGGGGTGACCTACCGTGACCAGCCTTGGCACAAAGATTGCTTCCTGTGCACCAGCTGCAAACAGCAGCTGTCTGGCCAGAGGTTTACCTCCAGAGATGACTTTGCCTACTGCCTCAACTGCTTCTGCAACCTCTACGCCAAGAAGTGTGCCTCCTGCACCACACCCATTAGCGGTAAATCATTACGCTTTTTAACGTTTGTACTTAAGGTAGTAAATGTGTGGAAGATTCCCAGCAATTTTGAGGAAAATGTTCCATGCTTATTGTTGTAAAAGCTTAATATTAACTGTGGTTAACTTCTTTTTACACATTTTACCAGAATGGTGGCAAGCCAATCACAGTTAGGAATGTTAAAAATGTTGTTGAAATAATCAGTTCCAGGATCAAAATGACAACATCATAAAACTAACCGGGTTGCACGGTGATCGAGTGGTTAGAGTGCATGCCTCACAGCTAGAAGACCCGAGTTCAATTCCAGCCAATCACATAATCTTTGGCGCGAACTGGCGCCGGCCCAGTGGACCCCTAGCATCATTGGCGCAACTTGGCTCGTGCCATTACATTCCAGTGGATTCCAATAGGCGGATTGTTTGCGACATTTGGTTCCACTTGGTGGACACAAAGATTTTAAACATCTAGAAAATTTTCTTACCGCCAAACTAAATTTTTGCCGTTTCAGGCCACCACGAGCCAGTTGGGAGGCAGTTTGCGCCACTGCACACCACTCGGCACCACAACAAATTGCATTGGCGCGAATTGGCACCAACTGGCACCAGCCCGGTGGACTCTTAGCATTAACAACTGTCATTTGACACCACAAAAAAGAGAAACCATACTTATGCTTCTACCTTTAGAGGATAGACACTTCGGATCCTGCGCCAACTCATCAGTCTAGGTTGGTCAGATTAGTGTTTGTCCCACCTAGTCATCGAGCATGTACTGATAACCTGCTTCTAAGACATCCTGAACAGTCCAGTAGCGATCGATTCAATGCCCCGAGAATCCTTTTCCTGTACATTGCCATGCATTGTTATAGAAATATTCCAAGTTTGATCTTTGTGTGTCCATGTGTCAGGCCTGGGAGGAAGCAAGTACATTTCCTTTGAGGAGCGCCAGTGGCACAATGACTGCTTCAACTGTAAGAAGTGCTCCGTGTCCTTGGTCGGCCGCGGCTTCCTCACCGAGCGCGATGACATCCTTTGCCCGGAGTGTGGCAAAGATATCTGAAGCAGATTAAAGCCAATTAAAACATCTGATTGCCATGCCAGCCATGCTCGAGCACATACTGTGGTGTCTTTTACTCCCTTCTAAGCAGTGATTGTACATTGTTGTACACCATAGCTACCATTTTTGACTTTGGAATGTTGACTACAGTACTTGCATGAATGTAGAGGACATGTTTGCAGATTTAAAATATTGTTACCCAATCTATATATACAGTATGCATCTTTAACTCGACTAATTCCTGTGTTGTGCATGGGTTAGCTTCTGTGGAACTCTGATGTAAACTGTAGATGTGCATGAAATCAACTTTTATGGACTGCAGAATTATTCAACCATAAATAAAAGACTTACACACATTCACCACAGGAATCAATCTTATCTGTTGCATTCATTAATTTTTTAACCTTAATGCAATGGAGTGCCTGAAAAAGTGGAAAGGAAAACTTTCCTTGAGCAAGTGGTCATATTTTGCCTCTCATTTGAGCATATTGTATATTGCACAACACAGCAGTATTAGAACCAATGTTGTAATAGAGTTACGGAGCAAACTGCACAGCTAGCATTAATACAACCGATGAGTTCATTGTAAACAACTGTAAGTGTAGCTGAGTAGTGCAACACAACCAATTTCTTAAAGTCCAAGCAGAAGTAGATAGATTTGCTGGATGCAGTAATACTTCAAATGCAGCTACTGCTATTTTGTGGCGGTAATTAAAACCACTACATCAGGAGGTTGCCTACAGCCACAGCTGGTATTGCCAGTGTTATTTGAATAAACCTGGTTAAGATTGTTATTATTTTAGACAAATAAGTTGAGTATTATTCGACTGGTCATACGATGTAATAAAAGCAACAGTAGTAACCATTTATATTGACACACTTTATTTATAAAACAAGTGGGTACAAATATAATGTTGCCATTTCTGATTTTAAAAGATCTTAAATCTAAAGTCCATCAAAACTGAAAACAGGGACCAACATTTAAAGTTCATGTTTTTTTTTTAACTATTTAATAACCATCGTTATCAGTGTGATGTACATTGCTTTGATGTCAATATTATATGTACTATATAGTACCAAAAAACCCCTTTAAAACAATTAACCTCACTGAGGTTGAAGTAGAAAGAAAATGAATCAAGTAAACATGTTTTCATTCTAGACAAGATAATACACACCTGAAAGTAAAGTTTGTATTATTGTAAACAGCTACATTAACAACTACTAAACACTTGTGAGACTTTATTTTATGTCATAGAGGGAAGGCAAAAAATACTGTAATGGAAGCACAATAAAATTTACTGTTGATTTGAAAGGACTGATGCACTCTCTGCAGGGTCCCTCAGATTTGACATTTCAAAATTCCATATTCCATACACATGTTTTCCGGGATGCGTCGCCCACAAACATCTTAGCAGTCCTAGCATGCGCCTTAGAAAAACATTTTCTGTTGCTTGTCCTCACTGTTGTGGGGGTGTATGCTGGAGCCTATCCCAGCTGATTTTGGTTGAGAGACAACCTCGACTGGGTGTCAGTCAATCGCAAGGCACATAGAGAGAGCAACACACTCACATTCACACCTATGGGCAATTTACAGTCACCAGTTAACCTAACCTTACAAGAACAAATCAATCAATTTATTTTTCTTGTGTAGTTATTCAGAATTTTATCTTTTTGAAAATACAACAGTGGTAACAGTCTTGGAAACATGAACGTTTTTCCATACTTGAGTTTCCATTTGCCATACTTTTCCAGACCTGGAATTTTATAAAATCAAATTCTATACTTGTTAATGAGTAGGGGTCAGATGTCACGGCCAAGTCACATGTTGGATCTTTTTCTTCACCTCTGGAGACTTCAGAACACCCTGAAGATATGGGGAAGAAACATGGTGGTTTAAAAATGTGGCCAAAAGTGTCCTTGGTAGGTATTATACTGCATGGCTGTGTACAAATTAAAGCTGCAATAACTGTTAGAGGCCCGAACCGTGTTGTCCAAAATCAAGCCTAACCATTCTTTAGTAATCAGCAGAACATAGGTAAGTTTCAGCAAAATATAATTTCTCAACAAAAAGGGAGAAAAACTGCTTTTTGTGAAAGATACATTTCCAACTTTCAATTTGACCCAAATTTAGCCATATATACTGTATTTAGCCAAAACATAAACAACATAAAAAAGATTAGTGTTTTACATCAAATTAAAAATCTATTTACAAATATAACATTAACTATGTACAGTTTTCACATTTGGAACTGAATTGTGTCAGGGAATTTGCAAGAGTGTAAAAATATCTGGTTCCTACCGAGCTGTTTGCCTCCCGTTTGAGGCTTGTTGTGTCAGTGCTTTGTGAAGAGGTTTGGCTGTAAGAGGAAGCTGATGATGTCGATGATGATGAACTACCAGAAAGTCTGCGAATAGGGTTGGACAAGTTTACAGCCGGCGGAGGTTTTAGTCGATCGGTGACTCCTGATGACATTGTGGTGGTCTCCATTTTCTTCGGTTTTAGTAATCCAGAGGAATTAAGGTGGTCCCTAGAGGCCACAACACCACTTAGTTAGCAATTCACATACAGATTCATATACAGTACAGCATATTGTGACTGGAAGCATACCAACGTGGCGAAGACCACAAGTCCATGTAGCTGTTAATAATACACAGCCATCATAAATGTTATGTAGCAGCTTCAATGTTTGTGATTTGCTGCCTGTTCCGAGTGTAATACCATTGTAAACAAGGTGAAAGGCGGCATCTAATTAGCTAGTAACTAGCTCTTACCTGCTTGATTAGTAGAACTCTTCAAAACATGTTCCTTTTTTACATCATGCATATAGTTTTGAGAAGCAAAACGTTTTACTTTAGTGACCCCATAGCTGGAGCCACTTCCCTCAACATTGAAAACAGACCAGAACTCTGGAAAATTCACTGATGATGTTGATGTCAGACAACTTCATGTAAAAAAAAAAATCAAACTATTTCCGTTTTGCTTTGAGGTGTAATAAATTGTGGTATGTCTTAGAAATCTCTTCTTCGAATTGACAAACTAGGACCCCCACAATGCTAGAAATGGCCCTGCTCACCTTTCTGCCCTCACGTTAGGCGGCGTCGATTTTCCTCGGGCTTTCGCCATCCTCTTTCCCCAGCGATTGTTAGGTAACGTCCGCTGGGGCCGGGGGATAACATGTCGTATGTAAAGGTCTACGAGTTGGTCCCGACCCCCGCAATCTCTGATGTTGACCCTTTTCTGCAATACAAACAATAATAAGTAAATTCAACTCGTCCGTTCATGACTTAAAAGTTAACCAAATAGAGTCGATATCATATGCTAACATTATAGCCTATTTTCTCAACTTTCTTTACTACAATACACCCTAAATGTGTATTTTGGGAATATATGTCTCACCTCACTTAAAATGAGCTGGAGAAAATCATGAGATAGCAGCTCAGGGTGCAATAACACATCCACTTCTGAGGCAGAAGTAGCTTTGTTGGCTAACTCACCGGAGGACGCCATGTTTGCTACTCCACAACATCTTCTTCTTCTCTTCTTCTTTGTCGTTTAACGGCGGATGCAAACTATGTTACTGCAATACCGCCACCTCCCGGATGAGCTCAATGATTTACCCGCTGTGTCAACACAGATTAGGACATTTTAAAGAGGCAGGAGAAAATACGCACACGCTCAGCTAAAACCTAAACTAGGAGACGTCACACTACGGCTTCATTATAACTGACCTCTTTTTGGCTTTATCAGTAAAACACACAAAATTTTACAGTTTACGAAAGCTTGGATTTATTCAATGTGCCCAGCGACACAACAACTGTGACTGGTTGGATTGAGCAAAGATTGACCCACCAACCTTGCAGGTTTTAGACAACCTAGCTGGGATAGGCTCCAGCATGGATAGTTGGATAGCGTGGCCACCCGTCATAAAGTCTCCAGTGATGTGAACACTGGTCTTTTGTATCCCAATCTCAATTCATATCATGCATACTTAGCTCTGTTTACATTGTGGAAACAATTAAGAACCAACACAAGACCATTGTTTTAAAAATTGTATTTATTTGGCTTCTTCTATCCTTGTCAAATGATTATATGCAGGTAAATACTGTATGCTTACTAATTCACTCATCAAATGTCTGAGAACATCACTGGACAATAGTAGCATTCCCCCCGCCTTTTTTTCTGAAGAAACATCACTGACCTAACGATTACCACGAGGGATGGCCATTTTATTCAATTATTTAATAATTGCTAAGAATTTGGGCTATCGTGGAACTGATTTATCATGTCGTCTTGATGCAGTTGAGGCAAAATGGAGCGCAGTACTTAGCTGCTACTTATTGGCTGATAATAATACCAATGAGATGTCAGCTATGGCACTTTTGGCTACCTCCACAAACACTTCTCCCCCGTCCCATTAAATCCCAATAAAATATAACAGTTAACAGTTCTGTCGTTTGTGTTGATAGCGTGCACTGCCGAGCTGCAACCAGCAGAGGCGCTGCTGATTCTGTATCAACTACTTTGTTCATCAGATATGAATTACATCCACTAAGACTTCTGTTATGGCACAACTCCTGCTTTCCTCCTCACACAATACAACACTGACATCGAAACAGGAGTTCAGAACATTCAGAGAGAAATTTGTGTTTTCTGTCTAAACAAAGGTAGCATGATGCCGGCAACAATATGACAACAATTCATTCATTTACTTTTTGTAATTCTGTTAGTTTAGTGGAAATGATTGTTATTCTGCTCGATACTTCTCGATTCAGAAAGCGACTCAATAATTAATTGATTTTTTATCAAATAATTATGAATCAGTAGATCAGGGAAAATTGAGTAAAATGCCCATCCCAGTCACCACTGAGGCCCAATGTTGATTAATGGAGTCAAAAACAACACACCACTGATGATGAAATATCACAAGCAGGAGAGAAAATTGACATTGGACAATGTGGTTGTTTTTTACTGTCAGACGCCATGGCCACCATCATATTGACAAGACAAAAAGCGGCCATCTTGTGCCTTTCAGACTGCAGATTGTGTCTCGCTGCAGATGTAAATGTTGCTGGGTCGCACCCTCCTTCTGCTCCGTCCCGCCACCCTCGGACACAGACGGCAGCTCTTTGGGACAAACTCTTGACAGGCCTCTCTGAACTTCCGGATCCTCCAGCAGTAGATGATGGGGTTGAAAACCGTCTTCAGGTAGCTGAGCCACAAGGCGCCTATGCTGATGGGATAGAAGGCCGGGCTGTAGTAGAAGCGGCGGCTGAAGACGGCCAGCAGGCTCACCACAGTGTAAGGCAGCCAGCATGCTGAGAAGCCCACAAAGAGGATGAGGATGGTGGTGAAGGCCCTGGTTTTGAAGCTCATGTCCACTTTAATGTGGGGGTGTCTCTGCAGACCGATGAGCCTCCTTTTGCTGACTTGGTTGAGAGCCGGCAGGCAAGAAGGCTCGCTGCCGTGGCTGTGGACGCGCAGGGTATTGTGCCGCACCGTGTTGAGGATGCACAAGTAAGAGTAGAGCATGACGGAAAAGGGAGCGAAGAAGACCGCCACCGCCAAGAGGACAGCGTAGGCTCTGTCAGCCACGGACTCGCTGTAACCCAGAACGCACTGCGGTGCCCAGGCATCCCCTATGTCGGCAGCGCCTGTCCTCCAGCCCACGACAGACGGTAAGGAGATGCATAAACTCAACATCCATGAACCTGTGATCAAGACCTTAGCTCTATGTGGCGTCAACTTATCCTGGCGCTGTACAATGATGAGGAAACGATCCACGCTGATGATGAGGAGTATGGACACGCCCTCCAAGACAAAGAGCCAGTAGAGCATGATGGAGGCACGGCAGAATCCACTCCCGAGGCTCCAGTCGCCGCTTCCTAGTGTGACGGCGGTGAAGGGCATGCAGAGGAGCGACAGCATGATGTCCGAGAAGGCGAGCGTGGCGAGGAGGAGGTTGATGGCAGAACGCATGGCCGGCTTCTGGTAGACGATCAGGCATACGATGGAGTTGCCCAGGAAACCGATGGTGATCATAAAGATCATGATGGCAGCCAGAGTCACACGCAATGTGACCGATATGAGAGGAGGCCCGGGGTCGGATGGGGGGCTTTTTGCGGTTTCAATGACATCATCCGGCTCCATGAGGTCGCACCCCTCCAACAGGCTTTCATTGCAAAAAGCCATGATGGTGCTTTACCAGAGGATATTGGCGTGGAAGAGGTGTTTGGGCACTTTCAAAGGCTGCTGCCATCTGAAACAGAAACAGAACATGAATGAATTGCACACTTCATCAGGCCTGTGACATCAATCAAAGAAGAAAATAAATAACTTACTGTAATTTACAACTGACATTGTTTACTCAAAAACATTCATTCATTCATTTTCTACCGCTTATCCTCACGAGGGTGCTGGAGCCTATCCCAGCTGTCTTCAGGCATGAGGCGGGGTACACCCAGGACTGGTCGCCAGCCAATCACAGGGCACATATAGACATATAGAACATGCACAATGGTGCGTTCAAGGACTGTCGAACAAATTGGGAAAGGTCACCACGTCCAACACACAACCAAATGTTGTAGTGTTTATCGCATTTGACGTACCATTAGGTTCCCCCGCCCCTTGCCCGAAGTCTTCTGGGATAGGCTCCAGCATGCCCCGGTGACCTTGGTGTGGCTAAGCGGCATAAAAAAATTTATGCAATTTCATTCATTCATTTTCTACCGCTTATCCTCATGAGGGTCACGGGGGTGCTGGAGCCTATGCCAGCTGTCTTCGGGCGAGAGGCGGGGTACACCTAGGACTGGTCGCCAGCCAATCACAGGGCACATATAGACAAACATAGAATATTCACAGGCATGGGAATATGACAAATAATGCATTGGTTTTATTTGGCATTTATTCCTGTATTTTTTTCTCTGCGGTATTTACACTTGAATAACTTGAAATAATGTTAAAATGTTACTAAAGTCATTCAGTTCAGTTTGTTACGGTTAGTTTTATTCATTCATTTTCTACCGCTTATCCTCACAAGGGTTGCAGGGGTGCTGGAGCTTATCCTAGCTGTCTTCGGGCGAGAGGCGGGGTACACCCTGGACTGGTCGCCAGCCAATCACAGGGCACATATAAACAAACAACCATTCACACTCACATTCATACCTATGGACAATTTGGAGACACCAATTAACCTAGCATGTTTTTGGAATGGAGGAAACCGGAGTACCCGGAGAAAACCCACGCATGCACGGGGAGAACATGCAACATTGACATGGCGAACATGGCCGAGGATGGGATTGAACCCTGGTCTCCTAGCTGTGAGGTCTGTGCGCTAACCACTCGACCACCGTGCCGCCCGTAAACAGTGTCAGTCATTTCATATTAAGCCAAACAATAAAATGGAATGTGTGCGCTACAACCAGACAATAACCTGTGACACATGTTGTGTTACATTCCCAACCGGTACCAGCAAAACAACGCCAGACCTATTGAGCACAATTTTGTCAACATGAGTGCAGACTGAAGGTACTAGTGTCTATTTACAAACGCAGGCACATTCAGGCCTGCGTGTAGTTGATGATTAACAAGTGCACGCTTACACCGCCATCATTGATCCGACTATACTGTATGTACTAAGCATATTATTGTGTTTGTAGACCTGCACTGCTTGATGGTCACATTTGTGGTATCTCAACCCACCCAAATTCTAACAGGATGTGAACGACAGGGCTGAGTGAGGATGGTTTCTGATTTAAGGGGATGTATGGCTCGTTGCATGTCCCTCAGCTGCATACATGAATGACTACAGCATATTCCTGAGGTTTATAATCTATATCATACACAATACTAGAATATGGGCCGAATGTATTGCCTGCAAAACTGTGACTCTATGCGTGTATTATGTAACACATGAACCACTGTTTTATTTCTTTTTGGTTGTGCACAAGGAGACCACATTGTAACACATCACATCAAACTACAGTATATATGTACATTCATTCATTTTATTTATTTGAGGAATAGTACTATTTTATCAGTGGTTGATCAACAAGAGCGCCATTCTTACACACAAGCGCCGCATAGTTTTGCTGCCTGTTGCTATGGCAACAAGAGGTTCACAGCTCCATGGCAACAACCATCCTATAGCTCTGTCCTCCTTGAAGATATATATTCTCTCCAATATAGTAAATACTGCTGTTTTTTTTTTTTTTTACACACAAGGTCACCGACTCTTTGTTTGAATACTTCAATTCTACATGAAATTTATAGATCTAAAGGCAGTTATATAATAACAAACATTGATACATTAAATTAGATATTAGATGTAAATAATACAAAATAAATAGAGATTTAATTAATTGTAGCCAAAATAATATTTAAAAAACTGAAATAGTGCCTTCATTATCTTTGTGTTTATTTATTAGAGTCATAATTCCGATTATTTTTGTATCATTTGTCATCGAGCAGACGTGACAGCAGTTCAAGGGAGAAATCCAATGGACCCACCTTGCAGCTCACACATTTGGAGCATCATCCTGTCATCATCGTTTTGGTGTCATGTCGCCCCCATCATACATGGTGGTGCCTTCACTGGTGCTCCTCAACCGCCACAGCATAGCATGTCACAAAATATAAAAGATAATAACAAAAATATAAAAAAAAATCTCTAATCAATTTGAATATTCCATAGCGGACTCGGTCGTCACTGTGCCGCTTGGAGACGGCGTAATGACGCCACAAGATGCAGGTGGAAGCGATTTAAAGGAGCAGTGCGTTGGTCGTAAAAAAAAAAAAAGAAAGAAAATTGTCTTTAACATCTTATTTGGCTTGATTTTTTTGTAAATACATTTCTTTATAATCTGCTATCACATAAAATTAAAAACGTGTAAATTAGTGCTAGTGGTAGTCGCAGTAGTAGTCGTTGAAGTAGCACTTTTCTTAAAG
Organism: Doryrhamphus excisus; assembly: GCF_037039965.1. Lineage (NCBI taxonomy): Eukaryota > Metazoa > Chordata > Actinopteri > Syngnathiformes > Syngnathidae > Doryrhamphus > Doryrhamphus excisus. Next base: position 16,585,041 of record NC_136368.1, on the reverse strand, counting down.
TAAAAAACGAGCATATGCTATACTGTTTGTCCACAAGATGGCAGCATTACACCATATGCTGTATTTTGTTATTTGCAATAAAAAATGCTCAAAATGCCAGGGCTCAATTGTATCTACAACAACTGATTATTCAACATAAATGAGTTTTTTTTTCATAAATTTCAATGTTTCTCCATTCATAACATGACATCAAAATATCATAATATCATCTTCCCTCCGTGGCCTTGTGTTGAACATGACCACCTCAGTTCCACCCCACTGATCTGACACGGGCATGCACATCACGTCCGCTGGCACCCAACACTGGCAAAGAATTAATTTCTTTTATTCAGCACATCTGCCGAGATGCCGCCACTCCATCAATTCAACTAAAAAGCAAACAAACCTGCATGAAAATGTTCCTCTGGTTCAAGGGGGGGTAGTGGGGAGGAGGTACAAGGAACAGAGGGTTACATTTAGTGCACAACAGCAATACTGAGTCTTGTATTGACACCGCTAGTGACTCCTCCAGCTGTGCAGTTAAGAGTCTCAGTTGTGTGCTGCGTGTTAATCAATGGTAGGACTGATGGTTAACTGCTCTGTGCAGACTGAAAATAATTAACACCACACATTTGGGAATGTGCAGACCTCTGTGGACCCTGACTTTGACATGTCTCAACAGTAGCTATAATTAATATAACTATTGAGGGTGTAACACCGGGCTACATTTACAATTTTGATGTGAATATAAACAAATATTTCTGGGTTGAATCCTCTTGGGGAGCTCTTTTTGTGTTTAGAATTGCAATAACGGGCAGTGGCGGAGCTACGGGGGCCACCCCCACCGCTGGAGGACAATTTTGACATTCATGGCTATGTGGTGCAGAACGTTAGTCCAGCCGAACCGGCATTTCGGCTTGGACACATTTCACTGCAGCACACAACTTTCCGTGGGAGAGCAGAAGAGAGTTGCCTATTTTGTGGAGGGGCGGTCACTCTCTGGTCACCCCACTGGCCATCTAGACAATTGCGGTATCAACTTATTGCCACCCCTATGGGGTTGAGTAATGGTCTCACCTTGGTCACCCCGATGAAAAACGTCCTTCTGATAATGATAATGGGCCACCAATATAGCCCTGTGATCTAGTCAGTTAACAGTTAATGCTAATTTATTGTGACCAGGCACTAATTAGAAACCCTGGTGGGTATTTACTTTTGTAGGCCATGCACCTCGCCACTAAAGGAGACTTGGCAGTAAACTGAATAGAGGGAAACGATTAAGTTAGCAAAGATGTTTATTTTCATATCTCTGTATAAGTTAAATATTAACATAGAGTGTCCTTTTTTTTTTTAACTTTTTTGTGGCAGTTTTGACCCGAGCTCACCTTTCACTTGCTATTTTGGCACTCTTGGGTATGTTTTTTTTTCATTCATCATCTACACGTTTGCCCGGTGTCGCCTCTGCTAAATGATTTTCAGCGTTTTAGCTTCAGAAAATCATATAGGAAGTAAATTTGGATTTACCAGTGCTTTAGTGTAGAATGTAAGTAAGTGTACGACTGATTTATTTTACGATCCAAGTAACATTCAGGCTGCTTAACATTTAGATGAGATCTCAATATTGTAGCGACTTTGCATTGTTTTCCTATTAATAATACACATGATCTCAAATGACTGAAGTCAATAGTTTAGTTTGAGCGTCGATTTTAGAGCATAGCAATCTGGAATTGGCGGTAATATTTCAATATGAATCCTCCGATTGTCTCGGGCTGCATGAGTGCTGCTGACACTGGTGATTTGAACTTGATAATCTATGACAAGACCACACAAGTTTAACAAAACAATGATAATGAATGATACCGTTTGCCAAATAGTGAGCTCATAAGGTGAAGTCCATTTTGGAAGCACTTTACACTAAAGCTAGCTTTAGAGGGGTTAACACATTACAAAGTCTTCAAAAACCATAACAAGTATGACCAGGAGCATTTATGGTCGTACAATAATCCCTCTTTTGTCACGGCTAATTGCTTCCAGATGTCAATTTCAGTGTGCCATTGCCATTTTGTGATCTGCAAAAGTTTGTCACAAAGACAAAAAAAAAAAAAACACAAAATGGTGGAACTTACGTTTCAGCTTCAACGTATTTTGCTGTATCTAAAATGTGTACTTTGTGTGTCGCAGTAAATAGGGGAGCAGAATGGGTGGAGGACAGGAAGTGACGTCAGGGCTTCAGTGTTGAGTCTAAGTGCTTGTCGTGGGTTATAGTTGCAATAATAGCATGTGTTATTATTATTATTATTATTATTATTATTATTATTATTATTATTATTATTATTATTATTATTATTATTATTATTATTATTATTATTCAAGAATTATTATTCAAGAATTATTATTCAAGAATCAATCAAGACAAATGCTTGTCTTACCAAACAATTACTGACCCCCAATGACCAATATAGAATAGACCAATAAAGACCAATGTTGAATCACCTTCTGATTGGCTTATATTTGTATTTTAGTGAATATAAAAATGCTTAATTTAAGCAAAAAGTACAAATGATCTGCTTAAATACACATACTTTTGACCAATAATAGCCCATATTCAACCACAAAACAGCATCATTTATTAATGAGTATTTTTGATGTACTGTAATAGAGTGAAGCGGTGAAATTTGAACTGTAGGGACCTTGATAAACAAAAATATGTCTTACACATTATAATAAGGACCAGACTATTAACTTTGCAAAATAATGAAGTTTAATTGCAAGTGCATTATGAATTGTAAATTATGACGCTTGACAGTTCTTTGCTATGCGACATGTAGAAATTATTTTATGCTATTTAGTTTGTTTGGACAATGTAATATTTCTACATGTTCATTTTGTGCTGTAAGCAACAAAGTGTATTATTAGTGTTATATCAACATTTTAACATTTACTCATTTCATAGTTTTTTTTAGTCTTTTGTTTAATGGTATTTTTTAATTGTGCCCCCGGACTGCACTTTGGACACCCCTGTTGCAAACATACAGTGAACTGCATCAATACAGTGCATGTTTCATTATGATTTAACCCATTTTAGGTGTTTACTTTAATTCAGTCTTAGTTGATTCATAAACAAATAAAATTCCACACAGACTGTAAATGCAGCAAATTGAAAAGAATCATAAATATTAAGTTATGGTATGATTAAATCAACTTAGTTTCTCCCAGTTTTGGGATTGTGCAAGTGTTAACATGTGATGTACTTGGATGCAACATGTTTGAAATATTATTAGCAATGGTTAATAATATCACAACCCCTTGTGTTCAATAACGATGTCCTCATCTTTCATGTATGTCCAATTTATTAAATAAATCATTGCTTCACTGAAAATAAGCATGAGAAGGAAATAAATAGTGCAAACCATCAGACAATACACACTTCACTTGTACATGTATAGGGAAGGTTTTTGACTTTTTTTAAAGCATGTTTTTAATAATGAAAAGGAATACTGGAACAATTGCTGAAATTGTCATCTACGGGTACAAACACAAAGAAACACAATGAAGGGGGGGGGTATTCATTATTGCTTCCTGGAACAAGGCAGTGTTAAATTAAATCAAGTCTGTGACTTAATTAGGTTTTGAGAAAAGGATGCATAAAACTTGACCTTGACCTGCTGCTTTGAAATGACAACACTCACACACTCCACGTTAGAGTGGATAACGGGACACGCACCCAAGTTCATTCTAAAGCTAGTGAGACGAAGACAAAAAAAAAAGTTTGCATGGTGATGCCTTCACGTGTCGCTGTACATCCTCTTGCAGTCAATGGAGGGTGACGGGGTGTCGGCGCCCATGCTGCCCACCTGCGAGTACGTGTTGTCCGGGCTGCGTGGAAGCCCCGGCGGCGTCATGCGCTTCTCCTTCTGCCTGCGGTTGCAGAACCAGACGCGCACCACCTCCTTCTCAAGCTGCAGCGTGTCCGCCAGGCTGTTGATCTCCTGCGCGGACGGCTTGGGGCACTTGAGGAAGTGGCTCTCCAGCGCGCCCTTGACGCTCACCTCAATGGACGTGCGCTTCTTCCTCTTGCGCCCCTGCGTCGCTATCTTGTCGATGCTGGCGGGACTCCCGGTACTGGAGTCGGCCTCTTCCAGCCACTTATTCAGCAGCGGCTTCAGCTTGCACATGTTCTTGAAGCTCAGTTGCAGAGCCTCGAACCGGCAGATGGTGGTCTGTGAGAAGACGTTACCGTAGAGAGTACCTAAGGCCAGACCGACGTCCGCCTGGGTGAAGCCCAGCTTGATGCGACGCTGCTTGAACTGCTTGGCAAAGTGCTCCAAGTCATCCGAAGTCGGCGTGTCCTCATCCGAATGCGCCTCTTGGTGGTGATGGTGATGATGCTGGTGCTGATGGTGCTGGTGAGCGTGATGATGATGGTGATGGGGATGGTGGTGATGATGAGGGTGCTCCAGTTCTGGGGAGTCCCCGCGCACCAGCGCACCGGGGTGCACGAGGCTCTGAGTGCTTAGCATCCCGTTGACAGTGAAGGCAGCAGACTGGGAGTAAACGAGGTTCTGCTGCTGCTGCTGATGCTGGTGGTGCTGCTGACCCTCACTGATGCTGATGGCTCCCCCCCAGCCTCCGGTGTGCGCTTGATGCCCACCCAAATGAGAGCTCCTGTGGTGCAGAGCAGCCGAGTGCAGGTCCTCCCTCCCTCCACCAGCGCCTCTCTTCACGTCCTGGGTCTGAGAGCTGGTCGGCCACGGAGCACCGACCTCCGCAGCAGCGGCTGCCGCCGCCGCTGCCGCGGCTGCTGCGGCTGCAGCGTGGGGTAGCGACGTGACCCACTGGTGAGCGTGACTAAGCATGTGCCCCCCGTTGCTCGACACCATGGTGGCCCCTTGCATGAAGTCACTCTGAACCATTTTGACCGAGGGGTCCCCCCTGAACACGCTGGAAGACACCGAGGTCACTGCAGTGTTGGCCGGCTGAATGCCACCGACTCTTCGGTCGGAGTGCGAAACCGGACCGGATAAAATCCTGCTGCTGGCAAGGTACGGGCTGGAGGTGGCTGTAGCCATCCCCCAAATCATCAATTTTGACTTCTTCTTTCTTGATATTAACTTTAAAGTCCCGTTTAACTCGAATTCAAAAACAAACTGTGCGTAAAATCAGTCCTGAGAGAAAAGCAGCCACAAAAATATGACAAAAAAAGCGGAAGTTAACAGTTTAACAACAAGTTTAGCCAGTCGGAGATAATCCACAGAATAAATCCCTGTCGGACTGGAATTATTTTACGTGCGTAAAAGACACCCCTTTCTTCTTCTAATTTATGAAATGATAGGTGTTAAAAGTCTCTTGTAATGTCCAGGCGCATCCTCCACGGAGCGAAGGAGGCGAACATGTGTTTACACTCCGTCCACAGCCGAGCTTCCCTCTCCCATCTCCGGCCAATTAGGAGCAAATAAATCCTCAGAGTCTTCTCTGATTGGGCGTTCAATCTGAGAGGAGTGCGTTTGCCCTGGTGTGCCTGCTTGTATGTGTGTGTGTGTGTGTTAGTGTGTGTGTGTGTGTGTGAGGGAGATGCACTAAAGTTGTGAACATTGTATGAATGAAAAATGTGATATGCTATACATAGACTCCATACAATATTTAGTTTCAACCAATGCTAAATACAAAGATAATGCTGTGTTCACTGACACAATCAGAGAGGTATTCATTTAATGTGTTTGTTATTGTAGTGGTAGTAGTAGTGTAGTTGACATATAGTCAAATATCAAAGTACAGCAGAACCTCTGTTTACAGATATTATTATTATTATTATTATTTAGTATGATTAGTTTTTTTTTTTAAGAAAACATTTTTTGCAGTTTTTTGTTTGTTTCTTTCTCTGCAAATAACCCACCACGGGGCCAAAGAAAGCTGCAAATACCAACAATTTGATAAAGAAGGTGAAAAACACTTGAATTCATCCTCATAAAGTATGAAGATGACATCCGCTTGGCGATCTCGCCAGGATGCACAGGAAGTACCATAAAAAAAATCAAAGAAGTTAATGTCACGAAAGGGTCCGAGGTGTAAACATATGGATCACAAACCAGTTATGGTGTCACACCAGTGTGGCCTGCTGTCCCATAAAGCGACGTTTTGCGTGCCGTAAGCTCCCTGTGGGATTGCATCGGTTGACGTAAATAAAGTTGTGTGAGCACATAGTTGCTGTCCATGCGTTCTTGAATCAAGTCAAGTCAAGTCAAACGTGCATCTCCTCACCTCTCCCCTTCTGCATCTGCGCTACTTGCGTCAACATGAGTCCTCAGCAAAAGTAAAAGTAGTGTTAAATGTTCATTTTATAATTCCATTCATAATTTTTTTATTGCTTTCTGTATGTAAAACTATAATCATGTGTTTTCTGTTACATTTTTGGGTCTCTCAAACAGATGAATTGGATTACATTATTTTGTATGGTTTAGGTTTTAGACCAGGGGTGGGCAAACTTTTTGACTCGTGGGCCATGCTGAGTTAACAAAATTGTCAAAAATATATATTTAACACACACACTATTTTACATTTATATAATTCTAACATTCTGCATTGAATTCATTCATTCATTCATTTTCTGCTGCTTATCCTCACGAGGTTCGCAGGGGTGCTGGAGCCTATCCCAGCTGTCTTCGGGTGAGAGGCGGGGTACACCCTGGACTGGTCGCCAGCCAATCACAGGGCACATATAGACAAACAACCATTCACACTCACATTCATACCTATGGACAATTTGGAGAAGAAACCGGAGTACCCGGAGAAAACCCACACGCGGGGAGAACATGCAAACTCCACATAGAGATGGCAGAGGGTGGAATTGAACTCGGGTTTCCTGTGAGGCTTGCGGGCAAACCACTCGGTTGCCGTGCAGTCATATTATTTTGATATTGATATAAAATAAAAAGTCCAGACTTTGAGGAAAGATGGAAATGGCAGATAGGGATGTCTCACTTCCCAAAAGAAAACTGAAACGCTGGATGTGACTAAACTAAAAATCAGGTTAAATATAAATATGTAATTAGAGTAATCACACAAGATAATTTAGTAGAAAAAACATTGTTATTGTTAAGTGTCTTGACAATGTTGAGACATTATTTCCTGCCTTTCTGTCCATGATATTCTTGTAAAAAAAAGACAAAAAATATTGTGAGATAGATAAGAAAAACCTTTTTTGACACACACTAGCATTGGAGTGTTCGAATGTTCATTTTACAGCATTCTCACAATTAGTAAGTATCTATACATTACTGATAGCATAACAGCTGGAACAGCTCTCTATAGGATCCCCAGCTTTGGATACAAATGTATGTACGCCTTTTGCATGTTAATGCACCCTGCCTCTCAGGTCGTAAAGAAAGAACAGCATGACAGTGAGGCGCAAAAAAAATCTGCCACCGTGGACTTTCCGAGCTAAATTTCTTGGCGTTATATTACCAGATTATCAGATGTGCAACTGTTTTGTGACAAATACTTTGGTTGCCTCAGTTTTGATCCCAGAGCAGCCTACCATATGTGCTGTTCATGTGCTACGGGATCTTGGGTCCACTTTAAAAAAGGACTGATAGACTTTGATTTGTATTTAAATCTTTTTTCCAGCTCTATACAACTTTAAATTTGTTCATGGTGTCAATAGATTGTGTTATGCAGACACATAACAACCGTCTAATGGCACAAATAAATGGGATCCAATACAAAAACCTAATTAAAAAAACGGCCCATACAGAGAAGGACGGCTTTTGAAAATTGTTGCAAAATTTGAACTGCAATGTGGCGAGAGACGACAGTATAAACATATTTTATATTATACTACATTTGTAAATTTTGTCGTACAATTAATTCATTATATTAAAAAAAACATGCCCTGAAACACTTCTAATCAAATCACCCCTTAATCAAATAAAATAACTATTGTAAAGTGTATGTGCTACTAATAATATATTTAGTTAATAATGAATTATTTTTACTTTTAGAATATTCAGAGAGATTTTTTTTAAACAAGCTGTGTGCCAAACATGCCGAACACTTCAAAATCAATCATTTCAAATCTTCCATTGGAATGATTGTGCTGTGAAACTGTTCAAATAATAACTAACTTGTTCAAAAATATATAATAAAAATACACTAAAAAAACCCAGCATGGCTTAGCTGAGTCCAAAAGCAGCAGAGCATGTTCCAAGTCCAGCGGCACAATGTGGACGAAGCCAGATGAGTGCGGAGGGACGCAGTAATGTTTTGCATGTGTTGTGCTGGCTGCTCGTCTTATTTGTTATTCATGAAGGAAGCTGGGTGAAGAGGCCGTCATCTTATGATGCACATTTCTCTCGCTTTCTTTCTGCCATGTGTTTTGGTTGCAGGGACTTTGACTATTAAACTGTATGCAGTAAGCATGACACTAGCAGCTAATTGGAAAACACTGTTTCTGCTGAATCATCCTCTAATCATTGCAACTCTCACCATGCAGATCGGCCACTGATTATATCCCTGAGTAATATATATTTTTTGGGGGGGTAGACTTTTGAAACATCTAAAGCATAGGCGAAAAGGCTAGTAAAAACGTCATTTCGACTCAGGGGCGTCACTCGGTTCTGAGGACAGGGGAAGCATTGCCCCCTGGAGATGCACAGGATATGAATGAATGTTGTAGACATTCAAAAAAATCCAAAAAACAAATAACGAACAAGAACCGGGATATCACTTTCCTACTTTTGGACAGATTTAGTAGAGATATTTTAGGCCACCATTAAATTTACAAAAGTACACACAATCTACTACAAAACTACTGCTCAAGCTTCGCAACCATTCTGTCCAGTGATCAATTATATAATAATCATTATTATATTATTAATTAGCCTATTATTATTACTATCATCATTATTCTTCTTCTGATTATTACTATAGTAGGCTAGTATTAGCCTGCTTATTGGCTTGCTTATTAGCCATGCTTTTGCCTTATTATATGAAATTTTTCAGAGATGTTTTTTGTAAAAAAAAAAAAATCAATAGAAAAAATCTATAAAAAATATCAAATTATTTAGGGGGACGTAAGAACATTTTAGGGGGTCTGACGTTACTGTTTTGACCTCTGGAGCCTACAGTCCCAAAAAACTTATGTTTAATTAACATTAACATGTAAACAATAACCAAACATAACAAACTATTATGGGTGTGGTCATTACAGTTGAAAAACTTTTAACCTTAAGAAATGTGACAAGTCCCACTTTGTCACTGTAAATGGCATTGTAAGCAAATGTGTACCGTACTCAATTTTGATTCATTTTTTAAATTTGGATTGACTGCGTTTGTTTGTGTGCAGCACAATAATTTAGTAGGATGTGCATCAAAAATTAATTGTATTAAGTAGAAAACTGAAATTTCTTATTTGTAGGAATGTTGTAGGATATACCAAACAAATTAACTGTAATAATTAGAATTGACACATACATATGGCTTCATGATTTTATTCACAAAAATGCTATCCCCACTGTTACTGGCATTATTTGCAAAGGCTTATGCTGTCTTTTTTCTGAGCATTTTAAAATATTTTATTTGATTGTACTTTAAAAAAATCTGATTTTTATTCCAAAATACTGTAAAAATATGTCTTATTGTTTTTATTGAGGTTTAAAATGGAATTAGATTGTATTAAATTGTTTAGTGTGGATCCTGGCATGATCATTTAGGAGGATATCCAACATAAATCAACTATAATTAGCACAAACATTTGGCCTCCAATTGCCACAATTACTGCCATTATTAATAAACACGTATGGTGTTGTGCTGTTTGTTGATGAGACTTTTTTTTTGTTTGACTAATTGCATTTTAATCGTTACAGTTGGGATTGTTCTCTCTAGAATTTAGTTTAGCCCACAAAAATGAACTGAAAATAACCAAAAACTGTCACATTTCGAAAGCAACTTTTCAATTATATTTGAATTATTACAATTTTGTAGAATATCCTGCAAAAATGTACTTTAATTGCTATGTAGCTTTCACATTTTTGACACCATAGTGAACTCTAATGTGGAATTATAATTTCAAATCCAAAAATTAGTAGTGTGTTTTGTTTATATTTACACTACTCATTACATACAAAGAGGAACAATGTGATGATCTACATTAGAAAGCTTGAAATTATGGAAAAATATACATAAGCGGTAGAAAATGAAAGAATGATTTTATAGATTGTTTTAGAATTATATGTATGTTTCCATTATAGTGTGTATGGTGGTGCTTGTGTTGTGCATGTGTGTGTGTATATATGTTAGCAGCCAATAACCCAAATATTGTGTTCCAATGTTTATGACTTTATTGTATGCTTGTGTTTACAGCATGAACTTTACCGAACACGGCGGAGGGAACTCCTCGGCTTTCGTCTGTTAATTCCCCCCGCTTTTAGCGTCATCCCGCCATTCTGATCGTGAGTGTGTTTGACCTTCAGCTGCAGAGCTCCTTCACAGCGTGAGTCCCTACCCACAACCCCCTCCCGCTGGGCTCTTTAAATCAGAAGCAGGCCCAGCCGCGGAGCTCCAGAGATGAGCTCAGCGGGACCGTTGGAGCTCAGGATGGAGGCTATGGTTGGAATGGTCAAAATAGATGCAAATGCCAAGTCCTTATTTGCAGACAATGGCGCACAAATACTACACGTTAATAAAAATGGAGCATTTGTGTGTTTTACACATTTGTCGGTGTTTTCTTAGGGCCTCAAAGAGCAGACAAGGAAATACATTTATCATCAAATTATTATGATTATTTTGTTTTGTTCTTTTTATGTGGATAACTTCTATTTACACTTTTTGGAACTACAGTTAGCATACAATATGGCACTCGTCTTGTTGTGTTATTAATACTAATACATGGGTCCAACTGTCCCCCGTCCATGATGGGGATAAGCGGTATAGAAAATGGACGGATGGGTCCAACTGTGTGTCACAAGACAAGCCTGTTAGCAGCCTTTTAGCACAGAACTCGAAACAGGAAGTCATTGTCCCTCAGTTCCGTCCCACCCGTCTATGATGTCAATATATACGTATATAACTCAGTAGTATACATATGCATTTTTTTAAATTCTTTTCTGCATGTAACATTATAATTGTTAAGCTATAAAAAGTGTTTTATGTCAACATTTTTGTGTGTATGGATTAATTAATTATGTTTGCTGCATTTCTTATAGGAACAATGTATTGAGTATGAGTTTAAGTCTGATTGTCTGGAATGAATTAATGACGCGAACAGAGGTTCCAGTTTATGTCCAATTTCCAGTAGTTAGAGAGTTAGAGGACAGGCAAAAAAAAAAAGGGGGCGGGGTATGGGGATGCAATAATGTTTGCTAATGAGGAACAATTGTCAATTACATGCCCGTGCTGGGCTGTAAGTAATGACACCCAATGGACAGATGTATGGCACCAACACATTCACCACTACCCCCTCATTATGCATGAAAGGCGGGAGTTAATGCATCAAAATTGCGACCATCAATTCCCAGAGATAATTTGAGAAGGCACAAATGGACAAGAAAAAGCCAGGAGGATCGTCACGGCGACAAGCAAGACGCAGACACAACTTTCACTCCGCTCCATGTCTGTACCTGTCAGGTGTTTATTAACATAATGGTGGAACCAAAAGGATGGAAAGAACGGCGGCTTAGAAGTCTGCATGAATATTGATGCTGACCTGGCAGAATTTAGAGAGGTGAGAGAAACATCTGGACCATGATAGAAATAGAACGCAGACCTCCACCAAGGAAAAAAGTGGGCTAATTGAGTACTGCAGCTTGGTGGTCAATACAGTTCCAGGTGCTACAAATGTCATTTACAATCATGGACAGGAAGTTGTGTCGAAATCACATTGTGACTCCATCCTTCTCTGATGACCGCTTATCCACATTTCCTCCTCTTGCCGTGTCTCTCACCTAACTAGCATCAGCGTGTGACGGAGAAATGTAGTTCAGGAAATACCTGCAGCTCTGCAGCTCCTGCCCACAGACAACTGCAGGCCTGTGTAGCTGCACAGAGCGGGCGGCCAAGTCAAACAGCAGGTGTCCCCCTGGGGCCAGGCGGTCTGGCGCACTCAGCGTCTTTCATGAATGGACGGGATTCTCTGTGAAGCTCCCCACTGAGGTCCGTGTGGTTATAAAGGCCCTCTGTAGTTCACATGGTTCCTCAGGTGAGGTTAAAAAAAAAGGAAGCCATAGATATGAATATTAAGTGAGTTCTGGTATGCTTGGTGGCATTTGAAAGCATCATCATCATGGCGTGTTGTCTCAATGAGATATACGATTCAAGGAATTCCCTTATGTTCCTTTTATGTTCTTTATTTGATGCACACTGAAAAGCAACCTAAATAATACTGGTTTTATAATATAAGCCCATCATGACGCTAGAATAAAGACCTGATGGAGATATCAATGCCTAGCCACACATAACAAAGTTAATAGAATATAAAGCCAACTAGCATGACACATTTTCCTATAGCTGGTGACATATCCCTAGCAAAACATCACAGATCATGTGATGCTGAAACAGTGATGCTATTTGTCCAAGGATTTGCGTAAATGTTCTTCTTTTTTAGCACATTTTGAGGCACACTATGTGGCAGGAAAGACAATACAGTTAGGCTAGTTTAACGTCTGCCTGGTCTAATAATAGTGATTATAGACACGTGACCATATCGGGATGCGGCTACACTTCCTGTCCCCCACTTAATGTGAACCGTGTGAGACCTCACCTCAACCGATGGAAGCCTTGAGCTTCATCCCAGGATCAATGCCTCATGTCAGGTCCTTGTTGTCATCGTTTGACTTGACCAATCTACGAGGACATGTACCGCAGACCTTGCTGCTAACCTGCCATCATGAGGCCGGACGGAGCCGTAAGTGCGAACGGCATCCAAGCATGATGAGAGATGACCTTGGCATGCAGGCGGTGAAAAAAAAACAAACCAAAACACACGGTCCGATTCATCGTCTTTCTTTGATGTGCATCATCAAAGAGCATCCTCCTGCTCTCCTCCTTGGACCAAAGGCTACTGTTGTTTTTGTTGTTGTTATTGATATTGTTTTCCAGCTGTACTACACAAAGGAGTCTGACCATGACTCTGATGCTAAAGCGGAGGTGGAGAGGGTGTTTTAATTAGCTGCATAATAGATCAGAGGGGCTCAGAGGGGGTTAGAGTAGGTAGCAGCCGACATCAAAACACGGCGTGAGCTTGTGTTTTTCTCAAGCCATGACCTCTCTCCGTACATCAGCGGCTTCAACATACAACATGGAAAAGTTCCGCCACAAGATTAAGAGATAAAACCCACCGGGGGGGAATTTAATTGAGAAGATGCAAAACATCCATCTATCCATTTTCTGTACCGCTTGTCCTCACAGTACTTGTAAAAACTTGTATTTTTGTCATACTTCTGTGGGAAACTCCTGTGTTTTACCCTATTTTCAACGTGTTCAGACGTGGTTGTATTTTTTAACGTCTACCAAAATGATCCTCTTTGGTCCTGCCAGCAGCTGGAGCAGCACAACTCACCTCGGCCTCAGCAACACTTTGTCAACATTGGCGTAACACCAAAATAACATGCTTCATCGCACTTTTATATTAGAATTAGTATTATGGAGAAATGAGGGCACTGACCATTTCTCGGTCTGGTCTTATGAGAATTGGAGTGAATTTACTCGCATCACAAACGTTGGGTGATACTGATGTTTTTTCTCATTTACAGTATTTCTTTATCTATTACCATTTTCACGCTATAACCTTTTCATTCATTCATTCATTTTCTACTGCATGTCCTCACGAGGACAGCTGGAGCCTATCCCAGCTGTCTTCAGGCGAGAGGCAGGGTACACCCTGGACTGGTGGACAGCCAATCACAGGGCACATATAGACAAACAACCATTCACACTCACATTCATACCTATGGACAATTTGGAGTCGCCAATTAACCTAGCATGTTTTTGGAATGTGGGAGGAAACCGGACTACCCGGAGAAAACCCACGCATGCACGGGGAGAACATGCAAACTCCACACAGAGATGGCAGAGGGTGGAATTGAACTCGGGTCTTCGAGCTGTGAGGCCTCCACATTAACCACTCGACACTGTGCAGCCCCAAAACAGAATATTTTCTTGAAAAAAATGCCGTTATTAATGAAACGGCCCCGCATACCCACGTCATAATGTCGGGCCTCCACAGTTTGAAAACCACTGTGCTAACATTAGGATGGCGATATATACAGCGTTACAGTTGTCCTTTAAGTTGACCTTTCCACCCTTTCAGAAGAGTGCATCCCCATTTAGTAATCATCATTGAAATGATAGGAAAAAAGGAACTATTTGAGCGATTAATGCTAATGCTAAAAGTTATTCCAATTCCCCATAATGCAGATGTACATAGTAAATATGTAGATGCAATCATGAGCCACATTAGGACCAAAGTGTTGGACTGAATAGACTAGAACTTATGTCAACATCATACAAGCAGAAAAATGGCAAAAAGTGACCTGTGGTCTTTGAAGTTCAACCCAAAAAGTGCACTTGCTAGAGGCCCGTGCAACAAAAAAGACGTGTTTACCTTTGCTCCCCTTCCAGGAGGAAGAAGAGTGGGGAAGGCGGGGGGGTGGAGGGGGGATTCATTAGCGGCTGTGTAAATCAATCTGCTTCTCCTTAAAGACCTGTCAATTTGGGCCTGATGTCTGGCAGCCTGACACCACTCACTGGATATTTAACTTGAAAGCCAATTAATCATCATGATTAATTCACTGACAAACCACACGGAACCATTCAACTTAACCTTACGGAACAAGAACACCGACTATATTGGTAAGAGGGGGAAGACTCATAGCTTTTGTATAATACCATATAATACCCATAATCTCAAACTGCGTTCATATGTGTGGTTAAAATCTATGGTCTGGACCAAAATTAAAAAAAGATGGAAGCATTCAAGTATTTTCGTGAAATATTAATCTTGGGACCAAAGGCCAAAGAACATAAACTAAAGTCTTGATTGAAGGAAATGTGATTTTCATTGATTATACGCTGTGCTGGAATAAAAATTGCATACTTGGAAGTGTGACTACATATTCTCATTCAGCATGATTATCTTCCTTGAAGTGTGCTGAATGATGAGAGAGGAGGTTTTGTTACTGCTAAGTGAAAAGATGTCATCCCTGCTAATCGTTCAATCATCAAACAGTACTTCTTAATTCATAGAGGCAAGTGGAATTCCATCCACTTGTTTAAGTGCTCTGCTACAGTCCGTATTAGGCAATTCCACACCTCATCATATACGCCTTGGGCTAATATTCCATGCAAACACAAGCATAGCTGCCCCCTAGGTCATGCAGCCCTGTGGAAAGTTATGAATTTCATAAGGTTTGATATATTACACTATGTTTGCTTTAAAACGTAACCACTCTAACTTACGCTGTCATCCATAATCTTTTGAAATGGTTAATAGCATTCAAGGGTTGCACGTTGGTAGAGTGGTTAGCGTGCAGGCCACACAGCTAGAAGACCAGAGTTCGATTCTACCCTCGGCCATCTCTGTGTGAAGTTTGCATGTTCTCCCCGAAAGACATTTTTATGTATTTAATTCTTAATTAACTAAATTAATTTTGGCAGATCAGAATAGTAATCCGCTACATTTGTTATAATTGTTTTAATTGTGCAGGCCTCACAGCTCGGAGACCCGAGTTCAATTCCACCCTCTGTGTGGAGTTTGCATCTTCTCCCTGTGCATGCGTGGGTTTTCTCCGGGCACTCCAGTTTCCTCCCACATTCCAAAAACATGCTAGGTTAATTGGCGACTCCAAATTGTCCATAGGTATAAATGTGAGTGTGAATGGTTGTTTGTCTAGATGTGCCCTGTGATTGGCTGGCCACCAGTCCAGGGTGTACCCTGCCTCTCGCCTGAAGACAGCTGGGATAGGCTCGAGCACCCCCGCAACCCTCGTGATAAACACATCTATAATGAGTTTTGAGCCCCCCCCCCCCTTGGAATGACCTTAATCTGCCCCTGATTTTAAAGCACACGCACAGGTAGATAAAATGCTGGGTGTGACCAAATCAAATGCAGCTACGGCCAACTTGTGGAGTTAAAACAAACAGATCAGGAGGTTGCCAGTAACTATAGCTGCTAATGACAATGCTAATTGGTGACACTGAAGGTTATTTAGTTTTGTGTTGTTGTGGTAAACATTTCACTTTTTTCTCATCTGTATTGTGTCTTATGCTGCTTTTGCTGCAAATTGATAATTGCCCATGACCACTAACGTGCACCTGCACTGCCGCAGCCCACAAACACATTCGCATAAAAAAAGTATCTCCTTAGGTGCACAAGGCAGAGTGTAAAGTGCAAAGTCAGCTGTCAGCGCCTATCGTCACTCTGCAGTGACAGTGATCATTCGTCGCCTGGAAAGTGATTAGACAGCAACTAAATGTTCCTCTCAGTGGAAATCTCCCGTCAGAGATAATATGATTGAGTGATTGATCGTCTGCTTATGTCCTCGCAGACTTGCTTTCGCAGATCGGCGTGCACACGACAGGAAGTCTTCAGTCAGCCATCGGCGGCCATGAATCATTCAACCTTTGACTTTATTTCTTTGTTGAGTCAGCCTTTTGCCGATGGAGCTGAATGGATTGGATGGAGGACAAGCGAGAAACAGGCTTGTACAGGATGTTACCAAAGATATTTTTATGTATTTCATTATGAATTAATTCTAATTTTGGCAGATCAGAATAGTAATCGGCTTCATTTGTTATAATTGTTTTAATTGTGCTGCACGGCGACCGAATGGTTACCGTGCAGGCCTCACAGCTCGGAGACCCGAGTTCAATTCCACTCGGCCATCTCTGTGTGGAGTTTGCATGTTCTCCCCGTGCATCCGGTTTCCTCCCACATTCCAAAAACATGCTAGGTTAATTGGCGACTCCAAATTGTCCATAGGTATGAATGTGAGTGTGAATGGTTATTTGTCTATATGTGCCCTGTGATTGGCTGGCGACCAGTCCAGGGTGTACCCCTCCTCTCGCCCGAAGACAGCTGGGATAGGCTCCAGCACCTCTGTGACCCTTGTGAGGAAAAGGAAAATGAATGAATGAATGTTTTAATTAAATGACTTTTTTTCAATCCATCTTCTTCCACAGCCTAAGACGAGAAACCCAAGTTTCTTTTGCCTCGATTCTTCCACCCGATGGATTCAGAGGTGTTCATAATCTCTCCAAAATGTTCTGGATGTTCCCTGAGAACTCCCACCAGTCAGACATCCAGGAGGCATCCTAACTAGATGCCTGAACCTCATCTGGCTCTTCTCAATGCGGAGCAACAACAAGTTTTTCCCAGATGATTCTCACCTTATCTCTAAAGGAGAGTCCAGCCACCCTAAAAGAAACCATTTCGGGTGCTTGTACCTACAATTTTGTCCTTTTGGTCACCACCCCAAAGTTCATGACCATAAGTGAAGGTAGGACGAAGATCATCGGGTAAATTGAGAGCTCAATTGATCTCAAGTCCCATGGCCCCCGACTTGGAGGTCTATCTCCTTAAAAAAGTAATGTGATCAATCTCAAATGATCACATATCTATAGCGAACTGATCAAATCGTTAGCAGAGCTCATTGTTTTATTTTGAGGTGCGTAGCGAAGCCTGCTTTTTTTTCCTACGCTGTCCTCTGTGACGTTTGATGCTCGTAAACAAGCAATAGGGACACATTGCTGTCATAATATCATCAAAATGTCAATTTTGCATAATAGGCGACCTTTGACACCGAGCCAAACTTTGTACCTTCACGTCGTCGGTGGTGCCGCCATCGGCTTCAATTTGAAGACCAGCACATAAAAGCAACCCTCCACGTCAGCCCCATATCGGATCTTAATTAAAAAGCCTTGCATATTATTTGCTTTAACAAAAGGACATTTGGAAGTGGGGGGGTTCATTTAAATCCAATTAGACCTGTGCTGATGCCTCGGGAGATGAGAGAGTAATTTGCTGTTTGAACATGAAGGTCTTTGTTCGGGGGCTACAATAGACGGAAGCAAGAAGGGCCGACCTGCGTGAGGAGTTTTTACACACTCTTAATATGACGAGGTGTAGCAAGGGAAAGTTTATTTGGAGAAAAACGTAACTAATTTGCTCTTCGTTACCGATTCTGATATCAGCTGCTACTGATATTGGCAGCAGCTCTTCCATTACAAATGAGCAGTGTTGAAACTGCACTGCAAAATAAAGCAAGTATTTGTTTTACAAAAATGCCATATTTATTGAAGAGATTGCTCTCACTTTAGTAGAAGGTACACAAAAATACAGTAGGTACTGAGAAACTAATGAAGAACTAATGAGGAACTAATGACTAAGGCACATAAATGCACCTTGCCTCGCCTTTAGCATTGTTTTAGCTCTGAATGAATGTTTAGATATTTTAATGCATATAGATATTTAATGCAAATAGATGTATTTTAATGCATCTTTTACTCTGTTTTTACTCAACTTTATTTTTATTTATTTTTCTCTACTGTAAAGCGTCTTTGAGTACTCTGAAAAGCGCCATACAAATGAAATGTATTAATATTATTAGATAAGTAACCAAGCAACTAATGAATAGAGTAGTTACTGACGAACTAAGGCACATAATACGTACATATATGGCACAATAATGAGGAATTAATGAGTAGTGGGTAGGATTATTTAGGTTTGTTCCTCATTAAGTACAGTAATTGTGTGTACCTTAAAACAAAATACAGTCCACGTAAGGAGTGACATTATTCATTCATTCATTTTCTACTGCTTTTCCTGGAGCCTATCCCAGCTGTCTTCGGGCGGGAGACGGGGTACTCCCTGGACTGGTGGCCAGCCAATCACAGGGCACATATAGACAAACAACCATTCACACTCACATTCATACCTATGGACAATTTGGAGTCGCCAATTAACCTAGCATGTTTTTGGAATGTGGGAGGAAACCGGAGTACCCGGAAAAAACCCACGCATGCACGGGGAGAACATGCAAACGCCACACAGAGATGGCCGAGGGTGGAATTGAACCTTGGTCTCCTAGCTATGAAGTCTGCGCGCTGAGTGACATTATATTAAGTATGAAAGGAAATCAACTTACCCCCCGGCGGCACGGCGGTCGAGTGGTTAGCGCTCCAAATTGTCCATAGGTATGAATGTGAGTGTGAATGGTTGTTTGTCTATATGTGCCCTGTGATTGGCTGGCCACCAGTCCAGGGTGTACCCCGCCACTCGCCCGAAGACAGCTGGGATAGGCTCCAGCACCCCTGTGACCCTTGTGAGGAAAAAGCGGTAGAAAATGAACGAACAAACGAACTTACCCGCCCGGCAACACACAAATAATCCTTAACAGTCACTGCAAGTTGCATATTTACAATCTGAAGACAAAACTTCTAAATAATTGAGTTAACTTTTTGTTAGACCGGTTAATGCGACTCATTCAAACATTGCAGTACAAGCCCAGCATTTGAGGATGTTTAAAAAAATAAAGAGCAGGCGGTACCACCAGAACAAACAAAGAAATGAGTGAACAGTAAGCAAAGTGTCCGAACCCGCTGACAAACAGCGGAGAGGCATTCTATCAAATGAAGTGGAGCACAACAGGAGCAAGACCTGGACTTAGACCGAGACTAAGAAGTCATTTTGCATGAAATGAAAGTTCATGTTATTATAACACTTCAGTAATACCATTAGGCCGCTAATTATTACATCAATACCACCGACCAACTTGCATCCTAATAGACAGACATTCCCCTCACATTCATTTGAATGACTTAAGCTCCGCCCCCTCTTTTTTTTTACTTACAAGATATTTATTTGACTCAAGCAGGAGTCACATCTGGCTCCGTTCTTGGGTACGCATGATGAAGGTCGGAGGTCATCTTTCTGGCTTGAGGCCAAAGTCAAGATGGCAGAGGTCAGCGTCTTGACACGTCAGCCTCATCCCGCCCTTGGCCTTGAGTCGATCAATGAGAGCATGCTCTCTGCTTGCCTCAGCCAAACAATCAATTACATCTACTGTGGTCCCAAGCCAAGCTAGCTGCTAACTTATTTTACAAGAAAGACCGTGGATCTATTGCTGGGTTTCAACCACGTAACCTACAGGCTGTTCTGGGAAGCAGACTGCTTCCCAGCAGCACTCAGTATGTTTGTACGCTGAGTTTCTTCAGCTTTTTTTTCCTGTTATGATGGACTATTTCAGTAAGAGTATTTTGCAAAATACATATTTGAATGATTTCCACGTGTCAACAACCGGATGTGACGTCACATGAAAGCCGGCGCTTGTATTTTCTTGCAATGATCTTCACAGTCTTTCCACCGTTTTTTCACTTGGTGCATTGCTAGTCCCACAGCAATTATACACATGACTACACAAAGAACTCTAGCGGTGTTTATCACCAGCCAAAGAGCATCAGGACCACATGAGTCCATGAGTAAAAACTGAATTTTGCTCTGTTCTTTTAGGCTGTGTTGACACTTGTAGTTCAGTACCCTGGTCCGGACCAAAATGTAAAACACGACTTGGTTAATGCTGGTATTTTTGTCAGCAAAGAACATAAGCATACAGTAAGGACTTGTTTGGGCAGCTTTTGCGACTTATTACTTAATGCAAACCAACAATAAATACAATATTAAAAACAAAATCAATAAATACAGCACCAACATTACAAACAGTCATTGCTGTAGACGTTGGATGCAGTAACAGTCATTTTAAACTTATAAGATCCTGAGGGATATAACACCCTTTCAATGGAACAATAGAGCTTCGGGTTGTGCAGGGGCGTCAAACGGTGTGGAGATGTTGCAGGAGGCATCACTCATGACTGAAGGCCCTTGTCTGTGTGGTAATGACAAAGGACTTCTTCCAATATCAATACAAAAAATATGGATATATTGTATATAATGTCAACTGTGGGCTGCACGGCGGTCGGGTGGTTAGCGCCCAGATCTCACAGCTAAGAGACGAGGGTTCAATTCCACCCTAGGCCATCTCTGTGTGGAGTTTGCATGTTCTCCTCATGCATGCGTGGGTTTTCTCCGGGTACTCCGGTTTCCTCCCACATTCCGAAAACATGCTAGGTTAATTGGCGACTCCAAATTGTCCATAAGTATGAATGTGAGTGTGAATGGTTGTTTGTCTATATGTGCCCTGTGATTGGCTGGTGACCAGTCCAGGGTGTACCTCGCCTCTCGCCCGAAGACAGCTGGGATAGGCTCCAGCACCCCCGCGACCCTCGTGAGGAAAAAGCGTTAGAAAATGAATGAATTATGGTGTGTTCAAGGACACCTGACAAAAAATCAGTAAGCAAAAACACACAATTTTTATCGTATTTTGACCAAAACAGCGTAATTTGCTGGGCTGTAAATTCTGAATTGAGGCTTTGTGACAATAATAATAATAATAATAATAATAATATGGTCCCTTTAAGATGTACGAGCAATACAGTCATGTCAATATACCAAATTGTCTTGCGCTTACCTTGACTTTATCCTGGCTATAGTAAATGTTACCACTTTATTAACATGTGTTCTTGTATCTTAACCAACTAGGTAATTATCGAGCACACATGCATATATTTTTTTCTAAAAATCAAATCTTATGTAAATGTTAACCATCCTCTGTGCGGCGCGTGATTATTCATGTCTCTCGGAAGACTTGATTAAATATTCCTTATACCCTCAGAGCGGCGGAACAAATGAACCACGGCGGCGTCCTAACAGAAGCTGACACTTCTTTTAAATAATGTTTATTTATCACCGGTAACATTTAACCAGCCCTTTGCGTAGTGGCGCCTCTGGCTTGTGATCGCCGTTTCTTCAAGCTTTTACTCACTAAAACTTTGGAGAAGTTTTTTTTTGCAAGGGTGAAATAAGGAAAAGGAGTCGTGTTTGAGTTTCTTAGAGTTCTCCAACCATCAGGTAGTCATACATGGAAAAGGCCATCTGCAAGAGTTAAAGGTATAAAGGCGAGCTAGATTACTGTACGATAAGTATAAATGAATACATGAATACGTGAGCGTTCACCATCTGCATGGAGATACATTATTCACCGCGTCCCCCCTCGTTCTCGGCCTCCATGCTAGGGATATCATTATACTTCAATTAATACAAAGTATACTTTTACCATTGCAAAACTCAAAGCGCAGGATCTTACTTTCAGAGAATGTCAGCCCCACTCGGGGTCAAAGGTATAATTTTGTGCATGGAAATCCGTATATAAAAAGCACACAGCAGCAGACGGCGACGCCAGATGAGCGGGAAGCCTCCGACGTTGGAATAACCGCCTTTTCCGTGGGGAAAGTCAACAAAAGAGGATTTTAAAAGGAGGAATCTGAAGGTTTGTGTTGATTAAGTGCTTGTTTTGTGGACTTTTTTTGTAATTCTATTGCATGTATTCTCTTTAATGTTACTTTTTTTGCTATATGAACGCTGATGTGTTACATTTTGTATAACCTTGAGCCACAACAAGAGTTCAGCTCCTTGTCAGTGTTGTTTACGTAAGCAGCAGCAGCATAGGAAGTAACTTTACCCACACGTCACCTACATTACTGACCAGGCGATGCGACTCAAATGTCAGGACCGGTGTAGTTCAATTGTTAATAATAGGCCCCCCCCTCCACCCCCGTATTTGCTTTGCAATCATTTAAAAGCCTAATACGTCATTTTCATAAATGTGGCTCTAATGAAGTCTCTTATGAATACACATGAAGAGCAACAGACAAAGGGAGCACGAGTCATTTGAATAGTTACATTAGAGTTGTACATAATTTCTCTCTATTAAATATGGTAAGCTGTTTTAGTTTTTATAAACGCATCTATACGCAGCGACATGCGTAAGACAAGCGGATATGACAGCGCCCTTTTGTTTAAATGGCATTAATAAACATCACAGCAGGCCGCTTTGGGCTTTTTGGCTTCAACTATGTGGAAGATTTTAGGTAACATATTCATTTCATTTTAGAATCTTTATCCCAGTTTGTTCCTATATAAAGTATGTTACATTTTATTTGACAAGTTATTTCATTGATAATTACTGGTTGTAAAAACATAATACTTATACACTTACAGAGTTATAAACTCTTTAAATAATATGTCATTGTATACTCTATGTTTTATTTAAAGACATGAAAGAAAAATATTGGACTTGAAAAAAAAATCTGACAGTTTTTAATGACAATTTGTACATATTGTTTCTCAGATTTAAGCATACAATACAATAATTGTTGAAATTGTTGATGGGGGAAATATTTTTGATAAAGCCATGAGGATATTTAATAATAAAGAATGAAAAACGCAGCATCATAACTTCCCAGCTGTATTAAATCTACAATTCATTTGTAAATTATATTTCATAACCAGTTATACAAATTTAATTATAGCATATAGACTATAAATATGAATATAGTACCAATGAATATTTTGAAAAAAAAAAAGAAAAATAATTTAACAGCAATTAATTAAATTCATTAATTAATCATGAATATATATTTGGATGACCATATCACCAACAATATATATTTTGTAAAAAAAAAAACAAAAACATAAATAAATAATTAAGTGAAAGCTTTTGGTTATTTAAGTCCTGGGGAGTAAATAGTTCTGGTTTATTTGTTTGGGACAAAAAGTTACATTAAGGAACCTGACATGTTTACGCTTGCAGAATTCAACATATCTGAAAAGGAATAGAAAGAAGCAGAGTTTATTCTCTTCTAACTTGTTCTTCTAACTCGTTTCTCAGCTTCACCTCCTTCAGAGTTTACTAAATATTTAATAGACGGGAAATATATGTTTGATAAAAATATATGACCAAGAAATCATACGTAAATAATAAAACACTTACCAAATTTAAAGATGAAGCACGATTGAATATTAGCTACACAAAATAAGCAAATAAGACAATGTCATCATCTGGTTTAGTCTGCTTGCTGTTTAGACTTATAGTTTAAGGCCGCATAAGAAATGATATGCAAGAGGTGTATTTGAATATTCATGACAGAATCCATCAGCTGTTTTGACTGCTGCATTAATTCATTGCCCAAGGTGAGGCTACACACAAATAAGGAGGACGGGACACTAATGCCGCCTTATTACCCCCCCAAAAACTGTTTGTAAGAAGTGTGTAACATTGTGTGCTTCTTTTAAATAACTTGCATGGCTGTATTTAACGTGATAACAAAGTAAACACTCTTTTTGCAGTAAAACAACCCTTCACTTTAAATTAGGTTTTTTTTGGGGGGGGGTTGTTGAGCATTTGTGGCTAAATATTAAGAAGTGAATGAATATGCAAGCGGAAAAGCCGGTTGAAGAGTCCCAATCAACTCCTACACTAAAAGAGAAAGACATTAGCATGCCTTTGAAACAAGAGACCTTGACTATGAACAAGAGCCATCCATGCACACTTTGGAATGTCATTTATATGCACAAAGTGAAGCGTGAGGCCAGAGGATGTGA
This sequence comes from Doryrhamphus excisus, assembly GCF_037039965.1. Lineage (NCBI taxonomy): Eukaryota > Metazoa > Chordata > Actinopteri > Syngnathiformes > Syngnathidae > Doryrhamphus > Doryrhamphus excisus. The sequence goes on along the minus strand of NC_136368.1, from coordinate 16,560,578 downwards.
GGGTGCATGTGGGGCGGGGGGGGGGGGGGGGGGTGGGTCGGATGCAGGTGGAGTTCTCAGTGGCTGAAATGGAAGTTTGAACACATCAAGGAGTTGCTGTGAACTTCCACACTGTGCCAAAAGGACACAAAGGCATAACGTACAGCAAAAAGCATTTACATTTTCTCAGGTTACTTTGTGTAACGGTTTAAAATGTACTTTTTCTTCTCAGAAACTTCAAGTAAACTGCACATTTAAAAAAAAAATTGCCAATCATCCACAATTGTTCTTTTTTCTGTGTTCTAAAGATATACAAACAGCTAAAAAATGCACATAATGGTGCACAATTCCGCCTAAAAAAAGCTATTAAAACACCCCCCAAAACCTCCAACAAGGTTTTATATACTGTACATGGTGTGACTATGTACAGACACGCATATTCATGATAACACGTAACGTCTGGAGGTAACGTGGGTTTCAGAGTTGGGTTTTAACTTACGGCTGCAAAAGTAGTCCTTAGCTTTATCAGGGATTACTGTGCCTGTTGTGAGATCATTCAAACCTGCAATAAAAGCCTGTTGTTCCAGCGATCAAATCTGTGTATCCGCCCAAACAAGACATTACTGACACCTAGTGACCGGTGGAGAATACTACACGTCATTGAATGTATCTTTTTAAGCATTATATTTGCATTTTTGTATATTTAGGCCTTTTTGTGCTTAACTATGACTATGTTTGGACTAATAATAGGCCATATTTAACCACTAAACAGCATTATTTATTAATACTAATCATTTTTCAACTGAAAAATTCCATTAGCAGAGGCTATTCCATTTTTTTTTAACATTTTATTGTTTCAACGTTTCATTTTATTTCACTCGCAAGACGTTCACAACATTTTTTTTTAAAGCTAAGAGCTACCTTTCGGTTTACTGCATACATTAAATACATTTTACGGTTATCTGTCAATCATCGTTATGCACAACTGAAGAAAAAGGTGCCAAAATTCAGAGTAAAATGAAAAATGTAGACCTTTTCAGTGCTGGACACCGGTATGTTGACTGTTTATCTGCACATTTGATCTCTTCTTTTGTTGATTTCCAAATGTTTGTTGATGACCAGAGTTTTTTTTTTGGGGAGGAGTTGGGTCGGTTTTTGGGGGGGGGGCTGGGGTGGTCCACGCATGCCCTCGTGCTCCTCTTTCTGAATTATGCATGGTGATTACATGATGATGGAGTTCTCTGAATTGTAAATCCCCACAATTATACAGCCCATTGTCTATTCATTATTTCAGAACCAATGGGGAATTATGTAAAACTATCTCCAAAGAGGACGGCGGCGTGTAATGTGACTTGCCATACTGTTCATGCAATGCAAATACTTAGTGTGTTTGCCGAGAGTTGAACGTACAATGGTATTTAAATGGAGGCTGACCTGTGTGTGCGTCGCGTTGGATTAGGACGCATTTGAAAGATGAGCTATGATAACCGCTAACCCACCAGGCAACGGGTGTATCATCCTGGAGTCAAACCTTACAAATTTATGCTGTTTTAAGTTCATCAGGACAGGGGGGCTGTTAAAGAAATGCTTTTGTATTCTGTAAAGTTAAGCAGGACAGATTTTTCTTTTTCTTTTGCACCACAAAAATGCTGAAGAAGTCAATGGTTACCTTTTTTCATGACAAAAACAAGACAGTGATTAGCTAAACATGGCTTGTTGATGACTAAAATGTGACAAGTTGCATGTGAGTATTCGGTGACAAAACGAGACTGGACAAAAAAATGTTCATGGGTGGTCTATTACAGTGGTCCTCAACCTTTATGGACCCACAGACAGGCTTGTGTCCCCCCCGCCCCCAGCATGAACACATTGAGGCTGTTCACCAACATTTATGCACATTAGCACTCAGTAATGTCATCTTTTATGCATTCCTAAATAGTATCAGTATTTGGGACCAAATGAAAAACAGTAAAATACAATATAGTAGTCTAGTAGTCAGCTTGGGAGAAAGTTAGAACATGCACAATGGTGCATTCAAGGACTGTCGAACAAATTGGGAAAGGTAACTACGTCCAACACACAATCGAATGTTGTGTTTATCGCATTTGACGTACCATTAGGTTCCCCCGCCTCTTCCCTGAAGTCATCTGGGATAGGCTCCAGCATGCCTCAGTGACCCTGGTGTGGCTAAGCGGCATAGAAAATGGATGGAATTTTATTCATTCATTTTCTTTTCCTCACGAGGGTCGCAGGGGTGCTGGAGCCTATCCCAGCTGTCTTCGGGCAAGAGGCGGGGTACACCCTGGACTAGTCGCCAGCCAATCACAGGGCACATATAGACAAACAACCATTCACACTCACATTTATACCTATGGACAATTTGGAGTCGCCAATTAACCTAGCATGTTTTTGGAATGTGGGAGGAAACCGGAGTACCCGGAGAAAACCCACGCATGCACGGGGAGAACATGCAAACTCCACACAGAGAAGGCCGAGGGTGGAATTGAACCCTGATATCCTAGCTGTGAGGTCTGCGCGGTAACCCCTCAACCACTGTGCAGCCCTGGATGGAATTTAACATCTTATTATTATTATTACTATAACTGCTCAACGAACATTAATACGGTGACAGTTTCACACCAACAGTGAGTAGCAACATTTTAAAGCGGACGCAGAGGTAGGTGTTAACCAAAAGAGTGGAGTTGGTAGAAACTACATCAGGAGGTTGGGTGTAGTCACAGATTACAGTTACAGTAATGGTGTTATTTAATCCTGGTGTGCTATATATATCACTATATTGACAGTTACTATGGTAACCATTATGTCATTGTATGGTCATATCACCTCGTACTTCAGTATGTGACAAAAAAAATAAAAAAACATCATTATAATAATAATAAAATTAAAATTAATAAAATACATTAAAAAAACTTACATTATATTAGGAAAGCAGGAAGTGAACAAATGTACCAGTTACTGATTGTAAAAGTACCAGATGGAGGGGTAGGATTTAATAAGCTTTGCTTCTTCCTACTCCTTTTGGACATGTGGAACTGTGAACTGATTATGTGATGCATTCAATTGTAATCTGATGCATGTTGAAATGAAATAAAACCATTACCATTACCATTACCATTACCATTACCATAATCCTTGGCTGAGGTCTCACCCTGCGTGTTGACATCCCTGACCTTCAAGTTTCGGCTCCACTGTTCCACTGTATGGCAAACTACTGTATGAGTCTTCATGCTTCCCATTCGTCATCTCATCCTCTATTCTCCTCCTCGCATCCTTCACGTCCCGCCACTGCCGCCCCTGCCGCCCCTGCCGCCCCTGCCGCTGTCTTGCACAGGTATTTGTTTAGGAATCTCTCGGTGGAAATTACACTCCATCTCCGGTGCTCCCTATCAACACACAATTATCACGGGCAATCATGCAGAACAGTGTTCAATTCAGCTGGAACTGGCGCTCCTGATGACATTACCAAGTCGAAGGCTGCATGAGAGCTCCACACCTGCATTAAAAGCTGCTGCGTAGTGGCTGGTGGCACTTCCTTTTTTCATCTTATTTGGATTTCATTCAAACCAGGAAGTCAACCAGATAAGAAATAACATTCCCAGGAGACTGCAGGTACAGCCAAGACTAATCATGTGATCTTATCTTACTTCATGTTATCATCTGGCAACCTTGGTAGCTTTATCGTGTACTCACTTCTTTCTGCTATATGCTACAAGTTTGGACTGTACATCCTGTATGTAATTGGAGGTGTTAATGTCCATTGGTGCAGGTGCGTAAAAACAATGAAACAATGAGTACACAATTGATTGAGACACATGAGAGTCAATGCCATTTCCATTCCATATCAAATGTTCCACTCAGGAGTGGAAATTACCATCTGTTTCCAAGTTATGTGACTTTTCTTTGTGATTTTTTTTTTTTTTCATTTTAAATGGAAAAATATATTTACTTTTTCCTGTACAGTTTTTCTGAATTAGATTTTTATGTTTTATGGGCTGTGTGGTGGTTAGGTGGTTGGAGTGGTTAGCACTCAGGCCACACAGCTAAGAGACCCGAGTTTGATTCCATTTGCATGTTCTCCCCGTGAACTCCCCGTGCATGCATGGGTTTTCTCCGGGTACTCCGGTTTCCTCCCACATTCCAAAAACATGCTAGGTTAATTGGTGACTCCAAATTGTCCATATGTAGGTATGAATGTGAGTGTGAATGGTTGTTTGTCTATATGTGCCCTGTGATTGGCTGGCGACCAGTCCAGGGTGTACCCCGCCTCTCGCCTGAAGACAGCTGGGATAGGCTCCAGTACCCCAGTGACCCTAATGAACCTTACTAGCGACGTAGAAAATGGATGAATTGATTTTTTTAATACTGTTTTTTCTGACTTTACTTTTGTCTTTTCATGCAAAAAAAAATTACCTTTCAAAAACAAATCCCAACATCTTTTGGAAAAAAAATTATTCATGTTTTTTTGTTGTTTTTGTTGTTTGTCATTTTTAATTTATTTGTGAACTAGTCTTGTTTTTTCTGGGAAAAAACTCACCCGAAATAACATTTAAGAAGTTATGTTTTTTAGATGAAAATGCTTAAAAAAAACTTATTACATTTAAATATTTAAACCTTCTTATATTTTTCACACACAAAAAAAACCCAGAAAATGTTCTCAAAATGTATATTTTGAAGATGTGGCTCCCCATTTGTGCAGGCAATGTTCCTGCATTGAGTTATGCATTTTTGAGTGATGTATTTTTAAGAAGTGTATTATTAAGCTGAAAAAGAGGCACACAGTTGATTGAGACGCATGAGATACAACGACGGAAGAGTCCATTGACGTTCTGCATCAAATGCTCCATTCATGAGTGAAATTACCATCCGTCTGTCAGCCAGGAGGTGTGAATTCTTTCATCTTCTTCTCGGGCTGCCTCTCAACTTGTGATGAGATGCATAACACCACATGCACTCCACATGGAGGCTGCATAAGCAAAATAGGACTCCTGCCTCTTTAGAAGAAGGAATCATGAGGCTCAAAACTGCTCTCTTGTGGTTCTTTGGGGAAATGGATGCCAACTACATTGGTATTCCAGGGTGAAACTGTGGCCGTGATAAAAATCTTTATTAACCGTACAGGTAATGTTTTGAAACAAATTTTAACATTCTTAACATGGCATTGAACTAACTACAATTTAGTAAAAGTTAAATAAAACTAAAAGTAAAACTACTCACCCTTTGATGAGGGGATAGTGTTTGCAGAGTCATACTGACACCTTGTGGCCTTATGCAGTATTGGCATTACTGGATGTTTGCCTTGTGATGCAGTTGTTCATTACAGCATAAAACACACACACTATTATTATATTGAGATTATTATGTAACAATCTGTAAAAATCTGGTATTATTGTTGTTGTATTGTATTATGATGTTGTGTATTTTAGATAATTACACAAAATACCTGAAGTATTCTCCTTTGTACTGTGTAACTAAGCGGAATGTTAACGACAGCTTGTACCCCTGCTACACCTAATGACACTTGGCCATTATACGTTTGTGTTGAGGATCATTGTTTGTGTTGATTTTGTCAGATACTGCAATAAAAGAGTGCGGTACTGTGCAAAAGTCTTGGGCCACCTCTAGATTCCTTGTTCCTTGACTATTTTTACGGCAGCATGGAGAAAAATACAAATGTATGGAGAGAGACCACAGCATTGGGTTACTGTACAAGTGTCATCTATTTATTCTCCACATTATTATATATTATTTATTATTATACGGTAGCCAGGCAACGGCATTTCGTTGGCAATTTCAACTGCTGTGTTATTATAAAGAAAGTTTATTAAAAATGTCAGTCGTACTATCTTGTCCTACACTCGCTGTACTTTTGTTTACAATAAACTTATTATTAATGCCGGTTGAGCAGTTTGATCCTTGCTGCTAATAAATGATCATGTGGTCACAGAGCGCTTGTTTTTTTTATCACTTTATCATGCACTCCAAATCATTATTACGGTTGAAGTTAATCACTGTGCACACTTTGTTTTTTTCTGACTAATTATTGCCTGCATCTACAAATGCTCTGTCCTCTCTGCAGTTTAGTTGAATAAACACCCTGGCGACAAGGGCCGTTGACGGGAGAAACCAGTATCTTGTCCTGGGCCCAGGCATGAGGGGTGGTCCCTCACAAAAATGTGTTTAATCATTCTGTTGATTCGGGGGAGAAAATGTGCCATATTTACATGCAAATAATGCCTTTATTATCTTTGAAAATAGAGTCAAGAATCCCCTTACCACTCCTTAATGGCGTAAAAAAAATATTATTTTGTCCCACGCCCATGCAAAGCTGTCAACGGCCCTGCCAGGGACAATTAGAGTACTACTAGTATACTAGTACAGTACACGGTACATATAGCATTGCTCAAACAACACATCTAATGGTGTCCTCTAAGACTTTTGCACATTACTGTAGCTCGTTAGCTACCCAGCTTGATGACATCTCCGTGTGTGTTTCCCTTATAATTTCAGTTAGCGGTAATGGATCTTGATGGTTCGGCCAATGAGGAGGAAGAGGAGGCCAGCCAGGAGGGAGAAGAAGATGCCAACAGGAGCAAACATGAAGGAGAGGCCATAGTTGAGGGTCAAGTGGAAGTTTGAACACACAACGGTACGCTGGTAGTCCCGGTAGACATCAACCACGTCCAGAACCTCGATCCACAGCACGAACATCACCACCACGCACAGCAGGAAGAACCCTGGGAGGACATGAACGATTTTAATTGTATCATATCAACAAAAAGATACACTGAGATGATTTTACCCGATGCCAGGAAGAAGCTACCACCCGTTTTGTACAAGCAGTGGTTGGCAAAGGGGGCTGCACAGATGATGATGAAGCCACCGAGAATCACAGCTGCCACACCAATGAGCATGAAGATGCTCCAGAAGCCTCTGTAGACTGAGAAGCATGCATCGTTATACCATGGAATTATCACCATCGAAAATGGTAACACTCACTTATGGCGGATTCGTAAGCGGTGGCGTTGTGGGTGTGATGGGACACCGGGAATGGGAAGAGGTAGGAGTGGATGCATACTTTGAAGTGTGGCTGATTGGCTGAAGAGAAAACAATATTATTAATGAATTAATCATAGCATAAAAACATGTTTTCTGATGTGTTTTCTTGGTGCTGTAGCCTCCCGGCATCTTAAATTCCACAGCTTCTCACAAAGGTCCTCCTTCACGGTGCTGGAGGGGCCGCCATCCAAGTCAACATCAAAAAAGTCACAATAAGGTCACATGACACAGATGTCCAATGACAACATACACTGTAAATCCGAATAAGTTAGCAGAACTCAAAAAAAGTGAGGCAATCAGTTGCCACATTTTATTTTTGAGTTCATAAACTCAAACATTTGAGTATATCAGAGCTTTAATATTTGGAGTTGATATTACATATACTTTTTAAATTTTAGGGTGAAGAGAGAAACAGCTTTTTTTTTCGCATTCTCTCTGCCATGCATTCTCCATTCTTTAATTTTTGTCCTCATTTCAACTGGTTCAATATACTTTTTTTATAAGTATCTACAAATTATTTTAAGTATGTTACACAAATCTGCAAAAAGTTCATATTAATCAAAAATTAAAACATTAAAAAATGCAACTGGCAATCAGCATTAAGTAGAACTTTTAAGAAAATTTTATGTTAACTATACTTATACCAATTAATTATTTTGAGCATTCCAATTTAGTGTCTTAAGTTGTATGTAAACTATGTTTTTAAGTTAATCTTACTTAATTTTGCCATAGTTCAATTTAATCAAAACATATTAGTTATAAGTACTCAAAACGGAACAACATGTTAAATGAACTAAATAATTAAGTTATTAGAACTTTTTTAAGAACTTTGAGTATGCATAACTTCATTTATTTAAGTACTTTGAACATTCGGGTTTAAAGTGTAGTGTTGGTATTTTTATTTACTTATTTTTTTCAGTTATAAAAATACAAGTTATTTGAATTAAAGAGAAGGACAGAGGCCAGAAATAAGAGGAAAATAGTCTTAGCCAGTGGCGGTCCTGGCTTGAGTTACACCCTGGGCGGATTGACGCTGTTGCGCCACCACCTCGCCTACCCAACCCAAGCTTTTTTAACCTTACTTAAAAAAAAAAAAAGCCTGGAGAATGCCGCCCTTGGCAATTGCCCATATGGCCCATCGCCAGAACCGCTACTGGTCTTGGTGATGCTTTTTAAGTATACACCCTGTACTTGACTGGTTCAATTGTTTCCCCATTGAACAGCAGCAACATTTTCAACAATACATTTCTTATTTTCTATCAGAATTAGTCATGGTGGGGTCGGAGATAGCACTTTGGTTCCTCCATGGAAAATCTAAATTGTCCATAGGTATGAATGTGAGTGTGAATGATTGTTTGTCTATATGTGCCCTGTGATTGGCTGGCTGGCTCCCCCAAAGTCCAGCATACGCCTGTGACTCTAGTGAGGATAAGTGGCATAAAAAATAGAAGAATGGATTTTCGGTACATGCGATTTGACCTTGAATTGTGAATAAAATGTTATAATAACAATTTTCTAATTTTTACGGCACATTTCCTGCCAGATGCAACCCATTTACCCTGGCTCACTTACTGAACCAAAGCTTCCATTGCAGGTCATCATCTTGCACGTTGCCCCCAAAGGAACACCTCCAGAAGAAGCCCTCGTGGTACAGCGTGACCCCACTGGTGACATTCTGCACCACTATGTCTCCAGGCTGCAAGAGAAAAGGACATCGTCAACTGTTGTGGGTTCTATTAAGTCTTTTTTTAAAATTGTAATTTAGAATTAAAGTCACGACAGGCAGGTATGCAGGGCATTTTTTTTTAAACTTTATAAACGTCAATTAAGTCATCAATTAAGTTGAGTTGAATTACAGTTTTAATGTAGTAGTTTGACATTTACTGGTTGAATGTTTTACAGTGTGCTATTTACCCTTTTCAGGATGAGCTGGAGACTATCCCAGTTGCCAAAAGGTGGATTACACCTGTCAATCAATTGTGAATGGACCATAGATTCCACTCGGGTATGTGACCCAGTGCTGTACATTACCAACACACTTTTTAAAAAATGACTTTTTTTGGAACCTGTGACACATACACTAGGTGGACTAGTACATCCCAAATTTTATATTAAAAATATAAAATTCTTCTTTCATGTGAAATACAGGATAGAGCTGTTATTACTATTACTATGATTATTTTCATTGTCTTAAATTTAAAGCATCTTTGTGTGCCAGACAAGTATTATTATTATTATAATTATTATAAGTTTTAACTAATTTTTAAATGTTTTTGGTGGTACAGTTGTCTTATCATCAAATAGTCGATTATTCGAAGACACCTCTAATTTTTATCATGATTATTACATTTCATTAAAATGACAAAAATATATATTTTTATGAATTTATTTCAGTTATGTTTTTATTTAATTTAAATTAACTTCTGCCTTGATATTAAAAGAAATCTTCAGGGATTTACACTGACATGATTATTATTATTATTATTTTAAATGTGGGTTTAAAAAAGTTATTGTTATGATTTTATATTGCAATACAAATTTCATTAGAATTATTAATTAATTTTCTATCCTCACTAGGGTCCCATGAGTATGCTGGAGCCTATCCCAGCTGACGTCCCTGGACTGGTCGCCAGCCAATCACATATGTAATTAAAATTAAATGCATTTATTTTGTTTCTACATATTCACTTAATTACATAAAAAATGCTCAATTATGATGAAATAACAGAATACTCTATTGAACAATATGTGGTTATAGTTCACATTGCTGACAACTCTGCTATATATATAACAGACGGGGGACAAATATTGCAAAGATTATACATTAGAAATATTAGAAACATCTTCCACTTCCAAACTACAATCGCAGTATTCAAAAATATTGTTAAACCTACAATAATAATAATAATAATTGTACACCAGTATCAGATCTCATCAGGTTGTCCAGGTGTTCCTAATAGTTTGTCTGTTGAGTGATGTTCCATTGAATAACTACCAGCAGCAGCTGTGCCTTTAATGTACAGTATTTTGCCATCTTTATTTAGATATAATAGAAAACAACAAGTTAGAGTCCCTCTTGTTGCTCTATGTAAAGCTAGCCAGTGATATTTAATCCGGCCATCATACCACACATAGGACCACTGGTATTTTGTTTTGGTGTCATGCTGAAAGCCGGTTCTCCACATATAGCTGCAAACACTTCACTCACACCAAGTCCCATGAGTACTTCATCTCCTAGAGGAAACAACTGTTCTCCATGCACGTACCTCTGAAGTGGTGTCAATCTTAGGATCACAGCTCTCCGAGGCCAACAGCCAGTAATCTGTTCCAAAAGAGAGTAGGACAAAGACGACGGCCACGGCTCCAAAAAGTCCTGCAAAAAACAACGCCACGCTTAGCTTCATAGCTGAGGTGGTAGGAATGAGCAGATAGTCTCTAGAAGTGGACACCTATAGGAAAATACTGAGACACGGATGTGTGCATCCAACACAGGAGCTGTCACTCTAGTCAAGCTGCACTACATACAGTATGACTGGGGGTTGAGGCTGTTGCACATGACTCCTCTGGAACCCCCCCGCACCCACCCATCTTCCACTACCCACCCAAAAAGCCTGTGGGCTATTTTTAAAGTCTGACTGACTTCAACTGACTAGTGCGGGAAAATAACTAGCAGCAACTGGACACCCAGTGTGGCATGGGAATGTCAGGGTGTGACAATACTCAGCAGCATAGCACACGCAATAACGCAGTTATAACATTGAGCCATTGAGTCGTCCATTGATGCGCATTTATGTTGAAAAAAACACATGACGGGGTGACACACATGACATATTTGTGGCATATTTAGCAGTGAACCTATACATAGGTGCCAGGCTAATTTACACACTGATGTGACCCCATGCAGGCCACGGAACGACCCCACCCATATACTCACTGTTAGTGTGTAGTATTTGAACATTAATAATTCAATATTCCCCCTTTTTAAACACATTTTTATTCACAAATGTCACTCTTATTAAACTCCTAAGAGTAGCGTTTAAAGTTGACAACAATCGGGATAAAACTTAAGGTTAAGTTTTGATCTGGTTACTAGCCTCCTCGGCTACAAATGACACAGTTTGGAAAATTCTGAATCAGAATCAGAAAATTTGTTTGTATAAGAACACCTTGCAAGCATGTTAGCAATAGAGTTTCAGAGACCAAATTGTCCAAAAAAATGGTTATTTTGTTCAAATATTTAAAAATGAATGAGGTTTACAGGCCCCAAAAGGGAGAGTGGCTGTCACTCACAGGCCTCTGCAGCCACATACGTACCCATAATGTATGGCACATCACAGAAAAGGGAAAAAAAAACTATATATATATATATATATATATATATGTGTGTGTTTTTTAGAAAGACAATTCCACTATTTTTGTTTCTCTTTTGTATGACATCATTTTGGCCGGTAAGTCGTGCTACATTCTCAAAAAACGATTAAAAGATTATGTAAAGAACCAAATCAGTGAATATGAATAAGCCATAAAAGTGGCTTTATAGTAAAATAAACAAATGAAATGTTTTGTATCTGTTTTTTTTACACACTCCACTCCCAGTGTAATACTGATACTATTTTTGCTGGTGCAAAAAATAATAGTTAAATAGTTCTAGTAATTCTTAAATAGTTAAATACTTTTTCAATAGTTACAAATAAAACTTTTCTATACCACTTGTCCTTACCAGGGGGGAGTGTTGTCACTTGACAGGCTTTTATATTTGTCGAATATGAATTGTTAAAAAAAAAACATTGTTTAATACTATTTAATCAACTTCTATATTTGGAATGTAATTAACGTTGAAAAAAGTCACACGAAGGCAGGTTTAAATTGTCATCCTTTCTCAAATTAAATGCATTTTTTGAGAACGAAAACACTTCCGCCTTTTTGGTGACGTCTGTGGGCGATACCAACAGTCCCAGCAACTACGGGTGTAAGTCGGACCAATCTATTCACGAGTTTCACACTTTAAATAACAAACAAGGACACCGTCGTCTCGGCGAGAGAACATCGATTTCTTTGCTGTAAACGCCGCCTTTTTCTCAACGAAACTTAGTTTAAAAGTTGCTATCAACCGTGTACCTTATATTCTTAACCCCCCTCTTTTTGAGGGACCACCACGGATTTTGAGAAGTGTTTGGGTCATCTGCTTGGAGTCGCTTCCGCGTTGCCGGCAGGCGTGCGGTGACAGCAGGACGATGAACAACCATAAATATAACACTTTGTATCATAGAAGCAGAGGACGGACGAGGATTATTCAGTGTATCTATGTGGTTGGCTTCATGGTGAGTAAAGCACAATGAGCGCTTTGTGGACGCACGCTTAACCAGTCTTGCTTGTTCAGTCATGACTGGGGAAAGTACAACTTGATTTATTATGACACGTTATGCTTGTACACGAATCGACAAACGGCATTAAAAGTAGCTAAAAGTGAACTTTTTGCACTGTGTGAGTAGGCGTGGTCACCCTGACCAGCCTGGTCATGCTGTATAATTTGCATATTGCAGGTTGTCATGGAAACACACACTCACTGCATCACTGTCACTAAAATGTGTTGCAAAGTGGTGTTGGCTCTCCATTGTTTGACATAACCACTAAATGACATTCTACATTTAATCATTAGCTGAACTTTGAAATGCAGGTCTGCGCAGTTTGTGCTCATTTGATTAAAAGTAGTGAAATCAGGCAGACAGAGGTCACTGTGGATGCTAACACTAATAAACACATTTTAAAAGATTTAATTGGGTTTCCGTGGACAGGATGAGTGGAAACATGGCCGTGCTTGTTTTTTTTTTCCCTCATGTAAGGACATGTTGCCTGTATTTGGTACTGTAGTATATTGAATTCCAATGTCTGGCAGAAATAAGAGGAGGAAGGTGTTGATCTCGCTGCCGCTGCCACATCAGGTCTTTGGGAAGAGGCACAATGAAAATAAACGTAATCTTCAGTGTTCATTTATCCCTTTCGTTCGTCATTTATATATATTTAGAATTGTTTTATACATGGAAAACTATAATTATAAAATTAATGGTTTGATGTTTTGATGTTCCATGTGTCTCAATGTTTTGTGTTAATATTTTTGAGACTGAGACTGATCATGTGTAGCTGACTCTGGGTTCCGGTTGCCATTTTGTTAGCAAGCTATTAAGAACACAGTTGGACTCATGCAGTGTAGATGCACGTCATATTCTACACAGTAAAAGGTATGCAAACCAAGGTGAAATGTTGACGTAAATTTTGGACATTATCCGAAACATGCGCTAAACAGGGCGTCCACTAACAGAGGTTGCACTGTAATTTGTTAAAGCGATCCAGAAACACCTTTTCTATAGGTTTACAATTATAGTTTTATATACAGAAATGCATATACATTAGGAATAAAGATCATAAATGAACAGTTAAGTTGACTTTTACCTCTATCGAGGACCTGATTGTTGGCAAAGATGACAATAGGGCAGCGAGATCCACTCAGTCACCACCTTCCTGTTTTGCCACTTATTTCTTCAGTTCATTCATTCATTCATTTTCTACCGCTTATCCCCACGAGGGTCACGGGGGTGCTGGAGCCTATCCCAGCTGTCTTCAGGCGAGAGGCGGGGTACACCCTGGACTGGTGGCCAGCCAATCACAGGGCACATATAGACAAACAACCATTCACACTCACATTCATACCTATGGACAATTTGGAGTCGCCAATTAACCTAGCATGTTTTTGGAATGTGGGAGGAAACCGGAGTGCAGGAATGCTGGAACTTGCTACTTTCTTTGGCTCCACTGTAGGTTATTCTATAGTCGTGATCAAAGGAAAAGCAGAGACATGTTGCGTAACTGTGTTAGTTAACAACATGACAAGATGAGCACAATTTCATACACTAACCGGAAAATGTATGTAAACCAGGGCAAAATTTCTGTGTATGTTAACCAAAAAACACACGCTGAGGCGTACGCTAACCGAGATTCCACTGTATATTATATTCCACTGCTTCTCTCATTCTCTCATGCTTTCTCTTTGCCACTCACAGGCATTGCAAAAAAAAAAAGAAACCACACACATCTTGCGTCAGGTGACACAATGATGATGATGATGATGATAATCATGATAATGATATGTTCTTGTAGGACTTGTTTGGGGTGAGCATGATCATCCCGCTGCTGAGTCATCACGTCAAAGCTTTGGGAGCGAGTCCGACTGTTGCTGGTATTGTAGGTAAGACACTCATACATTCACCGTCATGTAACAAAACAAAAGGGACAATACTATAGAAAGCAAACTTGGATATACTTCAGTGTACAGCTTGTATAGTAGTATAGTTGTACTAGAATAATGGACTGTTTGACGATTTGATTTGGTGGAGTCAACTATTAATCTTGCAGATGATTGACATGACAATGGAAACGGGCTTCATTCATGAACCATTGTGAAGAACAAATTATTTCAAATTTGTTCTTGGGTAGGAATAAATCCTACAAATACTAATGAGCACTCAGGGGTCCAGTTGATGGCTCTCTTAAAAATATTGATATTTTTCCCTACTGCCTACCTGAAAGTACCATCTCCCTGATGATGACCCTGATATTATTCGTAGAAATGTTTATAAAAATTCATTGAAAAGTTCAGACGTTTCATCCAAGAAGGTTAGCGTGTTCATTTGAAACATGGAAACCTTTTTGATCCGTCTTTTAAAAGCATCGGTATCAAGAATTCATTCTACCCACTGTAGCGTCCGCTGTTGTTGCACACCTACCATCTGAGTGATTTATCCCTTTTATTCAGGAAAAAGTGGCAAATTAAATCTGTTTATTTGTCCAGCTATACTGTGCTCTTAAAAACAAAACAAAAAAAAACATTTGACGATCAATGGATTATTGCAAAATTGAACAAATCAATATAATATAATTGTCTAAATAGCTGGCAACACAAGGGAGTACACCTCACAGTAAACGTGTCCAAAGAGTCAATATTTGGTTTGAGTGCCATTGTTATCTAGCACTGCCTTAATCCTCTTGGGCATGGAATTTACCAGAGCTGCCCAGCTCTTCCACTCCTCCATGATGACGTGATGGATGTCCTCCGCTTTGTTTCCTTCGACTTGATGGACGTCCCACAGCTGCTCCATTGGCTTCAGGTCTGTAGGAGACCATCTTTTCATCTTGAAGGTACAAGTATTCATCAAGAATTCATCTTTCCCTCAATAAACCACAGTTATTGGCAGCACTCATGCAGCCTCAAACCATGACTCAGCCACCACTGTGCTCGATTGAAGACTTGTGTTGCCAGTTAGACAATGTTTGTGTGTTGACTCAGTGACAGTAAATGTGTACTACTATACAAACTGTAAACTGACAACTCCAAAGTTTACTTTCTGTTATTGTCCCTAGAGAAGATATGACGTCATAAAAAACGCTACTGACGTTTTGGTTATATTGTAAGAATTCCCAAATGTAAATAAACTAATAAAGTAGTATCTTTAATGTGAATTTTATTTGTTGTGGTCCATCATATTGTATTATTCTTTACTTGCATTTACCCATTTTTACAGTATAATTTAGCTAAACTATTGACGACTTCTAAACTCCTAGGGTCCACATATGGCGTCTTGCAGCTGTTCTCAAGCACAATAGTGGTAAGTATGAACCTTTTTTTTTTTTTTTTTTAAATCTGTGTGTCTGCTCAACCAGACATGGTCACATTTTGTGCCCAAAATGGTTGGACACTGTCATCTGCAGTATTTCACGACAACAATAAACAGAGGTTGAAGGATGACTGGGGTCACACGATACATGCACGCTCCACGTGCTCGTCAGCCTCCGATTGCACGGAATAGACATTTCTCTTGTCTTCGTTTGACTTGTAAAGGCGGGAAAAAAGACAGCCAGTAAGTAGTAGTAGTAGTATAATGTACTGGTGGGAGACTCTCAGCGCCGTACCGTCAGCTTTCGACATACATGGTGTAATTCTTTTCTGTGGGGTCATGCGACCAATTAGACAAGATAAGGGAGCATCTGTTAGTCCTAATGACATTATTTCATCAGCTGTGTGTGTGTGTGTGTGTGTGTGTGTGTGTGTGTGTGCATGTGTGTAAGGAACTGGGTGAAAATCCAATGAAGTATGTACGACTGTTGCTTTAGTAGGAAATGTCAAAGACCTTAGCCACATTTCTTTGTCCTTCTCAATTGTATCTGCTCAAAAAGATGTCAAATATACACACATGAGTATACATTTAAAGGGGACCTATTGTGCTTTTTCCACTTTTCTGACCTATAAATATAGTTCGAATGTTGTATTCTCGACTTAAACGATGCCAAAGTTTCAGATAATGAGGTTTGTGTATTTGGAAGTGAGCCCTGAAAGAAGTTTGGGATGACTTAAAACGCTCCATTTCAAAAGGCGTGGTAATACAGCCCCTTTGTGATGTCACAGAGGAACGCACCTCCTTATATGGGCATGGCTGTAAGCCAGATAAAGCTGTGCTACTCTGTTTACGAAACAAGCTCAGACAGAAGTTATTGTATTTGGTGATTCTCAGCAAGAGAAAAATATTTTCATCTGTCAACGGCATTTCACACGGGACTGTTTTTGTGAACATGAACGTGAAATATTTGCCAAACAGTTGCGGTGCCCCTAATTTTGGACATACTGTGCATTCATGCAACACCCTCATGTCCGGTTTCTGAGCTCCGCCGCACCAGCGGTGCCTCTGATAAAGTGTGTCCGACAATGAGCGCTATCCCTTGGGCAAATGAGGTTGCCATAGGTCCGAATTCTCCTAAGCTCCACCGCAACACAGTTCATACATGGTAAGTCAGGCGGGCCGTATAAATAAAAACAGACTGTTTTGCCAGGAAGCATAAATCCAAGGAAATACGCCTGGAATAAGTACAGATTCTGCAAAATTGAAAAACTGTGTTATTGTGTGTAGCTGCTCTACACACTGCATTTTGTGTTGATAAAGTATGGCAAACTGTATATATGTACATGTGTGTATATTTTTGTATTGTGTCGTCTGGGATTGTGTAGATGTCCCTATTGAAATGGTGAGTGTATTTTTAACATTTCTTTCTATCTTCTGTTTATCAGGGCAGCTGGAGCGACGTGGTGGGTCGTCGTCAGTCTCTGTTGACGTGCTTGCTGCTCAGCGCTCTGGGCTACAGTCTACTGGGAATGTCCACCACCATCGCTTTGTTCGTGCTCTCGCGGATCCCTGTAGGTAAGACAGGATCACATCCTCCAGATCAGGGCGACTTCACTTTTTTTGATATCTGGGACCAACTTTTCCTGTTCAAAGTCCACCTGTTGACCGTCTTGTGTCTATGTATCGTTTCATTGGTTCACCTTCTCATCTATGTTTGGAAATTCATTCATTCATTTTCTACCGCTTATCCTTCGAGTGAGAGGCGGGGTACACCCTGACTGGTCGCCAGCCAATCACAGGGCACAATTTGGAGTCAGCAATTAACCTAGCATGTTTTTGGAATGTGCGAGGAAACCGGAGTACCCGGAGAAAATCCTACCTATCCATCCATCTATACATACATACATACTTACATACATACATACACACACACTCACTCATATATCATACATACATACACACTCACTCATATATCATACATACATACATACATACATACACGCTCACTCATATATCATACATACATACATACATACATACATACATACACACTCACTCATATATAATACATACATACATACATACATACATACATACTACTCTTATATCATACATACATACATACTCATATATCATACATACATACATACATACATACATACATACATACATACATACATACATACTCATATACATACATACATACATACTCACTCATATATCATACATACATACATAAATACATACGTACATACATACATACATACTCAAATATCATACATACATACATAAATACATACGTACATACATACATACTCACTCATATATCATACATACATACATAAATACATACGTACATACATACATACATACATACTCAAATATCATACATACTCAATGTTTGGTGCAATTAAAAAAAACATCATTTGAAGTTCCAAAGTGTATGTAAAGCTAGTTAGCGTGTTAGCCGTTGGAAAGAACCATAATTGTCCCGTTTCTCTCAGGGCTGTTCAAGCACTCCCTCTCCATCTGCAGAGCTCTGCTCTCTGACCTGGCATCTGAGGCCGAGCGCCCCCTGGTGATGGGACACTTCAACGCCGCCTCCAGTGTAGGCTTCATTCTGGGCCCCATGGTGGGCGGCTACCTCACTGAGCACGAGGGCGGCTTCTACACTTCGGCTTTTGTTTGCGCCGCCATTTTTCTTACCAATGCAGGTGAGCAGCTGGATGGACTTTGACAAATGTATCTACACATGCTAATCATGGTGTCTTATTAGGTCTGGTGTGGATGCTTCCATGGAGGGACATCCTTCTTCACTGTAATGGAACTGGCAAGTCTGTAAGCAACGGTTCTTCTGCAAATAGTCACGCCCCCTCACACAGAGACCCCACCCTGGAAGTGCAAAGCAAACAGGCTGGGGATGGCCGGTGGTGGCACGATGCGTCCTCGCTGCAACCGGCCTGGAGACAGCTGTCCTCCGTGGGGTCCCGAATTCGCATGGTGGCTTCGTCCGACATGTGGGACCTCTTCCTGGTGCGCCTGCTGATGGCCGTGGCCATCATGCTCTACTACAGCAACTTCTCCCTCGCCATGGAGGAGCGCTTCTCGCTCAAGCCCAAGACCACAGGCTACCTCATCAGCTACAGCAGCACGCTGGGGGCACTGGCGGGCTTCCTGGTGGGGCCCGTCACCAAGCTGTACGGCAACAACATGGCCGCCCTGCTGCTTCATTCTACGCTCCTCACCTGTCTGCTCATCTTCATATACGCTGCTGCCCCCAGCGTGTGGCAGGTGCTGCTGACCTCCACCTTCTTCGCCATCTCCACCACCATCGGGCGCACCTGCATCACAGACCTGGAGCTGCAGAGGGGAGGGGTGCGGGCCAGCGGCACCCTGATTGGAGCAGGTCAGTCGGTGACCGCTGTGGGTCGAGTGCTGGCTCCTCTTCTCTCGGGTGTCACCCAGGAGTTCAGCCCCTGTGGACCCCCCAGCTTAGGGGTGCTGCTGGCTCTGGCGGCGGTAGGCGTGCTCCTCGTTAGGATCCCCAAATGGAACAAGAAGTCAACTAAATTGGAGTAAATAAGTAAGTCAATGGACACTGCACTGAACTCTTCCTGCTGTGGACTGTATACATTTTAATATATTTAAAACTTTTGTATCTATTTTATTGTGTTTTTTTAAGGTGTCTTCTAAGCACCATTAATGGCTTAGGATGACATCACTGACAACCAATAAATATCATTTTCTAATACACCTTAGTATTATACTTAAGCACACAAAACAGTACGGTTCTTGCTTTGGTACAGAAATTGTGACTGGCAGAGCAACATGGATTTGACCTTTGACCCCAAATAACTAGCAATATGTGTGTTCTGTTCAAAAGCAGCAGGTTTATTGCTCTGTTGCAGAGCAATCGGCTCAGATTTTTATAAAATGACCTTTGAGATGCTCTCAGCTATTTTGTCATATTGCATCATGTTCAAAATCAATAGGGTTCTTGCAGTGGTTCAGCACAAAGTTCTGGTTAGTACGATACTATAGATCATGCCTGAACAACTTCTTACTATACGTCTTATATGGCTTAACTGTGCATCGTGAACTAAGGAACCCTATAAATCATATAAAAAAATATATACTATAGACATGTAAAAACACAAATGTACATGTCTTGAAAAACATACTATACATCTTGTCCTACTGTACACACGTTTTAAAAAACAACTACTATAGGTACTACGAAACATCATATGCCATATCCTTAAAAATGTCTGATGACTATCTGTATGTGTAATTATGACTGGTTAAGAGTGCTAGTAGTGATCATGTACTAATTTGACCTTCGACCTCCCCTCCCAGCCATGTGTTATGTATATGATAAAAAACAAAGATGGTTCTTGCTTTAAATAAAAACATGGTTTACTGGTATAAAGAACAAATAGCGACAATAGAATAGTTGACGTACATTATAAAAATTAAAAAAAAAAACAATTAAAAAAAACAAATCTGAGTGGCTGATCAAGAAATTGATTGGACCATCAAGTCAAGTCTCTTAAGTCCCTTATATCTTCTTCACGTTCCACTGAGGTCTCCTAAGAAGAGGGTTACGTGTCGTGTTATCTCGAGGTTCTGCAGCCCAGCCTGGCAGTGCAGAGGAGTTGCTGTCATTTTCAGAGGGCTCGAGCCGTAGCCGAGGAGCATGGAGGCGTGGTTCACTGGATGAGGAATGGCTTCTGGGTAAGACACGGTCCTGTGCGCTACTCCGCGTCTGTCTTTCATCCAGTATGTCCACAGACGGGACCTCCTCCAGGGTGTCCAGCCTGCGCAGAGGAACCACGGCTCTGGATGAAGAGCGTGTGGGCGGGGTGAAACGAGGGCGTCTGGCGGGAAAGGACACCTCTGACATGGTTTCATCTGGAAAGAAAAGACAAATGTTGAATGCTACCTTCAAAACATCAACTTTAACTACAAACCCATTGACACAAAAGATGATGTAAAGGAACAATTTACCTGTGTCGGTCCTTCTCCCAGGTGGAAGGCTGGAGTCTAGACTGGCCCCAGCAGGAAGTGAGAAGTACTTGTGAGATTTGGGCACCACCTTCAAAAGCCACAAAGATGGTTTAAAGACTTTTTTCCCAACTTCCAGGACATGCGTGATAAAGCTTACCGTGGTCTGGAAGCTTCCAGGGCGGAGGCTGCGTCGGATGCTGGAGTGACGTCTGATGAGAATCTCTCTGGTGCGGCTGTCATTGGGGAGCGCGTGCTTGCTCGTGTATGAGACAGTCTGATGGAAGACAACATTAAATCTTATCACACCTGCCACCATTTTACTTGTGACTTGAAACAAACGCACCCTGTAGAACGTCTATGTCTATTGATACAAACTTCAAAATTACAGTTGTTGGCATCATATTGTCCACCAGATGGCACTGTTTCTCCCTTATCGATTTTTTACAATTGCCAAATAATGCCACCCAGTGGGTGGTAACTTCCTGTTCGTCTGTCATTTAACAGCCCAGTGGGCTTGATTATGAAGTTTGACTACCAACAACAGGATTCAACAACCTGTGGCGTCACCACGCAAAAAAAAAAGATGATGTGCTTTTATTGGATTGTTTTATTGGTTCTACATACTCAAAGTCTTTGTCATCCTCATTCAGTAAACAGTGTGACTTTTTCAACAGCACACACACACTATAACTATTAAATTTTTTTAAAAAGTAATGTACTACAATAATTTTTCTGAAGCTACTTTTTTATTGCAATATTTAAATAAGTGCACGATATTACAACAAAAGAAAAAAAGAGCTTACCCGTTGCCGGATCTTATACATGTTCTTGGCCAGGATGTCGTGCATGTTCCTCAGGTCAGCAGCCAAGAACCTCTTCTTAGGTTTAACAGGCCCTTTCTTCTCCTCACTGTAACATATTTTCCACTCATAAGTCCTCCAGACTACAACGAGATGATGAAAAAAAAAAAAAAAGTACAAATAGATCATACTGCAGAGAGCGGATGGACGGTGCGGCGCTGATGTCGCCAGACACCGTGTCCAGAATCTCCATGGCGTTCTGCAGCTCAAGCTTCTTGTACAGCGCCACAATGCTGGACTCTGCCCGGTTGTCCCGGATGAGGATACGACGCAGGATGCGATTGTTGAACTTCATGAACCTGATGGGAAAAGTGAGAATGCCGACTGACTCCAGAAGTTGATAACATCTTGTTCAATCTACAAATGTAAACAACCTTTCTTTGATTTTGACAAAAAGTAGAAAAGGTCAATGGGAAGTCGGCTAGCCAAATTAACATCATAAGTCAAATACAATAAAATATGTTTGTGGGCGAGTTTAAGAGCCAATATGCTAATAATAAAGAAAAATAGTAATATGACTGACTGTATGATTTTAAATAATGCTCCTGGTTCTGGAATTAATATCCTTTTACATAAAACTTGATGTAATTATCGTTGTAGTTGCACATCAAATCGTTTACCAAAGCGATTTCCCCTACTTATTACAGATAAAAATGTATTTATATCTGCGATTAAATGTGATTAATTGTGAGTTAACTGGATTTTTTATGTGATTAATCACGATCAAATATTTTAATCCATTGACAGCCCTAATTTCAATGCTTTAATAACAATGACAACAAAAAGTTAAATGAATCTACTGTATGTTTTATTATGATTATTATTGTTATTGTTACATGCTGTACAAATAAATGCTTTATATGAAAGTATAAATATATATGAAATATGAGTAAAGTTCTAATACTTCAGGCTTCTGTGAAATACTTACGTTAAATGTGACATGTTTAGAATAGTGTTTTGTGTTAAAGGAAAAAAACCTAAGTAGTACATATAACATATTACAATTTAGAGGCAGTAATAATATATATATATATAATAATAATAATAATTGTTTTCATTTTGTAAGCATAATGAGGTCAATGTCTGTGTGTAATTTCCAGTAAAAGAGCCAACCACTAATGAGGAACTTTAGGCAAAAGACAAAAACCAGTCTGGCAGCTGAACATGACACCTCGGTCCGAACTTCCCACAATGGCAGACAATAGCAGACATCATTCAGTGGAAGCCACAAAAAGAGGAAAAGTATCTTTCACTCGTGTATGTCCGCTCAATGAGACTCACTTGTCCTTCCAGTAGAAGTGGCTCCACTGTCCACACAGGTCCTCAATGCCAGCGATGGTGTGCTCCATGACCTGACGGCAGAGAGACAACAAATAAATGACACAAAACAACAACAACAACACAAAAGTGTAGACTATGTGTTACCCTGCAATGGATCTCAACATTGATGGTCTCCAGATTGCGGTTGGTTCTGCGCACGTTGATAAACTCGATCAGAGGCCGGATGCTGATGCCCTGCAAGCCCACATAGAACACAGGAGAACGTACAATATGAAAATGCTTCCTTTACAAACATAACACTCAGTTTGCATTGACACTGGAAAATAATAGAAAAAAATAAGAGAAAAGATTGTCAAGACTCAAATAAGGAAAACACAAATAAGGAAAACATATAATATAAAAATAATATAAAAAATAATCTAACATTATAATATATATATTTTTTTATTACTGTGATTTTTTACAAGATCCAAATAATTCCTAAATAAAATCGACAAGATGTTACTTTAGTCAGTGAGTTCCAGGAAAACATTGACCCACACAAAAAAGCTTAGTATTTTTATCCAGACTTCAATGTGTGGATAAAAACACAACAGCGGCCGCCTACCTGGAGAAAGACAGTGAAGATGATGATGGCGATGGTGGCGGTGACGAAGAGCTTCTTGCGACCGATGTTGTCGGGCAGCGTGAAGGCCAGGGCGAATGAAATGGCGCCTCTCAGGCCACCGTAGGCCAGGCCAAACTGATCCTTCAGGTTGAACGGAATGGTCCGGAAGGGGTTGATGATTTGCGTCAGTACCAGGACGCCTGCCAGGGAGGAAGAGGAGGAAGAAGAGATGAAGACAATGAAAAAGAAGGGAACTTTTAGGTGGCCACTTCCTTATTTCTTACCGAGGCCTCTCCACAGGAAGGCAAAGAGCAGCGTGAAGAGGATGTAGCCCCAGTTCCACTCGTGCTCTGTCGTTATGGCGACCATGCCCAAGAAGAAGAAGATGAGAGTTTCTGAGATGGAGCCCAGCATCTTCACAACGTGGCGGATGGTAGTGCACGAACGCTGCGACACGTTCTCCTCCACGTAGTACTTCATGGTGAGGGCGCACGTCACAATACTACCCGAGTGGAGAAAAAGGGAGACGCCATTAATACCTGAATGTCCGGTGTGGTTATTTTATTATCATCATCTACTCACGCCATGATGGACGAGATGGCGAAGAGCTCCGCCACCAGGTAGGCCAGGTAGCTGTACATGAAGATGAAAAGCGGCTCGATTTCCCGCACCTTGGAGGTGAACCTGGTGGTGAAAGCCGCCACGAAGCCGAAGAGGACACCGAAACCCATCCCGCCCAGGCCCACGATGAAGAAGCGGGCAACGCCCAGGAAGACGTCCACCGGCTCCACCACCGGCATGTCTGCCACAAAGTTGAACATGTTGTACAACACCTGGGAAAAAAATGTGTGTTTTAAGGGTGGGGATTGTGGAGGAGCTTGTGATGTCATTTTCTCACAATATTTGGAGGATACCACAATACAGTAATTGTGGGAAAATGGAAAATGGACCCCCATCACAATATCTACATATGTAACTGAAGCAAAGGGTTTGCATGGGGAAAACGTTGCAGAGTAAATACGAAACGATGCAATTGTGTGATATTTTGCTGATATGAACATGAATCTAGGGAACTAGGAATGTCTCGGTCCACATTCTTTGCCACCGATCTGATTTTTTGGCTTTGTTGATGGTTGCTCGGTTACATGCTCTTCAACGTAATAATAATTTATTGACAGTCTGTAGTATTAATAACCAGTGATTAAAGGCGCACAAAACAATTTTGTTACGTGACTAACTTTAAAAACACAATTTACGCACAAACTCTAATGGTAACTCCATCAGAGGTCACGGGAAGGGGTCAGGGTTTGTGGTCTCCCATGACACGCCTCAAGATAAAGATGTGTTATGGGAATATTTACTTAGTGTTTTGACAAAGGCGACAAACACAAGGTAGCAATTAGCATCTAGCATACATTCATTCATTTTCTACCGCTTATCCTCACAAGGGTCGCGGGGGTGCTGGAGCCTATCCCAGCTGTCTTCGGGCGAGAGACGGGTTACACCCTGGACTGGTTGCCAGCCAATCACAGAGCACATATAGACAAACAACCATTCACACTCACATTCATACCTATGGACAATTTGGAGTCGCCAATTAACCTAGCATGTTTTTGGAATGTGGGAGGAAACCGGAGTACCCGGAGAAAACCCACGCATACTCGGGGAGAACATGCAAACTCCACACAGAGATGGTTGAGGCTGGAATCAAACTCAGGTGTCCTAGCTGTGTGGCCTGCGCACTAACCACTCGGCAGCCGTGCCTCTAGCATAAAGTGGTTTGAAAAAGTGTTTGTCTCATTCCTGATTTCTTTATTTTTTTTTTGTTTTTAAATGATACAAGATCAGCTGCGGCGACTCCGTGGGGAAAAAGCCGAAACAAACAAACAAAAAACATGGTTGGTGGGAACTACTTTTTCTGTTCCGTCAGTCATTGTCTGTGGTGTGAATAACGCTTCCATTCTTACAGTAGTTCTTAATAGCTTTTACTTTAATTGTTTTATTATTTTACTCATTTTCTTTTTTATTGTTTAAAATACCATTTTCACATATTTTATATGGTTTTGTCCTGTCTTTTCTCTTATTATATTGGTATGTTCCAACCCCAGCACTGTGCACATGAGTTCTTTTTGCAAGGAATGTCTTAAATTCTCCATGAATTAGTTTACACCACAGGAAGCCACGGAGCACTTAGCGTCTTATTTTACTGCTGTCGCCAAGTTTAGTAGTAAACACAAGAGTGGCCACGCCAAAGCAGGTTAAATGTACTGTAGGTGGGAGTGTTGACTACAATAAGACAAGGGAAGGGTGTGTGTGGGGGGAAGGCGGGGGGTCTCTTTTAAGTCCTTGCCGTCCAGTTTCGGATGATGGTGCACACATGATAACTCCTCCTATCACATTTGCAAGAATGACCTCAGACAAACTGGTTTGGCGACATCTGAGCAAATAAACTCCCAACTGAACTTAAAATCTCCCGGAGAAGCATAACACTTGTAGATTGTTGCGTTTTTTTTTCAACTAATCTTGTTTCGAATACTGTGAAACTAATCTTTGAGGAGAAAGAACACAATAGTGCTTCTAGCTTTATGTACTTGACAATAAAAAAGTGTGGAGGTGGGGTGGAAACTAGAGGGTAAATGGAGGGTGGAGCTGGTCTAGTAGAAGACAATGCTGTGTTCTTCTGACTGGGGTTCAACAAAACATGAAGGTTATGTTTGCATGACAGGTTTCCTGGTTTCTACTACAGGTAATTGACCACAGCCATATAAAAGAACTCCACTATTGAAATGTGTGTTTTTTTGTTAAACTACTATTTCATGATTAAATGAAAAGTGTAACCATTGCTGAAATCTTGAAAAATCAAAAAATAATGAAAAATAATGCAACTTGGACAATGATGTCATAATAAATAGAGACGCAACAAATAGATTCCAGTCCTGGGGGAGACATCACTGTGTTATGTTGTTGATTTCTACAAATGACTGTGTGTGATAACCACATGACTTCATGTCATCAAAACAAGTGAAGACAAAATAAACTCACCACAGTGACAGCATCGTTGAAGAGACACTCTCCAAACACTACGATATACAGCTGCTCGTTGACCGACACGTCCTCGAACACGCTCAGCACCGCCACGGGGTCCACGGCCGAGATGATTGCAGCAAAAAGCAAGTTCTCCTGAAGATTGATATCCTGCACGCCAAAAGCCTCGATCTGGCATATGGCGAAGAGTGACATACCGATGCCTATGCTGTTCCACAGAGTACCCACCACAGCGAACCACAACACCGTGCCAATGTTTTCGAAGAAAGGCTGTGTGGGCATGAAGTAGCCCGAGTCCAGGACAATCGGGGGGAGCATGTAGAGAAAAAAGACGTTGCTGGTGAGCACGGCAGGGGGCTCCTCGTTGACTGAGTGCATGATGGCACCCACGATGAGGCCAATGCTGATCAGGAGGCATGACTCGGGCACCCAAATGGTCATTTTGTTGTACACATGGAAGCCTGGAGCAGGACACGGTGGTCAAATAAAAACAGACATCATTGTACATTTAGGCGAACATTTGACAGGTCAAGGTTCATAACATTTGCACAAGGGAAAAAACATAAAATGACATAAAATGTAATTTAACAGAATGGGAGAATTTCTGAACTCCTACAACCATGCTAATGCCACCCAAGGGAGTTGTACGGTGGTCCAAATGGGACAAAATGCCTCAATGTACTGGACTGCTAAATATATATGGGGTATATTAGTGTAAATTGTACAAAGACAGTGTTTTCTTTGACTAAATAGTTATTGAAGTAAGTAGTTTATTGTACTTTTAGGGGTAAAATGACTTGCTACAGGTGTTATCCCCTTTTGTTTTCCACCATTGACACACAAGTTTTACAGTTTGGGGATATTTCTGTAGCTTTTTGGCTTGGGAAAAACACAAACGGAGTACAATAATTAGCACTACAGTGTGTATATATCGTATACTACTATCCATAAGTTTTTGTTTGTTTGTTTTTTGCCAAAAACTCACAGAAATAAGTATTGGTGTATTTTAAAAGTCGTAAACGACGTTTAAGCTTCATTGTCCCAATTTGAGGACATTTGGAGTTCAATAATTAGGCCTAAATTAGGCTTAAATTCATTGTTGTCGTGTTTTGGGAGACAACTAGCAACATACAAGCAACTAGCTTAAATGTAATAATTAGCACTAGTTGTGTTTAATTAGTGACAAGGCAGACTTACCAATCTTTGCAAAAGAGGCCAGCAACACCCACAGAGTGACCTCAAAGGGTATCTGTATTCTGGGGTAGTCCATTGTAAAAACGGGTAAATTGTCCTTTTCGGGATCCGGGTAGGCTTGGGGCTCATCTGGTTTAACCGGGGGCAGCACCGTGACACCACCAGTGGGTCTTGGAGGGATCTCTCCTCCACAGCCACGGAGGAGACATAAAGCGATGCATATAACGATTAAAAAGTCCGTCTGTTTGCTAGGTTTAGAATCCATTTTAGGAGATCACAATAATAATACTAATCCAACTTGAAATTAAAATAATAAATTACTTTTTATACGCGTGATGTCATTTACTATTCTTCATCTTTGTCTCCGATGAAACACCCAAAGATGATGGCGGCGACATGTTGGTTTAGGTTAAGAGTTGATGTAAAAGTTACCGCTACTAGTCAGACACACCTGTGTGCCCGTCTGCTCGCTACCTGAGGGGCGTGCGCGTGAACTCGCGTGCATTCTGGGAGGAGTCTCGAGCTCCTCGCCCCACCCCCAAATTGATTGGATGTCACGTGACTTGGGTGGAAGGTGTGGTGATGTGGATGAAGGGGGACACAGTTTCGACCCAAGTTTCAATTACTCATATTAAATATATTTGAACATATTTATTGTACCTTTGGGCTGACAAATTATTGAATATATTTTGAAAATGCTTTGTCTTACAATTATTTTTAAATGTATGTTGTATATAGGTATGTATATTTAAAAACTATTTTTTTCCTACAAATTATTTTTTATAATTATTAAGTATTTTTTTACAATCTTTTGTCCAACAGTTAATTATATGTTGATTTTCAAATGTAAGTTTCATATATTATAATATATAGCCTGTGTTTTGAACAATAATATTTGTTTTACAAGTTATCGAATATTTATTGTATATAATTACATTAAAACAATTATATATATTTTCAGACAAATAAATTTTTTAAAAGCTAAGCATTTGTTACATTTGCTCTTTCTTAAATAGTTTATTTAAAAAAAATTTGACTTGATTGTATTAATTCAAAATAATTTGTATCATATCTACGTTGTATAAATGCTGCACCAACAACAACAATAATAATAATAACAATATCAATGATGTTATTTGGATGGTTTATTTCCAGGCTAATGGCAATCTTTCATGCATTTGTCGCCCTCTAGTGGACATACGGCGTGAGTACAGCGTGTCAGAGTGAGTCAGGGCGAGTCTCCCGCAGACGTCGAGCAGGATGAGAGCAGCATCAAGAAGACAAGACGTCTTATTCTTTCTTCTACAGAAGGTTTGTGGTTCTAATTTCCATATTTCACTTTCTAAACATAGAATGCTTTGGGTGATGATGTGGAGCACACATAGCAGCAAGGATTTGTTATCAATAATAATGTCGATGTGTGTGTTTTGTTGTCATCTCGTGCCCACCCTTCCTCCTTTCATCCTGTTTTTTTAAATGCACCACTCAGCATCATTAGACATTATGACGCAAATGTATATGATGGTGTTGTGTGTCTGATGGCGTCGTGCAACCACTACACATGCAGTGCACGTAAACAGACGGGATGACAGCATGTTTCACGAGGGATTAAAATACAGGCCATTGGTTGTGGATTATGAGGAGGAATACGATGTTTTTATTGGAGCCACTGCACATTGACAACCGGATGTGAGGCGTTTGAGGAGAACGTGCAAAAAAAAAGCTTGCCTTGACATATTTAAAATCTGTGTGATGCATAAGTTGTTTAATAGGAGACTTTAACTCTGATGTCATGAGGATAATTGATTATTGGCTCCAAGGTAAGTCAAGAGTGGAGTAAACAGTTGTATAGTGTTTGGGTACCACCTCAATGCTTAGCTAGCTAGGTTAGCTAGTACCATTTTGTTTACTATTCAAAATAATACATAACCTATATATTTGTAAGTGTTTAGTCTTTAAACATTAATTCATTCATTTTCTACCGCTTATCCTTAACCGGTGCTGGAGCCTATCCCAGCCTATCCTATAGACAAACAACCATTCACACTCACATTCATACCTATGGACAATTTGGAGTCCCCAATTAACCTAGCATGTTTTTGGAATGTGGGAGGAAACCCACGCATGCACGGGAGAACATGCAAACTCCACACAGAGATGACCGAGGGTGGAATCGAACTCGGGTTTCCTAGCTGTGTGGCCTGCGCGCTAACCGTCTTTGCTGTCTTTAAACATATTCAATATATTTTCATTTATTTTATTTATACAAATTATTTATACTATATATTTATACTTTCTTTTTCAAATAGAATTTTAAAAAATCATATAATAAATCATGCATAAATTATTATTCATGGCAATAAAACCTTAGTTTTTTTTACTATTATTATTGTTTAATTATTATTATTTATTATTATACACTCGATACGTTACTTTAAATTATGTTACTATACATGTTTGGTCTTTCAAATTATTGAATGCATTTAATATGTTTTCAAACAATGTCATATAATAATAATAATAATAAAACAAATGTATTTATTGCAAAAAAAATTTTAAAAACACATTTTAAAAGCCATATTGCATCATGTTATTTGCATTTGACCCCTTAAAAGGTACAGTAATGTGGGTTACATCTGCAAGATAATAATGCAGCATCAGGACCAATAGCGCTTCCTCCTATTTTATGACACTGATGACGTGTGACATGTTCTCTTAGGAATTGATTGCTTTGCACATCCTCTTCCTTCTCCTCTTCCCATGTGACAAAGAGGCATTTAAATGTCTCATGCCCAGGGTGTGTTGAGTCCATCAATATATGATAGCAAGGAGAGACACAGGCGGGTACATTGAGAAGAAGAATGTGGGCAAAGAAGGCGACTGAACATTTTCGGTTTAAAAGCCGTAGTTTTGTTGAAGCGATAAGGAGGCCCAGCTGCTTCTGACAGCATCTGCAGGCTTCCAGCTGTGAGCTCTGCAAATGAACACATGCACTCACCGGCCATTAGCATGTGCATGTTTTATAATAGGCCTGAAAAAAAGAGCGCAGCATATTTTAGCCATCTTCTGACAACATGCAAATTTACCCCATCAGCGGATGTGAGTTATGATATCTGATAAGATACACATGTCATAATCTATTACACTTCACAATCTGCACTTTGCTGCAACAGCCCGTTTTTATGCTGCCCTCAGTCTCCTCTCGGATAAACTCAGATGAGTCAGGAGTACAGCTCTATTTGTAAGCAGTGTATGTTGGTTTTTAATGAGCTCAAAGATGAAGAAGCACGCCACATGTAGTCAGTGATGATGATGACGACCACTGTTAAGCGCATGTAGTCATGTCGCCATGACAATGATCTGTGACCACCTGTGTCATTGCACCAAACCCACCGTGCTTCTCCCACAGAGCTTCCCACCGCGCCTCAGGCACACACCCGAGCGTGACGTATTAGTCATCTGTGACTGTGCAGCATGTATTAGATTGGGGGGGGGGGTTACGTCAAAACAGACTCTTGTGTAAAAATAGAGCGCCATGGTGGAGCGTCTTACGCTTGAATACACAGTTCTTTCCTTTTTTGTTAGTGCGGCATCACATGACCGACTGGCTCCATAGTCCCTAATAATACCATAATACATCTATATATACCATACTTTATTTACAGTCTTTACACTTTGCCCATAAAATCTTAATTGTATTTTTGTATTTATGTATTTAATGTATTTATTATACCAATACAATAAATGATTATGATTTGTTATTTTAACTGTACAATTCTATTAAAGTGTTTCTTATTTTTGTTTTATATTTCTATTATTTTGTAGTACTGTATATGTTATTTCCTACTTTAACAGTTACTGTACAAAATATTAAATACAACCATGCTACCCGATACCCTACCATGATGTTTTTATTTGTATGTATTTTGTAACATATAATAACAACAATAATAATATACATCAAGGGCAGCACGGTGGTCTAGTGCTTAGCGCGCAGACCTCACAGCTAGAAGACCAGGGTTCAATTCCACCTTCGGCCATCTCTGTGTGGAGTTTGCATGTTCTCCCCGTGCATGCGTGGGTTTTCTCCGGGTACTCCGGTTTTCCTCCCACATTCCAAAAACATGCTAGGTTAATTGGCCACTCCAAATTGTCCATAGGTATGAATGTGAGTGTGAATGGTTGTTTGTCTATATGTGCCCTGTGATTGGCTGGCGACCAGTCCAGGGTGTACCCCGCCTCACACCCGAAGACAGCTGGGATAGGCTCCAGCACCCCCCGTGACCCTCATGAGGAAAAGTGGTAGAAAATGAATGAATGAATACACGTCAATTTAAAAGTGATGGGTAAAATTTTGAGACTTTTTTATTGATTATTTAATTACGGGTAGCCTAAATACTTGTGTCCATGTGGTATAGTACAGAAACAGTACTTTTATGACAAGCCATTGTAAGCCTTCCAGGGCCAATTAAAAGTGTGCAGGAGAAGCATCCTCAGGTAGCAGCTAGCAGGTGTATATTTAGCCGTTTGTCACTGCCTACATTAGCACGTTAACAGAGGCATGCAAGCCGCTAATTGCATCAATGAAAATACAGCCAGCTGTGTGCGGGAATTACGTCAGCATCGTTTGCCGTCTGGCCTGTCTCATCTGTTCCCATGGTGACAGTGGACTAATTCTTCATTTCCTTCCATTAGTGACTCATGCGTGACAGCTGAGATCGAGACGCACATATTACAAGATTCAGGGTCCGGTTGACGTCGGTTCCATAAAGAAATCAATTTTTAAAAAAATGCATCCTCAGCCACGCCGTGACCCCTCCATGTCAGGGAAAGAGCGCAGCCCC
Organism: Doryrhamphus excisus; assembly: GCF_037039965.1. Lineage (NCBI taxonomy): Eukaryota > Metazoa > Chordata > Actinopteri > Syngnathiformes > Syngnathidae > Doryrhamphus > Doryrhamphus excisus. The sequence goes on along the minus strand of NC_136368.1, from coordinate 16,528,015 downwards.
CGTCACAGGCCGTGGTCAGTGTACCGGGCCAACACGTTTGATCTCTCAGCGGAGATGATGGGGCTGGCCCTGTCAGGTAACCACAGTGACTGTAGCCGTGGTAACCACTTTCCTCCTGTGATGATGAAACGGTATTCTAATAGAGCTTCTTATTGTTTGTGTTCTACAGGAAACAGTCAGGATCCAGATGAACCTGTCTTAGAGTTCAGTTTGGGTAAGTCCAACATGCAAAATAGTTTAGACCCAGACTTTGCATATGAAACCAAATTTGGACCAAATGACCCATGTAACCAGGAACTCACATAAGACATTTGTGTTGGAACTGATGACCTTGGACTATTTTGAGTCTTTGATCAAAGAACTCGTAGACCAGAAGATATGGATGTGGACCTTGGTATTTGATAGAATCTTGAGAAGTGGCCCAACATCTAAAAGCATCATATTCGAAAGGCCAGCAATCTTACCGAGTTCGATTTCCTGTTTTTTCCAGTCTGCAGTGAGCTGGTCACAGCTACTGTGGACCGTAAACCCAGCAGCTTTGTGGCTGTGAGTTGCACCACACCCCCTCAGGCCTTCTGGACCAAACACTCTCAAACTGAAATCATTGAGGTACGGTACCTAGTAATCCTTAAGGTTTGCCATAAGAGACCGAACCAACTTAGACTTTCCTCCATCTTGCCTGCAGGGCACCAGTAACCCCATCTTCTTGAGCAGCGTGGCCTTCTTTCAGGACTCTCTGATCACGCAGCAGACCCAGGTCAAGCTGTCGGTTTATGATGTTAAGGATCGCTCCCAGGGCACGGTAAGTCACATCCAGAACTGACTCATTCTCTACGAAATCCTGCATAACCTTATTGTGTCTTTGTCTGAAACAGATGTACATGCTAGGCTCGGCCATGTTTTCCTTGAAGGAGCTCCTACAAGACAAACACCACCGCCTGCACCTGACTCTTAGGTAGATCACCTTCCTCCTCAAAAGACACCTCCGGTTCATCATTGAATTTACTTCCTGTTTGACCCCAGGTCGGCTGAAAACGAGAGTGTGGGAAACATCACGGTGATCGCTTGGCAGATTGAGGAGAAACGCGAGCAGAGAGCTCCCATTGCAAGACTACAGCGAGGAGACACCATTAATGGAAGGGTGGGTTGAGTTGGTAATCCCTAGTTCACTTCCAGACAAGGTCAAGACAAAGCAGTAAAAAAGTAACCAAGGCATGATCATGGGGCGGGGTTTCAGATGGTTCTTCCTGTGGATGAAAGTTTAACTGAATCCAAAGGCATCAAGTCCAAGTCTTCGTCATTGTGTAAAGACCCCCTACTGAAGGCTGGTACGTTTCATCACACAGCGACTGGACGTCTGTCTAAGTTATCTTACTGAGCCATACAAGTATGTTTCTACTTGTGTTTCAGTCTTTGGGGGAGTCATGTCGCAGACTTATCGTTTCCCCATCACGGATGGAAACCATCTTCGGGTTCTGGAGCAGATGGCTGAGAGCGTCCTGTCGCTGCATATCCCTCGACAGTTTGTCAAGCTGTTGCTGGAGGAAGACGCCGTCAGGCAAGCAAACTTTGCATGTGTTTCTAAAATCGCCCCAAAACAAAAAGCAGGTTATTCTTACTCATTTATCGCGTTTTGGGCTAAAAGCTCCGTAGATGTTCTAATTAAGGCCTCTCTTCAATTAACTGGTCAGTCTCCTGTACGTAGTTACTGTGTGGTCAACACAAGTTGACGCATCATGAGTGGTCAGCGTTGAGAAAATAGATCCATAACATGATGTATTGTGCTGGATAGGAGTTGGCTTGATTGTAAACACACTACATACTTTTAGGGTGTGTGAGCTGGAAGAACTGGGTGAGCTGTCTCCATGCTGGGAGAACCTCCGAAGGCAAATCATAACACAGTACCAGACCATCATCCTCACCTACCAGGAGACCATTAGTGACCTGCATGAGTACAAAGGTCAGAACCACAAGTTTAACAACTACAAATACATAGCATGTTAGGTTCATTGGCAACTGTAAATAGTCCATAGGTGTGAATGTAAGTATGGATGGATGATTGTATGTGCCTGTGATTGACCCCCTTTGGCACTGGTGAGGATAATCAGCACAGAAGATGAATGGATAGCTAATTTACACATGTTTATGTGGTTTTGTTTAATTTCAGGTCCTTCGTTTAAATCTAGCACACTAAAAGCGGAGAGAAAGTTGGAGTTTATCCCGACAAACCTGCACATACAGAGAATGAGAGTTCAAGGAGAGACCGGCTACGGTAACTTGGTCTTGCCTTAACACTACATTAGCTAGTAGAGGTGTTACGGTTCGAAAATCAGTCAGTATCTGCGGTGATTTGGCATTTTTCTTGTTTTGAAGTGACCTAACCGTGACCTTAAAACCGAGGTGGAGTACAAACCGAACCATGATTGTGACGTACCGTTACACCTCTTATAAGGAAGTCCTGCCTTTGTTATGGTTATTATTTTCTAACATGTGCTATTTGATCAGACCACACATACGACGTGGTGACCATTGGTGCTCCTGCAGCACATCATCAAGGCTTTAAAGGCTGCGGCCTGCGCAAACTGCTGCACAATCTTGAAGAAGCCAGAAAGCAGTAAGTAGAACGTATTTATTTTCTGGTGCACCATGATTCATTACCGATAAAATGCCCCTCTCTCTCTTTTTTTTTGCACCATCAGCACTTACGAGGAGGAGAGGTCAGAGTAACTGATACATTTTTGTTATTTATGCCACAAATTAAACCCCACTTTTTTTTTAAATATATAAAGCTCTGCAGGCTCAAGAGCAATGGTGTACCAGCCGCAGGATGTGGTCAGAGCGAAGGAGCTGATTGGACAAATTAATACGCTAAAGACGCAAGTGTGCTACTACATCGAGCGGCTGGCTCGAACGGCCAAGGAGCGCTCGGCTAACGCTCTGGAGAGAACCTTGGCCATACTCAAAGAGAAGGTGAGAAGAAGAATGATATACTATAGGGAAATGCAATCATGTGTTAGCTTCACTAATGTCATAAATTTAGATTTTTTTATTATTATTAGAGATAATATTATGTCATATGGATTTATTTATGACTTTTTTAATTTAGTGTAACTTCCTCGCGGGTTATAGTACTTATATTCTACTATTTATAAAAATATGTTTTTGAAAATGTTAAATAATAAATCTACTGTCTGGCCTCTTTTAGACTCGTCAGTTAGTGAGCGTGTGCGACTCCAAGCTCTTATCCTCCGCCATCATCGCCCTGGCTGCTGCCCGCCCGGATCCCGCCCTGCGAGGCACACCGTCCCCGTCCTCTTCCTCCCGCTCGCCATCCCGTTCGCCCTCCCACCACCCGACGTCCCCGTTGCGAGCCGATATCTCACCCTCCCGCCACGCCACTCCCCCTGAGTACGGCGAAGGGAGTAAAAGCAAGCGTGCCTCCCTGCAGGCCGACTTACATGAAGAGGAGTGGGTATGAAAAAGTCCACTGTCGACTCTTTGTACACTACATGCCTTCATGGAGAATTAATGACAAATATGTGTATGTGAGCAGAAAAAGGTGTGGCTAAATGTCGACAAGAGTCTAGAGTGTGTGATCCAGAAGGTGGACAGATTGCTGCAGAGAGACCAGCTGCAGAGCGACAGCAGCTCTGATGATGTGTTCGCTCTGGCCAGCGAGGAGCCCAAAAACACCAAGAAAGGTAAACACAAACATAAAACTAATCTATTCATGATAAATGAGGAAAAAATAAGATATGGGTGACCTCACAGTTATTTGCACACTCAGATGATGACACACAAGACCGGGTCGCTGAGAATGAGACAGGAGATTTTAAAGGGGACCTATTTATGCTCATTTTTTGGCCCTTTGTATTGAGTTGTGGACTCCTGTAGAGCAGCTACACATAATAACCAGCACGCAAAGCTTTATAGTTCTTCCAGAATCTGCACCTATCCAGCTGTGTTTATTTAGATTTCATAGTTCCCGTGAAACGATCTGTTTTAATTTATTCCACGTGCTGGAAATAGCTAAAAAAAAAAACTTGCTTAAAGCTTAAAGCAAAATGGATGACTTCCTGTTTATATTCAGGCATGGATCCTGTGGACAATATTTTGGTCTTATATTTCTCGCTCTCTCACTGCTAGGTAACAGTCCAGAGTTGGAAAAGAAATCACCAGGTAAGAATTTAATCGGATATGCCGTTGGTATTTCCTGTTTGTATGTGTTTCATCTCGTACTTCAATTTTGACAAATTTGTGACATTTTGCATTGATAAAACTAATTTATTAACTCTAAGTGTGATTACACTCTCACTGAAACACATGAGAAACATTTTGAAGTTGCCTCGCGGGATACACTGTGCTGATCTACTACAATTAGCAGTTTCAACTTGAAGTGACTCCTACTTGCAGGTGAGTGGAGCGAGGCTCTGCACCCTCTGCTGGCCACGCTGAGCGACTGCACCTCACTGATGAGCGACAAGGCCAAGAAGGCCATGGTGTTCCTCCTGATGCAGGACAGCGCCCCCACCATTGCCATGAGTCTGACACTGCAGTACCGCCGTGACGTCGTATTCTGCCAGACAGTCAGTCCACACACAACCTGCATTTGGACTTTGATGATGGTTTTGATTCTGATGATGTGTTTGTGTGCTTTCAGTTAACAGCTCTGATCTGTGGCTTTGTTCTAAAGCTGAGGAACAGCCTCTGTGATTCAGGCTTCCTCAGGCAGCTCCACACCATCGGCCTCTTGGTGCAGTATGAGAGCTTACTCAGCACCTATGGTAATGTGTGTGTGTGTGTGTGCATATCTACAATTTGAGTAAAAAACCATTTATTGCGCCATATCACCATCACCATCATTGATACATGATTCTCTTTGATGGCTAAAGGTGAGGAGCTGGCTATGCTGGAGGATATGAGTGTGGGGGTGAACGACCTGAGGAACGTCACTTTTAAAATCACGCAAGCAAGCACAGCTTTCAGCCCCGACATGCTACCTGTGATCACAGGAAACAGGAACGGCTTTAACGTCCGGGTACCGATACCGGGCGCAATATTTGACACTCTTCCACGGGATATCCAGAACGGGATGCTGCTACGCGTGCAGCCGGTCCTCTTCAACGTGGGCATCAACGAGCAACAAACGATGGCTGAGAAGTAAGTAACGGGAATGGAAGGGAGGGACAACCAAAATAGCACGGATCCTGAAACTAAATCATGATAATAATAATAATAATAAAGTATAAACCTTTAATGTATAGACCCAAATAAAAGACAGAAACGTGGGTTCTCTTTATATTTGGGGTCTACAGATTTCTACATTTAAACCAAACTACTTTTCTCAACTTTTTCATTGTTTTTGGCTTAGTATTAACTTTTTTTGTGTTATTAAATAAGAGGGGTAAAGGGTAAGAGGGTATAGGTAACTATAGGGGTGTTATTTCATGTATGCGGGGCTCTAATAATGCCAAAAAGTCTATTTAGAAGGTGGTAAACAGGTTTTCCAAGTTTTATGATCTACTATATTGGGAAATGGGAGCATAAAGGTGTTATTTCATGGCTAGAGGGCTCTAATAATGTCAACATGTGTATTAGAAAGTGGTAAAAAGGTTTTCCATGTTTTATGATCTACTATATTGGGTAATGGGAGTGCAAAGGTGACTATAGGGGTGTTATTTAATGTCTAGAGGGCTCTAATGTCAAAAAGTGTATTTAGAAGGTGGTAAACAGGTTTTTTGTCTGTTATTATATCTACTATATTGGGTCATAGACGGGTAAAGGTGATTATAGGGGTGTTATTTCATGTCTACAGGGCTCTAATAATGTCAACATGTGTATTAGAAGGTGGTAAAAATGTATGTTTTATGATCTACTATATTGGGTAATAGGAGCGTAAAGGTAACTATAGGGGTGTTATTTCATGTCTAGAGGGCTCTTATAATGTCAAAAAGTGTATTTAGAAGGTCGTAAACAGGTTTTTTGTAGTTATTATATCTACTATATTGGGTCATAGACAGGTGAAGGTGACTATAGGGGTGTTATTTCATGTCTATAGGGCTCTAATAATGTTTTTTTTTTAATGGGTTTACTTTCGCTGCATAGACAAACATACCTGTCTTATTTCTGTGTTTGTGCAGATTTGGAGACACATCTTTACAGGAGGTGATCAATATAGAGAGCACAGCACGTCTCAGCTTGTACTATGACCACTTTAAAGAAGTTCTGCCTGAGGACTGTGAGTCAAAAAAAACATCAGTAGATGTTAGGAGTCACCCAATGTTGTCTTATTTTACTCACATTTCCTGTTGTTGTTGTCTCAGGTCTGCCTCGCTCTCGCAGCAACACCAGTCTGCCCGATCTACTCAAACTGCTCAGCCAGAACGTCAACGCCAAGAAGAGCAAGAACGTGGAGATTCTGTGGCAGGCGGCTGAGGTGCGCTCTTGTGTTTGCAGGTTTTTTCAGACTCTACTCGGCTCCTAAAAAAATACCATCATCCAGGATTTTTTTCTATCAGGCTGCATGTACTCGTCCACTGTGGAGTGGATTTTGTTTCTCTTTCATTCCAATAGTCTATTAATAACATTTTGTAGCGTGTTTTCGCTGTACTGCTTCCGTAAGGAATTTTTTATCCAATCAGATTTCAGCTTCCATGTGTTGCCATGTCAATTTAATCTGCCCACGGCCTTCATAATCGGTAGTGCTGGCCCATGTCATACACACACTGTTAGCAAAGGGGTTGTTTTCTGGCACATTTCAGATTCACTGCTAAGGCCAGCTAGCTGGCCCACAGTGACTGCGACATTTTTCCGTTCTCTGATTGGTTGATGTATGAAAGCCTATTCCCTCATACTCAAAGTTACCAGTCCCCTTGAACGCATCATCACCGGAACAGGAGCACCTAAGGAGAGGAGACAGCCACTGTGTTGTTCATCGTTCTGTGTGCGTCACAGTATTACATATGTTACTTACTTCTCTTACTTCTAATTTTCTTCTTAAAAGGCGTGCCGACGCTTGAACGGCGTGCGTTTCACCAGCTGCAAAAGCGCAAAGGACCGTACGGCCATGTCCCTGACCCTGGAGCAGTGTCAAATCCTGCAGCAGGAGCATTCCCTGGCCCCACAGGTTTTCTACCAGGCCTTGGACTGCATGCGCAGGTGGGTTAATCACCAAATGTGCATGGTAAAATATTCATTTTCCCTAATGTCTGCCACATTTGCCATCCTCTTGACTTCCCCACAGTGAGGGTTGTAGACGAGAGAACACCATGAAGAACGTGGGATGTCGTAAATATGCCTTTAACTCGCTCCAGCTCAAGGCTTTTCCCAGACAGTATCGCCCTCCGGAGGGCACGTACGGGAAAGTGGAATCCTAACTGGAACAGCGAAAGAGGACTGAGAGCACCCTGCAACACACACACACAAAAAAGCAACAACAAACAAAACATCTACAACGTGCAGCAGTTGTTGTGTTTAGTCACTGATAAGGAGATATATTTATGTTCGAGTATAACTATAAGTTGTTTTATAGTGGTTTTGCCTCTTATCGGTTATACTAGAACTGCCAATGAGTCTATTATGTATTTCTCTTTATTGGTAAAAGGGCAGGAAATGAGAGTATGAAGCGAGTCAGCGACACAAAATGTTACAAGTGCTGCTGTGTGTTAATGTGCAACTAAGTACAAATATCCTCTTCATTTCTTAACCCACTCAACCCCTTAAAGAGTGTCCAAAAGTCAGAATCGACAAAAATCGAAAGGTGTGTGGGGCCACGTTGATATTTTTCACCTTTTAATTCATTACACTCGGGCATCTGTGGAGTTTGCATGTTCTCCCCGTGCATGCGTGGGTTTTCGCCGGGTACATGTGGCTTCCTCCCACATGCTAGGTTAATTTAAAAAATGCTCGGTTAATTGGTGACTCCAAATTGTCCATAGGTATGAATGTGAGTGTGAATGGTTGTTTGTCTATATGTGCCCTGTGATTGGCTGGCGACCAGTCCAGGGTGTACCCCTGGAAAATGAATGAAGAATAAAACACCAGATATCAAGAGCATGATAACTCCTCTTTGTTTACTCTGACGACCTAATCAATATATTTTGCAATCTAGCAAAAATGCAAGGAATTTGCCTGAATTAAGACGTTTTGCGGGCCTGATGTGGCGATCCGCAGTTTGCCTGCCCCTGCTCTACAACATGCAACAGCACTTGGTTATACATTTGTATGCTAAATGAGAAGTTGATTTTGTTATTCCACACAGAAAGCTGCATAGGGTTGAGCATTTCTTTATGTTGCAACATACAAAAGCCTTCTGATTAATGCGGGATTAGCATTAGCATGTACGTATCTGTTTGAATCATATGCAGAATGTTGCACTAAAAAAAAAAGGAAAAATGTTTATAACTGCATGGGGATTTCTTTGAAGAGAGAAAAGTACGAATGGGCGCTAATATATAGTATTCACAGCATGTACAGTATCTTACTGTACAATATTTACAGACACTGCCAATTTTATTTTACAAATGTTATTTTGCTTACAGCTATTTATGTCTGTATGTATGTTAATTATTAAAGCTACTGTTATTGCGTATGTTACATAAACACAGAGGTGGAAAAGTGGTGTTCATGAGATGGATGGGACCTAAAATAAAAGATTATCTGCTCTCAATAAGTGTGGCTTTAATGGTAAATGACCCAAGGATAATTAACATGATCACAAGTGCAGAGGACATTGAACCCACAACCTTCAGTGTGGGAGATTGTAACTAGTCAGGCCTCTACCCTCAGATCTGTTCAACTTCTGTGTACTTGCGTGAAGACTGTTGTAATAGCTCTTACCCCGGGCTCACACTGAATACGTTTCGGGCTGATACAGTCCGGCTTACAGCAAACTGCCACTCTCACGATTCCGGTAGACTCAGCAGTGAGCTCCTGCACAGGCTACGGGAGAAAAGTAAAATAAAAAAAATCATACAGCCAGATTTTACCAACCAACATTCTATTAATCTTTGTTTTTCGTTAATTATTAGTTTCTGTTTCCTCAATAAAACACGCACGTCGGTCTCTTTCAAAACACAGACCCGGAAGTGACGCCACTATATACATAGCTCGTGTAATAATAAAAGGATGCGCTGTACTCCCGTACCCCATAATAGCATCGTCAACATTAATACTTGCACAAACTATTAACATAGTACTGATATGTTTGTTATGAAGATTTATAAACGATTTTCTTAATATAAGTAGTTCTGTCCGATTTCTACTATTTAAAGACGCAAACGTCACTAGACCGATTCACGTGACAGAGTAAGACCTCTTTATGGATGCAACTATCTTTAGCGGGCGGTAAGCCTCATTTCACTAGTGTATTAAAAGATGCGTGGATTTTTTATGCACTTTATTGTATAGTAGCGAACGGCGTTGAGATATTGAGTCTCTCTTTGAGACGAAGAGCACCTGTAATCCTTCTCAGACTTAATAGGTAAGGTACCTTCCACGCTGGTGAGCCCTGAAACATATAAAAGCTCTGTCATTAGTGTACTTTCCTGTTAAAATCAGCCATTATTTGCTCTCCTTGGGGTTCAGAATGAGGAAGAAGCTATTGGTCGATGCAGATTGCGGCGTGGATGACGCCCAGGGTATCATGTTGGTTCTGGCAGCCCCGAACGTGGACCTCCTGGGGGTGACCTGCGTGCATGGAAACACCACAGTGGAGAACGTGTGCAGGAACACGCTGCGTGTCCTGCAAGCTTGTAATAGACTCGACGTGAGTACGCTGAACTTTACATGATGTTTTGTTTTTGTATGTGCAGGCTGTCGCACAATTAGTTGGAATTTATTGAATGTTTTACTATCATGTGACGTTCAGGGATAGTCGGACAATGAGTTTTTTGTCCAACATGCAGGGACGCTCAGTTATCTGTTTTTATAGTGCAGGGGTAGGGAACCTATGGCTAGAGAGACAGTTTTTAACATGTTTTCATTTTTGTTTTGTTTTCAATTTATTTACGTATTTTTTAGCTGACATTTTAAAGTAAAACATTACAGAAATCCCAGTGTTAAAAATATAAATTTTTCTTCTGCGTTTTTATCCACTTTTCTATGCTAGCTGTCCTGACGATATTTTCTGGGTCAGACACCAAAACTGATTTATTTGTTGTAAAATTATTATTTTTTTCAATTTAATCATACATAACTAAACCCAGCAGATCTGGTCAGTAGTTTATTACACTTTAAAACAGGTGAGCCCAAACTTTTTCAACTCACATATTGAAAAATCAAAGGATGCTGTTTTGATCTTTTAGTTCTGGACACCTCCGCTTTAAAACATTGCTTTTAACTTTTAACATTTTTAACAACAATTTCCTGTGCTAGATTCCCGTGTTTAAAGGTGCCGCTAAGCCCCTCCTTGGCAACACTATAAACGCTGGAGAGTTCCACGGCCAGGATGGGCTTGGAGACGCCCCGGACCCAAACGCTCCCGGTGTGGATCTGGTGCAACAGGAAGACGCTGTGTCGGCTATGATCAGAATAGTCAAAGAGAACCCAGGAGAGGTGTGGAGACCCCAACAATTGTTATAATTGATCACCACAATGTATTCCATGGGCATTCATCAATTGCACTGGTCTACACATTTTTGGCACATCTGCACATCAGGTAAAAGTGGCTAAATCGAATTAATTTTGATAAGAGTAACTGAAGAAATGGTGGTTAGCTAGTGTATTCAAGATATTATTAGTGTTATTGTTATACATCAAATTAGCATCTGTTTATGCAATAAAGTAAAGTATCACTTAATACAACAAAGTTCCCTTTATTCAGTATCTGAACGACGCTTTTTGGATTGTCTCTTATACTCAGCAGCATAGTCACCCTGACCACATTCCAACAGTAGTCAGCAAGCATAAATGGATTCCATATTCCCTGATATCTTTTCTCCATAGCTGCTATGTCCTGGTGGAATCGTTCCGCATGCTCATCGCTTCCTTTTCCACAGTTCAATGAAAAGAAATGTAGATGGGAATGCAAAAAGTTTACATATCTTCAGTGATATATTGCAGTCAAGGACATTAGGTTTGACACCTGCTGCTTATAATTATCTGCAAAATTCCAATTTCTCTAAATGCATGCATTTTATCCACTTCCAGGATAGCGATTTCTGAAAATAAAAACATAAGAGTTTATGTCGAAATTCTAGACATATTAAAATGAATGTGCAGACAAGCTTTCAGATTACGTTCTGATAAACTACCGTTTTTGCCTTATTTTGCATAAATGTCCTATTTTGACTCAATACTGTATCTTGGAAACTATAGCCAATCTTCTGACTTATTCTTTATTAGTGACCTAAACCAAGAAAAATGTGACTACTTTTGTTCCGGAAGCATTTAGCTAATAGACCAGTGTTGCTTATGGTAGTGTATGATATAAGTCTATCAGGTTACAAAAGTAAAGTTCGAAACATTTCTTTGATTTGACGTGTAACTCATAGGTATCTCTGGTTGCCACGGCGCCCCTCACCAACCTGGCTTTGGCTGTGAGGATAGACCCGTCTTTGCCGAGCAAGCTGCGAGGACTCTACATCATGGGAGGCAACACGGAATGTTAGTACAGTGGAATGGAACCCTGTGAAGTTGGTCCTGCTTATGTCAACCAATTAATCAAGTCCCGGTACACAGTGTTGTTCTTACTATAACTAAAAAAACAAAAAAACAAAGCTCACTTAAGTCAACGTCAACATACACAATATTGTAATAATGATAATCTGATTTTTATGGGTAACGAGTAGGTGTCAATGTTTTTTTTTCATCTTATTGCGCAGCTCGAGGGAACACCACCGTGTGCGGCGAGTTCAACTTTGCAGCCGATCCAGAGGCAGCGTACATTGTGCTGAGTGACTACCAGTGTCCAACCTACTTGGCATGCTGGGAGTTCACTTGCTACAGCAAACTCTCCTGGGTGAGCCGCCTTCCATGCTACATGTCAAACCATGTACCGTAAAAATGTTGGTGTATAAGCCGATATGTTCCAAAACTGAGGTCATGGTTCACAGTTGGAGAAGGTTGGCTAATTAACAGTATATTAACAGTAAAATGGTGTAACAGGATGGACAAGTTCTTATTTACCACATTAGAGAGACGATATTAAAGGTTAAGAGAGTAGAGTGAAAAGTGATGCTTACTCTACGTCTTGTACAACATTTCTGTCTAAAAATATTTAGCCAATTTTTGAAGGTCATTTGCCGTGTTTGAAGGTTTATGCACCGGAGTAATGGGGGGACAGTCAACACAGGGCATAACTAAAAATTGAGTCATATAGAAATTTGTTCAGAAAGTGGATAAATAGCCTGCAGCTGATGTGGCAGCGAGATTAACACAGACACCACATTCCTGTTTTGCAATGAGTTATGTCTTGAATTTAATAGTGTTTATCTGAAGTATCTGCTTTTGACTGCAAATGGAGTCAAAGAAAATTGTAATTACCAGCATTTGATAATGAAGGTGGGAAACAATATTGAACAAAACACCAATGTGGTGTCTGGTTTGATCTTGCTGCCACATTGTGTCTTTGGCAACAATCACATCAAAGTAAAAGTAACCTAAAATGTTCATTCATCATTTATGAATGCATGTAACATTTGCATTTTAACTACAAAAACATGTTTTGTATTATCATTTTTGAGAATTGTGGTGTACTGTTAGTGTCAACCGCTGATGACATCATAAACGGGCGGCTTCCTGTTTCCATGTATTAGCAAAATAATAGACTGCTAACAAGGATGTTTTGTGATTTTAAATCTATTACGAATACAATGTATTAATAATACAACAAGATGTGCACCATATTATATGCTAATACACAAACCAAGGCAAAATGTAGCCGATAAACACACTAACTGGGGTGTGCGCTAACCAAGCTTCCACTATAAATGCATTTTTATCATTATGTTTTTTTTAAATATTGTATTTTTTAATTGCCATCTACCACCAGTGATACTTAGTCCTGGTAAACTTGGTAAAACTTGCAAAACAGGGATCAATAAGGAATTGGGAATGAAACATGTCTTTTTAAAGACTTTTTAATGTCTTCTCAGGAGTTCTGTGACACCTGGTTGGCACAGGACACGCACAAAGCTCGCTTCATGGCGCGCATCTTCCGCCACAGCATCGAGGCGTCACACAGCGAGCGCTTCCAGAAGGAGTTTGTGGCCGGCACCGGCTTCATCTCCTGTGACTCGTACGCCATGGCGGCAGCCGTGGACGATGCTTTCATCACCGAAAGTGACTGCTACGCGGTTAGCGTGGAGCTAACGGGCACGCACACAAGAGGCATGATGGTGGTGGATACCAGAGGCGTGCTAAAGAAGACTCACAAGGCTTTCATCATAAAGAAAGTGGATATGGAGAAGTTTGGGGAGATGATGATGGCGGCGTTGAAATAGAGCAGTGGCTATGCAGGCGGTACATGGAAACATTTAATTCCCAAGATGAGTAAATATTCTGTCCTTATATTACAGCAGTAACAAAGTGTAACGTGTCCCATAGTAGTTTCCCCTTAGTTATTTAATGGGACACAACTTCCAAAAGGTTTAACTTTTGTCTTGTCAAACCACAGAATGTTTCCCCCAAAATATTGGGGATGATCAAGATGTTTTCTAGCAAAATTAAGTGTACTTTTTGTTCAGCAACTTTTTGTTGTCTCTCTTATGGTGGAGTCATGAACTCTCACCTTACCAGAGGCAACCATTGAGGAATTATGTGTAATTATCTTTATTGGCAACTACTATCAACTACTTCGATGACCTGTAAATACTGAAACTGTGAATGTGAAGCTTGTAACATTATCTAATTGAGGGTTTACTAAACAACAAGACTTATACATTTGTCCAGCTCAGGTTATTGAATTCTGGTTATTTTGACTAAATTCTGGGCAGGCAACTTAAAATGTCTTGGAAAAAAAATCGCAACAATCTTGATAAAAAAAAAAAAACAGCATAATTTATTTTAAAGTAAAGTGTAGCTTCAGCACGTTCCAAAAACACTCATTCATATGTTCATACTGATCATTTCTCCCAATACAATCGAGGATGTAAGATCGCTAAGCACAACGAATAGCCCCCCCCCCACCCCCTTTATTTGCTGCCAATGTTAGAATCCAGGGTATTATTAAATATCTGACAGTCCTTTTTTTCTACCCAATGTGTGCATTTGATTCAGTAAGAAGGTGAATCACACTAGAACAGTTGGTCAACTTCATGTGACGTCATTTGGGGCCTTTAATATCCTTTTCTTCCTCTGAATCTTGACCTTGTGTCAAGCTGTATAAAGATAAGATGAACTGTGAGTTGGTTATCATTTCCAAAATATTATAAGAATGGGCTTCATACCAAACATATGCCTTTCTAATGGGACAGTTTGAGTCAATTAAACGAAAGCTATTTGTCCCCTGGGGAATTAAAGTAGTTCCTTAACTCACCATGGATCTCTTGCACTCAAAGAACAACGTCTGTAGGGCTTTGCAATGGCCTTCTTTCAGACATTCACTGGGCATCTTCCCCTCCTAAGAAAATATAAAATATACACACAAATAAAACTTATTTGGCCATTTGACAACAGCACGACAAATTCAGGTAAACTCTACCTTAATGACGCAGTCGTGTTGAAGGAGACATGACTTAAAATCCTCCTTGACACCGGCACATGCTGTGTTGTCTTCCTCTTTATCTTCGTAATATTTCGGCATAGTGAAAACTGCTGGTAAGTGCAACGTTATTTAATTGTAATAAATTAACCAGTGTATAAATAAAATTAAAAAAAGCTAGTGGCAATAACACACATTTATTTGTTGCTATCAAAGAGTTCGGACGCCATTTTTAAGAAACGTTGCATGATGGGAACCCGGAAGTACTAGCCCAAACGGAAATGCACTCTGGGAACGTTTGTAGTTTAGATGTCTACTTTCGTATTTATTACTGCTTTACAAGGCAGTTAGTATATATTTTTATCAGTCTATTAAAATAGGATTTCTTATAATTTAAAACAATTGTAAATATCTCAATATAATCTCAATATTCCTGTATAATGCTATCATTCCATGGTTCTGCTGTTTTACACTGCCATGTTTACATTTTTAATGTTTCAGACAGTACTTACTACATATTTACACTAGAATAAAGTCCTCGTATATACTATACCTGACAATGAACCTGTTTGATTTAAGAATTTCAGTACATTTAAAATATATCTCCACAACACAGGAACTTGAGGTCAAATTTGTTTTGGAATGTAAGCAATATTTTTGAGGAAAAATGTGCCCTCTATAAAAAGGATTTAGAACTATGTGAATGATATCCCTAATTTTCACAGCACAGTTGTGATAATTAAATTAAATTTGTAAAGTTTGAAATGTTTATACTGAATCTCATTAAGAAATTATGTCATGGCCAGGATGTGTCCTTTAATGAAAAGTGAATGTGGATGGTATTGAGAACAGAATCATGGCATGGCACTTTTTGTTTTCACGATTTATTTGAAACATGTCCATGAAAAAAAATGATGTCCCAACAAAATCAGCAGAGGCAGGCAATACGCATGTACAAGATGAAGACATGAAGGCACACAAACTGATGCGTTTACTGGGTGGGGGGGGGGGGGGGGGGGGGGTTCTATCTGTTGTCCATTGATAAACATTCACTTGGTGTAAAAGAGACAATCCGGGTAAGTGTTGGAGTCTCTGTCATCTTCTTCTGGAGTAAGCACACCGTATCAAGAGTTCAAGCATGTAGATGGTTTAATCAAGAAGCCTAGCTGCTCTGGTCAGCGAAACAACAAAAAATACTCCTCGGGTACTCTTTTATGTACAAATGTGCATGTAAAACATCTGTTCCATTAAAAAGGCACTTCGCTACCGGCCATGAATTAAAAAAAGAGCCACAATAAGTGAATAGAGCTATCAAGTAAGGTGGAAAGATGCTGACAGACAGATGCTCATTGCTTTTTATATATTCCTATTTAGAAAAAAAGGAGAGGAAAAAAGTGCATTCCTATGACGATCAGTAGTCATGACATTCCATTCCAAAAAAAAAATAAAAATGTGAGTGCAGTCTTTTATGTGGATTAGGATGCAAAATAACGGTACAAAGTAGTAAGGGCCACACAGGAATTCAAATGTTTCTAATTTTTCCAAGATATCTTAGAATACAATGTTTCCCTTGTACATTTATGACTTTTTGGAGTACAATTTAGATTTTTTCTCAGATTTTTTTCTTGACATTTTAACCATTTTAGTCTAAGAAAAACTGACTTTTTTGTAATCCTACTTCAATGTTAGTTCTTCATTCTCACTCTTTGTCTGAGGAAAACTTGAAAAAAAAGTGACTTGACTGTCCCACTACATTACTTTGTTATTCTCATAAAAAAATTTTATTGTCATGTCATGATTTAGTTTCCAGTGTGGCCGTTAAACTCATTGGTACCGTGCAAAAAGAATGGTCACGATGGTGATGTAACAAACAAGCAGTGCAAAGCTAACAGTTTAAGTTGTAATGTGATATCAAGTTCACATTTGGAGTCACATCCGGACACAGATTCAACTGTCTATTTTGACAACAATAGTAGTAGTAATAATAATAATCATAATAATACTATTTCCAGCAAGTGAGGCATTGGCAAATGTGATTGAAATAGCTGATACACAATGAGGGGACCTGATATAAGGCACATTTCTCCACATTTGACGCACAAAACTTTCAAATAAGTCTATTCCAGCCCCTCCTATCATTTAGCATTCGTGAGAGCAGTTGACAAAGTGAAAAGAAATGGGGGGCGGTGTTAGAGAACACCCCCAAAAATCATGACAGTGCACAATAAAACCAAAAACACTACCATAAACATCTCAATAGATTAAAAATATATTTACTTTTTGTACAAATTAAAGGATTTATTTCCAATAAATTAAAGTCACCTTCATATCTGTAATCATAGATCAATATATTCCTTCTGAAAACTGATTTGTTTTCATCTATACACAGACCATCATCAGAGAGACGTGGCAGAAATCTTTCTAGGTGGGCTTTCGAGGAACTTGGTGAGATTTCTTTTATAGGTAAAGAGAACACGTGTGGTTTTGGGCTGGTGACAATCTTCAACCTGTCTCTTTTTTTGTTTATACCTCAGGAGAATGATGGCAGGCTCAAGTGCTGGCGCTAGTGACAGTGCAATGTCCCCAGCTCGCCTTAGGGTGGCAGCATTGAGTAGACAGGGAAAGATTTGGCAGCATCAAGTGTCCAGGTGACTGACTGGTGCCATGATTTATCGTCATTAAATCAAGAATGAATTTTCCTAAGCTGCTTGCTGGGTGGGTCAGATTTCGGCTCACGCAGCTGTTTTTTTTGTAGACAGTAGTATTCACATTCTCACTATAGGAGGTAAGACCACAAGAGTGACAGAGACCGAAAGTAAAGACTGATAATCAAGAAACAAAAACAACGGATGTTCTTCAAACGAGCAGCTCTTAGCAGGCTTCATTGGTGCGCAGTCTTTCCAGATTTTTGGTCTCCCAAGGGGCGCAGCCATTCAATTCAGCCTGCTATCCTCTTTATATGGATCTGGCGAACACAAGGGAGATATTATTGAGCATTTGACTAGATTAGCAATAACATGTTGCAGTTTGCTTACTTCACTGATGATGGCCCACACAGCCGAGTCTTTGATCACAGATAACCGCAAGGCCAGGATGGGATTGAAGGAGGGAGCGACTGCCCCCTCGGCCACACCCTTCTCAAAATGACCTGTGTTTAAATGCATTGCACATGAGCAGTGTAAATGTTCACCTTTGCCCTTGTAGCTATGTACTTGTCTATCTATGTGCAAGGGAGAGATTGATTCAGTTATCACAGGCATTTATTTAAAAGACAATACCACCCTTTTACAGTGGAATCACAAAAATCAAACAATGCGTTCAAGGACCTCCCATTCTTTCACATTTTAAAACATTTTTTCCTCCATTCCTTAGAGCCTCAGGGCAATATTTTTCAACTGGTCTTAAACTTTTAACCAGGAGTGTATTAGAGAACGTGAGCCAGGCCAGTGTGTGGCATGAAGGTTGTACCTGCTGCTGAAGTTTATGATAGAGATAAAGAGAACATCTCTAAGCGTCCACAAATTTGTATTTAAGTTTGTAAAAGACTCTCTCACTCCGGCTGTAATAAGTGAATTTTTGCCACATAATTATAAATTCAATATTTTATAATATTGAATATTCTAAAAACATTCTAAAAGAACATGTTATCTTTCAAATACAATTTTTAACATTAGAGCCCTCTTAAAATTAAATAACATCCCTATAGTCACATTTACACTCGTATTACCCAATATAGTCAATATAATAACAGTAAATAAGCCCTTTAAGACAAAAGACTTGTGCTTGTGTGTGTTAATACTGTATAAATGTGTTCCTTGGGGGAGCTGAGTGACGGACCGGAAGTAACGTCAAGATCTGAGTTTCAGCATTGTGTGGGTAACGGCCGCAACAGTGACAGGGATTATATTGTCTTGTTCAAACCTGCAATAAAAGCCTGTTGTTCCGGCAATCAAATCAGGTGATTGTGGCGTTCACTGACACCTAGTGACCAGTGTAAAATACTTTTATTCCTGGAAATGCTTCATTGCGGCAAAACATATGTACCATTAGCTTTAACATGCATATTTTTGACTAATGGACAGTATTCGACCACAATACTAGATGATTTAGTTATCAATGTACTTTGGACAAGTGGTGGTGGTCAAAATGTTTCGTTGGAGCCACCTTGTAAGTGGAGTGACCCTTTTAAAAAGAATCCAACATATTCAGGAGGTACTATTTGGCCCCCAACTGTGATCCATGTGTCTGATTGTGTGATTGCATACACTCACCGATCCTGTAAAAGCGGTCTTCAGTTCTCTTGTACATCTCTTTGGTCTGCAGTCCAGTCTCCTAACAAAAGGCCAAGTTAAATTATGCAACAGTTGAGTGAGTCAACACAAGTGTTAATGATTTGTCATTTGAACGGCAGTGGCGGCCAAAGAGTCACATGGTCTTGTGGACCGGCTATGTGAGCGGGGTGGCCCCTCGGGCAGCGCAAATGATGTCCCACGCTTACACTAAAATCATTATACCGCATCGCTCAATGAAACCAGACCAGGGTAATCTAATGATTACTTTCATTTGGTATATGGATGTGTATGTGTGTGTGTGTGTGTGTGCGTCCTTACGGAGACGGGCAGTATTTCCACTGTGGTGTTTTGCATCTTGTCCCCCGGGTGCTCCACATTACCGCTACGGAACAGGAACCTGCGATAAAAATCATCTAGCAATTAAAAAATATGCTCATACGGATACAAATTTACACTGAAATTCATAGATAATTGTTTAAAAAATAAATAAATTGCACTTATACATACTTATTTCCATGCCCTCATATTCAAGTCAAGTGATTTGAAAACAATCAAGTCCAGATTTTAAGGTGAGTTGAAAAAAATGACAAAATGAAAAATTTACATTTTGCACTGTTGGATCTGTTCCTAGTAGCGCTTCAAACAAGACCACAGTCTTTAAAAGTCAAAATCTTCACAAAAATGTGTATTCAATGTCATCTTCTGTCAGATATTCACACTGTCATGATCTCTAGATGGCAAAGGCCTCTCACAGCGTGCCATTGCTGCTGAGGTTGGACACAGTCAGAGAGACATTTGAAACTTCTGAAGGTCCTGAGGGTTATGAAAGGAAAAAAAGTCACTGACCCTGAGTCGGAGGATTCCGATTGGCTGTCCATAAAAGCAAAGGTTGTTATCCGTGAGAGAAGGGTTTTTAAAAAAAAAACATCTTCAAAGACCTGGTTTCCTTCAACACCAAAAAATTGCATGTTTGGAATGCATGAGGGCATCAAACATGGGACCTTGAAAGGTTTCTCTGATTAGAAAAAATGTAACCTTAACGGTCCTGATGGCTTCCAACGTTACTGATCCCACTGACATGTTTTCCACACAGCACAGTGGACGGGGCGCCATCATGATCTGGGGTGCTTTTTCCTTCAATGGAACTTGTTTGTGCAGGGGCGTCAAAAGGCACTTGGCTATGTGGAGCTTTTCCAGGGGCATCCCTCCTGACTGAAAGCCCTCGTCTGTGTGGTAATTAATGGATTTTTCAAAAGGACAACGCTGCAGTTCACAACGCCTGCCTGCCAAAGGGCTTCTTCCAGAGGAGTAACCTCACTCTTTTAGATCATGCTCCGTGTTCCCCTGATCTAAATCTAATTGAGAACACGTGGGGATGGATAGCAAGCCAGGTTTTCAAAAAAAAAAAATCAGTTCCAGACAGTTGAAGTGCTCCATGAAGCCATCGTCAGCACCTGGAGCAACATTCCCACTAGCCTCCTGGAAACACTGGCATCAAGAAAGCTGAAAACATGCTTTGGGGTAATTAACGAGAATGGCGCTGCTACTCATTCCTGAGTCCTTTTTTGAATACAGGTATTATACAATATTTCTACTACACTATTTCCAACAATGCAAAAGGTAAATTCCTAAAAAAATTCACCTGGTCTTAAAATCAGGAGTGTATGAGCCATAGGATGTCGTGCAAAGTGAATTACTGGTAATGTGTTATAGGCTCAAACTGTTAGCATCATGAAGCTTTTATTACTTCAATAGGGAATATTCTAAGTTACACTTGTCACCTGTCATACATACAAGTGCTAATAGTGTAATAAAAAAACAAGCTAAACTAGTCCCCTTTTCAGACATAGTGGATAGTAAACATGAAGTTGTCTGATATGGTCACCTAGTGCAGATTTAGAGGTATTACTGGAAATAAGTGGCGTGTTGGTGTAATAACTGCATGTACATGAGTATCTGCTTGATGTAACTTGTGCTGAAATAGTTGGACTGCTTATTTTGTACCAAGTAGGTTACCCCTTTTCCTCTTTTGCAATAAGTTTCATTTTTGGCTCGTACTTTCTCAATGTGATCTATACCAACTATGTGTGTCAGTATCACAGAAAACCCCCCACAAAAAAACCCAAGGCAAAAAAAAACCCCAAAAAAACCAAACTTAAGCGAGTTGACTGCTAGTTCTTTTTTCACAGTCTGTACATTTGTACGTGCAAATACTGTATGAGAGCTAAGAACCTAACCTAGCTAACAAGAAAACCAATCCTTTTCCTACCTCTCTATACTGACAGGTCTATCAAATTTGAAAAGCATGTAATCTCCCGCTTTAGGAGTGATGGCCCAGAAGAAATCCTCCCCAAGGTACGTCTTCTCCAGTGTGTGACCTTGATACACCTAACAGACAACACACACTATTAAACAACTCTAAAAGTGCGGCAATACTATGAACTTGGCAGGAAGTCTACCTTCATGGAGGTGGACACCTCAGCAGGGGGGTTAATATGCATCTTGTGAAGAAGCGGCTTCAGGAAGTCTTTGTCCTGCAGACGCAGGCAGAGAGCATCATTTGCTACAACGAACGGCTATGGTGACTGAGTGACTGCGGTGGAACAGGACTCACAGTGAGCTTTTGGATCTTTCCAGGCAGAGAAGAATGGAGGCCCACATGTTGAAACAAAGAGGGCCTGAAGCGTACGCGAAGGCTAGACTTCTGTCGCTCGCAGTGTTTCTGAAAATTCAGAAAAAGAGTGGACAGAGAACACAGAAAGAATACATTTATTGTCATTGTACACTAACCTTAATATTTGACTGTGTCTAAGGCAGTATTTTTTGGAATGTAATAAAAAAATGGGGAAAAATACAGTTTAATTACAATTAAGAAAACTGTTGTCATGCTTCAGTATAAAATGCATTACTGCAGACGGCGCTCCAACCCGCCTGACAATGTCGCTCTACATCCATCCCTCACTCATTCGACCCCAATGTACTTCAACTCCTTCAATTGGGGCAGGATCTCAACCCTGACCCAGAGATGGCACTCCACGCTTTTCCAGGCAAGAACCATGGACTAATACTTGGAGGTGCTGATATTCACTCTGTCACTTCCCACTGAGCTGTGAACCAGTGATAGTGACCAGTGTACATGTCCTGGCTGTTCAGTCCACAGGATGTGTCAGAGTTAACAGGGCTTTAAGTTAACCTGACCTTTTTACAGTCACTATTTTTCACATTTGCCTGTTTGACACTGGAACTGATCCCTGATCCCGGTTTCCCATAGAAAGTAATTTGACAATTATCATTATAATCCCTTCAATTTTTGCAGTGCTACTTCGGTAATGTGCAGAGCTCAACTAAATGTTGGAAACACTTGGTTTGAACATACCGCATCTTTCTCAGGATTGCAAACTTTAACCCAGAGAATGTGGTCCAGCAGCCAATCGATGGGCTTCTCCTTGTAGAACATAAAGATGAACTCAACAATAAAATTCAGGTCTGGTGCCTGGAACATCTTTCCTGCGAGGGAGCAGATAAAGCTTTAATGAGTATCAACAGTACTGGCACAGACGCTCATTAGCAAACAGCAAAGAGCTTTATTAACAAGTCTTTGGGGATGTGTAAACAGGAGACCATGACCAATTGGGGGCAGAAATACTATAGTTACAAAACAAAGTTAGTGAAGGACTTGTTCAGAGAACCTGTCCTCACTGTTTTTGAGTACATGTCATACCGATGAATCCCAACTGAGAGAACTCCAGGACCATCCAGTCCTCTGATGAGAGCTGGAGGGCAAAGTTCTTCATGGTGGCAAAGTAGTTGGGCTTGGCCACAATGTCGTCTTCCAACTGAGATGTACAAAGAGGGAGTTAAACACACAACAAACCAAAGAGAGAGGTTGCATTAAGATAACACAAAAATGGTACTGTTTAGGACTATGGGCAATGAAAACACTGCAGAACTGCACCAAACTAGAGCAGAAGGAAATACCTCTTCCCTCCAGGTGAGAGCAGGGAATGGAAAACGACACACCGCATGCATTAGATGTGAAACTGACAACAAAGTACGCATGGCAGTCATTGGTTAAAGAAATGCTACAGTGGAACCTCTAGTATAGTATGTGAATCTTGCTATAGTTGAACCATTACAAATTGAACCTATGTTTACAAGAAAAAAGCCAACATCATGCATGACGTTGTACCAAATCTTAGTGCAGCTAGCATCAAATGGTGAGCTCCGGGAATGCGTTGCATACTAGCAGTAGCTGCCGATTTACTGTCTGATGTATGGCGATGTTTGGTTTGAGAATGGATTCCAGAGCATGTAGCGCTGGCATCGAAAGTATAGATATGCAAGTATCGATCTGCACATCACCAGCCGCTAACATGTGGAATGGAATGGAAATGGAAATGGAATGGAATGGCCTTTATTGTCATTATACAAGATGTACAACAAAATTGGAGAGCTTCTCCTTTCAGTGCAGTAGTCGAGTTAAAAAAAACCCAAAAAAAGTATATAAAGTAGAGTAAAAAAGACAATGTACATAGCAAAATAGTGGACCGTTGTGAGGAGCAATGCAAGGCAACATAATAAAAATACTGTAAAGCCAAATATCACAGCTCTTGTGTGGGAATGAGCAAGCGGCCCATCAACACAAATGAGCCAGTATACCGAATTCATTGCAAGTAATGCCGACAAAATGAAACCGCCCACCTTAACCATACCTACCCAACCCAGTTTTCCCATTTGGGGGGAAAAACTACAACTACAGACATCAACACTGAGATGTTTAATCAGCAAAGTAAATGCAAACAGCCAAAATTGTGTGCGTTCAGAGCATGTAGTTTAATACATCCCTGCTCTTTAATACATGCTGCTCTTTAATACAGTTAATAAGTGCTCCAAATGTTTTAAATACAGTGTGAATTCCAATTCCACCACTGTACAAAGTGTAAGATGACATTATGATATATTATTATAACATTAGTGCTTTATTTCAATGGTCTCAATGGCAGTTAGGGTACATGAGTGGCTTCTGTTGTCCATCCCCTTACTTGTTTTACAGTTGAAGTTACAATGTTGATTAAACTGTTACTTGTACGGTTAATAAAAGGCTGGAATTGACTATTTATGTTTTATGTACTTCTTACTAGTAGAAAAAAGCACTAGTGTTCTTAAGTGGACTGTGTTGAATGTTTAGAGGTTCCACTGTACACTCGCAAATTTTTCCAAACATTTCCAAATTGGAGCACTAAAAAGACAGATGAGTGCGGCAGAAGTCTAAGAGGATTAAGCGGAGAGTGAGCTAAACAGGCGGTGGTTTTAATGAGGGGAAAAACAGACTCTGATGGACTGCAACACCACACAGTTTACTTTGCGACCGCCACGGTTTAATTGCATGCGACATTTCAGACTGAAGGCACCATTTACCTTCATTTAAGGGCGTACCTGAACGTAATAAACTCCTTTGCTGACTGCATACATCATGAGGAAGGAAAAGTCCAGATTCTGTTTGGTTCGCCATCTAAACAACATAATAAAGAAAAATCAACACATTACTTCGTATTTTCTTCCTGTGTAATTACAGAGCTCCTAAGGATCCATGCTGAGAGAAATAGAAGGTGCTTGCAGGGAAGTATTATGACTGCTTGGAGACCAACTAGACGAGCAGGCCCAATTAGTTTCTATCCCTGCACGCTATTATGTAATATGCCATTCAGTCATATGCACACACAACCCCATTAATCTATAGAATATTGACATGTCAAACAAGACACATGGCTTATATTACTCTGAGGCATCTCTGCTGCAAACACCCACTTCCACACAAACAAGATCCTCCTTTGTGGCCTATTATCTGTGTACATACAAACTGCTCCATAGACAGATTTCTATTAAGCCGCTGGGTCGCTGACTATAAAGAAAACATCAGCGACAAAAGCTTGTTGAGAGCGAGGGAAGGCTCCACAGAGCAGGAGACAGAGGCTGCTGCACTGATGACCTTGATCTGACATTGACAAATGCTAGTAGAATACTAAGTAGCAACCCAGTCTAAATAAAAAAAAAAAGAAGCTCTGGCACGCTTGTGCTCCTCTCACTGAGTCATCCTTCTGGTTGTGCAGTCACATGTCACAGCTCACTTTTCTTTTTCAGCATCACCATTTTCGCCTAATTAGATGAATGACACAGTGGCACAGGCATTGTAGCGTCTTACCGGACCCTGTCTTTGGAGTCTCCAAAAGTCTCTTTGAGGTCTGTGAGGTTGGGGTAAAATGCGGCAGGAGGTGAGATGACCTCAAGCAAGCCTGAATTCAGCTCTGTTGAGAACCTGAAGAAGAACGTTAATATTGATGAGAAACCGTGAAACAGAAAACATGGCCATCATGTAGTGCACGTACTCTTTCTGCAGGCCGGCAACCACAGTTTGCACATAGTCCAAGTCAGTCTGCGGGAGAAGGATGCACCATTTTGAGTATCAGTTGCTACAACCATTTGTATCATATGTGGACTGACTTGAACTCGACCTCTCACCTCTCCAACAAAAACTATAATCACACAGTCGAGTTTCTCCTCCGGGGACAGCTTGTCTATGAGGGAACGCAGCGTCTCTGACAGATACGACTTCACCTTCCGCTTCACTGTGGGGATCCCCATCACTATGGTAACTGCGGAGAAGAGATGACTTTTAAATCAAATGGATCCAAAATGGCAAATGAGTGATGCTGTTGGGACATTTAGCTGATTACATTGGCTGACATCCACAAGGGTAACATATGGACAGATGGTGGGAGGAAAAAGTGAACACTCAAGTCGGCGGCCATGTATGCATACTACTGGTCTACACAGAAAGTCATCTATGTGAATCAACCCTCCACGGTTCAGAAATCCATTTTATTCTTTTCAAGGGACAATACTATGAATGAAACTTGGATACACTTTAGAGTAGACAGTGTACAACTTGTACAGCAAGATATAATTTACTAAAAAGAAGGCAACTAAAGAGTACACCTTACAGTAAACATGTCCGAATTGTGTCCAAAATGTAATTCACCAGATCTGCACAGGTTGTTATTGGAATCCTCTTCCACTCCCCGCCAATGACACCACTGGTCACACTGGTAAGACACCATGTGCCCACCCACCTTGTCTCCGTCCTTCCGCTTGTCGGGTCTGGAAGAAGCATACCTGTCAACTCCATCCCCTTCTTCAGCTTCCTCTGCAAGTTATTTTGCACGGGAATCTTGCTCTGCTTCCCAATGTCACAGTACATGTTGGAATTGAAACCATAGCTCTGGCAGCACTCATGCAGCCCTTGATCGTTAAGTTACCACCAACATGCTAGACAAGACACACTGTACACACTGCACTGTTTAGTGTGCGTTTAGTCATTTTAAGTGGATAATAAATCTATGCTGCTATGCAACCTGTATACTGACTAAGCTGTATCCAAGTTTATTTTAGTATTACATCTTGCAAAGGTATGCAGTAATAAAAATGCTGGCTACAATGTGAGGGGTCATTTTTGTGAGATAGTGTATTGTTTGTGACAAAACATTTCAATTGACTGCAAGAGGTGGGCCACAACTGACAAAGGGAAACAGACGAAGTAGCAGAGTGATGCTATTTGGTTTCAAATCAAAACAGCGACATTGCAATTACAGTCGCTTCTGAATTTATTCATGAGCTTCTGCTAAAGACGGACATGCAGAACCTGCTGTCGTAACGATAATGACCGTTGACTGAAGGGCAGAGAATTGCTCAGATTATCCAAATTTCCCCCCTAGCCATTTATGGCTGAATCAAACACAAACCAACAAAAAGATAAGGATTTGCTGCTTGAAGGAAAACAAGAGGAGACAGGAAGTGATAAAAGCCAGTGATGGGCCGTTATCAAGGTTTGTTCTTTTTATGATACAGAAAAATCCCCACCCACAAGTCCAACAGAATCAATTGAGGACATCAGACAGATCGAGACAGGACATGTGTCCATGTCAAAAAGGGTCATTCGAGGATGTGAGATGAGAAAATCAGTCTGTGCACAGCAGGGATGAGCATGAGTTATTGATTATGGCTTGAGAATTTGCTCAAGGAAATTGTTTTTTTTTTATTATACAGCCACGACTATTAAACTATTAGGCATGACTATTTTGCTACCTTGTTGGATGATAGACCCACAGCTATTAGGCTATTAGGCATGATTATTTTGCTGCCAAACAGGTTTCCAAAGAAATTAGAAAATAATGTAAAAGTAGGCTGTGTTTGCTTGGTCAACTGTGAATGCTATGACCCTAAATATATATTTTTAATTACAAATACAGTTTAATCACTGAAGGTGAAATCTCATGTGGATGGAGAAAGCTGCATTTGATGACACAAAAATACTATTGAAAACATAAAACTCTGTGCCAACTAAAAAGTCAACAAAATATTCTTAAAACACAGATAAAGTCAGGATATAGCACACATGTTTTGCATTAAAATATGTTTCATAGAAAGAAAGACATTTCAGGATCTAAATAAAGAAACTGTAAAAACAGCACCTATGCTCTGTATTATCTTGAGCTGTGACATCGTCTCAGTTAGACATCCTGTTGCCATATTGCTTTCTGTGTAGCTGCCTATAAACATCACTACCTTTGGCGAGAATGCCAAGACTGTGTTGCAGTGGAGTGCAGTAATGGCACAGCTCGCGGTGTTCGTCTTTTTAATTGGCCGGAAGTCAAAAAAAAGTTGCCAAGCGCTAGACACAATTCATCAGGAACACGCAAGTGCGAAAGGGGCCATTGAGGTGGTCGTCGTTATGCTCTGTGCATTTCAACAAAGATTGCTTTTACCAAGTTTGCAGTGTTGCCAGCGAGCTGGAATGCAAGATTGAAGCC
Organism: Doryrhamphus excisus; assembly: GCF_037039965.1. Lineage (NCBI taxonomy): Eukaryota > Metazoa > Chordata > Actinopteri > Syngnathiformes > Syngnathidae > Doryrhamphus > Doryrhamphus excisus. The sequence continues at coordinate 16,500,215 of NC_136368.1, read as the reverse complement.
TTTGGTTGTGCCTAGCATAAAATATCCCTTGATGACTTATATGTCCGACAAGAAAAAGCGGCAAAACTTCACCCGTTGCAGCTTGAGAAACCAAGTTTGACAGCCAGACCTTTGACATCAATGCCTAAGAACCAAGTTGCGACGCTGTTGAAAAGCTAAATAAATCTAGACTAAGCAAAGCAGTGTAATTTTGTGTTTCAAATTCCACATTTTAGCTAAATAAGATAGCATGTTGCAGGTGCATTTTTGAAAAAATAGTCCCTGAGGAAAGTACCTGTAACGGATTGGTTCCCAAACTTTTTACAGTCACATACTCTGTGACCTGTAGCCATGTACCCCCGACTCCTGCACACTTAAAAACATAAATCTCATTATGTTACTTAACTTGAAATATTGAAGACAATTCATTTGGTTCATTCATTTCATAGTAAATTGATGTCTGTTATAAGTAGTAACATTTTGTAACATTGTCTTATTGTTGTATGAGCAACAAGTGCTTGTTTTTGTAAATATCACCTACTTTGGCCTGCATGTCCATGTGTGGGTGTGTCCCTGAATGCAGCGGCAACTTGTGTCCCGGGAGTTACGTGTTGCACCATTTTAGAAAAAGCTTAACTAGCACTGACAGCAGTCAGCTAGTTTTGATCCTGCTTGTTGAGTATGAAGTGTCCATTATCTGACTGGAAGCTTTCAAAAAGAACCGCTACCCCCTTCTTATTAGCATCTAAAATACATACAACAATCAATGAAGCCTCATTTTCGAATATCCACTCACAGTGACAGGTTTTCACTGCTGCGCCGTGCGTGGATTAATTGGAACACTAAAATCTTCAAGTTTAAACACTCTTAACGCACAAAGTAATCATTCAAACTAACTTATTTGATGATTCTTACTGCTGCGGTCTCCTCGCACTGTGAGGCGTTCGGGCGCAGTAGGAATATTGAGTGTTAGACGCTTATTGTTTTTAATTTTGTTCCCTATGGCAACCCACTTAGATTTTTTTTCTTAGCCATTATGATGCCAGTAAATCCGTCAACCTAGCGTTCACCTCAGCTCCTTTGGATTGTGCCACTGAAACAGATGATGTTGTTAATGGGTGGTAAGTATAGGGCCTTTATTACACACAAGTCATTTTAAATTCTTTATGGACACAAATTAAGCTGATTTTCTATCAAAATAGACAACAAAAACAATGCAATTCTTTGTAAAAATGTAATCTAACGGCAGCCATGGCCACCCCCCATGTAGTCAAAATGGTACACATGATATTTTTATCCTATTCAATGGCTGAATTGATAGTTGAATCAGACTGCTTCGAATCGAATTGTCAAATAGTCAACTACTGTAAGACGTCCCTATACACTCCCTCAGTACGTGTAACCTCTAAAGGGTACAAAACCAAACTTGAGGCATAAATGCAAGCACACACGCACACACACACTCAAACACAGTGGACCCATGAAAAAGGGGCCTGCAATCTGTGCAGCGTGGAGAATCTGTCCCAGTTTTGCTTGTTTCTCACTCCGATCTCCACATTGTGTGGTAACGCCCACCAGCAGAATGAAAGAAAAAAAAAAAAAAACTAGGTCGAAGATGAAAGGAGAGCGTGGGAGACAGGAAAAGAGACAGAGAGAGTGACAGAATGCGGGACGGTAGTAGACAGTGAAAGAGTGATAAGGCACGCAAATACTGCATGACACCAAAATTTTACGCAATTAAATGAGTTAGCGCCGTTAATGCGTCATTTTTAAAAGCCCTACAAATGGTATGTCGTATTCTGGTAACAAGACATCAGTAATGTTACATTGATGTGACATTCGTTCAAGTGAAATTCAGGTACAATATGTGCAATACTACCTTTTGTTTACTGCAATTCCACATTTTGGTTAGTCCAATTGTACATTTTGTTTACTGTATAGGGTATTGTTTTTGATATACACATATTTACATTTATTCTGAACAGCACCTGCCACTTTTTATATTTATATTCTTATTCCTTATTTTATTTTTGTCCTTATTTTTTTTTTCCTTTCTACATAATGCATTGCACTCAAATTTCGTTGAATGCAATACAATGACAATAAAGGTGATTCTGATTCAAATTCTTCTGATCAACTACACACTGCATGCAGTCAGCCATGTCCAACATGATAAAAACGTTCTCCACTCATTATGTGTGGAAGTGGTATGTTACTTTGTCATTCCCACTCCATTTGAAACGCTTTAAGTTTAGAATAGTTAAATTGGAGATTTCTAAGTTAGCTTGGTAGGTTTCCATGCCAACGCTGGCATTCTCTGATGTAAACAAAGAATAATAGTAGTGTAAGGGCGACCATGGTGGTGTTATTTCAAATAAATGAGAAAAAACTCTTTTCAGTCTAGGTTGTACATGTTTATCAAAACTATGCAGGTGGGAAAGAGCTTCTAAATTTATGCATGACATCTTTGTTTTTTGTGCTTTTCACATGAAGCGCAGAGCCACAGAGGTGTAGCCCAAAACTGATGAATAGACAATAATGAAAGAATACGTTTCAGCAAGTGAAAACTACTTCACAGGCATGGATCTTCCCTGTGCACCATAATGCTCACAAAATATAGTATTTTTAAGATTTCCTACTCAAAGCGTTTAACTTGTTCTTACATTAAAACATGTCAAACATTGCCTGTACAGCTAATATTTTTTTTTTTTTGGTCTTGTTGTGAAGGACTTTTTTCTACGATTTCCATTGTCAAGTTCTAGGGGTTGAGTGCAACACAAAATATAACATGCTTGGATTTGTGCAAATTTATCTTTGGACATGAGTAAACACTCTTATCAGGTGCATATTTACAGTATAAGGTCAAGCTCTGAAGGGAATTTTCCGCAAACAATGTTGTCACGTTAATATATTCTAGAAAAGGTAGTTGGAACTGCGGAGGCACTGCAACCTCTTCTGAGGTAAATGAATGGCTCTTTAATAGTCTATTATTTCTGCAAAGACAGATAATACAGTAATCACACATTTATCGTAATACATTTAGGACTTAGCACTCCTTATTTATTAATGGAATAACTTAATAACGCCCCTGTAGTCTCCTTTACACTTGTATTACCCAATATAGTAGATATCATCAGAGAAAATAATCAATTTAAGACAACTGGTGCTCATACTAGAATACTACATATCACAATATGTATTTTGTATTATATATATATTGTATATATTTTTGTATGTATTTTCATACAAATTTAATGAGTCTTTTTAATGCCTTATATTGTTAATACGTATATTTATGAAAAACGTGACAGAGTGAAGCCGTAACCGCTCCCATCAAAAGGGGGTCAGATCCTTGTATTGTATTTATGGGACATATTGTATCTGCAAAGGCATGCACTGTGTACACGTCCAAGGTTCAGCAAATAGTACATATAATAGTAAATCAACCTGCCATATGAGTGAGTATGAGTTTATTTAAAAAAATACCTAGTTGGCTAATGATATGATTTTGATTTTGGTAAAATAAATAACACATAATGTGGGAGGATACTGTATATCAGAGACGAAGAGGATAAAGAATAGAGAAACTAAAAGAGAAAATTTGCTATATTAGTAAGGGAGGAACTAAGAAAGCTGCAATGAGTCCTAAAGATATTTACTGTGACAAACTCAGCGTGTACAGCCACGACTCTCATGACCTCTTTGTGCATCATAAATACTGCGTTCATTAGTTGTGTCTCACCTCCGGTGCGTCCGAGGCCGATTTGCATGGCGGGGTGCAGACTGCCCTCATTGTTAAGCAGGTGAGGCAGGTGGTGAAAGATGTTTGGCACTTGGAGAGGTTTTCTACTGGCCAGCTCCTTCAAGAGTTTCTGTGTCTCATCTAAACAGACAAGAAATTTGAGTAAAATAAGCATATACGATAACAGTGATACTCTGACCAACAAATGTCATTTTCTTATTGGACTGATACATAAGCTATGTTGTAGGAATGGGAATAACTGATTAAATGTCACAAACTGTGTCAATTGTGTGAAATTGACTGTTGATTAGTTGCAATCATCATATTATTGATTGATTAGTGCAGTACTTGGCTACAACCAGCATAAGCGCTGTTGATTCAGTCTCAACTGGTTTGCAGTCAGAAGAAGGTCAACATGATGTCAGTGACGCGGTTGTTTGTTTTTTTTTTAACAGCACATTTAATGTTTAGTTGTTAAAACAACGGGAAAACATGTGTAATCTCAAAATAAATGTGGAAAAACTCACACAACATTTCCTTCCATCTAGAATGGACACAAAAACCCAAAAGACATTAAGTCAACAGTAAATTATTAAATTTCTTTAATAGAATAGTTATTGACAAAGGATATTCTAACAAACCAAATAATATTCTTTATGAAGAAAATAATAAGCCTGGCCAATCAAGTACACTAAGAGTATGTCCAAATAGGAACATTTTCAGGCGAAATGGAAAGTACTGTATCATTTGTATCATTTCAGCCTTTCATTACACACAGCAATGTTGTTCTTATATTTTTTTAGGAAGTATATCTTAGATTTTAGCATGTCTAACATGGTACGTGCATGGTGAAGGAAAGAATAAGCATTTCCAGATGTTTATTTTCCTTATATTCCAGTTTTTTCAGGGTAAAAAATGTGCAACAAATGATGTTTGTTTAGTTTGCGTGTTCTGATGAATGAGTCACCTGAGAAGGTTGTGAGGGTATCTTTGCTGCTGTTGGTTTCGGCGATCGCCCGTTTGAACTGCTCAAGGATGTTGTTGAGTTCCGATGAGCGCTGCAGTGTCCTGTGCTCTGCCACATGAAGGCGCTCTTTCAAGGCATGGAACTCCCGCTGGTATGCTATCAGTTTCTCTACAGGAAGGAATGACAAAAAGATAAATTGACAAATTAAGCGGGCTTGTGTGAGACATTTTATGTACCAAAGTCACCCATTTGAGTGAATGGTAAATACATCTCAATGGTGTGACAGGTTTAATTGATATAACTGGTTTAACTGCTCCGTAGCAATGCGGTTGATTCTGCTGTCATTCATCATACCTATGGACAATTTAGAGGCGACAATTACCTGGCATGTTTTTGGAATGTGGGAGGAAACCGGAGTACCCGGGGAAAACCCACGCATGCACGGGGAGAACATGCAAACTCCACACAGAGATGGCCGAGGGTGAAATTGAACCCTGGTCTCCAAGCTGTGAGGTCTGCGTGCTAACCACTCGAACTCCGTGCAGCCCACTTTGAACATATTCATTCATTCATTTTCTACCGCTTTTTCCTCACGAGGGTCGTGGGGGTGCTGGAGCCTATCCCAGCTGTCTTTGGGCGAGAGGCGGGGTACACCCTGGACAGGTCGCCAGCCAATCACAGGGTACATATAGACAAACAACCATTCACACTCACATTCATACCTATGGACAATTTGGAGTCACCAATTAACCTAGCATGTTTTTGGAATGTGGGAGGAAAACCCACGCATGCACGGGGAGAACATGCAAACTCCACACAGAGATGGCCGAGGGTGGAATTGAACCCTGGTCTCCTAGCTGTGAGGTCTGCGTGCAAACCACTCGCCCGCCATGCAGTCCACTTTGAAAAAAATAGTAATGTGAAAAACTTCTATGCTATTCTATGCTTCATCTATGCTAGCAACAAGATCTATTTCAGTCTAAGAAGTAACACATATGTTTTTTTTTCCATTTATAAGGAAGTCAAACAGGCAGTCTGCTTCTAAGTGTTTGTTCGCTGGAGGTGTCGTAGTGTGTTGACTCATATGACTCGCACTCTTATGGCTCCAGGCGTTCCCCACAAAGTTGTTTTGCCACATTAGTATTTTGTCTCTCTTGTACTGATCATGCCGGTGCTCATATAATATTTGTATTCTTTCCTGCCTTCCCTTTATCTTGCCCTCTCCGGCTATAAGCTATTGTCTGTCCTCCTTGAAACACAGATGCTACCATTTGGGCCAAATCCTTGTGAAAAGACCAGCTTCAAAAACCCATAACAGACTTTCATCTTCACAACAGGCGCTTTGATTGCGGCACACCGGACCTGTTGTGGAGGTGAAGCCACACCTGCAATCCCATGGTGCAAAGACGGCAGATAAGGTTTCTATTAAGCTGTGTTTGTAGCATAATGAGCAAAAAAAAAAAAGAATGCCGGCCTTTCACATGTAATATCACACATTCTTTCAAAGAAGAGCTTGTTCCCATTAACTAGGCAACAGTAAAAAGCAGAACCTCCTTTACCTAATGAGAACTATGCCTCTGAACATGGTGCAACAACAAGATTACTGAAGGATCTTGCTGACCAAAAGCTAAAATGCTTCTGAATGCAAAGCCACAACCTTCTGTGCCTATCATCGCTTTTCAAAGCCCTACAAAATTACCTCTCTCTCTGCAATAAATTCCACAATTGCCAACTATGCATCCATTTAATGTGTTGGCTACAATGAGAAGTGATGATTGACTTCCTGATATCTACGGTATTGCAGGGCTTTTCACAGAACTGCATTGTAACTGGCTCGGGATTGGGTGAGGATACGAAAGATGACGTCTATTTTTCATAATCGGTCATGGCGTATGTGTATATCATTTTTATGGATTCCCGTCTCCCATGGAAAAGCGGCATAATGATGTGTTTAAGAATACTAACAGGTAGTATTTCCCATCTTCTTAACTTGCAAAACAGTATTTTTGCAGAGTAAAAAAGCCTATATGAAGTCACATTAACCTTGAATAAAAACTGCACTTTTTGGAATTTTGCCCATCAGCCACACAGTTTTTTTCCCCTTTTCTGTGCGTTCTAGATAGTGAAAAACTAAGAATGGACGTAATGGGGAGTCATCTATTTCGCCTAAACACAAACAACCACCAGCATCACTCTATTTATATAATGTGACCTGCATATTAACCAAGCACTAGCGACAAGTAACTAATTTTCTGGTGTAGTGAATCGGCTAGATCAGGGGTCTTCATTAAAACCGAGCAAGGTCCGTTGATGCAATTTTTTCTTCCACAGTGAAGGTCCTATCCTAATTTTGTCTGAAATGGCGTCCAACAGACTAGCTCATTTAAAAATCAAATGTAATGAAGGCACGGTAAACTGTCAGGGGGACGTGAGAGGGAGGGAGGCCTTTCAATTAGTGCAGACCTGCCAACATAAAGTATACCAATTTGTCGTACTCAGCATGCAATTTTAATATGCTTGGATGCGCCGCTGCTCTCCATTTTGTTGCATTTGACTGGTTTCACTTTTGGGTTTGGTCTGTAGTGTACAGATAAATATTAGATATCAGTTTCTCAACCGTATTTCAAATGGGCGGGAGGGGGGGTCTCCAAGTGGGGGCAGAATAATAATTGAGAAGCACAGCCCTATGACACTTACTTTGGGAAAATGGAATCAAATTTCACATAAATAAGTTTGAAAGCACAAACAATAAATTAACATAAGGGGCTTATTTTCAAGTGAAATAAAATGATCATTTATTTGAAAAAATAATATTAAATAGTAATTTAGTTAATGTCTCGTTCACAAAAAAGTTGTAGTAAACGATTTCACTGACGGTGACAGTAAAGTAATTACGCTCGCCAACTGCCACTGAAATCGGTCTGGGAGCATTATTATATGATATTGTATTTCCCATTCACTTTAATTGGCCATGGGTCCGTAAAGGGCCATCAGTGGAGCCGAACTGAGGTCCGCCATTTGCAAATGGCTGGGCTAGATGTACTGTATTTTTAGCAGTGATATCAAGCACTATGTATCAGAATCAATATCATAATGACTTACTCCGTATGGTCCAGGTGGTCTGGTCTAGTGGTTTAACCTGTCCTATACCGTCCCACGTAATCCCGAGACTTGTATACGGGTCCCGCTAACTTGTTTATACCTACACGGCCTAGCCTGCGTGATGCAGCCGATGCAAAATAAAAACCAAAAAGATTTTTCAGACCAAAGTTAAACCACATATGCCTTGCCTACGGACTTGTATGTCATCACTCTCCTCTGACTTTTTCACACCGTTGTATGTGTCCTGTGCAATTTACAACCTCATTACATTTGCATTACTGCTTCACTTGGGACAAGAGTGATATATCTCATATATATATATATATATATATATATATATATATATATATATATATATATATATATATATATATATATATATATATATATATATATATATATATATATATATATATATATATGGGTGGACTTGTGTCATGTCACTCTCAGGATCCATTATAATAGAGTGGATGAAACCCATTAAACAATTAGACTGACCCATTTCTTCACAAGCTCATTATTCTTCTCCATTTCCCCAGGAGTTTTCAGGGGAGGGGCTAAGCTCTACCTCCGGCATGACAACTTCTCTTTACCATACTTCTCTTTGCAGTGCCTTCCCCTCCTTAAGCTAATATCTTTACAAAATCGTTTCTGTATCTAAACATCTTTAACGACATGCAACCAAATTCGATGATGTGCAATTTTTTGTCGTTTCCCTTTTATGACATTCCGCCGTGACTGTGCTCTTCTCAAAAACACTGCTGTATTTATTTATTAATGGAGGCATGTGATAGGAAAAGGGCAGTGGGAATATGCAATGGACATGTAATGAATGCATAAGAAGTGGATTAAGGCCCGACACTGTGCTAAATGCAAGCACACGAATACACAATGCTAAAAATAGTCACCATGTGTCAGCTGAGTGATGTCATATGATGTGACTACAACATGCGATATTTCAGGTTGATTATAGTGATGAACTGTGAGAATATTTACTCCATCAAACATGAAGGAAAAGTCAGTGACAACAGCTGATCAGGAGTTGACTTTTTCCTGCTTCACTTCTGTTTGGAAGTTGCTAGAAAATAAACAGAATGACCAAAAGTGGCGCTTAACGCACAGCTATGTACTTATGTCCTTATGTTTCAACTGACAGGTTAAAAACAAATTGAAATATTGTGATAATAATCAAGATCCGACTATATAATAAAGTATATCGGGTTTATTTTGCCATATCGCCCAGCCGTATCGCTCGTCCTTGACCCCGCACTTACTTGCTAATGCATACTGCTGACTGCACTAATGAAGGGCTGCTGTTGTGACACAAAATGTGCGCATTAAATTAAACACCCAATCAAAACCATGCACAAATGACTGTTTATGGACTGAAACCCTTGACCCTGCTTAGTTTGGGGTCAGGCTGCAGACACCAGGCTAGTTCTAACAGCAACAGATTCAACCCAGCATAGATGTTAATGAGAGCCACATGTATGCTAAACATGGTTGTGCATTATGCATGAGGAAGCCCCCTCCAGTGGTGCACCTGTCAGCCAAGTTGGTTCCACATTGGAGCTGCACACACAACACAAAACGTTGAAAAAGGCTCTCATCACTTTCAATGGGGGCTAAAGAATTTAGTAATATTTTGGTCACTGTGGCAAAACTTCTAGTTGGATGTTGTCTTTTTTTTTTTCTTCAAAAAGTTTTTTTTTTAATCAGAAAGCATCCTTCCTCGACTCCTACAGCGTATTAATAACATGACAAGATGCTCGCATTGTCGCTTAACAGTGGCAAAATTGTGGTGTCAATTTTCAAAGTTAAGCAAAAAAAAACATGCAAATGTTGACTGCAAATTGGTTAGAATATTAATTTAATTTTTGCTTCATGTGTCACGCTATTGGTCCGTTTTAAAGAGAATGATCCATAACCATATTTGAAAACAATAGCTTCTGTACCATTAAAATGGTCCCCCATTATGAAAAAGAGATGTTTTTAAATGATGTTCTCACAGTAATGTGTTTCTCCAGAGCCTGGTCATAAGCATAACATGTGAGAAAAATCCCTCATTTGTTTATTCCACTTTTTAGACATGAGGCACTCAAAGTATCTTTTTTTCCCCCAAGTTCTGGTTTTTCAGGGCATTATATAAAAAAAATGAAACTGCCCATCATCAGCTTTTAGCCAGATTAATTGATGCAATACATTTTTGCAGGCAATATGGATGCAGGGTCAAGGCAGTCAATCAATACAACAAAAAGCCAGACTAGTCGTGGTCTCTCTGGCATCGTTCCGAACCAGATTCTTCATTTTACTTCCTCGCTGTGAGCTCATTGTTTCTCTTGACCTCCACCCACTCTTGAGGTCCAGCAGCTTGCAGTGAGCGTCACTGGCACAACAAAGTGGAACCTCTGAGCTGAGCATAAAATACACTCTAATTTTGTTTAGGACAGCGCTTACCTTGTCATAAGAGGGATACTTTTTATTATTGTCCAATTATTCACTGCACACACTCTATGGTGGCAATGGTATTGCAAAAATGGAATTCCAAAGAATTTACATGGAATTCGTCTTTTGTTTTGTTTTTTTAAAAAAAGGAATGCATAGGGCCCCGATTTAACAATTAATTCTCTACTAAAACTGTAATGCTTAAAAGATCTACCGGTCCTGAAGAAAAAAAATAATGCCCAAACAAAACATGAATGTTTTTATTAAGGCTTTTTGAACTATCTATTGGAGAATTTCAAAATAAGAGTGTGACAAAATAGCGATATGCTGAACTGTTCATGATATCTTGCCCTCAAAACACTTGCTGTTTAACTAAAACACATTATGTGAACAAAGAAAACACATAATTTATACTGTTTTAAATTAAGCAGGATAGAGGTCTGTTGAAGAAATATTTTATTCTGTTAATTTTATTCATGCAGCATGAAAATAAATAATTGAAGAGTTTCACATTACGCTAAACTAAAACATGCATCTAAGTTCAGGTTCAAGTCAAATTGTATAAACATCTCTGTGTAAATGATCAGTCATCTAGGTCATGGTAATTGTAGTATACGGCGTGTTTCTCTCAAAAATGAAAACAAAAAAACAACTCAGTCAACAAGGATGTGCATTCTCCCCAATCTAGTGTTAAAAAATATTAGAGAATAGGGAAGGGAGCCACATGCGGCTCCAGAACCGGAGGTCAAAGATAACAGGTGCACTTTCAATTTATTGTACTCAACGTGCCACGTGAATCTTAAGTATGCTTCACAGCTCTCCATTTTGTTGGATTTTGGTTTCAGTTTTGAGTTCAGTTTGTACAGGGCAGATAAATAAATATTATCAGTTTCCCAATAGTACATATTACATTGTGGGGGCAGGCATGAAAACATATCTGTCCCCTAAGGGGGGGCAGGACAGAAAATAACTTTGAACCACTGCTCTAAATGGAGGGAAACATGCTGGGGAATTCTGTGCAGAAGTAGATATATCTGGGTAGGAAGCAGCGTGGGACACAGGATGTTGTTAGCAGAGTAGGCGGGTGACTATAATGAGTTAACAGTGCAAGATGCCCAATCCTGTTTCCGACAGTGTAAAACCGCCTCGAAGAACAGGAGGTGGATGTACATATGTGTGTGTGTGTGAGAGAGAGAGAGAGATGCTAGGAAGGACACATGCAACAAAGAAGGATCCCACTTGTCTCACTGCCTTGTCAGCACACTGGTGCCTTCACATACAGAAGCCCACCGCGGGCACTTGCCATCCTCTTTCCCTCTTTTGGAATTTGGCCCCCTCCTCTCATCCTTCCAGGCCACTGAGGATTTGTCTGGCAGACCACCTCTTCCTCTCTTTAACAGCACAGAATCCAAATGCACAAACCATACATGATATGGGTAGACAACAAGTAATGACACATGCAATGAAGTATCTACACTGTGTGTGTGTGTGTGCTTGTATACATGGTCATGCTATATTTGGACTATTGTGTTTGGAACCCTGCGACAGAGGAGGAAAATTATCTATGAGGAAGGGTGGATGGGAAGGCACAAGGTCAGCCGGGAGGAAGTGGCAATTACACAACTTCCACTCTTTAAGAAAAAAAAAAGTAATATAGAGTGGAAACTCAAAATTCACAATTTCGCAACCCAAGCCCAATTACACAGAAAACATACTAAGTCCTTATTTCTAAAATCAAAAATACTTGCTGATATAGTTAATTTTCAAACAGCTAAAATAATGTGTAGGGCTAAAAACAACCAATTACCTAAAAATGTCATCCAATACTTCTCTACAAGAGAGGAGAAATATGATCTCAGGGAAGAACTACATTTGAAACACTTATATGCTAGGACTACGTTAAAAAGCCATAGCATTTCAGTATGTGGAATCAAACTATGGAATGGATTGAGTAAGGACCTCAAACAATGCACAACGATGAGCCAATTCAAGAAACAATACAAGCAGTTGATGTTTGCTAAATACAAGGATGAAGAGTCTTGAACCAGTCATGATGTGCTATACATATCACTATATTGACACTTACTATGGTACCCATTATGTCATTGGATGCTCATATCACCTCGTACTTTGGTACGAGGTGCATTATTAAAAAAAACAAAAAAAACAAACTGTATTATGGAAAGCAGGAAGTGAACAAATGTAACAGTTACTGATTATAAAAGTACCAGATGGAGGGGTAGGATTTAATAAGCTTTGCTTCTTCCTACTCCTTTTGGACATGTGGAACTGTGAACTGATTATGTGATGCATTCAATTGTAATCTGATCAATGTTCAAATGAAATAAAACCATTACCATTACACTTTGGCCCTTTAGGCATGTAAACAATTAATAAAAAGTGTGTTATGAGGGTTTTTTTTTCCTCAGTTTTGTTTTGTATTTTATCGTATCTCTATCTACAGTCATTTACTATCAAGTTCATAACTTTAATTCCGCAGTGATTGGCTAGTCGTTCAGGTTGTGACTAAACTACCGTGTCATGATACGTTGTACAGTGGACCACGTCTGCACCGAGCGATGCAAAGAGGGTTGAAACATCCACCATGCAGCCCAATAAGGGAGTTATATTTACTAAAAAGAAAATTATTTACACTGATTTTATTGATTGGCTATGTAGTTTTATGGTTTGTATTTTTTACCCTTATGGTACAGAATAAGAACCAGACCATGACTTTTATACTGAGGTACTGAACCATGAGGATGCTGTACCAAAAAAAATGAACACAAGTAGTTGACATTATTGAGATTCATCACTCTGATGTTTCGCCATGTGATGCAACCAGACAAGAGACAATCGATGCATGAGAGTCACGATGGAGTGTTTATACAGCTGACTGACATCGGGCCCTCTTTGTTGTACATCACATGTCCATGGAAATGTCTGAGATGTCAGAGGGGAAGAACAAAACTCCTCCAAGCTCAAAAGATAGTACGAAAGTACTGCGAGGCAGACATTGCATATATTCGTCATATTGGAGTTTATGCCAGGTTTTAAGGTGGTGAAAAATATTTTTTAATTCTCTGAAATCTAGGTACCTCCTTATTACTGCTTATTCCACCTTCTGCTCTGCCTCTCCGTCCCTCCTGCATGCAAGTATGAGGGAGATACAGCGCAAATCCAGTCTATATCGATACCAACAATATGGTTGGTTTTGATATTGTGCTTAAAGTAAATATCAATATTTTTATAATATCGATATAAGGTATAGTATATCAATATACACTCAGTTGACACTGTGTGCCCCAATGAGTAAACTGGTCATAAACAAGTGTGAAGTACGAGTTAACTGTGCAGACCTAAGAAAAACACACAGAAAATGCTGAAAATTTCAACTTTTCTGCCATGCTAAATTTAGTAATTTTGGCATGCATCATTTTTGTGAACTAATCGTCAACACCGGAACCTACAGTATGTACAAACAATGTGGGTGGCGCGTATCAAAGCATAATGGGTTCACAAAAGAGGACCAAATAATGCCATGTTTGGTTCACAGATGCAGGAAATGGTGGTGACAATGCATACCCATGCAAAAACAACATACATCACGGGATGTAAACATTACTTGATGTGTAAATCATCCAGGTCAACCTTGTTCAACTACTACTATAAACACTAGACTACTATAAAAAAAAATCAAACTGGAAGGCAAAATTGTCTATGATTTCACCACTACAACACCACTTTCCTCAGCTCTAGGGGAGTTAGCTTGGCTTGCCTGTGTTGGCTTAGCTCTAGTTGAGCCTTCTGGTGATCTGCTAAATTTGCACTAAATGTTATTTGCATTGCTTCGCTCATTTGCCCGATAGACAAAGCATCTTCAAATAGGAGTGCAGGTTTGTCTTCAAACACCTAAAACCGTCAGCAGAACATCGCTACACTAACACCCGGGTGAAGGTGACAAGTGAAATGGCAGCACAGTGACTGAAAGAAGAAAATGTGGATGTCAGCTGTGTTGTCACATTCGTAGTACAGTAGCTGCCAGTAAATATACATTTCACAAAGTCCAAACTAATCAATCAAGTGTATAGCTTCAAAATCCAAGGAAACAAAGCCGGAATAGGTGCCTATTCTAGAAGATCTAGATAACTGGAGTCCACAACTCAATACAAAGGGCCAAAATTCAGTGCAATCGGTCCCCTTTAACACTGCACAAGGTTTATAGCATCATTATTTTAACTCCTAGTTTATTGATATCTTTTCACACAATCTTCCGTTCATGCAGGAAAAAAACAAATGATGGAAAGTAAAATATTTTAAGTGTCAACAAGTAAACGTTACAGTGTGAATGAATCATAGACATGGGGAATGGGTAGGATTAAAATAAAAGCTGCGCTTCTTCCTACTCCTTTTCAGACACGTTGAAGTGTGCAAATTAACCATATGCTGTTTGGTAACAGCAGACAGGACACGCACCAGCAAATACAAATAGACGGTGTAGACACTGAAAGAGTGAAGGAAAATACATTTCTGGGGATCACAATAGATGAAAATATGAGCTGGAAACCTCATATTACAAATGTATAACATAAGGTGGTCAGAAATATTTCAATATTGAACAAAGCTAAATTTGTTCTCAATCAGAAATCACTCCACACTCTTTGTTGCTCTCTGGTTCTACCATATCTTACGTATGGTGTGGAAATATGGGGTAATAACTATAAAAGCAATCTTCACGAGCTATATGTACTGTAAAAAAGGTCAGGAAGGATAATTCATAATGCCGCCGACAGAGAACATACTAACTCCTTCTTTCTAAAATCACAAATACTTAAACTTGCTGATATAGTTAATCTTCAAACAGCTAAAATAATGCATAAGGCTAAAAATAACCAATTACCTAAAAATGTCATCCAGTACTTCTCTACAAGAGAGGAGAAATATGATCTCAGGGAAGAACTAAATTTTAAACACTTATATGCTAGGACTACGTTAAAAAGCCATAGCATTTCAGTATGTGGAATCAAACTATGGAATGGATTGAGTAAGACCCTCAAACAATGCACAACGATGAGCCAATTCAAGAAACAATACAAGCAGTTGATGTTTGCTAAATACAAGGATGAAGAGTCTTGAACCAGCCATGATGTGCTATACATATCACTATATTGACACTTACTATGGTACCCATTATGTCATTGGATGCTCATATCACCTCGTACTTGGGTACGTGACAAAAATAAAATTAAAAAATTATTAATAATTAAAAAAAATTAAACTATATTAGGAAAGCAGGAAGTGAACAAATGTAACAGTTACTGATTGTAAAAGTACCAGATGAGGGGGTAGGATTTAATAAGCTTTGCTTCTTCCTACTCCTTTTGGACATGTGGAACTGTGAACTGATTATGTGATGCATTCAATTGTAATCTGATGCATGTTCAAATGAAATAAAACCATTATCATTACCATTACCATATGATATGAGGTCTGGAAACAAACATACCATACCAATGCCCACTCCAAAAACTCTCCAGGAATGAACAGTTAAGG
This sequence comes from Doryrhamphus excisus, assembly GCF_037039965.1. NCBI lineage: Eukaryota > Metazoa > Chordata > Actinopteri > Syngnathiformes > Syngnathidae > Doryrhamphus > Doryrhamphus excisus. Next base: position 16,484,427 of record NC_136368.1, on the reverse strand, counting down.
AAGCAGGGGAAAATCCTAAGCAAATCCTAAGCGCCAAAACCAAAATACCTGTTGTCAAAAATACCAAATCATACCACGCCATGCCATGGCTGTGGTGAGCCTACCTTTGCCATTCTGCCAGGCTGTGTACCAGGACAAGCTGAGGAAAGACGTGAAGAAGATAATCGCAGTGGCCACAGTTCCATTTCTGAGCCTCATTTCATTTCACCGAAGCCTCGCTTGTGTTGCGGCTGCCCTCCGATGCCTCCAAGACGTGCGGAGGCTCGGCCAGGCGGGGCGTCGATGGTTACGAAGCTCCCACCGAATGTGTGCCCCGCACTTCGGACTTGGGAACCAAGGCGTCGCGGCTGGCTCCTCCAGATGGGTGGTCCGCTTTACGAGTCGACGATATTCCGTGTCAGAGGGAATTCGTTTACATAGCGTGTTAGATGGGTGAGGGTTAGCTGCCGGTGCTGTCCATTTCTTCCAAGAGGAGCTCCGATGTTCTACGAGTCACGAGCAGGAAGCATTGCGGCTAAGAATTCCTGTGTGTGTTTCACGGGCAGCTGATGATGAAACCTCCCGCGTTATGCTGCTAGCTGTCTTTTTGTTTTTTGATCGTCTGCGCCCCAAACTCACGCCTGCTGCTACAATAAGCAACAGATGTCAAACCCGAAAGCTGTCTTTACCTACTTTTTCCTTTCCGATAAATTCTGTGTTCGACGTTTATTAGCCAGTTCTCGAGCCGCCGAGCTAACATCAATACATGCCAACTGTAACCAATAATACAAAATTGAATTAATATACTCCCCGCAAAACGCCTAGTTTACTATGATAAACTCCATAAATGTCAACTTTACAGGTTAGCATTCCGATTAAAAACGAAAGTGGTGCATTTGCCCCCAAAACTGAACTGTGTGGCTTCCTATCGTTCATTACCTTCCGTGTATACGCTAGTTTCCGGTACTACCTTTCCAAAATAAAGTAAAATGGTAGCCGCATTTTCAGCAATAAGAAACATTATTTCACTAAATGAATTTGATTTTTCTAGTTTTTAATTCCGTTTTAAATAAACAGTGCATCTCAAACATCGACTAAGATGTAGCTTTGTGTTAGTACCAAGTTCTGGTGCATTACCGGAAGTAAAGCAAGTGCAACTTATTTGACTCAACAATGTCAAATCTAAATCGCCATCTAGTGGCTTTTTGATGTAGTACAAACCCTACCACTGAAAAACAATCATGACCCACTAGACGACGCTCACCCCTTTCTAGTTCCGTGTCTGTACAAAATTGAATGAATTTAATTTACATTGCAAAGAAGAGGATCTCGTATGACTTGTTTAACGAGTATGCTTCATTAATCAGCGTCATGTTAAAATTGGATGACGACCGCTGCGACTCTAGAGCTAAGGGGAGACCAATGTGAAACATGTACAGACAGTCCACCGTTCACAATCCTTCTGACTTTTTGGGTTTCAGACAAGCTCACAGTGGTCAAAACGGTTTTGTGATGCAAATGCATTACTCTTTTGAACACATATTGTTCTGAGAAGTTATAGCAAAAAGCCAAAATAATAGCAAGAATATGCAAGCATTCTTTAATTAAAGAAAAAAACCCACCAAATTTTAGGGTGAACCTCAATACATTACATGATTCACTTTCCGGCAGCACATCAGTATAGTGGTTGGCACTTCTGCCTCACAGTTAAGAGATTCAGGTTCAAATCTCCTCTGTGCGGACTTTAAATGTCCAGAGCATACCCCACCTCAGCTTGGATAGGCTCCAGCCCAGCGGCGACCCTAATATAGGCAAGCGGTACATCATATCGATGCACATTCTATGCAAGCTGTGATGTCACATACCATTCAATTCAGTTAGCTAATTTGCTAGCATCTCCACTTGGCCATCTTTGTGTGGAGTTTGCCTGTTCTCCCTGTGCGTGCATGGGTTTTCTCCCCAAAACATGCATGCTAGCTTAATAGGCCACTCCAAATTGTCCATATTGTCCGTATGAATGTGAGTGTGAATGGTTGTTTGTCTATATGTGCCCTGTGATTGGCTGGCCACCAGTCCAGGGTGTACCCCGCCTCAGACCCAAATGAGAATAAGCAGCACAGAAGATGGCTGGATGGATAGTTTGCTAGCTTTACACCCCAGATTAAATCAGCAATCAATTAAAACCACTTATTCATAGCTTCTCTTGGAATCTTTTTTTTTAGGCTGACTGATGTGATGATGCTGAGGAAGCGGTTTCCTCAGAAGGGCAACGCTCTGAAGTATTCCTCCAGCGGAATGAGCGATGTGCCTCCGAGCCAGTCCTGCAGCCAGACTTGGATGAGATCCAGCTTCATGAAGAACCACTCGTGTCCTACAGGCCACTTTGTCATCTGGGGATGCCTGTAAAACAAAAACAGTGGTATTTTAAGACACTGCAAGTGTGCCAAATGTTGCTTTGATTCCCAGCCAGCAAACATTTCTCCTCCTACCTGGAGAACATTGCCTCCTTGGCAAAGGCGAGCTCCTCTGGAGCTATCTCCACCATCTTGCCTGTCAGCGTGAGTCGGGCACACCTAGGATCTTCTGGATCATACACCATTTGTCTTGAGACACATAAGGGAAAGTTAGCGAAAAAAAAGACCACAACAATACAATGTGTAGTATTATACACTCGCCTGCATAAATCCCCTTCAGCCTCTGAAAATGTGACAGAAGCGAAAGGGTTCACTTGCAAGTCCACCACTGTGATATCCTTGGGGGTCATATAAAAATAGATGACTCCGGTGCTGTTTTCCACTGGTCCATCGCTGACAGAGAAAATGTTCCCAAAGGGCACACCTTTGATCTGAACACACACACATGAACAGGTTTCTTAGTCAATTTCAAAGATTCATACTGTGGAAAATAATTCAGCGGATACACCGAATTACTACTAATTACTACTATACACTAGTAATGTGAACACACAGTCTTGTAAGGTTAACTCATTTTTTAATGAGTACTGCTTTCTGAACATAACAGAGACCTTTAAGTTATCTGAACTTAGATTTTATAGTCAACTTAACTAATGATCTTGACACTCAATGTTAGAGCCTTCCACTCCCCTCCTATCCTGACTACTTTCTACAGAGGGACCATCAAGAGTCTGCTGACCAGCTGCATCTCCGTCTGGTCTGGGAGCTGCAAGGCCTCGGACTGGACGGTACTGCAGAGAGTGGTGAGGACATAGCAAACAGCTGCTGCGTATCAAGAGCACGTCGGATCTACTCTGACCCCAAACCTCCCCAGCGTGGACTGTTTTCTCGCCTGGCGTCTGGGAGAAGGCTCCGCAGCATCCGCTGTAGAACAACCAGGTTTAGAGACAGCTACTTCCCCCTGGCCATCAGACTGCTGAATGCCACATAAGCCCCTCTACCTGCCCACACGCACAACCAAAACTTTAAATTATTATTATTTATTCTAAATTATTTGTGCAAATTACATTGTTCATATCTGATGTAATCTATTTATTCTCCACACTATTATTTATTATTATACGGGAGCCAGGCAACAACATTTCGTTGGCAATTTCACTGCTGTGTTATTGTGCAATGACAATAAAGAAAGTCTATCTATCTATCCATCTATGACATGAGTTGTCTAAACCTAGTTATTTTCAGCTTTAACAACTTCAAATTACTGCTTTACCTTACATGGAAATTTTGAGGCTTTTTCAAGTAACGTCAACAAATTAATTTTTACAGTGTAACAACAGGAATACATGTTTTATGAAAATGACAGACTATTTCCATTATTTCCCATGAGTAATAGGACCTTGATTTCCAAATGAAACATTTGCTTTCGCCATAGAACAGGACCTTGGACCATGGCCAACAGTCCAATTCTTTTTATCCAAAGCCCAGGTCATATTTATTAGCAAACTGTGTATGTTGAGACTGAGTAACAGTCTGAATATTCTAATATTGTGACACATGGATTTGGGTTTTTTATGGGGGTGTCAGACTATATATTTTACACGTTAACAGTCCACCTGGAAGTATTATATCTGTATAAGTGTGTGTTGTGTCCCTTTTTTTCAGGAGCACTTTGTAAACAGCAGACCACATAAAATAACAAAATTGATAAAACAGCTACTTAAACTACCAAAAGGTTGGCTCAAGCCATGATGCCATGTTGTATTTTAAGTTTAAATTAAATACTTTGGAAAGAGGGCGGCACGGCGATCGAGTGGTTAGCGTGTAGACCTCACAGCTCGGAGACCCTCGCCCGTCTCTGTGTAGAGTTTGCATGTTCTCCCCGTGCATGCGTGGGTTTTCTCCGGGTACTCCGGTTTCCTCCCACATTCCAAAAACATGCTAGGTTAATTGGCGACTCCAAATTGTCCATAGGTATGAATGTGAGTGTGAATGGTTGTTTGTCTATATGTGCCCTGTGATTGGCTGGCCACCAGTCCAGGGTGTACCCCGCCTCTCGCCTGAAGACAGCTGGGATAGGCTCCAGCACCCCGCGACCCTCATGAGGAAAAAGCGGTAGAAAATGAATGAACTTTGGAAAGAACAGGTGGGCCGTATTCAAACACTTGGCGGGCCGGATGTGGCCCCCGGCGCCTTAGTTTGCCCACACCTGCTCTACACTGTCGAACACATATGACATATGTCACAGGAGTAATTAAACTCGCACGTCAAAGTACCACTGTACATATTGTGATGTAATATATTGAATATGATACTCAAGGTGTTAAAGGTGTACCATTCCCACCTGGTGTTGAGTGGAAATGGTAGCCAGGCATCCCCAGTCGCTGCTATGAGCGATGTACCGAGCCGTCCTGGCGGTCTCCTGGTGAGGGGGAGGGTCCTTTCCACCGCCCGCCTTTGCATTCTTCTCCCGCCTGTAGGAGAACAGAGGAGAACGACCCTGCACCGCACTGGAGTCAACCTCTGGCTCCATTTGCTCCTCGGGACTCTCCCGAAGGACCTTCGGGGAGGGATACGCCTGCTTCCATAAACCGCCACCATTCACGAGCAAAGCCGGCGCGACTTCCTCCGACAGGTCGGCGTCTCCCACCACATCGTTGGCGGCGACCACCCAGGAGACCGAGCTCCTCAGGGTGTAGCCCCGACACAGAGCTGCCAACACTGGCAGTATTAAGTAGAAAGTTAACCTCATGAATTCTGACAATGGCGGCCTTCTCTCTGTTGTTTACATGATGTCTTTTAGTCACATGTTGTCGCGAGCACCAATCGCGTTCGTATTCTACGACCAATCAGAGGCAGTTTCTTCAAGGGTCCAAACATTTGACCAATCACTGACGAGAATTGTCTTGTGCCCGCCTTTCACATGCTTGAAATCAAGGACAAAAAAACAAGCCGTAGATCTACTCATATAACACTGGGGAACACTCAAAATGTTGCATTTAAAGTAAGACTTGTTTTTAGTCAATTTAAGTGTGCTGAGTTCAAATCTGAAGTTAGTTTTTTTCTGCAAGCTACAGATTTTATGCAATCTTTAATTTTTATTAAAATTATTATTATTAAATTATTATTATTATAGGACATTGCAATGTCAGCCACAAATCAGTATATTTAACAAGGCAAAAGAAACAGAACATTAAAATGTGATTTTAGATTAAAGTACACCATTGTTAGAAGTGCCATATGTTTTTCTGGAAGCGTTTCTCAGAAAACAGTCTTTATCGAAACGTGAGATAAGCATAATTTACAACGTTCTTCAGATAAGAGTCAATCACAGCTAATAACGCTTATCACTTTCTGTCAGTACAGTATTTTATGCCCCGTAAACATTGCCATTATGCAAAAGAACACACTTGAGACTGCGTTTAGAACTGTCTATAAAGAGCCGCCATTCAGTTGGATCATAGTGAGGAACACCCAGTTCTTTGAGAAGACCTGGGATATCATGGCAGTAAACAAACTGTCTTCAGAAAAGAAGGTCACAAAAAGCTGGTCGCGCTTTCTGTAATATGACACTTGACACATGACACATCACAGTGTGATCAACAAGATTTTTGCCTTGTAATGTTGATGCCAAAAGCTCAGCTGCTTTCTTTGAAAGACCTAAATCCCGAACTAAGTCATTCAGTTCAGTTTGGTGAAGAGGCTTGGGGACTGGGGGAGATTCAGTCTCTGAAGAACATTCCTCGGATTGTTCCCACTCAGTTTCTGGCAATTCATTGTCTCAACTGTCTTCCTCGTTCGTATCATGTCCAATGTCTTTATCGTTTAATGAAGGCAAACCTTTGAAAACTGGAACAGGAACTTCTTCAGAGTGCAGAGCAGGCCGAATAGCTGAGGGAATGTTCGGATATACAATCTTATGTCTGTTTTTCTTGCCCACACCCGCTGTGTTTACCATGCAAAAGTAGCAATCAGTCACATGGTTGGTGGGTTCTCGCCAAATCATTGGAACTCCAAAAGGCAGACCATTGCGTTTTCCTTTGGTCCAGTTTCGGAGCATTTCCTCACAATTGTGGCACACAACATGAGGAGCCCATGGCTTGTCTTGGTCACCAAGATGAACGTCAAAATAAGCCTTGTAGGCTCGCTTCACAAACAAGGATATGTTACGTCTCTGATGATGGAGTGTGTAGCAACCACAGATGTAACAGAAGGCATCAGGCTTGTTTCTACAGTGATGTCTTGATGAGGAAGCCATGTTTGACCGGGAAAAAAGAAGCATGATAAAAATATTAGAATCTATCTATGTATATAATGTCAAAACGCATAGATTTGGGTTATGTAAGTTCATATATTTAGACTATTTCATCTATCTCAAATTGCATGAAAACTAGAGCTTATGGAGAAAAACTAATTTCAGATTTGAAATCAGCGCCTAAAAATCATTCAAAATCAGTTAAAAAATCCAATGCAACAGAAAGTTGAAAAAATTGTGTTCCCCAGTGTAATTAATGTTCTGAATCTCGTAGAAAACCCTAACATATATATTTTAAATTATTTTTATTGTTTGCCAGTTATAATTATTAGTGTTACTTTTTTTTTTACTTTTTAAGCCAGTTTTGGAATTAATTACTTCTGGAAGTGTACTGAAAAGTTGATTCCACACTTGTATGTATGCATGTAGTATGTTGTCTATCATCATTTAAAAAAAAACCTTATCCTATGGCATGTTTACCTGTATGTTATGAGAGCCATTTTCCTTACTAAGCCACTCACTGATCGTTTGCCTCTTCACCTCACCTCACCTTACCTCACCTGAAAGCCAGCAACACACACATTAAATATTTGTTTTATTATATAATAATTAATAATAATTAGTTAATATTATGAAAGTGAAATTACATCCAGAAACATTTATCTTAAAGTGGTGGAGTGGATTTTTTAAATTCACATTGTAATAATTAACATGGCAAATGTACAGTATATTACAGTTCAATATCCAGCCTTTTGAACAGCCTTAAAAATGTGTTGAAAGTTTGAACCCTGTATGTTTCAAGGTGTTGTTTCACCAAACAGACATACCGCAAATAAATCAATAACTTTTTACAGTCATAATATACATAATATATTCCCTCACATTTCAGCAAGGATTTTTTTTAGGAAGTCAACTTGGGATATATTTTAAGAGTAGTCAGTGTACAGCTTGTGTACCTGTATAGAGGTACTATCCATTGAACATGAGTCAACATGTAGCCATTATTGTCTGAATAGCTTGCAGCACAAGTGAGTATCAAAATAATGGTGTCTTGCCCACAGTGGTGGGTACGGTCATGGTCTTGGGCTGCATGAGTGCTGCCACCTGAATTTCACTTATGTTCAGAGGCCCGTAAATCTATACTAATATACAAGTACACTGACTATTATAAAGTATATCTACATTTACTATCTATAGTATTGTCCCGTAACAAAATTGAGTTGCTAAAATGTGAGGGGCGTGTTTACGTTTATCCCTTCAGTCCATTGTCTTGTCACTCCATGCCATGGACTTCCTCTTGGCCAGTTCCATCCAGGAAGGCTGATCACCGTCAGGCGTGGACCTCATCGTAGGTGGAAGTATAGGTGACGAAGAAGGCGACAAGGAGGACGCTAGGTTTTTCCGCATCCACTTCTCCTCCAGAGGAACGCTGGTGGGGCTCTGGGTCTCTGAAAGACAAAACAACGTGACTTTGCTGCAAATCACATTTGGAATGCGATGCACCTGCATGTTTAAACCCTTCTCTCCCTTGGGTTTTTGTCTCTGCGAGGGGTTCACCTGATGTCTTTGAGGCTTCCATTTGTGGTTTCCTCAGAGGATCCGCCTAAGAGGATATTAAAAAGATGTTGCTGTTTCTGGTGAAAAGAAAGAGGGATGACGGTAGTAAACAAATACAAACCCCCTTGGCTCCAGCAGTCCACTCTGCACGTCTCTCCAGAAAGGCAGCCTTCTCACTGACGGATCCAGCCCATCCCCCCCTCTTCCCTAATAGTGATGGGCTCTCTTTTTCCAGGAATTCCCTTTGCTCTTCATCTACTGCAGGTGATGTGACAGCACCCGTTTGGGCTGATGTTGTCGATTTGGGCAAAGCGGGGATTGGCTGGAGACCTCGGTAGCTCCTAGATGGTGGGCTTGACTGTACAAGGGATGGAGTGACTGGTCCACATGAAGATGGGATTTCTGATTGGGGAGAAGCATGCGAGGGGGATTGGCTCGCATATTGATTTGTCAGCACAGATTGATGGGAGACAACATGTGGGAAACACTGTGCTTGCGGTACTTCTGGTTCTGTCCAACTCTTGATTGTTGTCTTACTTTGCTCAGTGGCTCCTTTAGTACTCTCAACCTGTACTGGCTTTGCACTTTCCTGCAGACCTACAGTGTGAGACTTGACTTGTTTCCCATTTACAACTTCACCAGGATTTGGCAGTTGTGTTGATGTTTGTGGACATGTCGTGGATTGCCCCCCTGAAAAGTCCTTGGGAAACCTTTTTGAAAAAAGTTGCTGGAGACTTCTGGTCTTTTCCATTGCCAGACTCACCCAGGACACCTCGGGTGAAGTACTCTGTGGTGCAGACTGAGGCTCCAGAGATAGGTTTGAGGAGGTGGTTTGGGTTTCTGTTGGCAAGGCGGGAGCATTGCTTGTAAGGGCTGGATCTGTGGATAGAACATAGAAGCATTGTTTGTCTTTCACATAGACTATGTTGACTTTGCAGGGTTTGATGCCCAATTTGGATTTTTTTTGTACATTACCCCCCAAAATTGCAACATGTTCATGTGAAAGTGACGTTGATGCGCAAACGCATGTGATGTGCAATCCCACTTATTTCATTTCCAATCCGATACTGGGTACACTTCAGGCTGGTATTGGCGATACCGATACTTTGTGAGAATACACGCAATGTGTCTAGTACATTTTAAAAAGGCAATATATCAATTCGGGCAGCACGTTGGTCTAGTGGTTAGTGCGCAGACCTCACAGCTAGGAGACCAGGGTTCAATTCCACCCTCGGCCATCTCTGTGTGGAGTTTGCATGTTCTCCCCGTGCATGCGTGGGTTTTCTCCGGGTACTCCGGTTTCCTCCCACATTCCAAAAACATGCTAGGTTAATTGGTGACTCCAAATTGTCCATAGGTATGAATGTGAGTGTGAATGGTTGTTTGTCTATATGTGCCCTGTGATTGGCTGGTGACCAGTCTCGCCCGAAGACAGCTGGGATAGGCTCCAGCACCCCCCTGCGACCCTCGTGAGGAAAAGCGGTAGAAAATGAATGAATTAATGAATATTTCAAATCAAGGCATCCTAGTAATTTATTGATTTACTTTAAACCCTGACGTATATTGAGGTAGTATGGGGATTTACATTAGCCAAACTAATATACAGCATCTAAAAAAAAGGATAAAATCATATGTCTGAAGTATCAATATTTTCCATCCATCTTTTTTCTATGCTGCTTATCCTCAAAATGTCGGGGGGTGCCTCAAATGCCATGGATGTGAAGCATTGTATTATGGTTGATAATCCATAATACTGAAAGAAATGTCCCAAACGGGCAACTGTAAACTCACCTGTCAGTGGAGAATCTCCTGTGGTGGTATTTCTACATATGTTGACGGTGTTATCACTGCTTTCTTGTCTTTTCGGTCCTTCGCTTTTCTCCTCCGATGGTTTGGAATGACACCTGGAAGAGCCATCGGACCAGAATCTCATGGAGTTCGATGTTGAGCGGAGTTTAAAGCCAAACACTGTCTTTCTTTCTTCTTCCGGACCTTCCTCCTTGGCCTCCACCGCCTCTGATGGACTGATGGTTTTCGAGCCTGTTTCAGATTCCACATTTTTCAGGCTGTTCTGCCTTTCCCATGGAAGAACGGAGCTTTTCTGCTCTTGTCGAAGTCTTCCCATGGTGAAGGGTCTCTCTTTGGGTTGTGGTACTTTTTGTTCCTCCAAGCTTGAAGGCGTTACAGCCTCGGCTCCGACCTTGTGTCTACTTCCACCTGCAAAACTGCCCGATCGTGGTCTGTCCTCAGTGCGGCTTTTGGCAGAAGTGATGGCGAAGTGGAAAGACCCAGACCCGGGTCTTTTGATCCCTCTTATGCTATCTGCTTCACAATGATCCGGATGACAAACAGGTGAGGACTTGGACACCACCGAGCCACAGCTTGTGGAGACATTCTTTAAATCAGATGGTTCGGTCTTCCTTAGGATATAGCTGTTGTCGTGGGTCTTGACAGGAAACTCGGAATCCCCAGTGGTTCCCTTCATTTCCAAAGAGGAATGTGGTTTCTGGCTTGATGTTCCGACCCCGTGTCTCTGAAGCTTCACTTGAAGAACCCGGGAGCATACAGGGGATAGTCTTCCAGGTAAGGCTAGGTCTGATACAGTACAAGATGTAGGTGCTGTCTCTGAAAGTGGATCCAGCTTGGAAGATTTTGGAGATGTTATAGAAACATTGGTTACATCCTGTCGTCTTTCCAATGCTTCCTCCTTGGGTCCAAGATCTGTTGCAGGTACAGTATGGTTGTTTAGGTTGTCCACCTTACAACCAGGCTGCTGAAAATAAACCAAAGTCCACGTAAGAAAAAAACATTTGTTTGTAAACATTCTACAAATGGCTTCACTCACATCCGCCACCCTCCTCTTGGTGCTGGCCCTCTGGTTTCGGGGCTTGACAGACATCCGGTGTCGGGCCGCGGATGTGTCCAAGGAAGGGATATATTGGACTGAAGAGGTGAAGTCCAGCGGGGACTCACAAGAAGGGGTGTCTGTTGAGGTGGGGAGGGTGAACGTCGGTGATGGGGTGGTGGGTCTGGATTTGGCGGCGGAAGGTTTGAAGATGGGCGGGAGCGAGGAAGAGCTCGGCTGGGATATAGCCTGAGGAGTAAAGTATATTCAAATATGCAAATATTCTTATAATGCTACATGTCATAGGAACTCACAGTACAAATTATAATAGAAAACCTCAACATGAAACAACTTGGGTTCTGCAGAAGGACAATGATCCAAAACGGCGGCCGTGTGGTTAGCGCACAGACCTCACAGCTAGGAGACCAGGGTTCAATTCCACCCTCTGTGTGGAGTTTGCATGTTCTCCCCGTGCATGCGTGGGTTTTCTCCGGGTACTCCGGTTTCCTCCCACATTCCAAAAACATGCTAGGTTAATTGGCGACTCCTAATTGTCCATAGGTATGAATGTGAGTGTGAATGGTTGTTTGTCTATATGTGCCCTGTGATTGGCTGGCGACCAGTCCGGGATGTACCCCGCCTCTCGCCCAAAGACAGCTGGGATAGGCTCCATCACCCCCCCCCCCCCAGAATTCTTGGCAGCACCCCTGAGTATTAATAAAGGTGTCATTATGATGACTGTTTGACTCTGGAACGGATTAATTAGACTTATATCATTTTCTATGGGCCAATCTGAATAAATCAGGGGTCATCCATCCATTCATAAAATACCTTGCTGAGGAGTCCATGGGTCGGAACGTCCCCCGCTGCTGAGATCTCAGGAAGCTTAAGCGAAGAAACGCTGTCCTCCGAGTGACCTCCTACATTATCTTGTTGCCTGACTGGCAGAATCAGGGGAGGAGGACCCAGATGCATCTTCTGCTGCTGAAGCTTCATCTGTGAAAAACATCATCTTAGATGTCACAGGGGTAAGTCGCTCACACACACCAGTAACCTGGTGACCCAAAGACAGTGGGAAAAAAACTGTCTATCCAGTTGTTAGCAAACTAGCAAACAACAGAGGAGTTATGATGTGAATTTTAAAGAAATGATTGATAAACCAAAACAATGCAAAGACAAAAAACAGGAGCGGCAAAGTTTTTGACTCGCAGGCCACATTGGGTTAAAAAATGTGTCCTTTTTATCGTGCAACAAAACAAAAACACAACACATCCACAACAAGGTAACGTATCACATAAATCAAATGGGTGAAAAACAACAACTAAGTGCTAAACATAACATGCAACTTTAAACTGTAATTTCCAAACGGCCACAAGGCATGCTGGGTAGTCCAGCTGCGACAACTCATTCATTTTCTACCACTTATCCTCACGAGGGTGAGGGTCACGCGAGTGCTGGAGCCTATCCCAGCTGTCTTTTGGGCGAGAGGCGGGGTACACCCTGGACTGGTGGCCAGCCAATCACAGGGCACATATAGACAAACAACCATTCACACTCACATTCATACCTATGGACAATTTGGAGTCACCAATTAACCTAGCATGTTTTTGGAATGTGGGAGGAAACCGGAGTACCCGGAGAAAACCCACGCATGCACGGGGAGAACATGCAAACTGGAATTGAACTCGGGTCTCCTAGCTGTGAGGTCTGCGGGCTAACCACTCGACCGCCGTCTGCAACAACTATGAACAATAAATTGGATATCATGAGTATGTCAACCTATGATAAAATGGGATGAAATTACCACAAGCTACCCAGCATGACTTGCGGTGGGACTATATGAGTGTTTTTTGGCATGGTGGGTATTGTGTGTAGATATTCCCTTGTATGCCCACATGGTGCTGTAGGTCGGTTACTTTGTGCATCTTGTGTATGGACAAGTCGTGTAGAACAGATTTGATTATTCCGACTCTCTGACTCTCATGTTGCCAGCTTCAGAATCAATGTTAAAGCATTATATATAAAGGTTAAAAAATAATTTGGAAATGCCCGGTAGGCTGGATGACTCCACTTGGGCCGCACCACGAACATGCACACATTACATTGGATTACATCACATTGGGGTCAATATGGCTAATTGACATTTTATGTTACCTGCAAAGCTTTAATTTTGCTGTGAACGTTCTCCTGCGATAAAACTCTCATCGGCTCCTCATCTGTCAGAACCTGGTCGGCCCAGAAGATGCTGTCGTGGGACAGCGCCCGTGATCCCATCATCCCTTGGGGACATCTGTTAAAAAGAGGTGAAGGTGGCAAACTTGACTAAACTGGAGCACCTTTAAAGGTGTGTTCACACTCTAGTATGTTTTCTCTTCTTTTTTGAGTCGTTTTGGTGAAGTGTGAACACCATTATCTGACAAAATTTGATTAATTTGACCTCAAATGTGTACTACAAGGACCAAAGAAACAGACCAGTGTTAAAATGATAGCACTATAATGATTGTTTTTTTTTTAATATTACAGTTATATCACATATTAAGTGCTTTAAACATAACATATATACGTAAGCTTTTTGGTGATATAAAAACTGGCAAATATAGCAAACTCTAAAAATAACCTATTCAACCGAGAAGATGAAATACTGGTTTGGAATATTTGAGTTACATCACTTAATAGGTCCAATCAAATCCACCTAAGGCATGTTCTTCACCATGCAGCCTTGGCAAAAATGACAAAAATCCCAGCATGAATGCAAAGAAAACTGTGCTTTGTGTGTACCAATGCATACTCACGCTATATGTTCGTCTGATCCAAGCGCCTTTCCCGCGTAGATGTCACTGGCTGATTGGCTGTGTTTGTTGTCAAATTCCTCATCTGGTCTTTTACATTTCCCAAAAAGACGAGACCTCAGGAACTTTATTTTGGACTTCCTGGTTCCTAACAGACACACGTGCACACATTTAACATCAGACTATGTCTTCATTTCCACTCGCATTGTCATGTGATCATACCTGAGGTGTCCTCAGCGCCATCCTCCGTATCTCCACTAAAGGTCTCCATCCCTGGGAGCACAGAAAACATCCAGGAGCATTAGAGGACACGCTCACATCGTGTTCTGTAGCAGGCACACGTGTTGTTTGAACATAAACAAGCCGTGCGATAGCCTGGAGATGTGACACATGGACTTGAGTGTCAAAGGTTTATTGGTTTTATCGGGACAAGCCTATACTGTAGAGTGGTAAGGTGTGCTCCATTTTATCACCCGCTTACAATAATATGATCCACTGCAAGAACGGTAACTTTTTATAGAGCTAAATTAACATCAGCATAATAGATTAATACCTATTATTGTCAATCATTACTCTGCATTGCATTGTATTGGATCCTATACTCATTATATATGTATACTATATACTAATTATATGTATATATACTCACTCACACAATTTTTAAGAAACAAACAACACTCAAATCTGTCTGCCACGCAGCTAAAGGACGCGTTGGTTGTTAAAGTCATTATATCCAAATGTCAATCAAAATCCCATGTGGCTTAACCTTGTGCAAGACGAGTCATGTCCTTATGTTAATAAAGCAAGTGCAAGGATTCTGCTCTCCGATTAAAAATACAGTGGAACCTCTTAAGTTGAAGGCCCATAAAGTTGTCCAAGTTGTAAACAGACTCTAAACTATATGAGAGAAAAGCTTCCACTTAACGGAGCCCAACTTTGTACAAAAAAAGCAGGCTTTGCTACACATCTTAAAAATAAAACTGTACCAACTATCCATCAGTCAGCTGCATGTTAGATTTAAGTTTGATCATTGTATTCCTTCAGTTCATGTTGCTGATGACGTTTGGGATGTTTTTTTTTTCTAACACTGGCTCACTGTGACATCACAATGGAGCCTTGTGAGAAGTCACAGGCTCCATCCAGCCAGTGACTTCCTTCTATGGGCGTGCTGGGGTACAGGCTGTACAAGCTGAGGCGGAGGCGTGTCTGGGGGCTGGATGTGGGGGGGGAATAAATTAAAACAGACCATTTTGGAAAATCCAAGAAAATACACATTGAATAGGTGCAGATTCTGGAAGATCTAGAAAGCTTGTGCAAAAGGGTCGTAAATGAGCATAACGGGTCCCCTTTAAAGCGACAGACACTGTGTATAGGTTTTACTACAAACACTTTTAGGTGCAGATTCTGGAAGATCTAGAAAGCTTGTGCAAAAGGGTCGTAAATGAGCATAACAGGTCCCCTTTAAAGCGACAGACACTGTGTATAGGTTTTACTACCAACACTTTTAAAATGTCGAAATTCAAGCATCATTGCTAGAATTTGTTAAAAAATCTGACACTTCTTATCATTATATATTTTTTTTAACAAAGCTGTCCTCCGTGTAGTGGTGGTTCTCATCCAGCTAGGGACGAGTCTGAGACAGTATTATGTCTATGAGGGTCACAAAAACCCAGCACAGGCTGTGGGGTCACCCATTTAGTGTTAGAAAGTCATTAAAAGGTCACCTTTTCATAATATAGGGGACAGTTTTACCCTGAATTATGCTACTTGTCCTCACTAGGGTTGAGAGGCTGGGTACACCCAAGAGAGGCCACCAGCCAATCGCAGAGCACACAGAAACAGCCATTCACACTCACATTCATACATATGGGCAATTAAGATTAAAAAAATTGTTTTGTGTCCCAATAAATGAGAGGTCAACGGTGCCCTAAATACAGGTTCCAGTGTATTAGGTGTTTACTAGGCAGAAAAGTAGCAAAATTGTGTAATAATTACAATATATTTGTGTTCAGCTGAAACACAGATGATCACACTGGCTCATCATCATCATCATCATCATGATCATCATGATCATCATGATCATCCTGCCTGCAGTTGTCAACAAAGTGCGGCTCATATGGTTACTGCACGATAAAGACAAGATGTCCCAGTTCATGGATGCAAAGTCCAGACTGCACCTCTCATATCAATGCACATAACACATAAGGCCCCGATGAAAAATAAGGTGTAAAGTGCACTAAATAATATAATTATACCGTTGTTTCTTATCTGATCCTCTTTTTCTTATCTATTTCATTCCTCCTCAGAACGCATGGCGGTTTTAACCTTAAACAAAAACAAGAGGATCATATAGGAGAGCCATATAAGACACAAGACACGACAAACTTGGTACACGTCACACAATAACAGCAAGAACAAAAAAAAAAAGTACCTCAATCCGTCCTGAGACCACCTCTTGGTGTGTTTGTCCCTCCCCCCCACCCTCGAGTTGTCCTGTCACCGTCCTAATGTTTGAACCTGCAGGCTTGTCGTCCACATCTGCAGAGAGAGGCAGAAGGGAGGGGGTGAGTGGAAGGAGAGAGAGAAGGTCATTCCATGGCGGGACGAGGACAACATGCACAATAAGAGAAAAGAGGACAGAAGAGACGGAGAGAGCGAGAGAGATACCCTATTACATTAGTAGCACACTGTGGCCCTCTGCGCTAAGCTTCTTATAAAACACTAACCTGATTTTAGGCACAGAAATGAGAGTAACAGAGCGAGGGAGGGAGGAGGGAAGCGGGAGGGAGAGAAAAAAAACACTCCAGTTGGAAAGAGGACAGGAATGAGTGTTCAAGTATCGGACAATGACTTATTCTATGATAAATGATTCAAACAATAAAACAATGAAAGGTACAGGAAATATTCAAGTCATTAGAGTGTAAAAAAAAAACATTAAACCACTGAACAATACAACTAAACAAATCAAACTACTCACTCCAACCCTGAAGACACATAATGATGAGGCAAAATGATGTTTTTTATTGGCACTGCTAGTTAGTAGCCATTATCCCAGACACTGTAAAATTAATTTGTGTACCGAACGGATACGGATCAGACAGACCCCATTTCTTTAGAATGTTTTCTGTTGGGTTCTATGGTTATCGTCATCTTTTTTCTGTGGGGAAAAAAGCCAAATGAAACAGCAAAACATGACAGGTCACACATATTTTCTTAGAATTTGTATTATAATGAACAATTTTTGTGTTTTTTTTATTTTATTGGATATTATTATTTAAATGGATCTGGACATTGAGAGAAATAACCTTGAATAAACTTCCTGTCTCTTATAAGATGCCTAGTACTCTGTGGGCCTGGTCACTATATAAAATTGTAATACATTTGGAGTTAGTAATAATACATTTGAATGTATTATATAATGTATTCAATGTGAAGCCACCCAGACATTACCTTTCAAATCAAAGGGCAGACTTCAAACTGTATATGAGTCTTGAAATACTGAAACCAGATTAATGATCAACACTGGCAATGATGTTGTATTTTGAAGCAGGAACGCAGTAGAGGTTCTAGCTAGGGGCCCAATGGACGATTTGCCCAGGGTGGCATTCTAATGAGGGCGCATGCAAGGGGGGGAAGAAAAAAAAATCAATTCAAGCCATAACCGCCACAGTCCCCACATTGAAAGTGAAAGTAAAGCCAGGAATGAAACCTGAAAGCTCATCATCAAACAATAACAGCATGAGCAGCCGTTTGGTTGCAGTGGGAGATGGAGGAATGTAAGACAACACTGCCGCCAAGTGGCCAACTGATGCAAAGACACACATAACGGCGCCATCTGGCTGATCCATATTCAGCTTTGTTGAGGCGGACAAACACATTTTTTGGAATAGGAGACATTATTTGTTGTGTATATAGTTAGTAAAGAGTAACTTCCTGAGGCTTGAAGATTATTATAATAAATATTTTACCACATTTATTTCATTTGCTAAATTTGCACAAGTTTGTGAATTATGTTTTACACCCTATTTGTATTCCAAGTTATAAGATTCATTACACAAATATCAAAAATATTAAAAATGTCCCTTCTCAGATTGGAGGTTTTTGGTGATTTTAGCCCCAATGTGTGAATACATACTATCAGAAGCTGTACTGAATAAAGGGAAAAAACATTTAAAAATAAAACTACATATAAAGGCTAAAAACAATCCTGGCCGCCACAGGGTTGCTTAATTGTAATAATTTGCCATTACAGGATTATTAAAAATGCCTTACCCCTAATAGATCCCTGGAACACACAAGTGAATCACGCACACCAGAGATGGGAAGCACTATGTAGGCCACTAGGTTGGAATCAACAAGGAGGAGGGAGCAAGCCGGAAGTGGGAAGCTTTTTTTTTTTTAAACAGTATATTTGTATTTGTCTTCCCCGATGAGGCTTGTCGTTACGCAAATCCCCCCCACAGGACCAGATGTTGGTGTGTTCTACCCCATGAAGCATGTGCATTGAGCCCTTTGCTTTATTCCTGCATTCATGGATAAATTTGATGTAATCTACACCTCAAGATAACATGTAAGGCTCACGCATATTAGAGTGATTTATGAAATATTTATGAAATAAACAGTTTGTAAACAAGCATTCATTGTGATAATTATGTGCCTCTCTTAAGGATTATCATATTCCCTCGTGGGCATGCAGATGAGAACTGTGCATATCGAGATTAAGGCCGATAGATAATCCGATCATAGGTTGAAGTCACACGGGTTATAATTCATTCAAACAATTTATCAACAACCTCCACAGAGTTAACATACAAAATGTAATAATAAAATGGAATAATGCTCATAATAATACTATTAATGTTATACTTTAAGGAAACTCTGTGTAGGCTGTGTGGATTACTACTTGAATTAGAGGCAGGGCGGGGAGGCGGGGTACACCCTGGACTGGTCGCCAGCCAATCACAGGGCACATATAGACAAACAACCATTCACACTCACATTCATACCTATGGACAATTTAGAGTCGTCAATTAACCTAGCATGTTTTTGGAATGTGGGAGGAAACCCGGACAGAAAACCCACGCATGGGCAGGGGAGAACATGCAAACACCACACAAAGATGCCAAGTGGAGAATGAAACCCAGGTCTTCTAATGCATTAAAAAAATACAAAAAAAGATATTTTTATTACAATACTAACCAACACCCAGTTTCCAACTCTCAAGATTAGCATTTGAAAAAATATCTCACAACAACTGTTGATAGGAGATTACATTATTGTTATATATTACAAGTGTTAAGACAGATCGATATGAAATTAAAAAAATGAGAATGTCTTTCTCATAGGGTTTTAAAAAAAATGAGGACAACTTCCTCATAGGGTTTTTGTGTGTTTTGTGTGGAAAATGTCTACTGTGGTCTCGTGGCACTGCCTCAGGTCGTAGTCACAATATCCAATGGAGAATCGGCCCTGTGAGTTGGTCAGAGGTGTAAATTGTAAATATGTAAAAAAACAACAACTAATAAATAAAAACATTAATGTATGAAAACTCACTTTGGGTCTCTTGAAGTAATCCAACCCTCTTCCGATTTTGATGATCCAACCGTTATCAAACCTGGAAACATTTCAAATTGTGGAATGTGGAACCTCAAAATTTGGGGAAATATACATACGTGATGCCATCACAGAACCCGGTACAGACTGTGTAAACCATAGAACCGGAAATTGAACTCATTCTGAATGTGGCGGTGAAAGCAATACAAGACTTTCTGTCTTGGCTGCTCAGTACAATATGGCTAAAACGGCGACAAGCTGACTATACTGACAGGATTCACCTGCCTGGCACACGCTGTAGTCCTCCTCTGAATACTTTTCAATGTCATCGGAACTAATGGTGAGTACAGAATTTCCCGTTTTTAAAATAGTTTCACCATATGTAGGCTAACTTATTTTTGCACTTGAATGACAGCCCTAAAACAATGCCACTTTGTAACATAAACTTCAAAGGTCGACCAAAATACACACCAATGATGAAGTGTGGGTACCTGATCTCCCTGTCATGGATGGTGGAGGAGTACTGCAGGTCCAGAGTGACGCCGTGAGCATTGAGGCTGTCCTTCAGCTCGCCGAGAGCGCTTCTCTGTTGGCTAGCGTCGGCCTGCAGAACAGGGAAATAACTCCAAAATTCTACGACTATATCAAAACTACCACCAGAAAGAGTATAAGAAATCATTAGATGACTAACTGTTTGATAGATCCATGTACTCTAGATGCAGAGAGAAGTATGTAAAGACGGGTATGCCTCACTGTTGCCCCCTGTAGAGTGCAGGAAGTGCTGCACATCTTTTCTAGTTCAACTGAATGAGGCTGGGATGTACTGAATACTTTTCTTCCATTGTATTTAATTACAAATTGAAGTTACCAAATATGGTTCCTTGCCCATAAAATCGCGAATAAACACTTAACTAACAAACCCCTGTTGGCATATTGACATATGCCATTTTTTTTCACCGCCTAACACTAATGGTTTGTGACAAAAGAAAAATACCTACCTCGTCTGATGATGTAAGGAGATGGATGGTTTTCACCTTGCAGGACGCTTTGAGTAACATCTCGCAGAACCGCAGGATGTTGTACAGCTGCAGCACACACACACACACACACATTGGTGTTTTGTGTGTGTTGTTTGACATCGTTGTCAAAAGCACAACCTGACCTGGTGAGTGTGTCGTATGTATGGGTCTTCCACCCAGACTTCTGTGAGTGTGCTGCTGATGTAAGGCTTGAAAACTGCTTCATAGCTGTAACCTGTGGCATCCTCCGCTATCTTGATCTGCTCGTGGTATTTCCCGTCTGAAAACCAAGACAATCTCAATGACAGGCATATTTAACAGTTAGTTCATACATTTTATGATAGTTACCTTCTTTCATTTGGTTCACATGAGCTTTGATTTGCTCTGCCCTGTCAATGTAGCCCTTGATCTTCTCCCTGTAGTGCCCTTTCTTTGACTCATCGTTCACTGCTGCTGACAAGACAGACATCATTAAAAAACATGTGTTTAAATAAATTAATGTGGACAAAACAGAGATGATGCGGAGACCTTTCAAGACGTCTATGAGCAGTTGGACGCCCTCTTGGTAGCAAACAAGAGACTCCAGGAAGCGGCCACTCTGGTCCAACTCCACCGCCCTCTTCAGTACAGAGACGGCGGACGTCTCCATGCCTGAAAGATGATTTTGAGTCATGTTTTCTTACAATAATCTTAACGTAGTTACATAAAGTAGATGACATAAAATGAATGGAACGCCAGCATAAACATAACTGCGTGTCCCCTTTCTGGTTTGCCAGGGGTACGCCGGCAAAATATATCCCCTGGGAAACTTTATCGTTGCATTCTGTTCCGCCGTTATACGCTAGCTAAACTGTGGCACGAAAACCCACCAAAACATACTCCAAAACGATATTATGTACTTGTAGTGTTTTAAAAATTTTAATAAAAGCTGTGCGGAAAGTAGCTGTAAATATCGCTAAATGTGTCCCTCGGAACATTCACGGCTGCACTTACTTTATTTCAGTTATATGTAAACTGAATTTTAATTACTAGATTGCATTAAACCACATGGTAAATGTTTTTAATTATACGATTGTAAATAAAATATGCATATTGTTTTTGCTGTACCATTTTGTATTAGAATGCCTAAAGGAACTCGTAGACAAGTATATTTCCGGTTCCGGGTTACCATAAAATCGTCTTCCTCGTAGGTGCTTGACTTAATTTGTTCTGCTTATTTAATATCTTATAATATCAACGTGTGTAATTTAGTTTTTGTACTATACATACTGTTGGGACGCTGTAGTTTACAGGCATATTTACGCTGATTTTGACGCCATAACCTTGGCCTGCATGTCGGTCAGATAACACCATTGAATGGATGTACTAAAGAATTAAATAAAACATGTCAGCACTCGGTTTAAAGTCGTCACAATTCAAGGTAAGGACATTGCCGGGATGTATTAAAACGCCCGGTTTTACAAAATACTCCAATACCAAGTAACTTTTCGAACCGTGCTAACCCATGCTAACATTGGGTAAATGTTTTTGTGGACAGACACTAACAGCAGCTGCACTTTCGCGTTGCCTCACGTTTGTGTCCGCACGCAGCAAGTTCAGCAAAGCAAGAATTCCGAAAGAGGTAAAAACTATGTCTATAATGTGTGTGTGCATAATACACCTACATACGGTATATACCAGATGTGGGAGCAAGTCAGTATTTGCACATTTGAGTCCTTACAAGTCATACGCACAGTCTCAAATAAAATGCCAATTTAAGAATCTGAAAATCTATAAAATGTTAAAATTGACAAATAGAGTGAATGCATTTTTATATTTAAAACATATATAATAAAATAAGACAGGTGTGACAAGATTTAGTCACAATAAGAGTGCAGACATCGCACTCAGGATTTAGTAACCTCACTGGGCATTGAGAGATGCAGTCAATGGGGCAGATTTAAATGAAAATATGCTGTCTTGTTGGAAATTACATCATCACGTTAATTGAATACTTTGAATTGGGAAACATTTGACTCTTGTCACATTCACTGAAAGTCAAGTATTTTCAAGTCATCACACTGAAGTTTGAGCCATTGACTTCTAATCTGATGCTATTCTTGAGAACAATTATATATATTTATATTTAGTATATTTTCAAATATTCAGTGATCTTGTAGTGCTCTAAACTCAATTTTTGTGCCAACAGATTTTTGCAGAGCGGTCACAAGAACATGAAAAGTACGGCGGTGACCCTAACCAGCCCCACAAACTACACTTAGTGACCAGAGTTAAAAGTGTGGTGAGAAGGCCATACTGGGAGAAAGACATGGTCAAGAGATTTGGCCTTGAAAAGGTGAGGCAGTTCCTCCATTAACATTTTTTAAACTTTCTTAAGGCACCGAAAGCATTCATATAAATATATACCGTGTGACATGCAGTGTTGTCTTAATATGTAGGCAAACGTACCCGTCATCCACAAGAACACACCTGCAGTCAACAGCCAACTGAAGTTCATCAAACATCTTATCAGGTAAGACATGACATTTAAGTGACTTAAGATACATTTGTATTGTACTGTATTATTTGTATGGTATAGTATTTTGGACTAGATGCCCTACAATTGTATGTAGTATAATTATGTAGAGACATTATTAGATACCATAGTTTGGCGACACTTGTGACCACACCCTCATATAGGCATACACACTGACTCAGTCTATTGGTAGCGACATTCTTTTAAGCAGTGATAATTGTTTTAATTCCTCATAATGCTCCATAGTAATTTCTTGCTACTCGTGTAAAACAGCAGCCGGGATCAGTCCATTTTTGCCCAGACATAGAATATGAAGTAAAATGTGCACTGAGCACAAAGCAGAGAACCGTACTTGAGAAGGCAAGATAACCACCGTTGCAGTAATGTTTAACTCTGTAATTTGAGTTTTGAGTTGCATCATGGGCACCGGGTATATTGAGCTACTTTTACAGTATAGACCCCTGACATCAAACATGTCTCTCATCAGGATCGAGCCACTGAGGACTCCATACGGACTTCCCGCTGAGCAGGACATGGCTGACTCCTACATCAACAGCAAAGGAGAGCTGATTGTTCGACGCTTGCTTCAGTCTGTTGACACCAAGGCCATTGAGTCTTAGATTATGAATATATAAAGATGTAGTTACAACTGGTGGAGCCATTAAACATTACAAATTAAAACATGTGACGGCAAGTGTATAATGTCTAAGATTCCATGAAGAGTCCTACACCAGATTTGTTTACAACCCTCAGCTTATATTCAACCAGGCATCTTTTGTTAAAGAATTATACAGTTTTGACAAAATGTTTTTCACTTGTCAGGTGCTCAGTGCATGACACAACTGCCACAACTTTATACACAAATGGTTTTAATGAGTTCAATCTCTATTGGTCAAACTTGCTACATGGAAATGAGTAAAAATATTTTGAAACAAGATGTCAGGAGGAATAACTTGTTGACCTAACAAAGCCACAAATTGTTAGAGCAAGAAAAAACCAGCTCGGTATTAATGAGCTAAGCAGTCTTCCACCTAACAATAATGGTCATGTTCCTCTCTAACAATGAAAGCAAGCAAACATCCTGTCACCAAAGACAAATGGGTCATCCAACGTGGAGACTGTGGGCTGACTATGTGACTATAAAAACGAGGTAGCACAGAGAGAGGAGCCAGACATCTCTCAGATGTTCCTCAGTCATCATCATCAGAGTCTGTGTCGTAGCCTCGCCCTCGGATGCTTTTCTTCTCCACCTTGGTGAACTTGGAGTGGGACTTCTGTGTGGCTGTAGGTGGCTCCATCAGGTTACCACTACAACAAAAAGTTACAATTCCCTCAGACAGTGTGTGTGAACAAAATGATATGCTAAAAGGGCCAATAATGAGATGAATTTAGGAATATAATTTACATTTTTTTCAAAACATTTTTTTAATTTAATAATTTAAAAAAAATCCCTTTATACAACCAACAATCAAGAGTGATTTTTTTTCAAATATATAGGAAAAAAAACTTCTGATTACATATAAAAACATTAAAATAAAATTCTAAGCTGAAACTGTGGTGGTAAATGAGTGTACATACCTGTAGTTAATAACATCGGCACAGCCAAGTCGCCACTCCAGCATCTCTGTACTGAACTCGTCTGTGTTACCCAGATCGCTGAATCCGACCACGTAGTCCTTTGATTTCCCGTCAATGAGCAGCGCCAGGGTGGGGATGACTTTAATGCGCAGCCGCTCCGTGAGGAAGGGTGCCTTTTCCACATTGAGTTTGATGAATTTGGTCTCCACATGTTTCTTTGCCAGGAGGGACAAGTGTTTGTCCAGGATCTTACATCTGTGTATGTTGACAGTGATAAAGTAAATCTCTTTAATGTCTACTGGCTTCACATGGTAAATGCTCTATATATTGCCAGGGTGTTTAGTTACATAAAGCGTAGAGCGACTGGCCGTTAATTGAAAGCAGGCTATAATTGCAGAGGCTGGTATTTACAATTTTTTTTTAAACTTTAATAATGAGTATGAGAAAGTGGAAATGGAAACATAGCTGTAGTCCTTGACTACATAATCACTTATTAACGAGTATGTTGCATAAAACAGAACTAAGGAGCCAACTGCTTGGGTAGCATTAATACCTGTAATGAATTCATCATATACAACAGTGCAGCAATGAACGAGTTTCACATCAACTGATTAGCGCATCAAACGTTCTAAAGCGCATTGCAGTGGTAGATTTAAGTTGATGGATGCTGATAATAATAATAATAATAATACCTAAAATGCAGCTACTGCCATCCTGTCCTATCGGAGTTTTTAATGCCACTGTTTTGTGACTTCTTTGGAGACCCTGGTGGTTTGCTTGTATAGAAAACGCCCCCGGCAACTATATTGATTCAGTTGTTATTCGGAGCACTTAAAACAATACAATTTGGAATGTCTCTGGTTTGAAAATAAAAACATGATGTCACCTGAAGGTTGAATTTCTATAGAAATGGCAGACAACGTTCTTGCTCTCTTTGACCTCGCCGAAAAATTCCTTTTCACTCGGAATTTCACGATACTCTCCATGACCTTTAGATAACCACTCCTGAGACACAAACAAAATAACAAAAATTATTCTCACTGTATATTTGCAAGACGAAACCACGTGTATGATATGAAAACTGAATGATGTGGTGGTTAATGGTCTTCAGGTAACCAGATATTTTTCATCAGTGACGTTTTTCTTCCACTGTTTTTTTTAAGCTGTGTTTGATCTAAAATACTTATAAACTTCATCTTTACCGATACCATGTCTGCTCTGCAGGCAGCAATGACATCTTCCACCACACATCATCATCCTAAATGTAATTACAGCCCTCAGTTGGTGCTACCTGATATGTTTTCCTAAGATTGAAAGTAGATATTTATCTGAGGTGCCTTACTAATTTCAGTTATTAGTTGGCGTAGTTATCAAACATGCGTAAAAACAACACACACAACCCACCTGCTTCTGTTTCTGGGCTTTCTTCAGTGCATCTAATCGTCTTTCCCTCATTCTCTCAAAATCATCTTCATCCATTTCATTGAGTTTGGTCAACTCTGCATCCACTTGATCCTCCACCAGCTTGGCGGACTGCACCAGAACCTTTGTGATGTTCTCAATCATGTCGTTGGCCATGTTTTACTGCCCTGTGTCAACCTGCAGGTGTTGGCTGAAACACAATAGTAGTCATAGCACACAAAACAAGGTTTAAAAAGAATATACCTAAGGTTCAGGTTTAAAAAGAATATACCTGTAAACCCTAAGGTTCAGCTTACAGAACAGGAGTGTCCAAACCTTTCCACCAAAGGCCACATATGAAAAGGTTAAAGGATATGTTGGCCGTTTTGATACTTTCTACTTCATAAAATGATAACGTTTTAAATGTTTTTAAAAGGCCAAAATTTAGTTAGCTTTGCATAATAGGTAACACAGTATAGTAGTATTACCACCTATTATTACATCTTTTTAAAATCATCATTACTGATCTTATATTTCAGTAAAACACGACAGTAGATTAAACACTATGGCACGTATTTTGAATTTCATTTAACCAAGACAGCATTGACGTAAATGACAATGCCAATTTCCTAACGGACACGCCTCAACCATAGCAGAGCAAATATATCGGCTACCTATTGTTTGACGTATTCCGCTTCCACCGTAAATAATTATACTTCTTAGATAAACAAAAAGTCCTAAAAATGTCGAATTGTTCCATCAGAAGCGGGAAAACATGCACAAACCGAGTTAGCAGCTGATGGTGGCCTATTTAAGCTAGCATTAGCCTCGCGCGGTCCTAACGTAAAGAGAAACAGGGGTGACAAGTCAAAGCCAGAAATGTACCTAGTCGTTTTCAGATATGTGGGACAAATACAAAAATTGACTGTATACGCGTTTTACATACTAAAACACACATTATTCACCCGTGTTCGCTCGTTACCTGATAGTCACGGTACAGGAAGACGAACGTGTAGCGGAAGTAATGTCAAAAAGCCAACGCGGAAGTGTCGTAGAATAGTAAATAAGTTGGTTTTATGACAGGAAACGTCACATCGAGTCAATTACATGTTTTTGTTTAATTCGTTATCGGCTTCAATGTAACGGACGTATTTATTATGACGTGTGTTACTTTGCATGGGGTCACAATATTTGGTACAACTGCACATTGATGTTACAAAAGCCAATATAAGATGTATAACAAGCTCTGCTTTTCCAATTACCTCATTTTACGACACATCGTAAAAGGTCATAATGTAGCATTATCAGTGTTTTTGAGTGACTTAGACCAGCAATATTAAATATCAGTTGCAGTTTATTACTAACAAGCTTTAAAAAACGTTCACAGCTTCAGGTCTTCAGGCACAAGCCAGAATAAAGATAAAACTTCACAAACACAGAAGAGGGAAAAAGAGAAATAACAACTTTTCTGAAAACACATTCATGTCAAAAAGTTCCCCCCAAAAATCGACTGATTTGGTTTGCATATAGAGATACAATTTTGGGCCAAGCACGTTTAGTGCATAGTGAAATTATTTTTCATATCACTTCTCACAAATGCCCCCCACAGCCAAAGATGTAATTAAACGTTTCATTATCCTTAAGATGTCTCACTCTATAGCACAGAAAATGCATAGGCTGCTTACTGATCAGATTCCCAAGCAGAGTGACAATCTTTTATCAGTAACCTCAAGTGCTTTCTTTACAAATTCTGAAAAAGGTCCACAGTTTTTCAGACAGTTACTAAGCATTTGCTACATGTAAACAGTAACCCTTTACATACTTAAGAGACCCTATAAAACATTATTTACATACTTTACAAATGACAAAAGATTTGGCACTTTTTTTTTGGAAAAGATGTGTGTTTTTTTAAAAGACTTTTAAAAAGCTCTTTAAGGGACATATTAAAGAAAGTGGATAGAGAGGAAATTAAAATACGTGTACATAATTAAAAAATAACATGCACAATATTACAAGAGGATGATCACTTTTTTAGGCACATTTCTGCCATTCAGCCTTCCTTAAAAAGGCTGCATATACAAAATTCTGCAGGTACACAAACTGATTAAACACATGGCTTTTTTAGCTCTTGTTTGACTCATGCTGTGTAAGAAATAAGCTGAGTTTTCTGTGTTAGCCAAAGAGTAAGAAATACAAAAAGGTGAAAAAAGCGTAAGGTATATCCTTCATGTTATCTTCAGGGTGCTACCGTAAGTTTGTTGCACAACCACTTGGACATTGTCCACGATGAAGTCAAAGGCCATGCTCCACACGGACTCCAGTGACCGCTGCATGAGTCTGCAGACACAAGATGTTTGGTGTCAAATAACTCAAAGAAACATAGGAACTTGATGCAACATACCTTTTCATGTATTTTATGATCAGATCCAGCTTCTCCAGATCTTTGTCCTCGATCAGGTCAGTGCAATATTTCACCACCTGCAAGATGTCCTCCTCCATGGGGTCTAATGCAAGAGTTGAATACACTGTTTTCACTAATCTGAATAGTTTAATCCCAAAAATGAATTTTAAACAAGTCATATGTGCCTACCTGTTATAGTGGTCACCCATTCATGTAAGAGAGTTTTAATATCGGACAGCTCAGAGGCTCCGGCCAGCGCTGGAGTAGGGCGAAGGATGGACTTTGGCAAAGACTCTGAGGCGTCTTCCTTTGAAGACGTTGCGGAAGGACCTCCAATCTCAGTCTGTGGAAAACAATCAGGTTATGTTCCAAATTTCACAAAAAAATTTCACATTGGGGAACCAACCTTTAAGACATTCACTGGTTCCTTCAGTTTAGTAAAAGGCGGTGCAGTTATGGCAGAGCTGTTGGCTGGGCGGTACTTCTTCTGAGGGGATGGCCTGTTTTTGGCGGGGCTTACTGCATTCTTCCTCTTGTTGCGCCGCTTCAGTTGTCCGACTCCAGCTCCGACGGGTTGCTTGAGCTGTAAAAGTGCATTCCTCTGCTCCACTGAAGGGAAAAGAGAAAGACAAATTGAGTGATGGTGGCTAAGAGGCAAGGATGCAAGGTGCCTGCTCAAGTCTTACATATTTTTGTCTGAGGCTGGTTATTTGTAAAACAATTGTAGGCTGACTTCAGTTCCTCCTGGAGCTCTTTAGGAAGGGCGGCAAACACTTCTGGGTCGACCTGCCGTCACAGATGATGATGATACTTTAAATGCAGTCAAATTTATTTAAATACCTCACCATTTTATTACTATTGATGCGATCAGGTAATAAATATATGTACATACCTGGGAATAATTGGGTAGCTCCAAAACGATTCCGAGACTGTCAGGATGGTTTGGAATCTGCAGCACCAACGCTCCAGCAGGTGGTTTGTTTAGTGCAGGTCCACAAGTAGGAGCAGCAGGACGAGGACAAGGAGGAGGAGGGACCAGGCATGACTGAAGACTCGGTGGCTGTGGACTGGGTGAACGCCGGTGGTTTATTTGCCACGACTGCTCCACTTGTGCCCTCAGCTCTGCGGGCAGGGCATCCAAAACGGATCGATCCACCTTAGGTTGCACATTGAAACACGGTGTAAAGAGGGAAAACACTTGTTATACAGACAAGGTTACTTGAATCAGCTACCTGTGAGGGAGAGGGGATTTCAATGCTGAAGTCAAGGCGCGTTTTGGGATGTTTTGGTGTTTGTCTGCATGGTTGATGGTCTTTGCTTGTTCCTGGGACTGGGGACAAAGACTGGAGCTTGGGCGATGCAGCTCTGACAGGCAGCATCTTTTCCTGTCTGTTGTTGTCATCAGAATCTGTGACAAAGATATTGATATTTTTGTTATTTTGCATAAAATCTGAAAAAAAAACTGAAACACAAAAGGTAGAGACCTCTGCTGCTGCTGCTTGTCGCCGCCTGGCCGAGCAACATGTCTTTGATGGAGCGCATTTGAAGACCGTTGGCGTTGTTGGGAACAGAGTGATGACCCTCAAGAAGCTGCACCTGGATGCCGACACCCCGCAGGTCTTGGACTGGTAGCTTCATAGTGTGGAACATCTTGATGACTGTGGCAGCAATCAGCTGGCCACTATCAGTGCACTGTGCTAGCATCACTGTCCTGAACAAGGATGGGAGATGAATAGTCATTAAAAATGAGGACCAGGCTTCCTACAGATCCTTAATTAATCTATTTTGTGAACCATATAAGGAAGTCCACCCCTCTGTGACGTCACAAAGGAATGGGTTTTTTTCCATGCCCAAAACAGAGTGTTTTGAGCCATCCCAAACATCTTCTGGGCTCACTTCCAAATGCGCAAACCTCATTAACTGAAACATTGGCATCGTTTTACATAAGAATACAACATTCAAAGTACATATATAGGTCCGAAAAGTGGAAAATGCATTATAAGTCACCTTTAACTTTACCAAAACCTCTTGGAGCCAGTCAGGAGAATCCGGGATCTTCCTGTAATCATCATGCCCAGCTATGTCTTCTAGTTAATAATTGTACACTGTACGAGCCTCCTTTCTTTGAGTTAGTTCCCCCTTCATTCACTGTGCACATTCTCTTTCTTCAGCTGTGCGAAAATATAGACTTATATCATTTTTTTCTGCAATGAGAATTCTCTGGAGTTCAACATATTGAAATGCAAATAGAGGAATTATTGAAGATAGCGGTGATGTCTGCTGTTGGCTGGCATCACCCATGCGGGGACAATGCACGTTGCGCTTACTATTGTCGTGCACTAGACGTAAACAGTACAAGTTTTAAGTCAGTCATGTGGGAGCTTGGTCATTTCGTGCCAATGCGCACCATTATAAAACTTTGAGGATATCTGTGTATACTAGCATGGTCTTACAAAATATTATGACCACAAACCACAGGGTGCACCACAAAAACAACTCATTTACATCAATGGGATGTCCTAATTTTTGACATGACTAGATAATGTAGACTGGTCAATCAGAGAACTTGGTCCTCTCTATAGTTGAATACATGAGGAAAAGTGTAGGAAACACCCTCATACTTGGCAAAGTTGTCGCATATGCCATGGCCGCCGTATTTGGCTGACTCTTGTGGCGCGCCCTCCTTGCGGACCATAACCTTCAGGGTTACTCTGCGTCCTTTCAGTCCAGCATCTTGAAGACGTTTTTGTACCTCCATGGACAAGTTGGATAGAAAACTTTCTGCCTCATCAACCTGGTGGATGTACACACGAAGAGACTGTTAGAAAGGGACATCAATATAAACATTAAATGAATATATCGTTGAGAAAGGCATCATTTTTGACACAACTCTTGTACTTGGTCTTAATGGTGTGTCCAGTGAGCGTCGGTCTTGCCTTTTTAAAGCGTATGTTGTAGTTCATCTCTGCCGACACCGACTTCCGCTCCTTCTCGTAGCGGACGGGACGCTCATCAATGCCCCTACAGAAGCGGAACAGCGTTTGTCCCGAGCGTGGTCCAAACTTCTTCTGCAGCTGACTTAAAGACACCTGTCGGAGCTCCCCGCATGATTTAACTCCAATAGTAGCAAGCTTTTTGCCCATAGCGGGCCCGACTCCTGGAAAGAATGAAAAGACATGTAGCATGTAGTCTGGGAGTGCAGGTACTATTTTCAACCAGCAGAGAGCGCTGTATCAACCTGGCAAGCTGGTCACTGGCAGGTCCCTGATGAAATCGTCCACGTCCTCTGACTTTAAGAAGTACTGCCCGTCTGGCTTGGCTTTACGTGTTGAAAGCCGAGCCAATAGGATGTTGGACCCTACAAAGATTGGGATTAGATTTAGATTAGATTGGGTTTACATTTAAAAGCAAAACTCTGCTTTAATTAATTAATTACGAAGATGATCCTCTAACTACATAAATTAATTACATATTTAGTGTCTGGGTTTTTTTTTTCCATCGCACTAATTTAATCTAAAATTTTACTGTTTCTGTATGCAAGTTGCCTTTAAAATTTGTTTTTTTTTTCATTTCTTATTCTTGAGTTGTTGGGGGTGAGGAAAAAACAGTAATGGTTTGGGATTGTTTAGCGGCAGCTGCTCCCGCCGTAGTTGGCAGGGCAAGGTCAGGAATGGTCAGTTGTGTACATGGCTAGGACTAAATCTACTCAAGTCTTAAAAACTTATCAGCCACAACAATGTAATGAATTGAAAACACCCGATTACTTTTCTCAACAATTTAGGTGAGATTAAAAAATATCAATCAATCAATTACAGAATGAATGAATCTCTATTTTTTTTAATTTCTGGCAGAACTGGCTGTAATACTAACCCATGCCAATGGAAGCACAGCATCCTGTCTTCTCTTTGATGTCCGCTCTGATGGCCTTAGCCAGATCTTCCGGGTTGATACCCAACTCTGCTATCAGAGCAGAGGCATCCAACAGCACTTCATCGCAGCTTAGAGCCTCAATGTCATGAGTGTAACTGCAAAACAACAACAAAAAAATGTTACATGATTAATTGATCAATAAGAAGTCTGTCCATTGTGTGGAATCCATTAATTATTCATGTTTTGAAGCCAAATGATGTGCACAACCAGGCTTTCATCGGCAAAGGTGCTGATTTAGTCTCAATCAATTTGTAAGAACTGTTTAATTTTTGCAAAAAAATAGTATTTTTACTTTCTGTGGTGTATTTGTAATATTAACAAACATCTTTAAAAATGCTAATTTTTCTGTTACATTTTTTTAATTTCTTTATTCCAACCTTTTTTCTTCTGAAAACTACTTTTAAGCAAATATTCCTTGAGTTACTCATAATCAACTGGCAACATACTGGATGAAGACTTCCAAATGAGAGCATAGAAAGGCTTCTCTTACCCAGCCAACGTCTCATACATGGTGAGGGCCACCTCTTTGTAGGCGTCAAAATCGTATGGGACAGACCGCAGGGTGGGACAAAGCTGTTTGGCTTTGCCAAAAAACATCCCATTCCTTACACCTGCTTGTCTGGGAGAAAAGGTTGTGACATAATGTGAGTTTTGTTTGACACACAATCAAATAGTGAGTGCGTCAGTGTCACCTTGCAGCATAACTACAGGATGCAATCTCTGCCATGGAAAGAGCAGCGTCCTTGTCTACTCCATTGGTATGTCTCTCATTGCTTTGTGCATGAGCAGCACCATGTAAACACTCCGATTCCTTGCCTGGGAAGCAGACATTTTTTAAAGGCAAGTGAGTGTGAGTGTGCCTTAAACAGGACGTTTGCAAACATCTGAAAACAGAGGCTGACCAGGCTGAGGCACACTGTGTTTCCTCTGGTAGTATTGCTGCTCCAACTGTGGGTTGGCCCCTGGTCTTAAAGGCACACGCGCATGTCCGCGGTTACTCGTCACAGCGACAGGCTTATCTGTGAGGAAAACAAAACAAAAGGTTCACACTGAATTTACAAGACTGTTTCACATTTATTTTACTTAAACACAATTTTACTCACCAAAAACTCAAGAGCTTTTAGAATATTTCATGACATTATGTGGCTGCATATGACTACAACTATGAACTAGGTTAAATCAATACCTCTATGACAGAGTCAGTCAAAACTGAGCATGATCACCATACAGAAAGACCGGTTATATTAAGACTGTATAGATTCATAGTCCAACCAAAAGGTGGTGCCAACAAGCATAATTACAGCTTTTCTTCCAGTCACCCACACATACCAGCGACCTGGAGAGATGCACTTGACGGGACAAAATGTGCTATTTGCAAATTAGCAAACAAAAGAGGAGGAGTTATAATGCTAATTTTAGGATAATGGTGATCAATAAAGCAACGTCATAAAACAACTGTCAAGCAGCAAAAAATTATTCGTAGATTTTGTTATTATTATACAGTATATTGTTATTTCATTGTAATTGAAAACATTGAAAAAATATTTAGACTTTAAATATAGCTTAGAATTTTTTTTTACAAAAAAAGGCCTCGCCTTTTATTCTGGGTCATCTCAAACAAAGATGAACATGTTGTCTTTGTACAAAGCAGCAATACATTATAATACAACACTGGGTCCCAACAGGCAATGTGATGATGGAACCAGCTTACTATCGACACAATACATCAGTCGACCATTAGCTCGTACCTAAAGTGGCAGGAATATGAATGTTAAGGCAGACATAAGAGGCCTCACCTTTGAGTTCTGGCAGATGTCGGATCCCAACAGACACAAAGAAACAATCCATGTCCACATGAAGAATGCAGGATTTAACACTGAAATGTGTCTGTGTACCTGAAAAATATTACAAATTAAACAAATGATCACAAGAGGTATTTCATGTAACAAAAATTTTTTTCTACCTTGGCTTCCAAGTGTGTTCTGTGCCACCAATTTCCGAAGTCGCTCTATCCCGGGAAACGAAGCACCGCCCGTGGCTTTTCGCTTGCTGTGCAGTTCGTTGACGTATTCAGAGAAACCGGTCCTCCACGTGGAAATCTGGTGTAAACGCGAGTGGGCGTAGAACTCAGAGATCAAACTGCCCGTCTGCGCTGACATCTGAGCCGAAGACTCTGACTGTGGTGTTTTGGAATGAGGTTGGACAGTTGAGTTGCTTTCCAAGGCAGGGTGGGACGAAAAGGTATTGGAGTGACTGCCATTTAGACGCATGGGAGAGCGTGGGTGGGATGGTGGGGAATGACATATTTTGTCAATGTTTGAGTCAACTTGACAAGAGATGTGTGGTGAGAGTCTTTCGTTGGACAGTAGGGGTTTAAGTCTCTGTTTGTCTTCTGAACATAATTCCTCAACACAGGCAGACAACAGGTCGGATTGCTTTGGAGGACTGCTGGGAAACTCGTATGGGTCCGGTTTGGTCTTTGAAGGTTGATTTCCAGGTATTGTGATGGTGCATCCAGTCAGGTCAACGGATGACTTGTCTGTATGAGGGTCCTTTGACTTCAAGGCACTGTTAATAAAATGAGCGTGTCCATTGGTGAGGTGGGAAGGGGCTTTGATACAATCTGGCATAAAGCCTGAGGTCTGCAATGATCCATTTCTGAAAATGTAAATACATTAAAAGTATTTCAGTATAATAAACAAGATGATGCCTCAATTCATAATGTTTTCATGGTACAGTCACAAAGGAATATATTTACAATATGGCCTAGGTTCCTAAAGTGGGAAGGGACACACCAATTGTAATGGGGGAATCAAAATGAAAAATAATTAGCACCTAACACTCACAATTACAAGTGCACCTGAACTAATCACATCACAAAAAGAATGGTGCTAAAAGGAGACAGAGCATGACGGTTTTCAACAAATAAATAAGTTTGATAATTATGATAAAAGAGGCTTTCTGTTCATTGTAGTATTTTTATACCATACTCACACTCTTAATTCCACTTCCTTGTGTCTACTCTGGTGCGGACTGCATGAGGTGTTGGTCTGAGGTTGAGGTTGGTCTGCACATTGCGGGTGCCTCAAGGGGCTCCGGTGGGATGGCGAATGGGGGCTGAGCTCAGGGTTCGTAGATGCTGAGGATGGGTGATGTGAGGTGTTCTTCTGGTGGGAGCCTTTTTGTTTGGTGGTTGGTATTGAGTTGTCCTCGTTAGAAACAGTGCGATGACTGGGTCCAGCAGTCTCTGAGGTCCGACGCAGCTTTATTCCAGGGAATAGTGAACCCTTGTGTTTAGCGTATAGTTGGTAGTGCAAGTAAGGGAGCAGACGGCCAGCTTTGATGCTGATTCAAACAATACAGCACATTATTTTACCACAATTTGATTCTAGTCATATTCTAGTCTAACTGAACCCACCTGTCTGTGATCCAGTCGGGCTTGATGACCTTTTCCCCTTTCAGCTCCTGAATTTTGCTGTTTGGCAAATTATTGGCAATGATGTGGGTGGTCTTGGAGCGAGAATAGTAGATGTGGAATTGGCCACCGTGGATCATCATCAGTCTGCGGAGCTCATCTGCACTTGGTTCTGCCAGCATAGGAAAAAAAAACCCTTCATGAATTAAATGATCACTTTTATAAGTATAAATGCAAGGTGGTGATAGATGACCACAGCATAGCTCACAGGGCATTCGCCATTGTGAGTTGTTCAATTTGTGTAATAGCACCTGTATATCCATTGACATAAATGGCCACCCCGGTGAAAATGTTGGTTGAGCCACCCCTTTGTTTCTCTCGGGGAGCGTCACTCTTGAACTGCTCATCCAATTTGGACACCTTGGCAGCCATGTAACCACCCTGCAAACAAGGAGACCAGTGAGAATAGAAAAGTCAAATACATGCTGCTTTTTGCCTTCCAAGTGTTTTAAAAATAAGAATTAATGTACATTAATCTGTTACAGAGTCAAACTGACACCATTTTAGACAACATTTATTTACGACACAGGGAATCTGTGAGTTGTTACTACTTAATAAAGTGCAACTAGAAACATATTCACCCTCTCTGCCCAACCATTGTCCCCACTGGCGTTAGCTTTCTTCTTGGTCCATACATCTCGACTCATACTGAGTTACCTGGAAGCACAAAAACAGAGATTACAGTCAAGTTCAAAGTTTAGTTCAAGGATTAACAGTGACAGTGAGGAGTACCGTTCTTTCAGGAAATGTAACATTACAACAAACAAAGCATCATATCATAATTTATACTGGTAAATTGTATTTTTTATGGATTTGGGTTCATTTGAGTCACCTGCTAAAGTGGTCCAGTTTCGAGTCAGTGA
Source organism: Doryrhamphus excisus (assembly GCF_037039965.1). Lineage (NCBI taxonomy): Eukaryota > Metazoa > Chordata > Actinopteri > Syngnathiformes > Syngnathidae > Doryrhamphus > Doryrhamphus excisus. The sequence continues at coordinate 16,447,853 of NC_136368.1, read as the reverse complement.
ACCAATTCATGTGAATCATCTGAGTGAGCAGTGTTTCTGGTGAGTCCGCAAACTTGAGTCTGTGAATCAGTTCAACAATGTCATTGGAGTTAGGATCTTTGTGTGAGCCTGCTAACTCCCCATTATGTATGTACTTGGTAATCGTCAAAGGAGTCATGACCCGCCGGGTTCATGGACGACTCTGACTCATGGCTCCAGACTCAATACGCAGAATCGGCTCATTAAACCGGATGAGTCATGATCCGAGCACCTTATTTTGTGATAATATAAGCACGCTAAGTAGCATGACATGTGACATGTGTTTGTTGTTATCAACGCTGCTACGACTAAGTCAACATGTAAGATATGATCCACATATATTTACATGCATTGGTGGACAACTGTGTGTACTAACTAGAGGCATGTATGGGCATGTCCACAGCTAAAAACTTATGAAGTTGAAGCTAAAGAAAACATCTGCTTCACACTGTTAGCTAACGTTAGCTTGTAGCGCGAGGCGATAGTTAGCTTGAGTTCACCTCAGTTCACAGCATGACATAAAGAGCACGAGGAAGCTAATGGCTAACATGAACAACCAAGTAAGTCTCTGGTGACAACAATGTTTTACGTGTGTAACGTCGTCTTTGCACACAAATGTGTGACATTTAAATAGAAAGCGTCTGTCTTTTACCTTTCGTACTGTCAGATGAGGTTGTTGTTAGCCACAGGCAGACTTCCCTTACCACATAAGCTTGTCCAAAAGAATCTTACAGACCGTTGTCCGCCCTTGTTGGCCTTCAGCCTCAGGTGACACGAAGACAGTCTTATTTATTCATGGTGTCACAACACGCTTTTACATCCTTCAGCTCTCCAACGTTGCGGCTTTGCTTCTGAGCCCCTTTGCTTTCCATCATTTCTACATCAATTTCAGATTGGGGTACACAAAGCACTTCCGGCAATCTTTCAGAATAAAACGATTGTTAATGAAACTGGACATGATGAGCAGTGTACATACACCTTATACAGCAGTACTATTCAACTACGATCGTTTGTCAGAAATAGTTAAAGACCCCCCTCCAATATAACAATATTTTAATGCCCTATTTGTAGATAATTTCAAGTAGAAAGTAACGGAAGTGATGTTTGTGCATATTCTGGCTACCTTGACTAAACTCGTTGCCTCGTCACCTGAATTGACTCTTGTTGGCTGGCGCCTGAGACGTCCTCACCAATTAATTCAGGGGGAAACGCCGAAAATGCATTGTAGGTGGTATGTGTGTCGTAGTGTTCTTTTTATAAAAGGTTAATAGAGTTAACTTATGTTGTTTATGCCTCCACATTTCTCTCTGTCTTTCTGCAGACAGTCTACGGCGCCGTCTGGGATTTTTTTTATCCTCAAATCGCATAGGCACGTGCCCCGGTGATGTCGTGATTTAAAAAAAATGAAACAAGGTCAGTACATCAAGCCTCCATCAGGGAATGATGACGAGTGCCACCTATAACACATGCACTGTACTACGTTTATTATTGTATCCACCAGCAAAGGCATTCAAAGAAAAATGTACATCTCTTGAGATGAGTATGCTTTGACCTGGTGGCACGTGAGCGCCCTCATTGGCTGTTCACTGTTGCCATGGCAGCAGACATGCTGAAGTTTCATCCACCTATGAACAGTAGGAGGTGTTAATGATGGAGAGGCTGACACATGCAGGCAAGACAATGATACACGCGCGCGCGCACGCACGCATGCGCAGTAGCGGTTGCTGATCAGCAAAAGGTGCTGATCTTTTCAAATCAGATTTTTGCAGCGAATATGCGTTGATGTTTTTGAAGTGTTCAGATCGGATTTATCTGTGTCATTTTGCTGTGATAATGATGGACAGTCGTCTCTTGTTTATAGTCGTTAATTGGTTCCAGACCCAACAATGTTAAATGAATTTCTGTGTTATGATTCAATGTAATATGTTTATGACTTCCTAAATACAGTTATATAATTAGTTACATTTAGTTAGTTACAGTTTCTAAGTCCAGTTTTAAACATAATTAGAGCCCTGTAAACATGAAATAACACCCCTATAGTCACCTTTACATATTATTCTTTGGTTGTTTTCTTTCATAACCACACCAGTGGACAACAATAGTATGTATTATTTAAATCTTGCATAGCCACTTCAAATATTACCAATGAGAAAGACACAAGATTGTATTTTGCACTGTATTTTTACTAGAACAATATATTATTGCACAGTAAAACAAATTTTATTAAAAATATTAGCTACCTAAATAAGACATTAAAATTCTCCAACAAGGCAATTTTGGAAAAGTGGTGAATGTTTTTTCCTTGTTTGGACCATTGAAGACCATTGCCAAAGTATGGAAGGCCCTTAATTTGCTGATAATACAGTGATCAAGTCCTGTTTCTGTCACTATTGGACATTTGGCAAAGGATTAGAGGCTTCACATTACAATGCACATCTCTTCAGGTTTATCCAAAGGAAGCGAGAGAGTCCAAAATTGCTCATTTCCACACTGGAATACCCTGATGACAAATCCACGGGAGAGCTCTAGTGGAAAAATCTTCTTATTAGTTAAGTTTGGCACTGATGCGTATCCACTGAAGAGCTTGTCTGGTGTACTGGACTGCATGAGCGATGCTACTGTGAAGCGTCAGCGGCCCCGACAGAGTATTCAAGTAATTGAAGAACTCTGTTAAAATAAAAGAGTTGTTTTTTCACCATACTGTATATAGTGTTTAATGCACTCTTACATACCTTTACTCTCCTTTGCAAGGTTGTCTGCTACCTCCCAGTACTCGTAGCTGTACAGGACACTGTTGGTGATGTTCAGGTGGTTTGCTGCCATCTGGTGGATACGCTGAGGAATGCTTATAAGTGACAGGGAGGCGTTGTCCCCATGTGAACCCTTCTTGAGGTGTTTGGCATTGGGCAAGAGAGAAGCAGGGGGTCCTTCCTTATCCCTGTTTAAGAAAAAATAAGAATAGTCAGTGCAGTTTTTGTGGTATGAAGACCTTCAGTTCATAGCACTAAACAGTCATCCACCGACTTGCCAGTGTTGTCCCAGCAGGATGGCATTGGAGGCACTTTGGGTGAAGTCTGTAATGATAACATGGCAAAAGAAGTCATCAAAAATATATACAAAAAAAAACAACAACAACAGCATTGTGGTTTATCAAAAATAAAAATAAAATACACAGATCAAAATTTCAAGACCAGTTGAAAAATTGTAAGAAGTGACATTTTGCACTGTTGGCTCTTAAGGAGGCTCAAAGTATAGCTTCAAAATGCAATAAGAAGAAATGGGAGTGACACACACAAATAAAGGAAGTGTAAGTGAATTGCTTACTCATATTCCCCCATTTGAAGCTGTACTCCTTAAGATTCATCCAATTTCATCAAACTACTTCCTACCTTAAAATAGTTGAGTAGTACTTTGGAGTATTTCAGTGCATGGTCCTTTTTTAAACGAAACATCTGCCAGTAAAGGAGGGCGAGACATCGAAAGCTGTGGACACACAAGGACAAAATCATCTTCAAAATGCATCTGTGGGGTGATTGTAAACACAGAGGAGGAGATCTAAGTACCAGAGAACCGCTAGCTGTTTGTCTTCTTGTCGTGCTCCGGGCCCGGAGTGGCTCTTTAGCCTCATGGCGTACCTTCATTAACACAATTACATTAACGCTGTTAACTTATATTGTTGTCCTCAAGCAATGTCTGGCTTACCTTATAAGCTCCACCGTCTCCGTGTACATGGTGTAAGGAGATTTAGCCTCCAGTGGGCCTTCCTCCATTGCTTTACCACATTCCATGAACGACAGAGCGGCGTCCACGTAGTTCACGGCCTTACCCAGCTTGTCCACCTGGAAAACATACAACACAAAAAGATAAAGCTAATGTTGCACCAAGTCAAACATAGCACACGTCTTCCTCCTGATGTTGTCTTTATACGTCTGTATCATTAATGGTTAGCATCTAATTGCTTTATCTACCTCTTGCTGCTCAGCTGTTGGTGTGAAAAGCTTGTGTGTTCCGCTTGCCGTATTGTTTACAATGACGGACAACAACCAACAACCAGTGTTATAAATGTACATTGTTTTTATGACCTTTTTTGACCTTTCATTCATTCATTTTCTCATGAGGGTTGCCGGGGTGCTGGAGCCTATCCCAGCTGTCTTCAGTTGAGAGGCGGGGTACACCCTGGACTGGGCACATATAGACAAACAACCATTCACACTCACATTCATACCTATGGACAATTTGGAGTCGCCAATTAACCTAGCATGTTTTTGGAATGTGGGAGGAAACCGGAGTACCCGGAAAAAAAACACGTATGCACGGGGAGAACATGCAAACTCCACACAGAGATGGCCGAAGGTGGAATTGAACTCAGGTGTCCTAGCTGTGAGGCCTGCGCGCTAACCACTCGTCCGCCATCTGTGCATCCATCACACACACCTGTGTTTGAGAAAACGGAGAAATCTGCTCTTCTGCACCCTCTAATGGCGCAATTAATGGCTGCACACATTTCAACTCAAGTATGATGTATTTCATAACTCCCATTGACACTTGGCAAAGTATATATAATATTAAACATCGGATTAAAATGTAGAGCTTTTCTAACTACTCACCATTGCATCTGCACGGTGTTTCATCCTTTTAGCTTCATGTAAGTAGTACTCAGCATGGTGAGGCCTGGAAAGATGGATGGATAGATGCACAATAAAGATAAGACAGATGCACCACAAAAGTACACTGGTTATTCATTCATTCATTCATTCATTCATTTTCTACCGCTTTTTCCTCACGAGGGTCGCGGGGGTGCTGGAGCCTATCCCAGCTGTCTTCGGGCGAGAGGCGGGGTACACCCTGGACTGGTGGCCAGCCAATCACAGGGCACATATAGACAAACAACCATTCACACTCACATTCATACCTATGGACAATTTGGAGTCACCAATTAACCTAGCATGTTTTTGGAATGTGGGAGGAAACCGGAGTACCCGGAGAAAACCCACGCATCCCAAATTGTAATGATGACTTCCTCCCTATATATATATATATAAATAAATATATACTCACGTCTCTGGGTTAGGTATCGCCGCCCTGCGACCTGCAGGGCCCCAGGACTCTGATGAAGAATGCTTGGACACTTTGACACATTCCACCTCCATCTTGGGCTGTCAGTCCAAAGGAGGATTAAAGCCAAAATGTTGCATCACTTACATCACTTTGTGTTACCTCTGGTCCTGAATCTCTGTTCTTATCTTTGTTCTTGTGTGTGTGACCAATATGATGCACATCGCCATTTTTTGTTTTGGATGAAGAACCGATGGAATCTGGGTCATCAGACAGTGGCGACAAAGGAGACAGTGGCCCCTTACTGTCTAAGTACTCCTCTAAATATCTAGAAATATACAGTCAAACAAATACCACTCAATAGGATACATGCAGGGAAAAAACAGTCATAATATTAGGCACACTTGCAACATCAGATATGAATAATGACCCATTATGTGTAGTTTCGGTTGAAAAGCCACGCTCAGCTGGATGAAATGTCGATTCTGTACGTCTGGGGACGTCTTTGGCGTGCGGTGGGTTCCTTTTGCTGTCTTTGTGTGACATTCCATTCTCCAACTATACACACAGACATACACAAACACATGTAAACACCTAAATACACACATAAACCACATCATATTTATCCTTAAAAAACATATTTGGTAATTTCAATTGAGATAGATCCCACAAGGCTGACAAAACAGTACAAGCATGAGATACCACCCCGATAATAATGATGATAATAAACTTTTACAATATATTTCATAAAAATTATTTTTGGGAGGAATATTATTTGTATTTAAAATTCTCAATGTGGCTGCATGGCGGTTGAGTGGTTAGCGCGCAGACCTCACAGCTCAGAGACCAGGGTCCAATTCCACCCTCGGCCATTTCTGTGTGGAGTTTGCATGTTCTCCCCGTGCATGCGTGGGTTTTCTCCGGGTACTCCGGTTTCCTCCCACATTCCAAAAACATGCTAGGTTAATTGGCCACTCCAAATTGTCCATAGGTATGAATGTTAGTGTGAATGGTTGTTTGTCTATATGTGCCCTGTGATTGGCTGGCAACCAGTGCTGGGTATACCCCGCCTCTCGCCCGAAGACAGCTGGAATAGGCTCCTCATGAGGATAAGCGGTAGAAAATGAATGAATGAATGAATGAACATGCTGGCACATTATTATTAAAATATAGTGGCACCTTGGTTAACATCCGCTCTGTAATTTATGCTCATATTTTACCTTGGTTTGCGTTCCCTTGCCTAGTTAGTGTACAATATGGCGCACGTAACAAACTGTTGTTTTGTGCTTGGTTTGTTTACTACAGGATTCCAAAGAGGAGAAAACCTCGTCTATGTTGCCGATCTCGCATGCGGAAAGCCTTCAACAACAATAAGTACTATCCTGAAGAATAACAACATAATCAAGTGAGCTAATATAGCAAAAGGAGTAACAGTTTTAACGAAAAACAGTTTCCAAACTGAGTTTGTTGGGTGCAGATATAACAAAGACAATACCTGCAATGAGTGATGTAAGGCAAACATTTGAAGGATACAATCCTTATCTCCTGCCCCTCCCTTTCAGCAAAACTAGGTAAAAGTGATGTTAATGTTAAACGTTTATTTGTATTTTTTTTGTCATTGTTTTCTGCGTGTAAAACTATCATTAGTGTCAATACAAGGTGTTTTGTGTTAAACATTTGTGAGTGTCTGGAATGGATTCATTAGAAAGTTTCCTTGGTTAGAGTCCGTTTAGGTTTATTTGGACTGTAGCTGTTGGACATTTATAGCCTGTCAAGTGCATGCCTAAGCAACAGGTGGTGCTATAAACCCTGAACCATGAGTCCAATTAAGCCAATCAGAAGCATTTGCAAAAATTGCAATATTAAATGAAATTTAATTTACAGAAAGACAAAATTTCTCATTTGATAAGTGCAAGGAGAAATAGAGGTTTTGAGGATGACAGGAGGAAAAAAAAAGAGAATGTCTACCTTCCGTTTCCTTTTACTGTCTTTGGAGACAGAATCTGGCAAGTAGAGATGTTTCATAGTCTCTCGTTGCTTTTCTTTTGAGGAGGAAGAAGGAGCTTTGGTCTTGAAATTATGAGCGGTGTCTGGGACCCTCCTGAGGAGACAGAGGTCTATCTGGACTACAAGGTTCCTCAGACCACGGTGAGAAGATTCTGCGGCTTGGTCGTTTCGCCCAAACGGGACCAGAGTGTAAAGTTTTTGCCTGGTCTTGCTCTCCTGACCCTGATCTGTTCCTTTGGACTTGCTAGCATCAGGTCTGCCAGGGCCGTGTTGGCCTCTCTTGCGGAGTGAAGTGGAGTCCGCTGGAACCTTGGTAACTTGAGGCTGGAATTCCGAATCTGAATGTGAAGAGGCAGAGGATGAAGGTGACGGCAAAGGGTCTCGCCGGTTCTCGGTTTTTCTTTGGGGGTGTCTCTCTTTGGAGCGGATTTGTTGTTTCTCCTTTGTCTTGTCCTTGTTTCTCCTCCTCTGCCTCTCGATAGCCCCTGCCTCCTCCTCCTCTTCCTTCTCCTCGTCTTCTGCGGAACTCTCGATCCAGTGGCGTCTCAGCAGCTGCTCCTCCGCCAGCCTCCTGTCTTTCCTTGTCTCTGAGTCTCTGTGCTTGTCCTCTTTCTGTCTGTGTTTCCTCTCTTCAGCTTCAGTGAGAAAAACCTCCTGTTGGACCACTTCACGTTTCTTGGACTGGAGTTGCTGGTGTGATGTTTTCGAAGAATGAACATGCACAGCACTGAGGGCTTTGGACTCCCAAGACTTGGCCCTTGGTCCCAGGTCGGGACTGGATCTCGGGTGATAATTACTGGTAGCTTTTGACCTCAACTGGGAACAAGAACCTTGACCGGGGTTGGTTTCACAACCGGTCGGAAAGTGGTGTTTTGTTTTGTGTTGGACTGGAGGTCTTGGAGTTTTGTGGTTGGAGCTGTGGCCAGGCCTGCCGCCCTGGATCTGCTCACTCTGTGACGATGTGTGTTTGCCTGGTCTTTTAGTGCTTGGATGCAAACTGTTCTGAGGTCTCGATTTGTGGTTGTGACTGTCGCTCGAGCTTAAAACCGCTTTGGATTTATTTTGTCTGTGGTCTTGGTCTGCTGTTGGTCTCGACTTGGGCCTGTGCTGGGGAGGTTCTGTACTATTACACAATGGGCCAATCCGTGACCTACTTTTTGTCCGGTGGGGATTAGTCGTGAGTCTTTCAACCTCAGGGTAATGGTAACCCTGCAAAGGACTTCCTGGAGGGTCTCTCTGGACTGGGCTGTGCTGTGCTCTTGGGGTCCCGTGTGGACTAGTGACAACAGTGGGAGCTGGACTCGGGATGGGACTGTACGTAGTGCTGTTGCTAGGACTTGGACACGTGCTGGGAATCGGGCTTGGACAGAAGCTGTAACCCGGACTCGGTAAGGGACTGCCGGGCCTGTAGCTCAATTGCGGGCTGGGAATGGGGCTTTGGCTAGGGCTGTATTCCTGATTGTTGTCCCAGCATCTTGCTGGAGACGGGGCTCGTAGGGTGGGTGACGATGGAGGGTGCTCAGGAATGCTCTGTGTGGAATAACGTTCACTTCTTCCGGCTTTTTTCTGGAACTTCTTCAGCCACTTATCCAATTGCCATTGGGCGGAAGGAGGACGATCAGGCTGGAGAAAAATGAGCATGGCAGCGGAAGTTTAGCATTTGAAACCAAACCCACCCTATTAAAAACATGCAAGTACAAGTGTTAATTTTAACTAGCAGTATCTAAAGCGCAAAGAGGGAGGGGTGTTAAGTTGAGAGAGCACTGGTTCTTAAACTTGTCAGAGGTACTGAACCCCGCAACTTTCATATGCACAAAAAATAAAATAAAAAAATTATTCAAATTCAAAATACAGGTACATATATATAGTTTCTCTTCTTCTAGTAACGGCAAGTAAAATTTCATGGTACAGGGAAGTTGTAGCCAACACCTTTCCTGACACAGAGCAAATCTGTTTAGCATGTAAGGGCATTTAGATCAACAATACTATCTGCCACAATGGCTGGACGGGACAATAATAATAATAATAATAATAATATAAATAATATAACAAATATAGGTACAGTATATGTTTTATTGGTCCACAAAATAAACCATGCATCAATTGTTGAAAGTTAAATGAACTATGCATACAGCTTTTTAAGTAACGTTTCAACTTTCTTAGTAGTCATACAAGTGTAAATATAAACTAAAAGTCATGAATCTCTCTCATAGGTTCTTATTGAGTGTAATAAGATGTTAACCACAATCAGTAGTAGAATGTATTGATACATCTTGTGTCTTTTTGCTTTAAATGTGAGTCTGTTTACTTCCATTCTTGTTGAAACACCTTTCATTTCGAATGAGTGTCACAAAAAGCAAAAAAAAAAGCTAAACACATGCCCAGAATGAACCCTTTTTTGCCAAACCAAGGTCTCATATTGTAGGCTGAGTTTCGAAATCTCAGGTTCTTTGCAACTTTATTTCCAATAGTACAACTTATGGGTATTTTTAAAGGATGACAATGTCCTACTTACTATACCACACCTAGCTATACTGATACTAAGACTTAGGTCCCGCTAAGATTTGAGCTGGATTCAAAGTCCAGAGTGCTAACCCTTACAAATCACGACGGCTATCGTCTGCCTGCTGTTGCTCACGTTCGACAAGCTGACAGTTGCACAATTGCTACACAATGGTTGACTTTTTTACCATGTGAAAGAACATCAGTGACAAAGACAAAGAGATGAAGAAAAATACTTACAGCTGCCTTCTTGCCTTCCTTCTTCTTTGCCTTGGTGCTAAATTAAACCTCCTCTCTTCAAGTCAAACAGCAAGCCCCCCCACCTCCTCCTCTCCTCGCCACATCCCTCGACCTCTTTCCAGGGAAGACACTACATCTCTTGTAACGTCTTGACTACCCTCCCCTTATTTTTTCTCTCTCCCCACTGGCGGTCATTCCCTCCTGCCCTTCCTACCTGTAGCTCTGGATTTGCTGTCTGAACAACTCCAACCCCCGTCTTTGGGAGACACTGGAACAGTAAATGAAAAACATATGGTCTACCACCATCGCTGCCACTACAGCCCCCTCCCGTGCACCACCGCACATAAACTCCACTCCCCACTTTTGCAATAGAGGCCCAATGTTGTGCTTGCTTAGACATCTACAGGGCTTTCCATTCATGACAGAGGAACAGGGTCCCCCCGCCCCGTCATTCCCCTGCACATTCCAAACACCTCAGACCAGGCCATGAAGCTCCATAAAGGTCCATCCTTTACATATCAACAGTATATTGGACATAATAATCATCTAATAATATATTAAAACTGATTGGTGGTTAACTTTTGCAGAAAAACTGAGTCACTTAGTAAGCTGTGGACCACACGTTGCCCTAGTGGTTGGCATGTTTGAGTCACAGTCAAGAGATCGAGGGTTCGAATCTCTGTTGGGGCACCTCTGCATGCTTGGGTTTGCCCCCCTCGCTCTCTCGCACACATAAGTGTGAATGGTTGTTTTTCCATATGTGCCTTGTGATTGATTGGCAACCAGTTGCCTGAAGCCAGTTCCTGTCATTAGGGTCTTGTTATTATGTGTCCTTATCTTGATCATTTTTGTATTATTTTGTATGTTCATTCATTCATTTTCTACCGCTTTTTCCTCATGAGGGTCGCTGGAGCCTATCCCAGCTGTCTTTGGGCAAGAGGCGGAGTACACCCTGGACTGGTCGCCAGCCAATCACAGGGCACATACAGACAAACAACCATTCACACTCACATTCATACCTATGGACAATTTGGAGTCGCCAATTAACCTAGCATGTTTTTGGAATGTGGGAGGAAACCGGAGTACCCGGAGAAAACTCACGCGTGCACGGGGAGAACATGCAAACTCCACACAGAGATGGCCCAGGGTGGAATTGAACCCCAGTCTCCGAGCTGTGAGGTCTGCGCGCTAACCACTCAACCGCCGTGCCGCCCTTATTTTGTATGTATTTTATTTTATTCATTATTATTGTTTGCAGTAGTCTTTTCCTTTCCTTTTTTTTTTTAAAACATCATTGCTGTAAAAGTCCATATGACATGACCCTTAACATGTTACCAGTACATAAAAGTATTTTATGATGGCGACATGGTGACCGTGGAACAAATGAATTCATTTTATATTATTTCTAGACAGTCAGTGTGTGCTGTTGTTGTGTTTGATGTTAACACGACTTTCCCCTCCTCAGGGCTTTTGCTCTTTAAGCGTCGGCCTGTTGACATGACACCCAGCCACTAATTCCCCAAGCTGTGCCTCCTCCTTTGCCACTCAAACTAACATGCATTCCTCATTCCTCCGTCCCTCCCACACCTGCCGTCTAGTGCCTCCACGCTCCCCGCACCAGATCCATCCGTAGACCGAATCAACCACAAACAGCTCAGGGTTACCTCCTTGATGTTGCTCTCGGAAGGTGAAGCGGCAACTGGGCTGGAGCTGCGGGAACGGGGGCTGCCACTGCCTGATTCCACGGTGGAGTTGGATCGCGTGGAGTCTGAGCTGGAATGTCTCACCCTCCTGCCATGTCGGTCAACACACAGAATAAGACACCACAAAAGAGGTCATGAAAATGCTGGTTGCTAGCATGTAGCAACCACTACATGGAAAATTGGCTCACGTGCAAAAGTCTTAGGCCACCGCTAGCTCGCTGTTTTATCAGCCTTTTCCACAGCAATCATTAGTCCCTTTTCCACAGCAGGAACCTTTTACATCTACCTGAGATTTTTGAAAAACCTTGTCACGTTTTCACCGACTTTATCGGGGTTTAACACTTTCCCCAGACCTTAAACTTGCCCTGGAAAAGTACCTAGAAGCTATGTGGGACTTTTAAAGCCTTTTTTTTTCATTTTGCATGGCATCAATGTGAAAATACAATACTACCCCATACATCATCAGTCTGATATGAATACATTTACTAGTACTTTGCAGTTCAGTGGAAAAAAACAGAGATGACCAATAATTATTTAACCAGGATATAGAATCAAACACTTTAGATCACGGGTGTCAAACGCAAGGCCCTTTTGGACCTCATCTGGACCGTCAAGTCATTTTAAGTGGCCCACAAAAACAGCCAAAATGCACAATATAGGCACAAATGCATTAGTTCTTCTATTTTGGTAATAGAATCATCAAACCGTCCAGTAGCTAAGCTGAATTATATCCTTTTTTGATTGAAATCTAACAGTTGTTAATTCCATTATTTGGAAAAAATACTTGAAAAAAAAGAAAAACTAAAAGAGAGGAAAATGATGTCATTTTATATTCATATGTGGGTCCATAACATCAATGATCATTACAGCCCTGCCAAAACAAAGCATCGATGGTGGCCCAGACGTTTGCACAGTGCTACGAGTACCTTTGTCCATCCCAGGAAGCTGATTGATGTGTTGCCTTTAGGAGCACAAAGCAAAAAAGAAAATTATGGTATGTGAATTGAAAGAATGCCCATTTTGTGTTGTACTGTATTTTTTTGTGTAAAATTACTCTTCCTCTTACTCCTGAGCTGCTGCACACAAAATTCATCAAAGCATACCCCCCTACAGTTGGTGGTTATTGAACCCCATTTGTCAGATTGACGAAACATTTCTCACACTGCTCAATGCGCTGTGCACAACATAAACATATGTATCTTTAGGGCCTTAAGCCGAATCCCAACAAAATGTGGTACACAACAATAGGGGACTGGCAAGTGCATGTGGTTAATATTTGAACATTGGTTGAAAAACATGGCCGGCATCAAACAAAAAGGGGCACAGTTGGAACTTAACTATTCTCTCATGCATGCGAGAGGGAAAAGCTGCACAGCTGCATAGAATTCTTCCCCTCTATGTAAGTCTATCACTATGCAAATTCCCTAAACACCCTAATTGTCCATAAGTTATTGACTATTTGTCTAATGATTACAAACCTTAGAGGATATCTGTATTGTCTGATATCTGAGGATCAAAAGATAGGGGGGTGGTCTTACCCTTTGAGTGTCATCGTCATCACTGCTCAGTTTTAGGTCATCAACAAGCATCCTACAAACAAAAAATACTATGAGAAGAAAAACATACATGCTCTTATTTGGACAACTTCCTGTAATCTTTTTTTCCTTTTAATCTTGTAATATTCATTCATTTTCTTCTGCTTATCCTCATGAGGGTCGTAGGGCGGGTGGCGGGGTACACCCTGGACTGGGCGCCAGCCAATCACAGGGCACATATAGACAAACAACCATTCACACTCACATTCATACCTATGGACAATTTGGAGTGGCCAATTAACCTAGCATGTTTTTGGAATGTGGGAGGAAACCAGAGTACCCGGAGAAAACCCACGCATGCACGATGAAAACATGCAAACGCCACACAGAGTGTGGAATCGAACTTGGATCTCCTAGCTGTGAGGCCTGCGTGCAACCCATTATCCATCCATCCATTCATTTTCTGTACCGCTTATCCTCACAAAGGTCACGGGCATGCTGGAGCCTATCCCAGCTGTTTTCGGGCAAGAGGTGGGGTACACCCTGGACTGGTCGCCAGCCAATCACAGGGCACATATAGACAAACAACCATTCACACTCACATTCATACCTATGGACAATGGACGGGGAGTAATATAGCCATTTTGTAATATTATAAACCCAATTGAAAGAAGAGTAATAGTAGATGATGACTGTGAATGTTATCTGAACCTAATAATATGATATAATATTACATATGTATATATAATATGGAAACATCGCTATGTGGAGTTTGCATGATTAATCATGATTAATTAAATATATCACTAGTGTCACCTACAACAAAAAGCTAAGATGCTGATGTTTTGTTCACATGGCGTAGCGTAAATTCACCTCCACTGAATTGGTTTAGAATGAACAAAATGTATCAAAGTGAGGCTAGAGTCTAGAAAAAACTGTTATGGGATATTCAATATTTCCACATCTACTCGGCCTACTACTGTCTTTAATAGTTTGTGGCTGTGAGGACTTCCGCCTCAACCCAGACAACATTTTAATGGACTGTGTTCATGCCAGGCTTTAATGAGCTGCTGTGACTCATGTTTCCTTGTGTCCTACTTACGTCTTGTGGGGCGCCACATGGGGGTGACGGGTCGTTCGTTGCGGAGCGTCCCCCTGACCTGTCGTTGGAAGAGGTGGATGGTGTATATCAAAGTCATGAAAAGATACTAAAAAAACACATGTGAATTGAAACAAACAAGGCATACCGTGCCTCTGTTGGGTGGTCGCCTGCTGTCCATCCTTTTAAGACAAATATGAAAAATTATAACGGAACGTATATATTAATGCATACAAATATAAAGCAACATACCGCAGGGTTGAAGAGGATTCGCTGAGCCTGGTCACCTCCTAAGGCTTGCTGGGATGGTCTGCAGGACTGAGTCATGTCCTGCTAGATCATAAATCACACTAAGCATCTAAAAAGATAAGGATTCCTCCTTAAAACTCTTATATTTACTTGTATACATGTTATTATATAGTGTCTGACACACAACAAATATGAGCATGCTGCAATTAAGATTTTCATCTGTGTGTTCTATCGATGCAGATGACAGTAATGATATTGAAAATATTTTCTCTTTCTCTCGCTACTCTACCATAACAAGCCCAAGAGAGCTCATCCTACCACTTGGTTAGCTTTCCTCCCCCAATCGTCACCAACAACACAAAAAAAAGCCTCCAAGGTAGAGCGTAATCTCCCTCCCACTCCTCCATCTCAACTACTGTGTCACTCTTATTTTCTATACTCCTTAATAGGACTCCTGTGGACTTCATATTTGACACCAGTGGTGGTGGGGGGTGGAATGGCGTACCAGGGCCCAAAGGCACTGCTATAAAATACTTATATCTTAACATCATACATGTATGAGGGACAAATAAAGGCATATCTTATCTTATATTATGCATCAACATGAGACTATCAAAATAATACATAAGTGTGATACAATCAAAAGTCAATTCTTACCCCCCAAATATCTTTGGCACAGCTGTGTCGGCCTCTTGTCACCTGCACAGTACATAATGATAATGAACAATAATGAACAATTGAAGCGCATCATGTGGACTTTACCCACACCTGATAAGTGTAAATCCCATCCAGGCACAGCAACATAACACGTTGCTATGCAGTGACCACATACAAAATATGAATGTCTAATCCACAATAAGTTGTGTAAGGCACACTTAATACACTTTGCAAATGTGCAGGTGAATGATGAGTCAAAACAAGAGTCATTGTGAGAACCAATAGAAGGTTGGTGACTCATATGTGCCAAATGACAGCTGCAGATGAACGAGAGTGTGTGTGTGTGCATCGCAACAACTTTCAATGTTACTAACTCATCTACCCTACATCCTTTTTCTCAACCTGAAATTCAAATGTAAAGTACTAAGTATAAAAGCTTCGAGACATATTGCATAAGTGTAGGTACCTAAGTGGAGGTAAAATGGGTGTATCAAAGCCGTAGTCGCAGTAGTAGATCCAGGGTTCTGTTTATACAGAACAGGGAGGGGCTAGACAGTGTCTTAAACTGTATATGTTCTATAAATAATATAGCATGTCCCATGTTATGCTATAGTTACTACAGTTTGTGTGACTGTAGCTTTAATGCTAATGAGCTGTGGTGTCCAAGCAGCTACTGTGCACTTCCTCCACCTTTACATATATATTGTAACTCTGCACATGTCCAATGTAATAGATGACTGATGCATAGTTGACAGAGCGCCAGGCTTTATTTCAAGATGTGTAGTGAAGCCTGTTTCTTTATTTTTTCTTTTCGACAAAACTTTCCCTAATAGTGGTTGGCATATGAGGTAGCCTCATCTAGCTTGTGCGGCTTTTTTCTTTCAAGACTTCATGAAAAGTTGCAACTTCAAAATCAAGTGTTTGAGCGACTCTTCTCTCAAAAGTGGAGCAAACAAATGGAAGACATGATACATTTTTTGTGCTCATGAAAAGGATGTGGAGACCCATCACAGTGTGAAGCCTTTTAACCCTCAAAAGCCACTTTACTTAGCGTATACTTTGTAGTCTAGGTGCTTACAAAGTCAGTCATTCCCATGAAAAGGATAAGACATATTGTGTGTGGAATCTCACAGTGATTTATTTTCCACGGTGTGCCGTCTGTGCAGCTTCCACGTGTGCAAGTGCCACACAAAAGCTCTTCCATGGATGACTCACTAAGGTCACTATCACTCGACTGGACTGGAAGCCTGCAAAGCGACAAACCATGCAAGCGTGCAAAGCGTCTCATGGTCGCAGACCTGCTTATGAGGCTTTATAAACATCACAACCCCAGGCTTGTGGTGCAATACCCTGATGAATGAATGAAAGCCTTAGGGAGCAGGACAACAACACCCCCTGCAATAACACCTCCAACAACACATGTAGTTCCGACATTTTTTTTTTACAACATTCTTCAAATAGCTCTAATTTAATCAGTGTCTCCCACAATACGCATACTGTATTGTAAACATACAGTATGACTTTATACAGGGTCTTGAAACAATTGTGACCTGCAATGTGGCATGGTTTGCTGTGGTAACATGACCCATCCATCCATCCATTTTCTGTAAAGCTTCTCCCCACTATGGCATATGGGTATATGCTGGAGCCTATCCCAACAGTCTATGGGCCAGAGGCGGGGTAGTACACCCTGGACTGGTCGCCTTTCGCATTATGAACTATATAGTCATGATCTAAGACCATCATTGCGAACCAAGAGAATATTTTTTTTACTACTTTGGTTAGCTAACGATTACATTAATTGTCAGTAACTGAAAAAAATAATGTATTAGCAAGGATTACTATTATTATGGAGTGTTTTAGTTTGTTTACTCGTTTTAATGACATTTAATAATATATATGTTATTATAGATAACTATTTTCATTCATTCATTCATTTTCTACCGCTTTTCCTCACAAGGGTCGCAGGGGGTGCTGGAGCCTATCCCAGCTGTCTTCGGGCGAGAGGCGGGGTACACCCTGGACTGGTGACCAACTTTCGACAAACAACCATTTTCGCGTTATGAACTATATAGTCATGATCTAAGACCATCATTGCGAACCAAGAGAATATTTTTTTTACTACTTTGGTTAGCTAACGATTAGGTTAATTTTCAGTAACTGAAAAAATAATGTATTAGCAAGGATTATTATTATCATTATGGAGGGTTTTAGTTTGTTTACTCGTTTTAATGGCATTTAATAATATATGTTATTATAGATAACTATTATCATAATTATTCATTCTAAATTACATTTTTTTTTTCAAAGTTTTCCTCACTTTTTTTAATGCACATTTTTAAAAAATTGAATGGGAACATTTCTAACCAGGAAGTTGCACGCAAACAAACTACAGAGAGAACAAGAGTCGTCACAGCTCTCACCTGAGAGGAAAACGAGCATCGGTGCAGAAATCCAAAGCAAAGTTTCCCCCTGCCACTGGACAGGACAGTGGGCATGGTTCCTGGATGCTCAGTGCCCTCCGTGGGTGTCCATACCAGGCTGGAGTCGCGTGCCGGGATGCGGATGTGATGCTGTTGATGCTGCTGCTGCTGCGACTGCTACTGATGATGAAGATGATGAAGCTCCGTGGAGTTACCAAGGAGGTGCAGACGAAGGCGAGCCGGTGTCGCGTCACAAGTGACGTGGGGCCGATCACGACTCGGTGAGTGGAGCCCGCGGATATAGTAACATACACATGCGTTATGGTTGGAATGTGACGTACCTGGGGAAGATGTCACACAAGCCGGCAAACACATTAGGAATACCTGCGCAGTTTAATGACGTCATATCTATGTATCTATTTATGTATCCATGTCAAAGACTACTTATGTGTGTGTGTATATATACACTACACTGTATATTTACAGTGTTTACATTTACAGTGCTAATAATTCTAAAAAAAAGTAGAATGTATCACAACTGTTATGATTTTGGCATTTTTCATATAAAATGACTATGAATATTGAATATTTACATCATCTTGGAAATTTTCCACCGTACCCCCTGCAATTCGCAACACGAGTCAAAGATCATCTACATGGCAGGAGACTCTGCTGTTTTTAAGGCCTGACTTCCCGTAATTAAAAAAATAATGTAATATTGACCATATTTTCCTTACTATAAGTCACACATTTTTCGTGGTTTGGCTGGTCCTGTGACTTATACTCCAGAGTGACTTCTATATGTTTTTTTGTCCCCACACTGACGACCACAAGAGGGCGCTAGAGCTTTGTGTGGTAGGATTTGTTACTCCCATCACTCCTGTACCAGTGAAAATGTACAATGTAAACAAATTCCCCCAGTATTAATTACATTATTTATATGTTCATATTTCAATTTACTAAAAAAACCACCTGGTCCTAAACTGAGAAAGGATTCTGCAATAAAAAAAAGTCTGTTCGAAGTTGCAATCCTTCAGCTCTCCTGTAGGTGGGGCTCTCATGGAACACATTAACAATAAGAGAGTGTCTTCATATAGAGTCGCAGCTATTGAAATAAAACACCCATCATGCCCCCACTGAGGTCAAATTGGATGGAGAAATAAAAACAAAATATACAGATAATATCTCCGCTGTTTCTTATCGTTTTGAATGTCTGTTGCCATGGCAGCAGGGGCTAATTCGCTGCAATAAGATCATAAGACAATAACTTGTCCTACAGTGTAGGACAAGTTATCAGACAAAAATAGAAACATCAGGATATTGAAGAAAAAACAAAACTGTCCCATTTAACTATGATATTATGGTCATCGCTATCAGGAATCGGGGGATGCGTTTTGCCGTCAACATAATCCTCCATCGGCGGGATTATAGCAAACATATGTCTAATCATCTGGCCCTGTCTACTTACCAGGTTCATCCATTATTCCTGCTTCCATGACGGGAAATAATATTTCACCTGTATTGCACGGAATCCATCTGTAAAAACAATTATATCCTGGAACTTAAAACTGAAATCATTTAGATTCAAGAAGACAGATTAAAGTGGATTTCCTGTTCCTGGTACAAGACTATACTTTCATAGCATTTGCTGCATGAATAGCAAAACAGCAGCATTTCCCAGTGGATGAAGCGGAAATGTTGGAATTTGGTGTGAAAGGAGGTATAAAAAAAATGCCAGGGGCTGGCCCTATGATGTCTGATGAAGCGCCCATGGTTACATATACATACCCATGGCGACGGCACCTGAAACGCACTACTGCCTCCCCCGATGCTTACCTGTATCAACCCCTGAGAGTTGGACCTCCTGACAACACTTCCTTTCCCTAACATTCACCCACAGAAACAGTGGGATCGAGTGGAGTCAGGTAGGAAGAAAAAGTATGCTGTTTCTACCTGCTTCTTGAGACTGTAACCATGGTGATCCTGAGGTAACACTTCCACTACAGCTATACTGTCCTCATTAGTAGGTTATGCACACAATCAAAACATAACGTACATCACTGGCATAGCGCTTTTGTGTTTTTTTTTGGGCTCAGTGTTTTCTTTACCCTTGTAATACCCAAGTGACAAGTGTCAAATTGTCACATGACAAACAGGACAATAATGAACGATTCCATTTTTTTAATGCAGCCCTAGGGCTGATCTAAAGTGGTTGTTTTTGACCCATGTTGTATATTTTCTGACTGATAACTGTACATGTCCTGCCATTTACTGTTCCAACATAGCCCTTTTCCAACAACCTATTTATTGGGGTAAAGGATTACTGAGAATCTCTGTAATTCACTCTAATAAAGTTGATGGAAATGTTAAGTTTTTCACAATCCCAGGTTCACTATGAAGTACTTTGGGTACATTGAATGGCGCTATATAAATCAAGTTCATTTTTATTATTATTATAATTGCTCTAATGCGCTATGATTAATCAGTGTGATAGTCCTCAATTTCTTTGGCATTTTAGTTTAGCATACAGCATACCTCAGTATTAGGAGTGTAATTTAGAATTGTAATTTCCTGTTAAGTGATGTGTTTTACTGAATATAACAGTTAAAATAACACATATTTGCTTTAACTTACAATTGGATCCACTGTACTGTGTACAGCGATAATAATAATTTACATTATTTAAATCACTGCTTAATTTTCTTCTTCAGTCTTAGCTCAGTACAGATGCAGTGTGCAGAGAGCCCCACCCAGTGGCTTGAAATGAAGCCTCCTCTCCTTTTGCCACCAGATGAATGTAATGAATTCCTATCTAACAACACCATACTATACAGCTAATGCTAACAAATTGGTAGATACTAGTTTTGGGGGAAATAACAGTGGAAATCCTCACATTATGGAAAAAAAACAGGGGTGTGAATGAATAATAGCACGAGTGATGGCAGAATTCTATTTAGCTGCTGACTCACCGTCACACACTCACCATCATAGCTGACTCCAACAAAACCATTGTGGATGTGACTAATACTTGGGCAACAATAACAATACAGCAAATAAGGTTTGCACATCAAATGACATGACAGTGTTTTGAGCATTATTGACTGCATAAACACATCTCTGATAGAGGCCTTAATTGGATCTTATCAGATGATACAGGTGTACCTAATGGAATGTCCATTTGTAAGTATAAGTGAGTGATGATGGCAGGGATGTACTCACCAATTAGTAAGAAAAGATGCATTTTCAGAATGAATCTGTTTCCTGTCGCTTCCCGAGTTGAACTTCTGCTCTGGTGCACTGTGCACAGCAGATGCAGAAAGAAGGGACTTTCTTTTTTAGTCAGAAAGTTCTGTTTTGAGTAACTTTCCAGCCTACCAAACAGAGGTATGGTCCTCATCACTGAAAAATTGGAGGGTAAGTCACCATTAATGGGGATGTCATATGAATTAAGGTCATAAAATCTAAAAACTATCCCTTTAAGTCATGCTCTCTAGCCAAGTTCCTTTGCCAGATTGTTGTGAACCTTCGCCAGTGTCCTGCAAGCTCCTTTCCTTAATGCCACGTTTGCTAGTTTGCCATTTTTCCTTGCTGCCAATTGTTATTTCTGGTATTTGCTACTTTATTATTTTCCTGGTGAGCGGTCTTCTGTGGCCTCTTTTGTTGTACTTTGCTTTTTCTCTGTGAACTCCTTTTGTGACACCACGCCGTTTGCTCTGAGGTCCACAAACTCCTGGCACCCGTGCTCAGGCCTCACTTGTAACTCTGATGTCTCTCCATGGATGTCTGCATGTATAACTGAATAAAGATAATTTCCCCTTAAGGGCCAATAAATAATTCTTGCCCTCCTTTTTAATGCTGTTTATGGCCCCTCAGAAAGAGGCTGCCTCTTCCAATAAACAATAACCATATTGCAGAGCATAATGTGATGAGTTTTTTTTTTTTTTTACACCACCTCTGGCCTTTGTCAGATCATTATGACTCAATGTTTACACGAACGGACTGACATTTCATTATGGAGATAGAAACTTTTTCAGTCTGATTTGCGCTGCTGTTGCTGCTGCTGTTCTTGAATTGAGGCCAGCTTACCAACGGATAACAACACACACATACACACAGCCTGCGGCGTGTTTGACAAATGGATAAAAGAGCATGACACGCGAGGCCACGCTTTAAAAACAAAGGCACTCAAGACAAAGTAGATCTCCACCAAGGATGGTCATCTTATACATGATACATTATATATTATAATCAAACGCCACCTTCTTTTAGTAAAGGACAACAAATGACAGGCTGGTGTAATGAACGTGACATTGTTACTGGGATTTTGCTTGCTTGCTACCTCCTCCCATTCCACGTGGAAGTGGTAATGTTTTGTCATTTTCTAACTAAATTGGAGAAACTAACTTGTTAGCTCTCTTGTGTCCCTGCAGTGATCCCGTTTTTTTGCTGTGACCAAATAGCCCCCTTCTACTATTTACATCAATTCTCACTGTCAGTCATGGTAAGCTACATAGCATCAGTTTTGCGGCAGCCGGAGCTCTCCCATTGTTTAAGACACGCACTGTCAACTGAATGCGATACCCGGTGTATATGAGTACAATAAATTAATCAAAGTATTTATGGCTTATTCTTATCGAAATGTGAGGGATTTACTCACTATTGTGTACACACCGTGGGAGCAGTGTGGGTGGTCTGGAGCTTCACAGCAACAAGATGATGTGACCAATGTATAGATTCTCCTGAGAACATGAAACAAAACAAAATAAAAAAAATCAGTCCAAGTTGCTGTGTACTGGCGGCCGCTGGACACTTCATGAAGTGAACATGCACCATAAAACACAATAAGAAACAGATTGTCAGCACACTAAAGATCACCATTACTATATTCTTATGTGGGGCGGCACGGCGGTCTAGTGGTTATCAGACCTCACAGCTCGGAGACCAGGGTTCAATTCCACCCTCTGCCATCTCTGTGTGGAGTTTGCATGTTCTCCCCGTGCATGCGTGGGTTTTTTACGGGTATTCCGGTTTCCGCCCACATTCCAAAAACATGCTAGGTTAATTGGCCACTCCAAATTGTCCATAGGTATGAATGTGAGTGTGAATGGTTGTTTGTCTATATGTGCCCTGTGATTGGCTGGCGACGAGTCCAGGGTGTACCTTGCCTCTCGCCTTAAGACAGCTGGGATAGGCTCCAGCACCCTCCGCGGTAGAAAATGAATGAATGAATATTCTTATGTGTTTATTATTGTAGTAATTATCAACATGAGAGATAACAAACACATTAACACGTGTCGATTGACAGTGTCAATCAAAATTATGTAATATGGGTTCAAATCTGTGGGTTTTCTCCAAGTACTCTGGCTTCTTCTCATCCGGTGGGAAAAGGGGTAAAAGTTGAGGCAATTTCCAAGTAATAGGGTGGGTGGGTCCAATGTGATTTTTTATGGGGCCCATAATCCCTGACAGTCTGGGTGTAAAGTCATTTGGGATAGCCTCACCTGGGATCCTAATGAGGACAAGCATTATAGATGATGGATGCATGCTAATGGATCCCATTAGAAAACCCCACTGCAGGTGCACATGAAAACAGTCAAACTGGTCACATGCGTGACGTCAAGCGGTGGCGTGGCTGGTGAGCATCAGCCAGCTCAAAGGGAGGCAGGAAACCGGACCTGCTCCATCCAAACACCACCCCACTCCTCCTTTATCTGTTATCCTCCCCCCATGCATCATCATTCCTGTGCAGGATGACAGCGTGACCAGCCAGGAGCTGTCGAGGTATATGCACCCTCCTCCTTCCTTTCTTGCTTCCCTCCCTCCTCCTCCTCCTCCTCCGCCGCCCCTACAGCAGCAGCAGCAGCAGCAGCGGCAGCAACACACCACCACCACCACCACCACCACCACCACCGCCGCGCCACCGCCGCTTTGTCGACTCGGATCTGCCGTGAGCCGGACATGAATTCGGCGGAACAAACGGTGACATGGCTGATTACGCTCGGGGTGCTCGAGTCGCCAAAGAAGACCATCTCAGATCCCGAAGCTTTCCTGCAGAGCTCCCTCAAGGATGGCGTGGTCCTGTGCAGGCTGCTGGAGCGCCTCAGCCCCGGATCCACGGAGAAAGTAAGGGCATTATACACATATACACACACCACCACCACCATCCCATCGCCGCCCCCCCTCCCTCCCCTCCGCATAAGGTCTGTCTGTGGGCTTGTTGTCTGGCTTCTGTCTCTCTTTCTGCCCACTGGTCCATGAGCAAATCTCTTTAGTAGGTCAAGCTTATTATTAATATTATTATAATAGATGTGCGTGAAAACACGTTCATTTAAACGGGCAACATCGCCACTAACGAATACAATATATGTGATTATAATGTGTAAATAAATGAATGTTTCGTTATTAAGAACATAATAACACCCAGACAGCAACATTATGTGCTGGGTCACTATACCCACCATATAGCTATAAGTGTGGGCCGCCATTGACTAGCAAAGGCAAGCACAGATGGACCCCTCCACCCCCGTTTTTTTTTAAAGACACAGTGCAGTGTTTGTGTCCGTCAGCAAACCGCCCCGGCTAGTTTGGACAGGGGCTCCCATGGAGGCAACTGGCCACCCCTTACATGTGATGCTGTGCCTGCTTAGTGCACTAAATCCCAATTCCACTCATTAAAATCGAGGACTAAGAGGAAGAAGCCACTAAGAAATGGAACGCCACTTGATTTTCATTATGCCATCACCCTTCACCACTTGCTGGCTGTGACATATTGTATAGATGACACATTTATTGCAATACAAGTATAATAAATAACAGCTTATAATCAGCACTACAACATGTACAAAAAGAGAAAATATACCAAATACACATACAACATAGAAGTAACAATTAACATCAATAAATATAAATCTTATCATATATTAAAAACCTTCCATTTTTGGCATTGGTATCCTCCTGTCATTGATGTTCTCTCTCAGATTATTTTCTAAGAAAGTCAAGAATGGCATTTTGTTCCATTTTACGTTTTCATACTGGGATTGCAGCTTTTAAATGGTCCTGGAGTGCGGTGCAGTGTAGCTGAAGGCTTAGTACTTCAGTTGTCTCAGCATCTACTGCAGTAAGCGCACATACCGTATACATGATTGCAGGGCTACAGCTATTAAATACAATAATAATAGAATAGTGTGGTGAAAACAAATACAGTGTGATGGTTAAAAGAAATAGATGGGACAATATTAGATTCTAAAAGTTGTGATAATGTGGTGTGGTGTCCATGTGGCCGTGTTGTTTACATGTTTTATTTAACTCACTTCCTGAACATCCGCACTGTATGCTGAATACAATACTGTACACATATCTCAGCATGAGAATTGTTGTAGCTATGTTGAGTGGCTATAATTCACAACAAACAAACTTAGCACACTACAATTAACTGCTTTATATACAGTAAGTGATTATAGATACGTAGCTAATATTAAACACAGTATAGTGTGACAGTAGCTGGGTGAATTTAAAATACAACTTACAATTAACGGGCTACTGTGGTCGCTATCTAATGATTTATGAAATGCAGTGAAGTTCGATATTGATGTTACCCGGCTAGTTCTAACTACCGACAAACAACACTTGAAAACATGAAGAATATTTACATGGAGTAGCAAAGGATGTTACTGTCAAATGCAATAATTATGCTTAAATACATACTTTTATACAGTATGCTTCTTTCGGTCTCTCGGTCTCAGCGAGTGCTGAATCAGAGTAAACGCCATACCCCCACATTTCGAGTGTTGTCTCAGACCACACTGGGTTTCTAGAGCTGTGCACCCCTTATCCATTTATTGAAGGCAAATTGGATTCTCGTGAAAGTGCAAAATCTCGGGTTAAGGGCTGAGATAAGGAGTAAGATAAGGGGTAAGGTAAAGGTAAGGTAAACCTATCTATGCAAGGTCACAATAGCAATAATAACATTTGTAGTAAATAGCTCAAATACATTTCTAACAGAGGATTCTCCATTGCTGCCCTATTCATTTTGTGCTTGCTCTGACCTTCCGACCTTCAAAAACAACTAAAAACCCATCTGTTCAAATCTTTTTTTTTTATGTGTGCCCTTTCATACTTGACTGAGGTACTTTGTTTTTAATGTGCTTTTCTGCTGTTTGTTATTTAGCTTTATTTCAATTTTATCTTACTGTAAAGCGTCTTCGAGTACTTTGAAAAGCGCTATACAAATAAAATGTATTATTATTATCTCTTAAAGGTACTGTATGTGACTTGCTAGTCGCAAAATTTTTTTTGAAACAAAATATAAGTACACCTCTGCCGGCCAGCATCATTGCTTAGACAAAAGGGGATATTGTGCAAAAACTATTTCCTGATCAAAATGTTGAGACTAGTTGAAAAATTGCTAGAATTTACGTTTTCACTGTTCTTCATGATCAAATTAGGGTCCTAATCAAAAACAAGAAATGGGAGTGAGACAAAATAATTTTTTGAATCAGAAATTTATTATCAAAACTTTATAACCGTAGCTAAAAAAAAAACTGAATCCACAAAAAGTGTTACTTTTATACTCTTCTCCTGTTACATAGTTTGTATTTCTCTTTATTCAATGTTTTATTGTGATGCATATTTGAAGCGGCCGGACCAGAGCAGGAGGGGACAGAGTTGAAGAGAAAAGGAGACGGGGTGCCAACCGTAAAGGAAATAACAAAATATTACTGTAACAGTAACCGTAACAGTCACAGGGATAATACTGTATTGAGACAGTTACACTTGAAAATGAAAATATTAACCATCCATCCTCACGAGAGTCACAGGTATGCTGGAGCCTCTCATCATCCTGGACTGGTCGGAAAATGTTAACCATAATAATAAAATAATAGACATTTTAAACAAACTTAAAGCAAACATGCTTTACAGTTACTTTTACAATCATAGTACAGTTAATTCCTGACCACCTTAAAGCAATAGGGTTACATCTCCAATATTATAATATAATGATAATAATTACACTAATATGCCCTACAAATTATCATAATCATGATATACTATTTGTACGTTTTCCATGTCCCCTCAAAATTTGGATAGTGAGTGATGAGCTAATGAACAAACTTTTAAATTCAGTTCGCAATGCATTGTTTGGTACAGCTTCTTCTTCGTTTGGAGCTTTTTGTTGCTCGTTTGCACCGCCCTAAAGGGCTGGGGTGGAACTTACAGCTGTTTACATTTCTTGCAAGGTTATGCGTTTTTGCCCAAACGTATTCCAAACTTTTATTGACAGCGAAACACATTTCAAAGGAAAGGGTTGTGCTTTATGTCAATGCCTGCTAGATTTCTCTTATACCAGAAAATTAGCTGCTAAGCTAGCAGGTAAATCTTTCTAGCGAGTATTGTTAAGACTGTTAAGACTCGGAGTCTTATTTTCTGGGATTGTGTTTCACGGTGTTTCGGTGTTTGGAAAGTGTCGTATTTTCTTCACCTCATGTGTAGCAATCGCCCTTTGAATTCTTTTATCCGCTGTCTTAAAACGCCAAGCGCTCATCAATATAGTAGTTGCAGGGCGTAGCCATCTTGACAACGTCACGTCCGGTGTGGAACTCAACACTCCAGCCTCTCTTCCATGAGCTCATAGCGGGATTTGAGCGTAGCCTTCCGGGGTGTCACACACTACAACTCGGTCCGCGTTGTTGTGGATGATATTTATGCTTATTCCTCATTTCCGGTTATTAAGATCACACGAAGACAACGGAAGGAAGTGGGAATGTGCCGCTAATCTTTGGTTCTCCTCCTCGTCATCATTTCAGATCTACCAGGAGCCGAAGAACGACGGCGAGTGTCTGAGCAACATAAAGGAGTTTGTCAAGGGCTGTACATCTTTCCGTGTCGAGGTAAGAGTCGATGATATTTATGGCATCCCTATCTTCTGCATGCGTCAGCTTTTACCTTTACATCAAAGCTACAACGTTTTAAGTGAAGAGGGTGAAACAAAGGTTTCATGGAGAGGAGCCCACTTGGCAGGGGGAGGAGGACTGAGGCTGCAGCCTGGGGAGCACTCCCCAGTCTCACGGTGATAGGTTAGAAACATTTGAACAAACTTTATTTACACTTTATTACACTTAACATATTTTGATTTACAGATGCACCAGTGCTTAGTGTTACCAATGAATTCAAATGTTGCTCATGCGTGGCTTTGTTTTCACATACCCATTTCATCCTAACATAAACTGCATTTGTAGAAAATGTGCAGTTCTTTTTGGCAAGTTAAAAAACAATCTATTATAAAAATGATGAATGAATCCTTTCATCTACAAAAGCAAAGCACTTACCGAGCGAATGCCGTGAATTGTAGTCATATTTTGCTATGACTATGATACACAGCGTTATCGTCCTTCATGTCACAGTCATGTCTAGATTATTGACCTGAATACAGAAGTCAGATCTTTTCTTCCTGTCACTCACACACAAGTTGCTGCTTTATGGGTAGTGTGCACTGTAGGGTGGCACACAGGGGTCATTGAACCAACCTCCCCTCTTGACAATGCAAGTCAGTGTTCCACAACAAGTGCTGCTCCTCTCGGCTGCCAACGAGAGATGGGACTGGAGAAATTGAATGAATGAAACATGCTCTTTAGCAGTTACAGGCAACTGAAATTGTGTTGGAAATACGGAGACGGTTAGCGAAGGCTCTCACTGCAGGTTGTAGGTTTGTGGTTTGATCCCTTCAAAATGCAGTAACTGTTCCATGGCGGATGAGTGGTTAGCGCACAGGCCACACAGCTTGGAGACCCGTGTTCAATTCCAGTTTGCACGCGTTGGTTTCCACATTTCAAAAACATGCTAGGTTAATTGGCGACTCCAAATTGTCCACAGGTATGAATGTGAGTGTGAATGGTTGTTTGTCTATATGTGCCCTGTGATTGGCTGGCAACCAGTCCAGGGTGTACCCCGCCTCTTGCCCGAAGACAGCTGGGATAGGCTCCAGCACCTCCGCGACTCCCGTGAGGATAAGCAGTAGAAAATGAATGAATGAATGTTCCAATTAACGCCTCATTCAATTGATAGCTGAGGCTCCTATAGTTGCTCGGATTACAAATTAGTGCCGGGTTAAGAAAACAATGGTAACCTCCTGATGTAGTTGTTTACGCCACAAGAAGTAGTGGAACTTGTGTATTGTTGTTCACAAAGAGGTCATAGAATGCTGGCTGAGCTGCTCCTTATCACTACTACAGTATTGGCTCTGTTGCTGCTGGTTGTATTGCCAAATATATCAAATTGTGATTTTAGTTAAAAACTGAAGTTGTTATATACAGTACAGTACAAAACCTGCAGTGGAAACACAAGCTATAGTGTTTAGAACTGCCCCGTAGCGACCTGACCTTGTAAGAATTTAAACATGGCATCATATCTACCTTTGCAAGTGAGTTGTTTTCGTCAGCAAGTGCCAGCATGTTCAAATGTGATATTGGTGAGTTGTATTTTTTGTTTGTGTGAAGTGAACCGAGCAGGATTACATGCATTTTGGGACATCTGCAGAGCCAAGCTGGATCTTCTCCAGAGTGCAGCCGGGCTGCTGGCTCGGACCCCAGGTAGCTGACGTGAGCTGCTTAGACCAGAAACTGTGACAGACTGATAGATGCTCAGCTTCGGGAGTTTTGATTCGTCTTGCTTGTGACATTGTGTCCCCTCTTGCTGCACAGACACTGCTGTGTTACGGACCTATAACTCCTAACATATGTCACAGTAGAAAGGTGTCACATGGGAATGTTAAGCCCAGGCCGCCATGACAGTCTTGTGTCCATCCTTCTAGGCTAATGGAGGCTGTTTGAGCTATTTATAGTTAAAACATCAATTTGTTGTCTTTTATAGGGAATCGGGTCATAATGCCAGCAGGCTAGAGAAATGTAACTAGGATATAATCTACTCCCTGGGGGCACGCAAGTGTCTCTCAGCCTTCTCTGGGCTCTCCTAGTAATTGTGACTGGCCCAACCACTATTTAGACCACAAATTCCATGAAATAAAAGGCAATGAAAGGTCAGTTTCCACTTAACAGTTGGACCTGTCACCATAACAAATTTTGCTGGTTGATAATTGTGCTATTAATTATCGATCAGTATTCGATAATTTTGACCTATTAAAAAAATGATCATGAAGATCATTCAAAGATCATTGTGTCATATCGTAATTGAGTAACTGGTTGGTACTCAGGTGTAGTTAAGCATACTATATTAGCTACGAATCATGGGGCATCACCACCTCACACACCATTCTCATTGTCTGATCTCTGATTCATAAAAACAAAAAAAGGTCATGTGCAAAAAATCTAACTTGAACATAAATGTCTCTTACATAGGAGTGCACATTTTTGAAAACCTCAGGAAAACGTTGTTTGTGTTTTAGAGATTCTCCTATGTCGCTCACTGTGGTTGAAATGGATGAACACAAACGCTTCCTGTCTTCATCATTGGTTTTATGCAGCCATTTTTTCCGGTCGGCGGGTTGGTCGATCACCGAGTTTAGGAATTGAAATAATAAAAAAAAAGATTCTGGGGGAATCAGAATGTTAGTCCCACTTCTCATTGATGCTCAGTGCCCAATTGTTGTGGGCATTGTTTGACTGTTTTGCCTGCATAGTAGTGTGGATAGAGTAGTTTGTTGTTGTACCATGACAGTTGCGGCATTGTATTGTTAACCCAACATGTCTCATCCTAGTCTGCATGTAGGACCTTTTTAAAATGACAGACATTGGCATACATGCCATCAAGCCGAATAGGTGGGGCACTTGCTTATGGGTTTTGTGCTTGCAGTTTGCAAAGCGCACACTCACACACACACACACACACACACACACATATATATAATCTTGTAATGTCATACTTTTGAAAACACAAAGTCACATTCATACGCTACCATGAGGCATATCAGCAATCAGAGCGGAAGGCGAATAAAGACTCAAAT
Organism: Doryrhamphus excisus; assembly: GCF_037039965.1. Taxonomy (NCBI): domain Eukaryota; kingdom Metazoa; phylum Chordata; class Actinopteri; order Syngnathiformes; family Syngnathidae; genus Doryrhamphus; species Doryrhamphus excisus. The sequence continues at coordinate 16,417,410 of NC_136368.1, read as the reverse complement.
CTCAGTCACTGCTCGTCTTCAGTAGCAGTGAAGCATGAGTAATCAGTGCTCCTCAGAATGAAGCGGCCATCGGCAGAGATACAATCAATGCCATCGGTTCTAAGCATGAGCCACGCTGACTTGAACATGTTTAATGGTCAGTGTACAACACGTCCCAACACAAGCGCTGATTGTGACTTTTTGATACAATGCTGCTTTCAGTGCAGCTGCAGGTAATGTTATTAATGTGCATAATAGCAGTGTTGATTAGCATAAGTTCTCCTCTGTTGTTTGCTAAACAACCGTTGGTGTCACGATTGCATCTCTCCAGGTCATTTATGTGTGTGTGAAAAGCTCTGACTCGCTCTGGGAGAAGTCATTGGTTGTTGGTTTGGATCAGTGACGCGCTGTGAGGTTCATGGCTGAGTCAGATTTACATGTACACTCCCTCTAGGCACAGCAGAGTACTGTCTGCATCACTTTATAGCTTTTCTCTGCAGTTTATTGGTAAATTAGCAGAATTAACGATGTCTCACATAGGGATATTGCAATACAAATTATTTGGATCCATTTTTAGAATATGTTTTTGGTATACTGCAAACATGAATTCCATGAATATGCTATGAAAATAGCTCTCCAAAGCATTAGAAATAATGCAACAAAGTATTACTGGACTATTACACAACATGACAAAATATTGTTTGGCTTGTGTAACACACCTCTGTGAGTCATGTTCTCATAAAAAAATCTAATAAAAATTAAATATAACTTTGATTCATGTATTTGTACTATATTTTATATTTCAAATAATTTAAAATTTTGCACCAAAAAATGTGAACAGTGAACAGTCATGCTCAAAGAAACATCACAGTGAATAATACCTCACACCGAGCACATGTCTTCTCGGTGTGGGGTGTATTACCGCCACCTACCATGTTGGAGTATGGCCCAACTTCATATGGCAGTGTTCACGGTGAAAACTGGATCGGCCCCATATTGCAGCTAAATCCCCTTTTTATCTGATCTTCAAAAAAAGAGTTGGATCAACAAATGACCGTATGACCGTTTGACTCCCTGCATTCATATTTACTGTACTTTGTCTTTTAATAGCCACTAACAATAGACACACTTGTCTGTCTTGTCTCTGCATTCATGAGAAATTGTGAAAGGTGTGTGCATCTTACCGCAGAGTTGTTTTATCCGTCAGCCGCCCTGAGCAGGTGTTTCATGCTGGGATGTTATTGTTAAAGCCTGGTACTCTCTACAGTTGAGTGACTAAATGTCCACGACTAGACATTTTTAAAGGTTACATTAATTGATTTTGGAATTTCTGGACAATAAAAAAATGTCTTTTGTGGTTGCTCACAGCATTGATCAGGGTTCTTAACTCATTGTCAGATTACATGTCACATAATTCAATGTCCATGTGGAGCGTGGTAACGAGGAACGGGTCATGGCTGCTGCAGATGTTCACGTCTGCTGAGCTTATTGTTTGTTTTTCCCTGATTTTCCCTCTTCCACCACCACAACATATGCCGAAGATGCTAACAAGTGTTTTGGATTGCTGCTATCCTGTGTGTTGACTTAAACTTTCTTTGTCATCCGCAGCCGTTTGAGGCCAGTGACCTACTGCTGGGCCTGAACTTCTCAAAGGTGCTGAGCAGTCTGGTTGCTCTGAATAAAGCGACAGCAGGTTAGTTCAATTTGTGTGTGTGTGTGTGTTTGTTTTGTGATGTGTGTGGGTATTCCTATTGGAAGACAGTCAATGAGTAAATAGTCAATGAGCCTGTGTGGGCATTGACGGCTCAAACCAGGCTTGGTATATTTTTATTTTGCTTTCTGCTCTCTAGATATTGGCGTGGGTAGTGATTCAGTGTGCGCCCGACACTCTTCAGCCCACCGCATCAAGTCCTTTGAGTCATTGGCCTCTCAGGCTTCACTGGGTCGATCCTCCAAGCTGCTGCAGAGCCAGTTTCGCAGTCTGGTAAGTCCAGCACTCCTCGCTGAACAGATGAACTTAGCATCATGTGTAATTTCAAACGATTCATAGTAATAGCCATGTATTCACGGAGTATAAAGTCACACACAGTCTCCTGAGTGGATTTCCGTGCGGTTCTTTTTCCACGTGGCTTGGTCGGATGGAAAGTGTAACACAGTTTAGGTGTTGAACATCCACCAGCTCCCTGTCATTATGGAGGATTCCTAGCACTCGTGACCATGAAATTTACCAATGTTTCTTACAATCAATAGTAACACTTTGGGCACAATTGGTTCACTGTTCACACACTATAAACCTTGCAATCCAACCTTGAAACATGTGATCGTAGCATCACTTTCACTCCTTTCTGCTACGGCACTCTAATCATCATGGGAACTTAGTTTTGTATCCATCAATCTGTTTGCTATGCCGCTTGGTCTCATTAGGGTTGCATGGGTATGCAGGAGCCTATCCCAGCTAACATTGTGCAAGAGGAATTGCAAGTAGTTTTTTTAACTGTAAACTAATCGACTGCAATCTGCAGTCCATTTGACATGTGTATTTACATGCGTAAATACTAAGGCTGTCAAAGTTAAGGAGTTATTTTCAGTGGATAGTAAATCTATTCTGCTCTGCAAACTGTGCTGACTACTCTAAAGTATATCCAGATTTACTCACATTTGTAAAAGTTTTCACTTCTCATTTCATCTTTAAAAAGCACCACTGGATGCTTCAGTGTTTCTCGTCTCTGGGTCACAAACTCTTTGTTTACTTCTTTCAGGACATGTCAGAGAACAGCGGACAGCATCTGCTGGTGAAAGCGCGCTTTAACTTTCAGCAAACCAACGAGGATGAGCTCACCTTCAGTAAGGGTGATATCATTGGCGTGACCCGTCAGGAGGACGGGGGCTGGTGGGAGGGGACTCTCAACGGCAGGACGGGATGGTTTCCCAGCAACTATGTCCGTGAACTCAAAGGCTCTGGTAATTTTGAACTTGGACCAAATACCCATACCCCCATGGTCATGAGACTTTATCCTGTCTATGTAAGATTCTCTTCAAATCATGTCTTTGCCCTCTCCATAGACAAACAAGTGTCCCCAAGGTCTGGTACACTTAAAAGTCCACCTAAAGGCTTTGACACATCTGCAATTAGCAAGACATACTACAACTTGGTAAGCAATTTCAATATTAGTTTCAGGACCTTTCATTTCATTAATCTATTTGACACAATTTACATTAATTTGTATTGTAGGTGTTGCAAAACATTTTAGAAACTGAGACAGAATATTCCAAGGACCTTCAAAGCCTACTGACAAACTACCTGCGTCATCTCCAGGGCTTTGAGAAGTATGACTATAGTGAAGTACAAATAATGAGGGAGAAAAAACCTTGACTCTCTCACAATATGCTGTCTTTCTCTTGACTTGCAAGGTTGAGCGGAGCAGATGTGTCTCTTATCCTGGGCAACCTGGAGGAAATCAGCACCTTTCAGCAGATGCTAGTCCAGTCACTGGAGGAATGCACCAAGTAAGCGCTCCCTCTCCCCTCCAGCAATTTCAGACTGCACCAGTATCCCGTTTCATAACAAATGGAGAGCCCTCTGGTGGTAAACTCTTGTACTGCAGTATGTGATTGACCACACAATTTATAGTTACAAGAACAAACCAATATTAAAGCAACCTGGGGCATTATTAGGAAAAGTAACAAGAAGAAAGACTGCCCTCATTATTTCATGGTTGGAAACACCTAAATGAGGATATGAATGAGACAGTTGAAAAGTTCAACAGCTACTTTGTCAATATTGGTCCGAAACTGGACGAAGGAATTCCAAAATGAAGGACAAGGGAAGAAAGGAATGGAAAGGAATCCAAATTGTATGTTTCTGACATATGTAATAAAAAAAGACAATCATTTATATTGTCAATAATTGTAAAGCAAAAACAACTGATTGTAATGGAATCATAATAGAAACTATCAAATGGATTTAATAAGCTTTGCTTGTGAATTGATGTGATGCATTCCATTGTAAACTGATGCATGTTCAAATAAAATGAAACCAATACCATTACCCTCACAGTACTTGTTTTTCACAGTGTTACATTGGGCTATTTATAATGCAATCCAAAGGACTGTATTTCATTTTCTTATTTTGTTACTGTATTTTTTTCAAGGCTGCCAGAGAGTCAACAAAGAGTGGGCGGCTTCTTCATCAACCTTATGCCCCAAATGAAGGCTCTTTATATGGGTTATTGCTCCAACCATCCCTGTGCGGTGAATGTACTCACACAACACAGGTCTGTGAACTCACAAGCTGCATTCAATTGCATGTTATTAGCAAAAAAATAACAGCTATTCTTATATTATCAGTATATTGTATCTGTGAAATTAATTGCTTGATCACTGTGTCCGTGCAGGGAGGTGTTGGGGGAGTTCATGGAGGGTAGGGGTGCTGTCAGCCCTGGCATCCTCACCCTGACCACTGGCCTCAGTAAATCCTTCATGAGGTTGGATAAATACCCCACCCTGCTCAAAGAACTGGAGAGGCATATGGAGGTGTGTGGACATCTGCACCTTGTGTCTTATTAATGTTGGAGCGTCAATGTTTGATGTCTTCCAGGAGAGCCACCCAGACAGAGGTGACATTCAGAAGTGCATGGCCTCTTTCAAAAATCTGTCGGTAAGGCCCTATTGCATCACGTCTGTTTGTAGCTTACATAAAGATGCACAACTTGCATCTCACAGTGATGGTTTACTTCCTGTGTGCCAGGCACAGTGCCAGGAGGTGCGGAAGCGTAAGGAGCTGGAGCTGCAGATCCTGACTGAATCCATCCGGCTGTGGGAGGGCGATGATATCAAAACCCTTGGCTCTGTGCTGTACATGAGCCAGGTCCTGGTGCTCAGTCCTGGGGCAGAGGTAGCGCCACTCATCTCTTCTTGTACTTCCAAATTACCATGAGAGGGGCAAGTTGCGTTATTGTGCATCTTGCTTCTCCCGCAAAAGTTGGCTCTTTAATTAAATAGTAAAAAATATATTAAACTGCAATACCAGCCATTTTACACCCTGCCTGAATGTTTTCATGTTGATGACCATTGTCTTTTGTTTATTATTTCTTTTCCCCTCCACATTTGTTATTCCCTCTTAATCTCTCCAGGAGAAGAGTGAGCGTTACCTCATGCTCTTCCCCCACGTCCTTCTCATGTTGTCGGCCAGCCCCAGAATGAGCGGTTTCATATTCCAGGTTCGTGATGCGGAACGTGCTCACCTGGTTATTATTTACAATGGAATCCGTTTATATTGACACCCCTCAGACTGGCTGACTGAAACTGAAACTGAAACTAGCCACTGCTTCCACATTTGCTTGTGACTTTCGCCAGAGACTTAAGAAAAATGAGCGATAATCAAACTACTGCACTTTATGCCCATTTGTGTACATGTGTATGATATTTTATACACATCTAGCAGCAGTAATTTTGTTGACTAAAATCACAGTTATTGCATAGCCGGTGGCTAACAATCTTAAAAAAAAAGGAAATAGGTGCATTTTGTTAATTGCTGTGGTAGAGTCCACTTTCATACTAGCATGCTTTTATTTTGAAGTTTACTTTGCACCGAACAGTATGACATTTACTTGCTGTGTAACTAAACAGTAATTTTATGCCTGTTGTTGTTTCATGCTGCTACCCCTCCCGTCAATCAGCATGAAACATGCGCCACCAACTGTCATAAAAAATGTAAAAGTTTGCTCCACATTCTGAAGGCAATTAGTACTTTATAAGAATGCCGTTCGAATACTTAGATTACCTTTTGAGCCCGTCTCAAATGATTGTTGCGCCTTTGAATTGCATGTAGTTGGAACACCGTAGGGATGAACTTTTTAGTAATAATAAGAACATGGTGGACAAGGACCTGATGAGTTGGTGGACATAGATCGGTTGTTGATTTAAGCGTGTTTAACTATATTTTGGTTTCTTTGGTTCTCATGATGAGCTTACCATTCTCAGGGAAAATTGCCTCTGGCCAGCATGTCAGTGAGCAAGCTTGAAGACTGTGAAGCCCACAAGAATGCCTTTGAGCTCAGCGGTAAGCTATGTCTGTACTTTGTTGTGCTGCTTCAAATGCCTTTTTATCAACATGGACTTTTTCTGCAGGTCCCATGTTCGACCATCTTCAAGTGGCGTGCACCAATCAGCAGGATCTGCAAGACTGGGTGGAGCATCTAACACGACAGATCAAGCACACTGCATCCACAGCGCCAAGCCACAAACCTCTCACTGTGCCCTGCCACACTGTCAGCATCACACACACACACTTTTGGCTACATTTGTTGTTGATTTTTCTCACTTTGTGACGCACGCTATGGTTCCACAGCTTCCCTCCCACCCCGTCACCCCGTCCCGACACGCCGAGGGAAGAGCCATGACCGTGGCCCCCACCTACCACACTCTCCCTCATCCCTCCTCCCACGGAACGTCTCACAGCACGATGATGTGGGGCCCGCTGGAACCCCCCAACACCCCCAAACCCTGGAGCCTGAGCTGCCTGCGGCCTGCACCCCCACTACGACCCTCTGCCGCCCTTTGTTACAAGGAGGTTAGGTTATTTAATGAATAAATCAATTATTTAATCTTAAAATAGGATGCCACATATTTCTGTATGGCTTTCAATCCATGTGATTTCTCCCAACCAATCAACAGTCAGGTACTGATACATATTAAAAACATATTAAAAATGTTATTTTAATTGAACACAGTAAAGTTGAACACACCCAGTGCTGTAATAGTATTATAATTTTTTATCCATTTTCTATGCTGATCATCATTATGATCGCAGGGTTATGCTGGAGCCAATCCCAGCTGAGTTTGGTCTTCAGCTGATCAATGACCCTAGCTGACCCAATGACCCTCAATGACGTAGTCTGCATCTCCACATAGTCAGCAGCTGCCCCTTGTACAACCAGAAGCTCCATTAAAGGAATAGCACCTCAGATCATGATGGTGCCCCTCCACTGTGCCGTGTAATATATATCTCAATTGGGATCTCCTTGTCATGCCAGTAACCAAGGTTCCGACACGGTTCCCTTTTTTTTCTCTATCAAGCGAATAATACTAGAATACTAGAATTTAAGTTGTAAATATAGGTCAGTGTTTCTAGTAGTGGTTAGGCCAGTCGAGATGTTAAATGTTTTATTTTTACCTCATGTGCAGGATCTCAGTAAAAGTCCCAAGAGTGTGAAGAAACTTCTTCCCAAGCGCAAGCCGGAGAGGAAACAGTCTGAGGAAGAGTTTGCCTTGAGGAAGAGTATGTTTGACACCTTTTCTCTCCATGATGCACTCCATAACTAAACAGTTACAAACAGTATAAAATTACAAGCACAATAATAAACCTTGTTGTTGAATATATGACAGTCTAAATCAAAAGTGGACATTATTATCTTGGTAGATTTTTTTTTGATGATGAGGCAGTAAAATCCATTTTTGACCTGTCCTCTTTAGGCACTGCTGCTCTGGAAGAAGACGCTCAAATCCTAAAAGTCATAGAGGCCTACTGCACCAGCGCCAAAACCAGGCAGACGCTCAACTCCAGTAAGTTTTAAAGAATTTTTAAGAAGTCCTACACAGAGTCCACACCTATACGCATGTATATAAAAAATCAAAAGCCTTTTTTTTCCGTTTCGGGGCTCAGCCTGAGAAAGGTAAACTTGGTAAATTAGTGTAATATATCTGAATATATTATTATATTTAGAATATGCCAAAGACCACTTAAACAGTGAAGTGGGATATTTCTGGAACTGTGGGCTTTCACACAGTAACACTGCAGATTCAGGTGGTTGTTGTGCGACATTTATAGTATTTGATAGACAGCAGCGATTAGACGTGATGCAGCATTGCCCAGACTTTACACGCTGGTGGTGTCTGGCCTCTGTTACGGATCTGATGTGTAAAAGTGTGAAAATGTGAAAAATGCTGGGTTTTTGACAGGCAGTGTAAAAGAGGCACAAAAAGAAGATGTTGAGATGTTGCCCTCGTTTGTCTTGCTGAGCTTTCATTATTAACCCTGATGTCCTGAACTGAGCCTTCTAACCGTATCTTCTCTTCCTTTCTGTCTCCTCCACTCCTCATGACTCCGGTTGGTCTTTTATTTCCATACTTTTACTTCTCTCCATTCCTGTTGGTTTGCGTTGCGATTCCATCCATTGTCCCCCACCCTACGATTTATTTTTGCCATTTTTTTGGTGCATGAAAACCCTGCCTACCTCCTCTCCCGTCACTCCATCATACCCCCCCTCCCAATTCTAGCATGGCAGGGCACCGACTTGATGCACAACCACGTGCTGGCCGATGCCGATCGGCCCTGCGCCGACTCGCCGGGCCGTCGTAGCAGTGTGTCGCGGCCAGAGTTGTCCTCCGACCTTTCGGAAGACTCTGACTACGACTCCATTTGGACCAGCCACTCTTACCGGATGGGTTCGGTGCCACGCAAGAGCTGCATCTCGCACCAGAACTAAAAAGAACGCTCGGTTGCTGCCACCCAGCGCGCTTTGCTTACCTCTTTTTATCGTCGATGTTTTACAATTTATTTATTTTCTATTGTTAACTTATTTTATTTATTTTAGTTTGACAGGATGTTTTTAACGCATCTCCCTGTTGCCTTTGCCACTTTCCCTTTTCTATGTGCCTCCTCTCTCTTTCTGTAGCTGTCATGCAGTAAGTGTTTGCTAATTCCTGTTTGTTTATCTTGAATGTGACCCCATGTTTGACCACAAACACGAGGGAACTCTCTTTTAGCCCGTAGAGCGAGAGAAAGAGCGATGTCGGTGGGATAAAAGGAGGTGGCCACTCAACTTTTTCTGTCTGATATTCAGATGCAATTCAGGAACGAGTGTATTCAGTCTGATGGTGTACGGTTTCGAGGCCGGTAGTGGTTTGAGAGTGCGTATGCTCCAATATAGCACAGATGCTAATCAATTTCTGTCTCTGATGCCACACAATACAGCAACATGACTTGTTAATGCTAGTACACTTTTAGCATTGCTGTCGATGCAATCTATAGACATAGTGGCTTTAATTTATAATATTCAGATAATAAACATTCCAAAAATGTTCAGGTTAGTCATCCATTTCAATGTAAAATCCTTAAAATCCGGTTACAACGAGTGCTTGGACAAAATACAAACATAGAATTGAAGCATATAACAAATTGCAGTGGAAAACAATGCCTTTGTGTAGTACAATTGATCTCATATTTCAATTATAGTTTGACATTTTGGGAAACAGACATACTTGCTTCCAACATTGAACAAGATGGTAAATATCATTGTAATAGCAGTTGTTTTATATATGGCATAATATACATTTGCAAGTAAGCTGTATTAAAAACAATTTACATTGCAATTGGAATGGCAAATGCTTTTGAATATGATTAATTAAACAAACAACATAATAAACAAACAAAAAGGCAAAAAACAATAGAAATACAACCACTACCACTAATGTTAGCTATCATTGAATGCATAGTTCTCATAACAACAGTATGACTGCAAATTATTGTTGTGCCGTTTGTGTTACGGACACAACACAGCTATCTTATTCGGGCCAATGACTTTTATTGTATTTAATTTGAAACTGTGAAAAATATTGACAATTGTTTTTCCCCACAGTCAGTACTTTAAACCACATGTATGCTGACTTTTTTTGGTTTAGTTTAAAAAAAATAATTTTAAGCCAGTTACAAGCAGGCCCTTTTAATCACAGTAAATTCCAACATCAGTGTGGGTTAAAGTGTGAGTTTGATTAATTAGATCAACCAAATATCACATGGAATACGGTGTATACAATATAATATATGAAATTATATTATGCATATAATTAATATATGTAATACAAATATCTCTATAAAATATGTCAAATAGTGTCAAATATTTAATTGCAATACTTACATTAAATGTTTTGTCATTAACACACTGTTATGATGACAGACGGCAGTACTGTACTGTAGCTCTTTGCGCTCTGTTATAACATTCTGAACACATCCAAAGCCACACAATTCCAACACCATTTATGTATCTCCAACTCCTAACAAACACGGTTCTAGTCCATTCGTCATTGCAACAGCACTTCCTCATGGTGACTAAAAAGATAATTTGCTGCATTGAAGTATCCCAGAGTCCCAGAAAACTTCAATTGAATTCAACTTATACGTAGTGTCTTTGAACAAAACCCCTCGAAAACAGTAAAAATTGGCATATTTCAGATGTAGCGTGACATGGTGCTAATTATTATTAATTCATTTAAGCATTTTAATCATTTGACAGCCCTAATATATCGTGATTTATTATGGCGAATGTTTTTTTTCTGTCAATGACGCTAAAAAGTGGCAAAAGATTTGTTCAGCGATAAATGTGCCCTATTTTTATTATATTTTTTATATCTATTATTGTATAGTTTAATATTTGTTAATGTGGGTGACAAATATGTTCGAAATCATTTGTTGTTTTGATTTAATTTGAATGTTCGAGATAATGCTGCAAGTTACCGGAATCCCTTTAGAATGCTGGAAAAGATTGCATCCCCTCAAAGTTGTATGGCATGGGATATTTATTTATTCATTCATTCATAAATATGCTGGAGCCTATCCCAGCTGTCGGACTGATCGCCAGCCAATCGCAAGGCACATATAGACAAACAACCATTCACACTCACATTCATACCTATGGACAATTTGGAGTCGCCAATTAACCTAGCATGTTTTTGGAATGTGGGAGGAACCCGGAGTTGGGATATTAATTATTTCCTTAATATGTTAAAAGAATCGTAGCTACTTCTAACTCAAAACGGTCTGAATAACTTTGGGCGCTGCTCTTCTTATAAAGGCCTCCGACTGCATGTTGAAGTGCAAAATTGTGAATACAAATCCTGCGATGGAACTAGTACATTTCCCAAAATGTCCAAACAATACCAGTAACTTTTAAAGTGTGGTAGTTTGATTAGGTCAGCTTGAAATAAAAAAAAAAAAGAAGAAGAAATGGATGTTCAGAGCCTGTTGTTTTTAGCCTCATTTTAAAAAAAGTCAGGCATGCCTCTGTGTTGTCGGCTTGTGTCACTATTTTCATGAAGAAGTATTTTTCCAGTGTTGGTATTTAAAAAAAAAAAAAAATCCGGGTTGGCATCTACCGTATGTAGTAGCCGTATATAAAGGTCCATTTGTTTTGGTCTTATTTATTATTTTGTAAACTGTTTAATTTAATTTGATTTGTATGTCAATGTTTACAAAAGAAACTCTTGAAGAATGATGTTTTTTTTTATTTTTATTTCTTTGGACAGTGTTTTAAATTATTTTGCACAATCATGTAACAGGACAGTGGGTGGAGCAAGAATGTGTCAATATATGCTGTACATTTTCATTTTTTCTGGTCTACTTAGTGTGTATGATATAGTCCTTTTTGAAGGGAGACTTAAATATTTAATGTTCCTGTAAAGTACATGTGGTTGAAATGCCTCTTCCCTTAGTGTTAAGTACAAGCATTGAAGGGCCACAAAAAAGATTTCAAACTTTTATGTATGAACTTCAAATCTCAGAGCACATATTCCCTTTCTGTAAATACTAGTCATGAATTAGCTTCAAGAGGGAGGGAAGAGATTCATTCAATGAGTATTTCTGCCACAGTGGAACCTCCAAAGTCAAACTAACCAGTAAAGTTAGAAGTTAACCATGATGCATCGAAACTAAATAAACAAAGTAACCACTCAAGGCTTTGGAGATGCCTGACAGACATAATGGGGAGGGAACAGGAAGTTGATGCCCAACTCTGCTAAACCCTCAGGACTTCCATTTGTTGTTTTTGTTTTAAACTTAAACATAAAAAAATGCATGTTTTGCGAATAATTAATTAATCTGTAACCTGTTAACCTGTCTAAGCAATTATTTAAGTAACATTATCACATCAGAGGATGTATATTGAAATTGAATAAAACCCAAATAGACACAGTATATGTAATGGTGAGGGAACAAGAAGATGTCACCCATTGGGATTAATTAATAAGTGTTATATTCTTCTCAATACTTTTTCCAGACTATAGTTTCTGACAGTTTGGACTGCTCACTTGCAGTCGTCCTCAGAGTGGTCATGTGACATGTCCTGTCTTGAATTGTCACCTAAAAAAAAACTAACTCTGGTCTGAAAAAAAGAATTGTTTCGACTATATCATGAAATGAACTTCATGGGATTAATAAGTGTTCATTTGTGCATGTAATCGATATATTGGCTGTAGTTCCATAACTTTGACACAGAAAAGTTCCGTTTCCTGTTCTGTGGTGATCATCACACTTTTCTTCATTGCCAGCAATGATGGTGGCGTCACAGGCAAGCCAAATAAATCGCAAATTTTAGGCAGCAAAAGTTGGGTTGAACCCCAAATCCGTTGGACTTTGTAGGTTCCTACCGTTGTAAAGACTATAACTGTCCTGTATCGTGCTCTACTTTGTGACAGTTTGTGACCATGGAGTCAACATTTCGGGACATGCAGGGTCGACAAGCTGTCTTGAACCGTCATTGTACTTTTTGACGTGCGCTCTGTTCACACGTGACTCATGTCTCTCTCTTAACTCACAAACAAAACTAACGACGCCTTCCAGGGGTCCACTGTGGGACTGGTTCTCAGTCCCGAAAATGGCTGTATTATGAGTTTGGAATAAATATCTCATTTGCTAGATGTTCTGGGGTCCTGGTTTTTACTTTGAAAGGAACATTTCCTCTATCCTTTCCCTATTTTTTCCCCACTTTCTTTTTCTCCCACATCCTGCGCTTCACTATCAAAATATGGACTGTGTTTGTTCATTTCAAGTCTTTGAGTGATGTTTTTGTCCGGAAACAGGACAACGGAGGGACACGGAGCTGCATGTGATCATTCCCGGTGAAGAGAAAGTCCTTCTGGAAGATTCCAGTCGCAACGGACAAAGTGCAGTGGAAGAGAAGTATTTTTTATTGAATTTCCTCTCTGTTCTTTAATAAACAGCACCACATAATATGCATATGGTTAATGTAGAAACACCTGCACAATATCTTTCCAAATCACATTGATTCATTGCAAATTACTGCATAATTCTGACCATTTAATTATAAATACTGCTGAGTCTTAAAATAGATTCAAAGCATAACACATTCATTGTTGGGAAATTATTTTAACAAATAATATAATCATAATAAATACAAAGACATATTTAAATCTGTTTTTGTGCGGTAGAGTTTAATGTTTTTTTTATTTTGAAGGAGCCTCGTGGATGTGGTGTATGCACTCAGGGATGAGGTTCAAGAGCTAAAACAGGTGAATAATTTGATTTCAGTATTTCATCATTCATATCATGTCTTCAGGAGATCAGGAAGATCTGGGTTTGAATCTCCGGTTTCCAAAAACATGCTCGGTTAATTGGCGACTCCAAATTGTCCATAGGTATGAATGTGAGTGTGAATGGTTGTTTGTCTATATGTGCCCTGTGATTGGCTGGTGACAGTCCAGAGTGTACCCCGCCTCTTGTCCGAAGTCAGCTGGGATAGGCTCCAGCATATCCCTGTAACCCCAGTGAGGATAAGTCATTCCATCCAATGGAAAAAGGATGAACGGATGGATGGAAGCATTACTCTGATTCGTACAATTCAAAATATGCAACTAGCACAGACAAAAGGTGCATTCAGAGACATCGGGTTATTCCACATTTTTGGCAAGACCGAGAACTGATTGAAAATGGTTCTTGGTTGCAACATACCAGTTGAGAATCATACTTTCCATCATGGCAGCATGTGTTTTACTGTCTGCAGGACAACAAGAAGATGAAGAGGGTGCTGGAGGAGGAGCAGAGAGCTCGCAAGGACCTGGAGAAGGTGGTGAGGAGGGTCTTGAAGAGCATGAACGACCCCACGTGGGATGAGACCAACCTGTGAGGCTCCCTTTGACAATCGGGAGATGATGAAAAGATTCTTGAGGGCCGCAAAATGACCTCGTCATCTCCAGTCAAGACACACATTGGAGACGTAGGCTCTCCTTCTGTTTACAATCATTCCACTGAATGTTCTCCAGTATGCTCCATGAACGGTACTAACCAGTGACGTGTGGCGAGGTTCATGGCTGGTGAGGTACTGACTGGATTTATTTTTTTTATGTTAATACAGATTTCTCACTAAGAGGATAACCAAAAACAGAAAAGACGTTCACTTTGGTTAGAATATGTTTTCAAACTTCAGATACTTTTTAGTCCCATTTATTTATTTGTGTACAGTACTTACTTTTTATCTGTATATGAAGTACATGCACCATCCTTCACCAGGAAAAATTCTGATACTTTGATGTTAAAGTCAAATTCATTCATTCAGCAGAGCATAAAAATATCTTGTTTGTAAATGTAACTCTAGCCATTACTGCTGTTTGTGTATTTCAGAAAAGTAAAAAATTAAAAAGCTGAATTTTCCCTCTGCAAGAACAGCAATAACAGATAATAATTGTTTCTGCAACATTATATTATTAACGACATGATTCCACTGTTCACTCCTAGTAGACAGCTGAGGGCCACATTCACAGTGGCTTCGTCTTATTGCTCGGTTTATCACTTCTATTTGATCAGGAAATGTGCAAATTCAGCCATTTTTTTCCTTAAAACCATTGGAATCACAGAAAATACATTTGTATAACAGTTCAATGGACAAATATTATTTATTTCATGATATTGTGTGTGTATATTTTTCGTTTTTCATGACAAATGAGGCTCAGCCTGACCGCACGTCACTGGTACTAATACATGATGTTAATGGTACAAGTGGGAGCCTATACCTTGTCTTTTCATAACTTGTATGTTATTTAATTCTCTTTGACTGTCATAAGCTTTGTTCATGTTTATTTTTTGCAGTTGGATTTGTTATGTGTGGGCTTCCCTCGGGAAATGCTCTATTATTAAACATGTATAGTGTAAATATTACACACAAAAGTCATTTTGGGAGATATAAACAAGGATTTGATTTGCTTTGTTTCAGCTCCACACATTAATAAAAATCTTTATTTTCACTTTTTGTTGCTTCACACAAGCACAATAATAAGTCATAAGTAGGCATGCATTTTTAGGGCGGCAGCGGCTGAGATTGTAGAGCAGGTCGTCCAGAAACCAGAAGGTTGGTTTGATCC
This sequence comes from Doryrhamphus excisus, assembly GCF_037039965.1. Classification (NCBI taxonomy): domain Eukaryota; kingdom Metazoa; phylum Chordata; class Actinopteri; order Syngnathiformes; family Syngnathidae; genus Doryrhamphus; species Doryrhamphus excisus. The sequence continues at coordinate 16,402,284 of NC_136368.1, read as the reverse complement.
TCCATCCTTCTACCCAGTCACTTGGGCAAGAGACGTTACCATCTGTGTGTGACTGAGGACTAATGAATAACGGGTTCACTTAACTGAAGCGCTTTGGGTACCTTAAAATATACTATATAACATCTATTGTTATTATTTTGAGTTGTGGAATCCTAGAGTAACCAGGGTAACAAGCACAGAAAGCTTTCTAGTTCTTCCAGAATCTGCACCTATTCAGCTTCTTTGGATTTTGTACTTTCTGTCAAAACGGTCTGTTTTAATTTGCGGATGTAGCGACTGGACAGTCCGAAGTTTTTCAAGAAAAGAGGTTACTTCAAGGTTTTCTATAGCATCTAACATATATATATAACATGTAATGTTTTTTGCGGGGGCTACCAATGTTTAAAAAACACAAGTAGAGCCACTGATGGTGGGAAATGGCTATTCGCAACCTCACTTCCTGTATGCACACTCTATAATGCTACACATAACACTGATTTTCTGACTCTTCCACATGACTAAGTAATGTTGGAAAGGCTTCAGCAACAGTTTGTCGACTAGTCCACCTGCATACTGGCCTATGTTTACAAAATAAGGAAGTCTGCTCCTCTGTGACATCACAAAGGAACAGTTTTGCGACGCCCTCAGAAATTGATCGTTTTGACCCATCCCAAACTTCTTTCAGCACTCCCAAATGTGCAAACCTCATGATCTGAAACTTTGGCATGCTTTAATAGGAGAATACAACCTTCTAACTACATTTATAGGGAAGAAAAAATAATTTATTTGATGATTTTACCACCTCTCTGACACTTCTGCAAAAAAACCCAACTCTGTTACATTCTGTTGTTTGTGTTCTGGTTTATGCTGTGTGTGTTTGGTGTAACCTTGTTTGTTCTGTGACTGTCCCCTGTGTCCCCCCACCCCCATGTTCTGATTCCCTTATTTCCTCCAATCAGCTTCTCCTGTACCAAGCACAGGTGTGTCTTGTTGAGTAATTAGGCAAACAATTCTCGGCTGCCGGAAGAAGCCACTTGTATCGATAAGAATCATCCATAAATCTGTAGATTAATCGATTGTGGAGACATGCACAGGTCATTGCCAGAGAAGCAAAAAGACACTGTTTAAAACAACGCAATAGCCTGCGCTGCTGGTGAAAGGATTGTCGACTATTGTAGCATAGCTGAAGACGAGAATGGACGTAAATACTACTAGCAGTCACCGTGAAAGATTTTCAACACATCAGCAAAAAAAGCTGAAGTTTGGAACATCCTTGGATTGTACAAGAAGGCCGCAAAACCAGACCAGTCAGACAAACAGAGGCAGGTATGATCACTTTTTTGCCTTGTTTTGTTTATTTGGAAACGTTGCACCTTTGTTAGATACCTTGAGTGTTAACACTATGCTCAATCGCAAATGTTGCATGCTCACTATTATGACATTTTGAGTATGGGATTGTTACTTTTCTAAGCTAACATTTCCATTGCACCCTTGCGACAAAAAGTTCTATTTATCTGTGTTAAGGGGCTTTGCACTCGTTCTTTTGAATTGATTGGACTGAAGGTTAGGACTATACACTGCATTGATTTCTTTTTCTAATATATAGTTTTTAATCATATAGTAACATCCTAGCTATGACACTCCATAGCACAGATAATACAGTACAAACTTGTATTGCTTGTTCAGTAACATGGAACGTTAAAAGTATTAATCAAATGATGATATTCAGAGAATGATAGTCAGCACCATGAAAAATTGACCGATTTACATCTTGATATATCTGGTATAGTTTTATCAACAAGGTGTGTGTGTATATATATATATATATATATGTGTAGATAGAGGTATCTGTCAAAAGAACACAGCAGTATCCCCCCCTAGTGGTCGACCTAAAGGTTGCAGGCAGCAGTGCCGACTAGTCTCAAATACAGCAGAATGAAAATGCATCAGTTCACGTCTGTTAAAAACTAAAGTACTTTATAAAGCCACTTTTTTTCCATTAAATATATTTTTTAACTGACGCAATGTAATGAATTAAAATGAAAATGCTTCAAAGTGGGTTTTTTTCAGAGCAGTTTTTAAATTAGATTAAAAAGGTAAATTTGATGAATTAATTACATACAATTAATTAATCTATTCATGTGTTTTGTCAAGTAAATTTGAGTTGGCTTGCATCATAATTACACAGTATTTCAACCTAGACTTGTAAAACTGTTATTTCCAAACACATACTCATGGTTTGTGTTTTTACAGCACCAGTCCATTAAAGTCTATTGTTCGTCTATTGAATGAATAAACACAGAGGTCAACCTTTTCAACTGCGACTCTCACCTTGTCCACTTGCTGGTAATGAAATCTGTTGCCTTTTGTTTCACACTCGCCTCCTTGCCAACAAAGGCCCCGTTCACATTCAACATGTGAGCTAATCTGGCCAGATAAAAGTGAGTCATGTCATGTGACCTTTGTTTGTCGACTCCCCATATGTACCTTAAATAAATGAGGGCTCTCAAATGAATCAGATTAATCATTTTTCAAATAATAATGATTTATCACCCTTTGCTATGATAAAATATATCCAGTTTTACTGTATTTTATTGAACTATACATGACAGGACAGGATTAGAATATATGTATTAACACGGGTGGGCAGTTAACGCAGTGCCAAACATCACACGTACCTTAAAACTATCATTTCCAGATGCCCGCAAGGCATGCTGGGTAGTCAGGCTGCAATAACAATTTGAACTATAAACAATAAAATATGAAGAGTATTTTAACTCCACCTTGTTTAATTCTCTGATGACCTAATCAACATATTTCACAATGAAGCAAAAACGCGACAGACGTGGCAAAATGTTAGGAGAAAGACTACTATAACCTACCCAGCATGCCTTGCGGTGACAACATGTTTTTTTAGGTGTATGCCCACATGGTACAGTAGGTCGATTAGTTAGTATGTTGACATGTTGTGTAAAAAAAAAAAACTAGTTTTTTTTATAGTCTCAGAACATTTGAATGTATCATGAGCAATGAGAGGGCTGCACGGTGGTTGAGTGGTTAGCTCGCAGACCTCACAGCTAGGAGACCAGGGTTTAATTCCATCCTTGGCCATCTCTGTGTGGAGTTTGCATGTTCTCCCTGTGCATGTGTGGGTTTTCTCCGGGTACTCCGGTTTCCTCCCACATTCCAAAAACATGCTAGGTTAATTGGTGACTCCAAATTGTCCATAGGTATGAATGTGAGTGTGAATGGTTGTTTGTCTATATATGTGCACTGTGATTGGCTGGCTACCAGTCCAGGGTGTACCCCGCCTCTCGCCTGAAGACAGCTGGGATAGGCTCCAGCACCCCCGCGACCCTCGTGAGGAAAAGCGGTAGAAAATGAATGAATGAGCAATGAGGGGTCGCATTCAAAGACACCAGGTAATGTGTGTTGAATTCACATGCTTTGCATTTATTTTCTGGGTTTTCCGAGCATACTTAAATGCCACTGGCCAGGGGAGACATTTCAGGTATCAACTTATTGCCACCTCCACCTCTTCTTCTTTTTTTTTTTTTTAGCTTGGATACTGCACTCTGTGACAATATGCAATTTTCGTGATTCAACGTTGAATCAATCCCAACCAGGGTATGATACCCATGCGACCAGGCCTTGATGATGATGGTCTTAAAACAGGGCCATCAATCACCTTCATGACAAGCTACTATACCCCTAAAAGTTTGTCTCTGAGTGCAGGCTGCATCATAAGCTCACTTTACCAGTGAGTCAAGTGTCTGCTTGAGGAACCTGTGAAGTGTATTAGCACCCTTCTGACCCCCCCCCCACCCCCATGTATAGTTGGACAGACTGACAGCCTGTCACGGTGTGAAACTGCCACCATTGTTGGTGCTCAGAAAAAGCATCAAGGTCTTCTTCTTGTGGCAGTCTGTTCGCTCTTTCTTTCTTTTGAAAGCATGGAATCAATCAACTACACACACACTTGTACATACGGGAGACTATTCAGAAAGCCAGTGATCATTTAGACTTGACGTGCATTGTGGGAAAAAAACGGAGCTGCTTCGCTTTCTTTTCTTCTCCTCTTTCTTCCTCTCTCTCTTTCTCTCTTTCAACTGTCTGTCATTAATGTCCACAGTCTAGCGGCGGAAGAGAAGAATAAAGCCAGGAGCGAGGGATGAATTGATGGGACGGGAGGATAAGCACTCAGTGTCCTTTTCTTTAAAGATTTGTTATTGTACAGTACCGTCTCCCAGTCATTTTTTTTGGGTGGCTGTTTCAGTCTGAAAGCTGGTCCACGTGCTCTTTTGTACGGAGAAGCAATAAGGCCCCATTGAATGCAGCTGAATGGACCTGCCATCCTTAGGGGCTGAGGCCTGAGGACTCCTATTCTTCAGCCCCCCCAATCTAATTGGAGCTGAAATGAAATGGAGGTTTCTTATGAAAATAGGCTTTGTTTGGCCGTGAGGCTGGTAATTCATAAACAATACGCAGGGCCCCATTGTGTAGATAATAATATATTCATGCTGCCGGAGATGGGGAGAAGGCAAAGGAGAGGCTGAGGATATATAAGGAAGCCAGAGATGGAGAGCGGCAGGATGGAGGAGCGGGGGATGGACACGAAATCGGAGAAAATTGGTAATGGTCGGGGCCGAGGCGACGACTCATTAGATGGAAAGTGGCAAGGCGAGAGGAGTCATGGGAGATAAAAACAGTAGGCGGGGGGATTTTTCTTTGTGTTTTTTTTTTTTTTTTTTAAAGCAAAAGTGTCTCATGGAGTGAACGAGTCAAGCGAGGAGGGGATTGTAGCAAGGGAAGGTGGTGAGAGATGAAGGGACGTAGGGGGGTGGGGTGTAGGTGGGGTGGGGTGGGGGGGGACGACAGGTGATGCTTGGCTCCATCCACATCACTCCTCACTGTTTGCTCATTCTGCTTCACACTCCACACACACACACCTTCCTTTCCCTACAAACTCTTTGGAATTCTTACCAAACGTGCAGAAGGTACATCCCTGGATGCTCTTGGAATTTTTTTTTTCTTCTTCTACCTTTTCTGGTGAAACTGTTTCACTTGCAGGGCATGTGTTGAAGAACTCCTAACTCAAACTCAGTGAAAGCCAAACTCATGGTGAGTAAACTAGGAATGACACCTTTCTGTGTGTGTGTGTGTGTGTGTGTGTACTGTAAGTTCATGCACAAGTTTGATTTAAAAGCTTGGTGTCAATTAATTTAAGTCAATAATTGAGTAAAACTTTTTGTGTGGATTACATTTTATTAAAACTGACTACAAACTAAAGTTTCTGTTTTTTTATTGTTATCAAATAGCACTTAAAAAAATCTGTACGGTTTTATGTATTTTTATGGTACGTTTATTCATTTTTACATTTAGTATATTTGATTTAACTAATTCTTTAAAAAATATTTTACATAGCAACCAGCCACATGTAATATTTTTTGGTATTTCATCTATTCTTATTCTGTTTATAATATAATAGCAGGTGAATTTAATTGAAATATTATTATCATACAGAATATTTTAATCAGTTGACATATTTAGATTTTTTAATGTATTATGACTACATCAATTCCACATTTTTTTTATTTTGATATTTGTATTTTAGTTTATATATATTTTTAATTTGACACTTTCTAAATATATAGATATTGTGATAGCATTTAAAAAATACTTTCTACACATGAAGTCACGGAATAAAATGTTATTCTGTGTATCTAGTATATAATATGCTTTCTGCTCCAGAAACTTCGCCATGAATGCCATGTGTAGCTTTGACCACTAGATGTCAGCATTTATCAATGCACGAAACAAGCCCTTCCATTCTTTTTATATGCCCCTTAATCCCCACATGGGTCGCGGGGGTATGCCGGAGCCTATCCCAGCTGACTTTACGCCAGAGGCGGGGTACACCCTGGACTGGTCGCCAGCCAATCACAGGGCACATATAGACAAACAACCATTCACACTCACATTCATACCTATGGACAATTTGAAATCACCAATTAACCCAGCATGTTTTTGGAGTTTCACATCATTCTTTTTATGTAGTATGTCAATATTTGAAATAATAAGGTTGCTATAAAACAGAACATTCTTAATAATACAGTATTTAAAGTTAATATTAAATACCCTTGTGAGGATAAGCGGTAGAAAATAAATGAATAATAGTCACATTGCCATAAGTTATTTATTGGTTTGGTATGGTACTGATTCTGACCACAAGATGGCAATCACACATAATTTACGAACTCATTTAGCTTTATTTGAGCGTGTTTGGGATGTGTGTGTATTTAACCTTTAGTGAAGCATCAGTGTGATTGGTGGGGTGAGGTGGTGGTGGTGGTGGTGGTGGGGGGGTTGCATGTATGCCGCCCACATTTCTCCTTCTGCTTGTTTGTTTATTTTGCAAGGCTGCAAAGTGGCTGCTGGCTGTGTTGGTCACTACAAGTGGCTGGCACTGCAGCGCCCGCTAATCAGGCTGTGGGCAAACTTGGGTGGCAGCGCTCCGAATGCTTTGCTGGTTGGAGATTATCCCATGAATTATCCCCTAGAATTACACCAGTCAGGCCTTGACCATCTGTGGGAGCAAGAACATGTGTGTGTGTAATGATTCTGGAAGCTTTGGTGCATTGTGGGTAATGGAGCATGTTAATCCACATCAAACGGACATTAGAAGCTGATTTAACTCAAAAGTTGCAGAAATTTCAATGTTTTACACTATGATTTCTTTAAAAAAATAAAAAAACCTACAAACCCAAGCTATAAAACACGCTTCAGTCTGAAATAAACTGTGTAAATATTGTGCCATTATTTCTCACCCAGATGCCTTTTTATTTTTTTTTATTTTTTAGCAATTTTCAAGCCCGTCATTAAAGTGATTTCTCCCATGCTGTCAGCGTCTGGGGCTGTTTGTGCAGCAGGCGATCCGCACAGGCCGCGTGAATAGCTGTGGTGAGCCTCTCTGCGATAAGTGTTCGCTAAACAGGTCACTGGATTGTCCCTCCAGACTCAATCGGAGCCATTTTCCTGACGGGAGAAACAAATTATCCTCCATATTTATTGCGGACCACCAGTGGCTGTATTTGCTGGCTTGGTTGTTGCTCCCTTCATCCAATATGAATTCACATATTTGTTCAAGTGTGTGTGTGTTATAGCCAAAAGCAGCACACAAGCTAGAAATGTTAGTTATTGTTATTTTTTTTGTCTTCACAATCACATTATTGGACACAGTGTGTTCCACTACTATATGGCGCTACCTCACAAAGGAGCAACTAGTCCTAATTTTTAGACTGCTAAGAAATAGGAAACATCTCAAACTTGGAGTGTTAATGGGGGAAAATAATCTGACTGGCAACATAGCATGAGCAGCAATACTGAAAACAAACTTATAGGTTCATTTATTTCACTTTAACACATGGCTTCCTTTTGCCATCATTTCACTCTGACCTTGAGGTGAAAAGTGACGACCTGTAAAAATACTTTTGAGGAACACCACCCTCAGGAAAAGTACTGTACCTTTTAAAGAAACCCCATCCATCTTCTCTATGGTGGTCTGCTGGAGCCTATCCCGGCTGACTGAGTAATAGACGGGGTACACAAACACAAATAAGCATTCACGCTCACATTCACACCTATGGACCATTTAGAGTCACTAATTAACCTAATACACGTGAATTAATAACTTGTCAATGTAAGTAGAAATAACTACATTGAACCTTTTTATACTGTAACCAATTAATGTGGAATTTAATTGAAAGTTTCCTTTTCATAGATCTTTTCAAAGTGCTGTGGCATTGTGTAAGTTAAGACCGTGAACAAATAGTAAATAAAAAGGCGACTGAATGAATGAACTACATAAATCGGTCATAAAATAAATGAAAGGTTAATGAATAAGTCCATGGCCTTCATAGCATACTGTATATCCATTAAATAAATTAATTTTGCCAGTCAAAATATACTATCATTAATATCAAATTGTAATATAATGTTCAAAGTCAAAGATCTAAATGTACACAAAAGGCCTGTCATTCTCAAATATTGTTAACAAATCTGTCTAAATGTGTATTAGTGAGCATTTATCATTTATGATTCATGTCCACGTGAAGGGCATAGCATATTGAGATGCTAGGTTGGCCACAATAAAAGGCTACTCCAAAATGTGCAGTTTAACTGTATTGGAGGCAGTAAGGAAGGGGTCAGAAAACCAGTCAGTATTTGCTTTGGATCAAAAGGTGGTATTCAGTTTATTAATACTACATTGCGGAAATTCACTTATCACGGTCAGGTCCAATTTACCACGATAAACGAGGGCTTATGAGGTTATTGAGGTTATTATCCTTATTGTCCAGCTAACTTAATATCAGTGTTTGTAGCCACAACTATTATTATATGGATGCTAAGCTACAGTTACCCAAAACATTAACTCCCAGTGCAACGTTACGTCTCGACCAAAGTTTGAAGTTGTCGCTTAACAGTTGTAACAGTTACAAGTAACAGTTGTCTGTTATTCCTGTCCTTCAGATTTTACACACAGCGATTTTATTTTTGTTAATGACTTTGTAACTTGCAAATCGAAATGAAATCATCCTCAGTAGCATGTCGACACATCCCGGTGTCAATCAATGCCACTCTACAGCAATCTGGCGCTCACACAAATGGAATCCATGTCATGTTGTTTGTTCTTAAACCTGATTGGATGTTCGTAGGTACATTCACTGATGCAGATTCTGTGGGGAAAATGTATTATGGATCATAACGATAACACTAGTTGAATACTTTTGATGGGGACGCATTTGAAATCAACACACTCAATGAAAAACTGAAGTATTTTCCCGGAGTCACTAATGTCTAAGGGCGGCACGGCGTCGAGTGGTTAGCGCGCAGACCTCACAGCTAGGAGACCAGGGTTCAATTCCACCCTCGGCCATCTCTGTGCGGAGTTTGCATGTTCTCCCCGTGCATGCGTGGGTTTTCTCCGGGTACTCCGGTTTCCTCCCACATTCCAAAAACATGCTAGGTTAATTGGTGACTCCAAATTGTCCGTAGGTATGAATGTGAGTGTGAATGGTTGTTTGTCTATATGTGCCCTGTGATTGGTCGCCCAAAAGACAGCTGGGATAGGCTCCAGCACCCCCGCGACCCTCGTGAGGAAAAGCGGTAGAAAATGAATGAATGTTGACTTGCAAGTCTTTTATATTTGTCAAGTCTTGAGTCCACACCTCTGGTTAATATACTTATTTATTCATTATTTGTGTAATTTATTTGTTAATTTTTCCATATTTACAGATCTGGGTATTTTTATTATATATTCTGTATAGTATTTGATAGCGTATGGCAGCAAGAGATAATATAAATATTGTCTCACCAAAGTCGTTCCTCCAACAGTGGCACAGTGGTTGCAAGTAATAACTGGATGCGATGAAAATGACTTGTTCCTGCTGCAAGGGCGAGTCAGTCAACCATCAGGGTGAAGCACACTGGCAAAGGAAGAGGAAAAGGTGAAAGGTTAAGTGTCCGTATTTTGTGCCGGTGGGGGATGCTGTACTTCCTGTGGGGCCTTGATCTCTGACCTGCCGCTTGGAAGAGCAAGGTAGAAATAATAAAAAAAATGTGAAAGAGGAGTATTTGGGAGAAAAAGGCTAAAAGCGGCATGTGAGGTTGCAAGGTGGGGAGGTGAGTATTTGCCTCTGGCTGATGGTGAACAATTGGACACACAAGGAGGCATGCACACACACACACACACACATACACACACACTCTTGAACCAGAAACTAAAATGGAGTTTCTCTCTCACACACACATGCACACACTTAGCGCTACAGTCCCAGCAGGCTATGAACTTCAATGCAGCTGTTGCCATGGTGATACGGCGAGTTTCTGACCCCCCGACTCTATTTTTCCTGCCGTTTGGGCTATTGAAAGAGATGATTGACAAGTGTCCAAATGTCAGACGACCCAGGCCGGCCACACAGATGGAGGATGAGAAGGGAGGGGGACATTTGGGGGGCGTAGTGGGGAGTTGGCGTTTGTCAATTGATGCTATGCTTTGGTATTAATTTAACAGTATGTTTATTATTGTGGTTATATATATATACAGTGAAGAAAATAAGTATTTGAACACCCTGCTATTTTGCTATTTCTCCCACTTAGAAATCATGGAGGGGTCTGAAATTTTCATCGTAGGTGCATGTCCACTGTGAGAGAGATAAACTAAAAAGAAAAATCCAGAAATCACAATGCATGATTTTTTAACAATTTATTTGTGTGATACAGCTGCTAATAAGTATTTGAACACCTGTGTATCATCTAGAATTCTGACCCTGAAAGACCTGTTAGTCTGCCCATTAGAAGTCCACCTGCACTCCATGTATCATCCTGAATCAGATGCACCTGTTTGAGGTCGTTAGCTGCATAAAGACACCTGTCCACCCCATACAATCAGTAAGACTTTAACTTGTAACATGGCGAAGACCAAAGAGCTGTCCAAAGACACCAGAGACAAAATTGTACACCTCCACAAGGCTGGAAAGGGCTACGGAGCAATTACCAAGCAGCTTGGTGAAAAAAGGTCCACTGTTGGAGCTATCATTAGAAAATGGAAGAAGCTAAACATGACGGTCAATCTCAATCGGAGTGGAGCCCCATGCAAGATATCACCTCGTGGGGTCTCAATGATTCTAAGAAAGGTGAGGAATCAGCCCAGAACTACACGACAGGACTTGGTCAATGACCTGAAAAGAGCTGGGACCACCGTTTCCAAGGTTACTGTAGGTAATACACTAAGACGTCATGATGTGAAATCATGCATGGCACGAAAGGTTCCCCTGCTTAAACCAGCACATGTCAAGGCCCGTCTTAAGTTTGCATATGACCATTTGGATGATACAGAGGAGTCATGGGAGAAAGTTTTATGGTCAGATGAGACCAAAATAGAACTTTTTGGTCATAATTCCAATAAGCGTGTTTGGAGGAAGAAGAATGAAGAGTACAATCCGAAGAACACCATCCCTACTGTGAAGCATGGGGGTGGTAGCATCATGCTTTGGGGGTGTTTTTCTGCACATGGGACAGGACGAGTGCACTGCATTAAAGAGAGGATGACTGGGGCCGTGTATTGTGAGATTTTGGGGAACAACCTCCTTCCCTCTGTCAGAGCATTGAAGATGGGTCGTGGCTGGGTCTTCCAACACGACAACGACCCGAAGCACACAGCCAGGAAAACCAAGGAGTGGCTCCGTAAGAAGCATATCAAGGTTCTAGCATGGCCCAGCCAGTCTCCAGACCTGAACCCAATCGAAAATCTTTGGAGGGAGCTCAAACTCCGTGTTTCTCAGCGACAGCCCAGAAACCTGACTGATCTAGAGAAGATCTGTGTGGAGGAGTGGGCCAAGATCCCTCCTGCAGTGTGTGCAAACCTGGTGAAAAACTACAGGAAACGTTTGACCTCTGTAATAGCAAACAAAGGCTACTGTACCAAATATTAACATTCATTTTCTCAGGTGTTCAAATACTTATTAGCAGCTGTATCACACAAATAAATTGTTAAAAAATCATGCATTGTGATTTCTGGATTTTTCTTTTTAGTTTATCTCTCTCACAGTGGACATGCACCTACGATGAAAATTTCAGACCCCTCCATGATTTCTAAGTGGGAGAAATAGCAAAATAGCAGGGTGTTCAAATACTTATTTTCTTCACTGTATATATATTAGCTGTTTCCTGTTTGAAGTTACAGTTTTAAAATGTGTAGGTTAATATATTTTTTGGCGATTAATATTAACATGATTAAATTATTACAATTAGTACATTAAAATAAATAGTAAGATCAGTGTTTTTTTCCATAGAATAATGTTTTTTTTTCTTCACACCAATTTGTAACTATTGTCTTCTGCATGGTGATTGGCTGTAGATCACTAGCTTGCTAGCTTGCAGTCTTTGTATGTTTTCAAGTTTCTCCCACAATGTCGACAAAACATTGTGTACCCAAGGGCAATGGTGGATGCTAACCATTCCACAAATGTTGACCTTCTGGACGTGCTGAAGGAATGTAGAAGTTACGTAGCTGGAGAATACCATTACAGAATAAATTCATCTTCGGTTTTAGGAAGAGACTACAACGGGAGGTGTAATGCAGCAATATGTTCTAACGAGGATACAAAAACAACGCCGGAAAAAAAGGCAGTGGAGTGAAATAGGAGTGAGACGACGACGGTTTGAACTTTTTTGAGATTTTAAACAATATAGAAATGTGAGGAAAATGTGTATAAAGTGTACGGTGCTTTTGTAGCTTTGTATAATAATTGTTAAACAATAAAGTCCGCGGATTTCCCTTATTGTGGGCTTTTTTAGGAACCTATCCCCCGCAATAAACGAGCGAACACTGTATATTATTATATATTATAATAACATAGTGGTTTAATTGGTATTGTTTGGCCCTTGTAAATACCAAGCAATGCTTCTGACTTGTAAGGAAACACCTTTCTTTGTGAGTTTTATAGTGACGGATAAAGTTGGATGTTACTGATTTGTGAGCTGCAGACGTTCTCTTCCTTGAATCATTTTTGTTCTAGTCGCCTCCATGACTGACAAAATTTGTAACTTGATGTCTCGATATAAGTCATAAAGACCAAGTCATTAGCAAGCCGAGTGCTTTTTACAGTGTTAGTCAAGCAAGTTTCAAGGGTGGCGATGTAGGGAATCATTTGATTGGTTACACAGTTGACGTTTGTGTCTGAGCATGGCTCAAGGATAGATTTGACCGGCCAAAATATGGAGGACAGTTCCAGGGATTGAACACAGTTACATAATTCACAGAATTTGTTGGATTTGCGTGAATTGGCATGATCCTGGAAGGTCCGGAAAGCATGTCTTTGCCTGTAGACGAATCATACATGTAGTTCTTCACACTGAATCTGTCGCGGGTCTTTTGCGGAAGCATTGTGCAAGATTTGAAATCCCTGTTTTAGGCTCACACCAGCTCTGTGCGGTGCAGCAGGAACTCTTCTTTCCGATGCCGTAGCACTCTCTGGATCAGGACCGGAGCCATAACGGATTCAGTGTGAGGCTGCGGTCAAATTGCACATCAACAGCGCCTCTGGTGGTTGCATGGAAGTGATGCACTCCTCATTTGCTTTAAGACCCAATTCATCAACACAGTATAATTGATTAAACTATTAATTGTGTATGTCCTCAGTAGTTATTAGAAATCATCTCTCTGTGTGCTGTAGTACAATTCTACACAAAGCACAATCACAAATATCATTATTGTGAAGGCAGAAATTTTGAGTTGAAGTAACTCGTGCAGGTGTACCTAATGTTGTGGGTGGTCTAGTCACAACAACAAGCTCGGTGCTTTTGTTTAGCATGCAGGGACGTGATATAACTTATAACTGTTAAGTTCTTTTCCTTCCACTTTATGCAGTGTGATGAACATTTTCATAGATATAGTGCATTATGTTTCTGCAAGGCTTTTTTATGTGTGTATTTTTCTTCTTTTTTTTTTTTTTTTAGTCTCACCTGTGCTTTTCCACATTCTCTCTTCCTCACTCGCTCGCTCGTCCCTGGCTGTGTCATTGTCTGCAAGCTTGAAGGGATCGTTTTTATCTTGATCACCCACAGCAACACATTAACCTCTCCTCTCTTATCTCTACACTGGTCATTAGTGGCAAACCCCTCAATGTCCTATTGACAAGGGCCACACAACACCTCTGTGTGTGTGTGTGTGTGTGTGTGTGGTGAGTTATCGTGGGTTGACACGCAGTTTGAGATCTGCTGAGCTGGTGATCTGAGCTGATAACATTATTAGCCTTGGTCTGTGTGTGTGTGTGTGTGTGTGTGTGTGTGGATGCAGCAGCCAGATCGCTGTAATATTTCTTCTCCAATGTATGTTTTAGAGTATGAGTAGGATGCGCTTTTTATTTGGATTCAAGAGCGGCTATCCTTTTCAGAGTGTCTAGTCTATAAGATTTATGTCTGCTGTTTATGTATTTACGGCATGGTGATATAATTAATGCTAAAGGAAGCAATCACTCAGGAGCATCCATGAAATATGGCTGTGTGTGTGTGTGTGTGTGTGTGGTTAGGGGAAAAAAACTGTCGATTCAAAAGGCAGTCGTCGGCTGTAGCTATTTGGTGTGTGAAGTGTTGAAGAGTAAATAAAAATAAAAAAAAAAGGTTCCCGCAACTGTGTGCTGCTGAATGAGCATTTTACAGTCACTGTGGCGTGAGTGTATAGCATGAAAATGAATAACTTAGTGTCACGCCCTAGTGTAAGCACTGGAAAATATGAGGTAGGACGTGTGAAAATATTTTGTAAAAATGTATTTTGTTGATGTTGAATAAAAAAAAGTCTGTCTAGCGCTCTGATACTGTTTAAAAGAACATAATATATCTTTAATATATCTCCCTCAAATGTGGTGATACTGTACATAGGCCATATATGTACATGCCCATGGATGAACTCGTAGTATTAATACACATTTAATATTACTATACATAATTACCATGATAACGTCTAGGAAGGAGTAGGAAGAATTAAAGCTTATTTAATCCTACTCCTCATCCGTTTCACATGAGTTGCAATGCATTTGTTCACTTCCTGTATTCCAAATGTACTCTTGCCTATTGTAAGTACTTAGGAAAGTGTGTAATGTGAGCCGAGGTTTATACAAAACTATGCAACATCGTATGACAATCAAATATAACTGACATATTTCATATTTTCTCAACAATACTGGCTTTAATTCTTTGTTTTATAAAATGACTCCTTTGAGCATCATTATAATTGTTTTTAATTGCTCAACAAAATGTCTGCCACTGTTTCCCACTCCGTGTGTCCGGTTGCCCGGTGTTGGTGCTTGTGACAATCTGCTAGGTTAAAAGAATAATTGCAACTCTATTTACCCCACCAAACAGCCTCTCCTTGTGCATGTAATTTCCCCCACGTACACACACGGACACGCACCAAAACGACTGAGGCGGCGTGGCATCCCCCACCGCCATCCCCAATCTGAAAGCATTGAGAGAGACTAATATTTAGGTAGTAGCGGTCATGTGTTTGAGTGAACCCTCCTCTTGTGGCGCTCTTCAACGCAAAGCACTGTTAACCAGCGCCACTCACTGTGAGAGCAACACGGCCCACAATGACCCGACTCTTTGTAATTGTGTGTGTGTGTGTGTGTGTGTGTGTGTGTGCGTGCGTGGCAAAGGCAGTGCAGCAAGTGGACAATGTACAATACTGTGCAAATGTCCATTAGATTTATTGTTTTCCATATTGCTTCCATAGGCTCCAGGTATGGACTGCACATGCGGTCCTCCCATTATTCTCAATAATGTCATAAGGATTCTTTGAATTTGCAGTTATAATAAGAATAATATCATAATTTGTTTTCTTTGTTTTCTTTTATACATTAGAGATAAAGTAAAATTTTGATACATTTGCGCAGTAGCAGGAACAAATCTTTTTATAGAATTTTTTAATGCACAGAATTTCTATGACAAGATACATTGATACATAGAAGAATACATAATTTATCGTCTATAATTGATAGGTTAAAAATGGTAAACTAATTGTAAAAATTAATTAACATTTCTCTGCAACTTGTGTTGCATTAATTGTTGAAAATTTCCATGCTACAAATATTACAAATATTATACATTAATGTAAAATTATTTTTAAAAAAGTAAAATATATATTTTATATTTAAAGGGGACCTATTATGTTAATTTTTCAGCCCTTTGTATTGAGTTGTGGACTCCTATAGAGCAGCTACACACAATAACCAGCACAGAAAGCTTTCTAGATCTTCCAGATTCTGCACCTATTCCAGATGTATTTTGATGGATTTTGTGCGTCCTCTGTTCTAATTTATTCCACCCACTGCCCACTCTGCTGTGGTTGGTCACAATCCCAAGTGTTCAGAAAGACGTCTGGTATTGTAATGCTAGCTACCGTACCCAACTTTATAGAAGTTGATAAACGATATAGGAGTTGATAATACATGTTGATTTAGTTATGTGTTGGATCTTGAATAAGGGATCTGAAGTTTCTCAAGAAAAGAGGTTACTTCAGTAGCTTTAGCATTTTAGCGTTATCTACAGCATCAGTAATGTAGTCATTTTTTTTGTTAAACCATATGTAGCATTCCCTTACACCCAAAAAACACTTCCTGGGAGACATTGCTAACATCATAAACAAAGCTTGGGGGAGGACAGAGAGTGTACCTGGCCTACAGCGCACGCCCATATAAGGAAGCCCGGCAGTCAATGACATCACAAATTGCCAGTGTCGGAACGCCCTCTGAAACAGAGCGTTCAGAGCCATCCCAAACGTCTTTCAGGGCTCACTTCTAAATGCGCAAACTTAGGTTTAACATGATAATACAACATTCTAACTACATCTATAAGTCAGAAAAGTGTAAAAGCATAATAGGTCGCCTTTTAAAATGTGTATTTAATTTCCAAAAAATCAAATTAAACACAGTATAAAATAAATAAAATATATTTATTCATAGGCCAATTGTCATTCTTTCATTGTTTTTCCCAGTCCTACTATGATGAAGTGGTAAAAACCAACTAGTGCCTCACAAGCAAGGACGTTTTTATATGTAAAGAGGACCTTAAATAATGACAAACATCAGTACATTTACTGTTATTCTACAAATACTTGTTACTTGATCACTTACTTGATACTTGTTTTTTTCCTTCACCATCATCTGGCCTCCACGGATCCAAATCCATCATCTCTGGGTGCAGATAATAGGTCCAACAGTGGGGGGACGTGGTAGTGTTGCAGTACCCGTGCTCAGCCATTGGTGGCGCTGCCGTTGCATTGTGACAAGCCACCGTGACCGCTAATACATTTCACCATTACCTTAGGAGACATTATCTAAATGCTCAACAAACTTAAATTGAATTTAGGCCTCTTCTCCAAGGGCCGCCTCCTCCGCCCAAATGCGGGATCCCATTCTCTCCTCATTGTTGATTCAGATCCTCCGTTGCTCAAATTCAATCGGTCTCAATTTGACCTTTTTTATGTAGCAGAATCTGATACATGCTTCAGAGCGGAACAGATGTACAGTACGTGCATGTTTGACCCCCCCCCTTCCCTTGCCGCCGCCCCCTTTCTAGCCCTCCAGTGTACTGTGGTGTGGTGGTGGTGGGGGTTAACAGCATCTCCCCATTTGCTGGCAGAATAGACCAATTAGTGTGGAGCAACAGAGCAGGAACCGGCGTGAATGTGTCATTGATTAGCAGCGTTTTCACTAATCACCACGTCTCATAAACTGGGGGTCGCCGATGTCAGCTGGAACCCGCCACACACCCTCAAAAACCTCTCTCCACCCTGCTGTCGCTTCTTCGCCCCAATCCACTTCCATCTTCCTCTCGTGTTTTCCACACTTGTCTTTTTGCCAATTCGATCCCTTCCTTCCTTCCTTCCTTCCTTCCTTCCTCTCGTTTATGCTCTTGTATTATTTCCCCCCCCGTGGAGGTTTACAGTAGCAAGAGCCAAACTAGTGCCGATGTGCCCCCCCTCCTACCCTCTCGGAATCTTTGGCATCAATCTATAAGGGTAGCATCATAAGTGCTTTTATCTTAGTAAAATCTATCTTAGTAATAATGGAACACAATTCTTAATCACAGTTTTTGCTACAGCGGATGAGAATTGTAACCTATGTGCCTCACGGACTTACGTTGCAGTCCAGCCTTTAGCTAGCGGGAGTCATTATAGCGATGGTGCCAAAGAAAAGCAAGCACTTGAAAACCATCCTCTGTTATTAAAGTCTTCTGTCTGGGAAACACTTGGCCTTCTTGGTTAAATATGTAAAAGGACAAAAACTGTTTTTATGTTTCATTTTACTTAACACGTTAACGTGAGGCAGTTGTGTTTAACATTTAAGTCCCTGACATGATTCAGCAACTTTGCCTAAATATGTTGCAGCATATATTGTTTGTAATTGTCCCTTGTTGTTTGATTTTTCAAAGCCATAAAGTCCTGCATCATTTAGGAAGTGACGTCATCGGGGTGATGAGTAAACAAACGTTTCTCTAGATAGTTTGTCAACTTGTTGAAATACGTTTTTCATCAATGTAGCAGCAGTCATTCCAAAACGTCGTGTTGCTGACGGATGTTCACAGTATCCAATAGTGATAATGAAAGTTTTTTTTTTAAAGAATATACGACGCTAGTGCAGCGAAGGAGAGATTGAAAAGAGCAAAACAAGGAAGAATGACCACAGAACAGATTAATAATGTCTTGTTTACATAATGTCTTCAAAACACTATTCCATGATAGCGACAAGGCTCTAAAGCATTACATCCTATATAAACATCTTTGTGCAGAGATATAATGTGATATATCCTCAATGTGTGGCGACATATACTAATAAATGTAATTTATAATTCGCTTTCAAAAATCAAATAATGTAGAAATAATTCCAAATAATATATAACATATTTAAGCAAAATTGATGAATCATGTCAGGGACCCTTGATTATGGTGTAGCATTATAAATCTACTTGTTATTGGTCTCTAAGCTAAATGCTAAGGTTAATGTATTCATTTTTGTCAACGGTGGGGCACCTGTGGCTTGGGGGCCACATATGGTCTTCCGAGAACATTTGCCACAGCCTGCCATATAATTGTAAATACAGACGAGCCCTAAATAGTGAAGCAATGAAAGCTTAAATGCAAAATAATAACCACTTTTATGCATTGCAATTTTTTAAAATGCCGCTAGCAATTTTCCAATTGTGCACATATTTTTAAAAATCTTCAACCAATGGGGAGTTTTGGGTTGACGGTAATAATTATGTGTGGTTGTAGTTTGCAGTACCGCCCAGATATGCCGTTCCGTAAGTATTACACAAATATTTCAAATTCTATATGTCATGTTCTACCCAGTGAGTTCCTCTTTATCACTTAAAGTAACAAAGATGTAAATGCATTAACCATTAAATAAAGCATTGCTATTTATTTGAATTAATTTGCTTGTTTATTTATTACCAACTGATATGGTCATTTGAGGAAGATTGTTTACTAATAACAATATGATGGATATTAAAACCACCTACTCACATGTTCACCATGTTGGCGGTGCAACAAACAGCAAGACGCATCTTTTTGTGTGTGTGTGTTTTTATAAATTCATCTCACCTCTCTTTTTGAATAAGAGGAAATTAAATTAGCGCTTTTGGAGCCCTGTGTGTTGTGTAATGGGTATTAGTTATCATATTAATTAGCATCTGTTTGACACCGTGTGTGGCGGCCAGCTGGGAGCGTGATGGAGGACATGCGGCGCACACGTTAAGCAAGCGTGTGTGTGCGTTAGTGTGTGTTGAGCAAGCGAGACTGGCAGCGTTTGATTTGTTGTGTTGCTAATGTGACACTGATTATACAGGTCACGCTGAAAGCAAAGCCGTGAGACACTTGCACTGTTGCTGTGATAGCACATGCACACATGATCAAAGCACGTGTCACTGTGCACCTACAAGCATTCCTCTGCAAAAAGACATAATCATAAAAAAGTTTTTAAAAAAAATGCTATTTAAATGGGCTGCATTAGAAATACAATTCCAAAGTACAGCACTATTGAAAGTCATACCAATCTAAAAGAAAAATGACAGTAAAGCTGGAGAACTTGGCAAAACTGGTGCAAAAAAGTACATTTGGTTAAAACAATATTACTGTTTAGTGGTTGCAGCAGAATTAGTTTTTTTTAAAAGGAAATTGGGATGTACTGATTTAGACTACAAAGCTCTCTTAAAAAAACCTCACATTTTATTATTGTATATACATGCTGTGATCATGCATTAATAAGTACATTGATAACATGTACTACTTACAGTATCTTGCCGTATTTTGATCATTCATTTCAGTACAGAAACTGTCCTAGTTGCATTGATCTCACATACTAGCTCATGAGCTTACGGTACTTCCGTCAATAACGGCAGCATAGATACAGCGACAAGGCAAGTTTATTTATAGAGCACCATTTGTACACAAGGTAATTCAAAGGATAGGATCATTTCAAAAAATAATTCCATAAAAAAAACATGAAATCATGAAATAAAATTCCATGAATCATTCCATAAAATAAAGAAACACTTACAATATACTTATTAGGATGGCTGTGTCTTCCAGCACAAGATTTGGGCTCCAGTCGTCGGGTAAAAATGCTGACATCTGACAGCATTTTAAGTTTTTGAGAGCTGGGTACCCACTCTTCCGTCTGAGTGACGTTGAAACAGTTCCATAGGTGTCGTTAGTCCGCCAGAGAAATATCGTTTTTCATGTTAGCTGCTACAATAACAATATCGCTGTAGCTTGGTTAATATACAAGTCAGTTATACAAATGGTACACAGTTGCCGTTTTTTTGTGAGTGCTATAGCATCAAAATATTTCTTATGACGTCCATTGTTAGCTAGCTCATATTAACTCATTTTCTCGCACAAGAATGCACAGAAAAGGGAACAAAATATGTGTTTAAGTTTCACATGAGTATGAATGATAAAAAAAATGAATGATGAAAAAGTGGTGAGGACAGTATAAATAAAACACAAGAACGAAAGTAGAGATCTAGTAGCAAAAAAAATCGACTCTTAAAAACTCTCAATCATTAAATAATTTAAACCAAATATTGCCGGTAAAAGCAACTAAAATAGGAATTGAAGATTGAAAAAAAGAAGTAATAAAACAGTGTTGCCCAAATGGGGTACAGTAGATATCTAAAATAATGCACAGCTTTAGGTTAAAAAAAAACAACAAATTTTTAAAAACATGTTGCGTTGCAGCAGAAACAAAAAACAAAAAGTTGAGCGCTCGGCAAAAAAATAAAGTAAAACATCACACAGCAAAACACTGTAAGCCCCCCCCAACCCAAGCCCTTTAGCTGTTGCCATGGTGAAGAGAGGTTACTGAATTTGACCTATGCTATCATGCTAGCTTTAGTCCCACAGTAATTTCAAATAAGAGCGAGTGAGAGAGAGAGAGAGAGAGAGAGAGAAAGTGTTTCTCTGTGAATTGATTTGTCCCTATGTTTATGAGTAGATAAGTGCAGTGATGCTGAGATGGAGGGTTGTTTTCATGCGGTGACTCTTTTGTGTGTATTGTGTTTATCTAGGCCAATGTTGATGTTGCAAGTACTGTAGGTCTTTTTCTCCCAGCGGGGGGGTTTCTCTTTTTTTGTGTCTGTGTGCGTGCGGGGGCTCCCGTGCATGTGCGCCTGCAATTTGGTAGTCTTCATACCTCCAATCTGCGCCACAGGTAAGAATGACGGCATGGTATACACGTTGGAGACACATGATCGCACATCTAAGCGGCGGTGACAAAAAGCGGTAAACAAACAAAAACCAGTCCAGGATGTACCCTGCCTTTTTTGCCCAAAGTCAGCTGGGATACTCCCGCGACCCCATTGAGGATAAGCGGCATAGAAAATGGATGTATGGAAATATACATTCATTCATTCATTTTCTACCGCTTTTCCTCACGAGGGTCGTGGGGGGTGCTGGAGCCTATCCCAGCTTTCTTTTGGGCAAAAGGCGGGGTACACCCTGGACTGGTCGCCAGCCAATCACAGGGCACATATAGACAAACAACCATTCACACTCACATTCATACCTATGGACAATTTGGAGTCACCAATTAGCTTAGCATGTTTTTGGAATGTGGGAGGAAACCGGAGTACCCGGAGAAAGGAAATATACATAAAATACAATAATTTAATAATAATAATAATACATTTGAAATATTTAAAGATTTAAAACCTAATGTTTAGTAAACTCTCTTGTTTATCCCATGTGGAAGATACTAACTAGACGGCTTTGGAGTGAATTTGTCAGGTCTGCTGTCAAACGTTAGCTGAGGTGGGCGGAGACATGTCAATCATGGCTTTGACAGGGTCTCAAATTGCTTGTCATGTTGCTCGGCAGCCAAAGGAGCGGATAGCGGGGCTAAACAGGGAGGGTCAACATCTGCCCCAAATAGTCCCACCCCACCACCACCCTTAGTCCCGCTGAGGTCAGTCCGGGGGTGAACCAATTCTGTGTGTTTGGGTGTCGGCAGATGATGTGCTCACCTCTGTCAGTACTCCCATGTACGGGTCAGCAAAATAAGATGACTGGGGGGGTGAGGGTGAGGGGGGGGGGGTTAACCTGAGAGCCTGACTGAGTGTAATGTATATATAATGCATTGAGACACCAAACAAGGTTGTGTCCATCTTTTCTTCACTTGTCACAATGGTCAATGTACCAGACACCCAGTTGACCCTTAAAGGCCCCTTTTGGAGGGCGTTACGCAGGGGGTGACTTTGCTCCTGTACCTCTTTACCACACTTGTATATTCATCCTGTCCTCTCTTCATCTACCCATTATCACTCTTTTGTGAACTCTGTTGTGTAGTCCAGCTCCTGCCATCAGGGACACACCTCACCTTGCTACTTCATGTTGGATAATCCCGCGTGGCCTTGCGCTTAGTGTGGGGATGCATAATACAAATCCATTAAATACAGTTTCTGCGGCTTTACAATCCCTTGTGGTAACAATGTGATGCACCTGACGAAGGACACATGTATGTCGGTACCATACATTAAACATCACAGACGAGCGACGGTGTTTATCAACAAGTAGGACAGCTGTACAGTAGGTAGGTAGAATAAGTGAAATCAAATACTGTATTGTGGATGTCTTTTATTTGACAAATAGGAAACACTAAAAGTTCAACTTTGGTCGCATCAGACCACAGAGTATTTTCCCAAAGGTCTTTGGGATCATCAAGATGTTATCTGGCAACATTGAGATGAGCCTTAATGGTATTTTTGTTCAGCAGTGGTTTTTCATCTTGGAACTCTGCCATGCAGGCCGTTGTTGCCCGGTGTTTTTCTTATGGTGGAGTCATAAACACTAACCTTACCTGAGGCAAGTGAGGCCTGCAGTTCTTTGGATGTTGTTGTGGGGTCTTTTGTGACCTCTTGGATGAGTTAGTGCTGTGCTCTTGGGGTAATTTTGGTTGGCCAGCCACTCCTGGGAGGTTTAATCACTTTTCCATGTTTTCGCCATTTGTAGAGCATGGCTCTCACTGTGGTGTGCTGGAGTCCCAAAGCTTTAGAAATAGCTTTATTACCTTTCGGTCACTTTGTATTGTCATTTGTTTGGCGACCTGAAACATTTATGGTAATGGTTTTATTTCATTTGAACATGCATCAGATTACAATTGAATGCATCACATAATCAGTTCACAGTTCCACATGTCCAAAAGGAGTAGGAAGAAGCAAAGCTTATTAAATCCTACCCCTCCATCTGGTACTTTTACAATAAGTAACTGTTACATTTGTTCACTTCCTGCTTTCGTAATATAATTTAAGTTTTTTTTAACTTTATTTTATTAATTTTAATTTTTTTTCATGCTTTATTTTTTATTTAAGTGTGACAATCATGCAAAAACGTAAGAAATCCAGAGAGGGGCAAACACTTTTTCCACAACACATACCATTTTTTTGTATATAATAAAAAATATATTAACCTCAGTCGTGGATTTTGAAGTGTACACACGGTGCATTACAATTCAGAATTTTAAAAATGGCATAAATAAAAAAAAAGTGAATATAATAAAATGAGTTTTCTGCTCCAAAATCCTATCCAATCTCATACCAGACTCATAACAACAATACTGGTACTTGTAAGTAAAGAAAAAAGGAGCTTTCAGATGTCGTATAGCTTGACAAGGCTACTGACCGACAATACCGGCTTCCACAATCAACCAAAGGTGCTGTTCAGTCAATATCCTATAGAAACTGTGCTGCGGTTTTCCAAGGATAAATACCAACTCCAACCATCATCATCATCGGTGTCATGTCACTGATGTCAAGCCTGCACGTGACACGCTGATTGGCTGAGAGGTGTACTGCAAGGTTATGCCTCTTTTTTATTTATTTTTTATTCTGTTTTTGCAGAGTCTCACATAGTGCCTGTGTGTGTCTGGGTGTGCGTGTTATATGTGTGAATCCAGTGGGAACTACCATCTGTTGCTGAAGGCCAGGAGATCGTTGGGGCCGAACTGCCCTGCCCTTGTCAATGGCAGCTGTGTGTGTGTGTGTGTGTGTGTTCCAAGTGTATGCACATAATTGAGTAGTGTGTTTAATTGTGTCTGTAACAAGTTGCGTGCCAAACAGTAACTGCCATCATTTGTTGCCACTTGCGGTTTCATATCCATGCTCTTGTGCAGCAGAGGAGTGACTTCTAAACGAATGAATGAGTAATTAATGAATAATAATGATATTGAAAATAATTAGCTGTTCAAAATTTGTGATAAATCCTGTCGGGGCACCACCCTGAAACTGGGCAATAGCCAATTCACTGATTAGTGTCTTATCTGTCCCATAAGCAAGATTTCAGTTAACATATGGAATTATTATTAACAGTTAAATTAATAATACTACTACAATTACCATATGCATTCATGAACACAATTCTGAAGATCACCATTACAACACATGCATGTTGTTAGTACACTAACTAAATTTTGCACCAAGATCAGATATGCTAAGCTAATATGTAAATGATACCCAACCTTAAGTATAATGGTAAGTGCAGGCCCAGCAATGCTTAACATTGTTTTGTTCTCCTGAGAATTTAGTAGAATTTGTCAAAATTTTAGTTAACGTCCATCAAACTTTAATGTAGCTTGACCTGTCAAGGGTACCCCCTCTCTTTTGATCGTCACTCTTAACTGCTGCTCTTGCGCCCCCCTTCCACATCACCCTTTCCAATCCCAAGGGCAAGCCAGAGGCTGACAGCTTTGTTTGTATTCTCCACTAAGTGATTTTTAATCAACTTGTCTGCGTAAGTCCTCCTGAGGGTCTGAGCGTTTAAAATGAGGCCTGGTTGCATAGACGGGAGCAGCACTGGACAGCCCGAGACTTGGATGTTTTAGTTTTATGAACACAGCCTAGTCATTACTTACACAACAATGTGATTTTAATCACATTATAAATGTATATGGACTGTTTCAATGACATTCAGTAATAATGATATTAGTGTGATAATAAAACATGCAAATTACACTTAATGGTTAATTTCAACAACCATTCATCATCAGAAAAGCCTTCAGTACAAAACACAACACAATGAGTAGTATTTACGAGAAAACTGAAGTACATCAATGTCACGGAATAGGCAAAAACTCAGCCGTTGATACAGTAGAAACTCCATTTCTGGTACTTTGGTTCACGACCTACAGTATATCTCAGACAGAAGGTTCATGGTAATAATGGATACAAGCTCCTTAGAAACCCATGGAATTACACGTGGTGTCCCCCAAGGATCAATTTTAGGACATGTTCTTTTTAATCTTTACATGCTTCCACCTGAGAAATGGCATTATTTTTCTCCGGATGACACTTTTTCTCCAATTGATCCTCTTTTTAACTGTATTTTAAATATTAAATATTATATCCTGGGTGGGTGGCAGTCCCACTCTCAATCTAAATTAACGGCATTGTCTTTCACCATTATCACAAATAAGTATTCATTTTCTTTGATTGAAGTTTTATTCCACATATAAACAATATAACAAAAGTATTTTTTATCATCTTAAAAATATAGTATATAATAGTACACACCAGTGTACTGTAATTAGTAGAATGTGACGATATTAATCAATTCAATATGGAAAAAATAGTTAATTTTCTGAGTAAAATATGGAAAGTATATTGAAAAGATGGTAAATAGCGTTTTTTTGTGTAATTTTTTTTGTATTTGCTAGTCAGTGTTATTACCTGCAAAAGTTTAAAAAAAAAAAAGCTAAATTAAATGACAATATATTTTTTTCCATATTTTTATATTTTATTTTTGAAGTCGAAGAAAGCAAAAACAAACTGAAGTGGGCGCTTATGACTATCAGGCTGGCTTGGATGAAATAAACCCGTGTGTGGATATGTTTACAACAGCCTTTATTTAAAAGTTCACTTTTTTTTTTCTTTGTCCTTGTCAAGAAAATGAAGTTCATGTTTTATTCATGTCGAATAAAAGAAAAATCAAAATTTAACCATCTCAATGAAGGGAGGGGGTTCATATAATGCTAGCAGGGGGTCAGGGACAACATAAGTATGCTCTCTTCGTCTCACTCTTACTTCTTTCAACAACAGCATTGACAAAGTTGAGTGGGATTTCATTTTGTAAGCCGCCCCCCTCCCTCCTGTACACTAGCACTTCACTTCTTTGGAAGACTTTACTTTTCTTTGGAAGACAATATAGCAAGTAAAATGATACATTTTTGGGAGACTGTTTTCGCAGATCTATCTATTGGGTTAATGAGTTTATCCAAATGCGTTGCGTCTTAAAGATAACGTGTAATATACAGTATATTGTTAGAATCAGTTTGCACTATAATACACTTACACACAAAGCAGCTGTCCATTATGTAGGTCTTTAGCTCCCTAAAAACAAAAAAAAAAATCCGCTTCTGGCTGCCGTTTTCAAGAAAAAGTGATCATGACTGTTGCATGGCTACACACCGGAGACAGCCATGGACAAGCAGCTCATTAGCATTAAAGCTACAGACACACACAATGCTCTGGGCCTGTTTTCCGGTGGAAATAGTAAAATATTTTATCGTTTTAGCCTTACCGTGCCCTGAAATGATCACCGCCTTGTCAATGTCGTGTGACCAGAAGTGAGCGGTTGTGTACTTTTCCCGAAAAGCCAAAATAATATCTGAATATTTCAACTGTAATGACGCCCAATGAACTTTTTTCTGATTTATTTTTATTTTTTTATACGGCAAAGTGACTCACAGAAGTAGTTTTGGTATATCTGCATGTCTTACAGTGTCACATAGGTGTGCCTTATGTAGTATATGTAATTATCACACAGTCGTTCCCGTGTGGATGTGAAATATTTACTGATCCGATACTGCGTGGACTGGCTTTGTTTTTTTTTTCAACTCACAAAAAAAAAAGAAACAAGCATTCTTATGTGGAGAAGGCCTTAAAGCATCAAGTGTAGTTTTTGAACAACACACTTCCTATGCATTACTGCAGTTCTGAGAGTAAAACTGTAGAAACCTAGTGTAGTATTGGAAGTAAGTATTGTCACTGTTGAACATCCTTCAAGGTGAATGGCGAGTGGTATCTAATAGTACCCATCATGTGGAGAAAGTGTTCTTCCTTTCTGTTTTTCTCTTCAAGTTTCACTCTTTTGTCAAGAAAAGTTGTTGCCGACAAAGGGATAACAATCAATTGACAGAATTCCGTGTGCAATTGACGAATCAAAAGTGTACTGTTTGGCTGCAGCCAGCAGAGGCAATGTTGATCAAGTCGTAGCTAGTTTTCTAGTTCAGCAGATATTATTTTTCTCTGTAAACGCTGTCAAGTGTCATTAAAAGTCAAAAAGTGGATGACGGATATCCATCCTGGTCCAATTCTGATAAAAATGAAAGGAGCAGCACACGCAGACCACGGCGAAGCATAAAGTGAATGCATTCAGTCATCCTGTGCACAGGCGTCGTCCTGCCTGTTTGTTTGCTCCATACGAAGCTTTGGGGGCTTTCTTCGGCTCTTCCAGAAGCAGCTGCGGAGGAGCGGAGATAACTCTTAACTTTGTTTTGACACTTTTGATTAAGGACCATTGAAGGAACACCTGTATGGCGGGCGGGAACAATGCGGTGAGCCCATAGAGAGATTGATTTTGTGCATTAGAGAAGCTGCCTTTGTCTAAAGCCACAAGGCCTTTTGTTATGCTAACCAGGCCGTGGAAGATTTCCAATTCAATTTCACCTGAACGCTGGTCAGCCGCACGCTCCATTGTATGGCGTCCCCCCCCGGGCCCGGTACCCCACCTCCGCCAACCCCCCACCTCCTCCAGCACTGCCACTGCTGCTCCCCTGTCGTCTCTCAAACTGCAATTCAGCTGCCGAGAGGTGTGTGTGTGTGTGTGTGTGTGTGTGTGTGGCCTAGATTGACAGGCAACCGGATACCGTTGCCACAACATCCGAGGCATCCCGTCCTTGTGTGCACAGCGGGCCGTCGAGAGCATGGTGGCGAAATGAAATGAGATGATATTAATTATCCTAATCCTGATAGCCCTCTCTGGAGCCCCCCCGCCTGCGTCTCAGGAGAGGACCTGCATGGTCAAACGCAGAGAATGTCAAGGAAGTGAAAGTAAAAGCCAACAAATTCAGCAGAGAATTTGAACAAAAATGGAGCTTATACTGAATAAAGTGAGCCTATTGTTTGCTTTTCACTGTTTCA
Source organism: Doryrhamphus excisus (assembly GCF_037039965.1). Classification (NCBI taxonomy): domain Eukaryota; kingdom Metazoa; phylum Chordata; class Actinopteri; order Syngnathiformes; family Syngnathidae; genus Doryrhamphus; species Doryrhamphus excisus. The sequence goes on along the minus strand of NC_136368.1, from coordinate 16,374,054 downwards.
CGATCAGCCTTCTTTTACCAATATTCCATAGTTAATATTCCCTTAGGATAACATTGTTCTTATTGGAGACATCTTTGCTAACTCAGTTTAATAAAAAAAAACTTTGAATGAATGTCACGTTGTACTTTGTGAACCACTACATTGTCCTAATAACAAAAATGCACAGAAAGGTATTTAAAGTAAGTAACGATTATGCTCAGTTTTTGACCTTTTGTATTGAGTTGTGGACTCCTATAGAGCAACTACACACAATAACCAGTACAGAAAACTAGATGTTGCAGAATCTGCAACCATTCCAGCTGTATTCCCTGGGTCTGAGTTCAAAAGCGTTCATCTATTTAAGCATGACAGCCTTTATATGATGCGTTTTTTTTTAAGCACTATTATTGATAAAGGCATTAGACAGTCTGCCTGTCTGTGATGTCATTGGCTTCTGGGTATGTGGGATGTTTTGTACGCCTCTATATGGTAATGTGTCACACTACAGTATCAGTAATACTTTGTGACGTCGTCATCATAAAGTGCGGTGTATCCAGGTCAAAACTCATATGTAGGACTGTTACAAATACAGCCTCTGTTTTTAGCTGAATAGGTGCTAACAATACCAAAACAGAAATCCAAAGTGCAGCGCTCCTCCCAGAATTCATCACGTGAAGGATTTGGATTTTTATCTCGGTTATCTCCCAGAATTCTTAACAATTCCACATCCCGACGTGACATAGCGTAGTGTTGCTCTGGAATAGCGTCCCGAAAGCTCCCAGTCATTGTCTTGGGTTTTTGTGCTGTGAATTTCCAGGGAAAATACTTACGTATGACTGTGATTGGCTGGCGACCAGTCCAGGGTGTACCCCGCCTATTGCCCAAAAACAGCTGGGATAGGCTCCAGCGTACCCTCGTGACCCTACTGAGTTTAAAGCAGCATAGAAAATGGATGGATGGATGATTGACGGGTAGTTTAGCAAATTCTGACGAGAGAGGAGGAATCTTCAGGAAAAAAAGGCTTGAGCATAGACCAGGGGTGGGCAAATACTTTCACTTGTGGGCCGCATTGAGGAAACAAAATTGTCCGGGGGGGCCAGAACATATATATATTTAACTCACACACTATTTAATACTTATAATTTTCCTTGAATTTTTTTTTGTCTAATTTTATCTGTAAGTGTTATATACTATCAGCTGTATGTTTTCATGTCCCTTTTTTTCAGGAGCACTTTAAACATCACACCACATCTAACTACGTCATTTAATTTGACAGTTTTGTTGTTTTTTTTTACTAAATAAGACTTGCAAGTCATGTTGCCAGTTTGTATGTTAAAAGTTGAAATACTTAGAAAGCAACTGGCGGGCCGGATTCAAACGCTTGGTGGGCCGCATGTGGCCCCCGGGCCGTAGTTTGCCCACCCCTGGCATAGACGGTGTTCCAGGAAATATTGCTATTCATCCAAACATGTGACAAAATAAATATTACATAATTATGTGGCTCACGCTGATCTCCCTTTTGTTATTTCCTGATCGGAGGCCTAACCCCTGTGCAGTGACACGGCTTCCCAGGACAATGGAAAGTGAAACTGGTGAGCAGTTAGTGCATGGTCGATAGCTCTGAAATAAATCTGCATCAGCATCGATGTTTGCTTTCAATATTAACAAACCTACAGATATTGATATTGTTACTCTAGCAGCTAACACCAAAAACTATATTCATCTGGCGGAATAACAGGATGACTCGATAGCCGTTTGTGTCAGTGTCATTCACAGACGGAAGAGTGGATACCTAGCTCTCAATTTCACTACAAAGACCCAACAAGATGGAACATTTTTTACCTGATGACTGGAACAAACATCTTGTGCTGGAAGACACAGCCATCCCAAGGAGGGCGGGCATTGTAGGTGTTGTCTCTGTATCTATGCTGTTGTTATTGACGGAAGTAGCGTGAGCTAAATGCTCGATGTGAAATCAATTTGCTGAGGAAAGAATTTTCAGTAGTGTTTTAAATCATCAAAATACTACGAGATACTGCAACTATTACATATTATCATCGGTGTACTTGTTTTTGCATGATCTCGGCATGTAAATCAGTTGATAAAACACTCTTAAAGGTTTTTTTTAGAGGGCTTTGTAGTCAAAATAGGTGTGTCACAATGGCGTGCAATGTTAGCTAGCTCATATTAATTCGTTTTCTGGTGTTTATAATGCACAGAAAGGGCAAAAATACCCCCAAATTGCAGTTCCTCTTTAAGATTAATGGATTGAGTAAGGACCTCAAACAATGCACAAAGATGAGCCAATTCAAGAAACAATACAAGCAGTTGATGTTTGCTAAATACAAGGATGAAGAGTCTTGAACCAGTCATGATGTGCTATATATATCACTATATTGACACTTACTATGGTACCCATTATGTCATTGGATGGTCATATCACCTTGTACTTCGGTACGTGACAAAAAAATTAAAACAGTAAAAAACAAAACAAAAAAAAAACCTTAAACCATATTAGGAAAGCAGGAAGTGAACAAATGTAACAGTTACTGATTGTAAAAGTACCAGATGGAGGGGTAGGATTTAATAAGCTTTGCTTCTTCCTACTCCTTTTGGACATGTGGAACTGTGAACTGATTATGTGATGCATTCAATTGTAATCTGATGCATGTTCAAATGAAATAAAACCATTACCAAGTTTTCATATCGTTTTCATTAAAATACTCAGTTTTGGAGGGGTGTTATACGACTTGTGAGCTGTATAGGGTCTTTTTTTTTCTATTTCTTTGAGTGAGAGTTTCAAAATAGTATGTCCACTTGTGGATGATCTGTCTGTGTCAAAAAATCAGATAAAACTAAAGAACGAGCTCTTTTTAATGGAATATCTCTCCCGAAGAGCAGCAGATAATTGAACCAGAGGGGAAAAGGCTGTCTACATGAATAGGCCTGTATTACACAGAGATTTGCATTAAGATCAACTCTCCATGCGGGCAACATTACGCAACGAGCCGCGGCAACCGTCTGTGCTCGGTTTGAAGAAACGTATTAACTTAGCTCATTATTTCCATAACTCCTAATATTCTACAGTCCGCTGAATTTGATGGCATGATTTTTTTTCTGTGATGAAAAAAATAAAATAAACAAAGTTGATTGAAATCTTCTCCACTGGCTTATTTCTCCATCAAATGACATACTATATAATTTTCAGGAGGTATAAAATTAATTAGTATGTCATTTAGCAGTGCCTTTGCATGGTTGTTTGGCGTCCCGATCATTCTTTGTGTTGTCACATCCGCGCAAATTTGAGCAGAAAGACCTAATCCTGGCCTCAAGTGGGGGGTATGATATATTCAGAGCAAGGGCGGTTATCAATTTCTGAGTGATGAGCACGCTCATTTGATCCGCGCATCAATGTCATACAATTGTGATGTGCTCCCGGGGGTAGAAATTGTTTTCTAACCCTAAACCCTACCCACCTACCCTGGCACAGTACAGTTTGGGTCATGGTCATGATTGTTTTAACCAGGCTTAACAAGGAAGTTTACATTAAAAAGGGAAATCATTGATATTGTTAATAACTATAAAGCTAAAACATGATTGTAATAAACTGCTATAGTAGTTCCAATTTTGAATTCAAAATGGAGACAAACATCAATTTATAAACTACCGAGCTTATTACCGCAATTGTCAAAAATGATCAAGGAACTATTCAATTACATGTTGAATAAATTTATTTATTTGAATGGAATACTTTCATAAAGTCAATATGGATGCAGTGCTAACATTCCAACCTCCATGAAGGAAATCACTAATGCCATACACATCGTATAAAGTGTGCAGCTGCAGTATTTATGGATATGACAAAAGCTTTTGATAGATCAATCATGACATCCTAATAAAAAAAAAAATTACAACGGTATGGAATCAGAGGATTTCTTTTGAAATGTGTCAAAAGCCATCTTGCTAACAGGAAACGATATGTAAAGCTAGGAGAACACACATATGCAAGTTTAAATATTATGTGTGGAGTACTCCAGGGGTCAATCCTGGGGCCAGCTGTGATATGTGCGGCATGAGAGTGAAAGTAGTTCTCCTTTGCATGAATTCACTTTTCACGGTCGGGTCTGTGAATGAATTAACCGTGTTAAGCGAGGGATGTGCTGTTAAAATAAATGAATGATTATTTAGTGGTGGTCTAGTGGTTAGCGCGGAGACCTCACAGCTAGGAGACCAGGGTTCAATTCCACCCTCGGCCATCTCTGTGTGGAGTTTGCTTGTTCTCCGGTTTCCTCCCACATTCCAAAAAACATGCTAGGTTAATTGGCGACTCCAAATTGTCCATAGGTATGAATGTGAGTGTGAATGGTTGTTTGTCTATATAAGCCCTGTGATTGGTTGGCGACCAGTCCAGGGTGTACCCCTCCTCTCGCCCGAAGACAGCTGGGATAGGCTCCAGCACCCCCGCGACCCTCGTGAGGAAAAGCGGTAGAACATGAATGAATTAATGTATTGTTTCTGGTGGCACGGCGGTCTAGTGGTTAGCGCGGAGACCTCACAGCTAGGAGACCAGGGTTCAATTCCACCCTCGGCCATCTCTGTGTGGAGTTTGCATGTTCTCCCCGTGCATGCGTGGGTTTCCTCCCACATTCCAAAAACATGCTAGGTTAATTAATAGGTATGAATGTGAGTGTGAATGGTTGTTTGTCTATATGTGCCCTGTGATTGGCTGGCGACCAGTCCAGGGTGTACCTCGCCTCTCGCCCGAAGACAGCTGGGATAGGCTCCAGCACCCCCTGCAACCCTCGTGAGGAAAAAGCGGTAGAAAATGAATGAATGTATTGTTTCTGTTGTATTATTCTTCTGTGTTGGAAGGAAATTAGTGTATTGGTTGTTCTTGTTCAGCAGTCCTTCAAAGTAGGCATGCCAGAATTGTGTTTTGAGTTTTTATATACCTGAAAAATGACACACAAACTCAAAATTTGGACATAGATGGTTTTCATTGGACAGCAATGATCTCATCCCCCATCCTCCCCGACACACTCTCAATAGGCTTGCAAAGTACATTTTTGTTCTCTTGGGTTTTTTTATACCAATTTTAATTCCACAGCTGCATATCTGAGAAGCAGGATTTCCTTGGTTGGCTTCCCAAAAAATGTTCTTTCTCTCCATGGTACTGAACCCCCCCCCCCCCCCCCCTCACTTATATCCTCCCTCACCCATTTCATCGCCTTCTCCTTACCCCTACAATCCCTAACCTCCATCCCCGACACCCTTCCCTTCCGTTGCCCGGGGGTGCTGATTATTTACGTGGATATATACGCCGCCATCCGCTGCCAGATCCTGCCAGCCCGCCGAGCCTCTTTCGCGACGCCCCTCCCCTCCCCTCCCCGCCTCCCCCACCCCCACATAGCAGCATCCCTCTGCTTAGAATAACCAATCTGATGATGTGACAGTTTCTTTCTCCCCGTAGAAAATCTGCCGCTAACCCTTTTTCTCTCTCCCCGGCTCGCTTTTTTTTTTTTTTTTTTATTCCAGCGTTGTTTGACATGAAGGCTTTCAGCTTGCCACCTCCGCAATCCTCATTCTATTCGCTTTGGTACGGGAATCTTAATACTTGGCAGAGGGTGCTGAAGAAGGTGGTGATGGAGGGATGGCGACTGAGGGGGAAGAGTTTAAAAATATATATTTTTTGTCAAAACACACTCTCTCTGTCTGTGCCCAGCTGTTAACTTTGATGTATTTGAAAGTGGGGGGTTTTCGTGAAACTTTGCAAAAAAAAAAAAAAATGCGTTTTAGCCATTTACTTTGGTTGCCATGGAGCTAACAAGGAGCAAAAAGGTCATAGAGTGAAAGACAAGACAGGACAAACAAACGTTCGATGATACTGGTCGACTTTCCAGGTTGTTCTATTTCAAAGCAAATTGAACACATTTTTTCCTGAAAAAAATCTACATTTGGACACTGAGTTTTTTTATGAATATGTCAGCTTGTGAAACCAACAATTTTGTCATTGCATGTAGTAAATTATTTTTTCTAATGAAAATGAATCCTAGAATATAGAATTTGCATTAAAATCTGCTCTGTACAAAGCATTTAATTAATTGTACTGCTCATCTACTCAGCAGTTTGACCCTTTCCTTTGTCACATTTTAAGATTACTAACTGTAATAATAGTATAAACGGAGTTCAGTGTAATAACAAACCCTTTGAAGATGCCTGGCACTCATAATTGAATGGAATAGATGAATGTTTTAGTCTTGTAGAAGTAATGTAGGAATTAAAGTGTTGTATAGCGTTATTTACAGTTATTTACAGGTCTGAAATCAGCCAATACGGATCACATGCATTAATTATACTCCTTCACCTTTGTCGACTGCTTGTATTTAATTACGACTAGCGAAATGTAACACGCATAAATACAACCATTTGTTGTTGGAGTCTGAACAGCTACATGTTTTCATCTGACAAATCTTGAGTAACTTTGATCAAATGAAGAATTAAAAGATATTTTGCTGGGATATTAACACGTCGCTGCAGCCGTGTTAGAGACCCGTACACTTGCTGATGCTGATGTTTAGAACACCAAAGTAGATAGATACAAGAATATCATGATGAACTCAATACTTTCATCAGATATCCAGTTCTATGTACTGTATGTATTTCCTTTCAGTGCCAACTATGTCACTTCATCTGTGTATTACGCCCTTCCTGCGCATCTGATGCCAATCACACTTGCATCATCACCGCATTCGCTTGTTTTTATATAAGATTTCACTTTGCCCAGTGGTGTGATTCGATGGTGGTCATTCAGTTAGTTATTTGTCATCAGTGTCATTGTCGCACAATCATACAGTTGGACTTTTGCCAATTACCATTTTCTCGTGTTGCATTCGGATCTGTGATTCTTAGAGGAGGTTAATCAACGCTCTCTTGTTTCATTGTCTCTGCTAATGTGTCAGCCACAAGGGCCCGTTCCGTCTGTTGTTGTTTTTCATTTGCTCAATCTCTCAGACTTGAGGTAAGAGCTGTCCGCCTCCTGATAACGAAAGTAATGGATGCTTTTTTTTGTAGAAAAGCTGCATTTTTAATTAACAGTTTCTGTAGGAAATATAACAAAATATAGTATTTGTATTATTGAATATGGAACATTATGTGCCATTGTTTGGGAAAAGGCTGCAAGGTGTTGAGTGGTTAGCATGGAGGCCTCACAGCTAGAAGACCCGAGTTCAATTCCACACTCAGGCATCTCTGTGTGGAGTTTGCATGTTCTCCCCGTGCATACATGGGTTTTCTCCGGGGATTCCGGTTTCCTCCCACATTCCAAAAACATGCTAGGTTAATTGGTGACTCCAAATTGTCCATAGGTATGAATGTGAGTGTGAATGGTTGTTTGTCTATATGTGCCCTGTGATTGGCTGGCGACCAGTCCAGGGTGTAGCCTGCCTCTCGCACAAAGACAGCTGGGATAGACTCCAGCAGATCCCGCGACCCTTGTGAGGATAAGCAGTAGAAAATGAATGAATGTTTGGCATGAATTTGTACAAAAATAATATACATTTTTAATAGAAAATGTGCACCTTGAAGAACTTGAATTGTTTTTAATGAAAATGAGACAGCAAATACATTTTGTACAATTAGTAACGGCAATGTTAGTAGAAATGCTACAATTGATGTCAGGGTCGACGTAAAGGTAGGAAAAGTCAGGGCAATTCCAAGGGCCCCTGACTGACAGTATTTTAGGATGGGTACTGTTCAAGTTTTCTTCCTTGCCTCTGTCGCCAAAAAGTTGAAAGGTTAATATATTATATATGTAAGTTTTCAAAGTCTTTCATAAATATTCAAAACATTTTGGAATTGCTGCATGGACAACTCACTAGCAGTAAATACATATTACACTGCTAGCATTCAACAATATAAAGCATAAAGTTGGTGTTATGTAAAGTTGGGTCAGGTAAAATTCTAGACCAGCCATCACCAAATGGCGGATCTCGGTAGTGATGGCCGTTTATGGACCCGTGACCAATTAAAGTGAATAAGAAATATAATGACATAATAGTAGAAAATGAATGAATATAGTCATGCTCGATGACGCCACTGAAAATGATCCAATGAAATCATTGGTTTACCGATCCATCCAGCCATTTTTGGTGCCGGTAATCTTCGAATAGAACCATGGCTTGCTTAAAAGTAAAAAATTAATCGAGAAAAACGAACACATCTGTGAAACGCCACCTCTGATTCCCGATTTGCAATAAAAACCGACAATGGAACAATAACCCAATAACCTTTGTCCTTTCATTTCCATTGTTGGCTCGCTACCAAGGAGCTAACACACTTTGTTTTCTACATTGATTTTGATCATTCCCATAAAAGCACACCCATAATTCTATACACTCTAGAGATTTATCATGACATAGAAACCACGTCTTATCATGTTGTGTGTTTTATTAATGAAAGTAATAATAGTCATAGATATAAAACAGCATGTAGAAAAAGCCTGAGGTATATTAACATGTATGGCAGCACTGACATCCCCGTCCGCACTGAGCTGCTAACAATGTGAGAATCTCTTTCTCGGCATGCAGAGCAGCCCGCCGGCCCCTCATTCACCCCCACCCCCCCACTGTGAGGCGGAGCAGGCAGAGCTGTCATTGTTTAACGCCTCCCCTGATTAGTTTACTCTCGCCTGATTAGAAATTAATTAAAATGATGACACAGATCCCAGGGCGAGGTTTTGGTGATGATGCTGGGAGAATGGGATGTGGGGGGGGGGGTGATGATGGAAGACCTGGAATGAGGGACGAAAAAGTCAGTGGGGGTGTTCTGGGGAGGGGGGTGTGTGGGGTCCAGAACATTTAGATGCAAGGCTGTGGAGTGTGTGGCAAGCAGGGCTAAGTGTTTTGGGACTGTAGGGTGGAATGGGGAGGGGGGGGGGGCAAACAGGACTTAATGAGTGACTCTTGTCGCAATCAGAACATCATTTCCTCATGCATTCTAATGAGCTGCATGTTTCAGAGGAGGTGGGCTCTAATTTATTCAATATATTTTGCGTATTCACCGTGTTTATTTAATAACAGGATGGCGTTGTGAGGGAGGGGTGTGTGTGGGGGGGTGGCCGTTAATCAACAGCCTTCACATCCCGCCGCAAAATATTCCGGAGTGACTTTTCTCATGTCTTCTTCAGGACAACATTTTGTGGCATTATTGCATTCGCACGTATGGAAGTGTGGTGAAATCACATGACTTACCAGTATTACACTGAAGCCCCCCCCCCTCTCCAAACCCCCGATAACAATCACACTTGTGCCTTTCTAAACAAGCTTATACGGACGTCACCCACGCACGGATGAGCCTGTAATTCGCTGTGCTAATAACGCTCCCTGGAGCCCTGTTATCCCATCACAGCCGGTTTGGATGATTCTCCTTCCTCCCTCCTTCCAACATCTCTTCCAAGCGAAGGTTGCCCCGGGATTCCCACTTTAAACCCACTGGGGGATGTTTTAGAGCTGAGGAATGGATAAAACCCTCAGAGTGGACACTTGCGTGGTAATTGCTTGGTATTTTCCACTGTGGTGTTTGTACTCATGCAGTAAAGTGTATCCATAGCTGATGAATCCATTGAAGTTTTAGTGCGGCCTGGGGGTCATTTTCGGCCCGCAACTTGCCGTTTGGTCCTAAATTAAATAAGTCCATTATTAATAAGATTTTGTAGTGGTAGGTTACCGGGACATAATTCACCCCGGAACTATCGATAGGGAAGGTGTTGCCACCCGGAGGGGTAGGCGCGAGGGACGGGGGTTTTCCGCTACCTGTTGTGGCTTTCATGTCTTTCATGCATTTACGTAGCAAAAGAGTGCAAGTTAATGTTGGCAAGAAAAATAAAGTTTTCTCCCAAATTCGGCACTCCACCTCAGACTCCAGTTCTTCGGCGCTTCAATTTGCTAATAACTTTTGGATTTAATAACAAACCCTTTGAAAATGCCTGCCACTCAATTGAATGGAATAGATGGATGTTTTAGTGTTTAGTCTTGTAGAAGTAATGCAGGAATTAAAGTGTTGTATAGCGTATGAAAAAGTAATTTACAGGTCTGAAATCAGCCAATACCGATCACATGCATTAATTATACACCTTCACTTTTGTCGACTGCTTGTATTTAATTACGACTAGTGAAATGTAACAAGCATAAATACAACTGTTTGTTGATTAAAGGTGCTGAGGAGTCTGAAAAGCTACATGTTTTGATCTGACAAATCTTGAGTAACTTTGGTTAAAAAGCCATAGCATTTCAGTATGTGGAATCAAACTATGGAATGGATTGAGTAAGGACCTCAAACAATGCACAACGATGAGCCAATTCAAGAAACAATACAAGCAGTTGATGTTCATGATGTGCTATACATATCACTATATTGACACTTACTATGGTACCCATTATGTCATTGGATGGTCATATCACCTTGTACTTTGGTACGTGACAAAAAATTAAAAAAAAAATTAAAAAAAAAAATTAAACTATATTAGGAAAGCAGGAAGTGAACAAATGTAACAGTTACTGATTGTAAAAGTACCAGATGGAGGGGTAGGATTTAATAAGCTTTTCTTCTTCCTACTCCTTTTGGACATGTGGAACTGTGAACTGATTATGTGAGCACCTTTGGTTGATTGTGGAAGCCGGTATTGTCGGTCAGTAGCCTTGTCAAGCTATACGACATCTGAAAGCTCCTTTTTTCTTAACTTATAGGTACCAGTATTGTTGTTATGAGTCTGGTATGAGATTGGATAGGATTTTGGAGCAGAAAACAAATTTTATTATAGCCATTTTTTTAAATTCTGAATTGTATATGGTAAAACAATACATTTAACTGAAGTAATGCACCGTGTGTACACTTCAAAATCCACGACTGAGGTTCATATATTTTTTATGATATACAAAAAAATGGTATGTGTTGTGGAAAAAGTGTTTGCCCCTCTCTGGATTTCTTACGTTTTTGCATGATTGTCACATTTAAATAAAAAATAAAAAATGACAAAAGTTAAAATGAATAAAATAAAGTAAAAAAAAAAACTTAAATTATATTAGGAAAGCAGGAAGTGAACAAATGTAACAGTTACTGATTGTAAAAGTACCAGATGGAGGGGTAGGATTTAATAAGCTTCTTCCTACTCCTTTTGGACATGTGGAACTGTGAACTGATTATGTGATGCATTCAATTGTAATCTGATGCATGTTCAAATGAAATAAAACCATTACCATTTTATATGCCATCAAATGATTAGGGTTTTGGGTAAAGGACGGGTCCAGAACAGGGTGGATGTGACTTGAAAACTTTTCCAAAACATGAAGGTTTATTTTGTTTTACTGTGAAGTAAATGCACCGTTAATAAGCATGTCCTCTTAGTAGCTCCCTCACGTAACAGTGTGGTAGTGTCATGTCTACTCTCTTTCTTCCCCCTCCTTATCCATGTCGTAATATATATAATCAAAGGTTGGAAAAGTGTGTTTGTTAGGTTTGGGAATGGAGGGAGGGGACGGAGGGGTTTGTAGAACCTGGTGAGTTTCCCATAGCAATGAGGGCCCACCGTTCTCCTGGTAACCTAATTGGCATGTGTTTCCTGGCCGGTCTTATTATGGCCGCCTCCTAATCACTGTCCCCATGCAGCCCCTAACAAGAGCGAGCTACAGTGTAGCCGCTGCTGCCACCACTGCTGAAGGGGCTTTTGTTGTTTTATTTCTTTCTCTTCCTCTCGTCTGTCCTCGTCCACCCCCCCCCCCCTCTCCTCGCCCTCCTCCTCCTCCTCTTCAGCCTAACTGGCCTGATTATACAGACCAGAAAGTACATGTGTGCTTATGAATGTATTTTTTTTTTTTAAACGCAGAAGCAGGGAAACTCTCCTCTCTTGCCCGACTGTGCAGACCGTAATTGGGAAATGCTTTAAATAATTTCTAATTACAACAAGTGCGGTAATAATTGGCGGGATAATCTGCGGATTAATTAGTGGGGTTGTGTGTATGTGTGTGTGTGTGTGTGTGCTCGGTCAGCACGTGTGTGTGTGTGTGTGTGTGCGCCCCACACTCCTGTTGAATGGAGCCCAGGTTCTGCAGCTTGCTAATGGAATCCTGCCCACTTGAGGAGGTCTGTCAAGGACGGAGGCCAAGACAGAAGCAGCTTTGTTGGCCAAGTTTGACTGTGGGTGGCCCCCCCCTACCCCAGGATCCCCATTGCCACCCTCTCCCCACCCCCACCCCTCATTTGTATCACGACGGGCATGCGGTCCCCCCTCCCCTACCCTAACCACCGTATTTAACAGCTAACCTCACCTCGCCCCCCATTTGTATCACACGGCCGCCACATCCACAGACGTACCCCGTCCCCTTCTACCCATCTTTCCTTTCTTTGGCTAAATGACACATTTTATTTCCTTTGACCTCCTTCCCCCCCGCCACCTTCTGCGCTCACCATCTTGTGCCCTCCTCCACCTTTCCCTCTTCCTGCCTGTAACAGAAAGAGGGAGCGCGACAGTACCCTGCCCTCTTGAGTTGTGTACTTCTACCAGGTTCACCGTCTAATTACTGCATCCTTTCCTCTCAGGGAAAAAGGGGGGGATAAATAAAGGGAGCAATAAAGTGTGTGGGGGAAAAAAAAAAACGAGCCACTTGTTGCTCCAAGCAGTTCACTTTGCACCACTGCATCCTTTCTAGTACTGTAGATTCAGCGTACAGAAAAGTATATAGTACTTCAAAATGAAATCAAAGTAAGGTATTATTGTTGGACATCTGCCTTTATTGTGGTCGTCACCTTGATCAAACGATGCAACACACTCTCCCTCCCATCACCCTCCCTCTCCCTGCTCCTCCTCCTCCTCCTCCTCCTCTGTGACAGATGGCTGTCAAAGGCGTCCAAATTGGGAAGCGGGAAGCAAGTAAACAAACGAGGCTCCGATCAATATGGCAGCCTAATTGAACAGTGACACAAACATGTTGCCGCCGCCTGCCTTCCATCATCTTTCCTTTTTTTTCTTCTCCGCAAAAACACTCATTGGCCTCTGTATTAGGTACACCTGCGAATTTACTGCAAAGCAGTAAAAAAATGTGAACGTTGGGGTCAGTGAGTGCACATTAAAATAGGGAAGGGGGTGTATATGGTGGATTTGGGGGCTCCAAGTCTGGCTTCCGGTTTTTGCATTGTGACATTTACTGGCCCAGGACAAGGACATACCCTTTCACTTTCCCTCCCAGTTAATCAGACTGGTTTGAAAGGGAGGCTGATAAGGCCATTGTCTGCCTGACAATGTCTTGGTGATAGGCCCGCAGTGGCCAACTGTGGATGGCTGGCCGTCTTCTCTTCCTTGCATCAAACCGTCCCGTTATTCCCTCATGGTGCCCCCCCCCTCCCTCTGTGCCCCTTTCCCAATCCTGAAACACTTCTTAACCCTTTTCTCAAAGCTCTCTCAGTGCCCCCCTGTTGCCTTTACCCACCTCGCTATCCTCCCCTGACCTCGCTCCTTGCCTCGCCTCTTCTCTCGGCCTCCATTGAGCGTCCGCAGGGCCACCAGAGGGAACTCATTAGTGCACTGCTCCCAGGTTAATTGGCTCGCTGGAAGAAAAGAAGCCTGGGACCAAGACATGAATGAGAAGAACACCCACTCTGTCCGCGGAGAAAAGGAAATCGACCTGTGTGCTTCTCACGCTGGCAGCTCCTCTAAACAGTGATGCAGCTGCTGTCAGGCCAGATGTGAACCAGGCCGACTGATTAATACCGCCGGTGGTGCTAAGTGTGTGTAGGAGGTGGGCGAGGCCTTGGCCTCTATTGTTGGCGCTATCTACCGTGAAGCTATATAACAAATCTGCACGGCGCCCCGTGTGACAGCCTCATATTTTCTCGAAGAAAAGAAACACGATAACCATCAAGCTGAACTCAAAGTGTTATCCGTAAGCTATCACCACGCAGATACAACCTGGATTTGTGTGTGTGTGTGTGTGTTTGTGTGTGTGGTTTTTGGACGACAAGGGCGTGCTTCATCCCGGTGAAGCCCTCAATGTCCTGAAACAGAAGGAAGTGACTCTTGAGGGAGTGTGTTGGAGCACCGGTGCTTGTGACAATTCCATGAGGGCATGAGTGCGTTCTAAAGTGCTGTCCAGTCTTTAATTAACCACCCTGCTTCCTGTCGCATCAGGCCAGCCCGAACATGCGGCACACGAGTAAGGCCACTGCAGACCCCCACCAGGGTTGAACTGTAAACAAATGTCGAAAAAAAAAAAATAGTTGAGCATCCTATTTGTGTGTCCTAGTTTACGATACACCAGTAAGTCATGGCGGTACGATTGCATTTTGCAAACGGACAAACTTCTACCAACAAAAGTGGTGGAAAGAAGGATCAGGCGCCATATTTTATATTTTCAGGCGACTACTCGGTTTTCTTTGGTTGTTATGCACCAAAACTTGGTTAATCACCATACAGTAGTCTCGTTATATCGATATCGGTTATAACGAATTACTACTTATTAGGATACTATTTTCATTTCCCGGCAAATTTCTAGTCTTTTATGATATAATTAGTTCCGTTAGTACGATACAAGGTTATTATGATAATCCGGTTACTACGATGCCCTTTTCATCTCCCGCCAGCCAATTTGGTCTGCTTATATCGATACAAAAGCAGCTTAAATCAATCTTTGCTTAAGGATTTCAATACCAAAAAAGAACACGGCGAACGGCTGCTTCCAGTCAACTTTATTTTTCACACTTCCACCACCAGAGCACAGCACACACACCGATTCCTGGTTCACAGGTCAACCCGCCCCACATAGCTGGCCAAACACATGCCTGCAACAGAAGAACCAACTGACATAGCATACACACCTATTCCAACGAAGACACAAGCATACAAATACATGTATTTAATTGTGTTGTATTCAGATATCTTTTTATCGCTTGCAATAATCACTGTTTTTCATATGTACATGCTGGCGTTCGTGGCATGTGTTTGGCCAGCTATGTGGGGCGGGTTGAGCATGACCTATGAACCAGGAAGTGCGGGAATCGGTGTGTGTGCTGTGCTCTGGTGGTGGAAGTGTGAAAAATAAAGTTGACTGGAAGCAGCCGTTCGCTGTGTTCTTTTTTTGGTATTGAAATCCTTAAGCAAAGATTGATTTAAGCTGCTCGACATTGTTCTATACTATAGAACAATGTCGAGTGCATTATTGCCCACTTTTAATGCAGTTCGGGGCAGGATCGGATATATGGATAGTCCGGTTATATCGGTATTTTTTCCGACTCCCGAGAATATCGATATAACGAGACTTTACTGTATTTGTATAAGCAGGTTAATTTTTATTGTGGTTCATGAAAAATGACTTAAGCCCTAGTAATAGGACACTAGCATATGTATTTTGGAATGGGCGTTTAAACTGTTTCATCGGTACCTAGCTGTGTCCAAGTAAATGTGCCTTTTTGTCTGATGACAATAAAGTTTTGAGGAACTTGGATTTACGAATTTTCAAACATGTCACTGCTATTTCTGCTAGTTCTACTTTAAATGTGTCTACTTTTGTCAGAGATGCAAAATAAGGAAACAGACTACAGTTAATTTTAATATGTGGGCCCCCCCCCGGACAGACAAGTAATGCCCAAATAGGTGGTGTAAAAATGGACTTTGTCATGTTTTGTAGTATAGTTTGAATGAATGAAGGTTAAGACAATGCGTGTCCTCACACAGCCCCCCCCCCCTTCCTAGCCTCTCTTCTTCTTCTCCTTTTTGCTGTGGTCCCTCCCCTGGTGAGATGATAAGAGGATCAGTGTTTGGCACGGTGTTGGTATATTTGTACCAGAGGCCTGGGACTCCTCATACTGGCTGCACCTGACACACTGACGATGATGACGAGGATTAGGGCAACACTTTGTCCCATCTTCTCCTTCCTCTTCCTCCTCCTCTTTCCAGCCATGATTCTGGCTTAGTTTGTTGTTGGACCTTTACTCTCTTGTAACCGCCACTCCAGCCTCTCTCTCTCTCTCTCTCACACACACACACACACACAAAGCACCCCCCACCTGCCTCCTTGTCTTTTCAGATGGGAGAAAGCAAAAAGCAAGATGGGGAATGGAGGGTGGGCAAGGGGGGGTGCATAGATTTACCGCCATTGTGTGTCAATCATTTTCTGTGTGTGTGTGTGTGTGTGTGTGTGTCCTAGTGATTAGCTCTATCCAATACTGGGTTTGTGCTGGTGATATGCAATAATAATAATAATAACAATACAGTAAGACAGGGTGTCCAAAGTGCAGCTTCAGGGCCATTTGCGGCCTGCAGGTTATTTTTTTATTGGCCTACAATAAATTGTAAAAATACACACAAGAAAAAAACACAACAAAATTTAAAAAAGGAGCCAGAAAAAAAGTTATGATGGTGTTAGTGACACAAAACTGATATGCAGGCTTTAAAAAAATACATAAATCAAACTTCTTAGCATTTTGGGTTGATTTGAACTTTTTTTCTGAAATAATATTAATAATGCCCCCCCCCCTGCAGTAAGTCCTTAAAGAGTGTGCATGAGTTTGTTACATGTATTCACACTGTTTTGGTTCGGAACATTTACACAACAAATACAATATCTTCGATTATGGCTAGGGTTGATGCCAAGGAGAAGTCAGAGCTCGAAAACCCTGTTCCATCATTAAAGTCTCCTGTTTAGGAACACTTGGCCTTCTGGGTATAACACATATAAATGCACAGAGGAAGTAGAGAAGATGAAGTTGAAAAAAACTTATTTTTTTATAATAGTATTCATTGAAGAATTGCCCGTTAATTGCCGTTTCATTAAAAAAATAATTTCAGCTGTTTTCAAAAGAGCTAAGCTGTTTTATGTTTTGCATTTTGTCCCCTTACTTACTTCTCCCCCTCCAAACTGTGATTATGATATAATATAAACGCAGCAATACTTTATTGGTTTTCAAGAAATATAAATTCCAAACCCGCTATACTACTTTTGGTCACTTTCTATGATCATTTTCTCTTTTTTAAACTACTTTTTCTAGCTCACCATCTCCCTGCAGGAACACTCATCCATGCATCCCTCGCTTTTTTTTTTTTTGCCGGTGTCATAAGTGGGTGTACAGAGTATCGCCTTGAGCTGCAGCTGAACATGAGAATCAACACAAACTGGGGCAGTGACAGTCTTTAAATCGGCTTTAGATCACTATGAAAAGGTAAAGGATTAGGATGCTTTCTGCCGTCATGAAGAGATAGGAGGACGCCGTTTTGGAGGAGCGCCCACTCCTCTCCTCTCAGCCCACTTTGGGGACGGGAAGGGGTGGTGGGGGGGGGGGGAACCAGGCGTCTATCTTCTAATCTTCTAAAGCACTCTTCTTTTGACGCCATTTGCATGTAGCGAGGCCTACGTAGTTAGCATACGCTCGTGTTCACGGGCTTCAAAGCCTCTCCACTGTGATGGAGGATGAATGTGGCTTATGTGTTGTACGCTATTTCACCATTTTACCCCCACTCTTAAAGGCCTATTTATAGGCCATTGTCATCTTGATACTTGCTTTTAATTTGAGTCATTTACATACTGTATTTGACTTGTGTTTTATTTTGTATAGTGTTTTTTTTTATATTGTTTGGATATATGTGTGTTATTTTACTCTGACAAGAAATGCTGTATTCATAATAGAATACATAATAATAATAATAATAATAATAGAATATAATAGATTAAGTAATATCTCGGATTTCATATAAAATTGTGTCAACGTGTCCAAAAATGATGTGAGAATAAGAGCTTATTTAACCCTACCTCTTTTCTGATCAGCAGTTTGTTCACTTCCTGTATTTAAAATGTCACCATTTCTAATTGGGAGGGAAAGGAATAATGAATGAATGAATGTACCAATAGATGGCTTATGAAGTGATGAAATTAAAACAGTAAATACATATGAAAATTAATACAATATTAACAAATAAATAAATACAGGAAATACATCTATTCATATCCTGTTTTATATTTTGCACTGTATATGTGCCACAAAGTATTTTACTAAATGTATGTATTCAATGAAAACAAATCTCTCCATTCTCAGTGTGTGCTGCCATCTTGTCCCAGAGAGCATCTCCAAAACCAAACAAATGAAATTTCCCCAAAGTAAAACGTTGCTCTTGTTATTCAGATTCAGCTGCTTTAAGGCTCCTTTTGTGTTCCTCTAATTATTCTCCGCTATCAGGACCGTCCACCGGGGTAATTAGTCACTTCTCTCCTATAAGAAAACTGATTCTTATCAGTCTTCACTCTGACATTTATGTAAAAAAAAGATACATATATGTTGGTTTGGTTTAGGATACCCATGAGTTAGTATTTTTATTTTTAATTTGCTTGATAAATTCCCACTGTGATTGCAAAGAACAAAATAAATCAATGAAAGTGGAAAGTGATAAATGAACCATATCCTTTGCATGCATGCTTGGCAACCTTGTCAAATGCGACTGTTGCAGGAAACTTGACACTTTTCAGTAGAACCTACTCAAATGCTCTGTTGATTCATAGAAAAATAATGAAATCACCCCCCCCCCCCACCACCACCAAAAAAGTACTCTTTTGTCAACATTCAATATTTTAATTTAATGGCTAACACAATTTAGTTAAGTACTATAGGGAATACATTTAATATAAAACAAATGTTTTTTTATAAAATATATATTTAGTTTTTTATATCTGAATCAAGAGCAAATGCAAAAAATAATAATTATTGGTTATGTTTTAATTATTGATATCCATATTATTATGTTAGTACAAGCAGCATTTTGAATCCAACTGTTTATATTTCTACACTATACAATTTTTCTGCCTTTTTTTCCTGCATTGAAGGAATTTATCTAATAGTTTTCTTTGGTTTTATTTTCAATTCATTTATTATTTAACATGTTAAACACAGAAAGTGAACAAACGATCTCCGAGACACTGAGAAGGGGGAGGATTAAATAAACTCTGCTTCTTCCGACTCCTTTGGGACATGTTGAATTGGGCAAGTTTAAACGTCTTGTTTCTGATGTGGCTTTATTAATCGGGCGTGTCTCATATGTGCAGGTCGTAGCCTTGTAAGTACTTTTCCATCATAAAATGACAACATCCTTCATTAATCGTCTTGCTAATACACCTTCCAAACCCTCATACAGACAAATGGAAGGATGCGTTTGATACATTTTGTGCATTAAAGATGCTAAAAGTAATCTAGAGTAGGTCAATTTGGCTAAGTTGCGTCCACATCTTGGCTTCTTGGTGTTATAGTTGACAATGCAAATTTGTGTATAATTTGCGAATAATACATTTTTAGTCGATGCTAAGGGTTAAAAAAATTAACTGCCGTGCTGAAAATGACCCCCAGGCCACATACAGTATAATGCAGCTCCGACGATGCAATGCTGGAATCAAAAGTGTCCAGATCAGCATCTCTCAGGATGACATTGGAAGTGTATGATGTCTTAATTGTAATCAAGATGGGGACACAGTATGTGTGTGTGTGTGTATGTGTGTGTGTGTGACCTAGTATCTGTGGCTGGATAATAAAGTCATTTTTTTGAGCTTGGGTAAAGAGGGGAGGGAGCGAGGCTGTTTTTTTTTTTTAATCAGAGTCACTGTGGCCGTTTTTGTTGTCACCCGCCTCGCAGACAGCAGACAAAGTGGCATTTCCTGACTGTTCCCATCCCCGTCTGAGTTATCTGACACCCCCAAAATGCGACTGCCGGTAGCCAGAAGAGGTGAAGGGAAGGGGGGGGGGCGGTACGGACAGACGAACATGCACCCCACTCCCCCACAGCCCTTTCCTTCCTTCGACATCCCACTAAGGAGATGGTTTCTTATCAGATGAAACGAGGAAGTTTATTTTATGGACTAAATCTGGATTGGGGGGGGGGGTGACGGAGGGGGGGTACAGAAATGACACATCCCTCGCGGACACAAAGGGGAGAATGAGATTAGTCCTCCAGCAGCATATATGGCTTTAGTTCAACCTGACAGGCAATGGATTGAAAGGTCATGAAATAATAATCCCTCTATTCTTCCTTCCGCTCTAATCCTACCAAGGGTGTGTTTCACTATGGGAACGTATGGAAGTGCTGCTGCAGGCTGCGTGTTCATTTAGTCGTGTCACTGCGCTTAGATAGGCATCCAATGCTGATTTAAATTAATTAGACTAATTATGATTGAAGAGGGTGGCTTTTTATGACGAGTGCCAGGGTGTCTGCTTTGTGTGTGTGGGTGTGCGTGTGTGTGTGTAACGTACGTTTACACAGTATATTTGCTGAGGTTTTTTCCCCCCCATTACTGTGTGGGTTTTAGATGTTGTCCTACATCGGATTTGTTTGGGTTCTAAAATAAACATTTTTTAATTGGGATCTCGTCCATCGCTACATCATAGTGTCAATGTCATGGGTTCCTTCTATCACAGGTAAAAAAAAAAAGAGGAATTGGGTAAACAAAGCCTATTATTATGTTACATATATTCATTCATTCATTTTCTACCGCTTTTCCTCACGAGGGTCACGGGGGTTGCTGGAGCCTATCCCAGTTGTCTTCGGGCGAGATGCGGGGTACACCCTGAACTGGTTGCCAGCCAATCACAGGGCACATATAGACAAACAACCATTCACACTCACATTTTGTTACATATATTTTGCCTAAATTAAGCATTTTCAAGCATAATAATAAAATACAAATATAAGGTGAAGGAGAAGACATATTCAAATTCTACACTGTTGGGTGAAACATACAGTACATTTTTATGAATAAATAACAAAATAATAACAATAATAACACTTTCTGTCCTCTACAAATTCTACACTGTTGGGTGAAACATACAGTACATTTTTATGAATAAATAACAAAATAATAACAATAATAACACTTTCTGTCCTCTACATATACACATGTAAATGTACTGCAAAACACATGAACACAAGTTTCATTTAAGTCTTAAATGGCTTATTTTCTCTGATTATATCAACTATAGTATGAGAGCATGTGAGCATAGGGGTGTTATTCCATGTTGAGGGCTCTAATAATGTTAGAGGTTGGAAACAGGTGTTCTATGCTCTAACTATGAAAGGATCCCTACTTCACGGAAAGTCACTTATCACGGTCGCCTCTGGTGGTACCTCGGTTAGAGTCCGCTTTGGTTAACATTGAAATATTTTGCTAAAATTTTGCCTTGGTTTGCGTTCGCCCACTTAGTTTGCGTGCACGCATAACAAACTTATGTATTTGTGATTGGTTTGTTTACTCGGCCATCTTGGATCAAGGACCAAAATTTTACACTTTACTACATGTAAGGCAATCAGGTGGCCAAAACAACGGACCCCCTGGTTGATGACTCCTGTCCATGCAATTTTCCACTGAGTGCCGTGACAGCAACATTCCAAAGTGAATACCACTATTGAATTCAAGAAAGTAATCACAAGCTTCAACGATAGTGTCCATGTTGCTTTTGGCAGGATGTACTGGAAGCCCTCATCAACAATAAGTACCATTCTGAAGAATAACAATGTCATCAAGTGACATAATGTTGTGAAAGGAGTAACGGTGTTACAAAGACCACAGACCATGGAAGGTGTTCCGAAGCTGTTGTTAAATGTTCAGTTGTCCTCCTTTACATATGTCATGTTTGTGGCATAAATGTAAAACTGCAATAACAGTCAATTTTTTGCCTCAGTTTGTAGAACCCTTTGGAAAGTATATATTTTTTCCAAGTGCTCTGAGCATTTTCAGTGGAGTTACATGCACAAATGCCAAAAATGGTCCTATTTCGCAATGTTAAAGAATCCTTAAATACATTTTATCCATGATATGATCTGGATTACCCCCAAAATTGAATCAGTTCTTCCATATCCCATTTCCGACATTTCCTGAAAATTTCATCCACATCCATTCAGAACTTTTCCAGTTATTTTGAACCCAAACAGATGGAAAAAAAAAACATAACCTCGGTGTAAAAAAAGGGATTACCCTCCAAGCATAATCTAACCCCCCCCTCTTTGCAAAACTAGTATATTTTATTTTGCATCAAACTATAATTGTTGTCCATAAAATGTATTAATGTGTTTTGTGTTCATATTTTTTAGTCTGGAATGGATTAATTGGATTTATTAACACAGAGGCGATACGTAACATGAACTGACATACTTGTGTGAAAATACAATAAAACAATAAAAATAACAAATGGCAAAGTATTAAAAATAAAAAATGAAAAGTAATTTTTCCATGAACAAATGATGGAAATCAAAATAAAATGAACAAAATAAAAATAACTTCAACAAATGGCAGTTAATCTTGTTTAAATGTTGAAACAGTTTTTTTTCATAAGAAAAGATGGCCATAGCAAACAAAACCTTATCGTATTAACATTATTATATTCCATATATTTATAACATTCCTAACATGTGTAGGACAAGGATAAACACTTGCAAGTGTAAAAACAAGTTAACCACTATAATAAATACAACTAGCAAACCCTTGGAGGTGATATGGTGATGTAACTCCTGTGTATTCTTCTCTGTATTGTTGAGACCGTTTAGAAAAGGGTGATCTCTCGGGGTTCATGCAAGCATATTTTTCCGGAGTGAGGTGAAGCTAGGGGGTGCTGAAAATCATGCTAGCCAGCCAGAAATTCAACTAAACCCATGCGTTGCACCCAATTATTCCATTCATAATTCTTATTCCATTACAGCCTCGCAGCCTCAGACAAAAGACGGGAGGTTTTTTCGAAAGTGGAAAGGAGACAAGAGAGTAAGGAAGGGAGGGTGCACAGGGGGAGCAAGAGCACCATCAGGCCAAGAGATCTGCAGTGGCTGTATATTTCCCAATGCCTAGTTAAAGCTGGCAGACAGGGGTCAGGAAACTTAATTATAGCGTAAGTGGATAGAAACATGCAGACAGATTGGAATGGCAAGGACAACTTTTAATACTGTCTCCCTCTCTCCCACTCCCCCCACCACCCTGTCCTTCTCCCACAATGCAAGGCAGACCCTGCAATCACACCGCCAAACAGCATCCCCCCCCAACCCCCGAGTCGCTGCTTGACAATAACACTAATGCATATCAAAATTATACACTCGGCAAATGTGCGGCTGCCATTACTTTCCAATTTTGCCGCTTCAATAAAATACACATCCGGTGTAATGGCGATATCACAGCAACTTATTTCTACGCCGCGTGTGTCAGATAAGCCCTCACCTGCCGCCACCTCTACTTGGAGTTATTAAAGTGTCGCCATGCCTAACGCAGACTACTGTAGCAGATAAATCTGTTTTTTTTACGTTTAATTTTTTAACTCCAATTTCTATCCACTGTTATAAGAACTTATTTATTTACCTTTATTTAATCATTTTTCACAAAATTTAATTTCTCAATTTAAAATCAGCAAAGACTCAATGGGTGGCACCTGATTTGATTATTTTTATTTTTAAACGTCCAGGACACAGAGAGCCAAAGAGAGAGAGAGAGAGAGAGAGAGAGAGCGAGTGAGAGCGCAAATGCAATCTATTTGCACTGTATAAGATTTGCATATCTGCAGCTCATGAAGCAAGGCTTTAATTTCCTCCTGCAGCAGATAAACATCACCTTGTTGGAGCAGATGGGAGGTGGCAGCGTTGGGGGGTGCTGGGTATGTGGGGGTCATCGGAGAAGACGTGGCACAATGCCGTCAGGTCAGGCATTCAATGGTCAGAAGTAATACGGTTGTTGAAATTTCCATATGGTGGATAGTTTTAATTTGTAGAGGTTTTTTTTTTTTTTTTTGCTAAATAAGGTTAAAATGGGAAATGACGGGTATGAAGTCCTAGAAGTTGGAGGGAGGTTGGATGATGATGGCGGGGTATGTGGTTGGATGGATGGAGGCTATTCATTGTGGCCTTAAAACCACATTTTTATAGATGCTATACATGCATTTATACACAAAATTATCAAAATTATGTCAAAATATTGCCTTTTTCTGCAGGGCTTGCATGGTTAGCTAACTTAACAGCAAAGGTTTTTATCATTAAAGGTCCCCTGGTTTACAAAAGAGACTTTGTAATTATGTTCTAACAGTCCTGAGAACCTGTTTATGAAAAATATGATCAGATCCTTCACTTTTTTGCTCAACTTTTAGGATTTCAGGATGTCATTAAAAAAACCTTCATTATGGACGTGATGCCACCTCTGACCCACCCCGTCTATACAGCCTGGTGTTCTACCAACTATCAGTCAGCTACAGAAACTAAACCCACAAAACACATGATCATCTTTGCGTATATGAGATTTATTTAAAATTGCTGAGAAATACTAGCTTCAGACTAAAATATGCATTACTTTGAACAAAAGCATCCAATTTGGCCACATGTAACCAATAATTCCATTTCTTTCCTAAGGAGTAAATTCCCTCCACTCGCTTCACCACCTTACGATCAATTGATCCGATTGATCCACTTGAGATGGAGTCAAAGCGTAGTCGTTTTTTTTTGGCTGCGTCTGTTGCCGCCTGATAGCTTTGACTTGTTTGACTTTCCCCCCCATGACACGGAAAGATGGCCGCCGCCTGCTTGTTGAAACTCTCTGGAGATACACGAGCCGTTGTTAAGCCCACCTTCCCACGGCTCATCATTGCGCCGCCGGGGCCACTCATCGAAAGTCCCTGTCCTGATGGACTGATGGAGGAAATCAATAAGCAATGATAGACTTCTGCTGTCCACTCAGCTAATCCTGTTAGTGATAGCTGTGGCTTTAATCGAATGGTTGCTTGTACGCAGTGCAGACACCCGAGACAAGTGTGTGTGTGCTCCAATACACACACACACACCAACCTCTTTTAAAAGACTTCTCTAGATTCTTTATATAAGATATATTTCAGTATGGATACAATATGCAATTCCAGAGGTTATTTGTCAAGAGAGGCTGGATGGACAAATTTAGCATCTAAGTCCAAGTTAAATAAAGATATCCTTTGCATTATACCATCGTCTTTTTTTTTTTTTTTTTTTGCTCCTTGATCATTTGATAAAGATTTTTTTCAAATGGATACAAGGCGCCAACCGAGATATCGTATCCATATCAAAGGGCTAAAACTCCTCTCTTCCGTCGCTGCGGCACGAGCGTTTCTGGGTTAATACTTTAACCCCTTCCCCTGTGTAAAAAAAAAAAAAAAAAAAAACGGCGAGGCCCCAGTGGCACATGTTTAAAGGTACATTAAGGGAGCAGATCAATTGTATATGACATAATCTCCAGCTCCTCTTTTCAGGCGCTCTCTCTCACTTCCTTAATCTCTCTGTTCTTAAACCCTCATCTTCTAAAAGAGCCTGAAAGCTCCCTTCATCTTCTCCTAGCGGGGGGAAAACCGCAAAGCTGTCACGGGAGTGAAGATGAGGAGGAGGAGGAGAAGGTATTACTGAAGTCTGATTAAATTAACACTGGGATGCGGATTCATCTTCCCCACTCATCTTTGAAAGTGAGCTCAACTTGTTGCATGGACGTCTTTGCTTCCTGTTAATCATCTACACCGTGTTCAACTTGGGGTTTCTGATTTGCATAGGAAGATAAATAAATGCAAGATAATGCTTGCTAGTGGAACACCGCGGTACCCCCCCCCCCCTCACCGTCTCCCCACCCCTGGATGCACTGTAACCTCCACCTTGCTCTTGTGGAGGCAAAAAGCGGAACAATCCCCCCTCCAAGTGCTTTAATTACAAGGTTCCTACATCCAAATAACAAGAGGTTTACATGAGTCCCGCATGAGTCGCTCATTATTCAGGAACTCGTCTCGCTGTACAACCCCCCCCCCCATTCCTTATACAAATGGTACGCAACAATGAGTGAAATCCCATCATGCACTTGCTCAAGTTCACTTTGTCCAACCTCTTATTTCAACACTACTGCAATTCTTCTGATGCTCATAACAAACTTGCATCATTGATGATAAATCATTCTTGGGTGAATCCTTCATAGAAAAAATACTCTAGATCTGTGCTTAGTCGTAACCATAACATATCATAGGATTTATGTTATAGTATTTTTCAACACTTGTAAGTCAGAGGTGCCGCAATGATGTTACAGTCGTCCCTTGCCACGATTTTCGGGGTTTCGAATTTTGCGGCTTCACTCATCAAGCAATCATTGGACAAAAATATTGTATTGGCATTTTCAACATCACAACTATAAATATATCATATTCATTCATTCATTTTCTACCGCTTTTTCCTCACAACTGTCGCAGGCGTGCTGGAGCCTATCCCAGGCGGGGTACACCCTGGACTGGTCGCCAGCCAATCACAGGACATATATAGACAAACAACCATTCACACTCACATTCATACCTATGGACAATTTGGAGTCGCTGATTAACCTAGCATGTTTTTGGAATGTGGAAGGAAACTGGAATGTGGGAGAAAACCCACACATGCACGGGGAGAACATGCAAACTCTACACAGAGATGGCCGAGGGTGAATATATAATATGTAATATGTAATATAATATGTAATAACACTTAGCTATGATATACGTAACTACAAAACTATTGCATCCATCCATCCATTTTCTGTTCCACCGGCATGCTGGAGCCTATCCCAGCTTTCTTCGGGCAAGAGGCGGTGTACACCCTGGACTGGTCGCCAGCCAATCACAGGGCAGATATAGACAAACAAGCATTCACACCACACTCGCATTCCATTTATAAAAAATGTATTTACTTTGTGGAC
This sequence comes from Doryrhamphus excisus, assembly GCF_037039965.1. Taxonomy (NCBI): domain Eukaryota; kingdom Metazoa; phylum Chordata; class Actinopteri; order Syngnathiformes; family Syngnathidae; genus Doryrhamphus; species Doryrhamphus excisus. The sequence goes on along the minus strand of NC_136368.1, from coordinate 16,347,367 downwards.
ATTCACTTCTCACGGTCAGGTCTGGAACCAATTAGGGATTTCTTTGTTGGAAGTGTTTCTAGCCTTGGTGCTGAAATTTAGACAGACAGACAGACAGTCAGTTAGTAAACCCAACTGGCAACAAAGCCCTTTTGTGCATAGACATATATGACGCCATACGTAGACGCCACAGTGCTGAATCGAATGTGGCAAGAGAGAAGGGGAATAGCACCTTATTCATATGCAGCATGAATTCGTTCCAAGTTCATCTTTGACCTTATTATACATTTTCAGAGGTAAAGACTTCCACACCACTATGTACATCTGTGTAATACTTGTTTTTATAGTCAGTATAGTTACTCCAGACCCCATTCACTGTGCAATATCTGACCAACCTCCATGTGCAATATTAAAGGCTCTAAATGCAATATACCAAGTTCTATGTGAAGTATTTCCATAATGCCTCATATTAACTCACAAGCAAGATCTCAGTGTATAGACTGATCATATATCTCATCTCGTTTCATATTATCTACATACTGTATTGTATATAACTCTGGGAAAAACTGTTGATTTTGTTAATACTTGGGTTGTTTATATTGTTTATTTTTCTATATGGTGTATTTAGTACTGCTTAACTGCTTCTGTACTCTTGCTGCTGTGCAATTCAAATATCCCCACTGAGGGACGAATAAAGGCATATCTTATCTTAAAGACTGAAAAACTACTTATGATTGTATTTGGACATTAACTAATAATTTTACAAACAGAATTTGCTGTCTTTGTGCCTACTAAGTTCTTGTGTGTGCCTAACATTAATGTTAATGAGCTGAGTTTGTCCAGACATATCTCAAAGAGGCACTATTCCACCTGATCCACTTCTCCATATACGTACAATGTAAACTATGCACTTGCTGAATGTAATAAATGCCGTAAATCACATACAATGGAACATTAAAGAGTTGGAAAGGAGGACACCAATGTGAGCAACACTACCAAAGCTTTGTGAGCGACAGTGCTAACACTACACTCACATTTGAAGAGCAACATCATCCGAGGTGAGCCTTTTCACTGAAGAAGACAAAATGATCCAAACTTACAACAGTGGCAATTTGCAGTCTTCTCAAAATAACTCAACACACAGCCATTAATGTCTAAAACACTTGCAACAAAAGTGAGTGCAACCTTATGTTAAACTGTACAAATTAGGCCCAGTTCGACGTTTTCAACTCCCGGAGGTCATGTGACTCATTAGTGGTACAAGGTCTTAGGTGTGAATGGTGTTAAATTTGGTATTATTGCTCTCATACTGGTTTGTATGGTACTTCATGGCAAAGACCTCTCTGCACATGGGAAAAGATGCATTGTTGCTCTATATTAGAATGTTGTAGGGTATAGGACGATTACCAGCACCCTGAAATGAAACCTATACCACACATAACACATTAACAGGACAGCTTCCACTCAGAACAGGTCTGGTCCACCAAAGAAGATGGGGGAACATGCTCAGCATCTTGCATTTCTGGTCGGGGGGGGGTCAGTTGGTCAGTTTTCAGACCTTACGCCACACTCTGCATCAGACTAAGTCCTATGGTCCTACAGTTAAGCATGGTGGTGGGAATATCAATGTATGGGGCTGCATGAGTGCTGCCGGAACTGGAGCGCTTAGTTCATTGAAGAAAACATGAATTCCATCATGTACTCATTGGGAGTGACCAGGATGGATAGGATCAGGAAGGGGTACATCAGAGGGACATTACATGTTTAGAGAGATAAAGTCAGAGAGGCCAGACTGAGATGGTTGGGACATGTCCCGAGGAGAGATAGTGAATATATTGGTAGAAGGATGCTGCGTTTAGTGCTTCCAGGTAGGAGGCGTAGAGGAAGACCAAAGAGGAGGTTTATGGATGTAGTGAAGGAGGACATGAGGGTAGTTGGTGTGAGAGAGACAGATGCAAAAGACAGGGTTGGATGGAGAAGAAGAAGATGACTCTGGCATGCTGAAGCCAAGTATTCCAAAATGATAAGGACCCCAAACACACCTCTAAGTGCTGGAGCCTATCCCAGCTGTCTTTGGGCGAGAGGCGAGGTACACCCTGGACTGGTCGCCAGCCAATCACAGGGCACATATAGACAAACAACCATTCACACTCACATTCATACCTATGGACAATTTGGAGTCACCAATTAACCTAGCATGTTTTTGGAATGCGGGAGGAAACCGGAGTACCCGGAGAAAACCCACGCATACTCGGGAAGAACATGCAAACTCCACACAGAGATGGCCGAGGGTGTAATTGAACCCTGGTCTCCTAGCTGTGAGGTCTGCGTGCTAACCACTAGACCGCCGTGCCGCCCGAATCTCATTTATATCTAATATTATCTTTATTATGTCTAATTTTATTGCTAATACTGATCCAAAATGTCTTGATGCGATGAAGGATTAAGATTCAAGGGGAATCTGACAGTGTTCACCCGAGCCGAGTGGCGAAAAGAAGTTTGCGTAATGGTGCGAAATTAATAACACCCTAAAGTGTTTCATTTAAAAAGTCGAAGCTAAGGCCGTGACAAGATCCAAAGATGTAAACCAATTAAAATGTGGTAATTGCTTTGCTAATTTCTCCTATGAATTTCTCAGAGTGTACCAAAGGGTAGGAGCATAATAGGTGAAATGTTTTAACCTTTCCGTGCTTTGATTTCCTCTTCTCAGCCGTCTTTCCTGCTGTCCTTGTATTTTAATTGCTCATCTCTGCTCGCCGCCTCTATCTTTGCTTTGTGCCTAAACCTGAACTAACTGTTAGGGATGATTGTAACTTTTAACTGTCATTTATATTCCCATTAATCAACATGTTGTGTTGTGACTTTTACCGTAGTGGGCTTTCCTCTGGAACCTCTCCGATCTCTATTACACCCGTTAGAGGTGTCGAAAACATGAAAAGAGCAAATGAATCTTCATCTTTTTTGCACCGGATGACAAGGTGTCCTGCCATGTTATTTGTTCCCGTCTCGCTCAAACTGTGTTTGAGAAAGCGGTCCATTGAATTGTCATCCGTCATGGTTAGTTAGATGCTTGTCAGCTACCCAGTGGTGCAGCAGTCACCCCTGACCTGGAAGCATTATATCCAAATCACATTACACGGCCTCGTGTTCTTTATTCCCTGCCTTTTTCAAGTCGCCAGAGTGAGACATCTGTCCAGCCCTGTTTGTGTTGACTTCCCACTCCAGCCTTGTGTCTTAATTAGCTGATCTGATTTTCCGTGGGCGTGCGCCTTTTTTGTGCGTGTCCATGCTCGTTTGCTTATTGAAGGATTTTACTGGTGACTGACGGGCTGATCAGGGGGAGATAAAAAAAACACAGCAGCCAAAAAGGACCTGCAATTCATTAATTGTGACAATAATGAATTGGAGCTTTAAAAAAAATGTGTTTGTTCATTAGCAATCCAGGGCTGGTTGATGTGGCCTTCTAGGGGCCGTCATCCAGTGATGTCCTTTACTCAAGTAGTTTTACAGCACTCGAGTCCTTCGCCCCTTTGAAAGTTATAATTAGAGTATCAGTGGGAAACGTGCATCTTCAAACACGTTTTGGGTGTTTTTAATATCACGTCCTCAACAACACGAACACGTATTTAAAAAAAGAAAACAAAAAAATTACCTGTGAGATTTGTCCTGTTTTGTCCACTCTAAAGTTCATGATTGAGACTTTTTGGCATAGTTTGGGCACTTTTTCCAGAATGTTTGTATGCAGCTTGTCTTTTATATTGTCTTTATTTTATTCTAGTTGGATTTTTAGTGGTGTGTTTCCTGACTTTCTTCAGGCCTTTTATTGGTTATAATAGTCTCAGTCAGTATGTTTCCATTCCCTAAATTAATCAGATTACTCAAATCATCAGTATTCTCAGTGTTTCTCATTATTCTCACCACAATTATTGCCCATAAATTGTGCGCCTCCCCAAACGCTTGCTGCTCCTTTCAGAATGTTTTTTCCGTTTGACCTGTTACGTCACATTCATTCATTTCATTTCTACCGCTTTTTCCTCACGAGGGTCGCAGGGGTGCTGGAGCCTATCCCAGCTGTCTTCGGGCAGGAGGCGGGGTGGTACACCCTGGACTGGTCGCCAGCCAATCACAGGGCACATATAGACAAACAACCATTCATACTCACATTCATACCTATGGACAATTTGGAGTCGCTAATTAACCTAGCATGTTTTTGGAATGTGTGAGGAAACCGGAGTACCCGGAGAAAACCCACACATGCACGGGGAGAACATGCAAACTTCACACAGAGATGGCCGAGGGTGGAATCGACCCCTGGTCTCCTAGCTGTGAGGTCTGCGCGTTAACCACTTAGTCACATATAAGCCAAATATCTTGGCCAGTGTTGCCAGATTCCCCTACAAAGAGCGATTTTACATTTCTGTTTGTAAAGTCGCTTGCAAATTCCCAGGTTGCCTGTTTTGGTTTGTTTTCAGAGAGCTAGTAGCTTGTTTCTCTTGCAAGACCTGGCAAACTACATTGTGCTGCTCTATCAATCCCAAAACAGGTACATGTCAGACACAACTTTTGCCCTCTATTGAATTCATGATTAGCATCTTCAACTGGATAGCTTGCAATTTGTGCAAAAAACAGTGCAGGTCACCGCAATGTGCTACTTTTTACATCACAAAGTACGACCGTTCGGCTTCCTCCATTCACATATTGTATACTCTACTTTACTAGCCTTTACTTATAATAGCCACTAATGATAAATACACTTATTTTTATTCTACACATTAATGAGCTACAAAGCAACAATATAGATCATGGCTAAAGTTACATCCAACAAACATAGACACATATAAGCAATGCAACAAGCATGTGTCTACATGTATGATTAAAAGCAAATTTTATGCAAATGTGTGCAATATTTATACAATATAGTGTATGTAAACGTACTGAATAAGGATGCTCCGATCGATCAGCCACTGATCAATATCGTTTGATTTCTGTAAAAAAAAAAAAACAATACAAGTGATCAGATTCTATGTGATTAAATCCTAAAGTTTGACACCAAAACTCAGATTTACTTGAAATTCATCACACAGATCAATATTGCTCTACAGAAACAACCACTGTAACTTTGTTTAGCTGAATCACCGCTAAATTTGGTGCACCCCATTAGGAGACTGACTCACATGTCTGTAAATTCTGAGTATGATTGGTTGACAAACATGGCCGCCACAAAGCAAAACAATGATTTGAAAAGGCGTGACATTGAGCCTTTCTCTGTTTATAATACATGTGTGACATGGATACTAGCATGTCTTCCAGGGCATTTTGACCACAACCCACAGGGGGCGCCACAAATGGGGTGTCCTGATTGGATGATAGAACTTCACAATGTGTTTTAAGAGCATCACAACCTGGCATGGTTAGATAGAAATGTCATACAAAATATATTGCCGCTTGTTTTTCTGAGTCCAGAAATGGAATCCGGGTTTTACTGTCTCCCAACAAAGACCATCGCCGCACCAACCAAGCGTACACACCGCTTTTAGCTCCTTCAATTGTGATGTTCTCAGTCCAAGGCCGAGCACCATTCAGGTGCTCACACGGCTCCCATTCCAAGCTCCACTGCCTTCAATTAGCATTTAACTCATGAGTGTGAGTGAGTAGCTCCTTGTTCTCCCAAAGTAGACCAGGGAATTCAATTTCTCCCCCGCTTGGCTCGCACAATAGGCACTGGAGGTCGGTAAGATACAACCTCAGAACGATCCGCCAGCTTTTTGAATAATCTGCGCGTCCTTTGTTTACCTGTCCTTCATCGTTTGTCTGTTTTGCTCTGCTATCTATATGTTTTCCTTCAATCTGGTTGGTTCTCTCAGCCGATGGACATTGGAGGAATTGCAGAGGAATTTTGGTGATGAATGTGTGTTGATAGGTCAATGACACAATAAATTAATGTTACATTTATTTGCATTATAAACAATAACGCAGGTTTTGCAGGAAAGCTGGGGCAGACAACACCTTGGACTGGCTGCCAGTCAATCAGTGGAAACTCAGTTTTTGTGATTAATCAGTTATAAATGGTTGGTCTAAAAATCTTACTAAAGCAAATAATATAAATCCTGAATTTGGGGGGCGCATTTTGTAATAAAAACACATTACGAACACAGTTGGACTCACACAATGTATTGGTAAGACTGAGTGACCAAGACTTGGGATTCTTTGTTTTGGCAGTGCAGTCTGTGGAATGATATGCAGGCAAATTAAATACTTTTAGTATAATTGTAGTGTCACATGATTGGGTGGGTCTGTATTGTTTCTGATTCGGTGAACCAATACAAACAAATGATCAGCGTCCTCCATGTTTCTGGTGAGTTGGCTAATTTGAGTCAGCTGGATTCAGCTCATTAACCTGGATGATTCAGGAAACAAACAAGCTCTAGTAAGAATTCACAATGACGACACCGCAAGGATTTCTTCAAGGATGACAAGTCTTGGGGGTGGTGGGCCGGGAGCGCAGCCAAATATCTTTCAATTGCTAGACGGCCACTCTATCCCCTCAGCCACACGTCGCCCACAAGACATCTTCCACACAATTGAAAGTAATCCACCCTTTTTTAAAAAAAATGAATTAACTCCTCCTCAGTTGGCTGGCTGTCTTACTTTTGCTTGCTCATGTCATTAGGGACGTTTATTCTCAAGAGGATTTAGTTGGAAATTGTACAAAAAGTTATGGCCTCGACATATGGGAGGCGCTTCTAGTCCATTCATTTTCAACGCAACCTGCGTGACAGGGCAATTATCGCGAGTCCGCGTCCTGCCAAGCGACACACAACATTTGTGCATGTTATTGTGTACATGCAATGCAATTTGAAAGTTGAAACGTTCCAAAAATGTTCAGTTTTTCAACTTTCATTGACCGATAAATGACAGATAGGTTACTTGGTTGCCGTCTCTCCGTGCTGTCAATGAATCTCTGACTATTCGTGGTCGTCAACCAGTCTTTCCTGGCTGTCACTGATGTCTCAGAATGTTAATTAAGCAAATCCACTAATGCTTCTGGTCACATTTTAGAGATGTTCCTGGAATCATTGGGCGTTTTGGGGTCTTTCAACATCATCCACCCTCAACCAGGTGACCCAACCAGGTGCTAATAACACCCTGGCTTATGACCAGATCGCTGGTGAGCTACTATGACTCCAAAATGTACATTTTGCACTGTCGGATCATTTATTGCAAACAAGCTTTGAAGTGAAATACATTGTTCATCAGCTGATCAAAAGCTTATCCTGAGACCATAGCCTTTAAAAGACAGTTTTGACAAAAAAATGTGTATTCAGTGTCATTTTCTGTCAGGTATTCACACTGTCAAGAAATGAATACACCAAAACGGTGGTTTGACAAAAATAGGTTATCCTTGAACCTAACCACAATTAAAATGTCATTTGGTAATATTAGAAAGGATACTCACATGCATGTAGACATCGACCGGGTGAACACAAACAAATTTCTAGGTGTTATAATAAGTTATAATATATGACAAAATGAGCTGGAAACCTCAATTAAAAATATAGAATATACTGTAAGGTGGCAAGAATTGTTCAGTCATTCATGAATGAAATATTTCAATACTGAACAAAGCAAAATCTGCTCTGGACCAGAAAACACTCCAAACACTGTATTATTCTATGGTTGTACCATATGGGGTAATAACTAAAAAAGTACACTTTATTCACAACCTGTACTTCATAGTTACACAGGATAATCCAAAATGCTGGATGTAAAGAACAAACCCTTTACAGTAATCCCTTCTTTATCACAGTTAATTGTTTGCAGACCTGACCACAATAAGAACATTTCCAAAAGTAGAATTTAATATTTTTCAATGATTAAAAAACCCTGTTATGACTTTCTAAATAAGATTTTCATTATTAGAGTCCTCTACACATGAAATAGCACCCCTATAATCAGACTCTTACTTGTATATTCATTCATTTTCTACCGCTTATCCTCACAAGGGTCGCGGGGGTGCTGGAGCCTATCCCAGCACACCTGCACAGGGAGAACATGCAAACTCCGCACAGAGAGGGTGGAATTGAACTCGGGTCTTTGTGCAAACCACTCCTCCGCCGTGCAGCCTCTTGCTTGTATAAGCAATAGTGATTCAGAGTTGAGTTTTAAGGCCACAACAGTAGCCCATGTTGTTTTTCAGGGGGAAATTAATTAGATAAAATCAAAGACCAAGAACAGACATTTTGTCTTAAAGGCGAGCCCCCCAGTAGGACCCCACCCCACTTGGCTTGCCTAGTCACTGTAGTATCCTTCGCTTGTGTTTGTCATTCACTCCAAACTTTCTTTCTGTCTCTCAATTACCGTTTTCCTCTGCATATTTCACCACTTGAACTTTGTAATCTGCAGAATATGATTTTCTTTTTGGGGGAAATTGGGAGCTGTCATGCATATGCCAACATAAGGAGGGCGCTGCAGCCATAGACTGTTAAGGCAATTTAACCAATAAGAGGGTAGTCTTTCGGTCAAAAGTGTTAGAACACTCCAATTTCTAGGAAAAACCTACATTTTTAAGTGTTAACATGGTATGTATCTCTTTTAATATTAATTGCCTTTTTTGCAATTTTTGTAAAAACAAATGACTTTCTCCAGTATGGTGCTGTTCAACTGATGTTTACAAGGGTATAGTCATAATGTATAGTAAAAATGTGACTTATAGTCCGGAAAATATTGAAAGTTCAGTTTCAAAGAACTGAAATCATGATTTGAGGGGGAATTGTAATCTAAAACAGACCAGGGTTCAATTCCACCCTCGGCCATCTCTGTGTGGAGTTTGCATGTTCTCCCCGTGCATGCGTGGGTTTTCTCCGGGTACTCCGGTTTCCTCCCACATTCCAAAAACATGCTAGGTTAATTGGCGACTCCAAATTGTCCATAGGTATGAATGTGAGTGTGAATGGTTGTTTGTCTATATGTGCCCTGTGATTGGCTGGCCACCAGTCCAGAGTGTACCCCGCCTCTCGCCCGAATATGGGATAGGCTCCAGGACCCCCGCGACCCTCGTGAGGAAAAGCGGTAGAAAATGAATGAATGAATGAATGTCATCTAAAACACACAGCAAAAGACAAAGTGAAGTATTAAATGAATATGAAATATGCTTACATGAACATACTGTAAATCCCCAGTATGCATCCTTACAAAGCTATGCTCACTGTTACTGCTGGCCCACCTTTTGTTGTTCTATCTCCTCAAGGCCGTGTTCCACTCAAGGTGAACTCACTTAATATCTGCAGTATGCATGTGGTTTTCAAACACAAGCAATTATCATATTGTCAGGTGCATTTTGTACCGCTTTTGTTCACATGGGCTCTGAAAAATAACCATAAAACCCCAAAGTTGCTCACGTATATAGACACACATTGGTACATGAAGCGGTTTTCCATCTGTATATCCAAGGGTGTCCTGTAACCTTGGTCCAGACAAGGGCAAGGGATGTTCATACGCATATTCAAAAGGACGCTTCTCATTCAATTTTCTCCATATTCATAAGCAGGCGTCGCACCCCCGCTCTCGATATTTTTTTTCCTTTCAGCTTTAAATTAAAGGTACAGGAACGAGCCAGGCCTTTCATCTCCAGCTGAGGGGCGGAAGGTGGAGGAGGGTGGAGAGCAAAGGTGTGTGTGCGTGCGTGTGTGCGCGTGTGTGTGTGTGTGTGTGTGTGTGTGTGGCGTGGGACTCTCTTTGCTCTTTATTTATTAGTCCCCCCCTACCCCCCTCCCCTTGCACTCCCCTTCCTAAACGACACCTGGCAAAAAATGATTCATTAATTCAAAAAGCTGTATTTTTTTTTTGAAAGCCATATTTCAAAGGCGTAGACAGGAAGGAGAGAAGAGGAGCTGAGAGGGATGGGGGGGGGGTGGAGGTGATGGATTGAGGAGAGGCCCCGCCGAGGAGTACACTTCAAGTTTTTGGTAGTGCCTGACGAAAGGAGGGTGTAAGCAACCTTGAGAGCCACAACAAAACAATATATTATTGATGTATAGTGTTCCCTCGTTTATTGCGAGGGAAAGGTTCCCAAAACAGCCTGCAATAAAGAAATCCACAAAATAGCAAAATGTATTTGTTTACCATCATTATCTATGTTTTTAACTTTGTAAAACCTATCCATCCATCTATTTTCTATGCCCTTTATCTTCACTAGGGTCGTGGGCATGCTGGAGCCTATCCCAGCTGTCTTCAGAGGAGAGGCAGGGTACACCCTGGACTGGTCGCCAGCCAATTGCAGCGTTATGTCACCATTCATTCATTCATTCATTTTCGACCGCTTTTCCTCACAAGTGTTGCAGGGGTGCTGGAGCCTATCCCAGCTGTCTTTGGGTGAGAGGCGGGTAACACCCTGGACTGGTCGCCAGCCAATTACAGCGCTGTATCACCATTCAGTCATTCATTCATTTTATACCACTTTTCCTCACGAGGGTCGCAGGGGTGCTGGAGCCTATCCCAGCTGTCTTTGGGCAAGAGTAACACCCTGGACTGGTTGCCAGCCAATTGCAGCGCTGTATCACCATTCAGTCATTCATTCATTTTATACCACTTTTCCTCACGAGGGTCGCAGGGGTGCTGGAGCCTATCCCAGCTGTCTTTGGGCAAGAGTAACACCCTGGACTGGTTGCCAGCCAATTGCAGCGCTGTATCACCATTCAGTCATTCATTCATTTTATACCACTTTTCCTCACGAGGGTCGCAGGGGTGCTGGAGCCTATCCCAGCTGTCTTTGGGCAAGAGTAACACCCTGGACTGGTTGCCAGCCAATTGCAGCGCTGTATAACCACTGCCCAATAAATGTTGTTAATTTTTTTTCTCCTCACATTTCTCTCTTGTGTAAACAATTTCAAAGTTCAAATTTCGTTTTAATTTTAATGAGCACCCTGCGGAGTTGGATACAAGACATTATTGACTCACTGACCGTGGCTGTTTGCCATTTGGCTGTGGCGTTTTAATGTCCTTGTTGAAGCCTTTTGCATCTGCTGTCATGTAACTATCTCCCCACGTCGTACTCATGAACCAAAGATTCATTTGGTCCAGGAACGTGGCTTGCCTTGATTCGACGTGTCCGGGAGTCCAGACACCGGCCACGTAGCTTCTGTGTTCCTTTGGTCTGCGTTTGTCTGCGTTGTGGGTTTTGTCAAAGGGTGGCCATGCAGCAGAGCAACAGTTGCCCGCCAATACAGTACCTTGTAGCTAGCTAGCCATAACCACAACAGGAAAATGTTGTGGTTATGGAAGACCAATCAGGATGCAGAAGACAACACTGAATTTCCCACAATGCAATTCTTCTTAAAGGGCCACGCTCAGCCTGTAACAGCATTCTTACACTGTAAAATAGTTTTGAAAAAGTACTAAAATTGCACTTATGAAATTCTGCGAAATATAGACTCTGGAAAACTGAACTGTGATGGAGGAAGGGAACCAAGGAGAGTTTTCCTCGGATACAAACCTCCCACTAACATGACGGCAGAGCAGAGATTCATTCATTTTCTACCACTTTTCCTCACGAGGGTCGCGGGGGTGCTGGAGCCTATCCCAGCTGTCTTTGGGCGAGAGGCGGGGTACACCCTGGACTGGTCACCAGCCAATCACAGGGCACATATAGACAAACAACCATTCACACTCACATTCATACCTATGGACAATTTGGAGTCACCAATTAACCTAGCATGTTTTTGGAATGTGGGAGGAAACCGGAGTACCCGGAGAAAACCCACGCATGCACAGGGAGAACATGCAAACTCCACACAGAGATGGCCGAGGGTGGAATTGAACCCTGGTCTCCTAGCTGTGAGGTCTGAGCGCTAACCACTCGTCCGCCGTGCAGCCAGAGCTACAAGATTTACAGTGGTTTATGCCACTGTCTCCATTTTGCTACATCACTCCCTTTTTGCCCTCAATCTCCTCTCAGATAAAATGAAGTCCAAAACAACCACAAACCTAGAAGCAATTACAGTGGTATGCTCCATATTTTCCACTTCGCTGCACCGTTTTCTTGATGCAGTCAGTCTCCTCTTGGATAAAATGTGTCTTAAATAAATACAAGACAGCTTCTAATTGTTCTCTCTGTGGCGTTCAACAGTTTATCCACATGAGCAGCAAACGGCCATTGTGGCGTGATCGTGTGTCGGCCACTCCCCGTCGAGCTGAATCTTTCATACGGCCACAGATGATGTGCTTAATTATAGATGTCAGGACAAGGCTGGATCCTTAGCCTCAATTAGACAGGGCCATGGGGTTAGTGACCTGCACCACGACTGTCAGTGCCTATTACACATTACACATGGCCAGTGACAGCGAGGCTGGGGGGGTTGGAGGGCAGGGCTGGGTTACAAGGCCTACTACTGTATTCTTTTCACCCCGCCAGCTAAACGCTGCATTCACTTGTGAGCACACACACAATCACAAACCTGATGCACGGCCCATAAAATGTCTACATTGTTTGCCTGATTGTTTCCAACTCTGTGAACTGACCTCAGACAATTGACGGACCATATCGGGACTTTATCACGTCCAAGGATGTATTCTGTGTTAATCAAAACCTGTTGATGTGGAAACGCCATTGGAGAAACATGGTTTTGAAGCCAGCAAATAGTCATAACAAAGCACAGTTTGATCTTCCAGCAAACATGTCTGACATTGAACATATATTGTATATATATTGTATATATATGTATAGGCAAATCCTGCGGAAATTTTGATGGCCATGGAGATGGCCTGTGTCTTAACCTCGGGCGTCTGCTGGCATGCTTTGCCATACCGACAAGTAAGTCCATGAGGAACTGAGCAAAAATGCTAACATGCTAACTGTTAGCATGCTAGCAAGATAGCGCTCATCACTGTGGCACTTACTACAAGTGCCAAGGCTGTCCTATAACGACCCTGCATCATGCCATGTCTGTATTAGCCTTTAGATGCAAGGAAATTAGCTAAAATGCTAATAGTCAGTATGGTAGCACCTAGAAAGATAACAAAAAGTACTAATATTGCCAAGGTATTCTATAGTGTCCCAATATCATGCCATGTGTGTATTTACATTTAGACATGAGTAAATTAACTAAAATGCTAACATGCTAACAATTGGCATGCTAGCACCTAGAAAGATAACACAAAGTACCGAAAGTGCCAAGACAGATCAATAGTGTCCCTAAATCATGCCATGCATGTATTTGCACTTAGACATCAGTAAATTAGCTAAAATGCTAACAGTTAGCATGGTAGCACCTAGCATGGCAGCAAAAAGTACCGATAGTGCCAAGGCAGTTCTATCGTGTCCCAACATCATGTATTGTGTATTTGCATTTAGACATGAGTAAATTAGCAAAAATGCTAACAGTTAGCATGGTAGCACCTAGCATGACAGCAAAAAGTACCGATAGTGCCAAGGCAGTTCTATCGTGTCCCAACATCATGTATTGTGTATTTGCATTTAGACATGAGTAAATTAGCTAAAATGCTAACAGTTAGCATGGTAGCACTTAGCATGGCAGCAAAAAGTACCGATAGTGCCAAGGCAGTTCTATTGTGTCCCAACATCATGTATTGTGTATTTGCATTTAGACATGAGTAAATTAGCAAAAATGCTAACAGTTAGTATGGTAGCACCTAGCATGGCAGCAAAAAGTACCGATAGTGCCAAGGCAGTTCCATCGTGTCCCAACATCATGTGTTGTGTATTTGCATTTAGACATGAGTAAATTAGCTAAAATGCTAACAGTTAGCATGGTAGCACTTATCATGGCAGCAAAAAGTACCGATAGTGCCAAAGCAGTTCTATGGTTTCCCAACATCATGCCAGGTGTGTATTTGCATTTAGACATGAGTAAATTTGTTAAAATGCTAACATGTTAACAATTAGTATGCTAGCATTACCATTTGCAAAATATATATATATATATATATTTTTTTTTTTAACATTCCACACTCTAACTTAGAGTTTAGCCACGGAGAAAGTTGTGAGGTTTGTGTTACTACGTGGCTGAGCTACAAGGCTACAAACACTCACTTTTGTACGTTTTTGTTAATACCATCGGCAACAAAACTTTCCAAAAAATAAATACCGATCTGATGTACAATACTGATCTAGCATGCTATGTTGTTTTGTGGAACACGGTGTTATATGATATCAATACTGGCATGAAAAAACACTGATATATGATCTGATATATATATTTTTTGCATATTGGCCAGTAAACCGGGTCTGTATTACATTCCTTTAAAAAAATATTACAATTATTGTTAGAGTAATATATGTAATTGTATAATATAACTTAGTCAACCATGCGTGTTGGCCAACATATCCTGGGGCAGTGGTGGCCAGCACAGAGCTCCCAGTGTGCAAACCACAGCCGCCCAGCGTCCCTGTAAGATGACCTCACGGAAAATAGGCCTAATTATTGCTGTGACAGGCCTCGTGCTATCATATTCTACCAGATCAGTCACTACTACATAGGAGTGGGAGAGGCCTAGTCCTGGTTGTTGGTGATGGTAGCTAAAAAAAAAAAATGAACAGAAATATATACCACTGTGCCACCAAACCCCTCTTAAACTGAGCCCTATGTATTTTTAATGTCTTAATCAACAGATCCCAAGGGAGGGGGAAAACAACGTAGAAGGGAATTGGTGCTTTCTGTCAGTCAGGTGAACACAGGTAAGTTAGGAATGAGTGAGGACCTCAAGAAATGTCCAAATTCTGCAGGAAATGTTGCGTCTATAATAAAGTGGCGTCATTCCAGCACACAGCGTTTACATCAGAGGCTATCAAGGCCTGTCTTTTTACCCCCCAAGCCACAGTCATTAAGTCTGAATCATTATATGATACATTTCAGGGCTATTTGCCCTGGTTTTGTTCCAAGGAGACAGTAGGCCTGCATGGGACGCTCCTGGGAAAGGGACACACAACACCAACAAGCTCCTCCGTGAGAAAATCAGCTTGATGACACCAATGAGTTTTTTTTTCTTCTTTGTTTAAACAAAGGGCTCTTTAACCGCTTTGGTTTGTTAAAGAACATTAATATCAGTTGTGCTCTTTATTTTTTCAATCAAACAGAAAATATAGTTTGGGTTGCCAAATGTGGTTTACTTTTAATCTGTGAAATTCAAGTATGACAATGCACTGGGCTTCAAAACAATGTACCTGTTCACTTTTTAACATTTTTAACTTTCATATAAGTCTAAAAACAACTTTGTTATATTGAAAATTGAAATGTGGTGTTAATGTCTGTCACTCACTTACGGCTCGTGCACAGACACATGCCCGTAATGTGAGCACACATACGACATATGTACATACGCAAAGTCTCCGAGGAGCTATGGCTAAGCAGGAAAAGGGTGGGATATAGTACATTGGAATGTGAGGAGCACCTCCATTACAGTACCTAACCCTAACTTTAACCACTGTTGTTAATAAAAAGAAAAAAAGGCAAAATGTTCATTTTAATTGCAAGATAAGATAAGATAAGATATGTCTTTATTTGTCCCTCAGTGGGGAAATTTGCATTGCACAGCAGCAAGAGTACAGAATCAGTTAAGCACTACAAAATACACAATATAAAAAAATAAACAATATATAGTAGTAGTAGTATAGTATATATAGTATATTAGTATATTAGTATATATAGTTCAATAAACTTGAACTCGGCTCCTCATATGTCACAGAACATTTTCTTCCACGTGAACAGACAGAATTGAGGTAGCGTAGTACATTTTTTAAACATTCTTAATTTAGCGTAATAAGTTATGATGTTCTCCCTGTGCATGCGGGGGTTTTCTACGGGTACTCCGGTTTCCTCCACATTCCAAAAAACATGCTCGGTTAATTGGGATTTCAATATCACTTGGATACTATGAACATCCGTCAGCAACACAACGTTTTAGCATTTCTGCTATTTTGATGAAAAATGTACCGCACCTCTCAGCTAGGAGACCCGAGTTCAATTCCACCCTCGGCCATCTCTGTGTGGAGTTTGCAAGTTTTGCATGTTCTCCCCTTGTGTGCACTCCGGTTTCTTCCCACATTCCAAAAACATGCTAGGTTAATTGGCGACTCCAAATTGTCCATAGGTATGAATGTGAGTGTGAATGGTTGTTTGTCTATATGTGCCCTGTGATGGGCTGGCGACCAGTCCGGGGTGACTGCTGGGATAGGCTCCAGCATGCTCATGACCCTTGTGAGGATAAACGGTAGAAAATGAACAAATGAATAAGTTATGATGTTATTATGGAAAAAAGACTACTAAAAACTACTAAAAAGTTACTTTAAGTGACAAATGTATGGTGACATTCTTTCCTTCCTGTTGAGGCTCCTCCCTCCTCCCTCTTATGGAATAACTGTCAATTGTCTCACAATTATAACCCTCCGGGTGTCTTTGCGAATAAAAACTATGAACCTAATGAGATCTTGCCGCCCTTAGTCTCCACTTGGATGTAATTAGGTCTACAACAACAACAACCCTGGAATGATTTACAGTGAGTGATCTACAGAGCGGTATCTCTGTTTTCTTGCTGCCCTCAATCTCCTCTCTAATACACTTTGTTAAGTATAGAAACGCAACATCCGCCACTCTTTGTTTGCCTGTCTTGTTTTGACTGGAGTGTTCAAAGCGGCCTTGAACGGTAGTTTCCAGTTGTTGTGTTTTTTTCCTCGGTGTAACATTATTCTTTATTCCCTCTTACCGAAGGATGTCATCCTTGTGGAAGGTGTCACAAATCCTTTGATCCTTTCATGTTGGCTAAAAAGGAGATCTACCGAGTTGCACTTGTTAGAGGCCAATTTTTCCTCAAAATCTTCAGTCAAAGTCCAAATGATGTACATTTTGCAGGATAGTAACGTCAAGGTACTAGGGTACAGCTAATTATTTTGACAATTCTTGTTATTTCCTATGGGAAAAGCATTCCGGAGCAGGTTGTGTTCAACTTTTCAGGTTCTACTACTAACGTGAAACTAATAATCCGAGGGAGGATGAAGCCATTAAACGGATCATGTGTATGTTTTGAGATCAAGGCTTTAACTGTCAAAACTTTACATCCGTCGCCAATATAAAACCCTTTAAAGTGTGACGTAGGCGTGACAGGGTTTGGTTAACGGCGCCGCAGAGCCGACAGTGCCAAGTCGGAGCGCGACGACATATTTTCGGCTCCATTCAATGGGGGGGGGGGGAACACTCGCTGGTTGGGTCAACAGCTGCAGGCTAGAATTAGAAATCAATTATTCAGCTTTCGACAAGCTCATTAAGTTTGTGAATAGGATTTTCTGTTCGCAGTCTGCCTGCTCATTTCTCCTTGCTTGCAGTTTCTAATTAGTATTTCTTTTAATTTTAAAGTTTGATGGGAGTTTTGGCTTTTTTTTCCGGAAAAGGTGGCAATCAACTTAACACACGCAGAAGCCTCCTATGAACTCTGTCATTATCTGACTCTCTCTGTGTGTGTGTGTGTGTGTGTTCCTGCATGTGTATGTGCACAGACCACTGCCGTTGTTTGGGCACTGTCTAATGACGGAGAGTCATCAGTGCTAAATTAGGCATTAATAATCCAAGAGGTGTAATCTCGGGAAATTAGGCATTAATAATCAAAGGATGAAATTATCCCACAAGGCCGTAAATGAAGCAGCACTAATCGGCGGGTGGTATTTTTACTGGAAATGTGAGAATGGCGAGGATAGGCGTCCACATTGCTATGGAAACGGCCATCATTTAGCACCATCAAAGTAAGCTTACATTTCCTAAAACTGTTACAGTGCGGGACGGCTTATTAGCAAACGCTGCTCACACACACACACACACACACATATTCTCCTCCCTCTCACTCCCTTTCTCCCCTTTTCCTCTCCTCCTCCTCTCCACATTGTGTGTGTCTATCTGATCCCGTGGCCTTTTGTTGCGCTATGAAAGGCCCGATGCCACACTCATTATTTTCTCCTTTATCTCTCTCCCCACTGCTCTGATTAGAACAGTCGCCCCTGACAGACGCCCTCAGCCGGCTCCTATCCATTACATTGTGTGTGTGTGTGTGTGTGTGTGTGCACGTGCACTTGCAACACATGTGAAGCTTGCCTACCTATATAAATCATAAGTGTGCTTCCCACAGAGTGACAACATGACTATTAAAGGCCGAGATTAGATGCGTTCAGGTTCGCCTGTTATGATGCAGGAAAAAACACACACATGTGGCACAACATGGTACATTCGCAAAGATTCTGCCATTGCAGAGATAATGAACACTGTCAGATATATTGTAATCTGCCAAACACCATACTTGTGAATCACGCCAAAATTATAATTCTCAATTTTTTGGGTCATACTTTGATATTTTGTAGAATCTAGAAATTTGTACAGCATTTTTTCCCAAGTGCTCTGACGGTTTTTGGTGTAGTTATATGCACAAATGACAAAATGTAAGTATCCTTCAGAAAAAAAAAATCCTGGATCTGGATGGGCATGCCCAGCTGGGAAAAGGCCGTAGGGCTTCCCTACTGAAACTGAAACGTGATAAGCAGAGGAAGATGGATGGATGGATGGATGGATGGTGATCCTGATCACCTCTGAAATATAATCAGTTCGTCCATGTCTTATTTACAAAATTTCATCCAAATCAATTCAAGATTTTTCTAGTTATTTTCAACACAAACAGATAAACGCCAACAAAAACATTGTAAAACTGCTTTGTTTTTGTTTTTTTTCCACTGCTCCTAATGTGTTATTTAGGTGATCTCACTAATAATAATAATATAATTTATTTTATGCTGGAAATCAGGGGTTTTCAAAGCATGAGGTGGGCCTCTCCTGAATGGCAGACTCCAGAAGAGGTGCAGCAGCTTGACAAAAATAAATAACACTTGTTTTTCAAACCCAAGTTAACTTGATAAATGATAATTAACTGTATATATACAGCACCTTTCAAGACACCCAAAGCACATTATACTGATAATTCATTATCCATTCATGCACAGTCACACACCATAATTAATATTGTAGCCTCAGCTGACAATGCCCAAGGACACAACAACAGTGACTGGGATGGAAGGTGCTGGGTTTTAACTGCCAACCATCCGGTTTCTGCACAAGCCAACTTTAGTGAATTTTAAAAGTGAATTGTATAGTTTTTAGTCTCTACGATGACAGAGGCTCCAGAAAAGCAGTTTTTCAGGGATTTGGTGAGGTCCTTGTTGTATTATGATGTCTGACTGGAGGACCACTGTGCCATACTTTGAAAACAGATACTTTAATTGCAATGCACAGCCAGACCCTTTTCTATAGTTTACTTTTCTGGTTCTATGGTAATAAAATAATAAATATATTGTTAAATGTCTACTTCTCTAAAGACAGAATTAGATGTATTTACTTGTCCCTATGAAGTGGCCGATTTGTCTCAGGCGTGATCACAAAAACTTCAATGGATTTCAAACTGGCTAATCTTTAATAAGCCATTTATAACCCAGTGAACAAGTCACACACAGAATTATGGACAACACTTTTAAGTATAAAGATCCATTTAAGAAAAAAAACATATTTTCTCCCCATAGGTGCTCTGCCTCTGCAAGTGCTCTGAATATGTCATTTGCTTTTAAATTGCATTATCATGCAAAACGAGAGAGGAAATTTGATGAAACTGGGATGGAGTCACCTGTGAGTTAATGGAATATGGCTTTAAGAGGGAACTAATTATGCCTGTTTAGCAAGAATTGAATGGTAGTCCTTTGGAAGGCCTGATTTTGCCAATGTAAACATTAATGGCCTCCTTGATTAACATAAGAATAGTGTGTTATTGTGCTGCAGCCAATTGGATATGCATCTGTGCTGCACCACACACACACACACACACACACACACACACACACATTTACAAACTGACTGGAAGCTCTAATACACATATTACCTGCCTTATCTGCTAACGATGCCATTTCTGTTTCATTGTTTAACTAATTCATACAAAATTCAGTAAAGCGTTGCTGCAGAGACTAAAAGATGAGCTTTTTTTTTTTTCTTCTTTTTTCATGCAGAAAGTTCCTGCACCAGGGGGACAAAGATGGCGGAGGCACAGGTGTGTGTTCAGTCTTGATAGGGCAAGCTAAAGGGCACGTGAAAGGAAGGTGGGCTTTGACTTTGGAGGCGCCTCCCGGGGATGATGACCTTCTTTCACATTCTGGTAAGTTTGACAACTGAGGAGAATCCCAACCTGGCTTCTAAGACACTCTTTACTCTTTCTCTGAGGTCCTGCAGCTTCCTTAAAGGCCAAGCTGATGATAATGTTGTTAGCAAAAGTACACAATGTAGCTTATGTCGCACAATGAAGCAAAGCTGCAAACAACCGGTTTAGTCAGCAATTATAATGTTTTTATTGCAATTGGAAAGTCTCTTTCATTGTTCTGAACTCCTATTTCCATGAAAGCCGTGCTGCCTGGAGGGGTTGTTCCTTTACATGGATTTATTCAACTTCCACGTAGCTGACATCACGTTCGTCCACTTCTTTAGATAGCACACTCCTTTCGACTTAATCAGCGGCACCTCTGCTGGTTGCAACCAAGTGAACGAATGAATGGAGTGTTCCCATTGTGTTCCTAATTGTCCATTCCACTATACACTCAAACTAAAAATTGCAAAAATTCACATTTTGAACTGAGGTTTTCAGTAGAGCTTCAAAAATAAGTATAAACATTGTTTAAGTAATTTATTGCAAATGTTCATGCTGTTACCATACGTAGGTCAAAAAACAGAAAAAAAATAGAACATATCAAATTAAATAATAAAGATATAACATTTCCAAAATTGACTCATGCTTCCTGCCAGTGTTTCCAGAAGGCTAGTGGGAATGTTGCTCCAGCATGGTGAAGATGAGGGCATCCACTGTCTGGAATTGAAGTCGTTTTTGTAAACTTCCCTTGCCGCTGGAAGAAGGCTGTTGTCAGACGGGTATTGTGAACCACAGTGTTGTCCTGTTTAAAAAAAAACAGATATTACCATCATATTATCATGAGGGATTGCCCCCTGAAAGTTCTCCACATAGCTATGTGCCGGTTGACACCCCTGCACACACTGGAGCTCCATTGTTTTATTAAAAGAAAAGGCAGCCCAACCAATAGGACCATCAAAGTGATTTTTGAAATGACAGCTTCAAATGCGTGATGAGGTTGGTTGTATTAAACTTTCCTAGTTCTGTGCCCCCAGTTGGAAAATTGTGCATGAGATGCTTGTATTGGAACTTGTAGATAATCAGATACTCATTTTTCTACTGATATCGGACCAATGTCCACTAATTTCTTATTATTATCTTATTTAATGTAGTCGTATTGTGACCCTGGAATCGATTATTGCTGTTACCAGTATTTCTAAAGGAAATCAGGAAAGGATCATTTTGGACCTTAGAGGTTCCACAACAAAATAGGAGTTCATTCATTTTCTACTACTTATTCTCACGAGGGTTGCTGGGGGTGCTGGAGCCTATCCCAGCTGTCTTCGGACGAGAGGTGAGGTACACCATGGACTGGTCGTCAGCCAATCACAGGGCACATTTAGACAAACAACCATTCACACTCACATTCATACCTATGGACAATTTGGATATTGTACTTATTATTCACTTTTTCTTTCACTTTTTCTTTCATTTATTCTTTCACTTTTTATGTTTTTTTGCAACTCCAAATGCAACAAATGGTGTTAAGGGAGGAAGTACTGTATAAGAATAAGAAGAATACAGTAGTTATTGTAGTGATGGGCAGTGAGGTTCATGGCTGGGAGGCACTGAGGATCTTCGGGCGAGAGGCGGTATACACCCTGGACTGGTGGCCAGCCAATCACACGGCACATATAGACAAACAACCATTCACACTCACATTCATACCTATGGACAATTTGGAGTCGCCAATTAACCTAGCATGTTTTTGGAATGTGGGAGGAAACCGGAGTACCCAGAAAAAACCCACGCATGCACGGGGAGAACATGCAAACTCCACACAGAGATGGCCGAGGGTGGAATTGAACCCTGTAGCTCCTAGCTGTGTGGCCTGCGCGCTAACCACTCCACCGCCGTGCAGCCCCAAACAGGAGTTAAATATCAATTGAATTTAGTGTATAATGCTGCCATCTTACTTGTGTGTATGATGCTTACCTTGCTGTTGTGCAATTCAGTGTATAAAAATAAGTAGTGTTCTAGCAGTGAATGGGATTCAGGGTGCAGGGTGCATCTTTTGCTAAGTGTAAGTGCCAAAGTGGTTTGTTGTGCCTGTTAGGCTACTGTTTTCTTGTACGTCTTTATATTGGACTAACATGAGAGAATTTTGCCATCATCGAAAAAAAAAAAGAAAAGAAAAGACTTCCCGCTAATGGGCTGTGACCTAGCCACCTCCTCCTCCTGTGTTGTTTGTAGGGGCTTGGCCTGATAGCCATTAGTGTTACACCCTATTACATCAGTAATGACTGACTGCGAGCTCTAATTAGAGATGTGTTAGCCACAGATGACTTGCACCCTCCTCCTTCTTCTTACTTTTTCACTCCATCACCGTGGCGATGCTATTAGCACCTACCAGTTTCTGCTTCTGCCTGTCACTGACGGGGAGGGGGTTATATGGCTAATTGATAACCGGAGAGGTAAACTCTTTTCATGTAATTGTCAGATTGGGAGTGTATCTTGCATGCTAATGTACATCTGTTTAAATTTTACAGAGGTGCTTTTTTTTTTTTACTGAATTTGTAATTCATAACTTTCGACTTTAAGGATGGTTGAATTTCTACTGTGTAGCGGATCACATAAATGGGTAGCTGATATTAATTTTAGAGGTGTATGTTCCTCATAAGTTTCCTCAAAATCCGCTAAAAGTACGTTCCACCATTTAGTGACTGGTCACAGCAAATCAAAGTTTTTTTTTTTTAGCAAAAAAGCCCCACCATGGGGCACGCCCCACTATTTGGGAAGTACTGCTCTATTAACGGGACTGCACAGCAGTCTAGCACAGACTAGGAGCTAGGAGACCCGAGTTCAAACCCCGCTCTCGGCCATCTCTGTGTGGAGTTTGCATGCCATATTCCAACATTCCCACATCCCAAAAACATGCTAGGTTAATTGGTGACTCCAATTTGTGTGAATGGTTGTTTGTCTATATGTGCCCTGTGATTGGCTGGCCATCAGTCCAGGGTGTACCCCATCTCTCGCCCGAAGACAGCTGGACTAGGCTCCAGCAACCCCGTGAGGATAAGTCAGTGCCTCTCCAGCCATGAACCTCACTGCCCATCACTACAATAACTACTGTATTCTTCTTATTCTTATACAGTACTTCCTCCCTTAACACCATTTGTTGCATTTGGAGTTGCAAAAAAAACATAAAAAGTGAAAGAATAAGTACAACGTGCAGCATTATTAGAACTGATGTCTCGTAAGGTCCACTGTGGTCAGGCAGGGCATCATGTGTGACAGTTTGAATCCTTTGAATTTTGTCTTGGGTTCCACCATATAGCAACCTGCATTGACAAGTATCATAAATGAAAGTGTGTGCAATTTATCTGCACTGAACTGACATCTCATGAACTATGATGGAATCTTTTTTTATGATATTCATGGTGATGGTTCACATTCTTTAGCTTAGCAAAAAGATTCTCCCTCAAAAAAAGATTAGTTGGTTGGTTGAATTCTTAAGTTTTGGACCTCAGGGGCATTCATTTTGTGTTCCACCATAAATCAACCCCCATAAATAGGTAGTGAAGGTCAAAGTGGGGGCAGTTACTCACTTCTCGTGTTATTCTTTTCTTACTTTATTCGGAGGAAGTATCTCCAAAAAGCCAACAAAAAAGCGTGTCATGTCCGTTGAATTGTGGTCTTGTAAAGTACACTGGCATTTTGCGTCAAACTCGTGTTGTTTTGTGCAACTTTAGAGCCCATATATATTCCCCACAAAAGGGTGTTCTGCTTTCGAGGTTCCACTTTAATTTGGGCTTATTTATGTCTTCGGCCAAACATACCCCCGTCCCCTCCTTTGTGGAATAATAATGGGATGTTTCTTATGGGTTTGTCAACTGTGATAAGATGATTATCTGAAAGGTCTGTGGCATATTGTGGAGAGAGTCTTGCCTTCGCTGCTGGAGTAGGTAATCCCGGGTAATAGCATTATGGACACAGTGTTTTCCTAAAGACCATGATTATCCACTGCTGTTTGCCGCCGGATTGACACTGGCCTCCCTGGTCCTCTTCCCTCCCCTCTTTGTATCTCCGCTTCTTCTTCCTTGTGGTGGTGGTGTCATCCTGCCTCTGACTCACCACTCCACTCCATCAAGCTCTCATATATGCGCTCTCAGGAAAGGCAGCAAGGAGATAAAAATAGCGAGTGACAAAAGAACAAATTGCTCGTAGACAAGAGTGGCCCAGATTTTGAATGGCGCTGTCGAAAGGCGCGCACACACCTTCTTGCTTTGGCAGTTTGAGGTTACCGCTTGGCTTAGTGAGGACGTGCCAAGTCGGGGCGTCTGGCACACATCACGTCCACGCGTGCAAGTTTATCCCGACACGGCAGTTGCGTGACGGGTGTCTTGTAAATAATGCTGAATTGGATGTTTTGACATCTTGTCTATCCATTCAGATTTTTTACTACAGGATGTAGTGTGTACCGCACTGATGGAAAATAACATTGTGTTCTTTGTTGTTCAACACATGCCTTCCTTTTTATTAGGTACACCGACACAGTCTACAATAGCACAAAGTTTGTTGTGATGCTGCCTTTTGTTGCAATAGGCTTCAGACAAACTGCAGCTTGCAGTCACTTGTTTCACACCTGCTGCCGCAAACCCAAACTAGTTCCAGTGGTAGCCATGTTGTTACTCTGTGTTGGTCTCTTTTAAGGAAATGAGAGGAAGGAGGGAAGCTTCGGAAGTTCCTGGGAGAAAAAGAATAATGTAAAAAATATATAATTAAAAATAATCATTCCTCACGAGGGTCGCGGGGGGTGCTGGAGCCTATCCCAGCTGTCTTCGGGTGAGAAGCAGGGTACACCCTGGACTGGTGGCCAGCCAATCACAGGGCACATATAGACAAACAACCATTCACACTCTCATTCATACCTATGGACAATTTGGAGTCGCCAATTAACCTAGCATGTTTTTGGAATGTGGGAGGAAACCGGAGTACCCGGAGAAAACCCACACATGCACGAGGAGAACATGCAAACTCCACACAGAGATGGCCGAGGGTGGTCTCCTAGCTGTGAGGTCTGCACGCTAACCACTCGACCGCCCTGCAGCCCAAAAATAATCATTTCATTGCTAAAATTCATATAGCGGGTTTCGGGTTTTGCAACATCAGACACGGTCGCTCACCTGACCCAGCATCGGTTGATCAGAAGGTGCTGAAGAGTTGACCGGTCTTGTTGTCTCTGGTCCTTGCTCTGCCTGTAATGTCCAGTGTTTTTCGGGCTTTGTGAGGTGAGTGCCCCATAAATCCCCTGTGTTCTGCTTCAACAGTCAATAGGGGTGACGATATTTCTGGTTTAGAAAAGCAAAAACAGAAAGAAAAAACAGAAAAGCTGTGGGAAGAAGGAAGCCTGAAGTCTATCAGATTACTGGCATCACTACTGTGAATGCTAACACACGTAACATGAAATGGCAGTGAGTGAGGTAGGATTGGAATCGAACATTAAGTGCTTTGTGCACACTATAAACCTTGCAATTATACCTGCACTCACCATTTCCAGCGTCACTCTCTTGTGACGTTTTTTTTTTTTTTGCCACAGTTCAACAGAAGCAGAAACTGTAGTAATTCTACATTTGATCAAAGTTACTTAGGATTTGACAGATCAAAACACAATGTCTTTATATAACTACACATTAACATAGCAAATGATTAGTAGTAGCAGCTAAAACTACTGTCATTATTTCAGTGTTTTTTTGCCTTTGTTTCTATTTTTGTTTGTGGACATACATGCAAAGTTATAAAACATTTCAATATATAATGCACTTTTTGTGGCTCAGTTATATAAAAGTCTGGTCAGTTTGGTCAGTCCTATATTTTGTCATTGTAGTTTTCTTGACATTCATGTTAAAATATCTTCTTATCTCGTAGTTGTGAACCCAATATCATGAATCGGTCATACATCTTGCCTTTTGTCCTGCCCTTGGCAAAGGTCCTTGCGCATTCAGGTCCAGCCGCTGAGCCTCTTGCTGATGGTTTCTGCAGCGGGTTTGAGCATCTGTTTGTGGTGCCTTGTGGTGTAGCAGCCTTCTCCCAATATGCTTTTGGGAAGCTCCATCTTTTCCCATGTTGAGTGCAGTGGGCAGTTTGGGGTCCCCACTCTACCCCAATTGAAGAGGTTAACTGAGCTAAGGAGCACTTTGTACACAACATGAACCAGGAAGGTGGTGTGTTGTGGTGTGGCTAAGTTTACTAGAGATCGGACCAAGGTGCACCTTGGGAGACCAGATTGTTGACTGGTCAAACACCTTGCCCAAGCTCTGAACTGAGGGTATCACTATGATTATTATTGAGAGTATTATAAGACGCAGTCTTAATTACAAAGTTTATTTCTGTACTTAAGACATACATAGTTTCATAGTTTCGAGGTGAATTACTGTATGTTCGAACCCCCTTGCACTACACGATACAAAAAACTTATTACGTCCCTGTGTCAGCGGGAAATGATCCCACATTCAATCAAGTTGACAACTTAAATAAAGCATTCTCTTTCTTCCAGAATCTGCACCTATTCAGTTGTATTTCTTTGGATTTCGTGGTTCCCGTGAAAACAGTCTGTTTTAATGTATTCTACCCACAGCTCGCCTCCAAGCACGCCCACTCAGCTGTGGTTGGTCACACTGCCAGTGCATGGAAAGAGTTCCGGTTTGTGCCGCTAACTGTACAGGAGTTAATAAACGCAGATTTATTTTTTAAAATGTCTGCTTTTAATATACAGCCATATGTGTTGGATCCCGAATCCGATACAGATGTAAAAACTGGACAGTCTGAATTTTCTCAAGAAAAGAGGTTACTTCAAAATGTCTCTCAATGGTAGCTTTATCATTTTAGTGTTAGCTTTTCTACAGCATCGGTAACGTGTAAGGTAACGCGGCATTGCTAGCAAGTAAACAGTGGAGCAGCGCTTGGTGGAAAGCTTAGATTTTATATATAAGAACATTTGCCCCTCTGTGATGTCACAAAGGAACGTTTTTTACCACGCCTTTTCAAACCGAGCGTTTTGAGCCATCCCAAACTTCTTTCAGGGCTTACTTCCAAATGCGCAAAGCTCATTATCCGAAACTTTGGCATCGCTTAACATGAGAATATAACATGCTAACTACATTTATGGTTCAGAAACGTGGAAAAAGCACAATAGGTCCGATTTAAAACTGAAAACATTACGCTTGTGAAGTTTTTGGTGTCCACAGTTTGACTCTGGAACAGATCATTTCTACTTAGTACATTATTTCCAATGGGGAAATTTAAAAAAAACATATTAATGCTAGAAACACATGAAATTATATTTACATTTGTTATAGTTTTTATGGGACTTTCCCCGTCACCTTGTTACCACATGGTGAGGCACCTGCCAAGTCTAAAACACCCCCCCCCCCCCAGGCTGTGTATATGGCTGTCACTACCACATGTTGGCAAGCTGTGCATGGTCATGTAAACTGATTTTGCATTGAATTGCATGTATGTAGGCTAGTTTACTAAGTCAACCCCCTACACACCTCAATCATTTTGCATCCTTTACTCCTTCCTCTATGGTATTGGATTTGGGTATGGTTCTTCAGGAGGGTGTGTTGAGATGGATGGGTTTTTTTTTGGGGGGGGGGGGGGGGGGGGGTGCTTGCTCACCAAGTCATTCCCCCTCCTCTTCCTCCTCCTCGAATTCGTCACAAACCCCCTCTCAGAACCAATGCATCTCTCAATGCAGCCTAATCATGCTAGATAGCCACAAACGTATTATTTAATAGAATACTTGTTCGCTATTGTTCTGTGCCATACACACAAAAAAACGCCTCCCTGCCAATTATGTTAGCAGCAAGTCCCCCCCTTTTTACCCTCCAGAAAGCAACGATAACTTGGAATAATCTTTTTTTTTAAGCGTGTGCGTGTGTCTGTGCTTATGTCTGTGTGTGTGCGCGCTAGCTGCTGGCTCTTAAACCGGCACCGGGTGCTCGGATCCTTGGCACTGTTCTAGCTTGTTGCGGCCATGCTTGTGTGTTATGTGGGGCATTGATGGTTTTTTTGGGTTGTCTTTTTTTTAAAGATTTTTTAGGATGCCGGGTGAGAGAAAGCTACTTGGAGCGGAGTGGACGTGGGATAAACGCGTAAGTGAGGGGGGGAATTTTTCATTGCGGATTTGTTATGCATCCTGTGTGAAAAGACTTTTAAAAGAAAGGTGGAATTGTGTGTGTTTTTGGACATAGTGTATTTGATAGAACCAGTTGCTTTTTTTGCAGGGGAAATGTATTCTGTGCGTTTTATTCCGAGTAATAATGAACTTTTGTGAATGTTTTGCAGCACAAACGATCACACATGATCAATATTTTTTTTTCTTTTTTGCATGTATTAAAGCTCTATAGTCGTGCCCAAAAGAGATGGAGGGTTTGTTAAGAGGTTTTGTTTTTGTGGAAAAGGAAGGGAGAAGGGTGAAAGAGGTTTAGCAGAGTGCATGTCACCATGAACATGAAGGTTAATCTCATGTGTTCAACAGAGGAAGTAGCTCAGCAACTCTTATTCTAACAAAGATTAAGATTAGGTGTGATTCTACTTATTTATCTCCTTATTTAATATCACTTCTGACAATTTGAAGTATGTCCAAAAATGTTCATATTTATATATATTTTGAATTCATATCAGTATTAACAATGGTTTAAATAAATGATAGTACAATTAAATATCTATAGTAATGTTAATAGTTGATTTATTTATGTTAATTATTTTGAACATGCAATTAACATTGGAAAACATCACATAGTATAATTCACAGTTCCACTTTTCCAAAAAGCAATAGGAAGCTTGTTTAATCCTGATCCCCATCTGTTTCACATCAATTACAATACATTTGTTCACTTCCTGTATTCCAAATATACTCTTTGCTAGTTTAAAATACATAGGAAAATGATATGATAATATTACAATCTGGTAAAATAGGTTCTTGTGATGATGATTTATGGAAAGATTTTGATAAATTACAATTATAACAACAAATGTGACCAATTTGGTCATATCAAGCATACAAACCCTTAATTTAAATATATAAAGTCCACTTTTATGTGTTATGATAGATACAGTACATAATAGGATGTCATTACATTGTGCTGAAAATTGCATTCTGTTTGCCTATAGTAGACTACAAGACCCAGAATGCACTGCGAGGCAGTGGCATTTGTCCCATTGCTGTGGGGCTATTGTCATGCAGTTTTAAGTTCCTCTTCAATACTCTTGGAATTTGGTGAATAGGCCATATTTGCCTGTATGTGTGACACAGGGCTTAATTATCCAGATGTGGTTGATTTTTCTTAATTAACAAATGAAGCCCATAAATGTTTACAGTTTATGTAATAAGGAGATCTCATTATATCTCATCACTATAGTGCATCACAAAGGTGTATTCTTGAAATGACTATATGAAAACACATTATTTTCATCCAAAAACTTGAATTTTATTCCAAATCCTGTCACTTAGCCCATTTACTTTTGGGTCCCTGAAAATGAATTGCAAAACCCTGCCTTAATATGGCTGTACCTATTAGACTGTATATGTGCACCCTGCAGGCTGATATTTTATTGGCCCCTGAACATACCACACTCTCAAGAAAAAAATAGTATAGCATAGCATAACTTGTGTAGGAATTGTTTTAGTATTTTACAAACAAAGGGTGGTTGTCAGTTTGTCTTCATGCTCCCCTCATTGGAGAAAACATAAGAAAAACAGTAGAAAAAGTTTAAATTTGGAGTCAGGCTGTTTTTTTGTTAACTTCTTAGAATGTTAAATTGATTTTAGCATTTTTTACTAAATGAAAAATATGAAAGTACCACAGCATCCTGGGATTTTTCAATCATTTGGACACCTAAATGATACAGGCCTTATATTGTTTGTACTATATAGCCCAGAGCAAAATATATCAAAACTAACCTCTGAACTGTAACTGCGAAATGTAAGAAAAGGTTACTTAACTTACTTATTTTTAAAACATACATGTAACATGAATGCAGAGTTCTTGCTGTTTTGTTGTTGTTTATCGGTTTGGAAATGTTTCACGTCTCCCCCTCCTCCTCTTCCTCTCCTTCCAATGTGTTGTACATCTGCTGGAGTCAGCTGACCCTGCACATGCAAATGAGCCTGCAAGCTGGCTCCTCATTGGCCGCCTGCGCCTCATTTAAGTGCTGTCAGTGGCCGCGTCACATGGCCGCCGCTGCAAGCAACTTGTCAACTCGGAGTGTCTCCAATGTGCATTTTGTCAGAGTGGATGTGAAGCAGCAGGGCGACGGCTGCAGTCCTCATCCGGATTGGAGAGCATTTTTGGGGGGAATATTACTTTCACTTTGGGGGTCGACTGAAAACTACTGACACCGCCCGTGTGAGCTCATTTCAAACAACTTTGTGTTTTTTTTCTTGCTGGTGAAGTTGTCCCAGAAAAGCTGCTTGAATGTATAGCATGATGATGGAGACCGACCTCCACTCCCCCGGCCCCCAAACCAACACGGCCGGGGGGCAAACGGGGCCCAACGCGGTCTCCAAGGCGAACCAGGAACGGGTGAAGAGGCCCATGAACGCCTTCATGGTGTGGTCCCGCGGTCAGCGGAGGAAGATGGCGCAGGAGAACCCCAAAATGCACAACTCGGAGATCAGCAAACGGCTGGGGGCCGAATGGAAGGTGATGTCCGAGGCTGAGAAGCGGCCCTTCATCGACGAGGCCAAGAGGCTGCGGGCCATGCACATGAAGGAGCACCCGGATTACAAGTACAGACCCAGGCGGAAGACCAAGACGCTCCTCAAGAAGGACAAGTACTCTCTCGCCGGTGGACTGCTCACCGGAGCCGGCGGAGCCGGCGGCTTAGGCATGGCGTCCTCCGCGGTGGGCCAGCGGCTGGAGAGCCCGGGGGCGCCTCACGGCGGCTCCGCCGGCTCTGGCTACGCTCACATGAACGGCTGGGCGAACGGCGCCTACCCGGGACAGGTAGCTGCAGCCGCGGCCGCCGCTGCCATGATGCAAGAGGCGCACCTCGCCTTCGGGCAGCACCCGGGCGGAGGCGCGCACCACGCACTCAACCACCACCACCCGCATCACCACCCGCATCACCACCACGCACACCCGCACCACCACCATCACCACAACCCTCAGCCCGTCCACCGCTACGACATGAGCGCGCTCCAGTACAGCCCCATCTCGAACTCGCAAAGCTACATGAGCGCGTCCCCGTCCGGTTACGGCGCCCTCGGCTACACGCAGCACCAAGCCTCCGCTGTCTCCTCTTCGTCCTCCTCTTCGTCCTCCTCTTCCTCCGCCGCCGCTGCCGCCGCCTCCTCCATGGGGACGCTGGGCTCTCTGGTGAAGTCCGAACCGAGCGTCAGCCCCCCTGTGACCGCGGCCCACCAGCGAGGCCCCTGTCCCGGGGACTTGAGGGAGATGATAAGCATGTACTTGCCCACCGGGGAGCCGGGGGACCCCGCCATGCAGAGCCGGCTCCACGCCTTGCCGGCGCACTACCAGAGCGCCACGGCCGGAGTGAACGGGACGGTCCCGCTGACTCACATCTAAGGACCCCCCCCCACTCCACCCCCTGATTTATTATTCAATCATTGGAAACTGCAAACGAACACATAACCAAATATTTACCTCTTTTTTAGCCCTGCTCCTGTCAACTACCTGCATTTTGTACAGAATGTTTATCACATTGTAAATGAAGCCTACAACATTCTTACTTTCTTTTTTTGGGGGGGGGGGGGGGGTAAGGAAGGGGCTCAGATTTTATTATTTTATTTTTTAGTTATTGTGCTATAATCCTTTTAAGTCTAAGCTATGCCTGGTGCACCTTAGACACCCCCACCCCCTTTTATTTCTTGTAAGTTATTGAAAAAATGTCTACAATATTAACAGAAAGTGCTTTTAAAAAAATAAGAAAGAAAGAAATGGGAGAGAATAATCGATTTTAAAACTTTAAAACATTTTGTGTTTCCACTCCCTCC
This sequence comes from Doryrhamphus excisus, assembly GCF_037039965.1. NCBI lineage: Eukaryota > Metazoa > Chordata > Actinopteri > Syngnathiformes > Syngnathidae > Doryrhamphus > Doryrhamphus excisus. Next base: position 16,315,218 of record NC_136368.1, on the reverse strand, counting down.
GTTTTATTGTAACAATCCCTTCCTGTAAAATTGTGAATACTTTTAATATTTGAAAGAAAGGATGACTTGGCAACGTGCTGTTTTAATTGTAATTTATGTGCTTTTCTCTACAAAAAAGAGAAAAGCATTGATACTTACTGCAATGGCACACACACTCAAAGAATGGAATAAATTTCACAAGATGTTGTTTTGAAGTCTTATAAGTTTGGATACAAAAATATTTGCATTTTCAACCCAAGAGAGGGCTTCTTTGCTGAAGGTTTTAAATTGCTTTTATTTTTTTGTGCGCAAACTACTGGCACGTATTTTAAATAATGTGCCTGGGAATCAACTCTTATTGTTCAGATTCTAATTTATTACCAATATGATAACTTTATAACATTCTTTCTTTTGCAGGTTGGTAAATAATTGTCAAACCACCTGTTATTTCGTGTTAGTCATAATGTTATTTGAATTATATGATATCTATAAATGTAGAGGAGGTGATAATTTCTTTCATGGAAATATTGAAGATGGCCTGTGAAAATATTTTTTGCTGTTTTTTTCATCTCAAAAACTGCTTTGCACGAATCGTACCTTTTTTAAAATTTATTTTGCATATCATAAAATTATGCACTTATGCATTATTGTCAATTTTCAAAAAAAATATATATATACTGTGTTTTCGCAAGCACGTGCAATTATTTTAATGTGAACTGCCCATTTTAAAAAAGTTAAAATTCAGTGATAATGATTTTGAAGCACTAAAAATAATAATATTATAATTGCATTAAAAATGACATAGACATAGGATTTGTATTCAGTATAAATATGAATGAACGATTCGGATCAAAAGGGTTATCAACATAAACGTGCCCCATTTGGAGAGATTGCCAAGTCTTAATTTAATTTGATCCTTGCATGCTGCATATTATTGTTAATGGTTATTAATATTCTTCCCTCCAACGTGTGACGGATGGAATAATGAGTTGGAATTTCAGTTCTTTTCCACCACTTTTGTCAAGTCATGCTGACACGCTACATGATGGCTAAATTGACTCCCAATGTTCTCTTTAAAAAAAAAAATCACATGACCGCTTTTTATTTCATTTTCTTCCCATTAGGATTAATGTTTTTTTTTGTCTTATAATAATGAAAAGTAGTGAGGGTGCATGACGTCACGTCTTATATTTTTTGACAGGGCCCTGCAGCTGGTTTTGACATTTACATGCTTCTTGTATTTTAATTGCCTAAAGACTAATATGCATACATATGCAAATGAAGGGAACTTTATTCCTACTTAAGCATTTCAGGGATGGGGGGAATCAATTAATCTGAAATACATAGTTAAAAGGGAGGGCTTGGTTGTTTCACACTGATGAAGATTGGCGGTTAAAGCTGTGAGGCTTCACTGCTGGCTAATAATAATCATAGTAAAAGGGGGGGAAATATTAAAAAAAAATGTGTTGAAATTTGGAGTGAATTCCGAAAGACTTGTCATGTAGACATGACACCTCAAGGCAGGAAAAGAGAGATTTTTTTTTTTTTTTGCACTGACCATTCTCCCAATAAATCTCTGCAAATGTGCACCGCTCTTATCTTGTATGCAAGGGCACTGATATATTCCTGCAGCTTGCTTAAAGCCCCGATCCCTTGCACTACCATGTCCTAAATGGGGATAATTAGCGTCACTTTATCACGCCTCTGCATATTCTCTACACCCCCTCCACCCTTTTTTTTTCTTAAAAAAATGTGCCAGCAGCCTGCACTCCTCTGTCACAGAAGATTATGGAGACAGATTGCACAGAGCGAATGTGGCGGGCGAGATTAGCGGCGGAATAGAGAAAGCAACTGGGCCAGTGAATGCCTCCGAAGGGGCCTTATCGTGCAATTACACGTTGACATGTTTAACAATCTTGCTGCCTCTTAATCCTGCAGTGCTGTGCTATCTAGCACCCAAACGCAGCACGAATATGGAGGGGCAAAACAACTACAATAATAATAATAATAATAATAATAATAAAGTTAGGGCAAAATGACTTTATTTTGCAACTTTTTATTGTTGCTGCCATTTTCTTATCTGGCTATCAACAAAAGTGACCGGTCAGTGAACGCACCATCCCCCTCAAAAGAACACATAAAGATAAATTGTCAGCCTGCAGGCTTGAAAGGGGGAATGCAGACTTGCCATTACTCACAACATCCCAGTCTCTCCTGCTCGGGAGTGATTGTGGAGCGCCACTGTTGGAATTTTTTGGCAGCGTCCATGCTTTGGAGAGCTGAGACACCCTCACCCCCTATTTATTTTAAAAAAAAAGCAAGGCCAGCCAGGGCACTGTATGAGGTTGGGAAGTTTTTCCCACTCATTGGCAGCCACAAAGGCAATTACATGCTCCAGAGAGTCCCATGAGAAGGGGACACTTTGGGTGCAGGTGTGAGAGGGACATGGGGTAGACCCTGCAGAGGACAGTGCCCGGACCACACAAGACCACCTCAAGAGGAAAAAAAGAAAAGTGTTTTTGGAGGGTGGGGGGTATAATACATTGTGGTACATGTGAGACCTTTAAAATTAAACACTAAGTTTGGCTTGGAAAACAAAACAATCTCATAAGAATAAATTCACCTCTTTATTATATAAAAAAGTTGAAACTAGTACCCATGCCTGTTTCTGTCTTGTGGTGTAAAAACGTCAAAGAATCATCTTTTAAGATGTACAGATGTGCAGTTTTGGTACGACTCTCATAGCTCCACAGCAGTGATTCTTCTGATCGCCACCGGAAACAACCTGTGTATTCTACAGAGACCGTCGACATTGTGCGTTTTCGCTTTAAGTTGTGGGTGGAGCTTGGTGCTGAAGTTTGTGGATACCCAATGAAACACAAAACATCCCCCCACAAGAATGTTATTAGCACCTAGCACTGGTTTGATACTGGATTGACACTGAATCTGGTACGTATGTTAGTCATGCAAGAAAATGTTATCCCATAAGACACACAGGAAGTTGGCCATTTTGGTTTGAAGTCCATCCATTTTCTATGTACCGCTTAACCTCATTAGGGTCATGGGGGTATGCTGGAGCCTATCCCAGCTGTCTTCGGGGCAAGATGCGGGGTTCACCCTGGATTGGTCGCCAGCCAATCAAAGGGCACATGTAGACAAACAACCATTCACACTCACATTCATACCTATGGACAATTTGGAGTTGCTAATTAACCTAGCATGTTTTTGGAATGTGGGAGGAAGCCGGAGTACCCGGAGAAAACCCACGCATGCACGGGGAGAACATGCAAACTCCACACAGAGATGCCCCGAGATGATGTAGAAAAATTATTAAATAAGTTTTGCTGCAAGATACACATATTGGTCATCACACGTCAAACTCTAATAACTGAACTCCATAAGCTAGCTAACCGATGTATTTTATACGAATAACTGAGAACAATTTTATTTTCGCTGTAGTGGGAGGAGCATTGTGGCAAAGTTTGCTGATACAGTTATGAAATATTAGCAAACGCCACCACATTTGACATGTAATCTGATACATATGCCGATATCAGCCAATACTGATACCGATATGTGTAACATAACATATCTCCTGTTTTGGAATGATCACATATGTGTTGTCCATCCATCCATTTTCCTCCGCTTATCCGGGTCCAGGTCGCGGGGGCAGCGGTCTCAGTAGGGAAGCCCAGACTTCCCTAGACCAGCGTTCCCAGGCCAGCTGTGAGACATAATCCCTCCAGCGTGTCCTAGGTCTGCCCCGGGGCCTTTTCCCAGCTGGGCATGCCCGGAACACGTCACCAGAGGGGCATCCGGGAGGCATCCGGACTAGATGCCCGAGCCACCTCAACTGACTCCTCTCGATGTGAAGGAGAAGCGGCTCTACTCTGAGCCCCTCCCGGATGTACAACATATGTGTTGTATATAGCATTTTTTTTAAATTGGATACCGATATCAAACAATATCGCATTTTTATGCTGATATCAGACATCACTGGAAGTCGGCCATTTTGATTTGTAGGTGCCATTCTTGGGCAATTTTCACTGTGAATTTGCCTGATCACCACCAAAACTGAACTATTTTTGTTGCCTTAGTCATATTGTACTGATCAGCCGGGACAGAGAAACAGAGTCATGAAAAAGTCATGAAAAAAAACAAAAAGAACGTACTTAGTATGTGATCTGTGTCTATTACTCAACTAATTCAAATAAAGCAAGTAGAACCCATAAAGAGAAGGTGTGTCTATGAACAAGGACAATGGCGCTAAATGGAGCTAATATCAAACAAAACAGGAAGTAGAGGATTGAAAAAAAATCATTGAAATGCTCATATTTATGCATGCATGGGGAGAACATGCAAACTCCACACAGAGATACCCAAACGGCGATTCGAACCCGTATCTTCCTGATCGCCTGACTGTGTGGCCACCATGCGGCGTTCACTATCCTCTCAATTCCGGATAATAAATCACCTCTTTAAGCAATACTCCGCACTAAGAACTCCCCACATTATGCATGCGTGTGTATCCTGGTGGGAATTCAAGTACATGTCTTTCTGCTGTGGCTGTTGCCAGTCAGTTCTTCCTCCCTCCACAGTGGACGGATCATTCAATAACAGCCTATCAGCGATGCACACCGGATGCTGTAAAGGATTTCTCTGTCCCTGCTGACAGGTGATCACTCTCAAAGCTGCAGCAGGGAGGTTAATGAGGGGTCAAAAACTTCTGATAAGCAACACCTCTTTTTTTTTACTCTTGCTCTTTTTTATTTTTTATTTATAGGTTTCTTTTGCAACCTGCTGCAGACTGATAGCAGTTTGAGCCTGACGACCTTTGAACCTTGTGGGGTGAAGCGATTGACACAACGGGTCGTTTAGATGGGCTCAGATAGGAGCAGATGAAGGATGTGTTTGTGTGGCAGCAATAATAGGAAAACACATAAATAGTCCCTAATGGTTATAAGCCTATTCAATTTGCTTTTCCATGTTTGTCGCCATGTTTGATCGTTTATAATTCCACTGATAACCTACCCGCTATTAGTTATTGAGCTCATTGTACCCTGACTAGGATTCTCTAATGATGAGATAAATGTTATTACAGCTGACGTTGATGTTTATTTCCTCAAATACCGCCCTGTGTGTGTGTGTGTGTTTGTAGCGCCATTCATTGAGAGAAGAACCACTATTCCACCTTCGAGCATGATGTTTGTTCAGATTTTGAGTTAATTGGTGGTGTCACCTGTGGAGTTCCACAAGGATCAGTACTTAGCCCTCTTCAGTTCAATATTTACACGCTGACGCTCAGTGATATCATTGGCAAACATTAGATTAGCTTTCACTGTTATGCCAAAGACTCTGGATGTACCATTAAAGATAACAATTTTCATTTCTTGTTTAGGTTGTACCTGTCTGTACAAAATAACACTTTAAAGAGGCATAAGACACTCAAAAGTGATCATTTTAACAATAGCAATGCATGCTGGGACATGCATAAAATGGCAATCTTCACTCTTACATGTCACAGATTGTGATGTTTTTGTGTTACTGTAGCATTTGCCCAGACATCAGCGAACACAACATGATGGCGGCTGGAAGATGTCAACTGTGGTTGATCATTTTTTTCATGTAGTTTTATTCGGGCTTACCTGTGAACAATCCTCATTCCTACTGATCTCAGCAAAAGCACAGAGCATGATAAATAACAACAAGGACAAAAAAGCAGCAGTGTCGTGTCTCCAAAAGACACACCCCCCCCCCCCCCCCCCCCACACACACACACACATCAACGGGAGCCAGATTCCCAGTCTTAATACTCTTAGTCCCTCTTGTTGGCATGTTTTCTAAGAACTGGCTGTATTTTCACGTCTGCAAAAGCCATCAAAATGCCTGTAATGAATATTCGCACAGCCTCGGGTGTATTTAATGAGCTGTTTGACCCACTCCAAAGGAGTGGTGCACAAGCGGAGATGCTGGTTTTATTATCAGGGGTCTAACTCCCTGCGACAGCCAATGTCTACACGCGCTATACAATAATCACGACGAGTTTGACCTTCTTCTACATAAAACGTTGTTGTGTTTACATAAGTGGTTTGTAGAAGATTCCTTTCAGGGTCTGACCAATGACTGACAAAGTCGTAATAATAACAGAGGGAATTGTCGTGCACTGTTAACGTTGAGGGATGAAAACTTTGCTTTCATGCCAAATGTGTACTGTAGTGCCACTCAGATGGGATGGTCTTATTTCATATACCTAATATGGATTTATTGCACCTATAAGCAGTAATGCGCCAATTTGTTCATTTTGCTGGCCTTGATTTTGTTCTGTAAACCAAGCCTTTTCCATTTATTCCATTCCGGGTTCATGATCTTAGATCTCAAGGTTTGTATGCCAGCATCATAATCCATATAAGAAATTTATTTTCAATAGAATTTTCTTCAAAGGCAGATTCTTAAATGTGATTTAAAAACAAATTATGTTCTAACAGTAGTATGATGAAAAGAAAGAAAAAAGTCTTTCCTCATGGATGTGATACCGCCTCTGACCCGCCCCTCGCTAGATGAGCCCGCCTCCTGTGTACGCCCACCACAAACATTATTAGAGCCCTGTAGATATTAAATAGCATTCCTATAATCAACTTTATACACATAGTTACTATGGTACCCATTATGTCATTGCATGGTCATACGTACTTCGGTACGAGGTGCATTATTAAAAAAAAATTAAAAAAATTAAAAAAAACCTTAAACTGTATTATGGAAAGCAGGAAGTGAACAAATGTAACAGTTACTGATTGTAAAAGTACCAGATGGAGGGATAGGATTTAGTAAGCTTTGCTTCTTCCTACTCCTTTTGGACATGTGGAACTGTGAACTGATTATGTGATGCATTCAATTGTAATCTGATGCATGTTCAAATGAAATAAAACCATTACCATTACCATTACCATATTACCCAATATAGTAGAGAAAAAAGTTAATAATAATAATGTTGTCTGTATGTGCCCTGCCATTGGCTGTGATTGGCTGGTGTACCCCGCCTCTCACCCAAAGACAGCTGGGATAAGCTCCAGCATAACCTAGTGAGGATAAGCAGTATAGAAAATGGATTGATAGAGCAGATCAAGGTCTTATCTTTTACTGAACTGTAGCATTTAACTTGGTTAAGTTTTTTTGTTTAGTTAACAAAACAGACAACTGAATGAAAACGCAGATTAACTTTTTTTGTGTGAAATTCTGTAATTTTGCACACAATTTATGTGCGCAAAATTACTCCTGGTCTTTTTTTCATAGTTCTTTCTTGTTTAACTAAGAAAATACAGACAAACAAATGAGCGCACAAGTCATTTTATGAATATGTTTACTTCTTTCCGACATTTTCATTTTTTTTTCATCAAAAAATGTTGCACATGCTATATCAATGCTCAAACCATGTTTTGTGTCGTCAGTCTCATGACTCGTTCTGGTCCGTGACGGCACAAAAGACACTAGTCCGGTTGGGGTGCCTACTTGACGACTGTTCTGGGACTAGATAATCAGCATCTCAGGTGACTACACGCAGGGATTAGCAGGTTGTTGGCATGGCATGGCGTACACATACGTTCCCACTTTACACGCATACACACACATACACTTGAGAGACCCTTGGTTATCACACCCTTGCAGATTGTTCTGAACTACTTATGGAAAACACACACATCTCAAGATGTGGCCACTCGTGCCAATGTGAGCCCAGCGTTAAGAACAGTTGTCGTCGTGGTGTATTTTTTTTTTTAGCATCTCTAAATTCCTAGCGTTGCTAAGGTGCTTTGGGAGGGGATTAACAGACGCTGGCGCCGATGAGCAAGCCTTGCAGATTTCCAAGCAGCAGGAGAAAAGACAAAGAAAGACGCAGTTTTAAAAAAAAAAAAGGAGGAGGAGGAACAGCACGCTGGGAAATAATGGTTTGTAAACATGAGGACTTGAGAGAGGTAAAGAGGAAGGTATCCCAAAGATACCTCGTCCTTTGATCGACCATACTCCCAACGAGACTTTTGCACTTATCACCATCTTTTTTCACGCTCATGCACGGCAAACATATTGAAAACAAATTGAAAAAACTTTCTGAAGGTCCTCCACAGGCATAGTAGGTTCTTCAGACCCCACATCGCCTGCAAAACGGGTATACATACGTATATTTGCTGTACATGTTCCAATATACAGTAAAACTTTGGTTAGTTTATGCTAAAAAGCTGTCTCAGTTTGTGTTTTTTCCACTTTTTTCAGCCTGTAAGCTACTTTTAAAGCAACCAAGTCCAAAAGATCTACCTCCAACTATGAGAAAGAAATTAAAATGTTTACCTAAAAGGCAATGCAGCTGAAGTCAAGGTATTAAGGTTTCAGAAATGGGCACATTTTCCAATTCATCATGAAATAATAGTTTAAGAAATAAAAGTGTACAAGCATTCATGTCTATAGTGGAGTTCAGGATGTGAAGCCAAGCCATCAAAGGATTCACTTTTTTTTCAATATAACTCGTTGCTACAATTCATTCATTCATTTTCTACCACTGATCCTCTGGTGCTGGAGCCTATCCCAGCTGTCTTCAGGCGAGAGGCGGGGTACACTCTGGGCTGGTGGCCAGCCAATCACAGAGCACATATAGACAAACAACCATTCACACTCACATTCATACCTATGGACAATTTGGAGTCGCCAATTAACCTAGCATGTTTTTTGGAATGTGGGAGGAAACCGGCACATGCATAGGGGAGAACATGCAAACTCCGAGAGTTGAACTCGGTTCTCCTAGCTGCGCGCTAACCACTCGTCCACCGTGCAGCCTTAGCTGGTACAAGTGAACCATAATTTTTTTTTATAGATATAGGTATCACTGCTTGTGAGAAGGTTGGACCTACAGTAGTATGCAGAGAAGCGACCAGTGTAGTTCTTAGTATGTAAGGAAAAAAGAAACAGAGCTTAGCAAAAGGCTTAGCAAACTTACCAAAGTTCGAAACTGAGGAAGTTGCATGCAGGCATGAGAAGTCAGGAAAGTGTGACACAACTCAAACTGAGCAATAAACTGGCAAATGCAAACAACAAAAGCTGAACCTAAGCGCTTTGCTAATTTACTAATTGGCTGCAGGTGTATCTTGTGGTTCCCCCCAACAGTAGGGACCGAGGAGTCTATAACAGAGTAGAACAGCATAGGTCAACAAATACCACACAGTGACAAAAAAAAAACTTTAAAAATAAAACTTCAACTATATTAGGAAAGCAGGAAGTGAACAAATGTAACAGTTACTGATTGTAAAAGTACCAGATGGAGGGGTAGGATTTAATAAGCTTTGCTTCCTCCTACTCCTTTTGGGCATGTGGAACTGTGAACTGATTATGGGATGCATTCAATTGTAATCTGATGCATGTTCAAATGAAATAAAACCATTACCATTACCAATTAGAGGAGGAAATCCTCCTGGTGGATTATTATTATGACCTGTGTGAACAAGTGAATTATCTCAATGACTATTAATAATTATAAGAACATTAAGCAGCATTTAATGTAGTTTCATAATTTAATAATGAAAACCATCACTTGCAGGTTCAGCTTCATCCCAAGAACTACCTCTGCGGCTGACTGGAAGAGTATTTGGCTCTTGTTGTTGTGTGTCTACGTTTTTGCTTGGAACTATGAAAAAGACACCTTCAGTAGTTTTGATAAAAAGTGTGTCCTTTCCTCTCGAAATCTGAGGTACCTAGCCTGTGTTTGCCTAATAGTAAGTCCGTTCCCGTAATAAAATCACCGCAGCAGCACTGTTAGATCGTAGGAAAACAAAAGAATAGAAGAAAACAGGTTGAAACATCCTTTATTTTCATCTATTCTTATTTTCATTCTGATGAAAGTAACAAATAAATGTGAAAGCAAGAGCTTTTTATCATGGTTCTACTGCTTGAACTAAATGAAGTCTTCCCTCACTCTTTCACTTCCTTGCAATCATTTCATGTTCTCTGTCCTATCCATGTCTTGCCTTTACCTCCCCCAAGGGCAACAGTTTCACATCAAGACACCTTTGTCCTTCTTTCGCAACACTCGGCCGCGACTTCAATGGGCGCCGGTGTTTGGGTCACGCCGAGGTGCCCGAAGCATTAGCGACTGTGTCGTCTCAGGTTTGCGTCTCCCAGCTGGAGTGTCCTTGATGCCGCATACACACGCACACACCGGTCCTTTAATCAACACAGGAAGTGTAGCGCTACAACACATTTAGCCATTATTGAGCTGCTTTCATAACATGAAGCGCAATTAGACCCTGGCTGACATGCAGACGGACTCCAGCGTGAATGAATCTGTTGAAAATCTTTATTAGACGGGGAGGTTTCATCTCTTTGAATCCTCTCCTCAGGGTTGGCGTCTCAGGTGGAGTGGAACCAGATATGACCTGTTTGCAGGATTCAAGGCACTTGACCAAGCCAACACTGCACCTCTCCTTCCCACTGCCTGTCTCGGGTTACCCCCACCCCCACTCACTTTCCTTGAGTTATGGCAGCTCGTGTGTATGGTGGTCTGTGCAGGATTGTATGAGTCCCTATCCGGTCCGCCCTGACTCATGGGACCCATAGCGAATGCCTTTCACTCCAGCCGATGCTTAGAATTACTCATCTGATCGGGCTCGATCCGAGCGACCCAAAGCCCCCGGGGGTCAAGCAGCTAATTACAGGCCTCTGAAGCCTCTTTCACTACTGACCATAGCAGGAAAAGAGAGAAGAAGACTCACTCGGATAAAGAATAGTGACATCAGAAGGTCAATCGTACATTTGGACGCAATCAAAAACACAGTTTGGGTTCAACTGTGCAAAAAAGAAAGATCACCGTCTCGCCCTTCCCAGGCCTCAGGCCGAAAGGATAGAATTCATGGGAGCAAAGCTGCGTCACTGTGGACTTGTGTATCAGCCAGCCACTGGCTGACTTTACTTGCTGCTTTTGTCTTTTTTGTCTGCCAGATTTTGATGGACGTCATGCAGCACTGGCTCTTGCTCCACCATGGGAAAGACACGCTACCTTTAAGGCTACGCTGCCTGGTATTTATCGGATTTTTCCTCTTCAAAACAAGGAAAAGTGAAACGTGTGTTTGCAGGCTTTCAGCAGCAACAGATGGCACCATAGGGCCGCACTGCAGAACCTGACATTTAAACTCGATTAAATACCTAAAATCATGGCAATATCATGACAATATTTTAATTACTTTATATAATACACATATTTTATTATAATAATGACTATGATATTATCTTACATCCGGGTTGTTGTGTCACTTAACCTGTCAAATAAAATGAATTCATCATTACTGAGATATTACAGAAATTGCTTTGCACAAACAAGTATAACAAAAAGATGATCTGGTTATGTATTAATAGTTTAGCGTTTGTTGACCTAATTTGGATTAGTTAGCGTGTTCAATGTACATAATGTATCAAAGTGAACCCTTTCAGTTTTGAAAGGGTTGGACACCCCTGACTGTATGTACTATAATTAGAGACATAGTACTTACAATACAATTAAATGATCCAGTTACCGGTCTACAAAAGCCGGGGTCTCTAATTAGAACATTTTTAGCTATAAGCAACCTCCTGATTACGTTTTTTTAATGACCACCAGAAGATGGCAGTAACTGAATGCTGGGAAATATGCAGATTCATCATCAATCAACAGTCATGTTATTGAAACAAACCAAAGATGTACATCCACAAACTAACGGAAAGTCGAAATTTCAGGTCGGGATGATAAGGACATGAAAAAAATGCACCTTTCGCCCACGACAATGTAAAAAGAACATGTCCATCCAGACGAGTGAAGTTCATTTTTCTACTTTGTCATGCACTCCAAATCATTATTAAAGTTAAAAAATAAAATTGTTATTAGTAGCTTATTTAAACTGACCAACTCCGGTTTCCTCCCACATTGCAAAAACAAATTGTCCATCAGTATGAATGTGAGTGTGAATGGTTGTTTGTCTATATGTGCCCTGTGATTGGCTGGCGACCAGTCCAGGGTGTAACCCGCCTCTCACCCGAAGTCAGCTGGGATAGGCTCCAGCACACCCCGTGCCCCTCATGAGGATAAAATGAATGAATGAATATACGGACCATTACAAATACAGGGACGGCACGGCGGTCTAGTGGTTAGCGCGCAGACCTCACAGCTAGGAGACCAGGGTTCAATTCCACCCTCGGCCATCTCTGTGTGGAGTTTGCATGTTCTCCCCGTGCATGCGTGGGTTTTCTCCGGGTACTCTGGTTTCCTTCCACATTCCACAAACATGCTAGGTTAATTGGCGACTCCAAATTGTCCATAGGTATGAATGTGAGTGTGAATGGTTGTTTGTCTATATGTGCCAAGTGATTGGCTGGCGACCAGTCCAGGGTGTACCACGCCTCTCGCCCAAAGACAGCTGGGATAGGCTCCAGCACCCCCTCATGAGGAAAAAGCAGTAGAAAATGAATGAATGAATGAATTACAAATACAGAACATCTAAGGCAGAGGGAGTGAGGTTTTACCTTTTTGATGGTTTTATAACTATATTTGGAAAAACAAATATCTCAACCCAGAAATGAAAAGGAGCCCTAGGAATTGTCCTAACATTTCCCCGCTTTACGAGGCCCCTGCAGTAGCCAGTCAGGAAAAAAAAAATAAGGTAAAACCGTTTTGAACTTCAAACTAAATGCATCCCACAGGTATTATGTACAGCAAAATAAGACTAATCTAAAACAAACTTATACATATACAGTACTTATAAAGTATACACAAGGACTGAATCACAAGTAAGTGTGTGAGAACTCCTGGGCGTATGAAATTAATCACAAAAAGTGCAAGTAAATCACATGTATGAACAGTAGCGGTGGCACAAGTAACAATGCCATCTGATTTAAAGGTGTTGCTCCAGACTGCGTTAATGATGCCACCCAGGGCCAGACGAGGCAATCTCTCTGCTGCTGAAACAATAATGCCCTAAGTGTGAAGCAATTTTCTTGCGTGTATAGTCCCAACGCTGTGCCTTGCCAAATGATGTACATTGCAGGGGTCAGTGGGTGTTTCGGCAATTAGCAGGTCAGTTTTTTTCCTCACAGTTTGATGGCTGACTGTTCAGTCTGACCGCTGAAATTAACTTCAAGTGCTGCAAGAAATGTTTTCTTTGAAAACTATTGGAATGATACCGAACTAAACTATAGCACAGGTAGATAGAGCTTCTGGACTGTACCAATATTTGGACATTAATAATACAAAAGGGGTTACAGCTGATGAAGTACACATCAAATTACACTTGATTAAAATATTGATCCAGAACAACAATCTAATGAAATCCCATACCAGAACTGTATTATTTGCCTTTAAAAGAATAATATTTTGGTGTTTTAACATCAGTTTCCAATATTAATATAATATTTCAGATTTTTCTCTGAAATATCCAGTTTTTTTCTGGTGCAAAAAATTTAAGTCACATCAACCCAGAATAAATGTGTTAGCATTTTGTCTTTTTATACAAATAACAGCAACATAACAATAGTTATCATAATGTATACAGTGTATGTTTTTTATTTGTACGCTTCATATCTGCCACATTTTTAGAACTTTGCCTCATTGGCTGCTTTCCCTCTTCTTTGGAGGCCACGTCTAGTCCGAGCGCAACGTCATGTGACCCCCTCCAGCGTGACAGGCAGCTCTGATAGACTCATATCACGCATGACAGAGAAACCCAAGACGTGGCCTAATTAACAGGCGGGACCTGGAAGATGCAGGGAGGGATAGGAGGCAGCCTGAAAATCAAAACTTTGCAGCACCAACATCACTAACCGTAACTCCTAGCTTACTTATTTATGAAATAATTAGAGAGGACTTTGGAAAACTGTGTGATATGCCAAGTTCCCCCCTTCAAACACACTTGACACCTTCCCAAGTCCACTCACCTGTCCAGGTATTCCAGTCTTGTTAAGTCAAGCCTTTATTTGTTGAAAAATATGACTTTATTCCCAGAAAATTCCTACTTTATTCTTGAAAATAAATATAATTTTCTTTATTTAAAAAAAAATAAAATTCACATAAATGGAAAACATTTCTTTAGTGCTCAAAAAAATGCTTTAATACTGACAAATTACAAAAAAAACATAATAATGAATGAATGAATGAAGACTTTAAATAAGAATTACTTTTTTTTTTATCCCAATTTCCTGGAAAATAATAACTTATTGTCGGAAAATATTATATCATTGGAAAAATCTTAATTTGTTAATTAAAAATACAACCTTATTTTAAAAAATAGAACTTAATTTAAAAATTCTACAAAAAAAATAAATAAATAAAAAAAAATAAAAAAAAAAAATATATATATATATATATATATATATATATATATATATATATATATATATATATATATTGGTAGTGTAAAAAAATGACGTTTTCCTCAAAAATGTCTTATTTCATTTCCAAGAAATTTTTTTTGAATACTTTTGGGGGAAAAAATTATAATTTAAAAATGTATTTTTTCTAGTTATTATTTTATATATTATGTTAATGTTAGAAAAAGTGCCACCACCTTATTATAACCCCAAACCTTATTTTATTTATTCAGTCATTGAAGTCCAGGCCTTGTCAGGTGGAAGAAAGTCTATCCCAGGGCAGAGATGACAGTGTTGGGGGGGGGGGGGGGGGGGGAGTAGCAGTAAGTCTAGCCACTAGTGAGGTGGAATATAGGCAAGGGGGCAGGTAAACAGGGGAGAGAGGTGCGGTGGGGGATCGTATTCGGGCTCCTGGGGACAGGACGCTTGGCGTGGCACCACACTGCCCACCCAACATCAACGCTCTCAGGTTCCCAGGCTCAGATGGGCCTGATAAAAACTCCACAGGGACCATCTGGAGGCAGCCAGGACGGCCGGAGGCGGAGGAAGCATATTTTATTTCAATTATAGCAGTAGACATTTTGTATTCAGGGCAGGTGCAGCCCAGCAGATGGTGCTGTGGTAACAAAATGTTGCCTATTTTATACTTAATACAGAGTGGTAATTCAATAATATAATGAATGAATAATATGTCATAATTTATACATTCTGAATGATTAGTCAACCTCCAATTTGTTGGGATTTTAAAGCATACAAAAATCAATTAAACAAACTTGTTATAATTGACAATTGGAAATTCTTAGAAATACAGCTGGAAAAGGCGCAGATTCTGGAAGATCTACAATGTTTTCTGTGTGGGATATTGTGTGTAGCTGCTCTATAGGAGTCCACAACACAATACAAAGGGCCAAGAAATTGGCATAATAGGTCCCCTTTAATAAATGTTTGGAATAAATTGCTTACTGAAATGTTTTTGTCACACTTATTTTTGCATTTTGAAATTGTACTTAGAACCTCCTTAAGATCCAACACTGCAAAATGTGCATTTGTGCAATTTGTCACCTGGTCTTTTCATCAGGTGTGTGTATATATACGTATGGGTGATTCTCCTGAAAAGGGGTACCAGAGTGGGTGCTGTCACTTGGAGAGGCATGACGCACCGACTACAGTTGTTACTGATGTCACCAACAGTCTTTCTTTGCAATGTTTTTGTCATAAACTGCTGATATGTTCCTTGGTGTAGACACATACGTATGTTACTTACTTACTGTTACTACACCAGTGGTTTATTAAACTTGGCACAAGCCAACCCAGTGGATGATTGCAAAGCACTGAGAGAACTTTCTTTCTCCAACACAGTGGTGTTAGTGACTTTGTTCTGCCATTTGATACCCTTGATACGTCGCAGGTGCTTTGAGTGTCTTGGAGGTGAAAAAGTGAAAAAAAGACAATTCACCACTTACCAGGCAGCACAGATGGAAACTTTCACAATGATTCTCGTCTCTGGCATACGCCATCTGGTATACCTTGAGTTTGGTGTTCAAGATCAGTTGGCTTTTTTTCCCCATAATCTCTCTACGCTTGTGGAAGTGGTCAATGGAACATCAACAATGATTCAACAAACCTAACCTTGCTTTTTTACTTCAGTCAGGACAGACTAAAGAGTTTCCCTCTGCAGAGTTCTGGATGGCAAAGTTCAGCAACATGGAGAAAATGAGAAAAAAAATCAAGATTTTTCACCCTGTTTATGATCTTGAAAGGCTCTAATGATGCACCATTGTACCTCACCACATTTCACTGTGGAAGGAGGCAACAATGCTATGCAGCCTTGGTGGAGATGCGACTGGAAAGGAATTGTAGGCAAGCCAGAGCTACACGAGCAAAAGACCTTGCTTGCTAGGATAATCAATAGTTCTTCCATACTTGGCTAAACAGCAATGTCCTTCATAGCATCAAGTGCTTCCTTATTTTGGACTAAAGGATGTACGTGTAGTGTTCAACCTATCCAATTCCTAGTCCTGGTCTGCGATGACTTCCCTTGCTTTGGATTTCAAGGGTGCAGTTTTCTTTCTTAGCTGGCTTGCTTCATGCATGCATACATGCCCCCTGATGTTCCTGGGGAAAGTGGCTTGCTGGATGTTCTCTGAGAGTTGAAGCCAGTAATTGTTGATGTGCTGTGGCGTGCTGTCCTCTGGGCCATGGAGGCAAGAGGTTCTTTTGCAGTTAATCGGTGTGTTGCGCTTTGCGATGGTAACTGGCTCCATCTCTGTGATGCAGGCCTCAAACCAGTCTGTACTCTTGCATTTACTGTTGTCAAACGTGAATAGTACTGTATATGGTGTATTATTTGTGGAAAAAAATATTTTTTAATATATTTTCATTCATTCATTTTCTACTGCTTATCCTCACGAGGGTCGCAGGGGGTGCTGGAGCCTATTCTAGCTGTCTTCGGGTAACAGGCGGGGTACACCCTGGACTGGTCGCCAGCCAATTACAGGGCACATATAGACAAACAACCATTCCAGCCCACAATTATTTTCAGAAAGCTGATCACTTTGTCCCATAGTAAATAATAGAAATAATCAGTTCCAGGGTCAAACTGTCACACTCTTAGCACCTTTATGATGTGTATAGGTGGTAACATGACAGCAGTTTGATTGTTTTGATCCTGCTTGTTGAATATAAAGTGTCAGTTATCTGACTGGAATCATTCCATGATGTCCCAACTCTAAAAGAACTGCTACCCCCTTCTTATGTAATAGTATATGAAATACAAAAATACATACAACCATCATTCATTCATTTTTTTAACGCTTATCCTCACGAGGATCTAAGGGGTGCTGGAGCCTATCCCAACTGTCTTCGGACTGGTCGCCAGCCAATCACAGGGCACATATAGACAAACAACCATTCACACTCACATTCATACCTATGGACAATTTGGAGTCGCCAATTAACCTAGCATGTTTTTGGAATGTGGGAGGAAACCGGAGTACCCGGAGAAAACCCACGCATGCACGGGGAGAACATGCAAACTCCACACAGAGATGGCCGAGGGTGGAATTGAACCCTGGTCTCCTAGCTGTGAGGTGTGCGTGCTTATGGTGTATTTTTGGTGGAAAAATTTATTTTTTCAATGTATAATATATACAGGGCGGCACGGCGGTCTAGTGGTTAGCGCGCAGACCTCACAGCTAGGAGACCAGGGTTCAATTCCCACCCTCGGCCATCTCTGTGTGGAGTTTGCATGTTCTCCCCGTGCATGCGTGGGTTTTCTCCAGGTACTCCGGTTTCCTCCCACATTCCAAAAACATGCTAGGTTAATTGGCGACTCCAAATTGTCCATAGGTATGAATGTGAGTGTGAATGGTTGTTTGTCTATATGTGCCCTGTGATTGGCTGGCGACCAGTCCAGGGTGTACCCCGCCTCTCGCCCGAAGACAGCTGGGATAGGCTCCAGCACCCCCCGCGACCCTCGTGAGGAAAAAGCGGTAGAAAATGAATGAATGAATAATATATACAGTATAGACACATTTAGAAGGGATGCAACAATACACAAAATTGACAGTTTGATTCAGTTTTGATATGTTTTGTGTTAATACTTCTGTCAATACTTTTTTGATACACAAAAAAAATTACTTTTATTGAAATTGCATGTTCTCCCCGTGTGATTCCAGGTACTCCGGTTTCCTCCCACATTCCAAAAACATGCTAGGTTAATTGACGACTCCAAATTGTCCATAGGTATGAATGTGAGTGTGAATGGTTGTTTGTCCATATGTGCCCTGTGATTGGCTGGCAACCAATCCACGGTGTACCCCGCCTCTTGACAGCTGGGATAGGCTCCAGCACACCCGCCACCTTCATGAGGATACGCGGCATATAAAACATTTTACACTGCTACACACATTTCACGCCATTTAAGACAAAAATAAAGCACCATGTTATAATAACGAAAGATGGAAATGTGGTGCATTCTTAATAAATATTACAACATGTTCTGAAATGTCATCCACAACAGAAAAGGATAGTAAAAATGTGCTAAGGGCTGTCTAAATGACCTGGGTTCAGTTTGTAGCATGTGTGCTAAGGTTGTCTTTGTCTGTTTCCACTTTGGTGTAAATGCATTGTCATGTTTATGTTTCTCCACTGACATAAATAAGCAGTGTGCATATCAAACCATGACGCCGGAATTGAACGATTCGCTACACCCCTAGCATAAACATAAGTGTAAAAAGAAGTTACTTGTTAGTAAAATGTAAAAAGCATAAAAAGTTTGTATGTGCATTTTCATTGGATGGTTACTAATGTGTACATACATAAATATAATATTTCCAGGTAACTCCACTTTAAGGTGACATGAATCTAATGTAAAGCCTGAGATTTACAGTAATTTCATGTAATTAATAACAATTTTTGACCTTCTTTTCTCTCGTTCCAAAGTGCACTTTCATGCTGCAGGACATATCGCATGTTTTTAACAACATGTCTCAAGCCGAGTAAACCGCGGCGGCACACATCCATCTCTTTGACATTAGTGTGATAGATGTATTTTTCACGCCCAGGCCGTAATGGCGGCGGCGGCGGCGGCGGCGTGTGAGCTGGGTGTAGTATGCTAATGTGCCCTCTCACACCTGCAGCTTTCAATTACCCATCGAGGAACGGTGCCAAGGCTTCACTAGCAATAATATGAGTAATGGCTAAATTGCGGCAGTCTATTGAAGAAAATTGAGGAGAGGGAAGAAATCGGCGGTCGATGGAGAGCCGGAACAGGGGAGACCTGAGAGTTGGGGGAGCGATGGAAAGGTCTGGCTTAATTAGTGTTGGAATATGTGACATAGTCCCACTGCAGCGTCGACTTTTTGACTGGAAACTTCACTTAGGCCACCATTCAACAAGTCTGATGCTGGCTTTAAAACAATCTATGATTCATCTCATTATGAATTATGAATCACCTCACAGCCTCCATTATAGTCAGATTGTTGCCTTTCTTTCTTGTTCTTAGCTGCTAGAGGAGGTGTGTTCACTTGGGGGGTGGGGGGCAACCAGCTGTGTTCTCTAGTAGATATTTCTTATGACCTGTGAGATGGTATTTGATAGGCCTCTTTTGCTCGCCAACTACTGCAGTTTGTGTGTGTGTGTGTGTGTGTGTGTGTGGGTGGAAGTGCATGTGTGAGATGAGGAGGAGGACTCCAGATGACGAGAAGGAGGTGGGTATTAGGGGGGGGGGTCCTCATGGCTGCCGGCCTCGATAACAAGGGGCGTAAAATCAATCACCTCCTTTGACAGCCTTACGAGTAGCCCCGCCTCTTTATTTCCGCTCTCTTTCTATTCCTGGCCATGCTCAAGCACGCACACACACACACCCCCGCACACACACACAATGGAACCCCCGAAAATCTGCAATGACTGTAGGCTCTGTTCTACATTCAGTTTGTACAGATTTTTAAATATTCATCATAAGCGGCAATGTAAACGGAATTCATCTGTGCCAGGGTTAAACCAGGGACACCATCATGAAACATTTATTAACTGGACAGGCTAGCATTGTTTTTATCATTTTTAGCTAAGATTAGCTGCCAAGAAAACCATATATTCAAAAGTTCTGTCTCGTCACACCTCTGATCATTTAACCATCTGCCCATGGTGGGCCAAGCTTACACGAAATTTTGGTGATGGGGGGGGGCACAAAAATGGTCTTGCAGACAATTGGAGACCACTTGGAAGCTGAAGAGCTGAAGCTGGACTGAAATGCTGTGGAAATAAGTTGAAATGTAGAATGAATCTAAGAGTAGTTTGGAAGCCGAAGAGCTGAAGCTGGACTGAAATGCTGTGGAAATAAGTTGAAATGTAGAATGAATCTAAGAGTAGTTTGGAAGCCGAAGAGCTGAAGCTGGACTGAAATGCTGTGGAAATAAGTTGAAATGTAGAATGAATCTAAGAGTAGTTTGGAAGCCGAAGAGCTGAAGCTAGACTGAAATGCTGTGGAAATATGCTGAAATGTATTGATTGTAATAGTTTGGAAGCTGAGCTGAAACTGTACCGAAATGCTGTTAAAAGGCAGAAGTGGTGAAATGTAGAATGTATATTAGCTCTTTACAGGGGAGGGGGGCAGAATGTTAAAGGAAAACTGCACTTTTTTTTTTAATTTGCCCATCATCCACAATCCTTATGTGAGACACACAAAATGATGTGTGTTCTAAAGATATATAAACAGCTAAAAAGAGGTAATGGGACACTTATTCAGCCTACAAAGCCTGCTATTAAAACACCGCTATTTTGTTTTATATACAAGCTGTGACCATTTAAAACGGACATTCATGATAACATGTAATACTTACAGTATTTTGCCATATTTCTGTCATTTTAAGCATTACCAGGACTTCCTTCCTGGACGCATTGATTTCACATAGCAACAAAGAAACGAACGCTAGACCTAGCTTTTTATTTTCCTCATTTACCATCGCCTAATTAGTCTACAGGTGGTGGCAATGAGGACAGTGGCTTCTGTGTGATGTAATAACATTTGATAAAACATATAAATGCCTACACCCTAAATAAATTCCCCATTCATTTTTCAATGGGAAAATTGCTGAACTGTTTTAAACGGATCTGCGTGAGTTGAGACCACAGTAGCAACTAATCCACCACACACAAATACAAAATATGCATATAAAAGACACCTAAATAAAACATATTATATATATGCAAATCAACAATACTTACAGTATTAAACAGTACAGTACAACATATAGCAACAGCATACATGAAAACAGCTCATATCAAGAAAAAAGAACCAGACTGTCTTTCATAAGCATAAACAATTAAAGAATGCAAGATTTTAGGCCTCCTACTAGAATAAATACTATTAAAAAAAACTAAAAGATTCTTTAACAATCTATTTTCCACTTGAAACCATGAGATAGTTTGATGTCCATAGTGGGCAGTTCAGTGCCAATCTGGCAGCTTTTTTCTGTATAATTTGAAACTTATGAATGTCTTTCTTTGGAGCACATTGTCACAGAAAATATGAAATTACAGCATTTGTGAGAATTTTTAAAAAAGTTTGAAAGTTTGTATTTTTTCATTATTATTATACAAGTGTAAAAATAAGCTAACCACTAACAAAAACAATCAACAGTCTAGTGTAACTTTGAGAACAAGAGACAATACCTGTACATATAGCACGTTAGTGTGTATGTGTGTTTTTTTCTCTTAAGCATTCCTTAGTTAAGGTTGCAAAGAAGCCAAAGAAAAAGCAAAGCATTGACTTAACACACACACAGTAAGTAGCGAGCACCTGGTAAAGTGCTTGCAGGATTAGGAAGGTTGTTAGAGTTGGTTACACGTGTTCGGGTCAGCTCTGTGACAGCATTGTCGCTCTAGAACACCTCTTCTTCTTCTTCTCTGCATGTGGAAGAGGATGAGGATGAGGGAGCTGGTGGTGGGGGGGGGGTAGGTGGGGGTGACGGCGTGCAGTAAATCTGCAGAGAGGACTTGGCAGTTGCTCCCCTTTCCCTCTCGCTTCATTGCTTCGGTCCTACCCAAATCCTATTTCACGGTGCCAAGCATGCGCTCCCTGGGATCTCGACGGCTCCCATCTCCAGACGCAGGTTTTTAAGCTGCTCTCCTGGCACTCGGGACCGGGCAACACGGAGAGGTGGAGGCATGTGACGCACATCCAACAGAGACACCTTTTTTTTTTTTATTTAAATCTCTAAGCGAGTTGGCATGCATGTGGCGTGGTGAGCACTCACCCACGTTTCCCCCTCACTGCCACGCTCGGTGACCTTTGACACCAGGTCATGCATGGCTGCATGAAACCACAAGCTTTAAGTTTTTTCACCTTGCCTGTGAGCAAATCAGCCTAATGTAGCTGTTAACACAGTTGACGCAGTCTTTTTTTTCTTTTTAATTCATGAATAATCATCAGAGAAAATAGGATACGGCTAATTTATTTCCCCTGTCACACGGCACGCATTAACGCTTCTCCAATTACACATAATCAAAGCAATTAATTAACTGCCAAATTACCTGAAGCCACTCCACTACCAGGCTCATTATGGCACATCTGTGGGGGAACTACTGTTTGCTAAGTGTGATTTGACAATGTGGCCGCTAGATGGCAATGTTTAGCTATAATTAACATTACTTGTTTGCTTCCTGGCGCAGGCCGTACAGCTAGGAGACCTGAGTTCGATTCCACCCTCGGCCATCTCTGTGTGAAGTTTACATGTTCTCCCCGTGCATGCGTGGATTTTTTCCGGGTACTCCGGTTTCTTTCCACATTCCAAAAATATGCTAGATTAATTGGCGACTCCAAATTGTCAGAGTGTGAATGGTTGTTTGTCTATTTTTCAAGTTTTTAAGCATTTCACAGTGACTAATGTGTCTAATAAACATGTTCAGTCACCCTTTAAAATGCCCCCCCAACAAAAAAACAAGAATCAGTCAAAATGCATGTAATCTTCTTGTGTATGTTGACTCACAATGCTGACAGTGCCATCCAGAATTAGCTATAGCATAGCCTAAAGTAGCATAATATGGTGCAAAAGAATCTGAAAGAAACATTTTATGTTCTTAATTGTTTTGTTTGCTACTATGGCATATGTTTTATAGTTTGGGTTCTCTAATGAATACCCCTATACTTCAGTCAATAAACACCACACCACAGAGACATCATAAAGCAGACATGGCATCTGTAAAGCTGAAGCGGCAGGCTGTATGTGCATTTTAAAATCATACTAAAAAGCAAGGAGTTGGACTTTTAATGTTTGAATAGTGGCATATGTTTGTTTTTTAAACAGACAAGTTATTTTTAAAAATTACAGGGATTAGTACATATTATACTACATATTTTATTTTAATATATATATTATATCATGGAATAAATGTGGAAAAATACATTAGAAAATTTGGTTTACTGTATTCTTTTTTTTCTTCTTTTCTTTCCTCTCGTGAATAACAACAAAACATCAAATAAAGTCAAATAATAATCTATAAAACAGGGAAGGTGTAGATTACACTTCAAATCTGTTTAGCATGTACGGGCATTTACATCAATAAACGTATCTGCCCCAATGGCTGGACAGGACAAAAAAAAAGTCAAGTAATCAATTAAAAGCGTAATACATGAGAGTGAAAAGAAACTCCCTATTTTACAATACTTATATTTAATTCATATCTTATCATATTTTTCAAAATTTTTTGTTTATGTTCCATGATGTATGATAATAGGAATGAAAGTAATAGTTGTAACAGTTGGCTTACCCCCAAGATGCATGGTACTGTTTGCAGTACATAAACATAAACACCCTCTGTATGAAGAAATACGGGAGTGAAAATTGGACATTGGTATCTTTGCAGAGCCAAGATTTTAATACAACTACAAAAAAGTGATAATACTAATGATATTTTAAAAGGTTAGCCAATAAGAGCTCGTGAAAATGGATGGATGATTACAAAAGATGATACTGACATAAAGCACTTGATTATAACATCCCCATCTGTGCATGCAGGAGGAAGACTCATCATCAGACACTATAGAGTGCCCTGGGGTGCCTGCATTGAAGGTAAACTACAGCATCATGCATTCAAGCATTAGCAAGTCCCGTATGCTGCATGCTCCCTATGCATTATTGATCATGTCTGTGCTAATTGAAAGACATTTTAGGCCGGCAAATGAAATGACTGGTGCAGACATCACAGCCGGCCACCTGACTCACTCAGGAAGATGGAGGTGGGGCTAATTTTAGAAGGTTTCTGTGCATTGAGGGGCAGCGGGTCCAACAATGTCACATGACTCAGGATTGCTGCATTACACTTGCTGAGTTACACAACATAGACTCACTGTACATGTCTGCAAACATATCCACATGATTGTTTTTAAATGGACCTGATGTGATTGTGAAGTGAAGTCCTTCCTCTCGTAATGGTCTACTAATTAAACTTGACATGTGACCATGATGCGTGACAGCGTGCCGTGGAAGCAAAAGAACAATAGCCACAACACAATGAGCTTGCTACAAGCTACTGCTGCTGCTGCACTGTTACATCACACGTGAAGTACTGTGGTGTATTTTTACCATGTACTCTATGTATGTGTAACATTAAGCATCCCTGCAAAATGTAATGACAATATATCTGGAAATATATCAATATCATTGCCATTGTTTCTCATTTAAAAACTTTATTAGCTTCACGAAAGATGAAAAACATATAATGCAGTACAGTCTTACACTATTGCAAAAATATTATCACAATAACTAAAACTAACAAGAGCTAATTATAGATGTACCTGATGATGTGTTCAGTGAGTGTATGTATTCAATTTGCTACAAAATCTAGCATATAGTTGTCACAATGGCTAATATGTAAACTATAAGTTTGTTAAAAAAAACAAAACAGTTTTGACAGGCAGGATTACACATATAAAGAAATACTGTACCAAGAAATAAACAAATTAATTTTTTTTTAAATCATGTTTTATACTAAATTATAGCTCAGAGACTCCTTACTGTATATATGATATGTCTATTGCATTCATTTGTATTCTTACTTAACAAGTTCTGAACCAGTGTTGTTTTGGCCTTTTAGTATAAATACATAAATGACAAATTAAACTGATAAATTGACAATTAAGGTCAATTTTACCTTCATTCAAGACCTATGTTGACCAAAATGGTGATGACAATTTTGTAACAAATTATTCATTGAATTTTTCACCTTCTTTATCAGAGTGTTGGTACTTGCAACATCTAATGAAGGCGTATTTTGCAGCCTACTCAATAAAAAAAAGAAGAGACTTGTGTAACTGTTAGTTAGCAAAAAACTACAAAATCAATGACGGGCAACAGAGCTGAAGTACAACCCATCCATCGTGTACTGCATATCCCAGGTTGGGTCGCAGGGGAAGCTGGCCCAGATTTCCCTTTCCCCGTCCACCACATCCAGCTCCTGTCGGCACATCCCAAGGTGTTCCCAGGCCAGTTGAGAGACATAGTCTCTCCAACGTGTCCGGGTTCTTCCCCAAGGCCTTCTCCCAGTCAGACGTGCCCTGAACACCTCTCCAGGGAGGCGTCCTGAGGCATCCTGACCAAATGCCTATAAGCCACCTCATCTGGCTTCTCTTAATGAGTTTCTTACAGATGACAGCGCTTCTCACCTTATCTCTAAGCTCCTTATCTCCAGCCAATGGAGAAAAATAATTTTGTACCCACAATCTTTTCCTTTTAGTCAGGTTTATTTGTATTTTTGTTTGTATTTTTATATTAGATTTTTTACTATTTAAAATTTTGCCTCCATTTTTTGCCTGTGTTTGCGAGCATGCAGGAGGCGGGAGTTTTTTTTGTGTGAAGTGTATATATTTTTTTTGATCAATGAGAAAATAAATACAAATTAAATAAATACAAATTAATACAAAAATAACAATGGCATATTTTGTATATATTAAATAATTTATTGTATATCAAATATATATATATAAATCATTCATACTTTAATTTACATATGTTCATATATGTAACTAAAATAACAGCTCTGCATGTTTATTTGTGTGTAAGTTTTTATTGAGTTTTTATTCTGCCTAATATGAAGTACATATGCTACAGTATATTATGCTATACAATAATTTAAGTGAATTTCACTTTTCACTTATTGTATGATCATCTTTATATTCATATCTATGAGAAAAATAACAAACGTGTGTATCTGTTTTTTTTTTAGTATTATTATGATTTTCGCCAGTGTTGGTGTGCGCGCGCAGGAGGCAGGAGACCCTCCCCTTACGCATGCGCGTCCCTGTCATCTGACGACTGTGTGTGTGTGTGTGTGTGTGTGTATGTGCGCGCGTGTTAGTGAGCGTGGACTCCATCGAGTGGGCCACGGCTGCAGAAGTGGCGCGACCACCAGCACCAGCAGCACCACCACCAGGCACTGTAGACCTCCACGCTGGACCGTGCTAGTTCAAAAGAGGATCATCACGGAGGAGGCCATATTTGTCCCGACATGTAGCTTGCAGCAGCGTGGGCGATACAAGAGGTAGCAGAAGAGTGTGAGTGGGGGGTGAGCAGCAGATTGTGTGTGGGATGCCATGAAAATCACAACAGCCCGCTGAGGAACATCACGGACACGGCGGTGGTGGATGATGATGATGATGATGGACCCGAGCGAGGAGATCCATGGAAGGTAGCGTCCGAGAAGACAGCTGAGCGGTTTTAGTCGCTTTGGTGCGGAGGATGGATCTCAGCCGGCTCCGGAACATCATCAGCAGATATGTAAGCGACCCCCATCGCGCACATACATAACCTCCCACCCCCACGCAACAGTAAATCAAAGCATTATACTGTTAAATGGTGTTTGTGTGTGTTTAATTGGCTACAGGGTGCTTTCAAATGTTTCCCTCTATTGACTTGGCTCTATGGAGAATGTGCCAGTAGCAACACACACACACACACACACACACACACATGCAACTATGGCTGCTGAATGTGTGCAATTGAAATTGAAACTTGGCTGGCCCACTTTTAGTTGCTTAGTGGGAACCACAGCATGCATGCAAAACAAACCACATGGACACTTAATTAGGTACACTCTTTCATGAAATACAATACTTAAACACTTAAAGTTCAATGCTGTTCTCTTAAAAATGTTTATAGTACGTTATATGTGCTACATTTTGTTGCATTATCAGGTTCAGTTTGTAAAGTACAGATAGTAAAGATATATAGTAGTATAGATAGTATCGATAGTATCGATAGTATAGATATTATACATGGATAGATAGATAGTAATATGTGAATCAATATCAGTTTCTGTAGTATTTAAATTAGAGGGGCCAGTGAAAACAGAACATAATTGAGAACCACTGGTATAGCATGGGGCGGCACAGCGGTTGAGTGGTTAGCGCGCAGACCTCACAGCTAGGAGACCAGGGTTCAATTCCACCCTCGGCCATCTCTGTGTGGAGTTTCCATGTTCTCCCCGTGCATGCGTGGGTTTTCTCCGGGTACTCCGGTTTCCTCCCACATTCCAAAAACATGCTAGGTTAATTGGCGACTCCAAATTGTCCATAGGTATGAATGTGAGTGTGAATGGTTGTTTGTCTATATGTGCCCTGTGATTGGCTGGCGACCAGTCCAGGGTGTACCCCGCCTCTCGCCTGATGACAGCTGGGATAGGCTCCAGCACCCCCGCAACCCTCGTGAGGAAAAAGCAGTAGAAAATGAATGAATGGTATAGTATGGTGACCGCTCTCTTGCCCGATGTCAGCTGGGATAGGCTCCAGCATACATGCAAATTTCCCCACTGAGGGACGAATAAAGGCATATGTTATCTTACCCCCACAACCCTGTTAACGATAATCCACTTAGAAATGAATGGTATGGTACCACATTGTGTTCCGAACACTGGTTTTATGCAGACAGAAGAGGTAGTAAGTACACTAAGTACTCCAGAATTTGGAACACCTGTAGGAATTAGTTGCACCAACTGCCAAGTCTTGATCAACCTCCATTTCTGCAGAACAGATTTGAATTGTTGGCCCATTTTGTGGTCCCTAAAACAGGCCTTTGGTTGGCTTCTTATTACACTTGTATCTTAGTTAAGACTGTTTAAACATCAGGTGGACATCTGCAAGCTCGAAACTCAAACTGCAACATAGGAGTGTTCTTGCTAATAGCAGGAATGATGGCATCAGTTTGACCCTGGAACAGACTACTTTTGTTATTTGGCATGGAAAAGTGGAAGTTTCAGAGGTTCCTCTGTTTATGCTACATTTTAAGGGTACAATAGCTTGTACAATAGCTTTGGAAGGGTAGCGTGGTTGTCTCCCAACCTGAAGGTTGCGGGTTGAATTCTCCAGTTGCTCCTGATGCTGTGTCATCAATAGGTAAAGGCGCTAACAGTGTCAAAGTGCTTTGAGTGCCTTGGAGGTGGAAAAGCGCTATAGAAGTGAAAGACCGTTTTAAATGTCCACAGATCAAAGTAGCTTTGATATCCAATGTATAATTACTACAGCTTCTGCTTGGATATTAGCGCCGCAGCTGTTCAATTCCGATGGAAAAAAAACAGCCACACGTCATTCGCTGATGCTGACAACTCCAGGTAGATTGGATTGCATAGTTTCTCAGATTGCACAGATGTCGCAAGATCTTGTGACACCCATGTCAAAAGTGATTGTTTTAACTACAAAGCATGCTGGGAAATGCGCAATCCGCCCTTTCACAGGTACAAACTCTTCCACTTTACACATCCTGCAGATAGTGATGTGTTTGTGTGGATATAGCTTTTGATCGGATGTTGAGAGGATGATGAAAAGTTGGTGGATTACCAACCACTTCATTGAAATGAACAACCACCGGTATTTTTTTAATGCACCCCCCCCCCCCAAAAAAAAAATAAAAAAATATATATATCTGCCAAGCACATTTTGTCTCAGCCTGAAAAGGCAATCACAGCTGCCTGATGATAGAATATCGTAGTAATCCTTGCACTACCTGTGCAGGGAACCAGTATACAAGGTATGTAGGCTGCGGACTTATCTATTTATCAATGCTAATGTGACATTTCCTCAAAATCTGACCTTACTAATTACTATTTTTTGAGTGTGTATTATTTGCATATGTCTTGTCATGTTTGCAACATCAAATGATCTGTGTGTGTGTGTGTGTGTGCGCGCACTGATAATGCATATGTATAAAGGACGGTTTGAAAAAAAGGCTTTTAGAATTTTCAATTATTATTGCAAATTCAGGGTAAATAATAAAGAAATAAAAGATGCAAAGTTTGGGAGAGTATTATGTCATACCATGAGTAGCCCCTCACTTCTACAAAAGTAACTGTTCTGATGTTGGTGTAGCTATGCCACAGGTAGTATGAAATGACTACAGATATTATATTATACGAATATGATAATAATACATTTTATTTGTATAGTGCTTTTCAAAATACTCAAAGACACTTCACAGAAGAATGGAGTTGAACAAAAGCAAGCAAACAGAGCAAAAGATACAAAATACACGAGAAAAAGCGGGGCGGGGCACATGTGATATTAATCATCTTGGAAATTAAATATTTCCATGTACCCCTTGCAATTTCCTCGCATGCTACTAGGTGTACACAGCAACGTACCCCTGGTTGGAAATCTATATGCTATAAGGAGGGTGCAGTGAGCAGCTGGTTACATGGTGTCTGACTCTGATGGGTCCTTGTGCTTGTTAGTCTCCTCTATAGTGTCAACGCGTGACCCCCGACCTTTTCACCTGACCTTAAAAGTGTCTCAGGTGCTTCTGGTAGATAACTACTGTGTCTTTGTATTTATGGCTGTGTGAGTGCACTTGTTTATTACATTTTGTACGGTTGTGCCGTATTGGGAGCTTGACAGACACTCATAATAAAGGGATGTCAGAACCACACAAGCAAAGCACAGAGTGAGAGACGGAGGGGGAGGAGAGTGGATGGCGGATTGGGTCATGGAACCCTCTCACCTCATCTGTCACCCCGCCTTTTTCATCTCAGCTGCAACATTACAGAGTCGACAGCATATGAATCATTAATTCAATTATCCAGATATTGACTTGAAGAGGGACGCGGGGGAGGGAGATGATATATGTTTATTTGGCCCACAAATGTCCCAATAAGCCTGCATTATTTCCAGCAGCCGCTCCTTTAACGAGGCTGTGCGGCATTATAGCACGCAGGTTGAAGGCGCCGTCTTGTGCTTCCTGTATGTTGGTTAACATGTCGCTATGCTCGATTTTTAATTGGGCATCTAATGCAAACATCATAGTCAGTATTCATCAGTTAATCATCAGTGACTTTTTATTTATTTATCGCTTTTTCTTTGACTTTTTCCCCTCGCTAGAAATACAACAGATCCTTTATTTTCAATTGATTTCAGAGCAGGAAGTGTGTGTGTTGTGTCTCTGCTCCGCCAAGACCCAAATAAAAGGCGATGTTAACCCTAATGAGATTTATCAGGAAAATGACCTCCTGTGAATGCTTTAGTGGTGCCGGCGCACGTGTTATATTTGTCCCTGCTCACTCCTGCTGCATGCCCTTTTGTCATGTGGTAATAATAGTGGTGGCGTGATGTCTCGGTAAGGGGCGCCGCTGCATGTGAGGACTGCATGAGGGTCATGATCTTGGATTAGAAACGTGTGTGTTTGTGTGTGTATATACACATAATATATACACAGAGTTTACCTTTAGTGAAGAACACGGCAATTAGGGAGGGAGGGGGGTCTGGGATGGTAGAGCCACACAGGCACTGTTTCACTCGAGTCTGTGTCAAACTTAACTTTAAAGAGTGGGCTGTTTGAGCTGTATTCTTGTTCACTTTAACTTATTGTAAACAGCAAATATAATCATCATTACACACACTGGCCTGGCACACTTATATATATATATATATATCTTATATATATATATATTTTATATATATATACATGTCTCCCTTAAACCGTGCCCCCGCTTCTTCTTCTTCTTTCTCCTTCAGGGATCGCCACAGCAAATCAATCTCCTCCATCCAACTCTGTCTTCTGACACCAACTACCCTCATGTCCTCCTTCACTACATCCATCCTCTTTGGTCTTCCTTTACGCCTCCTACCTGGCAACTCTAAACGCAGCATCCTTCTACCAATATATTCACTATCTCTCCTCTGGACATGTCCCAACCATCTCAGTCTGGCCTCTCTGACTTTATCTCCAAGGCCTCTAACATGTAATGTCCCTCTGATGTACTCCTTCCTGATCCTATCCATCCTGGTCACTCCCAATGAGAACCTGAGCATCCTCATCTCTGCTACTTCCAGTTCTGCTTCCTGTCTTTTCCTCAGTGGCACTGTCTCTAGAAAAAAACGTCCCCCCTGCAACCTGTGTTAGCTAGGAACCTTTACATACAGATGTTACCTTTGCACTTTTGCTATGCCTTCTTTCATGAGTTCTATAATGTTTCTAACTGTTGTTATGGAACTTGTGGTTAGTGGTTCTAAAAGATGCACCTAAACACTGCATTTCCCACATTGCAAGACAGGAAGGTACTTTGTGAAACAAGAGTGGCATTGCGTCCTTTTTTGCCTGAGTGATGCAAACAAATGGGAATGTGACAAAATATTGATGGAACTCATTCCCAACGACTGGGAAATAAACTCCTCCATAGAGTGGAGACTTCTCACCTCTCTATGGACTTTCCCTCCAAAAATGGCATTTGACGTTCGGTTCAATGCGGTAAAATATAAATGATTTTCAAAGGACTTTAATCTTTTTGTTCTTGTACCACCAAGCGATAATTTCATAGCATCATGACGTTATTATCTTTGCATCATCACTTTAGGGCATAAACCATGTCCCCCTTTGATCAAATGGCGTCTGCCGGTGCAGACTGCAGTGGTGCTCCCAAAAAGAAAAGAAAAAAACTTGGGAAGGGAAGAAGTGAAGTAGTTGAATTGAAGCGTTACATAACAGTTGGAGTCAAGCAGGGGACGAAGCACAAGCAACAGAATACAAACGTCAGTTTTTTTTTTTTTTAAACGTAATCCTTTTTTTTTTTACATTTTAATCCTGTGATGATGCTGCAGGATGTTTGCAGTATGATATAGTGGAGGAGGATATTTTAGTGTGCTTTAATTGGCCTGTTATATCATAAGTACAGTATTAGAATGGTGATATTGCAATATTTCATCTTATGATGCATTAACGATGCGCTGCATATCTTTAAAAAATGTAATTGTATTATAATATGCTGCTATAGATACTGCTAGATTAATCTGATTAAACTGTTTTATCCTTTGACAACCTTAATTCAAACACGGTCTAGGTTTGAAGTGTGTTGCCATGATGATTAAATGCATTTCGAGGTAGGATGTTTTTTCTTTCCTACGCTTTCTCCTTTTATCTACAGTGTGTGCAGCATCTATAATAGATGATTGCATGTCATTTATTGATTTATTTCTGCCTAATTTTAGCTTCCTCACAACCTCATTTCTAGGTTTCCCGGTGAAGTAGCACCTTATGTTTGGTAAGACAGTAGCAGCAGTGCAGCTTTGCTTTCAAACCCGTTAAGGCTCTGATTTCTGGAGATCTTTAAGCCCCATCTCCTATAACAAGGGTAGGGAACCTATGGCTCGGGAGCCAAATGGGGCATCGGGCTATCAGACATTTCTTAACACAATATATTTTATATAAGTTGTTTTTTGCTGACATGTTAAAGTAAAATATTACAGCAATCACAGTGTTACAGAGTATATTAGACATGTACATCTGTTTTATGCATTTTAATCCAGGCATCCATTTTATTCATCCATATACAGAAGAGATACAGAAGGTGGAGAAGTTTAAGTACCTGGGGTCAACAGTTCAGAACAATGGAGATTGTGAAAAGGAGGTGAAGAAGCGTGTGCAGGTAGGATGGAACGGGTGGAGAAAAGTGTCAGGCGTGATGTGTGATAGAAGAGTTTCAGCTAAAATGAAAGGAAAGGTAAACAAAACTGTGGTGGGACCAGCCATGTTGCTTGGTCTAGAGACAGTGTCACTGAGGAAAAGACAGGAAGCAGAACTGGAGGTAGCAGAGATGAGGATGTTGAGGTTCTCATTGGGAGTGATCAGGATGGATAGGATCAGGAAGGAGTACATCAGAGGGACATTACATGTTAGAGGCCTTGGAGATAAAGTCAAAGAGGCCAGACTGAGATGGTTGGGACATGTCCAGAGGAGAGATAGTGAATATATTGGTTGGTAAGGATGCATGTGAGAGAGTCAGATGCAGAAGACAGGGTTGGATGGAGGAGATTGATTTGCTGTGGTGACCCCTGAAGGGAAAAGCCGAAAGAGAGAGAAGAAGAATGCTGGTGGCCACAGCCAATGCCAGCTGTCTTTATGCCAAAAGTCCATTATTACAGGATAATACCCATATTTGCTACCCAGGTCATTGAGAGGTCAAGACATAAACTTCAACCCTTTAATCAAATAGTCAAGTATCTAATTCTGCAGAGCAAACACTTTTGTTGAAGATTGCACAAAGAAAGATAAGAGTACTTTGCAAAATCATGCAGCACCAATAGTGACATTAATGGTAAGAAGTATTTTATTTATTATTGATGAGTTTCAGTATAACAACTTAATAAAAGCTATGAATTCATAGACTTATTATGGATGAAAAATGATTAATGTTAAAAATATATATTATATGGGTCTCACATTAATATATTTTAAAATATGCGTTTTTTTCGGCTCTCTTAGCCAAAAAGGTTCCAGACTCCTATACTATAAGAACATTTTCATAGCCTTTTTAGTTTATTAGTTATTAAGTTATCTTGCCTGCATTTGTTCTGAACTCCACACTCTACCCCACAGCGTAACCAGAGAGTGCTCCAGTGTCTGAAACGGCTAAAAAAAAAAGTGAGACCCCGAACAGGTTTTGGCTGTACATCCGTTGGAGGTGTACCGCACGGAGCTAGTGTGAGCCTACAAAGGGGATTTCAATCTGGCGGAATGCTTCCGGCGGCGTCAACAGCGCCACAATGCATTCAGTGTGGCAAAGGATGCAGGAGTCCATTAGAAAAGAAGAGCCGAGTCCTGCGACTTAATGAGGGATGCCAGCTTGACATGGGCACCGTGTGGTGGCGCCGTGGAAGAGGAGGGATCAGACACGACCATTTAATCAGACCACTTAATGGTCTGTAACTTTTTATTGCATCTCTGCAGGGAGCCGCACCATGGCACCGGCACGGTTCGAGGGTCGTTCAAAACGCTTAGCTGAGACCGAGTTTGGTCTCTTATTGTGTGACTTTGGCCGATTACCTTTGTGGCTACAAATATAAAAGCCATTTGCTGCAGTGAAACCAGTCTGGCTGCCATTGTTGTGTTGTTAATAACGACAAAGTGCTCTGTGTCTTACTGCTGACTGGCCTGGCCACTTTGTGTGATGGAGAGCTAGGTACAGAGAGGGAGGATGGAATAGTGGACCAGAGGTTGATAAGGATCAGTGAGGATTAATGATCAGATAAAGCTGATCTCTTCCTCCACGGGGCTTTAGGGATGTAAATATGGTGGGAAAGAATGTTGGAACAATGGAAATGTGGATTTAAGTACATGTACTTTTAATGTACATGTGGGCCCACAATTATTTTCAGAAAGCTGTTCACTTTGTCCCATCGTAAATAATAGAAATAATCAGTTCCAGGGTCAAACTGTCACCCTCTTAGCACCTTTATGATGTGTATAGGTGGTAACATGACAGCAGTTTGAAATACATAAATACATACAACCAACATTAATTCATTCATTCATTTTCTACCGCTTATCCTCACGAGGATTGAGGGGGGTGCTGGAGCCTATCCCAGCTGTCTTCGGACTGGTCGCCAGCCAATCACAGGGCACATATAGACAAACAACCATTCACACTCACATTCATACCTATGGACAATTTGGAGTCACCAATTAACCTAGCATGTTTTTGGAATGTGGGAGGAAACCGGAATACCTGGAGAAAACCTCCATGCAAACTCCACACAGAGATGGCCGAGGGTGGGATTGAACTCGGGTCTCCTCGCTGTGAGGCCTGCACGCTAACCACTTGACCACCGTGCAGCCCCATATAACCAAGAATAAAACCTAATTTTAGGATTTCACCTCTGTGGCCGTAAGTGTATTATTTGGAACGCCAATGTAAATGAAATCTCCAAGATGAAACACTCTTAATGCACAAATTAATCATTCAGAATAACTTATTTGTTGATATGATAATTGGCGACTCCAAATTGTCAGTGTGAATGGTTGTTTGTCTATATGTGCCCTGTGATTGGCTGGCGACCAGACCAGGGTGTAGCCCGCCTCTCGCCCGAAGACAGCTGGGATAGGCTCCAGCACCCCCGCGACCCTCGTGAGGAAAAAGCGGTAGAAAATGAATGAATGAATACACACAGAGCAAGGAACAACTTCACAAAATTTTCACAAAACAGTGACAGTAATGTAGAGAGAGAGTTAAATGTGTGTGTGTCCTCTGTAGACCGGACTGGGACGTCCAATGTTGCGTTTCCTGTTGTGTGGTCATCATCACTTGTTGTCATCCACGGTGCCCTTCTGTGGTGGCATTACAAAGCAGCAAAAAACCAGCATGATTGGTTGGTACCAGTTTGCTCAACAACCTTATTTTCTCTCTTTTCCTTGTCTTTCTGGGTCATGTAGCCCCCCTCCGCCCACTGCCAATGTTTTGATAGGGTCCCAAGCCAGCTGACACTGTTGGCTGCTTGTCTATTTTTATCACACCACCCAGCGCCTGTTGATCGCTCTGAATAACTTCAGTTCTGTGCCTTTAAGCGCTTCACTGTTGAAGCATTTACATAGTAGGTGCAACAGGAAGTGAAAGTGATGGAGATTGTTTTTATTGTTTTCATTTGTAAATAATTACATCAAAAAAAATCTAAAAAATACCAAAAAGATGCAGAGCTAGTGCTGATGCCACAGGCTGAATTATAACGAGGTGCATCTCTGCCAAATGTTCCGAGGGGCATTTAAAACAGCAAAGTGCTTGTTCTAGAACTTTTCTATTTAATGATCAACAATCCACATTTGAGCTGTGTCAGGCAAGGTCGCTTTGCCAAAGGATTTTTTTTCATTGGGGCCAAAGTGTTATGAGCCTTGTCGAAGACTGGCCACCTACGGCTTATTTAAGGACACCTTGGCTTAATTGGCGAGATGTTTTCATCCGGTGAATACAATGCAACTTGAAGGCTATATTGTGGCATGGATTTCTCTCCTTACCTTTTGTTACTATTTATATCTGGTTCTCTCTCCGTCAGTGCGCGGGGGAGGAGAACTGGGTTGACAGTCGGACGGTGTACATCGGCCATAAAGAACCCCCTCCGGGAGCTGAGGCCTACATCCCCCAGCGTTACCCCGACAACCGCATCGTCTCATCAAAGGTCAGAAGCCCCTCCCCATTACT
Source organism: Doryrhamphus excisus (assembly GCF_037039965.1). Classification (NCBI taxonomy): domain Eukaryota; kingdom Metazoa; phylum Chordata; class Actinopteri; order Syngnathiformes; family Syngnathidae; genus Doryrhamphus; species Doryrhamphus excisus. The sequence continues at coordinate 16,278,927 of NC_136368.1, read as the reverse complement.
GAGAGCCACCACTCTTCATTGCTCTTATTTTGTCCTTTTTAATATAATATATCATCTTTGTCTCACAGTATACCTTCTGGAACTTCATTCCCAAGAATTTGTTTGAACAGTTCCGAAGAATTGCCAACTTCTACTTTTTGATCATATTTCTGGTCCAGGTGAGGTTTTATGAAACTTCTTCTAAGAGGAGAAGTCCTATGTTTGCTTTTCTTGTATCACTAGCATGTGAAATGTTAAACGCTGTGGGCAGGATTCATTCAGCATGGTGCTTAGGCATATTGGAGATTGTCCTTTTTTATTTCTGGTCGCTGACACGGTTATTCTTTATTTTTATTACATACTATTCCGCCCTCACTATAAAGTAGAATTGGATGGATTTTGTGCTTGGATAGCTAACATTGTCCGCTATAACCGTCCAGAAGGCTGCAGATGGATTTACTACTGAGGCATTTTATTGACAGTAATATATTATCTATTCACTGCACAATAGCCTTTAAATCAACAAATGTTGTCAAACAGCAAGACATAATATCGTAAATATCGTAAATTGTGTCTGATATTATATGTGAAATAATGGGTGCAGTGTGGTTTAATTTATTGATTCTCAATAAGTAAAAAAACATACATTGAAAACAGCTTTAAGGCAGATCTAATGTCAAAGGACTTTTGGTGTTTTGGTTAAAGGACCAGTCTTGAACCAGTCATGGTGTGCTATACACATATTGACACTTACTATGGTACCCATTATGTCATTGGATGGTGATATCACCTTGTACTTCGGTACGTGACAAAAAATAAATAAATAAATAAAATAACACAAAAAAAACCTTAAACTATATTAGGAAAACAGGAAGTGAACAAATGTAACAGTTACTGATTGTAAAAGTACCAGATGGAGGGGTAGGATTTAATAAGCTTTGCTTTTTCCTACTCCTTTTGGACATGTGGAACTGTGAACTGATTATGTGATGCATTCAATTGTAATCTGATGTTCAAATGAAATAAAACCATTACCATTACTTTTTTTTCATAAATGTATATAGGTTGTCCACTATAACCATACACAGCCTGCAACATTATTTTTGGTAAAACTATTTATCAAACTAGCCGTAATATTTGCACTGATATATTAAATATTCATTGTATAGTTTGTACAAATGTAGTCAAATAAGTAGGCTGAAAACTAACTGTTAAATTCACATTAAAAAAACAGCAGTCATGCTCACGCAATTAGCGCAATATTTATTTTTATTTGTACATTTAAGCATGAAGCCAGAACTATTTCAACAGCAAATTGCACTTTTTTAAAAACTTTGCCCATCATCCATAAACATTTTGTAAAACAGACGTCTTTCTCTTTTCTGTGTGTTGTAAGGATATAAAAACGGCTTCAAAAGAGGCAGCTAAGTAAAACATGTAGTGGGACACACCTATTCCGCCTAGCCTGCTATCAACACCTCCGTGGTTTATGGTTTTTATATACATGCTGTAACATATGGTAACAGGTGTTCACATATAGTATTTTTTTTGCAATATGTAGTAATTTCCAATATGCAGTGTTCCCTTTCGGTAGTGGCCTAAAGCATTGTGGGTCAGCGCAGCTCGTCGGTGTGGTGTGGCGATGTGTCACTATGCCAGTAATGTAGTTCTTTGGCGTAACAATGTTAATAACAATAACAGTAATAATAATATGCATGTCACCTTATGTACAGTAAACAAAGCATTGCTGATTTTTTTCAGAAGGCTTTATAGGCGGAATAGGTGTGTCCCATTATGTGCATTGTTGAAGAATAGATGCTTCCTTTCCTTGTTAATTTTTCTGTTCACACACTCCTTTATTTCCTCCTCAGCTCATCATCGACACCCCTACCAGCCCAGTCACCAGCGGCTTGCCCCTCTTCTTTGTTATCACCGTCACTGCCATCAAACAGGTAGGATACACACACGTTCACACACACACACACACCCTTCCTGTACCAATCAGCTGTTCTATTATCTCTATACACACACATTCCTCTCCGGGCGAGAGGAGGAGCCATTGAATATATCTGGTGATGTGAGAAATATGATAATGAATGGTCTCCTCTGTTCATCACTGAAGCCCCAGGGGAGATGCCCCCCCTCCCAACCCCCACACACACACACACACGCACGCACACAGACACAAACACACACACACACTGAAGCAGGCTGCTATCAATGATAGATGGCCGAAGAGAACTGAAATTTAGCGGAACATAAATCTCGCACATGACGTGTGGTCTAGAAATCAAAGAAGCAGGTCACACAGCTCAATGTGCGCAACGCTAATTAATCACATCACGCTCACGCTTCATTCTCCTAGTGCACAATCATCACCCTCTATACATCTTTTAACAATCTTTTCCTCTCAGGGCTACGAGGATTGGTTGCGACACAAAGCCGACTGCTGCATCAACGAGTGTCCGGTGGACGTGGTGCAGCGGGGGAAGGTGGTGAGGACGCAGAGTCACAAGCTGCGGGTAAGAGTGTGCTTGTTAAAGGACTAGGAGCACCTGAGGCCACAAAGTCGACATCCCTTTGTCTAAGCTTGTCTCCTTGTCCTCCAGAACCCAGGACCGTATGACAATTAATCTACTTTAAAATAAGCCTCCACATTTATACTGTATTTTATGGACTATAAGTCACTCCGGAGTATAAGTCGCACAAGGCCAAAAAAGCATAATTAGGTAGCAAAAAAACATACATAAGTCGCATTTTTTGCGGGTAATTTATTTTACAAACTACTTGACCAAAACGGACACAATGGTTATTCAGCTACACACAAAAATAAATATGAATAGAAAAGGTGTCAAGTGTTTATGTAACATAAACATTTTTCATTCATTTCAGTTTTTTCATTTATAAGTCGCTCTGGAGTATAAGTCGCAGGAACAGCCAACCTGTGAAAAAAAAAAAGTTTGTTCCTAACTAAAACAGCAGCACCTACCAAGCTACAGTCTGTCAGCACTTAATAATGTAGTCTTGTTGCATGTTGTTAACGAGTTCCCTACGCAGTATTAAAGATGATCTTGCATCATGTGATGCCTTACAGTTGCCTCTGCATAAGAAATTGCATCGGTATTAGGGATCGACAGATATGTTTTTTTTTCGGCCGATACCGATTTTTTCCCATCACCCTGATGGCTGATTTTGCTTGGGCCGATATTTGTATGGGTGTGTTGCAGGGTCCTCCGGCAACAAACACGATGCCTGTGTGTAAATCATGTGGCGGAAAAATATATCGGTGAACCCGCGCGCGTATCGGCCGATACCGATCCAAGTAAAGAACGCAAATATCGGCCCGATATATCGGCCGGCTGATGTATCGGTCAATCCTTAATCGGTACTTGTGTAAATGAAGACCCCCAGCCACAGAAATATGGTATTTATAAGCTGTATTTACAGTACATACCTCATTTTGAGTCTGACGTGATGTTCGAGTCACCTTTATGCTCGTATGCATCCATTTTTACGTTTTAGGGAAGTTTAGTTCTGATTATTAGTAATTTCATTTTGTTTTACAGGGGACCTATTATGCGAATTTCTGTGCCTGGTCCCACTCGGCTTGTACAGTTTGTACCTGGATATGTCCATATAAGGACATCCATCTCACTGTGACATCACAGTGAGCCATGATGTAAGAAAAAAAACTGAAACTGAGCGTTCAGGGTTCAGTTCCAAATGTGCAAATCATATTTTCTGAAAGTTTGGCATCGTTTAACAGGAGAATACAACATTCTAAGAACATTTATAGGTCAAAAAAGTGGAAAAAGCATAATACGTTTCCTGTAAAATCTATAGTTTTCTTTTATTTATTATTGTAATGAAGCACAATTTTTACAAGTTATAAAACATGTGCAATATTGATGTAAAAAGGCCTCACCCTAATAAACTCCTTACTCCTAATTACTCCACCCTGCTATTGAATAAGTAAGGTATAATAAACATATTGTTAAATGAAATTCCAGTTAGTCAAACCTGGGTATTATGCATCTCGTTATTGTGTAATATCTATTTGTCTATCTAAATTCTCATTACATTTAATTGGTAAGGAATATTAATCTTTGGAGTAAATTCTACATCCACGTGCAAGTCAATATGTCTTTTTTTTCTCTTCTCTCCGCCTGCTTCCCCCTTTTTTTAAATCCACGTCGTCACGAGTGTGTCTGTGTTTTGTGGCCATGTTTCTCACCACCATAGATCAAACAGAGCGGATTAGCGTGTGAGCCAGGAGCAGGAATAATGATGAATATATTAATCACGCTGAATCGCAGAGCGTGTGTCATGTGTATGGTCACCATGGCGACAGGATTTTATCCGCGTAAGCTGCTCGGCTGGCATTATCTGTTATGCAACTTCTCAATCCTTTGTAAAAAAAAAAAATTAAATAAAATAAAATTAAAAGAAGGTAAAAATACAGGAAGTTTACCAGCAGGTTTGCCTGTTTCCTTTGTGGGGGTGTTTATGTGGGCATCTATTATGCATGTGGACGTCATGATTGGGTATGTCATGTGTTGGTGCGTTGCTGTGGCAGGTGGGTGACATCGTGGTGGTGAGGGAGGACGAGACGTTCCCATGTGACCTCATCCTGCTCTCCTCCAGCCGACAGGATGGAACCTGCTACGTCACCACCACCAGCTTGGATGGAGAATCCAGTCATAAGGTGCCAGAAACAGAACACAAATATATTTGGGTTTTGTACACTCATATTAAAAAGTGGATTAAGTCATTTATGCCACTTTGTGTTTCGAATTGTGATGTTTCAATCACATAAAAAAAAGAATAAATCACGCGTGGTTAGCACGCAGGCCACACCTAGGAGACGCGGGTTCGATTCCCTGCTCGGGCATCTCTGTGTGGAGTTTGCATGTTCTCCCCGTGCATGCGTGGGTTTCCTCCCACATTCCAAAAACATGCTAGGTTAATTGGTGACTCCAAATTGTCCATAGGTATGAATGTGAGTGTGAATGGTTGTTTGTCTATATGTGCCCTGTGATTGGCTGGCAACCAGTCCCAAAGACAGCTGGGATAGGCTCCAGCTCCCCCTCGATCCTCGTGAGGATAAGCGGTAGAAAATGAATGAATGTTGCTTGTATGTATTTTTGTATTTCATTTACTATTATATAAGAAGGGGGTAGCTATTTGTCTGTATGTGCCCTGTGATTGGCTGGCGACCAGTCCAGGGTGTACCCCGCCTCTTGCCCGAAGACAGCTGGGATAGGCTCCAGCATGCCTGTGACCCTAAGCAGCATAGAAAATGGATGGAAATGCATAGATGGGTAATTAGGCAAAATATCTAACCAACAATGCCACAACACAAAAAATGGTTGTTGTACATGAAATAACAATTTGTTTGCAAATATAACACCATAAACTATTTGCACTGTGCATGCATGCATTACAATTTCCCATGAGCATACATTTCTATGGGAGAGATGTCATCTCCACTTCCCTTTACCATTTTGTTCAAGATGCCAGTCAAGTGAAGCCTGCTGCTCTCCTTAGTGGCTATGTGTGACATTTTCCTCCCCGCTCCCCATCAGACCTATTATGCCATACCAGATACCATGGCCTTTAGGACGGAACAGGAAGTGGATTCCCTACATGCCACCATTGAATGTGAACAACCACAGCCTGACCTCTACAAGTGAGACACATCGCTTGATGCATGTTTGTTGATGCACACTAATTGCCTCATTATCTTTTTTTTTTTTTTTGCTTTGCCCTCTCAGATTTGTGGGACGCATTAATATTTATAAGGACAAAGACGAACCTGTAGCTAGGTCAGTGTTTTTTTTTTATGTTTAATTGCATTCTGTTAAGGCCAAAATACTGAATACTTTGGTCTAATTTTGAATGAAAGTAAAATTTGTATTTATTGAATGGGTATTTTTAAGATAGACAGACAGAATATAATTGAGAACAACTGGCCTAACTGACCTCTTCTTCACTATTTTAGACCACTTGGAGCTGAGAACCTGCTACTCAGAGGAGCCACGCTGAAGAACACGCAGCATATTTACGGTGAAGATTAAAGTTACTTTTTTCAGTGACACAATGAGTTTTTTTTTTTAACCTTTTTTTTTTTTTTTTACCTCAGCTGTTGCAATCTACACCGGCATGGAGACCAAGATGGCACTCAATTACCAGTCTAAATCACAGAAGCGCTCGGCTGTGGAAAAGTGAGATGAATGGCTTGTCTGACCGCTTCCGAATTCCAATCAGTGGAGAATTTGTTTGTGTGGAAAGGTCACATGTGGGATTGTCTTTGTCTCCCTTACAGGTCCATGAATGCCTTTCTGATTGTGTATCTGTGCATCTTGATAAGCAAAGCCGTCATCAACACCGTTCTCAAGTACGCCTGGCAGTGGTCTCCGGACCGGGATGAGCCCTGGTACAACCACAGGACAGATAACGAGAAGCAACGCCATGTGGTGCGTTCACTCATATTCAGCACAAGCCCTACACAGGAGTGTTGGGGACACACAAAAATGTAGTTAAATACGCTTGCTACTAGGGGCGTGTATTGGCAAGAATCTGCCGATATGATACGTATCACAATACTATGGGCTCACGATACGATATATCACGATACTGTTAACAAGGCGATATTTTTGTTTGGTTTTTCTTGTAGTTAAAGATTATTTCCTGGAAAAACTGAATTACACCAGCAATATGCACTTACTAAACACATTTTTATTCGATTAGAACAGTATGTTATGCTGTATCACAAACTTTCCTCTGTAAAAACTTAAAGTGTAACATTTGGATAAATAAAGCTTTAATATCCAGCTTTAAATTTACAAAAAAAAACCATAAAAAACAAATAAATTCGATCCTGCTCAAATGTTCACATTCTATTAGCTGTGAAAAAATGTATACAGTCTTTGACTTATCCACCATCAGAAGAGTATTTTTAATTTTTAATATCAGTAAAAATTCCTTTTAGGATGCTTGAAATAACCATTATTTAACAAAATAGTGATATAGATTTGAAAAACAAAATACCTGCAATATCACAGTACTACTTTTGTACTATACAAAAGGACCTTCCATTGCTTGCTAGCGGCAGGTCCTCATTGCGTCTCGCTAAGTAGACTCGCAGATTTGTTGTGTTTCCCGATTACTTTATTCGGGCACGACACATTTTACAAACGGCATGGGTTTTGTCAATTTCTGCACACCCTACTTTGTGTAGAAAAATCCAAAATGTGTCTTGTAAAATCACATTTTTGCTGTTGCTTTTTTTTTATTTTTTTTTGTTTAATTGTATTTTTAGAATGTGCCGAGGGACAATAAAAGAAAGCCACAGGCTGTATATGGCACCTGTGCCGCACTTTGGACATCCTTGACCTAGACAGACCTAGACAAATCAATACGAACCAAACACAGTTAGCGATTGGTGACTCTAAATTGTCCGTAGGTATGAATGTGAGTGTGAATGGTTGTTTGTCTATATGTGCCCTGTGATTGGCTGGCAACCAGTCTAGCATACGCCCAAGACCCTAATGAGGATAAGCGGTATAGAAAATGGATGGATGGACTTTACTCTTATGAAATTACAACTTTAGTCTAGTAAAATTGGGACTTTGGTCTTGTAACATTACAACTTTATTTTTGTAAAATGACATATTTATGTTTGGATTATTATAACTTTATTCTCATGAAATAAAATAGCGACTTTTTCTCATAATAGTATGACTTTAGTGTCTTCCTGGTTACTTTGTTGTCATAACAGGATTAATTTAATTAACACTTAATTGTAAATGGTTCTATGGTCTCATTCTTGTAATAATACAGTATTATGTTCTTTTAGTGTTATGTTCCTAGTACTCTACTGATACTGTACGTTTCCTGTCTTCCTGCAGGTGATCCGAGCTTTCACTGACTTCCTGGCCTTCACCGTGTTGTTCAATTACATCATACCCGTGTCCATGTATGTCACGGTAGAAATGCAGAAATTCCTGGGCTCCTACTTCATCACGTGGGACGAGGAGATGTTTGATGAGGAGCTGGGAGAGGGTGCTCAGGTCAACACCTCTGATTTGAATGAGGAACTCGGCCAGGTAGTCATTTTACCCAATTTTTCCCTAAAGATTCTTCAGCGCATCCCTCAGCTTTCTTATATCCTCCCACTCCCAGGTGGAATATGTTTTTACGGATAAGACGGGGACGCTGACAGAGAACAATATGGAGTTTATTGAATGCTGTGTAGATGGGAATGTTTACATCCCGCACGCCATCTGCAACGGCCAAATCCTCAGCGCTGCCTCCAGCATAGACATGATAGATTCCTCACCTGGAGGATACCGCAGGGTAAGTGTGTGTTTTTTCTTCAGCCCAACAAAACTACAATAATAAGCTTTGTATTAACTAAATTCAAACACTGAGCTTTATTATCTTTCCTCTTACGTACCTTTGAATGGTAATCACTCATTTCCATACGTGTGTCTGCAGGAGCATGAGGATCTGTTTTTCCGGGCCCTGTGTCTGTGTCACACGGTGCAGGTGAAGGAGGAAGAGACGGTAGACGGCATCAAGAGGGGCATCCACCAGGGGCGACCCACCTCCTTCTACATCTCCTCTTCGCCAGATGAGGTTGCGTTGGTGGAAGGAATGAAAAGGTAAATGGTTCTAATGTTGGATCTCATGGATGGATCTCTGATGTTGTGAATGGTTATTGTGTAGACTCAGAAAGAGGAATTGATGGGTAAATGATATCCATCTGAACATGCAGGCAAAGTATTTTAGTTCTGCTGGAACTTGAGTGCTGCCTTTGACACAGTTGATCATGTGATCTTATTACAGATTTTAGAAATCTCTGGTACTGCTCTAAACTGGTTCAAGTCTTATCTGGAGGACTGGAAGCACTTTGTTGGAATTGGTCATTTGTGTCTCAGACCAAATGTTGGGTTCCACAGGGATCAATCCCGGGGCCGCTATTATTCAATCTGTACAGGCTTCCTTAGGCCAGCTAATACGCAGCTGCAATACGTCTTATCACAACTATACAGATGACACTCAGATCTCAGATCTCAAGTCATGGTTTTGCAGATTTACTTTGTCACATGCCCGACCATAGTATAGATTACAATAGCTAAATCCAGTTTATCTGATATTCTCTGCTGGCTATCCTTTAGAAATTGAAGTGCAGGCACTCTGAGGCCAGTGTGCCCAAAGCAGCATTCTCATATAACTCAGCTCTATTTTAAGTCAGGACGCCTTGGTCGGTTGGGGGTTTGTGAACGTTGCCTAGTGTCCGGCGTTGGAAGATGTTGTTGCACTACACGTATTGCTTTCCCAGATGGTCTATAATGAGTGTACACTGTCATTAAAATCACGCATGTATGGATTTGTCCCTTCTTCTTATTCCGCAGGCTGGGCTACACCTATCTGAGACTGAAGGACAACCACATGGAGATTTTGAACAAAGACGATGAAATTGAAAGGTTGGTGTGCAAAGTGGCTACCGTGGTTACACCACAGGGAAGTGGCGTGCCATTGATTTGAGTTGGAGATGGAAGGCGGAAGAAATATCTAAGCCATAGATTAACCGCAATACTTTTTTAACGTTTAAGTCATTGTTGATTTGATTGGAGAGGTTGGCTCTGTGGAGGATGATCCATAGGGACACAACGCTTCTAGGCTTGGCCTCCGTTATATCATTGGCAGCCTGTCAATAGTCATCTATTTTAAGGAAACACAGCGATGGAGAGGTGATGGTGGAGTGGGGTGGTGGTGATGGGTGGGAGTTTTCATCCAGAAGATGACAAAACACATTAAGTTTTCTCCTTCCACAAGTCAGTCCTAAATGATTCATACCTCAATGGGATATAGTAGAGTCAAACACAATTCTTTCAAGAGGGCTAGTCAACGGAAATAGAAATAATCTGTTCCAGGTTCCCTCGGCCATTTCTATGTGGAGATTGCATGTTCTCCCCTTGCAATTCTTGTACTCCGGTTTCCTCCCACATTCCAAGAACATGCTAGGTTAATTGGCCACTCATTCTCATAATATTACAACTCAATTCTGACAAGATTTTCCACTTTCTTCTCAAAAGTGACAACTGTATGCTGGCATAATTGTGACTTTATTAATGTAAAATGACTTTTGATTCTCTTAAAATTGTAACGTTATTGTCCAAAAATTATGAGTTTGTGCCTATAAATTCAATAATTTTGTGCCATAGTTATTTCCATGTTTTCCTTCTAATATTGGAACGTAATTGTCATTTTTAGTAACATACTTAGCAACATAATTCCTTAATTGTGCTTTATATATCACTACATTGACAGTTACTATGGTACACATAATGTCATTGTATGGTCATATCACCTCCACCACCTATGAGGTACATTATTAAAAAAAAACAACTTAACCTGTATTATGGAAAGCAGGAAGTGAACAAATGTAACAGTTACTGATTGTAAAAGTACCAGATGGAGGGATAGGATTTCTTCTTCTTCTATTTATTTCAGACATGAATACTATGTTACATTATTCTTTCTCACATATGCACTTACAATATCTATTTATATATATATATATACATATATATACATATACATACACAAATATATACATACATATACATACACAAATATCTACATACATACATATATACACATACACATACATGCATACACACAACACCTCATTACTACACATGTCTGAAAAGATTTAATAAGCTTTGCTTCTTCCTACTCCTTTTGGACATGTGGAACTGTGAACTGATTATGTGATGCATTCAATTGTAATCTGATGCATGTTCAAATGAAATAAAACCATTAACATAATTCTCTTAATATTCACATTAAAATTCCCACTTAATGCTGGTGTTTTGTAATATTGCAAGATTTGTGTGGATGAAAGGCTGAAAGATAAAATACTTTGCCATTTTGACCTGAAAACTTTTCCGTGTTTCTTTAGTCTTTGCCAAGGGGATATTCATCAAGAAAGAATGGCTTTTGTCCAAAGTGCATAGTTGGACTAAAACTGTCGAATGTCCTTCAAACAAATACAATCAATTAAATTCTAAACAAAGGAAAATGATTAAAAGAGTTTTTCATGCCAGCTCTTCTTCTCCTTCAGGTTTGAGCTGCTTCATGTGCTCAACTTTGACTCTGTGAGGCGGCGAATGAGCGTCATCGTCAGAGCGAGCTCAGGTTAGTCAGGCTGACACATACTGTCATGGCTGATCAGTGAAAAGCATGAGGACATTTTCATTTAAAAAATGGCTTTCAATGGACAACAACAATAATAACTATACTATCTATTACTGGGCAGCTAATTCCACCGTTTTTTTGGTTTCTGTTGCATGTTTGTGTTCTCTCAGGAGAATACCTGCTCTTCTGCAAGGGGGCTGATACAGCCATTTTTCCCCTGGTGGTGTCTGGGAAGGTTGAGCAGGTGAAGGCCCGGGTGGAGCAGAATGCTGTGGTAAGTGTATGTATGTTACATTGTAGCTCTTTATAGGCCAAGGAACCATACAGTATTTGAAAAATTGATACTGCATACTAGTAATGACAATAAAGTTAACTAAATATATGGGGGGGAAGTACAACTGGAGGCATAGCAGCACCCATCCATCTATTTTCTATGCCGCTTATCCTCACTAGGGATGCGGTAACGTTGCCGTTTCTGTGCGGTAGTGGAGTAAAGAGGTCTCACTCTGTACCATGGCATAACTATAGATATGATAAAAACTCATGATAATGAATATACATATATATCCAAGGAGATAACGTCCGAAGCCGATCGAGTCTGAAACAAGGTGATGAAACCAGATTCCCGATCACGTTATCGAATCAGGACATCCCTAATTTACATTAAAGTGCAGTAAAAATCTGTAGAGTCCAGACATAGTTGCAAATGGTGATTATTCATGATTAATTATTATTTATTAAATGCTGTACAAATCAAAATATTAATGGAGACATAGCAGCATATCATACATTATTGTAACTGTTTTAGTTTAATAGTATTAACCATAGAGAAGACAAAAAAGCCTGCATTTATTAGTAGCTTTACTAATTCAGGGTTTGAACTTTTTTTGTGTGTGTTAACAGGAAGGCCTGCGGACCTTGTGCGTGGCCTACAAGAGGCTATCGGACTCTGAGTACCAGGAGGCGTGTCAGCACTTAACGGAAGCCAAGCTGGCCCTGCAGGACAGGGAACAGAGACTGGCTCAGGCCTACGAGGTCATCGAAAGAGACTTTGTACTTCTGGGCGCCACGGCTGTTGAGGACAGGTTAGTCTTGCATAGAAATTAAATATAATTATTAAAATAACAATATTTAGGTGCAGCAGGAGGCATCTATAAAGTGTAAAAAGCCGGTGCTGGTCTAAATTATGATTGTTTGGTTTTGTCAGGGCTCTGGACTACACTGAGCACCGTTGTAGTTTCTCTGTTTTTACACTGGGACAAGACAGACAGCATTGACCCTTTACAGCAGCTTTCTAGCAGATCAATTGGTGGCCTGACAGTTCCTAATAGATAAACTGGAGATGGTGTGGGACAGTGGGTGGTGGCACATTGATAAGTTATCACCACTTGCTCATGGATTGATTGGAGTTTTGATGAATGCTTTAACATCCACAACCCCCCCGCCCCTCTGCTGGGAGCCTGGAGCGGTTATTGACTTATTGATGTGCAGGCTCCAGGAGAAGGCGGCCGATACCATTGAGTCGCTGCACAAGGCTGGAATAAAAGTTTGGGTCCTGACGGGGGACAAGATGGAGACCGCGGCGGCCACCTGCTACGCCAGCAAGCTCTTCCGTCGCAGCACTCAGATCCTGGAGCTGACCAAGAAGCGTACAGAAGAGCAGAGTCTCCATGATGTTCTCTTTGAGTTAAATAGGACTGTTCTCAGGCAACGATCCATTTCTGGGTGAGGCCATGTTTTGTGATTGGCACACTGGGCACAGATCCTTTAATGTTGATGCAATAATGTTGATTTTTGATTGACATTTTCCCTGCAGGTTGTCTGTCGACTGTCTCGACTTTGGTTTGATCATCGACGGGGCCACGCTGTCGGCTGTCCTCAAGCCCAAGCAGGACGTCGCCGGTCACGGAAACTACCGAGAGATTTTCCTGGAGATCTGTCGCAACTGTAGCGCCGTGCTATGTTGTCGTATGGCACCATTGCAGAAGGCACAGGTAAGGGTGAGATGTGTAAACACTAATGCAGTTCCAAAGGAGGCCAGTGTTACGGAGTAAATCAGTGGTCTCAAACACGCGGCCCGCAGGCCAAATGTGGCCCGCAGTACACAAGTTTGAGGCCCCCACCTTGATATGAAAGTTTAATGTTAGTGCGGCCCGCGCAAGTTTGATATGGATGCTGTATGGTATCATGTACCCAGAAAAAATTATTACGTTTGATTAATGTTCATGTTAAAGGTTAAATAACTGTTAATAATTATCCTCCCTATCCGTGTGGAAGTGGTAAGTTTTTGGCTATTTAAGTTTAAAGGAAATAACTTGAAGGCTACCATTTAGATCGCTAGCTCTCTAGTTTGCGAGTTAGCATGTGTCTCAAGACCCTGCAGTTGCGCAATATGTTGTAAATAAAAACAATATAAATGTGACTATAGTCGTGTTTTGTCATGTCTACAGGGCTCTAATAATGCTTTGTTCATTTTAATCTGAAAAATCTGAAAAAAATGTGTCTACCCACCAACTATATGTGGTTTCTTAGGTTTTTATTATTTGCTGTTTTTTTATTATTATTATATATATTTATTTATTACTAATTGATTGATTTTCTTTGTTTATTTATATTTCATCTTATTTTGTGTAGAAAAATAAAAAGTAAGAAAATTGGAAAAGTGAAGTTTAAAAAAAAATAATAGTTTTTAATAAATGTATTTTTTGTTTGTTTTTTTTGAAAACCTGATGTGGCCCAGTCTCACCCTGACCCGAGCTCCAGTGGCCCCCAAGTAAATTGAGTTTGAGACCTCTGGAGTAAATTGTTTCCCTTACAGATTGTGAAGCTGATCAAGGCCTCCAAGGAGCACCCGATAACTCTCGCTGTTGGCGATGGAGCCAATGATGTCAGCATGATTTTAGAAGCACACGTGGGCATTGGTGAGCTCATATTTTTATTAATAAAATGTAATCAGTATAATAATAGTCACATTTTTTATACTTGTAATGCACCCATTATCAAACTAAATTATACGATGCCATATGGGATACATTGTGGTTTTCTACTGCCATGCAAATCGGATCTGCAAAGACATGTAATAATAATAGTAAATAAAATAAATAATAATAATTGCTCAAATATGGGGGCTGCACAGTGGTCGAGTGGTTAGCGCGCAGACCTCACAGCTAGGAGACCAGGGTTCAATTCCACCCTCGGCCATCTCTGTGTGGAGTTTGCATGTTTTCCCCGTGCATGCGTGGGTTTTCTCCGGGTACTCCGGTTTCCTCCCACATTCCAAAAACATGCTAGGTTAATTGGTGACTCCAAATTGTCCATTGGTATGAATGTGAGTGTGAATGGTTGTTTGTCTATATGATATGTCTATAAGACAGCTACGATAGGCTCCAAACCCCCCCCCCCCGCGACCCTTGTGATGTAGAAAATGAATGAATGAATGCTCAAATATGCAACAGATACAGAAAACATACCTAATGAAGTGCCTGGTACACCAAGGGTCAGGTTCAGGCCTCTTTCTGTTGTTTAGCATTTTGATGTGTGTTCCTGTAGGGATTATGGGTAAGGAAGGTCGCCAGGCTGCCAGGAATAGTGACTACGCCATCCCAAAGTTCAAACATCTGAAGAAAATGCTGCTGGTTCACGGCCATTACTACTACATACGCATTGCTGAGCTGGTTCAGTACTTCTTTTACAAGGTACTACTAGCACTGCAAAAATTAGCATAGGTGGTTTCCACAATATACTCTTTCTTTTTATTTTTATTGTTTAACTTTCTACTCAATCGGCTTTATAAGCCACGATCTCACCATACACAGAAATGCGTAGTTGGCGCCATCAAATCCTCATATTTTACTTTTTGCTTTTAATCTTTCCAGAATGTATGCTTCATCTTCCCTCAGTTCCTGTATCAGTTCTTCTGCGGTTTCTCCCAGCAGGTAACTATTTTCTTGTCAAGTCAGCATAGTATACTTAGCACCATACCATCAATTAGGCCTTAATGGCCTTGGCAATTTGCACATCATGCAACCTCCAGATGTTATAGTCTGCAAGCACGCATGCATTTTACTGTGAAATAGCTAAGCACATTGGGTTACCATCGGACCCTGAAATGAATAAAGCTTCAAATGTGACTCCTGAGGGTTTCAACTGAGGTGACCACGCTATTAACGGATGACGCAATATTTCGTCCCTCTCCAGCCTCTGTACGACACGGCGTATTTGACCTTGTACAACATCAGCTTCACGTCGCTGCCCATCCTCCTCTACAGCCTGGTGGAGCAGCACGTCACTGTGGAGACGCTCAAGCGAGAGCCATCCTTGTACAGGTGAGGGTTAACAACAAATGGCGTAGATAATTCCTCACACATGCTAATTTAAGTTATAGCGATAAACCAGATTCATGTCATAAATACCATATTTGACTGTGGAGCACTACCCAATGTTAACTTCAGTCAGGCTACATAGATACAATTATTGGATACTAATATAGAAATAAAATATAAATATATAAAATACTAGACTGTTTTGATGATGGCGCCTCCTGTAACTTTTTTTTTTTTTTGCTTCAGGGATATTGCCAAGAACTCCCTCCTCCGCTGGCCGGTCTTCCTGTACTGGACATGCCTGGGCGTGTTTGACGCTGTCATCTTCTTCTTTGGTGCCTACTTCCTGTTTGATAACACCACCTTCACCAGCAATGGCCAGGTGAGCCCCTTGGAGGTGTTTTGCAGATCATGCAGGGATACCATGTTTCCTCATATAATGACCCACTTGAAGAAATAAAGCTGAAATAAACAGGTGGTGCCAATACGTGGTTGGAATTCTCATTCATTGTAGTTTAAATTTCAATTCATTCATTCAGGCCCATTTGTACAAATACCATTTATTTCATGATACTGGTAAATTGTATGTATTTTATATACAATATTTATCATAATGATGTATATGTATACATATATTTACGAATATATATATACATAAACACATACATACCCACACGTCTGAAAATCTATTTGCCTAGTCTCTTTAACAGTAGCAGAATTACATTTTAAATGTATTATTATGAGCCATGAAAGGTTGCCTTCAAAGACACCACATAACTACATAATACAGTATTTTTCTGAGCTTTGAGAGTATACTTAAATACAGCAAATTGTAATTCTGCAGTAAGAGTTACGTTATATTCACACCACACATAGACACATAAAAAAAAAGAGGCTGTTGTGATTTCCGTAGTGTCCCTGAATACATCTCCCCTAGCCTAGTGATAATGAGGAAGGATGAGTGGACTCGAGGTGTGTTTGTGAGTTGGAGATACATATATGGTGTTGGCAGTGCACTGCTGTTGATGTGGTCAGGTCAGAATAACGTTATAAAATGTGTTCTTTTATTGCTTGCCTGGGTAAATAAAGGTAAATAATAATAATAATAAAAGCGGGGTAGACTCTACCATTGAGTCTGCTACATAACAGAGAGATGTAGCTTGACATGATGCACATGCGTTAATGATGGGTAATGCATTACATTTCACAGCCCTAATATATACAGGCATACACACACATACAGTATACTATATCTACGTATATACTGTGTAAAGTTAAGTAAAATATAGCTGTAAGATTTATAATTGATACTGTATATAATCATTCTAATGTCTAATAGTACTGTCCTACTGTAATAGATACATGTTTTTATTACTAAATATATTTGTTCAAATTATTTTATAATACAATGTCTTTGTACAAATGGCCCTGTGCTCTCTGCAGTTGAGTAGATAGCAACAATTTGAGGAAATACGGTAGTCATAATTGTGTCAAATAGGATTTATAACACTCATTTGTTGTTGTTGTTTTTTTCAAATGTATGGTCTTTGAGTGTAAAGCTTCAGTCTGAGGTCAGCAACATGAGATTTCCATTCGCTCTGTATTGTTACTTTGTATCATAATTGCCTTCTGTCCTGTTTGTTTGTTGGTTTTTTTTCAGTTGAAACATCACCAAGTTCATTTTTATGTACCTTTTGTCCTGATTATTTTTTCTCTTTTCTCCCCGCTCCTTCTTTCTCTCGGCTTACTTTATCTTTATTTTGCTGCTCTTCTTTCGCCTCCTCCAGCTAATGACCACCAACACGCAGATGGTAAGCCTTTCCTCCCTGTCAACTCTCTCTGTCTCCTTTTTTTTTGTTTGTTTGTACCGCAGTTTGGACTTTCTGTTTGATTGTCCCATTCATCATCTCCATCTTCCCTTCAGTATGTAGTTTCCCAGTCATCCGTTATTTCCCTAGCACACGCGCTCTTAGATGCTTCCTCACATTATCCCTGCCTTTTGCTGTGGTTGCACGTAGTGTAACAACGTGACCTCAGATTATGAGCCGACATTTGTTTGCTCATCTAATGACTCTTTGCATTCATCTCTCATAGTGTGTGTGTGTGTGTGTGTGCATGCGTGTGCGCGTATGTGTGTTTATGTCCATATAGTTACGCAACTAATCTTTTGAAGGTTGGTTGATGGTATCACTGCTTTTAGGGGTTGGCTTACCTATGAGGGCCACACTTAGAAGAAAGAAATAAAACAATAAACGCACATATTAACATAACATATTAATGTTATGTCAATATTCCTATGCACACTATGTTACATTTCTACACTGTCAGAAAAGTAAAGTGTTACCGTGTTGTAGTAAAATAATAAAAATGTCTTTTGAGTGTGGCCCTAATACATACGCCTTTGTACTTAACAGCAAATCCTTATTTCTCTCACATACTGATATAGTACTTACCCGCCAGATGTGCTTATTACATAAAGCCCCCTGTTGTGTTGTCTTGGTGTATCTCGACCTCTTAACAGCCCATCCATTCCATCTGTTTGCTCAGACTTTTCACTCACACCTCTTTAGAATCCTGGAAGGTGAAAATATGGAAACACGTTTTTTTTTAATGCCATACGATATAAGTGCTGAAGTGACTTTCCTGTACAGATTTTGTCTCACAATGTGGAAATCCAAACAGATTATTCTGTTCATCAATCTCCATGCCATACAGCATCCCCATAATATATAACTTTATTTACCATTTGAACTCGAAAATAGCTTTACCATAATACCTTACTGAAGGTTCAAATGACAGGTCATCTTCTAATTAGGTTCTATAGATTTCTGCATGCAACCCAAACAAATTCTTCCCAAGCGAGTCAGAGCTTTTCTCCCTGTCACTCGCACACACCAGCCATGACATTGCAAGACCCTCTCTAAAAAGCGGCTTAAAAAATTGGCAAACAGACTGAGTAGTTCTGTTGCTAAAGCAGAGTCATGAAGATATACGTATGGAGAATATGAAGGTGTGGCAACCTCGCCTGCCTGAGGAAGAGTGCACATTGTCGGACACACTTTATCAGAGGGGCCGTTGGTGCGATGGAGCTCAGAAGTCCGAAATGAATGCACCTTTCCCAGTGAGAGTGCGCTGCTTCTGACTCCAGTATCAGTCTGGCGGATATAAAAATATTTTTAAGACATCAGTTGTAGTATTCTGGTACTATGTAGTATTCTGCTAGCTATGTTCCCTGCAGTGATCCCGTAGCCTGCACAATGTGGCGTAAACAAATAACAATAGCAGTGTAAAGGTGAAACTGAAATATTGCATTTATTAATATTGAAGTCTACTTTGCGGAAATTGACTAATCAAGGTTGGGTCTGGAACCAATTAACTATAATAAACGAGGCATGACTGTAATGCTATGATGATTATCAGTGGTATGGCAATGTAACTGATGTTTAGTACAAATGACCGTCTTTTCACTCTTGCAGATGTTTGGAAACTGGACTTTCGGCACTCTTGTCTTCACTGTGCTGGTGTTCACCGTCACCCTCAAGGTGTGTGAGCTTTACTTCTCATCATTATGTGAATGATAGACTACTGTGGTGGGCAAAACGCTATGGAGCAAATTGAGCGAGTGATGAAAATGTACATGTTGTGTTTGCCTAGCTTGCCTTGGACACACGCCACTGGACCTGGATCAATCATTTTGTCATCTGGGGCTCGCTACTTTTCTATGTGATTTTCTCCCTCCTGTGGGGAGGCATCATTTGGTAGAGTTTTATAAGCCTTTTCTTGCTGCAATAATGACAACTGAGCTACGCATGATTGCGAACGTTGAGCCTGGTCTGTCTCTAACCTAACAGGCCCTTCCTGAACTACCAGAGGATGTATTACGTCTTCATGCAAATGCTGTCCAGCGGTCCTGCCTGGCTCAGCATCATCCTGCTCATTACGGTCAGTTTGCTACCTGATGTCATCAAGAAGGTCCTTTGCAGGGCCATGTGCCCAACAGCGACTGAGCGTGCTCAGGTAAGAACCTTTTGGAATGGGTGTTATTGTTGTTCATTTTCAGGAACTTCAATCATGTTAATGGATGTAATAATGCTTATTTGGTTGTGAGTAGCTGTGAGTGACAGCTTATTTTATTTCGGTCCAACCAGTTGAAAAATTGCAAGAATTTAAATTTTGCACTGTTGGATCTCAAGGAAGAATTAGAGCTAATTCGAGCTTCAAAATACAAAAAGATATGGTAATGGTAATGGTTTTATTTCATTTGAACATGCATCGTATTACAATTGAATGCATCACATGATCAGTTCACAGTTCCACATGTCCAAAAGGAGTAGGAAGAAGCAAAGCGTATTAAATCCTACCCCTCCATCTGGTACTTTTACAATCAGTAACTGTTACATTTGTTCACTTCCTGCTTTCCATAATAATAATAATAATAATAATAATACATTTTATTTGTATAGCGCTTTTCAAAATACTGGAGTTGAATGGCGTTGAATAAAAGCATGTAAACAGAGTAAAAGATACATTAAAATACAACATTCATTTGTTAATACATAGCTAAAACATGAGTAAAAGAGGGGCGGGGCACAATACTGTTTAAGGTTTTTTTTTTTTTTTTTTTTAATATACCTCGTACCGAAGTATGAGGTGATATGACGATACAATGACATTATGTGTACCATAGAAGAGAGAAAAAAGAAGAGAGAAA
Source organism: Doryrhamphus excisus (assembly GCF_037039965.1). NCBI lineage: Eukaryota > Metazoa > Chordata > Actinopteri > Syngnathiformes > Syngnathidae > Doryrhamphus > Doryrhamphus excisus. Next base: position 16,258,707 of record NC_136368.1, on the reverse strand, counting down.
AACAAACACTAATTAACCTGAAATAGGCTGTGCATCAGCTGATCACAAGAAAAAAAAATAAATCCACCTAAAATAGCAATAAAAGTTTGTTTCTTCTTATGGGACTCAATAGTAGCTGCGGCATTTTTGTTAATCCCTTCAAAAGTTTGTTTGGGCATACTTGGTGTCATGTTTCCGTGATACTAGTGGGAATGTTGCTGCGGGTGATGAAGATGGCTTCACAGAAGGCATCCACTGTCTGAAACTGATGACCTTCCCTTGTCATCCATCCCCAAACGTTCTCAATTGGATTTAGATTTGGGCGCCCTCTAGCGGCGGGAAGCTTGCTTCTCTATGCTGCTCACATAAAATAGGGTGGTCAATTACATCTGTAATTGCTCAAAAATAAACAGTATTTCATTTTTAATATTCTATTAGATTAATTATACCGCAGACCAGGAGTCCTAAATATGTTATTTCATGACTAAAATGTGGAATAAAAGCAGAATTGTTGCTAGTTAAGCGGCTAGGTAGATAGCTAGCTTACTCAATTTAATGTGACTCCCGTTCCTTCGTGTATCGTGTTGGCAATATTCTTGACTTCCTGTTTCCAGCTTCCTGCCCCTAAAGTAATGAATGTAAGGACTGACTGACTGTTTTCCTGATCTGCTTTGTCTTTCATTTCTAATGACCAACCGTATTCACATTTTCACCCTCCGCCATCTTTTTTTCCCTCATCCTACCATGTGCCTCTGGAACACCAATCCTACTCCTTTTACTCATTCACTTTTACTTATTTACGTCTTCAACTCCCACCGGTGCCCCCACCCTGCACACCCTCTGGTGGCATCACCCCACCCACTCCCCACAGTCCACTCGCCCGTGCCTTACTGTGGAGCCCTCCACCATCTTCATGCTTTCTCAGTCGTCCAGCAGAATGAGTTTCTGATTGAGCCGAACAGACGAGGGAGGAGCAAGAAGAGCAGGTGACTCCTTTAAGGCCTCCACTCTATGCTATGCATGCTGGGAAAAAAAAACACTTAACACAACCGTCTTCTAACATCACTGCTTCATGTGGTACTAACTGCACACTGTTTTTCCTGCTTTTTAAATGTCTAATTAAGTATGCTCTATTCTACCTTTTTACCTTGTACAGTACCATATCAAATGTACCGGAAAAAAAAAAATTCCAAGAAAATGTAGTGACGAGAAAAAATTCAGTATTACTACAAGACTGAAGTCGTTATTTCATAAGGTAGTTTATCAAAAATAACTGATGGCTTGTGTTGTAACTATGGCCCTGATTATATGAATAAATAAGGAACAGTGATGCCATCTGGTGCATGAAGACGATATTGCATGTTTTTCAGAGCATGTGACTGTTGGTCATTCTCAGCATTTTTTCTTGTAAACATTGATACATTATTTGTTATATTAATATATCAAACACCAGTTTGAAAGGTTTTCAGTTGTGCTGATCAAATGAAGTACACATTTTCTGAATATGACCGTACTGTCTGTTCCATTTTGGGTCTGATCTGCATGGTTTTGTATTAAATTCAAATGTTTTGCTATATTTCTTCATTATGATGCTGTATTTTTTATCCCTTTGCAGGATCATGACAAGTTGGTGCGGGATGACCCGCCTGCTCAGCTGTCCCCTGGGCGATCCTGCAAAGGTGCAAGCACCCACTCCTCTCAATTCCAGCTTGGCGCCATGGAGACGCTGTCGCTCTCCAGATCCGACCCCCTTCCCCAAAAACTCTTGTCTCACTTGGCAGAAGGGGGGAGGGCGGAATTGCGCTCGTGCATGCTCCGTCTCTCCGGGGCAGGGATCGCTTACTACGCTCCGGGGCCGGAAACATCCGTGTAAATCGCCCACCCACCTGATGATGGAACTTTTGCGTGGAGCTACACATGGTGGGGGCGGAGGGGGTGTGGCAGTCACTAATCTCATCTCAAGGGTGAGTTATATGAGATAGAAGAGCTCACTTTGTGCACTTCTGGGTTAATGACCACCCCTTTTTGGTGATAATGGCCTCATCTTTGCTTTTCTGACGTCTTCTCATCAACACATTCAGAAGATGCCTATTTGTAGAATTCTTATTTTGCTATTATTGTCCAAAATCTTGCCTGTTCCTTGTTTGTGTACTTTTGCAAGTGTTACAAAAAGAGTATATATATGTGTGTATTATGTGCGTGTGTGTGTATACTGTACATTATAGATACTGTATGTGTATATACACTAAATATATGTATGTGTGTGTATGCATACATACATAGAGTATACTGTATATACACACAGTATACACACACATGTGGACTATGTGGTCTGGCCTAGTAAGGGCAGCCCTGAAGCTCAGACCTTTAGGTGTGTATGACTGTGTGTGAATGCGTGCCTGCGTGCATGAAGATGCCTGCTCTGTATGTTTTGTACGGGACCCACCTTTGCCTTACAGGTTAACCACGCAGCAGCAGGCTAGGAGCCAAAGGTGTAAAAGGCCGATAAAAGTGGTGTATTACAAAGCCTTACACAAACACACTAACCAACCGCCACCTCCATCCTATCAGAACAATAGAGTGGGGGGGGGGGGGAGAAAAAAAATCCAAGAGTGGGATGTGCAGAATTCTAGCCACCCTGCCTTAATTCATTCATTCATTCAGGCCTGCTGTCTCATGTCTCATGTGAGGATACTACACATCCGTTGGTCCATCTCTGTGTCCTCTTTGCATGTCGAAACTTTGCATGGTGATGTGTTCCCTCCCTGGCTGAGCCTTGACCTCTCTGATCCCTCACCTTGATTTTTATTTTATTGTACTTGCTCCTGTCTTCTGTCAACATTAGGGCCACACTGAAAAGATCTCCTACAATATCGCAATACTACACAAACAAAGCTAGAGTTAAGTCAATCCTGAATAAATTTACAATAGTGTCATAATGTTGCCAGAAAATGTTGTAAAATTTACAAAAAATAACTTCAAATGCAATATTTATGTAACCTTTTGACTGTTTTCTAATATTGTTAATTAATATTCTGGCAATACTATGGCATTAAAAAACTGCTTTATTTTTGTGACATATAGGACATTCATTCATTCATTTTCTACCGCTTTTCCTCATGTGGGTCGCGGGGGTGCTGGAGCCTATCCCAGCTGTCTTTGGGCGAGAGGTGGGGTACACCCTGGACTGGTCACCAGCCAATCACAGGGCACATATAGACAAACAACCATTCACACTCACATTCATACCTATGGGCAATTTGGAGTCGCCAATTAACCTAGCATGTTTATGGAATGTGGGAGGAAACCGGAGTACCCGGAGAAAACCCACGCATGCACGGGGAGAACATGCAAACTCCACACAGAGATGGCCGAGGGTGGGATTGAACTCAGGTCTTCTAGCTGTGAGGTCTGCGCGCTAACCACATATAGGACATTTTTCTTGCAAAATGCAACATTAAGATGTCTCTCCTAATGCTACACTTCCTCGTATGATTGAGACCTTCCATAAATTTTACAACATTTCTCTCGTAATGTTACATTTTCTTGTGAATTTTGGATTACAAAATTATCGTAACTTTTTTAGACTTTTGTTCTCACATTTTTTTTGTAGGCATGAGACTTTTTTGCATGTAACTTTACAATATCTCACTTGTAATGTTACAAAAAAATGTATTCGAGTATACACGTGTGTAGGACTTTTCTCTTTCATTGTGGCCCTAATACTTTTAAGCAACTGGCTCTGGTCTTTTACCTATAGATGATTATTCATCTATGTTATGCAAAAACGAATGCCAAACGTGTGTTCTTTCTCTTCACCCCGTCTCGGTGGCAGTCACTATCGATGAATGGATGTAACTTTACGGTTGATGGGATGTGTTGTACTTTGCAGGAAGACTTGAATAGGCGACGTCACAATCAATGAATCAGTAGAATGTCTCGCAGATTTTGTCTACCATGTCCTCCAGCTGACGATTGTAGCTCATGTAAGGATCTTTTATTCTACAGTTTATTCTCACACGCATCACCATCTGCCAACGGGTATAGATGTAATACAAAAACATATTTTTATTGTACAATTTTGCGCTCAGAGAACCATACACACTGTTTTGATTTCAGGACTCAACATCCTAACCTCAGTGACACTCACTGTGTTGTTGCCATGTTGTATCCAGGCAGATTTTGACTTACTTCTCAGCAGAAATGCTTCATTTGTGATCACTCTTGTATCCCACCTTTGTGTCTCTTCCTTAAATTTTGACTTTTAAAAAATCAAATTAATTAATGTGCCAACTTACACTGAAAGTATGTTATGTTACTATATATAACTTGGTGGGATACAGTGTGGTCGTCTACAATGCATTTATAATTTTTGGGGCATTTAAAGACTGGTAATTATGTTTTTCCAATACTAATAACACTTAATTCATCCATGCATGCCTGACACTTTTTTAGTAACTTTTGTATTGTAAATCATGGTGGGGAAAATGGACATGTTCGATGGGATGCATTATAGGGGGGGTTGCATCATCTACAATGCTACTATTGCTACTATATCTACTAATGCGTTTGGTTACATTCAAACACTACTAGTTCCATAGTTCTATTTTTCACTTCCAGCTACACTTGAATTGAGTTTTTTAGCAAGTTTATTTTTTGAAAATCTTGATAGGGGATACAGATGTCTGATGGGATGCATTGCAGTCCACCACAATGCATTTACACTGTGTTCTTCGCATTACCAGCCTTTTTGTGTTGTCCATGATGCACATTTCCTTTGTTACATTTGTAAATCCTATAGAGAAGATTCTATTTCTATTCTAAGTCTATTTTATTTTGGAATGTGGGTTAAAGTTTACCAAAAGGGTCAGTAGAGATTTACCAGTACATACAGCACTTTGTCATACAGATGTACCCCCCCCAAAAACAAAGGTCTGTTGTGTAGTCAGCTGTCAAGGGGGTGTTTATACTGTAAAAACTCTTCCTCACAAGTTATTTTTCTAATAAGATTGTAGTGGGTGAAGTGACCAAATAACTTGACTTAGCTGGACTGGACTGTCCTCCGTCTAAAATATCTCACCAGCCTTTTTCTTGAATGTGGACACCACCGCCGCCGCTTTCTCTGAAGACCATCAGCACAAGTGCAGGTGTTCAATCCCTGAGGTCTCTGAGCATGACAAAGGTGCCAGAGAGGTCACGTACCTTCCCTATAACACTGTTTGTATATTTATTCTTAACCGGTTTTGAGACTTTTTTTTCCCGTTTAGATAAATAAAAGGTTATTTTTTTCCCCCTATATTGACTATTTTTGCCAGCCTGTCTGTAGCAACTGAGGGTTAAAGCATTGTATTGTCATTCTGCTTGGAATAAAGAAATAATGAAAACACTAGAGATTTCTTGTATGTATTATCATGAATTATTTTTAAGTGATTAAATGTCAGGATTACTCATTAAATAGTATTTTCAATGTTATTTTTATTTTATTATTTAATGTATTTAAATGTATTTGTCTTGTTTGCTATGGAAACACGGAAATATATTACTACTATTATGTGTTGCATTAAAATATGTTTTAATTATGAATTATTTTAGTTGACTTCATATTATTTTTCTCATTATTTCTTAAAACTAAGGTTTAAAGCGTAGGCTGCACGGCGGTTGAGTGGTTAGCGCGCAAAAACTTCTGCTTACTAGCTTGTTTTATAAACAGAATAGCAGAGCTTGGGGGAAGAGATGAGTTTATATGGCTTACAGCCACGCCCATATAAGGAAGTCCGCCCCTCTGTGACATCACAAAGGAGCAGTTTTACCACGCCTATAGAAACCGAGCGCTTTGAGTCATCCCAAACTTCGTTTAAAACGAGAATACAACATTCTAACTACATTTATAGGTCAGCAAAGTGGAAAATAGCAGAATAGGTGCCCCTTTAAGGAGATAAAAATGTGATCTTTTCTATATTATGAGCTGTAAGAGTCGGTCAAAATGGTGCATTATACCCACTTTTTGTGCAATACGTACGTTCTTTGTTATATTTAGTCTCAAAATTGTACATATGATAAGCTCCAGCATACCTGCGACCGTAGTGAGGACAAGCGGCATAGAAAACGGGGTTTATTTCACTGCAGGCTCTAAACTTGTACAATTAGGACTTGTGTTGTGTAGTCACTTCCTGTTTGTTTCTACTGCCTTAAAGTGTGAAGTGAAGGTTTAGGGAAAACATAAATACATATGAATGGCAATGTAATGCAACGTACAACAAATTTTACACTATTAATTTTACATTATTATCATTTTTGTAGGACATTTTTAAATACAGCAGTTGACAGTTGAGTAGCTCTGGTGTATTGCCAGTAAATGATGTCAGCTTGTAATGCATATTTTCTCCACTAGATGTCACTGAGTTCATATGTGTGAGATTGAGCCTGCTCTATTGTTTTCCCTCCCCCAATAGTGTGCCAACAGTGCAAGGTTTGCACCATCACCCGTGTCGGAGCTGATGCATCACCACCATCATCATCCCACTCCAGCTCCTCCCAGTCTACTTCTCCACAGCATCCTCCCTTTTACCCTGGCGGAGGACGTGCCACGGCAGCCTAGCTTGTGTGGGCCGTCGCCATCACTTCCTCCTCAAGCATCCTCTCAGAGGCTGAATACACCCACACATATTCAGCACTCATCTATGTTTCTTAAAAGACTGTTACTGGAGAGACATATCTGGAGTTAGCCGGGGCTAGCCACCGTCCCCTTCTCCCTTTTCACCATCCTACCCCCCACCTCCTCCCTTTACCGACCACTCTCCGAGGAGCCGTCCAGTAAAAGCAGGCAAGCTGTCTCTTCTTCCCAGGAAAGTGTCTCTCGGCTGGGCTGCTGGTCTCCCGCTGCCCCTCTGGAGGATGATCCTGTGGATGAAGACAGAAGAGATGGACCTGGGGGAGCTGCTGGAGAGGCTAAGGACGGTCACCAGGAGCATAGGTGGGTGACGACACCCTACACACATACAAACCTGTATATACTATAGCTCCTTGAAAAGGTGACACAATACTACATAAGGGGCTTTGGCCTTTATGTCCTTGTGAAGACCCTAGGGATGCTAACAATTTGACACTGTATATATATAGCAATGGCTATGCTATCATTTGCCACACAATTTAACAGGAATTAGATTAAATGTACTTAAACGTAGCTGTTAGCATTACATACACTTCATTAGGTTGAAAATCTAATGAATTCCAATACAAAATTCCTGCCTTTGTGAAGGTAATGATGCTAAATATTGAAATGAATGCTACTAATAACATTTCTGATCAGAGTTCAATTATGGAGGATTATGAGCGATGGAATACAATAATGTGGCATTACACTGCAAGTGATAGTGACACATAATACTGGAATCTCCTCAGCTTTGAAAAATAGCATACCATGCAGTGAGTGTGCAAACCACCGAGCATGATGAGAAAATGCAGTGTAATTAATACTGCGCTCATTGAACGTCTCATTGAATGGCTGGAGCTGTGATAAAAGAAGGTAACAATAATTGTATAGGACGGGTGAGAGAATAAGAGATTCAGTGAAGTCAAAAATAATTTAGTACAGTCTTCTAAGATGAGGAGAAAGTTTAGTAGTATCTGTGAAAGATTGTCTTAACATCCTTGAATCAATCCTTACTCGGTCCTTCCAAGCATTCTTTTTCCAGGCCCTAGTATTTAGCATCCTAGCATCTGTCCATCTATTCATCAATAGCATCTCTCCTAGCATCCATCCTTGCATCCATGCATCGACCTTAGTATCTGTCCTTGCAGCCATCAGTCCGTGCTAGCATTCTTGCTAGCATCTGTTGAAGTATCCTTTCTTACATTCACACACCCACCCGAGCACACTACGACTGTATCTGTCCTAGCATCCACCCTTGCATCCATGCATCCATCTTAGCATCCGCCCTAGTGTCCATCCTAGTGTCTGTCCTAACATCCATCCTTGCATTCATGCATCCTCGGCTACCGATGGCTTGTTTGACCTACTTCCAGTTAATTTGGAAGGATACTCGTGTAGATGATCAGTGAGTCAGATACATCCTTCTTTTCTGTGGGCTTGTTTTCATACAAACCCAGGCATTTCTCTTTATGTTTACACTGCATAACAGACATCTTTTTTGCTACCTGTGCAATTATTTTGATTTGTTGTGTTTTAATGCTGCATGGCGGTCTAGTGGTTAGCACGCATACCTCACAGCTAGGAGACTTGTGTTCAATTCTACCCTCGGCCATCTCTGTGTGGAGTTTGCATGTTCTCCCCGTGCATGCGTGGGTTTTCTCCAGGGACTCCGGTTTCCTCCCACATTCCAAAAACATGCTAGGTTAATTGGTGACCCTATGGACAATTTGCATAAGTATGAATGTGAGTGTGAATGGTTGTTTGTCTATATGTGCCCTGTGATTGGCTGGCGACCAGTCTAGGGTGTACCCCACCTCTTGCCCGAAGACAGCTGAGATAGGCTACAGCACCTCCACGACCTTCGTGAGGATAAACGGTAGAAAATGAATGAATGTTGTGCTTACTTAAAACTCAGGTTGGACTTTTTTGTCTCATTTCTTCTGAGCTGCCAAGTTTGTGGTTTGTGTTATGCTATCAGTAGTTCTGCTTTCACAAGAATTTAGCAATAATTTGTACATAAATACAAGATATTTGATTGAAAACATCATTGTAGAAGCTATATGTTTTCTGATATATTCAATATGTCTAGTCTATGATGACTATATACATGACAAAAACGCTAAACAACGATCCTTTACATCACTGATCCCTAATATTTGTGGACCTACAGAACGGCTTGTGTTCCCACAAACCTTCGATAGTTGGCGGTGAAAAGTAAGCGCAAAGTGAGAAGGGTTGCCTCTTTCAGAAACACAATGAAACAAACAGTATAAACTTGCAAAAATTGTGGGATTTCTATTTTTTGAAGAAAATAATAGCCCTTATGTCCATAATTGGTATGCATGTCCAGTTGTCCATCGCTTCATTGTGGTGCGAATATAATTAATTATTGTAATTAATGATGTGCTGTTTCATGGTTGCCCTGTGACTTGGCTGGTGACCAGGCCAAGGTGTACCCCTCCTCTCGCCCAAAGTCACCTGGGATAGGCTCTGGCATAGGATAAGCAGAATAGGAAATGGATAGATGGATCTTTCATGCTTGACTATGGCTCATTATTAGTCTTTTTTTTGGTGTTCAAAGTAGCTCATTTGTGTATTACTGTCTGAATAGTGAGCAGAAGTTTGTCAACCTCAAGAAATATTCAGTAATGACATAAAATGGGCAACTGGTTGAGTAATATTTATGCCGGTATCAGTATTTTCTGTATATCAGAATTTTAGTTGCAAAACGCTACCATTTATTGCAATCTGGAGGCCTGATTTGGACTCTACTGGAGATAAGTTTTGGAGGTATCTGTTAAGACAGAGAGCGGGGAAAGCCGAGGCAGATTAGTGGAGGGGTGGAAGAATATAATTAGCCCAAGCAACAGAAGGGGATTTGTGCTCTACCGGCTGCCTTCTCCACCAGTCCTCCTGTCTTCTTCTATAGTGAGCCTGTCAATAGTTACACTTGCAATGAGGTATGTGAGTCCACCACAGTGTGTGTGTTCATGCAGAGCAGGGCCTATTCCTGCCTCTAGCGTGAGCAGTGACCATTTATGTGCAGTGACTCAGCTCCTCACTCCTGCCAGCTTTGCACTGAAGTCCCTGATGTGGATCTGCAGGAGAAGCCGGACTTTTGTTTCGTGCACCACAGCGGTCTCGACTTCGCTGGAGGCATGTAAGAGCATGTCGACCTGGTCCTGAGTGACGCAGAAGAGAAGACGGTTCTTGGGAAGTTAGTGAGGATTTGAAATGTCTCTGCACGAGTTCTTGCGGGAAGGCAGCGAGGCGTCCTACCGGATCATGAACAGACTCAGTCTTCTGATACAGAACTTGGACATCTCAGGACTTGGTTCTTCTTTTCCGTTTGGCCCCGGCAGCCGCAAGAATTCCTGGAGAGAGTGGGATGGTAAGAAGAGTGGAAGGACAGGCGATACGTAGTGGAGAAGTGTGCAAAACTTAAATTGTGGTGATAGCAAATGTTATATTTATGTTGTGTTGTTTGTAGAGCTAAATATTGTTAGTGTCCTGGCAAAGCTAGCTGTAGCTATAGAATTGGAAAACTCATATTTTGTGGTCAATTGGTGACAGTGACACCAAATCCTGTACAGCAGAAGAGTGTAGCTAAGTTTGGTAAGGTTTTGGTTGCTATTTATTGCCTCTCAGCTGGGATAGGCTCCAGCATACCTTTGACTTTAGTGAGGACAAGCGGCATATGTAGAAAATTTGCATCCAGGCCAATCAAGCGTGTGCAGCAGTAGGTTCTTATTTTGTAGTGCTGCCACCTACAGGACTGGAAAAGAATCCCCAAGCACTTTACTTTTTAAATTAGTTTTTTGTATTGTTTTTAAATGATCTTTGTTAAGCGTCAAATTATCTTCTTAAAAGGCATTATTTTGTACAGACATAGGATAGTCATGTTCATTTTCATTCTTGTTATGTTCATGTCAGTTGAAAACAATGCTTATTTTTTGTACCATTTCCTACTAAAAGTACATTGTTTGCACGTCACTATCAAATAAGTGTGCATTAATCATAGTAGTGGACAACTCAGTCTCTCCCTTGCTGTTTTTGTATGCGCCACAGTGTGTGCCCATGTGTGTGCGCCAAGCATACAAATGTGAGCGACTGCACAGCACTTTTTGCTGTCATTTGGGTTTTTTGGCTGCACAGACGGCAGCTGTAGTGTGGCGAGGGTAGTGCTTGGCGTTCAGTTTGGCTCAGTGTTTCCACTTCGAGACCCTCTGCGGTCCTCGCAAGACACAGGGGAGGAAAGAATGGTGAGGAAAGCCAAGAGGAATGCTTGGAAATGGGAAAATGGGATGCCAATGGTCACCCTTAAGTCACGTAAGTCAGAAGAAATACTCTTTTTTTTTAACTTGTGCTGTGGCTTCTTATGTGAAATGACCTTGTGTATTCAGCATTGCAGTATTTCATGGTCAATGTTAAATATTCATGGGTGGTCTTTCTGTGGAAAAATACCAGGGTGTCCTCATTTAAGAATCTTAGATGGACCTGTAACATAAACGCAGTCTCAGGGTTGTATATACAAGAACAGTGCTATGTTTTTTTACAAGACTAAAACTCTTAACTGAAAACTGGTTTCAGAGGCATGAGTGTTTTCTGGAATCATTGTCGTTTTGCTGGGATGCATAGTTTTGCATATAAAATGTTTATGACACAAAAAATGTGATGTCGCCATCTATCTATGGCATGCATATTACAGCCTATTCTCTTATGTGGCGACCAATCCAAGGTGTACCCTGCCTGTCATCCATAGAAGGCTGGGATAGGCTTCAGCATACCTACGACCCTAGTGAGGACAGGCGGTATAGAAAATGGATGGATTCTTCTGTGTTTGTTTTGGCAGATTATCTACATGACTGAGTTTCACAACTTCAAGTCGTGCATGTCTCCAACCTATTGGCTTTGGTGTTGGCTTTCCCCATGCGTATTGCACTGATAACCTTGTATGTACCTTGGATTCATAGGGGCCAACCAAATCCCCCCAGTCACACGATACACACCATTCAACTGAATTAAGGGTGGACTGTATCTTCTTCTACAAGTCACTGAACTTAAATTGTCACATTGCAGTCAAGGAACAGTGCTTTTCTTTGAGAGTCTTTTGAGAATTAGTTCTTTCAGTAAGATAGTGATAATGGAGTCTTTTGAGTGGTGTAAACAAGGCCAAGAGCTCTCAATGGTTAGTCAATGGTTAAAAGGGGGATTCAGGCTGTTTAAATGGAGGCTTTGTACTTTTAGGTCCACAAGTCCTGAGATAATGCAGACAAGGAGGTTGGCCAAGTATTGACCAGCTGACTATGTTATCAACTAATTGTTCATCTAACCCAGTGGCGTTCAAACTGGGGGAGCACCCCCTGGGGGGGGCAACGTTATGGGTGGGGGGGGGTCATATTGCCTACAGAGTCAATCGCTGATGACGTCATAGACAGGCGAGAAACAGGCGACAGGGAGTTTTTTTCTTAGAAAACTACATTAAGTACACAGTTGTACTCTTGCAGTGTATTAATAACACGACAAGAGGCACGCCATATTGTATGCTAACAGGAAAATGTGTTCAAAGGAAGTCAAAATTTTGGTGTAAATTAACTGAATAGAACGCTAACTAGCGTATAGTACGCTAACTATAGTTTCTATTTATAAGTTTACATTGAGCAAATGTTTCATGTTACATGTTTCAATGCTTACATTTCTGACAAATGTCATCAGTGGTTTTCAAAGTGGGGGCGCACCCCCTGGGGGGGGCAGCGTTATGGGGGGGCATATTGCCTGCAGAGTCAATCGCTGATGACATCATAGACAGGCGACATAGACAAGTGTGCAAACAAGGAAGTTTTTCTTATAAAACTACATTAAGTACACAGTTGTACTTTTGCAGTGTATTAATAACACGACAAGAGGCACGCCATATTGTACGCTAACAGGAAAATGTGTTCAAATGGAGTCAAAATTTTGGTGTAAATTAAGTAAATAGAATGCTAACTAGTGTATAGTACGCTAATTATAGTTTCTATTTATAAGTTTACATTGAGCAAATGTTTCATGTTACATGTTTCAATGCTACATTTCTGTCAAATGTCATAAATGTCACATAAATTTATTGTGCAAAATACAGAATTAGATTTGGTTCCTTTTGCATCCTGTAAGAAATTAACTTTCAAGCAATTAAGCTCCTAAATAGTAGCTGTTTACATTGATTGTTTTGATAAAGGTAATGCCTTTACAACTGGCAGCCTGTTTGTATGGGATGATATCACTACTGGATATTGGGGCCAGTGAGTGTGCATTCAGCGAATTGTCCTTCTAGAGGAAGAAGTTATAGGTATCTGGGCTGGAGGGAGGGGTCAAACGCTACAAGGTGGCTTTTGTCTGTAGGGAAGGTAACCTGAGGTAGCACAGGGAAGTAGTACAGCACAGTTCCTGCAGGCTGTAGAGTGCTTTGAATGTGGAGAAGAAGGGGTAAGGGAGGGCTTCGAATGAGAGGGAACCTGTCGTGATGACTGGGAGTGCAGTGAGTCAACAAGCCTGGAGCTGCAGGATGGAAGCAGAGGAGATGTTGGATTCCAGATCTTTTATGGATGTTGAGTTGGACTCTGGGTTTTGCACTGAAGCGGACTCAGAGATGAGTCCTGCGGGATTTGAGCTTCAGGACAGTGAAGAGCTGGACGGGTTTGGATATGAAAAAGGGGATAATTCAAGAGGAGATAGATGGAGAAGAGATGAAGAAGACAAGAATGGACAGCTGGATGTTTGTTTGCGGCCTATTCAAGAGAGCTGCGGTCACGTACGCATCTCCCTGGAGGAGGTTGAAAAATACTACAGATTTTCCCGCTACTGTCGCTGGTTGAGTTGTAGGTATCCCATATCATCAGCCTGCTACTTCCTGTGAAATCTAGAGTTGCAAAGAAGCAAAACGCACAGTTCGTCCTTTCTCAATGTTATGTGTGACTTAGCTGAATTCCAATCTTAATCTGTTGGTTTGTTGTGTCCAGTAGGACTTAAAGGAAAACTTTTTTTTTGGGGGGGGTGGCATTTTGGCCATCATACATCTTTCCCTCATCTGTGCATTCTGGATAGCAAGTTTGTGTTGGCAGTTTTTCACTAAAAAATCACTTCTAAAGTCCTTTAATAAATCTCCAACAACATATTGTATACATGTTATACCATGTAGTAACAGGCACATTCATGGTAACATGTAGTACTTACAGTATTTTTTGTCTTGTCTCACAGGGATTGTGAATGATGGGCATACATACATAAACATGTGCATCATCAGTATGCATATTATTTTGGTTATAGTTTGCAGTGGCCTAAAAATGCACTGCCTTCTCAGAGGTTAGTCAACATGTTTTATTGTCACCCACAATAAAATCTCTTTGATAAAGCTTACTTTAAAATCTCTGGAATGAAATATTGATCCAAATAATGTCCCTTTTCGATTAGAAAAAATAAACCTGTAAGAAAATAATAACTATTTTCATTTTGCTTCCTCTGTCATGTAAAGTGGATTGCCTCGCTCAATTTCAGATTGTAGAATAAAGAACATGTGCTGTTATTTAAATTAGTTTGGGAATGTTCTGAGACAAAACTCAGCTCCACTGGAATGTGTGTCAGTAGTTGCAGGCGGTAAAGTCCAGGTGTGTGACCCACTAACGTTTGACTCGTTCCCCCACAAACGTGAGCTGCACAGTAATCCCTTATCGTTAAGCCCTTTAAAGAACATTAGCACCTCAAACAAGCAGGTGGCGCGTATATGTGTATGCATGCATTGGTGTGTGATTATAGACATGGAATAACAGTATCTTATCTTGCCAAGATAAGAGCTAAGAGCTGCTGTATTTTACAAACATACAAAAAGTAATGCTCATTTTTAATTGCCTTGTAGGTATGTGTAATATTAAAAAGAATGTGTTGGACTCAGGTACTTAATGACAGTGTCATAAGGTCTTTGTGACATCACTGATACTTAAGTAACACAAAAAGAAGTCTGATATCTGATCCTTGGACCCACAATGGTAGAGTGGTTTCACTGTAACGTACAATGGCGCTGGTCTGGTCCCATTCTAATTGCTAGCGAGGTATGGAATGATGCAGATAGTAGGCATGGCTGGTGAGTGGTGTTAAAGCTTGTAAAGAAGCAACGCGATACAGTAAATCTTACCATTATGGTTTGAAATATGCGTAATGATTGAACCGACTCCATATTGCCAGAGTGTACCTTGCCTCTCGCTGGAAGACAGATGGGATAGGCTCCAGCATACCCACAAACCTAGTGAGCACAAGCGGCATAGAAAATGGATTTGGTGCATAATAATGAGTGGACCCAATGAACTTTATAATTTATTATTTTCACACTTGCATAGCTATTAATTAGCAAACTTTACATCGCTGAGGAAAAGACAGGAAGCAGAACTGGAGGTAGCAGGGATGAGGATGCTGAGGTTCTCATTGGGAGTGACCAGGATGGACAGGATCAGAAACGAGTACATCAGAGGGACATTACATGTTAGAGGGCTTGGAGATAAAGTCAGAGAGGCCAGACTGAGATGGTTCGGACATGTCCAGAGGAGAGATAGTGAATATATTGGTAGAAGGATGCTGTGTTTATCGTTGCCAGGTAGAGGAAGACCAAAGAGGAGGTTTATGGATGTAGTGAAGGAGGACATGAGGGTAGTTGGATGGAGGTGATTGATTTGCTGTGGTGACCCCTGAAGGGAAAAGCCAAAAGAGAAAGAAGAAGACAGTAAAAGTACGGACATCCTATTAAAATTATAAAATTAACGGATAAAGACATAGTGAGAAGCTAAAACAAGCCGATTTATGTACTGGACATGCTAACAGCAACGTTTCTGTGTTATTGTGTACTAAAATAAACATTATCATTGTGGTGTTCTCATCCTGTTAATCATTCTGAACAGTAGTGTTAGTGCTACTCAACATGTGTCCTGGCTGGTCCATTCAGAGAGGCACAGTAGGGTATCTGGAATTGCTATGGCGACAGTAGAGCCATGATTCCCCTTAGTAAGACTAGCATCAATATGATTTTGAAGCTGGTGTATTAATGTCAAATAACTACATGATGTTGCTTTAATCAGCTGGGTTATAAAAAAATAATGCATTAAGTACAGTACTTGCTGGATTACCATTATCTAACAATTTCCCTGCCTCTTCTTAACGTACCCCAAAAGGTGGCCTCTGACTTTTGTCCAGACGCAGAAAATATATTGTGAAGTTTTGTATGAAGTATAATGACAGTAAGTCTGAATACAGATAAATGACCAAAACTGACATTTTAAGAAGGGGGATTTTCACTCCTTTAGAAACAAAGCACACTGGGTGTTGGTTTCGAACTGATGTGTGGGAGTCGCCGGGGGGCTAAGGTGTGGCTGTCTGACTGAGTGGTGCATTCGGGCCTATTTGAGCACCCTGCAGATGTCCCATCACCTGGGGCAACAAGTGTCCATTATTGTCCAGGCGGCACTGCTTTCTACCAAACATCAGAGATGAGGTCGTTTGTCTTGTTTCATTCATCCACGTCCACTGTTGCTTTGTTTGCTTTGTGCACACCCCCGCTGCAGGTTAGAATGAAAAGGAAACAGGAAGCTGCTCCTCAAATGCCTGTTCTTACTTCCCAATCAGTAACTGTTGAACTTGTGGAAAAGAAGCAAGCCGATTAGAAGAAATTATTTATTTACATGGAAAGTGCATTTCAGATGTTTTAAAGTAACAATATGTCAAAGTTTAACAATGGTTTATTCCAACATGAAGTAATTGCCCTGCCATATGCTGGCGACCAATCCAGGGTGTACCCCGCCTCTCGCCCAAAGTCAGCTGGGATAGGCTCCAGCATACCCCGGTAACCCTAATGAGGACTAGCGGCGTAGGAAATGGATGAAATTAAGGAGGAGAAGAAATGGGAGTCATACAAAAAGGATTTTGATGGTAGACACATCAAATGTGGGCGGCACTGCGGTCTAGTGGTTAGCAGACCTCACAGCTAGGAGACCAGGGTTCAATTCCACCCTCGGCCATCTCTGTGTGGAGTTTGCATATTCTCCCCGTGCATGCGTGGATTTTCTCTGGGTACTCCAGTTTCCTCCCACATTCCAAAAACATGCTAGGTTAATTGGTGACTTCAAATTGTCCATAGGTATGAATGTGAGTGTGAATGGTTGTTTGTCTATATGTGCCCTGTGATTGGCTGGCGACCAGTCCAGGGTGTACCCCGCCTCTCGCCCGAAGACAGCTGGGATAGGCTCCAGCAACCCCCGCGACCCTCGTGAGGAAAAGCGGTAGAAAATGAATGAATGAATGAACACATCAAATGTCACTGGCCCTCAGCTGGAGGATCCAATTGGCTGTCCGTCAAGACACAGGACAATCCTCTGTCCAAATGAAGGTTGTTTCTGGTACTGAGTGCAGTCTAATAACCATTAGACGGCATCTGCGAGAGAATGCCACAAATTTTCCCATTTGGAATTTGCACAAGAGCACCAAACAAGGGACACGGCCTTCTGGAAACACTGGCATGAAGTATGCCCAAATCAATTTTTGAGAAGAAGTGCAGAGCAGCTCATTAATTATGATTAGGAATGTATATCAGTTAAGAAAGAGATCATTTTAATTCAACTTCATCTTTCTGTGTGTCTCCTGTTTCCAGATGAGATCATGCAACTGGAGAGCAGTCCTCTGCGCGCTGCTGATATCACGCCTGAACTCAGGAAGCAGTTTGCCTTTCTTACAGGTGACACCTTCATGATGATTACTTTAGTGCATGCTTTGTTACCCTTATGAGCCATATAAAATGTACAAGCAAGCATTTTGGCAGCCTGCATATCTCAACCTAGCTACTTCTCAGAGGTACGTAGCTACTTATTTTAGAGGCTATTATTGCTCCAGATAACACCATCAATATCATTATCTGACATAAGATACTCACGGTAGCTGAGGTCAAAGGTCTCCTTTCATCCTATCTACTGTTCTGGTCTCGGTTTGGAACAATTTTCTTTTACTGGGATTTATTTTTTATTTTTAATTATGAAGACTTGAGCGAGCTGACATCAAAAGCCAAATAATGATGTTTTTTTTGGTGGTGTTTTAGTGGTGCATCGTTTAACACATTATTTCTGTTTTCATTCCAAATCAGTCATGGAAGCAGTTTTCCAGTCTAACACATGCGTCAGCTTTCTTTTGCATTGGCATAGTTCCTGTGACCTATTTTCGTCCTTGCCAGTTTAAATGTCACCTCGTCTCTTTCTTGACACAGCAAAATACCAGGTCTCATCTTCCCTATTATTGTTTTTATTATTATTTTGCTGGAGGTGCATGTATTATGACACACATGTTCCTCAACCTGCATGCATTTCCTCCATAAACGACGCACTGACCTTGCGGCCACAGCAGAGTAACAGTGAACCATTTTGCAAACAAGCGGACAATATTGGAAGCATGACCGTGCACTTGCTGTTGCCATAGTGACAACAGAAGAAAAGGCAGGCGGGATTGATATTCCGGGCACATGTGCTGACAGAGCAGCTGTTTAACATAAGCAGGGTGATTGTGTGTGGGGGACAAATGTGGTTTTGCAGAGTAATCAATGATGAAAGTAAAAACAAGGACCAATTAAATTTATTACTGATTCCACTGTACACTGTAACTGCACTTGTACTAGATACCATGCACCACACAACAATGTAATATTAGAGAATGGGACAGGACGCTAGTGGGAATGTTGCTCCAGGACCAAACTAGCATAGCTACAGTATATGAACTGCAGGGCTAATATTACACTCACATTTAACAGGAGCATCACTATGGATGTGTTGAAATGATGGGCGGGGTCATAGGTGGGATGATACAGAGGTGTGAACTGGAGGACAAGATGATCAAACATTTAACTTTGAATTTGACATCAATGACTCGGGACTTAACTCAGACTTGAAAATACTTTCAATACTTTTTTCGATTGAGACTAACTGCTTATAACATGTATGGAATTGTAAGCCTATGACTTTGGACTTGACTTGAGATTAAAGACTTGACACTCACAGTACTCAAGACTTGCAAATCACTGACTTACTCGCATCTTATTATGATGTCTGCTGACTGTTACTATTAGAACATCATTTAAAATATCACTTGTGCATACCATTAAAACCATTTTTTGCAGGAGGCAGAGGAGACAACGGAAGCCCCGTTATTGTGTTCCCGGAGTTCCCAGCCTTTGGCGAGATCACCGACAGAGAGTTTCACAACGTGCTCACTTATCTGACAAGTGTGCCCAGGTATGCCATGGACAAGTAAGGGAATTGGGTGTCTACATGTCTGCTTCCAAAAGACTGCAGCTAATTTAAATGACGATTAATCACTATGAAATTACATTATTCAGAGTGTTCTATTTTAAAGGTTACTGATTCATGGGGGTGTGATGTTGTTTTAGAGAGGGTCTTGATCAGGGAGAAACAGTCTGACACCTTTTGTTAGCTCAGCAATTCATGAAACTGACCAACATTTGTATTTTCACAATCCATTTCTTCATTCTACGGATGCACAATGTAATGAGGTCCAATACAAAGTTAATAATGCTCATTTTAGCTTCAGTGTTTCCTATATTTGTCCCGTGTTTCCTATATATTTCCTAATTAAGGCTGAAAGACCAGTATGACCAGATAACACTCCTGTTTACTGGGGGCCTCGTCTTAGACCATCCCTGCCCCCATGTTAGTCTTGCTCTAAGAGCTGCTCATCACTTTGCAGCAACCTTGCAATTGGTTCATAACCTAACAGCCTCCATCACAGATTGGACTACTGCCAAGTGCAGGGGAGGGGGAAGGAGGCGGGGCTTAGGCTGAGCACATGGGGTGTTTACACAGTGGGATCTACTGTACCTTTGTGGAAGGTGACTTTAGTTTTATTCTCTTGCCTGGCTTGAGGACTACAGTTCCTGTTACTCCCCCCAAAATGCAGGGATGGTGTTTGCTGATGAGGTTATAAGGATTGTTATTAAGGATTAAGCATCTTAATTGCCCGTCAGAGTGGGCATCCATTGTGGAGGGCGGGCATTGTGGAGGATCAGTGCCAAGTCATCAGGAGGTGCGTGCTCGTTTGAAAAGATAAGGAGCGACACAACATCACACTGTAGCTTCATCACTTTACTCACAAGGGAACAGTGTCAACCTTGTTTTGTATTTTCCTGGCTTATTTTTTTATATAGTAAATGTTCTTTGTGTATGGGTTTTTCCTTCACTGTGGTACTAGTTTGCCATCAACAGACGTGGGCTTCATCCTCGTCATTGATCGCCGGCAGGACCGATGGGCAGCCGTGAAAGGGACCCTGCTTCGGATCGCGGTGAGCACAGTCTTTGTTTTGGGAATGTTCAATATATGTTCAATGTACAATCTACATTAATGGACCCCATAGTTGGGTTGATTTTGGATCGCTATAAAAGTGGCAAAGAGCAAATACAAAAATTGGCTAATCTGTGGATGTGTCTCTGTCCAGGCTGTTCAGTACAATACACATTAATTTGTCAATAAAAGTGGGCAACGCTTACAGTATTTATCTACATTCTACAGTGAAATCTACAAGGTTAGACATTCATTCCAGAATGCTGGTTGAACTCTGAATTGCTCATAATTTAAATAGATTTTTGTCAAGTAGCATATGCCCTAGGTTAAGATTGAGTTGCTTCACATAAAGACTAGAGCAAGTGTCAGCAACCTTTAACTTATCAAAAGAACCATTGTTCCCTCTCTCATCCAATCACCAGTCTAGATGTCTTCTAGACCAGAATACTACATATAACTTGTCTTTCAAGATTATTTGACTAATAATAAGCCATAATCAACCACAAAGCAGCCATCATTTTTTTTTTTTTGGAAAAACCATGATATAGTGAAGGAGTGATATTTGAATCGTGATGTAGTGAGGGCAAGGAGACTAAAGAGCCGCGGGTTGTCAACCCCTGGACTATAGTATCTGACATTTTTATTCCAGTATTTCTAGTCTTTATATGTGGCTGCTTCAACCTTCCAAATTGTAGTCCTCCTTCCTCACTGTGTTTGATACTACAATATGGTGACAGTTTAAGCCTGGGATAGATTATTAGAATTCAGATTACTTTCTATAGTAAACAACCTTGGAGGTTCCTTTATGTTATTATTTAAGTGAAGGTTGTTTCCCTCTTTTGTCCATCCCTCGCTGAATGATGAATAACGCCTGCATGTGAAGAGAGATGATATCAGAAAATGATGTCATCCTCAGCGATCTGAATACTCCACCTCCCCTCTCAGCTATTGTTTCTTTTAGTTGATCTACAACAACAAGAAAATATTTCTCTCATCTGGGTTTTCTTTCAATTCCAAGTTGAATCAGTCGTGGTATACTGTGGAGGAAACAAAAAATAAGAAATGAAACAGGATGTGATTATTTGCCGCTGGAACTGTTCTCTGGAGACACTGATGGAGGATGGTTGCTCGTTTTAAATTAAATCAGCTTTATCTCTCCAGCACAGCTGCTGAAGAGGAGCTTTCGGTTTTCCTTTGCCATAATGTTTTGTCCGAAGTGATACATGGTGGTATTCATACTGAATACAGACTCTATCTTGTAATTTGATTATATACTGGTATTGTTTTGATTGGTTTATTATTTTTTTGTTAGCAGAATTTCAGAAAAAAACAACTTCATCAATTGCTGTGGATTATGAGCTACATGTAACAAGCAAGACCCTGTAAATCAGGATGAATTGTGAATTTTGAATCACAATAGAACTAGATTATACTGTATATTGCGCCTCATTCTCACCAGACCACCTACTGCTGATTGCAGAAATGGATCCCTGAGCTTTTTTTTTTTTACTTTTGTTACTAGCTAAGAAGATGTTTGCGCTTGAGAAAAGAGAATTTACTACATCTCCTGTATTGGATCTCAACCTATTACACCATTCTCTCTCTCACCTTAGGGCGCGTTCCCTGGAAACCTCCAGCTGGTTCTGGTCCTAAGGCCCACCACCCTCTTCCAGCGCACACTCTCTGACATCCTCTTCAAGTTCAACAAAGATGAGTTCAAGATGAAGGTGCCGGTACGTTTACACGTGTGTCTTTTGCTATATGTGACTTTGTTTGTTTTAGCAAAGGTCTCCTGGAGAATGTATTGTATGTATGTTCATCATGTTCTTCTGCTCCAGGTGGTCATGCTGAGCTCAGTAAGTGAGCTTCACTCATACATTGACCACACGCAGCTGACCCAGGAACTCGGGGGAACACAGGTATACTGTCACGAGAAGTGGATCTCACAACGCACGGTATGTACACACTGAAACTGGTAGACATTTTTAAACTCTGAATGTTTTCCAATTACCTATTCGTGTTAAAAAACAAACTTGAGTGAAACATAAAAACAGAGCTCAAAAAAGACCTCAAAACGTGGATTTTTAAATAATCAATATTATTAAATCAGCCAGATAATTAATTAAATTAAATATTCATTGTATTTAATTTATTAATGGTCTCATTGCAGTACCACTTTGTGGTCACAAGATGGCAGCAAATAACCACAAAGTGCAATCAAGTCTCTTCAACCTTTGGCAGCATTTTGTCAATGTTTTCCACAAATCTTGTTTGTTGTGTTGGCAGGCCATCGAAGGCTTTGCATTGATGGTGAAGAAGACGGCCCAGGCCCTGCAGTCATTTGGAGCTGAGCTGGCTGAAACAGAACTCCCCAATGAGACCCAGGCCACCACTGTCCTGCTCAGTGCTCACGGCAGCAAGAGAGACAAGATGAAGGTATAACACATACAGACATTCCATTTTTTTTTAGATGTTGTGCAATTCTGCTTTTGTGGAGAATATAGTTTGGTCTCTGTGTGATTGTATAGGATGATCTGCTGGTGGCTCTGAGGCAAGGTAGCAAACTGCTGGAGACCATCAATGCCCCTGTTATGCAGAACCCAGACCACAACATGAACCAGGACGAACTGGAGAACCTGGCAACAGTGCAGAGGTAGCTTGTGTGAAGTGACAGTCGGCTCACAAAAGAATCAGTCAGCATCTCCTGAGCTGTCATCATATTTTAACCATCAATCCGTGTCCTCTACCAGACTTCTGTCTCAGGTGGATGAGACTGAACGAGCTTTTGACGAGTTCTGGGGGAAGCATCGGTTCAAACTAGAGCAATGTCTCCAGCTGCGTCACTTTGAGGACAACTACAAGGACGTGAGTCAGTCACATCAACTCGCAACTTGCCTCGCGCTGTTCCTCATCTTGAACGTTTTGCATATGTGTGCCTCAGGTCAGCATGCTGCTGGATCAGGCGTCGGAGAAAGTGTGTACCTTCTCTGAAGTGGGCATCAGCCCCGCTCATGCCGACCATATCTTCAGCGAGCTCACCACCTACGAGGAGACAGTCTGCGTAAGTGATAAATTCAGCGACGACAGGGTGTTAATTGGAAAAAGGCGATAGTAGGGAGGGTAATTTGAAAACATCAAAATATCGATATAAGTTCATTTTTAACATTTGTTTGACCAGATTGTCATTTGTGAATACATATATTGCACAACAGCAACAAAACAAAAGTACGTAATATCAGTAAGGAACAAATCGCTCATCCATCAGTCATAGCAATGATGAGTTCATTGTAAACATCAGTTTAAAATGCATTAGTTTCAGACCAACAGCTACTGCCATCTTGTGGAGCAAAAAACTACATCAAGACATTGCCTACAGCCACAGCTGTAGGCTGACCATGTACTCCATGTCTACTGGAAACTCAGAATTAGAGGCGTTAATTGGAGCACTGTTAATTAAAAAATGGAATAAAAATGGTTCCTGGCCTGTTAAAGTGTTCCTACTCTTCTGTAAGGTATAAAATCTGTAATTGTGGTCCACAGGAGGTCCTGGAGAGAGCTTTGTCTTTGGCACGTGAAGGTGATGACCTCATTGAGAAGGATCACTATGCTCAGGATTCTATTCTGCCCAAAAGTAGCGAGCTCCGAACGGTGTGCCAGGACCTGAGTGCCAAATTAAAGGCCAAGAAGGAGCAGCTCCTCAAAGCCCAAGATCTTCATCGCTGTTTGGAAAGGGTGAGAAGTAACAGTCTTCAACACGCACACACATAGAGTTTTCTCATGTGTCATCTCACTGTCATGTACAGGCTTCAAAGTGGTGTGATGATGGGATTTACCTGCTGGCGTCTCAGCCCGTGGACAAGTGTCAATCACATGAGGGGGCGGAGTCAGCCCTGCAGGAGCTGGAGGGTTTCTTGGCTGACACAGGCGAAGAGCGACTGTCAGATCCGAGTATCATCTGGACAGATTATGAGGCAGTGCTCAACCAGCAGCTCAAGGTTGAACCCCCAACTTAAACATCTATTGCTAAATGAGATACCCATCTTTGTATATTTTTTTGACGTTTAAAACCAACACTCACAGGACCAAGTGGAGAAGGTCTTTCAGAAGCAGGCATCCATGCAGGAGATGTTTGACAAGAGGAGGGTCAGCTTGAAGAAACTGGCAGCCAAACAGACTCGGCCAGTACAGCCTGTTGCCCCCAGACCTGAAGCTTTCATCAAATCTCCTCTTAGCTCACCTGGTCAGTCCTACTATCATTTCTAAAAAGTCAAATATCTACAGTCGCCCCTTCTTTATCGTGGGTAATTGGTTCCAAACCCAACTGCGATGAACTGAATTTCTGCAATGGAAAATTTCCATAGTTTGTGCATAGAAACCTGTTGATGACTTTTTACCATTATTAGAGCCCTGTAGACATGAAATAACACCCCTATAGTCAGATTTACTTTTTGAACAACTGCAATAGAGTGAGGGAGTAATGTTTGAACCGCAATTTAGACTAATTTTGTGGCTTGTTTTGAGGTTGAATCCTGCCTATTTCTCAAATAATATGCATATTTAAGCTAATCCCACAAATATTTGGCTAAATTGAGCATTTTTAAGATTAAATCTGGCTAAATGAACTAAAATACAAGTATAAGGCTTTCAAAACACGCATTTAAAGACGCTGACGTAGTATTCTGCGGTAAATTAAAAAGTGATCATTTATAAAAGCACATTTCCTGGTTAGAATCTCATTATTACCAATGCGTGACCAATGCATGTACTGTATATTTCTGTATGTTCTTCTGCTGCAGCGCACCGAGGTAAACTGGAAAGAAGCGCCTCAGAAGGAAACAATGGGATCTCGGAGAAAGTGAGTAGTCATGATTTTACTTGAATCTACTTAAGGTCGGCTCAATCATTTTGTTTTTCATCCCAAGGGAGACGAGCAGCTGCAAAATGGACACGGAAACTGCAGACACGGCTCTCTATCGGAGGAGGACGAGAACCTGGCTGTGCTGAGGAGGTGAGGCATCGGCCGTTAAATCATCATCATCATCATCATCACAATTGATGGATTGAGATGTATTCTCCCTCATCTTCCCCTTGCAGGCATGTCATGAATGAGCTGCTGGAAACGGAGAGGGCTTACGTTGAGGAGCTGCTGTGTGTGTTACAGGTGTTTGTCTCTCCCATGATGCCTTGTTGTGATTTCTGACACCTACGTGTGTCATTATGATTACAATGTGACTCTTATTGCAGGGTTACGCCTCTGAGATGGATAACCCAGCCATGGCGCACCTCATTCCTGCTTCTCTGCAGAACAAAAAGGAGGTTCTGTTTGGCAATATGCCTGAAATTTACCACTTCCACAAGAGGTGAATGGGCACCGTCTCGCTGCCATTATTGACACAATTGATTCAATTGAGGCTTCCTTTTAAAAAATTTATCTTTCTGTGTTTTTCAGGACGTTTTTGAGGGAGCTGGAGCTGTATGCCGACTGTCCAGAATTGGTTGGCAGATGTTTCTTGGAAAGGGTGAGTGAATGATTATGTTCTCCCTGCCCAATATGTCAGCATTTTAATGTTCTAGACACAAGCTGTCTTTCCTCACTCAGATGACAGACCTTCAGATCTACGAGAAGTACTGCCACAACAAGCCTCGCTCCGAAAGCCTCTGGAGACAGTGTTCTGATGCTGCTTTCTTCCAGGTACTTTTTCAGCACATTCACTGTTGTCAGCTTTTTGCCTTTGTATTTCATGTCCTTCATTTTTTCACCAGGAGTGTCAGAAAAAGCTGGAACATAAACTGGGTTTGGATTCATATCTGCTGAAACCTGTACAAAGAATCACCAAATACCAACTGCTTCTGAAGGTAACAAGTCAAGGAACCGTTAATACGAATACTTTTGTGTTCAACATTGAAGGTTTTTTTTGTTGTTGCTCCCTGCAGGAAATGCTTAAGTACAGTAAAGGCTGTGAAGGTGCCGACGACCTGCAAGAAGCTCTGACGTCTATCTTGGGTATCCTCAAGGCTGTGAATGACTCCATGCACCTCATCGCCATTACAGGATACGAGGTAAGATGCTGAAGTGACTTCATGTAACACATGTTAAAATCCCAGACAGAACGAGAACTGTTTCTCTCAATCCTCATTTTCTTTCATTAGGGGAACCTGAGTGATCTGGGCAAGCTGCTGATGCAGGGCTCATTCAGCGTGTGGACCGAACACAAGAAAGGTCACGTGAAGGTAAAGGATCTGGCCCGTTTCAAGCCCATGCAGAGGCACCTCTTTCTGCACGAGAAAGCGCTGCTCTTCTGCAAGAAAAGGGAGGAGAGTGGGGAGGGCTATGAGAAAGCTCCATCCTACAGCTTCAAGCAGTCACTCAGCGTGAGCATCGCTGCTGTTTTAAATGACTTCCTTCAACTGTTTATCGATTTTAATTTCCCGAGTCTTTTTGGCACAACAGATGAACGCTGTGGGCATCACCGAGAATGCTAAGGGAGGAGATAAGAAGTTTGAAATTTGGAGCAACTCCAGAGAAGAGGTCTATATTGTGCAGGTACGGATGAGGCGTGTCTGTAATAGGCAAAGTCAAATTTGCACATTTAAACCTTGTATTTTTTTGTTACTCTGATCATGTTTTAGGCACTGACGACTGAAGTGAAAACCACCTGGGTGAATGAGATTAGGAAGGTTTTGACCACACAGCTGGAGGCTTGCAGAGGTAATCATCGTATCCATTTTCTGTACCGCTTATTGTCGCTGGAGCCTATCCCAGCCATCCTGGGGCGAGACGCGGGGAATACCCCGAACTGGTCGCCAGCCAATCACAGGGCACATATAGACAAACAACCATTCACACTCACATTCATACCTATGGACAATTTGGAGTGGCCAATTAACCTAGCATGTTTTTGGAATGTGGGAGAAAACCGGAGTACTAGGAGAAAACCTATGCATGAACATGCAAACTCCACACAGAGATGCCTAAGCAGGGAATCAAACCTGTGTCTCCTAGCTGTGTGGCCTGCACAATAACCACTCATCAACCAAAAATGTACTTTACTTAGAAGACGGTGAAGCAAGGACACTATAAAGATAGCTTGCACTGCAACATACTTACATACATCTTATGAGAGGAAAGTGACAATAATAACATAATTATTAGTATGCTTATTAGCGATTGAGCTGACATAAGAATAGAACTAAAATGTCTTGTTTTCTGTGATAATTACAAAAATCAATAATTGTACCTCTCGCCCGAAGACAGCTGGGATTGGCTTTAGCACCCCGGCGACCCTCGTGAGGAAAAAGCGGTAGAAAATGAATGAATGAATGAATAATTGTACCTATCTCTTGTGCTTATGTCATGTCTTACAGAGGCCAGCCAGCAGAGGGCGCCAGATCAGGTTATCCAATGTCCCCCTGTGGCAAGCGGTCCAGAGAACGTCAGGTAGGTCTGCAACTCGCTCGTACCCGTGTCTAGATGACGTTCTTACCATGTTCCTCTGGGGCCAGCAGCAGCCCATTTAAGATGCGTCAGAGGAGTCTTAAAAAAGGAGATGACAGGAAAGGAGACCACTACGTCCTTGATGGCAGTTCTTCTCCTTTGCCAAAGTCAGCAGGAAAAGGTGAGCGGTATCAATCCCTAATTCATGCATGCATATTAAACTCTTAGTCCCGCCTTTTGTCTTGATCAATATATTCTATTACTTTTGTTTCCTGCTGTTTTTAACCCTTACCTTGCATCTTTCCTCTTCTTTTTTATCTGTCCTTTCATTTTGCATTTCCTCTACGTCAGATGAAAGAGCCACAAGCCCTACCTCAGACAGAGCTGCCATGGCTAAAAAGCGCTTCACTTTACAGGGCTTCAGTAACCTCAAAGCCCAGAAAGGTAACTGCAGGGTTTGTTTTTATCAGATCAGATCAATATGCCTCTTGGGGGAAATGTTGCTTTCACATTCACATTCAGTGAGCCATTCAGGGGCATATTTTTTTCCCCAAATGTACACCAGTCATGCTCACTGAAGTGTCTTCCTTAGCAACCTGGGAAATAGTGTTTGACTGTCCCACACATAAGAGAAAGGACAGAGAGAGTCGGCAAGAAGTCAAACTAAGGCGCAAGGATTGTTATTATATGATTTATTTATGATTTATTATTTACATAGAAACAACTAACAATATTCAACTTGTAATATTATTCAGAGTGAAAAGTGTCCAAGTTTTAATTGAATTAAAACATGCATGCTAGGTTAATTGGTGACTCCAAATTGTCCATAGGTATGAATGTGAGTGTGAATGGTTGTTTGTCTATATGTGCCCTGTGATTGGCTGGCGAACAGTCCAGTGCGTACCCCGCGTCTCATCCGAAGACAGCTGGGATAGGCTCCAGCACGCCTGCGACTCTTGTGAGGATAAGTCGAATAAAACAGATAAAACCTAAAAGTTGACAGGATGCTTTCCTCTTTTTCCTCTTTTTCCTTTTTTTTCTTCTCTTTTCTTCGCTCTTATTATTGCAACTTTCACTTTCTCATGCAAATCCTAAAAAAAGAGCCTATGTGAAATTGTTTCCATGTGCAAATTAAGCATATTTTTTGTTGTTGAAATCCTGTGCTTTTTGGTGTTAAAGTTACCATCCATCCATTTTCTATACTGCTTATCCTCATCAGGGTCGCGGGGGTATGCTGGAACCTATCCCAGCTGACTTTGGGCGAGAGGCGGGGTACACCGAGGATTGGCATTTATAACTGACAACAAATTCGTAAAATCACAAGCAATGTTATAAAAACAAAAAAGCTAAAATCTTTGACACTTTTCCCCCAACTTTGTGAAAAACATGCCACAAAATCTGCCATTTTTGGCCAGAACAATCACAAAAAAGCTGCATCAACAGCTGAATAACACCACCACCATTTTAAAGCGCATGCGGAGATAGATAAAACTGCTGGATGCTAACCACGCGTTAAACTTCAAATGTAGCGACTGTCATTTGGTGGAGTAAAATAATTACACCTGGCGGTTCCCTACAGCCACAGCAGTTATGCCAATGTTTTTGACGTATTTACAGACATATTTAACTTAATTCAATAGGGGTGTTAATGGGAGCATTTATAATACGGTGAATGGCATTTCAAGAGGTTTATAATATTTAGGTTAGTGTGAGGTCATTGTTAGGTCCAACATTTGCATGCTTCCCTCCACAGAGGTGCCGACCACAGATGATAAGAGTTCCACCTTACCAATGACCCCTCTGTTATCTCCAGGTATCACACAGCAGCTTTAGTCGTCAAAGTAGTAGCAGTAGCTTCTATCAGTGCAGCACTATTGGGATGGATAATTAAACAGCACATTAATCATCCCATAAAACATGAAGAAAAATCTGATTAGTGAGTCCCTCAGTAGGTCTTCTCTCCTTCATACTCTAACTCTATCCCTTTCTCTCTGAATATCTATAGGATCTCCCACTAGCCCCGATCACAAGACGAAGCGCCAGAGCGACCCGACACCGTTTGGATTCAAAGGTACTGTCAACATAAATCCCATGTGCTCAGCCAGGCTGTTTCCTCAGATGCAGCTCCTTCTCGTCACCTGAGAAGGTCCGGGTGGTTGAACACGTCTAATCTCTGAGTGACTAAGTTGAGCTCTACTCTTGACAGCAGCCAACCTCTCTTAGACCCACCTTGAGTTTTTCCTGCATCTCTAACATTTGGGGCTTTTGTCACAGAATTGCAAGCTATGGGTAAATGAGGTTAAATTGAAGGTAGCAGAGATGAGGATGCTGAGGTTCTCATTGGGAGTGACCAGGATGGATAGGATCAGGAAGGAGTACATCAGAAGGACATTACAGTCAAAGGCCTTGGAGATAAAGTCAGAGAGGCCAGACTGAGATGGTTGGGACATCTCCAGAGGAGAGATAGTGAATATATTGTCAGAAGACAGGGTTGGAGGAGGAGATTAATTTGCTGTGGCGATCCCTGAAGGGAAAAGCCGAAAAAGAAAGAAGAAGGGTAAATGAGGTTAAAACTATGACATGATGGGATAGACTTTTCCTTTTTCCTGCCTTATACACCAGAGGATGAACATATGTTTTTTTCCCTTTATCACATCTCACTATAGTACTTCATTTTTATCCCTTAAGGCTGGAACAAGACTTCTCTATCGCTGGATGCCTCAGAGGAGCACGAAGGATACTCTAGTGGCGAAGATCCTCTTAACTCTGACCCAGAGGAAGACAACGGCAAGAAGCTGGTAAGTCACACACAGATTGAAGACAAGGGTGTCCCAAGTCATTTCTTATTGGCCTGTGAGATAATCTAAACACAAAAATTAAACATGGCCGCACATAAGTTCCTGTTTCCATGTAGTGGCAAGCTAATAGGTGAAGTACTTCGTAACGTGAGGTAACACTAACCGAGGCTGAAAATGATCCTATCTCGCAATGTTAAATAATCCTTTTTCACAATCCTGGATCCATACGGTGATCCGGATCACCCTCTAAAATGTAATCAGTTTTTCCATATCCCATTTCAGATTCACCCCAGCAAAAATATAAATTCTGCGCTGTGCTTGGCAAAGGTAAATGTAAAATAAAAAGTGTGTTTTTGTCAACAGTGTGCTGGTAAATACACAGCAACGGGTGACTACGAGAAAGCGTCCACTCAAGACGTGGCGGTGAAAAGTGGAGATGTGGTGCAGCTGGTGAAGGAAGGGGAAGACGGACAATGGTGAATGCAACAGAAGACACTGATGATTCACAAATGACGCTGATGACGATGTTGACCGCGTTTGCGCTGGTCGTGGCAGGTTAGTGCGGAACCTGAACACCTCTACGGAGGGCTGGATGGCGTCAGCTAATCTGGTGACACTCATCGTTAAATCCAAGTCCTGTCAATCTCTCACCAGCTCAGGTACTCAACATACAGTAATATAGTGGGGGGACACACAAAGTTGACTCACACGCTCAACACTGCTTTGCGTGATAAGGGCTAGGCTTTTTTTTAATGTTATCTGCATCAGTCTTGTTTTCCTTTTTAAAACAGAAGGCAGTGGATCAGGACACCTCAGCACATCATCCAGTTGCAGTGAGACCTGCGCGCCTTTCTCCGACATCAAATCCTCAGCGTAGCTCCTTTCCTCTTTCCTCCCTCATGAATGTTTTGTGGCTGTCAGTGATGTATTTGTCTACATTGAGACCAGCGTATTTCACCCACCTAAAAGCCTCATGTCCGCCCGCCCCAAATGCGAGTAAGGTTTTAACAGAGGATACATCCCCTATACAGGAAGGCATATGTTTATTTTGATGGTATATGATGAAGTTATTAGTGTAACGGGCCAGCAGGACTGATCTCAGTTATTACAGCATTAGTGTATGTGGACCATATGCATTAAATCACCCATGATGAGAGCACATTTTAAAATCTTTGATAGTAGTTGTGAGACATTTTATTTATTTGTAAAGAAACACTAACTTTTGTCACTTTTACTTCTATCATCCTATTTTTTTACTCTGTCCTTTCAGGAAAGTCATGACTGTAGATGATGAGATTTTGCCATCCGCTTTCCAGACTTCAGACTTGTGTTTGTTTGTCTGTCAGGTTGGCTATAAGCTCCTTAGCTGTGTTATTTGTACACGGCAACGAAAAAAAAAAAAGAAAATATTGTTTATAATCAGAGGTGACTGTATAGCATTATAACTTATTCCCTTCATGCTCTGAATGTAGATATTGTTCATTAATGCCTGTCATGAGATGTTTATTATTGGAGCTGCTATATTGTACATTATGTATGGTGATGTCACTGCCCTGTGACTTTTTTTATATATATTAAAAAACAACTTGATGATAATGTCATGTTTTTTTTTTTACCTACTTCTGTGTAACATATCTAAAATATATTACTGTAGCGCCTTTCATTTTTATCAGCGCTGGCTGATCAGAGGTGGATCTTGCTTTGAGCCATATTGGCAATTTCCGACGGTGCCACAGGGATGGGTGACGGGGCAAGGATGATTAAAAACCACACCAAGTGATAGGGGGTTGGGTTAATTATAAATGACAACAGTTACTGATATCAATGCCTGCATCAATATATTGCAGGACAAAAGAAAACAAGGAAATTGTGAGACAATGTGACTTGGTTAATTCAACTTTGACTGCTTGTTGCGGTGTCGATGGTGGGAGACGATTCATTTGATGTCATTAATTTGTGTCAACAAAATATGAAAAAGAAAATAGAAGCCATCGGTGCACAATGTAGAAAGAAGAGGAATGAAGAAAAGGTCAAATGGGCCAAAGTCATAATAAAGTCATAGTTATTAAAATAAAAAGTCAAAATTAAGAAATAATGTAAAAAATTATGAAATAAGTCATAATTAAAAGATAAAAAGAGAAAGAAGCAGGACAGTCGTCGGCGCGGGAAGGTTTTCAGGCAAGCGGCGGGTGGTTCGAGCGTTTCAAGAAACGCTTTCAGCTGTGCAGCGTTTCTTTGCAAGGGGAAGCTGCATCCGCAAACACGAAAATCACAGAGGAAGTTGATTGCCGCCCACAGCACGTATTCAACATGGGCGAGCCTGGTTTGGTCAGGAAGAAGATGACGCCTTCGAGGACGTACCTGATCAAGAACGAAGCCAATGAGGTAGTACAGTTCAGTAAACTTTATTGTTTCCTGTATTGTAGGCTACTGAACGTACATTAAAAGAAAATTGTAATTGATTCCGATACCCTTTCAAAATGGGCATTATACTACGGTCTTCTTTATTTCTCTTTCGGCTCGTGCGGTGTGTAAGTATCGCGGTACCTAGTAGTTGTCGCTTTTTGTGGCTTAATTTCTTGCCGGACTTCCGGTGTCACGTGTCCAAACATAGTTACCCCGGATGTTACGTACGAGTATGGACTTCAAATTTGAAACTCAACCGAAAGTAAGAGTAACTTTGTCAAAATGGTTCCCGGACGTAAGCTGCATTGCTGCCTCTTTTGTGGAGGCACCGAAGAGACGACGGTAACCGGGGATCTGCTTCGCAAAGAAAATGTCACCGCTCACCAGAACTGTTTGGTAAATATTACTACCATCCCATTCTCTTGTACGGGTTGTGTTAGCAAAGCAGCTAAAGTTAGTTGGCTAACGTCATATACCATTTATGCTTGCGTTGAGTTTTAACTAACAGTGTTGACATAAACATTAGGATTAATTGGTCATTTATTTAAGTTTAGTTCTGACAGGGTAGAGTCATTTATTTAAGTTTAGTTCTGACAGGGTAGAGTACAGCGGCTGTTCATACAGTGGTTGAACACACACTGTTTACAGTCTAGCTCAAACCGAACTGTATTTCAGTTTGAATTAAACTTGACTAGTTATTTAGCCCCTATTGTAGTAGTCAGCAAATTACGATATCCAGATCATTGCTGGAGCTGGAACTAATCGATGTGGACAGTCAGTCACTTTTATTGTACATTCTGAAACCGCTTATATTTATGTCATTGTCATACATCTGTACATATTTGGATATTGCATTTTTTGGGGCTGAGAGATAGATCATTTTGTTTTGGCGGACTTTTTGATGCTTTCGCCGAGAGAAAAACGGAAATGACGTAATGTTAAAACGCCGGCCAATCGCAACTCATAGTCCGCGTCACCTTTGACGCTAAAGTTTTTTTTTTGGACGTACATATGATGTCAAAACGGTGCCAAAAGGTGAATGTGAAGTTGACTGTTGGAAAAGAAATTTTCCTTACCCTAACAATGCCAAAATGGACACTTTCGAAAAAATTTAGTTAAGTCCCTAATGAGGATAAGCGGTACAGAAAAAGCAAGGATAGACACTTAAAGTATTTCACTTTCCGTCACATACATTTTTTCCACTTCCTGTATGAAAGGTAGTATTGATAGAATAAATGCAATTAGAAAAATGATAAATTGGGAATAAATTGTTCCTATTAAATAGGAATAACATGCATGCTAGGTTAACTGGTTACTCCAAATTGTCCATAGGTATGAATGTGAGTGTGAATGGTTGTTTGTCTATATGTGCCCTGTGATTGGCCGGCGACCAGTCCAGGGTGTACCTCGCCTCTCGCCCGAAGGCATCCAGGATAGGCTCCAGCATGTTCACGACCCTCGTGAGGATAAGCGGTATAGAAAATGAAAATGAAAATTTGAATTGCCAATTAGCTTAACAAATAATTTAAAAAAAAGACAAAACATTATGGGTGTTGAATCAAAGCTGCATCAATACCTTTTGGACTTTAATTTCCTTGTAGTCCACGTGTAATCTTCATTGATGCCTTTGATAGGGAGTACTTTGGCTCCCTCCTGTTTTGTGAATTGGTGACTGAAGCACACTCATGCACAGAGGAATAGATAAGTAAGCAGCCTATACACCTTTTATCCCAGATTGCAACGTACAGTACCAATATAATGCACCACTGTGGGTGTGTTTTCAGGTTGGGACAAAATGTGATTGACAGCTGATGAATGTTGACTTTTATTTTTTTTAAACTTCACTTGTGCTGATGGACATTTTTTGTTTGTTTTTTACACAAGAGTAGGAGAAATGTGCTTTTATTCTGTGTCCCTACATTCCTACGTAAGGTTTCTACTTTTGGATAGTTTGTGGATATATAACTGTGGTTGTTAACTGTCTTTGTTATCCTCTTAATGTCTGGGCAAAAGCTACAGTATGCTCTAAATTGTCCATCGGTGTTAATGTGAGTGTGAGTAGTTGTCTATATGTACTCTTACTGATGTTCTTTATGGTTTCACAGTTGTTCTCGTCGGGTATTTATTGCAAGGATTCACCTCAGTTTGACGACCTTTTCGGCTTTTCTGTGGAGGATGTGGAGACCGAGGTGAAGCGAGGAAACAAACTGGTAAGAAAAGAAAAAAAAAACAACCCACACAAAATAAAAATAGACAAAACCATTCAATACAATAAACTTGTTTTTGTTCATTTGATTATCTCCAGAAGTGTGCCAAATGTAAGAAGAGTGGCGCCACAGTTGGTTGTGAGGTGGACAAGTGCAAAAGATGCTACCACTACCCTTGCGCAATTGAAGTAGGAGCAGAGCCTGTGGTGGATAGTAACAGAGGCGAATATGTGTGAGTCAAATGCGACTTTTTTTTTGTAACCATAGTGGCATTGTGTCTTTTAAAATGTAGTTAGTTCGGAGATTGTTTTTGTCCCATGGGGAAGCTACAAGTGGCTTTTGTTTTCACTTATCAACCTTCCTGTTTTATCATTAGAATTATGTCTTATCTTCAAAAGCTCAGAACTGAAACAGAATGGTTAGAGAAGACTGTTGCCATTTATTGATCAATTATTCATCAGTAACACAGTCAAAATGAGAGAAATAATGAATGTTTACTTTGCAAGTTGATTTCAGTGTGTGCTCCTAAAATTTAATTGAAGTATAATTTTAAGTTAGGGCAGTGTTTTCCAATCTCTTTTGAGCCACGGCACGTTTTTTTTTTCTCAACTCACGTGCATCAGTAAATCTATTGGAGGAACGAGGGAATCAACTACGTATTGCCACATGAATATTACATTGCTCTGGCAGTCTTTACACCACGGACACTAGACAATGACATAATATTTGCAGAAAATGATTAATAAATGTTAAAAAAAAATTGACTACCACAGTGGTTGAAAATCACTGACTTAAAGGCCATGGTGTTCCCTGTAAAAAAAAAAAAAGCAAAAAAAAATTTTTTTACAATTTTTAGCTTCTGTTTATCCATACTGTTTCATCTTTAAACATGTTTGTGTCTTCTTCCCATAGGCTGTTCTGCTTTGAACACTCCAAAATTGGACAAAAGAGTAAGTTTCCATGTATAAATGTATATCAAGCACACTTTAATGTAACATTTAAGGCCTGTTTATGAACAGGAAAAAATAGTTCCACAAATGAGAGTGACTATGTCAAGTCTGGATCCACGACAAGTTCAAAGGAACCATTTAAGGTAGGTTGATTAGAATGATATCTTGTCTTACTGATGCACTTTTATTTACTGTAGATACACGTGTACAATCTAATTAGATACAGTGCAACAGGCCGTTTTGACGAACCACGTCTGCCATGTGTCATATTTTCACCAGACATTTTTAGCCATCCTGCAAAGTTGGCATTGTTTCATTTGCATGTGTACAAACACTCTGATGTCATTTGGGGCCGTTGGCTGGGAGTTTGAGAGCCCTGGTCTTGAGGTTTATACAAGCAAACCCAACAGGTGGCGCCAAAACAACTTCAAGTCAAAGCCCGTCTTTCTGTCACTCACTCAAAACACACAAGTGACCTGGAAACATGCGGTCATGACACAGAAACCGGTTTTGAAATTGTGATGGCCATTTTAAGACTATGCTGATCAATGACGCAGTATCATATAGCAACTATCCATCAACAAAAGAAATATTATTCACTTTTTTTATTGCAAGCCTCCAGTTATTTCACTGATATTGATGGGCATTTTTTTAAAATCTCAAATATTTTTTCAAAAGTGTGTCTTGAGAAGGAAACGTCATCTTATATGTGGGCCAAACCAGTCAATGTAATCACAGATGATTACATTGACTTCAAATTAACATAACTCCTCCTCTGATGTTTGCTAACTTGGTAATAATCTTTGAGACACTTTTTCCAACAGATCTCTGTGTCATGAAGTCACTGATTTGTGTATGCATGAATGATAGGGAAAAAATAGAGTCGCTTGGGGGACAATTCATCTGGTGCCACTTGTTGGTTTGCATGTAGAAATGTTTAAATTAAGACAATACATAATACTCTAGAGAGAAAAAATACAGTCTTGTATTCCAGTCAATATGCAAATTATTGAAAATTGAGCATTTTTGATGACTATTGTATCTCTTGATTTGTATTGGATCTCAGATTGTGTAATGTAGTGACAGCTCCTTTAAGCAAATGTCTTTCAAATGAAAACCTTCAGCTTGAGGTAAAGTAATGACATTGTATTCTTCTTTGGGGGAGTTTTGCCCTACCTGTGAGAAAGAGAAAGGAAATGTCAACTTGGAGTGTTCATCTCTCACCTTTATGTGAGTATTATGATGGCACAATACATGTGTACGACCACAGGGGCCGTCATTAACCATATGTGTGCTTTCAGGCTGTATTGCGATAAACACTCCATGGCATCAAACAAAAAGGGAACGACTTCTGGTGAGACAAGTACTTTCTTCAAACGTTTGATCTGGTTGATTTGTAAAAATGTAATATCCTGTGTCGACAGGTGATTTAACTGCAACCTTTCTCCGCTCTGACTCATGCCCGAATCAGCCTGTTGTCGCTCTAAAGGTACGAGTCCAATTAATAATGGTGTCATGAGATCTTGTAAAATCCATCCCCGCTCATCCGCAACCTCGGCATCCTCCTGGACCCTACCCTTTCTTTTGAACCCCACGTTAAACAATTAACCCGGACAGCAAGGAAATAAAACAATTTGAGAGACTGAAATCAAAGCCTTCTTTTGGCATTGTTAAATGTTTTAAAAATGGTTAATTGAATACCAAAATAGTTAGTTGATATATTGGATAATGGATTAATCATCAATCAGTCAATCAATACAGCCGACAACAACTCCCTTCTCCATCGGCACCTCCCTCACCTCACTTTCGTAATCTTGGCCTATACCCGGACAGCACCCTCTCCTTTGAGCACCACATCACCCTGATAACCTAAATAACCTTTCCTCCACCTAAACGCATAACACAGCATACAGTAGTTGGTGTGACGCTTTTGTGTGTACTTTGTACTTCCTGCTGGCAGAAAGTACACGGGACACACAAGCGTCTTATTCACTTGCAAGTCTGTGAGCTTTTGTGATTTTCTTACGTTATTTTTATATTACTGGACGCTGCCCAAACGTCCTGCCTCTTCCTAGGAGTTTGCCAAGAAACCTAAGCACCAGAAAAAGCTGCAGGAGAAGGTTGAACTTCTGGATATGTTAAAGGGAGGTAGAACTTTTGCCGCCGTAAGTCACCCTTGTAGAGTCAGCCGTAAGTCACCCTTGTAGAGTCAGTAGAAGCACTCTTTTATACATAAAGGACAAGAGAAAAGTAAAAGTGTCAACTTGTGCTATGCCCTATATTTCTTCATCATTGTCACACTGCACAATACATTCCATCATCATTAGTGGTGAATACCTATATCTTTACTATTTCAAATGCAGAGATGAATCAACTTCAAGCTAGTATGTTTTGAAGGGGGAAGAGTGGGCTTGTGTAGCATACATTGGCACCTCCATACAGGAGTATAGCCCACACATTAATGGTGTCAAAAATAGACATTTTATGTTCTGTCTCAATGACTAACATTTAGCACGGGTGGTCTTGCCACTTAACAGCTCTTCTTGGTGAGACAAGAAGCGAAGGTATCTGCTGTAAATGAAGTATTTTTGTTGTCATGAAATGATTATTGTGCACTGTTCTTTTTACAGAGACATCAGGTTTGTACTAACAAGTAAGTGTGTCCGCCGTTTTTGTACATTAGCATTGCCATGATTTAAAGAAAGTATTTATATAAACCGTTTTGAGAAATGTTTACAGACAAAATTAATGTCTGACTTAACGATTCATTCATTTTCTACCGCTTATCCTCACGATGGTTGCGGGAGACGCTGGAGCCTATCACAGCTGTCTTCGGGCGAGAGGCGGAGTACACCCTGGACTGGTCGCCAGCCAATCACAGGGCACATATAGACAAACAACCATTCACACTCACATTCATACCTATGGACAATTTGGAGTTGCCAATTAACCTAGCATGTTTTTGGAATGTGGGAGGAAACCGGAGTACCCGGAGAAAACCCACGCATGCACGGGTGGAACATGCAAACTCCACACAGAGATGCCTGAGGGTGGAATTGAACTCCGGGCTGGATATCATCTCTTAAATTAAACTCTTATGAGCTATTTATTCATTCATTCATTTTCTACCGCTTTTTCCTCACGAGGGTCGCGGGGGGAATGTGGGAGGAAACCGGAGTACCCGGAGAAAACCCACGCATGCACGGGGAGAACATGCAAACTCCACACAGAGATGGCCGAGGGTGGGAATTGAACCCTGGTCTTCTAGCTGTGAGGTCTGCGCGCTAACCACTAGTCCGCCGTGCCGCCCATGAGCTATTTATGTTATCAATAAATCTGTCCAAACAAATGTACCAGTAGTTGTACCAGGCATTCAATCCAACATGACAATAAAAAATAATTACACATAATTAATTCCTCAATAGCTCTGTATATAACCGGGAATACCGGTAGTACTGGTAATCTGAATACCTGAATAGCATTCAATAGCATTTGCCATCAAAAAGTACAGATACACAATATATGAAAATGATTATGCATAAACAAAGTCAAGGCAACATTAAAAAAAATGGGCTGAATTCCCAATTAACTCATTCAATCCCAGCAGTTTTTCAAAAGCTGTCCCCCTTGGTACAGGACATTTTTGATGATGTTGACTGATTTTTCATGGCACACGGTATATTGTGTTCTTGGGACATACCATTGGTATATACCAAACGAAAGATTGGGCTCTTACCATTCATCAGAAAAGACAGTTTGTTTCTACCTTTTTCCGTTCTTTAGTGATCAGCAGTAGAAGATACAAAAGTTGCCACAACATACATATGTAAAAATACATACATGAGTTCATCATAAAATCATACAAACAAAAGTGTAGAAAACACATTTCTATAATGGAATTCATGAGACAAAGCAAAGCCATCAAACAATTACCTAGTTTTACCTTAGTTTATCCATAATTGGAATAATAAGCAACATAAATGAGGAGAGGAAGTTGAATATCAGCTGACTGATATCGTATGATATCTACAAAGTGACGTTTATGTGATGGACCCAACCTACCATCACGATCGACGTAATGGGCGACCCTGGTGTATAAATCTCTGTAACTTCATATCGACTGTGTTGCTATTGAAACCTTGCTCGTGTTACGACATCTCTTACAGACAGGCCGATGCCCCCCCCAAAAGGAAACGTCAAAGCTTGAGAAGGAAGATACAGAGCCTATTAGACTCCTCATGTTCAGGTATATGTGATGAGTTGCTTCGTTTTTTCCATTTCCATTTACACAAATGGGTGGAACTCAACCCAAATTAATACCCCCCCCAAAATGTGTCACAGGTGACGAGGAACCGCCTCACTCATTTGCACCCATACAGGATTCAGATTCCGACATTAGTTCCGACTTGGCTTCAATGGACCAAGTAAGTCTCGACTGTTTACATCATCATTATCATCATCATTATTATCGTCATGTGACTGTGATTACTCATGTGACACACATTTCTTCCTTTTGTCTGTTTCCTGTGCGGTGCCGCCTCAGTCCGTCAGGTAGGACCACTGCTTCCCTACCAAATACTGTGGAACCTTGGTTTTCAAACATTGCTTTGGTTTGCGTACACTTTCTTAGTTATTGTACAACATTGCATGGTAATAAGTACTCAGTTTGTTGTACTGTATTATTCCACCAAACTCAAAGTCCCCAATCAAAGCATTGTCTTTGCATTTTTTAAAAAGTTGAATTACTGTTAAATAACTCGCTGTAGAGGAAGTAAGAAAGTCAGAGACTAGTTTTTCTCAGGTTTTGATGCAAATTTGTAGCAACTGTTAGCTGTTGTCTGCTTATTTTATCCACTTGGATTACGGATTCTGTCCTGCTGCCATGTAATCAGCATTTGGATTTTCAAGTCTCTGGCTTGGATTTCGGTGCTAAAAACCGATTCTGCACATCTGCCAACTTGACCAACTCGACCATTCTGGTTTATTAGCTCCAGCTACCAGACTACTCCAGGATCAATCGGTATATCCTAGCATATACACAGAAGCTTCTTGTTTCTTTTTGGTGGCTTAGGGTAAGGGTTGGGATTTGAGTATCTAACATACCGACTCTCATGAGATCGTTTAAATCTTTTTAGTTTGATACTTGTAGCGGACGCCCCGGGTTCGAATCTCCACTACTAAGCATCATTGGTATTCGTCAGAGTTTGGCTTAACTTCCATTCATTCATTCATTTTCTGCTTATCCACACGAGGGTCGCTGGGGTGCTGGAGCCTATCCCAGCTGTCTTTGGGCGAGAGGCGGGGTACACCCTGGACTGGTTGCCAGCCAATCACAGGGCACATATAGACAAACAACCATTCACACTCACATTCATACCTATGGAGAATTTGGAGTCACCAATGAACCTAAGAAAACCAGAGACATGCTAACCTACATGCTAACCTACATGCATTTACTTCATTAATGCACAATTTGCATATGCAACCTGATTAATGTTCTACATCGGACTTCCTCTAAGCCAGGGGTGTCCAACTCGTGCCGCTGAGGGCCGAGACAGTACAGGTTTTCTTTCCAGCCGGTCACTAAAGCAGGTGATTTTAATGATGAGCCCTCCTTTGGTTTGAGGGAAGGAGCTCGTCAATGAAATTACCTGCTGGAGAAAATTGTGGGAAAGAAAACCTGCAGCGCTTCGGCCCTCTGTCGACACACGTGCTATAAGCTATCAGGGTATGCTAGGTAGCCATCCACATGCATAATCAACTTTTTAATTGAACCACATTTAAAAATGTTCTTCTCTTTCAGGGAAGATGAAGTGACCTGTGCTGGAGCCTACAAAGGTACTACATACATACATTTTGAATTTTGAGTTTTTCCTTGGGGGTCCAAATCAGGGAATGTTGTCTATTGCTGCCTGCTTGTAAAGCCCTTTATGGCTGTTTTGTGATTAAGGGCTATATAAATAAACTTGACAAAGAGAGAACCTGACATTTGACAAAACCTGACATTTTTCTACGTGTGATCATAATATACATCATATGCTTGAAAACAAATATTTACACTATATGTCACAAAACTCATAAGTAACATATCTGCCTCTTTCTCTCCCCAGAACACCAGACAGCAGACATGAGTGGAGATGTGGACCCTGTAAGTTCTACTTGAACGCTCGGAAATGTTTGGAAAATAGCATTGATTTTGCCTGCATCGCACACTTAAACACAGCGACGTAAATAACACCCTTCAAAAGGGATAAGATTTTTACTACAGCAAAGCATGCTGGGAAACTTGTCATTTGCCCATTCCACACTTTTAAAAAGGGCTGGCCAAATATAAGTTAAAATACTATAGTGCTTTTAAGTGCAGGAGGAACTTTAGTTGTGTGCAGGGCTGCATCAGACACCTTGTTAATATCAATGTTCCCTTTTAGGATGCCGAGTCTCTTCCAAAGGAGCTTCCTGCGATGACATTGTCACCAGCCCCTCCCACTGGGAATAATTCCACTGCAGCAGAGGCAACACATGGGAAAAACAAAGGTATATTTCTACTCTTTGTTTCTAGACAATGTAGGTTTTTATAATGGGAGGAGTATACATGTACTATTTAATAGAAAGACCCAGGGTCATTCATATTGATTTAAGAGTATTAATATTACTGATGTCCTGTCTTTAGGAACGCCCCCCGCTTTGGACCCTGCTAGCTTCTGGAGAAGCTGCAACGCAGCAGGCTGCACACAAGCCATCTTCATGGATTTAATCATGGAAATGAGCAACATCTCCACGAGGATCCAGTCGGACCAGGCCAGCCAGGAAGGTGAGCCAAGTTCCGTACACGTGAAAAACTGATTTCCTACCAGACTTCCAAAGATGTTCTGCAAATGCACTGCAGATTACGACACCGCCCTGAAAGTCATGATGGCTTCTGGCAAGCTGACGCAGCTGGTGAGGAAACAGCAGAATGGTGAGTTGAGTATTTTTGCATCGTTCAGCAGGTAAACTTTTGCTTTGTTTTTAACCTTCTAACTTGGACTTTTGTTTTTGCTTTTGACAGCATTGATAGGTAAACAAATGGAGCTGCAAAGGTCACTGGCAGCCATGCAGGAAGTAGAGTCGGCGCTGATGAGATGACATCACCACTTTCATGTCTGAAAGTGGTCCTCTCGTTTTTTGAAGAATGTGAGTGTGTATGTGTTTTTGTATTTAAACATACAGTATTAACTGTTGTCGTCTACATGCTGAGATATGAACATTGAGAGGACCATCAATGTGAGTTATTTATTTTAAATTACATTTTCATACCGACGTCAGAAATGTCTAACTAGCACTTCAGAGGACTCACTGAAATGTCCCTGTTTTGGTAATACAATAAAATGAAACTGGCATTCTGACTTGTTTTTATTTCTGCTTTTTAAAAAAGTTCATAGATTTAAAGACTGGTCTCCATTGGAATGAAAGCGTCACAGCAGGAGTGCAGCTGTAAATTCTGAATACTTAGCCACAGTAAGTGAAATACCCGAAGTAGCTAACCTCATTTTTTCACCTCTCAATTATCTGTTTTAAGGCTATAAAACTCCTCACCGTATACTTTCCTCAGATTTCTGTCTTATATAGACACTGTCAAAAATAGTTCAAACCTTCATTTGAATTTTATTGTTAACTTACCAAATTATTAAGTCACTCACACATATTTCACTCTTTTCACCTTTTCGTCATCATAAGTGTTGTCGCTGCTGCTGTTGTGGAAGGAACTAGCATAAGTATGTGTATCAATGCGCTCAGCAAAGTTTGGGTAGTGTTTAAAATCATCAAAATACGGCAAGATACCGCAACTATTACATGTTATTATCAGTGTACGTGTTAATGTTTGATCACAGCATGTATGTATATCAGACGATCCAACGTTGTTAGAGGTATTTTCGAGGGCTTCATAGTCAAAATAGTTGTATCCAAATGACCGCAGTGTAAGCTTACTGAAAGTTAGCTTGTCCACGAAAAGTTTGAAAAGTACACAAATATATATCTTAACTCATGGTATTAAAAATCACAACCATAAGTGCTAATTTATTATTTTTCTTTAACCATTATACCAAGTTGTTCTCCAGTCGTTTGTAATGGTCATCAAAAACTGGTTATAGTTTTACCTTTGAAAGTTTAGCACTTGTTACCTGAAGCATCCTGTGATGTTGTGGGATCTTTCCACAATGAAGAATGTGTTTTTATATTTAAACTTCATCATCATACAAGAGGAAAGGGCATTGGAGAACAAGCTGTTCTTCACTGGCATCTTAGAGTTAAACTGTGGTAGTGGACATGCTGAGATTTCATGGAGAGTGACAGGGTCATTGTGTCAGTACTAGGTACAAAGATGTCTGACTCAATCAACGTGAGTCTTTTATTATTCATTTTAAATGACATTTTCATACAGAGGTCAGAAAGTGGTCAAACTGGCACTTCAGAGTACTCCCAGGACTGTCCTTGTTTTGCTAATCCAATGAAATGAAACTGGCATTCTGACCTGTTGCTTATTTCTGCCTTTTAAAAAGACAAGTTAGTGGATTTAAAGACGAGTCTCCACTGGAATGAAAGTGTCACAGCAGGAGTGCAGCTGGAAATAAGTCATTATTACAAAATGTCAGACTGAATCAATGGAGAAAAGTCTCCCTAAAATGTCATGAGTTCAGTTCCAACGTCAGAAAAAAAAAAAAAAGCTTTGTAGTCTAGTCGCACAAAGCAAATTTCCACTCCTGTAACAGACTGAATGTGTCTGGTAACCTGAGGTCCAATCGTCAGAGCAGCTATGGAGGCATAAGTGCTAATAATGCTA
This sequence comes from Doryrhamphus excisus, assembly GCF_037039965.1. Classification (NCBI taxonomy): domain Eukaryota; kingdom Metazoa; phylum Chordata; class Actinopteri; order Syngnathiformes; family Syngnathidae; genus Doryrhamphus; species Doryrhamphus excisus. The sequence goes on along the minus strand of NC_136368.1, from coordinate 16,214,106 downwards.
ATAATAATAATAATAATAATAACAAAGCTGTTACTTCCAGATGGCGCCTGTAGATGTTGTGTTTAGAGAATAAAAGTGTTTTTTTAAAAAGTGCAAAAACTTAAATAAGTTGGTCAGCAAATATTGCAACATTCAAGTCTTTAGAATTGGGAGGGGCGTGGTGTCCCTGAACGCATCGTTGATGTATAGCTCCAGATCAATTCTTGAAGGCGCCGCAGCGGCTCGCTCGACATATGAAGTCTTTGAGCAGGTTGCCGTCGATCTGCCAGAAAGCCGCCGTCTGGGTCACCTGGGTCAGGTGGTTCACGCAGAATTTGAAGCAGAACTCCTCCAGGTCCTGGATGAAACGATACAAAGAACTAAGAACTGAAGATAAGATGGATTATGATGGAGTGAAGCGCGGAGGCCGACCTCGGCGTCGTAGCGAACGGCGGCAGACAGCAGGGTGAAGGCGTTCTCCACCGTGATGCCCCTCTTGATGATGTGCTGGCATAGACGCTTCAGGCGGTTCTCGCAGTAGGAGGTGGCCAGGTCCAGCAGGCCGATGGCGTCCTCTGGAGGCAGCTCCACGTTGTCCGTGTAGAGGAACTCCAGAAAGGAGCGGTATACCGGGAAGGAGAACTGGTCGATCTCTATCACCTCCTTCGTGTCTTCGTTCCAGTGCGACTGGAACATGGAGCGGAAGTGTTCGCACCTGTAGCACACACGCAAAGACCATGCGGTGGATCCACTCGTGGAAACACTCTGACTTTCCCTACCTGATCTTGAGGACTGCTTTGTGTACGTAGATGTATTTGCCATCTACGCAGAACTTGAGGTCAGCCGTCTCTGGGTTGTCAAACTCCTTCTTCAGAGACTGAGCCACCGTCAGGAAGTCATCATACTCTTAAAAAAAAAAACAAAAGTGCTGAGTTATGTCCCAATCTACTCCACCATTGTGGTACAGTCCAGTGCAGGGGGGCTCTTTCATGGAAGTTGGTAGAGATACAAGGGAAGGGAATCACATGACATGTATTTTGATGTACTACAAAAATCAAAGAGCAATGACCGTTCTGACATCCTGTGTACGTGAATGCTGGAAAATAATATTCCCTGTAGGACGGAGGGGTCACATACAGAAAAACTGAAGAGTGTGGGAACCGCTTTGATACATTTGATGCTAGAAACAGTCTGATGTGGGTCAATATATGCTAAGTTATCTTAGCTTTATGTGATAAGTGATAAAGGATTCACGGTAACGGTATTCTTTACAATACAATACAATATATATATATATATATATATATGTAGGGCTGCACGGCTAGGAGACCTGAGTTCAATCCCACTCTCGGCCATCTCTGTGTGGAGTTTGCATGTTCTCCCCGTGCATTTTCTCCGGGTATTCCGGTTTCCTCCCACATTCCAAAAACATGCTAGGTTAATTGGCGACTCCAAATTGTCCATAGGTATGAATGTGAGTGTGAATGGTTGTTTGTCTATATGTGCCCTGTGATTGGCTGGCCACCAGTCCAGGGTGTACCCCGCCTCTCGCCTGAAGACAGCTGGGATAGGCTCCAGCAACCCCCGCGACCCTCGTGAGGATAAGCGGTAGAAAATAAATGAATGAATATATACCGTATTTTCTGGACTATAAGTCGCTCAAGGCCAAAAATGCATAATTGGGTAGAAAAACATACATAAGTCACACTGGAGTATAAGTGGCATTTTTTGCGGGTAATTTATTTTACAAAACAGACATTACATCCTCTTGGAAGGCAAGTTCTAACAATAAAAGAATAGAGAACAGGCTGAATAGGTGTAAGATATGCTAACATGGTTATTCAGCTACACAAAAAATAAACATGAACAGAAAAGGTGTCCAATGTTTATGTAACATAAATATTAATTTACAAGTCGCTCTAAAGTATAAGTCGCAGGAACAGCCAACCTATGAAAAAAAGTGTGACTTATAGTCCGGAAAATATGGTATATACACGCAATATACAATACAATACCCATGGTCAGAAGCCTCCACATCACAGAGGGCGTGGCAAAGCAGGCGAAGACGTCGTCAGTGCAGGCGAAATGCGTGAGGTGGGGCAGCAGTATGGATTGGCCCCTGCACTGGCCCCACATGTACACCTGGCCGCTCTGGGTCTTTGCGGCTGATGTGTGTGTGGAGTGACAGGCGGCCACCTCCACGATCCTACACAAAGCAGAAACATAACAGTCGGTGATGATGTGTGGATGGAGAGAGAGAGAGAGAGAGAGAGCGGGAGGGAGGAGGGAAGTGGTCTTGCTCGGACCTCTCTTTGTCAGTCATGATCTGAACCGGACTCAGCTGGTTGCTCTTGTTCCCCGTGCCCAGTTGTCCATACGTGTTGGCCCCCCAGGCGTAGAGGAAGCCTTCATCGGTCAGTGCTAGTGAATGCGTGTAACCACACACAATCTAGCATGGATACAGAATCCAACATTAGCTACACCTGTGTTATGTAACGTCAAGTGTGTGTGTGTGTGTGTGTGTGTGTGTATCTGCTCACTTGTTGCACACACAAACCCATGAGACCAATGAGTCGACACGGGGTGAGCTGGTTCCCGTTATTTCCAAGTCCAAGCTGTCCGTTGCCGTTGTAGCCCCAACCAAACACCTGCCGACAAAACGTTAGCTTAACAATTTGCGGCGATAGCAGCAGCAGCACCAAAAGTGACGATAAGACGAAGGTCCATCACCTCTCCATTGTCCACCACCGCCATGGAGGAGGTCTGTCCACACACGATGCTGACAGCCACTTTGTTCTGAAGGAGGCTGGAAACTCGGCGCGGGTGCGGCTGGTTGGCTGTGGAACCAGAACCCACTTGGCCACAGTTGTTGTACCCCCACGCGTACACCTAGCAGGCAGCCACAGGTACAAGGAAGACAGCCAATCAGCAGGGAGTAGAGATCAAAATGACGCCCTGACATTGGCCACATTCAAACAGCATTGGAGAGAAACTTTTATTCAATTTAAAGATTCATTTTTATTTTATTAATTTTGACAGTTAGACGGTGATTGAAGTACCCCCTATGCAATTGACGTACCCCTGGGGGTATGCGTACCTCACTTTGGGAACCACTAATGTACTGTGAATGTTATGCTTTATTATCGGTACTAAGAGAATTTATGACATTTTATTTAAACTTTTCAGAAAAAGGGGCTGCACGGCGGAGAGTGGTTAGCGTGCAAACCTCACAGCTAGGAAACCCGAGTTCAATTCCACATTTGGCCATCTCTGTGTGGAGTTTGCATGTTCTCCCCGTGCATGTGCGGGTTTTCTCCGGGTACTCCGGTTTCCTCCCACATTCCAAAAACATGCTAGGTTAATTGGCGACTCCAAATTGTCCATAGGTATGAATGTGAGTGTGAATGGTTGTTTGTCTATATGTGCCCTGTGATTGGCTGGCCACCAGTCCAGGGTGTACACTGCCTCTCGCCCGAATACAGCTGGGATAGGCTCCAGCACCCCCCGTGACCCTTGTGAGGCTAAGCGGTAGAAAATGAATGAATGAATTTTCAGAAAGAAAATGTGCAAATGAAAAAAAAAATGAATTATATTGAGAAAAAATCAGCCAATGTGTGTGGGAGTGAATGCATACATCCTATATGTCATATCCAAGAAGATGACTTACTATACAATCCACATACAAAAGTACTAATAACTTGTTATGGTCAGAGAGTTCAAAGTTGCATTGATTATAGATGTGTACCTAATGTAGTGACCCGCTACTCGGCCAGTAGTACGACTCAGCAATTCGAAGTAACAGTACATACCTCTCCAGAGTCGGTGAGAGCCATGGAGTGGTGGGAGCCACAGGCTACCTCTGTGACCTTCTTATTGAGCAGGCTGGCTGACACGAGCACCGGCGCCACCCCTTGGTTGGTGGTCCCATTGCCCAGCTGGCTGTAGCCATTGTGTCCCCAGGCGAAGAGCTCGCCGTCTGACACATCAGTAAAAAGTCTTTAAACTGAACTTTAACTACAAAAAAAATAGATATTTTGGTAGTCATACCCTCAGTGGCCAGGAGGACGTGCGGCCCGCTGCCGTAGCTCATGCTGACCACCTTCCTGCCACTCAGGAAGTCCAGCTTCTTTGGTACGATGGTGCTTTGGCTGTCTCCAGTGCCGAGGCAGTTACTGCAGTTGAGTCCAAACACATATACCTGGAGGGCGGGGGGACATATAGCACACCAGGACAATAGCTAAAGGCTCCACTTAACACCTTCTTTCAATAAGCGACAGCGGCTCTAACAACATTAATAGCTGTGGCTGTAGGCAGCTGCCTAATGTTTGTTTTTTTTTTGGACTCCACAAGATGGCAGTAGCTGCGTTTGGGTGATGAGCAGCTTTATCTTTCCTCTGTTTTCACCTCAGCATAAGCTTGAAAATGTCGGCTGAACCACTCATCGGTTAGTGTGAAACTATTGTGTTGCTTACAACTCATCAGTGGTAAAGCTAGCTGAAGTTTGCTCATTAGCACTAAAACAACATTGGTTGTATTGCTCCTGTGTTGTACAATATACTTGCTAAAATGCCCATGTGGTCACTTTCTCATGCACTCCAAGTCATTATTATATTTTTAAAATGAAATTAATTGTTATATATACTAAATAGGGGTGTGACTAGACACAGCTTGGCACAGACAGATTGGTGATACGTTTTTGTGTTTTTTTTAAAGGGTATTTTCATTTTTATAATTCATGTTGCAATATTCAAGGAATGTGGTAGTTTTGAACCCTCACCTCATCGTCACCGGTGATGAAGATGGCCTCGTTGGCAGACGCTCCAAACACGCACGCTTTCCAGATGGAGGCCAGCTCCTGGGGCGACATCAGGCTGAAGAGAGGCCATTTGGTGACGTCCACCATTTTATGTTCTTAGGAGCTGGCGGTGGAACAGAGCGGCAGGGCGGGTAAGTAGGACCCTCGAAGCAAAGCCAAGGAATGGAGGACAGCCGGTCAGGTGGTGGTGAAGGCTGACGGTGCTGCAACATGAAGATGTGTCAATATTTTTACATGAAACAAACTTCACACATGCGCCGAAAACATCAGATTACTGCAAAAAATGTGCATGCCGCCCCTGGGACCTCACTAAAGAGATTAGGAGGATGTTGGATCATGTGACCCTGCAGAGGCTGGCCCATTATGAGCCACACTAACTTAATGGCTTTTATGAAACTAGCAAAAAATATATACACTTTTTAAAAAAAAGTTTATCAACGGCAGAGAGTACAAGGCATTAATAAGCTCAAGTTTTTTTTTTTTAAATAATTTACTACTAAACATAAATACACAAAACATTGGTAGTGCCTGCTACCTTGTTGTATCGGGGTCAATGCTGACAACGCTGGCAGATTTTGCACTACAACACAACATTCTATTTTACACAAACAATGCACTGTAAACCTCAGCTTTACAGATGCCATATCTGCTTTGCAGGCTGTGTGTGTTGTCAATGTCCGCACATAGTACATGGTGACACCGGTCATCGAAATTTTGCTCACGATTAATTGCAGCATATTGTCTATTAGAGTGGAGGCCACATATTTCAGGAAATTGGGTAATTATTCTTCAAGTCATTGCTAAATTTGCAATATTCCATCCTGCGACTGGTAGATATTTCAATTGTGAACTCATCTGCAATCAACACCAATCAGTAGCATTGGAAAATTCCAAATTACATAATTTCCACCTTTTTGCACGGCTCACAAAAAACGCTGGATCTTTCGACTAATATCAGATTTTTGTTGCTTAAAAAATACATGTAAAATTAATTTATAAGGCAAAACTAGTTAAGATGTTTACTGTTCATATATACAGTAAGCTCAACATGAAAATAAGTATTGTTTGGTACAATTCCCCAGATAGTTTATGCGAATCTCCAGTGAAAATTGCCATTCAGAAAAACAAAGTACCCGAGCTTTTGTTTCCTATTGCTCATTTTCCTCACCTTTCTATCGTGCTTGTTCCCGCCTGCTTCTTTTCAGTGTTGGTACAACACAACACAACACAACACATTCTCAGCAATCATGCACGACCGACGCATCACTGCGAGCTAAGTAGCTCCGCTTGCAGCTTCTCAGAGAAGGCGTACATTCTACTGCTAGGGATTATAAAGAAGCTCCTTTCCTGTATAAGGCCCGTATTAACAGGACGGCTGACAATTGGAAGCCATTGTTCCGAATCCAATTGTGTTAACAGGGGGCCATAAACAAAAACAAAAGTGTGACGCCGAGTACTTGCTGGAAAGTGGCGGCTAAGCTAGCTAGCTAGCTATTGTACTTAGCTTCAAGTAGGAAGAAGCCACATAGTATTTCAAACGTGTTTTGGCGAAACTTACCTTTTTTAAATGGGCATGTCAACTGTTGTGGAGCGGCTCTACATGTCACTCATCATGACTTCATGCCATGTTTACCGCGGCTGGAAGAAAACTCCACTGATTTCCAAGCCCCCTCTGGCTATGCGGAAGTCACGTGACGACTCAGCCAAAGCAATCGATCCCAGAGTTGGCCGGTTTGGATGCACACAATAACACAAGACAGACCACATTCAATACTATTGTCATTGTACAATTTACGGTCAAATTATCGAAGCCAAGATAACTGCCTTTAATAACTTTTAAAAATAAAACAAGGCCAAACTTTAGGTATTATATAGCCGAAGGCCAGCTGAAAACTCCACAACCAACTTGAGAAAAATGAAGATTCACGGATGTGTTTGAACCTACTGTGCTAACTTGGGACATGTTTAAGGGAAAATGGAAACTTTTGCCCTATTCCTATCAAACGTCCGAAAACGTCACTTAAGTAAAATAAAACAATTTTTGAATGGTCTATGGTAACAAATGGACCAATTTCTTAAATCAGGAGGAACACAGAAAACTCCACAAGAAAGCAAGAGCAAAATGAATAAAAAAATATTTTTTTAACCTGCTGTGCAAACAAAGGCCATGTTAAAGTAAAAATGGAACAATTGTTTGGTCATACAGTCAAGAGGTGAGCAGAAAAAAACAATGCACTGTCCCAAACTTGCAAGCCTCTGCTCCATTCTATTATTAATCTATTGTTTAAGTTGAAATGACAGAAAAAAAGGCACCAATGTTTTTTGTCAACTCATATTTGTCTTTAATAATGCACAGGAGTTGAAAGCATCAATGAGCCACCTTAAAGAGAAGAGTTTCAATCTAAAATTTATAAAAAGATATAAACAATCAGAGGCCAAAATGCAGTCTGTTGTTTTTTTTTTTCTTCTAGTATTCATTTAAAACAACTTTTTTTTCATTTTTTTTCTTTACGAGCAAGTAAAAATCTTGCAAACATAAGCTTGTATCCAATTTGGCTACAAGGCAAACATAATTGTAAATCTTTAAAGTGGCTCGCTCTCAGTCTGCTAGTGCATGACTGACTGTACACCCTCGCTCTAGAATTGTGTTCCGTTATAAACGACTAGCACGACCCCCCCAATCCCCTCTCAGTAGTTAGCAGCCGACCAGAGGAGCGTTAAAATATCTCAACATCAGCTGGTATCAGCCCGACACCACTACGAAGGAAAAAAATTGTTCTGTTCCAACAATAAATCAGCATGTCATCACAATACATATGCAAGTCCAAAATAAAAATAAAGAAAAAAAAAAACAAGAGCCTCGGCAGCCATCATTGACAGCGAGGTCATTACCGTCGTCCACCGAGTGTCAGCTGCAGCAGCTTTGTACAGGCTTCATGTCAATATACTTTATATATTTATATATGTATATATGCGTGGAGAGATACACATCACATTTTTGTATACAAAGTGTTCAAACCGAGTGATGACACGTGAGCTTTGTCCAAAAGGCGTGAAGTAGTACTGTGCCATCCCCCAAGTTAATGTTTTTTTTCCTTTTTTAATTAACGCTTTAAAAAGGACCATTAGGACCATGATGACAAGACAAAAAACAAAACAGTACAAAGAAGTTGAGAAAAAGTCATGACATTGAAAATTATGAGAATAAAGTATTAATTTTACAAGACGTCGTAATATGAGACTTAAGTGTTCATGAATCAAATTGTAACCTACAAATAAAAACTAATTTGAATATTGCAAAAAAAGTTAAGATTTAAAAAATTGTACAATTATGAGAACTGTTGCATCACAAGAAAAAGTAAATAATATTAAGTGAATTATGCTGTAATATTACGATAAAATTGTGTTTATACATAAGGGAAAACATTTACAATAACCTTGTTTACATTCTTTGTATTTCACAAATCATAACTGAGATTAAAACAATTGTAGTCCAATTTTAGTATAAAATATAAAAAGAAAAATGATGTCCAATTTCAAGAGAAATAAACTGAGACTTGTAGTTGAATGTTTTTTTTTTTGCCAATTTATGAATATCCCAACCAATCCAATAATGTTGCCTTTCGCACAAAAAATACCACTTAAGTGATTTAATACTTGAAAATTTTTTACTCGTGTTATCGCAAACATAAAATTCTGTCTCGTTTCTCATGATCTCAAGATGTGTTCCCATAACTTTACAACTTCATCACATATTATGACTTTATTCTTGTGATATTAAAACTGTTCTGAGACTTTGTTCTTGAAATTTTGTTCCGGATTTTTCATATGTTGCATTATCACCTTGACATTACAGTGTTTTTGCTTGTAATATTACGATGGTATACTTGTAATGCTACACTTTTTGTGTGGCCAACATGCTAACCACTCGGCCCCCGTGCAGCCATCATAGCGTTACAATTTCTTACTTTTTTGATAAATACCAAATACCTGTCATACTGGAACATTAATTTTCAAAACAGTGTGACTAATTTCTCATAGATGTTTGTTGTTTTTTTCCTTGCAAAAACCTGACTTTTTCTGCATACATTTACAACTTTTTCCCCATGGTGTGATATCATTTTCTATGTTATTATTCTCATAACGTTACACCTTTTTTGTTGTAATTTGAACATTTTTGTCTTGTCAGTGTGGCCCTAAGACTCCTTTGTACGTTTCCGGATGTTGTAAGACTGAAGAGAGGGAGAAAAGGTCCAAAGAAAAAAAGTCACGGAAGCTCCAACTAGAAGTGACCACATCGTGAAGTAAAACTTTTAAAAATTATGTTTCAAAACACGTATAACCAAAAACTTCAAAAATGATCAGTCTCAGGTCGGTTAAAAAAAAAAAAAAAAACTGCACTGCTGCCGTCCTCCCCCAAAAAATACCAGCCAGTTTCACATTGGAGGGGAGTCATGAACAAAGTGTCCTACAGTGGACATGTAACAGCAAGTCTCTGCACTTGTCAAAAAAACCTCTTATCAGTTCATTGTTTTACATGGAAAGAATAATGACATTAACTTGCATTTGTTAGGGGGAGGGACAGGCTGATTCATTTCAAGTGGAAAAAAGCAAAGTCAAAGTGACATCATGAAGTCTGAAGGTAGTTTCATAATGAAAAAAAGACTGTTTTCCATCATGGAGCTGTTTCACCCTCAGCAGAGTGGAGCAGGGAGGGGGTTAATCATGGCATGGGGGGGGGGGGGGTGCTTGAAGATGCTAAGAGTGGGTGTGGCGGGGAAAAAGCACAAAAACAAAAAGACCAAAAAACAGCAGTAATTCTCTCCCGTTAGTGAAATGATGGCTTGGTGAATTGTTAAAATGTGTTTAAAGTGTGCTTGTGAAGATCACTGCCATTGTGTGATATGATGGGGGAAAAGAAGATAAACTTTGCTGTGGTGCAAGTCTGCCCAAAAAAAAAAAAAAAAGTCAGCAGCCCTGCAAGGGAACTGAAATAATCCCTCGGTGACGACTGTGAGGACCCATGTTGAAGTGATGCATCCAGGTTGGGAGCAGAGCTGGATGAATTTCAGTGTGCGCTGGGAGGAGGAGGAGGAGGAGGAAGAGGAGGAGGAAGAGGATTTACAGAGTACCCGTGCAGCTGGTTGAAGCCAACATCCTGGCTTTTTTCTTCTTTTTTAGAAATTAAACTCCTTTGTTTGCATGTTGGAAGCAGGGTCAAAGTTGAAGGTTCCTCCTTGAGTGCTCTCAGGGATCAAGCTGGAATCTTCATCAATCTAAACGGAGGAGATGCACATAAGAACATATTAGAATTCATCCCATCTATCAGCAACCTTTATGTACAAAAGAGGGATGTTAAAGGCGTGAATACTCAGTCACATAATATTTCTTGTGTCCAAGAGATTGATCATTAAAATTCGTTTGAAATGTGAACTTTTAGAATGTTTAAATGAGAGAAAATGTGTACTTGTGTGAATAAAGTGTATTGTGAGGGGGTTTATAGGCTTCAAACATATACAATAATTGCAAACAAATAAGTTTGGCTACTTCACAGATTTCGAGTATTGTGGGTTATTTTGGGAACCTATCCCCCGTGATAAACGAGGGAACACTGAATTGTTATATTGAGTAATTCTACAATTTGCACCTTATTAGCAACCTATTACAAACCATACTATGGCGAACTGAACCATATCAAGTATCACATGTCTTATGTCTGTTGTCTTCTGATAAATTGTGGTGAACTTACATCATCTCCTGAAAAGTACTGATCAATAATCTCAAAAGCTAGCTTGTAGATGTCCTCGTTTTCATGCTGCTGCAAGCTCTCAATCTTCTCCAAGCCTGAGAAAATCAGAAGAAGAAAAAAAACAACACGTGAGTAGAGTGAAAACAGCAAAAGCGAATAAAGCAAAAATCGACGCTACGCACCTCCGCACTCCTCGATGATCTCGGCGATGGTGCTGGCTTCGTCGCCCACCATGATGAGGATGTTCTTGAGGCCGTCCAGGACCACCTGCACCACCTGAGGATCTTTGACTAGCATCAGGTTACAGAAGGGAGGTATGACGTTCTGCTCCACCAGGTATTCCACCTACATAAAAAGACACAAGTACATCTAACACATCCATACATAACAAAACACAATAAGCTAAAGCCTCTTAAAATAGTTATGTTTAAGTCAGAAACAAGGAACAGGAACAGGCATTAGTGGCAATTTTTTTTGGACAGAACACTAGATACAATTGCGGTGCTAACAGAAAACGACAGCATAAGATGTAACAGGTAAGTAAACACACCTAGGGTAAATATAATGTGGCAAGCAACTGTTAACGTTTCATGTTAATTGTGGTAAAAGCTCACCTGGTCCTTCCTTCCACTGATGGTGAGGTTACTGATGGCCCACGCCGCCTCCTTCTGTGTGCCAAAGTCCCCCTGTGGAGAGGCAGGCTGTCACTACACGACATGCAAGTGCCACCTTATTTTTTTACCATGCAGCCTCTAGGCCCACACAGCATTAAGGAGAACTGGAAGTTTGTTTGGAATTTTGCCCATCATGTGAAACATGATCACATATTTCTTTCCCTTTTCTGTGCATTCTAGAATGTAAAAATGACAATGATAATAAATATTATAGGTCTCAAGTTTAAACAAATATTCATTGAAATGTAAACACTGAACACAGCAGGATTCAGCTTTCTTAAACACACATTTAAACGGCATTATCAACTTTAAAAAGGAATAAATGTTCACTACGTGCAAAACATTTCTGTCGTAGTTTAAGTTTTATCTAGCATCAATGTGATGATTGTTCCTCCGCAGTGTGACGCACACCACGCCCGCCTCCACACACACAAACACATCACACTGACACAATTTAGTACAAGATATAAAACATTTCTCTCATCATTAAAGTTTGTGTTGTGCAAGCTAACGACCTCTGACACGGCTGCTCCAATTCGTTCTGTGTGTGCGTGCTCGGAGAGAGCGCACACACATAACACAACACGCATTTAATCTCAGCCCGGCGTTTGCTGAATGAAACTCCTACAAACACCATGGGACTGAATTGACGGATGCCTGTCTGTAAATCATGTGGCAGAAAAATACATCGGCGAACCCACGCACGTATCGGCCGATACCGATTCAAGTAAAGAACGCAACCCTTAATACCTAGCTCTCAATTTCGACTCAATAAGATGCTCATTTACAGTCAGCATTTTTTACCTGAGGACTGGAGCACACATGTTGTGCTGGAACATACAGCCATCCAATGAGAGCGGACATCATAAGTGTTGTCGCTGTTGAAGGAATTAGCATGTGTGTGTGTGTGTGTGTGTATCAATGCGCCCTGGAAAGAAGTTTACCGTATTACACATTACATCAGTGTACTTGTTAATGCATGATCACAACATTTAAATCAAACAATGCTATGTTTTGGTTTTTTTTTTTTTTTTAGAGGGCTTCATTCATTCATTCATTTTCTACCGCTTTTTCCTCACGAGATAGGCAAAAATAGGCAAAATGACTTGCATTGTTATTTAATTCTATTAACTTGTTTTCTCACACTATTATTCACAGAAATGGGAAAGAAATATGTTCATGTTTCATATAAAGATTGTGAGTGATGGGCAAAATACCAAAAAAGTGCAGTTCTCCTTGAAGTGGTTACAAGGTCAAAAGATGCAACTAATAAATAGAATAATACAAACTGTGGCTCATATATTAGAAACAGACCTTGGCAAGTTGGTGAATGATCATTGGGATGAGCCCGGCATCGATCACAGCTTGGACCTGCTGCTGGTTCCCAGCTGTAATGTTGGACAGGAACCAGACTGCTTCCTATAAAAACAAAAGTAAATCACAAAAACAGTCAACAACAAGTGGCCCCCATACTACACATAGAATTATTTTTTCGTTATTTCTTAGCACATGTAATCCTACCCAGTTTTTTGTCTTCTTGATTATTGATAATTCATATCTTGGTTATGTTCACACAGCAGGGTAGGATGCACAATTCGGATTTTGTGTATCTTTTAAAGTCTCAGTATGCACGGCAATACACGCCTCTCGATGACTTATAGGTCATTCAACCGTTCATACTGCATCGCATCGCATACATATCTGATTTATATCCACATACGAATGAGGTCTGAGCCGCATTTGAAAAAAAAACGGAAATATGCGGTTCACACTGACATGAAAACAAAAATTCAGATACAGGGCACATATGAGCAAAGAAATGGGAATTGACCTACAGTGTGAACAAAGACTTTGTATATGCTGACACAATATTTGATATGCTTTCATTAGTCATGTAATATGTAAAATATATACTTGTTTAGACATGTGACAAATAGGAAGTTGACAGTGCCCATGGTTACCTTATTGATCTTTTCTTTTGGGTGTGTGAGCAAGTTGGGGAAGTATCTGAGGACCTCGCAGTTGAGAACAACTTGTGTCTGTTCGTCTGTGCCAGTCACAATGTTACCCACCGCCCGCAGAGCTGCCGTCTGCAGGGTGAAATACACCAAAGGCAATAAAATGTAAATGATCCAGATTAATTCGGCCACACTACTGACAAGTCACAAGTCACACCTGCACTTTGACCTCCTGGTGGCTGAGAAGAGGCACGAGATGCGGGACAACATCAGAATCGATGACCATCTGGATCTGCTCGTTGCCGCCGTCCGTCAGGTAGGATAAAGCCCAGACTGTGTCAACGAGAATCTAAATACAGAAGAAATAAAAATGTCAACAAGCAAGGCAGATGGCCAGCAAATCACTAATTACTGCTATACTTACATTTATATCTGTGTGATGTATTAGCACACGGAGAGCAGGCAAAATCTGTGTGACGGAGCGGAGCAGAGCAAGAGAGAGAGAGAGAGAGGAAAAAGTCAGGTTTGGAGTAAGCTCTATGAAGGGGGAGCAGTTAAATCAAATGAAGCCAAAAAAACATGACAGAGTGGGGAATCTTACCTCTTGCACTGTCTCCATGGGCGGAGGCGGGTCCTTATTGCGACAGAGGTTCACGATGACCCATGTGACATTGCGTAGGAAGGTGATGGGGATGGAAGGGTTGATGAAGGAGAGCAGCGGCTTGACCACACCCAAGGAGATGACATAATCCCTGCACTGTGGGCCATCACCTTTAAAGTGCAGGTGAGTTGCAGTTATGTTCGATTTTCATGATAGATTCAAACGAATAATTCTATCATGACTATATGTAAAAACACACCATAATCACTAAAAAAAAAATCTCATTCATAAACTACACTTTTTTCAAAAATGTAAACATTATCACACAAGGTCTACTGACCTATAATATTTCCCAACGCCCAGACGGCCTGTTCACATACGTTCTGGTGGGGAGAGCTTAGCAGTCGTAAGAACAACGGCACTGCACCTGGACACACAAACATTGTTAACCAGATTACATTCAGGAGTCAAAAATCAATGACGATTAATACTTGGGCAACTGCAACAACCAAGGGACAAAGGTGAAAAGAATCATTTGGACGCCATTAGTAAGTATTTGGTACTTAAGAAATGTGGTATAAACAATTAATAATGGAAGTGTAAAGGTGACTATGTGGTGTATTTTTCTATATTTCATGTCTACAGAGCTCCAATAATGTTAAAAAACATATTTAGAAAATCAGAGGTTATCTGTGCTCCAACACTTACACTTGACAATACGGGTGCGCATTTTGTTTGAGTTAGGAATAAGGCCCCGTCTCATTTTTTTTTTATTTTTTTTAACCAAGGCCTCCAGATTCATGCGAATGTCAGAAGGGATTTAAAGTGGTTAGCGTTTCTCAAATGCGGCAGCTATGATGTCGCACTATTCACAGTGGTCATGCTGCATGCTGCCACATGCTGCAACACATGCAGGTGAAAGACTTTTCACGGTGTGGCGTACCAAACCAAACTGTACTCGCTTATGTAAACAGGGTTATAGTATAGGTAATCACAACTTTTTTTGCAGCACCGTCAGTTATTTTTGACGTGTAAAAAAAACCATTACTCATTCAACTTATTTATTCAAGCAGACGACCTATTAACCCACGGCATCCATTCAGCACAGACCATACAACTACAGTGTCAGCTTATTTTGCAAGAAAACCATGCATAAATAATAAATAATGTTTATTTATCACCATAAACGACACCAAAAATGTATTCCATATGATGGGTGATGAAACCTCCTTGATAAATAGTGCTAAAAACAAATATATGATTGCTAAGTCGTCAGCATGCAAACACAAATAGCTAGGGAACACTGTGGGGGTGTGGGGTCAACTTACTGGAGTTAACCACAGCTTGAGTCTGTGCCGACGTCCCAGAGGCAATGTTGGTCAGAGCCCAAGCTGCCTCGAACTGAAGAGAGGGGCTGCGGGGACGTGAACAGAGACAGTTAGTCGACATTGGGTGAAAGCAGATTAGAGGGTTAAACAAGTGATGTGCTATGCAAACAAGAAACGGTGCATTGTAAGAGCAAAGCCTAAATATAAACGGGTGTGCCATGTTAACATGACACTAGTTGGGTTGTGGGCAGCCAAAGTAAAATCCTTTTTACTCCTCTTTCGGCCTCATCCTCGGTCAACACAAGGTCCTGGGTAGTGTGGAAATCCCAACAGGCAGTTATATTTGGCCCGAACGAGCCAACTGGCCTTTTCCTACACACTCACTACGAACTCATGTTTACTTAGTTTAAAGGTTTTTCTTTGGAGGAGGCAGACTCACTTGTCGTCTCTTTCCAGGCAATTGACTAAAATTGGCAGGATGCCAGACTTTATCAAGTCGTCAATGGGCGGGTTTCTGTCACTGGAGAGCAGTTTTCTGTCAGAAGGAAAAGGATAAGTTATGTTAATATCAACTGGTATGTGAACATGCATGTGCACAAATGTGCGTGATTCTCTCACCGAGCTGCCTGCACAGCACTGAGCTGGATGACAGCATTGTTACTGGTTGCGTTCTGAAAGTGAAAGAGAAGAGTGGGATCACTAGCTAACAGTCGAAGGGTCTTGTGAGGACATTGGTGACTAAAATCTGAGGTCTCTACCTGTAAGATGGCATCTAGTGTAACATTTTGCTGCACAGAGGGGGGAAAAATATGCAATATTAGAGGAGCAAAGGCGAATGCATTGATTAAATTCATATACATATCTCTCACTGGTGTTGGATAAAACTAAAACGATGCTTATCTCTATGCAACAACCCTCACATTTCAGCAAGCTCTTTTTTGACAGTATATTTTCTCTAGGGAAAATATGGTTGTGTGTTGGCTTATAGCTATACAAGCTGTACAATGACTACTTTATAAAGTATATCCAAGTTTCATTTCTATTGTTTTGTCCCTTGAGAGTTTATACTGTCATAAAAACGGTTGCTCAAATGTGAGGGGTATACGTGAGATACTCAATAATCCCGATCCATAGGCTAGCTTTTGCGCTACTATGCAGTTGACACACATAAGCTCAGAGGTAATGTCACATCTCATCTTCAGGCCTCACTTACCCCTTTGAAGTCTGAATCGACATCAGAGTCCTCCAGACTCTCCTCCTGTGGGACGTTTCTCTTCTTCAGTAGATGTTCGTCTCGTTTGTTCTAGCAGTGGGACAGAAAGTCATGAAAGGATGCATGAAGAGGGGAAATCATGAATTCTTAAAGCCACAGTGAATTCAGGCCATCCTCAAAGCAATGGTTCTTTAAAATCTTTCATTTCTGGGGTGGAGCTTCTGCAGTTGACATCCCAGTTGAGACCTGCATTCTAATCAACATGAACACACGTGCACACATAGATATTATGGTAACGCTCACAGACGTTAGGAACTAACACACAAATAGGTCAACACATTCTACTGGTAGGAGGAGATTCCCTTGGCCTACATTCTTGTGCATCATGCTTGTGTGCGTCAGCGATGACTAATCAGCCTTACAGCTCTGTTTTGGTCCTGGTGCCATCCAGCTAGATAGAAAGTGCTAGACTGGAGACCACCTCAGCAGTCTGCGGCCATGGTGACAATGTAACGCTGCTAACGTTTTGCCGCCATATGCCTGCTACTTATGGCGATCTAAATGCTTCATGACCAATAATGACCCAGTGACACATTTTTGCTAGAACAGACCAAAAGTGCACTACTGTGCATTTTTGAACCAAAATGTGCTGATGTTCTGTTAGTTAGTTAGTTAGCTTCATCTGCAGGAAAAAACTGCTCAACTGCATAAGATCACATTAGGAAAAATACATCTGCTGCAGTCTGACCAGTCTTTACTTCAATTTTAAAAGAACACTGACACAGCACAATGTATAAGACTCAAGCACGTGTGTATAATGTTTTACAGCCACCCATTTATTAGCACCACAAAATTACACTACAATTTAAAGAAAATTTGTAGAAAAGAAAACCTAAGACAGAAACATTCATTCACCACCATTGGGGGTCCATTGTATTTTTCAGAAAACCTATGAACATCACTGCTTTCGGTCACATTAAGTGAAGGATAGGTAATACAACCGCCTCACAATACCATCACATGTCGACTCCGTAAACTCAGTTTATGACAAAGCAGTTTTGTTTTGCATGTTGTTAACTGCTAACCGCACTGAAAACGAACCGAGGTACCAAACCGTGATTGAAGTGTACACTCCAACTTGCATGACAGCTAAGAATGTTACAAAGTTGACTTAAAATTGCTCATATGATTCACAAAGGATCCATGATGGTGATAGTCGAGGATCCAATCTATGTACTGATTTCTATATCATATATTTCTATATAACAAAGAAACAAAAGGCATCAATCATATAATGTGTGCATGTATTCTTACCTTTCTCAACTCCACCGTCACCTCATTTCGATGCCTTCGCATAGTCTGCAATAAAAAAAAAAAAAACAGTTAATGGTAAATTATCTCAAGTAAACACACCTTCCAGACTAACTTTCCAATGAAGCGAAACACACAATAAAATCCGGTTGCATTATTTTAGTAGTAATGCTGTAATTTCAACAAAACTTCATGCCCGGGATTTCGGGTGGGGAAAAAACTTTTTTTTCCTATCCACTATAGTGAACTGATATGAGCGGTCAACAATTACACATTTAAAATGCACATTATATGCAACTGGTCCCTAAAAACACCTGAGAGCTGTGTATGGCACATAAGTGGGGTGAGAAAGTTCTAGCCACTGCTGCATGTGTGCATCTGTCGGCGTTTCCAGTTTGAGATGTGTCTCAGATCTTGTGACTGTTTAAACGGGGTCATGTTGCCTTCCCAAATAGCCTCTTGCGTAATGTGGTCACAGTCATAACTCAGGAGGCTGTGGTGGGGGCGTCTCTCAACTGCCGCTGCCGAGCAACAACAAATAACAGTGCCATTTGATTAATTGTCGAGGATCTCTGCAATATTTTGAAAGTGACAACAAAGTGCATTTAAATATTTTTTTTGCACAAATCTCTGTGATGCAATACGGCTGTACATCACTGCAAACTACAGTCACAATCCTAAACTTAAGTGTGTAAACGGTACAGTCATCCCTCATTCTATTGTTGTTTTTCAAAAATTAATGAATAAACGAACACCATTTTGTGGTTGACTATGACCAATTAGTCAATAAATCAATTTTCTATTACGCTTATCCTCATTAGGGTTACGGGGGTATGCTGGAGCCTATCCCAGCTGACTCCGAGTGAGAGGCGGGGTACACCCTGGACTGGTTGCCAGCCAATCGCAGAGCACATATAGACAAACAACCATTCACACTCACATTCATACTGTCTTTGGAGAAAAAAAAAACAGATAAAACCCACGCGCACACACAAGGAGAACATGCAAGCGCTACACAAGCCCAAGCAGAAAATCAAACACAGGTCTTCCCACTCTCCTGGCTGTGTGGCCAACATCCTAACCACTCGTCCACCGTGCGGCCCTAATCAACAAATATTCAAAGACAATTCATATGCAGTGGTCACTAGTGCATCAATAATGTTACATTGATGCGTCATTAACTTCCCTTGGATGTAGCGTGTAATAATTTGTCCCGATATTGGCTCAATATCGATACTGGCCGATATTCAAGGCCGCAATATTGGTATTGTAACAAAAGTGCAAATGTTGTATCAGGACCCCCCCTAAGAAATTGTATCCAAGAGGAGACTGAGAGCAGCAAGAAAATGCATTGCATACGCTCGTGTCTTTCCTAGCCGTGCTATGATGACAAAAAAGCTGGTCAACATGCTACAGGTGGACTTTGTCGTGTCTGTGAGCTGTGGCTGACTGCAACCATATGGATGGTTGGTGAAAAGCGCTATCGTGTTCACCTTAAAAGCTTACAGTGGGAGGCAGGAGAGGCGGCAAACACTCTTGTTCTGACGGCGATAAAAGGCAATTAAGCCTATCAACATATTTGAGAGGCTCGGGACTGCAACACATTTTGGACCATGTGCAATATTACTTTCAGCTGTGTAGCTGAAGTGATTTAAAAAATAAAACATATATTTTAGGTACAGTGGAACCAACAACATCAGGTCAGAATTAAGGAACATCATCAAAGGAAGCATCTAAAGTTTGGTCATGTTCAGCCATCTCCACAAACTTAAATCTACTGTGTTTTGCATATTCTTTGGCTTTTGTACAATGCTTATTCTGGAGTACCTACAATAGCAAAATAAAATAAACAGGAAGTATGCATACTTAAATACTAAGACTCACCTGTCAACAAGTGGATTTCCACAATGTGAGATTCAATATTAAACTGATTTTTGTAGTTATGGCATAGAAATCTTGTTTACAATCTTGAAAATACAGTTTTTAACATTATGAGAGCCCACAAGACATGAAATGACACCCATATAGTCACCTTAACATTTGTATTACTGAACATTGTAGAGAACATGAGACGTAATAGACATAAATAAGAAACTGACATGTAAGCAGTTTCATGTATTATTTTTGTGGACAGCATACTTCCATACATCAATATTTTGTAATGGCGGCTTTAAATGGCTTTACACTTATGTTACTCAATATGGCAGACAAAAGGAGTAAATAAGCCATTTAAGACATAAATAAATAAAACTCCTACTCAAGCAGTGCCGCTGTAAATGAAGAGTTTATGCCTGTCCCACTGAATAATCTGAATAATTACAGTAGAATGTAGAATACACAATTAGAATGCCTCTGCATTAGTTAGTTCATTTGGCCATTTTATGCTTGAAAATGCTTAATTTAGGTCAACAGCATTTGCTTAAATATGCATTTTTTTCAACCACAAAACAGCAATAATTTATTAATTAATAGAGTGAGGGATTGATGTTCAAACTGCGATGAGGGACAACTGTGCATAACTGTGCATGTACACACAAAATCTAGGTTTCCTAAATAAAAGTAAGCCATATTAGCAAATGACCCAGCTCTAGTGTGAATCATCCGTTTAAGCAAACACAACCATGCAGACATTGGCGGCTAAAGGAGAAGCCAGCAGCAGTGGCAGCTCAGTCAAGACATCCAGGATGCCTGAAATAGCATCAAGAATGCAACTGGCAAAGTCCATCTGTCAAAGTGGCCATGTGCTTGTCACACTGACTCCCGACACATTCAAAACAACTACTCGCTGAACAATGAACTGTGCGGATGAATTGTGCAAAGGGGGGTTATACAACATCACATAGTAGTCAGCATTGTACCACTGGAGAATGAGATCAGGAAAAAAATATATTTTGTCCTCATCTTGACAAGTTTAAGCGCAAATGTTTGCCAAACAGTCCGTCACTATGTCAATAGGACTTAATTGGGATCGGGGAAAAAACAAAAAAACGACCAATGAAGTTAACGGGGAGACGAGAAAGCAAAATTCAATTCAAACTATGACAGCAGCTACTTCAAATAAGGTTTCATCACTTAAGCATAATGGCTAATGCTTTGTGTTTGTTGTTTGTTGTGTTTGTTCTTAAAAAAAAAACTATGCAGAACTTCCCACAATGGCACTGAAGATGTAGCCAATTACTTGTGCAAGACTGGATTTGTCTCTTTTGTGTCCGACTTACTTTGTATTTTACTTGCATGTTTTGTAAAAATGTAAAAATCTAACGTAGCATTAGGAGTTACTAGAACACTTTGGTTGAAAAGGAGCTCATATTGTTCATATTGATAGATAAAATATACAGGTAGGTGGAAGACGTGCAAGTCCAAGTCAAGTCTCGGGTCAAGACAAGACAGGTTGAGTCAAGTCCACTTGTACTAATAACTTGAAAGCAGTCAAATTTCAAGCATACACTAAATAAAAACACTGTTAAAATGCCATTGTAACATGTCCATGGTGTACCGTGGTGAAGTTTCACTTTGGATAATGGGTATTGAATATTAGCCTCCAAAAGTACAGCGAGTGCGGAAGCTCGCAAGGGAGGTGTTGCTCTAACCGCTGGTTAATATTACAGAAAAAAAGTGATATATGGGTATTCTAAAATCACACCACTAATTGATCTATAACAATATTAAATGATTAGCTCTACCATAACAAGTATTTCGCAAGACTATTTCTTCCAATTTTATCTTTTATTGGATGAGGCACCTGCCTCCCAGAGGTTTGTTACAAAAGCCAAACAATATTGTTGGTCATGCGGTGTAATAAA
Source organism: Doryrhamphus excisus (assembly GCF_037039965.1). NCBI lineage: Eukaryota > Metazoa > Chordata > Actinopteri > Syngnathiformes > Syngnathidae > Doryrhamphus > Doryrhamphus excisus. The sequence continues at coordinate 16,192,674 of NC_136368.1, read as the reverse complement.
AATCCCCACAACTTGTTAGTATTACTTTATTTTTTGTTTATTATTATTCTTCAGACTAAAGTTCGAGTCAATGCCTTGATGTCAAAATCCAAGTCAAGTTGCAAGTCTTTGATAGACAAATCCAAAGTCATCACAATTGGCCTCATGACTCGACTTGGCACCGCTCCAGTTATGAGTCAAAATAATTCTTATTTACATCTTGCGAGTGTAACAAACAGGTAAATAAATGTAACATTTTACCAATGTTACAAAATATAATATTAAAAAATCTGACATTGAGCATGCATGCTTTATGGAATCCATGAGAATCCATGTGGACGTCCTTGAAAATATTTTTTCCCATATGATATCATATCATGAGATCATCCATATACATGTTTGTTCGATAGATTACTTCTACATCTTCAGTTTTGTATCAGATTTATATTGAGTCAAAAGTCAATTTACTGCTTGGAAAATTAGGCACAACTTTAAAGGTTGCTCGTTTTCAGCGCTTTGAAGCTTTGAATTGAGTTGCTCCTGTAGAACAGCTACATACCAAAAAACGCACAGAAAGCTTTCTAGATCCTCCAGATTCTGAACCTCTTTCTGCAGTGTTTCCAAGGACTACCTGCTTCTGACCCAAATGGCCTGTCTAACTTACCCAACCCTCGGCCCTCCTCCAAGTACACCCGCTGTGCTGTAACTTCCAGATACATACTAGGTCCGTATTTACTGAGTGTAGGCATTCTGCAGCCCATAGTCAAGTCCGGATCGCAGTGATGTCAGTCGAACCCAGTATTGAGAAATAAAATATACTATTTGTTAATGTTTGCATTGTGGTTCGTGTGGGGTGAAAAGTAATACATAGCATGCACAAGCTGTAAGTAACAACCATGTTTATTTTGTAGAAGTAAGCAGTTGTCTGCGTAGCATTATAGAGTGTGCATACAAGGCGCAGGGTGCAAATTACAAGCTCACAGATATCTGGAGTTGCTAATAGCTTTTTCCCCACCACCAGTCAGAGGTCTTTTTTAAACACAGGTAGTCCCGCAAACTACTACCGATAGCTCTGAACTACTTTTCCAAATAGCTCTCAAAGGGGTTTATTCATTTACAGAATTTTTTAACTCCTAGTTTCGGCAGTAGTTAGAAATCTTCGGGAATGCTTGGAAATGTGGCCAAACTCAGGAGTGGGCGTGTCTGAAAGCAGGCCATTTTGGAAATCCAAGGAAATACAGTTGGAATAGGTGCAGATTCTGGAAGATCTAGAAAGCTTTCTGTGCAGGTTATCGCGTGTAGCTGCTCTATAGGAGTCCACAACGCAATACAACGGCCTGAAAATGAGCATAATAGGTCCCCTTTAAAGCAATGGGAACTAGAAGCACTATTTTCCTAATCTGCTGTAACTTATTTAATATTTGGGGTAGAGAAGTGAATGAGGTATCAAATTAAAGTTCAAGTTATGCTTTATCGGGTAGAATTCACAGGCTTGATTTTACAATTTTTTAAAGATTCTAAGATTGCTAAGCAATAGCGTCACAACATGAGATGCTTAAGCCTGAAGCTCGCTTGAGTGAGCTCACCTGACTAGCCTTCACAACATTAGCTAGCATTTTGGATTAAGACGGATCTTACCCAACCCAACATGAAAACTATACCATATATGTCTACAACGGCACTATAATGTAAGAAATGTGCGATTTAGAGTAACCTGTGTGCAAAAGTAGCTATTGGAAGTATGATTATAGCGGGCCGGGCCCACCCTGCTCGCTAGCTACCGGTGTCCATCCGGATAATCAAGCAGCGTTAGCCGCCACTGACAGCGAGCTTCAGGTTTTACTCAATTCTCTCCAAAATCCAGGCAAGCAAACACAATGTGTGCTAAATAACGATCATTTCATTCGGGTGAAATGACTAAAAAAGTACAGACGGTAGGCAAATAAGCAATGTGGGTGCCATGTTAGTTTCGCTAGCTTGTACTTGTGGCCGGGCTGCTCCTCCTTCTCATACTCCTCCAACGAGGCCCGAAGAGAGCCGCTGCTCAACGGACAAAATGACCCACTGGCGTTACGACGAGTCGTTGGCTCACCTCGACATCCCGCCCCTTGTTCTTAAAGCTCTTGATGCGGTGGTTTTCCAAGCCGGCGTTGTCTGCCATGGCTGTGTGTGTAGAGGCGGGGGCGGGGGTTTCTTTCGGGATCTCCTCCGTGAGAGATGAGGTACCGCAGGTCGTGTCCTGCTGCCGCTGCTGCTGGATTTCTGGGAGTTGATGGGTAGAGATGTGCAAGTCATGAACGAGTCGTCAAAAACCCGAGTTTTTTGTAGTTAATTTCTACTCACGAACTCACGGGTGCTCCTCTGTATTCACTGGTTGACTTATTCACCCTTGCTACCTCTCGCTAAACTAAAAAAGGAGACTGAGTAACAGCTGTTACTCTAACTGCATTTGTATTAAGGTATTAACCCCGTGGAAAGGCAAAAGATCTGTCATTTCCATTTCCTGTCGGAGCTGCATCGTAGGCTCCACACAACGAACGGTTCACTTGAGCGCCACTAACTCACGGTTTGACGAATTAGGTTAATTTTGGCATGTTTGAGATTACGTTCATGTGTTTTGAGACGAGTGATTCGAGTGAATAGAGTACCCAGATTCACTTCACTTCATCAAAACTCGAGTCAGTAAAAAGAATCGAGTTTCCCCACACCAGTGAGAGGCTCGATTGTGTCGTCATAAATAGCAAAGCGGAAGTGGGAGGATCTTTTACTCTTGACGCCATGCAAGTTTCATAAACATCCACTTGTGTTGTAATGAATTATGGAGAGTCCGTTGCTAAATACTGCCCATGCCCCTTCAAATATGTTTTGCTTGAAGGTGGCCATGTTTTTCCAAACAATCTTGCTCACGTTTCACACACATCAGTCCTCTGAAGGTGTGTAGTAATAGTGATTCGGCTAAACACCATTGACCATGTTTGATTGTTGGGTAAAGGACATTGAGCCGTGTGAGAAATTTCAAGTCAATTTAATTTAAAGGTTCAAAGAGCACCATCATGTGGTGTATGTTTCCTGTGCATGTGTGGACAAATTGTCACCATTTACTGTGCGGCAGTTCAAGAGTTACACAAACAAATACACACAAGATAGAATAGAAAAATAAATGGAGATTCCTGCAGACAAATATCTTTAATCAATCAACAATATTTGGATTGGCTTATACAATCATCAGTTAGTGCAAACAAAGACGTACAGGTAGAAAACAAATGCCACACTTGAGCAGTAACATTTGCCGATATATCATAATTCTAACCATACATGTCAGTTTTCAGACAAGCTGCACCACATCTGATAATATTGAAGAATAAATATGCCGTAAAATATCTCAATACCATATACATATTGAGGAACAGAGACTAGGGATATGTTTGTAGAAATGATCTATAAATGTAATGTTTATCAGCTTAGGCCCATCAAGATAATCAAAACATTAATCAACAAATTAAGTGATAATGATTGAAAATGAACTTCATTTTGCCGGCCGTGATAAATTGACATGTGCATTTGTTGGCGAGTGTACACACACACACACACACACACACACACACACAGTGCTGCTAGTGAGTGTTGTGAGGAGGAACAATGAAGGAAATGCAGAGAGGCGATTCTTCGATATTTCGGGTACTGTGATCCAAGATATGTACTGTATCTATGAATCAAATAAATATAATTACACATACAGTACATACTGTATATCGGGCATGTTTTGCATCATTGTGTGTAAATCATTACTTATTCCAGAGCAGCAGTAGACACAATCCACTGTGGGTGGCTACTCAATGTAGGGATGGGCATAATAATCATTTGGTTGATTAACTGAATTAATTGTCAAAATTGGGGTGCACTACTCAGCTGCAACCGGCAGAGTCAGCTAGTTTGATGGCTAAAGAAGGTGCTGCGAAAGACTAGCATGACTTATGTGAAGTTGAGCTACATCCACGCAGATCATCCACTCAGCATTATTCTATTCAATAACACACTGGCATGAAAACAGGAGTCCAGAATAAAAGAATAATTTGGTTGCTAATTTTCTCTTAATTGATCAAGAAAATGTAGTCAACCGCCCATCCCTAACTATTGGTCTTCTCAGACACACAAATGAGGACAATGATCATGACACACAAATGAGGACAATGATCATGAATCAACATTAAATCCTTCAAAGCTACTCCTTTTACGGCAATCCGGAGCCATGGGGGGGTATCATCAGTGCCACATACAGTATCAGCCAATCACAGTCAAACATTACATGTGATACATAGGGATAAGTGATGACGAAAAAGGCCTTTTTTTTTTTTTAGAAGATTTGTTGTTCAAAGAGGATCTTCTCAAATCCTTGTGGAGGTGTTTGGTAGAAGTCACTAAACTGGCAGTCTAAGATGGCGCTGTCATCCACTGGAGGAACAAAACAAGGAATTGCAAGATATACATTTTTTTAATAAAAATGCAAATAACCACGGCCATTCTTTATCAAGTTAAATGTCTTTCTTGTATTTAGATATATAAATGGAGAACTTGCATCAACACTTATATGGGTAAACTTGTTTATAAATTGATTAACCATGATGCTATACATGCTTTGTATTTCACTAATTAATGGTAATAAACTACCTTGTACAAATATTGCTACGTTTTTTTTGCTCTTGCCACACAAATAATTAACAAAGTAGTTAATAGCCAATTTATAAAAGTGCCTGTCAGTTTCAATCAAACCTTGAAACTTAGCAATGTATTTTGTTTTGTTGCATATATCAACTTCAAGGCTCAACTAGTGAAAATGGAAAAAATATTAGGGATGTCCCGATCCATATTTTCTAATCTTTGTGGTAAGACAGTTGCCATTTACTGTTATACCATGAAAATGAAAGGAAATGTGAATATTTACTCTGCAAGTATATTACTCTGCAAGTATATTTCGGTATGGGTTAGGCTTCACTATAGTCCTAGTAAAAAAAATTAGTCTGGAATATGCAGCAAACTGCTTATGTTTTTTTTTTTTGCCAGAAAACACAGCCAACATGATGTGGCGGAAAATAAACCACTTCAGCCCCCTAGTGGATGGAAAATGTAACTGTCGTAACATCATATGTGTAGTTTATTAATATTGCATTAATGAGCTTGCATGAATAAGAAATGCACTTACCATAAACAACAGGGTATACAGTGCCTCGGATCCCTGATGCGGGACAATGCATGTTCTTACCATTCAAGTACAAGTTCATTTCTACGTGGTCATATGTGACGCCCTGCAGAACACATCAGATTATTTATTAATCATCTTGCACGTGAGCCACAGGCATTATATCAACATTCCCAAAGCACTCACCACAATGTCACCCTCCTGAGGGAGACTGTTCGCAGGGAGGCGGTTCTTCTCTTCGTTGTTGTAGAAAACAGAGCCATCGTGCCTCAGGACGAGGCTGTTGGAATCTCTGCCTAAAGGCACTTGGTTAAGGTTGGCCTTCTGTGTGGCTACACCGAGTCCCCACACACCTTGACACAGAGAAACATGATGAACATGATGACAATCCTAATGCAGCCACACTAAAATACACTCACGGTAAAGCATTCACATGCATGAAACCTAAAAATTTGAGGCACAGTGGGTATTGGTAGTTGAGGAATCACCTGTGGACTGAATCTTGAATTCAAAAAAACTTTTGTTCTGGTGCAAGGGAGCGTTCGCTAGGCACGCTCCAGTGCCACATATCCTGCGTCCACTCTTCACTATGACAACATCTGTGCCTGTAGTAGAAAAACATATTGAAAAGCATTTTTAAAAACATAAAACAATAAAACCTGAAAAAAATGAAAAAGTGGTGAAAAATGACAAAAGGGAATAATGCAATTTGTGTCATTTTAGACCAAACCAAAAACGAATACATACATTGTAGGTATGTTGAAAATATGTAACGAGTTAAATTATCAAACTAATGACAAAAGGCAGCTATTCATACAAAAATGACAGTCACCTGCAACACAAAGCTGACATGCGGGCTGGTTTTAATATACATACATTCTTAACACACATTGGTTGTTTTAGTGTGTTTAAAAAGAAAATAATTCTTAGCTCTGTGAAAATGTGACACCATCCACCAAGATAATTTATTTCTATAGCTTTGATGTAGCTAGCAGCACGTTAGCTAACAGCTGAGATGCAAACACAACACGCAGCGAATGTTCTGACGTAAATACCTCAACATAAACGCGTGTGAATGGAGGAGAAAGTGACTTACCCATGTGATGGGTATCTAGCTGAACCGTGGGCATCTCTTTAAGTTGAATATGTCCCGAGCCTCCATCCCCGCAGCAGTTTAGACAACACGTAAACATGGCAGCCATTACTGTTTGCCCCAATCGCCACCAGAGCGGCGAAACTTCCGGAAACCATTGACGGTTCACAAATAAGTAGCCTAGTTAAATCACAGCGACACTCAGCGGTGGAGTTGGGCGTTGCATAAGCCTCCGTGCAGCCCAAGCAAGCATCCAATCACAGTGGCAAAGATAGGCAGTTTTGCTCCTGATGGCATGGAAACAAGGGAAGAAAAAAATCAGGGTCAACGTTTCCACTCATGACTTCGAGACTATTGGATGCAGATGTTACATAACCACGCGTGGGCTTTACAGTGAGTTTGAGGAAGAAAAATAATGCTGTTTAGAAGTTGCCAAAGCACAGCCATTTTGTTTAATAACGATAATAATATGTGTGTGTGTGCGTATGTGCACGTGATTGTGTATGAATGTAAAATTGTTGTTGTCATTCACAGTTGTAATGTGTTTTTCAGTTTTTGGATAATGCAAGTAAGCCTAATGCAGTGACTGCTGATTATTATTGTATTGTGGTCTATTTTCAAACACTAATACATTGAATCTTACTTCTAGAGTTGATTATGACTTACTGGACATAACATTATAATTTATGAAACTAGTTGAGAGAGACATTATTGTAGGAAAACACATCACAATCTTAAATATACAGTTAAACTAACGCAACATTTGCTATTACCAATAAAAAGTAACAATTATCATTTTAAACGGATAAGTTTTGATGAATGTCTTGTGTTTGGATGGGCTGCATGTGTACCTTATGTTGTGGCCCAGAAGTGTGTTTATTATTTTTATTTTACCTGCTCCTTCTATGATGATGTTAACGTGGAACAGTGGCAGAAGTGGGCCAGCATAGAAATTAAAAAAAAAGTGGAGATAAACCCAAGTTGACAAGTTTTTTCACGCTATGATGTTTTGCATAGCAACAGCACCTCCCCCCTGCGTTTGGCTGCTAGGGATCGTGTGGCAAGTACTCGACTCGAACAAAGCGCAAAATGCTCATAGTCTCTACTAAACTTTTATCCAAACATACTAATATCACGTGTTACATAATGACCATGGTGCATTTATATGTGTTTGCCATCGCCCGAGCAGAGAAGAATTAAAAAAAATCCACAATTTTTCGCTCCGAAGCACGGTGACGAAAGGGTTCAACTTCAACCCGGAAGTGGGTTAAAGTCTGCTCGGCAACAAGCGCCATGATTGCGTCGTAAAGCGCGTCTTCCTCTCAACAGCTGGTGAGTGAGATCGTTTGCAAGTTACTAAATGTGTCACACACACACGCACTCTCTCTCTCTCCCTCCCTTAGAACGATCCCCCAGTCTTTCGTTTATCTATAGCTTCCATTCAGCAGCGGTTATTTGGCAGCAACTGTCTGGACTCTTTTTTTTGGCGCGTTAATATTTCCGGCTATTGTTTGGCGCGTTAGTTTGTGTATCTGTCACTAAAAAGGCGCGAGATGTTAGGTGAGGTGACATGTACCCACGGAGCCAACATGTCACGCAATGCAAATGAGTTCCAGGGTGGCAATGCTCCAACGTGACGATCGACTCCTTGTGTGTGTTTGTGTGTGTTTACGCTTCACAATTGCTCTCCGTGGAAATGTCACGAGACTCATTTAGTTGTTTGTGTCCACAGGAGAGACCATGGAGCAACTGGAGGAGGAACTGACTTGTCCTATCTGCTGCGGTCTCTTCGAGGACCCACGCGTCCTCTTGTGCTCGCACAGCTTCTGCAGGAAGTGCCTGGATGGTCTCCTGGAGGGTCCCCGGGGACTGGCTTTCACCAGAACCTTATTCAGGTGTCCTACGTGCCGCAAGGAGAGCCCACACAACGGAGCCAACAGCCTACAGGTCAACTACTCCCTGCGAGGCATCGTGGAGAAGTACACTCGCATCAAAGTGGCGCCCAAGACTGGTGTGTGCGTCCAGCATTGCGGCCAACCCCTCAATATGTTCTGCGTCACAGATTTGAGGCTCATTTGCGGTTGTTGTGCAACCGCAGACGAGCACAGAGGGCATGAGTTTTGTTCCCTAGAGGAGGCGTATGACAGGGAGAGATGTGCGTTTGAGGATCTCCTCCGAAGCGCGGAGGGGTGGCCCAGCGCAGGAGCCCTCGCCCGTTTGGAGATGCTCCAGGCCGCCAAGAAGAATGCTCTTCAGGCGGTGAACGAGGACGCGGAGAGGGTCTCCGACTACTTTGACAGACTGGTCTCCGCATTGGAGTGCAAGAAGAACGAGATCCTCTGTGACTTCGAGACGCAGAGACTGGCTGTCATGCAGGCTCACGACCCGGAAATCACCCGGCTGAGAGGAACGCTGGAGCGTCAGCGGAGCGCCCTCACCGCCGCCGAAGCCTTCCGAAGAGTGACGGAGCCTCTGGGTTTTCTGGAGCATATGCACGACTTCCGTCAAACGCTGGGAGTTCTCAAAGCAGAAGAAGAGGAGGGAAGGACGCCACCCAATCAGAAAGTCACCCGACTGGTGCGCAACTTCGACGTCCGCAAGTGGGACACGGTGAAGCTGCGTGACGTGGACAAGATGACTGTGCCCTATGAGAGGGAATGCGGGTATCCAGTCGGGTCACGTCGATTCATAGCCCGACTCCTCCTATTCCTTGTGGCGTGTATGGTGCTGGTGCCCATCCGGGGAGGCCTCCTTGTTTTAGATGAGGTGACCGATCACCTGGGGGCGGTGACTGCTGCAGCCCGGGAGTTCATACAGGAGGTGTGCGATGCTTCCAGTTGGCTGGTGGACGTGGGTCAGCAATGTATCGCACACGTAATAGACTCTACTGTCACTTACATTGGCAGCTGAAAATCAATATAAAAGGAGATATTTACAGCAAGGAAACCACATTTTGTGGGACCACCTTATGGAGCCAAACAGGTTACATGCATTTCCTATATATTCAATTCTGTACGTGCATTATTATTTTTTCTCTTATCCTCACATGCCAAATAAAACGAAGCCATCAGACGTGCATGCTCGTTTTGTAATTTAAGTCCCAACATTTCAATTTAACGCCATAATAAATCTGTCTCCTGCACTCAGTGCAGTGATGCTGTAACCTCTTCAAGGTGACATTGCATAACAAGGCCTGTGTGAAATATTCAGCAGGCTGCACAAAATGAATGAAGCACCCAAAAATACCATCTGCTCTCCTAGATAGTAAAAAAAATGCAAGTATTTTTACATATTTGCATTAGCATTGTTAATGTTAAAGGATAAAAATATCCGTTATTAAGGGATAAGATGGTTAGAAGTGTTTGTAAATGTGAGTGATGTGTACAAAATGTTTTTTTGTTAAGTAGGTCAATGAGCGTCACGGTCATCTTTGTTTTTAATAATCTGTATAAATATATTTATATGTGTATATATGGATAGGAAACGCATAGGATCAGAGCACGTAGTGATGTCAACTGTGACACACACACCATAATGTGTGTGTGTGTTTATATATAGTTCTGTTACCAGGCAAATATCGGATTAAATTGAATGCACCACTTTCATATACATTCACACTTGATATTTTAGTGGGCCCCCAAACATGAATGCAAGTCTTTAAATAAAGGAAATAATGCAATTTGTATCATTTTAGACCAAACCAAAAACGAATACACACATTGTAAGTATGTTGAAAATATGTAACGAGTTAAATTATCAAACTAAGCAATTGCACAAATCTCACGTTTCAGTACTAAAGGTGATTTTTATGAAAAAAAAAATCACAAACACATTATTCGTAATATTTGACTTTCCCGTTATGGGCAGTTGTTTAAAATAAACGTATAAGGTTTGGTAAAATATCTGTGCCTTTCCGTAACGTGTAATTTGCTCACACAAACCCACACTTGACATTCTCCACTATAAAACAGGCCTATTTGAAAGTAATTGCATTTTAGAAAATGCCCAATATTTAAATTCTAAATTGTGATGTAAATATATACTGCATAGAAGATACAGAGTATTTGTCTTAGAGCACCACGCAATGATACTTGAATTAAAGTGCTGGGATGCACATATTCTTCTTAAATGGCAATAAAATGACGAAGCGAAAAAAGATGAAGGTGAAAAAAGGGGCAAAAACCAATATACAACTCTACAATATCGCATTTTGAATACTATAATGTATATTGTTATCACACACATACACACAAATAAGAAAAAAATGTATCCGAGGCCAAAATATGAAGCGGAGAAGGCCTGATGAGGAGAAAAATACGCGTCAGCAACGGAATATAAACTGCTTTTTACATTTCATCATAGTTTCAATCGTCACTGAAAATATGGCTACATTTTTGCTCTACAAAACGACTTTTATGTGACATAAAAAGGCCTGAAAATTCCCGTTTTATTTTAAAATGATCATCAAGAACGTTATTTAATTAAGCCTAATATTAAAGTACAACCAAAACAATGTAAATACAGGACGGGTGGGGAAGAAACAACAAATAAAATGTAGAAAGAAGCAATATGAATACAATAAATACACGTCAGATGATACAAGTATTCAGAAATTAACATATTTGTACAGTACGTGACTGTAAAAAAAATCTAACATGTAATTTTGATAATAAATATGAATGAACGCACTGGACTGCAGGGTATTCAACTGGAGGCCCATGGGCCAAATCTGATCCATGAATGTTATCAGACTGTAAACTCGGGAACGAGTCATACTTTTACAGGAAATAAACGCCAGAGCATTCTTGTTATGGAGTTATCTTTGATGAGCAGCTTTGCAGTACATCCTTAAACACGGCAGAGCTCTCCTGTCAAATACGTCATCTAGAGGATCTTTGATCAGTGTTTCTGCAGTAGTTCTTAAAAAACAGCAATACTCTTGAGGATCTTTTAGTATTTTTGCAGTAGGTCCTTAAAAAAAACAGAAGTGCTGCTGTGACATATAGAGAATCTTTGACCAGCACTTTTATAGCAGATTCCTAAAAACAGATGAACACTCACATATAGAGCATCTTTGATTGGTGTTTTTAGCATAGGTCATTAAAAACTGGTCCTGAGCTTCCTGAAAATCTAACCATGAATTTAATTGAACATCCCTGATGTACAACAAGTTGGAGCAACAAGTATGACATGTTTGGTTAGGATTAAAACACATTTAGGACAGAAATTGTCATCAGCAAGATGTTGATTTGTGAAGACATCATTAAAATAAGACACTTTAGTTAGAATAGAATAGTCCTTTATTGTCATTGTAATAAGTACAACAAAATTAAGTTGTGCAGCTGTGACATGTAGAGGATTTTTGATCAGCGCTTTAATATCAGATTCCTAAAAAACAGGTGAACACTCGTCACTTAAACATAATCTTTGATTAGTGTTTTTATCATAGGTCATTAAAAACCCAGGGTAAACGCTCATAAGAGATCCTCAAGAGTATTGCTGTTTTTTTAAGAACGACTGCAGAAACACTGATCAAAGATCCTCTAGATGACGTACATAACACAAGAGCTCTGCTGTGTTTCAAGATGTACTGCAAAGCTGCTTGTCAAAGATAGCTCTATGACAAGAATGCTCTGGCGTTTAGAATTTCCTGTAAAAATATGACTTGTTCCCAAGTTTATAGCTGTCTAATTAAGATTATCGTTGTCTGTTGCAAGTGAGTGGTCAGCTTTGCTTCAGCAGCACGATCAATACTGGAGGATTCGGCTTAGAGTCCACTCCAATATTTACGTGCTGCTACAGTGAAGTGACCTGATGATAAGGTTGTCGATGCGTGGCTGGTATGGAGCCGATGGAATAAGGAAGATCCAGGAGACAGGAAGAGCAGGTCGGGCTTTACTGTGGCAGCACAGTATGGCCTGCATCTCAGTGTAACCCACAAACCATTCCGTGCTGCTACGGCATTGCCACAACATCACAAGCGTCGTCAGGTATCTACATAGTTCAAGCGCAGTGTTGACAACATGCTGCAGATCCCTCATCAGATACTTCCACTGTGATGCTGCAAAGCCTGAAACACACAATGGAGAAAAATAAATGAAGGTGAAGGAAGCAACTTGACACAAGACTTTCAATTAAATAGTTGCAGTTTGTTGTTGCTGTGGGAGAATCCAGGTCAGTACTGCCATGGTTTTATTTTGAAGTTTACTTTGCACTGAACAGAAGGTCACTGTGTGCACTTTTAATGCTGTGTAACTAACACTTATTTTTCTGCTATTTCATGCTGCTTAGTGATGATGATGAAAAAGACAATACACAAACACATAGTGACACATTTTCCTTAGGAATGACCCTTTGGTGGTGTCTAGTCAAGCCCGCCAAAGCTTCTCATTTGGCCTGCCGAACATCACCCAAATAATGAAACCATTTAATATGGACGCCCATGCTTTTATAGTTCAGGGTAGAGTGCCGGACATTCTGTCAACTCAACTATTTCGCTTGTTAGCGTCCTTTGTCACTTGCAAACGACTGTAATTGAAGAGAAAAGGGGAGTGTTAATGCAGCTGCAACCAATCAATGCATTACAACATTTTTATTGCAAATGTTGATCCAAAACGGCAGAAGGCATTTCCAATGTTGGGCTACTATAATCCCTTTGAATGAGTCGTATTCACACACAAAAACTAATTTGATGCAAGCAGACCAATCACAGTCTTTACAGTCTGCAAGGTTTTTCGGAGTTGCACGTCAAGCTATGCAAGGAGCGTCGCACGGAGCATTATCCAGGTTTCACAGCCTGAATTAGAAAAAGAAAGCGGTGATGTGTATACGTAGGTGTATTCAAGGGTCAAAATGTGTGGCGAATATGAAAAATGCATACATGTTGGTACATCTGTTGTATAATCATTTCAATGAAAATACCGGAACAGACGACATGTTTTAACAGCACAGTACTATATCCTATGGAGAGCAAGAGTGTACGAGGAGTGATTCCAATGCCACAAACATCATTGGATTGACAAAATAAAAAAAGTGTCTATTAGTTGTCCTTGTGTGTGAAGAACAGAAGACCATTTTAATAATTGATAGATTCATTAAAATGCATAGCCACAGCTCCAAAGTTGGTGGGGTGTAGCAATGCATTTACTCCATGTGGAACAAACACAGCTGAGTAGTGTAACAACAAGAAAAATTGTGAATAAAAATGAATTTAAATAAAGATGCCGATAATGGATGTTTGGTACCGAATGCCTTCACTATAGGAAATGTTGTATTAAGCTTTGTCATTTAATATAAACGCGCCAATGTCATGCAATAAACCATAGAGGACAAGAACTTAATGTAACTTAACATAATAGTCTTCTAGTAGGTCAGACTTTTATATTACCAGCAGAGGTCTCAATGGACCTGAAACCATGGTCATCAATTGGGCTGATGGACAAAGCCTAATAACAACACCCATTCTCAGACATCCACATAGCAAGAGGTGGTTTCTCACACTCACACACATCCATACTAGGAAAGGCTGTAGTCCAAGTGAGAAAGCACTACAATTTACATATGTGATGTGAAAGGAAATCCAGCAGGATGCACAAATAAAATGCAATGAAAAGCCTTTAACTTGTATCCTTGTCACATCTGCATTCAGAGTAGTTGCTTTAAAATGAAGATCCACTTTCATTTCGATGCACCTCAGAAGGGCGGGAAAATAGTGAGGACTTGTATAATCCAGCAAATGAACTGAATTGCAGATAATCAGGTTTAGAAATATAATGTGCTTTTAAAACAATTATAAAACGACATTGTTAATTCCAACTCATTAAAGTAAGTTATTAAATTCCATCATTTTTACTGGGGTCCCAATGTTATGGCTTCCTCTACAGGTTTCAATTTCCAGATGTGTGTGTGGGTTTTTTTTTTTTTTGGTTTTTTTTATTGGTGTTAATTTGTCACAGGAGAAATCTAGTCATGCACCATGCGCCGATTTCCCTCATTTTAGGGTATTTGTGGTCGGCCAATCCCCACATATGAAACTGATTTTATCCACCAATCTTATCTGTCTCAGCAAAGGTAAACAGTGTGCGACCATGTTGACAGTCTGGCAGTATTACACCCTAAAAGAAAAAAAGGGAAAAGGATGGCATCTTGTAATTTATTTGAGGGCAAATTAAGCCGTGGTGGGGCTGGAAAACAAAACAGTCAATACAACAAACCTCACTCGCCATTTAAGAAACCATGGCAGCATTTGAAGCTCGGAATCACGCAAAGGCTAGAGCCAAAACTTACATCACTACACAGAGTGTGGACAGTTAGAGCTGTATATTTTTCCAAATTGTTTATAAGACTGAATCAACTACCATATTCATTCATTCATTCATTTTCTATGCCGCTTGTCCTCATTATGGCCATGCGGGTATGCACGAGCCTATCCCAGCTACCTTCGGGCAAGAGGTATGGTACACACTGGCCTGGTCACAATGGATACAATGTTGATAAATACTTGTGTCCCTACTGGGAGGTTAAAGTAGAATACAACTTGAATCAATAACGATCCACAAGGAATCTACTCCAAATCATACAAGCTAAATCCACTGCTTAGCAAAATTTAGATATTTACGTACTGCTCACAATATTTCATCATATGTTAAAAAAAAAGTACTGGATAATTGAAGTCATTCCATCTTTAGCATCATTACCCTGACACTTGTTTATTGTACTCTGCAGTTCATTTCTTTACAATTCACAAGGCGCTATGACCTCACCCTGTAATGACTCTCTCCCACCATTCTTAATAAAAAGGAAGCATGCCCAGACATGTCAAGCTTTGAGGCTGAGCCCTTTTTTTTTTTTTTACCCATGACTAGGAGCGTCTGCTCTCCATTCAATTGCCTCAAAGAGTCACCTGACCTGGAGGTCGAGGGTCAGGTAACCTCTACACCAGGGCTCCAGACTAACTTTTTGTTTTTTGTTTTTAAACGAGGCGCACAGTGGCTCCCAACTTAAAATTTCAGGAGTGCAAGCGTACAATTTGGGGGTACACACTGAAATAAATGTATTCATTTACTTTCATTTTCAATGCGTTACTCATAAATACTTGAACAATACATGGCAACAACCCTGTTTCTGTCCCTAGCTTCTGGAAGGCCTCTATAGGCCCTGTGCATGCATGGGTTTTCTCCAGAGACTCCGGCTTCCTCCCCACATTCAAAAGGTTAGGTTAATTGGCGGCTCCAAATTGTCCATATATGTGAGTGTGAATGGTTGTTTGTCTATATGTGCCCTGTGATTGGCTGGCGACCAGTCCAGGGTGTACCCCGCCCCTCGCCCGACAGCTGGGATAGGCTCCAGCACCCCTGTGACCCTCGTGAGGATAAGCGGTACAAAATGAATGAATGAAATCAGCAAATTAAGCGGTTTCCACAAAAATAAAGAAGTGGCACGCTTTATTCAGGAGTCACTTGACCTGACAGGTCATTCAAAGTTAAATATATAGAAACATGAAAACTAAACATTCATCCATCCCATCATTTTCTATGTCTCTTATCCTCCCTACGGTCGCGGGAGTATGGTGGAGACTACTGAACTTGAATAAAACTTAACTTTCCCTGTGAGCTAGATCTCCTCCCACATCACCAGGCAACACCATAGCTTTCCCACTATAAGTGATGGAAAAAAAAATCTTGGCACTCCATCAAAACGTAATGGTTTTCCTGCTTGGTACACAGCCTAGTCTTTAACAAAGTTATCAGTTGTTATGCTGACAAACAGTGATGAAAACGTAACAAAAATGAGTCACAAATGGCAGCTAGTATATGAAACCGTTGCGCGCACGCACACACACACACACACACACACACGTATTGGTTTTACACTGCATTCTCTTGAACAGGCTGCCTGTCCCAGTTAATGAACAAGTCTAGTTGACGTGTTCATTGGGTTATAATGGACTTCTTATTGCAGTACATACGTATGTAGGCAACATGGCATCTGTAAAGCTGATGCTTATGCCTGTGTGCTGCTGTCAATGTCGAAGAGCTACACTTTTACACAATTTACACTTGTAAAGTCATTTGCAAAACTGGATGGGACGCAAAGCTTTGACTTTGGTAAACAACAATGAAAAGTGCTGTCAAGTCAACGCCAAACTGGTTTGGTGAGCACGCAAACAATCCTATGATGTGTAATGAGTATGGTGCCGACAACAAGGTCTGAAAACGAGGCGGATCACTGTGCCATTGCCTATTCGAAAATCACAATGCATGTAGAATATAGACAATTTAATAGACAACTGCCTTCATTCATATTTTTATCCTTAATTACTTAATAAGCTCCAAAGTACAAACCCTCTTAACTTTACATCACACATTTTTTTTATCCATGTCTTTCCCTGTATGAAAATGGTAACCTGGTGCATGTTAAACACAGGAAGTGGGGGAAAAAAATCAGTAATTTCTGAAACAACGAGAAAGAGTATAGGTAGTGTGATGTGACATTATACATGTTTGAAATCAACTAAACCATTACCATTTTTTCTGTCATTCAAATAGTCCAGAATTCACAATGTATCGGGGTAATATTAAAAAAAAAAAAAAAAATTTTTTTGGTTGTTGTTGGCTTGTCCACCTATATAATTTGAGTTACCTCACACTTCTTCCTGCTGCCACACAAAACACTAGCAATAAAAATGATGTCTACCAATTACTCACGCTTGACCGGGAGACTGCATTTTCAACAACAGTCTGAAGCTATGAAAATAATAACATTTAAAAGAGATTGTAAAACTCGTCTCCTACAAAAACACAACTTTTATACACATCAAATTCCTACTTACAGAGGCTAAAGTTAGGATCCATGCACACTTTGTAGTGTGCACCGCATGCACTGCATCCACACAAAAGCAAAGATGACAAAAAGAGGAAGCAGAGTGACAGTGTAAGTTGAGTGACACGCCCATACATGCGTGTACAAATTAAAGAGACACGCTACCCCCTCCAAAATGAATGACTAATCCAAATAGCTACGTACTGCTTTACGCTGCAAAATACACACTAAAAGTGGTGTACCTTGAATAGTAGGTGAAAGGTAAATGACAGCTTTAAGGAGTAGATCTTACATGCTATAAATAAATAGCACATATCAAAACAAACGGTTGGTAGAAACGCAAACATAACAATGAGGATGCATCTCGCGCTTACATCATCACCTTAAATGACCTACAACAGGAGTAACTAAAGTGAGGCCCGGTGGCAAATTTCGTTTTCATCCCGCAGCTCAGGCCCTCGGTATATTGCAAAAAACATAATTAATTCAGTGATAATGAGACATGCTGTTAAATATTACACTCATTTGTTTGTCACCTACCACCCAAAGATAAGAATACAATGTATTGTATTTTATTTAATGCTAAAGATATATCAAAGTGGCCCGCATCTTTTAGGTTTTCTGTAAGTGGCCCTTAGTGGAAAAAGTTTGGACACCCCTGACCTTCAGGGGAGTGGATATCCACCCTCTTGCACCACAACAGCCCATTTACCCCCCCCCCCCAAAAAGAACAAATAACAAGC
This sequence comes from Doryrhamphus excisus, assembly GCF_037039965.1. Lineage (NCBI taxonomy): Eukaryota > Metazoa > Chordata > Actinopteri > Syngnathiformes > Syngnathidae > Doryrhamphus > Doryrhamphus excisus. The sequence continues at coordinate 16,174,841 of NC_136368.1, read as the reverse complement.
AGCACCATTCAAGTGTAGTTCCCTCAAACATATAAATAAATAAATAACCAGAAACACATCATCCACAACATACTACGACTACACACACACACACCAAAAAGTGCAAAAGTCATAACAAGTAACTTCCCTTCAAAAAATGAAATACGTATAGATAATCAGGACATCATTCACAAGTACACTTAATCTCCAAAAACTAGAAAAAAAAATCACAAGTCATCACAATCACCGTCTAAAAAGAAAGCAATAAATTAAAAATCCAGGAGCACACAACCGACAACAAATTTACTCTCTCTCAAAATAAGCTGTATCTCACACACACGTGCCCTCTCTGAAAAAATACAATAAATAAAATAATATGCCGCATCACAACAAATGGACTCTCTGAAAAAATTAAATAAAATAACCAAATAACCAGAAGCACATCAATCACAGAACAGGTACTCCCTAAAAAAATACATAAATGACTACAACAAGTGTACTCAAGTTTACTCCCTCACCCAAATGAATGAATAAAAATAACCGCAAGCACATCAATCACGACACATGCAATATCACTCTCTGTCAAAAATAAAATAACAAGAAGCACTTCACGGGGAGACGGTGTGTGGCGCTACTACAAATACAATGGCATATATATATTCTTTTTTTTAAGAGCAGTTAAGCATATTAACACATGATAAATGAATACAATCATTTCGACTAAATAATCCTAACTCTAAAATATACTGCCTGTGCTATTTACATTACAGCAAATGTGACAACTTATTCTGAACGTCGTGCTACATGAGGACAACTGACAAGACCATGAAAAGAGTCTCCCTCCTTTCTTTTAAAGTCTGTGCTGAATGGTGCAGAAAGAGAAAAATTGGCGAGGACCGGGTATGAGGTGGCTACAACACGTGTGAACATGAAGTAGCAGGAGAGGGCACAGACAGTTTACCAGGAAACTAGAGTGGCGGCAGTGGTGATGGGAGGGGGCTTGGGAGTCCATTTTGCTGGAAGGGTCAGAGGAGAAGACACAGAGTGAGGAGTCACATAATGTCACACAGAGCATGCCGATGAACAAAAAAAAACACTGAACAGAAAAACAGGACGGCCAAACTTAATAGAGCTTAACAGGAATAATACGATCATTATGAAATCAAATGAGATAATTTCCAGCCATCCATCTATACCGTGGCTATGCTGCAGCCTATCCCAGCTGAGAGGGCAAGAGGCTTGAATGGCAAAACCATTCACACTCCCATCTTTGGACAATTTAGAGTAGTGGTCTCCAAAGTTATTTTTTTCTTTTCTTCTTCTTGGTAGAGCTACTTTTTTTTGTAACATTGCTTATTTCAAACTAAACCAAATGTGCATGTTTTATTGGGGCTGGGCAATACATCAATATTTTTTTTTAATAACGATATTTTTTAAAGCACAATATCAAAAACAATCAATATAGACTGGATTTGATGCAGAGGATTTTGAGCATCCCTTTGCTACGAGCAATCGAGAATCCCCGCTGAGATATGGAGGTGAAGAGGCTGCATAGCGGGAGTCAACAGAGAAAATACAGTATAAAGGTTTGCGGTATAAAGACGACATCAACCCTGGATATGATAATTAATGACACAAATTGTATCAAAGTCACAGACTGCTATGATTTGAAGCTATAATTATATAAAAACTAGGGTTGGGTGATATTTGAAAAATACCATCATATCGGTATAGAGATTCTTCCAATGATACCGGTATAAATGATAGAGCGGAGTTGATGGCTGCACGCTGCGATGGATACACAAATTGAATCAAATGCTGTCATTGGCTATGTTTACATGAGGCGTTTTTCTCTTTCCGAATGACCTTTCCGAAAACAATGGTATACATGGAAAGGAATATTCCAATCTCTTGTCTACATACACCGCTATAATCAACCAGAATAGTCAATGAGGCATGTGCAGTAAAACATAATCAACATCACGTGATACACACTTCCTCGAGTTTTTTTTTCCACTTGTTGGAATAACTCCGTATTGCGAGTTTTTCGTTCGTCCAGTCTTGAAATTAGTTTGGATCAAAAACAAACTTTCCGCAGCAGTCCAGTGCCGATTGTTCGCCTCCATTTTTAAAACTGAAGAACGTCTCGAGCTGCGTGTGACGTCATATCTGAGCATGCGCTGAAAGAAAGAATGCACCCGGGATAAATTTAAACAGGAAAAGATCAAATTCAATCTTGCTAATATTTTATAATTTAACTCGGGACATGTTTAAATATATATATATATATATATTTTTTTTTCATAAGACTGGACTTGTGAATAAAGTATAAAAGGATTTCGATTCTGTTCCACAGGTGGCGGTAATGCACACAAAAGCTGCTTGCTAACCGCCAATAAACAACAGAAGAAAAACACGACGGAGAAGAACACACCCTGACAACTTTCCCGTTTGACCTATTTGTTACAAGATACCGCAATCGGATTGAGGAAAGGAATATTCCACCCAAGTCAATTCAATTATGTATTAATTCGGATTGACACTTTTCTTTCGGAATGAGAATTAAACTTTAATTTTTGCTTGCAAGAGAATGACCCATACAGTATATACCATACATATGGAATGCGGCTATGTTCATTATATACATTAAATATAAACACATCACACAACACTACAGTGTGAATTGCTACTAAATCACACCATAAATACAAATTAGTAAGCACACTGTCATCACCTCCCTGGCCGCTCCCATTGACAGCTGTATAACAGCTTAGAAATGTAGTTGGAATTTTTACCTAAAAAGTCGAAAAACTTATAAAAACACAGACCATAGATAGTCATACGTTTTTGTTTTTACTTTAATTTTTGTTGTCCTTTGCAAAGTGCAAAGTGGAAATATCACAGCCTTGCCTTGCTCAATAATTGATAACATTCATTGTGATTAATTATTTTTGGAGCAATGAGTTTATTCAAATACGGCCCAACGTGATCCCCTCTCATAAAAGGTCTAATATAAATGTAATACCAAATATAATCATCACAGAATCTTAGCAAAAACTGACACACAAAACAAATCAAACAAGCAGAATTAACACATTTGGTGACCAAGAATGTGCCTTGAGGTTCACAATCATTTTTTTAAGTGACCGATAGTGCAAACCCGCTTAAATCTATGCAATTCTATAAAAAGACAGGAAGGCCTACTATTATGTAACATATTAAACTGAAGGGAAGTAGGAGGGGGGTTTCGGGGAGGCATATAATCATCAAAAGCATATATTTCGCTTTGTTGATTTTTTTTAATTCAACTCAAGTGGTTCTTGTTGATAAGTATCAATCATGCATCAAACATGAAAACACTGGTGTGGTTAAAAGTTGATTTTACTCTCAAACTGAATAACACGGGGGGATGGGTGGGGCACAGAGGGCAAATGACAAGTTTTACCCCACTACAGTAAATACTTAATAGAATAAAATTAATAGAAGAAAATAAGCTTTTGTTAGTGCCACAATGGAAATGAAATAAAAAAACAGACCTATGTATTTTACCAAAAGTGCATAGCCCATCCAAATGAACTCTGCCATGAAATACATGTAGGACAATACATGATTAAATTCATAATAATGTTAACAATAATACTATGCACATGTCAAGTGTGCTCAAATTTTATCATGGAAAATGGCAAATTGTGGGAAAACCAAGAATGTGCATAAAGTCAGAATGAGCCAAGATTTGGATGTTGGAATGGTTTGTAACGGTTGGGAAATAATAATATTTTTATAAATACTAAATATGCAGATATAACCGCTCATTGTGAAAAATACTATATTTACACATACATGTACACACACACACAACGTAAACAAGGCTAATATTTTTAACTACAAACTTCACTGACAGAGCTATTTTGTGTATTAATGAAACTACTTGCTTGGAGAGAAAAAAAAGTGTATAAAACAAATATAAAGGTCACAGGGATGTGGGATAGTATGCCGACCAAAGCTTTAAATAAATACAATTTTGACAGTTAAAAGTATTGTTAATGTAAAATAGTGAAAAAATTAGGTGAAAAATGATGTCTTTGTGTGCTCGTCTGGTGGTTGTGTATTTTCCCTCCTAAAGTGACTGGAGGTTCCGGGTGCATTTGTTGACACTGCGCCGCTCTGTCAAGCTGGCAGCTGTGTGCGCCTCCCGCTCAAACTGGCTCCGAATGGGGGAAAAGACTCCATTTAACTTCCATTCAAAAAAGTTTCGTGGGGCTGACCACCGCTGACGATTACAGACACATTATGAAAAGACAATTCACTTTGGAAAATGGCTACAAAAAATAGAGGCAGCGCTGTTTGACGCGTTTTCGCCTTAGCAGGCTAAGCTAGCATGCTAACAGCTACGAGGCTGGCCAAAGCGTCTCCCCCACCTTGGTCGCCTATTTCCCCCCCAAACAAGCCTCCTTCATCTCCGTCAAAACTACCCAAATAAAATCAGCAATTACCTGTCTCTCAGTGGGAGTGGCGCTCCTTCGTCTCTCCATAAACAGTTTTATTCAGTATCGATCTGCCCTACAAAAACAAAAAGAAGAAGAAGAAGAGCGGTTCTTTTCCGTCTCTCCTCCTGCAGCATCCTCGCTCAAAACGCAGCAAGCTCTGCCTGCTCGGGCGATCGCTGCTCACTCGAAAATGGCGCCGAAAGATGCACTCCTCATTCAAATTCGATAGAGCCTCCCGGCCCTCCTATTGGCTGGCGGTGGGCGGCAGTGCTTGTCGCTGATTGGACAGTTGGGAATGGATTCTCGGATGAGCTAAGGAGGGAGAGAGAGAGAGGGACTGGGTATTAACCCTTTCAAGCCCTCAACGACTTTTGCAAGAATCACACTACTTGGTGAGTTTACGTGCATTTAAAACCATTCTATATCCATTGCACCACGTTTGTTTCTATGATAGAAACATATGCAAAGCCTCAAAATAATCCAAAAGTTAAAACCTAAGAGCTGTTAGAGGAATGACCGTCTACATTTATGAAGTTATGAAATTCCATAGCTTCAAAGCAAGAGCAATTGAGCGCCTATTTTCTCAAAAGTGGAGCGAGCACGTGCAAAGATTTCTGGTTACCAAAGAGAAATGATGCTACAGTGATTACACACAGTCCTGCATGAAAGGTTTTTCGGTTGCGTTCTCAACATGAATCCTAATTTAATTTAGTTTCAAAAGTCAGCGTTTTATTGCTGACATATTGAGCCTGTGGACACGTGGAGCTCAACGGGCCAATTGGAGAACCTTTGGGTTGTCACTCCCACAGCTGAGTTAGTTATATGCGCTATCAGGACTTTTTGGTAGAGTGCAGAATTCATGCTTCTATTTATCACAGCAAGTATTTTACGGCCTGAAACAGCAAAACAGCCCAAGACCATCATACTACCACCACCACTTTAATATGGTGTTATATTTATCACATTCATTCTTTATGCAAGATGCAATTGGACACACACCTCCCAAACAGTTCAACTACATATATACCTCGTTAGAACACCGATTATTTTCCCAAAGGTCTTCGGATCATCACAATGTTTTCTGGCAAAATTGAGACGAGCCTACGATTGGTTTTCGTCTTCGGAGCACTTGTGAGTGTGACCAATGACACCGGAGTGGGCGTGCCTGGAAGCGGGCCGTGGGTGGAATAAATTAAAACAGACCGTTTTGGAAATCCAAGGAAATACAGCTGGAATAGGTGCAGATTCTGGAAGATGTCGAAAGCTTTCTGTGTGGGTAATCATGTGTAGCTGCTCTATAGGAGTCCACAACTCAATAAAAATGGCCTAAAATGAGCATAATAGGTCCCCTTTAACTGAGGCAAGTGAGGCCTGCATTTCTTTAGATGTTGTCTGGGGTCTTTTGTGACTTGGATGAGGGGTTGCTGTGCCCTTGGGGTATTTTTGGTTGGCCGACCACTCCTGGGAAGGTTCACCACTGTTTTACTTCTTAATGAAAAAAACATGACTTCTCAAAAGATTACGAAAAAATAAAAAGAAAAGACTTTTTCAGAAAATAAAAAGATTGTAAGATTATGTTAATTCATTCATTCATTTTCAACCGTTTTTCCTCACGAGGGTCGCGGGGGTGCTGGAGCCTATCCCAGTTGTCTTTGGGCGAGAGGCGGAATACACCCTGGACTGGTCGCCAGCCAATCACAGGGCACATATAGACAAACAACCATTCACACTCACATTCATACCTATGGACAATTTGGAGTGGCCAAGATTATGTTTTCTAAAAACAATTTATGTTCCCTCTAAAAACAATTATAATTTTCTAAAAAAATATTTTATTCATATTACTATTTTCCTGAAATATAGCTTCATTCTCACCATACAATTAGAGGATTTTGTCCTTTTTGTGTGTTTGAATAATGCTTCTTAAACAAATCCAGGCATATGCAAGAGGTGCATTTTACTTTTATTTCATTCTAAATCATCTTTAGTGCATTTGTGTTTTTTATGGCATCAGCAGGTAGTAAAAAAATGTTTACACTGGAATGAGACAATCAGGGAAAGGCCGCACATTGTGTGTGTATGTGTGTGTGTGTATACATGCTGGTATAATATGCACAATGGGACGAGGAGGGTGGGGGGCGGGGGGTGAAAAAAAACTCACTTGTTTACAGATAAACTGGTTTGGACAGGAAGTCAGCAAGGAGGAGCTCCGTGTTGTTAAACAGGCATGTGGAGAGGCATGGATGAGCCAGCAAAAACGCCATACGGAAGACACACACACACACACACATATATCTTCAAATCCACATTGGCAGTCGTAGCATATCAGCCTTGCAAGATAGTACAGTATAATATGAAAACCATATTTTTCCCCTCTCTCCAGCAAATACACTGCGACCACTTTAGAAGTCTCTCCATAAGTGACATTAACAAAAGCCGCCGTTTCTCAGTGTCACTATGGCAAAAATGTACAAGACTTAAAAAGTCCCTCGAGGTCGCGGGTCGACCGTGTTAGTGGTGCCAGACAGTAGCCAAGCCGAGGCGCGGTGAAAACACTGCTACTACACAGTCCCATCCTGCATTGTGTCACCGTCACATGCGCGCACACTGCCCTCCATTAGGGCAGGAGTTCCTTATGACTCACGAAAACACAAGTCACATGCCACTACACACAAATGAACCATGCTACTCATCCATAGCAGCTACTTTACAGGCCCTTGCCCTTGTCTGCTGCTGCAGGCCAACCCAACAGGGTCTTGTGTTTTGTAGCGACTGCTGGCTAGCTCCAAAGTTAAGATGTAAAGGGAAATTGTACAATATAATTACATTTTATGTCATAAGTCTAGCGTGCGTGTTTGGGTATATCTCAACATTCCGGCCGGGGGGGTTGTACTAGTGACCTTCACACCATCACCAGACATGAGACTGCTTCATACTGAATGAGAGTCGCTCACAAGCTCTGTTGTTGCACTTCACTCTTTCACATTTTTTTTTCAAAATCTATTAATTAGATGATGCATTGCGTGTGAATTCTGAAAAGCTGAAGCAAAAATGAAATGCTTTGAAAAAAATAAAATAGGTTTACAATTAAACAAAATAGACAATAGACAATTAAAATAAAATAAGTAGGTTGATCTCAAATCAGGAATTGAACCAACCATCAGACCACTGGTCTGGATCCAAGCACGTTACCGGCTGCGGTACACAACTTTTACAAATTTTCCCCAGATCGGGGTAGAAGTAGGGCCTGTCGAATTAGTCTAGTGCGATCTCCCATCATGCTTTGCGGCACTGCTCTTTAAATAGTTGTTAATATTATCTGTTTAATGTTGTGTATTCATTTTCAAATATTAACTCATGCTAAATGTGGGAATATTTTGAAAACTTCTCAATAGGTAGTTCACTTTTCCCCAGTGAGCTGAACACTTTGATGACGGATTTGTTTGAATTGGTTAAGAAATTAAGTGCTTTATTCACACAATAAATCAGTTAATAAATTAGTCAAAATATATGCATATTTATTGTATTTCTGGCCCAAATTAAGCAATAAAATGGCTAAATAAACAAAAATATAAATATAAGGCATTCAGAAGATGCATTCAAATACATGTTTTTTATATGTAGTATTCCACACTGGTCACTAGGTGTCAGTGATGTTACATTGATCAGATAATAGCCACTACAGGACTACTCCATGTAAATCTCCCATGCTAACATGTCTTAATTGGCTTATTGGCTAATATGAGTGTAATGATGACTATAGGGGTGTTATGTCATGTCCAGAGGGCTGCAGTAATGTTTAAAACTATCAAGAAGGTCTTAAACAAGTTATCTATGCTCGATCAAAATATTTGATCTATAAATAAGGGATCCTACTCCGTGGAAACTCACTTATCATGGTCGGGTCTGGAACCAATTAACCAGATTATCGAATGCAGGAAGAACATGAACTCACATTCGTCAGTGCAGCGAAAGGAGAGCCCAAAAAACACAATAAAACAGGTCTTCCTATTGCATGAAACCGTTCGGTTGGCAACACAATCTCAACTTTAATAGGAACTGGATGTACGAACCCCCTTAGCACTACAATGCAAGCAAAAACGTTGAAAAGGGATACATTTTGGACAACACACTTCCGATTGGACCTCTGATGAATATATCAAATAGTTAAAATATTATTAATTATATTATTAAATGTGAATAAAATGAGGACATTTGTTTGCATAAAACACATACACGTTTTATAGATGTTAGTCAATTCATTTTCAAGATAATACATTTTAAAGGCTGCTGCTTTGTTCTGGAGCCCTTTGACCTGTGATGTCATTACAGTAAGACACCCTGCAAAGACGCTTGTCAGCATATTGATTTCTATGTAATAGTTTTCAGAGAATTTTTGCAAGTATTTGGAGAGAATTCCTAGACTGTAACGGGACGGTGCAGTAATGCCACTGTTGAAGGTGTTTCTCTTTTTAATAGGCTGAAAGACAAAAAACTCAAAAACAACAACAAAAAAGTGCCATCGAAGTGGTTGTTGTTATGCCCGGTGTATTTGAACTACAATGATTAGGATGTGACTGAAGCTTTCCGCTGTGCCTATAGAATATCATTCTATGACTTGTACAGTGCAAATTTTGCTACTTCCTGAATGTTGCATTTGTATAAGGAAGGCATTTCTATGTTAGTTGCATTTAGAAGAAACTTTCAGGGGTAAAAATTTAAACAGTTACAGACACTAATAACCAACCTGTTGATTGACAATACCATTGATTGGAAACGGTCGAGATCCGGCGAAGGAGCGAGAGGGGCTACTGTGGCCCCGCCATGCAACCCAGTGAGGTGCAGCTCGTCCTGCACAGCCACTAACTCCTCCAAAAATGTAGTAAAAATTTAAACAGTTACGGACACTAATAACCAACCTGTTGGGCTTATAACACGTTGATTGACAATACCATTGATTGGAAACGGTCGAGATCCGGCGAAGGAGCGAGAGGGGCAACTGTGGCCCCGCCATGCAACCCAGTGAGGTGCAGCTCGTCCTGCACAGCCACTTACTCCTCCAAAAATTTAGTAAAAATTTAAACAGTTACGGACACTAATAGCCAACCTGTTGTGCTTATAACACGTTGATTGACAATACTATTGATTGGAAACAAATGATGTTATTATTTTTATTATTATTATCGAGCTTGAACATACAACTATGCCACAAGGCACCACGAGACTCCTTGTATGACGTTGCAGCGCTCCACTAAATTGATGGAAGCCACCAACTTTGAAAGAAACCAACTTTGCTCACATTTTGGAACCTGTTTACATACATGTGGGGAGGTAATCTACGTGTCGCCTGTATGTGTTTAAAGAAAAAAAAATCCTGTTTGGGATAACCTTTAAGACCGATTGTTGGACCAGTAGCACTGCTAAACTTAAAAAATGTGACATTGTTACATTAAAACTCTATTTTTTATTATTTTCTAAGGGACAATATGTTTTGCAATACAAACAAATGGACCGTATAAACGTCACTGTGTTTTTGAGCACACCATTCCCTCAAATAGTCAAGGTAAACATCTCTGCTTTCTTTTTCTCCAGGCGAAATTTCAAGACACCCACTTCTGACACAATAGTAAAAAAATAATAATGGGCGTTAGAGCAAATGAGCAACACATTAGCACAGCTTATTCCCCTTTCTTGGTCTTTTTAAAGAACACAAAGAGCCCTGCTGAGAACTTTAGTGAGACCCTCCATTGATGTCTCCTTGCTTCCCTTCCCCCCTCCAACTCTGATGGGACATCTGTAGCAGCTGCCCCCTTGTGCTGCTGTCAGTGTGTATGCGTGTGTGTGAGGTGGGGTTAGATCGGGGCGTGTTATGACACCTCCCCCTTTGGAGAGGTCCAGGCCGCACACTTGTGGGACATCACATTTATCAATGGCTAATAGTCGCTAGCAGGTCACCCTGAAAACACAACAGAGACCTTTGGCCTCTCCTTAGCATAAGCACCCGTGAGGAGGCCCCCTCAAATTGCGTGCTCCATCAATATAATAAATATAAAAACCCTTGTTTATGTATTAGATATTGCGGTATTAAAAAAAAAGACACGTGCTTTCACCTCATCCCGTGACAAATAAATTGCAGAGCGTGAGGGTACCGCTAAACACAAGTCACATGCTCGGCATGCCTGCTCAGATATTACAGCACAAGACACTTTCCTCACACTGCACTCCACAGTAGATGTCTCCAAGGCCAAACACATTCAAAATAAGAGACAATTCAAAAAAACATGCACTGGTATGCTTAACTGAATTTCAGAACACATTTTCCCATAGGATGTCATGGAAGTAGAAATAACCTGTTCCAGGGTCAAACTATGGCCATCACAAAGTCAGCCATAAATATTACTTATTATTATTAACCGATTTTGGGGAAAGGATTGTAACGCATGTTGCTTAGCTTGCTGTGGTTGAAGACTAGAATGGATGTAAATAGCGGCGAGCGAGCGCATCTGCTAGCTAGTCACTACAGAATATTTACACAAAAAAAGTTTGAAACGTCTTTGAATTTTAAAAGAAGGGCGCAAAAACCTGACGAGCCAGACAAACAGAGGCGAGTATGGTAACTTTTTTGCATTGTAATTTGTTTACTTTGAAATGCTGCACCTTTGTTACCTACCTGGAGTGTTGAAAACACTATGCTCAGTCTGAAAAGTTGTACGATAACTATTGTTATGACATTTTGAGTATGGCATTGTTTACTTTTCCAAGCTAAATAGTTCTATTTACTTATCTGTGCTTGGAAGAGACGTGTTAATAGGTTAATAGGTGACTCTAAATTGTCCATAGCAATGAATGTGATTGGTTGTTTGTGCCCTGCGATTGACAACCAGTCCAGGGTGTACCCCGCCTCTCACCCGAAGACAGCTGGGATAGGCTCCAGCATATCCGTGCCCCTAGTGAGGATAAGTGGCACAAAAAATTGATTGGATGAATGTTATTCTGTTGACTTTATTTTTGCCACTGCCTTCCAGCATGCTTGGTGATGTGATGTGCTCTTTCACACATTAGAATGCACTTTCATATAATTGCCATTTTTATGTTGTAAAGTAAGATTAATGTCTACATCAACAAATCGAATCGTATGTGAGTGTGGACAGGCCCTAAATTACGCTTCCTGTCCCTCACTTAATGCGTTCCGTGCGGGAAGTTGGTATGCCTCTGTACCGTACTGAAAGTTCCATACCAAAAAAAAGTTCTGCATGAAGAACAGAATCAAGGACCTCAGCAGTGGGTCTCTACTAAATATACTTCCAGTTTTCTCTCTCTCTTTATTTAGGCAAATATTATTTTCAATAACTCAAATTATGCATTACGTTTAAGCTTAAATTAGTGTTTGTCATGACATGTAATATATTTTTTTGCTGTCCACGTAGTGCATTTAAAAAAAAAACGCTTGCTCTTGTTTTAGTGTTTCTTCAAGTCTGAGCCCAGAAACGATTTACAAGCAAAAACGGACACACCCGTTTTTATTGTGAGTGAAACTATATGCTTTGAACTGCATCTTTGTCACATGTTTGAAACTAAACAGCAGCTGATGATTTTGGATGTCCCTATGAAAGCCAATGAAAAATGTGTTTGTGCTTATATTTGCCTAGCTTCTAATTAGGTACGATGCACAATGGTATGATAATAGCACCTAGTGTGTGTTTACATGTGTACGTAAAACTGCCTAGATAAAAAAAAAACATAACATATGTATTGTAATAAGGTAAACACGATAAAATACAGCTTTTGTCAGTAAACTACACTTAACTGCTTGTCAGTAAAAGAGCACAGTTTGGGTGAATGCTGCTAGAATGTAAACAAAGTCCTTCTCTTATCTAACAGGCAATTTCTGAACATTACAGTTCTTTAAAATGTGGGTTATGAGTAAAAAACAATACAACATTCTCATTGTAATGACACAACTGGCTAAATTGCGTTTACTTAACAGATAATTTTCTCTAAAAGACTATCCAAAGCTATAAAAATCTAATTGAAACCATCCCAAAGAAACAAAACTAATAATCTATTCATTTGTCCCCTTCCCGGACTACAATTGAGAGCCACTGCGGAAGTCCCGCCCTCAGTCTCTCCTGCTAAGTACCTGGATGATGTAACCACTTTCCAAATATAGCGTGTTGCCGATGGCTGGGCGGCCTTCCCATTGGTCGTGGCGGCTGTCGGTCAAGTGACGTCACCCACCCGGCGGTGTTATTATTGTAAACAGCCCGCTCTGACTCTCCTCTCCTTCCACCGACGCTCCAAGCAGACTACTCAGCGCAAAGCCCCTTTGTTCACGAAAACACGGCCGAACGACCCGTCGCTCGACCTACCACCATAAACGCAAAGTTAAACATACACTTAAATCGCTGACATTAAGGGATTAATTAAAAAAATCTTGTTTCTTTGTGCGTGTGTCGATATCCGGGGTCCATTAAGCCGGCGCGTGCTGGCTGGCTGACAACAATAAATATAAACATTCGCGTTGCAACTGTCATAAACTGAAGTTTTAAAAAGAATTATTACAATACAGTATTTTGTGTGTCAGGATGATATCATGCAACATAACAATTATAGTCAGGTTGACAGCCTCAATGGCTGCTCAATGGAAAAAAAAAGTGCAACTTCTCCAAAGTGCGTGCGCGACATATCACACACCACTATTGCGCGTCTTTTATGTCACATACATTTACTTTGTGTGAGCGGTACTCTAATAAATGGTACTTACTCGATTAAAAAGGAGCCAGTAGATGCTTCGTGTAGTAGTGCTCGCCTGCATCTCCCCCTCTCTTGTGTCTCCCCCACGAGTGGGTGACACCCTCTACTTCCACAGCCCCCCTCCCTCCAAGTTTAGTTGACAACAAGGTCTCTCTCTCTGCAAGTGCAGCTTCAGCAAAGCTTCAAGGAAGTTGTTTCTTTTGTTCCAGTATTTTGGGTTGCGTCAATATTGCGAAAAAGAGGAGGGAGGGAGGGAGGGAGGGAGGGAGGAGGTGTTGGTGAGGGAGGCGGAGATACTTGCAAGAGGGAGGTTAGAAGATGAAGAAAACACACACAAACACACAAAGAGCGCACTAATTCACAAGGCGAATGCACCACCCTTCTATTCATCAGTGTATATGCGCATGTGTGGGACGACCCCAGAAGCCCTGGGTGAAGGAACGCGGTACAAGGTGCGCCTGCAGTTGCGCTCAGTGCGAAGCGAGTTGAAGAGTTTGTGCAGAGCTGCACCGTGAACGCAACACTCGGGCTAGCTTTGCCTGCATCCCCAAGTTCGGCTAAAAACTTTACCAACTATATATACGTATATGTGTGTATATATATATATATATATATACTTATACATACACATACATATGTGTGTGTGTGTATATATATACACATATGTGTGTGTATATATATGTGTGTGTATATATATACATACATACATATGTCTGTGTGTTTATATATACATATATGTGTGTGTATGTATATATATATATATATACATACATACACATATATATATATACACACACACACACACACACACACACACACGCAGGTCCATCGATAAGATGGAGCCCCCCACTCTATACTATTACAGTGGCATTGCATCAGGGAGTTGTAGGGAGTCACTGAGGTCACTCAGGCAGAATCAAGACACAGCTTCCTCTGCTTCCATATTGGCGCCATCCCCCTGCAATGGACATCAGCACCTTTATTTTGACACAAAAAGTCAGACGTTTCCATAAGCATACATTTATGTGCATTAAAAATCCAAAACACATCTATTCATGTTTTATTCTATCAATGAAACTCCAGTAGAAATGTTGTTTTTTTTTCCTGTAAGAAATGGTGGAAATGGACATAATCTGTTTCAAAGTTGAAGTGTGATTCTAATTTAACATGATCAAACAAGTGTAAAAATAGGTTAACTGCTGTCAAAACAATGTTTAAAGACGATTTAAAAAAACATAATGCTCATCATTCATCATATTATTTTAACATAGACTTATGTCAAAAACATTTGCCTTGACAAAATATTATGCTCACGTTAGGAAGTCATCAGCTAATGATGTTTAGCATAGTGGTGGTAACCATGGTCTGGTGCTGCATGGGTGCTGCCTGCACTGGAGAGCTGTGGTTTATTGAGGATAAACATGAATTCCAATATGTACTGCTACATTCGGTCACAGAAACTGGACAGCAGTTTTCCAACCTAACGAGGAGGCCATGTATACCTACAAGATGAAAAGTGGCCATGCCGAGGAGCCTGAAGGTAATGGAATAGACCAGCATGTCTCCTCCAGACCGGAACCCTAGTGAAAACCTGTGGGGCACCCTCAAGCAGTGGGAAGAATGGTGGAGGATGGCAAGATCTCCAACATCCACCAGTAATGTCATCATGGATGAGTGGACGAGGATACCAGTAACAACCTGTGCAGCTCTGGTGAATTCCTTACCCAAGAGGATGAAGGCGGTTCAAGGTAACAATGGTGACATTGGACAACTGTACATCGTTTACTTTTGAGAGAGACTCCACCACTCTCTCTCTCCAATATCCATACAATCCTGGGTGAATTCTCATTTACTGGTTGCTGTGATCCAATTCAGTGGCCTATGACTCTCGTAGATCTTTCACACTGGGCGCTACAGTTCCAGATCACATGTGACAAAACACTTTGGCACTGGATTCCGGAAGAATGAACACATATCGGTCCATCCTTACACTTTTAAATGTTGGCTTTTGTTGATCAACTTCAGCCAAGCCATGGTTCTATTGGAAGATTAGCGTCATAGCAAATGGATGGACGGATGGCTCCCAGTGGTAAACAAGCAATTTCATTGGCTCATTATGAGTGAAATCCCTGTGTTTGCTATCACGTTAACCGTAATACCTGAAGTAATTACGCCGGCAAACTACCGCTGCGATCGTATGATCGTGTGATGATATGTTATTATTGTCAGTTATTACTAATTATTACTTAATTGGTAATTGGTAATCCACCATTTAGTGTTGGCTGCTATAGACTGAATAATGTATTTGATGTCAGTGTGACAATAAATTAAATAGAAATGTCATATGAGAGACACTGGCAATGTGGCTTTTTCTTTCCATGAACTCAAATTAATTCAGTATAGTTTCATACTCTACTGAATGAATGAGTGAGTTTGACTGCCAAGATGGAGGATTATATACCCAAACTCACCAAGAGGTGATCTGACTTTTACAACAAAGCATCAGAACTTTCCCGGAGATAGGGGCATGTGCTTTATATACAAATAAAAAGGTAATAACACAAATGTTTGTCGGCGTATAAAATAAAATAAATACAATTACAAAACAACAAAACATGTTTTAAACATACTAGTTAACCCCTTTTAAACTTTTTTTTGTTCTCCTCTTAATGAGTAACCTATATTGGCAAAGGAGTCAGTGACAATAATGGCTATGTGTTAACTTATTTTCAGTGGATAGTGGATTTTTACTGCTATACAAGCTATGAGGTAACTACTCTAAAGTATATTGAAATTTATTTTATATAGTATTGTCCTTTGAGGAGATACAATACAATTTTTACATCTTGTAGTACATTTCAGTTGAGTAACTTCCCTAGATCAATATTGCCCATTCAAATAAACTGATGGACCAAATGTCAAATAGCAACTGTTTTCATTTGATATGTTCTAGAAGTATAGGGGGGCCAAGGAAGGGGGCCATCGAATCAGGCTGTTTATGAAGTGGGTCAACACACAGAGACTGGCTGGTTGGTGACTCGGAACGTCGCTTTTCTTCATACACAAAAGAAGAGAAGACAAAAAAAAAGTTCTTGCCCTCAGTTGTGGGGTAATTAGAGACTGTTTGCCCTATTTGTCCCCTTAAACAAACAGCTGGCCTTTTAGTTGAGAGTACAAAGCACATAAATGAACCTCTCCAATTGTACTTTAAATGGGAAATTGCTAGGGTCAAGGGTGCATCCGTTATCCACCTAACTTTTACCCTGTCATAGATTTGTTGGAATATTTTGCCAAAGTATGAAGGAAAATGTATATAATTACAGTATGATTACAAAACAGTGAGTTTAGTTGAACTTTATTCTACTTTTTAACAATACACTCATCATATTTTTAATTAATCTTCTCCTACAAATCCATCAAAGTCCTCATCTTCTGTATGGCAATTTCGCCATCAAATATACCGGGTTCCCTCTCATCATTGTCGTAGTCAGTCTTGTCATCAGGTGGCTATTCAGCAATTCAGCTTTGTGAAAGCTCGGACAACAGTTAAAGCAAATACCTTAGCTCAAGCCGCCACAATCCATTCACATATGGTGGCTCCCTCCCAGTCTTAGTAAAGGTGTGTCTTCAACTTCATCCATTCAATCTGCCTGAAAGACATGAGATATATTTTCTGAATTAGTTTAAATGGCTTCACTATTTGTCAGACACCTACAGTTTAATTACCATTAAATGTTTGTTTTGAATAAAGAGTGGTTTTTACAAGAACACCAGTCAATAAAGACTTTATAATGAGACAGTTTGACCCTGGAACAGATTCTTTTTCACAGAAGTCCTGTGCAGATCAAATAAGCGATCCACCCATCCATCCATTTTCTATACCACTTATCCTCGTTAGGATCATGGGTGTATGCTGGAGCCTATTCCAGCTGTCTTTAGGCAAGAGGATTGAGAGGACACCGTGGATTGGTTCGCCATCCAATCACAGGGTAAATAAGCCAAACACAAAAAAAGGAAATTAAAGCACATAAATTACATCGTTATATGTCAGGCCATAAAACAGTAGAAGGGAAGGAGTCAGCATAAAGATCGCCCATTTGATAAAAGATTTTACATTCGAATAGAAACATTTAGTTGCATCATGGCTCAGTATAAAAACACAGTATAAAAACAAAATTTCTATTAAGTCTAAGGCTGCAGAAGGTTTACATGAAATGCAGAGGAGGTCGTATTGTGGGAAACTAAATGAATGAGCGGTGCTATCTGGCATCACAGGGTATGGTGACACAAAAAGCACAACCTGATAAGCCAACACAATAATAGTACACTCTCAATGCACAATGGTATATGCACAAAAAGCGTCCTGGGCTGGTGTCTACATGTGGTCTTTGTGATAACTCCCCTATCCTATACAGTAGAGCATCATAGAACATAGAACTCAACAGACCACACCAGTACTGCATACCTTTTTAGTATAAAAATTAAATTTTCACAGTTTTGGAAACGAACGTGCTTCTTTTTTTATGAATGTGTTAATTTTTTTCTTCTAGCCTTGATTAATTTTAACTTCACAACTAAAAGTAACTTGTAAATCAAGGAACGTAAATTAAAATGAATTGTTGTTCCTCAGTAGGTTGTTGCCAGGCAGAATTTGTGCTGGAACAGAAAAGTACGTTTCACTGTACTATAAAAATTAGATAAGACAACAATTGCAGTAAAAACAATAAGTTATTCACTATTAAATCACTACTTTATATTATTTATAAAAGGCATACCATATGCTATATCATAATATGAAAAATGCTAGTAAATATAGCACTTTTGTATTGATTTCCAATGTAATTTTTATCAATTCATCTGAAGTATGACACATGGTCAGCATCCAACACCTTTATCTACCTCTGTATGCGCTTTAACATGTTGCAGTTCAGCTGTGTTACACTTGCCGTAGTGTACTTTACAATGAACTCATCAGTGGTATGAATACTGACTCCAACCCACTGTTACAACATTGGTTCTGTTGCTTCTGTGCTGTGTAATATACTTGTTAATAAACACCCATCGGGTCAAAACATCTATGATGTGCTTTCCACTTTCTCATGCACTCCAAATCATTATTACAGTAAAAAAAAATGTTGTAATTTAATGTTTAATGTTCACATTTGAGAAATAAGTCAGTTTCCAATGAATGTGCTGAGACAAATATTGCAATATTAACAGTAGATATGTCCTTAAGCTGCCCTATTTGAGTCTCATTTTGTTCTGGCACTTTTAGCATGTGTATGGTAGTCATGATAAAGGCAGGGAAGACACAAAAGTGAGTGAAACATCAACTGCTGCTCATAAGCGAGGCCTATGACTAACATCGGAAAAAAGAGTAGGAGTGCGCTTGTGCCAATGTTGCCATACCAATACTGCAGCAAGTGAGTGGACAGTGACTGAATCAGGCATGGATACACTGAATAAGACCAGAAATAGCTGTGCTCGTGTGCATGTGTGTGGCTTATGTAAACATTTACATCATGATGAGCACCCCACCCCCACACGCATGCTTGGATTGTATCTAAACATGTTGCATGTGACAGGCCGGCATGCTGATCATATATCACGAACAGCGTGAGAGGAAAAGCATGTTTGCCTGCCTTGTTTCTAAAATGAGAACGATATGAAGATACATGCTTTTCATTGCACAACAGTAATATACAATTATGTAATAATAATAAAAATTACTCCGGTTTCCTCCCACATTCCAAAAACATGCTAAGTTAATTGGTGACTCCAAATTGTCCATAGGTATGAATGTGAGTGTGAATGGTTGTTTGTCTATATGTGCCCTGTGATTGGCTGGCCACCAATCACCACACACCACCACCACACGCCACACAATTGCCAGCCAATCACAGGGCACATATAGACAAACAACCATTCACACTCACATTCATACCTATGGACAATTTGGAGTCACCAATTAACCTAGCATGTTTTTGGAATGTGGGAGGAAACCGGAGTACCGGGAGAAAAACCCCCCACACACACACGGGGAGAACATACAAACTCCACACAGAAATGCCAGAGCTGGAAATCGAACCTGTGTCTCAAATAGCATACTATTGTTATAATTGACTAAATACTCAACAAGCTAAATACGCAGTTGATACATTATGACGGTCCTACAACTATATTGTCACCTTGTATTTTTTCCACATACCTGGTTATCTTCATTGCCGAATACGTTCTTTTCCGTCTGTTCTGGTGAAACGAGGCTTGTAAAAATGAATGGACAAGTTTGCAAGTGAATATCGGATTAAAAATGGAAAAATGAATGGAAACGCTCCAAACGTGTTCCATCAATCAGTGTTCTTCAGCACATAGCCCGCCCCTCAGTAGATCCTGGAAATTGGTAAAGTCGTCCTCCAATACCAGGGGAAAGTTTTTAGCCCGGTAAAATCAAGTGAGATGTCAAGGGATGTGCTGCAATATCGAAAGACAAGGGCACACACACACACACACACACAGTCCTCAAAATGACAAATGCTCCCATAATAACAGTGCAAGGTCAAAGGTCGTGCCACACAATGACAGCAAGACAAGCAAGAGCACACACCACACAGTTTTATGGTGAAATGATCCGAGATATATTTTTCTTGAGTGGACCAGCCAAAATGTTCTCTATGATAAATGTCTCCACAACACACAACAATGTCAAGGGTTGTGCTGCACAAAGACGGAATGACAACACACACACACACACACACACACACTGTCAAACCGGGTGAAAGGATCTCATTAATTAATTCATTCATTTTCTACCACTTTTTCCTCACAAGGGTCGCGGTGGTGCTGGAGCCTATCCCAGCTGTCTTCAGGCGAGAGGCAGGGTACACCCTGGACTGGTCGCCAGCCAATCACAGACCACATATAGACAAACAACCATTCACACTCACATTCATACCTATGGACAATTTGGAGTCGCCAATTAACCTAGCATGTTTTTGGAATGTGGGAGGAAACTGGAGTACCCGGAGAAAACCCACGCATGCACGGGGAGAACATGCAAACTCCACACAGAGATGGCCGAGGGTGGAATTGAACCCTGGTCTCCTAGCTTTGAGGTCTGCGCGCTAACCACTCAACCGCCGTGCCGCCTGAAAGGATCTCATTCTAGTATTTTTCTTTAATGTGGACCATATAAAATATTGCTGTAAAGACATATCTCTAGCCAGGTTGTTCTAGTGGGAATCCTGGGTTAAAGACAACACTTCCTGCTGTGGGAAAAAGGCTTTTTTTGGGTTTGGACTTTTTTTTTTTTTTAAATGACATTGTTAACACTTCGGTTTTGAGTTGAAAAGGCTCCCGTGCTCTGCATATTATTTATGGACGGCCGTGAGTCACAAACCTAAAACCCCACCTCACACCCTCACATCACCACGGCCAGCCCTCCTTTCATTCCCTTCCTATCTCTCATCCTGTGTCCCACACTATTCATACTGAGTCACTTTGACACTGACGATAAGAAACACTGAATCAACTGCAAGATGTCGAAAAAGTCTCAAACGAGGGGTTAAGAAATGTCCACGCATCTTCCCATCTGAGGTGGATGCTGGCTGTGAGTGTCTGCTTTCAGATGGCAGGCATGGCGGGAGCACAGTGTGGAGCACAGCACAGCCAAGTGGACGACAACGGAAGCATGCAGAGACACAGGTGGCCCTCCTTTGACAACCTATGACACACAAATGTGTGAGTGGGTTTATTATGTATACACGCTTGTATGCTCCTGTCACACATGACATCATACAGTGGACTGTGTGTATTGACGCGGTGTCTGTTGTGTCCATGATGTATGTGTTTGTGTCGAGCTGGTATTGATTCACTTGCACTCTCGCTGCACACTAGCCGCACTCCAGCATACTTCCCTCAGGACGCCAAATGGAACACTTCGAAAAAGGAAAAAACAACTCGGACGGGTTGTAGTGAACAAAGAGCGGGAAAATCCACATTAACCTTCTCTTATTTGTCTTTTTTCCTCTTCTTCTTTGTCTCCATCTCATTTGCTTCTTCAGCACCCCCCCCCTCTTCTTTTACTCACTGGAGGATGCTAACCCATCAGGTCTCTTGGCTCCCCTCCATGGGATGATGTCATGCTAAATGACATCACCATGCAGACACACACACACACACACACACATATACACTCGCCACTACCTTCTTTTTTTTCCCCCTAAGAGGGAAGGTGCTGTTTGACACACACCCGCGATACCACAAACCAAACTGCCCTGTTAGCACAAGTACTTGGACTGAGAAGACAAATACACAGTCTAGCAGGATGAAAGCAGCTCGCCCTTGCATTTGTCTGTGACGTGGACAAGACCAAATGTCCTCAGAAAGACAAATGTCTCTGAAATATAGATGCGATGTCAAAGGTTGTGCCGCACCAAGACAAATACAGGAGCACACACACACACAAACACACACACACACACACACAACGTAGTCTAACAGGGTGAAAGGAACGCATCTTAGCAATTTTCTGCAAAATGTCCACACAAAGACATGCCCTCACAAGGTGCCATGTCAAGCGCTGTGCTGTACGGAGATAAAGGAGCTCATCCTACCAATTCTCCTTTATGTGGACCAGTCAAAATGTCCTCAAAAAAGACATGTTCCCCACAATAAATGAGTGCTGTCAAGGGCTGTGCATATTTCGGATTAAAGACTCTCAACCTAACATTTTTTTCAAAATGTCCTGTCGAACCAGGTAAAAGAAGCATTTCCTAGCATTTTTAATTGATGTGGATCAGACACAATGTCCTCAGAAAAGGCATGTGTCCCCACGTTTTGGGATGGACGTCAAAAGTTGTGCCTCACCAAGAAATGAACAGAAACAAACAGTCTTAAAGAGTGAAGGGTGCTCATTATTGTTGATTATTTCTTTGATGTGGGCCAATCACAATGTCCCGTTGAAGACAAATGTCCCCACAGCAACACATATTGGCAAAGACAAGAAAACACACCATACAGTCTTACAGTGGGAAATTGTAGCACTTTTCTAAATATATATAGTATGTGTACACATACTATGGACTAGTTATAAAGATTTCACGAAAGAGCAATGTCAAGATTAAAAAGGACAAGAACACACACACACACACACACAGTCCAATGCGCAATATGGTGGGTGGTGAATTTCTCTTACAGATTAATAAAGATTATAAACACAGAAGTTTTTGTTTGATGTGTCCTGACAAAGACAAAAAAAAAAAGCAATTTCAAGGGCTGTGCCGCACAAAGACAGACAGACAGACAGGCAGGAACACACACACACACACACACACACACACACACACATTAGGAGTACAAGGGTACAGGTAACTCACATTACGGTCTGTACCTCCGTATTTAGATTTAGTTAAAATGAAGCAGATCTATTTGCAGGTAATTCTCCAGTGATTAATATTATCCAACAAATTAAAGCATTAATGCAACATAAAGAAAAATTGAAGGCTTTGGGAGCCATTTTGATGTGTATGTTAAATATACTAAAACCAATTGACTGTCAGTCAGCATTTTGTACTATAAGCTTTGTATTATAGGCGACAATGCAAATTAGTGTAATATCTAATAATGTATCTCATTTGAAAGAATAAGCTGCAGAGCAGTTTGAACCCCCCTTATCCACAGCGCATCACTACCGAACGATGATGGTAGCATGATGCATTTATCTTAGGCACTCATCATTGTCCCTTTATGGAGGTGAAGTGTTCTAAAACAGGTACCTCAACATTGGGGCCAGGAGGCGGGGGCCCATGTAGGTGAAGCGATCTACCTGGTCCCAGTTGCCTCTACATATTGGCTGTTGTCACCTTTGGTTTCCAAAATATACTCTCCTATATATTCTGTCGCTGAATGCTCCTCACTTGAAATATATACAGTGAGGGAAATGGGATCAAACCCGTGGTCCCTAAGGGGGATCGTCCTTTGCAGAGCGGACTGTGTTCTGTCAATATGGTCAGTTAAACAGGCCTGTATGAGTTATTCATTCATTCATTTTCTACCGCTTTTTCCTCACAAGGGTCGCGGGGATGCTGGAGCCTATCCCAGCTGTCTTTGGGCGAAAGGCGGGGTACACCCTGGACTGGTCGTCAGCCAATCACAGGGCACATATAGACAAACAACCATTCACACTCACATTCATACCTATGGACAATTTGGAGTCGCCAATTAACCTAGCATGTTTTTGGAATGTGGGAGGAAACCGGAGTACCCGGAGAAAACCCACGCATGCACGGGGAGAACATGCAAACTCCACACAGAGATGGCCGAGGGTGGAATTGAACCCTGGTCTCCTAGCTGTGAGGTCTGTGCGCTAACCACTCGTCCGCCGTGTCGCCCCCGTATGACTTAATCACAGCATTTTTCTTATATGTGGACCAGCCAAATACTAATGTCCTCACAGTAAATGTGTGAAAGACATGATGACACACACACACAGGGGGTGTGGCCAAAGAGGCAACAATGAGGGGAGGGTACAAGTTAGTTTAATTACACAGTTTAATTACACAGACAGTTGGAAGTATGTAATCACAAGTCATCGAGTCATTTAGATTCAAAGCAGTACTTTGTTAAAATGCTTCTATTTGGGACGCCATTGTCTGTTGTAAAATGACCTTATTGACAATTAGGCTACCAGCGGTGCTTTCAAGGTCTTCAAGACCATCGGAGGTGGTGATGAATCAACGCTGTGTTGTACATTCATTCATTTTCTGTACCGTTTATCCTCACTGGGGGTTGTGAGCATGCTGGAGCCTATCCCGGACTGGTCTCCAGCCAATCACAGGGCACATATAGACAAACAACTATCCATTTATACTTATGGACTGCAAATATGACCGTTGGCATCAGGAGGAAGGCCAGCTCAATGCTGTGTGCATCTTAACAAAATTACTCAGGAAATCTAATCACCTAACAGTGTTGTTTAATCAACACTAAAAACAAACAAGGATGAATTGGGGTTTTCCAGAGGTTTATGTGTAGAGATATTTCTAGTCTGTCACTGTAAAACGGCACCATTACGAGATAAAATGAACTATAATGTTTAATACGACCCTTTTAGACACAGCCACGCAAGCACATTTTTTTCTTTGCAGTCTTAAAAGCATTTAAAAAGGGAGATAATAGTTGAAATAATAATAATAATAAAATGAAGTATAAAAAAAAGACACTTTTTGTTAATGAAATTGTCAAAAACAGGAAGTAAATCATTGCACCGAAGTCCGAACACTGAGCAGAGCTGCACACTTTTGTTTTTAAACAATTATATTGTTTATATTACATTATGCAGCCTCACAAATGGTGCAATTCAAAAACATACCAAGCTAACTGCTAATTTAGCAGAGCTACAAAGTTTATATTACAGCCGAACATGTTGCTAAAAGACATACAGTTAAGATAACCTTTTGTTTGTTAATTTTTCCTACTTTATGGGGCTTTGATGTTGCTTTTTTTTATATCCACGCAAATGGCAATGTAGTTTTGAATTGAGTTTGCAACCCCCATTGATAATGCTGTACAAAATGAATTGTTATTTGCTATGATTAACAAATAATAATATTTATTTATTTTTAATATTAACTCTGCTGCTAAGAATGCACCAGATGGTCTCCATTAGATACATTTTTATATTCTTATTATTACATTGTCTTTATTTTTGGTCCTATATGATGCAAAGTGTGTGCAGCAGAATGTTTGCGGTGAGAAAAAAAAAATTGTATGGGAAAAGTATGGAATGGAAGCAGGAATTTTGTGTATCGTTGCACCTCTAGTATACATGGGGCAGTATACTTATGTAGCAAGGGGTAGGCATCATGTCAATGAGGAAGAAGGTTTATGACCTTCAAAAAGGCTCTCGGGGGACACATTACTGTTAGGACATCATCACTTTTCCATAACAGAAGACCTTTGGCTTAAATGGCTAATGTTTTCCTACATATTAACTCAACGTTCTCAGTATAGTATTGCAATTCCATTAAGTGGAAGAATTTTGGAAGATTTTGTTGCAACAATCTGATTTCCTTCAAGTAACTTATTGAGGACCGTTGACCAGCAGCCTTTTTTGTCATGACTAATTTAGTAGAAAGATCTCTCTAACACTCTGATCTCACTGCACCAGAGGTACTACCACACAAAAACACGCCTGGGCTTTATTGAGCATAGTTGGCATGCCGGGAGCCAGTGATGATGTCATGCGGGTGAATGGGCCAGCAACGTGGGGATTCAGCAAGTTTATAAAACAAATGTTGGTGGAGGAACGTCACGAGCCAGCGTAGAAGCGGAGATACTCCATAGGAGAAGCACACTGTGCAAGTTTGGGTGTTGTTTCCCGGGACGTTGGTCCTAAATTACATTTTGCGAGTCTCAAAATGTTGAGGCATGATTGCAGGTTTTCATGTGGCGCTGCCATAAGGAGGTTTTGGAGAGTGGTTTTCGGAGTCTGCCCGTGAAATTTGTTCTTCAACGGTTTTAGACTGGGAACTAGTGTGAGGCAAGGGGAATTTGTACTTGTGATATTTCGTGGTCAGTAACTACCATTCCGTAATCTCATTCAGCACATTCACATTCAGCAAAAGTGACTTTAAAACAACTTTTAAAACACTGAAAGCTGTTCATATCAATTTTTACAAAAAGTAGTAAAAATAACATTCTTGCTAATGTATCTGTTCTGTCAATTTCAACAGAAAATTTGCACTGCATGTTGTCAAAAGCCATTTCAAATGAATTATGCAATAGTTCTATACAGTCATCCCTCACCACATTGCAGTTCGAATAGCGCTTCCTCCCTCTCATGTTTTTTCAAACATTAATTCATAAATAAATAATGATTGCTATTTTGTGGTTGACTACAGCATAGTATTAGCCAGAAAATCTGCATATCGAAGCAAATTACCCAAATAAAGCAACTTAAAGCATAAAAATGGTTCAGTGAAATCAAATACAAATGCAGAATAAACTTATTAATGGGGAACTAGTATGTTTTTTCCACTTTTTTGACCTATAAATGTTGTTAGAATGTTGCATTCTTGTGTTAAACAACTCCAAAGTTTCAGGTAATGAGGTTTGTGCATTTAGAAGTGAAGTTTGGTTTGTTTTTTTTTCTAACATTGGCTCACTGTGACATCACAATGAGCCTTTTTTATATGGGCATTCCTGGGTAGAAGCTGTAGGTTTGCTTTTCCCCCCACTCTGCTTTTTGTCAATGATTTGACCATGTTAGCACTGAGCTAATGCTAATTGATTCAAGGAAATATTTGTTCAGGTTTGAACTTGCCCAAAGAGGCAAACATCAGGCAGAAGTGGTTGGAGTTTCAGATTCCTGACCAGCAAGAGAAAAGTATGGGACTGTTTTGAGAACAAGGGTGAAACTGGACTATCCGCCAAACTGTTGCTGACATCTGATGCCTTTCCAACGTTACTTAGTCATGTTGAAGAGTCAGAAGTGCAAGCTGGAGGTAACAATGTAATTTATCAGGGTCCTAACTGTGTTTATTTTGTGCAAGTAAGCGGTTGTCTTGTAGCATTATAGCGGGAGGCATCTTTTACTGGCATACCCCCATATTTTACTGTTGGTATGATGTTTTTTTTTTTTTTTGAAATGCGGCATTACTTTCGCAGATATAAGACACAGCTTCCAAAAATTTCAAATTATTTTTCCCAAATGTCTTGGGGATCATCAATATGTTTTCTGGCAAGCAGTCGTTTTGGTCTCAGAACTCTGCCATACAGTTCTTTGTATGTTGTGGGGTCTTTTGTGACCTCTTGGATGAGTCGTCTCTGTGCTCTCATTTTTTTTCTACCATAATAAAATGTTTCATTGAACAACTGCATGCGTGTTCAGACTAAATTTGTTTGATGACTTTAAGATGCCACTGTATGTACATATATGTTCATTAAAACAAATGATATTCACGGTTCACACATGGCTCCATCCTTTCAATAAACATTACTTCAAATGAAGTATCAATATGTAGATTTCAGGTATTGGAAGTATCAATATTGCAGCGGTACATCCTACCATTATTGTGTATTGTACACAGGCAATGTCAATTATTTTTGCCATAAAAGATTTTCTTATCTTCTTTTAAAATAGAATGTTTTTCGGGACGCTCGAGTGCTAGTCCAAAAACACCGATGGTACAATGCCCATTTTAAACTTCAGCTTGAGGCTGAAACAATTGACATTTAAGAGGCGTACGTGTGCTGTGAGGGGGACGTCAATATCAGTGCTATTCCTGAAGAGTGAGCTTTTCAGCATTGGTCATGGAGTTCACCCATCTGCCCGATGAGCGTAGGCCAGGACCCCCATCATTTCCACCTGCTCTCGCCTCCAGTAGAGATCGGATGGGGGATAAATTTAGATGAATAAAAAGACAAAAATGAAGCTCATCCAAAGGCACGAAGCGGAGATTGTTTGGGCCCTCACATTTCTGCCATGCAGAAAGCGTGAGAGCAAAGTAAGGAGTCCAAGTCTGAAGCTTAATCATCACACTGAAGCATTGTTAGTCTTTATTGTCATCATACAACAATTTGAATGACTAGTCAAGGCAGATGGCCACCCACCCAGAGTCTGGGTCTTTCCCAACCCACTTCCCCTAAAAGCGCTTTTGCCAAAAGCTTACTCATGCAGGAACTGATGAGTCTGTGTAAAATCTACTTGAGTGTGGTAGAACATTTATCCTTTCCTTAATACAGGAGGGGAATTTGGGAAAAATTGGGAATATATTCTTGATTGTTGATTTATATTACAAATGTATTGTCATAGTATTTTTTCTTTTGTAGAAATATTTCCTTATAATATTACAACTTAATGTAAA
Source organism: Doryrhamphus excisus (assembly GCF_037039965.1). Classification (NCBI taxonomy): domain Eukaryota; kingdom Metazoa; phylum Chordata; class Actinopteri; order Syngnathiformes; family Syngnathidae; genus Doryrhamphus; species Doryrhamphus excisus. The sequence goes on along the minus strand of NC_136368.1, from coordinate 16,146,757 downwards.
TGTACAACTTTTTTAATTTTTTGGTTGGTCAAAACTCAACACGTTTAAAGACGCTTGATATGATGTTTGGTGTGTAATTGAACGTTGCATCGTTTCCTGGCATGGGCGAATACGAGACACTGCGGCCTGGCTCCTGTCAGAATGTTTACAAGCGTATTATTGAACATATTTAGTTCTTGAGTGGGGGGGGGGTTGCTTTATTTGTTCCTCGGCCAAATGACATCCTTATCGCATCTGTTGTGTGTTTGTCTTGTTTATATCACGACTGTCTTTATGTGTGTGTGTGTGTGTGTGTGTAGCCTAAAAGCATTTAAAGCGGGAATTGGAGAGGGTCTGGAATGGTGGGGATGACATCATTATCCATGATGTCATTTCTTCAGGGTGACTTTGGCACACATGAAGCCTGGCGGGTGAGGTCGATCACTTCAATCTCGGCCCTAATTGACAACAGCTCAGCGGCTCGTCGTTAGCGGGTTGATGATGATGATGATGATGCCCGTGTCCAATCAAAGATGCCATCTGAATCATCGTGATTAGCAAATCAGTAAGTGTTGAAAAGTGATGTCATGTGGATTAAAACTAAATTTCACATTAATCACACATCACACATACAAGTGTGAATGCAGCCTAAACTCTAACCAAGTAAAAAGCTCAATAATTCCATGGATTTAACCTAAATATAGTCATGTGTGCATTGATACTGAAATACTGACACTTCAGATACCAGCTTTTCATGCTCTGAAATCCATACTCAAATCAAAATATCGCTACTGTCGATACTTCAGTCATGGCTCCCAAATTTACCTGAATAGGTCATTTGCATCAATCTGTAGCATAATGCATCACAGCATGAACATGTGCTCTGGCTTGCATGCACGTGCAAACTTCACTCGAGGCAAGCCATCTATCCTCATTAGTACCCAGTTGCAGTCAGCGGACGCCAAACTGAGCGTGTGCCAAAGTCATAAACTTGCAAGACCCCCCTGCCCATTACCTCATCGTCATGATATCACGGTGATGACGTCACACCGGTAGAACTGCAGACATGCTTAATATCTTAATGTTGTCATTTACTTTTTTTATGCGTCAAGGATATAGGCGGCTAGGCATAATGTAGTGCGGTTCAAGGTGCTAAATGAAGCATTTAAACACTACTTAACTCATAACAGACAAAGGCTCACTCTCTGTTATAGCTATTGACTTAATATTGTCCCATAGGAGTTTCCCACATGATGCTGCTTCAATTGAGTTTGGTTGTATTAAACTTCCTGGTTTTGCGCTCAGTTGCAACGTCTTTTTCAGACTTTTAATAAAAAAAAACAAACATTACTACTCCTTGCTACTCTGTTAACACGTTACCACATGCATGCTTGTATCGGAGGTTCAGTATTGAGGATACAAGCGGATAGAATACAATTTTTTCTGATGTTGACCCAATATCAATATCGGTTTGGGACACTCCATAACAGCCTCTCACCAATTATTGATGGTTAACATCCGGCTATAATTAGAGCATTTATGGGCCTGTATCTGATTTTGTGTTTTTACTTACTGCACACCCACATGCACACAAAACCACATAAACAACGACTCGAGTGTTACCATCAAGCAACGCCAACACGGAATCAAAAGTAGTATTTAAAGATATTCCAAGTAATAGTTTCCACTCTGTTAAGAACAAGCACAAATATATTGTAGTGCTTATCCAAAACAAAGTGGAAAATATTCCATTCCTATAATTTTACATGGGAAAATATTCCATTCCTAACATTTTCCATTGGAAAATATTCCACTCTTTTTGCACTCTGTTTTATAGATAAGTGCTGCTTGCTTTTATTCCAAATATTCAATTCCTAAAAAAATTTTTTTAGCAGATGTGTAGCTGCATTTTGAAGGCAATGAAACATAAAGCTAAGGTTATTCACGGACCTTTAAGTTAGTCTCACATTTTTCACATTGCAAAGTTTCGCTATAGCATTTCTCATGACCACCGATGACGCCATCTACTTTACATTATCCGTTTTTGTCATCTGTGGCGAGTGTTGGCTGATGTGTAGCCTATCCTGCATTGCTTTAAAATGATTGTGTTTATTGATTATGTGCATTGGGTCAGTTGGATCCAGTTAATACCTTCATATTGTTTTTTTTAATTTTGTTTAGCGAGGGGGAAAACAAGACCTCTGACATAAAAAGGCACAGCTCCATCAACGGAACAATTTTGCTAAAAGTACTGGACTGGTTATTTTATGAAGCAGTCGTGTCGATCCATCTTGTGAGCTAAAGTTAAATGCAATACATCTGCTTGATGTCACCGCTGTAGACCTACGCTCCTCCTTCACCGTGGACATATCATTTAGCATTTCTGCCTGTCACTCTCATCTGGTGTCTGCTTTTCTCTTCAGAAACCACAACCTGAGAGGGCTCAACAAGATACAGAAACGATTCTAGCGCAAAGTCCCTTCGGTGTCGTTGACGTGAGACGTGAAGACAGTGGTTTGGGATTAGGTACTAAACGGGACTTGAAAAAAAATTGTGTGGAAAAATCATGCGTCTTCATGAGTAAAGCAACTTTACACGAGTCACACAGAACATATGCTGACATGTGGGAGCACAAAAATCACATTTTAAATGAGTCGTTCTTCTCTCAGAGCTATGGTTCCTACTTGCAAGGAATAAACCTGATGACTGTCTCGCAATAATCCCTGGAACAGATCTAGATCATCCTATAATGACCTGAGTTGCTGTCTTGACTACTACTATATTTACACGACAGTGGCTGCCATGGAATGGTCTGTTGCTCAATTTCTTCAGTTGCAGTTTTGAAAAAGGCGATTACAGAAATCGGAATACTTGCTAAACTGGCAACACTAATCCCTGCAGCTACCGTACATCTTCTTCTATGGCAGACCAGGTGTGGATGTGATGTGTTATGATCCAGACTTATGATATGTACTGTATGGACTTGTAACAATAAGCTACACAGGTGGCCTAAATGTTTGTGGGCCACCACAAATAAATTAATGATGTTTTTGTTTGAACATGGATTGAACCCGGCACCCTTATTAAAAATGGTTGCGACATACTACATTGTTTTCACTTTTAAAAATAATAATGCCAGAGGAGTACTTTACATTGGAGGAATCGCTTAATCGCTTACGTAGATTGCTTCATGCACTTTGTTTGATAAGGTCCGTGAGGCGGGCCAACTCAATGCTATTTTTCAAACAGTTTCGTGGACCGGATGAAATTGCAGCGCAGGCCAGATTTTGATACATGTGCCACAACCCAACAATGTGACATTTAATACTGCAGACGGTTCTTTTTTAAAAACTTCAAACAAGTTCTGTACTTGTAGGGTTGGCTATGCAATGGACGGTTCTTACAAGTTTATTCTGCTTAATTCGCTCTCCACCTAAAGAAAATCTGACGGAAGATTTGAAAGTCTTCAAGAAAGACCTGGGCGTGAAGGAAGTCTGAAGGCACTTGCGGAAAGACCCTTTACTTGGCTTCAGAGTCATTCTGGAACACTGTCAGGTGACTAAGACTGGAGGGTCTGCTGTATGGGATCACAGTGAAAATTTATGGTCTATGCGGAAATTGGCTGGCCCTCCACCTGACACGAATTAGGTATGGCAGGGCTGGATGACTAGTCAGGGAAACTCCACCAGTAACCCTGGCGGAAGTGACTGAAGTCGTAAATAAAATGGTCTTCAGTGGTGTCTATGAGCTGTATACCAAGAGGTACTGATATCGGTTAAAGCTCCTGAGCTCAGGGGACAGCTCTTATGGATTGGCAGGCTACAGTGCTGGTTCTAAAGGAAGATCACTGAATAAAACGGTGTTCAATAGCTGTGGATGATGTGTTTTGCAGAAGATGTCCTCACCATACTGTGACATTCAACTCTGGGCCGGTTTACAGAAACAAAATCAGCAGTCAGACACCTCAATGTGGACAGTTCAATGCCAGAACAAAACCAAATCAAAGTGAGGCAAGATGCCAAAACTCTGGAGTGCATTTTTCCAATCTAACTTTTGATGAATGTCTCGCATGTGGACCAAACCTTGGAAGACCAGAGGCAGAGATAAATGAACTAGAATACTAAGGTCTCTTAAACAAACATATAAACACTTTTCATACACAAATGTCCTTACTCTAATTACAGCCCTGGACATGTGCTGAGCAGTCTCTAATTTCTCCCCGGGTAGAGAGTCGTGCAGAGACGTCTGCGGCAGACCGACAGTCGGCAGATATAATTACTGCATCATCCACGGTCGCCGCTGCTAGCCTCCAGTGAGAGTGCGAGGCAGGCGAGGGAAAGGGAGATTGAGCGTCGTAAACAATAATTAGGCTTGTAGGCAGAGTATTAGTGAGGACGTAAACTTTGGGGGGGGGACAGACTACAGAGGGAAGGAAAACGGACAGAATAGGACACCCCTCCTGACATAGACGTTTTTATGGTATTTAGCCACGCCACATCAGTGTCCAATGCTGGGTTTCAAGAATGATTAATGCAAATCAGCGGGTACTATTGAAAGTTCAGGCTGGTATCTTGTTTTTGTTTGAGATGACTTCCTCAGAAGGTTTCTTTGCCTTCTTTGTCAAAGCTTCATTTCAACTTATAGAAGACAAACAAAACTGGCTTGACTTAAAGTTTGTATGATGAGAAAGGTGACTTTTCAATAACTAATTGTTTCTTTTGGCTTTTTCCTGATTACCGGAGTCGCCACAGCGGATCTTTTTGATCCTAATACTGATTTTTGGCTTGAGCGCTTTATATTCCGGATGCCCTTCCTGACGAATACCGATGATGCTTACTAGTGGAGATTCGAACCCAAGGTGTTCGCTCCAGAACGTCCAGGTTGTGTCTAAATCTATAAATCTATCATCTTCCTGATCTTTGAAAGAAGGGCGCTCAAAAGGTTGATTTTGAAGTTGCGTCCATCAGCACAGCCTACCCCTCAATAGTTCTGTAAAGTTTACAGAATTCTCCTAGCCAAAAGTGGCTAGGAGCACATGGGTAGACATCGGTGGAAACACAGGGGGTATTTTCAAACTAGTTGGGTAATTAGAAATAGTTCCAGCTTGAAGTTGGGGAAGTCATCAATTTGAACATACTGTCTTCTGCCACAATTATTTTTCCAGATTAATATCAGAACACTGTTTAGCTGAAACATAAAAAAGTTATACATAAGCTTGAGGCCTCCCACAGAGGAAACTGATGCTGGGAATTAGGAGTCACCACTTTTGGGTTGGTGTGGTGGTGGTGGTGGTGGGGGGGATTTGGACTTTCCGGGAAGGAGTTTCTCCCAAGTGAGACGTACGTGTGAGTGTGTAATGCAAAAAACGCTCCAACTAACATCTTACTTACATGACAGAGCGAATAGCATTGCAGGGATTCTTGCATTCCCGACATTCCTCCCACTGCATTTCCAGTCAGCGGGAGTGAAACGCTCTGACATCACCCGGGGGTTCCACTCTGCCTTTCCACATTCTCCCTCCAGCTCGCTCACAATCCCACCCATATTTGGAAGTGAGAGGAAGGGAATCCCAGCTGATGATTCAGAGGCTGCGGCTGCCAACGGGAATTCACTCCACATCTGTTTTTATGTGAAAAGGTGTGTGTGTGTGTGTGTTGGCAACATTATCTTGTGGAGCCAAAATGGGGAATTTACCTTTGTGGGGAATCCCAAATGTGCAAAATAACAGCGTCTGATAAAAAGTAACACCAAGGGTGCTACTGTTGTTCTAAATTTAGACCAAAAGTTGCTTCTCTTGGTAGCCACTACAGTAAGGATGTTCTTCAGAGGATTTCATTCTGAAATGCACATAAATACTTACAAATGATGAATGAAAGGGATTAACCAACATTTAAGGTTACTTTTACCCAGTGACGGCTGCTGGTCATTCAAGGAGAGCAATCTCATTTTTTTCCGGCTTTCAAAAATGTGTCTATTTTATGATAATTCCTGTATTTGCCATGATGTGCCGCTTGCTAGCAGCTGAAGTTGCTGTACGAGGCTACTGAGTGACCGGTTGTGAGTATGAGTGATCGTGACAGAGGGGAGAAGATCAGCAGCTGCTGCTGCTTGTTGGGGAAAGAAACCGCTAAATGACGGAAGAGAGTCGCCTAACGCAACAAAGACAAAGTCACTGAGGATCGGTAAAGTCTCTGGATCAGTTCAGAACGACGAAGTGAAAAACTTGGAAAATGGTTTGTACTTCAAGATGGCTGATTCACTCATTTCACTGTCAATCAGAAATGGATTCCACCTCAGACAATTCATCCAATCATCACGCAGAAGCAGAGTGTCCAGGCCAGCCCACTTCCCCATAGACCGCCAGAGACGCTGGGCGTCTGATGGGTGGTACAAGGACCAGCATTTATCAAATGACCATCCAGTTTTGAGCAGTGGAACCAACCACTGTTTCCCCATCGAAGTCAGTAGCGTCTGTAAAAGCACCATGGTGAAGGTATTGTAGCTTATGAAATGCACACACAGTATAATGTTTGGACATTTTAGAAGAAACAGAGATTCCCTTACAGTTTTAGAGCAATCGCCACCGCTTTTTTCTTCATTCAAGACATTATTCTTAATGTGACTGTCCCCAAAGAGAAAATGTGCACCACCTTCTTGTTTTGACAGCATTTTTGAGGACCTAGAAAAGTGCTATATGAATGTGATGCATTACTGTCTTTGTCACAACTTCAGAGGAAAATGACTGAGTTGGATTCAGGTCTGTGAAGCAACATGGAGGTCTAAATTTAGATATACATTGTCCCTGTCTGCATGCTGATGACAGAAGACACAGGTCTCTGGGGTTGAGTGTGGTCGGGGCCATCAGAAAAAGGCTGCTGTTGTTCTCCCTGGCGCGCACACACACACACACACACACACACACACACACACACACGGGCCCAGAAAGAAAGAAGGCTTTTATGGAATATTCTGTTTAGCAGAACTGACTGTTGCATATGATACTCCCAGGACTCATAAAACAAGTTATTCACAGACAATATCTCACCCACACTTGGACTACGGTGGCATACAATCCTGATTTCAACAAGGAATTGAGTGTTGAAGGGATACGCTGCTAAAACTGGCCATGGGGCCTGTTAGGCAACTTCATTCTTATATGAAGAAGTCACCGAGAATAGATGGAAAAACAACATTTTATTATTAAAAGGTGGTGCAAGAAAAAGTCTATAAGCTTAAAATAGCATGAGGGACCCCCGCAGAGTTACATAAACAGATGACAAAGCTACAGTATAGTCATCCAAAAGGCAGCAAAGCACACATGCAGCCTACACATCTTCAATGGAGTGTGCACTGACACAAATGAATGGTGCAGCTGGGGGAAGACGAAAAAAAACCAAGTGACTCATAGGAGCCATAGAAAACCAGCTGGGAATTAAGTGTCATATCCTGAATTTAGAGAGCGAGAGACAAAATACAATTACAAACAAGTACTAAACAATTATATTATAATTAAATTGTCTTTGAACAACTTTAGAAGAAGGGGATGTAATCAGCTTTTTAAAAATGTTTAACCAAACTGTCTCTGCCATTGTAAACAGGTGCATGAGTCTGACTACAAGTGCCAGAATGCACTGCAATAGCTGGTATGTATGTATGAGCTGACATTCCATGTGGAAGTGGTACATTTTGGCTCCTTTATCCTTCTTCCCCACTCTGGTTGAATCTTAAAGAGGAACTGCACTTTTTTGGGGACTTTTTCCCCATCATTCATAATCCTTATGTGAAACATGAACGCATTTCTTTCCCTTTTCTGTGCATTATAACGCAAGAAAACAAGTTAATATGCACTAGCTTACAACGCCGAAGCAAGAAGCATACTCTAGTGATTTGTTATATTTTTGTTATTAGATAAATATTGATTCTAAACATGATGGTGTTGTATTGTAGCGTTTTGGAGTTTGGAGATGCTTGTTAAAATTTGGCCGAGCACCAAATTCCCAGGGATGTTACTTATAATGCTTGAAGTTACTAGCAGCAATGTAATTCAGGTGTATCGTTATTCAAGGTTAATTGTTAACTGGGTTTTGAGCTTTAGAAATATTTTTCAACCGCAATATGCAAAATGCCTCTCTCTTTGTAACATGACTGTGTTGTTGCATATTATTGGTGCAGTTTGTATAATTGTGACGTGATAGTGGTGGTATTAAGCCCCCAGTGAAGGCCCAGGTTCATGGCCTGCTGCTGTTAAAAAGTATTATTTGTTGTTTCAAAAGGTTGAACCTCAAAAACTGTTGCACATAGACGCAATGTTGCCAGTCACAATGTTCTAATACAGTTGAATCTCAAGTTTCATATGTCCAGGTTTTTATACGGACAACAGTGTGCCTAACAAACTAGTGGAGTACTCAAACACACGCTTGTGAGTCTCTGCTGTGAATAATGAGTGGTTCTTTTAGAGTTGGGACACTATAGGATTCCAGCCAGGGAAGCCTTTAATCATCTTCATTGTGTGTGTGTGTGTGTGCACAGAATGATGAACAACTCTGAATCTTTCCCCTTCCTTCTTTCTTTCAGTGTGCTGATGAGGCATTCAAACACCACGTATGTGACTGTTTATTACCTTTTGGGCGGCTGTAAAAAAAGATGCAAGTGCAACAATTAATGCAATGCTAAGCGTCATTTTTGTCGGAGGCCTTGGTTGCTCTCTAGTGGCTTTATTGGGATATTACAGATAATCTGACGTCTCATAGTGCGTACCACTGCATGACTCATAGGGGGAACCAAGGAAAACACAAAACTTAAACCGTGTGTGTTTCCTAACATCATAAAAATAGTTGGGCTTATCGTGGTTTTGCAGGTCTAAAATACATTTCTGATTACTTAAAGTGAAAGATAATAAAGAGGACAGGCTAGTTGACTTGTCACTTAGGTGAATGACCCCCACCCCCTTGTGAAAATGGCGGATGCGAAGGAGACAAGCGCCTTTTCTGAGCGCATGTCAAAACACCCGTTTGTATACAAATACTTAATTTTACTCTGCGTAACTCTTCTGCTTGAATGAAACCCGCAGTGTGACACCGGCAAATCTTTCGGCAAGGTCTGACGTGTCAGCATGGCCCCAAAAAAGGAGCGAATGCCCAATGATCAAAATGATAGTTGGGTCGTCATTATGGCAGGTAACGTTCTGCAGCTACTAGCTAGCTCCGGCAAAGCTAACTAGTTGAATGTTAGCTTATTTGCTAGCATAGTAGCACAACTATGCGTCACTTGACGAGCATATAACGATGCTTCTCGCTGCTTAGCATGCAATTTATAAGAGATGTTTGGATTTGACTTACCCCAGACTTTACTTATGGTGCTTTCAGACTCCGCCATAGACGTACAGAGCAAGGACAGTGAGCCAACTTTTGTGAGACTGCGGAATCCCTCAACAGGTACAACTTCCGGTGGCCCTGCGAGCACAGATGCAACTTCATACAACTGCTGTATACACCCTCAGCTTATAATAATTTACATTTCCATACTAAACGTCTTACTATTAAAAACACAATGTAGCATATGACATGATTTTATAATTCTGACTTTTCACTTATTTAAACAATTACTACTTTTACCTTGTTGATGTACCTTCTCTCTGTGATTGGCTGGGACAGGTCACATGCCTTTACTGTTTACGATTAAGGCATCCATTCCTTCATTCCATCTTTTGATGAAGTTACAAAACATGGTTCATTCCTCGTGATTCATATATATTTTGTTACTGTTAAAGGACATGTAGAAAAATATTATCCATATACATACTGTAAATAATACAATATATCCACATATGAAAGAGGCCTGGATCGCCGGTCACCAGAGCCTATCCCAGCGTCACTGTATCAACATATTATCATTATTGTGAGTAATGTATCGCAAATCGTAAGGTATTGTGAGAGACCCTGAGATTCCCAGTATTTGCCTACATTGCTTAATCAACAGTGACCTACAGTGTGTTGCATCTGCTGCTATTTTTACACATGTGACCAATTCACACAAATGTGTGCATAAACAAAACAGACACAACCAAAAACTCCCAATCCACATGTTGGCGACCAATCCAGAGTGTACCCTGCCTTTTTGCCTCAAGTTAGCTGGGATAGGCTCCAGCTCACCTGCGACCCAGATAAAGACAACTGTTGTACAAGATGTGCTTATGAATACAATAATGAGTTGACTTGTCCTCTTGTTACTATAGATCAAGCCTCTCTGTACATGCTGAGTGGTGGCGGTGATGGCGTGCTGCAGCTTTATGAGGTCAAAGCATTTGAAGAGGACTTTCGCTCCTGGTTTGTTGGCCAGATTGTCCAGAGAGGTAAGTGTCACTACCTGTAAATACTCATTATAGCGAATTTAGTGTTGATGAGGCTTTTGTTCACCGTCTGTCCTTTTTACACAGATGGGAGACTTCTGTTTGTCACACCGATGGATCCTCTGTATCTTATTTTGCCTTATTTGATCAAATCTGGAAAAGAAGTAAGATTATCATAATCAACAATACGTTTTCTACACTAGTGTCCCCCAACATTTCTGAGCTCTACTTGTGTTCTGTCAACGAGTCAACTGAACGAGAGGGCAGTTACCCTCCACCCTCGGGTGGGGTGACTGCTGCGTGCGGTTATGAGACAACAGGAGTTTAGAGTGCCCTCTTTTTTTGGGATTCCCTTGTTCTTCTGGGGGACGTCAACACTCATATTGGCAGCGACAGTGTGATGTGAAGAGTTGTGATTGAGGGGAATGGCCCCCCTGATATGAACCAGAGCGATGGTTTGTTATTAGTTCGTCACAGATTGTCTATTACAAACATCTTCAAGCATTAGCGTGTCCATATGTGCACTTTTGATCATTTTAACCCTCTCATATCACTAAATACTCTATTACCCAATGTTATTTTCTTCTGATGATGCACAGTGTTGTTTTTGTTATACATTAATGTCATCTTGAGGTTTACTAAGTCTAATCTCGACTATCCTTCACTCCACTCATGTGTTGCTTACCTCCTGAGTAACTTGTGAATCACTTACACCTCTATTAAGACTCCATAAAACACTCTTTTAATAGTTCTGATGTTGCGTGTCTGTGTTTAGGATAAGTTCCAGCCTGTGGCTCAAATGGTGATGGATGAAGACTTTCCTGCATGCACCAAGCTCCTGAGCTGTACACGTTCTCTAGATTCTATGCATCACATTGCAGATGAAAAAGGTTAGCAGTAGTTGTCCCAAAACTGAGAATTTTTGAACTCATTGATTATATTTGCTTTTTAGAGGTGGGAAGCCTGAAGTTTCACCGATACAGTCGGGAAAAAACTATGGATTGGTTGAAGAAAAAGGTACGTGAGTCATTGTTTCTACATTGGTGCAATAAACAGCGCATGTGGTTACAGGTGGAAAAAACAATCCTGGTGCTAAAGAAGAGGAACATCTCTGTGGGGCAGGGAGTTAAATCCACAACATACATTCAACTCAAGATTGAGTCTGGCTCAGCTGAAGGTAACGTCTTATACTCTAACTACATTCTACAGTGGAACCTCTGAAATCTTACATCCACAATTTTCTGGAAAATATGCCTCTAAAGTTGCACAAAATGCAATTCCACATGTATGTTTTGATTTTGTTTTGGCTTTTTTGTGATTCCACCATGGAAGAAGGGTGGAAATTAGTGCAAAACTATCATAATAACCATAGAAAAGCAAATCAAAATACTGTATGACTCAAAGGACATTCACAGATAATTCCAAATGTTTCAGATGGTAAAATTGTCTAAAAATCTAAAAATGATCATTCTGTACACATACAGATTGTTAAATTGATAGAGGTCTTTGTAGTACTTTAACAGCAGCAGTAGAGGGCAGCAAACTATTGAACTCTGCATCATTTCCACCATCCTGTGACTGTGTATCATGCCTAATGTCTGATCACCTTCACGTTCCAGAGAACTACCTTCGCTACGCCCACGGCCTTATATCAGAGTACCTCAGCGAAGACCTAAGTAAAGAACTCCTCCATCACCTGCAGTATGTCTGCACACACAACAGACAATTCTTCTTACTGCAAAGTCGATTCCATTAGGAGGCTTGTTTGATCACTGTTACTACTACCAACACTACAGGTTGCCAGAGATTACAAGTCCAACGGAGACAGAGCCACCTTTAAAGGTATGTTTTAACATTTGCTCCAAATCTCAAACTAGAGCTGTCTTCGACTAAGGATTTATTTATTCAAGGATTATAGTCCAATTAAAAAAAAAAACAAAAAAAAGACTAAACTACTCAGATAAACAAATAAGCGTGATAGGTGTACAACAAGACTACCTTAATTTATTTAGTGACAGAAAGCAAGATGAACAAAAGCAACACACAGTGCAGTGGGCATATTAAACATCAAAAAGTGCAAAAAAACAAACAAAATAGGAACATGTCTTGAAACACAATAATTTGCCAAACCTCTCAGTAAGCAGCCAAATTCACAGACGGGGTATAAAATGAAATCTTACATGTTTTAAATGATACACAGTTGGTTGTTGTGTGATATGGAAGAAGCCCAAGTTGAACTTTACTTGCTTGGACTCATCTTTGGTTGATTTTTTTTTTTGTAGTAGCCATTACGAGCCAATCGGTCCATGGATATTTACGGTCGTCCTAGCGCTCACAGTTCGGGCTTCTTTGGATTGTGCCACTTAAGTGGGTGATTTTATTATGCGTAGTAAGTATAGGTCTGCTGCTAAACACACACTGCATTTTCAATTCTTCATTAGCGCATATTAAGCTGATTATGCATCAAAATAGGCTATTTATAAGACATTTTATGTAAAAATATTGGCTCAGCAGCAGTCATTCCCACCCCATGTAGTCAGAATGGTACAGTCTTGATCACATGATATTTTCCTACTGTATGCTGAGTGACACAACTCGCAAGATGGCTGTATAAAAGTCAGTCTTTTCTTTGAAATAGACACAGGAGGTCTTGCAGGCAGATGCTACAACACGGCATGAACATTGTCAACACGTCCAAGTTCTCTCCTACGGACTTGCTTCCCAACGCTTTCTGTAATCCATCATGCAGAATGTTACTGGCATCGAATGACCCAATACACACCTTGCTACAATACAATTAGAGGGCAGATTGGTAGTCCAATCAGACTCCACTGAATCTAATCGTGGACTATTCTAAGACACCAATAGTAAACCATTCAGTTTGACAAGAGAAGTGCTTGTTCATTCACTACTGCGCTCCGTCATGCAGGGGGCAACAACAAGGCAGGCACATCACAATGAAGCAGCAGTAGAAAATGCATTTAAACAAACTGGTGCTATCAACTCTATAAAAAAAAAGAAAAAAATACACTAAAAATGTTGAGTTTTTACAGCAACTAGATGTCAAATTATGCATTTGCCAAGAATGCAATGGAGAAGTTTATTTTGTAATGATGTAAACAACATTTCAGAATGTAACTAACAGGATATATACTGTACAGTATATGTGTAAATATGTAACTACTGTGTGTGTGTATATGTTTTAGCTAAAAGCTAAAAAAATAAGTTCATTACTGCATCACTGCTATAGTATGCATTTTATAATGATGTACAATCATTTCCTCATTTGATCAGAAACGTAAACTGTCCGACAAGCCAGTGGAAGCAGGAGAAGACTACACCAAATTCAACAGTGAAGACTTTGTGCGAAAAGTGAGTATCGTCTTGACAAACATTTGATTTGGTTTCATCACCTCTGAGTCTTTTTTCCTCAGTGGAGACTTCTCGGAAGACCTTGAGGGATTGTGTCACTGTTGTTTGTTTGAACTGGAGGTCGAATTGTGTCATGAATGTTTCTCTCTTACTTTCTGTTTCATGACATAAAGCCGCCAAAGAAGATGACGGCCGCACAGAAAACTCTGGCAAAGGTGGACAAGACCGGGATGAAGACAATGTCATCTTTCTTCAGCCCCAAAGTCAAATCGGAAAAAAAATGATGGTCGGTTGCCCTTTTCATATTTTGTAAATGTTACTTTTGTATTAAAGGAAAGAAAATGTTTACCGTCTTCACCTGCATAGCTGAAGTTCGAGGTTTGGTCACACTATTGTGCACTTTATCCACGTTTTACATCCATCCATCTTTTTTCTATGCCACTTATCTTGGGTTGCAGGGGTATGCTGGAGCCTATCCCAGCTGTCTTTGTGCAAGAGGCGGGGTACACCCTGGACTGGTCGCCAGCCAATCACAAGGCACATATAGACAAACAACCATTCACACTCACATTCATACCTATGGACAATTTGGAGTCGCCAATTAACCTAGCATGTTTTTGGAATGTGGGAGGAAACCGGAGTACCCAGAGAAAACCCACGCATGCACGGGGAGAACACAGAGATGTTCCCCTCCAAAAGTTTGGGAGCACCTGCAGGAGGGGAGTGTACATGAGTGTACAAGATCAGGCATTATTGTCTAATACTGTGGGATGGGGGCTGTCGTATATCATAGCCATCAAATGCAATTAGTTTTCATTATGTATTGTGTAAAACTAAGACAGGAACAAGATCAAATTATTAGCACGACATGAATACATCAGTATGAGCCTGAAGTTTGTTTTTCAGAGAGAAGATAACTTACTGTGTGTCATAACAGTTCAGAATTAATTGAGGTTGTGAAGTGACAATTATACACATTAACACTCAATAATATCATCAAACCTTACCTTTATGCATCTCCACATAGTATCGGCATTCTGGCCGCTTGCAACAGACGGTGTGATTTCTAACTCTACATATCTTAAATAACATAGCCCATATTTCCAGATGCTGTTATTTAATAATAATTTAAGTCAAGTGTCCACTTCATGGTACTCACTGGTGGTTAGGGACTCCTGGTATAATGGAAGAACAAGAACACAGCTGATTTTGAGTATCCGTCTATAGTTGAGGCCTTCAAAGATTTGATGGGTATGCTCTATAGCAGTTGAAATTAAACATAATTTCCATACTGCGAAGATGTGCTGTATGTATTCAAGGCTATGTGTTTTTTTCTCATTGTAGCACTGTCCAATGACAAATACCATTGACCTTGTTGGTGGATGAGGGTAGGGGGGGGCTACACTCATGGTGGGCACTTGTGGATCCTTTTATACACGCAGTTGGAACATCTTTTCCCTTTTACAATATCAAAGGGTGTGAGATTATTTTCTTCTAATGCTTCGGATGGAGGTTTTCTACACTTCAAGGTGAACTATACTGAGATGCTCATTGTTGTCACTTGCCTTTGGTGCCTTTCACTCAAAATCCCATCACAACTTTTTTCACTTATAAAAAAAAACCCCAGAAGGTTTCAGTAAATGATTCAATTAATAACAATCAATCCTAATATCCTTCATGGATTCTTATCAATGTGATTGTTGACACTTCATCAGGTGCACAGTCTTAATAAGATACAATAAAGAGATGACAGTATGTCTACCAAGCAGCAGGTTTGGTTGCCATGTAGGGCATGTTCACACTTGTGGTTCGATGCTGTGGTCTGGACCGAAATATTAAAAAACAATATTAGGTGCAAACCGGTGGGTAAAAAGTACTTTCTTTAGGAAATTGTTCATACTAAGAGGTGTAAAGCAACCAAAGTTTTACTTTCAAGTCTCCGCTCATCCTCAGGACTTTTTCCACTTGGCCTTGAAACGTAGCGTCTGCAGGGTGCTCTCCACCACTTTGGGTAAATGGATGGGGTTCCTCTGCAGACGCAACCTGCTGCTGGTCGACCCGCTCTGGTTCTTCTTATTGAGGACCTTTTCCTTGGCACAGGACACAACCTGCTCCTGTTGCTTCCTGTCTGGGTCATCCGCCCCCCGTGGAACCCGCAAGACCCAGTTGGAGTGGAGGTTGTGTTCTGCAGAGCTGGAGGCCACTGTTGGTGAGAGACGTTTCCTTCATTAAACATCAATAACTATAAAAATAATAATAATAAATAAAATCATATTTAGGGGGGCACGGCGGTCTAGTGGTTAGCGCGCAGACCTCACAGCTAGGAGACCAGGGTTCAATTCCACCCTCGGCCATCTCTGTGTGGAGTTTGCATGTTCTCCCCGTGCTAAGGTTAATTGGCGACTCCAAATTGTCCATAGGTATGAATGTGAGTGTGAATGGTTGTTTGTCTATATTTGCCCTGTGATTGGCTGGCGACCAGTCCAGGGTGTACCCCGCCTCTTGCCCAGAGACAGCTGGGATAGGCTGTATATACGTATATATATATATATATATAGTATATATATAGTATATATATATATATATATATATATATATATACTACATGCCCTTCATGGTTGTCATGACAGTGGGTATTCATGTTCATATGTGTGGCACGTCCACACACACATTATTATTATGATGCCATGGTTGACATCACCAGCAAGGCCTGTGTTTTGATTACACTGATAAAGGTGTAATTCTCCCACGCCAACAGCACAGCCCCAGAAATGTCAAGGTCATATTTGATTAAACATTGTTTCACTATACAGAGAAGCTTAATTCAATTTGCGCCATCATACTTTGATTGAAATGGCATAATTTACAACACACTCACCAACCTAGACAGAGTCGTTTATCTCAGTCCTTTGCCTGAATATTTTATAGTGCCTGTTATTAAACACTGTGGCGTACAGTCTGGAGCAAGGCCTTCTCTGCTGGCCTAACCATTACCATACGCACTGACATACATTTTAGAACTTACATTATAATATGTGTTGTATGTATTTGTAATCATTTATTCCCAGCTGTTTATTATCTTCATTTAGTATCGTGCTGACTCCAGACTCCATGACCAAAATGGGCTATTGGCTGTCTTCAGTACAAGTGAGCACATGAAGGGAAGACCTCACCGATAAAGTCCACGTCAGCGTGTCCATTGTCCATGTAAGGTTTGTGTTGAGCTTCACTGTCACAGCTTGCAATCACCTCATCCAAAAATTGCAAAGTGTCCTCCACATTGGGCACAGGCGGAGCTGAAGGGGTCACTCTTGATGCCTGTGAACGAGGAGAGACAGTTGTCTGATGTTAGCAAAGGTGTAACGAGATACGTCCATATCATAGACAAGACATACGGAACAGAACGGAGGCAGCCAGGGAAATGTATTCAACTGTCTGTGCTTTTCAGACAGAACGCAGTGAAAAGCAACATGGCATGCTGCTATCAAATAATAAGATGACATCAGCACCGCATCTGGTCTCATGTGTAAAATACTTGTGAGAAAGGTACAAGTCCACCTCCGATACTTCCTGCGAAAGTAGAAAATTCTCATGTCAACAACACACACAAACATTTGCACACAACACACGCAAAAAGCCAGGAAAATGCTGACATTTCAGGGCTTTTATGTGTGAAAGGAGCAGATGATGTCACATTACCCCTTTTATACATATTTTCCCACACATTTGCCATATTGCAGAATATGCTTTCACACAGTTTCAGCTCCCACCCTCGGCCATCTCTGTGTGGAGTTTGCATGCGTGGGTTTTCTCCGGGTACTCCGGTTTCCTCCCACATTCCAAAAACATGCTAGGTTAATTGGCGACTCCAAATTGTCCATAGGTATGAATGTGAGTGTGAATGGTTGTTTGTCTATATGTGCCCTGTGATTGGCTGGCGACCAGTCCAGGGTGTACCCCACCTCTTGCCCGAAGACAGCTGGGATAGGCTCCAGCATACCCTCGCAACCCTCGTGAGGAAAAAGCAGTAGAAAATGAATGAACGAATGAATGACAGTTTCAGCTCCTGCGATTGGCTGGTAACCCGACCAGTCCAGAGTGGATGGGTGGATGGATGGATGGATGGATGGATGGATGGATGGATGGAGAGTTCCTGCTCTGTCATTACCTCAGGATCAGGAAAATAGCCAAATTGAACCATCAGAAGCACAATCCCACCTCTTCTACACCTCTGATACTACATCAGAGGCAGAAAAATTGCCAGGTCAACATTATGCTGTATGCATGGAAAAAGGACAGTTTCAGCTTGAAAATGCTGTTCTGTGTAAACAGCACAGATACGGGAAAAAGCCAAGAAAAAGCTGGCTTACAAGGACTTTTAAGTGTGAACGGGGCTCATGTCACCATTGTCCCTTTCACACAGAGCTTATACAAATTTGCCACTTTGCTGAATAGTGTTGAATTACAAGGCCAGTTTAGATCCGGCATTTGTCAATAAAGCGGGATATTGCAGAAACTTGTGCATTTTCACACAAAAGTGGAAAGTGAAAGCGTACCGGTTGTGTGTGTGGAGCTGGTGGTGCAGCTTTCTTCTTTGAGGACGCTGAGGCCTTGACAGTATCGCTACTTTTCAAGATGCTCTCGGTGTAACGCCGCCTCAGAGCCACCAGCGCCTCCAGGTACTCCAGGCAGTTCCGATTCTGGGAGTAGAGCCATATGCGGTCTTCTTGTCTCTGGTAGTAGTACAAGGTGGATTCGATGCTCACTGTGCTTTTGCTCCGTTTCAACGTCGACTGAGATCGCTCTCCCAACACCAGCATGGATGTGCTGCGGACCAGCCTGACTGTGCAGGCGCTGTGGTAGTCTTGCCCGAATTCTCCTCGACTGCCACAGTCTCGCCCTTTTTGTCCATTATGATTAGGACGGAATACATAATTTATCTTCCGAAACATCCCACTAAACGAAGCCGATCAAGGTTAAAAACTTGCCTCTGACGCCCATAGCTTAGTCAGAATCAAGCTTACTTGGATATGTCTCTGTCCAAGGTGCTGATAAGCTGAAACTATGACGCTCTTGTTCAACCTGACCTCATCTTTGGTGTTAGTTGCTTGGTTGCATAGCAGCTCTGTAATTCGACACTTTAGAGAAACAGGTCCGGTTCAGGTGTCAGATTAACGCTGATGTTCCTTAAAGGAACCTGCGTATAGAATCCACAGTATATGCTAAGGACATTATAAACATTTCATTGTCAAGAATATATAAGGAAGATATATTTATGAATAATAAAACACTCTTGTGATTCCTAAATGAGACGTCTGCAAAGCCAAGGTAGAAAAATCCAATCCATAAATACGGTAAAACTCTAAATAAATCTCATAACTCTTTCCTTTAGCTCACTTGCATAAAATGCCAATTTGACCTTCTATGTTTGTCAGAAGAAATGACGACTTGCGGTTACGTATGAATGTGAAAGTGCTACTTCTGCTTTAGCACTGATACATCTGTAAGTGTGCATGAGGTAGGAAAAAAAGGAATTAGTATCTCCCATATGTTGTTTTCATTCCATTAAGGCTCTTTTCTCTTTTATTCATATCTGTGTTGTTTCTTTACACGGTAAAAAGTGCTTGTGAGTGAGTAAAAAAAAAAAATTGAGGTTTTGAGTCTCTTTGGGAGTATCTGTGTGTGGCGTTAGCCTGTTCTGCCTGCATGTGCATGAACTTACTTGGGGTACTCCGGCTTCCTCACTCCATAAACATGTATGTTAAATAGTCATTTGTTTATATGTACCCTGGGATTGACTGGTGACCGATTTGGGGGGTGTAGTTGGCATGGGCTACAGTTCACCTAAAAAAAAAAGTTGAAAATAACTACAATTATGATCTTTATGAGGATAAGCGGTATAGAAAAAGAATGAATGAATGGTAAATGCAGGTGGTAGAACCAGAATGGCATCTGAATAAAATTGAACACAAGCCTTTATAAATAATTTACTTATAAGAAAAAATGTATTAAAAGGTGATTTTTTTTTTATTCCAAAGTGATAGCTCATAAAAGATCCCAACATGGAATATGATATAAAAATACTGTATATGTTAAAAAAACAACAATAAAAATAATGGATAATGTTATATTAAGATTCTCAAGGTTTGTTTCCTAAAAAAGTTGAAAATAACTACAATTATGACCTTTATGACGATAAGCAGTATAGAAAAAGAATGGTAAATACAGGTGGTAGAACCAGAATGACATCTGAAAAAATACTGCATATGTTAAAAATCAACAATAAAAATAATGGATAATGTTATATTAAGATTCTCAAGGTTTGTATTTTTATCCTTTACAAGGCACTCGTTGAAATATTTCTAATGAAATACTTCGAAAAAATTAGATCCTAAATTTAATTGGCAGAAAATTAGTATAGTAAAATATTTTTTTAAATATTTGTTTCCTAAATTCCTAATTATTGAAAAAAAGTTGAAAATAACTACAATTATGACCTTTATTAGGATAAGCGGTATAGAAAAAGAATGAATGGTAAATACGGGTGGTAGAACCAGAATGGCATCTGAATAAAATTTAACACAAGCCTTATATAATATATAAATAAGACATTTACTTATAAGAAAAAATGAGTATTAAAAGTGATTTTTTTTGCATTATTTTCTTTTATATCACGATGCATGCAAACTACCTTAAATCTTTCTTGAACAGCAGAATGAACTGAATTTACACCCATTCTGGTTGTTTTACCCACATTTAGCAATATTATTATTTATTTCAACTTCAAATGAGACATCTTTTGGCCATTGAAACTGTAATACAGTACCTGCATGCCCCCCCAGCTGCAGCATGGATTATTAAGAAAGGGGAAGAATGATTCTCACTTCCTCTCATGGCGGGGTACAGAACCAAGCAGACCACCTGAACTGATGTTATTAGTAACACAAGACGTGACAAAGACAGCAGACATGCTTTGTGAAGTCAAATTGTTGAGCATGACCTATGGACAAGCAGAGGAATTGAACCCACCATGTCCTGAGAGGCAGGAGACCATGCCAGCGTCTCCTGTTGTAGATCTTCATCACAGTTCATCTGAGCAGGTTTGTGGCGTGGATGACAGTCGTAACCCGCAACTCCATGTCTCCCAGCTGGAGTCTCTGGATCTCTACACCACCCAGCCTGACAGCGAGAACTCTCTGGGACTGGAGATACCGGCTCAGGCCCGCTTCGGAGGTGATTCCACCACCTTCTTGGTGCCGTCTTACTGCCAGAGTATCTGCATGAACTACAGCGACCTTCACATTGGGGGCGACCAGGTGATGCCACTCTCGGCTGACAACAGTGAGCAGGTCGTCGTTGACACCCAGGCGGTTGGTCCCTTTCTGCAGTCCTGTGATGTACCTCCGCCTGTGGAGGACTCTTCTCCTGGACCCCCTAGAGCACTAGGGGGTCTTCTGCTGTCACTCAGAGGAGGCTCCAACCGCTGGAGGCAGGGCAGTGGTCGGGATCGGAGCTTTTTGTTCCAAGGCCGTGAGGGCCCCTTCTCCAATTCCCTCCTTAATTACTACCTGGAACAGAAGGTTCTAGATCTCTACCAGCAGTACCTGATGGAGAACATGGCCAGGGAGAGGGATGCGGACTCGGGCCGTATTTCCCCATTATTGGGCTCCGAGATGGTCCTGACCAGCCTGGACCAGATCACCCTGCAGCTGAGTCGGGATGGGAACTTGGAGGCGGGCCTGGCCAAGGACATGGTGTTGTCCTGCCTTCTGAGGGTGGCTGGAGACATGCAGTCCAGTGAAATCAGCACACCGGTCCTGCAGATCTCCAGCGATGCATCCAATGAGCACGTCAACAAATATAAAGTGGAACAAAAATAATATTTTTTTCTTTTTCAATAAAGGGCAACACGTTTTTGTTACTGCTCCCAACCAAAGGTTATTTTGTAAAAGATGTTGCAAAGAGGTCAATAATATTAATCTGCATTTTTGGCGCCCCCTGTGGTTTAACCTCAAAATGTTTTAAAGGGCATCATGTTCTTAATATATCCTGATTGTACAAAAAGTTCATGAATTATGGGCAATAATTAGCTAAGACTTGCCCCTTCTTCCTCCTAAACTAGGGAGTAATTTGCTAACAAATTAAATTATTATATTGAATTAAAAAACGTAGCACGGTGATCGAGTGGTTAGCAGACCTCACAGTGAGGAGACCAGGGTTCAATTCCACCCTCGGCCATCTCTGTGTGGAGTTTGCATGTTCTCCCTGTGCATGCGTGGGTTTTCTCCGGGTACTCCGGTTTCTTCCCACATTCCAAAAACATGCTAGGTTAATTAGCGACTCCAAATTGTCCATAGGTATGAATGTGAGTGTGAATGGTTGTTTGTCTATATGTGCCCTGTGATTGGCTGGCGACCAGTCCGGGGTGTACCCCGCCTCTCGCCCGAAGACAGCTGGGATTGGCTCCAGCACCCCCCGCGTTCCTCGTGAGGAAAAGCGGTAGAAAATGAATGAATGAATGAATGTTGCAAAGAGGTCAATAATATTAATCTGCATTTTTGGCGCCCCCTGTGGTTTGACCTCAAAATGTTTTAAAGGGCATCATGTTCTTAATATATCCTGATTGTACAAAAAGTTCATGAATTATGGGCAATAATTAGCTAAGACTTGCCCCTTCTTCCTCATAAACTAGGGAGTAATTTGCTAATAAATTAAATTTAATTAAAATACAGTGCTCTGCAACTCTTATTCTTCTTTTGAGTCATTAATCTGTAATTATTCCCACACTGAATCACCACTGAAAATCAACATGAACTCATAGGGAGTATGCGGTCTCGAACAGGTGACTTTTGAGTCTGGAGTGGCGATGTGGAGGAGGTCAGTCATAATGGGGTCCGCCTTGAGGTATGCCTTGAAGGTATGTAGGAGTTTGTAGTTTGTTTGTAATCTATTCTTTGTCAATTTACATAAACCAGGAAGTAGTCTGTTAGCAAACAGTTCAACCTTTCCAATACGACCCAAAGTTAAACCAACTTGCAGCTAGTCATCAGCATCATCTAGACGCTATTTAAGGAGAATGTTATACGTAGAAAGCTATGAAAACAACCCTGACATTAGTTTATGATCACCAAGAGGCTGTAATTGAGTTGAGTTGAGGACAAACTTACATGTGACTTATTTTCTCACATTCAAACCACTGATTCATCGGTAACCTTCTTCCACTCCTGTAAATAAGAACGTACCGTCAGGAAACCTGTGAAGTCTCAAGGTTGCAGGCAAAAGTATTTCTGCCTTTGTCCGGGCATTCCAGGTACACGTGAAAAGAACCTGCACTTTCCTAAAAAACGCGAATGCAGAGGCAGTGACAGACACCAAAACAACATTCATAGGATTAGAATTATTCATTCCAACCAGTGCAGTGAGTACACTGCCTCTCACCCAAAGTCAGCTGGGATAGGCTCCAGCATACCACTGCGACCCGAGTGAGGAAAAGCGGCATAGAAGATGAGTGGCTGGATGGATGGGTGGATTGGGTGGCTGGATGGATGGATGGATGGGTGGGTGCATGGATGGGTGGCTGGCTGGATAGATTGATGGATGGGTGGGTGGATGCGGGTGTGGATGGGTGGATGGATGGAAGGATTGGG
This sequence comes from Doryrhamphus excisus, assembly GCF_037039965.1. Classification (NCBI taxonomy): domain Eukaryota; kingdom Metazoa; phylum Chordata; class Actinopteri; order Syngnathiformes; family Syngnathidae; genus Doryrhamphus; species Doryrhamphus excisus. The sequence goes on along the minus strand of NC_136368.1, from coordinate 16,123,411 downwards.
TGGGTGGGTTGATGGATGGATGATGGATTGGGTGGTTGGATGGAAGGATTGGGTGGGTGCGTTGATGGATGGGTGGGTGGATGGATGGATGGATTGGGTGGATGGGTGGCTGGCTGGCTTTTTTTCAAGACTGGTTCTCCATGAAATCCAAACAAATACAGCTGGAATAGGTGCAGATTCTGGAAACTCTTTAAAGCTTTCTATTCATACAAACAGGAAAAAATATTACATGTGGAGTACCCCAGGTGTCAGTACTGGGACCAAAACTGTTTAACTTGTTTACATCTGTAAAGTTACAAAAGACTTAAAGTTGGTATCATTTACGGATGGTAATACTGCTTTTTGTTCTCGGGGAAGCACACAGAGCTAATTCAAAAGATCACCGGTAAAACGGCCATATTGAAAAGATAGTTTGATGGGATAATCCATATTATGCTGGAGCTTATCCCAGCATACTTCTTTGCAGAATAAACTGATTTTTTTTTATGTAAAAAAAGACAGATTAAAAAAAATTAAAACACCAATAAAAATATGTAATTTAAACAACAACCTTTTGAAATGTATTTAAACATTTCACAGTTTGTTTCATGCAACAGCAAGAGGTTTAAAACGGGGCTTTAAAAGCCACTTATTTCAATGGCCTTGCTATTAAATCCACAAGGAGGTTACGCCTTTTCAGAGTGTTGCAAAAGTAACTTTCCTCGCTCACAAAGAGCTTTTAACATGTGGGGTGGCGGAGACAAGGCCGCTTGATTTCATATCAAACCCAAGGTCCTCCTCGCCACTCATTGTAGCTTTAACGCTGCTGCACCTTTTTATTATTATTTTTTTTTCCAAAAGCTTTTAGTATGTTACCTTGTAAACTGCATCAGTCATATCATATAAACACACACACACAACACACACACATATACGGTATAAATATATATTTATATACGTATATAGTGTTCAAAATTATTCAACCCCCACTGCAATAATGTGTTTTAGCAAGTTCGCCATTTATTTTGTCATCTTGTTTATAATCAGATCAAAGAAAGACTAGTAAATGCGACAAATGCAACTTAAACGACAGCAATATTTTTTGTAATATAATAAGGATAAGTCGTATAGAAAAACGGATGGATGGATGGATACCAACAAATGTCCTTTCTATGATTACCACTTTGACAAAATGATTCAATCCCATGGTCACATACGTCCTTAGTACTTAGTAAAACAACCTTTGGCAATAATAACGTGACACATAGCTTGACACAGGTTTCTTGCGGTGATCTTACAGGAATTATAGCCCATTATTTATGGAAAAATGGTAATGGTAATGGTTTTATTTCATTTGAACATGCATCAGGTTACAATTGAATGCATCACATACTCAGTTCACAGTTCCACATGTCCAAAAGGGGTAGGAAGAAGCAAAGCTTATTAAATCCTACCCCTCCATCTGGTACTTTTACAATCAGTAACTGTTACATTTGTTCACTTCCTGCTTTCCTAATATAGTTTAAGTTAATTTACATTTTTATTTTTTATTTTTTTGTCACATATCGAAGTACGAGGTGATATGACCATACAATGACATAATGGGTACCGCTTGTATTGTTTCTTGAATTGGCTCATCGTTACTCAATCCATTCCATAGTTTGATTCCACATACTGAAATGCTGTGGCTTTTTAACATAGTCCTAGTGTTTCAAATGTAGTTCTTCCCTGAGATCATATTTCTCCTCTCTTGTAGAGAAGTATTGGATGACATTTTTAGGTAATTGGTTATTTTTAGCCTTATGCATTATTTTAGCTGTTTGAAGATTGACTATAATCAGCAAGTTTAAGTATTTGTGATTTTAGAAATAAGGAGTTAGTACGCTTCCTATTGTGTCTTTTGAAATGTTCAATACCTTTTCTATCTATATCGTTTTTATTTATATCCATATGCTTGCATATGTAAAGACATGACCTCCTTTCTTGACTTCTTTGACCATTACCTGGACTTGGACACCATGTTGCAAAGACGCCATTGACTGTCTAGAAGGAGTATCACAGTGGTTTTAAATCTGCTGGATTGTTGCTCGTTCTGTCCACATCCACATCACCACCGGACTGAAAACACCTGATTGAAACCTCTGTTCTTATGAGTGGTCATCTTTATGAGGGGTTGAATAATTTAGTCAGGACACACATGCACACTATTACAGCAATAATGAAGCACTTTCCCCTGATTTTGGACTGCAAAATCCAAGTCTTGTGTGCTATTCCAAGTTACGCCTCACTGAGCTACCGAATGTGCAACTTGCCGAAACATTTAATGACAGTTGTGCTTTCTTGTGTGCACGTGTGTGATTGGCATGTCTGTACATTTCCTGGCCAGTTAGGCCCTGAAGGTCGCCTGGAGGGAGCCTGCTAACCTTGGCTACCAGGCCCCCGGCAGACAACCTTGACGGAAAAAAGAGAGAGACAGAGAGCGAGGGCGAGGAACATGATGTGATAACGCGTGACCGTATATCACGGTGCACGGTAGCTGTATGAACGTGGGCGTTAACCGGCCGGCTAGGGAGTCGCTTATGGCCCGCCTACCAAACAAAGCGCGCTCTGACCCTATTTTGCTGAAGGTTACGATATGCTTTTATCCTTTTGTTACATGCCTGCTTTAATCTTTATCTTGATAACTGCGGGACCTTTATGCATCTCCTAATGTTTCCATCCCGCTGTCAGCTACTGTATGTAAGAAAGCTCTTCTACTCCTATGAGCTGCTACACACAAATAGGTGAAAATGTTATGTTTTCTCAAAGCATTTTGACCACAACTTATAGGGGGCCCTCACACACCCTCTACACACTGTTGACGCTTGTGTACTGGCAGAAACAGGAAATATAAGGTACTTTTTCTACTACCTGGTCAGCCTATGTTCCAAGAGTCAAAATGGTGCCCAGTCGAAAAACATTGGTATTAAAAGCTGTGGCTGCAGGCAACCTCCTGATGCAGTAATTTTTTTAAAAATGTGCCACAAGATGGCAGGAGCTGCATTTGAAGGATTATGTGTGGTCAGCATCTAGAAGCTTGATCTACCTCTGCATGACCGTTAAAATGTTGCTATTCACATGTTGGTCTGAAATTGTGAGGAATTATGACATCATGACGGTAAATCCAATAACATAAAAAAACTACTCAAAGTCATTGTAACTTGTAAATAAACATGCCGTCGATTGAATGGGATTTCTTCACTTTTTATGTGATGGTGGCACCTAATGTTTTCCTTTTCAATTTCACATGCACTACAAAAAACCCAACTTAATGACTTATTATATTGAATATACAGTCGTGTCCCTTGTAAATTTGTGAAAAGCGTCTTTGAGTTTCCAGAAAAGCGCTAAATAGATAAAATGTATTATTATTATTATTATTATCATTATTATTATTATTCATTTTCTACCGCTTTTCCTCACGAGGGTTGCGGGGGGGTGCTGGAGCCAATCCCAGCTGTCTTCGGGCGAGAGGCGGGGTACACCCTGGACTGGTCGCCAGCCAATCACAGGGCACATATAGACAAACAACCATTCACACTCACATTCATACCTATGGACAATTTGGAGTCGCCAATTAACCGAGCATGTTTTTGGAATGTGGGAGGAAACCGGAGTGTGTGTATATAATAATAATAATAATAGTAATAGTAATAATAATAATAATAATAATAATAATAATAATAATAATAATAATAATAATAATAATAATAATAATTGTATTCTCACCTTAAACAATGCCAAAGTTAATTAATAATAATAATGATAATAATAATAATAATAATAATAATAATAATAATAATAGTAATTTTTATTATTAGTATTATTATTATTATTATTATTAATTAACTTTGCCATAAACTACTTTTATAGGTCAGGAAAGTGGAAAAAGCATAATAAGTGACAGTGTCAATCAAAACTGAACATTTTCTTTCTATAAACTTGTATTAGTATTATTATTGTCTCTCTTTGGATTGCGTACCTTATGTCCGGGCCCGTGAGTGCATAAACATGATTGTGTAATACAAAGTAGGCCAGGGTCTATCACACACATACACACACACACACACATGCATGCATGCGCACACACACACACACACACACACACACACACACAGTCACACATATATACAGCAAGAGAAAAGGTGTTTGTGTTTGAAATGATAAGTTGATTAAGTCCTCCAAAGCTGACTAAAAGCAGACAGACAGTGGGAGTTTCAATTCATCTTCATCCTTCACCTTCCTTTCAAAGAGCTTGCGTCCTTTATGAAGAGGTAAACAGGAAGTTCAACCACTGGCCTTGGCGGATACATAAGTATGACATCATGGACAAAATGGGGAAATATAACTGTGGAGTGGAACAACAATGTGACTGCTGCTGTCCATCTCGACTAGCAAGACTTAATGGATAAAAACATGCAAAAAAAACTATTAGAGGAGACCTATTATGCTTTTTCCATTTTTCTGACCTATAAATGTTGTTAGAATGTTGTATTCTCGTGTTAAACAAAGGCAAAGTTTCAGATAAAGAGGTTTGCATTTTGCATTTGTGAACATTGTGTTGATTTTGTGTAAGTGGTTGTCTGTGTAGCATGATAGAGTGTGCATTCCAAGCTCGCTGATGTTTGGATGTTTGTCGCTAATAGCCTTTTTCCACCTCCTGTCAGTGGTTTACCCGAATAGTCCAGCAAAAACTACCAGTAGTTCCGGAAGTCTTTGGGAACGATTGGGATTGTGACCAACCACAGTGGCGTGGGGGTGCCTGGAAGCCAGCTGCGGGAATAAATAAAAACAGACTGTTTTGGAAATTCAAGGAAATACAGCTAGGAAAGGTGCAGATTCTGGAAGATCTAGAAAACTTTCTGTGCGGGTAACATGTGTAGCTCTATTTAGGAGTTTTGGGGAATTTAGGTTTTATTGAAACTTGATGCGGGCGGCACGACGGTCGAGTGGTTTGCGCGCAGACCTCACAGCTAGGAGGACCAGGGTTCGATTCCATCTCTGTGCGGAGTTTGCATGTTCTCCGCGTGCATGCATGGGTTTTCTCCAGGTACTCCGGTTTCCTCCCACATTCCAAAAACATGCTAGGTTAATTGGCGACTCCAAATTGTCCATAGGTATGAATGTGAGTGTGAATGGTTGTTTGTCTATATGTGCCCTGTGATTGGCTGGCCACCAGTCCAGGGTGTACCCCGCCTCTCGCCCGAAGACAGCTGGGATAGGCTCCAGCACCCCCGCAACCCTCGTGAGGAAAAGCGGTAGAAAATGAATGAATGAAACTTGATGCTGCCTATTAAATGGAAAACTATAAATGTATAATATTAAAAAAATCTATAATTTCAAAGTAAACATGCATAACCAATATTTAAAAGCAGCTGTAAAATACACTTTTGTTTTAAATGACAGAACTAAACAGTACTTAGTGTGTTTTGTGAGATTTAATTGATGTGCTTGGTGTCAAATGATATGAAATACATGTGTTTTTGTTACGACGTCAAAATTAAAGTACTTGCTAATGAATTGACAAATGAAGGTTTAATTTTCATTTTTTTTGTTAGCTGTAATGATAATGGCTCATTTAAAAATGAAGGACAATTTATTAAATAAAAAAACAACACATCACTTCAAGACGCAATGACTACTTTTGCATGATTTTTTTTTTTTTTTGCATCCTCGGAAGGGAAAAATAAACTTGTCACATTGTTTTTATTTCAATTGAAATGTATGAATTTTCCCCTCACCTTGGTGTGTCAACATCACGACGCCTCGCTCCTCCCGTTTTGTTTTTTTTTTTTGCTGCTGCGTCTGGCCCGTCTACATCGTTATTAGTGTCGTAATTTACCTCCCTATGCAAACATGACCCTGTCCTTCAGATATTCAAACGGTAGTCACAGCGAGGCCAATAAAGAGCCAGATAAGAGGGACATAAATTATAGCTGGCCTCTTTCATATTTAACTAGTAGGCTAGCAGGCACGTCCTCCATGATTTTATCTGTGTGTATCTGTGTGTGTGTATGTGTGTGTATGTGTTACAGTGACATATATTTGGATATTGCAGGAAGGGCAAACAAGGATGGCGACAAGTAAATGGAATATGCATATATAGAGAGAAGCGGGGGGCCACAAAAGCAATCTGCATTTTAATCGCCTGCACGTCTAAATGCATTTTTATGAGCCCGCCTCTGAATAAATAAATCCTTTGATATTTAGGTAAGTTATAGGAAGAAAATAAACCTATTTGAGGTGGTGGCGGACGGGTGAATGACACATTAAACTTGGCGTGTTTGGTTTGATTAAAAGGAATTCTGGTGCGTTTTGGTGGAGTGTGAACACAATGATGTAAACTTTGGTGTGCATCAAAGAAGTGAACCGGGACCCCTTAAGAGATGGGTCTCTAGAGGAGTTTGGTTCACTGTTCACTTGAACTGAAATGTGAAGCTGTCTTAAAACTGAAAAATTTTGCTAGAATAAAGGCAAAATATAGTGACAACAAAAAAGTTGCCATTTTAGAAAAATGACATTGTAATATTGCGAAAGAGATTGTCATTTTTTTCTGGTGAAAGTATGATTTTCCCAAGAAAATTACAAGACTATGATTTTAAAAAAAGTCATAATTTTACAAGAATAATGTCTTTAGATTAGAAGAAAACTGTCAATCTTATTTTTTGTGTTTTACTAAGAAGAAGCTCACAAATGACAAATATGTAAAAAAAAATGTGCTTTAAAAGTACATTTTAGAAGCTTTTGGTAAAATCTAAGCTGGTAAGCAGGGCAAATAAAAAAAAACCCAGATTATTCAAACCATAAATCTGGATTTTAGTTTGGGATATTTGAGTTAAGTCATGTATTAAATCACGGAAGCTCTTTAAACGTATATTTTGAAGCTTTTGCTGAAATCTATAAGTAAATAAATAAGTAAATAAGTAAACAAATAAATAAACAAACAAACAAATAAATAAATAAATAAATAATCACAAAGCTGCCTTTGAATAAATAAATATTTGCCGATTTAGGAAAGTTTTGGGAAAAAAATAATAATTTAATAATAATTAGGGCTCGAGCACTGACAGTGCCAAAGCCTGATTGTAATCGTAATGTTTATTAGGGGAAAAAACGACATTCCTCCCCTTTACGTTTTTTGTAAAAAATCACAAAATTCAAACTCTGGCATTTTATGATATTTTTGGGTGCTTCTGGGGCCCCTGTTGAGTGTGTGTGAGGCTTCCACTATGTTTTTGACCAGAAAAGTGCATTAGAAGCAAATTGAAAAAAATTGAAAAAAAAATGAAAAAAACGATATACCCCCCCTCACGTTTTTTGTCAAAAATCACAAAATTCAAACTCTGGCATTTCATGCAAGACTGGAGGGTGACCCTACCCACCAAAAAAATTTGAGACGATCTGACCATGCATAAGGAAGTTATGGCAGATATACATTTCCACCAGTTGGTGGCGCTATAGAGTCTATCTGCTGTAACTTTCTTCTAAAGGGTCAAATTGTCCCCAAATTTTTTATGGTGAGTTGGGTCAACCTCTGGTCTATGACTGTGTGTGTACATAGACTCTATAGCGCCATCAACTGGTGGAAATGTATATCTGCCGTAACTTCCTTATGCTTGGTCGGATTGTCTCAAAATTTTTTATGGTGGGTTGGGCCGTCAAACAAGACGTGACCACGTACCCGCCTTGGCCCCTCCTGGTTAAAAATTATAAGTGTCGTATATCCCTTGCACTGTTTTTTTTTTCGACCGTCCACGCGCCCATCCGCTGGCGCTTGTACCCCTGACTTGCACACGTACCCCGGACTCACGCGTATCCCCGAGCTGCACCAGGGTGCTCGAGCCCGCTCATCACTGCTTGCAGTTTTAATTTAGTATGTAGTCGTGGGCGACTGAATGAGTCCATCAAAGTGGCACCGTAAGGTTTAATGTGTGCTGAACAGAACATGACCTTGGCATACAACCAAAGTACCCCCCCCCCCCCCCCTCAACACGCACACACATGTACATCACAAACCCCTGGAGTTTCACTCAACCTTGGCTAATTAGCAAGCGTCCCCGTAGCATATGTTCACCACAGAGTGGATCAAGGACATTACATCTGCAGCGTCCCGCCTCTCTCTTCATGTTAGCATCACTTTGCTGTGCTATGGCCTCCAGTACGGTCACTTTACTCTTGACTCAACTTGCTGGTTCACATTGCATAGTTACCTGTTATGGTACAGTATTGACGATAACAATAGTATCAATACAGCAATTAAGTTGACGTATTGAAAGAAGCTGGGAAAAGAGCAAAGCGGTGAGAGGCAGCCTGGCGGGACGCAAGAGCAGGCCAGGAGATGATTGGCTGTTGGAGTAGGCAGGGCTAATGACACTAAAATGAATGGCAAAGAAATTTACGGTTAATCCATGTGATCAATATCATCTGATTTCACTCATGGATGATCGGTATCAGCAGCATAAAACCAAAGAGTATTTGTAGTTCCAATGAATTCTTGATAATAATCATTCTGATATTATCAGAATTTGGTGTTGCAGATAAAAAGTAAGTTAAAATGTTGATTTTTATTTTATTATATTTATTCAGCCTTGTTTTCTCGCTCATGCACAAACACACACTTTCGCAATGCTGTAAGTCGCTGACACGAGTCCTTGGAGAGTGCAGTATTCAATTTGTAACTATTATGGAGACAAGGACGGCGTCCTTTATGTCCGCAGCCACGAGGATAAAATGGAGGCAGTTGTCATGGCAACCGCCAGAAGAGCGCCCAACAAATCAACAAACAATGCGCTGCAAGACTTTTGCAGGGGCGCCATTTTAATGCAAAGCCTTGAATCATACAAAGTTGTCCTCTTATGTTGCCGAGGGCCCGTCTTTGAGTGTCTGTGGGTGTCAGAGCCCAAAGAGTTGGATGAAAAACAAAAAACACAAACCTTGTGTTCCTCCTCAAGGCCATCCCAGGAGGAAACGTGCCAGAGAACTGTCGTCTTTATGGTCACGGCAACCTCCCGGTTTTGCTGGTGAGGTCAAGCCTTGGAGAAACGCTTAGCGCTGCACAAGCGCATGGGAAAAACAAAGCGGAATTCACTTGAGCAGTCTGTACATGTTGAAGGAGAAGTCACTCTGCTTGCTCTCATTTGAATGACTCTTTTATTTTGATTCCTGCAACTAATCACCTTTAACATATTAAAAAATGCACGAATTCACCTTGTTTCCTGGCAAAAAAGTACTTGGGTCAAAGACGAGACGTCTCAATTTCAGTGTTCAAGGCATATTTGTTATGTAAAAACATTTTCAAATTCTACATTAAATTACTCAACTGACTCCTCTTTACTTACTCATAGGGCTATAGGGATATTTAGCTAGAATATTGACATATATCTCAATATTTTTTCCATAACTGAATTTAGAAGTCAAAGCCAAATATATGTGCAAAGTTTTATTAAAATATAAACAATTTTATAGAAACATTAATTCATTAATTTTCTACCGCTTATCCTCACAAGGGTCGCAGGGGGTGCTGGAGCCTATCCCAGCTGTCTTCAGGCGAGAGGCGGGGTACACCCTGGACTGGTGGCCAGCCAATCACAGGGCACATATAGACAAACAACCATTCACACTCACATTCATACCTATGGACAATTTGGAGTCGCCAATTAACCTAGCATGTTTTTGGAATGTGGGAGGAAACCGGAGTAGCCGGAGAAAACCCGGAGAACATGCAAACTTCACACAGAGATGGCCGAGGGTGGAATCGAACTCGGGTTTCCTAGCTGTGAGGCCTGCGTGCTAACCACTCGTCTGCCATGAAGCCCTGATTATTTTCATAGTCATTCATTCATTCATTTTCTACCGCTTATCCTCACAAGGGGTGCGGGGGTGCTGGAGCCTATCCCTGCTGTCTTTGAGCGAGAGGCGGGGTTCACCCTGGACTGGTGGCCAGCCAATCACAGGGCACATATAGACAAACAACCATTCACACTCACATTCATACCTATGGACAATTTGGAGTCGCCAATTAACCTAGCATGTTTTTGGAATGTGGGAGGAAACCGGAGTACCCGGAGAAAACCCACGCATGCACGGGGGAGAACATGCAAACTCCACACAGAGATGGCCGAGGGTGGAATTGAACCCTGGTCTCCTAGCTGTTGAGGTCTGCACGCTAACCACTCGTCCACCGTGCAGCCTCTTATAGAAACACTGAAATTAAATTGTATATTCTCTTTTTTAAATAAATATAAATATAGAAATACATAACCCGCAATGATGCTATACCTGAAGTCAAAAGTACCAAAAGTCGTTTAATTCAGTACATGCTGACCTACTTTTCACAATTCTCATCTTCCAACTTTGTCCCTTGATACAATAAATCTACTGGTTTGAAAGGGTATTTGACCCAGGATGTAGCTGAGGTCAAAAGTCATAGTTATGTCACAAAATGTGTCAAAACACACTACTACTACTACTACTCTACGATTTCTGCCATACTGTACCTGAGCTACTATTTTTCTGACAAATACACCAAATGTTATAAAACCCAGTAAATCCCATAAATCACATAAATCACAGACTGCAACTTCAGCGAAGTTTGCAGAATCACCACAAAATTTGGTATACACCTTTAGGGGACTCACACCCACATATGTGTAAAATTTAAGAACAATTGTTTGAAAAACATGGTCGCTATCAAGCAGGAGGCACAGGCTTGGCAACTAATTGTACCGTAAGTCCTTTATAATAAAGCTTCAAGGATATCTGTATTACTTGTATGCTAGCATGTATTCCAAAGCACCTTGACCACAACCCATAAGGGGGGGCCAGAAATGTCATCAAAAATATTAGGACACCCCGTGGCCCTTCACTGCTCTCTTCATTTGATTTCTGCATTTATCGTTGCAAGAAGCCAATTGGATTCTAAAGGATGTTAGAGCGGAAATAGCAGAGATAGCGGTGGTCAAAGGTCACACGAGAGCATGTTTTGGTGTTTTTGCAGCTTGAAGAAGAATCAACAACACAGTGTGCTCCACAGGCTCACATGTTTTTGCTGCAGATGAAAAGACACAAAGAAGACTTTGTACAGAAGTCAAACGGAGGTGTACTGTTGGAGGCGCTCAACAAGACATAATGTCATGTCTCCTTGAGACAGCAGCATTTTTATAAATGCTGCCGGCTGGGCCTTGAGCGCGGCAAGAGAAGAAGTGAGTGAAGGCTGTTTATCCCGCGGCGGCCTTGATATAAACATGTGAAAAAGCTCTCTGGTTTCTTTCGCCACTCCATCAATGCAAAGATATTCAGCCTGGCTACAATGCCGCTAGAAGTTTCTTTTTTCAGACCCCCACCTCCCCCTTCCCCCATTCACCACGGCGACCTTCGTTGCGATGTGAGGTGGGCGCAGAGGTCGCGCTTGCTGCTTGTACATGAATGTGAACATCACCCTCATCTGTCCTCCACACAAAAGACAACAAAACCCTGAAGAGTTTCGCTAACAGTTAACAGAGCTGCTGGCTCACATGCTGCGCTACACCTGCTCCAGCTGCCGCTTGGCTTTCAAAGCCTTTTTTTGTTTAAATTAAATCATGGAATACGGAAAGGGAAATATAACTTTTTTTTTCCATAAGACTAACACTTTTTGGGCTCGAATTTTGTGGAGCGTGGAGAGCAAGACTGCGCTGCGCCAGATACCGGTGCGCCGTGCCACACTGCGCTGCGCCAGACTGCGCTGCGCCGCATGCCGATGCGCCGCACTGCTGCGCACATTACATTATTTGCAATGTGCGCTGGCCACACCCTGTTGGCGTGGCACAAGGCAGGTGCGCCGTGCCTGGTATACCACTTTTTATCTGGTATTATATATATATTTATTCATTCATTCATTTTCTACTGCTTTTCCTCACGAGGGTCGCTGTCTTTGGGTGAGAGGCGGGGTACACCCTGGACTGGTCGCCAGCCAATCACAGGGCACATATAGACAAACAACCATTCACACTCACATTCATACCTATAGACAATTTGGAGTCGCCAATTTACCAGGGTTCAATTCCACCCTCTGCCATTTCTGTGTGGAGTTTGCATGTTCTCCCCGGGTACTCCGGTTTCCTCCCACATTCCAAAAACATGCTAGGTTAATTGGCGACTCCAAATTGTCCATAGGTATGAATGTGAGTGTGAATGGTTGTTTGTCTATATGTGCCCTGTGATTGGCTGGCGACCTGTCCAGGGTGTACCCCGCCTCTCGCCTGAAGACAGCTGGGATAGGCTCCAGCAACCCCCGCGACCCTCGTGAGGAAAAAGCGGTACAAAATGAATGAATGAATGATTGGTAGGGGGCATTGGGTAAGATCAACAACACGTGGCTTGGGAACACCTCAGAATCTGTTTGAAGCAGCCGGGAGAGGCAAGTCTGGGCTTTTCGACCCAACCTCAAAACGGGAAGGAAGATGGAAGGAGATACTGTAACAAGCTAATGACCTTTAGCGCCACAATACACAAAGGTACCCCACTGGAAAAGGCACCCTATACAAAAGTATGCTGAAAAGTGGGATGGTATCAATGAACTCAACAGAGTTCTGCAGTTGATCTGATGCAATACATGAAGTCAACAACAGCGGACTGTGTTGTTTATGGATGACAACGAACATACGACAAGTATGCATATTAGTGGCTTACAGCGTGCTACCCCTCCAACACTACCAATGTCAACTGGTAGAAACACATGCTTTATTTACTCAGACCATCCAGCTGATAGTCTGTTGTCCCTCTGAGGAGCAATTAGGCTTAAGCGCTAATTCATCTGCCTTATCCTGGCCTGTCTTCTCCAGTCCAGGCCTGCTGCAGATCCTCATTCCTCTTCAGTGACAAAGGCAAGGAGAGCACTGAGTCATGACTTCATAATTCACCAGCTCCTGTTTTCTCGGTTAAATCAATATCAGCGTGTCCGAGTCAAGGTTGTTGGCTGGCCTTCACAGCTCGCCTCTCCCTGCCTCTTTCTCAGGGAAAAAAAAAATCGTATAAATTGTCCCTAAAATAATTAAGCCTTCACATCTGTCAGTGGACTATATAGTATATATATATTTTTTGGAGCGCCTTCCTGCCTGATAAACAGCGCTGACGAAGCGTCAAGGTAATGCCACAGAGAGAACCGAGGGTTCACTTTTGCTGAATGGACTTTCAGGACTTGGGGGAGCAAAATGTGGCAGATTTCAGACTAGGGATGTTCTGATCAGGGTTTTGGAATGGAATGGAATGGTCTTTATTGTCATTATACAAGATGTACAACAAGATTGGAGAGCTTCTCCTTTCAGTGCAATAGTCAAGTTAAAAAAGTATACAAAAAGTAGAGTAAAAAAAGACAGTTTAACAAGATATATACATATATGCAGCAGATACCGATCCTGATAATCCACAAGTGAAAAAAGTCTGATTTTAAAAGTGAAAAAGTTATATCACTCTCATAAAGACAGGAAGTCCCGCACACGACAGATATTCTTGTTCTTGATACTGCATCAGAGGCGAAGTTGATCAAGTGGATGTGATCGGCGTTATGAAGCAAGTATCAGCCGATATCGATACTGTGCTTTTTTTTTCCACTGATATCAGCCGATCCTGAACCACTGTGGAACACTGCGGATCACTCCATTACAGAACGCTCTGCAAACACAACTTCCTAACTTTGTGAATTATTTTGAGTTACTTCTATTATGCAAGGTGGTGGTAATCATTAATAATTGGCGAGAGTCAGCAAAAGCATTTACTGAATGACGAAGCTGCTTTCGGTTTCCATTGAATTACCCTATAGATATTGGGGTGGGATTTAATAAGTTTTACTTCTTCCCACTCCATTTAGAGCAGGGGTTTCAAACACGCAGCCCACGGGCCAAATGTGGCCCGCAGGACACTAGTTTGCGTCCCCCGCCTTGATATGAAAGTTTAATGTTAGTGCGGCCCGCGCAAGTTTGATATGGATGCTGTATGGTATCATGTACCCAGAAAAAATTATTAAGTTTGATTAATGTTCATGTTAAAGGTTAAATAACTGTTAATAGTTATGCTCCCTATCTGTGTGGAAGTGGTAAGTTTTGGCTTTTTAAGTTTAAAGGAAATAACTTGGAGGCTACCGTTTAGGTCGCTAGCTCTCTAGTTTGCGAGTTAGCATGTGTCTCAAGACCCCGCAATATGTTGTAAATAAAAAGAGTATAAATGTGACTATAGTCGTGTTTTGTCATGTCTACAGGGCTCTAATAATGCTTTGTTCATTTTAATCTGAAAAAAATAATTTGTCTACCCACCAACTATATGTGTTATATATTATTTCTTCTTGCTCAAGACTGTTGGTCTTGATTGTGCTGATTTGTGTTTATCTTGTTGTATGTTTGCGACAGTGCATTTCATTTGTTTTTTTATTTTGTTGGGGTTTTTTTTTGCTCAAAATAAAATGACAAACAAACAAACATGCGTAGGTTTTGATTTTTAGCATTGGTATGTTCTTCCATGACACAAAATAGAGGCTATCTTTCATCAGGCGCAAACTTTCCAACTGGGTATCCAAAATCTATAACTTTTCATGAAAGTTTCCAACTTTCTTTCTTGTAGTTTATATTTCCAGTTTGGGCCTCCCAGTCGTCGTAATCACACGCTACTTTTGTTACTGTTGTAACAATGCCATAACATCTTTGTGTTTGTCAACCACGCTCATATTAGTTGTTTGGCCTTGGATAAGATTTATGCTTCAGTGAATTGTTTGCGAACTTTTACTTGGCAATGGCGGTGTGAGGAGGCGGAGCTCGATACAGAGAAACGTAAAGAGAGAGAGCGAGGAAGAGGAATAGAAGGAGGAGGTGCCACAGCTCAGAGGAGGCGGAGAGAGCATCGACTCTGAGGGAGAAAAAAAAACATCTGAGAAAGTGCAGGCACAGACGGGAGCCGTTGCCCTTCAATCGGAGGGCTATCTGAAGCTAAAACAAACAGCGCCTCCTCCGCACTGACCTCCCCCGAGGGACGCGCCGCGCTCTCCGGGCAGCGGTCATGGCCACGCTGGAGGGCTGCCGCTGTCGGGGTGCCAGCCTCCGAAACAACAACACCAGCATTCTCTACAGTATTTTGAAGAGCGACAGAGAAGAAGAACAACAAGAAACGCTACACAATTTACTCCACAGGTCCGCCGCCTCAGCTTCCTCCGGGCCGGCCTGGCAGCAGGAGCCTCCTCGGCAGCAGCAGGCGTGCTCGTGCGGGGCGACTCGGCGCCGCGGGGTCCTCCGGTCCCCGCAGGTGACGTGCAAAGCCGCGTCCGCCATCCTGGTCAAGACGCTCCGCTTCGTCAAGAACGTCCCTTGCTTCCGGGAGCTGCCGGAGGACGAGCAGGTGGTCCTGATCCGGAGCGGCTGGGCGCCCCTGCTGGTGCTGGGACTGGCGCAGGACCGCGTGGACTTTGAGACTACGGAGACGGTGGAACCCAGCATGCTGCAAAGGATCCTAACCGGGGTACCGGGCGCGGCCCAGAGCGAAGCGGCGGTGGCAGCGGCAGCCGCCGGTCCGAGCAGAGGCGGAGGTGCCGGCGTGTCCGTGGCGGACATCGAGACCATTAAAGGCTTCCTGAAGAAGTGCTGGAGTGTGGACATCAGCACCAAGGAGTACGCCTACCTGAAGGGAGCCGTGCTTTTTAATCCGGGTACGTTGAAGGAGTCAGAGAGATCGTACGTGGGGGAAACTCTGGGCTCTTAACCTCACATGGACCCCCAAAATTTAAAAAATGTATCCCCTATTCACCTGGAAGCATTTACAAGTTAATAATAATAATAATAATATAATGTCAAAAGTGAGTTTTTTAGCGAGTTAGACTTCGGTGGCCATGACAATAAATACACCTGATCAACACTAAACTCAGAAAAACCCCAATTCCAATATTGCAAAAATGGATGAAATGAAAATATTTTTTATTTCTCAAAATATTGGGCATAAATACTGTATCATTAGTATGAGTGATATTTAAATTAAATGTTAAACTTTCAGTTTGTTTACATTGTTCACCTTCCTTGGCCACAACATTAGGTACACCCACCCAACCAAAATACAGCCCAATAATTCAACATTACACAAATTGAACAAATCCATCAAATTAAATTATTTGAGTTATTTTTTCAAACTATCAAAAGCCACAAATATTACAATATAGTAGTATGTGTAGATTAAAAAGAACTATGTGATCAATTAAAAAATACCCACTACTCATATTCAAATATATTATAATCTATAGTTCATGGGCCATAATATAAGGTACACCTGCTCAAACAATCCCAAAGATACTGTCTTAACTTGGGTCACATTGTGACATCCCATCTGCCTTGGGGCGAGAGGCGGGGTACACCCTGGACAACCATTTACACTCACAGCTCATGTATTGGGTCTAGGTGTACCTAATGTTATGTCCAGTGACCCTAACTATGATTTGTTATCATCATGTGGGTTCTTGTACCAGTCTCTAACTGTTGATTTCCCATCACCTCCATCGCCTCCTATGCATCTCACCTTCCTTGCAGATCTGGAGGGTCTTCGCTGTCTCCCGTATATCCAGTCCCTGCGCCGCGAGGCCCACCAGGCCCTCAACGAGCACGTCAGATTGATCCACCGTGAGGACAACACGCGCTTCGCGAAGCTGCTCATCGCTTTGTCCATGCTGAGGTCCATCAGCCCGTCGGTGGTGGCCCAGCTCTTCTTCAAGCCCATAATCGGCAGCGTCAACATCGAGGAGGTCCTCATGGAGATGTTCTATGGGAAGTAGTAAGGACCACCCTTCCAGCTGCTGGAGAGGCTCTTATTATTATTGGAAAAAAAGGGCTGAAGAAACTGACTGAAAAGGGAAAAAAATGAATGAATGACACAAGCTGGAGGGGACGTTAGAAAACAAAGTATAAAGCAGCTTAACTTATTTGTTTTATATAAACTATTTTTCTAAAATAAAAATGTGTCATTGGAGTGGTTTTTTTTTTTACTGACACACTTTCTTTCTATGTCTATACACTGTACACGCAGATATCACTTACTGGCTGATTGAGCAAGCTGTTTTCTCACCAATCTCACCTTGAGCCAATTTAGGTCATACCGAGTCAGGCTAGGAGCTTGTTGACACACTGATAAAGGTCTAGTCTAGTGTGCCGCTTTACAAAGACAGGTCATCTTATATTCTGCTGAAATGAAACAATGAAATACGAGTCCGCTATGATGCAGAATAGCACTGTGTAAAAACACTAGTCAAAGATCTACACTGTATGACGGAGGGCGTACTGCAATAAACAAGTTAAAGATCCTTTTTATGACAGTTTTTAAGGACCCCAAATAAACAAAACACTAGTCAAAGTTCTTATTTTGCCCATAAATACATCTGAAAAAGACAGGTTGTCTTATATTTCGATGTCAGTTGCATTGTTCTAATAGGGAATGTGAGCTGGGATTAGACCATCATCCGACAGGTTAGTTGTATCCTATTGATGATGTGCTGTTCCAATAATGATCCTGCTCCTACATGCAAGGTGGCAAAATACAACTTCTGAAGCCAAGCGGGTGAAGAAGAATATGACATATTGCAGTGAGCAAAGATGAGGAAAATGCACATTTGGACACAAGGAGTTGCTGCTGCCTGGGAATGTTTGGGAATGTTTGTCAATAATGCACTTTACCTTCAAAATGTACATCATTTTGTTTTGACAGAATAATTATACTACATGCAGTTCTTCTAAATTTTTATTCATTTTCTACTGCTTATCCTCATAAGGGTCGCGGGTGTGCTGGAGCCTATCCCAGCTGTCTTCGGGCGAGAGGCGGGGTACACCCTGGACTGGTCGCCAGCTAATCACAGGGCACATATAGACAAACAACCATTCACACTCACATTTATACCTATGGACAATTTGCAATCACTAATTAACCTCTGGCGCTGAATTAATCTTTGCTTGGCATGTTGCCATGTTTTGTTATTCTGTGCCATAGCAAGCCCCTACTCGTCAATCTTTGGTGCGAACTGGCACCAACTGGTGCCGGACCAGTGGACTCCTAGCATCATTGCCGAAACTTGGCTCGCACCATTACATTCCAGTGGATTCTAATAGGCGGATTTGGTTCCACTTGGTGGACAATTTAACAAAGATTTTAAACATTTTGAAATTTTCCTGCTGCCAAACTCAAATTTTGCCGCCATTACGAGCCAGTTGGGAGGCAGTTTGAGCCACTGCATGCCACTAGGCACCTTATTGGCGTCACTAGGCGCCACAGCAAATTGCATTGGCGCAAAGTGGCACCAACTGGCTCCGGCATCAGTGGACTCTTAGCATTATGAAGGACCTGGAGGAGAAGGCCATTAACACAGCAAAAATATGTGGACGCCATGGTGGAAAATATAAAGATAGGCCAAACACAGGAACTAACAGACACTCACTTTGACACAATAGACAGCACAGAAAACATCCAATTTACTCATGAAGAAGAGACTAACAACGCAATAAACTTTCTGGCCGTGAACATAGCACACATGGAGGATGGCAGCATCAAAATAAAAATACCATATATCGGAAACCAACTCACACCTACCAGTAACTTTTATGGATATTGGAAGATCCCATAGCTCATAAACTCCTTGTCGTAAGAACTGCTTTGACAGAACAAGCATTGTTATAGATGAACAAGACCAGAAGGACAGACACATAATTGTGTCAATACCTAATATGGGCAATACAAAAAGATAAACAGAAGGTCAGAGAGAAAGAAAACAGAATGTGAGAAGGACGAAGCAGAACAGGAATAACTCAAATCCACTATTTCGGACCATTGCAAAATAGAAAACCACATTATGGATTGGAGCCAACATGATTGGGACAGAGGACAATAAACACCACTGATGGATCAAAGTTGTTTGTTGCCAAGGCCAACACATGATGTTTTGCCAAAGAGAACCCAGGAACTGCGGGGGAGGGAAGCCAAAGAGAGCAGTATAGGGTTCAGGAGTAAGGTTTATGTGAAGCATCATTGGGACTGTATCAAAAACTTGGCTAGGGGAGAGGTTAGTGCACAATTACTTTACGGGTCAGCATCCTTCTACCAATATATTCACTATCTCTCCTCTGGACATGTCCGAACCATCTCAGTATGGCCTCTCTGACTTTATCTCTAAGGCTTCTAACATGAAATGTCACTCTGATGTACTCGTTCCTGATCCTATCCATCCTGGTCACTCCCAATGAGAATTTCAGCATCCGCATCTCTGCTACCTCCAGTTCTGCTTCCTGTCTGTACACAGAATCATACTCAAAACACAAGTAAAAAGGTCAGAGCACAGCCAACTTCTGCAAAAAATCCTCAAGACAATTCAAAATGAGGTTCAGTAGTGTGGGTGGCGTTCATCGATTCAAAAAGACTTGTTTAAAAACAAAAAAATTGACAGGTAGAACTGTGTTTGGTCTTTCTCTAAGACCATGTCCCAACCATCTCTGTCTGGCCTCTCTGACTTTATCTCCAAGGCCTCTAACATGAAATGTCACTCTGATGATCCTATCCATCCTGGTCACTCCCGATGAGAACCGCAGCATCCGCATCTCTGCTACCTCCAGTTCTGTTTCCTGTCTTTTCCTCAGTGGCACCGTCTCTAGGCTGGTCTCACCACAGTTTTGTTTACAGTATATTGTATATAGTTTTGATATACAAGGATTAAAAATGATTATGCAAAACACAATGCAGCCGAAGTTAAGGCAACATATTCAAAAGGTTTCAGGAATGGACACATTTTCCAATTCATTATGAAATAACAGTTTAAGAAACAGAAGTGTAGAAAACACACATTTTTATAATGGAGTTCATGACACAAAGCAAAGCCATGAAATAATTGACTTTTTTCTACACAACTGGCAGTTGACTAAAGTTTTTGGTGGTTCCATTAATAAATAAGAAATTCACTTGTCGGATCTGGAACCAATTAACCGTGCTAAACAGATTTTTTTGCTATTTGTTTGTAATTTGTTATAAGCTTGTAACATCTTTTGTAAAACCCATATTGTATACATTGAGCTGAACTTTTCAAGCAAGACTGATGCATAAACTAAAAAAATGAGAGGTACTGAGAGAACCATGTGTGTATCTTTCTTCTGTTACTTCAAAGATATCGCTCTGTGCTCGACTAAACAGGCCTAAGTTTTACATCAATGAGTAGAAATGAACAGAGAGACACATTTGTTATAAAGTGTGTTCAGTCTTAGTGTGTTCTTTGACTACATTGTTGTTGGGTGGAGTTTTTATTTGTCAAAAGCGTGCCGTGCCGCCGCTCTGGGCTATTTTGATGTTTCGGGTTGTCAATGAATGTTGTTTATGTGTGTTCAATAAACTGCTGGCAGTCATATCTTGAATTTCTACCTATTGGATGGTCGATTTCTACATCCTGTCTACATCTGGTCCATTACTGTTATCGTTATTATAGAAATAAAGTTGAGTTTTGGAGACAGGTGGGATAGGCTCCAGCATACCCGTGACCCTCATGAGGATAAGCAGGCATAGAAAATGGCTTGATGGATGGATGGAAATAAAAAGAACAATTTCATTGATTTCAAGAAATGTCTCATCACTGTTCGAACTGCAGCCTGTTATTTCATCAAGAAGGTTACCTCTTGAGCGATCCATGCATCTATTTTCTATGCCGCTTATCCTCAATTGGGTCACGGGTATGCTGGAATCTGTCCCAGCTGACTTTGGGCGAGAGGCGGGGTACACCCTGGACTGGTCGCCAGCCAATCACATAGACATATAGACAAACAACCATTCACACTCACATTCATACCTATGGACAATTTGGAGTCACCAATTAACCTAGCATGTTTTTGGAATGTGGGAGGAAACCGGAGTACCCGGAGAAAACCCACACATGCACAGGGAGAACATGCAAACTCCACACAGAGATGACCAAGGGTGGAATTGAACCCTGGTCTCCTAGGTGTGAGGTCTGCGCGGTAGCCACTCGATCGGCGTGCAGCCATTCCATGAACATGCCAGGTTAATTGGCGACTCCAATTTGTTCATAGGTATGAATGTGTACCCCGCCTCTCGCCCGAAGACAGCTGGGATAGGCTCCAGCACCCCCCCACGACCCTCGAATGAATGAAAAATGAAAGAATGAATGAATGTTTTTGGAATGTGTGAGGAAACCGGAGTACCTGGAGAAAACCCACATATCTTATATCTTGAGCAATATTAAATGCTATTAATAGTAATATATGCAGATTATTTCTACCCTTTATTTTGAATTAACTGTAAATTTGTTTTGGTTATTAGAGTATTGTGATTATTAGAGGTATCCCTAATTGTCTTCATGAAGCCATAGAAATGAAGGAGGAAAAGGCAGTTTGAGAACATGGAGATAAACCTCTTCCACCCTCTGGTGGTAGAATATGATATTGCATTTAAAAAGGAACACACACACACACACGGCGTCATTTGCAGTAAAGATATGCTTATTCGTGACTACGGTGCTCCCGTTCTTAGCGGGGTGTATTTACTCTTCAATTACGTTCTTAATTGTTGTGTGTAATAAAGAGCCAATTAATCTGCTGTCTTCCAATAAACTCCAGCTGTCTGCCACAAAAGGGGGCCAACATGCACCAGTCACCAGCTCAGCTTGTGGCTTGACGACATGCGGGGAGGCCTGCGTGAATATAAACACCTACAAATTGCCGGAATAGATGTTTTAATCATTTCCTGTTTAAACAAAAGGCTAGTCAACGAATGCACACGTATAGTGTAATATGAATACACTGCTCATTTTAGAGATTTACTGCAAAAAAAAGCTCAGAGATCATCTATATCAGGGGTCTCAAACACGCGGCCCGCGGGCCAAATGTAGCCCGCAGGACACTAGTTTGAGGCCCCTGCCTTGATATGAAAGTTTAATGTTAGTTTGATATGGATGCTGTATGGTATCATGTACCCAGAAAAAATTATTACGTTTGATTAATGTTCATGTTAAAGGTTAAATAACTGTTAATAGTTATCCTCCCTATCCGTGTGGAAGTGGTAAATTTTTGCCTATTTAAGTTTAAAGGAAATAACTTGAAGGCTACCGTTTAGGTCGCTAGCTCTCGAGTTTGCGAGTTAGCATGTGTCTCAAGACCCTGCAGTTGCGCAATATGTTGTAAATAAAAAGAGTATAAATGTGACTATAGTCGTGTTTTGTCATGTCTACAGGGCTCTAATAATGCTTTGTTCATTTTAATCTGAAAAAAATAATTTGTCTACCCACCAACTATATATGGTTTAAGTTTTTATTATTTGCCGTTTTATTATTATTATTACGTATATTTATTTATTACTAATTGATTTTCTTTATTCTTGATTTATTTATTTTTCATCTTATTTTGTGCAGAAAAATAAAAATTAAGATATTTGAGAACAGTGGAATGTTTTATCAGAGCTTTTCTTATAGAAAATCGGAACCAAAGCAAAGTTTATTCATTTCTCTGTTTTTAATAAATGCGTTTTTTTTTTTTTTTTTTGGAAAACCTGATGCGGCCCAGTCTCACCCAGACCCTAGCTCCAGTGGCCCCCAAGTAAATTGAGTTTGAGACCAGTGATCTATATCATTGATGAACCACCATTGCCCTTCAGTGATGAATATTGTTGTGACTTATTTGTAACTGTTATCTTAAATAATTTCACATTTGCGTATTTGTGGAGAGCCGTGTGGACGGCTGTGACTCAAGTGTACTGCAAAGTTCTACCTGACCTGGAAGAAGATGGCCTACTAGATATCCCCAATAGCGTCTAGCGTCTGGTGCATTGTGAGCATGGCTCCATGTAGTGCTCATCTTCCAAATGTACATTTTGGCACTGAACCAAGGTCCCAGGGAGTGATTGTTGATCATCTAGTAGAGTCTTAATCCGGACGGCATTTTAAGTAAAATTGGAAGCAAGCTCAGGTCAGTGAAAAATGGACAGAGTGGGGAACATAAAACTGAGCTGAGCATTATAGAGATTTAATTCATGGTCTTTATTCTGTGTTGTGAATGAATCCAGACCCACAGTCCACCAGTACAAGCCTGGAGTTGGTTTTTGTTGTTTTGTAATGGGAAGTGTGCAAGCATGAATGAACTTGCACAGACAAAATATGCATATTAGCACTCAATTTGGGACAATTTGAGGCATTTGGGACCAAATATGAAATGCGAAAAGTACAGTATCTTAGTCTACTTGTGTATCATTAGAGAAAGTTAGATGGGGCGTTCGAAATACTATCAAACAAAGTGGGATTGCTACCCGCTTGCACCAAACAACATAAATATGCAAAAATTGTGTGTTTTCAAACTATTTTTGAATTTGAATTTTGAATATACTGTAAAAAAAACACTAACCTAAGTTCCTCCAAAGCAAAGATTTGGAAAATTTTGCAAAAAGAGATATTATTCATTCATTCATTTTCTACCGCTTATCCTCACAAGGGTTGCGGGGGTGCTGGAGCCTATCCCAGCTGTCTTTGGGGCGAGAGGCGGGGTACACCCTGGACTGGTCGCCAGCCAATCACAGGGCACATATAGACAAACAACCATTCACACTCACATTCATACCTATGGACAATTTGGAGTCGCCAATTAGAGATATTATTTTATTGAAAAAATAAGATACTATTAGAAAGCCGATTGTTTTTGCATGTTCATGCTGTTCATTCCCACTTTCTTCAGCGGTCCTTGAATGCGCCATAGTTGTGTTTTCTCAGGACAAAGTGAAAGTTTCTCAGATGCCTTCACAAATTGATTGACATTATGTATTTCAATGTATAGAGCTGATCTTTGATGATGTTATTATATCTGTGTTAGCGTTGGTATTTATACAGTGTCGTGTTAATTCATGCTAGCACAAACAATGTGATAATCTTCTCTCTGGAAAACAAACTCCTGGCTCGTACCAATGCTGGTGTCTCTATTCATTTAGTGCTTTTGATTTGATGTTGTTGGAAGCTACTTTTCTCAGAGTTTTTTTTTTTTTTTTCCAGTGCAGTTACACAAGATGTAATGTGTGGCGTTGAAAAGATTCTGTAAATGACAAGAGGGCTTTGCTGTTTTTATGGACCAACTGCAAAAACACTGTCCTACTTTCGCTTTGTGTCATTTTCTCTCTGCAGGGACCAATGCAGACAATGAGTTGTTTAGCAGTAGTGTTGTTTATCATCCTAAACACTGTGTGTGTGTGTGTGTGTGTGTGTAAAGCCCCCCAGGAGATGGCACTGTTTGGCAATCATGATTAGAATAATAATAATATTACTAATAACTAAATGTGTAAATAGAAGCCAAAAATATTGTGATATCCAGAAACGGATTAGAGCAGCATCTGCAGTAATGCGGTTCTTGTACCGAACCGTCGTAGAACTGAGACAGAACTGAGCTGGAAGGGAAAGATCTCGATTTGCCGGTCGTCTATATTCCTACCCGAACCTACCGTGATGGACTTTGGGGCGCAACCGTATAAATAAGACAGCGGGTACAATTGGACGAAAAAGTTTCATCCTTAGGGTGAATAAGAGGTTAGGGTGTCATCATCGAGGAAGAACTCAAGAAAAGAGCCTGGGAATGCCTCAAGTGTCCCCCCACCCACCCCCGGTGTAATTGGAAAAGGTCTTTGGGAGTCTTCCCTCCTGAGACTGCTGCCCTGGTGACCCAGACCCAAATAAGTGGAAGAAAATGGATGGATGGATGCTAAAATGTGGTCCTCACTATCTTCTTGACTATCATGGACACACACACACACACACACACACACGTGTTCCCAAGGTGGCACTGAAGGAGAAAGCTGCAATTAACAGTTGTGGACAAATAGACTGCAGAGAGCTCCTGTCAGCACATTTTGATGACAAGCCTCTTTTACAACAAACATCCAAGATGGAGACTCATCAGGTTCACTGCAGGTGGAAAGGAAATGTGATTGATTTCATTGTTGGATATAAAAGGATGTAATTTTTGGAAAAGGGTGCATTTATGCGACACACTAAGTGGTCATTGTCCCCTTCTTAAAACGACTTATTTCCTGCCCACAATGTCAAATGAACATAGCTCGTCATCTTGGTAGTGTGTGGCACTTCAACTCATCCTCATTTAAAAGAAATGACCGTTTCATGCATCGAGACCCCTACTGATGTTTCCACACTTCCACAACCAATGGTGTTGTTTACTAAATTAAAGGTGAAGAATATCAAAAGTCACCAGTGCCCCCCATAGCCACCCATAGTCCCATTGGGTACCACTTTACAACAAGGTTCACCCTTAATTCTAGCTTAATAGGTGACTAATGACATTATAGACTATTTAGTGGGTTCAAGCTACTGCTACATTTAATCTAAGTCTGGAACTCTCTTGCATCCTACTGACCCAAATGTAAGACGACACTCAAAGTAAGACCACCCCTATTTCTCAAGATCAGTTGCTGGAAAAATGAAGTACATTATGGTAAATAGTAGATTACCATAAAGAAAGTACATCCAACATCTGGTATGTATTTGCTGCTTGACAGGCTGAAGACCGTGCTTTGAAGATAGCAACCATGATTTTTCGAAAATTTTGCAACACTTCAAAAAAAAAAGGCTGATGGACATTTGTTGGACATCGATTAATATTATCTTAAAATTTGCATCATAAGTTGATAAATTGCAACACTCTGGTTCTACCATATCTTACTTATTGTGTGGAAATATGGGGTAATAACTATAAAAGCAATCTTCACTCGCTAAATGTACTGCAAAAAAAGGTCAGTAAGGATAATTAATAATGCCGCCTACAGAGAACATACTAACTCCTTATTTCTAAAATCACAAATACTTAAACTTACTGATGTAGTCAATCTTCAAACAACTAAAATAATGCATAAGGCTAAAAATAACCAATTACCTAAAAATGTCATCCAATACTTCTCTACAAGAGAGGAGAAATATGATCTCAGGGAAGAACTACATTTGAAACACTTCTATGCTAGGACTACGTTAAAAAGCCATAGCATTTCAGTATGTGGAATCAAACTATGGAATGGATTGAGTAAGGACCTCAAACAATGCACAACGATGAGCCAATTCAAGAAACAATACAAGCAGTTGATGTTTGCTAAATACAAGGATGAAGAGTCGTGAACCAGTCATGATGTGCTATACATATCACTATATTGACACTTACTATGGTACACATTATGTCATTGGATGGTCATATCATTATTCAAAAAAACAAAAAACCTTAAACTGTATTATGGAAAGCAGGAAGTGAACAAATGTAACAGTTACTGATTGTAAAAGTACCAGATGGAGGGGTAGGATTTAATAAGCTTTGCTTCTTCCTACTCCTTTTGGACATGTGGAACTGTGAACTGATTATGTGATGCATTCAATTGTAATCTGATGCATGTTCAAATGAAATAATACCATTACCATTTTCTCGAGTGGGTCTCTAAGTGAGTGTGTGAGTGACAAGAAGAAAAGCTCTGACTCTCGACCTCAAATATGAGATGTTTTTTACAGACTTTGTTTTTTTGAAAAAAAGAGACAGTGGCGACCTTAAGTAGAAGACCTGATGTTACCTGAAGTTAAGCAAGAAGATTTTTAAAGATGTGGCAAACTTTGATCCAGACTCACACAGGAACAAGCATGTCCAGGTGCATGTCCAGGTCCAGGTCCAGGTCCAGGTCCATGTCCAGGATCCTACAACCCTGCCAGGCATCATGCACCAGCATTTTATTGTCACAACTAACTAATTAACACAAACTAATACACTTCATTATGAACAACTGCACTGTGTAATGACATCCATGCCCCAAATCCCGCCTTTCAAACATAATAATGCTCACTTTTGAGTGACACTATTAGAGGGGAATTCTCAAATTGACCCAAATATGTATCATCATAACACTTTGATGTAGTTAAATTGAAGCATTATTATTTTTGGGAGGGGAATTTGCAGATTGTTTGTCATCAGATTTTATATTTGTACCTAATGAAGTGTCAGTCGATAAGAAAAGTTGTACACAAAAAGGTCAGTTTTTTTTTTAATGTGCAGTGAGAAAGTAAGGGCAACTGATCATGACTTGTGTTTCTATAAAGATAGACATTTCTCCCCCGCGTGAAAATTGTGTTTATATATTTATATAAATATCTATATTATATATATAGAATACATATCTATTTGCTATGCATACTCAAAAAAGTCACACCGTTCAAATATATCTAAAAAGTCTTCAAAGTCCCCCAAACACAAATGAACTCCCCCCCTCTTTCCTTAAACATGAATTATTACATACAACCAAAGCAGTTATCAGAATGCAAATATTGTTTTTTTTTTTCTAAAAAAAAATCCCAATGATCTCCAGTGAAACATTTTGTGTGTACAAAAACAAAATCCTCCTCTTGTGGTGGATGAAATGCAATAAAATGTGACTTCTCAAGCAACCTCTTATAAAAATAGAGTTATTTTTTAAAATAATCTACACATTTTTTAAGGTGAGGCATTTCAACCAGTCTCAAATACAAAATATGACACTTCCACGTCTTCTTCAGCAGGGAGCTAATTGGTTCATATAAACCCCGCCTCTTTCCTCCAACGTTTTCTTGCCTCTTCTCTGCTTTTTTATTTTTCCCGCTTTTCCTTATTTTTGCATATTCTATGATGTTTTTTTTTTGTCCAAAAGTACATACACCCTTTTCAGGTCAAACAAACAAACAAATAAAAGAGTAGTTACAGCTCCCGGAAGCTGATCAAATGTCCAGGCAATCCGAACAACAAGTGTTAAAAAAAAACAATGCAAAGATTTTAAATTAAACAGTACACTGCATAACCGGCTTTCAAAATAAGCACATTAAAAATAACAAAAGTGATAAAAGTTGGAGAATATATATTTGATCCCCTGCTGATTTTGTAACTTTACGCCTTACAACAATATCGAACGGTTCACAACTTTGAGGTTCATTAAAACTGTGTCAAAAAATATGTCTCTACCATTTTTATCTCTGACAGTCTAAATATATTGACAATCTTGGACAGGAAGAGCTGTTCATCGATTGTGATGTGTTGATCAGGGTTGTAGGGCCTAACTATCTCTAACCATCTAACCCTAACCATCTAACCCTGTAACCTTAACCCTAAGTCTTGGACGGGAAGAGCGGTTCATCGATTGTGATATGTCGACCAGGGTTGTAGGACCTGACTATCCCTAACATTCTAACCCGAACCATCTAAACCTGTCACCCTAACCCTAACTTCTAACCCTAACCTACCCTAATCTAACCCTAACTCTAAGTCTTGGATGGGAAGAGCTGTTTATCGATTGTGATGTGTCGACCAGGGTTGTAGAACCTCTAACCCTCTAACTGTAACCATCTAACCCTGTCACCCTAACCCTAATTTCTAACCCTAACTTACCTTAACCTAACCCTAACCTCTAACCGGATGGGAAGAGCTGTTCATCTATTGTGATGTGTCGACCAGGGTTGTAGGACCTGACTACCCCTAACCCTCTAACCCTAACCATCTAAACCTGTCACCCTAACCCTAACTCTACCCTAACCCTCACATCTAATCCTAACCATACCCTAACCTAACCCTAACCTCTAACCGGATGGGAAGAGCTGTTCATCTATTGTGATATGTCGACCAGAGTTGTAGGGCCTGACTATCTCTAACCCTCTAACCCAAATCATCTGACCCTCTAACCCTAACCATCTGACCCTCTAACCCTAACCATCTAACCCTCTAACCCTAACCATCTAACCCTCTAACCCTAATCATCTGACCCTCTAACCCTAATCATCTGACCCTCTAACCCTAACCATCTGACCCTCTAACCCTAACCATCTAACCCTCTAACCCTAACCATCTAACCCTAACCTTTGCCGTGCCAGTTTGCACCTGTCTTCCAAACCCACAAAACAGATGCAAAAACACTGACCGCAAACAGGTTTCAGATTTGCTAAATCACATTTGCAAAATGATTACATTTGCATATTGGTAGCAAAACAGCCTTGTGCACGCTATCAAGTTTCCATGTGTTTACACACATCTACTCTATTTATAGAGATCAGGCCTGAATCGAGTCGATGGTTCTTCTGACCATATTGTCTTGCGGATGGATCTCAATTAATTGCAAACCAGTTAGACTTAAAAGGTCTTCCTTGTAATTCTGGGCTGGGTCCTCACCTTTCTTAGAATCACTTTTAACCCACAAGGTGAAATCTTGCATGACGATCCAGACCGAGCACTTTACTGTCATCTTGTATTTTTTCCATTACGGCTTTGCACCAATAATGGTCTCTCTCTCTCACACACCAAGCTGATGATCTGGTAGTCTTGTGCATGTCTACAATCAAGACAAAGGAAATTCTTTGATAGCTCTTTGGTCTTGCCCATAGTGGTGGTGAAGTCTATTAGGTTTATCCACATAACAAGTTGAGCTTAGTTGAGCTTCGAATGCTTGCTGGTTGGCAAGGGATCATATACTTCCCCCATCAATCCAATACAAATTCATTTATAACAAGTTAATGTTTTTTTTTTTAAATATTGTCTCTCTTTCTTACAATAAATATGCCATAAAGGTTCCGGACTGTTCAAATCTTTGTAAGGCAGTAATCGTACAAAAATCAGCAGATCAAATACGTCTTTGTAGAGTTAAAGCAAACTCCTACAAAACAGAAGGCAACAGATTGAATGAAATGCAAGAACAGAGAAGGAAAACACTGATGCTACAAATAAATCGAGATTATATGTACAAGACCCTGTTTTCCTTTTTGTTTGGATGTATATTCATGTGCGTGCACGATAGTGTCCTTCGGTGTGGAATTGTCTTGTCCATGATGTCATGATTAGAAATCACATTAAAAAAGGGAATCCTAGCAGGGAGATGGAGTTGCGCCAGTTGGGAAAAGTCCCCCTAATATCACGATGTCGCCGTTGGAGCTTCATCCCTTCCCAGCCCCCGCTCCGCCAGGTAGTTACCAGATGACGCTGGAGATGCTGGTCTCTCTAGGCAGCAGGGGAAGCATGGCGTTGTTGGTGTGCGCCTCCTCCAGGCTGTGCTCCCGGCTCTTCCCAGGAGGCCTCTGGCCGTTGAGTAGCGTGAGTGGGATGTTGCAGTAGGTGTGCTGGTTCCCCAGCGAGGAGAGCGGCGGCAGGGTGCCCGCTGCCGGCAGGTCGTACTCGTAGCTGCGGTAGTAGTGTTTCTGCCTCACGGTGGTGTGGTACGAGTTGTGGAAGGATGAGCGCAGCTCCGGGTGGGCGGTGGCCATTGCAGTGGAGGTGGCCGCCGCCATGGAGATGGCCGAGACGGTCTGCAGCTCGCCGAACGGGCCCTGCTCGCTGACGTCCAGCGCTGGCTCATGGCCCAGCATGGGCTCGGTGCGCCGGAAGGGCATCTCGTACTGCAACTGCTTCCAGAACTTAGAGTGGAGCTTATTGCTCTTGGGGCCGCGCCACTTGATGACAGTGAGCGTTTTGATGGTGTGCTTGAGGGCCTCCACTTCCTGGTAATTCATGATGCCGCGCAGCTCGGCGCACTCGATGAGGATGACCTTGATTTCGCCGGTGACCAACATGTTGCGGAGGCGTGTTTCCAACTCGAAGATGCTCCAGCCTCGTCGCACCACGTAGTTGGGTGTCATGACGATGATGAGGCGTTTGCTCTGGTCTACACAGCGCGCCACGTCCTCAATGTAGGCTGCGGAAGGCAACAAGCGTTGACATTAGAGTGGCGGGATAAGTGAGGGGATTTTCAATGGGACGACGAGGGACAACACTGAACAATGGACAGACAAAGTTGGACACAAGACAGTGACAACTACTGATTTTTTGTGTCAATGTGCAGAATCTTTTTTTTAACGTGATGTCTTAGTGGACTGCATGTACAGGGTTCGTGTCCTACATCTAAGGACGGATCCTATTCTTTTAGGTCAGGGGTGTCCAACCAGAGGGGGCCACTTTGAAACATTTTTACAAACAATCCAATATACATAGGTCAATATATGCTAAGCTCTGTGAACAAATGGCATGTGCTGATGAGGCGTTTAAGTGCACTGTGTATTTCTGCGTGTTAGACAAATAGGTTTCCAGTCCGTTTGTGCTGTATTTATGGAGTATGGCTGCAAAATAAAGTTTTTAATCTGCAGCAGAGGTTTACAAGTTCAAGTCTATAATGTGTAACTGTACCCCCCCCCCCCCCCCACCCTGTCCCTTACTCCACAGTGTGTTCACCAACCCACTTTAAATCATTCATTCATTTTCTACCGCTTATCCTCACGAGGGGTGCTGGAGCCTATCCCAGCTGTCTTCTGGCGAGAGGCGGGGTACACCCTGGACTGGTCGCCAGCCAATCACAGGGCACATATAGACAAACAACCATTCACACTCACATTTATACCTATGGACAATTTGGAGTCACCAATTAACCTAGCATGTTTTTGGAATGTGGGAGGAAACTGGAGTACCCGGAGAAAACCCACACATGTACGGAAGAACATGCAAACTCCACACAGAGATAGCCGAGGGTGGAATTGAACTCGGGTATCCTAGCTGTGAGGCCTGCACGCTAACCACTTGTTCGCCGTGCAGCCACCATTTTCAATCAACATAAACCTAATGTTCAAGGTTTATTACAGGTTAGGTTTGATACTTTTCATTCATAATTTGTATGTCGGTCGAGTGGTTAGCGTGCAGACCTCACAGCTCGGAGACCAGGGTTCAATTCCACCCTCGGCCATCTCTGTGTGGAGTTTTCATGTTCTCCCCGTGCATGTGTGGGTTTTCTCCGGGTACTCTGGTTTCCTTCCACATTCCAAAAACATGCTAGGTTAATTGGTGATTCCAAATTGTCCATAGGTATGAATGTGAGTGTGAATGGTTGTTTGTCTATATGTGCCCTGTGATTGGCTGGCGACCAGTCCAGGGTGGTAGAAAATGAATTAATGAATTTGTATGTATTTCAGTTGATCGTTTTCCACATTCATCCACAATTATTCTCTACAAAATATGTTTTGTGTTCATATTTTTGGGTGTCTGGACAGAATATGCCATGGGTTAATAAAAACGACACTTTGGACACCCCTGCCCTGGAAGCTCACACTGTATTTTGTAGTGTTTTTGTGGTCTTAAATGGCTTTGCAACTGCATCTTTAGTTGTTCAAACATGGCGGTTTTAGAGGTAAAGCTCAGTTCCCCAGACAAAGCTGCTCTATAAATGGCAGAGGATGATGGACAAAGCCAGAGGTTAAGGTGAGGTTTCTGTCTGGAAAAGGATCTCTTTGTGTCAACCTAAGAGCAGCTAAATGACAGCATGGCAACAAGACTGAAGGCAAGTACCTCCAAAGAGCCGCGTGTCATCCTGGTAATGCTCAGTGGTGAGACCTAAACATAAACATGTTAACATTCAGGTCAAGAACAGAGCACAAGACATGCAAACATGCTCAACACAATCTCCCCTCATCGATCTTTTATTTCACACTGGATTCAATCAACCCTCCTACCCTGTAGTGTCTGATTGGACATTCATCCACAATGATTTGGCTGGCGGCAATTCGCCTTTGACTAAAAGGAAACGAGGCAGCGCAGTCAGTGGGGTTCAGAGTCTTCAACACATTTCCCACTGATGTTTAATTCTGTATGGTCCCACCAAGACGTGTTTGCGTTTCATCTGTTCCGCATGAAGCCGACAGTACAAACACGAGGCATCGTTGGTAACTAGAGCACGCTGTGTACTAGGGCCTCAGACAGCCTCAGTTAGAATGCATGAGAATATGTTCAGACGGAATTTTCATTGGTTTAAAAATGCATGGCTGAAGGCACGGAAGGAATGTGTTTATAACATCAGTTCCCAAAGTGGCACTAGGGGTATAACCCTACATTTATTGGTATGGAGCATTTGCTGTGGTTCAGAGGCATACTGTTCCCACACAGAGCATAGTGCCTCGCCATACCATATGTCACGTGTCTACTCCATAAACAAATACAGGCTGTCGAGCATTTGTCGTTGTTTGGGAACACTTGGCATTCTCTGTGAAATATGGAAGTGGACAAAGATGATTTTGTTCATTCATTCATTCATTTCGGGAGTCGGGTGTATGCTGGAGCCTATTCCAGCTGTCTTCGGACGAGAGGCGCGGTACACCCTGGACTGGTCGCCAGCCAATCACAGGGCACATATAGACAAACAACCATTCACACTCACATTCATACCTATGGACAATTTGAAGTCACCAATTAAACTAGCATGTTTTTGGAATGTGGGAGGAAACCGGAGTACCCGGAGAAAACCCGTGCGTGCACGGGAGAACATGCAAACTCCACACAGAGATGGCTGAGGGTGGGATTGAACCCTGGTGAGGTCTGCGCGCTAACCACTAGACCGCCGTGCCGCCCGCATCAAGTTTCAACAAAACCTAAATTCCCCAAAACTCCTATATAGAGCTACACATGTTAACTGCACAGAAAGCTTTCTAGATCTTCCAGAATCTGCACCTTCTCAGCTGTATTTCCTTGAATTTCCAAAACAGTTTTTATTTATTATTATAAACCCACGCGTGCACGGGGAGAACATGTAAACTCCACACAGAGATCGCCGAGGGTGGAATTGAACTTGGGTCTCCTAGCTGTGAGACCAAAGGACACAATTTCCCATAATGTGGGTGATCAATTGTTATTATGGTTTTATGGTAGCTCCCTAAATTATTTCATATTTTTTCTACTTATTTGTTTTTTCCACAAAAGCTAAGCTACATTTTGCTCCCCTACTGTACTCAAAATGATCCATACTGTGCCCTTAAATTTCCGTTACACCCATAACAGTTATATACAATACAGAAGCAACTAGTGGGAACAATGTCCACAAACAAAACACGAGACAGCCCAAGAAAAAAACAGAAAAGACACGAAAACACTCAACAACACAAAACCAACAGAAGCACTGGCGCTTACTTCCTGTTGGAATGAGGTCTCGGTCTGGGATGAAGAGTTTGTAGCCGTAATGCTTCTCCAGCACGTCAGGGAGGATCTCCAGGGCAAAGCGTTCCTCCTCCCGGGTCTCCTGACTCCACTGATCAGGGTCCACTTTGGTGTAGGATAAGTAGGCGTCATAGTCTTTGTTTTCTGGGGACAAAAAGCAGAAGATGATTGTGTTGGACGCAGTGCTTTCATTGTATAGAGTGGTTGTAGTGCTTGCACATTTTAATGGAATATAAAGTATCCAACATGGACGGATTGTTGCCAAGGGATTTCGGTCCAATCAATGTTTTATGCATCAAAAATCACAGCTTGGTGATTTTTTTGGTGATGTGTTTAAGTACACAGCCATGTTTATAGATTCATGCATCCATTTTCACTTGGGTCGCAGCAGTATGCTGGAGCCTATCCCAGCTGACTTCAGGTGAGAGGCGGGGTTAGGTTTTAGTAACTGCATTTTAAGTATCCAGTGGTTTTTATCTACCTCTGCATGCACTTTAAATGTCGCTACTTCTTCCCGGAATGCATGAAACTCATGCATCAATACTCACTCAGCACATGTCAACATATCTACTTGTCAACATGTCATGTTGCCATGGCAACATGTTGCCCATACAACCTCGAAATGTAAACTTGCGAACCAAACAGTCACAGGAAGAACTTTCCTATGCCCACATCCCTCAAGTGATTAGGAAATAAATTGGGCGTAGATGGAGAAATAATCAAGTAAAATCCTTTTGCCCACCTCCAAATGATTTCCCACAAGGCAGTGGGGAGAAAATAGACGACAGGAACAAAGTATTACTGGTGACACGTTCAGTAAGTCCTAGTCATTATTCTCTATGGAAAGCAGAATATGGGCCAACCAACCAGAAAGGAAAAGGTTTTTTTTTTTTTTTTTTTTTCTGCAAAGTCTTTGAGGAGCATGTGCCGCTTTGAAACGGCTGGGAAGGCCGTGCAGGGCTGCGTTGCTCAGTATGATGGGAACATCAAACACCGCTCTCAAATTAGCAACCAACCTTGCAAATTAACCACCTAGCAAAGTTGGGGGGAATCAAAATAGCTTGTACCGGCGGGCCCCCGATGGTATGACTTAATCATGTGAAAGTTTTTGACGACAAAACAATGTTGAATCTATAATTCATGAGCTCGGGAAAAAGAGCTTTACAGAACGTGTGAAAGGACAGATGATTCCTTAACTAAGTCAGAGTACGTTGACAGAATTCTGCAGAGGAAAGCAAAACTTCTGATGTGATGCATACAGGCTTTATTAAAGCCAGGGGTGTACAACTGGCAGCCCGCGGAAATGACAACAGACCAGCCCAAGGGTTTGGTTCAAACTTGGGAGCGACGAAAATGTATCAGCAGAGAAATTTTTTTCCAGTAAGTTCTTTGAAAACAACAGAGCACTCCTGTCATATAAAGGATCTCTGACCAGCAAAAACATTGCTGCAAATTTGACAATAAAATGAATCTTGATGCTTGATTTGGTGAAAAAATATGTGAAGGTATTGCAATGACATTAAATTCAAAATAACAATAACAGTGACTGTAGAAATCCACCCCCCCCATAAGCCCCATCATAGCAGTTATGGACGTTAGAGCCTTTATCTAAATAAGAGCACACCTATTGAGCAGTAAATCCTAAGCCATGAAGGGTGTGGGAGAAAGAATGTCCTTTACCTCCATCCAGGTCGTCGCTACCAAAATGCCTCCTGTAGAAAAGCATCAGCTCAATCCTGTAGCATTTGTAGAGCGAGATGAGGAAGATGAGTAGCAGCAGGATGGCCCCGAGACCCCCAGCCAGCTCCACTGTGTACATGAGCTCTGCTAAAGACGACACACACATAGAAGCCAGAAAACAGTCAGTTATGAACAACAAGGGTCGTCTTACATTTGAGGGATATGGAGATTTATTTATGCAACACGTCAGGGCTTTTCTTCTATCAATCACACACCCACACCGATGACCTTGCAACACAGTTGGGTATGTGTGGGGGTGCGTATTGTGTCGTCTTTTATTTTGAGAGGTTGTCTTATATTCAATTGCAGGAACTTGGTCCCAGACAGGGCTCCAGTAATGGTTTTATGCTGCTGATTCTGAAACTGGGTGGCACGGCGGTCGAGTGGTTAGTGCGCAGACCTCACAGCTAGGAGGACCAGGATTTGACTCCACCCTCGGCCATCTCTGTGTGGAGTTTGCATGTTTTCCCCGTGCATGCGTGGGTTTTCTCCGGGTACTCCGGTTTTCTCCCACGTTCCAAAAGCATGCTAGGTTAATTGGCGACTCCAAATTGTCCATAGGTATGAATGTGAGTGTGAATGGTTGTTTGTCTATATGTGCCCTGTGATTGGCTCCAGCACCCCCGTGACCCTCGTGAGGAAAAAGCGGAAGAAAATGAATGAATGATTCTGAAACCGATCATACATGTGTGAAATCCGCTGATACCGATCACATTGATTACATTTTATACATTTAAAAATAAATGTTTACATTTATTTATGATGAGTGCTATTGCCGTATAAGGGGAGGAAAATCAGGAGTATTCCAGTCAATTGCCAGGGGACAAAAAAAAGAAATTACAAATAAAATGAGTAACGTATTTTCTGGACTATAAGTCGCACTTTTTTTCATAGGTTGGCTGTTCCTGCGACTTATACTCCAGAGCGACTTATAAATGAAAAAACTGTTACATAAACACTGGACACCTTTTCTGTTCATGTTTATTTTTTGTGTAGCTAAATAACCATGTTAGCATATCTTACATCTATTCAGCCTGTTCTCTATTCTTTTATTGTTAGAACTTGCCTTCCAAGAGGATGTAATGTCTGTTTTGGTCAAGTACTTTGGAAAATAAATTACCTGCAAAAAATGCGACTTATACTCCAGTGCAACTTACTGTGTTTTTTTCTACCTAATTACGCATTTTTGGCATTGTGTGACTTATAGTCCAGAAAATACGGTAATTAATTAATAATTCCGCTCCCCTGTTATTGGCTATATGTTTACAGGACAGTAGTTCCTGCCTGTGCAAGTCAAATAGAAGGAGCTAAACTTACAAATAGGCATCTCGAAAATGGCAGTCAGCCTCTTTTGTTACATACACCTTCCCCGGGACTGAACAATCATCAGTTTCGGGTGGGGGGAGAAGCTAAGCTCAGAACCGCGCAGCATCCATCATCGGCGGCGACAGACAAGATGCTCGTAGGTTGGAGAGGAATGACGGTGCACGGGGGAGGAAGACAAATAGAAGACGATGAGGAGAAAGTGGCGTCATTTGATTGGCGTGGCAATGAAAGACTTTGGCTGCCGTCCATGCTGAGACTTGTGAAAAGTGGGGAATAAAAGGAGTGGGGCAGCTTTTTTTTTTTTTACTCATTGTAACCAACATCCCCTTATATATAAAAAAAAAAACACCCCCCTTCCAAGCCCTCCACTGCTCATTCCTCTTCTCTATTATCTCCCCTCTATCTCCCCAGTGGCTTAGCTTGGAGAGGGATGACTTATGTTGTGAATTAAAGCAGCATTTACCTGCTTGCCTTCGCTAAAAGAAGCGCTTGCTTTAAATCTCTGTCAGCGAGGCCTGAAACAGTTGGAACTAGATATGCTCTCTTCATATGATCAAATATCAGGCGCGCTACAAAGCTTACTTACAAGTCACTGTCGGCCTGTAGAATGATTTTATAACTACAGTAATCTCTGAAGTTTGGAGTTTCTTTTTTATTATGGAGGAAAAGATGTCTCTAAAGTCAAATATTTTTTCTATGTATACCAGTATGTTTCATTTATTCATTCTTCTAGGGTTATCATCACACTTTCCTCCTTGCCAGTATTTTTTACCTTTTATGTGGTGATATCACAAAAAAAATCACACAAAAAGCCAAACAAATATAAACTACTGCAAATTGTATGACTTTTGGGGCATTTCACTGCAGTCTTGTTTTACATTTCTGGTTCTATGGTTATCATCACACTTTTTGTCTATCCCTGTATTGGAGTGGCATCACAAAAAAATCCCTAAAACACAAAAGAAACAGCACAACACGCATGTAGAAATGCTGAAGGCTTGTGCAAAAGCTTGTATTTTTACTTTAGTAAGTAAAAAAACAACAACATAATAACAATAATAATAAAATGTTTGTGCTGCTTTTAAGATACGAAGGTCGTTTATATGTTCAGAGGTCAAACAGCATCCTGGAACAGAGTCTTTACAAGTTCCTCTGTATTAGCAATCATCCTCTCACTCTCTCCAGTGCCTAAAATAATTCAGGAAAAAATATTCCACAAGCCAGAATGTTCATATGACAGCTGTGAAGCTTCGCTGTGTTGCATCCTGGGAAAAGCATGAAATAAACATCAGAATAATGTGAGCAGAACAGAGAGTGAGAGAATGAGAGCTACTCCTGGACTTTCTTCCAATCATTCTAAGGAGGACAGCATCCCTTTACTGCTGCAGCTCAAGCACATCCACTCTTGTGTGTGTGTGTGTGTGTGCAATGACCCACTCAAACAGAATTGCTGGCTCTTCAAAAAAAAACAAAAAAAACAAAAAAAACCCTCACACAGAGTTTGATAACAGCGGGGAGACACAGAGAAGACAGAGATAAAACTACCAAAACTTTTTTCAGATGCAAGTGGAAAAATATGAGGACCGTTTTGGTGTAAGTTGAAATTTGCAACTTTGATGTTTTTAGCAAACAGTGTGTGAAAGTCAGCTGTCGAAAAGTTGCATAGCGTACGCTTAGCACAGTCAAGTATTAGGTATATAAAACATATATACATTCTTCAACAATATCTTTGTTTATGGTTATAGTGATACAAAACTGTATAATAATAATAATAATATTATGGATTCTATCCCACCTGTCTTTTTATTAGTGTACATCATCCTTCGTTTATTGAGTTAATTGGTTATAGCCATGACCGTGATTGAATTTACGCAAGGATTCGATATTAATAAATCAAATATTTTCAGAATTGGAGCATAGGAAACCTGTTTGTGACCTTCTAAAACATATTTGTAACATTATTAGAGCCCCTGTAAACATGAAATAACACCCCTGTAATAATTGTATTACCTAATATTGTAGACAACAATAAGCAATAATACAACATAACAATCCACCATATTAGTTTTCTCTGTAAATTGTGACTTTTCTTGTAATATTTCAAATACATTATTGTAATTACAGCATTAGAGCAAGAGTTTCACTTATAATATTATAATATTATAATATTATAATTATATTATATATTATTATAATACATATAATACAATAATATACAATTTGGAGTCGCCAATTAACCTAGCATGTTTTTGGAATGTGGGAGGAAACCGGAGTAAAACCCACGCGTGCACGAGGAGAACATGCAAACTCCACACAGAGATGCCCGAGGGTGGAATTGAACCCTGGTCTCCTAGCTGTGAGGTCTGCGCACTAACCACTAGACCGCCGTGCCTATTATATTATTATATTATTATATCATTATATTATTATATTATTATATCATTATATCATTATATCATTATATCATTATATTATTATATTATTATATTATTATATTATTATATTATTATATTATTATATTATACACTTATAATATAATATAATATTATACACTTATAATATAATATAATATTATAAGGTTTCCTCCCACATTCCAAAAACATGCTAGGTTAATTAGCAACTCTAAATTGTCCATAGGTATGAATGTGAGTGTGAACGGTTGTTTGTCTATATGTGCCCTGTGATTGGCTGGTCACCAGTCCAGGGTGTACCCCGCCTCTCGCCCGAAGACAGCTGGGATAGGCTCCAGCACCCCCGCGACCCTTGTGAGGACAAGAGGTTGAAAATGAATGAATGAATATTTACAACCTGTTAGCTTCCTTGCTTCATCATCTAATACAAATGCAACTGCAATGTTTTTGGTGGGTCAAATTCTAGAGAAAAGTTTGGGAGAATTCCAAACTTGAATATATGCATGAAAAAAATGGATGATTTCCATTTGATTTATTAGTGCAGCCTGACTTTAAATAATTTATCCCGTGTGACTTTAATGAAGATGTGGAAGTGGTTGATGTACTCCTCTCTGACAATGAGCAAAAAGAGCATTTTCTCGACCTTGACATGAAGTCTGTAATGAGATTTTTTAAAAAAAGCTAAAAATAAAGTGCATGTCAGTGTATGAACGCTCATTACGAATGTAGTCCGCACTCACACACATGCTCGCACACACCCACACACACTCTAAGGATCCTCACCCTTCCTGAAGAGCTGGATGGTAGCCTGGCGACGGCCGTTGCCATTTTCCACGTAACATGAATAATTTCCCAGATCCTCCTCCTCCAGTGAGTCAATCGTCAGGGAGATGGCGACTTCCTGCTCACCCAGATGCTCCTTGACAACCCTGTGAGACAAAATACGGGTGTTTTAGATGTGTACGTTTGGTTGAGTGTGGTCTGGTGTTGACCAAGCTCGTGGTCCGAGGCTGTTTGAGAGATGAATCTTTCTCTGCTTGCCAGTGAACTTTGGTGCGGTTCGATTCACTTCAGCTCAAATGTGAACGCTACACGAACCACAGACACGGAGTAGTGTTTAAATGGCAGACGAAATATAATATTTGGAACCTGCAGATGTTAGATTTTTACTCTTGTTTTGCTATTACGTGATATTTCCTGTAAATTGCCTGTACAGCTAAAAGGTTTGATGACAATTTGAGAATATATTTTGTAATAAACCAAATATAATGCCAAAAAAGTCTGAAACAAACAAGTTATCTTATATTCGGTGTAATTTATACACACAAATCAGCATGTCAAAACAACAGTAATCCCTCGTTTATCACAGTTAATTGGTTCTAGACCAGATCATGACAGGTTAATTTCCTCAAAATATCATTTCCTATTTATAAATCAAATATTTTCACAGTTAAGAGCACAGAAAACCTGTTTACAACCTTCTAAATACAACTATTATAAAATTGATAAACTTATATACAATCTAAT
Organism: Doryrhamphus excisus; assembly: GCF_037039965.1. Lineage (NCBI taxonomy): Eukaryota > Metazoa > Chordata > Actinopteri > Syngnathiformes > Syngnathidae > Doryrhamphus > Doryrhamphus excisus. The sequence goes on along the minus strand of NC_136368.1, from coordinate 16,082,418 downwards.
TACAGATGAAACAGTAACCCGTGTTTTTATTTGGGATTATTGTGCCTGTTTTGAGATAACTCTCTCTAGATCTTCTAGAATCTGCACCTAATCCAAAACTGTTTAAACGTATTCCGCCTACAGCCCGCCTTCATACACGCTTACTCCACTGTGATTGGTCACACTCAGTTTGTGCAGTTAACAGCTTGTACCCGGGCACGCCCATATGAGGAAGTCACTGGCTGGATGAGCAGGTGACTTCTAGTGTTGGAAAAAAAAAAACGAGCATTCAGAGACATCCCAAATTTCTTCCAGGGCTCACTTCCAAATAGGCAAACCTCATTATCTGAACCGATTGTACACATTTGGTCCCAAAAGGAGCATTGAGGGTTAACAAACCAGAGCCCTTCGCTGTCACTACATCACAGTATGTTCATTTCTGCACTCTAAACATATGAGATATGAAAATCAATAAAGGGTTCTTCCTCGACACTGCACTGGAGGGGAGGAGTGAGGAATCAAATAATGCGCAATGAGAAGAAAATCTTTCTAAAAGTGGCTGCCATGGCAACGAAGAGAGGAAAGAGAGGATGTAATATTCCATAAAGTAAATGAGTGTCCCCGACCGGGCTGGTTGAGCCTGATGGAGGGGAGAATGGTGTTGGGTGGGGGTGGTATCATGCACAGACACACACTCTTAAGCTCACTTTTTAAAGCAGCCTCAGCAAAAAAAGGAAAAGTGCAAAGGATAGAAGAGAGGGCATCTCTTGTGTTTGTGTGCAAAGCCGAGCTATGCGTCATCGGCTGGATGTGTTAAAGAGGCAAGGTTGAGGAAAGCGTGTAGGAGGGGATAATGACACCAGCAGCCCTCAACTTCTCTCTTGTTCTCTCTGTAGCCTTCAAGCAACACATAAGGATGATGTACTTGAAAGTGTGTCACGGACATGACGATATTTGTAGGTGCGGTTTGTTGTACAGCGTTGGGGAGAGGCAGTCCTGTGAGAAAAGGAATAATTCATGTAACCCACCACCGCCTCCGCCCATCAAGGGAGTTGGGAATATATTTGGAAGCCAACACAGATCATTGGCACATTCACTGATGGCGATGTGCATCTAGTTGCTTCATCATGGCAATAAGCTCACGTTGGTTTTATTTCATTGACAGTGCTCATCTACTGATCCCAGTACAGGTTGCATATATAACGTGGCGAAAAATAAGGCGAAAAATGTGATTATAAAATAAACGTACCATTACTCTCAAAGGTGAGAAGTGCTATAGTTACTCTTAGGTATGCTTCCAAGTTGCCCCTTCCTCATGGGAGTTTGAGCGTATACTTTGAAGCCAGCACGACTGGCTACCTGCATCTCTAATGGAGATGAGGATGTAAAGTTGCGGTGGGATGAAAAGATCCAAAGGAATTCCAATGAGACACACGCAAACTGACACGCCACATCTATGCACAACGCTGGTCACATCATATGCGACAGCAACATATCTAATGAGGCACAATATACGAAGATAACAAAGACTTTTAGTAGAGCGCACACAGATTGAAATATTAGTCAACGACAACACAACTGAACACAAAAAGCTTCAGTTTTTACGCTTGTAAATGCTTAATTCGAGCAAATAATAAGCCGTATTCAACCATGAAACATCACGATTTATTAATTTATATATTTGTGTATAACCGTGCTTGAGTGAGGCCGCAAAATTCAAACCGCAAAGTGATGAGACTTGGAGTAGAGCGCACACGTCCATCAAGGTGGAAGCATCTCTGTCCATATAGCATACTTACTGCTGGGTAACTACGTGTTCACATCGGAAACTTGCATTGTGAAGTATAATCACCAATGTACTTCCTTATTATTAGTATTGGACAAGGCTGGGAGACAACAATAGTCACATAGACCCAAATATTCCAATTGCATTCAAAGAATTTAACCTTTGTATACACCTAATTCCGAAAGAAAAGTGCCAATCTGAATGAATATATAATCGGATTCACAGGGGTGTGTCATGATCCATTCTCCCCATGCTATTTTCCTCCTGGTGAGTCTCTCCCTCTGTTTTGCCTGGCCAGCCAACCCCACACCCAGCTCCCTCCAACACACACTCTGCACACCTGCAGCCAATGATTACCTGCCCTGCCTGCTCTACATAAGCCTCCCCCACTCAGTGCCTCTTGTCGGATCGTCTGCAAGCCTGCACGAAGCTCTGCTCTCTGTTTCAGCCCACTGCTCGACTCTGACTCCAGAACCTGACCTGCCCTGATCACGATCTCCGCCTGACCCCTGCCGGTACCTTTGCCTTGTCCTGACCACCTGCCACAACGACCTGACCTGCCCTGACCACAATCTCCGCCTGACCCCTGCCGGTACCTTTGCCTTGTCCTGACCACCTGCCACAACGACCTGACCTGCCCTGACCACGATCTCCGCCTGACCCCTGCCTGTGCCTCTGCTGAATAAAGACTCGTTCCTGACCTCTGCTGGAGCTTCAATAAACATCTTGAACTGTGACGCTCGTGTGGTCCTCGTTCTGTCTGATCCCTGACAGTACGATCCGACCAACATGGACCCAGCGCACAGTTCTCCCAGCAGAGGACCCGAAACACCCTCCGCTATGCAACGCCTGGAATCCACTGAGGGAGAGGTGAGCCGCATGGCTGCTGACATGTCCTCTTTGCTTCAGCTCAGCCAGCAACAACAGCAGCAGATTCAGCAACAACAACAGCAATTGGCTGAGATCGCTAATCTGCTCTCCAACCAGCCACCGCCCGCTGCACCTACCCCACATCAGTCTGATCCGAACATGTCTGATTCTGTTGCTCCATTCTTCACCACCACTACTCCAGAACCCAAGGTCGGCAGTCCTGAACGCTTTGATGGTGATCCTGCACAGGTTCGGGCATTCCTTACCAGCTGTCGACTACAGTTTGCTCTGCAACCTAGAACCTTCGCTACGGAGGGAGCGAGGGTGGGTTTTGCAATCACACATCTGACTGGCCGTGCACGACTCTGGGGAACGGCTGAATTTGAACGCCAGACAGCTGTGTGCTCTTCCTTCAACCTGTTCGCTGAGGAGATGCTGAAGGTCTTCGACTTGGGATCGTCTACAGATGAGGCATCACAGGCTCTGATGACGATCCGTCAAGGTCGAAGGTCAGTGGCAGACTACTCAATCAACTTCCGAACCCTGGCGAGACGCAGTTCTTGGAATATGGAGGCCTTGGTGGATGTCTTCCTCCATAGCCTGGCAGACTACTTGAAGGACGAGCTGGTTTCCCATGATCGACCTTCCACCCTGGATGAAGCAATCGCCCTAGCTGTCCGCATTGACCGCAGGATCCAGACCCGCCGTCAAGAGAGAGGGCGCCAGACTCTTCGTGATCGCCGATCTCTGACCACGCACTCAACCTCTGCGTCGGCTGATCACGTTAAACCCATGGAGATCGGTCGTGCTTCGCTCTCCCCCGAAGAGCGCCAGCATCGCTTCGACTTCAACCTGTGCCTGTACTGCGGAGGAGAAGGGCATCGTGTCATCACTTGTCCAGTAAAAAGACGGGGCTCACCGGAAGTAGGAGGGGTCCGGCTGAGCCCAACAAACCTGCAATCCTCCAACTTCAGTAAACCTCTTTTCAAAGTTTCTCTTCACTCTCCCAATGTAACCAACACCCTGTCCGCTCTGATAGACTCTGGTGCTGAAGCCAACCTGATGGACACTGATTTAGCTTGCCAGTTGGGAGTTGAGAGTCGCCCCTTACCCAAACCCATTCCCGTCCGCGCTCTGAATGGCCATCTTCTGGGCACCATCACCAGTATCACCTCACCCATTTCCATGATGATCTCAGGCAACCACCGTGAGACAATCAGTTTCCACCTACTTCGCTCACCCAATCAACCTCTCATCCTAGGCTCCCCTTGGCTCCGCCTGCACAATCCTCACCTTGATTGGGTCTCTGGGACCATTAAGGAATGGGGTGGGAGATGCCATCAGACCTGTTTACACTCTGCCTCTCTGCACCGCAGCCCAGTCCCACCTGCTTCCGCTATTGATGTTTCCAACGTTCCTGAGTGCTATCGCGATCTACGCGAGGTATTTAACAAATCCAAAGCCATGTCCCTGCCACCACACCGTCCCTATGACTGTTCCATTGACCTCCTCCCAGGCACCACTCCACCCAAGGGCCGTCTGTATTCTTTGTCTGCTCCTGAACGAAAGGCTATGGACGATCACATTAGTAACTCCTTGTCTGCTGGTATCATTCGCCCCTCTTCCTCTCCAGCCGGTGCCGGATTCTTCTTCGTGGGGAAGAAAGATGGCTCACTTCGACCCTGCATCGATTACCGTGGACTGAATGACATCACAGTCAAGAACCGGTACCCCTTGCCTCTTTTGACCTCTGCTTTTGAGCTACTCCAGGGAGCCACCATCTTCACAAAATTGGATCTCAGGAACGCCTACCACCTTGTCCGAGTCCGAGAGGGGGATGAATGGAAGACGGCCTTCAACACCCCATCCGGCCACTATGAGTACCTGGTCATGCCATTTGGCCTCACCAACGCTCCAGCTGTGTTCCAGGCCCTGGTGAATGATGTGTTGCGAGACATGCTGAATAAGTTTGTTTTCGTTTACCTGGATGATATTTTGATTTTTTCCAAGAATATGTCCGAACACATCTGCCATGTCCAGCGGGTCCTCCGCCGCCTCCTGGAGAACTCCCTCTATGTCAAGGCGGAGAAATGCGAGTTTCACGTCAAGTCAGCAACCTTCCTGGGGTTCATCGTGGCAGATGGCAGTATCCAGATGGACCCAGCGAAGGTCTCGGCGGTGACAGACTGGCCTGTTCCGGAGAACAGAAAGAAGTTGCAGCAGTTTCTGGGGTTCGCCAACTTCTATCGGAGATTCATCCGGAACTACAGCACAGTCGCTGCTCCTTTGACTGCACTGACCAGTACCAAGCAGCCCTTCGCTTGGACCCCAGAGGCTAACAAGGCCTTTGCCACCCTGAAGGACCGGTTCACCTCAGCTCCCATCCTCCAGATGCCGGATGCTGACCGACAATTCGTCGTGGAGGTGGATGCGTCTGATGTAGGAGTCGGGGCTGTCCTCTCTCAACGGGCAGGGGAGGACAATAAATTACATCCTTGTGCGTTCTTTTCCCGTCGACTGTCCCCTGCAGAACGCAATTATGACATTGGCAACCGTGAACTGCTAGCGGTCAAGCTAGCCTTGGAGGAGTGGCGCCACTGGCTGGAGGGAACCACAGTCCCGTTCCTGGTATGGACCGATCATAAGAATCTTGAGTACATCCGCTCTGCTAAACGTCTGAACCCAAGGCAGTCCCGCTGGGCTTTATTCTTCACCCGTTTTAACTTCACTCTGTCATATCGTCCTGGTTCACGTAACACCAAACCAGATGCTCTTTCCCGCCAGTTCCAGATTGACGACACACATTCCACAGAGCCTGCCCCAATCCTGCCTGATCCCTGCATGGTAGCAGTCCTGACCTGGGGGGTGGAGGAACAGGTTCGACAGGCCCTCCGAGATCAGCCTGGCCCTAGTGCGTGCCCTGACGGCCTGCTCTTTGTTCCGGAGAATCTTCGATCCCAGGTCATACAATGGGGTCATGACTCCCGTTTTGCCTGCCACCCTGGCTCCGCTCGCACCAACCATCTCCTCGCTCAGCGCTTCTGGTGGCCTTCGATGAAGAGGGATGTCAAGGAATTTGTGAGAGCGTGTCCAACCTGCAACCAAAACAAGTCCACCAACCAGCCTCCTGCCGGACTACTCCAGCCTCTGCCTGTGCCCACTCGTCCCTGGTCCCATGTCTCTTTGGATTTTGTCACAGGCCTGCCTGCATCTAACGGTATGACAGTCATTCTTACAGTTGTTGACAGATTCAGTAAAATGGCACATTTCATTCCGCTACCTAAATTACCATCTGCCAAAGAGACTGCACAGTTGGTCATCGACCATGTGTTTCGCATTCATGGATTGCCAAGAGACGTTGTCTCAGACCGAGGGCCACAATTCACCTCCACTTTCTGGAAGGAGTTCTGCCATCTCCTAGGAGCTACTGTGAGCCTAACCTCTGGTTTCCACCCCCAATCTAACGGCCAATCTGAGAGAGCTAATCAGGAGCTAGGAAAAGCACTGAGGTGCATGGCCTCTCACAAACCTCAAGCCTGGACACAACAGTTGACATGGATCGAATATGCCCATAACTCCCTCATCTCTTCTGCTACTGGCATGTCACCCTTCATGTGTGTCTATGGCTACCAGCCACCTGTGTTTTCCAGTCAGGAAGAAGAGGCCACCTGTCCATCTGCCCAGGCCAATGCACGCAGATGCCGCCGAACCTGGTCCCGAGCCCGTGCTACACTCCTCAAGTCGGTCAGCAGCTATACCACCAGTGCCAACCGCAGGAGAGCCCCAGCACCAACATACCGGGTTGGCCAGAAGGTGTGGCTGATGGCCAAGGATCTGCCTCTTCGGGTGGAGTCGAAGAAGCTGGCTCCTCGCTACCTTGGTCCCTTCCCCATCCAAAGGGTCATCAGTCCATCTGCAGTCCGACTTAAACTTCCCCGATCCATGAAGGTACACCCAACTTTCAATGTTTCTAGAGTGAAACCTTTCCAGGAGAGTCCACTGGTCCGCCCGACACCTGCTCCCCCTCCTCCTCGTCTCATCAATGGAGATCCTGTCTACACCGTCCGGCGCTTGCTCCGCTCCAGACGATGGGGTCGAGGCATTCACTACCTCGTCGATTGGGAGGGCTACGGTCCAGAGGAGAGGAGCTGGGTGCCATCAAACAGGATCCTGGACCGAACTCTCATTAGAGAATTCCATCAGCAGCATCCTGACCAGCCTGCCGTTCGACGGGGCCGCCCACCTCGCCAGGCCACCCAGCCAAGACCACCTGAACCCAAATAGTCTGCAGCTGACTCTGACCTGTCAGAGGAATTCTAGCACACCACCAGCTTTGGGGACGTCAGGAGCCGTCCCTTGAGGGGGGGGTTCTGTCATGATCCATTCTCCCCATGCTATTTTCCTCCTGGTGAGTCTCTCCCTCTGTTTTGCCTGGCCAGCCAACCCCACACCCAGCTCCCTCCAACACACACTCTGCACACCTGCAGCCAATGATTACCTGCCCTGCCTGCTCTACATAAGCCTCCCCCACTCAGTGCCTCTTGTCGGATCGTCTGCAAGCCTGCACGAAGCTCTGCTCTCTGTTTCAGCCCACTGCTCGACTCTGACTCCAGAACCTGACCTGCCCTGATCACGATCTCCGCCTGACCCCTGCCGGTACCTTTGCCTTGTCCTGACCACCTGCCACAACGACCTGACCTGCCCTGACCACGATCTCCGCCTGACCCCTGCCGGTACCTTTGCCTTGTCCTGACCACCTGCCACAACGACCTGACCTGCCCTGACCACGATCTCCGCCTGACCCCTGCCTGTGCCTCTGCTGAATAAAGACTCGTTCCTGACCTCTGCTGGAGCTTCAATAAACATCTTGAACTGTGACGCTCGTGTGGTCCTCGTTCTGTCTGATCCCTGACAGTGTGGAATATTCCTTTCCCCAATACGATTGAGGTATCTTTTAACTGCTCAAACGGAAAGTTGAGAGGGTGTGTTCTTCTTCGTCGTGTTTTTCTTCTTCTGTTGTTTATTGGCGGTTGGCAAGCAGCTTTCGGTGTGCATTTGCGCCATCTGTGAAAGAGAATCTAAACACTTCAATACTTTATTTATAAGTCCAGTTTTTCTTTGAAAAGAAAATATATATCTATAGAAACATGTCCCGAATTTAATTATAAAATATTAGCAAGATTGAATTTGATCTTTTCCTGTTTAAATTGATTCCGGGTGCGTTCTTTCAGCGGATGCTCAGATATGGTAATGGTAATGGTTTTATTTCATTTGAACATGCATCAGATTACAATTGAATGCATCACATAATCAGTTCACAGTTCCACATGTCCAAAAGGAGTAGGACGAAGCAAAGCTTATTAAATCCTACCCCTCCATCTGGTACTTTTACAATCAGTAACTGTTATATTTGTTCACTTCCTGCTTTCCTAATATTTAAGTTGTTTTTTTAGGTTTTTTATTTTTGTCACGTACCGAAGTACAAGGTGATATGACCATCCAATGACATAATGGGTACCATAGTAAGTGTCAATATAGTGATATGTATAGCACATCATGACTGGTTCAAGACTCTTCATCCTTGTATTTAGCAAACATCAACTGCTTGTATTGTTTCTGGAATTCGCTTATAATGGAGCGACATGACGTAACATGCAGCTCGAGACGTTCTTCAGTTTGTTTGTGTTTTTGATCCAAACTGAATTTCAAGGCTGGACGAATGAAAAACTCACAATACGGAGTTACTCCAACAAGTGAACAAAAAAACTTGTCGAAGCCGGTATCAGGTGATGTTGAGATTGGAATATTCCTTTCCATGTATACCATTGTTTACAGAAAAGTCATTCGGAAAGATTCCATTCGGAAAAAGGAAAAAATTCCTCATGTAAACGTAGCTAGTGTTGGAGACTTCTTAGTTTAGCATCACCAGATGGCAGTAAATGGCCATGGAATGGAACAAAAGCAACCGAGGTGCTCCATTAAATAAGACTCATTATGACGAATGACGTTACTACTGCATTGTAGGAATTTACATCTTCATCTGCTGATCTCAGTGATAGCGTCGTGGGGCAGTACCTTCCCACAAAGGTGGAGGTCATCAAACAAATCCAAATATTAGTCAACGACAACACAATTGAACACAAAAAGCTGCAGTTTTTACGCTAAATGCTTAATTCAAGCAAATAATACACTGTATTCAACCATGAAACTTAATTTACCTTAATTTATATATTTGTGTATAACCGTGCTTGAGTGAGGCTGCAAAATTCAAACCGTAAAGTGAAGAGGAACGACTCTATTTCGTGATTAGCAATGAAAACGCAATGAAAAACTCAAAAATTGAGCATTACTACCTTTTGTAAAGGTGTCATTTTTGGTGTAGTGACATACGGCAGTATACCCGATTAGTGTAAGTGCATGCAAATGTATTTTTAAAATGGTTAACAGTGTGAAGTAAAGTTGACGGAGAGGTACAAATGAATACATTGATTCAGTCAGCTGCTGCGAGCGCATTAGCTTTCTCTTACTTCCTCATTAGCAAAGCCTGTGTTTGCTGCTTCAGTGATTAATTTCAGACAAAAAAAAAAAAAGCGTGCAGAACAGCATCCGAATTAGGTCAGAGCCATATTGATCACCACCTTGAAATATGCGGTGCCAAATTTGTTTTGCTAATTTATTAATGCTCTGCTCGCTATGCTAATGTCCAGTCATCCATGCTATGATAGCCACTCTGTCCAAATGAGAATTTATGGCTGTAGGAACAAGCTTTCCTGGATCGATAAGATCCAGAGTTGGGTGTATAAATGGCAGGCGTCTTTCTCTAAAAGTGCAGTTTTGATGCATTTGTAATGAAGGCCAAGTGTGTGGATGCCAGCAACTTGGCTGTAGGATGAGTGCGGTTGTTCATGCATCCTTTCTCTTAAGTGTCCTCCTCCATGTCTCTGACTGACTTTATGAGAGTAAACTCAAGGTCTTAACTGGCGGGAATTGGGGGGGAAAAAAGCCTGATGGTAGCAGCATTAGTAACGGAGGGTTATTGATCAAATACTTTATTGATGCACTGCATTGAATATGGGCGGCACGGCGGTCGAGTGGTTAGCGCACAGACCAGGGTTCAATTCCACCCTCGGCCATCTCTGTGTGGAGTTTGCATGTTCTCCCCGTGCATGCGTGGGTTTTCTCCAGGTACTCCGGTTTCCTCCCACATTCCAAAAACATGCTAGGTTAATCGGCGACTGTGAGTGTGAATGGTTGTTTGTCTATATGTGCCCTGTGATTGGCTGGCGACCAGTCCAGGGTGTACCCCGCCTCTTGCCCGAAGACAGCTGGGATAGGCTCCAGCACCCCTGCAACCCTCGTGAGGAAAAGCAGTAGAAAATGAATGAATGAATGAATGGAATATTAGACTGCATTCACAGACCAGATCAAAACTAAAAGAAAAATAAACAGCTACTTTGTGCTGCAGTGGTGTGGAATCGAGTCATGTGACTTGGACTCTTGCCCAAAGTCAGCTGGGATAGGCTCCAGCATACCCCCGTGACGCTTGTGAGGATAAGCGGCATAGAAAATGGATAAAGTTTACTTTCTTTTTCTATGTATCCTTTACTGTACAGTCTTTGGTCACATGACAGAAATACCAGTTTGAATGCTAAGCGAACCAAAAAGTATTTTTGTTTTATTTTCCGTACTGAACCTCAAGTGTGAACACAGCCTTCGTGTGCATTTGATCTTCGGGGGAATCCTTGGAGCAGGAGAGAAGTGTGAGTGGGTTTAAAAGCAGATTTATTTCCCTCACCATATTCATACTGCAGCACAAACACATCCCAGATGCGTCTTGGTTACGCTCTCCCTCCATGAACTTGCTTGCAATCTCTCATCCGCCCTCGTCCTCTCCCGCCCATCTGTATGCCGTGTTAGGTGGGTACGGGGAGGGAGATAACAAAAGTGGCGGCGGTGTGAAAAATGGTGGTTGTTAACCATCTGACAGGGGCTGTCTCCCCAGAGCTGTAGCCTCTCCAAACAGCCTTAATGGGAAACATGCACATGGAGCGGCCAATGGACTTGTTTAAAATGTGTTCTATCGTGCCGGGAGGGAAGACGCATTTTAAATGAGCTCATTTTGGACATCTTAGAGACAGCGCAGGAAAAGTGAGGGCTTTTTTTTTCTGATGGGTGAATTTTATGCTGCTCGGCTGGAAGCGGATCGGAACTTCCTGTTTAACAGCGTGTTGAACAACAATCTGTTCAAGGGCTCGGCATAAAAACTTCACAGTTTTCCACGTTTGCAAAGGCCATACATGGATAAAAATAAGTCCTTTTATAACTGTTCTTTGTAAAAAGTTAGAAAAAGACATTCATGTCTTATATTCAGGGTCGTCTGTTATGTTATGTTCGGTTCAATACAATTTTTCGTTAATGATGAGATCACTGAAGCAGTCATTTAACAGAGTAGCTAATAAAAAGATTTTTTATGTAATCTACCATTATTGTCATGTTATTTGAGTGATATTTAAAACAGGATTGAAAAATGAGGGGTTGCATTATATTATACTCTCATGTCCTCCTTCACTATATCCATAAACCTCCTCTTTGGTCTTCCTCTACGCCTCCTACCATCTCAGTCTGGCCTCTCTGACTTTATTTCCAAGGCCTCTAACATGTAATATCCCTATGATGTACTCCTTCCTGATCCTATCCATCCTGGTCACTCCCAATGAGAACCTTAGCATCCTCATCTTTGATACCTCTGCATTCATTCATTCATTTTCTACCGCTTTTTCCTCACAAGGGTCGTGGGGGGTGCTGGAGCCTATCCCAGCTGCCTTCAGGAGAGAGGCGGGGTACACCCCGGACTGGTCACCAGCCAATCACAGGGCACATATAGACAAACAACCATTCACACTCACATTCATACTCATTCATTCATGGACAATTTGGAGTCGCCAATTAACCTAGCATGTTTTTGGAATGTGGGAGGAAACTGGAGTACCCGGAGAAAACCCACGCATGCACGGGGAGAACATGCAAACACCACACAGAGATGGCCGAGGGTGGAATTGAACCCTGGTCTCCTAGCTGTGAGGTCTGCGTGCTAACCACACGACCGCCGGATACCTCTGCAGTTTATCTAAATGTATGATTTTGAAAATAGATTATTCATATTATATGAACTACTATACTATATATACTATATTAACATAACTATTTCTGTACATACCCTGGTGTATGCATCGGTATGAGCAATGCGATACCTTGTGTTGGGCACTAAAGCAGCACTCAGTAAGTGAACCAGCATGTATTTTCCCAATAGATATCCTAAAAGACAAGTGCTTTACAGTCTTTGCTACATATCCATACGAGTGGAGAAATGAAATGGTTTGCATGTTTCAGCCTATTGACTCCCCATTACACCCCAATTTAAACCGACAATTTTCCCACAGATGCATTTGCTTCATTCCGAGCAGCTGCTGGCTTTCAGTTCATTTTGCTATAATGTCGACTTGACTTGCCTCTTTGGATCGCTATTCATGAATTTAAATGAAGAAAATACATGTTGCCTCAGTTGCACAGTATATTTGCATACTGATGTCAGTCTTGCTGCAGTGCTACATTGATTATAAGTCCTCAACTGCATTCGCCAGCAAAGTACTGTCACAGGTCCAATATAGAAAATACAGTAGAAATATGTTGCAGTGAAGGGTGCACTCACAAAGCCTATGAACACATATGTAAAACAAGATTGTTTCTGGGACTACTACCTAATTCACTGTATCGCTCACATTGTATTGATACCCATTAGTTGACTAGTACCGTAAAAGCCAAAAATAAAACGTGTATGTGGAATTGTTAATACTATACTTCTTTTTCCGCTTATGTAACAATATATATTTTATCAAAGGATTGTGTGAGACCCATGTGCAGCGTTATTCACCGTGCAGTGTTTTGTCGTTATTAGATAATATTGTACTGACCCAAATCAGCATAGAAGACGACAATGAGTACAATTGATAACTCTGCTTCATTGATTAGCATTATCTTAAAATCAACATCATGACTTGCTGACAAAGTGTGAGATATTTTTTCTTCTAGCAGAATAAAGAATCATTCAGAGAAAAGTCCTTTCGTATGTATAATTGTCTAGACCCCAAATATAAGACGACCTCTTTCTGAATTTTTAGGGTTCAGTGGTTGTTTCCCCTCACTTGATTTCTGTCTCCTGTACTCGTTCCTCATCAAGATCCTCGATGAACTTATCTCCCTTCATCCAGTAGATGAGCGGGCTGACGTCTCCGCTGTAGCCGAAAAAGGCCCGACACGTCAGGTTGAGAGCTCCTCCTGCAAAAGACCAAAGACCACATTCAAACATCTCACATTTACGATATATTGTGTTTGTTGGCCAACCTTAGAAAGACATTGTGAACATATTTGAAACTCAGCCACGGACTTCACATGTTTACATGCACATCGGTCTAATTCCTGCTATAGTTTGTTCTCTCCAGTTTTACACGCACAACCTCTAGTTCTATCACGGGTCAAACAAAGCATGGTTTGTCGGTGAGAATAGCAAACTTTTATTCCTTTTCTGGTGTATTTAATGTTAAGGTTGCACCATTAGTTCTCCACAGAGACTGGCGCATGGGTAGGAAGCCTATGCTGCTGATCGATCGACTGAAGCACATGCCAGAGGGATCTGGCAATTGAATAATCTTTGTGTGTTAATCCGACTTTTAAAAAGTTAATGCAGTATTTTTTTCCGTTTTGTTTTAATGGATGTACATAAATGCAGTGATGTAGTCTGCAATATGTACCATAGCTGCATAGCTGCGTTATGGTCCGGCATCATACCTGGGTGAGAGACCCTCATGTCAACAGCGCACACATAAGTGCACTTAAATGACGCCGCGCAAAATGTAATGAACACACGAGGGCACTCAACAGCTTCCTAAGCCCCCCTTGGAGACCACACGAGGGAAAGAGGGAGGCCACGGGAAGTGAGGGGAGGCTGACGACGACATTATTTTATTTAGAGCTGCTGCTTATGAAGGAAGGTCAGGAGTCTGATTGATTATCTCTCTCAACAAACAGACAAGCTTCATATGGAGGGGGAAAAAAAGGGGGGAGTGATGTGCCATTACGGACAGATTCAATAACATTAAGATAATGATGGTGTTTTCTGTAAAGGATCATCGTCATCAGTGAGGCTGATTAACGGCAAGGTCGCATATTCTGCTTCTTCTCCTCTCCAAGATGCATAGCTGAACAGAGCAACATGTAAACAACACACAGATGAGGCGGGCTCATAAGTCATGAGGGGAAGAAGGATGAGGAGGATGACGATGAGGAGGTGGAGGAGGAGGCTCCTCTAGGGAGAGCCATTGCAGTGATGTTATTTGAGAGGAATAATGAGGGGGAAATATATATATATAGGTAGAGGGCGCTGTTCTACTGCATTTGGTTGCACCTCATGAGATCACAAATTCTGCCTTTGCACAAATAACTGTTTTGACTGACAAGGCGTTCATTAGCTCTGCCAAGAAGGTTATGTATTCATCAGCATGGATTTGTCGGCACAAAAAACAACAAAAAAAGCATGTTATAATAATGTAATGCAATAATCTAATGCCATTGTCATTAACTGATGTTTAAAACAAGAAAAGGCTGATTTAAAAGTACAAAATAGTGACTCACAATCGGTTTGATATGTGTTTTTTTTTAACCGTCTCTAACGGGAAATCTGTGGGTAGCAACTTGGCATTTTAACCCCAAAGGATGAAACAAGCAGCTTCTCCCCATGATGTTATTATCTGGGCCCATCTTTGACCCCGATGTGACATCAGAATAAAATAAGATAAATGTATTTGTATATTGTGTTTCAAATAAAAGAAATACAATTAGGGGCTGCACGGCGGTCGAGTGGTTAGCGCAGGGTTCAATTCCACCCTCGGCCATCTCTGTGTGGAGTTTGCATGTTCTCCATAGGTATGAATGTGAGTGTGAATGGTTGTTTGTCTATATGTGCCCTGTGATTGGCTTTCGACCAGTCCAGGGTGTACCCCGCCTCTCGCCCGAAGACAGCTGGGATAGGCAAATGAATGAATGAAAATACAATTGGATGTACTGTACTTGTAATACAAATGTGTGTATTTGTTTCTAATTGCTTTGGACAGCGTATCACTGCAGGCATAATGTTGAGCTTTAGTAATGACAGTAATGATTCCAATGCACTCCAGGGCCAGTTATCTATATTGACACCTAAGTCTCTCAATGATTGCATGAATAATGACTGAAAAACCTGTAAATGAAGTGAGAAGCGGGGCTCACAGTTCAGATAAATCATCAAATTCGGGACCACTGGTTGTGTGGTCAACCTATTTAACAAAATCGATCATCCAGTGTGGCGACCTTTGAAAGCCTTCCCCTACCACAAACATATTCTGCAACTTTTTTTTGTCTTTAAGTAAAGTTTTAAAACGTGCATGCATGGAAGACGTCGGAAACTACACAGGGTGTAGCAGTGATAATGTCTGTGAGGAGCCCTGGTTGACATTTCCAAAGTTCAACAGCCTCTCTCTCTGAGCTTGGTATTTGTGCACAGTCGGGTTCTACAAGCGGCGACAAGCTGCTCCTACAGAATATAAACTACTCACGTGCACACGCTTGCATGTATAGGCTTGGGTGCGGTGTGCTCTTCGCTCTGCAAACACTTGATTTGTGCAGCAAAACATGCAAATAAGCGACACACTGTGCAGCTGCATGTGTCACAGCTGCAGCATATCCCTTCTCTGTTTATCAGCTGTTAGTTAATCCCACACATCAGTTGAGCAAATTAGACGTGCCGTGCCGCATGGAAGCCATGACCCCCCTCTGAGGAAGTCTTCCGCCGAGCACAATGGGAACGCAAGGAAATGATGGAGGGTCTCATGCTGCTTCTGGTATGGATGAACATGAAGCTTTAATGCTCCCCTTTTGTTGCAACCACAACATTCTAGGATGAGAAGATGATGACAACACCACAAAAGGGGTTTTGGGCCATTACACCCGTTCCTTTCCCATTCACCCTTATGATATATAAGCAGTTACAGATGTGTTTTTTTTATTGCAGTGGCGAATTGGGATTTTTTTTTTTTATTACTCTGCCACATTTGGCTTTAGGGAGGAACTCAGTGGCAAAAGTGATTGTATCTCGCAATCAAATACAAGCACCTTAATACAATATAAGCCGACTTCCCTTACGAAAAGAAAATATATTTATCAATATATTACTTTAAATATATTGTATTATATTATAATATATAATTTTTTCATTATATTTTCCAATACATTATATATTATAAATACATGGAATAATATATTTTTGTACATATATTATACAATATATTATATATTCATGTAATATATAGCAATATATTGCAGAATATACAAATGATTGCCGCTTTCAATATATTGAAATATATTAAATCCAAATATATAATATGTGAGTTTATATATCCCAAATTATATGCAATTTTATATATGTAAAAATATAGTCCTTTTTTGGTCTTGATCGCGAGATATTTTTTATATGTATCAATAAGTACACATATATGATCTATGCATATATTGCAATATATTGGAAAATATAAACATAAGATCCCATATATGGAAATATATTTCCTAATACATTGCATTATATTTGCCATTATACTGCAATATATTTTTTTTTCGATAAGGGTTTCCCTGTCCTTTCTTAGTTTTTCCGCTCCAAGTTTTCTAAATATTTGCTTCCCTAACACTGCTGTCCTATAAAAAAGCTGCCGGATGTGAGGCGTCTCACAAAATAGGCAATAAATAAACAGCATTATTACATCACACTCTACATTAAATATACCTCCAACTCCCACTACTTGCAGACAAATCCAGTCAGCACACAGGCGCAATAACGCCAAAGTTATTTAAAGTGCCACTTCTATATCTCTCTCTCGCTGCACCCTACACAAATATTGTGTAACTACAGCTGGGGTTTAAATCGATGGGGAGGAAAAAAGCGGCGGCGAGGCTTTAGAGAAGGATGTAGAAATATTAGCCAGGCATAGATGGAAGGCTGCTTTACATATGGTTCACATGACTCGGTCATTAGCCTGCGGGCCAGAAGCGCTACAATGCACAGGCGGTTTAAAAGTGAGCAGATGGCGAGACCGGGACAATGAGGTGAATAATTTGCACACTATCACGTTACAGGGTAGGAGGAGGCGGAGTCTTTTTAAATCCCTCTTATCTCCTGTTGCAGTGCCATTGTTATACTATTACTGTTAAAACCAGCGGCCTGTATTAAGAGTGAGCTATATTAAACCAGCCAAGCTTCACTTTTTAAAGGATGCTGAGTGCTAAAAGCCTGTCCTGAGAATGAGGTTACGCACGCTGCTTTAGCCTCTTTTGTTTTTAGCTTTTTAGTAGTCAGTGCCTACTAAATGTTTATTATTGTTATTCATTCATTCATTGATGGCTGCTCTGTGGCCTAGTGGTTAGTGTGTTGACCACAGACGTGGAAGATATGGGTTTGTATCTGGCATTTAGACATCTCCCTGTGTGTGTGGAGAGTTTTCTCCAGGTACTGCGGTTTTTCCTCCCACATTCCAAAAACATGCTAGGTTAATTGGTGACTCCAAATTGTCCATAGGTATGAATGTGAGTGTGAATGGTTGTTTGTCTATATGTGCCCTGTGATTGGTTGTCGACTGCCTCAAACCTAAAGTCAGCTGGGATTGGGCATTTTATTGAAAACAAAAGTTTGCTGCCGGTTATCATTATCGATTACTGATTATCATTAAATTTGGTGAACCCATCCATCCTGGTAGGACACAAGACACACAAAAATGCCCCAAGAACCCATGTATGAAAACAAACAGGATATATATATTTTGGGGCAAAAATCAGGAGTCATTCATTCATTTTCTACCGCTTTTTCCTCACAAGGGTCGCGGGGGTGCTGGAGCCTATCCTAGCTGTCTTCGGGCGTGAGGCGAGGTACACCCTGGACTGGTTGCCAGCCAACCACAGGGCACATATAGACAAACAACCATTCACACTCACATTCATACCTATGGACAATTTGGAGTCGCTAATTAACCTAGCATGTTTTTGGAATGTGGGAGGAAACCGGAGTACCCGGAGAAAACCCACGCATGCACAGGGAGATGGCCGAGGGTGGAATTGAACCCTGGTCTCCTCGCAGGAAATTTTTTTTTTTAGTATTTTTTACCATCGCTCTCCTTCGTTTTGCATAAATAAGATGAACACACATTCCAGAAACAGGCACTTCAAGTCAGACTTGGCAAAGTTGATAGTTTATAGTGTTCATATTTACTGGATATAAATGCTGCATTACAGGATTTGATGTGAAGAAGTATTCCGTTACTTGTGTGTGTGTGTGTGTATGTGTATGGAACAGATCCATGTGAAGTGCGTGATTGACAGCCTCCCCATGGCTAAGAGGTGGTCACGACACCTGTTGAAGAGCCGGGGCTAAGTTACCTCCTATTTCTGTCCGTCTTCTGAAGCCGTTTCCGCACGTGACGTGACATACTTGAAGTTTTTTTTTGCCAGGAGTGTGAAACGCGATGTCTGTCGCGCTCCTGTTGCGCTCCTGTTGCGCTCCTGTTGCTTTCCCCATGAAAGGGAAAGCAACCTCATTGCGTGGCCAATATATGGTCCCGAACAGTGGAAAAAAACGGCTTTAAAAACCTGCTGAAAACGATGGACTCACAAACTTTTTAATTTACAATTATTTAACACAAATGTAGAAGGAAGTTAGACAGATAGCTGCTAAGCCCGATGTGGTTGACACATTGGTATTCCTGCCACAAAATAAGTACATGCTTGTGTTTACCAAAAAAATACTAGTTTAGTTTAAAGTATATTTGAATGCTGGCATTTTAATATGTCCTCTTAAACCAGGCACGCCTTAATTTCCTTTTTTGGTCCATATCGCCCAGCCCTTGGTTTTAGTGGTGTGGATTAGTGGTTAGCGCGCAGGCCTCACAGCAAGGAGACCCGAGTTCAATTCCACCCTCGGCCATCTCTGTGTGGAGTTTCCATGTTCAAAACATGCAAAATTGGCGACTCTAAATTGTCCATAGGTATGAATGTGAGTGTGAATGGTTGTTTGTCTATATGTGCTCTGTGATTGGCTGGCGACCAGTCCAGGGTGTACCCCAAGTAATGCCCAAAGACAGCTGGGATAGGCTCCAGCACCCCCGCACCCTTCAGAGGCTAAGCGATAGAAAATGAATGAATGAATGAACTAAATAACTAACTAAAGAAATAAATAACTACCTGGTGCACCACGTTGATATAATAAAAATACCAACTCAACTTATTTACTATCAAAATAACCGACCGAATATCAAAACAATGAGTTTATCAACTAAAGGTGTATTTTTTTTAATTATGTCTTCCACAATCAGGAATCTGCATTTCAACTAAATCTCTCTCTAGCTGGCTTCTCTGAACTAGTTTGCCAATCAGAAGGCTAAAAAAGTTTTTCTTTCCCAGTCGAGGATGAGGAAAATGGAGTGGCGAGATGAAAACACAATGATGGAAGATCGGCCGAGTGAGAAGACAAGAGAAAGAAGATATGTAGCCGCACATACGCCTAAAGTCAATGTCAATTCTCGTTTAATCTCCCTCCTTTTAGACTACACTGTGAAAGGTCCGCTTCTCTTTCGTAGGCTGATTTTTTGGAGTTGTTTGTGCATCAGCAGTGCTACAGTCACACACTGTGGTGGTATGGAGGGGTGGGGTGGGGGGGGTGGGGGGGGTGGGACAACAATACAAAGTCATATCACACTCCAGAAGATATAACAACTCTATTTCAAGGAGGGCAGCGACTGACACCAGAAGCTGTTCTGTCATGTTCTGGCCCTCAAAATGCATCTATAGGAGCTCCACATAAACACAAAACAAACTTGACACTGTAACAACACAAATATTATGACAGTTAAAATGTTTTATCTGAAGTGACACCCTGGCAGCCAAAGCAGTGATATCCTTCTTCCCCACGAGATATAAAAGCAGCTAACCTGCAAGCGATGCTGTCGCTGGTTTTCGCAGTACGGGGCTCATGTATAAAGAAAGCTGCTTTGTGCCGTGTTTTGCCTGCAGTATCTAAAGGCTGTCTGCACACGTGTTCAATAACGGGAGATACATCCATCTGTGTAATTAAAAATTGATGGATCACTGTTCACAGGTGCCTGTTGGGGAAGTCCCCCGGTGCATGTTGAATAATTACAATAATCCATACATTTTCTTCACGTAAGGCCAACATTTGACTTTATTTTGCTGGTATTTAGAAGGGAGATCGGTGCCCCATCACCACATTTATTTGTGCTGGTTTGCAAGCTCCATTTTCTGGACCACTTTTCCTCACAAAGGTCGTGGGCATGCTGGAGCCTATCCCAGCTGTCTTTGTGCGAGAGGCGGGGTAAAACCATTCATTCACATTCATACCTATGGACAATTTGGAGTCATTAATTAACGTTGATTATTAATTAATTGGAATTTGGGAGGAAACCGGAGTACCTGGAGAAAACCCACGCATGCACGGGGAGAACATGCGAACTCAACACAGACATGCCTGAGCGGGGAATCAAACCCGGTGCTAACCACCGTCTGCGCGCTAACCATCTGATCTGTTTGAAAAATGTCTCAGATACTTTTTAAGGACCTTCTACAAAAGCACCGGTCTTCTATATTGCAGGAGCACTCTGCTGTTTTTAAGGATCTCCTGCAAAACACAAGTCAAAGATCCTCTATATCAGACGTCTCTATCCATCCATTATCTATACCGCTAATCTTGATTATCAATTTAGAAAATGTGATTATTTTAAAAATTCCACAGTGCATGTTTATGTTGTTTTGTTTCATTGTGCTTCAGTGAGCTGTGACATTCCCACTTTGTTGGATGGCGCTAGTCGCTAACTTTCTCCAATGCTGCACGATCACTCCTGGAAGATTCTCGAAGAACACAGTATATTACAAAAACAAAGATCATCTATATGAAATAAATCCTCAAAAAAAAGTTCATATCAGTCTTTCAACATCTGTATTTCGCTGGCCGTAGGTTACCATGACAACAAGCACAGCAGTGCTGGTTAGAGGCGGGCTAGGATTTAGTGCTAAAGACAGGAAGTGCGTGCACCAGCGGCAGGCAGCAGGATGCAAGACAGCTCTAATTTGGCGGCGAGCCAACAATCTGTGTCACCACAATGCAGCTTTTTAGCACGTTTTACAATGCGTGCTGCAAATCAGCGCCCGGCCTTGTACTCACTGCGATTACAGCAAAACAGTGGCAACGTTTACTGTACACTGGACGGCGGATATAAAGGACAATTCCAAATGAGCTCATATTTCATCTAGAGTGGCCCTCAGTAGAACTGAGACCTTCGCCAAGGCTGCACAATCCTAATTTGGGTCTGCACCAAAACATACATCTTCATAGATGTGTTCAATATGCTTTACAATCGATGTGTTATTGTTTGAGAAAGTGAGGGATCCACTCCTTTGTTTGTTTGGATCATCTCCAAAATGTAATGGTCCTTGGCCCATTCCCCAACCATCTACAGCGATACCTTCGTTTCTGTTAGCACGTCTGACAAAAAACAAACCGGAGGACTTTTTCCCTACAAAATCATCTAAATCTGATTTATCAGTTTCATTCATTCATTCATTCATTTTCTTCCTCTTTTTCCTCACAAGGGTCGCAGGGGGTGCTGGAGCCTATCCCAGCTGTCTTCGGGCGAGAGGTGGGGTACACCCTGGATTGGTCGCCAGCCAATCACAGGGCACATATAGACAAACAACCATTCACACTCACATTCATACCTATGGACAATTTGGAGTCGCCAATTAACCTAGCATGTTTTTGGAATGTGGGAGGAAAACCACGCATGCACGGGGAGAACATGCAAACTCCACACAGAGATGGCCGAGGGTGGAATTGAACCCAGGTCTCCAAGCTGTGAGGTCTGCGCGCTAACCACTAGTCCGCCGTGCCGCCCATTTATCAGTTTCAGACACACAAAAATAGTTACTGTATTTTCCGGACCAAAAGATGCACTAGAATCTAGTGCATTTTATGGTTTATGTAATTAACCCTTAAACAATGTGCACCGTATTATTAGGCACATGCCAAAACATACAGTCTACAAAAATAAAGGCAACACAAGTTAATCTTCTCCCAAATCCATCCCCAAGTCTCCATCTTCTGTATCTGAATTGAACCGCTGGGCAATTTCGCCATCAAACGTGCCGGGTTCCTTCTCATCACCGTCGGACTCAGTCTTGTTATCAGGTGGCTGTTCAGCAATGATGCTGGCTTTCACCAAAGCTCGGACAACAGTGAAAGCAGATACCTTAGCTCAAGCCTCCACAATCCATTCACATATGGTGGCTGCCTCCCAGTCTTAGTAAAGGTGTGTTCGCCGTCTTTAATCCCTCACTCTCACGTCGCTCGCAACTTCACTTTGAACGGCCTGTTTATACCAATGTCCAGCAGTTCTTTGTTAATCCTCCTGGAATGATGGCAAGCTTTGAATTCATTTGCTTCACTTGGTTTTTCACACTAGCAGAGAGATGGGCACAAAGTTGGTTTTGCAGCGGAAATGGTCCGACAGTCAATCAAGCGGAGCTCTTACCCAGTCGTACAATTTTTTTTTTACAGATTTTGAAACAGTGCACACATAAGGCGCATTGGATTATTGAAGACTTTTGTTGGCAAACAAGGCGAAGAGTGACGAGGGAGGAGGGGAAGGGACACGGAGATAGCAAAAGTGTTACACTACATATGTCAGTGGTGTTCAAAGTGCAGCCCGGGCGCCATATGTGGCCAGGCAGTGTTAAATTGAATAAAATTATATTAAATAAGAGCTGGCTGCACAGTGTTCGAGTGGTTAGCGAGCAGGCCACACAGCTAGGAGACCCGGTTTCGATTCCCTGCTCGGGCAGAGTTTGCATTTCTCCCTTGTACTCCGGTTTCCTCCCACATTTTAAATGTTAGGACTGTGTTAAAAATCCATAGCATTTCAGTATGTGGAATCAAACTAATGAATGGATTGAGTAAGGACCTCAAACAATGCACAACGATGAGCCAATTCAAGAAACAATACAAGCAGTTGATGTTTGCTAAATACAAGGATGAAGAGTCTTGAACCAGTCATGATGTGCTATACATATCACTACATTGACACTTACTATGGTACACATTATGTCATTGGATGGTCATATCACCTCCTACTTCGGTACGGGACAAAAAAAACAACAACCTTAAACTATATTAGGAAAGCAGGAAGTGAACAAACAGTTACTGATTGCAAAAGTACCAGATGGAGGGGTAGGATTTAATAAGCTTTGCTTCTTCCTACTCCTTTTGGACATGTGGAACTGTGAACTGATTATGGGATGCATTCAATTGTAACATGATGCATGTTCAAATGAAATAAAACCATTACCATTACATTCCAAAAACATGTTAGCATGCTAGGTTAATTGGTGACTCCAAATTGTCCAAAGGTATGAATGTGAGTGTGAATGGTTGTTTGTCTATATGTGCCCTGTGATTGGCTGGCGACCCGTCCAAGGTGTACCCCGCCTCTCCCCCGAAGACAGCTGGGATAGGCTCCAGCACGCCCACGACCCTAGTGAGGATAAGCAGTAGAAAATGGATGGATGGATAAATAAGAGCCAGCTAAGAACATTACAAATGAGGATTAGGGGCTCACTCAAAATAAAGAGTTTAGTCACAACTGGACCAAGAAATAACTTATGACTACTATTGTACCCTATGATATATATTAACAACTGATGAATGAAATTCAGGACACGACGGTTCTCAGCCTTCTTCTTCAAGTTATATGGAATACCTTGTGAACTAAGGTGGTCAATGAAAAGATGAAAGCTAGCCCTGGAACTCCAACACCTCAGCGTCAGTTCTTATTTTGTCCTTTCTCCTGAGAGAAGCCATTAATTACCGCTAGATGCCCGAGAGCTCTCATGGAAACCGCTTCTCTCTTATTGGCTCCTCCCCACTCATTTGTTCTACATGGCATCCAACGGGGGAAATGTAAGCCTTTAATTACAGATGGAAATTTGGGGGCTTTGCGAAACAGGTAGTCGGCGCCCTGGCTTTTACCCACCTTCTTTTGTCTACTAATTGTCACTTTAGGATGACATAATAGGCGACGTGTCCGAGGCCACGGAAGACTGAGGGGCCCGTTATACCATGAGAGATACCGCTGGGGATTATATGATGACGATATGAATAATGCTCTTTTATCTTTCTAGCATTTTATTACAGAGTGCAGGATAAGCATTCCCAGCATCTTCAAGATTTAAACTTTCTCCGCATCCCCCTTGCGGAATTCCTCCATCTCCAGCGTGCTGCTTTATTGTACTCCACCATGTTGTGATTGGTTTTGATGAAATTACAACATTTCATTTTTCTTCATTCATTCATCTTTTTCCTCACGAGGGTCGCGGGGATGCTGGAGCCTATCCCAGCTGTCTTCGGGCGAGAGACGGGGTACACCCTGGATGGTAGCCAGCCAATCACAGGGCACATATAGACAAACAACCATTCACACTCACATTCATACCTATGGGCAATTTGGAGTGGCCAATTAACCTAGCATGTTTTTGGAATGTGGGAGGAAACCGGAGTACCCGGAGAAAACCCACGCATGCACGGGGAGAACATGCAAACTCCAATATTCACTGTATCTACTGTAAATATTCACAACTGCCCACCAATTGTGAACTGAGGAGGTTTTATCCTGTAAACGACCCTGCTATATTTACTGTGTTGACTGTTGGGAGGAAGGTTATGGATCTCCATGTGTAGTTTTTTCCCATTGGGAAAACTGGGCCGGTGGCTATGGTTTCGGAGGGCTAATTTGTGGAATTCCGTTTTTGTTGCCTCCACTTTTGAATAAATTCAGTATCCTGGTTTGTCCGTGCCGATGGACTCACCTTACTCACTTGGTTTGAAGTCAAACAAACAAGTGGTGGGACATTTATATGAGTAATCAGTTCCAAAAAACTGTTTTTCGGATCCCTTGTCCACCATTTTTCTTCACGGCTATCTATTTTGGTAAGAACTTTGTCAGTTTTCAATGATGTATAGTCAGTATATATGTGACCCGAACTCTCAAACTGCAGTAGCATCGGACGCATAGCAGATTTAAGACCGCATACCAAGGAGGCTTGAGTCACGTTTGAAAAAAATCGAATTGTACTGTTCACACAAAACAAACAGATAATAGTCAGTATGCTCCATTTTGTCATTTACACACACACACTTACTACCTCACACACACGTACACTGATATCGGAGAAACATACCCAAAACAATACCCGACTCACTTTCGATACGCCACATGACCAAATCATTCCCCACTACTGTACATTGTATGGATCATAATATTGTATTGAGCATTTGTAGAAAAAAAAAGATTAAAAGTTAAAATCTGAGACAACATGCAAAGAAGAATCCTACAGTGAATAACAGACATAGTACAGAGTAAGGAACTACCGACTCTCCAGGGTTGCCGCAGGCCAATTAAATGGCAGCAAATTTAACGCTTGGCGAGGAGAAATCACTTTTAACGAATGACCCGAGAGTCGGTCGGCTGCAGGCGCTGACCCACTGACCAAAATGCCAAGTGAGACTAGATGACTTTATGGAAATGGAAGCTAACAAAGCGAGAGCTGGTCGGACACAAGCGGTAGAATCCCAGTTACTGTCAACGCAGAGGTCCTTGAACCGCAATGAATAATGTTGGTTTGGAATTTAGACTACCACATTTTTGTAACTCAAACTCCCTTTGACTTTAAGAGTTCCTACTTCCACATTTCAAATCATTTCAACCAAATCGAATCATTCGGCAACATCAAAAATGTTCAGGATAACCTACATATATCCTGGCCTCCGACTGACACAGAATTCCCAAATTTTCCACAACAAATTTCTCATTGGAAATTAACCAAGTTCCACTTTTCCCAAATGATTCAAACCTTTACAACATTAAAAAATGTCCAACTTTCCCCAAAATTCCACATTTTCTGTAACCCAAATTCAATTTCATCTGTACATTTTGAACTCCTTTGCCATTTTTCAACTTACCGTATTCCAACCATTGTAACATCAACATGACATTCAGGTTTAAAAAATTCCCAGTTACCCAAAATTCCACAATTTCCGGCCCCAAATGTCCCATTTAAATGGATGGTATTTCCCCCCATTTCTCACCCACTCTAGCATTTGAGCTAACAAACTCCCACTTTTCCTGTGATTTTTCCTTTTCCATACACGACGTCAGCTCCGCTTCAGCCACTCAGCTTTTATACACAACAATTTTTTTTTACAAATGTTCAATATAGACACAGCTTTTCCAGCATATTGTCCTCCCCAAGTGACCATCACGCAAAATGTAATTTGCCTGAGCAGTTCTTCATAAAACCGTGTGAAGGGCTGCAGCCTGAATCAAAGAGGATTCAGATCTAAGAATGCTTGGTGGTACGCACTCTCCGTACGGTAGTTGTGTTACATCTTCTAAACACACTCTCTGGGGCTTTTCACATACTGCTGGCTTAATGCACGTACCCCCGTCGTGAGAATAGAACATCTGAAGGAATTAATTTCACTTTCATCTTGTTTTTCTATGCGCAGCATCCCTCTGTTTTGTGGCCAGTCTTATTCCGTGCCATTTTTTTTTTGTGGGTTATCATGTACTCGTTTGTTTTAACCAATGCCTTGGCTTTGCTTAAAAACGTCTTACCACCTCCCCTCTTTTTCTCATTAGAGGTCTTCTAAAATTACATATCTCTTTAGAATTCAACCTGGTGCCATTTTTTTATGCCAAAAGATTGTCAACCTCAGCCAAGACACCTAAAACTGACATTTTGATTATCATTTACGTAAAGGCTTAAATAATATTTAGAAGCTTTGTACTGTTACTTGTCTGATATTTTTAAGGATTGGAAAGTGGAGTTCAAAAAATGCAACTCAAACATCCTATAACAGGAGCAATCTGTTTTTAAGGACTTACTGGAACAAAAAGTGCTCATCAAAGATTCTCTATATAACAGGACTGACAGGACAGGAACACTGCTGTTTTTGATGATCCTGTATCAGTCACTCAACTGGTAGGTTGCCCCGATGTCTGGGGGGTCGGGTGGAGACTTATACTCATTTTTGGGCCTGTGTATCAAGTTATGGATTCCTATAAAGCAGCTACACACGATAACCCACATAAAAAATGTTCCACATCTTTTCCTGAATTAGAGCAAATTAGAGCAAATGCTCTGATTCAACTTGCCAGATGTGCCATGTACTGGAAACGTTAACAGCTCATTTTTGTTCAAATAATTTCATTTTTGTGGATAAAAACTTCCTGTTCCTGAAACGAACATTGCACTTGTTTGTACTGTTTTATTTTAGTTTTATTTAGCACTACATCAAATTCAACTGAACTTTACTGTCTTTGAGTTCATTCATTCATTTTCTACCGCTTTTTCCTCACGAGGGTCGCGGGGGGTGCTGCAGCCTATCCCAGCTGTCTTTGGGCGGGAGGCGGGGTACACCCTGGACTGGTCGCCAGCCAATCACAGGGCACATATAGACAAACAACCATTCACACTCACAATTAACCTAGCATGTTTTTGGAATGTGGGAGGAAACCGGAGTACCCGGAGAAAACCCATGCATACACAGGGAGAACATGCAAACTCCACACAGAGATGCCGGAGGGTGGAATTGAACCCTGGTCTCCTAGCTGTGAGGTCTGCGCCTGTCTTTGAGTTAAAAAACGAAAAATCTCAACTTGTCAGTAAAGGGTGATGGAGTGTACTGCGGCGAAACTTCTTCTGATTTTAAGGACCTAATAGGAAAAAATCAAAGATCATTTACATCACAGGATCACCCTGCTCTTTTTGAGGTTCCACTGAAAAAAAATGTAGTCAAAGATCACCTATATGAGAGATATGATCTGCTTTTTCAAAGATCTACTGCAAACGCCCTTGTCAAATAACTTCTATAAATAACTTCTTTTCTACAGAAAAGTTCTGCTCTTTTTAAGAACCGACTGCTAAAAACATGAGTCAAAGATCCTCCACATGACAAGCGCTCAACTTGTTTTATAAACCTTTTGCAAAAAAAACATTTGTCAAATATCCTTTATCTGACCGATACACTGTTCTTTTTGATGACCTCCTAAAATCAGGTGTCTGTCCTGTAAAGATCCTCTATGTGACAGGGTTGCTCTGCTGTTTTTAAAAATCTGTTAAAAAATGTTATGTGCTCACAAGTTTTAAAGATGTCCGATCCTTTCACTAAGTTGGAGTCGGAGCTCAGGCCATCGCTGAGGAAGCAGCCTGTTGCTAAATGTAAACCCAGGCTGACAAATGACAAAGAGTTTACACTGATGATGTCTCTCGGTACTTGACAAGCAACCAGCTAATTCCACTCTGGCAAAGAATATACCAGTGGGAACTGCACAGAGGCGCTTCTTAGGACGACATTCAGCCAATCAGAGGAGCGACGAGGGAGTGCGGTAGGATGTTAATTACCACGATGATTTCCTAAGAGAAGCGGGGCTAGCGTCTACACTGAATATAGTCTTCATACTAAGGCGGAGCTGCACTTCAATCAGAGTCTCCTTGAACCCCAAAAGAGATTAGCAAAAAGGTGTGCTAAACAAATCTTGACGACGACAACTCATTACTCATTTTACATCTTCTCTTCTTGGCTACACTTGATGATGGAAGACATTCATTGTTGCCAGGACCTCATTTAGAGGGACATCAAATGGCAACAAATCATGTCCCATTTTCACATCCTGTCCCTTAGGCTCATTACTGACAATACAAGTGCCATGCGGTTTCTATAGTAACACAAATGTGGCATTGCCTCCTCAGTTCATCGATGACAAAACAGGGATTATCTTCTGTAATGTGTACACCAGGGTAAGAAAACAACATTATGTTGGGCTGGAGATGGAGTAAAGTACACTTTAAACACCTACAGGCACAATGCTGTATCTTATCATTTACACAAGTCACAAGTCCGATCTTCTTTTTCTTTCTCTTTGGGTTTTTTCCATCAAGGGTCGCCACAGCAAATCAATCTCCTCCATCCAACCCTGGCAGCTCTAAACGTAGCATCCTTCTACCAATATATTCACTATCTCTCCTCTGGACATGTCCCAACCATCTCTCTGACTTTATCTCCAAGGCCTCTAACATGTAATATCCCTCTGATGTACTCCTTCCTGATCCTATCAATCCTGGTCACTCCCAATGAGAACTTCAGCATCTTTATCTCTGCTATCTCCAGATCTGCTTCCTGTTTCTTACTACAATATCAACACTTTGGGGGTTTGGTATAGCTTAAAATTAGCATCATAATTCCTCTGTTGTTTGCTAACATGCTATAACATTTGAGCCGCTTTTCCCCTCCAGCAGGTCAGTGTTGAGGCTGCATTTTTCCAGGTCACTGGTGTGTGTGTGTGTGTGAATGACCGGGCGAAAAACTCACTTTTATATATATTAATGTACAGTAAAGCTCCAGGGTTACGTCCTCTATATAATATATAGGCCCATAAAAGTGTCTATTTCTGACAAACGGCTCACTCCCCCCACCTCCAAAGCCTCCTGTCATGTTCTCCTCTGCAAAGCTTTAACATTTGCAATAAAAGAGAAGAGATTGAAGCTACCACAATCTTCCCCTTCTATCTTCAATTTTGACTCACAAAACAATTCAGGTTTCAGCCTAAATTTGCTTCACACTTATTAAACACGTTTAAAATATAAAATGTGTAGGCATTTACCACAAATGGATGATTATGTAAGATAATTCAGACTCACATTGTCGCCATTCAAAGCACACAACTATGATGCATTCAAGGGCCGCTGTAAAAGCCATGGAGTTTGTAACACTCGTGTTATGTTCTGCCGGGGCTGCTCTGCTGCCAGTCTGTTCTCTCTTGCAGTACACTGCTGGGCATTCTGGGGCGGAGCCACCTTTGCACACCTGGGAGCAATCTTTGTGAGGCCATCTGAAGCCTTGCTTTCACTCTCACTCGTCCCCAGATTGTTGCCAGTAAGTCCTATTGCCTGCTTCAAGCATACCTTCCCGTTGTTTATTGCTATTGCTTGTTGGCCTCGCCATTACTCTGGACTTTTGACAGTACTCTTTGTTAGCATTTACTTATTCTTGGCAGAAGCTCCTTTTGTTTATCAGTATTCCTGAGGCTTCATCCTGGTTTAGTGTTGTACTGACCACTTTTTCACTCCTCGTGAGTGCGATTTTTGTTATTTAACATTGTAAAACACATTTTTACCATCTCTGCTTTGGGGTTCCACTTCCAGCTTGGAGCCATACAGGTGGTATAATATTCATAAATAATTACCAACTTATGGTGTATGGGTTTTCTGCAGAAAAACAGGCTATTTTAAAATAAAAACTAAAAAATATTTTTTTAACCAATTTGTGGGGCTGTGAATGCTGAACCCTAACCCTAACCCTAACCCAATTTCTGTACCGCTTATCCTCACGAGGGTCACGGGGTGCTGGAGCCTATCCCAGCTGTCTTCGGGCGAGAGGCGGGGTACACCCTGGACTGATCGCCAGCCAATCACAGGGCACATATAGACAAAAACCAATTCACACTCACATTCATACCTATGGACAATTTGGAGTCACCAATTAACCTAGCATGTTTTTGGAATGTGGGAGGAAACCGGAGTACCCGGAGAAAACCCACTTCCCAATCATCTACATGGATAATGACAGTAAAAATGATGTGAATTTGAAGTACCCACTAGTCTTTGCTTAAATGTTCCATTGTAAGACAATGATAACACCTTCGGGCAATTAGTGTGCAGTTCGAGTCTCACTCTGTGAATCTGTCAGTTGAAACGTGTTGCCTTGTCTGAGTAAAAAAGTATTTTCATGCCAAGAGGAGAACTGAATAATTGGGAAGTTTTGTATTTTTTTGTTCTATTCAATGCTGAAATGTGAAAGATTTGCACACTTGAATTTGCGCCCCACCAAATGACAGCCTTGCCAGCGTCGAACTCGCACGCCACACATCTCTGCTCAGGTGAAAATATAATTGCTTGTCACAAACTAGAAGAAGACATTTTACTTCCAGTACTCTAAACGCTCTTTGTTCAAACTGTTATAGTTCGACATTTTGTGCGACTTTCTGCTGAGGAGGCAACAAGCCACAAAAACCTTACATTTATTTAGTAAGTGTAGGAAAGAACTTGTGTTTAGTGGAGAGGTTTGTTAGTCATATATTTTGTTGTTGTCATTGTATTTTGATCGTAATGTATTTGTACTCTAACGGCTGTGATGTTTTAAGGACATACTGCAAAAAATCAGCAGTCAAAGATCCTGTATATGACAAGCTGCTGTTTTTGAAGACCAACTGCAAAAGCACTAGTCTGCTATATCATATTGAAAAGTCACGTTTGTCTGATATATCAATTAATAATATATATCCATCCATCCATCTTCTTACGCTTTTCCGAGGTTGGGTCGTGGGGGCAACAGCTTAAAAGCAGGGAAGCCCGGATTTCCTTTTCCCTGGCTACTCCATCCCGCTTCTCCCAGTGGATCCTGATGCATTCCCAGGCCATTTGAGCTTTGGCTAGGGACCGAAAAATAAATAAAATATATTTATTCACGGGCTCCACGGCGGTCGAGTGGTTAGCGCAGACCTCACAGCTAGGAGACCCGAGTTCAATCCCACCCTCGGCCATCTCTTTGCATGTTCTCGCATGCATGCATGCAAAAAGCTCAAATTCAATCCTTTCATACGGAAGGATGCAGACATCAGACTGGGATAGAAGAAGTTATGAGGATTATTACAGTAAAGTCTCGTTATATCGATATTCTCGGGAGTCGGAAAAAATACTGATATAACCGGACTATCCATATATCCGATCCTGCGCCGAACTGCATTAAAAGTGGGCAATAATGCACTCGACATTGTTCTATAGTATAGAACAATGTCGAGCAGCTTAAATCAATCTTTGCTTAAGGATTTCAATACCAAAAAAGAACACGGCGAACGGCTGCTTCCAGTCAACTTTATTTTTCACACTTCCACCACCAGAGCACAGCACACACACCGATTCCCGCACTTCCTGGTTCACAGGTCATGCTCAACCCGCCCCACATAGCTGGCCAAACACATGCCTGCAACAGAAGAGTTGACCTGTGAACCAGGAAGTGCGGGAATCGGTGTGTGTGCTGCGCTCTGGTGGTGGAAGTGTGAAAAATAAAGTTGACTGGAAGCAGCCGTTCGCCGTGTTCTTTTTTGGTATTGAAATCCTTAAGCAAAGATTGATTTAAGCTGCTTTTGTATCGATATAAGCACACCAAATTGGCTGGCGGGAGATGAAAAGGGCATCGTAGTAACCGGATTATCATAATAACCGGGTATCGTACTAACGGAACTAATTATATCATAAAAGACTAGAAATTTGCCGGGAAATGAAAATAGTATCGTAATAAGTAGTAATTCGTTATAACCGATATCGATATAACGAGACTTTACTGTACTTATCTTGTGTCAAATTTTATCAACATGTAACCTTTCAATATACATATTTTTTTCCACAGTTTTTTCCAGGTACTCCGGTTTCCTCCCACATTCCAAAAACATGCTTAAGGTTAATTGGCGACTCCAAATTGCCCATAGGTATGAATGTGAGTGTGAATGGTTGTTTGTCTATATGTGCCCTGTGATTGGCTGGCGACCAGTCCAGGGTGTACCCCGCCTCTCGCCCAAAGACAGCTGGGATAGGCTCCAGCACCCCCGCGAACCTCGTGAGGATAAGCGGTAGAAAATGAATGAATGTATGAATATCTACTCACCTCATTCAGCTATTGTGGATCAAACTTGGCTTGTCAAATAGTTTTGTTCTGATCAACAAATCGGAGGATGGAAAAAAATCTGTCCCTTTGAGGCGAATCTGATGTCTGATCGATAAAAAATTACTAATAATGTGTGTGTGTGACATGGCCGCATCACTGTGATTTGTAAAGCAGTCTGGGTGCAAAGAAGTGAGCAGAAAAAAAACCTTGCTTAGGATGACTTGAGGCAATCCTAATGCCAGTGCAAATAAGAAAAGCTTGACTTCTTATTAGTAAGTATTTTTCGCAGCCATTTTATTTCTCCCACTCTGGCAGAAAAACAGTCCCCGGCAAAGCTCAAGCTGGTTAAAAGGTCATCTGAATTTAAAAGCAAAGGTGTTTAGATGCAGAAACATCAATGCAATTTGAATATTTATGTATTTTTTGCTTAAGGTTCAAATCCAATTCCAAATGTGGTCAATATGCTAGTTAAAATGCAAATGATCACGCAGTATCTGAAACGCTACGCATTTAAACAACTTTATTTCTCTTATATTTCCTTACCACAGCCTCCTCGCTCCCTGTCACTTAAATCTGTTTTTATCCCCTTCTTCTTTCTCGGAGAACTGCAGCATTTAGCCTGTGTGGAATCTTGCCGCAGTACTCTCTCAGAATGCTAATATGCTGGGCTGATGTGGGTCAGGACTTAATCCTGTAGAAATGATTATCACTGCACGACTGGAACTTGTGCTGTAGGATATCATTACCATTCTGCACTTTTATGCCGCACTATTGCTTTCCCCCTACTAAGACAATCACATCACCACAGTGAAAAAGTGGGAATAAGGAGGATATATACGCAATATACATTAAACATACCACTTGGGAGGTATTTATGATGTTTTAATTCACTAAATGTAAATATATTTGTGATACAATGAGGTTAAATGAGTGGCATTTTTGCATCAAGGGAAGATGAGAAAAGTAGTAGAAGTAGTAGTCATAGTATGCAATTAAGTAAACATGTCTCAATAATGTCATAGTGCAATAGTTATAGTATTTCAGACTATTGTAATAGGACATTTTGTTGACTACTAGCTCGCCTAAGTGTCCTCCAACTGGGCATGTTAACAGTTTTATTGGGGTGGACCATTTCTCCCAGAGAGATGGAAATAGGTTGATACCTGTTGCCATGTAGCTACGCCACTGGTGGGGTAGCCGTGGCCACCATTGGCCACCCCGCACACCCAACTCCGCACACAAGGCTTGCTTTTCTTGCTTTATGAAGCTTTCTTGTAAAAATAAGTGGTAACTGAAACATACAGAAAAAATAAAATAAAATTCCAATACTGCTCATGTTGCAGGCTAAACACACATCAGCTAACAGTTAGCTAACACACGTACACTAACTGGAAATGCAAGCTAGCAGTAGCATGAAGCTAGCAAACTTGACAAAACAAGTACAACTTTTGAAATAGAAAATGCATCTATGTAAGTGCTTTATACACTAATATACTTACAAAGACGATAATTTCCCAAGAAACGAGCGTTTAGAGCAACTTTCAGCATGTTTATGAGGTTTTCCCGGTTAGTTTCTGCCGTGAGGCCAGCCCGCTTTTCACCGAGAGAAAACGACAAAGCTTGTCTATATGCGAGAGCACTCACTCTCGAGAGGCCCAAAACGATACTTTCTATAGAAGATGCCTCACTCTGTAAACTTTTTAACCTTAGCGTTTTTAACAATATTTATTAGAACTTTTAGCTATTTATTACTTTCATTTCACATTAATGGGTTTTTAATGGGTTTTCTCCGGGTATTCTGGTTTCCTCCCACATTCCAAAAACATGGCGACTCCAAATTGTCCATAGGTATGAATGTGAGTGTGAATGGTTGTTTGTCTATATGTGCCATGTAATTGGCTGGCGACCAGTCCAGGGTGTACCCCGCCTCTCACCCGAAGACAGCTGGGATAGGCTCCAGCACCCCCGCAACCCTGCTAAAAGAACAATGAGTGTAGGAATTCAATAGAATTCAAGCCATCTTGTGAACTTGTAGCGAAGAATTATCTCAAGACTAACCATCCCGCTCCTCAACACAAATTTGGTCTCTCTCTCCGACAAATGAAGACATTTGTCTGGTTCTGATAAAACTGCATTAACGACAGAAGCATATAAACAAACCTATTAACCATTGCCTTCAATGACACTACTAGCTGCCGCATGTGGATAAATTCAGATTAATCTACTCATTTGGAGTCCACAGAATCTAGAATCAGCAAGATGGATTTGCAAGACTGTGAACGAGCATATAGTCAGTGACCTTGCAATATTACAACATTAGCTTGAGCACTCACAAGGGTACAAGCCATCACTAAACCTTATTTTTTTTTTTTTTTTTCAGAAACAATCAACCGTGGCCTCTGCAAAGCAGCCGCCACAGCCTGAAGGAGATGAGCTCAAGCCGGAGAACAGGAGAATGACATCAGGGGCGAGATAGCCGTGAGCTTTTATCTT
Organism: Doryrhamphus excisus; assembly: GCF_037039965.1. Classification (NCBI taxonomy): domain Eukaryota; kingdom Metazoa; phylum Chordata; class Actinopteri; order Syngnathiformes; family Syngnathidae; genus Doryrhamphus; species Doryrhamphus excisus. Next base: position 16,047,376 of record NC_136368.1, on the reverse strand, counting down.
CAAGTGTCTGGTGCTCTCGCCCCCAGGACCGCCGGTGAAGGAGGCTCCTGCCATGGCGTTCTTCATTTGATGAAAAAGTCAGCGCAGATGCACATCAAACCGTGAGGAGAAATCGGTGGATGTGGCTATTTAGGGGAACGTGTGGGAAGAAAATGGGTCGATGGAGAACTCATCAGACTGCAATGATTCTTGACTCAGCCATAGCGATGTGTGTTTGACGATGTGTGTGTGCATGCTATCAATTCACACATAGAGCCAGAAAAGCCGAGGTGGGGGGGTCTAGATAATGGAAAAATTAAGCCCAATAGGAAATACTAATATTCCGTGAGAACTGTACACATTAGAAGGAAATGCTTGCCCCTGCACCTACGATGAAAAGCAATACTTTTAATTATTTTGTATTGCTTAACTGTCCAACTACTGAACCTTTAGTGCATACATAAAGTCCAACCTTGCCATATTAACATTGCATGAGCGCCATTAAAACAACGACTCTCCGGTGAGGAGGATGCATGAAGTGAGGAAACCTCAGCAAGGTTTAATTTAATTTCACTGCTGCTGGGCTGCAGCAAAGGTGAGCTGCAATGAAAACGTGGGTCAAGGCTATATATATTTGAGTGGAAGAAGTTCCACTATGCTGATGAAAGAAATATGCCAGTTGTAAATGTATCGTGGGGTGTGTCCAGAACAAAAGAATATCAAGAAAATCACGAATCCATGGGGTCTGGATCTTCTTCTTTCTCTTTCGGCCACAGCAAATCAATCTCCTCTATCCAATCCTGTCTTTTGCATCTGACTCTCTCACACCAACTACCCTCATGTCCTCCTTCACTACATCCATAAACCTCCTCATTGGTCTTCCTCTACGTCTCCTACGTACCTGGCAGCTTTAAACGCAGCATCCTTCTACCAATATATTCACTATCTCTAACATGTAATGTCTTTCTGATGTACTCCTTCCTGATCCTATCCATCCTGGTCACTCCCACTGTGAACCTCAGCATCTTCATCTCTGCTACCTCCAGTTCTGCTTCCTGTCTGTATACAGAATCATACTCAAAACACAAGCGAAAAGGTCAGAGCACAGCCAACTTCTGCAAAAAATCCTCAAGATTATTCAAAATGAGGCTGAGTAGCGCGTGTGGCGTTCATCGATTCAAAAAAACTCGTTTAAAAACAAAAGACTGACAGGTAGAACTGTGTATTCAGTGATGCAACCTTTGACCTCGGCTACCTCGACCACTATGTCCTGGGAATAATTAAATATGAATAGGGCTCTTCCTTACCACTTTTCCCATCTGAGTTGACGTCATTAAAAATGAATAGTTATTTCCTTAGATATCAGACGGTAATCCCAAAAGATTGACCTCGGTTACCTGCAAATGCCGCGATGGAGACCATTAAAATGTACCAGTTTTTCCTTGATTATAAGGAGAAAATCTATCAACCTTATCAAACATTTTGTGCTTTGAACACACACCCAGCTGCACATTCATTGCCTGGTAACGGCATTTTCTTTTTTCTTTCCAAAGGATGTGATTATTACCAAGCAGAGTAGTTATTAGGGGAAGTAAAACTGGTATTTAAAGTGGCTGTTCAACGCCTGATGATGAAGAAGAAGGTAGTTAGCAGAGGAAGGAGATAAGCAGGGAGGAGTAATTGCAGCGAAGCCTAAATAGAGACAGGAAATGAGAGTCTCATCTTTTCCGATGGGTAAATGACAGGGGAAGGTACCGGTTGGGGGGGTACAAGGCATCATACATGAGTCAATGTTGTGATTACATTCTATATGTATGATGTATGTATGTATGTGGATCTGGATGATAAACTAAACTGGACGTACAACATACAGTAGGCGCTTTGTGCAAAAGGATGGCGTCCTTTGACGTATGCAAGAAGCTGCTACAGATCTTCTACCCGACAGTGGTAGCTAGCGCCCTCCTATATGTAGTGGTGTGGGGAGCAGCCTCAAGAAGAAGGATACCACACAACTGGTGAGGAAGGCAGGCACAGTCATTGGCCCTGAGCTGGACAGCCTGACATCTGTGGCAGAGCAAAGGACACCGAGGAGGCTCCAATCCATCATGGACAACCTGCATCATCCAATCTCCCAACATAAGAGGTTTCAGTGGCAGATTACTATCACTGTCCTGCTCCACTGAAAGATTGAGGAGATCATTCATCCCCTCCCCCAAACCCAGACTTCCCTCTCTCTGGTTATTTTGTTCAGCTTCTCCGCCTCTTTTCAACATGACTTTTGCCCATTCAGATGCTTGAATTTCATGAAAAAAACGAAAAATAAAAAGACGAATCGAAACTAAGAAAATTAACTGATAATTACTTGATTATCCGAAAATTGAGAACATTTAAATTGTTCTCAAGCGAGTTAGAGCATTTCTTCCTGTCATTCACACACTCAAGTAGCCTGGAGAAATGCACATACAGTATGCAATATAGTCATGTGTCTCTCCTCAGCAAACAAACACAATGCAGTCCTGCCTTTGGCTAGCTGGGGTCATGACTAGCGATAAGTGCCAAGGAGAAGCAAGAGTTTGATAACCATCTTCTGTCATCAAGTGTCCTGTTTGGGAACACTTGGCCCTCCTGCTGAAATACCCACACATTATAACACATTATTACAATCCGGCATTGTCCAGCACAAGCTGCAACTATCAATACTGCTCTTCAGCCTGGAAGAAACTTTCAATTAAAAAAGACATCATAAACAAGCCTATTTTTCTGATGCCATCACTGCTGCACGTTTTTTTTTACCGCACATTGTGGAATGTGAATGTGTAACGAGCAGACCCCAGAGAGCTGAAGGGGGAAGAACCATGGAGAGTACATTAACACACTTGTAAACCAGTGGAAGCCATTTACCCCATGCTAGGCCTCTCAAATTACTGACTGTGCTCAGGATGCATGTTGCAAATGGCAATTAAAGATGAACCATGGAAACACACACACACACACACACACACACACATAGAGAAAAAATACAATGCAGACAATACATGCGCACTTAAACAGGCTTGCTTGTACATGCTCCATGAGGCAGCGGCTGGTTTGGTGCAGCTCGAGCAATCTCCATAGCAACGTTAGCTGCTGTGGGCGACAGCGGCGGCATTATGAAGATTGATTGTCATAAGAAAATCAACAGCAGAGCAGAATGAGGGCATTGGTTAATAAAATAAAAATAAAAAAATTGCATGTTTCAGTGGTTTTAGGAGGTGGTTTCTTTTTCTGAATGATGCTGCCGCAGGAACTACATAATAGTTTGAGAGAACGATGACATCTTTTGTAGTCGGACACATCCTGTTTCCTAATCAAACCTTTTGCTGATGGCAGCAGGTGGAAGCAGCATCTCTCGGACTGAAGGTGTTTGTTTACTGTGAGTGTCTGTTGCTGGTGGAGTATTTGGAGTGAACATGTTTGACAAGCTACATGAAAGAATAACATGAAAGGAGTAGGCAGAAGCAGAGCTTAGTTAACACTAATACCCCTTGTCCATCCATTCACTCTGTGTTACCTGCAAGATACATCACCATTTTGGTATGTTGATGCCAATTTAAAGCACATGTTCCCAAAGTGGGATACGCGTATCCCCTGGGATACACCAATTGTCATACAGTGAATTAAAATGAAAAACAATTAGCAGCCAAAGCTTACAATTATGTGCACCTGAATGCCTCGCGTCACAAGGAGAAATGAGCAAAAAGCAGACAGAACATGAAGTTGTTCATTGCTCTGTGTGCAGTATATGAGCAAGTAAATTTGATGATTGTTTTGTGCATTAATTATGAAGATTTTGTTTGTATTGGTGTTCCAATCCCTGCACGGCAAAGTGGTGTAAAAACCTGTCGCTGTGAGTGGGGGATTCCCTTGAAAATGAGTCTTTATCGTTGGTATATTTGCACTTCGGATAATGCTTTCCCTTTCAATTTGTTATTAAATTGATATGCAGACATAAACCATAGCCATCGTGAGTGGGGGGAAAAAAGCTCAAATTCAATCCTTTCATACGGAAGGATGCAGACATCAGACTGGGATAGAAGAAGCTATGAGGATTATGACTTATCTCGTGTGAAATTTTATCAACATGTGACCTTTCAATATACATATTTCTTTCCACATTTTTTTCTGGGTACTCTGCTGATTCTGAAACTGGGCGGCACGGCGGTCGAGTGGTTAGCGTGCAGACCTCACAGCTAAGAAAACCAGGGTTCGACTCCACCCTCGGCCATCTCTGTGTGGAGTTTGCATGTTCTCCCCGTGCATGCGTGGGTTTTCTCCGGGTACTCCGGTTTCCTCCTACATTCCAAAAACATGCTAGGTTAATTGGTGACTCCAAATTGTCCATAAATATGAATGTGAGTGTGAATGGTTGTTTGTCTATATGTGCCCTGTGATTGGTGGTGTACCCCGCCTCTGGGCTGGGATAGGCTCCAGCATGCCCGCGACCCTCATGAGGATAAGTACTATAGAATATGGATACATTTTGCTTTATTTTAGTTTTATTAAACTTTGGATTTTTTTCCACTCATTTTTTTTTCACTTGTGTGATCATTAAGAATGTTAATACAATGTTTGCCTAATACAATCCCCTAAACACAACAGTCATGCATTAAAGTATTTTAATTTTATTCTAGTTCCTTTGTGTGATTTATCTTTGTAGAAGAGTTAGTAGGGAAGAAATACATATCGTACATGTAGGTCTATATGTGCCATATGATTGTCCCCTGAAGTCAGCTGGTCTAGGCTCCAGCATACCCCCGCGACTGTAATAAAGTGAAGTTAATACATATAAGTGATACTCACACAATTAAACTGCTAAAAAATTGTCATAGATTGTTGTTCTGGGCGGATAGATGACTGGCATTGCATTACCATAGCGCGTACACACACCCAAAAGCAGTCTCACAAAACCCACCAACAATTTACAGTCACTGTTGTTACAACATTCAATGATAGCTAACAATCGTAGCTAAACTTTACTAAATTGACAACAAACATAACAAATGCACATGAGTGCGTGGGGCGTAATTTATGTACTTCAAGCCCTTGCAGCACGGTCAAGAGTTAGCGCCCTCCAAGAAGCTGCTTATCCGTGATATACTGCAGTTTTGATTTGAGAGAACTGAAAAGTGGAAAATTGTAGGGCCTCTAAAAGGTGGAGCTAACAGAACTTATGTAATGAGGAAAAAGACACAAAATATGGCGAGCTAATTGTAAGAAACCCTCTGGGAGCCATTCTCCTCTCTCATCTCTTTATCCTTCTTCTGTTTCTGTGTCTCTTTATCTTCTATCTGGCAGGCCCTCCGCAAACGTTCTCGCATCTCTCTGCAACAATCTGCCTCCTTGCTGTTTTTTTTTCCCTGACTCATTACCCCTCACACAACACCAAAGCTCCGTGCAAGCAAAGCGTCAAACTCACAAGTCGTCCAAACTCTTACTGCTCCATTGTCAGGAACATCACAAGGCTGTAAAGTTTGGAAGTTCTGACTCGCCTTCTTTTTCATTTTTTTTTTTTTTTTTTTAACTTCACGTTGCACCTTGCCTTGTTTTTGTGGAACTTGTTTTTCTTCATGCGTCTGTTACGTAAGGCAGACAGAAGTGGATCAAGCTTCAAAGTGAATGGCAAAGCTGCCTTTTTCCCTACTCGCTTTCCCTGTTCACACGTGTCGCTCCAGCGCCAAAGCCTTACTCTCATTTGCAGCATCATTTATTCCACTAACCATCCATTCCTGCTACTGTACATGCATTAGGCGTCATATGTTCTATTTATTACAACTGATTCATCCCTTTTTTGTTTTCGCTAATCTGAAACGGTGTCACAAGATTAGACACTCGGTCTTGGATGAATAAATCAGTATAAAACAGGCAGGAGGAGAGTTGTATACTCTGTGGATAGGTTTGTATCTTCCATAAAACAACGGCATGAACAGAGTGAGCCTTCTTGTGGGTGGAGGCGGGGCCGCTTGCATACACACGTAGCAAACATAGCGGCGAAAAGTGTAGCCTTGTAAGGAACAATGCAAGGTAAGGTAGTAGATGCAGAGCTTTTGTTTCGCCATTAAGGCTGTCAATTAATATCTAATCGTGATTAATCATATTTGGGTACAACGAGTAGACATTGGTAAACTAAACTCCATCACTCACTATCATTCTCTTCAAGTAAATCATCTCACAAAATATGATAATAACAAAAATTACAAATAAAAAAACATCCACCAGCTAAGTGAATTATTGACAGCTTACAAAAAATACAGTACTAAGAACTGTCAGCAGTTTACAGAAGTAGTACTGTGCAGTCAGGGCATAGCTTATACTTCACTTCCAAACTCTTTTACAGACACACACACACAAACACTTTTACACACACTCAAGCACACTTTCCTTGGTCTGCTGACTTCAACAACATGGAAGTATGACACAACATCCAAGTTTTATTCTGTCCTCTTTGACAAATCCAGCCGTTCAGCAGTTCAGCACAAACTGTAATAAATCTCTAATAAATAATGATAATAATAATAACAACAACGCTAATAAATTCTCCCACAAACCTTTACTGCAATCTCATTGAGTGCTGTGTGTGTGCTCACTCACAAGCCCCCCTTAAAATAACGTTTATATCATGCAGTACTTCCTATGCTCTCCAGGGGGCGACATCAATGCATTTGCGTCAGAACGAAGCAGCAGTAGAAGAAGAAGGCTCACATTGAAACTAATGAAAAATGAAAAGAAAGACACTGAAAATTGCACTTTTTTACAACAATTTAAATAGTAAAACCCAAAAAATAAAATAAGGAAGACAATGTGCTTGCTTTGTAACCGTGTTAACGCTGTTCCACAAGAATATAACCTTTGAGACGAAAGATCAAAACTTGACACAGACCATCCCCACGGTTTGGGTACACGCACAAATAAATTAAACCAAATAAAAGCAACTTGAAATAAAAAGCAATGCAGAGACGATAAATGGCTGCATGCATTTTTGGTGTTTTATTCAAATGAGCATAATGAAGACAGCGCATGTGTGGCCATTGGGCTAAAACGCTAGTCAAATATTTTTTTATTTTGCAGTATGTCCTTAAAAACAGCAGATCACTCCAGTCATATGGCGACTGTCTTTCGCACTTCATATCGCTACTGCATCGTCATTTATTCCATGTAACCAACCACTCCTGCTGCTGTACAGGTTCATGCATCATGCACCATTTTTCTCTTATTCCTACTGATTACCCTTAGCCTTAGAGGTGGCGTTTTTTTTTTTTTTGGGAAGCGGAATACCTCAAGACTGAGATGGATCTCATTATTCCTGCCGCTTTCTCCTTTCTGCCTTTGTTGTATCAAACAGAGCAAGGATGAGTATGGCGCTCCTTCTCTTTGATTACCTGTCAGAGGAGCCCTAACATCAGATGCAGACGAGGTAAAAGCTACCATTACCTAAATCACTTCTCTTTAAAGACGTGGCCCCGAGCTTAAAGGGGAACAAACTCTTACTAGCGACTGATTTGACGGGAGTGCTCCGGGCAACCTGGATAATGGTGGGGTTATTAATAACACACACACACACAAAGTTGACTGACAAGGGGGGTTATATATGTTGACAGACATCATCAAGTTAAGTAAGCTCAGGCCATAGAGAGAGAAGACCAATCTTTAGAGGGGTGTGGCTTATGACCCGAACAACAAACTGGTTCAACCTTTTCGGGTACAGTTTATGTCTAATACACTAATACACCTTTTCCACTGACTGTCTTCTACTTTGGGGTCTGTCAACAAAACACACCAACATGTACTTTAAAATAGAGACTTAGTGGTGGCGGTAATGACATCACAGAGGGGGGGTTGGCAGGGGTTGGGGGGGTTATATTTTATATAAGGTAATCCCTTGTTTACCACGGTTAATTGGTTCCAGACGTGACTGCAATAAGTACATTTTCAATATCACTTTCACTATCTTTTGCATCATAACGACTCTTCTGATGTTTGCTAACTGAGACACTCCCCCCCCCACCCCCCACCCCCAGAGCAGGTCTCGCTGTCACGGCCGCATCTCTTCAGACCACATGTGTGTATGCGTGAGTGACAGGAAGAAAAAGCTCTGACTCGCATAGGCAGAAGTTCATTTTGTGCTACATTGTTTCCATGTATGAAACACAAATTTAAGACAAACTGTCTTCTTTATAGGCTACACGGTGGCCGAGTGCATGCGCGGGTTTTCTCCGGGGACTCCGGTTTCCTCCCACATTCCAAAAACATGCTAGGTTAATTGGTGACTCCAAATTGTCCATAGGTATGAATGTGAGTGTGAATGGTTGTTTGCCTATATGTGCCCTGCGATTGGCTGGCGACCAGTCCAGGGTGTACCCCGCCTCTCCCCCAAAGACAGCTGGGATTGGCTCCAGCATGCCCACGACCCTTGTGAGGATAAGCGGTACAGAAAATGAATAGATGGATTTATAATAGAATATATGTCTATATGTGCCCTGTGATTGGCTGGCCGCCTCTTGCCCGAAGACAGCTGGGATAGGCTCTAGCATACCCGTGACCCTCGTGAGAATAAGCGGTATAGAAAGTGTATGAAATGATGAAAATGCACATTTCCTCGGCTTAAAAAAAAAAAATCACAGAGCACAGCATGCTAACTGCAACATAGAGGCTGAATATCAACATGTGGCCCCGGAGCCGCGGGTTGCCGACTACTGGTCTAATGCAATAAATTACAATACATTACTCGGATATTGGTGTCAGCAATAATTGGAGCCATATGCTGCTAATATTTTGACACTACGCCTGGCAAAAAAGTTGCCACCAAACTTTTTGCTTTGTGCTTCCTTTTCTGCACCCTGTCTTTTTTTGCAGGGGGGCCAAAAAAAAAAAAAAAAACGACATTAATTGGGCAGCGGAGTGAGCAGCCAGTCAGACGGCTCTTTTCCCAGTGACAACGTCTGCTACCCGTTCCAACACGCTGAATCGGCTCAACGGCTCCTGATAAGGTCTATTAGAAACAGGCGAGGCTGTAAAACCAGAGTCACTAAAAGACAGCGGCTGACAGTCCAGAGACAGGCGGCTGGCTGCCTCGGGGGTGGGGATGGGGGTTGGGGGGACAAACAGGCTTTTGTGAATGAATGAAGGCCATTTTCCTGCATCTCCTAACCGATGGCCCCTCTAGCTAATAGATGCTAACGTCAAGTGAGCACTAATGTGCGTTGTGTCTGTCTTGCAATGTTTCTATGCATCCACCACCTCCTCTTTTTTTTTTCTCTCTCCTGTCAGCCCCTGTGCAGAGTCGCTTCATTTATTACGCCCCAGTCTCCCCGCTCTCGGGCCTCAGACTCGGTGAATAATGACGAGCGCTCACGCGCTTAAACATTTCGCTTTGTTCTGCTGACACACTAGTTACCGTGCCGGGCACCACGGGTCAGCGAACAGCGAGTCACTGTGGGACTGCAAGCAACTTGAATGATGACACACACACACACACACAAAAAATGAACATCTGCAGCACGACCTTTAAAGCTACCAAGTATTTTGTACCCTAATCCAATACTGATACAAGCCCATTTCGGGAATTCGAACCCGGTGGGCCATCTCCAATTTTCATGACGGGTTTTAATGCACCCTTCCCTCTGTTTGCATACTTTGGTGTACTAGGGTAGTCTTAGTCGGTCATCAGTTAGTAGGAGTGTGATGAAATATCAATGTATCGAACTATCCTAATATTTAACCCGACAATGGATTATCGATAGACTTAAACTGTGTATTGATTTTTTTTAATTATTCAAATATAGCCACTATAAACTTTTTTTTTCACCGTGCCTCTTCAGGCACTCGAGTCACCATTTTACTTACCATCCAAGAAGAGCTCCTTGCAGGAGTGGCAGACAAAAAAAAACAAACAAGACAACAAAATCCGAGATTTTAACGGTTTAAGTCAACACCAAAGCAATAAAAGCACGATGCATATGTGTTGTGTGCTATTTTTCACTGCTCTCTTTAAAAAAAAAACGAAAAATCAGCAAATAAACTCTTTGATGATTGCAACACCGCAACCTCACGTGCATCTAATTAAAAGATATTGCTCATTTTTATGAGGAAGCTGACATCTTTTTTTGTACGCCGCAGATGAATAGATTTTGTGTGTGTGTGTGTGTTTAGGGCCAGATAGAAAAAGAGTAAAAAGTATCATGAGAAGTGACGGCAGCGATGTCAATTTCAATTTCACCTCCACGCCAGGGCAAGGTGACATGTCACACAGTTGTATTCGAGATGCAACAATGTCACATGATCGACGAGGAGAGGAAAGAAGGGGAGAGGGAAGATGGTGCAGGGGGTGGGAGGAGGACATTGGGTAACTTCAACAGCACCTTCAGGAATACATCTGATACTTTAATAATGTATTCTGCAGAGGTCAGTGGATGATGTTGTGTGGGTGAGCTCTGAGAGAAAAGTAGATACTATACATGTTCTATTATTAAACTCTTAGACGACAGGGCGCTGATTGGAAGCAGCAAATGTGAATACTCATTATACAGGGTGGGCCAAAAGTTGGTATTCTCATGAAATTTGGGTGGTGTGATTAAAAGCATTAACATCAATGACAATGTGTCAAATCAATCTCCTCCATCCAATCCTGTCTTTTGCATCTGTCTCTCTCACACCAACTACCCTCATGTCCTCCTTCACTACATCCATAAACTTCCTCTTTGGTCTTTCTCTACGCCTCCTACCTGGCAACTCTAAACACAGCATCCTTCTACCAATATATTCACTATCTCTTCTCTGGACATGTCCCAACCATCTCTCTGACTTTATCTCCAAGGCCTCTAACATGTAATGTCCCTCTGATGTACTCCATCCTGATCCTATCCATCCTGGTCACTCCCAATGGTACTCCATTCTGATCCTATCCATCCTGGTCACTCCCAATGGTACTTCATTCTGATCTTATCCATCCTGGTCACTCCCAATGGTACTCCATTCTGATCCTATCCATCCTGGTCACTCCCAATGGTACTCCATCCTGATCCTATCCATCCTGGTCACTCCCAATGGTACTCCATTCTGATCCTATCCATCCTGGTCACTCCCAATGGTACTCCATCCTGATCCTATCCATCCTGGTCACTCCCAATGAGAACCTCAACATCCCCATCTCTGCTACCTCCAGTTCTGCTTCCTTGTCTTTTCCTCAGTGGTCCAGGAAAACCCTAACCCTAACCCTAACCCTAACCCTAGTCTCTAGACCAGGGGTCAGCAACCTGCGGCTCCAGAGCCGCATGTGGCTCTTCAACCTCTTTATTGTGGCTCCCTTTGCGATGCTTGAATATTTTTAACACCCGAGTGGGGAAAATGCACGTCTTTTGTAATGAGTTTTAAAAAATCCAACTTTGTCTGAGACCATGAATGCATCCTGAGTGAGTTCTGACTGCTATCCAGTTCAGTACATGAAGGAAAACAAGTAATACTTACCTACAAATCTAAAAAATAAATTCGAGATAATTTAAAAACAGCGGCATGGGAACTTGTTTTTACGTTTACAGTAGTTTACACATACATTTATGTAAGTTTATCTCCAAAACTAGCAAGAGTACTCCAACTCGTCTTTTCTTATCTGAACTACTTTGATACCCCCAAATTCCCTCCAATGTTGTTTTAAACATACTATATGTTTTGCGGCTCCAGGCTATTTTTCTTCAGTGGGCATTGGGTAAAATGGCTCTTTTCATAGTAAAGGTTGCCGACCCCTGCTCTAGACCAAACAACATGGCTGGTCTCACCACAGTTTTGTATACCTAAGACTTTTATATCCGCGACTAAGCTTTGAAATAAAACTATTAAGCATTTGACTGTGCCATGTTCCACATAACAGTTTTGTCTACAGTTTATTTCTATTTTTCACTTGTCCGGTTTTGTTATTTTGTTCCCGCCTGTTCCTGTGTTGTGTTTAGTTCCACCCCTTTACTTCTTTAATCAGCAATTTGTGGTGTTATGAAAAAGCACAGAGGAGGCAGTGTGGTGCTGCTGGTTCATTAGTTTTCCTTTTCCTGTTGTAACCTTGACTCCTGGTTGTTTCCTCAGCATCCCGTGCACTCTGTTGCATCTCAGGCTGCTGTTCCAACTAGCCAGGTTATGTCCTTCTTACAGTGTGTTTATTCTACCACCCTGCATGGAGCGTTTATTTCTCGGCGTAAGCTTTTTCTTTCTTTTTCTTTGTGTTTTTGGTAAATTGTTTGACTTAGTGTGAGCTCAGGCTCAGTTGAAGATTTTTTTTTTTGCCACACGTCACAGATTGCGATGCACTTCCTGTGTCTTTTTTTTTAAATGTTCTGAGCGTATAACAAGTAATGCATTCAGTAATTTTTTTATGTACTGTTTTTCCTGATCTAATAGAAGTACCCCAAACGAGCCATAAAGCCAGAATCCAAACAAGCTGAATGGCAATTTTAAAATGTCTATTAAAGGATATTACTGCCGCTTGGAAATCACTTCAGGAAAAAAAAAAAAACTTGGACTTGGAAAACAGTAAACACATTGCATGGAGTGTGAGAATGAGTGCCAAGGTTGACATAAACATTAACCTTTCCACACTTGCAGCAAATCCTGAGATTTGCCGTGGATCTATTTTGGCTACACAAGCAAATCTGCTAATTGCAGCTTGATTGAAATGAAAAAAAAGTGCGTTTCGGGCCCTGGCGTTCAGACAAGACGCTTGCAGATTGCGCCTGTGACTAAGACGGAGATAATAAAGATAGATGGGAGAAACACGAGGGAAATCAGCATCTTTTCGAGCTGCTGTAGCCTTTTGCAGATGGCTCACGTTGCCTGTGAGCTGAGTGAGAGTGTGCTGTGTGAAGTCGAATTCTTGTACTGTCGCGGTGTGGAATAATGGAGTGTAATTCCTTTTCCACTCGAGTGCATCCATCTGTTTGCTTTAGGGGACAATGAAATCCTCAATCAGTTACAATTATCACACGGTTTGCAAGGACTGCCTGTGACCTACACACCCCATTCCCAAAATATCAGCACATACATTTTTTTTCCTCTTCTACTCCTGAACCACTGCACAGAAAATTTGTCAGAAGGTGCACCACTACTGTGTTGCCTGTGTTATTAGTTGTGTACGCTCAGCAAACACAACCCAATATACTGCCGGATTGGAGGAATGACAAGCAAAGCATCTTTCCGGGCACTGGAGAGACTTAGCAACTAATTGTACATAATTCATTGACCATTTATCTAATGTTTATAAACCTTTGAGGATATCTATATTGTAGCGTGCCAAAGCATTTTGACCACAACCCATTAGGGCAGAGGTAGGGAACCTATGGCTCGGAAGCCAGGTAGGGCGCTTTTGATGACTGTATCTGGCTCTCAAGCATTTCTTACCACAATAAAAATGTATTTTTGCTAACATTTTAAAGTAAACATCACAGAAATTACTGTATAATATTAAAAATCAACAACTTTTTGATGCATTTTAATTTGTCCATCTATTTTCTACTGCAATACGGCCGACCATATCCATCTTTCCTGATATTTTCCAGGTCAAACACCAAAACTCGATTATTACTGGGTAATGCGGTAGTCTACCTCGGTCATCGAGATGTCAACATGTAAATATAAACTTTTCTCCTTTAGTCAAATAGTCACCTAGCTAAAGCTGCAGAACCAAGCCTTCTGGCAAAGATGGCCAAAAGAATGAAATATACTGAGTATGGTGCAAAATTATGCAGTAGCAGAAGTTGTATTAATGGCAACAAGTATTTGATTTATTATTAGACACTGCGCTGCTCACGAAAGTGTGCTGGCCACACCCCATTGGCGTGCGGTAGTGTGCCTGGTCTACACAATTAGAGCCCATTAGTCTTACATAAAAATGCACACATTTCATTGCATTCAATGTTTAAAAAATATATATGGCTCTCACAGATACACATTTTAAAATATCTGGCCTTCATGGCTCTCTTAGCCAAAAAGGTTCCCGACCCCTGCATTAGGGGGTGCTACAAATGTCATTCTGTGTGTTTTTAAGTGACTGATTTGTGTTATAGTACTGTATAATATGATGCACATAACATAGAACATTCATTTTCTACCGCTTTTTTCCTCACGGGGGTCGCGGGGGTGCTGGAGCCTATCCCAGCTGTCTTTGGGCGAGAGGCGGGGTACACCCTGAACTGGTCGCCAGCCAATCACAGGGCACATATAGACAAACAACCATTCACACTCACATTCATACCTATGGACAATTTGGAGTCACCAATTAACCTAGCATGTTTTTGGAATGTGGGAGGAAAACCGGAGTTCCCGGAGAAAACCCACGCATGCACGGGGAGAACATGCAAACTCCACACAGAGATGGCCGAGGGTGGAATTGAACCCTTGTCTCCTAGCTGTGAGGTCTGCATGCTAACCACTAGACCACTGTGCCGCCTTGCAAATAACATATTATACATATTATACTCACAACACACAAACACGCATACACACCTACATATACAGATTGTGAAGAAGTGGAAGTGGACCGCATGCACATGGCAACTGACAACATGTGTGATGTATACATTTTGTCAGTTATCATGGAGTTCATTGTATTCCACACATATTCATTCACACACACATTCTGATTTTGTCTACAATAGATAAGATTGGGCTGATAAGACAAACAGGCTAACTACATTTCTTTCACAGGAAACCATGGAAATAGAAATACAGTCTATTGGCATAATAATAACATGGGCTGCTGTCGGGGACATAAACGTAAAACAAGCTAAAACAGAACCCTGACCCTCCGATATCACTTCCTGTCCTCCAAACATCTGCCTGTCCCGTAGGCAACACATTTACTGTGCAATGGGGGTGGAGTCTGGGTGATCAATCTCTGCCATCCTGGTCTCCTTGAGGCGAGGAAAGGGGTGTAATATAATTGGCCTGAGGCTGGACGGTCCTGTGTTGGGTGCCATGGGTGGGACGCCCTAGGTTGGGCCACATGCCGCTCCATGGGGGCAGGGTGGTGAACATGCTCTCCTGGTTGTGGTCAGGTTTCTTATCTTTTGGTGGGGTCGGTCTTGCCGGTCTTGGGGGCTGGCACTGCCTGTTTTTGGTCGGGGTTGCCTCTCTGTGGCCGTTCGCTTGTCTTCCCGGGAGGGTTCTGTGGACTGGGTCTGGGGGGGGGGGGGTGTTTCCTGGTTCTGCCTGCCCCCATGGGACAGGTGGCTCTCTGGCGGCATGTACTCTGGGGCATGTACTGACTAAATACACATCCACACACTTGTGTGCACATACAATATACTGTCTACATGTATACATACATGCAAACATGCATACATTTAGACACGCATACATATACAGTAAACCTATAGAGTTTCAAAACCTCGCCCTATTTGACTAATCCAGATAATTTTATACTTGTATTCAGTATCCTCCATCATCATCATGTGTTTTATTTATTAGCGATTGTATTGATATTGATTGATTGATCAGTGCCTTATAAAGCCAGCTCTGATTGCTCCTTGCAATGACTCCAAGTATCTTTCACCGTATTTGACCAATCCAGTTGATTTCTATTTAGTATCCTCTTGCCCACTCCATCCTCACAATGCGTCTTCTGTCAAGTCTTCTATGTGTTTTATTTACGGGCGATTACATTGATAAATGCCATATAAAGCCAGCCGTGATTGCGCCTTTGCGATGGCTCCAAGATGAAGTGTCTTCCTGTGACTCCTGGCAAGGGTTGCATATTCATCTTTCTCGCATTTTACTGCCAATCCACTGCACCCCATCTCCTTCCCGCTTCATCTGCCTTCCATGTCTGACTTAAAAAAAAAAATCAGGGCGCTGGCCTCTATCTGTGTGCATTCTGGCCACCATAAATCTGCCACGGTGCCTCCGTAAAGGCGCCCTGGGACGTGACTCAACAAATATTAAAGGAAAGGTTGAGAATAAATAAACAAAAAATAAATAGTGCTCGGTAGAGGTGACCTGTGTGCAGACAAAATGGGGGACTTGACATCAAATGCATGACATAATATACAAACGTGGCGAGCGAAAAGGTGGTGAGAACAGAATGATAAGCGGCTGTTATATAACCCATTTGGCCCCTGTTGCCGTCTTTTCAAGGTCGATTAAACTTGATTGGTTATGGTGCTGCGTCTCAAGTCAAGATTTATACCGTTGACATAAGCGATTGACAACTTCAATCGGAAACCAAGTGTAAAGAGAAAAATAAACTACTACTTTGAAGCATATGACAACTAACTAGGTAGTTAATATACGAGGTACATATTGTCACATACATTGGAACTTACTGCTTCTGTTCATCAAAAAGTACAAAAGGATGAACTCAAATGCACCACACTGGTTATGTCTGTAACGTCCAGTCCAGGGTGTACCCTGCCTCTCGCCCGAAGACAGCTGGTATAGGCTCCAGCACCCCTGCGACCCTTGTGAGGATAAGTGGTAGAAAATGAATGGTAACATTGGTATCGAAACTGATTAATACCATGTAATACATACATGTAAATCACAAAAAAAGTCAAAAAAAATTACCGTATTTTCCGGACTATAAGTCGCATTTTTTTCATAGGTTGGCTGTTCCTGCGACTTATACTCCAGAGCGACTTATAAATGAAAAAACTGTTTATGTTACATAAACATTGGACACCTTTTCTGTTCATGTTTTTTATGTAGCTGAATAAGCATTGTGTTAGCATATCTTACACCTATTCAGCCTATTATTTTATTGTTAGTACTTGCCTTCCAAGATGATGTAATGTCTGTTTTGGTAAAGTAGTTTGTGAAATGAATTACCTGCAAAAAATGCGACTTATACTCCAGTGCGATTTATGTATGTTTTTTTCTACCTAATTATGCATTTTTGGCTTCGTGCGACTTGACTTATACCTCGCCCGTGACTTATAGTCCTGAAAATATGGTAATTCGGATTTAGATTGATTCAGATTGCTGATGCTAATTTTTTTCAAGTATCGCTATTGATATCAGTCTTGCCCACCACTGTGTCTTGCCCAAAACCCTGCTACTCACTTTCAAATTATTATGCAATCTGGCTCCCCCTGACCTCACTTTCCTCCACTTTCACTCCCCAAACTGTCGACCTTTGCTCTTCTGACGCCAACGTCCTGTCCCCACCCTCATTGGCCGAGCACAGTACCCTGCTCCCTCCCTCTGGAACGCCCTCCTCGCACTCGCCCAAAACTGCACTGACCTGTCCGCCAAGGCTGAAACTGAAATCCATCTCGTCAAACTTGGGTTGTTCTTTGCAGAAGGGGTTTCCGGCATGTAATAAGGATGCAATGTAGCGCTATGTACTTTCCTAAAACATCTTATGCCATCAATGTGTTGCAATTCTATTAGCTATTCGGGTCAGTAATACAAATATTATAGCAACAGGCCACATTTTGCTACGTACATGCAACAAGCATTAATGGTTGCAGGACTGCAATATCTCCTTGTACCTGCAGGATATGCGAGTACACATTAAAGCTGATATATATGAGTATGCACTCATTTGGACGCAAACTCCCATTACTTCATTCCAGATAGCCCTGAAGTGAAAACACGAGATGAGTTCAAGTGGCTCTCAGTGGGACTTTGTCATTGCTCACTTCTATTCTCTCTCTGCCTCAAAGGCTGATCGGGGATGCTAAATCACCCTGGTCAGACGCAGACAAGGAGAGGCCAGCACCAGCGTGTGAATCACACCGCCGCCAGGGCATTGACCGATGGCAAACCTTCTGTACTTTTACACGTAAATATATAAAGTAGCGGACATGTATTTGTAATCGGATTTGTCTGCATGGTACAGAGGCGTGCTTGCTCCTACGTGGAACACATTGAGTGAGGAACAGGAAGCGTAACTGCCTGGTGATGTCTATTCTGTAAACAAATACAATTCAACCCAGGATGTGACAGGCGATGGAGCCTAGGAGGAAAAAAAAAAAAAGGTCAAAAACCCTGTAAGATAAGCGTGATTACGGAATAGCGCACACCTCTAATTATGGGTTATCACATGGTTTGTCTGGTATCCGAAGGTCTCGGGCTGATACTGACAAACCATGTGATACCAGACAAACCATGTGATGATCTTATTATCACATACTATTTCATCATGAGCTTATTATCGCGTACTATTTAATCAAAAGACCATTTTGATTAAAATGTTCAGTTTATTACATGTAATATATCTAAACAGTGTAAACACAATAATTGCAAAAATATTTCAACAATAATATTTTATCAACAGTCTTATCTTATCAATGTTTGACAATTAAAGTTCCATTAATCAAGTTTGGGTTTTTTGGTGACTGGAGAAGCACTAGGAATATTTATAGTTACAGTAACAATTCCTGTCACATGCGCAGAGTTTAGAAAGTTAAGCCCAGGGCTTGGACATGGACATGGACATGGTTAAACTCTATATTTTATCAGTATCACTGCCCTGGGCTTTGACACAGTATCATTTCGGCCTTTTCCCGTATCATTCATGGGCGGTTTCTAGGGTACAGGGCCAATTAATACTGTAGTATGTGATAATATAAAGTATAACGCATACACACACACACACACGCTGCAGGAAGCTTTGCATTAACAGTTACTACAGCAACACACTTCCTCATCGCAATCAAGACGGAAGGCCAACAATCCAAACAGCAGAAGGCCGTGCCAATTGTGCAACCTGTTCATGTATGGCTGAGAGGCTGAGAGGCTGTCAGCTTATCAACGGCAGCAATTTTTCACTCATGATCAGCCAACTGTGGAGCCGGCTACCTGGTCTGCATGGGCATGAGGTGGGAGACAAAAAGCTTACCTGCCGGTGAATCATTATATTTGTCTAGAAGGCAAACACCCCCGCCTCCTCCCTCCCTCCATCTATCTATCTGTCATCGTCTTTCCAGACCTCTCCATCTTGTGTGATCTGCCTCATCGTGACAAGACACCATTCACAAGAAAGAGGCAATGTGCACCGCGGCTCGTGCCCAGAATGAAGCATGCGGTATGGTGCGCCTGTGCTCATGCATGAGCACGCGTGAGTGGCCCATTTTGACCCCCCCTCAACGTCAGAGAAGACAAACAATGGCGTCTGGCAGCGGATGCGTTTCCAAGTGGCCAACCGGCGTATGGAACAGTTGGACGCCATATGGGCTCGCCATTGTTGACAAAACAGCCCTGGGGGTATTAGCAGCCACCGCCATTTGCATAGATGGTCATTTGTGCTGCTTATGGTTCCTCCAGTTAAAAACATAGGTGCCCACCGTCTAATCTCAGCTCTAGGAGAGGATTGGAGGCTGTTATGTACCAGCGGAACAAATCCATGAATGCTCTTACCTAGCTGCAGCTCCATGTTGTTAATCTTGTTTTCCGAAGGGAACAGGATCTTTGGAGGCTTGTCGGTCAGAGGGGCTGAAAAGAAGACAACAGGCACCATTTAATACCGTGACAAAAAAAAAATAGTGTGCTTATGTTCTTCATGACCCTCTTTACTGTCCCACAGATTGTGGGCACAACTTGCTTCCATTCCGTTTATACTTCACAGCTTATCCCAGCTCCACTGAAAAGGTTGTTTTTTGTCGTAAAAGGTGCAAATAGCCCAACGGATAAATAAACATAAACATATTTTGTCATAAATTGAGAATACTGTAATTTCATTATTATTTCGTATTTAAATTTTAGCAACAATCTAGACCAGGGGTGGGCAAACTTTTTGACTCGCATTGATATGACAAAATTTACGGCGGGGGGGGGGGGGGGGGGGGGGGGGGTGCAGAATATATATTTTACACGTAACAGTCCACCTGGTATTATTGTATCTGTAAAATTGTCATGCAATCTGCTATTATTATTTATTATTTTATATTTATATTTAAATATTTTAAAAATAATAAAATATTATAATAATTACAATAACATTAAAATAATAATTATATTATTACTCTGTAAAATATAACAATACTATTATGTATAATTAATATAATAATTAGCATTAATATAATAATTATAATAATCATAATAGTTCTAATAATAATTATAATAATCTAATAATCTAATAATAATAATAATAATAATTATTATTATTATTATGTGCTTGTGTCCCTTTTTTCAGGAGCACTTTGTAAACAACAGACCATGTCAAAAAACGAAATTGATAAAACCATCAAAAGGTTGGCTCAGGCCATGATGCCAGGTTGTATGTTGAGTTTAAATGAAATACTTTGGAAAGATTGGGCGGGCCGTATTCAAACACTTGGCGGGCCGGATGTGGCTCCCGGGCCGTAGTTTGCCCACCCCTGATCTAGACACACAGTAACCAGTTCATATATTTTCATTCATTTTTTGAATTTTTGATCAGCTAATAATCAGTTGTGGGTGGGGGTTTGCAATGAATTGTTGATTTTTTGGGGGGTCCTATTTCTTCTTTTTGTATTTGAAGCTCTAATTAGAACCTGCTTAAGATCCAATAGTGCAAAATGTCAATTCTTGCAAACAGGTACAATTTTTGCATTTATTCATTCATTTTCTACCGCTTTTCCTCACAAGGGTCGCGGGGGTGCTGGAGCCTATCCCAGCTTAAATCCCCAAAACAACAGTTTAATAAAAATTGGTACATTTTTTCTGAATACTTCCTTTGTTCATTCATTCATTTTTTACTGCTTATCCTCACAAGGGTCACAAGGTTGTTTTTGTCGTAAGAGGTGCAAATAGCCCAACAGATAAATAAACATAAACATATTTTGTCATAAATTGAGAATACTGTAATTTCATTATTATTCCGTATTTACATTTTTAACAACAATCTGGACACACAGTAACCAGTTCATATATTTTCATTCATTTTCTACCGCTTGTCTTCACAAGGGTCGCAGGGGGTGCTGGAGCCTATCCCAGCTGTCTTCGGGCGAGAGGCGGGGTACACCCTGGACTGGTATTTTTCATAGAAAAATGTGAATACAAATTATGTAAACTCTTAAATCCCCAAAACAACAATTTAATGAAAATTGGTGCATTTTTTATGAATACTTCCTTTGTTCATTCATTCATTAATTTTTTTACTGCTTATCCTCACGAGGGTCGCAGGGGATGCTGGAGCCTATCCCAGCTGTCTTCGGTCAAGAGGCGGAGTATGCCCTGGACTGGTATTTTTCATAGAAAAATGTGAATACAAATTATGTACTCTTAAATCCCCAAAACAACAATTCAATTAAAATTGGTGTATTTTTTATGAATACTTCCTTAGTAAACTACAAAAAATCTCAAGTTTGTCTGTGTGAAAGAGCATTATCGCGGCCGCAAAAGTTAGAACCGAAATGGATTATTTCCGTTCCGAGATAGAGCTGTACCGCACGGAGCTAGTGTGAGCCTACAACAGAGATTTCAATGTGAGCCCGGGGTTACTTTATGCACCAAATCTTCCTAAATTCTTACACGTGTAACCATAAACTGACGACAAACATCACAAGGCATCCATATGCCTCACCAATGGTGCCAAATCGCATAAAAGCCGGCCGTGTGAGCTGCTCCTTCCATCGAGGGAATAGCTACCAACAACATGCAGCACTTTTGTTGATGTTAAAAGCAATTGTGTGTTCTATGCGGAAGGTCGCGCACTTAAAGGGCTGGTGAGGTTAAAAGAACACAAAGAGCTCTACTTATCCGTACACGACCGAGCAGTTACTGTTAGGAGAAACAACGTTTTATCTCTGTTTACGTGCCATCACTCCGTTCATTTTATGTTAATGGTTTAGTTTATTTCCAACATGCTTCACAATAAACATCATGTTTAAACTTGCACAATTTAACATGTCCGAAAAGGAGTAAGAAGAAGCAGCATTTATGTAATCCCACCACTTCAAGAAACAATACAAGCAGTTGATGTTTGCTAAATACAAGGATGAAGAGTCTTGAACCAGTCATGATGTGCTATATATATCACTATATTGACACTTACTATGGTACCCATTATGTCATTGTATTTTGTACTTCGGTACGTGACAAATATTAAAACGAAAATTTTTAAAAATTAAAAAAAAAAAACTATATTAGGAAAGCAGGAAGTGAACAAATGTAACAGTTACATATCACCTTGCACTTCGGTACATTATTTAAACCCCCCCCCCAAAAAAAAACTAAAAAAAAAACCTTAAACTGTATTATGGAAAGCAGGAAGTGAACAAATGTAACAGTTACTGATTGTAAAAGTACCAGATGGAGGGGTAGGATTTAATAAGCTTTGCTTCTTCCTACTCCTTTTGGACATGTGGAACTGTGAACTGATTATGTGATGCATTCAATTGTAATCGATGCATGTTCAAATGAAATAAAACCATTACCATTACTTCTTTGTGTTTCAGCAATTAATGAAATATTTTTTCTTCTATAAATAAATAAAGCTGTGGTCATCTCTTGTGTCCCTGCAGTGATCCCGGAGCTTGTGTATCACAGTTGAGCAAAGTACTGTAGATACGGAATAATAGGAGTGTAAAAGTGACTATAGGGTTGTTATTTCATGTCAACAGGGCTTTCATTCTGCAGGGCTTATCCTCATGAGGGTCGCATAGGGGGTTCTGGAGCCTATCCCAGCTGTCTCCTGGCGAGAGGCGGGGTACACCCTAGACTGGTCGCCAGCCAATCACAGGGCACATATAGACAAACAACCATTCACACTCACATTCATACCTATGGACAATTTGGAGTCGCCAATTAACCTAGCATGTTTTTGGAATGTGGGAGGAAACCGGAGTACCCGGAGAAAACCCACACATGCACGGGGAGAACATGCAAACTCCACACAGAGATGGCAGAGGGTGGGATTGAACTCAGGTCTCCTAGCTGTGAGGTCTGCGTGCTAAACACTCGTCCGTCGTGCAGCCCTTCTACAGAGCTTTCATAATGGTAAAACTGTATGGAGAAAGTTATTCATAGGTACCAAAAATTATTCCATTTATTAATTTTGATCCCTATTACGGTAATGAACAGCAATAAACAAGGGGGTTCTGCATTAGTTTTGGTTTTTCCCATCAGAGGTTGCCACAGCGAGTCCATCTCATGAATGATTGTGTGTGGCCATCCTGGTGCACTGAGCATCTCCAATGGTTGGGTGTTGGGATCCGGAACTGGGATCAAACCCGGTAGTAGCGTATAACATTTCACCACCCAGGCATTGTGGCATTCTTTAAATAATATTACATAAATGAATTCAGGAATAAATGAAATTGCTCTGAATGCACACACATTTGCAATAAAAACGCTGCTATTGTGTGAAACAGACGACTCCCGGCAGCATACTTTTCAGGCACATCTAATTATTAAGCGGTGAATTTGCAACGGCAGCTTTTTTAGGCTTTTTTTTTTTTTTTTTTTTTCCTCCCCTTCCGCAGTGTTTCCAATAAAGATGCTTCCTCGGAGTGTCCTCACAAGCTCTGGACTTATTACGGAACCTCTCTAACAAGCTGTTTGAAAACTCAGCTCTTTTGTGTCCGTTTGGGAAAGAGCCGGCGTCTTTCGACAAACTGATGCACAATAAAGGGAGGAATTGATCGGTTAGAGGCTTTCCCGCGCGTCGGGGAAATTGTTCAGAGTGGTCCAAGAGAAACATTAAAGTGAGAAAAGGGGGTTGGTGTTTCGGGTGTGAAGCACTTCCTGGTAATGTTTGTAAAGCACGATGGAGGATGAGGACATGGACCAGAGAGGCGTGGTCGGTCATGGGCTTTTAGGCCCCACTGTTTGCGCTTGTAATGGGTATTACATAGCATACAGATACAGTTTTAATGACATATCAGAGCTCTTTTTACATAATTACACAATGTGTGATCCTATGGCTAATTAATGCACTGAGCAAACAAATGAGGACAAGCTGTGGTGTTGATAGGAAGGTGAGCGAGAGCACTGAGAGAAGTACTCCATGTTAGCTTCAGTAAATAGGAAGTATATACTGATACAGTCTACAAAATCATCTTTTTGCAACTAGAAATTAAACTTGAATATATACATTTCAGTAGTCAGTGTACATCTTGCATAGCTATCCACTAAAAATGACTGAACACACAACCATTAATGTCTGAATGCTTAGCATCATGGTCTGCACTACATGGGTGTGCATCTGGCAACTTGGAAGCTACAGTTCATTGAAGAAGCATATGAATTCCAAAAGAGCATGATCCCCTCCCATGGGAAACGGGGCCGCATGGCAGTTTTCCAACACGATAAGGAGCCCAAACGCCAATATGACAAGTGCTTTGCTGAGGGAAGTGAAGGTGATGGAGTGGCCAAGTATGTCTGCTCCAGATCTGAACCGAACCGTACACCTCAAGTCGATTAGCACAAGGTGTCGAACATCCACCATTTTGGATCGACATTCTTCCCAATATTTTGGCTTTTAAAGGCATTATTATTAATGGTATTAAACTTTTGATCAGCTAATAATCAGTTGTGGGTGGGGGGTTGCAATGAATTGTTGATTTTTTGGGGGGTCCAATTTCTTTTTTTTGCATTTGAAACTCTAATTAGAACCTGCTTAAGATCCAATAGTGCAAAATGTCAATTCTTGCAAACAGGTACAATTTTTGAGTTTATTTTATGATTAATTCATGAATTAGCATTCTTTATTTAGTTTTTTAATCATATTTTTTATTATTTTGAGTACTTTTTGATTAACTTAATGAAACTTAATTTACCCTTTCTTATTATATTTATACATGTTTTTTTCTCTCTTTCTCTCACTAATATAGCACAATTATGTGACTCGTGTGACCACTTTTTTTCCCCTCTGTTCTTTTTTTTTCTTTTTCACATTCAACCTGATTCCTGTTAGTATACATTCCACTTCTCCAGCGACAAATCTGTGACAAATCTTGAGATACTGCACAACCCTCCGAATGTCCCATGTCCATGTATTGTTTCATTGTTTCACCTTCTCGTCCAACTTATATGATCTAACTTAAATATCCAACTTATATGATTATCCCAGTTGTAAATACATACAAAAAAACAATCTTTCAAACATTTTTCAACTAGTTCAAGAGTGCTGTTGTCACACATGCAAAGAGATATCACTTCCAATGTGTCATTTCTGCATGCTTTTTGCTGTCATTTTAAAACCGTGGAGCATTTTTGAGCTCAACTTAACCAAACTGCACCAGCGAGTGGACCATATCACCTCGTACTTAGGTACGAGGTGCATTATAAAAAAAAAACTAAAAAAAAAAACCTTAAACTGTATTATGGAAAGCAGGAAGTGAACAAATGTAACAGTTACTGATTGTAAAAGTACCAGATGGAGGGGTAGGATTTAATAAGCTTTGCTTCTTCCTACTCCTTTTGGACATGTGGAACTGTGAACTGATTATGTGATGCATTCAATTGTAATCTGATGCATGTTCAAATGAAATAAAACCATTACCATTACCATTACCATTACCAAGAGCCAGCTTAGCCAAGTGTCGGTGCACACCAGGGTTTGGATGATCACAATAATACTTGATCAAGCAAACTGAACTTGAAGAGCAAATGCACCAGGTTCCCTTTAAATGTGATCACACCCATGTTAGCGTCACATGGACAAAAAGTGAAAATAATTCCGAAGCGAAATGTTGCGAGTGCTAGTGACATCATCGGTAGAATAATGGAATTGGCTGACAGAAGTGACGAGTACAATGGTGACGGATGCTTGATGTCTAGCGTCTGCAGGAGACATCTCCGGTGGAGCTTTGCAGTCTTTGCGCCGTTCTCCGTCTACACTGACACTGATTGAAAAGAAGCAGGAGGAGGAGAAGGCAATTTTCTGAAAGTAAGGCGACAGTGCAGTCCTGTGAGGATGTGAATGTCCGCCGCTGTGACTGCATAAGTACCACACTAGTGTCCATTTGTATGCTTCCGCCAAAGAGCTTTTTGCATTAAAACTACGTACGGTTCCTGGCATCTGTTTAACCCTGGGAACATTAGCCAAACAGAAATGTAAGTCATGTTCAGAAAAAAAAAAAAAATTATACAATTTAATTTGCAATTTTCCCCCAGTTGGCCACTCGGAAACAATTCACCTGGAAAGTCACAGAGTTTTTCCGCCACTGTGCAGAAATAGGATTGTGGATGATTGATCACATCGCTTATGGCTACAGAATCCCGCTCTTGTTTTTTAAAATAGCTACATGGACGCCTGCACGCACTGAGCTCCATGTTCACCATTGCAGTCATCGCATTACGGCTGTGTCCGCACTTGTGGTTAGATAATCTGGTCCACAACAAAAATAGCAAAAAGATACCTGGTGTGCACAATGATGTGATACAGTTAACGCGTAGGCCACACAGCGAGGAGGTTCGATTCCCCACTCTGGCATTTCTGTGTGGAGTTTGCATGTTCTCTCCGTGCATGTGTGGTTTTTCTCCAGGGACTCCGGTTTCTCCCACATTCCAAAAACATTCATTCATTCATTTTCTACCGCTTTTTCCTCACAAGGGTCGTGGGGGTGCTGGAGCCTATCCCAGCTGTCTTCAGGCGAGAGGCGGGGTACACCCTGGAATGTGGGAATACACGGAGAAAACCCACACATGCACGGGGAGAACATGCAAACTCCACACAGAGATGGCCGAGGGTGGAATTGAACCCTGGTCTCCTAGCTGTGAGGTCTGCGCGCTAGCCACTCGACCACCATGCCGCCCATTTCAAAAACATGCTAGGTTAATTGGCGACTCCAAATTGTCCATAGGTATGAATGTGAGTGTGAATGGTTGTTTGTCTATATGTGCCCTGTGATTGGCTGGCCACCAGTCCAGGGTGTACCCCGCCTCTCGCCTGAAGACAGCTGGGATAGGCTCCAGCTTGCCCGTGACCCTTGTGAGGATAAGTGGTAGAAAATGAAATAATAAATAATAAATAAAACCAAATATGGCCCCATGCCTTTTAACTTGTATGCTATGAAGGCGATGCTAGATTTGTTTTTTTATGATGGGTTGATGCTTACACCATTTTTCATATTTGTAATTTATTTTCTAAGATCCATTTTTAGCGTTTACATGAAAACGGTAACATTTGTTAATGTTTTGTGTTATCAGTCACAAATGACAAAAAACAGACTTTTAGAGCCCTGATCTTAAAACGTCTATTTAGAATAACTCATTTATGATTTATCTTTTCCAAGTCGGGGCTTCAAGACGGCACAAAGCAAATGGCCACCTCCCTCCCACACATCATGTACAGTGTTCCTCATTTAAAACGCCGCTTTGTGAGTCTTAATGAGTTTATTTACACACTTAGCTAGGATTACATTTAAAGCGTGCTGATGGAACATGTTTGCGTTGTAGCAAGAGGGACAATTAAGTAGTCTCAGGGTGGGAGTGAGTTTTTGAAATGAATCATTGGACATTGAACAGCTGGTGTAATTCACCCCTCATATTTGGTGGCTGTTTATTGTGTATTTTCAAAAAGTAGGACATCGACCTCTGCCACTGATGCGGTCAGATTCTTCTGTCGCTAGGCAGGACTTGTGGGGCACACAATCATTTGTTCTTCAAAAAGATTTGGCAGTAGCACGTAGGGGTGTCACGAGACACCCAACACACGAGACGAGGTGATGCATGAGAATGACCTGAAATGAGATTTTTAACCTTAATGTTTTTATTTGAACCCTCTTGCTACCTGTTGGGGAGACACGCATGCACATGGTAATCCATATATGGAGGATGGCTAAATTGTTCAGTTCATTTTCATTTACCTTGTGATTAACTTAAGTATTAATGATCGCAAAAATATCACAAAGTACAAAATACAAAGGCAGCACTGTAAGGGTTAAGGATATTGAGACGCATTGACATAATCACTGGATCACTAATCAGAAATCAGTATTAAATATGAAATATTTCATTGGAAGTAGAGACAAACATTTAACCCCGTTATTAAATTAATTAATTAATTGACAGCACAGTTAACTATGGCAGATTTTTGTGTGCATTTTTTAAGCCAAATATTATTAAATAAATAATTAAAATAAGAATATATTAATTTAAAAAAATGTCAGGAAAAATAATGAATTGCCCATTAATTAATTAAATTGGGAAATTTTAACTGATCACTTTTTTGTAATTACCAATGTATTTCATTCATTAATTATCTTATTTTTTGGTGAATGAACTTAATTTAAGTTTCAGATATTTAATTTCATGAAATAAATGGCTACTAAATAAATAAAAAGGTCATTAAATAAGCATAAATTTCATTAAATAATTGAAAAAGTTCATGAAATATATAAATCCATCATGAAATAAATATGCTGGTCCTAAAATGAATAATTAAAAAGCAATTTCACAAGAAACATTCAAGAATTAAATAAGATTTGACAATTTAATTAACGAATGGCCAACATTAGCGACAAACTAGTAGTGATTGGCTGGCGACCAGTCCAGAGTGTACCCCGCCCCTCCCCTGAAGTCAGCTGGGATAGGCTCCAGCATGTTTGTGACCCTCGTGAGGATAAGTGGCATAGAAAATGGATGGGTGGATGGATAGTTGAGAAACGCCTCTGCTGGTTGCAACCAAGTAGAGCACTTCCTTTTGTAAGCCATTAATCAAAAAAGTTGAATGGACAAATGGATTATGTCCATCACTCGTCATTTCAAGTGAAGCGAGTAAAAAAAAAAAAAAAAAGTAGAAGTGAGGCACAGACAGGCAGCTTTGCCGCAGAACACTCGTCTTTTTGTCTGTGAGGATCTGTGACACATATGGCGAGATACAGTAGCACTGTTCCCGCTGGAAAAATAAATCCTTGAATGTGCCATGCAGTCCTCCAACAAAGGCGTTTGAAATCCGGAACACGAGGGGAAACAACGTTGTGGTTGTCTCTGAGCTTTTCTGCCAGTGTGAGTGTATGTATGTATGTGTGTGTTGCAGTGTGCGCACTCACGCATGTAGCCTTAAGAAGAAAGAAGAAGAAAAAGGTGCAAGAAAGAAAGCATATGAAAAAAAACAGGCGTGAGAAGACATGGAAAGGAACTTCATTCATTCATTCATTTTCTACCGCTTATGCTCATGAGGGTCGCAGGGGTGCTGGAGCCTATCCCAGCTGTCTTCGGACAAGAGGCGGGGTGGAATCAAACTCGGGTTTCCTAGCTGTGAGGCCTGCGTGCTAACCACTGGTCCGCCATGAAGACCTGAATATTTTTCATAGTCATTCATTCATTAATTTTCTACCGCTTATCCTCACAAGGGTTGCGGGGGTGCTGGAGCCTATCCCAGCTGTCTTTGGACGAGAGGCGGGGTACACCCTGGACTGGTGGCCAGCCAATCACAGGGCACATATAGACAAACAACCATTCACACTCACATTCATACCTATGGACAATTTGGAGTCGCCAATTAACCTAGCATGTTTTTGGAATGTGGGATAACCCACGCATGCACGGGGAGAACATAAACAAACTCCACACAGAGATGGCCGAGGGTGGAATTGAACTTGTGTGTCTTAGCTGTGAGGCCTGCGTGCTAACCACTCCGTCACCGTGCAGCCTGAAAGCAAATGAAACATTTTTAATGAGGGATGTCCTCCAGTATGTTCAACAAGCCAAAGGAGCTGAGGTCATGCTGTATGTATTGCCTCATGTCGCTTGTTGTCACTGTTAGGTTTTCCTGGACACACACACACACACACACACGCACACACACACACACACAACAGCTTGTAATGTGCCAGGTCTGTCTTAATCCACCTGCTTCGGTTGCCCTCCCATGTGGTCGTCTGGGTTGTCTTCCTGCTCTGATGGAATGACGCACACTTCATGAGCTCTGCACTGATAATAACAGAGATTATTCTTCACCATGGCCTGCAGACAGATGTTTTTATGGCCCGCTCGCTCTTGTTCTACACGTGTCCTGTATTGATTTCTACACTGCATGTCCACAAAACCCTCACATGCGTGTATTCATCGTGGAGTTTGACTCCATTTGCTCAGCAGAAACAAAAACGCTCAACTGTCCATCACTGTAAACAGGTTCTGTTCTATAGAGGATCTTTGATTTGTGTTTTTGTGAAAGTACTTAAAAAAGCAGGGAACTGTCTCGCCCGAAGACAGCTGGGATAGGCTCCAGCACCCCCGCAACCCTCATGAGGATAAGCGGTAGAAAATGAATGAATGAATGACTATGAAAAATATTCAGGACTTCATGGCGGACGAGTGGTTAGCATGCAGGCCTCACAGCTAGGTAACCCGAGTTTGATTCCATCCTCAGCCATCTCTGTGTGGAGTTTGCATGTTCTCCGGGTTTTCTCCGGGTACTCCTGTTTCCTCCCACATTCCAAAAAAAAAAAAAGGTTGAACTTGTACTCCAAATTTCAGCGTCAATGCGTTGACATCATAGAATGTTTGTTCTAAGGGCTGCACGGTGGGTGAGTGGCTAGCGCGCAGACCACACAGCAAGGAGACCCGAGTTCGATTCCACTCTGTGTGGAGTTTGCATGTTCTCCCCGTGCATGCGTGGGTTTTCTCCGGGTACTCCGGTTTCCTCCCACATTCCAAAAACATGCTAGGTTAATTGGTGACTCCAAATTGTCCATAGGTATGAATGTGAGTGTGAATGGTTGTTTGTCTATATGTGCCCTGTGATTGGCTGGCGACCAGTCCAGGGTGTACCACGCCTCTCGTCCGAAGACAGCTGGGATAGGCTCCTACATTGAAGATAAGCTGCACAGAAAATGGATGGAGACTTTTTTGGCATGCACTCCTTGTAACGTTTGGAGGAAGTTGCATGTGATACCATCCAGCAAAGACACACATTGAGAATGCAGAGAGACGTTCAGAAAATAAGTGGCAAATTTGATTGCCGGGGTTCCATTTGCGTGAGTGAAAAAAGAGGTGAAAAGGTAGCGGAGGTTGCTTTTGGTGAGCATATTTCGAAAAGATCAAACAGCACGAGGGGCCAGACGGGGATACAACTGAGGCCAGTGTGACTAACGGCGGAGAATACTAATAATATCCAGCGACAGGTGAAAATATATATCTATCAGAGGGTTACCCTGGCAACCAGCATTGAACTTCCACAGGCGACAAGTAACAAAGAGCTTCTCTTCATGACACTTCAATACATCTCTGCCCAGCTTTGTTACTCACACCAAAGGGGAGATGTTTGCATCACTGTTGACTGTTTCATATACAGCAAGGGGCGTCAAACTCAATCACACAGGGGGTCAAAAGCCCCAGGGTCGAAACCTACTTTAAGTTGTGGGGCGAACATAGACATGTTTTTTTGAATGGGTGTGAATTTCGTGCGATGTACGATATTTATTTATCGTACATATTTATTGATATGTGAATGGCTGTTTGTCTATATGTGCCCTGTGATTGGCTGGCGACCAGTCCCCGCCTCTTGCCCGCTCCAGCACCCCCTGCGACCCTCGTGAGGATAAGCGGTAGAAAATGAATGAATGATATAGAGGATCTTTGATGACTATTTTTGCAGTTTTCTTAACAACAGCAGAGCAGATGATGAAGCTTAACATGGCCGACGGACGACTACCAGCAACACAATTTTGGCGTTCACAATAAAAGCACTTTGCCCTTCATCTTGTCTGATTGCACAATGAAAAACACAAAATAAATACAGACTCACCACAAGGAGGAGCCTGGAGTTTGTTTTCTAGAGAGAAGATTATCACATCGTTGTTTGATGTGTGGGTGACAGCCGGTGTGCTTGACACCGAATAAATACGAACACTAACGTTCGCCATCAAAGGTTATCGTTCTGCGTTCCCACACAGCATCAGTATTTGGGAACAATGATGAACGGGGAAATTCTACGTGTATTTGTGACAGCAGCGGATAAACTTGGATGGCTTTGTCTCCAAGTACACAACTATGGTGCGTTCAGGGAGGAAAGAACATAACATAAACCACATTAATATGCAAAAACTATGTGCTATCTAACAGTATATTATTTTTCAAACAAACGTATTTCCAAAATGACTATACATTGACATAAAATTTGTTTTAGTACTGGTACTGGGCCGCAGTCCGATGGTTGGGGACCAGTGAGATAGAGGATCCTTTCACTTCTGTTTTCGCAGTATATTCACAGTATATTCATTCATTTTCTACTGTTATCCTCACGAGGGTTGCTGGAGCCTATCCCAGCTGACTTCGGACAAGTATAGACAAACATATAGACAATATGTCTCGAGAGGCGGTGTACACCCTGGACTGGTCGCCAGCCAATCACAGGGCACATATAGACAAACAACCATTCACACTCACATTCATACCTATGGACAATTTGGAGTCACCAATTAACCTAGCATGTTTTTGGAATGTGGGAGGAAACCGGAGTACTCGGAAATGGATGAAGGTGGAATCGAACTCGGGTCTCGTCGCTGTGTGGTCTGCACACTAACCACTCGACCGCCGTGCAGCCCTTAGAACAAACATTCATTCATTTTCTACCGCTTATCCTCACAAGGGTTGTGGGGGGTGCTGGAGCCTATCCCAGCCGTCTTCGGGCGAGAGGCGGGGTACACCCTGGACTGGTCGCCAGCCAATCACAGGGCACATATAGACAAACAACCATTCACACTCACATTCATACCTATGGACAATTTGGAGTCGCCAATTAACCTAGCATGTTTTTGGAATGTGGGAGGAAACCGGAGTACCCGGAGATGGACGAGGGTGGAATCGAACTCGGGTCTCCTCGCTGTGTGGTCTGCACACTAACCACTTAGTGTCACCGTGCAGCCCTTAGAACAAACATTGCTTATAAAATGAATAAAGGTTCTATGATGACAACGCATTGACGCTGAATTAATTGTAGTACAAGTTCAACCTATACATAGAGTATATAATAATACCAATGCAAGGAACATCTGAGAGCCTCTTATTTTGGAATAAATTCCGCTCAAGTACAACTCCTTGGAGAAATGAGGATATGGAAGCTGTGTTTGTTCCGCTCTACACTCATTGAACCCGAGAATGAATGTTAGACTAACCTGCTTTTCATTGTTTTCTGTGCACTTGGTCTTATTTTCTACTTCACTGAAATGAAGATCACTGCATCCTCATCAGCCCACCTTAAGTTGCTACCTGAGTCAAATCTAAATTACACCGCTGCCCTGTGGAAAAAAGAAGCCGAGTACTAATTAACACTTAAGCTGCTCTGAGGGAAAAGTGCATAATTATTTGGTTTGCTGTGGGGAGAAATTGCTTCTGCTGACAAACAATTCTCAGCCTTGTATGTTTTTCTTCGCTTGTTCCAGTGTTGGAATGTTGATTGCTGATATATTAGATATTTTACACACCCGCCATGCATGATTCTTTTTTTTTTTTTTCTCCAGGGATGGAGCAGTAAATAAACGCGGTCAAGGGAGGTGGTAGACCGGCGTGTGATTCTCATTTAACAGTTGTGGCATCCACAAGGATGCTGAACTGTTATATGAGAGGCGCCTGTCTCGAGTGACGGGGTACACCCTGGACTGGTCGCCAGCCAGTCAATTCTAATTGGTAATTTTTGGTTATTTTTAAGCCTTATGCATTATTTTAGCTGTTTGAACATTAACTATATCAACAAGTATTTGTGATTTTAGAAATAAGGAGTTAGTATGTTCTCTGTAGGCGGCATTATGAATTATCCTTACTGACCTTTTTTGCAGTACATTTAGTGAGTGAAGATTGCTTTATTACCCCATATTATGAAAATAAAGTTGTACATTTATGAGAAACAACTCATAATGTTACAAGAATAAAGTCATAGTACATTTAGTAGAAAAAAACATGGGTGGACTTATGTGACCTTTGGCATGTGGAGGGGACGTCGTAAGGAGGACGGGGAAGGGCGAGACATGGTAATCTGTACTCAAATGTTCTGTTTTGCTGCCACATTATAAATAAAAGCTTGCCAAAAGCTATTATTCCCATAATATTATAGCAATAATGATCATGGCAATGTGGATACCTGACAGAAAAAGACAATTTTTGCCAAGATTTTGGCTAGCTTGTAGCATCTTGACATGACATGACTAACCGACACAAACCTCCTCCTCTGTTTATACACTCCAGTGCTCACACTTCTGGTTGGGTGGGGTCTCGTTATTTCATTTGCACGCCAAAATTCATTATGCCACCCTTCTGTTCTCGTGCACCCAAGCATGGCAGCTAACGTGCGGAACAAATTTCTCTCCCCTCTGGTCTTCTTTCCTCGCTCCACACCGCTCGACTTCTTTAAAGTATGTTTAGGATGTGTTTCACCTGTATCAAAGGCTCTTGGTGAGGAGGCTCACTTTGCATGGTGGAGGCCATTATTCGTCATTACTGTCAAACCCTCAGTGTTTCACTCGACAGAACTATCTTTGAAGTTAACAGGTGGTTGAGTCCGACATGCAAACGCCGCTGATCCGTGTTACGATTGCCAGTGCGAACTCTGCAATAAGCTCCTTCCAAGTGGAAAAAAAGCGGGCTTAACAACTTCCCTTGAGACTCTTTCCTTTTTGTGCAACACCAATGAAGTGCATTTTTTTACGAGTAAATACACGAAGTGCAAAAGTTGAAACTGATTCATTTTTCATTTAAGCTATCAGTCGTGTTTGTTTTGAGGGTAAACAGAAAATAGATTGACAATACAAATACAGTCATGTGAAAAAAATGAAACGCAATATTACCGTTTGTTTAGCACGAAAACATGCATGGCATCCATGGCATGATAGAGTCTAAAAAAAGTGTGGAAGTGGTAAGTTTCCATCCACTTTCTATGCCGCTTATCATCACCTCAGGTCACGGGGGTATGCTGGAGCCTATCCCAGCTAACTTCAGGTGAGAGGCGGGGTACACCCTGGACTGGTCAGCTACTTAAGTTTAGAAGAATACAATTCAACGCCAACTGGGTAGCTTGTTAGTTTACCACTTTGTGTTGTTTTCGGGTAAACATTTGGACTAACAGGCTGCACGGTGAACGAGTGGTTAGCACGCAGGCCTCACACCTATGAGACCTGAGTTCAATTCCACCCTCATGTGTGGGTTTTCTCCGGGTACTCCGATTTCCTCCCACATTCCAAAAACATGCTAGGTTAATTGGTGACTCCAAATTGTCCATAGGTATGAATGTGAGTGTGAATGGTTGTTTGTCTATATGTGCCCTGTGATTGGCTGGCGACCAGTCCAGGGTGTACCCCGACTCTCGCCTGAAGACAGCTGGGATAGGCTCCAGCACCCTCGTGAGGATAAGGAGTAGAAAATGAATGAATTTGGACTAACAACTGAACACGGTAGTGAAAAAACCTACAAGGAAGTGGCAATGATCATCTTTGCAATAAGTCCAAATGTACTAAATGTATACAAATAGGTCTGTGAATAGGGTACCTTATTAGGACGTATTAGTAGATGAGGAGTGGGGATTAGAATAATAAACACTGGCAGCACTTATTGTAACAGTTTTGTGCCTGTTTGCGGTGTTGAGAAGTGCTAAAAGGAGTCCTGTTGTTTGTGCCGAGCTATGCAGACCATCTGGATGGGATCCATCACTTTTCTCCTGAGTGAGTCCTCAGTGGCCTGATATGGTGGGGGGGAAAACAAAAAACAAAAACTGTAAACGCAGCCAAATACAGGCTAGACATGTTTTGGTTAACGGTAGAAAGAACGGTAGAATCAATGGATTCTGCACAAAAATTTTTTTTTTTTCTTCAGGGGAGGCAAGTAGTTCCAGATTCAAAAAGAGGAACACTATTGGACCATCTAATGTCAGTTTAATGTTTGGATGTGCCGACGCCAGTAGAACAGTCAAATCATATATGGCTATAATAAGTACTTCCAGATAAAAGAAGAGGAACACAACTGGACCATTTAACCATGCAGAGCTGAAAGTTTTGACCTTCTCCAAGGTAGTGTAGGCCTCTTTTTTCCCCTCAGAATGTCAAAGCCTGATGTGTTCTCAGCAGGAACTAAGCTAAACAAAAGTATTGTCCACAAAAACAACCCCCCCCTCTCCCCGCTTGCCCCCCAACACACACACAAACACACACAGAGGCACCTGCCCATGCATGAACAAGAACGTTTTTGACTTTGTGGAGTATTTAGAGCCAAGAGGTGTCATAATAGACTTTATACCACATGTGTGGCACTTCCTATGGGTAAACCGACTTGAAGAGTGATATTCAAAATAATAGCACAGACCACACAGTAGGGGTGTATGTTTGGGCACATTTTCACCCTTCAACAAATACACTGCACAGGGTTTCCGTTTTATTCACATGGCAGTAAAATTAATTTGTGACATCTTGCATGGGTTGTGCTTTGGAGACATGCTAGCATACATGGAGTACAGATACATGGAGTTTGCATGTTCTCCCCATGCATGTGTGGGTTTTCTCCGGGGACTCCGGTTTCCTCCCACATTCCAAAAACATTAATTCATTCATTCATTTTCTACCGCTTATCCTCACGAGGGTCGCCGGAGGGTGCTGGAGCCTATCCCAACTGTCTTCGGGCGAGAGGCGGGGTACACCCTGGACTGGTCGCCAGCCAATCACAGGGCACATATAGACAAACAACCATTCACACTCACATTCATACCTATGGACAATTTGGAGTCACCAATTAACCTAGCATGTTTTGGGAATGTGGGAGGAAACCGGAGTACCCGGAGAAAACCCACACACGGGGAGAACATGCAAACTCCACACAGAGATGGCCGAGGGTGGAATTCCAAAAACATGCTAGGTTAATTGGCGACTCCAAATTGTCCATAGGTATGAATGTGAGTGTGAATGGTTGTTTGTCTATATGTGCCCTGTGATTGGCTGGCAACCAGTCCAGGGTGTACCCCGACTCTCGCCCGAAGACAGCTGGGATAGGCTCCAGCACCCCCCGCGACCTTCGTGAGGATAAGCGGTAGAAAATGAATGAATGAATGAATGATAGCAGTCATTCTTTTCAACCAATCTTGCTCAAATTCTACAGACGTGTGCTTATCAGTCCCCTAACGGGATGTACCAAGTTTGGTGGTGATTCTGTTTTAATCCGTGTGACAAATTTCAAGTCAAATCAACATAAGGTGGATTAATAACAGCGCCGCCATGTGGTGTAGTTTTTATAAAAACAATAGCCCAGGCAACACAATAAGAATCAGTTCAGGAAAATAAGACCTAGTTTGACTGCATCTGTGGGATGTTAATAGCGGAAAAATATTTTGGTGTCCGTGCAGCAACCTTTGCAGGGCCCTCATGTTCACACAAAGATCAGACGGATAGTT
Organism: Doryrhamphus excisus; assembly: GCF_037039965.1. NCBI lineage: Eukaryota > Metazoa > Chordata > Actinopteri > Syngnathiformes > Syngnathidae > Doryrhamphus > Doryrhamphus excisus. The sequence goes on along the minus strand of NC_136368.1, from coordinate 16,010,145 downwards.
TCTCATCAATTCACCCTCCAAAGGAAGTGACTGCCATAACCGCTTCAGACAGAAGTGATAAAGGAGCACTTGAAGTTGTACGATTGTGCCGGGCGATATAAATCTGTGTGGCGAGGACGGACTCGGCCACCAATAGCGGGACATTTGAGGGATGGGGATGAAGACGCAGGAGGGGCTAAGGGAGAAAAGGTGGAAGAAGAAATGGCACCTCCAGTATGGTTTAGATGTGACAGATTGGCGAGCGCGTCGAGGGAGACTGTGAGAGAGGAGCTAATGATCTCCATCTGTCTTGGAAAGGCTGGGAGAGAAGAGCATCGCTTGGCTTTGGGAGTAAAAGGGGGGGAAACAAACACACATGATTTGCAGCGATCAGCCTGGCAGCGTGTGAAGTGACTGGCTTCATTTGAGTCACCGTCGCACAGAGGAGCTTTTGGAACAGCGCTTCAGTCGCGCTGATGATTGCCTGCTCTTTAACCAGAGCGTACATTGCAGCGTATTTGTTAGCGTACGCTTACTTTAGCCTCTCGTAGTGTGTCAGTATTTACCCAATGAAGCATCACTTGTCTTAGCATCCTGATGATCAAATGCGGCTCATTGCTTATCAAAGTTAAGGCTGCATGCACATTTAGATGCATGTGTTTTCAATCAGCTGCACGGCGGCCATACAGCTACACTCTTAAAAATGCGGGGTTATTTTTTTGACCCAATCGCTGGGTTGAGCCTGTTGGGTCATTTAATTGGGTAATTTTTTATTGAACTGGGTATTCTGAGAACCCAATTCGCTGAGTTATCTCTGTTGGGTGCTAAGTTATTTGCTGCTGGGTTGTGATTTCCATTATATTGTGCTGGGTTATTTTGGATAACCCAAAGCGTTGGGTAGAATTTTGGACACGCGCAACAAAGCATCACCCACAAACTTACTTCGTTCAGACCGCACATTTCATCTGAGGAGACAAATTTCAGCACGGAGCAAGGTTTGTTACATGCCCACTATTGTTTTACCGTAGAATTGACTTTATATAAAGCTTCATAAAGTTGCTAAAATGTAAGTTCTGTTACTGGTTAAAATAACCCAACGCAAGGTTGGTCCGATATTTAACCAGCATTGGGTTGGGAAACAACACAGATTGGGTTGTTTTTAACACAGCATTTTTAAGAGTGTAGGAGACCCGGGTTCAATTCCCAGTTTCCTCCCACATTCCAAAAACATGCTAGGTTAATTGGTCCGATATTTAACCAGCATTGGGTTGGGAAACAACCCAGATTTCATTCATTCATTTTCTGCCGCTTTTCCTCACGAGGGTTGCGGGGGTGCTGGAGCCTATCCCAGCTGTCTTCGGGCGAGAGGCGGGGTACACTCTGGACTGGTCGCCAGCCAATCACAGGGCACATATAGACAAACAACCATTCACACTCACATTCATACCTATGGACAATTTGGAGTGGCCAATTAACCTAGCATGTTTTTGGAATGTGGGAGGAAACCGGAGTACCCGGAGAAAACCCACGCATGCACGGGGAGAACATGCAAACTCCACACAGAGATGACCGAGGGTGAAGGGTGGAATTGAACCCTGGTCTCCTAGCTGTGAGGTCTGCGCGCTAACCACTCGACCGCCGTGCCGCTTGGGTTGTTTTTAACCCAGCATTTTTAAGAATGTAGGAGACCCGGGTTCAATTCCCGGTGTCCTCCCACATTCCAAAAACATGCTCGGTTAATTGGTGTCTCCAAATTTTCCAGAGGTATGAATGTGAGTGTGAAGGAGGAAAACCAGAGTACCCGGAGAAAACTGGGGAGAACATTCAAATTCTACACAGAGATCCCAGATCTTCCCAATCTGAATGTGTAGCCTACATTCTAACCAGTCAACTGTCAGACCATTTCCCATTGACACATGGACATTATACGTACACTAGCAACGATAAACCAATCAGAGAACATGACGTAATAATAAGTACACTAAGTACGCTTAACATCCAACACGCTTCCGAGGTTGCAAAACACCAAGTTTTTTGTTTTGTCTTCTGGAAATGATTAAAGCGTCCCATCCCACGGTGTCTAAGTGACACAGTATAGAAGTAATGAACCAGGCTCTGATGACAATTTTAAAGCCTCCAAAGACCGTCTGGCCGCCACCCTCATAACGCACATTCCCTAATTGAGTGTTAATTGGGTGCTAATCATGGAACACATTCTCCCAGTGAGACACCCCCCAGATGTCATGAGATGAAGGTGCGTGGAACAGAACACTCAAGACATATGCAAGGGATCCAGCTTTCAGGGTTAAAGCCGGCATCTGTTTCAGCATTGATGAGTTGCGGCGACAAATAAACACAAACTGTTATGTTCGATGCGTCCTCCCTTCCTTTTACAGGTATACAAAAAGACTGAAGCTGAAAACGGGAGGCGCAGCATGACTATCATTAAATGGCCAGCCCCGTAGAACAAACAGCACTTTGGAAGACCCCCAATATCAATTAAAATATATGATGGTGCTAATTAACAACCACATAGGATAAAGTGTCGCACGTTATGGTCGCAGTCTTGGGTAAACTCTTTAATGGTCCAAATTAATGAATGTCTACAATAGGAGCCTGTGAGTGCATCTTTGATCATTTGTGTTTTATTAGCATGTGTCCAAATCCAAATACGCAATGAGACAATTTTCACTGAAATTTGTAGAAAACAGGGTTCCTAAAGATTTGACATTTAAAATTCCAGACTTTTTCCAGACTCCAACAATAAATATGTATCATTAGCACTGCAACAATCAATTGAAATAATTGTAAATATCCTCTGATTTGAAAAAGACATGAGCTTTGACTTTGGAAAACCATGATCAATATTCAGATTAAGATTAAGATATGCCTTTATTCGTCCCTCAGTGGGGAAATTTGTAAATATTCAACATGTTGATTTGGTCTGTCTGTAGGACCAGACCAATGACTTGATTAATTGAAACAAGATTCAGATTAATCCAAAATAATGCTTAGTTGTACTCTTTGTATCATACAAAATAAATTGTAGAAGAAATGGTTTGTTTTCATGATTCTGTATATGTATGCTATTATGTCACCATATAATTTCCAGGAGGCTGGCCTCACAGCTAGGAGACCTGAGTTCAATTCCAACCTCGGCCATCTCTGTGTGGAGTTTGAATGTTCTCCCCGTGCACGAGTGGGTTTTTTCCGGGTACTCCGGTTTCCTCCCACATTCCAAAAACATGCTAGGTTAATTGGCGACTCCAAATTGTCCATAGGTATGAATGTGAGTGTGAATGGTTGTTTGTCTATACGTATGTGCTTTGTCATTGGCTGACGACCAGTCCAGGGTGTACCGCGCCTTTCGCCCGAAGACAGCTGGGATAGGCTCCAGCACTGCCCAACGACCCTTGTGAGGATAAGTGGTAGAAAATGAATGAATAATTAACATATAATATAATGTAGCTAATCAAAACCGTTGGAGGAAGATACCCTACCACTCGCCCACAGACAGCTGGGGTAGACTCCAGCATACCCACGACCCTAGTCAGGAGAATCGGTAAACAAAATGGATGGCTGGATCTTTGACATACAAAAGAATCTAATCACACTAATCACCACTGACGTCCCATCCATCTGACCCCATATTGACGTGAAATTCCATTTCCATGCATGCAAAACACCCGGTGTCTCTTATCTTTACCACATCCACACATTATTTAGCACATACCTTTAGGGGACTGAGAAGTTTTTCAAATGTCAGCAAGATTGGGTGAAAAACATCCCTACCATCAAGCGAGACTTGGCAACTAATTATCCATAAGTCATTGAACAGTATTATACGTATGGTAGCATGGATTCCAAAACATTTTGACCACAACCTATAGGGGGCTCCACAAATTTACATTTACGCTGAATGAGTTGGTGTTTTGACATGCATATTATAATTTTTATATTTTATGAGTATGTTGTCATGTAAAATTACACCAAATTACACCTCTCCCCAACCTCTAATGCATCCTGCTGTTATATAATTATATATATATATATATATATATATGCATCCAAGCGTAATATACTGTGTGCTGGATGGCAATTTAGGCCACATTAACCACTATGTACACTATGTATCTTTTCCGTTTATTTCAAACTCATTAGGTCATCATCAAAGGAGGATAGTAATAACTGTGTAGTAAACATCAGCACACATACTAGATGCAACCTATCCTCGCAGGTGTGTTTGTTTCGTGCACCTGCACATGCCTTTGTTTGCACTAAATACCATATGCATGCATCCGTGCGTGTAACAGCTGCAAGTAAGGGACAAAGTTTCGGTTACACCTGCCCCCCCCCCCACTCCACCACCTACTCCCCACCCCCGAAGCCACTTGTCACCTTGGACTCTGGCAGGCAGGTGTGTTTTTGTTGTCTAACCGCCGCTCTCAGGCAAAGCACAGAGCTGTCTCCTTTTAGCAAGCACGGATCCCTCTGAAAAGAAGCAGTGCAGCCCAAGCGCCCGTGTATGGGATTTGTTAGCATGTGTGGAGAGAGGCTGATGAGGTGGATGAATGTCACTTATTGTCAAAGTCATCATACTCTGACGCGGAAAGACAGGATGTCGTGTCTGACTTGTTTCCCCCTGACAACCGCAGCTCGAAAACCAGGGGTGTTCAAACTTTTTGCACTGAAGGATTTCGTTGATTTCATTCATTTTGATCCATTGTTGTGGCCGTCTACATGCGTTGTTTACATGCTCTGTGGAACAATGGACAGGCGAGTGATTGTGAGGTCTGATTTTTTTTGAGGAGGCGTTTTTGAAATGCAAATATATTTAATCCTTTCAACGCAAATGGTTTTCACAAGACGAAGTGGAGGGTAAGTCATCGTTGATGCACTACACTGCTGATGGTGATGTCATACAACTTTTTAGATAGATAGATAGATAGATAGATAGATAGACAGATAGATAGATAGATAGATAGAGCGATAGAGCGATAGAGCGATAGAGCGATAGAGCGATAGAGCGATAGATAGATAGATAGATAGATAGATAGATAGATAGATAGATAGATAGAGCGTGACAGATAGATCGATCAATAGATAGAGCGATAGAGCGAGCGAGATAGAGCGATAGAGCGATAGAGAGCAAGCGAGCGATAGAGCGAGTGAGCGAGCAAGATAGAGCGATAGAGCGATAGAGCGAGCGAGACAGAGCAAGCGAGCGATAGAGCAAGCGAGATAGAGCGAGCGAGCGAGATAGAGCGAGCGAGCGAGAAAGAGCGAGCGAGCGAGAAAAAGCGAGCGAGATAGAGCGATAGAGCGATAGATAGACAGATAGACAGATTTTCTATATTGCACAATAACACAGCAGTGAAATTGCCAACAAAATGTAATTGCCTGGCTCCCGTATAATTATAAATAATAAATAATAATGTGGAGAATAAATAGATGACATCAAATATGAACAATGTACAGCGTAAACAGTAATTTGTACAAATAATTTAAATAATTTAGAATAAATAATAATAATTTAAAGTTTTGGTTGTGCGTGTGGGGCAGGTAGACTTCAACACTTATTAATTTGGCATAACAGCCTTAACCGTTTTCAATGATACGTAATGCCGGTGGTGTCATGTGATACGTGCTGTAATCTGGGGCGACAGTCATGGGTCATCAGGGTAAACAACAGGGGGCTCAGAACACATCCCTGGGGTGAGCCGGTGTTCAGGGAGATGACGATGGATGTGTTGTTGCCCACTCTGACAAACTGGGTTGTCAACAAAAACTGAACTATCCCTTTAAATGGCCTATTTACTCTCTATTATATCTACTGTATAGGTAACAAAAGTGTAAAAGTGACTATGGGGGGTTAATTTCTGTTTAGAGGGCTCTAATAATGTTAAAAACTATATTTAGAACATCATAAACAGGTTTATGCTCTCACTATGCAAATATTTGATTTATAAATAAGAAATCCTACTTTGCAGAAATTCACTTATCACAGCCAGCGACCCAATTAACTGGGATTAACAAGGGATTACTGTATTAAGGTTAAAAATAACACCAAAACAGTAAACTTGTGTCAGCAGTTTCTTACATATCACATGACACCACCGGCATTACGTATCATTGAAAACAGTTAAGGCTGTCACGCCAAGTTAATTTTACACCCATATTGTGGATTTTAATCCAATAAATTAGGCTGCTAACTGAGAATTTTGGCAAGTTATTTTTTTCGAGTCATGTTGTTCCCATTTTGAGCACACTTTTTTGATGTGTGATATTCCCACTTGCCCACCGTGCGACCGTGTTTCAGTTTTGTTCATCTTGCTTTCTGTGTCACTAAATAAATTAAAGTACTGTTGTTGCACACCTACCATGTTTGTTTGTTTATCTGAGTGTTTTAGCCTTTTTCTTTGAGATGGAAAAAAAACATCTCTTCATTTGTAGGGATCTCCATTTTGCTGCGCTCTAAAAAAAACACACATTCAACGATTAGTTGACTATGGACATAATCCAACCAATCAGATTAGACTACAAAAGCCCTTATGATTATTATTTTACATTAGCAGGTGGATTTATGTAGTGTGTTTATATCTGTTGTATATATTAATGTAGTGGCTGGTAAGTACATACACTATATTGAGAAGTAGGTTGGGGTTGATCCCCCTTTGTAGTGATAATAGGTAATTTACTGATCAATCAGAGCGCTAATACAGACAGCTGATATAATGGAGGTGTTAATGTGGTTATCGCCTTCTTTGTTACCAACCTCTTTCTATTTATTCTCTCATCTTTGATTCGCTCCTTTCCCCCGCCTGATTCGCTCCTTCCCCCCGCCGGTTCTTTTAATTTAATTTCAACTTTCTACCTCATTGTCTTTTTTATATTCTCTCCAGTCACTCCCTCGCCACTTTACTCCTACCAGCAATCTCACAGGTCAATATTTAAATCTCTTTTCATTATGGCAGAAAAGCAGGATTGTCAAGTAGGTAGGTAGGTATCGCCATCCTCTGCAGAATCCCAACATTCTAGTTGTCCAAACCATCTCAGTCTGGCCTCTCTGATTTTATCTCCAAGGCCTCTAACATGTAATGTCACTCTGGTGTACTCCTTCCTGATCCTATCCATCCTGGTCACTCCCAATGAGAACCTCAGCATCCTCATCTCTGCTACCATAAGTTCTGCTTCCTGTCTTTTCTTCAGATGCCCCATCTTGTATTAAATACGTTTTGTTTGTTCATGTTTAGTTTTTCAATATCAATATCTGACACCTAAATGGTGGGCCAAAAATGGTACCTTTGGAAAAATGTAACATTTTTCTGTAAGTGCAATTTAAAACACTTCCGCAAGATCAAGCAACCATACAATAATAATTCAACTTCTCCACTGCACAGACTTAGCATGTTTGCCTACAGTGTACTGTTAAAATCTGTAAAAAAACAAGCATCACTGAACATATTAGTCGGAATGAAACACGAACAAACAACTACTGGAGGATAACAAGACACAAAGGAGTCTGGCGTAACTTTCAGTGGATCCGGAACAGAGAAAAATTGTAGTTTCTTTAGGCCACCATTCTTATTGAATGTACACTCTAAAAATTACTGGGTTATTTTTTCAACCCAAACGCTGTGTTATGAAATGTTTAACCCCATAACGGCTTATTTAGCTGGGATTTGGGCTATGACACTACAACTTCCGGTTTATTTTAACAACACATCTGCAGGGTTATGAAATTTGACTCAGTTCAAACCATATTAATTCATAGACTTATAATTTATTCTATCAATTGCGGTTATTACGATTAGTTTGTATGTTGGTTGTTAAATCGACAAAAAATTTGTGTGGAATAATCAATTACTAAAATACTTGTTAGCTGCAGCCCTAAAAGAGAAATGATATCGTTATTTCATTGTTTATTTTAGTATCGCAGTAGAAGCAAGTGATATATACACTTCCTCGAAGACACCGTCTTAATTCCCCGTCTAATTGGAGTCATGAACAGGAGCTAATTAGTTAACCTCTGCTGCATTAGACACCTGCTCCAAATTAGCAAGCCTAAAGATGTCACAACTAAAGAGGAGAGACAAAAAAAGGAGATGTTCAGTGAAGAGGAAGCCTGCTGCAAAGTCTGCAATTGACCATGTGACTACTACCTTACAGACATGAGACAATCCCCAAATTTCAAGTAAATACTGTGATCAAAGTGCTGCAGCTGATTAGAACACACATCCTGTTGCAAACTATCAGATGTTCCTTGCAGACCTTCATTGACAAGATCCTCGTGTGCACAAGGCCTAAGGAGTTTTGTCAAGGGAAGCAGATGCAGTGTGAGATTATACGCCTTTCTGCATATGACCTTCTAGGGGAAAAAAAAAAAAAATCCCAGAAAAGGAAGTCAGAGCTTGTTTCCAACACTGATAATGTTTAAAAGGGATGGAAGGTCTCAGGATAATTTCAGGAGAAGGAAAAAGAACAAATGCAACACACCTGGTCCAAAAAGAAAGAGAAGGGCTTTGTGTTATTAGGCCCGGTGTGGTAAAATCCCTCAGAATTCACATTAAGAATGAAAAATGGCTTATAAAGACGACATTACAAGACGTGTCGCTTCAGGGAGAAGGATTTAGAATTTATGACAAAGAAAAAGGTGAACATGAAAGAAAACCATTGTCCTTTAAAAGATTATAGGAGGAAGCGCATTGTCTTGACTGCAAGAAGGGCAGAAGAAACTCTCTGTGGTCGTCGTCATGCGTATTCATTTTTTGATTATTGTGGGCCAAACCTTTTATGCCATTATCCTACAATGACTATCACAATGAGTATCCCGTTGTGTTGTTTGCTAACTTGCAATCTAACTCTGTGTGATAGCCATAGATGGGAATTACAGCGTTTAAATAAACTGCGTTACTGTAGCAGGGGAGCGTAATGCAATAGTTACTTTTACTGGTAAGTACTTACTTTTGTAGTGCATTTTGAGAAGTAACTAGTAACTATAACTAATTACTTTTTTAAAGTAACGTGCACAACACTGGTGATAGCTGCATCTTTTTAGGTCACCGGTGTGTGTGAATGACAGGAAGAAAAGCTTGTTCAGGGAGAAGTTGCACATATATAGTACCATAACAAGACTCCTTTTTGGTGAAAACATATTGTCCTTACTGTATAGGTCTCATTTTATAGGTTTCATTGGAAGACGGGCAATCAGATATGGAGGTATTCATTTTCTCGGTCCAAACATTTGTTGATTTACGCAGCAATAGTTTGTGCAACAGGACTCCAGGTGATATGGTTATCAAGAAGCACTGACTTGTCGAAACTTGTCCCAATATCACATGCTACGCTGCATTGCTATAATTAATTACTATAATTGTCGTTGTAGTGAATAAAATGATGCCAAACTCAACTTGCCGTGTGTTTGGATGGTGCTTTAACACCTTTGTATGGTACCCTTGTATGTACACCTTGTACAGTTCCTTCCCTGGTGTGACAGATAGTGGTTTATTTCATCCGTTGCAGGGGTATGCTGGAGCCTATCCCAGCTGACATATCGCTAGACTGGTAGCCAGCCAATCACAGGGCACATATAGACAAACAACCATTCACACTCACATTCATACCTATGGACAATTTGGAGTCGCCGATTAACCTAACATTCATTCATTCATTTTCTACCGCTTATCCTCACGAGGGTTGCGTGGGGCGCTGGAGCCTATCCCAGCTGTCTTGGGGCGAGAAGCGGGGTGCACCCTGGACTAGTCTCCAGCCAATCACAGGGCACATATAGACAAACAACCATTCACACTTTGAACTATGACATCCTTCATGTTCTTTTGTTAAATCCTATATGTAATATATGTATTTCTTCCCGACTAAGTCTTCTTCTACAAAGATAAATCACACAAAGGAACTAGAATAAAATAAAAATAGTGGAAAAAAAATTAAGTGAAAAAAAACAAACTTTAATAAAACTAAAATAAAGCAAAATCCATCCATATTCTGTACTACTCATCCTCACGAGGGTCGCGGACATGCTGGAGCCTATCCCAGCCCAGAGGCAGGGTACACCGCCAGGGCACATATAGATAAACAACCACTGACACTCACATTCATACCTATGGACAATTTGGAGTGGCCAATTAACCTAGCATGTTTTTGGAATGTGGGAGGAAACCAGAGTACCCAAACAAAAACCCACGGGGAGAACATGCAAACTGGATTCGAACACAAAGTGAACCATAGCGGGCACTAACTATTTATGTTTTTTGTTCTAAACTACATCCTGACCCTGCACGTTTTTCCTTACAAGGTATTTCTTTTCCACAGTATATGACCTTCCATTGCAGCAGGCAAGTGGCTGGTTGCTATGCATATTTACCAAGCACATTTCAAATGTAATCTCAGGCCTGAGAGCATAAGTGTCATGTCTAATGTGTAATGTCACTTGTGGCGTTACGGTGCCAGAAACGACCTTCAGGCCATGGGGGAAATGTCGCAGAGAGCTCCCGATGGACCGTGTGCAAAAGAATAAAGATTTTTAATTGCTGCACACACTCGGAAGAAAAAAAAAAAAAAACTTCAAAAGACAGAATTGTGATGTTAATTTTGCTCATGCTCCAGTAGCAGCTCTATAGACCTAGATAATGATAATAAGCAAGGAGAGAGAGAGAGAGAAGGGTGGGTGTGTGGGCGGAGCGGCATAGGTCAGCCAAGATTAATTGTGGGGGGGATGTAAATTTCATTCGTCACATGCAGATTGATGTCAGTTTTAATTGAATTAAAACAATGCGAACGCCGCTCGGCTTGGAGCTCAGGAGGATGGCTGCAGAATGGTGATGGAGTGACGTGGGGAACACTTAAGAGAAGGGGTGGAGGGTGGAAAGGACACACACAGAGAAAGATTGGCTTTGGGTGGTGGGAGGAACAGGAGAAGTTGACCGAAGACTAATGAGCTGTCGTGCTCCACCCAAGTGTACGAATACTACACTTTGATGGTCGACAGTGGAATCAAAGCGTATGAAATTGTTTCAACATACATGCCACATAATGTAAATAGTCTAAATAATTCATTAAAAACTACAGAGATGGGGGAAAATATGGAAAAACACATTTCCAAATTAAATTGCAGTATTTGTTCCCTGAACGTGTATTCATTTATTCTCAATTGTCAATTATGCTCATTTTGTAGCATGTCTGTTGGCTGCACTGCTTCCATTAGTGGAGGTGAGTTTTTTTTTTTTTGTCCAATCAGCATTAAATGTGTTACCACATGTCATGCCTTCATATTCATTTGCTGTTTCTTTAACCAATCGGATTTCAGATAATATAGATATATATATTCTCAGCCTCCCTGGGAAAGTCTATTCCAGGGTGCTGGAGAGAAGGGTACCGTTGGTCAAACCGGAGGCCCAATGCGGTTTTCGTCCTGGTCGTGGAACATTGGACCAGGTCTACACCCTCACAAGGATGCTTGAGGGTGCATGAGGGTGCATGGGAGTTTGCTCAACCAGTCTACATGTGCTTTGTGGACCTGGAAAAGGCCTTCCGTGTCCCTTGTGGTGTCCTTTGGGGGGTGCTCCGGGAGTACGGGATTGGGGGCGCGCTACTACGTGCTATCCGGTCCTCGTACAAACAGTGCAGTAGTCTGGTTCGCATTGCCAGTAGTAAGTCGAGCCTGTTTCCGGTAAACGTTGGCCTCCGCCAAGGCTGCCCTTTGTTACCGATTCTGTTCACAATTTTCATGGACAGAATTTCTAGGCGCAGCCAACAAGGTGGGATTGAGGGAGTCCAGTTCAGGGGCCTTAGAATCTCATCTCTGCTTTTTGCAGATGATGTGGTTCTCATGGCCTCTTTGAGCTGTGACCTTCAGCGTTAATTGGGACGGTTTGCATCTGAGTGTGAAGTGTCTGGGATGAGACTCAGTACCTCCAAATCAGAGGCCATGGTTCTCAGTCGGAAAAGGGTGGAGCGTTCCTTCCGGGTTGGGAATGAGGTCCTGCCCCAGGTGAAGGAGTTTAAGTATCTCGGGGTCTTGTACACGAGTGAGGGAAGGCGGGAGCGTGAAGTCGACAGACGGATCGGCGCAGCCTCGGCAGTAAAATGGATGAATGGTTGGATGGATGCATTTGCGCTTCAGACAGCAGCGGATGCGACTAGAGGGACCCAGTAGAGGTGGATAAACCCGTTTTTCAGTTTTCAGGTAGTATTAAATGCGTTGTGAAATACAAAATGTGAGTTGTGGATATCAGACATAGCATATTGACTTTATTTGGCTGGACATAAGCTATGAAAATAAATGTTACCAAAATGAGTAGCTCTTGGCCGTTTTCATTTTGTATAAGTACCTCTCACAAGAAAAATTGGAATCGGCCAATTCATGGATTTGATCGGAACATCCCTATCATATATATATATATATATATATATATATATATATATATATATATATATATATATATATATATATATATATATATATATATATATATATATATATATAAGCCAATGTGCTTATCAGAACATTACCAAAATGCTGATATCCACAACTCACCTTTTGTATTTCACTACGCGTTTAATACTACCTGAAAACTGAAAAGCGGGTTTATCCACCTCTGCTGGGTCCTTCTAGCCGCATCCGCTGCTGTTTGAAGCACAAATGCTGCGGACTCCGATATCTAAAATGCTCGTTTCAAGGGCGGAGCAAACGCTATCTCGTCACTCTCGTCGCGCGTCACACATCATCCGCATTCCGACACACAATTAAAGTTCCTCCTGTACTAAAAGTGCTCCATAATGTCTGCCTGCTCTCAAATCCGTACTGAGGCGGTACTCATCTCTGGATTTTGCCTACACTCGCAAAGTACAGCGACTTGGGACGGCAGCTTTAGCGGCTGCCTGACAGATGATCACATCGTGAGCCTCAAAAACTCATCACACCCTGCCAAGTGCTCGCCCCTCAAATGCCACACCAATCTAAAGCTTTTTACAGCGCCACACCGTTGAGATATTTTTTGTGGCACGTTTTGAAGGGTGAAAAATCCATGTCACTCTCACAAAGATATCGACCGATACCGATGGTAATGATAATACAATCAGTTGGACTGGTAGGAAGCTTTCAGCTTCACACACACACACACACACACACACATTATGTGTTATAAAATGCTATGCCACATTACTCATACAGTATGTGGGCTCAGTGTGTTTGCTGTATATGCATGTAGGAGTGAGGGAAAAGTCAACTTCCTTCCTCCCCTGCTGAGTGACAATTTCCTCAGGTGTGATTGGATCCTCAATTTGCCCACGGGGGGACAATGGAAACCACACATTCACACCCCAACATATAGACGGTTTCAGTTGTGAGCACCTCTTATCTTGTACACTACTCTCATATCAGTGCCGACCACTTCCTCTCGATCCGTTTGGCCCCCGCCTTCAACTTCATGGATCAGGGGCAACACCATCATGTTCATCTTTACTGGACTTACATGAGAAGATACAAGATTTCACACTGCCTGCTATCTTGGTAAAAATCATGGAAAGCGGTATTCAAACACATGCACACAAGCTATAATGTTTTATAATGCCTCCTAAAGGTGACCTCATAGGCGTGCAGCCTTTTACTGCAATGAAGCAACGTCCCGGGTCACCTCAACTTCCCAACACACACACACACACACACCGATGCACAGCTTATATGCATGCCTGATGCCCGAGCAGAGCCCCGAAGAGACAAGGGCAATCAAGGTACTGTGATGTGTGACGCATGACTTGCTCATGTCATGGAGCACCTATGGAATAAGTTTTATTATCACATACTACAGTATTAATTGGGCCTGTACCCTAGAAACCGCCCATGAATGATACGGGAAAAGGCCGAAATGATACTGTGTCAAAGCCCAGGGCAGCGCACAAGCGTGAACACACAGCGTTTGTTTTGCTGCCGTCTGTGCTCTGTCAACATGTCAGCGGTTGATATTCCCAGCGAAAGACAAATAGGGAAAATAGCAAACAGAATATTAGAAATTGAACGTTTTATCACCATTAATGAGGAAGACACTCTTGAAATTATCGAAAAAACTAAAAATGCAAATATAAGTCGCAAAACCAAGGGCGACCTCAAGCATTTTTTTCTGAATGGCTTGCAATTGTTGTGTTTACACTGTTTAGATATAATACATGTAATAAACTGAACATTTTCTGGAAAAAAAATGGTCTTTTGATTAAATAGTACGTGATAATAAGCTCATGATTAAATAGTATGTGATAATTATAGGTTATCACGACCTTCGGTCTCGGGCTGATACTGACACTTGGGGGCATGATACTGGGCCTGATACCAGACAAACCATGTCATGATCTTATTATCACATATTATTTAATCATGAGCTTATCATCATGTACTATTTAATCAAAACACCATTTTGTTTCCAGAAAATGTTCAGTTTATTACATGTATTATATGTAAACAGTGTAAACACAACAATTGCAAAAATATTTCAACAATAATATTTTATCAACAGTCTTATCGTGTCAATGTCTGACAATTAATGTTCCATTAATCAAGTTTGGGTTTTTTGGTGACTGGAGAAGCACTAGGCACTAAGCACTCGTGCGCTGTTCTCTGATTGGTTGTTTCACGGGCACGATACCAGAGCAGCGCGCTCTGAACGGACAGCTACGGGGGCTGATACTGGACATGGTTAAACTCTATATTTTATCAGTATCACTGCCCTGGGCTTTGACACAGTATCATTTCGGCATTTTCCCGTATCATTCATGGGCGGTTTCTAGAGTACAGGGCCAATTAATACTGTAGTATGTGATAAGATCATCACATGGTTTGTTTGGTATCAGGCCCAGTATCACAATATTATGATAACCTAAAAGGAGCACCAAGTCGGGAATTACGGTTAATTTCTCAGACGACAGACCAGACGAGTTAAAAACCGATCTGGCTTGCATTTCCACCACAAGGCATTGATAGTTTCTATGTAAATAGCCATACATCATACCAGTGAGAGTTCATTATCCGTCAATTCAATGTGACACAGTAGCGTGCCGTGTGCTGACAGCTACTGTAAACAAGAAATATGGATTTGAATCCTCATTTCATCAAAATAAATTGTATTTTCCGACAATGCCGCGTTGACGAAAAATAATGATAAATTAATGAAGTCATGAAGAGATCATATACACGCATATACAGTACGTGGTTTACTCCTAAACACACTGTAGGTGTACCTATTGATGTGGCGAGTGACAAATAAACCTGCGGCTGCAAAGCACATCCTATTTTCCCTCTCACCGTGTATATCGTATACCTATACATTCTAAATGCATAACATCCACCGCCCCTTCTCACCTCGCCTATTCAACAATGCGAGGCGGATGATTCCTCCTCTCGATTTCGTCTTGCCCTCTCCACCGTTCCAATTCGCTACGCCAAACGCTACATTTACATTGGCTGTAACCTCAATCACCATTTTTTTTTTTGCACGTAGATATTTGTGTGCCGCAGATAAAACCAGCAAGTAGTGGGAAAAGGAGGGTGGGGGGAAATAACGGATAGAAAGGGACGCCTGAGGCATCCATCAAACCAAACGACTCCATTACAGTAAGTCCGACGGAGGCAAACGATAATGTGCGCTGTGATAAACACTAGTATAATAGTGTGTTTATAGTCCTGAACACACGCTTTCTGCTGGAAAACACTGGTGAAGAATACCGATAAGATACAGGAGCAAAACCACCTCTATATCGCCGCCCCTTCTTTCTATCACTACTTTTGGGTTATCAGTCACTTGCGCTCTCTTTATCCTTCCTCCGCCCGCTCTTGGTAATATTTTTATCCCAATAGAACGCAGAGGGGAGCCGCATATATCAGCCAAATGGAGACTTTTATCTGCTGTTAGCGGCACTGTAGCATTAGCGTGGCGGCGGCAGAATGAACTCAGGGAGGAACGGGCAACTGTTGAGTGGATGATTCACGGGCCTCATTGTGTACGTATACGGTACATATGTGTTCAGAAGGCCAACCGAAAGAGGTCTTGCTCATGGTCTTATTTCCTGAAACTGACAGACGGACTGCAAGATAGGCAAGAAAGACGAGTGACAACAATCTAAGTTCTGTAGGCAATTCAAATCGAGAACACTTGTAGGTGACACCGGACATATTCACAATAATTGGCTAATATTGTGTTGTGCTGAGTGGGATATGTTTTACTTGCAGTGATAGCCACAACATTTATCACATTAGCCACTGTTATGTGCTCGGATTCTGCCATGTTGAACTGTGTGCGAGGTCCTTGCCTAATGGACTACTTAAGTGCTGCCACCTAACGATCGGAGGTTTAAATTAAAACACGGGACATATTCAAAATAATTGGCTAATATTGTGTTGTGCTGAGTGGGACATGTTTTACTTGCAGTGATAGCCACAACATTTATCACATTAGCCACTGTTATGTGCTCGGATTCTGCCATGTTGAACTGTGTGCGAGGTCCTTGCCTAATGGACTACTTAAGTGCTGCCACCTAACGATTGGAGGTTAAAATTAAAACACCGGACATATTCAAAATAATTGGCTAATATTGTGTTGTGCTGAGTGGGACATGTTTTACTTGCAGTGATAGCCACAACATTTACCACATTAGCCACTGTTATGTGCTCGGATTCTGCCATGTTGAACTGTGTGCGAGGTCCTTGCCTAATGGACTACTTAAGTGCTGCCACCTAACGATCGGAGGTTTAAATTAAAACACCGGACATATTCAAAATAATTGGCTAATATTGTGTTGTGCTGAGTGGGACATGTTTTACTTGCAGTGATAGCCACAACATTTACCACATTAGCGCCCCCTAGGTGGCATGTCCGTTAGGAAATAGCACTGTCGCCATGAGCCCGAGGTTGGCTACAATGGAGCATATGGAGGAGGTTTTTGACTTTTTATTCTTTTTATACTTTTTATTTCCTGAAACTGACAGATGGACTGCAAGATAGGCAAGAGTGACAACAATCTAAGTTCTGCAGGCAATTCACATCGAGAACACTTGTAGGTGACACCGAGCATATTCACAATAATTGGCTAATATTGTGTTGTGATGAGTGTGATATGTTTTACTTGCAGTGATAGCCACAACATTTACCACATTGGCTGCTGTTATGTGCTCGGATTCTGCCATGTTGAACTGTGTTTATGTGTGAGGATGTGTGAGGTACTTGCCTAATTGACTACTTAAGTGCTGCCACCTAACGATCGGAGGTTTAAATTAAAACACCGGACATATTCACAATAATTGGCTAATATTGTGTTGTGATGAGTGGGATATGTTTTACTTGCAGTGATAGCCATAACATTTATCGCATTAGCCATCGGCAATGTCCTGGGGTTTTGCTGGGGTGTCCGATGTTCCCACTCTTCTTTTGTTGTTTTGTCTTATGTAAGATTCTGTGATTATATGTGTGGAAAAAAATCACTTATTGAATTGGTAACTGCTATGGCGTGGAGAAGGGGTAGGATTTAATAAGCTTTGCTTCTTCCTGCACCTTTTCAGACATGTGTAGTAATGAGGTGTTGTGTGTGTGCATGTATATATATATATATTTATATATATATATATAAATACATATTGTAAGTGTATTGTATTGTAAGTGTATATGTGAGAAACAATAATGTAACATAGTATGCATGTCTGAAATAAATTAAAAAGAAGAGGAGCTGGGACCGTCTGGTTGCAACGTCACTTGCTCCGCCTCCTCCAGACCAGTGACCAACATATGCATATATATATGAGTGACCAACATTTTTTTTCTTTAAATAGTAAATATTTCAATATTCCAGCACACATCTAACACATGTAGTATATCGTGGGCACTTCTCCAAAAGCATTTGGTCAGTTTCCAAACTGTGCAGCCATTTTTGAGGTTCCACTGCCATTCACAGCACAGTCCTTAAAGTGTGCTAAGAACATGTAAGTGGAGGCAAAATGAAACCAGCCAAAGGGTACACGTTTCTTTTACATTTCCATTAACCCAGGGAGAATCGGTGCTTGATTAAGGGTCCCATGCATCAGCCTGATCTGAGCGAATCCGTGTTTATGCCCGTTGTTAACCTCTATTACAAGCCTGACCTCGGCGCAGACGACGGCTCCGCTACTGCTTCTAATGGGCAGAGGGGAAGACGGCGAGGGGACTCACGGCGGATAGTGGTCGCGCCGAGGCAAAAGGGTTAAGGAGAAGACATGCGTGCGCTGCTCTATATTGAAAATCAGTTAAATGTAATGACCTCCTTCATCCTCCCCGCGTTCTGGAATGTACTGGTGCTCCTCTGATGCAGTTTGGACTTTTTTTTTCATTAGGGCAAGGTCGTTTTTTTAACAGGATGTGATAAAAGAAAAGTGCATAATCTCAAACCCATTTGATGGCATGATGATGTAGAGTCATTGGATGAAATGAGTCTGTGTGCTTGGGATGTGCACGTCCATCAGAAATCTCCAAAATGGAACGCTCCAGAGGTTATACAATTATGTACAACTTTTCAAATTGTACGCATCAAATTGGATAAGATTATGAATCTAATTCAAAAGGTTAATTCTAACTCATTTCCTTTTTTTAATTGACCTAAATATAGGACATTTCTGACATTTAACAATAATATTTTTTATGCAAAATCGGAATAACATAGCAAATTGCATTAAAAACAGATTTCTATGATTATGAATCTAATTCAAAAGGTTAATTCTAACTCATTTCTTTTTTTATCAACCTAAATATTGGACATAGCTGACGTTTAACAATAATATTTTTCATGCAAAATTGGAACAATATAGTAAATTGCATTAAAAACAGATTTCTATGATTATGAATCTAATTCAAAAGGTTAATTCTAACTCATTTCTTCTTTTATCAACCTAAATATTGGACATAGCTGACATTTAACAATAATATTTTTCATGCAAAATCAGAATAATATAGTAAATTGCATTAAAAACAGATTTCTTTGATGATATATTTTAAAATGAGCATCATAACGCCTCTGTTTGCTAACTTTCTAAATTGCACCACCTGTTTTTTTTTTGCATGTATACATCTAAGAAACCCTGAATATATATATATTAAAAAAAACATCTTTATCTGGCCTTTTTTAATGAACAAATACTGTAAGGTCAATCCAATAATAAGGATCAGTCTCAGTTATCAAAATATTGGTTGAGTGCTATGTCATTCTTACATTTTACAATGGGTATTTTCTGTTTAATATTTTCAAAATATTAATGTATTTTTTACAGAAACCATCATATTTAAAATATATATTCATAGAGGTGGTTAAAAAATATGACAGCGACTCATATCGAGTATTGCCGGGGATGCCTGTACTTCAATGCTAATTATTCCACGCGCTGAGTGAAAAGAAGCAATAATGGCATCCCCGCATCAACCTGCTGTATTAAAGCACAAAGGTGTCACATGTAATTACCTCCTCTAATTTGATGACTTATTACTTATCTGCCGCTTCTAGGTGTGCAAAAAGGCATGCAAGGGTACCCGCATATGCATGAAACAAGGGGAATAGGGTATTAAAAACAATGGGTGCTTTAATTCAATGGTTGCGTTCTGGCTAATTTGCTGTTTTTAATAGAATAAAGGAAGCGTGGAAAATAGATGCAGACTCACACTACAGCAGGGCCTAAAAGAACAGTCCTATTTCCGACAAGAAGGACTTTAATTAGCAACAAAAGCCCCTGCTGTTTTGAAATAATGAGATATTGTTTTGTTAAAAACTGCGGTGAGTGACAGCTGATGTCATGCTTCACTTTTGTATGACAACACATCACAGGACGGGTAATAAAACGGCTTTAGCTTTCGCTGACCTCCTTATGGTATCATTGCGTCCAATGATGAAATGTATTTATAGCGGAATAAAGATTTTATGACAACCATTATGATGGAACATGGAGGTCAGGCGAACTGGCTCTTTTCGCATTTCACATATAGCCAACATAGCAAGGGCTTGTGCGTTAAAATATAGGGGTGTGTATTGGCAACAATCTGGCGATATGATACATATCACAATACTAGGCTCATGATAAGATATATCACGATACTGTTAACAAGGCGATATTTTTTTTGTTTTTCTTGTAGTTAAAGACAAATGTAACAGTTAAAATGTAAAAATAAAAATAAATTAAAAAGAAAATATGAAATAAAAATAAAAATAAAAATAAAAATAAAAATAAAAATAAAAATAAAAATAAAAATAAAAATAAAAATAAAAATAAAAATAAAAATAAAAATAAAAATAAAAATAAAAATAAAAATAAAAATAAAAATAAAAATAGGAAAGCAGGAAGTGAACAAATGTAACAGTTACTGATTGTAAAAGTACCAGATGGAGGGATAGGATTTAATAAGCTTTGCTTCTTCCTACTCCTTTTGGACATGTGGAACTGTGAACTGATTATGTGATGCATTCAATTGTAATCTGATGCATGTTCAAATGAAATAAAACCATTACCATTACTTTTGTATCATCATTAATCAATCAGGAGTTGGACATGACCCCTTATTTCTTACATCCATCCGATCCACACGTTTGGACAAGAATGAAATTGAGAAGCTGATTTAAGCGTCAGCATGGCTGACCTACTGTAGAATAGGGAGCAGATCAGTGGCACAGTAAATTTCCTGACCTTGGCCTTTGCTCTTCAAGCTCTCTGCGTCGTGCAAGGGTTTTAATCTCGTGACTTTAATATTTCACCACACAGCACTTGGCTGACTGGAAACTGCAGCAGCGGGACGTTGCAGCAGTCCTCAGTGGTGCGCATGTTGTGTGTTTGCCATCAATTCATTGGCTCAAACACGCTGCATCAGTGGAACAAGCGCATTCATCCAGCAATAATTGCATCTCCCTATGCACAAATGAGGAAATCATCTTCTTACCAGTGACGCTGAGCTCCGTCGTTCTCCTGACTGCAAAGCCGCCAAACTGGACCTCACAGGTGTAATTTCCAATGTCGTCCTCCTTCACCTCCTGAAAAGACAGGAGGTCTCTCTTCTGGATGATGCTGGCTCGCCACTGCTTTGGATGGCATTCCTGGACATCAGAGGACAAACTTGTTCTACTCCCCATTCAGTAGTTTCCTATCATCAGCACTTAATCATCATTTGGACTTTTTAACACAATGACATAAGTGTTACCGTATTTACCCAAATAAGACGTTTTTTGGTTACTGTTGAAAAATTACACCAAAATATTTCCCTTGGTTAGCATACAATATTGTGTGCACATTAGTGTGTTGTTAATACATTGTTATTAATGTATTTTCATCACAAAACATCCTTATTAAACAAAGAACCGGAAGTCAGCTTTGTTGCCCGCCTATGAGGTCATTTCTACTGCTTATCCTCACAAGGGTCGCGGGGGTGCTGGAGCCTATCCCAGCTGTTTTCAGGCGAGAGGCGGGGTACACCCTGGACTGGTCGCCAGCCAATCACAGGGCACATATAGACAAACAACCATTCACACTCACATTCATACCTATGAGCAATTTGGAGTCGCCAATTAACCTAGCATGTTTTTGGAATGTGGGAGGAAACCGGAGTACCCGGAGAAAACCCACGCATGCACGGGGAGAACATACAAACTCCACACAGAGATGGCTGAGAGTGGAATTGAACCCTGGTCTCCTAGCTGTGAGGTTTACGCGCTAACCACTTGTCCGCCGTGCAGCCAAATATGGTTTTAAAATTGTAATTTTAAAAGAATACAACAGAGCAACAATACATCGCTCTAATACACCACAAGGACACAGAACAAAATACGAGTTAATATCAATCCATCCATTTTTTATGCCACTTATCCTCAGTAGGGCGTGGGTAAGCTGGAGCCTATCCCAGCTGACTTCGGGCGAGAGGCGGGGTACACCCTGGACTGGTCGCCAGCCAATCGCAGGGCACATTTAGACAAACAACCATTCACACTCACATTCATACCTATGGACAATTTGGAGTCACCAATTAACCTAGCATGTTTTTGGAATGTGGGAGGAACCGGATCTCCTTTCTGTGTGGCCTACATGCTAATCCCTAGGCCACCGATGTGTGGGTTTCCTCCGGGTACTTTGGTTTCCGCCCACATTCCAAAAACATGCATGTTGGGTTAATCGGCAACTCCAAATTGATCGGAATGAGCAGTTTAAAACTCTGATGGGAGCATCCGTAGTTACTGTATGGAATTTGTTATTATTTCAATCCCGAGTGTTTTAATGTACTATAAAGGGCTTTATTTTTACTTTAAAGGAGAAAAAGTAGTTGAGGTCAGTATAGTAAGTGCAACACTACATAAGGTCACAAAGGATAGTGAATGCTATTTGTTAGACTCCAAGACAAGATCTTCAGCTCTCTGGCTAAGGACATCGATGGCTTCGACGGATTCCATTCCACTGTTGCTCCCGGCATTGTCGGAATTCAATCAAAATAGCTCCATCGTGGTCCAAATAACTCCAGGTACCAGCGCTCACTGTCATTATGGAGAATGTAATTGAATTCTGGAATAACCTGGAGGTTGCGCCCTGGCCAGCTAATCTACTGCTGATCTGCCTGTGAACAGTCTGGCCTGAAACCTTTAACCGGGTTGTACATGGGACTTGCGGGACCCCTGGAGAGGACCCGAGAAGGGCGCATTCAGGAGACAATGAGCCATTGGAGGACATCCACTCGTGCCTGTGGGCAGTGGGTGACATTGCACAATGGTCTCTATTTGCGTTCATTACAAAAAGGCAGCTGCGTCTCCATCTTTTTACTCCTTTAAGGACGGAGCAGCGTTCTGTGTTTATATAATCCATCACGCTGATTTGCATCCATACATAATCTGCTTAACTGATCTGGAAACTCATTTTCACAAAGACGCCGAAAAATGAGACGAAGAAAAAACCATTAAGAAAGACGATGTGAACCTTAGCTCTTAGTCCTACCTTGTACCAAGTAATTTCCGGATCCTTGCCGGGCTCAACGTAGTCATCGATGTCGGGGCACAGGATGTCTTTGCTCTTGCTGAGTTCGGCTTTCTCCATCCGTCGCATGTTGGAGTTGTAGCACATGTTGGTGTCGTTGTCAGCCACGGTTAAAGACATGGACACCTTCATGCAGTAGGTGGAGTTCCTGCAGACAGAAGAATGTTACTTAGTTAGCAGCATCTATATTGCGTTGATATGAGATCAATATTTTTTTTTTTTTACCATTTTTCCAGCTATGTATTTCAGCTGTGTTGAATACTGTAGGTAAAATTGACCAGAAAACATAAATTTTTTAAACATTTTAGAATCATGTTTATCATAAAATTACAGCGATACACAAAAAGCGAGCCATTAAAAACCACTAAAAATTACACACATTTATCATTCAATCATTCATTTTCTACCGCTTATCCTCACGAGGGTTGCGGGGGGTGCTGGAGTCTATCCCAGCTGTCTTTGGGCGAGAGGCGGGGTCCAGCCAATCACAGGGCACATATAGACAAACAACCATTCACACTCACATTCATACCTATGGACAATTTGGAGTCGCCAATTAACTTAGCATGTTTTTGGAATGTGGGAGGAAACCGGAGTACCCGGATGGGGAGAACATGCAAACTCCACTCAGAAATGGCCAAGGGTGGAATTGAATCCTGGTCTTCTAGCTGTGAGGTCTGCGCGCTAACCACTCGACTGCCGTGCAGCCCCACATCTATCATGATATAATACAATATTTTAACACCATTTTGTCCAACGTATTTTTATTTTGCTTGAATAATTCCTTAAATGTGAATCTTTTTTTCCTGGTACTTCCATGGCTTTTTAGATTAGTGTCTGATACCTGACTCTGCAATCCCATAAACTCTTCAGACGTGTTCCTGATACCTGATGCTTTTCTCACCTGATATCTGACAAGGATGCCCGAAAATGTACACCGGCAGTCTAATCAAGATGTCTACTAGGGTTGGGTGATATGGACCTCAGCACATATATCATATGTTATGAAGTACCACGATATGACAATATAAAAATGATATAAAGCCGCATTACTTTTAAGATACTACAACAACAGGGAACTTTCCCATCGCAAACGGTAACTTATTGTTGCTTATGATGTCTACTATATTGGGTAATACGAGTATAAAGGGGACTATAGGGGTGCTATTTAATGTTTACAGGGCTCTAATGGTGTTTAAAAACATTCTAAACAGGTTTTTTTTATAATTTAACCACAAAAATTGTACATTTATTAATATTGGAATATTCATTTTTCATGCTTCACGTCTGGAACCCATTAACCGCAATGAACAACAGACGATTGTAGGGATATCCGTGCACATCAAGTAGCTTTATTTGAGTGAAAACTTTCCCAATGCAAACAGTAACTTATTGTTGTTATGATGTCTACTATATTGGGTAATACGAGTATAAAGGGGACTATAGGGGTGCTATTTAATGTTTACAGGGCTCTAATGATGTTTAAAAAACATTCTAAACAGGTTTTTTTAAATAATTTAACCACAAATATTGGGCAATACAAGTATAAAGGGGACTATAGGGATGCTATTTAATGTTTACAGGGCTCTAATGGTGTTTAAAAACATTCTAAACAGTTTTTTTAATAGTTTAACCACAAAAATTGTAAATTTATTAATATTGGAATATTCATTTTTCATGCTTCACGTCTGGAACCAATTAACCGCAATGAACAACGGACGACTGTAGGTATATCCGTGCACATCAAGTAGCTTTATTTACTTAAAGAAGGACTTTAATGCTCATGCTGACATTTCCCACTTTCACATAAAGTGAGGTGTGTTTGGACTTGCACCTACTGCGCAATAAGCGATGCACGCCATCACATTACTTCTTGACCTTATTAATGCTCCCGTGAATGAATGGCAGCAAATCCCCGCAGTCAGGTTGTTATAGCAACCAAAGGTGCCCTTGTGCAGTGATTGGACGTCTATGTGTTTTGTGTTGTTGACGCAGCAGGATGGACACAAGCTGCTTTGGTTGAGATGTAAATGGAATCTGATGATGATTAACATAATATTAAAAATAGCAGGGGAAGAGAGGTGTGGGGGTGTGAAGGAGATCGACTCCAGCTAATATTCATCACGGCTTAAGTGTGTTTATGGTTGCTATATGGTTGCTAGGAGACAAGGAGGCGGCAGCCGCAGGTTCAGGTTGTCCACTCTCGTCCTTCCTGTTGTGAGGCCTCCGGGTTTCTTTCCTTGTTCATTCGCAATCTCAAGCCCTGGCAAACCCCCCATCTCCATCCCACCCACCCTATCAATCCTATATTGGTTGTGAGTGGGAATTATTGACTGTCTAAAGGTGCTGAATGTGTTGTTAGCAGCCAAAACCACAAACAGGATGGAAATGACTAAAAAGGACATCACGGGAGGACTCGAGTGCTCATATGAGCAACAGACTAACACCTTTGTCCTGCTAGTGGCAGTAATAACGTCATATTCCACTGAATGTCGGAAATGATGTCTTAAGCACTGACACGCTTTTTTTCTGAAGACATTATGTCCAAAGTAGTTTTGTCTGACGCCATTTTTTTACAAAGCCGCTTTGTCTGATGCCGGTTCGTCTGATGCTGTTTCTTCTGAGGCCATCCTGTCTTATGGTTGTATAATTCCATAGACCAGACACAAGTTCAATTCCCTAAAGATGACAATGCTTTTTTCTGATAGCTTTTAAGTTGAAAGTAGACAGATGTATTCCTAACATCCATCCATCCCTTTTCTGTACCGCTTATCCTCACGAGGGTTGCGGTCATGCTGGAGCCTATCCCAGGTGTCTTCAGGAGAGAGGCGGGGTACACCCTGGACTGGTCGCCAGCCAATCACAGGGCACATATAGACAAACAACCATTCACACTCACATTCATACCTATGGACAATTTGGAGTCACCAATTAACCTAGCATGTTTTTGGAATGTGGGAGGAAACCGGAGTATCCGGAGAAAACTCATGCATGCACGGGGAGAACATGCAAACTCCACACAGAGATGGCTGAGGGTGGAATTGAATCCTGGTCTCCTAGCTGTGAGGTCTGCACGCTAACCACTCGACCGCCGTGCAGCCAAATATGGTTTTAAAATTGTAATTTTAAAAGAATACAACAGGGCAACAATACATCGCTCTAATACACCACAAGGACATAGAACAAAATGCACGTTAATATCAATCCATCCATTTTTATGCCACTTATCCTCAGTAGGGTCGTGGGTATGCTGGAGCCTATCCTAGCTGACTTTGGTCGAGAGGCGGGGTACACCCTGGACTGGTGGCCAGCCAATCACAGGGCACATATAGACAAACAACCATTCACACTCACATTCATACCTATGGACAATTTGGAGTCGCCAATTAACCTAGCATGTTTTTGGAATGTGGGAGGAAACCGGAGTACCCGGAGAAAAGCCGGAGAACATGCAAACTCCACAAAGATGTCCGAGCGAATCGACGCTAACGCTAACCACTTGGTCACAGTGCAGCCTTTTATTCCTAACATCTGATACTGAGGATGTCCTAAAATGGATGCCGTACTTCAGTTACCAATGACTTTTAAGTCATCATCTGACAACAACTGTATGCCTCCACCTTTGTGGGAACAGGTTGGATTTCGCTGTGGAAGAATTTGACTGGAAACTGCGTTGGAGTGACCAAGAAAAAAAAAATTGCAAGCCTTAACCTGATGGTTTTCGAGATGAAAATACACAAAACTCCATAAACAAAAACTCAAAAATGACTTTTCCTGGTGTTGTTGGAGACTTTTCTGGTATTGGGAGATCACGCATGTTCAAGGCGTGTTGCCACCGGAGCGGATCTCACCCTGTTTTAAACATAAATATTTCCTAATCTCTATTAAATTACTACTTATTACACCCAAGCCTCATTCGTATTCACTCACTTAACTGTCAGTGTGCCAGAACGTGATGGGAGGACGCTGTGTGATGAATTAAACAAGTAGGCCTAAGTGCAAAGATAAAGAGTGGATGCTGGAGGCGAGTCCGGATGTAATTATTACGCTGTCTAGAATTTTAGAAGCACTCGCTGAGATAAAACGTTAAATTTATTTTATTTTGATAAAAATGATGGCCAATTTTTAATTAATAAACCAAGAATCAAGTTTATTTGCACTGTAGTTCCAAATTTAATTATGTTTTTACTCAATTTTTTTCTCTCCTACGAGGTTATGATTTGTTCCTATCGCATCTGTTACAGCCTCATATGCAAATTATAAGCACATTTGCTGATGACGGCATCTAGAGACTTTGACAACAACTTTTCTTCCTTTAGTGTAACAGACCAAGACAACACATTTTTCAATACTTGGGTCCATCTCCAGTACATCATTCTACCACATGAGTGATCATGGCTATTTGGGAACAGAGTTCACACATATGTGTGCGCACACACACACACACACACACACACACAC
Source organism: Doryrhamphus excisus (assembly GCF_037039965.1). NCBI lineage: Eukaryota > Metazoa > Chordata > Actinopteri > Syngnathiformes > Syngnathidae > Doryrhamphus > Doryrhamphus excisus. Next base: position 15,982,688 of record NC_136368.1, on the reverse strand, counting down.
ACAGCCATACTGGCTTTTCATTCCATTTCATTCCATTACATTTACGGCTTGCCAGATGCTCCCATTCACTGTAAATGAGAGGGGTTTCATATGATCTACTCAGGTTATGGAAGCAATAAGGGATTCACCTTTTTCATATAAACACTTCTGACCCTGTGCAGCTATAAAACACACACATGGGTGGGCGTGGAAGACAAATGTACAGTCGGCAAGAGGAGAATGGTGGTGACGGAAAGAAGAGGAAAAACGTGGTACCCCTTTGGGTTGTGATCAAAATGCTTTGGATGACATACTAGCCTTCTCCATTGCTGCCCCCACCCTCTGGAACTCTTTGCCCCATTCACTCTGTGCTTGCCCCGACCTTTCCACCTTCAAAAAACAACTCAAAACCGACCTCTTTAAATGTGTTTTTAATGGTAATTTTTTATACCTGACTGCTGTGCCCCGCTATTACTTATGTTTTAACTGTGTATAAACAAATGAATGTTGTATTTTAATGTATCTTTTACTCTGTTTACTTGCTTTTATTCAACTCCATTCTTCTGTAAAGTGTCTTTGAGTATTTTGAAAAGCGCTATAATCAGAAAGAATTAGAATCAGAAATGGTTTATTGCCAGGTATGATCAAACACATACTAGGAATTTGTTTTGGTGAAGTAGGCGCAGACACATCTATTAAAAAAAAGAATGAAAATACAAAATATACAGAATAAACAGTATAAATATTTGTATGCAGTCTGTTTTTTGTTTGAAATTCCAGAAGTGCAGTCTGATTTTTTTCCTAAGAGTCCAAACTGAGCGTTAATGTAACGCATATAGTGAGTGTCAAAATGGCAGGATACAAATAAAATGTATTATTATTATTATTATTATTAGAAAGGTGTGTATCAAATTCCGTGGTCATTCAGCAAAACAGCCTAACGTTACAGTGGGTGTTTTGTAGAGGGCATTTCAAGTTCAGCCGACCTATGCGGTCAGGCTCTAGGGGTTTGAAAACAGTAGCATTTTTCAGTAAAAGCACAAGTAATACAGGGTGCTTTCACCATTTTGTGTGCAACGGTTCAAGAGCAGAGTTATTACATACACAAATGTATGCACTTCAGGCGCCTCGCTGCCCACTTGGCCTCTATTCCATTGATTATACACATTCATGCAAAGAAATGTTCGCACATACTAAACAGAGTAGAGAGGAGGAGAAATAACACAGCTGAGCTATTAAGATCCAGCTGGACATGACACACACTCAGGAGGTGTGGGTGGGTCACAGACCCACAGGATTGGTGGACAGCCAGAGGTGGACTTGCAGGATCCTGTTGAACGTGTCACCTATGTCACGCTCGGTCTGACTTCAGGATTTAAGCGTGGTGTTCACAGATACGATTCTCCACGCGCTCTAATTATGAACACTCACATGTTGACTGATGTCATCATGCAGGGGACATACATATGGATTCAGCATTAACTCATTACAAGCGTGATTAGAACATTAGGTGTGTGTGTGTGTGAGAGGGTGAATGATTGACTGATTCCAATTATTGTCACACATCTAATAAAAAGTGACATGTGGGGGGGGGGGCAGATGAAGAGGAAGCAGCAGCATATGAAGATGAAGCTACCTTTACACAAGAATGATTGTATTTGAAATAACCAGCATGGCGACACTGAACACACCATGAATATGAGGATGTTCAGACGGTTGGATTGAAGGCTTTAAATTATTATTCATTCATTCATTTTCTACCGCTGTCTTTGGCCGAGAGGCGGGGTACACCCTGGACTGGTCGCCAGCCAATCACAAGGCACATATAGACAAACAACCATTCACACTCACATTCATACCTATGGACAATTTGGAGTCGCCAATTAACCTAGCATGTTTTTGGAACGTGGGAGGAAACCGGAGTAGCCGGAGAAAACCCGGAGAGCATACAAACTCCACAAAGCGATGTCCGAGCAAATCGACGCTAACGCTAACCACTTGGTCACAGTGCAACCTTTTATTCCTAACATCTGATACTTGTTTTCATCTGATACTGAGAAAACCCACGCATGCACGGGGAGAATATGCAAACTCCATACAGAGATGGCCGAGGGTGGAATTGAACCCTGGTCTCCTAGCTGTGAGGTCTGCGCGCTAACCACTCGACCGCTGTGCAGCCGCTTTAAATTATTATTATAGACATTATTTTTTTAGTTTCTGTTAGTCCGCGGATCTACAACCATGGTTGTTTTGGTTTAGTCATTTCTTTCAATAAAGTTATTGTTGATCAATCACCGCGTCATCATTCTTTGAATGTCCGGGAAAAAGCTATCCATTCATTTTCTGGACTGTTTATCCGAACATGTATGTTTTTGGCATTTGGGAGGAAACCGGAGAACCCGGAGAAAAACCCACGCACAGGGAGAACAAGTCAACTCCACAAAGAGATGCCCAAACGGAGATTCGAACCCAGATTTCCACATTTCCTGACTGTGTAGCCAACTTGCTAACCACTCGGCCTACAGTATTTCATATATCATCACAAAACACATGTGTAATCCGGAAGAGTTTGCAGCTGTGTAATGAGCAGATTACACATTTCCCAGCATGCTTTGCTTATGTCTTTCCAAAGTGTTTTGTACATACAATGTGTAATTGATAAAGTGCTGCTGTTTTTAGTCGTATACAATTCATTGTTTTGACGGAATCTGGCACCCTTCTTAAGAATGGTTGTGAATTTTGTGCTATATACATTCTCACTAGGTTACATGCTGGAGCCTATCCCAGCTGTCGTCAGGCGAGAAGCGGGGTAAACCCTGGACTGGTCGCCAACCAATCACAGGGCAGTCAGGGAGTTACCAATTCAAATGAAAATGCAAATTCCACACAGAGATGCCAAGGGGGGAATCAAACCTAGGTCTAGGTAATGTTTATTGTATAAATAGATTGCAGTAAGTTGTACTAGTTTTGATAAGTTCAGTCAGGTGGGCAAATTAAGTACTATTTTTCAAACACTTCTGTGGGCGGGATGAAATTGGAGTGCGGGCCGGATTTTTCTTTTTTTTCCACGATATTTCATCCGTATACGTACAATAATCAACACAATGGTAAATGAATACCTCTGTGACAGTGTCAATCAAAACTCTGCTTTATTATTGAACCTCATTAGACTATGGAGGTGTACTTAATGCTGTGACCCTTGAGTGCACTCCGTCTCAGTTGCTATCAAGATGCATAATAAGATAAGAAACACAATGATGTAGCGGTAACTTATTAACCTTTGCTGCGGAGAACATCCCTCAATAATTGGCTCATTGCAGCTCTTCATTTCACAGAGTTTTTAATAAACTGGGTTAAAGGCCTCTTAAGGACCCAGAGAGGCTTGAAGTGCGCTCACTTAGTGTGACTGCGTGGGAGAGAGAGAATATGTGTTGATATTCCAGCCTTTACCGGTGCTTCCATCGACGCACTCTGGAACAAATGAGTTTAATTTAATATTACATTACACCGCAGAATGTCTCCTAACAACAATGTTGTGTTTGGAATTCTCCCGCATACTGTAATTCTGTTCTGTAAAAAAAGTGCCCTCCGGGTTCCACGTTTGTTAACGTGCTGTGGATCTGCAGGGATTTTCAACTTGCCAAAAAGAACAGTCTGAGAGATTTTCCACTGAGCTGAAATCAATTGTCTTTTTGTCAGAGTGTAAGCTGTTGAGTCGCACTTGTGACCCAAACGTTCCCTTCTAAAACTCTCTTCTTAGGGACGGATTCCTTGTCTCCTTTTCTTTGGGTTCCATGTAGACCTCATTGGTCACCAAATTATCATCTGAACTCATCTTATTTACAAACACTATGAGCATGAACATACAGTACGTCAGGATAAGAAGGCACTTTTTAATACTCCTAAGAGAAATGGAGATGGAGATGTTGGAGTCTTAGTCACGGTACAGGTGTGCCTTGCGCATTTTTTTTTAAACGTTTTTAATTGTCACAAGTGTGAAAAGACTGGACTCCTTCCAGGACATGTTTGTTCAGGTGTGAGGGACAGCTATGTTGCATACTTTGCGTCGAGTATCAGGCAGAAAGAAATCCAGGGTAATACAGTTGGAATAGGTGCAGATTCTGGAAGATCTGGAAAGCTTTCTGTGCTGGTTATTGTGTGTAGCTGCTCTATAGGAGTCCACAACTCAATACAAAGGAACATGAGCAAATAGGTCTCCTTTAAGTAAACAAAACATGACTTACTGTTTTCTATGGTAACGTTGATGTACTAGTGGTAATTTTTCCCTTGTTTTGTGTACTGGTGGAATAGCATCCCGTTTCAAAATGCAGTTAGACCATAATTTCAAAGATATCACTAAAATGATCACTGCAAAGAACAGAATATGAGGTGGGCCTTGTTTTTGTTTTTCCATCCATTAAACCTTCCTCTTTTGAAAAGAAAACTAACTTACAGTAAACTGTGAACATCCAGCAGCAACACAACATTTTAGCATGTCTTCTATTTTGATGACAAAATATTCTGAACCAGAGCTGCACGGCAGACGAGTGGTTAGCATGCAGACCTCACAGCTAAGAGACCAGGGTTAAATTCCACCTTCAGCCAAAAAAAATCTGTTTACATTTTAAACGTGTAAAAATGAAATTACCACTACAAAATGTAAAAAAAACCCGTTGTTCCAAAAAGCCAAATAAAAAGCAAAAACATTTGATGCTGTCTGAAATTAGTTCTTGTGAAGTTCTGAGGTTTCACTGTACATATGTAATAATTAATTATTAATAGTTTATCCACTGATTATTGGTATACTCATTCTTTTTCTCAGCCATCTTACCGTAAGACACAGGAGTAGAGGCCTACGTCTTGGAGGTCGGCGGGTCGAAACCAGATGGCGTCCTCCTCCTTGCTCATGCGTACGCCATCAAAGGAGATGGGCTCCTCGAAGTCGCTGTGTCCCAGGCCCGAGCTGCGGTACCACATGAGGCTGAGGCCCACGCTCTGAGCCTGGCTGTAGTTAGCCCGGATGTAGCCATAGAACAGGGCGCATTTTAGCCGCACCGGCTCGCCCTGCAGCACCTGATACTTCAGGTAGTCCACCGACCAGTCTGTGCAACCGTCCACTAGAGGAGAAAACAAGACAGAAGCATTTCACATCATGTTAGTGAGGTATGTTGACATAATATAACACTGGTTCACATGTTTCATGCTTTTGATTTTCGAAAAAAGAAATTAACCACTGCAATTTTTACATTTTTGAGTTAGACTTTCGCACTTTTTATGATTGCGATGAAGACATTGTTGCCATTCCTGTCCAATTACTTGTGTGAGACTGCATTTTCCACAATGGCACTATTTCCTTCCAATTACTGGTCCATGGGCTCAAAAAGGTTGGAAAATACAGTTGTACAGTACAGTATATAAAATGTCTTGACGAAAACAGGGTCGCAGGGGGTGCTGGAGCCTATCCCAGCTGTGTTCGGGTGAGAGGCGGGGTACACCCTGGACTGGTCGCCAGCCAATCACAGGGCACATATAGACAAACAACCATTCACACTCACATCCATACCTATGGACAATTTGGAGTGGCCATGTTTTTGGAATTCCATAATACAGTTTAAGGTTTTTTCATTTAAGTTTAAGGTATTCATTCATTCACAGTATTCATTCATTTTCTACCGCTTTTCCTCACAAGGGTCGTGGGGGGTGCTGAAGCCTATCCCAGCTGTCTGGTCACTAGCCAATCACAGGGCACATATAGACAAACAACCATTCACACTCACATTCATACCTATGGACAATTTGGAGTTGACAATTAACCTAGCATGTTTTTGGAATGTGGGAAGAAACCGGATTACCCGGAGGAAAACCAGGTCTTCCCGATCTCCTGAGTGTGTGGCCAACATGCTAATCCCTTGGCCACCGATGGGTGGGTTTTATCCGGGTAGTCTGGTTTCCTCCCACATTCCAAAAACATGCATAGTGGGTTAATCGGCAACTCCAAATTGATCGGAATCAGCAGTATAAAACTCTGATGGGAACATCCGTAGTTACTGTATGGAATTTCTTATCACCAGCCAATCACAGGGCACATATAGACAAACAACCATTCACACTCACATTCATACCTATGGACAATTTGGAGTCGACAATTAACCTTAACAGGGAGAATATGCAAAGTCAACACAAAGATGGCAGAGGTTGGAATCAAACTCCGGTCTCCTAGCTATGTGGCCTGCACACTAACCACTCGTCCGCCGTGCAGCCCTGGTGAATATCATATTTTATGCAAAATGATTATTATTAACATAGCTATTCTATTAAGTTTGCAAGAGTGGCGGCCACTTATCTGCTAACCCTATCTTCTTTTGTTGTGCATTCAGAGCATGTCAATCTGTGTGCGAGTGTGTGTGTCTGTGTGTCTGTGTGTGTGTGTGTGTGTGTGTTTGTGTGTGTGTGCCATCTTGGCCCCTGCAGACAACACTCCTGCAATATTCAAACGCAACGACTTCTGTTGCATCTGGGAGCAGACTGTAAAATGCTCCATAAATGATGTCAGACTCTTCTATGTGCTGAGGATGCACAACAGCACCAAAAAGAGAAAAAAGTGCAAGGCAAGATTTTTTTTAACCAGGAATACACATCATGCTCATAAAAAAGCAAGGCGGTGCTGCTGAACTTTGCTTAAAGAGATACAGTATTGGTGCAGAATTTCCTTGGAACGGGCCTCTGTTTTCTACTTTATAACATTTTATGAGTCAACTGGCCTTAAATAAGGTAAAAATGAATGGAAAAACAGGGCTGCACGGTGGTCGAGTGGTTAGCGCACAGACCTCACTGCTAAGAGACCAGGGTTCAATTCCACCCTCGGCCATCTCTGTGTGGAGTTTGTATGTTCTCCCCGTGCATGCGTGGGTTTTCTCCGGGTACTCCGGTTTCCTCCCACATTCCAAAAACATGCTAGGTTAATTGGCGACCCCAAATTGTCCATAGGTATGAATGTGAGTGTGAATGGTTGTTTGTCTATATGTGCCCTGTGATTGGCTGGCTGACCCCGCCACTCGCCCAAAGACCCTTTACAGTTCGGGGCAATACAGTTCGGACTTTAACCAACATTTTTCCGGGAAAAGAGACTTCGGCCTCATGAGGGTCATGGGGGGTCCTGGAGCTTATCCGAGCTGATAGGTGCTGGAGCCTATCCCAGCTGGAGCCTATCCCAGCTGATGGGCTCCAGCACCCCACATGACCCTCATGGGGGTGCTGGAGCAGATCCCAACTGATAGGTGCCTATCAGCTGGGATAGGCTCCAGCACCTATCAGATGGGATGACCCTTATGACCCTCATGAGGCCGAAGTCTCTTTTCCCGGAAAAATGTTGGTTAAAGTCCGAACTGTATTGCCCCGGGTAGTTCAAATACACTTCTTCTATTAAAATATATGTATGTACATATACGATATCTTCTGCTACTTGCTGATAACATATTGCATAAAGGCATCCAAAGCACACTTATCTGTTTTACACAAATCCCCCGCAACACCCAAAGCTACCGCTATCTGTCTCTGACTACTTAGCAAGTATTTGTCTCATCCGACAGGTGTACTGTTTACTTGGGAGTACACAAGTGTGCGCTTGTATGCACACCATGGATGGTGATAATGGTGGGGGTGAGATAAAGTCATAAGAACACCAGACTGTGAGTGATACAGACTCTCACAGGAACCGCTATGCTCGTAATTAATACTCTTAATTATGCGGGAAGTCGTGTGCACACATGCATGCATTCCCTATATGAATAGTTGTCTGACTAATTATGCAGGAGCTGTTAATTACCAGTGGGCTTGGCCACAAATGTGTGTGTGCTTCCATGAGGAGAATGTGATAGAAAACAGAAAGCATCATCATGGCGCAATGTGTGAATTTTTGGTCTAATTATCACTCCTTATAATGAGGAGCAGGACCCCTCCGGTGTAGATACAAGCAGCCTGGGCATGTGTGTTCAAGTCTCACACTTATAAACATGATGTAACACCAATAAAGGAACAAAGGCTGCAGATTAGATTATTTATATTATTTCAAACAAGTCATCTCAAAACAATCCAAGCTCAGATCTAATAGAAGGGTTGCCCAAATTCAGATTCGGGACCAACAGCCCAACAGCAATAAAGTAAATGTATTTCATTACTTTTTAGTCCAACAGAAAAACACATTTCATATTTCAGTCTTGAGCTGGAAAAAAGTCGGGAAACAAAGTTTAGCTAATAATTATTGCATTCAATATAAAAAAGACTCACAGCTAGGAGACCAGGGTTCAATTCCACCCTAAGCCGTCTCTGTGTGGAGTTTGCATGTTCTCCCTGTGCATACGCAGAGTTTTCTCCGGGTACTCCGGTTTCCTCCCACATTCCAAAAACATGGCCACTCCAAATTGTCCATAGGTATGAATGTGAGTGTGAATGGTTGTTTGTCTATATGTGCCCTGTGATTGGCTAGTGACCAGACAGCTGGGATAGGCTTCAGCACCCCCCACGACCCTTGTGAGGAAAAGCAGTAGAAAATGAATGAATACTGGGAATGAATGAATACCTTAAACTTAAATGAAAAAAACCTTAAACTGTATTATGGAAAGCAGGAAGTGAACAAATGTAACAGTTACTGATTGTAAAAGTACCAGATGGAGGGGTAGGATTTAATAAGCTTTGCTTCTTCCTACTCCTTTTGGACATGTGGAACTGTGAACTGATTATGCGATGCATTCAATTGTAATCTGATGCATGTTCAAATGAAATAAAACCATTACCATTACCAAATTCTGCCACTGACTGGTATCTTATTCACTCCTTAGTCATTGGTCGGTCTAAAGTTCAGTCATGACAGTTTAGATCACTGAATAGTCGATTCTATCATGGAGTAATATCATGCATTATCTATTTTTATCTATTCAAATATATTTTTAATTTGTCACAAACTTGTATTCTGTTTTACAGCAAACGGTCAAAATGTCTCATTCATAGTAAAAATGCACTGTACAGACATACACCCCATAGACCGCCCACTGGGACTTACCAGAAGTGGTGCTATTTTGTTTATTTAGTTATGGAACTCAAAATGGTTTTATCAACTCAATTAGAGGCTGACATTTTCCCACATTCACATGCTGGGCTTAAAAATCAATGTTTCCCACTGGAGGCACGTTGCAGTCTCTCTCTCTCACACACACACACACACACACACACACACACACACACACACGCACATTAGATGAGATCTATTCCTTTTGAACATGACACCTTTTGCAACAATTGTGCTCGGGCACTCCTAAATAATCCTAAATTGTGACGGAAGTGTCCATACGCACATGTAGCAAAGCTCTTGTGCATCACACTGCAGCAAAGCACACTGCAGTACTTTTTTTTTTACTACCTATTCTGCAGCTTACATTCCAACAATGCTACACAATATGACTCAGTTGGCTTGATGTCATTGTGTTAAGCACGTCAACATCAAGATGACGAGATATCATTTTGATAACTCATCATTACAGCCACCTGCAGGTGTTCTTCCATTACTGGTGTTTCTCCCTTTGGAAATGTAGAAGCTTTATTCACTATGCAGTCATTGGTCGGTCTATATGTAACACATATATTGCCAGCAGCACATCTGACATTCACTCATTTATTTTCTACGGCTTATCCTCACGAGGGTCGTGGGGGGTGATGGAGCCTATCCCAGCTTTCATTGGGAAATAGGCCGGGTACCCCCTGGACTGGTCGCCAGGGCACATATAGACAAAGCACGGTGAGAACATGCAAACTCCACACAGAGGGTGGAATTGAACTAGAGTCCCCTAGCTGTGAGGCCTGCATGCTAACCACTCGTCCGCTGTGCAGCCGCACAACTGACGTGTTGGTTTGTTATCTGTTACTTGGGTTTCTCTTTAGGTGGTAAGCATTTCCTTCAATATGTATGCAGTCATTGGTCGGTCTAAATGTAAATGTAAAAGTTACATCAGCTTTCTCTGTAGGTACTGTCTCCTTATATGGTATATCTAAATGCAGAAATACTCCATTGTTATTGGATAACGTCTCTGTCACTATTCATGCAGTCACTGGTCGGCCTCCATATCAGTCAATGTTGCCTGACCAACTACAAACTAAAACCTTCACTTCACAAACAAAAACGTCACTTTGCATATTATTTCATGGTTCAATATGGCCTATTATTTGTAAAAATAATAAAAAAAGCAAATAAATGCAAAAAATACACGAATATGCAATAAAATCAATAAAATTCAAGTAAATATTTACATTTGTGTTTTGGTTTTTCGTGCAATATCAAAAGCATTATGAACTGTTGTATTTATGCTTAGTTTGTTTACGCAGCCATTTTAGATCACACACCCAAGACAAAATGTCGCAATACTTAATTCACTTTTTAATTCACCGGTAAAGCATCCGGAATGGAGTGGCCAAATAATGGACCCTCACTGCCGTTGTGATTTGGCACTATATAAGTAAAGTTGAATTGAAGTATCATCCGGAAGAATAACAACGTAATCAAGTGAGCTAATGTTGCGAAAGGAGTAACGGTGTCAATAAAGCAGAGACCACAAACCATTGAAGATGTTGTGAAGTTGTTGCTAGCGTGGATCAATGGTAAACAGCTAGTGGGAGAGACCGTTGCAGAGGAGAGGCTGCTGCATGCGAATATAACAAAGAAAACACCTGCAATGAGTAGGTCTTTACAAATTTAAGACAATCGCTGGCTGGTTCTATTCATTTATAATTTGTAAGTAATTTCTGTATGCAAAACTATAACTATTGTCTATAGCGTTCAAATGTGTGGGTTTTTGTAACGGATTCATTGGATTTATATTATTTCCTATGGGAAAACCTTTCCTATGGGATAGAGGCCATGAGTCAGACCTTGCACGATGGACGAGTGGTTAGCGTGCAGACCTCACAGCTAGGAGACAAGGGTTCAATTCCACCCTCGGCCATCTCTGTGTGGAGTTTGGATGTTCTTCCTGTGCATGCATGGGTTTTCTCCGGGTACTCCGGTTTCCTCCCCCATTCCAAAAACATGCTAGGTTAATTGGTGACTCCAAATTGTCCATAGGTATGAATGTGAGTGTGAATGGTTGTTTGTCTATATGTGCCCTGTGATTGGCTGGCGACCAGTCCAGGGTGTACCCCGCCTCTCACCCGAAGACAGCTGGGATAGGCTCCAGCACCCCCTGCGACCCTCGTGAGGAAAAGCGGTAGAAAATAAATGAATAATAATAATAATAATAATAGCTGGCGACCAGTCCAAGGTGTACTCCCCCTCTCGCCCAAAGACCGCTGGGATAGGCTCCAGCACCCCCTGCGACCCTCGTGAGGAAAAGCGGTAGAAAATAAATAAATGAATAATAATAATAATAATAATAATAGCCCCGTGATTGGCTGGCGACCAGTCCAAGGTGTACTCCCCCTCTCGCCCAAAGACCGCTGGGATAGGCTCTAGCACCCCCCGCGACCCTCATGAGGAAAAGCGGTAGAAAATGAATGAATACTATGTATGAATGAATACCTTTTGCAACGGATTAAGGACACTAATCAAAGGTACCATTGTATATCATAATAATGCAATATTTCCTTTATCAGCAAATAAATATATTTATTTACTGTCGTGAACAAGAAATCTCGCCACCCCTACCTGTGGACTGCAGCACATGCTCTACACAACCAAACTTTTAGTACAGTTTCCTCCTAAACTTTTGTGAGATCTTGTTAAACCGACAGAGAGGAAGCGTTCAATGCCAAACAGCTAAAATGAGCCAAGCCGCAACACTAAGCTTCATTATATCCGTCCCGCTATGCTGTTTCAGAGCCCGCTTATACTGCTCACGACAATAAAATCCTGATTGTCGTCTATAAAGCTCATAAACTGAGGGGGTGCCATCTCAGATCAATTCATGTAAATACACCCGTGATCATCACCATGGAGATTGATTCAGTTCCAAGACAGACAGACAGAGAAATAAAAAAAAAATGGAGTTGTGAGCCTGAGGTCTTTATAAATGCAATTTACAGCAGGATTGGAGTTTGATTGTGATAATAATGTAAGAACACATCAGCCTGATAAGGGTTTGTTTCATTCAGCTCTGTTGTCCGGAACTGCATTAATGTATCCTGGTGCTGTTCTGCTATCTGGCCCAATGAGATTATTTTGAACAGGAAGTGGCATGGTCTGCACTGACATCACACTATGGCTGTATTTAATAGCAATGATAATGCATCACGCCACCAAAAACAAACCCTTTTTAAATAAGACATCCATCTACATTGCAATGGAACCGTCAAAGCAGAATGCCTCTCAAGTTTGAATATTTAAAGTTGGAGGAATAGAGAAATGTCACACAAAATCTGACATTTTTGTGTCACATGATGATACACATATTGGTACCAGTGACGGTTGGAACATGATGATAACCATAGCACGGGAAATGGAAAGCCATATAGTAGATGGATCAGTTCAACATGGCTGTAGTGACAATAATACAAGTCAGTCATAAATAGGAAGATCCTAAATAAGAAGATTAATTATTATTTATTATTATTTGGGCAAATATATGAAACATTACAGTGCATTTCTTACATCAATCAGAATATAACTTTCCATTATTTATATTTGTATTCAACTATCTGATCACAAGCCCAAAAGGAGTAGGCTGAAACAAAAGCTTATAAATGCCTACCCCGTTTTGCAAGATATAATCATGTTCATGCCACAGTCTTGTTTTCCCCTGTTATTATTATCATTGTAATATTATTATTGTTATAATCATTATCATTATTGTTATAATCATTATCATTATTACCATTATTATTGTTATTATTATCACCATTATTATAATCATCATTAATATTACCATTTTTATCATTATAGTTGTAACAATTTTTGGATTTTTTAAAATTATTTAATTTTATAGACTTCATTAATTCTTGTAGAGTGCTGTATCATTCCATCTGTTGTTTTCTGAAATCCGCAGTATTTTTATTGTCAATTTATTAGCCCACTTTTTCTCCTTAAGTGTAACATTTACATATCATTTTCTGGATTGCATGTGTCTAATCTTGTGCATTAAAAAACAAAAACTTGAGAATATAATTCATATTGTCACCAAGAATGTGAAAAAGAATGGAATATGGTCTCTTTTCTTCCAGTGATGGTACAATATTTACTGGACCTTTCAATGACCTCAAACCGTTTACAATGGCGACAGTTTGACTGAGGTATGGATCATTTGTATTATTTCTAAAAATGTTTGGAACAAGTCAGAGGTCAAATAGTGTCCCATACAGGATCGACTCCGCTGTATTTGTTGAAATGAAGCAGGCATTAGCGTGGTAAATTGTCTGCAACAACTTTGCGTTCTTCCTCATTGTCCTCATCTTTGTCATAAAGCTAAGGAAGTACGTCCTTTTAATCTCCCCATCTGTGTTGCAACGCTCCAAAATGTCTTCATCTCCGAGTCATTCTGACAGCTCACCTTTGCTCATTTAAATGCAAATGCGCACCAAACACCGATAATTTTTTTGAAGGGAGAGCGATTTACCCGCTCGTCAATTTGCCGTCACTCACTTCATTGCTTTCTGTCTCTATTCCGTGATTATAATGGGGCCAATTGGCTTTGTAAAGATTACAATCGGACAAAAAGCAATCTGGCAAAATCAGTTTTGTGTGTCGGTTCTGTGACCAATTCTATATGCAGGTTTGGACTGATGTTCAATCAAATGATCGATGCCAAATGTTAGCTCTAAACCCTTTAAAGCAAGGTGTCCAAAGTCTGTCCCAGGGGCCATTTACTGCCCCTCAGCTCATTGCTTATTGGCCCAAAATAACAATCTCAGCCTGTTTCAGAACATTACAAAGAACAATTACTCATGCAAATACAAGAACGTAGGGTTTTTTTTTTCAATGTGTTAGCCTCAGAGACCTTGTGTTGTGTTTTTTTAAACAACGATAACATAATTTAAGCATATTTTACTGTATATATATATATATTCCATTATTATGAAAATGACATTATTATTACAAATAAGTACAATATACTTCTCTTTCCTCATATTCATGGTTTTACTGCCTTTCTATTTCAATGTGTTAGCCTCAGAGACCTTGTGTTGTGTTTTTTTTACATTTTATTGATAAAAAAACTATATTGAAAATAGCATAATTAATTATACAACAAAAAACATTCATTCATTCATGCATTCATTCATTCATTTTCTACCGCTTTTTTCTTACGAAGGTCGCGGGGGAGCTGGAGCCTATCCCAGCTGTCTTTGGGCGAGAGGCGGGGTACACCCTAGACTGGTCGCCAGCCAATCACAGGGCACATATAGACAAACAACCATTCACACTCACATTCATACCTATGGACAATTTGGAGTCGCCAATTAACCTAGCATGTTTTTGGAATGTGGGAGGAAACCGGAGTACCCGGAGAAAACCCACGCATGCACGGGGAGAACATGCAAACTCCACACAGAGATGCCCAAGGGTGGAATTGAACCTTGGTCTCCTAGCTGTGAGGTCTGCGAGAACAATAACATATTTAAGCATATTTTACTATATATATATATATATTCCATTATTCTGAAAATTATATTATTAATACAAATAAGTACAATATACTTCTCTTTCCTCATATTCATGGTTTTACTGCCTTCCTATTTCAGCTGACGTCAACCAAATAAGCCCATTTTCTAAGAGCCATGTTTCTGCTTTTTCCATTTCTGGCTGGTAACAGCCCAACGAGCTGGCCTTTTGTGCACCCTTCTGCAGGATTTCACACAAAACAATTGGCACTGCCACTTCAGTTGGATCGTAATTGCGTGGAAAAGTATGAATATATTAGAGGCTGGGAGAGTAAACACACACAATCCAGGGGACGGAGACAACCTTTGACGGAATGTGATGTGATGGCTGCATATGCAAATGCAACAAGCAGTGTGTCTTCCAGGCCTTCTGCCATGCAGCAGCTCTCCTGACACCAGCTGAGCAGCCCTGATGCCATGTCTGCTGGGGGGCAGTCTGTGGCGGCCATGCTAACATTTGGCTGCCTGCTGCCGATTATTGAAAGAGGAATGCAATAACTCTACCTCGTACCTTGTCGGCTGGCTCAAAAGCTCACCATTTTCTGTGCTTGGCTTTCACTGCTATAATGGGCAGGGAATCATCGACGGTGTTCCCTTGTTTATCATGGGGGATAGGTTCCCAAAATTGCCGCAATAAGTGAAATCTGCGAAGTAGCCAACCTTATGTATTTGTTTGCAATTATTATAAATGTTTCGAAGCTGTAAAAGCTATCACAATACACTTTTCTCACACAGGCACACATTTCTCTCTTGTCAAAACACTCTCAAAGTTTAAATTCTGTTAGAATTGAAATGATGAACCTCTTGGACGCAAGAAATTCACTCCACTGACGTGCCTCATAAAATAGTAAAATAGATATAAAATATTAAAAACAAGAAGCAAAGCAATAAAAGTATAAAAAAATAAAACCAATTAAAATAAAAAGAAAGAACTAAAAGACACAGTAATTTTTAGGCCCTTTGTATTGAGTTGTAGACTCCTATAGAGTAGCTACCCACAATAACCAGCACAAAAAGCTTTCTAGATCGTCCAGAATCTGTACCAATTCCAGCTGTACGGCCTTTTTTAAATGAATTCCACACAAAGCCCGCCTCCAGGCACTCTGCTGTGGTTGGTCAAACTCCCGTGTGCCTAGAAAGACTTCCAGTGTTGTGCCGCGAGCTGCAGAACTCAACTTTATAAGAGTCGATTAACGGCTGGCTACACATACTGAGCTGAACTGGACAGGTCCGGACTCGTCTGCAACTCTCACATAATTTTTCAACAACCTCTAGGGATAGCAGTAGTAAACACAATAACACACACACACACAACAGAGCACCAATTGGGGGCTCTAATACACCACGAGGAGGCAGAACATAATGCATGATCATACGCTGTTAGCGCTGCAAAATTAAGAAGTTAATAAAACTTCAAGCAGCGAATCCGCGAAAGGTGAAACTAAATGTAGCAAGGGAACACTAATGTGTTTTTTCAGGAAAATGTTTGAATTTTTATGACAGTATTTGGCCAAAAGTACTGTGAAAATAGAAAATACAGCATTTACTGTTCCATTTGCAGCTGTAATGCTTTGTGGGGAAACTTTCTTGAAGATGTTTAGGAAGATGACTTTTTAGCTGAGGGCAGCTAAAAAGTAGAGCGTTGTAGCAAACATGGCGTATAAAACTAAGGCAAAGCAACAGGGTAAGCTAATATGAGCATTAGGTCTGTTATTGACAAAAGACTCTCATACTTGAATCTGATTTGTTTGATTTTGTCTATATTTGACTTATATTGGAATATTTTTGTTTGTTTTTTCTTTTTTAAGAGCCAAACTAATAGTGATTGTGACAAATAAACAAAAAATAATTGTGATTTTTTTTTTCCAATCTACAGGTTAAAACAAATAAGCATGTTGGGGAGCAACAAAATTAATTTATTTAGGGATACAAAATGCTGAAACCCCCCAGAACACGGTCAGGAAATGGCACAAAGAATAGCAACAACATGGAAAACAACACAAATACACTAATACTGTAATGATACCATCATGATATGTAACGTTATGACATTCTCTCTGACAGTCTCTGCACTTATGTGATTTGAAGTAAAACTAAAACCAAAACTCCCGGCCAATGGGTCATTAACACAAAAACATTCATCCAATCCTTTTCTAAATGGATATTTTAAAAGTTCCTGCTATTTTGCAGGCATTTTCGATCAGCCTAGACACACTATGAATAGCTAATGGCATGGACGATTATTGCCATGAACATGAGCTCAGTAAATAGACCCTGGATGCACTCTGCATGTCGCTGTATGATTGCATGCTGAACCGATGACATGCGCTGGTCATGTCCCACTGTAAACAAATTGAATTGCCTTTCTGTGTGCCATGCTTTATTATTATTATTATTTTTCTTTCTGAAATAGAAATTGCACTGCAATGCAAGACTGGTTGTTGCATTAAAGCATGAAGCCCACCACCTGAGGACCACAAAGACTGATCCAGCAACAATAAGGTTAATGTAATTTCTGATTTACATACATATTGGCTGACTATAATTTAAGGGCAACTTAAAGCTGGGGGAGATAAACCAAAAAAAAAAAAACAATACGGAACAAGGCCTCAACTCTGGGATTTACTAAAACAGTATGTGGGATACTATAATGCAAAAGACAATCCAAAAGACCTTGATGCCTGTTCTTGGTATTAGCTTCAAAGTGTGAGTGATTGTGTTCTATTTGTGCTTCATTAAACAGTAGTTAATATTTCTAAGACAGTGGAGAATGTTAAGTACAATACATACAGGATGCTGTCCTAAACTTGACACTTTGGTCATAGATGAAAGGGTGAGTTTGTTTAATTGTAGTTTTATTATTGTTATTATTATTGTCATAGGGCTGCACGGCGGACGAGTGGTTAGTGCGCAGGGCTAGGAGACCTGAGTTCAATCCCACCCTCGGCCATCTCTGTGTGGAGTTTGCATGTTCTCCCCGTGCCTGCGTGGGTTTTCTCCGAGTACTCCGGTTTCCTCCCACATTCCAAAAACATGCTAGGTTAATTGGCGACTCCAAATTGTCCATAGGTATGAATGTGAGTGTGAATGGTTGTTTGTCTATATGTGCCCTGTGATTGGCTGGTGGTGCCCTCTGGGCTGGGATAGGCTCCAGCATGTCCGCGAAGTAGTGTAGAATATGGATGAATTTTGCTTTATTTTAGTTTTATTGAACTTTGTTTTTTTTCCCACTTAATATTTTTCCACTTGTGTGATTGTTAAGAATGTTAGAAAAAGTGCAATGCAACTCACCTAATACAGTCCCCTAAACACTGCAGTCATGCATTAAAATATTTTTATTTTATTCTACTTCCTTTGTGTGATTTATCTTTGTAGAAGAAGAGTTAGTATGGAAGAACTACATACTATAGTACATGTAGGATTTAACAAAAGAACATGAAGGATGTCATAGTTCAAAAGCAAATCCTAAAGACCTTGAGGCCCCAGGGTGACGTTAGCTTCTGGTTCCTGAGTTTATCGCCCTTGACCAAGTTCAGTCAGCTCACTCCAGATCCTTTTAATAACTCCTTCAATTGACTTCAAATTAACCAGAACCCGTTATAGAACAGAAATTTCCCCTGTTGTGTGTGAAAGGGTGTCAGTGAGACATTAGCTTTTTGACTCACCTTCCGTCTCTATTCCCATTTCTCATTCTTGCTGCCTCTTTCTCCTGATGATAAAAGGGCTCTTTTAAAAAGGAGAACATAAAGCTTGTCAGGATTTGGCCAGCTGCTGAAAGTCATTTGAGGCCCAAATTGATGCGCTCCAGACTCTCAATAGTATCTTGCCAGTGACAGGGGGAGGGATAATGGCGTCTTTATCTCAAAAAAGTTGGGGGAAATGAACCAACGGGGCGCTGGTAGTGGACAGGGAGGACAGGCTATGCGTTAAATTGAACACTGCAGAAAAAGTCGACTTTCTTGTAACAATAAAAATGCATCTACATAAAGTTCTGATGAGCTCTACAGTCGAGGTCGTGTATAAACACCATCCATCATGCTGACGAGGTGTGGGCCGGAGCCAAGCCGGTGGGACCATGACTGGGATGCATTTCATATCCAGAAAGGTCCCTGTGTCTGTTTGTTTATGCAGGTGTCACTCTGTTCTGTGGAAAAGCGCCAGCAATTCCTTTCATTCTTTTGTGTCTACGTTTATATGTTGCACCATTGTGACGAAGCTATCACTTCGCTAATCTTCTCCCCGGTAGAAATAGGAGAATGTCATCGGAAACACGTCAGATTGTGTTTACGCCCGCCGCGGGTTTCATTAATTCTAATTTGACAAGTCATTATCACCCTTGCTCGTCACCCTCGTCCCTTCTGACACAAGAAGAACAGGAGGGGGAGGAATCACGGAAGCCATAAACATACCACTCTCAGGAACCTGCTCATGAAATGGCTTGGATAGGACGCAACGCTTGTTATTGTTGTCATTTTTTCTACCAAAAGACACAGAAAAAGGAATTGACCGAAATAATTGATATTCTTTAACTTTGGTTTAGGGCGGCACGGCGGTCAAGTGGTTAGCACACAGGCCTCACAGCTAGGAGACCAGGGTTCAATTCCACCCTCGGGCATCTCTGTGTGGAGTTTCCTCCCACATTCCAAAAACATGCTAGGTTAATTGGTGACTCCAAATTGTCCATAGGTATGAATGTGAGTGTGAATGGTTGTTTGTCTATATGTGCCTATATGTGATTGGCTGGCCACTGGTCCAGGGTGTACCCCGCCTCTGGCCCGAAGACAGCTGGGGTATGCAGGAGCTTATCCCAGCTGTCTTTGGGCGAGAGGCGGGGTACACCCTGGACTGGTCGCCAGCCAATCACAGGGCACATATAGACAAACAACCATTCACACTCACATTCATACCTATGGACAATTTGGAGTCGCTAATTAACCTAGCATGTTTTTGGAATGTGGGAGGAAACCGAAGTACCCGGAGAAAACCCACGCATGCACGAAGAGAACATGCAAACTCTACACAGAGATGGCCGAGGGTGGAATTGAACTCGGGTCTCCTAGCTGTGAGATCTGCGCTAACCACTTCACCACTGTGCAGCCCCATTTCTAGCCATGTATGTATAAATCACAGTTATGGTTTCTTCAACTAGCGGAAATTGACAACACAAAAATCAACACATTTGTATTTAAAGAGGACCTATTATGCTTTTTTCACTTTTCTGACCTATAAATGTAGTTAGAATGCTGTATTATTGTGTTAAATGATACCAAAGTTTCAGATAATGAGGTTTGCGCAAAAAAAAACGATTTAACTCCCGCTTTACATAACAGTGGAAATAGTTCTATTTTTGTCCCAAGTTGGTGTAGAAAGCATTCCGTGCAGATATCACTCAATAACTGTGTGTTCATTTGTGCTAAACCAAACATGTTGTGTCATGTGGGTTGTAATATAATACTCGTGTTTGGAAACAGGAAAGGCTCAGTATTCCCTTGAGTGTTTTGTCCATCGATTCTTCCATACAAAAAAACATCACAATTTATTGTCTTTCCCCTCACAATCACAGCAGCTTCCATCACTTCTGTGTTGCTTTTGAACGCTCACTTACTGTAAACAACCTGTCTAATCCATCTGTTGTAATAGCAAATATTTCTGGAATGTTAAAGACTAATATTGTCTGATTTTTATTTTTGTATTTCACAAAATGTCAGAATTTGAATCCAAAATGGAGGTTGTAGTGACATAGAGGTAGCATAACGAAAAAGCATGCTTCTCAGTGCAGCATGGCAAAAGTGACAATAAGATGACATTAATAACACATTTTTTTTGTCAGGAGATTAAAGAAGTTATAGTTTTTATAGTTGTATTTCATTTCACAGCAAGGATGAGTAGTTTTGTTTTATTTTTATTTTATTGCACAGTGGTCAATTTATTGTAACACTTGTATGACATTGGAGAACGTTAAATAGCACAATACACAAAGTGGACTCAGCAGCTCACAAGTTCACTTCCCTCAACATTAAACCACGCTTCAAAATTAATTTTGTTTTATTTTAGTGTTATTTCATGTGGGTTAGCTTATTTGTTTGTATGATGGTTGGAAATGTTAAACAGCAGTTCTACTCGGCTTCAATATTTCAGTTGCCTAAATATTGTGTGTAAATGGAGAGTAGTTTTGTTTCATGTTTTACTTAATATTTATATTTTACTTAATAGTACAATACTGCTTTTAAAAAAATGCCTTATTTATTTCGGAGTGTTCTTTAAGAGGTTTCATCATTTATATAATTAGTAGGCAAATAGTAACTAGGATCTGACAACCAAAATAAGTAGTTAGCATGGCAGTCATTATGGTACCTTATACCTTATATATACACATATAGTTACATATCACAGTTTTATGTTTTATATATTCATTTGTTTTGACACTGTGCCATTGGTATCTGATTTTATGGAAGAGGAGGTACTAGGGCCATATCCAGTCCAAAATGTTGCAACTCCTCTTTAAACAAAACAACCTCCTCCAAAATGAGACGTTTTAGGCCGATTGGATTTTGTACCCTGAAGGGCTTTAAAAGTCAGTATTCCTCATGAGTTCTGTTACAAAACCCTGGAAGATGAAGGCTCTGGAATGGGTAATGTCGTGGCAAAGAGGGAAGGAAATGGGGATATTTAGCTGACTAAATTTAGCTTCCCAATCTCACCGTGTCCGTCCTTTCGTTCACATTGTCACTTGGTGGACGCTGGCGGGTGATGAGAGTCGTGTGTGTGGAAGGTGCAGCGATGTTCACGGTTAATGCACTGACCATAAATTAGTTGCATCCCAGACGTCATGCTACGACCATCAATGTCACTTTCATGATCTACCATCTTTCATTATACATTGGGATGATTTATTCATGCATGTGCACAACCTCACTAATATAATCTATGTGGATACTGGACAGGGACAACATATCAGTGGTGCCGTATTGGAACACTAGCTTCAACTATAGATATTGGGCGTGTAAATTAACCAAATGATAAAATTATGCTGATTTGGAATGCTTATATTCAACATTAATAATGATTTGGAGTGCCTATGAAAGTGGAAATGATATAGGTAATTATTAAAAACAGAAACTTTTGGGCAGATTTGTTTTTGCCTTTATTTGTAGTACACTATACAAAATATATATATATACGTATATATATATATATATATATAAAAATATAAATATATATATATATATATAATTTAAAAAGTAAATAAAATAAAATGAAAATAATAAAATAAATAAAAAATAAAGTAAATTAAATAAAAGTAAAGTAAATAAAAATAAAATAAATAAATATTTTGATGTAATACAAATACATGGAAAAAAACATGTTGAGTGATTGTATTTTCAAATTGAAGATAACAATGTTTTTTTTAATCCGGCCCTAATTAGAGATGCTGCCGGTTATTTGCCAACAACACACTTGGATACTTTGAGGTTAATTGAATTAATGTGTTAATTGTAATTGTGCTTGTAGTTGAGTATTTATAGTACTATAAGCAAAAAGTACAAAGTGCATTTTTGTGGTCAATTACAGTAACTTATTTACTTTTTTTAGTGTGCTTAAAATTAGAAATTAATAACCAGGAAATAAAATACATAGTTGGAACCTTCCTATATCCACACTTATTCTCATGTGCAAGAACGTTTTATGTGTTCTTGGACATGTGGTATCAACCCACAAGCCACAATGTTTCATGGAAACCAGTGATGTTGTTATAAATCAAAGAACCGACCAGCAAAGGTTTGAAACTACAATTACAAGCAGTTCCCATCAAGCTATACTGTATATAACATGGGCATGAATAAGAAATGTGACATTAAATGAAAGTGACTGTGTGGTAGAATTGACAATGAAGAGGTTGTGGTGTGTGAGGAAAGTGGGTCGGAGGTGTTCAATGACCCATCCAGCCCGTCAGGAGAGGGACTCCAGTGAGATTTGATACTTGGGGAAGCCGGCGAGAGACTAAAGGACACACTGCCCAAGGCCTGGATTTAGGCGGACTGCCCATAAATGTACAGTACAACACACCAACATGCTTGCACATGTGCATGCTAGTACACTTGGGATATATTCCTGAAAATATAAAACTTTACAGCCTATGACTAGAAAACAAGCACTGGTGGGTCGCTAGACTCTAAACCAATGTCACCCAACGGAGACGTAACAATCTGGCATCGCCAACAATGATGGTAACAGAGACTGAGTGCACCTATGGACCGCATTTTATCATATATCCACTATAAGCCGCATAAGGAGTCTGTCATAAAGAGACATATTGTGGCGTGTATGAGTCCTTGAGGATTTGACACACACCAAACATGAGCTTTGACATGAACTCACCACAATCCACAAATCACACTTACTCATGAACTCCCACTCAAGTGGGACTCCCATCCGGGAACCATAGCTGTCCGTTTTCTTCTTTCTAAGATACGCATAGACATCAGAATTATTTGAGGTTTTTATTGGTACGTCCATTATTTGAAGTTTTATGTCATTTGCGTGGGTCCTGGTATATAACCCATAGTTATAGCAGGGATCGGCTCTATACTGAAGGGGATCATGCACTGAACCAAAGCACCCCAGTGCTGGCACCACTCATGTAGACCCAAATGCTACCACTACCATACTTGATTTTCAGTGGATAGCAAATTTGTACTGCAATACAAGCTGTGCACTACGCTAAAGTATATCCAAATTTACTTTCTGTAATGAAATTTATGTAGGGCGGCACGGCGGTCGAGTGGTTAGCGCGCAGACCTCACAGCTAGGAGACCAGGGTTCAATTCCACCCTCGGCCATCTCTGTGTGGAGTTTGCATGTTCTCCCCGTTCATGCGTGGGTTCTCCCACATTCCAAAAACATGTTAGGTTGATTGGCGACTGCAAATTGTCCATAGGTATGAATTTGAGTGTGAATGGTTGTTTGTCTATATGTGCCCTGTGATTGGCTGGCGACCAGTCCAGGGTGTACCCCACCTCTCGCCCAAAGACAGCTGGGATAGGCTCCAGCACCCCCCGCGACCCTTGTGAGGAAAAAGCGGTAGAAAATGAATGAATGGATGAAATTTATGTATGTACTATATATACACAGTATAAATATACCCGTACATCATATAAGTATTTGATCTTATTTTATCTATGTAGGAAGTTATTTGGTAAAATGTCATTTTAAAAACTGAGCAAAACAAAAAAGTTAAAGTACTTAATTGAGGTTGTCAGCCATGTTTTTTTTTTGTTGACTGAAATATTTTTGTGCAAATAAATTCCTCCTTGCTACACAATCCTCATTGTATTGCATTTTATAACTGAATATCCTGTATAAATGATGAGGGCGTGCCATCCATCGTATATATGTATAACTCTAATCATATTAAGACGGGGGACAAATGAACTGATGTTAAAGATGGACGGACATTTTCAATTAAGATGAGTGTGAGGATGCCAGCCTCGTTAATAATGCAAAAAACATTACCCCCATTATGATGGTTAATAATAAAGATGCATGGCCACTTTTGCACGCAAACAAGGCCCATTGGCAAGTAAAAGAAATACTTGTTATTATGCATTTGCCATCGTTGTAATGGTGTACAGACACCTGCATGTGTAACAAAGGAGGCAGAAACAAAAGAGATAGAGAAGTAGCTGGCTGACTTGTCTGATGTGTTCCTCTAAAATATTGATGCAACTGGAGATTCTTGTCCCTGAGTCTGCGTGCAATTAAAGCTTCACATGAAGCGAAAGCCAGCCTCTGCGACTTTTCATTGTTAGCACAAAAAAAAAAAAAACAGATATATTTCTTAAGGGTGAGTTCACACTTTTCTAAGAGACACCATTGGCCTTGTCAGATGTGTTGGCATACCTCAAACGACAAATATTACTGCCACGCAGATGGAAATAAAACGTCAGAAACCCACAAGATGCTCGACTGCGGTAAACAGTGCCAAGATGGCAGTAAGTCAATCTACATTTCTTTCTGTTAATATTCTCCATAGTAACCAACCTAGCGCTCATAGTAACTAATGCAGTACTAATTCCTATGTGGCCTCTTCTGACACATTAGCAAGGTGGCTAATATGGTATCTTTTGTAGCCTGCAACAATAAATCCAAAATGGTCATCTTTGATTGCAGCATCGCTACTAATCATAGAATAATATTATGGGTTTTCGTGCCAAATTGCTTACTAAAACAACAATCATTGTCTATCGTCTACAGCGCCAAGATGAGGCTATATCACTGCTAGCAAAACATAATACATAAAACATAATAATATGCTTTCTAGTGTCACATGTAAGTAGACCTCAATTCTTGTTATTCTAAATGTTATTATTGTCTTATATTGTCTTATTCTATCTATTTATTCTCCACATTATTATTATTATTTATTATTACTTATCTTCTTTTGTGTCTGTTATTATATGGGACTCAGGCAACGACATTTCGTTGGCAATTTCACTACTGTGTTTTTGTGCAATGACAAAAAGGGAGTCTATTTATCTATCTATCTATCTATAAACACGCACAAAACTACCCAACATTGGTACTACTGATTGCAGTATCGATACCACATGGGTTAAAATGTGAAAGGTACTCATCCCTAGTTGTGCAACTAACAAGCGGATCGGAACCCGATTAATAGATGGGTCTTCTTCGCTTCTACAAGAACTCAAGACTCTCACCAGTATAAAAAAAACCCCTGCAAAAATCAACAAAATGGATTGGAGATGCTTTCTCTCAGCTCTGCTGCCCCCTATGCTCTTTAAAAGTATATTTTAGAAGCTTTTTTTTAAGATTCAAAGATGGTAAAGATATACACAGTATATCAGTACAGTATTTTGGTTTGCAATATTTTAGATGTGTCACATAATGTGTCACAAAAGTCCCTACTACCAGTATAGTTTCCTTATTGCATTGCCTTTGGTCCCATGACAAAAATAAGAAGATTATTAGTATCATTTATAACAATTTTGGACTAGACAAGAGCTCCAAACCACAAGAGAACATAATGAGTCCATACATGTGTGTTGACAATCAATGTAAATGACAAGCCCCGGTGTTTAAACGCAACAACAAACTCCAGACACAAACCTGCTGGCCAGGAATTAAAGCGATCCTGTTTACATCGGAAACTGCTGAATTATTCAAGCAGCTCGCCGATAAGGGAGAGGGATTGGCGATGGGGCCTTCAGGTGGCCACTTCAAAGACAAATGATGCGCACAGTCTCCTCGGGCACAAAACATTTCTCTTGTGCAGCTACCTCCTCGAAAAAAAAAAAAAAAAACGGGTAGGGATTTACAGAGAATCGAAAAGAATAACTCTGCAATGAGAAGACAATATGGATTATGTCACTCAATGTCCTGCCCGCCACTCGGCCATCAGAGCAAGAGGGAGTCGTAGCCTGCGGGGCAGCTTTAAATAGGAATTAGCAACATTTCATTGTTATGGTTATTGAGTATGTGTCCCCAAGGATGGGTCTGCTCATTGTTACCAGGCCTTGTAAATGTACAATAATCCCCCCACTGTATGCATGAATATTTTCCATACACACATAGCTAATGTATATCGTATGTACATTAGGGATGTCTTAGAATAATCCACTATTGGAGTTTGTTTTTGTAACACATTTTTATGCCCATCATTCAGAGTCCTTACATAAAACATGAAAATATATTTCTCAATTTTCTATGCATTATAACATGAGAAAACAAGTTAATTTGAGCTAGCTTACAATGCTGTAATTGGGACCAAAATAAAAGCAGTTAGGGCTGCATGGCGGTCGAGTGGTTAGCATGCAGACCTCACAGCTAGGAGACCAGGGTTCAATTCCACCTTCGGCCATCTCTGTGTGGAGTTTGCATGTTCTACCCGTGCATGCGTGGGTTTTCTCCGGGTACTCCGGTTTCCTCCCACATTCCAAAAACATGCTAGGTTAATTGGCGACTCCAAATTGTCCATAGGTATGAATGTGAGTGTGAATGGTTGTTTGTCTATATGTGTAATGAAACAAATGTTTCATTAAAAAAAAAAATTGTAACTTTCCAGAAATGGGAGTGGTTAGCATGCAGGCCTCACAGCTCGGAGACCCGAGTTCAATTCCACCCTCTGCCATCTCTGTGTGGAGTTTGCATCCCTGTGCATGCTAGGTTAATTGGCTACTCCAAATTGTCCATAGGTATGAATGTGAGTGTGAATAGTTGTTTGTCTATATGTGATCTGTGATTGGCTGGCCACCAGTCCAGGGTGCACCCTGCCTCTCTCCCAAAGACAGCTGGCATAGGCTCCAGCACCCCCCGCGACCCTCGTGAGGATAAGCAGTAGAAAATGAATGAATGAATAAAAGCGGTTAGTCCGAAACACAATTTCCACATTGCATCAACCACATGAATGTTTGTGATCATGATTTGGGGTGCATGAGAAAGTGGAATCAAGCTTTCATTTCTGAGCAATAAGGACAAGTTAACAAGTTAAGGAGCAACTCACTTCCTGCAAGTTAGCTTTACACCATTTTACTACTACTACTTCAGATGTAGCTACTGCCATCGCGTGGCGTTAATAAAATACTTACATAGGCGGCTGCACAGAGCCACAGCTGTTATTACCAATGATTTTTGACCCAGCGCTAATTAGATACCCCAGGCAGTTATTTGCTCTTGTAGACCACACCCAGCAAGCCCGTGGTTCATTAAACTACTAACAACTCCAACTAAATTCCCACATTAGCAGGAAGTATGCTAGCAGTATACATTGGCTCCTTATAGTGCATACCACTCACTGTGTGTTAACTTTTCACCCTCGCCCACTCGACCATGGGGGAGGACGGTTGGTGAGACATCGTGAGAGAGTGAGCGCAGAGCTGGAGATGCAGAGGTGAGGACAAGAAGAGGCGGCCGCCTCGTGTGGTCTTTGTTGTTCAGAAACAGCGGCAAATGTGGCCACTTCACAGGAGTAAAAGTCACCATCCATCATAATCCCTCCCACCGCCAAACACACACACACACACACACACACAAAAACACATACACTTTTGGGCTCTGAATATCCTGGACTCCTGTTTCCATGCCAGCCCTTGTAATAATAATATATCAATGCATAATAATGAAGCATAGCAAACACATGTAAATAAATGTGTTGCATTCGGATGACCTCCAACCTATTCTAGCAATTGTAGCAACTAGCTTGACTTCCCACAGCTGTAACTGCATGTTATGTTTCTTGAGACATCAAGTTTAATAAACAGCACCCCTGCTGATTGAATAAAAGTACTGCAAGTTCTCCTGGTCTTTAAAGGAGCATGGAGACTTGCTTCCTTGTCTTTGTTAAATATTAGCTGCACATCCGCAGCATCCTGAGATGTGGAGTCCTTGGTAATTTGACTTCAGTGCATTAAAGTGCAATATAAAGCATTTTATTCTAATATACGAGACAGCGTAATAAAATCAAGAGCTATCTATTTGCAGACTCTTGCATACATGCTGAGAAATGCTGCTCTCTCAGGCACCCACTTCATACTTAAGTGCATGCAATGTGTGTGTGTGTGTGTGTGTGTGTGCTTCCTCTCGGGTGTGCGGTAGGTGTTGTGGAAATACATATTTTATACTGGAATCTAATTGCATTTAGTGGCCCCAAGCACCCTACCAGACAATCCGCAACAATGCTCTAATGGCTACACTCTTCAGTGTGCTCACACACATATACAGACGACATGACTATAATGAGCGTGAGGACTCAGCACTGACATCCCCCCCCCAAAAAATAAAGCATCACATGGCTGGAAAAGAGCCACTTACACAATACCAGACCCAGCATTTGACTTCTTAAAATACGTATGCTATGAAATGAACTGCAGCTGTATACTAACCTTTTAGAAAATGCCAACTGTATACTAATATTTTACAAAAGGCACACATAAGAGTATATACTGTGTTAGTGTGTCATTGTACACCCTCAAAAGACTCAAAAAATGGTGGATGCTACATGATAGAAAAAGTATCCGCTTTACACTGCAGGGTACTGACTCAACATTAATCAAGGTTTTTGTTTTCCCTTTGGGAAAAGCAGGTACAAGAAGGTACACTTATATGCTAGGATTACGTTAAAAAGCCATAGCATTTCAGTATGTGGAATCAAACTATGGAATGGATTGAGTAAGACCCTCAAACAATTCAAGAAACAAGTCTTGAACCAGTCATGATGTGCTATACATATCACTATATTGACACTTACTATGGTACCCATAATGTCATTGTATGGTCATATCACCTCGTACTTTGGTACATGACAAAAAATAAATAAAAATAAAAATAAAAATAAAAATAAAAATAAAAATAAAAATAAAAATAAAAATAAAAATAAAAATAAAAATAAAAATAAAAATAAAAATAAAAATAAAAATAAAAATAAAAATAAAAATAAAAATAAAAATAAAAATAAAAATAAAAATAGGAAAGCAGGAAGTGAACAAATGTATCAGTTACTGATTGTAAAAGTACCAGATGGAGGGGTAGGATTTAATAAGCTTTGCTTCTTCCTACTCCTTTTGGACATGTGGAACTGTGAACTGATTATGCGATGCATTCAATTGTAATCTGATGCATGTTTAAATGAAATAAAACCATTACCATTATTATTTTTTTTTTTATAGTAACCAGTAACCAACACCATCGTCTGAGATCCTTGACCAGAATTTCCCCAGCTCACTATGCCAGCCGCCACCTGTCAGTGTATCACATAAAGTTTTGTACAAAATCCTACGAAAATCTCACAGCCTCATCATTTGTAACATTTCTATTTTTCGTCAGTTCAGTCCAGTATAGTATGGAGACAGAATGTAATAAATATAGCTTTTCCACTGTTCTCCCATGATGGCCTTTTATTTTTATTTTTTAATGAACTCAGTTGGACTTGTATGAAGCACAGAATCAATATCCAGTGTTGTTAGCGCTCACATGATAGCTTTACGGTTCTGAACAAGAGCCTTTAGAGGCTCTTTGAAGCACAAAAGGTCACAAAGACAAAAGCCCCGATGCTCATTTTTAATAAGACAGTCAAATTAATCAGCGCGCCAGCCTTGGATCTTTATTTGTGTGCTTTTTAGCTACTAGGAACAGTGTAGAGCGCATATAAAAAAAAAGTCTGGAAAAAAAAAAACTCCTCCAACTGCGAAAGTTAATGAACAGTGTGTCCCATGCTCAAACATCATTTTCTAAAGGTCATGTTCTTTAAACAACAACACTACTGAGCAGGATGAGTCAATAATAATTAACATTGTTGCATGAATTAAGCAGCTATTCCTTTTAGTTCGACAAAATCGAAGACTTTTCTGCGACTTTTATTTTATTTATCCTAACTTTTTGCACTTAAAATTACAATATGATTTTTCTGTGGTTATGATTTGTGTTTATTTTCATTCATTCATTCATTTTCAAGGTCGCGGGGGTGCTGGAACCAATACCAGCTGTCTTTGCGCGAGAGGAGGGGTATATCCTGGACTGGTCGCCAGCCAATCACAGGGCAAATATAGACAAACAACCATTCACACTCACATTCATACCTATGGACAATTTGGAGTCGCCAATTAACCTAGCATGTACGGGGAGAACATGCAAACTCCAAACAGAGATGGCAGAAGGTGGAATTGAACTCGAGTCTCCGAGCTGTGAGACCTGCATACTAACCACTCGTCCGCCGTGCAACCCCATTTTCGGAACT
The DNA here is from genome assembly GCF_037039965.1 of Doryrhamphus excisus. Taxonomy (NCBI): domain Eukaryota; kingdom Metazoa; phylum Chordata; class Actinopteri; order Syngnathiformes; family Syngnathidae; genus Doryrhamphus; species Doryrhamphus excisus. Next base: position 15,952,327 of record NC_136368.1, on the reverse strand, counting down.
CAAGGTTACAAAAAAATTTATTTAAGAAAATTTTGTTTTTTTACCATATCAAAAGGCTATGAAAGCCAGAATCATTCATTCATTTTCTACCGCTTATCCTCACGAGAGTCGGGGGTATGCTGGAGCCTATCCTAGCTATTTTCGGGCGAGAGGCCGGGTACACCCTGGAATGGTCGCTAGCCAATCACAGGGCACATATAGACAAACAACCATTCACACTCACATTCATACCTATGAACAATTTGGAGTCGCTAATTAACCTAGCATGTTTTTGGAATGTGGGAGGAAACCGGAGTACCCGGAGAAAAGTGCACGGGGAAAACATGCAAACTCCACACAGAGATGGCCGAGGGTGGAATTGAACTGAGAATGTTTTTCTCCTTTTTTCTGATAATACCTAAACTACCTTTTATGATGATGTGCTGCACTGTGTGCAAAGGGAATAAGGTGAGGAGGGTGTACATTATGGTTTCCTGCTGGTGCACAGTGAACAATTTCGTATGAATAAATATGTCTGGGTGAGGAAAAAAATCAAATATAAGGAGGAGAGGAGAATAATCCTGTTACAGATCAAACAGCAGACTTCGCTCTTCCATTCCCACTCCTGTCTCTCCGATTTATAACCTATATTCCTTCCACACCCCTCCTTTTTCCCTTCTGGGCAAGTAGCTTCACTTCCAATATTCCGCTCCTCCTCATCCCATCTTTGCATCCATCCTCCTCCCCTCCCGGCCTTCCCATCTTTGCTGATGTTGATGGCCAGCCGTATCCTCAATCTCGCCCCGTGACTTCTCCAGCGCCTTGTCTCCGGTGCAGAACTAAATGGAGATTAATGAAGGGAGGAAGATGTGTCTGTCATCCAGACAGTCCTATATAACCGTCGCCTCTTTCTTCCATGAAACTGAACCCATTCAAAACAAATCTTGGAGGTGGGAGGGGGACAACAGCTCAGCTTTCCACTCCTATTTGTAAACACATGCATCCTTCCTATTCTTAAATATAGTGCGGCTCACTTTCATGCTATCTTTGCAGGATATTCGCAGCACAGCCACCACCCTCATTTCCTCAGACTAAATCCTGACAAGTGACGACCGCTCGCTGCTCACACGCCACTCAAACCCACCCCGATAAGCCAAGACCACATGACATTGACTGGCTTCATCTCCCAGCACAGCGCCAACCCAGCCATTATGCCCTTGCTTTAGAGGTCAAGAAGCTTTGGCTAATCTCGTATGCAAATGAGTGTCTGCTTACATTGCGGAGACGCGTGTGATGTATGAACCGTGTCCGGAAATACACCAGGAGATAATACACTGGTTTATGGGCGTGACTATGTTATGGTACCAATGGGGTACCTGAGAAAGTGGCTCGACAAATCCAGGCTTTGTGCTTCAGGTGAAGCTCATCTAAACCTAAACTACCCAAACAGAATTAAACATGACTGCAACAGTGGTTATCAACTTTGCTAAGCCTGGCTCTCAGCCTTGTCCTCAGTGACGCCATATTATTATATTCATTTGTTCATTCATTTTCTACCGCTTATCCTCACGAGGGTCGCGGGGGTTGCTGGAGCCTATCCCAGCTGTCTTTGGGCGAGAGGCGGGGTACACCCTGGAATGGTCGCCAGCCAATCACAGGGCACACATAGACAAACAACCATTCACACTCACATTCATACCTATGGACAATTTGGAGTCACCAATTAACCTAGCATGTTTTTGGAATGTGGGAAGAAACCGGAGTACTTGGAGAAAACCCACGCATGCACGGGGAGAACATGCAAACTCCACACAGAGATGGCAGAGGGTGGAATTGAACCTTGGTCTCCTAGCTGTGCGGTCTGTGCGCTAACCACTCGACCGCCGTGCCGCCCCATATTATTATATCATATTATTCTATTCATTCATTCATTTTCTACCGCTTATCCTCACAAGGGTTGCAAGGGTGCTGGAGCCTATCCCAGCTGTCTTCAGGCGAGGTACACCCTGGACTGGTCACCAGCCAATCACAGGGCACATATAGACAAACAACCATTCACACTCACATTCATACCTATGGACAATTTGGAGTCGCCAATTAACCTAGCATGTTTTTGGAATGTGGGAGGAAACCGGAGTACCCGGAGAAAACCCACGCATGCACGGGAGAACATGCAAGTGTGGAGTATTCATCACTCCTAGCTGTGAGGCCTGCACATTAACCACTTGTCCGCCGTGCAGCCCCATATTATTCTACTTCAGTGCAAAAATGAAGCGATCCCAGCAGCAACATTTTACACAAGATGAGCAAGTAATTATGCCTTATGAGTTCAAAAAGATTGTCATTGCCAAAAAGCAACACTATCGCCGCCAATAGAATATTGCGTTCATATTTTACTGATCTCTATAATAGAATGTCTGCATTTGTTTTTATTGAAAACAAGGCGGAATGTGCCTAAGCTATAAATGTTCTGAGGTTGTTTCTGTTTAATTGTGATTGGATGAATGCATATCTACTATCTCTGTACAAAGACAATAGCTAGGGACATATATGTACATATTGCATACGTAAAACACTGATGTAGTTCTTCATGGCCATATCAAAGTGGAATCATTCATTATACACATTATCTGTGACAAATACAAATAGGAGTTGCATCAATGTGCTGGAGACATGCTGTACCTCGTGATGACCACTAGGTGTTAATGTGTTGTGTGATGACTTTTCCTTTGTGACAAAATTTTGTTTAGATAAAGAAGTATTTTATTACAGTTGGTTGATGCTGCAGAGCGCTTAATACTCCAGTGAATATTGTAATATAAAAAGGCCAAACAGACTGAGTACTCAAACAAGTACTGTTATGACATATTTATATCTGCTAACGTTGGCCAAATTAATATTTCATATTGCAGTTTATTCAGCTCAAAAAGTGTTCAAATCTGGCGTATTCCCTTGGCTTGGATAATTGAATCAGGAAATGCTAGCGTATCAGTACGATCTTGAATAAAGCTGCTCCCAAGTCCACCGGGTTCTCGCCAGCTCCAAATTCGACACATCTCGCTGAAGCACTAAACTTGGCAGAATACCCCCAAAGTGTCATATATTCGGAATAAAACACAATAGAATACATAACACACCGATGACCACCAATGCTGTGAAAGGTTAACACGAAGAAAAAAACTTATCTCAACATTTATCAAAGATCCTCTCTATGATAGGAGCTCTATTGCTTTCAAGCAGCTACTGCTAAACTCTAGTCAAAGATAATCTATGTGACAGGAGCACTGTGTCGTTTTAAAGTGATGGATGAACACACATTTACAATGGTGGTGGCTGTTAAGTGTTAAACACATACATATTAAGGTGGAAAAAATAAAAACAGGAAAAGTGTGTTTTGGGTGTGTTCAGTTTTCCTCACCAGCAGTGCAGGAAACTAAGAATTCCAAGCCGCATTGAACACATCTGTTGGAATGAGACTCTAAACTAAACAATAACAAAAAACAAGGGTCTCTTGTATTTACCTCTCCAGGCAAAGATTACGTTGTGTTTGAAGTATCATGAGCAGGTTTATCTACCTCTACATGCACTTTAAAATATTACCATTTACGGTACACTGTTGCTTACAATGGCTATTAATATTTGTATTCATTAGTATTAATTAGTATTAATATGCTCCCAATAGACTTCTACACCACTATGTACATCTGTGCAATACTTTTTTTATATGCAGTATAGTTACTCCAGACTCCATTCACTGTGCAATATCTGATCAAGCTCCATGTGCAATATTAAGGCTCTAAGTGCAATATATTAAGAGGTATTTCTATAATGCCTCATATTAACTCACTAGCGAGATCTCATAGTGCATAGACTGTTCATATATTTCATCTCATTTCATATTATCTGCAAATTATTTGTATATAACTCTGGGTAAAATTGTTGATTTGTTAATACTTGGGTTGTTTACATTGTTTATTTTGTTTATATTGTGTATTTTGTACTTTGTACTGCTTAACTGATTCTATACAATGCAAATTTCCCCACTGAGGGACCAATAAAGGCATATCTTATCTTATCTTATCTTAGTAATAATGCTTACTGAGCAGTTTTCTGTTTAACACTATTACAACACTGGTTCTGTTGCTTCTGTGTTGTACAATATACTTGAATAAATGACCACATAGCCAAACGGAGCTATGTTTTCATTTTCACTTTCTCTTACAGTCCAATCATCATTAAAGATGAAATGATATATCTTAATATTTATTATTTACGATGTCAAAAACAAAGCTAGTGGTGGCCTATGCTTTTTGCTTGCACAAGGCCACTATATTGAATAATGAAACTGAAATGCAGTATTTTGCCATCATTTTAAAAAAGGTTAGGGGTAGGAGGTTGAGGTGAGGGAATACGTTTTCATAACATCAATCCATCCACCCATCCATTTTCTTCCACTTATCACAGCCTGGGTTGTGGGGGCACGGATGCACAGACATCTCTCCCACCCCCCCGTCTATGTGTTTCCATCCAGATCCATGCTGTGTTGTAAATGCTACAATATGCCACAAACATGTTATATTTTGCCATCATTTCCAAGAGGTTAGGGGTAAAAGGTTGGGTTAGGGTGTAGGCTACTGTTTTTTTTCATTTTATTAAAAATGATCCATCACATTCAGCTGTCCATTTGTGCTCATCTTTGTCAGGTTTTGGTCTGACACAGAGGTATCCTTTCAGGATGCCTGAACAATTTTACAGCAAAACAGTACAGCGTTCCTGTCATCGTGAGTATCTGTAACAAGAGGTTTTTGTAGCAGGCATATTATATAGCATTTGTAGATAGATATTATATCGTATATGTATATTCTTATTGCGGGCGGAATGGTGGTCTAGTGGTTAGCGCGCAGACCTCACAACTAGGAGACCAGGGTTCAATTCCAGCCTCGGCCATCTCTGTGTGGAGTTTGCATGTTCTCCCCATGCATGTGTGGGTTTTCTCCGGGTACTCCGGTTTCCTCCCACATTGTAGGTGAAAATGTGAGTGTGAATGGTTGTTTGTCTATAAGTGCCCTGTGATTGGCTGGCCAAAGACAGCTGGGATAGGCTCCGGCATGCCCAATTATCCAACTTCCAATTGAAATCAACTTCACCATATGTTTGCAATGTCGTGTTACGTTTTCTTCTTCTTGGGGGTGGCAACCGGATCAGCACGATCTTGTGGAGGAAGCCGATACTATCCAATCCTTAAAATACAGTGGATTAGCAGCCGATCCCAATCATAAAACAAAATCGGGACGTCACAATTGTACTACATAATCTCCACTTTGCTGTGCTCCTCCTATTCCCTCAGTCTCCTTTTGGATAAAATATTATGGGATAGGCTTCAGCACCCCCTTAAAAAGAATGAATATTCTTATTGCATTGTTTAATTTTATTGAGTGCAACTATGTGGTTATTTAAATAGTTTGATGTTGATTGTTGTTTTTCCTCAGCTTGTTGTTGTTGTTCCAAAGCAAACAAAATAAATAAACATGTTGCTACCACAGGGGTGCCAATGTTTTTGGCCATGGCTATACTCAGAACAAACAAAGCTCTCAAGTCATATAGTGGTTTATTGACTAGTACTGCTTTGCTTTCTGTCCCCAGAACCATATTTGTTGACAATACAGTAGCCTCGATGGATGAAGCGTAATAATACAGGACTCTTACGCTGTCATGTCATTCATTCCCAGTTTTCCCCTGCGCTTATTTGTGGTCTCTCAAGAGTCTTCCTGTCGACTTAAATGCAGTCCCAGGTGTGCACGTCAGCTTGTCAGTTTGCAAAATAGAAACCCCCCTCACCCCCCCCCCCACACACACACCACTCCCCCACTTCAGTGCCTTGAAAGCACTGTGCTACTGAGCTAACAGGCACATACACAAGTTGATGTTATACACAAACATGACGCTAATTCACACAGGCTGTATATGTATGAATTTGGTGTATTTGAACATGATTTTGATTGACACTTGTATGTATGATCATAGTACACGCGTTCGTAATCATAATATCTTCTTCTATGGCTCTTCCTGAGTGCTGTTTTAGGATAAGCCTCCACTTCCTCCAGCACACACAAACACGTCCATATGCAAATCATCATGGTTAAATTCCTGGATGATAATTTCTGGATGCGTTATGTTGTCAAGAGTTTCAGAGTAGCAATATTTTTAAGCGCATGCAGAGGTAGATAAAGCTTCTGGATTTGAAATGCAGCTGCTGCCATCTTGTGGAATTAATGAAAAGACAACACATCAGGGAGTTGCCTACAGCCACAAATGTTAATGCCAATTTTTTTTGACTCGTTAATTAGACTCCTAAGGGGGTTGTTTGGTCTCCAATAGGTGCCTGGGGAGACCTGGGGTTATAGAATGGAGGCAATGACTGAAGTATTTGTAGTAGTTATTTAAGGGCGATGCTACATGGCAACCCGAGTTCGATTCCACCCTTGAGGATCTCTGTGTGGAGTTTATATGTTCTTCCCCTGTCTGGGTTTTCTCCGGGTACTCCGGTTTCCTCCCACATTCCAAAAACATGCTAGGTTAATTGGCCACTCCAAATTGTCCATAGGTATGAATGTGAGTGTGAATGGTTGTTTGTCTATATGTGCCCTGTGATCGGCAGGCGACCAGTCCAGGTTGTACCCCGCCTCTCACCCGAAGACAGCTGGGATAGGCTCCAGCATGCCCAATTATCCAACTTCCAATTGAAACTAACTTCACCACTGTCCACCGCGGACATGTTTGCAATGTCGTGTTACGTTTTCTTCTTCTTGGGGGTGGCAACCGGATCAGCACGATCTCGTGGAGGAAGCCGATACTATCCAATCCTTAAAATACAGTGGATTATCAGCCAATCCCAATCATGAAATACAAACGGGACATCACAATTGTACTCCATAATCTCCACTTTGCTGTGCTCCTCCTGTTCCCTTAGTTTTCTTTTGGATAAAATATGAAGTTATATAACAGATAGTATGTATGAAGATAGCCGAAGACAGCTGGGATAGGCTATGTAGGACAAAATGAATGAATGAATGAATGAATGAATGCTACATGGTAAATGTCAAAGATCCTCTATGTATCAGGCTACTTTATTAAGGATTACAAGTTTGCTTTACTGTTTTTGCAGTTTGCTCAAATTGAATATTGTCCAACATTTGTTTTGCTCTCAGGCCCTGCTGGCCTTCCCGTTTAACGTTTAACGTTCAGAACAGCACCACTGCCAGCATTCATGTCCATTGAAGCAGTTCATCTTTAATATCATAGCTGTTCCTTGCGCTACACCTCATCCTCCTCGCATCTATGAATAAATAAATGCATCATATTGTACATCTTAAAAGCTAGCAGAAGACCTCACCCACATACATGCACTCGCTGCTAACATTATGTCTCTCTCCAGTTTTCCTCCCAAAAAAAATGTGGAAATGTTTATCATTAGCTGCTAAGGAGCGACCTCCTCACATGACATCGTTGGCTTGCTGTTATTTCTTCATATACCGCGCATATCTCGCCTCATTTGGCCCGAGGTGCCGTTGCCGCTTCCGTTAGGGTTGTGCTGATCTGTGATTCTCATAAGGCAGCTGCTGGTGTTACCTAAATCCAACTCACAGATACACACAGCTTCCATCCATACTGCCTCACAGCCTGGTGCTGTTTGTCACTTATGGTTAAGCTTTTTACTGTGGGCTTTGAGGCTTTATACACAGGAGTAACCAGACTTCATAACTGACTATAATTTCAAACTACTTTAAAATGTATTATGTTCCGCTTCTGGGGATCTGTATTTCCTTCTCCATGAGGAAATGCATTTTATCCAGGATGAGACAGAGGCCAGCAAAAACATGGAGACGCTATAATACTGCAGGGACAGAGTTTTTATATATATTCATACATACTCTCTGTTATATAACATCATATTTTATCCAAAAGGAGACTAAGGGAACAGGAGGAGCACAGCAAAGTGGAGATTATGGAGTACAATTGTGATGTCCCGATTTTATTTTATGATTGGGATTGGCTGCTAATCTACTGTATTTTAAGGATTGGATAGTATTGGCTTCCTCCACGAGATTGTGCTGATTTGGTTGCTACCCTCAAGAAGAAGAAAACGTAACACGACATTGCAAACATGTCCGTTCGGGCATGCTGGAGCCTATCCCAGCTGTCTTCGGGCGAGATGCGGGGTACACCCTGGACTGGTCGCCAGCCAATCACAGGGCACATATAGACAAACAACCATTCACACTCACATTCATACCTATAGACAATTTGGAGTTGCCGATTAACCTAGCATGTTTTTGGAATGTGGGAGGAAACCGGAGTACCCGGAGAAACCCATGCATGCACGGGGAGAACGCCACACATAGATGTCCAAGCAGGGATATTGCTAATTTGATTAATTAAAAATGTTAATTACAAAAAATTAATTACATATTATGAATGTGAGTGTGAATGGTTGTTTGTCTATATGTGCCCTGTGATTGGCTGGCGACCAGTCCGGGGTGTACCCCGCCTCTCGTCTGAAGACAGCTGGGATAGGCTCCAGCACCCCTGCGACCCTCGTGAGGAAAAAGCGGTCGAAAATGAATGAATAAGTGAATAATTATTACATATTTAAAATACATCTTGAATCATAAACACAATTTTGGAGGTAATTGAACGTTTTCTTCATGTTGCAATGTAGTGTTAGTAATAGTGCCAACATCCCATAATATCAGTGTTGTGTTTCGATGCTTTTCTTAACCTCACCACTGGCTAAAACCCATCTTTACTATTTGTATAGTAATGATAAAATAGAGTGTATTTTTCAACTCGGTTTTGAAGACGAGCGCAAATTAAACATGGTGAAGAGTTGCCGGGGATTTCAAACGGAAAGAGGAGCGTGCAAAAACTCCAAATATACTTCTCTCTTCCCCGTCTGAGCAATTATAGCGCTTCCTCTCTGCCATTTTACAAGTCATGCCGTTTGTCGTGTCACACTTCTACGTACGCTCGCGTCTCATTCAAAAGCTAATATTCTTATTTTAATCCTCCTACTTCTCCCCCTCATTCCATTGGCTGGCAGCGTTCATTTCCTCATGAAAGTGTTAATATCTGCATCCCCTCCTCCCCGCATTGCCTTATTCTTTCTCATCCGCCCCTCCTCCTTCTTTTGAAGCTGAATTATTCCATCTTACCCAGGCTTTTAATTCTCTTGATTGAGCCAATTACCTTCTGGCTGGATCAATGCGGAGGAAAAGGTAATCATTTAAATGGCTGCGGCATATAAAGTCACAAACCTCCCCTTTCAAGTTGAGGGAAGACGACTGGAAGCGAATAACCTCTGCTGTGCATGATTCAGCACGTATGTTTAAGTGCAACATGCTGGCCTGCCAATGTAATGTAGTGGTGCTGTGCAGACACACAATGTAATGTCATGTAATGTATGTCATGGTGCTGGGGGGGGGGGGGGGGGGGTACACATAATGCAATGCAAGCTTCTTCAGGGATTATCGAAAATGTATGGAGGAAACTGGGTCATCAAACATGGTGCCAAGTCGCCTGTCAGCCTTCTTGTCACATGCACACATACACAAATATGAGCATACACATTAATACGCATATGGTTGTCCTTTGCTACATCGCGGTTCTAATATTGCTCCCTCACTCTATTACTGTTTTTCAAAAATGACGTTCCATGAAGTCATAAGGTTGTGACAAACAGCCACACATACATATATGCATACACACACTCCATATACAGTACATACACACACACACACACACGTCTCCCCCTCATTGCGACTTATCATCTCTCGTTGAGCGACTTGTCCCATCCAATTTGTCCATCCCTCCCTGTCCACCCTGTCTATTATTCATGTAATGGAGCATTGTGTCCAAATGCAGCCACCGCCATGACAAGCGCCACCGCCCAGAGGGAAGCAGCCAGCGAGGCCAACGGGGCTCGAGAGAGACACCCGCGGGCTTGGCTCTAGGGCGTGAGTCGGAAAGGTGTGGTAGACAATATATTTGGTTCGTATAAAAAATATAAATATATCAAGAAGCACATAGGAGTTAAAGTAATGGCACTATAAACCTTGTGCAGTGTTAAAGGAATGGGAATAACAAAATATAAAAAATATTAATTGTGAATATGTTTGAATTAGTAAATAAACACTAAAGATGTTGACTTAAATACCGTTTAATTGGAAGTTGAGAAGGACCTACTACAAAAATGGGGGGCAAAAATCCACTACAACAAGCACCCACTGCAGAAATGCAAGTCAAAAATCCAAAAATCAAACTTTGACTTCATGGACCAGGTCCCAGTCCAACAAACCTCAGTTGGACCCCCTCAATGGGGGGTAATGTAATATTCATTCATTCATTTATTTTTCTGATCCTCACGAGGATTGCGGGGGTGCTGGAGCCTATCCCAGCTGTCTTCGGGCAAGAGGCGGGGTACACCCTGGACTGGTGGCCAGCCAATCACAGGGCACTTATAGACAAACAACCATTCACACTCACATTCATACCTATGGACAATTAGCATGTTTTTTTTGGAATGTGGGAGGAAACCGGAGTACCCGGAGAAAACCCACGCATGCACGGGGAGAACATGCAAACTCCACACAGAGATGGCCGAGGGTGGAATTGAACCCTGGTCTCCTAGCTGTGAGGTCTGCGCGCTAACCACTCGACCGCCGTGCCGCCCTTCATTAAATTCAATATAGTTATTTAGATTATTGTTAAACTATTTTTTTAATGTTTTGTTATTGCTTCAAATGTTGTACACAGAAACCGGCTACGGACGGATACCAGGCCAGTGGTTGTGTTCTTTTTAAAGATTTACTGCAAAAACTCTCCTCAAAGATCTTCTATGGAGTACTCTGCTGGGACAGGGTATTCCACTTGGGTCCCACTGTTCATGAAACTGAAGTGAGGGGTTTTGTTTTGTGCTGTCGTGCAGGAGATATCTCTAAGGTCACTAAGGTCAAGTATTTAACTCTATAGTAAAAACTTAAGCTACCAGTTTGTTCATTTTTCCAGTTCTTTGTACTATATTTAACCTTTATGCTGTGTGTTAAATGTTGCCATGCACGGCAGTGGCACAATGTGAAAGTGTCAATGTATGTAAGGTGTGAAAGCAACCGAAGGTGTCCAAGCAGGTGATCAATAATATGCACTTGAGGAGGAAAAGCAGGACGGCGTCATTTCACAGAGAAAATTCCCCGCCAAGGGGAATGTGAGGGATTAACTTTCTTTATGCCAAAGCGATAACAGAGCAGGCTTGTATCAATATGTTCTATAGGGAACCCATTGTTGTAGCATCTTAGACTAACATTGCATTGAATCCTGCCGACTGCAACAAGTGTTTTAAAAGGATTAGCAGCAAAGGACAGAGGAGGATTCTGGCCTGGGATACAACGGCGCTACAATACCCAAAGAGATGCCAATGGTCGATCCCTATTTAATTAGCGCTGTTTTTTAATTACTCAAAGCAGAGGCATGCCAGTGATTGGCAGAGCTAATTAGCTCGGCGCTTCATCTCTCATGTGTGCCATGTCTCGTTCTTCCTATACGTTCGCTTTTGATACGGTGTGACCTCCTTAAAGGGCTCAGCTACAATTGGTGACAAGGCACCACAATACACGGTATGAATGCAAAACAACCTGTATGACTGCCCACTACTGGTAACATTTGGTATTACAGTGTCAGGACCTCCTGACATCTCTCTATGCATTCACCATGATGAGCAGAAAATGGCCACATATCAGCCACATCACTGTATAAGCGTATGTATGGTGTACATACATACTGTATATATAAATATGGTTTTCCCCAGCACGTGTTGATCTATTTTTCGGCCCTGAACTGGAGAAATCCAATCCATTTCAAGTCCAAAGTCCATCTGAGCCACTTAAGTAGAGGAAGCGAAGGCCAGCAGTAGATTTTGGTTTCCACAGCAACTGCATGGGGGTCCCATCGAAGGGGTCAGCCGTGATGGGTTCGCTTCAAGAGGAGATATTGTCGGGGAGGTGATGTGAGCGCAGGGTCGGCCCTGAGTCTCTCTGCCTCTTCTAAATCCTTTGCTATCTTTGGCGAGCAGGATTGCCTTTTATGTGTGTAGTTATTGGATGAAACCATTTTGCTCCTCAATGCAAAGCTATCTTTACCTACAAGTACCGAAAACGACTGACAATGATGTAATATGTGTGCCACACTAGTAGTTGGCCACATTAAAAGGCCTACTAGATTTTAGCTAAGCATTTACAGTGTAAAGTTATTCGTTTAAGTCAACACTCATGTCAACATAAGTGGTTGTCAATGTAACCGGAACCTAAACTAGCCATTTCATACACTCATTTAAAATGTAGGCTGCACGGCGGTTAGCTCGCAGACCTCACAGCTGGGAGACCAGAGTTCAATTCCACCCTCGGCCATCTCTGTGTGGAGTTTGCATGTTCTCCCCGTGCATGCGTGGGTTTTCTCCGGGTACTCCGGTTTCCTCCCACATTCCAAAAACATGCTAGGTTAATTGGCGACTCCAAATTGTCCATAGGTATGAATGTGAGTGTGAATGGTTGTTTGTCTATATGTGCCCTGTGATTGGCTGGCCACCGGTTCAGGTTATACCCCGCCTCTCACCTAAAGAAAGCTGGGATAGGCTCCAGCATCCCCTGTGACCCTCATCAGGATAAGCGGTAGAAAATGAATGAATGAATCTAAAAATGGGGCGGCCGGCGATCGAGTGGTTAGCGCGCAGACCTCACAGCTAGGAGACCAGGGTTCAATTCCACCCTCGGCCATCTCTGTGTGGAGTTTGCATGTTCTCCCCGTGCATGCGGAGTGTGAATGGTTGTTTGTCTATATGTGCCCTGTGATTGGCTGGCGACCAGTCCAGGGTGTACCCCGCCTCTCGCCCAGCTGCGATAGGCTCCAGCACCCCCGCGACCCTCGTGAATGAAAAATGAATGAATGAATCTAAAATGTATTGTTATTATTTATTAGTGATAATAATGAATTTGACAATATTACAACATATGTCCCATAAATGGACATTGTCGATAAATGTGATCAACCACATATGGATTTGATGAGTTGGTCCTCATAAACGGGTCCCAATGTATTGGCCTCTAGCATCCCGGCTAACACTGCTAAACACACCCGACCCCCGGCCTTCTTCCCCTTAGAGAACGATTTCCTGTCCGCCAAACTGCCACTGGGATGAAAACGATGGCTTCCAGAGTATCTTCCTGCGGCCACGTCTCCATAAAAACACATAACACTCGGGGAAGTCACCGTGATTCCCTCCTAGCTCATCCATCATGCAGCCATATCCCCTCACTGGCCATAATAATGAAAGAATCCTCTCCTCCATCAGTCTCTGCTGTCTGGATCCAACTCCACTCAGTGCATCTTCTGGCTGCCCTCTTCGCAATTTCTGTACGGGGGGGGGCATTTGCCAGCTTCGTTTAAGCAAGACTAGCGTGCTGAAACTCTTGCACAAAGGCATTCAAGGACAAATGGAGATGACTGAGAAGAGAAAGTATAAGTAGTAAGGATGTGGAGAACGGGGGGCGGGGGGCTTGGGGGGGGAGAAAAGCCTTGGGACGCTCACTAGCTTGTTTGGAGGAGCTTAAAAAGGTACAGGTAGGAAATTGAATTTGGTTTAAGTCTGACAAATGAGATAAGAAAGTGAGTTGCACCAAATACATTCCCCCCCAAAAGAAAGTAAACTCCTTTGAACACAATAGGCATCATAGTGGCTTCTGTCAAAGTGGGCTTGCTTCTTATGTTAATTAAATTGGCTCATCCTAACTCAATCACCGATTCCCATACGCCAGAGGTGTCCAAAACTGAAGGCTAGGGAATGGGGGTAGGTTTATATTTACCTTTTTTGTGAAACGCAGTAAAACCAATCCAATATAGGTCAAGATATGCTAATATTTCAACAACAAAAAAAAATGTCTACAGCTCAGCTTTTTCTTGTGTGGCCCTAATCCTGCAAGGTAATCTTCTGATAGAGTTTGTGTTTACTTTCTGTTTTCATCGCGGGCCAGTAAAAAAAAGCAAGGTGTAAGCCGCAACAGCGTTTTTGCTCCAATGCCTGCACAATCTAGCTAATTGGATCCAAGACAAGAGCTGTATGAAAGAAGAAGATAATGCTATTTTTTGATCAACATATGACACTTGAGAAAGCGACATCAGTCCAAGAAGGCGGTGATCTGTGTGTATGTGGCTTCAGCAGGATTAGCTTCTATGGTAAACTTCAACCAATTCCACCCTCGGCCATCTCTGTGTGGAGTTTGCATGTTCTCCCCGTGCATGCGTGGGTTTTCTCCGGGTACTCCGGTTTTCCTCCCACATTCCAAAAACATGCTAGGTTAATTGGCGACTCCAAATTGTCCATAGGTATGAATGTGAGTGTGAATGGTTGTTTGTCTATATGTGTCCTGTGATTGGCTGGCGACCAGTCCAGGGTGTACCCCGCCTCTCGCCCAAAGGCAGCTGGGATAGGCTCCACACCCCCGTGACCCTCGTGAGGAAAAAGTGGTAGAAAAAAGCGGTAAACTTGAACACAAGTTAATATATATGATAATATATGATGGTAAGTTGACAAAAAATTGTGATTGGCTGTCGACCAGTCAAGGGTGTACCACGCCTTTCACCCGAAAAGACAGCTGGAATCGTCTCCAGCATACCCACGACCCTATTGAGAACAAGAGATTCATTCATTCATCGCGGGGGTGCTGGAGCCTATCCCAGCTGTCTTCGGGCGTGAGGCGGGGTACTCCCTGGACTGGTCGCCAGCCAATCACAGGGCACATATAGACAAACAACCATTCACACTCACATTCATACCTATGGACAATTTGGAGTCGCCAATTAACCTAGCATGTTTTTGAAATGTGGGAGGAAACCGGAGTACCCGGAGAAAACCCACGCATGCACGGGGAGAACATGCAAACTCCACACAGAGATGGCTAAGGGTGGAATTGAACCCTGGTCTCCTAGCTGTGAGGTCTACGCGCTAACCACTAGACCGCCGTGCCGCCCAGAACAAGAGATATGGATTAATAATAAATTGACATAGGAGCTGCTGTAGGCCACAACTCACACTTTACTAATAATAGGCTGTATTCAACCACTAAGCAGTGATAATTAATTAAGTCCTTCACATCGAGCGGAGCCAGTTGAGGTGGCTCAGGCATGCCCATCCGGGAAAAGGCCCTGGGACACGCTGGAGGGATTATGTCTCACAGCTGACCTGGGAACGCTTTGGTGTCCTCCCGATGGAGGAGATGGCCGAGGTGGGCTTCCCTACTGAGACTGCTGCACCCAGAGGAAAATAGATCGATAACGGGTTCGAAACGTGATGTAACGAGGGACGAGAGTAAAGTCGAGTCACCCTTCTTTCCTCACACACTCTGTTTTCTGCCCACACTGCAGTTTCACACCGCTTTCGTCCTGTTTTCTCAACTCAGCATCCAATCATCTTAGACTAGCTTCATCTTTCCACCTGCCTGCTTTCTTACTTTGCACACACACACACATACACACACATACACACACTCCCTTCCCTCAACTCTTCCTTTCAGATGCCCTCAAGACGCGTAATCCCTGTCATATTGTCACATTACAGGAGTTCAGATGCTAATGGCTGCACAGCTAATCCAGCTGTTGGCAAGCCTGGGCTGCTGTCCTGTGACTTCTCTGCCCCGACTCGCAACCTCACCATTCCTGCTCTCTGCAACAGCTGTGCCTCGCACTGTTATGCCAAAGCAGCACCTGGGGGGGGGTCTAAGCGCTACCGCTGGTGTGGACAGCACTACCTGAAATATCAAACACACCCTAAGGCCGAACCCAATTTGGTTCTGAAAATGCTAAAACATGGTCAAGGATAATAATCCCCTCTATATAGGCTCAACAGTTAGTAAGGAACTGAGGCACTGTATCCGTATTCCATAACTGTGTGAACGAAATTGCATATATTTATGCAGATTTTTATGTGTGTTGGTCTCTAATCCCCTTGCATACGAGGTTTTTGTCCTTAAAAACTCAGCTTTTGGCCAGGGTGAAGATTTTTCAAAACATTGGCTTCAGCATGCTCATGTGGATGGCGAAAACTGAGCTTTTGGCTTGTTGCTGACAAATGACATAACAATTATGTTCCATTATTTCCGCATTAGATAAGTATAAAGTAACATATGCAATGGTAAAATTAACTTTTTGGAAGAACTAAAGTGAGTGTGAATGGTTGTTTGTCTATATGTGCCCTGTGATTGGCTGGCGACCAGTCCAGCGTGTACCCCACCTCTTGCCTGAAGACAGCTGGGATAAGCTCCTGCATACCTGCGACCCTCGTGAGGATAAGCCTATTACAGTCTATTACATTAGTTTATTATATTATTGGTTCTGCCATTGCTGTGTTGTAAAATATACTTGTTCATAAACGACTTGTTCTGTTTTCAAGCTCTAACCTGTGCTTGTTAGAATTGTCTGAATGAGAGCAGCTTTTATTCATTGTCAAGTTCAAGTCAGAATGACGGAGTGCATGAATTAATCGTTAAGCGTTAATTCGATTGGTGCAGGGTTTTTTTTCTAAGGCAACATTAAGCATAATATGTCATGGGATTGTAAGTCATCACTTATCAAATCAGGAAACAAGACTAACTCAGTCATCGGCGTTACAACCAGCAATTGAGACGAGAAACATCAAAGTCACTGTCGTGTTCAAACGTCCAGTGTTTGAAGAGGGAGCGACCTTTGACCCTCAAACAGAATGGCGTTTGGCGAGCCAATGGAGAGAGTGTGCACTCTGAGCTTGTGTACACAATAGACGGACTCCTTTGTGTGGGTTCATGTTTGCATTTCATTAGACCGGGGAGAATGTTAAATATGAGCTATTGTTACACTTCTCAGTATAATTTACTCCTGTGATGTGCAAATATGGAACAATGGCACCCCCAATTTGAGAAACACAGATACCAACGCTAACAGACCAATTGATGATAATGATAATTATAAAGTATGATTATTAAAATACTTGGAGAAAACCGCTGCCAACATGGCAGAGTGAAAAAAAGCTTACCTCCCATTCCATGTGGAAGTGGTACATTTTTGGCTTTGTATTTAGTCTTTCTTCACATCCAAAAAATATTCTTAAATTTAGAATAAATAAATTGGAGGCTACCTAGTTAGCTTGGTAGTTATTGTTAAAGCAGTGGCAGTCTTGTGGTACTTCAGAGATCCTGTATCCTATAAGCAGTGTGCAATGTGGTGTAAATTATGATGGCAGTATTGTTGAAGTGTACATCTACGTAGGGCAGATTAATGCTCGACTGGCTGTCCTGTATATCAATCTACTGACAAACATCATTGTGACAATGGATGACAGGCTGACATCCATGTTTTTATAAACGCCATGCAATCGACCCACATTACGTTTGAGGTATTATAACAACAAGGAACATTTCCTATGGTAACGGCGAGTTACCACGTCTTATCATTGCTTATCATGTATTTATACTTGTGATGCAAGTATAAAGTTGAATATAGGGGTGTTATTTAATGTCTACAGGTCTCTAATAATAAAAAAGACAGTGACAAACAGGTTTTAATTTGATTTCCACCATATCAAAAGGTAAAAATACACTAGGTACTTGTGGATAACATAAATATGTGAAAAGTGTCGTACCCTTTGAGAATATTATACATTTCGCTCACTTAAAGCAATTGGAACGGGTGAGCATTACAAGTGAACCAAGGGACTTCTCCGTGATATTTACAAGTGTCGGTTTCTTTTCAACACACTCTTGAAAGCCCTCCGTTTTTGATGAGAGAGCCTCCTCAAAAAAACACTAACAAGTGAGGAACACATTTTATTGGGTTTTTTGAGGGTTTTCAAATAGAAAATCAGAGGAAAATTGCAATGAATGGATGTCAGAGGAGGAAAAGCTGAGGGCCAGTGGGAGAACATCGGTTCTATCCCGTCATTGTCAGGCTTTTATTTGTGCCTAGACAACAAGGGTCTCGGGGTCAGAGGAGGTCTGGAAAATTTACGCCAAGGCCTTTAAAAGAGAAAAATGTTTGTGACAACGAGAGGCTGAAGGAAGCCTCTTAGGCAAATGTGTCATTAGCATTCTAAAGGGAAAAGGGACTCGGAGAGAATGAAAGTGTCACATACACAAACATTACTTTAATTGCCTTTTGTGAGACTCATCATGCTACATTGGAGGCATTCCATAGGAGGGATGTATGTATCATTTAGAATGCATGGATACATACGGGCACAACCCATTCATCTTTATGCAAGTAGCCTCTAATGTATGCTGCTGGCTGTTCTCATTTGAAACATATACTGTATATTTAATGAACGGTACACAGAATAAAAAACTGTTAAATTGCCATTGCTCAAAACAGAACATGATTGCCCGATTCACAATTCTTTAATAGCTCTTGTATCACATACATTTAATGAGTAGACACACCTTCTCATTTGGTAGCATTAGAAAGTGTCCACAAACGGACAATGGGGTTAACCATAAATACACATTCTCTACACTCGGAACATACTCTGGTGACATAAAACCCTTCAAAATAAGAGCACAGTTTGCCCCAGAACTCATCATCTATACAAAGGTACAACCGAAATTGTGCAGACCCCGTCCATTCATATACAACGTACCATTTGAGGAAAGAGAACAACAAGAGGAGAGGGGAGAGACAAGTCCAGACTAAGCTACTAAGGTGCACAGTAGTGTGGAACTGGTAAAAAAAAAACAAACAAAAAAAACTATGCAACATAGGCACATATTGTATGAACACACTTTACATAAACTCGGGGGCTTGCACCAGGGGCGGCAAATGCACGGCAAATGCAGCCATAATTGGTGCAAGCTGTACATACGTACATACATCTACATACAAAGATAAAGTAAAACACTTAATTGAAGGTTCATTATTATTATTGTTAGTAATAATAGCACTACTATCATGATTATTTCATTCAAACGTGCAGCTGTTCTGATTGATTGTGTCTTCTTCTTCTTCTTTCACTTTGGGCTTTTCCCTTCAGGCATCGCCACAGCAAATCAATCTCCTCCATCCAACTATGTCTTCTACATCTCACACTACCCTCATATCCTCCTTTACTACATTCATGAGCCTCCTTTTTGGTTTCCTCTACGCCTCCTACCTGGCATCTCTAAACGTAGCATCCTTCTACCAATATATTCACTCTCTCTCCTCTAGACATGTCCCAACAATCTCTCTGACTTTATCTCCAAGGCCTCTAACATGTCCCTGTAATGTCCTTCTGATGTACTCGTTCATGATCCTATCCATCCTGGTCACTCCCAATGAGAACCTCAGCATCCTCATCTCTGCTACCCCCAGTTCTGCTTCCTGTCTTTTCCTCAGTGGCACTGTCTCTAGACCAAACAACATGGCTGGTCCAACCACAGTTTTGTATACAGTATACTGTATATGGTTCTCATTGATTGTGTAAGTGTTCTTAATGCTTGACCTGTGATGTTTGTTTTCTTCTTCAGGTCATATAGCACCCGTTTCAGAACATTTTAAGGGATATCAAGCATGGCTTGTGTGTAGGGTCAGTAAAACTTATTGCGGAATGGAAACCAGCCTCGTGCATTAATACGGCTGTGGCGCACACCTGAGTGAGCACGATTGAGTGTTGGGGAAGTTAGGAAGCGTGTCGCAAACTGCTAAAGCAATCAAGAAGCACAAGTGGGACTGCGTTGCTCTGCCTGCTGGGCTTCCATCTTTTGTGCACAAAAAAAAAAAAAAAACACGACAAGAAGTACAGTCTTCTAAGTGCACTACTAGGGAAGTTCTCAAAGTGAGGATTGGATGAAAAAAGTGTGCAGCAAGAGCTGTGCATTTATTACATGCTCTGCAGAGGATACAAACAGAAGAAAAATACATGTCAGGGTGCCTTATTTTGTACACACACACACACACACAAAACACAGCAGAGTTTGACGCCAATGAGTCTATTGTATGGTAAACACAATCAGGTCTACTCTGGTAATGAGGGAACCCAAGGCAGTATTGATCACATGCTTTGGTCCAGAGGACCTCTGTCACTCCCCTAGAGCCCACTTTATACACAGCCAGGGAAAGCAGCCTCATTTACCTCCTTGGTCCTTGCTACTTGCTACTACTACTTCTCCTGCAGCCATTTTATACCGAGCAGCATCACCAAGACTCGCACTGGAAAGAAGTAACAATGGTAGTTGTTGAGAAGTCACATTATTAAGAGGACAAAGTAATAATACCGTTATAGAAAGAAAAAAAACTAATTAAAAACCAGTTGTAATTGTAAAATTAAGTTTAATATTTTGAGGGACACAATGGATATTACAAGAATAAAGTCACAATATTAGTACAAAAAAAATATTCCACAAGAATTAAGTGATTTTTTTTTGTTATACCTTTCGTGTTGCAATATTTTGCTCCCACATGCAATTGTCCTACTTTTGAAAGCTCTTACATATATCAGTCAGTGTAAGTTGCTAGTTACATTGCCATGTTTATTTACTCCTGCTAAAAAACAATTTAAAATATTAATGTTTATCATCTACTAACTTGTGTGAATATGAGAAAATTATTCTATTTCCTGAGCTACATAAAGTTCTTAAAATTCTTCTGGTGAAAAAAAACAAAAAAAAAAACGCTCCCTTCTGCTCCTCCCCACAGCATCAGTTTTCTCCAAACCACCCAGATAAGTTTGTTTTCCAACGTCTTTTAGAATGAATGCACATGCACGGTAACATGGAATGGTCCATTGCATGAGAACAAAGTGGTACTTAGCATGTAGGCCAAACAGTCAGGAGATCGAGAAGACCTGGGTTCGATTCGACTCATGAATGTGAGTGTGAATGGTTGTTTGTCTATATGTGCCCTGTGATTGGCTGGCGACCAGTCCAGGGTGTACCCCGCCTCTTTCCCAAAGACAGCTGAGATAGGCTCCAGCATACCCGCGACTCTAGTTAGGATGAGCGACATAAAAAATGGGTGGATGGTGGATGGGTGGATTTAGGGGCCCCTGGAAATGTTGGGGTCCCAGACAATTACTTTTGTTTGCTTTTTTAATATGCAAGGAAAGTTACCAGTATATATATTTTTTTCTTCAATGTGGTCTTAATGGTTCAAATCATTTGCGCTCACTTTTGTTTTGCCCCATTCTTTCTTCCTCTCTTTCTTCTTCTGTTTCCACGTATCAAACTACTTATTTATGTAAATCCATGTCTCTGCCAGAATGAAGCTTGTCTAATATCCCCAACACTGTTGGATTTCATGGCATTTTCTTTCTGCCCAGGGTAGAATAATGAAAATGTAAATAGTGTTAAGCCGGGAGAAAGCTTCAAAACAACCTCTCTTAATGAAGGCAAAGAGAGAAGAGAGGCAGGCCGACCGGAAGGGATAGCATCATTGTTGTCGTCATACAGCGAGCCACTCAGGCGTGAGGACAGGAAGAAAAGCTCGAAAAAGAGAGATTGTGTGGCCTTCAAAATAAAAAAAAGCCTGAGAAGCTTTAATTCAAGTGACATTACAGCGGATTCAACCATTCCCTGACAGACAAAACCAGAGGAATCTTTTTCAACTCTGAAGGACTGTATTGTTATTCCCTCTACCCTGAGTGCTCTCTGTTGCCTTTTTTTGTTCTGATGGGGAAGGCACTTGCGTTACGTAAGAACTTGAGCTTTGGATTCATTCATAGCAAGCAAGGATGCACAAAAGTGACCTCAAACAAGCAAGAGATGCAAAATAATTAGTGACTTCAGGGGGTCCTTCAGGTCCCTTCAGGGGTCGCCACAGCAAATCAATCTCCTCCATCCAACCCTGTCTTCTGCATCTGTATCTCTCACACCAACTACCCTCATGTCCTCCTCTAACATGTAATGTCCCTCTGATGTACTCCTTCATGATCCTATCCATCCTGGTCACTCCTAATGAGAACTTCAAAATCCTAATCTCTGCTAGATTTGATTAGATTAGATTAGACTTTATTGTTATTGCTCATGTCACTGGTACAGGGCAACAAAATGCAGTTAGCATCCAACCAGAAGTGCAAATTTATAAATACCTTATTAGTAAGTAAGTATAGAAATAGAATAGAGCTTTAAGTGGACAGATATATGTACAAACTATAACAGGCTGTGACTATGATACAGTGTGGATATATACAGGGATATAAATGACTATAATATGGCTATTGCAGAATATACAGATTATAAACAGTATGCACAGTATGAATGTGACAAGATATAATAACAGTAATATGTACAGTAGTGCAATGAAGTGACTATGATACAGTGTGGATATATAAAGGGATATAAGTGACTATAGTATGGCTATTGCTACCTCCAGTTTTGCTTCTTGTCTTTTCCTCAGTGACACTGTCTCTAGACCAGGGGTCTCAAACTCAATTTACCTGGGGGCCACCGGAGCTAGGTTCTGGGTTAAGCCAGGCTGTATCAGGTTTAAAAAAAAAAAAAAAAACGCATTTATTAAAAACTGGAAAAAAATCAATTAAAAAAAACTATCTTCAATGCTTTTGCTTCTGCTATACCCTACAATTTTTCAGTACTTTGGTTCCGGTTTTCCACACCAAAATATCTGATAAAACAAATATCTTAATTTTTATTTTTCTATACACAAAATAAGACTAATTAAGAATAAAGACAATAAATCCACCAATCAATCAGTAATAAATAAGTTAAATAATAATAAAACAGCAAATAAGAAAAACGTAAGAAACCACATACAGTTGGTAGAGAAATTATTTTTTTTACAGTATTAACAGTTATTTAACCTTTAACTTGAACATTAATGAAACTTAATAATTTTACCCAATTAGCAAGTTAGCATCGTACTCAGTTCCATCTGGGAGCAGCGTCGTAACTTTAACATGTTTGATGAGATGCTTTATGTTGACGTGTATTTTCCATTTTATCCAAATAATTTCCTGCATTTATTTGCGTCATAAGCCTTTAGCTTCATTGCTAATCCAAAGCAAAACAGGGCGGAGTAACAGGGTAGGGTAACAGTATGGACGGGGCAAAATCATGTTAATTGTGTCCGGTGTGCACACAGCTTTAAGATGTCATTTCAACATTAAACTTTGGTATCAAGGTGGGGGCCTCAAACTAGCGGGCCGCAAGTTTGAGACCCCTGCTCTAGACCAAACAACATAGCTGGTCCCACCACAGTTTTGTATACTTTTCCTTTCATTTTAGCTGAAACTCTTCTATCACACCTGACACTTTTCTCCACCCGTTCCATCCTGCCTGCACACGCTTCTTCACCTCCTTTTCACAATCTCCATTGTTCTGAACTGTTGACCCCAAGTACTTAAAATTCTATTCTTCACCTTCTGTATCTCTTCTCCCTGTAACCTCACTCTTCCACTTGGGTCCCTGTCATTCATATACATATATTCCGTCTTTCTGTGGATAATCTTCATTCCTCTCCTTTCTTTTGCATGCATGATCGCTACCTGCTAGCACAACAGGAAGCAGGCAGTCCTGCATTAAGAATATTATTAATACACTTTTGGAATACCGTAACAGAGTGAGGCCTTGAAATTGGAAGCAGGATGTGTTGAGGGACAACTGTATGCAATATGAAGATTTCCCTCTGCTGCTGCACTGTGCCGGCAGTACTCAGCCCAATATAGAGTACATCTCTACCTATTAAGAGTTCCACGTTTGGCCCCACACATATCCGTGGATGTGTTTTCTCTGCTTTAAATTGTAAATGTATTTTTTTTATGTTAAGTTATATAGAAAGTGCAATTGCCCTCCATTAAGCACAGCCGACAGCACTCACGCAGCCCCAGACCATGACACGAGTAAGGAGCAAGGAGAAAAAGGTCATCATTTCAGTAGAACAAAGTCCTAATCTCTCTAGAATTAGCGTTGTCATATTACAGGAAAAGACTTGTAACCGTATGAGAATGAAGTCCTTTTGTTTCTCTCGAACTCTGCCGCTCAACCTTGGGATAACTCGGCATTAGCACGTCAGGCTGTTCAGTCAATCCCAGAGCTGCTCAGCCAAACAGCACATTGGCTTGATCTTTTGATTGTCAAAGCCTGCCAGGCCGGCCAGTTAATCCTAGAGCAGAGCCGAGCGGCCCAATCAACTCGTCGGGCCCCGTACTCGCCGTCAATAACACGTTTAGGTCAAACAGCAGGCAATGAGGAGGACTAATCCTCTGTGGACACACCTGGCCAATCATGTATCAAACAGCCATCGTCTTTGAATTACAAAGTATGAAATCAATACACGATGGGGGCGTCAGTTCTTTGGATAACTTGTTATAGCTGCTTTTTTTTTTCCTTCTCTTAAAATCGATTCAAGCTCCAAGGCTGAGGGAAGGAAAGGTTAGTGTGCAGTCACCGGATCCACCCACATCTGCAGTGGCACAGAAAAATGAACTCTGGCTCGACAGGAGGAGTGGAGGAAGCCATGAAGGACAAAAGAGGGTTGGCAGAGCGAGAGAAGGGGAGTGGGGGGGAAATCAGAAGCTTTTGATGAAAAAGTGGACATTGCTTTGCCAAAAACAGACTATGCTCTAACTAAAATAAAGCAGACGCTGACGCGGAAAAGTTCCTGGCACCTCACCTCAATCATTCCCATTCATTCATTTTCTAACGCTTTTCCTCATGAGGGTCGCGGGGGTGCTGGAGCCTATCCCAGCTGTCTTTGGGCGAGAGGCGGGGTACACCCTGGACTGGTCGCCAGCCAATCACAGGGCACATATAGACAAACAACCATTCACACTCACATTCATACCTATGGACAATTTGGAGTCGCCAATTAACCTAGCATGTTTTTGGAATGTGGGAGGAAACTGGAGCTAACCACTCGACCGCCGTGCAGCCAAATATGGTTTTAAATTGTAATTTTAAAAGAATACAACAGATCAACAAAACATCACTCTAATACACCACAAGGACACAGAACAAAATGCACGTTAATATCAATCCATCCATTTTGTCCATTTTTATCATTCCCAATAATGGGACCCAAATATTTTACTTTGTCCACCACATTTAGAACTTAGTCAGCCATTAAAAAAATCTGATCCTCCTTGGTTTTAGCAATTGGGTTAAATTCAATATCATATTGGATATGATAACTTGTGCAGATCCAGACCAGTTTCTGTAAGCAGATGGTTAACTAGACCCCTTCCCACCATGCATCCAGTTATACACTCTGCCAATTTTATGGAAAAGATTATCCATTTACAAATTGAAGCGAACAGGTGACAGTATTCCACCTCGTCGGACCCCATTAGCGACTAGAAAGGATGAAGATATGCTCTTACTCCATCTGGTCTGCACGGTTTGATGTGTATTGCAGTAGTGTAAGATCCTTATCGAATGTGGAGGGACCCCTTGCGTTGTAATTTAACAAACAATTTGCTATGATTTATTCGGTCAAAAGCTTTGAGTGCATCCAGAAAACACGTAAATGCTTCCTTCAGTGCATATATAAACAAGTCTATGATGTGTTCATTTTTTAATTTTTTCATATGTGTTCTTGAAGCCTATCCAAGAGTATTTGTTGAGTATAAAAATCAGAGCAATTGGCCTGTAATGTTTTATACTGAATATTTTACCATCTACTGGCATTACTAAGATCGGAAATATAAAATCATGCAGTTTGTCATGTATTAACAATCCTGAAAAACACACACAAAAAAAGATATTCAGTTGCTTGCATACTTCAGATGTCGTACTGCCGTTTGGTCAAGGCCACATGTTTTTTTTATATGGTTATTGATAACATTTTATTATTCTGCTGAAGCTTTTCATTCATTCCTTATAATACCCAACATGCTTCTGTCAACTATAAATCCTAATTACATATTTATTCATATATGTATTTCTTTCTTCTTCATTCTCATGTGATATGTTGCCATTCATTCAAGGCCACTGTACTGCATCGCCTGCTTATTGTATATGCTAACAGAACATGCACAAGCACCTGACATGACCATGACAAGGATCAACAAATATCACCGCCACTCAACACCATAATATTTATGTATGTCTGAAAAGCAAATAGGTCACCTTATATCCAGGGTCAAGATGCAGGGAAACCAGTAGGCGGTTTCCCAAGCAAGAGCCATTCATCCTACCACTCACACTCACGCACACGTGCGCACACACACACACACATGCACACAACAGTGATGATGGAAACGCTGTTTCAAAGTTAATAAGATTAGGTTAGCCAACCCATGAGTTATGATGCAGTTTAAAGAGGACCTATTATGCTTGTCCCCCCCCCCCACACACACACACACTTTTCTGACCTATAAATGTAGTTAGAATGTTGTATTCTCGTGTTAAACGATGCCAAAGTTTCAGATAATGAGGTCTGCACATTTGAAAGTGAGCACTGAAACGAGTTTGGGATGGCTCAAAACACTTTGTTTCAAAAGGCGTGGAAAAACTGCCCCTTTGTGATGTCACAGATGGGCGGTCTTCCTTATATGGTTCATAGTTGGAAAGCACTTTGGGCGTGTGACCAATCGCTACGGAGTGGGCATGCCCAGAGGCGGGCCGTGGGTGGAATAAATTGAAATACAAATAAAAGGAAATACAGCTGGAATAGGTGCAGATTCTGGAAAATCTAAAGTGGGTTATTATGTGTAGCTGCTCTATAGGAGACCACGACTCAATACAAAGGGTTGAAAACTTAGCATAATAGGTCCCCTTTGAGATGATTCTTCTTCTTTCTCTTTGGGCTTTTCCCTTCAGGGGTCACCACAGCAAATCTATCTCCTCCATCCAACCCTGTCTTCTGCATCTCACACCAACTACCCTCATATCTTCCTTCATTACATCCATAAACCTCCTCTTTGGTCTCCCTCTACGCCTCCTTCCTGGCAGCTCTAAACGCAGCATCCTTCTACCAAAATATTGACTATCTCTCCTCTGGACATGTCCCAACCATCTCTCTGACTTTATCTCCAAGGCCTCTAACATGTAATGTCCCTCTGATGTACTCCTTCCTGATCCTATCCATCCTGGTCACTCCCAGTGAGAACCTCAGCATTCTCATCTCTGCTACCTCCAATTCTGCTTCTTGTCTTTTCCACAGTGGCACCGTCTCTAGACCAAACAACATGGCTGGTCCAACCACAGTTTTGTATACCTTTCCTTTCATTTCACGCCTGACACTTTTCTCCACCCGTTCCATCCTGCCTGCACACGCTTCTTCACCTCCTCCTCTGAATCTCCATTGTTCTGAACTGTTGACCCCAAGAAAAAGAGAAGTCAGTCAAATGCAATCCTAAATACCTCTTTGAGACCTTCTTGATCCTTACAGGGCGCAATCATTCACTTTAGCAGTGGTAAATATGGTAATAGTTTATTGACAGATCAGATGTACACATTGACACACGTGCACTCTTGTGTAAGACTGCCACCACTCTCCTCTATAACGATTGATCAAGCTGAACCTTTAACTCGACACATCTAGCAAGAAGGCCATCCAAGAGTTTGATGCATGCAAGCAATGCTGTCACCTTCTCGATTTGAGCCACGAAGCAGGAATTTCAAACAAAAGCCCGTATTGATGGCGAGCGGATAATAGCTGTGGATATCAATAAAGGGGACAAGGCGGGCTCTCTCTCTCTCAAGGCTGCTGTTGATGTATGCACTTTTGCACATCCTAATCATGCTCACTTGCACAAAAAAAAAAAAAAAAACCCACAAGGACGTGCTCTTGCAGCAAAGACACAAACAGAACAGTCAGTTGGCCGGTAGACGCACTACAGAGGCCGTCCTGGCGTGGTCAATAGCTCGCTATCCAAATGATGAGGAATGGTCCACGCTGCGGTAACACAGGCGGGAGATTGATCACACGCAGACAGCCGGCGATTAAATGGCTCTCTTGTAGCGAGCGAGCCAGACTGCGGCCCCTCCATCGCCTTGCAGCGACGCAGCATCTGCATGAGATCAATCCCAACGTATTGGTTTTTATATACTTTGTGTGTGTGTGTGTGTGTGTGAGAAGAGATAGAGTAGAGACTACTTTTCTTCTAGCAGTAAAACACGGCAATTATGTGTCCGTCAAAGATTTTAATTCATTAAATTGTTGTTTTGCCAGCAATTTGCCAATTTAATTTCACCAAATTATTTATTTGATGCATTTGTGACGTTTTATTTAAGGTGAAACAACTAATTTTGCAACCTGACTCATTTTACTCAACTGTGATGATGAATGGATATTTTCTGGTTTATACTAAATCTATATATTTTATATACTAAATTACTAAAAACATTAATAGGATTGAAAGAGCTCTATTTTTTCCTACTTCTTTTCAGACATGTTGAATTGTGTAACTTATGTAACCTTTTTTTAGTTATCTGGAATGGAATGGAATGGAATGGAATGGAATGGCCTTTATTGTCATTATACAAGATGTACAATGAAATTGGAGAGCTTCTCTTTTCAGTGCAGTAGTCAAGTTTAAAAAAAATAAAAAAGTATATAAAGTAGAGTAAAAAAGACAATTTAACAAGATCTATACAAGATATATACAAGATATCCAAAATATACACATAGCATTGCACAGGAGCATATGCAGGAGCAGATATTTTAATTTTAGTGCAATGATCAATGGGTCATCGTGCAAATAATGACTGGTGTGTACAGATGAGTAAAGTCACATATGAGTGTATTGTAATGGGTTGTTAAATAAATAAATATGATTGAGGTAGTACCAGAGGCAGTGATGGAAAATATTGCACATTTACATTATGCTAATGACCGGGTACGTTGTATGTCTATGTTGTATATCTGCTCCAGGGATGAGACGGTAAAATTTCAGTTTAAGTAAGAAGTTGCTCGATATGATTTGTAGCACGCCTTGACAAATGAATTAGACAACTGACCGACCGGCATTGTCCTCCTCCTCTCACTTACTGCAGCATCAGCCTGAAATGGAGGTGGAGAGGACTTCATCCCCCACACTGCCTTGGGGCCATGTCAGATTTACAGTTATCCATGACAGGCTCTTATCGGGGATTTGGAGCGGAGACTTTGCAGAGTCATCGAGAACATTGGCGGGATCTTTTTTTTTTTTTTTTTATCCCTTCCCGGAGAAACAGCGAGAGGCCAAGGTTGGAATAGCAAAGTCTCTCTCACACACACACACACACATACACACACACAGACAAATACTGTATATGCACACAGTTCCTGACATGGTTGACAAGTCCTGCTGGGAACGCTGGGTAGCAATAGCCTGTCATATCAGCACTTAAGTCACCAAAGCAGCTGACACCATCATTGACTTTTGGGAATCATACAGCACACATACTGTATCAGGAAAGACACTTTTATGGTTATTTCATGCATAAAAAGTATTACTCTGAAATATACTCAGCTTGCCTCACAAGTATTGTTTTCATTCCGACAAAGTAGCATCAGTTAGTCTCATTAGTGTACTGGAAATGTGCTACCCAACGTATAGCCTGGATGCTGAAATCTGGCATTGTGAACTATGGCATCGCCACTATGAATGATAATCCATGTGCACTATATGGAACTGTTGCCGTCTTAATGTCATTCTAAATTTGATCAAAGTTACTTAAGATTTGTCAGATCAAAAATAAAATCACTGCATAGGTTTTTGATCCTGTATGTGATAGTAGCATCTATTTCACCACTCTAAGCATCATGGGAACTGTTGTTCTTTTAGCATAAACATAAAACTAATCCCTTGCAATCTATTTTACACGTGTCTTTATATGACTACAAATCAATATAAATTATTAGTAGGTTATTAAAAATGAATCAAAATGTACCTACATTGTTTTGACTAAGTTAAATTAAAAAAAATATATATATATATATATATATATATATTTTAAAAGTAATGTTGAATTAGCAGGCCTCACAGCTAGGAGACCCGAGTTCAATTCCACCCTTGGCCATCTCTGTGTGGAGTTTGCATGTTCTCCCCGTGCATGCGTGGGTTTTCTCCGGGTACTCCGGTTTCCTCCCACATTCCAAAAACATGCTAGGTTAATTGGCAACTCCAAATTGTCCATAGGTATGAATGTGAGTGTGAATGGTTGTTTGTCCATATGTGCCCTGTGATTGGCTGGCGACCAGTCCTGGATGTACCCCGCCTCTCGCCTGAAAACAGCTGAGATAGGATAGGCTCCAGCATCCCCGCGACCCTCGTGAGGATATGCAGTAGAAAATGAATGAATGTTAAATTATGATCTTGTCTCGTTCTTGTGAACCCAATATCATGTATCATTCGGTGTGTGTATCGTGACATCCCAATTGTGGACCTTCAAATTTAGTGGAATTTTAGAATTTGAATGGACTCCCAGTGACAAATATAAATCACAGAGTCCAGCTCTTGTGTATGAGCTGCATCAAGTTCACTCATCCCTGGAGCCTGCGTTTAAAAGCCATTATTCCAGCCAGCAGGCCTTGGATGTGTTCACTGGACTGTACTGTCTGCTGCTTTCATGAAATGCATAAATAGACACAGCAATCATGTTGCCCTTTTTTTTATTGCACACTGTTGTCCCTGTATGGGCCAGCTCAAGTAGAGAGGCTAGGAGGGCAAAGAGGGAGAGAGCAATTACTAATCCCGTCTATTTGTCGCTTCACGTCCCTGCAAGGACAACGTCGAGGGCGAGAGGTCTGAGTGGAGAGTGACGACGACCCTGCATGATGATTCAATTCAACCTCGACTCAACCTTTTCACCGACTGTCACTGACTGATAGACCGGTGCTGTGTTCATCCACCCGCTTTGCCAGTAAGGAAATAAAAGCTGCTTTCAATTACATGAGAAAATTTATTTTTTCACATCAGTGTTCACAAAGTCATTGATTGGTCATTCTACATATCAGTCATTACAGGAAGCATCATCACTGATTTGTCGCCGCTGTCGCCTAGTCAATCACTGTTTCTGTAAGTCTTGCATATCTTTTAATGTAGAAACTCTGTCCAGTCATTGGTTGGTCTACATGTCGATAGATTTCACAGATTGTCAGCATAAGTTCTTAACAATCTCTAGTAACAAAGGCCTTCATGTAGATCAGTGATTTTCAACAAGTTTTCAACAAGTGTGCCGTGAGAAATCGTCAGGTGTGCCGTGAGGAATTATTCAATATCACTTTATTTTTATTAATATGTATTAATAATTTTCTGCAAATATTATGTAATTGTCGCGTGTCATTGGTGTAAAGACTGGCAGAGCAATGTAATATTCGTCCGTGTGGCAACACGTAGCTGATTGCCTCGTTCCTCTAATGGACTTAGTGATGCACGTGAGAGGTAGTGGTGACATGTTGTAACATTGTTAGTTAAATTAGTATGCGGATCAAAAGGATCTGTTGTGGCGAGTCCATAATCAGGAAAAAAACTTTAAGAAGCAAATAATGTTGGTTATTGGTGTGCCGCAAAAGTTTTCCAACGTAAAAAACCTGCCGTGGCTCAAAAAAGGTTGAAAAACACGGATGTAGATGATCCCACTTCTAGAAACTCCGAAATCCAGTCAAGGTACATTGGATTTGTTTAGGAAAGTTGTAATCTGCAGATGTGACTTGATTGAATGTCTCGGACTGATGTCTCTGATACTATCGCTATCAAACACACAAATTTGACACAGCATATTCTTATGTCGTCTGGATCAAGGGGGCGATCTATTTCGTTGGTGCCCATATTTAACATTTATCACTGCATCTTGCAGACTGATGCAAACTTCTAATTAAATTTGCGAGGAGACTGGGAACTCAGTTAAATAGCTTCTGTCTTCTCTCATTAAGGTCTAGGTTTTTTTTTCGTTTTTTTTTTTGGAACAGGCAGATCTCCAGCAAAGAAGCGGACCCCAGGTCTGAAGGAGGCAAGATAAGACCCAGACGGAGACAACCGGAATCTGATGGATGGACCTTGACAGCTTGCATCTGTCTGATAGCTCCAAAAAAACTATGCCTGTGAGGAGACCTCAGGCGGAGGCGTCTCTGTTCCCGTGCGAGAAGTGTGCACTTATTCACTGGCAAATGACACGTATGAATGGCTTAAGAGAATTTATGGCATTGACCAATTGTCTCATCCTTTTTTCATTGCATTTAGTCCACTGTGAGAGCAGAATTTATGTAGGGACGGTCATGCTGAGTTATGAAGCCATAGACTGCCTTTTTCAATAACGCAAAAGACTTGATATTATCATGATTTACTGTTTTGTTGTCAATGTCCGTTGAAATCCTTGTATGGCCATTTGAACTTTTTAACAAAATTGTCCTACATGTCATGTTTAAAAGCAAAGAAGCAATAGTAGCAAATAGTAGGGATGTTCCGATTGGGATTTTATGCTGCCAATACCGATAATCCATGAGTGAAATCGGCTGATACTGATACCAATACCAATCACATACATTCAGTGGAAATGTTTAAATGTACTACTGGCTATATTAGGGGTCACCAAGGTTTTTCCTTGTGAGAGCTACTTTAACAAAATGGAAATTTAATGGAAATACTCATTTTTGGTCACATTTATTTTAATATCTTATTTCAAGTTAAATAAAGCCAATATGGTTGTTTTACCAGAACATGAGAAAAATGCTGGTATCCACAACTCACCTTTTGTATTCTTCTTCTGCATTCTACTTCTCATATTCATTCATTCATTCATTTTCTACCGCTTATCCTTACGAGGGTCGCAGGAGGTGCTGGAGTCTATCCTAGCTGTCTTCGGGCAAGAAGCGGGGTACACCCTGGACTGGTCGCCAGCCAATCACAGGGCACATATAGACCAACAACCATTCACACTCACATTCATACCTATGGACAATTTGGAGTCGCCAATTAACCTAGCATGTTTTTGGAATGTGGGAGGAATCCGGAGAAAACCCACGCATGCACGGGGAGAACATGCAAACTCCACACAGAGATGGCCGAGGGTGGAATTGAACTCAGGTCTCCTGGCTGTGAGGCCTGCGCGCTAACCACCGCCATGTTAGCGTAACCACTCTTTTCATATTATGAACTGAAAACCTGATTGAAAAGCAGGTTTTAGCCACCTGTGCTGGGTCCCTCCAGCTGCATCCGCCGCTTTCTGAAGCGCAGATGCGGCAGACTCCCTCTTCAGTACCCGGAGAGGACATCACCCGTTTCTAGCGTGGCGGGAACGATGACACGTAATCATCCAGAGTTTGACGCAGCCCCGCACACAACAAAAGTTCCTCCTGCACTAAAAGGGCTACATAGTGTCTGTCTGCGTGTATAAGTACAGCATGTTGGGACGGTGGCTTTATTGCTGCTGCCTCAGGGATGGTCAAATCGTGAGCCTCAAACTTGCCATACCCAACCAAGTCCTTGTCTGCGGCTTTACATTTGGTGCAAAACCTATATCACTCTCACAAAGACAGGAAGTCCCACACACGGCAGACATTATCGGTGGAGGGGATTGCCTTTAAAGCAAGTATGGACTGATATTGTTACAGTCCTTTTTTTAAATATCGGCCAATACGGACGATTGTAGACAATTGATAGGAGCACCCCTAGAAAATAGTTGTATGTCCATTCTCAAAACTGTACCTCCAAAACACGTACTTGCGCTTTATACCACACGAGTGGTTCCGTTACGTGATCATGAACTGATCATGGCTACTAAGTAAAAATGTGTTGTTTCTTTTTTTACTTGAAATGTAATATATTGTATGAATTGATTTATGTACATATTAACCACAAAATTATTTTGAAACAATTTAAAATGTAAAAAATTTTCCCATGCACCAGAATCGCCTTGTTCATATAAAAGCATGGGACCAGTCTTGTGTTGACTTTCACTTTGTTTCTTATTATGGAGAGAATGAAAAATAGTCTGTAAAATGTGGAGTCAATTGCCGACAGCTTGTCACAGGCTAAGCCTATCTATGCCAGCATGTGTGATCGCTCACGTTTCAATCTCATTCCACTTTCTGGCAGCTCTCACTGCCACTCTGGCGGGAGCTATAGCAAGCTCATTTGTCTCATTGGCGAGCTACAAGCTATCACGTTCATACATGCTACATACCATACATACTATACATCTTATAGCAGGGGTCTCAAACACGCGGCCCGCGGGCCAAATGTGGCCCGCAGGACACTAGTTTGAGGCCCCCGCCTTGATATGAAAGTTTAATGTTAGTGCGGCTCGCGCAAGTTTGATATGGATGCTGTATGGTATCATGTACCCAGAAAAAATTATTACGTTTGATTAATGTTCATGTTAAAGGTTAAATAACTGTTAATAGTTATCCTCCCTATCCGTGTGGAAGTGGTAAGTTTTTGGCTATTTAAGTTTAAAGGAAATAACTTGAAGGCTACCGTTTAGGTCGCTAGCTCTCTAGTTTGCGAGTTAGCATGTATCTCAAGACCCTGCAGTTGCGCAATATGTTGTAAATAAAAAGAGTATAAATGTGACTATAGTCGTGTTTTGTCATGTCTACAGGGCTCTAATAATGCTTTGTTCATTTTAATCTGAAAAAAAATAATTTGTCTACCCACCAACTATATATGGTTTCTTAAGTTTTTATTATTTGCTGTTTTATTATTATTATTATATTTGTTTATTACTGATTGATTTTCTTTATTCTTGATTTGTTTATTTATTTTTCATCTTATTTTGTGCAGAAAAATAAAAATTAAGATATTTGAGATCAGTGGAATGTTTTATCAGAGCTTTTCTTGTAGAAAATTGGAACCAAAGCAAAGTTTATTAATTTTTCTGTTTTTAATAAATGCGTTTTTTTGGGGTTTTTTTGGCCCAGTCTCACCCAGACCCTAGCTCCAGTGCCCCCCAAGTAAATTGAGTTTGAGACCTCTGTCTTATAGTGTCACTGAACAACATCGCTCTCGTGTTAGCATTCTAATACTTATGGCTTGTATTAATCATACCACTTGCATGGAAACAAGATTTCTGAATCCATTGCTTACATCAACATTAATTATTCTTCGGTGTATTGTCATCTTTCATTTATTATTATTATAAAGTTCTCCCGTGTCATCCCCTCTGACAAATAAAGACACATAATAAACAATGACCTTAAGGCTATCTTTATGTTTTTGTCAGCGTTCACACGTTAGCTGTAATAAAATTGTCAAAATCATATTTCATACCAGTTGATATGAATGCAACTGACAGGGTTTTAAAGAGAAAATGTCATCTGGTATTGATCGCGTGCCCCTGAATGAAATCTCAAACTAATCTTCCTCGTTTTTTTCCCCCCTCCTACAGCAGTATTATATTATATGATGTTGTTGTCTTGTTAGAAGAAGCTTATTTCCAGTCTGAAATGACTACATTCACACTTTCACTTTCTACCGTCAAGGTACTCAAAGCGCTTTGACTCCATGACCACATTTACTTACTGATGACGCAGCATCAGCAGCAACTGGGGGTTCGATATCTTGGCCAAGGATGATATGGCAGAATCAAAGTAGCAACGTTTAGGTTGGGAGAGGATCACTCTTCCCCCTAAGCCATGACAGTACTCTGACCCAAACCAAAAAAAGATACTCTGGTGCAGTTTCCGTAGTGTTCCCACTGGTATTTTTAGCGAGTGGGAACACTTGAGTATCATTGTGTTCAATGTCTTCAATTCTTTTACATGTCATATCATGCTGTCTTTTTAACACTGCTCCATGCTCCCATTTCACCAAGTGCTTCTCCAATAGTGGGGGGCCACCCCCACCAGGGGGTGACGTGGTGAGCTGTTGTTGTTGTATGCTTCGGAGCGCTCCATTTTGTTGCATTTCCTGCTTTCAGTTTCGGGTTCTGTCTGTGCAGTACAGATAAATAAATATCGGTTTCTCAATAGCGTTTCAAAACGGGGGCGGGAGGGGCACAAAACCATTTTTTTGAGAAGCACTGCCTTAGTCAAAATGTCATCCAATACTTCTCTACAAGAGAGGAGAGAAATATGATCTCAGGGAAGAACTACATTTAAAACACTTATATGCTAGGACTACGTTAAAAAGCCATAGCATTTCAGTATGTGGAATCAAACTATGGAATGGATTGAGTAAGACCCTCAAACAATGCACAACGATGAGCCAATTCAAGAAACAATACAAGCAGTTGATGTTTGCTAAATACAAGGATGAAGAGTCTTGAACCAGTCATGATGTGCTATACGTATCACTATATTGACACTTACTATGGTACCCATTATGTCATTGGATGGTCATATCATCTTGTACTTCAGTACAGGTGCATTATTAAAAAAAATAAAAACAAAAACAAAAAAAACCTTAAACTGTATTATGGAAAGCAGGAAGTGAACAAATGTAACAGTTACTGATTATAAAAGGCTACACACAAAACAGTCTGTTTCCAGTATGCCTTACTAAAACCACTTTTAAACAGTCTAATATCCAGCATCAGGTCAAATACCTTAAAAAAACCTTAAACTGCATTATGGAAAGCAGGAAGTGAACAAATGTAACAGTTACTGATTGTAAAAGTACCAGATGGAGGGGTAGGATTTAATAAGCTTTGCTTCTTCCTACTCCTTTTGGACATGTGGAACTGTGAACTGATTATGTGATGCATTCAATTGTAATCTGATGCATGTTCAAATGAAATAAAACCATTACCATTACCATAGTCCAAGCTATAAATGACAAGTATGAATGAAACAATTTCTCTCTTCCTGTGTATGTGACAGTGGGGCACTTTAAAAGCATATTTTAGAAGCTTTTCAATACATCTAAGCTATCCAATCCAAGTCCAAGTCCTTGTATGAACATGAAGCGAACGGCACCAAAATATGCACCAGGTATCCCTTTTTAAATGTTTGGTCTGGCCCAGAATATGAAACAAGTGTGAACGCGGACTTATACACCCTATAATACCTCTCTAGTCAAACCGCTGCTGTCCAATAGCAGCTCCTACGTTTTTGATGTTTCGACTCAAGTGACAGTGTTTGTGAAAGCCGACGTGCCATCACTGGCCTACTTATGCCACTTTGAGGATTATCGAGCTTTACATGTACCTAGGAGGTGTTAATCAGGCTGAAAGGAAGCAAACAGCGAGTCGAGAACATCGCTGAGGACGGGAAGCTTTTCCTTGCATGAGACCCACAGTGAAGGGAATGCCGGCACATTGGGAGGATGGATTTTGCACTACATGGTCCAAAGTCTCCCATATGGACTAATTCTGATAGGAGTAACTGGATATCTTGAGTTAAAAACCAGGCCTCCTTTGAATATGGATAAATGAGGATAAAAACCAAGTAAGAATCCATACATAAATATAAACCGGTCACTTTCAAATACACACAAATGAACAGTAAATGATGTCATAATTTGACTAAATAGGAAATGGCCCGAGTGAAGAAAAAACAGTGCAGATATGACAGAACAATCACATCCAAACACTGGCAATCTAACACAATTGATATCCAATTCTGCAGGTGCCGACTGGTCATTAAAAGGAGAGCATTGCTGGGCCGGAATGGGGGGAATAAGAGACACCTTTGGGAAACTCATTAGTCGGAGGTAATGCAGGTGTGAACCAACTCCACGTTGAATAATTACCAGAATGCATCAAACTGGGAGTGTATACCGAAATCAGGAAGCATGGAACAGCAGTGTCTCCTGAGGGCCAATCTGGCTTTCATCTCGCTGCATTTCAAGGTTGAGTAGGGGGAAATTATGAAGTATTCTTGCAGTCCTGCACAAGCAAAGGAGTATTCCCATTTGATCCGGAATGCCCCACAAACAAAAAGCATAAGAACAATAATGTCCTATCTTTGTCCGCCTTGCGTAAACAGCAACCACAAGCTCATAAATGGCATGGCACCAGCTGCATGTAAGGAGCCAGAGGTGGTTGCTTGAAGTTAATTTAATAGCGGCCGTGAAAGTCCGGCCGTTTCGTCTCCTTCATGCTCAGCACATGAAGACAAATGTCCAAAACCTTTGAACCAGAAAACAATCTCCCACAAGGGGCTTTATCAGCCAATTAATCTCCTTTAACACTACATTTCGTCTTAAACGTGGACAGCCGACCTGCACCCCGCTCAATCTGTCAGTGACTAACAATGCACAGCCAGCCATTAATGCCACGTGAATTCAGGCCATGCCATTTATTAAAATTAAGAGCGAAATAGGAAAATAATGCACCTGTAGTTTCTTCAGCGACAAGCTTTTGAAAACTCTAATGCTGCTTTTCCACGACGCCGTGCTAACCACTCAGCTTGGCTTTTTGTGGCCTTGGTTTATAACCGTTGGTGTTCCACGGAAGCTGCCAAAAAACTATACTTGGTCAAAGCAAACATGAACAAGTTTATCCTCTACTTTCTGGCAAGAGAAGACTGAGGGCAACTAGAAATAAGGCGGCGATAAGGGACACCGGAGTAAGCTAACATTAGCATGTGACCTCAAATTGTATCCGAGAGGAGACTGAGGGCAGCAAGAAATTGCAGTAAAGTAAAGACTATGGAGGGCAGCAAGAAGAAAAATACAGCCTGGAGAAATACTGTTCCGAGCTAAGGCACAACAACAGTGCAACATTAGGGCATGTTAGCATGTGTCTTCAAATGTTATCCAAGAGGAGAATGAGGGCAGCTAGAAAATGGAACACTGCCACAAACTAGAGACTACTGACAATAATACTATAGTGTACAGAGCTGGCACAGCAACAGCATAAGCTAATATTAGCATGTGACCTCAAATTGTATCCGAGAGGAGACTGAGGGCAGCAAGAAATTGCAGTAAAGTAGAGACTATGGAGTATAATACAGTTCCAAGCTAAAACACAGCAACAGTGCAAGCCTAGGGTATGTTAGCATGTGTCTTTAAATATTATCCAAGAGGAGAATGAGGGCAGCTAGAAAATGGAACACTGCCACAAACTAGAGACTACTGACAATAATACTATAGTGTACAGAGCTGGCACAGCAACAGCATAAGCTAATATTAGCATGTGACCTCAAATTGTATCCGAGAGGAGACTGAGGGCAGCAAGAAATTGCAGTAAAGTAGAGACTATGGAGTATAATACAGTTCCAAGCTAAAACACAGCAACAGTGCAAGCATAGGGTATGTTAGCATGTGTCTTTAAATATTATCCAAGAGGAGCGTGAGGGCAGTGAGAAAATGGAACACTGCCACAAACTAGAGACTATTGAATATAATACTGTAGTGTACACAGCTGGCACAGCAACAGGGTATGCTAACATTAGCATGTGTCCTCAACTTGTATCCAAGAGGAGACTGAGGGCAGCAAGAAGAAAAATACAGCCTGGAGAAATACTGTTCCGAGTTAAGGCACAACAACAGTGCAAGATTAGGGTATGTTAGCATGCGTCTTCAAATGTTATCCAAGAGGAGAATGAGGGCAGCTAGAAAATGGAACACTGCCACAAACTAGAGACTACTGACTATAATACTATAGTGTACAGAGCCTCCTCTTGTACCCGAGAGGAGGCTGAGGGCAGCAAAAAAAAAGTGAGTGCTGCAGCAAAATGGAGACTGTGGAGTACAAATAAATATAAAGTAATTCAATCACAGTGGGACGTCACATTCTTGGACATAAACCTTTAAATAGTCATTAAATAGCCAGACGACACAGTGACATCCTGTCACCTTTGACCTCAGCCGTGGGTATTATTGACTTTCCTTGGGGCTATCAATACTTGAGGCAAGAACCCGGAGGGCCCACTTGATTGATCTGCAACTCTTTCTCATTTTAATTCCATACGGGAATCCTCCAAGATTAAAGATTAACTTTGTCTCACAAAGAGAAATTTGTCTTGGGTCATTCCCGTATTCTACAGCCGCAATGCACCACTTACAATTCATTCATTTTCTACTGTTTATAAAGTTGCAGGGGTGCTGGAGCCTATCCTAGCCATCTTCGGGCGAGAGGCAGGGTACACCCTGGACTGGTCGCCAGCCAATCACAGGGCACATATAGACAAACAACCATTCACACTCACATTCATACCTATGGACAATTTGTAGTCGCTAATTAACCTAGCATGTTTTTTGGAATGTGGGAGGAAACCGAAGAAAACCCACGCATGCACGGGGAGAACATGCAAACTGATGGCCAAGAGTGGAATCGAACTTGTGTCTCCTAGCTGTGAGGCCTGCGCGCTAACCATTCGTCCGCCTTGCAAGAGTACAAAAATAGGGTGTTGCCACTCCATGTGCAACAATAAATAATGCATGTCTACTTAAAACATAAATAAATAAATAGCACCTAACAGGATAATAAATGCCAGAATTAAAATAATCCCAATTGTTAAACCACTGAAATGATGCCAGTCAGAATAAATTTAATGAACTGCAATGTGCAGTGCAAATACTTATTGCACTATTCTTATTTAACAATTTGGTAGCCATGGTAACAAATGAGTTTTAACTCTGTTCTGTCTGCAGTGAGGAACGCAGTTTCTTCCATGGGTATGAATGTGAGTGTGAATGATGTGCCCTGTGATTGGCTGGTGACCTATTCAAGGCTCTCGACCAAAGATAGCTGGGATAGGCTCCAGCATACACACGGAAAATAGATTGAAATATTTTATACTAGTATGAAAGCTGCGTTGCAAATATCTGAGAACGTGTTCGAGTGACGTTGTCTGTCTTCCTCTCACATCCCATAAATATGCATGTTAGGTTAAATGAGGAAATGATGTGAATAGTTGTTATCTTTTGGAAAGCCTCTGTTTAAGATCAATAAAGAACAGAAATCTAGAAATGTATTTTGCATAAATCTACACTTAAAAAAAAGTACTCGTTATCTAACTTTATGAATCTTATAAAAACATTTGGCTTAATCTTAAATCTAGTTATGTGATAAGAACAACTTGCTGGGTGTGTCTTGATTTTGGACTGATTATATCAAAGTCACTAGAAAAATATTGTAGTTATAGGAATTCTAGCCAAGCAAATTGTTAGAATTTTTGCTTAAAATAGGAAAAGTTATCTCATGTTATTATAATTCGGGCTTGTTTCTGTGCATTGTGTGCACCCTTTGATGATACAAATTAGAACACAAGAGGGGATTGTGGGGGGATTGTGTTCCAAAAACTGCAGAGGAAGTAGCTCAGAATGATTTTTAATAATTATAGTTTAGTCATTATTTGAATTCCTGGCATTTTCTTTTTATTTGTCAGTTTTGATCTTAATACCGTAATACTTAAATAAATACTTGCAAGCAAGTTCTCCTATTCTCGCTCTTAATTTTCTCTTTTGACCTTTTACGTTTGTTCATCAATTGATGCTCAATTTGCTGGCATTTAGAACTAAAATGAGGTTTACATTAACCCTTGGCGACCTAGTTACTGCGAAATTGGATCATTTGCTAGCTGTCACTCTCTGTAGATTAAGGCCGGTCAAGCTAAATCTGGTATTTTCACGCCACACAATTTGACTTTGTGGCTATATAGAACAACAAGGTACACCGAGAACTATAATATACAAACAATATATGCAGCTAAGAGTTGTTATATATTAATTTTTTGAACATCTCACAAGACGCAAGAGAAATAAAATTACATTGAGTTTGCAATTTGGATGAAATGTTTAAAGACTATTTTCCTGTCTGTTACTTATTTTCATTTGTACATTTCACGAAGGAAAGGTGCATTGAGGCAAATCTTTAATAATAATCCTTCCTTAATGTTCCTATATACGCTTTTTTACTCGCAAACATTTAGAATTCAAAACCAGCAGCATAAATTAACAAATCTTACTTTAAGCTGTAATACAAAAAAACATGTTTGTGTCAGTGTGAGAGGTCTCACTCGCTCACATTTTGTACGCTGAACTTTAGAGGGCGAGTTTAAGAGCTAATATGCTAATAAATAAAGAAAAATAGTCATACAAAAATATGCTTGCTGAGTGTATTGTTTTAAATAATGGCCCATTGCTCTGAAATTGATATCATTTTACATAAAATTTGATGTAATTATCATTGTAGTTGCATAGCAAATCATTTACCACAAACATTTACCTACTTTTTATAGATTAAAACCTATTTCTATCTGCGATTAATTGATTCATTGTGAGTTAACTATGGACAAAAAATTACATTAAGTGATCAAATTTTTTAATCGATTGACAGCCCTCGTAAATAGTAAAATATATATATACTAAATACATTTTGAGTTAAAAAAATTAATTCTTGCAACTAATACTTTATTATTAGTAGTAGTATTATTTTGCTTCTGTCAAAAGTGTGAACCCTATCTTGTATATTTTCCATAAATGTGTCAGCTCATTAAAAGTTAGGACATAATTAACTCCAAGGATATCAAACTCAATTAATTTTCATCAAAAGAGCGGAGGACAAAAATCCTTTTCAAAGCTTGTGATACACACACACATACAGTACTTTGTCGTTTGTGTATTCATGTGGACCATGTTAATGTCCTCCTTGGCTGGCCCATCATAAACTGACTGCTCAATGATTATGCAAAGTTGACTTTTTAAAGAGGTTATGACAGCAATGTGTGGTCTCTAGAGTCTGTTTATGAGCATCATACGTGAGAAAAATCTAGCATTTAGCGTTTCCTTCACTTGACAGGAGAGGCGGTCAAAACAGTCGCTTTTTGCGGCTTTCCATGACATCCAAAAAACAGAAAACGTCTTCATCATGGATAGGATACCGCTTCTTACCCGCCCCCAGGAAGACAGCTTTGTTTTTCATTCATTCATTCATTTTCTACCGCTTTTCCTCACGAGGGTCGCGGGGGTGCTGGAGCCTATCCCAGCTGTCTTTGGGCGAGAGGCGGGGTACTCCCTGGAGTGGTCGCCAATTAACCTAGCATGTTTTTGGAATGTGGGAGGAAACCGGAGTACCCGGAGAAAACCCACGCGTGCACGGGAAGAACATGCAAACTCCACACAGAGATGGCTGAGGGTGGAATTGAACC
The DNA here is from genome assembly GCF_037039965.1 of Doryrhamphus excisus. Taxonomy (NCBI): domain Eukaryota; kingdom Metazoa; phylum Chordata; class Actinopteri; order Syngnathiformes; family Syngnathidae; genus Doryrhamphus; species Doryrhamphus excisus. The sequence goes on along the minus strand of NC_136368.1, from coordinate 15,909,391 downwards.
CTGGTCTCCTAGCTGTGAGGTCTGTGCGCTAACCACTTGTCCGCCGTGCCGCCAGCTTTGTTTTTCTCTTCAGCAAATCATCACTTTTGAACTGACTAACTTCCAATCAGGGCGGCACGGTGGTCGAGTGGTTAGCGCGCAGACATCACAGCTAGGAGACCAGGGTTCAATTCCACCCTTCAACCTCGGCCATCTCTGTGTGGAGTTTGCATGTTCTCCCCGTGCATGTGTGGTTTTTTTTCCGGGTACTCCGGTTTCCTCCCACATTCCAAAAACATGCTAGGTTAATTGGCGACTCCAAATTGTCCATAGGTATGAATGTGAGTGTGAATGGTTGTTTGTCTATATGTGCCCTGTGATTGACTGGCGACCAGTCCAGGGTGTACCCCGCCTCTCGCCCGAAGACTGCTGGGATAGGCTCCAGCACCCCCGTGACCCTCGTGAGGAAAAGCGGCAAAAAATGAATGAATGAACTTCCAATCAAAACTCGATTTTAGACTTCCAATACACTAATACAGTACCTCTGACACTTATTTAAGGCTAGTGAAAAATGGGTGAATATCGGGCCTTACCTTACCAAATACATTTCTGTAAGAGCAACACATTTAACTGCCGTAGTCCCGCTCATCATGTCCACCATCATAAACCAAATGCTCACTTTTAAACCTAAGCCTTGAACTTGAACTCACCAAAAGGATGAATCCATTTCTGAGCGGAGACAACATCACTGCTTCAACTTGTTCTATTTATACACAGCACAGCCTCAAAGCCTTAAATAATGTCGTCTATGCATGCACGGGGTGAAGGTGTCGTCATGGAGATAGATTGTTAAATACCTGAGCCTCTCTTTGAGACCACCTTGAGACACTCGGACAGTGTAACATACAGCAGGATCAGCAGAGGGCCGGGAGGTCGCATCTTCCCCCGTGTCCTCGCCTGGCAGCCTGGAGAAGACAGAGGAAGAACAATCAGTCACAGCTCGTACATGAGATCAAATGGCTGTTCAGCACCACGGACAAAGTGTCAGTTTGAGGGAATGTTCCGTACTGTTCCCACTAACGCTAGCGCGATGACCCACACGGACACTCACAAAAACACTAGAAGACACAGACTCCCCTGTCCTCTTCGCTCATGATAGCAAATGAGACAGGTTATCATAGCGGAGGGTATATTTCACACGAAAATCATTCCCAAGGATGCTGACGAATCAATAAAGAAATAATTACACGTGTAAGAAACACCGCTTTTAATAGCCGCCGTCATTAAAGCGGGCGAGGGAATTTCAAATTATTACCTCGTGACTAACCGAGTTACAGCAAATATCCCTCCTATATCCCTTATCGACTCATATATCATGTTAATTGACAGAGGTTGGCTGTTCTCAACACCTCATCATCTCAGTAAATGACATAATCTAACATGAGGTAATTAGCCCCTAATAGTTGGCATCACCAATTACACGTAGAGCCGGCGACGCTGCATGAATTTGATGTTCAATTTAAAAGCAAAATTAAAAAAAACAATCACGGAAGATGTTTGTTAACTCAGAACGGCATTTAAAATCCTTCAAAAACCTGAAAATGAAGAATTTGTGCAATGCATTTGACACTGAAAAGATTCTAAATGCACGTTTAAAGTGATTTTCAGCAATGAAAAATATGATCAGTGTTCTTTGCACTTAACATCTGTTGGATGTAGAGAATGACTCGCTGCAGACAATTCATGTATTTTTGCCCATGTTGAGGTTTTATTGGAACGACCAGGCTCTTTGTTCCCATGTGGAGAGAGAGCGAGAAATGAGACGGACTGCAATTTTGAATTTTTTATTAAACACTGCATCTGTCCTAAGATGTTAAGAAACAAAAGGAGTAACTGCGCTATATCCTATACTTGAGTGGCACCCACACAGGGGTGGCACCGCTCCCCTACGTGCATCAGTAATGCGGCAATGTGCCTGCTTCTTACTGGTTCTAGCTCGTGTCAGTCCAGGGCAGGGGTCATCAACCTGTCAATCATGAGCTACTATTCGAGCTTTGAGACTTTGTGCCGGTGCTGGAGCCTATCCCAGCTGTCTTTGGGCGAGAGGCAGGGTACACCCTGGACTGGTCGCCAGCCAATCACAGAGCACATATAGACAAACAACCATTCACACTCACATTCATACCTATGGACAATTTGGAGTGGCTAATTAACCTAGCATGTTTTTGGAATGTCGGAGAAAACCCACGCATGCACGGGGAGAACATGCAAACTCCACACAGAGATGGCCGAGGAATTGAACCCTGGTCTGCGCGCTAACCACTAGACCGCCATGCCGCCCTCAAAATAATATACTTTTTAAAAATAGAAAGTGACCAACAATCACTCATTTTGACCAATGAACACTCCAGTGTTTTTTGTACAGCCGGAAGAAGCCACCCGCCATAGCACGGCAAGGTGCATTAATGTTGGATACGCTACGCTGCCGTGCGTCCATGGATGTGGAAAGAACCACAGTGTACATCTTGTGCAGGTTCAAGCCCCAGACCAAGGATCTTGGGCCCAAAAAAGTTGGATTCCACAAATCTAGGGTATGTTTGTGTGTCTTCTAAATAAAGCAAGCTGTAGCTAGAAGATAAGGTTGTCAAGCAATACTAGTACTAGCCATCTCCTAACATTGTAAACTTATACAAAACACACATATTGAAAGCAGAAGAAACAAAACTACAACAAAAATCTCTATGATAGATGTAGCAAACACTGCGAAGACACAGGGACAATAATTCTTCATATTTATCAGATCGAAATAGAGCATTTATTTTGGATTATGTTGACATCACAAATACACACAAGCCTAAGTGATCCAAAATAGTGCAAAACAAAACCTGTGTTTTTTTGTGGGCACAGCAAACTGACGACTGTGAAGCCTCCTTTGTAGCCTCCTCCTGGTAGTGGGATGCAATTAACAATACATTCATTTTCTACCGTTTATCCTCATGAGGGTCGCGGAAGTGCTGGAGCCTATGCCAGCTGTCTTGGGCAAAAGGCAGGGTACACGCTGGACTGGTTGCCAGCCAATCACAGGGCACATATAGACAAACAATGTGGTGTATACTTCTGAAAAATAATTCAGTGGTTTTATAAAAGAAGATTTCGGTGTACAATTCTCAATTTATTTAGGGTCAAATTTAGTTTATGCATACATGCAAAAATATCATCTTCCAGAATGTCTTTAAACTTTTAACTTGACAAGGTCATCTCTGTTAAATGTGATTGACTCCATTTGTCAATTTTTTAAGTACAAATTATTTGGATGTTGGACTTTGCAGAGGTATAAAACCCATATTGTTATTTTGGACCATAAAATATTGAGGAAATGAGAACATGTCTTTTTAGTCATGACTTGAATGCATCATTACATTCATTCATCGCGGGGGTGCTGGAGCCTATCCCAGCTGTCTTCGGACAAGAGGCAGGGTACACTCTGGACTGGTCGCCAGCCAATCACAGGGCACATATAGACAAACAACCATTCACACTTACATTCATACCTATGGACAATTTGGAGTCGCCAATTAACCTAGCATGTTTTTGGAATGTGGGAGGAAACCGGAGTACCCGGAGAAAACCCACGCATGCACAGGGAGAACATGCCGAGGATGGAATTGAACTCGGGTCTCCCAGCTGTGACGCCTACGTCAGGATTTTTGTCCATTTTGATGAATGAAAGAATGCCATGTTATGTATATTTTTTACAGCATTTACAAAACGTCACTTTCTTGTCAAGCCAATGAGTGACACAAGCATCTGTGAGGAATGCATCTGTAAAGTCAGATCTGAAGGAATCCATCCGGAAGAGGAGCCGTTTCACCTCCAGTCACATCATGTGTCTGTCAAGCTCTATGAGAACATGCAACAAATGAAGCCAACCATACAGAAATACGAAAAGAGAAGAGAAGGAGCGGATCTTTGGCATTTGGAAGAAAAAGAAGCTCACAAGTTTGCTGCTGCTGCAGCAACAGAGAGGTCACGTGTGGCTCAGATTAGCATAGCTGATGAAAGGAGCCTCTCTCAGTGTATGTTTGGACAACACTTGCCAAGGACTGCTCTGACAAGAAGCCTTTCTCTACTCAATCATTCCTCAAAGAGACAACGTCAATGAACACAGCACACATATCACAACTGAAGGATTTATTATGTACCCTGACAGATCCTTTGCTACGGCAGTATTGCAATTACACCAACAAATGTAAAAATGCATGCGTCTTGTTTGACCTTTGGCCAAATCATAGTTTAAGGATCTGCATCAGCAGCAGAAACAGGGCTAGAAACAGGAACTGCCTTAAAGAGCCATCCTTAAAGGGCCAGCCTTAAAGAGCCATCCTTAAAGGGCCAGCCTTAAAGGGCCAGCCTTAAAGCTGCAGCCTTAATGGGCCAGCCTTAAAGAGCCATCCTTAAAGGGCCAGCCTTAAAGGGCCAGCCTTAATGGGCCAGCCTTAAAGGGCCATCCTTAAAGGGCCATCACTAAAGGGCCATCCTTAAAGGGCCAGCCTTAAAGCTCCATCCTTAAAGGGCCAGCCTTAAAGCTCCATCCTTAAAGGGCCAGCCTTAAAGGGCCATCCTTAAAGGGCCAGCCTTTTCGGGCCATCCTTAAAGGGCCAGCCTTAAAGGGCCATCCTTAAAGGGCCATCACTAAAGGGCCATCCTTAAAGGGCCATCCTTAAAGGGCCATCACTAAAGGGCCAGCCTTAAAGGGCCAGCCTTAAAGGGCCATCCTTAAAGCTCCATCCTTAAAGCTCCATCCTTAAAGGGCCAGCCTTACAGCTGCAGCCTTAAAGGGCCAGCCTTAAAGGGCCAGCCTTAAAGGGCCAGCCTTAAAGGGCCATCCTTAAAGGGCCAGCCTTACAGGGCTAGAAACAGGAACAAATATTGAGCAGAAACGTACAAAGAAATGGTTATTTTGTATGTTAAGGTTCAAAACCCTATCAGATGCTTCCTCCGACAAGACCAGGTCATTTGTGTTGCTGCATGTGACTTGTTACAAAGTATGTCGCTTCTGGGTGAAGAAAGCAGTAACTGGCACACTGCAGGTATTTTTTAAATTGTCATTCATACAGAGGTATGGCATACGTTCGTCCCAACTAACGAGATGATTTTTAGATGCGAGCAGTCTTTTATTTTGGTTTGAACTGCTCGATAATATTTGGACTAGGCACTACTAGTGGCTGTGGGACAACAAAATTTCCAACTATATATATATATATATATATATATATATATATATATTAAAATAATGACCCATATTGCTAAAATTGCCATCCCTTTACATGTAATCTGATGTAATTATTGTTGTAGTTGCCTATGCAATGGTTTACCACAAAGAGATTCATATCTCTACTCACTATAGATAAAAACTGTGATTAAATGTGAGTAATTCTGAGTTAACTATGGATTATTAACTTTGGATTACAGTTTTTATTCCACCCTCGGCCATCTCTGTGTGGAGTTTGCATGTTCTCCCCGTGCATGCGTGGGTTTTCTCCGGGTACTCCGGTTTCCTCCCACATTCCAAAAACATGCTAGGTTAATTGGCGACTCCAAATTGTCCATAAGGTATGAATGTGAGTGTGAATGGTTGTTTGTCTATATGTGCCCTGTGATTGGCTGGCCACCAGTTCTCTCACCTGAAGACAGCTGGGATAGGCTCCAGCACACCCACAACCCTCTTGAGGAAAAGCGGAAGGAAATGACTTACTTACAGTACTAGGGCTACAGCTATGGAATATTTTAGTAATCGAGTATTCTACTGAAAATACTAAAAAAGAATGTTGTTTTAACTAAAAACATTTAATTAAATGAATGAGCAATTGTTATTTTTCCGGAAAATAAACCGTTTTATATCTTAAGTTTACATTGTGCATAGTATAACTGGTGGTTATTTTTGGGCTATACACAACATGACCTCATGAAACCGTTCTTGAAGGAGTCTGACTGGTGTGACTGAAGTAGGCAAACAAAGATTATATTGAAATGCATAAGTGGAACAAAATATAACAATTAAATTTATTTATTTATTTAATAAACAGAAATCAGAGCTTTTGCTTGACTTGAAGAAGAACTGTGTTTTAATGTTCTTGTCTCTTTAGTCTACTTTAGCCCCTTGAATGAACCCTAACACGGTTGACAGGCCACCTCCTTGAAGCCCACCAGAGAGCAGCTGCACGGTGCACACAGTTTGAACCCAAACAACCCGCACTAATTACCCAGGAGTTTATTTCCGCCGCTGAACTGAATGCCGCCTAAATAACATCATTTGCATCGCTTCAATAGCCACACTGTAGCTGCCCAACGTGGGAAATACGCCAATTATACTTTGATTCGCTAGACCGACAGACTGTAGCAGTCAGATTCAAAAGGAAGAATGTCCGAAAGAGTCTGTTGTGTCTTGCTCATGTGTCGCTTTTGCAAGCCACAGTGGGACTCAGTCAGGTTCCTGCCAGCAATGACATCACCAAACTAACATCTTAACACACACACACACAATCACACACAGAGGTGCATTGTGGGCATCACAAGAACACTGGACTTTTATAGTAGTAACACAAACTAGGCAGCCAAAAAGGAAACTACTAAACACTCTTTGCTTTCTCCCATTTTTTTTCCCTATCAAGAGATGAACAAACTAATGGAAAAGGCATTTTGCTTGTTTGGTTTTACACAAGCCATGATTACACTGGAAACTTAATATAACCTTGCTCAGTACAATTACTGCAAGCAAAATTCCACAAACTTGAAGTTTGGAACTGGTTGGGTCCTCTGACAGTTTTATATGGTTTCAGGGAGGAACCAAGTTTCTCTGTTGAGTTCATTATTCATTCATTCATTTTCTACCGCTTTTCCTCACAGGGGTCGCGGGGGTGCTGGAGCCTATCCCAGCTGTCTTGATGCAAGAGGCGGGGTACACCCTGGACTGGTCGCCAGCCAATCACAGGGCACATATAGACAAACAACCATTCACACTCACATTCATACCTAGAGATGGCCGAGAGTGGATTTGAATTGAACCCTGGTCTCCTAGCTGTGAGGTCTGCGTGCTAACCACTAGACCACCATGCCGCCTGATTTCATTATATGAATGTAAATGTTTCAAATAGCCACCATCGGTCATCTTTGTGTGGAGTTTGCATGTTCTCCCTGTGCATGCGTGGGTTTTCTCCGGGTACTCCGGTTTCCTCCCACATTCCAAAAACATGCTAGGTTAATTGGCGACTCCAAATTGTCCGTAGGTATGAATGTGAGTGTGAATGGTTGTTTGTCTATATGTGCCCTGTGATTGGCTGGCGACCAGTTCAGGGTGTCCCCCGCCTCTCGCCCAAATACAGCTGGGATAGGCTCCAGCACCTTGTGAGGATAAGCGGTAGAAAATGAATGAATGAATGTTTCAAATAGTATTTCATGCCAAAGTCAAGTTCCACCTCCAGAACACCAATGCCAAGGTCAACATTTGTCAACACCTGTCTTAATGCATGTTCAAGCTGGGGCTTGAACATACCACACTCGTCGGCATAGCCTTCAATGACACCTTACATTACATGGGGTGCATAAGTCAAGCCCTGACCCACGCCTCGGTCTATGATCGAGCTGGCATCCCACACATTAGGAGAGCCATCGTCGATCAAGATGAGCAAAGAGCAAAAGACCATGACACCAGACACCCCCACCTAGAGTGAAATCCTTAGTTAGTTTCACAGCCTACCTCTCCAGACATCCAAGGAAACAGCAAGGACCATGAATGGTTCAGACTGTCCTGAGCCCATAAATTGATGCAGAGTGGAATCACAGTGACTCTATATTTTGCCATCAGCCATCGGTAGAGTATATGTGAAGCAGGGGAGGTGCAAAGCACTGATGAAACAATGGAACTACAGAAGACAAATGCAGCTATGGAGCAGTGCAGACCATGTTCCACCTACGACTCCCCACAGTGCAGCCCCCAAAAAACTGCCCCAACCAAGCACTCAGCTGTGATCTACGCTGAATACTGACTGGCAAAGCAACATCTGTGACTCATCTGAGACTTGGACTCGAAGAGGAAGTTTTGATGTTCTAACAGCAATACTGTATATGTCCGTAGGACATGCTTATGGGTGCCAAATGTGATCAAAATCTATCAGATCACTCATTCACAGGCACTCAACAGTTTGCTTTTAAAGGATTGAAATTTCTCACACACCTAAATGTGCACAAGAAAAACATTCACTGTAACTTTAAGGTGCTTAGCCGAATTATCGCAAAATTTGGTACACAAATTTGTGTGTAAAATTTGGTTCACTCAAGTACGATGCTGCTACTCCAGTACCTCTGCTTTAATAATTTTAGTTTTGTATCAAAATATAATCCCTAACTATATGACAACTATATATGACATACTATAGAACCTGCTCTACAGACACTGGGTCACAGTGTCGACAAATCAAAGAAGGTGCTAGTCATGACAGACATGTCGACTGACCAATGACTATGAACGTTCATCATCTTTGGTGCCATGTAGGCCGGCCAATTACTGTATGGCAGGGGTCTCAAACACGTGGCCCGCGGGCCAAATGTGGCCCGCAGGACACTAGTTTGAGGCCCCCGCCTTGATATGAAAGTTTAATGTCAGTGCGGCACGCGCAAGTTTGATATGGATGTTGTATGGTATCATGTACCCAGAAATAATTATTACGTTTGATTAATGTTCATGTTAAAGATTAAATAACTGTTAATAGTAGTTATCCTCCCTATCCGTGTGGAAGTGGTAATTTTTTGGCTATTTAAGTTTAAAGGAAATAACTTGAAGGCTACCGTTTATGTCGCTAGCTCTCTAGTTTGCGAGTTAGCATGTGTCTCAAGACCCTGCAGTTGCGCAATATGTTGTAAATAAGAAAAACATTCACTGTAACTTTAAGGTGCTTAGCCGAATTATCACAACATTTGGTACACAAATTTGTGTGTAAAATTTGGTCCCATCACTGAGCAAAGTCATCATTGAGCATTTGTCTAATCAAACTTTGAGGATAATTGCATTAAATGAGCATTTTGTGGTGGGCATACTTTTGAGAATTTTACACTTTAAACAGCCATACTATGCTCTTCATACTTTATAAAATGACAACATGGGTAAGCACTTAAGATTAGAGAGGATACAGATTTTGTATCGGTTCGCTTAAAGGTTTTTTTTTTATTTCAAGCGAGTAAGTCAAACAACTAGATGGAAGCTAACCACATACACACGCGCACTCACTTCCTTAAAGTAGCATCCTAACAAGACAAATTCTTCACTCCGTAATAGCCTGGCAACATCTGCATACAAATGAGGAGGACAGATGTGCGGCATGGTCGCTACACAACATTCTATCGTCGCTCACCCGGCGTTGTTAAAGCCCGGCTCTTTTCCTTGGAGGCGCCAGATGCAGGTGTGTTTGAGGACTCGCACACAAAAGCATGCTGTGATAGCTAGACATCAGCCATGCATGAAGCACATCATCGCACTGGCACAACACAAAATCCGTCTGAAGAACACAAATAGGGAGGGAGAGGGCCCGGCCTTACTGACTGGCCCGGACAATACAGATGAGGAATTCAATGCTGCCGCTGTTGTTGTTGTTTTTCGACTTATTCTCTCAGGAATCACCTCCCGGCCATGTTGACTACCCCAGCATATCTCCCTCTGGTGTGTGCTGAAAGTTGTCTGCATGCCATTTTGTTCTACTCTCTTGAGAGCAAATGGGACAAACAAAATGCATGTTTAAACAAGCCAAAACCAAACCAGGCTATTGTTAGGGCTGCAAGTTGTTAGAAGAGATAGGAAAGACGCCATGTTGGCAATGCATCTTTAGAATAGTATGCTAGCAAAGTTCTGTCGACAGAATGTTTCCATAATTTCTAAATAAAATATCATATGTAAAAAAAATACAGAATAAAAATATTTCAGTCAATGTTTCAAATGTATTCATTTTCTACTGCTTATCCTCACGAGGGTCGCAGGGGTGTGCTGGAGTCTATCCCAGCTGTCTTCAGGCGAGAGACGGCGTACACCCTAGACTGGTCGCCAGCCAATCACAGAACACATATAGACAAACAACCATTCACACTCACATTCATACCTATGGACAATTTGGAGTCGTCAATGAACCTAGCATGTTTTTGGAATGTGTGAGGAAACCGGAGTACCCGGAGAAAACCCACGCATGCACAGGGAGAACATGCCGAGGATGGAATTGAACTCTTGACGCCTACATGCTAACCACTCAACCGCCGTGTAGCCCAATTAGCAATACAGCTTTACCTAAATCACTATAACCGACATTTTAACAATTGATGACAAAACACACGAGCTGATGTGACTCGAACAAAACATAACTATTAGAAGATAAATGATCAAATCATTTCAGGATTTTTGTCCATTTTGATGAATGAAAGAATGCCATGTTATTTATATTTTTACAGCATTTACAAAATGTCACATTCTTGTCAAGCCAATGAGTGACACAAGCATCTGTGAGCATGCAAACTCCACACAGAGCTGCCCGAGGGTGGACTTGAACTCGGGTCTTCTAGCTGTGAGGCCTGCGTGCTAACCACTCTCCGCTGTTTTTCAAATTTATAGTTCTTTTTAATTCAGTACATATATTATCCATCTCCCACATCGAGCTCTGGCTGTTTTTCTAAATGAGAAGACCCTTGTGTCAAACGGGTGAAAAGGACACTGCTGTGTGCGAGAAGCTGTAAATATCTCAAAAGTTTCTCCTGCACGCACACTAGCAACCCCCAGTAGTACTTCTTGATCAATAATGCATGAATGATAAGTGCAGCATGTTAAATGAGAATCATGCAGGTTAGGAAAATAGTAGTGAGATCATACAGTTTGTGTCATTGGATGCGAATGTATCGATGTACTGTATATGGCAGTATAGCTTCGCTCCATTCTGTGAAAGACTACATTATTTATATGCTGCAGTTACTGACTGTTGTGAGAAACCTTTGAAGCGACACTATGCATGAGACACACATTGATCTTTAATTCAATAACATGGTGCAGGCACTAGAGTCAAATACTGCCATTAAGAGGAAAATGGGAATTATTCAAATAGTTAAAAAGTTGTGCAGGAAAGATTTTTTTTTTTTTTTTTTTTAACTGGTAAGCTAAGACAGCTGGGATAGGCTCCAGCACCCCCCGCGACCCTTGTGAGGAAAAGCGGTAGAAAATGAATGAATGAATGAATGGTAAGCTAAATGGTGTGCACAACTGGGATGCAACCAGCAGAGGCGCTGTTTTTGATTCTGTCTCTGGAAAACAGCTCTGGGACTTCAAGCAACAGTATATATCCAGCTACTGTGGTAAAAAAAAAAAAAAAATCTATCTGTTCAATACAACACTGGCATTGTTAGCAATATTAATATTTTAGTAATATTTTTCTTCTCCCTCCTTTTGTCTGAACAGTCCTCATATATTTTATATTTCTTCCAGTGTTTCTGCTGTGAGGCGGACAGGGTCACGCAGCGACCTCGCCGACCCGAGGTATCCTAGTCGTGCCTTGCGGGTCTTATCTTGTGAGTAGAAGCGTCTGTTTTGTATGAAAAAGCCTCAGTGTATGTGCTTGTGTGTCCTCCTCATATAAGCCAGTGTGTCCTCTACTCTCCGGTAGACTGCAACATTGAATGTTCTCTCTGCTTGACTAGAGCCTTCCCAAAGATATGGTAATAAAATACATAAAGGACTATCTGCATTTTAAAAAATAGCATTTCAGAGCATTCCGAGATGTACACACTGTATGTATGTTCTATGTCAAACTATTTACGTCCTTCCTTGCTTCCAGATGTGTTGCCGTGACAACGTAAATCACAGCCCGTTCGTAAACGCTTAACCGAGCCAAAGCCAAAAAGGCAGATGTTTGTTAAACGCGTTTGACCATGGGCAGCCCTTGTTCCCCTCCAGAGACCGCCCATAGGACGTTGGCGCTAACAAGCAGGGCGCACTGAGCTATGCCCTCATGCCGCCGTCGCATCATGTAGCACTCTCTCTCTTTCTATCTCGCTGAGTGAGATTAATTACCACAACGTCCTGAGCCGGCCCGCTTCTTTGCTCCCGCTCAGACAGCGGACATGCTCTTATAGCAACCATTGGAGCACGTTGGAAGCAACTTCCTGTGTGGAAAGGAACTGATAACGGTTCACTCAAGTACGATGCTGCTACTCCAGTACCTCTGCTTTAATAATTTTACTTTTGTATCAAAATATAATCCCAAACTCTACAGACACTGGGTCAAAGTGGCGACAAATCAAAGAAGGTGCTAGTCATGACAGACATGTTGACTGACCAATGACTATGAACGTTGAATCGTCTATGGTGCCATGTAGGCCGGCCAATTACTGTATGGTTTATAATGCACATTCAACGGCATCCAGGAAGACCGGTACCTATAGAGAAAGGGTGAGCGACTAGATGACAGCTGACCAATCAGTAGTGCTGCCGGTAATGATTGACATGTAGACTGACCAATGACTGTCCTTCCTCTCAAAGTAAATGTTTATGTACATTAAAATCATCCAAAAATAGGTACCTATTGAGAAATATCAGTGGCACTGTATTTATTGACATGTAGACCAACCAATGACTGTCCTTCCTCTTAAAGTGAATGTACATTAAAATCATCCAAAAATATGTACCTATTGAGAAATATCAGTGGCACTGTATTTATTGACATGTAGACCAACCAATGACTGTCCTTCCTCTCAAAGTAAATGTTTATGTACATTAAAATACATCCAAAAAAAAGGTACCTATTGAGAAATATCAGTGGCACTGTATTTACTGACATGTAGACCAACCAATGACTGTCCTTCCTCTCAAAGTAAATGTTTATGTACATTAAAATACGTACATCAAAAAAATAGGTACCTATTGAAAAATATCAGTGGCACTGTAATTATTGACATGTAGACCAACCAATGACTGTCCTTCCTCTCAAAGTAAATGTTTATGTACATTAAATTACATCCAAAAAATAGGTACCTATTGAGAAATATCAGTGGCACTGTAATTATTGACATGTAGACCAACCAATGACTGTCCTTCCTCTCAAAGTAAATGTTTATGTACATTAAAATACATCCAAAAAATAGGTACCTATTGAGAAATATCAGTGGCACTGTCATTATTGACATGTAGACCAACCAATGACTGTCCTTCCTCTCAAAGTAAATGTTTATGTACATTAAAATACATCCAAAAAATAGGTACCTATTGAGAAATATCAGTGGCACTGTCATTATTGACATGTAGACCAACCAATGACTGTAATGTAGAGAGCTATTTCTGCATATTTTAAAAAGACACACTGATAAATGTACAATGACAATGTTACATTTTGCCTGTCTAATTTGCAATTGATGATATTTAAAGTGTACTTCACCACAATATAATGCTGTTGCGTACGACATAAATGAAAGGTGTCTGCGGGCCAAATTAAATTTGTTTTCCCATGATCTGAATTGGTTAGGTTGTGTAGTTGTGTAGTGAGCGAGGGCGCGCGCACACACACACACACACACACACACACACACACATTGACGAGATGCATTGACGAGAAGGAGACGTAAGCGAAGCATTTCCCTGCAGAGCTTGTTGATTGTTTTCAGCTATGTGGCCCATTGTCAGCTACTTCCAGTCAATGCTGCCTTTGATGGAGAGCACAACCAAGACTTAACAAACCAATGATAACACACTCACACACACACACACACACACACACACAGTTGTCCTCACACATTTCCTTCACGTTTTTGATATGGTACATAATTGGTCATTTTGAGGCAACGTATTTATTGTTTAAAAGAGAATACTGAAGCATGAGTTTGTGTAAAGGTGACTATGAGGTGTCATGTCCATCCAATATGTGGCAGTGCGAATGACAAAAAGCGGGTGTTCAGTCGAATACACTGAATTGTGATCCACATATTGATCGCTGAGGCATGACCGAAATAGCATTCTTTTCCGATATGATGCATTTCTGAACTGGACCACAAGGGTGAAAATAAATAAATATAAATATAGGAATTGAGCCGAGCCAGAGGTGCATCAACTTAATCCACTCCTCTTTGGACGCAAGTGTCCATGGGTAAACTCCTAGTATGGTTTTAAAATTGCTGAAGCATTCCTGAAGCCTTTCAATCCGAGGTGGGAGAAAGAAGGCCTGTGATTGACTTTGTACGCTTGAGCTGCTTGACAGACATACAGCTGCTGTGGAGGAGCACAACCCCGCGATGAGGGGAAAACACGCTGCCATATGTTACGGGTAGACGCAAAAATAAAAAAATAAAACGACAGTGAGAGGGAAGTAAATGGCATGAAGAATAAGCCCGGATATTTGCTATAGTTCTTTCTTATCTGTGCCGGATGAAGCATGGTGGTCCATTCTCTGCACGGCGACATTTTATATGAAGCTAAGCTCCCTAAAGGCACACAATGCCGGCTTGAGCTGTTTTAAGGCATGCACATCCACACCTGAGCCTACCCCATTGTCTACAGGAGGCATCCCGGTGTCAATGGAGACTAAAGAAGGCCAATAATGCCCCCCGCGCCCCCTGCTTGGTCCCCTGGGGTCTTGACTGTTTAAAAATCGATTCTCTGCTCAACTAGAGGGCAGCCTGGGAATAGATACAAGTGGAAGAAATTGAAAGCAGGAGAGGAGGAGAAGGCATAGAGGGAGATGAGAGCGAGAAAAGGTTACAAAAGATGCGACGGAAACTTCAGCCGCTTCAATTATCGCCCGTAATCATCACCCCAACACAAATGATAATAGCATCAGAAGAATTGAGCTTCATTTGCACATTTTTCTATCATTCAATATGCATCTTGCTGTGAAAAATGAAAAAAGTCCTCTCTTTGTTAAATGATCCCGATTGCTGTAATAGTCTTAAATCAATTCCTAATGCTTTATAATTGTGAACTAATGCAGCTTATAGATTCACTGCATGTATATTAAAACAACGCTGTCAGTCGGCTTACATTTATAACAGAGATCATACTGTTTACGAGATATAAAGACAAAGCCCTCTAGTGGCCACGCTAATTCTGCCAAGGGGAAGAAAAAAAAAATCAGGTGACATTACGTTGGCATCCCACTGGGGCCGACTGCTCAGTTTCCAGCTGTGTCGTGGTTTTGATTCAGCCTTCCCAGCGGGAGCGTTCCAGAAATGTTCTGTCTCGCACAACTCACTGAATTGATCATTCAGTCGATCCATGCTTGAATAAAAACACCAGATTCTCCATCACTACCACGACCCCATGACCCTAAACCAATGCTGTCAGATGACATCCCTTGTTGAGGCAGGTCCTTCTATGGGAATGAATGTCCCAAAGTACACACTCCCAACCTCCGGACTGCAGACCAATGCCGCCCGCCAACAGCCTATGTTAAGGTAGGGCCTTCTATGGACAGAAGTATCACAAAATAGCAAAAGAAAAAGCAAAACAACACAGACACAGCAGTTACTGCTTTAATGTGTGCTGACCGAAAGTCTCAGTCGATGTCATCATGTTAGTGGTTCAAAGGTCAAATTTTTTTTGCTAATTTTTTCCTGAAAGTTTGGAATTGTACAACATATAAATTTGACATTAGATCAAATCTGTAATGTAATGGGCTGCACGGTGGTCTAGTGGTTAGCGCGTAGACCTCACAGCTAGGAGACAGGGGTTCAATTCCACCCTCGGCCATCTCTGTGTGGAGTTTGCATGTTCTCCCCGTGCATGCGTGGGTTTTCTCCGGGGACTCTGGTTTCCTCCCACATTCCAAAAACATGCTAGGTTAATTGGTGACTCCAAATTGTCTATAGGTATGAATGTGAGTGTGAATGGTTGTTTGTCTATATGTGCCCTGTGAGCGGTGTACCCCGCCTCTGGGCTGGGATAGGCTCCAGCATGCACGCGACCCTCGTGAGGATAAGTAGTATAGAATATGGATGGATTTGCTTTACTTTAGTTTTATTAAACTTTTTTTTTTCCACGTATTTTTTTTTCCACTTGTGTGAACGTAAAGAATGACCAGTCCAGGGTGCACCCCGCCTCTGGCCCGAATACAGCTGGGATAGGCTCCAGCACCCCCATGACCTTCGTGAGGATAAGCAATAGAAAATGAATGAATGAATGAAATGATGCATTCAAGTCATGACCTCCACAAAAAGACAATTTCTAATTTCCACAATAATTTATGGTCCAAAATAACAATGTGGGTCTTATACCTCTCCAAATGATTTGTACTTAAAAAATGGACAAATGTGGTCAATAACGTTTAACAGAGATTGACCTTGTCAAGTTAAAAGTTTAAAGACATTCTGGAAGATGACTATGCATATTTTTGCATGTATGCATAAATTTGAAATAAATTGAAAAGTGTACACTGTAATTTTCTTTTATAAAACCACTGAATCCTTATTTTTCAGAAGTATACACCACATAGCGGCTGTTATTAAACCCCATAAGTGGGATTGACTTGAAAATGTTTACACAGCTCAATGTGCTCTAGAAAACAAATCACTATAACTTCTGGGCATTTTGCCAAATCACTATGAAATTTAATACTCACAAGTACAGGACTGAGAAGGACGCGTGTCAAATTTGGGCAAGATAGGTTAAGAACAATGGCCGCCATCAAGTAAAACGTCTTTGCAGGGGCTGTGAGCTGTGTGAGAATATTCAAGCCAATCAAACTTATGAGGTCAAACTTTAGGGTTTTATAAAAGCGCCACCTGTACAAATAAAATGTTTTCATGTGACTGCATACACACACACAATCCCGTTTAGTTACAGTGGGAAAGCCACTGGAATAATAATGTTTTACCAGACAAAATCTCGTTTCCCGGGTATAATTTCATCGCTTATACACAATCAGTGTTGCAAGCAATGTGCCGCCATTCCTTTGAGACGTCGCCGAGCTTCCGGTTACTTGTAAGAATGTTTGAATCAGATTTACAGCGATACATGATGCCAACATCTCTCCTTGGATGTGGCAAGGGAGTCCATTTTTCCTGTTTGCCTTGTCAACTTATGTTTGAGAGCGGTTTCAATGACTTGTGCCCTGTGCTGTGAAGACCAAAAAACATAACACCAAAAACAACATGCCAGTGTGAGAGATCTGGCAAGAACAGCAAGCAGAGGCGACAAGAGGCAAGAGAGGGCTCACTGCTGTTTGTGGACATTTAATTTTGTCAGCTGCAGTGGTGTGTTATGGCGCAACGAGTCTCCGGGGGCGCCGGGCTGCAATAAATGTGCTGTGCTGAACAGCCATCTTTGATGTCGACGAGAGGATACCGGCTATTAGTTCCCTCGCTCAGTAATGACTGCGCCCCAAGTCCTCACAGACTTCTCTGGTCTTTTAAACACAGCAGCCTATTGAGAGTTGTGCAGTTATTTTGTTATTTTTCAGTTTTATATGGTTCTGTTTTTGGTACTGAATGCCTATAATCAAAAGGGAGGCAGGACTAGTTGACCCAATTCAACATTTGAGGATTAATGGCTAAAAATGACATTAATAAACACATGCTAACCTTAGCCTAGCCTGTTTCTGTGTAGCGCTAACATTAGCTGTAGCCGTCTAAACTTCTTTCTTTCCTAAATCTCCTGTTGAATAAAATTGGATGCCAATAAGTGAAGAAACAAGTTGAACAATATTAATTGGATTAAAATAAAAAAAACAGAGGTAGTTACAACAAAAAAAATGGTTAATTGCTAGCGGTACATCACCAGATGATGATGAGTAATTCACCATAGAATATTTGTTTAGTGTTTTTTAGTGTTTTATGAGTGTTCTATTCAATGCCTGTATTTAATGACAAATGAGCACACTGAATGGAGTTGTACTAATAAACTACCATTAAAATGTTGATAGTCACATGAAATAGCTCACTCTCCTTTTTGGCAAAGTAGATTTAATAATGTTGCAAGTTGGATAAATCTGTGCTAGCCTAACACTGGACTCGCAATTTATACTCTATACGCCACACATTTCTATAACAAAAACAATAATTTTTATTATTTTAAAGCCGTCAAAATGCATGTTAATGGAAGTTTCCTTTAACGGTGCTAACATGGGCTCCTCTTGTTTGACCCTCGACCCACACCGTAGTTTGATTGAAGCACGGTAACTGTGAAGACACAAGCTGGAACAAATATTGGGCAAAAATGGAGAAATAAAAAGTATATTGATTGGTAAATTTATTTTCAAAGCCATGGCAGATGGCTGTTATTTGTATCTACTGTCGCCGTGTTTGACTTACAGATTGGAGCAGTGCAGGTATTGTTTTTATATTCATATACAGTGCTACCTTAGCATAAAAGTGGCCCAACTAGCAAGTGTGTTTTAGACGCAAGCCGTTCTCCAGCTGATTTTTGCTTTCAACATTTGGGTTATGAGCTGTTTTTCATGGGGTGTCAATGTGAGGACCGTGGCTGAAGTCGAGAAAAGCTGTAAATAAGCATTAGCTGGGATAGCATTAGCATCAAACTAGCTAGTGAAAGATTCAACACCTCAGTAAAACATCCGTACACTAAAGCGATCTGATTTATCTTATTCATAATGTACTGTGTAAAACGATGGCAAATTAAAAGCACCATTCCCCCTACATATTGTAAAAATCTAATTAATTATTAATTAAATTCTTAATTATAAATTCAATTAACTTTGGGAAAACATTTAATTAATTGTGATTAAATAATTTAATCAACTGACATCCCTATTATTTTTATTATAATTGTGTTATTTTGAAATAAATAAATGACTGAACAATTAATTTTCTATGTATTCAAATTAAATGTAGCTTTGTGTGCAACAGTACAAAATGTACTTTTGTACAAATAGTGCTATTGGACTAAATAGGTCAGGCAACAAAAGTGCTCCCGGCAGCCGTATCATTAAAATAACATTTTTGCAATGTTTTTGGTTCATGCTCTGCTACTTGTGGAAAAAAAAAAAAAGAGTTGATAAATAAATAATTAAGTCATGAAAAATTGGCTGTTTGTCATAATGAAAACCATAATGCAGACACAGCAGTGGCAGTCCCATGCAGCCCACCACCACAGCTTCAGAAAGTTCTCTGGGAAACACTGTAGCCTTTGAAATATGGCCTGTACAGCGAAGGATTGTATGATGGCGACAGTAGTACAGAAAGCTCAGCCATGTTGAAATGGGACAATAGTGCAACCCTAAATGCCGTTTCTGACATGTAAAACCTGATTTGTTTCCTATTTGATTCCTTTGAAAAGGTCTTGCTCCACATTGTCATTGTGCTCCTTACGGTGGATCAAGGTGACACAGTCAATGTGACGCTCTATTCCTCCTGTAAATATCAATGGAGGTGAAACAATGCGTTATGCAACTCTCCGTAATGAATTAGCTCTCCAGCGCGAGCAATGCTGCAGCAGGGACACAAATCACTGACCACCCCTCGCCTCGCCGTCATGACATGATCCAGGATGCCATGGCCTTTTTCTTTTAATTCCCAGACTGCAGCCCTTTTGTTTTATGGTCATGTGACTGTGCCCATGGCTCCATAATTGAGCGCTTTGAACCCTTGAAGCCAACCATGCCTGGAAATGAAATCCTCAGCCCCCCCACCCCCTCGCATCCAAATGATTATTTCTAAACAAACCGTGTTAAATCGACGGCGCGCCTCTGCGGCACTCTCCATCTGGAGGATGCCGCACGACAGCTTCCCTTAAATTACAAATATCAATCTGCCACAGTGGGAGCTTGGGGCTGCCAGCAGGCCTCTCGGGGGTCGGCGTCAAAGCCGTGAAAGCCTCCACAACGTGGAGGGAAGCATCAAAGTGCAGAGCTCGCTAGGTGCTTGGTTTACAAGTGAGAGCGTGTGACTTTGTCTGATTTTCATTCCACCAATGTTAAAGGTTTTTGATTGCAAAAGGACGACACGCATATGGAAAAGTTCCCCACTGCTCTGCAAGATGACAAGTGACAAGTAGCCCCAACGAGCTGTACATTTATTTTTACTTTGAATCTGCTGATAGATCGCACTGTTGTAAAATATATTCATTCATTCATTTTCTACCGCTTTTCCTGACGAGGGTCGCAGGGGGTGCTGGAGCCTATCCCAGCTGTCTTTGGGCGAGAGGCGGGGTACACCCTGGACTGGTCGCCAGCCAATCACAGGGCGCATATAGACAAACAACCTATGGACAATTTTGCATGCGTGGGAGAAAACCCACGCATGCACGAGGAGAACATGCAAACTCCACACAGAGATGGCCGAGGGTGGAATTGAACCCTGGTCTCCTAGCTGTGAGGTTTGCGCGCTAACCACTAGACCACCGTGCAGTCCTTGTAAAATACAACAAATGACAAAAGAAAGGTTCAGTTCACCTAGAAATTAAGCAATTAATTCTTACATGAACTTATAATTTTTCATGTTTATGGTGGGGCGATTAATGTACAAATCTAGTTGTATTTTTTTAAATGCTAAATGCTTTTAAATGAGATATTTTTATTGATAACAGAAAATGAAAAAGCATGCAGGGCAATTAATGTTAAAATAATGTTAATGTTAAAAATGCCAAACATAAACAAGCAGAATTGCACACTTTGGTGGACTTTCATACATAAGATGGATAAAATGCTGTCAATGTGAAAATAAGGGACGTTCATGTGGGGAAGTATTTACTGGGCGGACCGCTCTCACTACAAATACTAAGCCACCTCTTCCCGAACTTAACAGGTTGAAATGGCAATAAACACCGGCGAAGGTTGGTGGAACCTCGGAGCGTGAAAGGAAGCTTGGAGGGTTAGCTATGTTTAGCATGCTCGTGTGGTTGCGTGCGTTACTCGGGCTGGATGGGTATACAAATATTATTTGACCCTTTGGTCAGATATTCAAAAGCAGCGTATATAGTATCAGCATTTATTTCCCTTAAACAAAGACCCACAAATAGTGTTTGAGGACAAGACATAATTAGTATAATGACAAGAGAGAAAAACTGTTCAGTGACACTTGAAAATTTGATTACCTACGCCATGAACGTGATATCCACTTGAAAAGCTTCCACGTTGGACAAAAACTTGTTTGTTTTAAAAACAAACTGTCACTGTGGGAAAAAAGTCACATTTGTATTCTGACGAAAAGAAGCGAAGTGGATAACTCTAGCTAGTGCGCTAGTTAGTTGCCACCAGTGACAGCTAGGCAAGCATGTAAAAGATGCAAGATAAGTCAAATGGTAATAGGTTTGATAAGAGAGCGATCAAACACGCGAGCTGTCAAACTGAAGGTTTTAATTCTCACAGCAATACATGTGTGTCGCTTGTCGGCAACCCCACATGACACAGCACAACATGCTAGGTTAATTGGCGACTCCAAATTGTCCATAGGTATGAATATGAGTGTGAATGGTTGTTTGTCTATATGTGCTCTGTGATTGGCTAGCGACCAGACGAGGGTGTACCCCGCCTCTCGCCCAAAGTTAGCTGGGATAGGCTCCAGCATGCCTATGACCCTTGTGAGGATAAGTGGTACAGAAAATGATGGATCACGTGTTTTTGTGGCTGATTGATTGGAGTACCCCAAATACAAACTTTTTCATTATACCTGACAATAGCTCATTTGTATGCATCTAACTGTTGACTATAATAAAAAAATATATACATCAAAGTAAACATTTTTGGAGTGCATCTTCACTCCATTCTGTAGATCTAGGTTAAGACTGTGGCTCCGCCCCTTCCCTCCCAAAACCACCCTCCCGAGATGGGACGCGACAGACGTTAGCTCCGAGGGCTCCCAATCTGCCGTGTGATCAGCGGGACTCTCCTCGAGCGTGTTCCCCCCATTTCCTAAACCACCACCATCACCACCGGCTGTCTGCCCACGGCAACAAAACCGCTTACGCTCCCCCGTCCACCTGCTCATCGATACACTTCACCACAGGAAGGCCTTAAAGTGCTCAAGAAAAAAGCAGTGGGTTGATGGTGCGGTCTAATTCAATCAACACGAGAGGAGGGGGCTACACTGAACTCAAGCGAGGGAAAGCCTTAAGCTTGGACATTCGCTTACATTCATTGGTCACAACATTAGGTACAACACAAACGATCACATTTTATAAAGATATGTCCTCATTTTCTGAACACAAAAGGGTGGTGTTGTAACAGAACCCCTTAGGTTGGCTTGACTTGAATTTTCTCATACAGCTCAACAGAGTCATCATAAAATTCGGTACACATCTTTAAGGGACTGACAAGCACATGTGTGGAAAAATTGAGCAAGGTTGGTCTTAAAAACATGTCCGCCATCAAGCATAATGTCTTTGAAGGTGCAAGGGTGTGACAACAAATGTTCCATAAGTCACTGACCATGTGTCAAAAGCATTGCATGTATGTTCTCATGTCTTCCATCACATTCCACAAAAAAGAAGATTATATCTGTAGCTAATGTGTCAAACATGGGTATGCAAAAAAAAAAAAGGCAGAAGTCCCCTCCGTGAAGGCCAGCTAATGCATTCCAACACTCTTTTGTACACACAATGATGCCATTTAGTGCCACGCAAACACACACACACACACACACACAACTTGTGCAGCTGAGTGAAGCACAGGGGGGGGGGAAGGAGCGTGAGCAAGAAGGGGGCTAGACTGGGAATTGATGTCATAATTAAGATGGCTTGTATAAAATATGTATGAAGCTTATCATATTAGCATAATGCACATGCTGATGCCGGTGGAAGGGGCTGTCATTGTTGTGCAATATTAAAAAGATAACACAGTCGGTCGTTGAGTGGCCAAAATGTCAACACTGCAATAAAACTTAACAGCGATGGTCATTAAATAAATATTATAACATAAAGCGTTAATATGTCAAGGGCCGGTGGACATATTTGACAAGTACAATGGAACAAAGGAACTATCTGTTTCAGCACCACGGATAGTTCCACTAATTCCCCACGTCCCGCTTTGCTATCTGACAGACCAGTGAGTGTATAACCACCAGAATTCACCACAAAATTACATATTTGATTCGTCGGCGTCGACGCTTGCTAACAAGTGGATATTCTTCTGAGAAATAGCACGCTAGCAAGATGAAAAAAAACAAAGAACGACAACTATATTGCCATTTAATACATCACAGCATGTCATAACAGTTCCCTCATGTAGTGGAACTTTTGAAGTCAAATAGTTCAAAAATGACTCAATGTCATTAATCAATGATTAATTAATGCTAAAAAATTGCAATCAACCAGCATTTGTACAGCTTGTCTTTTCATTTAGGCTGTAATTATAGCTGTGCTGTCGTTTTTTTCTACTTTCTTTTAGCTGTTGAAATGACACTTAATGACCTAAACTGCACAACACAGCAGCAACTGAACCAATGTTGCAGTAGCGGTAAGGAGCAAACTGCTCAGTTCAATGTAAACAACACCAACAGCGGATATGTTGTAGTGTATGCAGAGGTAGATAAAGCTGCTGGGTGCTGATTGCTCATGACACTTCAAAAGCAGCTACTGTCACCTATGTCAGGAGGTTGCCTACAGCCACAGCTGTTCATGCTGGTTGTTGGCTTTTGTAGTCCACATGCCAGTATCTATAGGACATGTGACAGTTAACTGAATCAAGGTGCAAATTGGAGCAATTACATAATTTCTAATGTATCAGATGTATTATATGCATTAGTTTGTCTATGATAAAAACATCATACAGAAGAAGAACACTATTATGGAGCAAAACAACCGGAAGACAAAAACATCTATTTGATGCTTGTCTTATAGTATCCACATGATGAAACAGAGGAGCAAAAACAACCTGTAATTGTTCTCCCTGAGGGGAAATTCAATGTACACTGTGTTTACATGTTCCATTCATATAGGATTACCTATTACCTATGGTGTATATAAACACATAAATACAGAGTGGCTGTATACAGTATGTTGCAGCAAATTCGCTCAAGGGCACCAAGAAGTGGCATCTGTCCAGCAAGAAAACCCAACCTTATCAGTTAAGCAGGGCTACGACACCAGACTGTGGTGTCCCAACCAACCATTAACCTACACAGGATAAGGTGTTTAAAAAAACATGGAATGTCTAAATCAATGAAAACGGCTCTAGTCACACAAAAACCTGGAGGTCAAATACGCAAAACATCCACAAATCTTGCAAGACTGTAATCCCGCTATGGGTCTGGTTAAAGTAGTAGCATGCAAACATGTTGTCTGTGTTGTAGTTTCCATGCTAATGAGCCAAACCACATGTGTGTTTGTTGTGTGCAGGGAGATCTTATCGGTTTCAAATAAAAACTAACTACCCAGAACTTTCCACAATGGCATTGAATAAATTCCCCCCATTCCCATCCGATCCGGTAAAACACATAATTTGAAGGTGCTGTATTTCTGTAACTAATTCATTCATTCAGTACACAGTATTATAAAGCGCATGCTAAAATAAACGGTTGAAGCGCCGAAGAACGGGAGTCTGAGTGTCGATGCAGGAGCGAACCTTATTTTCCTGAACTCACACAACTAACTCCCGGAATGATGGCAAGCTCCGAATTCATTTGCTTCACTTGGTTTTTCACAGCAGTGGAGAGATAGGCGCGGCGGACATTAAACGTACGTACTGTACGCACTACGTCATGTTCTCTGATTGGTTTATCATTGCCAGTGTATGTGCTGTACGTATTACGTAGTGTTTTCTGATTGGTTTAGATGATACCCTGTGTCATCTCGAAACGGTCAGTCAATCAAGCGGAACACTTACAAAAGTAGTACAAACACATTTTTACCGATTTATTTGATTATATTAGATTACTTTTTACTTGTATTCAACCAATGCGTAAACAGTGACCATTAGAATAACTACTTTTGTACTTTTGGCTTGTATTCGGCATATGTAGACCACTAGAGACTACTTCAAATATTACTTCTGATTGTATTACTTCCGGTTGTAGGTGAGTCAAATATTTGAGGCTCCCAAACGAGGGTCTCCTTTTTTCGTTTCGTGCCACTATACTTTTTGCATGCATTCAGCAAAAATGCAGATGAAGTGCCGTACAAGTACGACTAGTACTGCTTTCCAAATGTATGCCTTGTTTGACTAATAGAAGAAGAATATAAGATCTAACTTGTTGACAATTTCAGATCACCATATTTTCTGATGGTATTGAACCAATGCAGGAGTACTACTAGTAGTACAACTACAAAAACCTCCATTAAGAATCCGATCTCGTGCATGTGAATTATTTGCACATTTTTACCCAGAACGGTTAATATATTTGATGATAAGCAACTATTATGATGACTCACTAAATCGTACACAACCTATAGATCTTAGTAGTTTGGCACCTGTAGATCCAATTTTTGGTCTTTTTCACACTTTCCGTTTTTACTCCCCTACAATTACAAATACCACCAAAGTTCATCCTGAGAGGAGCCAGTTGAGGCATCTAATCCGGATCCCTCCCGGACGCCTCCCTGGTTCGGCTCAGTGAAGGGATTATGTTTTACAGCTGGCCTGGGGACGCCTTGGTGTCCTCACAGTGGAGGACAGAAAGAGGTGGGAAGTCTGGACTTCCCGGCCTGGTCTGAGACTACGGCCCCAACGACCCAGACCCGGATAAGAAGAAGAAAATGGTATTTACACCTCCCGACCTGTGGATTTCCATTTTTGACCCTTTTGAGCCACCATATTTTCTGCTTGTATTCAGCCAGTGCAAAAGCAGCAACCATTCCTAAATTTTACAAGTATGTAAAGTATTTGCGTCCCCCTCAACCTCCCTCTGTGATGCTTTAGGTTGACTAGACTTTTAACTTATATTTGGCAGACGCAGAAAGAGTGACTACTACCACCACTACTACTACTACTGTTGGTGCAACTGTACTTTTTGCTGATTTCTACAATGTACTCATATTACTACAATCACTTACCCTTGGGTCTCCCTTTTTGGACAACTTAAGGACACATACGTTCTACTAATATAGTTATGACTAAATAGTGAGTGACCACCAACACACAGGAAAACACCCTTCTCGCGAACAAACTAAACACATCTGACAGATTCCCAGAAGACCACCAGTGGGCATCTAGACCACCCTCTCATGCACAGGCTCACGCATGCACACTCACTCACCACTGCTGCATCATCCCTACAGATTGCATTCCGCCAGCCACTTAGATGTGAGACAAGTATTGTACAGTGTGAAGAAGCCTTCAGGTGCAAGTTTGGGGTCTAGTGCAGTTGCTGATACAATCAATTCAATCAATTAACGCCCCCACTCACAAAAATTCAATTGTTTGAAAATGGACAAGGACAACATCAGTATTTCAGGCACCTTTGATAAATGAGAGCTTTATGGTCTTAAAAGGACAGCTGCCTATACCTCTATTAAGTGTGTGTGTGTGTGTGTGTGTGTGTGTGTGTGTGTGTGTGTGCGTGAGTCTGCACTGCAGATGGCGTTCTCCCATGCAACAAATAAGAGCCACATTCCAAAACTGACAAACAGGAAAATAGACAACATTTTTACATGACTTGCACATTGAGCGATCGGCACATTTAAATCTGCAAACTTTAAAAGGAGGAGGAATGGGGGGGCTAGGTGGTGGGGTGGGTTGGTGGGGGGGGGGTGAAAACTGGCCTACCTTCAACTGGATTCCAAAAAAAATAATAAAATAAATGAAAAATGCTCCAGAGTCGTCAGTCAGTCAGTGTCTTCTTCTTTGGACATGACAACTCCAACTGATGGAATGATCCGTAAGAAGCACCCATTCAGCCCCCCCCCAAAAAGAGCTTTAATCCAAATATTAAAAAATGACTTTTTTTCTTGCTGATATATGTTACAGTAAAAAAAAAAAAAAAACAAGAAGAAGGAGATAGGTGGGGGGTAAGGTTCCCAACAGTCACCACATTCCTCCTCCTCCTCTTTCGCCTCCTTCTTTTGCTCCAAGGTACTTTTGGAGGCAAAGGATGCCCAGTGTCAAATCCTCTTTCCGGGCTTGCTGCTCGGTGCTCCTCGTCCTGCCTGCCACGCTGCGGAGGGGAGAAGGTGGCAAATGAATGCACGCAGAAAAATGGTCACATCCAATAAGGGGGAGGGAGGAGAGACAGTGCTAGAGAGAGAGAGAGAGAGAGAGAGCCAGAGAGAGAGGATGGGAGGTGGGTGGTGGGGGGGGGGGGTGTTCCTCCTCAGCTTGGCTCTATAGTTGCAATGCGACCATCTGTTTCCGCTTGGTCCTAGTGCCCGCCGTAGCAACACAATACAAAGCATCATGTCATATTACATCTCCATGTACATTAATTATAATGTGAAAATATAAATAATGTACACTCCTGTACCCATCCACTTCTCTGAAGTTATCTATCCCTATATTCATTTTACCATCCACCCATTCCATCAATGTATAGTATCAGGCATCATCCATCCACGAATAGTTCACATATCTCTTAACCAATGTCACCACACAATCCTATCTGTATATGAATGTTATTAATATAAAGAAGAAATATGTAATCTAACATGGGATGCTTTGCTCATTCTTCAGCATTTCGCCAAAGATACATGTATAGTAGTTTTTATATGTAAGCCTCCTGACTAACAACCAATAAAACACAACCTCCCAACACAAAGATACAGCAGAGTGACGAGCCACTGTGTCCAGATGGCAATGGAGGAGGTGAGGCCAGTCAACATGATGGCTCAAGTAGGCGACTGGAACCGCCACAGGAAGACCACCCTCTGTTTGCTGACATCATGCCCTCACTTACACATCAACAATATTAAGTTTTCTGCAATCTCCTGCCAAATGTAGCTGAGCAAAGTGCCTTTTGGTCTGACAGTTTTTCTCAATTGCTTTGACACAGTCACCATTTCCGTAAAATTTTAAAAACTCACACCTAACAGTTGCTGGTGTGTTTTGGATCGTTGTACTACTGCAGAAACCAAGTTTGTTTGGTCGGACATTCTACTTCAGGATTTTTTTTTTGGGGTCATGGTTCCATGACCCAGGTCCTGAAACAGCAAAACAGTCCCAGACCACTACACTACCACCACCATATTTTACTGTTGGTATGATGTTCTTTTTCTGAAATGTCGCAGTATTTTTATGCCAGATGTAATGGCACACACACCTTCCAAAAACTGAAAAAAAATTTTCCCAATTTGGGCATAATAGCTCTCACTAGGCCTTCCACGATAACAATTTATCAAACAATTAAAATTAATGACAAAAAATTGTCTAAAAAAATGTGATAATATTGAATATCGACGATACTTTGCAGCACAATAATCAATCGATATCGTTCTTTATTGTGACAGGCCGAGCTCTTACTCCGTTTCGTTGGAGTCTCATAGCTTTAGACATGACTTTATAACCGTTTATAAGCGGTTTAGAACACGGATGGATAGATGGATGGACAATACATACAAATTGGAAAAACACAGTCTACCCGTGTTTGTTACAAACCGGAGGGATTCATTCAATAATCAGAATAGTGCTTATCCATAAGTGTTGCCATATTCAGCACAAATACCTGTGAGAAACCAGTGCATGGTTGTGATCCGTTGTTCCAATGCACATGAGCTAGACTCTAGGCACTATTTATTGACACAATTCTGATTGGTGTGTGAAGAATTTGTTCACCTGGGTAAAAGTCTTTGAGTTAATTATAGTGAGAGCATGTTTTTTTGCTGAATCAACTTATGCAATGCGTGATTTATATGGCCTTTTTTGGAAGCTTTTGAGAAAGAATGTTGAGTATTGAAAAGTGTGGAATCAGGCCAATTGTGTTTATGGTTATAGGAAATGTACGTGTTTCTGGTAATGATGAAAAGGTGTGGGTTTTTGTGCTACAGAATCCAGAAAAATTGTAATGTCATATGTTCTGTTCATTCCAAATGTATTTGAAGAAAAGTGAGCAAAACTAAATGTAGTTAACCAAAAGGAAACATGCTCACAAGCTTCTCAGTTATACTTTTATTCCTTTAAATGAGTCAGTAGATCTTGCCTTGGTATACGGCCAAGAATCTCAGGCGCCAAAAGGTTGGTGGTCACTGATTTACAGAATCTGCAGTCGTGTCTCTAACAAGTATGATAATGATGAACAGGTGCAGAGCGACAGGGTGTGATGTTAATGAGAGCAACTTGACTGAGAATATTTCAGTAATGCTGTTCCCACTCAGAAGTGTGATAAAAAAAATTTAAAAATTTAATTTATGTATTTGTTTTTGTAAACCAACTACTCCCAAAGTGCTGCACGGCGATCGAGTGGTTAGTGCGCAGACCTCACAGCTAGGAGACCAAGGCTCAATTCCACCCTCGGCCATCTCTGTGTGGAGTTTGCATGTTCTCCCCGTGCATGCGTGGGTTTATCTCCAGGTACTCCGGTTTCCTCCCACATTCCAAAAACATGCTAGGTTAATTGGTGACTCCAAATTGTCCATAGGTATGAATGTGAGTGTGAATGGTTGTTTGTCTATATGTGCCCTGTGATTGGCTGGCAACCAGTCCAGGGTGTACCCCGCCTCTCGCCCAAAAACTGCTGGGATAGGCTCCATTGTGTTGCATGTTCTATTAATTTTATGACAAATAAACCACATTTTGATGCTATTATTAAACACTGTAAGTCCTACATACTTGAAATTTCTCGCACAGCTCAATGTACTCGGCAAAAACACCTTGTGTAACTTTAGGATATTTATTCCAATAACCACTAACTTACATTTTTGAGAAACTGACAGGCACATGTCTGTAAAATTTCAGCGAGATTGGTTGACAAACATGGCGGCCATCAAGGAAGAAGGTCCTTTTAGGGGCAACTCATTGACAGTTTATCTAACGATTATTAAATGCATATAATACCATTAAATAACTTGACTAAATGGTAAATCTGGAATTTATATTGATCTTGAAATTAATGTACTGGTGATTGATTACATTTATAAATTCTTCAATTTAATGGGTTAAGATATTTGACAATTTGATTTTTTTGGTTTTTGGTTTTTTTTTTGGTTCTGGTTATTATTGGTAATAGTCATTCAAAGCAGTAGCTACCATTAATAACTGTCCAGAGGAGCAGACAATTGGCCATACACTGAACTTAAAAGTATTCATTTACCTTTGCCTTCATAAAACTCATAAAGTTCATGATTATGAATTATGAATGATTTTTGACCTTGCTGCAAGCAGCTCCACAAGGCAACAAAAATAACTTTCTATCCATTTTTCTTCCCTTTATGCACCAAAATTGAATGTTACATACTTTTTTCACCACAAAGTTCATGGGAATCAGTGATTTTTTTGTAATGCTGTTAATAATTGACAAACAAATACAGACTTCCTCTGCGTAGTAACAATTAGATATAGGCACTAAATGGTAATTGGCCATTAAGACCTGCAATGTTAATGGAGTTGAACATGAAGTGTGGGATTCTCACATTGTTGCGCATCAATGCTCACCGACAGCACAGCAGTGAGTGTGTGTGTGTGTGAGTGTGTTTGTGTGTGTGTGTACATGGAGAGATGTTCTTGTGTAAGCACTTCAGCCCAGGGCTCAGGAAAGGCGTCAGATGCATCTGCCTCCACACTTGTTTCCTTTTCGAGTGAGAGTAGGCTCCTGAAAGTTGCATGTCAGGCAACAAAATATAGCAATGACATAAAATCCACCTCTTCACAAAAATCAGTGGCTGTAAATTCAATACGCAAAAACTCTCGAGGCGAGATCTCAGGATCAGCTCTCGCCCGTCACATTCAGGTGCGTTCACACTTGTGGTTCGATTCTGTGGTAAAAAACTGCTACATTTGTCATGGGTAGCACAGTCAAGAACATAACGCCATCAACACGAACAAACCAGTATGCTCAATTTGTTCCAAACTGGATGGCAATGCTACAAATATTGGAACGGCGTGAAATGGTGCGTGCTCACAGAAACTACAATCGCAAAAGAAATAAGGACCCTACAAGGACACTTTGCTTGATGACAGCCATGTTTGTCAACCAAACTTGCTGAAATTTTTTACAGACATTTGTGTCACTTCCTTCCGTCAAAATGTGGTGTATTTGTACGAAAATTAACAGCAGAAGGCTTCATGGTTTGACAAATTTTCAGCCATTTGTGCTTTAAAAAAACAAATAAATCCCATTATTTTATTATGAATTTTTTTTACAAGACTGTATTTCCTCATAGGTGGTCTTTTCCAGTGGAAAGAGCATCACTGAAATATTCTCAGACAGTCAAGTGGCTCTCTTTAATTACACCCTGTACATTCTATATACATACGTACATATACATATACATATACATATACATACATACTTGTTGACAATCATGTTTATACAATAATTTGTGCGACTTTTCAAAATGTGCCTGCATTATTTTGTGACACAGTTAAATAAAATAGCCTGTTTGGCCAGTCATATTTTTTTTCCTAAAAATAATAATAAATAATAAATATTGTTTTGAGTTATAGACCCTCGAGTATCATCTGGCTGTTTCCTGACAACTATAGTCTTTCCTTAACTACACATAAAAACACCATTTTCTGTACTGCTTATTCTCATGAGGGTCACAGGCATGCTGGAGCCTATCCCAGCTGACTTCGGGCTGGACTGGTCGCCAGCCAATCACAGGGCACATATAGACAAACAACCATTCACACTCACATTCATACCTATAGACAAGTAGGTCATGCAGGCGATGTTAGTGGTTAGCACGCAGGCCTCACAGCTAGGAGACCCGAGTTCAATTCCACTCTCGGCCATCTCTGTGTGGAGTTTGCATGTTCTCCCCGTGCATGCGTGGGTTTCCTCCGGGTACTTCGGTTTCCTCCCACATTCCAAAAACATGCTAGGTTAATTGGCGACTCCAAATTGTCCATAGGTATGAATGTGAGTGTGAATGGTTGTTTGTCTATATGTGCCCTTGGTTTTAGGTAATCAAAACATGTTCACTCTTCCTTATGTCCCATGACAAAAATACCAGTGTGAACATCGATGAACCGGATGAATCAGCGAACCACAACAAACGGTGAACTAAGTATCTTTTCTTTTCCGGGGCCAGTAACAAATGACTCCCCATTTTGCCAGCGGGGCCCTATTGTGAGAACTCAATGCAGCTTTGCTTTAAAAAGCTGGAGTTACTATCATGTCCCACTTTTCACACATGGACAGAAATAGACGTGATGATACAATCAAAAAACACAATTAACAAAAAAAAAAAAAGAGAACATTGGGATTTCATGTGGCGGTAGATAGCACCAAATAAAAAAACACAAGCTGACAAATTAATGCCGACAAGAAAGTCTCCGGTCTATTCTTCCTTTCTTCTTGAAGGCGTTTTGATCTAAGTTTATCTGCGCTCCATGATGACACCACATGGGGTGCAATTATTTTTGGTCAAATGATGCAAAAGACAGGCGCTTTCACAGCTCATATCTTAAAATCTGACGGCTGGCTTTAAACTACGACAGACAGTCGAGAGTGCTGCATTCACTTTTTAAACGCAGTTGAGTACATGCTGTTTGTGTTTGTGTCAATAGCCAGTTCATGAATGTAACAAACTGTACAAACTGTCCATTAATTCATTAAATATATATCATTTATCATGATTATTGATAATTATAATTATTATTCATTCATTCATTCATTTTCTACCGCTTATCCTCACGAGGGTCGCGGGCGTGCTGGAGCCTATCCCAGCTGTCTTTGGGCGAGAGGCGGGGTACACCTTGGACTAGTGGCCAGCCAATCACAGGGCACATATAGACAAACAACCATTCACACTCACATTCATACCTATGGACAATTTGGAGTCGCCAAATTAACCTAGCATGTTTTTGGAATGTGGGAGGAAACCGGAGTATATAATTATTATGATATAGTAATTATCATTTTAATAATATTCATGTATTTTTATTTCAACTGATTTATATAAATTATGTATTTTCACAATGAATCGAATGGCTGATTCATAACTATTCATTTTCTACCGCTTTTCCTCACAAGGGTCAGGGGGTGCTGGAGCCTATCCCAGCTGTCTTCGGGCGAGAGGCGGGGTACACCCTGGACTGGTCGCCAGCCAATCACAGGGCATGATTCATAACTATATTTAAGTTTAATTTATTTAATTTTTTTTCATTTTATCATGACGGATTCCTGTATTCTATTCAATAGTAATATTTATATACCCTGTTTTTTTAATGCCAATTTATGACTGATTAATATGTTTAGAATCATATCCCTTTCCATAATACTACAGTATTTCTTTGCCACACCGCCGCCACGCCACGCCACGCCACGCCACTCCACGCAGGCCATTAACTGCTTGCCAACTAATTATGGCTTTGCGGCACAGTCAGGTGCACCGTTGCCAAGGAGTTTCCAAACTGTTGCCACGACAGTGGGTTGTGACCTTTCCGTAATTGCTGAAATGATCCCCCCCACCTATAACCCCCCACCCCCCAATCGCTCATCTGGGCCAGTAACATTCCAACAAGCAGAGATCCAAAAGATGTTGAATCAACAGTTAATAAAATAACAGTCATAACAATGAGGATAACAATTGCAATTATTAAAAACAAAGCATTCTGGTCTTTGGAGTGGATGCCTCAGGTTCAAATCGTCACTAGTAAGAACCATCGGTATTCGTCAGGAAGGGCATCTGGAATATAAAGGGCTCAAGCCGAAAATCAATATGCGGATCAAAAAGATTCTCTGTGGGGAAAAAGCTGAAAGAAACAAATAAAAGAACAATATGACAATACAGTCTTTTGTATCTGCGTGATATAAGCATACAAAATGTGTTGACTATTAATAACAAAAGAAAAATGTAAGACAGATAGACATACTGGAAGATTTACTGCTGCCTAAATCCTGCCAGCCAATGTCCATAAGTAAAAGTGGCTTTGTATTGTACGGTTTGAGTTTGAATTTA
Source organism: Doryrhamphus excisus (assembly GCF_037039965.1). Classification (NCBI taxonomy): domain Eukaryota; kingdom Metazoa; phylum Chordata; class Actinopteri; order Syngnathiformes; family Syngnathidae; genus Doryrhamphus; species Doryrhamphus excisus. The sequence goes on along the minus strand of NC_136368.1, from coordinate 15,875,466 downwards.
ATGACCGAAATAAAGCTAACTGAACTGAGGCATCTGCTCCACTTGGCCCTCTGGATCTTGTCATCATCTCCTCCGACACCGAGTGCAAAGCTCCCCTCATCCTTGCCGTCGTTCTACCACGTCTTTACAAATTAGCCTGCCATTTTGTCGAGCGATGCTGGCATTAAAGCCAGATTTGAGGCCGAGCCAAGATTCGTTTTGAAGATCCGACGGAGTGTAGAGAAGGAAAAGAGGGAGGGGGGGGGGGGATCAGAGCCTCTCAGGAATGGTAAATTTAGTAGAAAATTGAACCATCTGAGCACAGTAGTAGCAGTACCATCATTTCAAGAAGGCAAACCTTAGAGTGGTCAGTATACAGCTTGTATACCTGCTGTAAATTGATGAGTATCACAACTGTACACCCTGGACTGGTGGCCAGCCAATCACAGGGCACATATAGACAAACAACCATTCACACTCACATTCATACCTATGGACAATTTGGAGTCGCCAATTAACCTCGCATGTTTTTGGAATGTGGGAGGAAACCGGAGTACTCACACATGCACGGGTAGAACATGCAAACTCCACACAAAGATAGTCGACGGTGGAATGGCACGCTAACCACTCGATCACCGTGCAGCCGGAAAAAAGTTTCAGTTACTATGAAACAAAGATGCATCAAGTACAAGAGTACATGCATAATGTGCTTTAGAGACCCCATCCAGTATCCACTCCTAAGATTGAAGATGCAAATTTACAACTACAAACTGGAAAAATATTGGAGTGTGGTGTCTTTTTCCCAACCGTCCTCCATGCTGAGCGCTGCTAAATATTTCAGCAGGGATCTAGATTTTCTCTCTCTCTCTCTCTTGCTGCAGCTCAACAACAAACTACCTCCAAACAGACAGCGGTTGCACAGGTAGAAAAAGACACAAGTGTGCGAAAAAAGCCAAAAGAGGGTAGCGTACAGTGAGTATTCCGACATCAGTGCTTTGAGGAAGCATTGTTCAGAAACTGTATTAAAGAAGATGTAGTACAAACTTTGAAGAGTGAAGCTAGCAAATCCACCAGGAGGCATCGAGACTCCAACAACACCAACGCAAAGAAAGACCAAGACCCAAGTAAAGTGAGGCAGAGTCAACACCAAATGAAGACCATGACCCAAACAATTTCTGACACTAAGGCTGATCAAGATCCAAGCAATGTGAGACTACTTTAAGAAGACCAAGACAGATCACATCAAAATCTACACCAAGACCCAAGCAATGTGGGACCACGATAAGAAGACGACCATGGCAGACCAGATTAAGTGTTTTTATTTGGAGGACTTTGCAGGAATGGAATAATTCATCATATAGTCCAGTACAGAGTCAGACCAGAGACCAGATTCAGCCGTCATGTCCTGCTTGCACTCATGCTTGTGTGCGTTTCAATGAATGTCTTCTGAATGCGTGGAAAGGGCGTGACGTTGCAGGTTCAGAGTTCAGTTTTAGCTCCAGTCTGTGTTTAATATTGTAATGATAATGATCACTATTTTGTTATTATTGCGCCTGTTGTGAGATACTTTTTGATACTGTTTGAGATACTGTTTGACTCGCGGGCCGCATTGATTTAACAAAATTGACGGGGGGCCAGACTATATATTTTACATTTTACAGTCAACATGGAATTATTGTATTTGTAAAAGTGTCATGCAACCTGCAATATGTGCTTGTGTCCCTTTATTTAGGAGCACTTTGTAAACAGCAGACCGCATCAAATAACCAAATTGATTTAAAAAAAAGTTACCTAAATGTTGGCTCAATCCATGATGCCAGGTTGTATGCTAATTTTCAATGAAATACTTTGCAAAGAATGAGCGGGCCGTATTTAAACACTTGGGGGGCCGGATGTGGCCCCCGGGCTGTAGTTTGCCCACCCCTGCCTTAAACTGTATTAGTATTTTATTTAATTTAGGACATTTTTATGCTTGAAAAATGCATAATTTAAGCCAAGAATATGTACCATTTGTTAAAATGTTTTAGGCTATAGTAAACCACAAAGAAGCGATCACTTAAAAAAATAAATATTGGAACCGTGATGGAGCGAGTAATGACTGTAATGCAGCGTTACAAATGAGCGACCAGCAGTGGATATATCACCTCCTAACCAAGTACTGGTATTACCTGCAAGCTCAAGTAGGTGCTATGCAGTGGATTTTGGAAGTTGGAAATCAAATTCCTACCCAGTCTTCCTAAAGTGTTGTCGATCTAAAATCATTTGTACTCGAGTGTGTGCATCCGCAACCATTTTTCATCTTTGCCGACACGCTTGTCAACATCATTATCCAGACTCATTAAAAAGGTCTTCCTTCTAACCTGAATTATACATCAAGCGGCCAATCAGGAGCTGCCGTCCCAAGGTGTCATGGGAGCCTTCCTTGCGTTTCCCCCAGCTGATACACTTCCTTTTAATCAAGAGGACTGGGCTTGGGATAAACATTTCTCCCCCTCCATCTATCCAAAGAAATACAGTAAAAAGCAGAGAAGGAAAGATGAAGACGGAGGAAGGACGAAGGGAGGTTGGGAGAGAAAAGACAGCAGTCGGGTGTTGGAATCCCACAGGTAATGAAATTATAAAAGTTACCTCGGAACATGGATCCATGTTTGTGTTCTGAGGTTTTAGTGAGAGAAACTGACTGAAGGTTTCCAAATTTAGAATTAAAGTTCTCCCATGTATATTATGAGACTCAATTTTGGATATACGAGTGGTTAGCATGCAGGCCTACAGCTAGGAGACCCAAGTTCAATTCCACCCTCGGTCATCTCTGTGTGGAGTTTGCATGTTCTCCCCGTGCATGCATGGGTTTTCTCCGGGTACTCCGGTTTCCAAAAACATGATAGGTTAATTGAGGACTCCAAATTGTCCATAGGTATGAATTAAGGCTGTGGAAAATAATCGATATTAATCGATACATCAATGCGCATGCGCGCGATGCGAGTGCATTGGCTCATTCACTGGATATGAATGCAATTGACTGATGAATCTAGATTCATCGCAATGCGTTTGTGGGTATCGGTAAAATCCGATGCAAGCCTTGTTTTATTAATGTTCAACTTTACTCCATATGCTATTCCCCAGGTGCAATGAATGCACCATCATTATTTCATGGTTTGTACGTTCGCACGCAAGGAAGTTTCTATATTTAACCCACCCACAACATTTAAATGGTATGTTTGGAAACACTACAGATTCTCAAAGAACGGTGGAAAGCTCGACAAAACGTCCGTCATTTGCAAAGAATGCCGCGTACAATGGCAGCACTGCAAACATGCAGACAGATCCCCCTTAAAAAGGGGAAACCACGACACGGACAAGTCTACCGCCACCCCCCAGTCCAGTTCCTCGTCGGACACCAAGGAAAAACCAAGCAAATCAGGTCAGAACAAGTGGATCTTCAGCTGCTTTCCAATTTGTCAGGAGCTATTTAAGATGAGATAAGATATGCCTTTATTCGTGGGGAAATGCGTCCGTCCCTGCAACAAGTGCCCCCCCGTCCCCCAAAGACAAACAGCACTTTAGTTAAATTTACTGCCAAGTGCCTAGAAGGAATAAAGCCAAATCCTTTTTGTAGGACCAAACTGAATTCCATTTTTCCCTTTTGCTTATTTGCATCATGTTGAATTGCATCATATCATAAGAAATTGCAGCATATCATATCGGCTTGCATTGATTTGAACTAAATGATTATCGCATCGTATAGTGAAGAGGGTGAATCGTATCGCATCATATCGCCAGAAAATTGTATGTATTGTTAAAGTATCGTATCGCTGGCAGCGCATCAAGATGTGTATCGAATCGTCCTCAGTGCTGAGATTCACACCCCTAGTATGAATGAGTCTATATGTGCCCTGTGATTGGCTGGCGACCAGTCCGGGGTGTACCCCACCTCTCCGCTGGGATAGGCTCCAGCACCCCCTGCGACTCTCGTGAGGATAAGCGGTAGAAAATGAATGAATGAATGAATGAATGAATGAACCCTACAATTATAGCGGGTATTGTATACAACATATCAAGCTGTTAGTCAGTCCAAGTCAGTCTGACTAATGTTAATGTATACGGTTGGGGTGCATAATAAATGTTCACCCTTTTGTGTGCAGCAATTCAACAGTCGAAAGTTTAGCTTAAACAAACAACTGTAACTATAAAGGGTTTTTTCCAAGCTCTAAAACAAGTAAAATTGTCTTGGGTACACATGTTCTACCTTTCAGGGTAGAACCCCACTGACAAGTTAAGTGACGACTTTTCAAGTGACTAAAGGACACATGCACCGTGATATAAAAGCATATTTAATCAGAGTTTTTTTTTTTTTTTTTTAATGTCTCTTGTCCCTGTGAAGTCAATGTTGTCTAGAGACAATCGTACCTCCTCCACCCCCTTAGCCTCTGGTGTTCATTTGTTCATTAACATAGAAATTGATGAGCCACAATTGACGATCTAAAGCAAAGTTCACACGGCAAGGTCAGCCAAGAGTCGGTAATTAAGCCACAGTTCTTTAAGTGCCGGTATTAGCAACGCGGGCCAGAAGACATCCTCGCAACGCTAACATTCTCTTGGAAGCCTGCAGGACATCAACTTGGAGTGTAAAACAATTATAGGAGATGGGAGTATTGACGGCATGTATATATTTATATTCAGTACGGAAGTTTAAATCAAAAGAGAAAAAAAAAAATCACTCCCTCAGGCTCAGTTTGTCTTTGTCCAAGTTAACCACACAAGGACGTCCATTCTTCACGTATGCTTCAACTATTAATGATTACACACACACATCTGCATCCAGGCTAAACTTCCCTGTCCACGTGTCAGAACAAAGCGCTCACGTGGCTCTGGGATTTTAACATCAAGACTCGTAGAACCTTAAGAGAAACGTGTCAAGGTGACCCCATCCCAGGATTAAAAAATCCCTCTTATGCAGGGATTGTGCTTTAACAAGTGAGCCCACCACCACAGCTATGATATATAGTAGTGTTTTTCAACCTTTTTTGAGCCACGGCACGTTTTTTTTACATTGGAAAACATCACTAAGTCTATAGGAGGAACGAGCGAGGTGTTGCCACACAGACCGATGTTACATTGCTCTGCCAGTCTTTACACCACGGACACTCGACAGTAGCCATGTTTAACATGAGGAATTTTTCTCTTTCCGAATGACTTTTTCCAGAAACAATGGTATACATGGAAAGGAATATTCCAATCTCTTGTCTACATGCGTCGCTATAATCAACCAAAATAGTCAATGGGGCATGCCCAGTAAAGCGTAAACACCAACATCACGTGATACCGGCTTCCCCCGAGTTGTTTTTTCACTTGTTGGAATAACTCCGTATTGCCAGTTTTTCGTTTGTCCAGTCTTGAAATTTAGTTTGGATCAAAAACAAACTTTCCGTAGCAGTCCAGTGCCGATTGCTGGCCTCCATTTTTAAAACTGAAGAACGTCTAGAGCTGCGTGTTACGTCATATCTGAGCATGTGATATGATAAATTTAACCAGGAAAGGATCAAATTCAAGCTTGCTAATATTTTATAACTCAACTCGGTACATGTTTTAAATATATATTTGACTTATGGACTTATGAATGGCATATAGAAGGGTTTAGATTCTGTTCCACAGATGGCGCTAATGCACACGAAAGCTGCTTGCCAACCGCCAATAAAGTACAGAAGAAGAAAAACACACCCTGACAACTTTCCGTTTGAGCGGCTACAAGATGCCTCAATCGGATTGGGGATATTCCACCCCTGTTAATCCGATTATATATTCATTCGGATTGGCACTATTCTTTCGGAATGAGGCGTATCCAAAGGTTAAATTCTTTCAGTTTGAGCAAATAAACCAAAAGCAATTAGAATATTTGGGTCCACGTATACGTGGATATTGACATAATATTCGCAAGGCACACCTGACAATTTCATTCCACTGCATAGGTGAGTAAAAGTAGGTTGAGTAGCGATGATCCATAAAAGGCTATTTGCGCACACAAAGACAGAAGGTTGTATTCAGGGTGTCAAACTACCGACAGTATTTTGTTTATTGTTGGGAAAGTCACGTATGTGGGCAGGAGTTTGCTAAAGGTGCTTCTTCAGAGGCCGTGAGCAACACTGTCACATGCACTCCCACTGGGGACGTCAAAGACACATAGATTTGTCCTGTCCATGCATGCTACAGTCAGACGCCTTGCTCAATTCCAATTCTCCCTGGAGACTGGACGTCTGGTTGTCGCCCATACTACCATATTTATGTGGGATTTAATGGGATTACAGTATAACATGATAACATTGTTATGTTCCAGCAACTTCAACTACTGGACATTCCACTAAAGCCAAATGACATCATTGAACTGAATCCTTTTTCTTGTTTCTCCGTTCAATTTAATTTGATACGATTGGATATTTTCATTGATTATTTTTCATTCATTCATCAAGGGGTGGGGGAGTGCTGGAGCCTATCCCAGCTGTCTTCGAGCGAGAGGCGGGGTACACCCTGGACTGGTCGCCAGCCAATCACAGGGCACATATAGACAAACAACCATTCACACTCACATTTATACCTATGGACAATTTGGAGTCACCAATTAACCTAGCATGTTTTTGGAACGTGGGAGGAAACCGGAGTACCCGGAGAAAACCCACATATGCACAGGGAGAACATGCAAACTCTACACAGAGATGGCTGAGGGTGGAATCAAACTCGGGTTTCCTAGCTGTGAGGCCTGCGTGCTAACCACTCGTCCACCATGAAGCCCTGATTATTTTCATAGTCATTCATTCATTAATTTTCTACTGCTTATCCTCACGAGGGTCGCGGGGGTGCTGGAGCCTATCCCAGCTGTCTTCGAGCGAGAGGCGGGGTACACCCTGGACTGGTCGCCAGCCAATCACAGGGCACATATAGACAAACAACCATTCACACTCACATTCATACCTATGGACAATTTGGAGTCGCATGTTTTTGGAATGTGGGAGGAAACCGGAGTAGCCGGAGAAAACCCGGAGAACATGCAAACTCCACACAGAGATGGCCAAGGGTGGAATCAAACTCGGGTTTCCTAGCTGTGAGGCTAGTAATTGATCTACGGAGAAGGGGAAGGGTTAAATCAGTTCTTGCTGCTCTGTGTGGACTTGTTGAATTATGCAAGTGTAGTCACGTGATGTTCCTTAATGTAGCTTGTTAAGCATGTTCCAAACAAATAAAATCATGACCATGACCAAGAGGGCGATTATTTAGTCTTACTGTTGACTGAGGCAAACATTCTTATGCCGACATCTCAGCATGCACTTGAAGACAGCTGCAGAAACATCTGCTGCCACCATTGTAATCACGGGCGCTTTCGGTTGGCGGCAGCCAATAAGAGAGCTGGTTAGCTGCACTGTCACCGACAAACGCAGACACGCCACCTGCAATCTCCGTAATTGCAGCCATGCAGTAATTAGTCGATGGCAATCCTCATGTCATTTTTCGGCATCTGCATAATTGCAGTCTTTGTTGTGTGATGAAGACAACATTTTTTTTTCCTGTTCCGGGAAAATTTGTCACAGTAACAATTATATTCTGCATCGTTTTTTTTCTTTCTATCAGATGATTTATATCTCATCATTATCCTGGGCTGCAAAACAACAAAAGCTGCCTTGAATTTGATCAAGCTGCCTGGACATTCTGTCCTTCCCAGACAGCAAAAAAATAGAATTTTGGAAAATACTTTTGAAAAGTCACTAAAACTATGAAGTCAATTCAAGGCAGATTATTGTTAAAATATAATTTTAATTTTAAATGTAATTTTAAATTAAATTAAATTTAATTTTTAATTTAATTTTTAATTTAATTTTTAATTTAATTTTTAATTTAATTTTTAATTTAATTTTTAATTTAATTTTTAATTTAATTTTTAATTTAATTTAAGTTTTAGTAATTTAAATTTTAATTTAATATAATTTTTACTGTAATGTTTAAAAGCAATTAGACAGCTTTGAGGAGTGGGAGGGTAAAAGTGCTGATCGAAGCATATATTCTCACTTTTTGACATTTTCATTATGTTACAATGATGTTGATTGAACAGTCAATCAAAATGTAACATTCTATTCATAACAATATATCTGTGTGAGTGGTTGCAACGTGAAAACTAACAAACAAGCACATGATACAATTCATAATTACCAGGATTAAACATGAACTACTTTAGTTTATTGCAACATCAACCTGGAAGTAGGACATGAAAACAAACTAAAGTAGAATACAATTTCCTCGTTTCCATTTTCTTACTGACTTTTGGTACTAATTTTATGTTTTGTTTTTTTTTTTTACTTTGTGCCGAGATTAAACTCGATGTTTAAACCACCTTAAAATGATATCCGACAATTTAGTTGGAAACAATTCTTGACTTTCAACACAATGTTCTGCTAAATCCTTGAAAGAACTGCTCATACTGAAGTAACTGACATCGTAAAATGCCTACGGCTTTCGCTGAAATCCACAAATCAAATGGAAATACAGGAAAAGTACAAGACAGGTTAATGGTGCCAATCCTGAATAAGGCAATACACAGTTCGTGAAAGTACAAGAAAAAAACTGGGAAAAATAAAGCGCTCAAAAGCTGCCTTGGAGACTTGATTTTTAATTTTTTTTTTTTTTTAGTTATTTTTTTGAGACCAATCTTAACTTTTAGAAACTTCTCATAAAGTATATAAGAACTGAACACAAAGTCAAAGCATCTACTTTTGGAACACATCCATCCAGCTCGACCTCACAGTGAGTCAGATATCATATCATTCAAAAGAAATCCTGAATATGGCTGCAATAAATTGAATTAATGAGACCATTATTTACTTTGCTTAGACATGCTGAACAGTCTGGCTTGAGAGACGGTGTAACCTCATAACACAAATCAGTGAAATTAGCCTCATCACTCACTAAAAAATAATTTTTAAAAAGGCTTTCATGCTGCACAAATGAGGAAGACACCTGCAGATGCTAGTGAAAGATATTCTAGTCAAAGATCCTCTATATGACTGGAGAACTGTAACCATGAATGACGTGCTGCAGCTCATTAATGAGAACAGAACATTCCCGGAATAAACGTCAAGATCATCTAACCCATCTATCAGCACTTAGGCAGGCAAAGAAGGGAACCAACCAACAAATAAAAGCTTGCTTTTCTTTTTTTTAATCGTCAACCAATTACAGGCACTTTGCTGCAGCCATTCCATGGTGAGTCATCCTACAAATTCATGCAAAATCATTCACAGCAAAAATGATGGAGTGTCAAGTCACTGCAGCAGCACTCCTCCTTTTGTCACTTTAGGCTACAATTATTCTCCTTCTGTCCTTCAGTCCATCGCTCTCTCTTTTTCACTTCCTCTGTCTTTCTGTTCGACCTGAGTACTTGATCCAAGGGGTTTTCACTTGTTTTGTCACAGGAGGTCAGTGTGAATGTGGATCATTGTGCACAGAACCTGAAAACCGTACAGTAAAACCGTCGGGATGGGTTCAATCCCCAACCCGCAATACCGTCAGGCTTCAATGGGTGAGTGGAAGAAAACCTCGGAATACAAAGACAGGAAAAATATCACTCACATCCACGATCTCTCCAACATCTCCACATAGCAGCTGCTGTTTGACGCCCCTGCACAACCCGAAACTCTATTGTTTTATTGAAGGAAAAAGCACCACAGATCATGATGTCGCCCTGAATTATGCATTAAGGGTCAAATATGTACGGACAACAAAGTGGCGTTGAAGATCAGTAGGACTTTGAAGTCGTTTTTTTGGTTCTCAAAAACCTTCTCTCGAAGATGCCGTCTTATGGTTATTGGACTCTGCACATCGGCAGCCTTTATTTGGGCCGAGTGTCTTGACAAACAGCCAATAAGGGCTGTTGACATTTTTTTTGGGTGTACCACTTTTTTGTTCCATAACCCACTGAGAGAGGCTGTGATTATGCAGCTTAATAATCTGACCTGGTTCAAAGACAGAAAGTGATTTTGCCTTTGCCATCAAGATGTTGTGACAGTGTGAATACCCGACCAAAAATGACACTGAATACACATTTTTGCCATACACTTTGCTTTAAAAGTCTACGGTATTAAACTTTTAATGATCTGATATTTGACTTTGACCCGGGTTCGGGCATATCTGTGTGGAGTTTGCATGTTCTCCCCGTGCATGCGTGGGTTTTCTCTGGGTTCTCAGTTTTTTTCCCCACATTCCAAAACCATGCTAGGTTAATTGGCGACTCCAAATAATCCATAGGTATGAATGTGAGTGTGAATGGTTGTTTGTCTATATGTGCCCTGTGATTGACTGCCGACCAGTCCAGGGTGTACCCAGCCTCTCGTCCGAAGACAGCTGGGATAGGCTCCAGCATGTCTGATATAAAAATAGATGGATGGATATTTCACTTTCATGGTTGTTTTCAATAACTTCCTTAGTGGAAAATGTTTTCCCCCTCACTCTCATTTCTTCTTTTCACATTTTGAAGCTCTACTTAGAACCTCCTTAAGATCCAACAAGGCAAAATATAAATTCTTGCAATTTTTCAACTGGTCTTAACATTTTGATCAGGAGTGTTTATACAATCATAATGACTTAACACCAGCAATATGCCAAAATAATAATCCCATGAAGTCAGGATATGTGTACAATGTTGATTAAATGTTTGTAAGTGTTTAGTTTATTTCCTATATACTGTATCTTTTGTCAGATGATAGTACTGTATAGTCCTGGAAATAAAAACTATGAGGGCGTTTAGAGACTCTGTGGTTATTTGCTTTTGTTGACCACATTTTAGAACCAAGAGGAGTACATGATTCGTTTGAAGTCTTACTAATTTTCTGGTGACTGATCTTTTAGGCTTTACTTTGGCCTTTGTATTTTTTGCTTTGTTTTTCTCACTTGTCTGTTAACATCAGTTTCTCGACAGATTTATTTTTTTTTAATGGCATCTCAGGGAGGAGTTTGACTGACATATTTGGCTCAGTATTATCCCCTGCTCAACATGCAGCAGTGTGCAGCATATTGTGTTGGTTAGTGTGTGCGTACTTGAGCTCTGTCATTTATTGCGTTGAATATTTGAAATGAGTCATAGTTTTCACGAACTATGTTGACATTGTCACAAGGTAGCATAATTGCTTGCACTGACAATGTTGGATGAGTTTGTTGGGTATGTATACATTTATTTGGACTTCGGGGAATACTGCTTTCACCAAATTATCTCAGTTTCCAAGAGTCTGAATTAATATGATGTTAATTATCAAAGCACCGCAGTCATACTTAAGCGGTTTGTTTGAGCATCATTCTGCTTTTACTGGTTCTAGTTCTCGCATAGCAACAGGACAACAGCGAATTAGGCCTTGAGCCTCTCCATTAACAGATTTGCATCAGATCTCTCCTGGTTGTAATTCCCAAAATCTGGGATTACTGTCCTCAATCTGAGAAATTTTGAACATCATCCAATAAAAGGAAAACCATGAGCATCCATTGTTTGAAAAAAATTAACTGGGGTATAAAACTGGATCAAAGACATATGCTCAATAGGACTTTCTGCTGATATGCAGTTTTCTGTGTATAAAGTACTTTCAACTAGGAGTGCTCCGATCGATCGGCCACCGACCGGTATTGGTCGATATCAGTGAAAACGTTTGGTACCGATATCGGCTGGTACTTTGCTTTATAATGGCAATCGAGCCTATAGCAACTGTCTTCCGCCCACTTTCCCTCCACAAAGCCAAAACAAGCATGTGTACCATGTGTGGGACTTCCTGTCTTTGTAAGAGTGATATTAGTCACAACCTGCTCTTCTTGCAAGTGTGGGCAAAATAACCACTGACTCCTCGAACACACTTCATGAGGTCACAGAAGAGGGGGTCAGCAACATCTGCGGCTCAGAAGGAAGTGGATGCAGGTTGAGTTCCCATTATGCGTGTCATCTTTGATCTGACATCAGATGTGATGGGACAATTAATACAATAATTTCCATGCTGGTTCAGATGGTTACATGGAATAGTGGTTGTTGGTTGCATTGAAATGTGTCTGACATTCTGAAAAAGGTGAGGTTTGTGAGGTTTTGGTGATGTACACCCTGGACTGGTTGCCAGCCAATCACATATATGCTCATATAGCACATACAGTGAAGAAAATAAGTATTTGAACACCCTGCTATTTTGCTATTTCTCCCACTTAGAAATCATGGAGGGGTCTGAAATTTTCATCGTAGGTGCATGTCCACTGTGAGAGAGATAAACTAAAAAGAAAAATCCAGAAATCACAATGCATGATTTTTTAACAATTTATTTGTGTGATACAGCTGCAAATAAGTATTTGAACACCTGTGTATCATCTAGAATTCTGACCCTGAAAGACCTGTTAGTCTGCCCATTAGAAGTCCACCTGCACTCCATGTATCATCCTGAATCAGATGCACCTGTTTGAGGTCGTTAGCTGCATAAAGACACCTGTCCACCCCATACAATCAGTAAGACTTTAACTTGTAACATGGCGAAGACCAAAGAGCTGTCCAAAGACACCAGAGACAAAATTGTACACCTCCACAAGGCTGGAAAGGGCTAAGCAATTACCAAGCAGCTTGGTGAAAAAAGGTCCACTGTTGGAGCTATCATTAGAAAATGGAAGAAGCTAAACATGACGGTCAATCTCAATCGGAGTGGAGCCCCATGCAAGATATCACCTCGTGGGGTCTCAATGATTCTAAGAAAGGTGAGGAATCAGCCCAGAACTACACGACAGGACTTGGTCAATGACCTGAAAAGAGCTGGGACCACCGTTTCCAAGGTTACTGTAGGTAATACACTAAGACGTCATGATGTGAAATCATGCATGGCACGAAAGGTTCCCCTGCTTAAACCAGCACATGTCAAGGCCCGTCTTAAGTTTGCATATGACCATTTGGATGATACAGAGGAGTCATGGGAGAAAGTTTTATGGTCAGATGAGACCAAAATAGAACTTTTTGGTCATAATTCCAATAAGCGTGTTTGGAGGAAGAAGAATGAAGAGTACAATCCGAAGAACACCATCCCTACTGTGAAGCATGGGGGTGGTAGCATCATGCTTTGGGGGTGTTTTTCTGCACATGGGACAGGACGAGTGCACTGCATTAAAGAGAGGATGACTGGGGCCGTGTATTGTGAGATTTTGGGGAACAACCTCCTTCTCTCTGTCAGAGCATTGAAGATGGGTCGTGGCTGGGTCTTCCAACACGACAACGACCCGAAGCACACAGCCAGGAAAACCAAGGAGTGGCTCCGTAAGAAGCATATCAAGGTTCTAGCATGGCCAAGCCAGTCTCCAGACCTGAACCCAATCGAAAATCTTTGGAGGGAGCTCAAACTCCGTGTTTCTCAGCGACAGCCCAGAAACCTGACTGATCTAGAGAAGATCTGTGTGGAGGAGTGGGCCAAGATCCCTCCTGCAGTGTGTGCAAACCTGGTGAAAAACTACAGGAAACGTTTGACCTCTGTAATAGCAAACAAAGGCTACTGTACCAAATATTAACATTCATTTTCTCAGGTGTTCAAATACTTATTAGCAGCTGTATCACACAAATAAATTGTTAAAAAAATCATGCATTGTGATTTCTGGATTTTTCTTTTTAGTTTATCTCTCTCACAGTGGACATGCACCTACGATGAAAATTTCAGACCCCTCCATGATTTCTAAGTGGGAGAAATAGCAAAATAGCAGGGTGTTCAAATACTTATTTTCTTCACTGTATAGACAAACAACCATTCACACTCACATTCATGGACAATTTGGAGTCGCCAATTAACCTAGCATGTTTTTGGAATGTGGGAGGAAACCGGAGTCCCTGGAGAAAACCCACGCGTGCACGGGGAGAACATGCAAACTCATTTGACTATCAGTTAATAATGTAAATCTCTCACAAGAAAAAAACCTTTATAACGTCTTGGTGAATGAAAGGTTTCCAAAGTGGCGAGGTACTCACAGGTACTTAACAGCCCACACAGCCTGGCCTTCGCAACGTTTTATGTAAGTGGAGATAGAGAGGACGAGTGGCAGCCAGTGTGCTGAGGGGTGGCCAAAGAGAAGTGGGAAGAAAAAAACAAAAAAAAGGACTGATAGAGACAAATCATATATATGGTAAGTATGAGTAACAAAGCCAGCTCACAGTCCTTGGCCCAAGATAGCATGAAGATAGAGCATCGGTGTGTATGTGTGTATGCTACTGCAAAGATCACATACTATATACTATACAGAGAGGCTTAAAGATCAGTTATTATGCAAAATTGACTTATTAATGAATCATATTCTAACAGTAATGCGTATCCTGAGAGCCTGTTTAACAGCACCAAATGTGAGAAAAATCCATCAACTTTGCATCCATCAAATATTGATATTTCTGTTAAGCACGATAACAAAAACATGATATCATTAATATAGAGTGAATTTGATGCATAGGTCTCATGTTTTGAAGATGGCGGAGCCCGAATGCAAGCTAGTTACGACAGCTCCGTGTCTCCTCTAGCGTTTTTAGTGTTGAATAGCGTTTTATTTATTACTTCCTTATTGTTTTTTAAGCAAGTGTGCAGCTATGGATTCATTCATTCATTCATTTTCTACCGCTTTTTCCTCACAAGAGTCACGGGGGTACTGGAGCCTATCCCAGCTGTCTTCGGGGGCAGGCGAGGTACAACCTGGACTGGTCACCAGCCAATCACAGGGCACATATAGACAAACAACCATTCACACTCACATTCATACCTATGGACAATTTGGAGGAAAAGCGGTAGAAAATGAATGAATGAACAATTAAGGACAATGAACAAGGGATTATTATACTTTGGCTTCTAAATACTGCACAATTCCATTTTTCAAGGGATTGTTAGCAATCCTAGCACAAGAGCCCTTCTTGGAGTCGCACACTGGTGTAGACAGGTGTGGACATTCGCATTAAAGTTACAAACACACACAATGTTCCCAGTGGAGCTTACAAAACGCTTTTTTTTTTTTTTTAAACGCTGCATAAATTCCACTTCAAGGCTAGATTTTGCTCAATGCATACACATGCCTTGTTGTTTCCAGAGGGGAGGGCACGAAACGCTCACGCACACACGGAGCAAGTGATAGTCAAAATTGGGCGAAATGCCAGGGAGCGTTTAGGCTGCAGAGAAACCTGTTCCGCTCATGGTCCTCCTTCCTCTTACTCAAAACATTGTAATGATCCCAAAAGACGTGCTTGGTGTTTGTGCGTGGTAAAGCCATGAAAAAAAATCAGCTTGAGAATAATTACTCACAAATGTGTATTTTTGTTGTTGTTCACTTCCATTTAAAGTCTAACTAGTGTTCTCTCGCTCGCAGATATTCAACTCTCAGGGGATTGCAGGTTAAATAAAAGGCTAAATAAGAGGAAATTTGAAAATCTTGTAATTCATCCTGGTAAACGGCAGCATGTGGGCTACTGTGTTGCATCCAAAGCTCATCCATCAGCCCCAGACTCTCACAATGGAGATCAGCCGAGAGAACAATGAGGGCGCAAATGTGAAGTAAATGACTATCCAGTGTGTTTTATTATTCCACAAGTCTTGCATCTATTCAGCATTTGAGTGATGGTTTTTGTTAGTCTGGGATCGATTCCACCTTTATGTTCTCCTCGGTTAGCTTGGCTGACTGTCAGCTAAACTTCATCCGGCAGCTCAGTGGATGAAAAGTCAACAATTTGGCACGCGGTAAAACACTCAAGTTTATTTTTATTGACTTCATTATAGACTTGGAGTAACCATGCAAATGGAATGCAAATTCAATAAGGCAAGGCACGGTGTGTCACACTAGCCACATTGTTAGGTCTTATGTATTATATTAAAGTCCTAACCATGTACATTTTTGTTATCATAGTCCACCATACCTTGCTTAAAAGCATTAAATTAATTTGTGTCTTGTTATTCCTGTCCCTAGCG
The DNA here is from genome assembly GCF_037039965.1 of Doryrhamphus excisus. NCBI lineage: Eukaryota > Metazoa > Chordata > Actinopteri > Syngnathiformes > Syngnathidae > Doryrhamphus > Doryrhamphus excisus. The sequence goes on along the minus strand of NC_136368.1, from coordinate 15,859,522 downwards.
TTGCAAGGTGTCGCTCAAAGATCATTTTCACAGCAGGTCTCATGGTGGATTTCTTGTGCTTGAATCACATGATCATCAAAAGATCTTTTCCACTCTAGAGGCGATAGCCATATTGATGAAGACACAAAACACAAAATGTGCATGAATGATCACATGATCAAACTATGCACATCACAATAATCATACTTTGAAGTTGCTGCAATTCATTCGTTTTCTATACCGCTTATCCTCACAAGGGTTGCGGGCATGCTGGAGCCTATCCCAGCTGTCTTTGGGGCAATAGGCGGGGTACACCCTGGACTGGTCGCCAGCCAATCACAGGGCACATATAGACAAACAACCATTCACACTCACATTCATACCTATGGACAATTTGGAGTCAAAAAATTAAAACTAGCATGCAATATGATTCTTTAAAGACAGTGCATGATATGCTGCTGGCTGCATTGTTTTGCTTGATGTATAGATATTGTGGTCTCAGAAATAACATTCTATCAGGCTCAGAAAAAAGAAAAATATATCGGACAATATATTTGAGTCTGAGGAATTTTTTTTAGGATTTTGTACTAAAGCTCCGTGAGAACACGTAGATTAAGAGCACAGCTTTCAAAATTGGGGATTTCAAAAAGACTTTGAATGCACCATAACTTTTTTTTTTTTTTTTTTTTTTTTAGCTGTGATGAGGAGCAACGTGTCCTTTTTCCTCCTCGTCTTCCCACAGTGCTGGGAAACAGAAACATTGTGTCCACAGAGCCCTAAAAATAGGTCATGCTCTCCTCTCTGATCTGCTCCGCTCGGTTACATAAAATTCACTCCACTCGTCTTTTCGTAGCAAAACGGTCTTCCAGACATATCATGCACAAGCTGGAGTGCAACATCACAACACTAACAGCATCTGAGTGGCTTTACGGTAGCTAAAATAAAAGCTTATGCAAACTGTGCATATTTGATTTTTTATATATATATATATGACAGGACAAAAACACTATGTTGTAGTGATGGAAATTCTAGTGAAATTTTAGTGAGGTGAGCCAAAAGAACCGGTTCTGAAAAAAAGAGCCAGTTCTTTTGGCTTGACTCACTAAAAAGAACCGGCTCCTTCAGCTCCCTTAATTTATTACCAAATTATGTTTATTGTATTGTGTAAAAAGAATTACAAATGTACACAATGACAAATATTTACTATTTAAATTGATTTATTTAGATCCTCAATTTGTAAATAGACAGGACTTGAAGGAGGGGCTGAGTTTGATTCCCCTTTCTGTTATGATGTGAAGTGAGTAAAAACACCCTTACTTCCATTCATCCATTTTCTACACCGCTTAACCTTACAAGGGTCGCGGGCATGCTGGAGCCTATCCCAGCTGTCTTCAGACAAAAGGCATGGTACACCCTGGACTGATCACCAGCCAATCACAGCACCCTTACTTTCATTCATTCATTCATTTTCTACCGCTTATCCTCATGAGGGTTGCGGGGGTGCTGGAGCCTATCCCAGCTGTCTTCAGACAAGAGGCAGGGTACACCCTGCACTTCATTCATTTATTTTCTACCGCTTATCCTCATGAGGGTTGCGGGGGTGCTGGAGCCTATCCCAGCTGTCTTCAGACAAGAGGCAGGGTACACCCTGCACTTCATTCATTCATTTTTTACCGCTTATCTTCATGAGGGTTGCGGGGGTGCTGGAGCCTATCCCAGCTGTCTTCAGACAAAAGGCAGGGCACACCCTGGACTGATCGCCAGCCAATCACAGCACCCTTACTTTCATTCATTCATTCATTCATTCATTTTCTACTGCTTATCCTCATGAGGGTTGCGGGGGTGCTGGAGCCTATCCCAGCTGTCTTCAGGCGAGAGGCGGGGTACACCCTGGACTGGTCGCCAGCCAATCACAGCACCCTTACTTTTGAACTACAACTAAACTTGGTTATTGGTTTGTGAACTTGAAAATTGGCCATCAGTTCATCAAAATGAAATACTTTAATATTGGCATCGCACCTCGTGTTTGCGTGATTTATGGATGCGTACCGCTCCACTATGCTCTCAGTGTGCCACGGGATCTGACTGTACACTGACCCCTGTGACTGCTTTGAAGCGAGGTGGGCCAACGGCGCAGCAACACACTAAATAAGACATAAGAGTAATACGTGCTTTCACTTTTAAGTCCCCAAATACCAGGAAATTCCCCCACAACAACAGAAGAAATATGAGGTTTAACACATGTTGACCAATGACATGTACCCTTAACAGAAAAAAAGATGAGAAAAAAATAATCCTGTCATTCATTTCAAAGAGCCGATTATTTCTCAACCTTTAGCCACTCCATGTCACTTAAACAGGGCTTAAGCACTAATCACAGTGGTAATTGTGGGGGTTGTTTGTTACCAGATGAAAGCGTCAGAGATGAGAGGTCATCTTAATGTCACAGAGAAAACATCCTTGTGAAGCTGTCAACCTTTAACATTGATTCACCTGGCAGCATGACGTCCATCAACAAGCAAAAGAAAAAAAAAAACAACCCCGCTGTAAACACCCAGGGAAGTCAAGTACAGAAAGATTGGATTGAAATGACTGACGCATTATTATCTTATGAGAGCATTGAGTGTGAATGTGGAAGTGAATATAAATTTGGTCAATGTAAAGTTGTGCATCATCCATCATGGTTTTATCTATTTATCTATTTTCATCCAGCAGTCTTAGATCTCTTCAGTTTCTACACATTGTCCATTATTTGGAATTCATGATCATACAAATGTGACTTATTCATGATGTTGCAACAATAATGTGTCCCCAGAGCCTCTTAGCTCCTTTATAGACAGTCGGAAGAACACTTGCTGGTGTTGTTTTTGTATACAGGAAGTGGAAGTGATGCGAATTGCATCATGACGTCCTCTGTGCGACGCTGTTTTGATCAGGATATTCCGATTGTTTACAATTACCATGTATAAGGAATAACCCTGTTTGCTCAGGCTTGTAACTGGGTTATTCCGAAATATTTCAGAAAACGGAATATTGACCTTTGGAATATTTTTAAGCCATAAAACAGCCACAAGGTGGCAAAAGTGCATTTGACAAGCGCGTGTAGGAGTGTAGAGTTCAGAAGGTTATTCATTGTAGGGAGAGTTAAACACATGCACACACACAGTTCCAATAATCCATCCATTTTCTATACCGCTGGGCATGCTGGGGCCTATCCCAGCTGTCTTCAGGCAAGCGGCGCCAGCCAATCACAGGGCACATATAGACAAACAACCATTCACACTCACATTCATACCTATGGACAAATTGGAGTCACCAATTAACCTAGCATGTTTTTGGAATGTGGGATGAACCCGGAAACCAGAGTACCACTCATCCACCATGCAGCCTCGTTCCAAATGTGAAAACTGTAAATAGTTCATTATTTTTGTAAATATATTGTTATTTTGATGTTAAACAACCCTTTTAGTGTAGTTTGCAAAAGCAAAAAAGCTCTCCTCGTGCATGTGTGGGTTTTCTCCGGGTACTCCGGTTTCCTCCCACATTCCAAAAACATGCTAGGTTAATTGGCGACTCCAAATTGTCCATAGGTATGAATGTGAGTGTGAATGGTTGTTTGTCTATATGTGATCTGTGATTGGCTGGAGACCAGTCCAGGGTGTACCCCGCCTCTCACCCGAAGCAGCTGGGATAGGCTCCAGAACCCCCCGCGACCCTTGTGAGGATAAGCGGTAGAAAATGAATGAATGAATGGTCATGACACAGGCTGCCTCTAGGCCACATGGTTACAACCCAGCTATACAATGTGAATTTTATCCCCAAATAAGCAGCCTCATTGCTCCAATCAAATGACTACATTTACATCTCCACAAACCATAAATGTAATTGGAACAAACCTATCACAGTTATTTCTAGTAGCAATCATCCATCTTTTCGTTTGGCAGTTACGGTTTCATTACATAAAGCTCAGATTGCATTATACAGCAAATAGGGCATGAACAATATAAAATGGTATACGGTTCATGAATGTCCTAATGCATTCCATTTATTAGAACGACAACAGTACCAATAGAAATGAACGTTGAAAAATCAAGGCACATATTAGATTTTTTCCACATATTCTAATCGCTGCTGAATGTTAATAGTGAAACAGTACCGATGTAACTGCATGTTGTGCGGCGTGTGTGTGTGTGTGTGTGTGTGTTGCTGATGCAATAATGCGTAAGAGTGTGTGAATTCTATTAGCTGTAATCAGTGCTCGCTCCGTGTGGTGTTTTTCGGCAGAAAGGTACGCGTGCTCGTGTACTTCTGATTGGATTTTATCCTCGGATGTCTGTCACGAGAAAACCAGGCTTTATGTTCTGCTATTTGTTCATCCCTACGTAGGTATGCATGTGTGTGTATGTGTAGTACAACTGAGTCAGCCGTTTGAGTCAGACATGCTTTGTTTGAATAGCCTGCAAGTACAAATACCTGCTCTGTAAGTATCTGTAAGTATGTGAAAAATGTCCATGTTCTACAGCAGTGATTGTCAACCACTGGGCCGCGGCAAACTAGTGTGTCGTAAAAAATCGTCAGGTGTGCCGTGAGGAATTATTCAATATCATTTTTTTTTTAACATTTATTAATAATTTTCTGGCTGCACAGCGGTGAAGTGGTTAGTGCGCAGGCCTCACAGCTACGAGACCCAAGTTCAATTTATGTGTGGGGTTTGCATGTTCTCCCCATTCATGCGTGGGTTTTCTCCGGATACTCCGGGTAAACATGCTAGGTTAATTGTTGACTCCAAATTGTCCATAGGTATGAATGAGAGTGTGAATGGTTGTTTGTCTACATGTGCCCTGTGATTGGGAGGAAACCGGACTACCCGGAGAAAACCCACGCATGCACGGGGAGAACATGCAAACTCCACACAGAGATGGCCAAGGGTGGAATCAAACCCTGGTCTCCTAGCTGTGAGGGCTGTGTGCTAACCGTGCTAGCCGTGCCACCCTCTTGTAATACAGTGTAGCCCATTTTCCCAGTAACAGGTACAGGGATTTCCACAAAACACACAGATTACTAGGAATTATTTTTCCTGGGATTATGTGTAGTTCCAGAATATATGAAAGTCAAACAAAAGTAAGATGAAAGACATGATGATTTTAAAACCAAAAAACACAAGTCAGTTAAAGATCCAGGCTTTGTGGACAACCCTGCGGTACACCACTATGAAGCACTTTTCATCTGGGAAAGTTTCTGGCCAAGGGTTTGTAGATTTTTCTTTTACAGGTGAGTTGAAGGTTTTCAACAACATAGAAAGACGCTATTGTTTCACCATGAATGCTTTACTGTACATTTTTAGCATAGACATTTGTATCTCTCGATGTAAAGTACCTCACTGCATATGAATTAATGAACCTCCCCACTCGTGCATGAGTCACTCCCCATCACAAAACACCATAACCCAATTACTCAACCCAGCCGTGTTTTATGTTTTATTTTTCATTCGGATTGTAGTTTAGTCTAAGATGTATTTGAAGCCTTGTTTTAATCTGTTTTTTTTTTTTCATTTCTGCTCGCCACCACAGAACAAATACAAGGTCACTTTGGTTATTTCAAGGATAAAATGCGAAGCAAGTTGTTGAGAATTTAACCTTGAATCAAAAATCCGCATGTTATATATACACTCTTGAATTAAATATTAAGACCAGATGAACATTTGCAAGAATTCGCAATTTCTTGCAACACAAACAAACATTGAAATAGCCTGTTCATCTGCTGATCAAAGTTTAAGACCACAGCCTTTCCAAGCAATTTAATTCTCTTTGATATATACAAATAAACTGTGCCACAAATCAGCCATGAACCTCACCATCAATGACTCAACCAGTTATTAATGCAGCTGATACTTCAAATGCAGACACTGCCTTCTTGTGGCGTTATTTATAAAACCCACACCAGGAGGTTTTCCTACAGCCACAGCTGATAATACAAATGTTTTTTGACCAAGCACTAATTAGGGACTGTGTCAGTTATTGTCATTTGTAAACCACAAAACTTAACTGAAGCTGAATTTCAAAATGCAAATAAATCAGAGGTCAACCTTGTCTTCCATCCTAGACGTTCCACTCTTTTTAGTTGTTCATTGTCATTTGGAAAACCCAATCACCGATCAGGCAAATGTTTCAAATCTATACACGCAGTCCGATTCACCTGTCAGCACAAATACTCAACTCTGTATTCATGGTGTTTATATAATGTAAATTCACAGCCTACATTTGGACGGGCTGATTCATGCAGCTCATTTACATTTTCCCAATGACCTTCCCTGCCCTCTTCAGTCCCACGCATTCCTAAATACAGACTGCCGCATCCACCACACTAACGTAGGACAACAGCAGAGGAGGGAAAGGGGCGGTGATGACGCCTATCGCAACACATACGCTTAATAATGAGGTTATAGATTTGGTATATTTATATAAAGGCTGCATTAACACTAGTTCCCGTGCTCCAAACCACAAATGCTGATTGTGTATGTTATTTTTATATTATGCTATATTTAAGGCTGCACGGCGGATGAGTGGTTAGTGCGCAGGCCACACAGCTAGGAGACCAATTCAATTCCACCCTCGGCCATCTCTGTGTGGAGTTTGCATGTTCTATCAGCGCATGTGTGGGTTTTCTCGGTAGAAAATGAATGAATGAATGACGATGAAAAATAATCAGTGCTTCATGGCGGAAGAGTGGTTAGCACACAGGCCTCATAGGAAACCTGAGTTTGATTCCAACCTCGGCCATCTCTGTGTGGAGTTTGCATGTTCTCCAGGTTTTCTCCGGGTACTCCGGTTTCCTCCCACATTCCAAAAACATGCTAGGTTAATTGACGACTCCAAATTGTCCATAGGTATGAATGTGAGTGTGAATGGTTGTTTGTCTATAGTATGTGCCCTGTGATTGGCTGGCGACCAGTCCAGGGTGTACCCCGCCTCTCGCTCGAAGACAGCTGGGATAGGCTCTGTGAGGAAAAGCGGTAGAAAATGAATGAATGACGATGAAAAATAATCAGTGCTTCATGGCGGAAGAGTGGTTAGCACGCAGGCCTCACAGCTAGGAAACCCAAGTTTGATTCCACCCTCGGCCATCTCTGTGTGGAGTTTGCATGTTCTCCAGGTTTTCTCCGGCTACTCCGGTTTCCTCCCACATTCCAAAAACATGCTAGGTTAATTGGTGACTCCAAATTGTCCATAGGTATGAATGTGAGTGTGAATGGTTGTTTGTCTATAGTATGTGCCCTGTGATTGGCTGGCGACCAGTCCAGGGTGTACCCCACCTCTCGCTCGAAGACAGCTGGGATAGGCTCTGTGAGGAAAAGCGGTAGAAAATGAATGAATGACGATGAAAAATAATCAGTGCTTCATGGCGGAAGAGTGGTTAGCACGCAGGCCTCACAGCTAGGAAACCCAAGTTTGATTCCACCCTCGGCCATCTCTGTGTGGAGTTTGCATGTTCTCCAGGTTTTCTCCGGCTACTCCGGTTTCCTCCCACATTCCAAAAACATGCTAGGTTAATTGGCGACTCCAAATTGTCCATAGGTATGAATGTGAGTGTGAATGGTTGTTTGTCTATATGTGCCCTGTGATTGGCTGGCGACCAGTCCAGGGTGTACCCCGCCTCTCGCTCGAAGACAGCTGGGATAGGCTCCAGCACCCCGCGACCCTAGTGAGGAAAAGCGGTAGAAAATGAATGAATGACTATGAAAATAATCAGGGCTTCATGGCGGGCGAGTGGTTAGCACGCAGGCCTCACAGCTAGGAAACCAGAGTTTGATTCCACCCTCGGCCATCTCTGTGTAGAGTTTGCGTGTTCTCCCCGTGCATGCGTGGGTTTTCTCCGGGTACTCCGGTTTCCTCCCACATTCCAAAAACATGCTAGGTTAAATGGCGACTCCAAATTGTTCATAGGTATGAATGTGAGTGTGAATGGTTGTTTGTCTATATGTGCCCTGTGATTGGCTGTACCTCGCCTCTCGCAGGAAGACAGCTGGGATAGGCTCCAGCACCCCCGTGACCCCCGTGAGGATAAGCGGTAGAAAATGAATGAAAGAATGAATTAATGCTATATTTACATACACTTGTCATACACTGGATGTTCGAATTTAAGGGCAAGTGAAGCAAACCACACTGGAGTTCGCATGCTAGGGGACTGACTGAACACCAGTGTTCCGAAGTTCACACTTGACCAAACATACAACAAACCGTACCAGCATAGAAAACGCACCAGAAAGCTGAAAGAGTTCCTTTCAACTGAAGCAAACATGACGTGTGAATGCACCTTAAAATGTTGTTTTCGCCTCAGCAGCACGAATCACACTCAAAACGCTACAGCGGAGTTGTAGGCCAGCGCGGCCACATAAGGTTCATGTTTGATCCCTTGTTGTGCAGAGTAACTTGAGGAAAAGCTGTATTTTTGCCCCCTCTCTTTTCCTCTTCAACTTTAAGTGGAGGCAGAGATCACAGTGGGGAAGCCACTTCTTGTGACAGGCTTTACTTCCCTTCTTATTTTGCCTCCTGGTTGCCGCCCCAAATGATCTTTTGACATCCAAACTCTATTATACACTTGTCCTTACTCTCTGAAAATACCACCTTACTTCGCTGCGCTCTCCACTTTATTTTTTTTTTTACTGCCAAGCTACTCATCCGAATCCTTTCCATTAGAGACTGTGGGAGGGAGATTAGTGTTGTATCAGTGTGTGTGTGTGCTGAGAGGTGGAGGCCCGCGAGAGAGGATTTCCGAGGATTTCTTAGCGGCAGCGAGACAACGACAAGCAGGAATACCGTCATTGTCTAGAGGGGCTTTTGTGGGGGAGGTGTGAACCCAAGGGATGCTGTGTATTCCCTCATTTATCACTCTATAATAATGTATGAGAGACGCCAAGACGACACACCTTTCACTTGATTCATCAATCAGGGGCTGGGTATCAACACCTTTCGTTCCTTCTGAATCTTAATTCTGGACATTTATTTTCCTTCTAAATTTCGTAAAGTCGGGCGGCATGGCGGTCTAGTGGTTAGCACGCAGACCTCACAGCTAGGAGACTAGGGTTCAATTCCACCCTCGGCCATCTCTGTGTGGAGTTTGCATGTTCTCCCCGTGCATGTGAGTTTTCTCCTGTACTCCGGTTTCCTCCCACATTCCAAAAACATCCAAATTGTTATATAGTATACATTCGGATGGAAGCAAAACGATGCAGCAGCCAGCAGCATATCATGCACTGTCTTTAAAGAATCATATTGCATTTAAGGTTAATTGGCAACTCTAAATTGTCCATAGGTATGAATGTGAGTGTGAATGGTTGTTTGTCTATATGTGCCCTGTGATTGGCTGGGGACCAGTCCAGGGTGCACCCCACCTCTCGCCCAAAGACAGCTGGGATAGGCTCCAGCACCCCCTGCGACCCTCATGAGAAAAAAGCGGTAGAAAATGAATGAATTTAAAAAAAAACAGAAAAAAAAGAAAATGAATAAATGAATGAATTTCGTAAAGTCACCAGTTGCGAGACTCGCTAATTAGCACCGGGTCAAAAAACATTGGTATTAATATTTGTAGCTCGAGGCAACCTCTTGATGTTATTTTTAATTCATGTTAATGTTAATTAACTCTACTTTAAGAGGAACCAGATGAGGCATCTGGTTGTTTATCTAGCTCTATATGTGCTTTAAAATGTTGCTACTGAGCTGTTGGTGTTAAACCCCCCCAAACTCATTAACAATACACTGACTCAGCAGTTTGCTCCTTAATTACAATTACAACACTGGTTCCGCTGTCTCATTAATAAATCAAGAGAGCTATAAATGTATTTTCCATTCCACTTGCTGATGTATTTTAAATCATTATTAAAGTTAATTTTTAAAAAAGGGCCACACGTCCACCGAATGCTTAGCATGTGGGCCGCACAGTCAGGGATCGGGAAGGCCTGGGTTTGATTCTCCCTCTGGGCATCTCTGTGTGTACGTGGGTTTTCTCCGGGTACTCCGACTTCCTCTCACATTCCGTGTTCAGCTGCAGCTCAGCTCAGCAAAGCCATATATTTCTATAGTATTCCAATACTGTATTACAATGCTTCTCAATCATATGAACAGCAGGCTTTCGAAACACACACACGCTAACAAAAGACTATAAGGGCCATCAACCTGGAGACAAGTGTGCTGCTCGGAGACCAAGAGGTCACCCCAACAACAGAGATCACACAAACCAGGTGTGACATCTGTTCCGGTGTGGTGGCCACAGCCAGGACTGGAGGCCTGCCCACTCGGAACATGCAAATGAGAAACATCATGCGAAGGAAAGAAAATAATAATAATAAAAAAAAGGCACCTGACAGCATGGAATACATTTGCAGACACTGTACAGCCTCTCTTTTCATGCCCTAGTGCTTCTCTTAGCAGCTCGCAAATGGCTGGCAAATCACTGAACAAGACATAATGTGATTCACTCTACCTGGGAATGTTGCTTTGATTTATTGCATGGGCTCGCATTTTAAACCGGGTTTAAGTAACCAAAAAAAAGTGTGTGTGTGTACGCAATCATAATGGAAAAGTAGAGTCCAGCACTATTACAAATAGGCGTGTAATGGTACACCATAATAATCACGGTTTGGTAGGTACTTCAGGTTTACGATCAGTTTGGTTTACAGAGTAGATCCGTCACTACCTACCCTTCAATATCCAACGCGTGGGAACTTGAACAAAAAATATATGTACATACAAAATACCCCAGCTATTTAGACAGTAACAAGTGTGCTTTGTGAGTCATTTTCAGTAGATAGTAAATCTATACATCTATAAAAGCTGTACACCAACGACTCACAAGTGGATTGAGTAATGGATTGAGTAAGGACCTCAAACAATGCACAACGATGAGCCAATTCAAGAAACAATACAAGCAATTGATGTTTGCTAAATACAAGGATGAAGAGTCTTGAACCAGTCATGTTGTGCTATATATATCACTATATTGACAGTTATTATGGTACCCATTATGTCATTGTATGGTCATATCGCCTCGTACTTTGGTACGAGGTGCATTATTAAAAAAAAAAAAAAAACCTTAAACTGTATTATGGAAAAAGCATGGAGGCGCATAGCATGGACAAGCTTAGGCATTGAAAGTGTTTCAAACATAGTCGAAAGAAGGACAAAAAAAAAGCCATAAACTTACCACTTCCACACGGAATGAGAGGAAAACCTTTTTTTTTTTTTTTTTACACTCAATCTCAGGTAGGTCTGTCTCAGCCATGGCATGTTGGCGCGAGTCCGTTTCCATGCTGTGTGAAAGGTAATGTAATCTAACATTACTGATGCCGAGTGACTAAAATACTAAATATTATTTGCCATTTATCATTTACTTTCAATATTGCTGACTAGTAATAGGCCATAGTCAACCACGAAACTGAGAGATAGTTTAGGAAATAACAGCCTCTGATTATTGCCTGCTTCTAATTAATGCCCCTCCCTATTTTCTCCCCATTTAAACTTTGTAATTAAAGATTTATGATGTGCTATACATATCGCTATATTGACAGTTACTATGGTACCCATTATGTTATGTCATTTTATGGTCATATCACCTTGTACTTTGGTACGGGACAAAAAAATGTAAAAATTACAAAATAAAATAAATTAAAAAAACCTTAAACCATATTAGGAAAGCAGGAAGTGAACAAATGTACCAGTTACTGATTGTAAAAGTACGAGACGGAGGGGTAGGATTTAATAAGCTTTGCTTCTTCCTACTCCTTTTGGACCTGTGGAACTGTGAACTGATTATGTGATGCATTCAATTGTAATCTGATGCATGTTCAAATGAAATAAAACCATTACCATTACCAAGTTTCATTTCAATAGCATCGTCCCTTGAGAATTGTGAAATGTTCTTTGAAAAGTTGAGTTTCTTAGTTGTATTCACACGGAGAGTGTCTTGACCTCTCTCTTTCACTAAACAACCCTCCACCACTGGTGGTGCCATCAGGCAATGGGGTGGGGGGGCAACAGGTGACCTCACAGATGGCACTTTGACACGCAGATGTGGAAATCAGGTAATGTGCTGTACAGCGCTGCATATTTAGTGTCACATTATACGCTATATTAACAGCCCATGTTTGTAATTCAAGGTAATATCTAAGTCAACAGTGGCAAGGTAATCAGGAAGAAGAAAAGGGGGGTTTGGAGGGAGTGGGTAAAGAACAACTTTAGGAATAATTTACTTCATTCCTCACTTCTCAAGGGTAACGAAAAAATCTTGTTTATTTAAAGCAGAAAGAGGTAATGGTCCCGGATTTATAGCTGCACTTGCATTTACATTAACTGAAGAGAACTGAACCTTGATATTGGCGACAGACGTGTAAAGATTAATTAAGCACACATCAAACCAAAAAGGTCCTGCTTTGCACGTTAAAGAGCACACAAATTAACTAAATGTTTTTTAAAATGTTGTTGAAAATTAGAAATTGAGTTGAAAGATATTATTGAACAAAAAAGTCAAACATAATATTAGCTGTGTTTGATGTTCATAAATTATAGAATTTCTGTCACAATCAAAAATGTCTCCCAACCATTGCTAGAGATGGGTATTTGACTAGTTTTTCCTTGACTATGGGGAAAAATAAGTATTAAAAATGAATTAATGGATTACATAAACAGTAGTATATTAATTTATATGCCTGGGAATACCAAAAGGGTCCTCTTCCACATCGGTACCTTTCAAGAATCCAATAAATACAGTGATATGATCATGATGATTATTCTCTATAAAGTAGTAACAAGTTGAGACTGAATTAACAATAAATTGCAAAAAAAAAAAAGTAATTATGATTATGTGTATCCCTACATTAAATGAAAAAAAAGTCCAGAAATAGTGGTAAAATGTCGCCGGAGTTTCACAACGGTCACACATTTCTGCACACAAATGTACTTTGCGCAACCTGGTTTTATAAAATGATGACAAACTTAGCGTGATTGCATCTGACAAAAAAAGGTCTTATTTTCACCACATAACCTGATGATTTAGAGAGCCAAAAAAGAATACGTTTCCACCCGGGTGCAACAAAACACCCATAAAAAGTGGCGAGAATTGATGAGATGATACTCTTCCCAGCCATTCTCTATTGTCTTCCTCTGGCAGGCTGTATATATCGCCATCTCCCTGTGGGCTTGTAGGAGGTTTCAGAAGATTTAGATGAGCGAGCAGTGCTGTTGGAAACACCTCGCAATCACACTCCCACTGCGTGCTCCAGCCACAGCGATATTAATCTATATGCATTTGGTCGTCACACTACCTGGGGTGGTTCTTTCAATATGGGGGTGGTGAGCAAAGAACTTCCTGATACAAAACAGATAACAGTCTCCCGTGCGGGAATTACCTTTCAAGGCCTTAACTGTCAGTAACTATGCAGTTAACCTCACAATAAAACTAAATAAAGTGCATGTATTTGGTTTTTATGTACAGTCTTTCCATTCTAAACATCTCTCTTGATGTTTCAGTGATGTTTACTGCTTTTAGGTGAGGTTTTCACTCTTCCCTCCTATTGCCATTGCCTCTCATGTAGCAAAATAACCACAATATTACAAGCAATTTGTCATGATTTTTCACTGGGTTGATTGCTCCACCACCAATTTGAAAACCACCAACTTATATGACAGAAATCAATAGAAACAAATTGTGCAATTAATACGATTCCTCAAGCCAGTTATGAATGATCACCTTCAACTTGCATAATAGAAATAAACAGGTAAATGTGACGCGCATGCTCATACACAGCCATATGCAAGGACCCCCTCTGTCCCTTTAAGACGCCACGCTGCTCACTCTCTCAAGCAAAGGGAGTGTGTGCACGAGCTGGAAGCGCATAGACTTTCAATTTTCATGGACTATTCCCTCCACGCCCACAAACTTCTTCCAATGTGTGGACACTCCATACCCACACGCCACACATATGATACACGGAGCTCATCACAATAGACGAAGACTCACCTTTGTCGACATCGCTGTCATCCTGCCGCTGACACACAAGCCAAACGAAGCACTTCCGGGTGAACATTAAGAAGCGCAAATTGGCGCGCTTGTAATGGTCAGGTGACATTCATATGAACTTGTATAGCCATTTTGGGGTCCCATAGTAGTGTTTATTATGTTTATTGTATCATGTTTATGTTGCTTATTGTGTATGAGGTGAATAGTTATAGTCAGGGTTTACCCTTGGGGTGGTTAAAATCTTTGTCTATTTATTTATTTATTGAATCATTTACTTTTTTTTTAAAGGAGTCATAGTAATTTTGCGTGTCTGTATTAGAAATACACTGTGATACTTTTACTGTGATTTCTATGTCATTGTTGCAGCTCTGTACTTTTACTACTTAACTATTTATGCCACAGTTCATTCCTATTGTGTTTGGGCACTAGCCATCAACACAGTGGCAGATTCCACTCAGTGCATTTTGTGTTTGTGTCAACTATCTGTGAAAAACAAGTCAAGAACTTTAGATTAATAGATTGCATCACTATATTGACAACAATAAACTACACACAGCATTACCACTGGGCATTACCAGTTCTAATTAACAAAATCTAAACAAGAGCATGCAAATACAACACTAGGCATATCAGTAAACCGCATATTAAGGTATGTTACAACATATTACACTACAACTTACTATACAAATGTTGGGCATTCACATTCTTGAACCTGATTATAATAGATATATATATATATATATAGAAATACATTCAGGTATTTCCAAAAGCTTGTCAATATTCATGACACGAAGTCGCTGTACACTTTTCTCCCCTTCTCTGTCACTGTCACCTGCTGCATGCTCCCATACGGCTACGGCAGGTTACCATGTCATTACCATGGTTACCGCTCCTACCGCAGCAGAAATTCTGTTACATTTAAAATTTACAATTGCCTGGAGAAATGTAGCTTCTCTCGTGTTATTTCATCAGTAAAATACCTTCACTACTGACGCTACAAACAGCGACGTTACCATCACTCAACCAGGAAATGAAACGAGTTAAACTAGTACTAGTTAAACTAAACCATGAAATTCAAACTATTGTGTGGCGGGGAGGTGTAGGGCCTTTTGGACCTGCTGAAGAAGAGCTGGGAGGTGCTTTGCTGGATAGCCATAGATTGCAAGGTGAGGGAGCGACTATCCAATTATTAAGACACAGCAGAGGTCAACATTCTTGTGTCTCAGCAGATACAGAAGGTTTGGGATGACCAACACGCCAGGCACCGAGAGCTCGTCTCCGGGGAGAAGGTCCTGCTGCTTCTGCCAAGCTCACACTCAACATACCCATCTTAAAAAAGGTAATTGTTCCTCCTGCAAGTTTTTAATTGTAACTGGTGTGGGAATAAATAGATAAACTCAAGGTAAAAGCCTGATTTTGGATTGCTAATTGTTAATTATTGTTAATGTGATGAGTGTGATGACTCGTATATGACT
Organism: Doryrhamphus excisus; assembly: GCF_037039965.1. Taxonomy (NCBI): domain Eukaryota; kingdom Metazoa; phylum Chordata; class Actinopteri; order Syngnathiformes; family Syngnathidae; genus Doryrhamphus; species Doryrhamphus excisus. Next base: position 15,844,058 of record NC_136368.1, on the reverse strand, counting down.
CCTAATAATTCATTCATTCATTTTCTACCGCTTATCCTCACGAGGGTCGCGGGGGTGCTGGAGCCTATCCCAGCTGTCTTCGGGCGAGAGGTGGGGTACACCCTGGACTGGTCGCCAGCCAGTCACAGGGCACATATAGACAAACAACCATTCACACTCACATTCATACCTATGGACAATTTGGAGTCACCAATTAACCTAGCATGTTTTTGGAATGTGGGAGGACACCGGAGTACCCGGAGAAAACCCACGCATGCACGGGGAGAACATGCAAACTCCACACAGAGATGGCAGAGGGTGGGATTGAAACCTGGTCTCCTAGCTGTGAGGTCTGCGCACTAACCACACGACCAGCGTGCAGCCCAACTCCTAATAATGTTCAAGAAAAAAAGTAATCCACAGTCAAACCCATAGTATGCACGCCCTATAACTACCACCTTTCATAATAGAGGTAAAATAGCATTGTATCATGAAGTGATGGCAAGTGTAAAACAGCCTCAATCCCGTAAACAGCGCGAGTGTGTCCTTGATGACAAAACTCAGACATCCAGAGAAGACAGGCACCAATGAAGATGTACAGTTGATCTGAAATAGAATTGTTCAGCCTTTGTAGAGGGTGTCTGCTCCAGGGAGTGTCATTCCACAAATACAACACATTCATATCTTTGTGCCTGCTGTCAGTCAATGTTTTAGGACAGTCATTGACAAGCTACTTTTTTCACTCACATTTCCGCCCCTCCCTCTGTTCCTTCCTACCGCTTGGTCTATTTCTGCCAGCATGAATCAGCATTGTGCTGTCTTTAGCAACAAAGTTGTACACTGATGCATGAAAGGGAGAAGATGTAACCTGCTGTCTTCCACTCATCAGCAACACCACATTTGAGTATTCCTTCCTTCATTGCTTGACTATGTGCCTGTACGTGACATACAAGTAAATGATAATGGTAATGGTTTTATTTCATTTGAACATGCATCAGATTACAATTGAATGCATCACATAATCAGTTCACAGTTCCACATGTCCAAAAGGAGTAGGAAGAAGCAAAGCTTATTAAATCCTACCCCTCCATCTGGTACTTTTACGATCAGTAATTGTTACATTTGTTCACTTCCTGCTTTCCTAATATGGTTTAAAGTTTTTTTGATTTATTTTTTTGTAATTTTTAAATTTTTTTGTCCCGTACCAAAGTACAAGGTGATATGACCAGAAAATGACATAACATAATGGGTACCATAGTAACTGTCAATATAGCGATATGTATAGCACATCATAAATCTTTAATTACAAAGTTTAAATAGGGCGGGGAATTAATTAGAAGCAGACAATAATCAGAGGCTGTTATTTCTAAAACTATCTCAATGATCACTGTTTCATGGTTGACTATGGACTATTATTAGTCAGCAATATTGAAAGGTAAATGATATTTAGTATTTTAGTCACTCGGCATCAGTAATGTTAGATTACATTACCTTTCACACAGCATGGAAACGGACTCGCGCCAACATGCCACTGCTGAGACGGACCTACCTGAGATTGAGTAAAAACAAAAAAGGTTTTCCTCTCATTCTGTGTGGAAGTGGTAAGTTTATGGCTTCTTTGTCCTTCTTTCGACTATGTTTGAAACACTTTCAATATGTAAGCTTGTTCATGCTTTTCAAATCCCCGCCTGCTGTGGAGCGCTTATTACGTGAGGAAGATGCATGCCAAGCTCTTATAAAATGCACTTCTGCCACATTGTGGCCATTTTTACAGCTTCAAACTACACTAAACATGATCTCTTGCAGCTGTGTCATTACCTCTTTTGGCCTCACACTCAAAATAAATGTAAAAGAAGTATTAATACATCTTGGGGATTGGGCGTTCGGGTTGAAAAAAAACGTATAAATACGTATTTGGTATTAGTTAATCCTGAATCCTTCTTTATAGAAATTCACTTATCGTGTCCGGAACCAATTAACAGTAAAAGATGACGAAATATTGCTGTATATTGCAGCAACACAACCAATGTTGTCTGCCAACGAGTTAATTGTAAACAACAGCATGAGTTTCATACAAACAACTGGTAGCAACATTTTAAAGCGCATGCTGAGGTAGATACAGCTACTAATGTTGATGACGCATTATATTTCCAATGCAGCTACTGACAACTTGTGAAGTAAATAAAAAAACTACATCAGGAGGTTTCCTACAGCCACGGGTTATAACGCTAATGTTTCTTGACCTGATTAGAGCCTAGTGGTTATTTTTTTTAGACCATGCAGCCGGTGACTAAAGGAGACATGTTGTTAAATTGAATATAGTGGTAAATTACAACATTTTCTGCAATATAGTGTCCAAAGACAGCCTCAGCAGGACAGCTCCTGTTTAAAGCGTTCATTCCAAAACCGGCAACATCCAGCACTTCAGAGAAAGAGAGCCTGAATTTAATCCTTCAGATGTTCCAACTCCACTGGAACTGTGGGGAAATTGGCCTGGAGTGAAGCTTAAGTGGGATACATTCTGTGCTTTTTTTAATCTACAAAGTTCAGTCCAGATGAACTGGACCATGTGGACTGTGGCTGGAATGAGCACATGGTCAGCCTTGTGAAACACTAATATTGTTTTTTTTTGTGCCACACACACAGGAGTCTATGTGAGTGAAATATCATTAAAATGAGGTTTGACAGCTTGGCATAGTTTATCTACAACTGACATTTAATGTTGATCTCTTGTATATCTCTGTACCAGGAATAGTCTGCATAGAGAATGCATACTGCAGAGTGAAATAACACCTCTCAGCTAACATGAAATAAATAGTTGAAGACCTACATATAGATCTGCTTACTGCTTACACAGCTTTCTACTCATAGTTGGCCATCAGTCAACACTGTCATCCACCGGTTCTGTTGGAGAGCATAAAGGTGCACCCTCGTTCATCCTCTGTCTATTGCAATGACCTGAGTTGATATGAAGTGGGCGGTTCTCTTCCATAATGTAGCCTGTCCCCTCACTGTGTCCCATGTCCATATTGTCATGCTATCTGTTGTGCATCTCCAGTTCACTCTACGTCAGGAAATCAAATAATTAAGACTTGCATGAAGAATGATATTCAAAATCATTGATTTGAGGAAACAGAATAAGAGTCCCAAACAGAAAATCATAACGGAAATTAACCGAAGTCCTACAATGATTTGGAGTGCATGAGAAAGTGGAACGGAATGCATAGATCGATTTGTGCACAACAGCAGCAATTAAAACAATGTTGTAATAGTGCTGCAGTGATAATATTTATAGTGTTGACTGTCCATTTATAAACAATCAAACTCTCCCCTTTCCTGCTTTTATGAAATATTTGCAGCTTGCCGTAAGCGGCCAACTTGCGGATCATTCAGTAATCAGACAGAAAGTCTATTTTTACCTTTCCTAATCAAAACAAAGGTGACATAAGCATGCAACGGGGGTGGTAGGGGACATAAAAACAACCCAGCATGCTTGGACACTAGTTGGACCAAGGGGCTACCATTCCAGATTAATGACCTGCACCCTCCACCCCACCCCACCCCACCACACCAATCTTTGCCTTACCACTGCCATAAATTGTTTAGAGATTGCATAGTGGTATCATAACTCAAATCCACATATCACGTTAAGCATTGATTTGCTTACTGTTATTGGGGATAACAAGAGAGGACCCACTTGAGATTAAATCTGGTTGGGTCTCAACGTCATTTGTATCAATTACGAAACAGGATTTAAGGTGAAAAATAAGATATTTTATAATGATGATGAACCACCTGGATAGAAACTCATACTCATACAAAATCACATGCTGCAATGACCTGAATTTGTACAATAAAGGTGGATCAAAACGATCTGAAATCATCCAGTTAACGACTCTATTAATTCACTTAGAAACTCTACTTAGCAGTGCATTGAAAACATACAGTCAATGAAAAAAAAATTAGACCCTTATTATGATGCCTGGTAAAACTAAATGTACAGTTGTTTGGACAAATATAACGATGACAACAAAAATAGCTCATCAGAGTAACATTTTTGGGAAATAGAAATATTACAGTTATTCATGTAAGAATATATTTTAAGTGATTTTGGAGGAATCAAGAAAACCATGGAAGTTGCAAGCTCATCTCTTATGAGCTATTTATGTTGCCATCATCATTATATTATTATACAATCCCTTTATTTGTATCTGGCATTAAAGTCAACAAATAAAGTAAAGAAACAGGCCAAACTGTGAGAAAAATGAAAACTGTCCTTACCATACTGTTCTTTACAATGAATTCATTTAGAATACTGATACTGACCGAGCAGATCATATCATTGGTTTCGATTTTCAGAAGTAAAAGCGTCTTAATTATTGCCTGTTTCAAATCCATGCGCACCCCAAACTCTGACTCTCACAACCATTTTAAGGTTTGAATTCTGTTTTCCTAAAATTATTTTTTTGTTGCGTTGAAATCCTTCTGGTTATGTAAGATGCAGACTGTACCAGTTTTTACGTTTGAGAAACATTACCTTAATGTATGAAGAACATTCTACGACATACAGATCTTTATTCAACCCTCACTCGAACAAAAATGACAGGTGACCAATAACTGTGGAGTGTGTTCATATGACGCAAGGAACGGTCCACACGCTCTGAGATTATATAGTTAATATTCCAATGGGACACTTAGTGGAGCAATTAGGGGCTGAAACTCAAGAGGACTCCATTAATGAAAAGTCACTTCCCGCACTGATGAAAGATTGATCGTCTATCCAAGCACCTTAATCCGCTATTTTCCTTGCTTTGCCCTTTGCAATGTTCCCCCTCACAGGAGAAGGGAAAAAAAAACGGAGTCAGCTGGGAATGCCAGGCGTCCTTGTTAAGATTTCGTTCCGGACCAGAAAAAGAGTGTCTGGACCTTGAGCCCAGGGAAGGAGGAGGAAGGCAGTGGGAGTGGTGAAAAATGCCCCTTGTCACCAGACACTCAATCCTGCCTCGTTTATGTTGACATATTAAAGCAGCGACCACAGGGGAAAGGAGGGGTCGGCGGCCATAAATACAGCGGCCTGTGTCCTAAGCCAACACACATGACCTTCGACCTCTGTTGCTGCTACTAGAGGACACAGAATCCGCTGGGTGAACTCAAAGTTTTCATGTTATTAAAACTAGACCAAAAAGTGTGACGTGGGCAGCAGTTTAAGATAAATGAAAAAAACATTCTTCCTAGTACAATCGATGAAAGATTTTCGTATTTGAATCTGAATTATTAGACTTTGTCCATAGTCGATTCATAGTCCAACATTGTTCGATCTGTACAGTCCCGCATTATTAGTATACAGGCTCCACCCACCCATTTAAACCCGCGCGGCCGGTTTGGCATTGCTACTAGGGTCGCAAAGTACAAACCAAATGTTTTAGATCAAAGTTTAACCACAAATGCATAGCCTACGGATACAGGTTAGCGCATATGGCCTATTGTTGCTCAGATGCTACAAACCGTCAATATTCCCGTCACTGGTCAGTCCCAGGAGAAACAAGTGCTTGCTCAAGGTTCCTAGATATTCAATATGTTCCGACCGGCTGGTTGGGGAATGAAAACGTCTCGACACGCACCTGCTTGCAGTAGCATACCGGAAGGCTAACCCGTACCGTAACAAGTATGGTTTATGTCACTAGCTTGGCAGTGTGCGTAGAATTTGGTATTGAATTGAGTCAGGATCTGTGCTAAAAATGTTGACTCTGCATAATCCAAAAGCCAATATTCAAACACTCTTTTCAATATTCAATATTCAAACACAATTTTTCATGTCTGTGTGTCTCCAATGGTTTTTAAATATACAGTTGTCACCTAGTTTGTGGTGGTATTAGTTCCAGCCTCAAAAAAGTTCCACACGAAAAGAGAGGAGAACCTTTTTTTAAGCTTATCGTGTTAGACGTGCCATGGCTAACTTCAATGCAGTGTTAAGGTAATGTAATGTAAGGTAATGTCTCAATATTTTGTGTCATTACTGCCTCCTAGTGACCAGAATGTTACATTCATTCATTCATTTCATTCATTCATGTTACATTCATTCATTTTCTTATTCATTTTCCACTTATCCTCACAAGGGTCGCGGGTGTGCTGGAGCCTATCCTATCTCAACTGTTTTTGGGCAAGAAGCGGGGTACATCCTGGACTGGTCCCGAGCCAATCACAGGGCACATATAGACAAACAACCATTCACACTCACATTCATACCTATGGACAATTTGGAGTCTGCAATTAACCTAGCATGGTTTTGGAATGTGGGAGGAAACCGTAATTGAGGGTGGAATTGAACTAGGGGTCCCCTAGCTGTGAGGCCTGTGTGCTAACCACTCAAACACCGTGCAGCCTACTAGGCATATTTTATAAAAAAAAAAAACCTCAAGCTATCAATACTATATATTTAGCAGGTTTATCCATCAATAGTACCATAGCTGCAGGAAAGGAGGTTGGTCCTTCATTATGTCATGATAGTTGAACTTCAAAAAACAATGTTTGAACACCTCTTATATCAAAATTGGAGTAAACATGTGTTGGGAAGATGATAGATTTTCTCAATATGTGTCTCTAAGGACCCCCATTACTGTTAGAACATCATTAAAAGTCGATGTTTCCCTGTGTAAGCTATGTTGACTTGTGGCAGTGTGAATGATGTTTGCACCCAAGAGGTGGTGACATATTGCTAGGTAGGCACACAGGTGTCAGCACCAACTGTTCACTAAGTCAAGACAATGTTTGCCCTTTGCTGGTACATCATCATCACCATCATCTTCCCTAACATCTGCTGTTGTGTCACAAGCAGAGAGCAAAAAAATACTGATATATTTGACAGCATCGACTGTTTTCTACATATGTTTGTGAATAAATGCGGGACGTCTTCATTTTTGGGGTCACAAAAAGCAGAGAGAAGGTTATTTGAGGAAAGTTTTCCATGCAGCCATGATGACTTTCACAAACTGCACTTTTGTTATGTCTTTTTTTTATTTTCTTGTTCAATTCATCAAATTATCTCTAGTAGAAAGTGAAGTAAATATTTAAAAAATAAAGTATATGGAAGATTGAATATCTGAAGTCAAACTAGATGATGTATATCTTACTATGTTGGACCAATGTTCTTAGCTTCAGTCATGTATAGTAAAATCAGGGCTATCAATCGATTAAAATATTTAATCATGATTAATCTGATGCCGGCCATAGTTAACTCACAATTAATCGCAATTAATTGCAGACAGAAAGAGTTTTTTATCTAAATGCTGATCAAATTTTATGTAAAGGGACATCAATTTTGGAAATATCAACATAACAGTGGTGTGGAAACAATTTAGAGATAATAACAATTTGAATTCATGTGAAGAATATTATTTAGAAGGGTTTTTGCATAACATCGGTATGCCCTGACAAACGGATATAAGAACTATGAGTGAAGTCACGCTCACTTTTGAGCAGAAATGTGAACCCCCTTACTAAATAACCCCCCCCCCCCCCCCCCGGGCACCACCATGCACCAACACCACGAGTCCTTTTTTTTTTCCGTTGAGCCTGGCCGCCACCCAGCAGGGAAGGACGTCTCCATGGATATTACGGCCTTGTGACAAGCGACACAAGTCATTAATGTCAACCCCTTGTGCTTCAATGTATATGGTCATCTGAGCATCAAGGAAACAAAGAAGCATCACTGTCGCCCCGCCGTCATTTGCAGTGCTGCAGAAAGCTGTAATTAAATCCACTGCTATGCTATTAGCACTGTGAAGTCGCAAGAATTGATGTGCTCAAACGGCCGCAGTGTCGTTTCACTTCGCCGCTAAGAAGTGGTCCATTCTGACATTCTAGTAATATAATGCTATTTATCCTTTATGTGTTGTGTATAAAACAAAGACAAGCACAACATCAAATTAGAAATTAATGCATTAGAAATGGGCTGCATGGCGATTGAATGGTTAGCACGCAGGCCTCACAGCTTGGAGACTCAGGTTCAATTCCACCCTCGGAGTTTGCGTGTTCTCCCTGTGCATGCGTGGGTTTTCTCCGGGTACTCCAGTTTCCTCCCACATTCCAAAAACATGCTAGGTTAATTGGTGGTTGATTGTCTATATGTGCTCTGTGATTGGCTGGCGACCAGTCCAGTGTGTACCCCCGCCTCTCGCGAATGAATGTAATATTCTCGCCACAAGCAGGCACTAATGACACAAAATATTGAGACATTACCTTACAGTACATTACCTTAACACTATAGAAAATGGATGGATGGAGGGACCAACTGTCCTATATCTGAACTGTGCCACAATGGTGAAGAATGATGCCACTTGAATGATGCAGTGTACTGTATAAATCCAACCTTACAAAACCGAAGGCCTCAAGACAACCACGCTCTCTTTATTGCTCTTGCATAAGTTTGCCTCGTTCATGGTTATAAAAAATAGATGGTGCAGCAATAGTAACCAAGGCTTACAATGATCGCTTATGTTTCTTTAATGACTCCCTGGGTTGTGCCTCATGCTTCTATACTGTCAATGTACAGTATGTCTATTTCATAGAGGAGTTATATCTAGATAGCCTATTTCATGGTATACAAATGGTTCCATAAGCTTTTGAGAAAATACGGCATGTACAGTATGTCGACTTAAAAAACTACTCAGAGATGCAGATGAATGTGATAGTTTGGTCTTTGTGGTAATCCAGCATAGCTCGTGAGGAAAAAAAAAAAAAGAAAAAAACAGTGAGGTTGAATATGTGGCATCATGGAGTCATGGAGGCGGCTTGTACGGGGGGCAACACAAGCAGCTCATTATTTTTGCTTAGTTCCACCTTTCTCGGTTTTGTTGACATCATCTTTCCACACAGCTTTCTGTCGCAAAATGAGCTCTACTAAGAAAGAGGCCACTGTTGCTGATGACATCACAAGTTCGGCATACATATTTTCATAGTTGATGGGACTGCTGTATGACAGTGAGTATGTTTGCATCAACCGACAGATGCATGAAGATAAAAGGCTGAGAGAGTCCCGGAAGACTGTAGTATAAACAATAAAAAATGTTGTGATACAACGTTCATGTCTTTAAGAGACAACATCACATTATATTGTAAGGCAAATGTCCTACAAAACATGCAGATATGCATCAGGGGACAGTAGCTCCAGATAGGTCTTCAATGTAAATAATGTAAACAAGATACATATAGTCAGGAAAGAGTGAGCTTGAAGGACGGTCTTATTAACGTTACAAGATAGCAGTATGTACCTAAAATGTAACCATTGGTATGAAACTCATTCATTCATTCATTTTCTACCGCTTATTCTCACGAGGGTCACAGGGGGTGCTGGAGCTTATCCCAGCTGTCTTTGGGCGAGAGACATGGTACACCCTGGACTGGTCGCCAGCCAATCACAGGGCACATATAGACAAACAACCATTCACTCACATGTTTTTGGAAAGTGGGAGGAAACCGAGAAAACCCACGCATGCACGGGGAGAACATGCAAACTCCACACAGAGATGGCCAAGGGTGGAATTGAGCCCTGGTTTCCTCGCTGTGAGGTCTGCGTGCTAACCACTTGACCACCATGGAGCCTGGTGTGAAACTCTTCTTTACAATTCATTCAATTTGTCACGATCGGGTTAGTCGGCGTTGCGTTGTCTCTTTGGTTGGGGTACACCCTGGACTGGTGGCCAGCCAATCACAGGGCACATATAGACAAACAACCATTCACACTCACATTCATACCTATGGACAATTTGGAGTCGCCAATTAACCTAGCTTGTTTTTGGAATGTGGGAGGAAACCGGAGTACCGGGAGAAAACATGCTACATAGAGATGGCCAAGGGTGGAATTGAACTTTGGTGTCCTTGTTGTGAGGCATGCATGCTAACCACTTGTACACCGTGCAGCCTCCAAATCATTATTTAAGTTAAAAAAAATAACTTCTTATACACCGTATATTTGTCATGTCTTGGCATAAGCCATTGACTATTTGTCCGATAATGAAACTTTGAGAACATTAGTATTACATGTATGCTACCATTCTTGGTGTACCCGCCCTTGTACAGGCATTCATACTGTATAATCAGCGTTGTGGAGGGAATCTGGTTGAGATCAGAGCGAGAAAAGCTGCAGGAGATACTGACCTGAATATTAACATACAGCGACCCTATAGCGCTTTTAATTATTGATCGCCAATGAGTATGTGCTGCCAAAGCCAACATGCGCTCCAGGAACAATCAGTTGAAAGGATCTTACAAGCTTGAGGCTTCAGAAGTACACAGCCATGAAATATTCATGGAGAAGCTCATTTTGAGTCGACAGGTAGCGGGTAGGTAGATAACACTTGTAGCATCACACCACTTAGAACAGTTTAGTGTAGAGTGTTGTTCACTATGGAACTGGATGCCACTGTTGAATCCGTGCGAGGGAAGGTGTATGGTGCTTTCAGTGAACGTTTATCCCAAAATTTGCTTTAGAATTACATATTCTGAAAGTGTCAGAGGTGATACGCCATCCTAAGTGGTAATTAAAAGGTAAAAAAAGACAGTTCATGGCACTTACCATGTGAGGTCTTAATGGGGTTGGAGGGTGGCGGGCTGAGTTTAAGAGGGATTCACATGGTGCCGGTGGCGTGTGTCCTTCAGGCAGTCACAGTGCGTGTGTGTGTGTGTCTATGTCGCCATCTGTGGCCTGCCTGGTCGTTTGCCCACATTCATTGTGCCAGTGGCTCCCTCAGAGGAAGAGTGTTGGAGGGTGTGTTGAGACGCACTGTTGACTCCCTCCCGCAACACTTGCAAACACAAATGCAGGTCATGTAAGGAATTTGTTTCAGTGTTTTTTTTTGCCTTTTAGCCAATATGATGATACATGAATACGTAAAACAAGTCTCAAAGTTGAAGTTTTTGTGGAAAAAAATAGGACGTGCTCAGTTTAAAAAGGTCACCTCTTATGTAAAAGTGTCTTTATATTGATGCTTTAAAGGGTAATCCGTATCCCAAGTGTTTAGAAGAACCAAAAATGAGTCTGTTATCTTCCTCCCCATTTGTTTGCTCCACTTTTCAGAAAAGAGTCACCAAAACAGTTGCTTTTGAAGTCTTTCAATTTTTCATGACATCCCGAAGGAAAACCTTCCTTCCTCAAGGACAGAATGCCACCTCTGACCCTCCCCTACCGAGATGATGAGCCCACATCATGTACGGCCATGGCCAAAGGGCCAAAGATGCCAATGTTTTTGGCCATTTCAAACAGGCACGGATGAAAACATCTTTGGTTTGCTAATATTTTGGACCATAACTACCACATCACAAAGGACAGCTTTGTAGAACAAACCCAAAAAATAGGCTTCGCTACACATCTTAAATATAAAATATAAAATTCTACCAATAGTCAGTCAGTAAGTTTGATCATTTTGTTTTTCTTTAGCTATTAAGTTAACCTAGCATTATGTTAGGTTAACCCGTTGAATTGAAATGTGACTGTAATTAGCATTCTTCGCACTGTAGATCACATAACTATACTAATGCTGCTAAAATTTGTGTTTGACTCCTTAATTTTGGGTTGTAGTTTGTGATATATGGCCTATAATTGGTTCCAGAAAAGTAGGATTCCTTATTGAAAAAATGGTATTTTCATAGTTTGAGCATAGAAAACCTGTTTACAATCATCTAAATTTGGTTTTTATCATCATTAAAGCCATCTAGACATGAAGTCACATGTCTCACATCATCTTTACATTCATATTGCTCAATATAGGAGACATAATCAAAGTCATGTTTTTGATTTGCAGGGTGCTTTGGCAGAATTTTTACATTAGACACAACCCTCCTGACACGACCCTGTATTTATCCAGGCTTGGGAATGGCGCAGCAAGGCACTGGCGTGTACCCCATTGAAGCTACATTTTGGGGTTACATTATGGACGTAGAATAGATGAGGATGCTGAGGTTCTCAATGGGAGTGACCAGGATGGATAGGATCAGGAAGGGGTACATCAGAGGGACATTACATGTTAGAGGCCTTAGAAGTAAAGTCAGAGAGGCCAGACTGAGATGGTTCGGACATGTCCAGAAGAAAGATAGTGAATATATTAGTAGAAGGATGCTGCCAGGTAGGAGGCGTAGAGGAAGACCAAAGAGGAGGTTTATGGATGTAGTGAAGGAGGACATGAGGGTAAGGATGCAGATGACAGGGTTGGATGGAGGAGATTGATTTGCTGTGGCGACACCCGAAGGGAAAAGCCCAAAGAGAAAGAAGAAGAAGTAGACATAATAATAAAAAATGACACAGATATTGGACAACATTCACACATGTTAGCATTACCAGAGTTCTTGTCATGTTTTTACTTCTGTTTTTCCCCCCAGTAATTCCGGTCTCATAAATGTAACATAATGTGATACTTCTTGACCAGTGTAGAATACTAGACATTACAATGTGTTTTCTGTATGCCTTACATTTAATTCTAGTTCTTTGTTATGCTTGAAAATGCTTAATTTAAGACAAAATACATGAAAATATGTCTTGGAAACACATACACATGTGAGAGACAGACGTGGATAAACAGTCTTTAAGTTAAATGACAAAACGCACTATTAGACATATCGTTGAAGCACTTTCTTGATCAATGCAGAACTGACTTATTATAACGACTCTTTGCTGCAGAAGTTTTCCTAGCTGCTGTATGATAATGGTTGTTGTTCAGCAATTACTGAGACACAAATACACATATCATTGCAGGTACACGCTTCAGTGCTTGCCTACAGCGCTTTTAGCAGTTCGGGGTCAGACATGGGACAGAAGGGGATTGAGCTTTGAGGATAAGAAGGCTTCCGAATTTCCCTATTTGACAACATTAAAGCGTTTGAAGTACAGAAATTATTTTGTTATGCACTGGTTTGTCTACTTCAGGTTCAAACATCTTCTGTTTTCATTATGAGTTCACTTTGGGTTAGCATTGCCCCCTAAACGCTGATAGTCTCTACAATGCACGGGTTGCCTATGTGGCCAACTGAGATAATCAAAGGCAGCATTTCTCCCGTTATTACTTGGTAATAACTTACAAATCATAATATATTCATTCATTCATTCATTTTGTACCGCTTTTCCACACGAGGGTCGCGGGGGGTACTGGAGCCTATCCCAGCTGTCTTCGGGTGAGAGGCGAGGTACACCCTGGACTGGTCGCCAGCCAATCACAGGGCACATATAGACAAACAACCATTCACACTCACATTCACTTCTATGGACAATTTGGAGTCGCCAATTAACCTAGCATGTTTTTGGAACGTGGGAGGAAACCGGAGTACCCGGAGAAAACCCACGCATGCACAGGGAGAACATGCAAACTCCACACAGAGATGGCCGAGGGTGGAATTGAACCCTGGTCTCCAAGCTGTGAGGTCTGCGCGCTAACCACTCGACCGCCGTGCCACCAATCATCATTTAATAACAGAAAATAAAGAAAGACTAAAATAATCTTCAAAGTCACATACACACACACATTGTTCCCCCTGATTCTTCCTTCTGATGTGGTCTCTTGTGTGAAGGGCTAAAGTTTGTAATATTGAATTTTGGACGCCCCCAAAACTACACCATCCTTATTCTGCAAGCATTTCAGGAGGAAGAAAACAATATAAATCAGGACCCGGGGCGAAGCAAAGGGTAGCTGTTCCATAAACAAATCATCTAAATGAAATACAGACAGTGGGTGCTGAGTCTTGAAGCCAAACATATCTTGTAGCCACAGTTTAACTTTTCTCTGCTCAATGGGGAGCGGTGAACCGTAGCCCTCCTGGCTGGGGGACAAGTTCTCTTCATTGCCTCCTGCAGAAGTTCTGAGTTATGAATTTAAAATTTGTTTAGAGTGGTTCTATGGTTGTTACTCACGACACTTGTCAACTCCCGGACAGCTCCCTGCACCCCGGGTTGCCAAACATTAGGTCCTGATTTTGTCACAGTTTCCTCAAGGGAAACATTCAATCCACCTATGACACCTAAGTCCTAAGGGTTCCTCCTTCCTACTTCCTTGTACAGACACCCATGACAAAGAGTTTTGTGGATTCCAGAGAGGCTTTCAGCCCCTCGACACAACAGATCAATAAAGACAAAATACCAGAGAACACACAGTGATATTATTGGAAACCACCTGGCGAGCGTGGCCTAATTTAAAAATGGGCCGATATATCAAAGGTGACAGAAGAAGCAAACAAAAACGGAGTTGTAACAATACAAAATGGATGTGGTCAGTGTTCATCTAGTGAAGGTAAACAACGTAGCGTCCAAGATTTGGGCTTATTGCTATTATTCTGGCAGCTCTTTTGATCCAAACTACACTGGTTCTGATTGGTGGCATCGGACAGCGGATGAGAAGGGGTTGAGCTAATGCTTTGTTCTGTTGTGCAATTAACTCACTGCAGACGGATCCCTTTGATATAGTACAGCTCAGTAATAGTCCAAGTGTCATCTGGGTTTTAAACCCCAAATGTGATATGGCAAGCGGATAATGGGATGAGACTAACCTAAAGAGTGTGTGAGCAAGGGTGCAGAGGAAGAGTTTGACCACTATGAAACCTGGATGACAATTATTCCAAGTTTGACAGCATACTGACACCATACTGTATGTCCATAAAGCTCATAAGAAAGAGAAGAGAATAAGAGTCATTTTTAATAATCTCATGACAAAAGATCGCCAGCTCCGATCTGGTCTATTCTTGGCGCAGGCCAAGCTCACCCTGCGCAGTGGTAAAATGGCTGCTAGGCACACAGTGCAGACATGTCACCAAAACCTCACAGGCAGGTATTTCAGAGTGTCAGGCACATTTTCACAGTTTTCCGACTGACTTCATATCACCAGCTCAACCACCCAAAACAAGCAGACCAAAAAAAACACCATCAGTGACTGATGCACGATCGTGCCCGTTGTCTTGAAAAAAAAAACGCAGTTTCAGTACTGTTACAGTTGCATATTGGAACTTGTATGGTCTAGCCAAGTTATAGGCCATGTCCACTTCAAGGGTAGTAGCCGACCCGGTTCAAGAAGGCCAGATGTTTGGAAGCTCCTCCTCTACCCGTCACTAGCATTGTGAGTTTAGACCAGGGGTGGGCAAATATTTAGACTTGTGGGCCGCATTGAGTTAACAAATTGTCCCCTGGGGCCAGAACATGCGTATATTTAACACACACTGACACTATTTTATGCTTATAATTTTCCTTGAATTATAATTTTATCTGTAAAAGTGTTATACTGTCAGCTGGATGTTCTCATGTCCCTTTTTTCAGGAGCACTTTAAACATCAGACCACATCAAACTATGTAATTTAATTTTACAGTTTTGTTTGTTTTGTTTTTTTTTAATAAATAAGACATCCCACTCACAAGCCAGTTTGTATGTTAAAAGTTGCAATATTTAGAAAGCAACTGGCGGGCCAGATTCAAACGCTTAGTGGGCCGCATGTGGCCCCCGGGCCGTAGTTTGCCCACCCCTGGTTTAGACGGTATAGCCTTCCTCACACTTCATTCATTCATTCATTTTTACCGCTTATCCTCATGAGGGTTGCGGGCATGCTGGAGCCTATCCCAGCTGTCTTCAGGCGAGCGGCGGGGTACACCCTGGACTGGTGGCCAGCCAATCACAGGGCACATATAGACAAACAACCATTCACACTCACATTTATACCTATAGACAATTTGGAGTCGCATGTTTTTGGAATGTAGGAGGAAACCGTAGTGTACACGCATGGGGAGAACATGCAAATTCCACACAGATATGCCCAAGGGGGAATCGAACCCGGGTCTCCTAGCCTGCGCCCCACCGTGCAGCCCTTTCACATACTTGTGTATTTTAAATGTCGGTTTTACACCTCTATAATTCATGAAATCATGCTTCCCACCGGTTATTTAAATCCAACCTAACACAATAGAAATATTTTTTAATAAACTTTAACTACTTGGGTTTCTACAAAGTAAAAACCCTACAAAAATAAGCATGTCCAGCTTTTCAGAACTACACAAAGCATCCAGATTGTTATCAGGTCAAAAACTAGCCTCTGCGAGGGTTCAGGGTTGTGTTAGCACCTACAGCGTCATGGCCGACCTGCACATCTGTGAAGGAATTGTTAATGTTATATTAAAAAAACAGGAAGGCATGTAGGGGGTTTTGTAAGAACATATGTCGTCATCCAGATGGAGTCCTTATGGGAGAGAATTCTCCTAATTTCCAGCAAGACAAGGCCACATTTCTGAAAGAGCTCAGGTACTCCACTTATTTTGAAGAATGTCATGCAAGTTTTGAATCCTTCCACAAAACTGTGGCACTTCTAACGCTGGAAATATTTTCGAAGTCACAGAGAAAGTACGAATAAAAAGTTCCCGTTTCCTTTTGCCCTGCTGAGGACTGATGAGGCTGGACTCTGGCCTCGCCAGTGTCATTTCTAGTCACCAAGGTCTTCATTGTTTCCCTTTCTCTATCTGTGCCCAGCACACCAACCCCAAAATCATTCATCATCAGTGCACATCCGTTTTATCCTTTACTGCCTATATTTCACACTTCATGGACAATTAAAGGTACTGTTCATTCACCTCTGGGTGCCATTGTCATTCCAGAGAGGCTGCCTTTGACCCAACCTTCAGCCTGGCCACAAAACCACAACCGCCTTCTCCACTGTATGGAGTGAACGCACCACTGCATTGATAAATATGTTAATTACTGGAAGTAGTGCAGGTCGCTTGTATTAGGCACAAGTACAGAGTCGCCTCTGGGGAGAAAATGGGTCATCCTGAGCAGTACCCGGCAAGTTCATTTTAGGGCAAGAGCGAAGAATAAATGTACATAATATGCATGATGTGGGCTGCACGGTGAGTGGTTAGCATGCAAGGAGACCCGAGTTCGATTCCACACTTGGTCATCTTGCTTTTTCTCCTTTCTTTGAGCTGTTTACATGACACCTTTCAGGTCAGGGAGGTGGACAAGACCCACCACACATTCATCAGGGGTCCTGGCAGGACACTTTTCTGAAGCTTCATTGTTCAGGTCCGCAGCTGTCTCTGTGCCTGGTTCTTCTCCGGGTACTCCGGTTTCCTCCCACATTCCAAAAACATTTCAAAATTGTGAGTGGAATGGTTGTTTGTCTATATGTGCTCTGTGATTGGCTGGTGACCTCGCCCAAAAACAGCTGGGATAGGCTCCAGCAGGCCCGCTACCCTTGTGAGGATAAGCGGTAGAAAATTGTAATATTCTGGCCACTAGCAGGCAGTAATGACACAAACTATTGAGACATTACCTTACATTACATTACCTTAACATTGCATTAAGACAGCTGGGATAGGCTCCAGCACCCCCGCGACCCTCGTGAGGATAAGCGGTAGAAAATGAATGAATGAATGAATGTAATATTCTGGCCACTAGCAGGCAGTAATGACACAAAATATTCAGACATTACCTTACATTACATTACCTTAACACTGCATGAAGACAGCTAGGATAGGCTCCAGCACCGCGGCGACCCTTGTGAGGATAAGCGGTAGAAAATGAATGAATGAATGCAATATTCTGGAAACTAGCAGGCAGTAATGACACAAAATATTGAGACATTACCTTACATTACATTACCTTAAAACTGCATGAAGACAGCTGGGATAGGCTCCAGCACCCCGCGACCCTCAGGATAAGCGGTAGAAATTGAATGAATGAATGTAATATTCTCGCCACTAGCAGGCAGTAATAACACAAAATATTGACCTTACCTTACATTACATTACCTTAACATTGCATTAAGACAGCTGGGACCCTCGTGAGGATAAGCAGTAGAAAAGATGTGAATTATTCTCAACTTTACTTTACCAGGCTCCGACTATAGAAGGTCAATTATGATAACCACCATCACTGAAGATGCATTTACATTTTAGCACAACAAACTGTTTGTACTATTGAGTTAATCAGGGTTTTATAATGGCAAAGGACAAATTCAACTTGCAAGTATTCAACTTCTGTTTTTAAAATATGCAAGCTTTGCAGTCAGGGAGAAGCAACTTTTACAAAGTTTAAAAAAAATGAGGGAAAAAAATACATTTTTGCCTCTCTTCTCATTTAAATGTATAGTCTTATATTTGGCTTCAGTCCAGTGTGATATTCAGAAGTAACTCAACATGCATGACTGCTTGTCCTCAGTTTGCCGTTGTTTTTAAGTCATATTTCCTACAAGCTTGCAGCCATTTGCAGCCTGTAGACTTTTCCTCTTGACTGTGTTTGCTTGCTTTTGTTTTTTGCACGTGTGCACAAGTTAAAACACCTATATCATAAAGCACCCTATGTGTATTAAAAGTGTATACATTCACATGAAAAATAGATTAGAGTGATGTAGAAAGTCGAGGCTACATACAGTAAAGTATCCAGGGAAGAGAACATCAGAGCATTGAGATAAAGATCTATATAAGAACAATATGAAAGAGAAACCATCATCAGTCGGGGGCAGTCTGTGAACTTCACATGAGATGGACTCACGGCTGCGACGCTGTGGAAGGCAATCACAGAGACCAGACCAGGGACCATTTTTAAAGTTAAGGAGAGGTTCTGAGCTACAATCTTCATGCATATGAAACTTCATTCTGGTGCGTGACTTAGGTGAAGAAGTTGCCATGGCAACTGAACAAACGATTTGCCAAGGAAACTGACCTTACAGGTTTTACTCAAACCTTAAAATAATGGTGATGATGTAGTTTATTTAATAACAGAATGGATAAATATTTTTGAATATGACCAGGAAGCCAAGCGTTCCCGTACAGTACAATATAACCACAGAAGACGGTTTTCAAGCTCTAAGGTAACCATGACTTGCTACTACTGTATTTTAAAAAAAACTGATTATGAACACATGTACTGTTACAGTCATATACATTTATATAACAAAAACAAAAGTGATACATCAGATAGAAAAACAACACTGGTGGTAAAGTAAACATGCCTAACCTTCCACTGCTACAATGTGCAATGGTGTATGCATAATCAAATGTTTAGTTATGCAACTAAATGGGTTACTGGTACATGAATAATTTGTAAGCGACACTGCAACACAAAAGACATACACAGTGCAAGTTTATTTATTATGTACTCGAGTTAAGCCCTCCAGAGTGAGCGAAATAGCATACCCTAATGGCACTGCTTTGGAATACTGTTGAAGCTTTATTGTAGGACACCAATTCAACCGAAATGTGGGGGGGAAATGCCATGAATGTTATAATACTCTTCTTCGGCTTTTTGCAACACCGATCCATATTAAGAAGAATATATACACAGGAAGTTACATGACTTAAGTAGACTTACGAGTAATGTCAACAAAGGGCTTATCATTTATGTTTTACCATTAAGAGTGATTAGATTCTATGTCAAGTATATTATTTAGCTATAGTCCTTTATTAACTTAATTGGTTCCAGATCTGACCGCAATAATTCATTCATTTTCTACCGCTTATCCTCACAAGGGGATGCTGGAGCCTATCCCAGGTGTCTTCAGGCAAGAGGCGGGGTACACCCTGGACACATATAGACAAACAACCATTCACACTCACATTCATACCTACAGACAATTTGGAGTCGCCAATTAACCTAGCATGTTTTTGGAATGTGGGAGGAAGAAAACCCACGCATGCACGGGGAGAACATGCAAACTCCACACAGAGATGCCCGAGGATGGAATCGAACCCGGGTCTCCTAGCTGTGAGGTCTGCGGGCTAACCACACGAAACACGGGCTAACCACGCGAAGTACGCAATAATATGTTAATCTCATTTCTATAAAGGAATATTGTATTTTACAGTGCGGCACGGCGGTCTAGTGGTTAGCGCGCAGACCCCCAGCTAGGAGACCAGGGTTCAATTCCACCCTCGGCCATCTCTGTGTGGAGTTTGCATGTTCTCCCCGTGCATGCGTGGATTTTCTCCGGGTACTCCGGTTTCCTCCCACATTCCAAAAAGGAATAGGTTAATTAGCGACTCCAAATTGTCCATAGGTATGAATGTGAGTGTGAATGGTTGTTTGTCTATATGTGCCCTGTGATTGGCTGACTACCAGTCCAGTCCTTGCCCGAAGACAGCTGATAGGCTCCAGCAACCCCCGCGACCCTTGTGAGGAAAAAGCGGTAGAAAATGAATGAATATATTTTACAGTTATTAATAATGTAAATTGCATGAAAAAGTGGAAATTAAAATGTAGCTCTTTATAACAAGTGCATTGCAACACAACAGAAATAGAGGCTATATCATAATAGTGGTAAGGATCCAACTCCTCAGGTAGCATTAATATGTTGGAGTTGATGAATAAATACTACAAATGAGTATGAAGGGGTAGATAAAGATGGTGGTTGGTAATATACATGCTACTTCAGATGCAGCTACTGCCATGTTGCAGAGTTATTAAAAAACTACAACAGGTGGTTGCCTACAGCCACAGCCATTAGTTCCAGTAGGTTTTTTTTTGACCCAGTGCTAATTAGACAGTGATTATTTGCTTTTTTAGTTATTTCTTGATATTACAAATAAGATTAGTTGCATATTATGTGTACAAGTTTAATGACGGCAAAGTTTGATCCTGCAACAGATTATTTATTTCCATGATTTTGTATGTCTATCTTTACATGCGCCATAGCACATACATGTACACACACACACATACACACATACAGATGCTAAATGTCAACAAGCATTAGCACTCGTCTTTGTCTTCGTGTCCCTTTCGATGCTAATGAGCTATCCAGCAGTGAGGTGAGCTGTGTGAAATGTGGGCGATAGCAAAAAGATTGTACATCCCATCAGCGACATTTTTGATTGTGAGGCAGCGGGAAGAGGAGCTGCATGTCTCTCGCTCTGCAGTGTGCAATTAGCGCTGCCATCTGTATGCTGTGGGCCGAGAAGATAGCGCAGGAGGAGCACGACTGTCCGGCTTCATTTACACTCAGATCATTACTTTGGCCTATTCCAAGCCTATTTTTCCCTCTACATCCTCTGTTCTGCCCTCCTCCTCTATCCAGCCCACTCGGAAAAATGTTCTCTCAGATTGAGCCATCTGTTGTCTGTCATCACCCTTCCTTCTTCTGTCTGTAAGTGTCTCAGTTATACACTTGAAGCAGACATTTCCTTGGGGCGCCACGGCCAGTAGCGATGGACTCTCAGAGGGGAAGTCTGAATGATGGGCTTGTTAACAGGGTCACTGATAATTCTGCTAATTAGCTGCTGTATCACCTTGAGCTGCCATCTCAGGCAGCAGCGGGAGAAGACACTTTTAGGAACGTTTAGCTACAAAGGTGTCCATCAATCTATTTTCTATGACGCTTATCCTCACTTGGGTCGCGGATATGCTGGAGCCTATCCCAGCAGACTTCGGGCGAGAGGCGGGGTACACCCTGGACTGGTCGCCAGCCAATCCCAGGGCACATATAGACAAACAACCATTCACACTCACAATTTTGAAATGCTTTTTGGAATGTGGGAGGAAGTTCCGATTTCATACCGAGTAAAATTCAGGCTGGTATCAGCAATACCGATACTTTGTGCAAATGCACCTCATGTAAAAAGTAGTGTATTTCAAATCCTGGAATAATTGATTTATTTTCTATACCGCTTATCCTCAAGGGTCCCGGGCGTGCTGTAGCCTATCCCAGCTGTCTTCAGGCGAGAGGTGGGGTACACCCTGGACTGGTCGCCAGCCAATCACAGGGCACATATAGACAAACAACCATTCACATTCACATTCATACCTATGGACAATTAGGAGTCGCCAATTAACCTAGCATGTTTTTGGAATGTGGGAGGAAACGTCACACAGAGAATCGAACCCGGGTCTTCCCGATCTCCACTACAAAACACGACACAGGAGCACACGTATTTTGAGTTTAACTTCAATTTTTTAAAAAAGAGACATTTATTATCTAGATTAATGAGTGATTGTGCCAAGAACACTACATGAGTTTAGAAGGTCCGCCATTATGCAAAAGTGCCTTTTTAATGATGTTGTAACAGCAATATGTGTCCCCACAGACGGTTTATGCGCATCAAAGGTTAGAAAAATCATCTCTCTCATGAAGGAAAACTCTCCTTCCTCACGGGCGTGAAACCGTCTCTGACCCACCCCGAGCTGGATGAGGCGCTCACCCTGCATACATCTGCCACTTCATGAAGAGCAGCTTCATAAAACAAACAAAAAAAGCCTTGTTACACATTTGAAAAAAAAAGCCCAGCTAACTATCCGTCAGTCAGATACAGATGACAGAGTTTTAAATTTGATTTATCTGTTTTTCTTCAGGGGCTGCACGGTGAACAAGTGGTTAATACGCAGGCCACACAGCAAGGGAACACAAGTTCAATTTCACCCTCTGCCATCTCTGTGTGGAGTTTGCATGTTCTCCCCGTGCATGCGTGAGTTTTCTCCGGGTACTCCGGTTTCCTCCCACATTCCAAAAACATGCTAGGTTAATTGGTGACTCCAAATTGTCCATAGGTATGAATGTGAGTGTGAATGGTTGTTTGTCTATATGTGCCCTGTGATTGGCTGGTGACCAGTCCAGGGTGTACCTCGCCTCTTGCCTGGAGACAGCTGGGATAGGCTCCAGCACCCCTGCGACCTTCGTGAGGATAAGTGGTAGAAAATGAATGAATGTTTTTCCTCAGTAAAATAGGCGAACCTAGCATGGTGCAGATGTTAAAGGGGCCTATTTTGCTTTTTTTACCCTTTTTTTTAACGATTTGGATTGGAACTAATGGCTTCCAGGAAAATGTTTTCAAGTTTGAACTTTCCTAAAGAGGCAAACATTAGGCAGAAGTGAGTCATGTGTCAGTAGCTCATGAGCTACCAGTAGCTCCTAACCACTTTTCAAGTAGCTCTCCAAAAGGTTTAAAAGTGGGGTTCGTCAGTAATCCAGAAGTGTGACCAATCACAGTGGAGGCAGGCCATGGATGGAATAAATTAAAACAGACCATTTTGTAAAGCCAAGGAAATACAGCTGGGATAGGTGCAGATTCTGGAAGATCTAAAACTCTTTTTGTGCGGGTTATCGTGTGTAGCCGCTCGATTGGAGTGGTATTGTTATATTCTTGTGTTAAACGATGCCAAAGTTTCAGATAATGAGGTTTTCGCATTTGGAAGTAAGCCCTGAAAGAAATTTGGGATGGCTCAAAAAGCTCGGTTTCAAAAGGCGTGGTAAAACTGCTTCTTTGTGATGTCACAGAGGGACAGAGTAAGAGAGAGAGAGAGAGAAAGTCTCACGGAAATTCACTTCAAGACAAGTTGAAAGAACTCGGCATTCTGGCAATTAATCAAGTTGCTATTTGTTTAATTAGCTGTCAATTGTAAGAAATTGGCTTTAAAAAAATTCTGTGTTAACCTGCAGCCATCATTCCTGATTAATCTCCTAAGGAACACAACTAAATCCGAATGCATTGGGTAATATTGCACAAACAATTAGCATGGCTGTGGGTCACGGGAAGGCGATGCTAGCTGAGGAATTTTTGCCTGGGATTCACAAGACATGTCAAGTGTCCACTTTAAGTGTGATCAACTCAGCGGTGTTTAACTGTGATACCAGCAATGCTAATTACCTCTTACTAATTAGGGAATAAATACTAGCGAGGAGATCTAATTAGAAGAACTCTAATTATTGCATTAATTGACTTTAAGTTAATCAAATTTCATGTGATAATTGGAGGAATCTAGGGAGGCTTGGACAAAGTTGATCTTGTGCTAAAGAAGTAAACTAAAGACAAACATTCGTGGGTATATAAAAAAAAAATTCTTTTTTTCCTGTTTTTAATGTTTGGGAGCTTGCCTGCTACCTTTTCATCAAGCAGGCCCCAGAGAGCATCCCTCCCAATGAGTGCGGTTTCATCTTAATAAAAAACCAAAAACACAGAAATAGTAGAAAAGGATGGAAATGCACAAATGAGGGGAGCGGAGGCACATATCTGAGAGCTGGCTGAACCTTTGTTCTGAAGGGAAAAAAAAACATTCAACTTAAAAAAAGGAAGAGAAGATAAAAAGCCTTCTTCAGATGGGATCTGGGTCAGAGTGAGTTGTGTGTTGCAGCGCTGAGTGTATCGCCGTGCGGTTTCTATCCATCTCTGGTTAGGCGGCTCCATGACTTCCCCTGAGCATCACTGCAGAGACTCTACGGTAATACACAAACAGAAGTCAGGATTAAAATGCACATACATATGCAAAAGTCCTGGCCCGTGAGATATGCTCCCTTCGCCAGCCAATGAGGCAAGCGGCCATTTCGGGTTAAGAGACTGCCAAACGGGGCCAGCTGACGGCGAGACTTTACCCGCCAAACAATCTGCTCGGACTCTGCAACGGCCAGGCGTGTTGAACCTCAAAATACCACAAGAGGGATCCTCGAGTCCAGCTACAGATGAGTGGTGATAAAGTCACCACTCATAATGCCAAGAAAACATTAACGCAATAACACGAGTTCCTCTCCAAAGTGGAGCAAACACGTGAGGGAAATTATTATTATTATTATTATTATTATTACACTATCAGTTCAATTATGAACACTATATCAATGTGCATGAATTCTACCATTGGCTTTTTCCTTCCTTCCATCCCTCCCCCGACATAGCGGCGTCAGGGAAGGTAGCCGCTTTGACTGACAGCCCGATTTACCGTTCCTGTTCCTCTCCAGCAAGCCGAGAAATTTAGATCTACATTGGCTGTGCTAATGTCAATCAGGCTTCTTCAGTTGCTGTTGGCAGCACTGTGGCGGCCCGTGAACGCCGTCCTGAGAGTTTGTGTCAGCATGTGTGCAAGTGAATTAAGTGAGCCCACGTTTTTTTTTCTACGCCTACAAAAATGAGTGTGGTGACCTGTGAAGGGGTACTACAGTTTCCTCGTAGTGCAGAGCGTAGAACACTCTTTGGGGGGGTTGCCGCTAATCTAATACTACTCACGGATGCTGATGTCAGGTAAGGAACTTTACTCAATAATCATCACCCTCTTCAAACTCTTAATGAAGAACTTCAGGTTGTATTTAAATGGGACCTATTATGCTAATTTTTCGACTCCTATAGAGCAGCTACACACAATAACCTGCACAGCAAACATTATAGATATTCCAGAATCTGCACTTATTCCAGCTGTATTTCCTCGGGATTTGTGCTTCCCACCAAAATGGTTTGTATTAATTTGTTCCACCCGGGTACGCACACTTATCTGTGATTGGTCACACTCTCAAACTACTTCCTGACTACTGCGAATAACACGTTTAGTGGGTATAGGAGTTTAGGTAATAAATAAATAATAAATAGGAACTCAAAAGAGTAGGCACCGCTGGTGCTCCTCCAAACTCGCCTGCCTGAGGAGGAGCACTTATTGTCGGACACACTTTGTCAGGAGCATTGCTGCTGCTGTGGAGCTCAGGAGAACAGGGATGCAAAGGCGCTGCATCGACTTAACCTGCCCAAGGAGGAGCACTCATTGTCGGACACACTTTGTCAGAAGAACCGCTGGTGTCATGGACCTCAGTAGTCAGACGTGAGGTCGCCGCGTTTAGGAACTGCAGACAATCTTGCCACAACATCGAAGGTTTTTTTTTTTGCGTAAATCAAGAACTGTGGTTCTCTCCACCTCTGTGGACCCCCCCAACCCCCCACCCCCCGACGAGAGCACAATGCTTCGGACTTCAGCAACAGTTTGGTGGATATTTCCCGCTCATGTTCACAAAAACAGAGCTTGGAGAAGGGCGAGGAAAGCGGAGCTTAGGGGAGGGCAGGCACGCCCATAAAGAAGGCTGCTACTCTGTGACATCACAAAAGAAATGTTTTGCAAAGCCTTCTGAAACCGAGCGTTTTGAGCCATCCCAAACTTCTTTCAGGGCTCATTTCCAAATGTGCAATCATTATCTGAAACGTTGGCATTGTTTAACGAGCTTGTCTGTTTTGGTTTTTTTTGTTTTTACAAAGCTTTGCTCCGTTATTTGGTTGGTCTCATCATACTATGAACAGGTAGTATGATAATATTTTGATACTCTACATAGTAATATGGTAAGAATTCACGAAAAATCCCAATGCAGCGCATGTAGATAAGTGATATTAAGAGCTCCAGGCTTTATGCTAAGATTACCTCTAAGGGAATTTGTCTTATTGCCACCACAATTGAACCGTTTTCTTCTTTTATGATGAATTGTGTCGATTAAGATGGCCTACCTAATCTTACAGACCCTGTGAATTTCTTAAACAAGGTGTATCAGATAAGTTTAGTCATTTTTTGAGGAGGCTGTTTCTGCGAGAATGTGGCCTGAGGCGTCCCAAAAGAGATCTCAGCTCAAGGTATCTGCTGCATCTGTGCCTCGCTGGTGGGAAGGATGTCGGTGTCATACTGTATATGGCGTTATCAGCAGGGCCGCTCCTCGCTTATCTCTTATATCTCTTGTTCCTGGCGTAAACAAAAGGCTCTTTGAACAACAAAAAAAAAGGGCCGGAGGGCAAAAAAAAAGAAAAACATGGCAGCATCGACTACTCCCATTTCTGTTTTCTTCTCACTTGCTTGGCACAATGAGGAGATATTTGTTCAAAAGGGCCTTTGTGGTGGGCGACCACAGGTTGGGACGTTGCCTTCACTGCTTGATTTTTAGCTCTGATAATAAGTCATGAGCGGTGAAATGGTCCAATAAAAAGACAAGGACACGTACTCACAAATCCTTCACAAGAGTTTGTACACGTGCTTAAAGACTTCTGCCTTCATTAACCTCTGAGTGATCACAGTGAGGAGAAAAAAAAAGGGGGGGGGCTATGATAATATCCCAACAATGACACACTCACGGGTCAGGACCCCTGTGATCCCTGAGAGGGGACAATATCTCATTAAGAGACAAAAAGCCTTTGGGACACGAATGCAATTTGGCTGGCCTTCGGCTCACAGGAAGCAATTAAAACATTAGCTTAAATCGCAGCAGCACCAAGCCGCCATGACAGTTGAGAGGCGCCATAAGGGACTAATCACAAGGAGAGACATAATTAGCATTAGGTCAAAAAATATTGGCTGCTGTGGCTGTAGGCAACCTCCTGATGAAGTTTGTTTTGATTAAATATACACAAGATGGCATGGACTGCACTGCATTTGAAGTATCATGAGTGGTCAGCTTCCAGCATCTTTATCTACCTCCGCATGCATGAGGGGATCACAATAGATGAAAATATGAGCTGGAAAGCGCATATTGCAAATATACATCATAATGTGGCCAGAAATATTTTAATATTGAACAAAGCAAAATTTGTTCTCAATCAGAAATCACTACACACTCTTTATTGCTCTCTGGTTCTGCCATATTTTACTTATTGTGTGGAAATAATAACTATAAAAGCAATCTTCACTCGCTAAATAAGTACTGTACTGTAAAAAAGGTCAGTAAGGATAATTCATAATGCCGCCTACAGAGAACATACTAACTCCTTATTTCTAAAATCACAATCACAATACTTAAACTTGCTGATATAGTTCATCTTCAAACAGCTAAAATAATGCATAAGGCTAAAAATAACCAATTACCTAAAAATGTCATCCAATACTTCTCTACAAGAGAGGAGAAATATGATCTCACGGAAGAACTAAATTTGCAACACTAGGACTACGTTAAAAAGCCACAGCATTTCAGAATGTGGAATCAAACTATTGAATGGATTGAGTAAGGACCTCAAACAATGCACAATGATGAGCCAATTCAAGAAACAATACAAGCAGTTGATGTTTGCTAAATACAAGGATGAAGAGTCTTGAACCAGTCATGATGTGCTATACATATCACTATATTGACACTTACTATGGTACCCATTATGTCATTGGATGGTCATATCACCTCGTACTTTGGTACGAGGTGCATTATTAAAAAACAAAAACCTTAAACTGTATTATGGAAAGCAGGAAGTGAACAAATGTAACAGTTACTGATTGTAAAAGTAACAGATGGAGGGGTAGGATTTAATAAGCTTTGCTTCTTCCTACTCCTTTTGGACATGTGGAACTGTGAACTGATTATGTGATGCATTCAATTGTAATCTGATGCATGTTCAAATGAAATAAAACCATTACCATTACCAAATTTTGCTACTCAGTTGGTTACGCTCATGAGACAAACACTCATCAGCGGCATTAATGCTGGCTGACATGTTTGTTCCTTATCAATCATAGCATTGGTTCTGTTGCTGCTGTGTTGTGAAATATACCTGTCAATGAATGATCGGCTATGATATCCTTTCCACTTTCTCATGCACTCCAAATCATTATTATAGTTAAAACATTTCAAATTCCACATAAGCTTAAGGTTGTTTTTTTCTCCTGAAAAATAACACATT
Source organism: Doryrhamphus excisus (assembly GCF_037039965.1). Taxonomy (NCBI): domain Eukaryota; kingdom Metazoa; phylum Chordata; class Actinopteri; order Syngnathiformes; family Syngnathidae; genus Doryrhamphus; species Doryrhamphus excisus. The sequence goes on along the minus strand of NC_136368.1, from coordinate 15,815,743 downwards.
TTTGTCAACAAATGCCTGCATAATCCACATATTTTCATAACAGAATTTTTTGCATAAGCCATTTGGAAACGAGTCCAAAAAATGTCATTAGTCATGATTGTATACTTTGATAGCGCTCTTATTACCAGATCCAAATCAGAAGTGTTTTGGGGAAAACATGAGGAAGTTCTTGATTCCCTGACAAAACCACAAAGCTAACCAACCCACCAGAGAGACTGCAGACGTCCTGCTGGATTGACAGGAAAATGAGCTCAAATATGCTGAGTCGGCAGTGCACTTCCCAGAGCAATGTCGCGCAGCGGTCATTTAATGACAGTTCAGCGGCGTGAGTCGCTACCCTTTGACCTCTGTGTGGCATAAATGGAGGCGATTCCCAATGAATCCAGTTGGCCGACTACACTTGTTTGGGAAACATCAAAGCAGGCTGCGTAAATCAAGGCTAGAGGGTTTATTTTATCGTAATGGTGCATTAGAGGCTGTTAATGTTGACCTGGAGTGGTGATGGCAGCTGGCATCAGCAGGAACACAGTATAACACATAATATAGAAACTAAATAAGATGGATTATCTCACAACATCAGATGTGTGTAACCACTCAAAATAACAAAAACTACAAAAAACAAAGCTATTTTCTATGCCGCTTATCCTCAGTAGTGTCGTGGGTATGCTGGAGCCTATCCTAGTCATCCCTGGGCAAGAGGCGGGGTACACCCTGGACTGGTCGACAGCCAATCACAGGACAAATATAGACAAACAACCATTCACACTCACATTCATACCTATGGACCATTTGGAATCACACCAATTAACCTTATGTGGGAGGAAACCAGAGTACCCAGAGAATCGAACCCAGGTCTCCTGACTGTGTGGCCTCCATGCTAACCACTTTTTCACCATGTGGCCCAGAATGCTTAATATTAACTCAAAACAAGGTGCGTAACATTCATTCATTCATTCATTCATTTTCTATCGTTTTTCCTCACGAGGGTCGCGGGGGTGCTGGAGCCTATCCCAGCTGTCTTCGGGCGAGAGGCGGGGTACACCCTGGACTGGTTGCCAGCCAATCACAGGACACATATAGACAAACAACCATTCACACTCACATTCATACCTATGGACAATTTGGAGTTGACAATTAACCTTATGTCGGAGGAAACCAGAGTACCCGGAGAATTGAACCCAGGTCTCCTGACTGTGTGGCCTACATGCTAACCACTTTTTCACCATGCGGCCAAGAATGCTTATTATTAACTCAAAACAAAGTGCCTAACAGGGAAGTGAAATAGGAAGTTTTTGTGCCCCTACTTCAAATCACATTAAAAACATATTTTTAGGCTATTTTTTGGGCTATTTTTAGATATTATTGTATGTTTTGTGGTCCTATGTAAATAAAATACATCTCTTGTTATTACATTATATTGCCCAGTCACATTTTTTTTACTTTCTCTTTTCTGCCCTGTGATTGGCTAGCAACCAGTCCAGGGTGTACCCTGCCTCTCGCCCGAAGACAGCTGGGATAGGCTCCAGCACCCCCGCGACCCTTGTGAGGATAAGCGGTAGAAAATGAATGAATGAATGAATGGCAAAAGAATCGCCTGCTTTATACAGTTCAAGGTTATAGCGCCCCCTATTGAAATGGCATGCACGATGATATACCCAAACGTCATGTATCACCCACCAAATCTATCTTGACGCACAAAAAAGTAAAAGTGTCTTGCGTATGTGTTTTTTGTCCCTAACAGTAATTAATTAGCACTCAGAGAAGGTCACAGCGTTTGTAGGGGAACAATGGCCGCAAAGTTGCTGTGTAGGTCAACACAAGCGAAAGTAGCCAAACAAAGCAAGGCACTAATCAGCTGCATTGTTATTCCAGAAATAAATAAGAAAAAAGTCGCCCCCTCTCTCCGCTTTTACATAGGCAAATGTCTTCTAACGCGAGGAGAGATAATACACTCACTGCTGTGGGGGTCAGTAATATCCAGTGTGGAGTGGCAGTGATGAATGAGATTCTAGGGCGCTGTGGAGGTGTATTGAGTGCGAGGTAAGAAAGAAAAGGAGCGTCTGAATGGAAGAAGGCAGCTGGGTGATTAAGCAAAGGTTATGGGGGGGAAGAAGTTCCTGCAAACATTATTGCTGGGCTGCTTTGAATGAAGGAACCTTTACGATCCCCAGTAACAGACAGTGTTTTTTACTCCTTTTTTTTTTTATTCATTTGCAGTATATATAAAAAGATCTTATTGATCCACATAGCTGCAATAAATAGCACTCACTTGATTTAAACTTGCTCATGAACAAAGACCAACACTAACGCTGTTTTAAACATTTAGCAGTAAGTCCAGGCCCTAGAATAATAATGGCCCCCATTAATTGCTTTGTCATTTATTTAAGCAGTAACTCAGTGAAGTGCATTTACTTTTAATTGTTTAACATATTTATTGCTCTTCCCATTTTTATACAATTGTCCATAAGGTATGAATGTGAGTGTGAATGGTTGTGCCCTGTGATTGGCTGGCGACCACTCCAGGGTGTACCCCGCCTCTCGCCCGACGTCGGCTGGGATAGGCTCCAGCATACCCACGAGTCTACTGAGTATAAGTGGCATAAAAATGGATGGATTGATATTAACGCGCATTTTGTTCTGTGTCCTTGTGGTGTATTAGAGCGATGTATTGTATCTGTTGTATTCTTTTAAAATTACAATTTTAAAACCATATTTGGCTGCACGGCGGTCGAGTGGTTAGCGCGCAGATCTCACAGCTAGGAGACCAGGGTTCAATTTCACCCTCGGCCATCTCTGTGTGGAGTTTGCATGTTCTCCCCGTGCATGCGTGGGTTTTCTCCGGGTACTCCGGTTTCCTCCCACATTCCAAAAACATGCTAGGTTAATTGGCGACTCCAAATTGTCCATAGGTATGAATGTGAGTGTGAATGGTTGTTTGTCTATATGTGCCCTGTGATTGATTGGCTGGCCACCAGTCCAGGGTGTACCCCGCCTCTCACCCAAAGACAGCTGGGATAGGCTTCAGCACCCCCCCACGACCCCCGTGAGGATAAGTGGTAGAAAATGAATGAATGAATTGATTTGGATGAAATTTTTGGAATATGGAAGAACTGATTACATTTTGGGGGAGATCGGAATCACCGTCTGGTTCCAGGATTTTTTAAAAATAAGTCTTTAACATTGCAAGATAGGACAATTTTCGTCATTCGTCATTTTGGCAACTCCACAAAAAATGATCAGATCACTTGGATAAAAAATACACAACAAGTTAAACTCAAAACACATGTGCTCCTGTGTCGTGTTTTGTAGTGGACGAGTGGTTAGCATGTAGGCCCCACAGTCAGGAGATTGGGAAGACCTGGGTTCGATTCTTTGTGTGAAGTTTGCATGTTCTCCCGTGCACACGTGTCTTTTCGGTTTCCTCCCACATTCCAAAAACATGCTAGGTTAATTGGTGACTCCAAATTGTCCATAGGTATGAATGTGAGTGTGAATGGTTGTTTGTCTACATGTGTCCTGTGATTTGCTGGTGACCAGTCCAGGGTGTACCCCGCCTCTCGCCTTAAGACAGCTGGGATAGGCTCCAGCATGTGGATAAGGGATAAGTGGTATAAAAAATGCCTGGATGGATGGATGGACTATTGTCGGTGCTATGCTGGAGCGGAGACAATTGGACACACCTGCACCTCATCAGGCTGCCTTCTACTTAGACTGAGTAGAGGCAGCTGTGAGACGCTGGTTTTTCACTTCCAGAGCTGGCATCTCCACATCAGGGTTTCTCCATTTGTCCCTGTCCACCTTATTAGTCGACCTCTTTCTGCATTAGTGACCTTTTTTTCCCTGGAGCGCTGCTAGCTGTGGCCTCCGCCGCCCTTAGTTGCTTTTTGTGGCTACCTCTGTTTATTGTTTACCATTTGGGACATTAAAGACTGTTTATTGCTCCTCCTGCCTCTGTAGTCTGTGGTCCGTCACACCACACCATAACAATCGTTTTTTTTTTTGTTAAACATGTAGTATTGTGATAATTCCTTACAAATAAAATGTATAATAATTTTTGCTGCAGCAGTAATATTTGTAAATATCTTGTAGTGGCCGTCGCCGTCGCCACAGCAAATCAATCTCTTCCATCCAACCCTGTCTTCTACATCTGACTCTCTCACACCAACTACCCTCATGTCCTCCTTCACTACATCCATAAACCTCCTCTTTGGTCTTCCTCAACGCCTCCTACCTGGCAGCATCCTTCTACCAATATATTCACTATCTCTCCTCTGGACATGTCCCAACCATCTCTGTGACTTTATCTCCAAGGCTTCTAACATGTAATGTCCCACTGATGTGCTCCTTCCTGATCCTATCCATCCTGGTCACTCCCGATAAGAACCTCAGCATCCACATCTCTGCTACCTCCAGTTCTGCTTCCTGTCTTTTCCTCAGTGGCACCATTTCTACATCAAACAATATGGCTGGTCCCACCACAGTTTTGTATACTTTTCCTTTCATTTTAGCTGAAACTCTTCTATCACACATCACGCCTGACACTTTTCTCCACCCGTTCCATCCTTCCTGGACACGCTTCTTCACCTCCTTTTCACAATCTCCATTGTTCTGAAATGTTGACACCAAGTACTTACAATTCTCCAACTTCTGTATCTCTTCTCCCTGTAACCTCACTCTTCCACTTGGGTCCCTCTCATCTATATATACACTATAATTTTTACTATAATAATTTCATTTTTTTTCATAGGATATGTATGGCTTTTTTGGGAGTATTTTTAAGGTGCCTAAGAAATTTTTGAAGTAATTTTTTTCTTAGTACTTGTATTATATACAACATTTGTAGTTAAAAAAACATTTTAGTAAAATGTAATTTATGAGTAAAAATAATATATGTACGTTATCTAAATATTGATAAAAGATTAAATTATTGTACATGTGACTTGACAAAAAAATGATAATGCTCAGGTTTGATTAACACCGTCAGAGAAAAAGTATACTCTCAGTATGTTATACTGTAGTGTTTTTTCACACCACTGAAAATAAAACCACAGTACTACACAATGAAGTATAACCAATGGAATACAACGTTGACCAGCAGGTAGAAGTGTCATTGCTTAAGCAAATTACCTCCCAATTTGCTGCGTTGCATAAAGCATAGTACAAAACGAGGATGGCCTCATATGTTGGCATATTTAAGAAGACGTGACAGACATGTGGTACATCTGAGTGGCACACTTATGTCACTTTACACTTAAAAGTACAGCTCCTCTCAAGTTGACCTGCTGGCTATTCTGAGCATGAGTAAGATCACCTTGTTCCCTCTATAAATGGCTGCCTTGTAATGAGTCTGATGACACCAGGCAGAAATACTTCACTTCATTTCCTTCAGTCAAATATACACAGCCATGTCTACTAGCACGTACAGTTGTCCCTTGTTTACAGCGGTTAATTGGTTCAAGGCCCGACCGTGTTAAATTAATTTCCACAACATAGAATTAAATGAAATACTGAAAAGCTCCTTAAGAAGCAACAGTGGAAAATGTACTAATTTTTCTAAAGGTTTTACAATTTTCAGCATACGGTGGATATCATTCTTTACTTCATTTCTGGTGGGTACAAGGACATCTCAGTTCCAAAAGAAAACCTGTCATGGCACTGTTCCTTATTGTCCAAGGGACCAAACCCCTGCCTGTTCCCAGTGTTGTGAGTAAGTGCTAGCTATTCTATTTCAAACAGCTGGAGGCGTTACAATCCCGCTTATATTCATACCTCTTGTCACCCCCCCCCCCCCCCCCCTCCATGCTGTTACAATACATTAAATTCTCTATGACGCTAAAGTACACTGAAACATGTCCCCATTGCATCCTACATACACATGTATACAGTAGCCGAGTGGTTAGCGCGCAGACCTCACAGCAAGGAGACCAGGGTTCAATTCCACCAATTCCATGTCTGTGTGGAGTTTGCATGTTCTGCCTGTGCATGCATGGGTTTTCTCCGGGTACTCCGGTTTCCTCCCACATTCCAAAAACATGCTAGGTTAATTGGTGACTCCAAATTGTCCATAGGTATGAATGTGAGTGTGAATGGTTGTTTGTCTATATGTGCCCTGTGATTGGCTGGCGACCAGTCCAGGGTGTACCCCGCCTCTCGCCCAAAGACAGCTGGGATAGGCTCCAGCACCCCGGCAACCCTCGTGAGGAAAAGCGGTAGAAAATGAATGAATGAATGAATACTCACAAAGGAGTAGCAATAAGTGGATACCTGAAATATCTAGATCAGGGGTCTCAAACTCAATTTACCTGGGGGCCACTGGGGCTAGGGTCTGGGCAAGGCTGGGCCGCATCAGATTTTCCAAAAAAAAGAAAACGCATTTATTAAAAACAGAAACTTTTTCAGTGCTTTGGTTCCGATATTCTACAATAAAAGCTCTGATAAAACATTCCACTGTTCTCTAATATCTTAATTTTTATTTTTCGGCACAAATTAAGATGAAAAATAAATAAACAAATCAAGAATAAAGAAAATCAATCAGTAATAAATAAATATAATAATAATAATAAAACTGCAAATAATAAAAACTTAAGAAACCACATATAGTTATAGGTGGGTAGACAAATTATTTTTTTCAGATTAAAATGAACAAAGCATTATTAGAGCCCTGTAGACATGACAAAACACGACTATAGTCACATTTATACTCTTTTTATTTACAACATATTGCGCAACTGCAGAGTCTTGAGACACATGCTAACTCGCAAACTAGAGAGCTAGCGACCTAAACGGTAGCCTTCAAGTTATTTCCTTTAAACTTAAATAGCCAAAAACTTACCACTTCCACACAGATAGGGAGGATAACTATTAACAGTTATTTAACCTTTAACATGAACATTAATCAAACGTAGTAATTTGATACCATACAGCATCCATATCAAACTTGCGCCGGCCGTACTAACATTCAACTTTCATATCAAGGCCGGGGCCTCAAACTAGTGTCCTGCGGGCCACATTTGGCCCGCGGGCCGTGTGTTTGAGACCCCTGATCTAGATGGCCGGTGGTGTGGCAGGACTCCAAATACTGTAGCTCTGAATTTCAGTTCACCTCCTACCAATACAAAATACTAGCAAGCCATTACTCTCCACTCTCAAGACTAACACTAATAATTCCCCATCACGCAATAGCAGTTAGATTTAAAAGTGAAGTTGAACAACAATTAGTGTAACTAATGTAGAGCTACAGTTGTTTGTAAATAATTATTAGTGTAGGCAGACAACACAATCAATACATGCTCTGATCGATGTACAAATTATTCTAGGAAACTGACCCTCACCTTTCTTAAGGGCTAACTTGTTTGCGCCCCCTGGTTGTTACGTTTAAAGACGCCTCGGCGCTTGTAAGCACTTCCCGTCGATGCGTTGTCTCTGCTGCTGGCGTGCGGCGCAAACAGCAGTCCATTAGCCAAACGCCAATAAGGCCCGTGTAGCGTGACGGCGTGTTCTTCAACAAATTAGAGCCCTAAAGACAACTGCAATATTATTATTTTCTACCCTCCAACGTGTGTTCATTAATCTTCATTTGCACTTGATAAGTGTGGCAATCAAATGAAATCATATCATATCTTTGGGGAAGACGAGGGCCTCCGGCGAATACGCCATCTAGGCGCATCGCTATCTGAATACAACTATTTAAAAAACGACTTTAGATTAATTTTGTCTTATTAGCGGCTAAATATATCTCACTGAAAGTCATTAGCGGCAACAAACAACAAACACATCGTAGATGAAATGCGTCGGCAGCGAGCGTAATCAAGACCTCTGAATAATGGAAGAACAATACATTGTGCTGTGGCCGTGGTTGGATTATGCAAACATGCCAAATCTATTATGCTCTCTGTGAGATGAGAGGCCTCGCTGGGTAATTAGAAGGTATGTGCTCAGGGCCCAGCTCCGTTGCTTTAAATCACTGTAATTGCCCCTGATCTCCTTTTAAGACATCACCGCTCATTCCGCTGTAATTAGCCGCACATCTGCTGGGGCGCACGGGCCTGTGACATCACTGCACTTTGAATAGCATTACACTTTGGTTACTTTTTAACATGCAAATAACCTCATTTCCTCTTTTTTGATATGACTATACTGTATGTTATGCTTATTTGGCCTTTTTGGTTGTCAGTATAGCGTTGGTTTTAACGATTATTGTATGAAACCTGGCCATGTTTGTTTGTATATTATTATTTATCCAATTTCATGGTCTCCTCTTGATTATTCTCTGGTTTGTTAAATTTAGTTTTTATTATGTATTTTATTTTCATTTTGTGCTATAGAAATAAGTGGAATTGAATTGAATTGGATAATAGATTTTCATTTACCCTCAGAATCAATTTGGTCCCATTGACTCTCATTATAATCACACATTTTTAATATACTTTTTTCTGAAAATAATACCTAATAAATCTAAGCCCTCATGCCTACCTAAGGAGAGAACATAATTGAGATGAGATGGGCATCTTAACCACCAGGGGGAGCAAGCAGCTTCATCCCATAAAGTTTCAATGAAAGCTTCTTTCATTCTCTTAAAGGGGAATTGCACTCATTCATTCATTCATTCATTTTCTACGGCTTTTCCTCACAAGGGTCGCGGGGGTGCTGGAGCCTATCCCAGCTGTCTACGGGCGAGAGGCGGGGTAAACCCTGGACTGGTGGCCAGCCAATCACAGGGCACAAACAACCATTCACACTCACATTCATACCTATGGACAATTTGGAGTGGCTAATTAACCTAGCATGTTTTTGGAATGTGGGAGGAAGGAATTGCACTTTTTAAAAAAAAAATTCCCATCATTCACAATCCTTATGTGAAACATAAGCACATTTTTCTTTCCATTTTCTGTGCATTCTAGTGCAAGAAAATGAGTTAATATGAGCTAGCTGACAATGGACGTCACGGCAAATATTTTGACACTCTAGCCCTCACAAAAACGGTGTCCCATTTACATAATTGACTTGTATATTAACCAGGATACATCAATATCGCTATTGTAGCAGCTAACATGAAAAGCTATTTCAATCTGGCAGATGAATTCAACGCTTTGCTAATCGCTAGTCTCTGCATCATTCACAGACAAAAGAGTGGATATCTAGCTCTGATGATTGATAGCTCTGATGATCCGGTGATTGGCTGGCGACCAGTCCAGGGTGTACCCCGTCTCTCGCCCGAAGACAGCTGGGATAGGCTCCAGCACCCCCCACAACCCTCGTGAGGATAAGTGGTAGAAAATGAATGACAAAACACGACTATAGTCACATTTATACTCTTTTTATTTACAACATACAGTGAAGAAAATAAGTATTTGAACACCCTGCTATTTTGCTATTTCTCCCACTTAGAAATCATGGAGGGGTCTGAAATTTTCATCGTAGGTGCATGTCCACTGTGAGAGAGATAAACTAAAAAGAAAAATCCAGAAATCACAATGCATGATTTTTTAACAATTTATTTGTGTGATACAGCTGCTAATAAGTATTTGAACACCTGAGAAAATGAATGTTAATATTTGGTACAGTAGCCTTTGTTTGCTATTACAGAGGTCAAACGTTTCCTGTAGTTTTTCACCAGGTTTGCACACACTGCAGGAGGGATCTTGGCCCACTCCTCCACACAGATCTTCTCTAGATCAGTCAGGTTTCTGGGCTGTCGCTGAGAAACACGGAGTTTGAGCTCCCTCCAAAGATTTTCGATTGGGTTCAGGTCTGGAGACTGGCTGGGCCATGCTAGAACCTTGATATGCTTCTTACGGAGCCACTCCTTGGTTTTCCTGGCTGTGTGCTTCGGGTCGTTGTCGTGTTGGAAGACCCAGCCACGACCCATCTTCAATGCTCTGACAGAGGGAAGGAGGTTGTTCCCCAAAATCTCACAATACACGGCCCCAGTCATCCTCTCTTTAATGCAGTGCACTCGTCCTGTCCCATGTGCAGAAAAACACCCCCAAAGCATGATGCTACCACCCCCATGCTTCACAGTAGGGATGGTGTTCTTCGGATTGTACTCTTCATTCTTCTTCCTCCAAACACGCTTATTGGAATTATGACCAAAAAGTTCTATTTTGGTCTCATCTGACCATAAAACTTTCTCCCATGACTCCTCTGTATCATCCAAATGGTCATATGCAAACTTAAGACGGGCCTTGACATGTGCTGGTTTAAGCAGGGGAACCTTTCGTGCCATGCATGATTTCACATCATGACGTCTTAGTGTATTACCTACAGTAACCTTGGAAACGGTGGTCCCAGCTCTTTTCAGGTCATTGACCAAGTCCTGTCGTGTAGTTCTGGGCTGATTCCTCACCTTTCTTAGAATCATTGAGACCCCACGAGGTGATATCTTGCATGGGGCTCCACTCCGATTGAGATTGACCGTCATGTTTAGCTTCTTCCATTTTCTAATGATAGCTCCAACAGTGGACCTTTTTTCACCAAGCTGCTTGGTAATTGCTCCGTAGCCCTTTCCAGCCTTGTGGAGGTGTACAATTTTGTCTCTGGTGTCTTTGGACAGCTCTTTGGTCTTCGCCATGTTACAAGTTAAAGTCTTACTGATTGTATGGGGTGGACAGGTGTCTTTATGCAGCTAACGACCTCAAACAGGTGCATCTGATTCAGGATGATACATGGAGTGCAGGTGGACTTCTAATGGGCAGACTAACAGGTCTTTCAGGGTCAGAATTCTAGATGATACACAGGTGTTCAAATACTTATTTGCAGCTGTATCACACAAATAAATTGTTAAAAAATCATGCATTGTGATTTCTGGATTTTTCTTTTTAGTTTATCTCTCTCACAGTGGACATGCACCTACGATGAAAATTTCAGACCCCTCCATGATTTCTAAGTGGGAGAAATAGCAAAATAGCAGGGTGTTCAAATACTTATTTTCTTCACTGTATTACGTAACTGCAGGGTCTTGAGACACATGCTAACTCGCAAACTAGAGAGCTAGCGACCTAAACGGTAGCCTTCAAGTTATTTCCTTTAAACTTAAATAGCCAAAAACTTACCACTTCCACACGGATAGGGAGGATAACTATTATCAGTTATTTAACCTTTAACATGAACATTAATCAAACGTAATAATTTTTTCTGGGTACATGATACCATACAGCATCCATGTCAAACTTGCGCGGGCCGCACTAACATTCAACTTTCATATCAAGGCGGGGGCCTCAAACTAGTGTCCTGCGGGCCACATTTGGCCCGCGGGCCGCATGTTTGAGACCCCTGATCTACTGTATCTTTCTGTCTATGCAACTATTTACTGTCTGTCCATCCGTGCATTCATCCGCCTATCTGTCATTACATCAACTGTCTATCCGTCATCTGTACGTCCATTGATCCATTGACATTGTCTGTCTGTCCATCACCTAATTAATCCATCCACACATGCATCCATCCATCTCCAGTATCCGTCTTTCTGTCCCTCTGTCCTTCCATTTATCACCCATCCATCATCCATTTATTGCTCTGCTTATGCACCGTGTCCACTTTGTCTTTCTTTTTCAATCCAGCCACTCTACCCATCCATCCCGTATCTATGTGTCAATATGTCTGTCTATCATGGTATCATTCTGTAGGGTCTGTTTTGAACTCGGCTAAGCTTCACTAAAAGTGTCTCTTCACTCACCTGGTGCTGACCCTTAAAAGACGCCTGACTGCGTACGGGGCAAAACATCATTTATCCAAGTCCTGTCAGTTAGTTAGTCCCTCCTAAAAACCAAGGACACATTAGCAGCTTTGACATAACAGGATATTGATTTGGATCCTTGCCCAATAGAATAATGATCCTGTCTTTGCTTGATGTGGGTCCACTGATAAAAGTGTCTCTCTGAAGTCAGTGCCAGAAACCTGGAGGGGGTGGGGGGGGATCACATGAGGAGGTCAGGGGCACTCCGAGTCCCGTCAACCAGATGGAGGCTGTCTGCCAGAGAGATGGTCAGTCCCTTTGCGTCACAGCTTCACATCTCCACATTCGTCACCATGTCTCTTCCATGTCCATATGTGATATCAACCCTTGTCTCTTCTTCTACAACAGTCGCTTACCCCCCTCCTCTCCACCCCCCCCCCCCCCCAGACAGATGGCGAGACTCAGTCATTGCACCGTGAATCCTCCCAGGCGTAGCCATTCCTCCCGCCCCAGGGAACATATGTGCTGCTCCTCCAAGGGAGTGCAATATCTTGTTTACGCGCCAACTTTGACATCCCAAATATTTAGTGTGGGAACTTTTTTTTTTTTTATAACCAAGCATGACAGCACAAAGTCTTTTTCGATGGACGAGTTGTGTGTTAGCATATTATGCAAAAGTACTCAACTCATGATCACTTTCACTACTCCCAAGAGACTTGTGTTGAATCACCTTAGCATACTAACTCACTCGACTGAGTGCCGAGTGAGTTAGTATGCTTGTTTGTTTATTAGTATATTATGTGTGAATTGAGTTTTCTTATTTCACAACTACTCTTAGGATTGGTCAGATGCTTGTTTGCAATTTTGCCACTTTCTCCTCAATCACTTAAAGTCGGGGTCTCAAACACGCGGCCCGCGGGCCAAATGTGGCCCGCAGGACACTAGTTTGAGGCCCCCGCCTTGATATGAAAGTTTAATGTTAGTTTGATATGGATGCTGTATGGTATCATGTACCCAGAAAAAATTATTACGTTTGATTAATGTTCATGTTAAAGGTTAAATAACTGTTAATAGTTATCCTCCCTATCCGTGTGGAAGTGGTAAGTTTTTGGCTATTTAAGTTTAAAGGAAATAACTCGAAGGCTACCGTTTAGGTCGCTAGCTCTCTAGTTTGCGAGTTAGCATGTGTCTCAAGACCCTGCAGTTGCGCAATATGTTGTAAATAAAAAGAGTATAAATGTGACTATAGTCGTGTTTTGTCATGTCTACAGGGCTCTAATAATGCTTTGTTCATTTTAATCTGAAAAAAATAATTTGTCTACCCACCAACTATATGTGGTTTGTTAAGTTTTTATTATTTGCCGTTTTATTATTATTATTATTATATTTATTTATTTATTACTGATTGATTGATTTTCTTTATTCTTGATTTGTTTATTTATTTTTCATCTTATTTTGTGCCGAAAAATAAAAATTAAGATATTTGAGAACAGTGAAATGTTTTATCAGAGCTTTTATTGTAGAAAATTGGAACCAAAGCGAAGTTTAAAAAAAAAAAATGTTTTTAATAAATGCTTTTTTTTTTTTTTTTTGGAAAACCTGATGCGGCCCAGTCTCACCCAGACCCAAGCTCCAGTGGCCCCCAAGTAAATTGAGTTTGAGACCCCTGACTTAGAGGTTGGTCACCCCTGCTCCAAAGTTGTAACCGTCGCTTACAGACACAACAATCAGCACAAAATAAAATGCTGAATAGGCAATTGTGAGGAGCCATTAACCATCTGATGTAAATGAGGAAAATATTATTCATTATCAGGCATCAAAACATAAATAAAAGAGCCCAAAGACTTAAATGATGCTAACCAGAGTCCATTTAAGCATTGTGGGCATCACTGATTAATGACAAGGCTTTGCTGTTGCACACTATTTATCGGCCAAGTGCATGCAAACAGATAGTGTACATGATGGAGATGGAGAGGGAGAACGAGGGCAATTTGGATCCTCATTAAATTTCAATAGTCCTGATGGTCCTGGGAAAGCTGGAGCAATGTTCGAAAGCAACCTTCATTTTATGCTACAGTAACTGCAAATTAGTTTCACAAAACTCTTTTAATCACACACGCTGCAGACTTCATTTGCTGTGTGCTCATTTTCCACACTTCTTCTTATTAGATGACCATCAGTCATGAAGCGCGATGACTCGACCATCCACGCTGCCCCCACCAAGAGAAATAGCAGGAAGAAAAAAAACATTCTTTATTTATAATATGTTTTATTCATTCATTCATTTTCTACCGCTTTTCCTCACAAGGGTCGCGGGGGTGCTGGAGCCTATCCCAGCTGTCTTTGGGCGAGAGGCGGGGTACACCCTGGACTGGTCGCCAGCCAATCACAGGGCACATATAGACAAACAACCATTCACACTCACATTCATACCTATGGACAATTTGGAGTTGCTAATTAACCTAGCATGTTTTTGAAATGTGGGAGGAAAGTTCAGAGGGACAATATTAATATTAATAAATTGATGAATAAATAAATAATTTAACAATTAATATCATAAAGATTTTTGTATTTAATTATTATCATGAGTAGGGATGTCCGATATTATATTTATTGCCTAAAACTAATTTACATTTAAATTTCCGATGTATATAACATGAACATATATATGTTATACACAGCATTTTTTTAATATCGGATTTAATGATCAGGAAAAAACGATATCAACCGATATTGCATTTATATGTTGATATTGTGATGATTATTATCGGACATTCCTAATTATTGGTTATTGATAAGACTAATATTTTTTCAAAACCATCAAGCTTAATTGACGGCTCATATTATTTATTAATAACAAAATTAAATTGGTTAATATTTTATTCATATTTTTGTATTATTATTATTATGATAATGCATATTTAAGCAGTTAAGGGTTTAGGGTCAAATAATTAAGTATAGACTTACTTTAAAAAAAAATAATAATAAAAAATAAAATAAGTATAGACCTACCAGTACAACTTCTTAGCATCCTTTTTCTACATGGATTGTTTTCAGGCTGTGTCAAAAACTGGCCACCCTGCAGTAAGGAATGGTACAGTCTTAAATAGGCCCCAACAACTTTTGAAAGCAAAGTTTCACAGCAGCAATTGTTTTTCACTGTTAGAGAAAAAGATCAGTGTATCACAGTTAAAAATAGTCTCAGTAGGAAGTGCCAGGCTGCCAACGTGTTGTGGAGTCATTGAACGCAGCGCACGGCTGGCTGAATTACAGTGAAAGCTACGTTATTTACCTCATCCTTGAGTCCAAAGTGGCCATTTGTCAGCACACTCCCGTGCAAGGCCACTTCAATGGCCGCTCTTGAGCCTGCGCCAGTCTTCCTCCTTAATGAACACGGCTATTTGTCACATTGTCATGATAATCAGCACTCATTTGGCAAAGTAAAGCCGTTATTACCCCCACCTCACCCCACCTTTCTTTTTTGAACAAAAACCCACAAACACGCCTGTGCGTTGACACTGTAATCCCCTTGAAATCATAGGTTAATTTCCTTGTTACTGTTGCAAGGAGCCCACCATTATCTTGAGCTTTTCACCTCTATTCACGTCCTCTTTATACATTCGGAAAGAAAGTAAATGAAGAGCTGATTGCACAGTGCTGTAAGTGGGGGAGAGATGGGGCGGGGGAATCATTCAATGGCAGAACACCTGCCATGCAAATTGCCTTTAATCGTCTTTAGTCTTTGTCGCGGTGAAAATGGCAATTGGCTTGCGCCAGCAATCAGGCTGGGTCATCGAATGAACGTTATCGGGGTGGGGGGGACAGAATGATGACTGACGGTTCTCTTTTGTCATGAATTTCAAATCAGTTTGTTGATATTTTACTAAGAGCAGGTTGCCATTTGTATCTGTTCCATGTCTCCATGGCTAGCCATTGAGCAATACGAGATGAAGTACAACAATAACCACAAAGGTGCTATTTTATGTATAATAATGGTAGCTATGGAACAAATGATCATATTATTGTACTGTATTTGGAATTAACGCCTTTATTCAATTATTCACTGTATCTTGTATTGTCATGGAAGTCTACCAAAGCAAATAACCGATTGAGGTTTGTGGTCAGTTCTGATCCGGTGACATCACGTGTGCTTCGGAGCAGTTGATACTACTGATTTATTTTCCGATTTCATACTGAGTAAAATTCAGGCTGGTATCAGCAATACCGATACTACACCTCACGTAAAAGTACTGTATTTCAAATCCTAGAATAACTCATAAAATAAAGAAAAGAGTAATTTATTGATTTATTTTCTATACCGCTTATCCTCAAGGGTCCCGGGCGTGCTGGAGCCTATCCCAGCTGTCTTCGGGCGAGAGGCGGGGTACACCCTGGACTGGTCGCCAGCCAATCACAGGGCACGTATAGACAAACAACCATTCACACTCACATTCATACCTATGGACAATTTGGAGTCGCCAATTAACCTAGCATGTTGTTGGAATGTGGGAGGAAAACCAACGCATGCATGGGGAGTACATGCAAATTCCGAGCCGGGGATCGAACCCATGTCTCCTAACTGTGTGGCCTGTGCACTCGAGTAATTTAATGTCCTAATAAAAAACAGCTACATAACATTTAGACACAATTTGAATAATATGGTTACTGAATGACTGAATTATTATTATTATTATTATTATTATTATCAGTTTAGGGCCTGAAGATCGGGTGTCGGACATATTAACATTTCAGTATATCCAGTATCTGCACCATCCACACAATCCCTTACATCGTCTTCTCTCCTCAGACTCCAACCTCCTGGCACTTCCCTGTAGGACCAAGCTCCGAACCTGGGAATCAGAGCCTTCTCCATAGCTGCCCCCACCCTTTGGAATTCTTTGCCTTATCCAGTCCGTGCTTGCTCTAACCGTTCCACCCCACCTTAAAAAAGCCAACTCATGTTGTAGCTTTATTGTGTTTGTATCTTGGATGCTGTGAGGGTATCTTGGTTGACATGATTCTGCAGAATCACATGCAAATTGGGGGCGGTGCCTCTGGATTAGCAGACCCCCGGGTGCTGCTTTTGTACTTTTTATGTCGAATCTGCGAATTCCAAAATGCAGAGGCAAAGCCAGCTCATGTCGGTGAACTCTTTAATGATGTAACAAAATGGAACAGGGAATGCAGGAAGAAAAAGTACAGTAAATGAAGCACCAAGAACTACCTGTAAGTCAGGCGGGATAGTGGGCTGGCAGAAGTGGGGCAAAAAAACAAGAACAAAAATAGCAAAAGACGAGAAGCTAACAGGCGGCGTCTTTGGATAAGAGGAAGCTCAGAAATGGGGAATAATCCAGCACCTTCCTGCAGCAGCTGAGGTGATTAGAAAGGAATTGCTGATGGAATGCAGCAGCGTCCATCTCATAGCTCAACGACCTTGACTCAAGGACGGCCAATGCCTGCAAAAGACAACAAAACAAAAGAATAGCGGGACGCAAGAAACAACAAAAGAATGAAAAACAATACAAAACAACAATAGTAACTATTGGGACTGTTAGCATTATGAATATTACATTAAACAGTGTTTCTGTCATGCCCCCCCCCAATGGAAAGAAATGTTTTCACGTCCCCTCAACTTGAAATACTAGAAAAACTGATATCAATTCATGTATATGTACTGTACAGACTGAACTTGAAAATGCAACAAAATTTAGTATTTTAGTACGGCGGTCGAGTGGTTAGCGCACAGACCTCACAGCTAGGAGACCAGGGTTCAATTCCACCCTCGGCCATCTCTCTGTGTGGAGTTTGCATGTTCTCCCCGTGCATGCGTGGGTTTTCTCCGGGTACTCCGGTTTCCTCCCACATTCCAAAAACATGCTAGGTTAATTGGCGACTCCAAATTGTCCATAGGTATGAATGTGAGTGTGAATGGTTGTTTGTCTATATGTGCCCTGTGATTGGCTGGCGACCAGTCCAGGGTGTACCCCGCCTGAAGACAGCTGGGATAGGCTCCAGCACCCCCGCGACCCTCGTGAGGAAAAAGCGGTAGAAAATGAATGAATGAATGAATTTTGAGTACTATAAATTGGTACATATTGGCAGGTCTGCACTAAAAATATATTTAGCTAGCTCACACTTTTTGTACGTAGTACCTATTTTTCCTATCTGCGTGCTACACTGACAATTCATGTAACAAATATAATTCTTAGATTATTTTTATCTCTGCTCAGGCACATTATGATGACACATCATCCAAAACATGACTGTAGCACTTCTAAAGAGAGACAAATGACATTGTGTCAAGTGATATCATAGAAATATGATTTGTGTCTTGATTGCATATTTTTGTCATTTTCCATTTTGAACACAATAGCCAAGCAGAGGGTAGAAAAAGAAAAAAAAAAAAAAAAAAAAAAAAGACTAGAAATTACATTTTCAGGCCCGCTAGCTAAACAGTCTCGACCGACCCACAGCACATTCCTCAAAACCTTCAAGCGGAGAATTTAAATGTCAGATAGAGAAGGCAAGCATTTGAAGTTTAATATCCCACACTGTCAGCAAACTTTAGGAGTAAAAAAAAATATATATATTATCATTTAATGCCTCAGAAGCTTTTCAAAAAAAGCAACTTCAAGAAGGTCAAACATTCTTGGTCTAGAAGGAGGTGAATTTGAAAAGTGTGTTCAAACTACAAACAAACAAACTAAGCATCTGGACATCATGGAGGTCGTTTTGGAAACCGAAAAGTTGCTTTGCACCTGATGTTTAGATCAAAATCTATGGATTTACCGTATATTAATCCAAATATAAGACAATGTTTACCCAGAGAAAAATGACATAATTTAAAAATATATATCTATTTAGACTTTTTTTAGTCTTTGGGCTTGCCTTTAAAATACATCTATACATAAACAGGTCTTGAAAAAGACCTGAATATGCTAACTGGACTGCTTGTTTTGCTACTCGGGCTGTCAATTACAATATTTTCATTGTAATTAATCTAATTGTGTTCACAGTTAACTCATAATTAATCACAATTAATCACAGAACGAAATAACTTTTTAGTAGGGATGAGCGAGTACACCACTATCTGTGTCTATCTGTTCACCCATCTAAATTATCTGTATTGTATCTGTACTCGGAGTGGGTGTGGTTTAACCGGAAATAGGTGGGGCTTACATCAGCAAATTATTTTAAGTCTGAAATTGACATGGAATGATCAGAAGTTGCTATATTCATTATGATTCCGCTGTAGGTGTACTGTGTATGTGTGTAAGTGATCTGTAAGACTTTATTATTTAGGTGACCGACGTAACACAAGCCTGCACGGCTCTGTCTTGTCAAATGCACCGCATACATTACAAGATAAGTAACTTTAGATACAAACCAAAATAATATGGAGGCAGTGTGACCAACGCAACACAAGATGCGAGAGGCGGGGTACACCCTGGGCTGGTCACCAGCCAATCACAGGGCACATATAGACAAACAACCATTCACACTCACATTCATACCTATGGACAATTTGGAGTCACCAATTAACCTAGCATGTTTTTGGAATGTGGGAGGAAACCGGAATACCCGGAGAAAACCCACACATGCACGGGTAGAACAAGTAAACTCCACACAGAGATGACCGAGGGTGGAATCGAACTCGGGTCTCCTAGCTGTGTGGCCTGTGCACTAACCACTCCAGCACCGTGCAGCCCATGGTTAATTTGCACACCCAATATCTATAGTTGAAGCTAGTGTTCCAATACCACACCACTGTCCAGTATCCACATAGATTATATTAGTGAAGTTGTGCACATGCATGAATAAATCAAATAATAATGAATAATGAAAGATGGTAGATCATGAAAGTGACATTGATGGTCGTAGCATGACGTCTGGGATGCAACTAATTTATGGTCAGTGCATTAACCGTGAACATCGCTGCACCTTCCACACACACGACTCTCATCACCCGCCAGCGTCCACCAAGTGACAATGTGAACGAAAGGACGGACACGGTGAGATTGGGAAGCTAAATTTAGTCGGCTAAATATCCCCATTTCCTTCCCTCTTTGTAACAGAACTCATGAGGAATACTGACTTTAAAAGCCCTTCAGGGTACAAAATCCAATCGGCCTAAAATGTCTAATTTTGGAGGAGGTTGTTTTGTTTAAAGAGTAGTCGCAACATTTTGGACTGGATATGGCTCCTCCATAAAATCAGATACCAATGGCACATAAAACATAAAACTATAATATAGTATATGTGCTAAAGTACCATAATGACTGCCATGATAACTACTTATTTTCTTGGTCATATCCTAATTACGGGCGGCACGGCTGTCGAGTGGTTAGCGCGCAGACCTCACAGCTTGGAGACCAGGGTTCAATTCCACCCTCGGCCATCTCTGTGTGGAGTTTGCATGTTCTCCCTGTGTATGAGTGGATTTTCTCCAGGTACTCCGGTTTCCTCCCACATTCCAAAAACATGCTAGGTTAATTGGCGACTCCAAATTGTCCATAGGTATGAATGTGAGTGTGAATGGTTGTTTGTCTATATGTGCCCTGTGATTGGCTGGCGATCAGTCCATGGTGTACCCTGCCTCTCGCCCAAAGACAGCTGGGATAGGCTCCAGCACCCCTGCGACCCTCGTGAGGAAAAAGCGGTAGAAAATGAATGAATGGAGTGTATTTATTTTTCTATTTTATTATCTTTAAAATTAGAATTCATTCATTCATTTTCTACCGCTTTTCCTCACGAGGGTCGCGGGGGGGCTGGAGCCTATCCCAGCTGTCTTCGGGCGAGAGGCGGGGTACACCCTGAGAGAAAATTAGAATAATAAGAAAAAAGTACTATCTCACATTTTTGGTAAATTAATTATATCATAATTGATTCATTCATTCATTTTTCACATAAAATTAGAATAATAAGAAAAAAGACTTCTAAGATTAAAAAAAGTACTATCTCACATTTTTGGTAAATTAATGATATCATAATTCATTCATTCATTCATTTTCTACCGCTTTTTCCTCACGAGGGTCGCAGCTGTCGTCGGGCGAGAGGCGGGGTACACCCTGGACTGGTCGCCAGCCAATCACAGGGCACATATATAAAATTAGAAAAAAAGACTTCTAAGATTAAAAAAGTACTATCTCACATTTTTGGTAAATTATTGATATCATAATTGATGGAGCAAAATTTGTAGAATCACTTCTCAGTTCAGCTCCTCCACCTACCCTTCAAAGATAGAAGCAGGGGTCTTCAAAGGGCTTTAAAAGAGCACAGGTAGGTGCTTGTAGCATAAGCTTTGATGGTATATGCAAAGACAGACTGTCCCTTTAATCAGCCAAAGATCAACTTCATGTAATGAGACAAACGCGGTCGTGTCCACTCACATCTTACCTCCCAAAAGGGCAAGATGTACAGCGAGATCAACGACCGCCGTTTTCTTCCAAGTGTATCACGTTGTCACTAGAATTTACAAAGAAACTGCATGAAAAACTAACATTAGTTTTCTTTTCATGTTTTTTTTTGAAAAGTTAGCCTTTGCCCATCTCTGATTGTGTGACACACAAGCAATAACAACAAAGAAACAAGTCAAGAGGAGAATTGGGTGGGAAAATACGACAATTGATAATTCATAGATTTGATAAATAAGTGATGGGTTCCGGCAATGGGGGGCTAAGGCTTAAAGGCAACGGGCATATGGGGAGCACAGAGGGGCGCAGATGCTCCGAGTGGGCCCACAGGGGCTGATAACGGAAGAGGGGCACACACAGTGAATGGGGCCCAGGAGAAGGCAGAGAGACGTTAACGTGAAGCTGGTTTCACGAGTCAACATTGGTGTCAATGTGACAGCCAAGTCAATGAAGAAGGCTGACTGTGTCCTTCTGTGATCTCTTCTTTGTTGCACAATGCACCAAGCATATGGTGCATACATTTTGCTCAAAATGTCTGAAAGGAGCTGCATTGTGAACAAGCTAGGAGACCCGAGTTCAATTCCACCCTCAGCCATCTCTGTGTGGAGTTAGCATGTTCTCCCCGTGCATGCGTGGGTTTTCTCCAGGTATTCCGGTTTCCTCCCACACTCCAAAAACATGTGAGTGTGAATGGTTGTTTGTCTATATGGGCCCTGTGATTGGCTGGCGACTAGTCCAGGGTGTACCTCACCTCTCACCCAAAGACAGCTGGGATAGGCTCCAGCACCTCTCGCAACCCTCGTGAGGATAAGCGGTAGAAAATGAATGAATGAATGAACATTTGGATCTTAATGAGGATTTAAGTAGCGCTACATTATGGTAATGGTAATGGTTTTATTAACATGCATCAGATTACAATTGAGTAATTAATAACTAATTAATTAATTAATTAACAATTAATCACATAATCAGTTCACAGTTCCACATGTCCAAAAGGAGTAGGAAGAAGCAAAGCTTATTAAATCCTACCCCTCCATCTGGTACTTTTACAATCAGTAACTGTTACATTTGTTCACTTCCTGCTTTCCTAATATAGTTGAAGTTTTTTTTTTTTTTTTTTTTCATTTTCATTTTTTATTTTATTTTTGTCTATACCAAAATATGTAAATGTTGTCGACTCTGGTAGTCACCATAGGGAAGGAGCTCATGGTTCAATTATGGTGGGAATTACTCCACCATGTATGTTGTCATCATGAGACACCGCCCATCATATGCACGCTATTGTTAGAGCTTGTTGTGTTGTACTGATGTCGCTAACGAAGGATGTGACGAAGAAGTAAAGAAATCACTTTATACAGTGATAAATCATTTTCCCATCTATGTGATGTGATAACCTACATAATGTATGCGTATGTGTTTTAAATAAGCTATTGCTTTCAGGAAGATTTGTCTTGTCACTCCGCTTGCAGCTTCGCTTGTTAGCGTTTCATAATCAGCAGTGAGCAGCTGTTTGCGATGATAACAAATGGATGCATCACACTCTAATTGCATCAAGATGGGAGCAACAAAAACCACCAGCACATACACAGAATAATCCTGTTTTTTTTTTTTTTTTACCTGCCTGCTAACATAGGATAGCTAACAATAAAATGTTGTTTTTTTTTCCTGTCCAACTTCATCTCAGAGAAGTGTTCTTGTTCACTCCTCTTGCTGATGGGAAAAGAGAGTTTTACAAGTGGAAACACAAAAGATTTTATTATTGGCCACCCCGTTTCTGCTGTTGGCGCTGATAAGGATGGGAGAAAGCAGCAGCGGCAGCAGAATCCGCAGCTCAAATAGTTCTATAGCAACGGCAGAGGAGTCCAAATCATTGAGATACCAGCTTCAATATTATGGAACACTGTTGTGATGTACATTTAGAACATCATGTAAGCCGGTAATTACTTGCTATGGCGGGTAAAGTACTTTTAGTGGATGAGGTTTGTTACTTATGACCGCGGCCACCGCCTCCTGCTTGTCCCCGGGTGGGGAACCTGCTGTTGTTTCCACCTAAAAGCAGGGATGGGGAGCCAACCTGGGGCAAATGGCCCCTTCCTCACTCATAAGATTAGGATTTATTTCAAAGATGGCCACTACCATGCCTATTCATAGCACTGTGTTTTTATTGTTTTTATTTTGTGAGGCCCAAAATTATGTTACCGTGTGGACGGACCCCCTCTACAAACCAGGGTTGGGGAAACCTACACAAGCTCTCAGGTTATTTTTTTCATGCTGGAGCCTATCCCAGCTGCAGGGTACACCCTGGACTGGTCGCCAGCCAATCACAGGGCACATATAGACAAACAACCATTCACACTCACATTCATACCTATGGACAATTTGGAGTCGCCAATTAACCTAGCATGTTTTTGGAATGTGGGAGGAAACCGGAGTACCCGGAGAAAACTCATGCACAGGGAGAACATGCAAACTCCACATAGAGATCCCCAAAAAGGGAATGTGCTAACCACTCATCCATCGTGCAGCCCCACTAGTAGTAATATTTTTGTTATTTTGTATCTTACATGGCGGCGGCACGGCGGTCGAGTGGTTAGCGCGCAGACCTCACAGCTAGGAGACCAGGGTTCAATTCCACCCTCGGCCATCTCTGTGTGGATGTGCATGCGTGGGTTTTCTCCGGGGACTCCGGTTTCTTCCCACATTCCAAAAACATGCTAGGTTAATTGGCGACTTCAAATTGTAGGTAATTAATAGGTATGAATGTGAGTGTGAATGGTTGTTTGTCTAATTGTGCCCTGTGATTGGCTGGCGACCAGTCCAGGGTGTACCCCGCCTCTCGCTCGAAAACAGCTGGGATAGGCTCCAGCACCCCGCAACCCTCGTGAGGATAAGCGGTAGAAAATGAATGAATGACTATGAAAAATAATCAGGGCTTCATGGTGGTCGAGTGGTTAGCACACAGGCCTCACAGCTAGGAAACCCAAGTTCGATTCCACCCTCGGCCATCTCTGTGTGGAGTTTGCATGTTCTCCCCGTGCATTTATGGGTTTTCTCCGGGTACTCCAGTTTCCTCCCACATTCCAAAAACATGCTAGGTTAATTGGCGACTCCAAATTGTCCATAGGTATGAATGTGAGTGTGAATGGTTGTTTGTCTATATGTGCCCTGTGATTGGCTGGCGACCAGTCCAGGGTGTACCCGGCCTCTCGCCTGAAGACAGTTGGGATAGGCGATCCTCTTGTTTATGTGGACCCACGGAGGACAACAATACCATATAGGTGAGATGAGAGCCAGTAAGAACAAAATGAGACTACATTGTTATCCTCCTCACATCACTAATCATTCCTTCCCCGTCTTTTCTACATGGCCTATGGAACATGGGGATTGTTAGCCTCTTACTGCTTTGCTCCAAGTTAAACTCAATCTGCCTTCTCTTATCTCCTTTGCAAGCGTGCTTCATTCTGCTGCTATTTTATCATTCCCCTGATGATGTCTCCGTGCACTCAGTGAGTATAGAGGCAGCCCTTAAGGATAAGCGGGAACCTTTTTTTAATCATTATTGGTCATTAAAGACAGAAAAAGATGTCCTTTCTTCACCATGATTGGGAGTGCTGCTTAGGCACGAGAACGGGACAGCTATTTCAAATATAAATGTCCTTATTATACCTCACAGCTATCTATTAAATATTAAATGCTTGTGCAATCTGCTGATGATAATCCAATTGATGGTGCTTTGAAATAGGCAAGAAGTTTAACCCGTTTTGTTGGTAAATTATTTAGATAATCACAGGTTACTTGGGGTGAAATATGCCCATCCCAAAAAAATACGACTATTGTTGTCTGCAGCTGTGTTTATCAGAGCTACGTCGTTTTAAGCCACGTTGCACATGCAACGTCGGGGGAAATAAATCATCTTGAACCAAACGCATTTGAAACCGCACACCACCGCCGCAGATACTGTATGATTTGCATGTGTGTAGAAAATCAGAGATAGCAGGAAAAAAAAGATGTGAAGACGCTCTGCATTGAATTTAAATGTAGTCCAAACATTATAGTACCAGTGACAATAAAAGCAATGTTTTAATCAACAGGCTGGTTAGCTACTGGGAAGCCATTGGAGAATCTGGGATTTAATGTCTATAAAAAGACAGGATCCTGTGTTCGACGTTAAAAGGGCACAAATGCCTGCAAGAGTCACATTTTTGTAAAGTTAGAGTAACTGAAATCAATGCAGAAAAGGCCAAGCTCTCCCTCGCTGGACACGTCATTACATACACCAAATGTGCACCAACACAAAATATACTCTTCACTATCCCACACATTTTTATCACAGTAGATCTTCACAAAATAAGACAATAAACTTAAATGTACTTCGCAGTAGTGAGTGTACAAGTATTCATAGCAGTATTGATTCGAAATAGCTGGAAACACAAGTCAATTGTGTCTTTGTTATTGTGTGGTGGATGCATGAGTGCTACCAATGGCTAGGGAGCTGCGGGTCACAGTGCGGAAAGTGTATTCCAATATAGTGATATGTATAGCACATCATGACTGGTTCAAGACTCTTCATCCTTGTATTTAGCAAACATCAACTGCTTGTATTGTTTCTTGAATTGGCTCATCGTTGTGCATTGTTT
Organism: Doryrhamphus excisus; assembly: GCF_037039965.1. NCBI lineage: Eukaryota > Metazoa > Chordata > Actinopteri > Syngnathiformes > Syngnathidae > Doryrhamphus > Doryrhamphus excisus. The sequence goes on along the minus strand of NC_136368.1, from coordinate 15,790,019 downwards.
GAGTTCCTTACTCAATCCATTCAATAGTTTGATTCCACATACTGAAATGCTATGGATTTTTAACGTAGTCCTAGCATATACATAAGTGTTTCAAATGTAGTTCTTCCCTGAGATCATATTTCTCCTCTCTTGTAGAGAAGTATTGGATGACATTTTAGGTAATTGGTCATTTTTAGCCTTATTCATTATTTTAGCTGTTTGAAAATTAACTATATAAGCAAGTTCAAGTATTTGTGATTTTAGAAATAAGAAGTTAGTATGTTCTCTGTAGGCGGCATTATGAATTATCCTTACTGACCTTTTTTTGCAGTACATTTAGCGAGTGAAGATTGCTTTTATAGTTATTAGCCTATATTTCCACACAATAAGTAAGATATGGTAGAACCAGAGAGCAATAAAGAGTGTGGAGTGATTTCTGATTGAGAACAAATATTGAAATATTTCTGGCCACCTTATGTTGTATATTTGTAATATGAGGTTTCCAGCTCATATTTTCAACTATTGTGATCCCCAGAAATGTATTTTTGTTCACCCTTTCAATGTCCACACCGTCTATTTTATCTTTATCGACATCTGCTTTCGCTTTAAAATGTTACTACTCAGCTCAATAAACTCATTGGTGCCATTAATGCTGGCTGAGCAGTTTGGTCCTTAACTCCATTGCAATGGTCGCTGTATTGTGTACTAAAAGTGAAAACTCCTCAGTTACCTAGCAGTACCTCACCTTCCTAGCAAAACGTGCATTAGTGTCCTAAGTGTGTGGAATGTGACTCATTGCATAAATAAAATATCCCAAAAATCACTGGTGTAGTGGGTAAGCATGTCGGTACCTGTCACTGTGGAAGGACTGTGGTGTTATCGAAATAAACACCTTGTCTATAATGGCTGCATTCACAGCCTTGTTGGGTCCTGAGTGTACTTTCAAGGATTTCTCCAAAATCGAAAGTTCCACAATGACACCTGTTACATAATCTTAGTTTAGCTGCCATATACAAAGTTATTCCAAATGCATTACTTTTAAAGCCGGTTAAGCTGCTTTTTCTCTGCTATGAGATGGAAAAAACACCAGCAGCATCTCAACTCTTTTGCTTCTTCAGGGTCACTGTCCCGAATTGAGATGCAACTTGTGTTTCTGAGGTACCGGTGACTCTGCACCTTGTTTTTGAAGCGCCAGCACATCATTAGAGGAGCCATTTGGACACGGGGCTCTAACCTCTATGCTGTCATTGCACATTCCCAGCGCTCTGCAGCCTGGCCTTAAAACATCCATCAGGTGCAGCCTGACCCATGTGCCTCGACAGTTGGCGGGCTTGACATTAAGTGGGACCTACGCCACAACAATGCGTCCTCCCAAATGTCTTCTAGCTTACCTCTAACCCCCCTCCACCACCACCACCACCACCACACCACCACCCCCAGCATGTCTACTGAGCGCTGTTTAAATGTTGTGCAGTTCATCGGGTAGCACAGTGGTGTACACAGGAACAAATCTCTTCTGTTGAATATTATATATGTATATATAGTCATGAGTTTTTATATAATACATTTGATATTATTTTTTCAATGCCTTGTCCGGGTTGTCTATCGCTTATCGGTCAAAGTCAGCTGAGATAGACACCGGCATTTTTTTATTCCACAAATAAACAATACTCTTATAAATGCACTTATAATACTACTACTACTTGTAATTTAAAACAATACATTTACTAAAATAACACAAATCTACTATTTGTTATGGTATATTATTGCATTTTTTTCTTTAATATTAAGTATATTTATATTTACCAGTCCAGCGTGTACCCTGCCTCTCGCCCAAAGACAGCTGGGATAGGCTCCAGCACCTCCGCGACCCTCGTGAGGAAAAGCGGTAGAAAATGAATGAATGAATATTGTGATTTTTAATGAATATGTGACAATATAAAATTATGTTTTTAGATTTATGAAAAGTGCTACATAAGTGTAATTTATTACTAACAATCATTTTTGTTTTCATTTGATTTATACTTCTTTTTCCCATTCAGCAGCTTTTAAAAATCTACTATTTGTTATGGTATATTATTGCATTTTTTTCTTTAATATTAAGTATATTTAATGTAATATATTGTGATATTTAATGAATATGTGATAATATAAAATTATGGTTTTAGATTTATGAAAAGTACTACATAAGTGTAATTTATTACTAACAATCATTTTTGTTTTCATTTGATTTATACTTCTTTTTGCCATTCAGCAGCTTTTTAATATTTTCAATTTTATTATAAACTTCAGCTAAAATAAGATAACTAAAATAGAACTGAATTGTTCATTCATGTCTCAAAAAGGATATCTATCATTAGCTCATGACGCTGTAGTTAATGTTGTGACCAGAGATTTTTGAAGATGGAACCTTTGTTGTTGTTTTTTTCCCCTCCCAGCTTGTCCCAGTTAGGGGTCGTCACAGCGAGTCAGTCGCATGAATGGTTTTACGCCGGATGCCTTTCCAGACTGGCCAGGAACTGAAATCTTTTAACTTCATATAAATGCTCACACAGTTTCAGTGGGAGAAAAAAAAAAACATGAAAGCAACACTGCAGAAGGCATAAAACTAATAATATTTGCCAAGTGCTTGAAATGCAGTGCGTCTCCATCGCGGGTCAGGTCAGGCCAGATGCTCATGAATACAGTTAAGTTGGAGACGCAGGAAGTTATGTGAGGTGAACTTTTGAAAAGCTCAAGGTCACTTCCTGTTTATTCCAAAGCGGCAGACTAACTCGCCGACCCATCTGCTCTCATTGTGCCAAGCCAACATGACACCCCCCCCCATTACATATATTTATTTATTTATTATTGAAACACTATTGTTGTTAACTTTTGACTTTATTATTATTTTATCACCACATTATGCATTGGGGGGACTTTTGTTTATTAAGACAAGGTCACTGCATAGAGAGGCTTATGATATATTGTTTGTTTTTTTTTAGTCGACCAATAAATAATTGAAGTTTTAAAGACTACAAAAGTCTTGGTCAAATTATTATTATTAATTTGAGGCAAAAAGAATAATTCTGTCAAATGCTGGTTAAAGCGGCATGGCGGTCTAATGGTTAGCGCGCAGACCTCACAGCTAGGAGACCAGGGTTCAATTCCACCCTCGGCTATCTCTGTGTGGAATTTGCATGTTCTCCCCGTGCATGCGTGGGTTTTCTCCGGGTACTCCGGTTTCCTCCCACATTCCAAAAAACATGCTAGGTTAATTGGCGACTCCAAATTGTCCATAGGTATGAATGTGAGTGTGAATGGTTGTTTGTCTATATGTGCCCTGTGATTGGCTGGCGACCAGTGCAGCCTCTCGCTGGTGTACCCTGAACTTCTGTTCGAGAAGATTTTGAATCACTTTGATTTTGAGCCTGATGTCAGCTGGTCCTTTTGTGACAGGGCTGAAATGCAGTGGAAATGTTTTTGGTGGGGATTAAGTAGATATTCATGACAAAGAGGGACTTTGTAATGAATTACCTTTCTTCTTACCACACTTCATAACATTCTGGAGTATGTACCCCACCTCTCGCCCGAAGACAGCTGGGATAGGCTCCAGCACCCCCGCGACCCTCGTGAGGAAAAGCGGTAGAAAATGAATGAATGAATGAAATGCTGGTTAATGTCAGTGCACCTTGAAGGCAACATGTGCGCTTCTTTGGTGAATGGAAAAAAAAGGAATTAAAAAATTCACTCACACTCATTTGTTCGTGCGGCATCTAAAAATACATATGTGATCATTAAAATGAGGGCGTAGACGAGAGGAACAGATGTTGACAGCAAAATAAACACATTAAATATGACGCTAATAAAACAGCTGTCGGCCTGTAAGGAACAGGAACATTTATATTCTACTATGTTTTTACACTCTTGTGTTTAATTCACATCTTTGGCATCCATACTGTTGATTTTGTTGTTTCCATCAACATAATTTAGATTTTAACTACATAAATATGCCAGCAGGGGTAGTCTCCATGCTAAATTTCCACTCTGGGATTAAAAAGATTTATTAAATCTTTTATGGTATTATCTTACATTCTGTGGAGTACTAGTTTTGTGTGTTTTGTGTTGTTACTGCAGATCTGTGATGACACACAAGAGGAAAAGTGTGATGATATCCATAGAAATTAATATACACAAACGCAACAAATTTGCCTCAAATACGACACAGTATATGATCCAGAGCATGCCAAACTTGCTCGGTATCTCTGTCTTTACAGTATGTGGTTCAATGCAACTGTATTTGTTGCCCATACCATAACCCCACTGCCACCATGGGCCACTCCATCCATAGCACAGGTCCATTTTCCTCTGTGAGAGCATCATCCAAAAGCATCACCTGATGTTACTGCAGTGGTTCTCAATTACTTTCTGTCATGAGAAATTTTGTGTACAGTCATGGCCAAAAAATTCAAAAATGAGACAATTATTAATTTTCACAATGTCTACTCACTCAGTTTTTAAATTACACATTTTGCATATACTCCAGAATGTTATGAAGTGTGGTAAGAAGAAAGGCAATTCATTACAAAAGTCCCTCTTTGTCATGAAACATTTCCACTGCATTTCAGCCCTGTCACAAAAGGACCAGCTGACATTAGCCTGAAAATCAAAATGATTCAAAATCTTCTCGACCAGTGGTTCGGGGTAACGATCGATCGACAGACCAGAATGGACAAACAGCATAGCCGAGTCGAATATTTGCACTAACCCAAACAATCTAATTCATCTGCATTTCGGACTCACGCCCCTCATACAGGAGAGTACTGCAGTGAAACGGTCTGGATTCCTCACCCCACTTCCTTCACGGACACCTGATGACTGTTGACTCTGTCTGGGGCCCAGTCACATTCGTCTCCATGGCAACTGCTGTGTTATCGCGATGACAAATCCTTCTCTTAAGAAAATGGTGTTCTTTGTTCTTCTTCTGTTAACCATAGGTACCTGCAAGGAAACACATGCAGTCAACATTGCTTAGCACATAAAGGGATTCACAGGCAAGGACATTGCTGCTAGTAAGATTGCACCTCAATCAACTATTTATCACATCATCAAGAACTTCAAGGAGAGAGGTGCAATTGTTATTAAGAAGGCTTTAGGGCACCCACGCATCTGGACTGCCTCCGAAAGTTGATGTTGGTGTGGGCTTGGGAATAGCATCCATGAATAAACATTCATTCATTCATTCATTTTCTACTTCTTTTCCTCACAAGGGTCACGGTGGGGTGCTGGAGCCTATCCCAGCTGTCTTCGGGCGAGAGGCAGGGTACACCCTAGATTGGTCGCCAGCCAATCACAGGGCACATATAGACAAACAACCATTCACACTCACATTCATACCTATGGACAATTTGGAGTCGCTAATTAACCTAGCATGTTTTTGGAATGTGGGAGGAAACCGGAGTACCCGGAGAAAACCCACGCATGCACGGGGAGAACATGCAAACTCCACACAGAGATGGCCGAGGGTGGAATTGAACCTTGGTCTCCTAGCCGTGAGGTCTGCACGCTAACCACTCGACCGCCGTGCCGCCCACCATGAATAAACAATGGTACCAAAACATCTTCATTCATTCATTTTCTACCGCTTTTTCCTCACGAGGGTCACGGGGGGTGCTGGAGCCTATCCCAGCCGTCTTCGGGCGAGAGGCGGGGTACACCCTGGACTGGTCGCCAGCCAATCACAGGGCACATATAGACAAACAACCATTCACACTCACATTCATACCTATGGACAATAAACAATGGTACCAAAACAACTTCTCCTAACAATATAAGACCAGTTTGGTAACAATACTTTTTTCCAGCATGTTGAAGCACATTCTCATATGGCAAAAGTGATAATTTAGTAGGATTCAGACATCCAGGATGAATGACTGAGCCATGCCCAAACAATCCAAAACACAAGCATCTTGGCTTAATTGGTTGCATCAAGCCCATAAAGACAAGGATTCATCCAACCAGGTGAAACCAATCCCGGAGTAATGCACGCAGTCAGCTTCCTTAAATAGACCCCACGACTGATCGCAGATTCACCGATTCACCATGGCAACGAGAGCGCCGTCTGAAGCGGAAATCCTCATGGAGGCTTACAAGGATGTATAAGAGCAAATTAAAAAAAAGAAAGGCAACTTCTCCACCATCATAAAACAAAGAGAAAGGGTAGCAAAGTATTGCTGAGGTGGTCTGCAATACTCAAAACATGTGCATGTTAACAAATCAGTTGGATAATAATAATATCTATGAACTCTTTATTGCTTACTCACTTGTAGCTTCAACAAGTATATACTTCTGGTTTCCCCTTGAGTGCTCAGCCTTCTGGGTAATGTAGTACACATTGACATTAACTAACACAATTAACATCCATCCATTTTCTATGCCGCTTATACTCCTTAGGGTCGTGGGGGTATGCTGGAGCCTATCCCAGCTGACTTCAGGGCGAGAGGCGGGGTGCACACTGGACTGGTCACCAGCCAATCACAGGGCACATATAGACAAACAACCATTCACACTCACATTTATACCTATGGACAAATTGGAGTCGCCAATTCACCTAGCATTCATTCATTCATTCATTTTCTACCACTTTTCCCCACGAGGGTCGTGGGGGGTGCTGGAGCCTATCCCAGCTGTCTTCGGGCGTGAGGCGGGGTACACCCTGGACTGGTCACCAGCCAATCACAGTGCACATATAGACAAATAACCATTCACACTCACATTCATACCTATGGACAATTTGGAGTGGCCAATTAACCTAGCATGTTTTTGGAATGTGGGATGAAAGCCCACTCATGGGGAGAACATGCAAGCTCCACACAGAGATGCCCAAGCGAAGAATCAAATTACTGTGAATACGAATCCTTGAAATTCTAAGTGGAATTGACTGCAGATGTGAGTGAAAATGTGTACATGTAACTCTTTTATGTGTATTTCTACATATGTATTTTATATCTTAAAATAATCTAATAAATGGTCTAATGATTGCACCATCATGTAAAGTCATGTATCAAAAATGAAAGATGATACATGTTGAAATAGTGACAGTGGGTGTAGTGTAATATGATAACAATGTGTAGCGGGCAGTGGATTAACTATTGGTTTCTATTTATGGTGACTGCTGACTCAGATAATGGGGCCCTGCGAAATTCCCCAGACATTAACCCATTTGAAACATTGCGATCAATTCTCAAGAGGCGGGTGGACGAACAAAAACCTGCAAATTCTGACAAACTCCATGCATTGATTATGCAATAATCTGCTACCATCAATAAGGATTTGGCCCCGAAGTGAATTGACAGCATACCACTGTGAATTGAAAAAGAAGCATCAACACTGCAAATATTGACCCTGTATGTATATAAACTTAATATGAGTCCATATACTGTAGTAATATTGGACAAAAATATTAGTAAACACTGAAGCAGCAATCTTTGTAAAAACCAATACTTGTGTTATTCTCAAAACTTTTTACCATGACTGTTCAAGTAGGGTCATCTTCTCTGCAGTTATCCATACAATCTGAGCTGGGGAGTCGCCCCCTGGTGTCAAATTAACAAACTACAGGGCCAAGCAGTTGACTTTATGCGTAACTTTCCTGATTAGTTATTCCACTCATAATTCTGAGGCTAGCACATCATAGCTGTCCTGAATCGATAATCATAATCAGGCATTGGGCGTTTAATCAACCATCGCATCCATGCCACCCGCATCCCCACCCCTTCCGGCAAAAAAAATAACACATAGTGCATGCAGTATGTAATTACTGCAATTGTGGAAGTGTCCCTCACATTACTATTCCAAACACGTCCTCCCATTTGGAAGTAGGAAAAATTACAGAGTACAATTGCAAAGTGACAGACAACACCACAGTATTACAGTATTTTGGCGGGTAGATACATATGGATCCATCCATATGTCCATATTAGGATCACAGGTGAGCTGGAGCCTATCCCAGCACACACCCAAGTTTAGTAACCAGTCAATGACTTACATACTTACATTCACACCTATGGACAATTTAGTAACATGCATGTTTTTGCATGTCCACATATAGATGTTCAAACCTCAATATCCCTGAGATGCTAACCACTTGACCACCATGCAACCCCCTTTCTGATATTCATTATTTCATTTTCTACCGCTGGGTGCTGGAGCCTATCCCGGCTGTCTTCGGGCGAGAGCTGGGGTACACCCTGCAGTGGTGGCCAGCCAATCACAGGGCACATATAGACAAACAACCATTCCCTTTTTGATATAATGTGCAATAAATATTATACACTCCGTAATACATATGTATAAACAATTCTAACCATGTCAATATGTCATATTTATTTATTATACTGTAACCAGTATTAGACCTCTAAACATGCACTGATTGTACAAGGTTGAACGTACCATATCGTATCCATGCTATATTATATTTACCGGTACTCCAACCTTTACTGCTACATATGCAAATACCTGCGTTTTCATCTATTTTTGTAATTAACCTCTTGCCAGAGGTGGGAGCAAATCGTGTTTTGCAAGTCTTGTATAAGTCTCGAGTCTGTAATCTCAAGTCTTGAGTCAAGTCTCAAATTGTGATGACGTCATCAGCAAGTAATTAGCCGATGACCTCATCTAGCAACTTCTAGGGCAGCCAATCCTGTAAATAGATACTTTGGCAACAGTGCACGGTGGATTTGGAAAACAAACAAGAAAGATACTTGTGTCTGTAAGTGCTTAATAAAAGCATGACCTCGTAAGAGAAACAACAAAAGTGAGTAAAAACACCATTATTACGTTTAAAACAACACACGTTCTTCCATCACATGTTCTGACAAGCTGACTGGTATGTGACTGAGTCCGAATGATGCTTAAGTGGAATGAGTAGTAATTAAGAAACATTTACGATTTAGATCCTGTTCAGTAAAACAGGGATCCACGGCAGCGGGATTGCACCTCACTCCACTATATACACTCAGGTGTGACACAGAAGCTGACTCTGCACTGACGGTTTGACGAACCACGTGTATCCATTTGTATGTGATGAAGGCGCTTGCATCTTCTTCTGCTGTGGAACACATACATGAACAAGATGGCTGCTGTATGCTACGTCGCGGAAGAATAGTGGCATTACTGCGAGAGTCTTCATCAAATCTTTACATAAATTGCCCCAGCAACAAAGCGGAACTACGTTCCTCGTCATGGATCTCCAACCAGAACTGGATTCTCTGCACCAAGTGGTAAGTCACTGTTGCTGTAGTACACTGCTAATGGGGATGTCATACAAGTACATGTAAAAAAAAAATCCAAACTATCCCTTTAATGTGTTGGCATGCTCTCAATCTTTAAAGCTGTATGGCATTGCTAATGACTCTGTAGCTCTACATGGGTGACCCTTGTTAGTCCCGGTGTCTGGCAAAGAAATGGTACTAAATGCACCACCCACAACTGAGGTTAGGCCTTTGTGGGGGTACTAAATGCACCACCCACAACTGAGGTTAGGCCTTTGTGCTTTGTCGTTTCCTTTACCATTTAAAATCAGTGCTCTGTTTTTGCAGCTTTGAATGCACCCCCACCCAACGAAGTCCATCGGTTTGTGGTGAAAAGTAGTTGATTAAAATGTGATACGTAGGGCGTCGTTGTGGTGGGATTATTGTTATAAGATCCTCGCCTTATTGTATTTTGTGTCAGCACTCTCTAAGTAATATCTCACAAGCTATACTGTGCTGTTGACCACTCCGGTTCGATGTTTTGCAACGTGTTGCTTGTGAACGCACCCCCGGCGGATCATTTGATTGGCTGTACTGTAAGCAACGCGGTGGAGCAAAATGGGAGACGACTTGGGTGAAGAGTGGTGGAAGCATGACTCTAAATCAGGTATGGTCTTCAGTTTATTGCTTTTCTTCTTCTTCTTTTGTTCTAAGTTGGCACCGTGGGGGTGTGTCATTTGTGTGTCATTTGGAGCTGACGCTTAGTTCGTTCACGCAATCTAAGCTAGCGTTAGCCAACACTTCCTAGTTGTGTTTATAGCACTAACTTGCATCCCTGTGATGCAGTAACAAGTTAATTTACACACTACAAAATATTATATTGTATATTATATTGCATTATGTGTGCTTCTCTCTTTTTTGTTAGCAGACACGAGTATTGGGTTCTTGACCTGTGAAACACGTGTCTAAGAATCCTTAAAGTTGTACAAATATCATGTTTAGACTGTAAATTGCCTTATATACAGTTGTGCTGTTAACCTCCCAGCACATAAATTATGACCCCGAATCTTATTTACCATGTATTGTGATCAAGTAATATTACCTGTTCTTCGTCCTTCTTGGATGTAGATTACTCATCTGACCACCAGAGGGCAGGGACGCACTTGGTTTTAGATAGCCCGGAAGAGGCAACCAAGAAACAGGAAGTATTAAAGTATTAATTTAAAGGAAGTATAACGCATATTAAGGTAATGATATTTTCAAATACTGAGGCCATTAAATACTTTTGGGATTATAATCTATGTATATTTGTCATTCATTAGGTTAAAAAAAACCCGACAGGTACAGTTTAGGTTTGTTTTTGTTGTGATTTTGATAGAGAACACTTAATGCACTTTAAATAAGAATCGCAAAATCACAAAATAAATAATTGTATTTTTTACTGCCTGCTTATAAAATGTTACTTTCTTATAAGACGACATTCATTAAAGTTGCATATTTTGTCATGTCATGTCATATTATGATTATGATTACTTATTGTGTGGTGCAGCTTACAACTCTGTGTAGTTGGCTTTTTCGGTGGCGTGTGTGATTTTGATAAAAAAAACTGAATATACTATAGTATACTTCTCAGTATATAAGTCTATACTTCTCATAATAAATTATAACACAGACATATCAATATGAAATAATTGTGCAAATACAAAGTTGCTATACTAAGATTAGCTGAAACGTGTATTAAAATAAAAATTGCAGACATATTAGTGTTTAACTTGTCTCATATGCCACAAGTCAATTATATGTATGTGCCGCAAGCCACAATATAAGCTGAGGTAGCAAAAAACCTGCAAAAGCTAAATATTTTGTTTTGTGAAAGAGTGAAAGAAAGGTCAACACAGTAAGAGATAAGAGATTGTATTGTAACAGTGTTTCTTACAGGTGGTACATAAAATCTACTGTAGGTATTACTAAACATTTTTGTTGCAAAATACGGTGTTTCGTCATAGGAAATTGCATAATCACAGAGGAACGTATGCACTTAGTATTCAGTATGTTTCCAATATGACCTCATTGTATTACATGGAGGACTGTGAGGCTGGAGAGGCTGCAGGGGATATGGTAATGCTACTTGTAATCTTGCCAACACCTTTAACATGGCAGCCATTGGCCAGCACTTGAGTCCTCTGCTCGTGTCGCAGGTAGTACGGTCCGACAGGTGGCGCCATGCTATGAGGTGGGAGATAAGGGCTCCCCAGGTGGATGTGGATCTTATTGTCCTCTGTGGTGATGATGCTCGGACTCGAGTCGGGACTGCTGTTGGCGCATATGTGGTGCCAGCTGTTCTGGCGTTCAGGGGACTTGCAGAATGCAGCAGATGGGCTTCCCATGTCGGTCGGCTCCGGAGAACAAGTCCGGACGGTCAGAATCTGAATGGGTAGGTCGGGTGTCGCCGAACGGGATGAATTCGGGCTCATCATTCGAGAGATGGGCGTTCCGTTAAGCAGGGAAATGGTGCGTTCAGGACTCGAAGGTGGGCTTTTAGTATTGAGCGGGTTCTGGATGATGGTGATTCTTTGGTTGGGTGTATTCCCACCGGACGGGATGAAGGCGGTGCTGGTGTAAGAGGCGGCTGTGTCGGAGGTGGGGCTGCTGATCTCAAGGGTGGCCGTGTTGAGAATGTGATGAGGGGTCACCTTGATTTGCAGGGGCTGCCCAGGTGTGTGCGTTAGCATCATCACATCACCGTTAGCTGCTTGATGCAAATTAAGCCCATTGGTCGGGTGGCCTCTGTTTTGGCACACAATGTTGTTTAAGCTGTTCAGGTTGTTGACCAGACTTGGTCCCTGGTTGTCTGTGACTTGTACGTTGTGGTTGGGATCCTCATTGCTGCCTTTCCCGTCAAATGTTTCGTTAATTATCGACGGGAGTTGGCAGTCTGGAGGCAGGTTGTCTGTGGAATCGGTTTGCACCTCCTTGGTGGTGTGATAAAGGTTTGCATGCTCTTCATTCTCACCTACTGGTGTTAGGTTTTTCAGGCGTCGGTATCTGTCGAGCTCACTACTCAGTTCCCTCATCTCTTGGGCTAGTTCCCTGTTCCTGGCTTCTTGGTGGGTCAGCTTACCCTGGAGTACAGAATGATCTGTCTGCACTCTGCTGATGGATTCCTCTGTCCCCATCAGCTTCTGCAGTTGCTCCTTCAGGCTATTGACCTCCCTCCCTAGCAGTCTAGACTTGACCTGCTCCTTCTGAAGACGACAGAGGAGAAGATGCTCCTGGTTGACCTCCTGCTTCTCTGCCTGCTTGTATCCAGAAAGCTCCTTTTTCGCCATATCTAGTTCTTTGACAAGAGACTTGGATTTAATCTGTTCATCCTTGAATCTCTTTTCCAGAGATTCATAGTTGTCTTCTACTTTCATCAGCTCTTTCTCCATTAACTCTTTGTCCTGCAGTCTTTTCTGTAGCCTCTCTAGCTCCCATGTTAGCTGTTTGACTTTGTTTTCCTCTGTTTGGGAACGAGGGCTGGCATTGTTGGGGATGGATCCTTGCATGTACTTCTCTTCCTTTTCTCTCCTGTTCTCCAAAACCTGTAACCTTTTCCTCATTGTGGCCATTTTACTTTCCAGCTCTGCATTTCTCTGCTCCTCCGCTGTGAGTCTCTCCTGGAGCTTGTCCCTTTCATTCTCCATCCCGATTATCCTTCCGTCCATATCTACCTTGGAGCTCAGCGTCCCATCTTCCCCTTTGTTCCCCCACCCACCGAGCTTTTCTTCAGCTTGTTGCAGCCTCTCGGACATGTTCTTCCTGTCCTCCACCAAGGCCGCCGTCAGAGACCTGAGCATGACTAGGTCGCGTCTAATCGCCGCTTCACTTTTCTCTAGTTGGCTTTCACTTGACTCCAGCTCTCTCACCCTGACCTTCAGGGAGTCCACCTCACCTGACAGTAACTTGCTTGCGTCTCTCTCTCTTTCCAAACTATCCCGCAGACTACGACACTCCTGTTTGCTTTTGCCCAAAGCTTCCTCTATCCTGTCCAGTTCACTGATTCTCCCGTTGAGCCCGTCCACCTCAACTTTCAGGCTACAGCAATTTTTGGTCTCCTTCACCAGTCTACGGTCCAGATCCCGGCACTGGTCGCTCATGCGGATCAGTTCCTCATCCTTCCCTTCCATTTCCACCACCCGTCTTCTCAGTACCTCCACTTCTGAAAGTGACCCCAGTTGTCCCGGGTCTCGATCACCCGCCTCCTTAAGTTCCACCTCCTCCCTTGTGGAATTCCTCCTCTCTTCTAGAGCATCGATTCGGCGACCGACGCTCACATGCTGCTGTCGCAGCGGCTGATTTTGAGTTGCCCCTTCAGGGAGTTGAGCCGTCATGGTGCAGCCGGCTCGCTGGAACTCTATGCTGTGTTGCTCCGCTTCAGGATGCATTGAATTCAGCCGCTGCTGCCGGCGCCTCTCTTTTGCAGACCTGACCTCCTGGTCAACACTGTCGGCGATAGTGCTTAGCTTTTTAACATAACACTGGTGCTCCTTTAGTAGCTCCTCCAAACGCTGTTGCTCCTTCACAAGCAGCAGTGCGACAGCTTTCAGCTTATTGAGCTCTCCTTTAAGAAACAACACTTCCCTTTCTTTGTTTGTCTCCTTTAGCTCCCGGTATTGCCGTTCCTTTACAATCAGGAGCTTCAGTCTATGGAGAAAAGGAGCAAATGGGGGTGGGGGGTGAAGAAGATCATTAGTTATGTCCAAAGAATGTGTTTGAATGAGTTTTATAGCGGAACAGTGTATTTCATTCACCAAGGACATGAGGTAATGTTTAAACATTTTGGCCGCAGCTGATAAACACAAATGAGTTCCCTTTTGTGGTTTATTTCCAGGATAAACATTTATCTAAAGCCTAAGGAGAACTGAATCACTTGATTCTACCTACTCAAGAACACAGAACATTTTGTTCTATCCTCTCATATTCGCATTACTTTTGTGTATTGACCTGCAGGATGTGATGCATGTTAACTATGTAAAGTGTGTTAGCATTGTTGTCCATGAGGTCGCCCAGCACCGTGAATTAGGATGTTTTCACTGGAACGGCAGATGGTCCCTCGGTGGGGAGTGTTTGGTAAAGATTTTTCTCACCCTCCGATACATTAAAAGTGCACCCCGTCATCACCAAAAAAAAATTGCCTAGCTAACGCACACATGCATTCCCATTGAGTCATAAAATGACTACATTTAACAGTCTTTTGTTCATCTTTTACGGAAGATATATATTCCTCAATAATTATAACATTCAGTTATCTTCTCTCTTCTTTTTTTTAATTTTATAATAATTTTAGCCATTTTTGAGTATAATTCTGATAAAGTTAAAAAGCCCTGAATCCAGTTTCTTAAAGACTTTAAGTTATGTTGTTTATCTTTCATTCAAGCTATTTAGTTCAGAAACTTCCAAAGCCTTGAATCCAATTTCTTAGTTCCCAAACTTACTTTGCTAAGAAGGCTACTTTCCAGAGACAACTTTTTAAAAGTAGCATAAAATACCTACTATAAGTGAAATAGTCCTACCTGTCCCAGGGACCTTTGTCCTTTCCTTTTTAACAATCCTCTGAGATTTCGATGGGCCTCAACTCTTTCACCTCGCTCCCTATTCCCGGAGATCCCAGTGATGTGGACATTCCATGCGGAAAACCAAACATTATGAGAAGTGCTCTGCGCACTGACTCTTGCTTGCAGCCAGCAGCAGCCATTACATCATCGGCCAAGCCTTATATGGTCATCATCGTACTGCTGTGTGTGTGTGTGTGTGTGTGTGTGAGATATTGTTCATGTTTTGAGACCCAAGTGGGGGCCATCATTTTGTTGACAAAGAGCTCCTCACAAGGTAAATGTTTGAAGTGTAGGATGAGATTTGTTTAGGGTCTGGCATTTAGTGGTTATAGTTAGGGTTAAGTCTCCAACAAAGTGTGTAATGTGCACTGAAGTGATGGAAATATGACTGTGTGTGTGTGTTTTTTTTTACTGGAGTTGAGCCCATTCCAGATGAGCTCATTGTGCAGCCATGCCAAAGAGGCTAATGGTAAGGACAGAATGTGTTGGCATGTCCGAAGGACTGTAGTTCATCTCAGTGTGCGCTTGTGCTTGTCCTTGTGCGTGTGTTTCTCACATGTGTTTAAAAAAAAAAAAAAAAAAAAAAAGCAGCGTGTTTTTGTGTGTCGTAGCCCTTTTTGCCTGGGGGCCTGATAACCTGACTGTGAGATGACATCACTTCATCGGCCCACAATTACATCCATATGTTTCTCTCTCGCTCGCTGGCTCTCCTGAAACTACTTAATGTGTCTCTCTATCCACCATTATTTTGAGAATTCTAAAATATTTTGACCGCAGGCTTGGCTTACATCGTTGTCAGTCTTGTTTCCTATGTACATATGTAGCGTTTGAGGTCAAAATGAAAGTTTTTGTTAGGTGAGCATACTACTAATAGTAACAGGTAAACAATGTGTGGCTCCAATTTCCATTTCCACTGTCGATATTAACTCTTAAAAGATCCTTTTTTTGCTGTCCTTTTACACTTTAAACGAGTTAGTCATTTAAAACTAGTTCTGCCTGAAATATAGACCTCAAGTTTTATTTTTTTTTATTATTTCAAATCAGGGATGCGTGAAAAAAATGTTGTCCCTTTGAATTAAAGCAAGTCTGTGATTAATTCTATACGATAAAACATGACAAACTTTAATTTGGTACCTCAGTCACGTCTCTACCCCAAGTATTAAAGAGCAAATTTCATACCGAGAAATCATGCCTTTGATTCCCATTGAGTCAAGACAAAAGCTGTGATGTATCAGATTTTAACGAAATTTCATCTGCAGATGAATATTAAAGTGAATTTATATCCTACATACATTCCATCTTGTCCTGAAGTTCCAATCCCTGAGTTTGAAAGGCCGAAAGTTGTTGGACTTAACGTTCAAAGCACTTGTATGACTCGATGTGGTCCAACACTCCAAATCCAGTATAAAGAGTGGCGATGACATCACAGGCAGACTGAATTGAGTGTAGCGTCTGATGTGTCGGGTTGTATCGAGTTACTCTTTATAGGACAACAAACTCACGAACTTGTGCTCTTTTGGAGAGGACGCATCGGCTCCGTTTATTCAACTCCACATGTGCCAACCACACGGTAATCCTTGGTAACCACAACAGTCGCCTTTACATGACATCATCTGTGCGTCCCACTTACCAGGCATGACTCATCAAATTACATCAAACTGTTACATGAGTAACGTTTAACGTCTTTATCATTAAAAGTGCTAAAAAAAAAAACCATTTATTTGCCGTGCTAGAATCCAGTGCTTTATTTCCTTGTATCGATTCAGTCAATGGATTACAAACAATGTTAGATCGATATGTCATCCGGATTTGATGCGGTTGGGTCACAAGAATAGAAAATCGAAACACTGATTTAGTGGATGACTCGTTAAACCGGTAAATGTAAGGTAATGTCTGATCAATGTAACATCACTGACGCCTAGCGACTCGAATACTACTTAGCCATGTAGCGAGTCGCGACTGAATAACAAATACGAGGCTTTATATTTTGTTTTTTAACAGACTAGAACAGATACAGTCCTAGCCAATTACATTCCGCTGTATTTGAGACTAGTTCTAAATATTGCCTGCAACCATTAGTTTTGAAAATAAAAAATAAAACATCAGGACCATACAAAGCACTGAAGTCAACACATTGAAAAACGGTAAAAACACTTTGCAGAGGACTCGGAACTAGCTGAGGTCCAATGATCTCCGGTTATAGCAAGACAGTTGGGTGAATCCTCCACCAAAGTCTTAACTGTGCTTTTTCTTTCTTTCTTTGCTGCATTCTTTCAATGGGGAAAAAGTAGTACCATCTGTTTCGACACATCAGGATTGCATAGGTTTATGTTAAGAATATAGATGTGACATCAAAAATGGTATTTTCAGTGCTTTCCATTAGACATTCAGACAACTGTTTTTTGTGTGTCACATTTTAAGTTACATTAAGGAACAGAGAACAAAGTAATGTTTTAAAATTGTCCGTATTTTTGCAAATGTCACCCATTCAACACAAGCTTAAATGACTTGCAAAATGAAATTTTTCTTAAATGTTAACTATGTATGCCACATGATAAAACTGAGTGGTGTTTTTACACACTAAAGGAGTTAATGTAAAAATGCAAATGACTCACCTGTGAATGCTTTGCATTAAACCCTTCTTAGCCGATATGAACAGTAAAATGAATGTGCCCCTTAGTTGACTTCAGCCTGTGCTAGCTGTTGACATAATTGGCGAGCTGGCAACTTCAGCACATCTGAAGTAAAACCTTGCTATTATAAAGTTTTATGACTTCACAGGAATATGAGCTGTGTTCCTCAGTACAGATCCCAGTCTGGTATCATTAGAAAATAACGAGAATTCTCTGAGACTGGAGGTTAAACCTCCACATTCCTCCCTGCACACCCGCGGCTTCCACTGCAGAGGTCACAAAGTCCTAGTTCCCATCTGCATCGCTTGTCGTCAATTACAATCACAAGCCCATCCCGCAAAGACTTTTCCAAGAAAGCCTTCAAGCGTGGAGGAATATGGCCCAGTGCACAGGGACGACCGTCTTTTCGGTTGTCCTATTTTTATTCAGGGGTGTAATTTTACTAAATGTTTATTTTTGTTCAAACATCTGCCTCTTAAGGTTCCATATACTGTATCATCAAATAGTGGCCTCCAGTTGTAATAGATTCCGCGTTGCATGTACTGAAGGACACGAAATGCACGAATCTAAATCAATAAAAAATACGGCAAACTAAAATAAGATAATACACACATTGGGGTGGTCCAACTGCTATTCTACAAGGACTCTTCAGCTTCACCAGAGGGATCAAGAATTCCAAATAAGAGCTAATGTTGACATTTCATTTGTTTAGCTCTGCACTTATTTCTGCAAAAGCTCCCTCTTAAATAGAAACCTCATTCAAATAAGCGCCTGGTGCTCTCTGCAGTTGACCAAAAAGTCATTGACCATTTGTCAACTTTGAGGATAGCTGTATTACGCGCATGCAAACATGTCCTCCAAAGCATTTTTGACCACACCCCATAAGGTGCGTAGCTTCTTTTGTTGATAAACTAATCAGATTTTAATCCGATTAATCAAAAAAAAACATTTGACTGATTAATCGATTATTAAAATAATCGTAACTTGCACATCTAGTAATAATAATAATATGGTGGACTGATACCTGATGAGTTGGACTTATGTACTTATGTATAACATAGCGGCTTTGTTGCTTTTTTGATTGCACAAGTTCCTTTCAAATATGCAACACCACCACTAGTGTTTAGTAATGAAATCAAAATGGCAATTGAGCAATCAGTTAATACTCCCAGCTGTTTCAAATAGAGCTGAACTTTTGAGCTGAACTCCTTGAAGTTGTACAATTCTGAATTTTTGTCCAAAAATGTGGAACATTTTAGGACTGCTTATGTTGATACATTATACATACAGTATTGATAAATGTAATACAGAAAATCCTTGAAAAAGAAAGAAAACTTTCAATGTGAGTCTGTTTCTTTTCAAAGACTCAACAATGGAGACGAGTATCATGTCTTTTTTTTTTCCCACAGGCACCCCCATGTGCAAAACAGATGAGCTGATCTGGATGCAAACTATACACTGAATTCCAGTTATTGCATATCATCTCCTGTGCTGTACCGCAATCTCTGCTGCATGTCAAAAAATGTGCACACCGCAATGAAACAACTCGCTTGTTCCAGAGTCCCTTTTATGCACGTGTTTGTGTTTCTTACATAAATATTTGTTTGTTGAAACTCCACGCTAGATATTGCATAACAGCCCATATAATTATTTCATTTTGAGTGCAAAGGGCATATGGCAAATTTTCCTCCGAAGTAGCCATAATATGTATAAGTATTGTTAACTTATTGGCTTAGCCATATTGTACTGAGCAGCCATGACAAACCACACTTGCGGGCCTGCATTCATTCATTCATTCATTTTTTACCGCTTATCCTCATGAGGGTTGCAGGGATGCTGGAGCCTATCCCAGCTGTCTTCGGGCAAGAGGCGAGGGTACACCCTGTGATCCCAGCCAATCACAGGGCACATGTAGACAAACAACCATTCACACTCACATTCATACCTATGGACAATTTGGAGTCAACAATTAACCGAGCATGTTTTTGGAATGTGGGAGGAAACCGGAGTACCCGGAGAAAACCCACGCATGCACGGGGAGAACATGCAAACTCCTCACAGAGATGGCCGTGGGTGGAATTGAACTCAGGTCTCCTAGCTGTGTGGCCTGCACGTTAACCATGTGTTTTTAAAATGTTGGTTGCACTACTCATCAGGTGTTGTCCATGTTAACTTGCCATGTCATTGTTTACAATAAACTTGGCTGTATTTATGCTAGCTGAGCAGTTTGCTCCTTTAGTATTGGTTGTTGTTGACTAGTTCAAAATTACAATGGTGAACTATGAACTATTCATATTTATACTGTGTGAACTGAACTACAAATAGTTGATGAGAACTATGAACTTGCACAACACTGTTTGTGGATTATTTTTGGTCTTAAATTGTGGATTGCTCATAAGTGATTACACTGTTCCAGACAAATGCACACTAGTGTTCCAAAAAGCTGCAAAAGTCTCTACATAATTAGATCACACACTCCAAATAGCGTGCCAGCAGCACCAGTGACCACCTTCGTGCAAGACATAGCCATACACCCACTGACCTAGCAGTACATCCAAACCTAGCCATACCCGCAGGCCACATCTGAATATACTGGTAATTTGGAAAGGGAGCTTTCTAGCCACCATCAATTTTTATCCTATTTGACTTCAGAAGAGGCATTGGATGACTAAGGGCAATAAGGGTGCCAAAGCTACATGGTAAGTGTAATTGCATATGTGTGTGTTTGTGTTTACAAGGACAGAGCAGAACTTGGACACATTTGGCAACCAAATCCGAGCTGTGGTGGACTAAGTCCATGTATCCCTCCGTCCATTTTCTATGCCTCTTATCCTCACTAGGATAGCGGCTATGCTGCTATACCAGCTAACTTCGGCCTGGACTGGTCGGGACTAGGTCCAAGTGGACTGACTTTAAGGTGGCCTCAGTGAGCATTACAGATTACCACAGCTTTTCTAAAACTGCTCATGTTTATATCAGGGAGTCCAAAAAGAGATGATAATTATCCACCCAATATCAGCCTAAAAATCTGATACCAGGTGATATTATCGGGATCTTGAGGACCGATGTAGAACATCTACCACAAACATTGCATTTGCGGAGATTGTACGATTACAAGATCCTAAAGTTTCAAAGAATAAGGTTTGTGCATTTGCAGGTTAGCCCTGAAAGAGTTTGGAATGGCTTTGAACCTTCAGTTTCAGAGAGTTTTTTTTTTCTAACACTGGCCCACTATGACATCACAGAGTGACCTTATATGGACATGCATATCTGACCTTACAAGGCCAGGTCTTCGGGTGTATGGGAAAGCTAAATTTGTGTTTATTTTGTAAGTAACAAAAGCGGTTGTCTGTGTAGCATTATCCAGTGTGCATACAGGGAGCGGAGTGCAAATTACTCACACAGAGTCTGAAGTTGATAATGATCATTTCCCACCACAATCAGTGGGTAGTACTGCAAAAACTTGTAATGACCACATCACATGTTACCGATGTTGTAGAAAACGCTAAAATGCTAAAGCAACTTGACATTGAAAGACGTCTTGAAGACTTCGCACTGTTCAGTCTCTACTTCCAGATCGATTCAGGATGCAACTCGCATGAAGTCAGCAGCTGGCTGACCAGGTTGCACTTTACCACTGCATTGGTTCTGTTGCTGCCGTGTTGTGCAATATATTTCCAGTATTCATGTTGTCACAGAGCTCCAGTTTTACCTTCCACTTTGTCATGCACTCCAAATAATTTGGGGCGGGGGGGGGGGGCAGTGTGGGGTGCTGCACCAACCTCTCTCGGTCCTCTTCCAATAACGTTGTAATGCGGTTACTCCTATGAACGAAATCCCAGTGGCTCCTCTCTTGCTCCTCAATCCTGAGTATGGCATCACAGTGACGGTTGGATACATCCAGAAGTTGCTCCTGCATCCGTTTGAATGAGCGTTTTTGAGACTCAATGAAGTTATTCATCTGCAAAGCAATGGAGCAAAAAATTTGATATCATAAACAAAAGATTTTCTCAATTTTCTTCAAATTTTTCTAGCGCCACTGCAAATACTGTAAGTATTTCTCAAAGAAAAGTACTCTGTCAGGTGAAACAAAGCAGGAGGTGAGGTCTTAGAGTCATTACTGTATAATTGCTTCTTCTGCAGCCCGAATTACACAATGTTCAGTCAATTAGTAGTAATTAATGCGCTTTGGTCAGATGGTGCTACTTTCACCTCATTAGATTTGATGACCAGCTTCAAAATGGTGTTTGGTTTCTTATTGTTGGTACCTCAGCTGTAGCCGTTTTGGACACATCCTGCAGGTTTCCCTGTTGAGACCGCGGTGAGTCTCTGTGCAGGGCACGTAGCGCCCCCTCCAGAGCAAAGAAACCATAGTGAGCCTCCAATAGAACCGAGTCCGTCCTTTCTGATTTCAGCACTTTCATGACTTCATCTCTTGCCTGTCGTGATGAACAACAGGGACATTGAGTTTGTGAGGTTCATATCGTTCTACATTTGACTACCTTTTTAAAAAAATATCTCAAGTTTATCCAAACCTGAAGCTCTCCCTCCAGAACACTAAGTAGGAACAACATGTCATCACGGGAAAGGTCTTCTTTTGCACTGCGTCTACTCCCCCACTTGCATCGTCTTTTGTCTGGTTCATTATCCCTCCGAATGGGAATCTTGGGAGCATTCGGGATCTCAGGAATTTTTGAGTTGTGTTTCTTGGGAGCAGCTTGTTCATAGTGAACGCTGTTGCTGCCTTTAGCAACAGGATGCATTTCTAGGAAGGACAGGAGAGTTTGAATGAGAGAACAAAAGAGACATCAGGGCTATACTATGTTTAATCTATGGTTCAGTTCAAAATCAGAGGACATCTTGTCATAACAGCATTGCAGACTGTTATCAGGTTTCCTGGTAATTTCATGAAAGATATCTAAAGTTACTCATTTTCTGGCCATGACGTACGGTACTTTGTATCAAATAGCTTTCAGCTGATAACCTCCAGCCAGACAATGCAGACACTATGGTTAAATTGAATACATCTATTAGTTTGAGGCCTCGGGTTATCCAGCGGTCTTCAGCTATGAGGTCATGTTCTATTGCTGTTCCGGTTTCAAACTAACTCTAGATCGGGGCCAACCAAGTCATATGCTGTACCTCCAATCAATTCAACCATAAAATGATTGAAACTGCCTTGTAGCGGTATAGCAGTAATAGTTGGGGATGAGCGAGTACACCATTATCTGTATCTATATCTGTTCACCCATCTAAACTATCTGTATCCGTATGCCTATTCTGAGTGGGCGGGGCATATAACAGAAGTGTGAGAGGTTCAACTAGATATGGGCGGAGCATAAAGCTGGACATTATTTTAAGTCTGAAATTGTCCGAAGTTGCTATAATAATAATACAGAATAATTTTGTGTATAATGTGTCAGCCTTACTGAGTGTATTTTTCTCAAAAGCACTGCGCTCATTATTACAAGCAATTTTCCAACTGACTATATAACATATATATATCCTCACGAGGGTTGCGGGCATGCTGGAGCCTATCCCAGCTGTCTTCGGGCGAGAGGCGGGGTACACCCTGGTCTGGTCGAAACAAACAGACAAAAAACAAAACTTGCGGTTTGTTTGTTTTGTTTGTGTGGAATCAAACTAATAAAGCTTTATTGTAGACCAACTCACCCAGGTGGTTTTTAATCAGTAAAACTCTGGTTCACATTCAACAAGAAGCTTATCAACCTTAATAGGATCCAGCTAGTCAATGGTTAAATTAGGCCGTGCATAATGGTGACAACTGGAGGTCGCATGCCCACAAATGAGACTTCTTGGGTTACCGCATCACTTCCTCTTTACGTTCATGGGACCATTAAGAGAAGAGTGCGATTTTCCGTGGTTTGTTGTGACACAACTGACTTTACAAACCCAGAACAAGGTACACTATCAGTCCATTTGACACAATGGTGAGGACTTTTTACAAACCCTACCTTCTTCAAACATTGGCATTCTACTTTTACAACAAATTCAATTAATTGCATGTCAGGTCTTGATTGCATGTAGTTTTTCAAATGTTTTTGTCTGTGGTTAGTGTGTGTGTGTGTGTGTGTACAGTAGGTGGTCTGTTCATTATTGTATTTGCCAAGGTCCATAAATCACATGGTAAGCATCAAGTTAGAAAGCTAAACAATGACTGCTTGGCGATCAGTAATGTAATAAATATGCTCGACATTTTTTCGCCCTGATGTAAACTTCGTCCTGTGAGAAGTCGCCCCCAACCCCCCAACCCCACACCACCCCACACTCCCTCCCATTACATTTCTTTGACAGACAGTTGTGAAATTCTGTTTGCTATTTTGTGTGCATGGGCCTTTTCGCTCTCTCGGTGCTACAATCCACAATAATTGCATCAGTGTTCCAAGCGTGATCCATATGACTCCTGTCACTTAAGCTTGATTTAGACGATAGCAAGTACTTGTATAAATGGGAATGAGGTTTTATGCACATGGAAAGGGCTTTGGGTGATCTCCTGTGAGAAGGATGGAAGGATTGGGATGTTGTTGTGGTGGTTGCCATGACAGGAGGCTCACGTCAGCCCAATATGGCCACGTTCATACTTGTGTTTCAGTCCTGTGGTCCAGACCACACATTAAAAAATGTTTTGTAAAAGTTGATGTGCTTAGTGTTCACACTGGTTACTTTGTCATGTGACCATAGGCTGTACAGAAAAGAACATATAAGGACTTAATTGGGCAGCTTTCATCACACATTACACAACATAACTCAAATATTCCAAACCAAAATGTTGTGTGCTGTGTCGGATACTTTGGCTTTTTCCATATTCTACTCTATTTATCATCTTAGATTTGACAAAAAGCTTCTAAATCATGCTTTTTTTTAATTTTTAATTCTTGCCCGAGGAAGAGCACTCATTGTCGGACACACTTTGTCAGAGGCACTGCTAGTGCAGTGGAGCTCAGAAGCTGGACGTTGCGTTACTAATTGCAGACTTAATTACATAAAATAAACACAGTCAGGATACTGAAATTTTTACTTACAGCTTGCACTTCTGACTCTTCAACATGACTTCAGCAAAATTTTGGCGCATAGTCCAGCTTTGTATTGTCCTGCATCGCTCATGCTCACAAAACAGTCCCATATTTTTCTCTTCACTTGGTATCTGCAACTCCAACCACTTCTGCCTGATGCTCACCTCTTTAGGCAAGTTAGCAAACCTGGAAGCCATTGCTCCTTGATAAAACAGTGAAAATCTGCAGTTAATTGTGTAATTTTCAACTAAAAAATATATTATTGAGCCATTCTTTTCCCAGGTATTCATGTCACGTTAAAACAGGCATCAAATTAAATTTAGGTTTGCATCAAATACTACAAAATGTTTTACTAATCACAGTACTATTGGACTAAATAGGTCAGAAAGGAGGCTCGACATTTTCAGTGCAGTTTAAGCTTTCTCAGCAACCATTAAATTATAAGTTTGGCATTGTTCTCGGTTCATGTTCTGCTGGTTTTTTTTAAACAAGTTAATAAGTCATAAAAAAATATTTGTCATGATAACAAATGTAAAAAAAAATACAAAATTGTGGACACGGCAATGGCACAACACAGCTGCGGCAGTCCCATGCAGCCCACTACCACAGCTTCAACAAATCCTAGGGGAAACCCTGGACAACCTATGTGTAATGTGAAACCATAAGAAGTCATTTCTAACCTCAATTAGTCTGGGAATAATTGCTACTATTGGTTAAGTGTATATCTATTCCGCTTACGTTTAACGACTACACACTTCTGTAAGGTCATGACCCACGTAATTATCCCCCAATTGTAATGGTATACTGGCCGGATTTTAAACCTGAAAGCAATTTGTCTGAGGAAAAAACCCCACCCCATTTTCAGGAGCCAGTCGATTGATTGCCATTATATCCATACAGAACCATTGACCCTCCATTAAAACCAGTCACCGCTATTGACGGATGGGTAAAAAAAATAAATGACAAGGCAAAGCCATTTTCTATCTTACCCACTTCGTCCATTGCCACTCTTATTGATTTGCTCTTATCTGACACAAAGGCTTATTGGGGGTGGGGTTGTTGGAGACTGAGAGTATCAACTGTCTTGTGTCTGGGCTTCAGTTTTTCTGACCTTTTTTGTGTTTATATTTTCATTGGTTTAACTGAATGAATGAACTAGAAGTGCATGGTCCTAGACGGCTACAATGTCAATAAGCATCCTCCAGTTGTTTATGATGCTGTTATTGTAAGAGTTAGTCGATAAAACAATTGGTTTCCAATAAGGAGCTTTTAAGTAGCTTTCCAAGCATAAAAGAATATTAAGAATTTGGTCGATTCTTGAAGCAAGTGAGGATGGAATTGAGTCCACTACTTGGATACAGAGGTGCTGTTGACTAGTTGTCAAAAAGACAAGTTGGGAAATGGGTTTATGGTCACACTATGGTAAATCTGCTCAATAGAACACTGACATAGAAATGGGAGTTCAGAACATCCATCCCAATGAAAGGAATATTTGATACACAACAGTTAATCAATGAATTAATCATTAATTTCCCCCTTAATTAAATATTGTGTCAAATATCCATTCTAAATTACTAATAAAACTGTAAAAAAAAAACCACTACAGTCGCCCCATTGCCGTTCAATTCAGATTTTCAAACATATTAATTCATAAATAAGGCTTATTGATGGTTTAAATTATCTCACGATTGGTAGATTAATAACATAATAATCAAAATAACACAACAGACTACTACTCAACTTTGAATCCCTGTTAAATCTTATGTTAAACATATTTAGAAGATGGTAAACAGGTTTCCTATGCCATAAATGTCCATGTTGTTTGGTCATCTATACCAACACATATATTTATAGCATAGATTTTGAATGTAAAATAATCCATGACAATAAGGAGGTTTAGAGATGCTTTAAATGGAAATAATAATTAATAATTCTGGAAATCACTTACTTGCAGTTGTGGATGTGTTTATCTCCAAGTGGTATCCTTGACGCGTACCATAGTGTCCCCACATCACTTTCATGCCATTTCCACTCTAATGCTGTAGCCGGTGGGAGGCGGGGGGAGTTGGGGCGTTGTTAGCTTGCTCAGTCAATGGTTGAGGATGGAGGGGATGGTCTTTTCAGCTGATGATGATGATGATGATGATGATGATGATGACAGAGAGCATGTCTGGTCTAATGGCACAACATGAGGAGTCTGGCCATGACAGAATGGAAAAGAGGCGGACCCAGCCAGAAAGCTATTTCAGTGAACTACAATCTCTCGCTTATCCTTTGTTTTTTTTTAATTATGATTATTTGAGTCTCTGACAGTAATGTGGCCAGGGAAGAAAAAACATTAGTGTTGATGATAATGGATGAGATGCAACTAAGGGGGGTGAAATGATGAAATAAGAGGACAAAGACGTTGGTTTCTTGGTGTTTTATACACCCATGGGCCACAACATTAGGTACACCTGCACACAAACGCTGTGAAGAAATTGAATTTAAAGCACAACATTGGTTGACCTTCAGTTGTTGCATAGTAAATGGAATTCCCAGGGTCAAAACTCATGCATCCAAAGACGCATATATGCATATTGCATTCACACCCCCGCCGCTATAAAACCATGATGGGGACCATGGCTTGTGCCGTAATTGGCTGCAGGTAGCTGATGGCCGCACTGGGAACCCTTTGGGGGGCTGGTTTTGTGTTTTTGTGTGTAAGCAATGTGTTTTACATCAAATTGTATGCACAGGTTGTTTTTTTTAACAGTTTGGAACTGTTTTTTCCCCCATTCTCCTCTCCTAGTGTACCTCTTCTTACCCCTCATTCATCGCCCAATCATCCTGTCCTGTCACCCGTTGTCTCTGTTTCGCTTGTGCTTAAGTGATAAGAATAAAGGCTAGTTCATACAAATCAACCATTATTTTTATGTTTATTTCTATATATACTTTCTATATGCTTATTTTATGTTTTTAATATTTCTTATCCCATATATCCAGTGTTTCCTCAGTGGGGGCTCTCTGAGCTGGGGGCTGTCCTCGGTTGCGGGCTGGAGTGTCTCCTCTCGTGGGGCTTACCGACTGGGGTGGCTGGGAGCTCTGTGGCGGTGCCCCACTGCAGCGCTGCGGGTCCCCTGCCTACCTGGGGCTGTGGGCTTCTTGTGTGTGTGTGTGTCTGTGCGAGTGTGTGTGTGTGTGTGTGTGTGTGTGTGTATATGTGTCTTGTTGTTGTCTTTCTCTTTTTAAACAAGTAAAGCACTTTGTGCTCCCTTCTATGTATGAAAAGTGCTCTACAAATAAAGTTTGATTGATTGATTGATTATTAACTGTACAGGCCATTTTTAAAGTGATTTATTTCTAACTTAAAATCTGCCTTTCACAAATATAACTGATTGTTTACTGATTTAACAGATTGAATGCTTATTTTCTTATAGGTGGTTCCGAGGAGGAGGAAGAGGAAAGCAGGACAGAAGGTACAGAAAAAGGAAACGTACAAAAGGAATCAGTGAAGAGAAAGAAGCCAACAGAAAACTCTGCGGGGGCAAAGAAGAAGAAGACAAGGACACATGACCGACAGGTATTGCTGTAAAGAACTGTAAATGCTCTAATTACCGAAAATAGACATGGTGTTAATTGGCAGGGTGTGATAATTGGAGTTCATATTTTAACTTCAATAAATGAGGTCAGCCATTTCAGTTAAACACGTCATGTAGCAGATGAACACAGTCATAGATACGAGAAGTGAAATGAAGTTTATAGGATTTACAGAAAGTGTGAAGTCTAATTATTTCAACAGAAGTAGGCAGGTGCCTAAATTTGGGCACCCTTGTTGACCAAATGATGACCTTGATGGATTAGCATAGTTAACTGGCTCCAAACCAGAAAAAGAATTCAATGTTAAAAAGGGAATATTTTTGTAGTTTTGGCATAGAAATCTTTTAAATCCTTTTAAAGTGCAAATGTAATGTAATGAGTGAAAGTTAATCCCCTCCTAATTTTATTGCCAAGAATAAACAGACAGGCTAAACAATTGATGCTTTATGGTGCCTTTTTTTTTGCACTTTTTGGTTAAATGTAGTTAATCCAAATCTACCGTGTCCTATGTGTTGTCTCAGGAGCCGGAGGAGCCTGGGAAGTCGACTAAATCCTCCAAAAGGAGAAAGGTAGGCGATAAGGAGACGATGCTTTGACTCAACATGTCTACCGGCGATGACTAGAGTTTTGTCCTGACGTCCAAAAGAAGAAGAAGACAATTACAGATGTCTTAGCCTCCTCGGAGCCCAAACCAGGCTGTCCTGCAGACGTGCAGAACCTGCTCACACACTACTTTGCAGACAAGCGCTCCGTGATTGAACTGGAAGAGCTCAAACTGCACGGTGAGTCGCCATCGCTTCATATGTGTACATTAATGTACGATCATTAATAATGTACTAACTTTATTTTTAAAATATGCTGAGCAACAATAATAAAAAAAATGCGGGCCAAAAATGGCTCCGAGGCCGCACATTGGATACTCCTGCATTATACTGATCCCAAATGCCTTTCTTTTTTTCTTTCAGATTCTTGTTTCCTGTCCTGCAACGACCTGACACACAGCCTCTCCTCATATCTAAAGCAGAGTGAGTGCTGTGCAAAAGTCTTTGGACGCCACCAGCTTACCACTCATACCAGGAGTACGAGCTACCACATCTTCATGACCTCATCTTTTGTTCTTCCTTCTTTTTAAGTTTGTCCCAAATGGTCCAAAGTTCAGAAACAGCACACACAAAAGAGTTCGGTGGTCTTGCTCATCGTCTGCAGCTCCGCCATCCGAACCATCGAACTCATCAAGTACGACCGTTTTGTGTGAATGCTTTAATTGCATCAATGTTCTTTGATTGTATCTCATTCATTCTCATCCATTCTCAGGCAGCTGACGACCTTCAAGGGAGAAGCCAAGGCCGTGAAGCTGTTTGCCAAACACATCAAGGTCCCACTGAGACATCCGTTATTTCAATGTTGGTCACTGATTCTCGATTTAACTAACATGGTCCTTTTGTGTTTTTGGTGTGAAGATAGAGGAGCAGCTGAAGTTGCTGCAGAAGGGGATCACTCACATCGGAGTCGGGACCCCCGCTAGGATCAGCGCTCTTATTGACAAAGGTACGAAAGAGGATTCTCCTTTTTTAAAATAATATTTGAAATCTTTAAAATCTTTCATTTTTGTTTTCCTCAGATGGATTGGACTTGCAGGCCTTACGCTATTTGGTTCTGGACTGGAACTGGAGAGACCAGAAGCTCAGGAAGATGATAGACATTCCTGAGGTGAGCTACCGCCCCCTGCTGGCACCGAACTACACGCACTGCTTTACTATGTGAAATCAAACAAATATCTGACAGTTATTAGTAACTATATTCAGGATGGTGCCTGGGTTGTATTTCTTTCTATATGCCTTACATATTCAACTTCCTAAAAAAAAAACGTTATGGAAATATATTCATGTTTTTTCTACATTAAAGGAGAAATATATGGTCCATAACTAAGTTGGGGATTTGGGGATTTCGTAACTCAATTTTTTTGTGTCATCTGTCATATTCAACCTATATTCATTCAGCACCCTCGTATTTGCATCCTTTAATGAAAATTAGTTAAACGTGTTTAAAATTGGTAATGGTTTTATTTCATTTGAACATGCATCAGATTACAATTGAATGCATCACATAATCAGTTCACAGTTCCACATGTCCAAAAGGAGTAGGAAGAAGCAAAGCTTATTAAATCCTACCCCTCCATCTGGTACTTTTACAATCAGTAACTGTTACATTTGTTCACTTCCTGCTTTCTATAATACAGTTTAAGGTTTTTTTTTATTATTTTTTTTAATAATGCACCTCGTACCGAAGTACTGTTGATATGACCATCCAATGACATAATGGGTACCATAATAACTGTCAAGATAGTGATATATAAAGCACATCATGACTGGTTCAATTGCTCATTTCTTTTTGTATTTTTTTTTTTTTTTTTAGATCAAGTTGGATTTAATTAAGCTGCTGGAGACCGGGGTCCTCGGGCAATGCAAAGCAGATAAAGTAAAAATTGGACTATTTTAATAGCAAATTGTCAACTTGCAACATACTATTTGCCATTATTACTACCATTAATACTATTTTCAGTGCTGGGTGTTGTCCTCAATAATGTGTTGCAGTATTGCTAGGCTTGCTACTAATAAAGGTTGTCTAATAAAAAAATGTCTAAGCCACTATTTGAGGGGAAAAAGGGTGATTTAAGTGTTGTGCACCTGCAGCTGTACGAAACAGGAAGAGGCAAGTCAAGCCAAAGAATTGCGGTTAATTAGTAACAAGTGTCTCTCCTCCCAAGCGAGAGGCCAGTTGTGATGTGTGTGTTTGCGTAGAGGGACCACAGAAATAGGAACAGGAAGTCAGATCGGTGCCTTCACGAAAACCTACAGCAGCAAAGTTCTGTGTGGGTCTCGGTGTGTTTGTGTTTGTCGGTGTGATGGACCCAGCCAAGACGGGACCCCTGGCCCGGAGGCCCGACAACTCGGCCTTCAAGCAGCAGCGTCTTCCTGCCTGGTCGCCCATGCTAACGGCTAGCACGGTGCTGCCTTTTTTCTACTTCATGGCTCTGATATGTTTGCTGCTGGGAGTGTGGCTGCTGCTTACTGTGCAGGGCGTGCAGGAAGTCAGGGTGAGTAACATGTACTTTCTTACAAAAACTGCTTTTTTTTTTTTTTTAGAATACAGGGGTGGGAAAGTGTGGATGATCCATTGTAAAGTACCATAAAAGAGGGAGTGACATGTCAAGAAAAGGGGTCAAAGTTTAAGTTCTATAATAATAATAATACTCACTGTACGTTCCTGTGTCTTTAGGTGGACTACACAGACAATGGCGCATGTGCCTTTTGTCATGAACTGCGGAAGAACGTAAGCAACGCTGCAAAGACCTGCATTTGCAAATTAGACTTTCACATCGACAAGACCTTCAAGGTAAGAGCGTCCCATAGAACCCTGCTCACGTTTGCGTTATCTCTGAGAAGTAGATTAGATAAAGATTTAGATCATGTTTTCAAAGTGTGGTGTGCGGACTGCTGGTGGGCCCTGGGAAACGTAATGGTGTTCTGTAATACCACTGTCCCCTCCAAACCTGTAAACCTGTGAAAGTCACATTTTAGCATTGTTACCATATTGACCTGAATATAAGACACCCTTGTTTTATTTTGGGATTTTTTTGGGGGTGGGAGGCACAAATAAACTTTTGACTCACTTGGAGTCAAATTTTGTTTTGCATGCATAAGTCTCTAGACTTGAATATAAGACGACCAACTTTTTTCAGGGAAAATATTCAACCAAAACAACCATCATCGGACAAATCGGCAATGTAATGGTAATGGTTTTATTTCATTTGAACATGCATCAGATTACAATTGAATGCATCACATAATCAGTTCACAGTTCCACATGTCCAAAAGGAGTAGGAAGAAGCAAAGCTTATTAAATCCTACCCCCTCCATCTGGTACTTTTACAATCAGTAACTGTTACATTTGTTCACTTCCTGCTTTCCTAATATAATTTAAGTTTGTAAGCCGTCCAATTACCATATTGACCCGAATATAAGACGACCCCTCTTTTTGTCAGGACAATACAAAATACAGCATTAAAGTAATCTTTTATTTAAATATGAGTGAAATAATAATTGCTAGGTTGCAAAAAATCTATTTCTTATCTGCTCCAAAAAGTTATAATTCTGCTGCAATGATCACATTACAAAAACTCTTGACTCAGCAGGGGACTTGTCATTTTTTCACCCCCATTACCGTGTGTTTTGGTTAAATGTAGACTCATGCGCTCTTGTTACTTCTGCTGTCTTAGGGAGATGTCTTTTTCTACTACGGCCTCCAAAACTTCCATCAAAACCTGCGCCGGTACATGGACTCCCGAGACGACGGGCAGACTGTCGGCAGGAAGACCAACCTGAAGGTGCTTTTGCTATTCTTTACCTTGTTTAAAAAAATATATATATATATCTCCACTCTTACTTATAATTCATCTTCCATCCAACGCATCAGAAACCAAGTTCCTATTGCAAACCATTCGCCACAAATGATAAAGGACTTCCCATTGCTCCCTGTGGTGCTGTGGCCAACAGTATCTTTAATGGTAAACACCATTTTACACAATACTGGTTAGATGTAGTCGGATGTGGTTAAGTAACTCCAATCTGTCCGCACAGATTCCTTTCTTTTCAAATATCACAGGTCACCCGGTTCCGAATACTTGCTTCCCTTACTACGGAACGGCATCAGCTGGTACACGGACAAAAACATCAAATACCGCAATCCCCAGATGGGCAACCTGAGCCTGGCTGAAGTCTTCCAAGGTGTTTTTTTTTTTTAATACAATTGACTATTTTATGAACTATTTTGATAGCAAAGATATTCTAGGCATAAAACAACATTGCATCATTTTGGACTGACAGGCACAGTCCAGCCCCCCTACTGGCAGAAGCCCGTATACGAGCTGGACACAAATGACCCAATCAACAACGGCTTCATCAACGAGGACCTCATTGTGTGGATGAGGGAGGCGGCGTTCCCCAACTTCAAGAAACTCTACGGCGTCTTACACCGAGCCAACAAGCCCTTCCAAAGCGGCCTTCCCAAAGGAAACTACAGCGTGGAGATAACCTACAGTATCCTTAACCACAAGTGTCACATGATCACCTTTGGGGCTCACTCGTTTGCTGTCTTGACCTGAAACCCCCTTTGCTTTCAAGACTTCCCCGTGCAGTACTTCCGTGGTAGAAAGCAAGTCGTACTGACTACGGTGAACTGGTTCGGAGGGCCAAATCGGTTCCTGCCCATCGCTTACTTGGTAACCAGCAGCCTGGTCCTACTGACTGCCATTACACTCACTGTGGTGTGGTGGAAATTTGGCAAACATGGGAAGAACATGGAGGAATGATGGGTAAGCGGATGGACACACACATGTACAGTATTAAAACTAGTATATTGTACTGCCATTTACATTTTGGAAACATTTATTAAATGTTTTTACATCAAAAGGATTGAAAATGTCCAGTGGGATACGCTGTGATCGTCTGCAATCACAATTGGCAGCATTAAGCCCTGATCACAGCGTCCCTAATTGATACAGGCTGGGAAAATTGGAAAAGTGTCGATGAAGCCTTCAATTTCCAATTTGCTCATGCTGTTTTTTGTTAGGCGGCATGGTGGTCGAGTGGTTAGCACACACTCACAGCTAGGAGACCAGGGTTCAATTCCACCCTCGGCCATCTCTGTGTGGAGTTTGCATGTTCTCCCCGTGCATGCATGGGTTTTCTCCGGGTACTCCGGTTTCCTCCCACATTCCAAAAACATGCTAGGTTAATTGGTGACTCCAAATTGTCCATAGGTATGAATGTGAGTGTGAATGGTTGTTTGTCTATATGTGCCCTGTGATTGGCTGGCGACCAGTCCAGGGTGTACCCCGCCTCTCGCCTGAAGACAGCTGGGATAGGCTCCAGCACCCCCGCGACCCTCGTGAGGAAAAGCGGTAGAAAATGAATGAATGTTTTTTGTTAAAGGATGTTAAAGGATAGACAAGTAAAATCAAAAGTGACAAAGTCTCTTTAATGACCACCACCAGCGCTCCCGGACAATATATAATATAAACAAGACCAACAATGTTAAGCCACTCCCACAAAATAAAAACACACAAGCAGAAAATACAAGCAAGTGATTTTAGCACAGTACCTTTTAGTTTTGTTTTACTACAACATTCCATTGTTTGCTTTATTTCTCACGTTAAGACTTTAAATGTTCATTGTGGTGATTAAAAAAAAAAGGCAACATTTGGTCTGCAGGCTGGGGGCTCCTGGTGCCCCTTAAAAGGAGGGGGGGTGGATTGACGCCGTCTCCTCATCAGCAGGATGTGAATTCAAAAATAAATAGCGGGGGGGGGGGGGTCCTATTAAGAGGTTTTGCAGCGATGTAATGTCAAGAACTGTACACATTTTCAAGTTAAGATGTAAGACGATGCGTACCGTGCATAACTTATTAAGGAGGACGTCAGTGTGTGTGTGTGTGTGTGTGTGTGTGTGTGTGTGTGTGTGTCTGCAATTATCACATTTAAGTTTGTAACAGAAAATCACAGCTTCACAGAATCACGGGGGTAAAAAAAAAAAACGAAAAAAAAAGTCAACCAGTAGTCTCCGCCTACGCTCCTGCCTCGATATCCACCGCCAAGGCCCAAACATTCATGGTTACAGTGATCCGACTGGAATGGGTGCCTCCACGTGGCAGGGACATCACTTTAGTGTTCGTTAGCGCCCCCCTCTTTTTAGCTCCGCCCCCTGAGGCACCTGATAGGTTATGTCCCCGGTGGGCGCACCCTGTCCGGCAGCAGCATTTTTAGGCGTGTCGTATGCCGACCTCCCCGACTGGCAGCTGTCTGTCTGTGCCGACAGCTGGGTGGGCCCGCCGCTTGAGAAACCACCCCCCGTGGAGGGTTGGACTCCAGATGGGTGGCAACCCATATCCACTACAATGGGCGTGGCGTACTCTGCCCCTGTGGCCGGGAGGGGTTCGGCGTAGGCGTGGTACACGTCCGGTGAGATGGGTGCATCGTAGAGGTCGGGGTCGCTGTATCCCGGGTCGGGACCCTCATCGGGTTTGAAGGTGGACCGTGCACCCAATGTTGTTACGCCGCTCACCAGGGGCTGGGCGTACTCTGCAAAACAGACACAAGCTGTTATGAAATATATAATATATGAAATTATGTCAAAGTATAAATTATCCATCCATCTTCCGCTGATCTGAGATCGGGTCATGGGGGCGGCAGCCTAAGCACTTCCTCCACCCTATGACTTCCCTCCCCCCATGGACTCAGACTTGGAATTGGTGATTCTCATCCCAAATATGAATTAATTAACCAAAATGCCAAACTGTGTATTATATGGGTTATGCATCAATTATACTAAATTGTATTGAATTAGGGCAGCACGGTGGGCTAGTGGTTAGCGCGCAGACCTCACAGCTAGGAGACCAGGGTTCAATTCCGCCATCTCCCCATGCATGTATGGGTTTTCTCCAGGTTTCCTCCCACATTCCAAAAACATGCTAGGTTAATTGGCCACAGGTATGAATGTGAGTGTGAATGGTTGTTTGTCTATATGTGCCCTGTGATTGGCTGGCAACCAGTCCAGGGTGTACCCCGCCTCTCGCCCGAAGATAGCTGGGATAGGCTCCAGCACCCCCGCAACCTCCTTGTGAGGAAAAAGCGGTAGAACATGAATGAATGTATTGAATTATTTATTATGCATATTTATATTGTTTATTGATTTGAGATCCTGAGTGTTATGGAATAAAAAAAATATGGGCAAAATAAAATCATACCTGCGGGTTCAGCATGTAATCGTGAAACGGCGCCTCTTGCCGTGATGCGGCCAACCTCGCTGCTGCAGTAGCGGACCGAATCATCCGCTTCCACCATCTTGGATGGCAGCAGCTGCTTCATACTTTTCCACCAGTCTGTAGCAAAAAAATATATATATAATATTTAATGACGGGAACTACTCCCAGGTGGTTCAAATAAGAATGACGCACCAGTGCGATTCCAGTGAGGAAGATCATATGTTCCTTCGGAGCTTTTCTTCCTATAAAAGGAACAGCAGACAACAGCACTGAGTCAGAGGGTGGTGGATGTTTTGGGTTCAGTCATGATAAGACATCACGTACCGACTCCTGCAGTGCCAAGCACAGACCACAAGCAGGATGAGTGCCATCACCACCATGACCAAGACAGGCACCAGGACGGCGGCCAGGGCCGCATCTGTCCCACACAAACAAACACTCAAGAGACCACACAGGATGCCCCCCCCTCCACACACACACACAAACAAGAGGAGGTACCTTTGTTGGTGTGAGGAGGCATGGTGGTGTTTCTGATGTCTGGAGGTGGGGTGGTCTTGCCGATCATACGTGGGCGTTTGGTGGTCGCCGGGCGCGCAGGCATGAGACGGGGATTCGGGAACATCCTGGGCTCCATCGTCCTCCTGGCTGTGGAGAATGCAGCAACTTCTGAGCCGTGGTATCTCGCAAGGGACAATACTATCATCTATATCATTTAGGAGTTGTCATAATATGTTTCATTTTAGCAAAAAAATTGTAAAATTTGCTTTCTTATGTATATTTTTTTATTTTTGTATGGAGTTTGTATGTTCTCCCCGTGCATGCGTGGGTTTCCTCCCACATTCCAAAAACATGCTAGGTTAATTGGTGACTCCAAATTGTCTATAGGTATGAATGTGAGTGTGAATGGTTGTTTGTCTATATGTGCCCTGTGATTGGCTGGCGACCAGTCCAGGGTGTACCCCGCCTCTCGCCTGAAGACAGCTGGGATAGGCTCCAGCATACCCCCGCGACCCTCATGATGAAAAGCGGTAGAAAATGAATGAATGTATATTTTTTGAGTAATAGGCCACATTTAAACATGATTTATTTAAACAGGGATAAAAATGAATGTTTTGATTTTACTTTTTTTGCTCTATTCAACAAAGATACTTCAAAACACATTAGAACTGTAATGATAATATATTATAATAATAATGAATATATTTTTTTAAATAAATATTTTCATGACCGGGTGGTTGAGAAGTCAACACTTTGTTGAGCTCATTGGCAAAGGTCACGTTATCGCTGCCCCACTAACAAATGTCGACATTCAAACACCAAAACGATATTGGAATCGTGTGTCAAACTGCTTACTTGTAGCCACTTGGCATCCGAGCAGCTCCAACTTGACGGCGATCCTCTGGTGCCACTGTGTGGGATTGATCCTCACATAGCGAGCCTCCATGGGGGGGATGAAATTATTCCTCACCTCATGCAGGTAGTTGATGTTGCCTTTGAAGACCTGAAATAAAACAAGCAATGTGAAGTTGAGACGTTTACCCAAACAGCCACTAAATCCATATCCATTTATTATTTACACCGAGGTGTTCATTTCCTGCTATAAACATCCCTTCATCAATAACCATTGCTATGGAAACGGCACTAAGTGTGTGACCTTGTATATTATCTTTTTTTTTTCCAAATTTGAGCCAACGGTTCCACTGCTAGTGTTACCATGTCCTGTGTAGAGTTGGCTTCCTTGTAGCACAGCCACTGCTGCCCATCCTGACTGTAAAGGACACGGTACGTCGAAATGTAGTACTGGTACTCCCTCAGCGTGGACCCTGTGGTGATGATGCCTTTGTGGACAAACAGGAAAAAAACATGACATTTTAGTGTATAGATCCTCTATATCAGTAGTGGTACAATGCAGGACACACCATCCCTCCTTGATGACAAGCTTTATGTACTACTAATGGTCTGAAGAACACTACACTCATCACACAGCAACTTAATATTCAAAAGGGACACTTGAATATATACAAGCATGTTACAAGCAACTAACTCGAGTTTACAATGAAGAAAACTACTCTTAAAGTTTTCCCATAATGCATTGTGTTGGAGCAACACATTCATTGGTGCCTGCTGGGGAGCTGCAATGACATCAGCCTCCCTCTGGCGTCCTCTGGTGGATAGACGCAGCATTGCAGCGCCAGCCATTTTCAATGCCCCTTGTCCTTTCCTTTGTTAGTAATCTAAGGATGCTAACAGGACGTTTTGTGATCCAAAATACATCAAGAACACAGACCACACAAACACAACGCATCATATTGTATGTACACTGTCCGGAAAATGAAGTAAAATTTTGGTGTAAATTTTCACTGAAAAACACGCTACCAACCAGGGGCAGACACCCACCAGTGATCCTTTTCTGTCTCTTCAGGTCCACCTGCAGCCATTGCTGTTGGTCACAGCGTGAGGGCGCCCAAGGAAGGCCCGCCTTTTTTAGGCGCACTCCAGACGGCGCCCACATGCTGTGCTGGCCGGCCATGTTGTTCCACTCCCACACAGACGAGGCAGAGATCTGAATGTCTGCCACGCCGCCGGACTCCAACCCCAGGGTTCCATAGCAGCCTGAAAAAAGAAGGCAAAAAAAGTATTCATAAAGGGACACACATGATGTGACAAATGCATTCATAGCATTTGATGTTGTTGCTTTACTAAAGCACCGTGAACTCACCATTTGTCCTGAAGGTGAAGAGACTGTTTGACAGGGATCCTCTGAGGGAACACGAGGACAATAAAAGTTGAAATGGCTGACTGACTTTCCTGTTCATTACAATAACACAGTGGGAGAGCGTCTTCTTTCTGCCTTACTTACCCAGTGGACATGACATTGTTAGCCAGTGTGCCCTCGTACAGCGGGATGCCTTTGCTGCTCACCACATTGATCCTCCCCCCCACGGCGTTGGACACGACGCCCGCGTGGATGGCGGCCAAACACAGAGGAGACGACTGGACAGGGGAAACGGGTAAGAAATCTGTGTCCGACAATGTTGACATGTTTTATGTGAGAAACCGCAATGAGGTTTTTTAAATGTGGATTAGGAAATGCTAGCAACACACTCCAGGAGACATAGCATCTGTTAAACTGAAGTTTAAAGAAACAATGCTAGCACAATGTGCAATTAAAAGTTGCCGTACTTTATCATAGTCAGCGACAAATACTATTAATGTACACACAAGAGAGAAATGTTACTATGTTAAATTGGAGTTACCGGGTTGCATTCACACTGCGACCAAAATCTGGATGAGAATCCAGATTAAATTTGTGGTCAAATGATATATGACAGGAACGCTCTGCCGTTCTTAAGAACCTACTACAAAAACCCTAGCCAAAGATCCTCAATACAACAAGAACACTACTAGGCTCATTTTCGACACTTTGTATTGAGTTGTGAGTTGACTCCTATAGAGCAGCGACACACAATAACCTGCACAGAAAGCTTTCTAGATTTTCCCGGATTCTGCTGTGTTTTCTATGGATTCTCTGCTTCCGACCCAAACTCCAGCCCCGGCCTTCCCCTGGGTACACCCTCGACGCTGTGATTGGCCACACTCCTGAGCACTCCTGAGGACTTCCAGATACATAGGTGCGCATTTACTTTTACTGAGTGCAGGCAATCTGCAGCCCACATAAGGACGTCCGATTCGCATTGACGCCAGTAGAACTCTTGGAAAAAAACTCTGAAAAGCATGCAGAGTCATCCAAAACATCTTTGTTCAAATCTCATTATGTAACGCTTGGCATTGTTTAACAGGAGAATACAACATTGTAACAACATTTATAGGTCACCAATTAACCTAGCATGTTTTTGGAATGTGGGAGGAAACCAGAGTACCCAGGGAGAAAACCCACGCATGCACGAGAGAGAACATGCAACCTCCACACAGAGATGGCAGAGAGTGGAATCGAACCCTTGTCTCCTAGCTGTGAGGTCTGCGCGCTAACCACTCGACCGTGTAGGCAAGCAGAGCTGTTTAAAAGTCTATTCTCTGAGACGTTTTGCTTGATGGCAGCCATTTTTCCCCCACCAATCTTCCCATTGACATTTTACAGATTTGTGCACTAAATTTCACCGTGTTTCAGCTTTAAAGTTACACACATTGCTCTGTGTGAAAAATTTCAATCCAGTTTATGGAGTAGGGGTGCATTTTTGACAAATCTTTTGTGTGCACCAGTTCAGGAGTAGAATGTAAACACCTCTAAAAAGTGTGTATTAGCCTTCTCGCGGCTGAATTTTTTTGCATTGTCTCTCATTCACTACACAGCGGTAGTGTGCGGCATGTGAGTCAGTGCCATCAGTCGCTCCCGACCTTCTCCCTGCAGCAGATGGACGCCCCATGAGTTGGCGTGATGTCACACTGAACACTGTCTCAGGTAGTGAATCACCGCCGCCGGCTGCATTCCAGTGCAAATGTGTTGCTGTGTTAAACAAAAGCCTTCACTCCACTAGAGTCTAACAGCTGTTCAAGAGTGAGGCCAAGATTTTTTTTTTTAAGTTTAATGAGGTTGTGGGGCGCAAGCATGTGTGGGTTTTCTCCGGGTACTCCGGTTTCCTCCCACATTCCAAAAACATGCTAGGTTAATTGGCTACTCCAAATTGTCCATAGGTATGAATGTGAGTGTGAATGGTTGTTTGTCTATATGTGCCCTGTGATTGGCTTGTGACCAGTCCAGGGTGTACCCCGCCTCTCGCCCAAAGACAGCTGGGATAGGCTCCAGCATACCCGCGACCCTTGTGAGGAAAAAGCGGTGGAAAATGAATGAATGGAGGTTGTGGGGCGGCATTAGCGACCCAGAGGAGTGACGAACATGTTAGCAATCAACACATGAACAGAGACTACTTTAAAAACATAAAACCTATTAAATTCTCTTCTCGGGGCCACATTTTTTTTGAGGGGGAGGGGGGACTTCTCCCTTCACTATTACATGCAACTACTATCATTTTCAATTGCCTAATATAATCCTAAATTACAACACAAACTATGTTTCCATTGGTCAAAGATCCTCAATGTGAGAGGAGAGCTCTGCTGTGTTTTAGGTGTGACTGCAAATCTATTGAGCGCTCTGGGTTTTTTTTGCGTGTTTTGCGTTTCCAAGACACAGTAGGAGCTCAGCTCTTACCCGCCTTTCTACTACTATTAGTACTACAAATAGGACCTGGTAGAGGTGCACATGTTACAGTGGAAACAGGCCCTTCAGCTACAGTTGGTATCCCAATGCAAAAGATGGATTGGTAATCTTAGTACATTTTCACATTGGAAAGATATATACACAAAAAATATTCACCACAGTTCTTTTTGAAAAGGGAACTCGACCCATTCTTCCGCCAACGCAGAAACATGAACACACAAGGAGAAGATCCCTCGAGTGTGACGCCTCCATAGTCGGCATAACACACACTATGACATGCACGCACGTCTCAGCATCACTGACTCACTCTCTAAGAACATACAGCGCTAATCCAGTCCTGCAGCTGG
Source organism: Doryrhamphus excisus (assembly GCF_037039965.1). Lineage (NCBI taxonomy): Eukaryota > Metazoa > Chordata > Actinopteri > Syngnathiformes > Syngnathidae > Doryrhamphus > Doryrhamphus excisus. Next base: position 15,748,623 of record NC_136368.1, on the reverse strand, counting down.
ACTGGATTAGAAGGTCTTTTCATTTGGGCCAAACTATTATCTCACCTCCGTTTCACCCCACTGACCCGGCCCCTCCTCTGTTCCTGAGGGGGCCCCCAAAGCCCGGCCCACCCCTAGTCACTCAGCAACACCCCTCCTTTGACTGCGGAGCAGGCTTGAGAACCCCGTGCTGATGACTTCACAGCACCCACACACACACACACACAAAAAGGCAGCATCATGACTCACAAAATGAATTTATGCAACAAGATACCCGTAGGGGGCGTCTTTATTATGGGGTCGAGAAGTTGTTGATTTGTTGTGATGTGTTATTTCTGTCACCGCCGTTCTGACTCTTGGTGAGCAAGCGTTTACGTCAGGTTTCTGCTGGAATCGCAACTACTCACTCATAGAGGGGAACATTAGTGTTGCATCTAAAAGTTGCTATGATCTGCTGTGATGTACTATCACATTTTATATTCCTCAATTCACAACCAGCGTTTTATTGATCTTAATTTTACAGCAAGCTAAATTCTGTTTATTCTTGTAAGACAGTCACCTGCCACTTGTCAAATAAGGATGTTTTGGTGTTATGTGTTAATATCAACACTTATTTTTATACATGTATGGCAGTTAAAATGCTAATTACAGTTTTCCTATTTTTTCCTATGTGAGATTTGTATTGATTTAAGCTGCAGAGGTACTAAAGTTTTGCTCACCTCTCTGTATCCATTTGGTATCGTTCCAGAAATCTCCTCCGTAGACGTCAAGCATCCGGCCGGACAGTATTTGCTTCCAAAAAAAGATCCCAATGAGCATCAAACAAAAACGTCCCTACTAAGCAAATATTGCTGACTTACCTGAACTCAGCCTCAGGGAAATCACTACCTTTATGCAGGCAGGTGATGAGATCTACAGACAGGTAAATATGTATGGTCAGAAGAGCAAACCAGACTATTATAAACAATCAAGAGCAAACAGTCTGCTTAAAGCAATTGTGCTTGGATAGCACACAGAATAAATGTGCCCTGAAAGTGATCTGCCAGGACATAGAGTTGTCCCTCGCCACATTGCACAGTAAAATTACGTTGTGTCAAACATATAGTAATTAATAAATCATGCTCTTTAATGGTTGAATACGGACAAAAAAATGCATATCGACACAAATATGTATTTTCTGCTTAAATTCTGCATAAAAATGGCTAAAATAAAAATACAAGGAATTGTGACTACAGTTTATGATTTCACAACGGCAACAATAATAATAACCATCATAACAATATCAACACAAGCTACTGTTGTGTCCATAATCCAGGTAAATTTAAACCACCCACATCACTTCCTGTACACACATGAAGACATTTATTTCAACACACACACGTTCAAAATTCTTATTTATGGCTTATTTTCTCTGATTAGATCTACTATATTGGGTATACAAATAACGGTGAATACATGGGTGTTAGTTTGGTTTTGTCTTCAGGACTGTCAGAATTTTAACAACCATATTTAGAAGACATAATTACAAGAATATTCAATTTGAGGTTACGTATGTTCTTATTTTACTTATTTTATACTTATTTGAGTGAGCCGAGTACCCAGAAAATAGTTCTAGGTAGTTCCTGGGGTCTCTTAAGTGTTTTCCTTCTCAAAACAATATGCGTTCAAAAGAGTAACTCATTTACATCACAAAACAGAAATGTTATTTCCAACATCTACTGTGACATTATTGTGATGGTGGCGGTTGTGTCATGCTACACGGGTCGTGCTACATGGGTGGAACCATAAATCTGACATAACGGTGAAAATTCTTGAGAAAACTGGTGAAGCAGCCTCTGAGTCAAAGTGACTAATACAACAATCACCACTGGTTGCTGTATTTGAGCATAACGCACTCTAAAAATAAAAAACATGGAGATGACCGCCATGACTCGACTGTCCGTATATCATCACTTCCTGCTTTTTGGTAGAAATTGCACTTTACCAGGCAATCTACAAAACAAAGTGGGTGAGTAAGCGCCAACTATGCTAACTGTACCAGCCGTTTACCTGTGTGCTCTACGGTGGAGTAGGACAAGTAGAAGCCACGCCCAGTGCGATGCATCCCGCTCATGAACTGAACGGTGACCTGGTTTCCGGTCGACTCGATGAGGTGGTCCAGCTTCATGTTCAAGCCGCAGTACTTCGCTGTCGAGCGACAATGGAAGCAAGTGGAAGTTTGTGTTTAGCCAAATCACCACAAATGACTTAGCATTAACCATTTGTCTACTGACTATAAAACTTTAAGGATTACACGTATGGGAGCACATCTTACAAAGCATTCAAGAAACAATACAAGCAGTTGATGTTTGCTAAATACAAGGATGAAGAGTCTTGAACCAGTCATGATGTGCTATACATATCACTATATTGACACTTACTATGGTACCCATTATGTCAATGGATGGTCATATCACCTCGTACTTTGGTACGTGACTAAAATAAAATAAAATAAAAAAAAACTTAAACTATGTTAGGAAAGCAGGAAGTGAACAAATGTAACAGTTGCTGATTGTAAAAGTACCAGGTGGAGGGGTAGGATTTATTAAGCTTTGCTTCTTCCTACTCCTTTTGGACATGTGGAACTGTGAACTGATTATGTGATGCATTCAATTGTAATCTGATGCATGTTCAAATGAAATAAAACCATTAATATTACCATTCTATCCACAACAACTTATAGGGGGTACCACTAACGTCATTTACCGATCTCAGTCCTGCCAGGTCCGATGCTGTTGTAGAGGCGGAGGTAGTTGACCTGGCAGTCGCGGTCCTCGATGTCCAGCTCGGCGAAGCAAAAGTGGACCCTCCCTCCTGGAGGCACGGTGATCTCCCACTCGCACACCGTGTTGTTGGGGTATGTCGCCGGATAACCCAGAGAGGAGAGAGTCCCACTGCTCGGGCCCAGCACTGTGGGGCCACAGCCATCACCTGCGTAGCACCAATAGCATGTGAGTTGCAACATTTCATCCAAACTGCAAGACTACATCATGCAAAATGGCTGACGAAAACTTTATTTTTTTTTAACCCTTGCCATTTCATTATTTGAACATACTGTTACAATTGTATGACTTACGTGAAGCCATGCCTGTTTAACTAATACAAGGATTTAGGGTGGTGACAGTTTGACCCTGCAACAGATTATTTCTATTTCCACTAAATCTGAGCAAATGGGATTCCTTGGAGGTTCCGCTGTAATGTGCCTTTTTGCAGCTGTGAAACACTACATCAAAGCACAACTTAAGTCAACTTTAAAAGATATTTTTAAAGGGGAGAAGTGTGTTTATCCGAGTTACGCAAGAGCTTCCCGGTGGACGTTATCCAGCTGAGGACAAAAACAAAGCCTCTTCCCCGCTCTGACTCACCAGTGTTACTGAGCTCATGTTACCTCCCTAATAACTGGACATCCATACAATAAATGCACCATGGGACAGGGCTGGTCAAGAGGGGCCTGCAGGATAAATCCAGCCTGTAAATAACATCACACTTTGCCGCAAGTTCAGTTCAAAACTTGGGAGCAACGATTTTTGTAGTTGGTTCTCAAAAACAGCAGAAAGCCTGTGTAATTTATCCCCATGATGCGATAATGGTCATACATTATAGTGATTTAACGCCCTTTATTTAGCTATTATGTTTAAAACTAAAACATCCATAACATCAACTTATACACACAAAATGAGCACAGACCATTAAACATCAGCACAAACCTGGAGTTTGTTGTCAGAGAGAAGTTACAACATCGTCAAATGGAGTGACAAATATGCACTCAATAACGTCATTAAATCTAACGTCCATGCATTCCCACAAAGTGTCCGCATTTGGGAACTAATATGATGTGAAAGACAAACGGGAAAAATATAGTATAAGGCCCCATCCACACACAATGTTCTTGGGATTTTTTTTTGACGAGTTGAAAAAAAAAAGCTGCATCCACGCTGTCAGAGAACATAACTATGGTGCGTTCAGGAGCCGAAACTAAACAAACTTACCAAAACTGTGAGGTTTCTAATTGTGTATCATTGTTTTAGTAAAATAATAGCTCTTAGTTAGATATTTACAAATTTCATTTTTGCACTATATCTTTAAAAATAGAGGATCTTTGACTACTGTTTTTGTTAGTAGCTCCATCAAAACAGCATAGCACCCCTATCAAATAAAGAATCTGTCTAGTGGTTTTACAATAGAACATAGAGGATCTTTGTCTTGCCTTTTTTGCAGTAAGTCCTTTAAAAATGGCAGAGCACTCATGTCATATAGAGGACCTTTGGCTAGTGTAAACATATTGCTTGTGTTTTAATGTATGACTATAATAGCAATATGGTGAGGTAGAAATATTTACAGCCTTGCATTGACATTGAATGGAAAATAAGAATAAAAGTGAAAAGTAAAAAGTAAAAGGATTAGTGTAGCTTCCCTGGTCCTCCATGTTGTTTAGTTGTAACGTAAAACAGTATGACAAACTACCCACGTGTTTACAGTCATGCCCCCCACCCAGTGTTTACCCCACTCCCAGTCTTCACCCACCTGAGCTTGCCTTTTTTCTAACTTTTTTTTCTTAATGTGCCCAAATGCTGCGGTAACTAACAGCAAACCGAGCTTTAAACGTTCACATACATCGTAAATAACTGTAAACGGGCCAACTGGCGTGACTGTGGCGAAGGGAAAGGCCACAACATGCCCGACATGTGCTGTTGTCTCACGCTGGTGAACCAGCGGCCATACTCCATTTGCACATCTACGCTTTTAAAAGAAACTTCCTTATTTACAAATAGTAATACGGGACAGAGCGACACTTTAACATTGGAGATACTAATTTGATGATTCTCTTCATATCGGCGTAGGTCCCGGTGACTGCAGTTGTTATTGAGTGGAGACAAAACCACGTTAAAAGGAACCGGCTCATCAGGTTCGGTCGCAGCGAATGCATGGCGACGGTCGGCGGAAATCGGTGAAAAACAAAACGGAATTCCGCCGTGTAAAGCGAGTTGAGTACACTTTGTGAAATTCATAGCAGTGTGTGTTCACGTACAGACGCATTTTAAGCACGCACCTTTCTGTGCCCTGCAGCCTTCCGTGGTGAGGGTGATGACGAGGATCGACAGGACGAGAACCCCAGCCCCTGTCGGCCCCCTGCCCACCATTACCGCTCCTTCCATAGCAGTCTGCAGTCCAAATGCATAATGCTCGCTTCCGAACCGGCCGCGCCGCTTCGAGCTGCAACCAAATGGCCAATATGGAGGTCCACCACAGCGGATCCGAGGGTGGCGTGGACCCCTCCTCGATAGTGGATGTTATTTGGCTTCAAGATCCAGTGATTGACTCACTATTAGGGAGGTAAGTTGCTCGTTGAGGGGGCTACTTCCTCCAATCAAGCTCCTCCCCACGCGGGCTGCCGACACCCCCGCAAGTCCAAAGGGGCACTTTACGTCAGTACCGTTAATCTAGGTGCGCCTCTATTAGCTGTATAGTAACAGGAAACGTAAACAATGCATAAATACTCAACATTATTAATCCGAATTATTTTATTTGTGCTTTTACAGACATGGGGTCCTTTGCTCTAAACTATGATAAGGGATTTTATCATATCATTTATCATAATTTCCAAATTTATCCGTGATCCGGTGCACGAAAGTAGGACAGTGGAAACATGTAATGACATACGTTACCATGGAGATTTATTCTGTGGAGCCAGCCTGCTCCAGGCTAAGGTCCTGGATTTATTTAATGTAACCCTTTAAACAATACAAAAAGTAGAAACAATATTGTATATTGCGCCAAATTCACAAGCAATCTTACAGTAATAAGGGTGCCAGATTTAGACCAAAAGTCAAATTAATACACGGCTAAAAATTGGAGCTACAACTTTAACTTTTACAGCCCGTCTGTACAAAATAACAACTCAAAAGTCATTTAGTCATTCAATCATTTTAACTACAGCAAAGCATGCTGGGAAATAATCTGACAATTCCACACCTGCAAAAAAAATACTGTAGTTAGACTGATGGTGCTACATGTTTTTGGGATGAATTTTGCCATCTAGTGGTCTTAAACTAGGATTGCATGAAACTGCACAACTGTCTTACAAATGATTTATATCTATATATTTGTATTTATTTTTATCACGTTCTGTATACTGATCTTATTAATACATATATCATTATATTATTTGATATACATTATTACCATTCATATTGCTAATCACGACAGTCATAGTAATATCAAATAGGCCACTCTTTCATAACAAAGTTCATAGTTGTATAGTTACGTTATACAGTCAAACCTCCATTTTTGTATGCTACCTTGTTTGTTTGTTTTTGTACAATATGCAATTTGTCATGTAGTGTATTGTTTCCCAAACAAAGTAGTACCCAATGCATAGCTGATTCACTATACTTGCAATTTTTATTGAGTGTAATAACCCGCCATGGAGCCACAGAAATTTATGAGTGCCGGTGATTTGATAGAGAAGGTGAAAATTGGTGAGAAATTCCATCTCTTTATAATTATTTATGCATTGTTTGCATGTGATATTATATTTATTCTCTATAAAATGTATTTTTGTTCAGATTTCTGGGTGTCATATTCATTGGATTTACATGACTTCCTACAGGAAGAATTTACCTTCTGTGGCTTTCTTACATGTCAGTTTTCATCTTGTGCCTTGTGTTATTGCTTAGGTGAGTTAAACATTCATATTTCAGAATATTTATGGAAATCTAATTTCAGTTGATCTTTGGTTAATACATTGGTAGTAGTATGATTATGTCATGTGTATATACTATAGCCAATATGATTTTACTTGTATACAAAAAATATATGTGGTGTTCTTGATTACCACTAGATGGAGCCTACATACCACAATTAGAAAAACAAACATGACGTAGGTCCTTTAAGTTGTCTGAGGTTTTAAAACAGTCTGCTTCACTCCATCAGTTTAGAGTCAGCAAAAAACTGCTCCATCTTTCCATCTTCAAGTCATGTTCTTATGACTGCATATTATAGTATTTATGGTGTACACAAAACACACACAAAACACATTTGCTCTTCATGACCTTCTGAAAACCATAATAAATACCGTTTATGCCACATTTATCTTAAAATAAACCAGAATATTTCAATTTGGACTCACTACTTATTGTTCACTACTCATTCCCATTCAAATATGCAGAAATACTTTTCTACACAAACACTAGACTGACTATATATGGGAGTGGCCATTCAGAGGTGGACTTGCTGGTGTGTTTTGGATCATTGTCCTGCTGCATTGTCCTTCAGGAGTTTTTTGGTAGACAGCATAATTCATGGTTTTATTTATCATAGCAAGTCTTCTAGGTCCTGAAGCAACAAAACAGCCCCAGACCATCACACTACCACCACCATATTTTACTGTTGGTATGATGTGAAATGCAATGTTACTTTTATGCCAGATGTAATTGCACACATCTTCCAAAAAGTTCAACTTTGGTCTCGTCAGAGTAGAGCCACAAGGTAGTTTCCTTAATCTTGAGGATGATCATCTGGATGTTTTTTTTTGGCAAAATTGAGACAAGCCTTAATGGTCTTTGTTCAGCAGTGGTTTTGGTCTTGGAACTCTGCCGTTTTTGCCCAGTGCCTTTACTATGGCGGAGGCAAGTGAGGCCTGCAGTTCATTGATTGCTGTTGCGGGGTCTTTTGTGACTTCTCTGTTGATTTCTCACCGCGCTCTTGGGGTCGTTTTGTTTGGCCGGTCACTCCTGGGCAGGTTCACCATTGTTCTATGTTTTCACCATTTGTAGATAATGGCTCTCACTGTGGTTCGCTGGAGTCCCAAAGCTTTACAAATGGCTTTCTACCCTTTTCCAGACGGATAGATCTAAATAACCAATGTGGCCCAGTTGGTTGCCCACCAACACCCTTTTCTGTCTGCCCGTGTCCCGATGGACGTATGGTTGCATGCAAGCTATGTGTCCTCCTCCATCCATCATGGTCTCCATACATTTACATGCTGCACCCCCTTGTCCCAACACGCCAAAACATGTTTCCGATCTGATCCCATCTTTCTTTCCTTTTCATGGAAGATCATGGCTGGTGGTCTTTGACCCCCCCCCCCCCCCAGTGCACACACGTACATACATCACAGATGATTTACGAAAAGGCCTCGCTTTTTCCCTGCAGGCTGTCTGTCGAAACAGGAGGAAAATAATCTGCTTTTACAGGAAGACTAAATAATCAACCTTTGACCTTTCAAAATGGAGGGTGACGATAAATGATGGCAGTTGTTCCCCCTTGGAATGAAGTCCTCTGGTGCACAGATTTGTTGTGACTCCTGTTTTGCAGTACTGTATGTAAACCCATAGGTTTTGTGTCAGGGCCCGATGTGGCTCCATCCACTTACACACTCCACTATGACGTTGGTCAACTGTTTAGCCAGTCCCTCCTTTGTCACTAATGAACAATAGCAACTAAAGCGAGTGGCAGTAGAACTGAAGCTAGTCTCTGAGTACTTCCATTGCGAGTGTTGATCTGAAATCGGTGGACAAGGCTTAAGAGGCTTCATCACTGTGCCAGGAGGACATGAACATGAAGACAAGAACATGCCCCTGATACTTTTACACTGTATTATTCTTTGTTTACATCCCATTGTGCAGGCTACGGGATCATTGCAAGGACAAACGACAGCTGCCGCTAGCATAGCAAGCTAACAAGGTAAACTAGTAATTACCCTCTCCAATTTGCTTCTTCTGGACTTAAAGTGTTTCAAACGGAGTGGGGAAGAAGGACAATGAAGCCAAAAATGTACCACTTCCACACTGAATGAGAGGACCGCATCTAACTTGTCTTTCTATATTTTTTGACTAACTATCATTATTTTCATAAGTAGGCTCCAGGTGGGTTTGTAATTTGGTTTAAAAAAAACGGGCCCACATGGCTTTTTTGATGCTTAAAGGTTGTTGACCCCTGACATATAACATTGTATAGTTTTACTTTATTTTAGTTATATTACAGTGTTTGAATTACTTTAACTGCTACGAAAAGTCAATAACGGATTTATTCACTTTCCATTACGTTTTTCCTTCCTTGTAATTCAAGGTTTGTGCCTTTTAAGATATACCGTCATGATCATGGCTAGCCCGAGTCAGCTCCATTCTCCACTACCTGCACACATTCCTTGTCCAGATGTTGTCTGTTTTCTTTTTGTCCGCGTGAACCTCAAATGTATACGGGGAATATAAATTCATTTATTTTTCAAAGACACAAAGATTTTATCATCAATCCATCTCATTCAGCATATGGAGGGAAGGATAGCGAACGCTCATGGAATCTCGCTTAAAGAAATAATTCTAAATGGACAACGTTAACATTTTTGTACTATTTGCATTGATGACAGACTGAATAAACGCTATATATACACCTACAGTATATACTACATACAGCATGGATATATGTATGTATGTGCATGTGTGGTAGAATGTGGATATTTTTACATATTGTGTATGTTTTTCTGTCATTTTCCCTGAATGCTAACCAGCAAGAACATGATGCTGATTGATTGACAGGCGGAATCCTGTCAAGACTAAATACAGCAGTGAAAAGTCAGACAAAGCCCTGTTACATGGTGATATATTCTATAGCCGAGTTTGTTATTCTTTTTAGACAAAGTACGTACCACCTCAAACGTCATTTTGCTGTGCAAGTGCCATCGTTTTATTAGCTTCGAACTCGTGGCTTGTACTGACAAGAAATTTGAAGCCCCTTCCGTCCATTTTATCAATTTTCACGGCTCTTTCAAGGCACACAGAATATTATGTTGTATGGTTATACAAACCATTTAAAGATTACACTCCTGTCTTTCATCAGAAAAAAAGGTTTTACAAAAAATATATTTCAAGCATAACTTTCACTTTTACACAAAAATATTTTTTTTTGCTTTTGTGACAGCTCAAATAGGCCGCACAGTGTCAGAGTGGTTAGCATTTCGGCCATACCGTCAGGAGATAGGGAAGACCTGGGTTCGATTCTCCGCTTGGTCATCTCTGTGTGGAGTTTGCAAGTTCTCCCCATGCGGGTGTCGGTTTTCTCCGTCCCACATTCCAAAAACATGCTAGGTTCCAAATTGTCCATAGGTATGAATGTGAGTGTGAATGGTTGTTTGTCTATATGTGCCCTGTGATTGGCTGGCGACCAGTCCAGGGTGTATCCCACCTCTCGCTCAAAGACAGCTGGGATAGGCTCCAGCACCCCCGCGACCCTTGTGAGTTTAAGCGATAGAAAATGAATGAATGATGTTTTGCTCTGTAGCGAAATGCATTATTGGAGAGTTGCGTCACCACCTCCTTTTGTTTCTTGCGCAAAAAGACTAATAAATACGTTGTTGGGATTGGGCATTTGGGATTATAAGAACCGACTATAAGTACGTTTTTGGTATCGAAAGAGTTCATGTTCTGGATGCATAAGAGTAGAATGGCAAGGGGAGTACCACAAGGCTCTGTTCTGGAGCTTCTTTTTTTCAAAGACCTAAGTGAAATAGAAAGTTCTCTGCCTCCATTGTTGTTACAAGACGGAAATCTTCCACTGCTACATCACCAATAACACAAATATTTTTGCCATTTTCAGTTTCATAACCATTAGTAGTGTAAATATACAAACAAATGTATTTAGAGCTGCCTTATATTGAGTCTGGCAGCTTTTAGTTTGACATTTGATGATGGTGACACTGTGGAGAGTTGGCTGGAATAACATCAAGTATTGGGGGGGTTACTTGAAACTGTACATTAACTGTTCTCCCCCACACGTTAAATACTGGCTTTTGTGCTCGTCGAGTACCAAACGGCTCATAGAAACCATGATGCGTGCGCTGCTTTCCGAGTATGGAGTGAGCTCATTGTGTGTAAGCAGTCTGTATTTATTTTTTTTCCATTGAAAAGAATAACAACATTTACTGAGTGCTTCACACAGCATCAGTGAACAAGCAAGATGAAGTCCAATGTGAGAACAGCTGAAGGGTTCATTCAGTGTGGAAACACGAACAAGGAGACAAGGAAGTCAGGTCGCAGAGTGCAGACCTGAGGCTTGAGGACATTGATTTACCCAAATTCAGAATCTCCTCCTGTTCCAAACTTCCCCTTATCCTCATTAGGGCCGCAGTAGTATAATGGATCCTATCCCAGCTGAATTTGGGACAGGGGTCAACTTGAAGAGTCTAGCAAAATACTCCATCTCACAGCTAATGGAATGCGAGTCAGCTTGCAGTAATATTAGCAATGACACCTAAAGCCCAGCAATGAAATACTCAAATGTTAGTTAAGTTAAACTAATTAATTTAATTCTAATCCAAGCTCCCTGCACTGTGGTCTCTCGGGGATCGCATCACATACACATCACATTAGTGCCCTAATGCTGCCCAATGAAATGGCCCAATGAAAACAATGACAACCAGGACGTTTTCATCACAACCAGGCCAAGATGTGAAAACTTTGTTTTGTTCTCAGAAAAGGGCAGGTTTGGTCACCCTACCTAAAAATACACACTGACCAGTAAAATTGCAGTAAACACCAGCGGGTAACTTCAGTGGAGCCAAATTATTCTGTCTCACAGCTAACAACGTGCTTGCCAGTCAACATACACATAGCGCTAGTGGCTGACATCAGCAATGGAGCCTAAAAATAACCATTGTGGCTAGCACTGGTGGCTAACATTAGCAATGATGTTACAGCTAACAATATGGCAGCCGGTAAAGTGGCGTAGTACAAACAGCTAACATTAGCATTAGTGTTGCTTAAAAAATGATATTGTGGCTAGCCCTAGCATATCACCTGAACAATGGAGCCAGTTTGTCTCACAGCTAATGACGTTCTCGCCAGTCAACACGCATGATAGCGCTAATGGCTAACAAATGGTGGCGGCAGTCAACCTTAAAAGTGGTGCTAATATACAACTCACTGGCACTCTTGTTCAACTTCTGAGCAATGATTGTTTTATGGCAAAACAAGAACCCTATTGATTTTTTATACTGTATCCGCGCTGCTAATATTAATGTATATTTTTCCACATTTTCAGGGCTAGAGTCCACTGCAATAACGCTGTTGATTTTGAATCACATCAGATGCAGGACAATATTCATTCAGAGACACTTTTTGATACTTACAAAAACCAGCATGTGATCCAGGGCTTTTCCTTGTGTCCATATGCTGCGTGCGTCCCAGCATGCCATGCTGTTTGTCCCGGGTCAACACCGACTCCTATGAGCATTCCATGCATACTAACACCTCCCTGCAGAATAGCCTACCCACAATGCCTTTCAGCAAGCACCTGTGTTTATGGCCCTGTACCATGGCCTTTAACCCACAAATACAACTTCATGTCTTTCAGTCCAGTGTCGGAGGCTAAAAAGCAAAATCAGGGTCAGAGTGATAACTCCTAATGGGAAACCGCTCCAGAGTGGAACTCCTAATGTGTGAAACCAAATAGCGTGACTTCATGGCGGTTTGTCACGGTCCGCGCATACAACATAGCATAGTGAAATCATAAATCACAGTGTCGATTGATAGACACTCGTTCCCACCTCCCATCAAAATGAAGAGTTGGCGCACACGTACGAAAACAAGCATGTCAAGTCACACACACAGACACACGTGTTTTTTTTTTTTAAGATGTATAAAGGCAGTCTGGAATACATGTTTTGTACAATATTGTGCTGAAATCCACCCTTTTGGTTTTGAATGACCTCTCCATCCATCCATTTTCCATGTCGCTTATTCTCACTAGGGTCGCGGGTATGCTGGAGCCTATCTTTGGGCGAGAGGCAGTGTACACCCTGGACTGATCGCCAGCCAATCACAGGGCACATATAGACAAACAACCATTCATACTCATATTCATACCTATGGACAATTTGGAGTCGCCAATTAACCTAGCATGTTTTTGGAATGCGGGAGGAAACCGGAGTAACATACACCAGCACAAGTCTTTTTTGTGTCTTAAAAGGCTTATTTACTTTTACTATGCCTACTATACTGGGTAATACAAGTGTAAAGGTCACTGTAGGGGTGTTATTTCATGTCTGGGGGCTCTAGTAATGTTTTTAAAAAACATATTTAGAGGGTTGTGAACAAGTTTTCTATGTACCGTATTTTTCGGACTTTAAGTCGTAATTTGTAAAGCTACAACAGGAGGTTGCCTACAGCCACAGCCATTAGATGGTTAGATCTGGCTTCCACAAATGTCGCATGTAGTGACCTTGAACATGGGTCCACGTTTCTGTCTGCGAGTCCAATCTGCAGACTTAAGTCCCCATCTCCGGCCCGTTGTCAACTGGGATAAGTTTGGCTCCAATAAATGTTGTAATACATGTTTTACTCATGTGTCTGTCAACATGTTGTCTCCCAACATGCCATCAAACATGTCAGCTGTCCACAGACTGTGTGTCTCTCTCAGTGTATGATGGCTGTGTCTAGTTCCTTGACAAGATGTGAATGTACCGCAGTGCTGTGGGGCGCTTCTGTACATACACGTGATAGGTACAAGTGGTTTGGGATTATCCACTACATGTGAAAGGCTGAAAGCAGGAATTCCCAAACAGCACCAGACCCAGACTAGAAATGATGGTTCCAAAGAGAACCAGGCATCGGAAGCGGGTAAATAATTGCTCTGAATTTGTGTTATATAAAAATTCCAATTCATTCCAAAAACATGCTAGGTTAATTGGCGGCTCAAAATTGCCCATAGGTATGAATGTGAGTGTGAATGGTTGTTTGACTATATGTGCCCTGTGATTGGCTGGCGACCAGTCCAGGGTGTACCCCGCCTCTCGCCCGAAGACAACTGGAATAGGCTCCAGCATGCCCGCGACCCTCGTGAGGATAAGCGGCACAGAAAATGGATGGATGGATGTTCTTGTCAGACGGTCCCTAGCCACAGCTCTTACTAAATATGCAACGCTGTCTTGTTTTTCTGTCTTACTTTAAACTACTTTAATTCTTCCATAAGGAGTGGCACAGTTAGCTGTTGTTAAAATGTGTGACTTCCTATACATTTATTGGCTAAGACGGTAAAACAACAAGAAAAAAAAAACACTTTCTCTCTGTGCGCTGATGTCATCGGAGGGGGTTGCAAGGCTGGAATGTTACAGTCTGTTGATTGAGGCAAAGGATTGTGGGTACCGTGTGTATGTGTGCTTTTTAACAGGGAACGAAGAGACTTTGCACGGGAGGCATGTGTAAGCTTATGTGTACAGTGTATGGCGCGACACTGCTGTGTGAAGCCTTGTCTAAAGCCAACATGGAGGGTGGAGGGCGGAGGGAGGTCTCGTTACTACTCATTTAGAGGCCATGGATGTTGACTTTTGGAACCAGAACGGCTAATCATGTTTCATTGTGCTTATGTGAAATAGTCCCACATAAACCATAAACCACATTTTATTGCATGTAGAAAATCTCTTTACATGCCAGAATGACTTAAAGTTAAAGACTTGGATAATAATGTCATACATGAAATTATGACGTCATAAATTAAAACACAAGAACTTTATAAAGATCAACTATTACAGGAGTGCTGTGCTACTTTGAGACACAATACAGCATCAGCAGAACCAATGTTGTTTAGCCAGCATTAATAATGCCTTCATTGTCATTGTAATGACTTCATTGTAAACAACTGTATGGCGTAGCATGCGTATCACACACATTTTAAAATACATGCAGAGGTAGATAAAGAGGCTTGGATGCTGAACACTCCTGATATTTGCTGCCATTTCTTGGCGTTAAAGGGGACCTATTGAGATTTTTCCACTTTTCTGACTATGAATCTAGTTAGAATGTTAGTTCGTTAGATAGTTTCAGATAATGAGGTTTACACATTTGGAAGTGAGCTGTTAGCTGTACAAGCTGAGTGGGACCAATCACAGCTGAGTGGGTGTGCATGAAGATGGGCCGTGGGTGGAATAAATTTAAAAAACGGGCCGTTTTGGAAATGCAAGGAAATACAGCTGGAATAGGTGCAGATTCTTGAAGATGTAGAAAGCTTTCTGTATGTACCTCCTCTATAGGAGGCCACAACTCAAAATAAAGGGTAAAAATTGAGCATAACAGGTTCCCTTTAATAAGAAGAACTACATCAGGAGGTTGCCTACAGCCATTGTTTGTGATGCCAATGTATTTTTTACCTAATTGCGTTTGTTATTTGCTTTTGTCAACCATGCACTCAGCGGCTATAGGAGACTGCTGTAAATTGAATAGAGGCGTTAATTGGAGCATTTACAGCATTTGTCATATATGTGTAAAGTAGAGTGTAAAGACCAAGGTACGTATATTTTAGAAGCTTATTATGAAATCTTATAATAAAAATCTTTAAAATATAAAAATAACGTATTTATCCAAATTTGACTAGTAACTAGTCTAGTTGTGTCAGATAATATGTCACAAAAACTGTCTAATTTACTGTTCAGGCTTTGGTCCCATGACAATAATACCAGTGTGAACAATAAATGAATTACAACTAAATGCACACAGAGTAATTGTTTAGAAATTTTTGTTCGGGACCACCGCGCCGAACCACAATGCCTACAATCATTCCCAAATTGCCTTCTCCATAACGCATTCCCATTCACTGTATTGTAGTCATTTACACAGCAATCTGTTGCTCCTGGTCACCAACTTTCACAGACTGTTTTCTGTGACCTCCGCTTTGCTTTTGTGCAACATACAAAATGTGCGTAAAGACTTCCGCACAGCACGACAACTGTAAATATTTGTCCGACAAGGCAAATTTAGCATTTTACTGTCTTATAGCTGGAGATAACCAGGCCATCGCCGCAGCAACTCAGCATCCCGGGGCATTGACGCTCGTTCTCCCACCGTAATCACATTTCTCAGTTTACAACATCTGAGTTTGTCTTCATTCTTTTACTCCATCCTTGTTCACGGTGAGGCAATGGTGGAATTTGCAGTGCAAACAGGAGTAAACATGGGAAGGTGGCCATGCAGGATGTCAAAGAAACAAAGAAGTTTGGAAAGAGTTGAAATCATGCTGAGTCTTCCAAAAGTATACCATCAACATCTTTGGTTTCTTTAAAAAAAAAATGCCACTTACACTGTGTCAGATCTAACTGTTGAATCAGACTATTTTTTTCGTTTTTTTTAATCGTACAAACCTCATAAGGCTTACATTTATTTTGTATTCTTGGGAAAAGGGTGAGGAGATCAGTTATCATGGCCACTTGCTTCCTTTACGTACATCGCAAGGAGCCAATTGAGGTGGCTCAGGACGCCTACCTGGTGAGGTGTTCTGGGCATGCCCAGTCGGGAGGACACACTGGTGGGATCATGTCTCGCAGCTGGCCTGGGAACACCTTGGTGTGCTCCCGGTGGACCTGAAAGAAGTGGCCGGAGTCCGGGAAGTCTGGACTTCCCTCCTGAGATTGTGAGCCGGACCTGGATAAGTGGAAGGAAATAGATGGGGAAAAGCATTAGAATATGTCGGGATTGCAGTATATCCAAAATATATGGGAGTCAATGGGACCAAATTGGCCCAGAGTGTAAAGAGTATCGGCATATATGCAAATCTCCTACTCAATAAGAATTGCAATATTGTGGAATTTTTAAAAATATTAATAAAAAAATAATAAGTCCAGGCCGGGTTTTGTACAATTAGCCTTAAAATGACCAAAAGTAGAAGGCTGAAAGAGGAAATATGCTGGACCAGTAACCAAATTCAAGGATGATGACTTCATCATTAATGACAGACAAGTAAATCAAGGTTCTTTGAACGAGTGTTTGGTCAGCTTGCTGTTATTTACACTTTTACTATTTTGAACTTTTACCCCGGTGGCCACAACAGTGAACCTTGACCTTCCTTTTCTGACGCTGGGTCACTCTAAGCCAACTCAGAGTAACAATGGAGGGTAGTAAAATGGAATATCTGCCATAACCGGCAGCATAAGGGAAGGCCAGTCCCCTTGTGGGTATCCTTTTGTTTTAGAATAGCTACCCCTTAGAGAAGGAGAAAAACCGAAATAAGCTTCAGCAGGGAAGACAAAGGAAGAAATTGAAGAAATGTCTTTGGTCTTCAGAATCACAATGGACATTGCTAGAGTGTCAAATAGGAATTGGTGCAGTCCAATACACCATTAGCATTATATCAGAATGTTATTGTAGACCTCAGCTTACCGGACTTCAGTGAGCATCAAAGGTTTATTAACTCTGGGTGTCTGTATCGCTTTTTCTTTGGCTTTTTTCTGTGACACCTATTCCAAAAGCAGCAGCACCATCAACCAAACAAATGCTGACAAGCTGTTGTTTTACAAAAAGCGGTGATTAACTTATTTTGTGTAAAGCATTGGCTTTATTTAGCGTCCAATTCAAGAGCTCAGGGGATTACTATGACAAGCTGTTATAATTATGCTGTCATAAAGCCCTAATAGCCCTTCATTCATTCTTTCTGCAGGGGAGCACATCCTCAGCATTCACAATTTCGCTCACTTTTAGTCTTAAACCCAACCTATTGGATTGTATATTTCACATTAATCCAAAACTGACACCTATTACCCCACAATTCCACATTTCCTGTTGCAAAAATGTTCCATCCACATTTTCACCAATTTAAACCATTCCAATGTCAAAATGTCTTCAAACAGCGAAAATAATGCATAAGGCTAAAAATAACCAATTACCTAAAAATGTCATCCAATGTCATTCTCTACAAGAGAGGAGAAATATGATCTCAGGGAAGAACTACATTTAAAACACTTATATGCTAGGACTAAGTTAAAAAGCCATAGCATTTCAGTATGTGGAATCAAACTATGGAATGGATTGAGTAAGGACCTCAAACAATGCACAACGATGAGCCAATTCAAGAAACAATACAAGCAGTTGATGTTTGCTAAATACAAGGATGAAGAGTCTTGAACGAGTCATGATGTGCTATATATATCACTATATTGACACTTACTATGGTACCCATTATGTCATTGGATGGTCATATCATCTTGTACTTCGGTATGTGACAAAAAAAATTATATTAGGAAAGCAGGAAGTGAACAAATGTAACAGTTACTGATTGTAAAAGTACCAGATGGAGGGGTAGGATTTAATAAGCTTTGCTTCTTCCTACTCCTTTTGGACATGTGGAACTGTGAACTGATTATGTGATGCATTCAATTGTAATCTGATGCATGTTCAAATGAAATAAAACCATTACCATTACCAAAATGTCCAACGAGTTCAGTAAATGTTGGCTGGTGAATTCCTACTTTTTCTGTAAGGTCTGATTTTTCTGTGACAAAAATGACAACTAAATGACTCCTTCTTCATTCCTCAGTGGGTTAAGGTGATTCCAACATCAATATGTTCATCTCATTTCAGACATCTTGGCTACTTTTTCTGTAAATTCACATTTCCATGCCAAAAATTCCCATTTAAAGATGTAAATGTTTCAACCGATAAAAAGAATTTCATTGTCAAAATGTTCCACTTGTTAGGGAAATGTTCCAATTTGAAAAAAAAATCTAAATTTCTTTAATTCCAGACCGAAACCTGCATGTTGGCTCTCCTTTGCCGTGCATGGAGAAAGGTGCATGCCGCATGGTTGCAGACCCTGATAGCAGATCCCAATGAGGCTTCATTAATGGAACAGGAAGAGAATTGAAGCACAAGGGCAAACACACACACAGCCCATTACCTCCTGGCTATCGTGTACCTTTCACACCACAACTCAACGTGTGTGTGCGTGTGTGTGTGTGCATGTGTGTGTGTTAGGAAGGGTTTCTTGGGCATTTATATGTGTTTGTATGGCAGGGTGGGTGGTGGAACATCACCACTTGAAATAAAAACTATTGACTCTTGCCCTGCTCTTGCTTTCTAACCAGGAAGAGCAACAAAAATGGTGTGCAGAGACGAGCTGTTGGCCGCAAATGGCCCTGCAGCCGGTCTTTGAACACCACTGTAGAATAGTATTTTTTTATAGTCAATTACAGGCTATTACAGGCTACCACCGTTTTAGATTATTCTTGACCATACTTTAAAAAATGTTTTTTTTAAATATACACTTTTAATGTTATTTTTTTTGTTTGTTTTTTTGCTTTTTGTTATATGCTTTTTTGTAGCCTTTTTATTTGTTTTCTTTTCACTGTGGCACCTGTAAATTTTTTTGTAATGTTGCAGGCAAAAAACAAAAATCAAATGTCTGCTGCAAATGGAGCAAGCAGGCCACACAGCTAGGAGACACGAGTTCGATTCCACCGTAGGGCATGGGCGGGTTTACTCCGGTTTCCTCCCACATTCCAAAAACATGCTAGGTTAATTGGTGACTCCAAATTGTCCATAGGTATGAATGTGAGTGTGAATGGTTGTTTGTCTATATGTGCCCTGTGATTGGCTGGCGACCAGTCCAGGGTGTAGAAAATGAATGAATGAATGAATGCTGCTAATGGCCCCCAGACCTCTTCCTTAGACACTGCAGGCGAATCCTGGGAGATCCTGTTGCCATTCATTCATTCATTTTCGACCACTTATCCTCACGAGGGTCGCGGGGATGCTGGAGCCTATCCCAGCTGTCTTTGGGCAAGAGGCAGGGTACACCCTGGACTGGTAGCCAGCCAATTATCCTGTTGCCAAAAAAAAAAAATTGACCTCAACAGACTGATACATCGTAGAATATCATATAAATCCCCAATTTGTTGAGGATGGACAATAGCCTTGTTGTGACTGACATGTTGTTGGGAAGGATGATTGATGCGTTGCAAATGGTGTGAAGGTTGACAACACGATCGCATGCTAACAAAAGGCTGACAGTGCTGAGGGATTTGCTAAAAAGCCAGTAAACTGACTAACATGACACTTGGCTGTTGGAGACAGGAACAGGACATCCACCCTTTTGCACCAGCGTGTCACTTTAAAAACCGCATGAAACCTGCGCACCTCTCTCGGTCCGGTACACACACACACACACACACACACATACACATACACACAAACTGTAGGTCAGTATGACAAACTGCTTTAATGAGATTTAAATGAACAAGATGATGTGTGTGCTGCAATGTTGTCAGCACACAATGAATTGTGATGGTGGGTGGGCTGCCGGGCCAGAGACAGGTGGAAAAAGTTGTCTGTCGTCAAAGGGCAACAAAGAAGCTGTGAGGAAGGAAGATTTATTTTTAGTGGGGCGTCTTTCTAGCAACGCGTCACGCCGACTCAGCGCTTAACACTTTCTCCATGACAGCTGTGAGGGCAGGGATGGTGTTTTTTTTCCCCCATTTGGACACAACTGGGCGGATGATAATGATGGTCACATGGTGGAAAATGGGGATCTAAGCACCAATAAAATGATGTAAATGATATAAGGTACATTTTAAGTAACGTTATATTTATTCAAGGGCCATACAAAAGGAAAGCAAAAGGAAGTTAAGCGTTCAGTTATTTTAATTAATTAGGGTCAATACTTGCATGTCCTCCCTGTGCATGCATGGGTTTTCTCCGGGTATGAATGTGAGTGTGAATGGTTGTTTGTCTATATGTGCCCTGTGATTGGCTGGCGACCAGTCCAGGGTGTGCCCTGCCTCTCACCCGAATAGACAGCTGGGATAGGCTCCAGCAACCCCCGCGACCCTCGCAAGGAAAAGCAATCGAAAATGAATGAATGATTGAATGAAGGGTCAATACTACTATTAATTTCTATTGTTCCAAAAATTGGAAATGCATGTTTTTCATTTTCCAACCATCGAAAATGGGCATACTGTAATAAAAATAAACATGCTTAAGGATCACATAATGATTGTGGATGAAAAGTGCAGTTTTCAAATACTTCTTCGGCCTTTTATTTTATTTATTTATATTAAATGTGTAGTCTTACCTTTTGTATATGAAGTACATGCAGCTTTTCCTTCTCCTGGAACAGTTCTGATACTTTGTTGTAGAAGTCTGATGACCTCTTGGTGAGCTTGGATATATAATCCATCCATCCATTTTCTGTACTGCTTATCCTCACGAGTGTCGGGGGCATGCTAGCCTATCCTCCATTGTCGAATAAATGAATAAAATGCACTGAATTTGAATTTTCCTTTTCATGGAAGGACTTTGCCTCACCTGCCTCCCCTGCCCGCACGTTACTGAGCATTCGATACCATGCCAACAACACTGATAGTATGCCTAGGTAAGTCATAGCTAGCAGTGTTAGCGCCATCAAACTGTGTCGCCTTGTCTGATTTCCTGTTTATATTCTTCTGTAGTTAACTGTTTCCTGGTCTCGCGTTTGCTGCTCTGACAATTACGTCAAAGTCATATGAAAATTGCTAAAGTGTATGGCTAGCTAACTAGTGGCTAGCAGCTAATGTTAGCTCTTTTGTCTCTCGTAAACACACACGCAGCTAAAGTCTCATGAGATTTGCTAAAATGGCGGCAAGCTAAATAGCAGCTAGCAGCTAATGTTAGCTCTTTTGTCTCACATTAACATCCCAGCTCAATGTCACAATGTTTCCAGTTACACGCCTAAGACTTCCTCTTCTTCTAAACACAAACACAGCTAAAGTCTCATGAGATTTGCTAAAATGGCGGCAAGCTAAATAGCAGCTAGCAGCGAATGTTAGCTCTTTTGTCTCACGTTAACATCCCAGTTCAATGTCACAATGTCTCCAGTTACACGTCTAAGACTTCCTCTTCTTCTAAACACACGCGCACAGCTAACGTCTCATGAGATTTGCTAAAATGGCGGCAAGCTAAATAGCAGCTAGCAGCTAATGTTAGTTCTTTTGTGTCTTGTTAACATCCCAGCTCAATGTCACAATGTCTCCATTTACACATCTAAGACTTCCTCTTCTTCTAAACACACGCACAGCTAAAGTCTCATGAGATTTGCTAAAATGGCGGCAAGCTAAATAGCAGCTAGCAGTTAATGTTAGCGCAATTGTTCCCTGTTAGCATCCATGCTCAACGTTGTTGAAAGTTTTAGTTTTATACTCATGATTTGTCCTCGCCAACATCCTAGCTCGTATTGTTGGAACTTCCTGTCTCCTATCCTTTGTTGAACTCACGAGGTATGCTAAAGTCGTCCCAGATTTGCGAAAGTCTCACGTGAACTGGGTCATGTTTTGCATGTTTGTGTGCGACTATTCAGGCATATTCGTCCTGGAAAAAGTCAATATTTGGTGCTACCTCAGTGCTCCGCATACCCCTTTTATCCAAGCACGGCATTTATGACTTCATTTTTGTACTTGTACTCAGTGTTTGCGGCTTCATTAGCAATAACATATGACAAAGTCGCCACATCTGATTATTTAGTTAGTAGCGAGTACACACACTTGTGTGGGACACACGCTTGCTTTGTGGTCTGTTTGGGTTTTCCTTCGCCGCGTGCCAGAACAGGTGAGGCCAAACAATGTGTCCACTGTGCCACTGTTTTAATGCATTCTGTGGCCATTAGATGACATAAACTAGGGGGACAAAATTAGTCTTTATCTTTGTGTGTGTGCTCAGCTGAGAAATATGTTTTTGTGCCTGTAAAAAAAAATTTTTTTTTTCAGACATTGCCACTCTTTTTGCCCCCCACCCCCCTGCCCTGGTCTCAGGCTGTATCGCTGGCCCCTCCCGCCCTTGTGGCTCCACCTAGCAGCAGATATAAGCTGTGTCCACAAGGTGGACATCTGTTATGAGCACATATCCCAGGGTTCCCTCAGAGGGGTCCACCATCCTGCTGCTTTTTTTCCCCATCTATCTCTCTCCCTCTGTCTCTCGCTGAGTCTTACTGCTGTGATTATTTCGTCATAAAACCCGACCCACAAAGGTAAGCGCTCACCTTCCTTACACCATATATAATTTTATTCAGAATGCATTTTATTCTCAAATTATTACTTTCAACTCAGTTTTTTCAAATGTGTTGGATGTTGACATTGCAACATTTATGCAATTGTTAATTTCACACGGGAAGTTCATATAAATGATTTGTTACAAAATAAGCTGCTTTCAAATTATTTCCTCACTTTGGATTGTTTATGTTACTTTCCAATAATTAAAAGAAAAACATATTTTCAATAAAGATTTTTTGGTTTATTTGTTGATTTACATTTATTATAGTATTTGTGTTTTGGATAAATCCAAACTTTTTTTTTTCGCCAATGTAAAATGTTTCCATGCTAATAATTTTGTTAATCATTTTTTTCTTATCCCCCAAACAAGGAAAAAAAGACAAAAATGGTATAATAATAACAAAAACAGATAATTTTTTTGTAACTAAAATCAGCAATTAATAAATATTGGTGATACATATTTTTAATTTGCATCAGTCTTAAAATGGGTAAAATGGGTATACTACAATATAATATATTATTTTTTTAAAAACAAGTTGTTTCTTGCAAAATTTAATTTTATTTTGAGTTATGTTTGATATGGGACGATTAAAAAAATCCCTTCGGTATGACTGTCAGTTATCAAATTTTTTATTATTATGCATGTATTTGTTATGATATCTCATTATATCCAATTTTTTCTTTCTTTCTTCTGAACATAATAACTCTTCCATTATTATATTTACCTCTCTTCTGTGATTGGATGATAGAAATCAGATGGGTTGTCCAATATGGTTCCCGGCCTTCTATCCACGAGGCTATGATTAGAATTTGAATGCATATTCCAGAACTTCCTATTCCCCATGAGTCCCCGCCCCCCAGTGTGCACCACATGTGAATGAAAGCAAATAGGCATTGAAATGTTTGGTGAGCGTGCAGGAAGGTGAAGCCAAACTGTCACATGTACGCCGTGGAGGCAAGAGCAGCAGTTTGGTGAGAAGAGAGTGCAGTGTAAATACTTCCTCATTGACTCACTGTATGGGCTAGACACTGGCTAGGGTGTGGACCAATTACACTGGACATCCATGCTGCCATAAGGGACTTTAAAGGTAGACAAATTGCTTCTTTATGAGACAATAATTGCAGTATACCTGAATGTCCCAAAACAGAAACATACAGTAAACATTCTGAACTTGAACAGTATGGTTGGGTATTGTTTACATATTATCCTATACTGGTGCCAAAGTAATACTTTTGAAACTTTGCTTGCATTGAAATGGTGCCGGAAACAGTCTTCAATTGGAGCATTAATTGATTAAAAAAAAAAATTGTGGACAACCGTTACAATGATGTTTGCTCGTTAACCCTGCATGGAGGAGTTATGGATTGATTGAGCAGAATTAACTTAGTGCAGTGATCTGCACTAACGTGAGTGACAGTTACCATAACTCATTTTGCCTCATTTCAGTGCACTAAATTAATCGTTCTGAAATGACATAGCATTACCGTCATCTATAGCTACTTCTTTTTTTGGTCTGATTTACATTGGCACCAGTGCCATTTTGGTTTTGGTAGTCATGCCCATGAATGAAACAATACTGCAGAGTTTGACCTAAAATCTAGGTTAGGTCCCAAAACTGTGGATATAAGCTATACATGGACCGCTTGTGGGTTTCTCATGAAGCCCCCAAGCCACATTTTGAGGAACTAGTGACACATTTAGCATATTTTCACTGACTGCATGACATAATAGTCACATTGTATTTGTATATTTTTTTTAGATTTTATTGCTTTCTATGAAAATGTATCCCCAATTTATTTTTGTCCTTTAAAAATATTTTTGTTGTTAAAATTAAGAGCTTTTAAAGATCTTCAATGTTTTGATTGGATTTTTAAAAACAAAAATAAGTTGATAGTAAAAATCCATATTTTTCTAGGATTTTACAAACTGTTTTAAAACTGGAGATACACTATCTCTGATTTTGTGATTTTTTTTTAATTGAAAGAAAAAAGATGCAAAAAAAGATTTTTTCTAAACATATATATTAACATATATATTACAAAAACATTAATTTATTGCTATTATATTGTTATTATTTTTTTCAAACCAATAGCATTTTAGATTTTTTTTCTAATGAATACAAATATATATTTTTGTATATAATTGGGGGGGTTTCTATTAAAAATGGACTTTTTCAACGGCCTGTAAACACTGTGAAACTATTCACCAGATATACTAAAATCTTAGCTTGCATCATGTCAATTTTTGTGTTGTTTAAAAGATCAGTTACATTGGATCTTCGTTTTGTGTCATTAATCTGTTGTTAATTAATACAAATCTAATTACCGGTAGTCTGGATCCGCAAAAATGATAACACAAAACACTTTTAGTGTAGTTTTACATGCAGAAAACAATTCAAAATGCATAGAAATGACAAATGAAAGAGATAACGAGATGACGAGCAGTGAAGGAAAATAAGAGATATTGTTTCTCACCATCTTTATCAAAGTACTTCTTTCTTTGGCTCCATTAATTATTCAGCCTTGATCAATAAGAAAAGCAGAGACTTGTGGCGTAACAAGAACTACAGAGTCAACTGATGATGACGTCCTAGTACAAGGGGGGCGACAAAGCTGAGCGACAGTGAACTCTGGTTTCGGTTTTCATTATGAGAGCATGTTAGTTAACAGGCATGTTTTGTAAAGATATGTTACAAGCACAGCTGGACTCACACAGTATATTAATAATATTAATAACACGACAAGATGTGGGCCATTGTATGTGACCATCAAAAAAACATTTTTAATTTTCGATGTAAACCAAAACATACACTAACCAGTGCGTACGCTAACCAAGGTTCCCTTTGAATGCCTTCTTGTGTGAGTGTGCGTCAAAAGTATTTATGCATGCATTATTCTGCAAAGTTGTACAAGGGCCCAGGGAAGGGGGGGGGCAAGGGAACAAAAAGGCCCCCAAAGTTATTCTGGTTGTGTAAAGAAGAAGGGCAGAGGTAAACACACTAGGTCATTAGGATGCACAGCTGTGTAAGTGTGTTTTGGTTCTTGTCTTTTTATCGCTGCGGTGACTTTTGGCATGTGGACATTTGTCTTTGGAAGGACATTTAGTTTGATCCATGTTAAAGTACGATGCTGGGATGTTGGACTGTGTTGTGTGTGTGTGTGTGTGTGTGTGTGTCTGCTCTTGACTTTCTATCTTAGTGTGGTGCAACATTTGAAATGTGAGGACATTTGTCTTTGTGAGAACATTTTGGTTGGTCCGTGTATAACAAAAATGCAACTATTTGTTTCCCTTTAACATCTCACCCTTAATGCCAATCAATGTGAGGACATTTGTCTTTGTAAGGACTGACTGGTCCACATAAAAAAATGCAAGTTCTTTCAGCGCTTTAGAATGAGTGTGCTTGTTTTTATATCTTTGTGAGACACAATTCTTGGCATCCCACCTAATTATGGGACTTGTGTTTTGTGTGGGGACCTTTTGGCTGGTCCAGATTATAGACAAATGCAAGGATGAGTTCCTTTCATGCCTTTAGACTGCAGATTGAACTCAATGTATAGGAGTAGCCATCATTCTCTTTGTGTATGTTGTGCTGCTGCGTGTTTACTGTTTAGTGGTTCCTCCTGCTCCATGAGGACATCAAGTGTCTTAAAGTCGGTGAACTGGGATGTCTCCCAAGAAGATGGAGGGGTCAGTGAGCAAACAGAGGACAGATTAGATGCAGGGAGTGAAGATGGTTGTCGAACAGACGCCGCTCTGTTCACACAGAGAGCAGAGGAAAGCAGTCAGACAGCGGAAAGAGAGTTGTCTCCATCTGACAGACTGGAGACAGATGATGGATGGATTGTGGAGGAATGAGGATTATCAGCACGCAGAAAATGTGTTTTTTTGGGGTGGGGTTTGTTGCATTGTAGGCATGACCAGGAAGTGCTTTAGAGGGGGAAAAGGCCGTCACAATTTATTATCCCGCTCTCTTATTGGATCTCATTGGACTTTCATGAGGACCTAATAATATGGAGATGCTGAAAACCAAACTGATGAATTCCCAATATACACTGTTTTTATAGGTAGGACAGCCATTAAAATATGATGAGCATCCCAAAATGTACATTATACAGTACAGTAGTGTACTTGTGTAGAGTATGACTGCATTATATTTTATTACACTATATTATTAATCATTTTTTCCCATTTATCTCACTTTTCTTGGCTGAATAAATGGTCGTGAAAGGGAAAGTATGTAAATTTTAATATGTATTTTTTTATCATTTTATCATTTTCCTCTTTGCTGATTGGCTGTGGAAGTCACTTTTTTAAATTACATTAATAACTTTAAAAAAATATTATGGATAGAAAATTTAAAGGTTATACAGTATACATTTAATATATATTTATAAATTTGTACTTTATATATATATATATATATTACATTTTTATAATTTTTCAGTAATTTTAATATATTTTTTATAATTAATTAAAATTTAATTCTAATTATAATTTAATTAAAAAATATTTCTTTTCACCTTTTGTTACTGAAACAGGTGAAAAAAGGTGATATGGTGATGAGAGTGAAACTGATTACTTTAATGTGTATTTATTATTATATAAAGTTTTTATTACTATAACTCCCTGTCTAATTGGTTGGGGCAAGTCACATGGTTCTACTGCTTTCCTCCATCCATCCATCCATCCTCCACACTTGCTGTTCTATGTACAAGTAGCACAACATCAAATTCAGCAAAAGAAAACAGCCATAACCGCACAAACGAGGGGCGCACGTGAAGTATTTTCTGAGTGGGGCAAGTCATAAAATGAGACTGTAAATGCCACAAACGTGACAAACTGCTCATGCCATGTCCTACATACACATGTGACCTCATGTGTCTGTCCCTTCTTGAATGGATGACTATTGTGCGTTGACAAACTTTCTTTATGCTCACTCTCGTTTCCTCAAATAACAAATAAAATTGTGGAAATTGCTGGTTAACGTTACGTGGGGCGGATGAATGAGTGGCTTGGGAGGCAACACCTATGTGTCAATACGGAAAAGTGAGGCAGGTAGAGTCACAAGGTGTTTCCTCACGGTTTCCATGACAACAGGGTGTGTGTTCCTGTGTGACAAGCAAACAGGCCGCCGTTGTTTGGCCGCACTGTTTTTTTTTTTGTTGTTGTCAGAATATTTCCATCCTTTTTAAAAACACCTTTTCATACACGCTACACTGTAAGCTGTTGGCACACTTAAGTCATCTGTCAATCACATCAGTCAAAAAATTGTCCACATTATTACATTTACATTCTATTTAAATATTTCTATGACATTTTACATAAACACTTAATAAATATTGTTTTGCCATCATGTTCACTCAGAGGAAAATCATGGCATTCGTTTATTCTTTGTATTATTCACTTAAGATAATATATTCTGTACTTAGTACTTACTCAATATTATACAATGTTTCAGTCAATTTTGACTTTTATTTATGTTTTCTATTTTTAACATTTAAAAAAATACTCATTTTTTCCCCTTTAAGAAATGTGTACACTGATACACAGGAAGTGAACAATATTTAGGATTAAATAATAATAATAATCCAGGGGCTGCACGGCGATCAAGGGGTTAGCACGCAGGCCTCACAGCTAAGAGACCCGAGTTCAATTTCAAATGTTCTTCTGATGCATGCGTGGGTTTTCTCCTGGTACTCCGGTTTCTTCCCACATTCCAAAAACATGCTAGGTTAATTAGCGACTCCAAATTGTCCATAGGTATGAATGTGAGTGTGAATGGTTGTTTGTCTATATGTGCCCTGTGATTGGCTGGCAACCAGTCCATAGGCTCCAGCACCCCCGCGACCATTGTGAGGATAAGCATGAATGAATGAATAATACTCATTTTTGGCAGTCAGATTAATTTATTCATTCAGCAGAACACAAACATATTTTGCATTTGAATGGTTTGTCATCTAGCTCAAGGCTATGCTGCTGTTTGTGTTTTTCAATTCATTTCAATTTGGCTTTTGCTTTGTGCAAGGACAGCAATTGACATGCATCTCCTAGGTCACACATGCCTGACCCCATCGGGATGCATCGATATGGCAAATGTCTCCCTTATAACATTTCTGTGTATGGTAATGTCCGATTATCAAGAATAATAATGTCACACGTACATTAAAGACATTATACAGGCAGTAAAAAGTCATGGTACATAATAAATGTTTCTGTAGCATTATATTATTGGCAAAATATTGACAAACAGAAACTACCAGGAACTATGATCCCACTCAGTGTGCACCGAGACAGTAGGGGATGCTTGCAGATCCAGTCAAACAGCTTTCATGGTGGCCTCATATTTCTGTCCCATATTTGATCAGGAAATGTGCAAATATTGCAATTTGTACCTCAGCAAAGATTGCAATTATACATAAAATGCATTTATAAGTAAAGCTGTGCCTCACCTGCCACTTCTGATCGCTGTCCTTAACGTAACTATTTTTCAGACATGTTGAATTGTGCAAGTGTAAACACGATGTTCCTTAATTCCTTTCTAAACTTGCTTACTATTCCCATTGCCATTAACTTTGTTACTTTGCACTTGACACAGTTAATAGTAGTTAATTGGTTCCAGATCCAACTGTGATAAGTGAATTTCCACAAAGTAGCATTCAATATAAATAAACAGAATGGTTTCATACATCATAGAAAATACATTGTAACATACCTTTACACACCTATTATTAAATTCACAGACTACGGGATCACTACAGGGCATAAGCGGTAGCCATCACTAGCATAGCAAGCTACCGAGCTAACTGATTAGCATCTCCAATTTACTAATTCTCAACATAAGAAATGTTTCAACCGGAGTGGGGAAGAAGGACAAGGTAAGAAGCCAAAAACCACTTCCACGCGTAATGGGAGGACAACTTTTTTCACTCAAACGTGATGCCATGCATTGTGAAAGTAATGAAATGTTGTGTCAAGTGTCATCAATCTATCATTACTGATGCAGAGTGACCAGAATACTACAAATAACTTAATAATCAATCATTTTTGACAAACAATAGGCCATAGCCAATCACGAAACAGCAATCAATTATTAATTAATTCACAGAAAAATCAAGTGAGGGAGCGATGTTCAAACTGCGATGAAGGGCCAACTGTACTGTATTAGTACTAACCAAAGGTGACATGTGAAATTAATGCCTGAGTTTACCTAAACTGGGGTTGGGAAACCTGTGGCCCGTGGGCCATATGTAGCTCACCAGCACGTTTGATGGAGCCCGTCTTGCAATTCTTGCACACCCTCTGTGTGCAAATACGTTAGTTTCACGTCACGATACTGGGAAAAGCCTCAAACGGTTCTCCAAGTCTTCTTCGCGGAACTCAATCACATTCCTTCAGATCCTTTGGCATGTCTGACTTGCATTGCCATAGCAACAAGGCGCTCGGTTCCCTTCAAAGGCCAGCTCTCATCAGTGGGAGAGAGACAGTAGCAAGCTCCTGTCAAAATCACCAGTCCACTGAGAAAAGGCCAGAGATCCAAAGAGGGCCGGATGTGGCCAGGAATTCCGAAAACCTCGGGCAAATGTGTGTTGAATAAAAGCTGAATGGGATGGAGGTCAAAGTTTGGCGGGAGCTGATGAGAAGATGGAAATAGGAGGCGGTATTAGGGACGACTGAATACCTGAAGTGGACTATTCACACACCATGGAGTCTTATTCATGGTGCAGAGACCTCACTACGTCAGAAAAACACTGTAGAAACCATGCAGGGTTACATCATGGTTTGTACAACATGTAGGAAGACGTCCATCATGTTTTGGCACAAAGCCAACAGCTGGAAGGGGCACTCGTGTTTTGGCACCAAACCAACATGTTTGCACCGTCATGAGAAAATAGGAGCAGCATGTTTTCACCCATGGACTTTCAAACCTGGTCAAAGCACTAGTTGACAGGAAGATATGTATTTTCTACCGCAATAAACATAACATTTACAGACACATTGACAAAGATCATCAAATTAAGCTTCTATTCAATGAACCGTCTGGTCTCCAATGCTGGAGCTGCCTGGGGGCGTGGTCTACAAATAGCTATTTAGTATATGCTTCCATCGATCGTCCACCCATCAGTGTGACCTTATTTCTGTGGAAAAATACAAAATCCGACACATGGGAGAAAAAAATAGCCTATCACGGAGGTTTCGCAATTGGCAATGGCCTATTGTTTGTCAAAAATTATTGACAAGTTATTTGTAGTATTCTGGTCACTCTGCATCAGTAATGATAGATTGATGACACTTGAGACAACATTTCCGTACTTTCATAATGCATGGCATCATGTTTGAGTGAAAAAAGTTGTCCTCCCATTACGTGTGGAAATGGTTTTTGGCTTCTTACCTTGTCCGCACTCCGGTTGAAACATTTCTTATGTTGAGAATTAGTAAATTGGAGATGCTAATCAGTTAGCTCGGTAGCTTGCGATGCTAGTGATGGCTGCCTCTTATGCCCTGTAGTGATCCCGTAGTCTGTGAATTTAATAATAGGTGTGTAAAGGTATGTTACAATGTATTTTCTATGATGTATGAAACCATTATTAAACGTTTATTTATATTGAATGCTACCTTGTGGAGATTCACTTATCACTGTCGGATCTAGAACCAATTAACTACTATTAACTGTGTCAAGTGGATAGGCTATCACGGATAGGCTATTTTTTGTCCCGTATGTATGACTGCAATGTAAGTTGAGTTATAAGACCTGTCCACGCAGAAACATTCCTGGGATTTTTTGGCGGGCAGGTCGAGAAAAATGTGCGTCCACACTGGGTGCGGATCACTGGGTGAATACGACACAAGGCACACCTATGTGCGGCGCTGTAAACAGACATGCAGATGGAACTATGTGACATACCAAACTATCTAAGAAGACATAAGTCCGTCATCCTTCGCTTTCCAAGGTTTATGTTGGCTTGAAGTGGAATTACTTCTGCGTTGGAATATAAGACATCAAAATATCAGGAGAATGGGGTGAGTCATGTCAGTTGAAATATTCAAATATTATATTGGCTTGTCGTCAAAGCTCAGGGCTGGGTAAAGCATGTATAGAAAGATGCAGGAGAAGTCAAACATCTGAGGGAGTGATCAAACACACAGGCGTAGCGTGTATCAAGCTGTCAAACTGAAACCAATGGAGGTTGTACAGACTTGTGTTGATTCTTGTGTGCGTTCCTTGGTGACTTCATGTTTGTGTTGTCATGTCATGTCACCGCTGCATGGCCATCGGTTTTTGGGATCGGCCATGAATGGCGTTTATTGGCATATTTCGATCTTGTGTTTTTTCAAAATATCGATCTATTGGAGCGTTCCTAGTTACAAGCCTTTATTCTTGTCACTTATACAGAAGTACAAGCTAAATAGTCCATACATATACAACATACTTACTATGCAGTGAGACAAGGGGTGACAGGACGGGATGTTTGGGCATACAGTATACAAGTAAAACACATTGTTTACACACATAGACACAAGACCAGCGCCACAAAGGGAAAATAGTAACCGATGCGACCAAAATATAAATAAATAAAAATCAAATAAAATACTTTTCAACCTCTATTAAAAAGGTCACAAAATACATAAATCAGCCTACACCATTAAATAAATATGAATGTCATGAAATTATTAAAATGGTCATACATATATAAATCAGTCAATGCCATCACATAAATATGAATGTTGTTAAATAATTAAAAATGCCATAAAATACATAAAATAGTCACTGCCATGGAATAAATGTGAATGTCATTAAATGGAATATGGAAATCACTCATGAAATAAACATGTTTGCCATTAGATTGGTCATTATGTAAATAATAAATCAACTGTTTTTTTTTAGGATTAGGTTTCATTATTTAATTAAGAGACAATTACATACATTTGTTGATGTTCATATTCATGAATCATTATTTTAATTGGATATGTCATTGGCTGTGTATTTATTCTTAGAGTGCAATTGAAAATAATTGGAAAGATTTGTCGTCCACGTTGTCTAAGTGTCTTATCGCCCCTTACTGTAGGCCTTGGCCATGCCGTCCCTTCGGCCTGCCCTCCTACTGGCCTTGTTCCAGCTCGTAGTCCTCGTGTATATGAGCGACGGGGCATACTATGGACACAAGCAGCACCCTCAAGCGTACCAGCAGCAGATGCAGATGCAGCATCTCCAACACATGGGCATGGGAAATGAAGGCTACCCTCAACAGCAGTACCCTGGCAAAGATGGACCCTACATGCAGTATCCCCATTACAGGAAGGAACTCCCCCAGATGCCCATGCAGAAGGGCAAAGAAAAGGCTCGCAAAGGGGGTGGATATAATGGTGGACAAGACAAAGGTAAGACCTTGTTAGCTGTTACCCGGTACAGGTGGTTTCCTATAATTCACTGCTTATATTGTCATGTCTTGGCTCACAGGTCAGACAATCCCAAGTGGTGCTGAGGGAATCCCTCAAGGCGAGCCAGGTCCAATTGGGCCACCTGGACCAGAAGGACCTCCAGGTCCTCCTGGTCCTCAAGGAAATGGTCAGCCAGGACCCGCAGGGCTACTAGGACCTCCCGGCCTTCCAGGAGCGCCTGGAATAGGTAAACCAGGGTTGCCAGGTCCACAAGGGAGACCAGGAGGAGTCGGTGAGATTGGGCCACAAGGACAAATGGGCCCCAGGGGTGAACTTGGGCCACCTGGACAACCAGGACGTCAGGGGACACCAGGACCACCTGGGCTACCTGGAATAGGTAAACCGGGTGGACAGGGTTTGCCAGGGCAGCCAGGCCCCAAAGGAGAGCCAGGACACAAAGGACTGCCAGGACTTCCAGGATTACAAGGACCAAAAGGCGAAAAGGGAATGGGACAGCCAGGACAACCGGGTCACAAGGGTCTGCCAGGACTCCCAGGCCCTGCTGGACCAAGAGGGCTACCTGGTTTTGGAAAACCAGGTTTGAATGGTATGCCAGGTCCACAAGGACCTCCAGGAGACAAAGGACATCCAGGACTAAAAGGACATCCTGGACCACCAGGTGAGGGAGGACCACCTGGCCCGCCAGGCCTTCCTGGCCAAGGAAAACCAGGTCAGAATGGTCTTCCAGGACAGCCAGGCATGCCGGGTGCAAAAGGTCATCCAGGACCTCCTGGTTTACCAGGAAAGGCAGGACTACCTGGCTTTGGTAAACCAGGCCTCCAAGGACCAAAGGGTGATAAAGGTATGAGCGGCCCGCCAGGACTACTAGGACCAAAGGGAGATAAAGGCCATCCAGGATTGCCTGGTATGACTGGACCCCCGGGACCAAATGGACAGCTAGGTCCTCCAGGACCCAAAGGGCCAGCAGGAGGTGTAGGCTTACCAGGTCCAAAAGGAGAATGTGGAGAAGGAGGTCCTAAAGGGACTGATGGAATTCAAGGTAACCCTGGTGCTCCTGGATTACCTGGAACCGATGGCTTGCCTGGGGAACTAGGAGAGCCAGGGCCAAGAGGTCCACCGGGACCAAATGGCGCGAAAGGAGACAACGGTCACAAAGGTCTTCCTGGTTTACCTGGACCTGCAGGAGTTCCAGGTCCTAAAGGACAAGGTGGATTACCTGGTGAAATGGGACCTCAAGGCCCTAAAGGAATCCCCGGTATGGATGGTGTAGCAGGCCCAATTGGGCCACCTGGTCTTCCAGGGCCAAAAGGAGATGGAGGTCTTCCTGGTCCACCCGGCATTGCAGGTGAAGGCTTTCCAGGTGTTCCTGGTCCTGTTGGACCTCCAGGGAAAGACGGGTCATCAGGACCCCAAGGAAAGAGTGGGCCACCTGGCCCTCCTGGACCCCCAGGCCCACCAGGAGAACCCGGTATGTCTCCAGACCTGGCAGGCGTGCTCTCTCAGATGGGTCCTGGACTGGATGGTGCTAAGGCCGGTGGCTATGACAAAAAGGGCAAATATGGAGCAAACGGTGCAGAGGTCATGGGAGCCAGCGGGCTGGAGATGCCAGCATTCACCGCTATAGCAACCACTCCGTTCCCCCCTGTGAACACTCCCGTGGTTTTTGAGAAGCCTTTGTACAACGGTCGACAAAACTACGACCCCCAAACAGGTATTTTTACCTGTGAAGTGCCCGGCATTTATTACTTTGCCTACCACGTCCATTGCAAAGGAGCCAATGTGTGGGTGGCCTTGATGAGGAACAATGAGCCGGTCATGTATACTTATGACGAGTACAAAAAGGGCTACCTAGACCAAGCATCAGGAAGTGCAGTCTTACCTTTGCAGCCAGGGGACACTGTGTACATTCAGCTGCCCTCAGACCAAGCTGCAGGACTTTATGCTGGGCAGTACGTGCACTCATCCTTTTCTGGCTATCTGCTGTATCCCCTGTAAGAAAAGACATTTTGTCAAAATAGAAGAGGGGGACACTTTTTTGTGTGACCTGAAATATAATCAGAAATTACTAAGGTGCCTTTCAGAATGAAAGTCATTAATCTGAGGACAGTTTGACCAATAAGATATAATGCTCTGTATATAAAACAGATTTTATACCACAGAGCCGCTAAGCCCATGTGCAATTTTAGAAATAATGTATGAAAGAAAGACATCAAAGACCACATGAATGATTTAGGGTGCATTCACACTTGTTATGTTTTGGTTTGGTAAACATGAACTCTATAGTGTATTTGGTGTGTTACTACAGTCAATTTGGCCAAGTGTGAATGTGATCAGGCGGTCGAGTGGTTAGTGCTCAGACCTCACAGCTAGGAGACCAGGGTTCAATTCCACCCTCGGCCATCTCTGTGTGGAGTTTGCATGGGTTTTCTCCGGGTACTCCGGTTTCCTCCCACATTCCAAAAACATGCTAGGTTAATTGGCGACTCCAAATTGTCCATAGGTATGAATGTGAGTGTGAATGGTTGTTTGTCTATATGTGCCCTGTGATTGGCTGGCGACCAGTCCAGGGTGTACCCTGCCTCTCGCCCAAAGACAGCTGGGATAGGCTCCAGCAACCCCCGCGACCCTTGTGAGGAAAAAGCGGTAGAAAATGAATGAATGAATGTGATCACCCTGGTGTGCACCGAACAGTCTGTGGGTGAATCTTGGTCCATTTGCAATTGAACTCTGAACTTGAATTCTGTTTGATGTGTTCACCAAAACACATATTCAAATTTAAATTATAAATTATTATTATAAATAAATTATTATTAAATATAAATTATTAAATTAAAAATATTATTATTATTATTAAAAAATATTATTATTCATGTTATTATATTAAATATTATTTTTTTTGTCTGGACAACAGTACCAAACCTCAAGTGTGAATGCAGTCTTATTGTTGATGTCATTCCAGGAAAGCCAAATGAGTGCAATTTGTTTATACATTTCAATATGAGGACGTGAAGGTAAAGTGTGTGCAAGGAAGATGGGACAAAAAAAAAAGTGGCAGCTACCCCATGTGGCAAAAAATGTGAAGTGCAGCCAAAAAACAATTTAATTAGATCATCATACATGTGTATAGTTTTGGCCTTCATCAATTAAGGCATCAACTCCAGCATTGTGACAAATATATATATAAATATAAACATATGTATTTATCAGGCCTTAACATTTATTCATGACATTTGCAGAGTATAATGTCAAATTATTATTTTTTTTGCTTATGCCTGCTTCTATACTTGGGGTTCTTAATAAATTTGGTGACAAATATGTTTAGATAACATACCAAATTGTGCACAGAAATACATATTAAAAATAAATGAATATATACCAAAATACTACCAAATTGTATATTATCATGCACACTGCAGAATTTCTACTTTTTAAAGCAATTGGTTTGATTTAATAAATAGGAGTGACACATAAAGAAAAGGCAACTGGTGCTTGTTGTGAATGTGTACAAAAGTGGTTTGGATAATAAGTGGAATTTTTAAAAAGTCACCCATTATTGATGGTTTATTTTATTTTAAGCCCTTTCACAGTCCTTTTTTTACCAGATATATCTGTATTTTTTGTATTTATGTTATTGCAAATTTGAAGTTGTGATAACAGTGAAAAGTTGAAATAAGCAAAGCAAAATGGCAAAGCAAATGTTGAAGTGTTGGCTGTGTGCTTGTTTAACATTGCAGTAAATAATGTCAGTAATTTATTATTTTGGCCGGCGATTGCCTACATTATTATTGTCAAGTAGGGGAAACCCCTTTAAAGGAAAATAGAAATGTATTTCTCCTTTCACGTATGGTGCTAATATTGTCAGTGTAACCTGAGAGTTAATGTATTAATGTCGAATATGTACTGTCTACTGTTTTTTTTTAAATAAAAATGTTATTAAAAATATGACTGAAGTCCTTATTTTAAGATGAAATACTAAGAGGAGAACTTCATCAACAATTCATAAAGATAATGATCACTTTTGATGAGGTTTATTACTGTGGTTGCCATTAAATTATTATTATAGATGACGTGTGTAACATTATTGGATAAAAATTTTTATAGAAAATGCGCAAATAAGTAAAGTTATAAAGATTATATTAATGCAAGTGTTTTATAATATATTCTATGATTTACTTAATTCTTAATTCCTCATGTTGATATCTGTACTCGTAATAAGATGATTTGCTCACGAGTCGCCATGGTTACGGCTGGACACGCCCTTTCAGGAACAGATGCTGATGTTGCGGCGAAAGGACAGGCGCATGCGCACTGCTATTTTTTTGCCACCCATTGAGTCGGCATCGTATCTTTTGTTTCGCTAGTGTTAAAGCGAGTAACCTACGGTAAGCACGTTTGGGAAATATTTGACAATATCACATTCTTTTGTTGTTCAATTCTCTTCTGTATTCAAAAACTGTCTTTTCATTATTTGTTTCGAGTCGGACTATTTGATCAGTTGCTGCATTTGGTTTATGCTAGCAATGGAAAGATAGCTAGCCTGCTCGGCTCCGGCAGTTGATTTCTTATTTTTCATTTATTTTACATTTCATGCTACTTATTTGAGTTCAGTTCTAATTATGTTATCTATATTTTTGTTTGTTTGCACCTGCACCGGTTGGCAGTGGCGATTGTGGGGAGATTCAATAAACAAATGGGTCAATGTGTTCTATAATGATAAAACACCTCCCCAGGATAGAAGGGCGATGTAATATTTCAATAGTTGCATGACTTGTATTGTGCTTAATGTTAATGTGTTTGTAATGTTAACCTTTGTATTGATATGAATGTGATGTTGGGGGAGACAACTGGGTATTATGTACTAAATATGTACGTATAAGTATCTCCAGTTTTTATCCTGTAATGGTGTTTTTTTTTTTGGTATGTCAGTAGGTTTTGTCACAACATGACGTCACGTGCCGGCCACAAAGCTCCTGTAACCAATGGGAGTGATTTTAAAAACAGAGAGAAGGTGGCTCCACATTACCAAATGAGGCAAGTAATTTTTTAAAAAGTAACATTGTTGCAAATATTACATTTTTATGTATTATTTTAAAGGTAATTTGGCTGTGTTGAATACATATAGGTCAAACTTCGCCAGAGGATATTCATTTTAAACAGTTTTTAGAATGATCACTCTTTAAAATAACCTAAACTACCGTAAGGTGGCATTACTTCAGCCGACAACTTTGTTCCTTGCCCCCCAAAAATGTTTCATTGAAAATCATGAATGCCACATTTATCTGACCCTGTGAGGCGTTCAGGCGCATTTTTTTTTTCATTTTTATTCACATACCCCCTGTGACAATTGTCGTACCCCTTTAGGAATGAGATGTCCCCTTTAGGAACATCTATAGGGTTAAAAAAGGAAGTGTGCTTTGCTTATTAACTGTAAATGATGTGCCTGTCTCGATACTTGCAGTGCTTCCTTGAAGTCTGAGGTCCGACGCTTGAACATTGTGCACCTCCTGGTCTGGCTGCTGGTGGCCGCCCAAGTGGTTGTTAGTCACTTCAACCTGGTGTCACACGACACAGTCTCCATGCCGTACCAATGGGAGTACCCTTACTTGCTCAGCATGGTCCCCTTGCTCTGCAGCAGCCTGTCCCTCCCGAAGAGCAACATCAGCTACCTGGTGTTGTCCATGATCAGTGCAGGGCTCTTCTCGGTTGCGCCGCTGATCTATGGCGGCATGGAGATGTTCCCTGTGGCGCAGCAGCTATACCGCCACGGCAAAGCATACCGCTTCATTTTCGGCTTCTCCGCCGTGACAGTCATGTATTTGATCATGGTGGTGGCCATCCAAGTGCATGCGTGGCAGCTCTATTACATGAAGAGGCTGCTAGACTCATGGTTCAATGCCACGCAAGAGAAGAAGAAGAAATGATGATGGAGGGAAATGTTTTATATATTTTTATCTTCATGTACTATGGAACTCTGTTCATTTTTCTTGTCATACCTAACGATAAATCAAAGCTTTTTGCAGTAGTTTGTTAAAAACTGCAGAGCCTGTAACATAGAGGATCTTTGATCTTGATACAGAATCCATCCATCCATTTTCTATACAGCTTATCCTCATTAGGGTCGCGTAGGTCTGCTGGAGCCTAATACATTATCCAGTAGGTCCTTAAAAACAGGAGAGCTCTCCTGTCAGCGATCTGTGATTAGCTGTTTTTCCAGTTTGTCCGTAAACAGCAGAGTGCTCTGTCATATCCTTTAATGTATATGGGTGCACCCTGAATGGCTCTGAATTTTCTCTATTCTTGCTTTTAATTAAAACTCTATTAACCTTGTATCTTTTGATTGATAATATACTTGTTTTCACTGTGAGTTATTGTATAAAATAAATTACAATTGCCTGTCTTTACTTGTATTTTCAGGTATATTCCTGTGCTGAAATGCATGTTGACAATATACTTTAAATAAAAGATATAAAACGTTTGCATTCGACTCTATCAGGTTTGATGTGATCATTATCTTAGTGCTCCACAGCCTGTTGTGCGCGTGCGCGGTGCGACTGCCACGTACTGGTTGACGGCTGAGTGGTCACTTCCTGGTGCGGTTCTTGCTAGGCTAGTAGCAAGCAACCTACTTTAATTTTTACCCTTGTTTTTTGGTGTGGGGAGCATAAACCAAGGATTACAGCGTGGTCGTCGGGAGCAGGTAAAATACATCATTGGCTTTGGTTAGCCTGTCAGAGTCCAAAACTATACTCGCATACATTTACTGTTTTAATTCGAATGTACGTGGATAGCATACAAGCTAACCAGTTAGCCGGCTAGTGATGTTGCGTTTTAATAGCTAGCTAACGCAGGAATGGGTTCATTGTAAAAAATAAAGTCAACATTAAGGCTTACTTTTTTTCTTAATTACGAAAAACACGTATTCATTCCTATTGTACACAATTTTGAATCGATTATAGTTATTATGAGCGTTAACTTTGACAACATATTTAGTACATTCCCTTTTTCCACGGGTGGCGAGGAAGCAGACGTATTTATCGTTAATATCAAAATAAATCGCACTTTAATATTCCCTGTGTACGTTACCAGAGGCTTTATCACTGCGTCATGGTTGGGCCTCTTAAACTTCCACCGTTACAAGTATGTAGCCTATTTTCCCTTTCCTGTCAGATGACTTGTACGCCCGTGAACTCGGGCGTCTCTAGCCATAGTTGTATGTCGAAAACACATTTAGCTCACATAAAGCCTGACGGGATGATCTGGCAGTTGTTCGATGCTAACGCTAGCCACAGTCCCAAATCCCTAGCATCCAGCCAATTATTGTTCTGGCAAGAAGAATATATCCAGCTGGTGACGACTGTACACAACTTGTATGCAGAGTTATTATATTATTTAATCAGTTTTAGGGTCAAAGTCTTGTGTATCAGCATAGATGAATTGATGCCACCTCACTTGGTGACCCTTAGACTTACTGTGTATAAACGTCTTTTCAGGTGATTAGATTATCTCATTATGACGATGATGATGTCATGAGTTCCCATGACTTTAGTAAAGGCATATTCAAAATACAAAACATATTCAAATACAAAATCTAGAAGGTCCTTAAAAACAGCAGAGCGTTTCCATTACATCCATTGATGCAGTCGGTCCCTAAATGAATGTTTTTTCCACTTTTCTGACTTATAAATGTTTTATATAAATATATATATATGTGTGTGTGTGTGTGTATATATATATGTGTGTGTGTGTGTATGTAAATATATATATATATGTGTGTATGTATATATATATATGTATATATATATATGTATATATATATATAAACATCGCAAAGTTTCAGATAATGAGGTTTGCACATTTGGAAGTGAGCCATGAAAAGTTTGGGATGGCTCAAATGCTTGGTTTCAAAAGGTGTGGTAAAACTGCCAACTGCCCTTTCGTGATGTCACGGAGAAGTGGACATCCTTATATGGTTCATAGTTAGGAAGCACTTTGGGCATGTGACCAATCACAGCGGAGTGGGCATGCCCAAAGGCGGGCCATGGGTGGAATAAATTCAAACATTGTTTAGGCAATGGGTAGGTTCAGATTCAGCAAATTCTAAAAAGTTTTCTGTTATTGTGTGTAGCTGCTCTATAGGAGACCACAACTCAATACAAATGGTTGAAAAATGAGCATAATGGGTCCCCTTTAAAAGCAGCATATCACGTAAGTCACATAGACGATCTTTGTCGTTTTTGCAGTCGTCGTAATTGAGACCCAGTTTGGTTTGTTGGCTAAACAGGTTATTGAAGAAATATAAATGTTAAAGGTAAGGTGTCAATGCATTTATGCTGGTTGCCCTTCCAGTAGACTCATATAAATATGTATCCTGTTTCTGTCTGGTCAGGCGGTAGGAGCTGAAAGAGTTTGGACGGCAAAATGAACGGCCAGCTCGACTTGAGCGGGAAGCTGATCATCAAAGCCCAGCTGGGTGATGACATCAGACGCATCCCCATCCACAATGAAGACATCACTTACGACGAGCTGGTGCTGATGATGCAGCGCGTCTTCAGAGGCAAACTGCAGAGCAACGACGAGGTCACCATCAAATACAAGGACGAAGGTGGGTTATAACAATATTTTAAGGGTTCCATCTTGGCCCTCTGAAAAGTTACTAACACCAATTATGTTATTGTTGCATTTAGGTACAATAACACATTGCAATTGATTTACTTTTTTTTTATCATCTTCTCCACCCCATGTAGATGATGACCTCATCACCATCTTTGACAGCTCTGACCTCTCCTTTGCAATCCAGTGCAGTAGAATTCTCAAACTAACTTTGTTTGGTAAGATATTTCAACCATGTTATTTTACTTTTACGGGACTATATGCAGTTGGTTCCTCCAGTTGCCTCGAGGGCATCAACATTCAGATAGATAGCATTGTATCCCGTCTTCTTCCTGCACTCGTACTAAGAATATTTGTCAGCTAATGATAGCAATTTGGCAAACGTTTGGCTATTAATGTTAGGCTATACATTCGGTGATAGCTATTGTAGCATCAATATACCTGCAAATTGTTCATCTGCTCTCTTGAGACTCCCTTTGTGTCTCGCCGCTAAGGACATGTACATGATTATCAGCAGCCATGAGTGCCAGTTTTAGTTGAAGTTTTATGCAGTTTAATTCGTAATTTGAAAAATATTTTCATTTTTTTGTGCAATCTACGAGGGTTGTCACAAGAATCAATGCTTGGATACAATACAACTTTTTCAATTATATTCCGATAGCCTTGAATATCGTCCAATTACATTATTAATCCGATATCTGCACGAATCGTGCATACCTTTATGACTCTTTTGTAGAGTGAAATCTTAGAAAAGGCTTCACCAAGTGTTATTAATCAAAAAGAGAACAATAGTCAGGAACAATAGGTTTTGAGGTTTGACATTTAGACAAAAGTCAAAGCCAAATGCATACAAAGTTTTAATCAAATGTTAAAATGTTATAGAACAATAGCCACTGAAATAAAAAAGTTAAATATACTTTTGCAGTCACGGTACTTTCCCTGCAGCCGGGCTAGTGCCGTGAGCGCTTCCATCTCACTTTCTCCATGACGACAGACGGTAAACATACTTTATACCGACTTTATCCAGCAACCTTTATAACGTCTGTTCACTCCCGCTATGCAGCCTCTCCTTCATATCTCCGAGGGGATCTGCAATCGCTACGCGTACCAAAGCTAACAGCTGCTTCCGAGTGTAAACAATGGAGCAAACAGCAAACTACAAACAAGATGAACATCCATAGCTGCACACTTGCCTAAGGGGTCAGCATGGCACAAAA
Source organism: Doryrhamphus excisus (assembly GCF_037039965.1). Taxonomy (NCBI): domain Eukaryota; kingdom Metazoa; phylum Chordata; class Actinopteri; order Syngnathiformes; family Syngnathidae; genus Doryrhamphus; species Doryrhamphus excisus. The sequence continues at coordinate 15,705,605 of NC_136368.1, read as the reverse complement.
AACAACAAAAAAGTAATAAAGTACTATTAGACAGCTGGGATAGGCTCCAGCACGTCTGCGACCCTCGTGAGGATAAGCGGTAGAAAATGAAATTAAACTTCTTTCAAGTAATACGTTTTTTTCTTTTTCTATTGTCTTTTTATAGAAAAATAAAATGTGAAGCCGTCATGAAACCACCCAACTTCAAAATTGACCTCTTGAGCGCATGTTCTCTCAAAAGTGGAGTAACCAAGGAAGGGTGATGTTAGGTGTTTGTCCTATTTGGTGCTCATAAACAGGTTCTGCGAACACTATAGAACATTCTTAAATAGTCACTTTTGCAAAATTTAGGACCTTTTTAACTGCATCTTTAGAAGTCATTTACAGCTATCTCCCACTAGAGGGCAGTGCAGCTAATGCTTCAAACCGATCACTCACTTATGACTAATGAAAGAGTATGTTGAATTGGCTTCTAATGGGACAAGCTGTGGATAGATGTATCCATTAAAGGCCACTTTTTAATTTCAGGCATGTGGCAGAACGAGGCTACAATTATTTAGGCCTGTCAGTGCATCTATTCACATACAAGCAGTAAGGCATCTATTCACGTACAAGCAGTAACAAGCAATTGTGCGAAGAAAAACAACAATGTGCGTTTGCTCCTCTGACAACACGTTTGTTGTGTTGTGCTTCCTGTCGGTCTGTCATCATTAGTCAAGATTTGTAAGTAGGTTGTTTTATTCTTCTCTTTTCCCACTTTCCTTCCTTCCAATCAAAGCGAGGCCCTGGCTTATTGACCTCACGTGGAGCCGAGCGCCTCTCGCGTGCGTCATTTCTGCGCAAAGCGAGGAGGATAGTTGAGTCGGACGGCGTTTCATCTGAGTGCAGCGCCTCCTGACCTTGAGCATCGCTGTTCAGCATTATTCACTCAAAACAACGAGAAACGTGTGTTTGAGAAAGGAATGTCCGGAAGTCTCGTGTTTCACGTTCTTTCTTTTACTGTGGAATTTTCTCTCCAAGATCAGTTTTTAAGTGGGGGGAAATGAGAGCGCTTCAAAGTCTCAGTGTAGCACAGGTGACAAATTGTCACTATGCTGGAATCGACTGCATCATTATTTCCAGTGTTTTTAATAAAAGAGTATAAGCATGGGTGTGTCAAGAAAAACCCTTGTGGTGATTGTTTTAATATCACCTTGCACAGTTAGTCATAGACCTTTCTATTGACACTGCTTAGTAGGTGGATGGTCAAGTTTGACAACAAGATGCCACCATGCAAGACTGTGGACCCAGATGATCCATAACATTTTAACTGTTGTCATTCACAGTGAATGGTCAGCCAAGGCCTTTGGAATCCAGTCAGGTGAAGTACCTGCGCAGGGAGCTCATCGAGCTGAGGAATAAAGTCAACACGCTCCTGGATACCCTGGAGCCTCCCACAGAGCCCGGTGTTGCAGCCACAGTGCCAGAAAGTGGTAACGTTGCAGTGCAAACATACAGCCACTTCTTATTTATGCATGATAAGCAATTTAAACACAGCCACTGTCATATGCAGAATTCATCCAACGGCCGTAGATGTCACTGTGTAATCTTTTTATGAGGTTCAACGTTCATGTTGCTTTAAGTTGTGCGGCAGCTCATGTAAAAACTTGAACTGGGAATCACATGTAGTCCTTGTCGTGGAAAATTTCAGTTAGCACCAGTGCAGAGAAGAAAGAAACGGCTCAACGACAATAATGCTAAAATATAAGAATTCCATCACATTCGTTACCTCATGGAATCTGAGTGGAAGCTGTCTTAATTTTTTTTTATGTTAAACATTTTGATGTTATTTTTTAGGTCGATTGCAAAATTAACAGAATATAATAAATATATATGTTCTGCTCTCGTCCTGGTTCTCTGTGCACCACTGTTCTGTACAATGTACTTTACCCTTGTGGAAAGAGTGACTCAGGCAGGTTGAGGCAACCCTCCAAAAACAAAATCCTCCACTTGTCCGTAACATTTGCAGCGGTTTTGTCTGATGTGTCGCAGCCAACAAAAATGTGCTTTTTTTCATAGCGACATAGCTTCACTGCTTGGCACTTTGCTCAAAAGAAGCAAGATGGCTTTCATGCTGATTTTTAGCTATCAGCCATGCTCTGTCTGCATCGAAATTGGATCGAGTTGTAAAGCCACAGGGTTTTTTTTTTCTTAACATTTTTATTTTTGAACGATTATAAAGGCACAGAGCAAAATTCTTCTAAAGGTTGAAATGTTTAAATTGCTACAGTACATCCGTTATCTTGCAGGTATTTCTCCAATAAATACAATACTTAAACCAAAAAAATAAACATATATTAATGAAGCGTGCAGAAAAATTTAGGGTGCCACTTTGATGCACTTCTCAGATTACATGCACACTACACTTCTGTCGCTAGTTACAGTATGTGTACCATGTGAGAAATCGGCATGCAGCTGTACTGAACCAAAGGCTTTGCACCGCAAAATATAAATGTGAATACATGTACCAATACATCCCTATGAGATATTGCTACTGTGAATAAACACACACCAATACAGCAAATATGGAATCTGTAAAGTTGAACTTGCTTTATGTGCATTGTCAGACTACTTGTCCTACACTGTAAGCTATAAACTCGGATGCTAACAGTTTTTGCTTTTTATTTTAGAAACAGTTGATGGACGTGAAGGAAAAGTGGCAACAACAGACTCCATTGCCAAGCATGTGACACCTGTAAGCGCAGCGAGCATGTCTGCCTTTGACCCCTTAAAAAACCAGGATGAAGTCAACAAGAATGTCATTTCTGCTTTCGGCCTGAGCGAGGAACAACCCCCAGGTATTGCGCAAGTTCATCACTGCCTGTCATCTATGCAGTTATTCAGCAGTCTCCATTGGATGATGACTGTGAAACAACAACATTGATTTTGCATCGATAGCAAAATGTGCACTCCAACAGCTGTTGTTGTAAGCTGCAGGTTTATTTCAGCTGTCTTTCCTCTTTCCCCCTGCCATATGTAGCTCCGCCAGCAGCGCCCCCAGAGGAGCGCTCAGGGACCCCAGATAGCATCGCTTCCTCCTCGTCTGCAGCCCCTCAGCCAGGATTGCCTCCCCAAGGGCAGGCTCTCTTTCCTGGAGTACAGCAGGGACCCCCAGCTGGCATGGATGGTAAGCTGCGTGAACACGTGCCACGTCACGTTTACCGAAATGAAGACTTTTTTTTTTTTTCCACTGACTTGTTGTTCGGGAGGTGTGAGGTGTGAAGTTCACTTGAGTCCCCTTTTGTGCAGCCAGATGTTCAGTATCACTTCCCACCATTTTCATGGGAACGTCTACTGTGCCTGAAGCCGTTCTCTGCAGCCAGCAAAAAAAAAAGATTGTTTCCTCCCCAGGTCTTGTGGTAGATTGTCTATGGGACGTTCCTTTATTGCCTTCATCTTGTTATTCCCCCCTCATTGACACTGAGACCTTTTCATTATGACAGCCACCTGATGCACAGGAATTTTAAATGGATGCTCAGGGAGCATTTTTTTAAAGGTAACCTTGAGCTAGGCCTGCTTGGTTCTTTTAGAATGCTGCTAACAAGATCCATAAGATGACTGTGTAAGTTAATTAGAGACGGTTGTCTAACAGATGCGGGTGGACCTGATGGCAGCAATTTACATCAGTGCAGGAAAACAAATGTGTGCATATGTAGCCCCCGCACGACCTGTTGCGTGAGGACAGTTTGAGCCGTGGTGTGCGTTTGGTGTCACATGTTTATTTTACAGTAAGCTCGTGGTCTTGCTTTCTCGCGCAGAGGCATGTTCAGGCTCGGGAGAGGTAGAGAAATTTGAGGTGGAATTTTTGGAAACACTCTTGTGTCAAACTTAGAAGATGATGAATCACGTAGAAAGTTGCGGGAACATGAAGCCGCAGGAGGAGCGTCTCACTCATCGTAGTTGGTGTAACTGGGAACACTGGGTGTAGGTGCGAATGCAAGGTTTATAGCGTGTCTTTCTGTGTAAATATCCCACACATTTTTCCGATTTTTAAATTTGGTGGGTGTGGCTTGTATTCAGGTGCGCTCAATAGCTCGGAATTTATAGTAGATGCTTGATGCTTGAACGTCAATGCCAGCTTCTGGTATAACATACTTGGCGTACAGCAAAAGTCGTACAGTCATTTTCAACATAACAGGATGGGAGAAAATAGTGGCTGAGGTGTAAAAGCTACAAATTTTCACGTACTGCAATCAAACGCTTCCTCTTTTTATAGAAACTCTCAGACTGCAACGAAAGCAGCTGGTTGTATTTTGACGGGCCCCCCTCTTGGCCACACGGGAGTGAGATAAAAACCTCCTCGTGCCGATGTGGTCGTAACAGCCACTCATCCCTCTATCGCACTTACATAATAGCGCTGATGGCGCGCAGACGGAGGAAAGGATGAAAGGCAAGCCAAGTTCACACACAATAAAGACACATGTTGCTCATGTTAAAGCTGCAAACAACACATGGCTGCCACATCAGTACAGTGCTCCTCGCTTTTTTGACATTTAGAACGATCTCCCCAATATATTGTTTGTCCAGAATGATATGAATGGCATACAGCATATCATCAGGTTGAAAAGCATAATGTTGGTCTTTTATGTTCTCTCCTTAGAACACAGCAGGCCTTGTTAGGAGAGTCTGTTGCTTTGTTAAATTGCCCTTTTTTATGAACTTGGACACAAGCCCCTAAAGACAAGTTTCAAAAGAAGAAAAAAAACATTTTTTTCAAAAAGTCTCCGCTTCACTTTGCAATGATGGCTGCAGAGCGGCCCCGTCATCCTCCCTGCACACGTGCACGTAGGCAGTGTGGTCTGGTGAAGTCATCACTAATTCCAGTGTAGCAGCAGGAAGTCACTGTCTGCAAATGTAGACTTGTCTGCCGATGGAGATGCCGCCTGCCGAGCTGAAGGTGTCCAATGTGTGTAGTCCTGATAACAGGCGCACGTATCTGTCTAATTTGTTTGTGTATTTGAGTGTTTATGTCTGCAAGGTCACCTGCGTACTGCTTTTTGTAGACACGGATAACATGGATGCAGAAGTTTCCATTGAAGTGGTCCTGATTAAAGGAATTGGAATTGTTCATCATTCACAATTCTAATGCATGCGTTTTCTGTGCGTTCTAATGAGAGAAAACAAGTTTGTATGAGCTAGCTAACAATGCGTGCCATAGGACCTACCTATTTTGGCGCAAAAGCCCTAACATGTCTTGTCTTATGAACTGATTTACTAGAGCAGCCAGACACATAGTGTTACCGGACCCCACTAGCCATTTTAAATTTAATTTTCGGTTCTGTGGTTATCACATTTTTTTGTGGGGGGGCGGTTGCCATCACCAGTCGTGGCACATTTGAAAATGTATGGTCGCCTTGAGAAAATGAGCTTTGTAACTCAACAAGTGTAGTGTACAAGTGAAGTGTATATTAGGCTGACTTTTTTTTTTCTTGTGTTGTGTTCAGGTCAGGCTTACCAACAGTACCAGGCCCCTGGTGGATACCCTCCACAGCAGCCAGGTGCCCCCCCTCAGCAGCAGTATGGAATGCAGTATCCCGGTAAGAGGTTCATTTAAATATCCTCACTCATTTGTCCTGAAAGTCGGCTTCCCAAAAACTGCTAGTAGTTTTCCGGCACAATTAAAAGTGCTCTTTGTAAGCCCAACTGGGAACACACCAAAAAATCGACGTTCCAATCTTAAGTTGTTGAAAAGCACTTAACAATACTCATGAAGCAATACAAGCTTGCACAGCGATGTGCAGCGTATTACACGCTAACTGGAAAATGTGCGCAAAAATTTTCAACATTAACTGAAAAACTTGCTAACCGGGGCTAACAGGATAACTGACGTTCAACTGTATTTCTAATAGAATAATAGATAATAATTTTAGGTGATGTTTTGTGTTGTGTTTTAAATCTGTGAATAAAATTATTTTGGCATCAAAATCTTGTTTTTGTTGTTAAGTAAGCGACTTTTCAACAAAAAAATATGGACGTAAGTCGCGGTTCTGCTTGAATTTGCTTCTCTACTGAAAAAGCTAATTTTTTTTGTTTTTTGGTCAAAATCAGGTGTCGCTGAAACCACCATACTGTATGTTCTACAGCCAATTTATAAAGACCCCAAAACGCTATAAACAAACTATTTGCTGATGAAAGAAGCAATATAATATTTCATCACGTAGTTTCAATGTTTATGTAGTCCTAAAACTCAATATTCTGTGGGTCTTGAAAGTTCAGCAAAAATGCCCCAAAACTCTCTTCTCTGAAAATGGCTGGCAGTGAATGAGTTAGAGTCAATTTTAACAGCATTTTTGAAGGTAAATGTGGGATCAAATATAATTTAGTATTGTTTAAATTTTAGGGTATAGAGATGGCAATTCTCAAAATAACCAAACGATTCCTTCCTTTTGTAGCAGGATACAGCCCCCAACCAGGAGCGCCCCAACCAGCTCCACCGCAGCCCCATCAGCAGCAACAGTTCCAGAACTATGCGCCCCCTTCATCCCAGGCTCCAGCCCCAGGTCAAGCTCCCCCTGCCCCAGGCTTCCAGGGTGGCCAACAACAGCAGCCTCATCCTCCTCAGGGAGCCCAGCAGTATCCACCAGGAGCATTCCCTCCCCAAAACTATACCTCCCAGGCGTCACAGCCTGCCAATTATAGCATGCCACCCACTTCCTCCCAACCCGGGTACCAGCATCGCCCAGGGTACACCCCACCTCCGGGCAGCACCCCACCGCCCGGGGCTGCTAACCCATATGCCCGGAACCGCCCCCCTTACGGTCAGGGCTATGCTCAGCCAGGCCCTGGATATCGGTAAAAGGGGCGTGTGAATGCCCCCCAACCCCCACCCACCCACCAACACACACACACACACAACGCTTGTGGCTCTTTTGACTGGGGGCGGTCTTACCCTTATGAATAACAGATCCAAAAACAAGCAACCCCCTTTCTGATGGTTTAGTGTTTTTATGCTGTCTCTCCCAACATACCACTGGCCTACTCGTCATTAGGATTTTTTTCTGTTATCCTTTCCCTTCTATTTCCTGTCACAATCTCTACCCTCTTGTATCATGATAATGGCGCTCACATGGAAGACCAGAAGAGGTTATTTTGTCGTTCTTTTCCCTGGTAACACTTCATTGCCTCACCTGACATCATGACTGACATCTGACACAATGAAACGTTACCCTGTTTTGTGTTTTTACTATTTGCGGCACCCATGGCGATGGAAACACTAAGTGAAGGTGAACGGGAAGAGGGGTAATCCCCACATAAAGGCTTTTGCCCACTCTTGTTCTTTCTCTATTGTATCACTGGTTTTTACTAATACATAAAAAAAATCATCTTCAGGTGAGATTAGTCGTCCGTGTATAAAAATGTAACATTTTTTTCTTTAACACAATAAATGATTGAGTCCCATTTTTTTGTTCATCTTTCTGTGAATACTCTTCTGTATACTTCTGTGGCCTTTTCTTTTCCACTTTCCTCTCGAGAAAACACATTTGGGAATACTGATGTCATGCCGTGGGTATTATTTTGTTTTCCTGTTTTGAGGCTTGCGGGCCGCCTGGATGTGTTCTAAGGGTAGCACGCGGTTCTCTCATCCATGTCAAAAGTGTCCTGGCGAATGTGTTTATTAAAGACCATTTTGCAGAAGTTATCGAACACACGTTTCCAAGCCCCAAAATTGCTCATCTTGGATGGATTTGACCGCATAATGGTTGGAAAATTATGAGCGCCTTTTTAAATATGGATGCCGTTCACCTCAAGAGCTGAATATAACATCACAGTCTGTGTGTTCCATGCAATTCAAAGGGGGGTTTTAAACTAAAAAATAACGCCATTTGGTACGGGCAGCAAGTACTTCAGCCTTGGTTAGCCAGAAGACCACATACAAGGAAGCTAGAAAGCAGAAATTTGCCTGCAGCATCATACCATAAAGTTAAGACTTAATGGACCTGCCCAGAATTTGACCAGTATTGCTGTTTGTGGCACCAGTACTTCCAAATCCAGTCTGCCTTGTATTTTGTGCAAAATCAGGTTAGCCCATTGCCCATTCAGTCATCTGTGCTCTTTGTGTTTTAGTTTAGTCAATTGCAAATGCTGACATACAAACTGATGTGTTCTTCACGATAACTTAGTTGATGGCTAACTTAAAGGGGACCTATTATGCTCTTTCCACTTTTCTGACCAATAAATGTAGTTGGAATGTTGTATTCTCATGTTAAACGATGCCAAAGTTTCAGTGAATGAGGTTTGTGCATTTGGAAGTGAGCCCCAAAAAGAAGTTTAGATGGTTGAAAATGCTCTGTGTCAGAGGGCGCTCTATAAAATGTTTCTTTTGTGATGTCACAGAGAAGCGGCCTTCCTTATGGCTGTGGCTGTTGACCGTTTACGAAACAAGCTCAGGTAGACGTTATTAGAGTTGTTGATTCCCAGCAAGAGGAAAAATATTTTCATCTGTCAACGGCATTTTATTTTCATGAGACTGTTTTTGTGAACATGAATGTGAAATATGCGCCAAACTGTTGCTGAAGCCAGAAGCAGCACACTCTCGCAGGGAAAGGTATGTTAATATCGGACACGCTATGCGTCCACAGGGGTGGCGAGAACCACAGTGCTCACCGATGTCTGGCAGTCCCGCAAAAACATGTGATGATCACGTTTCCACTACTGATGTTGTGCCAAGTTTGTCTGCAGTTGGTACACACAGCGCCCTCACATCCGGTTTTTGAGCTCTTATGGCACCCGCTGTTCCTCTGACAAAGTGTGTCTGACAGTGATTGCTGCTCCTCAGGTAGGCGAGGTTGAACTCCACCGCACCAGCGGTGCTATGTTACCACTCAAGTTCATACATGAAAAGTTGGGTCTCCAGCTAGTAGCTCATGAGCTCCAAATAGCTTGTAAACACTTTTCAAGTAGCGCTTCAAAGACTTCATTTATTAACTCCTATACCCACTAAACCACAGTAGATAAGAAGCACTTTGGTCGTGTGACCAATCACAGTGGAGTGGGCGATGGGTGGAACTGATTTGGCAGGAAACACAAATCAAAGGAAATACAGCTTAAATAGGTGCAGATTCTGGAAGACCTAAAAAGTTTTCTGTGCTGGTTATTGTGTGTAGCTGCTCTATAGGAGTCCACAACTCAATTCAAACGGTTGAAAAATTGCTAGTGTTGACGGCAAAATAAAACAATTACCCAAATAACCTTTCATTTAATGCAAACAAAAATAGAATTAGAGTTGTTTAATATCAAAACAAGATTTAATGCTGAAAACAGTTTACATGTTGCCACAAAAAATATTTTCAAGAAGTAACGGGACAGTTTATGTACAGTTTGCAAAAAAAAAAAAAGTTTGAATCCATACATTTGTCATTTCATGGTCATTTTAACAATTTTTTTTCCATGTAAATTTCAACAACAAAAACAAGTTAGCATGTTAGCAATCATCCTTCAAACTCTACATTGTTCAAATGCATCTGTGATCCCGATAGACTATTTGACACCATATACATATACATATATATAAACAAGGACGGTGTAATACTGTGCAACTGCCAGCAATTCCTCAGGAACAGGAGCAGATATCTGTCAGTCTCACATGTACTTGTATCTTACATCATCCAAATGTACAGTCACGATGTGAGTGGCGCCTTGTCTATATGGAAATGACGTGTGTTTCTGTGTGTGTGTAGCCTTGCAAGTACTGGGAAGTATTTATACTCTGGAAAATACAAGCACACATTTTTTCCTTTGATAAATAGTACCATACAAACATTTTGGGAGCCAGCTTCCCAACTTTTTTTCTCTGTATAATCAACATTTTTGGCCACTCGCTCATCCACGCTTATACAACAATCAGGGGGTTTGTTTTTCCTGAAGCCATTCATACCTAATAGACACCACCTTCTAATCAGTACTGTCTACGGTAGCGTGAAAAAGAGGCCCCAAATCCTCATCAGGTCGGACATTTTTTCGCACTCTTCTTCCAGAAAACGTATTGGAAAACTCCTTCCTTGGAGGGCCCTGAGGTGGATGGATCCTACCACTTGCCGGGTATGGGTGTGCCGCATTCGTACCAGCCCACGTAAGTCACATGCGACTTTCCACCAATCTCGCCGAAGCTAACCGGTTCTTGTCTCAACGCCCGGAAGAAGCCTGCATTGGAAAAGGCGGGAATGAGAACTACTGTACACTGTTGGAGTTAATAGCAAGAGATATTCAATCAGGAGGCTCCCGGCGAATTATTACTAATAGCAATAATAATCTTTACCAAACCAAATTTATAGTCTTCAGTATATGTACAATACTGTACTACTGCAACATTTCCCACTTTGAAGAATACTGTTTATATTGTACAGAGTTGTGGTTATTAACTCGCAGGAGGAGCAATTAATTCAATGAGGTGCGTACTTTGTCGCTCATTTTGAGTTTATTTATGTAAAGCAAAGTGGTGTTAATAATAACTGGTTGGAGGAGCTAGACATACGTGTTCATGTGTTTTTGAGTTTATTTATGTAAAGCAAAGTGGTGTTATTAATAACTGGTTGGAGGAGCTAGACATACGTGTTCATGAGTTTTTTAGTTTATTTATGTAAAGCAAAGTGGTGTTATTAATAACTGGTTGGAGGAGCAAGACATACGTTTTCATGAGTTTTTGAGTTTATTTATGTAAAGCAAAGTGGTGTTATTAATAACTGGTTGGAGGAGCTAGACATACGTGTTCATGAGTTTTTGAGTTTATTTATGTAAAGCAAAGTGGTGTCATTAATAACTGGTTGGAGGAGCAAGACATACGTGTTCATGTGTTTTTGAGTTTATTTATGTAAAGCAAAGTGGTGTTATTAATAACTGGTTGGAGGAGCTAGACATACGTGTTCATGAGTTTTTTAGTTTATTTATGTAAAGCAAAGTGGTGTTATTAATAACTGGTTGGAGGAGCAAGACATACGTGTTCATGAGTTTTTGAGTTTATTTATGTAAAGCAAAGTGGTGTTATTAATAACTGGTTGGAGGAGCAAGACATACGTGTTCATGTGTTTTTGAGTTTATTTATGTAAAGCAAAGTGGTGTTATTAATAACTGGTTGGAGGAGCAAGACATACGTGTTCATGTGTTTTTGAGTTTATTTATGTAAAGCAAAGTGGTGTTATTAATAACTGGTTGGAGGAGCTAGACATACGTGTTCATGAGTTAGCGATAGCCAACAGGGGGAGCAGTCAAACATAGTGTTTATTTGTCCGTTTAGTGTGAGACCATACAGTAGGTTTTGAATCTTTCTGTTTATTTCTATTATAAAAGTATAATAACTAGTTATTATCAATAACTAGTTACAGGAGAAATCGCATTGATTATATTATGACGTAAACGTAAGCTGAATGAACAATTGTATCATGGGCTATGATGTAATGACTTATTTCCTGTCTATTTTTAATAGGCCTGGTGGTGTTTATCATTAATAACTGGCAGGTGGAATAATCGCATTAGTGACATTGTTTGACCAGTACCTGTAAGTTAGCGATTTGACCATCTGTTTTTGTGTGGATTCATTTAAGTTATTTATTGATTGCTATTATGCAATGTGGCTGTTATGCTTAATAACTGGCAGGTGGAGCAACAAATTGGCATCTTTGAGTCCTCATTACCTGGCCTGGATGGTAACTGGTCGGCAAACAACTGCGTCCCCGTCCGTCCATCCAAGAAGGAGTCCACAAACTGGCAGTGGTCCTCGCCGTGACCCGTTTGATCCCCAATGTTGTAGAACTTCCCTGCAGAACACAGAATATGTTTTTTGGTGGCAGGTAAATTTTTTCTTTGTCCAGTCCTAGGTTAGCATTTCCTTGTCAATACATACAGTATACAGTAAAGAGAACCACAGTTCCCATCATGCTTAGAGTACTACACTAGGAAGTAGTGAACAAGTCCGAATAGCTGGATATAGTAGCTGAATAGTTTGCCGTGCGCTTCCATATTATGTGTATTATCATTAAGATGTCTCATGCCACCCCTAGTATACAGTACTATCATTTTATATAAGTAATATTTACCATTCAGGGAGTCGCTTAAGTAGATCTTATATCTCAAGGAGTTGCACAGCTGGATGCCCACAAATTTTCGGTACCAAGTCCTCTTCACATATTGCTTCCCATTGCATTCCGAGTAGGCGTCTGCCTTAAATGGGAACTGTGTCCAGATGGCATCCTTTCCTGTACAGCAACAGTTTACATAGTTATTAAACATACAATTATGTGAAAGTATAATGCTAAAAATGAAAAGAAGAGACTCTATTCACCTGAAACGTTTTCACTCACTCGTGGGTCCGCTACATGGAGAAAGAGACATTGTTGGTAAATAACATACTGTATATTCAGTTATCCGTGCTTAAATACAATGACATAAATGTACATAAACAATGGCATTTCCTTTTATGAATATATTTATGATCACTAAAACATCATCAAAAAAATATTCATTGGTCTAATAATTTATTCCATGACTACTTTTCAAACATGCTATTCTCGCTTCAGCATGTTGGGTGGCGGCCGAAAGCAGGAACCTTGCCATTCCGATCATCGGCTGGAATGTCATCTCTCGGGTTGGGAAGCTGATGCTCAAGGTGGGTGAGATATACGTTATTCCACTCTGACGTTGCCACCAGTGAAGGGGACGGGCAGGCGTGGTAATTCTTGTGTGGTGGTGTCCTCGGACTTGCAGCGTCATGTTTTGGACATTTGGACACTCAGGTGAAGAGAGAGGCAGAGCTGTCAGCTGATCACCACATGGTTGGTGGGTTGACTCCGAGCATGACGGTGAAACCAGGCGGGCCCAAAAGCATTGTGAGGGTCTGCTGGGAACATCTGGCACAGTCCTCTTCTCAGAAAGAGTCTCAACTCCCACCTCTGTGAGACCTTTGACCGTGTTCAGAGAAACGTGACGGTAATTGAGTCCAAATGGGCCATATTCCTTGCCTCCATTGTTTGATCCGAACTGTGGCCGTGAGGTGGTCTGTGCCTGTTGTGCTAGTAATCCCAAAAACACCAAATAGTGAGAGATGCTGTCAATTTGATCCTATTGAGCCTTTTTCGCCTATGGTACTCCAAAGGCAGCTAACAGGTATCGGTAGGCCAAGCAGTCTGCAGATCTGGCGGTCACCCTCCGACATGGGAGGCGCCATGGGGAACGACTTTATGGACCGCCATCCACTGTCTCAGGAGGGGGAAGCAGTACACAATCAATCAACACCTTGTCCAACTAGTCTGTATGTGTTTTATGGACTTGGACAAGGCGTACCGGACCAGCTAATTCAGGCTGTTCTTTCCCTGTATGACTGGTGTCAGAGTTTGGTTTGCAATACCCGTAATAAGTCTGGAATTGGTTTAAATGGCTTTACTCAATGAAGACTCACTAATTAATTGATTGGATAGTATGCACTTTAAACACTTTAAATAGTAAACACTTTAAACAACTTGCCTGATTCCGTGTTAAACGACACCGGCTCACTGGATGGTCCCGTTCCCAACTCGTTCTTTGGTGTAACTTTGAATTCGTAACTGAAATAAGGCAGGCAGACACAATCCAATCAGTCCAAGGGATGAACCCAACTTTAGGTACAGTTTTCCATCAGAAGTCCCCCACCCTGACTACTATTTGGGAGCCAATATGAACCAGTTTCATGTGACTCACACATTCTGCAGTCAAACAGCTGATCGTTATTCCACGTGCTGCGTTCAAAACTATTCTGGCAGTGCTGTAGCCTGAACAAAAAGTATCCCATGGGGATGAGTTCTAAAACTCCAGATGCAAATGAAAAACCCCACTTTTTTTTTTCATGTACTAGTGTACATAAAACTTGTGTGGGAAGAGGTTGTATTTGTTTATCAGCTCTGGAAACTTTGACACGTACTTCCTTAAGATAAAACTGCTGGTAAAATATGAAGTGTAATCCATCACCATGATGGATGAAAGTTTTTTAAAGGGCGGTGGAAGGTGAAAGGAAACAAACACAACAGTTAAACTAGATAGCGAATGTTTGTTCTAAAGGGTGCAGAATGCATGAAAACCCTTATAGTCTTTATTTGCTGCTCACCATGTAACTAAATAGCTAAAATAGCTAAAATAAATAAAAACACCACCACCACCAAACTGACTGTGTGGCCAACATGCAGGCTTGCACTTTAACTACAAGTGAAATAACAGCACCTCTACCGGTTGCAGCCAGCTAGTGCACTAATGTTTTGATTGTTACTTCATCAGGATGCATACATGATACACATAAAGATGCTTATTTTCATTCATTCATTCATTCATTCATTCATTCATTTTCTACCGCTTATCCTCACGAGGGTTGCGGGCATGCTGGAGCCTATCCCAGCTGTCTTCGGGCGAGAGGCCGTACACCCTGGACTGGTTGCCAGCCAATCACAGATCACATATAGACAAACAACCATTCACACTCACATTCATACCTATGGACAATTTGGAGTCACCAATTAACCTAGCATGTTTTTGGAATGTGGGAGGAAACCGGAGTACCCGGAAAAAACCCACGCATGCACGGTGAGAACATGCAAACTCCGTGAATTTAATTGATTCAAATATTCATTATATGTATTGTCTCACACATACCTGCTCTCTGGTTTTAGATTCTCCACCGCCGTGTGCGTCTGGTTTGTCGTCGTCAGTATGGACACTTCCTCTCCATTGGGTCCTTTAGCGGTTGACACAACTTCATACTCTGATCGAGACAAAACCGTATGTATTGTTATTATTCATTCATTTTGTACCGCTTATCCTCACGAGGGTCACGGGGGGGGGGCTGGAGCTTATCCCAGCTGTCCACACCCTGGACTGGTCGCCAGCCAATCACAGGGCACAGATAGACAAACCTATGGTCGCCAATTACGTAACATGTTTTTGGAATGTGGGAGGAAACCGGAGTACCCGGAGAAAACCCACGCATGCACGGGGAGAACATGCAAACTCCACACAGAGATGCCTGAGGGTGGAATCTAACTCAGGTCTCCTAGCTGTGTGGCCTGCGTGCTATCCACTCTTGGCCACCGTGCAGCTGTATCCTTATTAATTAAGAATAAATTAATTCAACAATATATTATAATATGATATTAATGGATTATATACATAATATGCTCATGTTGTTGCAGCGGTTAACTTATTTTTACACTTTTATGAAAGTTAAAATGTTACCTGTAACACTCCCTGTATATTTAATACTGGAATTAAAATTGTAATTAGCTAATAGATGGTAGAAAATTATGTCAATGTACATCTATTAATATAATAAAACATAAAATAGACATGAAATCATGAAATATATAGATATATTAATACAAGAATGAAAAATTTAACATCTATTCATACAACAATTCAAATTAAAGTAAACAACAAAAGAAATAAGCTCAACCTACCTCTGGTTTCGTTGTCAGACTTCCGCCAGTCGAGGATGACAAAAGAGGGGCACCCCTCGACAGTGACCACGGTGAGGTTGGAGGGCGGTATACGGGGGGGCGCCGTCACATTCTGATCGCCACCGTCCTCCTCGTCGGGGAAATAAGTCAGGGAGGAAGTGATGGAGCACGGCTCATCTGGCTTCTTATCCGTCTTGTAGATGACATGGGGAGCTGAGGACATGTACAGTAGGAGCATACTGTAAGATTTCTAGCTATGAAAAAATGCATCATAGGCACTAGGCCTGGGAGAATAATAAATTAATGAATTAATCACACAATAAATGAAAATGAACTTGATTATTTTGCCAGCTTCTGTGCGTGCATGTCTGTTTTCCTCTTCTTTCACCGCCAAAAAGGCAGGAAGAGGGTTCACTCTGTGCATTGGCCCATTGAACACGGCCTTTCAGTCTCATTGGCTGGAAGCAGGGCCGTGACCATACACACATAATGCAAAAGAATGTAAACATAATAGAAAATATTATTAATGCTGACTGGCCAGTTTGCTAATTACGGCTATAACAACATTGGTTCTGCTGCTACTGTAGCATGCGCTACACTTAGAGTATAAAAGTGAATAAATGACCACAGGGTCAGATAGTGCTATGTTTCTTTATGTTTTTCATGCAGTCCAAATCATTGTTTATATTTAAAAAAAAAGGAAATGTATTTTCTACGAGATTTTACATTTCTTCATTTCACATTCCGTCCTCTTTGCGCTTTCGGCACATAAACATCTGTGATTACAGTACTTAGTTCATGCTAGTGTTATTTGTAATGATACTTTGCCAACAAATATACAGACATATTTAAGTGTATTTTACCTGGCCTCCATTGTTTACGAACTACTAAATGGGCCGATTTAGCACTGAAGCGCTAAATTGGATACTTACACTGAGAAGCATAAGGAAAAGTAGCTTAACCCAAGATATCAACAAACAGGTTAAAACTCTATTATATAAAATTTGATCTGTCTATAATATAAGATAGCATAGTTGCCTTTTCTCGAACATACATCAAATGTGTCAAAATATCAATATGGTAACAATAATTTAAGCCCATCAGAACTTTATGGTGACCTTTAAACACTGGTGGGGAACAGTACACACTATTATAGCTATTATTAGGATTTACTGGCAGTAATTACCATATTTGGTAACTGCAAGATCAGGCTACTTTTGGTATGTCTTAGCCTCCATACTACAGGCTACAGTTGGATCACTATTTTGCAGCTGTGGGACAAAACTGATTTGGTCAGTTGATATGGATTCTGTCTTTGTTTGAGTATCATCCAAGTGGATTTAAGTGTGTTCACATAGTAGCACCAAGGCTAAAAAAGGTACCAAAGGGTTCTTGTGTGAAAGAGCCTATATACTGAAAGATTAAATTGAGATAGTGTGTTCTTACCCACGTAGCGCTTCTTGCCCATAATGTCCACATCCGATGCGGGCAGGGGCCTAAATATGGACGAGTTTTCATTGATGTCAAAACGGCTGCCTGTAAAAGGAAGCAAAAGAGTTAGTTTGGTGTGCCAGCAACAGTTCCTGGCAGGATGCTCTGTCGGGATTTTATTTTCAATAGTCCTGGCGTGCATCAGCTGCTTGTCAGCCCAACAACTGCTACAGTAAATCTGAACTTTTCTACAAACGCAATGATCTTTCATTCCCTTCTTGGATTACAGGTACAATACATGCCGCTAATGTCATCCATATGGGAGGGGGTGCGAGGAATCTCTGTATTGTGATCATCTCTGAATTTGAATACAAACACATTCAATTACATACATGGTTGCACGGTGGACCTCACAGCTAGGAGACCAGAGTTCAATTCCACCCTCGGCTATCTCTGTGTGGAGTTTGCATGTTCTCCCCGTGCATGCGTTGGTTTTCTCCGGGTACTCCGGTTTCCTCCCACATTCCAAAAACATGCTAGGTTAATTGGTGACTCCTAATTGTCCATAGGTATGAATGTGAGTGTGAATGGTTGTTTGTCTATATGTGCCCTGTGATAGGCTGCTGACTAGTCCAGGGTGTACCCCGCCTCTCGCCAAGAAGAGAGCTGGGATAGGCTCCAGCACCCCCGCGACCCATCGTAGAAAATGAATGAATGAATAAATTACATATGTATGCAAATACACACATACTCAAAAATGCATACTGTAAATGCTCCAATTACCAAGTACTTCTATTCAATTAACCACTGAGTCTCTAATTAGGTGAAAACATGTATAAAATATGAATACATGTATGGAGATATACTATAAGTTATAATAACTAAAACTGTGTATTTTGATTGTGCTTTAACTGTTGGTGTCAATCCAGCTTTATTCATTCATTTTCTACCACTTTTTCCTCACGAGGATCGCGGGGGTGCTGGAGCCTATCCCAGCTGTCTTTGGGCAAGAGGCGGGGTACACCCTGGACTGGTCGCCAGCCAATCACAGGGCACATATAGACAAACAACCATTCACACTCGCATGCAAACTCCACACAGAGATGTCCGAGGGTAGAATTGAACCCTGGGCTCCTAGCTGTGAGGTCTGCGCGCTAACCACTCGTGCCGCCCTTCCAGCTTTATTATTATGCTTTAATATGCCTTTTCTGATGCATGCTTTGTGATTTGTGTTTGCAGTTTCCTACTGTTTAACAACGGGGCAGTGGTGGTGGTCTGCTGTCTGCGCTCCTGCTTCGGCTTGGACGTGACCAGGGGGAAAGGCTTCAAGATGGACTCCTTGTCGCCTTGTTTGAGGTCCATGGGTTTATCTGAGGGAAAAGGAGGAGGAGGTCAGTTTTTCACCCTCATGTGACTCATACACAGTTGTGATCCATCTGCGCCGCTGGCTGTCCTTGCAGGGTGCTAAAACATTCCATGTTGTGTAACTTCGTCTGGGTGGGGGTGTGTGTGTGTGGGGGGGGTGTTCTTCCTCTAAAGTCCTCTCATTGCCACCCATGCACTATTGCACATATGAGCTCAATGAGAGACAACAACGACAGAAAAACAAGGCAAGAAAATGACAAAAGTGAACAGAGCTGTTCGTTTGGTGGCTTTATGGGACACATTGCGTGCATGTCTTTGCGAGTACATTTTGTCTTGTGTTGTGGTCACTTGTAAGACACGCAAAACAGATTAAATAAATCGTGGTGAAAGGGTAGGAAGACAATAATTTAATAGTGTGGTGCTTGGGAAATAATGAAGGGGATTGAATGGCTTTGATTCATTCAGGACTGACAAACAAGAACAATTTTTCCGCGCAAGCAAGTTTCTTGAAAGTCAAAGGCCCCAGAGTATGTATAATATTCTTAATAGGTGCATTTTTTTGTTGCAGGTTAATTATTATTCGATTACTAAGTCATTATTACATCATGTTTTAAAACTGAAACTTAAAACTAAAAGTAATATATCCTGTGAGCCTGTTTATGAGCACTGGAGATGAAAAAAAATGATTATCTCGCTCAATTGTTTGCTCTACTTTTGAGAAAAGTTGTTGCTCCAATAGTTCTTATGTTTTCGTGACATCATGAAAAAGCCTCCTTGGAAACGATACCCTCTTTGGCAAGATGAGCCCTCCCTTTGATAGCTTTGTAAAAGAAAAAAGAAAACAGGCTTCACTGCACGTCTTAAATTAGCTCTGAGAACTATTCATCAGTCAGCTAGAGATGTTGGAACTCTTAAGTTTGATCGGTTTTCAACTTTTTTTACGTGTTCTCCACATTAGTGAGTATTGTTTGCATGATAAACACATATTAATGCAATCAAGTCAAAGTAGTTGATATTACTGTCTTGTATCATTGCATAGTGTCACCCTCACCGTGGTCATTAGGTTTTCCCACCAGGTTGGGTCTCTTGTTGACAGGAATAGACGGGCGCAGAACTGCAAAGAATAGTAGGGAAACATTAGAGCATTTCAAAATAATTGTGAAAAGTCAGGTGGTCTACGGTGTGGGAGGGAAGATGGATTGAGAACTGAAAAGAAAACGGGTGGTGGTTAATGTTGAAATAGTGCAATCATGATGAGAAGGAGGTCACACTGATGGATTTAAAGATGGAGATGAGCAATGGAGGAGTGCTGTAAAAAATGAATTCTCATGGAGGAGATGTGAGTAAAGCAACAATAAAAGCTAAGGATGGGCATTATCATCGATTTATTTATTATTTCCAGTTTGTGAAATGGGGTGCACTACTTGGCAGCAACCTGTAGAGGCGCTGTCTCAACTGTCGGACAAAGTGCACAGCATGGGCAACATTATTCTGATCAATATATATCCATAATGTGTGTACAGTGCTAAATTGATGAGACCACCATAAATCATAAATATGCCAAATGCCCATCCCTCAATAAAAGCCAGGCAGATTACAAATGCTGCTGCAAAGAACGCCCACTCAGTGTTAAATAAACCGTGAAAATTGGCTTAACAATTTCAAAAAAGAGAGCAATAAGGTCGAGTTAATAATTTTTAAAAGGGTGACTCATTTCTATTAAAAAAGCACATTTTTCACAGATATGCATAACCTAGAATAGAACAAAGTTGTCGTCACTCATTTGAAGGCCATAAAGGCTTTGATTGATGATGCACATGTAACCAGACGTGAGTGCGAGGCCTGTAATGGAAACAGCTTTGCAACTAACCCGTGATTGATTGTTACTCTGTTGTGTTAAAGCACATCTTCACTAAATCATGCAATATCTTAAGAGAAGGAAGCGGAGAGCGAGAAACACTTCATGGATGCTTGCCTCCGCACTTCCTTAATTGGAGTTGCTCAATTTGAGGGTTCACGTCCCGAGAATGCACTCCTTTTGGTCGTTTTGTTTCTCTTATCACAAAGATAAATACAGTGTGACTGTGCAATTGTAAAAGATCCAACGGGATTAAAAACATTTATTTAGTCGTCTTGAGATGACTTTGGCAGTTCCCCTGCGTGTCTTTTAAAAAGTTGTTTTGTTCCTAGGTGTTACTGGGAGGCTAAAAGAATCAAATAAACATCATTCCAGGTAGTATTGACATTCACTCTGAAACCACGGCAGCAGTGACATGCATTATTATTAATACGCATGATCCAGACATCCAGACATCCAGACATCGGATTGGCTGACTCTAATTATACACAACAGGACCAGCTGAATCAAAAGCTAATATTTTACCAACAAAAACAACCTCTGCTCAGTGTACTTCCAACTCATTTATATACGGTCATCTCACAGTCACATGACAGTGTCCGAATTTTTTGTTTCTTAAACTGACTCTACTATTCTTGAAATGCTGCACACAAAAGGAGGGAGAATTTGTCAAAACGTGCAACCCATACACTGCTATTATTTTTCTGACAAATACACCGTATGATGAAACCCTACAAGTTCAATGGGCAGAACATCCACAGTAACGTCCGGGTGTTTATAGCCGAATTACTGAAAAATTTGGTACACACCTTTAGGGGACTGACAAGAACATGATTCTAAAAAAAAAAACATGGCCGTCATAAACCTGTTCAAAATTGACCATTTGTTTTGTGATTATAAAACTTTGAGTATATATAGGACTGTACTGTATATTGGGCCTGCATGGTAAGTGGTAACTGCTTGAAAATGTGTCTCTGCCTTAAAAAATAATACAAGATTAGGGTTAGCGGTAAAGTGGTTAGCGCGCAGACCTCACAGCTAGGAGACCAGGGTTCAATTCCACCCTCGGCCATCTCTGTGTGGAGTTTGCATGTTCTCCCCGTGCATGCGTGGGTTTTCTCTGGGTACTCCGGTTTCCTCCCACATTCCATAGGTATGAATGTGAGTGTGAATGGTTGTTTGTCTATATGTGCCCTGTGATTGGCTGGCGACCAGTCCAGGGTGTACCCCGCCTCTCGCCCGAAGACAGCTGGGATAGGCTCCAGCACCCCCGTGACCCTCGTGAGGAAAAGCGGTAGAAAATGAATGAATTAAGGGTTTTTATAAGGAAGAAAACACTGTTGAGTGGTTAGCACGCAGGCCACACAGCTAGGAGACTCAAGTTCGATTCCACCCTCGGCCATCTCTGTGTGGAGTTTGCATGTTCTCCACATACGTGCGTACTCTGGTTTCCTCCCACATTCCAAAAACATGCTAGGTTAATTGTCCATAGGTATAAATGTGAGTGTGAATGGTTGTTTGTCTATATGTGCCCTGTGATTGGCTGGCCACCAGTCCAGGGTGTACCCCGCCTCTCGCCCGAAGACAGCTGGGATAGGCTCCAGCACCCCTGCGACCCTCATGAGGATAAGCGGTAGAAAATGAATGAATGAATGAAAAACAAAACACCGAAACGCAAAGGTCTGAAAGGCAAGCATTAGTGGATTGTGACAAAAAAAAAGCGCAGCTCAGTGCAATGATGATGATGATGATGATGATGATGATGATGATATTGATGACAAGCTGTAACAGTGCCTCGTGGGTTAGTGCATGTGGAACACTGAAAGGCTTTGTTAGTCTTTACCAGGTTTCTCTTTGGGCCACGCTCCAGGTTTAGGGAGAGCATTGCTCCTATGATGCGCTGTTGGAGGGAGAAGAAGTCATCAGTGGAACAAAGCTGGAGATGTGCGCCTTCTTTGACCTACTTTTTCGATTAAAATTGGAACTGGCACAGCTATTTAACGACATTAATCTTACACGTTCTCATTCTCCGACTCCTCTGAGGAGTCTGCGGGAAATGTTTAGGAAAGGATGATACAAACAGAGGGGGGAAAAAGGGACCGGCGCTGTGCTTGGTTTGGCAAGCTAGGTGTAAAATGTGGAGTGTCCTAGCCAGACATCCCACATCGCCAGTAAGAAGAGGGGGACTGTGAATCAAATTAACGATGCTGAACGAACATCATGGCGGAGGTGTCAAATATATCACGGTGGCGGCGTGAAGAGAGGAGAAAGACATCAGACATAGATAGTCGGTAGGAGCGTTCCAATCTAAGCATTCAAACGCTAAACCAGGATTTCGTCTGCAGTCTTCTGTAAATGCAACGTAAGAAGAAAAACACAGAAGCCAACCAAGAGGTAGCTGATGACTCTGAAGACAGAGGAAGAAGAGTTCTCCATTACCCCCAGGTGTCCTGGAGATGCTGTGGGAGGAGGTGGAGAATGATCTTCCGCCATTGCGAGTTAATTGAGGTGGGATCCGGAGGCGTGAAAAAGTTGTGTTTCTGCCCACTGGAGCAGCTGAGGAGCTAACGGGAGAACCCTCTGCTTTCCTCCGGTTGCCTAGATAAGCAAGAGAAGCAGTCGGTTAAAGGTTTGCGATCCCTTTGACGGCGTTACCTGAGTGGAACAAAATGACAAACATCGGTGAGAAGAATGTAAAGAAGAGAGACCAAGGAGTGAAATGGAAATGGTTTGTAAGTGGGCGGCAGCTGGTGGGAAGGGGGGGGGGGTGTGTTAGAAGGTTCTGCTGGCTTGATGTGATGATGAAGATGGATGATGGGGAAGCAGTGATTGTCATCCAGTAGCTGCAACTGGGTGTCACATGGTGGGTTTTAACGAAAGCAGTGATGATAATGGGACTGGCTTATTACGGTGTTTTACCAAGATTGTAACTATTAGCCTCTTCTGCGTCCAAGTCTGGTATTGGTAGAGGGTTGCCCTTCTCCGCTGGACTAGGACGAGCTGTATGGGGGGGAAAAAACTTCATGTACATCCTAAAGGGTTGTCATATTTTGACATTCAGCAACTCCATATTGCTGATCCTTTAGCATTATCAATTAGAAACAGTTGCTCAGTAATCATAACAATTTGTATGCTACATTAAAGGTGTGGAAAGTGGGTGTTTACCAGTAGGATCTGGAATGACTTCGGTGGGACCTGAATGAGTCCTGCCCAGAGGTGGAAACTGAATTCCCGGTTGCACTTCTGCTTGGGCAGGAATCGCCTTCGGTTGGGATTGAGATTGGGGTAGACTATACGTTGTTGATGTTGAAGGGGGTTTGGTCCGGGAAGAAGGGAACGAGACAAGGGTTTGTGGTAGGCTACTGCTTCTGGTTATTGGATTTTGGAACTTTGCCTGCTGACCTGGCTGTGTTTTGGACGAGGACACAGGTTGTTCCGTGGGATTTAAAGAACCAGACCAAACTTTTTTAGCAGTTGGTTGAGGTTCTGGGGAGTTTGTTCTTCGTGTGGTCTGAAAATAAACCATGGGTTGAGACTGTGTTTCGAATTGTCTGTTCGGAGTAGGCCGGGATGGTTGTTTTGGTAAGATTTGCGCTGTTAGTATTTTGTTACTCGAAGGTAGGTGCTGCTGTGTCGGTTGAGATGTTTTTGGATAGACTTCAGCTGTTTTCGATTGGTGTATGAGCAGCGTTGTTGGATGCCGCTGAGGTGGAGATAAGGGTTGTGGCTTTGTCTGGGGTTTTGATTCGGTTCGAGTCTTCTGTGTTGATTGGGTTTCTGACTGGGTTGTCAGCCGCAATGTTTGATGATAATGGTTTGGAATTGGTGTATAAGTTACGGGCTGCAGAGGTGGCTCCATATTTGGTTCATGTTGGGGTACAGACTTTGCTTGAGAACTTGGTTGAGATTGTTGGGGTCTGGGGTTGGATTGCAGTGGTGGTTGGTAGAGTATGAACGGGGTCGGGGCATGGGATCGGGGTGATTGTCCACCATTTTGCTTTGGGGCTGGTACAGAAGGTGTAGTAACTGCAGTTTGAAGCGGAGGTGGGAGAATAGGAACTAAGGGGAGCCCACGGGAAAGAGAGATGACAGATTTGAAGAGGTCTCCTCCTGGGTGGTATGTCAGAGAGAGAAGTAAATGTGAGTTTGAATAGGCAAAGGCGAGAAACGTTGAGTTACACTTTGTCTTTACCAATATCACACAATGATAGGTTTGATTAATTATTGAGTCATTGATTGAGGTTTGGCTGATGGACTCCAAAAGAAAAGAATTTAGAGGAAAAATCCTAAAACATAATTTGCAAAGCTGATGAAATTAAATCCCAAACCTCGGGTTCTCGGGTATTATTATCCTTTAAAGGGGACCTATTATGTTTATTTTTCCACTTTTCTGATTGATGAATGTAGTTAGAATGTTGTATTAAATGATGCCAAAGTTTCAGA
The DNA here is from genome assembly GCF_037039965.1 of Doryrhamphus excisus. Lineage (NCBI taxonomy): Eukaryota > Metazoa > Chordata > Actinopteri > Syngnathiformes > Syngnathidae > Doryrhamphus > Doryrhamphus excisus. Next base: position 15,681,083 of record NC_136368.1, on the reverse strand, counting down.
TAATGAGGTTTGCACATTTAGATGGCTTTTGGGATGGTTCAAAACGCTTGGTTTTAGAGGGTGTTGCAAAACTTTTCTTTTGTGATGTCACAGAGTAGCAGGCTTTCTTATGGGTGTGACTGTAGGCCAGGTAAGACAACCACAATGGTCACCGATGTCTGGTAGTCCTGCAAAAAACGTTTAGCTATCACATTTCCACTACCGATGTTGTGCCAAGATTGTCTGCAGTTAATAAACGCGGCGCCCTCACGTGCGGCTTCTGAGCTCTGACAAAATGTGTACTGTAGTTAGTGACCAATCACAGCGGAGTGGGCGTGCCGGATGCAGGCCATGGGTGAAATGAATTAAAACAGACCATTTTGGCGGGGAGCACAAATCCAAGGAAATAGGTGCAGATTCTGGAAGATATAGAAAGTTCATTGTGTGCAGCTGCTCTATGGGAGTCCACAACTCAATATAAAGGGTCGAATAATTTTTGCATAATAGGTCCCCTTGAACTGTTTGCGTATCAGGTATCAGGTACTACGGTATTCTTGGGCTGCTTCACCTCAATCCTATGACTAGTCTGGTTTACAATATGACCTGATTCAGTCGGTTGAATCAATCAATCAAATCTGTAAAGATAAATTAAAAAACACAGCAAAACCCTAAAATCCGATTATAAACATTTCTTTGAGATGCCAACCTTATTGAACAGGTGCGATCACACATTCAGTGCAAGCTAATCCTTGATGCTAATTTCAAAGACTAGTCGCATCTGTCCAGTCCTTATAAAGAACCACACAGGTTCTTCTTCAAACAAACTTGAATCACAATTTACCGAATGGCTCTTTGGTGGTCACAGGCACCGCGGGTCCAGGGGTAGACAGGGGTTCCTGTCTAGTAGTTGTGGTGGGAGCTGACAAATATAGTGCATGTTAGATCATGTGGAATTAGGTTTGTTGATGTTTGTTGTTTTACATCGAGAACATGAATCCTTCAGGAATTTCAAGGCAAATTTGAGGAGTAACCCTAAGGAGGAATCCCTGAGATCATACTCCGCAAAATGAATTACCAAGAGTTGTAGTTGTTGTTGTTGTTGTTGTTGTTGTCTTTGGGGTTATGTTGCGGGAGAGGGGCAGTCTGCCCTGCGTCCTATTGTGAAGAACTAGCAAAGGCAAAGGACGAGAGGTTAACGGCAAGAAGCCAGCACAGAAGTTCAGTTCACCATCCTGCAAAAGAAACTAGAAAGTGAGCTCATTTGTTTATGGGAGTGTATAAGGTGTGGGAGAAAACTCTTTCAAGTGCTGCAATAAAAGGGGGAAAAAGAGAGATTGAGGTAGTTTTGGTTAACAGAGTTTATATTCAAAATTTTGTACAACAGTGGTTCTCAAACGTTTTACACCAAGCTGCTTCCTTTGTGAGTTAGCTTATGGCGTATGAGGTGAGTTGAACATTATTTCAGCAAAGAAAATATAATACTATAGTATCAGTCTACATTGTATTGTAAGAAACTAGTTCTCTGGTAACTGGAATATGCAGTAATACACAATATTGTATTGTTCCAGTGCACAGACTCAAAGCAGACATTTCACAGACATAAAAGTACAAAACAGCTTTTACCGAGTGTTTAAGTATCTTACCGTGACGAGGAACAAACGGGAAATGTGCACCTTGCCCAATGGGTTTCTAGTGGACAAAGACGGAATGTGTCAATCATACATTCATATAAAAAACCATCATTACCAAAAGCAGCTCAGAGCATCCCTCCTGACACAACATGGCTTTACATTGTAACAAACACAGCTCTGAGGCGCGCTACAGTCTGTCTTGGCTTGTCCCGCTCTGGCTGCACTGACGCAATTTCCATTGAGATGCTGGAAGGAAAATTAATGAGGCAAACAACCCTGAGAATAGCATACGGATACAAAAAAATTAAAAAAAAATTGTAAAGTACGACACGTCCCCAGCGAGTATGTTAATTCTTCCAAATGCGCTCACTGTTCCTGAAGATGTTTATTATGAGCTGAGCTGTTCATTCCCATTACTGTAGCTTCAGGAACTCACAATACAGCCTCCCCACCTAACCAAGCGCTTTGATTTATTGATACGCTATAAGCCCAGTATAATAAAACAACTGAGTTACGATATTGAGTTAGAATGCTGAGTTTTTTTAATTCAGAACTTAGTGTGAGATAGTTTGGGCTGACTCTGTATACTAATACTTTTAGTATTTCTCGAACATTTTACAATCCAATCCAATCCACTTAAATCCACAATAAAAACAAAGAACTAAAAGACACAGGACCATACGACTAACTCCGAGTTAAATGCCAGAGAATAAAAGTGGGTTTTAAGACGAGACTTGCATACAATTTTACACCAAGTATCACCTCAAAATATTTATGCAGTTTGGATGCTTACCACAGGGCTCATGGGACGTTTGAAGATTTTCCTGATGACTTTCTCTGGAAATGAAAAATACAATGATTCTTGGCTTGTATGTAATTGTTTTGTTATATATTACTAATTACATTTGAAAGCAATTTAGAAAGGGGCCTCAAACCTTGAACACCACCTGAGCTGATGTTGTGAAGGACCGGTTTGCTCCATGACCCGGTCTTGTCCTTAGAGCTGGGTTGGACACCAAACTCATAAACGGTGTTGGGCTTGAGATTGTCAATGACCGTGTCACTCGTCGGGCAGGTCTGGTAGTTCCACTTCCTGTTTCTCTCCCGATAACGCACCGTGTAGTGTCTGGACGAAAAACATGTTGTATGCAAATGTAAGCAAGATCAGTTGAAAAACATGGCCGCTATTCCGTAACATCTTCTTAGGGGCAACTCATTGTCCATGAATCATTTGTCTAATGATAAACGTTTGAACATATCTGTATTGAATGAATGCTAACATGTCTTCCTAAGTGTTTTGAACAAAATGCCACTACTTTTGTGTCATTGGGAAACAAAGGATTGTAGATGGAGTTTATTGTTCAAGATGATAATAATCAGTTCACAGTTCCACATGTCCAAAAGGAGTAGGAAGAAGCAAAGCTTGTTAAATCCTACCCCTCCATCTGGCACTTTTACAATCAGTAACTGTTACATTTGTTCACTTCCTGCTTTCCTGATATAGTTGAAGTTTTTTTTTTTTTTTTTAATCACGTACCGAAGTACAAGGTGTAATGACCATCCAATGACATAATGGGTACCATAGTAAGTGTCAATATAGTGATATGTATAGCACATCATGACTGGTTCAAGACTCTTCATCCTTGTATTTAGCAAACATCAACTGCTTGTATTGTTTCTTGAATTGGCTCATCGTTGTGCATTGTTTGAGTTCATTACTCAATCCATTCCATAGTTTGATTCCACATACTGAAATGCTATGGCTTTTTAACGTAGTCCTAGCATAGGACATATGACATTTTTAGGTAATTGGTTATTTTTAGCCTTATGCATTATTTTAGCTGTTTGAAGATTAACTATATCAGCAAGTTAATTATTTGTGATTTTAGAAATAAGGAGTTAGTATGTTCTCTGTAGGCGGCATTATGAATTATCCTTACTGACCTTTTTTGCAGTACATTTAGCGAGTGAAGATTGCTTTTATTGTTATTACCCCATATTTCCACACAATAAGTAAGATATGGTAGAACCAGAGAGCAATAAGGAGTGTGGAGTGATTTCTGATTTTGCTTTGTTCAATACTGAAATATTTCTGGTTTTCTTGTGAGGTGCATATGAGTGATAAGTAAACCTACCCATCCTCCAGACATTCATTCATGATGTTGCCTTCATAGGGGGTCTTCAGCAGGGTCCCCCAGGACAGCAGCACTGACGTGGGTGTCACCGACCCGATGACCAAGTGCAGCGGTTTCTCTAGTTCCACTTTCCCTGCAGGTAAATAGTCGTTCTTAATGTGTTTCTCAATGGCACTTTGACGTACAGTATAGAATGGTCACCTGTGCAATGCTTTTTGACGTCGTTGGTTGGAATGGACTGGACAGCTATCAGGTACTTGGGCTCGGCATCTTAAAGACAAAACACTTAGTTTGGTTTAAGGAGAAACATTAATTTCCTACATGCATGGTAGTCGCCCTTACCAAACTCAGTCTCATAAGGCTGTCCATTCTCCGGCAGGGGAATGAACTGTTTGGAGAACATGCTGCTGCCGTAGCCCAGGATGTAGCCTTCCAGCTTGGTATCGGTGTTGGGGCGAACAAACTTCATGACGATGGTGTCGCCTGTGGCGTTGATACGGACCTTCATGTTCTGGCGTCTGACTGGTAATGAAAGAGATAACATGACTACCATCACCAAATAAATCCAAAATGGTAGTACATTACAGTAAAAAAGGTTCTATTTCTTTGATGACTACTCTTTGATGATTACATTTTTTTAAACATTGAATGCAATAAAATGTGTGCATTTTTATGTAAGACCAACAGTTTTAGATATAATGGGCTCTAATTGTGTAGACCAGGCACACTACCGCACGCCAATGGGGTGTGGCCAGCACACTTTCGTGAGCAGCGCAGTGTCCAATAATAAATCAAATACTTGTTGCCATTAATACAACTTCTGCTGCTGCATAATTTTGCACCATACTCAGTATATTTCATTCTTTTGGCCATCTTTGCCAGAAGGCTTGGTTCTGCAGCTTTAGCTAGGTGACTATTTGACTAAAGGAGAAAAGTTTATATTTACATGTTGACATCTCAATGACCGAGGTAGACTACCGCATTACCCAGTAATAATCGAGTTTTGGTGTTTGACCTGGAAAATATCAGGAAAGATGGATATGGTCGGCCGTATTGCAGTAGAAAATAGATGGACGAATTAAAATGCATCAAAAAGTTGTTGATTTTTAATATTATACAGTAATTTCTGTGATGTTTACTTTAAAATGTTAGCAAAAATACATTTTTATTGTGGTAAGAAATGCTTGAGAGCCAGATACAGTCATCAAAAGAGCCCTACCTGGCTCCCGAGCCATAGGTTCCCTACCTCTGTTCTAGCGGGTCTATGTGTCTTTCCTGGTCACTGGTATGTGTGAGTGATTGGGAGAAAAGCTCTCACAAGTATGTATAACTTTATTGATATTCACTATACGACGACCGTATTAAGAAAACACTGACTTGGGATCAATATGATCATTTTGTCAATCATGAGGTATGTCATCCGTGTGAAGTTTGTTTACCCATACAGATATTTTACAACAGGTTGCCATGACAACTAAAACATGAAAGACATTTAAAAAATAACATCCTATCAATCCAGTATTACACATTGGCGTCTACATATTATAGATTGATTGTACAGTAAATGTAAATAATGTCTGTAAAATGTGGAAACATGACAGCCAAAACCACTATTATGAAATGACATAGGACTTTTTATATTCCAAAGCAACCATTAATAACGGACTCTGGTTGAATTATTTGCGAATTCATTTTATCGCATGACTCATTCATGGCACAGTCAACATTGTATTATCTTGGGTCATGTCAGAAACGAGCTAATTTAACGCAGGCATTGATGATTGAAGCTCCTCATGATGCTCGGATGAGTGAATCTGGGTCATCAGTCTGATTTATGACTGACAGTTGAATTATACATCAAAACACTCGGACAGTCTTGACTTATAAATCACCAGCATGACTTCTGCATGGGTTTTTTTTCATTTTGGGGGGGTTGAGGGAGGATTGTTGGTCTGCCCTCTTCCATCTTCTCCAAATCAACATTGACAACGTAGCAATTAGTGGATTTTATGGTCTTTCGATGAGCACTGGAGTGACAGATGAGCCTGTAGGGGCTTTAACCTCCATCCTTTGTAGTTAAGACTATAAACAATAACCTCTCCAAAAGCACATGTCTTTTGGCTTCCAGCTCAGCACGAAATGAAATAGTGGAACTTTGCATGCCGAATAACGCCAGTATCTGCCAGACACCGCTTGCAAACAGAAAAGGGGGAAGCCCTGGATTTCAAAAATACCCCCTTTGCTTTTCCAGCTATGTGTTCCCTAACAAAAACTCAATCCAAAGCATTTGTATTTGCTTCTTCCATCAATATTTCCTACAAAAGCACAAGTGAGATTGGCTGAGGGAGTAGGAAACATCATGAAACCTCTGGCTGCTTTTTTTTTTTTAATCCAGTACAAGCAAGCACTGGCTCGGACCTGAGAGCATTTGGCTCGCAAAAGCCACTTAGGAACTCTTTAGACTTATCAATATTTCCAGAGTAAGGTGAATTTGGTGTTGTGATCATCCATCAGCTACAGAACTCACATTGTTGCAGTTTGCTCTTGGGGCTCCCTAACTCCCTGCTGGATGGTGCCCAAATTGCATTGCAAGTTTATCACTTCTCCCCATAGAATTCTACTCGCCAATCCTTCAAGCCTCCTAAAACTTCATAATTCGCCTTAATCGTTGGAGCTTTATTATGGGTTTTTTTCGTGTCAACACTGTCTATCTCCAAATATGTGCACACTTCATCTCAATTATGTTTGTCTCAGTGGAGCATTTGCAGATGCTACATTCTAGATTTACTTCAGAATAAAAATCATAAAAATAATGTGATTCATCAGCCTTTTTTACATAGGGATCCTGCAAAGAAGATGCATCAAAACCAGCACTGAGCTTCGGATTTTTGCAACAGAAACCAGCAAAGGCAGTCTATGGTGTGACGTATATAAAATGCATGTCATATAGCGACAATTACTTACAACATAAGGCGTTGTCAATAAGCAAAAATATGGGCCACACTTGTCAAGGTGTCCATATTATAAGACACAGAAAGACACACTGTAAACCTTGCAACGCTACCTACACTCGGTGTTCCCAGAGTCACTTGCAAGATCTGGTGAGATGTTAGATGCTTTTTTTTCAGCAGAATTCAACAGCAGAAGTCGTAGTAATTCTACACTTGATCAAACTTATTGAGGATTTGTCAGATCCAAAACCGATCAATGCATAAGACTTCATAACATGTGACATTAGTAATTATCGCCATAAATTAGCCCCATCATTTTTAAAGCCGCAGGATTAAAAGCCTGTGAAAAAGGTAAGTGGCTTATAGTCCGGAAATTACGGTACAAAGGCATTTATTTTACTCTGATGTTGCAGTTGCAAAAATGAAGCTAATGTTAGTTACTTTTTTTTCAGCAGAGTTCAACAGCAGAAGTCGTAGTAATTCTACACTTGATCAAACTTATTGAGGATTTGTCAGATCAAAACACGATCATTGCATAAGACTTCAAAACATGTGATTACATGTGACATTATTAATTATCGCCATAAATTAGCCCCATCATTTTTAAAGCCGCAGGGTTAAAAGCCTGTGAAAAAAGGCTTGTAGTCCGGAAATTACGATACAAAGACATTTATTTTACTCTGATGTTGCAGTTGCAAAAATGAAGCTAATGTTAGTTACTGGGTGATTGCTGAAAAAACTTGACCACTACACTAAAAACTTAAAAAGATGATAACAGCTATTAACATATGATTTTGTATTTTCAATTTGATGTTGTTTTTAATAATTCTAGTTAATTAGTCGCTGATCAACGTGCAACATTACACAATAAACAACGGCCCAGAATTGTTATGATCATCTTGTTTTTTGGGTGCGTAAGCAGGAAGAGGTCATGCTGTTGGCTTGAAAAGCAGAAACACCCTCAAACTGGAGACACAGACTTGGCTCCAAGGAGGGACGTTATCTGCTGGTGATGCATGAACCTCTGGGAAAGGGAGTTGACAAAACGTCACCATTAAACCGGAGTGTAAAGTTATTGTTCAAATGTGAAAACCCTAGGGTGCTCTGGTCCCATGCTGGTTTATTGTGCGGTATTATCAAACCACCAACCACCAGAGAGATCACATGAAGTACACTGATGACTGATATAGTGGATTGTTCTTCTAAAATAATTCCAAAGAGGTTTTGTGGTCATTTTAGTGGGTCAGAACAACACATCTGCTCTCATAAATACACTCAATGAGGGTATATAAACTCCTTATACTGCCCAACAAACTATATCACCTACATGCGTGAGCATTTAAATCAATTAAACCAAGCCGTCCTGGAAGATGAAGCGGTGGATAGAAGATTTGGGACTATGTGGAACCAGATGTTTTATGGCCGTCTCCATTCAAAGCAATGAAGTGTGAAGAATCTTGCTGGATCTTGTGCCAGCTAGAGCACAGATGCTTGAGGATCATCTAGGCTGCGTTCACATTTGAGGTTCTATGGTCTGGTTCAGACCAGAAATAGAAAAGAATACCATCTGCACTCTATGGTATAGTTCGCTTAGCGTTGATACTGGTGTTTTTGTCATGCTAGTGCATTCTTTTGGTCTGTGGCGCATTCATTCTGAGCATATGAGCATGTTAGGGTGCATCAAATTTGGATGGGAAATTTTAAATTCATAATATTAATTTGGGGCGGCACGGTGGTAAAGTGGTTAGCACGCAGACCACACAGCTAGGAGGACCAGGGTTCGATTCCACCCTCGGCCATCTCTGTGTGGAGTTTGCATGTTCTCCCCGTGCATGTGTGGGTTTTCTCCGGGTACTCCGGTTTCCTCCCACATTCCAAAAACATGCTAGGTTAATTGGCGACTCCAAATTGTCCATAGGTATAAATGTGAGTGTGGGATAGGCTCCAGCACCCCCGCGACCCTCGTGAGGAAAAAGCGGAATGAATGAATGTCCTTGTTAGCATCCTTAGCTTGTTACCAAAATGGCAACCAGAACTGATAGTCCGCTCTCACTTGTCTATGATAAACACTTTTGTCTTCCTGGGACGGATGAATTGGATTTACATTATTTCTTATGAAGACAATTGATTTGGTTAGCATCTGTTTCGGTTAGAGTCAGCCCTTATTGAAAGTACAATGATGTTAACCAAGGTTCTACTTATATTTAAGACTTTTTTAGTGAAACCATGAGCTGGTAAATATTACAAAATATAAAAATAAACACTTTGTTTCATGTAAGAAGTCGCAAAAGATGTCCGGTCAAGTGTTTACTTTGTGCAGATGTTCTTTGCTGTGCAGCTATGGCTAAAAATACCAGTGTTTACACTAAGCGGACTGCACCAAGTAGCTTTCACCCACCCACAAGTGTAAACGCAAACAGAGATAGTGAGCGGCTCATTTGACCTACATTTGCTGAAATGGGAATTTATGGAACAATCCAACCTTGCATGATTGGGTTTGTGGGGGGGATGCCAGGAGGTCTCACCACGTGCCAGGGATTGTACTTTCTTCTCCAGTCTTGGCGGCCTCTGTGATGCTTTCACACACTTTTGCGTGAATTTGACGGAGCAACAGATGTATTCTCTTCCCCCAGTGGCATTCATCCATCTTTTTTGTGGAAGTGGCCATCTTTCCTTTTAATCTTCATGATGCTCTTGTTTCCCCCCCAGTTCATCTTCTGTATCCTCAACCCTTAATCTGTCATTGCTGTCTTCATATTTCTATCTTTATCATTCCTTTCCTCAGTGATCTGTGGTTTTGTTCTGGCGCGATTCAAGACAGTTTTGTTTTTATGGTCCTAATGTAGGTCAGTCGTAAATATTTTTTTGTTGTGAAAGTTAACACGGTGATGTCACACTTTGTTTTCTGGGATACCGTGGTTTAAATGATTGGATGTCAGGAATGAGTGATTATATTTGGACTGTTGTATGGATGCTCATGTAGACTGGATTTTTGTAAAATACTATAGAAAGTCAATGTTGCTGTACTTTAAAGTTTGTCTATCAGTATAGATTTACTATCCACATAGTCATTATTGTATAAATAGCTGGCAACACAAGTGACTAGCAAGCTAATTGTGTCATGGTGGTAGTGGTAGCGTCATGGTCTGGGGCTGCATGAGTGCTGCCAGCCACTGTGGTTTATTGAGGGAAAGATGAATTCCAACATGTAATGTGACATTGTGAACAGTATCTCACAAACATGAGAGTACAACACACAGTAAACGTGGATGAGTGGATGATCTTGTATACATTCATTCATTGGGCGAGAGGCGGGGTACACCCTGGACTGGTCGCCAGCCAATCACAGGGCACATATAGACAAACAACCATTCACACTCACATTGATACCTATGGACAATTTGGAGTCACCAATTAACCTAGCATGTTTTTGGAATGTGGGAGGAAACCGGAGTACCCGGAGAAAACCCACGCATGCAAACTCCACACAAAGATGGTCGAGGGTGGAATTGAACCCTGGTCTGCTTGTATACATCAGTATAGATTTTTACCATCCACACACGTGTCACAGTCGGCATGTCTTGGTGTGAATAGTACCATTGTTATCTAGTACTACCTTAATCCTCTTCAATGTGGAATCTTAAATATCACTGCAATGCTATTCCACTCCTCTATGATGACATCACTAGTGGAGCAGGTGGATGTTAGACATCTTCCACTCATCCACCTTCTTTCCTTCCACTTGAGATGCCTTCAATTGGGTTCAGGTGTGGAGGAGACATACTTAGCCACTCCATCGCTACAGCTTGGATGTGTGCTTGGAAGTCCCATGCTGGAATGTCACAGTACATGTTGGGATTTCCCTTAATGAACCGCAGCTCCCCAGTTGCCGGGCAGATTCGTGCAACCCAAGACCATATGTACTAATTATCTTGGTACCCACTTGTCACTTGTGTTGCCAGCTACCTACATTATGACTGTGTGTATTTCCACACCATGCTACAAAGCCGTACATGTTTTCTTACTATGTATTTATTCTCCCTTGAGAAAATATGCTGTCATAAAAATGCTTTCTGTAACGTGCAGGGTGTACAAGTTGCTGCAAAACCCTTTTAGAAAATGAACAGACTTTATTACATAATGCATTGGATGCAAAAACCAGATGTTGGATCCAAGAAACACATGTAAAAAAAAAACAAACAAAGAAAACATTACACTCCAAAACTACACACCGTGACTTGTCTTTAGGCCAACTTCCTTGAGCAAGTGGACTTGAACATATACCGTGAACACAGCAGGACTTGGTGCGTTTACCAAAATTGCCAATCAGCGACTCAATTATGTAATCTTTGTTAATGTTCAAAATGTTGCAGAATGGAGACAAAGTAATGGTAATGGTATTATTTCATTTGAACGTGCATCAGATTACAATTGAACGCATCACATAATCAGTTCACAGTTCCACATGTCCAAAAGGAGTAGGAAGAAACAAAGCTTATTAAATCCTACCCCTCCATCTGGTACTTTTACAATCAGTAACTGTTACATTTGTTCACTTCCTGCTTTCTATAATACAGTTTAAGGTTGTTTTTTTTTGTTTTTTTTAAATAATATATCTCGTACCGAAGTACAAGATGATATGACCATACAATGACATAATGGTTACCATAGTAACTGTCAATATAGTGATATACATACGGCACATCATGACTGGTTCAAGGCTCTTCATCCTTGTATTTAGCAAACATCAACTGCTTGTATTGTTTCTTGAATTGGCTCATCGTTACATTTGTTCACTTCCTGCTTTCCATAATACAGTTTAAGGTTTGTTTGTTTTTTTTTTAAATAATGCACCTCGTACCGAAGTACGAAGTGTATGTAACATCTGTATGAAACAGCTGTACTTTTGTTTGTGTATTCTTTGATTTTTAAAGTCCCATCATCCTACGGTGACCGTTTTTTGGGGAATTTCGACCCGTGAGGTTATCTGCAAGTTTAACCTCTCACCCCATAGCCTGAGGGACACGTTTGAGTAACAACCTGAAACGGACATGGGACATTCAACAGCTGTCTGTGCTCTCCTCATTTCACGGAAATGTAGATCATAAAAAAACACATTTATAGGGTTTCCCATGAAGGCAACTTTAAAGAGGAGTGGTGAAGAAACCCCATGTGCATGTATACGTCATCTGATTTTATGGTACAGTACAGGCGTACATTAAGGTAGTGTAACTGCTCTGTAAACAAATACTAGCCAGAGATGGAACGTTCTATTCTGTCAGTAAAGTCTCCTGTTTAGTAACACTTATGAAATGTAAACAAACAAAGACAAGTGGATAAGACAAAAGTGTGTCGGCATTGTTCAGCATCGATGGAGGACCTATTAATGCATTTTGTTTACGTTCTGCACGCAAAATGAACCATGAACCACGACCTTAAACTGAGCTATGTAACGGTGACTATAGCGACGTTCTGTCAATCACAGGTGGAATCTCAGTCTCAGGACCAAACATTTGCTTACATCACTTAGCCAGATAAGACATAAAACAGGAAGACATGTCCTACCTCGGCTTCTCCGTGGCACAGTGGGACCAGACAGAACCATTCCGGAGATGAAGACCACCAGGAGGAGGACCAGAAAGGCGTGCGAGTGCCGCTGCATCCTTATCATGATTGCTGTTCTCAAGTCTCGATGAAGATGAATGGCTCAAGATGTGGTGCTGCTTGGCTTGCTGGAGAGTCTCTGTAGAAGCTTCTAGGACTAGTGCAGCACACTTGACTGGACCTTTTGGATGCTCCTGCACCTTCTATACCTCCCTGATGGAGGGGAGGGGTCAGAGGGAGGATTTCTCTTGAAAGGGAGTTTGGCAAAATCTCCCGCCCTTCTCTTCGCCCCCCCCCCCCACCTCCTTCTTATTCTTGGTGTGTCCACACCAATTCTGCTTTCCATCTGCAGCAGAGGCCCTCTGACACCACTCATTGTTTTCATTCTCCTTCCCGTTCTTATTGTGTGTGTGTGTGTGTGTGTATGAGTGTTTGTCATATTCAGAAGACACATAATCTAAGTTTATGAGAAGTCTGCATAGATGTGCAAAGGTCGTGATTTGTTATTTTAACGAATGAGCAATTTGAGGGCGGGAAGGTGATGTGCCTAAGGGCTTGACCGCGAACCAGCAGGCCCTTTGGTCACAGGTCACATTTTTAATGCTTTGACCATGGTTAACAAATGGCGGCATCAGAGAGTAGGTGCTTTGGAGTGGTTGGGTGCCAGATTTTGAAGACGTGGGACTGGTGTGTGGATGAATTTTACAAGTTTGAGATTGCACAGAAGTCACCCTTACCTCTTAAACCTTTACCTTACCCTTAAAGTTCCCATACTATACCATTTAAATGTCCCATAGCGTGTTGGAAGTATGTTGTACAAAATCTAGCCTTGTCTGTTGCTTTAATGTTAATGAGCTATGAGACTTTTGTCACATTACCTTTTCTAGAGCCTAAACCAGGGGTCTCAAACACGCGGCCCGCGTGCCAAATGTGGCCCACAGGACACTAGTTTGAGGCCCCCGCCTTGATATGAAAATTTAATGTTAGTGCGGCCCGCGCAAGTTTGATATGGATGCTGTATGGTATCATGTACCCAGAAAAAATTATTACGTTTGATTAATGTTCATGTTAAAGGTTAAATAACTGTTAATAGTTATCCTCCCTATCCGTGTGGAAGTGGTAAGTTTTTGGCTTATTTAAGTTTAAAGGAAATAACTTGGAGGCTACCGTTTAGGTCGCTAGCTCTCTAGTTTGCGAGTTAGCATGTGTCTCAAGACCCTGCAGTTGCGCAATATGTTGTAAATAAAAAGAGTATAAATGTGACTATAGTCGTGTTTTGTCATGTCTACAGGGCTCTAATAATGCTTTGTTCATTTTAATCTGAAAAAAATAATTTGTCTACCCACCAACTATATATGGTTTCTTAAGTTTTTATTATTTGCCGTTTTATTATTATTATATTTATTTATTACTGATTGATTTTCTTTATTCTTGATTTGTTTATTTATTTTTCATCTTATTTTGTGTAGAATAATAAAAAGTAAGATATTTGAGAACAGTGGAATGTTTTATCAGAGCTTTTCTTGTAGAAAATTGGAACCAAAGCGAAGTTTTTTTAATTTTTCTGTTTTTAATAAATGCGTTTTTTGGGGGGGGGGGGTTGGAAAACCTGATGCGGCCCAGTCTCACCCAGACCCGAGCTCCAGTGGCCCCCAAGTAAATTGAGTTTGAGACCCCTGGCCTAAACCATACAGTGATGTTCCCAAATTGTGAAGGGTACATCCGTATTAGCATGTTTTGGGACCCGAGAGCTGCAGAAGGAATAGTCTTAAGTGAACCAAAACATCCAAACAAGATACAATACTACAACTTCCATGTCTATGTGCAACCTCCAAAGCAATCTGGAAGTATCTTTTAAGGAGTCTGATCCCAGCATCGTGCACAGGCCTCCTGGTTTGGCTCCCAACATTGGCAAATAAACACATGCTGAGTCAGCTTTTTTTCTGGGAGTCCAAAAATCGTTAAGGCCTACCATTATATTCCACGGAAACATTGTCTCTCATCATGCGGCCTATAAATATATTGTCGGCTCATGCCAGAAAGACACACTACAGGTCAAAAGTCACACAAACGTGCCCTTTGTGACAGCGTTCCGTTCTTCTTTCAAGTCAAGACAGTATATCATTGTTTACAACTAGCGAGTTCACTGTCTTTCCATGCGTTCCTGCGTTCATTCCTTCCCTTTTTAATGGTGGCTGGCCAAGACTTTTTGCTGGGCCTCATGGACAGGACGTGAAATGTGTGTGTGTGTGTTTGTGCATGGCGCACACATGTCGGCCAGCACGTGCGTTAGTCCGAAGAAGTTGATTATCCCACATGTCATTACACGAGACAGGAAACGAGGGAGCACGCCAGCCAGCCAGCCAGCCGGCCAGCAGGGGCGTGTCTCCCAAAGAAGCAGGACTATAGCAATGGAAGTCCCGGCGAGAACACATTAAATATAATAATAGTAATAATTATTGTTATTATAGTCTGCATCGGTGATGGACGAGTATGTAGTCAACCTGACCTGGCCTGCTGCTTGCTGACAGGATCTGTTGGTTAGGAGGCAGGCGGTTCGTGACATCATGTTACATAATGTACCCTCCCTTTTTTTTTTTTTTTGAATGAAATTTGCGGCCGTTCACATCTTCAACTACATTGTAGATCCTATTTAGTTTCTTTAACCCTTTTGTGACGTTCTGTGTTTGGTTTTCAAGCCATTTTGGAGAGGATGTTCACTTTTAAAACATTTAAAAGTGAAATATCCTTTTAGTAATATAACATTTTTGATGCCACATTTATCATATGATAAACTAATGCAGTCCTTAGTGTTAAGATTTGAATTTAAATGAATGTCCTTCAAGTTTTTATTCTTATATTTGTCCACCGGTTGGCTAAATTTTCCCATTCAAAGCATGCAGCAAAATGTTTTTCAGTGCCTTTTACTGTTTTCTGCAAGAGTGCCTTGCCACTGAAATGAAAAAATATTAGCTAATGGTGTGCATCTAAAAAAAATTATATAGTTAATTTGAAAAAAAAAACAACTATGGTGTTGGTCTGTGGTCCTTTAAAGGGTTAAAATAATTACTTAATATATACAGTATGTACGTAATGCATAAAATCATTAACCCATCTCATATAAGGGGTCTATAATAATAATAATAATAATTTAATACTCTTTTAAATGTATTCATTTATTTTCTACCGCTTTTCCTCACGAGGGTCGCGGTGGGTGCTGGAGCCTATCCCAGCTGTCTTTGGGCGAGAGGCGAGGTACATCCTGGGCTGGTTGCCAGCCAATCACAGGGCACATATAGACAAACAACCATTCACACTCACATTCATACCTATGGACAATTTGGAGTCGCCAATTAACCTAGCATGTTTTTGGAATGTGGGAGGAAACCGGAGTACCCAGAGAAAACCCACGCATGCACGGGGAGAACATGCAAACTCCACACAGAGATGGCCGAGGATGGAATTGAACCCTGGTCTCCTAGCTGTGAGCCTTTAAATGTATTGTTTCTCAAATTTAGTATTTGATGTTTTAATATACATCTTTCAGGCTGAAGTATATTTTATTATATACTTGATGGCGGCCATGTTTCCCTAAAGCTGTATACCAAATTTTGTGGTGATTGGGCCGAACAACATTACAATGGGTGTTTTGGTAAAGCTGTATGAGAAATTCCAAGTCAATCATGTCGTGTATCGGTCAGAAATAAATAACAGTACAAGAAATTTGCCCTGAACGTGGAAGAAAAGCCATAAAAATAATCATGAAGCGCATCTCATTTAAAGCCCGTTTGGTGTAAACTTTTTAAACTTCCCATCTTTCCACGTGGTCTTTTTTTTTCTATGCTCTAAACTATTACCTGATTCCAGAAAGAGGCCCTCCATGCTCACTGTGTCTCTTTCTTCCCCTCATGTGGAATTTAGTCTGGTTTGTATCAACATGCAGAACAATGGAGCATATACGATGCTCCAAGTAAGCCCTCAAACTTTTTTTTTGATTAGCACGTGTTCATGCGGTTCACTCATCACCGTCTTTTGACTCTTGTGTTTACTCAACGTCTTTTATTCCCTGCTTGGGAATAGAAACAAACCCAGACCTCCTATAAAAGTTTCAATGTTCCTTTTTAGAATCCTTCACCACCAATTGTGATTATTGGTCGTCACGGTGAAGATTAAAAGGCCATGTGACAGCAAGGACTAAATCAGGAATGTGCTTCTATGTTGTTTTGGTTGGGATTGCCATTGGTAGTATAGTGGGTTATAGTGGGTATAGTGGTTTAGTCTATAGTGGTTCATGGTGTTGACTCACTTCCTCATTGCCCAGCACAAGCTCAGTAGGCCCTAAAGGTGGGCAAACGTTGGGTTAAAATATTTGGCAATAATAAGAATACATAGTGCACGGTGCAAAGAAATGAAAACACAACACATCCATAGCGAGCTAACGCATCACATAAATCAACAAGTAACCGCTCAACATAACACATAACACTTATTTCCAAATGCCCGCAAGGCATGCTGGGTAGTCCAGTTTGCATGTTCTCCCTGTGCATGCGTGGGTTTTCTCCGGGTACTCCGGTTTCCTCCCACATTCCAAAAACATGCTAGGTTAATTGGTGACTCCAAATTGTCCATAGGTATGAATGTGAGTGTGAATGGTTGTTTGTCTATATGTGCCCTGTGATTGGCTGGCGACCAGTCCAGGGTGTACCCCGCCTCTCGCTCGAAGACAGCTGGGATAGGCTCCAGCATACCCCCGCAACCCTCGTGAGGATAAGCGGTAGAAAATGAATGAATTAATGACTATGAAAAATAATCAGGGCTTCATGGTGGGCGAGTGGTTAGCACGCAGGCCTCACAGCTAGGAAACCCGAGTTCGATTCCACCCTCGGCCATCTCTGTGTAGAGTTTGCATGTTCTCCCTGTGCATGCGTGGGTTTTCTCCGGGTACTCCGGTTTCCTCCCACATTCCAAAAACATGCTAGGTTAATTGGTGACTCCAAATTGTCCATAGGTATGAATGTGAGTGTGAATGGTTGTTTGTCTATATGTGCCCTGTGATTGGCTGGCGACCAGTCCAGGGTGTACCCCCACCTCCCGCCCGAAGACAGTTGGGATAGGCTCCAGCACCCCCCTTTGTGAGGATAAGCTGTAGAAAATGAATGAATGACTTGCACTGTTGGATTTTAATGTGTTTTTAAATAGAGCTTCAAAATGCAAAAAGAAGAAATAGGAATGAGTCAAAAATGTATTAGTTCATTAGCTGATCTAAAGTCAAACAGACCACATCCTTTAAATAAAATCTTGACAAAAATGTGGATTCAATATCATTTTCTGTCATTTTTTTGTTCACAATGCTGACTTTGAACACACCAAGACAGTCATTTTAAACTTCTTCAAAGATCCGGATCATTATAGAACAAAACAGTCAATTGGTAAACCCCAAAAAAAGTCACCGGCCCTGAGCCGGAGAATCCAATTGGCTGTCTGTAAAGACACGAGACAATCCTCAACCCAAATGAAGGTTGTTACTGGTGCGGTCCAATAACCATCAGAGAGACGGGTTTTAAGAACAAAAACCATCTTGAAAGGCCTTGTCTCCTTTAATGCCACAAAATTGCCCGTTTGGAATTTGCACGAACACCAAACATGGGACATTGAAAGTTGGAAGGTTTTCTTCTCTGATGAAAAAAAAATGCAACCTTGACAGTACTGATGGTTTCCAACGTTACTGGCATGGCAAGGAGATCCCACCTGAGATGTTTTCCACATGGTACAGTGGAGCGAGATGCTGTCGTGATCTATTTATCTATGTCGTGAGCTATTTCCTTCAATGAAACAATGCAGTTTCAGGTTGTGCAGGGGTGTCAAACTGCGTATGGCTATGTGGAGATATTTCAGGGGGCATCCCTCATGACTGAAAGCCCTCATCTGTGTGGTAATTTTTTCAACAGGACAACGCTGCAGTTCACAATGCCCGCCTAACAAAGGCCTCCTTCCAGAGGAATAACCTCACTCTTTTGGACTGTCCTGAGTTCCCCTGATCTAAATCCAATGGAGAACATTTCTGTTCAACTAAAAACGAGGCTGTGCAGAAAGGCAGTTTGTGTGAAGGGCGTGCAAGGGTGTGCAAATAACATCAGAGGTAGTTCTTATTGAGTGGATGGGGAACTGCCTACGGGCAGGGGACAAAGGAAGGAATAAATATGTAATCACACACATGTATTTATCCAAAAATATTTTTAAAAAATGCAGATTTTTGATAAAATTGAAATATTTAAAATTTTAGATTTTATTTTTAGATTCTATTATTATTATTATTCTATTATTATTATTATTATTCATTCATTCTTTTTCTACCGCTTTTCCTCACGAGGGTCGCAGGGGCGTGCTGGAGCCTATCCCAGCTGTCTTCGGGTGAGAGGCGGGGATTTTTATATTATCATTATTATATTATTATTATTGTTGTTGTTTTTATTCATTTTCTACCGCTTATCCTCACGAGGGTCGCGGGGGTGCTGGAGCCTATCCCAGCTGTTTTCGGGTGAGAAAGGTTAAGTGTTATGTTAAACTCAAAATGTCACAAGTGGAAAATTGTGAAAAATATTATTATTAAAATTCATTCATTCATTCATTTTCTATACCGCCTATCCTTAGGAGGGTCATGGGGGGTGCTGGAGCCTATCCCAGCTGTTTTCAGGTGAGAAAGGTTAAGTGTTATGTTAAACTCAAAATGTCACAAGTGGAAAATTGTGAAAAATATTACTATTAAAATTAATTCATTCATTCATTTTCTATACCGCTTATCCTCATGAGGGTCGCGAGGGTGCTGGAGCCTATCCCAGCTGTCTTCAGGCGGGGTACACCCTGGACTGGTCGCCAGCCAATCACAGGGCACATATAGACAAACAACCATTCACACTCACATTCATACCTATGGACAATTTGGAGTCACCAATTAACCTAGCATGTTTTTGGAATGTGGGAGGAAACCGGAGTACCCGGAGAAAACCCACGCATGCACGGGGAGAACATGCAAACTCCACACAGAGATGGCCGAGGGTGGAATTGAACTCTGAGGCCTGCGCGCTAACAACACGACCACCAAGCAGCCTATTATTATTATTGTTGTTATTATAAAATAAAAAATGCCATCATATAACATTGTACTTTTAATTCTGTACTATCTTGTGATGCAAGTGTACCTGAAGTGTCCAGGGCGTGTCCAGCCTTTCACATTTAGGAATGATGCAGGGAAAGAAAAGGATGGAGGACAATGGATCAGACTAGGCTATCTGCTTTAGTCATCACTGCCTTTTTCATTCTTTTCCATCATATTATTGCTTTTCAGCACATCATCAGGCTCACCTGCCAGCTTGAGCCACGCAGGCAGAAATCTGTGTCAGGGAGGGCCAACCAAAAAACTTGACAAGGTCTCGTAAATGCGCTGGGTTTAGTGCCAGTTTCCGTACGGCGGATCATATTGAAGCATCCAGGATTTTGTCCCCAATAAGCAACCCAAAAAGAAAAAAAAATCAGCAATAAGTGGAAAAGCAGTCACTAAATTCCCTCCCAGTATGTGACTCTGCCATGTTAAGACTGACTTTTGGTGCTCTGTTTTTTTCATTCTTCTTTTGCTAACCAATGTCCTTACTTGGAGAGCTTAGGATTTGCAAAAAGACAAATTATTTTACTACAAAAAAAATATCACGTGATAGCAGGTTTGAATTATTCATATTCATGTCTTAAATGGTTATTTACTCTTATTATGTCTACTATATTGGGTGATATGAGTGGTGTTATAGGGGTGACTATAGGGGTGTTAGTCCATGTCTAGAAGGCTCTAATAATCTTTCAACCTGTATTTAGAAGCTTGTTAACAGGTTTGCTTTGCTATAACTGAAACTATAATAATTAATCTTTGACTTCTGTCTAATTTTTAAATCACATCTCCACATTTGGCAACCCTTGACATGAGTAATATGTCGACCGACAACAGCAACAACCGCGCTAGATGCTAATGAATGCTAAGTACTACGTTAGTACTATCTCTGCCCGACTTTTGGCAAAACGGCAGATGCGTTTGACTGCAAGGACAGCACATGATAGAGTATTTCCTGTAAATTTCTAAATATAATTTCTAACTTTTATATAGAAAAGTACGTATAATTTCTCTGAAATTTGCTGAGATGAAATGAATTATGGGAAGAAATTAAAATAGGTTTTTTTATTTTAAACTCATATTGGTACTTGTTTTGTATATTTCTGACCTACATTTTGTGTGTTAAGTCGCTGTGTGATGAATTTTGTGTTCTTTGTAAAATGACCATGAGTAATGACCTCCTGCTATTTCCAATGGGTTGACAAGCTTGTCATGTGTTTTTTAGCTCATGTTTAGTTCCTGCCATTAAAGAGCGAGCTGGTCCTCACAAACAACAATATGCCTTTTTATGCCGAGCTTATATACTATAAGCTTTTTATGCAGCTTATAGTATAGTATACTTATATACTCATAGTATAGTAGCCTATTCCAGCTGTCTTCGGACGAGAGGCGGGGTACACCCTGGACTGGTCGCCAGCCAATCACAGGGCACATATAAACAAACAACCATTCACACTCACATTCATACCTATGGGTAATTTGGAATCAACAATTAACCTAGCATGTTTTTGGAATTAAAATTAAAATTAAAAAGGCATTAAAATTCTCTTCAATTGATAACGTTCTGCACGCTACACTCCCCCATGTTTTTCCACTTCCTCCTTGCTGTGTAGTGCTTTAACACATGGAAAAGAGCCATGCCCAGCTCTTATAAAATGCTCTCCTGCCACCTTGTGACCATTTTTTAAGGCTTACTAAACATGTCTTCTATTGTGTACTTGCGTCATCATCTCTTTTTGTCTCTTGTGTTGCTTGAAAAAAATGTCCATACATAAGTACGTCTTTGGTAGTGAGTGACTTAATTATATATACCGTATTTTTTGGACTATAAGTCGCACAAGGCCAAAAATGCCTAATTAGGTAAAAAAAAATGCACTGGAGTATAAGTCGCATTTTTTGCGGGTAATTTATTTTACAAAACAGACATTACGTCCTTTTGGAAGGCAAGTTCTAACAATGAAAGAACATGCTGAATACGTGTAAGATATGCTAACACAACAGTTTTTTTCATTCATAAGTCACTCTGGAGTATAAGTTGCAGGAAAATAAGTGCGACTTATAGTTCGGAAAATACAGTATTTCTTTTTCGTAAACGAAAGTTCCTTTTCGGCTGAAGTGCAGTATTAATATTTCCCCGTTGTCCATCTCTACTGAACAATGGTGGCACACTGCTTTCATCTTATCTACTTTGTCCATTTATGTAGTTCACCGGAAAGCCAAAAGTGTTCCGAAGGATTAGATTTTAGAAACAGAAGAAGGTTTTCAAGCTCTGACTTCTCCTTGGCAGTATTGGTAATCTGATTATGAACCCCCATACACCATTACACCCCTGCTTTGCAGCATTTGCTTTATGATTGTCCGCTATGTCTGCTCCTCGTGTCCAAGTTTATGCTGACAGCTGATGAAACGTCGAGGGCGGCTGACAGGTCCAAAAATCCCAGCAGCAGTACCTGGACTCCTTCTCCTTCACAGTGACGTCAATGCTGATTACTTTAACAGTTGTTGTGGTTGCTGCTCAACGTCTCAAACATCGACACTGTTAAAAACCTCACACACACACACACACACACACATTCTCCTAGGTGAACAGCATGTTCGTGCACACAGTCATTTTGATGTCCAATCCATCAAGTCATTGCAATACAAAATGTGAATACGCAAACAAATCCAAGTTATATTCGCTTCATCCTCCTATATGCTTTTCTCCATTTGTGCGTACCTGCTGTGTACTTGTTGCCATTGTACTCTATGTCTAAGTAGTGAAAGACAAATAGACACATTTCCTTGGGCTGAGATGACAGCAGATAGGATGCAAGACAAATCCACAGGCACGGAGCCAAACTGTAAAAAAGTCACTTTTTCAACACATGATGTCATATAATGACTGAATTGAATGTTGTCATTTACATCAATGGTACCCAACCTTTTTGGACCTACGGACCAACGCTCGTTCCCACAAGCCTCGAGCGATAAAATACTATTTATTTCTTATGTGGTATTTAAGCCAGGAATATCAAATTAAAAGCACAAAAGTATGAGCCCAGATTTTGTTTTTTCAGAGAAAAGATTATAACGTTACTATTTAATGTGTGAATAAAAGGGATAATTGGGATTTTTTTTTAACATGAATTGTATGACATCCCCATAAGCAGTGAAGTCCGTCAACAGCGACTCACTCCCTACTTCATGTCCTGGTCCGAGTTCTGGTCGGATTTCGGTGCTGAGGAAAGTAGTTCCAGCTAGTTGCTGGGAACAGTTAAGTAAAGAGTTTGACTTCTCAAAATAATATGCATTCAAAAGCATAATTCATTGCATCACTAAAATGCCTACGAGAAAAAATCTGCTGCACGGGTTGTCATGCAGGCCTCACAGCGAGGAGACCCGAGTTCAATTCCACCCTCGGCCATCTCTGTGTGGAGTTTTCATGTTCTCCCCGTGCATGCGTGGGTTTTCTCCGGGTACTCCGGTTTCCTCCCACATTCCAAAAACATGCTAGGTTAATTGGTGACTCCAAATTGTCCATAGGTATGAATGTGAGTGTGAATGGTTGTTTGTCTATATGTGCCCTGTGATTGGCTGGCGACCAGTCCAGGGTGTACCCTCGCCTCCCGCCTGAAGACAGCTGGAATAGACTCCAGTACCCCCTGGCTTTATTTAGAGCTTAATTTACAATACTGACATTTTGGCTGATGCTAAGCTAGTTTCTCACACTATCAGTCCCGACTCTCTCTCGTGTGAAAACCAGAAATACTTGATAGAACAAAGTTTGTTATCCTGGCTCCTTCATGTTTTTCAACGAAAAAAAAAAATTCTTTTTGGTCTCAACATCTGATTCCTCAGTTTGATTAAGACAAATAAACCTGATGAATGATGTAAAGGGGACAGCCCAGAGATGTGGACTTATTTAGGACAGCCCAGCTCATCTCAGTAGGTGACATGGAAAATAATCAACCACTACGTAATGTCGGCACTGACACAGTTGATTGAAAGTTATGCAACAGACCTAAAAAAGAATCGGGCCACAATGAAAAAACTTAACACTAGGAGGAAAAAAGTAGTCGCATTACTATAATAAAGTTACCTATGGACAATTTATTCATTCATTCATTCATTTTCTACCGCTTTTCCTCACGAGGGTCGCGGGGGGTGCTGGAGCCTATCCCAGCTGTCTTTGGGGCGAGAGGCGGGGTACACCCTGGACTGGTCGCCAGCCAATCACAGGGCACATATAGACAAACAACCATTCACACTCACATTCATACCTATGGACAATTTGGAGTCGCCAATTAACCTAGCATGTTTTTGGAATGTGGGAGGAAACCGGAATACCCGGAGAAAACCCACACACGGTGAGAACATGCAAACTCCACACAGAGATGGTCAAGGGTGGAATTGAACTCGGGTCTCCTCGCTAACCTGTGCAGCCCTGGCAACATGTTAAAAAAATTGTACTGTACATAACAAGTCCATTATTTAGATTTAGTAATGATTTGGAGTGCATGAGAAAGTGGGCATGTATCTCTCAAGTACAGTATATTGTACAGCACAAGAGCAACAGAAACAATATAAGAGTGGTGAGGAGCAAAATGCTGAATCAGCTTTAATTCCCCTGATGAGTTCACTGTGAAAAACAGCTGAGTAGTGCAACAAACTTTTAATAACAATAATGGATTAGGTTTTATATTCACAATAAAGTGAGCCCATTATTCATTCACTGCAGCCACACACTGGTAGTGTGAAAAGACAACTCCCTTGGGTATAACATTAAAATTATGACAATTATGTCCTCTCTGACCACCACCAAACATTCATTCGGATTCACTGCTGCATATTGTTACTACCATGGACACACCTTGTGGTACTAAACATGTATATTCTGCCTATATTGCTCACTTTTAAGGTAATTGCGTGAAACCTGGCAAGGATTTGTGTGTTGTTTTTAAAATGCCTTTATTTTGAAAATTAATACATGCCTACATTCTTTACCCTCACGATCCAATTTCCGTTGCGCAACAATTATGTTGCTTCTGAAGACACACTTCAGCATGAAAGACAAGAGAGATGTGAGGCATGTGGGGGGGTAGGGGGGTGTCGTCACTGTGTACAAATCCGTCTAAACAGTTTATGTGCTAGGCTGCTGTGTTTCCTCCACCGTGACCCGTGTACAGTCAGCAAATGCCCCCGCTCAAACCCCCGCCAACCTTCCGTTCCTATCAAACAAAATGTGTTTCCCGTGTGTGTGTCAAAGTACTGCAAATCACATTAGCGTGGTGTAAATCTGCTGCTTTTGCTCTGCATTTCCAATTTGGATGCAAAACGTGGTGGAATCCTGGAAATCCCAGGAAGAATGCTTTTCATACATGAAGATCTTTGACTAGTGTTTCTGCAGCAGCTCCTTAAGAAAGGAAGAGTCATATAGAGTTTCTTTGAATAGCGTTTTTGCAGAACATTCCTAAAAACAGCAGAGCACTCCTGTCATATAGTAGATCCTTACAAACTGTTGTTGCTATTTATTTATTTTGGTAATGGTTTCATTTCATTTGATCATGCATCATGTTACAATTGAGGGCATGACATAATCGAATCACAGTTCCACATGTCGAAAAGGAGTAGGAAGAAGCAAAGCTTATTAAATCCTACCCCTCCATCTGGTACTTTTACAATCAGTAACTTACATTTGTTCACTTCCTGCCTTTCTGATATCAATTTTGATTACATTTTTTTGGGGGGGGGTTATTGTGTATGAAATTATTAAAAATAAAAAAATTCAATTTTTCCAATTTTGGTATTATGTATGAACTTATTATTATTATTAAAATTACCTCAAATTAATTAATTGTAGCACAATAGCACAAACACACGCCAGGTGATGTAAATTTTAAATTTTAAATTTTAAATTTTAAATTTTAAATTTTAAATTTTAAATTTTAAATTTTAAATTTTAAATTTTAAATTTTAAATTTTAAATTTTAAATTTTCATTTACATCACCTGACATGTGTTTGTGCTATTGTTTAATTGTGCTACAATTAATTAATTTGAGGTAATTTTAATAATAATAATAATTTCATACATAATGCAAACAAAATGAAAAAGTGGAATTTTTTTATAATTTCATACACAATACACCCCCCCAAAAATACATAATACATAAATACATAAATACATAAATTTAAAATTTAAATTTAAAATTTAAAATTTAAATTTAAAATTTAAAATTTAAATTTAAAATTTAAAATTTAAATTTAAAATTTAAATTTAAAATTTAAATTTAAATTTAAATTTAAATTTAAATTTAAATTTAAATTTAAATTTAAATTTAAATTTAAATTTAAATTTAAATTTAAAATTTAAATTTAAATTTAAAATTTAAATTTAAATTTAAAATTTAAAATTTAAATTTAAAATTTAAAATTTAAAATTTAAAATTTAAAATTTAAAATTTAAAATTTAAAATTTAAAATTTAAAATTTAAAATTTAAAATTTATGTATTTATGTATTATGTTCTCTGTACAGGGTCTCCTTGAAACAGTCCGGTTCAAGTTTAGAGTGATGATCATGTCCATCGCGTCATCACTAATCACTGGAAGTAGGGAGATAAAAAAAAAGTCAATGTAAAATGTCACCCTTAAAAAAGGTCCTAGTTCAAGATGCGGCTTTTGTTGTTGGCCACCACGCTGAACAAATATGCACGTTAGCGCTCAATAAATGCCAACAAACCTTACTTTTATGCATTCTTACAGTATCAGCATGCATTTTTGCAGTAGGTTCTTACAAACATCAGACCACTGTCAAGTAGAGGATCTTTGACGGTCCTGTCTGAGGGTATCGTTCCTTAAAAACAGCACAAATGCATTCATGCTGTACGACACAATAGCCGACTGTTTAATGACACACCTCATTGAGTTCCTCTTGGATATTGTTGTAAAAACATCCAGCACTGTCCAGAAAAGTCAGTGAGTTATCTCCCAAGGTCTTCACACGGTGGACTAGATATCATGCAGCATGTGGGAGGTGTTCTCCATGGCCCAGCACCGTAATGACCATGTTAGTGCTTGATTGTGTTTAATTTGATACATTTTATCCAGCAGCCATCGTTACATAAGACCAGCAACAGGGAGCTGCCTTGAAGGTCATGTGGAGAAATGTGCTGCAGGTGTTAAAAAGCAACTATTCCCTTCCTGACAGAAAGCAGCCAGCATCTAATTAGCCCTGGAAAAAAAAGGGAAGTTCTCAACTCTCGCTTTTTCTCTTTTTTATGATTCCTCACTGTGTTTCCCATTAAAATAGTTTCCAGTAAGAATACATTGAAAAGCTTCAGGTAATACCTGCTGGAACTCCAGGCACCACTTCTGCTATTGTTCTTCACAGAAAGACACTTTAGCCCTGCTTTGTCCACCGTGACGGATCAGTTTACATGCGGGGTGAAAGTCAAACAACAAAAAGACTGATTGGCTGTGACGAGGTCTCTCATGTGTATTTTGACTAATACAGATATCATCAAGGTCGGATAATCATTAGACAAATGGTCAATGACTTAAGGACAATTAGTGGCTCACTCCAACGACATTTTTCTTGATTGCAGACGTTTTTTTTTCTACCGATCTTTTGCAGACATGTGCTTATCATTCCCCTAACGGTGTGTACCAAATTTGATGGTGATTTGGCTAAACACGCTAAAGTTACAGTGAGTGTATTGCACAAGCGCATTGAGCTGTGTGAGAAATTTCAAGTCAGTTTGACTCATGAGGTTAAATAACAGCGCCACCAGAAAAATAATAGCACAGTCATTTACGCAAAAAGAGGCGATGATTCAACTATCCACTGATGCATTTCACTTCAGAGCAACTTTAAGACATAAAAACAGCCACAAGGTGGCAGAAGTGAATTTGATAAGAGCTCGACCGGAATCATGTGAGCAGAAAAATCAAACATCAAATCAAACAAATCATAGAAATAGGCGTGTCCAGTGATGCCGCCCCCAACAGGAAATTAGGGATCTAATAAAGTTATAAACAAAGGTGAAATGACAAATCAAACCAGATATAATAATTAATATTATAATTAAAGTCACTACTAATTATGAATGGAATAAACTTTAAATTTATTGTAATGAACTTAAAATATTAAGTAAAATAATTTTTAAAAATCATTGACATTACAAACAATTACGAGTTGAATAAACTTGAAATTTATTGTAATGAACTTAAAATATTAAGTAAAATAATTTTTAAAAATCATTGACATTACAAACAATTATGAGTTGAATAAACTTGACATTTATTGTAATTTACTTAAAATATTAAGTAAAATAATTTTAAAAAATCATTGACATTACAAACAATTATGAGTTGAATAAACTTGAAATTTATTGTAATGAACTTAAAATATTAAATAAAATATTTTTTTAAAAATCATTGACATTACAAACAATTATGAGTTGAATAAACTTGAAATTTATTGTAATGAACTTAAAATATTAAGTAAAATAATTTTTAAAAATCATTGACATTACAAACAATTATGAGTTGAATAAACTTGAAATTTATTGTAATGAACTTAAAATATTAAATAAAATAATTTTTAAAAAATCATTGACATTACAAACAATTATGAGTTGAATAAACTTGACATTTATTGTAATTTACTTAAAATATTAAGTAAAGTAATTTTTAAAAATCATTGACATTACAAACAATTATGAGTTGAATAAACTTGAAATTTATTGTAATGAACTTAAAATATTAAATGAAATAATTTTTAAAAAATCATTGACATTACAAACAATTATGAATTGAATAAACTTGACATTTATTGTAATTTACTTAAAATATTAAGTAAAATAATTTTTAAAAATCATTGACATTACAAACAATTATGAGTTGAATAAACTTGAAATTTATTGTAATTTACTTAAAATATTAAGTAAAATATTTTTTAAAAATCATTGACATTACAAACAATTATGAGTTGAATAAACTTGAAATTTATTGTAATGAACTTAAGGTATTAAGTTAAATAATTATACAAAACAATTGACTTTACAAACAATTGTAAGTTAAATCAACTTGATGTTTATTCTAATGAACTTAATATATTAAATTTAATGGTGGTGCAAAGCAATTTATGTTTGTGAATTATTTTAAGTTAAATTAACTTGGCTTTTAGTGCATTGTACTTAAAATACCAAGTTCAGTACCTTTAAGGTCTTTCATTTGAACTCACTTAAGTTTCCTTCATTTCATTACTTACATTTTTTAGGGCAACCGGTTTCCTCAATTTTTTTAAGTAAATTCAACTTATCCGGGTACTTTTCGCTTTGAGTTGGACCTTCTGGAACCGATTAATGACACTAACCAAGGTTCCACTGTACAGCTTTTATACTCATTAGAAGATTTAATGCCAGATATGTAAAGTTTGGTGTGACATCTGAAACTTACATTTCTGTTAAAATACGACACCTCGACTATCGTAATGTTGATCCAGCAGGCCACTGTACACTCCTCTTTTTTTTACCCACAAAGGCAGCCTCACACCGGGGGCTGTGCAGACTGCTCCATCAGCCTTTGGCCATAAAATCTTATATCTTTTACTTCCATGTATTAGACTCGGTATGGTCGACTTCTGTCTTATTAATGGGACCGTGCAATAGTTCATTATTCATAGACCTATTATGCATTTTAAATTATTGTGTGCATAAATTATTATTTAGCTTTTTTTTTGTTTGTGGACTTTTTATTTTATTGTAGAATGTTAACCCAATAAATGCTGCTGAGACTAGCGGTTATAGCGAGGTGTCAAGTTAGTAGTTCTTTGTGTTAGCAGCTACAGCAACAATATCGCTGTAGTCAGTTATGTAAATGGAACACTGTTGCTGTTTTTTGGGGTTTTTTTGTGAGGTCAAAATTTTTATTTCCCCTTTAAGACTGATTTTCGTAAATATTGGAGCACTTTTGACATCTTTTCACTGAAGTTTTGGTTCCTGGCGGGTTTGTGCATGCAGCCGTTGAAAGTAGTCCAGATCACCAGAACATCAACACAATTTGCAGCCATCAAGAGAATACGGTGAAAAAACAGCTTGTAAATAAACATCAGGACATTTTTTTTAATGTCCACAGCAATGCTGGACACAGTTTAGCCTATTCTCATCTTCCCAAATCTCCCTCAGAGGACAATTCAGATTAGAAATGATGCACAACATCTTATACTTCTGTCCTTTAGCCGTGCTAGCTGCCAAAGGGGCTTTACTCTTGTCGCTTACGAGGCCCGGCGGCTTTGTGAGGATGATTTATATGTCGCAGATGTCTTTCCTGTTGAGATGCTTGGTGTGTGCGATGCTAGTAAGACAGCTTCCCAACAAATTCAGCAGGGGAAAAACACTCAAGGGCCAATGATGGCACAGTTAATGTCAAAGAAGGTCTGATAAAGAAAGCCATGATGAGTCAGAGAGGGACTCCACCTTGTCTCAGTGACTCATGTCCTCATAAGATAGAAGACAACATTGCAGCCAATGGACATCAATTATCAGTTGGGATTGTCCTCCTGTGACCCTACGTCCACATGTTTGGACATTATATCTGGGATTAAGAAAAAAAACAGACTGCAGCTCTCCCCACGATAACACACAAAGGTTGGTTCTTTGAAACATCGTTGCCTTCACGCTGCGAGAACTGCGTTAAACCAAATACAAACAGTACATGTCACAAAATAATCTCATCATATCAAACATATGCAAATGAAGCTTAACAACGTTAAAGATTAATTAACAACTTGTAAAAATATACCTTGTTGGCTGCTGGTCCATGTAAACAACGTGCTGTGCCTTCACAACTTCCTCCTCTAGTCCTTCAGTTAATACTGTCGTAGCCACTTAGCAGCACAAAACAAGAAACTTTAGTTCCGCCATAAAAACAATGAAAACATACACAATAAATTCATTAACCTGTAACTTATTTATTAGCTCATTATAATAATTTAACACATTTTAACCTGTTTTTTAACCTTCAATGAAATAAATAATTTATTAACTAAATTAATTAACTGATTCAAGAATTATGCTTAGTGCATTTCTGTAACAGATTTAAAAAGTTCATGTTTTACCAATCCATATTGTCACTGCCTTATCAAATATAAAATAGTGCTGTGAAGAGATTAAAAAATTGTGAGATTAATTAATCTGTAATTAATTAACTTTTTTAAAATCTCACCTAAAAATGCTGAAAAAATCCCTCGGCTTGAGGCATTTTCATTTAAATGACATTTAAATTCAATTATCATTCAATTATCAAAATACTATATAAAATACTATGTAGTAAACATACTATGTTTATCCGCCTGTAGTTCATCGCTATCCACTTGGCAAGAACATTCGTCAGCCTGCTCATAGGAAGGGTATTTTCCTCGTCATATCATCATATGCTAACGTTTTTGCTAATGTTAGCTGTGGCTGCACTTGCGACTCAATTGCCAAATTTTCAGTAAGAAAAGTAGCTATTGGCTGTCCAAGAAGTCGCTACAATTCACATAATGACGTCATCGTCTATTTGCATATAATTTGCATACGTCGATGTAAAATGCTGTAGAGAAAAAGCATAATCTCCTAGCATAGAAATAAAAAGTGAGTAAGAAAACACATTAATTACATTTAAAATGACAAATAAAATTGATTATTGGTTTGTAAATGAAAAATAATAAACATAAAATAATAATATAATATTTTATCTCAGAGTTCTCCCATTACAAGTTGGAAATTGAACGTCACAAAAAAGTATTTATTTTTGAGAAAATATGTCATCAAAGGGGGGGGGGGTTAATCTACCGATTTTTTGTCCAACCTGTCATATTTTTTTGTAATTGTTTGTCTGAATTTCTGAGTAATATCTTCCAATCACAGCAATTAAAAGCCCAGTTGCTGGATGTGCTGACATGTTTGAGCAGCTAGTGTTTTTTGGGAGGTTCAGTCATGTGCTGGCATCATGGAGGCTTTTGGACGGTTCTCCACAAGAGCTGTCTAGTTTTGACATTTTTTTTCTCTTAAATGAAGCAAGCTACCGACCAGGCAGCTGCTAGATAACAATTTAGGAACACGTGAAACCCAGCAGGAGGTTGTTTTCGTGTCTATCTCTATCTATCTCCAGTCAAAACCCTGGACTGGATTCAGACTAGTTTGACAGCAACGGCGAGTACATCAGCAAGTTAGATCTTGGAGTGGTCTATGGTGGTGATTGTTATGTTTGACAAAACCAACAAAGACTGATAACTTCTGATGGTGGAGCGGTGATGTCATTTCATAGAGCATGCAGCGTACAGAAAGGGGGAAAGATGGTTACATAATAGTCTGCTCCGTTAATAAGAACAGTGTTCAAGGTTGTAGAGGACAGGACTAATATGGACACAAGTCAAAGAGGCTTATGGAATAACAGCTATAATAATAATAATAATAGTAATTGCTCCCGCCTTATTACTCTCCTGCATTTTAAAACATCAGCAGCCATCATGTCATAAAATTCAGGCTGCATTTGAACACAAATGTTTTTCCCACAGCACATCATGGAAATGAAGATAATCCCTTGCAGGTTCGCCATCGTAAAAGCATCATGAAAGGTGCAGGTAATATATTCAGTAACTCTTTATGACAGTCATACTAGTGTAAAAAAAACAGTAAGCCCGCTAAACTAAAAACAAACATAAACAATACAATGCTGTGAGATGACAAATGAAGGCGGACCAAAGGTCACCTCACGCAAATGTAAAAAGAAGCTAACCACTGTGAAAACAAGCAGTGTAACTTAATCAATGCAGGCTATTTTTCAAAAGCCGTCCCTCTTTCCTTTTGGATGATTTTGACTGATTTTGATTAAAAAAGAGAAAAGAAAGGCTTATTGAGAAAAGATATATTTCAAGCTTAATATTTAGCCAAAATGTCTAAACAACGATGCCACAACATAATAACACAAAAAAATAGTAGTTTTACATGAAAATGTTTTTTTAACAAATATAACTATATATAAATATATATATACAAATATAACTATCGTATTTTCCGGACTATAAGTCGCACTTTTTTTCATAGGTTGGCTGTTCCTGCAACTTATACTCCAGAGTGACTTATAAATGAAAAAACTGTTTATTTTACATAAACACTGGACACCTTTTCTGTTCATGTTTATTTTTTGTGTAGCTGAATAAGCATTGTGTTAGCATATCTTACACCTGTTCAGCCTGTTCTCTATTATTTTATTGTTAGTACTTGCCTTCTAAGAGGATGTAATGTCTGTTTTGGTCAAGTAGTTTGTCAAATAAATTTATACTTATACTCCAGTGCAACTTATGTATGTTTTTTTCTACCGAATTAAGCATTTTTGGCCTTGTGCGACTTATAGTCCAGAAAATAAGGTAGTGTGTAGGTAAGGTAGTGTGTGCATGCGTGCG
Organism: Doryrhamphus excisus; assembly: GCF_037039965.1. Taxonomy (NCBI): domain Eukaryota; kingdom Metazoa; phylum Chordata; class Actinopteri; order Syngnathiformes; family Syngnathidae; genus Doryrhamphus; species Doryrhamphus excisus. The sequence continues at coordinate 15,648,196 of NC_136368.1, read as the reverse complement.
CGCACACATGCATTAAAATTTCCCTTCGAAATGCCTTTTCACTTCAGGCAGAGGTCTTATAAAATGCATTTCTGCCACCTTATGGTTGCTTTTTCTACTTAAAACTGCATCAAACATGCCCTCTTCCATTGTAGACCTCTTTGTGTCTAGCGCAAAAACAACTTAAAAGCCTTATAAATACGTCTTTGGTAACAAATGACTTAATGACATGTCACAAAGGTAGATTGTGGGGTTAGACATAATAATGTCATACAACTGTAAAAATAAGTTAACCTCTGCTAATCATAAGACGCAAAAGCACTTCATTAATGACAAAGTACAAGGCAGGCCATGTTGCTGATGCGCCTCTTACGTCTCATTTTCAACATGAACTGCCATGCAAGTGCAATGAGGTTTAACATTAAAACGTATAAACAACAAAAAAGTTTCATGACATTTTGAAACATTCTTAATTGTCACTCAAGTGTAAAAAGAATCGAACCACTGCTACTTATCAGAGGCAAAAACAGTAAAACAGTAAGACGTAATGAAAAAGTGCCTTTCCCTTCATGTGGTTCATTCATTTTTTAACATTCTTAATTGTCTTCCAAGTGTAAAAAGAAGTTAACCACCACTACTTATAAAACCTGGAGTGTCAAACTCAGTCACACAGGAAGCCAAAACTCAAAAGTGACTTTAGGTTGGGGGCCAAACAAGACTACCGTGTGAACATTTGGCCAAAGCATCTCCGCACCTTTAGTGTAGTCTGAGACGCTGTTACATAACATGGAGCAGGAACAGACGGGTCAAACCCACATTGTGCTTCCTCCTTCTGCTCCTCACGGGACAAGGTGATTTCTGGGCCTCACAGACGCAATAAAAGAGCATCTGAGAATCATTGCAAGGAGTGGACGTAGCCACCATGACATCACCCACAGCTTTGTGTGCTTTGGCACCTGCGTGCAGAGACCTCCAGTATTATTCTTATTTTATATTTAATGTCCATGAAGGGCTATGCTAGCGCTAGTCAAAGAGGAGCGCGCTGATGTTTTTGACAGTACAATAAGCAGCTATGGCTCTTCTATGGTGCCTAGGGACCCCGTCCTTGGCTGACCACTGGACACCATCGAGAAGGATTGACTGACACCCATAATGACCGATTCTTCTCACCACCTGCATGACACAGTGGAGGCCCTCAGCAGCTCCTTACATTAGCAGGGCAGGGAGGAGTGCTCCCACACGTCATTCCGACATAAATCTTTATAACGCCTCACTGTAAATAATCTGTATAAAAAGGAAAGTTGTTGCTGCATTCATTCATTTTCTACTGCTTATCCTCACAAGGGTCGCGTGCATGCTGGAGCCTATCCCAGCTGTCTTCAAGCGAAAGGTGGGGTACACCCTGGACTGGTCGCCAGCCAATCACAAGGCACATATAGACAAACAACCATTCACACTCACATTCATACCTATGGACAATTTGGAGTCGCCAATTAACCTAGCATTGGGATAGGCTCCAGCACCCCCCGTGACCCTCGTGAGGAAAAAGCGGTAGAAAATGAATCAATGAATGAATTAACCTAGCATGTTTTTGGAATGTTTTTGGAAAACTCCAAACGCCACACAGAGATGGATGAGGGTGGAATCGAACCCATGTCAAATGTCAAAGTACCCACCCCTAATCACAGGAGTGCTCTGCTTTTTTGGTCCCTGCTTCAAAAACACTAGTTTGTTGGGGCGTTTTTTGCTAACTTTCAGTGTGTATTTACATAAGTGAGGGGCTTATAGAATACAGGGTATGCTGGAGCCTATCCCAGCTGTCTTCAAGCAAGAGGCAGGGTACACCCTGGACTGGTCGCCAGCCAATCACAGGGCACATATAGACAAACAACCATTCACACTCACATTCATACCTACGGACAATTTGGAGTCGCCAATTAACCTAGCATGTTTTTGGAATGTGGGAGGAAACCGGAGTACCTGGAGAAAATGCCACACAGAGATGCACGAGGGTGGAATCGAACCCATGTCAAATGTCAAAGTACCCACCTCTAATCACAGGAGTGCTCTGCGTTTTTAGGTCCCTGCTTCAAAAACACTAGTTTGTTGGGGTGTTTTTTTGCTAACTTTGAGTGTATATTTACATAAGTGAGGGGCTTATAGAATACAGGGTATGCTGGAGCCTATCCCAGCTGTCTTCAAGCAAGAGGCAGGGTACACCCTTGGTGTAACCCACGTCTTGCCACCACCCTAATCAGGAGCAGCCATATGACTTGGTCAGCTGACGGTAGGTCCCCTCCTGATTGGCTGTCTGTGCTGCAAGGAAGCACTAAAGGGCCAGCAGGTGCAGGTAATCAGCGGCTCCTGCTTGTGGTTGATCAACAAGCTGCATGCTCACAACCCTGTTTGATATCCATACCTACAGAATGCAACTTTGCGGTGAGCCTTTCCATTTCACCGGCCATGTCTGCGGCCGCTACATCTGTATGTATATATTTCAACTGCTAAACTCATTGCTAGACAGTAAAGTGGGATGAATACCACAAGTGAACTTTTACTGAGATTAATAGGATGGCCATCTTGAATTGGATGTATAAGAGTTGGATTATTTACCGGTAAATTTTGTAAAGTGGACTGACATGTTGACACCTGTTTCTGGCCGGTGCAGGTCAGGTTTTTTTTTTTAGGCGGCTTTGGTCCTACTCCCAGCAAAGGAAGCCTCGGCAGCAAACGGGTAGGACTGTCTTTCCTTTTGACTCAGTGGACTCAAGGATCGAGGATCTAGAGTGGCGTTCCTAAAGCCACCATCATCACAGAGACTTGTAAAACTACTATACCAGCTACTTGACCAATATTGCTGTGATCCTTTTTTTGTGGAAATTTACTTTTGTTTGTTTTTGTTTTGTTTGTCATTTTGTTCACAATATGATTTCACTGCAAGCACCTGTTTGTGTGTCTCATTCACACCAGTTCAGACTCCAAAGAACCATTCTTCATATAGACAAACAACCATTCACACTCACATTCATACCTATGGACAATTTGGAGTCGCCAATTAACGTAGCATGTTTTTGGAATGTGGGAAGAAACCCGGAGAAAACTCCAAACGCCACACAGAGATGCACGAGGGTGGAATCGAACCCACGTCAAATTACCCACCCCTAATCACAGGAGTGCTCTGCGTTTTTAGGTCCCTGCTTCAAAAACACTAGTTTGTTGAGGCGTTTTTTGCTAACTTTCGGTGTGTATTTACATAAGTGAGGGGCTTATAGAATACAATACATAAAACATGGGACAAGTAACAATGGTGTACATGAAAAAGGGAGCGAGGGTTGTGCGTTGTCGGCAGATGTGTCACTAAATGATGAAAAAAAAAAAACAAGATAGTGATCAATAATAGTAATCATGATTGTTATGACACACTAAAATCAACATTTTCAGCACTGACAGCGGTTTGTTTGCTAGTTTTGACCCTGCTTGTTGAGTATAAAGTGTCCATTATCTGACTGGAATCTTTCCCAACTAATGTCCCAACTCTAAAAGAACCCCTTCTTAATAATATCTGAAATACATACAACCAACAATAAAACCTAATTTTCGGGTGAATTTCCACTCGCAGTGACAGGTTTTCACCACTGAGGAAGAGCGGGAATTATTTGTAACGCTAATATAAATGAAATCTAAAAGATGAAACACTCTTAATGCTCTCTTGCTAACACACATGCTAACAATCTTAAAGTAACCATTCAGACTTACTTATTTGTTTAAGATACACAAAGCAACAACTTGTCGCTGTGTCCTTCGTGCTGCGGTCTCCTCGCACTGTGAGGCATTCAGACGCACTCGTAATTTTCAGTGTTAGGCGCTAATTGTTTTTCATTTGTTTTCACGTACCCCTAAATGACAGTAGCGCTGTGATGTTTTTAAGGATGAACTGTATGGCTTGAGTTGTATGCTTTTTAGGAATCTGCCTTCAAAATGAGTTAGTCTGTCCCAAGTTTTGAAGTGAACATGTGTCTGATGTCGTTTAAGGTCCAGATTGGAAAGGACTGTTATATACCGTTGGGAGGACAAAAGTCAATTGTTGAAATATGTGTATGGAAACGTGATCTGCTGCATATGGATTGGATGCACTTGGAATAAGCCAAGTGGTGCGAAACGTGGCCGCCCTGATTGTGAAGTATGATGAAGCGTCCATTGTTGCAGATTAGCAGTGCTTCTCTTTTGGGAGGCGCTCAGCCAAACACCGACTTAAAGCGAACCGCGCTGATATTTGTGGGAGGCTGCAGGCCAGCAGTAAGTTACTCCTGACAGTCGTATGGGAACCAGATGGTCTTTTGCCCAAACAAATCCCCCAAAGTCTATGTAATCAAGAGCCTGCGCTTTACACACGGAGCTGTCAAATGACAATAAACAACCCCGTCTTGTATGCGTTAGCACGCGTATTACAACACGATGCATCAATGCTAGCATGTAGTAAAGAATGTCTACTTTCGAGGCTGCGCTATGGCAGGGTGTCCACATTCATTCATTCATTCATTTTCTACCGCTTTTTCCTCACGAGGGTCGTGGGGGTGCTGGAGCCTATCCCAGCTGTTTTCGGGCGAGAGGCGTGGTACACCCTGGACTGGTCGCCAGCCAATCACAGGGTACATATAGACAAACAACCATTCACACTCACATTCATACCTATGGACAATTTGGAGTCGCCAATTAACCTAGCATGTTTTTGGAATGTGGGAGGAAACCGGAGTACCCGGAGAACATGCAAACTCCACACAGAGATGGCAGAGGGTGGAATCGAACTCGGGTCTCCTTGCTGTGAGGCCTGCGTACTAACCAGATGGCCGCCGTGCAGCCCATTATCCATCCATCCATTCATTTTCTGTACCGCTTATCCTCACAAGGGTCGCGGGGGTGCTGGAGCCTATCCCAGCTGTCTTCGGGCGAGAGGCGGGGTACACCCTGGACTGGTCGCCAGCCAATCACAGGGCACATATAGGCAAACAACCATTCACACTCACATTCATACCTATGGACAATTTGGAGTCGCCAATTAACCTAGCATGTTTTTGGAATGTGGGAGGAAACCGGAGTACTCATGCATGCACGGGGAGAACATGCAAACTCCACACAGAGATGGCCGAGGGTGGAATTGAACTTGGGTCTCCTAGCTGTGAGGCCCTACAATATATATATATACTGTAGCATATTATTATTGCATTTCAAATGTGTATCCTTACATTATGGATTTTTGCTTTTAGAATGACCTACAGGGTATTCATTCATTCATTCATTTTCTACTGCTTATACTCATGAGGGTTGCAGGGGTGCTGGAGCCTATCCCAGCTGTCTTCAGGCGAGACGCGGGGTACACCCTGGACTGGTTGCCAGCCAATCACAGGGCACATATAGGCAAACAACCATTCACACTCACATTCATACCTATGGACAATTTGGAGTCGCCAATTAACCTAGCATGTTTTTGGAATGTGGGAGGAAACCGGAGTACTCATGCATGCACAGGGAGAACATGCAAACTCCACACAGAGATGGCCGAGGGTGGAATTGAACTTGGGTCTCCTAGCTGTGAGGCCATACAATATATAACCGTAACATATTATTATTATTGCATTTCAAGTTCTTATCCTTACATTATGGATTTGAAACCCTGCATGACGCACAAAGCCCCCGGGCCGGACTTTGGGTTCCCCTGATCTGTGCTAGCGTGCATGTGTGCGCATGCACCAGGTGGATTATGGAATGTTGTGGAAAGTTGTAAAGGCCCCATTTGGAGAAAAGCCACTTCATGCGACTGTGGCATTTTTGAAAAGCGTCTTACATTTTTTCCAGTGTGTCCGCTGCAAGTCACCTGCTTCCAATTAGACCTGGATGTCTCCTTAATGACATCCAGACCGGGCCTCTCAATCATGTCAAGGACCAGAAGCAAAACGCCAAAAAAAGAAAAGACACAATATACCTTAAATGGTGGAATGGTTTCAAATCTTTACAGCTTTGTCAAGTGCCAAAAAATGATTAATTTTTTTTTTGCGTTTGACCTCAATTGACCTTTTTTCACAAAAAGCTCCATCTTCAGTGTGTGCTCATCAGCCTAAAAAACCCTAAATCATCTTCATTTTCCATTTCATTATCATTTTATTTCATTCATCCATTGAAGAAAAAAAAACACAATCATTGTCCAATGTTGAATAAATGAAAGGAACAGAAGAAGATGGCTTACGGCTCGTTTTTAGTGGCTTTTGGTCTGCATCTGGCACCCTTTGTACAAACGGTTGTGTTTGTTGAGGGCCACAATGCATGCCAATTCAGTGCTATTTTCCAAACAATATACACATATGTTTATATCATATCTTTTATAAATATGTATAAAATGTTTGGGGTGTTGGGTCTTTGGAGCTTCCGGTGTGTTTTTATGGATTTGGGCGTGGGGTCACTAAATCCTGTCACAGGATGCACGTGTGCGCTTTATTTACAGTATGCGCTCATAAATCATTTCATAAGAATCTCCTAAATCATGAGAGTTTTATAGAGCAGTTAACTAGAGTGTGCAAAGACAAGAGGAGATGGGGGAGGGGGGGTGGGGGGTGGAGTCGCTGCAGGCTTATTGAGATGTCCACTCCATCTCCAACAGGCTCAAAGCTGTAATTACTGTCAGTGGAGCACAACCACAAAATCCACATCATCCTTTATGATGCTGCATATTTTGTGTAGGCCCGCCTGTTGCCATGGATACATCGCTCTCCATTTTGAAATCTCAAAGCTGCCCCTTTTTTGAGCGCTTGTCAATGGCTGAATGAAAAATGGACGTTGGGAGATTGATGAGGCCTTCAGTCAAGTTGATGTATGCTTCTAATCCTGCGGTCGCACTCCAATTGGAGTCCTCGCTGGGAGCGCCAGGAAGATTTAACTTAGCTCATCCACTTCCCAAACAGACCTCCGTTCTCACTGAAATCTTTTATACCTAAAACAAGCCACAGTGACTGACCAATGACAAAGCAGAATACAACAGATCATTTAGATGGGTGTAGAGATACAGATACAGGTGTACTGCTCATCTCTAATTTCTAAAGCTTTGGGACTCCAGCAAACCACAGGGGGAGACATTATCCACAAATGGAGAAAACATGGAACAGTGGTTAACCGTCCAGTTAATATTTTTCATCAAATTAATCACAGGTTTCAAATTAATCACCATTTTCAATTGTTGGAAATATGAGTTTTTTTGTACCGAATATATACCCATTATTGTAATGGGAGGGATTATAGAATTTTACAAATAATTAAAAAACTGGAGAGAGAGATTATTTATTCATTCATTCATTCATTTTCTACCGCTTATCCTCACGAGGGTCGCGGGGGTGCTGGAGCCTATCCCAGCTGTCTTCAGGCGAGAGGCGGGGTACACCCTGGACTGGTCGCCAGCCAATCACAGGGCACATATAGACAAACAACCATTCACACTCACATTCATACCTATGGACAATTTGGAGTCGCCAATTAACCTAGCATGTTTTTGGAATGTGGGAGGAAACCGGAGTACCCGGAGAAAACCCACGCATGCACGGGGAGAACATGCAAACTCCACACAGAGATGGCAGAGAGTGGAATTGAACTTGGGTCTCCTAGCTGTGAGGCCTGTGTTCGAACCACTCGATCACCGTGCAGCCCATCATCGTACTCATACTAGTAAATATTTTACTCACGTTCCTCTAAAGGTGAGTGTGTGAGAAATTTCAAGTCAATCTGACTTATAGAATGAAACTTTGGGCTTTAACAACAGTGGCACTATGTGGTATATGTGTCCGGGTCTTACAGAGATTATATTAGATTATGATTGGCTGGTTAGGTAGTTAGCATTTTAAAAATTCCTGTTTGTGTGGAATTCATTGTGCGTTAAAACCAAAACAATGCGCACTACTTGGTTTCAACCAAAAGAGGCACTGTTGAGCCAGATTGCTTGCCAACAGGGTCATGTGCCACACGTGTGCGTGCATGCATGCATGTGACGTACACCGATTAGCATCACAGTCACGGTCGCAGGTGCGGCGTTAAATCCGCATTTGTGAGGCTAAGCTTCTTGTGGGATTCAGGCGCTAATCACCTAGCAAGGATGGATACGGCCAAAGAGTAACATAGAAAGTCTGATCTTGTACAAATCATTTTATTCCACGCATGACATGACATTTGAACAGCTGCACAGTATGGAAACACGTGGTGAGAGAGTATAAAAAAAAAAGTATGTGGCTATATAATAGAAGATCAGTGATATGCATCTTAAAGTAGTACTAATATTCAAATAAATATATTTACATGACAAAGCCTGCGCTTAGTAGACATTTCATGTTGAAAGAAACTCCTATTAAATGTGCAGTGGAACCTCTAAATCTGGTCGATTTATTGGGATTGAAACAGATTCCAAAGGAAATTATTATCAGCATATATTTATACAAGTGGAAATATGTGTGTGTGCTATATACAGTGAAGAAAATAAGTATTTGAACACCCTGCTATTTTGCTATTTCTCCCACTTAGAAATCATGGAGGGGTCTGAAATTTTCATCGTAGGTGCATGTCCACTGTGAGAGAGATAAACTAAAAAGAAAAATCCAGAAATCACAATGCATGATTTTTTAACAATTTATTTGTGTGATACAGCTGCAAATAAGTATTTGAACACCTGTGTATCATCTAGAATTCTGACCCTGAAAGACCTGTTAGTCTGCCCATTAGAAGTCCACCTGCACTCCATGTATCATCCTGAATCAGATGCACCTGTTTGAGGTCGTTAGCTGCATAAAGACACCTGTCCACCCCATACAATCAGTAAGACTTTAACTTGTAACATGGCGAAGACCAAAGAGCTGTCCAAAGACACCAGAGACAAAATTGTACACCTCCACAAGGCTGGAAAGGGCTACGGAGCAATTACCAAGCAGCTTGGTGAAAAAAGGTCCACTGTTGGAGCTATCATTAGAAAATGGAAGAAGCTAAACATGACGGTCAATCTCAATCGGAGTGGAGCCCCATGCAAGATATCACCTCGTGGGGTCTCAATGATTCTAAGAAAGGTGAGGAATCAGCCCAGAACTACACGACAGGACTTGGTCAATGACCTGAAAAGAGCTGGGACCACCGTTTCCAAGGTTACTGTAGGTAATACACTAAGACGTCATGATGTGAAATCATGCATGGCACGAAAGGTTCCCCTGCTTAAACCAGCACATGTCAAGGCCCGTCTTAAGTTTGCATATGACCATTTGGATGATACAGAGGAGTCATGGGAGAAAGTTTTATGGTCAGATGAGACCAAAATAGAACTTTTTGGTCATAATTCCAATAAGCGTGTTTGGAGGAAGAAGAATGAAGAGTACAATCCGAAGAACACCATCCCTACTGTGAAGCATGGGGGTGGTAGCATCATGCTTTGGGGGTGTTTTTCTGCACATGGGACAGGACGAGTGCACTGCATTAAAGAGAGGATGACTGGGGCCGTGTATTGTGAGATTTTGGGGAACAACCTCCTTCCCTCTGTCAGAGCATTGAAGATGGGTCGTGGCTGGGTCTTCCAACACGACAACGACCCGAAGCACACAGCCAGGAAAACCAAGGAGTGGCTCCGTAAGAAGCATATCAAGGTTCTAGCATGGCCCAGCCAGTCTCCAGACCTGAACCCAATCGAAAATCTTTGGAGGGAGCTCAAACTCTGTGTTTCTCAGCGACAGCCCAGAAACCTGACTGATCTAGAGAAGATCTGTGTGGAGGAGTGGGCCAAGATCCCTCCTGCAGTGTGTGCAAACCTGGTGAAAACCTACAGGAAACGTTTGACCTCTGTAATAGCAAACAAAGGCTACTGTACCAAATATTAACATTCATTTTCTCAGGTGTTCAAATACTTATTAGCAGCTGTATCACACAAATAAATTGTTAAAAAATCATGCATTGTGATTTCTGGATTTTTCTTTTTAGTTTATCTCTCTCACAGTGGACATGCACCTACGATGAAAATTTCAGACCCCTCCATGATTTCTAAGTGGGAGAAATAGCAAAATAGCAGGGTGTTCAAATACTTATTTTCTTCACTGTATATTTATTATTAGGTCTTTCTATATAATAATATATATATATATATATATATTAGGGCTGTCAACCGATTAAAATATTTAATTGCGATTAATCAAATTTGTCCGCAGTTAACTCAATTAATCGCACCTAATCAAAGATAGAAGCGGTAAATGATTGGATGTGCAACTGCAATGATGATTACATCAAATTGCATGTAAAATTGGCCATTATTTAAAACAACACAGTCAGCAAGCATATTTTTGGATTACCATTTTTCTTTATTATTAGCATATTAGCTCATAGACAAAAAGGTGCTCACCATCACACACTGAGCACATCTCATTTGTCACACAAGTGTAAAAAGAAGTTAACCAGATTATTAATAGTTGACGCAACATTGATAAAACAAGAATATTGTGTAGTCATTGTACACCATAGGTTGTCGCTTTACAAACCTTTGTGTGTTTTAGGATTCTTAACTGTGACAAATGTAAAAAAAAAAAAAAAAAGTTAACCCCTGTTAATTGTTCTGTCAATTGGAACAAGTGTTATGAAAAAGCCAAAGAAAAAGCTAAATTCAAGTTTTCTTGGGCTTATTTCGAAATGACACAAGTGCCATTGGACTGAAGAGGTTCCACTGTATTAAAACTGCAGAAGCCTTGTACTGTGTATGAGTGTATGTGTGTACGTGTGTATGTGTATATGCGTGTATGTGTGGTGTTGTAATGGAAGCTGAAGATTGCACATCAGGTCGGACAGCTACGATTTACTGCTCAACAGGACAACAATGATGGAGTGTAACGTGTCCAAATGGTGGAATGTACGAAAGAACCAAAGCGAACACACACACACATAGCGTCTGGGCCAAACTGGTAGTCGCATTGGGAAGGACACACTGCTAACCTTCAAGTGTCCTTGTGCATTTTTGCGTCTTTTCTACCAATGACTTGTGAAAGGCGCTAAGTAATAAGCAATGTGGTTTCACTTACTTCTGGATGCTAAAGCAAGTTCTCGCTCTCTGCTGCTGCTTCATCCGCTCTCTGGCGTGGCTACGTCCAAGTAGCATGTCAACAAGTGTCTGATTGGTGGAGCCTTGGGATGTCAAGACAAGAACATTTGGCATAGCGCTTGTCCGAATGTGCGACTTTTATGGTGGATTCCAATATTTTAGACATCAACAAAACATAGCACCATCCACTACTAGCATGTCACTCACTATATAGAATACTACGCTATACTGTATGTACACATGCGATAGTTCTCAGTAATGGACAGACAGTATGATTGTCCCTTTGACAATATTTCAAGTTAAAGTAAATGTTTTTGTTTTTTTCCACAGAGGGACATGTCCAGCAGAAGGCACAGAGGAAGGAAGGAAGAGGAGGAGGGACAGTCTGCAGCCGCCGCCTGCTCACGTCAGAACAGGATGAAGATCATGGAAAACTTAAAAAAGGTGACATTGTCGCGTCTTGGAGGACAGTCAATGTTTTTATTGTGCAGGCCTTTGGAATACTGAGGTGTTGTCCTGTTGGGACAGAAAGGAGTCTTCATTATCAGTACGTTGCTTTAGCTACAGTACCTAAAGGGCACAATTATGGCTTCCTTTTTCAGCATAAACTCTAGTTTAAAATCCTAACCCTAGTTCGAAACCATATCTCTAATCGTAGTATAAACGCTTAAAGACACACCTTTTTAATCAGGCTTTTAACTAATATTTTAAAACTTTTCTTATGTTTTTATCTTTTTAGTCCTATTTTATGCTCTTAGTCTTCAGCTTTTAACTCCAGTTTTTTGTTTTTATCTTTTTAGTCCTATTTTATGCTCTTAGTCTTCAGCTTTTAACTCCAGTGTTTCCACGGGGGGGGGTCCTCCACACTGGGGGCTGTGTTGGGTCTGCTGAGGGGGTGCCATCCTTGGGTCCCTTCGACCCGGCCGGCTGGGGGTTCCTCCCTTTAATGTGGGGGTCTGTCTGTCGGAGTCGGGGGGGCCTGGGTGCTGGTCCCCCAATGGCACGGCCTGCAGCTCCTCCCAGTGTGGACGGCCCCAAAGGTGGCGTTTCCTTGATCCTCAGTGCCATGCCATGTCTCCCTACTGTGTGTGATTGTGTGTGTGTGTGGGTGTGTCTAGTATGGAGGTTGGGAAGGAGGGGCTTTTGTTTCTTTGTTTTTTCCTTTTAATTGTGGTAATTGTTTTAATTCTGTAAAGCACTTTGTGTTGCATGTCTTTGCAGGAAAAGTGCTATACAAATAAAGTTGATTTAATGGAAGGGAGGCCAGACTGAGATGGTTGGGACATGTCCAAAGGAGAGATAGTGAATATATTGGAAGCAGGATGCTGCCAGGTAGGAGGCGTAGAGGAAGACCAAAGAGGAGGTTTATGGATGTAGTGAAGGAGGACATGAGGGTAGTTAGTGTCAGAAAACAGAGTTGGATGGAGGAAATTGATTTGCTGTGCCGAAAAGCCCAAAGAGAAAGAAGAAGAAGAATCTAAATCTAATCTAAACCTGCGTCTGAAACACTAACCTAAGTTAGAAACCCCAACGTTAGCTTTAAAAACTAACCATTGCTTGAAACTACAACGGAACAGTTCAACTCTTTAGGATTGTCTGAGTTGTGCATGTTGTCACAGGAAAACAATTATTCCGTTTTGTAAAGCGTCGGAGGCACTTTAATTGCCCTGGAAAGGTGAAGTTGCAGCCAGAAGCGACTAAGCTTGGCAAGGGGCAGAACTACAAAATCCTTGCGAGAACCACAGTAAAAACAACACAACTTGACTGGTGTTGTGTTACCGCTTGTTGACTGGGGGAGGGCAAATATCACAGCCAAGTGGTGGCCTGGCACGACTTCCACTTCATGCTACTACACCACTTTCTGACTGAGCAAACAACAGAGCACATTATGTGGTGATAGTGGTGCTGTTAGAGCAGCGGGAAGATGGGATTCGTACTACAATTACTCAATCAGGCTTGCTTTTCTTAATCTGTTTCTGGTCCTAATGGAAAGCTATGGTCATCATACTCATTCATTTAATACTGCTTATCCTCACAAGGGTCGCAGGGGTGCTGGAGCCTATCCCAGCTGTCTTCAGGCGAGAGGCGGGGTACACCCTGGACTGGTCGCCAGCCAATCACAGGGCACATATAGACAAACAACCATTCACACTCACATTCATACCTATGGACAATTTGGAGTCGCCAATCAACCAAAGCATGTTTTTGGAATGTGGGAGGAAACCGGAGTACCCGGAGAAACATGGGGAGAACATGCAAACTCCACACAGAGATGGCCGAGAGTGGAATTGAACTCGGGTCTAGCTGTGAGGCCTGTGTTCAAACCACTCGTCCACTGTGCAGCCCATCATTATACTCATACTAGTAAATTAAAAAAAAATGAGTGGTTAGCGCACAGACCTCACAGCTAGGAGACCAGGGTTCAATTCCACCCTTGGCCATCTCTGCGTGGAGTTTGCATGTTCTCCCCGTGCATGCGTGGGTTTTCTCCGGGTACTCCGGTTTCCTCCCACATTCCAAAAACATGCTAGGTTAATTGGCGACTCCAAATTGTCCATAGGTATGAATGTGAGTGTGAATGGTTGTTTGTCTATATGTGTCCCGTAATTGGCTGGCGACCAGTCCAGGGTGTACCCCGCCTCTCGCCGTAGGACAGCTGGGATAGGCTCCAGCACCCCCGCGACCCTCATGAGGAAAAGCGGTAGAAAATGAATGAATGACATTAGTGGCATGCTCACGTTCCCCTAAAGGTGAGTGTGTGAGAAATTTTAAGTCAATCTGACTTTGGGCTTTAATAACAGTGGCACTATGTTGTATATGTGTCTGTGAAATAATAGCACAGACAACACAGTAGGGGTGCATGTTTGACAGCTTTTCACCATTTTAAGTGCAGTGATACAGAGGAGTAGAAGAGTTACCTTTAGGATAGAATTCATCAAAAAGATGAACCTGTTCATAAATGCAAAATGCTGAATATACAGTAGAGGAGTTCAACACTGCACAATGAACAAGCAATGCCTCTCTACATTGAAAAGCATGTATATCCACATTTGGAGTTCTGTTCTAAAACACTGAAACATTTAATGTTTGGTGATTTGGGGATAAAAAATTTTTTTTGTTTGTTTGTTTTCAGTATCTTAGGTGATTTTGAGGTAATTAATAACAAAATAAGTACCTTCCTGTTTCATGTCTGTGCAGAAGAACTTTCTCTTCTTGTATCCAGGACACTGCAGACAAACATTTCTCCAGATGAGTCACTTGCAGTACACACAATATAAACTAGTTATGCAGTTTCTAGGTTTTATGAGTTTTATGAAGGGTCAACAAGATTCTACAGTCTCAAACGTAGAAACATCTGTTTAAGTCAGCACTAAGGGTTCTTACGCCTGATGCTGCCGCACAAAATCTGCAAACTGGCGGTCCTTGGCGTAGAGCTCTATGATGCGTATCCTGTCTTGGATTTCCTGTCAGGAAGAAGCATGACATCACATGTACTGTAGATAAAACGGTCCACTGAAGAGTCTTGTAAGTGGCAAGCCATCAACTCACCTCTTTGGTCAGTTCGCTGTTCTCGTAGATGTGTCGGATCTCCTCGCTGCTGAAGTCAGTGGAGGCCTCGGCGCTGGCGCTGCTGTAGATAGGAGCCTCAGGGTAGCGGCGGTAGTAGTGGCTGTAGCCTGTGGTGGCCTCGCTCTCATACATGGGGTTGTACTTGGTTGCCCTCTCTAGGGACGGAATGCTCTCTGCCCGCCTTTGGAGAATAATAGTCAATCATTATTCCCTGACCCCTTTCATGGTAGGAAGGAGCATATGGTTGTGTACCCTGCCTCTCGCCTGAGATAGCTGGGATAGGCTCCAGCATACGTCACAATGGCATAGAAAAGGGATGGGTGGATGTTTAGCCAAAATATGTAATGGTAATGGTTTTATTTCATTTGAACATGCATTAGGTTGCAATTGAATGCATCGCATAATCAGTTCAAAGTTCCACATGTCCAAAAGGTGTAGGAAGAAGCAAAGCTTATTAAATCCTACCCCTCCATCTGGTACTTTTACAATCAGTAACTGTTACATTTGTTCACTTCCTGCTTTCCTAATATAATTTGTTTTTTTTCCTTTATTTTTTTCCCTTTTATTTTTATATATGTAAACAACTATACCATAGTGCATATAAACAATGCAGAAAAATTTTAAGTGAAAATAATTTATTTACAAATATATACACTTTGATAAAATGCCAAGCATTTATAAAATGCACTTCGTTTGTATGGCTTAAAACTGCACTAAAGATGATCTCTGCAAATTTTTTTTTAAACTTCGGGGTGAAAAAAATAATGTGAATGAGTTAACCAAGCTACAGCAACATTACTATTATTATTATTATATAAACATTGTTACACCAAAGAACTATTTTACTCGCGTAGTGAAACCTCGCCACACCATACCGGCTAGCTACTAGCTGGAGAGTGACTAGCTTCACCACATACTTGCTCATAGCGCTGTGCTCACATTGCATCATTGCCACTACCGAAAAGTAACACTACATAGTGGCGCTTCATGCGACTGCTGCTGTGTTGAGTTGAGGTTGAGTTTGCAAAAGTTAACGCTAGGTGAAATCAATGCACCCGGGAAGAAAGTTCCGGGAATGCTTAAAACGGCCAAAGTATTACATGTTATCATGAATGTGCCTGTTACTACATGGTTACAGCATGTATTTTAAACCATAAAACGTTGTTGGAGATTTTTGTAGGTGTTTTAATAGTGGGCTTTGTAGGCGGAATAGGTGTGTCCCATTACATACATTTTAATGAGCTGCCTCTTTTAGCTGTTTTTATATGTTTGAAACACGCTTAAAAGAGAGACTTGAAGATTGCCGATTATGGGAAAAAAGTGCAGTATTTCTTTAAATGTATAATGCAAATGGATGGAAGCAGTCATAGCAGTCAGTTTACCATGTCTTCTTTTCACCATCTGACAATGTTTGATTTTCCACAAGATGTCCCTTGACGGTACACTGGTGCACTGTAGCCTGCTATACTATCCGTAATATCACCACATTTTAGTTTACATCCTTGCGTACATTGCTAACAGATAAGAAAAATGACATTGCTTTCTGGAGAAAGGCATTCATCTCAAACCACAAAAGGCCAACTATGGGTATTAAAGAGCAAATGGTCCAGGAATCAGCGACTGAACTTAATGGCCTGTAATACCTCTAATTCCGCTTTAGTAAAGCAGAATAATTCTCTTAAGGCAGACTATCGGGAAGACAACTACGTAAATACCAGTAAATCAACACCCAATGGGATCACTTAATCGTGTGAGATTAGCAGTTTTTCTCCACAGGTGGCAAATCCAGACACATCACTTGCAGATGGAGGACAAAACTATGTGTCCTGCTTTTGTGTAATGGGTAATGAAAGGGTATGAAAAGAGGGATTTTATGTTTGGCGGACAAACTGCAAGTACAGCCCTGAGATGTCTGCGCTCCTTTATATTCTGTATATGGTCTTCATTATTAATTTTGATTGTTATGGCACAGTCACAGAAAACGTACCATGCTCAAACTCAGGTCCTAAAATCTGGCTGTTACTACGAATACTCAAATAGTACAATTCCTTGTCCCTTCATGCAAAACGCATTCTATGTTCTTATCCATACTGGTGCATGGAGCAACCACACCTTGCCAAGGTACTAAGACCAGGGAAGTGTACCGTGTTTATGTATGGCTCAGATGACCTTTAAGTGTGAATTAAGTGTGCCAAAGCAAAGCACAGATTGACTTGTCCTAAAATGAACCAGTTCCACAACATCGCATTTGCCTCACCGTATTGGGTCCTCTGACTCGTCCTTATCGTACTGATCTCGTAGTGTCCTGGCAAGGAAAAAGATGACCGCAGACGCCACCAAGAGGAAGCCGGCCACAGAAGCCACCGCTATGCCCACCACCAGTGGCTCGGATACATATTCCTCACAATGCTCTCCGCGGTACCACCAGTTTTCTCCCACACGACACCTAAGAAAAGATGAGAAGAAGCTCTTAGGATAAAAAAAAAGCTTGCATTACATCCATTCATCCATTTTCTTTTGCTTATCCGGTACAGGTGGCGAGGACAGCAGTCAGTATGACTTTCCCAAGACAGCTGTGAAACATAATCCCGATAGCATTCCCTAGTTCTACCCGCAGGCATCCTCCCGGCTGGGCCAACCCAAAACACCTCACCGGGGAGGCATTCGGTAATCATCCAGATTAGTGGATCAGGACTATCAACATACGTCCATTTTTTTTTTAAAGTGCCAAGTTCAGCCCTGCCTGCATTCGTGCTTACTCAGCTTTATTTTCATCCAAATGTATTTAACTTTTTGTTTTTTTACAAGCCGACTTGGTCTTTCTTGAAGCCTATTACAAAGAAGCTGACTCATTAGCTCATCAGGCTTTGAAGCAACCAGGAATGCTAGCCTAATGAATGCTTCATAAGCACTAAAATGTATTCAACTATAAAGTGAGACCTTTCCACGGAGCGCCCCAGACCGTCATTATTTGTTTATGTAGTACAAAAACAAGACGAAGTAAACAAACGGCTTTATGATGTGTTGTAGGGTGTGAAATGAAGGTTGTCTTGGCTTTGAGCGTGTCTGCTCCTAATTATTTGTGTTTAAAAAAAAAAAACTGCACCATACACAACAACCACATGTTCCAAATGTTTGCAACTTAAACCACATGCACATAACACAACATGGAAGAATCTAGGTCATCTGTTTAAAACTTTATTGTAGGCACAATATTATTATTATTATTACAATAACCTATGCAGTGTTTTATCGATGCATTCCCAATAACCAGGAGAACTACATATTTTCTGTAAGCCAATCAACAAAGGATGTTAATGATTATAATGAAAAGATTACATGTAAGTATAACTCAATTATATTACTCTTCAATCTTATATCTTTGATAACAATAGAAAAATATAACAGTATGATAATTTAAGCGAGAAAGAAATTCCAAAAATTTAATATACCGTGTATTAATTATTAGTTATAATTATACAAGCTTAACATTTAACATAACATAACCAAATATTGTAATCACTAACTTAAATACTCAATTTAAAGTCAATGTAATGACACCAAAAGACTATGACATGAAAGTATTCACTAAATAAAATATATTTTTATCACATTACTGTCATAAATACACACCAATGAAATAGGAGTGAAATGAAGTGGTGAGTTTTTGGACTGTTAATACAGTAAGTTCAAATGACCTACGCAGTGATCACTGCTTATCTAGCCCTGCCATGAAACCCCACACATCTTCTTATAACGCATCTAGTAAAAAAAGAAAGACAAGTGACTGTGATCCATGTTTCGCTTTCGTAGAAAAAAATGTGGACTGACATACTGCCACCTTACACACTTTTCCACTGCCCAACAACGTCTTGTGGGTTAGTGTGTTTTGGAAATGTGAACAAGCTTACTCTGTCTCCTCGTGTGTTCCAGCAAAAGCCTTCAACATGTGGGCATAATTAAAAAAAATATTTAACAAACAACAGAAATTCATCCACAACTGGACTATAACAATGGGAAAAGCACTGGAGTGAACCCCAATGTCCGGTTAACACTTGGTGCAGGCGGTCCTTTCTATGTTGCTGTGTGAAATCAATGACCCAGGAAAGAAGTTCCGGTAATGCTTATAAGGACCAAAGTATGGCAAACTAAATTATCACATACTACAGTATTAATTGGCCCTGTACCCTAGAAACCGCCCATGAATGATACAGGAAAAGGCCGAAATGATACTGTGTCAAAGCCCAGGGCAGTGATAATGATAAAATATAGAGTTTAACCATGTCCAGTATCAGCCCCCGTAGCTGTCCGCTCAGAGCACGCTGCTCTGGTATCGTGCCCGTGAAACAACCAATCAGAGAACAGCGCACGAGCGTGAACACACAGTTTACACTGTTTAGATATAATACATGTAATAAACTGAACATTTTCTGGAAACAAAATGGTCTTTTGATTAAATAGTACGTGATAATAAGCTCATGATTAAATGGTATGTGATAATAAGATCATCACATGGTTTGTCTGGTATCAGGCCCAGTATCACTCCCTGGCCTGATACCAGACAAACCATGTGATAACCTATAAGTATTACATGTTATCATGAAGGTAGCTGATACTACATCTACCGATATCAGATTTATTTGGCTGATATCGGGCCGATTATTATCGGGCATCCCTAAAATGTATTATTGTTGGTGTAAATGTAGAAGTGATTGAACATTTTTGAAAAATGGCCAAACTATATAGAACACTGTAATGTACTACAATACATTACAGTGTAAATCTAAGTAACATTGAAATATACATAAATGTAAATAAGATGACTAATAAAAATGTACTAATAATGGTTGAAATTTTGTTTAAACGAAAACAAATGTCTGCCTTTATGAAAGGTTAATACAAACCATTTGTTATTTCATGTCCAGTTGTAAATATCGTCACTGTCTGTGCAAGGGAACACTGTGTTCTGACGTGTTCCATGTATGTTGTATATAATCTTGATGCTTTCTCAGTATGAGATGGAATAGTTGGACTGGCTCAGCTCATCTATTTTCTATAGAATGTCCATGCAGTCAACTAGAGCAACTGTAAAAGCAGCAGGAGATGTTCTGCTCTCCTGCACGTTTCAGGGTAAAAACCGAGACGTGGCTTCTGTGATTTAAGCCTTGTAATTCTGCAGACATGCACGCCTAACCCCCCCACCACACACACATGTATGAAGATCACTTCTCTCTAATCCCCACCCACCTGCAGATGGCTCCCTGGCCGGGGATGATGTCACACTTGCCATCGTTGAGACAAAAGTCGGTGCGCAGCTCACAGATGCTCTGACAGGGCAGGCCGTCCACACTGAAGTAGCCGGCGTTACAAACGCACTCCGCCTCCCCTGACCATTTGTTCACCTTACACTCAGCATACTCGTTGCATGCCTGGAACTTGCACGGGTCTGCCTGGACACCTGGAAATCACAGAACCACAAGAATGTTATTCTGGATGTCCTTGCGGTGGTCTTGATTAGAGACTGGGCGAGTGGGAGAACAGTTTCATATCAAGGGAAGGACACTTTAACGTTGCCATATTTTCTACCAAAGGCATTCCATACCAAACCAAACCAAAGAATTCATGGTGTTCAATGATTTGGTTTGTCGTGGTACAGTTACAGGCTTACCGACTCCACTCTTATTATTGGAACCAAGCAACAAAGTCTGTTTGATATACTTATTTTTTCCAACATTTCATTGTAACGGGTGCCAAAATATTCCACCTGTGTGTTTTGGGGAACAAAATGTACAGTGTCAGACTCATACCATTCCACTTGTGTTATGCTACATGTCACGCCATTTCCTGCATTTCCTTTGCAAAGTATGCCAAATTTACCACCTGTACCAACACTGTTAGCATCCTTCTTTTTGGCGCACTGATGTGATGGCCCCGTATGTCTCTGGTGCACGGTATGGTTAGCTTGTCAAAGGTGGAGCTAAAGAAAATGCTGTCCGTGATTGGTCAACAGAATACATATTGTGGTTAACGATGGAGGCGGGGGGGGGGGGGGGGGGTGCGCCGTCTGGCGCCCAAATACTGTACAGTTTATGTTAGCAGTGAGCATTGCGCCGTGTCACGTTATTATCTTATTTCTTGAAATTATTGTTTGGTTTGGTTCAAAAATGTGTAACACTTTTAGCTGTCATTTATGTATGTTGAAGTTGTACGATTTTCTTATATAAAGTTATTAATGTATATAATATATATAATTCATTCATTTTCTACCGCTTATCCTCACGAGGGTCGCGGGGGGTGCTGCAGCCTATCCCAGCTGTCTTCGGGCGAGAGGTGGGGTACACCTTGGACTGGTCGCCAGCCAACCACAGGGCACATATAGACAAACAACCATTCACACTCACATTCATACCTATGGACAATTTGGAGTCGCCAATTAACCTAGCATGTTTTTGGAATGTGGGAGGAAACAGGAGTACCCGGAGAAAACCCAAGCATGCATGGGGAGAACATGCAAACTCCACACAGAGATGGCCGAGGGTGGAATTGAACCCTGGTCTCCTAGCTGTGAGGTCTGCGCGCTAACGAGACGACCGCCGTGCAGCCCATACTAATATAATCATAATAGTAATATAATATTACATATATATATACATAATAGTTTCTGTGATATATGAGTCCATTGGTAAAGACCGTCAACATATGTTAACAAGGAAGAACAAACGGACTTCAGTCATGATTTTTTTCTGTTGCTTTATGTGAGCTCAGCAGTCTGCAAAGTCTGTGATTTAGAAAGACTTTGACAGTGAAACATAAACATGATTCACCATTTTCAGGGATGGATTATTAGAAAGTGACTCATGCTCTCATATTACATAAGAATATGTTTTTTTTTCCAGGGTGACTTCATGGATGACTGGAACAGCAGCAGGACGCCCTTTAAAGTGTTGTGGTGATGTTTGACGTCAAGACCCGGCAGAAACACTAACCTGACTCGACATCCAGGGAGTACTTATCGATGGCCAGGTTCATGGTCTGGTAGGCCGTGTTGCAGAAGTCTTCCAGTATCAGGTAGACCGTGGAGGTGACGCCCTTAGCCACTGGCTTGCCAAATTTCATCCGGCTGTTGACCACAATGCTCCCGTTGCGGAAGTTGAGGATCTCTAGATTCTCAAAGTTACTGAGGTTGGATTGGAGGTAGGGAACAAGCTGGGGGAAAAGAATTGAAAGAGTTGCTGCGGTCAAAAATATATAAATACGTTAATCAATAATAACATACCAGTTCTAGAAAGCGTTGCTCCAACGCTTTGTATTCTGCCGAGCTCTTGTTGAAGAGATCTTCAGAGAAGATCATGTTGGTCACCCTCAGGCTGAAAAACACCATCAGCGCTCGGCCAGGGTTTGCCGGCATGGCAATGCTGGCCGGGTCTGTGCCATGCGACACGCTGAATGGGAACCCGGTGCTGCCCTCCTCCGTGTGGTTGACCAAGCCGTAATGGATCACGTCGTATCCCAGGTTGTCAACGGGGGCGGAGTCGTCTTCATTGGTGGTCTGGATCTAATGGAAAAGAGTAGTACATAGTACTTTGTTCTTATTTCCTGCACTACATTGGGACTTACCTCCACGACTGAAGGTATTACTAGGTCAGTTTGCTCCTCCGAGGCGGATTTAATGTCAGGTACAAGAGTGAAAGCTAATTCCTTCTCTGCAAACACAGCAGTTGGATCCGGTCTGTCCTTATTAACCAGTAAGATGTCATCATCTACAAGGTCATCTGTTGCGATCTCCGAAGCTTCAGGAGGTTCCTCCACCGAAGCGGGTTCTTCTTCAGGATGCTTGGATTCACCTTCTTCAACGGCCTCACTCACTATATCTGCAGCGCCGGGAACAAAGCCCTCATCTGCAGTTTCACTTGTTAGGAGTTCCTCGGTGACAACCCCGCTATCCAAGTGCTCCTCTTCCAGGATGACCACATCTTCAGCGCCTGCCGGTGCTGGGGTCGTGTTATCAGGCCACCACAGCAAGTCCAGGTCATCTGTACCCGAGGCCTCCACCGCCACTGGGGGTTCAGGCAACGTGACGCTTTCTTCTTCACTCTCAGGTAGGGTGACGTCCTCCTGCTTCTGCTGCTGGTCATCTTCTTCCGGAGCTTTGTCTGCCGCTGTGGTCTGCACCGTGTTCTCCAGCAGCAGACCCTCCTCTTTTATGCCTAAGATAAACAAGTCCAGTGAGACTTGGCCCGAAAAGATGGCTACCGAAGTTGGAAAGTTCTCTACATGATCAATTTGTATAATGAGGTCCTACAACATTAAATGGATCACGTGGATAAACACTCACTGCCTGTGTCAGGTGGCAACGTGGTGGCGACGGGAGGTGGAGCTATATCAACATTCTCCTCTAGGATGACGACATCGCTTTCAGCCGTCACAACCTTGTCGCTTTCAGCCGCCTCGGGCAGGAATTCGTCTCTCCTCGCGTCTTCCATGACGTCCTCTGAGGTTGAGAGTTCCGACTCTTGTTCATTCTCAGCATGGACCTGCATCACAAACACAATGTCAAAATGTAGCGACTCCTTCAAAATACCCGACCACCTGTTTCGTATCACATTACGTCCGCTTAAATTAGGAAACTTCTTTGAAAATTTCAATTAAAAGCAATTCATGTAGTTTAAACTTTGCTGCTGAACACATGTATGCTCCTTTTTAATCAAATCCAGGGGACGCCGGCACAACACATCATGACATAATGGCTTCAACATGCTCTTTAGTTAAAGACTTAACCATTAACTGGAATTAATAACAGCGGCTTTGATTCGGATCATTTATTTATGGCAATGCATTAATTGATCGTAAATGTTAACACTGACACACTTCTGGCAGTATACTTCTGAGTGTAAAACATTGCTGTCAAAGACCTTCTTGTGTCCAATCAGTCCCCGATGAGCCCCTCAACTTAGCTTTATAAAATGTATAAAGATAGTTTGACTACTCGCAGGTAATTCACTTGTAGTCTAAGTGAACATTTTAATGTCAATTCAATTTCAACTTATATTTAGCTAATACATATGTACTTGTAGACCAGGATTCAATTCCACCCTCGGCCATCTCTGTGTGGAGTTTGCATGTTCTCCCCGTGCATGCGTGGGTCTACTGCGGTTTCCTCCCACATTCCAAAAACATGCTATTGTACAATAAGAAACTCTTTTCCCGAGCATAAGGCAGTCTTAAAGAAAAGGAAAGTGAAACATGAACTTGAATGCTCAAAAAGTGTAGAAATTCATGTCTGGTTGTATCCTTGAACATGTCAAAGGATCAGCTTCTCTGAACTGGACAGTGATTATTCGCAGTGCAGTGGTCTCAGTATTGAGACTTCATTCTCACAATAATCCCCTATCTCTCTCTCCTTTGCAACGTCCCTCTCGGCGTGCAAGACAAACCCAAGGATAAAAGTAAAAAATTGTTCTTTCTCTCTTATTACACTTTCATATTATTCCTGTGGATGTTGCATGTTTTCCCCGTGCATGCGTGGGTTTTCTCCGGGTACTCCGGCTTCCTCCCACATTCCAAAAACATGCTAGGTTAATTGGCGACTCCAAATTGTCCATAGGTATGAATGTGAGTGTGAATGGTTGTTTGTCTATATGTGCCCTGTGATTGGCTGGCGACCAGTCCAGGGTGTACCCCGCCTCTTGCCCAAAGACAGCTGGGATAGGCTCCAGCACCCCCCGCGACCCTTGTGAGGAAAAGCAGTAGAAAATGAATGAATATGTATTTGTACAAGTATTTTGAAGGCAGGAAGTGTTGTTGTGTGTTGAGTTCACTTGACTGGATGGAGTCAGGGGAGTAGATAAACGTGAGAATAATAATAATAATAATAAACATCGCTTCAGCTCCTGTCCTGTTCGCTGTGCACTCCCTTAACTTTATGGGAATCCTCACCTGCTGGGTTCCACTCTCTTCAACACAATGTTAATTTATTGACGGTCCACAGTATTAAGAACCAGCATTTCCCATGCAAGCTCACCGCACCATGACACAGCAGTGCGGACACAGTGAGGGGGAACTACCGCTGTAGATACAGAGCCTAATATCCAACGTCTAAGGTGAAAACTAACACCGCGGACATGTCTACATGGTGGTGGGAGTCGACTATAAACCAGCTTTGAGGCAAATTACCTACAGAATGTACCATATAACCTTGATCGGAGCATCCGTAATTCTAACAGTGTTCAGTCACGATTTATACTTCCACTTTAGGTTTGTTGTCAGTCATATGGTCAATTTTCAGTTAACAGTCAACCGAGGTGAAAACCTGTGTGAAAGCATATCCCGTCATGCCGGGACATGAGTGCGAAATGTGTTATTTATACGTCAAACCAGAGGTTGGCATTGATGCATCTAATTATCTAATATCGAGATTCCATGTTGCCAGATATGAAGGATCTACTGTTATGGCTCTGCTGCAGGAATTTGGTGGGTTTTCTGTGCGAAAGAAGCTAATGTAGCTTATGGTCTTGAGAGCCATTAAGGAGGACTTTTTATGTTATGATAAAATCAATGTGCTTATCTATCATATTTCCATAAGTCCTTCTTCTTAGCATTCCACCAAACTCGTTGGGTTTTTTTCGTCCCTTGCCCAAAGTTTTTGGAATATCATATCGCCATCAAAATTATATTTTCCAAAGAATGTCTTAAAAAGCCCTGCAATCAGCGGAATCAAGGATTTGCTTTCAGCTTTTATTTACCTCCCAATCTGGCTTTCAATGAAGTCAACCACCAGACATATTTAGAGCAGGCCTGAAGGGACTCAACCGCACAAAATAAAAGTCAGACTTTTTTTTTTTTTTAGATGTTATCGTCTCTGTCTTGAAAGACGGCGCCGTGTTTTGCTGTATAGAGGCGGCGACCTGAGAATAGCAGCGGATTATAACAGCAAAGCGCCAAACAAATCCTGCTTCATCCTTTTGCCGGTGAGCTCATCCTGGTCCGACAGGTTAACGCAAACGTCACAGACGCACTGTGAGTGTCACCTCCACGATTGACTTTCTAGAATCGGTTCTTCAAGCCTGGCTTTGCATTTGTCTATTTACATCTTGTGAGCCATATTGCTGTGCTCCAACACCATAAATAATCTGTGCCCAAAACGTAGGTAAACAACTTCACAAGCGTAGATATACACTGACTACTCCAAAGTACACCCAAGTTTACTTTCTATAGTATTATCCTTTGACAAGCTATACTGTAACCCTTTCACACAGCTACTGTCCTCCATTGGATACTACCTCCAAAGACATCTGTGCTTTGACTGACACTGGACCAGCAACCAGGGAAAAAGGCATAGCATTTCGGGCAATTTACTGTAGCTGTGTAGTATGGTTAGACACGTGTGTTTATAAGTCATCAATCGATGCATTTCGACGGCGTTCGGCTCCCAATGACTGGGTAAATGTGATCCATCAACATACACATAAATCACAGTGGCAGGTAAAGGACTTGGGAATACCCATGACTGTATCTCTTTGTTTGTATAAGCCAGGGGTGTCCAACTTGCAGTCCAAAAGGCCCCCCGGCTCATTTTTTATTGGCTGGTGCACTCTAAGAATAAAATTTAACAAAGAAATTG
Organism: Doryrhamphus excisus; assembly: GCF_037039965.1. NCBI lineage: Eukaryota > Metazoa > Chordata > Actinopteri > Syngnathiformes > Syngnathidae > Doryrhamphus > Doryrhamphus excisus. Next base: position 15,621,935 of record NC_136368.1, on the reverse strand, counting down.
GGAATAAAATAAAAAATACAGTAAAAAAAGCATAATGTAAAGAGAAAAAGGTGAAATGTTGGTACTAGTAATTATTACTGTGTTGTTTGTGCTATTAGTTTTGCAAAAAACTAAGTTTGACATTAAATCTCTCAACTCAATGTGCCCTACAAAACACGAATAACCACAAAATTTGAAGGACTGGCATACACACGTGTCTAAAATTTGAGCGAGATTGGTTGGAAAACCATGGCCGCCATCAAGGAAAACGTTTTTGTAGGGGCACTTCCAGGACTTCGTAATTAATCGGCCATTAATCATTAATTATTTGTCTAATGTTAATGAACTCTGACCATTACACATGGCGCAAAAAATTTGAACACCGCATTCTGTTTAGTCAAGACTTGATGGGATCTGAAGATGCACGAGACAGAGATTGTGCTTGTGACCACTCACCAAGGTTTCTCCTGCAGCATGGACAGTCTCCGAGGCCTCAGACACTGTGGAACCAGCACAGGAACCGTCATTAATACAAGCTGACACTTAAAAACACGTATGTGGCAATCTTGAATCAGAACCGACACGACATGTGTAGCGTCACAGCACTGGAAAGCCTTCCATCCTGACAGCGTTTACCTTCGTCTCTCCCCGAGTAAATACCCGCAAAATCTGCAGAGCACATCAGCCTCCGAGGGCCAAGGCCGTGACTGCATCGCGCCGCCCAAATCCTCCGCTCTAAGTTACCACATCGGCGTCCGTCGAGCCATATGAGATCAATTAATCCGGCACATCCAAGCCTATAACTCTTGCAGGCGTCACATGGCGTCTGACAAAAACGTGCGGATTCTCTTCCCCTTGAGTCGAGGTCACGGATAAATCTCTCCGGTGTTATCGCATCCGTCAAAGTTGAGGACAAGGCCAGGTGCAGAAAAGAGGAGGCTAACCCATTTAGCGAACAGATGTGCTACCTTGCTGTCAAATGGAAGACCAAAAAAAAAATCAGAATCTCTAATTTCACATCCTATGGTTAATGACAGGGACTAAAACCGCAGTTAGGTTACACATAGTCCCCAAACTAACCACTGTTCATTCAATATGCCGCCTTTTTTTTAATACAACGTACTTCTGTCGTTTTTGATGGTGGGAGCAGACAAATAAGAAACAGATGAGCGCATTAGAGATGTTTTCTCAAGTGTCATCATGTCACGGTGGCGTCTGCGGAGTCTCTGAGAGATGACACGTGAAGGTTTGCATTGGAGACCAACACTATGTCCACACGGTGATGTCACTAACAACAATACCAGGGTTTCCCATACGTTCGTTTATTGGTGGCGATGCGCCACAGAAGGATTTGGCACGTTCACTCTCGCTCACCAACATATTATAAAGGGATTGTGTAGCTTGTCGTTAACTCTGTACAGTAGATGGCCTCATAGTAACTCTGCTTCTTAACACTTCATGTGTGAACCAGATCTGCATCCTATCCAGCATCGGCACATTGGCTGTGTTAGCTCGGGCTGCCGTTCCGAGTGTGAGCGACTGCATGTGAGATGTGACGGATAGCAGCTCTTGGATGAATAGGTTGACCACATGCAGGGCATTACAGTACTATCAGTACTACCATACACTACACACATACCGCTGCTGACTTTGTCATACTTTATAACGGCATCTGTTCATCAGTGTTATAAGTAGTATAAATAGTATAAGTACAATGACCTACACCAGGGGTCTGAAACTCAATTTACTTGGGGGTCACTGGAGCTAGGGTCTGGGCGAGGCTGGACCGCATCAGGTTTAAAAAAAAAAAACCAAAAAAACGCATTTATTAAAAACAAAAAAATTAAAAAAAACTTCGCTTTGGTTCCAATTTTCTACAAGAAAAGCTCTGATAAAACATTCCACTGTTAAATATCATACTTTTTTTCTGTATGGTCTTTTTTCTACACAAAATAAGATAAATAAAAATAAATAAATAAATCAAGAAAATCAATCAGTAATAAATAAATAAATATAATAATAATAATAAAACGGCAAATAATAAAAACTTAAGAAACCACATATAGTTGGTGGGTAGACAAATTATTTTTTTCAGATTAAAATGAACAAAGCATTATTAGAGCCCTGTAGACGTGACAAAACACGACTATAGTCACATTTATACTCTTTTTATTTACAACATATTGCGCAACTGCAGGGTCTTGAGACACATGCTAACTCGCAAACTAGAGAGCTAGCGACCTAAACGGTAGCCTTCAAGTTATTTCCTTTAAACTTAAATAGCCAAAAACTTACCACTTCCACACGGATAGGGAGGATAACTATTAACAGTTATTTAACCTTTAACATGAACATTAATACAGCATCCATATCAAACTTGCGCGGGCCGCACTAACATTAAACTTTCATATCAAGGCGGGGGCCTCAAACTAGTGTCCTGCGGGTCGCATTTGGCCCGCGGGCCGAGTGTTTGAGACCCCTGACGTACACATGAATCAGCACACATACGTCTACCGATGCAAAATGAAACAAACACATGTAAGTCAATATTTTCATATTTTGTTGGTAACGCTGGGTTAAAGAACATGAGATCATACACTGCACTAATGTGGGAAACTGAATACAGGCGCCTCTTACCGCTCTCCAAGGCATCCTTGAGGAGGTCCTCGGTGACAAACGTCTTCAGTTCGCTGATGGCGTAGACCAACGTCGGGTGCTCTTTGACCTCCCGGTATGAGCTCTCCACCTGGTTGGACTGGAGGGTCAGGTAGTCCAGCTGATCGCCGCTCACGCCCTCACTGTCCACCACCAGGGTGACCGCATAGTCCACCAGGATGGCGTCCAACCTGGAGGGACAAGGGTGCATACGTAGGTAAGCATGAAAGGGTAAAGTCCCAACATACTACACTTTTTGATCCATGGTGGGTCTTCATCCTACAGTAGATCTTTCCAGGACCATTACTGACTGAGACACTGCTGCCCCCTGTAGGCAGTTCTTACATTACAAGAGCATTCATTTGAAATACATGACTGATGCCTTGTAACCATGAATGAAATAGTCTCACTTGGAAGCATTCATTCATTCATTTTCTACCGCTTTTTCCTCACGAGGGTCGCGGGGGTGCTGGAGCCTATCCCAGCTGTCTTCGGGCGAGAGGCGGGGTACACCCTGGACTGGTCGCCAGCCAATCACAGGGCACATATAGACAAACAACCATTCACACTCACATTCTCACTTGGAAGCAGTACAACGTAATTCTCACTTACTCACTCAGGAGTGTCACATGACCTATAAGATTTATTACAGCAATATTTAGAAGTCCCGTGTGTACAATTCAAAGAAAGCACTTGGTGGTAGCGTTAGCGATGTTAGCAGGGAGAGTATTTTAGAGAGTGTGGATGGATAGAGTGTGTTTTCTGTGCCAATACCAATATTAGCTGCAAACGCTAACCACAGGTTGTCTGTGAAATGGAATATTTTTTTAATGTCCAACTTTTTTTTCTACATAACTCGGCATTGCAACTGATAACGTTTGCTAGAGATATAGGCATCTTACCACTGAGTTAGTTTATCCATAATTGGAATAATAATAATGAAAGTTGCATTATTCTATGTGGCTGCTGACATCTGTTTTTTTTTTTTTGCCGTCAAGGCACACGGGTGAATCAGAAGGGGCCTTAATGTCATCTGATTGATGTCATATGACATCTACAAAGCGACTGTTATGAACCCCACCTTCATGATCGCCATAATGATACAGCATATACTGTATGTCCATTCGTATAATGTATAAGTTGAAATTGTTTTCACTAATTTCCAAAGTGTGGCAGGTTGTATTTCACCGTGGTCGTGCTTTCACAATCCATTACATAGATTGTAATCCATGTAATGTAATCCAATCCATCACGATGGCCACAGTTTGACCCTGGAATAGATTATTTCTATTATTTACTATAGAAAAAAAACATTGCTATTTTGACTACGTTGACCAGCATTTTTTTTAACTCATCCGCTTTGCTTCTTCTCCCAGTGAGCTCCTCCTAAAGCTCCGGTAATCGTCCCGGTCTCGAGACCCCCCACTTTGTGATCCACCTTAACAGGTGACTGACCCCTGCTAAAACCATTAACACAGGCAGCTAGTGAGACGCCTCCGACACGTGCCGACTCTCACAACTACACACACAGGCTTAAATAGAGCAAGGACTATGTGGGTTGTTTTTTTTTAAAGAGCGGTTGAAGGTCAAAGTAGGATGACTCACCCTTGTCCATCCTTGTGAGGCCTTCATAAAAACAAAGGGAAAAAAAGTTAGCTCCTATATACGGTGATACGTGGTAAATATCCAGTATATGGGATTAAGTTAAGCCACGTGAGAGAAACTGACCTGAAGTCCATCACAGACACGCTCTTAAATCCAGGAAGTCCCGCCAGCGCATCCTCAATCTGCATCAACACACACTCTATTACTCATTTAGTACCAGCATTAACATAAAAGGTTGCCATTTAAGATGCCTGAGAGCCATATACAGTCATTCCTCACTACATTACAGCTCCCTTACTCCATCACGGTTATACATTCATTAATTCATTAACTAATGATCGCTGTTTCATGGTTGACTACAGCCTATTATTAGTGAAAAATAAGCATATTTTAGCAAATATGTCTGTACACTTAAATTAAGCATTTTCAAGCATAAAAATGACTCCATGAACTACAATACAAATACAGTATAAGCCTTAAGACCACCAACGTATGAATTTAGTATTCTACATTGGTCACTAGGTGTCAGTAATTGTTAGGTGAGACCACCAACAATGCACCAGACTTTAACAACCAGCTTTTATTGCCTGCTTAAATTATCTCACTAGCAGCACAATAATAATAATAACATTCATTCATTCATTCATTTTCTACCGCTTTTCCTCACGAGGGTCGCGGTGGGTGCTGGAGCCTATCCCAGCTGTCTCGGGCGTGAGGCGGGGTACACCCTAGACTGGTCGCCAGCCAATCACAGGGCACATATAGACAAACAACCATTCACACTCACATTCATACCTATGGACAATTTGGAGTCGCCAATTAACCTAGCATGTTTTTGGAATGTGGGAGGAAACCGGAGTACCCGGAGAAAACCCACACATGCACAGGGAGAACATGCAAACTCCACACAGGGATGGCAGAGGGTGGAATTATAATAATAACATAATAATAATAATACATCCATCTATTTTTTTATGCCGCTTATCATCACTAGGGTCGCGGGGCATGCTGGAGCCTATCCCAGCTGTCTTTGGGCAAGAGGCGGGGTATAACCTGGACTGGTCGCCAGCCAATCACAGGGCACATATAGACAAATAATCATTCAGTTTCATACCTATGGACAATTTAGAGTCCTACCATGTATATTTTTGGAATGTGGGAGGAAACCGGAATACCCGGAGAAAAACCACACACGTACTGGGAGAACATGCAAACGTCACACAGAGATGCCCAAACAGAGATGTGTTCAGCAGCCATAGCCCATAACAGGCTAAATGTGTTCATCACTGAATACTAACAACAATAACAACAAAAAAAGCAAAGTGATGGAACCTTCTGTGCCAGCTGCCTGCTGAGCGTCTGGTAGTGTAGCGAGTCAGGGTCATCCAGGTCATGGTCGTACATGACACCTGTCAGAAGAATGCTCAGCTCAACCACCTGCTCCAACACGGCCGGCGTAAGAGGCTCCACAGGAATGTCGTTGTCCAGCTGTGACGACAAGAAAAACAAATGCCATTATGATTTCAAACAGCTAGAATTATTAAAACAAATACTACATACTGTTTAAAGTTAAATATAAAATAAATAGCCACATTTGTACAGACTCACCTCCACTTGTGGAATAACAACAGCTGCCTCCTCCACTTTGTCTTCTGAGTTTAAAAATGAAAAATGTACATGTTAATGTTACCCAATGGATGATTCTGGAAATTTATGATGTCACCTTTAGTAGGAGCCGTGGAAGGGTTGGTCACATCCGGAGCTGCAGTGCTGGGAATACAACAAAAAATGGTGTGTACTGTTACATTACATTTTGGGGGGAAAGAGGGTGGATTTCAATTTGGGAGTCATAAGATGACAACACTGAAAAAGGGAAATTAAAATATAATTTATATATAATATATTATTAGTATTATTATATTCATTCATTCATTTTCTACCGCTTTTTCCTCACGAGGGTCGCGGGGTATGCTGGAGCCTATCCCAGCTGTCTTGGGGCGAGAGGCGGGGTACACCCTGGACTGGTCGCCAGCCAATCACAGGGCACATATAGACAAACAACCATTCACACTCACATTCATACCTATGGACCATTTGGAGTCGCCAATTAACCTAGCATGTTTTTGGAATGTGGGAGGAAACCGGAGTACCCGGAGAAAACCCACGCATGCACGGGGAGAACATGCAATATTATATATTTTTAAAAACTGTATAATGGGAAAAGTAAATGCACAAGTGTGGATAGAGAGCATGTTTGAAATAAAAAGGCGTCTACTTTCAATTGGATGCCTGCTATTAATGGCATCTATTATGAAATAAATATGAAAGTGTGTCATGTGACCTTACCTGCATGCATGGTGTCCTGACTTGGCGGGCTCGCTACATGTCATTGAAGGGATACAAAAATAAATGAAACACATGCTGATTGAATGCTTTGACCAACGTTTGGAGTTTGAAAGAGACAAGCGTTTACCTTTTCAAGCCTGGCAATGACATTTTCTGCAAATAGAAGCAAGTAGAAAGAAAGGTTAGCACAGGCATTAGCCACCCGCTGAGTTTGTTTTGATGCGCTGTGCCAACATGAAGCAGCAAGAGGATCTATTTAGTTCAAGGGGACTTCCAAGGGGACGCACAATGGAGGTGCTGGATGAAAGGATGGCTGCTGGACCGTCTAATGAGCTTATCTGAATGCTGCTTCTCCACTTGGATCAGCCTGCTGTGCATTTTGGTTAAAAAAAAAAAAAAACGTAAAACTTGCTTTCCCCGAAATGTTTTCCCAAAATTTCGTAAAAAAAAAACATTACAAAATATAATATAATGAAAAAATATATAACAAAATATTTTGCGCTTGGTTAGTTAGTAAACAGATTCCCATGACATTTTGTGATGGGTTTTTGGCAGAATGTGGCAAAAACTTCAGTAGATTTCCATAAATTGTTGTGGTTAGTTAGCAGAATTAAAAAAAAAAAAAACTTAATCACAGATTTTTACCAAACTTTCGAGTAGGTGGATTGATTGTCCGTAGAATCACGTAAAAACTTTAAAAACTAGCAGAAGTACGCAAACATTTCTGAACAGATCTCCACAAAACGGGTGATTAACTAGATGTCAAAATTGTGCAAAAAAAAAATTCAGAACATATTTCCACTAAATTTTGTTGTGGATGGATTGTTCGCTTACTTCATTAGAAGAATGATGCAAAAATGTCAGAACTGATGTAACCAAGAGAGTTGCATAGACCAATGAGATTGCTAAGGTGAAGTGATGTGGTTGATTTCATTAGCAAGTTAGTAGGCCAGATTTACTGAATTACTTCAGGACAAAATTCTACTAAACTTTATTGTGCGTAGTTGGTTAGTTTGCAGATCGATGCAAAAATAACATAACCACAGTTTTTAAGAGTTGCACAGAACGATGACATTGTGAAGTCATGCGAGAGCAATGTAAGGACGGAACTTTTGCTAAATAATGAATTCTGAACATATATCCACACTTTGCTTGTTAGATAGTTTAACAGAATTATGTAACGATAACAAACCTTTTTGATCACAGCATGGTGCTCCTCTGATTGGCTGAAGTAGGTGCCAATGTCTTGTGCTGTGACCTCCCCGTCCTGACATTGGTTCATCCAGCTCTGATACTCCTCTTGGTCAGGGAGGCGGTCCCAGAAGATTTTGAAAGCCTCCCACACAGTCTCCTGGCACACTACAATGTAAAAGTCAATGGTTGGCTTGTTGTTTTTAAGCACTTATGGCAAAAATCCTCAATATGACAAGAATGCCCAAGTTATTTTAAGAACATACTGCGAAAAACAGTACTTGAAAAGTCTCTTTGCGACGGGAACACTTTGACTAGGATTCCCAAAAATAGCAAGATAACTTTTACCTGAACTGAAGACCGACTCACATCATATCAGACCCGGTTTGACCATCAAGCCACCATATGAATTGTCATAATAGCTATCAACCCACCTCTAAGATGGAAGAAGCTGAGATGGTTAGCGACAGCCTGCTTGGCGGTCTCCTGTGCACACAGCTTGACTCCACTCGGGAAAAGGATGTTGCGTTTGCGTCGGGACAGCGCCACACGGCTTCCTCTGGACACCTTGACGTCGGATATGCGGACCCTCCGCTGGAACGGCGTTGTTTCCCCACTGTAAGGCAGATCTAACGCACCCATTGAGGATCCTTCTAGTGTTGCATCTAGTAGGATTGCAGAAAAAAAATAACTTCTCAGGCTTGGATGAAAATCAGAAGATGTTTTGTGTGTAAAGCTGTACATACCTGTCCTTAGGTCCAAAAACAGGACTACAAAGCTAAATAAGACACAGTATAAAAGACATCTCCACGACAACATTTTAAATCCTTGTTTATATCCTCAAACGTCCTCTCAGATGTTGCAGTGGCACCTTTGAAGTTTGCATAGTTCACAACCAGGAGAACGATGAGGAACCCTTAAACCGAACAAGTACTTGTTGTTTTCCCTGCAAAGACGAGTCTCTCTCTTGTGGCATCTTGCTGAGAAGACACCTTCCTGGCTCAAGCTAGGTGGGCAGATGGCTCCTTGGTGGATTTTTGAACGCACTAATCCCATTTAGTCGTAAAGCCTTTTAGAGGAGCTCGCCAAGAAGTTACTGGAGCAGCAAGGAAGAGAAGGTGCTTAGTGAAGGAAGGAATCTGGACAAAAACTTAGGTCGGGGGAAGGTTCTGCACTGCTTTGTTGGATTCATTATACTTACCTTCTATTGATAAGTCTTTGAAGCAAAAGTCATCCAGATGGTTCACTGCTTGGTGGAAGAATGGTTAGCACTTCAGCAAGAAGGCAAACCTGAAAGAACCAACTGTCGTATGTGTAAACAGATCAACACTGTAATGTGACAACTAACAATTCACTTCTACAACTACAATAAACTAATACCTGGTACAACTAGAGGTACAGTTGTTTGGACAACAAAAACACTTGCACTTAGATAAATCGCTTATATTGTCACACAAATAACTATATAAGTTATGATCAAGAAAACCATGGAAGTTGCTATATATTATCTCTTTTTTTATAATCATTATAACTGTCCAAACAAAAATACCTTTAGTTGTATCACGTATCAAAGTGAAGAAACAAGGGTGGTCTAATACTTTTTACGTGTATACGTAGTATGTGTATATATTTATAGTGCAGCTCCTCGTTCGCCCCCTCCATTCATGTCTGCCATGTGGAACACATATGCCATCCTGCAACACATGCCTCCGAAAATATGTCCCGGTGGGGTCGCACATTAAAAGCGGCACTTTAATACGGCATTAAAAGAAGAAACACATGATGGAGTACAGTCATGGTGTAGCAGGAGCTAACGTCAGAACGCTAAGCAAATAACCTGAAATATAACAGAATTTATTGGACTGGATGACCAGTCCGGTTCCATCAAATGCTCTCTTACTTGGACACACGTGCTACCTTAAAGAAGGCATCTCATCATGTTAGTTTGACAAGTAATATACAATATGCTCTATTGAAAAGGTATTTAAAAGGTGATTTTGCCTAAATAAAGATCATTTAGTCAATAAAGGGGTGCAGCCAGGAATTTTGGGCCTTGTAAAATTTTTTATAAAAATCTTTTTTTTTTTTTAAATGACCTATTTTTGGTTATTCTTATTCATTCATCCATTTTCTACCGCTTTTCCTCACGAGGGTCGCGGGGGGTGCTGGAGCCTATCCCAGCTGTCTTCGGGCGAGAGGCGGGGTACACCCTGGACTGGTCTCCAGCCAATCACAGGGCACATATAGACAAACAACCATTCACACTCACATTCATACCTATGGACAATTTGGAGTCACCAATTAACCTAGCATGTTTTTGGAATGTGGGAGGAAACCGGAGTACCCGGACAAAACCCACACATGCACGGGGAGAACATGCAAACTCCACAAAGAGATGGCCGAGGGTGGGAATTGAACCCTGTTCTCCTAGCTGTGAGGTCTGCGCGCTAACCACTCGCCCGCTGTGCTGTTATTCTTATTATTTTATAAATATGAAATTCCCACAACTTGATGACTTTTGATGCTACCTTTTGGCCCTAATACTGATACAATTTGGCTAAATGAATGAAAAATAAATGAAATCAAATGAATTCCAGATTAAAAACAGCTTTATGTTAAACAAACTACATTAGGAGCATGTTACACTTTGAACACACTTTAATTTGATGTGGTGCTTGCATGTAGAAATTAAATATCTATCAAAAATAACAGTAAAACATTCTATAAAACGTTCTAGGACCAACAGGCTCCATTGCTCATGAAGATGAGTCCACAGTTCAAGGAGACGAGTCCATAGTTCAGTTGGGTGGAGTTGGTGCTGAAATGCGTTGCTCAGTATGAGCGAGGATTCCCCCTGTGCTATGATTCTTACTCTTACTTCTTGCTCAGGTTCTGCTGGCTGTACAGTCGCAGCACTAGATTGCGGATTTCTTCTCGTTTGCCGCGCACCTGATGACGTGGGAACCAGTGCTGTAGGTGTAATGGCAGGTCAAAGTGCACCACAGGGTCCTGCAGGTACAGGAAACACACAGTTTAGCATTATGTAGTAGTATTTATGGCATTTTTAAAAATACTTTTTTTTAGTATTATTTGCGCAAAATTACAACTTTAATTTTGAAAAATTGGAAATGTATTCCTGTGAATGTATAATTAAGTCCCACAAAATTATGAGCTATTCAGTGGCATGACATAAAATGACATAAATTGCATAGCCTACCTTGAGAAAACTCTCCACATACTGCAGCAAGTAGAGACCACAGTCGCTGCTGTTGTCCTGCAGAGGAACTTGACAGTGTGAGCTTTTCATCTGGTCTGGCCCAAAGTCCCGTGACGACCCGCGACGGACCTCCCATTCGGACTGCAAATATCTAAAGGGGGCGCAAACACAGTCAGCTGCTACACAAATAGACAAATACAATTAATAAGGGTGATACTCACTCTCGTAACACTTTAAAGATACGCTCGTGAAGAGACAGCTTGAGAGAGTCCATGATGAGAATACACGGCCTAAAAACAAGGCAGACACATTCACCTCAATTCAAAGCTACATTGATGTCAAAGTGTTTGCACGCACCCACCTTTTACAAACCATCTTCCTATGGCAGGTCTTCTCTGTGCAATTCTATGGGGGAAGCAAAAGCAAGAAATGAAATGTCGAACTCAATTAGGTACAGTGGAACCTTGGTTAGCATTACTAATTTGTTCCAAACGGACTAAACAAATTAATTATTCCAAGAAGAAATCATGTAAATCCAATTATTCTGTTCCAGGAGGCCAAAAATGTTCACACAAAAGTTCAAGAGTTATAGTTTTACTTACAGAAAACAATTCAAATGCATATAAAAACTTAGAAATGATGAATGAACGGGATAAATGAAAATTTAAGCCTTTACCTTCATTGAAGACATGATTATTTAAGTGACTTTCCAAAGACACGATATGGTTGCGGGATACATTTTTATAAACCTGAATGCCCAATCCCAAACATGCGTCTTCTACCTATTTGCACGAGAGGCTAAAAGAAGTGATGCTGCAACTCCTAACCAATGGATTAGGGTTGAGAGCAATTTTAATGCCATAAAACATTGCAAAGTTTGAAAATGGTGTCCATGTTGCAGATTTCACCAGGATGTATTGGAAGCCCTCATCAACATTAAGTACCATGCTGAAGAATAACAACGTAGTCAAGTGAGTTAAGAAGTTGCGAGGTTGCTGTGTGAGGATCTAACATAGAAAACCTGCAACGACTGAATGTGTTGATGACTTAAAGGAAGCAGAGAAAATAAATTAAAAAAAAAAAAACAACTGATGTGTTCAGGTCAGAATAAAGTTATTTTTTCTCTACACTGTGCCTTCTGTCTGTTCCCCTAACAGATAATTTATATGTACAGTATTAGTAGTACGGTAAGTAGTAGGCAAAAGTTTAGACTGACTTGGTCACGCTATTGAATGAGAAAGTGTCCAAACCTTTGACGGGTAATGTCATTTTTTACTTTTCTAAAGAACCCAACAAGCATTTCCAACTTACCACTTGACGCGGAATGACATTGGTGGAATCTTGTCCTGGAAGACAGGAAATACACATTCATTTGGGGATGTTATGTTAAATAACTCCATCCATTTTCTATGCCGCTTATCCTCACTAGGGTGGCGCCGAGTATGCTGGGGCCTATGCTTGCTGACTTTGAGAGGCGGGGGAACTCCCTGGACTGGTCGCCAGCCAATCACAGGGCACATATAGACAAACAACCATTCACACTCACATTCATACCTATGAACAATTTGGAGTCGCCAATTAACCTAGCATGTTTTTGGAATGTGGGAGGAAACCTACGCACGCGTGCATGCACAAGATTCAAATCCAGGTCTTCCAGATCTCCTGACTGTGTGGCCAACATTCTAACCAACATGCTAACCACCTTTCCACCGTGTGGCCGTTTTATCATTGTGTTAGAATAATATTATGTAATTGTGTAATTTTCATGTGTACAATCAATGGGTTTTTGTATATTGCTATGCTAATAAGTTTCATATATCAATGTGCTTTTCTGTGTGTCCTGCATGGACTCCGTTATCAGATTTGGCCGGAAGCAGGACTAGTTCACTAACTCATCCTTCTCCTCCTACCATGTATGTAACTTTACACACTTAAGATTATAGAGCAGACATCTACTTAGGGGTTCATATTTTTCCTTTGACTGATACCTGTGTCCACGATGTCGCTTCGGATCAACACTGATGGCGTCACTGTGGCGTCCGTCGAGCTTCTTTGTGACCCTCCCGCCGCCTCTTGCTCAGATGGCTCGCTCGTCCCATTGTGGCTACTTCCTGTCCTGGCCTCTACTGTGGGCTCCTCCAGTCCAGGAAAGCATATGACCACCAAATACCAGTGAGCCCTAAAAAAAAAAAAAAAAAAAGAGAGAGAGAGAATCACCATGACTGACTGCAATGTTTCACAGCATTGGTGTCATCCGCCATTTTGGATGTTGACTTACTCCTGATTGACAGGAACAAACACAAAATCCTTTTTGAAGATGTCCACGTGCCGTGTCCATGTCTTCACTCGCTGGTGCCGCTTCTGCCTCTGACAGCTGAATGTAAAAGAGCAAAACTATATGGATGGAAGCTCTACAAACTATTTCTTCATACAGCACAGAAGTGTCCAAAGAACAGCCCAGGGGCCATTTTCTGCCCAAATTGGCCATCAGCATATTGTAAAAATTAAATGCATTTATTATGAGACATATCAGTAGCTATTACTCTATTACTACTAATTTGCTTTTTACCTATAACACAAAGCAGCCAGCGTTGGAAAAAGATTGGACACCCCTAATACACAAAAACAAAGGAAAACTTACGATTCAGCGGCGCCGCCCTCACTGGCGTTGTCTCTACGCGTGAGTTGCTTGTAAAAGAAGCTGCTGAAAACGTGTGAGCGCTCTGCGATGGCCTGCGGCGATTTGTGGAGGAGGTATCTGATGTCAAAAACACATGTCAAACTCAAAAGTGTGAGGAGCCTGAGAGGTTTAAGCTTGAATGTGGCCTCACTCACTTGAGGTAGAAGTCGATGATGACATCATTGAGGTACTGCCGACTGTCCAGACACTGCAGGTCCTCCATGGTCACTGTGATGCCACCTTTCGTCGGGGGTGGGGGGAACAGGACCAACCTGAATTGACATTACCATAAGAATTCAAATAATCTTTATTTGCATTTTTCCCCCTTACATTACAAATATATCTGTGACTTATCTTGGAATATTAGGACACTATAAGTAAAATTATTCATATTTTTACTGATTATATGACAATGCCCTGACTGACAAGGCCCTTCATGTAACTCACCTTTTTCCCAGACCCTGATGTTTGTATTTAACCCAAGAGGAGTCCGGTTTACACATGGTGACCGTGTATGATCCTTTGGTTCTCCGCTGGCAGAGTGTGTACAGAGGAGTGTCTTCCTCGTTGTCCTTCTTGAACAGGACAAGTGTGTAAGTGGAGAAAAAGCCCTCACTGGAATTGTGTGAATTATGAGCGTTTGGGACCACAAACCTTGTTGGGCTGTTGCGCACCATGTTGTGTATGCTCCTCCTCTGGCGCACAATGTTGTGTATGCTCCTCCTCTGGCCCATGGTGCATCCTGGTGTCCACCTCCTGCTCCTCCATAGAAGGCATCTCCAGCTCCTTGCGTGACTGCAAGTCCGAGGCGTTCAGCTCCAGCACAGATTCTTCATCTGGTGTTGTGTCTTCTGCATCTGGTGCCGTCTCGGTCAGTGTATCGATCTCCAGCTGGAGTTTGCTGCTTGCGTCCAAATCCAAACGTGGACTTTGTCGGTCTGTGTCAGATGTGGATTCTGTAGCGTCCACACCAAGCTGCCGCAACATGTCTGGGTCTCGACTGCTTCTTTTGATCAGCTCCAAACATTCGTCTAGTGACAGACTTGGACTTATGTAGTCCTTCAGGTCTAGGGCATCAACGGAGGTGTCGACGGTTGTCAGACAGTTGAGACAGTCTATTTCCAGGAGAGAGCGCAATAAAAGTCCCTCCACGCCCATAACGGGGTCCTTTAGACTCAATACAATGAAGGGGCTCACTTTATCTACAGTATGGAAACAAAACATCATGAAGAGCTGTTGTACTGGGATATGCATGGAGTGCTACCCGTTTAGACATCTCACCAGTGCTCAACTCTTCATCCTGTTTGCCACACAGGTCGAGAAGTTCCCTCTGCACCGCCGCAGCTGCGTTTTGTGTCACACAAAACAATAGCACAGTGCCAACGTTGCTCCCCCAGGAGAGACCCCGGGCCGCCAGCTCCTCTGACTCCCAAATGCTGTACCTCCGCATCTCCTTGCGCTCCAAAGCCACGGTCACTTCAGCTTGGTGGTTTTCATCTGAGGGTGAAAGGAGATGAAAGGAAGCTCATTTGAGCACAGCTGCCATGAATCCTCATTTGTTTATATGGTTAGAAAAACCATTACCTTTTAATGGTATGATGATTTTTTTATTTGCTATCTGCGGAGAGACAAAAGGAAGGAAACAAGTAGGTTTACATCAAATTTATCTCCTTATCCAAGTTTATGTCCTAAAGTGGTTCAAGGTATACGTTTGGGCACCATCAGCTGTATGGGTATGATTCAAATTAATATATGAGGCTTTGAAAAGAGTACATGTCCCAAATGGCAATTCCGTATTGATGACATATTAAAGGAGTGATTAATTTACACATTTATATGCAGACACATATATACACATATATATATGGTCAGTAAATAACATTCATTCATTTCATCTGTTGTGCCCCCAATGCAGTTTTATGTAGTTGAACTATCGTTTTGCTAAACAGTACCATCTGGTGGCCAATTTGTGCATTGCAGGTATCCTGTAAATAAGTTGTCCATTAATTTGTCATTTGTAATTATTTTGCATAGTTTTCTACATGTAAAACTATTATTACCTATAAAATATGTAGTATGTTAATGTTTTTGGGTGTCTGGAACAGATTAATTGGATTTACATTATTTTGTACGGCAAAATTTGCAAATGTGTGAACAATTATGGGAGAGAACTTTTTGGAAGTAACTTATGGTGGTGTGCTCAGTTGTAAGACTGTTTTGGAAAAAAAAGAAAAAAAACAAGTTATTCACCATGAGGTTTCCATTTGCCCTCCCTTGGTAACCTCCGCAGAACATGGAGCAGAAGGCCACACCCAGGAAAGAGGTGTCTATTCTGGGCATGGGAGGAGGCCCGTCCACAACCACAGGTAACACCTGTAAAACATATATAATGAATTAATAATAAAAAATGGGAAATACTTCTACATTGTTACATGCACACACACACATGCACTTCAATGGAGACTATGTTATTGTTGATAGGTCTGTTATTATTAGGTTTAGGTTATTATTATCTATATTAGGTATAGGTTATTGTTTTCTGTTGTTATTTACTTGTTCTGTAAAAATTCACAATGTAAAATGTTAAGATGCATGTGTGTCCTCGACAATCTGGTTGATCGGGACTGAAAAATCTTCACATCATGCAGCTCAAATGCTGCTGTTCAAGCCCCCCACTCAGTATCCACAGTGGACTGCTACCAGTTTCTATAAAGGTCTCCTTTACACAAAAGTGCCTTTTTAACAATTTCCTAGCAAATAGGCTAGCATTACATGATGTTGCTGTTAAAATGTGAGTGTAATATTAAAAATGTAACTCACATCGCTATGCTAATGTTGCCAATCTTCATATTGTCCTGCCCCATTCCTTCATGTTACATTGTTCTATGTGATATATGGCATATATTGTGTTGGACAAGTGCAGAGTTACTGTGTATGTGTAAAAAGTGGACAAAGTACACAATAGTGCATCTTGGATACACAGCTCTAACACAGCTCATTAGCATTAAAGCTATGGACACACAAAAAGTGATTACTAAAAGCACTAAACTAAGCTAGATTTTGAAAAACACACCACAAATATTTTGCAGTGGGACCTGTGACAAAATAATACAATATGGAATATTTCATATTAAGGATTTGTAACAATCAGAAATAGAAAACACCACTGAGCCCACCTCTATATTCTCTAAATTAGAATCGTCTCGCTCTTTGGGTACAGCTTCTTGTGATGACGACCGCGCTCTTCCTCCTGCTTCTTCCACCTCGGTGCTCTCCTCGTCATCACTGGACAACACAACTGAAAGGCGCAGGGAAAGGCGGCTTGAATGGTTGGAACTGCATGAATGTCAAACCTACAACGGCCTTTGAGGGCGGTGAAGAAAGTAGTGCGTGGAATGATCACATTTTGGTACACAGCCATCACCCATTTATTGTGGTTATTTGGTAGCAGACCCGACCATGATGTGTCAATTTCCACAAAGACCATAGAAAACCTGTTTATGACCTTCTAAATATGATTGTTTTGTGTTATTAGAGTCCTGTAGACATGGAATAGCACCCCTATAGCCACTTTCACAGTCCTATTAGTTTGTTTACATTTGGATGCAGGTAAATATACATTTGGTGGACAATACAATGCGTTTACAGTATATTTTTTATATGGTTACACCTTCAAATCACTGTATTCTATTGCGTCATGCCCCTCGAGGTGACGGCACCCTCACTAGTAGCCCTTTCAGGAGAATCGGCCATTTATACAGTCCTTATACAGCTTCAATAGATGACAGTTTTTCAAATATAAATTAGTAAGTCATGCTGTTTCATGGTTATTTTATTTTATGGCTATTTTTTTAAAATGTGCATATTTAAGCAAATGCTACATATTCTTGGTCTAAATTAAGCATATTGAAGCGTAAACATTTATAATTAAAAATACAAATATAAATTGCAAATGTAGTATTCTACATTGGCCACTAGGTGTCAGTAACTGTTCAGTGAGACAAGCACAAGACTTGATTACCGAAACAACATTTACAGGCATTTATTGTCGTTTTAAATTATGTCACAACAGGCACAATAATATCAATAACAATAATCATAATAATAACACCATTACATGCTACAACTCAACTTTGAGCCCCTGGAGTCACTTCCTGTCTGTGCACCTATTCTGCCCCCTTGTGCCGGAACATATTTACTGCAACACATGAGCACAAGTTTTATTTATGTCTTAAATGGTTCGGGAATCATTTTCTCTCATTATATGTAACATATTAACACAAATGTGAAGGTGGCTATAGGGTTGTTATTTCATGTGCAGAGGGCTCTAATAATGCTAAAAAATGTATTTAGATGGTCGTAAACAGGTTCTGTGTGACATAACTACAATAATATTGTAGTTACGTAGTTTACCTTTTGTTAATTTAAAAAAATTGCTCATGTTCCTGCTTACCACTAGACGCCCCCTGCGTACCACGAGTATCAGTTTGAAAATCCAGGATCTACAGCAGTCTTATCAAACCACATGTTTGCAGAAAACAAAAGGTATGAATCATTTTTTACAGTACCAGTCAAAGATTTGGACATGTTGACTAGGAATGGATCTTTTAGCTGCTATTTTCCTCATTTTTGGACATTTTGACAAAAGCTGTTGACGAGTAGTCTACCCATGGGATCAAGTAAACTCTGGTGTACTCACTTGGTTCCCCCTGGCTGGACTGAGACGTGCTATCTTGTGAAGATAACCGCCTGCAACCTCGGCTTCTGATATCCAAATTCGGACGGATGACTGGGAGAAGACACGGCGTCCCGTCCACAGCCCCCACAGTGAACTGCACAATGCTAGCTTCCGTGTTGTCGGAATCTTCCCCGTCTTCATTGGGACATACATGCGACTGGGGCAGACCTCCATTTCTTCCATCTTCCCCTGTGAGGCGCAGCACGCTTTCACGATGGCGTTTGGGAGTGCTTGTACCGTTGACCCACGCGCCCCTTCTTTTCCTCTTAGGGTTAACAAATAACACAAACACAAACAAGTGAATTTTGTTGTCCAATTCATAGGAGTCTCCCGATCCAATATTAATTTCAGATATCGGGTCACTCTCAGGAAAAAACTAATGTCGGATTATATAGGCCTGCATCTAAAATCACTAAATTAAACATCGCCACTCCAATACAAATAGTCGCTTCCAGACTCCACCCCCACATGTCTATCCAGTAGCGTCCAGATAGAGAGCACATGATGTATTAACGTGTTAACAAAGTAGGAGTTGGAGTGATGTCGTCCATGTGGCATTATTTTTTGCTGAAGTCTGAAAAAGACATTGGAGCTGAGTGCAAAACTTGTATTGCACATGTTTCATGTGGCGGAACAGAACGGAGGAAGTTCAATGGTGGTATTAAACTTCCTCAGTCATCTTGTATTTGAAGCAGCATCATATGGAAACTCCCACAGGATGCCAAAAAGTCATTAGCCACAATAGAAAAGAGCCAGTCCCTGTCCATGGTAAGTAATGTTTGGTTTAAACCAAGCTGTATTATGCCTACATACATAGAAAACCATAGCCCAAAATGCAAAAAATAAGTAATACCTACTGTTTCAGACTAATATCACTTGATCGAGCCTTTTCTAACATTCCACACTACAAAACAAGTAATAAAGATATGTATGGTTTGTGCTGTCAATATTGGTATTGGTCAATCAAGGCTGTAATATTGGTAACATATCGGAAGTGAAAAAGTTGTATCAGACACCCTAACCAATTGTCATCAGAATGGAGATGTATGGCAGACCTAATGTTCACCTGAAAATGTTGAACTTTAGTCCTCTCTTCGGTCCTGATGTCCTTGACTGGAGTCGGAGAAAACTCATCTCCGGCATCCCGAGCCGGATTCCAACTCAGGGACAAGCCGCAATCTGCAGCCAAAACAACAAGAGTGAAACTTCATGAGTGCTGACAACCTCATTGACGCAAAGAACATTTTGTTTGTCAAGCGGAAAGTAGGGCAGGAAAAATCAGCTATGTCAAGTCAGATGTCTCAGGCCAGGAAATCAAGGAGACAGAGTATTGTTAAACCTCTGATGAACTCCAATGTACTGTCAAGCATGGTGATGGGACATTCCTTCCAAATGTTCGTTCCTTTGCAGGCTAGCAGCCATCCATCATGTTAAGATGGGAAAAATTGTTTCTATCCTGGAGACAATCAAGTCATTGGGAGTAGTACACACCTACTACTCTGTAGTCCTCTCCATTTCCATTGCCGACTACCCCCTCTGCAATACCTTTGTTTCCTTCCTTGTTGTCAAAATGAAGCAACTTCTTCCTGGGTCTACCCCTGGGCCTTGTGGGGCAGAAGAGGAAAACTGAGATGAATCAGAAACAGAACTGTCCTGGCTGCACCATACAATATGGCTGAGCCCAGACCAAGTTCACAATTATAAGAAGAAGACATCTGTCAACACGTTCCATCAGAACACTCTCATACCTTTTAAGGGGTGTAGGTGTGCTCTTCTGGTCACATTTGGCCGTTGGTGTCTTACTCCCATCGTTCTTGGTTGGCCTCTGGCCTTGACAGCTGTCGGACTGGTTCTTGCACGTGCTCATCCCGCTTGTTGTTTGGGCTTTTCTGCCACAAGCGTGACCCCTTTGAGTGCTCAAGTACACTTTGCCGAGGTCTGTCTTTAGCACATCTGTCAAGACCAGGCGAGGCTGCCCTCTACAACACAGAAGAGGATGAATTATTCACAGCAATGTTCTGCATAACAGTACATATAATTTGTCACTTAAATATCATTCAGTGTTTCCTCCTATCATACATTTTTTATATACAACCAGCTCACAAGAGAAGTAATTTAAGGATACCTTTCATCTTGAACAGGTCTTATACATTGCTCTTTCATTAAACAAACTAAATCTCCTTATTTACACAACAGCATGTCATTTCCGTCTCTGTCTGTCATTGCAGAAGTGAGTGTAAAAGGGAGGTGGAGGCAACCAGCTGACATAGATAAACAATATGGAGGGTCCTGATAAGCTCTATCAGAAGCATGATGCAAAAAAGTCAAAGATCTTTCTTACAGTTGTGCTCCTAAGTTTAAATTGTGGTTCCCTGGCCATTTTACAGAGAATATGAATGAGGCCAATACTAACCGCAAAACCAATCTTCATCGATATGAACGATATGTTTGTTTTTTTATATCATGCTCAAAAGAAATATTGATATATCGCCCAGCCCCACTTGCAAGCTAGTGGCTGTCTCAAGTCCCTGAGCTGTACCACGTCATGTAAACAATAAATAATAGGAGTGTAAAGGTGAACATAGGAGTGTTACTTCATGTCTACAGGGCTCTAATAATGTTAAAAGCCGTATTTATAAACATTCCATTTATCAATATTGAATCCTATATTGCAGAAATTTACTGGAGTCAATCATCCGCTATAAACGAGGGACGACTGAATATATTTTTTCATTTAGTGAAATGGCAACAAAAACATGAGAAATTTTAAAGACAAAGTTTTGTGATATTATTGATTATTAATGTCAACCTCGGTTAGAGCCATTATTATTATTTTTATGCCACACTTTTGTGTTTGCACAATTCAGGGTTTCCCTCTTGGATTTTTTCAAGCTGTGGTGGTGGGCTGCATGTGGACTCCAATCATACCACTACTGCAACTACAACGACAACTTTTTACTAATATGATAACAACAGAGCAAGATTGTTTAGTAACACTTTTGAAAAAAAGTAGGTTAGCATGAACCTCATGAATGTGATAGCCAATTGTAGCTCGCCGATGGGACAAAAACAAGCGGTCAGAGCCCCAAACAAGGATTCCACAAAGTGGAATGACAATGAAACGTGAACTATCACACACGCTGGGATAGATAGGCTTAGCCTTTGTTGATCTAAAATGTATTTATCCAATCTAAAATGTAAATAAATTCATATATTAAATAAGATATGTGAGAAGTTTACGTTACAAAATGTCCTCCATTTGGGTTGCCACTTCTCATTGAATGGTGATGGTGGGTACGGCAGCCAAACCATTTGAGAATCACTCGTCTATATGAAAAACTGGCTTTAAAAATGCGACTTTTTCATCTCGTGGTATAATTTGAAAGCAGTAACCAGCCCATACCGATTTGGAACCAGAATTGAAACTAAGATTCAGAATCAGAACCTGAGTCGTTCAAATTCAAATGATGCCCAACCCAAGTTATGACCAACATGTCAACTTACCTGGCCATTCCCCATTTCACCAGTGCTGCATGGTTGTGATCATACAACTTGGATCCCCTTTTAAGCTTTAAGTCCGACTGCTTCAACTTGCAACCGGGAATGGCAGCCCAGGACACCTGTTCAATACATAAAAACAGAATGGGTCAAAAAAAAACAATCGATACAAACGATATAATGATCAAAAGTAGTCACCAATGGCACAACATACCCAAAAAACCTTTCTTCACATGCTACAAGCTTTGTACCTTTCTAACCTTCCACACTCTGAGGAGGGAAATGTCATGGGGATTCTGAATGGATTAGCCACCTGAAATTCACAGAGTTCTTGTAACCACCCTGGCATCAAATTTAGGAAGGGAGGAGGCACAAATAAATAAAAGCCCATAATCTGCGATTCAGAGTGTACCCCGCCTCTTGCCCAAAGACAGATGGGATAGGCTGTGACCCCAATGAGGACAAGCGGGAAAGAAAATGATTGGAAAAGCCCAAAGCTTGTTGTTGACCGTCCATGTGATGTGTTTAAAGATTATTTGTTTATTAGTGCGCAAAACACAATGTCACCAGGAGAAGACGAAATGTCAACAAGTGATTGCGGGGGCATTGACCAGCCTGGAAAGAAAGTATGCCACCAAAGGAAGAAGACTTCAGTTGAGCAGTTGTGTTGAACCCCACTTACCAACTTATCCCGATCAATCCTAAATGAGAAGGTTAAGGCTTTCCGATGGTCCATCATGATTCCCAAACTGGTAAGGCACAGCAGCAACGCTACAAGACAAAAACAATATGTCACTCCTATAATACACCAATGGTATTCAACTGGTGACGATTTTGCAAGGTCAGTTCTAAACTCGGCTACTATTGAGGATCTTTGACTAGTGTTTTAGTGTTCTTGTGATATAAAGGATTTTTATATACGTTTTAGAAGTCCATCATGAAAAACACAAGTGGACTCTTGCAATACAGAGGCTCTTTGACTTGCGCTTCAGAAATCGATCCTTAAATAGAGCAAAGCGCTCCTGTAGTGTTCATTAAAAGCATCAAAGTGTTGCTGTCACGTCGAGAATTTATGACCAGCACAAATATAATGCTGACGCTAGAATGTTACGGTATGGAATGTGTTTCCTTGTATTGTTTCCAATTACGATGAAGAGCACCGATGTACACAAACAATGGCAGACACATGTGTTTACAAATTGACGTAGTGCATTTTATTTTAAAAATGTCTAAATATTTATGCGGAAAAATATATGTTGACTCAGTTTCATGACATCCTACGTCATGTGTTTTTTTTTCGATAAGACGACAGACTGATCTTGAAAACAGCGGTTAGCAAATGCTAGCTCCTAGCAAATGTAGCCCCACAGAGCTAGCAAACGATGCTCGCTTGGCGCAAAGAAGTAGATAAAACACAATCTTACCATGTTCCGGTACTTTACTCAGGCATTATACGGCGGTGTTTATCGCAGATATAGTCAGCGTTTCCAAAATACACCACACAATAATGATACGCACTCCTTTACTGACAACGAGCTGTTAATTCAGAGGCTGTCCAGATGTCCATTGCTACATCCGGGTTAGACCGGAAAGGCGTCACGATCATATTCCGCGAAAAAGCTAGCAATAAAAGATAGCCAATTCTCCTGTGTTTATAAAGTTTAATCCACACTTTTTTAGTTGTCTTCACTTTTAACCTTTTTTTAAACAAATTTGACAGATTTTTTTGACAAATGTGATTTTATATTCATTTTATTACATTGTTGTGAATCTAAATGCAATCAGAACTTTGACTGGTTGGCCAAAGTGCATATTATCCAGGACTGCAATATAGTAAATATTGATATTTCACATATCCTTTTCACTGTATTACTGATACATACTTGAACAATAAATGGCAGCTGTCTTCTCTTAGCACCTTGTGTCTCACCCTAGCTTCCAGAAGGCCTATTTGATGACATCATATACATTATAACTATCCCACCCTATTTTCACACATAAGCCAATCACAGTGGCCCATGCAAACATCTGCCCGCCTTCATCTTCTTTCGCCTTTCTTATTAAGTTAATGTTGGTTGGCAAACACTGGGCTGCAGTGTGGTGCAGAAGCTTGTCAGCAACAAACAAAAAAAATCAATCACAAAATAAAAAAAAAAACAGGTAATTACTTTCACTCTCACTTTCAATTGTTATTTAGACTGTGCTTCCATTCCTGACAGTATAAAGGCACAATACTATCAAAGCTGCAGTAAGGGAATTTTTGAAATGTAAATATCCCATTTATTGGGCCAACAACTCTCACATGTTCCTCCATTTCCACATTCCCTTCCCATAATGGGAGCCTATTAGCTGATGCTAAACCAGCCCAAAAACAATGACAGCCAGTCAATGTCCACTTCAGGATGTGACTTACACTGTAACTCATCATAATAATATCAAAAGGCAATGTTGTGTTGGTTCTATTTTTTTCATATTTATCTAACTTTTCATTGATTCAACCTCATTGGCAGGAATCACATAATTTGCTGTGATAGTGAAATGAGGCAACTTCGTTCCACTCAGTTACCAAATATTGCCATAGAGCAGATGACTGGACATAGTGTTGTTTATGCTTCCATGAGTGAGGATGTTGAAGAAAACAGAACAAAAAAGTTTTACAAGTGTTGCTGCGAGCAACATGTGTATTTATACTTCATTTATATAACTGCAAAAAAACATCAGACATGTTCAGCCTCTGTGGGAGAGGTTGGTGAGTCAGTCTTCAAACACTACAGCGTACAATGAAGGCTATTACGTTAGTTACCAGGCCCACAACATGGTCATTAAACAATATAAAACAACATAATGACATATCTTTCATGATGTCACAAAATTAAGCCTGATTTATAATCATGTTGTCATTTTTTGGATAGTCAGTTGATATTTTTTATATCATTTAATAACCATGTTATCCTTTTAACATCAGGAGCCATGCTTCTGCACAGCTGAAGATATCCTGGAGCTTGCTGCCCCGACGTCTTCAACTTCAGAAGTCATTAAGGTGGCCGGTGGTGGACCTTTCAGCGCTCCCTCTGTCCTCCTTTCAGCTGAGTAGAAAAAGACGCACATCATTATCATCACTACGTATACAGCACAAAGCAAAATAGAAGAGTACAATATAAAATATTTACATTGTTGTTGCTAAATTTGTACAAGAGTTTTTGAATTAAATTAATGTTAAGATTGCGTTTTACCGTTAGCACAACATGGCGTTACAATCGGCTTTTCCAGTTGGGGTCCATCTGCAATGGCCGCCCGGATCTTCCTGACCACGTAGATGCTCGCTGTCAAACAGTCAAGTGATATTTAACAGAGTTAGATCACATTGAGACCAAACTCATGAATGTTAACCCTTTGCAGTCCTGTGTAGTTTTTGGCCTTTCCACATACTTTTGTGTTTAAATCTCACGGTGAAAACGGTTTATCTTGCCTTGGTTGGTTTCCTTTTTTTTTCCCCCTCAGTACGACTATAGAATTAACTTAACCTAAGCTCACACAAATTTTGGGGGGGTCAAAATGTCACATGTAATAAATGACGTACAATGCAAATATACACATTTTGCAAGTTTAATGTAGTAAAATAGTTATGGTGAATCCTCAGGCAGTTTGCATTCACCGATGCACACAATAAACAATGCGTCTCATTTTTTTATATATATATGTGTGTGTGTGTGTGTGTGTGTATGTATATGTATATACATATAAAACTGAAATAGTGAAAGTCGGTTCAGTAAAACCATATGGTTGGTAACTTTCACCATCATCAAGCTTAATCAATACATGTACTAGCAGCACAAAAAATATATATATAATTTTTTTATTTATATATATTTGTGCGTGTGTGTTTATATATATATTAAATATACTTTTTATTTTATTTTATTTATTTTTGTGCTGTGAGTGCGTGTTAAGCGTCATGCTTCATGGCCTGCTTAATGGATAAGATCATCAGGAAGGCCAGCTCTGCACTGGGTTGCCCTCTTGACCCAGTGGAGGTGGTGGGAGAGAGGAGGATGTTGGCTAAGCTATCATCCATGTTGGAGAACGACTCCCACCCCCTGCAGGACACTTTGACAGCACTTGAGAGCTCCTTCAGCGATAGACTGCTTCACCCCAAGTGTGTGAAGGAGCGATATCGCAGGTCTTTTCTTCCTGCAGCTGTCAGGCTGTACAACCAGCACCGCTCACAATAGACTTCTACACTGCTATGTACATCTGTGTAATACTTGCTTTTAGTCAGTATAGTTACTCCAGACCCCATTCACTGTGCAATATCTGATAAACCTCCATGTGCAATATTATGGGCTCTAATGCAATATACTAAGTTCTATGTGAAGTATTTCCATAATGCCTCATATTAACTCTCTAACAGGATCTCAGTGTATAGACTGGTCATATATGTCATCTGGTTTCATATTATCTACATACTGTATTGTATATAACTCTGGGAAAAACTGTTGATTTTTGTTAATACTTGGGTTGTTTATATTGTTTATTTTTCTATATTGTGTATTTTGTACTGCTTAACTGACTCTGTACTCTTGCTGCTGTGCAATACAAATTTCCCCACTGAGGGACGAATAAAGGCATATCTTAATCTTAATCTTAATGATAGTGAACATTACCAACCATACAGTTTTACTTAACCGACTTTCACTATTTCAGTTATTTCAAAATAATTATGCTACGCCACCTCCTATGCTCTACGAGGTGCGTTAAAGACCCTATGTCCGCAGCCATTCAGTCATTTTTAAGTTATATTTAAGTTCCTGAGCGCTAAAAAACACCTTTAAGGGATCTTTATGGGTCGAGAAAATGCAGCTTATGGCATGTTTACAACACAACGTCGATACACAAGGCACTGACAGACACTTGAAATAACATTTAAGAAGATTAAGAAGCGGCGAAAACGTACCTTTTATAATGAGTCAAACCATATCTGCTGCTTACTGACGGCTCTTTAAAAGCTGATTATTAGGAGCTGTTTGCTTTCTAAGGGCGTCGCTCTTTCCGGAAGTGTTCACAAAAGGTAACCAGTTATATACCACAAATAGCAGTGGAGGCGGGGCTTAAGGTAGCATCTGCTGTCAGATTGGCTGAGGGTTTACGCATGCAACGTGGTCATGTGATAGCGTCAACCAGCGGAAAAAAATGAAAGTACCAGTCACATGTTCACGAACCGCCTTGCTTTATATTGATTTCTACGTAACAGAATGGCCTTTGACGCGATTAGTCTTAAAGCGAATTGATTCAAGTGTAACCTAATGACGCAAATTATAGCTTTTTAAATTACATTTGTTGTATGAAGTTATTCAGACGGTTACCGAGTGGGTTTTAAAGGATTACAGAAATATTAACTTTCTATAAATGTATATAGTACATCCTTACATTTGGCATTACAATTCATGTTTCTAAAAACAGACATCAATCAGCATGACCAGCATCACAATTTATTGTTTTGCCATTTAATTCTTACGTCATGTATTTTAATAATAATCACCCAACAACTGCAGGGTGAATATTTGCAGGAATAAACACATATCTTCACAATAATCTTTTCACAATAAGAGCACAGCAGTTTGTCTTAGTCATATTTCAATATATACACAAATATTTTACTTAACTTAAAACAGACTTTCCATAAATTCACCATTATTCCAAACTACTTGGTAGGAATGAAATGCAATTTAAACATTGTCAATGATCACAGCAGCACAAACCAATTGCGGTATTATACAGCTTCAAGGTACTCACTAAACATGACGGCACACCAAACAAACACGAGCATCTAAAGGAGTGCAGGAGGTCAAGTGTCTTTTTTTTTTTTTTTAGTCCATCCTGATCTTCTGGTTGGTCATCCTGTAGATGATACTGTCATAGCCTGGGTCCATGTTCCACAGGTTGTAGGCGACAGCGATGACGGCGAGTGCCAGCGCGATCATTAGCCACAGCACAATGTTGAAGATCACGGCATAGTGGAAGTTGTACTTGTAGGCCAGGTTGTAAGGGCTGCCCGGGTTGCTCTACAAAATAGTGTGGACAACCACGTCAGTTAGTTAGACAGTTATAGACTTCCTTTATTGTCATTGCACAATAACACAGCAGTGAAATTGCCAACGAAATGTCATTGCCTGGCTCCCGCATAATAATAATAATAATAATGTGGAGAATAAATAGATGACATCAAATATGAACAACAATATACAGCGTAAACAGTAAATTGCACAAATAATTTGGAATAAATAATAATAATTTAAAGTTTTGCGTATGCGTATGGGCAGGTAGAGGGCCTTATTTGGTGTTTGATCATACATAGCAATAAACCTTTTCTGATTCTGATTCAGCAGTCTGATGGCCAGGGGAAAGTAGCTGTCTCTAAACCTGGTTGTTCTACAGCGGATGCTGCAGAGCCTTCTCCCCGACGCCAGGCGAGAAAACAATCCAAAGTCAAAAAAAAAAACCCCAAAAACTAAAAGCAAACAGCCCTGTAAACCATATTTCCTCAAAGAGTTGCCTCTGTTCAAATAGATGCCGCGGCCCAAAAATGTTATCCCATACTTAGATTCGTCAACATGCCACAGAATTCACAGCTGTGTTCTTAAATTGATGAATCCTAGTTCCTCCTAAACTAAGTGCATGAAATTTGAGTCTAAAGAACATACAGCATAGGTAATAGCCCATCAATGCCCATAAAAGGGCATGAGACGGTATAGGGCCGTGAGCAGACACGGATTTCAAAATGCAGAGAGCAAAATGTAAATTATTAATTGAAGCACAGCAGGTGAAGAGAACAAAACTACAGAGGTGGGGGTGCTGCTGCAGGAAATCTGCCACAGTAGCCGTAGAGCAGTTACACCCACAAAAAGCAATGTCTTCACCAACTCAACAAATTTGACAACAAATTTCAGTATTGTGCTTTGTCTGTTCGCTCTCTTTTGGGTATTCGTCTTTCCTCCAAAAGTCCAAAGTTGCATTTCATACTCATACTTAATTAAATGTGTGCTTTTGAATGCAGCGCTCTTTTGCAGATATTGCAAATGGCTGTACGACTATTTTGGTAATGGTAATGGTATTGGTTTTATTTCATTTGAACATGCATCAGATTACAATTGAATGCATCACATAATCAGTTCACAGTTCCACATGTCCAAAAGGAGTAGGAAGAAGCAAAGCTTATTAAATCCTACCCCTCCATCTGGTACTTTTACAATCAGTAACTGTTACATTTGTTCACTTCCTGCTTTCCATAATACAGTTTAAGGTTTATTTTTATTTGTATTTTTTTTAATAATGCACCTCGTACCAAAGTACAAGGTGATATGACCATACAATGACATAATGGGTACCCTAGTAACTGTCAATATTTTCATTTACAGTAAAGAACTACCACTCGGTGTACGTGGCTTTGTGTACTACAAGTTTACTGTAAAAACAAAGCATGCTCAATAAAATAAAAAAAGAAAGTAATATACTATTTACTGCTATATATGCGTTAGCCAGGTACTTTCTGCAACTGAGTCAGTAAACATCGTTGTCCACTATTTGAGGAAATGCATTGTGGGGTTTTTTTTGAGTACCACTCCGGACTTACAATCTGTTTGGACTCCAAAATGGAGCGGGACTTCCTGGTCAAGGGAGCCTCAAAGTTCTTCACGGTCACCACCTCCACGACGGCACTGTTGCCATAAAGACTGTATACATCCTCTCCAAACTACAACAATGAACACACAAACATGGTTTTAGATGGAGTCTACATTGATGGTTGGAAAGGCTTGCGTCTTCCTCCTCACCTTTTGCAAGACAGAGGCGAGAATAGCGATAGCATCACGGTACTGTGGCGAGTCCTGTCCGTAGGTGCGGCTCAGCTCCTCTAATCCAGACAGCTCTAAGGAGTACAGGTCTGGAGAGTGGTCCTTGGCCAAATGCTTGTGTCTCTGCAGCTGAAGGATGGCCATCAAAAAAAGTTTTATTCTGTGCTCATGCTTTTAAAAGGTCCTCTATTATACAAAGGTGACCTTTAAATGATGTTCTCAGAGTAAAATGTGGTCCTTGTGTGAGCATGGTTAAGAGCACCAAATGTGACAAATATCTATGTCCCTCACATGTTTGCTCCATTCCTGGAAGAAGATAGCTCAGACACTCCCTTTTGAAGCTTTTCATGACGTCACAAAGGGAAAAAAACTCCACCCCAAGTTAGATGAGCCACTCTGTGGACAGTGCTTGACTAAAGTTGTGCCGCTTATTCACCTTGTAGGACCTATGAATAATAATAACTTCCCCTGTAGTAGCTGTAGTTGTTTCAGATAATAATACAGCTTATTCAGAAAAGTCAGATTGTACTTGGACAAAAGTCTTGTCACATACCAAATATTATATTTTCCTTTGAAAACACAAACATGCTACAAAAACATCAGAACGTAAAGTCAGGGTACCTTGGTAAGAACAATTAATATTGTGTATGAGTACGTATATTAGTCCCAGCAATATATGCTTACGATGTCTTTAAATCAAAAGTAGTCATCGAGTGACAGCTGTGGTAGCATAGCAAATAAGCTAACCTCACATGATGTTGCTGTTAAAATGCGACTGCAATTCACTGTAACTCACAAAGCTACGCTAATGTTGCTAACATTTGTGTCCTCCTGTCCCACTCCTTAATGTTACATCGTTGTGTGTGATATACAGTAAGGATCAGCCGATATTTGTGGTTTTTTCCTTGAATCGGTATCAGCCGATACACGCGTGGGTTCGCCGATATATTTTTCCGCCGTAGAAAGCTGAATCCTACTGTGTTCAGTGTTTACATTTCAATAAATATTTGTTTAAACATGAGACCTGTAATATTTGTTATCATGGTCATTTTTTCATGTAAATTGAGGGCTCAGTATTGGCCACAAATATCGGCCCAAGCAAAATCGGCCATCGGTATTGGCATCGGCCCCAAAAAAAACATATTGGTCAATCCCTAATATACAGTATGATATCTAAGTGTATATGTAAAAATTGCACTTGGAGACAGGCATGGACAAACAAGTCATTAGTATTAAAGCTACAAACACACACAACTGTTGTGTTTTAATGATGGCGTTCTAAAAGCACTTGCTAAAGTTTCAAGCAGCTGACTCACCAGAGCAGTGATATCACGCAGAACTTGGATCTCGGACAGGAAGAGCAAATCCGCCTGCATACAGTAGAACAGTAATAATAAAGATGTTATAAAGTAAATATTTCCACATACTAGTGTATAGTAAAGTGGTTCTGTTGAGAAGTGACCTCTGCATTTCTACTGAGGGAGTTGAGGGGCAGGGAAGCCAGCACAGAGCCCTCCTGGGACAAACGGCCTCGGATCTGCTGTAAAGTCACTGGTAGGTCCTCAAACACAGCGTTGGCTTTGCCCAGCATGTACAGCCTCTGCATGGTGAGAAATGGAGGATACATAAGCAATCTTATGTGGAACTTCTAAGACAAGGTTCCACAGGTTGCCTTTACTTTCTTTCACAGAGGGTACCAGCAATTAGTGCTGCAGAAACGGACATGTGCTGAAAATGGAACACATGAATCTGTCCTGAAGGTCTTATGGCCGAGTTTGCAATGACAATCTGGTTTAACACATTTTCTCCATTGGTTTCTTCTCTTAAAAGACCTCCTAGTACAGTTAACCTAGACCTAACACAATTTCCAAATGGTAATGTTAATGGTTTTATTTCATTTGAACATGCATCAGATTACAATTGAATGCATCACATAATCAGGTCACAGTTCCACATGTCCAAAAGGAGTAGGAAGAAGCAAAGCTTATTAAATCCTACCCCTCATTCTGGTACTTTTACAATCAGTAACTGTTACATTTGTTCACTTCCTGCTTTCCATAATACAGTTTAAGTTTTTTTTGTTTTTTTTTTTAATAATATACCTTATACAATGACATAATGGGTACCATAGTAAGTGTCAATATAGTGATATGTATAGCACATCATGACTGGTTCAAGACGCTTCATCCTTGTATTTAGCAAACATCAACTGCTTGTATTGTTTCTTGAATTGGCTCATCGTTGTGCATTGTTTGAGTTCATTACTCAATCCATTCCATAGTTTGATTCCACATACTGAAATGCTATGGCTTTTTAACTTAGTCCTAGCATAGAAGTGTTTCAAATTCAGTTCTTCCCGAGATCATATTTCTCAATTCAATTCTAAGTATTCAAATCAATTCTAAGTATTGGATGACATTTTTAGGTAATTGGTTATTTTTAGCCTTATTCATTATTTTAGTGGTTTGAAGATTAACTATATCAGCAAGTTTAAGTATTTGTGATTTTAGTAATAAGGAGTTAGTATGTTCTCTGTAGGCGGCTTTATGAATTATCCTTACTGACCTTTTTTGCAGTACATTTAGCGAGTGAAGATTGCTTTTATAGTTATTAGCCCATATTTTCCACACAATAAGTAAGATATGGATAATGAAATAGAAAAGGTAGTGTGGGTCGATGGCATGAAAGTCACTTTGTAAATGTCATGACATCAGTCAGCTGACAATAAGTTCCCTCCTGCTTTGCTGTTGCTCCGCGGCTGCAAAGATTAAGTTAGCACAAACAAAAGGTTGAAGGTTATGATTTAAAATTGTACCTCTTCACTTGGGGCGAGCTGTAGCACTACAGGCGTGTCCTCAGCGAACAGGGAGTGCACTGTCTCGGCAACGCTGTCCATCGTGAAGGGGACTGGCTGGGAGGGGTAAAAATGGGAGAAAAATCTGATGAAAACCTTCTGAAAGTTTAATACATCGAAAGCTCAGACTGACTCACATTCTCCAGCGGATAGGAGGCCACACTCTGAGGGAAGTTGAGGCTATCAGCGCCTCGGACCACCACCAGAACATTAGCACGGGGACGCTGGAACAAAGGACCGGCTTGCAGACCAGGCCAAGACAGTTCCTGGGCACATAAACACAAACTGTTATAAAATAAGGTTTTATTTGAAATACTAACCATAAATTGTCAAAGCACCTCTTGAACAGAGAAGCCCATGGTGAGAGCCACCAGGTCTGGGATCTTCTCCCCAGAGACGGGCCACTCTCCTTTCTGGAAGGACACAAATTCAGGAGCCTGCAGCACTGTCATGCTGTCACCATGGACTCCTGGAGGATGGCACAAACATGCTCAATTAGCAAAGGAAAATAAATGTACATGTCATAAGCTTCTCATCAGTTATGATCTTAAATATATCTTTAAACCACTAAATACACAGCTATGCTCAGTTTTGACTGACACTGTTCATTACTGTGGTAGTATGGGTGCAGAACTGGACTTAAACATCCATTATTCTTTAACACCCTGACACTTTAATGCGACTAAATAAGGGAACTAAAACCTCCGTGTCTTATATCTGCAATGACAAAAAGGCAGCGACACGTGATGGAAAGACAACGTTGAACTTCCGGTTTAGCGGCCTGTCACATGACACGATCCCTTCTACTGTAATAATAGCAAACCACGACAAAACAAATATAACACATCACACACAATTAAATTGTTGCCATGTTTAAAAACTGAGACTTGGAGTAAATTAAACAGTAATTCCAATTATTAAAATTGACTGACGAAATGCGCCCCCCTCCCCAATTAGCAACGCTTGTCAGGTGACCAAACCGGTACGAAACTACCACAGGAAGATAACAACAGCAGAATAAATGCCTCATTTTAGTGTACAGGCAAAAAATACAGACATGAGCATCAAATGAATGAGCTAATCAACGTTACTAGCAAACTAGGTTAGCATAGTCCAGACTGTCATCCTTCAAACATTTCGACCTCATGATTCAGTCACGATCACGTTAAAAACAGATGAGATGTGTAAATATGTTGACATAATTTCTACCTGTGGAGAGGAAAAGCAGGGAGAGCAGTGCAGAGGACAGAGCCTTCAACCTCGGACAGCCAGTCAGCGCCATCTTTTTGCCTTCTCTTTGCAGCTAGCAGTGATCAGCTGACATGATACGTCACGGGTGGTCACGTGATGCAACAGCATCATGACGTAAACGGAATGGCTTTTTTTGTACAGTGAAATTAATGAAATATTATATTATAGCTTTTGCCACGTTGCACAATCGAACTATTCACCTTTACTGTAAAGCATGTCCGATAAAAAAATATATATGTATCACAAACCACAATTCCTACTTGGTCACGTGGTACAGGCAGTACGGGAAGTGAGGACCATACTTGTTTGTGTTTTACACAATTAAGCGTATTAGGAAATTAATTAAAATATTATAATTAAGGTGCAATATGCCTTGGGGGCGCTAACCATAGACATATGACACTGACCCTCGAAAACTATATATTCTAACCACTTCACGCTACCAAAGCTGCAGGCCACGCCCCACGCAACACATACACACGCACATTAGTCGTGTTTTTCTTTAGACAGAAAACGTACATGCTTACAAAAATACATTTCCAGAAAGGATTAATGCCAGAAGAGGCTGTTGTAGAAATTAAAAAAGGCAAATAAACAAATAAAATATATTTAAAAAAGAGAAAGAGGTAAAGTACTACATTTATATTATCTACACAGTTAGAGTGCTAATGTTAGCATGCAATCAGTGGTAACATGCTAACTTTACCATGCTAACACCAAACACAGTAAGTGTGGTCATTTTTTGTCTGTTTAGCTATGGAAATGTATAAAAATGCTACTACGCTAGTATTAACATGCTAACAGCTAGCATGATAGTGCAATGTACCAGGAAGGCTAAATGTCCCAAATGAGAATTATGACTTTGGAACAGTCTGATATGTGAGAAATGTGAAAAATGTGAAAGTAGCTAAAACATGTTAGATCAAAGGCATTTTGTATTCTGGAAGAAAAAAATGTGGGAATTTTTGTACTGCTAATAGCATGTCCTGACTTTGTGGAATGACTCGATGTTGGGAATCGGTTGAGAAATCGGTTGGAAGTAGTAGCACTACACTGAATAGTGTGAATTAGGGGAGAATTTAGATGTTTTTGAGAGTATAAATATGAGTAGTCTCAATGTCCCAAACATGTTGAAAAGTGTGATGTTGGAATGGCTTGAATTGGTTGAGAAATGTGGTGTAGCAGCAGGTTAAATTGTTATATTGCATTTTTGTATCTATTATTGATAGTTCGTATTAGAGTGTCTTAGAATAGTGGACTATTCCATTCGATTCAATTTGGAGGAGTCTGATTCAAGATTCAATCACGCAGTCAAAAATGTGATCAAGATTGTACCATGGCTGCTATAGAGCATACATTTTGATACAAATTCAGCCTCATTTGTGTTAAAGAAATGAAAATGACGTGTGTTTAACAGAAGACCCATACTTACGGAAGATGGCGGCGTGTGCACACCGCAAAACTCAGTGTCACTTCCAAATGTGTAGTTTTGCAGTATTATTTTGCTCATATCAGGTCTGGTTGGACATCTTATACTGTGTAAATAGGGAGCCAAAAAGGGATAGCACCTTTAATTATTATAACATAACTTAACATATTACGGCACACAGACCTCACAGCTAGGAGACCAGGGTTCAATTCCACCCTCGGCCATCTCTGTGTGGAGTTTGCATGTTCTCCCCGTGCATGCGTGGGTTTTCTCCGGGTACTCTGGTTTCCTCCCACAGTCCAAAAACATGCTAGGTTAATTGGTGACTCCAAATTGTCCATAGGTATGAATGTGAGTGTGAATGGTTGTTTGTCTATATGTGCCCTATGATTGGCTGGCAACCAGTCCAGGGTGTACCCCGCCTCTCGCCCAAAAGACAGCTGGGATAGGGATAACGCTCGTGAGGAAAAGCGGTAGAAAATGAATGAATGAACATATTAGCATTTTAGATTAATTGGCGACTAAGTTGTCCGTATAAATGTGAGTGTGAATGGTTGTTTGTCTATATGTGCCCTGTGATTGGCTGCTGACCATCTGATTTCCCAGTGTTAATACACAGGAAATCCAATCAATGGACGGCAACATAAATAAACATGAGGACACAGCATGCATAAACGTCACCACTGCACCACGGGAATAAGGTCTCGACGATGCAATTATCAGATTGGACACAGTGTGGCGCTGCAGGTCCCAACATTCATTCGGTATCTTATTGAGCCATGGAGGCAGACACAAAAAAAAAAGTGTAGCTACAATACAAATGCATTCCTAAAGATGGCAATGTTGGATTGCATCTGATCCTGCTGAAGAGTCGCGGACAATTTGGCTAAACGGTTTAATTTGACATCGACACCCAATTCATTTAGTCCCCCATTTAGCTTTCCAGCTCTTAACGTAACCTCACAATAAGGAAGCAGTGGCAGCGTACACACAAGTGTCATCTTGCAGTTTGTATATTTATTTTAAAGCAACTTCTTTTGTAAAATATAAATACAAATTAGGAGACATTTTAATTACAAAGTTAAAATAAAAACAAACCAAAAATCAAACACACCAAAAAAGTTGATTTTACTGCAGTAGCCTCACTGTTTTATATATATATATATACATATATTATATATATATATATTACATATTATATATATATAATATATATATATATATATATATAATATATATATATACACACAAGCTCTTTGCCAAAAGGGTGAACATCAGTATTACAATAAAACTTTTATCATACAATCAACGCTGTAGATCCGCATGTTAAATTACAGACTTGACCGTAAGCACAATTCCAACATTACAAAAAAGATGTACAACAAAATAGCCCCTCCTGTTTTGAAGTCTTCGTGGGGGTTCGGGGTTCGGGGGGGGGGGGGCAAAGAATTGTACATCATGTGCTCCCTATATGAACTCAAATAGCACATTCAATGGCACAGGCAGCTACACGTATGCCATCCCACTGCTGACACGCACGCTTGTCAGTGGTTAGCATCATCAGAAAGAAGAGAAATCTTTTTTTTTTTATGTACACACATGTATACAGAGATGTACATACATATATCCATTTATATTTACTTATTTGTACATATATTAATTTATAAAAAATATGACCATCAGTTGTTGAGAGTCAAACATATGGCTAAGCTGACAGGTCAGCCAGCAGGTCCAAAGGTAGGTATTATATACAGTGCACCACAGCGCTGGAAAAAGCCACCTCTCCAGTCTTGCAAGAGGATCAGTGCTTATTGGGACCTGGGTTCAGGATGAGGCCCACCTGTCCGGCGGCCTTGATCTTCTCCTTCAGTTTGTCCCTGGCGTGGTCCCAGCGGTCGTCCAGGCACTCCAGTGTGGAGCCCAGCAAGGCGGCCAGCTCTGCGCTGTCCTCCACCAGGTCCAGCAGCTCCTTGCTGTCCGGGTGGAAGCCCTCCAGCTCCTCCGGGCAAGAGAAGAGCTGCGACAGGGACGCCTGTCGGTAGAACTCCGCCTCGGCCACCGTCACCACTTCCATGTGCGGGAAGGCCTGGCGGAAGCCGCGGGCCGACATTCGCAGCCGGCGGAGGACGTCGGACAGGAGAAGCCAGTTTCTGGGCCTGAAGGGGGGGCAGATAATCATGGATGAGAACTGGGCAACAAGTCTAGATTATGTACTTTTAAAGTAATTATTTCTATTGAAATATTGCAATATTAACAGCTGCCAAAGTGTTCCTTAACAGACCTGCCAAAGCCTTATGAATGTAGAAGGCCATATTGATATTTTTACATATTTTTATAAATTTGAAAAAAGGCTGTATTATATACTGTATATTCCAACTCAAAGCTCTGCATCATGACTTCACAATTTCAGCCTTTTCTCATTAAATTGTCTGTTTGTTTTGTTTAATTTAATTTCCACGTTGTGCAATGGGCCACTAAAAAAGAGCCACGTGCTGCAAATGGCATTTTTGGCCGGCCGTCCTTCTATAAATCTTCGTCAGAGTTGAGCATGTGACATGATGTAAACTGTGAGCAACCACAACTCGAGTTGAGTATTCGCTTGTTTGCTTCCTTCGTAGAAAGCAAACAATGGTAATTAAAGAGAGAAGGGGAGTGTTAATGCAGCTGGAACAAACGACAGTCATTTTTTGTCGAAATTGGAGGGGATCGTGTAGGTGGGCTATACACCCTCCCAACAAGTCGCATGAACAGGTTAGATTGTGTATATGGGTATTCTAGAGTCAAAATGCGTGAGCGTATGAAAAATGCAAACATGCTGGCAGGTCTGACTTTACCATTGAAAAGTAGGACACTGATCATCAATATCACTGATTAAAAAAAAACAATGCCACATTATCTGAAATTGAAATTATGAGAAAAAAAAATAAAAAATCCAATACATTTTTACATTAGAAATGTTGGTATTTTAAAAATGTTTATATATTTATTTTAAATGAACATTTTTACAATTTATTTTTTATTTTAGTTTTAGAATGCATTTTAAGATCAGTTATGTTTTCAATGTAATTTTATCTGATTTTTCAAGCATTACTTCCAAATTAAGTTTTTATTAATGTCACATTTTAATTTTTTTTTCATTTTAAAAATTTATTAGCAATTAATTTACATTTAAAAGCAATTTTCCTCTGCATTTTTTAGAACGTTTTCCTCAAAAATCAAAAACACTATTATTATAGGCGCAATTTAACCTAATAAATTCACACATTTCACTCTTAGGTATCCATATCCATTCTTTTCTGTTCAACCCAAATAAACCCCTAAGAAGTAAATGGATACCAATCACTCACTATGTGCTATGTGTAACTTTAAACAAGTCAACTATTCAAAGTGCTTCATAATGATTGACAGATGGCCCAATGACTGCAAGAACTGTGAATGAAAGGTCGCCCAATGACTGCCGACTTGGTTGTGGGACCTAAATACATAAATACAAGTCCCGGTGGAAAGAAGAATACATGCTGATTATCATTTATTAAATTCCAGTGAGTGTGCTGGTCCTAAAGAGTGGACATGCTCTTTATAGTCCACGGATCCTGAAGATGGGAACATTTACACTTGACAGTGGGATGCTCACCCCTGAGAGACGGACACCTGGATGTTGTAGCAAGGCAGCAGAGGTCGGTCAGAGAACTCAAACTCAAACACCTCCCTCTTGTCGTCCTCGTCCTCGTCATCTGGGCCTGGTGGATTGGCCAGGATGTCGTAACCGGCGCCGCCCTCCTCGGCAGACTCTTTAAAAAAAAAACGCACAAAACACAAGTGAGCTGATGTTGGAAGATAAAGTCTGAGAAGGAGGGCAGTGATAGGTACTCACCGCACACCGCGCTGCCATAGAATTCCCAATAAAGCCCCGGGTCGTCATCCGAGTGGCCCTGAAGGTCAGCAAAATAATCTATGGAGAGAAGAGAGGAGCGCGTGACTCACGAGCTGGAGCCAGGGGGACAGGCAACGAGGCAAACAATTGCCCTTGGAGACAAGAGGCGAATGGATAAACGGCAGTAAAAGCGGAGGAGGAGGAGGGGGAGTATTGGGGGGAGAGGGAGGGGGGGCGCTAATGGTCAGGGGCCAGCGGCTTCACCACAGGGGAGGGAGTGACTGTCTCTACTGGGTTAAAGCTGGCTGAGTTCAGAGCGAGGCTGCAGACGGCTGCCAGGAACAAGAACCACACACCGTTTTTTTTTGCCGTCGCGCACGCACGCACGCAAAGCTGGAAACAAACATGGAGGCGAGGGAAGCTGGATAAGCGGCGGCGAGAGCAAAGTGTGTGTTCAGCACATACACACAAGCGCAAGCGCGCGCACGCACACACACACACACAGCGAATCAGAGCTGGGCTTTGTGCCAGCACTGAGGCGTGGGGCGTCTGGCGTGTGTTTGGAGGGATTAACGGCCTCCAGATGAGTGGGACCAGGTGGAGGGAGGGAGGGCGACCATCGCTCGCTCGCTCACTCGCTGTGTGCTCTCTCTTTCTCTCTCTCGCTAGTTGGTTGAGTATGCGCTTTTAAAATGCATTCATATTTGTAATGTAAAGTATATTTATATGCTAGGTTAATTGGCGACTCCAAATTGTCCATAGGTATGAATGTGAGTGTGAATGGTTGTTTGTCTATATGTGCCCTGTGATTGGCTGGCGACCAGTCCAGGGTGTACCCCGCCTCTCTCCTGAAGACAGCTGGGATAGGCTCCAGCACGCACGTGACCCTCATGAGAATAAGTGGTATAGAAAGTGAATGAACGTTTAATAACAGCGCCACCATGTGGTGCATTAGTCAGAAAAATAATAGCACAGGCAACACAGTGGGGGTGCAGGCTTTGACAAATGTACAAACTTGTGTGCATTGGTACACTAGGGGTCTCCAATGGTCTTCAATATGAGAAACTATACTCAAAACCTTTGACTATGGTCTGCTGAAATAATGTTGTAACCATACAATGGCAGGACAACGTCATTCCATGTGAAAATGTACATCTTAATGTACCTAATTCTTTGACACTTGGTGGGCTACTCAGAAACAGGCAGTGAGCTACTGCTAGCCCACCAGCTACCAGTTGGAGACCCCATACAGACAGCACAATATGAGTGAAAAAATTATCGAAACCGTCCACTTTCTACGTTTAGCGCCACCTCTTCCGCGATCACATTGCTGACTTCCAAATCTGAAGTTCCCAAGGCAAAGTCAAGCCCAGTCAGAAAAGGCACGCCCAGGCCCCAGCAGGCACTAGATAGAGCCCATTTCCTCGCATAGGCTGAGCAAACACAGTCGGCGTTGCTAAGTAACCAGCTAAAGGAGCTCAGAGGCAACAGCACGCACTCCTGCAAGCTCAAACTCCCTGTCTAACAGGTGGTCGAAGGGGGGGCTGTAGAGGGGGGGTTGCCTGCCGGAGGGGGAAAGACTGGATGACAGCGGCTGACATGACGGGTGGGGGAAAGTGTGCAGCGGAGGGGGTGGCTGGCGGGGGGGCGGGATTTGATAAAAGGGAATCGGAACAAGGGTATCGGAGCAACAGGTTGTGCAGAGGTCATGGCGCTGAAAGAACAAGCCAATTGGATCGGGGGTGTCTGAGTTGCCGCTTTAACAAGTGAACCCTCGTCACCTGCTAAAACGCCACCCACCGGTCCCCTCCCTACTGCCTTCTTGTACTTTTTAAATAGCTTTTTATTAACCTTGGATTATTTTTGTGACGCGAGTTCGCTTGCCGCTTGGATCACCAACAAGTCAGATCAAGGCATTCCATTTCAAACTCTACCTTGGTGAACGATACGGTTAAAGCATAAAAGCCATGTAGTACAGCTTAGCTTACCAGTGAGGAAGTGCTCCATGACTTCGCTGTGGGTCATCTTGAGGAGGCCTCTGCCAGAGTACGTGGCCAGGGTTGGGTCGGCCCCGTAGGACAACAGGACGCGAACCACGTCAAGGTGGTCGTTCTCCACGGCGTCGTGAATAGGCCTGTAAAGACATAAGAATATTTCTATAATAGCATTCAGTATGTAGGGTCTAGTACACAAGATGACAAGGTATTCCACTGGATATCTTTGACATTCCCTGGAATTTCACCTTTTATATTGTGTCCAGTAAAAACATTCATTCATTCATTTTCTACCGCTTTTCCTCACGAGGGTCGCAGGGGGTGCTGGAGCCTATCCCAGCTGTCTTCGGGCGAGAGGCGGGGTACACCCTGGACTGGTCGCCAACCAATCACAGGGCACATATAGACAAACAACCATTCACACTCACATTCATACCTATGGACAATTTTGGAGTCGGCAATTAACCTAGCATGTTTTTGGAATGTGGGAGGAAACCGGAGTACCCGGAGAAAACCCACGCATGCACGGGGAGAACATGCAAACTCCACACAGATGGCCGAGGGTGTTTTGAACCCTGGTCTCCTAGCTGTGAGGTCTGCGCGCTAACCACTCGACCGCCGTGCCGCCCCTCCAGTAAAAACATGTATCTCCAAATTTGAGGAAAACAATTATTTGTTTTGGATAAAAATAAAAAAATATCATACCATTTTTATCTTTTCGATTTTTTCTTACTTTTACTGTTTTTATTTTTTAGAAATGCACAACACAAATACAGGTGCTCTACCTAGTGGCAAAGTTGGGACATTACAGTTACATCATTGCAGAAAGGCATCCATTTGTGACATACCATTTTTAGCCCATTATAAGCACAATAAATAAGAACCTTTGCCAAATAAAACTGACCCGTCTTCACAGGACAACAAACAACAACAACAAAAAAAAAACTACAATGTCGCCAAGTGACGCTACAGACGCATGACTGGATTATTATTGTCGCGTTACATGCTTTGCCCAACAGGAGGTCCTTATCTTCAGGCACGTCTCCAGCGTCCTGTTTCAACCTGGGGAGTCATGCCGACTCCCTTGGCAACTGATGAGACACGTGACTCCTCCCCTGACGTGCTCCCCCTTCAGCGCCTGCTAAGGCAGCCACGGGGCACATTGGCCCGTGCCAGGCGTGTTTTTAGGTCGACGTACCTGGTGCCGTCCTGTGCGCTGCAGTTGATGTCGGCGCCGTAGTCCAGAAGGTGTTGGACGATGCTGAGCCAGCCGCGGGCACAGGCCTCGTGAAGGGCGCAGTAGCCGGCGTAGTCACGGTGATTCACCTCACACACTCTATTCTCCAGGCAGTACAGCACCACCTCCTGCAGAGAGCCAACACAAAGTGCTTTGGTTCAGCACAAAGTCGTACAAAGACAGACAGCTTCTTGCATGCAAAGTTCCTGTGTCAGGCAAATTATGGGAGGAAGAGGAGGGAGGGGAAATGAGCGTGTTCCTGCGCCGGACTAACATAAAAACTCGCACACAAGCGCTCCACATAATGCTGCAGCTGGCGGCAGACGCGTCCAGGAGACCGAGTTATGACTCAACCAGCGCGTTGCCTGCCAGATTTCTGTGTGTGTGTGCGTGTATGTGTGTGTGTGTATGCGGATGCCACTGTGGCAGACAGTCACAACGGGCCCAGGCAGCGAGCGCGGCGTAATGGAAGCGGAACAAAGAGATTTGATAGACGCACTCAAGAGCTGGAAATGTTTTCTCGGAGTCTCCGGGCGGCGACGGCCGGCATCCAGCAGGAAAATAGACAGGGCTGGTTTTTATTGGACCGCCGCAGCGTCTGCTGCTACTAAATGGAGGAAATGTGTGTTGATACCGCCATTCTGTTGTGATCAAATCTGATTTATTTAACCAAATCAAAAGTTTTCAGGATTTCACATGTGTACATCCCTACATATAAACATATAGTATACTGTAAATTATCACATACTACAGTATTAATTGGCCCTGTACCCTAGAAACCGCCCATGAATGATACAGGAAAAGGCCGAAATGATACTGTGTCAAAGCCCAGGGCAGTGATACTGATAAAATATAGAGTTTAACCATGTCCAGTATCAGCCCCATGTATCAGAGCGTGCTGCTCTGGTATCGTGCCCGTGAAACAACCAATCAGAGAACAGCGCACGAGTGCTTAGTGCCTAGTGCTTCTCAAGTCACCAAAAAACCCAAACTTTATTAATGGAACTTTAATTGTCAGACATTGATACGATAAGACTGTTGATAAAATATTATTGTTGAAATATTTTTGCAATTGTTGTGTTTACACTGTTTACATATAATACATGTAATAAACTGAACATTTTCTGGAAAAAAT
This sequence comes from Doryrhamphus excisus, assembly GCF_037039965.1. Lineage (NCBI taxonomy): Eukaryota > Metazoa > Chordata > Actinopteri > Syngnathiformes > Syngnathidae > Doryrhamphus > Doryrhamphus excisus. Next base: position 15,578,402 of record NC_136368.1, on the reverse strand, counting down.
GGTCTTTTGATTAAATAGTACGTGATAATAAGCTCATGATTAAATAGTATGTGATAATAAGATCATCACATGGTTTGTCTGGTATCAGGCCCAGTATCATGCCCCCGCGTGCCTTCGGTCTCGGGCTGATACCTGGCCTGATACCAGACAAATCATGTGATAATCTATAATAGTCATATGGCAAAATTATAACACGGCTCTATGTGTAAGATAACTGAACCGCTGCACACCGAAGGGTGATAATTTGTCAAAACATGCACCCTAACTGTGTTGTCTGTAATCTTACTTTTCAGACATATCTGTACATCTATGCCAAGGAAATACAGCTGGAAAAGGTGCAGATTCTGGAAGGTCTAGAAATCGTTCTGTCTGATGTTCATGTATAGCTACACTATAGGAGCCCACATCTCAATACAAAGGCCTTGGCTATGTGGAGATGTTGCAGAAGACATCCCCTCCTGACTGAAGGCAATCATCTGTGTGGTAAGGCTGCAGTTCACAATGCCCACCTGAAGAACGACTTCTTCCAGAGGAAGAACCTCACTCTTTTGGATCATCCCGTGTGTTCCCCTAATCTAAATTGAATAGCAAACATTTTGGGATGGCTGGCAAGGGAAGTTAACCAAAATGGACACCAGTTCTGGACATTGGATGCCCTCCATGAAGCCACCTTCACCACCTAGAGCAACATTCCCACTAGCCTCCTGGAAACACTGGCATCAATCATGCCCAAACCAACTTTTTCAGGTGAATGGTGTAGCTAACTCCACCTCTTTCGTTCAGTTTAATGCTTGTTTTCAATTAATTGCCAACTCGGAATTTTGTCTCACATTTCATTCTGAAGCTCTACTTAGAACCTCCTTAAAAGCCAACAATGTAAAATATATAGGGTGTGTATGTGTGTGCATGAACGTAAAACGCTAACACGCCGAGGCAGCGTCCCCCTAACAGCCCACCGCTGAGACCTCCCTCCTCTGAACCTGACTCCAAACTTCCATTTCTATGCTAATTCTAGCCCTCCAGCTGCTCCAAGTGTTTATCTCGCTCTCTCGCCATTTTCACGAAAAAGGACGGAGGAGGAGGAGGAGGAAGGAGGAGGGATGTGTGTGAAAGGGAGGGGGGGGGGGGGGCAGCAGACTGGCGGGATGAGCCGCGGCGGGGGAAAAAAAGAGTGAGCGGAAGGAGGGCCGCGGCAGCGAAGGCAACACCCCGACAGATGACAGATTAATGAGTCTGCGGATGAGATCTGCCGGGGCCGTCCGCTGGGCCACAGCTGACAATAACAAGAGATGAAAGGGTGGGCGCTTGTCGTGGGTGGCAGCCCAAAAATATGTGTGTGTGTGTGTGTGTGTGTGTGTGCGTGCGTGGGGCGATAAGAGTGATTTAGAGGACGATCTTGGCCGAGCAAAAAGGAAAAAAAGGAAAGAGGGGGGGGAGGGAGATACCAGGAAAAGAAGTGAACAAGTGCGTGCAAGAAGAAGTGTTCGAATATTGGGGAACGGCTAAAAATGCGACGGGCCAACTGGTTTTTGCACGCTGCCAGAACTCCCGTTTGTGCTGCTGGAAAGAGATTCATGAGCGCTGTGCCGAAGCCTACCCTCTGGGGGATTCCACTTGTGTGTGTGTGTAAGACTGACGACTGCTGCGTTGATATGCAGCGTGTGTGTGTGCGTGTATTTACGTGCCTGCTGATGACGGTGTGTTGTGTGTGGCTGTGGAGGAGGTGTAGCGCTAAACCTCCGGAGCCGTGTTTAATATCGCTGGGAGAGAGCGAGGAGCTTAGCACGAGAGCCCCGGCTTCCCGCCAGATAGGCGCGCGCACGCGCACACACACAAACACACACACATCTCCACGGTATAATGAGACGCTGCGCGCACACACACCCCTCCTCCCTCCGTCCTCTAATCTCCCTCTCTAAAATGCTTCCCCGCGCACGCCTGCAATCAATGCATCACTCAGACATTTAACCCCTTGCGGAGCGGCCCTGCTTACCCCGCTTAAGCGCAGCGCATAGTACAAGCTCGTGCGCCGAGGCATTGCTCGTGTGGCTATCGCCGTGCGCCAGTCCGAGGGACACACAAGTGTGGCTTTTTCAGCAAATACATTTACAAAAAAACACACAAAGGGCTAATTACTTCTCCCGTGTGTGTAATATAGATTCCTAAATAAATACCTACCCTAAATATAATAAACTGAACAATAGGGGGAAACTAGGCCGATCTTGTTTGCGTTCTGCTAATGTGATAACAGTACGGCCAGATTAGACAGCAAGCTAGCGTCTAACAATCCTAAGGAGGAGGCCTGCGCAAAGCTCATTAATTCAAAAGGACTGTCAACTGTTACCACCTCCGCAAAAAAACCTTCCTTCACTTTACTGCAGCGGCTAATGCAGCAGCATTCAAATCCGCTGGCAAAGTAGGAAATGTCTCCACTTTAAAAAGGGAATGTGACTGAAATACATGGCAGACGGCCGCGATGACAAAGCTAATGTGTTTTCCAAACATCTCTTTAATAGTGTACGGTTTTTCGTCACACAACAACTTTGACACCAATTTGAACACAGAGCTTCGGAAATTGCTCCATAGACCATAGACCCTTTTTTGTATCGGTGCTACAATGACCGTAATCAGGTGGAAAAGGCACAACATTCCAAGCTGTACCTGGCTGTGTGAATGGGGCTAGCAACAATTGTTTTCAACATAACAACAGGTCAAACTTCACCACTGTCCCGTCAGCAGAATACATATCTGGACACTAACTCGGAAACCGGGAATTTTGAGGATCAATTTCAAGCCCCCATTCCGTGTCAGTGCATTTCAAACTGATCAGCGACATGGAAAAACACTTTAATAGGCTGTGTGAAAGGGGCTAGCGACAACTGCGACCCCCTTGAATGAGTGGCTGGTGCTAACTTCATACAACCGTCTCAGTACTGCCTCTGATATTATCTCAGAAGGTGAGGGAAAACAATCTTTGTCACCCCAATTCTGTATTGGTGCCATTCATACAGAACAGAAACAGACCGCCTCTGTTAAGACTCTGATACTACCCAAGAATGCGGAAAAAGGGTTTAGGTTAAGCGCTATTCCATGATGGTGCGTCTAATGCTGACCAGCGATATGGAGAAAAAGAGCACAACATTCGTAGGCTGTGTGAAAGGGGCTAGCAACCGATGCTTTTCAACAGGGCGGGAGAAGTGAGGGGTGTTAAACTTCACACCCAAGCACTGACATTCCCTTACACAAACGCCTTCCCGCCTCTGAGGGCCTCTCCACACAAGAAAGCTTTCAGGTCGAAATGGTAAAGTATTTTATCGTTTCACCTTGTCATCCACACAGCAACAACATTCTGGGTGCCCCGAAAGGGTATTTTTTTTAAAAACGGCTTCTGGAGTCGGAAAATTTGACAACACCGCTTTGTTGCTGACATCATAACCACGCAAAACACTGCTTTTCTGAGAACGTCGCTGCCTCGTCACATGACCGGAAGTGAGTGGTTGTGTACTGCTGTCAAAAAACGAACAAATCTGCCAGTCATCATTTTACTGATATTTTTTGTCTCATATTACAAAGTGACTCAGAGATAAATCCACTTTGCCATTAGTCTAGACACAGTGTGAATGCAGCCCCCCGCCCCCCCTTAAATATCTCCAGGGTTAATGTTGTCTTCCGATTCTGTGTTGCTTGTGTTTGTACAGAACAGCAACACACCGTCTCTGCCACCTGACTCTGGTACTTCATTAGAAGCCGCTAAATCCGAAGCTTGACTTTGAGTCTCTGCTTTTCACACCGATCAGCAAAATAGGCACAATATTTCTGGCTTTAAAAGGCAGTGTGAAAGGGACGAGCACCAATTTCTTTCCACACAAAGAGAGAAGTGAGAGCGGGTGAAGTGAACGTCAGGTGTTAAACTTCACATCCCTGTCCTGGCATAGCAGAATACACCGAAGACGGCAAATCCAAGGATCAACTTCGACACCGCTATTCTGTGTTGGTGCTTTTCACACAAACCGGCCATAGTAAAAAGGTGCAAAATTTCCAGCTTCAATAAGCTGTGTGAAAGGAGCTAGCGACCTATGCTTACATACAGGGCAAGAGAAACGTCACACCCTGGTCCCGGCATTCCCTTACATGGAAATGTCATTGCGCAACTTTGTCCCAGTCTGTGTCGGTACCGTTTATATGCAACAGTGACATCGGGCGGAAAAACAACGGCTTTCCCAGACTTTGTAAAAACGTGGCTCAGGCTCAGTATGATTGTAACATTTGTGTGTCAAAGTTCACCGAGGTCCAAAGTCAACAACTTTTCAACAAAGTCTATTTATCTCCTCAAAGCAAACAGTTCAAATCACAGCAGTTTTTCCAATTATAAATGTGGTGGGTACTTAAAATGCTACGCACTTCCTCTCACGCTTTTTGCGCTGCGTTCGCCTGGGCTTGTGGAGAGAGGGGGGAAATCAGACATGATTTATGTGAGGAGAATAAATGACAGATTGCACCTTTACATCCCGCCTTTCAATGGGCAGAACCAAAAAAAAGGGGGGGGACTGGCGCACCCGTCACGGGCGGCGATAGCGGTGGAGGAGGGTTGGCTGGTTGGTTGAGGAGAGGGATGAAGACATCCGCAGCATCTTTCCTCATTAGCATTTCAAATGCTTCGCGAGCGAGTCGAGGGGGGTGGGGGGGAGCGAAGAGAGCGAATAAAAAGGGAAGAGAGGGAGGGAAGACGAGAGCGAGTGGGCTTTCATGTGCGCAGGCACGGAGCGGCGAACTAAACGAACATGAATATATGCACGGTGTCGTCCGGGCACCAAGAGCGCGTGTCTTAAATTGTGTGTGTGTGTGTGTGTGTGCGCGCGTGCGGTGCTTAAAATGATTAGGAATTTGCATGTGCAGGTCTGTGTGGGTGAGCGATATCAGCAAGCGTGTGCGCTTACTAGGTCATAACTGGCGCCACTGTGCGTGCGCGTGTGTTTCACTAATCAGGATGTGACTTGTGCGTGTGCGTGCGTACCTACGTTACTGTCTCCCAGGCCCTCCTCCGGCCCGGAGTCCGGAGTTTGCAGCACACCAGTATGGTACAACAAGGGCTGTGAATCTCCAGGCTTGCTCGTGCGTTTGTGTGCATGTGTGCGAGTACGATATGTCAATGGGCGCGCGTGCGCATAGTGCTTCAAATGATTAGAAATTTGCATGTGCAAGTCTGTGTGGGTGTACAATAGCAGCAAGTGTGTCTGCCTTTGCAATCCGGCGCGACTGCTCACGTGCTTATTAGGTCATAACTGGCGCCACACACATATATAAATATATATATGTGTGTGTGTGTGTGTGTGTGTGTGTGTCACACTAATCAGCATGTGACTTGTGTGCGTGTGTCACTGTCTCCGAGGCCCGCCTATCTCGCTGGCTGTGTGTGATAAGCCCAGAGCTTGCGGCACTAAAACACCAGTACGGGACAACAAGCGCTGTGCATCTACAGGCTTGTATGCTCATGCGTGTGTGTTCACTATGCATATATTGGTGTGTGTGTGTGTGTGTGTGTGTGCATGTGTGTGTGTGTGTGTGTGTGTGTGAGCCCCAGGGGTCTGCCCCAGGCTTATCACACGCAGGCAGTGAGAGACGAGCTTCCTGAGAGGGAGGCAGCGAAAGAATGAACGGGAGGGAAGCAGGGAGGGGAAGGCGGGGGTGTTGTTTGCGCAGCGGCCAGTGACTTGTTTGTGTAGTCTCAGGGTTTCTCCTCCCCCCTCTCGGCATGTAGAGAGGGGGGAGGGATGCTAAAGGTGGGGTGGAAGGGAAGGAGGGAGGGAGGGAGGTAGGACGAAAAAAAAGAGAAAGATGCGGGAGGGGAATAAAACGTTTGAGAGAGACACATAAATCACAGAGACGAGCCAGCTTCTCTCCAGCACGGCTGACTGCGCCCTTGCCCCGCCCCCCCGTCGCCGCCGCCGCCGCCCCATGTTTGTGCGCGAGCGAGGAAGGAAGGAAGGAAGGAAGAACAGCCTCCGCTGCTGCTGATGCCGCCGCCGCCGCTAACCACAGTCACCACGGCACATTAGAGGGCCATTAGAACGCGATTATACTCCCAGCGCTTACCTCTCATTCACACTCTCGCCGCCCCGCTCTGACTCACTCACACGCACATACACACACACACACACACACACACACATCATGACGCACACACTTCCTAATCATCATAAATGTGGCGTCTGAGTTTGTGTGTGTGTAACAAACGACCATAAAGCAAGCGCTTAATGAGCAAACGCAGGATGCACACAAAACACACCTATTTACAGTTTGGTGACGATGCCTCTGCTGGTGATTAAAGATATTACACACGTGAGAGTACCCGTCGGAAAGTCCGCCAGCGGGGCGAGCAAGTTAGCTAGCGAGAGGACACGCAGGGCAGCTGACAAGGCATTAAACTGCACCAATCAATAAATCAATTTGGAGGAATCTGTCGAGGGGAGAGAGCGGCACAAAAGGACGACGGAGCAGGAGGAGGTGGAAGAGTGTGACAAAGGGTCGCTTTAATTAAAAAGGACGGCACCCCGCACGAGTGTCCGATAAACAAATCAAAGTTTGGTTCAGATAGGGTGTGGAAGGGTTAATCCCAAACGTGGTTGTGTTTCCAGTGGGATGGATAACACCATTTATGACGCAACAAAAAAAGCAACAAATGGAGGACATCCGACATTTGCCACTCCCTCAGTTTGAGAAAAGTTTTCACTCATTCCTGTTTGGTAGATCCTCGGGAAAGGAACTTCTAAAAGGGACAATTCTTATGCTTCAGGACCTAGAAGACTTGCTGTCAACCAAGAATACAGCTGTCTATCACACAAAGCAAAATGTCCAACCATCTTGCTTGTGACCTCAAGCTGAAACCAACTTGGGTTCTGCAGCAGGACAACGATCCAAAACACACCACCAAGTCCACCTCTGAATGGCTGAACAAAAACAAAATGAAGACTTTGAGGTGGCCTACAGTCAAAGTCCTGACCTAAATCCTATTGAGATGCTTACCGGCATGACCGAAAAAAGGTGGTTGAGGCTGCAAAACCTTCCAATATGGCTGAATTACAACAATTCTGAAAAGATGAGTGGGTCAATATTCCTCCACAGCCGCCCGAAAATAACACTTTGAACACCGCTGTTCTAAGTATTCCTTCCATAAAAGTACTTCGCTATTATTTGGTATCCTTCACAATGTTCAGCGTTTGATGATTATTGCTGTTCACGCTAGCGTTCGGGGGATGTAACATTCACGATGATCTAAACTGTTGCTGGGTCGCTCATGTATATGTGGAGAAAAACAGTCAAGTGTGTTTACTATTCGTGGCCATTAAAAACAAAGAACAGTACACATGAATGTAGGAAGCTGATCACGTTAACGAAGGCAAAATTCACAGCACAGCACACTGTAGCGGGTAGAATTCCTTCTCATGCCGATTTGCCGTTTGCCAGTTCTTGCAAGAGAAACAAGAGACTAGCTCTCTGAAAACAAACTTCGGAATTTGTTTTCTATATGTGACTTAACAGCTCAACCAGAAAATCCAAAGCACAAGTGCCATCTAGTGTTGTGGGAGGCACAGTGCATCGCCAATAATCGTAGTGGAGATAGTAGAGTGCATATAAACCGCGATGTCACATTGAGGTGTGAAAAGTGAAGAAACCAAATTATTTTAGTAATTTGACTAATTTAGTGAATGGAAACATATTGAATGCCAACGTCCGCCATGGACCAGACCCCACTTGGATTTTAGCATAATTTCGCATAGACACGCAAAATCGCACCTGTCAACCTGAGGGAACTGACAGCTTAAGTGTTGCGTTCTGAAGAGTTCGTCTTCTTAGTCATTGGAATTTACGTCACGGCCCCGGCAAAAAGCTGCCAAAGCAGATGAGGATGCCTTCGTGTTAAAAACGGTATACGGCGACTGCGGAGCACTCTTAGGTGGGGAAAAACGGGTCTGGCTAATACGCTTGGGGGGTGAAGGGAGCTTTTTGTAATGTGTTGTGTTGTGAATGTCTGGCAGCAGCACTGAAGAAAAAAAAAGTCCGGATGCACAAGAGAGAAAGAGAGGCAGCGAGCATCTCCGCTCTTCTCCGTGTAATGATTCCGCCGATCCCCCATGCTGTCTGTGCGTGAGCGTGTGCACAAATGTGTGTGCATGTGTGCGTGTGTGTCACACTTCGCCTCACGGAAAATTAATGAGATGTGAGAGCGGAGCGAGGCGAGAGAGGAGGAGGAGGGGGTGGGTTAGCGTGTGTGTGTGTGTGTGTGTGTGTGTGTGCGCTTGCGGGGTGCCAACGACAATCTGAGTCACAAAGAGAGGAAGAGAAAGAGTGCCGAGAGGAAAGAAGGGGGAGGGAAAGAGCGGAAACCTGAGTGAGAGAGCGAGGAGGGGGCTGGTGAAGGTGGTGGTGGTGGTGGTGGTGGGGGGAAAAAATGGCGAGAAGAAAGCACGAGCGAAATAAATGGAAGATACAAAGAGGGATGAAGAGAGGAAGAGGATGCGAGAGAGGAGAGACAATTTTGAAAATAGGCGTGGAGCCGCGTAGCAGACGGGAACAAAGCGGGGCGAGAAAATGAGCTCAATTTAAGAGGAGAGGAAGTGGAGATGCCAAACGAGGCGAAGTGTAAAATGTGCCGAGAGCGAATGCAGGGGGGGTGGGGTGGGAGGGGTGTTTGGTGGGCCCCCCGCCTTATTACCTCGTAGCCCAGACGCGCCGCTCTCTGGAGGAGAGTCTCGCCTGCGTTCTTGTTCACGATAAGCCGACGTGCCTCAGGCGGAATGGGTCGCACCGCCGGGGTGGTGTCAACGGCAATGACGGCAGGCGTCCGGTGCGGCCTGGTGACCTCTGGTGGGACGCCGCCCGCTCTGCCGTTCGTCTGGGGCTGCGGCGGGGGCGGGCAGAGCGCGGCGGGGGAGCAGGGCTTGACTGGAGAGCAGGGATAATGATTAGGAGAGGCAGCTCGCTTCCTCTGAGCCTCTCGCTGCTCACTCAGCTGTGGAAAGAGAAAGAGAGAGAGGGGAAGAGCGTTAAAGCAGCCATATAGCAGACGGAAACTCAAGGGCACACACATGCAGGTGTAGACACGCTCATACGCACGCACGCACGCACGCTCACACGCACGTACGTACGAAAGGTACATTTCATACAGCAAAGTGTGTTCATTACCTGCTTGGCCACACATACTCACACAATGGCGCTTTTGTTTTTCGTAAACAAGGCCCCTTAATGTGCAACATCTGTGTTATTTTTATGTCAGGAAGACACGGGATGTGTCGCACGTGCACGCATGCACGCAGGCGGCGCCTACAAAACGACTGCTCGCGCCGCAAAAAAGGGAGAAAAAAAAAACGCTGCAGGGACTGGCACGCCACTTCTCCTCGAACCACTAAACCAACAGGCCTGTGAGCGCCAAGCGGGAGAGGCAGTTGCCTACGTTTTAATGTGAGTCTGTGTGTGTGTGTGCGCCCTCTCTGTGGAATTCCATGTCGAAGCAGCTGTCAGGCTGAGGAGGAGCAGGGGAGGAGAGCAGCGCGGGCGGAAAACAACTAGCCTTTTTTCCCCCCCGTGCTTTTTTTTTTTCCCTACCCCGTCTTTTGAACTTCACACACTCGACCATGGCCGCCACATTCCTCACCGTGCAAGCAAGCAAGAGAGGGAGTGAGGGTGGGGTGGGGGGAGTGTGCGCGGTCTCGTGTTCAGTGGCGTTGTATAATTGCTCTGGGGTTTTGTTGTTATGTCAGGAATGCTCACCGACACGCACCCTTTGCACACGTTGACGCGCCACAATGGGGCGGACGAGGCGTGCTTGACAATTAGGCGCCGAGACGAGCCCTGGAAGGCTGCGGGGTGGGGGGCGGGGGGTTAAAGCTCCAGTCGCCCTCTAAACATTGTAAACATGCTTCCTTCCTCTCCCAGTTGCACAATCGGAGACGCCGCCAACACTCACCCTGTCGTCCTCGGCTGCTCCCGGATCAGCCGGAAAGCGCTGGCCAGGGCTGCTAGGGGCGCCCTCTTTCCTCTTCTCCCGCTCCCGCTGGCTGGTGTGTTTGGTCTTGCACGGCCGCTTGCCCTTGGGCTTGTCCGCATCGCTATGACGACGCAGCTTGAGGGGAGGGGCACCTCCCAGCGTGGGCTCAGCGCCCGGGGAGGGAGGGCCGCGCCGAGGCTCCTTGAGGCCACGGTCACCTGAGAAGGGGCCCAGCGGGTGCGCTCTGTCCTTCAGCTGGTCGCCGGGGTGAAGGGGAGGCGTAGCGACTCCTGTGGGAGAAGGGAGAAAGGAAGAGAGACGAGGGAGGGGTGAGTGTGTGTGGAAAGACGGCAGGGAAGGTATTGCAAGGCCATCTCTCACCCTTCTGTTGGTTTATTAATGAGCGGAGAGAGCTTGTCTAGGAGCGCCGCACGCCTGCTCCATCAGGAAGAAAATACTGGCTCACGTAAACACGTCCGCCTATAGAGACGCGCGCACTGCAGCAAGAATGCAGAGGCGCGTCGTCTTGAAACAAACGCCGTTTTGCAGGGCTAAAAACCCTTGAAAACTGCAAGGTCAAAACTGTATTCAAGCGCTTAATGGAAATACGTTTCCGCTCGAGGATCATCGGAAAGCATTCCACATGAGACTCGTGGCTTGATTTGTGTCTGAGTAGAATCTTCCGAATAAACACGACATTAAATCATATGGCTTGGTTACGGCTCAGCGAGGGGAGGAACGTGGAATTCTATGGTTTCATGCCATTAAAGGCCTCTTGCAATTAATAGGACGCAGTCAGCCCCCCCCCCCCCAAGTGGACCAAACAAGGTGGCTACTGCTGCAAAACCGTAATCATGTGACTGCAGAGACAAGTACTGTCACACAGACCTCACATTGCTGCTGGCTTAATAGCATTATGGTCCCATTTGCAAGACTCAACAGCGAGGATTGGCAATGCTAGGCGAGGCTAGGTTGAGGTGGCTTGGGCATCTAGTCCGGATGCCTCCTGGGCACCTCCCTAGTGAGGTATTCTGGGCATGCCCAGCCGGGAAAAGGCCCCGGGGCAGACCTAGGACACGCTGGAGGGATTATGTCTCACAGCTGGCCTGGGAACGCCTTGGTGTCCTCCCGGTGGAGCTGGAGGAGGTGGCCGGGGACCTGGAGTTCTGGGATTCCCTACCGAGACTGCTGCCCCCGCGACCCAGACCCGGATAAGAGGAGGAAAATGGATGGATGGATGGTCCCATTTGTAAGACTCAACAGCTAGGATTGGCAATGCTAGGCTAGGCTAGGCTGACCACCAATAACATATCAAAGAAAGTGAGCTTTTACTACAACATAACTATAAAAATATCCCAGCATACAGTATAATGTTGTGGTGTCGCAAGACAGTACACACGAGACTTTAACATTACTTTTAGGAAAACTACAATCGAAAAAACATGGCATGCACATGGCAATATATTTAGGCAAGTAAAATGACAAGATCTTTTGACAGCCGTAGCATACGGCAAAACGCCTTAACTGACACCAAAAAGTAGGACCGAATATGAACATGCTTTACATAAACAAATGTTATTATGGTTTAAAGAAGGGACTCAAGTCAAAATGGAAGAAAATACGGAGTTCCTCCCCTTTTAAGCTATAACAGCTTCTACTCCTCTGAGAAGACTTTGCAGAACTATAATTTCTCACCCATTCGGGAGATCAGGTTACCAAAGTTGGACCAGAGCAAAAAGCATTGCTCAGTCAAGTTCTTCCATCCCAAATTCATCAAAGTATGCATTTTAAGAACGTAGTTTTGTGCAGTGGGAAGAGAAAAAGGGCACTAAATTGTCCAAAATGACATGCTAAGATGATGAACAAAGCATGACGTGACATAAGTGACTTTTTCATGACGTTCTAGTGAACACCAAATGTGAGACAAATCCATCATCACCCTGACTTGTTCGCTGCATTTTTAAGACAAGAAGTTCGTTCATTCACACTAATTTTTGAGGTTTCATGACATCATGAAGGCCAAAACCCTCCTCCTTTGCGGATATGATACCACATCTGACCCAACGCCAGCTAGATAAGTCAACAACCCCCATTGATAACCCTGATAGGCTTCTCTACACATTAAAAAAATAAAGCTCTACCGAGTATCTGGATCATTCAGTTAGATTGTTTTTCTTCAGCGAAAAGGCTAACCTAGCTTGATGTAGCAATTAAAAGTTCAGTGACAATGCAAAAACAGCACTTCTTGGAGACTGGCACTATCAGAGGCAGGCGTGAACAAACGCAGCTCATTAGCATTAAAGCTAGAGACACGCATGTTCCCATTTTGGCCCACATATTTCCAATACACTATTGTGGGACGTCAGACTTATTTCAAATTGTTGAAAGAATATTAGGACACCTTTATGACTGAGGCACAACTCGTCAACTCCTGATTAATTACTAGAAGTTGAGTCATTGAAGAGGTATGTGTCAATACTTTTGTCTACATAAAAAGCACGCTGCAGAACAAAGGACAAACTGCAGACTGCCTGACAGACGCAAGCTTATCAGTGAATGGGGGGGGGGAAATCGTTGCAGGGCTGTTGCCAGGGTGACGTTATCTGAAAAGGTGAAAGCAGGGGGGGAAATAAATAAATAAATAATGAAAAGAAAATCAGTGGCCAATCAAGGCCTGTGGTTTCTGCCGGGGAACATAAAACCCAAATCTTCTCTGATTTATTCACTTTCTTTCATCTCCCTCCTGCTCTTTTATTTTCCTCCTCGCCTGCTCGTCCCTGCGCTTCAGTCTGGGCACACGAAGAAGGGAGCGCATGGTTTTAATAAGTCGGGCCCCCCTCCCCCTCCCTCCCTGCCTCCCTCCGACACACACGTGCACACTCGCTTGCCTTTCCCTGCGACCGGTCTTGAGGGGAGTGGGAAAAAAAATGATCACACATTAGTCACACTACACCTGCCCACGCATATCTCCACCAGCCACTTTCCTCGCGCGCGCTTTCATCGCTCGCACGGAGCATGCTGCTATAAAAAAAAAAGAAATCACAAGGGGGAGGGTTGGCATTTTTTTTTTTTTAGACTTTTATCCCCCAGGTCCTGTCTCTGATTTCTGCAGCCTTTCCCCTTTGGCAGAAGGAAGTATCCTCTACCTCATTTCCTCCACCCGCTCCCAAAAAGGCTCCTGGGAAATCCCCCTAAAGACAGACGGCTCAACAAGAAAGCGAAAGCCAAAGATAGCTTTCCGTTACCCTGGCTGAACTCGAAGCGACACACACACACACACACACACACACACACACACACACAGCGTGACGTGGTGCTGCTTGCTGGCTCACTCACCGTTGAGCAGCCACTTCCTGTTGACGTCGGCTCTCTGCTCCGCCGCACGCTCGTCACGCTGAGCCGGGCCGAGCTGCCGCGACTGGGGCCAGGGAAGCTCCTGCTTGATGAGTGGGAGGTCCGGCGAGGGGGCGCCACCTTGGGTGGGCTTGCTGAGGCGCAGACCCTTGAGCTCGATGCAGACTTTTAGTTTCCGGACTTCGTCATCGTCATCATCTTCATCAAGACTTGTCTGCTCATGCTCATCTACAGACGATAAACAATGTTTCATGTCAAAGTATGGAAATATTTGAGCCACTACTGCCCCATTAAGCCTGTGTTCACGCTTGTCATGTTTGTTTTGGTTAAATTCAATTCTGGTGATTTTGCTCCACCAGTACGGTTTGTTTGGTCTTTTGTAAACATAATCATCCGAACCTAACAAGCAGACTTGAGGAAGTGCAAACACTTGAGGAATGGGTCTCGGTCCACTTGCAAGAGAACTTTGTTGCAGTCCGGCTCACTTGAGCTCAAATTTGAGCACTATACATGAGCCCAATATACTAGCCAGTGTTAAAATGACAGCAGAAATCATGCAGAAATGACAAATATGCAAGGGAATGCGTTGGAAGTGCTGTCCCTTTGCTCTGGTTTCTCCCTCAGTGCTCTTGAAAAGTATTTTTTAGATGTTTTTGTGGAATCTAAGCTGGTAAAAATATCCAATTTAATAAGTCAAGCTGGCATTTTGGTTTGGCATATTGATATATTACATAAAATTATGTAAAATATTTCAAAAAAGCTGCCCTCACTAACTATCTATTTTGTCCTAGCTTTGCATGTGTTCTTTATGTTCTTTATTCTTAGGTTCCATGACAAAGTACCAGTGTGAATGTTAAACGAACCATCAAAGTGCGCACCAAATATATTTTTTTCTATTTTTGGTCCGGACCAGCGTACAGAACTACAGGTTTAAACACAGCTATAGCCCAACTCATAACAATGCAGACACACTAAAAAAGGAGTAGTCAAAGAAAAATGGCAAAATAAAAGCCAGAATATTCGCACGGGACGAGTGTTTGACTTTTTGCCGAGGGAGAGCAAGTGTGGTACTGTGAGAGAAAAATAAAAAGGAGACCCAAACAGATGAGTGGAGAGATGAAAAGAGGAAAAAAAGAGCAGCTTTGAAAAAGAGGGGATGGGGGGTTAGGATAAGCGCCGCAGAGGAATGGTGTTGAAAGGAGAGAGAGAGAGAGGGGGAAACAGAGCGAGAGAGAGAACAGCCGTCCTCTCTTCCTCGCTCTGCCTCAAAGACGGGATTAAACACTCGGCAACGCTGGCTATCGCACAGAGAGAACGGCGGGACGGGGGTAGACAGAGGGTGGGTGGCGAGGCAAGGGAAGTCAAGGGGAGGGATGCGTGGGGGGGGGACTCTTTTCCGATTCATTTCAGTTTTACGACCGAATTGATTTTTAAGAGCGATTTCAAAAACAACACGCGGAGATTTGAAGAAAAACGAGCACGACAACGTGGGTGGCACGACAGACTCACCGGCAGACATCCTGGCTCTTTTCAGAGGGATGGACACCCTCTCGCCATCCTCCTGCTCAGAGTCCTGCTCCACCTTGGGGACGTGCAGACGCTTCCTGCTGAAGTCATGACAGAACGCCTCGTCCTTGGTGGACTCCCTCGTTGCAGCTGCCAAGGTGGGGGGGCCTACTTCGGAGTTGTGGCAAGCGCCTTCGCTGAATGCTGCAAGGCTCTGAGCAATGCACCTCTGGAGAACGGGGACTCGGTTGTTGGGGAATGCAGGCCGAACTCCTGAGGAAGGACGGCAAATGGAAAGATGGCAGGGATTTGTTACCGAAGGCCTTTTTAGAGCATGTTAATGAGCACCAAACATGAGCATCATCTGTTGAGCATCAATTGTTTGGTATGAAAGAAGAAGTTGCAGCGTTTCATGACGTCATTAAGGAAAACATCCTTCTTCCTCGTGGACATAATACCGCCTCTGACCCGTCCCGTGTATATGACCACCACTTCACAACTTCAGGCTTTGCAACACATCTTAAATTAAAGCCCCAAGCTCTATCAGCTACACATATAGGAGCTGTAAGTTTGATTATTTTGTTTTTCTTCAGTGAGTAGGCTAAGGTCTGCTGTGTGGCAGGTCAGTGATCGGCGTTGAGAGGCATTTATCGCTACATGCCGATCATGTGATTTTTCCTTCCGATGTCCATGGGTGGCTGATCGATCAGAGCATCTCTACACAAAACTGTATTTTCTAAAAGCTGAATTATGCCCCAGCAACGCTGAACCATGTTAAGGGACGACGGCTGGTTTGGGAGCCTCCAAACCCACTGGCCGAGCTTGACTTTCATCAAATCGAGCGTTTTTTTTTTGTACATCATTTCTGGTTCTTCACTCATCTTCAGTCGCCATTGTTTACTATTACACCTTGTCAAAGAGAGAAGAGAGTTGGTCACAAAACACTGCCCCCTGTGTTTTGGTGGAGAATTGTATGTCAACCACTCACCCATGGCCGAAAAGCCAATAAATCAGGCTTTAGTCGGGCTTACGAAAAGCACTTCTATACTGTCTTAATCCCATCATCAAGTTAATATTTTGGGCAATACGCTTCCAATACACTATTGTGAGACCTCTGAGACTGGGAAAACCTGCATAATATGGCACCTTTAAACGCCGAAAGATGAAAGAAAGCGATGGAACAACGGGTGGCGCCGGCATCGTCAGCGGGAAGATGCTAGTTAAGAAGCAGGCAGCTTTTATTCCGCTTTAAAGACGGGCAGTAAAACTTTGATGGGCTAAAGACTTTTTAATCTGATGCAAGCCGAGCCAGCGGCTTGATGGTTTGCTGCTGACACTTCCTCCTGCGACGACAACATCCTGTGTGCTTTCGCCGCTCCCTCCCTCCCCCATTTCTTCCGCCGCTCTGTCCTCCCCCACGGCATGACCGCACCACGCCCTTCTCACATAGAGCGTGACTCTGTCGTTCCCCCCCCTGCACATTCCCTCTCCATGCCATAATTAGGCTCACACGTCAGCCGCGTCCTCGCTCCAACACACAGCTGGGCTCCTCGCCAAGCTAACTAACCCCCCCATGCCTTCCCTCTGTTGCGCTCCCCCCCCCGCCACATTCTCTCTGGTATCACTCTCCTCACCCTTCCTCATCTCCCTGTGCAGATAAGCACAAAAGGCTTCTTGAAAATACACCCCCCCCACCTCCTCAGCACACTTCCAAGCTTGTGCAAGAGCGTCTGCGCTGCGAGTCTTTTTTTAGAGTAACCCGGTCTCCCTCACCACATCATTTGCTGCAAGAGCACACCAGCACACTTATTGTTTATATATGTGCGGACCTAGTGAGTCCTCATTTAAAGCATGCTTTTCCTTCCATATTTTTCAATCATTTATGTTAACATTTTATTTTTGAATAGAGTGAATCTCGGCACATTTGAGACTCACCGCCTGCAAATTTGTGTATTCTTGGCCAAAATTTTTTTTGTCTCATTTGTCACGAATCAGTAATAGTTTCCAATTAAATGATCAAATGTATAGCATACATGCACTATTGTTAAAAAACCCATAATGATGCAATGGGTTTCCTCCGGGTACTCCGGTTTCCGCCCACATTCCAAAAACATGCTAGGTTAATTGGCGACTCCAAATTGTCCATAGGTATGAATGTGAGTGTGAATGGTTGTTTGTCTATATGTGCCCTGTGGTTGGCTGGCGACCAGTCCAGGGTGTACCCCGCCTCTCGCCCGAAAAAAGCTGGGATAGGCTCCAGCATTGGCTTAATTTAAGCCAATTATAATTTTATTGCAAATGCTGATCTGAAATTAGAGGGCAAAGTCCACATTAAGCTAGCAAGAGGAGGAGAGAGCCCTATGTTGGTGACTTTTCGCCCACAAAAAGTATACGACATCTTATTTATATTTGGCCACCAGTTGCAGCTTATTCCCACCTTCAAAGCATGTACTGTAGCAAAATTTCACAAGGTTTACCGTTTTCCGCAAAGGCGCCTTGCTACTGAAATGAAGTGTGTGTGTGTGTGTGATGCTCACCCTCACTTTCCCCCAGCCGGGTGGCGTATTGGCCGTGTTCCAGCACTCGCTCTCTATGTTGGATGTCCGCCAGCTCTCGTCCTGCTGCCGACACAGACACGCACAGACCGCCGCCGCCCTCCTTCTCTTTCAGCTCCAGCTCTGAGAACCGCATCATGGCCCGCTGTGCACACGCACACACAAACAAGAAAAAAAAATGCAGAGAAATCCCATGAAAACCACCCGTCGTCTGCCTGAAACCACACACATACACTGTCTCCTCTCTCAAAGCCTCAAACTGACCTCTATAAAAGCAAAAACTGGATTAGAAAAACTGGATTTTTTAAATCAAATTAAACATTTTAAAAGTCAAATCAAAACACAGCAGCAAGAAATTAAACCGATACAAGACACAAAATAAAGAGCGCGGGAAAAAAACCAAGCATCAAGACACAGGTTAGACTACTGCAGCCGCTGTGAGTCCATGCGCGCTGGAGGGGTGGGGGCCTGGCTCCCTTTTTCCTGGAATACAAACATGACTAGGAAACATACATCTAAGCCCTGAGGCGGAAGAGGAGAAGAGGTGGAGGGGAAAAGAAAACAAAAACAAAAAGAGGGGAAGGAAGAAGGGAGTGCGAAAGAGTGGAGGAGTGTGCAGCGATACAAGAGTATACAACAAGGAGACAAGAGGCCATGAGAGGCAGATGTGATAAGAAATGTAAAGAACTGACCTCCCAGTTAGCTGCAGGTTGACTTATATTACTCCCCTCTCGTGATATGACTTCCATCTAAGCAATTAGAATGGGGGGTGGGCTCAATATAACTGTCCATCATTTTTCATCTCTTTTAAATGTGAGCTTGCTCGACTGTTTTTTTTTTTTTTAAATACACATTCAAAAGACAATCCCACAAAATGACACACAATGAAGTTGAACAGGTTGGCAAAAAACTATCAAATCATTTCAACTCTTTGCAGACAAGATGTACACAGAAAGAGATGCCTTTTTGGTTTCCACCACATCAAATTCAATTATCACACATCCAGAAATTGAGCATTTGATAGCTTTTTGCCTCCGCTGTGCATTGACAAGCATGACACAGACAGCCCCTCCCCCGCCCCCCCCTCCCAAAATAAAACCACACAGTTCAGCAGGATGCGTTCAAAAACAACACAGTGACATTTGGGACACAAAAGCTGCCTGAGTACCAGTGGATAGGGTGTTTTTATGCAGGGTACAAAAATCATTAGCTGAAATATGTGAGATGTACAGTAAATTTACAGCATCATTTAATCATTTATGTGGATGTAATTCAATGGTGAGAGAGAATGTTGATGGGACATGAAAGGTTTTAAATGTTAATAGATTAATTTGTTTAAAGTTAAAAAAATATCAATACATGATTGATATTTTTACAGCAGTTTTTGGTAAGCTGATATTTTTGGTCATTGGGTCAAACATTTGACTTTGTTTTAAGGGGCCCTCTTTAGGGTTAAGGAAAAAAGGGGAGCAGGAGAGTTACGACCAGGCAGGCAGGGCATCACAGCGGCTTGTTCTGGGGGGTGCAGGGTGTGGGGTGGATAGCAACTGCAATCGGAACTTTAACAGGAAGTCCAAAAAGGGCAGCTGCTAGTTCTTAAGCATGCAACTACAAGCCCCTCCACTGCCCCCTTCACCTTGGGGTTAAGCATAGCCGGAGGCGGTTTGTGAACCAGCGCTATCGCTGCGAGTCAGTGCCAAACACACGTTTCCGCCCCGGGGTGCACGCACAAGGACAAACGCGTACTGGACGCAGTGAAAATAACCTTTAACAAAAAGCGCGTGCTCGCTAATCAACATACAGACACGGCAGTCCTGGTTAACCTTTGAACCGCCAACCCTGATAGGAGGGCCTCTACCGGCCTTGCACAAGCTGACTAAGATGGTGATAAAGCACAGGTGGGGGAAAGGACAGTAGCATGGCAGCAACGGAAATTACTTATGTGCCGTGTTGGAAATGCTAGTCTCATGTTGGATGGGTTCCACGGAAAGTTGTGGGTATTTTGGCATGGAATTATTGGGTTTATTCAATGTGTGTATGTTTGAGCCAAAGTGCGGAATCTTTAAAATCCACCAATTTGAAATTCAGATGAAACACGGAATGGTGATCAATATTAACACAGTATTTTAATTAGTCCTCATTTTAGGAGCACAAAATCTCAATCGCCGTCAACTTTCACTATAAAAGAAGAAGTTAAAAGTAATAATTAACAGGAAACTGGAATCTGACTTCATGATGTTATGTTTGTTCTGTATTGAACTCTCGGACAATAATCAGGGAAGTCACCCCTTGCCACATCGCGGTTCGAATTTCACGGTTTTTACTCTACCACAGCTTTTCCAAACATGTATTATTTAATTGTGCCATTTCGTGGTTGAATGCTGCCATTATTAGTCTGCAAAAGTCGGCAATTTGGAAAGTAAATTTGCAAAGCAAATGTTATGTATTTATTGCCTAAATAAGGCATTGTCATAAAGAAAAATGGTTCCTTGAACTAAAATACAAATACAAGGAAGTGGCAAGACAAACTCAAATTATGAATGTAGTATTCTACATTGGCCACTAGGTGTCAGTAATTGTTCGTGAGACCAGCACCAGACTTAATCACCAGAACAACAGGCGCAATAAACTGTTGCAGACGTAATCTAGCTAACACGCAACTCTGAACCCTTAAGGTCACTTCCTGATCACAAACCTTGAACCAATTCATTGCAACATGAAAAAACGCACTTCTAAAATTGCACTAGACCGAATTGTTCAAACACCTGAGAAAATCTTGCACGACCTCAGTTCATCAAGCAATGAAGAATGAACAACTTTTTGCTTTTTTGCAATGAATTTTAGGAGAACAATGTAAGAAGAAAAGTAAGATATACAGGAATTTATGTGAATTAAGCATACTCCCATTCAATAACATTGTACGCACTGTCAATTAATCCAAAATAAGTTTGACTATTTCATTTATATTATATATATATATATATATATATATATATATATATATGTTGTTTTTTTTGCATGGTTGATTTTATTTTGTATTTTTTATTAACTGTGATGCAATGCTTTACGTTGACAGTACCAGCCAAAGATTTGAAGACACTTCATGCTACTGAGTGGCACTTTACATTCTTCTATCAACAATAAAGATTTTAGTTAGTTGGTTAACTTGTTTTTACACTTGTATGTCAGTCCTTCTCAGGTTCAACTTCCATTATTACCTATCTGTTCTGGAATGCAAACAAATCAGTGAACATGCAAATTGTGTACAGGTTTAGGGGTTCCCCACTATGTTGGTATGTTGTATTGTTTTAAAGGTGTGTGTATTACCACATGCTGCACTGTACAGTCAAACACACATACGCACATACACAAATGTTACTTGGCCATACCTGCAGAGCTCTCTGCTCGCGGCTCAGCTTGCTGGAGTCAGCATACAGCTCTGTGGTGACGCATTTAAAGCGGTCACCAACGTAGCCCGATGAGTTGGCGATTCTCTTGGCAAGGCTGGACCGACGGGAGTTTCTGGTCGAAGTATGGCTAATCTCGTCATCCTCGTCCTCGTCGTCGCCCTCGCCTTGAGACTCGCCTAGGTCCACAACGCTGTCTTCATTTTCAGTGTCTCTACATGTAGCCTCTTTTGCAGTGTAATGCGAATTAGTGAAGTGAGGGCCCCTGCTGTCCCGCTGTCCTTTGTCCTTACCGGAGCTGCGCTCCCCAGATGTTCGGGCGCAGCGCAAGGTGCTCTGGTCGTCATTTGCGGGGTCTGGACTGGGGGACAGTCGCTCTGAGGAGTCATCTTGTTCTTGGCTGAGCTGTCCTGCATTATTTGCAGATGTGCTCGATGCCCCAGGGCAGCCTGCGTCCTGAAGAACCTTTGGCTTTCCGTAAGAAGTTTCCTGCTGCCTATCTGCAGGGTTGGGTCTCTGTGTGGGGCTCTGTCCGGAGAGCATGGGATAAGGATGAGAAAGATGAAATTTTGGCTCGTACTCTATCCTCAATGCGTTTTGGTTACTGTGGTAACGTTCATTTTGGTCAAAAGTAGAGGATTCTGCTGAGGGTTGCTTCTGGACGGTCGGGGTAGACTCTACATCGGTGTCCGAGTGAACTAGGTCAATGCAGTCAATCTTTTCTCGGGAAGCGACAGACTGAGAAGGTCTTTTCATTTGATTACTGCCTTGTCCTTCTTTGTCAGACTTTATTTGGCTCCCTTCTCTCATCTCCTTACCCATGTTTTTCTCTCTTTCATCAAAAGAACCCCGGGACTTTTCCTGTCCCCTTGGTTTCAAGTTGCCATCCCCCCTTTCCAAGAGCTTATTATCAGAGTGGGGCTGCATCAGGGGGTGGGCCATCTCCTGTGAGTTATAAGCAAGGTATTCCCCCGCTGAACCAGGTGGCAAGTTGTGGTAAGGTAAAGGGGGTTTTGCTGCCAGGTGTGTTGGATAAAGGTTATTGCTGCCCAGCAACACTGGGTGAGGGTAAACAGGACCTTTCCCTGCAATTGGCAGAGAATGAAGTGCCATGCTGTCAGGGATGGGGTAGTGCAGATATCGATTGGCATAAGCCAAGCTGTGGCTCAGGTATGCGTCACTCTGCGGAAGGTACAGGGGCCCAGCAGGGTGACCGTTCTCTAAGATGGGCCTTTTGTACGTTTCGGGAGTGGATTCTCCTCTCTTCACACTCTGGGATGACTTCTCCGCCCCCTCTCTGTGGTGGCCCATGACTGGTGCGTGTTCTGACTGGATGGGGCTGTGTTTGACCCAGTCACCGTTGGGTTTGGGAGAAAGACCCCTGGAGCTGATGTGAGAGGATTCCAAGTGTTGACTGTTGGGCTCACTTATCCTTGGACAGGACGAGCTACGCTGCTGAGGGAGCACCCTTTCCAGACTCTTGTGTTTGATGACCGAGGGTGAGGAGCCTTTGGCTTGTGAAGGTCCCAAATCTGCATTGGGCCTGGGAGATGGGGATAAGCCTGGGGTGTGCTGTGTTTGGGAGGGAGACCGGCTGGGTATCACCCAGGAGGAGTGTAAAGTGCTGATCATCTCTGGTCTCTCTGAGGCCTTTGAAGAAGTGCTGTTTAACACAGAGTGAGGGTGGGAGGAAGGAGAGAGGGATAGGTTCTCTTTCAGGAGCTCTCCATTTGGGGGGAGTCCGTATCGTGCACCAGGAGCTATAGTGTCCATCTTAATGGGGAAACCATTGGGAGGCAGCCCAAACTCAAGCATTCTTCCAGACAAATCCAATGGCTTCTCTGTTGATTCTTTGGTTGCTTGGGGTGGGTGAGCGGTCCTGTCAAAATTGGACTTTGAGGGTGACCTGCTGGGTCTCTTTTCAGCACCAGGCACCCCGTCTCTTGGTCTGGGTTGGGCAGGAGAGGGCTGCTCTGAGGCCATGCTGCTGACAGATAATAGATGAGATATAGGCTGTGTGGCAGACGGTGAGGCAGACATTGAAGCTGAGGAGGAAGGCAGCTGGCCTATCCTCGCAACTGGCCTTTGTAAATCCAGTGAATTGTCAATGAGCGGTTGGGAGAGGCGAGAAGACGCATGAGGTGAGGAGTCAGTTGGCAGACTATTATTATTACCACCACTGGTAGCACCCGTGCTTGTATTACTGCTGTTATTGCTAGTTCCACTCCGAGAGGGAGATCTACTTGGCCGACTGCTCCTGTTTGGCGATCGCTCCCTGTCTATGGAAGGCGGATGATGCTGAGGATGAGAGGAAGGTTGGTGAAGCTGCTGCACAAACGGAGGCGCAACACCGAGTGCTTTGTCCTGACAATGCACCAGTGATGTGGGGGCCACTGTGACGGGCGGGATCCTCATTGGAGGCGCCACCAGAGGAGAGGAGATAGTAGGAGGGGGGTAAGGGGGCATATAGTAGATCCTCTCGGCAGCAGAGGTGACTGCAGCAGGGTTGACATTCCCACCCTGGGGTGCACAGAGAGAAGGGTAGGCCAGATGCTGGGGAAGGTAAGGGTTGGGCTGGCTGAGCAACGAAGCTTTATACATGTTCAGAGCCGCATACTTGGATGAATCCATAAAGGGATACATGCTGGCTTCCGGGTAGGGGTTAAGCCAGGGCAGACGGAGGTAGCTTCCACCAGCAGTTGCCAAGCTCATTTCAGGAGCTTTTTCCCCTGGTGCCACCCGTCGTTCCAAGCTTAAACCCTCCGCTCCCGGAATCAGCACCGGCTTGTGGAGATTAGGCGGGATGCCCTTGTATAGGCCCAGGTATCCATTAGTGGGTTTACGACTGTCCAGAGGGCTGTCGGGCTTGTAGACAAGCTCTGGTAGACCATCCCGACTGTAGCCGAGTGGTAGGACAGGCGCCTCTCGACTCTTCTCTGTCTGAAGCGTTCTGATCCCTGGATACACAACGCCGCCGTGGAGGCGAAGTCCATCGTGTATCAGGGTGCCTCGGTCCAGCCCCATCGCTGCCAGGGGTGTCAACCTTGCATCCACCTGCACGTTGAGCAAAAAACACAAGATGCACTATTTGTTTTTTTCCCCTAAAAACAGTATGAAAGGATCAGCATGAATACTTACCATGTTTATGATGTGGTTCCCTCGTCTTAGTTCCAGATTGGTTTGTGTCTCAGCATCGACATCACGAACAGATGTATCCCTGTAGAGAAGAGCATGTATTTAGCACCAAGTATTTTGGCTCAGGCACAAAAACCCTTCATAACAGCAGCTCCGTTGTTGCCAAACTGCCCAGGTTCTAGAAGCATATCGGCTTATGGAATTCCTGCAGCCAAAGTACTGTTCTACTTAGATCAGTGATGCATAAAAGCAATCAAAAGTGACACACATTTGGGTGCTGCAACGTCATACAGGCCTTTCCTTTTTCGGAGACAAGGGCGCCGCAGCTGAAAGCAATGTGTGAGCCAAGCTTCACTTCCATCCGTCAGGAACACTCAACACCACACACGTCCACCCACCCCCTCCTTCTCCCCCCTGTGCTGACCCCCATTCCGACCACCCCCGTGGGCCAGACGCACATCGCGGAGCTGCCACTATTCAGTCACGTTCCCCCCCTCAGTGGGTTTTCAATGGCCTCTTTGACCTACGCTCTGGGGCTGGCTCAGCCCCGCAGAGTGAGGCCAGATTATACATCAAAGACCGCATCGACGGGAGACCATTTACCGCCCATCGATATGGTTTCGCGGAATCGGCCGCCTTGCACGTCTGCAAAAAGCAGAATATGCAAACAGAATTCTGTGCAAAATCCGGAGTAAACAAAAAACATTTGTTTTACAAAGGGAAAACCCTGGCTGACGTATCAGAATGTTAATTGGTCTGTTAAACTGATTTGAAATGATTCATTTGAAGGAACCTTTAAATTGATTTTGAACAATAAATCTGTGTGCGGGCAACCTAAAGCCTTTGGGCCATATACAGTACACTCCTCATCTGATTTTATGAGCAGTTAAAAACTGACAAGAATTAACATTTTGCACTGTCGACCGTGTTCCTTGCGGAATCCTGTGGGGAAGTACTCCAGGAGTTCGAGGTACCGGACCACATCTGCTTTTTGCAGATGATGTGGTCCTGCAGACTTCATCGGGTTGTGATCTTCAACTCACTGGATCGGTTCGCTGTCCAATGTGAGGAAGGTGGGATGCGAATGAGCACCTGCAAATCCGAGTCCATCGTTCTTGCCTGGAAAAGCGTGAAGTGCAATCTCCAGTGTCGGGTAAGAGACCTGGCCTGAAGTGGAGGATTAAGTACCTCGGGGAGCCAGATGAGGTGGCTCAGGTATCTGGTCAGATGCCTCCCGGACGCCTTACTGGGCAGGTGTTCATGGCACATGCGACAAGTTGGGGGACTCGGGTAAGACCCAGGACACGATGGAGAGACTATGTCAACCTGCCTGGGCTGAGAGGCGATCCCTGGGAATTAAATTCTAGCAATTTTTTCGACTGTTCCAACATGCATAGTGGAAAATTGCAATAATATATGCTGTAGGTTTTGCCTTTGCCTTTGCCTTTTTAGCCTTTGTGTTGATTCCGTTTCAAAAACATGACATTGTCATACAAAACTGACGTGCTGGCACTTGCAACTTCTTTGGCTCCATTGTGGCCATGTGTCCATTTGAATGATCCATAAGAAAGGCAGCAACTTCTCGTGTTGCTTTGTTATTACAGAGTCAGGCGCTGATGACATCATAGATGGGCACAGGGCTGGGTGGCAATGACTAGCGGTTCCCGTTTTTATGCTAACACGCTATCACAGGGACATTTTGTGATAGAAAATACCTAACGGACAAAGTTGGACTCATGCAGTGCATTAATAAAGTGACTAAACATGCATCATATTGTACGCTAACCGGGAAATGTACACAAACCAAGGTTCCAGTCTATTTACAAACAAAAAAATTTGGCAAGATGATGAAATAAGGACTGGCAAACGAATCTAAGTAACCTTGTATAAGACCCGTTTTCGTTTCTTGCTAGCGATGTCGTGATGAAGGAGAACTGTGCTAAAAAAACAAGAAAATCACTCCAATTTGGTTTGACGTTGCATATAAATATCCAAGATAACAACTAAAGTCATCCTGAGTAAGGCACTGTAATTTCCCATAATGTGAGGCGAAATGGTAACAATAGCAACTGAATATGAGCAGAATCTTAATAACAAATTTGAATTAATTCAAGAGGGCTCCTCAAAAAGCTCAATTGCATGAAAAAAAATTGACGCCTGCAATTGCTCGTACACCTCTTTTGCGTAGAGACTCGCTTGTCCACACTTGTTTACATACGTGAGGTCTCCTTATGAGGACTTCTTTTGCAAGACGGCCCTAATAAGGGGAATCGGCAGGAAGGAGGTGGGGGGCCTACGTGTGAGGGAGGGAGTGAGGAGCGCCTTTAAATAGTAAAAAGCAAAGCCTTGCCGCGCTCAGCAGTGCTGAGAGCAGCAGAGAAAGCGGTCTCTTCTATCATCCCAGAGGAGCGACTCGGAGCCTCGCTGGCACGCCACTTTTATTGCCGTGACCTGAAGCCCATTAATCAGGCTGCTGTGGGCCCCTCATCACGGTTCCTCTCTGTCCCAGGGCGCCCAACCCCCATCCCTCCTCCCACCCACAGGCACGCACACACACACACACGCACGCACACACACACACACACACACAAACCACCTCTCGACCGAGGCAAGCGGGCCTGCCTCAACAACATCCGCATATGACAGAACTGAAACGCTGTGTGCAGGCATAGTGAGCGCATGCACGTGCGTCACTCCCGTTTCCTGTCTCTCTAGCTCGTGTGTGCATGCACGCACACACGCGCACCCACGCACGCACGCACACACACAACACCAGAGAAGCTCATCTGGCATTGAAAAAGCAATCTGCGCTCAATGAGACTGAACAAGATAACAAAAAATAAGCCTCTTATAGGAATGTAGACATTTGACGGCATGCGGCCGTGACAGACAAACGCACGACTTAAGACGACACCTCTGCAAGACAGGTTTTCATGTCCGAGCGGCAAAAAGAAGCTATTTTTCATGCTGCTAGAAATGACAATATTCATAAAAATAACAAATTTGAGTTAGAAAGGCTAACTTAAGAATAAAACGCAAAACGGACAATAGAGCAGAATCTTAAACCTAGTAGCCTTAAAATTTGCTTACAAAATGTCGCAATTCAAGATTTTCCGATTTTGGGATATTTCATGTTTAAGATTTTATGGGTAAAAATATTTTATAGCACAGAAGAGGCTTTGAAACGACATCAGCGGTTAACTTATTTTTGCACTTGTGTGACATTTTCAGTTCATCATTGACCCGAGAACAATACATTTCTTCACAATCTGAACAAATTAGAGACTAAAAAGGTGCAAATCCACTTGTCCTGTTTCTCCAGTGCTTGTCCCTCCTGATTGAATAAGCAGCCACATACACAACAACAACGCATCTAATAGGGTGACGCATTCTGTCTAATTAGGCCCAAGTGCCGTGGTGCATCTTTATTAATTGCCTGGCAAATGCAGGTGGGGTGACTTTGACCCCCAAAAGACTGAGGGGTTGAGATATTCAAACATTGGACGTCTTCTCTGTGTTTACATTGCAAATCGCGGCGATGAAATGTTAGCAGGTTTCACACGTGGAGAGTGTTGATATTGTCATAAAAGTCATTAACAACACAACACTTGCTGCAGACTAAGTGCGACTACACCCCCTGATTATGACACGCAAACACACACACACACACACACTTCAAAACCCCTCCTACACGTGCTTGCGGTGGAGTTTTCTTCCGCTGATCCCTCATTGCAGCCTCATTGCGTGCACAAATTGCGCACAGTAGGATGAAGCGCCGCTCCATTATCCATCGTCATTATGGGCCGAGCCAACAGCTCAGGAAAATGGGCGCATCATACTTTGCTAACATTAGAATAATTAGCCAGCATTTATAGCACGTTAAGTGTCCATCAGTCTAATGCCATGACGATATCCAGAAGATATATCGCGTTTTAAATATGTTTAGTAAGATTTGATGACCCCTTTTATTTTTACATGAGGGGCATACATTACATGTAGTCGTATTGTGAATAGCATAACTCAAAAACTATGTAACCAATTTAGACAAAAAACTATTTTGTCATGGTCGCCCCCTTCTGGACTGGAGTGGAACATAAGACTGCTATGACATTTCGCACTTAGCATTTTGTTCATTAGTTTACAAATGTCTCAGCTACTTTCTATTTTGTTGGTTTTCACTGACAGAAACTGCGAATGTGACATTTTTATTTATTGACACCACACAGCAGGCACAAAACCGTGACGTTGCAGAACTGTACGTTTCTGTACATTGATAAAGTAGAGATTCTTTCAGATTCTTGTAGTCTGGTGTGTTTTTTTACTGGATGCTATTGTTCACCCATGCTACATTATAATGGGATGGTCTGTGGAGCTTGGTGTTAAAACCCCGAATAGTAGATGGTATCATAACTCTTACGACACCTCAAACACGCATACGACAACTGACTTGGTCGCACATTAAAACGCATCTGTTCATCGACATAATGGAATATGTGTGTATAATTATCGTAAAAATCAGCGCACACTTACATAGAGCTAAGGAAACATCACATGTTTGGAGCATGCATCTACCGCTACACAAAGTGAAAACGACAATGGTAAGTCAATAACTTAACGTTCTGTTGTTACTGTGAATGAGTTTTAAAAGACGATATTGCATATTTCTTATAATGCAAACCAATAAGCTCAATTGTATCTGTCCACACAAACACACAGAGGCAGATGTTCTGAAAATCTCTGCTCCGGTCAAAGATTTACGTCATCATTGATTAAACAAATTAGATGAGGGCGTTTCGCCAAACTTACTGTCGTAACTTACAACTTACTTACGTTTCAACTTACTGTCCCAAATAACATCGCGACTGCAAAAAGCAAAGTCGCATTACCTACCAAAGTCTTCTTTTGCATATCGCACAAATACGCAGATGAAGAGAATCCAAAAGACATACGAACTGATAGAATGGAGTCACTTTGGTTGAACGGGTGACAGCGTTTTAGAAAGCTATCGTTACCATTTTTACACAATACGCTTCTCCAGTAATAACAAACATCGCTGCTGTGTCAAGCTAGGTTGCATGCGTACTAAATCGCTCAGTTGGCATTGCCAACTAGTGGCCTGGCATGTGTACGTCATTTTCTTTTTTTTTGGCATCAACAGGCAACCAAAGCACAATACAGGTGTGGACAGTCACACTGATGCGTTTACGTGCATCCTAGAAATCTGATTTCAGTCGGACTAAACCATAAAGCACCTTGTTGACATAACTGTGTGCAGAATGAGAATGCAGGGGTGGGGGGGCTGGCAGGGGGGAGCGGTGTGTCGACGCACGTCCTCGGCAACAAACAACTCCCGACGGCCGTCCAATCCATCAAGCGGGCCGGCCGGCAGCAGACAGGCAGGCAGGCAGGCAGGCAGGCTAGAGGGAGGGAGGGGGAAATGGAGGGAGGTGGGGGCTGCAGCGGTCGTGCTGCGTTTATAAAGCAGACCGCAGCAGCGGAGCCCCGACGCGCACCATTAAACAGAAAAACCACCGGGTGTTTTTTAGCTGAGTCGTTCTAGAGTGCGGTATTGACCGCTTTTTGAAAAGAACAGGTCATATATTAAAAAAAAAGCGAGAGGAACAGAGCAGGAGGAACGATAGCCTCATGCCGGCTGATTTCCTGCCAGTGACAGCAGCGACTTGAACTCGCCGTGACCTCGATCACCGGAACAAACAACGGCGCCGCTCATCATTTCCTCCTGGGCGGAGGCCTCCTAATTCCCCGCGATGAAGGGCGAGGGGAGGGGGTTGCGTGTGTATGGAAAAAGCAGCACAAACAAGTTGGCCAAAGTGCCTTTTTATGACCACGAGGGGAAATTATGCACAAAAAAGCAGCAGTTATGGTGGCGTGCATGCTGCTGCAGGTGCGTGAAACGGGAAATGTGGTTGGTGTGTGCGGCGGGATAGTGACGGCGCCCTCCCTTGCGTTTTTTTTTGTCCCTGGAGCCCTGCCAGGCTCGCTGGAGCGCAGAGCCGCGATCAGCTCAGCAGGAGGAGGAGGAGTGGGGGGTTGGGGGGTGCAGTGTGACGCAGGATAATCTCCACAGCGACGGGGGTGGGAGAGTTGGAGGGGAGGAGGGATGGGGGGATAAACAGGGATTAAACTGTGTGCACGCGCGCGCACGCGCGCACACCCACCCAAACACACACACAAATCAAAGGCCTCGTCTCTACGCTGCATGTGTGTGACAGGACTTGTGCACACACATTACACTAAAATGCTCAAATGAGCGCTCAGAGGAGAAAAGCGCACTTAACGTGCACGCTTCCGCCGACAACATTAACACCTTGGCGCCATAAAAGGACGCGTGGCCGCCTTTAATTGTTATTGATCATCAGGCTGACGTGTGCCAAATGGTCCGATTGATCACCCTCTCCGCCTTCTCCTCCATCCCCTGCGCCCACCATCCCCTCACTAGTGTCTACCCAGCATGCAAGCCGTGTGCGCAGAACGTCCACATTGCGTGTTTTGCTATTTATATATATACACGTTTTTTAAAAGATCGGTCGTGAGTTGGAAGGTAGACAGCTTCACGCAGAGCCGAAAGGAACCCGGCGGCATCTCCTCCTCAGCTGTCACATTATTAGCGAGCATGCTGTAAACAAGGGGGGCCCCCACGTCCTCCAGGCCCGCTGCATTCATGTCATTGCACGGTTCAGCTATCCCCCCCCCCCACCCCCAACGGGCCTCTTCTCTGCCATCAACAACTCCGACATTGTGATTCCACCATCCACCGCCGCCTCCCCTCCACCCCCTGCCTCTTCCCTCCCATGCTGACACTGGGGCCTGGGCGGCGTCCGCTGAACTGGCTCTATTCATGGCAGGCCAAATGGGAACTAAATGGCTCTTTATGTCACCCAAAGGGCCCCGATTGTAATGGGGATGCGCCGCGCAAGAGTCGGGCCGCATTTTACCGACGCTTTCTTGACTTTGCTTTCAATACGCTGGGCGCTGCTTTCATGCTGGATAGTCTTAATTAAAGCCCCCCCCCCAGACCACCGCCATCACCTCCCCTCCTCCTGTAGAGATCACTACCCCCCACAGGATGAATGGTCTGTTTAAATAGGCGCCTTAATTATTAGGAGCCTGTGAAGGTAAATTAGGCTCTATGAATGTCAGCGAAGCATTCACATTTATGACGTCATGGGGGGGGGGGGGATGGGGGTGATAGACACGTGCTAAGAATTACTTATGAGGGAAGTTTCGGATAGGAAAGCTCGTGACCTTATGCTGTCAGCTCAATTCGGAACCATACAACACAATCTGAGGGTGCACTCACACTGGGCCACTGCAACGCCATGCCGGACTTGAATGTGCGCATACACACACACACACACACACACACACACAGATCTAATTTATGATACAATATGTCTTAATGCACCTTTCATCACTTCTGTGCAAGATGGCAGTGATGAAGGACTGGCAAGAGGAGCGATTGCGTTAAGTATTTAATTAAATTACATGTACATTAAACATGAGCATGTGCTTGTGCTACGTAAATAGCATGACACCATAACAGCGGCTTGTTGGGTAAGTCTGACCAAAACTGTATTTTACATACAAAACATATTTCTCATAGTCTTGCTAACACAACATCAATATATTGTTGAGGAAAAAAGGCTAATCGGATTATACAAGGATATTTGTATGGGCAAAAGGAGCACGGATAAAATGTAAGAAGATACAAAGTGAAAACCTCAGGTCACCTGATAGAAGTTTTACTGCTAGCCTATTTACGCAATGCAATGGTTTTGTTTGTTCTCATTTGCAATTGGGAAACATATTGCATAGATGAGAAACACCAGCAAAAATTAGGAAACTCTTCCATTTAAGACCGGTTTTCCCATGTTTGTGGCGCCACAACGATGTTATGTAAATGAGCGACCAAAACTACACTGTCGTGCTGCATAAACAATCGCAAAGGGCCCAGTACAAAGGGGGCATCATCCCACCTCGGGTAGATTGGCCTCATGAATGCATGCTGATACGGGTCAAGCAACGGTTTGCTCCTAAAAATGGACGGGCAACAGTGGATTAATGAAAGTGGGACATTTCACAAACAATGTCGAACTGAACCAAACAGTACGGCTTGGTGCACAGAAGGCTAATAATGTGTAGTCGGTGGGAGCTTTGCATGCAGCCCAAGTCAGGTGGAAATGTTCACCAAGGCAATACACGCTCCTGCTGTGTGCAGACTGCGGGCTAGCAGCCAACACTCCGCCGTGCGCATGCAGGATTACGTCAGGAATATAGATGCCCGAGGCTCCTGCTGCTAAAATTAAAAACTAGGCCCCACCAAGACAGCGCTTTAGAGGGAAATCGAGGCACGACGACACGTCCTTGCCGATGCCGCCACTAGATCAATTGCGCGACCAGCCGGAGCAAGGTCACTTAAGACTAACGCACCTGATTATGGTCTGTGAACTCGTAAAAAAAAGCCTGTAGGGACGAGAAAAAAAATTCTCCGGGAAGGACACTGGCAGAGACCACAGGAACACGTGCCATCATGTGTGAGGCCCGTCTGGCTCTCGGGGGGGACGGGGGGGGCTGAGCGACACCACCAGCCCCCCAGAGGAGGAGGAGGAGGGGGAGGGAGGAGAGGCGGCCGTCACATCTCTGTGGGGAAGTGCTCCGAGCGCTCCAGATCGCGTGGAAACAAAAAGCTTTGTGGAGCGAGGCGAGAAAAGAGCGAAAGAGGGAGGGTGGGGGAGGGAGGGATGATGTAGAAGGGCGGCCGCTCTCCCGTTTCATGGCGAGGTCCCGAGAGGCCGGCACGGAGCATAGCTTCAATCAAAGCGTGACGTCTCCTCCGGGAGCTGCGCGCCGGCGCCTGGAAAACCGATCTCTCCGCCTCGGCTTTTGTTCACACGCCGGCCGCCTCGGCAGCAGCGAGCCTGTTGTCTTCCGTCCAGGCGTGACAGCGGAAAGACAGACCATGCGTCTCCAACAAGAGACATGAAACACAACACCGTCCTTTTCGGGATTTTATTAATTCCCACCCCCCGCCACCATTCCTGCCTTCTTTGCAGAGTGGTGCCAAAGCGCCGCTTTTATTGATGTGCTCAATCAGAGGGAGCTATTCCGTGCGTGGCCCCTATTGATTCCAGATTAGAAAAGCGGACAAACAGAAGGTTAATTGCTTTAAAATGGGGGGTGGGCACGGTTGTCGCTAAACGGCACAGCGTTGACACAATCGCCGTCCCGTATCGCTCAGCTATAAAACACTCAATACAAACTATTGTCTAAAGTAGAGCAGAAAAAAACACTCTGTGCTCCCCCCTTTCAGCTGACTGAAAATATGCTCATTTGAATTAATGTGGAAAGATAAGGCTCAGACGCGTGATTGCATTTTTATAATTAATAGAAGTCAGTTGTGCTAATTGAATTAGCACATAATGAAACTACTTTAGCTGTGAGGGGGAGAGGGCGTGAAACACCTGGAAAGCACACACTTTGACAACTAGCAGCCGTGACGCGTCATTTTTGGAGGAAATCGTGTGGCATGAAGAGACAGCAACCCTGGACACCCACACTTCTCGCCGCCCTCCTTGTTCCAACACCTGGAAATCACATCAGCCGCCACACTGGCCGCTCAGTGGAAAATGACAGTTGCACTATAAATAAGCAGCGTGCAAAATGCCAAGTATTTTTTTTTTTGTGCGTTGACAATCCTGGTATGGTCCAACAAGCAAAAAAAACACCGACGTCCTGGCTCGGCTTCAAGAGTTTGTCGAGTTATGGACGGAATGAGACATTTGAAAGCAGATTATTTTAGTAGCTGCAGATGACCTACACTTTGGCTAGCAACAGTCGGCCAGGCTAAACCAAGGACGCAGAGCAAGATGGCAGACCGCGTTTAAGTCAGGAGTTGGAGTTGAGACTTGGCCGTAAACGTAATAATAAACACATAATATCTCACCAGACGGCTGGACTGCCAAAGAGATTAGTCGAGGTAATATCGGTTTGTGTTAACCTTGCCCTTGCCAAACTGCACCCACGGTTAACCTTTTACTGGAGGGAGCTAACATACTTGTTAACTTTAGTGGCTGTTCCAAAATGGCTACTCCACACCTCATTAAGAATGCAAAACAAACCCATCCCACTAATACGTGATATTGTGGGATTATCAATGTAACAAAAACATCGGAGACAGTTTCATTCGTCATCTTCTGGACCGAATTTACGGAAAACGCTTTAGTGACTGTGCTCTTTTTGTTAAAATTGCTAAGAGGTTTGATTGTGTTTAACGAAAACAGTTTAAGATTCGCAATGTTTTAAACGTTTGACATCACGACGCTAGCCATATGACGAGATAGCGTCTTCTGTTACGTGAAACCTGATGCTGACTCAGTCCAAGCTTTTGAAGATTTACGATTTTCCCGTCGTTATGATTAAAAGAAAACGTTCATGTAAGAAAGTCGAAGTTTTGTATCATTTCTTTCCTGGCTGGCGTCAATTAGTCCATTCAGTGAAAGTGCCGTTTCTACCGCCCATTTTGTTGATCTCTGTCCCGTCATCATTCCAGACACTTTCTATCGTGACTTTCCCAAAATCCGAATTTAAGCCGACATACAACCCTGAACGTTTTGTTGGCCTCCTGCGTCAAAAAGCAGGCTTGCTTTGCGTAGCCCCGCTGTTTACGATCTCCCCGCTGAAGTTGAGGTTTGCTTTAAGCACATTTAACCTTTTATTCATGTGTCAGAGCCCCCTGACGCCTGCTCCTCCACCCCCTACCCTCCCTTTTTTACTCCCCCCTGCCATCCATCACTTAATCCTCCCCTCTCATAAAAAGGAGAGGTCCCAGCACAAGGCCCCCGGCGATCCCAAAGCTGCCCCATACAGCAGCAGACGCGTGCATTTACAGCTCTCTACGGTCCGACGTAGATTGGTTGCTAACGTCGTAAGAGTGTGGGGGTTGGTGGTGGGGGGGCGGCTTGCCGCTCTTATGGCCGCCTCCCTCACTAAGCTCGTTAATGAGCTGGAGCCAGCCAATACGAGGCGCATCGATCGTCCTAAGAGAGCGTCCCCCTAATTAGTGCCCGGGTGGCTCCAGGACAGAAGGCGCTAGGCAGCAGGACGAGAAGTGGGAACAATTGGGGGGGGCTGGGGGGCGCTCCATCCATTTTGGAGCGCCGAGACGCAACACTTTTATTGGAGTTTTGTTGTTGTTTTTTCTTGAGCTAGTTCGTTGCTTGTAGATGACGGCCCCGTGGGAACCGCCTTCACTTGTGTGCCAAAACAAAACATCCAGATTGGGGGGGGGGGGGGGGTAAAAGCTCAAGCAGGCAATTAAGTGATCTGGACAAAAATAGACCAGTTTTTTCCCCAACAAAACCTTCCAGGGTGGAGGACGCGCAACTGGGGATGGGTGGGCACACATCAATGAATACACCTGCCAGACTTTGATTTGGGCACATTCGTGTGTTTTGAGTTGTGTAGGCAATGCCACGCGTGGACCCCACTGTCACGCACATTTCCCCCAACAGCTTTGAGGCTGACGAAAGCCGCGATCAACGTCCACTCTTGTCCAAACAAAACACACACGCTAACATTCACGCACACCCTCAGGTGTCGCAGCCCCACACACGCACCCACGCACACACACATACTTTGCGGGAATGTCCTCCAACTGAACCATGTCTCTCCTTTTTTTTTTTGGCAGGGCGAGGCTTGCTGGCTTCCGTAACCTTGTTTAGCGGTTGGAGCTCCGTGTGCGCGCACGTACACACGCACCACGCACACAATCCCCCTTCCCACACACACACACTGAAGACTTAGTCACACGACACGAGTGTGAAAACACTGAATTTATTCACGGTGGTGGAGGAGGAGGAGGACGGCGCCGACACTCCTCGCACACTCTATCCCGCTCTCACTCACTCTTGCCCGGGGTCCAGATGACAGGACACCCCCTGGGGAGAAGAGGCCAAGCTCACGGTCGGACGGGACCCATCTTGCCTGCCTGTGTGCGCGTTATTTATCATAGCATTGCCCCGCTGAAAGCACACAAAGACCACCCTCTGCGCTATTCTTAGAAGTGGCCCGCACCACCACCACCACCACCACCACGACCAAAAAACCCACTTCTTGTGCTTTGGATGGGGTCACTTTAGCGGCGCTGGGTTTTGTTTTTTTTACAATTTCAAACAACACAACAATATGGGACGTTTAACAACAACAAAAAGCTCACAATATTAGAATAAATGGAGTCTTTTATCTCACCTGGA
Source organism: Doryrhamphus excisus (assembly GCF_037039965.1). NCBI lineage: Eukaryota > Metazoa > Chordata > Actinopteri > Syngnathiformes > Syngnathidae > Doryrhamphus > Doryrhamphus excisus. The sequence goes on along the minus strand of NC_136368.1, from coordinate 15,542,188 downwards.
TAATTCGGCGTCACTTCCAGCCAACTTGTGTCGTTTTTTTGTCCTCTTTTGCCAAGTTTTAAACACAAAAAAGTGTCGAAGGGGTTATCCACTCTAAAGGAAAGTCATCCTTATTTCTTCAAGAAAACGAAGCCAGTTTCGCGTTTAGAATCCGAATGTCGGTCCACCGAGGGAAGATACAGGTGGCGAAGTCCGGGGAAAAATCAACTCAGCTCGGCCGAAGCTCGAAAGAGCACGAGCGCCATGTTGGCTTCGAACGGAGCACGCCGTCCTCCTCCGCTCTTCTCGCGGCCGCTCTCCGTCACTCCATAGCCGGTCGTCGTGTCGTCTGGTCTCGTAATGGCTGGCTATTAGCTTAAGGGGGGGCTCGCGACAGGGTAGTTCCGCCTCGCGTGGTTCCTCTATCTGCCGAAGAAGAAGACGACAAAGAAGCCGGGAAAGGAGGAGGTCGGTCGGGAACTATAACAACGGTAGCCCAGGCGGTCGGTTGTGAGTTCGATGCGCCGTTTGATTTGCTTAGTCGGTCCGCTGGTGGGAGGTTCGTACGGGGAGTGCCGCCGCCGCTGCCGCCGCCGCGCTGAGTGGGTGAATGCTGCCGAGACCGAGCGACTCGCTCTCCACTCCCACTCGCGCAGACTCTACCCAGAAGGCCAGTCGGGAGACCGCAATTAGCATAAGCCTACACACACGCACACACACAGAGCAGACACACGCAAACAGATAGCACATACACTGGAAACTGGAAAACAGCAATAGGCGGAGAAAAGGCAGCAAATTCAACTTAGTAGCTTTCAAACTTGAAGTCAAATGAAACATTTAATGATTTTACACTTTATATACACTTTAAAAAGTCAGAAGTTATGACTTTTTTTGTATATGTTGTACAGTTTTGAAATGAAAATAGGTTTTATTTTGAAAATTAGACATATTTATAATATTTTTTCCATTACATGTGGCTAAATTAGGAAACCTATATATGAGAAACAAATCTCACTGTAGTGTTCAATGAATACCTGACCTCTAAAAAAAATATGACTCATGTGTTGGGTCTTGGGTACAGTATGGGGGGGCGGCAGTTAGGACGATTCTATGGGTCCCTGGCCCCAAAATCCTGGCGGCGTCCCTGATGTTATGTCTCTATACTGTGCCTTTATTGTTTTAATGGGCTTTTCCAATAGTAAACATTCATTTTCTACCGCTTTTCCTCATGAGGGTCGCGGGGGTGCTGGAGCCTATCCCAGCTGTCTTTGGGGTCCACCCTGGACTGGTCGCCAGCCAATCACAGGGCACATATAGACAAACAACCATTCACACTCACATTCATACCTATGGACAATTTGGAGTCACCAATTAACCTAGCATGTTTTTTTGGAATGTGGGAGGAAACCGGAGTACCCGGAGAAAAAAAACAAGCATGCACGGGGAGAACATGCAAACTCCACACAGAGATGGCCGAGGGTGGAACTGAATCCTGGTCTCTGAGCTGTGATGGTCTGCACGCTAACCACTCCACGGAACAAGGGGTATAATTGGTGCCGCCATGAACAAGTGTTGGACTAATAGTTCAAAACGTGGCCCCACGTTTGATGACCTGGACTGGCGTAGCCAGTGAGCAAGGCTTCCAGATGATCCAGTAGATTTTTTTTTTTAGCTTTTTTTGGTCCATAATTGAGACCACGGTATCCAAATAAAGTGTCACTTTAGTGTTTTTCCAAGCCGGCAGATCTGTGAAGCATGAGGCAACGGAGACGAGGAGTGGGGGGGTGGGGTGGATGTGGGGTGGTGGGGGGGTGTCCGCTCAAGGCTGGGGCACATCTGTTAAGGCTCCCATGTCAAGTGAAGAAGGAGGAGGAGGAGGAGGATGAAGCCTGAGGTGTGTGCGCATGATGTGGATGCATGTTGGTGGAGCAGAGAGACAGGCTCTCGGAGAGACAGACAGGAGCAGAGTAGGAGTCGGAAAAGAGGAAGACTTGGCAAACGGAGGGCTGTGGCTGCTTTTTTTTGCCACAGCTGTGGAAAGTAGGAGTTGCAGCAGCAGCAGCAGATCCACACAGCGCTCTCCTCTCACGTGTGCAACAAAAGGAAAGAAAAAGAAGGCAGCAAAGCCAAGGGCAAATTGTCCAGAAGTTTATTTCGTAGAAACGCAAAATGATCTGCGTAAGAAGAGACGATTAGCGAACAAAAGCCACATTTTGCATTTTTAAAAAACATTTCACATACAGATAACACATATTCTCAAAAATGACACCAAATGTTGTAGTGTGCATGCCAGGCCAGTAGTTGGCAATGTCACATTAGCTCGACTGTGCCATGTTTTTGCTGTTTTTGTTCCAAAGATACTATCCTTTGGGGAAAATCATATTCCAAGATTCCAAGATCATTCATGTGCTTGACAAAGTGTTTCAAAGAAACTGAGATTTTCACTGTGAAATGTAACTATTACTGAGAGCAAACGCCCCGGGTTCGAATCTCCATCATTGGTATTCATCAGGGAGGGCATCCGGAATATAAAGTGTTTAAGCCAAAATCAGTATGAGGATCAAAAAACTCAGTAATCAGGAAAAAGACGGAAAAAAACAAAAACTACTTTTTCTTCGTCATTTTAAATTCAAACACAGTCAACATTGTCGGACCGCAAAACTTTAAAATGTCTGATTAAATACGTTAGCAATGAAAACGTGTAGCCTTCTAGCATTGTTACATAAGGACAAGGGATAAGGAGATCTATGCTAGGCTAGGCTAGCTGGCATTTCTTTCGCAAACCACATTAATCAGGTTCTTTGAGTGTTGCATCGTGGGAGAACCTTTCTACTAAAGTAACTGTTTTCTATCCAGTGTCTTCTCCAAAAACTGTAATGCAAGGGTCTCAAACTTGCGGCCCGCAGGCAAAACACGGCGCACGGGATGCTAGTTTGAGGCCTCCACTTGGATATGAAAGTTTGATATGGATGCTGCATGGTATCATGTACCCGGATTTTGACACGATTTTGCAAGTTACGACGCTGCGCCCAGATGTAATGATGCTAATTTGCTAATTGGGTGAAATGGTTACGTTTCATTAATGTTCATGTTAAAGGTTAAATAACTGTTAATATTGTTCATTTGAATCTGAAAAAAAATTATTTCTCTACCCACCAACTATATGTGGTTTCCTAAGTTTTTCTTATTTGCTGTTTTATTATTATTTTATTTATTTATTTATTACTGATTGAATTATTTTCTTTATTTTGATTTATTTTATTATGTTATTTTATTGAAGACAGTTTATCTGATTTTTTTTCTGTTTTTAATAAATAAATGCGTTTTTTGTTTGATTAATTAATTTATATTGATTTTCATTATTTTGATGTATTTATTTTTTCATCTTATTTTATTGAAGACAGTTTTTTTTTTAATCTTTTTTCTGTTTTTCATAAATAAATGCGTTTTTTTGTTGTTGTTTTTTTAAAACCTGATGCGGCCCAGCCTCACCCAGACCTTCGCCCCAGGTGGCCCCCCCAGGTAAATTGAGTTTGAGACCCCTGCTGTAATGTGTTCATAATTGGACATCATAATAATCTGATGTAAAATATCCAATGTAGCCACTTGACATCAGTACGTACTGTAAGGATAATAGGTGGAAACAACCAGGAAATCTTTCAGGCGCACAGAACGGTTTTCAGGTCAAAACGGCAAAGTATTTTATAATTTCCGACTTTCATCCAAACGGAAACGGCTTGATTTCTTTGTTTTTCGAATGAATACGAATAACACAATAAGTGTGAAAGTATGAAAGTCACACATTTTATGAATCTACTTTTTTGAAAATAGCAAATCACGTGTCAAAATGAATTATTTTCCCAATAAGGCAATTTAGCATTGAAACACTTACCTCCTTTTCCTCACGTCCGGTCATAAATTGTCCCTCTCGTGCAAGAAGAATAGTCACGTAGTGTTGACATTTACAGTCACGGATGCTTAGCAATGTCTGCACATCTACAGCGTAGCCACGCACACAACAAGGTTGTCGTTCACTATGAAACACAAGATCTGTTTTTTTTTTGTTTATGTTTTTGAGATTTATGGATCCTGGAGGCCATTTTTAGGGGTTGTAAAAATGCTGACCTGGTGTGGACAAAGTGTTGTTTAACAGCGTCATTCCTTTCTTTTTATTTCGCTTTACCGATGGTGACAGTCGGAGTTTTCACTTCAAAAATATGCTTTGATCGGCCAAATAGTCCAAAACTTGGAATCTCCAAGGAAAGAGTTCAGAAGGATGTTTTTTTCTTTCCGTCTAGATACTTGAAGCCAAAGCAGCCCTTCACGTGGTTCAAGTTTGAGTTGAGTGTCTTCACACTCAGTCATGTTGGACCTCGTCCCCGCTTCCCTTTGCACCGACTTTTTTACACATGCAAAAACCCTGAGTGTTAATTTGTCACAGGTGTTTGTGGTGTCGTTTTCAGATGCAGTGGTTGCAACCACGCCACTGAACCTGGATCTTCAGGGTTGGACGTATAATCAAGTCCATGAAAATTATTCTTAGGTATAGGTCCATTTACAGGTTGAGGGTACTACTTGTTCCTTTTGCTACAGGTGGTTCCAAAAGGGGAATGGCTAGCAGGGAGGCTCTGGTCTTGGTAGGGGATCCATGGTGACGAGAATCAACTACCTTAGTCTCTTTGGCACATTCAGTTCATATATGGTGTCAGAAATTGGAGAATCATCTGCAGACCACTTGGAAGGAAACCCCAAACAGAAGCAGGAAAGTGAAGTACTGTGGTAGATCTGGGTGAGACTTTTGTTGTTTCCACAGTTAGATCTTTAGGGTTTTATAGTCCGGTCCCCAAGTCTACTCGTGAGACTCGTGGGTAGAAGGGGGACTCAGGTGTAAGGATCTCTTTGATCACCACAGTTATGTGGTTGAATGATCTGGCAACCAAAACCTTGTTGGTACCTCATGTCTTAGGGCAGGGGTCTCAAACTCAATTTACCTGGGGGCCACTGGAGCTAGGGTCTGGGCAAGGCTGGGCCGCATCAGGTTTTGCAAAAAAACCCAAAACAAAACGCATTTATTAAAAACAGAAAAATATACAAACTTTTTCAGTGCTTTGGTTCCGATTTTCTACAATAAAAGTTCTGATAAAACATTCCACTCAACTATCTTAATTTTTATTTTTCTGCACAAAATAAGATGAAAAATAAATAAACTAATCAAGAATAAAGAAAATCAACTAGTAATAAATAAATAAAATAATAATAATAATAATAAAACGGCAAATAATAAAAACTTAAGAAACCACGAGGTGGCCCGCAGGACACTAGTTTGAGGCCCACGCCTTGATATGAAAATTTAATGTTAGTGCGGCCCGCGCAAGTTTGATATGGATGCTGTATGGTATCATGTACCCAGAAAAAATTATTACGTTTGATTAATGTTCATGTTAAAGGTTAAATAACTGTTAATGGTTATCCTCCCTATCCGTGTGGAAGTGGTAAGTTTTTGGCTATTTAAGTTTAAAGGAAATAACTTGAAGGCTACCGTTTAGGTCGCTAGCTCTCTAGTTTGCGAGTTAGCATGTGTCTCAAGACCCTGCAGTTGCGCAATATGTTGTAAATAAAAAGAGTATAAATGTGACTATAGTCGTGTTTTGTCATGTCTACAGGGCTCTAATAATGCTTTGTTCATTTTAATCTGAAAAAAATAATTTGTCTACCCACCAACTATATGTGGTTTCTTAAGTTTTTTATTATTTGCTGTTTTATTATTATTATTATATTTGTTTATTACTGATTGATTGATTTTCTTTATTCTTGATTTGTTTATTTATTTTTCATCTTATTTTGTGCAGAAAAATAAAAATAGTGGAACGTTTTATCAGAGTTTTTATTGTAGAAAATCGGAACCAAAGCACTGAAAAAGTTTGTATATTTTTCTGTTTTTAATAAATGCGTTTTTTTTTTGTTTTTATTTGGGAAAACCTGATGCGGCCCAGCCTTGCCCAGGCCCTAGCTCCAGTGGCCCCCAGGTAAAGTGAGTTTGAGACCCCTGGTTTACAGTGCTGTTTCTGACTGAGTAGATGGTACTAGTATGTTCCGTTATTTTCTCAAAACAGCAAAAAACCATGACGTCACCGATAAAAAGATGTCTTTCTGCTGTCATCACACTTCCTTTTAGAGCAAAAAATCCCAGGAGACTTCTGTTTTCAGCAGATCTTTTTACATTTTGACCTCTGGGCAAAGCCCTCCTGGTCCTGGTTCAGGCACCCTGGAGAATACTGCACCATAGAGGCAAACCATTACTCACTGGAAAACTGGATTATAGAATGACTGCGGCTTTGTGCGGTGAAACACAAGCAAAAAGACAGAAAAAAGGGAAAAAAAAAAAACACCTTTGCCGAGAGCTGGACGGAGACGCATCAACAGCTGCGCTTTTTACGACCGTGAGCGACCGTCGGCGGTTTTCAAAAAGCCCGCACGTGTCTTTTGAGCCGGAGAGCGGCGAGGAGGAATGCACTTAAAAACCCACCGTCCGTCCCCAACCCCCCCCCCCCCCATCATCTCCGCCGCACATGTGTCCTCCTCTCACGGATTCAGGTGTTGTAAAGAGCAATGCACCGTGATATAGACGGGGAGAAAGAGGGCGGGGGTGCGTGCACCCCGGCGAAGGAGCGGCGCCCTGGGAGGTCGCAGCGATTCCGCCATCTGCTGCTGCAATCAGACTGGAGCGCTGGACTGGCTCGCACAAAAACACCCCTTTGGTAAATATACGCATGCTGTCCTCAAAAACACACACACACAAACGCACACAGTCTGACACACATTCAGGAAGGGCTGCCTGCCAACACGACACCACACACACACACACACACACACACACACACACACACAGAGAGAGAGAGAGCCAGGCAGCAGGCTCAGATTGCAGGAAGCTCTTTGCACGCAGGTCAGGCCGCAGCAGCCGGGACTAATCAGCGCCATCCACCTGCAGATTGTTATGGATCGCTTAGTGCAACTCACACGAGCGCAAAAGCGACGCACCAAGGTCTCTCTCTGCGTGGACCGGATCAACAAAGCCTCCTTTGGCTTTCTTCTAACTCACTACAGACGTATGTCACCGAGACGGCGGGACGCAGTCTCAGAGGTGACCTTGAACAAGATTTAACATCTGACCTTTATTTTCCTTTCCATTTCATTCTTTACCAACTTATTTTATCTTAAAGGGGACCTTTGTTTCTTTGACCTATACCTGTTTTTACAATGAATAGTATTATCGTGTTAAACCAGGGAGCCCTGGAAAATGGCTCTGAATCTAACACCGGCTCACTGTGACATCACAGTGAGACAGACGTCCTTATATGGGCGTACCCGAGTAAAAGCTCTTTGCTGTACAAGCCGAGCGGGACCAATCACAGCAGCGGAAAGTGTGAAATAAATTAAAACAGATTTTCTAGAAATCCAAGGGAATACAGCTGGAATAGGTGTAGATTCTGGAAGATCTATAATAATAATAATACATTTTATTTCAAAGCGTCTTTCAGGACATCCAAGGTCGCTGTACAAAAGATATAAAATACAAGATAAAAGAGAACAAACAATAAATAAGAACATACAATAAATGGGGGGGGCATGTGATGCAGTTAGAGGGAGTAAGCTAGTTTGAACAGATGAGTTTTGAGTTTGGATTTGAAGATGGGAAGGGTGGCAGAGTTACAGATCTAGAAAGCTTTCTGTGCAGGTTATTGTGTGTAGCTGCTCTACAGGAGTCCACAACACAATACAAAGGGCCGAAAATGAGAATAATAGGTCCATTTTATGATCAAGTAATCTTTGAAAAGGCGAAACTGATCATTTTTTAACTTGTCTTATGTCTCACTGTGACATCACAGTGAGACAGACGTCCTTATATGGGCGTTCTCGGGTAGAAGCTCTTTGCTGTATAAGCCGAGCGGGACCAATCACAGCAGCGGAAAGTGTGAAATAAATTAAAACAGATTTTCTAGAAATCCAAGGGAATACAGCTGGAATAGGTGTAGATTCTGGAAGATCTATAATAATAATAATACATCTTATTTCAAAGCGTCTTTCAGGACACCCAAGGACGCTGTACAAAAGATATAAAATACAAGATAAAAGAGAACAAACAAATAAGAACATACAATAAATGGGGGGGGGGCATGTGATGCAGTTAGAGGGAGTAAGCTAGTTTGAACAGATGAGTTTTGAGTTTGGATTTGAAGATGGGAAGGGTGGCAGAGTTACAGATCTAGAAAGCTTTCTGTGCAGGTTATTGTGTGTAGCTGCTCTATAGGAGTCCACAACACAATACAAAGGGCCGAAAATGAGAATAATGGGTCCATTTTATGATCAAGTAATCTTTGAAAAGGCGAAACTGGTCATTTTTTAACTTGTCTTATGTCTCACTGTGACATCACAGTGAGACAGACGTCCTTATATGGGCGTTCCCGGGTAGAAGCTCTTTGCTGTACAAGCCGAGCGGGACCAATCACAGCAGCGGAAAGTGTGAAATAAATTAAAACAGATTTTCTAGAAATCCAAGGGAATACAGCTGGAATAGGTGTAGATTCTGGAAGATCTATAATAATAATAATACATTTTATTTCAAAGCGTCTTTCAGGACATCCAAGGTCGCTGTACAAAATATATAAAATACAAGATAAAAGAGAACAAACAATAAATAAGAACATACAATAAATGGGGGGGGGGGTATGTGATGCAGTTAGAGGGAGTAAGCTAGTTTGAACAGATGAGTTTTGAGTTTGGATTTGAAGATGGGAAGGGTGGCAGAGTTACAGATCTAGAAAGCTTTCTGTGCAGGTTATTGTGTGTAGCTGCTCTATAGGAGTCCACAACACAATACAAAGGGCCGAAAATGAGAATAATGGGTCCATTTTATGATCAGGTAATCTTTGAAAAGGCGAAACTGGTCATTTTTTAACTTGTCTTATGTCTCACTGTGACATCACAGTGAGACAGACGTCCTTATATGGGCGTTCCCGGGTAGAAGCTCTTTGCTGTACAAGCCGAGCGGGACCAATCACAGCAGCGGAAAGTGTGAAATAAATTAAAACAGATTTTCTAGAAATCCAAGGAAATACAGCTGGAATAGGTGTAGATTCTGGAAGATCTATAATAATAATAATACATCTTATTTCAAAGCGCCTTTCAGGACACCCAAGGACGCTGTACAAAAGATATAAAATACAAGATAAAAGAGAACAAACAATAAATAAGAACATACAATAAATGGGGGGGGGGGGGCATGTGATGCAGTTAGAGGGAGTAAGCTAGTTTGAACAGATGAGTTTTGAGTTTGGATTTGAAGATGGGAAGGGTGGCAGAGTTACAGATCTAGAAAGCTTTCTGTGCAGGTTATTGTGTGTAGCTGCTCTATAGGAGTCCACAACACAATACAAAGGGACGAAAATGAGAATAATAGGTCCATTTTACAATCAAGTAATCTTTGAAAAGGCAAAACTGATCATTTTTTAACTTGTCTTATGTCTCACTGTGACATCACAGTGAGACAGACGTCGTTATATGGGCGTTCCCGGGTAGAAGCTCTTTGCTGTACAAGCCGAGCGGGACCAATCACAGCAGCGGAAAGTGTGAAATAAATTAAAACAGATTTTCTAGAAATCCAAGGGAATACAGCTGGAATAGGTGTAGATTCTGGAAGATCTATAATAATAATAATACATTTTATTTCAAAGCGTCTTTCAGGACATCCAAGGTCGCTGTACAAAATATATAAAATACAAGATAAAAGAGAACAAACAATAAATAAGAACATACAATAAATGGGGGGGGGGTATGTGATGCAGTTAGAGGGAGTAAGCTAGTTTGAACAGATGAGTTTTGAGTTTGGATTTGAAGATGGGAAGGGTGGCAGAGTTACAGATCTAGAAAGCTTTCTGTGCAGGTTATTGTGTGTAGCTGCTCTATAGGAGTCCACAACACAATACAAAGGGCCGAAAATGAGAATAATGGGTCCATTTTATGATCAAGTAATCTTTGAAAAGGCGAAACTGGTCATTTTTTAACTTGTCTTATGTCTCACTGTGACATCACAGTGAGACAGACGTCCTTATATGGGCGTTCCCGGGTAGAAGCTCTTTGCTGTACAAGCCGAGCGGGACCAATCACAGCAGCGGAAAGTGTGAAATAAATTAAAACAGATTTTCTAGAAATCCAAGGAAATACAGCTGGAATAGGTGTAGATTCTGGAAGATCTATAATAATAATAATACATCTTATTTCAAAGCGCCTTTCAGGACACCCAAGGACGCTGTACAAAAGATATAAAATACAAGATAAAAGAGAACAAACAATAAATAAGAACATACAATAAATGGGGGGGGGGGGCATGTGATGCAGTTAGAGGGAGTAAGCTAGTTTGAACAGATGAGTTTTGAGTTTGGATTTGAAGATGGGAAGGGTGGCAGAGTTACAGATCTAGAAAGCTTTCTGTGCAGGTTATTGTGTGTAGCTGCTCTATAGGAGTCCACAACACAATACAAAGGGACGAAAATGAGAATAATAGGTCCATTTTACAATCAAGTAATCTTTGAAAAGGCAAAACTGATCATTTTTTAACTTGTCTTATGTCTCACTGTGACATCACAGTGAGACAGACGTCGTTATATGGGCGTTCCCGGGTAGAAGCTCTTTGCTGTACAAGCCGAGCGGGACCAATCACAGCAGCGGAAAGTGTGAAATAAATTATAACAGATTTTCTAGAAATCCAAGGAAATACAGCTGGAATAGGTGTAGATTCTGGAAGATCTATAATAATAATAATACATTTTATTTCAAAGCGCCTTTCAGGACATCCAAGGTCGCTGTACAAAATATATAAAATACAAGATAAAAGAGAACAAACAATAAATAAGAACATACAATAAATGGGGGGGGGGGCATGTGATGCAGTTAGAGGGAGTAAGCTAGTTTGAACAGATGAGTTTTGAGTTTGGATTTGAAGATGGGAAGGGTGGCAGAGTTACAGATCTAGAAAGCTTTCTGTGCAGGTTATTGTGTGTAGCTGCTCTATAGGAGTCCACAACACAATACAAAGGGCCGAAAATGAGAATAATAGGTCCACTTTACGACCAAGTAATGTTGAAAAGGCGTAACTGATCTTTTTTTTAAACTTGTCTTATGTCTCACTGTGACGTCACAGTGAGACAGACGTCCTTATATGGGCATTCCCGGGTAGAAGCTCTTTGCTGTACAAGCTGAGCGGGACCAATCACAGCAGCGGAAAGTGTGAAATAAATTAAAACAGATTTTCTAGAAATCAAAGGAAATACAGCTGGAATAGGTGTAGATTCTGGAAGTTCTATAATAATAATAATAATAATAATAAGGGTGGCAGAGTTACAGATCTAGAAAGCTTTCTGTGCATGTTATTGTGTGTAGCTGCTCTATAGGAGTTCACAACACAATACAAAGGGCCGAAAATGAGAATAATAGGTCCATTTTACGACCAAGTAACGTTGAAAAGGCGTAACCGATCATTTTTTTTAACTTGTCTTATGTCATCTTTTGTGTAATGTAAGTCAAAAACAATAGGGTTCTTGGCAAAGAGAGCACAATAAGAATCAATTGTTAAATATCAGTTAGAGCAATTTGACCTCTGAGCTTAGCTACATTGTGTCCACTATAAGACAGAGGACAATAATCCCTAAATGTTGAAAGACGGGTGAAAAGGAGCGTTTACTGACCTTTGACCTTGTCCACTATGTCTTTTGGGAGGTGACATGACTGCTTAGCTTTGCTTTGAAGTCATTAATGGACGTTAATTAGCTTCCCTGGGCTCAGCTTGGTGGTTGGTGAAAGGACATGCTGAGGAAAAAACAACAACAACAGCGACCACTTCCTCTCTTTTTTTTTTTTTTTTCTTCTTCATCTCCACACGTGCACACATTAGCGCACCGCCCCCGCATCACCCCACCTTCCTCCGGTGTGAAGCTAAGCGGTCGTTCCCCACAGGCGCGACCACGCTGAGTTAGCGCTGCCTCGCCGGGGATAATTACAGGCAGGCTTGGCGGGGTGAGCGAGGCTCCCAGCCAATGAGAGAGTGAGAGAGAGAGAGAGAGAGAGAGAGAGAGAACCCGCGAGAGGGGCCTATAGATTAGGATGTAATCAATAAACTGCTATTGGTTCATCCATGCAATCAATCAAGGAGGACGAACACGCCATTAATCTGCACATCTCCACGTGCAGGGATCATAATTAGTGGCGCCGATGCTCCGACTTTACTCTCGTTAAACATGCGGCTGTTTCATCGGAACTTCACTATTTTTTTTCTCGTAAAATTACGATATTACTCTGAATATTATGAAAAAACATTATGACTTTTTCCAGCGAACACTACAATTTGATCCACCTAATGAAGCTTTTTTTCAAGTAACATTGCGACTTTTTCCTACCAATATTGCGATTTTATTCTGGTAACATAACATTTTGTGACATAAAGATTTTGATGTAATATTAATTTTTTTTGCTGATAACATTCCGACTTAATTCCTGTGCGATAACGACTTTTTTCTCAGTAAGATTATGATTTTATTCTTGTAACATGACTTGTTTTTATCTGACATTTGAGCGTTGTTGCTTGTAACAGTCAGGTTTTATTCTTGAAAGGTTACGTTCGGAAGAACACTTATTTTATTCTCGTAAAGTTACTTTTTTGGAGTAACGGGAAATTCCGATTTCATTCTCATAACATTATGACTTTTCCCTATGAACATTACGATTCCGATTTCATTTTCGTAACATAACTTTATTCTCGTGGCATAATGATTTTATGTAATATTACAGCTTTTTTTGCTGATAACATGACTAAATTCTCGTGGGATAACGACTTTACTCTTGTAACGCGAATATTTTCATCTGACATTTCAGCGTTGTTACTTGTAACAGAACACTTTGATTTAATTCTCGTAAGCTAACTCGTGCGATAACGACTTTTTTCTCAGTAAGATTATGATTTTATTCTTGTAACATGACTTGTTTTTATCTGACATTTGAGCGTTGTTGCTTGTAACGGTTAGGCTTTATTTTTGAAAGGTTACATTCGGAAGAACACTATGATTTTATTCCCGTAAAGTAACTTTTTTCGAGTACCGTGAAATTACGACTTCATTCTCATAACATTATGACTTTTCCCTATGAACATTACGATTTTATTTTCGTAACATAACTTTATTCTCGTGGCATAATGACTTTACTATTGTGACGCGACTATTTTCATCTGACATTTCAGCGTTGTTACTTGTAACAGAACACGTTGATTTAATTCTCGTAAGCCAACTCGTGCGATAACGACTTTTTTCCCGGTAACATTACGACTTTCCTCAAGTAACGCTACTTTTTTCATCTGACATTACAGTGTTGTTGCTTTGTAACAGTCGGACAGTCGGAAACGTTACGTCGCTAAGGACACTGTGGTTTTATTCTTGTAACCTAACTTTTCTCGAGTTACATTAAAAAACTACAATGCTATTGTCATAATGTAACGTTTTTCGGGTATCATTACGACTTCATTCTCATAACAGTATGACTTTTTTCTACGAATGTGACAATTTTATTCTCGTAACATAACTATTCTTGTCAAAAAACATTTTTGATGTAATATTACAGCTTTTTTTGCTGATAACATTATGACTTAATTCCTGTGCGATAACAACTTTTTTTCCAGTAACATTACGACTTTACTCTTGTAACACGACTCTTCTTTTTCCGACAATACAGCGTTGTTGCTTGTAGCATTCAGACCTTCTTCTCGAAAACGTTCCAGATTTTCTTGTAACGTAACGGCTTTATAATGAAGATTTTCTCGTAAAATACGTTATTCAATGAATGTTACATCACAGCTTCTGCTCGTTCGTAACATTTTATTTGTTTTTATTTTATCGCGACATTACAGCTTCTCACATAACATAATTCTCCTAACATTACAACTTTTGCGCAATGTTGACTTGATACTCATAAGATTCCGACTTTTTTTTTCTTTATAGCATTTCTCGGAGCGTTACAACTTCGTATTTTCGTAACATAAGGACTCTCGAAACATTAGCGTTTTCTATTGCAACAACGTGACTTCGTAGTTTATTTTCACATAACATTCCGACTTTATTTTCAGCGCTGCCTTAAACACTCTGTCTTCATCGTAATCAATCATCGCACCTCGACGTGGCACGGTTCGTCGTTCGTAAGCGCCTCCTTAGGATGACGGAAAAAGCGGCGTCGTGCTTATTTGAAACGCGGCGATAAAAGAGCTTCAAACGAGCGTTATCAGAGAAGGAGCGGCGGTGGCGGCGGCGGCGGTGGCGGCGGCGGCTCTCTCAGCGCAGCACAAGAAAGACTCGCTGCACACCACCACCCCCACCCCCCCCCCTCCCTCCGTCATCCTCCTCCTCCCTCGCGTCTGTCGGCCTCTGTCGAGTTCCGCTCATAACCTCGCCACCCACCCTCGCAGCTCCCCGCCTCTCCCTGCCTGCTTTCCGCTGCTCTCTCTCACACACACACACACACGCACACACACACACACACGCACACAGCCTCTCTTTAGCGCTCTGCTGCACGCACACACACACACCTCACTATAACGCACACACATTCACGCACAGTATTCCACGTCCATACACACCCGTCTTTAGCACTCGGCTTACACACACACACCCTCACACACAAACCTCTTTAGCGCTCTGCTGACGCGTGCACACACACGCGCGCGCGCGTCAATAAAAAAGCCCAGCGATGTGAGGAGAGGCCGCCGGCGCTTCGCTCCCCCCCCCCCCCCCCCGTTCCCCCACCACCATCCCTCCCCCCGCCACTGCGATTAGCGGAGGCAGGCTGGCGAGGCGCCCCTCCGTTATCTGGGGCGGTGGCAGGCTGTGTGTGTGCGTGTGTGATGAATTTAACTCTTTCCAGGATGGAAGTAAAAGAGGCTAGCTCGGTCTTATCACACAGCAAGCAGGACACGCGCTGACGTCACGCAACCTCGTGTCCTCATTAGAATGATAATAGGGATAGTGATGTTAATAGGATGGTTGGGATTGGTTGTTGTTTGATGACGTCACCACATTGAAACCTGTTGCTCCTTCTACATTTTCATCTGTACAATAGGTAATATTTTTTTTACGTCTTATAATAGAAGATGTTTTACGATTTTATTTTGACCTTTTTCACCACTTTTTAAAACATGTCTTGTATAAAAATAAACATTAATAAACATTTTTCTTATAATGACTTCTTAATGTTCCATACAAATATAATTTTATGTCCATAACATTCCAAATAAATTCTCGCACAACTTTTTTTTTAATATTAGCTACAATAGTTACAAAGATGCAACGTTTTGCCAGAATGTTAACAAGATTAAAGTCGGAACATTTTCTACGCCGCTTGTCCTCACGAGGGTTGCTGATGTATGCTAGCCTACGCTAGCTGTAACGTCGGAACATAGCTTTATTATTTTCAACTTTTCTTGCTACATGATGACTATTTCCATAACGTTGTCTTTTTTTTTCTCGTAACCTTACGACTTCATTCAAATGAACTTGTGACTTTTTTCTTGTCGCGTTAAAGCGTTTTTCACGTGATATTACTTTTTCACGTGATATTACTTTTTACTGACTTTTTTTTTCAAGTTCAACAACATAAAATTACAGCTTTTTCTTCAGATTCTTATTCTTTCTTATGAAAATGAATTCTTGACACGTTATCATAGAAAAAATTTTTCGACATGAAAATTTTCTCGTAATATTGCGATGTTTGTCGTCATGGGGACAATTTAGCAGTTTTGTTGCTACTTGTGTGACTAGACGTCACATACTGTAAATCATATTGCGTCTGAGGCCGAGTAGTCATGTGACACATGGTACATTTTTGCCCGGCTGATTTAATGCCGTCAGTTTTGTGCGTAACGTCGGAGGTGATTATGCTAGCTTTGCAAAGGGCAGCTCCTCACGGAGTTCAATGCAAACAGCCTGCAGCCAAAGCAGCTAATTGAACTATTTGATGTGAGGGGGGGCTCCTCTTTGAAGACATCATTGCGTGCGGGCGGTTCGCCTGTGATCTCGCCATTAAAACGAAAGCGGACGGTGATGAGGGATATACGGGGGCGGTCGTGCTGGCGACCGCACCACTATAAATACGGCGAGGCTGTAATAAACAACAGGTGGCGCTCAAACAGCCGTCAGGCCCGTGACACACACCATGGCTGCGAGGTGACAAAGCTCCACCTTGTTTTGTTGCCGCTGTCGCCGTTCCGCCTGGCCTCCCTCCTCCCTCCTCTGTGCATCAATGGCCGGACTCCAACAATGGCTGAGGTTTCTGCTGCTACACACACACACACACACGCACACGCACGCATACAGAAGCACACAAACAGAGATCTGACAAATGATAGGCTGGCGAGTCGAGGACAGCTAATAGTAGGCCGCGTGCCTGCCGACATGCCCGTGGGCCGCGGCTGTTAAATTGTATCCAATTACGAAGCATGCAACGATACCGAGGAGTGGAGGGGACAGGGGTGGGGGGAATAATAATTCTTCCCGCATGACAGGGAAATTCGCTTATTTCCTCGGCTCCAATGGTGCGGGTCTTGAAATGTTTAAGCATCTGTATGGGGTCCTTTTGTTTTGGCTAGAGGGCAAAGCTAAAGTCAGGTTTTCTGCTTTCTTTAATCAAAATCCTGTTTCGCATATGCACAGACCAACAACGACCAGCAGGGTGCAACTGGAATTCATATCCGTCATTTAAAACCAAACACCGCGCAAGCATCTTAATGCCGTCCCCATTCAAATGGCCGTAAGGCACGTTCAAATTAGGACTGCAACTCATGATTATTCAAATCCATTCATCGCTCGATTATTTTTCAGATTAATTGTATTAAAAAAAACACTTAATTTCAGGTTTGGCGCTTGAATATTCTCTTAAAAAGGACCTATTATGCTTTTCCTACTTTTCTGACCTATAAATGTAGTTAGAATGTTGTATTCTTGTGTTAAACTATGCCAAAGTTTCAGATAATGAGGTTTGCACTTTTGGAAGTGAGCCCTGAAAGATGTTTGGGATGACTTTAAAACACTCTGTTTCAGAGGGCGTTGCAAAACTGTTCTCTTGTGATGTCACAGAGGAGCCGGCTTCCTTATGGGCGTGGCTATAGGCGCGATACGCTCTCTGGTGCAGATTAGGTGCAGATTCTGGAAGATCGAGAAAGTATTCTGTGCGGGTTATTGTGTGCAGCTGCTCTATAGGAGATCACAACTCAATACAAAGGATCAAAAAATAAAAAAAAATAATGAAATAATTAAAAACCAAAATATTCAAAATGGCGTCAGCAAGACAATAAATGTACACAATCATGATTATTTTCTTTGTCAATTAATCTGAAGCTTGCTAACCTACAGTTAGCGCTTGGGTCCACAACATAAATATTGTTGTCTAAAGTTAAAGCTGATATGTGTGAATATTTTGTTTTGGCTAAAACACAAATATGATAGGTCTGCTTTCATGGATGACTAAGGAAATCCCATTTGAGAGGCTGAAATCAGAGGATATTTACATATTTAAATGTAAAAAGATTAGGTAAATAGTTGTCAATTAATTGGGAAATCGATTAATACGATTAATTGTCGCAGATCGAGTTAAAATGAATCTAACGTTCTGTTTGCAACTTCCTCGTAATATGGACTTTCTCTCATGATGTTACGATTTTATTAACATGGAAGTACATAATGTAAAGTTACAACTTGAGTCATGTAATATTCAGTTTTTGTCTCATCATATTAAAAAAAGAGCATGGCCACTTTTCTTAAAAAACATTATGACAATTCTTATCATATTTTGACGTTTTCCACTGTTTTCTCAAATTACGACTTTTTTCTCCGTTTGGGTTTATTGTCACAACTGTACAGCTTTTTTGTCATAACAACGCCACTCTTTCTCGTAATAGAACTTTTTCTTCAGAATTACGACCGTTTTCTCATGACATTATGATTATTCTTGTCACCTTATAATGTTGTCGTAAAATTAATATTCTGGCTCATCTTCGATTTAGTTTTCTCCGAAGTGCTTTTTCATAACATTATTACTTTTTTATTTATTTTTTTCTCGTAACATTGCAACTTTTTTTTCACATTAATTATTTTTCTCGTAGCCCTACGACTTCATTCCCCCTAACTGATAACTTTTTTCTTCTTGTCACATTATAAAGATTTTTTTCATCGGAAAATTACGACTTAATTTGCATGACGTTATGCTTTTTTCTCGTGAACATTAACATCCTTTTTAATTTTTTAAAACTAACATTATATATATTTTTTTAAACATTGCAACTTTTCCTCAGAATGTTATATCTTTTTCCCAAAACCTTATGACTTTTTTTTTTTTCGGGGATTTTTGTATTTTCTATTCAATTTTGAAGGTGGCTTGCTGGTACATCACCCACATGCACGGTTGAGCAGCCTTTGCAAAGCAAGCATCAGCGTGCAAGAGAAATAAACACACCCAGGCGCTGCTTTGTTATGAAATGTCTCTGCTGCTCATTTATTTGATGGAGTGCAAGTCAAGTCAAACCAGCGAGGCTGCCAAAAATAAGGGAAGGGATGCACGCCTGCGTGTGTGTTTGTGTAAGATGGTGGCAAAGCGCCGTTAAAGTGCTAACTCAGTCGCACTGTGGTGTCACTGACACCCGGCGGGAAAGTTCAACAGCTCTGGGGGTTGGGGGGGGTGAAAAGGGGGTCAAGTGTCAGGTCATTAGTTCAACTTGTCAAGCGAGGCCACTGACAGCGGTCACTTCACACAGGCCGCTGAAAAAAATGGTAAACAAGAAGAAATTGGGCGAGGCTGAATTTAAATGGACGCTATTATGCTGCCAATCACATCTCATGGCGCCACTGACACGTGCCATGAGATGATGAACTGTCAGAGACTGTTGCTAAGCAGCGCTAGCCCTCTGCCATAATTTACCTGTTTGGACCTTCGGGGGGGAAAAAGTGTGTGTGTGAAATATTTTTGTTGTTCACAAGGCTGTGCAGCAGGTTAGGACCATATAAATATAAAATGTACATTTAAATATACATATTATAAATACAGTACATCAAAGAGCACTAGCATTTTTACATATTAAAACAACACTAAATCTTTCAAAAAGACCCATCGTCTCTGCCCAATAGGGAAAAAAAACAAATTTTGAGTGATTCTGACCTGAAATCCTTAACAAAAAAAATGTCATAACTTCAATACAATTAATGAGAGAGATACAATTCTCGGGCCACGTTGAGCTCTCAAGTACTGTTACGATCACGCAAAATTTGATTGTGATGTGAATAAAACTGTGACCTGTGTTCTGCGAACAAAAAATGTCGGACACAGCAGATGGACAACTTGGTTTGTACAAAAGCAAAAAAACAACAAAATTTTGAGATTCATGCTTTGCATAGGATATTATGCACCAAGGGAAACAATAATACTGTCATGTACAATTGAAAAAAAAAAACGTAAACAAGCATCTCCAAATTTTGTACATTGTCAATAAAAGGTTTTAGCCCATGTTGACTTCTATGATGAAGCCAAAATATTTTCTTGTTTTTTCAAATTTTAATATGGAGATACAGTCGTCCCTCGCAATATCATGGTTTGATCATTGTTCATTTGCTCTTTTATGTGTTTTTTTCAAAACGAATTACTTAACTACTGTTTTGTGGTTGGCTATAGGCTATCAAAGACAAAACATACATCGTATTCTGGCCACTAGTCATCATTATTGACACATGCCATTAGATTACAGTCACACTGCCATAGCATGGCATATCCGATGTAACAGAGTGAAAAGAAGTTGGTGTGGAAGTGGTACTTTTTGGCTTGATTTTCCTTTTACCCCACTCCGCTTTAAACCCTTTCTTAAATTTAGAACACAGTAAATTAATTGGAGGCTAAATAGTTAGCTTGCTATTAGTTAAAGCCATGGCCGTCTCTTGTATACCTGAAGTGAGCGCATAGCCTGAGCATTAAAGTTGAGCAATGTTGTGTAAACAAAGAATATTCGAGTATAAAGTATAGTATATAAAGTATAAAAATGTTTCATTTATTAAAATGGAATCCTACTTCATGAAAATCACGGTTGGGTCTGGGCCCAATTAACTGCAATAGACGAGAAATGACTGTATAAAGGTGTACAACATTATGTGTAAAACAATAATACTTTAGTACGTTACTGTACTATAGAACTTTTTTTTTTTGCAAACTCACTCATGTGCATTCATCTATACGGAAAGCAAAGAAATGAATGACCGTAGAGTTCCACTCCACATCTCACAGGACATTCTACATTATACATAATACTGGATATACAATGTATTTTGAATGTTGCAACTTCATCAAAAATGAAGCATGCGAGAACAATTTTGACCCATGTTGAGATCTCAAGGAAAATAGAGATACGTACATCATTTTCACAGAATACTGCATGATTATGCACAAAAGTAAACAATAGTATTGTCCTCTGACTGATAAAAAACACGCATGTTCATTTTATGACGATTAGTTATCAGCGTCTCCAGATATAAAAATTGCTGATATGACGACACCGTTGGATACAGATTGAACGTTGCCAATAATAAATAAAGGTCGAATTTGGCCAAGCTGAGTCGGATTGATGCATTCGGGTCAAAACGGGGTTGGCTACGTTAGCCATTAGCCTATAATGACAGTGACTGTATTGTAAAATGTCAATGCCATACTTTGCGAACATGTTGTTTAGCCCTGCTATGTCATTTGTTACAAGCCTGAAGGAACATGAACAGAGGGGACACTTTTGGAGCTTTCTTTATCGGAATTCGTAAGAAAAAAAAAACATAAAAAAAAATTACGAAAGTAGCGTAAAATAATGATCGTAAAAATGATTTTTGTAGTGATGTTTTGAAGCAATTGAGGCAAAATGGAGTGTACTACTAGACTGCAACCAGCAGAGGCGCTGTTGATGATGGAGGACATAACATGAGCTTCGGGACGTTAGCTATATAGCAAGTCAGCGTGATGCTGGCATGGAAAGAAGAGTTCAGAATGACAATCAATTAATTTTTTTTCATAGTTAATCACGTATACTTAGTCAAAAAAGAAAAAAAACATTACGTAGATGTTTTTCATCAGAAAGTGACAATACACAAAAGGCAGAAACAAATACTGTCCAACTATGCATCACCTCCTTAGTGAAAATAAGCAGGAAGAAGAGTGGTCATGTTCCAGCACACACATAAAAAAGCCCTGCTTTTCTCCTCATCTCCTGCAGAGAGGTGAAAAGGTAATTGCTCTGAATGCTAAACTAGCACCTTGTTATGATTGCCTTTCAGCGGTTCTCTTCTTTTTTTTTCCCCTCCTCCATCTTGGTGGTATGCCAAAAGTGCAGATTGAAGGAGCCGAGGGGGCAGTGATGAGGAATGTTTTAAGACCTTCGGGATGCAGCGGAAGCCTTTTTAAACACGAGGAGGATCTTTAGCGCTCCGCTTGTAGTATTGCAGCCCTGCTCAGTATGTGCATGTGCGCGTCTTTAGGATATTAAATAGTAAAGGATGGGGATTAATAATGGAACCTGACAGCTCATCTCCGGCTTCTATCTGCCTGACTTTCCCCCCAATCTTCCCTTCCATTCTCTCCCCACCTTCTTTTTCCCTCCCTGCTTTCTAATCCGCCGCATTTTTCTTTGTCAGTCCTCGCCGTCCTTTGTCTCCCCCTCAGGGCCCTCGGTCTTTCAGGGTCATGTGCGGCGCATAGAAGAGAGTGTTGTCCTTATCGTCCTCGTCGTCGCTCATCTCGAGCAGGTCGGCTTGGGTGTAGCGCACGGTGCCGGCATGGTACTCCCCGATGCGGGTCCTGTCGCATAGCCGTGACTGCAGGGCCAGCTGGGGAACAAAAAGTTCACAGTCACTGGAGACAGCAAGTCCCACGTCGCTTTTCCGCTACATAGTACCGACTTGGTGGTACTTAAGGGGGCTGGGCAGCTGTGCATTGGAAAACTGTTGAATGGGACAAATGCATCGGAAAATAATGAAGAATGATGGTCTCCTGTGTTTACTTCTCATTTAGAGACACATTTTATCCATCGGGAGACTGAGGGCAGCAACAAAACGGACTGCAGGTTTAAGTATAGCTTGAAGGAAAATGGGATTTCGGTAGTTGCCATAGTGACAATAAACAACATACTGTATGCTGACAAACAACAGCAATGGAGGAGACTGAGGCTCTGCATTTACTTCTCAGCATGCGGAGGTACAGGGATGACTTTTAAAAAGAAGAGACTTAGGGCACCAAGAAAACAAGTTCAACTGAACAGAACAAGGTGCAAGAAAATACTGGAGGAGAATTACTGTATCTCCTGTACCTACTTCTCAGTAACATTTTATCCAATGGGAGACTGAGGGCCAAAAGAAAATGGACTGCACATTCACGTATAACTTGTACGTGAGTAAAGTCAGATGAGAAACACAAACATAAAATGGAAAACAAAGATGTCCTGTATTTCAGTCTCAATAAGGAGACAAATAAGGAGATTGGGGGCAGCAAGAAAACAGACCTCACGTGGAGGAATAGGTTTGCTATTGTTGCCATATAGTGACCCCATCAGATGGAACAAGAAATGCCAACAATACAATATTCTCACAACATTTTATCCAAGACGGTGGCAAAAATAGTGGAGACTATGGAGCATAATGATGTGGCCTTCACTCATAAGGCACGGTAAGCTAATGTTAACAAGTGTCTCATGTGTTTATTATTTTGAACTCAGAAAGGACTGAGGGCAGAACACAAACAGGAGCGCTGCAGTACTGAAGAGACTGTGGGTATGCCTGACAGTTTGAAGCTGCCTTCAGCATGTCTTCTATTACTTTCATTCATCTAAGAGGAGGCATGAAAATAGGAGTGATTCAGCAAAGTGGACACTATGGAGTATACAGTAATACTGCTGTGTCCAGAGCTAAGGCAGAGCAAGAGGGTTAGCTATTGTTAGAATTGTGTGGGTCTCATCTTGGAATTTAGGAGACAAATTTAATCCGAGAGGAGACTGAGGGCAGCAAGAAAATGGAACCCTGCAGAAAATGGGAGACGGTGGAATATAATACTAAGGCTAAAGCAGAGCAAGAGGGTAAGCTAACTATAGTGTGTGTTTATTTGGCCCTCAAATGTAGTAGTTTAGTATAGTAGTATAGTAGGAATATCAGAAGCTGAATAGAGCAATGTCTGCCACCTTTGGCTTTCCTCCAGCTAGAAGACGATGACAGAAGGCCCAGAAGTGGTGGCTCCTAATTAGACTGCTGATGGACGATGATGTAGTTGTCCAATACTTAAAGTCAAACTTCTTTATGATTGGATTGGGGCGGGGGGGGGGGGGGGGGGGGGGGGCACTTCATAGCTTTCTACAGAATGGCCAGTGACAACATCGATTTTTTTTTTTTGACGAAAAAACAAGAGTGAGAGTGAATTTGTATGTTCATCCGAGATGACTCATTGTCTTTTGAAAAAAAGTAAGCTACTGATTTATCGCTGTCTTTTTAATTTACCCATCAATGCTACAAAGCAATACCTGTCAGTACCCTTGAAAATGTCTTTCCTCATGCAGTTTATTCTTTTTTGCCCCCATCCTGAATTTACAGATATATACCTTTAAAGGAGACCTATTAAGCATTTTTCCACTTTTGTGACATATAAATGTAGTTAGAATGTTGTATTCTCGTGTAAAACTATGCTGAATGCTGGTTTCAGAGAGTTTTTTCTAACACCGGCTCACTGTGATGTCACAGTGAGCCTTGTGAGAAGTCACCAGCTCCATCCAGCTGGTAACTTCCTTATACTGGTGTGCCCGGGGAGGCGGGCTGTGGGTAGAATCAATTAATACAGACAGTTTTGAAAGATTCTGGAAGATCTAGATACAAGATCTGAATGCAAAGGGCCAACAATTAGCATATTATGCTAGGAGTCCACTGGGCCAGAGCCAGTTGATGCCAGTTCGCTCCAAAGATTATGTGATTGGTGCATCAAGGCTCGCTGCGGCGCCGAATTAATGTTCGCTCGGCATGTTGCCATTATTCGGCGCCACAGCAAGCCACTATGCGCCAATCACATAATCTTTGGCATGAACTGGCACCAAGTGGACTCCTAGCATCATTGGCTCAACTTGGCTCGCACCATTACATTCCAGTGGATTCCAATAGGCGGATTGTTTGCGACATTTGGTTCTACTTGGTGGATGAAGATTTTAAACATTTTGACATTTTCTTGCCAACAAACTAAATTTTTGCCACAGTTACGAGACACCACGAGCCAGTTGGGAGGCAGTTTGAGCCACTGCACGCCACTAGGCACTTTATTACCGACACTAGGCGCCACAGCAAAATCCATTGCCGCCAACTGGCACCAACCCAGCAGACTCTTAGAATTACGTCCCCTTTTAATAAATAGCCAGTTCCCTGACATGTAGCTCTCGAACGCAACACTATTCTTGATGCAGCAGCAATACAACAGGTCTATGAAGTTAACCTCTCAATGATAATAACCCTCTGTAAAAATCTCAACCAACAGCTGAGCAGCAACATTTTCAATCGCATGCAGAGGTAGATAAAGGTGCTGTATGCTGATCACTCATGATACTTGTAATGAAACCGTTGTAATGCCAATTGGCCCTATCAGAGATCCTGGTAGTTATTTGCTTTTACAGACCACACACCGGTTATACAGGAGACTCTATGGTTAATTGGAGCATTAAGGGTATGTTTTCACAATATGGGAGGAAACTGGAGTCACTGGAGAAAACGGTTAGCCAAGGAGAACATGCTGGTGTCCTTTGTCAAGCTGAGGAAAGCAATAAATGGACTCCTCAAACTCAAATCACAGAGAAGATCTGAGGTCAGCAGCCAGGATTTAGGTCTTCTGAAAGTGACTTGGACTATATGACATTGCAGTAGGATACAATAGTTGACTGACATTTAGATTTGTGTATAAACTTGGTTTTCGGATAACACCAATGCCTTCCATGTTAGTGCATCACGATCATCACCACAGCAACTGTTTTTTTTTAGACTGGTGCTACAAAACCAGATTGAAAAACAAAAGGGACATTATATTCCCTCTGAGAAAAAAAAGTCATGGTCCAAATAACCGCAGACACGTGGCCGACATTTGGAAGCGAATGACGAGCCAGGGAGATGGCTTGCGGCTGCGATGACGGCAAAGGATGTTTCGCAATAGCCACCAAATAGCGTGAAAAGGTTGACGCTGATTCCCATGCAGCTTCTAAATAAAAGACACTCACTATGTTTACATGGATTAAAAAAAAAACAAAAACACAACAAATTCCATTCCTGAGCCAGCATTTGCAATTTTTTTTGTCAAACTATTCATTAATTTTTCTCAGAAAATAGGTCATTTTTCCACATACTTGTCCACAATTAGTGAATATGGCTTTGTTTTCAAGATTATGTATGCAAATGACATTAGATGATTCTGATAATTATTTGAATTTCATGTTGTAATCAATCAATCAATCTACCAAAGGGAAGACAAACTGCCATGTTCTTGAACTTGAACACACATGTATAACTTTGCCACTATAGTTACATTTTGAGAGCGTCTCTGTTTTAATCACCATCGATCTAACATGTACCAATATTTAACCGTACTGAGCATTTCATTCGTTCATGTCAGCGTTTGTTGTTACCAATTTGCAACGAGCTGCCAAGATGCGTTGTTTTGATGTGATGTAATAGGTCAACTGGAAAAGCCATACATTTCCGACCGCTGAATGGAGCATAAGTGCCATCTAGGTACACAGTGAATGTATGGAAGACCATCGAATTAGAAATAGTGCATGTAAACAGGGACTTCAAAACATAAGTGCCATCTAGCACCTCCGAGGTAAACAGTGAATGTATGGCCGACCATAGAATTAGAAATAGTGCATGTAAACAGGGACTTCACATATATATGTGAAAATAGAAGAGACTGATTTATTTGGGGAATCCGATAAATTGAGTACATGTAAATATACTGACTGTTGCTTGAAGGGGAGTTCCACCAAGCAGTACAGTCATGTTCAGTATAACAAGAAGAAAAGCTAATTTGATGCCAGACCCCCGAATATAAGACAAACTGTGTTCTTTAGACTTCTCTCCAGGGAAAACCCTTTCCCCACCCTCATGTCTATTTATGATTTGTGTCAGTACGATATTTTCACTGCTGTTAGTTGGTTTGTGTGTTTGTTACACCACCGATTCACCTTCAAATGTATGGAGAGCAAGAACCCATTTAGTTTTGGTGCGCACAGTATACAATTTTGGCCTGCTTCCATTTATTTGGAAGTGTGTATCGTGTGGAAATGAGACTGTACCATGTGCATTGCTGAGTAAGGGGTTTGCCGGTTGAGAGTATTTTTATGCTGATATTCACCTTACACAAAGTTTCATAAGAGTGGTGTTACGTAATCTTGCTAACGAACGAAGAGGTATTGACTTGAACATGAGAGTATTTTTTACCATACCATACTGACCCAAATATAACAAGTATTTTTTCCCCAAGAACCATCTTATCCAAGTATCGGCATCTAAAATGTATGCAGAGCATCAGCCAAGAAATATATGTTTTTCAATGATGAGTTTTTTGAAAATTCTCTTAATAATATGTGACCAAAAATGGGTCTTGAAAAACAAAGGGTCAATATGGTAATACCTTGCATGTTGCCTTTTGTGCCACATGTTTACAGATAACATCAGCATGCACCACCGCTCCGTGTCGTGTTTATCGTCTTTGTTTATGTCTGGGTGCTACTGACGTCATACTATTAACGTAGCTGTAACGGCTATCCCCATCCCCACCTACACTCTAGGTACGATGGAAACACAAACCCGATTAACTGAACTGGTGGAAACGTGGCTCACGTCCCGTGGAACGCGGCAGCCAAGTAGTTTGCTAATGAGAAAGAACCTGCCTGGAAACGGCGAGCATGAAGGAGGCAGACAGAAAGGAAGCGAGCGAGCCAGTGGCTGCTAGGAGGCGGTTGTGATGGGTGAGGTTGGGGGGAGGGGGGGGTTTAGTTGGCGATGAGATGTCTGATGAAAGCGCAGATTCGTTGCGCCGAGGCAG
This sequence comes from Doryrhamphus excisus, assembly GCF_037039965.1. NCBI lineage: Eukaryota > Metazoa > Chordata > Actinopteri > Syngnathiformes > Syngnathidae > Doryrhamphus > Doryrhamphus excisus. The sequence goes on along the minus strand of NC_136368.1, from coordinate 15,515,050 downwards.
GAATGTTTTGACGCTCTCACAAGCGCCCACCCCCGCCGTCACCACCTCCTCTAGTCACCCGCGCTCCCCTCCCCTCCGCCGCCGCCGCTGCTGCCGCCAATCTCGCACCTGATGTGAGGGGGCTGCTGGGAGTCGCATGCCAAGATGAATAACAACCGGCTGTTAGTCACGAACGCACACGGAGCCTGTCTGCCTGGCGCGTGTGTGCATGTGCGTGCACGGAGCTGACGCTGTCGTCGATTCCCGTAGCCTCTCCCCTGGTTCCCTGACACAAACATCATTTCCGCTGTGATTTACGAAGGCGCTGCGATCCTATTTCACTTGTGTTGTCTTCGTTCTCTCTCTTCGTTGCCCTCCCTGCTTGCCACGACGGAACATTGACATTTGCGTTGAAGGTCATAGCACATATTCCACTCTTCCAGTTTGTGCTCATGGCCCGTCATCAGCCTGGCTGGCCATACTGAGTGGGTGACACGACAAGAGACTATTTTACCCCCAATCTCACTCCCACCCTCGCCGGTTCGATATTAGCGGCGGCTCATATCCGCAAGTACTGTCAATGTTGTAGATTGAGACAAATCAGTGAGGGAAACTGTATCGATCGTGGTGTTTATCGAAATGCGACTCGGCGGTTCCAATGTGAAAACATCTTCCAGCATCACGCAAAAGCTGAATTTAGGAAGAAGGTGAAAAGTTAAGCTTGTTATTTTTTTTAACTGACAATAGAATATAATGCCTGAAATTATATTGACATCATGATTTCATGTTGGTGGTATAACTTATAGGAACGGAGTTCTACAGTTGCCATGGCGACCTAGGAGTACGACTTTGTGAGTCGTTAAAGTGGGAAAACCGTGCCACATGGAACACATCAGTTAGAACGAGACATGCTGAGAAACAACGCCAACAGAGGAGAACATCGGAATGTGGCTGCTGACAAATTTTATCCAAGAGGAGACTGAGGGCAGCAGGAAAATGGAACGCTGCTGCCAAGTGGAGATTGGGACTTTGGTGAAAGATCATACATGACCTTAGAAGGACACTGTGAATCAATTACATGTTAAAACAACAGTTCCTGTAGTTGCCGTGGTGAGCCATTCAAAATAGTACTGCATTTGCGGTGGTAAACATCCAAAACTATGGTGCGTTTAAAACATCAGTCAGAAGGATAGGTCCTAACAAACAACAAGAATGGAGAATAATGAGGGTCTTAGTGTTTTTTTTACTTTCGGAATGTAGATAATAGATGGATTTATCCAAGAGGAGACCAAGGACAGCAACATAAGTCTGCAGCAAAGGTGGAGAAGAAGCGAAACTTCAAAATCAGACTGATGGTTAAGTTTATATCAGAAAAGGAGTCCTATACATGTTGCCATGCCGACCCGTATTAGTTACGGTAAACTTTGAGAAAGTGTGTTGTAGTGAATGCATCAGTCGGAAAGAGATAAGCTAACATACAACACTAACGGAGGAGAAGGATGCTCTCTGTGTGAAGACGTTCCTCCTCAAGACAAACTCAATCCAAGAGAAGAGTGAAGGTAGCAAGGAAGCGCAGCGCTACAGCAAAGTGGAGACTGTGGAGTATACCGATACTGCAGTGTCCAGAGTAGGCAACCATTACCATGTGCGTTTATTTTGGTCATTCCTGGGTGTGTCCTTTAATGTTACAATAACGTATCTGCTTGACCAATGAGGTTTCGTCACCCATATGGTATCGGCTAAGTACACTTGGAACCCTGGCTTACCAGACACTAGAAACAGTAGCTAGAAAAAGAGACGTCCAGTGGAAAAGGAGCATAAATGTAAAAAATGTAAACTGGATGTGTAGCGAAGCCTGTTTTAAAACTTTTTTTAACGCATGCACATACCAATATATCAAGGCCGGCAAAATTATTGTTTGTATTTTTATAAATCGTGCGTTTAATTGATTTATTATCGTGACAGGTGAATGTCAGACTGGCTGACCAGCATGCCGTGCGATCAACCAAATAACTCACAGCAAAACAGGAAGGTGGTGTTGTAACATCACCACGATAGACCGGCTGAAAGTGATCAACATAACGGGGACCTCTCTAAAAACCTCTTTGGCCAGCTTGCTGCTTTCATCACTGACTCGATTCATTTTGCCCGTGTGCAAACATATGGCCGCCCCCAAGAAGGATGCCGGCCAGCCATTAACCCTGGCAAAATTATTGATTGTATTTTTATTAATCGTGCGTTTAATTGATTTATTATCGTGACAGGTGAATGTCACACTGGCTGCCCAGCATGTCTGTGAAGTGAATGCCGTGCGATCAACCAAATAACTCACGGCAAAACAGGAAGGTGGTGATGTAACATCACCACGATAGACCGGTTGAAAGTGATCTTTTCCCCGCTGTAACATACCACGGCGTGCTCCGTTGGTGCTCGTATGAATGCTTTGTAATACCCTGATACGTGTGTGCAGGTGTATGCTTGTACCTGCATGCCAGTAGGGCTCAGGAGGCTCCACCAGTCCCGATCCAAACCAAAGACAAAAGCATTAGCCAAACCGTGGAGGGGGGCAGTCAGGACGTGCAACAGGGTGAGGGAGAAGGAAGGAGCCTGCGGGTTGAGCGCATTATGGAGCCTGTGGGGAGGGACAAAGTGGTAAATGTACGTTGTAAAAAAAGCAAAAAAAAAAAAAAAAAGAAACAACCTGCTTCAAAGATAAGGATGCAACCATTGAAGTGGCAGACGGGAAAAAAAACGTTGGGGAAAGGCGGAGAGGTTGACAGATGAACCGGAAGAGTGAGGAAGAGGACAAGTGAGTGACAGAGCGAGAAGGAAGGGTGAAAACGAGCGGTAATGAGAGCGAGCGTCACAGTCAGGGGGTGGGGGGTTGATTTGGGGGGGGGGGGTAGCGAGAGGGGGGGGGAGCCGTAGGGGGAGGGCGAAAAGGAGCGAGGCGAGCTTTATATCAGCGTTTAAGAGCCCATTAGGCAGCGCGAGACGTCTGGGCTGACACATTCTTGGCTGCCGCTTCGACAGCACGCAGCACTTTACAAGGACGGGGGGGAAAGAAGCGAGGAAGCCGCGTTCGCTCCATTCTGCTCCTCTCATCCACCGTCTCCAAAATTCTCACCATAGCATCCTCCCCTCCGATTGACACATTTCTCCTCTTTGGCCAGCTTGCTGCTTTCATCACTGACTCGATTCATTTTGCCCGTGTGCAAACAAATGGCCGCCCCCAAGAAGGATGCCGGCCAGCCATTAACCCTGGATTAACCTTGTATTAAGGGCTCCTCGCAGGGGTTAGCGTGCCGCTAATGTTTTTTTATTGATCTATTAGCCAGGGAATCAAAGCATATGCTGCTCACAGTGACTCCCACGAGCCGGAGCCGAAAATAAGAGGCTGCCACCGCTGCTGCCTCCGTGGTTGACCTCGGCGCTCGGAAAGTCATCCCCAGGCTACGGGGGAGGAAAACCTGACCGCGCTTGGCAAAGACCAGCGGTTGTAATGTGAGACGCTGGAAAAAAGCAGCACTAACATTTAGACCAGGGGTCTCAAACACGCGGCCTGCAGGACACTAGTTTGAGGCCCCCGCTTTGATATGAAAGTTTAATGTTTGTGCGGCCCGCGCAAGTTTGATATGGATGCTGTATGGTATCATTAACCCAGAAAAAATTATTACGTTTGATTAATGTTCATGTTAAAGGTTAAATAACTGTTAATAGTTATCCTCCCTATCCGTGTGGAAGTGGTACGTTTTTGGCTATTTAAGTTTAAAGGCAATAACTTGAAGGCTACCGTTTAGGTCGCTAGCTCTCTAGTTTGCGAGTTAGCATGTGTCTCAAGACCCTGCAGTTGCGCAATATGTTGTAAATAAAGAGTATAAATGTGACTATAGTCGTGTTTTGTCATGTCTACAGGGCTCTAATAATGCTTTGTTCATTTTAATCTGAAAAAAATTATTTGTCTACACACCAACTATATATGGTTTAAGTTTTTATTATTTGCCGTTTTATTATTATTATTATTATTATTATTATTGTTATTATATTTATTTATTTATTACTGATTGATTGATTTTCTTTATTCTTGATTTATTTATTTTTCATCTTATTTTGTGTAGAAAAATAAAAAGTAAGATATTTGAGAACAGTGGAATGTTTTATCAGAGCTTTTCTTGTAGAAAATCGGAACCAAAGCAAAGTTTATTCATTTTTCTGTTTTTAATAAATGCGTTTTTGGGTTTTTTTTTTTTGGAAAACCTGATGCGGCCCAGTCTCACCCAGTGGCCCCCAAGTAAATTGAGTTTGAGACCCCTGATTTAGACATTTTTCTCTTATTTTCCGCCATATATTTGCCCTTCTTGTTAAATAAACTACATTGACACTCTAAGACTAGATATATGTAAGATTTACGCCAAGTCGGCCTAACCCACGTAAGACTGGACTGGTTGTCAGTCACAGGAAATGTTATGCAAATGCTAAGGGGGGTACATCTATTTTTTCAGGACAGAACATTAGGTACAGTATTGAGGCGTAACTGCCTTTGCAATATAGTCACACCTCTACTATGTAAACAAATACAGTGCAGCCCCCGCCTTTGGCGAGTGGGAGTCATGGCTAGTGATAGTGCCAACGTAAAGCCAGAAGCCAAAAGTGAATTGTGTGTGTTGAGAATGTCTGTTGACGGTAAAGACGGCCCTGTCATCTTTTTTCACTCAGACCTTGCATGACGTCAGCGGGCATTGTCAAACGATCTCTTACATTAAAGCGGTAAAACACAACACGGTGTAAACAGCCTCAGTCGCACACACTAAAGGGGCTGTCCACAGGGGGGAATGTTTTCAGGGGGAAACGGACAAGTATTTTATCATTTCAGTCTTTCATCCATGCCCTGAAACTGTATTTTTGAAACTGTATTTTTTAAAAATGGCTTCCAGAGTGGGAAAATCTGATGACGCCGGCTTTTTGTTTCCATGTAGACAAGCAAACCGCGACATTCTGAAAACAATGACGTTAACAATGTCAACGGGGATGTTTACCAGAAGTGACCACTGCTGACAAGCCAACTAAATATTTGAATACTTCGACTGGCATGACTCAACCCAATCGACATCCTGATTTTTTTTTTGGTCTTACACTCCAAAAAATGACCTGTAGAAGTAATTCAATTTCGGCGTCGGTTTTGACTAGCGGTTCTCAACTGGTTTGGCGGTAGGACCCACCATTAGCCTTCAATGTAAAGCGTCGTCCCAAATTGTGGAAATGTTTTAATGTAAAGCTTAGACTTACTTATATGGCTGCCAAGAGGGCGCTAACCTTTGGTCAGAAAATGGACCTGAATATAACCAAAAGTGTTTTGTTGTTTTTTTTAATTGTATCCATCATTAACTATTTTTGTGGTGGATGGCAATGATAGTCTTTATTGACTGTAATGCAATTGCTTCTCACCAGTTATTAAAAGGGACCTATTGTGCTCATTTTTCATCCTTTGTATTGAGTTGTGGACTCCTATAGAGCAGTTTCATATGAAAACCCACACAGAAAGCTTTCTTGATCTTCCAGAGTCTGTACCTATTCCAGCTGTATTTCCTTGGGTTTCTTGCTTTCCTGCGTAAATAGTCTGATTTAATTTATTCCACCCACAGCCCACCTACATGCATGCCCACTACACTGTGGTTGATACACTGTGACTAAGGGCTCCCAAGGCCTTCTGGACAGCTGCCGAATCTCACTTTCTAATTTGGTCGGTATTGGAGTTGATAATGAATGTGTTGGATATGTAGTGGTCCTGTGTTTAAAAAAACTCAGGTAGGCTATGCTAGGCTATTAACAACTCCGCGGGCATCAGCAACAGTTTTGGTGAACAATCCGGCTTCATATTGGCCCATGTTCACAAAAAAATCTGAAACTAAATATTTTGAGCAATCCCAAATTTCTTTCAGGGCTCACTTCCAAAGGTGCAAACCTCATTATCTGAAACTTTGGCATCGTTTAACAGGACAATATAACATTTGAACTACTACATTTATAGGTCAGAAAAGTGGGAAAAGCATAGCAAGTATCCTTTAACGATAACCACCACATTTTGTTGTAGGAATGATTAGAAAAACTGTAATTCCCAACTCAAAGTCCATGGCATATTATGAATGACCTTGTGAGAGTATGCTCTTAAAGTCTGTTTTGCATCTTTTCCATAGGTCAGCCCTAGTTTTACTTTGTCACGCTTGGTTAAAAACAGCTGAGGTTTTTCTCTGTCAAACCCCAAGACAGAACTGCAGGTGTGCGGCTCGGAAGATGATTATGTAGATTTGTTCGCAAATCTGCTTATAATCCTCTCTTATCCTCTTTTGCAGCAGAAGGTTGGAAGGTTTATTTTCTATTAATCTGTCCACACTTAAAAAAAAAGTTGTGATGGTAAAAAGACCTTCTTTGCCAGAGGGCTGGCATGACAAAAGTTTGGAAAACGAGGGACCTTTCTACTCCATGAACCTACCACAAGCAGACCTGTCACTAGAAAAGCGTTCTCCCCCACCCCCAAAATAAATGTTACATATATCTACAGACACAGCTTTGTGTTATTATGAATTGTTTGAATCAATAATTCCACTTTTTCTCACTATATTATGCTGCAAGTCACAGGCCGCAAATGGCCCCTGGACCTCACTTTGGACACACTTACTTTTATGGCTCTTCATATGGGAATGTGATGTCAAATCTGTGAACAACCACAACTCCATCCATCCATTTTCTATGCCGCTTATTCTGACTAGGGTTGCGGGTATGCTGGAACCTATCCCAGCTGCCTTTGGGCGAGAGGCGGGATATACCCACGATTGGTGGCTAGCAAAGACTCATCAACGATTTAGCTTGTTAGCATCCTTTGTCACCAGTGAACAATTACAAAAAAAAGAAGGCGAGTGGAGAAGGAAGGCAACTGGAACTAATTGATGCGTTACAACAGACACAGTTATTGCAAATGTTGATACGAAATTCACAAAGTTAACATAGATTGGCTAAATTAGTTGTATACACTCAGGAAGTAATGTACTGCAAACCAACCAATCAGTAAACACACAAGAGGGGTTTCAGGGGAAGGTGCATGTAAGCCTGTAGCGTACACTGGAAGTATAATTTCAGACACTGAACCCAAAACTAAACAAAATGCGTACCTGGAGAGCAGCGATGCATATAATTGCATTCAATGGTCAAATTGTGTGCAGAGTACAAAAAATGAGTATATGTTGGCAGGTCTGCTTAAGGGCCGAAAGCGTCACAATATAAAAGTCTCATTAAATATGGGCGTTGCAACGACGGACGCGGGCCGTCTAACAGCTGTATCTCTGAGGAGCACAGCAGCTGCTGCTCACATTCATTTCACTTCCCATTAAAGGTGAAATAAATCAGAAAGTCCCTGCACGACCTCTTTGGCGCTGCAGGACACACACACGAGTCCACACACACACACCCACACACACACACAGAAAGGTCTGTGCGTGCGAGGTCACATGCTTCGAGGATGTCAGGTGGAGTGGAAAGGCGGCGAATGTGCATTTTGTGTGTGCGCGCATCTCTTAGCGAGCTGCCGTGTGTGTGCTTGTGTGTGTGTGTGTGTGTGTGTGTGCATGTGTGTGTGAAGGGGGCTATTTCTGGCATCTCATTTTTTTTCCCCCCTCCTGCTGCCGCAAAGAAACGCGATCGGCGTCCGGGAAACGAGAGCTGGCAGCAAGCAATCATCTGCCTGCCACACGCACATTCACACGTGCGCGGACACACACACACACACACACACACACACACACACACGCAGACACGCACACATGCACACACATGAATGAGCGCGGCACCGAGCAACATGCACCATGGCAACGGAACAGCCGCAATTAGAGGCAAAGAGCCTTTACCCTCCATTGAGGGAGAGCGAAATGAAAGGAAGAAAGCACGGGCAAGGGAGAGACAGAAAAAGAGAGAGACATGGGTGGGTTTGGAGTGTGGTGGGGGGGCGATTGTGGAAGATGCATGTCAGAGAAACAGCCCTGAATAAGGGGGGTGGGGGGTGGAAGAGGAAGAACACAGTAAAGAGGTGAGAATGTGCAAGAGCGAGGCAGCGAAAAGGAGAACGAGGGCCCTTAGCGAGAGGAGAGGGGGAGGTTAGTGGGGGTGAGGCCCGGTGGGGTGGGGTGAAAGAGAAGGGTGACGTGGCGAGGGAGGACGAAAGAGGCGAGATATCAAGAAAGACAGATAGCAAGACACGAGCGAGACAAACCGGGAGATTACGGTCGCAATGCGATAGATGGGTAAGGAGGGGAGGTGGTTACGTCGTGTGTGTGTGTGTGTGTGTGTGTCTGGGTGCGCTGCTTCTCTCATGAGCGCTGCGCTAATGAAAGATGAATGAGGGAGGGCGGGAAGTGTGTCTGCGGCCGATGCCTGGCTGGGCTCGAGTGTGTGTGTGTGTGTGTGTGTGTGTGTGTGTGTGTGTGTGCGCAGTGAAGCGAGCCTCACACTCGGCCTGGCAGGTGTCGGGACAACGAAGACCATGCAGTGCACACCAGAGGTCGGCCTGGCCGGCAGCGATCAACAAATGCCACCTTTTAATCAGGCCCAGAAGTCAAATCGCTGCGACCGTGAGCTACTTATTTGACAAGCGCTTCATAGGTCGTATTCCGTCTCTTGCCACGTCTGTCTGCATCAAATCCAATATCCCGCCCTGCCAGTCTGACCGTCATCCAGTCATTGCTTGCCCCTCTTTTGGATCTGCCTTGAACGCCACCCCGTTGACAGCAAGCATTTTTTGAATGCATTCCACTTCTGACACCAATTTCAATGTAGCTTTAAAACTTGATTACATACCTAAAAAAGGATCAGTATTGGTTTATGATGGTTTCTTTTGATGTCTGAAAAGCCCTGTTTCCTCGCATCAGTACAGTTTGCTTCATTTTTTTGTGCATTAACGGTAATGCATAACCGAACAACTAACCATCCCTCTTCTGACACCAATTGCCATGTACCCAACGGTGGTTTTATCTCCTTCAGATTTGTCAATGTCTTCAGTCCAATCCAATCCAATCCACTTTATTTATATAGCACATTTTATAAAGTTTTCCAAAGTTTCCAAAGTGCTGCACAGACTAGTAAAATTAAAAAGTAATAATCCAAAACTAAAAGATAATTTAAGAAATAAAATAGTAAAATAGATATTAAAATATTAAAAACAAGAAACAAGTATAAAAAATAAAACCAATTACAATAAAAACAAAGAACTAAAAGACACAGGACCATATGACTCCGAGTTAAAAGCCAGAGAATAAAAGTGGGTTTTAAGACGAGACTTAAAGCTTTCGATGTTGGGGGCCTTTTTTTACTTGGGAGGGGAGAGAGTTCCATAGTTTGGGGCCAACCACAGAAAAGGCTCGGTCCCCCCTGGTCTTAAGTCTCGTCTTAGGCACCACAAGTTGGAGCTGGCTCTCAGACCTCAGTGACCGCGCTGGAGAGTAAATTTGGATGAGGTCCGAGATGTATTTGGGGGCCAGCCCATTCAACGCCTTAAAAACAAACAATAAAATCTTCAGTGCCCTGTTTATGCAAAGGAGTAGGGTTTCCTTCATTATTTGGAGCAATTGCAGATACTATCACGACTAACTACAGGTATTCCACTTCTGACACCAACTTCATAACGTCATAAACCCTGAAACCACAATTAGACTTAGTTTTCAAATAGTGTAAGAGGTCCAATTAATACAGATTTGCGTCACTTTTAAGTATCGGTTGACAAAGAATCATCACTTCTACTCAGGATTGGAAAAGGAAGAACAAGATTACATTTTAAATAAACGACACCCACAGTGGTGAGGTATGGTAATGGAAGGATGGTAATTAGACACAATGTAGTCTGTTGATTGGTTGGCAGAATTGTCACTTCTTTGTGACATTAAAACGGGGAGAACATGTAAATTCTATGACAAAAAGACAGCGAATTAAAGGATTTGTCATTACAGATTGCACATTGGTAAGCTGAGCCAAACCTTATTTCTCGATGAAAACACGTATAAAAACGTTCTTTGCAGCGTCCACTGCAAATGGGGAGGCCGCTTGTTGCATGAGAGGCTCCTTCCTGAGACTCAAAGGCGGCCAAGACAGTCATCCTGACTCTGATTGCACTTCCTCTTCTCATCATCTGACTTGCTTTTTTTTCTCCCCTCTTTCACTCCAGGCGAATCACGGTTCAAAGTGCCAAAACAAGGCCCTTGTGGTGCCCGCAGTGCTGCTTTTAAGAGACAACCTGACCTCTGGGAATGAAAGGGTCTTTTCTTCTGCAAGGCATGTCAACTCTTGACTCTCCCTTCCTGACTTCCGTGACTCCTTCACAACACGAATAGAATACGTTTTACAACATGTAATGTTTCTGAAGAAATATGATTCCCAACCTCTACTTTCGAACAGGACATGTTTATTTTAACAGGACTTCATTTGTTACACCTGATTAACTGCCACACAAAAACGACTCTCTCATCTGCTATGAACCGGTCCGCAAAGAATAGGAAATTGAGACTACAATTAGCCCGAACTAATAGAAGATTGGAAAAAAACAACTTGAGTCAAGGGACAAGATAGGCACATTATTGTCAACAGCGAGCATTGTTAAAACTGGGGGTCTAATTCCAACAAGGTGGATTCAATTCAATAAAGCTTCCAATCGCAGCAATCCACAAATTCAAAAGGTAAACAATCCAAATGGAGCGCTTTTTAAGATATTCAACAATATACAACATGACCTTTGATAATGAGGCTAAAAAAACGCCTCAAAGCTACCATGAGACACCATAACATCCGCAAGTATGGGACCTCTGATGAAAGGGAAGACTTGTTTCAGGATAAAAAAAAAAAAAATAGTTTTTTTCTTGACGTTCTCTTTTTTTGGTACCAAAGAGGAGAATTCTTTCTGGTCACGTCCTCTTAGGGAACACGTGCAGCCGTTCAATAGCCGTGTCCAAATTCAGGATGTGCATCCTTCACAGTGTGAATTTGTGGGACAAATGTGTCCTATCTTGAAGTGTTCATCAAGAATATCCTTCATAAGACTTCCATATCGCAAGATCCTTTGCATGCCCAGCTTTGATAATTATTTCTACATGGCGGTACTACGTGGACTGAAGGGCTACTTTAAACTACTTTGACTTTTATTTTTAATAAACTGAAAAAAGTAATAAACTAAAGTAGTAACTAAAGTAATCATTCACAAACAAGCAAGTAGAATTTTTTTTTTTTTTACCTGTTTTACCTTTTTTTTTATCTGCCACAAAACAATGGACGAATCAAATGCTGAACGGAAACCAATTTTCAAAGACATATGGACATGCTTTGTCGCTTACATCACATATATGACCACAATTACTCGACTGAGGAATGCCTGACCTGAGCCCTCACTTTCCCTTCTCTTTTTTTTGTATGCCATTGTTTTACGAAGCGTATTGCATTTCCGTTGTTTGTTATTTCTATGCTATGGGAGTTACTTTTCTGTTCATAGCATTGTACGTCGCTTTAAAACCAATGAAAACATTAATGCGGTTTCATCATCGCTCCCTCACTCTCACTCGTTTTTTAAAAAAAATTAAGCCGCGAACACCAACGAAGAAAAAGCCGGCAAGCATAAGTGATAAAGAAGTAGCTAAAAAGTTTGAATTAACTTAAAAACATAAAAAAGTCCAAGCGTAATAAAAATGATTCTGGTTGGCACCCTAACTTAAACCAACTTTTATGACCCATCGGAATCCACAATCGTTTGGAACTGGACTTAAAACGAGGAATCAAAATCGTTCATAATATTGTTATGGTGAAAAATATATGGTTTAATGTTGATTATCTGTGAGCAGAGGATAAAACTGCCATGGATGGCTTCTCTTCCAGCAACACACAAAAAATTTACAAACCCGACGACCATACTGCAAGAAGGATGACGATGTGAGAGTGACGGAACCAAAAACTTTTCCGAAGGATAGACCGTCCCAATGGACCCTTTGGACAGATTAGAATTGTCAGAATTGGAATTAAGTACTCGGATGGAACCTGGGTGGGACAGGCAGCCGCTCCCAGAAGGGGCCGATATTCGGTCAGGGATTTTCCGTGGTGGTTTTCTGTGGTGTCAGAAATGGGATGGTCGTAGCTATAAAGTAAGGTCAGTGTATGGGGTTTCAAATCCAAACCACAATATAATATATGGTGGGTTCAAATAAAACTGTGTGCACTACTTTTTCAGAATTCAGTGACAAATGGTGTCAGAAGTGGGATGGTCAGCTGTGAGATAAGGTTTTTTTCCAATCCAAGAAACAATAAATTCTGAGTTCGAACTTAGGTTTGAACTACTCCTTATAGTTGAATGGTGTCAGAAGTGGGATAGTTCGCTGTGATGAAAGGTTTGTCAATCCAAAAGACAGTAAATGGTGGGTTCCATATTGGATTGAGGGCACTTTGAGTTTTGTGAAAATGGGTGGGAGGCATTGCAACCTAAACAAAAAAATGTCCCGGGTCCCTGAACGCAACACCCATTGTCTACACTGAATCTTTTCAAGGTGCCTGATTTATGTCGAGTTCTTAGCGTGTGTCCAGCCTGTACAACCATGGGCTAGGATTCTGAGTGTTTATGCACGTGAGTGTAGCCTTGTGCCCGTCCGTGCTTCAATATGTCTGCGAGCTGAAATGCGAGAGAGAAAGAGAGAGAGAGGAGGGAGGTAGAGCAGATGATAGAGTAGGCTTTAGCGATTCCCCGGAGTGTGAGGCGGCGTTTACGGCACTCTCAGAGCAGCCAGAGTGATGAATATTTAAAGACGTGCCTGAAAGCGCGGTGGGGAAGGGGTTGGTGGTGGTGGAGTGGATGCTATAGCGGACTGTGTGTGTGCGCGTGCATGCGCACGTTTGCTTGCATCTCACACAAAAGTATGTGCAAGTCCACAAGGCTATCTCATCTTTGCATGCATATTCCCTTTACATGTACATGCCTTTATGTACACGTATGTATAGAACATATAATATATCCATCGTTTATTTTCTGTATAAAAATTACCATCATGCATCAGCATGGATGCATTCAAGTGCAATATAAAAGTTTTTATACGTTCATTCTCATTCTGCCCACACAAACTCGCCTATTTGTGTGTGCCCAGACTGGGCATGGCCGCCCCCCTCCCCTTCCATCTCCCCACCACCCCCCCTGCCCAGTAGGTGCATGCTTTTTCACTCAGCCCCGCAGGCCAGCTCCGTCTCGCTAAATGGGGATGAATAGCCGAACGTTACCGCCGCTCAACGGGGGGAGACGGATAGCTACAGGGCGCTCCTGTTACACACCAACCGCTACCTGACACGCTACATCAAGCGTACATGCACAGACGCTCCACACACAAGGGCTGCAGCTAAAATGTCATTATTATCATTATCTAGGAAATTGGTTGGCATTTTGGGACATTTTTATCATTTAATTGTCAGATAATTGAGTGTATTCTGAAATGTATGGTTGGAGACGACTACAATGCATCCCACCAGGCATTCTTCAACAATTTTGATATTATATAGGTTTATGTTTCATAACAGTTGTACAAATAACCATAAAAGAATTTCATTTTTTTTGCTTTCTTGAAAAGTTTTACATCCAGACTCCAAAATTGTCAAAATAATTTCCTGCGGCGCACGGTGAATGAGTCGTTAGAGCGCAGCTAGGAGACCTGAGTTCGATTCCACCCTCGGGCATCTCTGTGTGGAGTTTGCATGTTCTCCCCATGCATGCATGGGTTTTCTCCGGGTACTCCGGTTTCCTCCCACATTCCAAAAACATGCTAGGTTAATTGGCGACTCCAAATTGTCCATAGGTATGAATGTGAGTGTGAATGGTTGTTTGTCTATATGTGCCCTGTGATTGGCTGGCGACCAGTCCAGGGTGTGCCACGCCTCTCGTCTGTGACCAACCACAGCAGAGTGGGCGTGCCAGGAGGCGGGCAATGGGTGGAATACATTAAAACAGACTGTTTTCGCAGGAAGCAAAAAAATCCAAAGAAATACAGCTGAATAGGTGCAGATTCTGGAAGAACGAGAAAGCTTTCCGTGTTGGTTATCATGTGTAAACTGCTCTACAGGATTCCACAACTCAATACAAAGGGCTGAAAACTTAGCATAATAGCTCCCCTTTAAATGGCTCCAGTGTCCCGTCAATTTTGTTTTGAATGTGCCATATGGTAGAATGGACACGTTTTCGTATCCTAAAATGTTTGTTTTAGATGTTCATTAATTCATTTTCAGTACCGCTTATCCTCTGTCTGTCTGAGAGGCGGGGTACACCCTGGACTGGTCACTAGCCAATCACAGGGCGCATATAGACAAACAACCATGGCAACGACATGGCTCTTGGCAGTGGAAAAATAAAATGGCTAATGGAGGCACGCAAGTTAAACTAACCATGTTGTTTTTGGTTGAAAAAAGGTAGACTAATGGTGTGACTAATGGTGTCAGAAGTGGGATCAATAATTGTGTTTTAAGTGTAGGTTAAATGGTGCCTACATTAATAATATGCAGAGGACTGACACACGTGCCCCCAACCCCATGATGCCAGATGTGGGATTGTCAATTTTTTGGCATATTTTCAACGACCCCTATATTAATAGGCAGGGAATTCTGACTGGATCGTTGAAAACCAGAGTTTGGGAATCACAATTGCAGATCAAAGTGTCGTACTGAAGTCCAAAAACAAAACAGCAAAATACATCATTGGGCTTCAAAATGTTTTTTTTGTTTTTATCGTTGTTCAATCACTCATTGTGAAATGAATGTAAACAAACATACAAAGACTTGCATCTGACACGCTTGCTCGTTAAAGTAAATACAGAAAATACACCAAAAGAGGCCATAGAATACAAAACCTGCAAAAGTTATTCCGAGAGGCAGCGAAGAGAGCAAAGGAAAAAAGAGGGAGAAAAAGAACGAAAGAACACATCCTGGGATGCAAAATACAAAATACAGCCAGATAAGCGTTAATGTATCCCGACTGCTACTACCCCCCACCACTACTACCCCCATCTTCCCTCCAGTTAGGCGCTCTCTTCCTTTCTTCCTCCCTCCATCCTCGCATCCTCCCCTCCTCCTCCTCCTCCCACTCCCCGTTCTCTTTGAGGGATGAATAATAACTGCTGCTCTGAGATTTCCTTCCTCGTTTTTCAAAGTGCCGAACGGAGATGGGGAAGGTCTGCCTGCGCGCGGCATACACACATACACACACATGCGCGCACGCACACACACACACAGTCGCGCCGTCTTGTTTTCGCTGCTTGCCTGGAGCAGGGAAATCAGATCTCCTCCAAAGAACGGCGGGGTGGTGAGGTAGTGGAGGAGGTGATGGAAGGCAAGGGGGGGTTCAGGCCTTGTAGGGAGCCCATGGAAAAAAATCCCCCGCAAGCACATGTGGACCGACACATACACAACAAGACAAAAACAACAAACAAACATCGAGGCACGCCGGGAACAACGAGCAGGATGGCGGATCCATCCTGCGGCGACAGGGTGAACTCAAGGTTATGCAGACACATCGCCAGTTCAAGCTCCCCGCCGCCAGGACCAATCCATCCCCTCTGAAAGAAGGAGCACAACCTCAATCGCTCACAGGCAACGAGTGTGCCTGCATTGTGCCTCGCAAAACTTGCAGACAAAGCCTTACGGGAAAAAGAAAGGATGGGGGGGGGAATAGTCACAGTGTGTTTCCGCCACTACGGTACGGTTTTGAACAATAAACCCCGATCTGGGTTGTCTGCGTGGCGTGGGCGGGCTGGTGATAAACGTAGCTGGGTAAACAGCGTGACATCAAAGCCAGCCTATCCTGCCATTGAACTCAATAAAAAGGGGGAATGCAACAATGCAAACGTGAACAGATAAAAACTAGAATGTTGCATAGTCACACGTACACCTACGCTAAGGCTCAACAATCCTAAACAAAATCCTTCTCCTTCGTCATGACTCACATTCCTTGGAAACGTTTTGTTTTCAAACATCTACACAATTCGCAAAACAGATAAAGAAGGCAAGATATTATATTTCAGACCATTTTTGAACACCACATGTTAAAATTATTTTACAGTATGTGGCAGTAATGCAAAATTCCTAGTGTAAAAGTTATTTTAAAGCCTATCTGGCTTATAAAAGTAATATATAATGCACAATCTCCTGATGCATTACTAACTGCATTACCATGACCGGCATATGTAACAATGGCCCTGCTGTTCCGCCATTCTCGTTTTTTGCGGTGTTGAGGTTTAGTATGTAGGAAATTCTCTCTTTTGTGGCATTCCCTTGTGCCTTGCAAACGAGAGTTTGGGAATCGTGATTACGAAACAAAGCTGTTATTGTTCACCACAGCCCCGTCTGGCGAATCTGGTGGGGCACTGCCCCATGGTCATTCATTGAATACCTTGACTAGCAATTTATGAATCACATGGTGACTTACTAGATGTACAGTTCGTCTGGTCGTCTTTTCCAGTTTATTTTGGGTAGGTAGAAAAAAGGAGTGTGGGACCCGGCCGGGCAGGCTGAAGAAGCCACACGAGATCTCCATAAAAAAACAGCACATTTAAACATAAGGATGTTCACAAGTGCTCGACACCAGGACACTATAGGCCGCAGGTCTATAATCGACTTTGTCGTTGTATCATCAGACCTGCTCCTGCAGGTGAAGAGAGGGGTTGAGCTGTCAACTGATCACCTCCTGGTGATCAGTTGGATTAGACGGCGGGAGACTCAAACGTGTAGTGTGCTGGGAACATCTGGCAGAGTCTACCGTCCGTCAAGTCTTCAACTCTCACGTCTGGCAGAGCTTCGCCTGCATCCCGGGGGAAAACAAGGATATCAAATCCAAATGGACCGATCAGAACTGCAGCCGCGTGGCTGCAAGCCCCCAACCTTATGTTGGACACCAGAGGTCAGGGCCGCCGTCAAGCTGAAGAAGGAGTCCTATTGAGCATGGATGGCTTGTGGGACTCCTACAGCAGCTGACAGGTACCGGCAGGTCCAGCGGCACATGGCTTCAGCGGTGGTTGAGGCAAAAACTGTGAGAGGAATTTGGCTTGGCCATGGAGCATGACTTTTTGTCGGTGTTCAACAGATTCTGGTGAACCATCCGGCACCTCAGAAAGAGGTAGCAGAGCCTTGTCCACACTGTCTACAGTGGAGATGGAGCCTGCCCACCTCGACCAAGGCTATAGTCGGCCGGTGAAAGGAATACTTCCGGATCCTTCTCAATCCCACATATGACCAATCCATATGCTATAACATTCCTTCCATAGAGAAAGGGAGTCTGAGGTCTCGACCGTGCAGTTTTATCACCATGGATGAGGTACTGTATCTGGGGTAGTCAAAACACTTCCCAGACAGGGTTTTGGACCGAGCTCCTCAAGGCTCAAGATGAGGAACGTTTTGGCTAGCACATCTTTGGACCTACCGCTGGATTGGTGGAATGGGTCCCCCTTTTTAAGAAGGGTGACTGGAGGATGAGTTCCAACTACAGGGCATCACAGAAACTTTATTCCGGGGGCTGGAGAGAAAGGCACGACCGTTTGTTATAAACCTCAGCTACGTGAGGTGCAAACACTGGACCAGTACTGGAGGGTATATGGGGTTTTGCCCAACGGGTCTACATGTGCTTTGTGGACTTGAAAAAGGTTTACCGGGACTAGATTGCAGCTGATGGTAAAGCTCCTGGGATGAGACTCAGTACCTCCGAATCAGAGGCCATGGTTCTCAATTTGAAAAGGATGGACTGCACCCTCCGGGTTGCGAGTGAGGTCTTGCCGCTCGTGGGGGAGTTCAAACATCTCGGGGTCTTGTTCACAAGTCAGGGAAAGTTGGGAGCTTGAGAGTGTCTGCAGTAATGCGGTCACTGTACCAGACCATAATGGTGAAGAGAGAGATAAGCCGGAAGGCAAAGCTCTCAATTTACCCGTTGATCTATGATCCCACCCTCACCTACGACCATGAGCTTTGGGGCGTGGCCGAAAGAAGGAGATCAAGCAGCTGAAATTAGTTTCCTTTGTAGGGTGGCTGGATGGTGATACGCTAAGGAGCTTGGTCATCCAGGAGGAGCTCAGAGTAGAGCCGCTGCTCCTTCACATTGAGAGGAAACAGTTGAGGTGGCTCGGGCATCTAGTCCGGAACCCCCCCGGGTGAAGTGTCCTGGGCATGTCGAGCCGGGAGAAGGCCCCAGGGGCAGACCTCGGACATGCTGGAGTCCTTGGGGTCCTCCCAGTGGAACTGAAAGAGGTGGCCGGGTACCGGGTAGTCTGGACTTCCCTACTGACACTGTGACCTGGACCCGGATAAGCAAAAGAAATCCACCAAATGATCTTTCAAAACCTAACCAAGCCGAATACTGTTGCAACTGTGTGTGTGCTTTCACACAGCAACACAGAATTCTACAATTACAAAATAAGATGTGTGACAAACCAAGTGTGAGTGAGTATCAGGTGTTGAACTTCAAACCCCCGTCCCAGTTTACTGTTATTCCCTTTCACCGCAGTCACCATCCCACCTCTTTTACGCCTCTCACTGATTCGGAAGCCCAGCATTCCATGCCTATCCAATTGAAATAACAACACCAGCCCTTGTAGGCAGTGTGAAAGGAACGTTTCTCGTCCCCATTCTGTGTTTTTGCCTTTTACACAGAACAGTGAAAATGAAGAAAATGGTAGCTCTTTTACAAGCTGTGTGAAAGGAGCCGCCATCGAAGACCGCCGGATGACCGGGTGTCGCCCTCGAAAGCCTTCCGCTTCCGTCCAAGCTGTCTGCACTTGATGGGACGAAGGCCCGCGAAGGGCCAGCAACAACCCCAGCCGCCGCGGGAGTGTAGGCCGCCCCGGTAAAAAAGGGGCTTTTCTTTGATGTTCTTTGTTGTTATTTCCTTTGAGGTAATCTGTCAACCAATCAATCAAGCAACATTGTTTGTGGTACCATACATCAAATAGCGGGGTGCCCCACAAATCTCAGTGCTTATTTTTGTATTGTTGTTATATGTTTGACAAGAGAAACCCCCCCCAAAAATTGTCAACCACGTCATGTGTACTGTTTGGTAGTGAGGCTGCTTTTGTGAGGAGCAAAGAGTTTCCCAGCGACAAAAAAACACACGAGCGCGTTCGTCCGGGAGGAGCACTCACTCGTCAAGCGGCGACGTGCCACCGGAATCGTCGGCAGCGAGGCTTCCGAGGAGAGGGCTTATTTATGCAAACAGGCGTACAGGCGTGCACAGTAGGAATCTAGACAAGCCTTGTAAACAAACACACACCCACACTAAAAAGCACACAGGGGAGGCGATGTGAGAAGCAGACTGTGAAAACTGTAGTCGGCGTGCCCGGGCAGCTCACACACACACATGAACGCACACACACAGAGGGGGTGAGCGAGGAGGAAAAGTAGGAGCGCTTTCCCATTTCAATTCGCAACAGCTGGTGTCGAATTAACACATTTACCAGCGTGCATTTGGAACAGATTAAAATTGCTTGTGTGGCGTGTGACTGTCTGCGCATTTTATGTGTATGTGTGTGTGTGTGTGTGTGTGTGTGGCGGAAGATGAGGGCCAAAACAACAGTGTGTTTGTGTGTGGGAGTGCCTGCGTATTAACAGGATGGATCAGGCCGGGAGAAAATGGCAAAGCGAGAGAGAGAGAAAGAGAGAGAGAGGGGAGGAGAGAGGGAGCGCTCTAGCCGACAGCTTTAGCTGCTGCCCTGGGCCGTCTCTCTAAGCCCTGTTTAGGAGGCTTTGGAGCTCAGATAGAAATAATCCCCCACTCAGACACACACACACACACGCACGCACACGCACACACAGGATGGAAAAGCCGTGCGGCCGTCAAGCCAGACAAACAAGTGCACACACACACGGCAACAAGCGGCGACAGCACATTTGCCTTGACACGAAACCAAGCAGCCGCCTACGCACGCCAGCGGGGGGAGAAAAAAAAAACACACACACACACTGAGGCTGTCTTCCTGTGCGCTTGCTTCCTTCCTTCCTTCCACGCGGCAGCATCGGCACGGCACCGTGACAAACACTTTACACACTCCAGCCCCTCAGCTGAGGGGAGGGGAGGAAGGAGGGGATAGAGGAGGATATGAGCCAGGGGGAGGCAGGCGAGTAAATAGGAGATGGAGGAGGGAGGGATGGAGGGAGGGAGGCACGGAGGGGGAGGCTAACAAATTAATAGGAGCTGGGGAACGGCGGGAGGCGGTGGAAGACGACAACGAGAGAGCAATTCATTCCCGTTTTATCCCCCCGTGCGCTCTCGGGAGAAAGGCAGAGAGTGTTTGCTCAAGACAGGCGGGGAGAGAGACGGAGAGATGGGGGGGGGGATATATAAGCTTTGTGTGACGGAGGGAGGAAAAGAGATTGGCAAATTAGGACGACAAACCTGGAGCAATTCAGACAAGAGATGCCGGCAAAATTGCCACCTGTGTCTTTCACACAGAACCCAGCAAAGTGGGATATTCCCATAATTAAAGGTGCCCCATTATAAGAAATTGACTTTTTAATGAAGTTCTCACAGTAATGTGTGTCCCTAGAGCTTGTTTATGAGCACCAAAAAATAATAAAAATATGTCATGTCACTCAGTTGTTTGAGAGATGAAGCACTCAGACGGTCACTTTTAAAGGAAAAAAAATCTTCCTTCCTCGTGGATGTGATACCGATTCTGACCCACCCCTAGTTAGACCATCCTGACCCATGTATATGTCCATGTGAAAAAAAAAGGCTTCACTGCACAGCTTAAAATAAAGCCTGGGGCGCTTCAAACTATCTGTCAGTCAGCTACGGATGTCTGAGCTGCAAAAAGCTGGTTTATGCTTCTGTGTCAAGGTGGCAGTAAATGCAACGCTGGCTCATTGCTCCCCCCTTCCAAAACTTTAAGGCATGCATTTGTTTGGTATATTATTTCAATAGTTTTTAGCTAGAATTTGCTGTCTGTTTTTTTACAACTTCTGATCCAATACCAATATTACAGCCTTGAATATCGCCCCATACCGATATCAGCACAATTCATACATACTTTTATTACTGATTTTGTAAAGTGGAATGTCGGAAATGGCTTGATTAATTGATATAGTTCAAACAGAGAGAGAACAATAATCAGCAACAGTATGCAAAAAAGGGACCCACTTACTTAATATGCCGACATTCGAGGTGCTCAATTAAGCATTTAAATCTGACATCTCATCTGTTGTACTTGTACTTGACAAGTGTTGCACTTAGCTGCAATGTCATTTTCGGACTTTAACAAAAAATATAAACGGCTGCACGGTGTCCGAGTGGTTAGCGCGCAGACCTCACAGCTAGGAAACCAGGGTTCAATTCCACCCACGGCCATCTCTGTGTGGAGTTTGCATGTTGTTCTCCCCGTGTATGCGTGGGTTTTCCCCAGGTACTCCGGTTTCCTCCCACATCCCAAAAACATGCTAGGTTAATTGGCGACTCCAAATTGTCCATATAGGTATGAATGTGAGTGTGAATGGTTGTTTGTCTATATGTGCCCTGTGATTGTCTGACGACCAGTCCAGGGTCTACCCCGCCTCTCGCCCGAAGACAGCTGGGATAGGCTCCAGCACCCCCCGTGACCCTCGTGAGGAAAAACGGTAGAAAATGAATGAATGAATGAATCCGCTACACATTTTTTTGCTGATATCAGCCGAATATGCAAAATCAATAACAGATATGGACAGCCCTAGTTTCTACTGTTTTTATTATATATTGTCTTATCGTATTTGTCATTGTTTACCTCGGTTGTTTTAAACGTCCGATAGTTTTGACTTTACTTGACTTGACTTTAAAAAAAGCACTTTTAAACCGTTTAAATTCAAGCTTCAAAGAATACCCTTTCACTTAGAACTTGATTTACTGCTGCCAAATTTTTTGTCATTTCACAATTTCACACAGCCGTCGTCCCGCCTCTATGCTTTTCACACAGACCAGCGACACAGGAAAAACGCACAATTATGAGGGAGAGAAGGGAAAGTGACATTTCCGAAGGGGAAAAAAAAAGGGGGGGGGGTAATTTGGGTTTTCCACAGGATGCAGTTTGTCATCTCCATCAGCCGACAGCTTGGGGAGAGGGGTGGGGGGTGGGGGTGGGGTTCCGTAGCGGACGAATGGAATGGATGGAGAGGTTAAGGAGGGGGAGGAGAAGGGCGAGAAGGGTTGTTGGGGTGGGGTGAGATGTGGCGTCGGAGGGAAGCCTTTGAGAGACTTTGACCCTGTAATTGACCTGCGTCTCTGCCTACATCGCCGTGGCAACAAGCAGAGCCGCCGCAGCTAATCACTTAGTAACCCTGACCTGTCAATCACACCCGCTCTACATGGAAAGAGGAAGGGGGGGGTTTGATGGAGGGAGAAAGACAGAGGTAGAGGACGTGAGGGTGGGAAGTGGTGGTGGGGGTGCAGAAGTAATAACAGGGCCGAGGTTATCATTTACTGGACCTCCCGCCTCCTCCCTGCCAACCCTCGCCTGACAAAGCCCCGACTTTAAAAAAGCCAATAAAATGCTCCATGCAGCCGACACACACACACACACGCGCACACACAGAAATTTGCACGCACACAATCTTGCCTGGCCGCTACAGGGAGAGCGGTGCTTCTAAGAGTCCCGATAAGCAAGAACGAGAGAAAAAGAGGAGGCGCCGGCTAAAAGATAAGCCGACATGCAAATAAAACAAGAGAGTTGGGGGTTGGAGGAGTGGGGGTGGTTACTAATATAACACACACGGGCGTGTTTTGCCCTACCTGTTGATGAGCGGGAAGATTGACACCAGCAGGTAAACAGATGGATACCACTTCAGAGGCTTGATCTCTTCAGCCAGGGATACCTGCAAAAGAGACAATGGTTTATGGCAACAGTCTCTTTCAGACAGAGATGTCACAAAATTGCGGTATTAGTGTGGGAAAACAAAGATCTGATGCATGCATTTTACACAAAAGACCAGAGAAGTGGGATACAACTGCAACTGTGTGTGCTTTCACACAGGGAAATATCAAATATTTGTTGCAAATCAACAATTTCCATTATTCCCATCCCGCCTCTGTAGCACACCTGATACTACCACCAATGCCGGTGACACATTCTGGTGCTTCAACGTTGTCCAAACATGCTAATGTGGTCCAAATACGATGCCTTTTGTCATGTATACAAAACTTTGTAACACAAAATTTGAACAGAATAGTAATTTAAATACTTCAATAATATAATTAAAATTATAACTACATATTAAATTCAGGGTGGCACGGCAGTCTAGTGGTTAGCGCGCAGACCTCACAGCTAGGAGACCTGGGTTCAATTCCACCCTCGGCCATCTCTGTGTGGAGTTAGCATGTTCTCCCCGTGCATGCGTGGGTTTTCTCCGGGTACTCCTGTTTCCTCCCACATTCCAAAAACATGCTAGGTTAATTGGCGACTCCAAATTGTCCATAGGTATGAATGTTAGTGTGAATGGTTGTTTGTCTATATGTGCCCTGTGATTGGCTGACAACCAGTCCAGGGTGTACCCCACCTCTCGGCCGAAGACAGCTGGGATAGGCTCCAGCACCCCTGCGACCCTCGTGAGGAAAAAGCGGCAGAAAATGAATGAATGAATAATAAATTCACCAGAAGGAAACACAATTTACAACAAATGGTCATAATTATCACAGCTAAACCATTAATACTAAGGAACAAAGAAAATGCACAAAAAAACAACTGGCTTGTGTTCATACTCAAAATTCTGACGTGCAGGAATGCACCTCGCTCACCTTGACAATGATTGGTGGATAATGGGGAAGTGCCACAGAGAAATATGTGAGCGAAATGTGTGACAAAGTTTAGAAAGAGACTCAGGCTCTGGGTGCGATGAGACATGACTTGCAAATCGTTATCACTCACAAAATCACTAGAGAGCTAGCGACCTAAACGGTAGCCTTCAAGTTATTTCCTTTAAACTTAAATAGCCAAAAACTTACCACTTCCACACGGATAGGGAGGATAACTATTAACAGTTATTTAACCTTTAACGTGAACATTAATCAAACGTAATAATTTTTTCTGGGTACATGATACCATACAGCATCCATATCAAACTTGCGCGAGCCGCACTAACATTAAACTTTCATATCAAGGCGGGGGCCTCGAACTAGTGTCCTGCGGGCCACATTTGGCCCACGGGCCGCGTGTTTGGGACCCCTGCTTTAAAGCCATAACAGCCACCAATTGGTCTTGAACTGTTAATATGCATTGTGATGTATGACATTTGCTGAACGATACATATGAAGCACTACTTTTGAAGCAGCGTGATTCAGGAAGTCTGACGCAAGCGTCAAGGCTTCAGGCTCATTTTACCATCTCTAATGCCAGCTGATGACAAATGACATAGGAAGAAAAAAGGAAAGGAAGAGAAAAATAAGATGTTGCTTGAACAAAGCAACATGTGGCCGCTGATGTCAACAACATCCATACATGCATTCCAATGTCTGACAGAAACAACACCACCACCACACCGCAGCATCATAAAGTTCAGCAATGGCTTTCCTGAGAGAAGCAAGCTTGAAAGGAACACACGTCTACATCAGTCAACATCTGACAAACGCTCTGCCGACATTGCCAAGAAAACACACAACTTGACGAAGCAGGGGAAAATTCAACACACTTGAAGTGCTAACTGCAAAATCGACAAGAAGAGACCGTAGGAACCCAAGTACTTGTTGTCAATGACATCAAGAAACTGGACAAATATTGAAGACATCAGCGTGACTACAAGGAAAAGAGACACAACTCATAAAGACTTAATGCAGTTTGAAGTCATCAACATTCGACAATATTAAGCAATATAGTTCATACATCGAATGTGACTAGTATGTTCTAGTAAGTCAGTTCAACATCCAGAAATTACTCATGAATTGAATGTAAGTATGTCAACATTTTTACAAGAGTACTCAATGTCCTCACTTATCATGATTTATTTTAATAGTAATAATAATAATACATTTTATTTGTATTTCAAAATACTCAAAGACACTTTACAGAAGAATGGAGTTGAATAAAAGCAAGTAAACAGAGTAGAAGACACACCAAAATACAACATTCATTCGTTAATACACAGTTAAAACATGAGTAAGATAACATCAGTCAGATATAAAAAGTTAGACATTAAAAACAGATTTAAAGAGGTGGATTTTGAGTTGTCTTTTGAAACTGGGAAGGTCAGGGCAAGCACGGAGTGAATGGGGGCAAAGAGTTCCAGAGGGTGGGGGCAGCGATGGAGAAGGCTCTGTCTCCCTAGGTTCGGAGCTTGGTCTTACAGGGGAGTGCCAGGAGGTTGGAGTCTGAGGAGCGAAGGGGACGCGGGGGATTGTGTGGATGGAGCAGGTCTGTGAGATATGGGAGGGGTCAGATCGTGGAGGGCTTTGTAGGTGATGAGAATAATTTTGAAGTGAATGCGTTGGGGAACGGGAAGCCAGTGGAGGTTTTGGAGGACAGGGGTAATGTGTTCACGGGAGCGGGTGGAGGTGAGGAGGCGGGCAGCGGAGTTCTGAATATATTGTAGTTTGTTGAGGGTTTGGGATGGTGTACCGTAGAGAATACTGCTGCAGTAGTCGTTTCTGGTTGTGATGAATGCATGGATCAGGGATTCAGCGGCAGAGAATGTGAGTGATGGACGGAGTCGGGCTATGTTCTTAAGATGGAAAAATGCAGTCCTGGTTAACTGTTTGATGTGGGGTTCAAATGAAAGGGTGTGGTCCAAGGTTGCGGTTTTAGTTACTTTTGACATTTATTTGAACAATACAATGTACAGTAAAGTCTCGTTATATCGATATTCTCTGGAGTCGGAAAAAATACCGATATAACCGGACTATCCATATATCCGATCCTGCGCCGAACTGCATTAAAAGTGGGCAATAATGCACTCGACATTGTTCTATAGTATAGAACAATGTCGAGCAGCTTAAATCAATCTTTGCTTAAGGATTTCAATACCAAAAAAGAACACGGCGAACGGCTGCTTCCAGTCATCTTTATTTTTCACACTTCCACCACCAGAGCACAGCACACACACCGATTCCCGCACTTCCTGGTTCACAGGTCATGCTCAACCCGCCCCACATAGCTGGCCAAACACATGCCTGCAACAGAAGAACCAACTGCGTTTGTGGTTTCTCTCGTGTGTATAGATTCTGATTGATTGATTGATTGATTCTGATTTAAGCTGCTTTTGTAGCGATATAAGCAGACCAAATTGGCTGGCGGGAGATGAAAAGGGCATCGTAGTAACCGGATTATCATAATAACCATGTATCGTACTAACGGAACTAATTATATCATAAAAGACTAGAAATTTGCCGGGAAATGAAAATAGTATCGTAATAAGTAGTAATTCGTTATAACCGATATCGATATAACGAGACTTTACTGTATTCCTATTTTATTACTTTCATTACAATTTAATCTTATTTTAACATTTTTTTTTAGAAAGGGTAAGCTATGCTTCTTTCTACTCCTTTTCGAACATATTGAATTGTACATATGGAACCATGTGATGTTTCTTAATGTAACTTATTAGGCATGTCTGAAACAAATCACACCGTAGCAATCTATACCACTGCCCAGCGCCATAGAAAAAAGGCTTTCCAGTTCCAGAAGGTATCCATTCCCTGGTGCCTTTTACACAGAAACAAAGGGAAGTTACAGCTCTGATACAACCATGAAAGCTGTCAATTTGGCTGGTTGACACCTGATTATATATCGGTGCTTTTCCCACAGTAATTTACCAGCTTTCAGCTCCACTGTGACAGGGCTTTTCAAACAGGGATGCGACAAAATTGCTACAGAATGCATTTGTTTTCCTTTGCCTTTTACACAGAACACTATCCTTTTCACACAGGCAGCCTCCTGCCTCTGTTACAGCTCTGATACTACGTCCGAAGCAGGAAAGCCGGGTCCACAGAACAGCGTGACAGGAAAAAAGACCGCTCTCCTTTAAGGGCAGTGTGAAAGGGCCAATTGTTTTGTATTTTCCAAACACAAACACACAAAGGCACACAGGCGGCAGCGGCGGCACGTTCACAGGCGCAGTGGTGCGCTGAGGCAAACAACAAAGGCCAATTAAAATCTAATAAAATATTAACGTGCTGATAATATGCAATATCCACACCGTTATGGGAAGAAACGGGGCGTCCAATTAAAGCGAAAGCCAATACGTAATTGGAAAGGGATGAATTCAATATCTGGTGGACAAGCAAGCAGGGAGGCAGGCCGGGAAAGAGCAGGGAAGAATGGAGGAGGAGGAGGAGGAGGAGGAGGGGATGTGACGGCGGCTGAGTCGAGGAGGGGAGCGTAGCGCCTGGCGGTGGAGGGCTTTTACAAGCTGTTATCTAATTCCCGGGAGAGGAGGACTCTCGCGTCCGGAAAGAGGCTGAGAAGCGAGGCCCCCGGATCGATTTTCTGCGCTCTGCTCGTCAAAACCTCACCCCTCCTCCTTCCCTCCATTCCTTCCCTGCAGGCTGGGGCGCAGCCAGAGCGAAACCTCCCTCCTCCTCCCTCCTCCTCCTCCGCCTCGCAAACATGCAGCCAGTGGCAGGAGGCAGGCCCACGAGCTCTTGGCCTCTAGCCCCACATGCTGGAAATTAATTAGTCACCAGAAAGACCCCGGGGGGTGGGGGCTTTTGAGCTCCCAACGCAGGCTTTGCAAAACAATCCAAACGAAAATCACAAGATCCCCGCCGTGGTGGCGTTTTATCTCTTCACTGGCGTGTGCGCTGGTGCGAAGTATTTCAACGCCAAGTTTCCGCGGAGCAACATATGCGTGCTCGGCAGGGAGGGCCACAGCATGACCCCCACGGGTCCCAACACAAAGCTTAGGCCTGTTAGTGTTGAGCTGTGACATCATCGTGAGCGTGCGTGCATGCGTGTGCTTACGTGCACGCCCCGGCAGGAATGTCTCATCGGCTGACTGAAAGGGCAAACCATGAGGCTGACGGATCCAACATGATAGAGGGCATTGCGGGAATGTCAGCACCAGTGAGCCTCCAGTGCAGTGCATGGGGGGGCGGTGGGGGCGCGGCGGAGGACGAGGCTTCCAGAAATGACACAACAGAGCCAGAATATAACATTTTTGGTGAAGCGTAGTTAGAAGCATTTGAGGAATTTCGGTGCGCTGCAGACAGGAAGCCAAAGAAAGGAGTAGGAGGAGGAAGGGTTCAACTAAAGAGCCTCGTGTTTTTAATCAAAACGATGCCGTAAGCATGGACCTCGAAGCAAGAGGGGGAACGAAAGCACAAATATGCAAAGAGAGGCGCAGCGGTTCCAACGTTAATGACACACATGACACATGCTAGATTAGAGACATGAATCAGGGGGTGGAACCATCAACTACGGTGGCTTGGCTGCACAAAACGTCTCCCATGTGTCCACACGTACGCGGTATTTTAACCAATATCAAACATATTCTGATGCTGTTCAAGTTGTAATTAAAATGAAAAAGAGGAATAGTAAAAGGGAAGTATAAAAATACGTCAACAACCGTATAATAAAACAAAAATTAAGTAAAATGACTCATGTTTTTGAAGACAATTAACTGGTCAGGGAACCGTGGTCACAAGCAAATCTTTGCAAAACAAATTTTAAGATTTAAATTTGAATGTTCTTTACTGGCCGCATGGTGACCGAGTGGTTAGCGTGCAGACCATACAGAGATCGGGAAGATTCCCCGCTCGCGCATCTCTGTGTGGAATTTGCATGTTCTCCCCGTGTGTGTGCGTGGGTTTTCTCCGGGAACTCTAGTTTCCTCCCTCACCCGAAAACAGCTGGGATAGGCTCCAGCATACCCCTGCAACACTAGTGAGGATAAGTGGTCTAGAAAATGGATGGATGGATCATTACTTTCATAATGCTGTTAAGTTAACTGCCATGTAATAAAACTACAATCAAGTAAAATGACTCATGTTTTGAAGACAACTAACTGGTCAGGGAATCGTGTTCACAAGCAAATCTTTGCAAAACAAATTTAAGATTTTAATTTTAATGTTCTTTACTGGCCGCATGGTGACCGAGTGGTTAGCGTGCAGACCATACAGTCAAGAGATCCGGAAGATTCCCCGCTCCGGCATCTCTGTGTGGAATTTGCATGTTCTCCCTGTGTGTGTGCACGTGGGTTTTCTCCGGGAAGTCCGTTTTCCTCCCTCTCACCCGAAAACAGCTGGGCTAGGCTCCAGCATACCCCTGCAACACTAGTGAGGATAAGCGGTCAAAAAAAATGGATGGATGGATCATTACTTTCATAATGCTGTGAAGTTAAGTGCCATATAATAAAACTACAATAAAGTAAAATGACTCATGTTTTGAAGATGCCTGAATGGGAAACTTGTTACCAAAGTGATGTTTTTACCTCCTTTTTGGGTTTTTGTTTTTAGGTATTGCTAAAATCCATACAGCAGAATGCTAACAGAGTTAAAAACAAAATTATAAAAATGTAGGGACTTTTTCCTCATGCAACACTCCCAAGTTCAGCTTGACTTTTGAGGTACTTTTTCCCTCCAAAATTTTAATTGAACAAATTGTAAGATTTTGGGTCTATTTCTTCATACTGTTGGTTAAAATACAAAAAAAAAGAAGTCAAAATGTTGAAGTTGAGGTTGCACATTAAATGCGTTTGCAGGTATAGCAACAGGCAGAGATTGAGCCTTAGTCCTCCCCCTTCGCCTTACTCCTTACTTACATTTATATGCTGCTTTCGGAGTGTTGTATCCAAGTAGACTCTGCCTGCCCCTTGAATTCAAGTCTGGTCCCCGACACACTTGGTTCCTAGGGCTGCACACCCCTTGTCACTCAACCTTTGCCCCTTGATTTAAGGAGAATTGGGACACCGCTTGATTCTCATGAATGTGAATATCTAAGGTAAGGGCTAAGATAATGTGTAGTTTTAGACTTGAGAGAGTCGACTCCAGTTCTTTAATTTAAATATCTGCATTTTTAAAAGCAAGACTACGTAAGAAATTGTTTTATTTTGAAACATGACTACATCATACTACAGTGCACATAACCAGTGCACAGACTAACAGCAGCCAACATCGGAGCAGATCAACTCTGAGGTAGCGGCCATAGAGGCAGCGACACCAAAAATTATTTAATTTGGGTTTAAGGATTATCTTGTCGATGACAGTATTAGGATGAGATCCCTGGTGTTGATTTTATCATGGCAGATGCTGCCTCATTACCATAAATTATAAGCCGGACCCATTCAAAAATAGATTTGTGCATATATAAGGTGCACCAGTGTATACTGTAAGCTACACCATGTCCGTGGGGACCAAGTGACTCTTTATTTTAACAGAAAGCCAATCATGAGCGATGAAAAACTCACAAGATTGTCAACCCATTGGAAATCGCAAGAGGTCATTACTCAATATAACGCAAACAACATTCAACTCATCGCACAGCAACTTAACAAATGTATCAAGGACATGTACGTGTACCAACACTATTTAATGTACCAATACAAGTGTATTGTGTATTTCTGAGGCATACTTTAAGTGTTAAGTTTTTGTGTGATGAATTTAGTGTTCTCAGTGAGATGATACCTTGAGTCAGACTGTTATCTTATAATGTTATGTTTAATGACCTCCTCTATTTCCAATGGATTTCCAAGCTTGTTGTGAGTGAACTCGTGAGCTTGTGATTGGCTCCTGCCAAAAAGTTACCGTTGAGCGGCACAGTAAACAATTAGGAGTTCTGAACGTACATCTGCGTATCGTTTTATGCGAGTACATTACATAGATACATACATACATACATACGAGAAAAAGCTTCTTTCACATTAAAAGCATTAGTACAGCTCTATCGCTCCTTTGCTTATTTTT
Organism: Doryrhamphus excisus; assembly: GCF_037039965.1. Classification (NCBI taxonomy): domain Eukaryota; kingdom Metazoa; phylum Chordata; class Actinopteri; order Syngnathiformes; family Syngnathidae; genus Doryrhamphus; species Doryrhamphus excisus. The sequence continues at coordinate 15,484,197 of NC_136368.1, read as the reverse complement.
GGAATACAGCTGTATTTTACTAATTTGTCTCCTACAACAAAACAAAATAGACATAGCATTGGGTACCCTGTGCGAGCGAAAAACAAAACGACACGCAATTATGTGAAGTTAATTTACTGGCAATATCTAAAGTTATATATTGAGCACCATGCCTGTTCTTTTCTCGGGTGTTGGGTCATACGAAAGGTTAAATTTCTCCACTTCAAAGATTAATCGTTTAACATCCATCGTCATTGTTGCAATGAGCACTGGTTACATAATGCAGGGGTCTTTCCAGCTTTTATTTTGCGCTAATTTATTTTGACACTAGAAGCTGTTTTCCAGTGTTTTTCCTACTAGTATGCTGCGGAATTTACAAGTCAACGTCGTGTCGTTGACTCGTCGTAAAAACATGACGTGCATCAGACGAGCTTGTGTTGGCCAGCGTGAACTGATTAAAATAGAAGCAATTGGAAAGCGATTTTAGCGTTACTCCCACCTCTGGCAACAGGTGGCGGAATAACCCTGAGACGTGACCATTTTAGCCAACCGGAAAAACAGATCAGGAAACAGATCTTTAGGAAAAGAACACCAATTGAAAATCCAAACAGATAAAAAAAACATATATATATTTTTACAATACCCTACATAGGGATAGAAAATGGATGGATGGATGGATGGATGGATGGATGGATGGACAATACCCTACCGATGTCAACATGGCTTCCTCCTTATTCCACCTTAAGTACCTAATATGTCACATGCACATCATTCATACTAATTGGAATAATCTATTGTTGTTTAAATACTAATGAAAAATCTCATGACATCTTTCTACAATCTGCCAGAAAGTTTTGCAGACTGTCTTGTCTCCTTTATAAAGCTGTTTTCGCAGCTGCGGTCTCCAAGGTCTCCTTTCAATGTCAAACATGTCCGACAACAGGGACGAGGACTCTTGCCGAGAAACAACAACAACAACAGCAACAGCGGCGGTGGTGGCGGCAGCAAATGGAAATTGTCCAAGTGCAACCGCGGAAACAATAAAAGGACACAGCTGAGCGAGCACTAATGCTGATTACATACTAGCTGCAGGGCTGATGCCCGTAAAAAAAGACGTGTGTTGTCAAAACCACTCATCCTGTCTAAGAGGCCCGCCGAGACAAACTGGGCCTGATTTTTAAAACAGACCTGTTCAGACCTGATCACGAGTGGGTAGCTTTGAGGTATTGACATCCATGTCAGCTTCTTGGATGGTAAAAAGTGGAATACATGGTTTTGGATCAAGTTTTTAGATCTGGACAGGGCCGCAATAAAGGCCATGTATAAACCTCCTTGGTATTTAAAAAAAAAAAAAAAAACAATTTAAATGTGACAATAACATTTGAATAGCCAATGAAAAACATGACTTCATGGTTTACAAATGCAATAAGAACTTCTTAGTTCTTTAGATGCGGAAAAACCTAGGTCAAAATTATGATTAAGACAAAAAACATTATAGCACATGAAAGGTGTCATGTGCCTGCCAAAGTAACTAGTGGCAAAAAGGTTCTTGGTTCTTTTGAATCAAGATTGTAGACGTCATGTAAACTAGATTTTTCCCAAAAATATATTTTCAGTGATCCAATGTGGGCAAAAGGCAGAGAAAAAATCTACATTAAAAAATAGCAGCATTCCTCTTAGTGGGACACCAGACTCTCAGACATTAAACACAATGTAAGGGTAACTATGATACAAATTATATGTCATTATGGTTCATCAGTAAACCTTTACAAAATGACATTACCAACTAGTGGCCTGGCATGCATATTACAGCATTTTCGGATGGGGTTTTCTGCAGGTCGGTGTGATTTTACAAGTTTAAAGGGATAGTTCTAATTTTTTGACATGAGGTTGTATGACACCCCCAAAAGCAGTGAAGTCCGTCAACAGCGACTCACTCCTGGGCCGAGTTCTGGTCAGATTTTGGTGCTGAGGAAAGTAGTTCCAGCTAATTGCTGGAGGCAGTTATGTAAAGAGATTGGCTTCTCAAGACAATATGCGTTCAAAAGAATAAAACATTTACATCACAAAACTGCCTACTAGGAAAAACAATCAGACCTCACAAATCGCTCAGATGACTACAAAACAAGTGATAACATTCCTTTTAGCACGAAGCTAAAGGGGTATCTTTATGAACCGGAATACATGGATGCCGAACTTGGTCAGATAGAGTTCGGTGCTAGTGCAATCGAACAAAGTGCTAATGGGCAAAACAAATTAGCTAATTCTTACCTGTGGTACTGAGACTCTTCAAAACACGTCTTATCCCATGTCATGGGCGTGTAGGGACGTAATCCTCCCCGCAAAAGTGTACAAACTAAGCCGCCCGTCCCTCAGGTTTCCACATTATAGCCAATGGGAAGCAGCCAAAGTTGTCTAATATCAATGTCCGTGACAGGAAAACTATGGAATTTTATAGGGCGAACTGTGAAACACAAAACATTGGACAGGCAGGAGCCCGAAGTGATACGACGAAGTACGAAATTTGTGAGTAGGCATTTTTGTGAAGCAAATGTATTATGCTTTTGAACACATTGTTTTGAGAAGCCCAACTCTTTACTTAACTGTCCCCCAGCAACGATCTGGAACTACTTTCCTCAGCACCAAAATCCGACCAGAACTCGGCTCAGTTGGCGGATTTGACTGCTTATAGGGGTGTCACACAACTTCATGTAAAAAAAAAAATCTGAACTATCCCTTTAACTTGGTGTACATGCTAAAGTTTAAAAAACAAGTAAATTTTCAATTACCCAAAAATAGAGATTGAGTATCAAATTGAAATTTATGCATTTTGATTGCACATCAGACCTCACAGATACTGAACACAGTAACACAGCGTTTTTACAATGGTAAACATGGTAAATGATCATTAAATTATGAAACTGACCGTACATCATGTGATATCACCAACTAGTGGTTTGGCATGCATATTACAGTGGAGGTTTTTATTGCATGTCCATGTGGTTTTTACAAGGTCGTCTTTGTGTAAACCCAGTAATCCCAAAATACAGACGTGGACATAAGGCCAAATCTGAGCAGTCCAGGGCGTACCCTGCCTCTCGCCCCAAGTAAACTGGTATAAGCTCCAGCATACCCCTGCGTTCGTAATGAGGATAAGTGTTATAAAAAATAAATGGATAAGCAGTATAGAAAATGGATGGATGGATAAAAAACCCACTTTAAGAAATAGAAACATTTTAGTGTTACATTTAAAAAGAACGCATTACGCTGTGTAGCGCGTAGCCACAGTGATGCAGTCCGCGTTTGTGATGTCGCTGAAGGCAAAGTCAGTGCGGATCAGGGAGCAAAATTCTCGGGAAAGACAACGAGCACGACAAACACAAGCGAGACACTCGTTTGCACGGCCAGCTTTTTTTCCTGCTAACCCGACGGGGGCTGTGCTGCTGTGTGTGCGCTCACGTCGTGTGTGTGACTTAAACAGCCTCCGCTGAATATCCTTTCGCTGGCCTGTCCTGTGTGTGTGTGTCTGTGTGTCTGTGTGTGCGCACACGTGCTCAAGCGTGACCTCAAACAAATCAGTCAAGACACACACAGATGTGCGGTGGCCATGTGACTGACGGCCCAGATAACTGCCGACACTTGTTATGTACGTCATCGCTCCTGCCTGACACACACACACACACACACACACACACACACATGCAGAGGGGGGGGGGGGTGAAAAGGGGGTGAAGGAGGTGGCAGTCTGACTCAGAGAGAAACAAAAAACACGCAAAGCAGCGACGTGGAGGAAGACGTGTTGACGTGAAACGGAAATTGCCAGAGACCGGTGCGCCCAGCCGGAATCACTTTCTCTAGTTTACACCTGCTGGTACACACACACGCACACGTACATGGAAACACACCGGCACATGCGTGTGCACACACACACACACACACACACACCCAAACAACACACACACACAGCGAGGCCTGCCGTCTTGGCAAGCACAAACGGAGAGGCTGTTGTTGTTTTAAAGCGTCGCAGCGCGTGCATAAATTCTCATAAATATTCATGTGCATGAACCTGGCGTGCTGGTTTATTCATGCCGGGTTGCGAGTACAAGAGTGACAGAAGCGGAGGAAGGAAAGGGGGTGGGGTGTGGGGTTCGCTGTAGGTCGAGTGTGTGTTTGGTGGAGAGGGAGGAAGAGGGGGAGGAGAGAACGAGACACAAAAACCCAGCGCCGTCTTATTTGCACTATGCCCTGTGTGTAGCGTGCGTGTGTGTGTGTGTGTGTGTGCGTGCTGTTGACACACAGCACGGTTGAGCGTGCAGTAATTACAACTGCCACTTAGGGGCAGCATTTACATAACCTTAACCCTATACTTGCCCTCACTCCTGCCTTCACCCTGCAGGGCGAGGTGCAAGAGGTAATGAAGCGAGTGAGTGAGAACCGATGGGGCTGCGCTAACCATGGAAAGACGCTTTGGAGTGAGAAGCATTCACCTATTACTAAAGTTGTTTCATATAGGACAGGGGTGTCCAAACTTTTTCCACGGAGGGCCGCATCCAGAAAAATTTAAGGATCCAGGGGCCACTTTGAAACATTTCAGTTCGATTTTAAAAACAATGCAATGTAGTTCACAAAGTCATCATGTCTTGATGGCAAAGGAACGCGGTCAAATTGTTGCACTGCAAAGCAAAGTAAAATAGCCATTGTAAAATTCTTCAAAGATGCTGGGGGTTATGGAACAAAAAAATAAATAAAAGTGATAGACCGAAAAAAATGTCACTGGAGGATCCCATTGGCTGGTTGTCAAGACATGGAATGATCTTTGGGGCAAATGAAGGTCATTACTGATATGCAGTATAATAACAATCAGACGGCATCTACGAGAGAAGGGTTTAGGAACCAAAAAAAACATTGTCTCCTTCAACGCTATAAAACTGCCCGTTTGGAAATTGCACAAGAGCACCAAAAAAGGTCACTGACCGCTTATCTACTGACTAAACCTTGAGGATATCTGGAATACATATCTTTTTAAAGCCTTTTGACCACAACCCACAGGGGGCATCCATCATCTATCATCATTTTGGGAATTGGGAGGGGTTTGCTGGAGCCTATTCCAGCTGACTTTGGGCAAGAGACAGGGTACACTCTGGACTGGTCGCCAGCCAATTGCAGGACACGTATAGACCATTCATACCTATAGAGAATTTAGCCTCGCTGATTAACCCAACATGCATGGCATGTTTTGGAAAGTGGCAAGAAACCAGAGTAACCGAGAAAACCCACACAATGACGTATGACTTTGGGGTCCCAAACGAACACATCACATACACAACACATAATTCAGTGGAAAGTCTAAAGCAGGGGTCTCAAACACGCGGCCCGCGGGCCAAGTGTGGCCCGCAGGACACTAGTTTGAGGCCCCCGCCTTGATATGAAAGTTTAATGTTAGTGCGGCCTGCGCAAGTTTGATATGGATGCTGTATGGTATCATGTACCCAGAAAAAATTATTACGTTTGATTAATGTTCATGTTAAAGGTTAAATAACTGTTAATAGTTATCCTCCCTATCCGTGTGGAAGTGGTAAGTTTTTGGCTATTTAAGTTTAAAGGAAATAACTTGAAGGCTACCGTTTAGGTCGCTAGCTCTCTAGTTTGCGAGTTAGCGTGTGTCTCAAGACCCTGCAGTTGCGCAATATGTTGTAAATAAAAAGAGTATAAATGTGACTATAGTCGTGTTTTGTCATGTCTACAGGGCTCTAATAATGCTTTGTTCATTTTAATCTGAATAAAATTATTTGTCTACCCACCAACTATATATGGTTTCTTAAGTTTTTATTATTTGCCGTTTTATTATTAGTAGTATTTTCATTTACTACTGATTGATTTTCTTTATTCTTGATTTGTTTATTTATTTTCATCTTATTTTGTGCAGAAAAATAAAAATTAAGATATTTGTGAACAGTGGAATGTTTTATCAGAGCTTTTATTGTAGAAAATCGGAACCAAAGCACTGAAAAAGTTTGTATATTTTTCTGTTTTTAATAAATGCGTTTTTTTGGTTTTTTTTTGAAAACCTGATGCGGCCCAGCATTGCCCAGACCCTAGCCCCAGTGGCCCCCAGGTAAATTGAGTTTGAGACCCCTGGTCTAAAGTCAAACCTCTGATTTGTTCGAATTTTGAATAACATTTTCAACAATGAAAATAAAATTAATCTGTTCCCAAGTCAAGCTGTCTCTATCCTCGAAGCCTCTGAACTCATTTTAATTGCGTTCAAGGGCTAAGAGGCACGTGTGAATCTTAAAGCGTTAAACTGGAGTGATACAACGCATTTAAACATACCAGCTATTAATTCAAATAATTTTGCCCCTCAGTGGTTCTTCCCGTCTGAATGAATCATTTACGTTATTCATCGTGCCCGCCTCCTACACTGCTAATTCACTGAGGTCAAAATGAGGCCCCACCGACCTCCGATTTTGAACACACGTTTATGTGCACATCCGCATTTATATACATGCAAAAGCACTCTGCGCGGGAGGCGTGTCAAGAGGTCAAATCACTCCCTGCTGCTTTTTTGAAACTGGCTCAGCGTGACTGCAGCAGCTAATCCCGCACACGCTCTGATCCTCACGTTCTCCGTGTGTGTGTCGGGGGAAAGCGGCGGTCAGACGGGTCATTCATTACCTTTCGTCTCTCTCGCTCCGGGTTGAACGTTCCCAGCCACGACTGCATCTGTGCAGGAAGGACACAAAATGGAAAGGGGAGGATTTTAGTTGGACGTCCCCCAAAAAAATTGTACAACAGTCACGTGACACTGGTGGACTACCAAATTTCCAAACAATTTATCTTTTAAGCGTAGGTTCCCAATGAGGGGTACATCAACTGTAGTGGGGGTACGTGAATAAATGCACCAAACATGGTCTCTTCTATTGTGGAGTTGCATCATCATCCCTTTGTGCCTTTTGCGCCCAAATATGTAAAATACGTCTTTGGGAGCAGGCGGTCGAGTTAACATATTCACTGAAAATCTCAGGTATATTCATATCAAACTAAAGTCTGAGTCAAGTTCCGAGTCATTGATGTTAAAGTCCAAGTTGAGTTTCAACTTTTGGGTGATACTGTCAAGTCGATTTGATGACTTGAGTCTGACACAAGTCCAAATCGCGTGACTGGAGTCCACATCTCTGCTCTAGGGAATAAATTAATACAATTTCATGGTACAAACACTACAGTTTCAATTTCTTTTGATAGTTTTAAGGCCAGCAAAGAAGGCCTTGCTGGCCCAAGCAGCACAACACTGCAGGTTCAACAATAGACCAGTTAACTGTACTGTACTTTCTAATATCGCATTAAGCTCCAAGTCTGATTATATGGTTATCGTCCTACATTTCCACTTTTCCATCACATGAAAGCCAAAGAAAAAGCAAAACACACTCCAATTTATATTATATTGATTGACTTCCGGGCGGCACGGCGGACTAGTGGTTAGCGCGCAGACCTCACAGCTAGGAGACCAGGGTTCAATTCCACCCTCAGGCATCTCTGTGTGGAGTTTGCATGTTCTCCCCGTGCATGCGTGGGTTTTCTCCGGGTACTCACATTTCAAAAACATGCTAGGTTAATTGGTGACTCCAACTTGTCCATAGGTATGAATGTGAGTGTGAATGGTTGTTTGTCTATATGTGCCCTGTGATTGGCTGGCGTACCAGGGTGTACCCCGCCTCTTGCCCAAAGACAGCTGGGATAGGCTCCAGCACGTCCGCGACCCTCGTGAGGAAAAAGCGGTAGAAAATGAATGAATGAATGATTGACTTCCGGGGCATCCAGTGTGACAAACTGAGACAAAAATAATATTGCTTGTTCATGCAAAAATCCCTCATCCATTCATGAAAAAGCCAACAATTGTGCATCAGAGTATGGAAAAAGATGACGGGAGCGCTTCCCCACCCTGCCGGCATCTCGACTCAAAAGTGTGAAATGATCAGCAGCCGTGCGCACGACATGACACGAGGAAAAAAGGGAGAACATCTTTGAAGAAAAAAGAGAGACGGAGGGGGGAGCAAGAAATTGAAGCAAACATGGCAGACAACTTGAGATCCTCCGGAGAGAATATGGGAATTCTTTTCCTTTTGTCTCCTCTCGGGGAAATACGGGGGTGGGGAAATGGGGGGGTGGGGAAGGGGAGGGGGGCTGTCAATATGCAAGTGCATGCCCAAACACATGAGTGGTGAGCTGGAGGAAGGGATGCTGGTGCTGGTGAAGGAGGAAGCAAGAAGTTTTATGTAACACAAGACATCAGAGACATGTCCCCGATGGGGTTCGGGGCGAGGGGCACTGACACACATGCACACACACACACACACACACACACACACACACACAAAAGAGGCAACAAATGACGCGCACAGCTATTCATTTCAGCTATTTATTAAACACAGGTTGCCATGGTTTCTAACCGTCACTGCAAACGCGTGTGACCGCGGTGTGTTTACGCACGGGGCCAAGCGCTGCTATCCATCAGAATCAACAAACGCCACCATCGTTGAGTCACCAACGCGCCTGCCTGACCTTTGCTGCAATTTCTCTTAAGCCATGACACGGCGAGGCGAGCACATCAGCAGATTAAGTGTCGAGATGTGATGGAGGGGAGGAAACGGGCACGGACAAATCACGTCCGTAAACACTTCACTGCACTATTGGACCACCATGCCAGGCCTGATAATGGCTGCCTTGCTGATTTTCCAGCAATAAAAAGGGAAATAAATTAGTGGTACATTTGCAACAACCTGGTGAAAAACTTTTTGGGAACATTTGTTGTTCATGAGGACCACCAAAAACAACTGAAAACCTGCTGTAGTATGCATGCCACCCCAAAAGGTGGCAGTCTTGCTTTGTTAGTCGTTATCCAACAAATAATCGTGGAAGACCCGAACTCTGCGCTAATTTTGCGATTATGTAATAGGAAAAGGTTTAGATACTATTATACTAGTGAGACTTGACAAGCCGACTGGGCTAATTTAAAGCAGACTGTTCATTCATTCATTCATTTTCTAACGCGGGGGTGTTGGAGCCTATCCCAGCTGTCTTCCCAGCTGTCAATCACAGGGCACATAAAGACAAACAACCATTCACACTCACATTCATACCTATGGACAATGTGGAGTCACCAATTAACCTAGCGTGTTTTTGGAATGTGGGAGGAAACCGGAGTACCCGGAGAAAACCCACGCATGCACGGGGAGAGCATGCAAACACCACACAGAGATGGCCGAGGGTGGAATTGAACGCGGGTCTCGAAGCTGTGAGGCCAGCACACTAACCACTTGTGCCATGCAGCCCTAGTGCAGACTACTTTAAAAAAAAAAAAAAAAACCTAAAAAATTTGTTGGCCATGTTATATTTTATGGGCGGCACGGCGGAAGAGTGGTTAGCGCGCAGGCCTCACAGTTAGGAGACCAGGGTTCAATTCCACCCTTGGCCATCTCTGTGTGGAGTTTGCATGTTCTCCCCGTGCATGCGTGGGTTTTCCCCGGGTACTCCGGTTTCCTCCCACATTCCAAAAACATGCTAGGTTAATTAGCGACTCCAAATTGTCCATAGGTATGAATGTGAGTGTGAATGGTTGTTTGTCTATATGTGCCCTGTGATTGGCTGGCGACCAGTCCAGGGTGTACCCCGCCTCTCGCCCGAGGACAGCTGGGATAGGCTCCAGCACCCCCGCAACCCCTCGTGAGGAAAAGCGGTCTTTGAAAATGGAGAATGGATCTCTAGGGAAGTACGTTGCATTCAAAACAATGGCGGAATACGTAGTATTCCCAAGCCAATACTCCCGCTTTTACTGGACTTTTCTTGTCGAAATGTATCCCAAGTAAGATAGTAAATAGTATTGGCAGTATAGAAAATGGCCAGACATGGACGCATGTTTGACTTCCATCAATTGTAGTGCAAAGTAGAGGTTAAATTCATGCCAAACAACAATCTCAAAAGGCTTGTAGTTTGGAGATGGCTAAGGAATCCTAAATTACAATCAATTTAGCTCTCCTGCTGCACACAGCCCTTCAATGTTTATTTCTTTAAAGCCACGACCCGCCGTGACGCATGCTTGGAAGACTAATGAGCTACGCTGTAATTATCGCCCGCAATCTCGCTGCCTCGGCCTGTCGAAAACACGCCGCCTTCCTTCCTCCCTCACTCGCTCGCTCGCTCACTCCTCGCCGTCGTTTCTCCGCCGAGCGAGGCGCCACCTACCTACCCCCGCTTTCAAAGCTTTTGGAGATTCTTTCAAGTGAGACAGCCTGCAGCGGAGAGGGAGATAAAGGCGCAGCTCTTCATAAATGTGATAGAGGATGCAAAACGGCGGAGTGAAGGGCGAGACAGGTGGAGCGAGACGGGAGAAGAGCGGAGGAAAAAAAAATGATTCGCGTATAGCGAGACGGGAGGGGGGTAAGACAGGTGGATACTGAGAGATGATGGCGTTTTTTTTGTCATGCCAAGTGGCTATATTCAGATATTAGGACAGGGTGCTAGCTTCCTGCAAAATCTATCAAGTGTCAACATTAAAGATGGCTGCTTAATACAAGTCCTTCATTAAAAGAAGCACACTAAAACATATCCTAAACTCCAGGTAGCTACCAGGCCTTCTCTGCTTGTGCGTGGTGTTGTCATATCGGGGGAATGTCAGCTATGCAGACCTCGCGGAATGCCGCCTCCGGGCTTCTCGACTGCACCCTCGCAGTGGAAAAGCACACAAAATTTATGCGAGCCAAAAGGGACGTCCATCCACTGGAAACAGGCCGTTTTTGTCCAAAGAGCAGATGTATTTTTGTTTATCGAAAAAAGGCAATCGACAAAATGTCACATTAGTAGTCGTGAGTAAGTGAACAATGGTCAGGAATAAAAGGGGTTTGGATTGTGTAGAAATCTAAAGGGTTATGATCCAAATGTTCTGGAAGACATGCTAGCATCGTGTAACAAATGGTCACTGACTTATAGGTAATTACTTGCCAAGTCCCCTGAAAAGATGTTGTGCTTGTGGCGGCTGTGTTTTTCAACCAATTAAAAAATATATATATTTACTTGTCAAACCCCAAAATCAGTGTAAAGTTCGTGTTCATTCGGCTTCACACAAGCCACCGTGCAAAACCACAGTGACATCCAAAATCAGTGTGATGTTCATTCATTCATTCATTTTCTACCGCTTTTCCAGGGGTACACCCTGGACTGGTCGCCAGCCAATCACAGGGCACATATAGACAAACAACCATTCACACCTATGGACAATTTGGAGTCGTTAATTAACCTAGCATGTTTTTGGAATGTGGGAGGAAACCGGAGTACCCGGAGAAAACCCACTCATGCACAGGGAGAACATGCAAACTCCACACAGAGATAGCCGAGGGTGGATTTGAACCCTGGTCTCCTAGCTGTGAGGTCTGCGCGCTAACCACTCGACCGCCGTGCTCAGTGTGATGTATGAAGGCAAAAAGAAAAACAAACGTAAGATTTTCATGGGGGATTTGCCCAACTGTGTTGCTTCACTTTGCGATGATGAACAATGTGTTTAATGTGCTCGCGTACGCCACTGTGATTGATGGATCAGTTTTATGTTATACTATCTGAGCCAAAGGAAAACCAACAAGTTCAGTGCACAATACTTGTATTGCCCAGAAAAGAGTTCTTACTGGTTTTTGATGTGCTAACTTCAGCGCTTCGGCGACAAAAGAACATAGCAGTGTTCACACTTGGCGTTCACAAGCGGCACTTGGGACTAATCTCAAATATAGGGAAATGCGTCTGTTCAAGGCTGTTAAAAAGCAACTTTTTTGTTACACATCAGTCATTTGATCTGCCACAATTATGTGATGCATTTAAATTAAAATACCAAAATCTGAGGGCTTTTATCAGCATTTTCTTGAGGTGAGATTAATTAGATCAATTAATTACAGATCATAATCAATTAATCTCTCCATTTTTTAATTACTTGACAGCATAAGAAAACACGCAGGGAAGCTACAAAAACAGAACTGAATTTGAAGCAGTGCAGCCAAATTTAAACCACATCCACTAGACAGATGGGTAATGCAACATTTTTAGCTTTTTTCATGTGTAGGCGGCACATGGTGGACAACTTTGGCAATCTGCCGTGAAACGCAAAACTGTAAGAAGTCCGCTCCCATATTTCAGAGTTGGAACAGATGATTTTCCTTCAGTAGTCGCAGTGCAAAACTGTGGTGAGACCAGCAATGCTGTTTGGTCTAAAGACCGTGCCACAGAGGAAAAGACAGGAAGCAGAACTAGAGGTAGCAGAGATGATGATCCTGAGGTTTTCATTGGGAGTGACCAGGATGGATAGGATCAGAGGGACATTACATGTTAGAGACCTTGAAGATAAAGTCAGAGAGGCCAGACTGAGATGGTTGGGACATGTCCAGAGGAGACATAGTGAATATATTGGTAGAAGGATGCTGCGTTTAGACCTGCCAGGTAGGAGGCGTAGAAGAAGACCAAAAGAGGAGGTTTATGGATGTAGTAAAGGAGCACATGTGGGGAGTTGGTGTGAGAGAGACAGATGCTGAAGACAGGGTTGGATGGAGGAGATTGATTTGCTGTGGCGACCCCTGAAGGGAAGAGCCGAAAAAGAGAGAGAAGAAGTCACAGTGCCACGTAGTGGATGAGAGGAAATACAATGTCCTTCAAACTGTACTCTAGGGTGTATTAATTGCTGCTTGCGGCTTTAATTTAGATTGGAAAAAAAAAATTTCCATTCAAGAAGCGCACAAAACCAAGGTTGCAGAAATGAAATGGAATGCAGCAGACTTTGGACAAACACAATGATCTGGGGGAAAGGTTCATTGCCAAGATCTGCAAAGGCTGCAGCTTCGACAGACAAAGCGTCGGATGTTAAAAGCCTTCAGGGCAGGTCAGACAAACCTGTTGGAAGAAGGCAACAAAGGCAAATTATCCAAAATGCCAAGTATTTATAGACAGACTTCCGGACTTTGACCATGGCAAAGTCAGAGTGTTATGAGTGCTCCTGTTTTTCCACTCGGCGAACTCCCTTACTTATTGTCAACGTTTCACTGTTGATTTGATGCTGCTTAAAAAGGTCACAAACCATATGGATGTAGCCTAATGACCGTGCACTCACGCGGTTATTGGCCACGCAGATGATCCTGGCGTAGCAGCAGATCATCAGCAGGATGAGCGTGAACAGCGGCACGTACCATCTGCGAGGTAACAAAATCAGAAAAGACAATGTGAACAAAGCATTTGAAACACATACTGTGATACATAAAGCTTGAGCCGCATGTCTTAATGCGGTTTATTAATGCACAGCATGCATTTGTTTTCGGCATCATGTTTTGTTTGTGTCCGCAGGACCCTCAACTGAAACTTTGTACCTTTTTTGGTGCCAAGAAAGTGAAACATGCTTGTTCAGTCAAAGCTTTTCAAAAAAATCCAGAAGAAAAACAAAGTGTTCTTAACTGTCTTTTGCCACTTTGTGTCATTTTGAGTTATTTTGATCAATTTAGCCAATTAATTACATTAAAAAATTCACTTTAACTTGGCTAGGATCCAACAAATTTTAGGCTGGTGCTTTACAAGGCTTGACTGAAAAATTCAAGCGCTTTTCAAAAAACCTTTTGAATGCAACGTGACAAATGACGCACTGTCAAGAAATTCAAGCACCCTGCAAAGCGCTCCTTCTGACCACTCACACTTCACTTTTCTAAATTCAGATAGGCGAGAGTCGTGGGTTAATTAAGCTTGCTGACGTGCGACTCCATAGTTCCAGCGAGCCGAGGCGAGGCGAGTGTCTAAGACAAAAGGTTGCAAAAGTCAGTCACATCAACGGAAAATGCAAGGCCTTCCTGTGCGATGAGGTGCCTGACAATCAAGGGTAGGGTGCTGTGGCGAGGAACATGTCAGGTATTCCTGACCAGATGAAAGAAAGAGAGACGCGCGAGAGAAGCGTGGCGAGGGGAACAGGAAGGGAAAGGGGGGGGAGGGGAAAGAGAAGGGAAGGGAGAGGGAGGTTGGCGGCAGCGGTGATGGCTTTGTTGGAATGGCAGCTTTGTGTTATGCAACCTCTCGGGAGGTGATGTAAGCCCAGAGGTGTTTCAACCTCTCCCTGTAATCACAAAACGGAGGCCTTTGTCTTGCTTTGATAGGCAGGTCTGCGGACGCTGCTCGTTTGTTCTGTAAAAGCAAAGAGTAGCCCCCCCCCCAAAAAATACTGCTTCCCTAATGAGCCTTGCCTAATGCCGCAGATTATGAACAAAAATAAAATTGCAATCACGGTGAAAGAAATTCAACATATAGTGATATCTCTATTATCGACGCCATTTTTGTTTTGGGAAATGTTTAGATTTCGACAAAATTATAGCAATGCAGAAGCACTACTATGTTTCTGGTTACGTCACGTAACTTCCTGTGTATTTTCTTCTTGTCGTCTTACATTAGTCTTCTCTTGTTAAGACACAAAAACCTATAGAAAAATAAGCAAAATGAGCATAGCTACACCACTGATGGCCATAAGGGATACGTGAGGTCATCCATGACGCAAAAAATTAACTATTGTTACCCCCTTTCACCGCCTTTTTCCCCAAGTATCGCTCTTCAAATTATAGCATATATAGCAATCCCTTTATAAAATCACTTAGCATATTGTTATTAATTTAGCTATCCAGCATTATGGTCATGTTTTGCTTACATATGAGACTGACAAGATAATAATCGGTGAAATGGGTGGTTACCTGTGGTGATATATTTTTGTTAAATATAATCAATAATTACTGTCATTAATTATTAAATGGGCGGCACGGCGGTCGAGTGGTTTGCGCGCAGACCTCACAGCTAGGAGACCAGGGTTCAAATCCACCCTCGGCCATCTCTGTGTGGAGTTTGCATGTTCTCCCCGTGCATGCGTGGGTTTTCCCCGGGTACTCCGGTTTCCTCCCACATTCCAAAAACATGCTAGGTTAATTGGAAACTCCAAATTGTCCATAGGTATGAATGTGAGTGTGAATGGTTGTTTGTCTATATGTGCCCTGTGATTGGCTGGCGACCAGTCCAGGGTGTACCCTGCCTCTCGCCTCTAGCCTGCTGGGATAGGCTCCAGCACCCCCGCGACCCTCGTGAGGAAAAGCGGTAGAAAATGAATGAATGATTAATTCCATCTCATAACCTATTTTGAAATGATTCACCCGCCAAAGGCGAAAAAGTTGGCGGCGACACGATTTTGCCACATCTAATAGATCTAAAAGATAAGCGCTCATGACCAAAAACTGCCTCTTGAAGCAACAACTACAAAGCTAAATCTAATTCTAGTAGCATTAAAATGGAAAAGCGCTTTTCACCAAACAAAACCGAGGGAAGCTGGGATTATCGGCGCTAGTTTCACAGCAGGAAACGTGCCGCAGAGAAGCCACACTGTTTTTATACGCGTTCCCCTCAAGTCTGCTCGGAAATGTCAATAAACAAAGAAGAGCCTCTTTGAACGTGTGTGTGCGAACGTGCACATGGGTTCAATAATGGCAAGGGACAATGATGAAAGAATTTCAAGGGGGGGGGGGGCGGGAGGAGGGAGACCTGCACGAGCGTCACCCCGTGTGATTTAATAACCCGTTCTCCGGAATAAACAGCGTCCAATTACGCCTGCGCGCGTCCTGTTAATGATGGAGGGACGGGGTGGGCGGATGGCGGGAGAGGGGAATGGGAGGGAGTGGGGGGGGGGGGGGTAGAGGGGGTGGCATTTTTAACGATAGCGAGCGGAGGGGGATGAGGCGGCAGCGAGGAGGAGAGAATGACGGGCGGCAGCTACAAAGTGCTCTAATTAGCATGATAATGATCTGCCATTAGAGTCCTGCTCTACAGCTGAGCGCTACCCAGAGTCGGAGCGAGAGCAAGAGCGAGATGGGAAGGGAAACGAAGGCAAATAGAGGCGAGGAGAAAAGAGGATTCGGAACAAGGCAGGGGATGACAAAGATGAGGAATAAAGGTGAAGGGGGACTAGAGAATTGTATGGGTTGGGAACAGAAAGAAGAGAAATTAGAAAGAGGGACAAGGTGATTAAAAATAGAGAGAGAGAACCTGGCAGATACAGGAGATGAATGTCTAAAAAGACGGCGTTGGCAGGAAAGACTACGCCGCTTGGAACTTGGAAAAAAGATCTTCAGAGGCACGCACAGATTGAATCCCCCCCCCTCCCCGATCACCACCACCACCACCCTGTGAAGTGAAGGACGCTGCTTGGATGAAAGAAGCCTTAATGGAAGCGCTCAGCGGAAGATGAGAGTGCAGCAGGGACCTGTCGTTTCTGGTTAGAGCTCCACCGCGGTGACTCAACTTTGACCTGCCGGATCCTGCCTGCACCGACAAAAAGATCACGACCTACCTGTTCAACCACTTGCCGGAAAAAACTAAGAAGCTAAAAAAAAACTGTCGCTAGTGCAAAGGTTGGCTGCTATATAAATATAATTCCTTATCCAATGACGTTTAGAACGGCACTAACTAATCAAGCCAATACTAAAACAAATTTCGGAATTTGAGGACCGATAGTGGCAGTAAACAACACTCCACTTTTTGTGTTGTTATCATTCTGCAGGGTAAACTTTTGGTGAAGCCTTGGTGGAGCAACAGGAGTAATGACTCTTTTGATGGAGTTACTTTGCATGGCGTCGCAAACAGAAGGAGTGACAATTCCGGCGACCAATCTACGGACTCCAAACCGCTACAGATGGCAACAAACTTAAGGGTACTTTTAGATCGAAACGTGGCTTTCAGGTGTTTATTGCCATTGTTGCGGAGGAGTCAACAAAGTGCATTTGCGTCTACTGTCTCTAAACCGCTACTTAAACTTACAGGGTCAATGAATGTTTCATGTTCACAGATAAACGCCTCGCCCATCGTGGTCATTAGCATTCATTCGAGAACACACTTTTCTCATCTCGTAGCACGGCGGGTTCGATGAAAAAGGCGATGAGATCGGTGACTCAGCACAACTCGGGCATACGCTGAGTCAACCCTTGAAAGTCCTCCTTCGTCTCACGAGAGGCCTCATTCCCGCCCATTCCCGCCTCAGCAGCCATTCGCGTCTGCGCGCTTTCAGAATGATGAAGACACACTGCGCGGCGTGGGCTACGAGACGAGGGCCATCCATTTCCCTTACGCTCATCTCCATCCCGCTACGCTCCCCCTCCCTCTCCGCTGAGTTACGCCCGGTCGCTCTTGCGCCTTTCCATCTTTCTAATTTTCACCTTTAATGCGGCAACCTTTTGCCCCCGCTTTCCCCTTCCACCTCCCGCTGTCTCGCTGGCTGGTGAGCGACGGCGTGTTTTTTAACATGTGCGCAGCTTCCTCGTTGACGGGCGCTGCCTTGGCCTCTAATCTCTCATCTGGTTTGATGTAATTAGAGCTAATGATGATTCCCTGATCCTCTGAGCGGCTCGTCCCCCTGGGCCACAACAGCGAGGAAAACTAGAAAGAGCCGGGGAGCAGAAGAGCGCTGATAAAAGAAACACAGGCTCATTTAGCACAGCGGATAGCATGTTGTGTGTGCGCCTGCCTGCCTGCCTGCTTGCCTGCGTGCGTGTGTGCGCGCTTATTTGTTTAGAAAGATTGATTCCCTGCTGATGCCGCGAGCGGCAACGCAATTACCTTGGCTCGCAGCAAAGCGCTGTCGTGTGTGTGTGTGTGTGTGTGTTTAAGTGTCTTGCACAGGGGCGGGGGGGGATTGGCAGACTTAGGACCGGTTGCAGAAAGCGGCAGACAGGAATAATCCTTCATAGCCGTCCTGAACACTTAAATACACAAAAGTAGCGACTCCTGTAAATCTGACAAGCGCACACACACACTAAAAAACACACTTTTTAGCCGAGGGTTGGAGGGGGGGGGGGGATAACCCGCAGGCTCCCCTGATACGCAACCCTTCACATTTCCAACCCTCCACCAGGCTTTGATGGCGGCGCTGAAAGGGTCTACTTACATCCCAAATCTCCAGGCTACGTGATCGTCTGTGATCCAGCTGGAGGAAGAGAGAGAGAGAGAGAGATGAGGGGGGGGGGGTACAAAAGAGAGAGAGGCTTCTGACTGCGGAGGGGGAAAAAAACGGCGCGCAGCTGTGGCTATTAATAAGCCAAGAGTGGAAAAGAGAGCGGCGAGCCTGGGAGATTAAGCCTCCGTTCCAATTTTCATTCCACGTCCGGCTCTCCTTGGCCCCCGTCGTCTTTTCCCTCGGCCCCTTAACGACTCTCCAAACAAACAATGATGCCTCTCCTGCTCGCCCCAGAGAGAGAGCCCAAAGAGCAGGCGCTTCCAAATGTTTAAAGATGAGCTGATAATTGCCTGCTTTTAGTTTTTAAAAATATATATATATTATGGAGGGAAAAGGAGCCTGCCGGGAGCTGGAAGGGGGCCAAAACTGCATCTCTACTTGATGTGCCGCCTGACAAAGCAAAACAACTCACCACCAGGGCCCTGCAGGGCCATAGGAACCTTTGAGCAGAGGCAGGGAGGCCATGACCAAGGGCACCCCCCACGCCGTCAGATGGTAGATGCTGATAAAAGCACAAAAAAAAGGGAGACAAGTGTTTCATTGTGGAAGATAACAAGAAGGAGTATTTTCGGAACTAGATTCGACAAAACTTTGCATTTTTACCACCTTTTTCAATGCTGTGTGTTCATTCGCTGAATTATGAAAACTGTTCTGAACCCATTTCGACAAAATTGAGATTTACTACTTTCGCCAATGCATTTACTATATTGAAACTTTGATGAAACTCAAAATTTTGTAATTTTACCAGATTTTGTTTATCATGCAAGATTCAGTCATTCATTTTCTACTGCTTATCCTCACAAGGGTCACAGGCGTCCTGGAGCCTATCCCAGCTGTCTTTGGGCAAGAGGCGGGGTACACCCTGGACTGGTCGCCAGCCAACCACAGGGCACATATAGACCAGTGATCTCAAACTCAATTTACTTGGGGGCCACTGGAGCTAGGGTCTGGGCAAGGCTGGGCCGCATCAGGTTTTCCAAAAAAAAACAAAAAAAACGCATTTATTAAAAACAGAAAAATGAATAAACTTCGCTTTGGTTTCGATTTTCTACAAGAAAAGCTCTGATAAAACATTCCACTGTTCTCAAATATCTTACTTTTTATTTTTCTACACAAACAATGAAAAATAAAATAAATAAATAAATATAATAATAACAATAAAACGGCAAATAATAAAAACTTAAGAAACCACATATAGTTGGTAGGTAGACAAATTATTTTTTTCAGATTAAAATGAACAAAGCATTATTAGAGCCCTGTAGACATGACAAAACACGACTATAGTCACATTTATACTCTTTTTATTTACAACATATTGCGCAACTGCAGGGTCTTGAGACACATGCTAACTCGCAAACTAGAGAGCTAGCGACCTAAATGGTAGCCTTCAAGTTATTTCCTTTAAACTTAAATAGCCAAAAACTTACCACTTCCACACGGATAGAGAGGTTAACTATTAACAGTTATTTAACCTTTAACATGAACATTAATCAAACGTAATAATTTTTTCTGGGTACATGATACCATACAGCATCCATATCAAACTTGCGCGGGCTGCACTAACATTAAACTTTCATATGAAGGCGGGGGCCTCAAACTAGTGTCCAGCGGGCCACATTTGGCCCGCGGGCCGCGTGTTCACACTCACATTCATACCTATGGACAATTTGGAGTCGCCAATTAACCTAGCATGTTTTTGGAATGCGGGAGGAAACCAGAGTACATGCACGGGGAGAACATGCAAACTCCACACAGAGATGCCCAAGGGGGGAATCGAATTTCCAAGAAACTGTGAATTTGCATTGCTGTTTTAATTAGTTGTGTTATGCACAATATTTTCAACAAAACTGAGCATTATTAGCTCAGTCAATGTGTTTACTAAGCTTTTCATTTGTTGGTGAGCAAGATTACACAAGATTTTCACAATTGATTTCCAAGAAACTATGAGTGAGGTTCTTTGATGTTTGTTCAGCCTAATCATGCTAAATTTCAAAAGTTTAAAAAAAAAAACATAACTCCGCTATTATCTCCACCACTGCATTTTTCTTGTATTAGAGCTTGTTTTGAGAAAACCTCTTCAGTTCCGGACAATTTTGACTAATCTTTCAAGGCATACTGAATACTTTATATATACTACTTTCTAATACTACTATCATGGAACCTACCAAAAGAAAGATTAGACTCCTGTTTTTCATCAGGAAAAAATATATACCCTTTTCCGTTCTTTCCGCAGTAGAACATGGGTAGGTTTCAGGAAAATATCAGTTCCTGACTAGAGAAAGGGAGGAAAAACAGCTTTTTGTGACACATTTAAAGCATAACTTTCAATTTGACACAAATATTTTTTGTTTTAGGGATGGCTCCAATATCGAAACAACTATACCACAACATAAAAACTAAAAAGTTTGCTTTTTTTCTTTTACATCAAAATAATGTATTTACAAATATGACACTTAACTACTTACAATTTTGACATTTGGAACTGAATTATGTGTGTGTGCCTGAGTGCAGTATTACCTCCACCAATTGTGTTGCATAGTAAAGAGAGTGAACGATGTTGTGTCTCATTGCAACTGGTTCCTATTTCTCAGTTAGGTTCTCATAGCTCTTCCTACACAAAACTTTCTGTCCATGTGAAGGAAGATCAGATGAAGATTGACAAAATGGACCAAATTTCGGCAATTTGATACCAATCCCAGGTAGGACCGTCCGACTCTGGCAAGTGCCATTCTAGTTAAATCAATTACACACTTCCTTCCTTTGTTCGTGTCTCTGTGATTGTGCTGGGGCCGTTTCTCACATGCAGGAGAGGCCAGAACAAGGCAATATAAAGCCTAATTACCCCCACTGCAGTGCAAAGGTTGATTTTTAAGATGGGAGAAACACAAACAGGATCTCAGTTTTCCCTCAGCAGGTGTTTGCCATAATTAAATTTGAGAGCTCAGCTGGGTAAATGGTGAGGGAAGAATTTACGTTTATTTTTTTTTTTTGCATTAATCAGCTTACCTTCATAGGAACATCTGAAGAAAGCTCAAGGGGCTAAAACAGCTTATCATTCAAAAATTTGGGAGGATCATTGGCTTTGAAGAACCATGTGTGTGCGTGTGTGTGTGTTTTAGACATGAAGATGGTATGTCTTTTAGGGCTGGCCATCAATACTTTATAGAGCGAACAGCATTGCCCGCTCAATAGAGTGGAAGTCCTACCATGACTTCTTCCGAACGTGGTCAATCGAGCAGAGGTGACAGGGCTACCGCACATTCTTGGTGCCCCCCCCCACACACCGATGGACACACACACACACACACACACACACAGGCTCTCTCTCGTTCTCTCTCTTTTTCCATTTCACTGCATTTCCCGCCTCTGCAGCTGTCTGATGGACACCAGTGTGAATATGTGGGAGGCAATGTGTGGCTGGCTTCTGGTTTAAATAGAAAAAGGCTGGTGAGATTCGGATCCAGCGAGCCCAGAAAGAGCGCGCATGCTTCAATCAAACTCAAGAGGGAGCGTGAGAAGAAGAGGGGAAATCAGGCATGAGAGAGAGAGAGGAAGTCAGGTTCCGACAATCATATCGTATTGTATCGGAAATGGAGTGAATCGTATTGCAAAGAAAAAAAAAACGGAGGGAATCCGATGATACTGCATCGGAATTGTATCGTACTGTATCGGAATTGAATGTGAATGGTTGTTTGTCTATATGTGCCCTGTGATTGGCTGGCGACCAGTCCAGGGTGTACCCCGCCTCTCGCCCAAAAACAGCTGGGATAGGCTCCAGCACCCCCGCAACCCTCGTGAGGAAAAGTGGTAGAAAATGAATGAATGAATGAATTTGAGTAACTGGCATTACGTCATAATGAGTGAATCGTGTCAAGTTGCCATGTGTGAAAGTGTGTGAATAATATTCTACAGTGTCGGAATCGGAGGGAATCGTATCATATCATGCCGTAATTGGACTGAAACGTGTCGTATGACATCGGAATTGTATTACATCGTATTGTACATTAAGAAAACACGTGGCCTCACCCAGTGCATTGACAACACAAGATGAGCGTATTGCGCATTAAAATGTGCATTGTATGCTAACGGTGGCTAAATTCTGTGTAAATTTCCGATGTTTACAGAGGTTTCACTGTGTATGTATGAAATTCTACGCATCGTGCATGTACTATATATGAATATGGATGGCAATGAGGTGCACATCCCAATTTTCATCCATTTTCATGAGACGGCGTCCCGTCGTGTAAAAGTTATAGCCTAAAGGGAAGAGGAAGTCAGGGGAAGGAAAGAACACGCTCTCCAGTAGGAGGAGAGAAACAAATGGTGAAATCAGCGCCGCCGTTCCCTTGTGTGACGACTGGCGGAGGAGAGGCGGAAGAAAGGGGATGGGGGGGGAGCGCCTTGTCAGGAAATCAATGTCGAGAGCTCGCCGACACACCGGCTGCAGCGCACGCACACACACACACACACACACACACACACCGCTCGCTCGCAGCGCAGCAAGAGGGAGCTGACGAGGTCCAGAGCGCGGCGCAACATGGGCTTAATGAGGCACAGCAGGGCCACGCCGCGTTCCCTATTACACACACCTGCATGCGCATCTGCGGGCACACGCACGCACACGCACACACACACACACACACACACACACACACACACAGGCTCGCCGAGAAACCCCCTGGTTCCATCTTAACCCACCCCCCACTCAGCCTTCCTCCTCCTCCTGCTGCTGACATCTCCCTGCCCTCAGCCTGAATCCGCCCTTCAAACATGCATTAGCATACATGCGCACGCTGCTACCCCCCCCCACGCTACCCCCCACCACCGCTCCTCTTGCATGCACTTCAATCAGTCTTGGCTCATCCCGACTCGGTTCTCTCTCTCTCTCCTCTGGCAATTTGTTCATTCATAAACCATCACAATGAGCCATCAGTGTGTGTGTGTGTGTGTGTGTGTGCACGAGAGGGGGGCGGGTGGGAGTTTTGCTTAGAGAGGCCTGAAGGGTAATTGTGCATGCGTGCAAAGCCACATCCTCACCCTACTAAACACATACAGCTTACGTATGTGCAGTCAATTCACCAAAAGCCCCTCGACGCTAACCGATTAACGGGGTTCGGTTTTGTTTTTTTCTAAACAAAAGCCACACCCCCCAACCCCCCCTTCTCCTTCCATTTGAGTCCTTGATAAGGATCGGCACAGAGCCCATTCTAGACCTCCAAGCAGGCATCGCCCCTGCGCTCATAAACCCGTCTCTTGCTGAGTTATACCGCCATTATATCCTCCGGCTTATTGCTAATCAATGCATGGGAACTCCCAGGGGGGGAGGGTGGAACCCAGCCTAACACCCACCGCCCTCCCTCCCACACAAGACAAGTGTGCACACCTAAGCACATCCACAGAACGCGAGCAAGAACAATCGACTTGGCCGGGCGACCACGAGTGGCTGCTAATTTGTTAAAGCCGCTTGTTCTTCCACCCACGGCGTGCATTCATTTTTTTAAATGTCCTACACACAAGCAGACGCAGACGCAGACGCACACACACACACACACGCACGAGCGTAAATAAATTCACGCTGTGGATAAGCGCTCAGGGGAGTTTGAGCGACAGGGACGCCGAGCCACAAAGCGTGAAGATGTGTGTGTGCAGCATGTGTGTGTGTGTGTGTGTAGGTGCCACACAAGCTCACACTTAGTGGCTGACACTCACTCCCTTTTCAATTAGAGTGGCGGCTGGCTGGAACAGAAAAGGAGGGAGAAGGAGGCAAAGAGGGGGAGATGGCTGTCAGGGCTCTGCGGGGAAACACATGCTTTGGCAGGACGAACACACACATGCACACACACACACACACACACACACACACAGTCCTGCAGAAGTAGCCACCACAAAATAAGACACATAAGCCGAAAAGCTATTCTGCTATTCCGCCGCCTTGCTTGTTTATGCAGAACTTATCAACGCCAGCAATATGGCACCCCAGCGGGTGAATTTGAATAGCGCCTGAGCATCAGCGTTTTTAATGAGCCGCAACGCCGTTCAAGGCTGTCCCAATTACACAGACATCAGCGCGGGGGTGCACCGTTCTTTTTTACATCGCTAGCCCAGCTTCCCGCCTGCTCCTGTGTCGGTGATGGGAGGCGGAAAGCGCAGCAATACCAACCTGAACCGCAAAACCAGAATAGCACAAAAATATTTGACTTTGTCAAGGTCATACTGTTAATAAAATACGTAAATGTAAAAAAACGCAGCATATGTGACAAAGTCTCTGCAATTAGCAATATGTGACCTAACACTAAATGAACGGCTATTTGTTGTAAAGCTGTATTAGCTTAACATAGAATCTTAGTGAATTACAAAGTGCTGTATTGTTTTATCCAAACATGTTGTGTTAGCGTACAATCTGTCAAGTATAAGGCCGTGGTTGACCTTAATTCAACAAGTCCTCCATTTGACACACGGCGCCACATAAGATCGTAGTTAACCACAACATAACAAGGAACCAATGCCAGCAAGTGTCGCTGTACAAAAGTAAGTTGGTAGGCCTGTCACGATAACGATCAAAATAAAAAAACAGGTCGATAATTATGACGCCCTCGACAAATTAACACACAGGCTGGATGACGAGAGGGGTCACTCTGTATCTATCTGTACGCACGGGTTATATACGTAAGTGGAATGAACGGCAAAAATGCTATCTCATCTCATTCAGCCTCTTTGTGGAAGTGGAGCTACTAGCTACTAGCTATGGTAGCTAGCAGTTCCACTTATTTTCCCGAGCTAGTATACGCTAACATGAATTATCACATACTACAGTATTAATTGTCCCTGTACCCTAGAAACCGCCCATGAATGATACGAGAAAAGGCCGAAATGATACTGTGTCAAAGCCCAGGGCAGTGATACTGATAAAATATAGAGTTTAACCATGTCCAGTATCAGCCCCCGTAGCTGTCCACTCAGAGCACGCTGCTCTGGTATCATGCCCGTGAAACAACCAATCAGAGAACAGCGCACGAGCGTGAACACACAGTTTACACTGTTTAGATATAATACATGTAATAAACTGAAAATTTTCTGGAAACAAAATGGTCTTTTGATTAAATAGTACATGATAATAAGCTCATGATTAAATAGTATGTGATAATAAGATCATCACATGGTTTGTCTGGTATCAGGCCAGGTATCATGCCCCCAAGTGTCAGTATCAGCCCGAGACCTATAATGGTAACACGAGTGTGGGAATTTGGGTTGGGTGACAATTTGATATTGTTACAGGCCTATAAATTGGTAAACCTTACTCCGTGATGCCTTCAAGAGCCGTGGTGAAGAATAAGTTAACAGGTCGGGCTTTTAGCATATAGGCTAGCACTGCTAAACTCTCATCTGTTGATCCTGGTTCAAGGCCCAGGCATACGTTGTGGCAGACCAGTTGGGTTACACAAGCCTCACTCTATAATTTAATTACAATATGTGGGACAAGGAGGAATCATAAAATGATGTAAATGTACCATGCTATCATACGTCAACTAGTAAAAAGTGAAAATAAACTGTCTAGCGTCATATTTGGGTTTTTGATCAGAGTGCACTACCTGGCTGTAACCAGCAGAGGCACTGTGTGTGATTGACTCAACTAATTTGTTGTCCAAAGAAGAGGTTGTGCTACACGACAAGGCCATGGCACATCTCCATTATTATGCTTACTGGTTGGGAAGCAAGAGTTCAGAATATTCCAAAACACTTCATACGTGTAGTATAAAAGCGGATGTGTTTGACAGGGGTGTCCAAAATCTCAGGGGTCACAGCTTTACTGTATGGTAGACTGGACTCTTCTCCCACAGGCACCCAAGGAGACAGGGGACAAGTCCACTAAAACCTGTGTCTCCACCAAACTGTGTTGTTTTTGTATAATCCTGCCAACCCTCAGTTTTCAGCCTTGTGGAAAATGGGGGGCGGGAGGCGGAGCTACAGGAAGTTCGCGTGAGGGCACCGTGGCAGAAGCACGGTGTTTGTGCAGTTGATTGACCCTTACTCACATTTCATATTTGCTTGTGCTCATCTCCCGGACCAGGTTAAAGTACAGGTTGAGCGTGATGAGGCAAACCCAGGCCAAGGCACTCCAATCTGCAGAGACGACAAAAAAAAAAAATGCAACAAAATGTGTATACAGGTACAGTGACTTGAAAAATGTTTGCCCTCTTCCTGCCGATTTATGTCTATTTGTGTGTTTTTACACATACATATACAAATGTACATTCACTGTGAATGTACATTCATGTTTTTGCCATTTGTGGATAATGGCTCTCACTGTGGTTTGCAGGTGTCCCAAAGCTTTAGAAAGGGCTTTCGAACCTTTTCCAGCCGGATAGATCTCAATTAATGTCAGTTATGTTAACTTATTAAAGACTAAAGATGGCGACGAGCAGAGAGGTAGAGGGAGGCGAGACAGAGGTTGGAATCCACACCAAGAAAAACGTCTCAACATTTTTGATGATGTTGACAACATCACTGTTTGTGGTATCTGACCTTGCTAATGATGCGCTAACGGAAGTTTCCTTTAACGGCGGTCATTTTTTGACGCGCTATTAATGTGCGCTCCTCCTGTTTGACCCTTCGCCCACACCGTAGTTTGACTGAAGTATAGTAATTCAACAAATATTGAGTAGAAATGGAGAAAGAACAGAGTATTGTGATTGGTAAAGTTGGCTTCAAAGCCCTGGCAGACGGCTCTTGCTCTTTGCATCTACTGTCGCTGTGTTTGCGTTATCACGGATTACATCGCCTGCCAGAGATTGGGAGCAGGTATTGTTTTTATTGTCATATACAGTGCTACCTTAGCATAAGAGTGTTCCAACTACCCAGTGTTTTTTTTACATTTGTACATCTCTCTGCTGATTTTTGCATTGAATTGCCGGTTAAAATTGGAGTTACAGCTGATGATCTTGGCTGAAGTCCAGTGTTGTGCTAGCATTAGCTATTTAGCATGGAACTAGCTAAGGGAAGATTTTTAATATCTGGGTAAAACATACGTACATTATAGTAATGTGACTGATCCTATTCATGATGTATTGTATAAAACTATGGCAGGAACAACACCAAATGAAAAGCAGAGCCATCATCCCGCTTGGTGGACTTTGTTTTTCAGAGAGCTTGTGTACCATAATTATGCACATTAGCACTCAAAGTCATCAAATCTTAGCTTTATGCATTCCCATATAGTATCTGCATTTGGGAGCAAATATGAGGTGAAAGGAAAAAGGAGGAAAATACATCCAAATACATCCATACATTCCTCTGTGCATCAGAAAACAATGCACGTTTGTGGGCATGTTTAAGAACTAATATGCAAATAATAAAGAAAAATAATACTACAAAAATATGCTTGCTGACTGTATTGTTTTGAATAATGGCCCATAGTTATGAAATTGATATCCTTTTACATAAAATTTGATGTAATTATTGTTGTAGTTGCATATCAAATTGTTTACCACAAAGATTTCTCCTGCTTATTATAAATAAAAACGTATTTCTATCTGCGATTAAATGCAATTAATTTTGAGTTAACTTTGGATTAAACTGTGATTAATCGCGATCAAATATTTTAATCGATTGACAGCCCTATATGCCGTGTGTGTATATATATATATATATATATATATATATATATGTGTGTGTGTGTGTGTGTGTGTGTGCATATTCGTATATATGTATATGTGACATTTTTTGATGAATGGATGCCCATTCTGCAGTAATATGAGGGAAACCTGTGGCTTATGGTGATGGATGAGCGGGGGAGCTCAGAGGGAGATAACGATGAACTATGGAAAAAAAGCACAGGGAGATAACGGCGGCGTGGGGGCGCGAGGGAGCTGGGGAGCGAGGAGAAGGTGGGGGGTGCGAAGAAGAGAGACAGCGGCAGTGGGATTCCAACATGGTGGAATTCAAGACACAAAAGAAAGCCTGAAACAAAGTGTCCCCCCCCCTTCCTTTACCTCCTTTCTTGTTTGTGTGTGTTTTTCTTGACAGGACAGGCAAGGACGCTCGTCACAATGATGAATTCCCGGAGCTTCACACGCACACACACGCATGCACACACACACACATACGTGCACAAAACAAAGCAGGAATGGCATGCGCTGACTAAGAAAGGAAGGAGGCCGGCTGTCTTTGTCATCTTTCACAACAAATCACCCTCCCCAGGACAAGCAAAAACGCATCTTACATAACGACAACTGGAGCAGATCTTTGCTTTAACTGGCGCACCTTCCAATACATTTCATAACATTTTATTGGCGGGAATTTAAAAGCGCTGCGCAGCGGTGATGTGGCGGCGGCGGCGGCGGCTCCCACCAGGCTTGACGCCACAGAACAAAGTGCCTGTTCAGGTTTATGTACAGCCGTTTGTCCCCAGCGTGAGGATGCTCGTGATAAAGCGAGCTGACTCGCAGCAACCCTGCAGCACTAACTCAACGCCCATTACCCCTGCATCCGCTTCAGCGTGTGTGTTTGCCTGTGAGAGCAATAAAAAAAAAAAGAGCAGCATTGTTGAAGAGTAGTATTAACAGCAAGCCTTAACTAAGAATCCCAATGCTAATCCGGGGCTAAAGGGGCCTCATAATTGCGGACGAAAACATCTGGCTTCAATAAACTGCAGGAGGACTAAAGTAGGCTATCCTATCCCACAAAAGTGAGAACACCCCGTCACATTTCACAGCTATATTTATTAAAGTATATCTTCAAAGGATAATATCACAGAAAGTAAACTTGGATATATTGAAGTGTCCAGTGTATTTACTATCACCGTGAAAATAAGTCAGCAACTATTGTCTCGATAAGCAAGTAGCAAGATAATTGCGTCTTGGCTACAATCAAGCATATTGGTGTCGTCAGGTTCTGGGACTGTATGAGTGCTGCCGACCCTGGAGAGCTCTTCGTTTATCGTCAATGATGACATTTACATTTTGCATTAACACAAATAAACACAAAAGTAACTGCATCTAGCATGGTAGCGGTAGCATCATGATCTGAGGCTGCAAGAGTGCCGCCGGCAACTTGAGTGATTGACGGGAAACATAAATTCCAACACGGACTGTGACATTGTGAAGCAGAGCTTGATCCCCTTCCTTTGGGAAACTTGGCTGCATGGCAGGTTTCAAACATAAGGATCCCAAACACACCACTGAGTTGACCTTGCTGAGGAAGCTGAAGGTAAATGACATGGAGTGCTCTAGACCTGAACCCAATTGAGCACCTGTGGGGCACCCTCAACCTGCAAGAAGGTGGAGAAGTCCAAGGAGTTAACATCTACCAACTCCACTAGTTATGTCATCATAGAGCTAAACGTTGAACTGCACTACCCTCAGTGAGGGCAGCAGTCATGCAGCCCCAGACCATGATGTTCGAATGTAGGCAATTATTTTGGTACTCACTGTATTGACTATCCTGATAATCATTCTGTACACGGACTACTCTGAAGTGTATATACCTTTCATTCCTTTAGCAATTTCCATTGTGAAGATCAAATAAAATGGCTGAAGGAATGTGAAGGGTTTATTGACGTTTGTGAGGTCTTATATAATAATGCACATGGAACGTTGGTGTCAGAGTGCCATTGGAGGAAAATGATCTCCAAGGTGGACACCAGGATTCAAAGGGTGATTATGCACTTTGGTATTTGCTTCAGAAGCCAATAATACCACATACACCGTTTCACTCCCATGTGTTACACCACCATCGCCATTGTGGGTGTGGCATTCTTGGTGAGGGTGTGTGAAAAGTGCTGAGTCGTAGCAGAGTGCTGCATCATCGCCCTAAGGGCTGCTTTACAGGGCGCGTTATGCAAATAGTTGCTGATTTTGGTATGAATGCACCACTTGTTGAGGTGTTTCTCTCATCATCCCAAAAGTGGCACAATTTGGAGTTCAGATCATCATTTGTGACAAGTACATTTATGAAACATTAAGTATATTTAGCTTTTTCTTTGCCTATTTATGTTCTTGTGATGCTACCAGAAAAGGGTACCAAATATAGAATAGGTAAAAAGTGTGACGATAACCATAGAACTGGAAATTGAACTTAAAGCAGCAACATAAAAGGTCTGGCTGCTTCGTCAGTATACTCATAAGCAAGGCAGATGGTAACATAAATACATGTATTTATTTAATTATGAATGGCACAACATTGTTAATTGCTTTAACAATGCCATGCCTATAGAAGGCCACTGGGTGACAGTATCACTCCGCTAACACCCTCCTGTACCTGTACCTCCATTCACATCTTCAAAAGGTGAATACTGCAGTTTTATGACAGCTGAGAATTTTTTTTTTCACTTTTGCGTTTGAATATGGACTTTCTTTTTTATATTTTCTTCCATCATGTATGAAAAAAATAAGTAAAACATTACTCACATTATTGCCGAAAGCTAAAGTATACATCACGGTGATCGTTTGAGCTTGGAACAGATAAAAACACGTTATATTATTTCCAATAGGGAAAATCGGTTTAGAAAAGCCAACAAATTGGAATCAGCGTCTCTAAACAGAATTGTCTCCCTATTTTGACTCATAAAATTCCCCACCAGTTAAACAACAACAATAAAAAAAGTTTTGTGTACTTGCCAGAGTACTGTCAACACATGATGGCAAGTTCCGTTTAATAGGGAATCTTTCCTATTCAATTAAGTGTGAGTAATAGCGCTACTTGGACACGTGCATCGAGGCCCTCGCTGCCAACTATGTGGGAACAGTTCGGGGAAGACTCCTGTTCAATTCCAAGCATGACTGCAGGGCAGAAAAACCGGAGTAAAAGTTCCCACATACACGCGCCAAAGTCTCAAGGAAAATCTTCAAGGTGAAAACTTTCATCCATTTTCAGCTTTTAGTAACGATGTGTCGTAATATTTTGGTTCATTTGGTATGGCAACTACAGTTATAACTTGATTGTACCACATCCTTACTGTTAATTTACTTTTACACTTGTATTGACACCTGAGGTCATTAGAATGTTGCTTTGAAACGTGTACAGTTAATTAAGATTTTATAGTCATGATAGATTTAACTGAGAATAGATTATTTCTATCCACTTTTTTATGGGAAAACTTGTGTAGAAATATGAATTTTTGTTTATCACACATCATCACATGCGGACTTAAGTCATCTGATTATTATTATTATCATTATTAAGGGCCGTTAACTCAGTGTAAAAGTGTTAAGCTTTTTACAGTTTGACCATGGAACCATTTCCATTATTCCTATAGTCATTGTATTGAGCTTTATGAGTCAATCTTACCAAAATATGTTAGCCACCAGGCCTGGAAGTCGCAGAGAGTTCCCTCCGGCTGGGACTCACTCTAAGAAGAGTTAGGGGGGAAAGAAAAAAATATTACATTGTGAAAGGGGAGGAAACCAGAAACAATTACATGTGTTTGTTTAAAAAAAAAAATAGACAAAAGAAACTGACCATGACATATGCTAGGCTGTCAAAGAAGGCCGCCACAGTCAAGCTGAGAATCATCTTCTGTGACAAAACAAATGACAAATAAATGAGTCCCCTATGTACTGTATGTTGGTTGCGAGACGTGCCGTCCCCTCTGTCAACACCGCTTTCCAAAGACCAATCAGAGCAAACCTAATTACAGCACAATACTCGGGGACCCGTGCTGTTATCTGGCGCTCTAAATAGATTACCAATTGGCAGGAGTTGAAAGGGGAGACACAGCCGACCCCCGAGCTCGGGGGCTTCCGGTCCCCTAAGAATTTGGCAAGGGAAAAAAGGGAGACATACAAGACACACGATGGAGGAGAATAGAAAAGCAGGATATGTTGTCATTCCCTCTCCGCCGCACGCTGAACTCATTTGGTTGTGTGATTGCAATAATCGACAGCTTTAAAGCAGGCTTTGTAGGAAGCAGGCACGGGAAAAAGAGGTGCAAATAAACACAACCTTTCATCAATACATGTCAGACGACGACCTTCGCCAAGGCTGTGGGATGGGGGGGTTGTGAGGGAGGAAGGAAACGAGCTCAGCAGGGCCATGCAGGGAAAGCACTAAAGACTATTGACTGACGGATAACCTTTGCAAGGAGATGGAGGTGGGTGAGGGGAGGGGGGAGGGAGGATGAAGAGGAGGAGGAGGAGGAGACAGTGACTGGCGGCGACCTGGTCCGAAGGTAAGAGGATCCATCCTGAGCTCCATGCTAAAGCTGTCATTTTACCGCAGATTATGAGGATAACTTTGGGAGAGCGGCTCAACCTGACAAACCTGCTGGACTTACTAGCCGCACCGCACGCAACCTATGGGAAACTTGCAAAATGTTCAACTCGTTATCAACAACTGGCGCCTCCGCTCACATTGTGTCATCGCGTCACACCGTCATCGTGTCTCTATTAATCTGTTAAAAACACCGCCACCTCAAAGAAATAATATGTGCAGCCACTAGTTGGCAGAACATCAGGTGCATAGGAACCCGCTTATGTTGACATCAGCCAGCTAGTTAGCGTTGTTGTCATAATCGAAATTCATTGGTCTCTCTCTTTTTCCTTTTTGCTCTTTCTTTTAACCTCACAGAGTTGAGTTTGTAACCAGCTTTCATAGTGTCGATGAGCCGCACTCGTTGTTGATTAATTCCTTGTTGTTTTTAATGTACAGGATGCATTTTATGTACATACAGTCGTCCCTCACGACATCACGGTTTGGATATCGCGGCCTCACTCTGTGGCGGGTTTTTTTATTATTCATTAATACACGATCGCTATTTCATAGTTGAATACGATCTATTAGTAAAACATATATGCATATTTAAGAATTTTTTTTAAATATTAATGGCCTCAATAAAGTATTTTCAAGCATAAAGGCATTCAAATGGCGTGATATGAAGTATAATACAGTATCTGTGAGTGACATGTGTAATGTCCGCTCGTGTTTACTGTTAGCTGAGTGCCAGCAGGTTAGCAGGGAAGAGAGTGGCCGACAGCAGCTCCTGTGTGAACGTTCATTGCATGTGTTTTCTGCTTGTTAAAAAAGCCATAGAAGTACATCCTGAGTCTCTCCTTAACCATAAACCGTGGCAGTTTAGTACTATACTACATCGGTCTCTAGATGTCAGTAACGTTACATTGATAGCCACCAGGAAGTACGCTGTCAATTCTGACGTGTGAGTCTATCTTATCTAATTTATGTCAAAGATGGCTTATTTTCCTCTATTATGTATACTGTATTGGGTAATACAAGTGTAAAAAGGACTATGGGGTGTTATTTCATATCCAAAAGGGCTGTAATAATGCTGAAAACCATATTACAATTAGTGAAAAGATACGAAACTAGACCAAACTAGTCATCTGCATGGTCTTACAGATTGATGGAATTTGCTTGAGCATTAGCTCCGCCTACAAATTCACTTGACTAACAGTAGTATGCAAGAACAAAAAAAAACACGTAAATAAACACTGATCATGGGGGGCAGTTATATTCTTATTGCTATCAAAATATGCAACAATCCGTAGATCAAAGCTCAGCAACGGCAAAGGTCGATACTCTCTGCGGTTGACTAAACAGACACCCCTTAGCCGCTAGTTAAAAGAAAATACATTATCTAATCAAGTCAATTTAACACACATGCATTACTAAGTCGAATGGGAAACGGCGCATCGGAGAAAGACACGGGAGGGCTACAGGTCATTATCTCAGCACAACGGACGAGTCCATTAACCCCACAGGTGTGATTAATATCATCCCTTAACTGGCCTTCAATCATATCAAAAATTTGCCAGCACTAATTGAGCGCATCTGCTGTGCAACTGAAGACAAACCGGAAACTTGAAATTACCCCACAAAAAAAAAAACAGGCTGGACAAGATGTCAGGTTTACCTGTGCCAATGAGTGGTAGCGCCGAAGAAGCCAGATCACAAAGAGCATGAAGATGCTATGAAGAGAGGACATGACATCATCAACACAATATTATTTGTGAGTCAGATGAAACATGTGAAATAAATGCTTTATGGGTGTGTGGGTTTTCTCTTTGGGTACTCCGGTTTCCTCCCACATTCCCGAAAGCATGCATGCTAGGCTAATTGGCAATTCCAAATTGTCCATAGGTATGAATGTGAGTGTGAATGGTTGTTTGTCTATATGTGCCCTGTGAATGGCTGGCGACCAGTCCAGGGTGTACACCACCTCAAAGTCAGCTAGGATAGGCACCAGCTTACCCCGTGCCCTTGAGGATACGAGGCATAGAAACTGGATGTTTCTCCTTGGGCAAGACATATAGACAAATAGGGCACATATAGACAAACAACCATTCACACTCACATTCATACCTACGGACAATTTGGAATCGGCAATTAACCTAGCATGTTTTTGGAATGTGGGAGGAAACCGGAGTCCCAGGAGAAAACCCATGCACGTTTGGACACCCCTATTCTATACCAATGCTATTAAATAATAAAACTGAGCATTATTATCCGTGTCAAGGTAGAATTCTGACAAGAATGCCGCTTCTGTTCAGGCCATGTATTGCAAACCGCAAGCCAACAACTCACATAAACGGATTTTCTTAATAAATACTGCTAATTAAAATAACTAACACAGGGGTCACAGTTTCACAAATAGCAATAATGATCATAATCGACTATGAGAGATCATAAAGTAATATTCACCATCCGGCCAAAGAGAAAGTTCCCGTGGCTCTTTTTACTGTTAATATCACCACCTGGAAATGAGAGGCAATTAGTTATTATGAGGTTCTTACTATAAATAAAGTGTGCAAGCTTGCGCTGTTGTGATCACAATGAGGTTGCAAATGAGGAGGATGTTTGTCCATAGAATGCAAATGGCCTGCAATACGAATGCTGACGTGATCTATTTGACATGTCAGGAAATTCAGGCCGAAACTAATCTGATAGCAACTCGGGAAGAATGTTCAGCATACACAAGCCAAGAAATGAACTAAGGGAATGAAAAATATGCATGTCATGCCACAAATGCAATGTGCCAGTGGCATTGCTGCGTTTAAAGTAGGCGTGTCAGCACAATCACCTATACAGCATCATGGCCTTTTGCACACATCAACTGGCAGCCTATAGCGAGACAACGTTTTTTTTTACCTGTGAAACTAAGCCCAGGGCGAATTTGGAAAGAATGTCCTTTTCCAAAGGACTGCGCTCTTCATTTAAAACTTTGTTTTATGTAATGATTCATGGAATTTTGTTTGATTTTAGAATGGGTCTATATTTTTATGGGCTGATTTTATGAAGTGATTTTACCCTTCTTTTCTGTAAAGGACTACGAATTACCTTGTGTACGAATTCTGCTCTATGAATAAACTTGCCTTGCCAGATATAGGGTATTTGGCCTCAGCTCAAATAAAGGCCAAACCCGAAATAACAGGTGGTTCCACTACATTGCTCTCTTACCTTTAATATGACAACTATGATTGCACAGTGTGTCACTTTAGACATCTATCTATACCCAAATATGCACCCCTTGCTGAGTAAATGTGTCATCGGTAAAGCTGAAGTTTAAAAAGGAATTGTTATTGCATGCATGCAGTACAGACAACAGATTCCAGGGGGGAAAGGTGTAGAAATTAATAAAAAAATCATTAATTTTACAAATTATGACGTAAGTAAAGAACCAAATATTATTGTAAAAATGCATTCATAGAAATAATAATGTGCAATGGTAGACATTTTTATCTGTAAAGCTGATCTTTACATTGGCGTTTAAAGAGAAAGTCATGCTGCTAAACATTGACATAAACCTGAAAAAAGTTAAATCCAGCATAAAAAAATAATAAAAAGAGCATATTAAAGTAGGATAAGATATTTTAAGCTATTTATGTATAATAGGTATGCCCTGATAAGGGTTTTATACAGTACTGATCATCCAGGACTGAAATTGTCCGATACTGATACATTTTCCAATGTATTTATGATCAGTGCTGTTGGCCAGAGGTGGCGTATAAAGAGGAAAGGTCAGAACAATTCCAAGGTCCCAAAAAAAAGGTAATTACTAATAGAATGAGTAATTAATCAATTTAATGTGGGGTGGGGGATTTTTTTTTTTTCATGAGACCCAGAATCCCTGGCTGAAGCAATATGAAAAAAGGAACCATGAAATAACCCTAATTTAGACAAAACCATATTTTAATTACTTTCTGAAGAGAACATACAGTATATCACAGGTGAACCTTAAAAGGTATATTATGCTTTCCACAATCCGTGCGGACAAATGACGTCTTTTTCACACCAACGCCCCCTCAAGCGGCCCCTTTCATGCGGAAAATTTCCGCTCTGCACACGTCCACATTTTTCTAACCATGCGGACGGGCACGCGCATAAAAAAATGGCAGAAAAGCAAGAGATCCTTGCAGCTAAAATACAGAAATACCGGCAGTGGCAACATGGCTACGTGGCTCATGACTGTGCTAGCTGTCGTTTGACTGATGAAAACGTGTTTGTTTTTCAAATGTTGTATTAAAGCTTTTTAACGTGCTACCCGAGCTAACCGAATGGTTATCACGCAGGCCACACAGCTAAAAGACCTGGGTTCGATTCCCCCTTTGGTGTGGCATTTGCATGTTCTTCCAGTGCATGAGTGGGTTTTCCCCGGGTACTCCGGTTTCCTCCCACATTCCAAAAACATGCTAATTGTAACATGTTAATTAGCGACTCCAAATTGGCTTGTCATTGGCTGGCGATCATTATCCAATCATGTGCTTCTTCCTGGCGGATTGATCGGAGCATCTCTAGTAAATATTACAGAAAAATACCATACCGCAGTAGGGCTGCATGTTGAAGTGATGGTTAGCGCGCAGGCCACACAGATAGGATGACCCGAGTTCGATTTCAACCTTGGGCACCTCTGTGTGGACTTTGCATGTTCTCCCCACGCATGCGTTTTCTCCGGGTACTCCGGTTCCCTCCCACATTCCAAAGAAAACATACAGGCACTTTTCTTGCAAATGTTGATCAGAAATCGGAGGAGAAAATCAGCGTCCAGCGATCAGCAGGGTTTGGGGGGGAGAGAAGCGAGCCATGTGTCAAAAATAAACATTTTTAGCAGGAATCTACTGTATTATACTAAAAATGCTTTTGTACAAAATCTACTAATTAAGACAACATTGGATTTTTGTCATGACTGTATGTGTTTTACGTAAGCCAGTTATATCCACAGTGCAGCCTGAGGGCAATTTCCGTTCTAGCTCATTTTTTTCACCTTGGTTTATTCTAAAAATGTTAATAATTCATTATTAATTAGATATACTGTATTATGAGATGTTATACTAGTAACTATTTGCTTTGTCACATAGAACAAAAAATAATCTAAATCTTTGCAAAAGAAACAAATTCTCCTAAAAAAGGGTTTAAAAAATGGCAAATCATACTCTCTGCAGTTGAGAAAATAAGCAACTATATATGAAATAGACATTCGATGAGATATGATTTTAATACAGACTATAAACACGCGTGAAAAGCTCAAGGTAGCGACAAGTTTACCTGTTGACTATTTGTCTTAGGCCTGCATAGCGCTCCTGACATTTTTTCATGTGTTTTTCTTTTTTACTCTCTTTAAACGAGAACTTTGTATTTTGCAGATAACCTGAATGTTATTAAAGGGTATAACCGTGGGCAAATAAAGCACCGTGTGTATTAATGCTTCCAGCATTTGAGTCCTCACGTTTCCCTCATTCAATACACATAGCTGAATTGACTTACTTTATCTTTCCGAGAAGATAAGGCGATATTAGCGCTTTCCAAACTCTTTTCCTGCCAAAACAAATAACGTCGCTCAATCCCGGAGGGGGGAAAACGTGTTGCCATTCAAACATGAGCCGGTAACACACGATGATGTTTGTTTTGCTTAGAGGCTAATGTTAGCATCGGTGGCTGCTAGCATATGCTGCTAGCTTTAGCGGCGTGTTTTACATGTGCCAATAACATTATAAGGGGAATCCCTTACTTGGTCAAATTTGGTCAATTAAAGCTTAATTAATGACAATTAATTGTTAGCGCTAGTAGTGCCCACCGTCAGTGCATTCATTATATTGAGCCAACAAGCTAACTGTGAAAGTGTACCGACGTGAACTACTTACGCATCTGTGATCCTCAGAATGGGTGTTAAAAAATACACAGCGTGAGTCGTTAGTGCCGGGTTTTATATCTTCACTTTCCATTTCAATTCACTGCGTTTATTGACTAAATAAATCTGCTTCGGTTTGTTTGGTTTTTTTTCCTGCATGCCACTTCCGGTTGTACGGCGAGCGAGCAAGACCAAATAAAGTACACACAAATGCATATAGTTTGATGTCTAACAATTATGCTGCTTTTTAAAGCGATTACGTTATTCGTAATAAATTACTTTAGTTTAGACCGTGGCAGGAGAAACAAGCAGTACAATTCCGTTGTATCTAATATTAATAATCTTGATATGGTTCTTTTTTTAAATAGTTGGCCTGTAGCTTTTTTGTGAAAACTCCTTAACCTCCTGCTGGTGTTATCTTCAGATGAAACTCTTTTGCAGCCAAATGCAGCAAGGCGTGTGACCTTTGTCCCAAATGCAGACAGCGGCTGTGGCATCTGTGAAAAAGCATCCAGAATCAGAGCAAAGAAGAATGAAATGTCAGGGTGTGTCTGTTGGAAATGTCTGGAGGGCTGTTGCTCTCTCTTCAACATTACTATCCTCCAAATGTCAGTTTTTCGGGGTTTTAGACTTCTTTGGACTTTTTTTTTTGCATGTGCTGCGCTCGTTGTTTGTTGTGTTGCATTTGGGGTAGCTTGGCAACGGGTGTGTTGAATGTTACAGCACAAAAGAACTGAGCTGCACCCTTTTTTGTCCTCAATAGTTTAACAGCACAGGTATCAAACTGTGTCAGAAAGAATCACTCCCATGTTGTTGAATACGTCAAAATGGAGTTTGCATGTTCTCCCTGTGCATTTGTGGGTTTTCTCCAGGTACTCTGGTTTCCTCCCAGATTCCAAAATTAAGCGTGTTAAGTTAATTTGCGACTCTAAATTGTCCATATATGTGAATAGTTGTTTGTATATACGTATGTGCCCTGCGATTGGCTGGCAACCAGTCCAGGGTGTATCCCGCCTCTTTCCCAAAGTCAGCTGGGATAGGCCTCAGCATACTCCTGTGACCATTGTGAAGACAAGTGGCATAGAAAATGGATGGATGGAAAAATAAGCTAAACACATATCAAATATATGTATTCATTCATTCATTCATTTTCTACTGCTTTTCCTCACGAGGGTCGCAGGGGGTGCTGGAGCCTATCCCAGCTGTCTTTGGGCGAGAGGCGGGGTACACCCTGGACTGGTCGCCAGCCAATCACAGGGCACATATAGACAAACAACCATTCACACTCACATTCATACTTATGGATAATTTGGAGTCGCCAATTAACCTAGCATGTTTTTTGGAATGTGGGAGGAAACCGGAGTACTCGGAGAAAACCCATGCATGCACGGGAAGAACATGCAAACTCCACACAGAGATGGCAGAGAGTGGAATTGAACCCTGGTCTCCTAGCTGTGAGGTCTGTGCGCTAACCACTAGACCCAAATATATATATATATATATATATTAATGCGACAATAATAAATAATGTATGTTAGTGGTTAGTTATACATTAGTGCTATCGAAAAGCCGTATGTAGAACTGCCATCATAACACCTTTAACATTCTGTCGTACAAGTGTAAAAAGAAGATAAGCGCTGGATAACAACTAAAGTAAATGAATCTACTCACCCATTGATGGCATTGAGTAATAGCGTTTAAGGCGGTTGAGAAGACAAAGACGTGTGTAAATGCCAAAATGTTGTCCGTTTGCATACTTTTTTTCACTTAGCATACAATATGGATCGTTTCATGTCATGTTTGACTAGCAAAAAAACTTTTACAATTATAGTTTTAAATGCATGAAACAATTATAAATGCATATAAATGATGAATGAAAGGGATACCTTTATTTACCTTCAAGATGTGACTGTTCCCAAAGACAGTGTGATCAACCCCTTCAACACCACCTTACTGTTTATTTTTAAACTATTTTAACTTGTGTTAACAATGCAATTGACCCATTTCCAAAAACGTAGCTTTATTATGAACTGCACTGAAAATGCGCATAATAGGTCTCCTTTAGGTCCCCTTCAAAGTAGTTCAAACCTTTGTTTGACTTTTAATCATCAACCTCCAGGTCAGATACAAAAACATATTAGGTCACACATGCATATTTCACTCCTGTGACCGTGCCTTTTTGCCCTGACACTGTTCCATTGTACTGTTGTGTTTTTGTATCCTTGTTAAAACATATTGTTGCGATACTTCTTTGATACTTCTACTTTGATACTTCTTTGAACCAAACATTTACAAGCTAGCAAGCAATCGCGCTTGCGATAACGCATGCAGGAGACACGGCAGGGCATCATGAAGGGTATTGATTGACAATGGTCTGCAGCCAAACAGCTTGCAGAAAACAATGGGCGGTGCATACAGACAACAGAGGGAAGAGAGAGAGTGAGACGCTCAACTCAACAATGCAATGATTCTTAAAGGGCCAAGCACAGCCTAATAAAAGCACAAAAAAAATCAACAAAAAATCGAATCTGTGAAAGGTAAATCTCAATAGAGCGAGGGAATACTGTATTAATATTGAATCTTACTTTGCGGAAATGACCCAGGGGCTCCATTTTGGACACCATCGCTTTAAATGCTAACTGAGCTGACCTATCTAACAATATGGTGGCATCTTAATGTCTGACTTTTCAGGTCATTGCATGATGTCGAGCTAGAAATCAGAAACAAATGTGACAAACATCGGTAAAAATCAGTGTGCATTTGGGGTGGAAATAAAAGCCACCTCGAATAAGGAGAAGATTACAGGGGTTAGCGTAGCAGACAATGGCGACGCGAACAATCGGACTCACAGGTTGTGACAATGATTGAAAGAACGCAATTAGCTAAGTACAACAGAGCTAATGGCACAACAAAGACACAGGTGGGCGAACACAAGGGATGGCAGGGAGTCGATTGGACAAAACGGGCCTGATTAAACTGACGAGGAGAGAGAGGTCAAATGCGGACACAGGCGGGCGGAATGATATATTCCAATAGATCATATAGCATAACACCTCAAAAGGGAGTTTTGCAAGGCACGAAACGTGACAAGGTGTTGCCGTGTGAACTTGAAGTGACACTTAGCATTCCATCAACAATTTAGAATCCACTCATCCAGTTCAGCACGTTTTGCCATAACTAATAATCACCACGATGAAAACGAATGAGGGGAGCATCCACATTCATTTCAGGCTGTCAGTTTGCTAAACCGGCGTAATAAAAACATATTTTGCCATCAGAAAGAAAACAAACATGGAATGACAAATTAATGTGGATAGGAAATAAAACATCTCTGAATGGCTGTTATTTCAATTGATTAAGGCAGGTGGTCCTCGTGTTACGAGTTCCCTTCCGAGACTGTGATGCGAAGTCGAAGAAGTCACTCACGCTCTACTCAGAACACATGAAGGACATCAAAAATACAGTCATAAAAAGATTAATACTCATCCACGAATTTGCATGTTCTCCCCGTGCATGCCTGGGTTTTCTCCGGGTATTCCGGTTTCCTCCCACATTCCAAAAACATGCTAGGTTAATTGGTGACTCCCAATTGTCCATAGGTATGAATGTGAGTGTGAATGGTTGTTTGTCTAGTATATGTGCCCTGTGATTGGCTGGCGACCAGTCCAGGTTGTACCCCACCTCTTGCCCAAGGACAGCTGCCCTCCAGCATGCCCGCGACCCTTGTGAGGATAATCAGTAGAATAATTAACAGGATGTTGATGGATGTAGAAGAGTTGATCTAGCATGTGTATGTGCTGGGGAAATTTCCCACAATGCAACAAATGCTGTACGGTAATATATTTTGATCTATTTTTAGAATTTTGACGTAGGCTTTAATAAAAATAAATAGAATATGTTTGAGGATAGAAAACTGGTTTTGACCATCTAAATACTGAGTTTATCATTATTAGAGCCCTGTAGACATGAAATAACACCCCTATGGCTGTACCAAGCTAGAGAATCACTGGACACACTCGATGGATGCCGGTTTTCAAAGTATTTCAAATGGAGTGGTGAAGAATGACAAAGTAAGAAGCCAAAAAATGTACCACTTCCACATCGAATGGGAGGGAAAAAAAATTTGTTCATGTTTTTACATGTTGGAAATCATGTGCAGTCAGCATTCATGGACACAACTGCCAACAGTCAGTGCATAGTAAACCTCTACTGCCACTACTCGAGTCGTCCCAGTTTACTTTCTATTGTATTGTACTTTGAGAATATATTGTAAAAAAAAGGCTTACTGAAATTCTGAGGCCCGATATCTTGTATGAAAATAAAGGTCAACACAACTGAAATGCGTTCATACAAAAAAGTTTTATTTCCAAATGAAATTCAGTGGAAAAATTGGTGCAAACAAAAGCACCGAAAGCACATGAATTAAAAAGTGATCTCGTGGAATCTGTCATCATTCTCCAGGAGAACAATCAAGTTCATTCCAATCATTGACCAAAGAGGAGATCAATGGCAGCTTATTTCATGAAGCAGCTGCCTCCTTCCTTTTTTTCTTTTCTATCTTTTTCAATTAAAGGGTCATGAGTGGGGAAAGATGAGTGGGGAAAGATGCGTGGTCATACACACACACACAAATGATCCACCTTGTCTTCAGTGGATTATTCCTAAACATCCACATCTCTTGTTTGATATCACTAACAAATATCACTGAGGTAATAAATTATGTATTAAATAAAAAAAACTTTTAAATATGTTTCACCTGCGTATCACATTGAATGCTTTGTGAGTGCAAAAAATAGTTAGCATTCAGTGTCAACACATCTTACAAGACCTGTAATGTCCGTCAAATAGCAGCTTTTTTCAAAATGTCTGTTTTAGAGTCCAATCTCCTGCTTGTAGCGCCTGGTGAGGGTGTTGGCCTGCATGGTCAGCTTACCCAGCACCCCCTGCAGCCCGGTTAGGTGGTACTGGAACTGCTTCTCCAGGTCTTCCTCCTCGTCCTCTTCGTCTTCTTCGGAGGAGGCGGATAATGAGGAGGCGAAAGAGGCGTTGGAGTTCATGCGGGTGAACATCGGCGGTGCCGCGGCCAGAGCCGGGGAGACCCGCACCCCCCATTCGATGTCTCGCCGGATGGACTTGAGCAGCTGGTAGTAGCTGTACATGTCCGCCTCGTCCACATCCGGCTGCTTCGGACAGCCTAGCTCGGTCTCCTCACCCAGAGGCACGTCCCGAAGCAAACTGGGCACCATGACGGTCTGGTCCATGTCGTTCACCGCGCCGATGAAGCGGTTCATGGCGTTGAAGAGAGAGTTCTTCGGGTTGGGGGTTTCTGGGAGATGTCGCATCATTTTGAGAGTTAGCTTCCTTAACGTAAAACGAATTTAAAAAAAAGTGTCCGTGTTCTGTGTGGTCACTCCGTTTGAAAGTTGCTGCTTCTTTTGCTGTGGACTTCCTGCTCCATTGCTTTAAATAGAGACGTGTTGCAAAGCTGTCCCTCTACCTGTTTGTCCAGTTCTTCAACTTAAGCTGGATCCGTATTGACCTGGAATAGCACCCACTTAACAAGCGCAACAACGAATGGAGCGTTCAATGACATAGAAGTGCTCCACAAGAAGCAAAACTGCCTCTGTTCAATCATGAACTTTTTAAGTTACCTTTTGAAAGTTCAAAAAGTATAAAATATCCCCGCTTTATAGATGACATCACCACATACTGCAACCATGACACATGCATGCAACGAGAAAATACAGGGGACGTCTTCATGAATATTCATGAACCACAGCCATCAGGCCACCTTACTTTACGGATAC
Organism: Doryrhamphus excisus; assembly: GCF_037039965.1. NCBI lineage: Eukaryota > Metazoa > Chordata > Actinopteri > Syngnathiformes > Syngnathidae > Doryrhamphus > Doryrhamphus excisus. Next base: position 15,440,291 of record NC_136368.1, on the reverse strand, counting down.
ACCCCAGCCAATCACACGCCACAATTGCTACTGTAGGAGGTGGGGCTAGTGAGAGATGAACCAATGAGGATCTAGGTCTCCATATAAGTAAACACAACACGTGGGATGAACCCTGTCGAAGCTTCTGTGTTGCTAAAACAAATGTTAAATCATCTAAAAAGAAATAAGGGTGGATGAAGTCACAAGTAGGCTACCAATTCAATGTGTATCGCCACGCCTCATTGAAATGACAGCATAGAAGTGGTGCTTCAAGGCAAGAATGAATATGCACAATTATGGTAAAAACTTAGGATGGTTTGGTCTCAGTGGAGGTTTGTCCTAGATTGTAGAATTTATTTATTTTTTTTAATTAGAAAATTGGTTCAACTCCCAGAATTTGGAATTAGTGAAATACGTCACATGTTGACTTTACATTATACAAAAAGGTTTGTGAGGAAAAAGTTTAGTTTTCAAGAAAAAAATTAAAAAGTAGTATATTATCAAGATAAAAGTAGTATATTTTTTGAAAAAATCTAGAATGTTTTTGCAAACAAAAGTTGAATTTTCAAGAAAAAACTACAATAATATATTTTTGACGAAGGAGTGGTATATTTTCAAGAAAAATGTATATTTTCGAGCACATTCGTTTGTTTTCAAGCAAAACGGTACTATGAGGTAAAAGTAGTATATTTTTGAACAGTTGTGTATTTCAGAAAGATCATATTTCCAAGAAAGATAGTATATTTGAGAAATACAAACGTATATTTTAGAAGAAAACTTTATTTTCATGAAAAGCAGATGTAAAATTGACAGAAAAAGTTATATGTTTTCAAGAAAAATGTATATACTGTATAAGGAAAAAAAATTTGTTTTCAGGAATTAAAAAAAAATTAAAAAGTAGTATATTATCACGATAAAAGAGAAAATTTAGAATGTCTTTGCAAACAAAAGTTTAATTTTCAAGAAAAAAGTACGATAATATATTTTTGAGGAAAGAGTGGTATATTTTCAAGAAAAATGTATATTTTCAAGCACATGTTGTTTGTTTTCAAGCAAAACAGTAGTATGACGTAAAAGTAGTATATTTTTGAACAGTTGTGTATTTGAGAAAGGTCATATTTCCAAGAACGGTAGTATATTTGAGAAATACAAATGTATATTTTAGAAGAAAACTTGATTTGATGTAAAATTGGCAGAAAAAGTTATATGTTTTCAAGAAAAATTTATATACTGTATAAGAAAAATGCATATTTGAGAGTTTGAGTGGAAAATGTCATATATTCTAAGGGAAAAGTTTTAAAGCAAAGACAGTTTTCGATAAAAGCATTGTATATTTTCCTGAAAACTTGTATACAGTATTAAAAATTTAATATTTTTGATATTCAAATTCCGAAATTCAAGTGTGACACATACATGCATGAACTGTGTGGTTTAGATGTCTGTCAAACAATTCAGTTTCGGACACTGATGTTGACGTGCCAAAACATATGTCAGTTATGTAATTGTGAATCCTATACTTAAGTTTAGTTTCACAAGATCCTTTTGAAAATATAGCACGATATTACGTACTGCATATATACTGTGTTGGTGTAGTCAGCATATTCATGTCATGGCTACAGATACATATCTATAGGATAAACATATCTATAGGAAACACAGGTTTCAAGCAACTAGCTTGCCTTACGAGTTGAATAGTCTCTTTCAACTGCACAATGCAGCCTGAAAGCCTGTTCTGGTTTCACTTGAGTTGTTTGACTGTCAAAAGGTGATCTGAATCATGATCTTTCCCAAAAGTCAACAAAGGTTTGATACGTTTACACAACAAAACGGGAAAGCTTTTCTTTTTGCGTACAGAGTGCAAGGTTGCCGCAACAATCTGGCTCAGAGTTGAGTTTCAGCTTTGCGTGGGTAATGCCTGTTGTTCCGGCGATCAAGTCTGATCCTTATACGTCAACACATTCTTGTATGTAGTTGAAAATCTTGATAAGAGTGAAACTACAAAATTCAAACTGGAAACAATTAAATTCAAACATTTGTTGTTTTTCGTACTTGTGTTAGCAGTGAAGAATTAACGCTCGCTATAGCTTAACGTAATTCGACTTTCAATATTCGGACTTTTGTGTTTTTAGCCTGTTGTCGGTTGTTCATGTGTCGGGTAAACAGCTCAGAGACCAACTTTTGCAGGTGTAGGGGCTTTTGTGTAGATAACGGAAAAAAAAATTTGCAAAAAAAATCAATGACAATTAAAAAAAAAATGGTATCCAACTGAAATTTTGTTGTTTTGTTTGCGCATATGTTATTAATGGCGGCACGGTGGACGAGTGGTTAGCGCGCAGACCTCACAGCTAGGAGACCGGGGTTCAATTCCACCCTCGGCCATCTCTGTGTGGAGTTTGCATGTTCTCCCCGTGCATGCGTGGGTTTTCTCCGGGTACTCCGATTTCCTCCCACATTCCAAAAACATGCTAGGTTAATTGGCGACTCCAAATTGTCCATAGGTATGAATGTGAGTGTGAATGGTTGTTTGTCTATATGTGCCCTGTGATTGGCTGGCGACCAGTCCAGGGTGAGCTCTGCCTCTCGCCCGAAGACAGCTGGGATAGGCTCCAGCACACCCCGCGACCCTTGTGAGGAAAAGCGGTAGAAAATGAATGAATGAATGAATGAATATGTTATTAATAGCCGTATTATGCCGGCCGTACAAAATCAAAAATGCATCAATGTATGTAGGTATATTAATTCGATGAGGTGTATCAATCTAGTTGACAGAGTTATGTAAACACTAAAAGTGTCAAGTTTTTGAACTTTGTGACGTTTTTCCTCACATCGTAGTCACTAAATCGCTAAAATAAAAATTTGCAAAAATTTGCAAATAATTCATTAAAAACCAGTGTAGAAAGCATTTTTTTAAGATCCTTCTCTGACATTTATTCATTTCCCTACAAAATATTTTTATGTCTTACTAACATTTTGTTTACACAGATTTAAGCCTAACATAAAAATAAACATTCTCAGAATGTACACTTAAATGAGTTTCTGATTAAAAAAAGAGGACTGTTCCCACTGACTGGTGTGTCAAAAATAGGCCACAATCACTCTTACACAATGTAGTAGTACAAGTCGTACATGCAGTATCAGTGTGTAATCGGAGCTGTTGTTCGTATTCCATACATGAAAACATGTTTTCATGCACAGACAGCGTCCACTTAGTAAGTTTAAAATAGTGCTAGTTATATAAATGCAGCAAGGTGGGGGTGATGCAAGGGGAGATGACTGGCATTGCGAGACGGCGTGGTGGATATGACGATCCCTGGAACAGAATGGGCACAGCGTGTTCTTGGTGCTTGTGAATGAATCAGCCGGACAAAATTGTTGCTCAACAAGAAACGAGAGAATGTGAAAAAAATGGAAACTCGCCGGGTGAGTTTCTCCTCCCGAGTACTCGAGTGCACAACAGGGCACGCTATCATATTACCTGCTTGTTACCTGCTAACCCTGGGAGGCTCAATATTAGCATGGTTTCTGTCGATTAGCATCGCACTGCTAGCTTGCTGCTACGCTAGCAACAGAACTTCTTATTTTATTGTTTTATACTGTAAGGAGTAATCAACAATGAGGAACAATAACCCCTCCATACTTTAATCCACACATTATATATCTTATTGTTTACTGTTGTATAAATAAAACAAATAGCAAAGTCATTCACAGCTGCTACTTGGCGGCCATCTTGAAAATAGCAGCAGTCAGGGCAAATGAGTCATAAATACCAAGAACATGTTTAGTGAATTTCACATACAGTGCAGTTTGAAAGCAGTTTTGGAAACTTATCTTATTAAAGTTGACGTCAGTCGTTGATTAGTTGACACACAAGAATTCGGACAATAGTGCACAACTTGGCTGTGACCAGCAGAGGCATGCTAGCTATTAGCTATAGCCAAAGTAAGGCATCAATATTCAGGTGAGTTTGTTTTTTTTTCATATTACCATAATGTAATATCATTTTTCTAACAGGAAATATAAACAAATATTGTTCCGGATGTTTTTTTTTGTATTTGAAAATAGCTATAACGCAATGGTTTATGAAAAATTCTGCCAGTTTTGATGCAAGTTAACAGGTTAACAAGTGTCTAAACGGAATATTTAACAATATTACCGCTACTTCAACTGCCTATGCCGTGACTAGCGAAGCTAAATATACAGCTGTCCCTCGCGATATTACAATTCACATGTCGCTGTTATACTCTATCAAGGTTTTCCAAAAAAATATTAATTCATATATCATGCTATTTTCATGTATTTTTGTCTAAAATGAAGCATTTTCAAGCATAGAAATGGCTAAATGAAGTAAAATTCAAATATAAGCAATTTTTGAAAATGCATTTATGTATGTATGTAGCTACATTGGCCACTAGGTGTCAGCAATGTTACATTATGTCACATTGATGAGAGAATAGCCACTGCAGGAAGAACGTTTCGGAACTCGGAGGTAAAGGAACGACAACAATGAACTGTTCCAATGCTATGTGGGTTTTCTGATTATGTTGACTATATTGGGTATTATGGCGGCACGGCGGTCTAGTGGTTAGCTAGGAGACCAGGGTTCAATTCCACCCTCGGCCATCTCTGTGTGGAGTTTGCATGTTCTCCCCGTGCATGCGTGGGTTTTCTCCGGGTACTCCGGTTTCCTCCCACATTCCAAAAACATGCTAGGTTAATTGGCGACTCCAAATTGTCCATCGGTATGAATGTGAGTGTGAATGGTTGTTTGTCTATATGTGCCCTGTGATTGGCTGGCGACCAGTCCAGGGTGTACCCCGCCTCTCGCCCATAGACAGCTGGGATAGGCTCCAGCATCCCCCGCGACCCTCGTGAGTAAAAAGCGGTAGAAAATGAATGAATGAATGAAGGATTGTAAAGGTGACTGTAGGGGTGTTATTTTATGTTTCGAGGGCTCTAATAATGTTTAGAAGGCCGGAACACGTTTTGTATGCTCTAGCTATAAAAATTCATTGATTTTCTACCGCTTTTCCTCACAAGGGTCACGGGGGTGCTGGAGCCTATCCCAGCTGTCTTCGGGCGTGAGGCGGGGTACACCCTGGACTGGTCGCCTGCCAATCACAGGGCACATATAGACAAACAACCATTCACACTCACATTCATACCTATGGACAATTTGGAGTCGCCAATTAACCTAGCATGATTTTGGAATGTGGGAGGAAAACCGGAGTACCCGGAGAAAACCCACGCATGCACGGGGAGAACATGCAAACTCCACACAGAGACGGCCGAGGGTGGAATTGAACCCTGGTCTCCTAGCTGTGAGGTCTGCGTGCTAACCACTAGACCACTGTGCCGCCCAGCTATAAAAATATTGCATTTAAAAACCAAAGAACCCTACTTTGGGGAATTTCACTTATCATGGTTGGGTTTGGGACCAATTAATCATGATAAACGAGGGATTTCTGTGTATCAAAAAAGGGTATTTTTAAAAGCGCTTTCATACAGCAGGAAACGCAGTACCCCCAAACCCTCGACAAAAACCAGATGACCTAGGATCCATACAGTCAGGAAAAGCCAGCGTGAAGCGCACATCATCAAGACATGAGCCTGCACTCCTGTCAACAGGCCTGTCAATCACAAACACCAGGTTGCAGGACGACCCTTTGCACTTGTCAGAAGGGATGCACGCTAGCATGAAACCCAGGAACGCGTTCCAAAAGCCTTTCTCAATCGCGTGTCATGTCAAGAGAGCTCGGCGCGCAGCGATTACAGCGGGTGTCATCATCATCATCCCGCAGGCTTCAAAGAGGCGGGAGGAAGTAGCGGAGGCGGAGAGGAGGAGTAGCGCGACGGCGAGGCGCAAGCGGCAGACAGCTTGAGTAAGGAGCTCTGGCTCGTGTCATCACCAGCGTACGTTTTGCGCAAAGTGCGAGGGAGGCCGGAGGCTGCGAGCGGCAATTAAGATGTGACGACGCATGTACAGCATAAACACACAATGAGATAAAATGCGTGTTAGAATATTTGTTTTTTTTTTTTATTTAACAAAAAGACTGTCATCATCTACATCGCAGTCATCCATCCATGTTGCGTTTGGGGTAAGTAGAACAAAAAAAATCATCACAAATCATCATATAAGTGCGGTTTTGCAATAATTTTAATGTGTCTGCCCACTTTCCCTGTCCATTCTCTGACGTGTGGGGCAGGTCTCCTTTAAACTTATGTCCATCGCTTATGTCTTATGTCCAGACCTGACTGTCTACTATTCATTCATTCATTCATTTTCTACCACTTTTTCCTCACGAGGGTCGCGGGGGTGCTGGAGCCTATTCCAGCTGTCTTTGGGTGAGAGGCGGGGTACACCCTGGACTGGTCGCCAGCCAATCACAGGGCACATATAGACAAACAACCATTCACACTCACATTCATACCTATGGACAATTTGGAGTCGCCAATTAACCTAGCATAGTAAACTTAAACGGGACCTATTATGCTCATTTTTCAGCCCTTTGAATTGAGTTGTGGATTCCTATAGAGCAGCTACACACAATAACCAGCACAGAAAGCGTTTTAGATCTTCCAGAATCTGCACCTATTCAGCTATATTTATTTGGATTTCGTGCCTTCCGCAAAAAACGGTCTGTTTTAATTTATTCCACCCACAGCCATCCTCCAGGCACACCCACTCTGCTGTGGTTGGTCACACTCCCAAGTGCTTAGAAGGACTTCCGGTTTGTGCCACTAACTTCGAACCCAACTTAATAGGAGTTGATAAACAGTTTAAATGACCAAGTAACAATGGAAAGGCGTCGGCTTCAACAAGTTTAGGCTAGTCCAGTGGAATAGTGGCCCATGATGGACGACTGTATATCTAAATTGCTGTGTTTTACATTCAGTCCATGAAAAATAAAATAATTTCTTGGGGCAGTTATGATTGCGCCCTATAAGAAATCTGCCTAGCAACAAAGAATACCAGAAAGACTAGAAGGTCTCGCCACTTCAGATTTTCTTTTGCCACTTCACAATTAATATGAATCTTCTTTGGATTAATCACATTAGTTGTGAGAAAAGTGGCAGAAAAAGATCTAAATTGCAGCACTTATGGTTGGTAAAATTGCCAAAAGTATGCCTCATTTGCTGCACGGTGGCCTCACAGCTAGGAGATCCGAGTTCAATTCCACCCTCGGCTATCTCAGTGTGGAGTTTTCTCCGGGTACTCCGGTTTCCTCCCACATTCCAAAAACATGCTAGGTTAATTGGCGACTCCAAATTGTCCATAGGTATGAATGTGAGTGTGAATGGTTGTTTGCCTATATGTGCCCTGTGATTGGCTGGCGACCAGTTCAGGGTGTACCCTGCCTCTCGCCTGAAGACAGCTGGGATAGGCTTCAACACGCTCACGACCCTCGTGAGGATAACGGTACAAAATGAATGAATGAATGTTTGTTCTAAGGGCTGCACGGTGATTGAGACCCGAGTTCGATTCCACCCTCATCCATCTCCGAGTACTCCGGTTTCCTCCCACATTCCAAAAACATGCTAGTTTAATTGCCGACTCCAAATTGTCCATAGGTATGAATGTGAGTGTGAATGGTTGTTTGTCTATATGTGCCCTGTGATTGGCTGGTGACCAGTCCAGGGTGTACCCCGCCTCTCGCCTGAAGACAGCTGGGATAGGCTCCAACACGCTCGCGACCTTCGTGAGGATAAGCGGTAGAAAATGAATGAATGAATGCCTCCTTTCATTTTGTATGAACTCTGCCTAGCAACATGTGCCCAGAAAATGCTAGCCAATGAAACACACTTATCTCTAATTGTTAGTTTTTAATAAAAGGAAATACATAAAATCACAAACTATATCATTTTTGTTTATCCACTGATAGAAAATAATGCTTGTTGTGAGTCTGGTTAATAATGTCTTGTGCAATCAAGATTTTTTAAAAAGGCATCTTTGACGTATGTACTGTAGTTGGTGCCATAGCATAAAAGGAAAATAAATAATTATGTTGTCATTGTAACGCTGATGATGACGAGCTGCTGCGCTGGATATGCGTGTGTGTGTGTGTGTGTGTGTGTGTGTGTGGGTGGGTGCGCGCGCGCGCTAGAGAGACATTAAAAGACAGACTAATAGCGCTTCCCCAGCGGATGTCTCCCTCTGGCTTCTGGAAGGGAGGAGGGGAGAGGAGAGAGATGGAGGGGGGGGGGCATTGAGCGGAAGCCAGCGGCACTCACGCTCCATTAGCGGACCCACTGCCGCGCCGCTCCGCCGGTAATTTGTGTAACGAGGTTGCAGCGAACCCGGGCAGCTCGGGCTCGCCGAGTAATAGCCTCTCCTTCCCATCATCTCGCCGCTTGCCGACCTTATTAGGGATGCAGGCCGCGTGGCTTCACTCGGTCTCGTGTTTCCTCCCTCTCTCACGCGCTCGCTGGCTCTCTCTCTCCCGCTCTCTCTCTCTCTCTCTGGCTGTCGAGCGTTACGTTTTCCCTTGGATCGTCAGCGCCCCCAAGCGGAAAATATTGGTACTGTATGTATTTTTTCCCGCTTTTACTCCCGCTTTTACCGTCACTGACAGGACACAACATTAGGCACACTCATATAATGAGATCCAATATAAGAGGTTATGCCACCAATTCTGTCATTACAAAAACAATACTATGTGATACATTTCAAGCATAATTTTCACTTTGATGCAATTTTTTTTTGCTTTTGTGACCGCTCAAATATATAAACAACTACACCACAAAAAGGGTGGTTTTACATTAAAATAATTTATATTTAAAAAACTATTTACAATTGTCACATGAGACGTAAACTGTGTGTGTGTGTGTTAAAACTTGTGTGTTTTTACATGCACAAGATCCATGCCGAGCGCCTATCAAATGCACTTCTGCCACCTTGTGGCCGCTTTTATATCTTAAAACTGACCACTTTTGAATGTGTAGTTGTGTCATCCCCTCTTTTTGCTTCTCAAGTAAAAAAAAAAGGTAAAAGATGTATAGATAAGTATTTGTGCATGTATGTCAAGGGTGTACGCACTTTTTCAGTGTGCAACTTCCAAATCAAAATGATCAAGCTCACACTATAAGACATAAACAGTGATGTGAAAGCGTTCTGATTTTTTGCATGTTTGTCACACTTAAATGTTTCAGGTCATCAAATTTCAAAAAAATAGTCATTGATAACACAACTGAACAAAAAATGCACTTTTTCAATGAAAGGGAGAAAAAAATCCAAATCTACATGGCGCTGTATAAAAAAGTGATTAAAACATAATTGAGATTAGTTGAGCTCTATCAATCTGGAATAGTTTATAAAGCTATTTCTAATGCTTTGGGACTCCAGCAAAACACAGTGAGAGCCATTATCCACAAATGGCAAAAATACAGAACAGTAGTGAACCTTCTCAAGAGTGCAGCAAGTGCAACACATCCAAGAGGTCACAAAAGACCCCACAACAACGTCCAAAGTACTGCAGGCGTCACTGCAGTTATACATATTAATACATGTAATCAACTGTGATTACCAGCAGCAGTGTTTATACCAGCAATAAAGAAACTCTGACAAAGACGTTCCATTTTGTCAATTTATTGATAATAATAATAATAATAAGACCACTGATGGTGACTTTGTCAATTAATAGTAGACATTATGGTGTAGTTTTTGAGTGTCTGGTGACCCCATGTGCAAGCTGGATGGCATTACAGTTTAGTATTTACAAGTCAACAACATTAAAATCACTAAAAATAAACACAGCTTCAGTGGCGAGTTGCAGTATTTCCCACCCCCCCCAAAAAAAAGCCACCACCAAATACTGACCAAAAAACAAAATAAAACACAATATATTAACTCCGGTACATCACAAGGAAAATAGTGAAATTCAGGGGCGGAAAAAAATCAATGTAACACATACTGGGGGGGGGGGGGGGGGGGGGGGAAGAATCACTTGGTAAAGCTGTAATGCCAAACTCTACTAGTAGTCTACTTCATAACATCATCGGCCACAACTATTGATCAGTGCAAACAAATACAGCTAAACGGCAGATTCACCAATTAGCATATTAGAATGAGAAACATTACATCAGTATTATAAATTACATTTACAGTACATATCTACAGATATGATGACATAATGATAATGGAAGCGGCGTGTTGATGCACCACACAGAACACTGTGCACTTATTGACCGTATCTGGCGACAGTAACATTGAGTCAAACAACTTGAAAGAATAAAACTCGGCAAAATATTATTATTTTTTTTAAATAATAAGTAATTGAACAAAAATATTGTGAGAAGGATAATCTTATGGGATGATAAAGTCCAAATAGTAGGAGGATAAATTCATAATTTCAGGGGGAAAAGTCGTGATTTTACTTCATAATGTCCTCACTGTCATAAGAAAAAATATTATAGTCGTGACATGACAAGAAAAAAAGTTCATACAAAAAGCAACCAACTATTAGAAAATAAGTCAAAATATTAGGAGAAAGAGTGGGAACGTTGAGAATAACGTAATAACATTAAAAGAAACTCATAATTTTTTCATAATAAATCTGTCATAATACTAAAAAGGCCATTTTGAAAGAATGATGTCATATGAGAAGACATAATTTTCGCGAATTTTTGTAATATTTTGATAAAACAATACATGTTACGATAGAACCCATCAGTAGAATAAAATACTTACCTAAAAAACAAAGTCATATATTACAAAAGGGTGAAAAAAAAGCTCTGCGTTTTCCACCTTTTTATTATAAAGTTGTAATATTGCAAGACACCAACTTATTATTATTTTTTTGGAGAATAAAGTTGTAATGACTAAAAAAAGGCCATTACAAAATGAAGTCATATGCCAACAAGAAATATGTTGTATATCGTCCTCCTTTTGACAATTAAATCCTACTGTTACGAGCTGTAATTTTTCACAAATGAAGTCATATTTGGAACAAAGTCGTATATTACTATTGTATATTTTGTCGTTTTTAAAATAAAATCGTAGTATCGCAAAAAAAAAAAGTTGTGCATTTTCCGCCTTTCTAGTATATTGTAATATTGCCAGTGGGAAAAAAATGGTAATGTTACTTTATACAGAATCATAATACTAAAATTATTAGATAATTAAGTCATTCATTTTTTTAAAAAGGTTGTGTCTTGGAAAGAGGCACATTTTTATGAATTAATATAATGAGTAAAAAGTCGTAATCTAAGTGCCAATTTCATACCAAAACTAAGAATTTTCCGTGTTTCACCACGGTACTTATTTTTCTTTGTACTCTTCCGGTAAATCCCATACGGCATATTAGTAATGAGCAAAATAAACAGTCCAACAGCACCCCCTGGTGTCTCTGAGCAGAATGACCAAATCCTATATTGGGTGAACTGAAGTAAACCATTGCTTTTGTCTTTGTAAACACACAATGCGACAGGTGCAGCACTAATCTACCAAAGCACTACCGCTACAAGCAGCTTCACTAATGTCGTGGTGTACAAAAAACGAGCCAACGAGTGCCGTCCGTCACAGTGAGGTGACAGTGTGGTGTGTGGCACAAAGCTTTGTGAGCGGGGGAATGATGCTTTACAGTCAGGTGGCTATAAACATGATGGGATGTCAGGCAGGCAGCGAGACGGAGAGAGATGCGTGATTAGTATTAGCGGGAAGGAAAGAAAGTACTGTCGTGTGTCGCTGTCTTTGTTATCTTCTCTTCATCTCACTGAAAAGACAAGATAATCAATGGAGGGGTGGGGGTGGGGCAATGCGCCGCAATTGTTTATTATAGCATATGATGTATAGCTTTTAAAAATGTCCCCCACCTGCCGTGTGACGTCAGCTACACCATCTCATACTGATTGGCTGTGATGATCCTGGACAGACAGCAGGCCAGCAACATGCCAATCAACTGGAACACACACACCATATAACATTACATACATTGGTTTTACTGTCATCGGTGTTCAAAATTACTTCAAAAGTTCTGAATTAATTTGGATTACATTTTCAGGAATTGTCAGGAAATGGGATATGGAAAAACTGATTACATTTTGGCTGTGATCCTTATCACCGTCTGGATCCAGGAATGTTTTAAAGGACCATTTTTGGCATTTGTGCATAAAACTGCACAAAAATGGTCAGTGCACTTGGAAAAGAGAGGAGGAACTATTATTGTGAAGTATTATGAATCCTGACCTTTCTAACCCTTTTTTCTCAAATCTAATCAAACTATTATATACAATTTGCTGATCTGGTAAACCTTCAAACAGCTAAAATTATGGATAAAGCCAACAATAACATAGACAACCCAAAAAATGCAATCAATGTCATATTCAATAAATATACATAACTTCAAAGATTCATTAAAAGATGTGAAAAAGATAAAAGAATGTAAGAAAGCATCAATTAAAAAAGACTTGAATAACAATTATGAACAGATAAATTATATTTAAATGAGAAATACACATAAAAGTTAGCAGAAAAAATCCTTAAAAGATAAGAAACGTATAAGATAAAATACAAAACTTCAATATAAGTATGTCAATGTTATATAAAAGCTTTAGTAAAAGTAAAATAATAAATACAATAAGCTAAAATGGAGGAAAGAAGTGAACACATTATTATTATTATTATTGAACAGTAAGAATGAATAGACATTAACCAAAAAAACTAAAATATATTAAAAAATATAGATTTAAAAAGTAAGTTAAAAAAAGAAGATATTATGAGGAAATACACAAATGGATTTAAGAAGGTAAATTGTAAGTAAAAAATAGTACTTTAGCTAGTATCGGAAAACTCCAAAAAACATCCATTAAAAATACAGCTTTTGTGATTCGATTTTGATTCGCTATTCGATTATTGTGATTCGATTACCACTTCCTCACTACATCGCAACTTCCCAGAAATGAATTGATTCACGAATTATTGCTGGTTTGTGATAGACTATGGTCTATTATTAGTGAAAACATATTGAAATACAAGTGATATGTAATATTCTGGTCACTAGGGGGCAATAATGACAAATAACATTGAGCCATTACCTTACATTAGATTACCTTAACACTGCATGTAGTCATGAAGTTAGCCATAGCATGTCCGACAAGATAAGAGTGAAAATATGTTCTCCTATTTCATGTGATAGTGGTAGGTTTTTGGCTTCTTAGGTTTAAATAAATTCAAGGCTAACGGTTTATTTTGCTAGCTTGTTAGCTCGCTAGCTAGCGGTAGTCTTGAGTCCCTGGAGCAATGTGTTGTCAACAGTGAATAATGTTAAAAACTGCATTTAGAAAGTCATAAACTATGCTCTAACTATGAAAATATTATATAATTTAGGTAAGTTAGATAGAAGCTTTACAGAAAAGTTGAGGAAATAAGTAGAAAAGACAAAGTTAGCAGATTTCCTTGAAAGATCTAACGAAGGAGGTTGACTTCTTTACCTGAGAGAATGCGATGCCAAACGTCACTCCTGCGATGATGGCCATGTTGGTCTCCATGAAGGAAGTGACCAGCTCGTAGCATCCCTGCAAATGACACATACAACCGTCATACATATGTCCATAACACGGGTGAGCCAGTTCAACAGAACACGGCCGCTGACCTGGTGGTAAACTTTGTTGGGGGCCACGGTTGAGTTCCGGAGGTCGACTGGGTTGCAGTCGGAGCTGTTCATGCAGCAGCTGGCGGGGATTCCATTGGGCGGGTAATAGACGCTGGCGAACCAACTGGTGTAGTTGTAAACGCCGCAACAGCGCAGCTAGGAGAAAAAAAAACCCAAACCTAAATATGGCTCCTTGCCCTACAAAGAGATATGTCATACATTATAAATCACACATGTTGACTTACCCTGTGCTGCAGGTTGTCAACAGCGCGGCTCGCCTCGTCCTCGGAGTTGTAGTTGAGCACCGCGTCGGTGTACGTCCTGCGGAAGGTTCCCTTTATCTACGACAGCGATGACAACATTATCATCACCAGCTCTTTTGAATTACATTTTTTTTTAGTTTGGGACCAAAATGCGCACTGACCTCATGGCGGAACACAAATCCGCTAATCCCCGCCACCAATTCAGCGAGGAAGACCAGCGACAGAAACATGGCGTACTATACAGAGAGAAAGAAATCAATATGATGTAGCGCAGAGCAACCGACAACAAATACAATAAACAATGTTATGATAGAAATGCACGACCATAATGAACCCCATTGGACATCTTATGGATTATGTTTGGTAAATTACCCTTATAGTATACACTTAGGTCAGCATTATTAGATTATGACTGCTATTAGTGACTAGACTGCCTCTAAAAGACGCTACTTTTGTGCCTTTTTTTGTCAGTCTTTAGTATTAACTACAAACAAACAGAACGACAAGCAACCTGGGATTCGACCCTCATGTGTAGGTTTGGGCATTGAGTCTAAATCATCAATGGGAACCGTAACTAATGGTCGGATTCTCCCACGATGGCACAAATTTTTAGATTTTTGATCCCTAGTTTCGATGCTTAGACCGCAGACTGGAAGAAATAACTGCAAACGCCAAGCGAAAAAAGTGAGAAAGAAGCCGACGAACACCAGTGAAGAAGAAACGACTCAAAAGTTTGGCTTAACTGCATAAAAAACGCAGTCGCTCAATGCAACATCTGCCACACAATACCACAACCAATGTTATTAAACACCTCCGGATTCATGGCGTAGAAAAGAGTGCCCCGTCTTTGAAGCGCTAGGTCGGACTTCCTGTATCAAGTCAAAATCAGGGAAGTCAAACAACAAATAATGTCTAATGCCAATGTTACTGAGGCCTTCTCAACCCAAACAATATCATTATGGACTATCCAATTGCCATTGTCATGACCACCGATATGTAACTACGATAACTGTTCCTGCGTTACAACTGTCTTGAGTAGTAATTTGATGCTATTCCTCCTTGATTCAAAGGTTATCAACCTAACGTGTAAATGGTTGAATGGTTGTGACATAAAACTTGAGAAAATCCATGAATTGATAAAGCGTCTTCTGCAAGCTGGCCTAAGTCCCAAAGAACTTGCCACTCGCTAACACATAAAGAAGAGCATATGTAGAAATGATTTTTTTTCACAATCTTTTCAAAAGTAAACTTGTGAAAGTCTACTCCAATATGCATGGAGTAGTTCAGACATTTCATCCACATTTCATCCACAAATAACTCATTTAAACCATGCAAACCTTTTAAAAGGAATCGGAATCAAGAATCCGATATTGAAATGAGGAATCGCAATCGGAACCAAAATCAAATTCAAAATGCTCAGTCGTAGCTGTGAGACCGGTTACTTTGAATGTACTGATGATGTGTTGTTACAATAGTAATCTTGCTACTTTTCACCTTTCGAGGTAGTATTACAGGAAAGACGGTGCCTGTGTGAAAAGGGCGTGAGGTTTAACATCTGGACAAGTATTCTATAAGTTCGACCGATGACATCGTCATGAATGTAATTATCTACCTGTAATTGCGGGACGGGTGGCTGTAAAACCACAAGCCCTCTGTTCCCAGAGTGGGGTACCGTGGGGGGGGGGGGGGGTACGTGAATACAAATTAAAACTGGCTTGACTACATTTGCATTTTTCCAACTTTTTTCAATGTCTCGGCTCTGTGTAAATGGCACAGAATGGGGAAGAGAATTAACAGATGCAGATTCTGTATAAAAGGCACAGGAAAAAATATTCCGGATCTTTTGTTATGGCTTTGATGCAGCAATTTTGCTGAATCTGTGTGTAAAAGAGGTTCTGTGTAAAAGGCACAGGCGTTCAAATGATGGATCTTCTGTTACTGTCAAAATAAGTAAATAAGCCTATACACAAACACACCCCTCCTCTCCTATGCCACAAGTCTTACCAGTTTGAGCATCCATGGACTTCCTCTGCAGGTGGCAAAGCATCCAAACAGGCCAAACACAACGATGACAGTCCCGGTGCCGATGAGGACATAAGGGGCGTTGGTGGAGTTGTCGGCTATGAGCGAGATATAAGGGCCCAGCATCAACTTGCCCCATACTCCCACTGCCAGCAAGATGGCCCCCGTTATCTGGAGTAGGATTGGAAAAAATGCAATGTTAGAGAGCAGAATGCAAAGGGGAAGTGGCTTTTTATTCCTGCCATATTCCTTCTCCCGACACGCAGAGGAGGATCAAGGTAGAACGCAAACGTGGGAACAATTAGAGATGGAAGATGTATTTATCTGGAGTATAGGATAGCAATCACCTGGCTTATGAATACGCCTGGCACAAAAGGAACAGTGGGGGGGGGGGGGGTAAGAGGAGACAAAGGCAGAAACTCAAAGACGCTCCTTTGATTCGACGCGAGACGCTTTCTCCTGTTGCGCCGCTCTTAGCATTTCAAATGAAGGCAGGCGGATAAAAGAGCGCCGTTGTACGAGGAAGCAGCAGCAGCAGCAGCAGCGCTCGTGTGTGTGTGTGTGTGTGTGTGTGTGTGTGTGTGTCTCGACTGGGAACGTCTTTCCTGGCATGCCAAAAAGAGCTGGGCGCCGGGCCGCCTGCTGATGATCCGCCTCCGAGCGACAGCGGGCCATGATCCTCTAACCCCTCATCGCTTCCAAGCGGAGGCAGCCTGCCTTCCTTGTTGTCAACTTGACAGGGAGACATCTGCACAAAATGTCTCCCTCAAACCTTCAAGTGTGTGTATGTGTGTGTGTGTGTGTAGGGGGGGGGGACACACGGGGCTCTGACAAGAAAAGGCAGCAGGTCCATTCCACTGTTGGCTGTAGGCCTTTAAAACCTGATCTTATGCACTAATACATTATTCACACCCACGCTAGTTTGTGCAGGTCACCGCTCGCTGACACCATTTACACTTCTGCCCCCTTTGGCAGGGAATGAACACGAGGTTGTTTTGAACGCGAGCCTTCCGACCGACCGCCATGCTGGGATCCTAAAAAAAGGGATCATTGCACTTCAGTCTCAGAAGTGTTTGCACAGCTGTTAAATGCACACATGCGTTTTCTTATCAAGGCACGTGCGCAGACAAGGACAATGAGTTCCAGATGAGGCGTGAGATGATAACACGATGAAGGCAACAAGCCAGACCAAGCAAAGTGCAAATACACTGTTGCAATAGGGCAACGATTTCAGGTAGTGCACAGCATTTTTCATACTACGGACTTAACGTCTATTTGTGGTCAACCGCGAGGTGGCCTGGGGTGTTTATTTACACCTTTTGCAGAGAGTACCAGACATTTATTAGGGGTTACTAAAACATTCAATAATATACACTACGCACTTACTGTATATGTAGATTTTGGGTGGACCTTTTTTTTACGATGGACCTTAAATGCATTATACTGTACGCTATACAGGTGAACTTCATTTAACCTTCACTATACTACTTCCTGCTGCAGAGCCTTACAGCGAGAGTTTGCATGTTCTCCCCGTGCATGCGTGGGTTTTCTCCGGGTACTCCGGTTTCCTCCCACATTCCAAAAACATGCTAGGTTAATTGGCGACTCCAAATTGTCCATAGGTATGAATGTGAGTGTGAATGGTTGTTTGTCTATATGTGCCCTGTGATTGGCTGGCGACCAGTCCAGGGTGTACCCCGCCTCTCGCCCCAAGACAGCTGGGATAGGCTCCAGCCCCCCCGCAACCCTCGTGAGGATAAGCGGTAGAAAATGAATGAATGAATATACTACTTCCTGTTCACTAACAAGGAGCTGAACGGCAAAATTCACAAGTGTGTGATCAATGAAACAACTGAAAGCTTTTTGTAAGTCGTGTATACTACAGTTTAACTACAGTTTATTTTGAATATCATCCTATAATACAGTGGAACCCTAGTTAATAATCGTCAATAATCTGTTCTGGAAGCCAAAAACATACTCTAATTGAATAAATTTTTCCCGTAGAAAATAATGTACATCCCAATAATCTGTTCGAGAAATGTAAACGAAAACCATTCATTCATTCATTCATTCATTTTCTACCCTCACGAGGGCCGCGGGGGTGCTGGAGCCTATTCCAGCTGTCTTCGGGCGAGAGGCGGGGTACACCCTGGACTGGTCGCCAGCCAATCACAGGGCACATATAGACAAACAACCACGAAGGCTACCGTTTAGGTCGCTAGCTCTCTAGTTTGCGAGTTAGCATGTGTCTCAAGACCCTGCAGTTGCGCAATATGTTGTAAATAAAAAGAGTATAAATGTGACTATAGTCGTGTTTTGTCATGTCTACAGGGCTCTAATAATGCTTTGTTCATTTTAATCTGAAAAAAATAATTTGTCTACCCACCAACTATATGTGGTTTCTTAAGTTTTTATTATTTGCCGTTTTATTATTATTATTATATTTATTTATTACTGATTGATTGATTTTCTTTATTCTTGATTTGTTTATTTATTTTTCATCTTATTTTGTGCAGAAAAATAAAAATTAAGATATTTATTGTATATTTTTCTGTTTTTAATAAATGCGTTTTTTTTTTTTTTTGGAAAACCTGATGCGGCCCAGCCTTGCCCAGACCCTAGCCCCAGTGGCCTCCAGGTAAATTGAGTTTGAGACCCCTGATCGAGTATATTACTCACAGCAAAGTAAAAGCTCAGGTTAACAAGTCTGTGAATGTGTTTTTTTGTCTATTAATGGTGTTTTGCCGATCTCTTGATAATGATGCACTCACTGTTTATGGCCTACATGATTGGCTAAATTGTTTCCTCCATTTCTTTCTCCCCAGTGTGTGGAGGATTGCCCTTGTTGGCGTGTTCATTTGGAAGAACCCAAGGATAATCAAATCCATGAGGATACAAAGGCTTCTCAACTCATGTCGGTTTCTGAATTCCAAACAGCCTAACCCCCCCTCCTCCTGACTTTTGTTTGTAATTCAACACCATGCGGCCATCCTGGTCAGGGTATAGAGTTTAAATGAGGTCAACTCTCCTCGTCTCTTTCCCAGGCCTCCTAATAAAGAAGCAGAAGGTGCGATGACAAAATGTGCTGGCGAGGACACAACGCACCACCTGCTCCATCCACGCGAAGGTGCACGACGACGACCGACCAGCTATTCACGCTGGAGATGTTATCTGCCACGACAAGCTGATGACAGTGAAAAGCGAGGCCCGGCGACAAGGCCGCAATGCTCGCCAACTCTCCACCTCCAAGGGTCAGAAAAACGAGCCACTGACAGTGAGATCTCCGCATACACGAAACCCGAAGCTGCCGCAGACGTCTCGGAACACTAATACCGACTAAATATAAAAGGTTAGGGTCTTGGTGACAGTGACACATGCCTTGCGTGGAAGTCCAGCACGTCTTTGTCAAGCCAAAACTATGCCCGCTCACATTTAGGAGAGTCGGTACTGCGGTTGTCACATTGTTGCCTCACATGTGTGGTGACAAAAGAACTCCAAACACTAACATTGTAACAGTTAAAATGTAAAATCTGTGGCTAAAATTTGACTATCACAAGCCGAGTTAATGATTATAATCTTGTAAACTACTGTTTTATATATGGTAGTACGTACTACAGTCACACATACATGCTTTTTCATCTATAGCTATACTTACATATGCATGCATCTATCACATATCGGATGTATTATTACAAAAACATGTACAGAAAAATGCAACAAATGCAACAAAATGGAGAACAGTGACGCACACAAGCGTATTCAGGAGTCAAATAGCATGCATGTTGTTGTATGCATATCTGCATATAGTAACAATTAGTGAGCTGAGAAGAAAGTCCCATGTCAATCAACCAAATGTTCCTTTTTCCGACGAATAAAAACCCGGTTTGCTGCTCTGCACACGTCTTAATGTTGTCGTTTTGCTGTCAAATGTTACATTCTAGCTGTAAAAGAAAGTTGCTACTTAGCTATAATTACAATAATAGTAATTCAGACTGTGTCTCCTGGATCTCTGTGTCTTGCAATGGAATGAATGTATAGTTTTAACCATTATTAGAGACATTTAGGCATGAAATAACACCATTATAGTCCTACTATTATTTCTTGTTTACGCCATATTGCTAAGGCACAGGGTTCACTGCAGGGACACGAGACGACCATGGCTGCATAGCATGCTAGCGAGCTAACTGGTTAGTCTCCAACTTATTATATTTATTCTAAAATTAAAGGGGACCTGTTATGCTTTTTGCACTTTTCTGACCTATAAATGAAGTTAGAATGTTTTATTCTTGTGTTAAACGCTGCCAAAATTACAGATAATGAAGTTTGCGAATTTGAAAGTGAGCCCTGAAAGATGTTTGGGATGGCTCAAAAAGCTCGGTTTCAAAAGGCGTGGTAAGACTGTCCCTTTGTGATGTCACAAAGGGGCAGACGTCCCTTATATGGGCATGTGTTTAAGCAGATGAGCTCTCTGCCCTCTCCCAAGCGCTGTTCCTCTGTTTACTTGCTAGCAAAGCTGCATTTGTTTACAATTCTTAACGACAACACCAACAGGCACAAGTGGTTCGAGTTCCTGATTCCGTACCAGTAAAAGAAATGCATTTTAGTCTTACAACGGCATTTCACACCGGACTGTTCTTGTGAACATAGGTAAGTATGCAGCTGGACTAGTTGACAAACTGCTGCTGAAGCCTCAGCGTTTATTATCAACTCCTGTACTTTATTAGCTAGCGGCAAGTAATCCTTAGTGTGACCAACCACAGCAGAGTGGGCATACCTAGACGTGGGCTTTGGGTGGAATACATTAAAACGGACTGTTTTTGCGGTAACCATGAAATCCAAAGATATACAGCTGAATAGGTGCATATTCTGGAAGATCTATAAAGCTTTGTGTGCTGGTTATTGTATGTAGCTGCTCTATAGGAGTACACAACTCAATACCAAGGGTCGAAAAATGAGCATTATGTATATGTATATAATTTTCTCCCACATACACATGAGCTATATAGCCTGGGGGCTAAGCCCCCCCCCCCTTTTAAAAAAAAAACTAGCGACGCCCCTGGTTCATACGTGCATGTTACAATACAAGTATGGTACCACAGTAACGCTAAATACATATGTGTGTAAAACACCGTACCGTTGCTAAAGTGCGACTGAGGCTGAAAGCATCAGGCCTGCCAGTCTTTCCTGCCCCGTTACAAACGTCATGTGTCGACTTGCACGGCTGCGGTGATAAAGTCTCCCTTTGCTTGGGGCCGTGTGAACAGACCCGTTGTGGTTCGAGCCACACTTGACGCCCAAATTATTGCGAGCCTCCATTAAAATCCAAACAATCGCTGATGCTGCTACTGGCCGTCCCCTTCATCACACGCATCCTCCTCATCACCACCACCATTATACACACGCACATTAAAAACAGCACCGCCACCATCGTCATACATCAACGGCCATTAAAGGTCGTTCACTCACCCAGAAAACGAAGGAATAGACGATGAGGAGTGTTTTAAGGCAGGTGATAACAGGTTTAGTCTCCATGATGTCTCTACAGACGTCGGCTGAAACAAACACTCGCAAATAAAACGTCGCAGCCACGCGCTGCAGCAGCCTTCACAGCGTCACGAATGTAGTGCCGTAATGCAGCCAGCAGGGGGAGCCCGCCACCGTACCAGTGTCCACTGGACACTGCAGTTTCCGTGAGCATATGAGCGACAATATAAATATTAAACATGATCGAAAATATTAAAAAAGATCGCTGTGGCGACTCCATAAGGAAAAAGAAACAAACAAAACATGTCAGATAAAGTAGTATAACACATGTTAAATACAGTTCTTCAATTCATTCGCCACAAAATTATTACTATTATAAATTATTATTTCATGTAAAAAACCCATGGTGGACATTTGAGTTATATAGTTGAAGACAAACTGTTCTGCAAGAAAAACGTTTGAATACTATATTAGTTAGTGGAAAAGTAACAAAATGTGGTCATTTTAAGAGAATATAGTTAGAATTTTATGTTTCATGAGTCGGGCAAGCAAACTGATGAAGTTATTTATAAGGAAAGCTGCAGGAATGAAGACCTATTATGAGAATCCCATTTAAAACAAATAATTTCAAGTGAATAAAGTCAACCATATTGTATTGAGCAGCCAGGACGAGGCATGTACGGGTTCCCAAACACTGTGTATCCATTAATCAAGGTAACGTTTATTCATAAAGAACATTTTAAAACAACCACTACTGCTCCAAAGTGCTGTACATGAGTGACAAAAAATACAAACAAAAACATAACAGGCTAAAATACAAAGTACATGAAAGTACAAAGAACAGACATTGATTTGAAAGTCTCGATTGAAGTAGCAGGTCTAAGATTCAGGGGAAGAGGGTTCCCGAGTTTGGGGTCTGCTACTGCAAATGCCATCACCTCTAGATGTGGGACACTGACAGAAGCTGATCATTTGACCTCAGGGCTGCCAATGAAGAGATTTCAAAACAAATAAGATCTTAAATTAAATTCTAAAAATAACAGGCAGTCAGTGCAAAGAGGCCAGTATTGGAGTGATGTGTTTGAGTCCTTCTGAAGCTGTGATCAGGTGAGCAAGTGGCGGGCTGTATGGCTTAACCTTCCACGGAGATCAGTGACTTCATTTCTCTTATATGAACATTTTAAATGTGTTCCCCCTTCATGTGTCAATGAGCGTAAAATGTGACCAATATGTGTGAGTTCCAAACATAGAAGACATCAGTGCAAGACATTTACGAGTGGACCAGTGGCAATGTAAAAACAAAAAAAGTCCTCATATCCTCATATGCCAATTCTCTGTTTGTAGCACCTTGTGAGAGAGTTTGCCTTCAACGTGAGCTTGGACAGCACCCCCTGCAGGCCAGCGAGGTGGTAAAGGAACTGCTTCTCCAAGTCGTCTTCATCCTCCTCAGATGAGGACAACAAGGAGGAGGATGATACGGTGCGCCTCAAGCCCTCCATTCGCCTCCGCTTTTCGCTGCTCACTCCCAACTCCATGTCCCAGCGGAGGGACTTGAGCAGCTGGTAGTGGCTGTACATGTTATCCACGTCTGACTTCATGTAGGCCATCTCCGTGTACTCATCCGTGGGGATGTCCCTCAGCAGGCTGGGAACCATGATGGTTTGGTCCATGTCGTTGACGGCACCGATGAAATGGTTCATGGAGCTGAGGAGGGAGTTTTTCTGTTTGGGTGCTTCGGTGAGTTGCATCATAATTTTGGACAGTCTTGGTTGTCCCTCTAGTTAAGAACAGCTTGTTCCTGCTGTGTGGAACCAGCTGATAAAAATGCTTTAAAAAAAAAAACCAAATTTTCCTTCAAGGTTTGAATCAAAGTTGTCCCTGGCCCCAAACGACCTGAAATAGTCCAGATAGAATGAATCATAAATTGATTTTATAAATATGAAGGTCAGTAATTTCCTTCGGCAAGAAAAAAAACAGACTACCAAAATGCTAAAATAACAAAAATTCACATCAAACGCAACAAGACATGTACTCGGGAAGGGGTGGGCAAACTTTATGAATTGTGGATCTATATAGGTGATCAACAAACAGAATGATATACTTGCTCACGGTGCAACAAAAAACAAAAACACATCCACAGCAAGCTTAAATCTACTACTTCTACATGGGTGATAAACAACAAATCGCGGCACAAAACATAACTTACAAATGTTATTTTGAAATGCCCACAAGTCATGCTGGGTAGTCTATTCAGCAGTAACAATGTGATCTATGAACATTAAAACATTGGATATCAAGAGTATCAAGTGTTACTTGCTCTTTGTTTACTTCTCTGTGACAAACATGGAAAAATGAGTACCACAAGCTCCCCAGCATACCTTGTGGAAGGAATATAGAGGTGTTTTTTGGCATGGGTATAGTTAACAGCAAAAGCAGGGGGAAGACCTGTTGTAACTAAATGAAATGCTATCTTGTACGCCTATGCTAGCCAAATAGGTTATGATTAGAAAAAAAGTTAGGTTACCTGTAAGCCTGCCATAATCAATAAATCAATGAACAAATAAACAAACTCGAAAATTTTGGCGGTCTCAATATGTTGACATGCATGTTTGTTTTCTGCCTCTCTCGCTCTACCAAACAGGCTGGATGACTCTGTGCATCTCACAACACCTGGGCATGTTGGTTCTATAGCAGAATGAACAAAGTGAATGAACCCTCCAGTCAGTCATTCAGTCTTATTGTCTCTCACAAGCTGTGTGTTGTGTTGTACGCAAGCAAATGCTTTTTTTGTGCCGATTGTGTATAAAACATGATCTGATGTCAATTTCAGCTTGTTTACACAACAGTCTGTTGATCAATTCATCCATTTTCTAGACATCGACATCATTATGGTCGCTGGTTGCATGCTGGAGCCTATTCCAGCTGACTTTAGGCGAGAGGCCGGGTACAAGCTGTACTGGTCAACATCAGTTTGGGATCAAGTATATATATAATTTCTGTTTCAGCTGCCGTGATTCCTTAAATATAACCCCTCATTGTACACCACACACATTTTGCTACATCCAAAACATGTACTTTGACCAAACTCCGACAAAACATTCCAGCTCATGTAAACAGCATATTGTATTTTTCTGCAGTGACACACAATGTGAACTTTCCGGGTTATTTCTCAATTTTGTGTCAAACCTCATAATTTAGTAGGGATGTCAATTGTCAAGCATGTTTAAGGTAAGTAAATATTCAAAATTACCACTAATATAATGTATAATGAGAGTAGCAACATACCTGCTAACCAAGGGTGACGGACAGAATCGTACCTTCACCCTGGTCAATCCAGGCTCGGTTGAGTCCAGTCGAAGATAACAGACTTGAAATTAAACTTGGGACCTTAACGGACGATTGCTTTATATAATGGATATTTATATACATTATCGTCACGTCTTGTTATAAAGCCAAGAACGTCACGTTTAATGCGGCAAGACGTTGTCATAGAGCGGATGATTCGGAGGGAGAATTCAAAGTAAGACTGAATGAATGAGTAGCTTCATTGTTGCGTTGCACGAACACACATAGAGATCGATTTATCCATAAAAATCACTTAAAATGGATGCAGTTGAAAATAAAATGGTAGCTATGTATGGATATGGCAGCACGTTACAATACACTATGAAATGTACAAGAATGTAACACTATCTTCCCTAGCTGATGCTCGTAGTTGGGATTTTACAATTTCAATTCATACAAAATGTCGGACATTTTTGTTGTCGAATGGATACACTTACCGGCAAAAGTTTACCCTGGAAGTCAAAGGAACTCGACAGGCTCCGAGTTCTCCTGCAGGGACGCCATTTTTTTTGAAAACTTGCTGTTAGTGGTTGTCGGAGTTTTATCCAGTTTAAGTCACAAAAATATCTAACTACACTCCCCTTGTATGTTTGTACACATTCAGACCTCTCAACTTTCCACACAGCCTACCCTGGAAATCAATAAAAAAAACAAACAGGCATTCTCCGAGGTCACCTACAGGAGCACCATTTTAGCTTTGATAGCTAGCCTGTTCTGCTGTTATGTTAGTTTTATGTGCTAGTGTTGTGTTTATGAGTTAGCTATGAACTCAAAACGGAGAAGAGAACTTTGTTTTTGTTTGTTCTGGACATGTTTCAATAGCCAAATAGGGGTTATGTTAAGATAAAGAACAGCAAATCAGTTCAATGAAGATTTTCTTATCTGTGAGAATTGATAGCCAGCTCAAAAGCAGTGCAACAAAAACAGAATTGGAGTCATTTCTTCTGTTGTAGGAGATCTAGAAAACACAAGCAAACACTTTTAAAGCTCTTATATTCATAGACGGTGGACATTCTCCATGATTCATTCATTATTTTTTTACCGATTATCCTCACGAGGGTCGCAGGGAGTGCTGGAGCCTATCCCAGCTGTCTTCGGCGAGAGGCGGGACTGGTCCATTCGCCATGATTACATCATGGAATAGAATGTCGTTTCATTGAGCAAATGAGGCAAAAAGTGCATTGCTAGGCGGCAACCAGCAGAGGTGCTGTTGATTCAGGTTGAACTACTACATAACATAGCAACAGCCACACTATGGAAACTAACAAACAGCAGTTTTCTCTGCTCATTGTGATGTTGGCATGACAACAGGAGTTCAGAACATTCTAACAAACATTCCAAGAAATACAGTTAGAATTAATCAATTGATTGTGCAACCTATCAAGGAAACATAATCAAATGTCTATTGTTGGTATCCAACACATGATAAGTTACACCACTGTTCAATCACTGTTAATTTTTTTAAAATGTATTTTTGATATATTTTTTTAATAAATGGTTTGAGATGTAAACACGGTTACTGTCAGCCAGTTAGAAATAGAAGACATCATTAAGATGAAGACTCAGGAGGACATGGGAATTAGAGTTCTTCTCCTTTCACTACCCCGAACCAAACTCCGACATCCAGGCTTTGTATCTTTCCAGGTCTGCGGCGGAGACGGATTTAGAAATCTTCTTGAGCGTCAGGGTGAAGTCCTCCATCTTCACCGGCATCTGCAGCTCTTCCTTGGACAGCGCTCGGATCTCCTCAGGGCTCAGGCCTTGAATGCGCCGACGCATAGCCATCATGGATGCGTCCCTGAAGTAAACATGACAAGAAATGTCTTAACCTACCATTAATCTGTGCTTTCTTAAAAAAACAAAAAACACACACCTGCAGACATTGGTGATGTCTGCCCCAGAGTAGCCCTCGGTTTTCTCAGCAATGTGGTCCAAGTCAACGTCGGCAGCCAACTCCACCTCCCGCAAGTTGATCTTCAGAAGCTCAGCACGACCCACAGCTAAACACAGAAAACATATAATGGTAAACATACAATATGGTGAAAAAAATGAGTACTGTGTTGCCTTTGCCATTATTTCTGACAAAATCCATAAATTTGGAAGAATCATGACCAAATTTGGTACACAGACTGAAGAACTGAAAAAAGAATATTTTTTTCACGACTGTAGCTAGTTTGACCTGAATTAGGACTTCATTCATTTTCTACCGCTTTTTCCTCACGAGGGTCGCGGAGGTTGCTGGAGCCTAGCCCAGCTGTCTTCGGGCGAGAGGGGGGGTACACCCTGGACTGGTCGCCAGCCAATCACAGGGCACATATAGACAAACAACCATTCACACTCACATTCATACCTATGGACAATTTGGAGTCACCAATTAACCTAGCATGTTTTTGGAATGTGGGAGGAACCGGAGTACCCGGAGAAAACCCACGCATGCACGGGGAGAACATGCAAACTCCACACAGAGATGGCCGAGGGTGGAATTGAACTCGGGTCTCCTAGCTGTGAGGTCTGCGTGCTAACCACTCGTCCACCGTGCCACCTAAATTAGGATTTCCATTCTATAAAAGATAGACATGATAAAGCTAATCATGATGCACTCACTCAGTGATAGACAGTGATGATCATGATGGACAATTATAGGAATATTACAAATATTATCAATCACAATGTTTAAGTTCATATGTAGTTACGACTGAATGAACACATTTGTGCAGTACAGTATTCGTTTTGGGGGTTGCTGTAGGACTGGTTGAGGACTAACATTTCCATGTTACAATGGAAGGTAAAAAATCAATTGTGTCACTTGTTTTCAGGAATATGAGAACGCAACACTTTTTGTCGTTTTATTCGCTATATATATATGTTATATTCTTAACAAACCAAACTACAGTACTTTCATTTGGAACTAACTTTGTAACTGTATTACTCTAACTTTCCACTGTATTCAGCTTTAAATGTGTCCAAGTAAGGACGTCACCTGTTGGGAGAGGGATGTAGATCCGCTTCTCCAAGCGCCGCCGCAGTGCTTCATCAATGTCCCAGGGGAAGTTTGTAGCGGCAAGCACCATCACCATCTTTGAAGGGTCATCGTTGTCCTGGGCACCACCCACACCTGCAGAAGAAGAAAAACATCAGAACCCATAATAAGTCATGGAATGAAAAGATAACATAATGGTTCTCTTGCATACCATCCATTTGAATCAGAAGCTCAGATTTGACCCTGCGGCTCGCTTCGTGTTCATTCGACGTTCCTCTCCGACTGCAGATAGAGTCGATCTCATCTATAAAGATGGTGGTGGGCGCATAGAAGCGTGCCTGTATAAATAACACACTTTTAATGACATTACAGTTTATCAGTTGTGTTTTATCACATTTGAAACCTATGCATAATAATTCATATTAATTACCATTTCAAAGAGCAAGCGCACCAGTTTCTCGGACTCGCCCCGGTATTTGGATGTGAGTGTGGAGGAAGACATGTTAAAGAATGTCGTCCCACATTCTGTCGCCACGGCTTTGGCTAACATGGTCTTTCCTGTACCTGGGGGGCCCACCATTAACACACCCTGTGATGAAAGAAAGTGATTTTTTAAAATATCTAAATATTTATTTCAAAAATATCTAGTATGAAGGTAAGTTGAATATTTAGGAGAATAACATTTGTATATTTTGAGAAAAACAATTTTGAAATAAATGTTTTTTTTAGAGAAAAAAATATTATGAATTATTATTCATTCATTTTCTAACACTTATCCTCATGAGGGTCGCCTGGTCGCCAGCCAATCACAGGGCACATATAGACAAACAACCATTCACACTCACATGTCCATATGGACAATTTGGAGTCACCAATTAACCTAGCATGTTTTTGGAATGTGGAAGGAAACCCACGCATGCACGGGGAGAACATGCAAACTCCACACAGAGGTGGCTGAAGGTGGGATTGAACCCGGCTCTCCTAGCTGTGAGGTCTGCACGCTAACCACTCAACCGCCGTGCAGCCTAAATTATTATTATCCATCTATCTATTATTATTACTATTATTATAAATATTATAAATACGGATATAATGTAATATCATAGTATTAGATTTTTTGGGGGGAAAATTTGTTTAAGAAAAATGTATTATTTTGTATAAAAAAAATTAAAACAATTGTAATATTATATATAATTATATATATTATATTATATATAATATTGGCCTGCAGCAGACTGTAGAAGTAAAATTACACACAAAAAATGCAGAACATTTAATTTATTCCCATTTATTTCATTTTGTTTCTTTTGTCGTAATGTGTTGAAAAAATATGATTTTATTCTGGGTTTTTTTTCAATTTCCATATGACCCTCGGCCATCTCTGTGTGGAGTTTGTGGGTGAGAGGCGGTGTACCTCGCCTCTCGCCTCTGAGGATAAGCAGTAGAAAATAAATTAATTCATGAATTTCAATATGATTTTCTCACAAATATACAACTTTTTACCCTGAAAATACTACTGATAATTGGTTTCTATAAATACAAGGGGTCACTGTAAAAGCCAACTGTCTATAAAAGTGCATATGGGCCACACATAATGAACATAATACTGTAAGTAAGTGGCTATGTCGTCAAGTTAAGTCAAATCAACACTGACGTGTGTATATAATGTGTACCTTCCAGGGCCGTCGAATCCCCTTGAAGAAGTCAGGCATCCACATGGGCAGCACCACAGCTTCTCTCAGCAGCTTCTTGGCATCTTCCAGATCAGCGATGTCATTCCTTGCCAAGGAATTCCATCAGCAAGGCAAGTAAAAACACTGCGTGCGTGTGTGTGTGTATGTGTGTGTGTGTGCTGTCATACCAGTGTACGTTCAAGTTGCGGGACACAATGTCTCGCTCTAGTGACTCCACTAGGTCGCTGTCATGTCCCCCGCCATCGAACTTTTTATGGTCTTTTTCACCCTTCTTTCCCTAATGAAGAAAAAAACAAATCTGTGTTTATTGTATCATATTTCCAATAGTTTTCATACCGATACTATTCATTACATAAAACTGACCTCATCATGAGATTTTGTGCTGCGAGTGTCTCTGATTCCCGGCCTGTCTCCTTTAGACTTTGCCTGGCCACGGCTTTCCTGACTGTCCCCTCTGTGCTGCAGACCAGGTGAGTCTTTCTTCTGTTGCTTCACTCCGCTGTTGGGACGTTTCCCTACAATAGGATTCCTCAAGAGACCACACATACTGTATTAACCGGAATCAAACCATACACCATTGACAGAATGTTGATCACAAGTTAAAACTACAGCCTAGTCTTGTGATGATGCCTTTAGTCTAGTCAACTGGTCTGTTGTTCCCTTGTTATAGGAGTCATTAGATTGCAAAAGTCTTGGGACACCACATTTTAAATGATATATAATGATATATAATATGTTTTTTTGTTGTTTTTTTAATTTGTAATTGGTCTGCTTCAACAATATTTACTTTGTATGTTATAAATGGAAGAAAAAGCATAATGACACACTAAATGGCTACACTAAAGTTAATCACAACTACTTGTGATCTATTGTATCCATTGTAAGGCACAACGTCTATTAGAATAGAGGCCACAGTATAAGATTATTAAAACATTGTCAAAGCCAAATGGTGGCCTTTGTTTCATTGCTGCTACTCACTTGTGTTCCGCGGGCGTAGGGGGCGGCCATGCTGCTGGATCCTCTGCACTACTCCCTCCAGACTGAGGGACTGGTACTGTTACAGGTTTTTCTGACTTGAAGGCTTCAAGTAGTCCTATGATGCTTTTAATCTGCTCCCACTCCTCAGTCAGCTCCTGTCTCACCTGAAGACAAATGTCCAAAAATGATGAGCTCATATTCAGCATTGACAGAAAGAAGCAAAGCACCAACCTGCTGCCATCTGACTTTAAGTGCCGGGTCTCTGAGGGTCTGGCAGTGTTTGTGGATCTGCTGGAGTACACCCTGGTAGTAGACTGTGGAGGAGTCGTAGTTGCCCAGCAAAGCGTACTCACGACCCTTTTTGGCGTTGTCATATATCTCGGATAGATTCATGGTGCATGACAGCTGTGTGATAAAACACAAGACACTTCATTAGGTACACCTACACTATGTCATAAGATTCCATATAAAGAGAATCTGCTTTAACACGGCTAATGATGCTCACTTTTATTATTATTGTACTAAGGGTGGAGGACTGCAAAGTTGTGCCCCGCTCATGAAGCCAAATAAGGTACCACACGAATGCACCTGTTAGCCCCATCCATGTATGCTAATGTAGCTAGCTGCTGTTGCTATTGGCATCGATAGCGTCTAGGCCTACGAACAAAACAAGCCGACTGGTGAATAATAACGAAAACGCCCATAAAGCCACTCCCTCATATCGTCTGTAAAAATGAACAAAGACAAGAACTAGACGTGTAATTACCGTTTCTGACTAAATGAAAATAGTCGTCATACCGGCGTGAAAAAGCATTTGTGGTCTCTTTTTGAATCCCACTCAATGGAGTGTTACCATGGCCGCACAGAGACGCTTCGTCAGGAATACAGATGGCTCCAGTCGTGTGTTGCCTTCAGGAGCTTTTACTAAACGTTGGTCAATATGGCGATCCTCGTCGATAGTCACAGATGTTACTATTAAAAGTGTCAAAAATAGCAACTTCGATGGATGTTTCATGTGTGCGTTTCTTATTTTTTTCTGGTGCAATTATTGTGTTAAAATACATACATGATAAGGATAATCCGTGTTTGACCTCGTTCTCATGTTAAACTCCGAGGTTATTTGAACATAGCAATAGTAATTCCAGCATTGGCCACTGTGGGGCACTATTCGCTTACTCAAGTAAAATGTTTTTTTTAATGGTATATAATATTATGCATTGGAAACAATATAAAATTGTAATATAAATATGTTTAAATAAAAATCAAATATTTTATTTTATGATTTCTGTTCTTTCATAGTTAGAAGATGCAGAAGGGTTTTTCTGTCAGTGGGATTTTCTGTGTATGAAAATTAGTATGTACTGAATCATGATTGATTCTAAAATAATTTTTTGAAAAATATTGGGGCTTGAAAAGCAGCAAAGTAAAAAAACATATATATGTGGAAAAATATATACAATGTGAGTTGCAAATTAGGTTCAAGAAACAACTATCCATCCATTATTTTCTATTCCGCTTAACCTCACTAGGGTCGCAGGGTATGCTGTAACCTATCCCAGCTGTCTTCGGACAAGAGGCAGCGTACACCCTGGACTGGTCGCCTGCCAGTCACAGGGAAACGTAAGTATTAAGCACTGATAAAGTCATTTAACAGCAAAACAACATCAACAACAACAACAAAAAACAGCCCAAATCTTCTGGATCAAACCACTTTATTTAGCTAGCCATGTATATGCAAGACAAGAACCACTTGCACAGAAAATCCACATCATGTCACTTTGTGGCATTTGATGAATTTCAAAGTGGTCTGCAGAGAAATGTCTGTAATTCAAGGTTATTGTTTTTTTTGTCAATTAATCACAGTGAGTAATTGACAAATATAGCTGTTTGGATGAAACATGTATATTGATGGAAATTACATTGAAAAACGTAAAAAAAAATTTAACGATTTGCAGTATACCTTTATGTCTGCGAGTTAGTGTCTGCGTATCAGATCTTTACATAAAAAATAAAGTGCACCCAACAGTATATATTTTTTGACAAAATATCTAAAAACATACTGTATATTTGCTACACTTGTATATGTGGGCATGCATTTCAATTGAAATATAGTGCAAACTTGCCAGCCTGTGCCTAACAGCAGACTGATTAAGGTATATAATATTGTTGTGGAGGCGGGGCTTATCAGCATTGACAAGTTCCCGCCTCCTGCTTTTTGGGCCTCCACCGATACCTGATGTCACCCTCAGCAGTGGGCTGCTTCAGTCTTAGAGGTTTGTGGCTCTTCAGTCTGTAGGCCAAAGTCAGGAAAATGGCATCCACATTTTCCTCCTCGGTGGGGTCCTTGGCAGAGGTCTCAAACAGGGGCATGTTGTGTGTGTCCGCAAGGCACTGGGCCGCCGATGTGGGAACCTCACGGCGGTCCCTCAGGTCGCATTTGTTCCCCACCACTACGCGGGGCACCAGGGGCCCCACAGAGTGACGCCCACACTCCTCGATCCACTCAGGGAGGCTCTGGAAGGTGACCAGACTGGTTACGTCATACACGAAGATGACGGCGTGGGTGCTGCGATAGTAGTGGTCCACCATGCTCTTCCGGAAACGCTCTTGGCCCGCCGTGTCCCATATCTGCAACTGGCCCCAAAGAAACAAATATTAAAACCTAATGTGGGAACAGTATTAACAATGTAATATTGTGTAACTGAAGAAAGACATTCCAACCAGTGCTACTTGTCTTGTCTCTTTTTGCCTAAAGGGGCGTAAGTGTTATTTAGTCCAGTTAGAGGTTCTCAACTGCTTTGACTGCGGGATCCAGCATCACCCGTTTATGACATCCAGTGTCCCAAATCACAGAAATGTTTCAACTGAAACTTCTTAAATATCTTGTAGGCTTGTTTGTAACAATTATGCAGCTTATTTGAACAAAAACTGTGGGTAAAGTTTCTCAATATATAGTATACCCGAGGAGTTGTTGTTTTGTCTTATGTAAGATTCTGTGATTATATGTGTGGAAAAAAATCACTTATTGAATTGGTAACTGTTATGGCGTGGAGAAGGGGTAGGATTTAATAAGCTTTGCTTCTTCCTGCTCCTTTTCAGACATGTGTAGTAATGAGGTGTTATGTGTGTGTATGTATGTATGTATATGTGTCTATATATATATATATATATATAAATAGATATTGTAAGTGTGTTGTATTGTAAGTGTATATGTGAGAAACAATAATGTAACATAGTATGCATGTCTGAAATAAATTAAGAAGAAGAAGAAGCTAGTATTAAAGGGGTTGTCTTTTGAAAAATGGCTGGGATTAAATGAGAAAAGACATGACATGTCTGACACTTGAGACTCGGCTTAGACCAGGGGTCTCAAACACGCGACCCGCGGGCCACACTAGTTTGAGGCCCCCGCCTTGATATGAAAGTTTAATGTTAGTGCGGCCCGTGCAAGTTTGATATGGATGCTGTATGGTATCATGTACCCAGAAAAAATTATTACGTTTGATTAATGTTCATGTTAAAGGTTAAATAACTGTTAATAGTTATCCTCCCTATCCGTGTGGAAGTGGTAAGTTTTTGGCTTTTTAAGTTTAAAGTAAATAACTTGGAGGCTACCGTTTAGGTCGCTAGCTCTCTAGTTTGCGAGTTAGCATGTGTCTCAAGACCCTGCAGTTGCGCAATATGTTGAAAATAAAGAGTATAAATGTGACTATAGTCGTGTTTTGTCATGTCTACAGGGCTCTAATAATGTTTTGTCATGTCTACAGGGCTCTAATAATGCTTTGTTAATTTTAATCTGAAAAAAAAAATTTGTCTACCCACCAACTATATGTGGTTTCTTAAGTTTTTATTATTTGCCGTTTTATTATTCTATTTATTTATTACTGATTGATTGATTGACCCCACAAGGAATTGCGACTTGACTTGGACTTGTGACCAAAGACTTGAGGTATGACTTGGACTTGCAAAAAAATATCTGTTAACATCTCTGTAAACACTCCCCCCCCCCCCCCCCCCCCAAAAAAAAATGAAATTCACTAAAAAAATAATAAATTGCTTCCCCATATAAATAGTCAGTGCCCCATTTTCTATGTCGCTTGTCCACTTGAGTCTTCACTTGGTATGCTGGAGCCTATCCTAGCTGACTTTGGGCGAGAGGTGGGGTACACCCTGTACTTTTCGCTCGTCAATCTGCAAGTCAAAATGTTTGTTTTGTCGCCATTGTAATAGCCCTCATACCCCCCTCTCAATCTTAACCAGGTTTCCACGCTTTTATTACATATTTCATACGTGTGCGTTTTTGTGTGCTAGCATGGCTGTCTCACCTTGATGACCTCCCCGTCGAGCTCGAGCGTCTTCTCCCTGAAGTCAACGCCAATGGTCGCCTCAGGGTTCTTCAGAAAAGAACCGCCACAGAACCTGTAAGTCAGACACGTCTTCCCCACGCTGGTGTCTCCGATGACTATGATTTTGAACACACGACAGTTACGGTCATTGTATGACGACGACAGCTCCACGGAGTCGACAAAAACGGTGTCAAAGTCCTCACTGCCGGCTTTGTGTTCTATTGCCATCGCTCATCTTCTCGCTCCTGTGTGTGTGAAGCCGATGCAGCTGAACTGACTGGGGAGGAAATATCGCGAGAACTAACGAGAACGGAGATAGAAAATGAAACGTCAACAACTCTCTATCCTTGGGACTGCATGGTTTATTTGAGAGGTACAATAAAAATTATTTTGTTTCGCAAACACACACACGAGAAATATGTATTAAAATTGCATCATTATACCATAAAGTCATAAATCTAACAATAACAACACAATTGTTACAGGGAAGTGAATGGGTGGAGACTCTACTGTAGTTTTCGGCAACAACTACATCATTAAGACAGGATCAATAACTTGTTGTCAGCTAATAACTTTTAAGAAAATGTAAACGAAATAATTTAACTAAATCTTGAGGGTGTCAATGTCAAATAAATGAAAACAAAAACACTGATATAAAGCCTTATACGTAACAAAAACACTGATAAAAATCCACATACATCATTCATTTAATTTAAGGTAAGGATACCCTGAGTCAGCATAATACACTCACTGGCCACAATATTAGGTACACATACACTGCTTAATGAAATGCAATACAACAATGTGGGGTTTCACTTCATAATACCAAGAGCTGTTCCCGAGCTAAATATGGCTCTTTGCAGGGGGTTGGGCATGTACCTAATATTTTGGCCCGGTGAGCACAGCGCATGATGGCTACAATTCAAACACAACACGCATGTGCATCAGAAAATATTTCACACTTTTAAGAAATTGGCCAAAGAAAGTGCAAAAAACAGATGGCAGCAATCATCACCTGTCTGTCTCTGTCACTTTTGTGCCCAGGCTGCTACCTGAAGAAACATCTTAAAAAGCTATGTGCTCCCTTTGCAGGCCTTATAAAATACAACCCAGCTTCCTTTTTGCCGTCATTGCAACCACTTTGTCCAAAAATTGTCTTTGAAATCCAAAAGGAAAGCATTGTTATTGTCTCCATTTGGGGGTGTCTGTGTTTCACATTAGAAGTCTCCTTAAATGAGGTCTAATGTGTGGACGTCGTCTCTACTCGGGTTTCAGCCCTTTATGAACCCACCAGCTGTTTCTCTGACACAGGCTGAAAATCAAGCTCGGAGAGACTGTGGCTTTAACGTCTTGTTTGGGTGTGTGAATGCTGCTTTCAATACGAGACATTTGTATGCAAAATCCAATCCAAAAACATAAAAAGCTACTACAGTTGAACCACTAAATTCGTCTTCGCAGCGATATTTTCATCCCTAAAAATTCTGACATGCACCATGTGAGGATTTGTGGAGGAATTGTGGAGTAATTGCGCATGCATTTCCCTTTTTCTTTGGCTTTTTGACGAGAGGAAAGAGAAGAACATAGACAGCATGTTATGTTATGGACAAACCATGTTATTGATTTTGTTTTTTTTAGGCCTTCAAGATTTGTCTTTTGTGTACATGAACAAAACATGGCATCAAATCAACACAATGACATCAAAAGGTTGACGTATGGAAGTTTTTACTACCAAGCTTCATGACCATTCTGCAAGATTAGGAACAGCAGCCCAAAAACTGTAAACTTAAGACTCCATAGGAAGACTCATGGTCCTTACATGGCCCACTAGGAGATTTTATCCAGCTTGGCTTGCTAATCTTAAAAGAACAAATACAATCTGAGAAGAACTGTAATTTAACAAGCTCCTCAAAACATTTAACTGAGCCAAAGTCAGCTGGGGTAGGCTCCAGCTCACCATGAACACAATAAGCGCTAAAGAATACCAGCTGTGTTCAGCTTGTGCTTCTGCATGGGGGACCAGTAACCCCTGTCAAAGTCTTTAGAATCGATCCAAGCCTCCACTACCAGTTCTCGTCCGAGAACGAACTGGAGCTGCCCGAGTCAGAATCTGCGTCCGTCAAGCCGTCCAAGTCCCAGTCGGCACTGGAACCGCTGTCGTCATCCTCCTCCATGGAGAAACTGTGCGCCGAACCGAGACACGCCGGGTAGACTCGAGTGGAAACGCACACAGGCCCCAGCGTGGACACGTAGACAGCCATGACGGTCTTCCAGCTCTCCTGCACCAGGTCGTACTCGTGCATGAGGACACGGTTCTTGTTGTGCTGCAGGAGCGTTTGTGTGAGAAGGAGGAGCTTGCCACCGTGCTGGATCACCTGATAATTAAGGGCGCGGCTGTCGATGGGGATGTCGCCCAGCCGCCGCCACTCCCCCCTAGCCGGGCTGTAGGCCTTCACTACGGGGATATCGCACACGCAGATGATCTGGTCCTGGTACACGCACGCTTTGTGCAGCTTGTCCCGCCGCAGCGAACCACAGTGGCGCCAGCGGTTGCGGCGAGGGTCGTAGCACAGCATGCGCCTCTTGTTGACCACGTACAGGTGGTCGTTCAACGCCACCACTTGCATTTTACCTAACGAATGAGGCAAAGGCGCCACAAAGGTCCACTGGTTTCTCTGGACGCTATAGCACTCTACTTCCTTCAGCCGGGCATCCGTGACTGGGTTCCTCCCTCCGAGGAGGTAAACATGACCATTGAGGTACCCCATCCCCGAGTGGATCCTCCCTAGCGGCCTCTCTGCTAGCTCCTTCCAGGTGTTGAGCACCGGGTTGTACTGCCAGAAGTGTTTAGACAGGTGGGATGCCAGATAGAGGTTGTTTTCTGGAGTGGAACATGCGATGAGGGACTCCATGGTGGAGTGTTTGTAATCCTGGCTGCTGAGGTCCACAAGAGGAGGAGAGATGAAGTAGAGATCCTCAGAGTACGGGTCGCAGCATATAATGTGGTCGTTGGGTAAACCAAAGAAGAGGATCATTTCCTTGGCGCTGACACCTATCCTGTGTTTGGGGACATCCAGGGACGCAGACAAGGCACAGCAGCCGGCCCCGGCAGGCCCGTTGAAGAACGACTCCAAGTACTTCTCGATGAAAGGGCTCGCCACCAGCCCTTCGAGGTAGCGCTTGTCCTTGTCAGTGAACAGGTTCCAGCGTACGCATCTCAGCGCCTGCAAGGCATCTTCCTTCTTCTGGGGAGCGTTGACCTCGATCCACTGAAGCGCAGCCGAGCACACCTTCCGCTCAGAGTCCACGTCTAGCGTGTCCAAGGAGAGAAGCTCCTTAAGCTGGACAAGATCTAGCTCGCACAGCTCCCCTCCACCACACAGCTGGCCAAAGTTCATAGCGATGAAGGCCTGAGCGCTAGCTTTCAACTCTGGGTTGTCGTAGGTGTCCGCAAATTTTAGTACTCCTACGCAGTTGGAGAGGTCAAGTCGGCGGGTCATGAAGCTGGAGCAAGCGTCCTTGATGTACTCCAACTGCAGCATGTTGGCAGCGGCGTACAACCTCTGCACGTTGGCCTCCGTGATGGTCACCGTTCCTGTGTAGCAGTAGTCCACGATGACTGACATGGACTCAACGTCCACCCCACGGATAACGACCTTCTCCTGGACACTCTCATTCATGCCACCGGTGAACATGCTCTTGAAGTAAGGGCTGGCGGCGGCGAGGACGTTGCGACTGCACAGGAACAGCTCCATGGAGCTGTCACCCTGTGGCCTCTCATCATAACCACCACCACCAGGCTCCAGGGGCTCTCCAGCGGGGTCAACCTCGATGGTGACGTCCGAGAGAAGACGACTATCATACAATGCCTTCAACTCCCTCATCAGACCCCCGGCGTGATTGACGTCCTCCAACACCTCGGGGCCATTGAAGCAACCCAAAAAGGAAGCCATTTTTGGGGTCTATTTTTGCGAAATTATGTCGCGGTAGGTCTCAGATAAAAAGCCGCCTCACGCTCCACCCGTTCCGCCAACCAACAAGAACACATCCGCTCCGGAGAAGATGTCAAAGTTATGTTTTAAAATACATTACCAGTGACCTGTCACCTCTCGCTTGAGATCTGCGTACCTCAAAGCCTGTTTTAAGCCGCGGAATCACCATAATGTCCACTTTAGGTCCGCCATTAATGCGTCGTTCGATGCGTAACGCTTAATGCTTCGAGACAAATAGACAGTTCTAGCCGGGGGTCGAATAAACATTTGAGTATCAAAATAAAATCTGTATGTATTTATATATGTTTGTTTGTTAAACATAGTGCTATCCCGTAGCACAAATAAAAGTTGTACACATTTTAAACAAACCTAATTACCTTTTAAACACCATATTTCATACTTGACCAGGATCTGGAAATGTTATTCTCTTATTGTGAAGTCCGTACACAAAACTTCCGTTCTCCGCCACAAACTTGGCACGTCAGAGAGAAAGTACGAGTGTGATTGGCTGTCATAACTGGGTCAATTTCTCATGGAAAGCTGCTGAAAAGCCATGTTGTTTAATAATGTTTAAAAACGAGTGTTTAACTCCAGCAAAAAAAATATTCAATATTTCCCTCCACATATTTGTATAAAAACAAGGTTAAACAACTCAAAGACGTCAATGAAATATTGTCTTTTAAATAGTTAGTAATCTAATTAATATTTAAATGTAATGTAGATATGGGAAACTCTATAACTTTTATTTGTTCCATATGCATATAAGTCCAATTGAATAAATTATAAAATATTAATATATAATAATCGTCTTAAAATGTCCATTTGTTCCACTGTAAAAAAAAAAGTGAATTTATTTAGTGCACCACATGCCATATTTTTTGTTATTTTGCAGTAAGGCAATCCTGTTGCTGGATGGTCTTGTGGACGGGGATAAGGAAGAAGAAGGCAGAGGGCAGTTCCACTCTGTGGCTCAACTTCTGGCGAGTGGAGACAACGCAGCCTCTCAGACAGGTCCCGTCTGCCCATGACATTTCATACATTTTTCGGCAAGTGTTGCCATATATTGTGATATTGTGAAAAGGAGGTGAAGAAGCGTGTGCAGGCAGGATGGAACGGGTGGAGAAAAGTGTCAGGCTTGATGTGTGATAGAAGAGTTTCAACTAAAATGAAAGGAAATGTATACAAATCTGTGGTGAGACCAGCCATGTTGTTTGGTCTAGAGACAGTGCCACTGAGGAAAAGACAGGACACAGAATTGGAGGTAGCAGAAATGAGGATGTTGAGGTTCACATTGGGAGTGACCAGGATGGATAGGATCAGGAAGGAGTACATCAGAGGGACATTACATGTTAGAGACCTTGGAGATAAAGTCAAAGAGGCCAGGCTGAGATGGTTCTGTCATGTCCAGAGGAGAGATAGTGAATATATTGGTAGAACGAGGCTGCGTTTAGAACTGCCAGGTAGGAGGTGTAGAATATTATATTTTCAAAACTTTTTTAATTTGACTTTAAAAATTCCTATGGTACATAAAACTCGGCAGAGTTGATGTGCAATATCATTGCAGCAGTCACATTAATCAAAGTATTACTTTACTAAAAAGCACTCAAAAACAAAACTTAATAAAAACACACACCAAAAAAAACTAACATCACACGTTAAAGAATTGCGATAATTTAAGCAACCCTCCAAAAAAAGATTTCTCATAATTGCGATAAAAGTGCTGCAGGTGCGGCCAGTACATAGAAGCGGATATGAAATATGACACAGTACTTCCAAACAGGCACACGATGGAACAAAAACTGATTTTTCATCATCATATTTTACACCACAGTGAGAAAAGTTTGCAAAGTGAGCCATGTGAGATATATATAAAAAAAGCATATTATAGAAAAAGCGTGATGTTTTCAGTTTGCAGAGAAACCACGACAAGAAAAGAGTTGACATTTAAGTAAGTAATTAGCTGAATATTGCAAGTAACGTATGAGAGCCAGCCTCATACAGCTCTTTACTTCATTCAGAAGAAGAGTTAAAAAAAACAAAAAACAAAACACTTAACAGTCTCTCTTGGGTAGCAGCTCATGACTGCCTCCTCTGGACAGATGCTGTTACTGCAGTGATGCAGCATGACCCTGTTTGTCATAATAATCATTATTAATAATCGTATTATTACCATACATCTGGAATTATTGGGAGTTAATAGCAGCCGTCTTTCCAGCTGGCATCCCTCAGGGTGGTCAGGGAAGCCAGGCTCTTTGGCGGAGTCAGCATACTGCGAGGCAAGTAAGGAGAATAATGGTAATGGTTTTATTTCATTTGAACATGCATCAGATTACAATTGAATGCATCACATAATCAGTTCACAGTTCCACATGTCCAAAAGGAGTAGGAAGAAGCAAAGCTTATTAAATCCTACCCCTCCATCTGGTACTTTTACAATCAGTAACTGTTACATTTGTTCACTTCCTGCTTTCCATAATACAGTTTAAGTTTTTTTGGGTTTTTTTTTTCATTTTTAAATTTTTTGTCCCGTACCGAAGTACGAGGTGATATGACCATACAATGACATTATTCTATATTTGAAATTCTGTTACAATGAATAACAACACATAACATAACATGTTATATACATTTCATTGTCAAGGCACTAAAATAAACTGAATTCATAATAAATAATATAAATAAAATATTCCATTGTAATGGAAAACGGTTGTACAAATATAAATCACAAGGTACTGCAAGTCTTTACTGGTCGCATCACTTATTAGTAGTTTTTAATGACCTTGGTTTGACATGTTAAAGTGACTAACTAGTGGATATATACTGTATTTGTTCTTACCTGCGTGTTGGTTGGGAGATCTTGCTCGAGCGTGTAACTCCGCTGATGCCCACAAAAGAGGCTGGACGGGGCAGCGAGCTGCGGGGAAAAGCAGACTGGCCGGGTGTGGTGGTGGCGGTCTTTACAGGCAGCGGTACTGAACTTCCGGCGGGCTTGAGGGTCTGAGGCAGGGCAGTGCTGCTGGGGATGGAGTGCAGGCTGGTAGAGGTGGACAAGGAGGCGGGCCCCTGCAGGACGGTGGGGCTCACGTAGGCCGTGGCTTTAAAGAGTTGGCGAGGGGCGGCGGGGAAGTTGCCCACACTCTGGACGCGTTGACTCAGCTGGCCTGGAGGCGGAACTGGAGCACATAGAGAGGACGACACATTTACACGGACATCTTGCAGAACTCCAAAACGCAAAAACAAGAACATCTTCTTACTGGACGACTGGAGACGTGCAAGGCCGCTGGACGAGTCAAAGCTCTGGCTGCTTCGGAGGGACGACATCGTTGGGAGAGAGGAGGGGCCGTGGGAGGGTGGGACCATGGAAGAGGGGGCCAAGCAGGGAACACTGGGCATGCTTGGAGCTCGGATCAGGTTGGGCATGCTTCTCCGGAGTTTCATATCTATCCAACAAAAATATCAAACCCTAGTAGTCTGAAATTAGAGTATTTGATAAGACAAAAAAATCTTAACTCCACTG
Organism: Doryrhamphus excisus; assembly: GCF_037039965.1. NCBI lineage: Eukaryota > Metazoa > Chordata > Actinopteri > Syngnathiformes > Syngnathidae > Doryrhamphus > Doryrhamphus excisus. The sequence continues at coordinate 15,398,108 of NC_136368.1, read as the reverse complement.
AATAATATAAGCGAAGATAATTGATCGGATTAACTCAGCAATTATTAAGTAAAAGTAGGATTGGTAAGGATAAATTAAAAATATTAGGATCTCAACTCCACTATAATTAGCTAAGCTACAGCAAGTTCTGCTAAAGTAAGATAAAATATGTTAGGACACTCAAAACAATATAAAAATATGCTAAAATAAAATAAGCCGTGCTAGGTAATTGTAAACAAAGTTCAGCTAAATTAAGCTAAAGTAAGATATGATAGGATATAAAATATAACGTTAAGCTAAGTTAAGCTAAGTTAAGCTAAGCTAAAGCTCAAATTAGTAAGGTAATAAAGTCCCAGTTAGGACAAGTGGCATAGAAAATGAATGAATAATATAAACAAGTTATGCTCGGATACTCAAAACAAAGTTGAGCTAAGCTAAGCTAAGTGAAAATGAGCTACATTAAAAAAAGACATGCTAGGATACTGGAAAAGTCGAGCTAAGCTAAGCTAATATTAGCTATGCTGAAATAAGACATGTTAAAATACGATACATTTAACTAACTTAAATGAGCTAAGCTAATAATTTGCATGTGGTAAAATAACATTCAAGCTAAAGATGCTAAAATACACAATAGAAAGCTCAATTAAACATAAAATACGCTAAGATAAGATAGACCTAGATGCAAATAAGCTAAGCTAAGCAACAATTAACTAAGACACCATAACACAGCCAGGCTGAAATAAATTATGCTGAGATATAGAAACAAAGCTAAGAAAGGATAAAAATAAGACAAAATAAGAATCTAAGAAATCTATATATGATAAGCTAAAACAACACAGCGCTGGGCTAAACTAAGCTAATGTAGACTATGCTATGAAAAGCTAAGCTAGGCAGCCATCTTATTGTTATTTATTGCGACTTTGAGACATATACTGCATATATAACCCCCTGACTGGTCTTGGTAAGTATTACCTTAATTAATAGTATATATATAGTTGTACCTGTGCTATTTCTGTAGTGAGTGTCTGTGCCCAGACCCGAGGTCCCTGCATTGTAGGGAACGAGTGCAGCCAGTGAGAAGGTTGAGGCGTTGGAGCTTCGTCTGCAGTCTCTGAAGCTGGAGAAGGTGTGTGAGTGAGGTAGACCCCCTCCACTGCGCTGCATGGATCCCGTACGGAACAGTCGAGGCTGCGGTGGAGGCAGCTGGTCGTAGCCCTCGTCTTCCTCATCATCCTCCTCCAAGTCCACCTCGCTGCGTCTCAGAGAGTTCAAGGAGAAGCTGGAGCAGCGACGACTGGCCGTGGCCGAGGTGGACGCGTAGTCCTGACGCAGACCTACATATGTAGCAGGTGGATAGAGGTTCTTAAGACGTTTATGGAGATGAAGTAGAAGATCTGGACCAGGCAACTCACTCTCCTCCTGAAGTCGAGCCATGACCTCCACGTCTGTCATATCCTGCAGTTTGTAGCCCATGGAAATGGAGTCGTCCTCCAGCTCGGAGATGCCCGCCTCGCTGTCTACGGAAGACTGGGGGCTGATGGCCGCACGTTGCCGACTCACATCTAAAACACAAACATACAAGGTGAGTATATGATTCATGTGGGTATGCAAAAACTAATCATGATTTTAATAGTTCATAAGAAATTATTACTCTTAAAAATCAATACTCTATGTAATAAGAATGCCTTACTGTGCAGGGCAGAGTTTGACAGGAAGGTGGGGGCTCTGTCACTGAGGCTGCAGCTGGTCCTGAGAGGGAGGGTGGACTGGACGAAAGGAGGCCCGGGTGATGAGGATGGAGATGCTGCTATCGGCGCTGATGACAGAGCTTGGATGTAGGGAGAGGATGGAAAAAAAAAGCAGGCTTTAATCCCGGTGGAATAACATGCAAATCCATTACTGGCATGGAACCAGGAGTTCACAACATTCAGAGATAGATACCTGGAAATAACTCATTGATTCATTGGTAATTACCTTTTCCTTCTGTCAATCAAAAAAAGTTGTCAAATGCCCATAAAAAACATATCCAGGCTTCCTTTAGCGTAGCATAAATTAGCTTAGCAGATTTTAAAAGTTTTTTTTTTGTTTTTCTCAAGCTGCTGTACCTATCTTGGAGTCATTGTATGTCCAATGTTTGATGCTAAAATCTATTTTTAACATAATTAAGGTTAGCTTAACAAGTTAAAAAAAAACCACATTTTCTTCATTTTTCCAAAGCTGCTGTGCCTTCTGCCTTGGCTTGTTTCACTAAACTAAACTAAACTAAACTAAACTAAACTAAACTAAACTAAACTAAACTAAACTAAACTAAACTAAACTAAACTAAACTAAACTAAACTAAACTAAACTAAACTAAACTAAACTAAACTAAACTAAACTAAACTAAACTAAACTAAACTAAACTAAAGCTAAAGCTAAAGCAAAGCAAAGCAAAGCAAAGCAAAGCAAAGCAAAGCAAAGCATAAAGTAAAGTAAAGTAAAGTAAAGTAAAGTAAAGTAAAGTAAAGTAAAGTAAAGTAAAGTAAAGTAAAGTAAAGTAAAGTAAAGTAAAGTAAAGTAAAGTAAAGTAAAGTAAAGTAAAGTAAAGTAAAGTAAAGTAAAGTAAAGTAAAGTAAAGTAAAGTAAAGTAAAGTAAAGTAAAGTAAAGTAAAGTAAAGTAAAGTAAAGTAAAGTAAAGTAAAGTAAAGTAAAGTAAAGTAAAGCAACGCAACGCAACGCAACGCTAAGCTAACCTACTAACATCACATCCATTTTGCCTTTACCACAGCTAAAGTTAGCTTAGTAAGTTTTAAAAAACATTTTCTTCATTTTCTCAAGCTGCTGCACCTTCCTTATGTCCCATGGGAATTCAGAAACTGATACTTAACTGCTAAGAAAAACAAATCTAAATGGCTAAAAACCTATCCATTTTGCCTGAAATGTAGCTCAAATTAGCTTAGCAGAGCAGGTTTAAAAATAATTATTCTTTGTTTTTTTCAAGCTGCTGCACCTTCCCTTATGAACACTGGGCATCTCGTAGTAACTAATACTAAACTACACTACTATTATACTATCCTATTCATTTTGTCTGCAACATATCTGACGTTAGCTAAGCAGGTTTTTAAAACCAAAGTATATTATTTATGTGTCGCCATTACGTTACCTGTGGACTCGGTTAGCACAGCAGGTTTAGTGTAAGGCTGGACCGGGCAGCTGAGGGTGGACAGCCCGTCTATACAGCTGTAAGGACGGACGGAAGACGTTCCTCGCCACCGCTTGGCTAAAACACACAGAAAAATAGCGTCGGGTTGGCAAATTGATTATATTGTAAGCCGGTCAAGTATTAATCTGCCGCCGACATTGCACTATTGATGTTGTACATGTCCACATGAGTTAGATTAACGACAACAGATTATTGGACTAAACTACAGATTTTTTTGGGATAAGCAGGGATTGCACATGTAGGTTACGTCCCGCTCTCCAAATCAGAAGTAAACAGACCCAACTTTACATTTAGGCTGTTTTATCTTTTATATAATGCAGACATTTTATTACCCCCATCAAAGGCTACAAGCTCATATTTGTTTTTATTCTAGACATGAACTCCATAATTGATATGCATTTTTACGATACATTATGTTCTATATATTTTTTGTAGCACGTGGAGACATGTAGAGCAACATGTGTCCCAGCTTAGCGTCACATGTCCACAGCCAGAGAAGGACAGATGTCCACATGTTGTAGGATGTTAATCCTTGTTGCAGTTTACCTTGGTCCAATCTGTGGCACAGCGTCATCCTGGCCAGCTCCACTTCTGGTCCCGGGTGGTCCAGGACCTGCCTGCACCACTGTAGAGGGCTGAGGCCGCTGTCGCTGCCCTGCAGCTTGGCTCTGGGACTTACGTAGAGCCTGAGACACACACCGGGACACGTTTATAAGGGACGCGTTAACACTGCTGTTTTTATTGCCATAGCAACCATTGCCTGAAAACATTTTCTAGCAACACCTTCATACCCACGCATACAGCTAAGACATATAAAACCTTGGTATGCTTATTTGGGGTAAGGTAGAGCAGATTAATGTAGAAGACAAAGGAGTTTTTCTACTCAATTTCAGTCAGGCATTTACTCAAGAGGAGGCCATCGAGTGTTTATTTCTGTTAGCGGTAAAGCATTGCATTTGTATAAACATGTTTTTAATAATATCGCATTTTCTTATAGTGAGAGGCTGGCATTTATTTACTTAACTGCAGAGACTACCAGGCGTCTACTGGGGTAAGGTGTTCATTTGTATGGATTTTCATAATAACACAGCCATTATATTTCCTCTTCCTTTCCTTTAGTCTTTTTCCTTAGTCAACTGCAGAGAGTACTGGGCATATATTAGAGGAAAGGTGTTTATCACACGTGCAGCCTTACAGATGCCATTACAGTGTACTGTAATAAATACATTACGGTAAAGATGTTATTTTTCCTAAGGGAAAAATAAGGAGGATTTTGAGGTATTTCTGTTAGCGGTAAAGCATTGCATTTGTATAAACATGTTTTTAATAATATTGCATTTTCTCATAGTGAGAGGGTGGCATTTATTTACTTAACTGCAGAGACGACCAGGCATCTATTGGGGTAAGGTGTTCATTTGTATGAGTTTTCACAATAATACAGCCATTATATTACCTCTTCCTTTCCTTTCGTCTTTTTCCTTAGTTAACTGCAGAGAGTACTGTATTAGTACTATATTAGGGGAAAGGTGTTTATTACACGTGCAGCCTTACAGATGTCATATCTGCAGTGTACTGTAATAAATACATTATGGTAAAGATGTTATTTTTCCTAAAGGAAAAATAAGGAGGATTTTGAGGTATTAAGTAGTTCTGTAGTAAAACTACATACCTGGCATCTATTAGACTGGAGGTGGCGATTTGAGGAAATAAGGAAGCTCAGTGGAAACTATGGCAACACTACAAATATGCTTAGCACCACATGAGACATCTCAACTGGAGTCTGACCCCTTATTTAGCAACTAGGTCACAGTTAGATGTCTACTCTGGGTCGATGGCTTGTCTCGACTCAATGGGAGAATGGCGATGACATAAAAAAAAAAAAACATCTCAATGTTGTATCCGATCATGGCTGCATTCATCCGTGTGCTCCACTTTCCACATCATCACATCATCACACAAGCAGCAGTCATCCCAGATATGAAGCGGTGAACACTGACCTGCTTGGGAATACAGTACATTTCCTCTCCATGATGTCACCATGCACAGCCTACTCTGTATTGGTTCTTTATTATTCTATTTTAGAGGCATTTGGGAGTTTATTTTGCCTTATTATAAGCATTCATTCATTCATTTTGTACCGCTTATCCTCACAAGGGTCGCGGGTATGCTGGAGCCTATACCAGCTGTCTTCGAGTGAGAGGTGGGGTACAACCTGGACTGGTCTCCAGCCATTCACAGGGCACATATAGACAAACAACCATTCACACTCACATTCATACCTATGGACAATTTGGAGTCGCCAATTAACCTAGCATGTTTTTGGAATGTGGGAGGAAACCGGAGTACCCGGAGAAAACCCACGCATGCAGGGGGAGAACATGCAAACTCCACACAGAGATGGCCGAGGGTGGAATTGAACTCGGGTCGCCTGTGTGGTAACCACTCGTTCCTTATTATAAGCATTCTTATAAAATTAGAATTTTTTTGTAAATGTGCATTGCGGCCCGCATCAGATTCTCTTGCGGGACATACATGGCCCATGTGCCGCAGGTTGCCCACCCATGAATTACACACACAAAAGCTTATTTTGTTACATGCAGTCTTTTTTTTCCTTCTTTCCATCCATCCATTTTCTATGCCGCTTATCACAAGGGTCACAGGGGTATGCTGGAGCCTATCCCAACTGTCTTGGGGCGAGAGGCGGGGTACACCCTGGACTGGTCACCAGCCAATCACAGGGCACATATAGACAAACAACCATTCACACTCACATTCATACCTATGGACAATTTGGAGTTGCCAATTAACCTAGCATGTTTTTGGAATGTGGGAGGAAACCGGAGTACCCGGAAAAAAACCCACACATGCAGGGGGAGAACATGCAAACTCCACACAGAGATACACGACAGAGATTCAAACCCAGATCTTCCACATCTCTTGACTGTGTGGCCAACATGCTAACCACTACATAAACTGATCATGTGTTTTTTTTTTTTTTTTACAGAAATTGATCGGTGCCAATCAATTAGAGCATCCATATAGTTTTAATAACCATGCTTGTGTGTATTTTAATTACATTTTTACAAGTTTTTCACTATTAGCATTAGCACCTACTGTAATCAGAGTAGTACCAAATATGATTCCTTGCACTACAAAAGGCTAAAAAAAAAAAGTCACCAAGCACTAAATTAAAGCTTTACACAGGACATTTTTAATCATTTAGTGCTTACTCATGCAGAGTTTAACACCATTTGTGGGCCTAATTTGATCGATGGAATCCTTTTGTTGCACTCTGATGCTAAATTGTTGCATCTGGCCTACAAAGCATTGCTTCGGGTTTAAACGCATGCATGCAAAGTAGAGTAGATATGGTTAGAAGATAAAGTTAATATTACCAGCTATCGGGCTGTGTTGCAGGGAGCACGGTGCTAAGATCCAGTATGTCAACCTCATCCAGAACCGTCGTGTTTCCATCCTTCTGCTCATCTTCCACTTCCTCCTCGGCTGCATCAGGAGACGACGACGACGAGCTCGGCTGAAAATAAGCGAAAGGCTCCCGGGCGCACGGCTCACACTTGACCGAGAAATGGTCCCTAGCTGCGGGTAGATAAGCAACCAGCGAGCCTGCTGGTTGCTGCTGCTGCGGAGGAGGAGGAGGAGGAGTAAGAGGAGTATGGTGGTGATGATGGGAGGCGATGGGACAATTGTTTACCGCGTTGGCCCTCGTCCTCAGCTGCTCGTTCTGCTTCTCCAGCTTGCGGACCAGCTCTTGGAGCTTCAGCACCTCCAACTCGGCGCTGGCCAGCTTATTGTTGCCGTTGACGTCCGCCATCACGGGGGGGGACAGCAGCACCTCGGCTTCCATTTGCAGCCGCCAAGCACATGGAGCAAGGCGGTGTTGGGGGAGAAAGAGGCTCGGCCTGGATGCTCCTTCTTGCACGGACTGGATTCTGTTTTAATTCCGAGGAGGCTGCAACGACATGCAAGACACGCATGCACGCTCACGCACACACTCTGCTGATGCTGATGCTGGCATGATTTCCACGCTGCCTTCTGATTGGTCAACAGCTTCCACATGTCCAGGAAGTTGTTTTTAGTACACTGTGTGGGCATTTTCAAGGGGAGTCACACACTCATATGATCTGAGACATTATATGATTCTACAGTTCCTGTGTGTAAGGGATATGGTGTTTATTAGAGGGCAGGTCTTTATTTACACAAATGCATTTTTTTTTATAATAACACTTCATAGTATAGTAGGCAAAGATGTTTACTCATCTCCAGAGTGTACTAGGTGTCTATTTGGGGTAAGGTCTTTTTTTGCACAATGCATTTTATTTCCTCATATTTCCTCATAATGTGTTGAGTCACGTGACCAGTCCAGGGTGTAACCAGGGTATACTGACTACCCCTAGTAGACACCCAGTACTCTCTGTAGTTGAGTAACTAAACACCCATCCATCCATTTTCTATGTATGCCGCTTATCCTCTCGAGGGTCACAGGTATGCTGGAACCTATCCCAGCTGTCTTCAGGCGAGAGGCGGGGTACACCCTGGACTGGTCGCCAGCCAATCACAGGGCACATATAGACAAACAACCATTCACACTCACATTCATACCTATGGATTAAAACAACTGTGTAAGACAAACAATAATTTTAAAGCTACACATTTTTTTTTACGGTGAATTGTTAATGTTTGTGTTTAACATTTGTATTAGTGTTGTGGTTTATGTTAATGTATTATAATAACCAACAAAAGACCAACGTTTAAAGCCAATACGCTGATATCAACACAGTGATTGTTTTTATTGCACACAGGACAAAACACCCGGCCATCCACGTCACAGTATTGTTATCATATTACTAAGAAGAGTCCCTTTAAAGCCATCAGAGAATAACAGAGCTAAAAATAATAACATATTCCATGTGACACTATACCAACTATCGTCCGTCTATTCTTTGTCGAAAAACACCTGAATTAAAAAAATCTAAATACAACATTACCCATATTGTATATGACCCCCTTACAAATTGATCAACCGCATTTATATTTTTATGTACGATTTTCACTCAATCACTTGCTTTTCTCCATCGAAGTCACGAAGGGGTAACTCAGTGTCGCCATTTCTCTGCAGGACAAAAATTGTAATCATTTATATTTTGAATTAAAATCAACCAAGCCTCCTTTGCACAATATTCTATTCATCTGAATGAAACAATTTAAAACATGTTTTACCTCTTGTTTTGTCAAAGCAGGTCTCGCAGTGTACCAAGCGGTTGTACACCCACATGCAGTCGCCTGCTTTCAGGTGGCCAAGCGTGCCGTTACACACCTCGCACTGCAAAAAACAACGACAAAACAAATCAATCATCTATCAACCGAAGCCTTGAGCATGTAAGAAATATCTGAATGTGCATTACAAGTGTGATGTACAAAAAAAACAAACCTGACTTCAGCAAAACGGTGTGTAATTGCTCACTTATTGCTCTTATAACTTTTGGGTGTTTAGTCGAATCACTGCAGAAAATAAATTCACCTAAAGATTTGTGTGAAAGGAGAGCTACCTTAAAGCAGAATGCATGGCAGTTGATTTTCATGTCATCCAGGACCATCTTGGCATCGCCATTGAAGGGCTTATGGCAGGAGGTGCACAGCTCCCTATCAAGCACAGTCCTGTGTTTGGGAAGACATCATTGTTACGTATACACTTTTTTTGTTTTTAATTCACATGTTTTGCATTCTATACCTCTCAGGAGACGTATACACAGTCTTAATGGAAGACTTGGAGGAGATGGGCGTTGACAGGATTTCGCTGCTGCTGCTGTGACAGTTAGACGTACAATATTAGTTGAGTGGATATTCAGGTGTGTTTGTCACGAGCGTGGCATTGTGCGGTACCTCCTGTAGATGGTGGAGCTGTACTCAGAGGGGTTGCTGATGCTGCTGTACTCATAACTGGGTTTGGATGAGGAGTAGTAGTAGCTTTTGCTGTAGTCGTCACTGTGTGCATGGAAACACATTAACGTAACATATTATTTGTGTATTTGTGTGTGTGTGTGTGTGTGTGTGTGTGTGTGTGTACCTGGGCAGGCTGCTGCTGACAGTGTAGGAGGTGATGCGGGTGGTGGGGCTATCCTCAGTGTAGGTGCGGCTACAGTGATGTTAATAATCAAAAGGACACATTTTAAATTTAACAAAAACATGCTAGAATGTATTATATATATATTACACTGTCCTGACTGTTATTACATAAAAATAACATTTCATTTCATTTCATTTCATTTTCTCCCGCTTTTCCTCACGAGGGTCGCGAGGGGTGCTGGAGCCCATCCCAGCTGTCCTTGGGCGAGAGGCGGGGTACACCCCGGACCGGTCGCCAGCCAACCACATGGCACATATAGACAAACAACCATTCACACTCACACCCATGGAGTCGCCAATTAACCTAGCATGTTTTTGGAATGTGGGAGGAAACCGGAGTACCCGGAGAAAACCCACACATGCACGGGGAGAACATAACTCCACACAGAGGATGGAATTGAACCCTGGTCTCCTAGCTGTGAGGTCTGTGCGCTAACCACTAGACCGCCGTGCCGCCTATAAAAATAACAACATTCATTCATTCATTTTCTACCGCTTTTTCCTCACAAGGGTTGCGGGGGTGCTAGAGCCTATCCCAGCTGTCTTCGGGCGGGAGGCGGGGTACATCCTGGACTGGTCGCCAGCCAATCACAGGGCACATATAGACAAACAACCATTCACACTCACATTCATACCTATGGACAATTTGGAGTGGCCAATTAACCTAGCATGTTTTTGGAATGTGGGAGGAAACCGGAGTACCCGGAGAAAACCCACGCATGCACGGGGAGAACATGCAAACTCCACACAGAGATGGCCGAGGATGGAATTGAACCCTAGTCTCCTAGCTGTGAGATCTGTGCGCTAACCACTCGACCGCCGTGCCGCCCATAAAAATAACAACAACAACAAAAAATATATATATACATAAAATGTACGTTATTGCCAATTCAAGTGCCGCACGTTTACCTGGTGGAACGGAGGGAGGATGATGAGGAAAGTGGAGTGGGGCTGTCTCCTCTAGCATGGACCACAAACACAGTCAGGATCGATCAAAAAAAAAAAAAGAAAAATATGTCCTTTTTCACGAGGACTCACCCTCTGTTGCTCTCCAATGTCACAGTCTCTCTTTTTGTAACGCTGGAGCTGGGGAGACCAAGACAACATGAGATTTCCGCATCCCATAAGACTATTATGGGATGTTTGCCGCAGGGCTCAGCTCACCTGTAACCTGAAGACTGAGCGGAAGTGATGCTCTTTGGCAGGAGGGTGTCGTACAGGTCATCTTCAGCCCTGGAATTTCAGAGCAAAAGCTGTTTATGTCGACTAGCAGACTGATGTTGACATAAGCAGTTGTCAACATAATCTAGCCATTGCTTGCATAGTTGTGATTGAGTAATAATGAAGGATTTTTCAACATATGGCTGTTTGTTGTATGGTATCATGTACCCAGAAAAAATTATTACGTTTGATTAATGTTCATGTTAAAGGTTAAATAACTGTTAATAGTTATCCTCCCTATCCATGTGGAAGTGGTAAGTTTTCGGCTATTTAAGTTTAAAGGAAATAACTTGAAGGCTACCGTTTAGGTTGCTAGCTCTCCAGTTTGCGAGTTAGCATGTGTCTCAAGACCCTGCAGTTGCGCAATATGTTGTAAATAAAAAGAGTATAAATGCGACTATAGTCGTGTTTTGTCATGTCTACAGGGCTCTAATAATGCTTTGTTCATTTTAATCTGAAAAAAATAATTTGTCTACCCACCAACTATATGTGGTTTCTTACGTTTTTATTATTTGCCATTTTATTATTATTATTATTATATTTATTTATTACTGATTGATTGATTTTCTTTATTCTTGATTTGTTTATTTATTTTTCATCTTATTTTGTGCAGAAAAATAAAAATTAAAATATTTGAGAACAGTGGAATGTTTTATCAGAGCTTTTATTGTCGAAAATTGGAACCAAAGCACTGAAAAAGTTTGTATATTTTTCTGTTTTTAATAAATGCGTTTTTTTTTTTTTTGAAAACCTGATGCGGCCCAGCCTTGCCCAGACCCTAGCCCCAGTGGCCTCCAGGTAAATTGAGTTTGAGACCCCTGGTTTAGAATCAGTTTTAAAGTCTGTTTTGTTTGTGTTCAATAGCCTTGTCATACATACTGAGCTTCTAAATGTCCGCCACCACTCCAGACCACATCACTTCAAGACAATGGGTGCATGTTTTCATCTTGTGTTACTAGACAGTAATTATGTCGCTGTTACATGCTACATGCTACAGCACATGTAAACATAAAGTGACCTGTTTTTGGGTTTTTTTCAAATTTTAAATTTTTAATCACTTTAATAACACGGTGGAGCAGGACTTAATGAGTTGGTAGTCATGAGACTCACCCGTTGATGCTTCTTTTCACCGTCACAGTCTCGGTGCTGGTCAGACTTGTTCTGCTGTAGGATTACAATATTATGTTTTCACTTGAGTTCATTCATGCAATTTAAAAACATTAAAAAAAGACAATTCTTAAGCTTTATAAGTGGTCTCACCTGTCTCCAATGTCATCCTTGATAGCGCTGGGGAGGAGTGTATTATACAGCTTGTCCTCAGCACTGTGGTCATATACAAAAAACAGTCAATAGTTGCTACACATAAAGCACAAGTAAGGGATGACTGAGGGGCCTTATGGGTCCCGATAAAGGTGGAGAAGTTCTAATGACTTCTAAAGATTAAAAGTCAAATACCTGACTGAAGAGGAACTGAGGTCGCTCCCACTGCACAGAAAAACAAGTTTAATTGTATCAGCCGCACAGATGATGTTTGAGGAGAAGACAAAATCTTACTCTTTTTGGCTGCTGACATAGGTCTCTGTCACTTTTGTGGTCCTGCTTGGTGAAAAGTTTGAGTAGAGTGTCCTGTGAGAGGCAATGAGAAAATTAAATCTCATGATTTCAGCATTTAAAATCACATAGTAATGTGATTCCCAATGGTAATGCCTTAATTATGAAACATATCATAGTGCAATCGTTGGAATAGTTCACCCTTGGGTGTTCTTAGCATCAAAATCGACATTGTGTGTGTTTATAAATAAATAAAAAATATCTTATTCATTGATTCATTCATATCTTGAAAACATATTACTTTTTTCTAATGTAAGCAATGTTTGTGCAATGTTATAATAAAAAAAACTAAGCATCATTATTATTTGTATACATTGTATTTAAATATATATATTATGAAATTCAAGTTTTTATTCTAATAATAACACCTATAAATATTACATTATTATTCAGACTCAGCAATAATATGCGTATTAGTATATTTAAAAAAAAATAATGTGTTGCCATACAAACTAATGAAATGCAATTTGTTTTTACTTTGAAGCGGAAAACATTTTTATAATATGTATGAAAAATGCCAGATGCTTCATGTAAAATAATTTTTGGGCTTATACTTCTAACTATCAAGTTGTTTCCTATAGAACCTTTTGTTTAATCCTTTTCTTAATTTATGCACTTTGTATTTAAATATATTTTCAGTGTTAAGATCCCCCCCCCCCAAAAAAAACACTAAGAAATGGTGTTTCAGAGCATCTCTGAAAAAGACTCACGTCAGTGTGTCTTGGCAATCCCCCATAGCAAAATGCAAATACGCCCCCTTGTGGCTGTGTTTAATCAAATTAATCTTGAGCTTCTTAATCGTTTTACCCCTTGCTGGAAGATTGGACGCGCTCAGTGAAGGTCTCAGTCTTGGTGGGAGTTTTTCTGTGGAAAAAACGTTATTAATTATTACTTAAAACTTTTGTGTTAGACTTTTTTTAGACTCATTTATTCATTTTCTACCGCTTATCCTCACGAGGGTTGCAGGGCGTGCTGGAGCCTATCCCAGCTGTCTTTGGGCGAGAGGCGGGGTACACCCTGGACTGGTGGCCAGCCAATCACAGGGCACATATAGACAAACAACCATTCACACTCACATTCATACCAATGGACAAGAAAACCTACGCATGCACGGGGAGAACATGCAAACTCTACACAGAGATGGCTGAGGGTGGAATCGTACTATGGTCTTTTGGTCTCCTAGTTGTGTGGCCGACCTGCTAACCACTCACCCGCCATGCAGCCGCATATAATAATAATAATAATAATGCTCATGTGCTGTGTACCGGTGACTCGTGGTGACCGTGGTCTCAGTTGTGTTCCCATCCTTGGTGACTGTGGTGGTCGTGGTACTGAAGATAAAACGCAACATATTTTAAAAAAGCACTTTTAGATTGTTGTGGATGCATGAAAACTGTTTGTGTACCTTGTAGCTGGTTCCGTGTATGCTGGGGGAGAGCTAAAAGAGAAATTATGACAAGTATTATCTACTTTTGCCCGACAACACCGGGCTGCTACTCACCGTGGTTTTGTTTTTTTTTATGAAAATCTACCTGGCAGTGAAGGAGCCCCTCTTGTAGGTGCTGCGGGTGACAAGGCAGCGAATCAATTACAAGGCATTCAATCCTTAATTCTTAACAGGCATCTGCAGAGCCATAAATTGAACACTAACCTGCTAGTCAGCTCGTCCTGACTGCCACTGAATCTGCCATGAAAGAAATGATAATCGTTAGTGCTTCTCTTACCTGAAGCTGAAAAAAAAACCCTTAAGAACTTGTGGCACCACAAAGACTTTTACCTCTTGGTGAGAGCCTGCACAGATGTGGACTTGCTTTTGGTAATTTGTGTTTCTGCACCCACGCTATTAAGTGTTAAGAGAATGAGTAAAGAGTGTTAATGTTGAGTGTTAATATTGTATGTAAGATTAATTATAGAACAGAGAAAAAAAAGTGACCTCAGAGACACAAAAGGCTATAAAAATAAATCAGTGTTTTCCAAACTATACTGTCAGCAGCCAAAATGGGTTGCGAGTCAATTTTTTTTTAATTGGGTTGCCAATTTTTATTTTGAAGGTCCCTTATTATGTGATAAGTGATTTTAAATACAGTAATGTGTGTCCCTATAGCCTTGTTATCACATTTAAGAAAAATCTATTTCTCATTACCTGATTTGTTTGCTCCACTTTTAAAGGTTACTGTATGCTTTTTATGACATCATATGAGCTCATACAGTTTATACAGCTACCAGTAATGGAAGACAAGTTTGTAAAAATCATTTTCAAAAAAGTACAGGTTTCGCTACACATCATAAAGGGGGACCTATTATGTTTTTTTTGCTTTTATGACCAATAAATGTAGTTAGAATGTTGTATTGTCATGTTAAACGATGCCAAAGTTTCAGATAATGAGTTTTGCGCATTTGGAAGTGAGCCCGGAAAGAAATTTAGTATGGCTCAAAACGCTTGGTTTCAGAAGGCGTGGTAAAACTGCCCCTTTGTGATGTCACAGAGGGGCAGACTTCCTTATATGGGTGTGGCTGTAAGCCAGATAAGGTCGCTGCTCTCATGCAAGCTCTCCTTCTGTTTATGTTTCTAGCAATGGCTCTTAAGGGAAAGCCACATTTGTTTACACTTCCTAAAGACGCAAACATCAGGCACAAGTGGTTGGAGTTCCTGATTCCCTACCAACAAAAGAAATGCATTTTCAGGCATTTCACGCTGGACTGTTTTGTCAACATGGGCTAGTATGCAGTTGGACGAGCCGACAATGTAGTAATATGGGGCCTTTTTTATGTCTTTTTTATACTTTGTATTTTTTCATTTTGGTCTTGAGTTGTAAACGTTTGGAAAACCCTGATCTCATACAAAGCAATTAATTAGGAAACTGTACAACGATTGTCAGCCTAAGCAACAACATTGGGACAATGGCACACACTTGAGCTATAAATGCAAACGTCTTAGCTATAAGTAGAGATGATTTAGTCAAACAAAATGTTGTCTACTTTATATTTGAGCACAATTTTTGTACAAAGTCCTAATACAATCTAGATAAGGAGAGAATGAATGACTGGCTGTTTGTTTACCTGCTTATAGTTTCGCTGGATTTGTAGTGACCAAGAAGAGATTTGCCAAAGTTTGGGTCACGGCTTCAGAAAAAGGAAAAGACAGCAGATGAACCAAAAAAGCGAGATAATGGAAGTCACACCAAAACATGAGGACTTCTTTTGGATGCATCCCATTTTTCATTGAATAAATTGTGCTTACTCGACAGGTTCGAACTCATCCTCATCAGGTCTGATCCAGCTGTCATCTTTCATCCGAGGAGATTTCAGGCTGCTGCTGCTGGTGGTGGTGGTACGGGAGTTCTTGGCTAAAAATGTAAGAATGTGCATGTAAGAATAAGAATTATAGAGAGAATTATTCCCATAATAATAGAATTTTATTATATTATTATATATGTATCAATATTAAAACAAATAAAAATTAATATGATTTTGAAAAAAATCACCTATGTATAAGTAACGAAAAAATTAAACACAATTTAGTTCTAATGAGCAACCATACATATTAATATATTTTATATCACTGTAGATTGTTACAATGATTACAATATATTATTATTTGGATGCATTATACAATTATACATAATTTATTATTTTTTTTATTTTTACGCAGGGTTGCTGGAGCCTATCCCAGCTGTCTTCGGGCAAAAGGTGGGGTACACCCTGGACTGGTCGCCAGCCAATCACAGGGCACATATAGACAAACAACCATTCACACTCACATTCATACCTATGGACAATTTGGAGTCACCAATTAACCTAGCATGTTTTTGGAATGTGGGAGGAAACCGGAGCAAACCCACGCACAGGGTTGGCCGAGGGTGGAATTGAACTTGGGTCTCTTAGCTGTGAGGCCTGCATGCTAACCACTCGCCCGCCATGCAGCCACTGTATATTATAGTATTGTATAAGTTATAAATATCAACAAATATTTTAGGGTGGCACAGCGGTCTAGCGCAGACCTCACAACTAGGAGACCAGGGTTCAATTCCACCCTCGGGCATCTCTGTGTGGAGTTTGCATGTTCTCCCTGTGCATGCGTGTGTTTTCTCCGGGTACTCCGGATTGTCCGGAGAGTGTGAATGGTTGTTTGTCTATATGTGCCCTGTGATTGGCTGGCGACCAGTCCAGAGTGTACCCCGCCTCTCGCCTGAAGACAGCTGGGATAGGCTCCAGCACCCCCGCGACCCTCGTGAGGAAAAGCGGTAGAAAATGAATGAACAAATATTTTATCATAACGGTTAATTACTTTCCTACTCTTAAACAATGAATAGTCAATATACAGTACTGTATATGCAAAATAGTGTACTGTATTTTGTATACATATAAAAAAACATTTAAAAACACATTTTGACAAGCTTTTGAGCCTTAAATTAATCGGTGCAGTTATGAATACTTACAAATTTGAAACGACATGCCGCCTTTTTATCACCTCCTGCTTGTTCAAAGAAAGCAAAAAACAAGGAAATGTTACCGCTTTGAAACATGCACTACACCTTCAAAACCACCAGGTGTCCCTGTGGCCTGGCTGTATGTATTATTTCTATACAACACCTGAGGTATTCTGTTTCTTTTAACAACCCCCCACCACCACCCCTGACCTTGCCTTTTTTTTTAAACTGGTTTATCTGGATGGACGCCCGCACGAAGACACACCTACGTTCCATCCCCCAGTCCCCACACACCCTATCCAAACACACCACTGACAGCAATATAGGCGGAACATATGAGTGACAGGCCATATTAGCGACTTATGGCCACTGCCATGCATGTACTGCATTACTGTTATCATTAAGTTGAGGGTGACTGTCCCTATCTGTCAATTCAACTAAATTGGGACTCATTTCCATTCATAATACTCAATATTTTCTGCATATTTTTGTGTCTTAGAGGCCTTTCATGTGTAGTAAAATTAAACCAAAAAAGGTAAAAAAAAAAAAAGCAAAACTTTTCATATTTATAACAAACAAAATCTCTACAAATCGTGCGCCTTTAAATATATATGCAATATAAACATTTTTAGCATTCTTACAAAATGTAAAAATATATATTTATAAAACATCAAAGTGGACACCGCCCACTTCTTTAATTTTACAGTGTGAAAGTTAGGGTCATTATACATACAAACATATTAGTGGAGGTGTATCGTAGTATACCGAGTACAACATCAGGGGAAAAAACTACATACCTTCACAGAAGAACTCCAGGCAGGGCAGACAAACCAAAATAGGGGTAAACTCTTGCCTGTTTATTACCATGCAATGTGCAATTACAGTCTTGTCAGAGCCTTTTAACTTACAAGGGAGGGGCCTGCAAAAAGGTCAACCTGTGGGCGTGGCCTTCTCAGGGGAGACAATCACAGGAGAAAACTCTTGCTTGTTTTTTTTTTTTTTTTAACTCTTCTCAAAGCAAGCCAGTTTATCGACAGCCTTGCCCGCACAGACACGGGTGGAATGAAGGTGGAGTGCAGCAGACGGACCTGCACGTCAACTTGAGGTGTCAAAGGAAGCATTGCAGAGAACGTGGGTGCGGGTGGCTTGTCACTAAGAATGGAGTAGAATTCCCATGCAGTTGGGTGTGTAGTTAAAGTCCATATGCCGTGACTTGTGTCTTTAAATGCAACTTGTTTCTTCTAAACGTTACCATGCAGTGTCACTTTAATAAATCACAGAGCTGAAAGGGAACTTTGCACTCGGGGTGGGCGAATTGAGCCACGTATCGATAGCGAGAGTAGAAAGAGTAGCATCAGTATTGGGTCTTAGCTAGTGTGACATGAGCGAATAAGTCTGTGGACAAAGGAAGACTTTAGGGGCAAAAATCCAAAGGATTTTTCCAAAGGAGGGCCAATCATATTTGTTTTTGATTAGTCATTTTGTACTTTGACTTTATTTTGCTCATGCAAGTAATTAATCATTTTGATTTTTTGTTAATACAGTGCGACCTTGTCATTAGCCCGTTCCTGTGGCTAATGTCGAAATGCTACAATTTTGCCTCAGTTTGCATGTATTCTCTGGTTAGCATACAATATGGCGCACATTTTGTTGTGTTACTAATAAACTGTTTGAGTCCACCTGTATTCATTCATTCATTTTCTACCGCTTTTTCCTCACAAGGGTCATGGGAGGTGCTGGAGCCTATCCCAGCTGTCTTCGGGCAAGAGGCGGGGTACACCCTGGACTAGTCGCCAGCCAATCACAGGGCACATATAGACAAACAACCATTCACACTCACATTCATACCTATGGACAATTTGGAGTCACCAATTAACCTAGCATGTTTTTGGAATGTGGGAGGAAACCGGAGTACCCGGAGAAAACTCACGCATGCACGGGGAGAACATGCAAACTCCACACAGAAATGGCCAAAGGTGGAATTGAACTCGGGTCTCCTAGCTGTGTGGCCTGTGTGGTAACCACTCGTTCCTTATTATAAGCATTCCTATAAAATTTTATTTTTTTTGTA
This sequence comes from Doryrhamphus excisus, assembly GCF_037039965.1. Lineage (NCBI taxonomy): Eukaryota > Metazoa > Chordata > Actinopteri > Syngnathiformes > Syngnathidae > Doryrhamphus > Doryrhamphus excisus. The sequence goes on along the minus strand of NC_136368.1, from coordinate 15,379,450 downwards.
AATGTGCATTGCGGCCCGCATCAGATTCTCTTGCGGGACATACATGGCCCATGTGCCGCAGGTTGCACACCCATGAATTACACACACAAAAGCTTATTTTGTTACATGCAGTCTTTTTTTCTTTCCATCCATCCATTTTCTATGTCGCTTATCACAGCTTATCACAAGTGTCACAGGGGTATGCTGGAGCCTATCCCAGCTGTCTTCGGGCGAGAGGCGGGGTACACCCTGGACTGGTCGCCATCCAATCACAGGGCACATATAGACAACCAATTACTCACATTCATGCCTATGGACAATTTGGACTCGCCAAATAACCTAGCATGTTTTTTGGAATGTGGGAGAGATGGCCGAGGGTGGAACTGAATCCTGGTCTCCTAGCTGTGAGGTCTGAGCGCTAACCACTCAACCGCCGTGCTGCCCCTCCACCTGTATTCTTAATTTTTTAAATAAAAGAAAATGTAACTTCCTTCGGCTCCATTTTGGGTTCCAGTATTGAGGTGAGAAACACTATGGAATTCAAGAAAGAAGTCATGTCAAAACAGGAAGTTGAGCTTGCTGCCACATCACGTCTTCAATGTAGGCAAAAGTAACCTTAAATGTTCATTTATCCCTTTCATTCAACATTTATAAGCCTATGTATTTATATGCATTTTGAAGTGTTTTTCTACACGTCAAACTATAATTGTAAAACTAGAAAAAACATGCTTTGGCTTTCTAGAATGGATTGAATGGATTTACATTATCTCTAAAAGGGAAATATTGATTTGGTTAGCGTCTGTTTCGGGTCGAGTCAGACCTTTTGGAATGCAAAGCAAGATTCCACTATATAGTTGTTTATTGCTGTAGTTAGATACTGTTAGGTTCACAGATAAAAGGCACAAACTCATTCAATGATCTTGAAAAGTTTGAAGTAAAAGCTGTCGGTAAAAAGCTGCGTTTACTTGGTATTGGGTTGTTACAAAAACTTGCAGTATCGCCCACCAGTAATTTACACATGCAGTAACAGGGCCAGCTAATCTATATGGAACCTTCATAAATGGACACTTGAAGCACCAGTAAATCATAACTAAATGAATTACTCAAGCATTAAGTTTTGCTTTTTCATTGGCTTTTTTTTTTTTGCTACAATTTTTCAAATACTGGATCACCGCCATGGAAAATGTCAGCCAACTGCACAAGACCTCAGTTCTTTTTCTTTGGCATTTTGTGTTCTTTTGCAATACTTATTCCATTTGAGGCATTGCTCCCATGCATACAATTGTATGACAGTTAACAATGTCAAAATGTTGTTTTCCAGCATTGCTTCTATCGGGGATAAAGGTCTTGCAATGGCCACATCTTGACCAACCATTATCGCCTATGGGAGAAATGAATGAACACATGATCATGCCTTAGTAGTAATACAACATCTCAGTCATTCACAGTTGCATCACATGACCACATGTCACCAGAACAGCCAATTGATTCATAATACTGTAGTAACTTTTGAAATAAACTATAAAAACAATCAGATTAAACTGTTGCACCCCCTAAAGGCCGGAATTAATTTATTCCACGGGAACAGGTTAGTGTAGAAGTAAGAGCTTCCTGACTGCCATGGGAGTGCCACTATTATTTGACTTACGTCACATATTAAAAGTATGAAAGGCTCATAGCACGGCAGGGTGTGACAAACATGATGCTGCTCTGCATGCCTGCCTCTTGCGATGACGGGAATGTAGACGACCCGGTAATGTGTTGTGATTTTGTTGCATTGTGCTAAAACACATAGAAAGAAGATACAACATAACTGTATCGGCTTTAAGAAGTCATTTTTGACTGCCGGGGGCATCAAAATGAGAGTTTAAAATAATTAATAAAAGAAACTTGTGTTTAATACACCATTGAGTTCAAAAGCACTACAAATACTATAAAGCAGAACAGAGCAGTCCCTCCTCCTCTACAGCTAACCCTACAATTACTGTATTATACTGGAATACACTAGGAGGTGCTAGTGTTGCATTTTAAGACACAACAAAAGCAGTTGAGCACCTTTTGCCTACAAAACACAATTAAAAGAGGAAATATCTTCACATAGCCATCTGCCGTTTGACACCCCTGCACAACCTGAAGCTCCACTGTTCCATTGAAGCCAAAAACTGAAAAAACTAATGGCGCCCCCTGTACTGTGTACTGAAAACATCTCAGGTCATGCCAGTAACTTTGGAATCCATCAGGCCATCCATTTCTTCCACCTTTCAATGTCCCATTTTTGGTGATCTCATGCAAATTCCAAACGGGCAATATTGAAAGAGACAAGTCCCTTGAAGATAGGTGTTTTGATAGACAGCCAATCGGATCCTCTAGCTCAGGTCCTGTTATATTTTTTTTGGGTCTACCACTTGACTTTTCTGTTCCATAACACTCTTTGAAGAACTTTCATACGACTCAACCTCAACAGTAATGATGTCCTTGCTGCGTGACGCCTTGCTTATGCAGCTTAACAATCTGACCACGTTCAAGTGCCATCAAGAGATCATGACAGTGTGAATACAGTTCTAAAACTTTTAATCAGCTGATGAACAGACCATTTCACTTTAATGCTTGTTTGCAATAAATTTCAAATCTGATGACTTTTCATTTTAGCACTGTCTGATCAATGCTAGCACAACAACACATTATTGTCTCACCTGGAAAATCTAACAAGATCCAAAATGTAAAAAATCTTCCTTTATAAAGATAATATGCTCAGTGTTGATTGACACTACTGTTTTTAGACATGTTTATTTTTGTGGATGTTGTTAGTGCTGTACAATATGCTGAAAACTGGTTATAAAATATTATTATTATTTTTATTTTAAATATAAAACGTCAGAATTGAATGAACAACTGGTGCAGCCACAATAATAAACATGACTTTGATAACCATAATGAATAACTTTTAAATGGATACCTTTGTGACAGTGTCTATCTCTGCCAAACACACCAGAATATACAGGATAGTTTTCTTCAGGAAGGGAGAACTGTGCTAACTGGAAGGTCATCCGAAGTGCACGCGTGATACATTGATTACACCTGAGCCTGAGAAAAAAAATTCAGATTAAATTGCATATAGACAAAGTCATAATGCAAATGATCCACTTGAGTCATTACTGCAAACAGTGGCGGAGCAAGAAATTTTTATTGGGGTGGCCAAAGTGAGACCATTACTCACATGGCAATAAGTTGATACCTGAATTGTCAAGATGGCCGGTAGGATGGCCGGAGAGTGATCACTGGCCATCCTGTAGCTCCACCACTACTTTTGGACCACCTATTAGACCAATTAATAACTGAGCACTATGCCGATAATGTGTTTTCAATGCATAGTTTCTGGATTCTGCTTCCCATCATGGTGGCCAAACCCACACAGTGCGTAATACGGGAGGGGATGCCGATCAGCATTCCTGTTTCAACGCTCTCGATTCCTTGCTTTTTACATGCCCACTCATGCTGCTATGGAGAACCTTTGGAGAACAGATTTATGTGCTTAATCATGCTTCAAAATTTAAGGCAAAGTCAAAATAGTGACAAAACCTGACCAGAACCGACTAAAGTATAATCATGGAAAACTTACTTACAGCTTGCAGTTAATGCAAGATGTGCATTGACAGCTCCTCCACACAGAAGGTTGTGTGTTCAAGTGACCAAGGGTGGCCACAGCCACCCTGTATCTCTGCCCCAGCTGCAATACAAATATTACATTTATATGCATCTCCAAGTAGCCATATTTAAATTAATAACGGGGTTTTACTGGCATGGCGAAGCCTAAAAGCTAATAATAATAATGACACTGAAGTGTTCAGGCTCACATGCTACGCAGCACGGTACAGGGAGGAGGGGGAGGGAGGATGATGATGATGATGATGGAGCTAAGATGGCAGACCATCTGAGGGTGCTGCCTCTCGGGGGTCAACACATTTCCAAGGGACAAATAGAAGCGATCGCGTTATTTTTGCCATTATATTGCAAATGTCCTTGTAGCGTAGAAGAAGAAGCTTGTGCCAATCGGACGACCGGTCGCTGATTTAGCCCAGATAACAAGCTTCGATCCCGGACATATTCGTGCAATTTCCTGCAGCATTAAACGGACACAGTATAGAGGTGCGGTGGATTTAACAATTCGTTGATTTTTTTTGTACCCGATGGCCGGATGTGATCTATCTGTTTTATATTTCGCCGCCCGGTTTATGCATTGTGCTCCAAAACGATGATGTGTGCCGCTGCGGCAGCGGCAGCCGCGGCCGCCGCCTGTGGGGGGATTGTGCCTTCCTCGTCGCCGTCGATGGGGCTGGGTGTCCGGGTCATGTACGGACTAGGAGCCGATCTCTCCACCATTGGGCCGGGCATGGGTCCCTGTCCGACGCCCGGAGCCCAGTCTGACTGTCGGACTCGGTACCAGCTTTTGCTCTCAGGGAGAGCCCTGGCGGAAAGGTACAGGAGGATTTACACGACTGCCATCAACGATAAAGAGCAAGGGATAAATCAAGGAAGGTGAGTAGGGTAATATTTGGATGTTAATGGATAGCTTCAGCTAAGCTAATATTACCACACACAGCTGTCGTTAGCCGAAGGTAGCTAGCTGCTATGTATGTTATTATAAGCCAGACTAGCTTGCATTATATGAGACACTGTCGCATTAGCTAAAAAAATAAATAAATAAAGCACTCAGGAGGTGCACTGTTTTGAGGAGGGGGGCTACACTCCCGGTGGGGTCAGAGTGCTAGGTAGCATTTCATCCAGCACTTCCTTAGCCTCCTCGAAGTCCTGACGTCCCCCCGGTTCGGTTACAGTCCCAGTGACCCCCCTTGCTTCGAACAATTGCTATTTTATTTAATTCCCAAGTAAATATCACCACCCGCTCGGGCTGTGACAATATAATTAACAAAGCGCACCTTTGGGTTTACGTTGAAGCTAGGTGGCTAAGCTTCAGCTGTCACGGCAGCACCGTTAGGCATTTTATTCGCCAGTTGGCTGCAACGACACAACCTCATCCCACTGAATATATACGGTGATTCTCAACATATACCCTAAAGTTAATTTTTACAAGAGTCGTGTCCATTGTTGTTGGTTTGGGCCCAACGGCGTCACTATTTCGTTAGCCGCTGGCTGGCTAGCCAGCTAGCATAGCTCTTCCTCATCTAAAGTGGCTATTGTGGAGACCCACGACTGTGACAGTGACACAAGTGGGGCGTCAACGCACTAGGACACTGTATGGTGAACCATGCTGCGTGTTTTGAGTGAATATAAAGATGGTGGGTGATCTGAACTGGCTGGCTTTTTTTGCCAAGAGGCTATTAGACTTACGTCATTTATTGTCAGTCAGGTTGGAGAGGAGCTGGGTCATTGCAGCATCCCTCCCTCACTCTGCTCTTGTTGTTATTGTTATCAACCACCCTTCAATGTCACAAGCTATTATGACTTATTTGTAGCAATATAGCATAGAATCTGAAATGGAAAAACATGCTGGATGAACTGAAATGAACTTTAGCTCTGTTTTATCAGGATGATGGGACATGTTCTGCGATGTTTTCTTAATCACTGTAATGTTTTCATCCCTTAAGGCTGGTTTCACAATTGTCATTTTTGGTCCAGTTAAAATTGACTAGAGTCCAATGTACGTACAAGTGTCACCAGGCGATGCATTATTACGGCCAACAAAATGCTGAGTGAAAATCAGCAAAAATACAGTTAAAGGGACCCTATCCTACTAATTACTTTTTTAATGATACTGGATTAGAGTTGGAGTTTTTTTGATAAATTGGGGAAATTGTACATGGACAGCCGTGGTCTCATATGACGTTTCCATTGACCAAGGCACAAGAAGCGTGTTATATGTACATGCTTGTGTTGCAAAGGTCACTCAAACAGAAAGTAAAGTCATATTTTTATCACCACACAGAAAAATGGCAATGAACCAGTACTTTCATTTACTAACACTGGAAATCAGGCATGTGTGTTTGACTCCATTTCCTTTATCAACAATGGAGTAAATTATTTCATGAATATATATTTAATCATTAAAATATTAAATGCATGTTAAATGCAGAAATGTAATGTTATTTGTATTGTTTTAAATTGTGAAAGCACAAAAATAAGTGAGATATATCACTATTTAAATAATTTTCTGTAGTTTTAAATTCAGACAGGACACTAGTTAAGACTGACTCAACAACGCCTCAGCAGGTTGCTGCCAAGTAATACACTCATTCTGCCTCAACAATACTTCCGGAAGGTGTCAATCAATTGAGAAAGCAGTAATTATGTTGTACTCTTTCATTAAGTCAATCAGTTTTATTATTTGACAATTGTGTGTTTTTTTTAAACATTTATTTACTGAGCATATGTTGTTACACACAATAGTTAATCTTTGTTGTGGACAACAAAGATGATTCTAAGGCTGAGAGTTTTATGTTAACATTCAATAATGTTGCCATAAGACAAAATAAGCATAATCACTTTGTGGCTCATAGAGCGCTTGTACATATGTTGTTTAAACACATGCCTCTACGATTAAACTGTTTTCACTCTGATTTATTTCAGGGGGAAGAAGGCTTTAAGTAAGAAAAAGCTGAAAAGACGACAAAAAGTCAAGTCCAAAGTCAAATCGAGGACAAAGGTAAGAGAGATTTGATTGTTACTCGGTGTACGGCAGACACTGATTGTGTCAGACTATCGGTGTGAGTTTGCACAGTGGTATAGATGAAGGACTACAGAATGATAAAAAAAAAGAATGTCTGTCTGGTTTTGGCCCACCATCTCATCCTCAGGTGATGCTGAAAAGCACGATCCAAAAACACAGTCTGTTGCTGGGCGACTTGATGTGTTGCTCATCTCCACGGCAACAGTTGCCTGGCTCCACTGCCTCCATCCAAAGGGGACACTTTGTCTGAGTGAACGAGGGAGACAATGGCTTGCTGCCTCTGCTTGTAGATTGAACGTTAATATGTTGATTCTAAGACTTAATAATAATGTAAACAAGCCTAATATTGCACTGTATTATTAGTTTCATTCTTGACAGTGATTTGTTTATAGTTCCAGCATTTTCATTCCCACAGGAAGTCATGGAAATGGTAAAAATATTTTCCAGGGTCAAGATGTCCGCATCGTAATACCTCTTTAAGTAGCATCTGAACATTTTAGCTGTCCTACAAGTATAAAGTGGATTTTGGAATACTCGTAGCAAAAATAGATAGGAATCCTTTCTTTGACAAGTCTTCCGAGGTCATGCATGAGGTGGCTTATGGCATTTTACATTCCACTATACTGGAGGGAGAGAAATGTCAGGTATGCGTACACGTGTAGGCTCTTTCAGTAAATGCCAACATTTTTCCACCATATCATCTTATTTTGGTGTTGCTGTTCTGTATAAAAGACACCAGCTTATCCGAGCTCCAACTGAGGCAGGATGACACCTGTATGAATTAGTATTCAACGCCAGATTGTCTTCGGAGTGTCTGATGCACCTATTTGTGGTTAGCACGCAGGCCACACAGGTAAGGTTAGATTCCCCGCTCGGCATGTCTGTGAGGAGTTTGCATGTTCTGTCTCGTTGTGGGTTTTCTCGTCCCACAGTCCATAAACATGCACGTTAGGTTCATTGGCGACTCCAAATTGTATGAATGTGAGTGTGAATGGTTGTTTGTCTATATGTGCCCTGTGATTGGCTGGTGACCAGTCCATGGTGTAGTACAGCTGGGATAGGCTCCAGCATGAGGATAAGCGGGATAGAAGATGGATGGATGGAGGCAGGCAAGTAGACTTTAAAATGTGGGTCGTGTAATGGTCATCATGTTGCATTTGTGTGTCCTGTGCCCTGCTTTCAGTCTGCCAGGGAACTCTCACTGACATTGTCTCAGCAGTTTCCCCCCTTTCTTTGACAGTCTCTTTAATAATGCAGACATGTGGTGGAGTCAGAACAAGAGCATCTGTATCCCTGATGATTGCTGCTCTCATGTCTAGTGATCTGTTGTTCAATGTAATGTAATTGTTAGGCGTGCAAACATGACAAAAATCTATCCAGTTTCTATATTAAGCGCAGAGTTACGATATGTTTGAATTATAGCCGGGACATTTATTTACCTATAGTGCAAAGGCTGTTATTTCTGGAATTTGAAAAGTCATTATATACAGTATAACAACTTTGGAACTTAAATAATGATTTGTAGTGCATTAGAGGAAAAGGCATATTTAGCTTTCTTCTACCACATGGTAATTTGGTTTTACTTTGGTAGATGGTGTTCCCATTGACTAGATGAGACTATTAATTTTAGCATTCATGGTAAGATCCAAGCATTTGCATAGAGGTCAAATAACCTCTTCTAGGTTGCTCCTTGCCCCCGTCGTCAAAGTGCTCGCTCACATTTTCATTTCTCTTCATGTTTTTTTTCCCTTTAAAACATGACTTGACCAAATATTTAACGTTATTTTGAAACTGACTATTGATTAAATTCATGTGTAATTATAATGCTATCCATTATTATCAGGGCTCCAGGCTGCAAAATGGTTGCCTTTTGAGACTAAAATCTTAAGCTTGACACCACGAGACGTAACGGAAACGTACACTTAAACCTCTACAATTGTGTGCAACGGGAAACAAGGAAAATACGGCCACATTTCTGACATCGTTCCTACTCCTTGCGTAACTGGTTAGCACAAGCAGTTGTTGTGATCTCGTGGGTTCAGCATCATGAATAGAAAGGCTGCTGCTGGATGGTAGTGTTGGAGTGGAATCTGGAATGGACGGCTTGAATCGGACCTAATATGCTTTTTTCCACTTTTCTGACCTATAAATGTTGTTAGAGTGTTAAACGATGGCAAAGTTTCAGTTAATGAGGTTTGCGCATTTGAAAGTGAGCTCTGAAAGATGTCTTTGACTCTGAACGCTTGGTTTCATAGAGTGACGTCACAGTGAGCCTTGTGAGAAGTCAGTGACTTCCTTATATGGGTGTGCCTGGGTACAAGTTGTAGTCCTTTGCTGTAGTGCTTGGGAGCGGAACAATCACAGAGGAGTGGGCTTGCATATCGGTATAATAAATTAAAAGCCGTTTTGGAAATCCAAGGAAATACAGCTGGAATAGGTGGAGATTCTGGAAGATTGAGAAAGCTTTCTGTGTTGGTTATCGTGTGTAGCTGCTCTATAGGAGTCCACAACACAAAGGGTACAAAATGAGCATATAGGCCCGCTTTAGTAGTACTGCAGGCTTGATTAATAATGCTGTGTTATCCATTAGAAACAGTTTCAGACTAAATAAGTAGCCGTTGCAGCATCCTTTTACCATAAAAGCTACTACTAGAGCTGCTTAAATAGCTGGAAAATTACTTTTCAAGCACTTTGTCTTAGGAAGTACAGTACATTTCCGTAAAATACTACTCGCCATTTCAGAGAATCCCGACATCACTGTGCTGAGTGCCGGGCAGATAAACACAGTGTCCCACAGGGCTGCATTCAAACTGTGACAAGGTGGGGGAGTTTCATGATGACATCCATGAATTTTGCATAATTTCTCATGATGTCTTGGTAATTTTTATAGATTCACACACTAAACCAGAGGTGTCTAAATATGCATTTGTTGTACTCTGTATGCACTTTGATCCTTGAATACACTCCACATGCTCCAGGTACATATATTGTTGCATTTTGATGGTTTAAGTTCTGAGGTCTCTGAAGCCTGTATTATGCTCACAGCATAAATACTGCCCACCTTTTGAAACACCTTCTCCTTTGATTTCAGATCAATATTTGCAATATATGTGACACATCAGTTAGTTCCAGCGCCAATAACACAGCCTCTCTTTAATTACCGTCATTCGCTCACCACAAAGGAGGTTAACCGTCAAAATTGTGGTTGCTGAATAAGTTGACATCAGGTCATGTGCTCAACCTTGACATAAAGCAGTAAAGGAGGGGTCTCCAAAGTGCTGCCTCAAGACCATTCATAACACGTTTGTTTGTTTGTTTGTTTCCTATTGGCCTGCGGCACTTAGTACAAGATGCCCTGCCCTGCTTTTTCTCATGTTTTAACTGTGTATTAACGAATGAATGTTGTATTTTGGTGTGTCTTCTACTCTGTTTACTTGCTTTTATTCAACTCCATTCTTCTGTAAAGTGTCTTTGAGTATTTTGAAAAGCGCTACGCAAATAAAATGTATTATTATTATTATTATTTATTATTAAGATGTGTAGAGAAAAGGATGAAAGAAACAGTAAACAGCAGGTTGCGTAGTAGTGAGAAAGTAGTGCACTTCCACAATGAAAGCTAATATCATGTTTTGAAGTCATATGCCGCGATTGTTGGTTGGTTTGACAAATCTTCAGTAAATTTGACGAAGTGTAGAATTACTACAGCTTCTGCTGGGACTGCTCGGGCAGTGGCAGTTGTTGAACAATGATGGGGCGGGGGCATAACTCACCATAACTCATTAGATCAACCAGTCAAAGCCCAGGGCCCGCCTGTTATGGCAGCAGTGACTGCTATAACTCAATATACAGTGAAGAAAATAAGTATTTGAACACCCTGCTATTTTGCTATTTCTCCCACTTAGAAATCATGGAGGGGTCTGAAATTTTCATCGTAGGTGCATGTCCACTGTGAGAGAGATAAACTAAAAAGAAAAATCCAGAAATCACAATGCATGATTTTTTAACAATTTATTTGTGTGATACAGCTGCTAATAAGTATTTGAACACCTGAGAAAATGAATGTTAATATTTGGTACAGTAGCCTTTGTTTGCTATTACAGAGGTCAAACGTTTCCTGTAGTTTTTCACCAGGTTTGCACACACTGCAGGAGGGATCTTGGCCCACTCCTCCACACAGATCTTCTCTAGATCAGTCAGGTTTCTGGGCTGTCGCTGAGAAACACGGAGTTTGAGCTCCCTCCAAAGATTTTCGATTGGGTTCAGGTCTGGAGACTGGCTGGGCCATGCTAGAACCTTGATATGCTTCTTACGGAGCCACTCCTTGGTTTTCCTGGCTGTGTGCTTCGGGTCGTTGTCGTGTTGGAAGACCCAGCCACGACCCATCTTCAATGCTCTGACAGAGGGAAGGAGGTTGTTCCCCAAAATCTCACAATACACGGCCCCAGTCATCCTCTCTTTAATGCAGTGCACTCGTCCTGTCCCATGTGCAGAAAAACACCCCCAAAGCATGATGCTACCACCCCCATGCTTCACAGTAGGGATGGTGTTCTTCGGATTGTACTCTTCATTCTTCTTCCTCCAAACACGCTTATTGGAATTATGACCAAAAAGTTCTATTTTGGTCTCATCTGACCATAAAACTTTCTCCCATGACTCCTCTGTATCATCCAAATGGTCATATGCAAACTTAAGACGGGCCTTGACATGTGCTGGTTTAAGCAGGGGAACCTTTCGTGCCATGCATGATTTCACATCATGACGTCTTAGTGTATTACCTACAGTAACCTTGGAAACGGTGGTCCCAGCTCTTTTCAGGTCATTGACCAAGTCCTGTCGTGTAGTTCTGGGCTGATTGCTCACCTTTCTTAGAATCATTGAGACCCCACGAGGTGATATCTTGCATGGGGCTCCACTCCGATTGAGATTGACCGTCATGTTTAGCTTCTTCCATTTTCTAATGATAGCTCCAACAGTGGACCTTTTTTCACCAAGCTGCTTGGTAATTGCTCCGTAGCCCTTTCCAGCCTTGTGGAGGTGTACAATTTTGTCTCTGGTGTCTTTGGACAGCTCTTTGGTCTTCGCCATGTTACAAGTTAAAGTCTTACTGATTGTATGGGGTGGACAGGTGTCTTTATGCAGCTAACGACCTCAAACAGGTGCATCTGATTCAGGATGATACATGGAGTGCAGGTGGACTTCTAATGGGCAGACTAACAGGTCTTTCAGGGTCAGAATTCTAGATGATACACAGGTGTTCAAATACTTATTTGCAGCTGTATCACACAAATAAATTGTTAAAAAATCATGCATTGTGATTTCTGGATTTTTCTTTTTAGTTTATCTCTCTCACAGTGGACATGCACCTACGATGAAAATTTCAGACCCCTCCATGATTTCTAAGTGGGAGAAATAGCAAAATAGCAGGGTGTTCAAATACTTATTTTCTTCACTGTATGAACCAATGAGAATACTGATACCTTTTTTTTTTTTTTTTTTTTTTTACCAATGTCCATTTCAAGAGGTATGAAAATATATTTAAAAAAAGGAAATGGAGGACAGTTTGACCCTGCAATAGATTCGGTCTATTTCCATTCTTTCCTGTGGTAAAAAATTTTTTGGAAATGTAAACCGATGTAAAGTTGAACCACATCCTACACGGTGTCTGGACCTTCATTCCTCATTCTTCCTATTCTTTAACAAATGTCCTTGTGTTTCATGCCTTCCAAAGCTCTTTAAGTGTACACTAACTGCTTCAGGCGTAACACCCTGCTAGATGGGAGGGGAACTAATATTCCCCCTGTTTCTTTGAAGAGAGTATGAATGACCTCTTTCCAACCCTCTCCCAAGCAGCTGACATCACCCCCTGTGATGGTAATACCCAAAGGGCAACAAGAGGTGGTAGTGAACAATGAATCTCCTTACCGGAGGACTGTGGTTAAAATTGCTGCCTCAGTGGAGAACGCTAACCATTCAGTTCGCTCATCTTAATTATTATTTAATGGCCACTCCACTGTAAAAGTGCTTCGTTTAATTCTCAATGCCTCATCATTCATGTCTCCAAGCCAAAAGGGGGCAGCATTCTGGAAATGTGACCGTAATCTTAATAGTAAGGTCAACCAGACTGTGAGCTGTGGCATCACCACTGTGAATGATAATACACATAATATGGAAACGGTAGTGCGCCAGGCAGGTTTGGAGCCACACATTAAGTGCGTTGTTTAGCTAATGTTGCTTGAAACGACAACGCAATCTTTCTTGACCCGACTGACCACTTCCTCATGTCGCTTCTACAGACCGAGGGTTTTGATGGTGCCCTCTGCATACCTGACATCAAGCTGCACAGTAACCCGTCAGCATTCAACGTCTACTGCAACGTGCGCCACTGTGTGCTAGAATGGCAGCAGCGGGAGACCTCGCTGGCGCTGGCCTCCAGGAGCTCGGTGCAGAGTGGCGACTCCGACAGCGAGGAGGAGGAGGAATACCGCGAGCCGGCCATCAAACTGCCAAAGGTAGGACGCTCTTATCGTTATACATGACTGAACCCGAGCTCTTTATCTTGGAGCTTTATCATCCTCATGGGCCTTACCTTTTTTTTATTACCTTACTGTATTCTATGACTTCATATCACCACACTTGATGTTTTTAAGCCCCATCAGGAGGATTAACAACCTTTCCTGTCCCACAATTTGCTTTGATGCTCTTGATTTCTATTCACTAGGAGCTACCAGTCTAATGTGGGTGGAGATGCTGTCAGTTGCTAGCTATGGCCCACTAATTCTTATGCCTGCAATTCACACAGAATGTAACTTCCTGTATTTCATCCCACTGCCATTCATTTGTTTAAATCCTGTATTACCTAAAAGCTAGTGCTAACCCGGCATGCAGAACGTCACTGCCGTCTGTAGCCCCCACTCTAACAACAGCTCAGAGCTACACAACACACCAATACTCTCGTCTTTAAATGTGCCTCTGAATGCCTTATTTGTGTATTTTTGTTCATTTAGCCATCTCTATGTTCATAAATGCTTAACCCAGTCTTGTTTATCATCTCGTTTTGTGACAGTGCCCCCTACTGTATTCATAACTGCAGCACTCTTTTTCTCTTGTAGATAGCGCCATGAAAACAGCTTTATATTTTAAGTTATCATTACAATTACAAAAAAAATTACAATTTAAAACAGAGAAAAGGAATCCACGAATATGCAGTGGAGCGAATGCCGAACCGCAATCTAGTCTATAAATAGGACCTGCTCTCTTTGTGACTCACCCACCTTGACAGATTTAATCTCCAATTTATTTTCTCCTGCACAGATAATTGGCATAGGCCTGTGCGGCGTCTTCGAGCTGATAAAGGAGACTCGCTTCTCGCACCCCTCGCTATGCCTGCGTAGTCTGCAGGCCTTGTTGGACATGCTTCAGGGGCAACAGCCTGAGGGATTCCAGACTGAGCCTCCCGACGTGCTGGGTAAGGAAGAGCCTCGCACAAATCAGATGTTGAATTTAGGTTTCTGTACGTAAACCTGTGTTATGTTGTTCCCCCGCAGAGTCCCTTTTCCAGCTGCTCTTGGAGACCACAGTCCGAAGCACTGGGCCAAACGACCCAACAGGACAGGCCATCACTGCTTTGTCTTGCGCCTGCCTCTTCAGCCTGGTTGTGTCCTGGGGGGACACTGGCAAAATCCTGCAGGCTGTCTCCGCCATCCTCACCAACAACGGCAGTCATGCTTGCCAGACGATACAGGTGACTGACAGCTCTGGTGCACTCATACTGAAAGCATAATGTTGTGATAACATCACAAAATGTTTTACCAAGCAGCAGCTGCAAAGTAACGTAGGTTTGGTTACACGTCGTTATACAGAGGCAGGAAAGGATCTGTCGCTGCTTCATGCGTTTCTTCAGAGCAATTTGGTCAGGACAGTCCAAATTGCGTTTTGCTAAATGTCAGACCTCTCCAAGTCTCCTCCCTAATTAGTTTACCATGCCTGATGAGCTTTTCTGCCAAATCTCCGGTCCTTTGTTTGTCTCTCTTCTGCCTACTTTGTTTTCCAATATTAGGCACATCTGCACAAAGATAACTACAATTGCGCTTGTCTTCTTAGATTATTGCAGGTGTACCTAATTTAGTGTCACCCACTCAAAACAACACAACTTTAAAGCCCTGACCAGACTCATGAGTCATCACAGAATGAGGCAGGCAAGAGGGCGGGAAGTGTTTTCTTATGCATTCTACATTTCTCTTTGTGTGTGTGTGTGTGTGTGTGTGTGTGTGCAATAAATGCTGTGGTAATGTTGTTGAGCGCAGTGAGGGGAAACTCGTAGTCCACGTCGGATCTTATAGTGAGAAGTTTCATTTCCTTCAACGAATGACATCCCATAATGCAACTAAATACAATATCTCACAAAACTCTCAAATTTGTTCCGGGAATTAGGATTCCTTATTTATAAATCAAATATTGTATAGAAAACTTGTTTATGGCAATATACATTATTAGATATTATTGAGACCCCTATAGTCAGCTTTGCACTTGTATTACCCAATATTTTAGACATAATAAGAGAAAATAGGCCATTTAAGACATATTTAGTAGAGATTGTTATTGGCGTTCTTGTGCCTAACGTTTCAAACCTGTAATAAAGGCCTGTTGTTCTGGGATCAAGTCTAGCACTTTTGTGTCAAAAATGTAACAGTACTGACTGACCAGTGTAGAATACATGTTGAACATCATTGATTGCCTCATATTTGTATTTTAGTTCACTTTGCCATTTTATTCGTGAAAGTACACATATGGTATATAACCTTTACAAATGTGTCCCCACCCCTAGGTGCCCACAATACTGAACGCCCTGCAGAGAAGTGTGCAGGCCGTTCTGGTGGGAAAGATCCAAATCCAGGAATGGTTCGGAAATGGCATCAAGCGCGCAGCCTTGATGAACAAATGGGTGCTGAAAGGTGTCACCATCGACGAGGATGAGCGCTGCCTCCTGCAGACCGACGGCTCATTTCTCTACTTGCTCTGCAAGGATGGAATCTACAAAGTGGGCTCCGGCTACAGCGGCACTGTCAGGGTATGTAGGAAAACCATTTTCCTACGTCGCAATAGCTTCCATTTTGTGTTCTATGGTTGCCATCACATTTTTGTCTTTGTTTATCACTCTTGTGGCATCACAGAAACATGGCAAAATCCCTCCAGAACACAGAAAAATATAGTTAATTAGTTAATTACTTGGATACTGTATGATTTTATATGCATGTTATTTCCAGAAAGATTAGTTTGAATTGTGATTCTGAATCGTCACATGCTTGTTAGTGTTTGCTGGTTGATGTGTGATTTTTATTTGTATTTTTTTTTTACACTGTAGGGTCATGTTTACAACTCCACGTCTCGCATCAGGAATCGAACAGAAAAGAGGTCGTGGCTGGGCTTTGCTCAGGTAACCTTGGCAGACCTTTATTGATTTAAGATCATCCAGTTTGATGCAATAGAAATGATTCATAAGCTGCATGTTTGTCCTGTCTCCGTAGGGCTACTTGCTGTATCGGGACACAAGCAACCACAGTATGTCGGCCATCAAGATCAACCCTGAGACACTGGAACCTGAAGGGGCGGTCACCATGCCAGGTATGGAGATAATGTTCATTTTTTGCTCAATTTATTTCACTGAAAGTCTGCCATGCACACTGCTTTTGTGGAATTTTTACTGCCAGCACTCCATCAGACTCCATTCTTTACTAATGTTCAAAGAATTATTGCAATTCTCACAGCAAGAAGCACATTTTTTATTGCTTTTCAATCTGAGATATTTAAGAAAGCTAATGTCATATTGAATTAGATTCTTATAACATTTGTTCAGCAATACATTGCATGTATTGACAGTCACCTTCCTCTCTCTGCACAGGTCAACACTCAGATGGACAGAATATACTCTTCACGGACGGAGAGCACATTAACCAAATAGCAGCCTGCAAAGATGTGAGTGTAGGGCACACTAAACCACTGCCCTAGTTCCTTTACATTTGTAATGAATACTAACCGAGCTGGGACTCCTGTAGAGTATTACTTTATTATGACTGAAACTAAATTACATGGATTTTAATTCCCCGGCAGTGCAAAGCCTCTCCTCGTCTATAATGCCATCATTTATAATCCAGAGAAAGCTGTTCTATTGTGTTGCACGAGGGATAGCGACAATGCATGTTGAGTAGTCGCCAATTTTAATGTCACAAGCTATCTATGTAAGCACATGAGCCATCCGCGTTGGGAGGAGGGGACACGTGAAATCCATATAACTGCCACTGTAGCAGGCTGCCTCCATGGTTGCAGATTAGTTTTAAGCAAATCAAGTGGGTTGCTTTGCATATATATATATATATATTTTTTTTTTTTTTGGATACCCGTTTTGCCTGCCAAATATTGAATGGTGATATCTCGTCTAAAACAGACTTCATAAACATAGAAATTCTATAACATTTCCAAATACATTTTAAAAGATACATATGAATAAGCTACATACTGGAAAAATAGTGTCTCTATATGATTTTTTTTTGTTAAGTTTCAGGAACAGCAAACCGAAAATTTAAATTAAGTAAAACCACTCACCTTTTGAAAAATGAACAACATGATGTTTGCTGAGTGAAACTGTCACCTAGCTTTGTGATATTTAGTTAATTAGTTGCACTTCTTGGACACACCCATTCTCACACCTCAAAACAATATTTCTGGTGCTATGGTTGTCGTCACATTTATCCCATTTGTTGTTTTCAGCCACTTAAATAGTGTCTCTCTGTATATTCACAAATCAGCATTCTCAAACCCACATTTGCAGATGTTTGTAAAAAAAAAAAAAAATTTTACTCCAAAAAAGACAGTTTTAATTCTGCAGAAAACAAATATCATTCACAATAATTTGTTAATAATAATAAAGCATAACGTTATGACGTCAGTGCAAGATGGCAGCGTCTTGTGTGGCAATGGAAACACCTACCTTCTAGTGTCAACTTGTTACAATCTGGCCTTAAAACTTGCAGCGGGGTGAACACGAGTTAATATATGATTGTAAGTCATTACTGGAATTAAAACAGGCAAGCAGTCTGGATTATGGAGACACTGCTTGGAGAATCGCATTTTCAACAGCTAGACTCGGCGGCCTGCGTACGACCGCTAGCTGCTTGCGGTTGTAGCACTAGCCTGACTAGCATGTTTAGGTTAGACTGCGACTCACTTTCCATTCAGTCGTGAGGAGCGCATCAACATCAGACTAAGTTTGGAGGGGGAGGAGCGAGCAGATGTAGTGTGTCATGGTGTCTTGACACAGCAGTATAATCCAGGATTTATTAGTGTAAAAAAAATGTACGTGTGTCTCAAGTACTCATTTATTTGTTATTCATGAAATGGGGGACGGGGATCTACTGTATACAATGTGTATTTATATTCTGTAGCTATATAAATACAAGCAAGTAGCAATGTTGTGTTTTGCAATTGCCATCTCACAGGATGGCTTTGTGGTGCGCATCTACACCATGAGCTCAGACCCGAGTCTGCAGCAGGAACTGCAGCTGAAGCTGGCCAGGAAGTGTCTCCATGCTTGCGGCATCTCCCTCTTTGACCTCGAGAAGGATCTTCACATCATCAGTGAGTGTTTTTTTTTTTCTTTTTAAATACTGTATGCACCATGTTTCCACATGCTCTATATTGATTCCTCAGGCACAGGCTTTGATGAGGAGGCGGCATTGCTCGGAGCTGGCAGGGAGTTTGCGCTGATGAAGACGGCTTCCGGGAAGGTGAGCGTGTATTCTAGTCTGAGGCAATGCCAGTCAAAAGCTTGAACATCCTCTCATTCAATGGCTTGAGGAAGTGTGTCCAAAATGTGACTGCCACTGTATATAAACTCGCCACAACAACATGTACAAAATATAATTATAGAAATCTACCTTTACAAGGGCAGTAATGCTTAATTTATGTTGCCACTGTCAGGCATATATTCATTTCATAATATGTTCATTATGGTGTTTATAGTTTGCTCCACTGCACGGTGTTGTAGTTTTAGTAGCCAAGTGTGAGAAATGCCCCACTCACACCATGCTAAATATGTAGTCGCCAGGAGTATGTGAAGGGTGTGTTTCACTGCTTCTGTGTGGCGGGTGTGGTGCAATGTACGGCTTGGCCAGATAAAAAGATGAGGGCCAGTTTACATGTTGATCATTTCTTTGTCCTTATAGAGGCCCATCATTTTGCTAACACTCATCTTATCTGTAAAGACACCTTAGCGGAAGAAATACCATAAATGCTCAGATTGTAGTCGGGGCTGTTAATTACATAAACACAAAAGAGGACTGGGTGTTAATTATGAGTTAATTAATAAGTATGACAACTTCTTTTAACTTTATTCATGATTTGGAGTACATGAGAACATAGACAGAGCTGCACGGCGATCGAGTGGTTAGCACGCAGACCTCACAGCTAGGAGACCAGGGTTCAATTCCACCCTCGGCCATCTCTATTTGTGGAGTTTGCATGTTCTCCCCGTGCATGCGTGGGTTTTCTCCGGGTACTGCGGTTTCCTCCCACATTCCAAAAATATGCTAGGTTAATTGGCGATTCCAAATTTTCCATAGGTATGAATGTGAGTGTGAATGGTTGTTTGTGTATATGTGCTCTGTGATTGGCTGGCGACCAGTCCAGGGTGTACCCCGCCTCTCGCCCGAAGACAGCTGGGATAGGCTCCAGCAACCCCTGCGACTCTCGTGAGGAAAAAGCGGTAGAAAACGGAATGAATGAATGAATGAGAACATAGACTGCAGGTCTTTGATTACAAGTACTGTATGATTGTATTGCACAATATACATTTTGCAAATATACCTGTACCAATATAAATATGCTTATTCTTGCTTTTGACGTGAAACCCTTGTGAGGATAAGCGGTAGAAAATGAATAAATGTTTAAGCAAAAGATTAATAACAACATGTTTCATTATCATCACAGATCTACTACACAGGAAAGTATCAAAGCCTCGGTATAAAGCAGGGAGGACCTTCAGCGGGCAAATGGGTGGAACTTCCTGTCACAAAATCTCCCAAGATCCTTCAGTTCTCCGTTGGCCATGATGGGTCCCACGCACTTTTAGTGGCTGAAGATGGAAGCGTCTTCTTCACCGGCTCAGCGAGCAAAGGAGAGGATGGAGAGTCCAGTATGAGAGATTTCATCCTCACATTTATAGGCCGTGACAAATCAGATGAGACGAGATAACAGAATTAAAGTGATGATGTGTCATTCTCTCTCCTACCACTTCCAGCTAAAAGCCGCCGGCAACCCAAACCCTACAAGCCCAAGAAGATGATCAAATTAGAGACCAAGACAGCAGTGTACACGGCGTGCAACAACGGCAGCAGCAGCATCATCACCAAGGATGGCGAGCTCTACATGTTTGGAAAGGACGCCATTTACAGCGACAGCACTTGTATGTCTTTACGAGGTTCCCCTCGCTGATGTTGTAGAGTTGCAGCGTTCAAACATCCTTTGCTTTTCCACAGGTCAAGTGACAGACCTGAAAGGCCACTTTGTGACTCAGGTTGCCATGGGAAAGGCCCACACATGTGTCCTGACCAAGAGTGGGGAAGTGTGGACTTTTGGGGTGAACAACAAGGGCCAGTGTGGCAGAGACACAGGAGCCATGAGCCAGGCAGGCAAAGGTGAGCAAACGTTAGGCCTGGTTTTCAACTCGATACTCTTCTCTTTTTAACAGAACCGATAAGAGACATTTCACTGTATTTTTGATAAAACATGGCTGAAATTAATCATCCAGTATTATTTTCAGTGAGAATTTCTCTGTGAATGTTCAGAACTCCTGTTTCCCGGCCAGCGTTATATTGAAAAAAATTGAGCATTATGTTGTTCGTTATTCATTCATTCATTTTCTACCGCTTTTTCCTCACGAGGGTCGCGGGGGGTGTTGGAGCCTATGCCAGCTGTCTTTGCGCGAGAGGCGGGGTACACCCTGAACTGGTCGCCAGCCACAGGGCACATATAGACAAACAACCATTCACACTCATATCTATGGACAATTTGGAGTCGCCAATTAACCTAGCATGTTTTTGGAATGTGGGAGGAAACCGGAGTAAACCCACGGGGGATGCACGGGGAGAACATGCAAACTCCACACAGAGATGGCCGAGGGTGGAATTGAACCCTGGTCTCCTAGCTGTGAGGTCTGCGCGCTAACCACTCGACCGCCGTGCCACCACAGCCAGTTTCAAATAATTTAAATTTTGCCTCAATTGCGTCAAGATGCAATTCATCAGTAGTCAAAGCTGCACAGTCCAGACCAAATTCCAATGATCAAGGACAAGAGGGTGATTGAAAAACTTGCTTATTATAGAACAAATTGTCTTGTATGCTGTCAATGTCAAGTGAAAACGCTCTACCGTCTCAAAGTGCTTGGTGGATACATGGCATCATACAGTTAAATAACAACATCATTGGCGTGCGTGCTTGCAGCGTTCGGCGTGGAGAACATGGCCACAGCTATGGATGAGGACCTGGAGGACGAGCTGGAGGAGAAGGAAGAGAAGAGCATGATGTGTCAGCCTGGCATGCACAAATGGAAGCTGGACCAGTGTATGGTTTGCACCGTGTGCGGGGACTGCACGGGCTACGGTGCCAGCTGTGTCAGCAGTGGACGGCCTGATAGAGTACCAGGAGGGTAAGAGGACACACAGGCAATTCTTTCAAGTTATCTTGTTCCTTTTTGGTAAACTTTCCAAAAAAAAATTCTGCACTAGTATCTGTGGTTGTGGGTCTGGAGAGTCCGGGTGCTCAGCATGTGGATGTTGCAAGGCGTGTGCCAGGGAGCTGGATGGTCAGGAGGCCAGACAGAGAGGCATATTTGATGCAGTCAAGGAGATGATCCCGTTGGACCTCTTGCTAGGTAAGTGCAAAATCTATCTAAACTTTGTCCTATCATTCACAAAAGAAGTCCTTCTCACCTGTACCATCACTTGCATTACCGTAGTATTCACACATTGCTAACATACATGCATCTCTAAGCCAACAAGAGGAAATGTACATTATTTGAACACTATTTAGTGTCTAAGCAGCTGCCTTTGCTCTATGCTTGTTGCTTTTATTCTGCATTTTACGTGGCTGTGTCACCGATGTTTGTATTTTGTTACCCATGTTGTGCGGAGTCATTGCTTGTCTCTCCATCGTCATTCATTCATTGATGTGTGTCTTGCTCCTCCTCTGCCCCCCCACCTGCATCTGTCTGGCCTGCCTGCCTGCCTGCCTGCTGCATCCCCTCCCTTTTTGTTTTTGTTATCAGCTGTACCTGTCCCTCCCCCTCCAGGAGTGAACATCGAGGAGCACATTCAGATCCGTCAAGAGGAGAAACGACAAAGAATCAACCGCCGACACAGGCTGGAGGAGGGACGAGGTAGGAATCTGATCTAGACAGATGGAGACGACTGTTCACGTCAGGTTGTTATTTGTCCATTCTGCGTTGGTTAGACGCATTTGACACCTGTTACAGTTCATAAAGTGGATCTTCCTGGTTTTAATTCATATGCCCTGAAAGGACTATTGCTTGTCCCACAGTCAAAACTATTGCAACAAGGCGCCACACTGAAAAGGTAATATATTGAGGAAAAAGTAATATAATTATTATTCTAATTTTGGCTATACATTCAAGAATAACACTGAAATATTGTGAGAATAAAGTTTTATAACTATCACAATAATGTTAGTATACTAAAATCATAATTTTGAGAAAAATAATCACTTCAGTCCTAATATTACAGGGGAAACAATTGCAAATTTACAGAATTTAAGTTGACAGATTGCGAGAATACAAAAGAACAGAGAATATAAAAAACATTGAAGTCCAAATCCTACAAGAATAAACCTGTAACTTTGTGAGACTAAGATTGAAATGTTAAAAGATTGGATTCCAAATATGACAAGAATCAACTTGTATGTTTACTAGAATAACGTTAACGACTAGCAAAGGAATAATGTCAAAATATTCCAAAACACAAAAAAAATAATTTCATAGGTTCATTCACGGTGTATTACAGTGATTTATTGGTGCTCTGTTGTATGTAGTATATGTGTCCGTTATTGTATTTACTACTGCTACCAGTAGACAGTGTTGTATACACATGTGAGATATCGTCCCTCCACCTCATCTCAGTATGTGTAGCGGCTAAATATAGAGCCACAACAGTCCTGATTAGCTAAGGGCATTGTCAGTCTCCTTTGTGCGTTACTGCTATGTTTTCTGTTGTACGATCATACATGAAAGAAGGAAGGTAGAAATAATGTGGCTGTAGGGCACCCTTACAAAATACTGTAAAAGAATCTTTGGTTCATGGAGGATGAGGAGGAGTAAAATGCTACTACATGTTTTTAACAAGGACACATAAACACTACAGCCAAATGGTGCCAGGACGTGACACGGTCAGCGGAGTGAAATACATGTGAATTGTTACAGTTTAATATTCATCAAATTGTATGCTATAGGAAAAAAAAGCTGTGATGTAATAAATATATTACACAGTATGTGCATAGAATACTTTTTGGTACATTTGAGTTTATGCTGCTTTGGTGTAATATTATTGTTGTAACATTATGTGCATAACCTTATAATTTCTTTGATCTATACTATTTTTTTTCTTTTCAGTGTGGCTCCAACACTGTCGTACTGTAGTCTATACCCACTAATACACATGCCCCCCCTCAACAGTGCTTGTTGAGTATTTGTAGAGAGTTGCTAGAGGGTTAGGGTTAGGAGGAGGTGGTGACATAACCATCAAACACAATACATTCATCCATATACATTCATTTTCCAAATCTTTAAGGTGCTGCGCTTAAGCTTGCGTGTTGTGCCTTGGTGACTTCCCCCATGCTTTGTTGCTTTTTTATCATTCTCTCCTTCGTGCATTGTGTTGGTGGTGGTAGTCTGGTATTATTGTTATTATCCTGTGTTGTTTCCCATTGATTTGTGAGCATTGTGCATGCATGTGAAAGTTTCTTTCTCTCTCAGGCCCCATTGTTTTCCCCGGTACCATTTTAATGAACCAGCGTGAGCAGGCCCTAGCCAGAATAAGACCCCTTCAGGCACTAAGGCATAAACGGGACAAGCACAAAGGTACTATGGTCTTCACTAACTCAACGGGCGCAGAGATGCCGCCTTTTTTTTTTTAAACTATCCCGCCCACCTCCTCTCTGTCACTCTTTGATGGGGGGCACTTTTGTGGCAACAAACATTCACTGGAGAAAGCTGGTTCTATATTATTTATATCTATAGACACTGGACAGGACTAAGGATTAAATCAAATCATTCTTTTTCTGGGTTTAAACCTCAGGATGGTTTAAATTTAGAGTTAACTTTTTTTGTCAGTGGGAGAAGGAAACATCTTGGGCATTTTTTGTTGAAAAATATCAAATGTTTAATTAAAAAAGTACACTGGACGCTGGGAAGTCAAGCACAATCCACTAATATATGATATTATTACTTAATTAATAATAACGTGCATTTTTCTTTTTTTTGCCAAAATGTACATAACGGTATATACAAATATCAATGTAGCAAAGCGTGAAGGGAGAATTACTGGTAAATTCCTTCAAGGTTGCTAATGTAAAGCTTGAAAATTCTAAAAAAATAATTAAAAATAATTACCCACAGCAGCTAGCCAGGATTTTGTCTTGACTTTTGGGCTGCTTTTTATGTAAATTAGTTCTAATTCCAAGTTGTTTGTATGCTGATTAATTCCGAGAGTCCACTGTACTGTACATTGCATACTTGACCAATGTCCACTTTAGCATCCTTCCCCTCCCAGAAGCAGCAGCAGCAGCCTCGGTGTTGTCTTGTTGGCGTTTATGTCTTGGACAGCCACAGCAGCTTGGGTGTTCTTTGTTCTCACTCAGTTGTCTATTTGAGCTGAACTTTCAACCCTACTTGATAAATCTTTTGGGCCATGAGCCAGTCAATATTTACCATACTTTTAAAGTTGGTGCCATTCAGGGTCCTCTGACAGAACTTGCTGGCTTATGGTCCTAAAGATAGCAGACATGGTATTCATTGTGATTCATGGCTGTACTACTGCAACTCTTTCACCGCAAATCAGGCTCAAAGTAAACCAGATAGCTCACAAAATGTGTTCTGTTATGCTGTTCTTTCATTCTCAGCATGTCCATCTGCTTCTCTTACTTTCCCCTCCAGACCAGACGTCTTCTTGGTCTTCCTGTCAGAGCTGAGCCTCACTCGTCTCCCAAGCCCTTTTCAACTCAAAACATAACCTTTGTGATTTATTCTTTTCATTTATTTTAGACGGAAGCAGCGAGCGTGGTGAGAAAGATGCCAGTAAGATAACCACTTACCCGCCCGGGGCAGTCAGGTTTGACTGTGAGGTACGAGCTGTACAGGTCAGCTGCGGTTTTCACCACTCAGGTAGGAGGTTAAGGGTCAACTTGTACAATTGTTTGCTAAAGTCCACTTTGTTTGACTGGTGTGAGTACTGCCCTGGTCCTGGAACGTGTGTTCATACACACTCACAAAGTAGATGAGTCATATAAATAATATAATTGCCACAATATAAAACTAATAGCAGAACTAAACAGAAAGAATGTCATATTTCAGAAATCCGTACGGGTAAAGTAAATGCTTGCTGTTTGCTGGTTGAGTAGTTTTGTAATCATCGCATCATTTTAGATAAACATCTAGTAATGACAAACAATAGCTTTTCTCCGACGGCATGTTTACTCACTGCCTCACAAATAAAATTTTAGGACGCATGCCACCTTTGGCTCAGCCTCTTAAACTGCAGTATTTAACTCCACACTCTCCACTTTGCAGCAGCAACACATTTTCTCACTGCCCTCAGTCAAATAACATTTGAGGATGTGTGGCGAGTACAGCTTATTAAAGCATAAAGTGCATAAAATTCAATGACTGCCTTGTCTTGCAGTGGTGCTGATGGAGAATGGAGATGTCTACACATTTGGCTATGGTCAACATGGCCAACTTGGACATGGGGACGTTAACTCCAGGTAGCGTTTCAGTTGCTTTTGCAGACATAAATGTACAAATTAACAAAAACTGTACTAACGACCAAAAACCTTCTACATTGAAAGGGGTTCCCCAACTCTGGTCCAGGCTCTCCCTGGTGCCAGTGTCCAAGTGACAGCAGGCAGCAACCACACAGTTGTTCTTCTTGTGGATGGCCAGGTCTTCACCTTTGGTAGTTTCTCGGTAAGAATGAAAAGATTTCCCCATTAGAAACTCAGCGGATTAGCGTTAAATACTTTTTTTACACAAATCATCTTTCAGAAAGGACAACTTGGGCGTCCCATTCTCGACATGCCCTACTGGAATGCCAAGCCGTCCCCTATGCCTAACATCGGTGCCAAATATGGACGCAAGGCCACCTGGATCGGTGCCAGTGGAGACCAGACGTTCCTGCGGATTGACGAGGCCCTCATCAACTCCCACGTGCTGGCCACCTCTGAGATCTTTGCTAGCAAACACATTATCGGGCTGGTGCCCTCCTCTGTGTCCGAGCCACCACCTTTCAAATGCTTGCTCATCAACAAAATGGACGGAAGCTGCCGCACCTTCAATGATTCAGAGCAGGAAGACCTGCAGGGATTTGGACTGTGTCTGGACCCTGTGTATGATGTCATATGGAGGTCAGTACCTTTTTATTTAATCAGTATGCAATCACTCCAGTTTTAAGCCAAAGAACAACCAAAGGCAATTATAGATTCTTATAGTCCTTAAACCTGTCATTCCCCCTGCATGCCATTTAGGTTCTTACCAGCTTCAAGAGAGATGTGGTGTTACAACGCAGTGATAGCCGACGCGAGGATGCCCTCTGCTACAGACATACAGGCTCGCTGCAGTATCCTCAGCCCGGAGCTGGCCTTGCCTGCAGGGTCACACGCCACCACCACCCGCTCCCACGGCGCGCTGCATATTCTCGGTAATGCACAATAACTTCTCCATTATGCAAAAGAAGAGCTTATGCAAAGTTATGTCGTAATTGTATGTGATGCTATGTTGCTGCCGCTGACAGGTTGCTTGGACACACTGGCAGCCATGCAAGATTTGAAGATGGGCGTGGCCAGCACAGAGGAAGAGACGCAGGCGGTGATGAAGGTCTATTCCAAAGAGGACTACAGCGTGGTGAACCGCTTTGAGAGTAGGTGTACTTTTTTTGATTTATGGCATGTAGTCACAGAACACTTGCCGGCACTTACATGAAATATGACAGAGCACTCAGCACACTGGGCAGACTTAACAATGTGGGATGTTGCAGGTCATGGTGGCGGTTGGGGCTACTCTGCTCACTCTGTGGAGGCCATCCGCTTTTGTTCTGACGCAGACATCTTGCTAGGCGGGCTGGGCCTGTTTGGTGGACGAGGAGAGTACACCGCTAAGATCAAGGTGAGTAGCCTTCCTACATTTTCCCCCTATTTTCACATTGAGACCTCTCATATAGAATACATTTCAGTCAAGTGTGTTGTTTTAACAGCTGTTTGAACTGGGTCCTGATGGTGGCGACCATGAGACCGATGGGGATCTGCTGGCTGAGACTGATGTACTTGCATATGATTGTGCTGCCAGGTAGAGTTGATAGCATATTTTGCTGTATTAAACACAGTGCCTTAATTAATTCATGATATTTGAGTGCAACATTTGCAACACAATAATATCATGCAAAGGAGGTTGCACGACTAAACATCGGTCATGGTGTATAAATAACAGTGCCCCGTCTTTGATGGACCAGACTTCTTCTGGTTCACAAGCCTTTCAGTTGTGTACCCCTTGTACACTTTCAATACATATACCTTTTTTTTTTTATCTTCTAACTTAACATGATTAATTGGTTAATGAATTAAAAAAGTATTTGTTTCATGCCAGTGTAATCGAGGATTTCAGGATGTTGACTGATGTGGAAGTTTGACGTAAATAAAGGACTTGAGCTACAGCCAGTTATACCGAGTTGGTATAACTGTGACTGGTGACATTCCATACCATCTTGGAGACATATTTTCTCACAAGCTACAAACAGAGCAAGTTACTTTTTCTGGTATTGTTGGATAATATTCTGGTATTTGGGGACTTGAATGGGATGATTAAAAAATTCAGACTGTGGTTAGTCCCCTCATTTAAACCATAGAAACTTTTTTGACTTGCCCCTCCCCCTTTCAAAAAGCATGTGAATCGAGAATTGTTGGTAATGTGAATCGAAACTCGGAATCGGAATCAAAACCGCAATCAAATCAATTTCAAACCATGCCCAACTCTCGATACCAAGTGATAGATGCGTTTGCCACACAATTTGCAGAGCAGACCTGGCATCTGTAAAGCTGACATGGTGCAAATATTCAACACCAACAATAAAAATCATTTTTAAAAAGTAATTATTGATTATAATAAGTATACAGTATTATCATATACATTATTTAAAAGTGTTGTTATTGTTGAGTAAAAATGTTTGTTATGATATTTGATATTATTTTAAAATTGTATTTACACTATTAGTCATCTCTTATGAATGCTTGACCAGCAGATGCTTTAATTTCTGCAGTTTAGTACCTGGCTACCAAAGAAGAAATTATGTTAAAAATGATAAAATAGTTTTGTATGTATTAAAATTGTTTTTGTTATACAGTACTTACAACCTTATTTTGATGTTATTGTATCGAAATTTTATTTTCAGGGAGAAATATGCCATGATGTTTGACGAGCCAGTGCTGCTGCAGTCAGGCTGGTGGTACGTGGCCTGGGCTCGAGTGTCTGGTCCCAGCAGTGACTGTGGATCCCATGGACAAGCCACCATCACCACTGACGATGGGTACGACGCACTCCGTTCAAACCTCAAATACATGTCATATTTCTCTTAGATATCTTACTAGTATTTTTTTTTCCTTTTAGTGTGGTATTCCAGTTCAAAAGTTCAAAGAAGTCAAACAACGGTACAGACGTCAATGCGGGTCAAATACCTCAGCTACTTTACAGGCAAGTAACAGTGTTTAAAACTTCATTTTATGTCTTATTAATGGCCGACTTTACATTAGGCTTCCTTCAAACGACGGCAATGCATCTAAGGGGAAACAGCAGACCAGTGAGCCGGTCCATATTCTCAAACGCTCGTTTGCTCGGACAGTTTCTGTGGTAACTAATGTCCCAATGTTGTCGTTTTTTTTTTTTTTTGATACTGTCTTGGCACTGTACTCAAGATGTAACACTTATCTGTCTCCATAGGAATGTTTTGAGTCCCTGCTCAGCATCCTCCACTGGAGCTGGACCACCTTGGTGCTGGGTGTGGAGGAGCTGCGGGGCTTGAAGGGCTTCCAATTCACTGCCACCCTGTTGGACCTGGAGAGGCTGCGCTTTGTGGGCACTTGCTGCCTCCGCCTGCTCAGGGTCTACATCTGTGAGATTTTCCCTATCGCTGGTAAGTGCATGTGGAGGGTAATAGAGTACAACATCACGACTGAAATCATGGAAATTGAAATGTTATAGAATCACACTCTCACCATCTTTAAGGCTCTTATTAACGGTACTGCAAATATTATGTTATTATATTATGTCATTAGATGATTACTAAAAGGCTTGATGTAACGTTATGTATCATGGTCAATGGTAGGACGTGCAACGTGGTCCAATTGAAAGGTTTCACTGCACAGGAAATGTTATTTGATTTCAAACAGTATGTCTTATTCGAGCACCTATAATGGGTGCATTACACTTCCCTGGCACCCTCATGGTTGCAAGAGGTGTGCCTGGGTACAGCATCATTGCACTTGTACCAGTATACAGATGAGTGCCCACTCCAGATGTGTCATATAATCAGTATGAATGCATGCCAATTATTTATGATACCTGTCATCTTGCATTGTCATTCTTCCCACTATTTATTAACAATAACCCCCACTTTAGCATGATTGACAAGCAGACTTGACATACTGTTTGTGATCCGCTTTCTAGCGAGCACCAAAGCCGTGGTAGAGGAGTCGAGCAAGCTGGCCGAGTGCGTGGGCAAGACGCGGAGTCTACTCAAGAAGATCCTGTCAGAGAGCATGGACAACTGCCTGACCAAGCTGGACAACGACCCGCAGGGCTACTTGTCTCAGCCCCTCACCCTGCTAGAGGCCGTTCTGCAGGAGTGCCACAACACCTTCACCGCCTGCTTCCACTCCTTCTACCCGACTCCAGCGCTGCAGTGGGCCTGCCTCTGTGACCTGCTCAACTGCCTGGATCAGGTTTGCCGCTAATTTGTAGTCTTTCTTTTTATGGGTCCCACAAAGATAATTTCTCCTCAAGGAACAACAAAGTATATTAAAAAGGAGTCATCATTTAAAATATGCAGTGTGGCTAATTCAGTACTGGCTAAATGGACACTTGAGGAATATAAAAGCAGAGCAATAAAAGCCTTTGGTGATTTTCCAGGACATTGCAGAAGCCAACTTTCGCACATCCAGCAGTCGTCTGCTGGCAGCGGTGATGTCGGCTCTGTGCAACACATCTGTGAAGCTGACGTCCATTCTGCCCATTGCGTATGATGGTGAAGTTCTGCTGCGTTCACTGGTCAAGCAAGTCAGCACAGAGAATGACTCTACTCTGGCTCACCGCTTCCCCCTGCTGGTGGCGCACATGGAGAAACTCAGCCATGTGAGTGTAAACGTTCTCTACTTAAGATCCATCTATCCATTTTCTTGGCCTATCCCAGCTGACTTTGAGCAAAAGGTAGGGTCTGTACTAAACAATGACAATAACAAAATAATAATTATTGTATCTTCATTCTTCTATAGACCGAGGAGAACTTGATGGGAATGACTAGCTTCCGGGAGGTGCTGGAGAAGATGCTAGTGATTGTGGTGCTTCCAGTGAGGAAGAGTTTGAGAAAAGAGGTGGAGCTCTTCTCACCACACCTGGTGTCCAACACATGTGGACTGCTGGCCTCCATTGTCTCTGAGCTCACAGCCTCTGCCCTTGGCTCTGAGGTAGGCCTCTACATTCATTTAGACCAGCACACTGAGCACAATACAGTCAATCGAAATTGGAGAACTTAAATGGGATGCATGTCTGTCTATGGTTTTTAAATGAGCGGTAACAGGAAATAGGACATAGCAATGTATTGAAGTCAGAACTCATCGCCATAGTAACATCTTGTCACCTGTTGTTAAAGAGACAAGCATTGTTTTATGTGTTGAATGAAAGTGTGATATGTTGTTAGCCCTGCACCGGTCTCTGAAATTCGACGTAGAAATAGACGTGCTAGATGTGTCAGTGTCAATATAGGAGATTTTAGCTCTAGGCCAATATAATGTGATGCTCATTTTTTTTTTTTTTTTTTTAAATAACAGGAAACCCTTAATTTCTAACTCATTTTTTTGCTTGCTTGCTTTTTTAGGTTGACGGTCTCAACTCACTCCACTCTGTCAAAGCATCCCCTAACCGGTTCACCAAAACGAGCCAGGGCCGCAGCTGGAACACGGGCAACGGTTCTCCGGATGCCATCTGCCTGACGGTGGATAAGCCTGGTGTAGTCCTGGTGGGTGTCTGCGTGTACGGAGGGGGCGGCATCCACGAGTATGAGTTGGAGGTGCTTGCTGACGACGTAAGGGGATAGCATATTTTCAAATGGATTTTTCATGTGTCACTTTCGTCAACTGTTTGTGTGTTTTGGCACCCAGGCACAGACAGAGCACCCTGGGGACTCTGCTCATTCTCACAGGTGGACATCTCTCGAGCTTGTGAAGGGGACTTACAGCACTGATGATTCTCCTAGTGATATTGCCGAGATTCGCCTGGACAAGGCGGTGCCTCTCAAGGTACGTGGGTGCATTATTTACTCGTATTTTATCACGTAGTAGTGTGCCAAATATATCGAACCAAGATGACATCTGCTGGGTTGAATATGTAGGTTAATATTTCTATTCTGATATATTCACCAGCTTAGATTTCAACTAAAAGTTTTGAAATATACTGTTAAAAAGGAGTGCAGAAGGAGAGAGCAGAGCATGGAGATGCCACTGCCAATATGTTTTCTTTTATATATTTGTCATTTTTGCTGTCATTTTAAAACTGGTAACATTCATGTTTGAGCTCAAGCGAATCGAACTGCACCAAATTCACTTTCCATCATCGATCATTGAATTGTAAATGCGATCAGCTGAGCCCTGGGGTGCTGGTGGTCGCTTCTTTGGTGCACATCAGGTTTCAGAAGATCGCGTTTATACTTGATCAAAGAAAATGCACCAACTGAACAAAATACTGCAAGTGGGAACGGAGCCTCAGATAATATATTGTCTTGTAGGAAGGGGTCAAGTATGCTGTCAGGTTGCGTAACTATGGCAGCCGCACCGCGAACGGGGATGGCGGGATGACCACGGTGCAGTGCTCCGATGGTGTGTCCTTCACTTTTAGCACCTGTAGCTTGAGCAGCAATGGCACGAACCAGACACGAGGACAGATCCCTCAGATTCTCTACTACAGGTACACGTCACTTTAAGGCATCTCGTCTTTAAAGTGTTTATGTCCGTAACCCCCAACATTTGTCTCTTTTGCTTCAGGAGTGAGTACGACGGGGATCTTCAGTCCCAGCTACTGAGCAAAGCCAATGAAGAGGACAAAAACTGCAGTCGAGCGTTGTCTGTGGTGAGCACTGTGGTCAGAGCAGCCAAGGACTTGCTTCACAGGGCTTTTGCTGTTGATGGTAAGCCGGGTAATCATAGACCTCATTTGGAAATGCCACTAGAATAGATTTGTTTTTCTTCCTAATCTAATTTGTTGTTCTCAGCTGTATTGATATCCATTGTCTCTCTAGTGGATGACATCCCCGAGCTGCTAAGCTCCTCCAGTCTCTTCTCCATGCTGCTCCCTCTTATCCTGGCCTACATAGGACCCGTAGCGGCATCCGTACCAAAGGTAAGAGGCCGACTTGGAACATTGCATTGTCTCTCTTCATTCATTCATTCACTTTCTACCGCTTTTTCCTCACGAGGGTCGCGGCGGTGCTGGAGCCTATCCCAGCTGTCTGTCTTATTTTTAAAAATTGCTCTTCTAAAAATCCCAGGCTGCAGTTGAGGTCTTCGGATTGGTCCAAGAACTGCTCCCCGCTGTCTCAGCCCTCAACCAAAAGTACGCCCCGCCCACGTTCAACCCCAACCAATCAACCGACAGCACCACCGGCAACCAGCTTGAGCAGGGCCTGTCGGCTTGCACCACCTCCAATCACTACTCGGTGATCGAGAGCGACCACCCTTACAAGCAAGCTGGGGTCACACAATACAGGGTACGTGAATGACTTTTGGTGCATTGAGACAAACAGAGAAATGTAAACCTTTTCAGTTAGAAAAGGGACATTGAGAAAGGCAATTCAGTGTGTTGCATTCATATGTCACACAAGAATGGTGGCTACGGTATCACATTAAGACTTTATAAGCAATAGTAGTTGTCTGTAGTAGTAGTATAGGTGTAGTAATAGTTGTTCTAGGTATCACTACTTAACAAGTAGTAGTTAAATTTTTATTTTTTAATTTTAAGACCAGTTGAAACATTACAAACACCTTTTTTGTACTGACCAATACACAGTAGCCCTGAATACATCATCTGCACCTATGACTAGTTAAACTCTCCTATTTTGCCAGGTCTCCTTCCCCGACTGTGTACGTTGGACCAGCATTGAGTTTGATCCGCAGTGCGGCACCGCGCAGCCGGAGGATGTCCTCCGCCTGCTCATCCCCAGCCGCACCCTCCACCTGTCCTCCCTGGGGGGCAAACCACTTGTCCATGACACCATCAACACATGGACTGAGCTCAAGAAGTTCTCGGGCTCCATGGGCTGGCCCACCGCGGTTCTCGTCTTGCCAGGTAAGACAAAGCCTATTTTCACACCTCTGTAATGTTTTTTGACGATTCAAATTCATGATGTTTGCGGGGGGGGGGCTTTCATGTTTGTGCAGGAAATGAAGTTCTCTTTTCACTGGAAACCGCCTCAGATTATGTGAAGGATGAGAAGGCGTGCTTCTATGGCTTTAAGTGTGTGGCTGTGGGATATGAATTCAACCCAGGTCCTGATGAGGTAATGTCTGCTCCTCTTTATATTTCTGCATAATAGTTCTTTTTTTAATCTCGGAATAAAAGCTGAAAGTCACAGAGTCTAAGCCCTTCTTGACATTTCAGGGCATCATCCAGCTGGAGAAAGAGTTGGCTTACTTGGGCAGTGTGTGTGCTGCAGCACTTATGAAGAAAGACCTGGCTCTCCCTATAGGTATAGTAATAGTGCTAGTGATGAATTGTGAGAATTAATACTTTGTTTAATTCATTGTTTTAACTTCAGGCAGTGAATTGGAGGAGGACCTTGAGATCCTAGAGGAGGCCTCCCTTCAGGTGAGCTACATAAATTAAATTAATAGTTCCCTTTTTTGCAGTCTTCCTTTATTTTTTCCTTCACCTTTGTTTAGGTGTGTAAAGCCCATGCAGGGATCTTGGGGAAGGGTCTGGCCCTGTCCCACCCTCCCATCATCCTGGAGGCCTTGGAGGGGAACCTGCCTTTGCATCTCCAAACCAACGAGCACTCATTCCTGGAGGACTTCATCACATGCGTACAGAACTCGAGTGGAGGACGTTTAGCAAGGTCAAGCATGTGCAACTTTCATTTTGAGGCATTTCAGTCTTGTCTTCTGTGTACTAAAACGGGACCTCTTAGCTCCTTTTCTGCTGTACATTGAATTTAATTGTCTCTATCTGCTATTGTCACAATCCCGCTGGAAATTGAGGTAGTATGAGTACTACTTTTAGTACTCAAGTAGGTTTGTCTTTGCCTCGTCAATTAGAAAAATAAACACACATTCTAGCATCAGCTTACCCCCAGAATCTTACTACTCCAAAGTCTCCACAGTCAGTTTTCTTGCTGCCCTCAGTCTCCTCTTGAATAAAGTTTGAGGACACCTTCAAACATTACCGTTACCTTATCTTGTTGTTGTGCCCTAGTCCTTTACACTGCAGTATTATATTCCATACTTTCAACTTTGCTGCAGCCCTCCATTTTCTCACTGCCCTCAGTCTCCTCTTGGATGTAATTTGAGAACACTTGCTAAAATTATCTTACCCTGTTTTTGAGACTTAATTCTGGATGCTACAATACTATACTCCACAGTCTCCATTTTGCCGCTGCCCTCCATCTCCTCATGGATAAAATACATCTCCTTACAGTAATATACCAAGAAGTAAATACATTGTTGTGTAGAGTGTCTTGTCTAAAGCTGAGGCAAGCTGAGATGTTACTGTGCAGTGGAAAAGCAACCATCAAAGAACCCCACAGTGAGACCGCAGGTATTGATTGTTGTTTTGTGTCTTTTCATTCAAGGTGGCTGCAACCAGACTCCTATGCAGACCCCCAGAAGACATCTCTGATTCTGAACAAAGACGATATTCGCTGCGGATGGCCGGCGACCATCGTCGTGCAGACCAAAGACCAGTATGGGGATGTGGTGCATGTACCCAACATGAAGGTCGGTAAAACAAGTATCTGAGTGCACATCTGAGATTCTGAAAACAGAACTAAAAATTCCGCTGTATCTGCTTGATGTCCAGGTGGAGGTAAAGGCTGTGCCTGTTTCTCAGAAGAAATCAATGCAGCCTGATAATGTGAAAAAGCTGCAGCGACTACCCGGAACCTCCTCTGCCGCTGCCTCCTCATCTCCTGGACCCGACCTCACTTTTGGAGGTTTGCCAGCGCCCAAGCTGGAGGCCACATATGAGCCCATGATCGTGAAAGAAGCTCGTTACATCGCCATCACCATGATGAAGGTCAGCGTCACGCCATTGACTGGAAAATATCTTTCAATCTCACCTGATCAGTTATTCATTGTGCCTTTTTATATTGCAGGCATATGAAAGCTACTCTTTTGAGGAATTACGCTTTGCTTCCCCTACTCCAAAGAGGTGCCTGAGATCATGAAGAACCAATCAGAGATACAGTCGAGTACATTGTTTCTTACATTTTCTATCCTATTCAGACCGAGTGAGAACATGTTGATACGTGCCAACACTGACGGAACCTACAGTGCCAACTGGACCCCAGGATCAGTCGGCCTCTACACAATCCACGTCACTATTGATGGAATTGAAATAGGTGTGTTCCATTTACCACTTTCATTTTATATTAGCCTCATATACAATTGGCGGAATATGTAGTGGTTGTCGACATCCATGAGTTTCTATGTTCTGTTTAAATTTAATTGAAACATTGCACGTTATAGATGCTGGTTTGGAGGTTGAAGTCAAAGACCCTCCCAAAGGCATGATCCCACCTGGCACGCAGATGGTCAAACCTAAGGCGGAGCCTCAGCCCAGCAAGGTGAGCTTCATCTTAAAACTGTCATAATGCTAGACATATCCATGACAGCAATCAACACAAATGATCTTTTGGCCTATTGTCAAACGGCCAAAACACTCCATACTAGTAGCATACGATACTACTAAACTTGAAAACAGTTCTGGCTTCATCATTAAGGTGACAGAAACCACATTTAAAGCAAATTTGATTGTCATCGTGCAGCTCTTACTTTTATACATATCGCAGCAACTTCCTTTTGAGGCCACACCTTCTACATGCGCTACGCATTCGTCCATCAGGAGCATGGGACACTACCGCATTTATTGAATAATTTATTTATTTAATAATTGATGAAGGAAAGAAATTGATTTAGTACTGCGTTTTTTTTTAGGTATGGTATTTAGGAATGTTGTATGTATGTATGCTAATCATCTAATATTTACTATTGCTTTTACATTAAAAAGTACACCTTATTGGATATTTATGAATATTCTATTGTAAAGGTTTTAAAGGGGTTTTATATTTTTCATATACAGGAAGAAAAATAATCATCAAATTTTGTGGGGGGAGTTTAGCTATACAGTTTATAATAATATATATTTACAAAAACTTACATCTGCATACTGTACTATTCATGCAATTTATATTGGTTTGTTTGCATGTATACTTATCACAACAAAATGTTATATATTTTTTCCCC
This sequence comes from Doryrhamphus excisus, assembly GCF_037039965.1. NCBI lineage: Eukaryota > Metazoa > Chordata > Actinopteri > Syngnathiformes > Syngnathidae > Doryrhamphus > Doryrhamphus excisus. The sequence continues at coordinate 15,342,741 of NC_136368.1, read as the reverse complement.
ATACAAACATGACAATACTGCATTATTATGTATTTGCAATACAGTGTAGTTACATACAGTACATGTAAAAATATACTTTGACAATACTTTATTAATCCGGTGAGGAAAATCTGTTATTACAAATACCTCATATAACTTAGCTAATAGCACAAAGCCTTAAATAGCACCATATTATTTATTTTTATTTTTTGGTTTGTTTATCAACGGAAAATCCTCTTTTTTTATTTTTTTATTTTATTTATTTATTCAAATTCCCTTGCTAAACTTCCCATAAAAGTGTCAGGAAATGTACTGAAAACATTCCGCTCCCTTGCAGCCCAAGCAGGAGATTTGAAGACATTTTTTTGTCCTTCAAATATACTATGGTGTGATACTGCTGACCCATAATAGAAAGTCTCATGCATTAAGGCCTTGTGGGCTGTCATCATTGTACCAGGAAACTTTGTTTTAATGGGGAAACAAGCAACAGTGTACACCCACTGTATATTTATTTTTCTTCTCTGGGTGAGATTGTGGTTTGTCATGATGTGAGAGAGAAAGAAAGAAAGAAAGCAGGACTGACCAAGCAGATTTGACCCCACTGTTCTTTGTCCTTTGGTGCATGCGTCCTCCTCCTGCTTCCTCTGCCTCTGCTTCAGTAACTGTCCTTCTTTCTATGGGTTCTCTTACTTGCCTCCTGTAGCTCACACACAGTCTCCCCTCTGCTTCTCTCAGGTTCGCAAATTTGTGTCCAAGGATAGCGCAGGCCTGCGTGTGCGCAGTCACCCCTCCCTGCAGAGCGAACAAATAGGCATAGTGCATGTCAATGGCACCATCACTTTCATTGACGAGGTAATTGACGTAAAGTCCTGGAAAGATGATGATGATGACATGTCATCTTATTTGCATGCTTTTTTTTCCTTTGAAGACCTCAAAATGTGAATGCCCCTAAGGCAGGGGTCTCCAAAGTATGCCCCCAGGCGGCTTGCTTGTTTTTGTTCCTCGGCATATTCCAAAAATAAAATGAATCCATTTTTATTGCCAATTTGTTTTGTCACCAGTAACACAAAGCTTATATGTTGATGTTTTGCTCATTAGTTACTAAAATGTACACAATTTGAAATTATTGATAATGATTTAGAAATATGATACAATACAGGTAAAATGTTAGAATTACAACAGGCAGGCAAGCAGTGTGGGAGTGGAATGAGTGGAATCCTCAGTTATGGAGTCCATAATGAGTGTATGTAAACAATATGTCATTTGAGCCAAAACTTCACTTCTTTAGATATTATTTTGATAAAAACCCTGTATGTGTATATGTGTGGTTCGCAACCCAACTGTTTCCATAGTAACGGGACGGCCTGGCTGTGCTCTGCTCTGTTGCTTGTTCCCCCTATCCTTTTTTTTTTAGATCCACAATGATGATGGCGTCTGGCTCAAGCTCAATGACGAAACTGTAAAGAAGTACGTTCCCAGCATGAATGGTTACACTGAGGCGTGGTGCCTCTCTTTTAACCAGCACCTGGGCAGGAGCCTTCTGGTCCCAGCCGACGTAAGTAAAGATGCGGCATCACTCAGGCTGTGGTCATTGAGGGGGCGGTTTGTGTTTTTAGCGGCCTCTCCCCCCCCAATGTATCTCATGCATGTTTATTTGGACCGGGGTGTCTAATCAATGCGGTGTTCTTGCATGTAGTAACACTTGGAATAACATTGTACTGAAGCACCGCAAAAGCTGGCTGCATGCAGTGAGGGGATGCTTAAAGGTGGAAGGTTCACCAAAATGAGCCATATTTCCATATTTATATTTAATGACACAAGATGTTTATATACTCAAAGTACCGGGTGAGATTTATATAGTGACTTTTAAATGACCCAAAGTGCCTTACAGTTACTAATTCATTTTTTCAGAAACAAAAACAAACAAAAAAAAAACAAATAAAACAATTTAATGTATGTAGATTTTATTAATTTTTTACCCCAAATAAAGACAATTAATTAAAATAATATTTACATATAATATTTTGTGCCAATAAAATATAGAAATATATAATATCCAGTATTCATGCTAATAAAAGACAAATTTTTCCGCATTATTGGGATGGGTTTTTTTTTGGGTCGTTATTTGTTTTCCTTTGTTGTTTGTGGAAAGCAAAGGTGGGAACAATGCTGCATTTTTTATTTCTACAGTTTCTGTGTGCTCACAGCATAAAAACGTGTCTAAAATTTTTCGCTTCAACTCCTTGTCAACTCAACTTACTCCAAGTGCCCAGCTAAGCAAATTTTGTCAGCAGCTACATTAAAGATACTAAAATCAATGTGGTTCAATATATAAAGTTATCTAAATAAAACATTTTAGCTTTGGGATTTAGATAATAAAGCAAATTTGTGTAATATCTAAAAATTATATCTTATTAATAATTGAACTTTAATTGTAGAATATGCTGAAGGCCAATAAAAACGAGCTGCGGACTCAAAATGACTCCTGGGCTGTACTTTGGACAGCCCTGCGGTAGACAGTAAATAAGCTTAGTCAGCTTTTCCTCCATTCCCTCCACCTCACGGTCCATTAACAGCAATGATGCATTAGGGCATGCCGCAATAGTGTGTTTTTTTTTTTTTTTTTTTTTTTGCTTTTACTGACACAAAACCCAGCCATGACAGGCAACGCTATTAGGGGAGGTATTGGAAAAATTAGATACACTCATGATTGAAATTTTAAGAAGGGTTGAAAATTAGCAAGGATTTTCATTTTGCACTGTTGGATCTTAAGGAGGTTGGCCGAGTGGCTTGCGCACAGGAGATCTGAGTTCGATTCCCAGCTTGGGCATCTCTGTGTGGAGTTTGCATGTTCTCCCTATGTGTGCGTGGGTTTTCTCCGGGTACTCCGGTTTGCTCCCACATTCCAAAAACATGCTAGGTTAATTGGTGACTCCAAATTGTCCATAGGTATGAATGTGAGTGTGAATGGTTGTTTGTCTATATGTGCCCTGTGATTGGCTGGCAACCAGTCCAGAGTGTACCCCGCCTCTCGCCCCAAGACAGCTGGGATAGGCTCAGCATACCCGTGACCCTCTTGAGGATAAGCAGTAGAAAATGAATGAATTTTCATTTCTTTTTTTTGCATTTTGAAGCTGTACTTAGAACCTCCTTAAAATCCAACAGTGCAAAATGTAAATGCTTGTAATTTTTCAACAGATCTTAAAATTTAAGTCAGGAGTGTGTCATGTGTAAGTGGCACCTTTGCATCGGGATGCTTTAGTGGCTCAGAGGCTTCCATGTAAGGTCTCTGCTGAACAGCATGACACACCGTATCATCCAATTTTTTTGGAAGTTTTCCCCCCAAATATTCCCTTTTTCTCTCTTCTCTATCCTGGGCATTCTCCAAAGAGCCAAACTGAAAAATCATCTTCTTCCAAAAAAATATTTCTATGCCCCGTTTTTCCTCCCCCAACATCCTGTATTTCTCCTTTCTCTCTCTTTCTCTTTGTCAATTCTGTCTACTGTGTGTCTTGACTGTCTCACGATCTGTTGCTCAGAGTGTCTTTAACGCTAGCCATGGAGTCAGGGATATCGGAATTTTCTCGTGGACTCCCTTAACTATATTCCCACCACAGGTGAGTTGTGTGAAGGAGAGGGATAAATAAATAGCTTGTCTGACCCACCCCAAGTCCAAACACCCATAGCTTGTCATCTGTTTGTCACTTGTTAAAATGCCTTAAGGTGGAGCATGGGTGTCTTGTTTTGTATCATTTTGGTAGCAGACGATGCTCATAATGCCCCCCCAGAGTCCTCAAGTGGCTAGTGCATGGGAAATGATTGAAGACCACTTCTGTGGTCCGTTGCATGAGCTTTTCAAAGAATTGGATTAGTACTGTACTGTAACTTTGGCTGTCTTAGCATGCCCCAACCTCCCCCGCCCCACCTGACTATGAATTTGAGTGGAACATTGTCTTTATCAGTCATTCAAGTTATTTGGTAGTTTTTTTTTTTCATGGACTGACTTTATTTTCTCCTGAAATGATGTGAAAGCAAGTACACTGGACAAAAGTATTGAGACATACCTTTTCATCGGTTTAGCTTAGTCACTTTGAAACTGAATTTTTCATCTTATAAACATGCTGGACAGTAGTAGTAGTAGTGCAATTCAAACCCCTCTCTAAGGTACAACATTGGTGTTTTTTTTTGACCCCCCAAAAATTGTGTTGGAAGTCTTCTACCATTCTGCACGAACCACCTCTGCATGTTATCACAGGTGTCCCAATACTTCTGTCCATACTGTGCATCGTAAAAATCTTAATGTTAAATATTCAGAAAACTGTGATCGATCATATATCCTTGGAAAGTGACAAGCAGGCGCATTTTCTGTATTTACTCAACTGCAGAAAGTACCAGGCTCCGTTAGTACATTGTTCATTAGGGCATACTATATATAAAAACATGTTATAGTCATATAACACACACAAATATAAATTATACTTAAAGGGGACCTATTTTTCCACTTTTCTGACCTATAAATGTAGTTAGAATGTTGTATTCTAGTGTTAAACGATGCCAAAGTTTCAGTTAATGAGGTTTGTGCATTTGGAAGTAAGCACTGAAAGAAGTTTAGGATGGCTCAAAACCCGTGGTAAAACTGCCCCTTTGTGATGTCACAGAGGCGGATTCCCTTATATGGTTCATAGTTAGGAAGCACTTTGGGTGCGTGACCAATCACAGTGGAGTGGGAATGCCCTGAAGCGGGCCGTGGGTGGAATAAATGAAAACAGACCGTTTTGGCAGGAAGCACAAATCAAAGGAAATACAGCTGTAGGTGAGGATAGGTGAGGATTCTGCAAAATCTAAAAAGTTTTCTATTCGGGTTATTGTGTGTAGCTGCTCTATAGGAGACCACAACTCAATACAAAGGGTAGAAAAATTAGCATAATAGGTCCCCTTTAATATTTTACAGGTCAATATTATAGTGTAGCTCTTTTGCTGATTTTTTTTTTTACAGTCTGAAATTCTACTTTAGTAAAAGTATCAAATGATATATTGCTGGTTATGTTAACTCCTAATCGTATCATTTTCTTTCTGGACAGTACTCAGCTTTACAGATGCCATGTTGGAGGCGGCTTTTGTTTATATTTTAGGGCATGCCGTCTAATGAAATGAAGGCCACTATTTGAGGAAATAGATTATGAAGAGACTAAAGGGAGGGGAATAATCAAAATTGTATTTTATGACTTAGGATCAGAAGGGAGTGTATAAAAACTACAGTTTTTGTTCAATAGTGTATACATATGTGCCGTGCATCTACACTGTATTTCCATTAGAGTTTGTGCTTTCACATTCACCCTAATACCTGCTTTCAACTCTTGCAGGAGGTCAGGGGCCAGTCGGAGGACGCCATAAAGGAGGTGAGCAGCTGCCCTTCCCACGAAGCTCCCACTCAGGTGCGGTGCAGGGCAGGGCAGGGCAGCGGACCCGGGCTTTATAAGGTAGTGAAGACCGGCCCCTCCGGTCACAACATCAGAAGCTGCCCAAACCTTAGGGGTATCCCCATTGGAATGTTAGTACTTGGCAACATGGTCAAGGCCATAGGCGAGGTACGCACTCATCCCAAATATGCAATCTTAACTGTGTGGATAGGCTTGGATGAATTAATCTTTTTTCCGAAATGTATGTTTTCTTGACTACAGCAATACTCCCCTCACAAACTCTTAATAATGAGTGCCTGTTGGGTATTTTCCACTGATCTTGCTTTCTTAACCACTAATAACTACCGATATCTTTCCAAATTGTTGCGGTGTTGATTGGAGAACCCCCCCCCTTTTTTCTCACTCTTATGGTTTCGACCTGGTTGCTGTGGTGTGTCATGCTGTTCACCGGCCCGTCCTGATCCGCAAAGTACAGCCTTCACTTACTAATACTTCCATCTTGTATCTATAGTTTGTTTTCCTTCTTCCTAAAACAAAAGTGTTTCAGGGATTTGAGAGAGAGAGAACAAACAAAAAAAAAAAAACAGCCTTGTGCTTTTTACTTTCAATAAGTGACCTCATTTTGATGTGGCAGGATGACCACGCAAATCCATGTGCATTATGTATTAGAATTGATCAGTTTTAAATGTTACATGTGTTATTTCTAGTCTACTGTCCTTGATTTTGTGTGTGTTATTACATGGGCTTAATAAAGAAGTGTCCATAGACTGTATAAAATGTGGATGTGGCCACTGTGATTGTGTGGAGTTGGGTATTTTTTACCATATTGACCAATATTGTTGAGCCAATATAGTGGAACCTCTGAAGTCAAACAATACATTTGTATTGGGAAACATTTTTCTTGTATATCAATCAGTTATGTTGGAAATAATCTGTTCCATGATAACACCATTATGAATTAAACAGACCGTTCGTGTTATACAAGTGTAAAAGGAAGTAATCACTGTTAATATTACAATGTAAGAATGATCATTTTATCACTTCAACTGTTCCGCATTTCTTTCAAATTGTGCGACATCTTGAATCTATAAGTCAACTGCTTAAGTTGAACATAATGTCAAAGCTACATCCACTTTCATACAGTCTACAGCTTTATTTGATTGATTATATAGGACTGAGACTGGCAAGAGAATCTGGATAAAGAGTGTTGTTTGTGTAACAGGTGGTTAACTCAGAGGGAACCTGGGTCCAGCTGGATAAAAACAGTGTGGTTGAATTCTGCGAGAGTGACGAGGGGGAGGCCTGGTCGCTGGCCAGAGATCGTGGCGGAAACCAGTACCTTCGCCACAACGACGGTAAAGCCATCCTCCCATCTCACCCTCCTCGCTTGTACAGTCAATTCCCGGATAATAACCAAAAATGTCTCCATCCAACCGCAGAACAAGCGCTGCTCGAGCACGGGGCTCAGACTCCGCCGCCCAGCCCTTTCTCCGTGCAGGCCTTCAACAGAGCAGCAACCGCCAATGGAGCTCAAGGCTTTGACTATGGCATCTCCAATAACAAAGGTCAGTTAAAATGATGGAATGGGGGTCACGTCACACATCCCTTATGCAGGGTTCATACGCAACTATGGAAAGGTATGGAATTGGATTTTATAAATCTTCAGGTCTGCAAAAGTATGACAAATTTGATATTTTTATGTAATTTCCATTTTGTAAGTAGGCTGAAAGACAAAGCTTTGTTTTATTATTAGTTAGTCGTATCAACATTTAATCTAATTATCTTTTTCCTTTTGTTTTACTTTTCCCAATTTGCTGTTTTTTTTGGTTTAATTTTATTTCTGTAAAGTACCGCAGAACAATAAAAAAAAAAAGGGCCAAAAAATGGCCCCTGCTCTGCACTTTGGACACCCCTGTCCGAGCCAGACCATTTTTACATGAACCAAACACAAACACTTAGCAGTAACATATCAGAAAAGAGGCAAAAATGTCACTTTTTTCTAACCTCAAAGCTGATGTGTGTGAATACTTTCTTTGCCTATACAAAGACAGTAGTTATACTTTCATGGATGACTAAGGAAATTAAGAAATATCACATTTGAGAGGCTTTTATTTTAAAATAAAAACATTATTAATTGAATACCTAAGTAGTTAATTAATTGATATTCAAACATTGCTACATTGTTGCTACTCGAATGATACACATCTTTTTACCGAGTCTGGTACTTTTACCCACATTTACTTTTTCTGTACACTCACAAGCCACAGCATTAAGTACATTGTGCAAATGTACTTCCTTTGCAAAGATAAGTAGTGCTCAATTTTGATTGATGTTCTCGTTCTGCTGGTCAACAGTTGCTTGCAAAATGCTATAAATGCTATCTATTCAGCTGCGTCACTGAGGACCGCCAGCCACATGTGCTGGGTCTAAAATAATTGGCAGCTATGGCTGTAGGCGACCTCCTGATGTAGTTAAAGACAAGATAGTGGTAGCTGCATTTGAAATACTATTAGTCTGCGTTATATTTGTTATACTGTAGTTTACTATTCATTCTTCAGTGGTCTTAAAGGGATAGCGCCAAAGTTGCAACCGGAAGTGTACATATTGTTCGAATCACATACTGTACATACTGAACCATGACCCCTGTATCGAATCGTCCGATACAGATACACATATTGTAGCACGCCTTTAAATATATAAACATTTCTTTTCTTGGATATGTTTCTTCGATTTCAGTTTTTGTAGTGTTTACTGTCAGGTCTTCCAAAACTAAATGTAAATTTCCCTCTGCTGTATATTTGTATTGCATGCAACACGGCACCCGTTATCACTTCTTAAACCAATATGACGAGCGGGCTTATCTGCCTGCAGTAATTTGCATTCGGTTGCATTAGTTTGCTAATATAATGAAAAACAAATACACTCATTATGATGCAGTGCAGATCGACACCACTGCAAACCACAATAATAAAGTCTTTATAAATTGAGTGCTATTATGTTTGTAAAGGTGGACATTACATTGTTTAGGTGTACCTAATAATAAAGTGTAACCTCCAATTTCTGCTCTTGCGATTCACCATCACAATTTTTTTTTTATTGCACTTCCACAATATACTTTCAAATCACTTATCCATTCTAACATTTGCTTTTAATTTGTTTGTGCATGTTGTGGTTGTACAGTAGCTAATCAATGCCTATCATCGCTGCAATGCCAAGCGTATGATTTGTGTTTGTGTACATGCTTTTTCTTCAGTCTGTACTCGAGCTAGGCCGCTCCACTCCATACATAAGACTGAATTACACCCCCACCATCCCCTACCCAAGTCCCCTAGTTGAAGCTGTAGTTTCTCCACCTCCTCTGTCTCCATTTTTGCAGGTGACCGGCTGAGCGCCATACTGAATTCCATTCAGTCTGGGCCTTTCCACTCAGCAGCTCCTTCCTCAGTGTTTGAGCAAGCCGCACAACCTCCCTCCTCCTCCTTATCCTCCTCTTCCTCCTCCTCCTCCTCCTCCTCCTCTTCTTCCTCCTCCCTTGTCCACAGTCCATTTGTGTTTGGACAGTCCTCCTCCCAACTGTCTCAGCCGCAACCACAGCTTCTGAGTAAGTGTGTCCAACGATTAGACAGCTCCTGCTCCGACGGATGCTGAGATTTTATTTATTCCCCCCCCCCTCCCCCTCCCTCGTTGCCCTCATTCACTCTCTTTCCATCGTCACTGCTTGTTCCTCTGAAGGGCAATATTTTGCAACAGAGTTGCTCCTTCAGGTGGAATGTCCTTCATTGTCTTGTTTTAAGTACTAAAAGGTGACAATGGATTGAAATAAACATACCATAATTCCTCAATTGGTTGCATCCGCTCGAATAGATACTGTGCCTCATTTAATCTCTTATAATCGGTTTAAATAATTGTCACACCTCTTCCATGGAAAACATCAAATATCTAATATTTATTACAAACGCATTTTATATTATAATACAGTATTTCAATTATAATTGATTTGAATAAAATATAGAGTAGATCCTTGCTCTTCACAGGGGTCACGTTCCAAGACCGCACAAATGGCAAAACAACGTGAATAAATGGCGCACACATAGTACTCTTAAAACCTATATTATGTGTAATCACAGTTATGAAACACATTGTGAATTCTGTTTTTAAACATTAAGAAATAATTACAGACATACATACAGACCACCTTCCATTTAAGTTACCATTGAAAAAAACATCAATATTTATCATCAATTAAAGCAGCGAAAGGAACCTAGAACATAAGAACACATATTCCGAACCACAGTGGTGAATGGCTGTATTATAATTTAACGTTTTTATTTTTAGAAATGCAATAAATATTTACCGCTAATAAACACCTGATAACCTCTGTAGAATACATTTTGTATTTTAATAGAATATTTTAGTGATCATTTATTGGCCTTTAAAATGACTTTGCTTTCTGCTTTTTTAACTGCACAAAATCTTTACACTAATAAATGCTTACTGATTGAGTAAATAGACACCCTAGGCCACTATATGAGGAAATATGGTACTCCACCTTTTTGAAAACAAAGAGTTGGACTCCTTTTTAAGCTAAATGTCTTGTTAAAATAGATTTACATCGGCATGTGCTGAGTTGGGTTATTTTTTATTGACTTTTTATTTGCCTGCTCTGATGATCATTGGACATTTCCTGCATTTGGCATCCATTGTGGATTTACCTTCGCTACCATCTGATTCATTGCACACCTAAATAAGCCAAGGGCTTTGCTGCAGTTGCACACAAAAGTAGCTTGAGCTATCATATAAGTTGTTCGTCAGTGGGAAATTTCATTAGACAATGACGGAGTGTAGGCTTTTATCAACTTCAGCTGCTCAATTTTTTTTGTCAGGCATTTCTTGTCATGCTACTACTTATTTTCTGCCTGTTGTTTTTTTCTCTCTCTAATAATTTCTGTTATCATTTTCTACTTTAACACTTGAATGCATTGCCTTCTCGAGCCCATTGCCTCTTTTGTGCTTTCTCTCTTTATCTCTCGCTCTGGTGGCCTTGTTCGCATTCCATGCCTTGTTTGTTTACCTGCCATTGTTTTCCGCTGTAGATGGTTCAACGCGCAGCCTTGCTTCTCGCGAGCGTGTGCACAAAAGCAGCGTGTCCGCGGCTGGGCATGGTACTGCTCTGTCATCTCTTGCTCTGAAGCAAAAGGGTGGGTAATCAAAAAGATCATGCATGCGTCCCTCAGACAAATCAGAGGGTGGGTCGACGATTGCGGGTTTAATATCTCTGTTATTAACACTTGCGATTTGGCTTAAGCTTTTGACACTTCCAAAAAGCTGGTCTTGACTTAATGCAGGGATCTAATCATGACAAAACCATTCACTACATACTCATATGCATCCTTCATTTTTCCAGATAGAACATGTTCATCTTCCTTCCGTTTATAGTCGTGTACAGCATATTTTGTATATCACATCTAAGAGTATAATCTTGTCGGTGAACTATAAAAGGGAATCTACGGTGCTCGTTTATTTCTCAGATGTAATAGGGAAGCTTTTTTTAGTGGTTAGGTAATATTACTTGCAAAATAGAAATAAAAATAAAGACTAGATATGACACAAAATCCCACAGTACACTTGTTCATTCACAAGATGCTAGATGCTTAGAATAACTGCATTTGATAGAATAATGGCATGAATGGAGTGAGCCCTCTTGTCAATTATACAGTCACTTTGTCCCTATGGGGGAGGTATTGTACTTTCCTTAAAATGTTTTTTTTAATTAATGTTAAAATCTTGTATTATCTCATTATCGTGGACCCAATTTGTCTATTGTGTCGTCACGTGACACCTTCAGTGCACACAACACATATGTGCTTTTATTGTAATCAGGTAAATGGTAACTGCCATCTTGCATAAAATAAATGAACAGAAAGATTCAAAATAGCCCACATAGTTGCTTGCTCACTCACGGTCACATGCAAACATTTAAAACTCACTTAGAACTTAGATGTTTCATTCATTTGATTTATTTTGAATGTTATTAATGATGCTAACTGCCATTTTCCATAATAGAAATCAACACAAATATTCAAAATAATCAGCAAGGTGAAAGCCCAAGATGTGCTTGCTCATGCACATCTGAAGAAGCCACATAGTAACTGCCACCTTGCATACTAAATATAAACAAGCACACGCGAGCAGAACATAGACAATGCCATAAAAATGGCCTGCATAGATCGTGTTACTTGTAACATCTGGGAATGAGCATCATATATTCCCTTTAAATGTGTAGTGTTTCATATAATGTTTTGTGTTTTGATGTATGAATTGTTGACATCTAGGTGAGCGAGGGAACCTGATGCCTGGTGCGCGTTCCATGTCCCCGGCCTCTAAACACCGCCAGGAGAACCGTTCCCCCAAACAGGAGAGTCGAGGAAGCCGCACATCCGAACACGGTAGAGCCAAGATGGGCGAAGGGCCGCTCTCGGGAGGCGACGCCCTCATCCTGCGGTCTGATACGGCCAAACTGCGCTCTGACTCTCATGGCCGCTCTCACTCGCCCAATCACAACACTCTCCAGGCGTTGAAGTCCGACGTAAGAACATCAGGCTATCGGGCTGAGTCCCCCAATGGCGGCTCTCGATCGTCGTCTCCGAAACAAAAAGGAATATCCTCATCAGGGAGGTCCAGTCCATCCAGCACTTCGACACAGAATTCCTCTTCCCATGACAAGAACCTCCCACCTAAGGTTAGCCCCTCGTCCAAAGTGCGGCTTGAACCGCCCAGGGAGAGATCCAAGTCAGATTCATACACTCTGGACCCAGACACCCTTCGAAAGAAGAAGATTCCTCTTACAGAGCCATTAAGGGGCCGCTCCACCTCCCCGAAACAAAAACTTTCTCCCAAAGATCCAAATCAAGATGCGGTTGGTAACGTGGAAAATCGCATTCCTTCCCCCCATGTGACCCAAGAAAACCTACACAGTGAAGTTGTGGAGGTGTGTTCCTCCAGTGCTCTTCTCTCCAATGATGATGTAAATGATGAAAACCTGGAGGTCCAGGACACTGAGGAGGCCTCATGCAAGGTGCACTTCAGCATTGGCAAAGCACCAGTCAAGGAGGAGCTGGAGAGCAGATCTTCGCCCAAGGTCGGCCGCAAAACCTCCAATAGGCATGCACGTCCAAAGAAGGACAAATCGGGTCCTCTTTTTAAAGGTGAGAGCATGCAGAGGATCAGCGAGCCCGCCAAGCAGGCCATGTCACCATCTGTGGCCGAATGTGCAAGGGCAGTATTTGCTGCGTTTTTGTGGCATGAAGGCATTGTTCATGACGCCATGGCCTGCTCGTCTTTCCTCAAGTTCAACCCTGACCTAACCAAAGAACATGCCCCCATACGCAGTTCCCTCGGAGGGCAGGGCGCTGAGGAGAAGGAGAGCAAGCTCAAGAACCGCCACTCTTTGGAGATTTCCTCCGCGCTTAACATGTTTAACATCGCCCCGCATGGTCCTGACATCTCCAAAATGGGCAGCATCAACAAAAACAAGGTGTTGTCCATGCTGAAGGAGCCTCCACTGCCAGAAAAGTGTGAGGACGGCAAAGCGGATGCTGTTTCATATGAGATGACGTCGCATCCCTCCATGAGGACAAAATCCATCCTGCCTCTCACACTGCAGCATCTGGTGGCATTCTGGGAGGACATTTCTTTAGCCACCATCAAGGCGGCCACCCAGAACATGATCTTTCCCAGCCCGGGCTCGAGCGCCATACTCAAGAAAAAGGAGCATGAAAAAGACAGTAAAAAGTCCAAGAAGGAGAAGAAGAAACGGGAGAAAACGGAGGTGCGCCCCAGGGGGAATCTCTTTGGGGAGATGGCGCAGCTCGCAATGGGCGGACCGGAGAAGGACACCATCTGTGAGCTGTGTGGAGAATCTCATCCTTACCCTGTCACCTACCACATGAGACAGGCTCATCCAGGTAAGAAAACCTGTTGAACAATTAAAGTCATTCTAATCTACAAGGATTAACATCCTGTTGCTTTGTTCTTTAAGGCTGTGGCCGCTACGCTGGAGGCCAAGGGTACAACAGCATTGGGCACTTCTGTGGGGGTTGGGCTGGCAACTGTGGAGACGGAGGCATAGGGGGCAGCACCTGGTACCTGGTGTGTGATCGCTGCCGAGAAAAATACTTAAGGGAGAAGCAGACCGCAGCCAGGGAGAAGGTAGCCTATAATTGAACCTCTATTTCTAACCATGCATTTCCTGTACAATGGAAAATATTTATACATCGTTAGGTTTTCAAATGGCGAAGCTGTATTAGATCATCTATCCTGATTCTGTTTCTTGCCAGGTGAAACAATCGAGGAAAAAACCTCTCCAGGTGAAGACCCCACGGGCGCTGCCCACGATGGAGGCCCACCAGGTGATCCGGGCAAACGCATTGTTTCTGCTGTCCCTCAGCAGCGCTGCTGAGCCCAGCATGCTGTGCCACCACCCTCCTCGACCGTTGCACTCCCAGCTGCTTCCCAGCCTCAAGGAGGGCGTGTCGGCTGAGCTGCCCAATAAGATGAGCTGCCTTTACCTGCAGACACTCGCCAGGTAGCACTTACGTTATAATCCAAATGCAATTATTGATAACACTATGCTATATTTAAGCATCTCCTCTATCTGTTCCTCAAGGCAACACACAGAGAACTTTGGTGCCTATCAAGACGACAATCTGTTCCAAGATGAGATGAGGTATTTGAGATCCACATCTGTTCCCGCGCCTTATATTTCGGTCACGCCGGACGCCTGCCCTAATGTGTTTGAGGAGCCAGAGAGCAACATGAAATCCATGCCACCCAGGTAAAACATCTACAGGCTCAGGCTCAATTTCAATTAAATTCAATATATTATGTTTTTTTCTGTAATGCCTGGAAAATATATTTATTGTTTATATTTTTTGGCAAACGCATGCTGGACATTTTCCGGCTTCCCGGCTTCCCAGCATTTTTTGCTGTACTTGTTTTGTAAAAAGTCACTAAAGTTACATGTTTAGAGTTAACATTATTTATTATCCTCCACTAGTAATAGCACTTGCCCTGCGTATATGTTATCTACCTGTTGTCTGTGAACTTGCTGTGTGAAGGTTGTGTTATTTCTTTTGACATTGTGAGACTTTTGTGTTGTTTGCTGACAAGTTAGTTGCTTGAGTTGGCACACACTTGAGTTGAGTTTGAGATCACTTGTCTAGAGATTTATATATAAAAGCCAACAGGTGGCACCAAATAACTTCTCCCCAAGAGAACTTGTCATATACCAGGGTCCAAGCGACATAGAGACCAGCTGATGGGTCTTAAAGACTGTTAGCAAGCTAGTAAAAAAAAAACCAAGAGGTAGCGTTCTGATGTCAAAAACATTGATTTGCGTCAATACTATACATACTTCATATTCTTTTGTTTTAGCTCCCAAAATTGACTGTATATGTCTGATATTCTGTCTGTCCTCGTAGCCTGGAGACCAGCCCCATCACAGACAGTGACACGGCCAAGCGCACTGTTTTCCAGAGGTCGTACTCTGTCGTAGCCTCTGAGTACGACAAACAGCACTCGCCCTCTCCAGCCCGGGTCAAAGCCGTGCCAAGACGCAGAGTCCACAGCGGTGATGCGGGTAATCAGCTTGCATCCATTCAATATTTGCAGGCGATGTTAGCGTATCATTTCTTAATGACCCTTTCTCCTTTTCCAGAGGTTGGTTCTTCACTGTTGCGGCACCCATCTCCAGAGCTGTCCAGGTTGATCTCCGCCCACGGTTCCCTCAGCAAAGGGGAGAGGAACTTCCAGTGGCCTGTGCTGGCATTTGTCATCCAGCATCACGATCTGGAAGGACTGGAGGTGGCTATGAGGCATGCGCTGAGGAAATCGGCCTGCAGGGTGTTTGCCATGGAGGTACAGCAGCTATTGGAGACAGAGCAGCATTTGTCACTGTAAAAAATCTCTGGCGTCATCATTTGCAGCTGTTGTAGCATTCGTTGTCAAACGTGATGTGCCAAGGTCTGTACCTGTATGGTAATCGTAAACGTGTACCATATTATATGGTGCCAATCAGTAGCTCTGGCTCTCAAACATCGAGATCAACCACCACGACCACATTCTTGTTTTGACATGAGTTGTAAAATGGAGCCAAGGAAAGTTGAAAGTGCCAACATTTTGATAAAGAAGGTGATGGTGATGGTTAAAGAAAGATGGTGTCTGTGTGGTTTCTTGCTACCACATTGTGTCTTTGGGAATAGTAGTCTTCAATTAAAATAAAAGTAACCTTAATATTCCTTTATCTCTTTCATTTGTTGTTTACAAGCATTTAGAATTGTTTTTTTCATGTAAAACTATAATTATATAGCCGAGGTTTAATTTGGGCATACATTTTTGACGTTAATTGAAGAATCACACCGGGCCAGACAGTAACCAAAGTTCCATTGTACAATATAATATCCATTGGGACGTTTTTGCTGTTAATTTTCTGTTTCCAGCATATGTAATGTATTTATATTTGCATAATAATGCTATAGCGTTAATTTTGTCTTCTGTGTTACCACCAGGCCTTCAACTGGCTTCTCTGCAATGTGATCCAGACCACTTCCCTGCATGACATCCTCTGGCATTTTGTAGCATCCCTCACTCCATCTCCTTTTGAACCTGAGGATGAGGAAGAGGATGAGAACAAGGGAAACAAAGAAAACCTTGAACAGGTGATGAGTTGCATAAACTATGGACTAAAATTTTATTTTATTGGTTATGTTGTCTTATTGTGTGTCCTGTTACAGGAACGAGACCTTGGCGTATGCGAGCACCCTCTGTCAGACATTGTCATCGCCGGGGAGGCGGCTCACCCACTCCCCCATACCTTTCACCGCCTCCTCCAGACCATCTCAGACCTCATGATGTCACTTCCTAGTGGAAGCTCACTCCAGCAGATGGCACTAAGGTACCGTTACCTATTCTAGGAGCTACTTTTACACTTGACAGGTTCTGATGCCATCTTGTCTCTTGCTCTTGTAGGTGCTGGAGTCTCAAGTTCAAGCAGTCCGATCATCAGTTCTTGCATCAGAGCAACGTTTTCCATCACATCAACAACATTCTGTCCAAGTCAGATGATGGAGACAGCGAGGAGAGCTTCAACATCAGCGTTCAGTCAGGCTATGAAGCCATTAGCCAGGCAAGAACATACTGTTGCTTAAACGTTCATATTGGTGACGACGTATACTAACCTGATGCGTCTTCCCCGACAGGACCTTTGTTTGGTGACCTGCCTGAAAGACCTGACCAGCGTGGTGGACATGAAGACATCCAGTCGTCCTGCCATGATCGGCAGCCTCACAGACGGTTCCACTGAGACTTTCTGGGAATCCGGGGACGAGGACAAGAACAAGACAAAGAGCATCACCATCAGCTGCGTGAAAGGCATCAACGCTTCCAATGTGTCTGTTCATGTGGACAACTCCAGAGACATCGGGGTAAGGAGACACAACAGCACAAACCCGCAACGGTGTGTTGAAGAAACCTAGGGTGATTTTGTTTTTCTTCTGTCCAACACAGAACAAAGTGACATCTGTGACATTCCTGTGTGGAAAATCTTTGGAAGACCTCTGCAGAATTAAACAGGTGACATGACTTTTAAGAGATGAGGCATTTGTACAAAGCATTTTGGCATTATTTACACCACATTTATTTAGTAGGTGAGGCCATCACTGGTATACTTGGGACAAATCGTTTTAATATGATACACGAGACAATATGTAGCTGTGAGGCAGTTTGAAAGACGCTTGGGACAGGCAGGAAGTGTAATAGACACATTACGGTCAGTTTACATGTTTTCAACACAAAAGGCTTGCGTTCAAATCAGAGTTGAGGGTGCTCCTTTTCATGACAAATGGTTTCAGAAAATAATTTAAGCTATTAACCCATCTTCAAAGTGAAAACCCGAAACTTCTTGTGGTCCCAGGTTGACCTCGACTCGCGTCACATGGGCTGGGTGACGAGTGAGCTACCCGGCGGGGATCACCACGTGATTAAGGTGGAGCTAAAAGGACCAGAGAACACCTTGAGGGTGCGGCAGGTGAAGGTACTGGGCTGGAAGGAAGGCGACAGCATCAAGATCGTGGGACAGATCTCGGCTAGCATGGCACAGCAGAGGAACTGTGAGGCTGAAACTCTGCGTGTGTTTCGCCTCATCACATCGCAGGTTTGTCTTACTTGGTTTTAGGGACTCTTGGCTCAGTCTGTGATCTGTGGTACAAAGAAGTCTTTTTTTTGTGTACACTTAGGTTTTTGGGAAACTAATTTGTGGGGATGCAGAGCCCACTCCTGAGCAGGAAGAGAAAAATCTGCTTTCATCTCCAGAAGGAGAGGAGAAGGTTTGCATTGATATGTTCAGGCATAAACTTCTCAAATGATTAAAGTCACCCAATTTGATTTGATGGATTTTACATTTTATTATTTTTTAAAAGGTTCCATCAGACGCAGACCTCAAAGAGCACATGGTTGGCATCATTTTCAGCAGGAGTAAACTGACCAACCTGCAGAAACAGGTCAGCTTCAAAACAGTCAACAGGTTTGCATTTCCTCCTCAGGAATAATACCTGTGTGTAACGTGTCTTTTTTTTTCCCAGGTGTGTGCACATATTGTTCAAGCCATCCGCATGGAGGCCACACGTGTGCGGGAAGAGTGGGAGCACGCCATCTCCAGCAAAGAGAACGCCAACTCACAGCCCAGCGATGACGACGCTTCCTCGGACGCCTACTGCTTTGAGCTGCTGTCCATGGTCCTGGCACTGAGTGGCTCCAACGTGGGCCGCCAGTACCTCGCGCAGCAGCTAACACTTATGCAGGACCTGTTCTCGCTCCTGCACACGGCCTCCCCGCGAGTGCAGCGACAGGTGGGCAACTGCCGTGTTCAAAATACAACATTGTGCTGAAGGATGGTGCAATACACAATTAATTGTTATTATCGCCTTATTATGACTGCTTGTATGCTCCTTATCCCAGGTGACATCATTGCTCCGCCGCGTCCTTCCTGAGGTGACGCCGGTGCGACTGGCCAGCATCATCGGTGTAAAGTCCCTACCGCCGGCGGACATCAGCGACATCATCCACTCCACGGAGAAAGGCGACTGGAACAAGCTCTGCATCCTGGACATGTTCCTGGGCTGCATTGCCAAAGCCCTCACCGTGCAGCTGAAGGCTAAAGGCACCACCATCTCGGGAACGGCCGGCATGGCCGCGGGTAAAGGGGTCACCACCGTCACGCTGCCCATGATCTTCAACTCCAGTTATATCCGGCGGGGTGAGAGCCACTGGTGGATGAAAGGATCCACTCCTCCTCAGATTGCAGAGATCATCATCAAACTGGTCAAAGACATGGCGGGAGTAAGCTACTTCCTTTCTAATAATTCACTAATTGTGACCACACTCCTAAGGCACGTCATCTTCGTTTACAGGGCCAACTTTCAGACGCGTGGTCACGTGTCACCAAAAACGCTATAGCTGAGACTATCATAGCGCTCACCAAAATGGAGGAAGAGCACCGTTCGCCTGTACGCTGCATCGCTACCACAAGGGTATGAAACCACTGCTTTAACCTGTAAGGGAATCCTATTCCTCTTCTATGGTATTATCTTATCAGTATGTTATTTCCTTTTTAATGTCTGTGCTAGCTCTGGCTAGCCTTAGCTTCCCTGTGTGTGCTGGACCAAGACCACGTAGACAGGCTGTCCTCTGGTCGCTGGATGGGCAAAGATGGACAGCAGAAGCAGATGGTGAGATGACCAACATTTTAAAGTGCCTGCAGAGGTAGATAAAGCTAGGGACTATGAAACTCTAGGAAACTAATAAAATAGAGGTAAATGCAGCATCTACTGTAGATAGAGATGTAAAAAATGAATAGGTGAACATGAAGACGAGGCACAATTCATGGACAAAAAAACAAAACAGCTCTATTAATTAGAATTATGACACCTGCTGCTCTGTATTGACTATAAAATACAAAGATCCAGATGTTGAGAAGAAGTGACACATTATAATTGTGGGGATTATCAACTACATTGAATGACAGGATCCTCTGGAGGACATACCCATCACTGCCACAACAATAAATGCTTTTCTTCTTTTTCCACAGCCCATGTGTGATAACCATGACGACGGCGAGACGGCGGCCATCATCCTGTGCAACATGTGTGGCAACCTTTGCACCGACTGTGACCGCTTCCTACATCTGCACCGGCGCACTCGCTCTCACCAGAGACAGGTCAGCATAATGCTGTATTATATTATGTATTATTGCATTAGAAAATTAGTGGTCAGTGCTATAATTTTTTTTAATACTGTGGTTTTCAGGTATTCAAGGAAGAAGAGGAGGCCATCAAGGTGGACCTCCATGAAGGCTGCGGTAGGACTAAGCTCTTCTGGCTCATGGCTCTGGCCGACTCAAAAACAATGAAGGCCATGGTGGAGTTTCGGGAGCACACAGGTAAAGACATACAACACAACACAGCAAGATTCCCAATTAACCTTCTCTGACATGTTTTTCTAGGCAAGCCTACTTCCAGCAGCTCGGACGCATGCAGGTTCTGCGGAACAAGGAATGGAACCGAGCTATCGGCGGTGGGAAGTGTCTGCTCGGACCCCGACTGTCAGGTGAATTGACACAGACTTTATGCTGAAAAAAGTGACATTTAAGCAAGATTAGAGTACTAGCCCAATTAAAAGTTTGAAATTATTAAAATTAAAGATAGTAGTAAAATACTGAATACAAAATTTAAAAATGCAAATAAAAAATATATATATATTTATTGTATATTTTAGCATGGGTTTTCCGCATTGATGGCTGACTTTGGTTAATGTCAATTCTTGTTTTTTATAAATAACTCACCCGAAGACAGCTGGGATAAGCTCCAGCTGCCCTGCGACCCTTGTGAGAATAAGCGGTAGAAAATGAATGAATAAATGAATTCTCCATTGCCTGCCCTCAGGAATACTCCAAATTGGCATGCAGTAAGACCCACCCTTGCGGACACCCGTGCGGTGGCGTCAAGAACGAGGAGTCCTGCCTTCCCTGTCTGCATGGCTGTGACAAGAACACGGGCTGCTTGAAACAAGACGCAGATGACATGTGCATGATCTGCTTCACCGAGGCGCTCTCTGCTGCCCCCGCAGTACAGGTCAGCTACACACAAGAATCATTTTTTTCAAAAAATCTTTATATTGGATTCTCAATATTTGTCTTGTTTTATTATTATTCCCAGCTGGACTGCACTCATGTATTCCATCTTCAGTGCACCCGTCGTGTTCTCGAGAACCGCTGGCTTGGGCCCAGGATAACTTTTGGTTTCATGTTGTGTCCAATTTGCAAGGTGAGGTTACCAGACATGATTAAATATCTAATCTAAGTGTGTTGCCCAAAATCTAGCTTTGATGCTGGAATTTAGACAATTTAAGTGCTTTGATTAAGCCTGACCGGAAACACACTGTTTTGTGTGTCTGTAGCTTTAATGCTAATGAGTTGTATTTGTTTCCAAGAAGCACTAGTGTACACTTTATCCACTTTGGACATAACCCCCTGAAACCACAGAGCCCTCATCTGTGAAATAGTTGGAAGAACTTTAAGATGTGTAGTGAAGCCTGATTTATTCTTTCTTTCTTCAAATAAAAAAATAATAATCTTGAGTGTTTCTTCTCTCAAAAGTGTACTAAACAAGTGAGGGAAAAACATTTTTTTGTCACATTTAGTGCTCATAAACAGGCTGATGCAAGTGACTGTTAGAACATCATTAACAGTTACAAGAGAGGATGTTATATTTCAGCCTCTGTGCTTATGTCATTTTTACGCCGCCCCACAGAACAAAATCAACCACTCTGTGATCAAAGACCTGTTGGACCCCATCAAAGAGCTCTACGAGGACGTGAAGAGGAAGGCGCTGATGAGACTGGAGTACGAGGGTCTGCATAAGAGCGAGGCCATCACCACTCCAGGCGCACGTTTCCATAACGACCCTGCGGGCTTTGCCATGAACAGATACGCGTACTACGTCTGCTATAAGTGCAAAAAGGTACCACATAAATTAAATGGCATTTAAATGCATCTTTGGTGACACTGTTTTATTTTGAAGGCCTATTTTGGAGGAGAGGCCCGTTGTGATGCAGAGGCAGGACAAGGTGACGACTACGACCCCAGCGAGCTGATATGTGGAGCATGCTCAGATGTCTCCAGGGCTCAGGTGGGTTAAATTATACCCGCAACCACACCCCTAATGATTTATAGCGTGTGTGTAATTGGAGTCCCCGTGTCCTCACGTAACGTAGCACTGGATTAATAGATAGGTACTCACAGGACTTAAGCTCTCAAGGACCAAAGATGGCATCATGTCTAAATGATAAATGACAATTTTAATTTGATCCGAGCCAAGTTGTTGTAATGTATCCGTACTATCCTCTGACCAGATGTGTTCCAAACATGGCACGGACTTTCTGGAGTACAAATGTCGATACTGCTGCTCCGTGGCCGTGTTCTTCTGCTTTGGCACCACACACTTCTGCAACGCCTGTCATGATGACTTCCAGAGGATGACAAGCGTCCCCAAAGAGGAGCTGCCACATTGTCCCGCAGGTAAAGACCAACTCAGCTGTCCTACTTGCTCTTACAGTCGTACAAGTCAGCAGTTTTGGGAGATAAAAGTTGCACCATCTGTCACAGTGCCAATGTCAATCTTATGTATTTATTTTTTTACTCCAAAATATTTGATCTTTAAAAAACGTCTGATTTGTTTTCATGTTTTCACCCCCAGCTTTAGAGGTTCAACGTTCTCCAACGTAACTCCTCTAACTAACTTTCCCGCTGCCCTTTTTTTTTTGCCCGCAGGTCCCAAAGGCAAGCAGCTGGAGGGGACAGAATGTCCTCTCCATGTGGTCCACCCGCCAACAGGGGAGGAGTTCGCTTTGGGCTGTGGGGTGTGCAGGAATGCTCACACCTTCTAAAAACCCAAGACCTTCTACCTTTGGCGAACCACTTTATCCACTGTGATTTCTGGCTAGATCGCAAGCTGTCAGCTGCTGTGAAGCTCAGCACGTGAAGCTTGGCGTCGTCCTGTGTCTCCAGCCCCTCTTGGGATAAACGGGTCCAGGTTCCTAGGCTAGCCCAGAGTCCTCAGGTGTGCTCTCCTATACCAGTCAGTAATCCAGATTTTGGGATCCAGAGTAACCTGAAAAAACAAGCAATGATTTATTTAAAGAAACAAAAAGAAAACCTGTGGTGTGTTTGCATGCGGCCGTTGTTATTCCCTCGGCTTCTATAGACGTTGCACACCTCCTCATCACCCAGATTTAAAGACTTTTGTCCAAAAAAAAAGGAAAAGAAGAAACAGGCAGTATTTCCAGCTTCCTAATTATCTTACATTTATTGTTGTACGTAAACACTTTTGGTAACCTTGTACAGTATTCTCAACTGTCAAGTGCATCGTGAATTGGCAACAAACATCATTGAGGGTAATAAGACTGTTATTGTTTGGAAGGAAAGTAGTGTATGTAATCTTGTGTATATATAATACTATTCAAAAATGGGCTGTATTGCTACTTCTCACTTTCTTTGATCATTCTGGTATTATGTTGGAGCCAGAACTTTTAATGAAGTGCAATACTGGGTGTGCCTCCTATTTTGCAGCTGTTTAAAAAAACAAAAACAAACAAAAAAAAACTATGGAATGTATGTCAATAAAGCCACTGTACATTTTTATACAGTAGAAGCTCCCTGCTCTTCGAATTATCCTCTTCTATTGTCACAGCAACAAGCAGCCAACGATGATGTACATCTTATTTATAGTACCTACCAAATGTTAACAACAAACCTCAGCAAGACATCACCTTGAAGGCGTCGCCCTTCACACCAAATGATGATAATGTACATTTGTAACACTTTTCCCCAATATGAAAGAGGCCTAATGTTTGTTTGGTTTTTTTTTTTGTTGGAGGGGGAAAACAGCTGCTATTATATATATATTTACATATATATATATGGATAAATATATATATATAAAGCTTAATAACTTGTCAATCTGCTCTGTAATAACTGTGGTGGATGGAGTGGAATGGTAATAATAAACCAGGTTGTCTGTTTGGCAACGTTTACACATTGTCTTTTATCTCAAGGACTCTTAACAGCAACCCAACGGGACAAATGTGGGTTTCTTTCGGCTTTTTCCCTGATTATGGGGTCGCCACAGCGGATCTTTTTCATCAGCATACTGGTTTGCGTACAGGCCCGCCCACGAGTTCAGCTCAAAACTTGGGAGACACTGGTTTTACAGCAGCATCGCCTGTCCTATCGGTTCTCAACCGGTTTTGCTCCAGGACTCACCATCACCCCACGATGACAAGCAGTGACCCAAGTTGTGAACTCAACTCATTTCAACACATTTTCAACTAACAAACAAGACCGTGTGATGCATTCAAGGACAATGGGTAATTGGTGCTTTTGTTTTGATTGTATTTGTGTTGGGTTTTTTTTTTTTTGCTTTAGCAAAGACCTCCAATCCACCAGTTGAAAATCACTGCTATAGGATATTGGACTAGTGTTGTTGTGGAACGTCCTTAAAAATGCCACACGGAGGATGTTTGACTAGCAGTAGGTTCTTAAAAATAGCAAAGAGCTCCTGTCACATTAACAGGATGTTTTATTTGGGTAGACACTTTTTTGCTTACATTGGAATGTTTTCTGATTTACTTTACGGCTGCACGGTGGACGAGTGGTTGGCATGCAGGCCTCATAACTAGGAGACCGAGTTCAATTCCAGCCTCTGCCATCTGTGCGGAGTTTGCATGTTCTCCCTGTGCATGCGTGGGTTTTCTCTGGGTACTCCGGTTTCCTCCCACATTCCAAAAACATGCTAGGTTAATTGGCGACTCCAAATTGTCCATAGGTATGAATGTGAGTGTGAATGGTTGTTTGTTTATATGTGCCCTGTGATTGGCTGGCGACCAGTCCAGGGTGTACCCCTGTAGAAAATTGTTACATTACAAAATACTACAGTATATATATCCAAAGACAAAAATCCAAAAGGAAGGTTAAAAAATGGCAGAATTTATTCCAAAAACAGAAAGACACATGAACCATAGGTCAAATGCTTTAGCTTTGAAATATGGGAGTTTTATGAGACTTCAACTTGACAAGTACCAATAATTAATCGTATCTTTCTTTTATGACTAACATAGTGTGGACCCAGGAATAGCACTTATTTAAAATTGTCTCATTATTTTTTTTTATTCAAAAGTGGGCTTGCTTTAGCCGAGGGGCCATATGTTGTTGACACCCCTGGTCTAAAGGTTCATTATAATAATGTAGATATAATAACATAGATTGACAAATTAGGAGCATATTGGGTATGGCTTGATTAAGGAATAGGAATAGTGAGTGATTGGGTAATTTTCATGGCTTTGCAAGCCGTTTAGAGCAAAAAGTGGCGTGCTGTAAACTGCCATACATGCGTGACTGGGCTGCTCGTGCGTGCTGCCATTTTGCTTTATTCCCACAATGCACCGCACGTCTCAAAAACAACACTTCGCCATTTCAGGCTGAAGGGGGCCGCTTGCTTGCCTGAGACACCAGTTACGGATTTAGGTCAACCCCATCCGAGGCGACTCCGTGGCCGCGGAACTTCATTTGAAAACACCCCTGACTTGTGTGTGTGTTTTTTGTCACTTAACACTTGCCAACTGTTCTCCGATGCGTATTCTTTTGCTGGGCCGAATGGTATTTTCAAGCGTGGGCCCGGGCTGAGGTGTCAACTCGGTTGTCGGATTTTGCTGCTAGCACGCTAGCTGAGTGTAAACAAGGTAGGTTTGTGGCGCCGAAGCGGACATTCGACATGACTGGGAATCAAATAAGTAGTACAAATAGCGACAATGTTGTACATTAATATCTGTTTTATTGGTCAACATTTCTTTGGAGGCATATTTGCACTGCCGAATAACTAAGAAGCTAACTAAACATAATATTGCCATTTCACTTGGCGGTGGTTCACCAAATTAAAATAAATGTCAGTATGTTGCTTATATTTGTCAGCATAACGTTGGGTTAAAATTTAAAAACATACATGTCAGGCTATCTGCTAACGCGTGGCCTCAGTCGGGTTCGTGAACGTTACAAGCTACTTTTTAAATATAATATGGCCAACTTTTTAACTCTTAGTATATTATGTTCTTGCCAGTTCATAAAAATACTTTATATATCACAAATAAATAAACTTTAAAACATAAACTGTTACTAATCCAAAATTAACTATGCTAGCCTGAACTGACTGACCCAAAACAAGGGTAGACTACACTCAGTCAGGAGCTGTAGAAAGTGTAAGTTAACGCTGTTTGGTTTTATAGTGCAGGATATTAACTGTGTCAGCTTTGAATTTTCTCCTGTAGTCGAACGAGAGAGACAAAATATAAGATTATTAGGCGCTAAACTACATGCATGATGACCATCTATATCAAATTTGTAATGGTAACATTGATATGTGGCAATAAATGCCAAAAAAGAATGCTGGCTGCCCACATTCTCTTCTTGGATGACGTTTAAAGACACATGCTAAGACCAATAATTTCCATTTTGCACTGTTGGATCTTGGGGTTTTAAGTAGAGCTTCAAAATGCAAAAGGAAGAAATGTCTCTTATTGGGTAAAATTTGAGATTATTTTATTTTGCTGCCCTCAGTCTTCTCTTGAATAATATTTGCAGACACTCCCTAACATACATTTGCTTGATTGCTACTGTATTATATATAATATTATATATATTATCGTTGGGTTGGTTTGTTGCTGCTCTCTGTCTCTTTTTGGATGAAATTTGAGGACATTATTTTATCTGGCTGCTGCGTCTTAGTTCTATATATTATATTAAACTCCTCAGTCTCCATTTTGCTGGAGCTGCTTTGTTTTTGTGCGCCCTTTCCCTCTTGAGTAAAAATGGTCCACATTTTCAGTGTGCGCTTGGTTTACTTTTGTCACTGCAGCACCAAATCTAGACTTGAGTGACAGTGACTTAAATGTAATCGTGTTTTAGATGAAGCGGATGAAAGGCGCCAAGGAGGACAGCAATGGCTCCCCAAACAAGAGCCCGCCCGAGGCTCGTAAGAAGATCCGTAAGCAGTCAATGGCGGCATCAGAGACTGGCACCTTGCCGGACTCCAGCTGGGCTCGCCTACCCCAGGAGCTCCTCCTCCACATTTTCCAGTATCTGCCACTGCTGGACCGTGCCTATGCCTCTCAGGTGTGCCGTGGGTGGAACCAGGCCTTCCACATGCCTGAACTGTGGAGATGCTTTGAGTTTGAGCTCAACCAGCCCGCAAGCTCCTACCTGAAGGCAACGCATCCAGACCTCATCAAGCAGATCATCAAAAGGCACTCCAACCATCTGCAGTATGTCAGCTTCAAGGTGGGAGCACACTGTGTTAAAATGTTTTTACAAGGCTACAAAAAAAGACCCCAAAACATCTGTTCTTAATAACCTTTTTATGTTGCATTGGTGCTCACCAGGTGGACAGCAGCACCGAGTCTGCTGAGGCAGCCTGTGACATTCTTTCCCAGTTGGTCAACTGCTCATTGAAGACCTTGGGGCTCATCTCGACAGCCAGGCCCAGTTTTATGGAAGTCCCAAAGGTATGATTAACATCATCTGTCTACTGGGTATCCTGTATGTCTTCTTTGCCAATTGCGGGATGTTGTTTTTATGGTCGGCTTATGTTCCTTCTTTCCTAATTGCAGGATGTTTTTTATGGGTGAACAATTAAAGAAAAAACAAACATGTTCATATACCAGCAGATGGCAGTGTTTTGTCTTAACCTATTCAACATTGTTAGTTGTGTACTACCAAGAATAGTAACCTTGGTTTGTGTTCCTTCCGTCCAGTCTCACTTCATCTCCGCCCTGACGGTGGTCTTTGTCAACTCCAAGTCGCTGTCGTCACTGAAGATTGACGACACGCCAGTGGACGACCCCTCCCTCAAGGTGCTGGTGGCCAACAACAGCGACACGCTCAAACTGCTCAAGATGAGCAGCTGCCCTCACGTTTCGCCAGCGGGTATGTGACAACATTGAGAAAGCGACACAGTGATGCTAGACAAATGGCCTCCTGAGAGGATCTGGCATTTTACTCGCATGGGCCTTTTATACAGAAACAGCTTAGTTGGATATTGCTGCAAGTGTGACACAATTTTACAGTTGTTTTGACTAGGGTTTTAGCCTCAGCCCTTGTATCCACATTGCTAAATCAGTTTTTGAGCTAGCTTGCTCTTGCTTGCAAGTACAGTGGTTTAGAAACACTTCAAAGGTCTTTTGTGTTTTCAGGTATTCTGTGCGTGGCGGATCAGTGTCATGGCCTGAGAGAGCTAGCGTTGAACTACCACCTCTTGAGCGATGAGCTCCTGCTCGCCCTCTCCTCGGAGAAACACGTCCACCTGGAGCACCTACGTATTGATGTGGTGAGCGAGAACCCGGGCCAGCACTTCCACACCATCAAGAAGAGCAGTTGGGATGCCATGGTGCGCCACTCGCCCAAGTTCAACCTGGTCATGTACTTCTTCCTCTACGAGGACGAGTTTGGGCCATTCTTCAACGAGGAGATCCCCGTCACACATCTCTACTTCGGCCGCTCCGTCAGCAAAGAGGTGCTAGGCCGCGTGGGACTCCACTGCCCCCGTTTGGTGGAGCTGGTGGTGTGTGCCAATGGCCTGCGCCCCTTGGATGAGGAGCTCATCCGCATTGCTAAGCACTGCACCCAGCTGTCAGCTATCGGCCTGGGCGAGTGCGAGGTCTCCTGCAGCGCCTTTGTGGAATTTGTCAAGATGTGTGGCCGCCGCCTCTCTCAGCTCTCCATCATGGAGGAAGTTCTCATCCCGGATCACAAGTACTCTCTGGACGAAATCCACTGGGAGGTATCCAAGCACCTTGGCCGGGTTTGGTTTCCGGACATGATGCCCACCTGGTAAAAGAATGACTCGGGTGTGGCAGAGCCAGCTCCAGCCGGGCAGGGGTGGAAACTTAGCAAACTCCTGTGGAGTGAAGTACAGGAAGAATAATGCAGATCCCAAGTCACAGAAACATGACAGACTCTGTGCCTGTTGTCTTGAATATGGAAAAATGCTGATGAGGCAAACATCCAGCCACGGAACTCATCATCAGGCTTCTTCCCACGAGGAAACCTTTTTATAAAGAGTTCAGGAAAGTGATGACTCAGCACATAATTAGTTGCACTACCACTTAAATTGCAGGTCTGCAGCACAGTATGGCATTGAGGGGCAGTTTTACAAATAAAGCCTATTATGCTTCTGCTTGGTCACTATGACGTCCCCGCCGATGCCACCTTATCTTTTTATCTCTTTGTGGCGGTGGAGTGAGGGACTGTCAACTCTTCCGAAAAACACCCGGGGTGGTATTTTCGGGAGACTCAACACTGTGAGCATCCACAATTCTCATCGACCATTTAGCTTTTTAGCTTTGTCGCAAACAAGCAACGCCACTTAATGACAAGTGTTATTGGATCTGGAACTAATTTTCTTTATATCAATCACTGTTATTGGTAATATTGATCACAAATAGAAGGTTTTTGCAAAGGTGGGCTGTATGCCCTCTGAACGAGTCATATACGCACAGGATTAGATCCGGGTTAGATTTTTTGTGAGGTTCATGTCAAGCTACGCAGGAGGGTTTGGAACCAGGGGAGTGGTCCTCAACACGGGCATAATCCAGGCTTTAAGTGGAAAAGTGTCTGGATCTTTAATGTAAAAAAAAAAAAGCTGACACCGTAATGACAAACATGGCCATAGGAGATGTAGGAAATCAGAAATGTGTAAATATACGCCCATATTTGTCATGTGAAAGTGTACAGTGTTGCTCCTTGCCATGGAGATTTTCTTTGCTCGTTTTGATGTTTTCTTTTTTTCCTTGGCTTTCCAGGCGAATGTCATTTAAGTTTTTTTTGTAGTAGAGGCAGCGTTTCCCTAAGCACTTTACGTGAATACCAAATGACGCTAATTCCTCTAAAGCATATGATCTGATAAATGTATAGAAATCTACAATTTTCTGTGCGAGATTGCTTATAATTAGCCAGGTTATTGGCTATTTGCTTTTGATGCACCCCGTGCTTTCGGGACGCTCAGGTGCATTTTAATTTTATCTGTACATTCTGCTTTTTGCCTCTTCCCGCCCGAAAGCTTTTCCATCGCCAACAGCAAGTTCAGATGAGGGGTTTTTGTTTTTTTTCCTTTTAAGAAGGAAGTCTCAAATTCATCAGTGTATAAACACGCTGTCTTTGCTTGCAATGATGTAGAAATGTACTTAATTCTTTATTTCACCATGTCAAGATTCATTCACTTCACAACTTGTGCTTTTCTACAAAGTAAGAGCTCTCCTCTAACTTGCTGATGCCAATTTCCCGCCGCACAGTACCGGCTTGGCTCGATGTGAATAGAGGAAAATGTGGACCTTAATGGTTAATTTTATCGAAGAGGAGATTGAGAGTAGCTGCAGCCAAGTGGAGACTATGGAGTATAATTCTGTAACGCTAAGGCAGCACAGTGACAGGATAGGATAACGTTAGCATGTATGACCTGTGTCTGCTTTTGGCAGAGTAGGTACTATGCGGTGGAAATTAAACATCTTTACCATACTAGTTTAACTGTAACTTACTGATCTTTTGGAATTCAAAAACAGTTCAACGAACAGATTTTTTTTTTGTGGGGAAATTACTGTATTTTGTTTTTAAATACATGAAGTCCTTTAATGCATCATATAATCAACAGTGGAATATTATATTATTTTTTAAGAACTAGGTGACCAAAGTGCTCCTGTTCCTGCACTGGCCTGTAAAAACTAAGGGGAGGTATACAAAACACAATTTTAAATGAGTAGAATTTAATTGAAAAACTTTATTTTTTAATATTTAAAGTGTTTTGCTAACCTTCAGGGCAAAACTGTTTAAGGAGTGGTAGACCGGCCTTTTAGCAAATGATGTGAGTAATACAGGTGATGCAGTCTAACAGTAATACATCTTGATAGTACAGTACTGTTTCGCAAATATGTCACTAAACGTCTCACAGATCAATCAAAATTGCGTTGCTTTGGAGCAAAACCTGTGTTGACATGACTCTTCTTAATGCTTTTTGTCTACTTTTGCTTTTACTGGTCACCTGTCTTGGAAAAATTGGGGGGGAGAAAATAGTGTTGGCCATGTGATCGACTGGTAATAAATAAACGTTTGTGAATGTATGCTCTGTTTCATCTAAGTTTCATTCGTTCAAACATTGTCAATTGGGTATCGTTTCAAATCTTGCTTTTCTATCAGCTTTAAAAAAACATGGGTTTGTCCAAGCAAAGGTTTGGAGCCTAAAATGGGTTAGTTTTTTGCTTTTTCAGTCATATTTAGTTGTGATTGTTCTCATTGTATGTAAATGCTGTAAAATGGTACTACATGATGTATTTTATTAAGCCTAGTATGTAGACTTTAGCACTGCATTAAGGCAAAGGCACCTCCTCGTAAGTAATGCGTACATAAGGAGGCTTCATGGGCAGCCGCCAGTACTCAAAGTTATAGTAGAGGTAGAAGTTCTTGTCCAACACCACCTTTTTGTAAGCCTCTAACATGCTAAGTGCAAATTCCATCATAGACTGGTGTGGTCGGAATGTGTGATAAAAATCCCGAATGTCTGCTGCCAGGTTCTTGAGTGCCGGCTGTCCAAATATGGCACTGTCGTTGCCCAGATAGGTAGGCTCTCCGCTGTACAGGTAGATTTTGGTGTAGTTGTTCTGTGAGCGGCTGGACAGTTTAGCGCCCAGTTGGGCTAGTTTGCGGTACGTTCGGTGGACAAACTGTGAGCAATCGTACGACTCGAACCACACGGTGGCGTTGGGGCCAGGGTCGGAGTGGACCGTCCACGTCTCGTAGTAGATCCCTGTGGCGTTGTCGTCCTGCACCCACTTGGCCATTTCATTAAACTGATGACCTAGAGATTGTTAGTGAGGGTGGGACAAAATGAGTATTTTATTGTAGAGTAATATAAAGTTTATCAACATACAATCATCAAATAGACGATCTCAATATTGTTTCAGTATCGCAATATCGTAGTTGTCATGCCATTGTCAGCCTTCACGATGCTAGGTGCTACCATTCAAAACATGATGTATTCGGAATAGGTGTTGTACTTACCGCTGATCTCCGCTATTTTCTCCAAGGTTCCGTTCTGCGACCAGTGAGAGTCGTTGATGCCGTCAAAGAAGCAGGCCGCTCCTTGGTTGCACCAGAAGGGGGCGTACACCTCGGGTCTGAGGTGTGGGAAGGTACAGTTGCCAAGCTGGAAGAGTTCGTACCATTCCATGGTGTAGTTGGCCCCTGTCTTGGCACTACTGAAGCCTATGGCATCGTGCATGATGTGCTAAAAAAAAAAAGAGGTGATTTGCTTTATCTTATTCACTTATATACTAATAACTTACATATATCTGTCACATTCACATTGGACTTACGAGTTTGCCAAGCAAGTCTCCATATTTGAATTCCCACACAGGAGTCTGCAGTCGATACACTGAAATGACGTCGCTGTCCCTCAGGTAGGGAATGCGGCCATCGCGGTCCCCCGTGGGACAGAACGGGTAGAGAGCCTCACAGTAAGAGTCCACGTCAGGACGACTGTCAAAGCGTCTGAGGAGGACGTGAGGAGAGGATATGGTATATGGGAGTATTTTCATTAACAAAGAAGTAGTTCTGGTTTTGGGGTGCATGGTGGATGAGTGGTTAGCACGCAGGCCTCACAGCTAGGAGACCAATCAATTCCACCCTCGGCCATCTCTGTGTGGAGTTTGCATGTTCTTCCCTTGGGTGCATGGGTTTTCTCCGGGTACTCCGGTTTCCTCCCACATTTTCCATTCCATAAACATGCTAGGCTAATTGGCGAACAATCCAAATTGTCCATAAGTATGAATGTGAGTGTGAATGTTTTTTTTGTCTATATGTGCCCTGTGATTGGCTGGCGACCAGTCCAGGGTGTACCCCGCCTCTTACCCAAAGACAGCTGGGATAGGCTCCAGCACCCCCGCGTAAGCGGTAGAAAATGAATGAATGAATAGTTCTGGTTCCTTAACTATTTTGGTGATCCTGGTCAAAAATGGACACTGTTTTAACTGATTAGAGAGGGGACATTTCCTTGATTAAGCTAATTTGTTGTTTATTCTCTCGATAGTACAACTTTTTTCCTGCAAAATGACTTTTCTTGTATTGTTACAACAGCAACCTTTTTCCAGCAATATTAAGACATCTTTCCTTCAAAAAATATAACTTCATATTTAGTACAATTATAATTGTTTCCTTTTTTAGTGTGGCTCTTTTGTGCATATCGATGCTCAACAAAACACGTATATATGAGAAAAAATCTAATGATTGTTCTCCACAAATAATGTAATTATCACATTCCTTTTAAAATTCCAAGAATCCCATGAGAATGAATGTGTCTAAAGGAGCTACTCGTGAGTCTAACAGTGGGACATTGTTCGTTTAAATTAAATAAAAATTAATTATGGAGGAACAAGTATTTGTTGTACGTCACTTCTAAAATGTATACTTCAACACTTATTTTCAACACTATAACTCTTGTTATATACAGATAGTTTGTCGTAAACATAATTTTTTAATTTAAAAAATGATAAAGTTCACTTCAATTTACTGAAGCGACTTCCGGTTACGGTCACATTACTTGAAAGTGCCGTTTTAAGAGAAAAAGTTATGTAATATTTCCTACCTGTAAGGCACCGGCCATATTTGCTTCTTGAATGCAGTAACAACATGAAGAAAGACAATGAAGATGAAAAGGAAACAGAGACGAATCTCGTTTGGGGCCATTGTTCGATGCTCACAACATCGACGACAAATGACAGCAGCCTCTCGTCGTTTTTTCAACGCACTTCCGTATTGCAGGTCACGTGGTTTTGTTGACGAGTTGAAATCACGAGATTGATATTCGCAGACAAAAATAAAACAAAAACACATAATAAGAAGTAATCCCTGACAGATACGCGTATTTAGTTTTAATACATTAGAACCATTCGCTGAAATGGGTTTAGTTTTTTACGTCAATTAGGCTCTAAAACAATGGTTGGTCTGTTATACCTTTATGACCAGTAGAGGTCGCAGGTGCACAAAACGGCAGTTTGGCGACCGCAAAGAAAAACGAAGATGTGTCCTCCTGTCCTGTTGACAGTCCGCCATGCTTAGTCTACTTCAAGTCTGTGGTCGTAACTTACTCACACACAGCGCCGTTCAGGCAGTAAATAAAAGGTTTTATCCAGCACAGATGAGCAAAAAAGTAGCAGTGGTTTTGGCGGGCTGCGGGGTCTATGATGGCAGCGAGATCCACGAAGCTTCCGCCATTTTGGTGCATTTGAGCCGAGGAGGTGCAAGTGTAGGTCACAAATCCCGTCTATTGTGCTGTGTCGTCAGTTGATGTCATTCTTCTCACGTTTTATCCAATGGATAAATGTCCTATCGCTATCTTACATTGGCACTAGACATTTATTGGACCACTCATTTTGACCATGTTCATCATTGGTATTGTATAGGTTAACATGTTCGCCCCCAACGTGGACCAGATGCATGTGGTGGATCACCTCAAAGGGGAACCCTCCCAGGAGAAGAGAAACGTGCTGGTGGAGAGCGCCAGGCTGGCCCGTGGAAACATCCAAGACCTTTCCAAACTTAGTGTCAAAGACCATGACGCCATCATTTTTCCAGGTGACACCAGGGTTAGAGTTTCAAATTAGGAATTGTTGGATTAAGTATTTGCATTCTTGTTTACATTTACACAACAAAAAGAACAAAAAGCTGAAATATAGGGGAAACACGGTGGTAAATAATGATAATTTAAGATTATAAAATATAGGAATTCCATCCATCCATCCGCCCATCCATGTTTATAATAATACATTTGTTTGAGAAAAGCACTTTTAATTTATGTTAACCTGATGTCTTCTCAGGTGGTTTTGGGGCGGCAAAGAACCTCTGCACCTGGGCGGTGCAGGGCAAGGACTGCTCTGTCAACGCTGAGGTCAAGGCCGTGCTGGAGGCGTTCCGCAGCGAGGGAAAACCCATCGGCCTCTGCTGCATCTCGCCCGTCATCGCCGCTAAAGTGTTCCCCGGTTGTGAGGTCACGGTTGGCTTAGAGAACGACGACAAGTCTGTGGAACCTCTTCTGTTTGACGTCAATCAAGGACATGACAAAAATCTGACTTGAACCGCTGTTTTTCGCTTTTAGTTACCCCAACACAACAGACACAGCCACCGCAATCAACCAGCTGGGCTGCAAGCATGTGAGCACGGCTGTGGGCCAGAGCCACGTGGACCAGAAGAACAAGCTGATCACCACCTGTGCTTTCATGTGTGATGCGCCCATCCATGAAGTTTTTGATGGAATTGGCTCCATGGTGCAGGGTGTGCTCAAGCTGGCTTGATCGATTCTGCTGAAGTAACTGCATGCTGGTGTTTCAGCTAGCTTTCTTGGAAATGCTAAACATATAGTTTCCAAACACAATAAAATAGCACTTTTTTTGCTCTAATTGTTTAGCAATTGCTCTTTAGAATGGATTGTATGTCTGTTGGTTTGAATGTTAGATGCAGAGTGGCTGTATTTACCTGGCAATTGGCTATTTTCATAGCACGGTGTGGCTATATTTATACCCAACTACCACACAAACAGAAATTTAGGATAATAAAAGTTGTGATTGGTCAGTTTTTTGGACATTTCCTGTGTGTATACAACTATTCAGAGAAAGTCTTATGCCTTTTCCTTTGATTTCTGATCATTTGCATTAAAAGTGACTGTGGTAAGACGATTAGTTCCAACTCCAATAACATCCATAATCCTTTGTCTTTTTTTCCCTAAACTCTTTCTGTGTCCAAGGACTTATTTCCAGAGTTTGGAAATAATTTATCAATATAGCACAACTAGGTAGAAGTATCAATCCAAACGCTACTACCAATCCGATACTTAGACGACCCTTGTTATCGATAGGTCAATATTTGGATCGATCCCTGCAACTTATACATGATGACTCCAGGCCTGGTAACTATTTAAGTTATATGTGTGATTAACTTTACAATCTTAATAGTTTCTAATAAGACGGAGAAAGTCTAT
Source organism: Doryrhamphus excisus (assembly GCF_037039965.1). Taxonomy (NCBI): domain Eukaryota; kingdom Metazoa; phylum Chordata; class Actinopteri; order Syngnathiformes; family Syngnathidae; genus Doryrhamphus; species Doryrhamphus excisus. Next base: position 15,307,169 of record NC_136368.1, on the reverse strand, counting down.
CGTCTAAACGTGCGCAATAATACGAAAGTAAAAGAAACATCTTGACACAAAAACCCACCCTCAATTCTGGAATGTTCCATTATTTGGAGCGTGGCGTGTGTTTCGAAAGTTATACACAATTTCTTTGACGTTTAAATGACACTTTAAATTCCTGTAAGGTTTGAAGTGACACACTGAGATTTTATTGTTTAGTGTTAATGATTGTAACCTGTCTAGAGTAATCTACCTTTCTATCATCGGATTTATTACAGAACCAGACTCCCCTTCGTCGTGGTAAAATGGCGACTGCGGTGTGCCGACGCGGAAGCGATACAGACTAAAGACCAGCTGTTTAAATCTAGCTGCTTCTCTCACATTCTCACAGTAAAATCAACTTAAATTGTTCCGAAAATGAGTTCCCCGCGTTGGCTGCCATTGGAGTCCAATCCTGAAGTAAGTGTCGTTCTTTTATTGGTTTTAATTAAGTTATAATTCGTGTAGGAAACATACAGCATGTGCAGGCTAGCTAAAGTGACGTTAGCATTTAGCACAAGCGGATACTGTTATTGTGGTTTTAATAGCATATAAACAATGCCAGCTAAAACGTTCTATTGTCATTTGTCGTTTCAGGTTATGACCAAGGTGAGTGTGATTTTTGATTGCATTTATTAATTGACAAGCAAGTAACAAAACAAATCTACAGTGTTGTGACGTGCATAATAATTTTAACGTGTTTATGATCCAAAATAAATAAAGTTTTTGCTCATTTTGGCAGACAGTGGATGGTTTCCTATACGGTGGCCCATAGGGTAAACACAGAAATGGTCCAAGACACACAAACACAATTAAACAGATGCAACAGGAACATGCTGCAAATAATAATGCTGCCACATTAAAAGCAAATGCTGTAAATGCCCAAAAGTGCAGCCAGTTCACGGTTCCAAGGGGACCTACCTCTTTTCGGCGTCCTGCTCATGGCTACTCTTTGCTTGTGGCTCCCTGGTCGCTTGGGAAGCTTTCATTTTCTTCTGTGAACTTGCACCATTTCTCTCATGCAGTTGTATTGAGGGATTTGGCCTTTGTAGTATTTCTCTGTTGTTTTTGTTGTTGACCTTGCAGCATTTTCAATTTGAAGACTCCCTGTTGCTTGGCATTCATGTTTTGGATCATTTCTGTTCACAGTTTGGACGTTGCTATCCCTGTTGGCCACTTTAGTTTCCTGTTAACTAAACATTGATAATTTTGTGCCTAGTTCGTCAATTCTTTGGGCATGAAGCTCAGCTGGCAGTTTGGAGATGTGTATGGGTTGGATCCAGAACTTCTCGGCATGGTGCCGAGACCTGTGTGTGCTGTGCTGCTTCTCTTTCCTGTCACAGAGAAAGTACGTATTACTTGGTTAATACAGTAGATCCCTGTCTAACCATGACTTGGCATTAACTCATATTTCACAGCAGGAAGATGATTTGATAAGATCTAATGTTATGTAACTGCATGTTTAAGTACAATACTGTATACTGCATGACTGAAATTGTTAGTTTATGTGTGAAGCTTTTTCATAGGTTTGAGAGCAGGGATCACTAACTCCAGACACCATCCAATGCGGACCTTGTTTTACAGTCGTCCCTCCCTGTATCACAGTTGGATATCACTTCCTCATATTTTTCAAAAGTTAATATTACAGTAATATTACATTCATGAGACAGCACCCAACATTACATTACCTTAACTTGCACTGTATGGAGTCAGCAATGGTGGGACATGACATTGTAAAGAAAGGTTCTCCTCCCGTTTAATGTGGAAGTGGTATGATTTTGTTTTTTTACATTGTTCTTCTCCCAATGCTTTGACTACGAAAATATTAAATTTATTGTGAGGATAAGCGGTAGAAAAGGAATGATGAATGAATATTGATTCCTACTTGGTGGAAAATCACTTATAAAAATGAGAGATGACTTTATAGTCAATGAGTTATTATGTATTTTAAGCTTTTACAGGGCGCTTCTATTTTTACATTCCACATAATGCTACTCGGCCAATCGAATCTGTGCATTGGCTCTAAATGTTGCTGCTTAAAATGCAACAGAGACAGATGAAAGAGTGAGACATACAGTATAGTGATACAGGGAAAGGAGTGAGAGGTACAGATAATAATGGGTGTGTTTATTATTTTTGCCATTCACGGTACTCCTGTTTGTGTACACGAAGCTTCATGGCCTTTTTATCCCTGAATGAACCAGTATGAAGCCTATAAACAAGAGGAAGAAGACAGGCTGAGAAAGCAGCCACAGGAAGTCTCTCCGGACGTCTTCTTCATGAGGCAAACCATCGGCAATGCATGCGGAACAATTGGATTGATCCACGCTGTGGCCAACAACCTGCCACACCTGGAATTTGGTGAGTTGTTTTTACAATCAGTCATTAATTATTGGGTTGTGTACAAAACACAGTGTCATTGTATTTCTGCCCATAATTACTTGGAAAGGATATCTCTTGTGCTTGTGTTCGTATTGTTTTTTCTTGTCATGTTAATTCATACCAGCGCACTAGCCGTCACTTACGAAACAAACAATGGAGCGGTTTGTGTACGCATAAAGGTTGGGGATCACTGGTATAAAGTTTCAAACTACTGTCCTGTAGTTGCACTGAGACAAAATAGTTGTTAAATAAATTAATTGCATGCAAGCAGGCAGGAAGAAAGGTCACTCTGCATTGGTTCAGCACCATCAACACAAACAATATACAGTATACCGGATTTATTAGACAATGATGGCAATATAAAAGACAGGAACTGAACAAACGTCCCACCTTTTTTAAAATATATATATATTATATTACATTATGATAATATTAGTGGTGTATTTGGTTTCAAAAGTGTTGCCAATAAAATATAATTGAGTGCCAATTTGTGTGACCATAAACATTTCAAAATGCACCTGCATTGTTTTGTGGCTCAAAGTTAATAAATCAAATGCTGATTGCGCAATCCTGAAAAAAGCCTCACATGTAAATTTTAAAAGGTTTAGGGACTCACAACTAATGAGTAATTAGTGAACAGATGGAATCTGAGCCATACACATGTAACTGTTCCTACATACTGTATTTGTTGTACATTTTACCTGTGTTTTTAGAAAATAAATACATTTAAAAATGTGTGTGTATGTGTGTGTATATATATATATATACTTTAAAAAATACAAATCTGAAAATTTGTTGTTTTAGCCAAATGTTTGTGTTCTAATCTGACACAATATAAGCTTTTAAAAAATGATGTATTTTTTTCTTTTTAGAGTCCGACTCTCCTCTCAAGAAGTTTGTAGAAGTCACCTGTAAAATGACTCCGCAGGAACGAGGTGCCTTCTTGGAGAGAGATGAGGTGTGCTTTGTGACACACACACACACACACACACACACACACACACACACAAGGTGGTATAGGCATTCAGCTAACAAGTCATCTTTGTGTTTGTCCCAGAGTATTCGTGTCACACATGAATCCAGTGCACAGGAGGGACAGACTGAGGTGTGTGTTGTTTTTTTTTTATAATCACAATAGATTGAAAGCATACTATTATTTTGTTTGTCTTTTGCAGGCGCCAAGCTTAGATGAAAAAGTCAACCTTCACTTTATAGCTTTCGTGAACGTCGGCGGGCAATTGTATGAGCTAGGTGAGCTAATGACTTTTATTGTTTTTGTGTACAGTGCAACCTCCGAAGTCATCAATTTTTGAATAAAGCCATGTTCAAATCACAGTGATATCATATTCAGGAAGATTCAGATTTTATTATTGTGACAATTAGTTAATTAGTAGTCAGTCCCTTGGGGGCGCTATTGAGCAGGATTTTCTTTTACTTTTTTTTCTAAGATTTGTAATTTTTTTAATCGAACAATTGCCTTGAAATGTAGAGGTTCCACTTCTGACTTCACATTTCCCAAAAATAACGTTTTTTTCTCATTCAGATGGCAGGAAACCTTTCCCTATTTGTCACGGAAAAACATCGGGGGATACTCTTCTCGAGGTAAGGAGACATTAAAAACGGTGATGTCAAAACTGAAAGAAAATTGTTGAAAACAGAACTTTTTTTTTTTTTTTTTCAACAAATGCAGGATGCCGTGGAGGTTTGTAAGATCTTCATGGCTCGTGACCCACAGGAGGTCCGTTTCACAATCATCGCCCTCTCCAAAGATTAGTACTGAGGTGTGCCGTGAGCGGAGAAAACACTTCACTGCCAAACATTCTCAAGTGCTGACTTTATCTGCATCATAGCACTGATTTGGAGCAAGCTAACAAAACATTTTTCAATTGAAACAAATGATTTCCACTAATTACTTGTACGAGTTGGATGAGATTCTTCATGAATCGGAGATGCGCTAGCTTGATATTGCACTAAAAATGTTTACATAGCATGTTTGGCTTTCGGCAAAGGAGAGAAATTGAGCGCACTTTTCACGCCATGGCAGCAAGGAATTGGTTTGTTGTCATTCATAGACAAATGACAGTGTTGCGAAGCGCTTACTAATTAAAGCATGTCTCCACTTTCTCCTCCTCCTGTGTGTCAGGCCAAGTCAAGACTGTATGTCCTTGTGAACGGTGCCTACATTTTTTGTAATAATTAAAAAAAAAAACTAAATTAAACGCTGAATGTGACATCTCATTGTGTTGACATATGTGAGATGTTGAGCAACAAGTATTCCTTGTGACGTCGAAGCGAAATCAGCTAAAGCTTAATTGGCTTACAGTGATAATTACATTCATGAAGAGCTTTCATAGACTGGCGATCACTCAGTTTTTAAATGCTATGTCTGCTATACAGTCGTTATAATACATACTTAACATAAAAATACATGTAAAAAAAGGACACTTTTCAGAGAAGTAAATTTTTTTTTATTTGTTGGGACCGTTTGGGAAATGTCTCTTTTTTTCAGGTTGCTTCAGTGGCACTTTTCCGGCCTGGGGGGTATGAGCGACCTCACAAACCCTCATTGTAGTCTTAATAGCTGGACCCAAAAATTACTGTAAAGACAACTCTTTCGAGTGTCTATTTTCAGGATTTTTTTTCAGGTCATCAAATCTCATATTTTCAGGTCACTTGAACAGTACCTTTCTGGTCAGGGAGGCGAGGGAAACCTACCACACTCTCATCAGGGGTCCCGACAGGACCCACAAATGGCAGTAAAGGCCACTATTCCAAGGGTTCCATTTAAAAAGAAATGAAAAAAAAATTACTAAAATATTTAAAAATAAATAGAAAATCAGGAATCATATTGTCCAGTGAAAAGAATGCATTTCCATAAAATTTTTAGGGGGGGTTCTCGAGGTACTCCGGTTTCCTCCCACATTCCAAAAACATGCTAGGTTAATTGGAGACTCCAAATTGTCCATAGGTATGAATGTGAGTGTGAATGGTTGTTTGTCTGTATGTGCCCTGTGATTGGCTGGCGATCAGTCCTGGAGACAGCTGGGATAGGCTCCAGCATGCCCGCGTCTCTCGTGAGTATAAGCGGTATAGAAAGTGGATTGATAGTTATGGTCACATTTTCTTCAAAAACAATATATTTATCTATTGTCTATTGATAAGCTTGTTTTTCCAGAAATTTTATTTCTTATCAAAAAAAAAAAACCCAAAAGGTTTTTCTGGTAAATAGACAAAACAAATGTGGAGATACAGGTTTGAAGCCAGATAAATACACTTTAATTTTTTTGTTTTTCAGCAAAAACTCAATGCATTATTACACTAATATGTTCAGTGAAAGGCATGCATTTCCATAAAAATTGCTATTTGTTTTCAGTCCCCTTTTTCACACAGGAAAATACACAAAATTTGAAGATACAGTACATGCTTTTTCATTGGACAGCGACAACAACGATACTGCTTTTGAATAGATTATCCACCACATATGGTTTAATATACGTATCATTTGATTACTTTACAACACACGCAGTTCACCTTAACGGCCGCTAAGTGTCGCTGCAGGGACAACTGTCGTTGAACGGAAAGTTCAAATCTCTCCAGGGGATCTTTTTTTTTTTATGCAGACATAAAAGGTGAAAAGCTGCACACGCCGATCCACACACGTTTGGAAGCGGACGAAAAGAAAACGTACACCAACTAATGGGATCAGCATGAAAAGATAACCGAACAATAAGTCAACAGGTGTGTCGGAGGCTCGGCCAGGTAAGTGTGATGCGATGCAAAGGAATGCTTGACAGTTACACCTTGCAGTCATTGTGTGCGTGAGCAACACAACAATAAAGTGGAGTTTACTTTTTGTTTTTCTTCGCTCAAGAAGATCAGCAGAGATCACCTGGTCCACTTGGAGAATTCCGACCATGGTTTTGAGGACTTAGGAGGAGGAAGAAACGTAGTGGACTCGTTGGACTCACATTCACTAAAAGAAGAAGAAGAAGAAGAAAAGGACATATACTGTGTATATATATAAAAGAAACAAGTTTTGGTGTGATGGAGTGGAGAGAACAGTCCACGGTGACCCACCAGGACGCGTACTTGGAGGCTCAGCGGTGGATAGAAGTGAGTAGACTTTCACATCTTTCTGTATTTGTTGAACTCATCCAATTTAAACGCGTCTCTCTTTAGAAAATTTCAATATTGTGCGTTTTTGTGAATTTAGTCATTACATTATCTATACAGCACAACAGTCAAGGCACTTTTTGCACATTAGTTTTCAAAATATGTATACACATACATATATAAACATCCACATATGTCTGTATATTGTATAAATTAACATTAAATATGTAAATATTATAATAATGGGATATAAAAAAAAGTAATTGGTTCACTTTCACTGTGCACAGAACACACAAAAGGCATCAAATACAGTGGAAATGTCCTTGGGCAAGATACTGCGTCATCTGTATGTAAATGTGCTAACATTTGAGTGCCTTGGAGGTGAGAAGTTGCTGGTTGTAAGACCATTTACCATTCTCCTAAATCAACATAAACCTTACTGGGTGATTGAGTCTGGTCTTCAAGCCGATAATAGCATAAGTGAATTTGCCTGAAGTAGGACTAAACAACAATAAATGGAATATTTGAACCTGTTTGAGCTGCACGGTGGATGAGTGGTTAACGCGCAGACCTCACAGCAAGGAGACCCGAGTTCAATCCCACTCTCGGCCAGTGGAGTTTGCATGTTCTCCCCGTGCACGTGTGGGTTTTCTCCGGTTTCCTCCCACATTCCAAAAACATGCTAGGTTAATTGGCCGCTCCAAATGTGAGTGTGAATGGTTGTTTGTCTATATGTGCCCTGTGATTGGCTGGCGACCAGTCCAGTGTGTACCCCGCCTCTCGCCCAAAGACAGGTGGGATAGGCTCCAGCACCCCCTGAGAATAAGCGGTAGAAAATGAATGAATGAATCTGTTTGAGGTTCTAAATACAGTTTTTACCTTTACCAGTTACATGTCACTTGTTGACACTGGGCACACCAAAGTAGGTTAGATTGCAAGGTTTATGTAAAGTACTTAATGTTTGGTTCCAATCATGCAATTATTCATAGTGGCGTTGTCATAGTTTACAGTCTGATTGGCTTCTGGCTGCCCTCTTCACAAGAAATCACATTTTGATCTTGTGGCACTCCTACTATTTATAGTATCTGGGTTTGACGAAGCACAGCTGGTTGCTGATTGGCTCAGTAACATTGGCGGATACACAACTTCTAATGTACAAAATAAACACTCACTAACATTAGCTTACCCTGTTGCTGCAGTATTATACTCCGCAGTTTCTACTATTCGAACTAACTCTGCCCTCAGTCTCATTAGGACTGATGCGTTCAGTCCAGTGGGTGAAGAGATGCTTCCTCATCACCCGTATTCTTCTGCACAGCTTGTTACTAAACAAATATTGTTCCAATTTCCTGAGGGGCGGTGGGATCTGAATGCTTTCATTGTGACATCAGTGTCGCATACACTGGCCCATTGTAGCCACCCTGCTTGTCCACTAAGGCTTAGGGCACCAAGATTCCGTAAGGACCAGCTCAGACAGGTAGAGGCCACAAAGCCTGTAGGCTTTTGGTTTTAATGTTAAGGTTCCCTCCCATCAGAGAGAGCCTTTTGGGTCCGCTGGCTGCTGAATGATTAACTGCGCTGGGCTTCACAGGACTTGAAACAGAGGTTGGAGTGTTAAAGACATGCTGCTGTTGTTGGTAGTGATGGTGGCGGTGTTAAAAAGTCATTCTGAACGCTCTGCAGCTTGTCACATGGACACATTCCTGCATTAGCGGCCATGAGCCCCCTGGAGCTGCATCCTGACTGGTGTATTATGTAAAGTGGGAGTGTCAGGAATGAGTGTTTAAGGGAATTTTTTATACAATAGGCAGGCTGTAAATTTGTTTGGTTTAACAAGAAGATACTGATATTTGGGTTGGTCACCTGTCCAGACACAGTCTCAAGTTCTTGTTTTTTAATGCATAAGATTAGACACATGCAATCCATAAAATATGTAAATGTCACAAAAAAGTGGGCTAATAAATTGACACACAAAGACTGCTGATTTCAGAAAATAACAGATGAAATGATACAGCACTCTACAAGAAGCAATGAAGTCTGGAAAATTAAATAATTTTTAAAAAAAAATCAAAAATTGTTAACTATAATGATGAAAATGGTAATATTAATGATGATTATAATAATGGTAATAATGATAAAGATTATAAAAATAATGATAATGATAATAATAATAATATTACAATGATAATAATAACAGGGGAAAACAAGACAGTGGCATGAACATGATTATATCTTGCAAAACGGGGTAGGCATTTATAAGCTTTTGCTTCAGCCTACTCTTTTTGGGCTTGGGATCAGATAGTTGAATACCAATGTAAATAATGGAAAGTTATATTTTGATTGATATGCGTATTTGCCCAAATAAAGGAAAAAAAAATGATGTCATATGCATGCCAGGCCACTAGTTGGCGCTGTCATTTAACAAAGAACAACTGAAACTGCTTATATAGCATTCTTATTGTTGTGTACCTGTTGAAATACCGAATAGACCACAAGATTTGTTAATCCTTTAATAGATTCAACAATCAAATTCAACTTTAGTTATAAGGCAGGCTCAGCAGCAACAAAGAATTACTGTAATTTATTTTTCCCATGTTTATGTGGTCGCTTGTTGCTGGTTGGAATTCATCCGAATCCAATAAAAAAATGTCAGTTCAGCTCTGCTGTTTCACTGGAAACTTGGAGCAATATTCTTCTTCTTCTCTTTGGGCTTTTCCCTTCAGGGTTCGCCACAGCAAATCAATCTTCTCCATCCAACCCTGTCTTCCAAATCTGACTCTCTCACATCAACTACCCTCATGTCCTCCTTCACTACATCCATCTTTGGTTTTCCTCTACCTGGCAGCATCCTTCTACCAATATATTCACTATCTCTCCTCTGCACATGTCCGAACCATCTCAGTCTGGCCTCTCTGACTTTATCTCTAAGGTCTCTAACATGTAATATCCCTCTGATGTATTCATTCCTGATCCTATCCATCTTGGTCACTCCCAATGAGAACCTCAGCATCCTCATCTTTGCTACCTCCAGTTTTCTAAATTGTGAATCCTGAAATGCAAAATCCCCACAGTGTCACAATCTTCTGTCACGTCTTTGTGGTCATCACCAGTAACAATTTTTGTCTCTGTACTGTAAAGTTGCTGACCAGAATACTAACATTATTTCCCTGAATAGGTTTTAGGTAACCGCTAAGATGATTGAAGGTTGAACAAGTGAAAGGTATAATCTAGTCTGAGGTTTGATGTGACTGCCCCTTGTGTTTATATGTGTGGATGCTAAGAAAGGTTCACTTTGTCTGGCTGGCATCCAGTGGAACAAAGCGGCCCAATCAAAGGTAACATAATACTCTGGTCTTTTACTTGAAGAATGAACTTGCTTTTGTGATACCTGATAGCAAATCCAAGTGACTGTTGGCTCCTGTGTTGGGTTCCTATAGGAAATCATGGAAATAGTCTGTTCCAGTGTCAAATGTGGCATAATTGTAATGGATATGATTTAGCTTATATTAGTTAAGCTTGTTGTTGTGTTGCATTATTACTGTTAAGTTACAGCTTTCCGGGGCGGCACGGCGGTCTAGTGGTTAGCGCACAGACCTCACAGCTAGGAGGACCAGGGTTCAATTCCACCCTCAGCCATCTCTGTGTGGAGTTTGCATGTTCTCCTCGTGCATGCGTGGGTTTTTCTCCGGGTACTCCGGTTTCCTCCCACATTCCAAAAACATGCTAGGTTAATTGGCGACTCCAAATTGTCCATAGGTATGAATGTGAGTGTGAATGGTTGTTTGTCTATATGTGCCCTGTGATTGGCTGGCGACCAGTCCAGGGTGTACCCCGCCTCTTGCCCAAAAACAGCTGGGATAGGCTCCAGCACCCCCACGACCCTCGTGAGGATAAGCGGTAGAAAATGAATGAATGAATGAAGTTACAGCTTTCCGAGATATGTTGATATATGTCGTAATCTCAGTATATTTGCATATATTGGCAGATTATAGTCATTAAAAGGCAGAAATAACATTCCTTTCACCTGCAAATGCATTGTGGTAGTGGGAATCATCTCAAGCAGTCAATGTGCACTGTTGGCTAGAACACACTGGGGATCAGTAAAAGTATGTTTTCTGTCATTCGAGCGAAGCAGCCCCTTTAGTGTTGTCCACCAAAAACAACCACCCCCCCGCCCCTTTTGGATCTGTTCTCCTGGCGCCTCTATGTGAAATGTGTAGCTTCCAACCAATTGCCTCGTTTGACCTGCGAAGCTGTATTGTTTTTTTTTTATACGCGCCAGTCATTAGCCTGCGTTCAGGATGTTGATGGGGAGCAATTTGCACGAGATGATGCTCGATGATGCTCGATGCAGCAGTGTCACGCCTTTTATTTTGGAGATAGGGCACTGAAATATTTGGATAATGTCCTAGTTGGACCCTGATGAACCATGACTCAGAAGAACAAAGGATTTTTGGGAACAATCAGTGGAAGGGAATGGGGGGGGGTGTTTATGCACCCACACAAACCTTGAATACTGATTCGCCTCAGCAGTCCGCATGAATAAACATTAGCTGTGGTCACGGACTCAGTTCCTGCCATTATTTGTGTTCAGCCAAGATAGCATTAGCGGCTCACTGCAGCTAGAATGGACAAGACAATGCCCAGTGTGGTGGATAAGATAGTGACATCTAGTGGAAAGACAAATTAAATTGTATTGATCACTTCAGACAAGGGTTCAATTCCCACCCTCGGGCATCTCTGTGTGGAGTTTGCATGTTCTCCCCGTGCATGCGTGGGTTTTCTCCGGGTACTCCGGTTTCCTCCCACATTCCAAAAACATGCTAGGTTAATTGGTGACTCCAAATTGTCCATAGGTATGAATGTGAGTGTGAATGGTTGTTTGTCTATATGTGTCCTGTGATTGGCTGGCGACCAGTCCAGGGTGTACCCCGCCTCTCGCCCGAAGACAGCTGGGATAGGCTCCAGCACCCTCGCGACCCTTGTGAGGAAAAAGCGGTAGAAAATGAATGAATGAATGTTTACTTCAGGTGGAGTAGAATAATTGAAAAGAATTTTGACAAATTTTATCAGAGCGCAGGCAACAAATGAGGCAATCGTGGAGTACTGTATAGTAGATGAGGCACAAGAGGGTAAGCTAACTGTAGCGCGTGTCCTCCAATCTTATCCAAGAGGAGGTTGAGGGCAGCGAGAACTGGAGTTCTGCAGCAAAGTGGAGACTATAGAGTAGGAAATTGCAGCAAGGTAGGATAATGTTAGCGTGTTGCTTCAAATGGAGCACCAGTACTTGATATAGTACTTGCCAATGGAAATGCAATGTTAGCTTAGCAAGTTAGCTTAGGCTACCATGCTATAGAAAAGCGACATTATTGTTAGCTATGTGAGTTCACAATACTTTCTGCTACCTGAAGAGCTCCTGCAAAGCCCATCTTTATCTTGAAATGGGTATGCGGCTGTGGAAAGCTGTCACGAGACTCATTCAGCGGTACATTCTTGAGGGGAGTTGGCGGTGTCGGCCGGTTTTGCACCAAGGATTTCAAAGCCTCTGCTCCTGCTTTTAATTCTCAACTGTTTAATCCGAGCAGCGCGGCGATGCTGCAGTCGAGTGTTGTCACACAAGGAGCCAAATCAGATTGGATGCTAAACGGCTCTAATGATGACAATTAGAGAGCACAATAGTGGCGATTGGCTGAGTCATGCCCTCCTCTGTAGCCTAGTAACCCCTTCACTACACTTCATTAGGCAATGCCAGTAAGGCTGTGACATTGCATGGAAAAAAAATTGTAATGGTAATGGTTTTATTTCATTTGAACATGCATCAGATTACAATTGAGTGCATCACATAATCAGTTCACGGTTCAAAAGGAGTAGGAAGAAGCCTCCATCTGGTACATTTGTTCACTTCCTGCTTTCCTAATATAGTTTAAGGTTTTAATTTTGAATTTTTATTTTATTTTATTTTACTTCACGGTTCAAAAGGAGTAGGAAGAAGCAAAGCTTGTTAAATCCAACCCTCCATCTGGTACATTTGTTCACTTCCTGCTTTCCTAATTTAATTATTTTATTTTATTTTATTTTATTTTATTTTATTTTATTTTATTTTATTTTATTTTATTTTATTTTATTTTATTTTATTTTATTTTATTTTATTTTATTTTATTTTATTTTATTTTATTATTTAGTACAGGAAAATAAAGTTGTACTATTGTATAATGTATAGGATTTTTGGGGGGATATATCATCTATATGATATGTAAATACAGTAATAATTTAAATAAATAAATATTTATTAATTTTTTTTGCAATACTCCAACAGTATTACAGTTTGGCCATGTAAATAAGGGCATTTTTGTTCTTAGAATTAATGATTAAATTAATTAACTAATTTAATTAATTAATGCTGAAAAAGTTTATACTTGTAATATTATGACTTTACTCCTAATTAATTAAATTTAATTAATGATGAAAAATGATGAAAATATTTATAATATTATTATTATATAATATTCTGACTTTACTCCTGTAAAAAATATTTTATTCTCGTTAAATAATTTTTTGGGTGATAATTATTATTTGTTGTTGTCTTTTGAGAAGCCCATCCTGTCCCTGCTCCAAGTCAACAACAGAGGGCAGGTTTTCCTTTGCCTACACAGGCACGCCCACTCACACACACTGGCAGTTTTGATTGCTGCGTTTATCTTTGTATTTTGTGCGTGTTTTGTGTCTTCACTCTTTGCTTATGTCAAAATGATGCAAAGTGAGTATTGGTCAGGAACGTTTTATCACTCCCCATTCCCATCAGTAGCCTACCTATGAATGATGCTTATCTGAAGTGGACTCAGGTTACAGTAGGTGTGTTCGGAGGTGTAGCAGCACCACTTTTTGGTGCTTATTTTACCTTCCTTTGAGACACAAAAGCCATATATAGTACACCAAGCCAACCCATGTGGCCTGGACAACTTGTTCAACTCGTTTGAAATGTTTGTTTGTAAATTTGTTAACGCCACCTGCCCTACCTTCATAAATGCAAAGTAAACTCCTGTCCATCCTCCAAAAACCTCAACTTTTTCTTTTAATAGTTCATCTCTTGGACTTCCTGTCATGTCATAAAAAAATAAACCCGTCCCACAGTGGCTGTTATATGAAGTCGTCCTAAAATATGATGACAATGGCAACCACACTGTCGTCCTTCCTCAGCCAAGCAGTGTCAGTTTACTGCCTTATTTGCTTTGCTTTGGAGAATGGAGTGGAACCCAGGAATGTTGAAACATTCACGTTTGTGAAAAAAAAAAGTGACAAAAATCATAGTACTATGTTTCATGTGGGAACTTAGCCCGTAGGTACACATTGAGCCAAAATACACGTACAGTTCACAACACCGGCATGTTTTTTATTTAACAACATACAGTAAAGTCTCGTTATATCGATATTCTCAGGAGTCGGAAAAAATACCGATATAACCGGACTATCCATATATCCGATCCTGCGCCGAACTGCATTAAAAGTGGGCAATAATGCGCTCGACATTGTTCTATAGTATAGAACAATGTAGAGCAGCTTAAATCAATCTTTGCTTAAGGATTTCAATACCAAAAAAGAACACGGCGAAAGTGTGAAAAATAAAGTTGACTGGAAGCAGTCGTTCGCCGTGTTCTTTTTTGGTATTGAAATCCTTAAGCAAAGATTGATTTAAGCTGCTTTTGTATCGATATAAGCAGACCAAATTGGCTGGCAGGAGATGAAAAGGGCATCGTAGTAACCGGATTATCATAATAACCGGATATCGTACTAACGGAACTAATTATATCATAAAAGACTAGAAATTTGCCGGGAAATGAAAATAGTATCGTAATAAGTAGTAATTCGTTATAACCGATATCGATATAACGAGACTTTACTGTACTTTATTATTATTATTACTATTAGCATTATTATTATTGGTGGTAGTTTCAGTATAATGACAAATAAATGAATGAAGACATAATATTATGACTATGAGAATATTATGAGGTTAATTTTGTCATGGTATGAGAATAATCTCATAATATACAAGGAAAAAGTTAAGAATAATTGTAACTAAATAATGATGAATAAAATACAAATAAAGTTGTAGCACGAATAAGTTATTAAAGTATGATAAAATGTGTCATTTTATGATAATATAGTCATCCATCTATCTATTTTCTATGCCGGTTGTCCTCACTAGTGTCACAGGGGTGTGCTGGAGCCTATCCCAGCTGACTTTTGAGCAGGAGGCAGAGTCAATGCATATAAACAAACAACCACTAACACTAAAATTCATAATGGTAGAGAGATAATATAATAACACTAGAAAAAAATGCTTTAACATGAATGAAATAGCAATATATAGAGAAAAAAAACTGTAATATTCCATGAACAAAATTGCACTGTTATTTATGAGTCGTAAAAGTGAGATAAAATTGGTCACTGTATGAGAATGTCACGATAGTACAACAAAAAGGCTGTATTTTGCAAATAAAGGCAAAGTATTAAAGAGAAGTTGATTAAATTAAAATGTTTATTTTTATGAGAAAAAAAGGTCATACTACAAGAACAGTTATGTGAATAAAATTGCAATATTATAAGAAACACATGTTACATGAATAAAATAAAATATGTACTGTTAAACTATTCGGGCTGCAACTAACAATAATAAAAATAAAAATAAAAATAAAAATAAAAATAAAAATAAAAATAAAAATAAAAATAAAAATAAAAATAAAAATAAAAATAAAAATAAAAATAAAAATAAAATATAAGCATATATTATTTCAATTATTCGATGAATTAGATAAGAAAAAAAAATAATTTCCCTTTTTAGCAGCACTCCCTTTTAAGACTAATTTAATGTAAATGTCATAATAATGCAATAAAAAAAGTTGTCATGTAACATGAAAGCAATCGTCCCTCCTTTATCATAGTTACTTAGGTCCAGACCTGACTGCGTTAAGTGAATATCTGCAAAGCAGGATGCAATATTAACGAATTAAGAATATTTATAGTTATATATATATATATATATATATAGAGTGTAGCGTTGTACGGTGACTTCAGATTGAGGTCGGCGAAGGCGTCGCCAAGCTTGCCTCTGCGACTGCATGACCTGCAACAGCTGAGAGGCCAGCGTCCGGGCCAGCTTGATCACATTATGGTACTTCCTCTTGTTCTCCCGGAGGACTTACATCTGGACCTTCATCTCCAGGTCTACGATTTTTGAGCCTGGTGCATTTATGTGTGTTGATGCTCCACTTTCTAAGATGGTCCAGATTCTAAAAACCTATACAGCTAAATAGGTAGTTAGGGGGGTAGTCGTTCTTGATGGACTTGAGGAAAAGATGCCCCACTGCTGCTTGTTCCACGGCATGCCATCCTCCATGTTGTGTTGCGTAATCATGGAAAATCGATGACGCACACTACCTGCATCCACCATTCCAGATGCTTGCATTAGCTTGGGAAGAACTGGCTCTGTTTTACTTGTACCGAAATCACCCTGAGGAGCACCTGAACGCTCCTCCAAAGAGGAAATACCTCTCACTTCCTCTCCCACTGTTCTCCACATCCTACCTTTCTTCTCCAAGTCCCTCCTCTTCTCACTCATGTTTTTTTTCTCTCCAGGCGGTAACCAAGAAAACATTTAAGGGCAAAGACTTCCGATCAGCTCTGGAGAATGGAGTTCTGTTGTGTGAGTAAGTACGCTGTTTTTACTCCCATCACCTCGTTTCTTATTCACGCTCCTCTTATGGGGTCTGCTCTGTGGTGTCAAGTGTGACTGATGTTTCCCAGGCGGACCCCCTGCTGCTTCCCCTGTTGTTTCGCTTCCCATCAAGAGAGCGTCTGCTTCCAGGCGGCACCACTGTGGCTTCATTTATTCTTTACGACTCAGGAAGAGGATCTTTGCTAGCTCATTGGCAGGAGAACCTACCAAACTGTCTGTCAGATCGAGGATCTTTTGACTAGAGTTTTCCGGGAACTTCTGCAAAAAAAACTATAGTCAAAAGATCAACCTTTCATATAGAACATTTGTGACCAGCGGTTTTGACATGTAGAACCAGAAAAGTACTCTCATCATGTGCACAAACGCTTGCCAAAGATCCTTTGAGAGCTCAAGACCTTTATCAAAGCTCTTTCATTTGTATTTGTATTTGCAGTGGCAGAGCGCTCGTGTTTTATCAGGACCTGCTGCAAAAATGCTAGCCAAAGATTCTCAACCTGCTGTTTATAAGATCCTACTGCAAAGACACTAGTCAAAGATCTAGAGATCCCTGACGAGTCCTGAAAAAACAGCTCTATATGTCAGGGGTGCTCTGCTACTGCTAAAGCTGTAGTCAAAGGTCATCTATGTCCCAGGTTCCCAAAGAGGGTTACGCCAGTTGTCATAGGGCAGCTATCAACAAATAGCGGACCTCGGTCTGGATCTGGAACTAATGATGGCTCATTACGGACCTGTGACCAATTCAAGTAAATGGGAAATATAACAACTGCTTGCGGGGTCATCGCAGTGGCAGTTTACTGGCGGAATTAATTTATTCATTCATTTTCTACCGCTTATCCTCATGAGGGTCATGGGGGTGCTGGAGCCTATCCCAGCTGTCTTCAGGCGAGAGGTGGGGTACACCCTGGACTGGTCGCCAGCCAATCACAGGGCACATATAGACAAACAACCATTCACACTCACATTCATACCTATGAACAATCAATCAGTCACCAATTAACCTAGCATGTTTTTGGAATGTGGGAAAACCCACGCATACATGGTGTGGAACCGAACTTCGGTCTCCTAGCTGTGTGGCCTGCGCGCTAACCACTTGTTACTTCACTCAAAATGATGAAACCGTTTGCTTACTTAGGGTTAGTGTTAGAATCAGAACCATCCATCCATCTATTTTCTATGCCGCTTAATCATCAAATGAAAATCATGACTTTGTAACAGTTAATGAAGAAAACCGAACATTCAAAAGTGAAAGGATGTACCAACATACTGGTTTGTTCTTCCAGAATCCAATACCGATCCACAGTGTCTCATGTGAACTGTTGAGCCCAGTATGAAAAATCTACGAGAGTCATAGCATATTAATTTACAGCACAGGAATATGCAAATGAGTGATTATTAAAGATTTTGTTGCCTGATTGATTGGAGCAAAAAAACAAAATGACTTTAGCTGACTGGAGAGTTGTGGAGTACTACTGCTGCAGAGATCGTACTTAAAAGTAAACAAAAAAGGTAAACTAAAAAAGTAACAAGAAAATTTTAAACTTTAAGAAAATATACTATTGCAGCTTTTCTGTTAAAAATATGCTTATTAAATGATTTATGATAAGCTAAGCTGTAATAATGATTTGAGATATAACACATTCTTCAAAGTCGCCATGAAAGATCTATATTTTCTCAGCTGAAGGATGGAGAGGAAAACGCCTTCGCCCAAAAAACAACTAAACGTCTGCTTGCATTGTGCTGTAGATTATCTCCAAAAGGCCAAAAAGGAAGACTTTTTAGTCTGACACACACACACACACACACACACACACACACGATTGTTTCCTGCCTGGCTTCCACTTTTTGTAATCTGATGGAATCACAACAGCTTTCTATTGTTTGCTTGCCCCATGACAAACCTCAACCTAAATTCCATTGGAATTCTTCACATGCACTCACAACAGTCAACATCAAAACAATGACACAACCTCATTTCGACCAAAAATTTGAAGAATATGTCTCAAAAGTCAAACAAAACTTTGCATGTCGGGGTACCAGTGATGGATGACGGTAACTCGAGAGGCCCAATATCGACTTTCTTACCGATATCGGTTGTCCAATGTGGTGCAATGAAAACATACTTCTTCACAAATTAAAAACTGTACAAAATATGACAAATCCTGCAATATGTAATACAAGTTATACAAAAAGTGTACGATTCTATCAGAGTTGTGATATTAGATTATGCCTTACTCCCCCATTGCATAACCCGCGCTTTGTTATGTTCCGCATGACAGCTTAGACTTGACTTTTGGTTTTACTTAGTTTCCACGTTAGTTTTGGTATTCTGTTTCCTATCCTGGGCTGTACGGTGGGTAGTGGTTAGCACACAGGCCTCACAGCTAGGAGACCCGAGTTCAATTCCACCCTTGGCCATCTCTGTGTGGAGTTAGCATGTTCCGGGTATTCCGCTTTCCTTCCACATTCCAAAAACATGCTAGGTTAATTGGCGACTCCAAATTGTCCATAGGTATGAATGTGAGTGTGAATGGTTGTTTGTCTATATGTGCCCTGTGATTGGCTGGCCACCAGTCGTGAGGATAAGCGGTAGAAAATGAAATGGAATTGCTTTGCCGTCACAGAAGAAATAAAAATAGCTCTCAATGGTATCGGAATAAAAAGCTAGCCTTAGAGTTACATAATAAACAAATTGTACAGGAAAAGGAGAATTATCAGTGTTGGAGTCGTGCCATGTTGGAGGGTTTGTTTACACCATGCTGCACTGCACATGTAGTGAAAACGAAGCCAGGTGGTCGCCATTAGACGACGCTGTAAACACACAGCGGGGACGTATTTGTGCAGCTTTTTGGTAATTCATCGTGGAAAAAAACAGATGAGACTCTCAAAGTGTTCTGGATCTAACCTGCTCTTTATATTCTGTGTGCTTTAGCCTGATCAACAAGATCAAGCCTGGTGTGGTGAAGAAGGTCAACAGACTGCCAACACCCATCGCCGGGCTGGTAAGTCTCCCTGTCTTTTTAGCCTTTACAAGAAAAGTTGTGATACTTTGTTGTAAGTCGGATCATCTCCTGATGACTTTGGGTGTGTAATACTCAATCTTGGCGATCAACTTAGTGGCTTGGCAGACGTTTTGGTGGTAGTCACTGCTAGCTTTGGGCATCGATTCCGGTTCTCCATTCCAATTCTTTACAGAAGTAGGGTCATAAAAATTTGCATGGTTTTAACAAGGGCGCTAACTAAAATTCTTGAATGAAATGTTTGAATGTCTCTATGATTTTTTTGAATGAGTGAATGAATGGTTAGCGCGCAGGCCTCACATCTCGGAGACCCGAGTTCAATTCCAAGTTTGCATGTTCTCCCCGTGCATGCGTGGGTTTTCTCCGGGTACTCCGGTTTCCTCCCACATTCCAAAAAAAAAACATGCTAGGTTAATTGGTGACTCCAAATTGTCCATAGGTATGAATGTGAGTGTGAATGGTTGTTTGTCTATATGTGCCCTGTGATTGGCTGGCGACCAGTCCAGGGTGTACCCCGCCTCTTGCCCGAAGACAGCTGGGATAGGCTCCAGCACCCCCGCAACCCTTGTGAGGAAAAAGCGGTAGAAAATGAATGAATGAATGGTGGGCTGCACAGTCGTCGAGTGGTTAGCGCGCAGGCCTCGCAGCTCAGATACCCGAGTTCAATTCCAAGTTTGCATGTTCTCCCCGTGCATGCGTGGGTTTTCTCCGGGTACTCCGGTTTCCTCCCACATTCCAAAAACATGCTAGGTTAATTGGTGACTCCAAATTGTCCATAGGTATGAATGTGAGTGTGAATGGTTGTTTGTCTATATGTGCCCCGTGATTGGCTGGCGACCAGTCCAGGGTGTAGCACGCCTCTCGGCCGAAGACAGCAATATTAGTAGTTATTAGTAGAATTAGTAGAAATAAAACAAAAACAAAAAAAAAACTAAAAAAAACGACACGTTCTATTTTTGAAAAGCTGTCGCAATCTCTCCATGGCTGAAATGATCCACACTTCTACTACTATTTCTTCGTGGGTGTCATACTGGCATTTTCTCTGGTTGTCAATCACCAAACATAGGAATTGGACTTAAAAAAAAAGGATTCCAGGAGAATCGGAATGTTTGTCTTGGTTCCCATCGATACTTGATGCCCAACCCTAGTTACTGCACACAGGGAAACAGAAGTATCTTCAACGTAGCTGTTTCAAAGTTCTCTCGTGGGAGTATTTGAGTCCAGCTGCTTAGTGGAATTATGGACACCCCACTCCGCCCCCTCCCGGGCCCCCGTCAATCATCTCGCCCCCGACTTCCCCAGTGGAGCTCAGCCTTACTGTGTAACAACAGACATGTTTGGCAAGCAGTAGCAACAAGCTCCATACAAGTCGTAAATATTCCAACGCCCCAGAGATGGTACGATTTGACTTTATGGACCGTTAAGGAAAAATATATAACCATACATCAGAAATCTTATTGTGATGTAGAAAAGTGGCTTTTGAATTAATAATTGCACTACCTCCACCATTTTGGTTATTGTTACATGAAATATTGCATTACCTTCTTCGTTGTGACTATTATGACCTGAACAATTGCACAATCTCGACTATGATAACGTGAACATTTGCATTACATGCACCGTTATGACTGTTATTGAATTAACAAAAAAATATTGGATTATTTTGACATCAGTTACAATACCCTATTATGACATCACTCGTATGACAACACTGTGACGATTGTGACTTGAACATTTGCATTACCTGCACTATTGGGATGTAAACTATTGTCACTGTTATGACATCAGTTGCATTGCCGTCACCATCGCAGCTATTATTACATCAATTGACAGCAGTTCTATCACCTCCACCATTTTGACTATTATGACTATTATGACCATTATGACTATTATGACATGAACAATTGCATTACCTGGACTATCCTGATTATTATAACATGATCAGGTCTGTTTGTCGTCTTTTTCTTGTAATACTGCTGCATAAACACCGGCTTATCAAAATGATCTGCTTTGGTATTTTCCAAAAATTCTGGTTACAAACCCTAAAAAATACAGAGCAATCATAAATTCTGTAACAAAAATATATATACAGTGAAAGCTCATAAGTATGGCCCATAGGTATCAGTTAGAACGCTAATTCCACGTTGCCGTCTAAACAAACAGAGAGAATAGCACCTAAGTCAAAGTGAAGACCCATTTTAACCTCTTATTTATTATACTATACATTTACTATATTATATATAAGACCAAATTCATGCATATAGTGCATATATTTTAATGACAGTGCACCAAAGTCTGATTGCCAGTGCCTGAAACTGCATTGCTTCTAATGGCCGGCAGGGGGAGCCCTGCAAAAGCAAGTGTGTCCAAATATAATTTCACACATTAAAGCTTAAAAAACTAAAAATGATTTTTTGGAGGGCAAACACAGCTCCTTAAACTGTCTATTATAAAAAAAAAGCTTATGTATCATCACTGTTTGAAAGTTATTGTACTGCAGGCTGTCCAAGTCCAAGCAGGCTGCAATGTTAGCGGAACAAAAAACCTCCAGGAAGGAAAGGGGAACACCAAAAGAAAAAAAAAACTCTGGTTTTGCAGAAAATTTAGCAACATTGGCTGCAGACCCTGAATTCTTTTGGTTTTCATTTTGGGAACGTTTCCCAAGTCAGCACATGTCTCTGCCTGTTGTTGTTATAAAGACTCAGAGCTGTGTGCTTGGGTCTTGGTACCACCATAATGATGATGATGATGATGATCTTGCTTTTACCATCCAGCTAGTGATTGGAGCCCCAGATGAATATGCATCTTGTCTCAAGTGATAAGTGAACGTCAAAGGTTCCAAGTGCATGTATGAACAAGAAACTGAACCCTCAGTTGGTGCTGATGCTGCGTCATCAACGTGTAAATGAGCTGTTTGCTTTTCCTTCCTTGGCAACCCATACCACTGTGATTCATCATTGTGTCCACAGGTGAATGATGCAATGTTGCAAATAGAAATTGGAATTCCAGTGTCAAAAACCACCATAATTACACCACCATAATTACATTTATATAATATATGTTCCTATTTATTTATTTCTATACGCTGTATAATTGATATGATTATACCATGTATGGCTGGCAAAACCAGTAACCATTCATTAATTCATTCATTTTCTACCGCTTATCCTCACAAGGGGAGTGTGAATGGTTGTTTGTCTATATGTGCCCTGTGATTGGCTGGCGACCAGTCCAGGGTGTACCCCGCCTCTCGCCTGAAGACAGCTGGGATAGGCTCCAGCACCCCCGCGACCCTCGTGAGGAAAAAACGGTAGAAAATGAATGAATGAACATTAAATACGGCTGCACGAGTGGTTAGCATGCAGGACTCACAGCTAGAAGACCTGAGTTCGATTCCACCCTCGGCCATCTTGGAATTTGCATGTTCTCCCTGTGCATGCGTGGGTTTTCTGCGGGTACTCCGGTTTCCTCCCACATTCCAAAAACATGCTAGGTTAATTGGCGACTCCAAATTGTCCATAGGTATGAATGTGAGTGTGAATGGTTGTTTGTCTATATGTGCCCTGTGATTGGCTGGCGATAAGCAGTAGAAAATGAATGAATGAATGAACATTAAATAGACTGTCAATAATGCTATGTATATCAACCATCATTTTAGTCATTACTTATGTAACCATGGGAACAATGATAGCCATATGACCACATGTCGTTTTCCTTCAAGAATATTTAGTGCACTATGTGAGTGATGCAGGCTGACATTCTAACTTTCCGAGCTCGAGGTCGTTGGAGGGTAATTGCAATGTGTGCCCGTCTTAGACCAAAAAGAGAAACAGTTGACCACAATGTGACCAGCGGCTTGTAACGGATCCGACCAACATCTTTCTAAACTTTCTGCAAGAATGGAAGGCGAGAAGTATGCATGGAAAAGGATTAGAGGCTGTCGGATAGGAACACGGCATATTTAGACGGATTACGAGCCTGGCACAAGTCAGAGTTTCTAAGGCGGCGTTATCTCGCTTTTGTGATGAGAATGACGGATAATGTCAAAGAATCTACAGTAATTCAGTTCTTTTTGCTTTTCAGTCACTTTCATCATGGTTCAAAGGTCACTGACAGTCATTTTACAGTGAATATTTTCTAAGAATATCTGACACAGGATGCTTGAGGTAGCCGGGGGTCAAAGGTTATAATGATAAACAGACTGACCGGTCACTAATAATGAGTGATTGCTCAAGGGGGCAACACAAGTTGTTTTCAATGTTCAAGGTAGAAAGAAAGAAATACTTTTATACCCGCTAAGCTAACTCAGTTATGTTTTATATAATAATAATATATCAGAATATACTGTACAGCATGGTTTATCAGTTTTTGGTACTGTATATCATTCATTTTTGAACTATCCATCCATTCATTTCCTATATGGCTTATCCTCACAAGGGTCATTGCTGGAGCCTATCCTAGCTGTCTCCGGGTGAGAGGTGGGGTACACCCTGGACTGGTCGCCAGCCAATCACAGGGCACATATAGACAAACAACCATTCACACTCACATTCATACCTATGGACAATTTAGAGTCACCAATTAACCTAGCATGTTTTTGGAATGTGGGAAAAAACCGGAGTACCCGGAGAAAACCCAGCATGCACAGGGAGAACATGCAAACTCCACACAGAGATGCCCAAGCGAGGCCTTGATATACATATATATGTATATTATTTGTATATATATATATATTACTTCAATGAAAAAAATAATTACTTAAGTGGATTTTCAAACAAATGTAATATTATAGTGAAAATGCCTACAAATAAAGGCCACCCAACTATTAGAAACCTTACCCTTTTTTACATATTGCAGCATTTTACATTGATAATCCTATTTTTGCATGTTATATGACTTTATCTATGCTTGGAATCAAAGCGCCGACATTCTTTGCACACTTTTTTTCATGAGCTTGGTGCTCTGTCAGGCAACATTCTGGAGGTGAGATGAGGAAAGGCGAGGTTGGAAACTTAATTAGATTGTGCGTGCAAGCTATGTATGGGGGGGGGGGGTTGACTATTCCATACCATTTGAAAACGTTGTTCCTTTTAATGGTACATATTAATGATGGACTGGCGTTATTACAAAGAGAAAATGGCTTAGTAAGCCACAGAAGAGAAAATGTTGGGGATTTAAATATAGAACAAACCCAGCAATTAGACCAGACCATCATGATGTCATGCAGCCTTGCGTTTTGCACAGATTGAATGTAGATGCACATGGAACATCCCTCCACTCTCACATGGCAAGAGTTTCTGTCCCCCTCACGTCTCCTAGCAACCGAGCTTCAAAATAAGACCAAGCCCCTGCCACAGGTGTTGTGCTATCAAAAACTTGTCACACTCTAGCCCCGCCCACTGGTAGCATAGCTGCTGTCAGTCACACACCCACACAACTGCATGTGTGTGTGTTTGTTATGCACTTCTATTTACACACACACACACACACACACACACATGCTCCTCCCTGCCTGCCTGTGATATGAACTTTGGAAGCAATGAGTTGCAAGCTGCGTCCTTGCCAGCGAATTCTTGAGTGATTACTTTTTTTTGTGTGCTCTTTCTTGTCTTCTTCGTTCAGGACAACATTAATGTCTTCCTCAAAGCTTGCTTCAAGCTCGGACTAAAGGAGGCCCAGCTCTTTCACCCAGGAGACCTCCAGGACTTGTCGTCAAGAGTTACAGTCAAGTAAGTGTAGTCTCCTGCTCGATGCCGTTTTGATGCTTTTTAGAGTTTTTTTTATGAATGAAGCTGAGCTTTGAAATGGCGTTGAATGTCGTTACACACCAGTCGGGTTGAGCACATGTGCATGTTGGACTTCATTACCTAAGTCTAGGAGGATTTCAAAGTCCTTCTACTTCAGCAATTTACACTATTTTGGGGTAGGGCATATGCACGGCAACAAAGCATACATTTCCATTATTTTTATATAGATACAATATAAATTGTAACAGCAAAATCTGGACAACACCTTAATTAAATAATGAAAACAATGAAGCGTATATAATAAGTACAGGAGTACAACTAACAAACATTGTATAATTTGTATATAAATACACAGTGCATTGTAGATAAAGCTAACATCCAAACTAACATTTTTACCCTTGCTTGATTAAAAAAAAATATTGCATAATTTTCAATGGACATGCAACATAATTCATCATTTAATATTTTTTGAAGCAGCATTACACACTAACTACTGACTCCCTGTAAATGTTTGTACAGGGCAAGAGAGACCATTAAATACATTTTTTGGCAAATTATTTGATAAATAACATGTATTGTACAGTAATTCCTTGTTTATCTCAATGAATTGGTTCCAACCATGATAAATACTTAGTAGTATTTCTGCAAGATAGGGTTTCCTTATTTACAATGGAATATTTATAATTGGGATATTTTAGTAGTTATATCATAGAAAACCACTTTACCATGTGGTATGTTTTTTTTATTTTTAACATGATTAGAATTGGTGGCGGACAGGAAGTGATGTCAGGGTTCAGAGTTGAGTTTTAGCTTGTCATGGGTTATGACCACAATAATACAACATGTTGGTATTATTATTATTATTATTATGCCCGTTGTGAGATAATTCCAACCTGCAATAAAGGCCTCTTGTTCTGGTGATCAATTGGTCTCACTGAACAATTACTGACACTGAGTGACCAAGGCAGAATATAAATTGTCTTTTTAATGGATTAATAATTAATTTGCAGCCATTTTTAGTCTTGAAAATGCTTAATTTAGGCAAAAAATATGACAAAGTTGTTGAAATATGCCTATTGTTTTTTTTTTACCAGCGATAAACAATTTCACCAGAAAAGAGCATGATTTATGAATGAATGTCAATATGGCCAGGGTCTACTGTATTACAGAAAAATAATACTGAACCGGCTTAACACAGGAAGCCCTTTGAACAAGACATTTGTTAACATTGTAATAACGTGTGACTCTAAATGACAGCATTCAGCCATACACAGGAGATTTGATTTAATCGAAGTTTCATGCATGCATGTGTTTCATGAAAGTACGAGCGTAGGTATTTTAATAAATGCGTTTGGCGTGAAACTGCAGTACTGTCAAGTCGGTGGTGACATTTCCACAGTGTTTATTTCCGTTTCTGTGTGTTTGTGCCACATCAGAGAGGGAGGCATGTTGATCAACCTGTTCGCGTTTCGCTCAGGTGTGCCCTCGGGGGGGGGGGGGTGGCAGGTGAAGCCTCAGTGTGAATGAAACGGAAAAGTGTCTTAACAGGCAGATTTTAACACACTCGTGCTATGCAATAGATGTTGCTATTGGATGTGTTCGTTTAGCAATGTTATGGTGATAACTATGCCCTGTGATTGGCTTGTGACCAGGCCAGGGTGGACCCAGAAGACAGCATATCTGTCACCCTAGTGAGGACAAGTGGTATCGAAAATGCATGGCAGGATAGCAATAACCTGAAGTCATTTGAGAGGGGGTGGGTGGTTGTTATATACATTTTTTTTGCATTTGTGTGAAAAAATTTCTTCTTAAAGATCCCAATAATGTGCACAAGGGGCTTGTTGTTTTTCATGATGATCTAACACAGTGGTGGGCAAACTATGGCCCGGGGGCCACATGCGGCCCACCAAATGTTTGAATCCGGCCCGCCAGTTGCTTTCTAACCATATCAACTTTTAACATACAATCTGGCAACATGACTTGCAATTCGGATGTCTTATTTTGTAAAAAAAAAAACACAAAAAAACTGTAAAATTAAATTACATAGTTTGACGTGGTCTGATTAAAGTGCTCTGCTGTTTAAAGTGACATGAAAACATACAGCTGATAGTATAACACTTTTACAGATAAAAATAGACAAATAATTCAAGGAAAATAAGCATAAAATAGTGTGTATGTGTGTAAAATATATGTTCTAGCCCCCAGACAATTTTGTTAACTCAATGCGGCCCCACGAGTCAAAATATTTACCCAACAGTGTGTCCCGAGAGCCTGTTTGTCAGCATCAAACGTGAAAAAAATGTATCATCTCCCTCACTTGCTTTACTTGTTTTGAGAGAAGAGGTGCTCAAATGTCCGCTTTCATGACATCACAAAAAAACAACCTTCCTTATGGGCATAATACAGCCTTTGACACACCCCTATAGGCAAATGAGCCCGCATTATGTACTGTATTTGTGGTGGACAGCTTTGTAAAATAAAACAGGCATTGACTTGCACAGCTCTTTAGCATTAAATTCATTATTATTATTATTATTATTATTTTTTGCATTAAATTTAGCATTAAATTCAAGCAGCCATACTAGAATTTGGACACTTCCAATACACTAGTGTATTGACATTTAAAAACAACATAATATAGAACCTTGTGAACTTGTGGCCTCACTGCGTCATTACAATGTTCATTCTGTCAAACATCTGTCACCACCGACCTCTATGCTGCAGGCACTTCTCAGCAATCTTCATTTTTTTTTTTCCTCCCATGATTCACCCTGGGCTGGATGAGCCCTGCCTGAGTGACACAGGCAGTGGTGTTGAAAGCACACAAAGATCAACTGTACGTACGCTAAACAAACAAATCTGCCATCTTATCACGACGCACCCTCCAAGCCAACAATGATGCCCTATGATACGGTGTTATCCGAGTGCGTCAAATGTGGACACTTTTCTTTATGGAGCTTTGGAATGAGTCATAAAATGATCCGTTGGTTATCTGCTTCCGTCTGTGTGGTTTCACTTCTTTGCATCGTTGTTGTCGTTTTATCGTATTTCATTGTGGAAACCTGGCAAAAAAAACGATTTTCCCCATTTGACATATTTAGTGGTTTATAGTGGATGAGTGGTTAGCATGTTGGCCACACAGTCAGGAGATCGGGAAGACCTAGGATCGAATCTCTGTTTCAGTGCTTCACCTTATCCCTGACATACAAAATAGACATGCTGTACACTATACTACTGTATCCTATACAGTATACAGCAGGGGTCTCAAACACGCGACCCGCGGGCCAAATGTGGCCCGCAGGACACTAGTCTGAGGCCCCCGCCTTGATATGAAAGTTTAATGTTAGTGCGGCCCGCGCAAGTTTGATATGGATGCTGTATGGTATCATGTACCCAGAAAAAATTATTACGTTTGATTAATGTTCATGTTAAAGGTTAAATAACTGTTAATAGTTATCCTCCCTATCCGTGTGGAAGTGGTAAGTTTTTGGCTATTTAAGTTTAAAGGAAATAACTTGAAGGCTACCGTTTAGGTCGCTAGCTCTCTAGTTTGCGAGTTAGCATGTGTCTCAAGACCCTGCAGTTGCGCAATATGTTGTAAATAAAAAGAGTTTTGTCATGTCTACAGGGCTCTAATAATGCTTTGTTCATTTTAATCTGAAAAAATAATTTGTTTACCCACCAACTATATGTGGTTTCTTAAGTTTTTATTATTTGCCGTTTTATTATTATTATTATATTTATTTATTACTGATTGATTGATTTTCTTTATTCTTGATTTGTTTATTTATTTTTCATTTTATTTTGTGTAGAAAATTTTTTAACATTTTTTTGTTTTTAATAAATGCGTTTTTTTGTTTTTTTTGTTCGGAAAACCTGATGCGGCCCAGTCTCACCCAGACCCGAGCTCCAGTGGCCCCCAAGTAAATTGAGTTTGAGACCCCTGGTATACAGCATCAGTGCTTATTTACAGAAAAAAACATGCATATTGTGTACGATGGGGAATTGTATAAATAAAGGCATAGCCTACTTTAAGATCACATGTTGTTTGTTCTGCAACTTGTTTGCCACCATGCACTATTCTATCTGAGAAGGGGGAGGGGGGGTCATGGGTGCCATCCCATCCTATTTTTAGGATGTCCGGAGTCAGTTTACCAAGCAGGATTGATTGGAATGGTATTGGAACTCTGAAGAGAAGCTTTTAATAGCGTCGTGAACACCCGTCTTCCCCTTCCAACTGCATATGGTGGTTAGGTCCCTTCCATTTACTCTATTTTTACTCTATTTTCATTTTTGGAATGATTTCAAAACTTTGCATGGCTTGCCAGTAGAGAGGTATTTATGACATGAGTAGAAAGAGAGAGAGGAACTAATGAAGCAGCGGTCATCATGAGGAGGACAGCCAATGGACAGTGATCACAGAGGCCGCCAATGTGAGAAAGTGGTCTCCATCAGCCGTCCTCGCCTCTGTCAATGTGTCAAACTACAGCCATTGTGACAGGCGCTATTCTAAGCCTCACTTTCCCTCTTACGCATGTTTATACAAGTCTTGTACTCACAAGTCCTTCTAAAGTATGCACAAATAAAATAGATACCACCTTAAATGATGAAGGTGAAACACTAGTTTATTGTTGTTCAGACTTTAAAACATTTGAAAATACAGTAAATAATAATAATTTTTTTTAAAAATCTGAATTTCATCCTTTATTTACAGAGTTCCAGATGTAGGCGGATGTCTCATTCACCGAAAATCTTGCAAAGTTTGTGAAAGCCCTGCGCGATTTAGCAGTCATCTTGCAAGGTTTATGGAAGCCTTGTGCCATTGAGCAAAACTCTGACAAGGTTTGCAGAGGCCCCGTTGCATTTAGCTAAATTCTTGCAAGATTTTCGGAAGCCCTGTGTCATTTAGTGAAAATCTTCCAAGATTTGCAGAAGCCCTGTGTCATTTGGTGAAAATCTTGCAAGATTTGAGAAAGCCGTGTGCGATTTAGATGAAATCTTGCAGGATTTGTGAAACCCTTGTGCAATTTAGTGGAAATCTTGCAAGATTCACAAAAAGCCATGTGCGATTTAGTGGGAATCTTGCAAAGTTTGCGGAAGCACCTTTCAATTTAGTGGACATTTTGAAAGATATGCCAAAGCCCTGCGTCATCTAGTGAAAATCTTGCAAGATTTGCGTAAGTCCTGTCTGATTTAGACAAAATCTTACCAAGTTTGCAGAAGCACCTTTCAATTTAGTGGACATTTTACAAGATACGCCGAAGCCCTGCGTCATCTAGTGAATATCTTGCAAATTTGTGAAAGTCCTGTCTGATTTAGACAAAATCTTACAAAGTTTGCAGAAGCACCCTTCAATTTAGTGGACATTTTACAAGATACGCCGAAGCCCTGCGTCATCTAGTGAAAATTTTGCAAGATTTGCGTAAGTCCTGTCTGATTTAGATATAATCTTGCAAGATTTGCAAAAGCACTGTGCAATTTAGTGGAAATCTTTGCAAGATTTATTGGTGTCCTGTGCCATTTAGCACAGAAAATTTTAGAAAATTTGCAGAAGCCCTCTCTGTAAGATAGTAAGTCTCACATGATTTAGTGGAATTTTTGAAAGATTTGAGGATGTTTGTTATGAGTTTGAGGAATTCTTCTGAGATTTAGCGGAAAGGTGAGGAGGTCTCACCATGCTGCGCAATTTAAGTTTTAAGAAAGCGTGAAGATATTGTGTGACTGGCAAAAATTGTCAGTGTCATGTGTGCCTTATGGTGCGGAAAATACGGTATTGTGTGATTTGTAGGAAATCCTGCATGGTGAAATTCTCAGCAGAATTATTGTGCGAGTTAGTCTCGTAGTTAGTCTTTGATGAAGATAAAAGCAAGAACTGCAGCCTAGCTGTAATCCCAAATATCCAGAGAAGAATTTCAGTGTTGCTGAACTGGTTTATTCGCCATCCAAATAGCTAACATTGCAACAATGTCACGCTTAAACAATCTTCACTTGCGTGTTGCCTACATTAAAACACGTTTTATTCAAAGTTGCACACTAAGCCTTGAAACATTGGTGTCACATATAAAGTATACCTGCGTTGGCCATAAAAGATTATCAGGCAGACGTGTGTGTGTGTGTGTGTGTGTGTTGACCTTTGAGTTTTGTGGCGATTGTGCAAGCTGCCCATGAATAGAAGAGCTTTTTATCGCTGTCCAGTACAAGCTATATCAAAAGTGTCATATAGCAATAGCATCTGTTGATGCCTGAGATAAGAAGATCTTAGAAGAGCTTAGTAGTGATGACATTTGACCACACCTCATTCATCACACTCAAGTCTGTGATTCACCAACAACTTCCGTCCCCCCCCCCTCTTCTGCTTGGCTGCCCAGGAAATTAAAGTCTTCCACATGAATTATGGAAACTATTTCACTTAACCATTCACTACAACTTGAAGATCTGTAGCTTGGCTAGCTTGGAACTTACTTGTGAGTAGCTTGTACTAGTTTGTAGCATACTAGTTAGCAGTAGTCTATAGCTTGTAGTTTGTGCTAACTTGTAGCTTACTAGTTAATGGTAGTTTATCACTTGTACTGTTGTTCGTAGCTTGTATTGTAGTTTGCTAACAGTAGTCAGTAGCTTGCAGCTTGTATAAACTTGTACCTTGCTAGCTAATCATAGCTAGTAGTTTATAGAATGCAGCATGTTCTAATTTGTAGCTTACTAGTTGGGAGCCAGTAAATAATAACTTGCACTTTATACTAGCTTGTAGCTTGGTAGCTATTAGCCTATGGTTAGTAGTTAGCAGTTTGTAGGTTGTCGTTGGAAGGTCATAACTTGTACTAACATGTAGCTAACTAGTTAACAGTAGTTGGAAGCTTGTAGTTAGTAAGTTTTACTCATTTGTACTTTACTAGCTAATCATAGCTAGTAGTTTATAGAATGCAGCATGTTCTAATTTGTAGCTTACTAGTTGGGAGCCAGTAAATAATAACTTGCACCTTATACTAGCTTGTAGCTTGGTAGCTATTAGCCTATGGTTAGTAGTTAGTAGTTTTTAGGTTGTCGTTGGAAGGTCATAACTTGTACTAACATGTAGCTAACTAGTTAACAGTAGTTGGAAGCTTGTAGTTAGTAACCTTTACTCATTTGTACCTTACTAGCTAATCATAGCTAGTAGTTTATAGAATGCAGCATGTTCTAATTTGTAGCTTACTAGTTGGGAGCCAGTAAATAATAACTTGCACCTTATACTAGCTTGTAGCTTGGTAGCTATTAGCCTATGGTTAGTAGTTAGTAGTTTTTAGGTTGTCGTTGGAAGGTCATAACTTGTACTAACATGTAGCTAACTAGTTAACAGTAGTTAGAAGCTTGTAGTTAGTAACTTTTACTCATTTGTAACTTGGTAGCTACAGAGCAGTGTGTAGCTTAGTAGCTAGCACCCTGTGATGACTAGCTTGTTGTTAGGAACTTGAAGCTTACTAACTAGTATATATGGTAGCTTGTCATATGTAGCTTGCAGTTATACTAACATAATAGTATAGGTGTAGTAGCAGCATATGACTACTATTATGTAGTATGGAGTTAGTAGCTTGTAGCTAATGGCTTGTGACATGGCTAATGCTATGTAGCTTCCTGCTTGTATAAACTTGTACCTTGCTAGCTAATCATAGCTAGTAGTTTATAGAATGCAGCATGTTCTAATTTGTAGCTTACTAGTTGGGAGCCGCTAAATAATAACTTGCACCTTATACTAGCTTGTAGCTTGGTAGCTATTAGCCTATGGTTAGTAGTTAGTAGTTTGTAGGTTGTAGCTTAGTAGCTAGCACCCTGTGATGACTAGCTTGTTGTTAGGAACTTGAAGCTTACTAACTAGTATATATGGTAGCTTGTCATATTTAGCTTGCAGTTATACTAACATGTAAGTACTTGTTAGTAGTATAGGTGTAGTACCAGCATATGACTACTGTTATGTAGCATGGAGTTAGTAGCTTGTAGCTAATGGCTTGTGACATGGCTAATACTATGTAGCTTGTAGCTTTTGTAGACTGTGCAAAGATACCTAATAAAGTATGGAGTCGAGAGCGCTGACCGCTGGGCCAAAAGCCTCAACTGTCAGTCAACCCAGTGTGCAGCGCTGCTTTTAAGGGCGAGGGAGTAAGGTTTTGCTAACACACACTTGCACAGCTGCACTGGCTGGCATCCGTTACATATAGACCCCCCACAGAGAGATGGTGCAAAGTCTCAGAAGTGGGCGTTGTTTGAAAATGATTGACAAGCCTTGACAGCTCTCCCAGCTAAAAAAAAAAACAAAAAAACAACAACAAAAAAACACACACTGTAAGAAAAGACCATAAAAGAGGCGTGTCGTTAATGTTTTAAGATTGTTGGCTATTGATCAGACTGAGGAATGTTCCAGAAGGACTGAACCTTACGCTACATGTCTCTTATGTGAATGCAAATGTGTGTGTGTGTGTGTTTGGGTGTGGTTCCTTCATGCTTTCCTACATGGCGTCACTCTGAGGTGCGGCAGTGTGGTCTTGTACGGACCATGGGTAGATTGTGATGGCAAGCAACCCCATAAAAGTAAACGCTCACTCACAAGCTAGCAGGCTTTTTTTTTCCACAGTGATGCCACAACAATGATGCCAGGCACTGTGCATCTCCTGTGTTGAACACAGTAGTGTGTGTGTGTGTGTGTGTGTGTGTGTGTGTGTGAATGATCATGAAAGAACAGCAGTGATCGTCCATGAAGGGTTGAATGCAGCAGAGCAGGTTAGCCTCACTGTGCAGCTTCCCTGCAGGCTTCAACATCATTGCATGTTTGCCTTATATTTGAATAGCAGCTCTGCAGTTTCGGTGCAAATGCCACCGCGCAGGCTTTGATAAAGTATTATAAGGTCATACATGGAAAATACAAAAATGTGTGATTTAATAGAAGTTTTTTTTTTTTTTTTTTACAAAATTTGAGGTAGCCCTGTGTGATTTTTAGCAGAATTGAAAGTCTTGTGGATGTCCTGCGAGGTTTAGAAGAATTTTGGTGTGATTTTAGCAGAACTCATGAAGAGGAATTCATCAGCGAGCATATTGTACTCTAATAAGTATTTAAAAGTAAGTACAACAGTCCGAGAAGCATCATGCCAATTTAACTGTGGTATTATTGAAATATTTATCATGATTGTAATATTTTCTAATATGTTTTGAGGCATGGCTGCACGGTCGACGAGTGGTTAGCGTTCAGGCCTCATAGCTAGGAGACCAATTCCGTTCAATTCCACCCTCGGCCATCTCTGTGTGGAGTTTGCATGTTCCCCCCGTGCATGTGTGGGTTTTCTCTGGGTACTCCGGTTTCCTCCCACATTCCAAAAACATGCTAGGTTAATTGGTGACTCCAAATTGTCCATAGGTATGAATGTGAGTGTGAATGGTTGTTTGTCTATATGTGCCCTGTGATTGGCTGCCGACCAGTCCAGGGTGTACCCCGCCTCTCGCCGGAAGACAGCTGGGATAGGCTCCAGCATAGGCTATATTGTACGTATATGGCTATAGAGTTTTATGGCTCACCGTTCATAAGAAAGGAGGCGTACTGTTATCTTTTACATATGTACAATCAACAGGAGTTTGACCCCTGTGAATATGCATATGTTAAAGTGAGAGCTTTGCACAATCCACATTAACATTTGTCAACCTGCAGGGTTTTTTGTGGGAGCTTTTATCTTACAGCAAACATTTGCTTTACTGGTAAAAAACTGCTTGACTTTAGAATCCCACGGTGTTGTCACAGAAGGTGCGTGTCACGCTCAGCTGATTCTATCAGGTCACTCACAATACCCCCCCACCCCCCGCCCCCCTTGGGCTGTGGACACCCGAAAATAGTTTTTATTAGAGTGACTTTATTTTCGTCCACTGGAAAAAGGCAACCAGCAGACATGCTATGCTTTACTCAATGATGGGAAGCAGCTAGTGTTAAAATATACTTCCTGTTTCTGGACCATTATTACTAAATAAAAAAATGGCAACCTTTATCTTTATATTGTCAATTATCATCATTGAGAAAGAGTTTATCCAGTTTCAAGTCCCATCCACTCCCAGCAGGTGCAGCGGTCACTCAAAGAAAACCTCAGAGAGGACACATGTTATTGTCTTAGCGTGTGACAAGCAAGAATGCATAACATGACTGTATATCTTTCCTGGTGGTGTACTGTGGCCCATTATCACTCTTTATGGCCCTCTGTGAATAGATGTACACAACGAACATACAGAAAGGGCTCGTTTTCTTCACACGGACACACTCTGAGCTTTGTTTGCTCAACAGTTACGCCTTGTTTTATTTAAAGGTTCCATATTACAGATTTTTTTTTTTACTATTTTATTTTATATGTCTCAGAGGTCCCACAATATTCTATGGGAAGTGTGTTGCTCAAACGTTTTGTAAGCCCTGCTTGGAACATGCTTATTGGTGTCTGGAGGGTTAATGCTAACGAGCTGTGTTTTGGAGGTTTTCTATGGGTACTCTGATTTCCTGTCACATTTCATAAAAACATGTTAGGTTAATTAGTGACTA
The DNA here is from genome assembly GCF_037039965.1 of Doryrhamphus excisus. Lineage (NCBI taxonomy): Eukaryota > Metazoa > Chordata > Actinopteri > Syngnathiformes > Syngnathidae > Doryrhamphus > Doryrhamphus excisus. Next base: position 15,271,622 of record NC_136368.1, on the reverse strand, counting down.
TAGTTGTCCATAGATATGAATGTGAGTGTGAATGGTTGTTTGTCTACACAGTATGTACTCTGCCTCTCGCGTAAAGTTAGCTGGGATAGGCTCCAGCATGGATGGAGCTGTGTTCCTCCACTCTCTGACAGTGTGTGTATCTCCATGAAGTGAGGAGCATATTCTAAAAATATATGTATATGTGAGCCACTTTTACAGTTTTTTTTTAAACCAACGCATGTAGATATGCTGATCATTTTTCATACTTTCATACTAAAAAAGTGTTATCGGCAACATAGTGTATTATTAGTATGAACCTTTTGCCTTACATGTTTTTGCTGTTTTATTTTGATTTTTTACGAATATTTCAACTTTTTTCTTGTACATTTTTTTTCATGATACTATGGATTTATTCTCATAATATATATACTTCATCATCTTAATATAACTTTTCCCAACCAAAGCATCCAGAAGACTAATTCAAGTCGTAATATGTAGTATTCTACACTGGTCACTAAATGTCAGTAATGTTTCATTGTTGAGACAATGCCTGCCACCTCAGGAAGTATACTGTCCAGAAAATTCTCCCAATGCTAACGAGTGAGTCTGTTATGTCCTTTATTTATGTCTAATATGTCTTATTTTATATTATTATGTCTACTACATTGGGGTGTTGGGTATTGGGGGTGTGTGGGTGTCTTATGATATTAAAAATAATATTTAGAAGCTTTTCTCTACTCTATCTTCATAAAAATTTCCTCCTCACGGTTGGCTCTGGAATATAAACGATATACGAGGGATTACTGTACATTTCTTTTCATTTTCCATAATTTCATTGAAGTGTACACGCTGCATATAACTTTATTTAAACAAAACTTACAGCTCTGTGTCTGTGGCGGACTGACGTATAGTTGGAAGAGCTGTATGCTATATTTCAAGATGTGTAGCGAAGCCTAATTTTATTTATGTATTTGTTTTTGCAAAGCTTTCTTCCGTGCTGCTAGCAAGTTAGAGGTGGATCCGTTTTTCAGCTTCCGGGTTTGTCGCTGACCGATGGTTGTATTTTAAGATATGTAGAGAAGCCTGCTTTTTTTTTGTATAAGGCTGTTCTCTGTGAAGTGATTGGTATATACACGGTGCAGGTTCGTCTAACTAGGTGGAGATAACAGAGGTGCTGCTATCATGTCATATCATATCAGGAAGTGACACTTTGAATGCCTCTTTCATCAAACAAGCAAGGGTTATGTTAGATTTTCCTCTGGTTTGGTGCTCATAAACAGACCCGAGGGACACATAATACTTTTGGAACATCATGAAAAAGTCACTTTTGCATGATAAAAAGTCCGAATGAATGAAAGTGATTGTGTTGTTGTGTGTAGGCTGCTGAGGGAAGGGCTGTCAGTATAGTCTGGACTGTGCTCTCACTTTCCAGCTCTTTCAGTGACTCGTGTAGTGTTGTTCTGTTCAAACATACACAAACACTGACCCTCTCTCTTGTTTCTCTTGCAGGGACCAAGAGACCAACCGGAGGCTTAAAAATGTGAGTTTATTAGTGATAATTTCACTTTAATCTTGTTATTTCATGTACATTTTTCACAGTTTTACTTGCTTCTGATACTTCTTTACACACTACAAATCCTGCAATGACTTATAGGTTCTGATCACCCTTTACTGGCTGGGTAGAAGAGCGCAGAGCGAGCATTCTTACGATGGACCTTACTTGAATTTTAAGGCGTTTGAGGGATTGCTGGGCATAGCACTTCACAAGGTAATCTGCACCTTAAAAACAAGCACATACTGTATGAGTGGTATTGCAATCCTTTTTCACAGCCACTGCACATTGCATTCCTCAAAGCCTCCCTGGTATGTGGGCTATGTGCGGGAAAACACGGCATATGAGACATGCCAAGGGTTCCAGGCATGAGGGGATCAGATTGTTAGCGACCAAGCTGAAGGCTATGTTAAGTCATACATGACCCCCATGGCTGCGTTTGGCTATTTAAATCTGCTTTACCAGCTTTATTGGCGTTGTTGTCAACATGTGACTAACATGTTGTGCATGTGGACATAAAAATAAATAGTAATGCTCACAGGGAAAGGATTGGTTCATTTTTACACTATGAAAGGTTCATCAATTGTTTTTATGATGATCTTAAAGTTATATGTACCTAGTGCCTGTTATCTATAGCCTATAATCTGCATCCCTCATAATGTAAATCCAATGAATCTCTTCCAGGCACCAAAAAAAATACATTTTAATGAGAATAATTATTGTTTTTACAAGCATAAAACAATCCAAAATGACAAAAAAATGATTACTGTTGATGTGGAATTTCCATCTTTGCTTGTGTAATGAAATTAAATCGTGTTTCTCACCATCTTTATCAAAGTGCTAGCACTCACAAAGTTCTTTGGCCCCATGGCGGGTTGTTTTGCACGGACAGCTAGTCTGCTAGGCAGCTAGGGTGTTTTTTTTTAACAATACATTACAGGGCAAACAAACTAGTTGTACGTATGAAGAACATTACCTTCTTATACGTACTTGGACAAACTCAGCTAATTAGCATTAAAGCTACAGACACACAAAACTTGTAGTTTTGAGTACAGGTTACTGAAAACAATAAAATCAAAATTGTAGCATCAAGGCTAGATTTTGGATAACACACTTCCAATACAAGAGTGTGGCCTATCTGAGACTGTTTTAAAACTGATGAAAAATACTATAATATACTTAAAAAAAATCATAATATTATAGTTGCAAATGAGGGAATAGTCTCAAATACAATTTAGGGTTGGTGCCAAAAATGTGTTCCTTTCTAGAAACTGAAAGGTTATGTGAGTGTTATGAATGGATATGAGTGCTACAGCTGTTAAAAATGAAAGGCCTGTCTTTCATCCACATGATCACCCAAATATTATAACTACTTGAAATAATGTTTTTTTTTTCCATAATCAGAATGTTTGGGTGTGTGTCTTGGACAGGCTCTCCAAGAATTGTCAGGTCAAAAGGACGTCCGAGACAGCGGTTTTGGAGATAACTGGTACTCGGAGCAGCCGGGAGGAGGAGGAGGAGGTGGAGGACACAGGAGAGAAGACTCACTAGACAGCTTGGACTCTTTGGGGTCTCCACCTCGCAGCATCTCATCGGACGCCACTCTCAAAGGCAGCAGTGAAGGTAAAGAGATGTCTTGTAACTGATTGAACCACCTACGGCGTGTGTTTTAACTTCTTTTCATCCCAAAGCCCCATCATCAATATTTAACTTAATTTTTATGGAAAGTCAAATATTTGTTTAAAAAAAAAAATAAAGAAAAAGCTGACTTTTGTAGAAAAACAAACACCTACTGCCCTCTAGTGGTTTGCTTGAATGGGAATGTTTTTATGTTTTTGTTGAATAGTTAAACTGTAGAGAGGTCACCGGTGATCATTTTGCATGATAAACATGTGTGAATTAAAAGAAGGAGAAAAAGGAAAAAGTAGTCCTACTCGTTCTGCATTTACTCCCAATCCCAAACTGCATCCACCCCTCATAAGACCGGAACAGTGAGACATTCCACAGTCCTCCACACGGACTTGCAAATGAACAGGCTTCCAAAAGTGCCAGAACATACACTTTTCCCCCTCTGTTCTCCCACTCATCTGTTTTGTTTTTTACAACCACCGTTACTTACAGTTTGGGGTGACCACAATGTGTTTTTTTGGGTGGGGGTGGGGGTGGGGAGGGTGACAGACAACTGTTAAATCTGTTAAATCTTCCAGAATTTGACTGGTGGCACATGGGTTCTAAATAGTCATAAAATGTTAAACCCTAACAAAAATAAACACATCTCATATGTCATGTGTCTCATATGAAATACTTCTGTCAGTACATGTCAATATGTATACTGTGAACTGTGTACTTAGTTCCCGAGTGCGAAAATGTTACTGTCATTGTGCACTTACCAGAAATCATGCAGTATTTACCTTCTTTTTCTGTTCTTTTTAATGATAAATTGCAACCACTTAGTTAGTCCCTCCCCCTTCCGCTATGTAGCCAAGATGGCGACTATTGTGGTGTCCATTACTGTGCACTTATTTTGGTGTGTTACCTGTGCTATTAGTCTTTATTTTTGACAAATACCCCACATGGTGCAGCTGTTATTGAACACACAATATTTAGTTGGATTTACATAGAATTTCCCACACAGGTCACAGAAAAAAGACAAGGGTGTTTAGCCAAATAACTTTTTGGTTACGGACAAGCCCATGTGTGTAAAATTTGAAAACATGGCCGCCACAAAACAAACATCTTCATAGGGGCACAAGCAGGACATAGGCAAGTCAGTATCCGTTTGTCAAATTATTGTAAAACTTTGATGATGTCTTCCAAAGTATTGGTCCCGTAACCCTCTGTCCACGCTTTAGGTTGTTTCAGCGACGCTGAAGCAGACGCAGCCTTCAAAATGGCCGACAACAAGGACTCTGTCAGTTACCGCCGCTCTGTAGTCCTCACGCCGAAGGTCACCACCCAGTTCAACCAGTTCCTGCCCACTAAAGACAAGCCTACAGGGTATGTGCCCGCTCCGTTGAGGAAGAAGCGAGCCGACCGCATTGAGGACAACCGTCGCAGTTGGACCAATCCGGTGTATGAGGACGAAGCCCCGATAACCAGGTATTGGTCTCTGGGGTTTTATTTTTGGATGTTGTTGATGGTCCATGTCGGTACTGGTGTTTCCTGTCCTGGTGGTGTCCTCAGTGACACCAGGTCTTCCCCTGACAAAAGTCACTCATCCCCAAGCGCTCACCAACTGTGGGGCTATGAAAGCGGCAGCGACTCTGACTGTGACCGGCCGGACCCTGATCTCGTTCTGGATGACCTGGCCAGCAGACGCTTCCACACCCCTTCGCCGGCGCCGCCCGCCAACTTTGCCGTGCCCATCAGCCCCAAAGGAGCGGGCAGGGGGCTGCCCGGGACCCCCTGGGCAATTGCCTCTGTGAGCCCCAGTGTTGTGTCTCATCAGAATGTGGCCTACCTCAGGTCAGAGAAGCGGCGGTGTGGTTTTGTTGTGTGGCGAGAGCACAAAACATGTGAACGCTTCCTTTGTATTTCATCATCGTAACAACGGGTGACATCTTTGGACTTTATGCTAACAAGGCTGTTTTTGTTGGGTCGACTTTCAGCTGCACAGTCTTCATTTTTATCATTTTAATCCGCTTGGAGGAGCATTTTATTTGGGTTCAAGCTTGCGTTTGTTTGAGAGCTGTCATCCTCCAGGATCCTCCTCCTTCCCGTCTTGATTGCCTGGTGTGCCGTGTTTGCTTAACACAAAGAAAAATGCTTTCACACGTGTGATTGCATCATCTCTCTCAATCAGTGGCGGCCCCGGCGAGGAACCGAGGGTGGAGCGCCCCTCCACGGTGTGCACTGACAGCCTTTTCAGGGAGCTATACGATGACTCCGAAGATGAAGACGATGAGGTAGGCTACGCAGACCCCGTTCAGGATGACCTCTATGCTCGCAAGATGGGAGCCAGACCCCAAGGAGCTGGTGGCTGCGCGCCATATCACAAGTTCTTACCAAAGTTATGGACGCCGGAGGACGACATTCACATCCAGAAGATCAGGCTTGGCTCTCAGAAGAGGCCGTGGTACAAGCAGATGCAAGGGTTCAGGTGTGTGAGGGACCAATAGAATCAACATGGGAAGAAACCTAAGGCACTCACAGGGAGCTGGACTGGGTGCGAAATCTAACGAGATCCAACACATGAATCCAAATATCACACTGACACAAATATAAGACCATTTTTTTCATTCATTCATTCATTTTCTACCGTTTTTCCTCACGAGGGTTGTGGGACTGGTCGCCAGCCAATCACAGGGCACATATAGTCAAACAACCATTCACACTCACATTCATACCTATGGACAATTTGGAGTGGCCAATTAACCTAGCATGTTTTTGGAATGTGGGAGGGAACTGGAGTACCCGGAGAAAACTCCACACAGGCCGAGGGTGGAATTGAACCCTGGTCTCCTAGCTGTGAGGTCTGCGTGCGCTAACCACTCGACCACCGTGCCGAAAAGAAAAATGTTGCAAAAATATGAGATTTGTACATGCTAACCAGTGGGTGGGGCCAATAGATTTTCTCACACACCAGAAACACTACCGTGTAAAATATCAATATTCTTATGGAAAACCAAGTATGAAAATAGTATTTCAGAATGTTTAGCTTTTCCTCCTAGAGTTGTCCAGTAAAATTATTAGCAATATTTTTTAGTTTCATACACAAGAAAGCGAATAGGTCACTGCACTGTTGTGGTATTATTATAATATTGAAAATATTCCACTACTACTGCACACTACCACTATAATAATAAATATATTATCCATTAAATACCACTCTGACAGTCCCATCAAAATTGGGAATTACCTCTGTAAAGGCTGAAGTCTTGTATTGGATCTCATTAGATGAGTGCAGGTGTACTTAATGTGGTGACCTAATAGGTTTGAGTCCTGCTTCCTCCTAGCTTCACATTTTCCTCAACCTTCAACTTTTCACTTTCTAAGATTCTCTGCTTCATTGTCCTCACTAACCTTCCTTTCTCTTTCCTTCATGGCTACCCTTCCTTTTCCTTTCACTTTGTGATCCTGGGCCTCAGCCAAGAGAAGTCTGGTTCCTTGTCGGATGATTCCGAATCTGATGCCTCCAGCCCTTTCATCTCTTGCACCCCCAAACACAAGATCGCAGTCGTCGTGCACGGGAAAAGGTCTATACAGCTGCACGATGTTGGCGGGATATAAATAAAAGAATAATAATCATCATCTATTGTCTAATTCTAATAGAATACACTCCTACTATGAAGACAACCTTATTATGATGGAAAAATATCATCGTTATCAATTATCCAATCATTTGATCCACATTTATGTATACAATCCTGTTAAGTACACAATATGGACATAAGTATTGGGTCTCCTGGACATTCCACAAACTTTTTTTTTTTCCAAAATTTCTCATTAGTATCAATGCCTGTTTCCAAGCAATTGCAAACTCCTTACAATGTAGGTACATCACTCTACCTTTATGAATAGTGCCGTCAAGTTGTTTTCGAAATGTAAATGTACCATTCCTTCGACGGACAACTCACATGCTCCTCCGGTTTCACGTCTCCTCCCTGCTACTCATCGCTCCTCACCTTGCCCTCCTAACTACAATGGGACAGTGATGTTTTGCAGCTGATGCTAAGCAAGCTCAAATATGACTGACCATTGTTTTCTCCCTTCATACATAAAAGTTGATTTTATAAAAATGCAACTTGCATAAGTAATTTTAGCGCCACCATGTGGTGTATTTGTCAAAAAATAATAGCACAGGCAAATGTTCACCTTTTTGTGTGCAGCAGTTCAGGACTAGAAGCTTACTCAAAACAATAATCTAGTTTATTAATAATCTAATCTAGACGCTAGTCAGAGGCTGCACACCCCGGTCTAGTCCCAAGACTTTTGTCCAAATAGTGTATTAATAAGACTTCTTCAAGTGTCCTCTCTCCTATTCTTGATCTTTAGTCCACATGCATGCACTCATCACCTCTCTGTCCTTGTCTTTCTTGCCTGCCTCCTCCTGCAGTCCCTCTATGCACCCATACTCCCCTCCACCACTCCCCAAGACCACCCAGTTAGAGACCCCGCCTCTGGTTTTCCCCCCAGTCGACCCCACCGCCGGTCCAAGACTGGTTAAATGCCAGAAGTGGCCCCTCTTCGGGCGCCAAGACCCTCGTGAGCCTCTTGATCCTATCGATTATGAGAGCATTATCCCCGACTTGGAGAACGACGACATGTTTGTGAGGCGGACCCTTGCCTTCCAGTCCAACCAGGAGCTGGCCACGGTCAAGACCCCATTGTTTGCAAAGCGCCGCCTGTGGACGTCTGAGGAACAGCTCAATATCATCACCCAGCGTCATGTTGCTAACATGGAGGAAGAGGAGTTCCCTGACATTGAACAAGACGACGTGGTCCAGCATAAGGAGAAAATCCAGCAAACTCAGCAAAAACGACCCCTCTCAGGCGCTCCAGACAACTTCTCCCCGATGCCTATCCCTGAACCGTGGGACCTCCCAACAGATCTGAAAACCAGACTCCTGTGCCCACCGTGCCCTCTCACCCAGCAGACATCCAAGTACAAATCCATCATAAAGGAGAGCCGTCCCGAATCAGACGACATGCTGGTCCGAAAGCTTACAGCGTGTTCACAGCAGAGCTCAGCCAATCAAACAAGACCCTCTGTGCCAACTTCCTGTAACGGCAGTGACTTACAGAAGTGGCAGTCGATCAGGGAAGCTAGTCAGCTGAGATACAAGAAGAGGCTCATGGTGGAGATCCTAGCCACTCTCAAGCTGTAGCTTTCAAGTCTTTAAGTATATGATGGCATCTTTGGTGTAGGATTTGTTGTTGAAAGTTAGAAATACAGTGGAACCTGTTTAAGGTCAGCCTGTGTATGTTGACAAGCTGCCAGTCAACCAACTCAAGACTCATCAAGTCCTGGTCCACCTTGGTTTTCTTATTACAGTAGTTAGAAGTGTCCAACATACATGGTTGACCCCTTTTTGTCTGAAGTCTGACATGAAAAGTCAGCCTTTTATGCTGACATTAGTTGTAGTATTATTAACATAATCATTATCCGTCATGTATTTTTGCAGAAGCAGACTTGTGGTAATGTCAAAATCAGTAAATACAAAGGAAGAAGTACCTTCTTCATAGTACCTATGAAAATGTCAGCATAAGACCAAAGAGCCGTTCTACATTTTGAGGTAGACTTCTAATCCGTTCTTTCATTGCCCTTGTTGAAAGTAACAAAATGCACCCATTTAAATTGGAGTTAGCCAATCTGAGTGATGTCGACTTAACGGGTTCCACTATATTTGAATCTGTACTGAGGAATTTTTTAAACTTGTCGGTTGTCGAAATGAATCACAATGGAGGCACATGATTCTGAGTTTTGTTGCTCTATATCTGCTACAAAAAGTACATTTTGTGTTTTTTTTTCTCTTTAAATCCAAACACAAACATACATTTTATTTTGGTTGTTTTTCTGAGAGAATATACAGTATAAAAAAATTAAAAAAATAATTGCAGCGTTACATCGAACAGCAAATATAATCAATTTTATTTCTTGTATTGTGATATATACTGCATATTATTTGAATGCTGAGTGTTTATATGTTGGGAAAATACAACAAATACTATTTAGTGATGTACTTTATTATAAAGTAATATAATAAAATAAAAACTTAAAAAATATACTTTTCATTGCTCACTTGCTATATATGGTATTTATTGTAATAAATTATACATATTAATTTTAATGATATTTTGGGCAAAATGCAACAACTTTTCATTGATCAGTTAGTATATAATATATTTATGGTCGGAAATATATTGTAATATACAGAATATAATATCTGTAATGTTTATTATTATTAAATAATATAATTAAGCAAGAAAGGTTATTTTTTATTGAATGACAACATATTAATTTTCATTCTGATTGCAAGAGGCGGGGTACACCTTGGACTGGTCGCCAACCAATCACAGGGGACAAACAACCATTCACACTCACATTCATACCTATGGACAATTTAGAATCTGCAGTTAAGTTAGTAAAACCCACGCACACATGGGGAGAACAAGAAAAGAGAAACAAGAGAACAAGAAAAATGTCATTTTAACCCACATTAAAAAGTAATAAATAAAAAAATAGATATATTTCATTGTCCTGTGATGGAATACATATGTTCGCACCTACAGTGGGAGTTTCACACCATAATAAAACTCACTAAATCACTTTCAAGTAGAGCGGTCTGCGCCACAAATTCCTCATAGCGCTGATGGATCGTAATATCAATCTGCTCCCACACACGAGCACAAAGCAGCCATTATACAAAGCATACTTCACCTCTATTTATTACACCACTTTCCCTCCTCTGGTGGCGCAAAAATGTCACTTACCGGTGTCAAAGGTTAAAGCTATGATGTCACTTTAGAAACATACACACACACTTACTTGCTGATTTAAAACACTCATGTCTCTGGCCCCCCCGACCCTCTCTCCCTTGTGGTTTCCTAGACAACGGCAATCGTCGGACAGTTTCGAAGGGTGAGTTGACACGGGCCACTCCCAGGAATGTAGCGTATTTCACTGGCTTTTTTGCTGCTACTGCTGCTGCTGTACTAAATACTTAACACATGACAAAGCCTATTTTGGCGTGCATGCGTGTGTGTTTCGGGGCATCCAAGCTCAAGGCCTTTCCTGAAAAGACTAAGGGAGAAAATATGTATATATGCACAAAATAAAAATCAATTTTTACAGGTGAGTAGAGCATTATTGCTTGTGTTGTGCTTAAGATATGCCTTTATCCGTCCCTCAGTGGGGAAATTTGTAAATCTATTTTGCTTGATGGCATGGGGGCAGCATTTACTAACCAGCTCGGTTTCCTGCTCCCCTCTATGGTCTTTTTTTTGTTGTTTTTTCTGTTATTTTGTTCTGTCAGTGTGCACAGAAAAAAAAGCTTTGTTTGACAACTGCATTGATGATAACAAATTTGTCTCAAAATGTTCAAAACAAGAACAGTTGTATATTTATATGTATTTTATCTGTGTCAGAATGGCTGATTTTTATTCCAATGTGTCACAGGGTACCTGAGTTCTTTTATTTTTTGTTTCAAATGATAAATCACCTCAAGATTTTTTTTTAAAATCAAATGTCACATCTGTAGGTGCCTTGTGATCTTGATATAAGTCTAGTTTTTACTTCAAAATGTTTGTTTTGGCTTTGAATCACGTACATCTGAGCCAACTTGTTTATTATTTGAGCCAAATGTCATCATATCAACATTTGTTATATGTCCAATGCTCTTGTGGTTCTATGCGTGTGCCATGTTTATTATACATCATTGGCCCTTCCTAAATGAAGCTCTTTTCAGCTTTTTAAATTGTATTTCATATTTCCCCTGCCCCTTTATAGGAGCAAATCAACAAGTGATATTCCGGAAGAGTCCCTGGTCACCCGTCGGCCTCACTATGAAGAGCTGGATAAGTATCGGGAGCAGATCAAGCAGAGTGAGGACAAGTGGCAGGATGTGAGTATAAAAAGACCACAAATGGATCTGCTCTTTCATACATCTGTGTATTATTATTATTATTAGTAGTAGTAAGTACATGAGTGTATCTCAGTCTAGTGAAACCTAATTGGTGTCATATAGTCAAATAATAAAGCATTTAAACAGCATTTAGGTCATACAGTCCCCAATCCACAGTGGTGTTGAGCCAGGAGGAGCCTAGAATACACAAATAGAACACGTTCAGCCTGTCCTTTTTTTTTCCCCTCAATGTGCCTTTCTTCATCGCAGGACTTGAGCAAATGGAAGAACCGGCGCAAGAGCGTCAACTCTGACATAGTGAAGAAGAAGGAGGAGAGAGAGAAGGTTGAGCAGATCACATACGGCAGCAATAGAAGGTCCAAGACCTTCAAGGAGATGCAAGAGGACAGGTAAATTTTTTTCAAATTAGATTTTATCTTATTATTTCCTGTATTTCTTGTCTTTATGCATGCAAAAATAATGTTTTATTTCAATGAAATATAATTTATATTCAGGGTCATGTGACGTGACATAATTGTATTATTGCTTCTGGTGTAAATCTGGTGTTCTTGAATACTACTGAATCTGCAGTATGTATTGACCTGTCATGCAGTATAGCATATTGAGCAGAAGACAGAAAAAGGTGGGTAGTTTTATAGCAAAGTTCTATACATTTATACATGCAAACCAACCAAGCCATCAGAGCTTTACTTCCTATCACTCACACAAAGCTGGTCAATACGGTATATCATAACCTGTAATTGTTAGACTACAATAGACAACAATATACAAACACGGGTTTCCAAACTGAGCGCCAGAACCCAAAATAGATGAGGGGTCATTTTTGTGGTCATAAGACAGTTTCTTGTCAAATTACATTCATTTTTGGAGTCATACATTTTTGTCCTATTGTCAGTTTTGCTCCTTATCATGAAGTACGTTTAGGGGAATAGGTTTTGGAAAAAAATATTGCTTCCATTTCTAACTTTTCATCCTTTGCTGTGTGAACAGAGACAACAGGCGAAACAGCAGCATCGGCAGTCGCATCCAGGCACTCAGCTTTGATGACGACATGGATGTATTTGAGAAACCAACCCCTCGCTCCCGAGAAATCCTGAGTCGAAGCTACACCATCGACACTCCTTTTCAGTCCTCTGACTCTTTTACACCTTCTCAGAAAGAGGATAATGCGCCGGCTTCATCCCAGACTCGGGTTAGATCCACGAAGCAGGAACCTGACACCGTGGATGCCCCTGCAGAGACCGCCGGTAGCCTCAGCTCAATCCACAGACTCAAACCCTCAGGAGTTGTATCCTCTCTCAGGAGTTCCGTCTTCGAAAACACCAGCACTGCCAAAACTGAGGAGACTTCAAGCATTGTCTCCGCTCCGAGAGCCCCACAAACGGTGCCAGCACCAAAAAGCACAGTTAATGTGCAGCCCCCGTCCTTTGGTTCCACGTACAGGCAACCGCAACCCAGTGCCGTGAAAGCCAACCCTCCAGCGGTATCTCGAGTGTCTGCCTCCCTTCCAAGGAGCTACCAGAGATCGGATAGTGCACGCCTGACCTCAGTCGTTGCACCAAGACCGTTTGGGACCCAGGCGTCCCGTGTTGGGTCACTTACCAGGTCCTTCACCGTAAGTCCCAGAGTCATACTGTAGTAAAACTTGGAATGGGGTATTCAAAGATTCATTTGTCTCCACAGTCAGACGACTCCAACAACCGCATCAATGGGGACGTTGGAGTCACCATTTCCAAGAACTCGTCGGTCCCCAGCCGCTACCGTCAGTTCATGACCCCAGAAGATGAGGCGGAGTCTCAGTCGAGCCCCGCCCACAGCAGTGAGGATGAGGAGGAGCAAGGGGAGACTACCAGGAAGGATGTCATCTCAACCTCCAACATCCTATTCGACCCAGTTCTGGTCAAGAAAGATGTTCCTGCCAAGGATCCCAGCCAGGTAATTATGGATCAACCAAAAACTAAGAACAAACTAATAATAGTCATAATCATGCAGCTATGAGTACTGAAGAGAAAAGTATGAAAAAATGGATGCTGTGTCATTTATCATGACATACATTTTTTTTTACATATTTCATTCATTTATTATTTTTTTTTTTAACATTATCTGTGCATCACTTTTGACCAGGGGTGGGCAAACTACGGCCCAGGGGCCACATGCCACCACATGACACTTTTACGGATAAAATAAAACTAATAATTCAAGATGGACTGTTAGAATTATAAGTGTAAAATAGCATGTGGGTATCAAATATATAGTCTGGCCCCTTGGGCAATTTTGTTTACTCAATGGACCCCCCCACGCGAGTCAAAAAGTTTACCCACCCCTTGCTTTTAACTGTGTCTTTGTACAATGTCCTTGGGCTCCTTAAAAGGCGCTTCCAAATAAAATGCATTGTTATTATTATCATAAAACCAAAGAAGTTCTACTCAGGGTGTTCCTAGTTTGTACATTAAACCTCAAAAAACTGGTCTTGCCTTGTAGGAGAGCTCCTGCGAGATGCGGATCAGCTTGAACCAAAAGCCCAATAGCAGTCGAGACTTCGGTTTTGAGGCGGCGTGGGACTCGACCGGCGCTCGCGTCAAGTCCGTCCAACCAGGTATTGACAAAACTCTGCTCAAAACCGTTCATAAAAAGGTGCCCTCATGATGGGAGGTTTGACCAGGACTTTTAGGAGTTGAGAACAAGACAAAGCAGGTGAAAACCCAGGTAATGATAATAATGCAGTTTTGGTCTTTAGAATACATTCTGAGCTACTTGAGTCTGAGTACATGAGTACTATACCACTAACACACAGGGCATGTAAAAACTTAATATTTCAACTTAAAAAAGTTTTTTCTTTAATAATTCATCTTTATGCAACCGATTTTTCCTCTTAACATTATATATTTTGCATCATGTTTTCTAGACCGAGTCCAAAGCTATGTAGGGCAGCATCTGTGTCAGACCTCCTGGGTCTGAGCCTCCCGTTTCCACTGAGATTGCCTCACAATACACTTAGCATGGAACAGTAGTTCTGACATTATATACTGCATATATATATATATATATATTACCCTGTCAGGGTCTGACTCAGTCCTATTATTGTGTCCTCCCACAGGTAGCCCAGCTGAAATGTTCCAGTTGCAGCCCGGGGACGAGGTGCTGACGGTGAACGGCCACCAGGTGGCAGACATGAGCTATCTGGACTGGAAGGCTGGCATGGACGAGGCCCTGAGAGAGGGCAGTTTGGTGATGGATGTCCGGCGTTATGGCCAGAACAGTGAGTCATCTACAAAGAGTGTGTGTGTGTGTGTGTTTGTGTGTGTTTCAGGTATTCACTCTTACTTCATATACTATAAGGAACAAGTATTGGGGCACCCACAAGAAGTAAAATAAGGACCTTTTTATGTCCATTCATAAAATCCAACGTTTGGTGAATTGTGCTTCACAATGATGACCTCCTGTTTGAAACCCAAAATGTCAGAAGGATCGTGAGGCCCCGCTTTCACGGTCTGTACTGCATCTGCAAAGGATTCAATGTGAGCCTGGGGGTTACGCTATATAATGTCTGCTACCTTTTGGTCGTTTTTTCAGCTTAAAACTACATCAAACATGCTCTCTTCTATTGTAGAGTTACATCATTACCTATTTGTGCCTCTTGTGCAAAAAAACCCTAAAAGTCTTTGGGAGCAAGTGGTTAGGTTGGAAAAAAATGTATAAATATTTCTTTGGTATGACTCAAGAGGTGTGTGTCCTAATACTTAGAATTTTTGATTTATGGATTTCAAAACCCATAGTCCCATTTGTGTGATATCGCATCGTCAATTCTTGGTTTTGGTTATAGTATGTGTGTCAGGTGGAGGGGCATTAAAGAGCCTGCATTCCCGACACTGCCACTGCCACTCGTGCCGCTTGCGTTGCTAAACGGTTGTGACACTCTAAATTGGTCCATAAAGTGTTTGTTGAATCATGCGTGAATGATCCCATGACAGCCAAGCGAGCGAGGTGACTGCAAGTGTTATTGTGTTGACCTTAGATTTTTAGTATTTCATTTCTTCTTTTGTGTCATGCCGCTGCTTGCATATTGTCTCATTTGGTTCTAGTTCCTTCTTTTTGTGGTGTTTTTTTTAATGTCTTATCAGCATTCCCTGCTATTTTCCTGGTGGTGGGAAAAACTCAACATACTAAATACCAAGCCCAAGTCAATAGCGTAAATCATAGCATATGGTACTCAGAGGATAATCTATACTATATGTTGATAGGTCCCCCACAAGTCAAACGGAAAATAATTTTCACAAAAAAAGGATCTTTTTTTGCCCATCTGTTTGACTTATTTTTTCTGATTGTACAGTATATACTATAAATGGTAATATAAATGTATGGGTGTTAAAAAATGGATTCTACTTTGCAGAAATTCACTTATCACGGCCAAATCTGTAACCAATTATCCACGATAAAGGAGGGATTACTTACATTTCTGAAACAAAATATAATTTTTTATTTTATTTTTTAGCTGTTTGTTCATCAGCAGGCTATTTACTTCCTGGTTCGTGGGGAAAGACGCAGGACAAGGATGTTGGAACATTTTTCTATTGTGAAAGTTGTAGAATGTGGATCCATTGTAATATTCATTTATTGATTCATTTTCTACCGCTTTTCCTCACGAGGGTTGCGGGGGTGCTGGAGTCTATCCCAGCCGTCTTCGGGTGAGAGGCAGGGTACACCCTGGACTGGTCGCCAGCCAATCACAGGGCACATATAGACAAACAACCATTCACACTCACATTCATACCTATGGACAATTTGGAGTCGCCAATTAACCTAGCATGGTTTTTTTTGCAATGCGGGAGGAAACTGGAGTACCCGGAGAAAACTCATGCATGCACAGGGAGAACATGCAAACTCCACACAGGGGATGCCGAAGCGGGGAATCAAACCCGGGTCTCCTAGCTGTGAGGTCTGTGCGCTAACCACTCGACTGCCGTGCAGCCCTCCATTTTAATAATTTCTCATCATTTATATTATTTCCTTGCGCAAAACTGGTACTTTTTACATAGTGCTGCTTGCAAACAACTATAAACATTACCACTTGATTTTGTGCTTGGGGGAGGTAACAGGTAACAAACACTATGTGGGTTTATGGCAGCTTTCTAAGGCTGCATGGCTGAGGAAGGTGGTTTCTCTGTCGCCCTCTGCTGCTGTTCTCTATAACAACACAATAACCTTACTTGTTGTAGTTCTCTTAATGTGCTTGAAGAACATTTGTCTTCCTAGTGGACATTAATACAGGTAATAATAACATCACGTGATGCTACAATATGTGTGTTATGTTTGTTTTTTGCAATTGTTACATTATCTGCAAGCAGCCTGGGACAGAGATCTGCCTTCCCTGCCATTTAAAAGCCATAAGACCATCAATCTGACCACTGCGGATCATCCCATACTTGTAGGTTTTCCTGACACCAGTGCCGCTAACACGTTGGATTTCACCTCGCTTGGGGAAATATCACCTTCTGCCAAGACGCCCACCCACTCTGTGGTGGTAAGTGGACCACAATAGCACATTCATTTGAACCTAATTGGTGGGGTAAAGGTTAGGATTCTGTTTTTGGTGGGTATTAGGTTATTAGGATTTATGAATCAGGTTTAGGGGTCCTTCTATTTGTCTTTCTATCTTTCTATGTGTCTTTTGTAAGCGTTAGGGCTTAGTAAGGCTTATTAGGTGTACATATATGTTTAAATAGCACATTGTGTCATGTCTTTATGCAGGATGTGGCATCCAACGGAGTAGATGGCGGCTTCCCTAAAGTGTCACTGATCACAATGACGAACGGTAAGGATGGTCATACATCGCTGTGGGTTTTGCATTGATGACTTTTGGACTGAATGTACACTGCAGGGCCCAACACTAATCAGTAATAGTCTTATTGTCTTATTAAAACTGTTTGTCTCCATCTCCTGTGTAGACTCAGAGCCCCTTTCTTTGAAAAACTTAAAACGGAGGTCAGAGTTTTTTGAGCAAGGTAAAAAAAAAAAAGTCTCAAAAGCAATGTTGGAGCTCTTTTGGTCTCTTTTCGTGTCTCTGTGCATTTGTTCTGCAATGGGGATTATTTTGCATGTTTTCACCTGTCCGTTATTATTGTATAGAAATAAGGAAATCAGCAGGAATCTATCTTGGGCCCCTCGCTATTTCCATCGTTTTGTCTGGATCCAGAACTCTGTCTTTCCTTCTTCAGGTGTCTCACAGTCTGGTGTCAATGTGCTGATCTACCTTTGTGGTAAACATGGTTGACATGCTTGGGTGTGTCGTGATTTTTGTTTTTTTTATATGTCCCTTACAACATGGACACGGATGTCCACCTTCAGAATATTAACATATATATACATATTTATATACTCTATTTTTTCAATAAAATTCAAATGTATGGCAAAATCAAAACAAAATGGCTACAATTTAAATGGGGGAAAAACAACATTGTTGAATAAATGGCAAAATTCTGCATTGAAGCAAAAAAAAAAAGTTCATTCTTAGGTAAAATAATGAAAGAAAATAATATTTTTTTAAATAATTGAAGATTCTTTTGATTGTATAACTATAACGCATAATGTCTTTAATGGGGGAGTATTTATTCTTTTGAAAAAAAATATTTTGAGACTAAGTTGACATTTTTTGTAATTCAGGTGAAAAATATAAAATTTTCCATGGAGGGTAAAATAAAAAAAAAATATTAAAAATTAAAAATGGCTGGACAATATGTCAGACATTGTATACTATTATGTACATTATGGTTTATATTTATATACATTACATATAAACATATTTATAATATGTTTATATGTATATTATTGTATAATATGTATTGTATAATAATACGCACAGATAGATTTTCCTTTTGCTGTTATGCATGTTCTCCAGCATGTTCTCCAGCATGTTCTCGCTGCTTTGTCAGCACCTTCCAGCCTGTCACTCACGCTGCCTTCTGCATGCTGATGATATGTTTGTACCACCTTATCATGCTCACCGTCCCTCAATTGATTTTTACAACTATGGATGTCCGATGTAAATACGTGATATTTATTTATCGGGTGATCTTGTTGAAGGAATCAATAAGTGGGCTGAGCCTGACATTTCTTGCTTTACATGCCACTTTTCAAAATGAATGAATGATAAATACGATTAATCAACTTGCGTGTTAATATGCTGGATGGTTAAAGGTTAACTTGCACCTTCTGTTGCACAAATGTTGACTGATTGTGTCTCTTTTTTCAAGGAGGAACAGACTCTGCAACGCCAGAAGTACGTAGAACATCATATACGATGTGTGTATAACGATGAATATGATGTTGATTTGATTCTCTCCATCCACAGATACCCGTTCCATCCATCACTCCGTCTTCTAGAAGCTGGTCTTGGGACCCAGAAGAAGAGCGCAGGAGGCAAGAGAAATGGCAAAAGGAGCAGGAGCGCTTACTACAGGTTCAAGAAGAAAATGAGGTCAAATTAATTGTGGTGTACAACCAGTGCCAATGTTATTGTTGTCTTCTGTAGGAGAAGTATAAACGCGACCAAGAGAAGCTGCAGGAGGAGTGGCTCAAGGCCCAGCAGGAGATCTCCTTCAGTGTGGCACAACAAGAGGTATTGCAACAATAAAGTATGTTTTGTGCTTTTGTGTGATAAAAAGAATATGCATAAAATTATATGAAATAAATAAATTGTGTTAAATACAATGTAATTTTAGTTTTTTTGTCAATAAAGAGAGAAATTATTTGACAAAAATATATTTTTACAAGTAATACTAACATAAATAAAATACATAAAATAAAACTGATAAGCAATAATGAAGATTTTTTGTTGCATAATAATAGTAAGCTGATAGTAAATAAACTTATTATAATAATTACATGGCTGCTGCACAATGAAAAGCAAGAAAGACAATTAAGAAAAAAACTGAATGTATTAATATAAATTGTAATGACATGAAATAAAATAAACGATGACAAATGAACAGTTTTATACCCCAAAATATCAGCTGTTTTCAAATGTTTTGCAAGTGATTTGCCGCAATTATTATGGTCATGTGGACATTCCACAACACACACACAAAAATCCCCGTTTTAGTCACTTCTACTTTCTAGTTGAACAATCTCGATGTTGCTTTCGCTTTTGTTGTCCCTCGCTGTGCTTGTAATAAGAGCTGATGATATCACGCCATCATGTGTCTAATCACGCCACTTTGTGTATCCTGCAGCCTGTCAGCCCACACTCACCCCTGCCCTACTCACCGTGGGAGGAGGAGGAGAGGAAGAGGAAGGAGGTGGAACAACAGAGACTGGCGGAAGAGAGCAAGAGAAGAGAGGAGGAGGAGAAGAAGAAGAGGAGGGAGGAGGAATTGGAGCGCCAAATACGAGAGGAGGAGAGGAAAAGGAGGGAGGAGGAGCTGGAGCGACAGAGGCTGCTAGCGGAGGAGAGGAAAAGGAGAGATGAGGAGCTGGAGCGACAGAGGCTGGCGGAGGAGAGGAAGAGGAAGGAGGAAGAGCTGCAGCGCCAAATAAGGGAGGAGGAGGAGAGAAGAAGACAAAGGGAAGAGGAGCTGGAGCGCCAAAGAAGAGAGAGGGAGGAGGAGGAGAGGAAGAGGATAGAGAAGGAGGCGGAGGAGAGGAGACAGAGGGAAGAGGAGGAGCTCCTCTGGCAGAAGCGGAGAGAGCAGGAGAGGGAGGAGCTGAGGAGGAGGCAGGCAGCTGCTGAGGAGCAACAGCGCCTAGAGAAGGAACAATGGTCATTGTCCATCTTACTAGTAATACCATCATTACTATTACTATATATATGATATGTTACTGTTATTATTAGTAGTAATATTAGTAGTATCATTATTATTGTTGGTCTCTCCAACCATCACCAAACATTCATTCCCATTTATACACTGGTAATAGTATTAATTTCAGTATTTATTTATTTTTTTTAATCAAGCCATTTTGGTTTTTGTTGCAGGGCAAAGTCGTTTGATGAAGCGGAACAATTTCAAAAAAAAGGTCAGTATTGTTAATAAGCACTTAGCAGTCGCAATATTAGGTACAGCTCTAAATAGGTCTAAATCAGGGGTCTCAAACTCAATTTACTTGGGGGCCACTGGAGCTAGGGTCTGGGTGAGACTGGGCCGCATCAGGTTTTCCAAAAAAAAACCACATTTATTAAAAACAGAAAAATTAATAAACTTTGCTTTGGTTTTGATTTTCTTCAAGAAAAGCTCTGATAAAACATTCCACTGTTCTCAGATATCTTACTTTTTATTTTTCTACACAAAATAAGATGAAAAATAAATAAACAAATCAAGAATAAAGAATATATAAATATATATATATAAATATAAATAAAGAATTATAATGAACAAAGCATTATTAGAGCCCTGTAGACATTACAAAACACCACTATAGTCACATTTATACTTTTTTTATTTACAACATATTGCGCAACTGCAGGGTCTTGAGACACATGCTAACTCGCAAACTAGAGAGCTAGCGACCTAAACGGTAGCCTTCAAGTTATTTCCTTTAAACTTAAATAGCCAAAAACTTACCACTTCCACACGGATAGGGAGGATAACTATTAACAGTTATTTAACCTTTAACATGAACATTAATCAAACGTAATAATTTTTTTCTGGGTACATGATACCATACAGCATCCATATCAAACTTGCGCGGGCCGCACTAACATTAAACTTTCATATCAAGGCGGGGGCCTCAAACTAGTGTCCTGCGGGCCACATTTGGCACGCGGGCCGCGTGTTTGAGACCCCTGCCATACAGCATCCATATCAAACTTGCGCGGGCCGCACTAACATTAAACTTTCATGCCACATTTGGCCCGTGGGCCGCGTGTTTGAGACCCCTGGTCTAAATACATTCAATACAATTGACACAACGGTGTGTTCCTCATGTAGTTTAAAACCACAACTGTAGTTCTACAGCACTGCTAAGGATTGTGCAGGCGGGCCTAATGTTGTGGCATATATGTCTATGTTGTTGTACATTGTACGCCACCGTAGCCGTGTTTGTGAACCCGGGCGGCATGGTCCACTGGCTGCTGGAGGAGCAGGCCAGGAACTCCACAGACAGGCTGGCTAGGAGTCAGAGGGCTGTGGTCGAGCTGGAGATGGAGAGGAGAAACATCCTCAATGTTATGAGATACAGGGAGCCTGAGAGAGGTTGGCTCCGCCCACATTGTCGCCGCACCCAATCACTGGCTGTGATTTGCCTCTTAATCAAAACTGTCCAATCAGCATGACAATCACATAATTATAATATGCATTATGTAGCTTTATTTGGTGTATAAGAGTTCATTCATTGGTGATACATGTGATTTTCTCACAATGCTGCACTCAGTCTCCTTTCCAATAAAATTCAGATCAGAATCAGAATCAGATTGTCTGATTCTGTGCTTTAGCTATGTCCATTTGAATGTTATACTACACAGTCTCCACTTTAGTAGTGCTCAAATTTCTCACTGCCCACAGTCTCCTTTTGGATAAAACTGGAGGACACATGCAATCGTTAGCTAACACTGTCAGTTGCTTCTTTGTGGTGTGTGTCATGGAATAAAGTAGGTAGTAAATTTCCCTGGAAACTCATTTTTGGTTTGTTCCAATGTGGTGCAGTGAGGGGTGGCGGCCTATTTGACTCCAAGGGTCCCCAACTGGCACCACAGGCCGAGCTACAACGTCAGCAGCTCCTGGATGACATGAGGAAGAAGACCCCCGTGCTGACAGACAGTAGCTGGATCCGCCAAAGATCCGCCACGACCCCCGGCCGGGAGGACTTGCCATCCACCCGCAGGTACGTCTGTGTGATAAGCATCTTTTGTGGTGCCGGCGGTGGTAATGCTAACACACGGGGCTTGCTAACACACCGGGATGGATGGATTCAGTGGTGATGGTATGTGACTACTAAACTTGGCTTGGGGGGCTTTGCAGGGGCGGCTCTCTTGATAACCTGGATAACCCCCACAATTCATGGCGCTCGTCGTGGACACCCAGGAGCGACTCCCATATCCCAAACTACTCCCGGCCGCACAGCGCCCTCTCCGTTGGTACTGCCGTTTATGGTGGCGGGCCCCAGGGGGGGCGGTCCGGCTCAAACACCCTACCTGCTTCCCTTCAAGGCCTGTCTTCAGGAACCGCCCCCTGGTCCCGACAGTTGCCTTCTCTTTCGCCGTCCTATCTGCCTCCCGCCACCTCCCCAGAACCTGCTTCTGATGCAGGTGACCCTCGGCAGCGCAGCAGGTAAACGTGGCTTGAACGCAACACTCTGGTGTACCGAGAATTCATGCAGGTGAAGGTGCAGCTTTCATGGGGGTGCAAGCCGAACGTGTTTATATGCTGAGTCATAGGCATATTTAAATCAACTTTAAACGCCTTCGTCAACACAAACATACTAAAGTCGTAATAATACAGAAAGAAAAATCATAATATTATATACTGGTTATATTTTCTACTGTATATATAAAGTCTTAATACTGGAATAGTCCAAAAAGTGGCAATTTTAAGCAAAACACGTGCTAATATTACATTCTTTAAGGTCATGGGAAAGCTGGAGCCTATCCCAGCTGACTTCAGGCGGGAAGAGGGGTACATCCTGGACTGGTAGCCAGCCATTATAATATTACAAGAATAACGTTGTAGAATTAAAAAAGTAAAATAAGTGGTACTATTACCTCAAAAAAGTCATAATATGTAAAAAAAACAACAACAACACTGATTTATTATGTGAATTTTTTTTTAACATTACGAGGATATCATCTTGTAATATTCCATTCAAAAGTTGGATGGTATGAGAGTTGTGCTATGAAAAGTGGCAATATTATGAGAATGAAAATTATGAGAATAAAATTGTAATATAATGTGAAAAAGTTACAAGATTACTCATAATATTTGTTGTGAGAGTATGTGAAAAAATGTAATATTCAAAGTATAAAGTCTCGATAGCACGCAAAAGCTTTGCAATATTATGATAATTAAGCAATAATATTATGGGAAAAAAACATAATATTTCAATATTAAAATTGTAATATGTGGTAATATTTTTACCAGTAACAACAGTACATATTTATTTGATTACATAAATCTCTTCAAATATGATTTTTGTCTTTATTTTGGCAAGATGCCAACATTTTTATCATAATATTACAACTCAAGTCTGCCGTTACTTTTTTTTTCTTGCTTTTTGTCTAACTTTTATGATTAATATACAGATTTGTCTTGTTTGTGCTCATCCATGACGTGCGTCATGCGTGTGTGTCCTGTGTGTGAGTGACAGCTTTGTGTTGTGTGATGCATGCAGGTCAGTGAGCGGTAAGAAAGTGTGTACGTTCTGTGGCACCACGCTGGGCAAAGGAGCCGCCATGATTATTGAGTCCTTGGGACTCTGCTACCATTTGACCTGTTTTAAGGTGAGATGGCGGGACTGGATCATATCTGCCTCGTCGCTGATTATCAATAATATTTACATTCCTATACTCCTAAAGTAATCTTCATGATCTTTGGGCCCTTGTCCTCCTGCGTCCTTCTATGTATGAAATATGAATATATATTGTACATATCCATATACTGTCCCCCTGTTCATCGCTCTGCTTTTTACATTTGATGCACACATCTGGCAACTTAGCAGTTCATTAACTGGCTTTCAGTTAATTAGTCAGTTAATTAGTAGTTTAGTTATCCAATCAGTCTGAACTCTTTTTGCCTTGTTTTTTCCTGCCAGTGCTTCGACTGCAAGTCAGACCTCGGTGGATCGGAAGCAGGGGCAGAAGTCCGAATCCGAAACAAACAGCTGTATTGTAACTCCTGCTACGTTCGATCCAAAAGTGAGTTAAAGTGCCTTTTTTTTTTTTTTTTTTTTTTGATTGGCCGATGGCACGGCTAGGAGGACCAGGGTTCAATTCCACCCTCGGCCATTTCTGTGTGGAGTTTGCATGTTCTCCCCGTGCATGCATGGGTTTTCTCCGGGTACTCCGGTTTCCTCCCACATTCCAAAAACATGCTAGGTTAATTGGCGACTCCAAATTGTCCATAGGTATGAATGTGAGTGTGAATGGTTGTTTGTCTATATGTGCCCTGTGATTGGCTGGTGACCAGTCCAGAGTGTACCCCGCCTCTCGTCCGAAGACAGCTGGGATAGGGTCCAGCATACCCCTGTGACCCTTGTGATAAGCTGTGATAAGCGGCATAGAAAATGAAAAGACTGCATGTAACAAAAGCTTTTGTGCGTGTAATTCAGGGGTGGGCAACCTGTGGCACATGGGCCATGTATGTCTCGCAAGAGAATCTGATGTGGGCCCCAATGCACATTCTACAAAAAAAAAATCAAATTTTATAGGAATGCTTATAATAAGGAACAAGTGGTTACCACACAGGCCACACAGCTAGGAGACCCGAGTTCAATTCCACCCTCGGCCATCTCTGCGTGGAGTTTGCATGCTCTCCCCATGCATGCGTGGGTTTTCTCCGGGTACTCCGGTTCCCTCCCACATTCCAAAAACATGCTAGGTTAATTGGCGACTCCAAATTGTCCATAGGTATGAATGTGAGTGTGAATGGTTGTTTGTCTATATGTGCCCTGTGATTGGCTGGTGACCAGTCCAGAGTGTACCCCGCCTCTCGTCCGAAGACAGCTGGGATAGGGTCCAGCATACCCCTGTGACCCTTGTGATAAGCTGTGATAAGCGGCATAGAAAATGAAAAGACTGCATGTAACAAAAGCTTTTGTGCGTGTAATTCAGGGGTGGGCAACCTGTGGCACATGGGCCATGTATGTCTCGCAAGAGAATCTGATGTGGGCCCCAATGCACATTCTACAAAAAAAAAATCAAATTTTATAGGAATGCTTATAATAAGGAACAAGTGGTTACCACACAGGCCACACAGCTAGGAGACCCGAGTTCAATTCCACCCTCGGCCATCTCTGCGTGGAGTTTGCATGCTCTCCCCATGCATGCGTGGGTTTTCTCCGGGTACTCCGGTTCCCTCCCACATTCCAAAAACATGCTAGGTTAATTGGCGACTCCAAATTGTCCATAGGTATGAATGTGAGTGTGAATGGTTGTTTGTCTATATGTGCCCTGTGATTGGCTGGCGACCAGTCCAGGGTGTACCCCGCCTCTTGCCCGAAGACAGCTGGGATAGGCTCCAGCACCCCTGCGACCCTCGTGAGGAAAAAGCGGTAGAAAATGAATGAATGAATGAATGAGGTAGCAACAAGGGTCTCAGCTAAAGTGAGCAGTAAAGCAAACCTGGCAAATGATCTATTCCTCCATTTTGTAAAGCATTGGTGCTGTGTCTTTCAGCTGGCCAGCCCACCTCGATGTAACGTGAGGGTCCTCCAGCAGATCTACGAGGAGACCACATGCTACAACAACCCCTGAGGAGGAGCCTGGGCGGTTGCTTACATCCGACTCTAAACCGTAAACTTCCATGACTTAATTCCTGAGTATCGACTCATTTGTTCTTTACTAAAACAGAATGAGATTGGAAAATATGGAGGGATTTTTTAGTCCTCAATTGAAATAAATATAAAGCCAATTAAATAGATACAAATATGAATTAAATTGTGAAATAATTATATGGACCCTATGAAATGATATCCAAAACATATTTAAATCCTGATTGGCTGGCGACCAGTTCAGAGTGGACCCGGCCTCTCCCCCAAAATCAGCTGGGATAGGCTCCAGCATTCCTCGGCGACCCTAATAAGGATAAGCGGCATAGCGAATGGATGGATCCTGAAATTAATAAATTGGCTCTCAATAAAATAGGTTTAACTAAATTATATTTCACCAGAAATCTATTTTACCACCCAATTATTGAAATGCAAACTACAGTTGAAATGATGAAATGAATAAACTAATATTTAATTCATACACATTTTAATAAGTCAATTTATTCCACATTCCTTTTATTAAAATACAATTAAAAATCATGAAATAAATAGGTTTAGTATGCTTATTCATGAGCAATTTCACACATTATTTCACTTTCAAATTCATATGAATAATATGTTAATTAGCTATTTAATTGCCTTTATATTTATTTATTTTGTCACTAAAAAAAAACTCCATAAAAGGTGTGTGTTTTTTATTTGTATGATGAAGTATTAGAGAAAAAAAGGGTTCTTCTGCATGTTCCACTGGTTTAAATGATCCATTATTAGATGTTTCAAGAAAGCTTTTTGGGGATTTTCTAAAACCTGACAGGATCATCTCCTTTTTTTGAATGCAATTTTATTTTTTATTATTCCCGCTTTTTGTCCTGGTGGTGTTAAACACTCATCCTTTTAATGTGTGCCTTTAAGTCTGCAAACAGGGAGAACTGTGTAATTATTACCCAGGCTGTATTTAATAATAAGATGGAATATTATGCTGTTTTGTGAAGAATATATGATACTAAATGGCAGATGGAGATAAAATGTAAATAAAAATGCTAATCTTTCAAAATGCAGTGATGGTATAATTTCAATGAGGACCGTCTCTCTCATTGTCATTCTCCAAAACTAATTTGTCACACGGATTCGATTCCTGGCGCGGCATTTGATGACACTTTTGATAAGCCGTCTCCTAAAAAAAAAAACAAAAAAAACCCTGCTGTGACATGAAATCCAATTTGCATTAGCATATATTGAATATTCATACTCCTGTCTGCTTGCTTGCTGCCATTGCTCAGCTTCTCTGCAGCAAGGCTAGGTAGGAAATTGTCCTTGTCGTTCCATAATTGGGATTACAGCTGGAGGAATATATGGAAATTGGCTCTGTCAGTCTTCCGCTAAGATGTCTCAAATTCCTCCATCCTACCTCCCTCGTTAGATTTTTCTATGCAGAAATTTCTTTCAATCTGTTTGGAAAACAAAACCTCCTAAATAGCAAACATGAAGCCTTACAGAGCATATTTTTTTCAATCTTTGATACATTATTTCACAGCTGTGCTAATGTACCTGTGGTGTCCTGTCTTTTGGGTGCAATAACACCAACTCACCAGTGAGGGGCACTGTGGATTAAAGTGCCAAACAGTTAATACAAAGCATCATTTAGCATTAGGAAAACTATGACTCAAAACTTCCTATTTTTAAATACATAAAATACGCCAAACGTCCCATCAGAAGTTAAAATTAGAAATATTTTACAATATCCAGTTTTTATTCCTAATGTAACTTTTTTTGTAAAGTTCTTTTCAAGGGGCATAGAAAATTAATCCATGAATAAATAATTGATGCAATTGTTTATTGTACTGTATTTTATTATTTTCAGATTGTATTGCACAATTTAGTCCAGTCCAGGGTGTACCCCTCATCTCGCCCAAAGACAGCTGGGATAGGTTCCAGCACCCCCGCGACCCTTGTGAGGAAAAGCGGTAGAAAATGAATGAATTAATTAATGTATTGCACAATTTAGTCCAGTCCAGGGTGTACCCCGCATCTCGCCTAAAGACAGCTGGGATAGGCTCCAGCATACCCGCAACCCTAATGAGGATCAGCGGCACAATTTAAAAGTATCCATTATTTTACACGGCTCAAATATGACCCCTTACGATAACAATACACTACATAACTACATGTGTTGGTTTTATTGCAGTGTTTTTTTTTCTTAACGGAGACGATCTATATAATGTTGCATCACTGGGTGTACTTCCTGTTTCCCAGAGTGCTTTGCTATACTGTTTTTGTATAAAAGGCTGTAAAGTACATGGTTAGAGCTCACATAGTAGTTGGTTAATATTCTGCATTATACGTTGATAGTGTTTTGTCTGTTTTTATTTACCTATTGTGTTGGCGTATGTAGTTTTTTTGACAAAATAAGTAGGAATTGCGTGTGATGTGGTGACGCTCTGATATTTGTGGTTAATACGGTATGCCTCACACAGGTACACTTCACTTGAACACCATCTAGTGGCTCAAACACGACACAATGATCTTTAATTCTTAATGATAATTGGGTATTTTACATTGAAAATTGATAATTCATCGCACAATTATTAACCAGCAAAATAAGTGACGAGTTATCGTTATGTATAATATTTCAGATTACAGGTTACAAAAGGGACACCTCTACTTCACACATCTCTCTCTCAACGACTCTCAACTACCATCTAGTTTGTCTTTTTCCAGCTAAAAATAGCAAAGCTTAACTAATCGTCACATATTTCAGCCATCATCAGCTGCACAGTGCTTCGTCTTGTTTGGGACTATTTGAGGAAGGAAGTTATGAGATGTCAGGAATTTCTTTGATGGACAATTCCAATCCGTAATTGAGTGACCGTGTCATCAATTCCCATTCATATTCAAAAAATGTGTCATGTGTTAGCAGGCAGGGACACTGAGTTAAAGGTTGTATTGACTTACAAAAGCACCATTGTGTACTTTATGCACTTTTAACCACATATACATTGTAACTCTGCACTTGTCCAAATTGCGAGCTGCCTCACTCAGTTAAGGTCAGTTTTCATGACTTCACCATAAGAAAGACACCATAAGTTCCAAGATGAAAAGAACGGCTGAACAAAAAGAACATTAATGCTTGTCAAAAGATTTTGATGATCTCCAAGACCTGTGGGAAAATATTCAAAAAGTTGAACTTTTTGGAAGCCTGGTGAAAATTACATATCAGAAAAATCATCACATCATAAGAGTAAAACATGGTGGTGGTAGTATGATGGTCTGGGCTGTCATAAAATACTGCTCTCTTCCAAAACAATCCCAATGCAAAACAAGCCATCTGTTTGTAGCCTCAAGCTGAAACCATCCAAAACACACCAACAAGTCCACATCTGGATGGATGAAGACAAAAAAACAGACTGTCCGAGTCCAATACCTGACCTGAGTCCTATTGACATGACTTTAAAAGGCTGCTTCATACTGGGAAAAAAACTCCATTGTGGCTGAATTCCAACAATTCTGCAAAAATTCCTCCACAGTGTTGCAAGAGACTCTTTCCAAGTTATCGCAAACACTTGATGGCTGCTAAGATTCATTTTTATGTTCAGTTGTCTTCTCATGGACTCATATTTAGATATGCTTGATGATCTGAAACATTTAAGTGTGACAATTATGCAAATAAGAAAATCCGTAAGGGGGGAAAAACACTTTTTCACACCATTGTATATTATAAGGCTGTTGCATTTGAACTAAGTCTAACCTGATCTAATCTAATCTAATCTAATCACCTGATGCTATAATTAGCCATAATAGTGACATCACAGACCGTTGCCATGCCGGCGCTCACAGCTCTGTCATAAAGTCAGTCGACTGTCTTGGGACTTAAGTGACAAATAAACCAAAAGCACCAGCAAGTCAACCTGTGAATTCCACACTCACCGAGAACTGAAGAATTATATGAATACGTAGTAAAAATGAAGAAGACAACAGTTAATTAATTAATTAAGAATAATCAATTATAACAGTGGATATCTTCTCCGCTCATCTGCATCTACATCCAAAATCTATAGGACTGTGAGTTTGACACTTATAGGCTTTTTTTTTTTTTTTTTGCAGAATCAGGTCACATGTTCACAGGTTCAATTCCACCCTCAGCCATCTCAAAATAAGCTTTTGTGTGTGTAATTCAGGGGTTGGCAACCTGCGGCACATGGGCCATGTATGTCCCGCAATATAATCTGATGCGGGCCGCAATGCACATTTATTAAAAAAAAATCTAATTTTATAGGAATGCTTATAATAAGGGACGAGTGGTTACCACACAGGCCACACAGCTAGGAGACCCGAGTTCAATTCCACCCTCGGCCATCTCTGTGTGGAGTTTGCATGTTCTCCCCGTGCATGCGTGGGTTTTCTCCGGGTACTCCGGTTTCCTCCCACATTCCAAAAACATGATAGGTTAATTGGCGACTCCAAATTGTCCATAGGTATGAATGTGAGTGTGAATGGTTGTTTGTCTATATGTGCCCTGTGATTGGCTGGCGACCAGTCCAGGGTGTACCCAGCCTCTCGCCCGAAGACAGCTGGGATAGACTCCAGCACACTCGCGACCCTTGTGAGAATAAGCGGTAGAAAATGAATGAATGAATCAGGTCCCAAGTTCACGAGTTCGATTCCACCGTCGGCCATCTCTGTGTGGAGTTTGCGGTAGAAAATGAATCAATGAATGAATCAGGTCCCAAGTTCACAAGTTCGATTCCACCGTCGGCCATCTCTGTGTGGAGTTTGCATGTTCTCCCCGTGCATTTGTGGGTTTTTCTCCGGGTACTCCGGATTCCTCCCACATTCCAAAAACATGCTAGGTTAATTAGCGACTCCAAATTGTCCATAGGTATGAATGTGAGTGTGAATGGTTGTTTGTCTATATGTGCCCTGTGATTGGCTGGCGACCAGTCCAGGGTGTACCCCGCCTCTCGCCCGAAGACGGCTGGCATAGGCTCCAACCCACTTGTGAGGATAAGCGGTAGAAGATGAATAAATGAAGATGCTAACCCCAATCCAGTAATAATCCTTTTGCAATAATACTTGGTTAAAATGTGTCAACTTCATCTATTGGCTGCTGCTTTAGCATAAAGTATCCGTGTTCTTCACATGTAAAAGAGGCGTCTCTAAAGTGTGTTAATCAACACATAATCACCTCCCCTTCTGAGATATTGATCGGTGACCTTTAGGTGTGCCCGGATATGATCAGAAAGCATCCTTACTGGTCCTCATAATGAAGACTGACTCTAATGTCTATCTAAAGGGCATAGCTCACACTACAAACAAGTCGAGAGGGGTCATGTGGCGCCTGTCGGCTCTCTAAAGGCTTTAAAAAAAAAAAAAGGGAATGTGCTGTAGATATACTGCAGCGCATCCATTACATCCATTTTTTTTTTTAAAATCTCGGTTATGATCCATAAACATGAGTCATGGAGCGTATCCTCAGCTCTGTTCTGACTCACATGTGTCATGATAGAGGAGGACATATTTATTATCAAAAGAACATGCCCCCCCTCGCTCCCCCACCACTCCCTGCAGGCAACAAATAAGAATGAATTACCCAGAAATAGGATGCTGGAAGTGGGGCTTTACATTTGTGTTTTACTCCTCCGCAGGCTTACGTCAGGGATTTTTGCGTTTCTGACCTCCATGTGCTCCTGTTTTTTTTTGGCAGTAGCTCAAGAAGTAACAATCTTGCTCTTATTTCTGTAAAAAGTACAGGAAAAAAGTACTCTTATGCTATTCATTGTATTTAAATGCAACATATGCTCACCCGGCTGCACAGCGACCGAGTGGTTAGCGCGCTGGTCTCACAGCTACAAGATGTGGGTTCCATTCCCCCCTCAGGCATCTCTGTGTGGAGTTTGCATGTTCTCCCTGAGCATGTGTGGGTTTTCTCCGGGTACTCCGGTTTCCTCCCACATTCCAAAAACATGCTAGGTTAATTGGTGACTCCAAATTGTCCATAGGTATGAATGTGAGTGTGAATGGTTGTTTGTCTATATGTGCCCTGTGATTGGCTGGAGACCAGTCCAGGGTGTACATAGCCTCTCGCCCGAAGACAGCTGGGATAGGCTCCAGCATACCACTGTGAGCCACGTGACAATAAGCGGCATAGAAGATGGATGGATGGAAAGACAAAAAAAACTGCATCTAACAAAATAAGCTTTTGTGTGTGTAATTCAGGGGTGGGCAACCAGCGGCACATGGGCCATGTATGTCCCACAAGAGAATCTGATGCGGGCCGCAATGCACATTTACAAAAAAAAATTAATTTATAGGAATGCTTATAATAAGGAACGAGTGGCTACCACACAGGCCACACAGCTCGGAGACCCGAGTTCAATTCCACCCTCAGCCATCTCTGTGTGGAGTTTGCATGTTCTCCCCATGCATGCGTGGGTTTTTTCTCCACATACCCAGCTGCTGTTTGACACCCCTGCACAACTCGAAGCTCCATTGGTCCTCTGAAGGAAAAAGCACCCAAGATCATTTTGGCTCCCTGTCAGGTAGGACCTCCTTCTCATACCAGAAACATTGGAAGGTTAAATCTAGATTACTGGAGAATAAAACTTTCAATGTCCCATGTTTGGTGCTCTGACGTAAATTCCACATAGGCAATTCTGTGGCATTGAACTAGATGAGATGCACAGTGAACTAGTGGTTAGCGTGCAGGCCCCATAGCAGGGAGACCCAAGTTTGATTCCACCCTCTGCCATCTCTGTGTGGCGTTTGCATGTTCTCCCCGTGCATGTGTGGGTTTTCTCCGGGTACTCCGGTTTCCTCCCACATTCCAAAAACATGCTAGGTTAATTGGTGACTCCAAATTGTCCATAGGTATGAATGTGAGTGTGAATGGTTGTTTGTCTATATGTGCCCTGTGATTGGCTGGCCACCAGTCCAGGGTGTATCCCGCTTCTCGCCCGAGGTCAGCTGGGATAGGCTCCAGCACCCCGTGACCCTCATGAGGATAAGAGGATACTCCCACCCAATCTATGCTCCTACAATATTGGTAAGTTATTGCTTTTAATATTGTGGGAAGTGTCCTGAATGTCCTAAACGTGATGAAATTCATCTTCTTGTGTCAGATCTTGCGTTTGCCAACACTAGAGTTGCGTAGGTGTTGTCAGTAGTAACAGATTGACTCCACTTCCTTCTCACATTTCATCTTAATTAATGGAAACACGGCAGCACAACTGAAGTCCTTCAAGCATTTCTCCAAATCTGGTCGGGGAGGTTCCAGAAGGGGGTCGCACCAAGGATCAGGACTTGAATAATTCACACAGGAGATGAGAAACCGTGGAGTGACTGTGCATGAGTGCAGCTCATTGAAGGACAAAAAGACTGGTAGCTACCTTCATCACATGATGCCACATACAGTAAACTCACCAGCCACCAGATTTGGCATCAACGACTTGACTTTGACTTTAGTCCCATGACTTGAAAATACTTGAGATTTTCAGTGAATGTTTCCCAAATGTGAAAGTACAACAACTTACATTTTCACCTTTCATAATGATTTGGCGTGCATGAGAAATTGGAAAGGGCACAACACACCAGCAACAGAACCAATGTTGTAATATCAGGCATCATTAATACCGCTGGTGCATTCATTGTCAATAACTGTATGGTAAATGGGAACGCATGAACAACATTTAATGCGCATTCTGAGGTACATAAATCTGCTGGATGCATGACCACTCCTATATTATATTGCGAAAGCACCTACCGCCATCTTGTGTCCATACTACATCAGAAGGTTGCCTACTGCCACAGCTGTTAATGCTAATGTTTTTGTTTTTTTAATCTGTTTTTTATTTTGTTTTTTATTCTCCGGGTACTCCGGTTTCCTCCCACATTCCAAAAACA
Organism: Doryrhamphus excisus; assembly: GCF_037039965.1. Lineage (NCBI taxonomy): Eukaryota > Metazoa > Chordata > Actinopteri > Syngnathiformes > Syngnathidae > Doryrhamphus > Doryrhamphus excisus. The sequence goes on along the minus strand of NC_136368.1, from coordinate 15,238,202 downwards.
TGCTAGGTTAATTGGCGACTCCAAATTGTCCATAGGTATGAATGTGAGTGTGAATGGTTGTTTGTCTATATGTGCCCTGTGATTGGCTGGCGACGAGTCTAGTGTGTACCCCCCACCTGACAGCTGGGATAGGCTCCAGCACCCCCCACGACCCTTCTGAGGATTTTTGGATCCTAAGCTTTTGTGTGTGTAATTCAGGGGTGGGCAACCTGCGGCACATGGGCCATGTATGTCCCGCAAGAGAATCTGATGCGGGCCGCAATGCACATTTACAAAAAAAATCAAATTTCATAGGAATGCTTATAATAAAGAACGAGTGGTTACCACACAGGCCACACAGCTAGGAGACCTGAGTTCAATTCCACCTTCGGCCATCTCTGTGTGGAGTTTGAATGTTCTCCCCGTGCATGTGTGGGTTTTCTCCGGGTACTCCAGTTTTCCTCACACATTCTAAAAACATGCTAGGTTAATTAGCGACTCCAAATTGTCCATAGGTATGAATGTGAGTGTGAATGGTTGTTTGTCTATATGTGCCCTGTGATTGGCTGGCGACCAGTCCAGGGTGAACCCCGCCTCTCGCTCGAAGACAGCTGGGATAGGCTCCAGCACCTTTGTGAAGATAAGCAGAGAAAAAAAAATGAATGGATGAAAGTTTCAGGGGTTATTGATCTTTGAAAATCCTATTGATTTTGATGCGGCTCGTGTCAAAGGTCATATTAATGTTTTTTAATTCAGTGCTCCTTGTTTTGCATTCCTTGAAAAATGAATGAAAAAGTATAATTCATGACGCCAGTTAGCATATCTCTGGTAGCTGCGGTAGTTTAAACGATCAACTGACTCTTCACTGTGAAAAAAAACGCTCAGCAAGAAGGCGGCAGGGACAAAAAAAAAAAAGACGGTGCTCCATTCAGGATGCAGCTTGCAATATTTCATAAAAAAATAAAAAATAAAAAACAAGCGATTACATAAAAGCTGTCGGTCTGCTCTTTTGTGTGTGCAGTCCGCTCGGCGTCATGATCTCCCTTGCAGAGCAGTAATTACGCTAGTTTGAATGGACTACCAGCCTGCCATTATCTCCTCCATTGTTATTTTGTTTCAGCTAGCACAGAAGTGCTCGGCTTGTGTCGATTTTATTGATATGAGCTGCTGTTTATGGTTTTGTGGAACATTTTGGAGGACTGGTGGTTTCACTGTGATCGATCCTGTGAAATCCAATGCCCCCTTATGTTGTACGATTCCAAATTTGAGCTAGATATGAGTGGAAAATACACCTTTGAGATTCGAACTGTCGTCATGCAAAACCTCACTCAAGATCATCTAGTTGCGGCCACAACAGTAGCTTGTGTTTTTATTCGTTTTTATTTATTTATTAGGGATTATTGTGTCTGTTGTGAGATCATTCCAACCTGCAATAAAAGCCTGTTGTTTCAGTGGTCAAATCTGGTGATTGTGTATCTCACTGAACATTACAGTAACATTACTGACACCTAGTGACCAGCATAAAATACTACATCAACATCTTTGAATACGTCTTTTGAATGCCTTATATTTGTATTTTAGTTCATTTGTCCATTTTTAGGCTTGAGAATGTTTTATTTCGGCAAAACATATGTAACATTAGCGTAAACATGCATATGTTTTGACTCAAAATAAGCTGTATTCAAGCACAAAACTAAATGATTCATTAATATATTTTTGAAAAATTGTGATTCTATTGTTTTAAACTAACTTGTCTAGAACCTCCAAAACTAAAAACAGCTTTTTCCTGTTTCATGTCAACGTTTTTCACTACTCTGGCATTATTTTTATTGCTCCTATTCCAGAAATGACATTCTTCATTCTTCTGATTAGCCAAGATATTCTTTTAGTTACAGGCCGTAGACCCAAAACAATTTCTGAGCTGGAGGATCCAATTGGCTGGCTGTCAAAACATGAGATGATCCTCTGGCCAGAAGAAAGTTGTTACTGGTGCTCAGTGCAGTCCAATAACCATCATATGGCATCTGAGGGACAAAGGTTTTAAAGACAGAAGCTTCATCAAGTTCATTCATTCATTCATTCATTCATTCATTTTACACTGCTTATCCTCATGAGGGTCGCGGGAGTGCTGGAGTCTATCCCAGCTGTCTTTGGGCGAGAGGCGGGGTACACCCTGGACTGGTGGCCAGCCAATCACAGGGCACATATAGACAAACAACCATTCACACTCACATTCATACCTATGGACAATTTGGTGTTGCCAATTAACCCCGGAGAAAACCCAAGCATGCACGGGGAGAACATGCAAACTCCAAACAGAGATGGCCGAGGGTGGAATTGAACTCGGGTCTCCAAGCTGTGGGGCTTGCACGCTAACCACTTATCTGCTGTGCAACCTCATCTAGTTCAATGCCACAGAATTGCCTACATGGAATTTGCGTCAAACATGGGACATTGAAAGTTTTATTCTCCAGTAATCTAGATTTAACCTTCCAACGTTACTGGTATGAGAAGGACGTCCTACCTGAGGGGGCGCCGAAATGATGTCGGGTGCTTTTTCCTTCTGAGGACCAATGGAGCTTCAGGTTGTGCAGGGGCGTCAAACAGCAGCTGGCTATGTGGAGAAATTGCAGGGAGAATCCCTCAGGACTTTTTCATTGGTCATTGTCATCAACAGGACAACACTGCTCTTCCGACAAAGGAACCCAACTGGGAACGTTTGGGCATGGATGGCAAGGGAAGTTTACAAAAATGAGAATCCCTTAAACCCCCCTAAAGATCTCCCTAAATATGTGACAAGGTGTTGAGGCAAGTTTCAACCCTTTTATTTGAACCCATTTTGGATTTCAAATGTTGCATTCAAGGATGCGTAAGGGCTAATTTCTTCTTCCCAAGACCATTTCCCCCTGAAGTCCCAGGAGAATCCGCGCCAGCTGCTGTCTTCTTCCAGAGGGAACGAAGCTGGCGCTTCACATGGCGACCCCCCCACCCCCTGAGGGCTCTTTCCAGAACTCTGGATGACTGCTTGTTTTGCTTGAACGCCCTCTGTTTTAATTCACACATCCTTTGGGGAGATGAGAAATTTGAATAACCTTCCCTCTCATATCCTTGGTAATTTAATATTAAAACAACATGTCTCGGTAAGTCCAATATTGCACTCCTAAGAATATAGTAATAAGAACACATCATATTTTTCCTTTGACTGGCATACTTTCTCCTACAAAAACATGCTAGTTAATTTAATTCCAGATAAGCGCAGTTGAAGTATAAATCCTCGATTAAGTCTAATTGAGTTAATATTTACTTGAACTTTGTTTCTATACGAAATACTGGAAATAGAAATAATCTATTCCAGGGTCAAACTGTCACCCTTGTCCCACCAACATTTCATTATGGTGATATAAACAACACAAATTGATGGATTTATTGTTACAGTAAAGTCTCGTTATATCGATATTCTCGGGAGTCGGAAAAAATACAGATATAACCGGACTATCCATATATCCGATCCTGCGCCGAACTGCATTAAAAGTGGGCAATAATGCACTCGACATTGTTCTATAGTATAGAACAGGGGTCAGCAACCTGCGGCTCCAGAGCCGCATGTGGCTCTTCAGCCTCTTTATTGTGGCTCCCTTTGCGATGCTTGAATATTTTTAACACCCGAGTGGGGAAAATGCACGTCTTTTGTAATGAGTTTTAAAAAATCCAACTTTGTCTGAGACCATGAATGCATCCTGAGTGAGTTCTGACTGCTATCCAGTTCAGTACATGAAGAAAAACAAGTAATACTTACCTACAAATCTAAAAAATAAATTTGAGATAATTTAAAAACAGCGGCATGGGAACTTGTTTTTACGTTTACAGTAGTTTACACATACATTTATGTAAGTTTATCTCCAATACTAGCAAGAGTACTCCAACTCGTCTTTTCTTATCTGAACTACTTTGATACCCCCAAATTCCCTCCAATGTTGTTTTAAACATACTATATGTTTTGCGGCTCCAGGCTATTTTTCTTCAGTGGGCATTGGGTAAAATGGCTCTTTTCATAGTAAAGGTTGCCGACCCCTGGTATAGAAGCTGGCCAAACACATGCCTGCAACAGAAGAACCAACTGCGTTTGTGGTTTCTCTCATGTGTATAGATTCTATACAGGCATGTGTTTGGCCAGCTATGTGGGGTGGGTTGAGCATGACCTGTGAACCAGGAAGTGCGGGAATCGGTGTGTGTGCTGCACTCTGGTGGTGGAAGTGTGAAAAATAAAGTTGACTGGAAGCAGCCGTTCGCCGTGTTCTTTTTTGGTATTGAAATCCTTAAGCAAAGATTGATTTAAGCTGCTTTTGTATCGATATAAGCAGACCAAATTGGCTGGCGGGAGATGAAAAGGGCATCGTAGTAACCGGATTATCATAATAACCGGGTATCGTACTAACGGAACTAATTATATCATAAAAGACTAGAAATTTGCCGGGAAATGAAAATAGTATCGTAATAAGTAGTAATTCGTTATAACTGATATCGATATAACGAGACTTTACTGTAATTTTGCCAATTAAGGACATTTATTCCAAAGGCGTGCTGATACAGTAATCTTGAAGTATGTTTACTGTATCAGACCTCAAAGTACAATGGAACTAGGATACCACTGATAGCTCAGAGGGAAAAGTGTGATGATAACCATAGAACCAAACATTGCGATGTAGCAATAGAAGAACGTCAATAAACCACCTTTGTCCAGACTGTTAAATACGTTAAATATTGAAAAAAAATGTGCCCACTGAATGTTATATGCAAGTGAAAACACAATGGAAGAAGTTTGACCATGGAAAAGATCACCCTGGTGGGAATATTATCTATGAATCTTAGAATAATATGGAATTCCATGCTAAATGTCAAGGCTAGCTAAACAGGGCTTGCTGTTGTGTCAATCACTGCCAGTCATTTGTTATTTATGTGTTTTTTCTCCAGGTCGTCACCTTAATGAGGGCAAGGACTATAAAGAAAAAATGGACAGATGGATCCCGGAAAAATTCCTGTTGCTCCCCGGATCAGTTAACACCTGGTTTCCCATTACTGCACTTTGGATGGATAAATTGAATCACAAACACCGCGGCTGTGAGACATCGGTGACAGGTCAGTCTCCCCCCCCCATCATCGTCCAGTTACCCGTGTTCATCTGTGCCCCCCAAAGACTTGTAAGCTAAGCAAAGAGAGAGCAACTCATTAGACTTGTTTGCCTTGTTAAGTAGCTGATGTTTGCCTACGCTTTATCACACGTCACTGGCCTCCATTTGTCTCTAAACTCAATTTCACGCTCTCGCAGGCCCGTACGTTCAACCCCCCCGGGGAACTTGGAAGCAGCGGTTGGATAATTTGACATCATCACCCAAACAGTGACAGCCAATTTTCCTCATCAGACTCGTACAAATTCCTTCCAGAAGAGCAACAACCGCTTAAAACAAAAAAGATGGAGTCGTTCTTTCTAAGTTGCTGTCAGAGCGCTGTTATTTTGGACAACCCCCCCCACCCCCCACCCCCAGCCGCTATTAAGTAATCAATACCGGTAATTTGTTAAACCGTCCGACCTTTCTTGGCCTCGGGAAGGTGGTCTGTCTTTTAAGGCGCTGGCGGGAAACCGGGCTCTAACGGCTGGATGTCGGAACCAGTGGGGCACAGGCTACGATCAATATTGTTATCAGCCACGTTGAGGGCAGCAGGGGATGTCAATCAATAGTCAACAGGTCTATGTATATTTCATGAGGAGAGTTTCAGACTTTAAAGTCAAATATCTTGCTTTGCAGCACTAGCAGCAAATCTTTTAGAGGTTTTGAATAGATTTGTTTTGTATATATATTTGTGTGTGTATGTAACATATACATATATATATATTTGCATTATATATATATATATATATATATATATTACTTTATATACACTTTTTCTTTTTGTATATTTTCACAATTATATGCTTTCATTGTCATATTTTGACAATACTGGTTGTTTTTGTATTTTTGCAAATATATATATATCTAATATATTATGATATAAATAAAATATTATTATTATATGAAATAATATTATTATATGAATATTTTGCAAATATATATATCATAATATTTTATATATATCATAATATATTAGATACATATTTGCAAACATACAAAAACAACCAGTATTGTCAAAATATTATGACAATGAAGACATATTATTGTGAAAATATACAAGAAGAAAAAGTGTAATGGAAGGAGAAAATTTGTATATTAACAATATGCTTTCTCATCGATAACACAAAGTTTTTTTTAATTTAAAAATTAAAATGTCTCGAAATATCCACATGGGTTGGTTTACTTGTCAGTAGAGTAGGATCCTTTAATCCAATTTCACTTCTCACCAATCTTTAGGAAACAATAATGAATAACAAAGATGCTAAAAGGTTCTGAGGTTCTCATTGGGAGTGACCAGGATGGATAGGATCAGGGAGGCGTACATCAGAGGGACATAACATGCTCGAGGCCTTGCAAAAAAAGTCAGAGAGGCCAGACTGAGATGGTTTGGACATCCAGAGGAGAGATAGTGAATATATTGGTAGAAGGATGCTACGTTTAGAGCTTCCAGGTCGGAGGCGTAGAGGAAGACCAATAAGGAGGTTCATGAATGTCGTAAAGGAGGACATGAGGGTAGTTGGTGTCAGAAGACAGGGTTGGATGAAGGAGATTGATTTTCTGTGGCGACCCCTGAAGGGAAAAGCCCAAAGAGAAAGAAGAAGAACAAAGACGCTAAAAGTCTTCAATAGCCACGTGTATGACATCATTATCAGGCCACTCATTGATGTAACTTCTCTTTCTTTAAATGAGAGGCAGCCAAGTAAGTTTTGACTCCACAGCTGTGCTTTAGAACATTCTAGGAAGTAAAATATTGAATATGAGAGCACACTTCCTTTCACAGGAATGTGTGTGTTAACAGTCTTTGTGATGAAACTCTTGCATTTCAAAGTCTGGGAATGAGCACAAAATCAATATTTTCAGGGCTGAACATACTATAGAAAAGAGGAAAAAGATGAAAAGATACTCTAAGGGGCAAAAGAATGACCCCGACAGACACCATGGAGGAAATGCCGAGACCACAAGATGACATAGAAAAGAGAAGATATGTGTGACAACACTGAAAAAATAAGGGAAAAAAAACAGATGAATCATAAGAGGAAGCGGAGGCCGGTAATCAACTCCCCGCAAATCCAATTGACTTCCTGGCCAATGTAAAGAAGCATTCATTTCAGGGCCGAGATGTAACACTTATGGGTCGGTCGGTCTGAAGTGAAAATTAATTAATTTCAAGTCAGGCAGTGATGTAGTGTGGGGATGGGCATAATTATTATTATTATATTATTTACTTTTTGCGGAGGTGGTGCTAAATTTAAAAAGAACAGGAAAAATATTGTAGGAGTAGCACTCAAAGACATGGTTGCAATTTTAATAAAAATTAAATAAAATAAAAAAATCACACATACACATACAGAGATCCCCATGCAGAGATTCGAACATTGCATTGGTCAACAAGCTAACCACTCATTCACCGTGCTGCCTCCTTTATTCCCAATATTTTGAAATACTCCTGTGTGTTTTCACCAAAAAGTACCCCAGTAGAATAGTTTCTTTCACAGCAGATTTAGTTTCTCCTTGCCCCTATGTACTCTTTGGGCAGTTCTTTGAGGGGCAGTAATTGGTTGAACACAGTTGGGGCAAAAGGAGATGAATAGAAATGAGATGTGGACTTTACACACAAGAGTAACCTGCTCTGAATAGACTTGACTTGAAGGAGAGATTTCATTCATTCATTCATTTTCTACCGCTTTTTCCTCACGAGGGTCGCGGGACGTGCTGGAGCCTATCCCAGCTGTCTTCGGGTGAGAGGCGGAGTACACCCTGGACTGGTCGCCAGCCAATCACAGGGCACATATAGACAAACAACCATTCACACTCACATTCATACCTATGGACAATTTGGAGTCACCAATTAACCTAGCATGTTTTTGGAATGTGGAAGGAAACCGGAGTACCCGGAGAAAACCCACGCATGCACGGGGAGAACATGCAAACTTCACACAGAGAGGGCCGAGGGTGGAATCGAACCCTGGTCCTCCTAGCTGTGAGGTCTGCGCGCTAACCACTCGACCGCCGTGCCGCCAATGAGAGATTTAGGCAACAGTTACAAAGTGCAACTCCACTGTGAGTTCATATGTCTGAAAAAAGAAAATTCCAAATGGGTACCCAGCATACCTTGTGGGCACTTTGTATGCAACAGTTAAAGCTATGTGTTTACTCTTTAGTCGTGGAAACAAATTTGAGTTTTTCTTATCGTAAGTAATGTAAAATGAATGCTCCTGGCTCACAGTGTTGATATCAGAAAATAACGTATTATCCCTAATTATCCTGTAGTGGGCTGGCATAGATATCATAGACAGATATACAGACAATTACTGTAAGTACTCAATAATGAAACTGCTCACTCTTTGAACACCCCTAAGGCATATCACGCAACACTGTCCACTTGTGGTGTTTTATGGGTACTGCTGGAATAAATAATGATTATAAAAAGCAATAGAAAATCCAAATGTGTTCATCCTTCATTCTCAGGTCCACAGGTTAGAGTCCGCAATCTTATATTTGTCTCGCCCTCGGCATTGGCAACCTGCACGGTGCCGCTGGCTCCAGGACACAGATGGCGCCTCATGCTGTGGACGGGCGTTACTCAAAGGAGCTTCACACGCCCGTAACACAAACAACCAAGGTGGTTTATCGGTGAGAGGGTTCACTCCTAAATCCAGACAAATATGTACAACCTACATGCACACACAATGTCCCTGCGACGCAGTGTAAGAACATATCTAAATATGATATTTCTAACTCATACAAGTGACCCCTTAAGAGGTGTAAGAGTCCATTTAACAATAAGTAATAAACAAGATGGCGCAGCTGGTGTGCAGCCATACACAGCAGGGGTGTCAATGCAGAAGGACAGTTGAAGGCATCAACACCTGCTGCAAGCATGATAAGAACATGCATGCAGTCTAATATGCTCGTATTGGCCCTGCAATATGATAAGTAAAGCTGGCTGTGGTGTTCACCAGGTGGGAGGTTTAATGGCCTTTGTGAGTGTATTCAGAGGTAATCTGAGGTGAATCTGACGCGTTAAGTCATTGAGGCTTTTAGCGGAGTTCAACGCGGGTCTCAGAATTAAGAGCGCTCTTAAATAACACTGCAATGCACATTGGACTGATCAGTTATGTTTATAAAAAAACAATGCATCCTCAACAGTAGTACACAATCAATATTAGGACTGTGAACCCATTTTCCCCCAAAGAATGTAAAGGAAACACCTTATTGACCTGTAAATAAGACAAAAACTGTAAACAGGTTTTCTATGCTCTAACTACAAAAAACGAGTGGTTAGTATGCAGGCCACACGACTAGGAGACCTAGGTTCGATTCCCCCATTGCATTTTCTCCCCATGCATGCGTGAGTTTTTTTCCGGGTACTCCGGTTTCCTCCCACATTCCAAAAAAATGCTAGGTTAATTTCCGACTCCAAATTGTCCATAGGTATGAATGTGAGTGTGAATGGTTGTTTGTCTATATGTGCCCTGTGATTGGCTGGCGACCAGTCCAGGGTGTACCCTGCCTCTCGCTTGAAGACAGCTGGGATAGGTTCTAGCATGCCGCGACTCTCTTAAGGATAAGTGATATAGAAATTAAACAGAGAACCAATTAACCTCAGAATACAGAGGATTAATGCAACAAATTTTTGACTTGGCGGCACGGAGGTCAAGTGGTTAGCGCGCAGACCTCACAGCTAGGAAACCAGGGTTCAATTCCACCCTCGGCCATTTCTGTGTGGAGTTTGCATGTTCTCCCCGTGCATGCGTGGGTTTTCTCCGGGTACTCCGGTTTCCTCCCACATTCCAAAAACATGCTAGGTTAATTGCCGACTCCAAATTGTCCATAGGTATGAATGTGAGTGTGAATGGTTGTTTGTGCCCTGTGATTGGCTGTCGACCAGTCCAGGGTGTAGGCGACCCTTGTGAGGAAAAGCGTTAGAAAATGAATGAATGAATGAATCTTTGACTGTTGGTCATAATGCTTGATGTTTTTTCCATAGAGGCACATTTTATTTAAGTTTTGACAGAATTGTAGGTTATTAAACGTTAGTTTTAGTATATTTGTACCATGATGCGTGATGACAAAGAGAGAAACCTACGTAGCATATCAGGTTTGCGGTGTTACAGTTGCAGCTATATGTAGTGCCTTCCATATATATACATGTTGGAAAATGTCTCCTCTGGTCTGATGTGTGTGTGTGTGTGTGTGTGTGTGTGTTTTTGCAGCAATCAAAATAGCTCCACTGATGTTTGCCAGACCACGCAGAGTAGTAAGCTTAGCCTCCGGGGTGCAGCGCTTGTGGTTGAACGGTGGCTTTCTCCATCAACAAAACACGGAAATGTCTGCCTTTGTGCTGAAAGTGTAGTGCAGCTTAAAAATGAATGTGCTTACATATTACAGCCTTGGAACAGTCACTACTAACATGGGTTTTGACCTGGTTATCTAATCGTGCTGTAACCTGTAAACAAGTCGAGGAGGCAGACATCTGTCAGGAAAAAGAGAGGAGCAGATGTCAAACCTTTAGTGTGCGTATTTATAGGGCTTTTCCATCAACTTCCTTTCTTTAGATAAAACCTTCTTCTTTTCCAGACTACATCTCCTTGCAGGATGCTCTGTTGATCAAGAACATGCCGAATGCTAACAAGGTGTATGTCTAAGCATATTCAGTTGGTCCTGCTTGGTTGCATAATACATGCAGGCCTCCATAAAAACACCTCCAGTGTACTACTACAAGCTGATGATAACATGCAAGCCGAAAAAACACTTATTCTTTATTTGCAGACATAGCAAAGGGGTTATCATCCTTTATTTATGTACATTACAGTGAAGCTTAAAGTGGACCTATTATGCTTTTTCCACCTTTCTGACCGATAAATGTAGTTAGAATGTTGAATTCTCGTGTTAAACGATGCCAAACTTTTAGATATTGAGGTTTGTGCATTTGGAAGTGAGCCCTGAAAGACTCAAAACGCTCGCTTTCAAAAGGCGTGGTAAAACTTCCCCTTTGTGATGTCACAAAGACCTTTCCCCACCACAATTAGTGGCTCTCCCCGAGTTTTTTTCCACACTGGTAGTCACGCAAAACACATTATACCTTGACCAACCACAGCAGAGTGGGCGTGCCTGAAGGCAGAGTCGTGGGTGGAATACATTAAAATTTTTGAGGGAACCACGAAATCCAAAGAAATGAAGCTGACTAGGTGCAGATTCTGGAAGATCTATAAAGCTTTCTGTGATGTTATTGTGTGTAGCTGCTCTATAGGAGTCTACAATTCAGTAAAAAGGGATGAGAAATTAGCATAATAAAGGTAATCCAGAGGGTTGGATATGCTGATTTCCCCATAAAACATATTGGCAATGGAAATAATCTGTTCAAGGGTCAAGCTTTCGCCATCATAAAAACTTTATTGACTGTGCACAAAATTTTTTATAGCCATCTGAGGGGCTATTGATTCATTCTCAGCGAGTTTGCTGTCGAAAGAAGAGGAAGCACGACAACTAGCTACTGTGTCACATAAGGCCTATATGCCACAGCTCCTCTACAGGGTTCCACTTTTGAGGTTTGAGTTCCAAACTGAGAAGCTGGCCTCACGTTGTTGTTGCTGTTGAATACGCTCCTGCACCCTGTAATTCTGATGGCTAAACACAGAAAATGGTCCCTCCCATAAAACCAAATGCCAGAGTGATGTTTGCTTGCAACCGCCCGACTCTGTCTGTCGTAGCCTGTGACCTTTTTCCGAAGTTTTCATCTATTTGTCTACGAACCTCCAACATAATTCTTGTCTGCCTGGCACTCACCTATTTATAGCATATTTATAGCAACACAAACACGAGCAACTTACTTATGTCTAAAATGTCTTAGTAACTATATATATCTATATCTACAATTATGGGTAATATGAGTGTAAATGTTGACTATAGGGTTGTTATTTCATGTCTAGAGGGCTCTAATAATGTTCATTCATTCATTCATTTTCTGCCGCTTTTCCTCGCGAGGGTCACAGGGGGGTGCTGGAGCCTATCCTAGCTGTCTTTGGGCGAGAGGCGGGGTACACCCTGGACTGGTCACCAGCCAATCACAGGGCACATATAGACAAACAACCATTCACACTCACATTCATACCTATGGACAACCTATACCTATTGGAGTTGCTAATTAAAGGAAAACCGGAGTACCCGGAGAAAACCCACACATGCACGGGGAGAACATGCAAACTCCACACAGAGATGGCCGAGGGGGAAGGGTGGAATTGAACCCTGGTCTCCTAGCTGTGAGGTATGCGCGCTAACCACTCGTCCGCCATGCCGCCCTGCTCTAATAATGTTATAAAACCTATGTAGAAGATCGGAAACAGCTTTTTTATGCTCTAACTATGAACATTTGATTTGATAAATAAATAAGGTATCCTGCTTCAGGGGAATTCACTTAACTTGGTCCCAAACCAATAAACCACCATAAACAATACGATTACTGTATTATATTTTGACAAGACAAGCAAGGTCCAAGTTACATGGTCCCCGGGTTGCGAGGCCGTATTTGTGGATGCTGGATTCAATTAGAATAATCATAAGGCCTTTGGTTTGTTGTTGATGTTGTCTGATGTGCTAATGAAAGCCACTTTGATCTAAAATAAGTCAGGAAGCCGAGGTGCATCCTGAGGTGTGTACCAGGGAGTCAAAACGGTGCTGATGAGGACAGTGGAAAACGACGTAGCGTATGACCACGGCACAACTGTATCGACAATGTGTCAAAATAAGAAACAACAATGATTGTCGCTAGCCGCCCTCTTCTGGTTCTTTATGGATTTCAAATTTTCAGGTACCACAAACACAAAAAAAAAATGACGAATGCTGTTGCAACACACGGCATAAACATGGTTAGCAGGTTTGGTGCTTTATGATTCTTCTAATTAATAGGGGTTGCTGCCTGCTATGGTTGTAAAACCAAAAAAAAAAACATGATCAATTTTATGTGTTGATGTCAAATGATCTTACAGCTGATAGGCTTCAAATCTATCAAAAGCCAGATTGTTTCCAGAGGTCTTCATGAGGCATGCTTCTAATCTGTTTTTTTGTGTTTGACTCATCTTGTTAATAAATGAATAGCCGTGTGTCCTTTAATCATTTTAATAGCCATAGTCTTTTAATCAAAGATACTTTTCATTTTTCAGTCTTATGACCAATACTACACCAACTTTTATGTCTGTCTGAACAGAACCAATGGTTCTTCAAGGATATGTCATATGACCCCTGTAGTTCTTATCTTTACAACTCATTCTTAATAATCCCCCCCTTTTCTGATGCAAATCAGTTTTTTTTTCATGTGAATGAGTTTCATGGTCCAAAATGGTTGTGCTCATCTCCCCAGTTGACCGGACGCCTCATATTTGAGTGCAGCTGGACCCTTGATGATTGCAAATAACAATGACGCCGTGTGTGCACAGCTGCACCATTAGCATGTCATGCAGCATTTTTTTTTAAAAGCATCTGTACCATTTAATAAGCAGATCTTGGTTTTGATTCAGTTATTTGCAGCTTCTTTGTGGCCGCCTCTTTCGAGTGCCTGCTGTTTTGTAAAGATTGGGTTGATATGCGATAGTGGTGTGCACGTGTTAACAAAATGGAGGGAAGGTCAGTGTGCTGTTCATATCAATGCAAATACATTTGTGTGTTGACGTAGGATAATTTAAAGCATTGTGTTCCACTGAGAAAGGATATGGACAGACAGACTGAGGAACTTACACACACACTTTATAAAAAAAACAACTCCAAATGCAGCATGATAAGCTAATACAAGTTTATTTAAGCCCACAAAATTGCCACTTTATCGCGTTGCACTGCCATGACATCACAATGGACTTACACACCCCTGTGACCATTGCACCCTTTAAGTTCCATAAGGAAAAGAAACTAGAACTTGTATGTAGTTATTTATGTACCCAGTGTTGGGTTCATGTGTTATTTTGAGATACAATGACAGTGAGTGGTTAGAAATATTGAAAAGCGAATTCTGCAGAAAATGGGGCTTAGTTATTTTTGCAATATTTTATATATATATATCAAAAGACAGTTAACAGTTTACACTGATACATATATAGGATGCCCACAGGCATACATTGTAGTCGTCTACGACCACGCATTGAATGTATTTCTGTGGGTGGTCTTCTAATTACTGTAATCAATAAGGGCATAAGGAAAGCCGTCCTCGATTTCAAAGGGTCTTATTTACACCCAAAGGTCCTGGCTACTGTTCTCTACAGAAGACATATTCGGTGTAGCTTGTCCAGATTTTGTCCTCGCTGGGGTCATTGCTGGTGTAGGCACAGGTGCCTGTGGAGCTGCAGGCCACCATGTGGAAGCCCACCTCAGTGAGCTTGTCAAAGGCCTGCTCCAGGAAGTTATACTTGAGGTAATAACGGGACGTGTATCTCTCCGGTGGACGGTCCGGGTCCCGGCTCTCGTTCAAGGTGTCTCCGAACACCTCCTTAGCCAGGGAGGTCTTCCCACACACGGTGATGCGCGCCACTCTTCTGAATTTGGCATCGGTCTGGGTGTCTCGGCCGATGGTGTACGAACCCCGGTAGCCTATGGTGATGTAGCCTGACTTCCTGGAGTCCAGAGACGGTGAGCGCATAGCCGAAATGCCGCTAACTCCTCCAGCGCGTAAAGCCACCTCCGCGCCTGCGGCTGTGGCGCACGGCTGTCCACCTAGTAGCGCGCTCTCCTCGGTGTCGCTTTGGCTGATCTCCTCCGTGATGGAGTTATCCTTGCTGACATGCGGGCTCAGCCGCTTGGCCAGCTCCCGAAGCTGGAAAAAGTCTGCCTCCCTCCGCAGTCGACTCCTCTCCGGGAAGTAGTCCGGTAGGACCAGGTTCAGATCGCGGAGGTAATCGAGGACGTATCGGAACAAGAAGCCGTCTCGATCCAGGAAGAAGCGCCCTTTGGTGTCCCTCGCCAATTCCTTGGGGGTCTTGCGGCTGAACATGTGCCACAGAAGCGAGTCCGGCACAGCCACGAGAGTTTGCAGCCGGGTGACGTACACCTGACCTCCGACGTTCAGCTCGATGATGTCCGGGAAGTGGGAGTCATCGCGTTTGGACGCCTCGGCCAAAGCCATCGTGTCCGCTACGTGTGCTCTGTAGAGTGCAAGCAACACTGACGAGTGGCTGCACACGGTTTATGAAGCGTGGGCTCTCGGGGATGAACTCGGGGGGAGTGCAGTTAACCATTAAACTACTGTAACAGCCTTTAACGACCTGCAGTAAAAAATTAGGCTGGGGTACAAACAAACAAAGATGTATGTGTGCACTAATTGTTGCTTCTTTTAAAGAAAACATGAAAGTTAAAATCAACATAGGGACAACTTAAATGGGGTAACAGTGACATCTATCGAAAGTATGGTAGAACTGCAAGCCACCTTCATTAGGTACAGCTGCATATTTACACAAACATACTTTATTTTTGTGTACCTTATTGTAAAGTGAGACAGTTCTGCCTTGTGAATGTCTATTAGTAAGTGATTATAATGTAATATTCTGTCAGTAATTTTCTCTCTCACACTAATTATTTCAAAACAATAGGATCGACGCACAGTGGGGTTGCTGATCCAGGTGTTTCTGCTGTACACAAACCGGTGTTGCAACCGGATGTAGCGATCCTGATTAGGAGTCACTCTCTCTCGCCCTGGATGCGACCTGTTGTCAACAGAGCCTGTCGTGTTGTGGCGTTCATGCAGCCTTCTGATTATCAGTTGGAGCTCAAACCGGCCTCCACCATACCCAGTATCACGTGATAGACATGGCATGATGCCGCTCACTGGACTAACAATGCTGGCCTTTTTTGGGCCTTTATATAGACCTTTAAAACCGATCCTCAAATTATGCAGACACCTGCTCAGTATTATGCAATGTGTATTTGGTCCACTTTTGCACCCGTGTGTAACGAACCATGACATCATTATCTCAACTATCCGAGCATGGAATCAATAATAACTCCACAAGGTATAATTACAACCCTTTTATAAGTAGAAATACTATGTATACATTTCTATCTCGAAGTTTCTATCGATTGTCAGTATATATTTACTTGACGTTTGGAAAGGTACTGTTTGCAATTGGCTCATGTTTTCAACCAACACCATTACCTGCCAGCATGTTACCAATAGAGCTTTAAATCGGGGTGTCCAAACTTTTTCCACCAAAGGCGGAAAAATCAAATGATGTCAGGGGCCGCAATGTTATTTTTATCTATTTTTTTTTATTTTATAAAAAGGCATTTTTTAAAACATTTATTTAATGCCAAACGGGCACGGCAGTCAAGTGGTTAGCGCACAGACCTCACAGCTAGGAGGGTTCGATTCCACCCTCGGCCATCTCTGTGTGGAGTTTGCATGTTCTCCCCGTGCATGCGTGGGTTTTCTCCGGGTACTCCGGTTTCCTCCCACATTCCAAAAACATGCTAGGTTAATTGGCGACTCCAAATTGTCCATAGGTATGAATGTGAGTGTGAATGGTTGTTTGTCTATATGTGCCCTGTGATTGGCTGGTCACCAGTCCAGGGTGTACCCCGCCTCTCGCCCGAATAGACAGCTGGGATAGGCTCCAGCACCCCCGCGACCCTTGTGAGGAAAAAGCGGTAGAAAATGAATGAATGAATGAATTTAATGCCAAAGTTTTTTCTTTACAGTGTACCTTTGTGCTGTGCTTTTCCCTTTTTTCAGTTAAAAAAAATATTTTTTCAAAAATTAAATAAAAATTGTCAGACATTTCAATTTGACAATTAATACAAAGACGTATGATTACTTTATTTAGAACATGTTTAACTAAGTTACATCTAAGTACATCACATGTTTACACAGGATTAGTGTCAGGAGTAGTATCTTCAGCGGTTACTAGTCTATTCATTTATTATATTATCTATTATATTTGCAAGACAGAACATGTGACACAAGTCCTACAGGAAGCAGGTGTACCTAACCTAAGATGAATAACTAAACATATAAACAAAACAGATGACGTAATTGCACAATTGTTGTATTTTAGACCTTACGTAGATAATGAGTTGATGGCCTGGTTTCACAAGTGAGTTGTCTTTGGAGTTGACCGACAGTTGGACATTCACATCTGCATGTCTGCATGTGGGAAATTCATGAGGAAACGACACAAGCCTTATCGAAAAAAAAAAAAGAAGAAGCTGGCCAAGAATTTGACACACACTTTGGGAAAGTCTCAGTTGAGCTTCGACGGTAGACAAAAATGTTGATATAGCAAACATTTCTTTATGAGCACAATATGACAACATAAAAAAATGTAGTCTATTTGTACAGCAGTGTTCATACTTCATACTCAGGGCAAGTCAACAGTACTTTTTTTACAAAAGGCATAGAAAAATAGAACAAAATCAAGACATTATACTTACATTTAAACAACACTGAAATTAAAGTAGACATTAGAATTATTAGATAAAATGTGATTTAATGATAATAAATTTTACTTTTTAAAGGAAATAATGAATTTATAGACAAAATTATTAAAGGGGCCTTATTCATTTCTGGGCCACCATTATAAATGTTTAATTGTACTCTAATACCAACTCTCCATCAACAACATGTTTTTGAACTTGGGAGTGTATATGCTGAGTGTGTGTGTTTCATCCATACTTATCTAATTTTTTGGCTTAGTTTTTACAAGACATTCTACCTTATACAATTCCATGACAATAACATCAATATGAAATTGAAAGCTTGTTGCATAAGTTCCCACTTCCCATCACGTTGACCATAATCATCAGTCACACTGGAAATTTGGTGATGCTGCCCCTCCCAACTGAGGCAGGGTCACCAATAAAAAGAAGCTCCCCTTTCAGACTTTATCATTTCAAGAGAGCACTAAGAGAAAATGATGCTCCGTAAGGTATTGTAGCGATTTCGAGGTGTGTTTAACAACAAACTTGATGCTTTTGCTGAGTGTGTGTGTGTGTGTGTGTGTGTCACCCTCATCCAGAGTGTTACTGAGAGCTTTGGAGCCGCCATCCACGGCCTGGGCGCCAGCCAGCTGACAGATGGCGTGATTAGACGGAGCAAGCGGATGATACTGGACAACCTGGGCGTCGGCCTGTTGGGATCTAGGACTGACGTCTTCAAGAAGGCTCTCAATTACAGCCAGGTACTGCACTATTCATGTTAGGGTTCTAAATGTTGAACAAACACTTGTACCGTCTAATTGGACTCCCTGGTGCAACATAACACACTGTGATAGACATCGGTCACTTTACTGCACAAAGTACACTCACTGGAAGCTTCGTTAGGCACACATTTTTTTTAATAACAAATTATACCAAAAGAGGAGCTATGATGGTCATTTTTTAACCCTTTGTATTGAGTTGTGGTCTCCTATAGAGCAGCTACACACAATAACCTGCCAGAACCGTCTGTTTTCATTTATTCCACCCACAGCCCGCCTCTGGGCATGCCCACTCCACTGTGATTGGTCACACGCCCAAAGTGCTTCCTAACTATGAACCATATAAGGAAGTCTGCCCCTCTGTGACATCACAAAATATTTTTTGATTACCGGGCCTTTTCAAACTGAGCGTTTCGAGCCACCCCAAACTTCTTTCAGGGCTCACTTCCAAATGCGCAAACCTCATCAACTGAAATTTTGGCATCATTTAACACGAGAATACAACATTCTAATTAAATTTATAGGTCAGAAAAGTGGGAAAAGCATCACAAGTCCCCTTTAAGTATAAACAGACTGTCCACAACACCATGTAAGCCTACACAATGCAATATTTATCAAATCAACATATAATAATGTTCAATTTTTTAATTAACAAGTGCTGTAATGTTCATGACAAGTTGCTCATTAAGATGAAAACAAAAATTGCTTTGGTTAAAACATTTTTTTTGCAATATATTATTGTATTTATCAGAATTTATTCATTTTTAAATATTTTTTGTGGTTATTTTTGTGAAGTTAGAATTTCACTCTTACTTGATTGTACAGGAATGGGTAGGTTTTAAATCAGACGCTTTTGATGTAAGAAATATTTGTGTAAAATTCTTTCATTTATGAATGTAAACATATATATCACACACACACACACACACACACACACACACACATATATTTGCAAATATAACCTAACTTTATTTGTAACAACAAAAAAAAAACTTTTCTCAATTGCTTGTGCAAGGCTTTATTATGACCACATGTCATTTTGTGGCCTGTAAGCGACTCAAACCCCAAACTTGTCTAATTCCAGTCGTTCCAGTCAGAGGAGAAGAGCAGCGTCTGGGGAAAATCCGATGTTACTTTGCCTCCGCACTTTGCTGCTTTTGTCAACGGCGTGGCGGTAAGCTGGGTCACATGACAGCACTAAAAAGTAAACGGTGACATGTGACATATTGTTTTCTGACACCCTCCCTCACTCAGGTTCACGCCATGGACTTTGATGACACATGGTACCTGGCGACTCACCCCTCGGGGGCTGTGCTCCCGGCGCTGCTAGCCTTGGCGGAGGTCAAGCCCAAACGGCCCTCTGGCCTGGACTTGCTGGTGGCTTTCAATGTTGGCATTGAAGTGCAGGGCAGACTTATGAGGTTCTCCAGGGAGGCCTTTGACATTCCGAAAAGGTACGCCAGACACTTCCATTGGGAACACAACTCTTGGGTGCAAATTAATAGGTTCACAATCTAGAACTATAGTAGATTACAGAGAGAAACTTGAATGAAATTCACTGGTGTTTATGTTTATGCTCATGCAAGGTATTGCCCTGTTCTTCATATTTTACAACCAAACCCCTTACTTAGTTTAGACATCAGCGCATGTTTATAATGAAATGTCTCCTGAATGTGTGTGTGTGTGACTTCTTTTAAGATTCCACCCCCCCAGTGTGGTTGGCGTCATGGGCAGCGCAGCGGCCTCGGCCAAGCTTTTGGGTTTATCATTACAACAGTGTACACACGCTCTGGCCATTGCTGCCTGCTCGGCGGGGGCACCGCTCGCCAACGCTGCCACCCAGACCAAACCTCTGCACATGGGCTACGCCGCCCAGAGGGGCTTGGAGGCGGCTCGCCTCGCCCAGATGGGCTTGGAGGGCAACCCGGCTATCCTGGATGTGGCGCACGGATTTGGGGTTTACTACGAGGACTACAGTCCTTCAGCTATGGTTCCCCCTGGTGTCAGTGGCTCAGGTTGGATCCTGGAAGAGCAGGATGTGGCCTTTAAGCGCATGCCTGCTCATTTGGGAATGCACTGGGTTGTCGATGCAGTGGTGGCGGCCCGTGCTAACTTGGAAAGGACCACAGGTCAACACTTTGACGTGGGCCGGATAAGGCGCATCATTCTGCGAGTTCCACCTTCCAAGTACATCAACTGTCCCTTTCCCAACACGGAGCACCAGGCTAGGCATTCCTTCCAGTTTAATGCTTGCTCTGCCCTCCTGGACGCCGGTGTGTCGGTTTCCTCCTTCAGCGAAGCTCAAATGGAGCGACCACTTCTGAAGGAGCTCCTGGGCAAATTAGAGGTGGAAATTCCACGGGACAACCAAGCCAGCTTTGACAAGATGTACAGTGAGGTTGTGATCGAGACCCATCAAGGGGAAACCTTCTCTGCCAGGTGTGATACCTTTTACGGGCACTGGAGGAAACCACTGAGCCAGGAGGACCTGGCGGAGAAGTTCATGGCCAACGCTTCCACGGTGTTAAGCTCAGAGGGAGCAGAGGGAGTGATGGATACCATAAGAAACATGGAAATGGAGAGACAATGCACATCCTTACATTCATACATGCGAATGACGAGTGATAAACATGACCAACAATGTCGTTCAAGGGTGTTCCAAAGTGGATAAGGCCAGTCATGCAAACCCATTTGAATATTGCTGCTTTTTGCTGCATTTTGTAAAATTATTTTATATTGAAAAAAAATCAATTTGTTATTTTTGTATAAAAATAAAATTTAATCATGAATAATATGTACCATATAGTCATTTTTGTCTACATGAAAAGCACGTTTGCACATTTTGTTGTGTTGTCATTAAAATAAGAAAACGTACATAAAAGCAGATTTCCATGATCTTTAAATTGGATTGTTTTATTTTTACGTGCAGCATTTTCGCTCTGTTTTATTATTTCAAAAATAATTGGAGGCAGGCTTTTATACATTAGTCTCCCTTGGTTGTGTAACATCTTAATCACAACTGAACTTAACTTATATACCTTTCTTGCAATTTCTCTTTATAACAACAATAGTAAAGGCGGGGGACATTCATAGCCGACCTGACGTGACCCTGATCAATGCTGCAATTACGTTCAGGCGCCAGACAGGGGCACCATTGTTATGCATTCGGTTGACAAAGGTGGAGAAGCTGTCAGAGATTTTCTACGAGAAGATTGCCGTTGTACACTGTCCTTTTCGGAAGTACCTAATTCTATCGTGTAGTAGTTCATCAAATTACATCAGTGATATGTGTTAAATTAGTGTTATGCTTGACAACATTTGATTGTTTAACTATAGTTGTTGTATCTAACTGAATAACTAATTGGCGTGACGACCCGGAAAAGTAAGGCCATTCTGCTCGCTATCTTCACTTCGAGAATATTTCTGACCATATAGCTAAGCCCAATTGACAACGACGATGCCAGCGATAGAAGATTCTTACGGTGTGTTTTAATTCAACACATTATTTTAGTTTGTCATTGTCATGTTTTATTTATATCTGATACAGTTGTATTACATAAATCTCGTTGGGGCGACTCTCTTTGGTCATAACACGCGCTCCACAGCTAGTGGAACTAGCAGCTAGCTAGCTAGCTAACCGTATATATGGTGTAACGTTCATCCATGGTAAACATCGCTTTAACTTTTTAAAATCTTTTAAGGCACTGGCGATATTGTGGACACCATTTGCAGGCTAAATCCAGATCTGTTAGCCGAATCAGTGAGTATGCAAAACACCAGGCGTATTCATACATATATTCTTAAAGCAATGTGAATATAAGCGTTTTCTCTTGAACAGGAGGCACTGGTGCATTCTATGATGTTACTTATCTTCACAGTGTCAACACATTTTGAGTTATCTCCGGGGGCAGACCAGAGGAGTGGATTCAGCAGAGGTTTTTGACGTGAGTAGGCATTTGAAGGAGTATTAGATATGTTTACTTTATTATTGTGCAATGTCCAGATATTTCAGAAAGCTGGAGTCACACTTGAATGCGAATCTTTACAGAGCATCATCAGATTCCTCTTATTAACGTTCAGGTATGCCATGTAACCATGATGTACATCAATGTGGTTACACAGCTACTGTAAATATAAAGTACCAGTGTTTTTTTTTTATTCCAGGTCTGCTGGGAAGAGCAAACTCTCTGCAGATGACCTTATGTCAAGGCTGGAAGAAGGCAGCAACAAGTGGTCCAAAGCATCGCTGCAGGTTTGTAAAGTTAAATGTCCATAAAAACATCTAATAAAATGTTTACAGAATTACATAATGTTGTCTTTGCATAGGTGCTTCACAACTTATGGAGTGAGCATGGAGAATCGGTGCAAGTCCAGCAGGCCGTGCAGGACATGCTCAGCGTCGGTCAGGTGAAAAACGGAATAGGTCGGCCTCATGCATTTGACCGGATACAGCTGCACGTTAACATTGCTTTTCCTTGCTGCAGCTGGTAGACATGCAGTGGAAGCTGGGCCTGGCAGTGAGCTCTGACACCTGCCGCTCTCTCAACTCGCCCTTTGTGACCATCCTGTTGAAGATCGCAGAGCCCTCGGGACAGATCAGTCAAAAGACTTTTGAGATGACCGTACCGCAGTTTCAGGTCTGCATAAATTGCTGTTGCCGGTCTGCTAATAGATATTGTGAATGATTATTTAACTCTTTCTTCTTTACAGAACTTTCACAAGCAGATGAAGGAGGTTGTGGCTGCTATGGATACCGTCTGATGCTTCATGAAGCTCCTATTTTTGTGCTTTTATGATTCATGGACCGATTGGTGATATTCAATATTGCCACACTTGTTTACACACTTGTTTGTCAAATGAAGATCAAAGGAAATTCCATAAGAGATTTACTTTTTTTGCTACAATAGTTCACAAAAAGTGAATACACCCCTCACAATATGTAACTATTACCTACAATGCTGCCCTGTGCTTACTACCCTTTAATCCATTTACTATGCCGCTTATCCTCAGTAGGGTCGCGGGGGTATGCTGGAGCCTATCCCAGCTGTCTTTGCGCAAAAGCGGGGTACACCCTGGACTGGTCGCCAGCCAATCGCAGGGCACATATAGACAAACAACCATTCACACTCACATTCATACCTATGGACAATGTAGAGTGGCCAATTAACCTAGCATGTATGTCTTTGGAATGTGGGAGGAAACCCACAGACACATGGGGAGAACATGCAAACTTCACACAGATATCACACAGAAACACACAATGTGCAAATATTGCCTTTTCCACTTTCCTAAAACAAACGTATGTCATTTTCTAAAGTTAAACTATATAAAATAGAGCTTTATAGTGGGAGAGCAGCCGGTTTGCTTTGCTCCACTCAACTGATAAGGTTGCATATGGAGCAGCTGCTATTTTTAGGGAACCTTGTTGGATTCATGACCTCTGTTAGATGGAATCCATTCCTCGTGTTAAAATGTTGATATTTTAAATGGAGGAGAGAACACAGTAAAGCAGGGGTGTCCAAAAGAAAGTTGGCAACACGAAACGGTTAAACACTTTGCTGTAATGTTTGACAGTATTACAGAGCAACAGATTTTCCCAGGTAAATTCCTGATAGCCAGACTTTAGTTTTGTTAAGTAAAGTTGCAGCATTTTTGCAGCATGTTTATTTTTGGCTTTGTAACATTTATTCATTTATTTTGTATAGCGCTTGACCTTATTAGGGTTTCAGGGTTATGCTAGAGCCTATCCCAGCTGACTTTGAGTGAGAGGCGGGGTAAACACAAGACTGGTTGTCAGCCAATCGCAGGGCCTTGCAGTAGTTATGTCATTGCAGTTTGTAATTTACAGCACTTTCCTCTTGCATGTGTTTTAAAGTGTTGGTCGGTTTTGGTTTTGGATAATTTCTATGTTTGGACGTTACTGCATTTTTGTCTCCGTCGGCACATTGTAGAAATTACCTTCAATTTAATGAGAAAAAGCTTAAACATTGATATTAATGACTATTAATATCACTAAGTAGACACAAAACCTTTTTAAAAATATACAATATAGTGTCTTTTAAGAAAAATACAAAATTAAATTTATGAAAATTGACCCTGCAACCTTTGTTTTTTCAGTATGTGGCCCCCAAAGTGGAAAATGTTTGGACATTTCTGCTCTAAACCATTGAACAATCTAGGACAGGCAAAGTATACGTAGGTCTAAATGTGTCTGTCTGTAGACTTTACATTAAACATTACAATAAATATGTTTTATTTCCGAAATTGTTGTTTCGGCAAAATTATTAGTTTACTTGGCATGATATAGTAAACGCGTATCGACCATCACTTGCTGTCACGTTTCTGCACAGGCCCCGCCCCTCAGCGAACACATGTGCCGTGTGCTGGGCGGGGTCGAGGACAGAGACACATGGAGGGCTCCGCCTCTCTCCTCCAGACAAGACGCCAGTGTGGAAGAAAGGGAAAGGAAAGAAAGACGACAGGAAAGCCTTAATAATTTGGATTTTTTTGAAGCAGAATAGATATGTGGCTATTGCCGGCTCTGTGCGTGAGGACCCGGATGTTGGACTCATTGACGTGATGTGCTCCTGGAGGCAGTAAATCGCGTCAAGGCAGTGTTGTGTTTACATTGGGAGCCACGTTTTGTGTAGCGCGGGACACACAACACATGCAAGGGAATCTAATGATACAACTTACCTTTTTAGCCGACTACTGCATGACACACAAAGCCCTGCACACTTACCACATTTGCGCCTATCGGGGAGTGGCAGCAACATTCTTTTAAACAACTTTTTTTTTTAAGCGTAGTCACAGCTGTCCAACATGGAGCCCCCCCAGGGCGAGAAGGACAAGCGTTTCGCCCTCACCTACATTGGCTGGTCGACCCTGGACCGCCGCACCACGTTGCCCATGTTGCCGTGGCTGGTGGCCGAGATCCGGCGAAGGAGCGAGAGGGGCGACTGTGGCCCCGCCATGCAACCCCGTGAGGTGCAGCTCGTCCTGCACAGCCACTTACTTCGCTGCGTGCCCTGCTCATCCTCCTCCTCCTCCTCCTCTTCTTCCAACAACTACTCGGTGTTCATCTTCGAGCACAAGGCGCAGCACATCTCACGTTTCCTGCACAACAGCAATGACCTCACCTACTTTGCCTACCTGCTGCGGGCCCACCCTGACAACCCGGAGGGCGAGATGTCCTGTCACGTGTTCAAGGCCGGAGACCCCAACCAGGTACAACACTAACAGTGGTGCACACAGTTGCACATGTATTGCATTCAAATATGTCTTAAAGGTCAGTCACTTCATCAAAGCATACCATAGCAACCCCTTTAATCCATACAACTACACCATCTAGTGGCTGTGACCATCATAAGGAGGACATGAGAGTTGACATTATAAGATACCATACCACCAAAATTACTATTCATTCATTCATTTTCTACCGCTTATCCTCACGAGGGTTGCGGGGGGTGCTGGAGCCTATCCCAGCTGTCTTTGGGCGAGAGGCGGGGTACACCCTGGACTGGTGGCCAGCCAATCGCAGGTCACATATAGACAAACAACCATTCACACTCACATTCATACCTATGGACAATTTGGAGTTGCCAATTAACCTAGCATGCACGCGGAGAACATGCAAACTCTACACAGAGATGGCCGAGGGTGGAATTGAACCCTGGTCTCCTAGCTGTGAGGTCAGCGCGCTAACCACTCGACCGCCGTGCCGCCTCCAATATTATTAAATACTTAAAATTGTTTTCCTTTGAGCTTACATGCAAATTTACATGTGGAATTTGGTATACTAACCACACATGGGATGTAGAGTAAATTGATAACAATAATGAAAACAATTTTTTAAATGTAACAATGGTTAATGCTTCACAGACTGTTATGGAAACAAAAACAATAGGGAAGTGCACATTTGTCTGTTTATTGTAAAGAAATGGTGAATGCTTTGAAGTAGAATTTGTGATTACTTGGAAACAATGGCGAGAAATTCCCCAAAAGGAAACAAATCGAGGATTGGAGTGCTGGTTAATACATCACCGCAAATCATAGCAACCTGTGAGCACAGTTTGACGATATGCTTGCGAAGAGTAGGGTACCCATATTGAACAAGAAATTTCGATGTAGAAGTATGACAAACCTTAACATGTACAATGTAGCATTCTGTAAATGGGTCATTCCATGTCATTTGAACCAAAGGACGGAACATTTCCCTTCCATGCCCCCTCAGATTTTGTTATAATTCAAGTAAAATAGTCTCTATACCATATAAACCAGGAATAAAATAAAATTGTTTCAAAACTTCTAATTATTAAGGATGTAAAGATTGCATAACCCTTGTTTTCTCTCAAACTATTATTGCCAAACTTTGCTCCTTTGGGTAGTTTTTCATGCAAAATGCAAATGCCTTATTTTTGTTCCCCCAAATCTTAGGTGTCCCTGAACCGATTTTTTCAAGATTTGCATGTTATGTTCTTTGGTACCTCTAGAATGTAAGATACATAAATCAGCAATGCACATGCATTCGGTCCCCTTGGTCATTGGCCAAAATATCTGCATATCCTGCCATAAGAGGGCCCCCCTAGTGTCGTCACACAACCCAGTGGGGAAGACCTACATGACCGAGATCCACGTCCAGTGCTAGACACAGATTTATGTGAATCACAGCAAAATCTGAGAGTGTGGGGTTCCACCCATTGGTTGATTTGACATGGAATGGTGGGTAAATATCAGAAATATTCCCCACAAATTGAATATTGTAACCTTGGTTAGTACATCACAAACAATTATAGCAACCCATGATAGTTATTAGATTGAACGCTTTGTGAATTCCAGTCGAGAGTGACAAGAGACTCATTTTACACAGCACACAAATTTTCTTCTTTAGCATGCAAACAACATGCCTTTTAATGCTTTTAATACAACATTAGCATAATTTAATATTGACACTGAGGACTGCTCAGTCTCAACCATTCAGTCTGATTATTAAAATGTCAATATTCTCTAAAGAGTTAGTTACTCACAGGTTGTGAGGGTGCTTGTTTTATGTTTTTTTTTTGTGTTTTTTTTTCATTTTTAGAATGACCCTGACTCTTAGTAAACACAAAGATCCTTGATGTGACAACTGTGCCATTGAACCCGCCTTTGCAATCACATACTGTAGATTATTGGTGGTTCTAAATGTGTTTTGGCATTAAGTACTGTATTTAGGCCACCAGCTGATGATGATGATGATGATGAAGCTAGCGAGAGAGCACACTGGAATTTGGAGGGGGAAAGTTAATCCAGTTCTGCGCTTTTTTTCCCCTCTGCGGTATACGAAACACAATAAATCAAGGGTGTCCAAACTTTTTCCAGCGAGGGCCGCATACTGAATAATGAAATGATGCAAGCACCACTTGGGTATTTTGTTAAGCAACACAGTTAACCTGATAAGTTATATTTAAAAAAAAAAAGCTTTGTGATACAGGTGAAAAAGCATATTATTATCACGAATGCTGCTATTTGCTTTATTCTCCCCATTTTTGCTGTTGTATTTTTACATTTAGAAAATATTTCAACTTTCTTCTTAAACAATCTTTGCAAATTTGTTTTTATTTTTATTCCCACCAAGCAGTATGGTTGAGTTCTTGGCATTTCCCTCATTTTGCCCCACTTAAACGCTCAATGATGATACAACTTGTGAACACACTTTGGCTAATAATTAGAATCCTTGTTTCCACCAAAGTGTCTGGAACTGGTGTTTCGATACAGCGACTGTACCATTTACTTGTATAGGGTGGAGCTAGCTGTCTGTTGATTGGTCAGCAGGGAATTGTCCCATTGACATAGAAACATGGCGTGAACGATGATGTGAGAAATTTGGAAAATTTGGAAAAAAAGAAAAATGTTTTTGGACACTTTACATTTGCTTTTGCTCAACAATGAATTTTTGAGAAACATTTTGTATTGTGCTGTGATGTGATGCGATGCTAGTACTTCAGTATTTCAGCCATAAACCAAACCAAAATGAGCAGTACTTCCTGGGAGAAATATGGCTTTAGTTGAACTGTAGTGCTGTATTGAAAAATGTATTATTATTTTTTTTACTTTTTGGGCAGTTCAGGAATCTTGCTTTTTTTGTTCTCCTGTATCCCACTTGAATTTCTCCTATCATTCCATAGCTCTGCTGTCAGAGGGGCCTCGAACGTACCTCATCTTGACTTATTACGCAATCGAAACTGGTTTGGCAGTCTGCAAGCGAGCAACATGTGCAGGACGGCCCTAGTGGAATGCACTTCTTCTACTACCCTTACCAAGCGTTTAATTGATGACTTTCCTGTTTGTGTCGTTTGGGACAAGGTGCTATTTTAAGCGGTGACAAGCACAATTTCAAAGCTATTATTAGCTGTAAACGTGACATGGGAACTGTTTACCTCGGAGAGATCCTCATCATGGATTGCAGGGCAGTTGGTAATGGAGATCATTAGAAGATAAGAACACTGGGGGTGGGGTGGGGCAGGAGACATACTGTACATTTTAACTGGAGAGGAATATGAGTACTGTATCTCTTGTTTGACAGGTTGGTTGCTTGCTTGACTTGAAACGCAAGCTCATTCAAGGCTTTGTTGTTGTGGGACTTTTAAAGTTACATATTAACCCAAAAGGCCTTTTGTGCAATCATTTCTGTATTACAAAGGTACACTAGAATATTCAATTATGGTGCACACATGAAGTGTGTTCGGAGTTCTATTATAACCTTTTACCCATTTTTGTGGAACGTGTCGGATAGCAATTGTATGTCCTTGGCAAGAGAGATAAATTTAACACAACTGCATTGTTACATTTAATTACCTGGTTAGTTTGCAATATGATCCTGGATCATTTGAGTCTGAAGAGGACCCATGCATCATCACCTCTGTTCTCACTTAGAATATAGCCACAGTGGACCCATGAAGAGGACTGCTTGGGATGCTGTAACCGGGCGTTGGTGGTCGGTTTTGCCGGTGACGGTTGTTTGTTGCCACCCATGTGCGATGACGAGACATTTTTTGTGCCATGTTTTACTGGGTGCAAAACTTCACTCTCTATCACTCTCACAAAGACAAGAAGTCCCACACGGCAGACATGCTTGTTTTGGTTTTGTGAAGGGAAAGTGGACAGGAGACACTCGCTATAGGCTGGACGCTGCAGTGGGGATGGAACTGATCAGCGAATGTCTTCTTCTTTCTCTTTGGGCTTTTCCCTTCAGGGGTCGCCACAGCAAATCAATCTCCTCCATCTCTATCTCCAACCCTGTCTTCTGCACCTGTCTCTCTCACATCAACTACTCTCATGTCCTCTTTCACTACATCCATAAACCTCCTCTTTGGTTTTCCTCTACGCCTCCTACCTGGCAGCATCCTTCTATCCATCTCTCCTCTGGACATGTCACAACCATCTCAGTCTGGCCTCTCCGACTTTATCTCCAAGGCCTCTAACATGTAATGTCCCTCTGATATATTCATTCCTGATCCTATCCATCCTGGTCACTCCCGATGAGAACCTCAGCATCCTCATCTATGCTACCTCCAGTTCTGCTTCCTGTCTTTTCCTCAGTGGCACCGTCTCTAGACCAAACAACATGGCTGGTCCCACCACAGTTTTGTATACTTTTCCTTTCATTTTAGCTGAAACTCTTCTATCACACATCACGCCTGACACTTTTCTCCACCCGTTCCATCCTGCCTGGACACGCTTCTTCACCTCCTTTTCACAATCTCCATTGTTCTGAACTGTTGACCCCAAGTACTTTAAATTCTCCACCTTCTGTATCTCTTCTCCCTGTAACCTCACTCTTCCACTTGGGTCCCTCTCATTCACACACGTATACAAGTATATGTGCACATGTCGATACCATGCTTTTTCTCTGTATCGGCTGATACTGATCAGTGGATGACTGATTGGACCACCCCAGTTGACATCATTGAATCATTCACAATCCAATCCAATAACTAATAATTACACATAGTAATTTCTCAATGGTTCTGTAAATAGCCTATGTAATATGTCAGTCAAAATAGCTACATAGTTACATTATACACAGTTCATGCGTTATATCCAGTTAGCTCCTGCTGAAAGTTTTCAGCAATGGGCACATTTTCCAGTTATTCATGAAATAGTAGTTTCACAAAGGAAAGTGTAGAAAACAAACATTACTGAAGTCAATTTCAAGATGCTGACTTCATGAGCATTATTAAATATAAAGGC
The DNA here is from genome assembly GCF_037039965.1 of Doryrhamphus excisus. Lineage (NCBI taxonomy): Eukaryota > Metazoa > Chordata > Actinopteri > Syngnathiformes > Syngnathidae > Doryrhamphus > Doryrhamphus excisus. The sequence continues at coordinate 15,207,652 of NC_136368.1, read as the reverse complement.
AGCATTTATGCTGCGGCTATCGCTTTGGATCTCAGTGGCCTTAATACCCGCACCAAGCAAAGGTGACATAACTTGTGTTTTGTTTTGGAATAAGACATGAACCCGTGCCCACTTGTCTCATCCTCGGGACGATGGAAAAGCACTGGAAACATTCCACAACACATGACTAGAGTCAAGTGTCTTGAGAAGCTTGTCGTTCAGCTGAACAAAGCCACTTACTGTATACAGTGTGCACTAGTGCCTAAAAATAGCGCCACCATAATTATCTACTTAAAAGGTCTCATGTTATTGTGTATTTCACGAATTTCACGAGTACTGCAATTTCCAGTGTATAACTTTGAACCCTGTAACTTGTGCCGGTGTGGCTAATTTATGATCATCTTGCGACATCTTCTTTACTTAAAAACTACTACTAATCGTTTAAATACACTCTTGGTAGCGCGCTTCAGTCCCTGACGAAGAGCTATAAATTAGTCAATATGCTGTCAGATGGGCCGGCTGAAGCATAATTACTCACACTATAATTTTGTTCTGTGCGACTGTATAAAATATGTTAATTGCTCAATCATTAAATCCACTGGACCCTGTATTAAACAGTTAATGCATCAGTTGTATCAGTTACAGTTGCATTTTACGGGAACCTCAGTTTTGGCTAAAGAAGGCTGAAGGCTGGTGCGACCTTGACAGTTGTTTTGTCTGCCAAATCTTCATTGTCAGTCTTCCTGTGGCTTCCTGTGTGTTTTCCAAGGAGGTTGCACAAGAGTTTGCAGCCACAGATTGTCTGCGACTTGACTTGTTCCTGCACGCGAGTGGCAGAAACGTATTTCCTGAATTTTACAACAGCAGCTGCAACAGAGCAGTGACTCTCACGATGACCCTGAACGGCTCTGATTTCTTGCAAGCCAAATGTTGTCACTTCTGTGCTGGGCAATGTGGGCATTCCCTGGCTGCATGTCTGGTTTGTCTGTTATTTACTGGCCTTGAATTCATAATGAAGAGTTGATCCATATTAATTGCTCATCAAACTTATTTTTTACCACCTTTTATTCTCCATTGTTGTGATAACGTCACCATATTCCATTGTTTTTATTTAAGGTGCCTGAGGTGATCAGCAGCATTCGCCAGGTGTCCAAATCAGCCCTAAAGGAAGACAACAAACCAAAACAGGAAGCCGATGAGGCCTTCTACAACTCCCAGAAGTTTGAAGTACTCTATTGTGGCAAGGTTGGATGTGATAACAGGATACAAAGATTAATTTCCATTTTGTCACGTTTTTCCACTTAAAAGTGCATTTTTTTCATCACAGGTGATGGTGGGGCACAAAAAGGCTCCGTCCACACTCATTGATGACTGCATCGATAAGTTTCGCCAGCATGAGGTGAAGCGTAAGCGCCTTCTTAATGGCCAGAGAGGCTCTGTAGAAAAGGTCCCGGTGGAGTTCACCATTGGCGGGGAAGGCGATCCGCTGTCCTCGACCCTGAATGAGAAGACTGAACAGCCAGAGGATCCGAGAGGGGACGACTTCTTTGGTTAGAGAAGCTGATAGCTGGAGAATTAGATTTGCAAATTTCCTTTTAATTACATCCCAGTTTACACTCAGTCCTAGGCTTAACTGTGTGCATGTCCTCAACACTAGGCCGGGATTATCTTCACTGTAGCCCATTTATTTACCTCAAAGAAACAGGCGATAATTGCAGAGAAACTGTGTATATAAGCTACAGTATAACAACTGCATTTTAAAGCTATGATAATAATTTGGGGTGCATGAGAAAATACTGCATACTGCACGCCGTGCAGTATTTTCTCATGCACCCCAATTCATACTCCATTCACACTCATCATATATATATATACTGCAAAAGTACCCTATAGATGAATTAGTAATTAAAAAACATTGTTAATAAATTGGGCTTGCACGGCGGTCGAGTGGTTAGCGCGCAGACCTCACAGCTAGGAGACCCAAGTTCAATCCCACCCTCGGCCATACTCCGGTTTCCTCCCACATTCCAAAAACATGCTAGGTTAATTGGTGACTCCAAATTGTCCATAGGTATGAATGTGAGTGTGAATGGTTGTTTGTCTATATGTGCCCTGTGATTGGCTGGCGACCAGTCCAGGGTGTACCCCGCCTCTCGCCCAAAGACAGCTGGGATAGGCTCCAGCAACCCTCGTGAGGATAAGCGGTAGAAAATGAATGAGAAAATGGAGAGAAAAACTGCTCTGTTTGACCACATGGTCATTTATTATTTATGTCAAGTATACTGCACAACACAGCAGCATCAGAACCAATGTTGTAATAGTTAACAGTAGCAAATTGCTCAGGTAGAAATATCTGCTGTATGCTAACCATTTGAAATATGTTGAATGTTGAATAGTAAAAAATAAGTACATGAGTCGTGCCAATTAGCCCTTAATGTTTGTAATGTTCAGGCTTATCCAGCAGCGCCAGTCAGAGCAGCCTGAGAGGAATGTTTCCTGAGTGCATCCTGGAAGATTCGGGCTTTCAGGAGCCACAGGAGTTTCGCACACGCTGCAGCAGCATGGCAGGAAGTCTGCAGAAGCCCAGCGAAGGTCCTGGCATGATTGAAACTGCACGCCGCAGACACGCTAGTGCTCCAAACCACGTTCAGCCGTCCGATTCGGACAAAAACAGAACTATGCTCTTCCAGGTAGGTGTAATGGATGCATCCTCTTGATAGTCCTTTCTGGAGTCCAGTTGGTTGAAGACACTCGCTCCATTGATGAAACACAGCACTGCTGCTTAGTATGCTCCTGAAAACTTTGCAGGATGAGATGGATGTGAAAGAGCCCTTTTTACACATCACTGCAGTGTAAACATTACGGCCTAAATGGGGAAATGCATGACTCTGTGCTAGACTTTGACCTACACTTAGACCCAGAAGTAAAACTTGTGCTCGAATTAAGACATAGACGTTCAGTTCAGTTTCGCCCAAAGACAGCTGGGATAGCCTCCAGCATACCCGAGTTAAGATAAGCGGCATAAAAAATGATTGGATGGATGGAAAATAGAATGGCAGGAGAAATAAGTACATTCTATCCATATAGAGAAAATAAACATATTACAGTGCATATGGTAATTATTACAATTTGCACTATATGTGTATAATTTGCCCAAAACAATTTGGAAATATGGCGGCATGGTGGACTAGTGGTTAGCGCGCAGACCTCACAGCTAGGAGACCAGGGTTCAATTCCACTCTCGGCCATCTCTGTCTGGAGTTTGTGTGGGTTTTCTCCCACATTCCAAAAACATGCTAGGTTAATAGGTGACTCCAGATTGTCCATAGGTATGAATGTGAGTGTGAATGGTTGTTTGTCTATATGTGCCCTGTGATTGGCTGGCGACCAGTCCAGGGTGTACCCCGCCTCTCGCCCAAAGACAGCTGGGATAGGCTCCAGCACCCCCGCCTCGTGAGGAAAAAGCGGTACAAAATGAATGAATGAATGAATTTAGAAATACATATTTTTCTTTGGAAAGAGACAAATTTGCCTCACACCTGTTTTAGCATGCTCAGACTTGTCAAACACGGATGCAGAGTTATATTTATAGGATACTTTATTTACACCTTTTGGACTTCAAGTCAGAAGTTCTGGTGTAAGCTTTATGGGTTTCACTCTAAATTTACCCACAGTGCTAATGCCTGACTATGCTGCTCCTGTGTGTTGTGTTGTGTGTTGTGTATTTGTTGTGTGCAGAGTAGCTGCAGTGCCGCTTCACTTTAAACAGGTTGTAACTCCTCAGTGCTGCTGTTACTGGGAAAAAAAAGGAGCAGCTTGTGGCGTGGCATGTTTTTTTTTTTTTTTTAAAAGGAAAAGCAACATGATCTGCAGCGTGGCTCAGCTGCTGTCTCTCACAGCACATTTACACGTGAGGCTAATTATAGCCCGGGTGCACACTCAATATGTTACACAGCAAGAAAATCATTTGTACAGTCATAGTAACATTGATTTTGAAGCAATATACACTACTTACTTTCCCCAATGCACATACATGTTATATGAATCAACTGTTGTTTTTTTCTGTACAGGTTGGCCGTTTTGAAGTCAACCTCATCAGCCCAGATAGCAAAACTGTAGTGTTGGAAAAGAACTTCAAAGATATTTCATCTTGCTGTCAGGTTGGTTTGTTTTTTTTTCTCCTGACACAAATACACTAAAAGCTCCTCATCATTATTAGAGCCCTGTAGACATGAAATAACACCCCTATTGTCACCTTTACACTCCTTATTTGTTGTTTACACTGTACATTGTGCAACAATTACGCACAAGCTACAGGATCACTGCAAGGACACAAAATATGGCCACCCGTTGTAAGCATTAGCATGCTACTGAGCTAACTTGTTAGCCTCTAAATGATTTATTATAAATTTGTTTACACCACATTGCGCAACAATTACGTGCAAGCTACGGGATCACTGCTGGTACACAAAAGATGGCCACCACTTTAAGCATTAGCATGCTACTGAGCTAGCTAGTTGGTCTCCAAATGATTTATACTCAACTTAATGGGGACCTATTTGGCTCATTTTTTTGACCCTGTAGAGCAGCTACACACAATAATCCGCACATAAAACTTTGTAGATCTTCGAGAATTTGCACCTATTCCAGCTGTATTTCCTTGACTTCCTGACTACGGCGAACAACACTTTGTAATTTAGTGGCCATATGGGTTGATAATAAATGAATTAAGTATTTGGAGAGGTAATTGAAAGTGTTTAAAAGCTACTGGCAACTCATGAGCTACTGACTAGAGACCCCTGACATAACCACGCTATGTTTAAACCATGGGAGGTTATTTATTTAGATGACTGCAAAGATCCTATCGATTTTGAATGACGTCCAATAACATGTCTGGTTATTTCAGTGGGGACTGCTGGGCCAATTATCAAGAGGTTAAAAATGACTAATATGGTTGATATGGCTCCAGGGTATCAAGCAAACAGATCATTTTGGGTTCATCTGTCGTGACCCATCAGAATCTGGTCCCAGCCAGTATGTGTGCTTCGTCTTCCAGTGTGCCAGCGAGTCCTTGGTGAGTCGCCCTCAGCACTTCATAAAAAAATACTTGGATTTTGATAAATGTAAAATTTATGTCTGATGTGCAAAGGTGGATGAGGTGATGCTAACCCTGAAGCAGGCCTTCAGTACAGCAGCTGCCTTGCAGAGCAGCAAGACTCAGATCCAGCTATGCGAGGCCTGCCCCATGCATGACTTGCACAAGCTCTGCGAGCGTATTGAAGGTACATCAGATGTTGCTGTTCATAGTATATATTGCATATAAATAAACATGTCCAGTTTAGTTTTAACTCATTAAGATTGCCTTAAAAGCGAGCTCATGGGTTTGGCCACTAAATGACAATTTTGTATTGGCTGATGGGGAATAAATCGTAAAGTGCACCATGAATTCTGCCTTGCAAAATGTGGCCAAAATGTGGCATATTTAGGAAAAAAAATAATAACAAATAAAAGAAACATTGAGGCAAATGAATGAAACTAAAACCAGTTGAAATTTTATTACCAGTTGTGATTTATTGTTGACTTTTTTAATGAGACCCAAAAGCAACATTTCAGCTTGATTTCCAATTATTTCATGTGAGTAAAAGTAGTGGAAAATGAGATTGACAGGTGTTTTAGTCCTGCTTATCCAATCAATAAATAACACTAAATGTTGAAAACGCTCAATTTCAGTGTAGTGATAGGATATTTAGTGTAGGATAGGTTCACAATTCACAATTGATTCACAATTGCTTGTTTTTCAGCCATAGACAGCTCTCTGGTTTTCATGTTGTTTTCACCTCTAAATGTAGTCTACCCATTCTTAAACTGAGCATCGACATTCAGATCAGCATCACATCAAAAATGGGTGTGTTCAAACAAAAGGTGCAATCATCTTCTAAATAGTGTGTCCGATCCAGATCTCAATACCTGGAAATAAAACCTGAAATATTGCTCTCTGTTCTCATATTTTTTTAATGTCAAACCCAAATGTTTTTCGCCCTACAGCAAAAACAACAAAAATGACTATTTTAATAATTTTGGAGGGCACAGTAGCTCACCATAAGCCCTACTTCTCATCATAATAATTAAGATTTAAATGATTGAAAACTAGCAAACTAATTAGTAGAACAGTAAAACTGTCTGAACTATCAACCTGCTTCCCTCTTTCCTTTCATTGAAAATGGCAAACATCAGTAAATAGTTGGATCAGGCTTAGAGTTGTTTTTTTTTTTTTCATCATTTAATTTTTTTTTTACAACACATCAGACCAGTTGCCAGTAGCGACATAATGTTTTTAGCTGGCGCCAATGTTGTGGTTAATTTAGCACCAAACAACGTCAGTGCATTGCATAAACACTATTATTACTGTTAGAGCTGGATGCGGTGGAGAAGGAATAGGATGCAGAACTCGGATATCTAAACATATTTGGGTTGAACTGATGACAGAGAAAGCAATTTTTATTCTTGAATGAAAATAAAGGGCTCCAACAGAAGGCACACTTTTTTGCATATATTATTTTCATGGATTGTAGTAGTCCATTCACACTCATCATAATTAAATAGGGAATACTACATTTGGTATACACTGTATAAGTACCCTATAGATTAATTAGTCATGAAAAAAACGAGTGGTTAGCGCGCAGACCTCACAGCTAGGAGACCAGTGTTCAATTCCACCCTCTGCCATCTCTGTATGGAGTTTGCATGTTCTCCACGTGCATGCATGGGTTTTCTTCCTCCCACATTCCAAAAACATGCTAGGTTAATTGGTGACTCCAAATTGTCCATAGGTATGAATGTGAGTGTGAATGGTTGTTTGTCTATATGTGCCCTGTGATTGGCTGGCGACCATTCCAGAGGTGTACCCCACCTCTCGCCCGAAGGCAGCTGGGATAGGCTCCAGCACCCCCGCGACCCTCGTGAATGAATGAATGTTAATAAATTGTATGGTAAATAAACATAGTACTAGCACTTCTGATCTGGGGACATAATGCGTGTGAAGGGATATTGTAGACAATAGTAGTCATATTTATATACTTCATAACAACAAGTGAGAGAGTAAAAGGAAGAGTACTGTAAATTTCTTGTTCCCACATACAAACACCACAGTGCATGTCACATGACCTCCATGTAATGCCACTGATGTCTTGTGGTGATTGTCAACTGTTCCTCAGGATAGTATTTATTTGCGCTTTTCCAGGCCTCTACCCGCCTCGGGCAAAGCTTGCCATTCAGAAGTATCTCTCCCAGCTGGCTGACCATGAGCAAGTGGACATATTTGAACGAGTTCAGGTAAGGTTGGCGGTGCAACTGGAAGTGTTAATAGTGATGTGGTGAGTGATTCACGAGTAAACGACTCTTGTTTTTGCTGTTGTGCAGAAACAGAAACCCAGTTCAGACCAAGAGGAGAATGAGCTGGTTATTCTGCATCTTAGACAGCTTTGTGAAAGCAAGCAGAAAACACACCTCCATATTGGAGAGGCTCCCCAGGTAACTCCAAAAGACAAGAGGATGATTTCTCTACAGCAGGGGTGCCCAAACCTTTTCAGTCGAGGGTCTCGATGCTAAAGATGCTAAAAACGAATCCACCAGTCCAATGTAGGTCAATATATGCTAATATATCTGAACAAAACATCCAGAACTTAGTTTTGTTTTACAGCCGACAAAGCAAATTATTGTAAAATGTAATTATATTGTTTAATTAATAATTAATTACAATTTTCAAATATGCAGAGGACCTATAAAAAATAAGCTGCGGACCAAAAATGACCCCTGGGCCGCACTTTGGACACCCCTGATTTATACTTTATATATACAGTGCACTTGTTTTCTCTGAGTGGCCAGCTTACTGGTGTGTGTGAGTGACGGGAAGCAAAGCTCTGATTTGCATGGAGGAGTAGAAGTCATTTGGTACCGTCACCTGTTAGTCTGCATATATAAATCTTTGGATCCCCAAATATAAGTATTTTTCGGAATTTTCAGAGCTTCCATGATGTACATGCCATCATACTGTGTATCCAAAATACAAAGTACAACCTTAGACATCATTGTTGTGACATTTATATTATTTACGATCATTGTCATTGTCCTTAGAATGTGGCAAACAACACATCGACAGGGGATGGCACATCCACGGGCAGCCGCTTCAAGCTAGACATCCTTAAAAACAAAGCTCGCTCGTCCCTCACCAGCTCTCTGGAGAACATCCTGGCCAGGGTAAGTGTCTCGACCTCAGGTGCCTGGGTGTGTCTACCACAGGACACCCGTTTGTCCATGCCTGCCGCTTGTTGTCATTGTCCTCCAGGGGGGATTGACCCATATTTGCAGGCGGCAGAGTAATAAAACATCAGACAGTAACAAGATCTAGGCTGATCTCAGATCTGAGGCCCCAGCTGCCATCTGTTATTTTCTTACAGACTTTATTAGTAACCGAATGGAAAAAAACAGCTGGGAATTATTTGTGCTTAATTGAGGAAAAGTGATTATGAAAAGCTCCTCCCATTAGGTAGAACAACAAAGTATTTATATGTTGAATAAATACAGTTTTAAAGATATTTGTAAAGAAAGAATATAAAAATATATGTATGTCCATGCATCTATCCATTTTTTATTCCACTTGTCTTCATTAGAGTCACCTGTAAGCTGGAGGCTATCCCAGATGACTTTGAGCGAGAGATGTTGCCAACACACTCACCACTAGGCCACTGTGTGGACATTTACAACATATTTTTAAATTATTGTTATTTGTATTTTCTGGTGTTATGACAATAATTGTTTTTAATGTCATTTTCACCGTAAATATCCTTGTCATTCATGGTTGTGGGTGTCTCATCTCCAGGGGGCCAGCCGGATGCGAGGCCGTCTGGGTAGCATGGGAAGCATGAGCAGCTTTGAAAGAGTAAGTGTCCAACTGAGTATTCTGGGAATTACCATCTCCTTTTTTTTTTTTTCTTCTTGGAAAAACGTCTGATATATGTTTCAAATGTCAGTCTTCCAGTCACATGGGTTCTTCATGCTGCTGCAGGCTCACGTGGAAACACAATAATAATACAGTGGACTCAAAGCAGTGCAGCCAACCTTTTGGACTGTGGTGTCACTGTTGTGTAGAATGTGGAACCACAGTGTGACGCGGTCCCTGTGACTACATCATAAGAGATGTATGAAATATAAAACTGTGACTTTATTTTTCCAAGAAAAAGCTCTGTGTTGCTGGAAGTTGGAAAGAGTTTAGTGTGGATGAATTAGGGCATAACATTACCACTACTTCAAATTAACAGCTTTTTCAAGTAACCCCAAAATGTATAATTTTTCTCCTAATGATGCTTACATTTTGTGTAAAATCTTACTAAATTATTGTAGGCTTGTGTTAAAAACCGGATGGAACACAACTTCCACAAACTCAACAGTGACATCCATCCATTTTCTGTACCGCTTATCGTCAATAGGGTCGTGAGCATGCTGGAGCCTATCCCAGCTGTCTTCGGGCGAGAGGCAGGGTACACCTTGGACTGGTCGCCAGCCAATCACAGGGCACATATAGACAAACAACCACTCACATTCATACCTATGGACAATTTGGAGTCGCCAATTAACCTAGCATGTTTTTGGAATGTGGGAGGAAACCGGAGTACCCGGAGAAAACCCACCCACACACGCAGGGAGAAAATACACACAGATGCAAGGAATTGAACCCAGATCTCCTAGTTGTGTGGTCTATGTGCTAACCACTCGTACACTGTGCAGCCCTCAACAGTGATAAAACAGATATATCCGTTCATCACTTACATTCTCTGCCGCTGAAACCCTCATCCATGCATTGTCACATTCAGAATCGAATATATTCAGAACTCCGCTGCCCGCCTCCTCACCTCCACCCGCTACCCCTGTCCTTCAAAACCGCCACTGGCTTCCCCCAACGTATTCATTTCAAAGTCCTTCTCATTACCTTCAAAGCTCTCCACAATTTGACCCCTTCATACCTCACAGACCTGCTCCATCCACACAATCCCTTGCTTCCCCTTTGCTCCTCAGACTCCAACGTCCTGGCACTTACCTGTAGGACCAAGCTCCGAACCCGGGGAGACGGAGCCTATTCACCCTATTCACTACATGCTTGCTCTGACCTTCCCACCTTCAAAAAACAACTCAAAACCCGCCTGTTCAAATATTTTTTAAAACCCTTATTTATGATTTATCTCACTGTAAAGCATCTTTGAAAAGCTTGAAAAGTGCTATACAAATAAAATGTATTATTATTATTATTTTAAAGAAAACATTTTCTGCATTTTCTACTCATTTTTCAACAACTTCTCATAAAACATAAATAATAAAGTAAAAGAAAAACAGTATTAAATACAAAAAAAGCAATAAAAGTAAGAAGTAGGAGTATTAGTATTAAAAATAAAAAAATAGAGAATAAAGTCAGACATTTATGAGAAAAAAATATTACTTTTACCAAAACCACTCAATGATTTTACAATTTTATGGCCTAATATTTATAAAAATACAATGCAATACTATGTATATAATGTAATAATAATAATAATGCAATGAATGTTGCAATATGCATTATATAATAATGCATATTGAATGTTCTCAATTTTTTTAGGGCTTCAAAATTTAAAAAAAAAGAATGAATTTAAAATTAAAATTTAAAATAAAAAAAATTGTTCTACTTTCTTGTTAGAACTGAGTAGTCCTTTAGAAGTAGGGGGGTAGCAATATTTTAAGTTTTTAAGTGAATACATTTTTTTCTCAACAATATTGATATTTTTGCTTCACGTTGTGTGCCAGTGTGTAAATAACATTTTTATAAATTTTGCTATAGAAAATGTCCACGTTAGGACATGCCAGTCCCCTTTTCCTTTATTTCCTTTGTTATTTTCCTTTATAGTGGACATATGCTGAGCCTTCTTCCTCTTTTTGTTGACATGCCAGAGGAAAGAAAAGCACTCAGGCTTAACTTTAATCGTCCAATCACAACACATTTAGCTGACATAGGTAGTATGTAGTGTAGCAAATAAAGAATGTGACCCTACTTCCTTTTAACATGTCACCAATACACGTGAGTCACATGATGAAGCTAATTAGCATACAATGGACCAGGGCGTTGCACTAGCAGATGTGTGCATAGAAGGGACAGAACTTATTATTGACACAGCGAGTGCAGACATTTAATATATTTTGAACATTTAGCCTGACTTTCAACCTTTTTTCACGACATTCAACATTTGCTATACAATACAGCTAACCTGATTCATGCTCTCTAGCAGGATGAGGAATCCACGGATATCTCACCGCCGGTGTCCCCGCCTCCTTTCTCAGACGACGACCCGGAAGCCGGCCTGCAGTTCCGTCGGCGCGCTCATACTTTCAGCCATCCGCCTGTGAAGAAGCGCATCTCCTTCGAAGGCCCGTCCAGTGGCCAGGTCAAGCAGGCGCCTCTGCGGAGGCAGCAGTCGACCACCGGTGAAGCACTGCAAAGCAGGTAGCTTAATGGAGACTAGTTTTAGTTGGGAATAGTACACTTTAGCTCCATAATGTTGAAGATTTTTTCAATAACTGTCTTTTACGTGTACAGTGGTGTGAATCTCAGTAGGATTCAGATTTTTCACACCACTGTTTTTTTGGTGTTTCAGAAAATGGAATTATTGTGCTTGGCAAGGCACTCAATGTCACCCAATGACGTACACTCCACAGCAAATAGGGTCCACATTCATTCCTTTGCCACAAAAAGTGTACATTTTAACAATTTTTAGGGCCTATATTACAAAAATACATTATGAGGAATCAGAAATATACGAGAATAAAGTGGTAATATTGTTAGCATATTGTTAGCATAGCGTAGATACCAACCTATTGGCAGTTGGGCTGTTAATGAGTTTTTAACATGCACCGTTTTACATTAACAAAAACAATGCCACAAACATGACATGAAATGGGGAAATTAACATACGCAAGCATAATTTTACCTTTATTGGACACCCTGTGCAAACACCAACAAGAAAGAGGAGGGATTGAGTTTAGATGTACGTTTGACTGCACTAGCAAGCTCGCTATGCTGAATGACGTTTTGTATGCTTGTTCATTTTTTTTTTTAATTTTCAAACCAGCCTCAGTTTACCTTAAATTCATCAACAGACTCATTTGTTGTAGGCCTTTTCTTTGTTATATCCACACGCAGCAGCCTCTTCTCTGAAACATTGTCTCCCGCTAGCTCTAGCTAGCCATTGGTTCACACCAGTAACAAATTCTCAACATCTTTGATGCTTTGCGGTGTCTGTTTACTTAAAACTGTTGTTCCTTTTTCAACATTATCTCATTTGATTATGTTGTTATTCTTCAGGATGGTACTTATTGTTGTTGAGGGCTTCTGGGAAATCCTGGTGAGATTGGCAACACAGACACCATCTTTGTACTCTTGATACTTTTTTGACCTTTAGTTACGTGGTATTCCTACTTGTATCATAACTACTCAGGGGTGTCATGATACACAAGATTACGTCCACGAGCACGAGATGAATTTTTTTTTTACTTTACACTGTACGAATGACAAAAAGGCTTGTTCCATTCATGCGCTAAGGTGCTTGTTAGAGATGTCTAGTATGACCCAGTGAAAGCACCGCAGCATAGAGGCACTATTTTTTAAATTTGTGCAGATTTTGCTTGACAACCTTATCTGCTTGCTTCACTTAGAAGACACACACACATACCCTAGACTGACACTAGCTGCAACCTGTTAGAAGCAAACACATAGCCACCCCACTGATACATATAGGAGAGCGATTCCACCCCTGCAAGGCTGGAACCTGGTTACCTAGGTTACCTCCTAGTTCGGGGCTTCCTCCTCCGAGACTTACAGTAGATGGACAGAAGCTCCAGCACCGGGCTTTGCAACATCTTCCAGAACAATTACTTCACTAAGGATTGAAAATACACCCCGACTGTCTCCAACTGATCTCTTCTCGGGATAAACAAACTCGAACGTTTCAGAATTTGGTAGTTTATTTTCGATTATTGTGTCATTCATTTAATTCCTCGTCCCAGGCCTTTTTCTGAGCGAGAAAATCTGTCTGGTTTTAATTTCCTGAGATCTTGCGATGCCATTACTACTACTACTATGACTACTTATCACAGTAACATTACCTTTTTTTCCTGACATTTAAATTTTTTCTCATTATGATTTTATTCTGTATTCTATTTTTTCCCACCAAAATACAATATACAGTACAATTTCCAGCACAAAAACATTTTATTCTCTTAACGGGAACTTTTTCTTGTTAATTTATGATAAAATTACTATAAAATAAAAACAAAAATGTTCCCTAATTATATTATATCCACTTATTATATCGATATGTTTGTACAAAATTGTACTAAATTTATAAATAATTAAAAAATAATAATAAATTGAGAAAAAAATCAGGAGTGTGTTAAAGCTATAGTAGTAGCTGTAAATGTTTAATCATTTGAACACATAAATATTCTGCCGACAACATAAACATACACAATATGATTTATTTGTGAGCAATAACATCACACCTTTTATAAGCGTCAGGTCCCCTCTCGTTCGCCTTCCTATGTGTGTAACGTGTTTGTTTTCCATGTGTGGTTGGACGCTTCACAGTCCCGTGGCCGTGTCGAGAACGCGCAGTTTGTCGGAGAGCCAGTCCTTCAGCCTCCCCTCCTCCTTCTCCACTCCCACTTTCCTGAAAAGCTTTTACCAGGGCTCGCTGGGCTCCCTCAGCTCTCTGACAGACAGCGGGAGCCTCAAGAGGTGACGCTCCCAGACAAACTGGCTGAAATTATTGCTATTATTATTTGAAAGTGCTGGGATGGCCGTAGATGAATACGTGTTGGCTGTCCAAACACTTTAACACCCAGCTTTTTTTTTTAGTTTTCTGTCCTTTCCTGAGAACATTTTCCCACTATTCCTTTCATGGTGCACACGCCCTGTTCTTGTTTGGCTCAGAAGTAGAAGGGGATGCTGATATGACCCCAGACCTCCTTTGCATTGCTTGCATGTGGATGGCGATCTCTTTGCTGCACAATTCAAGCCTCGAAGTCAGGGGTCGGGAACCTTTTTGGCCAAGAGATTAATGAAAGCCACATATTTTAAAATGTATTTCATGCCAGCCTTTTTTATTTTTTTTAACATTGACTAGAACTAAAGACCAACAATTTTACAATATAATATGTCTCTAAAATATTCTTTGTATGAACATTGTTATACGGAAGCTATCCGATAATAAATAAAATACTTCTTTCCATTAATGCAACTATATATATATATATATATATATTTTCGCCGTCTTCTGTATCAAAAGGTTTGTCTCTGCAGAATGAGCTAGCTGACTATTTGATTAAAGAAAGGGAAGTCTAATTATTGACATCTCAATTTTTTTTTCTCAATTTTCCGGTGACAATTAGGTTTTGTCTGACCCGGAAAATATCAGAAGGAAAGCTGCCATTGATGATGGATGAATGGAATACAAATGCATAAGTTGTTTTTTTTAATGTTATTTTTAACACTGTGATTTCTGCAATGTTTTACTTTAAAGTGGCAGCAATCCAAAGTTATTTTTGTATACATTTTTATTGTGTTTAGACATGTCTGAGAGACCCGAGCCATGGGTTCCCTTCCCCTGATCTAAGCTGATGGTAGCTTGCATTAACATCAGCTGCCCTGACTGGCACAGGAACAAGACTTTGTGCATCAAGTGTGACACTCATGTAAGCGTGGGTGTCTGCTTGGCGCAAAGTAAAGGTTAATATTTAAAATATTAATGACATTCTCCCGAGCAGAACCTTGTCAAATGTCACAGGATGAGTCTCATCCTCACATTTCAAATTTGAATCTTTTTTTATTCTACCTTTTTGTCTTTTAAAGATGCTTTTTAAAAAAGAAAAAAATGAATCCTAAGCTGCTCTGCTGTGATAGCAGCTCTAACAGGATAAATGAAGCGTTCATTGTTTGTTCAATCTACTGAATTGTCGAATACAGTTTGCTTCATTAACATATCTAATGGCTGCAACGTGTTTATTGTCTATCATTCAGCATCATCCCTTTAACGCCAGTGTAAGGTTTCATCTGTTGCTCCTGTGTGTAGAGATTGTGCGTGTGTGTATTGTAACACTACACTTGTGTCTTTGTGGCTCCGCCCACATCTCCAGCATCAATGGCGAAGGTAGGAAGAGGACGCTGTCAGGCTGCAGCAGTGACTCTGTGAGCGGAGCCCCACCTCCGAGCCCCCGCAGGGTCTCCTGGAGGCAGAAGATCTTCCTGAGGGTCGCTTCACCCATAAACAAGCCCTCCATGCACAACTCAGGTGCCGTCAATCCATCGATCACTCTAATCAATGACTGTTCAGCTGAGAAGTTCACATGGCTGTTATTTGATACCGGTGATGGGGGCAGTTCTTGCTTTTTTTTACTTGTAATATTAATATGTTTTTCATCAAAATATGACAAGTACTATCATAATATTGCATTTTTATACGCAACTTGTACTATTAGTCCCAGTTTTTATGTTTTCTTGTAATTTTGCAACTACAAAGATAATTTCATTTATATATTATTCTCATTTGTTTAACATGCTTAATGTTCACAAAAGTGTAAAAAGAAGTTAACCACTGGTAATAGTCGGTAATATTACAGAGTACAATTTTTTTAGTAAATATTTAAATATTTTTTCTCCTAATTATTGCTCCTTTCTGCAAATTGTATTAGTTTACAAATTGAATTCAAACTTGTTTGACTTGTTTAACCTGCTTAATGCATGCACTGCTAATAGTTTTCACATATTCTAATTACTTTCCTGTTGTTTCTTTAGACCAATCAGATGCCAGGGAGCTGTTGCCACTCTCCCCTCGTGCCCCGGACTCCAACGAGGACCCCCTGGGGCGTCGCCTGGCAGGGGAGCGTCCAAAGAGGACGGCGGCGGACTACAGGGCATTATGGAAGACCGCCATTCGTCAGCAGATCCTGCTGCTCCGCATGGAGAAGGAGAACCAGAGACTGGAGGGTGAGTTGGTGGCTGCACCGTTTATAACTGCACAGCAAGCTTAAATAACAGTTTGTCTTGTCAACCATGTTTATGTGGACAGCTCAGAGGGGGCCATCTTGGTGTATGTGAGATGTATCTAGAGGTTACGTGTGTGTGTGTGTGTGTCATGTTCACACATGCATCCACATAAACATACAAAGAAGTAGGTCAAAGTGCATGGTATCATTTTCCTGTTCGGGGAGACAACACAGAATACATTGTTGCATTGTCGCCCTCTAATGGCCACTATTGTTTAAAACACATGCATTTAAAACCTGGTATACTCTATTTATTATGTTGGCAGCAATTGGGCTACACACAACGTTCAGCAATACGTATTAATGCTGTTATTATATTGTTGTAATTACTTATTCACAGCCCCTCCCCCAAATGTTTTATGGGCTTTATCTTCGTATTAATGCAATTTCCCTCCTCAATTTTTATAATTACTTTAACTGACTCAATTCTCATTCTTTGTAATATGGAACATTTTTAAGTAGTTCTTTAGCAATGTAACATATTTTGTGTTTTAAGTCATAATTCATAATTTTCATAGTACTATGGCTCAACCCCTGCCCTCCAAATTTTTTTTTATTATTTTGTAGTGTAACTTTTTTTACATTAATATTTTTTTTAAAAGGAAAATATGAAAACTGTAATTCATATTGTCATCATAAAAATTATAAATTATATACAATTGTTTTTTTTACTACAGTTTTGAATGTCTTAATTTCCCTGAAAACTTTTATTGCAGCATAATTACTATTATTTGTGGGGTAAAAACTAACACAAAAGAAAAAAAACCATCTCGTTTTAATACATTCCTTGTATTCTTTGAAGTAGAGTCAACAAACACCATTGGTGACTTTATCAAGACATTTGGTATTGTTATTTAGAATGCAAAAGTAAATTCTTATTTATTTGCTTTATTATTTTGTTGAAAACACCAACTGATGTACAGCATTTCCCTTTGTTTGTGCTGGTGTGAGGATCAAACAGTGAATAACTTACGGTACCTCAATAGAAGGTAAGCAGCATCACTGGAGTTCTCTGGGATAAAGGCAGATGTTTGCATGGCTTTGGGTTCATAAGAACTCACTTCGGCTCTCGTTGTCCTAGATCAGGGGTGCCCATTACGTCGATCGCAAGCTCCCGGTCCATCACAAAGGTAGTGTGGGTAGATCGCAAAAACATCACTTTGTAGCTGACATTTTGCTCCCTTTTTAATTTGCTGTCACTCCCCCGCGGCAAAGATTGCACCCCTGACATACATACATGTATAACGCACATAAATACTGTACTTATATTCATAAATATAGTAAATATCCATCCATCTTCTATGGCGCTTATCCTCATGAGTGTCACGGAGATATGCTGGAACGTATTATAAAAAATATATTCCACATCTATATACCTGTATTTATAAATATATTTTCTATATTTATAGTAAAGTTGATAAATTTAAAGTAGCTTGCAGGCTGAAAAAGTGTGAGCACCCCTGTCCTAGATGGCGTCTTCTTGTCTTTGGTCCTCAAGCATCACTGATGATGGTGTTCATTGTGGTTGCTAGAATGGCTTTTACTGTCATATGGGGCTTCCGGTAATGTAAGGTGCGAGGTATGGCGCTCACATTAAAATGGTGGTACCCATAAGCTGGATATAATATAATTTAAAGTATAATACACACATGTACTTCTATGATGTGTATAGCGAGCAGGGATGAACTGCACATCCGCAAGATGAAGCTGAGCTACCAGGAGGTGGGCCCCGACCCCAAAGAGGCGCAGGTGCTGTGGGAGAAAAAACTGACGGCACCGGGAAGAACCACCGTCCTGCAGGACAAGGAACAGTTGTACCGTGCAGTCTGCCAAGGCAAGAGAGCTCTATCAAAAAATAATCCATCACAAAAATGCTGAATTTTGATTGGCACTGCCAGTGAGTAACTTAAAAATAATTTGTTTAATAATTCGTAAAATATAAAAATGTTCTTTCCGGTGTGCTCACATGTGCTGTGTTTTGACTGACATCTATTCATACACTTTTGACATTCATATACTGCTGTTGTTTTGCTCAGGTGTCCCCAAAAGTCGTCGTGGGGAGGTGTGGTTGCTGCTCTGTCATCAGCATCGCCTGCGTCACAGACTTCCTCAGCGCCAGCACGCCCCCGATGTCCCTTACAGGGATCTCCTGAAGCAACTCACCGCCCAGCAGCATGCTATTCTGGTGGATTTAGGTGTGCAATGCCGTTTAAATATGTTGTTATTGGAAAGGAAACACATGAGACAAATTCAGCATCATACAATATGTACTGAATGACCATGTCTCATGTATGTGGGTCATCATGGGTCATCATGTCACAGGCCGGACCTTCCCCACCCATGAGTACTTCTCAGCCCAGCTTGGTGCTGGACAACTTTCCCTTTATAACCTCCTGAAAGCCTACTCTCTGCTGGACACTGAGGTATTATTGTTATTATTATTATGTGCATACTCAGTGACATATCCCACATAACACAATACAGCAAAAAACACACCTCTTTTCATGCCTGTTACTAGGCTGAATATGTACTCTCAAGTCTAAAAGAATAGAGCTGTACTGGTGCACACAGGAGACCTGAATTCGATTCCACCCGCGGCCATCTCTGTGTGGAGTTTGCATGTTCTCCCCGTGCATGCGTGGGTTTTCTCCGGGTACTCCGGTTTCCTCCCACATTCCAAAAACATGCTAGGTTAATTGGTGACTCCAAATTGTCCATAGGTATGAATGTGAGTGTGAATGGTTGTTTGTCTATATGTGCCCTGTGATTGGCTGGCGACCAGTCCAGGGTGTACCCCGCCTCTCGCCCGAAGACAGCTGGGATAGGCTCCAGCATGCCCGCAACCCTCGTGAGGATAAGCGGTAGAAAATGAATGAATGGTGCACACGGCAGAGAAAGGACAGGGACATGTGGCAGGAACAAAGTCAGGCATGGCATGTCGAATGATATTGACCTAAAATGTCCTGTTCCTATTTTCATGCTCATACCTCTTCTTCTTGTTATTGTGATTATTATAATTCTAAACACACATTAAGTGTACATTTCATACACATTCTGACAGCTGACGCCACTTACTAATACATTTTGCTCAATTTTTGCATTACTTTGCACGCAGGTGGGCTACTGTCAAGGTGTCAGCTTTGTGGCGGGTGTGTTGCTGCTTCACATGAGCGAGGAGCAAGCATTCGACGTGCTCAAGTTCCTCATGTACGACCTTGGCATTAGACGCCAATATAAGCCTGACATGGTTTCTCTGCAGGTGAGTGAGTGCAATGTTGGAATATATAAGTTTTATTTTTATAAAATTACAGTTGACCTGTCTGTGCTTGTATAATGCTACAAGGGAGATGCTACAGATCAATAAATTAATAATCAATAATTATGTAATTTAAAAACAAATAAATGAAAGAAATGAGGCTGTACTGTGGACGAGTGGTTAGTGCACAGGCCACACAGCTCTGTGTGGAGTTTGCATGTTCTCCCCGTGCATGCGTGGGTTTTCTCCGGGTACTCCGGTTTCCTCCCACATTCCAAAAACATGCTAGGTTAATTGGCGACTCCAAATTGTCCATAGGTATGAATGTGAGTGTGAATGGTTGTTTGTCTATATGTGCCCTGTGATTGGCTGGCCACCAGTCCAGGGTGTACCCCACCTCTCGCCCAAAGACAGCTGGGATAGGCTCCAGCACCCCCGCGGTAGAAAATGAATGAATGAATGAAAGAAATGACCCAAATGGTGTATATTTTTCACAGTTTGAATCACGTCCTCACTCTTGCATTTTTTGTGTTAATGATTGCTGTTTTGTGGTTGACTGCTAGTCCAAAATATATGCTAAGTGTGCTATTATAATGCACTGGTGGGGGAGGAAGGGTTAAGACAAGGGGGAAGACACATGTCACATCTCTCTGGCCAACTGGCCTGAGAAAGCCTTGACATCTTTCAATGCAAATGATGGGAAAAAAAACAACATGTGAACAAAAAGTAAAGTCGTAGGCCTAAAAATGTTACGAGTGAAATTTTGAGCTTGAATGGAGTGCTGAATCCGTACAGGCATATTCCAGCATCCGCAAACATTTGCTCACCCTTTAAATCCGCACCACACCTTCATGTTTGCAAGTTAGGGCGCTTGTTTAAACATCAGCTGACCTCCTGTCAGCAGGTGTGCTAATGTTTAACGCCACCACTCTGACTTCCTGTTAGGGGTTGTGCGGACGGGCTCCAGACAAGGACGGTACAGACGATTTTGTATTTTTTTTTTTTCAGCTTGTGATGACTTATTGTAATGTAATGCACTGAAAGTACAGTGCATGCCCCAGCAAGCCTCCTTTTGCTCGGATCACCTAGCAGCTACAAAAGCACACATTGTTCTCCCTTTAATCCACAAATCATTTTATGTGTGTGTTGCTGCATGTTTTGTCATTTTGCGCTTGTAGATCCAGATGTACCAGCTCTCCAGACTGCTCCACGACTACCACCGTGACTTGTACAACCACTTGGAGGAGTACGAAATCTGCCCCAGCCTGTATGCGGCGCCCTGGTTCCTCACGCTTTTTGCCTCTCAGTTCCCCCTTGGGTTTGTGTCCCGCATCTTTGGTAAGTTGGACTCGACCATTATTCTGTTTTGAAGAAGAAGATATACCTCATTTTTGTTTTATTTTGTCAGACTTTTTGTTCATCCAGGGCTCTGAGGTGATCTTCAAAGTGGCCCTCTGTCTCCTGAGAAGCCACCAGAGCGAGATAGTGGAGTGCGACAGCTTCGAGAGCATCGTGGACTACCTGAAGACGACGATTCCCACACTTACACACACTCAGATGGAGCAGACTATCGCTAAGGTGAGAACACCCTGTAAAACAAATGTATTTTCCGCGTAGGAAATAATCTGTTCCAGGGTGAAACTGTGGCCATCATAAAGTCTTCAATTCACATTTGTCTTAAAAGTGTAAAAATTGTCTAAACAATTCATAAGAAACTCAATGAAGTGAACACTTGTAAACGTTCTTAATCATCATGCAAGTGTTAATCACTGGAAAATGGCAATATAAAAGCAAGTTGCTTTTCTCTTAACTTGTGCTGTTTTTTAATTTTTATAATATTACGACAATCTTTCCAACCCTCTGCTTGTTTTAAATAATAATACAAAAACATTCTGAAGTAACATTTAAGACATTTAGACATCAAGTTACAAATTCTTTGTTGGTATACAATTATATATTTTTGATTATTATATTATTATATAATTATTATTATATTGATAATTATTATTTTTTATTTTTTAGAAATTATTTTTTTCGGTACTACTATATTTCAAAATATTTTTTCCTCCTAATACTACAAAAAGTTACTTTTTTAACTCAATGAAATAATATTGAGTGATAATTTCTAAAAAAAAACTTATTTAAAATAAACACTGTTCTTGTAATAATAATAATCATAATAATCATAATAAAAATACAAAAACCATTTTTACTTTTTTTTAAATCATGACTTCTTTGACATCGAAAAATTATTGTTATTTTATTTTAAAAAATCACTTTTTGTCTTGATCAAATATAGAATAGTTTAGAACATAAAATGTTTGATCTCATAATATTATGGCTTTAAAAAAATATGGTAATGCTTTTATCCATCTTCAATAACAAACATTATTATTACATTATTATTACAAAACATCATTAATTGCTATTACAATGTGTACTCCCTCTGATGATGGTTGTCAGGTGATGGAGATGGACATCTCCAAGCAGCTTCACACGTACGAGGTGGAATATCACGTATTGCAGGATGAGATGCTGGAAAGCGGAGCGCCGCTGCCTGATGACTCGGAACGCTTGGAGAAGCTGGAGAAAACAAATGTGCAGCTGAAGAAGCAGAATATGGAACTGCTGGAAAAACTTCAGGTATATCATGTATTTATGTATTATTTCTGTATTAATCTTGTGTAATTATTTAATTATTCTGTTATTATTAACTGCCTATTTTTGGTTGTATTTAATATAGAAGATTTGTCATGTGACTGGTAAGGTGTCATATCTCAGATATCCTGTAGATGGCAGTGTAATAAAATGAGGAGAACGTGAGCCAGACCCGAGACCCAAGGAAGTTTGCATGTTGTGAGAAATAAGTCTCATCACTCGGTGGTTGCTCTTTATTATTTAACAAAGACTTGGTTTTTAGGGGCACTCTCGTTTGGACATTTAAATCTACATTTAAATTCACTAGTTTTTAGTCTAACATTGTGTCCCGTCATACCAGGCAGCCCGGCAGAAGATCCAAACCCTGGAGACCAACGTGGAGAACTTCCTGTCACGTGAGAGCAAAATGAAGCACGTGATCCGCTCTCTGGAGCAGGAGAGAGCGTCCCACCAGAAGACCATAGAACGCATGCGCTCCTGCCTCCCCCCCGATGCCCTCACAGATGTGGAGATGACCCACATCAAAACGGGACCCAACGGAAAAGCCAAAGCGGGTTCCAAGAAAGGGGCTGGTGACTGACGTGGGACGGTCTGGACCTGAGACATGTAATGCCGTCATGTTTGGAGGTAACAGGGCGTGTAGGTGGAGTCCATTTTTGGTACTCACTACACTAACAGGGCTGATTATTGGAATTTTACCCATCATCCACAAGCCTTATGTGAGACCTTATTGGAGGTGTTTTAATAGCGGTCTTTGTCGGCGGCATGGGCGTGTCTCCTTTCATCTGTTTTATATATTTAGAACACACAGAAAAGAGAAATATGTGTGTTTATGATAATGGATGATGGGTAAAAAAACAAAAAAGTGCAGTTTTCCAAGGGTGCAGTGGAACCTCAAAGGTCCCTCCAGGGGAACATTCCTCCTAGGAAATCATGGAAATAGAAAAAATTCGCTCCAAGAGCAAAGAAGCAAAGAACAAAATTAGAGTAACATTCTTACATCATTTATTTTAACCGTAATGCTGCATTCAACTGCCATGGCCTTTTACACAGAACCTGGCAAAGGCAGGATATTGCCTCAACTGTGATTATGAAATACCCCTTACACACAGCTGTTTTCCTGCCTTTGTCACCGCTCTCATATTCCGTCCAATTTGGAAAACTGCCGGGTTGATTTTGTACACACACAGAACAGTGACATTGACAAAAATGGTAAAAGTACCGGCTATTGCTGCTGAAGATGCAATGCATTTTTTGTGGACTGATTTTTACAATCTTAAGTGTCATGAAAGTGTACAAAAAAGTTGGAATTGGATTCAACAAAACAAAGCGAGAGAAGTGTGTCGGGTGTTAAATTTCACCCCCTGTCCGTGGTATTGCGAAATACCCTGACACACAGCCATGATGGCGCTCTCATACTACCTCCCAGGCTGGAAAATGGGCTCTTTTTTTTCCTGTGTCAGTGCCTTTTATACAGAACATGGGAAAAATGGCGGAAAAGAGGTTATCACCAATGAATCTGTAATGCATGCATGCATGCATTCTTAAAGTGTAACAAGAAGTTAACCACAAAACAAATGTAGGGGTGTTTCCGTGATTGTGTCCCCCTCCCCGATTGCTTTCAAGACAACAGGGCGGGATAAGCGTCGGGTGCTAATCCCTGGATGTTTGCTGAACTGATGTTTTTTAACATTCTTAACTGTCATCCGAGTCTAAAAAGAAGTCGGAAGTGGAATCATTGGAGCGAAAAAATGCCACAAAAAATATATATATTTCTTGACACTCACTAAAATGAGCTCAGGAAAGTTTTAGTGGTGGCATCCATGTCCAACCTCAGTGGTGTTCGAATTCCACTGTACTTCCGCACTTGTTCCAGAAATGCAGTGACAAGGCACAGTGCCCCCTACTGGTACAACAATGTACCACAATATGCCATTTAGCCATAAAAAAGTGGATTTACTTGAAGTAACTTCTTATAAACTCTTAATGGATGGAAGTATGTTTTTGTTGTTGCTGAACGTCTTTGTCGTCATCCGAGTGATATCAGTCAACGTTATCAGACAGTCAGCGTGTCTCCTCTGGAGGAGGAAGTGTCTCTTTTGCAAAAGCTCAGACAGGATGTGAGGTCGTCTGCGTCGTAGGCTTCCTGTGTGACTGACCGCAGTGTCGCCTCGAGACAGAAACCACCCCACCACCACCCCCACGCTTATGCTTGCATTTCAACAGGTTTTTTGTTTGTTTGTATTGAAAAAAACAATGACATGATAATGGCGTGAGAAAAGGTGGGTGTGGGAATTTACACAAAAGAAACATGCATAACATTGACTAAAAAATATATATTTTTCCCCCCTTGTTGGTATTACAACTTAATTCCTACTCATTACATGAATTAAATGACAACTCAACAGCCAAAGATATTGATACTGAGAATTAGGTAATATTATAATACAAATTTGGTGTGAGAATTCTGACAAACACTCCTTAAAGTTATTCTGCTAACGTTACAATAATAATAATAATTAATAATTAGCAGTTGTTTTGAAGAGAAATTTGCAATTCACTCCTTTATTCTTAGAATACAAAGCAAAAGAAAAATATTGTTACTATGAGAATAGTGTCATCATGTTATGACAAAATATTGCAGTTTCAGTTGGTGGGAAATTTGTTTTTCCATTAGCATATATATTTTATTATAATTCGCATGAGGTTGAAACATGCTTTGTTAATTTTCATCATTCTTTTTTAAATGACTTTTTTGTAATATTGAGACTATTTTTATAATATTCTTGGAGCAAAATGTATTTTTTGTGTCAGATTTTAAGTTTGGGCTTGCCTGCCTTGTACCTCTTACTTTGGACACTGGGTGGTGCTGTTCTGAAAAAAAACCCAGCAATGATTAGAAGAAGGAAATGTGATGAATGGATAAAAGTTGTGACACCCCTGAGCTCCATTTAAACTCAATACACATTAGCATGGAAACAGGAGTTCAGAACAGTAGCATCATCAGTTTCAGACATGAGATGTCAGAAATGAAAACGTTCAGGTTTCTGTTTCACGGAAAATGTTTTGCGTTTAAAAGTGCCAGTCGTCGTCTCCTTGAACTTCACTTTGGTTTCCACGTTTGACTCATGTTTGTTCCGTTCCTGACTGACAACGAAACACACTCAAGTCTGTTGGCCTTCCCGTCCTGGGACAATCTTCATCTTCTTGTCAGTTTTCACGTCCAAGCAAACATGTTCAGCATACATTCAGTAGCACTTGCCTTATCTATCATGATCGGTTTTCAGGATCTACACTTTCTGGGCTGCACAGAAACTCAACCAAAGTAATTGGATCGTTCCAAAATGAATGAATGTTAAAAAGTGTTTTGTATGTTCACTTTGGATTACAGCTTGAAAACCAAAATATTTGGAGTCTTTATTCATTTTATATGAGGGTGACACCGAAAAAGAAAAAAAATTCTCTTGAATGTTATTTTATTCTAGTAAGATTTTTTGGGGGGTAATTTGTTTTTTTTCTTAAAAAAAAAACCCCAACTCTCGTTAAAAAAAAAAAATCTTGAAAAGTACTGAAAAACTGATAACTCATACTACAATTACTTAATTCCACTGACATTGCAATGCATTTCTTCTTTTACAAGTTTAGAATAAATAAATTGGAAGCTAACTAGCTAGCTCAGTAGCGTGCCATCTCTGGTGTCCCTGCAGTGATCTCCTAGCTTGCACATTACAGTTGAGCAATGTGTTCTAAACAAAGAATAATATGAGGTAAAAGGTTGCTGTAGGGGTGTTATTTCATGTCTACAAAG
The DNA here is from genome assembly GCF_037039965.1 of Doryrhamphus excisus. Classification (NCBI taxonomy): domain Eukaryota; kingdom Metazoa; phylum Chordata; class Actinopteri; order Syngnathiformes; family Syngnathidae; genus Doryrhamphus; species Doryrhamphus excisus. The sequence goes on along the minus strand of NC_136368.1, from coordinate 15,181,829 downwards.
CTCTAATCATGGCAAAAGGCTGTCTATGCTCTAACTATGAATATATTTTATTTATTTATATTGAATCATGCTGTGCGGAAATATTAATTTATTGCAATCAGGTTTGGAACCATGATAAACGAGGGACATATGTCAAGAAAAACGAGTCAAGGTAATGCTAGTAATGTAAGTGAAGCTGAAAACAAATAAAAGAAATGATGACAAATAATAACAAAAAATGCCCCACAATTTGAGAAACATTCATATCATGTAATGTCTCATGAGAATACTACAATAACTTGCCTTGCTTGAGAAAATGAATAACTTCAACAACCCCCCCCCCCAAAAAAAAACTGATGATAACTTGATAACTTCTGTAAAAAAAAAAAAGTTTTTGTCCTTATGTGGTTCTGTTAGCCCATAAAGCTGACCCCCTGCCAAGAAGGTGCTTTGACAGATAACACCTCTTCCCCTACAGGGGAGGGTCTTACCCGTAAAGTGTTTGTCGAGCGTGGCCGCCATCAGCCTCTGCCAAGCCTGGAGCTCGTCACACACCCGCACGCAGCACAGATGACCGCCAAGCAGCAGCAGCCTATCAGACACTAAAACAAAGGAGGCCGCATTCCTAACGTATTCCCACATGAGCGCACATCCTGGAGCAAAAAAAAGGGGGGGGGGGCACTCAGGGCAGGGGGCGGGGGACGGCTCCGATGGGGATTTGCTGGGAACGACACTTCCTTTGCTATCAGCTCTGTTTGTGTTCTTTGTTTTTCATCCTTCAGTCCATCCCACTCCCGTCGGAATAGCGAGGAACTTGGGAGGATGAAGCAAAGTAGATGTTCAGGCGTCTCCATGTGTGTCATATTCCATTTTATTCACATGTATGTATAATATAGTATGCATGCATCTCCAGGGGTTTTGTACATCGGTAGCACCAGAAAGGGAGAAGCTGATGATGTAAACCAGCTGGAGGTGAAGAGGAGAGCAGCTTTGTGAAGGTCCTCCTGCCTTATATGGCAATTCAAAGTGCTCCGCTCAGGGTGAACTCCCAAACAAATGTTTCAGGAGACCGCAAGCACTGCCGCAGAACGTTTCTGTAACTGTACAAAAACAGTCATGGGGTGTCCGAATTATGTCACATGACTTTATTTGTTGGTGTAAGCTTCTACTCTTGAGCTGCTGCACACAAAAAAGAGGAATATTTGTCACAACATGCACCCCTGCTGTGTTGCATGTTCTATTAATGGTCTGATAAATACAACCTGGGGTCGTCAAACCTTAAAAATTGACCTCCAAAAGTTGCTTTGACTTGAAATTTCTCACACACTGAATATAATCTATGGTCACCACTAGGTCGCGCTGTTACAAAGTCGCGGGTGGGGGGGGGGGTGCTGGAGCCTATCCCAGCTGTCTTTGGGCAAGAGGCGGGGTACACCCTGGACTGGTGGCCAGCCAATCACAGGGCACATATAGACAAACAACCATTCACACTCACATTCATACCTATGGACAATTTGGAGTCGCCAATTAACCTAGCATGTTTTTGGAATGTGGGAGGACCCACGCATGCACGGGGAGAACATGCAAACTCCACACAGAATGATGGCCGAGGGTGGAATTGAACCCTGGTCTCATAGCTGTGAGGTCACTAACCACTCGACCACTGTGCCACCCCACAAATAATTAATCATACGTAATTGTATTTATCCATGTAATAACACAATATAAAATATATAACAATAATAATGATGTGTTTTTTTACTTTGTATATGTTATTTATAAAAGTAACCTGGAGTGTAAAATATATCATACTTAATATTATTAAGTAATATTATTAATATTATGGTCTCCTAGCTGTGAGGTCTGCGTGCTAACCACTCGACCGCCGTGCCGCCCCTGTTACAAAGTGAGGATGTGAAAACAACATCATTACTATACTGTACTATACTTTCGGTCAAAATTAAATCGAGTACTATACCTGGTTCATGTTTGGTAGCAACCAGACAAATTCTCTGGCAGAAAAATTCTTTTTTTTTTGCAATCAATAATGACTAATATCAAATTTTCACCATATTTTTGTTATTCTAATTACCTTATAGTAAACAGTATGTTAATAACTTAACAGTATCAATCACAATTGAGAATTCTGATATTTTGAAAGTGCATTTGCACTGATGTACCGTGTCTATTTACACACACAGTAGAAAAGTTTGAGTGGATGTCACTAACAAGACCAGAGGATGTTTCTGAACATGGCTTGACAACTGTGACAGAAGTCCCAGGTGATCGGAATGATGATTCTAGCTAATGACATCATCCTCTGGCTCTGTACCTGGCCTCACATCACCTCTCAGACTAACAAGAAAATAAAAGACGGCGGCGGCGGCCTCCGAGGAAGGAATGAGTCAGGCGGCCAGATATCCTCCTACGTGTCACTCAATCCAATTAAATGGCAAACACACCAGACCCGAGTGGCTTTATTGGCGTTGGAGGTTCAACCCTGCATGACAAAAAGATGAACGTCAGGTGGCTTTTTTTTCACTTTGTCACATTGCATGTTTGAGCCAATAGAAGGAAAAAGGATCCTCAATTTGCACAGATAGGACGCGCTTAGGTCTCGATGCAGGGGTCATGTGATGTGCTTATTTTTAAAAATCTGCAGGCCTCACAGCTAGGAAACTGGAGTTCAATTCCAACCTCGGTCATCTCTGTGTGGAGTTTGCATGTTCTCCCCGTGCATGCGTGGGTTTTTCTCCAGTTGGCACAGATATAAATGTGAGTGTGAATGGTTGTTTGTCTATATGTACCCTGTGATTGGCTGGTGACCAGTCCAGGGTGTACCCCGCCTCTCGCCTGAAGACAGCTGGCATAGGCTCCAGCACCCTCGTGAGGATAAACAGTCAAAAATGAATGAATGGATTGATTGATTTCAACCCAAACTGGTCCTATTCTCAACGTGACGGGATGTCACATGGAATGCGTGATGCATTGATAGCGTACGAGTGCTTCCACACAAAAAAGAGCCTTTTCTGCAGACACTGCATGGTATGCTGTTTGATGCAATGAATGAAAGACGACACAAAATTTGCAAAAATCTGCATACAAATAGGGGCCTATATGCTTGCTCATGTGATCTATGTTGATATCTGTGATATGACATAAGGGTCGAGTGGTTAGCGCACAGACCTCACAGCTTGGAGACCAGGGTTCAATTCCACCCTCGGCCATCTCTGTGTGGAGTTTGCATGTTTTCCTCGCGCATGCGTGGGTTTTTCTACAGTTTCCTCCCACATTCCAAAAACATGCTAGGTTAATTGGTGACTCCAAATTGTCCATAGGTATGAATGTGAGTGTGAATGGTTGTTTGTCTATATGTGCCCTGTGATTGGCTGGCAACCAGTCCAGGGTGAGCTCTGCCTCTCGCCCGAAGACAGCTGGGATAGGCTCCAGCACCCCCGCGACCCTCTTGAGGAAAAAGCGGTAGAAAATAAATTAAATGAATGACATAACGGTTGCCGCTATGACTCGCTAAACTCAATAAAAAATGGAGACCCAACAAATAGAGGTCTGTAGCTACGGTGCCGTCACATGATTTACATGATGAATTATGTCAGTAACCGCATGCTCAGTGTTTGGATTGTTTTATTTGGATGTTGCCTTCATGTTGGTGCAAATAATATTGTTTAGTCAAGACAGCGTATGATAAGTTGCCTATATTTTATATGCCTTAACTTAGCCTTAGCCCAAAGCTGAGCTGCGACTAATGAATGTGCATTCATGTTATAACGGAGGTTCAACCCTGAATGACCTAGTCACATGACGAGCGAGGTGTGCCCCCCCACCCCGGTTCCCCAGCCCTCCCCAGAAAGAAGTGTTGACATCATGCGGCATGTGACTAGTGCGCTCAAAAGTGACGTCAACCTCCGAGAAACACTGATGACATTTTGATTTGTATTTGCTCATTTTCATAACCTCCCTGAATCGTCGCCAGGGAAAAAACTACAAGATAAGACTCAAGAGCATTCCGCCTACTTTTTCCTTTTGGGATTTAAAAAAAATAAAATTTCCCTGCTAAGCCCCCCCCCCCCCCCCCCCCCCTCCAGCTGTTCCAGTGAGCACGGACCAAGCACAGTGGATGTTATTGTGCTGAGCAGGGAGGGGAGACAGCTGGACTCGTGTGGCCCAGGGCGTCCCATCATTAGTGCCAGCCATTGCTCCCTGCCTGGCCTGCCTCTCCCATACATTGTTCCCAAAATGACACACCCTTTTACGACAACCGCTGACCTCATTTCTGACTCTCCGACCTCTCCTGCACTTTTCCCGGCAAACACACCAGCATGTTGGCACTTCCAATGTCAAGACTAGGTACTACCGGGTACTAGAAATAGTACATTATATCTCATTTCCGCACTGCACATATTTCAGGTGATGGACAGTCCGCCTGAAATATTAAATATATATTATAATGTATGGGAATTAAATCTGTTATGATTAAATTCAAGAATTCTGCCATCCCACTAGAGTTCCTTGTGAAACCAGCTAATATGGTTCCCAGCTTGAGAAACTGGTGCCGAATGATGGCGTCCATATGGAATTTTAAATAAACATTCCTAAAATAAGCCCGCCATTGCCCATTCATTGCCCGCCATTCTTGTTAAACCTTCAAGTCGAAAGAATTCCAAGAGAATATCTCGCTTTGGCATCAGTTGAGCCTTATAAGGTAGCGCTGGATTTGTCAAAGTATTATTTATACATCATTCATTTGAATTTATCAATATGTATCTTTTTGATATGGATATCGCACGTGCCAATATATTTTTTCAATATATCTCGTACCCCACATCATGATGGCGACCCCTCTACTGTGCCATGTGGGGATCGTCGTCTCATGTCAATAACGTTGGAAGCCATCAGGACCGTCAAGGTTACATTTTTTTTCCATCAGAGAATAAACTTTCTTTCGCCTTTCAATGTCCCGTGTTTGGCCGTCTTGCAAACGGGCAAAAATATAGAGTTGAAGGAGACAAGGACTTTGAAGATGTTTTTTGTTCATAAAACGTTTTTTGAAGATGCCGTCTGATGGTTATTGGACTGCAGTTGGCACCAGTGACGTCCTTCATCCGGGCCAAGGTTCATTACGTTTCTTGATGCACAGCATGGGACATTTTTTTTGGGTCTACCTATCCGTAACTCTTAGAATCTTTAGACCAGGGGTCTCAAACTCAATTTACCTGGGGGCCACTGGAGCTAGGGTCTGGGTGAGGCTGGGCTGCATCAGGTTTAAAAAAAAAAAACAAAACGCATTTATTAAAAACAGAAAAAAATCAAATTGGAAACTGTTGAAAATTGAAAAAAAAAATTGAAAACAAATTGAAAAATGTTCAATGCATTTGCTTCTGCTACACCCTATACTTTTTCAGTGTTTTGGTTCCGGTTTTCCACAATAAAAGCTCTGATAAAACATTCCATTGCTCTCAAATATCTTAATTTTTATTTACTACACAAAATAAGATGAAAAAATAAATAAAAATAAAGAAAATAAGAACTCTGGTTTCCTCCCACATTCCAAAAACATGCTAGGTTAATTGGCGACTCCAAATTGTCCATAGGTATGAATGTGAGTGTGAATGGTTGTTTGTCTACATGTGCTCTGTGATTGGCTGGCGACCAGTCCAGGGTGTATCACGCCTCTCGCCCGAAGACAGCTGGGATAGGCTCCAGCACCCTCGTGAGGGTAAACAGTCAAAAATGAATGAATGGATTGATTGATTTCGACCCAAACTGTCAAGTCCTATTCTCAACGTGACGGGATGTCACATGGAATGCTTGATGCGTGGATAGCGTACGAGTGCTTCCACACAAAAAATAGGCTTTTCTCCAGACACTGCATGGTATGCTGTTTGATGCAATGAATGAAAGACGACACAAAATTTGCAAAAATCTGCAGACAAATAGGAGCCTATATGCTTGTGATCTATGTCGCATGATTGACTGTGATATGACATAAGGGTCGAGTGGTTAGCGCGCAGACCTCACAGCTAGGAGACCAGGGTTCAATTCCACCCTCTGCCATCTCTGTGTGGAGTTTGCATGTTCCCCCCGTGCATGCATGGGTTTTCTCCGGGTACTCCGGTTTCCTCCCACATTCCAAAAACATGCTAGGTTAATTGGCCACTCCAAATTGTCCATAGGTATGAATGTGAGTGTGAATGGTTGTTTGTCTATATGTGCCCTGTGATTGGCTGGCGACCAGTCAGGGTGTATCACGCCTCTTGCCCGAAGACAGCTGGGATAAGCTCCAGCACCCCTTGTGACCCTCGTGAGGATAAACGGTAGAAAATGAATTTATGATTGCTTCGTCGATGTAAGGATTGTTGTCACTGTGCAATTTTACAGTATCTCAGTTTCAGGAGCAGGGTGAACACATGGGGGGGGGGGATCTGTGCAAACCGACGGCGTGCGAGCGAGAGCACAGCTGAGAACGGGATGGATTTTGTGAGAAAACATGAGAAAATCCAACAAACTCACAGCTACTTTTACCTATAGGTGATGATGTCACAGGTTTGTGCATCACACAGAGAGTGTCTAATGACAAGGAGTGTAGTGTAATTAATGTGGTACTGGTGAGTGCAGTGGAGGATTGTGGGTGAGAGGATGCAGTGTGCGGCCTCTCTAACAAGCTCCCACTCAGCCCAGTGGAGGCAGGGAGGGTTGCGATGGAGGGAGGTGGGCTGGAGTGACTGCAAGCGAGGCTGTTAGAGCAAGTGGGTTGGATGTGTCCATTTCTCTGTGTGTGCTTGTCAGCCAGTGTGTGAAAAGTGTGCATGCGTGTCCCTTTGTGTGTGTGTGTGTGTGTGTGTGTGTGTGTGTGCGCGCCGTACTGGGATGTGGAAATTGAATGGAGCCTTTCACTTCTACTGCTCGTCTCCCCCCGGGGGTGAGAGACCGGTTGCCATGGTTATTCTGGAATCCTGCCGCTAATGGGTGGGAGTTTGTGTAGCTCTGGCAACCTGGTCTGTCTAGGGTGGAATATGTGTGTGTATTACTGTGTGTAGCGGGTGGGGAGTGGTTGGGTGGACACAGGGGGTCACATATACTGTATGTGTGTGAGAGTGTGTGTGTGTGTGTGTGTGTGTGTACACTCTCACATGCACAGTGGTAACATTATTGTGGCTGCATTACTTTCCAATTTCTAATTTATATTATAATTTGTCCCCAAACAATGTATGGATGCAATGGAATTCTAAGAGTATTGTTGTATTTTAACAAGTATTTCCTCATATTGTGGCTCAAGGAGTTCCGCAGTTCTACCAGTGCTTATCGGAATAACTGTCACTGGTTCATTGTATATAGTCATGTTAAACAATGTTATATTATGTCTTCCCACAGATAATTATTCATTCATTCATTCATTTTCTACCGCTTTTTCCTCACGAGGGTCGCGGGGGTTCCTGGAGCCTATCCCAGCTGTCTTCGGGCGAGAGGCGGAGGACTGGTCAGCAGCCAATCACAGGGCACATGTAGACAAACAACCATTCACACTCACATTCATACCTATGGACAATTTGGAGTCACCAATTAACCTAGCATGTTTTTGGAATGTGGGAGGAAACCGGAGTACCCGGAGAAAACCCACGCATGCACGGGGAGAACATGCAAACTCCACACAGAGATGGCCGAGGGAATTGAACCCTGGTCTCCTAGCTGTGATGTCTGCGCGCTAACCACTTGTCCGCCGTGCCGCCCCACAAATAATTAATCATACTTAATTATATTTATCCATGTAATAACACAATATAAAATATATAACAATAATAATGACATGTGTTTTTTACTTTGTATATGTTATTTATAAAAGTAAAATATATCATTATTACATATTATTACATATATTATGTGTTTTCTTTAAATATAAGTGTAAATGGAATATTAAACTATATCTTTATTGATAATATTTTTTATATTGTCCAAATGTAATTATTAATACTGTATATCTATGTAGTATATACAAGTACATACTACTATGTACACTAAGGTTATATATAATATATAATATAAATCAACATTTTCATACTACATAAAAAGCAGTTATGTTTTTGAGGTAAGATGTGTGTTTATCGTTATTAATGATTAATAATAATTATTCAATATTATTTAAATATTAAAATGACACGCATGATGTTCATGTATGGTGATGAAATAATCGGCCAGTTTTACTGCATTGTTGCGAGCGTGAAACGTAATGCGGACTGACTTTTTTTTCCCCTTCATCCTTCATCATCGCCGCCTGAGGCGAGAGAATGCGGCCTTGAAGTGGGCGTGGAGACCCCCAAAGAGCAGATAATCAAAACTTGGTACACCAACTCCATTAGTTTTGGGGATTCAATGTTCTATCATGCACCCTACATCCTTGAACTCAGACTTTTTTCATTTTTTTGACTTTTTTTTTTCTTTTTGACTTTTTTTTTCTTTTTTCAAGTTCATCACAAGACCATGCATGATATGCCGAAAACGGGAGGTTTGAATATTTTGGAAGCTACACATCATCTTTTCAGTGTAGCAAACTTAGAGTATGTCCTTTGTTGCAATTATGTATGAAAAGGGATTGTTCACCCTTTGTTTATTTATTGTTTTCTAGCATTTATGCCAGGGGTCTCAAACTCAATTTAGTTATAATGAGTAATGAGTTATTTACCTGAGTTATTTACCTGAGTTATTTACCTGAGTTATTTACCTGAGTTATTTACCTGAGTTACGACGCTCTGGGAGCAGCGTCATAACTTTAACAACATGTTTGATGAGATGCTTTATCTTGATGTGTATTTTCCATTTTATTCCAAATCATTTCCTGCATTTATTTGTACCCAGCGTCATAAGCCTTTAGCTTCATTGCTAATCCAAAGCAAAACAGGGTAGGGTAACAGTATGGGCGGGGCAGAATCATGTTAATTGTGTCCGGTGTGCACATAGCTTTAAGCTGTCATTTCAACATTAAACTTTGGTATCAAGGTGGGGGCCTCAAACTAGCGTCTTGCGGGCTGCATTTGGCCCGGGGGCCGCAAGTTTGAGACTCCTGATTTATGCTGTCTCAGGAAGTGAACAAACAATCTGTAATTTTTGATATATAAAGAAGAGGGAGGATTAAATACTCCTCTTCGGACATGTTGAACTGTGCAACTCATTACTTGTGTAACATGTTAAGCATTTCCAAAACAGGTAAAACCATTCCCATTCCCTGGCGGAAGTAAACGCTTATTGGGAGTCAAATTGCATTAGAGCCTGTTGTCATGGATAGCAGGGAGTGATATGCAATGTGAGCAGATAATCCCTCCATCCTGTGTTGTGGTAGAAGGGATGAAGCCTGTGATAGTCACACAGATGTCTTGGCTCCTGCTTCCTCTTTGGAAGACTAATCCATACGCTGCACCACACCAAGCCCCCCCTCCCTTTGGATTTAAAGGAACTTGGCTTGGCAATCTCGTCTCCTTCCATTCCAGTCATTATGGATGGCCAAGTCACTGTGCCTGGAAACACTGTGGGGAAAAGTGTTTCTTTTGTAGCGTCTCCAAAGTGCACAGAAAGCAAAAGGCAATGTTATGACTATTATGATGCGTGACACAAGCGGTGCATGCTCTGGATGAGGCCAGTGAAGGGCCGGGAATGAAATCATTTGTTAGGAAACTTGCTGCTGTCAAGTTCTGATCACTCGGAGAACATAAGAACTTGAGGCCATTATAAAATAATTCAAAGAATACATAGATGATGTGGCCATTTACAGCGTTCAGTCTAATCGGTTTTGGTGCCCTTTGTAGGACACAGTCAACTTTAAATGGCCTCCGAACAAGCCAATTTTCTAACTTTAGCTTAGTTGGACGGTGGACGAGTGGTTAGCATGAAGGCCACACAGTCAAAAAAGTGGGAAGTCCTGGCTTAGAATCTTTGCTTGGGCATCTCAGGTACTCCGGAGAAACATTCCACATTCCAAAAACATGCTAGGTTAATTGGCGACTCCCAAAAAAAACAACAAAAACGCATTTATTAAAAACAGAAAAATATCACATAGGAAACTGTTAAATTGAAAAAAAGTTTTAAAAACAAATAAAAACTTTTCAATGCTTTTGCTTTTGCTATACCCTACGGTTTTCCACAAGAAAAGCTCTGATAAAACATTCCACTGCTCTCAAATATCTTAATTTCTATTTACTACATGAAAAAATAAATCAATCAAAATAAAGAAAATAAGAACTCCGGTTTCCTCCCACATTCCAAAAACATGCTAGGTTAATTGGCGACTCCAAATTGTCCATAGGTATGAATGTGAGTGTGAATGGTTGTTTGTCTATATGTGCCCTGTGATTGGCTGGCAACCAGTCCAGAGTGTACCCCGCCTCTCACCTGAAGACAGCTTGAATAGGCTCCAGCATACCCGCATGGATGGATTTTTTGTTATTTTGATGGATGGATTTCCACCAAAAAGTGTTTTCCCTCATGCTGCACATGCAACGTGAGGACAGGATGTCATGAAAATAACGATATTCCAGACAGTGTGATGGACACAGTCAACTGTAGACCATCTCATGACTTGCCAATTTTACATAATATAGCACATTAATTTTTATATTTAATGATTGTTTTTTTTTTTTTTGCTTGTTAATGTCTATGAGCTTCATTACGCAAAAACATGGAATTCCACAATTCCAAAAGTGACACTTGACTACATTGGTGGATAGTGTTCCTTTACAAAGTGACATCGCTGACTACTGGCCTGGAATGCATATTCCATAGTTGTTTTTCCAACTCCATACAGAGTTTTGGAAAGTGTTTCTCAGAACCTTAATTAGTAAATTCTGCTTTTTTCCCACATTCATTTCAAATAAATCCAGGTTTAGGATTGTTCAGTTTTGGCAGAATGCCCCCCACCCCCCCAAAAGCCACTTGATCAAGTTGAGCAGCAGCAGTTCCCTCATCGGAATTCCTGACACCTTCTCTGCAAGCCACTTTTTGTCAGTTTCCTTCCCCCCCTCCTTTTTAAAAAAATCTTTTGCATGTTTCCTCCCCTCCTTTCTTCCCCAACTCTCCCAGCTTTCCACTGCACAGCCCAGACAGCCTCAGCCTTGACTCAGGGCCACCCTCTTCTCTCAGCAGCCAACTATTCCACCAACCGCAGATTTAACTCCACTTCACCGCCGCAGCAGTTCGCTTGGGGGTCTTTCTGGGAAACCGCGGAATGAGGCCCCGTGCAGTCAGACATCCAAGGCCCCCAAAAGACATGTACGTCAGTTCAGGCGGCATCCCGCAGGAGTCATAACAGCTCCACCATACTTGGAGGTGTGACTTATATAGCCAAAAGTGCGATGCTCGATGAAGAATGATACTGGACACATCCAAGAGTGTGGAGGCACCTTGGCTGCTTTTTCATCCACGATATGAGACCCAAGACACCTTTAAAAATACTCTTTTATAAAAAGAAGATCTTTACAGGTCACGGCATCCGATGCAGTCATATGACCGATTTGACATTTCACCACATGGGGGCGCTGTTCTCGGGGCTTAAAGTGAGCAATCTGCACCATGGACTTTGGCCAAATGACAGCCCCAAATTTAACAATTCACAACTGTGACGACAATAATTCTAATTCATTAATTTTCTACTGCTTTTCCTCACAAGGGTCGCGGGGGTGCTGGAGCCTATCCCAGCTGTCTTCAGGCGAGAGGCAGGGTACACCCTGGACTGGTCGCTAGCCAATCACAGGGCACATACAGACAAACAACCATTCACACTCACATTCATACCTATGGACAATTTGGAACCTAGCATGTTTTTGGAATTTGGGAGGAAACCAGATTACCCGGAGAAAACCCACGCATTCACGGGGGAGAACATGCAAACTCCACACAGAGATGGCCGAAGGTGGAATTGAACCCTGGTCTCCTAGCTGTGAAGTCTATGCGCTAACCACTCGAGCACCGTGCAGCCCCTATAATTCAAATTGACTGGAAATTTCTCACAACATGTTCAGGTACAGGTGGTTTGTGTCGAACCAGTTGACAAAGTCCTGGATCAGTTTTCTGTACTCATCAAGCTCGGATGTGTACAGGATAAACAGAACAGGGGTGAGCACAATTCCCTGTGGTGCTCCCATTCTGCTGGTGATATATACGTACAGTGAAGAAAATAAGTATTTGAACACCCTGCTATTTTGCTATTTCTCCCACTTAGAAATCATGGAGGGGTCTGAAATTTTCATCGTAGGTGCATGTCCACTGTGAGAGAGATAAACTAAAAAGAAAAATCCAGAAATCACAATGCATGATTTTTTAACAATTTATTTGTGTGATACAGCTGCTAATAAGTATTTGAACACCTGAGAAAATGAATGTTAATATTTGGTACAGTAGCCTTTGTTTGCTATTACAGAGGTCAAACGTTTCCTGTAGTTTTTCACCAGGTTTGCACACACTGCAGGAGGGATCTTGGCCCACTCCTCCACACAGATCTTCTCTAGATCAGTCAGGTTTCTGGGCTGTCGCTGAGAAACACGGAGTTTGAGCTCCCTCCAAAGATTTTCGATTGGGTTCAGGTCTGGAGACTGGCTGGGCCATGCTAGAACCTTGATATGCTTCTTACGGAGCCACTCCTTGGTTTTCCTGGCTGTGTGCTTCGGGTCGTTGTCGTGTTGGAAGACCCAGCCACGACCCATCTTCAATGCTCTGACAGAGGGAAGGAGGTTGTTCCCCAAAATCTCACAATACACGGCCCCAGTCATCCTCTCTTTAATGCAGTGCACTCGTCCTGTCCCATGTGCAGAAAAACACCCCAAAGCATGATGCTACCACCCCCATGCTTCACAGTAGGGATGGTGTTCTTCGGATTGTACTCTTCATTCTTCTTCCTCCAAACACGCTTATTGGAATTATGACCAAAAAGTTCTATTTTGGTCTCATCTGACCATAAAACTTTCTCCCATGACTCCTCTGTATCATCCAAATGGTCATATGCAAACTTAAGACGGGCCTTGACATGTGCTGGTTTAAGCAGGGGAACCTTTCGTGCCATGCATGATTTCACATCATGACGTCTTAGTGTATTACCTACAGTAACCTTGGAAACGGTGGTCCCAGCTCTTTTCAGGTCATTGACCAAGTCCTGTCGTGTAGTTCTGGGCTGATTCCTCACCTTTCTTAGAATCATTGAGACCCCACGAGGTGATATCTTGCATGGGGCTCCACTCCGATTGAGATTGACCGTCATGTTTAGCTTCTTCCATTTTCTAATGATAGCTCCAACAGTGGACCTTTTTTCACCAAGCTGCTTGGTAATTGCTCCGTAGCCCTTTCCAGCCTTGTGGAGGTGTACAATTTTGTCTCTTGTGTCTTTGGACAGCTCTTTGGTCTTCGCCATGTTACAAGTTAAAGTCTTACTGATTGTATGGGGTGGACAGGTGTCTTTATGCAGCTAACGACCTCAAACAGGTGCATCTGATTCAGGATGATACATGGAGTGCAGGTGGACTTCTAATGGGCAGACTAACAGGTCTTTCAGGGTCAGAATTCTAGATGATACACAGGTGTTCAAATACTTATTTGCAGCTGTATCACACAAATAAATTGTTAAAAAATCATGCATTGTGATTTCTGGATTTTTCTTTTTAGTTTATCTCTCTCACAGTGGACATGCACCTACGATGAAAATTTCAGACCCCTCCATGATTTCTAAGTGGGAGAAATAGCAAAATAGCAGGGTGTTCAAATACTTATTTTCTTCACTGTATATACATTTACATTCACCCCGTGTCATTGATTCCAAATATCCATGTCTTCTTAAATATTTATCTTTCTTAAATATTCATCACGGCTGCACGGCGGTCGAGTGGTTAGCGTGCAGACCTCATAGCTAGGAGACCTGAGTTCAGTTCCCCCCTTGGCCATCTCTGTGTGAAGTTTGCATGTTCTCCCTGGGTTTTTTTCCGGGTACTCCGGTTTCCTCCCACATTCCAAAAACATGCTAGGTTAATTGTCCATAGGTATGAATGTGAGTGTGAATGGTTGTTTGTCTATATGTGCCCTGTGATTGGCTGGCGACCAGTCCAGAGTGTACCGCGCGTCTCACCCGAAGACAGTTGGGATAGGCTCCAGCACCTCCACGACCCTTGTGAGGATAAGCGGTAGAAAATGAATGAAATATTCATCACAACGGGAGGGAAAACTGTTGCTAAAGTCGGATTCACCAAGCTTGGTATAGCTGCTGACTTTCTTATTGTACTTGCACTTGTCAACAAAGAACTTTCCATCGAGTAGGTACGGTTTTCCGCTGACACCGTAAGATTTGTGGATGTGGATTTGTCTGGATAAAGGGGAATACATTTGTGTTTCTTTCTTTTCTTTTTTTTAAGCAGTTGAGGGGGCCACACTAACCACCCTGGGGTCTTGTTATCCTCTCCCCTATGTCTCCGCTCATGAGGGCCACGTTAATGAATCCTCCCGTTGCAGAAGCTCCTTCGGGCTCCAGTCAGGATATCTACAGGGCTCAAACAGCACCTCCTCCTCCAGCCCGGCGGGTCCAGTGATGGGAGGCTGTGATGGAGACACCGAGGAGGGAAGGTGATCGTGCTGAATAATTGATAAGGTCGGTTCACTTAGAAACACCCTGTGAGTTTGTCTGAACACACACAGACACACTCATTACATGTACTATATGCCAACATTTTATTATATAGACTATCTCAAAAAAAGTGACTGACCCCCCCCCCCCACACACACATTGTACAGTGTCCCTATACTTTACAGTAGTCAATGTACAGCTTGTGTAATGAAAATGACTCAACACACATTGTCCAAATCGCTGGTGACACAAGTGAGAAGCAAATTGTCAGGAGCTGCATGAGTGCTTCCAATAACTAGGGAGATGCGATGATATTGTGAAGCAGAGCATGATACCTTCTCTTTGGAGAACTTACTGTAAGTTTCACCAAGGGGTGTTAGAATTTTTCCCTTAGTGAACGTCAGCTCCACCAGTCCTGGCAGCACTCATGCAGCCCTACCACCATTCAGACAGAATTTTTTGTGTTGTCATCTATTTAGCCAATGGCAACCGCCAGTTTAATTAGTTTCCCCAAAAATGTCCCTTACTTTTAAATACAAATGTTGACAGGTGGGCGGCATGGCAGTCGAGTGGTTAGCGAGCAGACCTCACAGCTAGGAGACCAGGGTTCAATTCCACCCTTGGCCATCTCTGTGTGGAGTTTGCATGTTCTCCCCGTGCATGCGTGGGTTTTCTCCGGGTACTCCGGTTTCCTCCCACATTCCAAAAACATGCTAGGTTAATTAGCAACTCCAAATTGTCCATAGGTATGAATGTGAGTGTGAATGGTTGTTTGTCTATATGTGCCCTGTGATTGGCTGGCGACCAGTCCAGGGTGTACCCCGCCTCTCGCCCGAAGACAGCTGGGATAGGCTCCAGCACCCCCCGCGACCCTCGTGAGGAAAAGCGGTAGAAAATGAATGAATGTTGACAGGTATGGTGTCCACTCATTTTCAATGGAGAGTAAATCTATACTACTATACAAGCTGTACACTGACTACTCTAGAGTAAATACAATTCTACTGTCGCCCCGCCACTGAAATAAAAGATCAGTACTTTTTGCATAATCCTGCTCATAAACAAACAAACATATGCCTTCCTTTGTGTTGTTGACATGAAGGCATTGGTTGCTCTGAGTACTGATACATCTCCTGGAGGGCCAAGCTGCCTGACTCGGTTATTTATGGTACTCTGCAACAGGTGATTACAGCATATTTGTAAGAAACGGCGCAAGGTATTCATATTTTTTGCGGTGCTTAATCTGATTTGCTAGCAAGGCAGCATCGTGTCAGAGATGTCTCATTTTTTTCAAGCGAGCGAGCTGCTAGTGACATCAATGAGATTGTCTTTATCTGCCTGCTTGCAGCTTGGGCCCTCCATATATTTATATACATGGGCGCCGGGTGGTGGGAGGCGTGTGGGCGAAGGTGCATGGCATCCGGCCTAATGCGCAGCCTGGGGAAGGAATACTCGCAGTGGTGTATTCACCGCCATTCCCCTCTCCAAAAAAAAACGCCACCACAGTTGAGGCTATCACATTAGGGTTGTCAGCGAGAGAGGGGTGAGTCACATGCTTGCTTGTGAGATGTTCTCCAGGACATGGTCTTCTAATTAGGGCGTGAAAGGAACAATCCAGCCAGCCATGTTGTGTTCTGTCAGATGCAGACATTGATCCGGATTTTTTCAAAAAGTGTTCTTTATGTAAGTCTCGCTCCTCCTACGACCCCAGCGTCGCCTCCCGTTTGACTCAGGATGTTCTCCCCGCTGCAGCGCATTCCACTGCCATTCCATTATGCACGAGCAGGACCGTACCTCTTCCTGCCAAAAAGTCCCATAAACACACATCCAATCCTCCAGTCTTAGCTCCGCAGGGGGCATTCCAGAAGTGTTATTTTTCCGAGGCGCCCCCTTCCACCCCACTCACCCGCCTTCACCCTCCCCCTTGGAGCACATGCAAACCCTGAAGTACACAAATGATTAAATCCATACATTAGGAAATGTAGCCGATGCTTTCTCGTGGGTCAGTTTATTAGGTACAGCTACAAACAGAACTGAAACTAGAAAATTAACAAGATCAAGCACTTTAGCTACGGAGGCGAGGAAAAACTCAGCCAGAAAACAAAACAAACAAAAAAAACAATGCAGCAAGTTTGAAGCTATACACTACCTTATTAATTAATAACCTGTTGTATGTATTGGTTTATTTACGTATCTGTACAAACCACAGTATCAGTTGCTGGCATCGGTATAATTCAAACATGAATAAATAAACAAACTTGCCAACATTGAAGAAATTTTAGTACAGGATAGCACATACGATAGAATATGGTGTAGTGCCCCCCCCCCCCCCCCCCGACGGCTCACCAGGGGCCCACTCCACTATTTGAGAAGCAATGGGTTCAACAAAACCAACATCAACAAGCAAAATCACAAGAGTCAAGGAAAACCCCCTCTTGGGAAGAAACTTGGGAAGTATAGACTCATACTTTGGTGACAAAGGCAAGGAAATACTCCCTTGAAGAAAGAAATCTTGAACATAATCAATGCTATAGAATAGGTCTACAAACGTACCCTTCCGTATAGATTAAAGAAAACCATCATAAGCAAGCAAAAGTACAAGAGTCAAGGAAAAACGTCCTCTTGCGTAGAAACCAATAACATAATCAAGACAATAGAATGGCTCTATAACTACTGTACATTCTTCATGTATTAAAGAGAGCTTCCTGAACCCCACATGACCATTACTTGGGTGATGAAGGCAAAGAAAAACCAATAAACAATACCCCTGGATATGAATCTACACACATATCCACTGCAAATGTGTCTTTTTTTTATCATTGAGGAAAAAGGCTGTTAAAGGTGCTGACCATGATGTTGAGCTCAGCCTGCACTTTTAGCCCCCCCCCACACCCCCAACTACCCACCCTCAAATGAGAGCTCTTCTTTTTCCTTCTCTCACACTCTAAGGCCTGTTTCCTCTCACTCTCTTTGTCTTTGCCATTTTCTTTTCTGCCAGACCTCGACTTTACACAACCCACCCCATCCTCTTTCTCCTCCCTCCCGATGCCTTGGCAACGCGTCACAGCATCTCCCAGAAAGGTACAAAGAGCTTCTCCATGGTGCAGCATTACCAACATAATCATAAATTACCTCTTTGGAGGACATGGACGTTGATAGAGAAATGAAGTAACCATCTCTGCCTTACCTGGATGATCATATTTACGCACTTTAAGAGCAGGAGGTTAAAGACGAGGTAGAAAGCAGAGAGTGTGGAGGGGGTGGGGGGGGGGGGGGATTCTGGAGCAGTTACATTCAGCAACATCCACAGGGGGATCAATAAGGAACATCTGGGTCTGGGGTGGACAGGGTAGCTTTTGTTTGGAGGCAGCACATTGGCTTGACACCTCAGCCAGATTCTATCTGGCTTTCTACAACGCAGGAAGGCAGGAGACATAGATTAGGTGGTGGACTAGTGAAGTCAAATGTGTTTTTTTTTATTAATACATCAGACATAAACCGTATATGTTTTCTGAGGTCAATAGTGCAATAGTGTAATGAAGTATCACTGGACACACATAACTTGGGTGTTGCAGTTCTTGTGTTTGTTGAAAGATCTCCATCTCATCCAAACACAATGATTGTTTGCTGTTGTTGAAGCCATACTTCACACTTCAATAAAACTACTAATAATATCCTCAATATGACAGTGAGATATCTGATATTATTGGGAATTGACTCGGGAAAAAATTGCCAAAGGCTGCAAAAACTGCAAAAGTGCTACTCTCTAATCACCCCTTAATGACAAGTGGCAACGCAAAGCCAACATTTCAACTTACATTTCTCAAATATTTAATGTTTAATGATAAAATATGCTGTTTGAATTTGAGGTAGTGCAAAATAACACAGACCGAATAGGCTCTTAATAAATACTACAGTGAGGCTGCACGGCGGATAAGTGGCTAGGACGTGGGCCTCACAGCTAGGAGACCCAAGTTCAATTCTCTCTGTGTGGAGTTTGCATGTTCTTAATTGGCGACTCCAAATTGTCCATAGGTATGAATGTGAGTGTGAATGGTTGTTTGTCTATAAGTGCCCTGTGATTAGCTGGCGACCAGTCCAGAAGACAGCTGGGATAGGCTCCAGCACTTCCCGCGGCCCTCGTGAGGATAAGCGGTAGAAAATGAATGATTGAGGATAAATAGTTGAGTTCCATTTTATAGATTGAAACTGAACTTACTTAAATAGCGCCTGTCAGTTAGAACCTACATAAGATACAGAATCATTTCTTTGACATTCAATCTAAACAAAATGCTTCTTTTATTAGCTGATTCGAGGCCTGGTGATGCCATCAACTAGATGAAAAGCAGCCCTAAAATGTAATATATAAATACCCACAACACAATAAGCCAATTTTGGATTTCATTCACTAATATAATAATATTGCTAACTGCTGACGTGAAACAGTTCAATTACAAACGTATTTGTTAGGAGGGAGTTCCACAACCTGGTGGTTTTTGGGATGTACTGTGCAAAGTTACACTGGGTGTTGGATTTGGGAATATTGATTACTTAGTGGTAGCTACTCGCAGAGGATGGAGAGATGCATGCATTTGTTGCTTCATCAGGCAGGATCCGAGCTATTTTCATGAAGAAGTGTAAGGGGATGTAACTTTCCTCTTTTGTTTCCATTTGACCAAATGTGCTAATTTGATGCTAATTTACATTGAAAAGCCAATATACGCACATTTGGGATTTTACATGCCAATGACAACTTATATTTACATTCCACTTAAACAGCTGATATAAAATGATCATATAAATACTCAGTCAAACACTTTCTAAAGCTCAGCAAGAGACAGGACAGTCACATTCAACATCTTAAAGGGGACCTATTATGGTCATTTTTCAACCCTTTGTATTGAGCTGTGGTCTCCTATAGAGCAGCTACACACAATAACCCGCACAAAAAACTTTTTAGATTTTCCAGAATCTGCACCTATTCCAGCTGTATTTCCTTTGAGTTGTGCTTCCTGCCAAAACAGTCTGTTTTATTGTATTCCACCAACGAACCGCCTCCGGGTATGCCCATTCCGCTGTGATTGGTCACAAGTGCTTCCTAACTATGAACCATATAAGGATTTCCGCCACTCTGTGACATCACAAAGTGGCAGTTTTACCCCGCCCTCTGACACAGAGCATTTTGAGCCATCCCAAACTTTTTTCAGGGCTCACTTCCAAAAGTGCAGACCTTATTATCTGAAACTTTGGCATTGTTGAACACGAGAATACAACATTTTAACTACAATTTTTGGTCTGAAAAGTGGATAAAGTGTAATAGGTCCCCTTAAATGGGAGTAAACCACCCATGAAGTGTTGCTCAACTATCTTTGCTACTAACAAACATTGTTGTTCTTATTTTCTGACAGCAGGTATGTAGAGTAGGGTGGTTTTCCCAGGACATGTCCTGTTTTATTTTTTTTTAGACAGTGCTGAGAATGTCCTGGTTTTCATTGGGTCATTAAATTGAGGGGCGTTAGGCCACACTGCTGCATGTGACGTAATCCCTGAGAGGCTGCTGCATGGATGGCTTTCAGAATTAGTGTTGTCAAAAAGCTGTGAAAAGCCAAATAAAAAGCAAAACACATGCTTCATATGCTTACATGTGCCAACTACAAGTCTTTTAACATCGGCGATGACATACACAAAAGCGGTTCAAATTCACAAGTAGGTACGGTGCAGTGAAAAAGGACCATATGTGTCAGGGTCGCAGGCAAGCAAGCAACATGACCTGAGGAAAAAGCAGTGATGATGAATCCCAGCACTTTCAAAGGGTGTATCCTCCAGCCAGCCATCTCCAGATGTACCGTAGCTTGCTAGCACATGCTGTGGAAGATTAATGGAGTCTCCTCTTGCTGCTGTCTGCTCACTTTGAACAGGAGCATTACTCCAAAGTTGAAAATGTCGAGAGAAGCCCAGAAAGGCTTTGGAGTACTGGAATGGAAAAAGCGATTTGGAGAGAGAGGAATAATAATAAATTAATAAAAAAAAAAAAAAAACAGGGACAAAGATGGGAGTGGGGGTGTAGACGGTGAGGGAATGAGGCCAGTGACTGACTTTACACCTCATCTCTGTGGAAGCTAATTGGGAGAGAGCTGGAGGGCACTAATTTGAGCACTCTGCTGGGTAAATGTAGTGCAACCAGCTATGAAGGGTGAATCAATGTATTACCACCTTCCCAATAAGGTATCCAGCTCATAAAAATTCAATTGACTTACGCCGCGCTGCTTGTGGGCATTAAGCTATCGACCCAGGTGAGCCATCACACCCAAGGAGCTCTGCTGGATAGTCAGAAAGACATACCGGATGTCTGTTAAGAGTGCATTCATTTTTTGTCAGTGGACTAAATAATACTCTCAGTTAAGGAAATGCATAAAGTCATGCCACGATTAGACCACTACAATCGTAGGACTCTTTTTACTAGCTGAGATGTAATGATTAGAATATAAATTGCCCAAAGTCTTCAAACGGTTACTGATGACATCAAATATGACCCATATTTTCCCAAAAGTCAACTTTAAAGTCGACATGATAAAACTCATAAGACGTCAGCTAAGTGACCAACTTGACTCTATTGTGATTTTCCCCTAATAATGATTTCACCACAGAACGGAAAATGTGATTATAACCATAGAACAGAAAATGGAACATTATTATTTTTTATTATTTTAGCATTTGACCGCTACAACAGTCAATTTATATATGCACTTAAACTATAATACAGAGTGTTATGTAACAACAGCGGGTGGCACGGCGGTCAAGTGGTTAGCGCGCAGACCTCACAGCTAGGAGACCAGGGTTCAATTCCATCTCTGTATGGATTTTGCATGTCCTCCCCGTGCATGCGTGGGTTTTCTCCGGGTACTCCGGTTTCCTCCCACATTCCAAAAACATGCTAGGTTAATTGGCGACTCCAAATTGTCCATAGGTATGAATATGAGTGTGAATGGTTGTTTGCCTATATATGTGCCCTGTGATTGGCTGGCGACCAGTCCAGGGTGTACCCCGCCTCTCACCCAAAGACAGCTGGGATAGGTTTCAGCAACCCCGTGACCCTCATGAGGATAAGCGGTGGAAAATTAATGAATGAATGAATACCGCCACAGAAAACATGATGATAACCATAAAACAGAAAATGACCGCCTAAGTGAGGGCGCAATTTATTGTTTTTACTTTCACTATCTTGACGGCAGTTAACTTATTTTGTGATGCAACCACAAAAGGGTGCCAGTGACGATGTGTGGTTAACTTCTTTCTACACTTACACGACACTGCATTGGGTTATGTAATGTCAGGTTTTGATGATGACAACCATAGAGCAGGAAATGGAACTTAACTGACTGGAGAGGCTGCATCATTTTCTGTTTGTTTTTTTTTTGTTTTTTTAAATTTGAAGCAACTATTGTTTACATTTGCAAACATGCAGTTAGCCAAGTCACATGCCAAATGCTAAAATGGCTATCCATACATTCGTTTCGATGTTGCTTATCCTCACTATGGTCGTGGGTATGCTGGAGCCGATCCCAGCTGACTCATCATAGACTGGTTGCCAGCCAATCACAGGGCACATATAGACAAACAACCATTCACACTCACATTCAAACCTATGGACAATTTGGAGTCGCCAATTAACCTAGCATGTTTTTGGAATGTGGGAGGAAACTGTTTTAGTGTGAGGCAAACTATTTACAAGTTCCTCCTGCAATGATCAGAGGTGAGCCTATATTATATACTGTACTGTTGCAGCGTCTAAATTAAGCTTTTACGTGTTTTACTTTTTTAGCTATTTTAGCTTTAAGTGTAAAGATAGTGTGAGCTATACGGTATACGATATGTTGTGCGGTGTACAACATAGGCAGGAGAAAAGGGAACAAAAGAGTATTTTTTGCAACCCCCCACCCACCGCAGCAAGCCCTAGGGTGGCTGAAGATGGAGCCAACATTTGGGAGGTCTGAGGGGTGGGAATTATCCTGTTACCCTGGGGCTTGAGGATGTTGTACAGCGTTACATGAGACAGATTCAATCATGTTTGGAGACAAAAAGGAAGGGAATGACAGCTTCATACATTTTGTTGCTCTACTTTTAAAAAAACAAAAGACAGCATGCCGCCCAACAGTGTTGTGTCATTGTGCTACTCAGAGGATTCTGATCTGCTCCCCTCAATATGCCCCCCCATCTCTACCCTCCTCCTCTCTTGGCGACAGCGCCTCGCAGCTCGGCCTCCTGGGAAATAGCTGCGGATAAGTTATTCAATTAGAGCGGCATTATTGGCCCGGCGCTCTCTGAGGACACTGCTGATGATGCTGTGATTACAACACTGCTGCTGCTTTGTGGCTCTCTAACGCATTCTTACGCTTGAACATTAGCACTTTGCGCTGCTTGTGTGTTGACGCAAATCTATAATTCAAGTTTAAGTCAGTAAATGGATACACAAAGATGATTGGTGAGTCAAAACAGGAGTGGTTTTGTGTGTACGCATGGTAATGCTTGTGCATAAATGGATGCATTTTCCTACGCACAAGTACAAGCGGATAAATCCATACTTTGCATGGGAATGTTCTTACGAACGCTCTACGCACAAATCTCATGTTGCTCTTTTACAAAGTCAAAGCTGAAGTGTGCGAAATAAAAAAAGTCACATTTGAGCGACTAAAATCATGATATTTACAGTACATTGTTAAATAAAACGATTACTTCAGTACCATTAATTGGATAATTGATTAATCATTGATTCCTTGATTAATTGTTGCAGCTCTACCTGTTTATGTTTTTGTGTTTGGATGTCCGTTTGTTAGCTCACAGGCTACTAAACACAGAATGTTCATGAGAGTGACATAAGACAATCGGATTGTACCATTATTGAGTCTGAGACTGGAGTGAAGGTCTCCATTGGGACTCGACCAACAACGAGACAAAATAAATTGTGGAGCACCATATTTGTTTGTTGTTAGGCTATGTCCCGATTTAAAGGGGAACTTTTGGGGGAATTTTGCCCATCATTTATAATCCGTATGTCTTTCACTTTTCAGTGCATTGTAATGACAGAAAACAAATTAATATGATCTAGCTAACAATGAACGTCATTGAGACACACCTATATTGACTACGAAGCCCTCTAAAAAAAAACCTTTAACAACATTTTATTGTTCTATATACATGCTGTGATCATGCATGAAGAAGTACATTGATGATAACATACACTTACATATTTTGCCTTATTTTGATGATTTAAAACATGATTTGATTTTGCAGACCCATTTCTCAAAACTAATACTACTTCTGTCAACAAGGTAAAACAGTGAATAATTATGCTGTGTGCTAGGCAGATCAGGCTATAATGAAACATACACAAACAAAACAATTACTTACGATGTCCGCTCTCATTGGGATGTCGACTGGTGGAATAGCATCAATAGTATCTTTCAGCAAATTCAAAATAATCCTCAGGTAAAAAACAAAAATGTTCAAAACAAACAAGCATCTTGCTGAGTCATCGTAGCGATGTTGTTAAGTCCAAGTTGAGAGCTGGTATCCTTCAGTCTGTCGTGTTGTTTTGTCGGTAGCTTGTGGAATCTCAAAGTTTACCAACTATTCTATTGTTCTATTGGGCTTATTAGCACATGTTTTCATGTTGAGATGGAAAAGTAATTCCATCGTACCTCAAAAAGATCCAATATATAATGGCGCACTGTATTTGTGTTTGATAGCAAGAAGGCAGGACAGCAGGACTATACCATTTTTAGTCTGGGGGGGAGTGATCATTGGTGATTCCTGCAGGTAGAAAAGAAAATACATCATATTTCATTAAAAAAACAACTAAAAACCCACCTCTTTAAAACTGTTTTTAATACTAAGTTAATACTAATACTAATACTTAATACTAACTTTTTATACCTGACTGCCATGCCCTGCTTTTACCCATATTTTAGCTGTGTATAAACGAATTAATGTTGTATTTTAATGTATCTTTTACTTTGTTTACTTGCTTTTATTCAACTCCATTTTGTCTGAAAAGCATCTTTGAGTATTTTGAAAAGCGCTATACAAATAAAATTTATTATTATTATTATTATTATATTTGAGTTTGTTTGTCCATTTATTGGCTAGCCAGCTACTTCCTGGGTTTAGGATAATAACATAAGAAAGACAATTAGAACCTTCCATTTATTATTTTGGGATAAAGTGAATATGATGGAAAAGAGACAATAGCTAGCATAGCCTAGCAGCTTTGTTATGAACTTTTCTAATGATTCCCTACTAAATTGTTGTTAAAATGAGTTGGCTGACCAAATCTCAGAGGACACTAGTGACTAATCAGAGCGAATTAGCCAATCTGAAACAATTATGTGCTCATTTTCTTTTGTTTATTGCACATAATATCAAAGTCGCAGTTTGTACATTAGTGGCTAATCTCTTCTCACAATGGATTCTCATCACTGTTTGCTTAGGGAGAACAACTCTTGTCGTCCAGGAAAAAGGAACAACGTCACTTGAGACAAAGCGGGAAGCGGCGACACCTCAACACGCCAACACACATGAGGCCCGCACAGACACACACACACACCCAAAATCCAAACACATCCCATCTCGCGGGACAAGTGAGGTGGTCTTTAAAGTGCTGCCATGATGGGTCTGCCCTATCTAGGCAGTGCAGACTCACAGATGCCCTCCCGGGGGGACAGGCTAGAGGGGAGCAGGGCAGCGGGCCTGGAGCCTCATCTGCTCTGCCCAGAATACAAATAGGTCACACACACACACACTCACACACACACTGACCATGAACAAGAAGAGGTTTTGCCAGCTGAATTCCTCCATTAGCCATGATGGGAAGGGCCATCTGGTGTCAGTGTGGCGAAGCAAGCAAGTTTGTGAGTACACGCACATTAACACAACATTCACACACTGACGCGGACCGCCTTTGGTCGCAGCCCAAACTTTGATGGAGTATCAGGGCCACACCGAAAAGGAAAAACATTAATGGTAAAACATAAAGTCGCAATCTTACGAGAGAAAAATTGTATCATTAAAGTCATAATTGTTCAGGAAAAAGTCAACATAACAAGAGAGAAGTTGTAACAGAGTTTGCATGTTCTCCCCGTGCATGCGTGGCTTTTCTCCGGATACTCCAGCTTCCTTCCACATTCCAAAAACATGCTAGGTTAATTGGTGACTCCAAATTGTCCATAGGTATGAATGTGAGTGTGAATGGTTGTTTGTCTATATGTGCCCTGTGATTGGCTGGCGACCAGTCCAGGCTCCAACATACCCTCAACCCTTGTCAGGATAAGATGATGAATAATACCACAAGAAAATTGTATATTACAAAAAAGTTACAATTTTTACAAGAAATCATCAAAGACTACAGTTGCAAGAATGAAGAAAAAAAATCAAGAAAAACTCGCAACATTACAAGAACTAATTAGTAAAAGTAAAGTAACCTATAAAAATATAGTAAAGTAAATATACTAATAAATATAGTAAATATAAAATTAAAATTTGGGAATAATTAAAATTTATGGAAAATTAGTCATGTTGAGGGAAAAAGGTGCAAATTTATGAGAAAAAATATTGCATATATTATAATAATCAATAATCAATATATGTAATAACAAATATTAATTTTTTTCAGGCAAATAGTTACGGTCTTATGAGAAACTTGCATCGAAAAAAATATTTCATGAAAAAAGTGATCTACACACAAGACCCTTTATAAATAAAAAGATTTTAAAAAAGAAATAAAAAGATTAAAAGGCCAAGAAAAAAACATTCATAAATAAAAGTGGGATTCTAATGGACGGGGAAAAAAGTTGTAATATTCGGACAAAAAGTTCATATTTGTTGGAGAAAAAATTTTGCTCGTTGAAGAAAAAAAGTCAGAATATTACCGGAAAAACCCTGGTTTTCATAAAAAATAAAACTTTCTTCCAGACAACAAATTTTTTCCCTCCAAATAATAATAACTATATAACTAAATAATAAAAAAATATCTACTTTCACTCTGATTTTTTGTTCAGACGGACCCTAATACTGTACTTTGTAGGATAGCATCTAAACATGGTGAAAGTGTGGAGCAGTAGTGAGCCATATTGAGACATTTCATACATGTTGACATGTTGAAAGTTTGGTCCTCATTGTGAAATTTCATGCATTTACATCTGCACATGAGTGAGTACTCCATGGAAAACACAGTACAAATTCACATCCGAGTGCATTTATTTCAGATATTCTTTGCTAAAAACTCACTGAGTCCATTAACAAACAACACAACACAGGGCAATTAAGACGCTCACCGTGTATTAATGACTTGTTTATACGCTTTTATCTTTTATAAGCAAGGAAACCCCCGAAGCGGCGACTTTATCATCTCAACATCCCTTTCTTTCCACTTTATCAGTGTCTTTTAGTAGTGAGATTTTCGCCTGTTTTGGAAATTCCTGGTCAGAGAAAAAGTGGAGCCAGGTTAAAAATAGACATTGTTTAGCTGTGATGTCATTCGGTGAAGCTGAGCTCTGAAGTTTTCCTTTTCACTTTACTTACGGCCTGCATTATGCACACTCCGCACACTGACCAGAGAGAGGAAAAACTTATTTATTTTGGCTTATAATCAAATATTCCTGGTCCGATGAAGGAATGTTTGCATGGAATAAATCAAGGAGGAAATAAGCAATTTTGAAAAATCTTTAGTGCTGTTGTCACAGCTCATTAAATGATAAAAAGTCATGCATATGATGAAATGTACAGTATCAACCTCTAAAACAGGGGTGTCAAACTCAATCACACAGGGGCCACTTTGGTAATATACATAGATACGGGTATGGTATGGTATGGTATTCTGTAGTATAGTATAGTATAGCTTGCAATAGCCATTCCAGATTGTACTTGAACAATACTACTTCACTGTTTTTGTCTTATCTACTTGTCTTTCAGGGCTTTCCAGCTATCTTTTGATATTTTTCATTCGTTCATTCATTTTCTACCGCTTATCCTCACGAGGGTCGCGGGGGATGCTGGAGCCTATCCCAGCTGTCTTTGGGCGAGAGACGGGGTACACCCTGGACTGGTCGCCAGCCAATCACAGGACACATATAGACAAACAACCATTCACACTCACATTCATACCTATGGACAATTTGGAGTCGCCAATTAACCTAGCATGTTTTTGGAATGTGGGAGGAAACCGGAGTACCTGGAGAAAACCAAACGCATGCACAGGGAGAACATACAAACTCCACTCGGGTCTTTTGATATTTTTAATAAAGAAATGATAATTATAAAATCAACATTATACATACATTTAAAAACATTATTACTGTGATTGGCTGGTGACTAGTTCAGGGTGTACCCCGCTTCACGCCCGAAGACAGCACCCCCTGTGAACCTCATTCATGAGGATAAGTGGTAGAAAATGAATGAATGTAAAACATTATTAGTCACTGTTTTTATTACTAGTAGTACCAACATTTTTGCTTTTACTAGTTACATTATGCCAGTGATCGCTACTTAATGATTAGTTTAGATTAGATGAAAATGATTTTAAATACTGTATGATGTCACGATCTGTATGTCTACTTGTGTGGCAGTTTGTTGATGTTCTTTTTTATGCCTTAGTTCCTGTGGTTAGATTCTTATTTTGTAATCATTTCCTGCCTCACTCTGTTTTTTGTTTCCCATGCTTTACGTTAATCATTCACACCTGTTTCTTGTTTGAGTTACTTTCCTATTTAGTTCAGGTGCGCTGTCCTTTGTTTGAAGAATCATTGTTGTACGTCGCTCGTCAAAGTACGGCTTTTAGCTGTGTTCCGACTGTAGCACAACAGCAACTTTATTTAAAAGTAACTTTTTGCCTGCACTTGGTCCTGCTCTCTGCATACTGGGGCCGCGTCACAATGTTTAGTGTGAACGTGAGAAAGTTCTACTGAGTTAGATAAAGTGGGAGATTATTATTATATCTTAAAAAGTTAATCATTGCTGTAAGTGATAAGAAAATAAAAAACGGTACTATGGGGAATTCCTTAGGTACATACCTTTCTCTTTTCCGCACGATCTAAAGAGAGGAAAAAACGGCTTAAAAAAAACACCTAGCATGTGGTAGCAAACAATGCACATAAAGGGACACGTAACGACACACTATTTTGAATATGAAGTCCTAAAAAATACAGAAAAATGACAACCAAGCTACCGCGACATTGTTATTGTTGAAGAACAACACGAAGAACTATTTTTCTGGCGTAGTAGTACTCGCCAACGCTGTTCATAACAATGCAATAGGATGCCAATCTGTACTGACTAGGAACAAGAACAAGCATATGAACAACTTTGAATAGTCAACTAAATTATCTGTATTAGCCCACATGCCATGTTTTGTTTATACACGGATAGACTGTTGTGATATCATGTGCTAAATTCTCCATGTATTACAATCAATATCATGGTGACTTACTCCATAGACAGATGTCCGTCTGGTCCAGCTGGTCTGAGGTGTCTTTTCCAGTTTATATTGGCTTGGTGGGAAAAAGTATATATCACTGCAGTGGTTGTTAGTGCTCACAATTCTTCATTCATTGTGATGCAATCTCTTGAAGCAATGCCCCCCCCCCCCCCAAATGGAATGTTTGTCCATTTGTGAGGACCTGAGACGCTGTCTGCTGGCTTCAGTCCATCTTAAAAAAAAGGCTATTTCATTCATTCATTCATTTTCTACCGCTTATCCTCACAAGGGTGGAGCCTATCCCAGCTGTCTTCGGGCGAGAGGCGGGGTACACCCTGGACTGGTCACCAGCCAATCACAGGGCACATATAGACAAACAACCATTCACACTCACATTCATACCTATGGACAATTTGGAGTCGCTAATTAACCTAGCATGTTTTTGGAATGTGGGAGGAAACCGGAGTACCCGGAGAAAACCCAAGCATGCAAGGGGAGAACATGCTAACTCCACACAGAGATGGCCGAGGTTGGAATTGAACCCTGGTCTCCTAGCTGTGAGGTCTGTGCGCTAACTACTCGACCGCCGTGCAGAAAAAGGCTATTTGTGTGCAAAATTTCATAGAAAGCAAATGGACTTAAAACACTTCCCTGCGGAACTACTTTACTGTTTTGGGGCAGTGTTGTCAAAAGCAGAACGATTAAGAAACAGGGGAACTAAGTGTGGCCCCAACCTTGATTGACAAATTAATTAGACTAACTAATTAAGAGAGTGTGTCCTAAGATTTTTTTTAGCTAAAAGGACAGGCGGCACCACTCTTGCTGGAGAGGCGCATGGAAACCTGTCTTATGTCCAAGACCCCCACTTGCACAGCCCGCTAGTCAAAAGTTCCTCAAGTAGAGTTTTAGGATGTCTGGATAAGCGCTCTACAGTTTGTGTACGACAACATACAAGGATTTCCCGTTAACAGTGAGCTGGGAACAAGCAATTGATTGGACTAGCAGACATTTGCATCGTCTCTGGGAGACTTCCACTTGAGCCTTCTTCCTCCTTGCACTTGCATGAAGCGAGATAAGTCCTGCACCGTGACCTGAAAATATCTCAAGCATCCTTGCCTCCACCCACCGCAGTCTTATGTCTGCACAGAAGGGAAAAAAAATCATTTGTTGCACGGCAATCTGTGTCTTTTTGATTAACACCCCCCATTCTAGTTGCTTGGCGTAGCCGCCTCACCTCTCTTTCTTCCTCCTCTTCCCTCCTCTACACACATCCATCTCCGTGATTATTTAAACGCATGCCAGAAAAACACTGTGACACGTCTAATTTGGGCTGCTGGAGAGCAGGAGAGAGGGGCTCTTGGATTCGCCACGCCGAGTCGGGGGAAGTGGCGGGCGAGAGAGAAGCTGTTGCCATGGCTACTTGCTGGCAGCTTGTGTCCTCGTGTTTGGAGAGCACTGCCTGTTCCCTCTCGCTTAACGCCTGGGTAGGGAGGCAGGAGAGAGGTGAGGGGGTGGTGTCAGTGGTGGGAGTCTGGAGGGAAGGTGAGGTGAGGGAGGAAGAGAGGGGGGGGGGGCAATGCCAGGTCTCTGGGCCACCAAGCTTACGCCAGCAACAAAAGAGCAGCAGTGAGGTGGCTGACGGTCCCCTGGCTTGTACAACTGTTGATGACAGCCTTGACAGCTGTGGGGGAGTGTGTGTGTGTGTGTGCGTGGAGGGGGTGTGGCCAAGCTTTCAGCACCACCGTTGGGCTCAGGTATCAGGTGTATTGTCATGTACAGGAGGTCTTGTCCTGTGCACAAACACCAAATCATACCTCTTTAGTGAATGTACTCGCTGCCATTTTGCTTGCAAATTGTAGAATCACTAAAGTCTGACACAATCCATTCAACTCCAAGTTATTTGGATTTTGCAGCAATTTTTCCCATAATAATGGTCCCGATCATAAAACCTTTATTAATTGTAAAGGCCCCTTTTACACAGCTGCTTCAAGCCTGGATTTATCCGTCTTTTTTCTAGGTGACTGACCTATTTAAAAGTTAACTACACAGGCTGGACTCTTTTTTAATAAGATGGAATGTGCAAAACAAATCAAATGATCTTTTTTACACATCTGATACAGAAATTTTGCAGGATCTCTGAGATTTTATATCTGGGCCTTTTACACAGAAAACAGTGTAGCGATGTGAAACTCTCACACGACAATACGTCATTCCACAATCAGGTACTTAGATGTGTGATAAGATCAATTGATTTTTTTACACCTCTGTCCCCATATTGTTGAATACTCTTTCACACAGGTGGTGTCCCGCCTCTGTTACGGCTCTGATACTACCTCAGAAGGCTAGGGGTTGACTCTATCAAACTAGTTAAAGGGGACCTATTATGCTTTTGCCACTTTTCTGACCTATAAATGTAGTTACAATGTTGTATTCTCGTGTTAAACAATGCCAAAGTTTCAGATAATGACGTTTGCGCATTTGGAAGTGAGCCCTGAAAGAAGTTTGGGGTGGCTCTGAACACTCAGTTTCACAGTTTTTTCTAACATTGCTTTCTTATATTGCCGTGCGTTGTCGGCCATATACATTCCCTCACCTTCTCCAAGCCATGCTTTTCTGTGTATGCGGTTAGCAATGTCTTCCAGGAAGCGTTTCTTCGGGTGTAAGGAAAAATTACACTCATCTGATATATTTGATCAACTTTCATAAAGTTGGGTTGGCAGCTATCCGGAAGTTGTCATGACCACTTGAAAGTGTGACCAATCACAACGGAGTGGGCGTGCCTGGAGGTGTGCTGTGGGTGGAATGAATTAAAAAAAAATTAAAAAGGAAGCACAAAATCCCAAAAAATACAGCTGGAGTAGGTTCAGATTCTGGAAGATTTAGAAAGCTGTCTGTGCTGGTTATTGAGTGTAACTGCTCTATAGGAGTCCACAACTCAATACAAAAGGCTGAAAAATGCAAAATAGGTCAATTTTTTTAGGTTTAAATTTATTCAGATGTGCCTTTTACACAAAAACCCAGTATCTTGTATAAAATACTTGTCAGACAGTGACAATTATTTTACTATTGTAAAGAGCAGAGGAAATGTGAAACTTCACACCCTTATCCCGACGTTGTTACTACCTCAGTGTAGACAAATTGACTGTGGGTTGACTGTCCTTCGAGGTTCCATGTCAGTGGCATTTAAACAGAAAGGTGGAAAAATGACAGCTTTTTTCACTCAATCCTGGAAAATGAATTTTAATATTTTAATAAAATCCAACTAAATTGTTGTGCAAGCAGGCATCGTAGATATGGAAGTGTACGTATATAACAGTCAGACAGGAAGTCTTGCTGGGGTTGTTTCATGGGCCTGAAAGGGCAGGTAGATGATACTCAGTCAGGCCGGTGGCGTCCCCAGTAGGTCTTATTAAACACCTGAGACACACAAGACTCTACCAAGCAACTCTAGACGGGCCGCTAATGCGACACCCCGGGGTTGAGGCAGTGACAGCGGCAGCTCAGAGATAATATGGGTGTCTGGGGGTTCATTTGTGGGGCATCGTCAGGGGCTTTATGGAAGGCATGAAGACATAAGTGCTACACACATACTAACACTCACTTGCATCATCCCAGCCAATCTCATCAAATTATTGTAAGACCATTCATCAATTAGTCACGCGCTACAAAATGTGAGGGGGCGAACATTCTCACTCTGTAAATGACGCTCTGGGTTGACTTGGAAGAAAAACTGGTGTCTAAGAGAGCTGTATAAGATACTCCCACTACTGTACTGTACTATATCATACTGTGTTGTTCTATATTCCAATACTAGAATTTCCTATTGCACAGTAGCAGCTCGGCTCTACTTTGGGTGGTTAGTTTTCCACTTCAAAACAGGCATTTTTGGCTAATTGGCGAGTCTAAATTGTCCATAGATATGAATGTGAGTTTGTCTATATGTGCCCTGCGATTGGCTGGCGACCAGTCCCCGCCTTTCGCCCGAAGTCAGCTGGGATAGGCTCCAGCATACATACACCTGTGATCCTAGTGAGAATAAGCAGCATAGAGTATGCATCTAGGCCTTTTTTAAGTGTCAGTATGTTGAGGTATAGGTGGTTATTATAACAATGAACACCATGGAAGGAGAGCCCAAAGCAGTGAATTATTAATTCCTATGTATTTCCACGCGCATCTGAATCCAAGCATGTTGCATCATATAACCAAAAGATGGAATTCCGGCAGCCTTTGTTCAATGCAATCAAATCTATAAAACAATACAAATGCTTGAAATAGAAAATACTCACAGAACTCTGAACCAGAGAGAGGACAGCAGGGCAAGAAGACATATAACGTAGAGAAATGGAGCGTTAGCACATCTGCTAGCCGAGGGTGTCTCCTCTGGTCCAGTGGATTTGCATGTGTGTGTGCGTGTGTGTGGGCGCTGTGCATTTGTGTTTGTCCAGGCGTCAGCACACCTGCACAGACTGAGTGGGCTGGCTCAGTGGGCTGGCGTAGAGCTCTGCGGTTTCCCCCCGCAGGCCATCTCTATGTCAGGCCCTGCCAAGGTCAGCCTCCTGCCGGGGGGGCAGTGGGCGGATGGTGGGGGAGAAGGGGGACTCGCCAGCATGACCACTCGACCTCAGCACGCATGAAGTATCGAACAAGCGACCGCAAATTTCATCCCGCGAGGTGGCTTGCTTGGAAGAAAATAAAATTAATTACTTAAAATTTAATATGAGATAATAATTTAAGACAAATAATGATCTTGATGATTATGCTTCTGCTGCTTGTCGGTCGACAGCCATTCCCTCTTGCTGCTTGCTGTGTTTTGTAGTATTTTTAGGTGGGTGATGTTGGTGAGTGGTGTCCATAAAGTAGACACAAAACCTTCTCAAATTGTGTAATGCGACCATTTTTAAAGAATACAAACGAAATTTACTTTTTTCTTCAAGAATAAGCATACCAATGGTTTGGTGTTGTGCAATTACATCCCATTAAATCAACAACTATAACTCTCCATCTAGCCATCCATCCATCCATCCATCCATCCATTCACACAGTCTCCATTGGGCGCACGCAGTCACTCCCCTCTCATTTCAAAGCTGAGCCACCCTTCCATTGAGCGCACCCAATACCCTATTCATCTTGTCTGTCTTTCCCTCCATCCTCTCATCTCCACCCAACCATTTTATCCTGCAAACAGACAGGCGGACACAAGGCTCTCGCTATCTGAGGTGAAACAGGAGGAATATTAAATGGCCGGGCCTCACTGTACTGTGACGAGTATCTCTATCATCCTTTCTTCTCCAAGCCAATCACGGTGCTCCTAAAACTCCTGTTACGCTCCTTCCATCGGCCATGCAGATGAGTCCTGTTGCCCTTACCTTAATTAGAGCTCCCAAGAGGGGACCCCTGTATGTGTGTGAGCGCCTGTGAGTCTTGCATTCTTTCATCCAGACAGGAAACACCCGAGAGGGACGAGAATGCAGTAGGATCAGGCGCTATCCCTAATGCACTTGAATAAAAGCAGTCATGTCGAATTGTTCCACTGTGCAATCTAAGCCTGGTCTTCAGTATTAACACTCTTTTGTTGTATTTGAATATTTATTAACCTTAATAA
Organism: Doryrhamphus excisus; assembly: GCF_037039965.1. NCBI lineage: Eukaryota > Metazoa > Chordata > Actinopteri > Syngnathiformes > Syngnathidae > Doryrhamphus > Doryrhamphus excisus. The sequence continues at coordinate 15,147,182 of NC_136368.1, read as the reverse complement.
AATGTAAACAGTAAACATATTATGTATAATAATACACATAAATTATATGAAATAATGAATTATTATTATATTGGACAATTTTTTTAACACATTCAAATCTACATAAATAGGGTCTTTTCAAAAATATATTTTTGTATTATGTTTTGTATTATGTTTTGTTGTTTTTCAGTTGATTTCATTATTTGCTTAGGTCACTTAACACATTAAACTGACTGATTCTTAAGTGTGTTGTTGATTTGTAAGTGTGATTTTTTGTTTGTTTTTCTATGTATTGGTAATGTATTGTAGCGACCCTGAAGTTACACATATTACACATATTTGTGTAGTTGTGTGTTGTTTGACTCTTCTGGGTTGGCCTGAATGCACCAGAAGTGGGGCGTGGGTGTTGGCATCAGTCAAGAATAGCCACTGTTGTTATGTTGATGTGTTTTGGCGTGATTATTGCCGACAGTAGCTATTTATTTGTAATAAGAAGCTTGTTGATCAACCACCATATTGTTACTCCAGCAGTGTTTGTTTAGATGCTCTAATATTATGGTGCCTTTTCTCTATATGGTTTTCTTCAGGCTTCCGATTGGCTGATGGTCAGCGGGTTTGAGTGCTTCATTTTGCTTTGGCCAACACTTTAAAGCTTGTGAATGCCAATTTTATGTAGTTTCGGATTTTACTGTATTTGTCCTTACCCCAGAATGGAATTGTTTTGACTTTTCCACTAAGTGACTATTCCACTCCAAAACTGAAGGTGGCGATAGCACACATTAAAAACCAATTGAAAATCTACGCCAGCCATCTTCCCTAAAATCGCAGTAACTTGTAATTCAAACCTTGAAGACCCACACCCGAATGTTTAAGAATGCTTTGTTGTCATAACCTAGCATTTTTTGCCTTCTAAAATACACATTAAAAATACATCTGAAAGCTTCCTAGGAGCTAACGTTGTTCTGTGACGTCATAAAATGGGGACGAGTGTTGGCATGCAAACAAAAACACAGTGACCTAAACTCAAAGGAAATGTGTGAAAACATACATTTCAAACATTTGCTTTTAAATAATGTTTACATGGTATTGTTCTCCTTTGATATCGTGCTCACGGCCGTCCACTTGACGCACTCAGGGAGAGGTAGGCCACCCGGACTGGACTCGCCGGAACACCCCTTCTTGGTGCGGTAGATGCGGCGAGGCGGGGGTGTAATTCGATGCACGCTGTTAAAACGTATTCAAGTGTATTGTCTTCCCTGTTTTCTTTTTCTTTTTTCACCCTCTCTCTCGCTCCCTGTGCGTTTATGAAGCCTCCACCCATCGGGCCAGCCTACATTGGAGCGGATCATGTGATGCTGGGGGGGTTAAGTCATTTGCAAGTACAACACAACCCCGTGCAGAGCTCCCCATTCATTTCCTGAGAGCTGCCTGCCTGCCTGCGCGCAGCAGCTGAGAGGCAGAAGGGGAGGGAGCTACACGCACACACACACACACACACGCACACATTCACACACACACATACACTCGGTCGCGTCCATACTCACAGATAGGAGAGGGGGAAAGGAGACCGTGGAAAGGCAACAGTCTCCACGGCTCTGCAGCTTCTGACAAGGTCTGTGTGCACATTCATGTGTCTTTATTTCCTTTCTCTGTGCTTCATTTTGTTGCATGTGTTCATGTATTACTGATGACAACTCACCTGTTTCCGGAGACATGTTGAAATGTCAAGTTGTTTAAACTTGGGAAGACTGTTACACTCAACTTGGGGGAAAGTTTGCCAGCTTGTCTGAAGAGTTGCGGAGTGAACGAGCAAGTGTGTGCGTGTGTCCGTGTGTGTGTGCGAGAGAGTTGTTGCATTGTGCGTGTTTGCAAAAAGGCTTGTTTGCTGTGGTAAGCTTAGAGACGGGGGAGCTGTTAGCAACGGGTTAAACATTAGGGAGGCTCGGGTAGCTTGGGGAGGAAGGACACTAGGAGAGGAGGTGGTCGGATATGTGTTTGTGTGTGTGTGTGTGTGTGTGCGTGCGTGGGAGGCAGTGTTGCAGTGGCTGGTGTCTTGGATGTCATCGTCAAGCACTCTCACTTCCAGGGCAATAGTCATTGGTATTGATGGGGAGCTGTCAGGGAGGCCACTAGGCTTGGGGTGGAGGAGAGAGAGTGGCCGGGGGGCTGGCCCTTGGCTGTTATTTTCAATTACAAGGGGACCGGGCAAAGCTGACAGCAAAGGCATTTGTAAATGTAGTGAGGGAGGTGGAGGAGGAGGAGGGTGGGCCGCCTGGGCTTGATGTGGAAACTGAGCACTGACCTCTGTGACTTTACCTTGCTGAGAGAGGCCCTGCCTTGTCTTGGCTGGAACTGTGTGACAGCTGTGTGTGTGTTTAAAAAAAAAAAAAAAGTAAAGTGTGCAAATGAGACCCCTGTCGCTTACTGATGTTCAACGAGTGAGATTATTAGTGTCCAATTGAACTGACGCTTAAATCCATTCAAATCTTCCTGTGCATGATATTACCTAATCAGTACAGCGTTCACTCACTGGCCACAACATTAGGTACACCCTGGAAAAACTCTCCGCTTCAAGTGCTTTATCAATAATGTTTGTTATTGTGATTGTGACAGTTTTCCCTCATAAGAATTAGAGAAGAATTATAGCAGGGGTCCCCAGCCACTGGTACCGCGGCCTGGTACTGGTCCGTGGGCAGGGCCGAAACCGTACATAGAGAACGTTCAAGAGCAATAATAAAAAATACAGATTTTAATAATAGCTTTATAACTACATTCGATTTTCATTCATTCATTTTTTACCGCTTATCCTCACAAGAGTTGTGGGCAGTGCTGGAGCCTATCCCCTATCTTCAGGCGAGAGGCTGGTCGCCAGCCAATCACAGGGCACATATAGACAAACAACCATTCACACTCACATTCATACCTATGGACAATTTGGAGTCGCCAATTAACCTAGCATGTTTTTGGAATGTGGGAGGAAGCCGGAGTACCCGGAGAGGACATGCAAAATCCATACAGAGATGGAATTGAACCCTGGTCTCCTAGCTGTGAGGTCTGCGCGCTAACCACTCGACCGCCGTGCCGCCCGCTGTTGTTACATAACACTCTGTATTATAGTTTAAGTACATATATAAATTGACTGTTGTAGCGGTCAAATGCTAAAATAATAAAAAATAATAATGTTCCATTTTCTGTTCTATGGTTATAATCACATTTTTTGTCATCAATGGTACCGTTCTGTGGTGAAATCATTATTAGGGGAGGAAACCGGAGTACCCGGAGAAAACCCACGCATGCACGGGGAGAACTACATTCGATTTTATGAAATTCAATTTTGGACATAAAGGATATAATTTTATTGATAGAATAACACTGGTAGAAAGTTACTTGTTTATGTCATTTTGTTTCATTGTTTTGCTGAGCATTTATTCCCAGCCGTCCTTGAATGCGCCATATTTGTGTGCTTTGAGACGCAGTGAAAGTTTTTCCAATACTGCCACAAATAGACTTACATATTTGTCATTGATCCCCAATCTGGAGCTTAGCGTGAATGCATAAAGGTGAGGTTTGATGACGTTATTTTGTGTACTTGTGTTCGGATTTATTCAATGTCAATTTAATTCATCTTAGCGCATTGGCACATTGGCAACAAACTGTCTGATGATCTTCTCTCTGGAAAACAAACTCCAGGCTCGTACTAAAGTCTGCATTCATTTTGTGTGTAACGTTATTGGAAGGTATTTTTCCGAGACTTTTGTTCTGTACATTCAAACAAAATGTAATGTGCAGCACTTTTAATATGAAGATCGGAAATGTGTTGTTTTGTAGTTGTTCGATCGTCATATTAAGCGCTTTCACATCTTAATCATCTTAATAATACCCTGGGTTATGTATTATATTTTATAGTTGCAAAGTGTCAGTAAACACAGTGTCCATCGCAGTAAGAAAGACGTCCTCTCAATGAATGATCTTGTGAGGGTCATATAAGTCCTTATGGTTCATTTCATCTGTAAATAATAATACATAAATAATAAATATCAGCGTTGAGCTCACAACAACATTCAATTGTAGCTTCTTAACGAATGGCATGTCACTGACTACTGTTATTTGTTTACTGCTTTCCTCTATTTCCACACACATCCTTAGGCAGCAAGCTCGTACTTTGTCGCAGCAGCTGAGTTGGTGGCCGTATGGCTTGTTAGTACAGTGTTACAGTAGTTGGACCCCCCCCCTACGACTGTAATATTGCTTACGTTTGGTTCAGCAGTACACAAATTTGTCTGGATGTGTATCCTACATTTGCTGTAGAGCCACCATTTTGTCAGCTATTCTTCCATAGACTGGGTTGTTTTGAAACGCCGTCTCATAGCTACATGAAACTACATGATGGTGGCATGGTGGTGTTCAACCTGGAAAGTCTGAAAAAGTACCAAGTGGTTAGGAGGAACTTTTTTGCCCCCGAGAGTAAGTTTTTTTTTTACCCGGATAGATAAGGTGGAGTATGCAGGTGTACCTAATAAAGTGTCCTGTTATGGTCGGGACACTCGAGTACTCTAACACAACGCTAATGTACTAAATTAACTGCCAAAATGTGAGTCAAAGATCCTTTGTATTATAGTCTGTGGTTTACAAGGACTTACTGCAGTCGTAGATCGTCTATATCAGAGCTTCTCAACTGTTTGCTGGGTGGGTCCTGCAGCCAAACCAGTTGAGAGAACCTTTGGTTGATATGACAGGCTGCTGTTTTTAAGGAGGTGCTGCCAGAAACGTTAGTATGACAGGACAGCGCTGCTGTTTTTCAGAAAGATGCTCGTCAAAGGTCCGCTATACGACAGCTGTTATTAAGGACCTGCTGCCAAAAATGCTCGTCAAAGATTTCTACATGACAGGAGCCTCCTTGTGGGTTTAGGAACCTACTGCAAATACATGAGTTAAAGATCTTCTGTGTGACAGGTTGCTGTATGTTGTAAAATAGTGCTTGTCAAATATATTCGATATGACAATGCTCTGGTGTTTTTTTTAGGAATCTGTTGCAGAACCGTTCATCGCTCAAAGGTTTTGGACTAAACCCGCGGGCTGGTCTGATGTCATTTTTGGGCTTGATTTGGTTGCGAGTCGGTTATCCCTGTTCGTGCACAACAGCAGCTGGACTTCATAAGGTTAAGGTGACTTCACAATAAAGCACACAAGTACACAAGGTTGCTGATGTCATGCACAGACATACTATTTATAGGCGTCAATAAAAAAAGACTACTGTAGAGTGGACCTTTCAAAGTGTTCATGACACCAAAATACATTTGAATAATCAGTGACAAAATGAAAGTACAAACTTATTGACACATTTTGGTTATACTGTTGTCATAGATAAATAAACACCTATGAAATAGGATTGAAATGAAGTTGTGATTTTTACATATTTTTGACACTCTCTTCTGAACCACAGCCCTCTTGGCTATGGCGTCATGTTCCAGATACCAAATTCAAACAAATGCAGCCACAAACTTGCAGCAAAGTAACTGATAAATTCACAACAATAACACAATAATAACATTTACTGATAATGTGTTACAATGACTATTATATAACACACACACACACACACAAAATTGGCCACAAATTATGTTTTTTTTTAAAAATTGTCAGTATGTAACACTTACAGCTATGCACACTGCAAAACACAAGACCAAGCAGTTACGAATAAACACTTAAGTAACCTAGAACTAGGCTGACTAGTATAGAGAATATTATTAGGAACACGTGAATTGATGGTTAAAAATCTTGTGGATTTTTTTACTTTTTATTTCCATTTGCAGGGCAGCAATTATCCTTTGAAATCTGCCAAAATGCTGAAGCATCTGACACGGAAATGATGTCTTTTGAACATGTGAACAAGCTTACTCTTTGAGTGTTCCAGCAAAAACCTTCAACACAATGAAAAATATACATTAAAAATAGATATATAACATAAAACAGAAGTTTATTCAGAATTGGGCCATAACAATTGAGAAAGCGTTGGAATGAACTGTAACTTCCACACGCACATCTAGCACAGGAAATATGCTTTTCAATGTTATTTTTGACGGCAAAAATAATGAGATGAACGTGCTTTAAGCATTGGTTACATTTCTTGGAGGTTGTGGTTTTGCTGCTTTGTTGTGGTCTGTACTGCAGCACATCGTAAACAGAATGATGTGATACATTTCCAGTCGTAATCCCTCCGTCGTATTGCACTTCAACCCCCCCCCCCCCCCAACCCACTACTCTCACGGTCCACAGGCTTATGATTGCGATCAGCTCAGGTGGTGCTGCTGATGGTGGAGGTGGTTGTGGGGGGAGTCAATTAAAAAGGCAATCACCGATGGATAGACTCTATCTGTCCATCAACACTCCACCATCCAGGACATTTAATCACCCTGCGCCTTGTTTGGACACACAAATTGGACGCATGCTGACAGACAGAGTCCATCAGGAAGTGGTGGTCCTCTTGGTCCTTGTACTTTTGCTACATGGGATCACCTTTTGTCTTCAGTGGAGATGTGAAATTCCCAGTATTAGCCCTAATCAGCTGGGTTAACTGCTGCTGTATTGATGGACTGCTATATGATTGATTCGGGCTGTGTGCAATGAGGTGTATCGATATTGGTTAGCAAGGAAGACCGCCGCTCTCTTGTTACGACTTTAAGTCAAAGAATAGTAAAGAAGATATGCGGTTTGCATTGGCAGTTGTCAGGAAATGTGTCTACCTTAAAGCAGAGAAGCATCTAAAACAGGGGTCTCAAACCCAAATTTACCTGGGGGCCACTGGAGCTAGGGTCTTTTTCCAAAAAAAAAACAAAAAACACAAATTTTTACACATTTATTAAAAAAAATATTTTTTTCAGATTAAAATGAACAAAGCATTATTAGAGCCCTGTAGACATGACAAAACACGACTATAGTCACATTTATACTCTTTTTATTTACAACATATTGCGCAACTGCAGGGTCTTGAGACACATCTAACTCGCAAACTAGAAAGCTAGCGACCTAAATGGTAGCCTCCGAGTTATTTCCTTTAAACTTAAAAAGCCAAAAACTTACCACTTCCACACGGATAGGGAGGATAACTATTAACAGTTATTTAACCTTTAACATGAACATTAATCAAACGTAATATTTTTTTCTGGGTACATGATACCATACAGCATCCATATCAAACTTGCGCGGGCCGCACTAACATTAAACTTTCATATCAAGGCGGGGGCCTCGTGTTTGAGACCCCTGATCTAAAATATGGGATGTCAAATACAGTCATTGGTTGTTATGAGTGTATATTTGCAGATGCATGGTTGCGACTGAGCACCCAGCAACAAATGTCAAAAAACTTTGAGGATAATAGTATAGTATGTCTTACACAACATTTCGACCACAACCAATAGACGACGCCACAAATGTCATTTGTGAAAGCTAAACCTAATAACTGGGCCAAGGCCAAAAAGCTGCAAAAGTGTCAAGCATACAAAAAGAAATACAACAAGCCATTTTTCTGTTCAAGATACAATCATTAACTTTTATTTTGTGAGATTGTGCCAGCCCAGCTCCGCATGTACGCTCACTTCGTCCTGTCAGATGGTGACAAAATGTTCCCTTTTGTGTTTTCTTTTTTGCGGATTCAACCTTTGACCCCCCCGGTGTCCAGCCCGTGTTTGTTTACCAAAATCGAGTTAAGGGCGCACACGGAGTTGCGCAGCATGTGTGCTGTGTGACTGAGCATGTAAAAGTGTTGTGCAACGCTGCGACTGATTAGTCTATAAACACTGCTGATCTGTCCCCCCCAAAAGCTGCATGCTAACAAAAGGAGATTACAGCTTGTCAATGGGAATTTCTGATTTGTAATTATTACAATTAAGCATGTTAAAGATTTGAGAGGAAATAAAACACATCAAGGGAGTCACTGTGTCTTTTTGTTGCCGCTTTAGTGAAAAACTTGTCACAGCCTTACCGGAAAGTGACTGGCATAGGAAAAGCTGCTCCCATCATCTGATTTAAGGCTGCTTTCGCATGTTTCCATGGCGAGGATGGAAAGGCATGCCAATGTAGGGCCTGTCTATCTGTGGCCATGATTCTAAGTGTCTGCCCAAATATGGTTTGCTAACAAGGGAGGAGAAATGTAGGGGGGGGGGGGTAGATCAAGAATGGTCCAGTATTTTTTTTAACCATGCATGTACTGAACTGATAGGACCTCGCCTAAACTCGCACCACGCCTGAGGTTAGGATGCTGCCCGTGTGTGTATCTCTTGAGTCAACTCTTAAAGAGAGGAAATTATGTCAACAACATGTGGAATCCATTTAGGTAGCGCTGGCATTCTACAAAGTTCTTTTGGCTTCGACATGAACGACTTCCCGCAATGGACCATAACTCCCAGGGTGTGAACACCAGCCTTCTCCAGGTATCAGCACCATGCTCTCAAATTAAAAAAGTCATGAAGCTTTTGATGTCAAAAGCCAATGACTAAATGTTGTAAACATAGAGATAAAGCTTAATAATCAAGTGGCATTGGAACAGGTCACACTGAGGGGAGAAAATATGCACGCTTGATGTGTTTGACTTTTTTAATTGGTTTGTTATTTTGAGGCTGGATTTACTTCTATCAGATACTTGAGCATCTAGCCCCTGAATGACATCAAGTTTGCTCAAACCGTGGAGTGGGACTAAGCAGATTCTGAAAAAAGCAGAGCACCTTTCTGATATACAGGATGTTTGATTATCATTTCTGCATCCATCCATCCATCCATTTTCTATGCTGCTTATCCTTACTCGAGTCGCAGGAATGCTGGAGTTTTTGGCGAGAGGCGAGGTACTGGTCGATAATTTTTTGCAGTAGGTCCTTAAAAATGGCAGCCTGTCATATAGAGGATCTTTGACTAGGGTTTCTGCAGTAGGTCATTAAAACCAGCAGAGTGCTCATGTCATAGTATAGAACAGTGCTTCTCATATGGTGGGGCCAACTTCCCTGGGGGGCCGCTGTGAACTGTTGTACTTTCAGTGTTACCGCACATCTACCAACATGTACAAATATATCGTACTCAACATGCAGTTTGACTCTTGAATACGCTTGTATGCTTCACAGCATTTTCCTGGTTTCCTGGTACAGAGTCCAGTCTGTACATACAGTAAAAATAAATACATAGATATCAGTTTCTCAACAGTATTTCAAACTAGGGGGTGCGTTTGGTGGAATGACAGAAAATAAAAGAGAACCAGTGTCATGAAGGGATCTTGAACAATTTTTTGTCACAGCATTCTTGTCGTTTTTTGACTGGAGTAGAATATAGAGTGAATGCCATTAGTTCAATACTTGGAGAGTTTGCAGCAGATTTCTAAAGGGGACTAATTGTGCTAATTTTTTGGCCCACTGTATTGAGTTGCTCTCGTATAGAGCAGCAACGTATGATAACCAGCATAGAAAGCTTTCTAGATCTTCAAGAATCTGCACCTATTCCAGCTGTATTTCTTTGGATTTTGTGCATCCTGTGAAAACAGTCTTTTAATTTATTCCACCCGCAGCCCGCCTGCAGGAACGCCCACTCTGCTGTGGTTGGTTACACTCCCTCGTGCTCACGAGGACTTCCGCATAGCTGCCAAACCCAACTTCATAGGAGTTGATAATAAACAGCAATTTATCTTTTTAACATACAGCCTAATGGGTTGGATTTCAAATCCAATCTGGAAGTAGAGACTGGACAGTCTAAATAGTTTCTCAAGAAAAGAGGTTACTTCAAGATTTCTCTGAATGGTAAGTAGCTTTAGCTTTAGCTGGCCCATGTTCGCGAAACATTCCAGTGTGAAATGCCGTTGACAGGTTAAACATTTTTCTTTTGCTGGTAGGGAATGAGGAACTCCAACCACTTCTGCCTGATGTTTGCCTCGTTAGGAGTTGTAAACAAATTTAGCTTGTCCTTTCACCCGTAAACGGAATAGCAGCACTTGGAGGAGGGCGGGGAATCAGAGCCTTCCCAAACTTCTATCATGCCTGTTATATAGAATATCGTTTGACTAGTGCGTTTTGCTGTAGGTCTTTAGCAAACAGAAGACTGCTCTTGTCATATACTAGACCTAAAAACAACCTTGGCTCCATAACAGCTTGATGCATATAGTATCACTATCAGGGTCAGTATCACCCCATTAAAATCAGCGCAAACTAACATGTGAGTTGCTGACAGCCATTCCTGGAACTCTGTGCATTGATGCGTCGCTGTTGCCGCAATTGCACCCGTGTAGTAAAAACATCTAGGCCGGCCTTTAGAGAGCATGTTTATGCACGTGTGCTGCGATGCACTCAGTGGGCAGGCCATTGTGGAAATTGTATGTACAAAGTACATATGCTGGGCCAGGGGGTTTGGAAGGGGGAGGAAGGGGCAGACATTAAGACATACCGTACATTACATGTTAGAGCACCAGCCTGTGTACACATATGCACCATCATAGCCTGGGGGGGATAAAAGGCTTCTGAAAGAAACCCCCATTAGGGCAGGAGTGAACTAACAATCCATATAGAGTAACGGAGGTATGTGGGTGGTGGGTGGGAGGCATGCAGGTTATTGTAATCCTGCTGGTACTCCCAACTGCATCTCCTGAAAAAGAGGTATTTCATTTTGACTTCAAAAACCACTACCACTACTGACAACAGCATGTCCTACATTATTGCTTTTTTTTGAGGACAGAGAAAAAAAAATGTTTTGTCATAAAATATTCCAAATAAAAAACAATGTTATTTTAGCAACATAGACGAATGTTTAACAAGGACATATGTGTGTCTATAATGAAGACTTATTTTGATGGATATCCTCACGAGGGTCGCAGGGGGTGCTGGATCCTATCCCAGCTGTCCTCGGGCGAGAGGCGGGGTACACCCTGGACTGGTCGCCAGCCAATCACAGGGCACATATAGACAAACAACCATTCACACTCACATTCATACCTATGGACAATTTGGAGTCGCCAATTAACCTAGCATGCTTTTGGAATGTGGGAGGAAACCGGAGTACTCGGAGAAATCAGAGTCAAACAAAAAATAACGACTGCTTCATGACAATGGAATCGAAGGTTTCAGGATGCTTGCTGATGTGGAAAATCGGTGTAAATAAAGGACGGGAACTACGGCTATAGCTAGGCAAGTTTATTCATTTGCAGTCCATGTCTCTGTTAGCAACAGTGAAGGGATCTTCCAAAGTCACACAACAATTGAAATCATGCAAATCTTTATGACTCTGCCTCTTAAAAGCATCAGAATTAAGAACTGCCTGAATTTGACTCATCTGTTTAAAATATTGTTATCTAATGTCGGCGTTTGTTTGTGTCAAAACATGGTAACAACAGTCGGTCCTTGGACATAATTGTTTAAAACAAAACAATGATCAAGTATTTTATTTTGCTTTTATTCCTGGTTTAACTCTTTTTAGCTCAACATGCTGAAAAAAAGTTTAAAAAGCAGACTTAGGAGGTTTTAATTGGATATTCGCCAGTCACCATTGACGGTAATGTGGTGCTGCTTTGTCTGCTTTGGATGATAATAAGTTATCGCACTCTGTTCACCTCAAACCGTTATCGATCCCCCCCCCCCTTTTCTCCCTGGCTACAGCACATAAAAGACTTATTGAATATTATCTTTCAGTAGTTCTTGTGACCATTACTACAACACTCCCCCTCCTGCGCTGGTAACAGTCTATTTTAGCTGCACAGCCATTAACCCCAATGCTGCATTCACTAGTCTAGGGAGGTCACCCGTTCATGTTGCAACATCATGTATTGATACTGTTGGTATTGTTTGTGAGGTATCTTTCTCGCGGTTACATCAAAACCCATTGTTGCTTGCAAACAAGCGCTATCTGGAGCGCTGTCACAAATGTCTTTGACTTTGTGCGAGCCTTGAGTAACGCCACCTCAATGTTAGAGCCGTCACGGTCACGGCTTGTTTAGCTGTTCCTCTGCAGCATTCGGAGGCACATGATGCAAGAGGATGTCACACTCTGGAGCGGGAGCAGTGTGTGTGTGTAGCGCGAGTGTGAATTAGTGCACATTGTGGGTGGCTGTAGGTGGCAGCTTGTGTTGAATGGGCATCTATTCTCATTTCTGCAGCTACCGAGAGATGTGTGGATTTATGTGCAAGTGTACGTCTTGTCTCTAAACCAAAGATAGGTTGAACGTGGGTGTTGGCAGAGGTCACAAACAAGGTGTGTTTGCTTGACTTGGTGTGTGTGTATTTTATATGTGTGTCTGTGTGTGTGTGTGTGTATTTGGAGCCAGATTGCAGAACCCAGCAGTGACTCAGGAAGCCTTAAGAGAGTACGTCTGACACGCAGATGGAGGCGCAGACAAACCAAACAACGTTTGGAGTTTTATTTCTCAGAGCGAGCAGCTTCTCAAGGGATCAATGTGGTTTTTTTGTAGAGGTCGGGAACTTTCACAGAGACAAGAAAACCTACTTTTTAAAGATGATTTATGAATGATTTCCCCATCTGTGAATTTTAGACATTCTGATGAAATGAAATGCAGGTGCCTTTTATGGTAACTTTTATATCAGGCATTTTTTATATTCATACAGCAAGATGTTTATCAAAATTAGGTACAGTTTGTAACATTTTGATGATCTTACTTTGCTACCTTAAATGAAAGGGCCATTAAATATGATCTGTTTGCTGTCTAACTAAGACCAACATGGCTTTCACTACTGTCCACTGTGGCTATTGGATGAGCGCAATACTGATATAGAAACAGGAGTTCAGAACATTCAACAGCCCGCCTCAAAGGATGCACTCACACTCGGCCAGTGGTTCTCCTGGGGGAGAAAAAAATGATATCTATATATTTATCTTTACTGTACTGACTCAACTTGAAAGTCAAATATGCAACATTATGGATAGAGGTGATGAATACAAGTTTTATTTAAGAGTCAAAGTACGACTAATTCATACATGTTGGCAGATGTGCAGTAATATTGAGAAGCAGTGACAGGGTGAGCAGCAGGGAGTACTTCAAATGCAGAATTTATCATACACAACATTTATCATACACAACGTTTGACTCTTGAATATTTGAAGTATGCTTCACAGCTCTACATTTTGTTGCATTTTCCCGGTTTCTGTATTCAGTTCAACCTGTACAGAACAGATCAATAAATAATGTGCCTATGGCGGGCAGCTCTTCCCAGTAGGTCAAACATACGACAGCCTTACATGAAGCGCACCTAACCCGCACCCCGCACTTACGATCTCAAAGCTACCAATTTTTGACAGATTGCGACGGGCAAGCACATGGGTGTCACAAATCACTTTCTCCGTAAGTACGATACACTTGCAACCCCTATGACGACCAAAACGGCTTTATTATCATTTTAAAGGATTTTTGTGTTTTCATATTATGTAGATGGGCGGCACGGTGGTCGAGTGGTTAGCGCACAGACCTCACAGCTAGGAGACCAGGGTTCAATTCCACCCTCGGCCATTTTTGTGTGGAGTTTGCATGTTCTCCCCGTGCATGCGTGGGTTTTCTCCGGGTACTCTGGTTTCCTCCCACATTCCAAAAACATGCTAGGTTAATTGGTGACTGATTGATTGTCCATAGGTATGAATGTGAGTGTGAATGGTTGTTTGTCTATATGTGCCCTGTGATTGGCTGGCCATCAGTCCAGGGCATGGGTGGGCAAACTACGGCCCGGGGGCCACATGCGGCCCACCAAGTGTTTGAATCCGGCCCGCCAGTTGCTTTCTAAGTTTTAACATACAAACTGGCAACATGACCTGCAAGTCGGATGTCTTATTTAGTAAAAAAAACCCAACAAAACTGTAAAATTAAATTACATAGTTTGATGTGGTCTGATGTTTAAAGTGACATTGGAACATACAGCTGATAGTATAACACTTTTATAGATAAAATAAAAGGAAAAGTATAAGCATAAAATATTGTGTCTGTGTTAAATATATATTCTGGCCCCCCAAACAATTTTATTAACTTAATGTGGCCCACGAGTCTAAATATTTGCCCACCTCTGGTCCAGGGTGTACCCCGCCTCTTGCCTGCAGACAGCTGGGATAGGCTCCAGCACCCCCCGCGACCCTTGTGAAGAAAAGCGGTAGAAAATGAATGAATGAATATTATGTAGATGTACCTAATAAAGTGCATCATTGCAGGACATTTTCAGCCCAGGATTCTGAACGTCACTGCAGACAAAAGAATGATCAATTAGGATCATTTGGTTGTTTTTCTAATCAAATTGCACGCTGTAATGCTTGCCAGATGGGGAGGGAAGAACTGATATGCCCTGAGCTAATTATTACCTCTGTGGCAATGGGGGGGTTGTCACATCATAAGGGGGTTCCGGATCCCTTAGACTCCTCTTTGTACTGTTTCAGTGTTATATTTTGACATGAAGGAATGGCGTAATTTGTGTGTATGATTGTATGATTATTTAAAAGTGAAGTCAGCAAACTTCTCACACACACACACACACACCTCTGACCCCTCCAAAGGATTAGTGACACAGGATCCATCCTGGCAGAAATAGCCAGGAACCAAGGCCAATATATCAGAATATGGGAACTTCCGTTGTCGCTTGATGTGGTCTGTGTTTATTTGTGTACTGCAAATTGACCTTGTTTCCTCCCAGGTGCTAAACTCATTTAGTTGTATTTTTTACAAAATAAAATGCACCATAATTAATAGATTTTTTTTTGTTCATTGAAGTTACTTTAATTTTTTGCAGTTTACGTTATTAAGTTATAAAAACATAGTTCCTGAAAGGGGTCCAGACTTGGAGCACAGTGGCCCTTAACTTTAAATTTTAGAAGTGCAAGCAGAAAATCTAGGGGTGCACACTGAAATCGACTTTAAACTTTCACATTTCCTCGCATTTTCACCATTTTACTAATAACTACTATTAACTCCAGTACCATCCTCTTTTCACACACATCGGGCTTCTTCCTCTTTGCTGTTTGTCTCCTTTCTTCCTCATTAGGAGGTATTGTGGGTTGGCAAACTGCCATTTGCACGTTACTGTCAACTACTGGCCCGTGTGGAGCACCAGTTTGTCAGCAGCAAAAAAAATATTCAATAATAATCAAATAAAATCAGCAAATTTACTGGCAGGGTTGCCAACTTCTGGGAAAATAATTAAAGGGGACCTGTTATGCAAATTTTTTGACCCCTTGTATTGAGTTCTGGTCTCCTATAGAGCAGTTATACGCAATAACGAAAACTTTTTAGATTTTCCAGAATCTGCACCTATTCCAGCTGTATTCTGATTTGTGCTTCCTGCCAAAATAGTCTGTTTTCATTTATTACACCCACGGCCCGCACTCCGCTGCGATTGATCACACGCACAAAGTGCTTCCCAACTATGGACCATATAATGAAGTCTGCTCCTCTGTGACATCACAAAGGAACAGTTTTACCACGCCTTTTGAAACCAAGTGTTTTGAGCCATCCCAAACTTCTTTTAGGACTCACTTCCAAATGCGCAAACCTCATTATCTGAAACTTTGGCATCGTTTAACACGAGAATACAACACTTTAACTACATTTATAGGTCAGAAAAGCAGAAAAAGCATAATAGCAGGACTGACCAACCTGCTTGTTTGTTTTTTTCTTTTAAGTGTGTGAAACAAATGTACTATTTAACACAAACCTGAATTTAATTTGATGCCTGTTTTAAAGTAATACTAATATATGGGAAATTAATTATTCATACAAATTTAGAATTTCAGATTGACCTAACATATTTTTGGAATGTGGGAGGAAACTGGAGTACCCAGAGAACTTGCAAACTCTATGCAGAGATGCATTAATAAATTTCACATAGAAATAAAAATAGATTCTGATCTTAAGCCCTTAAAAAATTGTTTTCAGCATAGCATGTTGTGGAAAAATCATGCCGATACGATACCCATGTTTTTGGAAATCACTTACGGCATGTAAAGCTTGCAACAGGACGCTGCAAGACAACAGGAAATGATTCTAACACAATATTTTGCCTACATTATCAATACTATCAAGTGACTAAGTGATTAGTGATTTTGTGATAATTGATATCTTGGAATACAATCATACCTCACCATTCTTATGTAACTGAAGAAGTGAATCTTGCACATCTTACTGAAGGGTTTTCATGTTGAAGAAATATATGAAACAACTGCAATGTTGCAATGTGAACAGCTGGATGTTGTTTTGTTACATTTGTTACAGTTTATAGTATATCAAGAAATACATACAGTATCTTTAACTTGAAAAAAAGAAATAGTAAATTAATATTTATTACCACATAATCACACAAAAATAGAAATCTGTACAGTTGAGTACCGGAACAAATATCAGTATTGGATTAAAGGTGCCCACACATATACCTTTTTGGTACTGATGAATACAGAAACAAGACCGATTAGTACCTTACAAGTGAATCACTTTTTGGCAGTCATCACTGTATGTTATATAGTCATGGAAAAAATGATTAGACCACCCTTGTTTCTCCAGTTTCTTGTTCGTTTTAATGCCAGGTACAACTAAAGGTACATTCATTTGGACAAATATAATCATGACAACAAAAATAGCTCATGAGAGTTACATTTTCTGGTCCGTGTGGAGCACCACTTTGTCAGCAGCAAAAAAAAATATTCAATAATAATCAAATAAAATCAGCAAATTTACTGGTAGGGTTGCCAACTTCTGTAACAATAATTAAATGGGACCTGTTATGCTCATTTTTTTACCCTTTGTATTGAGTTCTGGTGTCCTATAGAGAAGTTACATGCAATAACCCACACAGAAAACTTTTTAGATTTTCCAGAATCTGCGCCTATTCCAGGTGTATTTCCTTTGATTTGTGCTTCTTGCCAATGAAGTTAATGAACTTAAGCAGTTTATAGTACATAATAAAATATGTTTTAATTGGTCTTTTGGATATACTGTATATTACATGCTAGTACATGGAGGATCCATGCTTTCTATCATGTGGCTTTTTGTAACAAAGCTCTTCCTGTACATTGTGTTAACAATATCCTCCTGGTCATACCAGTGAGTTACGGTTTTCCGTCGCTCTCGTTGAGTAAAAAAAGAAAAAAAAAAGTCTTGCATTATGTGTTCATCTTGAGTCTTGTCAAGGAAAACAGTAGGTCGATTCCCTACTTGTTTATGAATGAATGCAGTAGGGAGGCCATTCATTCATGTAGAGTCATCACATTGAAGAAAAGCAAAACAGATGATTTGAGGAATGTGACCAGATAGACCTGGAGTTTTCCTGAATACTGTTTCCTGAAGTGCATGTTTACACTTGTATATCCTGTGCCCAAACAGTATTTATTGGTGTCCCAAGACTTATTGATAGCGAGTGAGGTGCAAACGAGGAACGTAGCAACACTTCGTCTCTCTTGAGCCTTTTTCAAAAATGTTCCAGAAGAATTCAAAAGACTCCACGGGCCGATCCTGCCAAACAAAATATGGCTTATGAAATGGAAATTTTGAGGCCATTCACCAAGTGCCAGGAATTATATTTTATAAATGAATAATTTGGAGTAATAAACGCCAGACTTCATAGGAGCAGGCCGTCATCGACACCTGCTTTTTCTGTGTTAGAAAGTCTATGTAAATGAATTTGTAAAGTGTATTCTGATGATTAGGGTTAGTACAACTTCACAGGTGCCTTCTGGGAAGGTTGATGCTCCATAATTCTTAGCAAACTGTTGCTGTGTGTGTGGAAAGGAAACTTGCAACCATGAATAACCAATACGACCTTTTGACACCTTCCCTACCAACCTACATCTTGAATTGGATATCATTTGGGTTGAACTAACCTGACTAAGAGCTGAGTTGATTGAAACAAAGAGTTAATCTGACACTTAATTCCCATGCATTTCCAATAACATTTCCAGTTGTAACTTAAAAATAAATACAGTTCTTGCTGGGACATCACAGAATAATCACAGAAAATTCAAAACAACGGTTCAAATATTAAAGAAACTTGGACGATCGTCAGAAAAAATTGCACTGTAAAGTTTTATTAGTATACAGGTGTTATTGTGTTTTATGGCGAATTAGCACCTTTCAATTTTGCAAAACATAGCTTGGTTGCATCATCAACATGCGTTACTGCGATAGAGCAATAGAATTAAAATATCTATTGTAGGCCAATTTTATATTGTTTTTATCATCAGCCAGGACACGTGTTGCGTTCAAAGACATTCCCAAATCTCATAACTCTTTAACCCTACATATAACTGCAAGGTCGCTACGATATGTCTAAGCATGTTAAAGGATCTGCTTCTATGAAATCAACAATAATGGCAAAAATGACGTTTGTGGCATCCCCAATGGGTTGTGATCAATACTCTGTAATATAGATATTACAGAAGAATACAGAAATGGCCAATAATTTGTGGATTATTAGTTGTTATTATTAACTTATTATTACAAGTCCTGTTCTTGCCCCTGTAGAGACATTTTGCTTAATGGCAGCCATGTTATTCACCCAATTATGCCCAGATTGGAGGTAGGAGTTAGGATACACAAATATATACAGTTTGCCTTTTTCTGTGAGATTTCCTGTCGGTCTAAGACAATCCCTGAACGTTTTTTTTTAAAACTAACTCTTCAAGACCTTTGACGCCAGCATTGAAATGTAGAAAGTGCATCGCTTATTGAAAGTTTGAAGGACATCGGCTGATATTTGTGGTTAACAGAAACTAATATAACCATTGACTTTTTGATGGATTTCTTTCGCAGACAATTGCTTACAAAGAGTTTGAAGAGGACTGGTAATACGCAGTGAGTGGTAGCTGTTTTAGCTTTGTATCAAAATATGATTAAGGACTTTGGATCTTGGCTGCAGCAAGACAAAAACAATTGGATTGGACCCAAATAAAATTTGGATAAGATTGATTGCAAATGGTAGATGTGTATTGATATGACCTTACCCACTGGTACTTGGTATGGGTTGAAGGTTTAATTAAGTATGCCTAACCTGTGACCACATACTGTATACTTTCTCTGTTTGGAGTTTGCAGTTACTATTTAAGTATCCACTGTGTGCAAGAGCAAATAACGGGCCCTTAAACTAAATGCGAAGGCCATGTCCTTCAGTCCGGTTGTGCTTTATTGCCTTAAACACAAACTCTTGACAAAATCAAGTTTGTGTGGTGTGTACGAGTGCGCTATCAGTGTGTCACACAGGAAATATTTTTTTATATTCTTTTGCACTTTTTTTTCTTTCATCCCCCCAACAATCTACCGTGGTGGAGGCCCTGCTTGGAAGAGGCGGGGAGGGTCTGTTGGCATTCTTGCACTGTGTGCTTTGCGCTCGACTGGGCCTTGGCTCTATTCCATATCCCCTCTCTACCCTCCGCCTTGCAAAATACCTCCAAAATACACCCTCCCTTATGCTGCTCAACCATTTCAACTCTCCATGTTTTGCCTCCCTGTAGCACTCCTGTTATGTATACCAGAAAAAAAAAACTCATTCCCCAATTCATTGCCTCATCACTTCCATTGACCTCCCTTCCATCCTGGACCAGTGGCAGCAGGTCCAGCCTCTGTGACACAGATGCACCCGGCTGCCTGCGGGCATTCGACGTGGGAACAAAACACTGATGGAGGCTGGGTTGTGTTGTTGTGTTGGAGCTATGCATACATGAATGCAAGTAGAGAGAGATAGAGGGGAAAGGGAAGCGGTGGCAGTAATATACGACATCTGCTTCCGTGAGTTGACTCAAGCTTAAGTTTTACCTGGAAAAAAATAGTACCGTGAGAGCCCGACGAGATAAGCCATGATGGGTACTCACGCTCACATGTTGAGATAACAACTTTGCTCACAGACTTCTCATCCTAATCAAAGCAATCAACAGAAGCTTAGCGCAAATCTGCTCTTCATTTTATCCAGTGTTCTTTCTAAACCACTATCACATGGAGGCTAAAAGCTAACCACGCCAAGATGGGAACCAGACAGAGACCAGGCTTGTTGTTTTTTAATTGTTTCATAGTTTGTCCTCGGTTCATTTCAGGGTTGGTTTGGTTGACTTTGCTACTTATGTTTCTGTTCATTGCATGTCCAAAGATTGTCTCAATCAATACATCAATCATTGGTCATACACCTAGAAATTATATCCAGAAATAATGCAAAGTTAGCATGGTGGATTAGTATACAAAATTGACGGATACATGGAAGAATGCAGAGAACTGATTGGGTGGAGGTCTACAACCATTGTAAGGTTTGAATTAATGTGAAATTAAGCTCCTAATGTGACTGTACAGTGGCTGAACTATCTGGAGTTGACAAACCCTTTCATCGTCTAATACAGGGGTCTCAAACTCAATTTACCTGGGGGCCACTGGAGCTAGGGTCTGGGCAAGGCTGGGCCGCATCAGGTTTTCCAAAAAAAAACAACAAAAAAAACGCATTTATTAAAAACAGAAAAATATACAAACTTTTTCAGTGCTTTGATTCCGATTTTCGACAATAAAAGCTCTGATAAAACATTCCACTGTTTTCAAATATCTTAATATTTATTTTTCTACACAAAATAAGATGAAAAATAAATAAACAATTCAAGAATAAAGAAAATCAATAAATCAGTAATAAGTAAATATAATAATAATAATAATAATAAAACGGCAAATAATAAAAACTTAAGAAACCACATATAGTTGGTGGGTGGACAAATTATTTTTTTCAGATTAAAATTAACAAAGCATTATTAGAGCCCTGTAGACATGACAAAACACGACTCTATAGTCACATTTATACTTTTTTTATTTACAACTTATTGCGCAACTGCAGGGTCTTGAGACACATGCTAACTCGCAAACTATAGAGCTAGCGACCAAAACGGTAGCCTTCAAGTTATTTCTTTTAAACTTAAATAGCCAAAAACTTACCACTTCCACACGGATAGGGAGGATAACTATTAACAGTTATTTAACCTTTAACATGAACATTAATCAAACGTAATAATTTTTTCTGGGTACATGATACCATACAGCATCCATATCAAACTTGCGCGGGCCGCACTAACATTAAACTTTCATATCAAGGCGGGGGCCTCAAACTAGTGTCCTGCGGGTGTTTGAGACCCCTGGTCTAATAGTACACCACCAGTATGAGCCCTTTAAATGCATGCTCGAGCCTTGACTTAAGGACCATCCAACACCTTTGGGATACACTGCAAGCCAAGCCTTTGTAAGAATGGGCAAGAATTCCTACACTGAGTCTTCTTGAGGTGCATTCGAGCTGCTACTCTGTTCACGATTTGGGAAGGGATTTTGGTTGTAAGGAGTAATGAAATGCCTCAACACTCCGCTGACTCTCTCCATCGGACTCCCCCACACACCTGGGATGGCCATTTTATTTCAGAGTGCAGCAAATGGAAAGGTGATCTTAATCTACCCTGCACCACAACCCCAACCCATTCCTATCTTGCAAACACAGAACCTCACACTGCTGATGGACAGCAGTTTTGGGCTCTCCTTAGATTATTAACATTATTAACAATAAAATGTATTGTTTGACTAGTTTTGACTGAACGCTTCTGTTTTGTGTTTTGTCCCGACCCCACCGTTTGGCACCCCATCCATTAGTTCATTACTAGGCGTGAGGCCTCCCTTGTCGCTGTTTGCACTTTGGTCACTGCGGTCCCAAACAGCGGCATGCACTGGCCATTGATTTCCTATGAATAGCCCACTGCTGGCCAGTTCATTATGGAGGCGTTCACACACCACTGGATTAGCTGGAAACAGCAGATTGAATGGAGTGGCTGTTTTCTGCAGGTGCTTGACCCTTGTATTGTATTTTCATTTGTTTGCTAACGTGACGACACATATAACATCAAAAAGACAGGAGAAAATGGCCAATTTTTTACATCCTTTTTAGAGCGAAAACAAGCCTTTTACTTTTCTGCCAGCCACACTCCCATCGCTTCTTCTCCTCCTCAACACATGGCTCCAGGCTGGACTCTGGCTACAGCTCCACCCGCTCAAACAGTTACCATGGTAACGCTATCTAGGCCTACCAAGACCTGAAGCCGAAGGACATCCTGGACAACAATACAATAGCAGCACAGCCAGGGTACCTGAGGGACTTAGACCTGTGAGGGGAGGTATATACTGTATGTGTGTGTATGCGTGTGTGTGTGTGTATGGGGGGGGGGGGGGTTGGAGGTTGCAGATTGAGAGGGAGTAAATCCGCCCCCTCCCCTTCCTACCTCCATCACACACAAACACCACCAGGATTAGCCTCGTGCTAGAGAAATAGTGGACATTATGTGGCATTTAATCGTTTTTGTTTCGGGATAAATTAGTCATTTCAAAAGGGCAGCTTAAGTCCTGTTTCCACTAAAGGGTTCGGTTCATATTTTGGAAGCAATGGGTACGTTTATTAATATCCAAACATGTTGGACATAACCACTTTTTAGGTTCCTTAGAGGCAGGGGTCCTCGTTTGGTCTGATTAATGGACTCCACCAATAGATTCTCTTCAGTTCAGTTTACATTTTGTGGTGTTTTGGGAACTAGAGTGAAATAAATGAAAGTTACAGGGAAAGAAGATTCATAAAAAGTGGCAAAACATACCCACTCAAGTCTGAACTCAGGTCACAGAAAATAATCAGTCTCAGAACACAATATGAACATTCCACCCCAATCCTGATCCTGCAGGTCAGTAGTTCTCAATCCCATCCCAGGGGGTGTCCAAAGCTCTAATTTTACCTTGATCTTAGCTTGAGAAAACTGTATCTGGACTACTTTGATTTTTTTTGTTGGATACCCGTGCTTTAGGTGATAATCCTATTCATTGAATGTGTCAGGAAAGCCGCTATAGGAAAATGCTGTACATCCTTCATCACGAACCAAGGTTTATTTCTCCAGCTCTTGACTGACTGCGATGGCAGTGCTGAGTAACTGATATCCCGGCTGCTGGCCCGCATTCTTCTGCCTAACTTCTGCTAAAATAATAAAAGGGATTGCTACCTAAGGTTTCCTGTAGCTGAGGGGCTGATACGGAACATACATTGTTGTTATTGGCTCCCTTGCCATTCAAGCAGCAGCAGCAGTTACTGGCCACTAGACAGACAGAGGCAACACTGGGGGTGGTGGGAGGATATTTTCCTTGAATGTGTGTTTGTCTGCTTTGCTTTCTTGCTTGAAAGACACAAGGAACTGTGACCTGGCTGTGTTTTTTTTTTTTTGCAATAACTGTTCAGTAAGTACTGATAGAAGCTAATTATTATACATCACTGAGTAGGAATAGGAAGCCTCGCAGCAGCCCACCAGGCAACTGAATAGCTTCATTAAAGCAGACAATGACTCATGTTCAGGGTTCTGAGTTAGTGGGAATTGATCCCATACTGGCTAAAGGAAAGTCAGATCGAGTATAAGTGACTTTACTCTAAGAAACCCTGGTCTGGATTGTAACTTTTTAGAGTCAGAAATAAGAATGTACAGGTATTATTGTATATGCATTGTAATACATGCTGTCATACATGTAGTACAGATGTTGTCAAAGTTTTATAATCGTTGGACAATTGGTCAGTGACATATGGACTATTGTTGCTAAGTCCTGCCTTTGGCCCTGCAAAGACGTTTTAGCTGGTTGGCGGCTATGTACTTCAACCAAGCATGCATTTTAACACAAGCATGTGAATCCCCAAGAATTGTGTCTACAATTTTGTGGTGTTTCAAGGACTGCACTTTAAAGTTGAAGTACTGCTGTAATTAAAATACAACAGGTATTTGTTTTGTTTTATTAAGTACATTGAACTGTGTGGGAAATTTCAAGTCAATGTGACTTAAAGTGTTTTATAATAGTGCCACCTTATGGTCATTAATTCATTCATTTTCTACTGCTTTTTCCTCACGAGGGTCGCGGGGTATGCTGGAGCCTATCCCAGCTGTCTTCGGGCAAGAGGCGGGGTACACCCTGGACTGGTCACCAGCCAATCACAGGGCACATATAGATAAACAACCATTCACACTCACATTCATACCAATTAATGTAGCATGTTTTTGGAATGTGGGAGGAAACCGTTGTACCCGGAGAAAACCCACGCATGCACAGGGAGAACATGCAAACTCCACACAGAGATGGCCGAGGGTGGAATTGACCCCTGGTCTCCTAGCTGTGAGGTCTGCGCGCTCACCACTTGACCTTATAGTTATTTTGTCAGAAAAATAACATCACTGGCAACAAAGTAGGAATGTATATTTTGACAAATTGTCACTCTTTTGTCTGCAGTGGTTGAGTAGTAGAAGAGTTGTGAGAAAATGTGTGCGTGTGGTTTACAACTTGGTCAACTCTATGTTGTTGTGCTTACTCCTGTTTGTTGTCCCTTTGCAGGCCGCTGAAGAGACAGGATGTTAATGCTTGACGGAATGCCTGCAGTCCGAGTCAAAGCTGAGCCCCTGGAATCGGAACAAGGGGTAAGAAAGCAGTTGTTTTCCAGACAATTCCCATTTTTTTTTCTCCCCTTTGCTGCTTTCCTCCTCCGGCAATGGCCAGATAATCACTCCCAGGCCCAAGCGAGCAAGCAAGAGAGTGTGGGGGCTATGAGGAGTGGTCGGAGAGCATGGTAGCAAGGAGGAGGAAAGCCACAGCTGGGACAGGAATGCATTAAGATGGAGGTGATGGTTGGGTGGGGGGTTGTTAGAGTAGAATACTACTTTGGGGGTGATTGTCAATGGGGAGGCTGAGAAACGCTAGATCTTTACGTTCCTTCACATTCTCCATTGATCCTCCCTTGCCTGCCCTTCTGTGTTACAAACACACAACCCTCCTCTTCCTTTGCTATCACAGCGCCATCTCTTCCTTGACTCCCTCCTCTCTCGCGCCTTTCTATCGCCAGTATGAATCACAGACCAGAAGTTAAACGTCGCAATTTAATCCTTTGCGAAACTCCCAGCTGGGCGCAATTTTTTTTTTTTTTTTTTAGAAGAGTTCAGTCTTAGTTTTGTCCGGTCTAATGATGTTACCTCACGCAAGCCCCTGATACAGCAAGTATCAGAACTCACTCTCTGGTCCAACATACCTATAAATAAAGTGGTCTTGTTATGGAGAAGCTGTTGCTAGGTTACAGGGGCTTTGTGTTGCTGCCACAGCTGTGCATGTGTGTGTGTGTGTGTGTGTGTGTGTGTAGGCCACTACATTTCTGTAATAATGATGCATTAGTGTTCAGTTCCTATTGATTTCCATTCATAACACATCAGTCATTCAGTACCCTTTTTATGTGATCCGACAGTTATTACAGAAATGACCTAAAACGTGGGTCGCTTTGACAGTTGTCATTAATATATGTTGAAAATGTAGCACCTTATTATGTGCTACAGAGAGCCGTTTTGCACATATTAATACTCAGAATGTAGTCTGAAGTCTCTTGATGTTTTTCAACTACCGTAATTAGTGTCAAAATGTTTCCGAGACACAGTACTGTTCTGTAAGCTTTATTCATTGATGACCATTTATCACAGTCTATCATCGACCTAATCATGTCATAAGTCGCCAGAATTGGTAGGCAGTTAGCATGCTGCATTATGCCTAATATTGCATTGGGTCGCCAAAAATACTGTATAATTTATGATTTGCGTCACATTGGGTGGCTCAAAATATGGTCTCTGATCAGGGGATTATTATTCGCAATCAGATTTTGACATAATGTTTGGAAATTTTTTTGCACAAAAACGATTGGTGGCTCGCTTTGCATCTTGTCACATCCTCAACAGGTGATTAGCAATGTCAATGAAGTTGTCACGGAAATGTGTATTGTGATTATAATGTGATTATTGTGTTTACCGATATACAGTTTGTACTGTCTGAGAGTCCGACAAGCAGTTGCTAGTCAACTTCACTATTACCTCTTGATAATATTGATAATTGTGCTAATTTTAGTACAATATTTATGATAGGACATTTTCATAACATTTCATATGTAGATTTTTTTTTACAGGTATGTAGTGTTTCCGAAATACAATGAAAGCATCATTAGCATCATTAATTCGTTCTAGAAGGACTAACCAAAACACAGTCCAATGATGAAGTGATGTCATCAGCACCATGTTGGGTGCTCACAACATGGCTCCTGCTGTGTCTTTGAAAAGTTAATCTTGGATGGATTGTATGATCTGTGCAGTGCACCACATGGAGTCGTTGAGATAAACTTGAAGCCATTCATGAGAAGATGATGAATGGGTAGAACACCAGGTCCTCGTAGCCGCTTGGGTCATCTTAGGTGTTGTTGACTAGTTCGTACGTGCTGATAAGAAATCTCCACATCTGAGGACTTAAGTGGGGCAGCAGGTGGTTTCTCTCCGGCTCTTGCCTGGGTGTTCTGGTCTCTATCATGCCTCCAGGCTTTTGAAGCGCCTCTGCCTCCTCTTGAAGTTTCTCCCTATACGTGCGCTGATGGCAATCGTGATGCGACCTCAGACAGCTTTGAAGTGTGCCCAGATAGCCAATCTTGCCCAAAATGACTGCGCCCCCTCCCAGTCACGGGAGGAGACAGGCCACGGCAAGAAAATATGGTGTTTATTTAGGTGACAGGGGGCCAGAGTCCTGCCTGCAAATGGCCTCGCTCGTTATACTCGGGCTGGAAAACGTGCCCCCGCTAGTAGCAGTATCCTCTGATAAAGACAATGGCGCGGGGATGGAGGCGGGCTGGCGGCTCGAGGACATCTTCACATGTGTGGGCTGGTGTCTGTCAAAATGAGAGTGGAGGTGGTTTCCTTTTTCCGCTTGTATTGCTTGATTCGAGAGCCTTGAAAACGTTAAGGTGTCTTTGTTTTTGCCTTAGACCATTGCTTTTCAAATAGTGGGGCGGGTCCACTTGGGGCACGCTGGGAACTGTCAGGGTGGGGGCGCGAAAGGCTTTCATTTTAATGTAGACCTACCAACATGTACAAATTCATAGATGATGGAAAAATATTTCAAGATTGACATAGTAATATAATAGACAAAAAAGCTGCAATATGTATATATTAGGGATGCTCCAATCTGGGGTGTATGCCGACGATTCCGATACCGATCATCCATGAAATTCATGAAATCGATACCTATTGCATACAGTAGATCAGTAGACTTCTTTAAGAGACTTTGAATGCCAGACAGCTTGAAACCCAGTGTCCCCCACCGCTGGCAATGGCCGGTCATCCAGTCCCACGAATCCAACCTCTTTTTGGACTATTCGCCTTAGCCTCTGACTGCAACTGCACGGAATTAGAGCTTTTTTAACATGCCATCCCAGCGAGGTATTTTTTGTGGCATGTTTTGCACAGTGCAAAATTTATATCACACTCCTAAACGACAGGTACAGTAAGTCCCACACGGCATGTGTTTTAGCTTCCGTAATTGCCGGTCATAATTAAAGAGCAGCTGTTATTTCTGAAACATCAAAATGTATTATATTTTATATTTACCGATTTTTTTTTTTACCTTAAGGATTTGGAGTGTATGAGAAAGTGATTCATTAACAAGTGCAAACACAGCAACATAACCAATGTTGTAATAGCAGTAATGGAGGCTGTTTAGCTCATTCTAAACAATAGTGACACAAAAGCTGCTCATAACATGTCTTAAGGAGTTTATAAAAGCTACATCAGGAAGTTACCTACAGCCACAGCTGTTAATGGCACTGTTTTTTCAGTGTCACTAATTAAAGATTCCGGCTGTATTTACTTTTGTAGACAACGCACCCATCAGCATCCCGATAGTTTTAAAGCCTGGGGGAGCAAAGGTCATGTTGTTACATATTTGTTTTGTGAGAATGCTTAGTGGGTGGTTCCGTGAAGCAGACCGTAACCACGTGTCGTAAACCTTGACCCGACTCCCCTGACCCCAAGATGAACCCGTGCGTGTGGGAGTGGGGGGGTATTAGAGGGGGGGTTAGGTCATTCGTTAGCATATTTGACAGGGTTGGGTTTGTTTTCCATTAGTGAGGGTGTTACGGAGTAAATAATATTTTGGTTTTATTCATGAGCCTATAACTTCCTGTAAGCTGAATAATATACAAGCTTGGAGTATAAATAGTAGGCAGCTACACAAAAAAACTAAAAAAACTACTCCAAGGGAAAAAAAACCCCAAAACAATTCACCACAGATCCACTTGTAAGCCAGCATTACATAATAAGAATGAAATGTTAGTCCCGGAATGAAAAGTGTGGGTGAAAATCCATTACACTTTTTGGATACTTCTAGATCTAATAAGCATTATGGGTATGAAAGAAAATTAAAAATGAGTGTGTTCTCTCCCTGATGGGCCTGAACGTGACTCAGCCTCTGAAAGAAAGGCCTCACTGTTAGGATCAACACTGCGACACCCCTCCCACATTTGGAACACTGTGAGTCCCTGGTGTCACACGCTTTGGATTTGGACAAAGGTCACAATTTTTTTTTTTTTACTATCCTATGCAGAAGGAGTGAAGAAAAAACTTGTGATACATTCAGGGTCAGACAGCGCGCTTGTATTACAGAGTGTCCAGTGGTCGGTGAAAAGACGACGGCTACAGCGAGCTGCCGGCCTCTGGGAGTCCTATTGCTGAGGGACCAGGAAATTGAGCCCATATGATGCTTTTTCCACTGTCACAAAGGAGATTTAGGAGGCAGGGGGCGGGGGCAAGACTGCTACAATATCAGGGGGAGTGATAGAAAACAGGAGGAAACACGAGGAGGAGCAACTAAAGTGATGTGGTCGTGATCCTGGTCTCTCTGTGTTTGTCTGTTTATATTATTTCTACTTGAGTGTATGTCTGCATCAACCTGTCTAGGGACAACAGATGGAAATTAGCCCTTGGCCAATTTGACATAGTTACATATCGTGGGTATGTTCATTATTATTACCTTGCCCTGTTTTTAATTTATTTCATTTCAATAGAAGAGATGATAAAATGCTATTTTACATCTTTTGTCCATGGTTTGCGTTTGTCCTCGCAAGAATCCTTTTAAATCCGTTTTAAATAGGCACCTAGGATTGTAGTCATCATTATGGGCCTGAAATATCACTTCTTTCTGTTTTCACGTAGACACAGCAAGAATCATCCTCATTTTGACTTGTCTGCAACCTGAGATGCTTGAAGTAGATGGTGTCAAACATTAAATAGTAACGTTTTGTTTTAATGCTAACTTCCACTCACCCAGGCATGCTGGAGCCTATCAAAGCTGTCTTCGGGCGAGAGGCGAGGTAAACCCTAGACTAGTCGCCAGCCATTCACAGTGGGCTGAACCAAAGAAATAAATAATTTTTTTCATAGTTTTTTGCTGCATTCAGATGGGATAGGCTCCTGTGACCCTAAGGAGGACAAGCTATATATCAAATGAGGGGAATTTTTAAACATATATTAAGCAGGGCTGCACGGCGGTTGAGTGATTAGCGCGCAGACCTCAAAGCCAGGAGACCCGAGTTCAATTCCAGTTTGCATGTTCTCCCCGTGCGTGCGTGGGTTTTCTCCGGGTACTCTGGTTTTCTCCCACATTCCAAAAACATGCTAGGTTAATTGGCGACTCCAAATTGTCCATAGGTATGAATGTGAGTGTGAATGGTTGTTTGTCTATATGTGCCGTGTGATTGGCTGGCGACCAGTCCAGGGTGTACCCCGCCTCTTGCCCGAAGACAGCTGGGATAGGCTCCAGCACCCCCGTGACCCTCGTGAGGATAAGCGGTAGAAAATGAATGAATGAATATATTAAGCAGAAAACAAGCAGGAGTGCTGCAAAACGATTGATACTGTTTTAGTGCAACATAAGTACTACAGTACATCTATGAACTGGAATATTATGTTATTTCAAGTTACTTTGTGTATATTTCTAATATGTCATATGCTGCCAACTTGACATCCATTGCAGCCTGGTAATCCTGGAAGCGGGATTCCTCCCGTTTCTTTTTCCACCCCAAATGGGGTTTTGTGTTTTTCCTTGCCCAGATGGGGGTTCAGATCAGGGGATGTCGTCGATTGTTGCCAGCCTGCAAAGCTCTTTTGTGATTAAGAGCTGTATAAATAAACTTGACTTGACTTGATAAGTGCAAACAGGGTTTTAGTTTAGGTGTCTGACAAACAGTAAAGCTATTTTAAACACCATCTCTCATGTCTCTCAACTAGATAGATCAACTATAGTAGAAACAAAATACATATTTTGGGTACACAAAATTACAGTAGTTAATAAGAAACAAAACAAACTAACCCTAACCACTACTCATTAGTTCCTCATTAGTTCATTAGGTCCACTACAACTACATCCATCCATTCTTTTTCTATGCCGCTTATCCTCTTTAGGGTCGCGGGATATGCTGGAACCTATCCCAGCTGTTTGGGCGACAGGCAGGGTACACCCTGGACTGGTCGCCAGCAAATCACAGGGCACATAGAGACAATCAATCATTCACACTCGCATTCATGAGAATGTAGGGGTGTTGTTTCATGTCTAGAGGGCTCTAATAATGTTAAAAACTGTATTTAGAAGGCACACATACAGCTGCGTTGCTGCTCTAACCCCAGCTAACCCCGGCAATTTCCAACGTCAAAAGTGAAACTAACTTCACCTTGGTACACCGCTGACATGTCATTGAGGCGCATTACTTCAGTAGGGCTCAGTTATGAATGTGATACGCAACCAAATCAGCCCGATCTTTTTGCAGAAGCCAATAATTTTCGATTTTCAAAATACAGCGAATCTGAAGCCGATCCTGATTTTTAAGATCACATCTGGACATCCGTACTTAACAACCGTAATCTGGATTGATGCCGCCCCCCATCATGCATTGTGGTACTTGGTTTGTATAAAGTTGATGAAGTTATGTGTTTAAAGTTGTCAATTATTCCTATAGTAGTAGTTGCCTGTTACCTGTTGTACTGTCATTTTTGATGGTTGGTCGTGTTCTTTCAAGCCACGCCCCTGTTCATTTCTCTGTGTGACAAGCTGGCGGTGGAGCAACAGACAGCCATCATGTCGCTTTTCTAGCAAACAGAAAAAAAGTGAAGGATTATATTCCACAAATGTGGCAAAAATCCTGTGGGTTTTTAATGTGGGTTGTTTTTGGTGTACCAAATCTCTGACATACCAGTCGTCTCTTCATAATTTCAAGTATTATCAGCAATTTTTGCATGAATCCTATTCAATGGGGAAACTTGAATTGATTTTGGGTGGAAACTAAGAGTGAGGGTATAACTGCTGAATGATTAAGGCTTTATTATAAGGATACTTTTATTTTGAAAACTGTGAATATGAGCCATCATGTGTCTAATTAATATCTCCATCTCTCCTCCCACAGTCACCCAAAGTGCGTCCTTATTCCGCTATGGATGGTGTGCCCTTCTTCCTCAGTAGAGTTAAAGCGGAACCCCCAGAAGACCTCCTCGCTCACGACCTGCACTTCCACACACAGACAGAACCGGTGGACCTGTCAATCAACAAGCCCCGCCCTTCTTCTTCCTCCCACATCATATCGTCCTCGCCGAGGAGATCCGCCTTTTCACCGTCCTCTCTATCATCCTCTTCTTCTTCCTCGTCACCGTCGGTCATCACCTCCGCCTCTTCATTGCTCTCGCCGGGCCCTCTTGTGGCGCCCGGTGGCGGGATGAGAGGTCAGCCATATTTGCACATCCTGCACTCTGTGCCGCCGCCTCCGTCCAGCCCACTGGGCCTGCAGGGCGTGGGCAAGCTGGGCAGCCACGTGCACCGCATCCCAGTGGTGGTGCAGTCGCTGCCCCTCATGTACACCACGGCCGTGAGATCGCCCTCCAGCCTCAACAACGCCATCATGCTACCTCTGCTTGACGACACCAAGAACCAGGGCAAAGGTATGTTCCATTTCTATGGTTATCATCACGTGTCACAATGGGTTTCATTTCTGGTTCTATGGTTATCACATGTCGCGCGGAGTTCCAAGTTCGGTTCTCTTGTCACATCGTCAGTCAAGTTCCTTTTGCAGTTTTACAATTTTCATCATGTCATGTCCACTTCCAGTTCAATTGTGAAATCACAAGTTACACTTGTTATCACATGTTGCATTGCAGGTTGCAAATATTTTTTTTTCCGCCTCTATGGTTTCTATCACGTTCCACAATGACTTCAAACTATACTCTTACCCAGGCAGTAAGGACAGAAAGTGTGTCAAATGTGTACAGTGTTCGTATAGTGCAGTAAATAACATCTGTGGTTCTACGGGACATGTGTCAAACTCAGGCCCAGGGGCCAAATCTGGGCCGCGCTGCAATTTCATCCGGCCTGCGGAACTGTTTGGAAAATAGCATTGAGTTGGCCCGCCTCATGGACCTTATCAAACAAAGTGCTTACAGCGATCAGAGTAAGTCAGCGATTCCTCGGGTATAAACTACTCCTCTGGCAAGTGGAAACAATATTGTATATACTGCAGCATCACTTTAACTGTTACACCCTATTTATTCCTTAAAAAGGCATAAAACAGTCAAAAGTGATCATTTTAACTACAGCAAAGCATGCTGGGAAATGTGTGATATGCCCATTCCATGTCAGGAGATCAGGAAGACTTGGGTTCGAATCTCCGCTTGGGCATCTCTGTGTGGAGTTTGCATGTCCTCCCCATGCACGCGTGGATTTACTCCGGTTTCTTCCCACATTCCAAAAACATGCTAGGTTAATTGACGACTCTAAATTGTCCATAGGTATGAATATGAGTGTGAATGGTTGTGATTGGCTGGGCAAACCGGGTGTATCCCGCCCGACGTCATTTGGGATAAGCTCCAGCACACACCCGCAATTCTAGTGAGGATAAGCGGCATAGAAAATTGATGGATAGATGGATGAGAAGCATCTCTGCTTACATCACAGAGAGGTTCAAGCTGTGCATCGGATGGATAGAAATTTCACAGTTGATATTCTTCCCCTCTCGCTCAAGCTTGACCAAGTCGCCCATAAACATGGCATGCACTTTGTGGTGGCGTAGGAAGCAAATAGCACAGATGTTCAGGGACATCGAGTCATTGCATTTTTTTTTTGCCAAGACCTTGCAAAAGTGGGTTGCGACCCACCAGTTTAAAGCCGTTCCTTTTGATGCACACTGAGCTCAAGTTTCATAAAATTTGTGCAAACATTTTGTATGCATGGAGAAGCAAAGCAGCATTTCTACTGTCAGGGTGTGACTGGTTCTCTCTCTTGGGTGGAGTTTTTACTGCCAACCGACAGGGAGGGAACCTACAGAGGCTGCTCTTGTCTACCTCCTGCACCGTATACACAGAGTGTTATTTATTCATTTTATGAGAAAGACATTACTTCTTGTCACGTCCTGCAAGGATGGACAAGAAGTATCAGGCTATCATACAACATCCCGTGTATGCCAGTATGTGTAATTAGTGTAAGGCGGGGTCGTCCTCAGAGATACTCGTTTTCTAATTTCTTGCGGTTGTGAAAAAAAATAGGACAGGAAAAGAAGACTTGCATAACAGGGCGTGGATATGAAGATGGGTGGCACTTAAACAAACACATGCTGTGTCCGACATGAGCACTTCCCACTTCTCACATAAGAGAGACTGTGATGCATTTAGACACTTTTAATATGAACAGTGTAATGTGATTATGCTCAATAGTCAATTCATGAGGTAAAACACACAATAAATGTACTATACTATACAGGTATATGATAATGCTTAGTTTTGGTTGACACTGTCTTAGAGCTATTAATTTATTTAATATACTGTTTTTGTTATGTTTTTTGTTACAGTACCCTGAGAACTAATTCTAATATGTTCACCAGCCCATGCAGCGAAATAAAATAACTAACAAATGGAATGTAAACATGTCATAGCAGAATTTTTCTGCTAATACACAGCAAAACACTTTTAGAGTATCATAATGCTACATAATAATATGGTAAAATCTCTAAGGTATTATGGGACACATGATGACTCCCTATCAATCCATTTTCTGTACCGCCTATCCTCACGAGGGTCGCGGAGGGTTGCGGTGTCCGTGTTTGAACTACACTGAAAGAAAACATTTTTGTGGTGGCTGTTTTTTAGGGCCATGGGGTTTGATTTGTAGTTTGTGTGTTTTGAATGCAAAGTTTCCATGTCATGCCTCATTGCTCTATAGTAAAGTACAAGTGTACATGTACACGGTATGGTTGTATTTTGATTTTAGGATAAGTGATTTTAAGGAGTGGTCCATGCAGGGATGTATGTGATGTCAACAATACTTAACTATTGGGGCAATGAGGCGTGACATGGAAACTTTGCACTCAAAACACACAAACTACAAATCAAACCCAATAGCCTTAAAAACAGCCACAACAAAAATTGTGTTTTTAAAGTTCTTCAGCATATGCGTGTGTGAAAACTATACACGTGTATATCACAACAACGAACAACAACGGCATCACCAACGTTACCACTATCCTTCGCAATTGTGACAAATCCACAGCCACAAAACTCTGTGCAAATGTAAGCTGCCTGTATTTTTGTCTCTGCTAGATTCGGCACCATTTCCCTGTCGTAGCGCATTTAAAATACATCTATAAACATCTTTGGCAGTGAATGAGTTAATAGCTGTGACAGTCGGCAACATCCTGATGTAGTTTTTATTAACTCCAGAAGATGGCAGTGGCTGCATTTTACAGGCATCACGTGCAGCTGATCTACCTCTGCGTGCGCTTTAAAACGACAATGTGAAAATTATGCATTGTTGTTATTGTTAGTAGTAGTAACCATGATGAAGTTCTTTTTACACTTGTGTGGCAGGTAAGTAGTATAACTTTGGAACAGTAAGAATCATATATATATATATATATACGTATACAATTTATAAAATATGATATAAACAAATATATTGGTACTCAAAAGTTAGACTTTCTACTAAAAAAAGCAAAATACACATGAACTGAGTTTATGTAAGGTATGCTGCCATTTTGCCGGTTTCTGAGTTTTGGCGTGACTGTTTTCCCAGACAATTTGGTTGGAATTGGGAAGCTTTAGATACATTATTCATTATTTAATTTTAGTAATGGCAGATTTTTTTTTTACCGGTTTACCTAATAAAGTGAATCAGCTCATGCATGATTCATGTGACCTGTCACCTA
Source organism: Doryrhamphus excisus (assembly GCF_037039965.1). Lineage (NCBI taxonomy): Eukaryota > Metazoa > Chordata > Actinopteri > Syngnathiformes > Syngnathidae > Doryrhamphus > Doryrhamphus excisus. The sequence continues at coordinate 15,112,164 of NC_136368.1, read as the reverse complement.
AAGTTCACAACGACGTTGGGAGTCACTTTGAAGCCAACAAGATGAAGATGAAGAAGAAGAGCGCACTAAAGTGCCAATGAAAAGCTGTCAACAACACAGATACAAAAACACTTTGCACGCACTCATATCCACACGCCCACGAGCGGGCGCGCGCGCACACACACACACACACAGGTCGACCATCCTCTTTAAGAGAGGGCGGATACACTTCCTTTCACTGCTGCCTCCCCTGTCTCCGGCAGCAGGTTGCCATGGAAACAGGGCATGACTGGATACAACAGGAGAGAGAAAGAAAAAGAAAGAGACAAATTCGGTGCTCTGCCCACCTCTCCAGCAGTCCTCCTTTTGTGTCCCCTCTCAGCAGCAAACCATGCATTTCCAACTAATTACACTTCCTAATTGCAGCCTTTCCATAGGGCAGGAAAGATGGTGACCCCCCCTTCCCAGCATGTCATCCACATGCAGAATAAGTAGACAGCTTTAAAAGCGGTCAAGTAATAACGTTGCCGCTGCTTATTATGAATCCATAATTGCTCCACAGACTCTTCGTTGCTTTGAAATTCATATGAAATTCATATTGGAGATGGACAACAAGGATGGAAAATATATATGTGCGTCATAGTAGAATTTGCCATTACTAATATTCATGAATATTTAAACGCTGAACTGTATGGTATATGGCTTGTGTTTTCAAGGTTTGTGACATATCAGCTTGAGAAAAATAAATCATAAGCACTCAGCAGCTATTCAATTAACTGACTTTACTTGCCTGGGTTTCCAATTGGTGTTTTATTAACATTACAACATGGCAGTAAATGCAGTTTAAGTGTCAATAAACCTTACAAATATGGAACAATATGACCTTTAATTCTCGACCCCTTAAAAGAACGGTTCTTCCTATCAGAACCTTGATTCAATTAACTGCAGAGATTATGTATATGTGGTATTCTGGACACTAGCTGTCAATAATGTTAAATGACATTAAATCAACTTCACTCTACATGTATGTAGTTAACCATGCCGTGTTTGACACAACATATTTCTCCTACCATTCTGTGTGGAAGTGGTGAGGTTTTGGTTTCTTACTTTCTTCTTTTTTCCTGTTCCGTTTTGAAACACTAAGTTTAAAATTGAAGAGGCTAACTATTTAGCTTGGTAGCTAGCTATGCTAGTGGCGGCCGCCTGTTATGTCCCTGAGCAATGTGGGCACTAATAATGGTAAAAAATTTATTTAGAAAGTCATAAACAAGTTTTTTTTTTATGCTGTAACTTTGAAAATATTACATTTATTAATACTGAAACCTACTTTGTGGAAATCGTGGTCTGGTTTGGAACCAATTATTGTACCTGCGATAAACAATGGATGGTTTTTAATATACACAGCATCATGATGTAAAACACAGAAAAATCCTGCTAAATCCTTTGTAGGAGAAAAGGAGGTTTGTACCTATCAAGGTACAATTTTAGGCCTTGTGCGTTAAGAAAAAGGGACTATTAACGTTAATGAAAGCGTTTCAGTTGTTAGCATGGTGACCGAATTGTGCAAATTCAGAAAGCTCTATTGTATTGTTGCTCTATTGTAGCTTTAGTCGTGGTGGAGAACCACTGTGCATCATACAGACATTGTATGATGTCTGTTTGGGCATACAGCTCTAAGAATGATTGCAGCGCAGCACTACTCGCACAATAATAAACACCTTGTTAAATGAACACAAAACACCCTGCAGCATCGTGTGTTTTAATCACTTTGTCCTCAACAGCGCACACAGACCCCAACGGCCTGTCGCCACGGCAGATAAAAAGCGACAGCGATGACGACGACCTGCCGAATGTGACGTTGGACAGCGTCAACGAGACCGGCTCCACTGCACTGTCTATAGCCCGTGCCGTACAAGAGTGAGTACTCATTAGCTTTATGTGTACAATTAATGTACATCAAATGATCGCCATTTGGTGTTTTTGCTGGGTTTTATGCTCATTTGAGTGGTTTTGTGGATTTTCTAATGTTGAACAACAAAAAAGACAACATCAAAATAAAACCACAATAAGGTAAGGTAATAATAAATAATAATAAGGTAATAAAAAAATACATAAAAATACACACAAAAGAGGAAAATATCAGTGGTTTAAGTCACACACTATCTTGATCCCATGCAATTATATGCAATTATAATCAAAGTAAATGATGAAATGGGTAACACTATAAGAAAAATTAAATACAATAATAATAATAATGTTGATTTTTTTTTGGATTCACCTAAATGGAAATAACATTCATATGAACAGAGAGGTCATGTTCCTTCTTCTAAACTGGCCTGAGTGTGTGTGTCTGTGTGTGTGTTTTGGGGTGGGGGGTGGGGTTGGTGTTTGCCATTCTATATATACAGTCTGCATGTTTTACGCCCCGTTTGGCCTTCAGGCATGGCAACCCCAGTGGTGCCAGCCCATCTGTGTTGAATGAAAAGACTTCCCTCTTCAGTGGATGATAGTATCTTCATCACAAGCAGGAAATCAGGAGCAGAGGAGCTTTTTGGCTCAGCCCTGTTGGATATAGACCCAGAACAGTTCCAACCAGAAGCATTATAACAGTACAGTAATGTGTAGCTTCACGTTACAACTGTGCATTTGTTCATTGATATAGTAGGGTATTGGATGTACGTAACAGTAGCACGTAACAGTATAGTAATATTAGATAGATAGATAGATAGATAGATAGATAGACTTTATTGTCATTGCCAATGAAATGTCGTTGCTTAGCTCCTGTATAATAATAAATAATAATGTGGAGGATATTATATAATATTATAATATAATATTGCTGACACCCAGTGACCAGTGTAAAATATTCTTTACTTTTGAATGCCTTGTACTATATTTGCATTTTATGCTTAATTTAGTGTTTCTGTCCCACTACTTCAGGTTGCATTGTTGTATGTGATATATGGCATCTATTGCATTGCAGTGCATTGTTGCAGTGTGTATGTAAAAACTGGACAAATTACACAAGAGTGTAGTTTGGCGGCACACACGCTGTTGGAATCAGGCGTAGACAAACACAGCTCATTAGCATTAAAGCTACAGACGCACAAAATTGTGTGTTCGAAGTAGGGTTTACTAAAGGCACATTTAGCGGTACTCTGTCAAGGCAAGTTATTATATGATACAGTTCGGTATTGTTGTTGGTAGATGTTGTTTTTGTGATGCAAGTCGTGTACGCATCTGCTGCTGCTGTTGAGGTAAAAAAAGGACGGTGCCAATTGATGTTTGAGGAACACAGTCAGAGAAGAACAGAGGCTGGCAGGAACCAAGGCTTTCACTAGAGATAAATCAGCAGCCCGGCTTAGCAACCCACATGCACTCACTCCCCCTGTGGGCAAAACTACATGGCTGCTTGTGTGCGCACGCCTCCAAGTATGAGACCTCAGGTGCCTCTCCTGCCCTAACACATGTTCCTGGGCGGTGGACACAACAGCAACAGAAGGGGGTCTGCCATTGTCCACAGCAACACACGTAGGCTCCTGTGGAGGAACCAAGACGTTTGTCTCCAGGTACACGTAACGTGTGTGCTGACAGTTGACATCTGCACGCAGACTTTTTGGGAATTCTCTTTTCTTTTGCAACATCTAAATGGATTTCATGTGATGGTCCGCTTTACACAGAGGAGAGAGGTGTAAGGCCAGGGAAGGGTGGGGGTGACTGCTGCTTTCATTCCAGGTATCCATATATGAATAAGTGATTGAAATGACAGCGAGGGGTTTCTTCTGGAACCGTCTCCATTTTCATGTGTTGCCCAGGGGACCAGCAGGGTATTGTAGGAGGACACAAGTGTGTAAGACAAGAGAGAGGCGACAAGTTGTATATGAGTGTGTTATATTATATTGCAGTACAGTAATCCTCCAGATCTGACCGTAATAACTGCTGAATTTTTGCAAAGTAGTATTCCTTATTAATAAATGGAATATTTTCATAGTTAGAGCATAGAAACCCTGTTTATGACTTTCTAAATGTGGTTGTTAACATTCTCAAGTCGTTGAATAGATCAAAACTGGATATTACGGCACACCACCGATTAAAAATGTCACAAAGTGTGTATATATATATATATATATATATATAACCAAAATAACTTCATTCATTCATTCATTCATTTTCTACCGCTTTTGCCCACGAGGGTCGCGCATTTAGAGCAATTAGATGAACAAAGATACATAATTTGTAGTAAATATATCATATCATTTTCAGACCAAGTTAGTGAAATTGGACAATTTCCCGTGCCACACCTGTTTAGCTCCCACGGTACACTAATGTGTCACGGCACAGTGGTTGGGAATCCATTGTTTATGTGTGCGTCATAGAAGGTAGCACATCAAATTTCGAAGTTAAAGAAGCCCAAACTGTTGCAGAGAAGCTTATCTTATCTGTAGCAATGACATGTTTGCTTAATCCGCTGCGGAAAACTATATACCTCTGTCATTGTCATTGGAGATATGTTGCATATCTATGTTGCAAACATATCACAACCCTCATTTTGTATTGCAGATCGACAAATTTCATCTTCCACTTTCCGGGACATCCTAGATGATGAAGTGGAATTACTTCTGTGAATCATTTAGTATAAAATAAAATATCAGGAAAACATCCAATGGGGTTAGTCATGTCAGTCAAAGTATTCAGATATGTCACTTTTGGTCACATGACAGCAATGGGGCGGCGTTGTCATCGTTTTTACAAAGTAGCAGTTTGCTTGTCTACACAGCACTGACAAGCTGGTATTTTCAGATTTCCCGACGGTCGAAGCAATATCAGTAAACGCTCAGTCAATTTCAGTGATGAAAGGCTGAAACAATAAAATACTTTGCCATTTTGACCCGAAAACATTTCCATTTTCCCTTAGTCGCTCTCTGTTCTGGTACAGCATTGTGATGAATAAGTATCCTTCCCTGAGATCCTCCTACCCTGCAGCACTGCATATGTACATGAGTGTCTCTTCTCAGCTCTGGTCCAGCTGAAGACCAAAACCAGAAACCAACTAGACATTGAACATGACCTCACTGTTGCCTTGTCAACAATTATGGCAGACTTTGAGACTCTAATCCAGCGCTAAAAACATCCCCAGTTCTTTTATTAATTCTGCTGGTGTCAACTCCTCAAACACCCATCCTCCCCGGGGAACTGTTAGGGTGGGGGCGCGAGAGGCTTTCATTTCAATGCAGACCTGCCAACATGTACAAATTTATAGTACTCTACATGCAATTTGACTCTTGAATATGCTTGTATGCTCTCTATTTTGACAGTACAAAAACATGATAGGCACAAAAAAAAGTTCTGTCCTTTGGAGGGTGCATGACAGAAAAAAATTGAAATTGTTTTTGCACTTGATCCTTAAAACAGAAGAGTGCTCCTGTCGTATAGAGGAGGGGTTCTCAAATGGTCTCAACTTGGGACCGACATTGGTTGTTAAGTCACAACACACTTTTATTAAGTCATTTTTAAAGCACTTTTATTCAAATCATAACAAGCAAATGTAATAGTGTTTTTCTTAATTGCCTGTGTCATCTTTAGAAACAATAAAATACATCATTACATGGTCAATGGTCAAATTTTAGGGAAATTTATGAAAGGCATTTTATCAAGAAAATGAGGCGAACATATAACTGCATAAATTGAAATTAAATATCAAAAAATTAAATATAAAAATCTAATATTTCACTGACAGCATAAGTGTCCAATGAATATACACTAAAGATGGAGATGATTATTACATTGCTAATTTTTACAAACAAAAAACTCATTGTATATTGCAATGTCATTTTTGACTTGCTGTCTGCAACCCACGCAGAATGGAACCGCAACCTACTTTTGGGTTCCAACCCACTAGTTGAGAATCACTGGTGTAGAGGATTTTTCACTTACGTTTTTGCAGTACATGCTGAAAAACAGTAGAGTGCTCTTGTCATTTAGAGGATCTTTGACTTGTGTTTTTTTTTTTACTAGGCTCTTAAAAACAGCAGGATAATAATAAGAGGATCTTTGACTCTGTATTTTTTTTGTATTGTTTTTTTTTACAGGAGGTCCTTAAAAGAGAATATCAGTTCTTTTATACAGAAATGTGATTCCCACATTAAAACCAGCAACCTGTCATGTAGAGCAGGTTGGTTCCTGACTGGTTTAATGACAAGCAGTGACCCCAATTGTAGAAATATTTGAACATAAACGTCTAAAATATTTAAATTTGAAATGTAAAATGACAGATTGCACCACTTACGAGGCTGTTTCGACCTTTTGAGCATGTTGCAAGCATTATATTCTGCCCTCTTCCTTCTCTGACAATGTAAGCTATGTTCCAGGTAACACGGAGCACAAGAGCCTTTGCAAATTTTGAATCACAGTTACTGAAAAGCCACTGTTTTATGATCAGCTAAGCAAAAATACCCTTTTATGCACAAATTAAAAAAATTATTAGAAAGTTTGTAAAGTTTTGCCAGATTTGCCTTCCATCAGGATGGCTGTGTTGGGGCCACAGAGAAGAGTGTAATCTTGAAAGTAGTCTTGGTTTTACAGTCATATCCTCCTGGCAGGTACCACAATGGCTTATGGGAGGCCAATCTAGGGCACACTTTCACAGATCCTTTCCTGTTTTCTCGATAAAGCCGCAATTAGATTCAGCGTGAGAACCCGAGCTGAAACAGTTATTTGTTAGTATGACCCGGTTTCCTTTGAGAACTTTGGAAAAACAATGCATACGCTATTGTGTTGATATTAAGGGATCCCCTCCACCCCGCCCGAGCGTATTTCTTCGGGTCAAACGTCTACACACATATTATGATCACTCTCTTTACAGGATGTAAAAGAGAGGACAGCAATGTGACAAATATTTCAAAGAAGTACTTCCTCTTTTTATTTTTTATTTGACGCAGTAGCATAAATTAAAGCTCCATCCACCACCATGATGCTTTTTAATGCCATAAACATGTTACTCATGAAAAGTAATTGATTTATTAACAAATAACTCACTTTTGTGTGTCTAGGTGATCCAAAATCTAACCTTGAATGTAAAAAAACCCTGAATGTAATAGTGCTTTTAGTAAGCCCCACCAGGAATGCGCAGTTTTGTGTGTCTGTAGCTTTAATGCTAATGAGCCTGTTTCTGACAGAGCTATTGTGTACTTATTCCACTTTTTCCATACACACTGTAACTTCGCACTTGTTCAATGTAATAGATGCCATGCGACAACATAACATTAAGGAGCGGAACAGGGGACATAATGTTAGTAAGACTAGCATGCTAACAGCATACCGTGCCAACAGCATCATCATGCTAGGTTAGCCTATTTGCAGAAGAAAAACAAGATGATCGATTTTTGTTTGTTTGTTGTCTTTAGACAGGCTCGAGGGGCACATCTTACTGCTGGAACAAAATGTCACTTTTGCATCGTATAATTGAAATATTTCTGGCGTACAGATTAATCTAGAGAGTAAAAATGTATTTCGCCTCAAACTGCAATCAACAGGTGACACTTGAGAAAAGACAGAGAGGGTAGACAGGAAGCGTATTTATGGTAGAGACAGTTCACTAAAGGGCCTGTCTGGCAGCCCAACCCTTTGCAACACGACTGTTCAGCTTCCTCTTCTCGCCTCACTTCCTGTGTTGCCTTTCAGCACGGGGGTTACGACATCCGCATCAGCATGTGCAATAAAACCACATATTAGCACTCTCAACATGACCTTTACTAATTAGCTGCGATCGGGTGGGACAAATCATCATCATCATCAGAAGTGATATTGACCACTTATCGGTGAAGGAAATACCACGACATGTATTGATGGTGGGAACAACATGGCAGGTGTTGACCTGATTGGATTGCATTGAGAAATAAAACAGTCTGCATGTTGATTGATGACAGTATGAGAGTACCAGAACTCATACAGCTTTAGCCTGTCTTATACTGCCACCTGCTGGCATCATTACACACATTTATACAATGTCTGTAGTACTTTAACAGCCATACAGTATTTGCTATTCATTCGTTTGTATTACTCTATTTATTTTTATTTACAGTATATATTATATATATTTTATTTATTTATTTATCCATGAATTCAGTGTAATATGCAGTATTCATTCATTCATTTTGTACTGCTTTTCCTCACGAGGGTCGCGTGCTGGAGCCTATCTCAGCTGTCTTCGGGCGAGATGCGGGGTACACCCTGGACTGGTCGCCAGCCAATCACAGGGCACATATAGACAAACAACCATTCACACTCACATTCATACCTATGGACAATTTGGAGTCACCAATTAACCTAGCATGTTTTTGGAATGTGGGAGGAAACCGGAGTACCGGGAGAAAACCCACGCATGCACGGGGAGAACATGCAAACTCCACACAGAGATGGCCGAGGGTGGAATTGAACCCTGGTCTCCTAGCTGTGAGGTCTGCGCGCTAACCACTAGACCGTGCCGCCCTACGCAGTATTGATTTTATTTAAATTTTTATTTTTTTTTATATTTTTGTTTTATTTTATTAATTAACTGAAATATTGGTATTTGTTTTCAGCATAATTTACCTGAATTATTTTTACAACATTTAATTTTATTTTTTTAGGAATATTTTTGAAGTAATTAAATAATTTTAAGGTTTATTGATTTCGTATTTCACAATTGATTATAATTTGTTAGTATAGTATATTTAACACTATTAAATATAGTGTATTTAAAGAATATAGTATATTCTTTAAATACACTATTCTCTATTATTTAGTTGACCAATTTAACATTTGAATATTTAATTTAAAATAATAGTTCATTAAAAAAAAAACATGCAGCACACTGTAGCTTCCAGTAAGCCAAAGTATCCTTCTTGTTTGTGTTTTGTCTCACAGTTCCATGTCACCGTTCAGTATTGACAGCATACGGCGCCCGCGGAGGTCAGAGTCGCCTGATTCGAAAAAGAGGCGAATCCACAGATGCGACTTTGAGGGCTGCAATAAGGTTTACACCAAAAGCTCCCATTTAAAAGCACATCGGAGGACACACACAGGTCAGTAGCTTTCGTATGCTAAAAATATACAGCATCAGTCAACATTTTTCCAATAGTGTGTGTGTGTCTAAACTTATGACTGGTACTGTATATCATAAATCTTTTCCCCAAAATATTTTCCAGGAGAAAAGCCTTACAAATGTACCTGGGACGGCTGCACGTGGAAGTTCGCCCGCTCTGACGAGCTGACCAGGCATTATCGGAAGCACACAGGGGTTAAACCCTTCAAATGCGCGGACTGTGACCGCAGCTTCTCCAGGTCGGACCACTTAGCCCTGCACCGACGCCGACACATGCTAGTGTGAGCCCAGATAGAGCTGGAACGTGGAACAACGAGGCTGCCGAGGGAGCAGGATCTCCCTGGAATGTTTTTCAGCTGGCCTGGATGCAACACATCCAACACACATCCATCGGAAGAGGAGCGAGAGGGAGCACAAAACAGGGTCAAATTGGACTTGGAAGGAACATCAGGATCTTTTATTGTTATTAAACAGCACTGTTTGTAAATTTTTCTCTTGAGATTTTTAACATTTTTTCCGCTGCTTTTACAGCATTCATAATGTGAAAGACCCCCAGTTTGTTCTCAATGCTGACGCTTTTTCCAGCAGATTGGATGCTGCGCTATGCTTTTGCCAGCAGAGGGTGACATTTGATTACAGAAGAAGCCAAAAGAGGGCTGTTGAAGAACCCCCAACCATCACCACCATCATCATCCTCCCACATTGGAAACAATCATAAAGTTCATTCTCATTGCATGACCAGCAAAAAGCCATCAGTGAGCCCACTTACAGTAATGTGGGTTCACTCTGATTTTTTTTTTTTCAAAGATGGAGCCTCTTCAAATAATCTTTTTGTGCTGTGAATAGCAATCAGATCCGTAAAAAAACAAAAAAACAAGTGCAATCTCAAAAGGTCACGCTTTTTTTGTCGCTTTGTCTTTAAAATACTTGTCCTCTTGTACAGAGAACTTTGAAAACAATCCAGAGGAGATTTACCACCACAGAGGCACCTTATCGAGGACTCTTGGTTTTTTTCTTCTTCTGGTTTTGGATTTTTTGTGGGTATTTTTTTTGTTTAGTTTTTGCACAGCAGCACTTGACTTTAAGCTGGCTGAAGTGTTACAAAGATGGCGGCACACACGTGAATACAGAACAGCAATACATTCTGAACACGAGAAGGAACGCCAAGCTCCACCTCTTTGTTCGGTTTTTTGATGTCAAGATTTTTCTCCGTCTTTTTGCTAGTTTGCTGCCTCTAATTTCATTAGCATCAATACATTTTGTCAAGTCCGGATTATAGCGGGATTTTGTTGTTGTTTTGTATGTTTTTGCAGATGAAAGCAGGAGTTGGGCAACCTGTGACGGTATTTGACCTGGTGGCCCATCGTGCAAATGCTAAAAACAAACAAAACCTCAGAAGAATTGTTACCAAAAGTCACCCAAAAAAAAGCATTTAACTCACAAATGTGCACCATATACAGTACCAAGTCAAAACGTTTGGAGACACCTACTCGTTCCATTGCATGAGGAAGTGTCCAAACATTTGACTGCCGCTGTAAAAAACAATACACATTTGATCAATTACAGTGGAACCTTTTAAAGCCAAACATCATTTAAAAAAAACCAGACGTTCTCCCTATAGGAAATAATAGGAATTAATTTAGTCTGTTCCAGTGTCAAACTGGCCGTATCATAAACAGAACAATAATGTCATGTTTTGCTACCTATGCAGGCTGCATGGTGGACGAGTGCGTAGCATGCAGGCCTCACAGCTAGGAGACCCACAGTTTGATTCCACCCTCTCTATGTGGAGTTTGCATGTTCTCCCTGTGCATGCGTGGGTTTTCTCCGGGTACTCCGCTTTCCTCCCACATTCCAAAAACATGCTAGGTTAATTGGTTAATTCCAAATTGTCCATAGGTATGAATGTGAGTGTGAATGGTTGTTTGTCTATATGTGCCCTGTGATTGGCTGGCGACCAGTCCAGGGTGTACCCCGCCTCTCGCTCCAAGACAGTTGGGATAGGCTCCAGCACCCCCCGCAACCTTCGTGAGGAAAAGCGGAAGAAAATGAATGAATGTGTGTAGCGCGCAGGCCTCACAGCTAGGAGACCCACAGTTTGATTCCACCCTCTCCATGTGGAGTTTGCATGTTCTCCCTGTGCATGCGTGGGTTTTCTCCGGGTACTCCGGATTCCTCCCACATTCCAAAAACATGCTAGGTTAATTGGCGACTCCAAATTGTCCATAGGTATGAATGTGAGTGTGAATGGTTGTTTGTCTATATGTGCCCTGTGATTGGCTGGCGACCAGTCCAGGGTGTACCCCGCCTCTCGCCACAAGACAGCTGGGATAGGCTCCAGCAAGCCCGTGACCCTTGTGTGGATAAGCAGTAGTAAGTGAAATGAAAATGAGATTTTGTGTACACATTTTCTGCTGTGTTTTTTTCTCTCAAAAAAGTTGGGAATGAGTGGGCCAATGAGCCAACAACAGCCAAAGAAAAAGCAAAACGTGCAAAGCTAATACCCTTTGACTTTTAATGAAATGTCTCATGTGACTTTTTGAATGACTTTTTTAGCCGTATTTTTATAAACTCTATTTACAAAACTGTACAACCTTCAATTATTGAAGTTCCACTGTAATTGATCTGATATGCCCCTATTTTTACGTCCATACAGACATCACCAAACCATAATCGGAACTACCATATACTCTATACATTCTTTTTCCAGCTTGCAGGTTTGACTATGAAAGCAGTCCATATTATTTGATAGCATTTCTAAATGCATTTATTGGACTGAAGCCAGTAAAAGGAAACGGTGACCTTTTTTTTTAATAGCACCTTGAAACGCTACATGCCCATAAAACGTTATAATAAACACCCACTCCCGTATACATACTCACAGTCCAGGAGGTAAATCCACCAATTCATGCCATATGTAAAATGTATGTTATTCTTATTTATGTACTGTATATAATTTGTGCACATATCATTATGGGCCGGTTGTATTATCAGTTTTAGCAACAGCACCTTGTTCTTATTTAGTATGATTTTGTTTGTCAGATAATTTTATTGAAGATGTCAATTTATAAAACAAATAATCATCATCATATTTTATGATCCGTATAGTATATAAATATATATATATATAACATTTTATGATTGAAGGGCACTTGCTTATATAACTTTTCTGTTTCTGTAAAAAAAAAAGCAACAAAATTAATTTGAAATGTTGTAATATATGTGATGAAGTTTTAAAGACAAGGTTGTTTATATGTTGGATAAAGAGGGCTTTTTTGATTATAGGAGCAGGAAATATGTTTATACAGAAGTAGTCTTTTTTTTAAAGACTGGGATTTAGATACTTTCGTACACAGTACAGTGAAACAGGGCTAAATGGTCTTCATGCTTTTCATTTCTTTTCGAAACGTTAATATTTGGATTTCAACCTGTTCCACACCATTGCATTTTTGCAACACAAAAAAAAAATAAGTTTCAAAGTTAACTTTTTTGTTTCATATTTTTGTTAACCTGTATACACAAAATTAACAACGTTAACATATCGTAATTTGTATGTTTAATAGATAAGCACAAACATATCTAATGGTCAGAAAAATCATCACGTTTTACAATTTTACCCTTGGTAATTATTCCAAAAGGTTACAGCTTTATTTTTAGTATTCACCTGAAATCTTTGTCAAATTACATATATATTCTCATAAAAATTTTAATATTTTTCTTGGAAAAAAATGCATCTTTAAACATCTTGTAAACTTTTCCCCTAAAAAATATACTGCAGTTTTTCCTCGTAACATAATTTTTTTTCCTTGTAAAATTTTACAAATCAGAAAAATACAAAGAAATAAAATACCGTATTCCTGTAATACTACGATATTTTCCAGAGGAGAGATTTCAAATGTATTGTGGTAAAAAAATATTAAGTATTTTTGCCATAATCGGACAAGAATAGTTAGTTTTTTACTACTTGTTTTTTTAAACTTGTTTTTTGCAATATTTCATTTTTTTGGAGGGGCGCGGGGTGGTTATGTTTATTTCTTTAATAATTCTGAACTTTTTCTTATACGTATGGTCGTATATCACATCATTCTCATGTACGACTTTTTTCATGTAAAATTATGAATATTTTTTTTAAACATTTTTCTTTATTTTGAGATAAAATTTTAAGATTGAGCCCCCCTCTTGCAAGGTGATGCCTTTATTTTTCTACGATTACAACTTTTTCTAAGAAAACAAAAAAATATGACCTTAAAATGACCACCCTAATTTTGCAAGGTTACATATTTTTCTCGAAAATGTGCCACCTTAATTGTTACACGACTTTACTGTTATTAGATTACAACTTCATTCTCTGAGTCTAATTCTTCACTTTATTAGTGAACAAAATATATTTACGTGGAACAGGTTGACGTAAAAATATTGCAGTCAATGTTTTCATTTCATTCGTCATAGCTCACGATCAAATCCCCCAAAAAACATCAAACAAGCGTTGTTAACTGGTTGTTTTGTAAACAAAAGATATCGTCTTGGTAACATTCCCAACCAAGATAATCGTATCGATCAACCAAACTGCGGTGTATTTTTGACAAAATTGTAGACAGGGTGTATTGTATTTTCTCCAAAACATATTTTTCCCGCATTTTTTTCAAGCATAATTTTGTAACGGTAATCAGGGTCAAAGTTATGCAATAATAATAATAATAATAATAATGAAAATAATAATAATGTTGATGATGATGATGAATAGTGCCTCATGTCACAATTACAGCTTTTTTTTCTTTTGTGAAAAAACCGACAACAAACAGGCGAATGATATGCAAGTCAGACCTCAACAGTGATTTTTTTTTTAAATCGTTCACCAACATTTCACGCTGTTGTTCACCGCATGTTTTTGTACATTGTTCACAATAACTTTCAAAGTCCATCGTTTTCATTTTAGCGATTCCGCGAAAAAAACGGGGAATCCCACTTAATGTAGATTGATGCCTTTTACAAAATCACTATCAGTTCTATATCTATTTGAATTTCTGTGCTTTGATTTCCTAAACCGGAAGAATTTGAGTAGTGAAGCCGATGTTCAATTTTCTGATATTTCGTACGGTAAATGGTTGTTCCTGTATTTATGTAAAGTGAGTGTAGTGTAAATATCTTTCAAAACTCTTTTGGTTTTTTTTCCAGATCTTTTCGCAATCTTTCCGTAAATAAAATGTGATATCGCTCAGCAAACTCAGCTTCAAAAGGGAGATTTCTGCTCACGGAATAAACGCAACTGTAATTTTCTTTTTTTTTTAATCTTAAAAAAACATGGTGCCCTTTATTTGTGTTACACTTTATTTTGTTTTAAGTAGCTTATCCAGTCAGTGGTTTGTCTAATCTGTATTTTTCTTTCTTTTTCCATATGGATGGAGCTGTGAAATTAAAATAAGTTGAAACATATAAATGTATATTAATATGAATGGAGGCATGAAGGTTAATAAAATTGCATTTTATATGTAACATTTGTGCAATATGTTGAAATCCAAACACTGGCACGCCATTGAAGTTGTTTTTACTATGTGCTTTGAACTTTTTTGTGGCCTTATATGCACAAATGCCAAAAATGGTGCTATCTTGCAATGTTAAAGAATCATTTAAAGGGGACCTATTCTGTTTTTTTCCACTTTTCTAATCTGTAAATGTAGTTAGAATGTTGTATTTTCGTGGTAAACGATGCCAAAGTTTCAAATAATGAGATTTGCATATTTGGAAGTGAACCCTAAAAGAAATTTAGGATGGCTCAATACACTCTGTTTCAGAAGGCGTGGTAAAACTGCCCCTTTGTGATGTCACAGAGAGGTGAACTTCCTTATATGGGCGTGTCTGTATGCAGGTAAGTTCTCTACCCTCCCCCCAGCTGTGCTACTGTGTTTACTTGCTAGCAAAGCCACATTTGTTTACAATTCCTAAAGACGCACCATCAGGCACAAGGGGTTGGAGTTCCTGATTCCCTAGTAACAAAAGAAATGCATTCTAATCTGTCAAGGGCTGGACTAGCGGACACCTTTCCGACGTTACTTGGTCGTGTGGAGGAGTCAGGAGAGCAAACTGTAAGTAACGATTTATGTGTCCTAACAGTGTTTATTGTGTGTAAGTCATGGTAAGTCAACAGTGTTTGTATCCACTGAGAGGGCTTGCAAATAACCGATACCCACCACATTCGTTACAGATGCTAAACGCTAAAATGCTAAAGCTACTTACCATTGAGAGACGTCTTGAAGTAACTTCTTTTCTTGAGAAAACGTCAGACTGTCCAGTCTCCAACACATACAGCTGTATGTTAAAATCACTTCTGAGACAGACATGGACCCACATTAGCATTAGCTCATTAGCAGTAAGGCTACACACAAAACAGTCTAATATCCAGCATCAGGTCAAATACCTTAAAAAAACCTTAAACTGTATTATGGAAAGCAGGAAGTGAACAAATGTAACAGTTACTGATTGTAAAAGTACCAGATGGAGGGGTAGGATTTAATAAGCTTTGCTTCTTCCTACTCCTTTTGGACATGTGGAACTGTGAACTGATTATGTGATGCATTCAATTGTAACCTGATGCATGTTCAAATGAAATAATACCATTACCATTACCAAATACACTATTGTTGGACCTCCTGAGACTTGATGAATGATGAATTTAGAATAATATATTTTAACAAAATGTCCAGGCAGCGGTGGTTTTTAGTGCAGAAAAATGAGGTGATGAAAGAACATCATCCCACAGGAACCCAGCTTTGTTTTCTGTTCATGAAATTACAGGAAAAAACAGTAAAAGGCACTTTGAAAAGGAGCTTGAAGACACCAAAAACGTCTCACAGATGTTCAACACTGCCAGGTGCTAAGTGGAAGTGGAAGGAGGGGGGAAAAAAACACTTTGAAATTGCTTTTTGAAGACAAATCAATGAAAGTTACTTTCATGGTGTTTAGAGTGTAGTAAAACCAAAATAACATCATGATTTACTACCCAAAATCCCCATATGTTGCAATTCATAATTGATATCATTGAATTGATGTTTAAGATTAGTTAGGTCAAAGGGTCAAATCGTGGCCATCATAAAACCTTTAAATTAGGCAATGTTTTAAGTAGCAGTTTAACATTAGTATAAAAAGAAGTTAAGTATGCATATTAAAACGTCAATGGAAATAAATCATGTACTTAGTTTTAGTTTTGAACCACTTTCTTACATTGTAATAAGTTACATCACTATTATGTTCGTCCATTACCTTTTTTTGCTATATCTGGTAATCTTTTATTACTATTTCTGCTTCTATGGTTATCATCACATTCTCATTTTTGGTATCACTGAGACAATTAAATTACTTGTGATGCTCACTGAGCTGAAGTCTCTTAGACGTGATGACAATAGGAAATTATTAGTTTAGTGCGACTTTGGAAGTGTATTTTTACTCTTCTTATGTCCCGCTTGCAGGAAATCTGCTGTGCTGCTTTCTACTTGTTCTTTTATATCCTCAGCGATAATAAAAAAGCCCAGGCTAATGCAACCTAAGATCACAGTTGACAGCAGCTTTAAAGCTCAGCTTAACACAATACAATTGACTTGTCAGGCTTTTCTTTTGTACGCACACACGCAGGCACACACACACATTTAAGAATAACAGGACACGACACTGACCCGACTGAACATGTCGTAATAGTGCAGGGATGTCCAACATGCAGTCCGCGGCTTTTTAGCGGCCCATGGCACATTCCAAAAATACAAAAAAAAGTATTATTAGTTTTTTGTATGTGTGTTAAAAAAGTAGTAGAAAGTAGCCCTTTCCACTAATTGGTATCCAAGAAGTCGCTCTCGGTTTCAAAAAGGTTGGTGATCCCGGGCTTCGTACCCCTCCCAAGACACCCCTGTACTTGTGGAAGTGTCTTAGGAGGTTGTACACAGTAGCTAGTACAGTAAGTGATGTTGATTTAATGCCCAAAATATGGCATTAATTTTCAGGAATTAAGAAATCTTTTAATGAGTTTTTGGTTACGTAGAAAAACGGTGCATGAGTGGTTTGCGCACAGGCCACACAGCTAGGAACCCTGGGTTTGATTCCCCCCTCGAGTATGTTCTCCCTGTGAGTGCGTGGGTTTTCTCCGAGTACTCCGGTTTCCTCCCACATTCCAAAAACATGCTAGGTTAATTGGCGACTCCAAATTGTCCATAGGTATGAATGTGAGTGTGAATGGTTGTTTGTCTATATGTGCCCTGTGATTGGCTGGCGACCAGTCCAGGGTGTACCCCGCCTCTCGCCTGAAAACAGCTGGGATAGGCTCCAGCATCCCCCACAAAGTGGTATAGAAAATGGATGTATGGAGATCCATACTATACATAAATCAATGATACTTTGTCTGCTGATTTTTTTGTCTTTGCCTGACAGCACCACCAGAGGGCAATGGTGAGCTGCAGTTTAACTTCCTTTTTGAAGCCTTCAAAACTTCAGCTCCTTACTCACACTCACAAATTGTCCATTAAACAATATTAATCACTGTCTAAATGTTCTAGTAATATGTCATTTTACCATCTTCTATATATGACTAAGCTACTGGATGTTATAATTTAGACTGTTAATTTTTCTTGTGTTCAATTCTGTATTAGTCTGGTTTAAAAATGACTATTTCTACATTTATCATCAACAACATACATTTATTCAATGTTATATATCTTCAAGTGATCCACAGCTCAGTAGTTTTATTTTCTGCTATTATTTCATCTGTAGTTTGGCCGTGCTACAAACTGTGTATACATTTTTCTGCCGCTACTTCATTAGGCATCACCAACATGAGCAGCTTGTTTGATGGGGAGAACAGCAGATGAGGCTAGCTCGGTTGGTTCTCCAGGGAGAAATTCCCTATAATTCCTTAATTAAATGGAACAATTTAATTACAGTAACATTCATCAATATAATTGCACCATTCTAATTGAGGTTTAAGTGAAAACAACAAGTCTATTTCTAATGTTGGCAATGCGCTGACATTGGGGTCCTCCCCCCCCTTCTTCTTGTGATCTTTCACCATGCTGTTTCTCCACGGCATTTTTTCCCTTTGATGGCCGGCCATTGTGCATCGGGCCAGACCCAAAACATTTATTACAGCCATTTAATTTAACCTCTCTACAGGCACGGACAAGAAGACGAGAGATGATAGCAGCTCAGGTGCTCTGAAAGAGTCTCGCTGTTCTAATCTGATCCTCCCTGTTGCCCTTTTCATATAAAGACTCCAAACACGCCGCCGCCATTTCAACTGTCTTGGATTTCACCACAAAGGGCCTCGGCCAAGTTGAGTTCCAATTCATTCCCCATTACCTCCACCCCCCCCCCCCCCCCCCCGACCCTGCGGGAACCTCAAATAATAAAACATCATTTTGGTCTAATCTGCCTCAAGAATGTGCCGTGTTTGAAGTTGACAGCGGAGGAATAAATTGCCTTGGAGAGACGGTCCGGGGTCCGCACCTTACAGGTGTGCCCTTGGATGGACAAACGTCCTCATTGTCCCCCCTCACCCCCGCCCCATTCGGTGAAAGTCAGCTGGGAGGAATTCATCTGCTGCCGTTTGGTGGCTTCTCAGAATCAACAAAGAGCCACTGATCTCCTCTAATTCCTACGCTGACACACTCTTGTCAGTGCTCTTGTATCATCTGCTCCGACTGCTTCTTGTAATCTTAAGTACTCCGACAAAGTCACTGAAAGTTTTAGCTGCACAGGTGCCCCCTACAGGTGATTAATATAATGCACCCTGGTTGGCTTGATAACAAGGCAAAATAAACATATAGCATGCTTTTGTTTTGTACCAGTTGGCAATGCAACTGTCTTCCTCTTTCTCTTCCCGAATGACCTTTCCGAAAGCAATGGTATACATGGAAAGGAATATTCCAATCGCATGTCTACATGCGGCGTTAGAATCGACCAGAATAGTCAATGGGGCATGCGCAGTAAAACGTAAACACCAACATCACGTGATACCGACTTCCTTGAGTTTTTATTTCACTTGTTGGAATAACTCCGTATTGCCAGTTTTTCCTTCGTCCAGTCTTGAAATTTTGTTTGAATCAAAAAGAAACTTTCCGCAACAGTCCAGTGCCGATTGTTCGCCTCCATTTTTTTAAATCAAAGAACGTCTCGAGCTGCGTGTTACGTCATATCTCAGCGTTCGCTGAAAGAACGCACCCGGGAACAGGAAAAGATAAAGTTCAATCTGGCTAATATTTTATAATTAAGCTCGGCAAATGTTTTATATAGATATGTATTTTCTTTTTTAATAAAACTGCCCTCATAGAAGGGTTTAGATTTTGTTCCGCAGATGGCCTTAATGCACACGAAAGCTGCTTGCCAACCGCCAATAAACAACAGAAGAAGAAAAACACCACGAAGAAGAACGCAGTCTGGCAACTTTCTGATTGAGCGGTTACAAGATACCTCAATCGGATTGGAGAAAGGAATATTCCACCCCTGTATATATTCATTCGGATTGGCACTTTTCTTTCGGAATGAGGTGTATACAAAGGTTAGATTCTTTCCGTTTGAGCAAATAACCCAAATGGAATTGGAATATTTGGGTCCATGTATACGTGGCTCGTGACGGACAGTCTCCAGTCAACGATAAGATCCTGTTGGTATGCATTTATTTACATTGACCGTGCGTTACATACACTGGCGACCAGTTCAGGGTATACCCCGCCTCTCGCCCAAAGACAGCTGGGATAGGCTCCAGCAACCCCCGCGACGCTCGTGAGGAAAAGCGGTAGAAAATGAATGAATGAACCTGTTCCTATAGTTACATTTTTACTTTATACCGCTATATTTCTGCACAAATGCTGAAAATGGAAATGAAATTATGCTTTTTCACCTAATTTTCGCTACGTGGCGGCAAACTATGACCGGAAGTGTTTCCTGTAGCTTATTCGTTGCACAACAGTAGAATTCAGACATCCAGAATAAATGAATGAGCCGAGCTCAACCAACCCAAAACAATTGGCTGAACAAAAAGCCCTTCCTTAAATAGATCCTGCCTATTCATCACAGAATCATTGATTCACCATGGCAACGAGAATAGCGTAAGTACATAAGTACTGCACAAAAATACCCTCAATGCTATGCTGAAACCATAATTAAAATAGTTAATTTATGCAGTAAAAGTAGTAATGCATTATATAACATAAGCATTATTCACTTGTTGTTTCATCCCCTCGAATGCTACGGCTTTATTATTGGTTTCCATCCAGATAGGGGGTGAGATTAAATAGATCCTGGACCTCCACGGAACAAATCACCATGGTTACTTATGTCGGAACATATCACACTTTCCACTATCCTGCTTTTGTGTAATAGGATCACAGATAAGTTAAGCCACAATAACCAAGATATCCTGGCTTCTAGTTTTGTGCAATGGGCCCCTTAGCACAACAACACAACATGGTAATGAATATTAAGACTAAGACTACATTAAGTATTCATTGATATACCATAAATATGATATATGTATCTGTGTTACCAAAGAAATGTAAATTCACGCATTGTTTCACGCAATTTGAGCACCTTTTAAACAAAATCCGCCATCTTTGTTTATGACCTTTTCAAACCTAATGAAGGCACCAATTACATATGAGGGTTAGAAATTAATTTCCCTGTCATATTTCTTGTTATTTTCTCAAACCCCAGATTTTAATGACGCCTGTTAATTGTACAGAAAAATCTGTCCGTCTGCTCAACAGCTGCCGGTTCTCTGGAGAATCATCTGGACGAAGGCATTAGCGGCCTTGTTTGGAATATTCCCTTTCCATTCAGAATAATCAGGCGGCTATTCAGTGTCGGAATGGTCCGTGCACAGATGCCCAGTCGAAGCAGAGGGGAGCTCAAACACCTGAACCGGTGCCTTGAAGAATGGGAATAATGCAGGTGAGAGTTACACTTCCTTTGTATGTACATAATATTAAAGAATTGAACAAAAGTCTTGTTCAAGGTGATCCTCGCTTTGCATATTCCTGATTAATCTTATTGTACTGCGGCTAACATTGATCAGAGATGAAATGCATTAGTCAGCAGACTGTTTGGGAGTGGGGTTGCCTTTAAGTGCTGCCGACGAGCACATTTTCCATAGGTGTCTATGTTGGTTTTAATTTTGTTAGATAGAATTTAGCTTAAATGGATGCCCGCCGGCTGCCCAAATACAGCATCAAAGCCTTAATGCTTAGAGACATAATTTAATTTACTCTGGAAAGAAAGGACTACCTGCTAAATTCATTAGTGAAAAAGTTTGCTAGCTGACGAAAGGAATACTGTAGCATTACGTATTCGTGAAAAGGCTGGCTAATGCAAGCAGTGTTGGTGACATATGTCTCTTATTTAGCTAATGAAGGTGTACAATTCTTCAAAAGTCTCAAATGATTGGCTTTTTCTTTTTGGAATTTAATTTTTGTTGTGATGGCAAAATGTGATGATAACCATAGAACAGGAATTTATTGCCTTTTATTGAAAAAGGGGGTGCATGTAGCTTCTCGATATGCTATATTAATTCCAGTAATTAAATTGCCACAAGGTGACACTGGCATTACATGTTAAGGAGGTTAGCATATAGAAGACATTTACGTGCATAAATAATAAATAATCCCTCATATATCCAAGTTATATCAAGGTTCCAGACCAGACCGTGATAAATTAATTTCTGCGAAGTAGAATTCCTTATTTATGAATTGAATAAAGGGGCTGCCCTCATAGAGCCACTTGTAAATATATAATATTTACAAGTAATATATGTAATATATATATAAATATAAATATAACCTCATGATATCATTACAGTCGTCTATGCCTGTAATGATAATCAATAAATCAATTATCTGCACAATAGCTAAAAAAAAAAAAAAAGCTAGCTGTGTTAGCTTAGTTTAGCAGAGCATGCTAGTGTGGCTGACTGTGTGTGTACGACAAGTGACTTTAACCGCTTGTTAATGTGAGTGAAATTGGCAAAATTGTCTAACAATCTTTTATATCAAAGCACATATGCAAATGAGCTGAGTCCATTTACTTTCACTGTTTTTTTTTTGGTCTTTTTTATTTATTTTATTTAAAAGTTGGCGACATTAACGATGAGCTGTTCTTCATCAATGAAGTTTGTACATGACTACCGATGGCCTATTTGATATACGATATCACAATATTCTTCGCAAAGGTCCACTAACTGAGACGTCATTTGTGTATCGGTAAACATGCAAGAAAATTATTTTTTATATCCTTTAGTTTAGGGCTAAAAAAGCCAGGCAACTCACAGCGGACTGCACGGAGCAATGACAGACATAAATGGAATTTTAAAAGGCCCCTAATTAGAATCACACATAAATCAATTGGGGCTGCTAAGCGTTTGATTAGCTTGCAAAGGGACAAGGTTGTTGTTGTTTTTTTGTTTTTTTTTTTTAACCACAGTCGACTCTCAAACTGCAGAGGTGTAACACATAAGGGTCCCCGGCATGACGACTCTTGCCACATGTTCAAGGCTGGCCCATTAAAAAGCCTGGGGAAATTAATGAGCTTCCATTGGCACCCTCACAACAAAGGGATCTATAAAGCTGCCTTAATGTTCTCGGGGAAGAAACTTTACTCTTCAGTAGTTCCCAATCAACCGGTAGCAGCAGATTTGCTTTTATTTCCCTTGTAACCCGAAAAAAACGCTGCCCGCTGCGACTTTTACATGAATGTTACCCCTGATTGAAATTGTTTGCAGCTCATTCTTAATTAAAGATACGTCAATAGTTAGCCGTGTTGGCTTGTCAGAATATGACGGTGTGTAAAAAAAACTGCTGCACAACGTCTGTCTTTATACATTGTTTAATGTACTCTTTAAAAAAAATATTGCCAAACAAGGCTTAGTTGTTGCTCAGCTAACTTTAAAACGAACTTGACATCGATTTGTGTGTTCCACCTGCTAGTACTACATTAAGAGTGCGGCGCAAAACAAAAGACTGCAGGGGTTTGCACTAAAGGTATTAATTGGAGTTTTATTTATGCAGGTGGTTTTGCGTATTTGCATAAAAAGCCATCCCACAGATGGGTTTACGGCACCAATGACTGCACCAGTATGCAGTAAAACATCTGCTCAATCACAACTACAAGCACTAGATGGCCTGCTGATGAAGGTGCATCTCAAATAAGTCATCCAGGTGATAGGCCGACATGGCCTACCCGCACAAATCGGGGACCATATTGGTTTTTAGCTGGCATAGTTGTTCTCAGTAAGTCACTAAAATGCGTTTAAATTATTTTAATAACTTTATATACATACTTTATTGATATGGACAAATTTAGTTGCTAAGTCCTAAGACATTTTGGTTGATGGCAACAATTTTTTTTCAAATTTTAAACACACATGCTTGTCAGTCCCGTAAAGGTGAGTACCGATTTATGTATACCCTAAAGTTACAGTTTCGGATAGCGCTTTGAGCGGAGAAATTTCCAATCAATCAGACCGATGGTAGTCATTCTTTTGAGGGTTTAATAAAAGCACCAGTGTTTGTCCTAAAATAATGGCACAGGCAACGCATTTATTTTTATTTATGCTTCTTGTGTGTGCAGCGGTTTAGGAGTAGACGAGATGGCTTATTACCTTTTACCTCATGCTCTAATATACAAGGCATATATACATTCATTCATTCATTCATTTTCTACCGCTTATCCTCACGAGGGTCGCTGGAGGCGCTGGAGCCTATCCCAGCTGTTTTCGGGCGAGAGGTGGGGTACACCCTGGACTGGTCGCCAGCCAATCACAGGGCACATACAGGCAAACAACCAGCATATATACATATCTAATCAAAATAATGCATTATTTATAATTAAGAATGTATACAGTAAACATATATTTAAGAAGATATTTCATTTAAAAGTACAAATACATTAAATTGGTAGAGAATAATTAAACAATTTAAAATAATATTTTTATACAAATCTGTCAATTTGGATGGTAAATAGTAATTGCTGTAATTTGTATAAGATGCATCCATGTTTAAGTGACACCCACTAAATTTAGAAAGAAAAATACATGTACAGTGCAAGTACATGTCCACGTCATAAAATGACATATTATGGCAGCACAAGTCTGTGTAGAGCAGGTAGCTCTTTATTTGACAGGAGCCAACCATTGGAAATTGCAGGAGGTCATTACTCAATTCAACAGTCTGACTCACAGTGTTTTCTTACAGAGAACACTAAAATCACCACACAGCAAATGAACACTTAACATGTCGGTAGGAAATATAGAATACAAGTATTCATTCATTCATAAATTGGGTCGCAGGGGGTGCTGGAGCCGGAGTGAGAGCCGTGCTGGGGCGAAAGGCGGGGTACACCCTGGACTGGACGCCAGCCAATGACAGGGCACATATAGACAAACAACCATTCACACTCACATTCATACCTATAGACAATTTGGAGTCGCCAATTAACCTAGCATGTTTTTGGAATGTGGGAGGAAACCGGAGTCCCTGGAGGAAACCCACACATGCACGGGAAGAACATGCAAACTCCACACAGAGATGGCCGAGGGTGGAATTGAACTCGGTCTCCTGGCTGTGAGGCCTGCATGCTGACCACTTGTCTGAGAATACTAGTATTGAGTTTAAAATGTCAAAAAAATGACTATTTTAATTTTTTCCCATAATACATTTAGCTGCAATGATGTCAGCCTCCCTTTGGGCTCTGGTGGACAGAGGCAGCATTGCAGTGTATTGGTACTTCTTAGCTGCCTTCTTAGCTCGTGATGGGCTTCTGCCAAAGAAAGAGCTACTCGCAAGCGGCAATTAGTCATAGTTCTGAAGTAAAGGAGATGTCACGAGATTAGAACATAGTCATAAATTAGCCGCGCCGCTGTATAAGCCACAGGGTTTCAAGTTCAAGACAAAAGTACACTATAATATCCAATTAGTTAACCATGCCTTTTGAATATGCACACATTTGCATTAATGTCTCAAAAAGTGGATTTTTCTAGATGATATTGGATATTTGGCCACTTAAGCTAAGGTGTTCAAAAGCAGCGTTAGTTGAAAGACTTTTTTTTTTTCCCTCAAACATTTACCGACGTTGCTTTGAGCACTCTGATGTGGAGAATAAATAAAAACCCAAGCCTTATCGGACTGGCAAGAACAATCCACTCTTAAGAGTTTTTTTTTTTTGTTCCAAGCCGGGCCAAGTCTTTGTCTATGTGTGCCAAGCGCGTTGAAAATATCCCACTTTGTGTCTCTTTAATCCACACAAACACACTCGCCGTGCGGCTGCAAGGTCACTTGAAGTATTGATAAATCACCCAGCTGTGATTCCCTCCTGACAGCTCAAACTAACATCAAGCTGGTGGGAGGGGTGGGGGTGGCGAGAACAAAAGACCATCAAGCGGCCCTTTTTTCCCTGACACTTTTATTCAATCACGGCCAGATTGCTTACGACAGCACCGGCAGCTGTTTCGTCTTCATCTTTTCCCCCATTTTGATAAAGCGTGTCAAGTCATATTTCTGCAAGTACTTCACCTCACCCCATACTGCGCCCAGCCAGGCAGCCATTGGGCATATGCACATTCCACATGAGGGGATCGTCAAATGGGTCAGGGAGTAATGGCACCCCTCTGAAGGTCGCCTCTCGCTTGCATGAGGGGGGGGGGAGTTAGGTGTAGCAGCGAAGGAGGCGGAGGAGGAGGAGGGAGGGGGGGTTGACGACAAAGCAACAAGCTGAAGGTCAAAGATAAGAACTGTCGCTGAGATATCTAAGATAGCTGCTAGAAATTAAACAATGAGGGAATGACTGTTATGGGGGCGTCGATTGTGTTGTTTTTTTCAGTTTATTTCGGGAGCTCTTCTGTTGACCTCGCTCCTCCTCGTCGGGGGATGGAGGTCGGCCACAGGACAAGAAGAGAAGCATTGCAGATGTTCATTGTTTGTTTGTGCAGCCCTTGACACAGAAACGAGAATTCCGTAAGTTGTGTCTCCGTCAGTTTTTTTTATTTTATTTTTTTTAATTTTTTATGTCTTCGATACAAGCCTGGCTTTTCCTGTTTGAGTGAAGAACAACAACTGCAGGTGCTGAACTTCATTGTGAACAATATCATGTTTGGAAAATATTACTGTGGCATGGCTTTGTCTCTACGGTGGACCTTTAAATGGAAAAACAAGCCATTGTGCAACCCACACTTAAAGTTTCGAGTTGGAATTGTTGATTGACTAATGTAAATTAATTGAACTTACTTGGGGGCCACTGGAGCTAAGGTCTGGGTGAGACTGGTTGGCATCAGGTTCCCCCCCCCCCAAAAAATGCATTTATTAAAAACAGAAAAATATACAAACTTTTTCAGTGCTTTGGTTCCGATTTTCTACAATAAAAGCTCTGATAAAACATTCCACTGTTCTCAAATATCTTACTTTTTATTTTTCTGCACAAAATAAGATGAAAAATAAATAAACAAATCAGGAACAAAGAAAATCAATCAGTAATAAATAAATACAATAATAATAATAATAATAATAAAACGGCAAATAATAAAAACTTAAGAAACCACATATAGTTGGTGGGTAGACAAATTATTTTTTTCAGATTAAAATGAACAAAGTATTATTAGAGCCCTGTAGACATGACAAAACACGACTATGGTCACATTTATACTCTTTTTATTTACAACATATTGCGCAACTGCAAGGTCTTGAGACACATGCTAACTCGCAAACTAGAGAGCTAGCGACCTAAACGGTAGCCTTCAAGTTATTTCCTTTAAACTTCAATAGCCAAAAACTTACCACTTCCACACGGATAGGGAGGATAACTATTAACAGTTATTTAACCTTTAACATGAACATTAATCAAACGTAATAATTTTTTCTGGGTACATGATACCATACAGCATCCATATCAAACTTGCATTAAACTTTCATATCAAGGCGGGGGCCTCAAAACGGGCCGCGTGTTTGAGACCCCTGGCCTAAGGTATAAGCAAACTATGCACCTGCTTAGAGCCCTGTGACCATCTTAATCCATTATCTACCAGTTTATCGGTTAAAGCTTGGATAAAATAGGTGTGGAGGAACCAGAGCTCCACCGCTTTTGAGATGAACTAGAATGGAGATTTTTTTTCAGTCAGAGATTCTCAACAGCTGGTGTGTTGTGTTACAGAAAGCAAGCACGCGTGCGCTTTGGGGCCAAAGTGAATGGCCGCTAATTCTGCTGAGATTCATTTTGTCAGGTGAAATGTGGGAAAGGATCACATGGAGGAGGGATGAGGGAAAAAAAACAAAAACAAAAATGGGACAGCTCACTCGGCTCAAACTTGGCCTGGCTCCCGGGAATGCGGTTAGCGAGAGTACAATCACTGCCTATTGACGATGGCACAGCTGCTGTGGACATATGTTTCCCTACCAAAGGAGGAGGACATCAACCAGGCACGCGCACCTTGAACAGGTTAGCAGATGAATGGCGTTCTCGCTCCTTTGACTGGTTGCCCTCCATCCGTCGTGTTTTTTTTTTTTTTGCCTCGCTCGACAAATAAGTTCCTTGACGGTGTGGTTGGTCGAAACTTTTCTGATATTATCACTGGGGTATTGTTTGAATCCCGTTTTTTAGCAGGTAACTAAAAACACTGTTTACCAATTGACTGTCTAAAGAACAAGAAAAAAATAATGGAAACTCAAAAGTTAGCTTAGAAACTGAAAAATTGGGTGGAAAATGCAGCACAAAATTTTCAGTGGAATCCAGAGTTGAGACTTAATCAACCTGCTGGTTGCAACTAGTCATGCACTATTTTTTTCTAAAATAACTCCTTATTTCTTAAATCACAAATACTTAAACTTGCTGATATAGTTAATCTTCAAACAGCTAAAATAATGCATAAGGCTAAAAACAACCAACTACCTAAAAATGTCATCCAATACTTCTCTACAAGAGAGGAGAAATATGATCCCAGAGAAGAACTACATTTGAAACACTTCTATGCTAGGACTACGTTAAAAAGCCATAGCATTTCAGTATGTGGAATCAAACTATGGAATGGATTGAGTAATGAACTCAAACAATGCACAACGATGAGCCAATTCAAGAAACAATACAAGCAGTTGATGTTTGCTAAATACAAGGATGAAGAGTCTTGAACCAGTCATGATGTGCTATATATATCACTATATTGACACTTACTATGGTACCCATTATGTCATTGGATGGTCATATCACCTTGTACTTCAGTACAGGTGCATTATTAAAAAAAATAAAAACAAAAAAAAACCTTAAACTGTATTATGGAAAGCAGGAAGTGAACAAATCTAACAGTTACTGATTATAATAGGCTACAAACAAAACTGTCTGTTTCCAGTATGCCTTACTAAAACCACTTTTAAACCGTCTAATATCCAGCATCAGGTCAAATACTTAAAAAAAAAACTTAAACTATATTATGGAAAGCAGGAAGTGAACAAATGTAACAGTTACTGATTGTAAAAATACCAGATGGAGGGGTAGGATTTAATAAGCTTTGCTTCTTCCTACTCCTTTTGGACATGTGGAACTGTGAACTGATTATGTGATGCATTCAATTGTAATCTGATGCATGTTCAAATGAAATAAAACCATTACCATTATTATCATATTTTTAGCCACGCTGTCATAAGAATGCCCAGTAGATGCTCCACTTTGACTTGGTCTATGCCCTTCGGAAACCCGATCTAGTTTTGTTTTGTGCTTGCAAAGCTCCATGTGAACTGCTTGACATTGCTTAAACATTGAGGGAGTGTCAGGAGGACAATGATTCGCACCGAACGGCATTAAGAAAACCCTAACAGCCGTCCGACGTGCTGAACAAAGACTTTTCGGCCTGGCCCTTTCCGCAAACGACCCAAAATGCGAGGAGAAAAAGATTACATTTATTCATAGCTGCCTTTCATCAGCCAGCTTAAAACCCAAACTTGGAATGTAACGCCAAATTATATGCATATTGAGCTGACCTCTTTCACCTTTTTTTTCACTCTTCTCTTAAAGCCATAGAGGATGTGTGATATGCAAAACCTCCTGAAGATCCTTATGCTCATCATTTAGACCATTTCAGCACTTTTTAGTTTCCAAGCCGTGCCGCGGTGATCACGTTGGTCAGTAGTAGATAAAGAAGAAGGGGAGGGGTGGGGGGGACTCCTCCATTAGCATGGAGGTCAAACCTTAAACCTCGCTGACATTGCAGCAAGAAAAACAATAAGACTTATAGTTCACATTCGCCTAAGTCACTCACATCTTCACTTATGACCTGTTAGCTTTCGCTTTAAGTGTTCCTAGGCCGCCGACCACTTGAAGGGAGACACCGAAGAGCGAGAGAGAGCTAATGACCATCAGCCACGAAGGTACTTCCTCTGCTTTGCTTTCTCCAGCTTTTATTGTGTGTCTGCTATTATTACCTTAAATGAATTCATTATGATCTTATTGTATAACAGAGACCACCGTTCCTGGCACCATGAGGATGGTGGTCTCACAGCAGTCTTCACCTTTTCATCGCCATCCAGTGGCACAGGTGCAGTCTTTCAACACATTGCAAAATATTAGCATATAATTTTTTTTACGTCATTTTACCATTATTAAAAGTTAAAATTAAAAAACACAAAAAAGAAAGTAGGTGTCCTGCAACTTTCCACCAATACTAAGTAGTTCAATGAGCAAAATAACTGATGTGACTACAATAAGCTGTTATTTTAAGGTCAGACTATTACTTATTGTTGCTTTAAGCCCATTGAATAATGGCATTGATCAAATATTCTGTCACATTATACACAGCGTAACCTAAAATCAACCTCTGTTTTAATTATTTCGAAAGGGGGAAACCAGCATTGATCTTGCACCTCAATCCAACAATTACAGGAAACTATGTGAAAGATAAAAAAAACACATTATGTGCCTCCCGTTTTGCGAGACACGGCGCTAAGTCACAGGAGTATTCATTAAAGACGTTTTTGTGTGTGTCCTGTTTTTTTTTTTTAAAGGAAAGGGGTTTAGCTGTGGGCATCTCTATGGAAGAGATATAATGATCCTCCAATTAAAGACGGAATCATGAGACCTATTTATTAGTCCTAATTCATCTCCTCATTGTGCTGAGCGTATCATATACCACCACAAGGAGAAGGGGGGGAAAAAAAAAATCAACAATTTGCCCTGTGTAATTACAGATGTTTTTAATAGTTTCCCAACATCATTTTCTAACTGTCAAGAACAATGTGGCATCGTCGCGAGAGCGGCCATTAAAGCTTGCAGTCTTGCATTGTTCAGATTACCCCTCAGCTTCCTCGGGCAAATTATACGTTTTCATTAAGAAGAATGCTTTCTGTGTTATTATTAATTCTAAATGGATTGCCTGATACCTCTCTCTGCATTTTTCTAGCTTATCGTACAACAACAGGCTATTGTAGTGCTGAGGGCTTTTCATCAACAACACAGTGTTAACAGAAACTGCATAGTCGGTTTATGTTTAAAATGTATTGAAAATAATTATGCAGGACATGGCAAATGAAAGACTGTATACAGCTTTCGAGCTATGTCAAGTATCCTAAACTGGGTGCTAGATACTTGTTTTTTTTTTTACAAACAAGCCTTTCCTCAAATAGATTACATTAAATAGAACTTTATTGATCAGCTTTATTTGCAATGTGCAGTGTACATATTTGTCACTTAATGTTTCAGATCATCAAACAAATGTAAATATTAGTCAATGACAGCACAACAATTTTGTTTTAAGTGAAATATTTTTAAAAAATAAAATAAAAATCTACATTTCCCTGGGTGGAAAAAGTGGTTGCACCCCGTTAAAATATAGTTATGGTTTATTGCGATCTATCAGTCTGGAAAAGGTCATAAAGCCATTTCCAAAGCTTTTTAGGACTCTAGTGAACCACAATGAGAGCCATTATCTACAAATGGCGAAAACATGGAACAGTGGTGAAGATTCCCAGGAGTGGCCGATCAACCCCCAAAAATCCCAACAGCTTAGCAATGACTCATGAGGTCACAAAAGACCCCACAACAAAATCAAAAAACAGATCTGCAGGCCTCACGTGCATTTCCCAAAAAGAACATCATACCAACAGTAAAATATGGTGGTGGTAGTGGGATGGTCTGGGGCTGTTCTGCTGATTTAGGACCTAGAAGAATTGCTGTGCTGAATTTAACCATAAATTCCAATAGGCCAAAACACCTCCACAACACTGTAAGGGACTTTGTGCAAATGATCACAAATGCCTGATTGCACTTCCTGCTACTAACCAGTTATTAGGTTTAGGAGGCAATCACTTTTGCACACAGGACCATGTATTTTTAGATTTTTTCCCCCCTCCTTTAATAATAAAATGTTTCATTTGAAAATGGCTTTTTGTCTTCAGTTGTGTTGTCATTGGCTAATATTAAATTTGTTTGATGATCTGAAACATTATGCTTGAATTAATATTGTAGAAACCCAAGCTATATGTGTTCTTTGTATCAAATTAATGTAAAAATGTACAGGCTTCTGTCTCTGATTAAGCAAAATATATTGTGGAAGTTTGAAATCGGTTGAGAATTACGTTGAACCCAGCTCTGCATCGATGATCATTGCCCTAATTGCCCTATATTGTTCTAAATTGAGTGTTGAGTTTTGCTGTGTTTTTGATTGTTTTTAATATACACATCATCTTAGTTCAAATACTATTATAAAGCACAAAAACTGTATTTATTATTATAGTAAACATGTGTTGTAATAGAAGTAAATTACTGGTTCATACGCTCATTTTCTTTCAACATACTGTACCCGCTGTAATAACATATATATGATTAAATAAGTAAATGAAGCCATACAGTTACACAAACAGAGGCCTTGTTGTCTACTAATATCGAGCAGCTCCATTTTGGGTATGAATTAATCCCCCACTGCCAAGATGACTTACATCAAGTTTGAAAAACATACAAAGACCAAAAACCCATAAAATGATTACAGACGGCCGGCAGAATGACAAGTATTATCAACAAAAATTAATCAGGTGCATCTTTTCATGAACTCAATTAATAATGTGCAACAACGGCGGCCTTTTTTTTTTTCTTCTGGGGAATGAAAATTAATTAGCAGGGGAAGGTCACTGGGAGATGCTGACATCACTCATCAGGCCGCTGTGGCAGTTCTAATTATTTGTCTTGCAGGCTTGGCTGATCAAAAATTATTGCCATACCTGGGCAACATTTAGAAGAAAAGCTTTGTTTAAAGCGCTTTTAATTAGACCTGCTATTTGATTAATGCAGCATGAGCACTCGCCATCGGCCACCTTATCAGCATTGGCTGTGTATTGTTGTGTGAAAGACGCTGTTCAGTGTTTAGTATCTAATTCCAACTCTTTAGCTGCAATTAAAAAGCTATTTAGTGCGAGGAGGCCAGTTGTTATGGATATAGATGTTGTGACAATCCACTTGGCATGTCGACGCTCAAGATGACGTTTTAAGTAATGATGAGTAAATAAAGTTGCGTTAGTGCATTACGAACAAAAGGAGGGAGGGAGGGAGGGAGAGAGGGACTATCAGTTTTAAACCACTCCTAAAACTGTGAAAAACAATGAAATAACAAATCATATAGCAAACAAATCAATAGCTTGTAGGGATTTTTTTTCGGGATTATTGTTGCTGTTGTGAGATGATTCAAACCTGTAATAAAAGGCTGTTGGTTTGGCAGTCAAGTCTGGTGTTATGTGTCTCACCGAACATGACGGTAATGTTTCTCACACCTAGTAAGCAGTATAGAATACTACATATCAGTCTTTGAATGCATCATCTGAATGCCTTATATATGTATATTGTTGTATAAATGAAATATAACAGTGTATTACTATTTAGTTGAGGTTCATAAATCTGTATGGAGAAGTTATTTTTCTTGCTTCATGCATAATTGTAGCTGTTTGAAGTTTTACCAGGTTAACAGATTTTAATAGTTGTGATTTTAGAAATAAAGGCTTTTTATGTTCTTTATAAGCATTATGGATTATACTAACTGATCTTTCAAATTGTGTGATTCAGTGGTCGGTTTGAGGTTTTTGGCAGAGGGCCACACCCTCTATCCCGAGTGGTACTCCATGCATGCTGCATGCCACAGTTGGACGCTGTTGGCACACACAGTGGATGGCTGACTCCAGATCCTGATTGGCCCGTTCTGTTTGGGCATTAGATTAAGAGTGGTCTTCAGACTAGAGACTGTCCGAGGCAACCATGTCTTACAAAAGGCTTCTACATACTTTATGAGAACTGAAAATGTGCAGAAAATATGCATGATGAGCAACTTGGCTGTTTTCAAGGTCAATGGTAGCTTCTTCAAAGCGACAAAATGGGCCAGTTTGCAGAATCTGTCAGCAACAGTGACCATGATTGTGTGCCCCTTTTAGAAGCAGGGAGGCCAGTAATAAAGTCCAGTGCAACCTGGGACTAAGGCCGCAAAGGAATGGGGAGGGGCTGGCTGGTGAGACATCTTGTTCCTGTCACAAAGTACACAAAATCTTTGGTATCCACATGAACTAAGAGCCACGAGAACCGCTGAGAAAGGATAAACCACATGCGATTGAAGCTAGGTTGACAATCTTGGTGCTGTGAGACTATTTCAGGACATTCAAGCAGGGAACCGTGGGCCCAAAACCTCTTATATCATCAGTCCAGGATGGGAAGCATCTTACTAGGGTCCGCCATGTGCTTCTCAAGAGCTGCGCCCCGCAACAGCTGAGGTATGAAGCCCAATCTTTTCCTGAAGACCTCCTTGAGGTTGTGATACATTAATGATTTTGTCGAACTGCAGCGAGGTAACAGGAAAAAAACACGTGGGGTCAGAATGTAGGCAATGGGCATGGCAGGCTGTACTCTAATTACTAATCTTGAAGTGGACCCAATCAGTCGTGGGATTGTGGCGTCAAAGTCCAATATGGTGGCTTGACAAAAGATTGGATTTAGTATGGTTACCCTACAGAGACAAAGTACTTCAGCATGGTGTACTTCAGCACCCATAATTTTGAGTGGTTTTCTAATAAACTCATAATTTAGGCTACTTTGGTATTGTGAAAAAAATGACCTGAAAAAGACTCACGTGGGCAGACACCTTCGGTGTAGCTTCTACCGGAACCAAGATAGCGACTGTGCTGTAGGAGTTAGGTCCAGTGGGTGACTCTCACAGAGTCACCAATAGACTCCATGTTGGCAGAGATAGTCCGGAAAGCCTCTGTGAGATCCCATAACGCCCGTCCAATGGCGACTTACAAGTGAACCCTGAGCAGATAATGCCTTCCTAAAACTTTCCATCTCTGTGGGGTTTGTCAGTTATGGTTTGTATGGGTGAATCCTGTAAACAAAAGCAGTAAGCAAAGGTCAAAGTTCAAAAAAGAGTCTAGTCTGACAGATAACAGCAAACAGGGTGGAGGGGCGGGTAGTTGTGGGGGTGATTTCTGTCCACCATTGGGGGCATGACAGAAAATAATGGAGAAAGGAACGTCACTAAATAGTGCCAGATTGCCAGATCAATATTTAATATATGAAGTGAAATGTACTTCTGAACCATTTATTTAAAAACCCTAGAATTAAATATTAAATACAATTAAATATTAAAAGTATGTCCAAATAAAAATCTATTCAATAAATATAATAAAAAAATATATGTTTAAAATAATTCTGAACCATTTATTTAAAAACCCTACGGTTAAATATTAAATACAATTAAATATTAAAAGTATGTCCAAATAAAAATCAATTCAATAAATATAATTTTTAAAAATATGTTTAAAATAATTCTGAACCATTTATTTTAAAACCCTAGCGTTAAATATTAAATACAATTAAATATTAAAAGTATGTCCAAACAAAAATCAATTCAATAAATATAATTTTAAAAAATATGTTTAAAATAATTCTGAACCATTTATTTAAAAACCCTAGAGTTAAATATTAAATACAATTAAATATTAAAAGTATGTCAAAATAAAAATCTATTCAATAAATCTAATTTAAAAAAATATGTTTAAAATAATTCTGAACCATTTATTTAAAAACCCTAGAGTTAAATATTAAATACAATTAAATATTAAAAGTATGTCCAAATAAAAATCAATTCAATAAATATAATTTTAAAAATATGTTTAAAATAATTCTGAACCATTTATTTAAAAAACCCTAGAGTTAAATATTAAATACAATTAAATATTAAAAGTATGTCCAAATAAAATCAATTCAATAAATAACATTTTAAAAAATATGTTTAAAATAATTCTGAACCATTTATTTAAAAACCCTAGTGTTAAATATTAAATGCAAGTAAATATTAAAAGTATGTCCAAATAAAAATCAATTCAATAAATATAATTTTAAAAATATGTTTAAAATAATTCTGAACCATTTATTTAAAAACCCTAGAGTTAAATATTAAATACAATTAAATATTAAAAGTATGTCCAAATAAAATCAATTCAATAAATAACATTTTAAAAAATATGTTTAAAATAATTCTGAACCATTTATTTAAAAACCCTAGTGTTAAATATTAAATGCAAGTAAATATTAAAAATATGTCCAAATAAAAATCAATTCAATAAATATAATTTTAAAAAATATGTTTAAAATAATTATAAATACATGTATACATGTATAAAAACAAATTAAAATTAATTTAAAGTGTTTTTAATTATACAGTAACAATATGAGCTACGTCAAACAAAAGTCATCCAATTCCAACAAAAGCAGCAACAGAGTTAAAGTTAGAATTAGAGGTTGTTTTGGATAAATATGTTGTGACAGACGGCGTTTCGATACATGAGATGACGTTTAAGTGGCGATGAG
This sequence comes from Doryrhamphus excisus, assembly GCF_037039965.1. Lineage (NCBI taxonomy): Eukaryota > Metazoa > Chordata > Actinopteri > Syngnathiformes > Syngnathidae > Doryrhamphus > Doryrhamphus excisus. Next base: position 15,076,268 of record NC_136368.1, on the reverse strand, counting down.
TAAATAAAGTTGCATTATTGCATTACTAACAAGCAACAGGAGGGAGGGAGCAAGCAGCACGTAGGAAACGCAATTTATTGCGCTTTTGTCAGCTGTAATTAATAACAAAACACAAAGGTCGCGCAGACCCTGTAAGATTAATCCCTTCTTGATAACATATCTGGCCACTCGCTGGACCTCTTATGTCTCAGCCTGTCACAAAGCAGCGTTATGATGTAGGTTTTATCACGCCGTGCCCGCCTTGCCTCCCTCCTCCACTACATCAATTCACATTACCTGCAAATTAGCAAACTTTCAACCCCGCAGTGCCTTTGATCCAAATAGAGTCTAAATGCCATTTCTGTTCCTATTAACCTACGGATCGGCGTGGCAAACATTTTCACGAGGTTGCCGCGGGAGAGTGGAGGAGTGGGGGGGGTGTGTGTGTGGGTGAAAAACACGAGGCTAATGGCCGCCATGTGACAGCGCTACTCACGATGATTTATGATTCTGTGTTTAAGTTGATTACTCTACTGCTGACTCGGAGTACTATTTCAATTAGTGCACTGAAGGTCACTCCGCCAAATCCCTCCATAATCTATTCCTATTAACACTAATGCGCAGAGTATCCATATCTGTTCACCCTTGTTGATTCAAATCATCCGCACTCCTAACGGCCGCCTTGTTTACTGCTTTGGACATGGAAATGCTAATGGTGTAGTTTATTTCCAACATGCTTGTCGGTGTTATGATAAAGAACATCACGTGACACTTGCACAATTCGACATGTCTGAAAAGAAGTAGGAAGAAGCTCAGCTTATTCAAACCTACCCCATCTCCATACAGTTGTCATACCCCATTTCCAATGCACTTTCAATGGAAGAAATAACATAGTAAAATAGACGGTAAAATACACTATGTTCCAATTATACACTACACTATGTTCACTATGTTCACTACACTATGTTCCACATGGGCAGAATTGGAATTGCACATTAAATGCTTTGGACACGCTATAAACCTGGCAATCCAACCTGTAATCTGTGTTCTCAGTGTCACTCGTATGCGGGACATCCATCCATTTTCTATGCCTCTTATCCTCATTAGTGTCGGGGTTACTGTAGCTTTTACCTAGCTGTATTCGGGCGAGAGGCGGGGTACACTCTGGACTGGTCGCCAGCCAATCACAGGGCACATATAGACAAACAACCATTCACACTCACATTCATACCTATGGACAATTTACAGTTAGTTGCGGGACATGTAGCTGCTTTTTTATTTGAACTTCAACAGCTACCACGGTGTTGAAATCCAAGCAGAAGATGTAGTAATTCTACATTTGTACAAAGTTCCTTAAAGGGGACCTATTATGCTTTTTCCACTTTTCTGACCTATAAATGTAGTTACAATGTTTTATTCTCGTGTTAAACGATGCCAAAGTTTCAGATAATGAGGTTTGCACTTTTGGAAGTGAGCCCTGAAAGAAGTCTGGGATGGTTCAAAACGCTCGGTTTGAAAAGGCGTGGTAAAACTGCCCCTTTGTGATGTCGCAGAGGGCGGACTTCCTTATATGGGCATGTCTGTAAGCTAGATAAACTCTGTTATGTATGTTGTATGTTGTTATGACTGGATGGACACCCCTATTTAAAACAAATACGCAAAAATAGATAATAAATTAAGAATGAATATGGGAGTAAAAACTGACAGTGTGTTTGAGTAAATAGGGAATATATAATATATCAAAATCATCATAAATATTGTGAATCCTAAATCATTTTTTTTTCAGGAGTCAATACCAGACACGGGTATTCATGACATAATAAGTCATTTAATTCTGGTGTAGATGATATTAAACACGGCTTCTTTGCATTCTACTTCTTCCATGTACCTTGTAAACACTATAAGCTTGTATACCATTTATGTATTTGTTTCTTAAAATGGTTCATATTAGGGCATTGTTTGAATTCAATGCTCAAGCCGTTCCATAGTTTTACTGATATACTAAAAGTATTTAATGTTGTGTGTGCAGAGATGTTTTTTAAATTTCAATATCTTCCATCAACAGATATTTATGCTGAATTACATTAATCCCCAAGAGACCCCCCCCCCCCGACCCTCATGAACAAGGTAAGGAACAACCCCAGCAGCGAGAACCCCAAAATAGCCGAGGCGTGATCAAAATTTCAGAGCTCCGAATTAATTTTACATCATGTTCATTCACAGTCCCGCTCAGCCATGCAGCGGGAGGAAATGAGCTACCTGTGTTTAATAGAATATGTTGGCGCTGGCGGACATGATAGACTTCACTTTGCACTGAATCAAAAGCCGGGGAGACAGCACAAAGTGATGATGAACAATGGAGTTCTCAAGTTTCAAAGGCGATGGGAAGAGAGTTCCGTGTAGGAAAAGACTACACAAAATATTTTCTTGATGCCCAATGTAATACACTGTCGTTATTTAACGTGTTCATTGAATCACACACACAGGGTTCATAGCAGTGTCCCATACATAGATAAACTGGTGTAAAAGGCAATACAATGCACTTCTCTATAGTGTCTGTGCAAAGCAGTTAAATATTACAATTAATATTGGAATTTTTTTCATGATATTTAAAATATTGAAAACATATGTCCAATAAAAAGCATGCATTTTTTCTTTATGTATATATTTTTATTTTGGCCACAAAACTAAAAACTAATTATAAATAATTAATAAATTGACAGCAAACATGTAAAAAATATAGGAATGAGGAAGTCATATATGATAAATTTTTACCCTGCCAAAAAGTTTAGGCATACATATAAAAGGAATAAAAGGTAGGACGATAATTGAAAAATTTAGGCCATTGTGCAATTAATTTGAAATTTGAAAATTTGCAGTTTATTATTTCTCTGCGAAACCGGAGTACCCGGACATGACACAAACCCACACATGCACGGGGAGAACATGCAAACTCCACATAGAGATGGCCAAGGGTGGAATTGAACCCTGGTCTCCTAGCTGTGAGGGTCTGCGCGCTAACCACTAGACCACCGTGCCGCCCTAGTAGTTTTCACATAATCTCAAATTGGCATCAGCTGGTGTCGGCCCAGTGGACTCCTAGCTAAGGAGCTCCTAGACCAGGGGTCAGCAACCTGCGGCTCCAGAGCCGCATGTGGCTCTTCAGCCTCTTTATTGTGGCTCCCTTTGCGATGCTTGAATATTTTTAACACCCGAGTGGAGAAAATGCACGTCTTTTGTAATGAGTTTTAAAAAATCCAACTTTGTCTGAGACCATGAATGCATCCTGAGTGAGTTCTGACTGCTATCCAGTTCAGTACATGAAGAAAAACAAGTAATACTTACCTACAAATCTAAAAAATAAATTCGAGATAATTTAAAAACAGCGGCATGGGAACTTGTTTTTACGTTTACAGTAGTTTACACATACATTTATGTAAGTTTATCTCCAAAACTAGCAAGAGTACTCCAACTCGTCTTTTCTTATCTGAACTACTTTGATACCCCCAAATTCCCTCCAATGTTGTTTTAAACATACTATATGTTTTGCGGCTCCAGGCTATTTTTCTTCAGTGGGCATTGGGTAAAATGGCTCTTTTCATAGTAAAGGTTGCCGACCCCTGTCCTAGACTCTAAGTCATGTTTCCTCTTCTTTAGACAGCAAGTCAGCTGAGATTGAATCAACAGTGCTTCTGTATTGCAATCCACTTTACCTCAGTTACTTAAAGTTGCGACCAGTCAGCAATCAAGTCCACATCATCGACCAAACTCTTAAAAAGTGATGATTGGACAATTATGCTCTTAGCTAATACGTATTGTAGTGCTTAACAAGAAGTCTTTGAAATGTCAAACTCTTATCAACTAAAGCAGAAACACCAAGCCAACCCAGAAGAGACAGATTTTTTTTTTTTTTTTTTGCGGGGAGGGTAAAAGTGCTGACATTGTCACCACTTGATGGGACTCTATTGAAGGGGTAGGTGAAAACACTTGGTCGCAGTGACATCCATTTCCAAAATGATTTAACCACGCCGCTCTGCCGTTGCGGGAAAGAAACTTCCCTGGCCCTGATTTACCTCTGATGACAGCCACGCGGCCTCCGAAACAATGTTTCCAAGGCTGCCGGCGAATGACGAGTGGTCACGTCTGTAGAGCCCGTCCCCATTGGTTTGATTTATGGGTGTGGGATCCAATAAAAATGGCAATCAAATCAGCCCAGCCACTTTACAGGTAGAGGGCTGTCTGATTGAGTTGTCGAAGGCATGGCTGAGGCTCAGAATGATTATGCTAGGAAACTGAGAGGGGGGTCCATCTCGGCGCGCCCCAACAAGGACGCCATACATCTCCGCCTCGTGCAGCTTTCCCCACTCCACTGTGCCATGTATCCAAAATAACTGCACACCTACCGCTTGCGCGCCTCCTCTCGCTGAAGGTTATTTGTCGTCTGAAGGACTCCACCTGTCAGCGTGTGATGAATACCGTGTACACAGACGGGGGGAGCGGCGGTCGGGTCCGGGATTAGCCGGAAAACTCACTGATCTGTGAATAACCTAAAAAAGAGGAGCCTGAAGATTAGCAATGATGCTTTTAAGGGATGATCCATCAAACTCAACTACCCCAGTCACTCAAATGAATCATCTCACTTGATTCTTTAACCTAGCCCAAGTACGAGCGAGTGCCGCGCCGCCTGCGGGTCACAGGGATCATTTGGAGGATGTTTATTAAATCACTGCTATCAATTTTTTCTCTCCGCTGATCATCTTTTTTAGCCGGTGCTCCCTCCTGTCCTTGGGGATAAGTCAAGCACACAATGATGTTAAAGGTGGTTGTATTTGCCGTATGGCTTCTCTGTTCAACTTCAAGGAACGCCATATTGAATTACAGCCGATTGCGGTGGCGTACAAATTGATACTTGAAATACGTGCTACAATAATATTATTCATTCATTCATTTTCTACCACTTTTTCCTCACAAGGGTCGCGGGGGGTGCTGTAGCCTATCACAGCTGGACTGGTCGCCAGCCAATCACAGGGCACATACAGACAAACAACCATTCACACTCACATTCATACCTATGGACAATTTGGCGTCGCCAATTAACCTAGCATGTTTTTGGAATGTGGGAGGAGATCGGAGTACCCGGAGAAAACCCACACATGCACGGGAAGCCCATAGGATGAAATTCAGCCCCATCATTTATTTTGCTATAACAAAACATGGCGGAATGAGTATCAGTTGATGGCGATCAAGTTATTAGGAGGACTAAGTAGTCAAAGTGCAAGAATATTTCAGCAATAATTAATTGCATATTCCTTTATCAGCCAGAACTGTGGATAAAAGTAAAAAAAAAAGAATTAATTTTCCCTTCCTCAGCTCCACTGTGCTGGCAGCACTCATGCAGACCTGTGACGCTACAACCACCAAGAAATAAAAGTAAAGAAAAAGAATGTGACACTACATTAGAATGAATTTTCCCTTCCTCAGCGCCACTGTGCTGGCAGCACTCATGCAGCCCTGTGACGCTACAACCACCAAGAAATAAAAGTAAAAAAAAGAATGTGACACTACATTAGAATGAATTTTCCCTTCCTCAGCGCCACTGTGCTGGCAGCACTCATGCAGCCCTGTGACGCTACAACCACCAAGAAATAAAAGTAAAAAAAAGAATGTGACACTACATTAGAATGAATTTTCCCTTCCTCAGCGCCACTGTGCTGGCAGCACTCATTGCCCTGGGACGCTACAACCACCAAGAAATAAAAGTTAAAAAAAAAGAATGTGACACTACATTAGAATGAATTTTCCCTTCCTCAGCTCCACTGTGCTGGCAGCACTCATGCAGCCCTGTGACGCTACAACCACCAAGAAATAAAAGTAAAAAGAAAGAATGTGACACTACATTAGAATGAATTTTCCCTTCCTCAGCTCCACTGTGCTCGCAGCACTCATGCAGCCCTGTGACGCTACAACCACCAAGAAATAAAAGTAAAAAAAAGAATGTGACACTACATTAGAATGAATTTCCCCTTCCTCAGCTCCACTGTGCTGGCAGCACTCATGCAGCCCGTGACGCTACAACCACTAAGAAAAAAAATTATCTTGGGAGTGAGTTAAGTGATTTTTAGTAAATCTGATTACTCTGACTACTCTAAAGTATACTGTATTTTCATTTTATTGTACTCACTTGTGACCAAATCAAAAGTGACCCGCGACCCGTTTTGGTTCCTGACCTTATGTTACAAGGCAATCGGAACAAAGACGACAAACAATAATCATGAGAACCATTTGCCTCCGCTTTCAACTAATGGCATCTTCGGCAGGGGCCTTTTAGAGTGCACAAGGAAGCTCACGCTCAGGAAGTAATGTGAATCGAAGTCCAAAGCAGCTGCTGAAGCACTTACTCGTCCAAATCAACCATCATTGTTACGGCGAGCGAGGTGACGCTGCTTTCAGGGCAGGAAGAGGAGCTGATAGTGCAAAGCGGTGCCTTCAGGTGTCAAACAGAGGCCAGCCTGCCAGAGAACAATTGAACATGGAACTTTGGCGTGGTTCTGTGCTTTGGAAACAAAATCACCTTTTTTGCGATAGACAGTGGAACAAGCATATCCTTGGGAATAAGTGCACAAATGCGAGCAACAAGAGAGTCAGAACAAAGCAGGTTGCTAACAAACAATCATTTGGAAATAACGACCAATTAAACAGACTTTCATGTTGACTTAACACAGACCCCTGTTTGTTGTCTTTACATGAGAAGGATTTATACAGAAATGGCATCACATTAATCTGGTGGTTAACTCAGAAGATTTACTTTAGGGAATTGTTCAATGAGATTACATTGAAAACATTTCATTAAAGGAAAATGGCTACCGTTTAAAGACGGTGTCGTTATTTTATGAGAATAAGGTCATAGTTCAAGAAATACAAAGCTGTTGTGGAAATTCAGACAATTATTTTAAATTCTTTAAGTAAAATTGTGACTTTACATTTCCAACATTACTTTTTTTTCTCATGTTACATCATATTCCTCCAAATGTATGGTGAAATTTTAATGAGGTTAACATATATCTTTGTTATTGGAACATTAAACATGTTTGCTTTACATACTAACTGTGCGTCCTTATACTTGTAATAAGACAACTTGACTTGATATAACTTTTTTTTACAACTCATTTGTCCCCCAAAATATGGCAAAATATAACATTACAAAACATTGACATTTTTTTATTTAGTTTGTTCATTTTGTAAGACCTTTGAGTCCTGTAATATCATGGCCGTATTCTCAAAATGTCTTCTAACAATATGATTTATTCTCGTAAAATTACAACTTTCTCATCTTTCAATGTGGCCCATCCAATCCATAGAAAGTAACATATTTAAGAGCAACTTTTAGTGACCTGATGCCTAAAATAGTGGTTTTTAGACACTACATTTTAGAATTCATGTTTCCCCTCAGTGAACCAAAACTCCCCAGTGCTGACAGCACTCATGCACTGTACCACCATGACTGTAGAAAAGACACACTTCTTCCGACTCACTTATATTGCCAGTAAGGGTGTCACAAGATAAAAGTACACACGATTGGATCTAAAAGACGAGACAAGATTTTAGGGTTAGGGTTAGGGTTAGCTTTATTGTTACGAAAAGTACAATGACAAAATATAAAATATATATGACAATACATATATTGCCATTTACTAATATAATTTCTACTATGTTACATTTGTCTGCACTCCCTTCTGCACTTCCACACACCGAGACAAAGAGACTATATAACTGCGAAAAGGGCTCACCCCGCTCATGCCGTTGTTGACAGTGCTGACCCAATGCACATTTGGAGTATTGTATTGGAGTATTTGTATTTGGAGGTGGGAGACGGAGAAAACAGACATGTGTATGTAAATATATTGAGGCTGGCAGCTATTTAGACAATAATAACTGTGTTGCAGCCGCTTTTACTCATGTTTTAACTGTGTATAAACAAATAAATGTTGTATTTTAACGTATCTTTTACTCTGTTTACTTGTTTTATTCAACTCAATTTTTCTGTAAAGTGTTTTCTGAGTATTTTGAAAAGCGCTATACAATTAATGTATTATTATTATTATTATTTTCAGTAGTAAGTCTATACTGCTATAAAAGCTATACACAATTTTTTTTAAATCAAAGTAATAATCCTTTATAAGATATACTGTAATCAAAATGCTTGCTAATACGTGCATACATGGGTTTTCTCCGGGTATTCCGGTTTCCTCCAACATTCCAAAAACATGCTAGGTTAATCCCCCAAAGTCAGCTGGGATAGGCTCCAGCATACCCCCGCAATCCTAGTGAGGATAAGGTACATAAAAGATGGATGTTAATATGTCTTTTTTCCCCTTTCATACAACGACGACCCCTTCGGATGAACTATCCCTGCTCAAGGCTCAAATTCATGCTAAGCAAACACAAGCCAATCTGAGCACAAAGCCTTTGAAATATGTTGTGTTTACATTCAAGGCTGTAGTGTAAACCGACTATTCTAAACGGATATGGAATCATATAATCCCAGGTTAAACTCCAGCGACCTCTCCTCAGCTGCCAGACGAGGAAAAGTTCAAGGATTTGCACAAGTCCTACTAACGTGGCATGAAACAGGAAATACTCATTCATTGATTTTGTGTGTGTGTGTGTGTGTGTGTGTGTGTGTCCGCAAAGATCAATTTTATTTTTCCTTTGTTTTGAGACTTACAATGCAGCAGGCAGGATGTGTTTGCTACAAGAGCGGGCCAAATGAAGCTATAAATCAAGCGTTGGAGCACAAACACACAATGTCATCCCCCCATAGAGCACGTATAGTGTTACAGAGCTGCACATCAAAACCCTGCTTCAATCTGCTTTCATATTGAAACAACAGTGTGACGTTATCCTACAAACCCAATGATCAAAACGTCGCTATGTAATGAACTTTGTTTTATGTTGGATTTGTAGGAAGTTGGCCATATTTGATGTTGTACTGCATTGTTCTTTGTAGGGGTGTTTTAGAATAGTCAACAATTGGATTCGATTGTACCATTCGGACTACATGGGGGGTATGCACGGTTGTGCATACATTTATATGTACAACATCTTTCTTTTTGTTATAATTACCCCATTTTGATACAAATTTAGTATTATTTGTGTTATTAAAGAACTGAACTCAATTCAATACCAGAGATGTAGTTCTACGTTCTAGTTCCACTGGAAACTGAAACCAGCAAAATGCAAGAGGGGGCCTGCCCCACTATTTGATGAGCACTGATATAGTTGGTACAGTCAATATATTTAAGCTGTCACAAAAGCAAAAAATGTTTGTGTCAACATGAAAGTTATGCCTCCCATTTCTTTTCAGCGGGGAATTATTCCACTATCCATCCATCCATCCATCAATTTTCCTCCGCTTATCCGGGTCCAGGTCACGGGGGCAGCAGTCTTAGTAGGGAAACCCAGACTTCCCGGTCCCCGGCCACCTCCTCCAGCTCCACCGGGAGGACACTAAGGCGTTCCCAGGCCAGCTGTGAGACATAATCCCTCCAGCGTGTCCTAGGTCTGCCCCGGGGCCTCCTCCGTGAATCACCACCTTATCGTGGTGGAGGGGTTTGAGTGCCTGAGTGATCCGAGGAGCTATGTTGTCTGGGGCTATATGCCCCTGGTAGGGTCTCCCAAGGCAAACAGGTCCGAGGTGACGGGACAGACCAAGAGTGATTCAGAAGACCCAAAGGAGGAACCGTACCTCGCCCGGATGTGGGATACCGGGGCCTCACCCTGGAGCCAGGCCTGGGGGAGGGGCTCGCAGGCGAGCGCCTTCACCCGTGGAGCCCGGCCAGGCCCAGCCCGAAGAAGCCACACGGGATCTCCCCCTCGTAGACCCACCACCTACCCCCGTAGAATAAGGGTCCGGTGCATTGTGTGTTGGGTGGCGGTCAAGGGCGGAATTATTCAACTATTAATCAACTATGTACAAAATCAAATCAGGAACCTTGGGGCCATTTTCAATTGCATCTTTAAGTTTGGCAAATTAATCTGCTTTATCTTCCTTCTCCAAATGAAATGGTATCTTCCTTGAGCTGACATGGAAAAAGCAATGAATGCAATTGTTACATCATATTTGTCATTCAGTGTGCATAGGGTTGGACCGGGGCCCTCTTCGGGGCCTACAGTGTACAGAATTCTGCAACAAGCGATGCAACCTCCCTTCCCATGGCTCTCAGTTACTTTTGAGTCCTATTTCAAATTGTACTGATATGTTTGCACCTTAACTCAACTGCTGCAGCTTCATATTCTGACCAGAGCCCTGAGGTCTGCAGACCAGCTCCTGTTGGCTATTGGAGCCTTTTCAGGGGACACTCACAGACTGTGGAACAGTGGTCTTCCTCACTCTGTTGGAGCCTCCCAGTCCTCCCAGTTTTACAACCGGGGGTGCTCTATAAATAAGTCCCTCTTATACAAATTGTGCACACTTCAGTCGTCCATTAGTTTGTTTCCATGGATACTCATGGGTATAAAGCGAAATGTATCGAACCTGCACCATCTTGGCCTTTAAGTTTACTTTTGAAAGTGACGTCTCAAGCAGATTTCCACCGCCGGCCTATTTAAGATTCATAGTAAAGAACACACAACCACAATCGATATCTCCTTGAGATTTGTGTCGTGGTATGTGTCCTCTTCACACACCTGATTCAAAAACATCAGCGTCAAAGAATTCCTAATGTTATCACCGACCTGAAATGAAAATTAATGACACTGACAGGTGCAATTAACAATGAAAAATGTAGATTCTTGGAATAGCTTAAGCAGTCATGTTGTTTTGTTTTTTTTAAAGCCCAGATTCAAGGTGCTCTTCTAAATAAAACACCTTATTTGCTAAAGGAAACAACAAAAAATAAAGTGATTGCGACCAGAAAATCCACAGCTCATTTGGGAATATCCTGCCATGCATAATTAAGCAAATTTGTTTGGAATAAAGCACGACTTCTTTTTGGTGGCATTTTAATGAATGCAAATCAGACATCTTACATCCCTAAGATTAATTTCAGCCAATTAAAAAACAAAGCTTGTCGGAGAGTGGAAGTGTTCAAAGTGGCTTGCTCTCTCGTTTTCTCCATCTGGATCTCTATGACTCGCCCACTTGCAATGGGAATCCGGATGTTCCGGACAAATAGTACAAATTGTTGTACAGTAGACAAGACAGGATAACCTTTTTGGCTCACAATACGCATCTAAAGCAACAATCCTGGCAATTTGGTTGGTTGCGTTTACACTAAGAACAATAACCATACCTGGCAACCCTCCCGTTTTCCCTTGGAGACTCCTGTATTTTTCCCTTTCTTCCTGTCACTATCCTGTTTGAGATAATTACACTTCATTCTCCATTGCCTTTATTCATTCATTCATTTTCTACCGCTTTTCCTCACGAGGGTCGCGGGGGGTGCTGGAGCCTATCCCAGCTATCTTCGGGCGTGAGGCGGGGTACACCCTGCACTGGTCGCCAGCCAATCACAGGGCACATATAGACAAACAACCATTCACACTCACCCATTGCCCATTTATTTTCAGGATTTTCAGGAAAAATTCCCTGATTTCCAAATGCAAATGTTGACAGGTATGACAATAACATCACCGCAAATTTGCCGTAACCGATAAATGTGACTACGAAAAAGCAGCTACATCACATCAAATATTGAATTCATTAAAAACTGCGCAATTTTTCAAGCAACACGAAAAACCTTAGTTAGAAACTTAAAAACAAATCTACAAATATATCAATATACTATACAAAAACACTGGTGTAATAATTTTGGTCATCTGAAATTCATATTAAAAACAAATTAACAGAGTGGTAGTAAGTTTTCCCTGATGCCAAACTCCCTAGTTAAAGATTAGATTAACAAATTTTCCCCGTTCTGCCCATTTTTTGAGAAAATATTTCTTGACACACTGTAAAAGACATCTCTTCATTTTGTACAGTGATGTAGATTGATATCACTGTAAGGCATTGTTGGCATTTTCCTGTTTTATCCTATTTCGAAACAATTCAAACATTCATTTATATGTTCGTGTCACTGCAAGAACCGTAGAGTTTTAGTTTTATTTAAAGGCGACCTATTAGGCTCATTTTTGGACCCTTTGCATTGAGTTGTGGTCTCCTATAGAGCAGCTACACGCAATAACCCAAACAGAAAACTTTTTAGATTTTTTCAGAATCTTCACCTATTTTTATTTTTATATTTCCTTTAATTTGTGCTTCCTGCCAAAACAGTCTGTTTTAATTTATTCCACCCACGGCCCGCCTCTAGGCATGCCCACTCAGACTGCTTCCTAACTATGAACCATGTAAGGACGTCTGCCCCTCTGTGACATCACAAAGGGTCAGTTTTACCACGCCTTTTGAAACAAAGCTTTTTGAGCCATCCCAAACTTCTTGTAGTGCTCACTTTCAAATGTGCAAACCTCATTATCTGAAGGTTTGGCATCGTTTAACATGCAAATACAACATTTAACTACATTTATAGATCAGAGTGGAAAAGCATAGTAGGTCCCCTTTAAGAAACAGTGGTTGATGACTCTAAAACCAGAAACGAGTGCTTGGCTACTGTTATTTTCGGCCAAATAATAAGGTTGGGGACTAGTGTTGGGCGATAAACCTTAACCAATATAATGAAATACAATAATGGAAAGCACAGACCAAAAACCAGTGTGTACTTTCTGTCTCGTGTGTAATAGTCATTTTCTGCAAAGCGACAGTGGGGTGACTTCTGTCACCATGTCAACTGAGAACTTAATATTCATGCAACACAAAAATAAACCCAAGTAATATAACACATATGCAACTATTTACTGCCCCCTGATGCAATTAATGCTTTCTGATTAAATTACACTACCTGTCACTTGTTTGTGATGGTGTTTCCTCTGTGACGCAAGGGCAAAGTTTGCACAGGTAAATATGTCATTTTGCTCCATTTTTGACAGGAGAAAATACAGCAATTATTCTGCATTAGCGTACCCACTATAATGTTGGCATAGGGGCCTAAATCAACCTTTATCAATGTTGCGAAGCATTTCATCCATCTGACTTAAGACTCAGGAGATCTCATTGTGCTATTTTCCATGTGAAGGCACCGTTGCACAGCAGGGCCGGTGACAAATAACGTGGCGGGCGCCAATAACAAATGTCAGTGTCAGCCAGTGTCTGCAGCTCAGGTTGGAGTCCCCTAATGACAACCTTGCGCTGACTGCCTTCCATCTCCAATGCTCGCCCTCCTGCCAGTCAATGTGGCGGCACTCAGTGCATCTTGATTATTCAGAGAGGCGCAAGTAAACGCTAATGATCGAGGGGCCAAAGCTCGCACCTTCGGGCTAATGCTAATCTGCCTCCATAGTGCCCCGGAGAAACGGCGTGTACATTGATTTGATCTCTCACATCAAAAGACAAACAGTGGTGCAAGTCAGCACTTCCTCGGTCAATGTCACTCCTTCAAGTGATTCCCCACCCCTTAACACACACAGATGCACAGTTGCATCTTAATGCACACACCTCGTCCGTTTATCTGTTTTAAAGCGAGCTAGCGCCTCTGGCTACATTCAATGTTCCAAACAATCTTATTACTTAATTGATTTAAAAATCATGTTGTGCAAACCCATCGTATTCCAACCCAGTTCTGTAGAGTTCCTTCTGATGGATCTAGATGGTGACCGCCCCGACTCTAGAAAATACTTGACCATATTTATAGTATTTACCTTGAGAATATATCCGGTCATAAAAATGTGAAATATGAGGGTCGGACTCACTTTTAGTAGATACTGTAGTTGCCTTGACAGTTGAACTGCAAAAATATCTCTAATTCAAAAAGGGCCAGTCTTTTTAAAGGTGATCCACAGTGGGCATGAAAACAAACAAAAAAAAAAGACAATAAAACGGGCAAAGTGGTTTCACCTGCACGCCCCCTTTGCCGGCTCTTAAGAGGTTTGATGGAATATTGCATTCAGTCCTTTTGTCCCTACCTGTTACCTCGCTTCTGTTTAATGTTGTCTTTTAAACACAGTCTCCTGCAGAGAATAAAGTTGACAGTGCTCGGAACTCTGCGTTAAAAAGCAGGGAAAAAAAAATGTTCAAAGCGCCACGAGGAGCCCTTTATGTGTTCCCTTAATCATTCAAAAGCCCATGGTGGTATGCCACTTGCATAGCTCCTCCATATGACGAGGAGAATTAATGTTTGGCCCTCTCTGATGCATTCTTTTTGAGGGAATAAAAGCCATGAGAAGCAGGAGGGAGGGTGGGATGGTATTATCTATTCAAGGAGCGCCGGGAATACGCCGACTGCTCTGTTGTAGCTGCTGCGTCTCATTTTGTCTATCGCAGATCACAGAGCTTCAGACCGCCATCTTCCAGAGAGTCGGAAACGGTGCTGTTTTATTAGAACCCTGTGGGAGAGTTTTGTAGAGGCGGGCGTGCCGTTGAGCTCGTTTGAATTCGAGCTTGTGTTGAATAGATATGATAATATTGGATGTACTTTGGAAATCATTGCTGCAAAAAGGAGCCGTGCTAGAGAGACCATATCAGACACATCCACTATGTGTTTGCTTAAATGTTTCTTTTTTTTCTGTCCGCCAATGTACTGTATTAACGCCTTAGGCTTTTTCTTATTTGATTCAGCAAGGCCTCACTGCCGCCGCGTAAGCCTCGTTCTTGCTTTATGCACCAAGGACCACTCATTGAAGCTCGTTCGAGCACAGTGGAGCACCTTTTAAAAGCATTATGATGATGAAAGTGTTGCTTTACGTACATTTGTAAACTCAATTTGCAACTCAAGCGTCAACATCACAAGGAAAAGCATGTATCTCCACATTTAGAAACAGTTATACGTATATTTCCAGGCCAATAGAATATCAACATTAAATCTGACCATAAATGCCAATATGCCAATTCCATCAGTATCTAATCTATTAATTCCTTCAATCATTTTCTGCCGCTTATCCTCACGAGGGTCGCGGGTATGCTGGAGCCTATCCCAGCTGTCTTCGAGTTAGAGGCGGGGTACACCCTAGACTGGTCGCCAGCCAATCACAGGGCACATATAGGCAAACAACCATTCACACTCACATAGATACCTATGGACAATTTGGAGTCACCAATTAACCTGGATCTCTATGTACCCGGAAAAAAAGAACATGCGAACTCCACACAGAGATGCCAGAGGGTGGAATCGAACTCGGGTCTGCTAGCTGTGTGGCCAGCGTGATAACCAGTTGTCCACCGTGCAGCCGTATCTAATTCATGTATTATTTAAGTTATTGGTTAGTCTCATTTCATGTATTATGTATTTATTATTATATATATTATATACATATATATATAATATTCATTCATTCATTCATTTTCTACCGCTTTTTCCTCACGAGGGTCGCGGGGGTGCTGGAGTCTATCCCAGCTGTCTTCGAGCGAGAGGTGGGGTACACCATGGACTGGTCGCCAGCCAATCACAGGGCACATATAGACAAACAACCATTCACACTCACATTCATACCTATGGACAATTTGGAGTCGCCAATTAACCTAGCATGTTTTTGGAATGTGGGAGGAAACTGGAGTACCCGGAAAAAAGAACATGCAAACTCCACACAGAGATGCCAAAGGGGGGAATCGAACTCGGGTCTCCTAGTTGTGTGGCCAGCATGATAACCAGTTGTCCAGTTGTATTTTTACCAGTCCAGGGTGTACCCCACGTCTTCCCCAAAGACAGCTGGGATAGACTCCAGCCTATTCGCGACCCTAGTGAGGATAAGTGACATAGAGGATGGATGGATGTTATTTTTAAATAAATATATGTACTTTTAAAAAGGTGACATTTCAACACATGAAGTGAAAAAACTATTAATAATTGCTGGAACAATTGTCACGCCCTGTGTGGGTTCCCAGGTGACAGTTTGTCTATGTTCCCTGTCTGGGCTTTGGTTTCCTTTTTGGACACTCTTATTTTGTATTGGACTTCCTGTTTTTGCCCTGTCTTCCTTCGTTGCCCCAATCATCCACACCTGTGCCTAATTTGTGTTGGTATTTAGTTCAGGTGTGTGCCTTTCCCCGTGTGGGATCATTGTTGTTTGTTCATCAGCTACCTGAGTTGCTTTTTTCCTGCTGCTGCAATTATTGCACGCAATAAACATTATTTACCTGCTATTGGATCTGCTCTCTGCATCCTGGGGTCGAACCTTAAAGCTCTCAAGCCGAACTGTGACAACAATGATAGGTAGGATTCTCTTCTGACATTTTGAATTGTGCAACTGTAATCATTTGATGTCCCCTAATGTAACTTATCATGCATGTTTTCAAAAGAAATCAAATACAAATGCAAATAATCAATGACCTTATAGTATTGTGGTTAACCTTTTTTTGGAAAAATAAAAATGTATGTACCAATATATTTGGATTTAAGGGATTCAAAAAAAAACAAAACATTCAGGGTATGGACATGTGTTTATCAGAGTCAATTTTGTCCATCTATAACCTTTCAAACTGTTTAAGAAGTCAACCATTGGTAATATGACGTGATAACAAATGTCTTAATTGTACTGACTACAAAGGTGAGTTGCCTCCTATTCTTCTTTGCCACACACAATGGCTGAATGGATTACACATATTTAATATATCATATACTGCATTATTGCCTATGACATATTTATTTATAACATAATAAGTGTAGTGTTAGATTGTAAATTACATTGCTATGCGATATACTCAACTGTGAGTACTGGATGGTATGTTTTAGTTGCCATCAAACTATTTGGAGCATTTGGAAGTGTGTCTGATTGGAAGTAGATGTAGCAAAGAGATGAGGTGGGGGAACCCTGGGGGACACGCAGGAGGACAATGGCGTCTCATGGGAGAATTTTATGCTGCTGAAGTTAATTTGAATGCATAAAGGAGGTATGAAAGAAATGTGGGCTACAACATCGCCTGTGTTCTGCTGTTCCCTTGTGGGGGGTGCGTGGGGGGGCAGATTAGACCATGTTTTTATTTTTTTCCAACTACATGGCCCTATTTTCGATAACGATGTACATTATATACAGGGTGGGTCAAAAGTTGGTTTAAAAAAACTATAATACAAATTCATTCATTCATTTTGTACCACTTATCCTCACAAGGGTTGCGGGGGTGCTGGAGCCTATCCCAGCTGTCTTCGGGCGAGAGGCGGAGTACACCCTGGACAGGTTGCCAGCCAATCACAGGGCACATATAGACAAACAACCATTCACACGCACATTCATACCTATGGACAATTTGGAGTCACCTAGCATGTTTTTGGAATGTGGGAGGAAATCAGAGTACATGCAAACTGTTTGCCCAAGGGTGGAATCGAACCACTCGACCTTAATACAAATTATAATATGAATAAAACAACTACTATCCAATAATAAAAAGTGACATTTTATTTTTGACTAAAAACTGTGCATGCTTCTCATTGGACAGCAATAACCTTTATTAGCTTAACAAAGATCAAAGCATCATCTTAGGAATACAGCTACAAACAACACACACATATATAGTATTTATATACAATAAAGTGAAACTGTATCCAACACCAGAAAAACTGCAACATATTCATATCAGCATATTTTCTTGTACAGGCAGGCAGGCAACGCCCCACACTTCCCCCCCCCCCCTTAGTACTTTTCCTGTTTGGTCTGCCCTCTTTTTACTTGGTTTCTTATCTCGGCATCATTCATTCCTCCTTCATGATCCTGAACTGTCTGCATGCCTCTGCACCGCCTCCACCCCAAAGCTAACAGAACCACATGTAACATTTTCTAGCACACATACATAGAATACTCTTAAAACATAATACAATATTAACACATTTGCATTGGTGGTGCGCTCTATGGATTGTGGTCAAAATGTTTGACAGGACATGATGCGAGACTTACATGAAAGTTCGGATGATTGGTCAATGACGTATGGACTAAGGGTGTGAAAAATAATCGATATTAAACGATACATCGATGCGCATGCGCGCGATATATGGAATTGACCGGTGAAATCTAGATTCATCGCGATGCGTTTGTGGATATCGGTAAAATCCGATTCAAGCACAGTTTTATTAATATTCAACTTCACCCCATATGCTGTTCCCCGGGCACAATGAACGCACCATCATTATTTCGCGTTTTGTATTGAATACTTTGTTGTTGCTGTACTGTATTTTTTTACAGCAGTAATTATTGTTTTACTCCACCACTATTGTAATTGCATAGCCAATGTCAAATTGTGCAGAAAGTTGTTTTTGAAAAATTGTTGCTATTTTAAGATGGCAAAAAGAATGATCAAGAAGTGGTGCATAGTAAAAAAGACAAACAGCACTTAAGTTGAATTGTGCCTAGAAGGAATAAAGTCAAATCCTTTTTGTAGGACCATACTGAATTCCATTTTTACCCTTTGCATATTTGCATCATGTTGAATTGCATCATATCGCAAGAAATTGCACCACATGGGATTGCATTGATTTGAACTAAATGATTACCGCATCGTATCGCAAAGAGGGTGAAGAGAGTGAATTGTATCGCATCGTATCGCCAGAAAATTCCATGTATTGTTAAAGTATCGTATCGCTGGCAATGCATCAAGATGTGTATCAAATCGTCCTCAGTGCTGAGATTCACACCCCAAGTATGGACATATTGTAGCAAAATGCAAATATGCTAAAAAATGCTTGTCAGTCCCCTAAAAGTGTGTGATGTGTGAGAAATTTCAAGTCAATCCGACTTGGGTCAAACTTTAAGTTAATTAAATAAGCAGCCTTTAGGTATATTTGTGAGCAAAAATAATATGACAAGTGACAGTGCAAGTGCGTGTTTTGACATGTTTTTTAATGTGTGCAGCAGTTCATAAGTAGAACAAACAAATGCATAGTCATGTATTATATGTAACAATACAAATACATAATTGATATACTGAGTTTTGATGGTCACTGTCAGAGAAATGTTTGACAATATAACGAGACCATTTTTATTTCCATATTTTGTTTGCTTTAGTTTGACACCAAGAGTGTAAAATCTGAAGAAACAGAAGGATAATAAAACATGTTAAAAAAACATCCAGTCCTTTCTTGCAATACACTACGCGACTCTACCAGTGTTTCTCCTGTAGAGGTCGCTGTTGCGTGGCGTCCCTTCCTCTGACATTGAGAGAGACCAAGAGAGGGATTACAGAGTTAATTTTGTTTGCAAAGCTCATAATGTCTAGAACAAACAACATTTCTCTTTTTTTTTAAATGGGAAAAGTTTTGCAGGCTGGTTTAATCTGCACAGTGATGATGATGACGGGTAATTATATTAATCACACTGCACTGGATGTGGACCAAATCTTATGTACATACACTATGTCTGAAGGCTGGATTATTATTATTTTCTCTATGATGTTAATCACCAAATCCCATATTTATGTATCTGGGAAGATGACTGTAGTGTGCAATGATGAGTGAGGCTTTATTACCAACAACACAAACAAGGCAGTCTGAATGAGTTCATCCTCAGCATTTGTATGTGCCATTTAGCTTCCAAAGACGTGTTTATTAATCCGCATGAATCAAGCGCTCGGCATTAATCACAGAGTACAAGGGGCCCAGATGGTACAGTTGTCGCCAGAGCTTGAATTAATACAAAAGGTTGCAAGGAGATCTTTCTCTCAAGGACCTTTGAAGAATGACATGACTAATTATTGTTGCTGGATGCAACACTTTATTAAAGTCAACTGCGACGAGAGTTATCACGGCGAGCGACTGCCAAGCTTTATTACGACTCGAGTGAACTCGTAGCCCTCGCTCGTAACGCCAAAATTCATATTGCAAACCATCACTGCAATGATGGATACATGCGCTATAAACGTGATTAGTCTGCTAGATTAAAAATCAATCTGCAACCCTTTTTATTTTTTTTATTCTTCCCATTTGCGACCTTAAAGTGAATGAAACATGTAGCACAGTGAGCCAGTTTCAGAAGCAAGGTACAGTATATACGGGAAGAACTAATGAAGTGTCTAATATTATTTAGGCTAAATTTATTCATTTTTAATTAATTTCAAACATGAATTCACACATTTAGGTCTGTATTTCTTCATTTTTTTAAATTTTAAAAAAATGGTAACCTGTTAAACAAAGACCGTGTACAAACTAGAAGAGGTAGGATTAAATAAACTCCGCTTCTTCCAACTCTTTTCGGACATCTTGAACTGTGCAACTGTAACCATGTGATATTCCTTGATTGTCACGCAAGTCAGAAACAAATAAAACCATGACCATGAACATTACCAGGCTTTGAGAATCTCCTGTTATTACTGAGGGAACAACAAAAGAAGAACGTTGAGACAAAAGGGATGATTCAGGTACTCTGTCTGCTGGAGTGCAGGTGACAGATGCCCTGCAGCCACTAATAGTAATTATGACCAGAGGAGGAAAAGGAGTCAATTAGATGACGTGCATAATAAAGACTGAAAAGTTGACCAGAGAGGAAGTTAGTCAAGGGATGGTGGGTGTGTCCAGGAAAAAAAAGGCATTCTTCAAGACGACAGTGGATACTTCATCTTACGTTCTAACCCATAATAATATACTATAATACAAGGTCTGGCACTGAATGCATAATATAGAAAATGAATTATCCTAGGTTTATTTCTGTCCTATTTAACATATTATAATGCATCTATATTATAACCGGTTATTTGGAATATAATATATATTGAAATGCAATGTAATTATAAGAAATATATAATACTTTGTAGTCATGAGTGCAAGATGTTTAGCATCATACAAGATTTTCTCACAATTTGTAATTTTTCTCGTGAAATTACAGCATTTTCTAACATAATACACATGTGATAATGACATTTTAATGGTGTAATATGATGACATTTAAGTGTGTTATTTTCAAAATACTTGACTGCATTTTTACTATGACATTTACTATGACTGTTTATGAAAACAAAACCAAAATGCTTGACTGTTTTCACATTTGCAAGAGAACATACAGTATGTCACTCATGAAAGACTTCTTTAGAGGGGAACTGCACTTTTTGGGTAATTTTGCTCATCATTCACAATCCTTACGTGAAACATGAACACATATTTCTTTCCCTTTTCTGTTCATTCTAGCGCGTGATAAAACAAGTTGATATGACCTAGTTAGCGAGCTAGCTAGCAAAAAGCCTTTGAGACACCTTTAAAGTCAAACTGCACTTTTTTGGGTAATTTTGCTCATCATTCACAATCCTTATGTGAAAATTTAACACATATTTTTTTCCCTTTTCTGTTCATTCTAGCGTGATAAAACAAGTTAATATGACCTAGTTAGCGAGCTAGCTAGCAAAAAGCCTTTGAGACACCTTTAAAGTCAAACTGCACTTTTTTGGGTAATTTTGCTCATCATTCACAATCCTTATGTGAAACTTGAATACATATTTCTTTCCCTTTTCTGTGCATTATAGCGCGATAAAACGTTTAATATGAGCTAGCTAGCAAAGGCTGTCATGGGAAATACCTATCTTGATGCTAAAGCCCTCACAAAAAAACGCCAAAAGTGTTCCATTTACATAACTGAGTTGTATATTAACCAAGCTTCAGCTGTATTATTATTTTAGCACCTAACATGAATAACTATTCACTTATGAAAGAGTGGATACCTAGCTCTCAATTTCGCTACAAAGACTCAACAAGATGCTCGTCAGCATTTTTACCTGAGGACTGGAACACACGTCTTGTGCTGGAAGACACAGCCATCTCAAAGACAGCGGACATCGTAAGTCTTGTCGCTGCTGTTATTGTTGCTGGAACTAGCATAAGTATGTGTATTAATGCACGGGATAGATCCAAGTGAGAGAGCAGTCAGTGGAACCCAGTGTCTTCCACGACTGAGAAAAGCTGGTCATCTAGTCCGATGAAAGCTTAGCCATCGAAACTTGAAAACATTTGTTTGTTCTCAAATGTCATATTAAATTAAAGCTATTTCATGTACAACCCCTGCAAAATATTTTGTGGCATGTGTTGGAGGATGCAAACTTTCCATGTAAGTTCCATACTGTAGACATGTTTGTTTGGGTTTACCACCACTCGGCAATCAAGTCGATGCTCCAATAACATACACATGCACAGCCAAACTGCCTGCCATCCCTTCATCGGTGTGTAACCCGCCTCTTTCACCCACTCACCTCACTCTGGGCTCAAACACAAGACCTTCGGAATGGGAGTTGAGTGTGCTAACCATCGAGCTAAAAGGTCAACCCAACACTCAGCACGGCTCATCAGGTCCAGGGAGTGAGGTTTACGAACATTACACTTGCACAGCCACACTGACTGGTTACATCTTCACTTTATTCTTACCCATAAAGCATTTGTGTAGTCATGTGACCAGTTACAGCATTTTCATGAAGACTCTCAGAGACCCAGATAACTATTTCAAAGGTCAGTATCTCCATACATCCATCCTCACGAGGGTTGCGGGCATGCTGGAGCCTATCCCGACAGTCTTTGGGCAAGAGTACACCCTGGACTGGTCGCCAGCCAATCACAGGGCACATATAGACAAACAACCATTCACACTCACATTCATACCTATGGACAATTTGGAGTCACCAATTAACCTAGCATGTTTTTGGAATGTGGGAGGAAACCGGAGTAATAATACAAATTATAATATAAATATTTATATTTAGAGTTACCAATTAACCTAGCATGTTTTTGGAATGTCTCTTAGAAAATGCTGGTATTTGGACATTTTCACTCACGGGTGTGTGATGTCCTAAATTCATGTGTCCTTTTGGATAACACTGGATAACAAAAATGGGGGCTCTATTATTAAAAGATGAATTTTCCATGTGAAATCTATCATTAATGTGATGAAGACTGGGTTATATTTTAGCTGGCAATACCAAGTTTTGACAGGAGAATAGCATTTTTTTTAGTCCCTCCTGGATCCTAGTAACATTACATATTTATTTGTGTGCAATGTGACTTAAATTTGTATTTTTTTTCGTAGAATGTGTATTTTTTTTTTCTCATTACATTTTTTTATACTGAACTGTATACTCACTAAATGTTTTTTTTTGTATTTTTACTTTTAGTGGAGTCTCCGTACTCCTGCCATACAGTTGAAATGCGATATGAAATGTTATTTCCAAAAGCCACCACTGTAAAAAGCTGTTTACTGTATCCTCATAATCTCATCTGTGCTCATGAATAATTCAAGCTATCTTTTATCAGCATCTTTCAATAAAGAGGAGGACAGGAAACAGTCGTCAAGCACGGAGGATTGTGTCAAACGACGGCACTGTTACTACTTTAGCGCAATTAAATTACACCTGATCATGCAGGAAAAAAAAAGACAATAAGAGGTTTGAGCTTATTAAATGACTACATATCCCGTCTCTGCGGTCGCTGACAATACATCACTGAATTGAATTCTCCCGTAGACGTCTAATGTATTCCGTCATCTTCTGATTCTAAAGGACATTGCATCTCATTGCTTGTCACTTGTCTGCTAAAATTCCTAAAGGTACAATTAGCATTTTGTTTGACAAAATGTTGAAAGGTTCATAGATTGATATTTGCAGACAAAAAAAAATGTAGCAAGGCTGTTTTTTCCTCTCTTCTTTCCTTCTCCAAATGCAAATTCTGACATTTATTAACTTTTATTGCACATACTGTGTTTATGGATTGTAAAAGCGGTCATAGATTTAATGTGAATGAGGCAAAATGACAATGTTTAAACAGAATCCGTGTGGCAAAGCAGCCAGTATGTAATTTAGTGTTGTGTGGCCATGAAAATGTTTTACGGCTCGTGATTTACGTCCTTGTGTGTGCACGGCGCCATCTAATGAGCACGAACAACATTTGCCACGCTGTTCTCTCTCATGCAGAAAACTACATTTACATCACCTTTTCTTGACTTTTTTTCCAACCCCCTTTGTGAAATAATAGCTGCAGTTTTTCCCATCTTCAAAGTTCTTTTGTTCCCGTGTCTATTAACAAGTCTTATTGTACAGGAACACTTGTTAAGTTTAATAAAACAAGAAACACATTACAGTGGCTCAATGAGGTTGTCCATATACGCTTTAGTAGGGCCAATGTTTCATAGGAGCTTTTTTGGCTCAATTTGAGCCAAAGATTGATCTTTTTCTTTCTCTTTGGGCTTTTCCCTTCAGGGGTCACCACAGCAACTCCCCTCTTGTCCTCCTTCACTACATCCATAAACCTCCTCTTTTGGTCTTCCTCTATGCCTCCTACCTGGCATGTCCGAACCATCTCACTCTGGCCTCTCTGACTTTATCTCCAAGGCCTCTAACATGTAATGTCACTCTGATGTACTCCTTCCTGATCGTATCCATCCTGGTCACTCCCAAAGACGGATAGCAACTTTTAATATTACTCTTTTCTCAGAAAATGTTTTGTGATTTTTTTTTTTTACATTTTCATAACACTTAATTCTTGTACCGTTATTGTCACAATAATAAGACACTATTTTACACCATTGGAGTTCCATGATTTTATTTTTGGGTGGCCGTAGGATCTCATGCAGATGATTTAGTCCTGATGGCCTCATAATCTTGTGGGCATACTGGTGTGATTCACAGCTGAATGTGAAGCTTCTGAGATGAGACTCAGCACCTCCAAATCCAAGGCTATAGTTCTCAGTCAGAAAAGTATGGATTGTTCAGATATCGCCGGGTCTGCAGGGATGCAGTTGGTCATGAGGTGTGGGCATTTACTCAAAGAGCGTTTTTCTCGCTGTAGTGTAGCTGGAGTTTGTCGTTGTTGTCGTCATCCGAGAGTAATTCAGAGGCGAAACGCTGCTCCTTTACTTCGAGAGGAGACACTTTTCAGAAGAAAATGGATGGATGGAAAAACCTAACTTTTAATTATTTATTGTGAAAATACAATTATATTCTTGTAGTGTTACAATTTACATTCAACTCAACATTCTCTCAATTTTTCTACAATATTTGCAAAACAATTGTGTAAGATTGAGTCTTAAAACTGACAACATTTTTTTAGTCAACATAACTCATACTTATGTTTGTTCTGGTACTGTTACATGATATATTTTTGCCTTTTCTACAATGGTCTCTTAACAATACAGTCTTATATAATATAACCTTAAACCATCAAATTATAGAAGTATTTTTCACTGGACAGAAAGTACAGCTGTTATTGTGTTTAACATTAATTTTTTTTTTTTTGTCTTTTTGAAACAACTGTTGGTTTTGCAACTTTTTTCTGGTAATTACCAATTGCCATTATACTTTTATTGTAATAATATGACTTGGAATGTTTCATTTTGAATTGGCTGAGAACCAGTCCAGGGTGTACCCCGCTTCTCGCCCAAAGACAGCTAGGATAGGCTCCAGCATACCCACCACCCTAGTGAGGATAAGCGATATTGAAAATGGATGGATGTTAATTAAATGAAAATTAATTGTGATTTATAGGTTTTATTTCTTGTGAAAAACCTTTACGCTTGTAGTGTTACAACATTGTTTTTTTTAATGCCAGTTTTTTTACTTATCTCATGGCATTGCATGCTTTTTTTTCAAAATACAAACATTTTGTTTATTTTATTATATTTATTTATATATTTTATATATATTTATTTCATTTATTTATTTATACAAAAAACTTATTCTCATGTATAACCTTATTCTCATCTGTGTTGCTGAAATTACATTTACTTTACATGTTGTCTTTATCTTTAACCCCGGTGAAATAATGTCAGCACTTTCCCACCTTCAAAGACCTTTTGTGACCACGTCTGTTAACAATTCTAATTGTACAGGAACACTTGTTATGTTAAGCCGGTAAAAAAAAACACAGGAAACGCATGATTTCCTTTTAATGCAGATTAAAGGTGCAGGCTACAAACACATTAATGGGGTTTTAAATAAAAATGTGGCATGGTGGTCTACACATTTGTTTTACCCCCCACATCACTCGCTAATAAAAAATACATCTTTCCACCCGCCTGTCTGTTAATTAAAATGTTTTATTTTTTTGGTTCTTTTTTTAATGCCATAGAGTTGTCATCAATCTGATTAAAGTAAAGCCATACGGAACAGACTGCTTGCTTTTTTGGGCCGGTCCCATTAATTGAATAAGCTTTTCGACTGGGAATGTAGTTTCTAGTCACAACAAAGTTCGCCCACACTAGCTATCTTAATTACGCATCATATTCCCAAACACGCTTCAATTTCCTTTACAGGACAGTTTCTGTTAACTGCTACTTTATTTTTTTAAGACCTATAACATCAATGATGAAAGCAATTAAAGTTTCCCTTTGTTTCCCCACCCAGCGTCCTGTTTGCCCAGCGTTTATTAAACATTTGCTAAACGGAATTGAATCTGTCATCGATGAAGTTTTCAGAGACAATTACCTTTTTAGCACGGCAAACAGCGGACGTTTAGCCATTAGATCCCAAGCTCAAATCCTTCAGCACAGAAAGAGCTTTAAATATAATTTCACCATCGGAATTTCTCAATTAGCATTTTCTCCATTTAGATAAAACGCCTTGAGAGAGTGAGAGAGAGAGAGAGAGAGCTGCCTGCTCTAATCTGTTTAATGTCCGTGTAAACTATAATCTCCTGATTCTAAAAAAGAAAATCCCTTAAGGACATCATTCGCATGCACTCTTCATAAGAGGAGTTTTTGAAAGACACCGTCGAGTGTGGCTTTTAAAGATGACGAGAATGTTATGCCTATCATGCCTTATCGCTTCCCGACTTCACTTGAACAAGATGCATAGTAACTTCTGATCTTCTTTTCAGAGGAGGATTTCGCACATCTCTCCTTACCTGAACAGAACTATCGTAGTTTCCAGCGCTTAAGCCACACCCATTAAATTTAGAGCAAAAATAGATTTGTACAGTATAAGCCACTCAGGTCCACGTCTTTATTAAGTAGGAATCAATCACGGCGAGCTTGTCAACCCATGCCTCACAGTGTCATCTATGAAAGATGGCTAAAATCATCACACAGCGACTTATTACACAAAAGGTAGTTAAGAAATATACAAGACAAATGTAGAATAAAAAAACTATTTCAAGTTCTTCCTGTTCTAACTGCTTTGATGGGAAGCAATGCATGATGGTAGTTGTTGTCATCTTTCAAACATGAATATCGATACAAATACACTTTTTGAATAATACCCCCCTCCCCCCGCCGCCTATCTGTCTCTTGAAGATATAAGATATACTGTCATAAAATGCGGGGTGATCGAGTGGTTAGCGTGCAGACCTCACAGCTAGGAGACCAGGGTTCAATTCCACCCTCGGCCATCTCTGTGTGGAGTTTGCATGTTCTCCCCGTGCATGCGTGGGTTTTCTCCAGGTTGTCCGGTTTCCTCCCACATTCCAAAAACATGCTAGGTTAATTGGCGACTCCAAATTGTCCATAGGTATGAATGTGAGTGTGAATGGTTGTTTGTCTATATGTGCCCTGTGATTGGCTGGCGACCAGTCCAGGGTGTACCCCGCCTCTCGCCTGAAGACAGCTGGGATAGGCTCCAGCATCCCCGCGACCCTCGTGAGGAAAAAGCGGTAGAAAATGAATGAATGAATGTCATAAAATGCATGCTACAGATCGGATGTTGTTCTTGTACAAATTATTCACTGATTTAACTTTTGACCTAGGCTTCCGCAGCCATCTTGTGACTCTTGCCTTGGCGTAGGGGAATGTTCCCTTCAGGAAATCAGTTGAGAATGATGCTCCAAATGGTGATCTGGTTGTGTTTACATGTGCACCACTTCCTATGCTAAGTGGTTGGCTATTAGCGTGCATGGAAACTATGATTTGTTATGATCCCATGAGTCCTGAGCAGATGAGTGTCATAATGATTGGTTTCCATCGTTGCCTACCGGCCTGTGGAAAAATAATAATAATAATACAAAAAAAAAAAAACACTCTCTCATTCTCCTTGCTGAGAGTCACTCCACATTGATTAGCCTTCGGAAAATGGCTGATGCATGTGGCGTATATTTCTAACAAATGTTCTCTTTGCATTACAATTGAATTGTGATTGTTGCGTTCAATCAATGGGGAAAGGTCACAGGATCGCCGCTGCCAGTGCTTTAATGGAGAAGTCGATGAGGATTCATTTTAATCACTGCGGCTGTGCCAGAACGAGCACACCATAATTACCGCTGTTTATACAGCTTGGTGCGCTCGCAATTTAGATATCCACAAATCTTGCCTTTTCTTGCTTCTATTTGAGGCAATGTGACATCCAATCAAGTGCTACGCTACGCCGCCCGTGACTACCGTAATTGTGCCGCTGAAAATGAAGTGAGCTTCATTTGCACCTTTTTTTTTTTTTTTTTGTGAGAGGACGCATTTACCAGGAAGCGGTTATTTGACACACTTTTGTGTGAGGGAGCGTGTTATTAGCTGTGTGTTGCATGTAACACTCGCCTCGAGTGCCGGCTCTTTAAATTAGTCTTATTTACTGCACACAAACACACACTCTAAAGCGTGCCTTTTAAGTGTGGAAACACACTGTCAGTAAATGATCCACAAACCCTGCTGGAGAAATCAGACAAGCCCCTAATGATTGGACACATGCACAGGACTTCATTTCCCAGAATTCTCTCTGAGCATGACCTTCTCCTATCACCCACTGCATGGATAGATGGATAGATGGATAGATGGATTATTCATTCATTCCTTCATTTTCTACTGCTTTTTTCTCACGAGGGTCGCGGGGGTGCTGGAGCCTATCCCAGCTGTCTTCGGGCGAGAGGTGGGGTACACCCTGGACTGGTCGCCAGCCAATGACAGGGCACATATAGACAAACAACCATTCACACTCACATTATTATTACTATTATTATTATTATTACCTATGGACAATTTGGAGTCGCCAATTAACCTAGCATGTTTTTGGAATGTGGGAGGAAAACCCACGCATGCACGGGGAGAACATGCAAACTCGAGGGTGGAATTGAACCCTGGTCTCCTAGCTGTCTGCGCGCTAACCACTTGACCACCATGCCGCCCTAGATAGATTATCCTGCATCATAATGATAGTTGTTTCTAATAGTTTGACCCACTTCTGAAGCGTAACATGGTCATTTGACTGCGCAGGTGTACCTAATGAAGTGTCCAGTGTGTGTGCGTAAATCCTCTGCTTTTTAATAAAAGTGTCCAGTCTATTGTGTCCATTGTCCCCTTCACCCCTGCCTGCTGTGGCGTGTTTGTGTTGGACTGCG
Source organism: Doryrhamphus excisus (assembly GCF_037039965.1). Lineage (NCBI taxonomy): Eukaryota > Metazoa > Chordata > Actinopteri > Syngnathiformes > Syngnathidae > Doryrhamphus > Doryrhamphus excisus. The sequence continues at coordinate 15,047,046 of NC_136368.1, read as the reverse complement.
CGTGAGGATAGATAGGGTCAAGGCGGCGTGTGACCTTGAAGAAAACAAATATTCATGATCAATAGGCGCTTTATTCCGAGCATCTCAATGATCCCAAACTGCGTGGCCACTTTTCTCCCCCTTCTTCCGTCCTGGAGATTTATTCACAGGAGGTAAAAGGACGTTTGAAAAGAGTGCGGCGTATCGCTGCTGCTTTGAAATGTCATGTAATCATAGGTTGGAGGAGAGCTAAGCGATGCTGCAGATAATGAAATATAACACAAAGTGAATATCCTTCTTTGTTGCAAGCTCTGTACACCCGCACAATTAAAGTTATTTATCTTTTCTCCCCTCTTTTTTTCATCAATTATATTGTGCTACACTTAACGTCCATAAGAGGATGATGCATGATTGCTCTAATTATTTCTTTTTCACCGTGCCTTCTAAAGCATATCAATTTTGTTAATACCATGTAATTAAAACACGTCAGCGAGCTACAAGTTACCCGGGTCCATATTAATGACTGTGAAAATGATTTTAATTAAATAGCCAATTATAGAAAAGTCCTAAGCATGAGAATTGACATTTAAATGAATTCCATTTAAATTGCTTTTCAACATTGTTTTATCAAAGCGTTACGGCTTGAATAAATTATCACAAGAAACAATATAGCGTGCCATTGATCATACGCGAGTCTGAGCCCCCCGTGTCCATACATTCTCTCACACTTTTCCCCACGCCATACATCATACGAGCTGATTACGTTTTGACAAAGTCATTTGTTTCACACAAACTATACCAGAACAGGAAAGTATTGTTTGCGTAAGTTCTCAATATGCATTTGAAGTCCAGCAACATTTTCTGTAAAAATAAGTACGTTTTGCTTTTTCTTTGGCTTTATTTGCGGTGCTACCTTATCTCAGTACCAGTTATGATACACAGAGTGACAACCATACAAGTAAATGTGTAATTTCTGTACACAGGAGTCAGTTGCTGCTTAGTGCAATAACATCTGATTTAAGCATTAACTCCACAAGACTGCTTTGCTTATTCTTTGGCTTGATACGGAAAGTACCAGTGAGGGCAAAGTGTGACAATTGCCAAACAACCAGAAATGGAATTTACTGCATCATCCTCTCATCCAAAAGCTTAACTTTCCAAGTGGTATGCTTTTTCTTTAGCTTTTCAGTCTGTTGTGTGTGGAGATGGGGAACGCGTGACACTAGCATTTGAACCAGAAACTGAATTTACCACGACATGGGAAAGGCGCTAGCTGCTCACTACAATAATCTCTGCCCCAAAGGATTAACTCAAGTATGCTTTTTCTTTGGCTTTTGGGGGGATTTGTGTGATGCCACCACATAAGTGAATCTGTGATGAGAAAAAAGGGCATAAAGTTGATAATAATCATACAACCTAGGACTACAATATAGGGTGAAACTTTGGCTTTTGTACGTACCACTTCAGTTCAGTTTTTGTCAGTGACATTTTGTCCCAATCTTCGTACACCATCTTGTTTTTTTTTTAAACAATGCATTTAGCAAAACCTGTTTTCCTGCAAATGTTTTTGCTGAACTGAATATCCACACAAAGCACCCCATATGTTAGGGATACAATCTCTGTGTTTTATTATTGAGTGACTGCTAAATCACCCACCATGGGGCCAAAGTTATGAGCGCCACCACTTCGAAAAAACAAGGGAAGAAACATTATTGATTTAAAGTGAAGTTGTGTTCAATGTGATGTGGATGTACGGGAAGTTTACATTTACAAGAAATTCCATCCTGGTGGAAAAATGAAGGAATGTAATGAAAGAGATAAAGGTGTTAACGGAACAGAGAACACAAACGATCAAAGATGTTGAGAAGTTGTGGACTGTCTTCCGTACGTCATCATGAATTTTCAAATAGGGTAAAAGTGATGTTCAGTGTCCATTTTTCCATTTCATTTTTCATTTAGATTTATTTTTCATTGTTTTCTGCATGCAAAACTATAACTATTGAATGTATTTTTTGTTAATGTTTTTGGGTGTTTAGGTGGAACGGATTAATAGGATGACATTATTGTTATTGGAAAAATTGCTTTGGTTTTTGTGAGACTTAAAAAAATAATACTCATTTCATTTCTAATATGAGTATACACAGGTTAGTTGCACAATGTCATAGCAAAAAAGTCATTACTTGTGATTAACTTATTATTTTTTACTATTATACTAAGAAAAAAAACATGCTTTTTTTTTGCCTGTGCAGTTAACCAAAGTTTTATGGTTTGACCCTGGAACAAATCATTTTCATTTACAGTGCAACATTATCACAAGTGGGGGGGTCACACATGTGCAGCCCACCCACTTTGTTGAAAGACACCACTGTCTGAAACATCCCGTTGTTTAATACCTATTTAGCTTCCCCAGGCTCATACATTATGCCACATGATTCTCATAAAGTCCTATATAGATATATATCCTTTTTTTCCGCTTGTGACCGTTACGAGCAGTGTTTGGCAGTTAACCCGTGCAAACAATACTCTGCAAAAACTGTTGTGACATTCATTGTACATAATGAAATCTTAATATGGTGCATATTTAAGTGAAAGGTTACCAACATAAAGGGCAAATGGATTGCCGGCTCAATGAATTTTAAGCAGCTATCGATTTTTACACTACAGGCTGTCTCTTTTCTTGAATGATAATTTTGAAATGACACATGGTGTATCCTGAAAACCGCTTCCATAACACAATATGCAATATTGTGTTAAATATTTAAATATGAGCATCAGGACATCCCTGTTCTCATGTGGAATACACTCTTTCCCCCCATTGTATACAAATGGTATTTAAACTTAAAAAAAATGATATAAAACATAATTATAACAATTACTACCATATAACAAATTATTGTTTGTCCAACCAAGTACTCTACCCTGGCCACTAGATGTCAGTAATGTTACATTACCTAACCCAAGTAAGAAAGAAACTAGGAAAAAAAACTTCTCCAATTGTTTACATATATTATGTCTACTATATTGCGTAATACATGTGTAAAGGTGACTATAGGGGTGTTATTTCATGTATAGAGGTCTCTGTGTTAAAAATTGTATCTAGAAGTTAGAGTAGCTTTACTATGTTTCTAACGACGGAAATATTACATATTTAAATAATAAATGCTACTTCACGGAAATTCACATTTCACAATCGGGTCTGGAACCAATTAACCACGATAAACGAGGGGCTACTTTAAGTTTTATTATTCTGTTTTTCTTCAGAAAAAAGGCTAACCCAGCATGGTGTTGCTGTTAAAAATATGAGTGCAATGTTAGCACTGTAGCTGACATAGCTATGCTAGTGTTGCTAAAGTTTGTGTTCACCTGTGATATATATAAAATCTGAAACAAAAACATTTGTTTTTTAATCCCATTTTAAGCTTTTCCTAAGTAAACAAAAGGTACATGTCTTTCAAATCTATCTTGAATGGATTGGATTTACATTGTCTCTGATGAAAAGTGGATGGTTAGAGCTGTATATGTGATCACTTGAACTCAATAGAGCACAGATTCCTCTTGCATTCAGAAATACACAGTGCACGTGAATGCCTCATTAGCTCATGGCACAGTGCTTGAAAGGAAGACGGAAGGAAACAGATACAGAGTTGTTCATTGTTCTCTCGAAAAGAACCACTATCCATTCTCACAGAGAGTCACCAACATGCGGATGCTTTGTTTTTAGGTACTCAACTCGTTTGTTTGGTGCACTGTCTGGTTGTACGATCACAGAGAAATGTCTCTGGCAATCATTTTCATTGAAACCTTTGAAAACCGGGGTGTATGAAAATTGAACTTCTACTGTATGTACAGTATCAACAATGTGATAATAAGAAGAATAAAATTGTGAATATAAACATGGAAGACAATGGAAAAATATGGATTTCATCAACATAGTACTGGCCTGATATTAGTCTTGTTATTGATACTTTACTATCGATGTTTGACTAGATCTGCCCACTCCTAGTGAAAAGTTGCAGCTGTTGTGTGCAGTAAAATCCACCGTGGTTCGTAATGGTTTGCTCTCAGTCAGAACATAGCACTACTACATTTTTTTGTGCGGAAAAATTTGTTAATATGAGCTAGCTAACAATGCGTCATTGGGAAGTACAGTACCTATTTCGACAACAAAGCCCTCTAAAAAATGCTTTAAAACATTACAGAAACTTAGGCGCATTGATTTCACAGAAACCACTGATTTGCACAAATACTACTTCCGTCAACAAGGAAGTTTGGCCAACTCAACTTTGCAGAATTGTTGTAATTCTGCCACATTGGAGGGTTTTCCAGACGGTTTTTCATCTTTTGTCTTGTCAGACCACAGAGTATTTTTCCAAAGGACTTTGGGCATTGAAAAAAGCCTTAATGTTCTTTTTGTACAGCGGTGGTTTTCCTCCTGAAATTCTGCCATGCAGGCCGTTTTTGCCAAGTGTCTTTCTTATGGTAGAGTCAGAAACACTGACCTTAACTGAGGCAAGTGAGGTTTGCAGTTGTTGGGATGTTGTTGTTGGGTCTTTTGTGACTTCTTGGATGCTGCGCCCTTGGGGTAATTTTGGTTGGCCTGCCACTCCTGGGAAGGTTCACCACTGTTCCATATTTTTGCCATTTGCAGATAATGGTTGTCACTGTGGTTTGCTAGAGTCCCTAAGCTAAGAATGGCTTCATAACATTTTCCAGACTGATAGATCTCAATTTATATTTTCACGGGAGGCAAATGGGAGGTTTGGATTTTTTTTTCTCCCTTAAAAGGGAACTGCACTTTTGGGGAATTTTTCCCACCATTCACAATCCTAATGTGAAACATGAACACATATTAATTTAACTTTTCTGTGCATTCTAGTGCGAGAAAACTAATTAATATGAGCTACCTAACAACAGACATCATGGGAAATACCTATTTTCACTGCTAAAGCCCTCACAAAAAAACACAACTTATTATTGTAGCAGCTATACAAGCTATTTTTTTAATCTGGTGGACGAACACAACGCCTCACTTGCTGCTCCTCTCAGCGTCATTCACGGACGGAAGAGTGGATACCTAGGTCTCAATTTCGCTACAAAGACTCAACAAGATGTTTGTTTGCCGTCCTGAGAAATAGAGCACACGTCTTGTGCATTTAAATCATCAAAATACGACAAAATACTGCAACTACTAGATGTTATCAAGGAATGTTTGTTAATGCATGATCACAGCATGTATATCAAACAATGTAACATTGTCAGAACTTGTTTTAGAGGGCTTCATAGTCAAAATAGGTGTGTCCCATTGACGTACATTGTTAGCTATCTCATATTAACTTGTTTTCTGAGAAGGGAAATATTATTCACTATTCATGTTTCACATTAGGATTGTGAATGATGAGCAACATTTCAAAACAAGTGCAAGTTCCCCTAAATAATAATAAAAAAGTTTAATTTAAAAAGTGCATTTTGTGTTCAGTTGTGTTGTCATTAACTAATGAAAACCTAAATTTGTTTGATGATCTGAAACAGTGTGACAAACAAGAAAAAAACAGTTTTTCACACCACTGTAGATACAATAACAGATAATAAAAAGCATGCATGCAAATATAAAATAAATAATTAAATAAAACTAAAATAATTAAACCACATAAACCTACACGTGATTAAAAATCCTAACAGAAGGGGGGTGCGTTGCTTTTTTTTTGTTATGTATTTAAATGATGTGTTCTTCCAATGGCTTACCCCCAGCCCCCTCCTCTTTTTGCACTGTCCCCAAACTCCGCCCCCTCCTGCACCGTGTGACAACAACAACTCATCCACAGAGCCGAGCTGCACTTTTCAGCTCATTTTCCTCCTGTCATTCCTCCTCCTATCTTTGATCATTGTCCTGCCCCCTCCCTTGTCCTCTACCCCCCATCAAACTCCACTCTCTCTTTCTGTGTGTGTGTGTGCGTGCGCGCGCGCGTCCCAACTTTTCCCACCACAACTTTATCTGAGGAGCTCACAAACTCCAAGTGGATTCTTTTTATTTGCAGGCAAGGCTGGCTGGCACACTTTGAACTTCTTCCGGCTCTTTTTCTCCCCTCCCTTCCCCGGTGTAAGGTGACCATGGCCGCCGTCCCGGCTGCTCTCCTCCCGCCGACTGCCCTCGTCCCACCGCCGCCGCCACCTCCACCGCCACCGGTGCCGATCTCCGCTCCCAGCAGCACAGCGTCCCCGCCGTCGGCCACCTCCTCGCCATCACCGCTACCACCACCGCAGCTACCGCCACCACTACCGCAGCAGCAGACGCTCTTCCGATCCGAGCTGCTTGCCACCGGCAGCCCTGGCATCCCCGCGCCGGGCAAGCCTGTCTACTCCACGCCGTCGCCCGTGGAGAACATCCCGCAGAACAACGAGTGTAAGATGGTGGAGCTTCGCGGCGCAAAGGTGGCCTCGTTCACCGTGGACGGCTGCGAGCTTATCTGCCTGCCGCAGGCGTTCGACCTGTTCCTCAAGCACCTGGTGGGCGGCCTGCACACCGTCTACACTAAGCTCAAGCGACTGGAAATCACGCCGGTGGTGTGCAACGTGGAGCAGGTCCGCATCCTCCGAGGGCTCGGCGCCATCCAGCCGGGTGTCAACCGGTGCAAGCTCATCTCCAGAAAGGACTTCGAGACGCTCTACAACGACTGCACCAACGCCAGGTAAACGAGAGGGGTGGTGGGTGCTTGTGCGTAAAAGCGCAAGGAAAATGTGGTTATGCATGTGTTTTTTTTTCTCTTTTTAATCTCATAGGTCATTTTAAATTGGTTTTAATGCTTGCAAAATTGGAGTTTTGAGCAAGAAAAGTTTAAAAAAGAGTTGGGGAAGTTTTCTACGATGCACTATTGGACTTGGTTTACCCCGCCTATCTCCCCCCAAAAAACTATTTAAAAATCATCCATTCATGCATGAAATAATTTTAAATATCTTCACAATTATGTTGCATTATTCTTATTTTATTTCATATTATCGACTACTAGTCCAGTCTCTAATGTAATGATTATAAATGTACACGCCAGGAATTATCATAAGAGATTTATGACAATCGATTATATTTCTGGAAAAAAAATTAGATAAATAGTCGCACACTCACGCACACATACACACATACATACACTTTCTGTCTCTTTGAGGGAGTGAGGAATTAATACATCACTCTTGATTATCAATAATTTTGGAGCTCCATATGTTTTAATGTGGCGTGATTAAAAGCCCTCGATCGATATTTGATTAAAAGCCATGGGTGATTTGATGCATCTCTCTCTCTCTCTCTGACACACACACACACACGCACGCACACCAGCACATGCCCCCCCCCCCCCACCCCCCCCACACACACACAAGCACATATGTCGGTCACATTCACCTGTCACTGAGATTGATTCCATATTGATCATCACCCCATCCCTTGCCTATCCACCGGGACAAGCGAGAAATGTAAATATGATGATATGATGTAAAACCTTCTTAAAGAAGAGTTAAAATGTGTCACATATTAACAATGGTACGTTCCATAGCAAGAAGGAATAATACATATTTGTTCAAATCTATTAGACATTAGTGTGCTATATAGTCTACATGAATAAAGCTTTCTCACCTATGAACTTTGGCACCTAGAAGCACCGATGACATAGTAATGCCTCTTCTTCTCAATGGCCAGTTGTCTGTGTGTGTGTGCGCGTGTGCATGTGTCGTTTTGGGTGGGGAGAGAGGGGGGGGGTTAAAGGATAATGCAGTGCCTCGCGTCGCTTTAATGATGCTAAAGTGCCGGCCTATTACGGGCACACGGACAGCACTGTAATTGTCTGTGAAAGCCGCCAGGTTCTGCCGGTGCTGGGCTCCAAATCAATCACTCAAGAGGCCCCCGGGCCGGCCTGCCTGCCTGTCTCCACGTCTCCATGTCCGTCCGTCCCATTTGGAGAATTACATCACAGGAGATGTGAGAGGCATCTGCCGGATAAAAGGCTTGTGTTGCTTGCAATGATTTTATTTGCCCTGGGATGTGTGTGTGTGTGTGTGTGTGTGTGTGTGTGTCGCTAACAAGACGGCCAGTTTGTGTAAACAGGTCGCTCTCGGTTCAGATAGAAAAGTAATCGAGTGAGGCCTCTCCCATAGTTTAGCTCCCCCATTGCATCAGTTTGCTACTCTTTATTTACGCAACAATGAGGTGACTAATAGTGGTGTTACAATGCGGTCACACTATTTCACATGCGGCCAGGATTACCCCTACCCTCACCAGCCTGTAACCCCCCTCCCCTCGTGTCTATTGTACCTAAAACAACACAACTCTCCTCATATTTGTACGCTTTTGCTGAAACACCTCCACTGAATATTTTTACATAGTTATTTTTTTGGGGGGGGAGGGGGTGTTGCAAAACTGTCAGTTTTTAGCGTTTGAGCAAGTTTACCAATTACTCTATTGCTGTCTGTTTTGGTACAGATCTGTATTTTATCAATTTTTATAACAATTTCTACATAAATATTATAAGCATAACATTGAAAGTACATCAAACCTTACCCTGATTTATTGCATTGTCTGCCTACCTAAATAAATACACGCACGCTGCACCTCAGTGAAACACCTCTATATTTCCATTTCTATACAGTATAATTCAATTTTAACAATTAATTTCAAGCTGTTCCCCAATGAATCACCTAGTGTGTTGTCCCACTTAAATAACTAAACAAATAAACACCAAACATCAAATTGAAGCCTCCTTTTTTCCCCCATGAGGGAAAGTCTACAACAAGTACAGTTTGATACCACCATGTGTCGCTGTATATCACAACACATACCGCATGCACACCCGACGTGGCATCTGTAAAGCTGAGGTTTATCTTTGGTAAAATGTTTTGTATATATATATATATATTACATTAGCCACATAAGCCAATATACTACATACACGATGTGAGCATATGTGTTATTTTTAATTGAAGGTTGAGGCTTTCAAATTTGGTGATGGGGTTGGGGGGGCCCTGTGCCTTTTAGGGGTGTGCCCTCCCCAATACGCTGTGGTGTTTTTGTAATTATCTTTAATCTTTAGCAATATAGTCATTGTTGACCTATTCATTTTCTTAAGGGCTCTCATGCCAGATTAGCAATGTTTTTTTTCCTCCTCCTCTATTCGAGACATGCACACACACACACACACACACACATATGCACGCACACACACAGATCCAAGTTCAGTAATCTCCCTTACATTATGGCCCCCTCTGTTCCAGCTACTTGTTTTCCTTTTCATTTTCCCCGCGGTGGGATGGAAAAAAAAGGTTCTTATTGCTGTGTGACACTTGAACTCTCTGAAAGGTTATTATAACATAGGAGGTGAGCGGCGGGGGTGTGTGTGTGGGGGGGGGGCTAAAAGATATCTCATGTCTTTCATTGGTCTGCTGTTGTGGAAGAAGGCAACATGATGCCGGGGTGCAGCAAATGCAGCAGTTAATTGACAATCATTGTCCCACTTTCCACCCACCATTGCCACCATGCTGAAGGTTAACCATCCCAGACAGTGTCATGTGACTGGAGAAAGGGTGGCGGTCTTTTTTAAATACATTTGCTTTTTCTTTATGCTCAGTTGGACCGTCTTTTACCACTGTGATCCTGCTAAGTTAAAGATCGCAGATAACATTATGCGACCCGGGCACACCACCATCTTTCTTAAGGTTACAGGTTAAGGAAGCAGGCTGCCCCCCCCCTCTCTCTTTTTTACTCTTTTTTTTTTTTTTTTTTTTTTAAGGTGGTCGGCCCACCTCCACCCTAAGGACTCGGGGTAAGGAGGCCATCCTTATATAAATTTGCTCCTCCTCTGACTCTTTTTGAGTCGATGGGGGCCATCCTACAGAAGGTTAACAGCCCCAAACAATATTGTACGACTGGGAAAATGGGGTGTCCCCTCTTAAATTGGTTCTTTCTCCCCATCCCACCACTGCCACCGCCCCAGACAACATCATGCAGCTGAGGAAAGGACACACTCACTTTTTTTCCTCACTCAATTGGACCCTCCTTTTGGTTGAAGAGAGGTCAGCCCACCATTGCCACCAGTCCAGGGAACGTTGTGCGAGTGGGTAAAAAGGGGGGGGTCGCTCTTAAATCCCCACTTGTTCTTTTAGGTCAAAATGAGGCCATCCCACTACTGCCAAAATCCCAACTAGCATCATGCAACTAGAGAACGGGGCCTTCTTATTTCATTTTCCCTTTTTTCTCCCGATGCAATCAGTCCCTCTTTGAGGTTGAAGGGAGGTCGGCCCACCATGGGCACCACCCCAGACACTATCATGCGACTGGGGCAAAGGGACCTGTTCTGCCTAAATAGATTTTTCCCCACTCACTCAAATACTTTTAGGTACTTTTAGGTACCACTGCAATGCATAACATCATGCAATTGGTCAATAATAGATTTGCTCTCCCACCCCCACTCATTCTTCTAAAACCGTGACATTTTTTTTAAACAAATGCACCTCATTGATTCTTTTACCTGGCAGCCCGTCGAGGCGGGCACCGTCACCCCTGCCTCGTTCGCTCCCTGCTTTTTGAGTGTTTACGCCTAAACACACTCGTGCGCGCATCTGCAAATGACGGTAATTGTTTTGCTTAGCGCTCAGTGTGAGCTGCCACTGAGGGTGCCAGCCCGCAAAAACCACCCCCCCTCCCCCGTCCCTTTCTTACCCCACCACAACTGCCGCCATCCTCTCCTCCTCCTCCTCCTTCTTCTCCGCTGAGCTCTTATAATATATTTGTTTTCTTACAAGGCGCCGATGTGTTTACAGGTACTCAGGGGAGATTTCTGGATTCCGTTCAAATGCTTACCCTGTTAGAGTGGGTGCCGAGGTACCCCGTCACCCGGCAACCGCATCCAAGCGGGAACCCGGGCGATAATAACGTCAAAAACAAGAGTGACGGATGCCTGATTAGATGGGGGTGGCATAGTCGGATGGTGAGATAATAGTACACAAGGCATGTTGAAAATCAAAAATGTATTCCTTGAAAGTCAAATGTGAGTCTTTAGAATGGAGGGAGGGGTACATTTTTTTTTTAATCCTTCAGTGGAGCTGTGCTAAATTTGATTAGGTACAGTACATGTGCTCAAGTCAACTGTGCAGGTGGCAGATGGCGGCAAGGTGTGTTGCTTTTTTTTTTTCTTCTCCTCTTTTTCTCCCGCTTGCAAATAGTCTCCTTGAAAAATCAGAAGGGCTTTATTAACTTGACATTCATCCAATTGGAACAAGTGCACAAAAAAGGGGAGGGGTGGGGGTAGTAATTCAAGCAAATCCCCTAAAAGTAACATGGGGTGAAGATGCTGCAGATTTCACTTGTTAGAGAGGCTTTGTTTGACACAGTCTTAATGCCGTTTGTGGCTTTGCAGGCTATTTGCATGGCAAAGACGCATGTTTGCTTCATTTGTCTGCGCCAGCTTCCAAGTTTTATTGGCACCAAAGAGAATTAATGCTGCGCTGAAATGGAAAATAAATAAATAAATACTACAACAGTAAAGTCATAGAGAGAGACGGCAAATGCTGATCTCGGACTGTTGCGTGTGTGGGAATTTTTTATATTTACTTGTTAAAATATGAAATAATTCTTATTTTATAGCTTAAATTTGATCTACAATTACAGGAAATAAGCAACTGTAAGAAAATAAGTTGTCCAGAGTGCGGCATATATGTTAATGTCTGCTCAAAATGTGATATGCAAATTCCTATAAAGTTTCTACGTCATTCACAAATTATTTCAGCTTTATTCTCTCAGCATTGCCACATTTTTATTGTAACATTATGACTTTATTCTTGTGATGTTACAGCAAATTATGTGCTCTCACAACTTTGATCACAAAACAAAATATGTTATATTATGTTTTTCTGGTGATATTACACATTTATTTAATCACGCCGTGCATGAAAATGAACTTGATTATTTTGCCAGCCTCAATAGATTTGTAATAGAATTAATAGATTACAATATATTGTCTTTAATTTTTTTATATATATTTTTTTATTGTACTAAAGTCATGATAAAATCTGGTCTTGTCTCGTAGACCCAATGTAGTATCTCAAGTATCGCATGACATCTCTACTTATTGTGACACTGAGACTTTTTAGTGCTATGACAACTTCATATGCAATGTGTCATGGTTCTATCCTCCATCCGTCCGTCCGTTTGTCCATCTATCAGTCCATCCATCCGTCCGTCCATACGTCGTCCATCCGTCCATCCATCCATCCGTCATCCACCCTTCTGTACACCCATCCATCCTTCCTCCATCCATCCATCCGTCCGTCCGTTCATACTTTCAATATAATTATCTCCAATCAATTGAAACTGATTCATTTCCTTGTTGGCTTTCTGTTATTTTTCTCCATTTATTTACGGTATCAAAATCATTAACAGTGACTTTTACCTGACCGTTATCTGCATCACAGCGAGCGCTGATGTTTCCAAAGTTCCTCCTCTTCCCGCCTGCTCGACCTCCTTGCCACATTTAGCGAGCGCAAGTCGCCAACGCTACAACAGTAAATGGTAGTGACAAGTTAGAGGCTGTAGATGAGATTTCCTGATTGGGGAACGGAATGCGGGCCTTGGGTCGTCACCGTCTAATATGGTCACATGAAGAAATTGATTTTCCTCTGAAATTAATTAATTTTTCATATAGCCCAAAGCTGCAGTTTAAAAGAGGAAGAAAAAAGATAGCAGTGCACACTTGCCGGTCCTCCCTGTTTTCCCTTTTTAGAGAATTATTGCCTAATCATATTAATGCTTTTTTGCCCCAAGGATGAAAAGATAATTGTACAAATGCATTTGGAAATATGTATCACTGAGTATTTATGATTAAATTATGCAAATAAGCCGCTTCCCCATCCTTGGCGGGCCCAGATTGTCTAATTAGGATTGATATGGCGAGGAGATGTTGGGGAGTCTGAATACAAGCATGTCCAAAAGAGCAGAAAATTGAAAATGACAAGGATGGAATCCTTAAAAAGTGTCTAGTTTTTTTCCCCTCTTCTTCTCACAACCGCCAGACACCCCTTCTTCACCCCGCCCTCCTCTTCCCCTCCCCTCTTTCTGTCTAATTCAGCGTGGCCGTATCAGGAGTTAATTTTCCCCGGCTTCATTTCTCGTCTGAGCTGACAGGAAAAGGAATCCATCAGGGAGGCCATCTCAGATGGGATTCCACAAATTTCCTCCACTTGTTTTTTTTCTTTTTCTGCTACCCCCCTTCTCACCACCGCCCCCCCCCTGCGCCCTCCCTGCTTCATTTTCAGGAAGGCTATCAGGGCTGAATCTTCTCTTGCGTAAACATGCACGTTGTTCCTCAAGAGCTCTCCATTATAAACAAACAAAACACCTTTAATAACGCTGGCTTATGAGTCAACCATTCGAAAGTTTAGGAATTTGGAGTAGGTGTTATGAAGCAACATACGTTGTGCTAGTCTTCTTACCTTATCTTACCTTCAATAGATCAACATCTATAAATACCCATTAGGAAAATAGTGAAACTAGAGATGGGCACGGGATTAAATATCCAAAACATTTTTTACTTTTTGAAATTCCAGAAATTAAAAAAAAAAATTATATTTTAATTTTAACAATGAATTTAAATTTATATAATTAAATTGTATTTAAAAGTAGTTTTTACTAACACTAAATTCATCACACAGCATATTAACACTCAAAAGTTGTATACATGAAGCAAATATACATACATGTCAATATACAAACATGAGTTTAGAATTGAAAAACACAAAATGTTAAACATTTTCCTTTTTTCAAGTGAAAAGGCATTGAGTTTGAGCAACACATTCATTGGAACGCTGCAATGACGTGAGCTTCCCTCTTGGCTTTGGGCTCTGGGCCGTCTGGTTCCCTCTGGTGGATAGAAGCAGCATTGTAGCGCCAGTTTTAATGCTTTCTATGCTCCTCCAATGAAATGTTTTTCTCAAATGAAATGCATTATGTGAAGACATGAAAATATTGTTTTTTTTTCAATATTAAACTTGTACTCATACATGTTTATTTCAGAAGATGGATGGAAATATTATAGTGCAGATAGGCGGATGTGCTTGTTTGATCACGAACTTCAATGAAAATGCATTTTCCACGTCTGTTGTTTTTGCAAAAGCCGGCGCGGGAGCAAAAATATTATAAGATGGCATGCTACTGAATCAACCTAGTTTAGACTGAAGACCCTCTTCTGGCTGAAACTAAGAATTGCGCTAATTTTTCACTGAATTAAATTAAGACCAGAGACCAATCAATTAATTGAGTCATTGATTATTAAATTTATCCCATAACACTTTTGAAACAGGCACTAATAAGGCAAGGGAGACATGGGACCCGCCTAGATGGGTGTCAGTTGTTAATACGAGCCTCCTTTTGATGTAACCAGCCCACAGATAACCAGTGAAGTCTCTTCATACGATTTCATAAATACCACCTCAGATGAAGAGCGCCACACTTGCAGGAACAGCTCCAGCGCCTTCCAATAGGATCTATTAGAAAGGCCTGATTGTTATCTAATCTTTACCTGGCTGGCGCTACCTAGCTGGGAAAAGCCCCCTGAGCTAATGACACTTGAGACTAGAGACTCATTCTTTTATGGCGTTGGCTTCAAATACGTTTTTTTTTCACCTTCAGTCGATACCTTGTGATGATGAACCAAAGCGAATGACCTTAACGGTGTTTTTTGGGAAGTCTAACACTGAAATGCAATGTGTTGTGTTAAATCACACATTTAGACTTTTATCACAATTGTCCTGACGTTAATTAATACAGCATTATTGTATTGTGCTCAACACTAATGTTAACTACTATACTATAGCTTTGACACATTTGAGGAGACACACGGTTTATCAGAACAAATTAACTGATAGTTACCGGAGGATTTATATAATAAAATAATGTTATTAAAAGCAAAACATGTTAGTTATGGGTCATATAAAGCTATCAAGCTTTCAGATTTAATCAGCAGATTGTACCAGTTCTGTCATTCAAACTGTTATATTAATATATTTTAAAATGGGTTTAATTAAAAATATAATGAAGTTCATCTTACGAGTTAACAACTTTTAAAAAAGGCTGTTTACTTATTTTATTTTATTATTTTTGTCATAATACGCTTTTGAAGATTGTTTTTTTTCATATTTGGGTAGCATTTTAAAACAACATCAAATAATTGTGTCAAATTTTGACACACATTTTGAAATAAATATTGTTTATGTACCCCACCTCTCGCCTGAAGACAGCTGGGATAGGCTCCAGCACCCCCGCGACCCTCGTGAGGAAAAAGATCAAACATATACTAGGAATTTGTTTTGATGAAGTAGGTGCAGACACATTAAAAATGAAAATACAAAATATACAGAATAAACAGTATGAATATACGTATATACACAGTCTGTTTTTTGTTTGTTATTCCGGAAGCACAGTCTGACTCTTATTTCAAAAGAGTCCAAACTGAGCGTTAATGTAACACATAGTGAGTTTCAATATTGTTTGTGAACCCCACCTCTCGTCTGAATACAGCTGGGATAAGCTCCAGCACGCCTGCGAACCTTGTGAGGATAAGTGGTAGAAAATGAATGAATGAATGAATGAATAAGATAGATCAATAAGATAGACCACTAAAAATTCATGTTAGAAGCTTGTGTACCAACAATATGATTTACAAGTGGTTATTTTTAGGTCCAATGTTTCCATATCATTGATTTAAATACGTTAAGTCCAATGAGGCATGCTCATTCACCACGTTCCTGGCAATGGCTTCCTGATGACACCTGTAGATGTTATGACTTGGCTGTCAGTAACAGCGGGCCAACACAGTCTCATCCAACACTGACACCACCGCATTGGCTTCCACCTTTTTTCTTCTTTCTGCATCCCGTGTCACTTGGTGTCCAGCCAGATTATTTGTAGAAGTCTTTATTGGTCACCCCGTCGACTCAAATGTCAACCCTTCCTTCAAAATCGCCTGTGCCACCACTCGCAGTGGCGCCCGGCTATTATTACCTTCCTCTTAAAGTGTGACAGGCCTGGTCCTCGGGAGACGTTGACGTGAGCGTCGCCGGATGAGGCCGGTGTGCTGCGTCAAGCCCAGGTGCTGTTGGCCAATGGGATGGCGAGGGGAAGACCTCTGTGAACCTGATGTGCTATGGGGTTACACTGAAGTGTCTGCTGCTGCATTGTTTGATTACAACTATGGAAGTACACTCTCTGTTCTATTAATTCAATAATTGGGAGTTGGGCTGATCCTTTGTTAGTAGGGGTGTCACGTGACAAGATTTGGTGTATGATAACATTACTTTTAAGAAAAGTACAATGAAAAAATAGTGCAATCTACTAATTTAATTGCTCCTCACTTTGTGCATATGCAAATGACCAGAGACAAACAGACTGTATGACTGACAATAGGGCTCACTCTGTTTATGCTGTTGTTCAATGGAACAAACACGCAGGGTACTGGTATTGTTCCAAGCCTGTGATTGGCTGGCGACTAATCCAGAATGCACCCCGCCTCTTGTCTAAACTCAGCTGGGATAGGCTCCAGCATACCCCAGCGACCCTAATGAGGATAAGTGGCATAGAAAATAGATGGATGAATGGATTGTTCCAAAGTTTGTGCTCATTTTTCTAAACAAGAAATCTTGTCACGTTTTAATCGTACTAAATCTTGTGGCTTTTTCGCTCACTAAATGCCATACCCTTTAGATACTGTTAGGATTGTTGGCAGGGTAGAAACTTTTACAACATTTTGCAATAAAAAACAAACAAAAACATACTGAGACAAACTGATGGAACTTTACTGCCCCAGAACTCACAACTTTACTTTAATAATCATAACTATAGTAATCATACTTCCTGGAAGCATGAAGTCATATACCCCCTTAATGCCATACCCTTTAGGCACTGTACAAAAGTGGACTCTTTATGACTTTTTGCAATGGAAAAAAAATGTCAAAAAACAACACATATCTTCCAAATTGAACTTTAGGGTTTGCTTTGATGCCATACCTGTTAGATAAACGTGGGAAACCCCAAACAGAAGGCATAGATCGATTCATTGAATGCATGTACTATGTTTGATAACACAACTATTTATATTGTATGCCTCCATCTTTGCAGTTTGGGTTAGGCCCTTTTTTTGTGTAACGTCCGATAAGAACTGCTTGGATGAGGTTGGTGCGGAAGCCAGTCACCCTTGACCTCATAATTGGGCAAATATTCCATACATAAACACACAAACTTTCCCAGAAGATTTGGAAGCTACAAAATGCAAGGAAGAGCACTACGTTTTCTTCTATGTGGTCCGAGCTGTAATACTTTTGTCCATATACAATAGCGCACCTTTATCTCAACATGCTCCATTTAAAGTTACGTTTATCTCATTGCTGTCTCTAAATCCGCCTGCAGCCAGAAAAAAAGTTACCACTAGCGCAAGTTTGTGTTCATTTCACAGCAAATACTCTGAGACGTGTTCTCTATGGAAATAAACAGGCTCATGGTAATAAAGTGGCCCTGGGCTGAAGCGAAGTGTCCACATACATTAACCCTGGCGCGACTCTCACATTTGAGAGAGAGAGAGAGGGAGGCAGGCGGTGTGAAAGAGAGAGGGAGAAGTTCACATGTGAATGGTCTTGTGTGAAAAGCAGGATGAATTGAGTCAAGCTGACATAGCATGCCAATAAGCTTTGTCTCATTCCCAATGCTGTATTCATTTGTGCTGCACACACATTTATTGCATGATTGACAATTAGAGGAGGCTGACCTACTTCTTGGGGACTTGTCTTGTGTGCGTGTGTGTGTGTGCAATGTTAAAAAAAGTGCATTTCAGATACATCTCTCCCTCTTCATTGCATTTTTCTCATAATGGATTCATATATTTTACATAGAATCACAGCATTGGCTATCTGTGCAAGGAAAAAATGAATTTGCTACCCCATTAAGCAATGCGAGACATCCAAATGCATCATGCCAATGACATATTTACGAATGCTCTTCATTCTTAAACTTAAAGGAGGAAAAAAAAACTACAGTAGATGTCGTTTTGTTCACAATATTTCTTTCCATATAGGAAATAATAGAAATACTCAAGCTGTGGCCACCTTAAAACGATTAACAACTGTATAAGCCAGGGGTGGCCAAACTTTTTTCCATATTTTTTCCTGTGTAAATCACCCATGAGATACAAGTATGCTAGACGTGCTTGATAACCTATTTTTTTAAAACAATATCTGATATTGTCCAACACTTATCAACACATATCAACTGATACTGATAAACGCAGCACCTCAAACTAGTCAGGACACATCTTGGGTAATAAATGAACACAATATGCTTCTTGTTGTGTGATGCAACTGGATGCATTTCACAAGTAAACACTGTGGGTGTTTGTGCACAATAGGACAAATACTGCAATATTCAATGAAAATATTCATTTGAAGCATTATGTCTCAACAAAATTGTCATTTAAAAAATGAAATCATGACTTGTTAGCAATGCAATAATATGTTCTACTATCAACAAGTTAAACAGGTTAGTCATAATGAATTCACAAATAAGAATCCACTTAAATAATACTGCAATAATAGAATTTTCAAAGCTGCTTATTTCTGCTTGGCATTAACATCTGTGTAAAAACAACCTGAGACAAATCCAAGTGAAATTCTAAACTGGGCTCAATTAGCATGTCACACATGAATGCAGCATGAGCAAATTTAGAAATATTAAAGAAAGATGCCAGACTCCCACCTTCCATAACCAATACTTGCAGTGTAAATTGCATATTTACAATGCAAAGGCCTTTGAAATAACTCCAGGCTGCAGACATATTGAGGTAGCAAGTTTCTTGCTCTGTGGATCACATCATCACTTGCGCGGCGATATCATTATCAGGAAAAAAATTATAATGATATGAACGGATATCTAATTTTTGTGCCAATGTTGGTCAACAATATCGGTAGGACGATTGATTGGCTTATGAATGATAAAGCGATGCGACGGTACACCTGTTTGACAGGCAAGAGATACAGCTGCCGTGGTAGCAGCATCCTGCAGAGACATGCAATGGTGTTTACAAGTCTAGCAACCAGTTGAAGATGTGTATCTTAACCAACGCAAGAGCCAGGGTTGCTGATGAAAGGATTTTTTTGCATGCTGTGTAGATGACTGTGACTGAAGAGGAGTAGTAGTATGCAGGTTAGTAATCATATTGTACCTTTATGCATTCCCACGTCATATCAGCATTTGAGACCAAATGAGGTGAAAGAAAAATTGGGAAAAATACAGTATAGTAGTCTCTGTACAGTGGGAGTGGGAGAAATTTAGATGATGCATCAAGGACCATGGAAGAAAGGTAAACATTTACATAAAATTTGATGCACTTATTTACTTATTTATTCATTCATTCATTTTCTCCTGCTTATCCTCATGAGGGTCGCGGGCATACTGGAGCCTATCCCAGCTGTCTTTGGGCGAGAGGCGGGGTACACCCTGGACTGGTCGCCAGCCAATCATAGGGCACATATAGACAAACAACCATTCACACTCACATTCATAATGTGGATTCGCCAATTAACCGAGCATGTTTTTGGAAAAACCCGGAGAAAACCCACCCATGCATGCAGGGGGAGAACATGCAAACTCTGCCCAAACAGGGAATCAAGTCTCCTTGCCTGCGTGCTTACCACTCGTCCACCGTTAAATCATTGCGCCTGAAAGGTGGCCCAGCGGTTAGGAAACCCTGCTTTATAGCGGTCTTGGGAATATGATGCGCTCTTTTCCATAATTAAAAATGTTGTAAGAATACCACTGGCTTCTTTATTCTATAATGTAAGATTAATGTCTACAACAAATGTAACCATAGTCATATAATCATATAGAATCGAATTGCATCCTTTGTACACTGAACAACCTACAGCATGTGTATGTAGCCTGGAGGAACAGGAACAGGAAACGGCACAGCTGTGTGTAAAACCCAGCCGATGTCAACACAAATAGCGAATGTTTACAGACGCACACTGCAGAGCTTAGTCGTGGATGAACATGAGTATACTCAACTACACCGACGCTGCTGTGAGCATCAGATAAGGGAACGAATATAAAAAAAATGTGACTGTATCCGCTGTTGCTGTTATATAAACTTTGTTTGATGTGAGCCTGACAAAGCTGTTTTATTTTTCCTGTGTTCAAAAAATGGACTTGTGAAAGGTTCTTCCCTGAGCAAATAAACGACACAAAGAGGGGTTTGATCTCCGTAATGCGATCTTGTATTTCTTTGCATTGTCTCCAGTTCCTAGCGTGGCATCTAAAAAAAAAAAAGAAAAAAAGGTCATTTGATCGCCACACAAGGACCTTTTTGGGTTTTATTACACTCTCTTTCATCTCGCCTTCCTGTCATGCTTAAAACAAAAGAAATTGATCACCTTTATTAAAACAAAGGTTTGTTTGATGTCTCCTCGAGGTCAATGAGCAAGCGTCCTTTGCCACCAGCCTCTCAATGAACGGATATTATTTCCACTCAAAAAAAGGAATTACACAAACTGAATATCCCTTTCTAACCTTGGGAGACGGACACTTAAGAGCCACTAGCCTGCGAAAAATGTTTTTTGATATGCTCGTGTCATTTAATCACAAAGCATTTTTTATTGCAGAGGCATGCATGGAACAATTTTGCAGGATATTAACTCCCTGACTAAAGCCTGGCTTGTATCTTTTTTTTTTTTTTTTGCGGGGGTGAGTCAAGTAGGAGTCCCGGGAGGGAGGGCGGTGGACTTGCTTGTTTCCTCACATAAGTAAGTGATCTAAACCAACACAATACACAGGTAGACCAAAATAGCCGTAAAAAGATAAAGGAATCATGAAGCCTTAAACTGACAGATACGTATATATTAAAGGGGTAGTTCAGATTTTTGACATGAAGTTGTGTGACATCCCCAGCAACAGCGTAGTCCATTAACAGTGATTTACCCACACTTGGTCTCCTAGCCAAACTTTAATGTCCCCAGCAGCTAAGCGGAACTACATTCTTTATCAACCCAATCCAACTAGAACTGGACTTAGGGGAACAAATGGGGGGGGGGGTAAGTCGCTCTTAATGGACTACACCACTGATGGGAATAGTCATAAGACTGAACTATCCCTTTAAAACAAGAAATACAAAACATGCATTTGTGATGTGGGTAATCCAGCAGATCCCAAGAGTGATAATACTAGCCTTTGCAATGAAAAACACATCCACAATTACTTTACATGTACTTATTATTGCATTTGACAATTGTGGTTATAGTCATTATAAATGAGTATCCGTTATGTCAGTCACTTATGCATCAGGGGTAGCATGAGCACTATTTACCTTATTTACCTCATTCCACGAATTCATCATAAAGCAGTCATGCTACTTACGATATAAGTAAACATTCATTCATTTTCTACCACTTATCTTCACAAGGGTTGCGAGGGTGCTGGAGCCTATCCCAGCTGTCTTTGGGCGTACACCCCAGCCAATCACAGAGCACATATAGACAAACAACCATTCACACTCACATTCATACCTATAGACAATTTGGAGTCGCCAATTAACCTAGCATGTTTTTGGAATGTGGGAGGAAACCGGAGTACCCGGAGAAAACCCATGTATACACGGGGAGAACATGTAAACTCCACACAGAGATGGGATTGAACTCGGGTCTCCTAGCTGTGAGGTCTGCACGCTAACCACTGGCCCACCATGCACCCCTTTACAATATGATAATATTGTTAATTTTCAGTTGCCGACTGGGTACACAGAGACTGGTTGCAGTAACTGGTTGACTGCCACATTGACTGGCCACAACATTAGGTAACCCCCTTTGCAGTGGCAGCATCAAACACTGCATGGCTATGGTCAATGGAGATGGAGATGGAGATGGAGATGTCCATTGGCAGACCCAAGACCAAATAAATGGGAGGGCAGCATCAGGAAGAACATCCAGTATAAAAGCCATGCCAAACAAATCATGCGGTTGACTTGCTGAAACGGGAAAAGCTGAAAGACATTAATTATATCTGATTGGATAATTTTTTTTTTCTGAGCTGCTCTCTGTGTTGTGGTGCCTCCAAGTCCCCCTGGTGTGTGTGTGTGTGTATGTGATAGGAAGACAATCTCTGAATTGCTTGAGGCATCAAGAGACATTTGGCGCCACCTGTGCATGTATAAATCTCTCGACTCGGAATATAAGACGGATTGTATTCTTCAGACTAGCAAGTACACCATTATCTGTATCTGTATCTGTTTTTTTCTAGGGAAAACATACCAAATTGAATTAAAATCAATGTAGTATATCAATATGTTGTTAGCATTTACTGGACAAATACTGGATTTCCGACCTGAAGACTTCTAGGTTTTGGTCTTTCATTGTTGTTGCTGTGATATCCACGTGTTTTGATGGTTTGAATTGTGTGAGGTGGAAAGTTCAATAAGGGGGTTATTTTTGGTGACAGGGAGCCACATTGCCATGACAGCCCTACGATACCCGGCAGCCCGTTTTATTTCAACGCCTCATCCACTGTGGTGGGAAACTAATCACGGTTTTAGACGCAGAGTGTTATCAAGATGCACGATGGCACCCTGCATTCCTGCCATTCCTGGCATTCTGCAGGGAGTGTGAGTGCCTGAGGACCTCTCATAGGGGCACTGGGGGGGGGGTCTTTGCATGCTGGGCCCCGGCCTGTTGACAGTTCCCTTGGCACTGTTGTCTCAGCGGGAAGACATCAGTCGCAGGAATGGACCAAGGCTGTGGATGACAGCCGTCTGGTCAGCTAGAGGAGATTAGACTTTCACTCGTGGGGTCATGGTGTTCCCATAGTGGGTCGTGTTTGGGTATTGTTGGAGGGAAGAGGTCAGGTCCACGAAGGTGGACTATTAAAAATACGCTTCCTGAAACCCTGACTCTGCGTTCTCCTAACTGCCACGTTGGGGCAACATCAGGGGGAGGTCGTCCATCTCCTGACGAGAGCACGATTTAATTGAAAACAATATTACACGCCTTCATAACACCGGGGCAGCCATTTCATAGATAATAGTTTTACTGTACAGTAGAACCTCTCTCTCTAGTTCCTCTGCCCTAGGTTTTGCTCTTGACAGATCTGAACAAATCCTCACATTTATACCCCCGCCGGTATTAAACGCTCATGTAGCGTGTTCATTCATAAGGTCGTCCGAGACCCGACGCATTCTCATAAGTCTCCTTTAGCTGCGCTGATGGCTGGTGTCAGGGTTGTCTGCCGACTGAAAGGAAACACGGGAAGATAGCGTTTGATCCGTGATGGAGTATATGGGTCTGCGTCAGAGTGGAGCGCTTGTGATTAATAACATCTGTGGTTAAGGGAAAAAAAAAAAAAGTCCTAATGAAAGCTCTTGAACATATCTGTGAGAGGCGATATGTTGACAGTGGATGATGCAAATGAGGCTAAATGTGAACCTGAAATGAATGACCCCCACCGCTGTCGACTCGCAGCCTGCCCGTTTACACCGCAAAGAGCCCGGCTGTGACACTCTCCCTCCTTTGTCTCAAAGTGCTAACTGTATTTAATTTCACATCTTATCGGCGCCAGGCTTTGTCTGTCTTGCGAGTCTCCGCGCGGCGAAGGCGACCCCCGGAGATAAACTCTGTCAGGCTCTGGGGTGATTTATTAAATTCTGATTTCTGTGAAGGACTTTAATGTCGAGGAGGGGGCGGGGGGGAGGAGAGGGAAGGAGGGGGGGTAGGGGGAGAGAAAATATGTCGCAGGTGTCTCTGCCAGCTCTGGGCTACAGTTCTCTCTCCATTAGCGGCATTGTTAGCTATAAAGACGCTTGAAAGAAAGACTCAAGTAGGAATCTATGTTGAATTTCCTGTCTTTGTTGTGGCACCGGCCTTGTCCTCTACCTCTCCCCACCACCGCCCCCCCGCATAACCCACACTCCACTCCCACTCCACCCAGCAGTATCAAGTCTCCCATGTTTGGACTGCAGATATCCACTTGGGTCGCTTTCAGGGAGGGCTTGACCCAGCTCAGGTTGATATTTTAATGCTAATCTTCCTCACGACACCTGCACTGGGAAGCAGGGGTTGCCAAATCTATTAGGTAAATCCTTTGACCCCGCTCGGCCCCGTAATATTTCAAATAAAACCTGATGTTCAGGTCTACTGGGCGATTTTTTTTTTTTGACAACTTCAGCAACTTCTACTGGAAGCTGTGGGACTTGAAGTCAACATATTCTAGACCAGGGGTCTCAAACATGCGGCCCGCGGGCCAAATGTGGCCCGCAGGACACTAGTTTGAGGCCCCCGCCTTGATATGAAAGTTTAATGTTAGTGCGGCCCGCGCAAGTTTGATATGGATGCTGTATGGTATCATGTACCCAGAAAAAAAAATTACGTTTTATTAATGTTCATGTTAAAGGTTAAATAACTGTTAATAGTTATCCTCCCTATCCGTGTGGAAGTGGTAAGTTTTTGGCTATTTAAGTTTAAAGGAAATAACTTGAAGGCTACCGTTTAGGTCGCTAGCTCTCGAGTTAGCATGTGTCTCAAGACCCTGCAGTTGCGCAATATGTTGTAAATAAAAAGAGTATAAATGTGTCGTGTTTTGTCATGTCTACAGGGCTCTAATAATGTTTTGTCATGTCTACAGGGCTCTAATAATGCTTTGTTCATTTTAATCTGAACAAAAATAATTTGTCTACCCACCAATTATATGTGGTTTCTTAAGTTTTTATTATTTGCCGTTTTATTATTATTATTATATTTATTTATGTATTACTGATTGATTGATTTTCTTTATTCTTGATTTGTTTATTTATTTTTCATCTTATTTTGTGCAGAAAAATAAAAAGCAAAATATTTGAGAACAGTGGAATGTTTTATCAGAGCTTTTCTTGTAGAAAATCAAAACCAAAGCAAAGTTTATTAATTTTTCTGTTTTTAATAAATGCGTTTTTTTTTTTTTTTGAAAACCTGATGCGGTCCAGTCTCGCCCAGACCCTAGCTCCAGTGGCCCCCAAGTAAATTGAATTTGAGACCCCTGTTCTAGACCTATGTACAAACCATTGGGCAACTGAGTCTTCTCAAAAACCTAAGTCTCTTTAGCATACGGAAAAACTCACCAAATTTTGGCAGCAGGTGAATTGACTGCATAGCATCGTCTTATTGTAGCTAACAAAAAAACAACAACATGAAAACAAACATCTACAATAGTCTAGTATTTTCCTACTATCCATTGTCAGGTAAGACCTTCTAAAGAGTTACCCAAAAAGGGGCGAATAAATAAATTGATATAAACTTTGGAATATGTGCTACAAAACCCACAGATTGAAATTTAGAGAATTTCTTTGAGGTCTCACATTGTGACCAGAAGTAAAAAAAAAAAAGGTTTGATTACATTCAGTCTATTCCGGAACTTAAGTTTGTTTGACCTAGCCTCGTTATCCTGCCGTGATTGAGCCCCCTCGGATACCTTCATCTGCATTGTTCTCGGCGAGTCAGCATCTTTTGTCTTTGCCACTGATTTGTCTTTTGATCTGTACGAGTGATTTATCTGCCCCCCCACCCCACCCCCCCCACCCCCATTTGGAATGATGCTAACCTAACCTTGCCAGGACCAAACAAAAAGCTCTCTCATGTATTTTGATGCTCTTTGTGAAAACGACACACATAGACGTGGAGAGAACTGTGGGGGGGGGTGGGGTGGTCTTGCAGGGGAGAGCGGCATAATTTCCATTCGGAAGTGGCGTGCTATCCAAACTGAAAATGATTAAAAGCTAGCAAGTGGATTTAAGCAGATACTATGGGAGTGTAAACTGATGGAATCGGGGCACAACTGCCTTGTCTGGAAAACACCAGAAGTTGGGGATGAGTGGGGTTGCAGAAGAGGAGGAGGGCGGGGGGGTGCCTTCGGAGTTAGACACCCCTGAGGGGATTGGAGGTGTTTGCCTTGTGTGCTGTTTTTCCACCCTCATGTGCAGCTGTTGAAGCCCTCCTCCCTCCTCTTGCCAGCTGCCAGAGAAACAAACTTAAGAGTGGGGAGAAAGATGGAAAAGGTAGGAAACATGGGGGGGGGGCGGCGGCACTCCACACCTGCTGCCCGGTGAAAGAGAAACGGCGTGCAAGAGTAAAGACTAGAGAGTAGGGCGCAAAAGCCAAAACAATTTGTTAAATATGGGAGTCAGATAAAAGCCAAACAGGTGGTGGTTTTCAGGGGCTGGTGGGGGGTGGGGGGGTCTCATGCAGGTAGGCTACAGTATCACACAGGAAACCTTTTGGTATTCACTCAGCGTGGCTATCTCAAGTGCACATCTATGCACTGACTATAAAGAGGTTGTTTCCGGAAAAAAGGCGCCTGTCCGTCTTTTTTTTTTTTTTTTTCTTGTTGTTCCAGATGTTTCTGCGCTTTGATTTGATCAACATTGTTGTTTGGGGGTCAAGGCCCCTCTCCTACGTGTTTGTCTGGGATCGCAGAATAGGAGAGGAAACTTTTCCTCCCTGTTAATTATTTTTCCATCAACGCTCTGAGACTTCAACACACATATGTCTTCGGCTACCATAAGATTTCTTTTAACAATGCTATGATGGCAATATATAGATACAACTCCACCAAGGTTAAATTTTATGCAAAAGTATACGAAAAAGATTAAGATATGCCTTTTATTCGTCCCTCAGTGGGGAAATTTGTATTGCACAGCAGCAAGAGTACAGAGTCAGTTAAGCAGTACAAAATACACAATATAGAAAAATAAACAATATAAACAACCCAAGTATTTTTCCCAGAGTTATATACAATACAGTATGTAGATAATATGAAACGAGTTGAGATATATGACCAGTCTATACACTGAGATCTTGTTAGAGAGTTAATATGAGGCATTATGGAAATACTTCACATAGAAAAGATGGTTGTTTGTTCATTGAACACCACTTCCTGGTTCATGTGGGATGAAGAACACTGCTTGGCAGTAACACATTTAAATCTAATATCATTCATTGTACAAACAATGAAAACACTCCATGTATCTTTTACTCATATTAACTGCTGGACAAAAAAGGGTGAAACTTTGTCAAATCACAATCCATACCTTGTTGCCTATGCGATTATTTTGTTGACAAATACACATGTTGCACTGTTATTAAACTGCAACTCATTCATTCATTTTCTACCGCTTTTTCCTCACGAGGGTCGCGGGGGGTGCTGGAGCCTATCCCAGCTGTCTTCGGGCGAGAGGCGGGGTACACCCTGGACTGGTGGCCAGCCAATCACAGGGCACATATAGACATACAACCATTCACACTCACATTCATACCTATGGACAATTTGGACTAAACCAATTAACCTAGTATGTTTTTGGAATGTGGGAGGAAACCGGAGTACCCGGAGAAAACCCACGCATACACGGGGAGAACATGCAAACTCCACACAGAGATGGCTGAGGGTGGAATTGAACCCTGGTCCCCTAGCTGTGAGGTCTGCGCGCTAACCACTCGAACGCCGTACCGCCCTAACTGCAACTCAATGCAATTTATATAACATCGTACTGTAACTTTAGGGAGTTTAGAGGAACCACAACAAAGCTTGATAAAGACTTCTAGGTGACCAATAACTGCATTTGTGTAAAATTTGAGCGAGATTGATTAAAATGTCTTTGCACGGGTGGGAATTAGCAACACATTTCTCCCATCCCTGTTGTGTTGTAAGCGATTGTCGCTGTCCAACAAGTACAGGGCTCGACAATAACGATGTACCTATGGCCGGGGCAAGTTAAAACAAAATTCGGGCAAGTAAATCCAATCAGTGATATTCCTGTCGGGCAAGTGCACTTTAGCATGCCGTACTGCCAAGAGTTTTTTTAAGAGCGGTTCTTGTTGGGTGTTGGTAAAACACAGACTGCGTAATTCCGGTGGTAATTTTCAAACCAATCCTTGCAAATCTTGAAATGGACCAATCAGAATAGTTTATTTAGACCGCGGTCCGAAGTCCACAGTCCGCGTTTTACAGTTGCAATCAACCAATCAGCAATCGTTTGACTATGAAAACATCTATCATGGCGTCCCTGCCAACATGGTCTAATTCTTCAACAACTTCTGAAGGAAAACACCAAAAAGTGATGAAACAGTGCCTCCTAAACAAGTATTTTATTAGTGGCAGCTAATCAAATGATGGCACAGGTGAGTGAATCACATTGCTGTGACAATTTGAAGTGGTCACAATTAGATCCAAGACCAAGTGCTGATTTTGCACAAGCTACAAAATCTAGCGGTTCCATTTCTTTGTGTATTTTTCTCACCTTTGCTTCCACAAATTATTGTTTGACCATTGAGCTTTTTTTCTGGATTAAAAACACTTTACTAGTACACAAATGTGTCTATTCAATAATGTTTCATTGTGGCGCACAACTTATAAATATCACTGCTTACTATACGACTACTACTTTTACAGTAAACCTCGGATATATCAGACTCGGATATATCGGAAATTCGCTCACAACGGACAGATAAAAAAGAACCGATTTTTCTGTAATGCATTTCCAATAAAAATTCATTGCATATATCGGATTTTTTTATAACGGATTTCGCCTATTTCGGACAAAATCTCCAGTCCCCGTTCCAATTTCCCTCGCATATATCGGATGGCCGCATCGTGTCTTTCTCCTGGCTCCAGATTTAGGACAAATATAAAAGTGAGTGACGTCAATAATACTAGCACAGCAGTGAATGAGATCTTAACTTCATTATTGGAGGTTAAGAAGCTTTTTAACAATTTGTTATGCTCAGAGTCCAATAAAGTTAAATTCTCATTACCTTACGTCTGTTTTCATTGCCCAGTCCAGGTACATTGGAAACATAGTCAAGGAAGTGCCTTTTTATAACGGATAAAATCCGATTTACGCATATACCGGATATAAATCCGATATATGCGTAAAACAGACATTTTCCAGTATACGCATATAACAGATTTGGCTTATATCGGACAAAACCAGTGGGAACAATTGAATCTGATATATCCGAGGTTTACTGTATTTATCAAGGCAAAGTGCCTAGAAGTCTCTTAACAATCCAGATTTCCATGCAACGTCATGATCTATGTTGGAAAACAACTACAAGAAATAATCATTTCATCTTTATTTGAGATTCTCATGTGATGCCACAAAATTTAGATGATATCATTATGGCAGTCTTTTCATTTTACATGGGACAAGTTCGGGCAAGTAGTTCTCACCTTAAGGATTCCCCATGGGCAAGTCATTTTTGTTTTTAATGTAAAGCCCTGAAGTATTGAGTGCTGTGAGTTTATTGTCATGTACTTTAAGTCTAAAAATTTCTGCACTGAAACTTAGCTTTTTTGATTGCTGTCCAAAATATTCATTAAATCTACTAAAATATGCAATCTTTGTCATCGGTGAATTTCTCTGTATCTGAGATGTGCAGAGACCCTTTCTTGCAATCGCCCCCCTACCACTTTCCTTCCTGTTCCCCAATTGTCAATTTAGCTGACATTATCTAAACAATAAATATTAAAACTAATTAAAAGAATGTCTGTTAAATGTTGATAAGGCTGAGCTTATGTTTTCTCTGCAACTTTGCCCTGCCAGAAGACTTGCTACAGGCCCGTCCGTCTTAAGCGCAGGAAGTTATGAAACCGTAACCGCGACTGTCGCCGTATCATTTACACAAGGAAGTTTTGCAGCCCTTTTCCACGACGGCGGCGCTATTGACTGGAGTCCATAAAACAGCTTTATTAAAAATGACACCATT
This sequence comes from Doryrhamphus excisus, assembly GCF_037039965.1. Taxonomy (NCBI): domain Eukaryota; kingdom Metazoa; phylum Chordata; class Actinopteri; order Syngnathiformes; family Syngnathidae; genus Doryrhamphus; species Doryrhamphus excisus. The sequence goes on along the minus strand of NC_136368.1, from coordinate 15,017,283 downwards.
CCGCTCCATATTTGCTCGGCAGCGGCGGCTCATCTAGATTAGGTCACATGTTTGTAGGGAAGTGTGGCCAACAATAGGCAGAGTTTATGACAGATAGCAGCTGTCTGGGCTCACTGTGTTGTGATAACATACTGCGCGGCCGTGCATCTCTAAATCTGCTGCCTTCTCCTCCTGATAATCTGCTTCTCTTTTCAACAGTAAACTGTCTCAGGCCCACAATTCAAAGGCAAGTCAGCGCTCTTTCCAATTTCCTGTGACCGGCCACACTTGATAGTAAATCATGAAGCCCTGTTTGGTGCTGCACGCAAGTTTTTTTTTTTTTTTTTTGTGTGTGTTTTTTTTAGGGGGTGGTGGTGGTGGGGCATATTTCGCGCTATTGATGCAACTGTTAACTTGACGTTGCGCAAGTTCAGACAGGAAATGGTCATGTTTCTCAATGACAGAACTTTTATCTTGATTAAAAACCTTGCAACATATTATTTGACAGACACAATAACTGACATTTTCAAGATGGAAGGTTTCACATTATGATTTCACGTCTTTTTACTTTTATTTAAGATCATGGGAGTGCAAAGTTTTTCCAGCACGGGCCGCATACAGACAAATTAAAGGATGGAAATTAAAGGAAAATATACATTTTGAACATTAAACCTAATCCAATGTAAGTCGACAAAGAATATTAGTGTAATATCAATGTAATTAATAATGACATTTTATTTTTAGAATATGTTGAAGGCCTATAAATACAATCTGTGGTCCAAAAATGACAGTCTTGCCCAGATTGCTTTGTTTGGAAGACATACTTGCATAAATGGAGAAATTTCAAGTCAATCTGATTTACAGGGTATAAACTTTGTGGTTTGATAACAGCACCAACATCTGGAGTTTCAGTAGCAAAATAATAGCATGTTTTGACAATGTTTTACCCTTTTGTGTGCAATGATTCAAGAGTAGAAGTGGTGTTATATAATTAGGACATGTGTATCATTTATGGTGCCCCCTATGGGTTGTGGTTAGAATGCTTTGGAGGACATGCTAGCAAACATATACAGATATTAATACAGATATTACAGTGACTTATGGAGAAATAGTTTATCAAATTTCACAGTGATTTCAACAAACAGCAAAGTTTCAGTAGTGGGTGATTTGTGTGAGAAATTTCAAGTCAATCCATATAGGAAATATAGTAGGAGTACATGTTTTGAGACATTTCTACCTTTTTGTGTGCTGCTCTTATACTGTATTTGATGAACTAGTCAAGTGCATGTGTCACCGTCCACAGCCTTAATAGCTGCTACCAAACACAAAAGCCGTATAATTGAGGCTATCATGCAGTGGGGCTGCCTCATGTTTAGTGTGTTTTTTCCCAGCAGCCCCCCCAGGGCAACTGGAAGGCATCAAGGACACCTGGGTGTGCGACTTTATTAAAGTATGAAATGAGAGGTCAGTGACGTCCACGGTCCCACACATGACATCCCGCTGCTGGCCCTTTTTCTTCCCATAATCCCACTCCCCAACCCCACCCCCCACTCCCCTAGCTGCCCTGAGCTGTGATGGCTCCTGTATGAAAGTGTGTTTCATGAATCCCCCCAAGGGAGCCTCTCAACTGCTGTCTGTGCCACTGATACAAATTTAATTCCTGATTTTTTTTTTTTTTTTTCTTTTCAGATGGAAGCCATGTCTGTCAGGGCTTTTAATTACCGTGCCCACGTCTGCACATATTGCTGTGTTTATGGGAAAATTCACATCCAAAATGTACATTTTAATACGACATTCAGTACTTTTCTTATCTTTTTTCCTTGATTAATGCTCACATTTTTAAAAATGCAAAACAATCCACATGACAGGTCTTCAGGAAAAGAGCTACACAAACTAAATTATTTGGGCTTCACTGTAAATCCGCAGGCTGACAATGGCTTGTTTGCACTGGCCGGCTATTTGCGTCCTAATAGCTGCACAGTATCATTGTCAACCTCTTATCGAGGCCGCCAAAGTGCGTTGTGACACCTCAATGCTGCCTATCTCGGCTCTATATTTACACGTGTACTACTCAATGTATATTTAGTCACTGCGGTATGATGACGCAGTGCAGCGAATGATCCGTGTTGGCATTTTTGAATAAGTACTACAAACACCATTGGGAGACGATAGCTAATTTCCATTAATTTCAGCTACTGTAAACATTTGTCATATTTCTATATTGTAAAAATTATCATTAGAACATGCTGTCTGACTGTTTTGCACATTGTTAAATGGATTTTTATCTTTGTGTCACCATCTATGCCAGGGGTGGGCAAACTTTTTGACTCGTGGGCCGCATTGATTTAACAAAATTGACAGGTGGCCAGACTATATATTTTACATATAACAGTCCACCTGGTATTATTGTTATTATCTGTAAAAGTGTCATGCAATCTGCTATTATTATTTATAATTGTATATTTATATAGAAATATTTTGTATATATATATTATTTTAATATATTTTATATATTATTATTTATATTATTATTATTGTTATTATTATTATTATGTGCTTGTGTCCCTTTTTTCAGGAGCACTTTGTAAGCAACAGACCACATCAAATAACAAAATTGATAAAAACCATCAAAAGGTTGGCTCAAGCCATGATGCCAGGTTGTATGTTGAGTTTAAATGAAATACTTTGGAAAGAACGGGCAGGCCGTATTCAAACACTTGGCGGGCCGGATGTGGCCCCCGGGCCGTAGTTTGCCCACCCCCGATCTATGCTCTACTAAGCATATACTGTAATCCACAATTATTGTGTTTTTTTTAATTACTTTCAAGTGACAATGGTTAAGGGAGACTATAAAACACACGGTGGCACACCTGCAAATGTTGCACTATTATTCATAATATAGCGGCATAACGTAACAAAAATGATTGAATTGTTTCGGAAATCATAATACATATTTGAATTATTTTCAGAATAATCAACATTCAGTCCACAATATTGAACCTGGTTTTTGGTACTATGCTTCCATCCATCAATTTTCTGTACCTGCTTGTGGACTTGGGTCCTTTTGGTCACGGGTTAGGTGGAGCCTATCCAATCTGATTTTAGGCGAGAGGCAAGTACATAACATTTTGAAGTTTGTGGTTTCCTTTTTATCATGATTTTTCAAACATGTACTCTATTAATTAATAAATCATACAGTTTCATGTTAGAATGAAGCCTATTTAAGTGAAATGGGATTCAGATTTAAGCAAAATGTTGTCATAATTAAGCAGTTTTTGGCTGAATGAACTGAAATAGAAAAATAAGACATTCAAATAGAGAATATAGTATTCTACATTGGTCACTACAAGTCAGTAATTGTTTGGTGAGTCAAGTACAATAGGATTTTATTGCAGGTTTAAATTATTTCCCAATAGACACAATAATAACAACATGGATTGGTTTTCCGGCTGTGTGACTGTATGGGTGTTATTTCATGTCTAGAGTACTTTTATAACGAGAAAAAAATTATATTGTGGGCTAACTCGTCACTTTTGAGAAATTGTCAACCTTCACAACGTCTTTGTCTAAACAGCCTAGCTACTAAAGCTAAGCTCTGACGGACCAGATTATCTTTTCACTCTTGTTTTGTGTTGTGTTTCCGACTACTTTGTATGCTGTTCCCTAATGGTTGCATTTGTGCCGTAATTGTGAGGGTTTTAACATTTTTAGCCAATTAAAAATCTCCCCTCGTCGCTCCGAGTCACGATGGAAGAACCGTCTTTGATGTTCTTTAATCAGGCCGAGATGTATTGTCATCTTCTTTTTTTTTTTTCTCAAAGAGGCAGAAAAATGCCAGATACATCTCAGATTTTTGCGTCGACAGACTTTGTGAAGATGATGGTTTTGGTAGCCTCTGGCTCTCCCTTGAACTCTCGCATTCTGGGGGCACAGATCCCTATCTTACCCCCACTTGTATTTTTTTTTCCCAAAGTGTCTAAACAGGATTAGGAAGACAAGCGCTTGTGTTTCTGCAGCACCAAGGAAGCGTTGCACAATGATTCAGCCGAGCTTGACTAAAGATCTTAGTCAAGCTGTTCTTTTCTCACCTGGGAGACCAGCTTTTAGACGTCCTCTCCAAGACACGCTGAGTTAATCAAAAGAGTGTTTTATTGTTTTTTTGTTTAAAGCAAACTCTCACAAATTTAGATCATAATGTTTATTTCCTCCCCGCTGTTAGCTGGATGCCGCTAAATACAGATTCCAACTGTTCAGTGGTAGAAATGGTCAATTAAGTTTTTCCAATTGGAGTTCAATAGCAAGGTTGAGTTTAAACAGAAAACAATTAGTGCCCAAAATGACTTATTTTAATAGTTATCTTCCAATATTTTGGAGTAAGGATTCTTCTGTTGATGTTAAGCTAGGTAACTTAGCCTAACACAGTTAACAGGTGAAAAAACAATTTTTTTTAATTTTTAAAAATGTATTAATTTTTATAAAGAAGCAGAAACTATTAACTTCCTTTATCCAAAGTTTAATTTCTTATGGTGTTGCTGGTGTTGTTGTGCTAGCTGACTTAGCCGATGCTAGCATGTGGCTGTGATAGTGGCTGGTACCCACTATCTGTATCTGTATCTGTTCACCCATCTAAATGATCTGTATTCTTATCTTTACATAAACACGATCGTGCATCAGTCACCATCAGTGACTGATGCACAATCGTGCTCACTGTCTTGAAAAAAAAAAATCACTGTGTAGTTATGAAACAACTTTAAGATTGCATGGTGCATACTGCAACATATTGATAGTGGAGTAATATTTTATGTATGGCTCATGTCAGCCATGTGTTCCTTTGCAAGTGGTGGACCTAATGCGCACTGCCATCGTCTCGGGAGAGGCGGTAGCTGTGTGCGACTGGCCAATCACAGAGCGTGAAGACTGAATATAGTATAATGAGAATTTTAATAAATACGGATAATTACGAAATGTACTTGTTTCATATTGTGAATTTTATTTATTTTTGCAAGCAGGTGTGTTGCTAAATGTGGCCATGTTATCATTACTTATCGTTTATTGTTATCGTTTGTCAAAACAACCGTCCCACATTTCAAAGTACTGACGCCCTGTTAAAGACATCTGTGGTGCTGAGCTTGCTAATTTGGCTTTGCATATATCATAGCAAGTTCACAATTTATTTTATTTAAAATGTGATACAAATTAAATCACAACCTGTAAGTATTTAATGAATTCTGTTTGGTATTTTTCAGTTTTTTTTCTGTGCAATCTTAGGACTATTGTTATAGGAATAGGCTTTAAATGTATGGTGTAATATTTGTTTTCTAGGTTTACTACTTACTACTACTTTACTACTAACAAATTGTGGCTTCTTTGGTAATTCTATGGATATTTTTATGAAATGTGTTGATTTTGTAACGCAAATACCCGGGTCCTATTCCCAGCATTATAGAAAATGGTAATTCTTATAGCACCCAGACAATTATGTGTGTCTAAAACAGGCGTAATTAAGTGCCCGGAGTGTCCACCAACTGATAGAGACACTTTAGTGAAGAACACAGAACCCCCCCTGCATCCCTCTGTTCATTCTCTGGGACTTGTGGGACAGGACAGGACAGCGAAGAGGGCGGACATTCCTCAAAATACTTCCCCGAACTAGGACAAGTGGCAAACAGACAGTGACAAGTGGCTGGTGCAGCGTTACTAGGACGGCGGATCCAAAGTGATGAACTGCATGGGGAAAACAGCGCAAGGCTCCGGCTTATCCTTTATCCAGAAAAAAAAAAACAGTGAAGAGTCTCACTGGCTGAGAATAAAAATGTGTTTAGCGGCATTCTAAGGAGAATTTGATTAGGTGGGGCGGGGGCTGGAAGGGGGGGGGGATGTGCCGGAACACGGCGTAGCGAGGCCAGGTAGTTAATAGGGGTCAGCGCTTGGGGCTGAAGTGTAAATTGGCAGGGGTGCATCAATTAGAAGGTGGCAGAGGCTAGGATAAAGAACTAGGAGAATAAGCATATAATCTCTAGCACCGCTAGCAAGATGCTGTAGCGGAAAGGACTTGCTAGAATGAAGTTAATGAGACAAAACGTTCACATTGAGATCTGATGATACCCCCTGAAGATATATACATACCGAGTTGATGTCACGTTAATTCACATTTTTGGGTTTAGCTAACAAAAGAGGGTTGGGTGTGGCTGATTGGTCAACACAATTGTTACTGTGTATTTACTGTGTATTTCACACAGATCACAGGTTTGTACATACAGTACATAGCTGGGTACTAGAGGGTACCGTGTCTACCAGCCCGAGTCTAAAGCGTGTCAAGCTGACACCATGACAAACAATAAACACATATGCTAACCTTAGCTCACCCAATTGTGCCATATCACTAACTGCTGTATTATACTCCACAGTCTCCACTTTGCTGCAGTGCTCCGTTTTCTTGTTGACCTCCTCTTGGATCAAATTTAGGACTTGCTAGCTTTAGCTCACCCCGGATGTTGTGCCTTATACTCTACTTTGCTACTTTGCAATTTTCATGCTGCCCTCAGTCTCCACTTGGATCAAATTTAATTACATATGCTATGTTAGCTTACCTTTTAGTCTGGATGATGCAGTATTATACTCCACAGTTTCCACTTAACTGCAGTTCTCTTGTTTTCATGGCTGTCCTCAGTTTCCTCTTGGATAAAACCAGTAGACAATCATTCTCTTCCATATTAGTGCTTCTTGTTCCAACCGATATACTCAATGATGTTTCTTTTTTTAGCTTTGGAGACAAGTAGAAGCGGCAAGTTGTACACGGAAGCATCATTAGCCGCATCATGGACCTACATGTGTTTGCATGGAAAGAATAGAAGCTGAACACTCCTGGATGCAGAAGAGCCACTTGAACATGCCGTGCGTAGGATCCAGGAATAAAGAAACTCAAGTGGGCTTTTTCTACCTGAATGGAAGCGAGCGTGAATGCATCGTCTCTGAATATGCATGTCCTTGTGAGCGGCTTATTCCTAACACAGGGACGTTTGATTACACTGCCCTCACCTCTCCACGTGGTCCGAATAATCCCAATATTGAACTTCACGGTGAACGGGAGGGCCACCGTGAAGCTTACACCAGCAATCTTGCATAGTTTAAGTGTATATTGAAAAAGAAGGCAATCTCACTTATTGAACACGTTCACCCCAGAGGGCAAAGCGCTACAGTAAATGAACACCGTACACTCTCACAAACGCACACTCCTTTATCCCGCTGGAGTGCACCATGAAAGAGGAGCTAACAAAAAAACTTCGCATCGAACATGTATTTCAATACCTTGTAAACAAAATCTGCCAGGCAGATAAATGATAAACGCAATTAAAGGCAAATTCAATTTGAGTGCGCGCTGTCCATCTGTCACGCTGAAACAAAAGACGAGGTTCCTCCATTAGGAACAATTCCACCCCCTGCTCATGTTAATTTGCTTGCAGCAACGTTTTTTTTTTTTTTGGTTCTAGAAAAAAGAGGTCGCAGGAAATACCAAGGTGGCTCACAGGAAGTCCAGTAAAAGACATGATCAAACCTCCATCTGGATGAACAGTTATCAGTTCATTGTTAGATTTTTCTCGACTTATACAGTGAAGAAAATAAGTATTTGAACACCCTGCTATTTTGCTATTTCTCCCACTTAGAAATCATGGAGGGGTCTGAAATTTTCATCGTAGGTGCATGTCCACTGTGAGAGAGATAAACTAAAAAGAAAAATCCAGAAATCACAATGCATGATTTTTTAACAATTTATTTGTGTGATACAGCTGCTAATAAGTATTTGAACACCTGAGAAAATGAATGTTAATATTTGGTACAGTAGCCTTTGTTTGCTATTACAGAGGTCAAACGTTTCCTGTAGTTTTTCACCAGGTTTGCACACACTGCAGGAGGGATCTTGGCCCACTCCTCCACACAGATCTTCTCTAGATCAGTCAGGTTTCTGGGCTGTCGCTGAGAAACACGGAGTTTGAGCTTCCTCCAAAGATTTTCGATTGGGTTCAGGTCTGGAGACTGGCTGGGCCATGCTAGAACCTTGACATGCTTCTTACGGAGCCACTCCTTGGTTTTCCTGGCTGTGTGCTTCGGGTCGTTGTCGTGTTGGAAGACCCAGCCACGACCCATCTTCAATGCTCTGACAGAGGGAAGGAGGTTGTTCCCCAAAATCTCACAATACACGGCCCCAGTCATCCTCTCTTTAATGCAGTGCACTCGTCCTGTCCCATGTGCAGAAAAACACCCCCAAAGCATGATGCTACCACCCCCATGCTTCACAGTAGGGATGGTGTTCTTCGGATTGTACTCTTCATTCTTCTTCCTCCAAACACGCTTATTGGAATTATGACCAAAACGTTCTATTTTGGTCTCATCTGACCATAAAACTTTCTCCCATGACTCCTCTGTATCATCCAAATGGTCATATGCAAACTTAAGACGGGCCTTGACATGTGCTGGTTTAAGCAGGGGAACCTTTCGTGCCATGCATGATTTCACATCATGACGTCTTAGTGTATTACCTACAGTAACCTTGGAAACGGTGGTCCCAGCTCTTTTCAGGTCATTGACCAAGTCCTGTCGTGTAGTTCTGGGCTGATTCCTCACCTTTCTTAGAATCATTGAGACCCCACGAGGTGATATCTTGCATGGGGCTCCACTCCGATTGAGATTGACCGTCATGTTTAGCTTCTTCCATTTTCTAATGATAGCTCCAACAGTGGACCTTTTTTCACCAAGCTGCTTGGTAATTGCTCCGTAGCCCTTTCCAGCCTTGTGGAGGTGTACAATTTTGTCTCTGGTGTCTTTGGACAGCTCTTTGGTCTTCGCCATGTTACAAGTTAAAGTCTTACTGATTGTATGGGGTGGACAGGTGTCTTTATGCAGCTAACGACCTCAAACAGGTGCATCTGATTCAGGATGATACATGGAGTGCAGGTGGACTTCTAATGGGCAGACTAACAGGTCTTTCAGGGTCAGAATTCTAGATGATACACAGGTGTTCAAATACTTATTTGCAGCTGTATCACACAAATAAATTGTTAAAAAATCATGCATTGTGATTTCTGGATTTTTCTTTTTAGTTTATCTCTCTCACAGTGGACATGCACCTACGATGAAAATTTCAGACCCCTCCATGATTTCTAAGTGGGAGAAATAGCAAAATAGCAGGGTGTTCAAATACTTATTTTCTTCACTGTATATATATTTATATATACTTGTATTTGTCCTTTCAAGATACTGATTATGCATAATCGTAAGCTTAGTTACAGTGGTCAGTGGTTGACTGTATACATATTGCATCTTTACATTTTACAGAGGTTAGCTTTTTTTTTTTGCACTTGCATTGCCGAAGAAATATGTGGGTAGCATCTGTGATGACACTGAGCATATTATTTTTCATATTTTACTATTGCACAGTGTTTATTTCTTTAGTACTTGTATCGCCTATAGCAAAACTTGAAGAATGTGCATTCAGCGCACAAAACTTTCCGTGATATATTATTTATTTAGGTTATTTATTTAGGTGGCATTTTTTATCTTTTGACTTTTATTGCAACAAAAAAAATACATTTGGTTATTATTATTATTAGTAGTACATACTTTAGATGGGTTATATTCATAATATATAAAATCTGATCAGACAAAAAGACCGTTTATAGTATTTTACGTTCAACAAGGCTAACTTATTTTTACACTTGTACTTCACATTGCACCTTTGTTTTAAAATGTTGTCATTTTAACTGTAATTTTTTTACATACCCACATGGGTTAGTTTCACTTTATAGTTGATAATGTTAATATGTCACTTTGTTTATTATGGCCACAGTTTGACCCTGGAACTGGTTATTTCTATTACCATATATGGTCATTACAGCCTTTCTCCAACAGACTTTTTGCATGGTGTAATTAGACAAGGAACTGTTAGTTGTGGACATTTAAAGGGGATAAGTCACGAGGTTATGCTGTATGTGTGCAGGGTAATGAAGTAGAGAGTCATTCTGTGTTGTCCATTAAAAGTAATCACAAAGTAGCTGAAGCGTGAGAAATGAAATTAGTTCCTTCCGATGCAGAACACACAGCAAACGTATTAATTATACAACAATGCCGAGCTGGAGGAATCCCTCTGTATATTTTAAACGTTATTCCGCTTCATCCTGTCGGAGCCGGCAGCCAGTCGGAGCCTTTTTCCGGCTGCCGTTAGCCGGTGCTCTCCGGGCAAATTGTTTTGGTGACCCGTGGAATGTTAGAGGAAATGCTTCTTTTTCATTGCCGCTCCCTGGAGTGGACAAGGCCGTGGCCCCTGTCATCGGCCCTGCTGCACACTAGCCAATGACCACGCGCCCATGTGTGTTTTTATCCCTTCATCGCTTCGACCGAAGTGATCTTTTTTTTGTGTGTGCACTTTTCAAATCCTGCTTTGCACCCGTAAAACAGACCCAAGACACTTGCACATTCCGCTGAAAGACAAGTTAAAAAGTAATCAGTGCAGTCAAATATGCTCCACAGATCAATTAAGTGTTTACAGCCTGTAAGAACGGGCAGCACAATAGCCGAGCTGTCTCTGGCGAACCCCAGAGGATGGCGTAGCGATGTTTCATTAAGACCACTAACTCCCCCTCACCACCATCACAACTATAAACACACATTAATTAAGGCACACACGAAATGCAAGTCTCTGAGCTTGCACTATGGTAATGATGATATGACCCCAAAAGGAGAGGTGCACCAAGGGTCAGCGAATAAAAGCGGCGAGAGCTGCAGGAAAACCGTCTTAACTGGTCCAATTCAAATTAGACCCAGATTTGCTTAACTGGCTAATTTGGATGTGCATGAATGTAGCTTCATTTCCTGCCTGCCTGCCTGCCTGGTCGCGATGTGTTCTGTTCTAAAGCAATAATGATGTCAAGATGGCAATTTGCTCTTTGTCAGCACTCCACGATACGCATATTGTAATTCACCGTAAAACAGGAGAGACGGCAATACAGACGTTTCTCACAATAATTTTGTTAGTTTACATTGCACTGGTAATGCTAGGAAATACAGAGGAAACTTCAGAACACACTTAAAAGCAAAGAATTTGGGGTGCGCCGATCTATCGGCAATATTGATATCAGGCAATACTTGCTTTATAACGCAGATTCCATCCGCCCATCTTCTCCGCATTGTCTTTCTGTATCAAAATAAGCTATTTATAACAAAAACAAAGACATTCTTTGTAAAAACGTATGCTCAGTAGCAGACTTGGACACCACCATGTAGTCAGAATGGTACAATCTTGATCACATGACATGACCTCACATGACGTCTGTATAGAATATATAGTCGACTGTCATTAGATAACCCTAGTGAGTCATTTTGTTTTATTTTACATTTATTTAGTTGTATTTGGTAGTGGTTAACTGTATTCTGGCAAGACAGTTATGAATGTTAAAATGACACAACATGTCCAGTACTATTTTGCTTTTGTTTGTGTTTGGCTTTCGTATTTGCACAACGCAAAAAATGTTTTCTCATTTCCAAAATTATTGAAATCAAGTGTTGCAGAGTGTTTTTATATGGTAAAATATTGGAAAACATCATGTTTATAGCACATTCATGTCCACCGTGTTAATTTCCATGTATGATTTATGATTTTTGCTTACTTCATTGCAAACTAGTCCAACTGCGAACCTGCCATAGTGTTTAAAGGGGACCTATTATGCTTTCTTCACTTTTCTGACCTATAAATGTAATTACAATGTTGTATTCTCATGTTAAACAATTCCAAAGTTTCAGATAATGAGGTTTGCGCATTTAGAAGTGAGCACTGAAAGAAGTTTGGGATGGCTCAAAATGCTCGGTTTTGAAAGGCGTGGTAAAACTGCCCCTTTGTGATGTCACAGAGGGGCGGACTTCCTTATACAGTCATGGCTGTCTGCCCTTAACCAAGCTATTAGGTAAATACTCGCTAGCGCAAGCAACCAGGACAACATTAGCACTTTGCTATCATGATATGTATTACTACAAACACTTATTGGGCTTACTGTGATATGTGTTTTTTCCAGTAATACAGAATGTGACTGTAACTTTTATGCCTTATTAGACTAATTTGGTGTTGAAATATAGGGGTGTTGTACTTTGGTTTCTTAATGTGTTAAACTGAAGGCTACTTTAAAGTATAATTTAAAGCTTACTAAAAAGTGCTGATGGCCCCAGATGATTTAAGTTTCAGTAACATCTGCCTCCCACAGACAGTGTGGACACATTTGACAGTGGCAAATGTCTGCCATCAACACAATACCCCCTCCCAACATTGACATTTCCTTTGCTTGGCCCATGTGAACAGTCCCATCACATCCTCTAAAAAGATCTGCAGCTAGAGGGCTATCGGGGGGCTGGTATCCATCTTCGTAACGGCGACTATGTTGGAAGACGAGGCAAAGAGACGGCAAGGGGAGGGAGGCAGCATGTCAATGAGGCTAGCCGGTGTCACTGAGCACCACACAGAAGAGCCATCTGGAGAATCAAAAGACTCCAACCATCTGGCTGCCTCACCCACTCTCTACCCCCACTGAATAAGAATGGACCACATAACACCCTGTGCCCTTTTACGGCAGTATAAAGTCGGGCAAAACTGCAATTTAGGTAAAAAACACAACTTATGATCTTTATGTGTTTGTTTTTTGAACCACTATGGCCTCAGTTGTGGTTAATTTTCTATAATGCTCAGCAAATCTGTGAAAGATGGGCACTGGTGTGTGTGAGTGACAGAGAAAAGCTCTGACTCGATCAAACATGGTGGAAATGTCCATGATCATACTCGATCAGAGTAAAGTTCAGAGCAGCATAATAAATGTAAGCCGTGATTTGGAGTTATCATCCAAATATTAGACCATTGTTGAGAAGAAACTTTACTCAATATCGGCATTGTGCCTGTTTTTAGTGCTGATACTTTAAAAGTGGCAGGTTAAAACAACATTAGGATAATAATCGAGATCGGATTTTTGAAAAACTCTATCGTGATCATTTTCTTTGCCGTATCGTGCAGCCCAAGTTTGGCGACACCCGCTTTTCAGACTTTTCCCTAGCGAAAAAATACCCAATTATTTTCAGGTCAATGCGATAGTTTGCATTTGCCAAATAGTCAACCCCAAATATAGGACAACCCATTTTATAAAGACTTTTTCAGTATAAGGAGGTAAAAATATCATCATATTAGCATTTGCAGTATAGTAGACCCCATAAGATGATCCATCTTAAATACGGTTTTATACTTGGACCAATACAAGTGTTTATCTGTTGTTATCTATTACCAGTCTTTTTCCAAAAAAACATTCAAAAACGTCATATATTCATGTCATTGTAGTAGTTAAGATTTGCTCAGCAGTAGACTCAGAATATAAGACAACCTGCCAAAATACAGTTTTATACAGTATTCAGGGTTTTTTTGCTTCTCAAAATATTACATCTTAAAGAACTTTATATATTTTTCTCATAATATTTCAACATTATTATCATCACATTATGACTTTCTTGTTAATCACAACATTAGTTAGCATTTGTCAAAAAATAGACTCCGAATACGGAAAAAAAAAACAAATACAAGTGTCCTCTTTCGGGTCATGACCCACAGTTTGGGACTCCTGCTTTAGAGGGTGTAGATATAGTAGCTTGTCATTGTGTCTTCCAGGTTTTGCTTTGAATAATGTATGCGCAGTCAGTAAGTACGTCTTTGGCAGCAAACAGTGGGCACTGGAAGAGGGCAGCGGTGTAGGAGGGCTTGGGGGAGGGTGGGGGGGGGGCGTCCTCGAAAAAGTCATCATCCATATTCCAAATGCTATTTTTGCGTGTTGCTGAGGTACCATTGTTTAGAGGCTTTTGATGGAGAGGTGCCCTGATAGCCACTAGTGTCTTACACACACACACACACACACACACACACACATGCACATCCTCCTCCCCTGTTTTCGTGTGAAACCTCCTGACGCTGTAAAATGGCCAATGATGACATATGTGGATGCAGGCCTGTTCATATCTTTGCAGGGGCCTTTAGGGAAATAAATATCTGAGAACATTCAGTGAAATGAAGCTCACTCAATAAATCACTATGACACAATAAACACTTCTGGCACATGAGCACCCCACCGCTGAGCCCACCCCTAACTCTACACACCCACCGTCCCCCCCCTCGTGGTGCCCAGCCCCACCACCCTTCTCTCACTCACACACACACACACACACACACACACAATCACACTGTCAGACACCACCTACATCCTCCCGCTTCTTGTCGTGGTGCTACCAAATGGTGCCTCCCCACAGGCCACTAAATCAAATCCCAGTACAAATACAGTGGGAATTTATTTGGAATGGGCTTTTGTTCAGCGTTACCCCCTGATTGTTAGGCACTGCCAGGTCACATGATGAATCTAGCTAGGGGTGGAGCCTTAGGTTGGCGTCTGCTGTCAATCGAATCAGGCTGTAAACTCTTGCTTGGCAAAGATCAAAATTACCCACCCGGCAACATTCATTTATTTATTTACATATTTTATAATTTATATACATGGTATTTCAAAAGCAACTTGTCTTTGTAGTGAGTTGTGGACTCCTGCAGAGCAGCTACACACAATAACCCGCACAGAAAGCTTTCTAGATCTTCCAGATTCTGCAGTTTTTTCCACTGACTGCTGATTCAAATGGTCTGTTTATTTTATTCCACCTCAGGCCCTAGTGTAGATACGCCCATTCCACTGCGATTGGTCACACTCCCAAGGACGTCCAGATATGTAGGTCCGTATTTACTAAGTGCAGGCAATCTGCAGCCCATACAAGGAAGACCAGATCGCATTGACATAAGTACTAGAACTCGGTAAAACCGAGCGTGCAGAGCCATCCAATCCACATCCACATTTTTTAACGCTCACAAGAAAATTCAAGTTCATTGAAGAACACTTGAAGAACCCTGAAGTAATTATATCATCCCCAAATTTACAGAACTGGCCATGACAAGTTTGCAAAACATGCAAGAATATAGCAACAAAGTTGCTAAGTAGGCCGCACTGATCCCTCCTGCTCTGTGTTCTTATTCTCTGGCAGACCAGGTGTGTTATAATGTGTTTCTGTAAGGCCAACATTGGTAAAGGAAAAGTTGTTAGTGTCTGTGATGATGTTTGGCATCCACCAATCAAAATAACCGTCTAACTGTCTTATCTGTGTTTGCTATGGTGACACGCATGGAAACGACCTCTGAGGCAATTATATATATAAACGTCTGGCCAGGGGGAGGGGGGGGGCGTGTTTGACTTTATCTTACTATGCTACACGTTTTAGAGAAGACGGTGTTTACACACATATAGGTCTCATCTGTCCAGTGTAAGGTAATCTGCAGGAATAAGCTCTACTTTGTTTTGTTTAGCTTTTATTATTAAGCTGAAGGCACACAGGAAGGGAAGAGAAAGAGAGGGCAACGAGAGAGAGGGGGTAAAAAAAATCTCATTTCAAATCCAAGCCGGCGTCTTATCTCTATTTGTTCAGTTGTTTTTTAATGCCACATACTGAAAGAATTTCAATGGCTGTTTTGCCATGAAGTCATTTGTTATCCTTCAGCAGGCTTTTGGTCTCCCCATTGTGTGACAGCCCAGCAGTGCTGCAATCTTCCAGATGGAGTAGGTCAGACCCCCCCCCCCCCACCGCCCCGCTCATCCCGCTATCCTCACACATGCAAGAAAAAAAAAAAGCACACTTATTTTGAAAAGCTTGTTGTGTGACATGTATGGAAATGATAATGTCATTTTTGGCATTCTGTCTCCGCAACCCTCCTACTTGCCATCATCTTCTTCTCTGCTAGGAAATATGGCCGCCAAGAGCGCCTGGCATCTGTGCAGCTTGTGTCATGTTTGCAAACAGTCTTGCAATCTAATGCCACACATATTGTCCGTCATCTTTTATTGCCCAAAAAATGTTTTTTTATGGACGCCTGACAGGAAAGTCTTATTTTGGCAATTTACTCATCATCTAAGGAGCTCTGACCCAAAAAAAAAAAATCTCTGTATTCTGCAGATCAATGGCATTATGCTTCATCTTCTTCTCGCCGAGTAAAAGTAAAGTAATAGATTTTGCTTTTATCCGCTTCCCGCTGCTCTCTCTCATTTGTTTCCCTTTTCTCTTTTGCATGTGCTGTTCCTGTTCCTGTTCCTGTTGGGATGGTCTGATGTGCAGGTTAGTTCTCTTTAACACTTTAAAGACTTTTTTTATACTCAAAACTTTGTCCTACATATTGCACTTAAGATGTTGTGAACAAACATTGGTTAAGGGTAGAATATAGAAAATAATTTGGAAAAGTTACTTCAGTGTTATCAACTGGTAAAATTAATTGACAATTTCAAAAAGATAATTTTCACCTTAATTTACTTAATCCAACCATAATATTTTATATTCGTTGGTTTTACCAGTTAATGTGTTGTGAAACACACAACTGGAAATATGAAATACAGATTTTTGTTTGAGATAATACACTTGAGCATACATCATCATAATAGAGAGAAATCAACTGCACTGTGGAAAAAAATGCATTTTCCTATTTTTATCAGCCCATCAGAACAACTTAAGTGATAATGTGAACAAAAGTGACAGTACCAGAGTTACCAGAGTTGGGAATATTGGTTGTTTTTCTGATTATAAGCAGCAGTTGTTGAAAGTTATGTGTCTTAGCGAAGGTAATAAACATCATAGAGGAAATAATTGCATTGTTTAAATGGGAAAAAAGTGTGTTTTATGGATATTGGACTTGTTGTTTTCGGGTAATCTTGCACATTGAGTTGAACTCATATTACATCCCCCGTTATCCCTGACCTCATCAGAGTTGGAAATATTGGTTAAGTTGTTTATCTTGATGTTATAACAACAGATATTGAACATAAGTCTCTTAGCAGAAGACCATACTTGAATATGAATATGAACAGAAAATAATTGCAATGTTAGTAAAGAACAGGGAAAGAAAAAATAGTGGTTTTGCACATTAGCGACATAAAAATCACACATTGTAATGAAAAAACTCTTGCAACCTTAGCAAATATCATACGTATGCTGTACATTTTTTTCAGAAATACTTAAAGCATTGTGTACTGTTTTGCATAAGCCTGTTAAATATTATTCAGAATAATCATGCAAAAGTCAAGTTCAAAATTAATACTTAACGAAATTGCAGAATTTCTACTTTATATATATTTATACAAAATGTTGAGTCATCTTTCACACAAACAACTGGCAAAATATTCAAATCCAGGATTAAATATGTCCCTCTTATTGTTAATCTTGTCTATTTTGCTGAAAACACGCATTAAAGCTAGCTGGGACACCCTAGAAAGGAGACGCCGACTTGAACCGCTGCTCTACAATGCTGAAAAACCTGTTCACTGACCACAAAGCTCTTAGAACGTTGTGCTCCATCACTGCTGAATTGCCATGTCAACATTGAACAGCGTGTTACACAGAAGCAACAGGTGTACTGGAACCGGCTGGCGTGGCTAATAACGCTAAGAGCGGGTTCCATAACAGGTAGAACGTAATAACCGGAACAGTCATCCCCAAGTGATTTGATTGACTCGCCGCCGGAACCTCGTCTCTGCCTTATTTTTCCCAACCTAATGGAGTCGAAGTATAATTTGGCAGAGCGTTGATTGACAGCTCCTTTCTTTATCTGGGCGCTAACCCCCAACAACGTCCATTAGAGTCGGATTAAAGCGGGTATTAAAAAAATTAAGCCAAGGCAGTGGACTGGCACAGCCTTGACACCCTCCCTCTTCTACATCCTCCTCACCTACCTTTATGTATGTGCCTTGCCTCAAACCTTCGAACGTTTACATTCATCTCTTCACAATATATTCGTCATTTTTATTGCTAATTAAATTTTGAATATTTTTGAAATTAAATGATGTCCTACATGAAGTAATATCCCATGAAACACCCATAGACGGGTATTGGACTCTCTCTCTTAATAATCATCATAATACCACTGGCTACTCTTACAGCCGTAATTCACTCCTGGCTAAAACTCAACTCTGAACCCCTGACGTCACTTCCTGTCCTACACACATCCAGAAAACATGTATTGCAACACACGGGCAATAGTTTTACTTATGTCTTATTTACTACATTGGGTAATATGAGTGTAAAAGTGACTATAGGGATGCTATTTCATGTCTAGAGGGCTCTAATAATTTTCTATGCTACTAACTACAAAAATATTCCATATAAAAATTCATTAATTCATTCATTTTCTACCGCTTTTCCTCACGAGCGTTGCGGGGGGTGCTGGAGCCTATCCCAGCTGTCTTCGGGCGCGAGGCAGGGTACACCCTGGACTGGTCGCCAATCACAGGGCACATATAGACAAACAACCATTCACACTCACATTCATACCTATGGACAATTTGGAGTCGCAAATTAACCTAGCATGTTTTTGGAATGTGGGAGGAAACCGGAGTACCCGAGGGTGGAATTGAACCCTGGTCTCCTAGCTGTGAGGTCTGCGCGTTAACCACTCGACCACAGTGTCGCCCATATAAAAATTAACAATCCTATTTATTAACGGCAATAAACAAGGGATTCATGATATACACATACATATATATTACAGTTTTATTTACACTTTTTTTGGGTTTAATTTTAATTTTCTTCAATGGTTAGTGACTTGTTTCATACGGCAACTGTTGTAGTCGTCCTCACAGGGGCCAATAAATGACGTCCCTCGCAGGAGACTATGCAACATCAAAATATGAAATGTAGCCTTCCATAACTTTGCGCCAACATTCGTCAAAACGCCTCAGGTCCGCGGAGGGCATATTTCACGTCGCCCGCACCCCCCCCTCTACTGGCACGTTTAAGAGGACCAGGGATGCTTTTTTTTTTTTCCTGCGGGCGAGATACCAGTTTATTGTAGCGAATCCGCCACTGTAAATAGTGGTAAATCTTTAGTGTTGCATTTATCCGAGCACAGACACCAAAGCCTCCCACTTGGAATGATTAAATGCAACTTACTTATTTGATTCGGCTCCCTTTCATTTCAGCGAGGGAGCGAGTGGGAAGACAATGAGCTAACAAAAGATTGTTTTAACAGCTGCACGTCTTTGATTGCGCTCGTCTTTGAAGCATCACTTTAGCTCCTCGCCCTCTGCACTTGGAGCCGGATCAGAAACCAGTCGAGCTCCTTTTTTGATGTAAGAGGAGGGGATTTCACTGTCGACAACCGTGTTCATAAACTGCTCCCAACTGTTTGGAGAGCGAGGGCTGTTGATTTTTAAAAATGAGGCAGGGAGACGGAGAGGGAGGAGAGGGAAAGGGAAGAAAAAAAAAAGCTGCTTTCATTCATCTGAACAGATCTTTTCTTGGCTGAAGCGTTGCATTGGCTGGGCAAATAAGGCGTCCTTATGCGTCTTTAATGGATGTCTGTTGTCAAAGACTTGCATGTAGAAAAGAGTTATACTGTGACGGGCACCAAAACAACTAATGCCTAGTTTTTTATTAAGCTGTTGGCTCACAACTTTATTTGTCATTTAAAGCCTACAAAGTTTTTGTCGAAACGCAGTGGAACACATTCATCACTCTATTTATACCTCTGTACCTTTTATACCAAACCCAGCAAAGATAATTAAATTAAATGCAACACCGTCATCTAGTGTTACGTGTAATAATAATACTTGTACTTCATACAGTGATAACTGCAACTAACACAACAGGGCGTGTCAATGTTAAACTTGATATTCCCACTCTCGGTGTTGCTGCAATCCTGTCTCTGTTATGGCTCTGATACTACCTCATAAGCCAGAAAATTATTTTTTTTTCCTGATGAAATTCTGGTCAAGTTCTGGATCGCACAACATCAGATGTGTTTGATTTTTTATATGTCTCTTATAAAGTTAGTATGTCAAAAGAGGCTAATCTCTGATTAAACAGTCCTTAAAGGGGCCTAATATGCTCATTTTTGGACCTTTGTATTGATTTGTGGACTCCTATAGAGCAGCTACACACAATAACCAGCGCAGAACACTTTCTAGATCTTATAGAATCTGCACCCATGCCAGCTGTATTTCCTTGGATTTCAAAAATCTTCCAAAAAATTTTAATTTAATCCACTCACAACACGCCTACGGACACGCCCACTTCACCGTGATTGGCCACACTACCAAGCACTCCAGAGGCCTTCCGGACTACTGCCGAACCCCACTTTCTAATTTTGTTGGTATAATAATTGGTAATAAATGAATAAAGCTGTTAAAGAGCGACTTGAAAATGGTTAGCTACCGGTTGGGAAACACTGACTTACTGTGTATGAATTTTCTACAACATTGGTTGTAGAAATGTGGTCTACCCATGTTCGGAAAACATCGGTCAACCACTGACTGTAGTGGAAAAAGGCTATTAGCAACTCTGTGATCTGGTGAGCTTGTAATTTTCACCCCACTCCATTTATACACACAGACAACCAACAAAAAATTATGACACTGATGAAGTTTTACAGCTTGCACTTCTGACTCTTCAATATGACCAAGTAACCTTGGAAAGACAAAGGTCTTCAGCAACAGTTGGGCCTATAGTCCAACTTTGCCCATGCAAAGCCATTTAACATGACAATACAATATTCTGACATTTATAGGTCAGAAAAGTAATGGTAATGGTTTTATTTCATTTGAACATGCATCAGGTTACAATTGAATGCATCACATAATCAGTTCACAGTTCCACATGTCCAAAAGGAGTAGGAAGAAGCAAAGCTTATTAAATCCTACCCCTCCATCTGGTACTTTTACAATCAGTAACTGTTACATTTGTTCACTTCCTGTTTTCCATAATACAGTTTAAGGTTTTTTTTTTGTTTTTTTTAATAATGCACCTCGTATTGAAGTACAAAGTGTCCAAAAGTAGTAGGAAGAAGCAAAGCTTATTAAATCCTACCCCTCCATTTGGTACTTTTACAATCAGTTGCATTTGTTCACTTCCTGCTTTCCATAATACAGTTTAAGTTTTTTTTTTAAATAATGCAAAAAAAGTGTAAAAAAGCATGATAGGTCCCCTTTAAACTGGGTTGGATGATAGGGATGACAATATAAGAATTTTGATAATTTTCAGGTGGCAGTACACAGACAGTGGTAACAGTAACCGATTGACTGCCGCATAATAACCGTGTCATGTCTTAAATGTAAGGCTGACATCATCATTCTTGCCAATCACACAATAAACTGTGGAGAAATGTGATTAAGTGGGGTTTACATGAGCTGGCTGGTGCTTGTCACTGCAGTCTTCTTAATGAGCAAGTATTAATGCCTAAAGTTACAGTAATTGTTTTTGTAGAGAACTTTGAAGGCCACTTATGTGGTTTAAAAACAGTACTATGGGGTGTATTTGTCAGAAAAAAAAGCACAGGCAGGACAGTAGCGATACATTTTCACCCTTTTGTTTTCAGAGGTTCAGGAGTACAAACAAATAAATACATCCAGTATACTTGTCACTTCTGCCGGTGGCAGTATTCCGCATTTGAGGAATTCTGTTGTTTTGGACAAAACTCTCAATTCTATTAAAGGATTAAGTCATTTAACACTAATCTAAAGCACGGAAGGTTTCTATTCTTTTGCTAATGCTTTTAATCTTGGCACTGTGTTAGGAAAAAGGCAGCGAAGTAGCGAGTCGACTCGGGGAAAGCAGATTAGTTCAATTTCATGTATTTTCTGGGGTTCGGAGCGCTCTCTCTGGCTTATAGATGGATTACTGTTAAATGGTGGAATTGAAACGTAATGATGCAAAATGCCTTTATTTGCACTGACACGCCACTTTTGCTTGGCAAACAGCAAATCAGGGGGAATTATGGCGCTTGTCTGTAGCGAGTAATACTTCTGAAATAGTGTTGATTACTTCGTTTATTTAATAACAAACATATTGGGAATATCCTTTGTGCATATTCTGCTCATTGACAACAATAATCACTTTTTCACGACTCCAAATTGTCCATAGGTATGAATGTGAGTGTGAATGGTTGTTTGTCTATATGTGCCCTGTGATTGGCTGGCGACCAGTTCAGGGTGTACCCCGCCTCTCGCCCGAAGACAGCTGGGATAGGCTCCATTATGCCCGCGACCCTTGTGAGGATAAGCGACATTGAAAATGGATGGATGGATAGTCCCCTTTCCACTCATATTACTAAATGTAGTGTATATTATTAGAGAAAGGAGGAGTATCACAAAGGGGGCGGCCCCTGTATGAAAGGGAATCTTCTCATTTCGGGAACATGGGCTGTTAAGTTAAACATCTGCCACTCACTTCTCCTTCTCCTCCAATTTATGCAGGATATCTGTGCGAAAAAAAGTTTGCACCCTAGTCAGAGTTTGGAAGTAGTATCAGCCGCAACAGAGGCGGGAAGATTTCTGTGTGTAATTGAGTTCTTCCCTGCTGGGAACTGGGGTGTTCAACACCAGACACTCACTTCTTCTGCTCTGTTGTGATGGAAGCAATTGTCGCTGTCCAACAAGCATCTAATTATCTTCTTGCGGACTTCTGTGTCTTTCTTTCCGCTTTGCTGAGTGCTGTATAAAAGGCAAATGTTGATAAATGCCAGGTCTTTTGTACTGTTTCCACAATAGTCAGAGTTTGATTGGAACATTTGTGCCGGACACGAAATGTAAAGTTTTAACACCCAACAATCATTTCTCCTGATTGTGACATTTTTACTGCTTGGCTGGGTTCTGTGTAAAAGACAAAGATACTGTTTCTGTACTGACAAAGCTCTGATGCAGCCATTTTGTAGGATCTCTGTGTGAAAACGTTTTAGAAACAGTACATCTTCTTTTAAAGTATCATCAAATTGTACGGACAAAAGGCCAAGAACTCGTTTGTGGAGCCCTTGAGTGCACATTTTGCCCACTTTCTATTTTAGAACTATTATACACTATCAGCTTTAGGCCATTTTTTTCCCTTTTCTTTTATCATAGCCAAATTAATCATGCTCCAGATCCAGCGGCATTGTTCAACTTGACTGTTAGCAGTAACAATAAAGACACAAAAGTTGAAGAAATAGCTCGCCCTACATCTGTCATTGTCAGCAAAGACGCTGGCCATAATACTTTATTTATATTCTGCTCTGGTGATGGGAGGTTTATGTTGCAAATGATCATTGATTCAAGGGCGTACAAATACTAACCCCCCCACCAACACCCTGCATGACCCACATAGAGCATTATGTGAAACGCAGCATTCATTAAAATAGGTGTAGATAGTCGACATTTTGTTATCCTTGTTCTTTCCAATGTCCCCTCGTCCTTTTCATGTCAATAGACAATCAGGACTGATAATTTAAAGTGCGAAAAAAGACAGAATTTTGATATTTTTTAAATGATGTCCTACATTTTGTCAGCTAAAATCAGGATATTGCCCAAGTGGGGGGCAGAGAAGCCGTGTTCTTGACGTTGTCAAAAGGCAGTAAGTAATGATTAAAATAGCAGTGTGAAACGCGTGGAGATTAAAGTGATGCTAATGATAAGTGAGAGAAGAAAAGGGCAAGCTATATTTTAATTCCTGGGAGAATGGTTAATGACTTCTATTGCCTGAGATTAAACTAAACCTGTCTCATCAGCTTTTTCCTGCTTACGGAGGGCACCCCACCCTTTCCTCTCCTGCACTTTCATTTATTAAACTCTGTTAAGGATTGATCTACATTGGTTCAACTTTCGGAATTTGGGCACCAAAAAGGGGGTTAAAAAAAAAAAAAAAAAAGATGCCCCCATAAAGCTGTCATGCAGACGGGGCAAAGCTGGCGACTTGCTCCGGGCGCACTATAAAGAATTCATTATCTCCAAACTGCCACGTTTAATCAGAAAATATCAATTATTTAAAAAGAAAGGTTTGCTCCTGTTTAGAGCAGCTCGATCTTCTGACACATTGGATATTTATTACATTTTTTATTCAGTATTCATTATGTTTTCATTTGTGTTATATCTGCTGCACCTAATGGGGATGAGTAGACTTTTTTTAAATTCAGTGCTTATCGGTTTATATTTCTTCATTCCATATTTAATTGTGTATTCATTAGGATGTATGTATTCTATATTTTTGTATCATTATTGTACATAGATTAACCTTTTTCAGAATGTGCTCTGAATGGATTAGTATTTTTTAAATATTTATTTAGTTACATTTGTAAGTATTGCTTTAGTTCATCTTCATTACTTATTTATTCACTTTAGTTAGTATTTATTATACAATTTCAGTTTTATTATATTTTCCATTGGTGCTTTGAATGGATGTGTATTTTTTATGTTTTATATTTTTTTATTTTGTTTATTTCCTGGTTTAATTATTTAGTATTTATTAATTATTGAATGTATCCAGTATTCTATTCTATTATTTTCAATTTTCTTTCTGTTTGTCCAACTGTTTTCTGGCTCCAAATGGTTTGTATTTTTTTTTTTTTTACATTTAGTTTATAGATTTTTTAAAATCTAGTACTTATTTTTATTTTGAATTTATTTAATTTAATAAATACTTTATTTAGTATATTTTTGTTACTTCTATTTATTATGTATTATTATGTTATTTATTATGTATTTCCAGTTTTAACAAACTGGAAATACTGCTTGAAATGGGGGTGGATTTTTATTTCTATTTTTCGTGTTTCATGTCGTATGTATTTATTTGTATTGATTTAGCATTTTTTAATTTCAGAATTTAATTGACAGGTACTCTGAATCGGCCTGTGTGTGTGTGTTTAATCACATGAACACTACAATATCCTGTAAAGTAAAACCTGTATTTTCCTTGTTGAGTTTGTACACATACTGTACAGTAAGATGGTAAATTCATCACAAGCATTAGCATAGAAAGATGAGAGCAGGTCTGCTGGCCTCTGAAATGAAATGTACGGTCTTGTTGACACTGCATTACAGCCATTCAACACTCTTCATTAATCTTTGTTTCTTCTTCATCTGGAATGCAACACCAGGAATCTTGCTCGCATAGCTCCACTGGCAATTAGCATGCATTCCGATCTCTCATAACATTGCGGCGCTTCTTTTTTTTTTATGGTACACTGGGTGATAGGAGTCGCTGAACATTCTGCTGACAGCAGATTATTTTTGTTTTTGTACAGATGTCAAGCTTGCGTAGGTGCTGTTTTCCACTTGGGTCCTCTCCTTCCCCTAACGGTACTTTATCTCAACCTCTTGTCCTTGCAGATCCTCAAATAGGTCTCATATTTAACACTTAAGAAGTCCTTAAAAGCAGTGGTCCCCAACCTTTTGGACTCAAGCTCCGACAAAATTAACTTTAGGTTTTGTAACTTTAGAAAACCATTATAGTGCGTTCAAGGACCATCCAACAAAGTAGGAAGGTTCACCTTTCGTTGACACACAATGGAACAAAACAACATAAACATGTCAAAACTGTTGGATATTATTATTTATATAGTAATAGCCCTGCCTAATTTTTTATGCCTAATAGCACGCAACATTTCTGGTTCCGCCAGTGAGGACAATATTCAACTAACGTACAATGTGTAATTTTGTGTAGCGTTTCCATTGTACAGTTACAAAAAAATAAAAATCTTCTGGTAATTTTGACTTATATTCACGCAACACATGTAAAATGAAATAACACATGCAACGTGAAATAAACGTTGGCACAAACTGTCCTATTAAGATTTAAAGCTCATTCCTTTTGAGGACAAATAACATCCCCTGCACACTGCACCACAAGTGAACACTACACACAGCGCGGAATTCCCAGTGGATCTGTCAGCAGGAAGCAGGCGCGCCATTAATAAGCCCTTTAGCTCCAATAGCGCAGTTATGCCAAATGAAACATTCATTCCTATATAAAAGGACGATAAAGAGGAAGCGCACTTTCAAAGTCACAGGCGGCCACAATTTTGATCGATATCATCAACAGCGGTGTCCTCGCTGCGGAATTGGATCCAGGAAGTGTTCATGCTAATGTCAGACACAATGTAATCTCTTTTTTTTAATGCTGGACTCGAGGCAGGACGACGTGTTGAATCCCTCCTCTTTTGACCGCTCCGACATGTTTCGTTTTGACCGTTCCCCGCGTGTTTCGTTTGGAATGTTAATGATTGAAAATCTTCACATTCGCCCTTGAGTCATTCTGAAATAATGACATTAATAATGCACATATTTTTGTCACATATTTATAACTATCCCCCAGACATCCACATGTCACAGTTGTTGTGAGATACCCCTCCCCCCAACCCCCCCTTCCTCTCCCTTGGTTTCAACTGATAATGGCGCTGAGGCCGTAAAAATAGCCAATTAAAAGTGGAACAGGCTCATCCGACGAGCGTTCATTCTGATTAGATTAACCTTGAACATCAGTCGGGGTTGAAATAGAAAAAGATGAAATGTATATTAATACCTAGTTGATGCCGAGTTGTAACCTTGCTTTGCATCACCAGGATGGCCTGTGTCATCACTTATTGCATCTCTTAAGTATTCATGTTCAAGGTGTGTTACCTCTGCCGACAAGGTTATATTATCAATGTTTGTTTGTTTGGTAATTAGCAGGATGACGCAAAAACTACGCAACTGGAGTGACAAGGAAAATGTCATTCAAGTTTTGTATTATTATTAGCAGCTCACACTTTTTCATCCTGTGATCACCAAAGATTTTCTTCCTACCATAAACATAGAAAATATACATTTTCTGTATTGATAAATATGAGTATTTATGTACATTGTACATGCATATCAGGGCGTAAGCACTTTTTAGCATGCGAGTTATAAGTCGACATGATCTCTCCTACTATAAAACATCCATTCATTCATTTTCTATGCCGCTTATCGTAATTTGAGTCATAGGGAGGTATGCTGGAGCCTATCCCAGCTGACTTCGGGCAAGAGGAAGGGTACACCAATGACTGGTCGCCTTTTTTTTCTAGCTCCTACAAGTGATCGAATACGTTTTGTCATAGATTTCAGCATCTTAGTCTTAGTTGCTGATATGTACAAAGTGGGGTTATATAAAGGGCAAAAAAAAAGGCCAGCATTGTTAGTCCAGTGAACGGCATCCTGCCATGTATATCGTGTGAAATGGGTGCGGTGTATAGGTAGTATACTGTATATCTCACGGAATATGGTGATAGATGATTATCTGTAAACAGCCAACATTCATTCAGCCAGCCAATCACAGGGCACATATAGACAAACAACCATTCACACTCACATTCATACCTATGGACAATTTAGAGTCGCCAATTAACCTAGCATGTTTTTGGAATGTGGGAGGAAATCGGAGTACCCGGAGAAAACCCACGCATGCACGGGGAGAACATGCAAACTCTACACAGAGATGGCCAAGGGTGGAATTGAACCCTGGTGTCCTAGCTGTGAGGTCTGTGTGTTAACCACTCGACCGCCGTGCCGTCCAACAGCCAACATAAGTACAATAAAAAGCAAAAACTAGATTTGAACATGAAATAATGCTAAGACCCAAAAACAACACATGTAAGTGTTAGAGGTCTTCCAGTGGAGTGTTCCGAAAGTCAGATTCCAGTGTCATAAAAGTAACTGAAACTTTATAAAATGTTTTTTTTTTTTTTTTTTTTAAATACGGGCATTTGTGAGGTTGTAAAATTCAGGGTTGATGCTGTTTACAGTAGTTGAGCTTTGGTAGATACGTATCTGTACTCTAGTTCTTTGAAGTTTTAACTTTATCTCGGTTGCAGACATACGAAACACACTCTCTCTGTTGATTGTGTTGCATCGAGCTTTTCGCACCACGATGCCACTGGCAAGCCCACTTCGGTGACTGCAGTTGGTCTAAAAATACACCTGATGCTAATGTCGCACCCTTGTGCCATTTCCAGCACCATCTTCCCAAAGCTGGTGTGAACGCATCTTTGTCATTCTTTTAATAACATGTGTAAACTGGCGAGGAGAAGCAGGGGGGGTTCTATTGGTGCTTATCTGGCTTGGCGAGCGAAGCGGAACAGCTGATACCTCCTCGGGGCCGGGAAGTGTCGGATCCATCTAACAGTTGCTGAAGCTGATTACTTTCATTCTTCATTAAGGTGCTGTTGTAGTGACTGGAAAGAAGTGTATATCTCAGGCCGCTTGGTCATCTTTCACTTTTTTTTTTTTTTCCCGGGTAGATTTTAGTGGCAAGCCTTCTCCCGCCGCCTGCGCCTCCTCCTCCTCTCTTTGCGCCCTTGGCAAATGAAAGGTCAAAGACGCTGCAGTGATTAATGAGCAGTAGACTCTGGGATCTCTCTGTCAACCCCCCACCAGTCCTCTTTGCTTCACTCCAGCCCCCTCTGCACTTGCCTGCTCCTCGCATTATTTCACCTGCTAATCGCACACTTGCACTTAACTTAGCCTGTCAGGGAGGAAAGCGCCACAAATCTGCATGGACACAAGTTTACGTGATTTTTCATGTAAAGTGAATTGTAAAAATGTATGTGATTAGAGTGCAGACCTACGTAAGCCTGCATGAACTGCGACATTTGTGAAAAATAAGCTGCATCCACGAGATGAGACATTTAGGATTATGTCAAAAAAAGGCTAAGAACAACAACAAAAGAAAAAAAATGTCCATGATTGCTAATGCGTAAAACTGCAATTAAATTGTTTATTGCATTATCTTGCTAATGACTAAACAAAACCAAACAGAATGACATTAACACAGACCTCAATGAAGCCTCAATAATCGTAATTTGCATCACTAACTTTCAGAAGATAATCATTTCAGACATACAGTAAACTCTTTTATTGGGGTTTATTGGTTCCAGAATTGAGCATGATAACTGAGTTTCCACAAAATGCAATTCCGTATTTATGAATACATTTTCTCAGTTACAGCATAAAAAACCTGTTTGCAACCTTCAGAATGTGATTTTTAACATTATTAGAGCCTTCTACACATTATCTAACAACCCTAAAGTTACCATTACACTTGTCAAACTCAGATCTTCCCGATTTCCTGACCGTGTGGCCAACATGCTACCCACTCGTCTATCGTGCGGCTTGATGTATTATACAGTGATCCTAATCGTTTCTGTTAATCTTGTAACATCTTATATCCTTCAGAACAGTCATTGTGTGTGCACAGTACTAATAAATGCATATGTTCTCGTATCTTTCAAGTTAAGAATGATCAATTTTGCACCTTTTGCTCAAGTCTGCCAAGTGGCTCTTGACCGCATGGAGGGGTGTCACAAAATCCACTATCACCGTTGGGTGTGGAAAGGCTGGACTATTTGCTAAGTTCACGGGGTAATTTGCCTTAAGATGAAAGTGACACGAAGAGCTCCAGTGAAAGGGAGAGAGACAAAGGAATGATCAGGCTGTTCAATTCTGACACTGAAGAAGACGCGGAAGGAAGATGAAGACAGCAATGACTGAATTTTTTGGTAGGCTACTGTTTAACTAGCCGTGTTACACACACTGTTCAGCACTATATGGAAAAAAACAAACAAACATGTATATAATTAAAAGTTTAAAACATATTTTTGTGTACTAAATATCCCATTGTATGACATCGACACCTGCGGCTAACAGACAGATGCAGCCTATACATAGACTTTAAATTTCTTTTTCACATATCTGCTCCTTTTATGTGATAGGGTCTGCCATAAACAATACTCCATCCCTACTTTTTGCATCCCAGCAAACAAACAATCAGCTATGTTTGGCCGTCACTCCCATGCCAACGTCACCTTTCACAGGATCGATGACACTCCGCAGCCTCCGACAACTGTTTATTTGGAGAAGGTAATGAAATATTTACCCTCCATCGGAGATTAGCGGCGGTAATTGACTGAGACGTATGTGCAAGTATGCGTCCAGATAGCGAGCGACAGAGTGAGCAAAGGTGGGGGGTTGAGGGGGGGGGGGAGAGTTAGAGGGCCCCCTCTGTCTTTGAATACTGATCCTTAGTGCTTACAAAAGGGCCTGGCTAGTCACTCTGTCACTTTCTCTCCACATGTTGCCTTTTTTTAGCGAGATAAGTGGGCCTAACGCTGAACAAATAGTGGAAATCAGAAGCCACTGAGAATCATTTGCCGCTGCTTTTCCCATGGCTCCCCAACAGACACCCAGACGGACGGAGGGAGGAGAGAGAAGAGAGGGAGGGATAGAGGGAAAAGGAAGGTAGTGGTGATGGAGAAAGACAAAAATAATAACTACAAAAATCCCTGTTGAAATTTTAAGTGGACCTACTGTCTGTTGCTAACCTCTGGACTGACATTTGAGATGTTGGGCTTTGCCTTTCGAACCACTTGAACCTGGTCAATGCCAGCCGCTAACATGTAACTGATACTGATAGCATGCTAGCAATCTGTGTGGAATCAATGTGTTAAAGTGGACCTGTTTTTCCACTTTTTTTTTTTTTAATGAAACAAGCTTAGGCAGAAGTTATTGTAGTTGGTGATTCCCAGCAAGAGAAAAATATTTTCATCTGTCAATGTTTTTTGTCAAACTGTTTTTGTAAACATTAATATGAAATATCAGCCGAACTGTTGCTTAAGCCAGAAGCAGTGCACTCTCACCAAAAAAGGTACATTAATGTCGGACACTGTGCGTCAGTGCCCTGGAACATGGTAATCCCGCAAAGAATGTGTAATGACCACATTTCCACTAGCGGTGCCTCTGACAAAGTGTGTCCGACAATGAGTGCTCATCCTCAGGCAGGCAAGGTGGGAGGAGCCCCAGCAGTGCCTACTCTTTTGAGTTCATACACAGTACATACAAGTCCGGGTCTCCAGCTAGTAGCTCCTAAACACTTTTCAATTACCTCTCCAAAGACTTTATTCATTCCTATACGCACTAAATTAGAAATTGTTCGCAGTAGTCAGGAAGTACTTTGGGAGTGTGACCAATCACAGTGGAGCCGGGGTGGAATAAATTAAAACAAACCATTTTGGCGGGAAGCACAAATCCAAGGAATACAGCTTGAATAGGTGCAGATTCTGGAAGATCTAGAAGGTTTTCTGTGCGAGTTGTTGTGTGTAGGAGTCCACAACTTAATACAAAAGATAAAATAATAGCATAATAGGTCCCTTTTAACACGGGAACACCGCTTGCTTCAACAGACAGGTGCTAAATCACAATGCGATCACAATGCTAACACGCCAAACCTAGCACCTAGCAAGCACGGTACCATGTATGTGAAGTCCTAAATGCTAACTATTCCAATGCAAAGGAAATGCAAATGCTAACAGAGTTGTCAGGTATCAATCTTAATGAGATATGCACAATGCTAACATAAAAGCTAGCACCCTTTTAACTCCAATAATGCCAATGAAATACAGATGCTAACACCTAGCATACTAACAGCTGGCATGGTCACAGTTGTGACTATTTTGTATGTGTCGAAAAACCTTGTTCCTAATATTTGGGCCACCCTTATAACTCTATTTTGTCTGTACCTAATGTTTTAGTCGTCGGTGTAATAATATGTTGTCTCTACCTCACCATTTGGTCTCAGGTGTCACAATATTTTGTGCAAACTTAATAATTTCAGGAAAAAAAACAAAACATACAATAAGCAAAACAATGGTGTCAGCACAACGTGATCCAATTGAAGACTCTTGTGCATGGCTGTCATGATATAACAATCCAAGCTCTGGGTCTGAATTGGCATCAGGTGTGGGAGCCCCACCAGAAGACCTCAGACCCTCCCCCATGCCCTACCCTACCCCCCTCCTACAGGCCTGTGTTGATGGGCTCCCGCTTTGTGGCATCCAGACATTTGGTCATTTTCAACTATAATGGGAGAAATGAATGCTAATGAGGACGCAAGGACTGAAATGTATTTAAATGCAGATTGAATGGGCTTGTGTGTGTGTGTGTGTGTGTGTGTGTTGCAGTGCCTGATAACAAGTTGCTTTAGTAGAAGGGCCACATTGTGTTGGATCATCCCACATGCCCCCCCACCTCACCGCACCACAACACCAGTATATCCCATCTTGGCTGCCATGTGTTGCACTTGTGTCTCATAAGAGACCATTGTTGACAGGCTAAACTATTTACATTGCCCTTTCCATTTGAATTTCAAATATTTTGGCTTTACGTCCACATTGCCTCCAGCCATCTACAGTAAAACTTTAATTGGGAACTGAAAGTAAAACCCACCAACAAGAGGGGCTGCTTAATGATAATGTCGCTTATGTCCATATAGCCTCATTAAGTCGAAAAGCATGTGTTTTCTCCCAAACAAGACCCCCTCTTCCACCAAAATCCGGTCGGCCCCGCTAGCCCACGGCCATCCATCTCCTCAAACATCCCCTTCACATATTTAAGGAGCGCTGTTTTTTTTTTTTTTAAACAGCCTTTCCCACACACACTCCAGCAAGTTTACAGCAAAAGCTGGTGAGCATAATCAGCGAGAATGCGGTGATTTGAAGCGGGAATGTGGGAATGAGGGCAGGAGAGAAAAGAAAAGAGCTTGTCACTGTGTTAATTGAATTTCACAAGGATCCCTTATAGAGCAGTCCTGACAATTCAGTGTTCCACCACCCCACTATACCCCACACCACTCTTTTCCTGATTTGTACTCTTGAACTAATACCTCATAAGTTTTAATGAAATGCGAAAAAAGTATGTTTTTTTTTTTAAGTAGGGCTATTAAAGTTAAGCGTTAATGACGCAAGCTTGCATTTAACATTCAAAAACTGGGGAATTTCTAATTAATATTTACAATATTATGGGAAAGAGTGGCAACTTTGCTGGATTACAGTTGTAATATTACAAGATGGTTCCTCGTCAAATGACAATATTAATAAGGAGAGGTTTTCTAGACATGCATGGTTGTAGGCAAGAACATTGTATCCTGTTATGTACAGTGTATTGTATTCCGATCTGAAAAAACGAACTTTTTAGAGTAGGGGTCTCAAACACGTGGCCCGCGGGCCAAATGTGGCCCACATGACACTAGTTTGAGGCCCCCGCCTTGATATGAAAGTTTGATGTTAGTGTGGCCCGCGCAAGTTTGATATGGATGCTGTATGGTATCATGTACTTAGAAAAAAATATTACGTTTGATTAATGTTCATGTTAAAGGTTAAATAACTGTTAATAGTTATCCTCCCTATTCGTGTGGAAGTGGTAAGTTTTTGGCTTTTTAAGTTTAAAGGAAATAATTTGAAGGCTACCGTTTAGGTCGCTAGCTCTCTAGTTTGCGAGTTAGCATGTGTCTCAAGACCCTGCAGTTGCGCAATATGTTGTAAATAAAAAAAGTATAAATGTAACTATAGTTGTGTTTTGTCATGTCTACAGGGCTCTAATAATGCTTTGTTCATTTTAATCTGAAAACTTTATTTGTCTACCCACCAACTATATATGCTTTCTTAAGTTTTTATTATTTGCCGTTTTATTATTATTATTATATTTATTTATTACTGGTTGATTTTCTTTATTCTTGATTTGTTTATTTATTTTATTTCTTATTTTGTGTAGAAAAATAAAAATTAAGATATTTGAGAACAGCGGAATGTTTTATCAGAGCTTTTCTTGTAGAAAATCGAAACCAAAGCAAAGTTTATTCATTTTTCTGTTTTTAATAAATGCGGTTTTTTTTGTTTTTTTTTTGGGAAAACCTGATGCGGCCTAGCCTCGCCCAGACCCTAGCTCCAGTGGCCCCCGGGTAAATTGAGTTTGAGACCCCTAGTTTAGAGTATATGCCATCAATCGTCGGTTGCGCACAAAAACCCGATTTTTCAGTCCATAAACTAATAATGAACTAATAGGGGTGAATCTAAAAGAGACACTTATTTAAAGTTGGCCCCCCGCTGGCCGAGGTAAGTGAGGGGAGGGTCTGCAGAAATGTTTCAGTGTCCACAAGTTTCCATGACGTGATTAATAGGAAGGGTAATGTAGTGGGGAAATGAGTAAACACTCCCTCGCTCCTGGCTTTGTGCTTGAGCGGCTTGATGACAAGGGCAGCGCAAGGTGAGAATTAAACAGACCTGCAGAAAGAGAGAAAAGGGAAAGAACAGAGAGAGGGAAAAAATGTAGAAACGGAAGGAGGGAGGGAGGGAGGAGTGGACAGAGGCAGGGAGGGTGGAGCGTGACAGGCCTGGCTAGCAAGTGGGAGTGGGATCGGGGGTCGGTGAAAAAAGGGCACAGCAGCAAGAAAGACTAAAAGTTTCTCCCTTAGAAGAAAAAAGAAGAATAATTAAAAGCGCTCAAGGGAGGGCAGTTTTAATTTTGCGTGTAAGAGGCTAAAGATTTCATTTAAAGGCGAGGTCAGCGGAGACGAGGTTAATAAGATGAACAAAGCGGCCGGCGTGAGAACATCTCGTGCATTGGACTTTCACCTGACACGTTTTTTTTTTTTTTTTTTAATTATCGGACTTTCTGATATTTGTTTCAGTCGGTACAGAGGAAAGAAAGAAAAAGAGACTAAAGGAAGATTAACTGATTAACAGTCACGGTTACCAATTAGCTTACTCGTGGGAGGAATAGATGTAACTTTGCAGTGCTCTTCAAAGCTAACCGTCACGTCGCTCCCAGTGCTAAAAAAAAATGTGAAGAGCGCTGCCTATTGGGAAAGCAACCAGGACACATTGCATAATGTCTCCTTCGAAAAAAAAAAAAAAAGTTGAATATGTGTGCTCTTGATCAGTGAGATCTGGGTCCATTAGCGCCATGTGAAGTTGATGCATCCCAATTATCATAATAAGATGGGCTTGGCCCCCGTACTCCACGGGACTCCAAACTCTCCAAACTGCAGCAGGAATGATCAAAAGGACTTTGTGAACTGGACCCAGAGTCCCAGCTGTGGGCCCGCTTGTTCTATAGGGCTGAAAAATAACTTTAATTGAATATGACGCATTTCTTTTCTTTTACATTCAGGACCCCAACTGCTGTAAGCGAACAATGGAGACGATCCAGAGCGATTCGTCTTGACTGGATGTCAAAAAAGTTTTCTTTACATTTGTTTAATGGAGTACTAAGTTTGCAACTCTTTCAGCATACATACATCCGTTGAAAAAAACAAACAAAGAAAACAGGTTCATTCAAGATAATTTGGTTGTGGCAATGAAGTACGACTGCTTTGAAATATTTTCTCACTAATTTGTATTTACATGTTTTCCCAAAAGACAGCTTAAAATTATTTTTTAAATTGAATGCAATGTGTGTATCAAAACACGTGTGCTTATATCTAAAATGTTGAGGAAAAAATTAAATAACAGCAATTGCCTATGATTTTTGGGACGGATAAAAACTGTTGAGACCAAAACTGCTGATACAGCCGTCCCTCATTTATCACGGTTAGTTTGTTCCCGACCCGAGTATATGAGTATATTTCTGCAAAGTAGGATTTCATTTTAATAAATTGAATGTTTACATAGTTAGAGCATAGAAAACATGTCTACTGTAATAAAAAAAAACAACCTTTACCATTATTAGAGCCCTGTACACATGAAATAACACCCCTACAGTCACCTTTATACTCAATTTTTCAAATTATAACCCAATCAAATTATAGCTTCTAATCTAGTTACTGTATTGTAAACTTAAGAAAGGGTTTAAAATGGAGTGGGGACAAAGGACAAAAAAGACCAAAACTTACCACTTCCACACAGAAGGGAGAACTTGCCATGGCTGACTACATGCATTGTGACAATAATCTGATGTCTTGTCTCAATAATGGAACATTACTAACACCTAGTGGCCAGAATACTACATATCTCTTTGTTTTTCAATATTGTTTGACTAATAATACGCCATAGTCAACCACAAAACAGCGATCATTCATGAAATACAATTTCAATAATCCAACCGTGATGTTGCAAGGGACCTTAGTGGTGATTTTAAATTAGGTTAATTGTGTGTGTGTGAGGCATATTGAAGAGAGACGGTGGAGAGTTCTGGAGTTCGAATTCAACACAAGTAGCTCTTATTGCAAATGTTGATCTGAAATTGTTGGAGAACATCAAAGTCAAGGTTGCAGAATGGTTTGGAGAAGAAGCTGTTTGTCAACAATAGACATTTTGATGGGCGTTTCAATTTGCTAGTTGGGACACAACCAACCACGAAACTAATCTATTTATTACCTATTGCCATAGGATGCGTTTTCCTCTAATATATGCTCATGTTTACATTCAAACACTGTGTCTGACAGATACGTATTCTACGTTTATCAGTCTGTAATAAAACACTGACAAGTTCATCGCACAAGAGTCCGTGTTCCATTAACAAACTCACAAAAAGGCCGGATCTATTGCAGCTGACAGCAGTGGGACCCTTAGCTTCCGGCCCCCCAGAGAGAGAAAGAGGGAGGGGTGGGGTCTGATATTAAGCTATATAAGCAACGTCTGGAGTTTGGATTCTCTCTCCCGACATGCATCTCTCGTGTTTCAGCGGCAAAGTGGAAGGTGTCTCCTTGCATTTCCTGCGACACACATTAACCGACGCACCACGTTCAGCAGCAAGGCCGACAAAGAGAAGCGTGTCGGTTAATTTGTCAGAGGGACTTTGTGATTGATTTATTCATCTGAGGCTCAATAAATGTTTGTGATGGATCCCCCACGCTGCAATTTACTCCAAATTAAACTCAGACCTCTAATGACACCTGCACACACACACACATACACACACACACATTTGCATACTTGCATGGCTCAGACAGAAATAACTCGTTTAAACAGTTCTAATTCATCAAGCCAGCAAACAAAAGTCACCGAAAACGGATTTGACAGTTCAATATGGGACTAAATGTACACAATTATACATTGTACTTGTCACTGTGTCGGACTGAATTTGTGTTGGGATGTGTTGGGGAGCAGTAAGCAGCTCAGGTCTCCAACAAATGACATTACTGTAGCATAGCTATAGGGGTAAAATGTGCAGAAAAGAGACTTGTGGAGTTTATCTACATGCTGAAATTGAAGCATCATAAAATGTGTTTGAATCTGCATAACTGATCTGAACTGATTGAAGCACAACTCTCCACATTTGTCTCTTTTTTGTTGTTTATTTTGTTTTTATTTTTCAGCTATACTAAATGAATTTACCTGCAAAGTTTTTCATATGCTGAAAAAACCTAATGGTTTTCTGAGAAAATTATAAAATATAAAAAAATAAAAAATATATAAAAAAACTATATAAAATAAAATAAAAAAAATAATATAAAATAAAAATAAAAAATGAAAAATATATATAATATAAAATAAAATTGTTGATTTTCTGATTAAATGAATATCAAGTCTCTCCAAATTTGCTGTGTTTTTTTGTTAGTTTGTAATATAAAATGAAATACACGTACCTCCTAATTTATAGCGTTTTATCTGATTATTTTAGGGTTTTTTCATGCAGCCAAACTTTTGTCTCTTTATTTATATATACGTTAAAGGGAACCTATTATGCTTTTTCCACTTTTGACCTATAAATATTATTACAATTTTGTATTTGCATGTCAAACTATACCAAAGTTTCAGATAATGAGTTTTACGCATTTGGAAGTGAGCCCTGAAAGAACGCTAGGTTTCAGAGTACTTCCTCGCACGCTTGTATTTTCATAAATCACATACCACATGAACCAGTTGTAACTTCCACATGGAACAAAAACGAGCTCAGAACTACCGACATTGCTTGTATATTTTAATGACAAAATGCCATTGTGGTACAAAAGTCACATTTGGAGTCTGAAGACCAGAGGCCAGAGACTGAGAGTGACAGCCAGGCAAAATGTGTAAACAAAGATGCCAGAAAAGTCAAGCGGCAATGAGATTGAAAGGTGAGCAATCACACACTGGCATCGATAGGTTTAACCTGTGACAAACTGTGGTCAGACTATTTTTCATGATCACAGGATTACTGGATTACTTATCGTAAATTACCATATTTATCAGTTCCTAATTGCAAACTGCAAACACTTTTTTCCGCCAAGTAGCTGCTAGTAGTATACTACTCTTTTTAGTGTGAAAGCACTTATGTCTTCATAATGCTAAGTGAAAATGTGCAAAACGAGACACACCATTATTTTCACCCAAAATGGGGGTGGGACTAAAAAACTGTTTACCTTTCATTATGTTGTTGCTAAACAAAGAGTCTGATGCATCGGTCTTTTGTCAAAATGAACACAGGTGGAACATCTGCTCCGAAGATGTGTTCCACTACGCTTTTTCTTGCAACGTCTTTATTAGAATGTGACAAAAGCATTTTGTGATTGCCAGATACGTATAATAATTTGGATCCTCCATGCTTGTGATTCACAGTTTATTTGCAAGTCTGTGTTGAGCAGAGAAAAAGGCAGCGGTGTTGCAAGGGGGGGAGGGTTATGGCTGCATCACACATATGGATAATTCTTAAACAGACGCTGCCGCGCTATGATTAGTTTGCAAGAGTGTGTAAAGTGACGGCGACATGGATGAAATATAGCGCAGGTTCACGGGGAGTGCGTCGGGAGGAGAAATGTAGCCCATCTGTAATACACTGTCTGCACTAATATCAGCTCCTTTTTTCCCATATTGCGGCCGAGATATCGATCGGCTAAAATTGTCCCATATTGGAGCTGTCTGTTGTGATATTCATCATGCTGTCACCTCGCCCCAGCACCTGCGCGTTATTAGAAACCCGGGTTTGAAGAGGTTGAAGGGTTTTAGTCTCCAAAATGTAGCAAACAATTCATCACCAGAGAGAAGGAATTCTGCTGAGGGGAAGATTTATGTGTCATCAGGGCGTGCGTTACGAATGATATCGTCACGTAGGAGAACACCGCTGGTTTCACTTCTACACTGCTGAGTAGGCCTATTTGCTTTGCTGCCATTCGTAAATTGACTTTTTTTTATTTGTAGACAGAATTCCGAAGTCTGGACTAGATCACCTGAATGTAGGTAGGTCGGTAGATACTTTATGGAGTTATACTGAAAATACTGAATGGAGTTATTTGCGCTACACATGACAGCTAGTCCAAAAAAACATTAATCAAGTGGACATTTTGTCCAATTGCTTAAACCAGAGGTGTCTAAAATGCAATTTTTTAACTGGTTCGTGGTTATGGATTGGGCTAATCCGATAACAGTATTGTTATTGTAGCATAATTCATGAATCTCATAGAAATTTACGATTCATGTCTGTGCTTTATGTTGTCAGATTGTTGCCAGAAAACGTACCTAGTAGAATATCATGAAACTTATCCAAAGCAGTATCAGCAAATGTAGCTGATACATTGTCTCCAAAAGCACTCCACGGTCAAAAACTATTAAACTATATTAAGAAAGCAGGAAGTGAACAAATGTAACAGTTACTGATTGTAAAAGTACCAGATGGAGTGGTAGGATTTAATAAGCTTTGCTTCTTCCTACTCCTTTTGGACATGTGGAACTGTGAACTGATTATGTGATGCATTCAATTGTAATCTGATGCATGTTCAAATGAAAAGGTATGTGGGCCACATCTTGGGTAGTGGTGGGTCAGGTGGTAGACTGGAATGTTGATTATTTTATCCTCACTCTCTTCCAGTCACTGTTGTTGTGTCCCAAACTGGTGAATGTGAATGAATGTTTGGTGGTTAGAGAATTGGCAGTCACGTTTCCATCAGTCTGCTTCAGGGCAGCTGTGACCCCAGATGTACATTATCACCATCAGTGTGTGATTGAGGAGTGAGTGAATAATGGGTTCAAAGCCTTGTCAAGTGCTTTTGGTACCTTGTAATCAATCCATTATTACTATTATCAAATCATCCAAAAACCTAAAATCTGGAGTTGGAAGATTTTCGCCCGCATTTTAACTCAAGAGTTATTATTTTTTTAAATGTACTGGAAATGTACAGACAAAATGTATGAAATAATTGTGCAATTAAAGGTGTATTGACTAAATATTTAAAATTTCATATTGCCTTTGCTTTAACTAACATGCGACAAGAACATGACTTCATTAGAAGCTACATCAAACAATAAGCAGAGGTAGACTTTAATGTATTAAAGTTGAAATATTAGGAGAATATTACAAAAAAAATGGAAAATTATGACTTTATTCTTACAAATGTAAATCCCGAAATGATGGATTTCTTATACTACATGTTGCCCAAATACTTTAATATTTAGAGATACATACTATTCATTGGACAGTGATGAATGAGTGAGATAACAACAATGTTAGGGCGGTAAACTA
The DNA here is from genome assembly GCF_037039965.1 of Doryrhamphus excisus. NCBI lineage: Eukaryota > Metazoa > Chordata > Actinopteri > Syngnathiformes > Syngnathidae > Doryrhamphus > Doryrhamphus excisus. Next base: position 14,977,198 of record NC_136368.1, on the reverse strand, counting down.
TGCCTGTGGTGTTAACACGCTGCCTGTGTTACACTCCCAACTAGTGGCCTGGCATGCGTACTACAGCCTGATCAAAAGAAAAAACGCTCATGTTGTCATAGAAGACCTGCAAAGATATCGCCGACGAAGTGTTCGTGTGTTTTTCCTGTCTTTTGCTCCAGCTGTCTGGGATTGCTCCTCGGAGATCACACACGCATACATAGACAGAATCCAAGTCTTCCATGTCTTACAGAGGAGGTGCTTTGATTTGTCTTTAAATCACTACAAATGCTCGTCTGGGAATGCGCAGGCTTTGAATTAAAAGGGTGGGGTATGTGTGTGTGTGTGGGGGGGGGTGTCTCAGGCCTCTTCTTCTTGGCTCTTATTGTTGTAAACAGCATTTAAAGCACAGCTGGCGAAATTGATCACAGCATAAACAAGCTCACTCGGCGTCTCTTTAAATATGCAAACACTCCCCCAGCACTGAGCGCTCTCCAGGGTGGGGGGTCCAAGTGAGAAACTGACACCATCCTTAACCTTTAGCATGTATACAAAACCATTTTTTTAACCCCTCTGATTGTGTAAACATGTCGTTGCCCTCCCTTGGATCACTCTTTTTTTGGGGACGACTCCTCGTATTTACTTTTCATTAATTATTACGGGGAATAAACAGAAGATAATTTTTGTTGAATGTTTCACACAGGATCTCAATCCACAGCCCAATTAATGCTAATCACTACGGACATCCTGTTTAGTTTATTTGTGTGTGGTTGCTGCCCTCTCTCAGGGGGTCTATTTGCTGAGAGATTTAGTAACAAATAGCAACAAAAAGTTATACTGATACTATAACTGCAGTACTGTATCCAGTGTGTGTATCCAGTGACAAATATATGTCTGAAACATGACAAAACAGTAGATTGAATTTTTGGACATGAAGTTGTATGATGGTCAAGTGGTTAGCACGCAGGCCACACAGCTAGGAGACCCGAGTTCGATTCCATCTCTGTGTTGAGTTTGCATGTTCTCACCGTACATGAGTGGGTTTTCTCCGGGTACTCCGGTTTCCTCCCACATTCCAAAAACATGCTAGGTTAATTGGCGACTCCAAATTGTCCATAGGTATGAATGTGAGTGTGAATGGTTGTTTGTCTATATGTGCCCTGTGATTGGCTGGCGACCAGTCCAGGGTGTACCCCTGCCTCTTGCCCGAAGACAGCTGGGATAGGCTTCAGCACCCCCGCAACACTTGTGAGGATAAGTGGTAGAAAATTAATGAATGAAGTTATATGACATCCAAATCAGCAGTGAAGTCCATCAATGGTGACTTACCCACACTTGGTCCTGTGAGCCCAGTTCTGGTCAGGTTTCAGGTATGGGAAATGTAGTTCCGGATAGTTGCTGGGGCTACTTAAGTGAAGCGTTTAGCTTCTCAAAATAATATGCATTTGAAAGAGTAATACATTGCATGACAAAAAAAGCATTCTCAAAAACAAATCAGACCTCTCAAATCACTCGGCATTACTTTCTCTGATGTCGTATTAACGCACTTTATCTATTGTTGTGCATGCATCCACAAGTGTTTTTTATGGATGTGTCCCACAGCAAAGGAATATGCAAGTCGCAGCCAAAATTGTCAAAAGTCACTTAACTCGTTAATAATAATATTTAATATGTTGGGTAATACAAATGTAAGTGTACAAATGTAATACAAATGTAAGAGAGTTCTAATAATGTTAAAAGATTGTGGGATTGAAATATAAAAAATATATAATATAATAATATAATATTCAAAATATTCTGGAAATTCACTTATAACGTTTGGGCCTGGAACCAATTCATTGTAATTAACGAGGGGTTGATTTTTGCTATAATAGAGTTATAGCTATATCTCTGGACATGTCCACTATACAGATATTTTTTTTCGGGGGGCAGAACAAAGGTCACAGTTCAGTTAATGTCAAACATATACTTTTTGTGTATTGTTCTTTACAATGCACGCTGTAACTTTAGGGTGTTTAACCCAATCAGCACAGAATTTGGTACACACCTTGAGGGGACAAACAAGTCCTTGTTTGTAAAATTTACCAATATTGGTTGAAAAACATGGCCACCATCAAGCACAACAACAAGGCTCTTTATTACATATATGCTTGCATGTTTTCCAAAGCATTTGACCACAACCTGTAGGGGGCGCCCCACATATCATTTGCCGACAATAGTGTATAAACTTCGAAAGTAGAAATGTTGAACTGCGTTATTATGAACTGCATTATCAGTTTTTTATTTTGTTCAAGCTGCCAGTTGTTTTTTTAGGGTTTGTTGTTAATTGTCACCCCGCCAGCTTTATTAAAAGCTTTCAACTATGGACCTTTTCTGAAGTCCGCCTGCACAACAATTTCTAACAAAAACAACAGGGAGGATTAATAAAACTGCAGCTTGATTTCTCTTCTCCAAAGCTTTATTTTTTCTTTAGTTTTTGGTGTTACGGGGGAACCAATTAACTACCCTTCAGGATGACTTTCACTCTTAACTGCCGGTTTGCTCCGCTGCCAGAAAGCGGGATTAATTCTCAATTAATCCCTCCAGCAGAACAACTCCGCCTTTGTCTGCCGGGGAGGACATGAGCATACAACAGTGAGGTGACCCCCCTCCCTCCGCTAAAGATTGATACGCCCTGTAGACGCGCTCTCCTCAAGCTGAAAATAAGAGCCATTAAAGGGGAATGGTTGACAATGATTTTTGTTTTAGGATTTGGAGCTTTATTAGCCATGCATATTAATGAGTCAATTAATTCCATTCGTCCTAGCGAGTGGCCTGTTTGTTTTCTAGCGGCTGACCTTTTATCTTAGATGCCTTCACGCTCCGCTCGCTTTAAGCACCCGCTCCACACTGCGATTCCCATAGTCTTCGCCACATCCAAATAGGGACTTTTTATGTGTTTAGCACTAAGATTCTCCCCCGCACGTTTGTTTTCTTTCACTCGTTCTCTCTGGAGTCACTTCCCAGTGACAAAGTCAGGCAGTAACTACTTTTTTCCGTTTTTAATAATGATGGGATGATTTGGTCGTTACAAACGTAAGCTATGTCCACTCAAGCTTGGGTATGTTGAAAAAAAAAGAAAGTTTTTTAATAATTACTTGCAAACAAGGACACTCAGAGCTGAGATTATGAAGAACTTTTTTTTGGACACAGTGTGGTATAAGTCATGAAATCAATTAAATGATAATGCTTTATAAAAAATAATAATTATTAAGCCTATGGAATATATAAACTGAACGTGTATAAATGTGTAATGACATAATTATTCCAACATTTGTATTGTTATTTTAATTTTCATGTAATTATTTGAGGCGGCACGGCGGTTGAGTGGTTAGCGTGCAGACCTCACAGCTAGGAGACCAGGGTTCAATTCCACCCTCGGCCATCTCTATGTGGATTTTGCATGTTCTCCTCGTGCATGCGTGGGTTTTCTCAGGGGACTCCGGTTTCCTCCCACATTCCAAAAACATGTTAGGTTAATTGGCGACTCCAAATTGTCCATAGGTATGAATGTGAGTGTGAATGGTTGTTTGTCTATATGTGCTCTGTGATTGGCTGGCCACCAGTCCAGGGTGTACCCCGCCTCTTGCCCGAAGACAGCTGGGATAGGCTCCATGAATGATGAATGATTATGATTATGAATGATTATTGAATAAATACATTTTTGGGAATACATTTGGGACTTTTTCAGGGTTCTGATTGGCTAGAATTTGTATAAGTGTGTGTGGAAGTCTATACAATATCTCCATAGCTTTAGCCTGAATATCTACTTTTCACCTCTTTCAGCCTGAGTTTAATCATGTTAACATTCTAATTTGCGACTCAAGCACACCTAGAACCATGCTGTCAAAATAACCGCTGGATGTCTAACGTGACAGGAAATAGCATGCTGAATATTTGCCTGATGGGATTTGTAATAAAATCCTGACATTTCTTTTCCATCAGAAAGACAAGAAGAAAAATGCTCTTTAATTTATGATTAGGCCAGCAAAAGGCCATGTTTTATACATAAAGACACAAGTAGCCTCCAGTCTGCATTAGCAGCCCGTCCTGCTTTGCTGGGAGAGGACAGGGGAAATAATTGAAAAAGTGGAAAAGTGTAGCAGCGCCGTGTAGCATCTTGTAAAGGGATGCCCAGGAAATGAGATTAATCAGCGCGGCAGACATTGTAGGGGGGGAGGGAAAAAAAAGTTTAGCAGTGAATGCCTGACAGTCGTGCTCTTTCTCTCATTTCAAATGTTGGCAGGCTAGCAGGCAGCTCCAAGGGAAATGCGCTCCTTTCATACTTGAGTAATTGATGAATTGTATGCAATATGCAAATGAGAATCCATAAATCTTATGAATGACAGCTTAATTTATGTGAGCCTTAATGAATGCAGGATTAGATTTTAATTAAATATCCTCAAAGGCACCCTGACTGGCTAAGTTTTTAAAGCCTTGTTTTCAAGACTTGTTTCATATGCATCGCAGTTCATGAAAAAAAAAAAAAAGAAGAGTAGTTAGGAAAAATTCCCTTGCAGTTTTTGAAGATAAGACCTCTTCTGTTTCGTTAACCAAAGGCGCTTAATAATAAATAGCGGAGCCAATCATAGTCATCTCATTTAGACTTTCCTGGAACTGCTCCTCCGTACTATTTGATGAACTGCGTTTACTTGAAGCGCTATCTGATTCCTCCAACATTTGCTACAGTATCTTTTTAATTAAGAGAATCATCCATTAGGCATGGAAAAGTCAACCAATTAGGCTTTCCTCGTCAGTTCCCATGATGTGGGAAAGCCTGCTTACTCATTATCACGCTCTGTTGATGTGATACTAAACAGTCTTACTCTGTAGTTACAATTATGAAATCTACTTCATTTTTTTTTCCTCCTCCCTTAATGAAGCGCGCCTTATAATCAGCAATTTATGGTGTTTTAGATGTTTTGTAGATTGCATTTCACAGCTGAGAGGCTTCAAACAGCTCTGACTGAATGTGATTAGAAGAAAGTCTCCTCCCCAGGGATTGGAGGAACACAGGCGGCCGTATCAATCTGTCGTTTTTAGACCTAACTCTGTTCGTTTAAGAGTCAAAAGGTTTTAAGAGTTTTTACAATGGAAACTGTGAAAAATACTGACCTGCACTGCTGTATTGTGACTTACGTACATGCCAAGGAAACTGCACTGTGAGGCGAGGGTTTGGGTCAGGTAGGATTGGGATCATTTGAGTATTTTTTTAATAATTGAAGTACAATAATCCCTTGTTTATCATGGTTAATTTGTTCCAGAATTCCCAATTTTAAATGGTAGAATTGTACCTACAGCTGTTTAAGACCTTCTAAAGACATATATAAAGAGCCCTCCAGACATGAAATAACACCCCTATAGTCAATTTTACACTCATACTACCCAAAATTTGAAAATATGCTGAAATGTAGAATAAATGTAAGAATAATTTGGAGACTGAGCTGTACTGAAATGCTGTGGAAATGTACAAATCTGGAAATGTAGAATAGTATATAAGGTCTCTAAAATAAAAGAAAAAATAAACAGAATGTGTAAATTAAATATGAAAAACGGATACAGACCTGCACTGCTGTACTGTGACTTGCATGCCAAGGAAACTGCACTGTGAGGCGAGGGTTTGGGTCAGGTAGAATTGGGATCATTTGAGTATTTTTTTTAATAATTGAAGTACAATAATCCCTTGTTTATCATGGTTAATTTGTTCCAGAATTCCCAATTTTAAATGGTAGAATTGTACTTACAGCTGTTTAAGACCCTTCTAAAGACATATATAAAGAGCCCTCCAGACACAAAATAACACCCCTATAGTCAATTTTACACTCATACTACCCAAAATTTGAAAATATACTGAAATGTATCATGAATGTAAGAATAGAGTGGAGGCTGAGCTGTATTGAAATGTACAAATCTGGAAATGTAGAATAGTATATAAGGTCACTATAAGAAAAAAATAAACAGAATGTTTAAATTAAATATGATGAGCAATTAGACAGGGCTTGAACTATTGAGAGCGACGCACTATTTTTGTTTCCTACATGATGATGTCAACTAGCGACCGGAAGGTACTTTTCTTCCTGAAAATTTGGCAAAAGTGGGGCAATACAACTAAACTAAAAATGTGTTCAAATGTAAAGCACAAGTTCTGATCTGTTTACATTGGAAACTATGGTTTTGATTTTGTGGATTTTACGATGGTAACCACCAACTGTTGACTTCAGGAAATCCCCCCCCCCCCCACACGGCCCCCGTCTAAGAGGGCATTTAGTGGAGACTGACTCAATAACTTCCCACACCTTTAATTCATATTACTATTTGATCTGCTGTAAATTGTTTGGCAACAAAAGGTCCACAGTTCACAGGCGGATGCAGCTGTTCTTCCCATCCCTAATAAAAAACAATAAAATCTTCCACGCCCTCGCCAGCACGCCTGTAATCCGGCTATCTGGATAAGATAAGCGCCATGTGGCTACCTGCGGCGGGTGTTTGACAGGTGCAAGGGGAAGCTGATTGAGATAATCCCAGAATAACTTCAACGCGAGCGCAGATACAAGAAGAGGCAGTGGCGATAGATGGATACATGAAAAAGATGGATGAGTGAATATATTCGCATGTATCACATTGTGACTGTGAGATTACCATCATCACAACCAATAGACTGCCAAGGTCAGCAGGAAGTATAAATCATCCTGGTTTTATTTATTTATTCTTTATTTACAGTATTTCATCTTTGTATTGAAGGCAGCCTTTACATTTTTACCTTTTATCGTTTTTAGCTACATGTATGATATTAATTATCATATTAAATAAAATATGGGGGCTGCACGGCGGTCTAGTGGTTAGCATGCAGACTTTACAGCTAGGAGACCTGAGTTCAATCTCCAGGTACTCCGGTTTCTTCCCACATTCCAAAAACATGCTAGGTTAATTACTACTCCAAATTGTCCATAGGTATGAATGTGAGTGTGAATGGTTGTTTGTCTATATGTGCCCTGTGATTGGCTGGCGACCAGTCCAGGGTGTACCCCGCCTCTCGCCCGAAGACAGCTGGAATAGGCTCCAGCACCCCCGCGACCCTGGTGAGGAAAGCGGCAAAAAATGAATGAATGAATGATATATGGGTGTTGCACGGCGGTCCAGTGGTTAGCACGCAGACCTCACAGCTAGGAGACCTGAGTTCAATCCCACCCTCAGGTGGCTTTTCTCCGGGTACTCCGGTTTCCTCCCACATTCCAAAAACATGCTAGGTTAATTGGTGACTCCAAATTGTCCATAGGTATGAATGTGAGTGTGAATGGTTGTTTGTCTATATGTGCCCTGTGATTGGCTGGCCACCAGTCCAGGGTGCACCTCTCGCCCGAAGACACCTGGGATAGGCTCCATCGTTTCTTCAGTATTTCATTTATCCTATGCATCAGTCTACCGCGGTGCCCGACTCGACTTGTTTACGTTATCATTTCTACTGGTATAAGTCATTTTTGTGTCACTGGAAGACTATATCGACTAAGTCTACTTCTTGAACACAACTAAAAGTAAGGCAATGCTGTACATGTAAATATAAAATATCTCGAAACAGTATTAGCTAAGAGTATATAATAAAGCTCATCGGTTTCATGTCCTAATTGGAAACGAGGAAATAGTCTCCACCACCGAAACTTGTAAATGATTCACGAAGTACTTCTTTGTTCCTTGTCTATTCGTTTGCATGACGACAGCCGATGTTATCTGTTCTCCTGTGTTTGCTAAAAAGATGATATCAGCAGAGGAGTCGACACTATGGTTAAGTTTTCTTTTTTTAATATCAAACAATAAAAAAAAAAACAGTATAGGCTAAATCATGCAAAATATTAAATTTTGACTTCAACGGTTAATTTATTCTGTCCAACAATACCTTATTGGATTTTATATTGATAGCAAGACTTTCAACCAGGATTTAACCCCTCTGGGGAGTTTTTAAACGGCTTGACCTGCTTAAATTAAAAAAAAAAATCATGAAGTCAGCATATTTTGGTCCAAGGTAAGGTAAGGAGGTGCTTTGGGTTTTTGTATTTTTTTTTTTTTTGTATCAATAAGACCTTGTTTTCATGGCTGGTCACCGCCCCGGCGAACCAATCAATGGGGGCACGCTCTGCTATCGCTTGGCGGAGAAATGAAAAATAAACTCCCAGATAATCCTTCAGTTAAAAGGTTACTCAGGGCGATAAAAGCTATTTTGTTAATTTATTTACTCTCTGCGGCGGAGAGATAAAGAAAAAGGAACAATTAGGGGAATTCTAGGTGAGAGATTCTAAAAGGGCAATGACATTGGGTTAATATTTTATAAGGTCTGATTGGCAGAGACCCGCACAGGCCTTTTTGTTTACACAAGCCCCCCCACCACCACCACCACCTCCCTGCATGGAATGATTCACTTGCTTGTTTTGCAGCTAGCCAGGCGGAAATGGAATAAATATCTCCATCCCCAACCTTTTAGGCACGTCAAACAAAAGATAAAAGGTTAATGGCTCAATCAGAAGGAAATAATATTATGATCTTAAAAAAAAAAACCTGTTGACATAATGGGAGTGGGGGGGAGGGGGTAGAATTCCGATGGCTATATGAGGATGAGTGTAACTAAATCCACTAAAGGGAGTGCGCTCACTTGGTCTAAACATTATATGGGATTGATTTATAACCGATCATAATCACTGCATCAGCGCTGTCTCACGTAATGAGATCTCGGTCGCCATTTCCGACAGAATAAAAAAATAAACATCAATTTAAAAAAAATATATTCTTATTATTATTATGAGCTACCTGTAAACTGGTGGTGAGGAACGTGAACTCAATTATCGGGCTTTTATTGCATTCTCGCATTGAAATTGGACTCGTGTCGGGCCCCCGTGTAATCCGATTACCCCCGGCCTCGGCGTAGTGTGTTGGCGAGTATCAAGTTCCAGGCGACTCTGCTGGGTCAACACACGGCCCGGACCATTAAAGGAGAGGAGGAGGTCCGGTTCAGGAAAAGTTCAATGTTGTTTTTTTTTTTCTTTTTTTTCAATGGCAGCAAAACAAAGAAACAGATATGTAGCATATTTGCTAGCAGGGCCTATTTTGGTTGCCTAATTGAAGCCAGCAGAGATTGTGAAGCGTCTCAAATATCCTCAAAGTAAATGTAAACAAAGCCTGGAATCATTTGTTTCTCACAGTGACCTTTAATTTTAAATATTGTCTTTATTTTAAACCAGAGGAAAGTGAGAATGTGGCTGTGAAAACATTGTTAGCTAGAACAGGACTTCATAGAAAATCTTTTTTTTTCACATGGCTGTAAATGACAGTTGTGGCGCCCCCTGTGGGTTGTGGTCAAAGTGCTTTGGAAGACATGCTAGCATACACATAATGCAGATGGACAAATGGCCAATGACTTATAGACAGTTAGTTTATAGGTCCTGTGCCTCTGCAAAAAACATTTGTTCTACAACCATTTTGCTCAATTTTTACACAAATGTGCTTGTCAGTCCACCTTAAAGTTACAGTGTATTGTTCTGGAGAGTATGTTAAGCTGTGTGAGAAATTTCAAGTCAATGCAACGTATGGGGTCAACCAACAGTGCCACAACGTGGTGTATTTGTCAGAAAAAACATAAGAATGTCCGCAACAGTTCAATAGTAGGAGCATTAGGCCATGTTAATTATTGTCTAATTGTCTATCTAATAATTAGTCTTTGCCTCGCCGAAGAGTTCATGGTGTCCAGGACACAGGAAGTCTTGCAGTACAGAGAATGCAGGGATCCAAAGGTGGCAAGCAGAACTGTTTTACAGAAGCAACCTGAACTCTGGACTAATATGGTCATATTTCCTGGTTCTAGTCATGACTCGAGCAGCAGCAATCTGGATGCACTGCAGCTGTTTTACAGCTCGTTTAGAGCCCAGGGAGAAAGCTGATACAGTAGTCTATCCTGCTGGAGGCAAAGGCGGGGATTAGTTCCTTTAAGTCTGGCCTTGATTTGGGAAATGTTCTTTAGGTGGTAAAAAGCTGCTGATGAAAGCTGTTTTGTCCCATGTCTAGTTGGGAACTAAAACTACTGATTGCTAAAGAACAAAGGGGGCAAACAATTTTTCTGATGAAAGATAACAGTGTATACTTTCTTTTGGTAGGTTCCATATCCATATAGCCATAGAAAAAATATTTTGTATTCTGTGTGCCTTGCCAAAATTGTCTAAATTGGCCGACAATGAAGGGGTTGTCAATGGGAAAATGGCTGGGTTTGAATGAGTTAATGGAATTTCTATTCCAAACATATTTGCAGTTATGTTTTGCTCAGAATTGTAAAATTTAGTTTTTTTATTAAATGCAGCAATTTGGAGATGCATGCTTTTTACATCATATATTTATTTATGAATGCATTTTTTTTTTGATTATCTAATAAAAACTCAGGTTGGGTCTGATTCTTTATAAAATCCAGGTTTTCATTCTATTTTCTGCCATCGTGGCCTAGTTTGGGGCCTTTTTTCTGTGCCAGGCTATTTAGGGAGTCAGCATCTGCTGCTTGATAAATAGCTATGGCACTTTTGTTTGAGGCCAGCTTGACTTCCTCTGCGGACGCACCATCTTGACCATTGCGGAGGTGCCGTTGCGGCACTTGCACGGATGCTACGTTACGCACGCAGATGCAGAAAGCTCCCTCAAGTACGATACATGTGTTACTTTCCTGTTGCTTTACTTAACATCGTTTTTGTACTCAAGTCCTTTAACATCACATGGTATTTGACATTCTTTTTTTGTCCATTTGAGAACCTTTTTTTGCTTTTAGTATTGTTGGTAAAAAGCCTTTTAGCCATCACCTAGCCTCTATTGAGGTCTTTCATAAATAATTCAGCTGGAGTACAAGTGAAAGTGATGACAGCAAAACTGTCGGCGATCGCTCCCTCTCCTCCGATCAAAGAGCCGTATAGAAATAGGAATTACATTTCCAGACATTCCCAGGTTGAGCAGGGTACTTGTTTCCCTCCCTCGTCTCTTTTGCTGCCCTCTTCACTTTTGCTCCCTCGCCTGTATATTTACCCCCACTCCGTTCAACAAAGGTCGGCTTTTAGTCCTCCATAGCCACGATGTGAGAGTCAGCACATTCAGACAGACAGACAGACAGAGAGAGCGCACTCTATTAGCAGCATGGACGTAAGTAAACATCACAAGACACGGCTGAATAAACACAACTATTAAGGCTTGTTTAGTGTGCGACAACTCTGTTGATGCAACAGTGCTGTATCACAAACGTCCTCTGCGATAGAAGATTTTGAGGCACATTTAGATGGGAATATCAACTAAAACTAAAAATCATTGTTCCACATCCTTGTTACTATCTAAAACACTTTTACAATATATTTTTTGTGTTGCATGTTGTTGGTAACCACCCTTCTCTCATACTTTCCAAAAATGGTATATCTATTGTTGTTGATCATGAAATTATGACACATTTTCTGATTATACTCAATACCAGTACCATAAACAGTTAAAGATACATTGTTGTAGTCTCCGATCGTGCATCATTTACAGTGATTATTCTTGTTCACTTACAAAGAAAAAAAATCATGATGGTGCAAAACCCATCATATCATATGTAATGCAGGTTTTTTTTGTGTAAAAAGAATGATGTGTTTTTTTGCAAAACTCTCTCTTATACTACTTCTACTATTCTACTCTATTATTATTATTATTATAATTATTATTATTCATTTTCTACCGCTTTTTCCTCAGAAGGGTCGCGGGGTTGCTGGAGCCTATCCCAGCTGTCTTCAGGCGAGAGGCGTGGTACACCCTGGGCTGGGCGCCAGCCAATCACAGGGCACTATTATTATTATTATTATTATTAATAGTAGTAGTAGTAAAAAAATAATTAACCATGCAATCTACTTGTAGGTAATTCTCCAATTTATAAAATAAAAAAATTGCAAATACAAAATATTGTGGGGGCCACTCCAATATGTACATTAAAGATTAAAACCAACCAAATATACGTAGGTCAGAATATTGTACTGCCATCTTTGTGTTATAAGTGAGAGTTTTATGATTATTTTTTAGTAGTTCATATCTGCGTGCAACACTATTCTCATCTCTACTGAACAATAGCAATGTGTTGTTTAACGGAGCTGAGGTGTTCAAAAACAGGTGCACCGCACCTTGACGTTGTGCCAGAAGAAGGGTTTCCGGCGGGCACTGTAGCTGAGGAGTATTGGTGTTATATACGATCCGATATATACTTCCAATACTCTGTGGCCGACTACCTCACCTTTTTGTCCTCTTCACAGACTGTCCCTTATTTGAAATATGTACATGTAACGCAGTCCCTGAAGGGTAGACCGAACAGTGCACGGTTTTAACAGTACCGTTGCATCCATTAGAGACTTACCAGGGAATAGTGCAACTAGTTTGTTTGATACTATAGTGGTGTTGTAGTGTATGTTAACATTTCTTTCGTTAATTTTCTTTAAAATAAACTCAAGCCACCAGTCCCACTCCATGTTATGCTGTTGTATGTAATATAAAGCATCAATTACTTTAGACAACTGCAGAGTTGTGTATATGTAAAACATGGATAACGTGTACAGTAGTGTTTCTTGGAGACACACACTTTGTTGGAGAAAGGCGTGGACAAACGGCTGATTAGTATGAAAGCTACTCAAAAGACAAACAGAACGGCGTGTTTCCAGTACGGGAAAGGCACTTTTTAACTGTCTAGATTCCAGCATCAAGGCTAGATTTTTGACAGCCAAGACACGATTGTGGGACCTCTGAGCCTTATTTAAAGTTGCTGAAAAACAGTATAATATGGGACCTTTTAAGATGAAAGCCAGCTCATTTCGGAGAGGATTTAGTAGCCTGATAAAGCCGCGACTGTTGTATGCGACATAATTTATGACGCCAATATGTCACCAGTGTCAAGTCGACTATAATTCATCTTCAGCTCGAAGACACCTGCTTCGTAAAGAGTATACCTTTATAGACTCTTTGCCCCCCCCCGCCCCCCTTGATGGTATGCTTTTTCTCTCACCCCTGTAGGCCTCTCTCAGTAACTGTAAGCCGGCAAAGTAGCTATTGATCGCCACTCCGAGCTGTATTAACACGCCAACAAGTAAGACATGTTGGAAAGTCAGCCCGGTCCTATCTGCCTTTTTTCCTCCTCCTCCAGTCAGGTGACTTGGTCATTTATCACCACTGGATCTGCTCGCACCCCTCGTTGGGTGTAATAAAACTCCCCCATCAGAGTGGTCCAACAGGTCTGAATCACTCTGTCACACCACCTTCCAGCTATGGCAAGCATTAAATCAAGCAAGCGGAACATTTCCTAAGGCAGCCATTGCCTTTTAATTTCCTGAAGAACCTTAAAATATCATTCATTACCACAACTACACATATTTGGTTTTTAAGAAGCCTCATAAATCAATAGTGGCCTGACTGCAATAATTATAACAAGTTAACATGTAATTTTCCAGACCGAGGCCGAAGATTTTAGCATATGCAAACGAGGCAATTCAAATAGTGCGGCGTGGGGGTGGGGTGAGGGTGGTGGGGGAGATATTAATGCGGAGAGGAACAGGTAACGAGGTACGGGCTATGAATTATGCATCAAAAAGTGGTTGATCTTCAATAAAAGGAAATGAATTCAGCGTGTAATCTAATTAGTTGTGGAAGTCTATTATGTTGAGCTGCAGAAAGCAACTGTCCTTGAAAGGAAATTTATTTACACTGCTCGTTCTGGAGCGCTCGAAAATGTTAACACGAGCCTGCTGCTTTCACGAAGCCCCCCTCACCACCACCACCTCCTCTCATCCGCTACGTGTCTTTGTCTTTTTTTTTAAAGCTCCAGACCTGGACGGCCTCCGAAGAGAACCCAGAGCGTGACATCGCCGGAGAACCCTCACATCATGCCCCACACTGTCCCCGGTCTCATGTCCCCCGGCATGATCCCACCCACAGGTAGGCGCTCTGGTCCATCAAAATTGAGGACCATTTTAAATAGATTTTTACTATCCACTGAAAAAGGACTCAACACTCAGCCATTACTGTTTAAACAGCAAGTAACACAACTGAATAGCAAGGTAACTGTCTCTTTACAGCCAAGCATGGTCGTGGTAGCTTACATGAGTGCTGCTGATACTGGAGAGCTGTGGTTCATTGAAGGGAAATAATGAATTCCAACATGTACCATGACATTGTGATCCTTTTGAGAGTATGCAGGGGGCAATAGAGCTTGGATATATTTTGGAGTAGTCAATAGGGATGTCAGGAGATTAAAGCGTGACAATATTTCTTGCTTAGAGAAAAAAAAAAAATTCTCGCGAGGAGTGGGCAGCCGTAAGCCAATCAGACCATGAATGATAGCATCTCTACTATGAATGATAATACACGTAATATGGAGGTGTCGTGCGTGAGGAAGGAACCACATATTAAGTGCTCTACACACACTATAAACCTTGCAATCCAACCTGCCTCGGTGTTGCCAACATCACCGAGTGGCATGTGGCTGTTTTTGCTCAACAAAGACAAAGAGTTGGGGAGTGAAGTGGAGCTCCTTTGACCTTTGACCCTTTGATTGTGCAGAAGCATCACTGTGCGATGACAGAAAGCTAAAATGTAGACACTAATCACTAATGACAACACAAATATTTGTCTTAAAAACCTCTAAATTGTGTGAGTATGAATCTTTAATGTGAGCATTATAGGTTATCACATGGTTTGTCTGGTATCGGGCCAGGTATCATGTCCCCAAGTGTCAGTATCATGGGGCATGATACCTGGCCTGATACCAGACAAACCATGTGATGATCTTATTATCACATACTATTTAATCATGAGCTTATTATCACGTACTATTTCATCAAAAGACCATTTTGTTTCCAGAAAATTTTCAGTTTATTACATGTATTATATCTAAACAGTGTAAACACAATAATTGCAAAAATATTTCAACAATAATATTTTATCAACAGTCTTATCTCATCAATGTCTGACAATTAAAGTTCTATTAATCAAGTTTGGGTTTTTTGGTGACTGGAGAAGCACTAGGCACTAAGCACTCGTGCGCTGTTCTCTGATTGGTTGTTTCACGGGCACGATACCAGAGCAGCGCGCTCTGAGTGGACAGCTACGGGGGCTGATACTGGACATGGTTAAACTCTATATTTTATCAGTATCACTGCCCTGGGCTTTGACACAGTATCATTTTGGCCTTTTCCTGTATCATTCATGGGCGGTTTCTAGGGTACAGGGCCAATTAATACTGTAGTATGTGATAATCATTAATATCTCGCATTGCTTTAATCATCTTGGACATTCAGCAGAGCTGCATAGGTTATTATTGGAAGCCTCACTGGTGGATGTTAGCAACTTGTACCTTCCACAGGTGCACACTTCTGGTCTGGAGGAGACATACTTGGCCACTTCATCACTTTCAGCTTCGTCTGCAAAGCATTTCTTGCAGTTGTTTAGCCTCATCCTGTTGAAAAACTGCCATGTGGCCCAGTTTTCCCAAAGAAGGGGATCATGCTCTGCTTCACAATGTCACGGTACATGTATTCATGTTGAATTCATGTTTCTCCTGAAGCTTCGCCAGTTGCCGTCCACACGTGTGCAGCCCAGACCATGACGCAACCACCACCATGCTTGCCAGCTACTTGCTTATTTTGCCAGCCATTTATACAATAATGGCTGTGTGTTCAGTCATTTTTAGTAGATAGTACACCTATACTGCTATACAAACTGCACACTACGCTAAAGTACATAAAAGTTTCATTTATTTAGTGTTGTCCCTATACTGTCACAAAAATACTTGCTGAAACCTACTGGTGAGCACCACATCCTGGAAATGGCAACGTATCTGCCCCTGGGAAAAAAACGAAAAAACAGAGATGGTTAGGAGGGGTGGTGATGTCGGGTGGGGGTGGCTTGCAGTGAATAAATTGAAGTGGAGATCTTTTCTCTCAGATTATTCCGGTAGATGTTGCATTTGTTGCCTTGAGTGCATTCTAATTAGCACGATTAAATCCACTCTACTTCTATATGTACATAGGCACTGGTTGACGCTGGTTTTATCGCCACAAGAATCAACAACAAGCGGTTTGGGTCCTGACGCCCCCTCAGGGCCAATAAGTCTTATTGCGACTAATGCTTTTGTTCTATTTGCGGCTGGCTGACTGCTTTGATGTTGGTGGCTTCAAGTGCTACCATTTGCATATTGTTGTGCTGCTCGCCTTCTTGGCACGTCTAACCATGTTATACGTTTTTTTTTTTAATGTTCACTCTGTAAATGATATTTGTTGTCTGTACTTTAAGCACAGATCATAAAACATCACAATTTGTTTGGTACAAGGACGTTGGTTTCGCGATTTAATGCAATTTTTTGCAATTTTAATCTCTTTCTTAGCAATTGTACAAAATAGTTTTACCACTGTAAACAGGACAATAGAAAAAATACCTACCGTAATTTCCAGACTATAGAGCGCACCTGATTATAAGCCACACCCACTACATTTTTAGAGGAAAACCGATTTTGTACATACACAAGCCGCACCTGTATATAAGCCGCATGTGCCCACATTAACACATGTAAACATATTTACAAAGAAAGACGGCTTTTATTACCTTTGAAAGCTTTTTTCGTCTTTTTACATTGCTCCAGTTCTTCCCGCTGCCGTTTCCAGCGTCTCACCATCGATTCGTTTATGCCAAGTTTACGTGCAGCAGCTCTGTTTCCTTCTTTATCGGACAGCTGGATTGCTTTTAGCTGGAAAGCTGCGTCATATGACTTTCTTTTTGCATTTTCCATGATGAGGGTATGTTCACGCTAATTTCATTTATGCACAAGACAAGAAGTTGCAGTCTTCCTCGACGCATATATTCCACCGGTCTTAATCTTACCTTTTCTACTCGAGAGCCCCTGGCGGCCGTAGCGGCTTATAGTCCGGAATTTATGGTAAATGTTAATTAATTTAAATAGTAAAGCGTAATGATACACTGATATTAACTTAGCAAGTGGCGACACTTTCTATATATACTTACTTTGTGTCTTCTTTTAAACTAAATGGCAAACCTTTGGAGCATTCGACTTTTTAGGTTCCACTTTTGTTTACTTTTTCACACAAAAGCAGTTTAAAAGAGAAGCAATCAATTGTGCGCTAAATGCCATAAAAATATCAAACTTTAATTGTCTTATGTCCTTCATGTTATTATTTTTTATTATCCTTTTATTTTACTTTTATTATGCTATTATTTTTTAGTTACATTTTCGGTGATTGTCCATGTTTTACCGTCTCACATAAGAAAATGAACTAGTGCTCCAGTTACCAAATATGTTTCCTTGCATGACTGACAAAGGGTTTAAGATTAAATTACTGCACATTGTTGCTTTAACAGACTTGCAGTTATCTGTCCTTTTCTCTGTAATATTAGCCTGAAAGTGTTTTTTTTTTTTTTTTTTGCTTGTCCTGGAGGCAAAAGGAAGCATTGTGTTCGAGGTGTTTGAAACCCAATATAAGCAGAGACTGTGCACATCCTTGTGATTCACAACAATAGAAGGCTCACTTGCTTTGAACGTGTAGGGCGAGGTCGGCGGCTATCTGCAGCGACGCCAACTTAAAGGCCGAAGTGAACGCGGAGGAGGACAATGATGAGAAAGAGCCGTGTTATTTAGTGGAACATAAAGCAACACAGACGCCTTTTGATATCATCCCCTTTAAGCCCAGGGGGATGCTATGATCTTGACATTTAGTCGGGGTATTTGGGGGGGGCGGAGGACACAGATAAAGTAATTGAGGTTTTTTTTTTTTTTCCCTTTTTCTCATAACTGCTTCTTCGCTAACTGTGACTCAGAGGGACGGAACTTTTCCCCGTCCGTACGCTGTTATAATTGAAAGCTTGCTTTTTGATGATAGCATTCCGTGTTAAATGTCAGTGGAGTTACAGACTTTGACAGTCCTCTAATTAGATATAATTGACCGCACATAAGCTAGCATCCAAGCAAGCGGCTAATTGACGTCGCCATCGTCGATCCAGAGAACGCTGATTGATGATAAAATGGTGGTGCCGGGAGAAAATGTCTTAAATAGTTATCATGTCACGTCCTATTACTTCATTTTTCAGTTGAGTTAGCACCCTAGCACAAATGGATTGTGGGGCGGTAGCCAATCCGTAAACTTAGTCGAATATTCAAACACATGATTCTTATACTTACCATAAATGCTACAATTAGCACCAGCCAGTCTCATTATTGAGTAAATAACCGTCTGGGTCTCTAATTAGTGCTATTACAACATTGGTTCTATTGCTGCTCTGTTGTGCATGTACATTATAGTGAATGACCATGCGGTGAAAGAAAGCTATGTGTTCCTTTCCTCCATTTTTCCATGCACTCCAAATCATGAGCTGCGTTTTTTTTTTTTTTTTTTGTAATTCAATGTGTTGTAGTCATTTTTTTTTTAGTTTTTACAATTCGGAAATAAAAGTCTGTCTCCAAATATAAGCTAGTTAACAGCTGGCTTACTGATTGTTACCAAAAAAGTGTTAACTATATTTTCTAATGGTAGCTTACGGTTTTTGTCACAGAAATCATACATTTTAATGTTTACGTGACAATACCCGTTAAAGTTGAATGATAAGATGGACTCTCCATGGGTCCATTGTGGCGAATTACCAGTCAATTTTACGTTCCTGTCCTCACATATGGTCATGAGCTTTTGGGTAGTTCTCTCCATTGGGTGGCTGGACTCTCTCCCTTAGAGATGAGGTGAGACGTGATGTCATACAGGAGAAACTTGGAGTAGAAGCTCCACATTGAGAGGATCCAGATCCTGGGGAAGTGTTCAGGGCACGTTCGACCGGTAGGAGGCCTCGGGGAAGACCCAGGACACGTTGGAGAGACTATGTCTCTCAACTGGCAAGGTGGTCAGTGCCATTCGTGGTGGCACCCACCATACCCGATTGTGAAAAGCAGAGATTAGGACGACCAATAAACTGAAGAAGGAGTCTTACTAAGCATGGATGGCTTGTGCGAGCAGCTGACAGGTACCGCAGCAGCCGAAACAGCCCTCAGCTTCAGTGGTGGTAGAAACACAAACTTGGGTATGGCTGGAGTTTGTTGAAGCTGTGGAGCATGATTTATGGTCTGAGTTTCTGGCAAAGTGTCCGATACCTCAAAAGGGGAAATGCTATGTCCAGTCTCCATCATTTACTGTAGGGATGAAGACCTGATGACCTCAACTCAGGGTACAATTGGCAAAAGGTAAGAATACTACACCCTGTCAATCCCACAGACACATCTACACTAGAGGAAGTACAGGAAACCAACAGTGACATGCCGATCATTAAGGTTCTCAAAAAACTCCTCTGTGGCAAAGCTCTGTGGGTTGACCACTGTCATCTTGAATTCCTCAAGGCGCTGGATGTTGTGGGGCTGTCTTGGTTGACACATCTCTTCAACATTGCCTACAAGTCGGGAACACTTTGGATTGGAAGACTGTGGCAGTGGTCCCACCTTTCAAGAAAGGAGACCGGAGAGTGTGTTCCAACTAGAGGGGGATCACACTCCTTGACCTCCTGTCCCAGGTGGAGGACTTAGAGTATCTTGATTTTGTTCACGAGAGAGGCACAGTCAAATCGGCGCAGCACCAGCAGTAATGACCCATTTTGTTGTTGTTTTGTTTTGACCCCGTTTGTTTATTTTTTCTGCTTATAGACTTTTCCAATGTCTGTACAGATGTAGTTGAAATTCTTTAATTAATTCATTTTCTATCCCAGCTGTCTTTGCGCAAGAGGCAGGGTACACCTTGAACTGGTCACAATCACAAGACACATATAGACAAACAACCATTCACACTCACATTCATACCTATGGACAATTTGAAGTCACCAATTAACCTAGCATGTTTTTGGAATGTGGGAGGAAACCGGAGTCCCCGGGGAGAACATGCAAGCTCCACACAGTGATGGCCAAGGGTGGGATTGAACTCGGGTTTCCTAGCTGTGAGGCCTGCGCGCTTACCACTTTATCACCATGCAGCTTTAGTCTGAAACATAAAAGAAAATCATGAATTTCGACAGCATTTAATGTCATGATAAACACAGCCATGTTGATAGTTGAGCTAATGCACTCGTCTTGCTCGCTCAAATTTATAACACTGCGGTTTTCACCACCACATGTTTATTTTGAACTCAAAATCAACCACCACATTCAACATCTTTTTTCCTTTGCACGCTAACCAGAGCAGTAAGGCGTGTGTTGAAAGACGTTGTTAACATATGTACCTGTGCCCTTGACATCACTTCCATTCCAGAGAGGACATCTTAATATGCTTAGCTTCCCATTTAAAGCCAAATGCGCTCATATATGCGGCGTCTGCAGACACACTTGTATAAGTGTATGCATGTGTGGAGGAAGCCTTTGCACTGGAGCTTTTCCAGTTGCCCCCCACACACACACCCCCACGTACAACCCTCCTCTCCCAAATGGGATTATCAGATGTGGACTGACACCACACGGAGATGACATCTCCTTTAAAGTGGAAAGGGTCTGCGCTCACACTAGCACTACTTCAATGTAATTCATTTACGTCCTGCATGTGACTTTTGAATAAGGCAGGAGAACAAAGTTTGCCATTAGAGAAATGAATGTCACTTACCTGCAGTACAGTGTGTACATCTTACCTCTACTAAACAAAAAAAATAATGCACACAGAGCATCAGTGGAATTATCGGTTCCTTTATTAACTTTTACAGACAATATTTTAGTTACGTAACGGCCATATATGTTTTTGTCAAGTGCAAAAAGAAGTTAACCACTGTCAATAATAAAGCGCAAATACAAGTTTTAACTTTATTAACAAATAATGAAGACATGATACACAGGTAATTCCAGTTGTGTGAATTATTAAAAAAAAACATTCTAAAAAGTGTATGTAAAAGATGTTTACTTTACTTAAAAACATAAAAACAATAAGTCTTACTGAACCCATTCCACAGTATTTCATGATGATGTGTTGTGGTTAGAATTCCAAAGTTTTGCACAATTTTAAAGCTGTTTTCTTTCCAAAAATAATGTTCAAACTCTCACTGTACATGTTCCACTATATTTCATAATGCTGTCAAGCACGCTGAGTTCTAGTCTACAGATCTATGTTGATATCGAGCTATGATGTCTGTTCACTACAAAGTTTTGTGTGAATTTCTAGCTACACTTACTGAAAGATTTGGATTTTCCACGGCTGCACGGTGGCCAGGTGGTTAGCACAGGGCTTGGGTATCTCTGTGTGGAGTTTGCCTGTTCTCCCAGTGTGTATGTGCGTTTTCTCCAGGTACTCCGGTTTCCTCCCACATTCCAAAAACATGCTAGCTTAATTGGTGACTCAAATTGTCCATAGGTATGAATGTGAGTGTGAATGGTTGTTTGTCTATATGTGCCCTGTGATTGGCTGGTGACCAGTCCAGTGTGTACCCCGCCTCTTGCCTGAAGACAGCTGGGATAGTCTGTTAACTTTTTCTATGTTACACTGTATTTCATTATGCTGTCTAGCACACTGAGTTCTAGACAGCATGCTGACTTTGTTATGTTGGTTCTAACTCCAAAGTTTTGTGCAAATTTAGTCTTTGGATCTGGAAGGAAAAAAAATCCTTACTCCCTGTCATTGTAAAGCAGAATTCACTTATACGTGAGCTGTGTTTAGACCAGGGGTCTCAAACTCAATTTACCCGGGGGCCACTGGAGCTAGGGTCTGGGCGAGGCTGGGCTGCATCAGGTTTTCAAAAAAAAACAAAAAAAAACGCATTTATTAAAAACAGAAAAATGAATAAACTTTGTTTTGGTTCCGATTTTCTACAAAAAAAGCTCTGATAAAACATTCCACTGTTCTCAAATATCTTCATTTTTATTTTTCTACACACAATAAGATCAAGAATAAAGAAAATCAATCAATCAGTAATAAATAAAATAATAATAATAAAACGGCAAATAATAAACACTTAAGAAACCACATATAGTTGGTGGGTAGACAAATTATTTTTTTCAGATTAAAATGAACAAAGCATTATTAGAGCCCTGTAGACATGACAAAACACGACTATAGTCACATTTATACTCTTTTATTTACAACATATTGCACAACTGCAAGGTCTTGAGACACATGCTAACTCGCAAACTAGAGAGCTAGCGACCTAAACGGTAGCCTCCAAGTTATTTCCATTAAAGTTAAAAAGCCAAAAACTTACCACTTCCACACGGATAGGGAGGATAACTAGTAACAGTTATTTAACCTTTAGCATGAACATTAATAAAACGGAATTTTTTTTTCTGGGTACATGATACCATACAGCATCCATATCAAACTTGCTCAGGCCGCACTAACATTAAACTTTCATATGAAGGCGGGGGCCTCAAACTAGTGTCCTGCAGGCCACATTTGGCCTGTGGGCCGCATGTTTGAGACCGCTGGTTTAGACGGTCGAGACAGGTTCATTTTACCCAACTGATGACGTAAACTTAGCATGATGTGATATAACACAATTAGCATTAACCTGCATTACAACTTCTTGCCCACGGTGCACCGCTTAATAAAATACAGAGTAAAAATGTGCGACAATATATATTTTTTTTTTTTTAAAAAGGAAGAATCTGTCTTTTGTGTAGCGACACAGAGTTAATCTGGCTTTAATTTAATTACCCCAATTGCGGTAGGGCACAGGCATCGAGGTGTTTGTCGTAAGAATGTTCTGACATTGGCGCAGGTATGGGGCAGCTAGCATGTTAATTAATGATGAAGATCCTGACAATATGCGGAGGCATGACAGCGTTAAGCCAGTCGGCTGCTGCTTCCTTTGCATATTAATAGATCCTTCATTATTATTTAATATGACAGCTGCTCCAAGGGCTACCATCAGACCTTGTCTCTGTTATTTGCTGTTTTTGGGCTCCCCGTGTGACACTGCTGCCACGCTAGGCTCCATTAAAACGTTGTTGTTGTTTTTTTTGTTGTTGTTTTTCTTTGACGAGTTTGCGAGCTTTCGGACCCTCATCTTGCTCTCTCTACACGAGCATCTGAATCTAAAGGTGACTTTGGGAGACTATACGAGGCAGGATTGTTTTGTTTGCATGGTAATGAATGCAGATTAGCGCAGAGTGGGATTGTTGACGTTTAGACTTCCCGCAGCTTAATGGACTTGTTGCTTGGTGCGCCTGCTTCTTAGCGGTCTTCCTCACGTCAAGGCAGCGGCGTTCTGAGAATATGACGATTGATCTGCTTGAATGAAGCAGTTAGCAGATCAAAGATTGTCATTTAAATGGCCGGTCATTTAGCCCCTTCTTTGATGCCTTTTACCTTTTATCACATCTGATCCAATCTTAGTGAGCCAGAGTGAGAGAGCTGTGTTAAAAAATCATATTTAGAAGGTTGTAAAGAGGTGTTCTGTGCTCTAAACAATAAAATATTAGATTTATAAATAAGGACACCTATTTTGCAGAAATTTACTCATCACGATTGTGGCTGCAAGCAGTTAATCCCAATAAAGGAGAGATTATTGTATTGGGCTATTCCTAGGCCCATTCCCAATCCCAATGCTAAGACATAAGAAACCACAAACTAACATTTTTTCCAATCTTGCAATCAAAATTGACTAAACAATCTTGGATTTCATTACACCAGAAATATAACAATTTCTTCCTTGGCTCATGCCCGTCCATCCATCCATCTATCCATTCATCAACTAAGTTTTGTGAAATTGTAATATGATAGGAACAAGTTAAAGAAAAATGTACTTATTTTCAGATTATTTACATTAATTAACCAGAAATGTAACAATTTCTTCCTTGGCTCATGCCCGTCCATCCATCCATCTATCCATCCATCTACAAAGTTTTGTGAAATTATAATATGATAAGAACAAGTTAAAGAAAAATGTACTTATTTTCAGATTATTTACATTAATTAACCAGAAATGTAATGTTTTTTTTTTTTGTTTTTTTTTGTCAGCTCTTCCCCTGTCCATCCAATAAGTTCTGTGAAAGTAGTCCATCATATTTTTTCTTATCCTGATTACTGTCTTAATATCTGGCAACAAGTGAGTACAGGGCATGAGGGCATGGAATTGACCAGAGCTCCACGGGTTGTTGCCATAATCAGCTTCCACTACTCCATGGCGATGTTTCTGTTGGAGTTGGTGAATGTTAGGCACCTTGTACTCCTCAAACTTACTTCCTGCCGCTTGAGCCCACTGGTGCTTAGGTCTGGAGGAGACTCGGCCAGTAGGAATTCATGAACCACAACTCTCTAGTGATGGCGGCCCTGTCTGTGTGTTGACTCATTTTCAGCGCATAGTAAACCTGTACTGCTTTACAAGCTGTACACCGATTACTCTAAAGTTGAATTTCAACGGTATTGTCTCTTGAGAAGGCATAGGAGGTTTCTCGAGGCAGATGATGCGTGTTTGTGTGTTGAATTTATGGCCCAAAGAGGCGGGGTGATTTCAATATTTACTCTGCAGTCTGCTCTGCATACGCCTCATTTCAGAAACAGTTGACTCTTGGCCATTAGACACAAATGAAGGCTGACCTTCAGACTGGGCAGAGGCCACATTCATTATGTGCACAAGTAGCACCTTCTTATGGGCACATGAATTTTTTTTTTTCCTCCTCTTCTTCTTCTGCTGCTTCCTTTTGCATATGCAACAGCCTCCTGCAAACGAGAGGGCCATCCCTGACATGATGTATACAGTACGTCAATATGGTCCTGATGTATTTTAAGATGCAAACAAGGCTCCAAATGATATGCAACCTCCATGTCAGCGGCCATCTGCCCGTCAGCTGGTGCGCTTTCCTTGTTCGCCACTACGTTACCTATTAGATTTTGCCACATGTTCGATTCCCACTCGCTGTGTCTAAGCAGTTAAAGGCCAGGTGGCTGATTCCAGTAATAGTCACATATTTTGTATTATTTTATCCTTTTTACTTCTCCCACTGTGCGTCTTTGATGTTGTTAGCGAGGAGACTGGCGGGGATCTCTCGGGAACCAGCTTTATCTGTCCCTGGCCCCTTCATGAATAAACATTTCAGTCACGTTCGATACACCACAAGCCCCCCGAAAGTGCCGCAATGACAAACCCGTGCTTTATGATCTCTGCAGTGCGCTCGCCATATGTATGTCTATTATCCCACACATACTAGATCATCTATTGCTCCATTTTTGTTCGGTGCCATTATAAGACACTGCAGGAAAATAAAATCAGTATTTATACACACATTAAATATATAAGCAACTGTAAATTATGTAAAATATATAAGGCTGATTTTGTTCCGACAACTAATGAAGCAAATATAAATAAACCATGGAAAAAAAAAACAAAAAAAACAACAAGTTAACATTCTAATATTCAATAAAAAAGCTCTTTAGGCTCTTTAAGCGACACACGATAATCCACACAGGAAGCTTTCTAGATCTTCCAGATTCTGCACCTCTTTTTGCAGTGTGTCCATGGACTTCCTGCTTCCGACCCAAACAGTCGGTTTAATTTACTCCACCCCCGTCCCTCCTCATGGTACGCCCACTGCACTGTGATTGGTCACACTCTGAACCTTGGGGTTATGTTTAGACTAACAAGACAAGCCAAAGTTGTGTTTATATAATATATGCTGGTCATGCTGGTAGCTAGTCTATACTGGGGTTTTTTTTCAACAGGGTAATAATAACCTGTTTTTTAACTGACTGGAATTACTGCCTAGCTAACTCATTTATTGATTTTGTTGGGTTAGCATTTGTATTCATCTTGCAAGCTTTGAAACTGACAACAGTTTTTATTTATGTTTACTTACATTTGTTGGTAGGCTGGTATTTCTAGGATGTGCTGTAACCCTTATTTCTGATTTATGGGTGGCTAGTCCGCTAATAAGTATCGTAACTGCGTGCGTCCCATTTGAACTAACCACAATTGTACACTAACAAACGTCGCTTTTGGCTGCGTAATTGCCTCGCAAGCTGTGAAACAATCAAATAAATATGCGACCTTTGATAACAAGTGCCCTCTATACACAACATACATTGTTAGTGAAAAAAAAGACATACTTGCATCTTATACGTATGCCTTCCCCATCAACATGGAGGGTGCAGCCCCCTGTAGAGGGGTGTAGCCTTCATCCAAATCATACGACAGGCCTTCCTGACATCATCATGACAACCTGCTGTGACCATGTCCTCTGTCAGCACATGAAAAAGCACGGCGTGATCACATACACGCCTGTTCCCTAGGGAGGATGAAATTATTCATTGTTTCACTCATTTCAAACGTCCTCTTTCTTTCATTTTTTTTTTCCATTGTGCAAGGCTTTGTGACCTAGAGGCTGCGTAGGTGATGGTCTATAAGTCTGTCTGCTTTCCTTTTCTTCAGGCCTGACGGCGGCAGCAGCGGCGGCTGCCAACGCGGCCATCGCTGAGGCCATGAAGGTGAAGAAGATCAAGCTTGAAGCCATGGGCGGCTACCACGCCAGCACCAACCATCACGGGGCCGACGGTGAGAACGGAGACCTCAGCTCCGGCGTTGGTGAGGATGCACTTCTGTAATGAATGCATTTTCACTTTATTTATGTCAGCATTAAAACACACACAATTAGCTATCATAGTAATAGGTGAGGAAGTGGGAAGGTAGTGGGCGTATATAGAGACATTTGGCTAGGGTAGGACGACTAGTGGGTTAGGGAGGTACATACATAAATAGGGTGAGATAAAGTAAGGTATGTTAAAGTAGGGTAGGTTAATTAGGTAGTAGCTAGGACGGTAGGGTATGTAGATTGGGCGTGAGGTAGTTGGTGGGTGGCAGGTGGCATTTAGGTAGTTTTCTGGGTGTGTGGCATGATGGGTAGGACTGGGTTGGTAGGGTCGGGTTGGTTGAAGCAATGTAAAGTCAGAAATGTTAGGTTAGTAGGGTAGGGCTCGGTTAGGTAGATGAGGCTGGGGTAAATGGGGGTGGTAGAGATAATTAGAGTTGCATAGGATGAGGAGAGAGGTAAGTAGGCTAGTAGGCTATAAAGGTACGTAGGTAGGGTAGAATTAGCAGGTACATACAGTCATATAGAGTAGGGAGATAGGCAGATAGTCAAGTTTGGTTGATAAGTAGCTACAGTTGGCCAGGGTAGCAACGGAGGGGAGTATTCCAGTAGAGTATAAGGACCGTAAATGTAGGTAGGTAGGGTAGGTTAAGATAAGGTAATGTAGCACTCTTGTTGCACTAATGTTGCACTCTTAAAAATGCTGGGTTAAAAACAACCAAATATGGGTTGTTTCCCAACCCAGCGCTGGTTAAATATTGGACCAACCTCGCGTTGGATTATTTTAACCCAACAAGTTGAGTTGGTTATCTTAACCCAACAATTGGGTTGTTCATTGGGTTGTTCATATGACCCAACGCTGGGTTCATATTTACTACACTGCTGGGTTATTTCAACCCAGCAAATTGGGTTGCCAATATACCATATATATATATATATATTTTTTTTTTACATTATTTTTATTTTTTTTTAATTTTTTACTTTTACATAAAGGAAATATATATATATATATATACGTGTATATATATATATATATATATATATTAATTTTCATTTATTTTTTTGATATTTTACTTTTACATACAATTTTTTTAATTAAAAAAACATTTAAAATTAAAAAAAAATATATATATATTATTTGTATTTATTTATTTTTTTTTACTTTTACATAATGGAAATCACAACCCAGCAGCAAATAACTTAGCACCCAAGAGAGATAACCCAGCGAATTGGGTTCTCAGAATACCCAATTTAAAAAAAAATTACCCAATTAAATGACCCAACAGGCTCAACCCAGCGGTTGGGTCAAAAAAAAACAACCCAGCATTTTTAAGAGTGTGGGCATGATTCGAAGCTACAGTAGGTAGATTGGGTTCAGGTAAGGAAGTGGTTAGATGGGTAGCATATGAATAATAAATAAAATAAATAGCAGAGTGAGGACGTATGAAGAAGAGTCCACTGGTGATGCATTGCAATAACTCCTTGGCGTATTATCGGGATGACTCTTGCTGGCCAGCGCTGTCAGGGCGGGAGTGCTTGATATAAAGGGGAGATTGCGGCGACACCCGCTCATCAATACTAGGATGGCTTCAGTAGCAAACACCATTTGTCTCCCACACCATTCCTTTGACCAAACCAAGCATTAATTCAAATCATAAATCTGAGCTGATTTAAATCCGCTGAGAGTGAGTGAGAGCGCTAAGGGGTGTGTAGTGGGGGTCGGCCCTGTCGAGCTAATGATTTATTTTCTACATTTCTGCGAGCGAGAGATTTGTCCATACTCGCTGACAGGTCACCTTCAAATGCTAGTGGCAGCCTCTTCATCACCATGCAGACGAGCGTCTCATCTGCGGCGAGTAAATATTAAAGCAAAAGAATCCAATTGATTGTGGATGGGGCCGAGAGGCGTCACCGCCGTATATTTCACTAACGCTATAGCGCCCATGCGCACCTGAGAGCACGCAAGCCGGAATTACGATTCCAGCAGCGCCTGCTGGTGGGCTCAAGGTTACTATTTAAATTGTAAAAAAGATAAAACACTTTCTTATTAGCTCCATTGCCACAGCCTTGCTATTGCTGCTCACATTTATCTTTATTTCTGTGACCTCGTGCACACTTTCCCCCCCCCTCTCTATCCACTCCATTCTCTCAGAGTGATGACCTCACGCTTTATGCATTTGGCATTGTTAAATCAGCTCAGCAACACATCCTGTTTTCATCTCCGTGTCAAGTGTTGTAAAGTGAATCCAAAAAAACCTCCACTTAGCAGCTAGAGCCACGGGGAATACATTTGGTTTGTAATTTGGAACGGGGCTCACGGATCCGCTCTATTATGGTTCTCTTTAATACACTAAGTGCTTCTGTGTGATATCATGAAAATCCTTCTGCATTTTAGGGCTAATAATTAATTGAAATGGCACATAGCAAAAAGAAAAGAAGAAAAAAAACAGCCCAATGCTCTCACAGCAATTCAATTAGGGTCTTGTTAAAAGGCTGATAGCTTTGGGAAATTGTGTTCATAGATTCACTTAGCCTTTGAGGGTGTTGTGTTTTTTCTCATTTCAACACAAGAATCTCACATGTCAGGCCAGGGAAGTAAGATTTTGCTCAAATTAGCTAATGTCACATCATGGTGAAACTATATTTAATACCTCTAATTGTGTTTTACATTTTAGACCTACAGTTCTTTTTATGCCTTATATATATTTTTTTATATATAGTGCTGAAAACCCCTGCCGTTATCTCATTGAGCTTGATAAGGTAGTTACCTAAAATGGCTTTCACGTCACAGGTATGCCTTGTCAGGGTGACTTAGTGGAATGCCTTTCCTTATTAATGGTGTTGGTACCATCACTTGGGTTGTGTGTGTCCAAACGTTTGGCCTGTACTGTACTCTATTTTACCTTATACCCTGCCTACTTTTTGTACCTTCCTACTCTACCTTTTATTTTATGATCATTATTATAATTATTCATTCATTCATTTTCTACCGCTTATCCTCACGAGGGTCGCAGGGGGTGCTGGAGCCTATCCCAGCTGTCTTCGGGCGAGAGGCGGGGTACACCCTGGACTGGTGGCCAGACAATCACAGGGCACATATAGACAAACAACCATTCACACTCACATTCATACCTATGGACAATTTGGAGTCGCCAATTAACCTAGCATGTTTTTGGAATGTGGGAGGAAACCGGAGTACCCGAAGAGCATATGCAAACTCCACACAGAGATGGCCGAGGGTGGGATTGAACCCGGGTCTCCTAGCTGTGAGGTCTGCACGCTAACCACACGACCACTGTGCAGCATTATTATTATTATTATTATTATTATTATTATTATTATTATTATTATTATTATTATTATTATTATTATTATTATTATTATTATTATTATTATTATTATTATTATTATTATTATTATCAATTACTTCTGAAATTCGAGTGATGTGCTTTTGCGCATGCATGTCACATTTCACATTTGTTTGGTAATATGAATGTCCACATTAAAAAATGGATTTCAACAAAAAATCTGAATTTGTGCATCTTACCCTGCAGTGTTAACATAGCCTAAATTGTCCATAGGTATGAATGTGAGTGTGAATGGTTGTTTGTCTATATATGCCCTGTGATTGGCTGCCGACCAGTCCAGGGTGTACCCCGCCTCTCGCCCGAAGACAGCTGGGATAGGCTCTAGCATACCCAATACAGGATCTGCAGAACAAAAATGGCTCCACTTTGGACACCTCTGGTTTGCAGGTACAAGTGCAACATGTAGGGTTGCTACAGGATGATGATTAATTTATTTTTGGTAAAGTTGCTTACCTGAAGTGCAGTGTTAAAAGTTCGCAGAAACGTTCTTATCTCTATGGTAACACACTCCCACATACACACTTTGCAAAATAGATGGCAAACCCACGGTACACAAGGACGGAATGTATTGTGTCTTGTGCAGGGTCCAATATTTAATCGTGTACCGTTGCATCCATCCTTCCTACACGAGAACAAGCTTCCTCTATTTTCCCTACACTCGCTGCTGACATGTCTGCTTATCCCCTCCTTTCAACTGCCCTACCTACCTACCTACCAATCCTACTGTGTCCAACTACCTAGCTATCTATAGTTGATGACATTAAGTGATATACTTATTATAAATGTGATGGTTACCTTCTAATCAACACACCAAGTGATATAGTTGCTATACAATTGATGCAACCAACCGTGACATAGATATAATTGGACAACATGGCTCTATTAATTCCCAAACCTCTTAACTAAAGGTGCCTCCTCCTCCTCCTGGGTTTTTTTTGGTCGCTGAAAGCTGAGCCATGAGCCAATGAAGGACACTCCGTTCTCTTTGTATAGTCGGATCGCCCGCCGCTGTCTTTGTGTTGATGTCAATTGACAGCGTAATGTTTCTTACCCTATTCACATCAAATATTCATCTCAATTAGAGTTTCCTGTTTGCATCAATGTTATTAATTATAAGAAGGGTTGGGGGAAAATAGTATATAAATAAAAGAGCCGATTCCACTCTTAGACTAAAGGAAACATCCTGAGTGAGAGGGGAAATAGTTGTGAATATGATGAGAGACAAAGAAATGAAAGGAGAGTGTGTGTGTGTTTTGTGGCACTGTGGATTGTTCCTGTGCCTCTCAGGAAATGCCACAATTACAGATCACAGACCAAGCAAAACACGTGTGGCGCTGGGGCCTTGAGGGGGGATAAACAACCTCCCTACTTCCACACCTCCCGCCCCCTCTGCGCACTGACCCCAGCCACAACCTTCATTACTGGGAGAGAAAACACTGTCCGCTGCCCGCTAACAAACACCTGCCAATTTCAAGAGAAGGAATTGTTTTTTTCTTTTCCACGGCATGGAAGGAAAATAAAGTGTTTCTCACGAGTTGAAGAGTGGGAGGTAAAAATTAATCCATCCATCCATCTGACGTTCACCTCCTCCTCCTCCCGCATTGCTTTGGCCGCCGTTTGCTCGTCCAGCTCGTCACCACACGGCTCTAATGGAGCTCAAATCCCGCTCGTAATTAGATATGGGAATTCCGACCGTCATCAGCCAGATGATGCCACTACCCAAACAAACATCGCAGTGCTTAAATTCATAGGCTCCTAATCTTCTCCTGAGCAGTGGAGACTCCGATTATGTGTACACGTACGAGACAAGTTCTTTAACTAATCTCCCTCCACACCAAAAGCATTTTAACAAAAATCTCTTGTCCACGTCGGAGCGTATTTGTAAGTACATGCTAAAGCAACAGGTGGCGCTAGGCCTTGCCTTTATAAAGCACTTTTCTAGGTACTGTTGTTATTATTATTATTAGTAGTATCATCATTTTTATTAGTTATTATTATTATTATTATTATTATTACTATTATTATTATTATCATCATTACTTTGTCAGCATTAATGTTTTTATTTTTGCTGGTTCATTCACCCATCGACAAACCCTTTATTATTATTATTATTATTATTATTATTATTATTATTATTATTATTATTATATAATACACCAAATTTTGTAAGCATGTGTGTCCTGGGGAGAATCTACATATTTCACTGGTCCCAGGTCTAACCCCCCCCAAAAAAAAACTAAACATACATACATCCATTTTCTCTTATCCTCATCAGCATGCTGGAGCCTATCCCAGCTGTCTTTGGCCAAAAGGCGGGGTACACCCTGGACTGGTCGCCAGCCAATCACAGGGCACATATAGACAAACAACCATTCACACTCACATTCATACATATGGGCAATTTTGAGTCTCCAAAACCTAAAGAGTGCGTTTTATTTATTTATTTATTTTTACTATTTAATTATTAATATTAACTGTGGTTAAATGTTATACTTTAATTTTTAATATTAAGTCTCAATGTTTTCCAAAAAGTCTCTTTTCACTGATTGTCGTTTGCATGTGGACAAAAGGGCAAAAAGGGTAAAAAAACAAAACAAACCAACATGTAAGCTAGGGATGGTTGGACAATTCCAAGGTGCCCTGACTGTAGTCTCGTCCAATGAATTCAATTATTTTTCCGGTTACTTTAGACTTCTGGCTGTCAGGCACCGACAGGCGAGTGTTGTCCAGTATTGGTTATATTAGCTGCCGTTTCACTGATGATCACATCATGAGCCACGAAAAGTTGCTATATTCCATTAAGTGTTTGTTCATCAAATGCTTAAATTAAAGCTTTTTAATGTGAATTTAAATGTGTTTAATCTATTTATAAAAGTTTTTATCTTTGAATTATTCATTTTTTCACCTGTATTACCGTTAAGTAAAAGTTACTTAAAACATTGCCTCGACGGTTTAACCCTGTAACAGATCAATTTCCATGATTTTTTCCATGATGCAGAAATCTACCTGTAGATCCATTACAAAATGTCTTTGACTTCAGAGGTTTTCACTGTTCACGTCGACACTCAATTAGCCTACTTCACAATCCAAAAGCACTTAATTTTAAAAGAACCACCTGCTCGGTTGCCTGTGTCCTGATTGGTGCCTCAAGTGTTGCCTTTATGCAAGTTTAGAAAAAAAGACAAGAAGGGATGTGGAAGAAGAAGCATCATTCTCTCTTTTCCAGGGTCATCAGGCTAATTTCTGTCAGCTCCACCCTCGCTGCTTGCATGTATTTGTGTGGATGAGGAGAACGAAGGGGGTGGGGGGGGTGGTGGGCTGTGGCCCCTGAGAGAGCTCTGCGAGGAGACCACAGCTGTACACTCCCAGCAGCTAATTGGTCCTTATCTAGCTGTCCCATTCATCTTCATTTTTTACCAATTACTGAGCATTATCTGTGTTCTCTGTTGGCTTTGGGACTTAATCCTTTTTGGTTAAGCTGATGCTACAGCTTGCAAATTTCAAATAGAAAAGGGGGGTGGAGGGGCAAAAGTCGCAGGAAATCTAGAAAGTTCCCGTCATTCTCGGCCCGGTCGATAATGGCGTGAAGGAGGGAATGGAAGAGATCAATTATCGGCGTTTATAATTCGGGTTTGCAAACACGGCAGCTGCATTGATTAGGTTATTCTGGTTGCCGTAGCCGTTATTGA
Source organism: Doryrhamphus excisus (assembly GCF_037039965.1). Classification (NCBI taxonomy): domain Eukaryota; kingdom Metazoa; phylum Chordata; class Actinopteri; order Syngnathiformes; family Syngnathidae; genus Doryrhamphus; species Doryrhamphus excisus. Next base: position 14,943,569 of record NC_136368.1, on the reverse strand, counting down.
CTTGTTAAAACCATATTTTCTCATCATCAGTCTGCGGTCACAGCTTTAAGAGGCGACCGGGGTGGAGGTGGAGGGATCATTAATTATTTAATGTGTGTTCACTTCCCAAATCATTGTGTTGGCCCCGCCAACGGCACGTAGCTTCATCCAGAAGGTACATCAAGACGCAGCAATCTGGGGGCAGTTAGCCTTAATTTAGCAAGATCAATGCATAAGCGGGGCTTCTCTCGATATGGGGTCTGCACCGGGCTCCGCCGCAGATTCAGGGAGCGAGTCACTAATTGCCGGAGTGCTTACCGCTCTGCTGGATAGCGCCTTGGATCGTATCAGACCGTCAATTTGCGTCCGAATGCTAAATAACACATTAGGGCAACAGTGTTTATGAATCAACATGCATTTATGTATAATGTGATTGACTGAAGAAAATTGTTTTCATCCACTTTATGACCGATTGTAACGTTTTACGTTTTTAACAAGTACCTCCAAACGTCGCCATCAAACACATACACTATCAATACTGTACTAGAGCTTCAAAGGACTATTTTTGGTGACAAATCATAAAACTAAACAAAAACTCACTAACAACTATGATAAACAAAGGTGATTTGCGTAATTTGTTCTGAAAAAAATGTTAATAAAATTTTCTGATACACATATAAATCCAAATTGGGTTACAAAATAAACCTTGGAAATGACCCCCACTTTACAGTAAACCTGCATTACAAGTTGAGAGTGACTCATTACTGCCTTCTGTGGAGAAAAGTGGAATTACAACATTAAAACTTGTATTACTCATTTTTCATCTGCAAAAATGACACTTAAAAATCACGAGTTTAAATAGCCTTTAACATTGGAGTTATTTACAATCGAATAATTGTAGATTTTTATGACAAAAATACTTTTAGAAAGTAAAGCAATACTAGAGATGAGTGAAAAGTGTGAAATAAAAATGAATCAAAATACTTCATATATATTATTATTTCATTTAAAATATACGTTTAAATAATTGTTATTGGCTGGCAACTAGTCCAGAGCGGACCCCACCATTCGTCCGGAGTCAGCTGGGATAAGCTCTAGCATACCGAGTGATGACAAGTGGTGTAGACAATGAATGAATCAATATGCATAGTAGTTATGTATTTTTATTATAATATATTTAAAAAATAAACACACCAGAAAGAACCTTGTGTTTGAAGATAAAATGTTGAAATATTTTATTTAAATTAAATAAGAAGATAAAAAAACTAAAATATGTGGTATAAATTAAAAAAGAAAAAAATAACTGAAAAAAACTATTAAAAAATGGTGAAGAGTGGTTAGCATGTAGGCCACACAGATCAGGAAGACCTGGGTTTGATTCTCGATGTGGCGTTTCCATGTTCTCCCCGTGCATGCGAGGGTTTTCTCCGGGTATTCCGTTTTTCTCCCACATTCCAAAAACATGCTAGGTTAATTGGCGACTCCAAATTGTCCATAGGTATGAATGTGAGTGTGAATGGTTGTTTGTCTATATGTGCCCTGTGATTGGCTGGCGACCAGTCCAGGGTGTACCCTGCCTCTCACCCAAAGTCTGCTGGGATAGGCTCCAGCATAGACTGCAACCCTAATGAGGATAAGCAGTACAAAATGGATTGATTTAAAAATGTCTTTTTTGATGTCACCAATACAATATGTAACGTCCATTCGTGTTCTGACAGCGCATGGCGTGGTGCGTGTGTCCAAAGATGGGCGCCCACGAGCAGGCCACATGTAGCGACGACAGGCCGCCACTTTGACAGCGATGGCTTTGGTCACACTCTCCGCGCCAGCTGTCAGCCTCCAGCTCCACTGCTGCGATTTAATTAGTCTGTTTATGTCCTTTCTAATAATAACGCTCTCCGGGTGGAAGGACATATCCAAAGCGGCTCAGACCTGCTAGGTTGCTCCAGGAGCTGGTGGGGCTGCAGCACAAATATGGGCCACCACACGGATGGGAGGATGGTGGGCGAGCGCTTCCTTGTTGTTCCTGCTAGACAGAGCGACGGCCCTCAGGCTCAGATCTGGTATCAACCCCCACTTCTTCTCCTTCCACTCAATCCTAACCTTAACCATTAAGGGATAAAGCGCACACTGACCTGATATGAGTGTCTGGGGGCAACTTCATCCATCTTCCTCTTGTAGCTCTCTTGTGGGGAGATTGTAGCCATAGGCCGAATGGAATCTGTTTCATGAGCATATCACAAGAGATCCGTGGTGGCAGGAGAGGAACATTATTGTCTGATTTATGCAATTACAGCACTGTTTGGTTGCGCTGCGGCATCAGGCAGAAGCCGTTTAAAGGCGCAGGAACAGGGACGAGGAGGGGTTCCGTCAAGAGAAGACGACAAGGCGTCCTTCCAGCGTGAGCGAAGAGCTTGATGGTTCTCTCTCTCTCTCCCTCTCTCTCTCTCTCTCACGGGCTGAGGCCCCTTGCCATCTCTCTATTAGTCTCGCTGAGCCTCACGGGAGCCAGGTGACAGATAAGTGAGGCGCACATTTTAATAGACATTTCAAAAGATAAACCTTTCTGCTCTTTAATGAAGTTTAATGTCCTCGTTCCCATTCTGCCGGCGCTGAGCGTCAAATATGCACGGCCGGGGGAAATTGGGAGTGCGATGCCAAACACTCACAAACGCAGCGACGACAAGTGCAGGTTGACGATAACGTGGAGGATGGATTAAAGATTATTTCCGTCATGATGCATCTGGTGTTGTGTGTGTGAGAAAAAAACCCTGTAAACGTTTGTTTAAAGACAGATTACATACTATTTAAAATGCAATGTTTTGGGTGCGGGTGGCACAGTGTTATAGTGGTTAGCGTGCAGACCTCACAGCTAGGAGACCAGGGTTCAATTCCACCCTTGGCCATCTCTGTGTGGAGTTTGCATGTTCTCCCCGTGCATGTGTGGGTTTTTTCCAGGTACTATTCCAAAAACATGCTAGGTTAATTGGCCACTCCATAGGTATGAATGTGAGTGTGAATGGTTGTTTGTCTATATGTGCCCTGTGATTGGCTGGCGACCAGTCCAGGGTGTACCCCGCCTTTTGCCCAAAGACAGCTGGGATAGGCTCCAGCACCCCCGCCACCCTCGTGAGGAAAAAGCGGTAGAAAATGAATGAATGAAATGAATGTTTTGGATGCTAAGCTAACGGGAAACTGTGTTGTCACAATGTTGCGATTACATGCAATGTTTCCTCCCAAGCATGAGTGCCCATGGTGGTGACGCACGATGCCATCCTTTTCATCTTTTTTTGTTGTTGTATAGTTTTCTTTTCGTGTAAACTGTTTTGCATCCCCCCCCCCCCCCCTGCACCCACTGAAACCTGCGAAAGCGCCGCTGAAAGGTTGAATGTCGTTTATTTGCTCGTATCACATTTACACCAAGTGACATTGTCTTTTCAAATTGTGTTGATCTCTTCACTTTGCAAAGGTCAGTCCCTCGCGCCGCTAAATTCGAGCTGACAGAGAGGAGTGAGGAGGGGACAGCGTCCCATGCGCCCCCCACCCCCCTCATGCCATGCCGGCGCTCCAAATTAATCTATCCAATTAATGAAGAATGAGCCTTAATGCTGATAGGGGGTGACAACTCAACTGGTCAGGGTTTTTTTTTTGTTTGTTTGTTTGTTTCTTTTTATATTATTATTTCACATCAGGAGACAATAAGCCTAAATTTATATTGCTGATCTGTTCCGATTTCATGCCTGTTTGCACTGTTACAATCCCAAATATGTTATGTACACTCCTGATCAAAATTTTAATTGCATGGTTGGATCTTCATCATTTCAAAAGTTGGTTTGGGCATGCTGATGCCAGTGTTTCCGGTCGGCTTGTGGGAATGTTGCTCCAGGTGGTGAAGATTCCTCTGGAAATGTCTTTTGTCAGGCATGCATTGTGAACTACAGTGTTGTTCTTTGAAAAAAAAAAACAGTCAGACAAGGGCCTTCAGTCATGACGGATGCTCCCTGCAACATCTCCACACAGCCGGCTGCCATTCCAAGCCCCTGCTCAACCTTTTTCCATTGAAGGAAAAATCCCCCCAGATCATGATAGCGCTCCCTCTAATGTGCTGTATGGAAAACATCTCAGGTGGACCTTCCCTGTCATGTTAGTAACAGTGGAAGCCATCAGGAGTGTCAATGTTACATTATTTTCTCTTCTTCTGAACTCCGGTCTTCTAGCTGTGAGGCCTGCGTGCTAACCACTCGGCCGCCTTGCAGCCCAATTGTGAAATTATTGACAGTTATTGATATTTCATCAAAAAACAATGACTATTGCTTTTGTTGTTGCAAATATTCATTCATTCATTCATTTTCTACCGCTTATCCTCACAAGGGATGATCTGGAGACCATCATACAGAATGAAAACACAACATATGCTGGTATACTGGTTTATTCTGGTCTATGCTGTATTTTTCAGCAGGGACCTCAATAGACAAAATATAAAATATACAAACATAACAGCAGCTATGGGAAGTTGAACATCTTATTCTGCTAAACACGGTACAAGAAACAGGTTCAGAACATCCCATTAAAAGTAACATTTCCAAACTAATGATTGATCATTTTCCCCAACATCAATCAAGGAAATTCCATTAAATTCCGATCGCTATCCAACCAATTAGAATTGAAGTATTTCCAAGACTTGGGATGTTTAAGAGCATCCCCTGATAAGACAGACAACAAAGAAAACATCTCTGCTTTGACGAGCTAGCATAATTGCTTTCTTGAGTGAGGCGCTGGAGTGTAACATGTGTTGGAAATTATTAGCGGAGGAGACGGAGGTGTTTGTCCTTTAAGTGTATCAGGGCTAACTTTTATGGGATCGTTTAAAAACCCTGGCCGCTAATGGCATGCATTCTTTAAGGAGAAATGGAAAGATCCATCATCTGTGTGACAGAAAAAAAAAAAAGTTCTTGCTATCTTTTGAGTAGAAAAAAAATGCAGAACACGTTTCACCTCTCCCGCCTTCCAGCCAGCGCTAGCCCCCCCATTTCCTGGCTGTCTGTCTGGCTCTTTGCTGCAAATGTTAACGAACAGAGGCCCATAATCAAGCCATATGCTTGCATGTGGCAAATCTCATTACAGTCAATGACCTTTAGCAGGCGATGCCAACATCCCCGCGCTTGATAACATAGAGCGTACAGAGCAGAGGAGACAATGGCAGCTGCAGTTAGCGCCATCACGCTCATGCGAGGCCTGCTGGACGAACGGCTGCGCTAATTTGGGTCGGAACTTGGGCTCGCTTTAGATTTGCGTCACTCCCGATGAATTTGCCGCATTGTGGTAAAGGGAAAGCTAAGCGAGGATGGCGTGGAGAGTGCAGAGTGGCGATATTAGCAGCAGCTGTTACTGCTGCGGCTGCAATATATTCCCAGCCAATCAATAAAGCCCCAGCAGACAGTGACACCCAAGCAGACAGAGGAATCATTTTCATCTGATACTTAGCAAGGGCTCCCCCCCTTTTAAAAAGATTGCTTTCAGTCAATGACAAGCCGTTGTCATTTGACTAAGGCTTCCCGAATGAAATATATCGACGAGCGTTATCAATCACACGGCCCCACTCGTTGTCATACCGCGGCAGGCAGGAAAATGGACATGGGGTGTGAGAGGGACGTTTTTTTTCCCGTGGTCATCGGATCTCACGGTTTTAATTACAATAAATACAGTACTATTGTTAAAGTGGTAACACTACCAGAACAGCCGCCATTTACCTGATAGTGACAGAATATATATATGTATATACGTATATTTATGACAAAGGACCTCACAGAGACCTCACAGCGAGGAGACCCGAGTTCAATCCCACCATCGGTCATCTCTGTGTGGAGTTTGCATATGCTCCACGGGTACTCCGGTTTCCTCCCACATTCCAAAAACATGCTAGGTTAATTGGCGACTCCACATTGTCCGAAGGTATGAATGTGAGTGTGAATGGTTGTTTGCCTATATGTGCCCTGTGATTGGCTGGCGACCAGTCCAGGGTGTACCCCGCCTCTCGCCCAAAGACAGCTGGGATAGGCTCCACCATCCACGCGACCTCGTGAGGAAAAGCGGTAGAAAATGAATGAATGAATTGTATTGTTTTCCACTACATGGTACCTAATCTCTTATTGTAAGTACTACAAAGTACTATTGTTAGTACCCGGAGTCAATATCATACAGGAAACCACTACTTGTTGCTCATTGGAGAATGACACAAATAAACACATGCTAACATTAGCTTATCCTATCCTGTTGCTGCAGTATTATTCTCCACGTTGTTTGCTCCTGTTTTCTCGCAGCCCTCAGTCTCGTCTTGAATACAATTGGAGCACATGTGCAAACATTAATTTCCTCTGCTGCTGGTTTAAATGTATATTAGAACGTGTTATAACATGATAAAGTAAAATAATAGCAATAAAGCCGCTTGAAAATGCTTGAATTTGACCGTATAACTGATGTTCAAGCAACCCTTTTATTTGAGTTTGTTGACGCCACTCAGCTTGATGTGTCTCCATATGGCCTCTGGAATGTAACGCATATTGTTTGCATGTGTTTCATGTTTCTGGCCCGCTCGCACCTATAACACCTTGTTGTTATCATCTGAGGTTTACATCGTCTTGGCGGCATCCGTTCCCATCTGAGCGCGTGGGAGGCTTTTAACAAAGGCAACATGTTTGCTTTATGATCAGCATTAAGTATATCAACACAAAAGTTCTTTTTTTTTTCTTTGCATTCAGTGACACCGTGGGGCTGTGGGTGGCGACATCAAAGCCAGATTACCTTCCTCCCCCTTTAATGAGTAGCAGGACCCAACAGTCTCCACTGAACCTGCCATCTGTGTGTGTGTGTGTGTGTGTGTGTATAATATCAGAACTGTGTGTGTGTTGTGTTAAAGTGGCACTGCAAACTCCAGACAACACATTTATGGAGGGTTCTCAACGTTTGATCTCATGTCCGCCAGGCTTCTACGTACAGTGGCTGGAGATGAACACGCCTAATAAAGATGTAGAGCGGATTAGTGCTGCGGAGGGAAAACTTCAAATTTCCTTTGGCAAATTTGTTTTTATATGACCACAACACAGTCTGTCCATGTCTCACCTTTTCTTGCCGGAATACGACATTGGGGGCTTTTATGAGATCACTTCATTAAACAAGGGCCAGAGAGAGTGAAGAGGCTTGTGGGATATTTGCGTCTCACTTCAAAACTCTAGCTCAGAATGCAAATGTGTTTCACAGTGTCGCAGTTTTTTTTCACTGCCCTGTCCAGGCGGGAATGTTCCTGTTTTTTTTTTTTTTTTTTTAAACAGACACACAGACAAAAGCATGTGATACACCAAAGCAATACAAAAAGAACGAACGCCATTGCTGTTTTTCTCGCTACCCTCAGTCTCCTCTTGGATAAAGTGTGATGAGACCTGCTCCACAGTCTCTCAATCATACATGATTCTTTAGAAGTGGTTCAGCACTAGTTTAAGCTGGAATGGCATGAATATACCACAATACTTTATATCTCCAGAACTAAATCCCTGATTGTGTTATAGTCCATGCTTCTCTGCCTTTGTGTCAGGAAGGGCATCAGCACTCATGTGATTGATTTGCTATGGACAACATATGACAACATATGACATCAAAAAGGCGAAATCAAACAATATGTTTTCCGCAAAGTCATCAATACATTTTTTGTAACTATTTTTAATGATTATTTATTAGTTATTATTTATTCTGAGATAATATGCTTATAATAAAAAGAAACATAGTCATACAGAAATATGCTTGCTGACTGTATTGTTTTAAATAATGGCCCAAAGTTATGAAATTGATATCAGCCCCCTTATTATTATAGATATAAATGTATTAATATCTGTGATTAAATGAGATTAATTTTGAGTTAACTAAGGACAAAATGTAATTAATCACAATCAAATATTTTAATCGATTAACAGTCCTAATAATATATTATTATGTACTATTAATTATGAATAATATTTAAGAAAAATACAAGGTTACACTATTTGCAGAACTAAAAAGAAATAATGTTCTATAAAGGATACAATTTTATAAAATATTGTTTTGTTTATGAATTACATTTTTACACATCTTTTGCTTGGGGAACAAACACTTAATTTTGGCATCATTTGAAAGTGGTCAGTTGGTTATTTATTCTGCTGAGTCGTTAATATGTGACTATATTGCTTTCAAATGCAACAGTTTTCTTCGGCTAAAAGGAAAGCAAGACTATGCACTCTACATTATATCATATTTTGCCTTAAAAAAAGAACATAATATCACCTTTGCTGCAGGAGTAAGACATGGAGGCATTTTCTAAGCTCAATTAAAGAAGGACTGGCAGTGAGATTGTTTTTTCTGGTTCGTACTGGAATGGTCCTGTTGAGTTTGACGGGATCAGAGAGGAAGACAAGAGGCATTTCCAGAAGGCTTAGCGGCGAACACGTCGGCTCTTTTTTTGTCTGGTTCAATTGAAATCAAATTGAAAGGATAACCAGGAAGTGTTAGTTTGACAACAGCGTCTCGGCTGCATTGTTCCAGCAGCCCAGCAAACAAAGACAGATCGGCTTTAAACAAGGCGTTTAATTAGCGCTAGATCCCCAGCTTGCGCCGCACAGACCAATTATACATTCCTCGGGCATGTGCGGCTCCTATTTCCGCACATCTTCCACAGCCCTTGTCTCTTACAGTACATCACCTGCCGTCCATTTAAGAGCAGGTAAATAGCCCAGACAGACAGCTTCATTAGCCAGCGTCTGAGAGCGGCGGGGCAGATTGTCGCTTAAATAGTGCGCCTTTAGCACGGACCCAGCCGGCGACCTCCGATCAATTACAGCTGACATTATTGTTTGTCTGAAGCTTTCCTTTCTTGGCCGGACGAATGTAATCTTGCCCACTGCACAAACAATGAATCATTGCATTGAGAAGATAATAAAGTTCCATGCTGCTTTCAGATCTTTGTCCGGAAATTCCGACTTCCTGTTTAGGTGAAGATTAACATAGAAGGTTATCCTTCCTGTCATCAGCTTGTATTGTCATCATTTTAAAACATTCAGTCTGATTGTGTTTTGTTTTTTTTTTACGTAGCGGCGTCAGCCATGCAATCCAATCGTGATATAACAGCCTTTCATAATCATGCTCTTACCAAGGGCTGTTTTAATTCACTCTCTTCGTCCTCGCAGATTCCGATCTTTGCTTAGCCAGCCGTGAACTCCACCGCTCACGCAACAACATAATAGCTGAGCTGTTTATATCGGTATTAAGTGATTTGTAGTTTTAATGACGGCAAATAGGAGCGCACCTTTGCGGGGTCCCTCAGGCTTACTTCCGGTAAATTACTCCAAACGTTTTGTTTACACCCTTCAGGAGAGAGCGAGGAGTAGGAGGGGGAATTGTGGGAATTTGCCTCTTAAACTTGTGGATCATGGATAAAATGGCAATTTTGTTTCAAGTTGTGGAATGTGTTAAAAATCACAAGAATTTAGTTTGGAAAAGTAAAGTACTGTGTTATTATTCCTACATTGTTCCATTAAAATGGCCGCATACTGACATTATTATAGAGCTTTAGGCATGTTTTTTTTCTGAAAGTGCATTTTGCGTTAGAAAATCCAACAAAATTGTCATGACAGCCCTGTGGAAAAAAACACTGCATACTGTAACTCTTCTTCTTCTAAACCACTGTACACCAAAGGGTGAACACTTATCAAAACATGCCCCCCTATTGTGTTGCCTGTGCTGTTATTTTTCTGACAAATACGCCACATGGTAGTTCTGGTATTAATTAAGTCAGATGGACTTGACATTTCTCAGCAAAACTATGAAACAAAGCGTAGGGTTAAAACTTGACATATGTCATGTAGGGTTGACAACAAAATGACGCATCTCGCATTGAGCTTCCGACGAACTGCGCCAATCAATGCCAGCTTTTTTGACCACTTGGTTACCACATCTATCTTAGTCCAACTATTTTTTTTTACACACTTTGACCCGAATTAGGATAAGTGGCATAGAAAATAGATGGATGGATGAATTAGCAGGTTAGCAGGTTAGCCACACAGACACGGACCCAGATTTTTGGGTCCTTTGGAACATTGAAGTTCTGTTGTGTATTTTTTCAGATATTACGACTTAGGCTAGGCTTAGGCTTAGACTCTCAATTGTGTGAATGTGAGCGTGAATGGCTGTTTGTTTATATAGTATGTGCCCTGTGATTGGTTGGTCTTGGACCAGTCCAAGATGTACCCACCTGAAGCCCCGAGACCCCAATGAAAACAAGCGGTATAGAAAATAAATTGATATACAAATCAAGCTTGTGCACACAAAAAAAATATTACGTTTTTGATCCATGCCAGAATTGGCATTTAAACAGTCCTCTTCATCATAGTATACAACTACTTTATCAGTTATTAGCAATTTATTACTATGTGTAGTTTTTTTTTTACAGTAAGCATAAACCATGCCTATCATTGCACCATAATGTTATACCTGTCACTTAAACACTTATAGCCAAAAGTAAGTTTAGAAAACAGGAGGTGAACAAATCTATTGCAGCTGATCTGAAACTGATTAATAAGATTAAATAAACTTTGCTCCAATTAAACCATTACCATTAACATTACCATTGACATTGTTACATCATGTGACCAAGACCACAACAGTTGATAAATAGTACCTCACCGTGACTCACAAGGGTGCTGGAGCCTATCCCAGCTGTCTTCAGGCGAGTGGCGGGGTACACCCTGGACTGTTCGCCAGCCAATCACAGGGCACATATAGACAAACAACCATTCACACTCACATTCATACCTATGGACAATTTGGAGTCTCCAATTAACCTAGCATGTTTTTGGAATGTGGGAGGAAACCGGAATACCCGGAGAAAACCCACGCATGCACGGGGAGAACATGCAAACTCCACACAGGGTGGAATGGAACTCGGGTCATCTAACTGTGAGGTCTGCGCGCCAACCACTTGACCGCCGTGCAGTCTAATCAGGAGCTGAATGGCAAAATTCACAACAGATGATTTTTGGCATCCGTCAGTTTCTATGTGTGCACCCCTCACTAGAAAATGTTTACCCATGATGTGGAATATACACTGATAGTATTGCAATACATGCTGTAATGTGGATCTTGGGGAAGCACCTCACTCCTGCAATCAGGCCCCCCATTTTTGGGGGGGTTTAATAGCCTGCTGAGTAGTAATTGGTATACAAGCTGCTGCTTGGCATCCCCTGCTTAATATTGTTCGGCAATACTCTACTTCCGAGTGTGTGCTGCCATCTTTCTTATGGAAATCAAGAGAGAGCTTCTTTCATTTCCAACCAGTGTCCTTCTCTTTAGAGGCGTCTCCATGCAGATCTCCTTGCACCCTTTTTGGCGAGTGATGTTTCGTCGAGAAATAAATGAAGACTTGCTGTTGTTTTTTTTTATTACCTTGAAAATGCCTGCCAAGTGAGAGGAGAAAAAAAAATCAACAGGATAAAAAAAAAACCCTCAATCAGATCCAATGAGGTCTTCTTGAAAGCAGGCGCAGGAACGAGCGTTTGATCCTTGCCGTTCAAAGTCCCACGTGGAGGGACGGACGATGTTTGTGCCTAACTTTGACCTTCCGTCTGCACTTTGAAAGTTGTTTCCATGAAAGAACTACCCCAAGTACCCCTCACCGGCCCCCCGCCTTTCTCCCTCAGCAGTGTCTTTATTAGGCTCTCTTTGCCATTTAAACATCTTCAATTCCCCCCAATTAGGCGTCCTTCGGCAGACTGCAATTGAATTATTTAAAAGATTTGATATCGTCTGATGCCATAATGGAATAATGTGCATATTTATTAATATATGAAAGGGGCGGAAAATGCTTTTTATTATGCCGACTGAAAGTCAATTTCTGGCTCTCTTTCGGCTGATATAATTAGTCGTGTTTGTCGCTCTTTAACGAGTCATTGGCGGCGCTCAAGGTTTCTTTTATATTTAAATATTGAGATATTTCCATAATACCACAGCATAATTGATTCTTTTTTATTGCTGTGTAAACTTTGGTCGGTGAACCACTGTGTGTATAGTTTTTAATCCCCTCTTTTCTTTATTATTATTGAGTTCTATTATTAACGTACCGCCGTAAAACATTTATGCCTGTTATGTTAACATGGAGAATGATTCCCCTCCAATAGATGTAAAGCTTTACTGTTATTGGACTTTTTAAAAGGGGGATATCTCAAGGGTGGGAATCGCTAAATCGCCGAATTAACGGCATCTCTTCGTCGAGTTTCAGAAGTTTCTCCCCTCTTCGCCGTCATACACATCGTTGACTAACCAACGACCTCTCTCTTACAGGCCTGGAGCTCCCCTTCATGATGATGCCCCACCCCCTAATACCCGTCAGCCTGCCGCCGGCCTCCGTCACTATGGCGATGAGCCAGATGAACCACCTCAGCACCATCGCCAACATGGCCGCCGCTGCCCAGGGCCAGAGTCTGCCCTCGAGGATGGTCACCTCTGTCATCAAGGTATCTTTTGATGCAGAATGGACATCCGCCAAGGCCCAAAACATGTTAGCTTGAATCGATTGCAAAGTGTACACTAGTGGCTAAGGACAGCAGCTTCAGAAAAATAAAGAAAACTTATTTTTCGAACTTGCTTAGCTAAGTTTAGCGATATCAAGAATACGTATGTTTTTAGTGACTTTTTGAAGTAAATAGAGTATGAGGTGAACAGAAAATCAGTTTTTAGCAACCTTTATTGTATTTTCTATGAAAGACACACAATCATCCAATAGTCACATGTTTAAAAATGGAAAGTATTTCTTGGAGGTATTTCTTAGTCTAATCCAGAGAGGCCAACCCTCCCTAAAAATGTGTACAATTCCCAAAATTTAAAGCACTTAATAGAGCCTCTCCACTCCATCAACGTTTAGGAGAAATGGTTGATCATAAAATGTCCAAGTGATGATTCGAACCCAGGTCTTCCTGATCTCCTGAGTGTGTGGCCAACATGCTAACCACTCGGCAACAAGAAATTGATTGGTTCCTCCCTGTCAAAACTTTAAGGAAATGTGTTATTTTGCATAGTCATGCTAGCTAACTAACAAGAAAAAAGCATTCTTAGTGCAAAGTCGATAAAGTCCTATTATCAGTGTCTGATTCACATCCAAACGTGGGCCTATACTGGATATTTATATTTTGGATTGTGTGCTGGTGTTGTGGCTGCAGGGTTTGCAGGAGCGCATCCCGGACAGTCCCTCTCCGGCCCCATCCTTAGAGGACAACAGGAGGCCCGGCAGTCACCCGTCGTCTCACCGCAGCAGCAGCGTATCCAGCTCCCCAGCCCACACAGAAAGCTCCTCGGACAGGATACGTACGTCTCCTTCTTAACGTGACATTTTTCACATATGAATATATTTTCTTTAAATGTCATGTTTGTCCGCCCCACACTGTTATTGTCCTCAGCGCCACATCACAACGGCCTGTCCATGAACCAGGCCCTGCTCGGCCTGTCCCCCAACATCCCACCTGGGCCTAAAGAGGGAGACCTTGCACACGACATGAGCCATGAAGTGAAAAGGATGCATGCTGAGAAAGGTCAGTCGGGTTTCATTATCTAAAAGGATCCTCAACTGAGGATGTCCGTTTTTCATTCATAACATCTGCCATCATCATGCCTCTAACAAACATGCACATTATTATCAGCCGTGGCTGTAGGCAACTTCTTCATGTTTTTTTTTTTACACCATGTGTCTACAATTCAGCAGTTAGTGTGAAACTCATTTCCAGGGCTGTTGTTTGCAATGACTTCATCAGCAGCAATTTGTTGCTTAATAATATTACAACATTGGTTCAGTTGCTACGGTGCTGTGTAATACACTTGTTAGTAAAGGACCATGAAGAGGAATCTATTCATTTGAGCTAAGGTAACGTCAGCAAATTGCATCTTTTTTTTCAGGGATCATTATGTTCTCACTGGTTAAGGCTAATTGCTGGATTGGAAGGGGTCGAAATAGGTCAAAAAGTTTTGTCAAACCGTCCCATAACGTAACCTTTTTTGGATGAAAATGAAAGGTCAGAAAATTAATCTGAAAATGGATTAAAAGGAAACGTAAAAGGTGATCTTAAAAGGTTTAATCTCCATGCCATTAGGAAAGCAACCTAAAAGGCTGCTATTTTTTGGAGGGAATATGACTTTTTTAATGTTTATTGGTACTTCGTAGGATTACACAAAAACTACTTAACCAGGGTTAATTAAACTTTATGCAGGTATAGTGCACAGGACAAGAAAGGAGCTAGAACTCTTCAGTGCTCAATTATTATTATTATTATTATTATTATTATTATTATTATTATTATTATTATTATTATTATTATTATTATTATTATTATTATTATTATTATTATTATTATTTATGAATTTGGAATTAATGTATTCTAAGTCAGTTTTTATCTATTCATTTCATATATTTAATACATATTTTTTTATTTTGTATTAAAATGTAACAAAATTTGTTAATTTAACTATTAACAATTCATATATTGTTTCTATGAAATTATTTTGTCTATATTTTTGTCTTTATTTTTTAAATTCCCCATTCGTTCCAATTCTTTGTTATACTTTTTATTGTATTCATTTTTTTAAATGAATATATGTATTTTTTCCTCCCTTTAATTTGACATTGTAATTAATGTACTAGCTCAGCCTGTCATGTACCATAGGGATGGGTGAATAATGTTCAAGTGATGCACCCCGGTCTTGAGTAGTTGTATTAATTGGCGGCAGGAGTTTCTATTGTATTACTATACTCCCGGAAAAGGGCATCAAATAATAGAATTTCCAATTCTCTGTTGGTTTTTAAAGGGAGCAGCATCGGTTGTGATGCTAAGCAGTGGGTGATGCAGGGTGGGGCGAGGTGATAATGATATTAGAACCACTGTGGAAATCATTGGGCTTCTTGCTCCCTGTTGGATAGGCTGACATGAAAATCACTATTAGCCCTTCACTCACAGGGTATGAAGCAGTGAATGGGAATAATTAGCAGGAGCATGAACACAATTTATGGGTCACAAAACTCAAACACTGTGTGTGTGTGTGTGTGTGTGTCACAGATCTTCCTTATATTGCAGTGATATAAATCTCCTTACACAATAGATGACTTGCTATTAATTTGCTTTATTATGTCCCACTTTGACTACCAGTAAAATGTGAATAAAGTCCTGGAACAGATATCAAATATACTGTATAACCATTTTAATGTGGCTAGTTACACAAAACATGTAAAACAAATGTTGTATATATATATATATATATATATATATATATATATATATATATATATATACTTAGATAGGTCAAAGGTCAAAGTATGGGTTTAGGTAAAAGTAGCAGTAATGGTTACCGGTCAGGAAATCAAGGCCAGAAAGCAGAAGTGCCTCGTCTGATTATCAACCATCATTTTCTCAACTGTTTTTTTTTTTTTTTTTTGCAAAAAGCAAATTAACACACTCTGCCTTGTCCATTCCTGATTAAGATTCTGCTCTTTCTCTCTAAGGTCTTGCTCCGTAGGATTTTTTTGTACATTTTTTTTAACAAAATAACCCATTAATGCATAGGAGTGCAACTAAATTAGTTACCAATTTGCTGAGCATGAATTAATGAAGAGAGAGCTCCTCGCAAAGCTCCCACAGTTGTAATTTTCATAATAACCCCCGGAACCTTTATTTGGCAGCTTGTTTAGGTTTTTTTTTTTTTTTCTGTTTGAAGGTTTTCATTAGTCTAATGAGGACTGTGCAAGGGCGAGCAGTCAGCACAATTTACATGAGGAAGCTATCATAATAAATGAGGCCATTTGAATAACATGCGCAGGTTTATGCAGCGAGATGAGAGAGATTGTCGCCCCGTCGCTACATTACAACTAGCTAATAACCAAAGTAATTCCAATAAAAGCTTTAAGTGAAGGGAATAAAATTAATGATAGATATATCCAAGTGTAATCATGTGACACGCAACGCACTAGATGAATAAAATAAACCATTGTTCATTGAGGCTTTGTTTATGGCGAGCATTTTAATTAGAGCCTGTTCATCATCGTCGCCGCATCACTTTGTTTAGATAAATGCGATAACATTGCCGCGCTTTAATGATATCGCCCCACTTGTTTGATCTTTACGATCCTGGCAGAGCATTAAATTAATCTGGAGCGCAGCGGGAGAAAATGGAGTATCCCTTCAACTCATATGGAGACCCTTCCGGAAAAAGAGTCAGCCACTCTTTGTTCGGAGATGTGTCACCTAGCGCTAGACTAGCCAGATGGTTTGGATTTTTTTTTTTGGTATTTGGTCCAACAAGAGAGAGACATCACATGATGTGTATTTTAAGAGTATAAAGCTATCTCACATGTGACTAATTGAACGCCTTCAAACGTTTAAAAGTCTGCTTCCGACAAGCCTCTGTCTGGTGAAAAACAGCAGGTAGCACGACAGACGAAAGGAAAGGAAAAGCCTTTTTTTTTTGGCTGTAAAACTCCACTTTGGACATCAAACACTTGACTTGGGTTTCTAAGGTGTTTTTGAAATTTGAGCCATATGCACATACAGGACGACGGACTGAAGGACTCCACCGTCTACCTGAGCCTCCGTCGCTTAAAACGGTTGAGAGGAGTCAGTTTTTATTCCTCAAGGCATTTACACATGGAGCAGACTACTCATACATTCAAGGAAGGGAGCATTTTAGTGAATTAGAGTGGAACATTTGGTCGACTCATTCATTCACTCGAACAGTAGTCATTTTCTATGCTCATAAAGGAAGAAATGGAGGTTCCTGTGACTCTTAAGTGCATCAAGGCATCCGTTGGCTTTGATTAAGGGAGATAAAAGCCTTTACTTTGACGCTTAAACGCTTAAGAGTCAAGTTGATTTAATTCTTTAGCAGCCATTCACAACAAAAGTTGTCTAAAGTCAGCAAGTCTCCTCACATATGAGAAAATCTCATAAAGCACTTTGGCGACTGAGGGAAGGAAAAACCTCAAACAAACCATTTTGAAAATATTGAAAATGGAGGAAAAGGTATAGAGAGAGAAACAGAAAGTTCATACTGAAACATATACAGTGAAGAAAATAAGTATTTGAACACCCTGCTATTTTGCTATTTCTCCCACTTAGAAATCATGGAGGGGTCTGAAATTTTCATCGTAGGTGCATGTCCACTGTGAGAGAGATAAACTAAAAAGAAAAATCCAGAAATCACAATGCATGATTTTTTAACAATTTATTTGTGTGATACAGCTGCTAATAAGTATTTGAACACCTGAGAAAATGAATGTTAATATTTGGTACAGTAGCCTTTGTTTGCTATTACAGAGGTCAAACGTTTCCTGTAGTTTTTCACCAGGTTTGCACACACTGCAGGAGGGATCTTGGCCCACTCCTCCACACAGATCTTCTCTAGATCAGTCAGGTTTCTGGGCTGTCGCTGAGAAACACGGAGTTTGAGCTCCCTCCAAAGATTTTCGATTGGGTTCAGGTCTGGAGACTGGCTGGGCCATGCTAGAACCTTGATATGCTTCTTACAGAGCCACTCCTTGGTTTTCCTGGCTGTGTGCTTCGGGTCGTTGTCGTGTTGGAAGACCCAGCCACGACCCATCTTCAATGCTCTGACAGAGGGAAGGAGGTTGTTCCCCAAAATCTCACAATACACGGCCCCAGTCATCCTCTCTTTAATGCAGTGCACTCGTCCTGTCCCATGTGCAGAAAAACACCCCCAAAGCATGATGCTACCACCCCCATGCTTCACAGTAGGGATGGTGTTCTTCGGATTGTACTCTTCATTCTTCTTCCTCCAAACACGCTTATTGGAATTATGACCAAAAAGTTCTATTTTGGTCTCATCTGACCATAAAACTTTCTCCCATGACTCCTCTGTATCATCCAAATGGTCATATGCAAACTTAAGACGGGCCTTGACATGTGGTGGTTTAAGCAGGGGAACCTTTCGTGCCATGCATGATTTCACATCATGACGTCTTAGTGTATTACCTACAGTAACCTTGGAAACGGTGGTCTCAGCTCTTTTCAGGTCATTGACCAAGTCCTGTCGTGTAGTTCTGGGCTGATTCCTCACCTTTCTTAGAATCATTGAGACCCCACGAGGTGATATCTTGCATGGGGCTCCACTCCGATTGAGATTGACCGTCATGTTTAGCTTCTTCCATTTTCTAATGATAGCTCCAACAGTGGACCTTTTTTCACAAAAGCTGCTTGGTAATTGCTCCGTAGCCCTTTCCAGCCTTGTGGAGGTGTACAATTTTGTCTCTGGTGTCTTTGGACAGCTCTTTGGTCTTCGCCATGTTACAAGTTAAAGTCTTACTGATTGTATGGGGTGGACAGGTGTCTTTATGCAGCTAACGACCTCAAACAGGTGCATCTGATTCAGGATGATACATGGAGTGCAGGTGGACTTCTAATGGGCAGACTAACAGGTCTTTCAGGGTCAGAATTCTAGATGATACACAGGTGTTCAAATACTTATTTGCAGCTGTATCACACAAATAAATTGTTAAAAAATCATGCATTGTGATTTCTGGATTTTTCTTTTTAGTTTATCTCTCTCACAGTGGACATGCACCTACGATGAAAATTTCAGACCCCTCCATGATTTCTAAGTGGGAGAAATAGCAAAATAGCAGGGTGTTCAAATACTTATTTTCTTCACTGTAAATTATTCAGTCATTCATTCACTCTAACTTTGTACATGTTTTACTTTATATGCATGCACACTGTAACAGAGTAGAGGAGTTACCAGTCAACCTGAAGCCTTTCCTCGCCAAAATGCTGAATGGGAGAGTGAAGGTTTCTCTAACGGCAATTCACAACAGTAGCTAAGGCTACTCATAAATTTAAAAAAAATGTTCAGTGAAAAAGTAGTTTGGACACAGAGGCGAGGATAAACCGTGTTGTCTTAATAAGATGTAACAAAGGAGATGGAATAGAATAGATTAGAGAGTAATCTGAGGCTAAATTAAAAAAAATAATAATTCACATTTTCTACCCTACCTGACCCAATGCCATGTACATGTACCATACCGGTTTTATTTGTTGAGTGGTAATTCACAACAAAGTTATCTCAAGGCACTTCACACTCACACAAGAAAAGCGAGAACTTTGCTGACCGATGTATAGAAGATATGGTAGAAAGAAAGTGGGCGAGAAAAGAGAAAGGATGTAAAAAAAAAAAGACCGAGTCAGTAAACATGTTTACCTAACTGGAGATATTTATATTTAAAGGAAACAAATGGGGTTATACTGTATGTGGCACTAAAGGGGACCTATGATGCTTTTTCCACTTTTCTGACCTATAAATGTAGTTAGAATGTTGTATTCTCATGTTAAACAATGCCAAAGTTTTGGATAATGAGGTTTGCGCATTTGGAAGTGAGCCATGAAAAAAGTTTGGGGTGGCTCAAAACGCTCGGTTTCAGAAGGCTTGGTAAACATGTGCCTTTGTGATGTCACAGAGGGACAGACTTCCTTATATGGTTCATAGTTAGGAAGCAATTTGGGCGTGTGACCAATCACATCAGAGTGCCTGGAGGCGGGCTGTGGGTGGAATAAATTAAAAGAGATAGTTTTGGCAGGAAGCACAAATGAAAGGAAATACAGCTGGAATAGGTGCAGATTCTGGAAAATCTAAAAAAAAGTTTTATTTGCGGGTTATTGTGTGTAGCTGCTCTATAGGAGACCACAACTCAATACAGAGTGTTGGAGAAAAAAGTGCTCTCTATGCAGTCTATTCCACGAAAACTTTGCGTTATGCTTTACGTAGTAAAAGTAGAAAAGTTAGCCTAATCCCCTTTAAAGAAAAACTGCACTTTTGGAGTGAATTTGACCTATTTTGACAATTAAAGCCCTTAAAAAACACCCAAATAGGGCAAACAATGTTCCATTTAGATAGGGTAGTGACTAGCCACGTTTAGTACATGAGATTTTCCTCTTTCCGAATGATGTACCAGAAAACAGTGTATACATGGAAAGGAATATTCCAATCTCCTGTCTACATGCACCGCTATAATCAAACGGAATAGTCAATGGGGCATGCGCAGTAAAACGTAAACAACATCACATGATTCATCGAAGATGGCGGACGACAGTGTGATTACCGCGGTTGTTGGGACAGTTGCTATGCTTTTTTTAAAGCCGCAACTTGAACGTTCAGTTCTTTTAAAGTTTGTATCAAAAACAAACTTTCCGATGTAGTCCAGTGATGACTGCTCGCCGCCATTTTCAAAACCTGAGAGACGTCTGCGTGTTACGTCACAGCAGAAAAGAACGCACCCCGACAACTTTCCGAGTACAAAATACCTCAATCGGATTGGGGAAAGGAATATTCCACCCTTGTGAATCCGATTATATATTCATTCGGATTGGCACTTTTCTTTCGGAATGAGGTGTATACAAAGGTTAGATTCTTTCCGTTTTAGCAAATAACCCGAATGGAATTGGAATATTTGGGTCCATGTATACGTGGCTACTGAACGCAGGTCGGTCTGCCAAACCCAAGGAAGTTTGAAACCCACCCTTGACATTAACGTTCATGCATCAGGTATTTATGTTCAATCAGGAATGGATCCACCTCGTCCCAAAACAGAACTTTGGATAAATTACGTCAATTGCGTCTGTCAGGGATCTTGAAAGGCAATGTAGTTTTACTTTATTTTTGTTTTAATACACCCCGTGCATGTGTGGGTTTTCTCCGGGTACTCCGGTTTCCTCCCCCATTCCAAAAACATGCTAGGTTAATTGGCGACTCCAAATTGTCCATAGGTATGAATGTGAGTGTGAATGGTTGTTTGTCTATATGTGCCCTGTGATTGGCTGGCGACCAGTCCAGGGTGTACGACGCCTCTCGCCCAAAGACAGCTGGGATAGGCTCCAGCACCCCCGCGACCCTAGCGAGGAAAAGCGGTAGAAAATGAATGAATGAATGAATACACCATGTTAAATTCCATCTTTATACATGTATGACAGTTAAGAATATTTGTAAATGTTACTTGGAGCAAATTGTGTTGGACTTTAGAGGTTTCACTGTGATGAATGAATCTCGCTAGTGTTAACATTTTGGGGTCAAGTTGGACAAAAGATGAAAAAGACAAAAGTGTGAATACTCTCCTTTGTAGTCTTAAATCTTAAAGCTATTTCCCTGACATTGACGCTTATGTCTATCATTAAAAGTTTGACATGTTCTGCGTAAGCGCCTTCTTTTCCTCTTCATGTGGCTGCCTTTAATGCAGCATGTTGCATCGGGTCGTCCCAGTGTCCTTGGCGCTTGCGGCTTCAAACAGGGTGCTGACTACCTGACTTTTCCTCTGCGGTCGGTAAAGAGGCGAGATCATTAGCCATCAGAGCCCCCGAAATGTGACTTGGCAGACAATAATGCTTTGTGATCAAACAACTTGTCAAGTGCGTGCCGTCGAAATGAAAGAGTGCAAAAAAAATAATTCAATAGAGGATCAATCAAATTTTTCCAACCTTGGAGCGCGAGCGAGAATGCTGATGGTGCAGAGCGAGCGGGGGGCTATTCCTCCAGGACGCCGGGAGTTCATTTGGATATTTGTTCTCCCGCTCATGAATGTTCCATCGCGTGACACCATCTCCCCGCTAATCACATTTCACTAGGTGGAGGTGGAAGTAAAGCAAGGGTTGGTGGGAGGGGGGATGCTTTTAGGGACGTTGAAAAGAGAGAGCTTCTTTTTAATCTTTGAAATGCCTCAAAAGTGACAGAATGCTCTCTCCCTGCCAAGACGGCCGCCTCGGATGGGGAGATAAATATGCTGTGGTCAGCTAAGTGTATCTAGCGAGCGGAGAGGCAAATTTAATAATGCATTATCATTCACTGGCGAAGGTGAAATCTGCCTGTCCATCAGGACGCTCGGCCCTGTTTCATGTTACCCTTCGTTGCAAATGAACAAGTGCTTTACTCAGCCCGGCAGAGATGCACGCCAGACGGTCTCGCTAAATATGGACCGTCAGGAAAAAAAAAAAAACAGGTCCGGAATCAAAGTAGAGATGAATGATCACAGTCGCCTTGATTGGATTCGCCGTTGTTTGCGACAAATGTCAACATGCTTGACCACAGCAGGCACAGAACACAAAGATGTGATGATAACCATAGAAAAAGGACATGGAAAAGTCCTGACTGTGCCGTAGCCGCAACTTGAACGTTCAGTTCTTTTAAAGTTTGTATCAAAAACGAACTTTCCGCTGTAGTCCAGTGATGACTGCTCGCCGCCATTTTCAAAACCTGAGAGACGTCTGCAGCTGAGCCTGCGCTGAAAGAACGCACCCTGACAACTTTCCGATTGAGCGGGTACAAAATACCTCGGATTGGGGAAAGGAATATTCCACCTGTGAATCCGATTATATATTCATTCGGATTGGCACTTTTCTTTCGGAATGAAGTGAATACAAAGATTAGATTCTTTCGGAAAATGGAAAAGTCCTGACTGTGCCGTAGCCGTACAGTCGGAATACCGACATTCAAACAAACGCTCTTAGTGTGTACTTTTAGTATTAACCAGTCCTCAATATGTTTATTTAGTTTCTCATTTTTTTACTCTACTTTTGCTCTTAATTTATTTAGGGAAGTGTAATTTCTAGTTCTATTCAGCACTCGTGCAGCATCTCATGTTTTTTTTTTAACAATAACAGTTTTTTTGGGGAGGGGAGGTTGTTATCCTGAGAGCACACAAGGTGAGTTTTACATATCTGAGCATCTGCTATTATGCAGATTGCAGCATCGCCGGCGCCCTTGGACAACAACAGCATTAAGCAATTATGAAGATTATGTACAATGCAGAATTTGCGATTCAAAACAAATACACATCTTAGCGGCGGACAGATAAGGTTGACCCTGAATATGTATTTCTGTACTTTTGGAGACGGCATTATTTAATATTTGCATGTAAACAGTAATTAAGGGACGCTGGGCCACATGCGGGGGCCTCGCCAAGGTAAACAGCGAGCGGCCATGCTCGTTTACAGACTCACCAGGGCTGCTGCTCATAAAAAAAAACACACACACACACACACACACACACAAAACAGAATACAATGGTGAGACGCTCTTATCTGTTGGACTTGAGGACATTGTGAGTCAAACCTTTAAATTTTCACTCGACGATAATTACGCCAGCTTTTATATCGTTCCAGTGAGAAAGTAAATCATTCTAATAAAGAGAGGAAGAATAGAGGGCGGGGGGGTTGGAAAAGTGCTCCAGGACTAATTTCCCTTCACTCTGTAACTCCCTCCTTTTCTTCTCTGCTCTCTATTCTGTTTTTTTTTTTTTTTTTTATTGAAAGCTTTTTTCCTAACTATTGCAGTCACCTTGACTTTGCAGCCTTACAGCATGTTGCTTATCCCCCCGCCTGTCAATTAGGTGTTTGGAAATTAATCTCTTTAGCTGGAAATACCAGTGCCAGCTTTTCTTTCTGTCTGCAAATGAAGTGTTATTAATTCCGCCGCGCTGCGAATAATGTTATCAAAACAGATTTCCGCGCGTTTAACACGTCTCCACGATTAAAAGGCCCCTTAAGTATTTTTATAACTGTGAAAGCGACTAATGGATTTGCAAAGTGCTTCCATAAGCTGCTCCTTTTCAAGTTCTTCCTTGTTTTGTTTATTTTCTCATCATCGTCAAGTACGCCGCATCCATGCTGGATTAGTGACTGGGCTAACACAGCCTGCTCTGATCTAAACACACCGCCAGTAATGCAGACCCGCCAACATGTATGCAATGCTTGTACATTTGTCCCCACTCCTATTTCGTTCAAATTTTGTGGCTTCAGTCTATTATGTTTTTTCCAAAAAATATTGAATACGAATATTAGTAAAAACATATGCTTATGTAAGCTAATGTTACCTTTTTTTGCCCAAATTAATCATTTTCACATGTAAAAATCGCTAAATTAATTATAATACAAGCACGGCAGTCGAGTGGTTAGCGCGCAGACCTCACAGCTAGGAGACCAGGGTTCAATTCCACCCTCGGCCATCTCTGTGTGGAGTTTGCATGTTCTCCCCGTGCATGCGTGGGTTTTCTCCGGGTACTCCGGTTTCCTCCCACATTCCAAAAACATGCTAGGTTGATTGGCGACTCCAAATTGTCCATAGGTATGAATGTGAGTGTGAATGGTTGTTTGTCTATATGTGCCCTGTGATTGGCTGGCGACCAGTCCAGGGTGTACCCCGCCTCTCGCCCAAAGACAGCTGAGATAGGCTCCAGCACATTTCTCAATCATGTCAAACCAATGCGAAAGGTCCCAGCTTTCCTCAAATTTCACATTTCTCACCCAAAAGTTTTCACTGAAATGAAGAGAGAAATTTTCCATCCATCCTTATCCTATAACGCTTATCCTCACGCGGGTTGTGTGCGTGCTGGAGTCTATCCCAGCTGTCTAACCCTAACCCTGGACTGGTCGCCAGCCAATCACAGGGCACATATAGACAAACAACCATTCACACTCACATTCATACCTATGGACAATTTGGAGTTGCCAATTAACCTAACATGTTTTTGGAATGTGGGAGGAAACCAGAGTACCCAGAAAAAAAAGGGGGGGAGACATGCAAACTCTACACAGAGATGGCCGAGGGTGGAATTGAACCTGGGTCTCCTAGCTGTGAGATCTGCATGTTAACCACGTCTCAGTTGATTCAAAACATTTAGCTCATTCAGGACATTCAGTCTATCAAGCTTTCTCACATTCCAAAATGCTCCACTTTTCCCATTATTCCACATTTACATGACACAAATTTCCTTTGAACTGGAAAGATTTTACTTATGGCACACGTTTCAACCGATGCCTTTGGAGCGGAAACCAACATTTTACTGAAAAATAGCCCTGAAAATTGGTTTGGAAAAATGTGATTTAAATTTAAAATACATGTTGATTATTTGCAATAATATTACAGAGAAGATGCTAATGTAAATATTGCATTATGTTGCATAATGGTTAATGACAAGCATGAAATTCAGGTTGTCAGCACTTGTTTTTTTTACTCTCTGTCTTCAGAGGGTGACCAGTTTAATGTTACTTTACTTATTTTTGCCCATTAAAATGATTAAAAAGGAATATAACATGACCTGTACCGTTAATAACGGTTTTAGGATGGTGACGGTTTGACCGTGGAAGAGATTATTTCTATTTCCATTGTTTCCTGTGAGATAAATTGTCATTCATTTCTTACGGTTTGGAGTTGGAGTCATTAGGTGAGATTGTAAAGCCGCTGTTTAATGCTAACTTCTCTGCAAAACATCCATTTTATCAAGCCTCATACTCCTTTCATTTAAGAGCTCCCAGGAAAAAAAAAAACGGGAAAAAAAAAAAAAGTCCTGCATGCTTTTATGCAGTCATCACAGTCGACGGAGCCTGTAATCCTCCCAGGTCCGATAATGACACAGTCCTCTGCATTTATTACAACGGCGGATAGGAGGGAGGGAAAATGCTGACTTTGAACAAATGAACACTCTGACCTTTATGCAATAAATATGACACGGGGCCACATAAAAAGACTAGATATCTTCCTCCTGAATGGAAGTCAACGCAGTTAGCATCTCTTTGCGTGTCTTTGCCGCCACTGAGCGCACGATGAAAGACGCTCCACCTCCCGCTAAAGTTCAATTTGTAGCTCATAATCTGCTCTTATTAGGAGCGCCACACCTCATATACATAAGGGTGGGTCGTTTGTCTCTATAGACGTCTTCACACATGGTTACTTTTTTAAGTTGATTCTAATTAGGACCTCGAACGCCACTTAACGTGCATGCAAAGAAGAGTTCTTCTTTTTGGGTACGTAAGCCCTGACATCGGCTGCCACCGAAAAGGCTCAAATCAATGTGATGAGATATTATTTATTATTGCTTGTGTAGCTTACATTATAGAGTACTTTGTATGGGGTGTTCTAGATAAAACACCTAAGCCAGACAGACGGTAATAAACCAAAGTGCCACACAAGCAATAGAAAACACCTCTATAAGGTAAGCCAGAATGTTAGTAATAAATACTAGAATAATACAAATAATATACGTTATGTTGTGGTGTATTTTCTCCACATGACTCGTGTATTTTTTTAGTTTTAATATATAACTAGTCAATATTTGTTAGTGTAAGCTAACTCACCCAGAAGAGTGAACATTTGTCAAAACATGCACACTTGCTGTGTCGCCTGTTCTTACTTTTCTGACAAATACACCACAAGGTGGCGCCATATCTCGGCTTGACTTGACTTGAAATTTTTCACACAGCTCTACAAAGCATCCACTGTATGTACAGTGAAGAAAATAAGTATTTGAACACCCTGCTATTTTGCTATTTCTCCCACTTAGAAATCATGGAGGGGTCTGAAATTTTCATCGTAGGTGCATGTCCACTGTGAGAGAGATAAACTAAAAAGAAAAATCCAGAAATCACAATGCATGATTTTTTAACAATTTATTTGTGTGATACAGCTGCAAATAAGTATTTGAACACCTGTGTATCATCTAGAATTCTGACCCTGAAAGACCTGTTAGTCTGCCCATTAGAAGTCCACCTGCACTCCATGTATCATCCTGAATCAGATGCACCTGTTTGAGGTCGTTAGCTGCATAAAGACACCTGTCCACCCCATACAATCAGTAAGACTTTAACTTGTAACATGGCGAAGACCAAAGAGCTGTCCAAAGACACCAGAGACAAAATTGTACACCTCCACAAGGCTGGAAAGGGCTACGGAGCAATTACCAAGCAGCTTGGTGAAAAAAGGTCCACTGTTGGAGCTATCATTAGAAAATGGAAGAAGCTAAACATGGCGGTCAATCTCAATCGGAGTGGAGCCCCATGCAAGATATCACCTCGTGGGGTCTCAATGATTCTAAGAAAGGTGAGGAATCAGCCCAGAACTACACGACAGGACTTGGTCAATGACCTGAAAAGAGCTGGGACCACCGTTTCCAAGGTTACTGTAGGTAATACACTAAGACGTCATGATGTGAAATCATGCATGGCACGAAAGGTTCCCCTGCTTAAACCAGCACATGTCAAGGCCCGTCTTAAGTTTGCATATGACCATTTGGATGATACAGAGGAGTCATGGGAGAAAGTTTTATGGTCAGATGAGACCAAAATAGAACTTTTTGGTCATAATTCCAATAAGCGTGTTTGGAGGAAGAAGAATGAAGAGTACAATCCGAAGAACACCATCCCTACTGTGAAGCATGGGGGTGGTAGCATCATGCTTTGGGGGTGTTTTTCTGCACATGGGACAAGACGAGTGCACTGCATTAAAGAGAGGATGACTGGGGCCGTGTATTGTGAGATTTTGGGGAACAACCTCCTTCCCTCTGTCAGAGCATTGAAGATGGGTCGTGGCTGGGTCTTCGAACACGACAACGACCCGAAGCACACAGCCAGGAAAACCAAGGAGTGGCTCCGTAAGAAGCATATCAAGGTTCTAGCATGGCCCAGCCAGTCTCCAGACCTGAACCCAATCGAAAATCTTTGGAGGGAGCTCAAACTCCGTGTTTCTCAGCGACAGCCCAGAAACCTGACTGATCTAGAGAAGATCTGTGTGGAGGAGTGGGCCAAGATCCCTCCTGCAGTGTGTGCAAACCTGGTGAAAAACTACAGGAAACGTTTGACCTCTGTAATAGCAAACAAAGGCTACTGTACCAAATATTAACATTCATTTTCTCAGGTGTTCAAATACTTATTAGCAGCTGTATCACACAAATAAATTGTTAAAAAATCATGCATTGTGATTTCTGGATTTTTCTTTTTAGTTTATCTCTCTCACAGTGGACATGCACCTACGATGAAAATTTCAGACCCCTCCATGATTTCTAAGTGGGAGAAATAGCAAAATAGCAGGGTGTTCAAATACTTATTTTCTTCACTGTAATATATATTATTACAGCCATGGATTCAAATGAAATGAAAAATGTCCATTGCTAAAAAAAACCCAAAAATATTGGACAAATAATTGTATTTTTCAAAAATATTTACAGCCAAAAAAAGGTTTTTAAGACGTTTTATTTATTCTAATAATACTAATAACAATATTTTATTATCATTAGTAGTGGTAAAAATTAAAATGTAAATGTCTTTTTTGTAAAAACTATGTATAATATACTATACTAATACATTGTAATTATTTTATCCTTTTTATTTTATTATATATTTTACATTAACATTTATTATTGTACTTTTTATTGTTGTAAATATATTGTATATTTCTTATTTTCTGTATTTTCTTGTATAAAAATACAATATAACATAAATATACAAATTACAAAAAAAATACAAAGTTATATGAAAGTTGATATAACACACATATCAATTTCTGTGAGGCTGCACGGAAGATGAGTGGTGAGCGCCAGGAGACCAGGGTTTGATTTCCCCTCTCGGGCATCTCTTTGTGGAGTTGGCATGTTCTCTCTGCGCATGCGTGAGTTTTCTCCGGGTACTCCGGTTTCCTCCCACATTCCAAAAACATGCTAGGTTAATTGGCGACTCCAAATTGTCCATAGGTATGAATGTGAGTGCGAATGGTAGTTTGTCTATATGTGCCCTGTGATTGGCTGGGGACCAGTCTAAGGTGTACCCCGCCTCTCACCCGAAGACAGCTGGGATAGGCTCCAGCATGCCCGCGACCCTCGTGAGGATAAGCGGTATAAAAAATGAAAGAATGAATTTCTATTTAAAGTAATAAAAAGCAATAAAAAGTGCACATTTAAAGTAGAATACTCAAAGACTGAATGAACAACAATGAAAAAAAGGCAGTCAACTCGGCATCAAACTTGTAACTTTTTTTTTCCGTGAGGCAACAGTGCCACTTCTCTTCCACCTTTTAGTAAAGTTATAAACTGATGTTGCGCACACAAGTGATGTAACCCCCCCCCTCCCCCCAACACTACAGCTATGATGGTTCTCGACATGTACAGTAGACTGCATGAACTATAAAGTCGACCAATGAAAGAAAAGGGAAGAAAATTACAGTAACATGAAAGTCCCATTTTATTGCTATAAAGCAAAGTATGAAAGATTTAAAAAAAAACGCAAGTTGGCCGCTACTCAAGTTGATATAGACATCGCCCACCTCCGATAAAATCACCTTGTCAACGAGGGATGTTAGCCAGGCCTCGGGGAGAGACCCCGCCAGTACGAGCTTTAGTAATTGATTTGTACTAGTGGCGCTATGTCGCCCCCTTATTCTGAGCCGGCATTAATCATAAATCATTGCTTTAACAAACTCCGGCGTTGGGCCTCCCCCGCTTCTCGACACAATGTTGGATCAGACGGAATATTTGATGGCTTTGTTGCGACGGGAAACAACCTGTCACGCCGTGGGAAAAGCAAACAGCGTGTTTTGTTCGACAGACTCCGACGAGCGTACAGCGCCTCTTGTCAGATAACATTTCCACCAGGAGCTTGTTCATAAAATGCAGCGTTTTGCAAAGAAAACAGGAGGGTGTGTAAAGAAATAAATAAAAAGAGTGGAAAGTGCGGCTGTAGTTTTTGTTAAGATGAACGTGGGGTTAAAAATTGCATTTTCAGTTGGACATTTTTTGGCCATGAGGAACAATTATGACACTATTTGTGCCATTCAAGGTTAATTTAAGAAAATGACATTTTTACAATATTTTACAAAAGAATATCCTTTGGCAAGTGTTAGCTATTCATTCAACACAACTGAATAAATGGCACAAAATGTCCACAGGATGTCTAAAGGAATAATGGAAGTTGAATGTAGAATGCAAGTAAAACATGATCGAGAACCCACCCCCCCCGCTTCCCCTGTAACTCCCCTTCCTTTTTCCTCTTCTTGGATGAAAACGCTGGCATGTGTTTATTCCTCACAATCGCTTCACAACTGCCGACTTCAACTTAATTATAGCGAGCGACGGGGGCCCAGCGGAATGGAGCGCTCTGCTTCCAGGTGATATTTTGGAGGAAGAGGGAGGGAGGGGGAGCTGGCGAGACTGCCAACAGCAGCTGTGATGGCCACATCCACGATCCAGGACCCCGTTGCTATGAAATGAAATACCACATGCAAAATAATAATAATTCAAAAAAAAAAAAATAACGCTCGGGTCACTCCCCCCCTACCTTCTTGTCACCAATAACATTTCACGCACAACTGTTCTGCTGGATAATAGGAGCCACAAATAAAAAAAAAAGGGGACGCAATAAATACAATGCATTCTGAATGGAACGCCGTAATTTAAACAAGCAGCGGACCCCCCCCCCCCCTCCACCATCACCACCATCCTCCATAACTCCCTCCTTTCTCCATCTTCCTGCTTTGAATAGCTGCAGAGGGAGTCCTTGACAGCGTGCTCGCGGTGATGAATTACCTATCCAGTTAATTTTCTCACTCCTCGCCTTCTTGTTGTTGTGTTGTTGTTGCTGTGCCACTAAAACAGGCCTGACTTGACAAACTAGAACTACATGTATAACAAATATATATAATTATTATGTATATCACTTGGAGAGATCTAGGCTGAGGCGTGTTGCAAATTGGATCTTTTATATATACATGTACTGTTTTTATATGTGGGTTTTGTTAAACTATGCATTTTCAAGCATAAAAATACAAATAAAGTACAAGGCATTAAAAGACAATACAAATTATGAATGTAGTATTCTACATTGGTCAGCAGGAGTCAGTAATTGCTTGGTGAGATGAGCACCAGACTTGATTGCCGGAACAACAGCCTTTTATGACATCGACTCGGGTTCGATTCCCCGCTCGGGCATCTCTGTGTGGAGTTTGCATGTTCTCACTGTGCATGCGTGGGTTTTCTCCGGGTACTCCGGTTTCCTCCCACATTCCAAAAACATGCTAGGTTAATTGGCGACTCCAAATTGTCCATAGGTATGAATGTGAGTGTGAATGGTTGTTTGTCTATATGTGCCCTGTGATTGGCTGGCCACCAGTCAAAGGGTGTACCCCGCCTCTCGCCCGAAGACAGCTGGGATAGGCTCCAGCACGTCCGCGATCCCCGTGAGGATCAGCAGTCTCAAACAAACTCAACTACAGTATGAAATCCCAACATTACTTCCCATCCTCAACACATCTGGAACACATTTACTGTGTTCAGATTTTTTTCTGATTATACTGCATCTACTATATTACTAAAATAAATGTGTAGGTGACTACAGTATTATTAGAGGCCTCTAAGAATTTTTAAAACCCTATTCAGAAGATTGTAAACAGCTTTTCAATGACATAACTATGAAATATTTGATTTTTAAATATATGATTCATAAATTAGGAATCCTACATCACGGAAATTCACTTAAGCAAATCAAGCACTCCCTTCTTCTCCTGTCTGTGACGTTAACGGCTTGTCGTAACTTCCCCTGAGCTCACTTGTAAGCAAACATTCACTTTCAGTGCCATTTTGCATTATAGTTGCACCAATTGCACTGCAATGAGGGAAAAAAAACATGGAGCACACAAACAAACTTATCTGCCACCTGAAACACCACATCGCTACCACGCCTCAAAAGTGCAAGAGGTTTGTCAGAGACCTCCATGGCATCACATCAGCTGCTCGGAGTGTGTGTGTGAATACAGTGTACCTTCCTGGGCCAGACCAGGTAGCTCCTTCCCATGTATGCTTCGATTCTCCTGATAGCTGTAATGTAGTAGTAGTAATGCCATATTGGATTATGACAGATCAACAGATATAGTTGGTCAAATCCAAATTTACTCGAGTCCTTCTTGCCTCCAGATATACAGTACAGTACACTTCCCAGTCACTGTTACTGTTACTGACAGTACAGTAAAGTTGTTGGTAAACAATAATACGTACATAAATAACACCAAAAAAGCACTAGTGTGAAATTTCCCTATAATCAGAGAAAAAAAGAGCACTATTTTTTGAGCCAGCAGTCGCGGAGGGGATTGGTGTTATAAAGCAAATATCGGCCGATATCGATACTATGCTTTTTCAATGATATCAATCAGTGGCCGATCGATATATGTATCAAGAGAGAGAAAGAGAGAGATTTTCTTTTTTTTACAGAGTGTTGTGTTTGCAATGTACACACATTTGTCCACATCAGGACCAATAAATATAACATGACACACAGACCGGCCAATGACTGCATGAACACCGACTGACAATGACAGAAGCTTGTTTAATACAAAAAAATTGGGAAAAAATTTGAAATTAAATTAAAGTATTAATTAACAATTACAAAAAGTCAAATATCAAATGTAATACTAATAAAAGTAGAGTTGTACTCGTAGCAAGACAAAAAAAGGAAAATAAGTGGCCTCATTTTGTTCTTCTTTTTTCCAAATGTGACAGACACACATTGCAATCTGCGGCAGAGCCAGAGGAAAACCTTGGGAAATTTAGCCGCAATCTCAGGATAAATAGCTGTAATTGACCTTGGGAGTTGAAAATGTGCCATATGTTTCTGGTTCCTGTGTTTGAAACTGGCTCCCTCAGGACATTTTGAAGCAGAGAAGGGAGGTGAGGAGAAAAGACAGACAAAAGAAAGAGAGAGGAAGAAGTGGAGGATAGTAAAAAAGAGAGAAGATGGATGTGTGGATGGCTGAGGCAGAAGAACAGATTGAAATAGCGACAAGCAGGAAGCGGGAAAAGGGAGAGCTAGGGCAAAGGTACATTGGGCTGGGCCAGTCAAAGTGATATATTGACAGGTGATGCTTTTGTCCTTGCGAGCTTTGCTCCTCCCAGCAGGAGGAGAAAATAAAATCTGCAGCTTGTCAGCACGGCCATGCCCAACTACTGCATGCTCTCACTTGCACAATTACATTTGATTTCCTCCTTCAAAATGGAGTAGTTATGACCTCTCGGATGGCCATTAGGGGCTAACACAGC
The DNA here is from genome assembly GCF_037039965.1 of Doryrhamphus excisus. Classification (NCBI taxonomy): domain Eukaryota; kingdom Metazoa; phylum Chordata; class Actinopteri; order Syngnathiformes; family Syngnathidae; genus Doryrhamphus; species Doryrhamphus excisus. The sequence continues at coordinate 14,910,694 of NC_136368.1, read as the reverse complement.
GTTTATTCCACCTGCACTTAAAAGCCAATGGATTTGGAAAAATCTTGTCAAGGGGAATCATCTGTCTCTCTCCTGCTACAAATGCAAGCACAGGAAGGAAGGAAGGAAGGAGAAGTCGTAGTTGCATGCAATTGGAGCACTTAAAAAAAACATGAGGCTTGCTTATCTTGCTTATCTTGTCCGTGCACTTTAAAGGCTCTCTCAGGCTAAGTGGACCTTTCTAAATGAACACATACAGTATCAACAAAAGTATTTGTTTGAAAAGACATGTTTATTAACAAGCACACCAAAGCAACTCAACTTCCTGATAATGTTTTTCCACTGCCAAAACAGGTACTACCAGATACTGTAAATAGTCAGCTGATACAGCTTACACTGTTGCCTTAACTCTGGACAAGGGATGCTCTGATCAGTGTTTTATGCTGCCGATTCCAATACCGATCATCCAGAACCGATCACATGGATTAATTATACATTTTTTCAGTTTATTAATGATGAGCCAGGGGTGCCGTATAAATGGGAAAAGTCAGGACATTTCTAAGGTCCCACAACTGTGGGGGGCTCAAAAATATGTAATTACTAAAAAGGTTGGCATTTAAATAATAAAGTTTAATACATTTTTTCTCTGTGTGGCATGCATGTAGACCTGTCACAATAATGAATTTTGCTGGATAACTCTCCTACAAATGATTTTCCAGAGCTTTTAAATAAAATTAATTAAACAAACAACATAGTACATTGAAAAACAAAAATAAACTTGCTACCAGTCCCAACTCCACCCACCCAGTATTTTATTTTATTTTATTTTATTTTATTTTATTTTATTTTATTTTATTTTATTTTATTTTATTTTATTTTATTTTATTTTATTTTATTTTATTTTATTTTATTTTATTTTATTTTATTTTATTTTATTATTAGGGCTGCACGGCGGCCAAGTGGTTAGCGCGCAGACCTCACAGCTAGGAGTGAGGAGTATGAATGTGAGTGTGAATGGTTGTTTGTCTATATGTGCCCTGTGATTGGCTGGCAACCAGTCTCGGGTGTACGCCGCCTCTCGCCCAAAGACAGCTGGGATAGGCTCCAGCACCCCCCGTGACCCTTGTGAGGATAAGCGGTAGAAAATGAATGAATGAATGAATTATTATTATTATTATTATTAATTCATTCATTCATTCCTCACGAGGGTCGCGGGGGTGCTGGAGCCTATCCCAGCTGTCTTTGGGCGAGAGGCGGCGTACACCCTGGACTGGTCGCCAGCCAATCACAGGGCACATATAGACAAACAACCATTCACACTCACATTCATACCTATGGACAATTTGGAGTATTATTATTATTATATATATAATATATATGTTATATATTATATATTGGGAGAAAAACAAATACACTTGTACATGCATGTAAATTTATCGAAACCGGAAAAATTATCGAGTTTGTTTTTATTTGTTGTGCGATTAATTGATTTATTGATTATCTTGTTTTTATTTGTCATGCAAATAATTGATTTATTGATTGTGTTTTTATTTGTCGTGTGATTAATTGATTTATTGATTATCGTGACATGAGTGTATCCTCTTGTTCTTCCAGTATTTGTATTTTTTCACTCACTACTTGGATCAAAGTATGGCGTAAATTAGGACCTGGTGTGGACACGGAGCAGAGAAAGTTTGGCAAAGAGCAAACATGCTGATGGATGTATGAAACACACACTCATTAAACACACACTAGCACTAATGTAGCCTCATCACATTGGAGCTAATTTCCTTTTCATCACGGCGAGAGCAAAATGAGACTTTGCCTCATCCCTGCTGGGGGACAAAGTCAAGGGCCCGCGGTCGGGATTGGGCTCGATTAACAGGTAACATTTGGCACTCCGCTCTCTTATCACAGCGTGAAAATCAAACGGCGTGTTTTTTTTTTCCCTCCCCCTTGCTTCCCCTCCCTCTACATTCCCATCGCTTAGAGATGAAATCGCTGGCTGCACAAAGCCATTTAGGAGGGAGAGGAGAATCAGGCTGGCCACTCGGCCGTGTTGTTCCTAAATGCTCTCCAAAACATTACCGTGCATGGGCAGAACCTCAGCGGCGGCCACCTTAAAATGTTGACATTTAGCGTGACTTTTTGGAGAGTGACACCCTCATATTTTTCTTGTTGGATGTCATTAAATCTCAACTGCCCTATGGCCGTGCCTTTCCATTAATAACCACTTCACTGTGTCTTGATTCTCTCTCCCTCTCCCTGCCGCCACATTCTTAAAGCAAAAACTCCATTGCTTTCTTCTAGTGCCTTTTACACATATTACCGGAAGTAATGAAGCCTTCTGTTATCTCCGTGTGCTCTTAATATTCACAAAGTTTCAGTTCCTGTTCTATGGTTATCGTTTATGGGGACACTCAGTTTATTAAAACAATATAACCGTGATCTACTTTCATTTTCTTCTCAATGAGATTAAAAGGCGGTACATGTTTTAAAGGTCAGATGTAGCAGCCCATGGCTAAATATTCTTAAACACGACTCGGCTGAGCTAATAACTACTTTTAACTAGGGTTGTGAAGGATAAATCAGTGCAACTGGATATCCAGTTTGACAGTAGGAGACTTCTACATTGATAAGATGCACCGGCATTGCAAGACTCAGGTTTGCTGTACTTATTTAAAAATTATTACAGAGAAGATTATTATGTCAACAAATATGCACATTAGCACTTAATAACGTCATCAAAACGTAGCTTTCTGCATTCCCACATATTACCAGAGTCTGAGGTGAAATATAACATGAAAAATACAGTATATTCATCTAAGTTACCACATGCACAATGGTGTGTTCAAGTACCGTTGAACAAAGTGGGACAGGTTGCAGCTCGCAATAAACAACATTCATTCATTCATTTTCTACCGCTTTTCCTCACAAGGGTGCTGGAGCCTATCCCAGCTGTGCTGGTCGCCAGGCAATCACAGGGCACATATCGACAAACAACCATTCACACTCACATTCATACCTATGGACAATTTGGAGTCGCCAAAACCCATGCATCTACAGGGAGAACATGCAAACTCCACACAGAGATGGCCGAGGGTGGAATAAACAACATATGCATGCAAAAACTGTGGGATTTGCAACAGTATATTATTTTTTAAATAATATAATGTCCCATATTTCCAAAATTTCAAGTCAATCCCACTCGTGCAGTTGAGTATCAGCACCACCACTTAGACAGCTGACACAAATACATACATGCGCTTGATGGCGGCCATGTTTTTCAACCATACATATGTGCTTCTCAGCTACGCACCCTAAAGTTACTTTAGAGTAGTGTGAGAAATTTCAAGTCAATCAGACTCATAGGGTTTAATAACACCGCCCCTGTTTTGTCTATTTGTCAGAAAAGTAAAAGCATAGGTATTATGCACAAATATTCACAAATATTCACTCTCTTGTGCGCTGTGGGTTTTTTTTATCACCTCAATGTTGCTCCAGTGGTGGCTTCCTAATAATGGATACTTCATCATTCCTCTAAAATCAAATACTCACCACACTTTAGTCCATTTGGCATCCATCCATTGTAATTAATCACACAGTGAACTTCTTCCACCTCAAATAAAACCATAAAGGTTGTTTACTCTCTCTATGGACCTTTACCGTCTTCTCAGGTGGAAAGTTGGCAAAACAAAAATCCAATAAATTACTAGCCTAAACTGTGAATCCTAACACTCCCGTATTTTTTTTTTCTTTTGGCACTCGACATGTTTCCAGGGCATTTTGCAGATGCTTGAAATAATCTCCAATGTTTTTGCTCAATCTGCTGTGAGGATGGGCGAAATAAATACTTTAAACTAATTAATGTAGCACCAGCTGTTCCCGCCACTTGGCTGGCATCGGTTGAATATTGATGGTGAGCAGGTTGGGGTGAGGGGGGGTACGAGGAGGATGGGGGTGTGTTTGTGCACCATTTCTCTCGCCATCCAAACACACAACGTGATGGTGCCCCTCTGCCAGCCAGGCTTCCATAAAACATTAACTAGTGGCAGTGCTGATATGACTGTGCTGAACTCCTATTTCCATGTCAGCATCATATTGAGCAGTTAATAATACTGGCCTGCATGGATGTAGCGAAACTTCCCATCATTGATGTCAGGTTATCCTTCTTTAGACAGCAAACTCCTTGACATTGAATCAACAGCGCCTCTGCTGGTTGTAGCCAAGTAGTGCATTCATTTTTGCCTCAATTACCTAAAGCGGCGATTATTCAACAATTCATTATCTCTGCTTAACTGTCAATCGTTATGATTAATATTATCATCATTCTTAGTCAAAATAATTTGACATTTTTTATGTATTTATTTTCTTTCAAGTAGGGACAGTACATATTAATGAACACATATTAATGAACATGTACTTTACGTCAAATATAAATAATGAATAAATGAATGAATATGTCCAAAGGCTAATTTCCATCTGTTGTGCCTGGAATAAATAAATAACAATAATGATAATAACATTTGACAATTTGTAATAATAACAATTATAAATTGTATTCATATATTTATTTATTAAGTTGTGGTTAAAAATGTTGTATACTTCTACTATTAACACTTCTTAATAATAATTAATAACTTCTAATATTAATAATATTCCTTTTTGTAGTAATTTAGTGAAAATGTATTCATTACCAACTATTGTACCAACAATGGCTAAAAATATAATGTGTAAATATAATCATAATATGTAAAAGTAACTAATAAATAATACAAGACTACTTTTGTAAAGGAATAAAAAATATTTGTTATGTATGTATTAACAAATTAAACATTGAGTTTGCTGCCTCACTTCCTGTATACAAAAAAATCCATAAATCTATATATTTACGTATATTAATGAATATATGTATTCCGGAGCAATTTCACATTAACTTCCTGTGGAGATCCGTGCAGTAAACCATCTCCTTGAAATTGGACAAACACCAACATGTCCAATCAGTGTGTTGTCTTTCCCTTCCCCTCCTCTCCTCTTCGTCCATCCATCCATCCTCTGAGGCTGGACGGCAGATGGCAGGGGTTGTAGCCCTGCTCCGAGCTATGAATGGAGGATGATGTCATCTTAGATTTGACAGACACCTCGTGTGCGTGCAAGCACAAAGGAAGTCTCTCTGGAGATCGGATGGCGGTGGGCCTGTTTGTGATTTTTGTTGTACTCATGACATCTCTTAAATGGAGGGGGAGCTGGGATTTATGTACAGACTAATGGTGTTTTTAGTCCCCCCCCCCCACAGAACACTGTAGGGAAAGTTATACAAAGGCTATATTAAGTCACATTTGTTCATAAATGCATTTTAATTAGTACAGTGGAAGATTTGGAAAACAATTGTTCCCATAGGAAATAATCTGTTCCCGAGTCAAACTATGGCCACCATAAAACTTTCAAGTAACATTTTCACATTTTTAATGATCATCCAAGTTGAAATAGATGTTAAAAAAACGACACCAAGTCTTAATTTTAACGATTAAGCTTTAATGTGAACGGGATTTATGTTTGATGTCTGCCTCAGATATCATTTAAGTGTAAAAAGAAGTTAACCACTGTTTATTTTAAAAACAATGGGTCTTCCTAATCGAGTCATACAAGTGTGAAAATAACTGCTGTTAATAGTCAAAACAATAAACCGTTGTTTTTTAAGTTTAAATACATTTTTGCCCCTTTGTGTTTTTTTTCCGCAGACGATAACCCAATGTGCACGCCGACAGCGAGAGATAGCTACGAGCGGTTGTCGCTGGCAGGACAGACTCTCCCTCCCGGCTTCCCCTCGCCATTCCTCTTTCCGGACGGGCTTTCGTCAATAGAGACTCTCCTAACCAACATACAGGTAATTATTCGAAAAAGTAATCTGTTTTCTTGCTGCCCTCAGTCTCCTCTTGGATGACATTTACAGATATATTAACTTACCTGGTTGCTGTGCCTTACTTCTGGACACTGCAGTATTATTTTTTTCCTTATAGATATGGAGGACACATGCTAACATTAGCGAACCCTGATGTTGTGCTTAGCTATGGATACTGCAGTATTCTACTGCACAGTCTCTGCCCTCAGTCTCCTCCCAGATAAAATCCCTTCCAACAGAGAAGTAAATACAAGAGAACTAACGCATGATTGTGTTTGCAGGGCCTGCTGAAGGTGGCCATCGACAACGCACGGGCTCAGGAGAAGCAGGTCCAGCTGGAGAAGACGGAGCTGAAAATGGAGCTGTTTCGAGAGCGAGAACTTCGGGAGACTCTGGAGAAGCAGCTGGCCATGGAGCAGAAGAACAGAGGTGACTAAAAACGACAACAATGGCACTTCATCCTTTACAAATAAGTTCCCTTCTTTCGCTTACAGTATATGTCCAAGAATTTATGTTCTCATTCTCTTTGCATTTTTAGCGATCATCCAGAAGCGCCTGAAGAAGGAGAAGAAGGCCAAGAGGAAACTCCAAGAAGCTCTGGAATACGAATCCAAGAGGAGAGAGCAGGCGGAGCAAACTCTTAAGCAGCCATCACCCGCCGATAGCATGCGGTCGCTCAACGGTCAGAAATCTTAAAGATCTGCATATTAAACAATATAATTTCATTTAATTTTTACTCTGTTGAATTGAATGTAATTGTATTGATGGAATATATATTTATTTTGTTTGTTTTATTTTAGGTTACTTTATTCATTATGTACTTTGCTGCAAGGCTCCCCTTATAGGTCAAACTATAAAAATCAAGCTGTCATGTTACAGTAAACTCATCACACAGCAACCCAACACTCAAAAGGCCAACTTAATAAATATACAAAAAGTACCAATACAAGTTTAAAATTGAAAACAACGTTTCCCATAATGCATTGCATCTGAGCAAAGCATTTAATTTGATGACAACAAGCACATAAATGGTGGATGGTGCTGCAATGCTGCCTCTGTCCACCAGAGGGAACCGGAGGACCCCAGGCTGACATTGCATTATTGGAAAACTTTCAAATATTTTGGAGGCGTCTAAATCCTCAATAAATACTACTAAATCAAAAATAAATACTACCCAATACTAAATACACGGGTCACCACAAATAATTGAATATATGGGAAACACTGAAAATATCTACTACCTTTTTTGTTCTAATTTCAATTCAATAATGCTAACACCAATCATAAGTAGCACCTATGCTAGCGTTAATACATGAGAGTCTAGTCCACTAAAAAGAAGCGTTCCAAGCGGCTTATTTGAAGGTGTATAAAGTATTGCATTTCTGCACTCACCCTCACCTGCAGGCTGACATTGCGACGTCGAGTGGATGTTTAACGGCGCTGATCTCTTTTCTCCCACAGACTCTCTGACCCCTGAGATGGAGAGCGAGCGCAGCAGTGGAAGAACAGATGCTGAAAGGACAATACAAGGTACACGGCCTCACATGAGACTATAAATCTATTCTTTTTTCTAGAACACACACACACACACACAGTGAGTGGTGGTTGTGTGCCATCACTGCTCACCATCTGGGCCACCGTACTGGGTCAAGATCATAGCTTTTTCTTTACAGACGATATTCTTTCATTGTTCCACTTGATAGTGAGGGAAAAAACGAGTGGCGCTGGTGTCTTCAATGATAACTTAAAAAGGTTATAATAATCTACAATGTCGTATGGAAATGTATTGCTAGTAACAAGCCAAAAAGTTCAATATATCAAACTGTTAACTAGCTAGCTTAATATTTTGTTTGTTTCTTTCAGCTTTTTCCTGATTTTGGAGTCACCATAGCTTACTATAAGGCATCTAAACATCCTGTTGTCCTATTTTATGTTCTTTTTGAATGCCAAAAAAGCCAAAGAAAAAGCAAAAATAGACACAGTTAATCTTCAGATTCTTGTCGAGTTGAAGTACACTGTATTGTAAGGATATTTGGGGGGGATGGTGCTTAATGGCTATTCAAATTCACAACATTTTACCCTAAATTATGAAATATCTTTTGGAATAATTTTTGTGTCGCTTTTTTTTTTTAGACCGCAATTTAAATATCTCATTGCCGGGCTGACTGTCCTAGTTTTCAAATGGAAATCTATACATGTATGTTGAAAACTATCTAAGTTAGAGGAAAAATTAACTAACCTTAAATTACTGAGCAAGATCGCTATCTAATTTGTGACTACCTGGAACTTGACATTTAGCTAACTAATTAACAAATAACAATCCAATCCAAAAGGAATAAATGCCATGCTAGCTAAGTAACTGCAATCCAACCGTTACATAGCTAAGTAAATGAAAATTTTAAAATGTATGTGGAAATGCATTGCTAACTAGCTCGTGAAATGACTAACCATCTGAATAAGTTTTTTGCAACCCGAACGCCCCATCCCAAAGATGTATTTATACATCTTTTACAAGGAAAAAAGAGGTGATGATGAAACTGCACAATAGAAGAGATTATGTTTGGTGCAGTTTTAAGTTGTAAAAAAGGCCATAAGGTGGCAGTAGTGCATTTTAGAAGCGCTGGCTATGCATCTTTGCCATATAATCCAGCACTCCACAGCAAGCATGGAGCTGTGTAGCATACAGGAGGTTACACATAGAATGGACATTTGGAATGGAATACAATATTCTGTGTCCCCTGAAAAATCAGTCAGAATCATTAAAAATGTCCAGTACTGAGAGGGATGCCTTTTTGCGTAAAGAAGTTACGCTAGTTTTGTTGTCACAATTTTACAAACACGTAACCTTTTCAACTCCGACAAGGCAAACAATATTTTTCCCGAGTGTCATCAAAATGCGAGTGTAAGCTTTTGCCAAGGCAGACGCCTTTTTGTTGTTTTGTTTACCGCTCAGCAAATACTAATGAGTCATAAAAGCAACAAAAGCATCTCAATCTCCCCTTTGGTGGCAATAAAAAGGCCAAATCAATCCATTTTATGAATCAGCCTTGTGCATTTTTAATGCTTTGTTTGTTTGTTTGCCTTGGGGGCCGTGGCAAGGGGCGGCGGCAGCGGCGTGTTTGGGGAAGGGCGCACCGGTGATAACCTCAGTAGGCCGTCTGCTATCTGTGTTTACCCAGATACAAGACACCTCGCTAAAGGTGGAATATCTTCAATTATCACGCCAACGCCGTCTCACATTAAAACGCCTCAACTCTTATCGAGCGTGGGGAAATGGCGAGGGGGGGCACCTTTATCGTAATTTGACGCTGAAAGTGCAAATTATTCATCTTTGCATGCCAAAGCAGAAAGTTAACCTCTAAACTGTCTTAATGTAATGTTCGGGAAAAGAGATGTCTGTTGATTAAATGTCATTCACTGAGTGTTTAATGCCCTGAAATAAACAACTCACTCGTTGTCATTTGAATGCAAAGCTGCCAAAGATACTAATACCCATCTTAGCGTCTTATGTCAAACCACATTCGTATATTTAAAAAATATTTACAGAAAAAAAATATGATTTCTGTTCTCAAGATTACATATTATGTGGAAAAAATATGACTTTATTCTTATAAAATGCTGGGTTTCTTTTTCCTGAGATTACATATTTTTTGGCTCCTAAAATTAAGAATGACTGCACGGTGGTCGAGTGGTTAGCACGCAGGCCTCACAGCTAGTAGACCCAAGTTCAATTCCACCCTCGTTCATTTCTGTGTGGAGTTTGCATGTTCTCTCTGTGAATGCGTGGGTTTTCTCCGGGTACTCCGGTTTCCTCCCACAGGTATGAATAGGTATGAATGTGAGTGTGAATGGTTGTTTGTCTATATGTGCCCTGTGATTGGCTGGCGACCAGTCCAGGGTGTACCCCGCCTCTCACCAAAAGACAGCTGGGATAGGCTCCAGCACCCTCCGCAACCCTTGTGAGGATAAGCAGTAGAAAATGAAAATTAAGAATTCAAAATTTGTTTTTGTTTATTTTCACTCAGTCCCTCATTGAGTCAATGGCATAAAAAAACTGTTTGCCTCACCACCTTGGAGGAGTGAGTGCCGCAAATAATTAAAAATAAATAAAAATAAATAAATAAAAACAAGAATGCAGGCTGCTATTTTTTTTTGTTATGTTTTTTTGTTCAATTAGAGAAGCGTTTGTCTGCCACACGCCTCTCTCCTGTGCCAGCCTGGCTGTATAATTAACCTCCAATGGCAAAAAGTGATGTTGATGAATTACACGGGCAAAGAAAATAAAGAAATAAAGAAAGAAATGTGTTGGTATATTTTCCTTGCTGAGGGATTGAGGGAGGGTGGTGGTCGGGATGGAGGGGTGAGGATAATGAGGGCGTAAATTTAGCAAAGTAATTATTTCTATTTGTCTTTTGTCACACTTCTCTAATTCTGCAATATGAACACAGTCAGTGTTTATTAATTGCTTTTTTACTGTCTTTTGAATGGCTTCCAAGAGGGAGCCGTCCTCTATTCACTAGCTGGGGGGGGGGGGGGGGGGGGGTCCCTTTGCCAATATCTTTACTATCGTCCCTTTTTCCTCGCCGACTTTACCCGACCCTGCACTCCCCAAGATAAACTTCTTATTGTTGCAAGATTAAACATCACAACAGTTAAAAATGAAATGAAAAATGAAATAAACGAATGTCACTGAAGCCAAAATAAATAAATAAAATAAAGACTGTAATTAATGAATCCCGTAATTGTCTTCATAAAATATTTGCACGGGCATAATTTGCATAATTTACATGTATTAATTAATCTTTCAAAGGAATTTTTATGCTGAGAGAGGCCAAAAAACATTCCCCTTTGTTTTATTCAGCATCTTATGAAATATGGATTTTCTTTAATGAACTTTGAATTTCAATGTAAAAAAAATTTAAGTTTTAACGGGTTTTAATGAGACTATTTTGTAAAACAATGTGTCAGGACTTTACCCTTTTCTTTTTTTCGATTTAAACTTTCAACATTTACACAAACAAGCTCATAATTTACTCACGAAAAATTTGAACGGATTAACTACTTACTACCGTTGATTGCAATATACGATGTTAGATGGACATTGAGTGTGAACCAACTAACGATAATCTGAATATATCTGGAAAAATTTGCAGTTTTTACTAAAAAAAACACCACTTTACCCATGTAAGATTACATCTTTTATTCTTGTAAAATTAAACCCATTTTTTTGCAACAAAGACATTTTCACCGGATTATGACTTTTTACTATACTAGTCACGTATCGTACGATTAAAATATTCTGACTTTTGGTCTGATAGTTATGAATTTCATGCTAAATACAATATTTTTTCCGCTTCAAATCAAAATGCCAGAGGAGTCGTGTATACCGGAGGAATTAGTTTGCTGTAAACACTTCCTTGGGACTGAGTTTATATTCTAGATTATATGATTTTGTCTATTGACATAACATTCCGACCTTAGATATAAATGCCCTGCTACGAAAATAGCTAGCTGTGTCGTCTTGCAACATTTCCGCAAACATTGCCAAAGGAGATCAGAATTATATTACGGAAAATTTGCACCGCCAAACATCAGCTAAGTCACAATTGAGAATTTGTGGAAAAAAAAAATAATCCGATGCCACCTTTAGCTTTGTTTTTTTAACAATGCTAACTAACATGTTAAATAGCATAAATCCTCAATACCTCTGTAGCGCCTAAACTTGCGTTCTTGGAAATTAATAGTGTGAGGTTCCACATGAAGTTAGCACATGTTGACAATGCTTGAAGCATCCTAATGTTTAATAATTTTGTTGTTTTTTTCCACTGCCGATATTGAATAAATTGTCAATTAAATCAAATTGTTTAATTGAGTTTTCGTCAACCCTTCAACCTTTGTTAGTGGCTCATCTCTTGCCCATGCATAAGGTTTTGGAAGTCATTTTTCCCATTATGCTAACAAGCGAACCTGGCAACTAAACAGTTTAGCAAAGCAATAAGTCAGCTTTCAACCACTCGATCGCCGTGTCTACGAATCTACGTAAACCACTGGTGCTAATTTTCCAACTTCTTTGTGTCCTTTGTTGCAGATGGAAGACTCTTCCTGAAAACCGCAGTGATGTACTGAGTGGGAACATATTTAAAAAAAAAAAAAAACAACAACCTGATGGAGACGGGAGATTTTAAAAGAAAAGAAGATTTTTGAAAAATAAAATAAAAGGACAACCCATGAAGAATCTCCAGAGTCCATTTCCAGGGTGATTTATTTGCGGAAAAGACATCACTGCTGCTGTGAAATGCTGGAGGAGGTTTTGTCGGAATATAGAATAACAAGAAGTCTTTCTCCTTTCAACGGGACTTTAGCTTGGGGTCTTAGATTTTGAGCACAGCGGCGGTTGGTACCAACTCATCAACCAACCAACCACAGCACTGAAGATGTTTTGGATCATCTGCACCAGAATTGTTTTGTATTTCAAATTGAATTTTTCAAAAAAGAAAAAAAAAAAATTAAAATGTGCTGGTGGAAAGTTTTCTAAATTAGATGACGATACAATCAAGTTTCCTTTCTGCCATTCGTTGTACATAGGATGCTAACAATGCTAGGGTTGCTAAGTGTACATATATAAGGTCATGCAGTAGACGCTATTAGGCAAACAACACAACCATTTATATTATAACAGTTTTTGTTTGTGTTTTGAATTCTTCTATCCCTGGGCCATCATTCTTTCCTATAGCCACTTTGGTGAGAAAGCATGCAGGCATGATGTAAATGTTTGTCCTGGAGTTATGATATTTAATGATAAATCCTATATTGTGCTCAACGCTAGGGGTTTACTCCACAAAAGCTCATTTTCTTTTTGTTTTTTTGCGCCTCAACAACCAAAACACAATCCAATTGAAGACGTTTCCTCTTAGTATTATAATCTTTGTAACAGAGGTGAAATTTCATGCTCATCCCATTCATGTACATCTGTACCATTTTTTTTTTTTAAGAAAAAAAATGTCAGCTTGAGGATCAATCAGTAATATTTCTGTAACAAATTCTCCAGAAAGTTTAATTTTCTGGTCTTCCAGCGCTCCCAATGGATAGAAAAAATGAACTATTTTACATGTTCCTTCACCTCAAAGACATTTAAACTTGTGTATATTCTTATAGACATAACCTGATGTCAGTCCTTTCACTGAGACTGATTTTAGGGGGTTCTTTGAGGGTGGATGTCCAGTTGTCACATCACAGACGTGTAGAGGATCCTTTACAGAGTGTTTCAAAACACTTTTAAGCATACTGTATGTGTTCAAATCCTTTGAAGATCCTATTATGGTCACATCATTTTGGTGGGTTTTGGAGGTGGGTGTCTTTGGGGGTTCTGTCAGAGGGCGGTATTCTTTATGCAGTGACTCGGATCACTTTTCAGCACAGTTTACAATCAAAAGAATTTAAAAAAATCCTATGTTGACAGACATGGGGAGGAGGGCTTGGGGTTGGAGTGTTTCAAAATCAGTTTGGGGCGTATGTACCTCTTTAGGTGAAGAAGAGCCTCTCATGTTCACAGACTTGTGTGGAAGTTTTTTTTGGGAATGGAGTGCCTTGCGGGGTTCGGTTCGAGGGCAACAACCTCTGTGAAGTGTCACCAACCGGCTTTGAACATACATTATGTATTCCAATCAGAAAAGAGTCTCCCGTGTTCAGAGACTTGTGAACAAAACGGTTTTTGAGGGGGCTCGGTGTAGGGGTGGACGTCCGCGGATAAAGAAGATGAAGAAGAGCTTCCTGTGAGACCCGTATGGGGTTTTTGGAAGTGGGTAGCTTTGGGTCTCGGCGGGGTGGAATGGAATGCTTTTGAGTGAATTAGTTCCTATTTGAGAAATGTGCCTGCCATGTCAACAGATGTGTGGGAAGGTGTGTGACGTGGGGGTCAGTTAGAGGGTGGCGTCACCTTCTTCTTGTTCTTCTTCTTCTTCTGGTGGAGCATCTCAAACTCATTTGAGCCTATGTATTCCAATCAGATGAAGAAGAGCTTACCTTTTTTGTAGACACGGAGTTGGGTGACTTTTTGGGGGTTCGGTTCAGAGTGGGCGTCCTCTCACTGATAACTGATATCACTGTTTTTCCCCCTCCGAAATCATCTCTTCATTGTACTTCCAATAAACTTGACAATAAAAACATTGTGAGTGTGAGACTACGGGGTGGGGATGGAGGGGGAGGGGGGCACCTTCTTTATTTCCTCATATTAACTCATGTATTACTGTATGTATTGTATGGGGACGGGCTGGAGGGGTGGTGGTCCACATTAAAAAAAAAAACATTGCAGGTATGCTGTACTGTAGAAAAATGACTGAGCATATTGTTCTTCTCTTTGTATAGCAGTGAAAGAAAATGTATAAGAATAATCTGCTGTGACTTTTTTTTCCCTTTGGTTGGGGGAGGGGCAGGGGGCGTACACCTCTTACTTCCATATGTGTGTTCTTTTTTTTAATGCGTAGGCTAATTGGAGACACACAGTATGTACATGAGGGTGACTGTAAATAAATTATTCCCTGTGTTCTTTCAAGTGTTTGAAAGCGTCATTTTCTGCGAAACACACAGGTCACTTTATTTGGTACGCAAAGAAAGACGACAATAATGTATGCCACTGGGCATTTTGAGGAATACTTGAGTCTTAAAAAAGAAGAAATTTATAATAAAATCTTGCTAAGGTATTTGTATATTTGGCGGATCTTGTAGATATTTTTTTATTATATGAGTTGTATTACTATTATTATTATTAAATATTGTCATTGTCATTTAATATTTTTTAAATGGGGAAATTGTCAATACTAGGAAAAATAATATTAATAATGACATTATTTACAGTATGACATTATTTATTATAATTGAAGTTTATAGAAAATTATTTTTAATTAAAAATGTTTTAAAAATTGCTAAGGTTTATATTTTTATCCTTACTATACAGTATATACGTAGTTATTTTAGTTGTGTTATTAGTATTTGTTACAGTTTACACAAGTAACTAAAGCTGGATGGTGTAAAATTATGATACGTTTTATTTTATGAAAAAAACATACAAATTGAGAATATGTCTTAACAAAAATAGATTAAACATTAGTAAACTATAATTAAGAAATGTTAATGATATTATGTTTTTGATCATTTTCAGACTTTTTCTTAGTGCCGGAATAATATTTTACATTTTAAAACTGCAATAATTATATACAGATTATAAATAATACATATATTATATAATATAAATAATATTACTAATACAATATTTGGTTTTATTTTATGATACCTTTGTATTTGTTTTCATTAAAAGTATCTTCGTCCACAGGGATGGTTGTAAAGCAAGTGTCGCTGTTAAGAAGCGTGGCAAATATAAAATGGACATTGAGAGACAAACGTCTCATGTAAGCACTTCTGAGTGAAAAGTGTCGACACAGCATGCTGGGCGAGTTCCCATTTTGCATGCTTTTTAAAGCACGACTGTAACACAGCCGCCCCCTGGATGAATAATTGAGTGATTGTTGCATAATTCAATGCTGCATTGTTCACATTCAAGGCCTGCACAGTATTTGGAGCGTCTCCTGTAAAAAAAAAGAAAAATAAGGTTTAAGTTTCAATCAACCTTGAAAGAGCAATATGACACACAACGGCCACTCAGTCATGAACGACTTCCCCAAACTGGCCCCCGAGAGAAAGAAATCACCCATTTAATGACTTGCTGATTCCCATGCTTTCTTGCACTCGCTTCCTGTGTGCAGCTATGATATTATATTTATTTGTGTGTCTGGCCCCGCAGCTACATGTTTCATATCGCTGCACATTTTGTCACAAAGTGCGTACACATTTCACCACGAGGCACAAAACACTTTAAATACCTAATGTGCATTATTGTCTTGCTTTTTTCATTACATATTCTAAGCATTCGCTGACTTCTTTACTTTTTTTTTTTTTTTACTTGTTGTAGACCAGAGTCAATGTGATTACATTACAAGAACAGAGCAGCCAACCAAGACTGTGGACTACGGCATGGCTACTATGAATGATAATACAGTAATATAGAATTGGCGTGTGCCAGGCATTATTTGAAGCACACATTAAGTCCTGTAGGTACACCTTGTCAGATCAGCACCCTTAATCAGGGGCCTTCTGTGGAACATGGCTCATTGCAAAAACCCAGCAAAGGTGGAAATATATACATATATACTGTATATTGGACACTTTGAGACATGTTCTTAGGGGCAGTGCTCCTTCACGGTCCATGCTAAAGCTGCTAATGATAATGTCAATGCTGTGGCACCTCTTGCACTTTGAAGCACATTTACACCAAGCTAATGGACACAAGAGTCAGTTAAAGAGGAAGCAACTACTTTACTTCTACTTACTGCATGCATACCTGCATATGCGTGTGCGTGTGTGCAGGAGATGCACAAATGTGAGGAGACATATGCAATTACATAAATATTTTATTTTATTTTACTGTTTGTATATAGGTTTTTCATCAACTTTAATGTACAAAATATATCTTTTACTGTAGCATGTTATGTAAAAATATAGGAAATATTCTCTTCAAACTTCTTGTATGGAGGTTTTATGGAAAAAAGTCAAGTCTTAAACCAAAAAAATGTCACCTGCCCCTTGCCCATCCTTGCCCCAAATGAAGGGAGTTATTGATGCGGTTATGGTAATCCAATAACCATCAGACGGCATCTGCAAGAGAATGTCTCCTTTACTGCCACAACATTGCACATTTAGAATTTGCATGAGATCACCAAACATGGGACATTGAAAGGTGGAATAAAGTCACCAGCATGGTATGGGGTGCTTTTTCCTTCAAAGGAACAATGGAGCTTGAGGTTGTGCAGGGGCGTCAAACGGCAGAGGACTATGTGGCGATGTTGCATGGGGGAATCCCTAATGACTGAAGGCCCTTGTCTGTGTGGTAATGACTGGGTTTTTCTGCTGTTCACAATGCTCGCATGACAAAGGACTTCTTCCAGAGGAATAACCCCACTCTTATGGACCATACTGTGTGTTGCATTTTAGAACATTTGGGGATGGATGGCAAGGGAAGTTTACGACATCAGTTTCAGACAGTGGATGTCCTCCGTGAAGCCATCTTCACCACCTGGAGCAATATTCCTACCAAACGCAGTTATCAGAATGTTTTCAGGTCAAATGGAGACAAGCCTTAATGTTCTTTATGTTCAGCAGGGGTTTTCATCTTGGAACTCGACCATGCAGGCCATCGTATGGTGGAATCATCAGCACTGACCTTAACTGTGCCAAGTGAGGTTTGCAGTTCTTTGGAAGTTGTTGTGGGGTCTTTTGTGACCTCTTAGATGAGTCGTCCCTGCGCTCTTGGGGTCATTTTGGTTGACCGACCACTCCTGAGAAGGTGCACCACTGTTTCATGTTTTTGTCATTTGTGGATAATGGCTCTCACACGATTCGGTGGAGTCCCAAAGCTTTAGGAATGGCTTTCTAACCTTTCCGGACTGATATAGATCTAAATTAATGGAGGCAATCACTATTTTACACAGAGCCATGTAGGTTTGTATTTTTTTTCTTCCTAATTATAAAAAGTTTCATTTAAAAAATGCATTTTGTGTTCAGTTATGTTATCATTAACTAGTATTTAAAATAGTTTGATGATCTAAAACATTTAAGCAACAAACTTGATATCAGGAAAGCATCAAGATATTACGAAAGTAAACGCATTTTCAAACAGCTGTCTACTGCATAATCCATCTTTCCATTTTCCCTTCTCTAGGGCCCTTGGGGTATGCTGGAGCCTATCCCAGCTGACTTTGGACTTTGGTGAGGTATATATATATATAGACAAACAATTACCAATTAAATTACCATGCATGTTTTTGGAATGTGGGGGGAAACTGGAGAACACACAAACTCCATGAGAAAAAGCCCAAACTGAGATTCGAACCTAGATCTTCCAGATCTGCTGCCTGTGTTGCTAACATACTAACCACAAGCTATATTATGTAATATTTCAAATATATTCATTCATTCTTTTTCTATTGCTTATATGAGGATTGCAGGGTGCTGGAGCCTATCCCAGCTGTCTTCAGACGAGAGGCGGGGTACACCCTGGACTGGTCGCCAGCCAATCACAGGGCACATATAGACAAACAACCATTCACACTCACATTCATACCTATGGACAATTTGGAGTCGCCAATTAACCTAGCATGTTTTTGGAATGTAATGGTAATGGTAATGGTTTTATTTCATTTGAACATGCATCAGATTACAATTGAATGCATCACATAATCAGTTCCCAGTTCCACATGTCCAAAAGGAGTAGGAAGAAGCAAAGCTTATTAAATCCTACCCCTCCATCTGGTACTTTTACAATCAATAACTGTTACATTTGTTCACTTCCTGCTTTCCTAATATTGTTTTCTTTTTTTTTTGTGTTTTGTTTATTTTAGTCACGTACCAAAGTACGAGGTGATATGACCATCCAATGACATAATGGGTACCATAGTAAGTGTCAATATAGTGACATGTATAGCACATCATGACTGGTTCAAGACTCTTCATCCTTGTATTTAGCAAACATCAACTGCTTGTATTGTTTCTTGAATTGGCTCATCGTTGTGCATTGTTTGAGGGTCTTACTCAATCCATTCCATAGTTTGATTCCACATACTGAAATGCTATGGCTTTTTAACTGAATGTGGGAGGAAACCGGAGTCCCTGGAGAAAACCCACGCATGCACGGGGAGAACATGCAAATTCCACACAGAGATGTATTTCAAATATATTTTCCATTAATTTGCCTAAATAGCAAACTAAGTACTGTAAATATTTGACTGCACACCAAAGAAAGAAGCATAAATCTAAATGAGATCATATTTTAATCCTACCAATAATATTATTTCCCATTTTCATATTACAGGTGTATTAATTTTGACACACGTAGCTTACCAAAATATTAAAAACACCTTTTCCAATAATAAAAGAGAGCAATAATATGAGTATATTTAATACAGTTGTTTTATTGGATGTAATTATATTGTGCAAGTGTCATCATTTAAAGTGTAAACTCACTAATGAGTTGATTATATTGAGTGAAATGCTTAAAAAGAACTATCCCTGAGCCATTTAGCTCCATCATAGTAAACATTTGCAACAAGGCAGACAGCTCTATAAAGTGCTGTGGGCATCATCGGGCACAGCCGTCATTAGCGTGTATAAGTCCCCAATAAGACCACTGTTGCTGGTGACACACACATCTTGTATGCACTTTTACACGCTTTCATTCACCACAAAGCAGAGAACACACTCCACAACAATGGCGGGGCTTTGCTTTAATATGATTACGCTTTTTTTTGTCTCAGTCGACGCCAAGTCCTGTTTCGCCTGGAGAACATATCTCTTAATCACGTTCCATCCAGGCTGCCTCTTTCATCTAAATCTCACAGACGTGGCTCACACCCAACTTTATGTGGCTGAAAGGTAAGCACACACACACATAAACACACACACACACGTGAGCATGCACACAGTAGCAGCAGCAGGCGTGTACATGCACTTCCAACAAGAGGGAATAAGACGACAAAAGCGCAACTCTCATCCTTGTCATATAAAGTGATGTTTTGTGTTTAGCTGTGTGTGTGTGTGTGTGTGTGTGTCTGCAGGGCTTAGATCCACGTTGTTTGCTTTTTGCTTCTCCATTAAGAGAGCTGTAAAGGAGAGGGAACAGATGGCTGCTGGCCCGCTACGTCCTGCATCGTCTCTCTTTCTCTCGCCGCCGCCACCGCCACACTTCCCGCGCGTCCATTAATCTTCCTCTTCGCCGCACAACTTTATTAAAACAACTCAGGAGAGGGCGAACAACAAGCCGGCGCAGCTGTCAGGAGCGCCGCGCTAAACCATTCGTCCGCCGCGTGGAAGACAGGCCCTCTGCTAGAAGAGCTGTTTGGAGGAGACACGGTAGATGCCTAATGGAGGCAAATATAGAATTTAGACAGCAATGGGGGTCAATTTAGTCCTGTGTTGTTCTGTGTGGGTAATGCTAGATGCTAAATTAACTGCTAAATGGGGCCAAAATTTGCCAAGAGGCGCTCGCATGACACAGTTCTCAGTAGACAACGCTGCAGTTTACTGTCAAAAATACCCAAGTCCTTTTCTTCATTTATTTTTAACGTTTGGGAGTTTTCATTTTGAAAATAGATTTTTTAAAAATCTCTAAATTTAAGCTTTAAAAAGATTATACAGGGCGGCACGGTGGACAAGTGGTTAGCGCGCAGACCTCACAGCTAGGAGACCAGGGTTCAATTTCACCCTCGGCCAAGGGATTAAAAGACGATACAAATTATGAATGTAGCATTCTACATTGGTCAATAGGAGTCAGTAATTGCTTGGTGAGATGAGCACCAGACTTGATTGCCGGAACAACAGCCTTTTATAGCATTGACTCGGGTTCGATTCCCCGCTCGGGCATCTCTGTGTGTAGTTTGCATGTTCTCCCCGTGCATGCGTGGGTTTTCCGGTTTCCTCCCACATTCCAAAAACATGCTAGGTTAATTGGCCACTCCAAATTGTCCATAGGTATGAATGTGAGTGTGAATGGTTGTTTGTCTATATGTGCCCTGTGATTGGCTGGCGACCAGTCCAGGGTGTACCCCGCCTCTCGCCCGAAGACAACTGGGATAGGCTTCAGCATATCCTCACCCTTGTGAGGATAAGCGATATAGATAATGAATGAATGCAGCAAGTTTGGTTGAAAGATCATATTAACAGGTACCAGTCACTGTCCAGTTTTAAGCCCATTTTCAAAACTATAGGCACTTTTGTTTGTGATGAACATCACAGTACGGTCCAGTGGCATCAACACTAGCGGCATCTATTTTTTTCTAGATAAAACCCTCCTAATTCTGCATTAAATCATCTGGAATCCTGCATGGACGGGCCTACTGTTTTAAATGAGGGCCTTAACTTGTTGACGCACTTCTCAGCAGCCTGCTGAGAGCAATGGAGATGTCAAAGATCACAAAAGGAGGGCCATGAAGTCAAAAAAAAAATAGAAAAAGATTCTCCAGAGAGAGAGAGAGAGAGAGGGTAGACAAAGAGGCGGTCTCCATTTCTGTGGAGTTAAAAGGTGGCCCCTGTACAAATGAAACTCAATTTCACGCCACATTATCCCTCCCTGTTCTCTTCCCTGGCTTTCATTTTCATTAAGACCAGAGACAATCATAAATTAATAATTACTGCCGAATGTCTAAGCGCAGGCCGCAGTCCTGTAACCATCATCCAGCAAAC
Source organism: Doryrhamphus excisus (assembly GCF_037039965.1). Lineage (NCBI taxonomy): Eukaryota > Metazoa > Chordata > Actinopteri > Syngnathiformes > Syngnathidae > Doryrhamphus > Doryrhamphus excisus. The sequence goes on along the minus strand of NC_136368.1, from coordinate 14,889,528 downwards.
CCCCCACTCCTCTCGACTCTTCTTCTCTGTGGGCTTCCATGTCCATGCTAAAATGTTAATTTAGGTAATGTGTCAGATGAACGTCTTTTGTACGTTCCCTAATACATAATGGTCCATCTGATTAGACGACATGAAGCCTATCACAACCGTCTTCCTAATGTGAGCAGCGCCGCTCTCAAATGTGTCAAAGTGGCTGGACAAAGAATTAGCTCTGACATCTGATACTTCCTCCGAAGGTGAAAAATTGCCGGGTTGACGATTCAAACTGGCAAAAAGTCACTTGTTCTCCTATCTTTCCTCTATACAGTCGTTATATGACTCCGTCCATACATCCATTTTGTGTACTACTATCCTCACAGGTCGCAGGCATGCTGGAGCCTATCCCAGCTGTCTCCGGGCGAGAGGCGGGGTACACCCTGGACTGGTCGCCAGCCAATCACAGGGCACATATAGACAAACAACCATTCACACTCACATTCATACCTATGGACAATTTAGAGTCACTAATTAACCTAGCATGTTTTTGGAATGTGGGAGGAAACCCGGAGGAGTACCCGGAGAAAACCCACGCATGCACGGGGAGAACATGCACAGAGATGTCCAAGCGTGGAATCGAACCCGGGTCTCCTAGCTGTGTGGCCTCCTAACCACTCGTCCACCGTGCTTCCGGTTAGATGACTCATTCACACAATATAAGCTAATAGCAACATTATAGAAAATTTGGCATTCATTCCCTTTGTACCTTTCATACAGAACCCAGCAAAACGCAATATTACTGTATGATTATGATAATACGATATTACAGCAAAGCTTCTGGAACCTCTGCAAAAATTGCAATCCACCGCATTCTGTGTTGGTGCCTTTAATGAAGAACAGCAAAAAAGGGAAAAAGAGAGTGAAATTGCCGGCTTTTAAAGGCATTCATTCAAGTGTGAAAGGGGCTACAAAGTATAATCCGTTGTAACTTTTCCATGTCAATACAGCCACACCTGGAAGCAGATTCCTTCCAGGATAGATTGCTTAATGCCTCTGATAAAGTTCAGAAATTACCTTCAATGGTAGAAAATTTCCAGTTTGTTGTCCCTCAGTTGACACAGAAAAAAAAGCCAGGTTTTTACAAACAGTGTGAAAGGAGAAGGAGTTGTAGCGTGCAACCTCAAAGTTCAACAACATTTTTTTCCCAGACATTTGTGAACCTGTGATTTGTTTGACATTTGTTGGACGGTGGAAAATTGCCTGACCGGCCTTTACACTGTGTGAACAGGGCTAATCTCAACATTCAGTCACAGTCTTTAATGCTTATACAGTAAAACATCTTAGTTTAAAACACAGAGTTCACTGTTTATTATGACTGAAATTTTTTTCAAGTAAAATAATTAAAAATGTGGTTACTGATGACAAGTGGGCATAAAGGGACAGTGCATGTCCCGCCATTGGGCCCTTCCATTTGTAAGACAGTGGCCTTCTTGGTTGAGTAGCTCTGCTCTTTACAGAGTTTAAATAAATCTTCCACTAATCTATGGAGAAGAGTGACGAGTGGAGGCCAAGGTTCCTTTACAGGCACTTAGCTGAGTGGGAAAAAACAGAAGAAGAGAGTATCCTTACATTATTTATATGTGCTAATGGCGGCGTATGTGAATGAGCTGGCGTACAATCAGATAAAATAGACACACAGCGGTAATCAAGGACGTTTGCTCTCCTCGCGCGGGTCAATTGGAGTCACTTTAGTAGCGTTTGAAACTCCGCCGCTACATTATGCCCTTTTAATGGAGACAACGGGAGGAGGAGAAAGTAAAAAATTGCCACAGCTGAGCGGCCCTGACACTTCCTGCTGCGCCCCGACATATTATTGTTTATCTAGCGCACGTGACCGCGCTAGCTCTTGTGCTTAATGTCATTTTGCCCACAAAAGGAATCCATTAGTCTCATTTAAGTTTAGCTGTGGTGGCTTCTGGGGGTTTGATGCATGCACATGTGCCTCTCATTTCCGATGCCGGGGTCCACAAACATCCTTCAACATCTCATTGTAAAGTTTACCAGTTCATTAAAATGCAGTTTGTACAGTAGACCAGCAAAGCTCCAGACCCAAAAGTCCCAGAACCAGACCCAGTACAATATAACAACAACAGAGCAACATTATGGCCTCTCTTTCATCATGTGCTCGTTAATGGGAACAACATGGCCGCTAATAGTGGAGGAACTTTCAGCAAAAAAACATTTAGGTGGTGAGGCCACATGGTGCGTTAAAAAAAATGTTGTAAATGTGCGTAGCCTAATTAAGACAACTTATTGATCTTTTTGTGGTGACTTCTGCTGGGAGGAACTACAAGATGCAAAACCGCCAAAACACGTCAGATGAAGTTGATCAAAGACTGACATACTTAAAGCGTATACATAAAGCATAACGCAAAGTTTTCATGGAATAGACTGCATAGAGAGCACTTTTTTTCCCCAACACTCTGTATTGAGTTGTGGTCTCCTATAGAGCAGCTACACACAATAACCCACACAGAAAACCTTCTAGTTCTTCCAGAATCTGCACCTATTCCAGATAATTTCCTTTAATTTCTGCTTCCTGCCAAAACAGTCTGTTTTAATTCATTCCACCCACGGTTTGCCTCCAGGCACGCCCACTCCTTTGTGTGTTTCCTAACTATGAACCATAAAGGAAGTCCACCCCTCTGTGACATCACAAAGGGGAAGTTTTACCACACCTTTTGAAACCCAGCGTCTTTAGCCATCCCAAACTTTTTTAAGAGCTGACTTCCAAATGTGCAAACCTCATTACCTAAAACTTTGGCATTGTTTAACACAAGAATACAACATTATAACTACATTTATAGGTCAGAAAAGTGGAAAAAGCATCATAGGTCCCCTTTAAGGCAAGGGTTGGCAACCCATGGTTTATTGCAGCTCCTATGCCGAGCTCTGTGATCTTTTTTAACACCAAAGGGGAGGGAATATTTTAAATATCTGACTCATCACAAATCTGTGAATGCATCTAAACTGTAGATTCTGACTGGATTGCTCATCCACTGATTGGATGAGCAATAGAAGGAAGAGTGGGGGTCAGTGTGTGCAGTAAGAAACGAAAAAGAGGTCTTGTTGAGTATGCTACCCCCTGTGGTAAGATATCTAACTAACTATGAGTACGTCCCGAAAAAAAAAAAAAATCTCAAAAGAAAATAGAGCAATGGTTTTCTAATGTTATGACTTGTGTTTTGATATTACTATTTCAAAAGGTTGTAGCTATTTTTTTGTTATCCTTGTAATGAACGACCTGTATTACAACATATAAAATATAATAATATAATATAATAATAATAATTTATATGAAATTTGAAATTTTTATTTGAAAATTCATATGATGAATTTGTTAAACTATTCTGTAGCTTAACAAGCACAAGTAATATAAACAATAAAAATACAAATTTGTTTTTCTTAATTATAAACTGATGTCAGTACCTAAAGTATATGAAATATAATGAGAAATAGCAATAAAGATTAAGAAATATATAAATATGGATGGAAGGATGGATGGACAATTTTTGGTACTATATTGCAAATAATAATTAAAATATAAATAATAGTACAACAAATAATGTTACTTTATTTTTTAAGTACAATTTAAGTAAAAATATAGACTTATAAATTACTTGTAAAAAATTGATAGGCCTGAAGGGTGACAGATGTAAAATAGTCTTTTGGCTAATTCTTGCAGCAATGCTAATTAATGTACACTGTCCCTGTCAAATAAACCAATATAAACCTTTATAGAAAGTGAATGCCCATAAAACACTTCCCTGTGGAACTCCACGTCAATTGAATTCATTGTCCTTTTTAATTGTGATTCTTCTTCTACAAATATTCAGAAAAGAGTCATTTTTAATGGTAATACACTTTGGCAAAAAACAGCATTTGGCAATCAAAATGCTCCCTCTGTGATCAACACAGCAAAACTCTATTAAGCCGTCTTCAAATATGCACACACAGAGAGGAAAAAAAAGAGAAACGATATGATTTGACAATGATTACAAATCCACTTCCCCAGCTGGCTGCCTGGAGCGTCTCCATTTGTCATCGCCGATTGTCTCCAATTATATGATTAGCTTTGAACACTCCGCCACTTCGAGAGCTCTCGTGCGCTGATTCGCAAACAAAGTCATTACGACGTGTATTCACACATATCAAATAACAAAAACAGATGGCCAAGCGCACTCGCTGGCTGATTTTGTTTTTCTTTTCTTTTTTTTTTTTTACACAAGTGGAAGCAAAGAAGAAGAAGTAGAAGGAAAAAAATTCTGTCTGTCTTAATGCTGACTGTTTTTTTTTTTTATTCTTTGAGGAAGAGCAGCTGGCTGTCGTGTTGTTAGATCATAAAAGACAATCTTGTTTCCATTAATTTCTCGACAACAAAGGGACTTGTTGTGGGAGATTTAGAATTACAGCGAGTAAGGCTTCCGGATAATTCATCACAGGGACTTGACAGGAGACTTAATTGTTTTAAAAGGCCAGTCGCTGCCTGCTGCATGGTGTTGTTTTCGCTTTCATGTCAAACAGGTGGACAAAAAGATGACCCTCGAAAGTCTCATATGACCTCTGAACTTTTGCTAAATTTTTACGGAGTGTCCTCATTTTTTCACATTGTGACACCCCTACAAGTTGGAATCACATCATGCTGAAAAAAGGAGTTTAATGATGTGGACAGTACAGAGGTAATATGAGACAGATCCAAATTGTATCCGAATGCCATTCTTATGATACAGCATTGAGGTGTGTGAGAAATTTCAAGTCTCATCTGGCTCCCTCTGGTTGACCGAGGCAGAAGTGCAGCCATACTATTCATTTTCTATGCCGCTTGTCCTCCAATGAAACACAGTTTAGGGAAACTCGTGTTGGTACATGTTTGTGGATTTATTAGATACACCTTTTGAGTGTTAAGTTACTGTGTGATGAGTTTATTGTTCTTTGGAAGATGACACTGTGAGTCAGACTGTTACTTTAAGTACTGACCTCCAGTAATTTCCAATGGGTTGACAAGCTTATTGTGAGTTTTTTTTCATAGCTCCTTGGTCCTCACAGACTCATGCACGCCACAATCTGCTATTTTATGAAGTGGACATGTGAACTTATAGTCCGGTGCAGCTTGAATATGTACAAGTCTGTTTTTCCAATTACTTAAAAATCTAATAAATATTCTTGGAGATGTTATTTAATTTAAGTAAAGACATTTGGCGTCATGTAGTGGGTGTGCAGACATAAAACATCACAAAAGCTTTCTGAAAAATAAAAGAAATGCCTTCTCCTCTGCTCTTTCCTGTACCTCTGCTTCATTCGTGCTTCCTTCATAAGTACAAATTGTATTGTGTTGTTGGACATATACTGTATGTAAAAAACTTTATCATCAGATTAGGTTTTCAAGTGACAGCATTGCCTACAGGTGGCCAAAGTAACAGGCAGATTACATACCATGTTGCAGGGTCATGTGACACAGAACCAGGATTTCTAGGCACCAAGCAATTATCACATAGGGCCCTGTGGGCAGCTGTGGTCACTACGTATTGAGGACTAAACTTACCCCTGCTTATTTTTACAATAAAATAACAGACTAAGAAAGTTTTTTTGACAAGTCCTGACATTGAAGACATGCCCTTTCCCTGATCAGGCAGCCGTGTATAGCATTACACAACACTGGTTTTGTGACAGAATTGCTCAAATATTTCATTATCACTGGACTGCGCTCTAAAGGAGGATCAAACCATTTCATGCACATATAGGGAGGAGACAACTGCAACACAAAGCACTGCAAAATGGGAAACTACAAAATATACTCTTTAACTTACTCACCTGTGTCACCGCTAGCTAAATTAAGAAAGGAAGCATGTAACATGCCATAAATTGTACAACTGTTGCTCTGCATATAATAGTATTACCTTTGCCTCAAACTTCTCTCTGAGATTAATCAATATTTATATAGATTAGCTAAAAAAATCCATACAGTGTAAAAGTATGAACGTGAACCACCAGCCACCGTATCTTTCAAAATAAATGGCTTCATGACAAAAAAAAGTCAGGTTGAGAACACAGGCCAATAGTACCATTATTTGTCTCATGTAGTCTCATCATTTCAATTGGACTGCAAAAAGGAGTTGGCCATGTTCCCTGTGTTGTGTGATGCCTTCACTGTCTGTTTCTTTAAAGCATTAGCTTTAAATTTAGCGTACAGCCTCCCTGACCTCTCTTGCTGATGTTACTGTAAATGCACTCCGAGTGTCTGAATCATTTAACATCAGCCCAATCAATAGGATTCAAACTGCAGCATGGTTGTTCTTAATGGCTGCAGCAGTTAACGCTATAGAAAGAGAAGAAGAAGAAGAAGAAGAAAAAGAAACAGGAAATGAGGCTGGACTATTTGTTGTACTTTTAAAAGCACACACAAAACTTCGACTTTCTGCTTGGCAATGTGGAAAGTTTTTCTTTGTTTCAATTATGACAGACAGCGTGGTGGGTACCTGCTGTGCCATGCTGCCATCACCTGGTCATTATGGTTACTGCATGAATATTGACTGTTAATGGCTGTGAATATAAGTTTCCATTTTTGAAAAAATCTTATTTCTTTTTTAGCATACACAAAGAGTGATTCGCTCCCAAAGCAAAGTAAATATCAAGATTGCAAACAGTTTATGGTGATAATGTTTCATTTCAGCCTTCCAAGAAGCATGCTGTATACTAATCAAATGTTCACGCAGTTGTGTGTGTGTGTGTATATATATATATATAAATATATATACATATTTTTTTGATGAAGGATTAAGTTTTAACATTTCGATACATTTTAAACTGTTAACAGTTCGTATAACTCACTGTTCATATACGAGCTGGTACCCTCTGGTCATTAGTGAGCTGGCATGATTGACACATCGTTTGACGAATCAGAGGCCATAGTCTTCATTTGGTTCAGCAGGGTAAACGCTTCCGTCAGGTAAGGAGATTTCCGGCTGTGGAGTTGGTAGCAGTGGTTATGACAAGATAGTATTTCAGTTAGGTTTACTGGTAAAGTCTAACTTCACGTTAAAGGAAAAATTACATAGTTTATGCACCAGGAAACACGCTTTTGCTTCGAAAAACAGGTAAGACGTGGGTGTCAATGATTAACTTTTTGGGGCTGCTATTTTAAAAAGACTCTTGATGGGAAAACTCATATTATTTAGTAAAATTAGTATAAAGTGTTATTGTTGAAAGGCTAGGGAGGATAAGTGGCATAGAAAATGAATGGATGGATGTTATTGTTGGAATTGGTAGCATTTTAGCTGTCAATGAAGTACCCCATAAGCATGTGGCAGAACTTTCTACACTAGTTGGAAACAATGGCACTCACATTTCAGCTGCTGTGATTTCTGAAGTATAACACCTCATTGTGCTCCAAACACATTTTGCTGCATGTAAAACTAAAACATGTACTTTGACTAAACTCCCACATACATGTACTCGTCGCCTGTGTAACCAGCATAGTTCACACACAACATAACTAAAATGTAATTGAGGAAGACTATATGCAAAGGAGCTGACCTCACAAAATGAACTTCAGAGTATTTGTGTGGTTTTTGTCAGGTTATTTGGTCAAAATTCTCACAATAATGAAAGGGACACTGATTTAAACTCATAAAACCAATATAGTGTAGTGTCCATGATCCCAGCTGTCCTTAGGCGAGAGGCGGGGTACACCCTGAACTAGTCGGCAGCCAATCATAGGCCACATACAGACAAACAACCATTCACACTCACATTCATACCTATGGACAATTTGGAGTCGCCAATTAGCTTAACCGGCATGTTTTTGGAAAGTGGGAGAAAAGCAGAGTACCCGGAGAAAGGCCACTCATGCTTCTGTGGAAGATGTCAAAAGTGTGCAATGCTTCTGTTCCATAGGATAAATAAAAAAGTGGCTCTAGATAGACAATTTTTGGGACTCAAAATCAGCACTTCATTCCCAATACGCACGTATGCAGCTGTATCAGGACAGTAATTAAGCCAAGCTCAGTAAATGTTTAATAGAGGCTGTAGCTATTAAAGAATCCTGTATATTTTACACCTCTGTCGTTGGTTTTACATGTTTATATGTGATAACAAAGAAAGACAGGACTGTAGGCTATGTTTTAATGATTGTGAGCCTGATTTTCACCTGCATGCTAACTAACACCTTGTGTTGTTTTTGTGTTTTTGTGCAGAGGCGCTCTGAAGTCTCCCGGGTGGGTCCATCAGTTCGACACACAGATGTTTTCCCCCTGACAGCAGCACTCCCAGACTGTGAGTGTAAATTACATCCAGGTAAATGAAATGACTATTGTACATTTTTACCCCAGTGGGTAAGTTTCAAATCATGGCGCTGGTCACGTTGCTCATGGATCGCAGGCTGCTCGTGTGCCTGCTCTTCCTCCTGACGCTTCGCAGGTAGTTTCTGTACAGCATCACACTGATCACCCTGTCCTGGAACTGCTTGGAGACGATATAGTACAGAATGACGTCCAGAACCGTGCTCAAGTTCATGAGGAACGTGGAGAACACGACCCATGTCCAGAAGGCCTCGTTTTTGTCCAGGCCTACTAAATGCAGCACCAAGCACACGTGGAATGGCACAAAACACACCAAAACCTGCACGATGAGCGTGATGATGATCCTGATGGACTTCCTCCTCACCTTGGGATTGAGCTTGGAGGTGCGCCCGTTGATCAGGTTGTCCACAACCACCACGTAGCAGCCAATCATAACGCAGATGGGGAGCAGGAAGAAAAATGCCACGCGGGCGAAGTTGACGGAGTCTTCGCGCCGCAGGCAGATGACATCCTGCACTTTGAAGCAAGTAGTGAAGTTGCTGTTCTGGTAGCCCCCGCCCGGGAAAAGCAAGGGAATTGTGCTTCCCAGGGTCATAAGCCATGCACCCACGCACGCTGCCACCGTCTTTGGGACGTTCCTCAGCTCCTTGCTGTGCTTAGGCTGGACGACGGCCATGTATCGGTCGGCGCTGATAAGAGTGAAAAGCCACAAAGCGATGCATGGGTAGAAAACAGTAAGGGCGGCACTGATGCGGCAAAAAATGTCACCAAAGGGCCAGAAGTCCCAGTGGAGATAGACCATCCGGAATGGGAGCAACAGGATGAAGATGAGGTCCACCAGTGCCACATTGGTCATGTACACAGTGATGGTGCTTTTCCTCTTGGTGCTCAGGGCGAACACCCATAAAGCGCTCAGGTTGACGATGACGCCGCTGATGAAGATGAAGCAATAGAAGACCAGGCCCGCTGTGCGGTACTCATCCGGAAGCCTAGATGGTAGCGTCATAATGAAGATGGCCCAAATTCTGCAGAAAAACAGCAAAAGTGTATGCATAGTTTTTCCCCACTGAAATATCATTGTAGTGGTTGAAATTCTTCACAATCAATTCACTTATTCCTGAAATTGTGGCCTCCTCTCTAATAGATGCCATACCCCAATTAGTACTTAGGAGCTTCTAATTAAGCAAATAAGTGCTGCACCTTGAATAAACGCAAGTTGTGAATTTTACTCCTCCGGTATAAACGCATCCTATGGCATTTTAATTATAAAAGTGGAAACAATATTGTGGATAGTGTGAAATTCACAACCATTCATAATACGCCACATGCCAGAGTAAAACCCAAAGTCCAAATAATTGAACCGTACATGACTTGCCGTGGCATTGAGAGATCAACAAGGACCATCAAAAATCACTTTATTAAAATGATCAACCAGACCAAATGTCCAGTTCGACCTACTATCGAAAGTAGGATTTTGAGTTTTGGCCCCCTTTTATAAAGGGTGTGGATTGATATTTAATGTATTGAGGTTTTTGCTGAAATGTAGTATAATCTTGCTCTCTTAAGATACTGCTACTTTGTATACAGATGCAGAACATATAAAAATGTGGGTGACATCACAAAGAATATAGAATCAATTCTCACTCATAGAAGAAATTCTACTCTGCGAATAAGGTGAGTGCTTCTACATACAAAACACCACAGGAGGACATATTTATTTAACTCCAAGTGAAAATGAAACAGTTATTTAAATAGGAAAACTGGAAATAGGAAAGTGTGCGACGACTGTAGTTTTGAGCACCACACAACAACAGGGGTTCATTAACACATAAAATGAAACATTTCACCACAGCAATGGAACCAACAGTGTGATTTCATTCTTCTATCTGTGCCACAAATACATATATTATTTTATATATAGACTATGGTAGTAAAAGTCAATAAACAATTGAATACAATAACAAATGATATTGTTATAATTAGGATAAATATAATTATAAAAATATGTTATAATTAGATAAATTGTCTGCGGTGGTGGTACAAAAAGTGGAAGTGATATTAGCATCACTGTACAGTCTGATGAGAATTGCTGAGAAATCATGTGACCAAATTATTTACTCTTAAAAATGCCTGCTTCCTGTACTAGCACACACTGTATCACCGTAAAGACGGTGATCAAATATGAGAAAACTTATTTCAAGAAGATAATTGAGGTCAAACATTAGTTATAAATGTGGTGACCTAAACATGATGACAAAGTGAGTAATTATTAAAAAAAAAAAAAGCACACTACACTCTACTTCATTCATAAAGGTTACAAATGGTCACAAAATGCTGCAACTTACCATACAAATCTCACAACTAACGCTCTGTGGTATCTGTGAACAGTGAAAATAAGGAAGTGCGAGGCCCTTTGATGTCACTTCCTGTGTGTGGACTTTCTCCACCTATGTGCGGGCCGGTGCCATCCGCAGTTACACCCCCCCTTAAAGAAAATGATGCACCATTAGAAGTGTGTGTGTGAGGGGTAGCGCCGTCTTTGGCAGGCAGAGCGATGGCAGATTTAGGGCGAGTTATTGATTGGAAAAGTGGGGTCTGTCACAGCACATTAGCTCTCGGGGGAGTCATCCACAGCAGGTTTGCTCACGAGAAGCATCTGCTGCGGGAGAGAAGTAATTAAAAACAGGATGTTGAGGCAGTTGCCGTATAAACAGGAAATAAGACGGCTGTAATAGACCCTTCATGGCGGTGCTGTGAAATGTTTTTTTTTTATTGCAGTGGCCACTTAATGGATGCAAAGCTTATACCTTTTTTGATGAAATGCTCAAGGTCGGACAAGGCCTGCATTGTATGTATGTATGTATGTATGTATGTAAGTGGCAAATATGCACTGGTTTTTGCAAGCAGGGCATTTGGCTCAAGGAATCTTCCACTGATGATATTTTCTATCCATCCATCCATGCTTATCCTCACTAGGGTTGCGAGTATGCTGGAGCCTATCCCAGCTGTCTTTGGGCGAGAGGCGGAGTACACCCTGGACTGGTCGCCAACCAATCACAGGGCACATATAGACAAACAACCATTCACACTCACATTTATACCTATGGACAATTTGGAGTCGCCAATTAACCTAGCATGTTTTTGGAACGTGGGAGGAAATCTGAGTACCCAGGGAGAACATGCAAACCCCACACAGAAATGGCTGATATTTTCCATGCCTGTTATAGAATGGCGTAGAATAACAACACACTTAAGCAACTTTTGACCTTAAAGTCGTTTTTACCTGTGGGAACTATCACAAATTCAGCTCATTTGTGGCCACTCCCTATCTGTTTTAATTTTAGAGGCAAAGTTTTCAGTCAAATAGTGACAGAATGTCTCTCTCATACAAGTGTAAACAGAAGTTAAACACCTTGTAAAAACAGTTAAAAAAAGATCTTCTGAGCCTAATGTTGGTTGCTTAAGTGAAGTCATTCTGTACGGTTATAAACGTGTAAAGAGAAGTTTACCCAAGTTCAAAACCCGAAATTTGGTAGATTTCTTTCTGTAAGGCATCTTGCTTGAAACAAGCATCTCACAAGCAAGCAACCCACTTTTTAACATTCTTATCAGGTACTTTATACAAATGTTAAAAGTATAAGCACAAAGATATTCATTCTTTAAAGATAGCACAGTATCTCTATTTCCTGCTGCGCAGATGTGTCACACACAACTTGTTTTGATACCACAGCTTCATTTACATGTTTAGCACTGTACTGGAAGCAGGTTCATTCGTATTTCTAATTATCTATCGGCTTGTCCCCTCAATGAGTCTTAAAAATCCGACGAGCAGATGGTACTTTGTGTTCACTGCAATATGTTGTTATGACAACAGCCTGTCTCCGGTGGTGTTTTTTTGTATCCCTTTGATAGTTGTCATGTGCTTGCATTAGTAAATCCTCTACTCCATAAATACTGGTAACTATTTATGGTTTCACTTATAAATTACACCTTATAAGCGTGTATATGTGTTTTACAGGTGTGTCAAGGTCTCACCTTGTCACTCTTCCACTCTTCCACATCTAATAAAGTACATGTTTATTTTGTCAATTGTCTCTCTTTAAACTTCCACCGTGAAAACGCCTCTTAATCCTGGTGTATACCGCCCTCTAGAGGATGAATGAAGTCACTGCAAAGCAAGCAACCTAAATTAATGTGAGGTATTTGGGGGGAATAACATAATAGCAAATGCACTATTCATTAAATGCATGGCTTTCACTACATTTATGTTGAGCAGTAATTAATAGAACAATTTCATCAAGCAAAAGTACTCTCCAAAAACTATAAGAAGTAATTCCTCATTCCTTTCTAATCCCTTTTATTACAAACATCCACACACAGTTCCATTGGAATACAACAGTTGCACAATTCAACATGTCTGACAAGAAGTAGGACGAAGCAGAACTTAATGATAATTAAATAAGAACAATAATACTAATAAATGATAATGTTTCCACTGTGGAAATTGTCATACAATCAATACATTTTAGGAGTTTATATAGGAGTTTGTGTTTCAGAATATTCATATTCAATAAATAATGTGAACCTTCTAAAAATCTATATTCTGAAATTCACAGTTAAAACAACTTTCTCTGAACACAAACAATAGTAATGGTCCATACCCGCATACCCGCCACCCTTGTGAGGATAATCGGCATAGAAAATGGATGGATGGTTAGATTATATATAAATATTTTCAAATATTCTGTGTTTTTTCGAAGGTAGGTCATTTTGAAAGTAGCTTACTGGCTGAAAATGGATACCCCTGAATTACATGGATGTCATATTTACTTAATATGCCATTTATTAGACTCTAGGAATGACAAATTTATACTTATAGACTTGAATGCCAACAGGAACGTAGTCTGGACCCTTATTAGCTCAACAAGTAAAAGTGAACTTTGTCAAATTGCATTGTATTGCACACGCTGTTTGTCTGCCAGTCGGTCAGAGGCAGACAGCCTTCGTCCCAAAGGAGGGCTCCTGGTGTTGAAAGAATAGATCCTGTAGACTGGCAGGAAAACACTAGGATATCCCTCAGCAGTCATCGTGGCTAATATGACCTTGGCCGATGCACACAGCTCCTAAAATCGTACCCGAGAGGGCCCAGCTGTGGCTTCCCACCATTTGTTTATTTCTTATGAATATTCCTTTCATGTTAACTTAAATATCCACAAACTGTAATCTGTTGTAGAGCTTATGCATGTGGATGTGATTTCATGTGACGGGGAAACCACATGCCACACCGGGATGATGAAACTAGTTGGTAGATACAACAGTTATGTCATGTGATTCACTTGCCTTTTCCCCGCTTTCATTCCACTTGCAGTAGCTAAAAAACAAACTGCATAAAAGTGGTTATAATGTGTAACTGGTTGAACACTACGAGAAAAAAAAATACTATAGCTTGGCTATTTTGGATCAAATACCACAGGAAATAATGTAGGGTTCTTGGTTTGACAATAGACATTAGTGTAACTGCTGTGAATGAAGCAGGCAAACAAAGATTCGATTAAAGAATTTAATTGAATGGTATATTATGAATGTTTTGGAAAAGCGGTAAGTGGACAAAATATAACAATTAAACAGTCAGTCAAAAATAACAGCCGAAATCAAGGTAACACAATGAAAACTTAAGTTAATGACACCGCTCGTCGTTTAGTCACGAAATAATAAATTAACAAACATGTAAATGGAAAAAAAAAGACATTTCCGCAATGGAGTTCATGGTGCGATCAGTGCAAACACACAAGTAACTTTTCCACCCAACCTACACTTAAAATACAATAGGTGGCAATTGTGAAAGGTGTATGCATGTTACCGTACAGTTTTCATCCTCAGCCGTCAACCACAGCCAGTGGTTGCTTTCACGCTGGGATTTTATTGTCGCTGCATAGCGGCAAAGGAGAATCAGGAAAAGACTGCTATTGTGGTACATACTAAGTGTCGCTGTCCAAAGGATACACGTCATTTTTGTCTGTTTTTTAGCTTTTTGTTTTTCCTTCGTCCTCTGTGTGGGTGACGTACACACGCTTTGGTTACGTAAGTCATTCCTCAAAGTAGACCAAAAAAAATATGTTTTTTGTAATTGAGGTACTGGAAATATTCGAATAATCATTGCAGCCCTACATCACAGTCATAGGAACAGAACTCAGACTGACGACCATCTGTTTTTATTTACGACCAATAATGTATCTATATAATTATATATAATTATATATATATATATATAATGTATGCAATCAACGTTTAGTGACAGGCTAAACAATTAAATGCTCTTCGACTATAGTTAACCTGTGTATCCAGCTGTTACCATTCGTATAAGATTTTCATTTGGTGGCAGCCTTGAGATTTTTTTTTATGCCTTGGCTCAATTAATGTTGCCAACAAGAGTGACATCCACTATGTCAGCAATTAAATCTGCTTTATATATGACCTTGGTATGGAAGCAGCAGTTCAGTATATCCATTTATAACATTCATTTATTGATTCACTTTTACATTCATATGCGATATTGAAATTGACCATTCACAATTGTTGTACATGGTGCCATTTTTACACATTCTTCTTAAAAAATTGCGGCCCTTTTTGTTGGGCATGTGCTTAGCAGCCTGTAAATGTCCTGTACATATGAACATAGATGTGTTACTAGCGACTTCTGGAAGTTGAAGAGAAACATTCAAAATATGAGGCAATTACAACAAGTGAGTTTCTATCCTGATGATGGACAAGTCTTCATCCAAACTCCATTGGTTGTTTCACAGGAAAGTTCAAAGGAAGTCCCAAGTCTTTGCAAACCTTCCGACACAACATTTAGACCCACTTGTTGTCCACCATGACGGCACATTAGGAAAGTCTTTGCTTGGACTTTCCAATCTTCATTCTTCTCATTTACACGTACTGCTGTGATCTTCTCTGCATCAACCTGTCACTGGCCGAGCCTGTAGCAGAACCACTGAGTTGGATCTTGTTGCCATCGATAATGTCCTTAGAGGAGCCTTCAGGTGACGTTCTGACGACGCTGGAGACTGACATGCTGACCTCCAGCTTGAGCAGCTTCAGGATCTTCCTCTTGTAGCCTTTGCATGCAAAGAAGTAGACAAACGGGTCCAGGCAGGCATTGAGGTTCATGAGAATCACCGTGACATGCAGTGACACCTGGAAAGCGGTGAGGTCGGCGCAGTCCGGGTTGGACACCATCTTACGGACCATGTACTGCAGAATATTGATGTGATAGGGACTGTAGCAGACCACAAAGACAAGGGACACACAGCAAATGACGCCAATGGCCTTGCGGCTACGACCTGACTTGTCTGTCAGGTGGTTGGTCTTAGCCGTGGAGTGGAGTTTGAAGCACAGAATGGAGTAGCACACCAGGATAGTGGTCACCGGGATGACGTAACCCAAGAAGACGGCACCAATGAGGATGGTGGCAATGTGGTCCACCTTTTCAAAATTGGGGTATTCCATGCATGTGATGTAGCCGTCTGGTTCATTGTTGGTCATGGGCATGCCAAGGAGAGGAAGGGTCTGTGCTAGCACCAGAAGCCACACACCGCCACAAATGTAGCGTACATTACTGACATTGCGCAGCCGGGCGAAGCGCAGTGGCAGGACAACAGCGATGAAGCGGTCGATGCTCAGGCAGGTCATGAAGTTGACACCAGCGTAGGTGTTGATATAAAAGATGAGGCCCGAAATCTTGCACACTACTTCGCCCAAAGGCCAGTGGAAACCCAGTGCGTAGTAGGTGATCCTCACAGGAAGTGACAGCGTGAAGAGGATGTCAGAAATCACCAGATTGAGCGAATACAAGGTGGTGGAGTTCATCTTCTTAAGGTTGGGACGAATGACGTGCAAAGCCAGAGCATTGCCCAGCAGGCCTATCAAGAAGACCACTCCATAGACGATGGGCATGAGAACTCGGGCATAGCTCCTATGTGCATACAGGGTGTCGCATGTGGAGACGTTGTCAATGGACAGAACTTCAGACATCATGGGTGAAGCTGTAGATCCCATCTGCGCGTTGTGATTCTTGAAACAGAATAAGATGGTTTCGGTTAAAAGGTCATGTCAAAACAAGTCAGATGTTTTGTACCCTTTGCCTTGTAAAACCACGAGAGGCAACACATGATTTCTATGACGCACCTTGCAAGGAGGAAGTTATTGGTCCTTGCAGCCCAACTTAACAGTTGCACTGTTTGTTTAAGTAATGTTGCAAAAAATACAGTTGTGGAAATGTCATTTTAACAATCTATATTGTAAATAGTAAAAAAAAGTTTGGGGGAAACGGGGGTCAGTTGACTAACATAGCTGTTGAGTCAGTCTCACCTAGTTTGTAGTCCCTTTTATGGTCAAAATAAGTGTCGCTAATTATCGTTATAATGATATATATGTGGACAAAGCAAGTTTTCCACATATTAGGCCAACAAAAATAATTAATGAATGAACTATACAGGTTTCTGATAACATAATGAAATCAAATTCTGGGAAAATTCTACACAATCAAAGCACGTCACATTCTTATATGCTTATGCTAGTTGATGTTTATGTCATTCCGAGTGTACTTTTTGTCATTTTCATTAATTTTTTTGGTCAAACACAGACAGAGGAAGCCACAATAACAGCCAGCCCTTAATGTGATGGTACCACCTGTTTGGCGCGCAAAAATGTTGTTGTGCAAAGGCGGCCTTGCACATGCGGAAGTGGCAACCCCCTCTGTGTTTTTTGTGCCTGGTTGGCAAGCATTGTTAACGTTACAATTTGCATATTAACTGTAATTGTGAGCCATCCCCTTGTAGTTTTCTAACAGAATGCGCATTCATGGTCACAGGCATTTCTATTTATCATAAATGGTAAAACTGGTATAAAACTGCCATAATGGTACATTTTAGGTCATAAACCGTAAAATGTAGTGCTTTGTCAGTCTAGTGAGTCATTGTGGTGCATGCGGCATACAGTATTAAGACACCCAATTATAGAATGCAACCATATATTGATATTGAAAGTTACCTCAAAGTTGTGTGGTCTCTTCTGTACGTCGGAGTCCACCACACATGGCACCGCACTTCAAACGTGACCAAGCGATTCCAATTTCATGCGTGCGAGCTGGAGGCCATTTGCACAAATCGGCATCTGCTGATTTGCTACCAGTGACCATGGTGACAAAATATCCTGTTGTAGCACAACCCACCTACACACCTCCCAGACACACAGAAACCCTCCCACCATCCACCCACTCCACTCCCACTCTCCATCATCACATGTGCTCAAACGTAAATGCCAATGCAGAGGGGGTATCAATGTTTAATCACAAACAAAATCATACCTATTTCCACTTCTGGAAGGAAGTGGTAGCAGCTGTGTCACAATTTATTACTCAAATTCTCCTTTGCTGACTTTCTGATCCCCTTTAAGTGTGTTTAAAATGGGAAGATGTTAATAATGTGATTAACCACAAATCTGATGCTTTTCATATTTTTAGCTCCTTTTGTTGTGTGTTGAATGTCATGATGTTATTAAGAATAACCTCCTGAAGTGCAATAGTCATATTATTGACCGGAATGAGAGGTGCAGATGATGATGCAAAAGCTAACAAACTGTAAAATACAGTAGTTAATCGGATTAACCCTTCTTTTTCACGACACAAATTTTAAAATGGGGAAGGATTCATATACATATTATTTCCAATAATATCAGTAATAGGTCAGTCTACTTAGTTTATTGTGTCAAAGCCTACTAAACTCTCTAAGGTTGAGTCAAACATGGATGTACTGTTAACTGTACTGTGTTAAATGTTGTGATTTTCACACCTGAGAATCACTTCCGTTCTTGGGCTAGTTTTAGTTGATTTCCATTTGTAAACACAGGAAGTTACATAATTGTACACACAATGATGGCAAAATATGCACACCTGCACACAGACACCCACTCAACAAAAACACTGGTGTAACTCTGAGAGTTGGCACAGAACAACACAGTAAACCAGTGATTTCATAGACAGGTGACGCCACTACTTGGACAGTATTGGTCTGTAAAGACCTTCTTGTTACCTGTCGGAAGTCTTGAAAGTGTTTAGTTTCACTCTGGAACAAATTATTTCCATTATTTTCTATTTAAAATATTACGATTATTCATGGTGTGAAGTTTAGATTGAGCTTTTGTAGGCGTATCTACTACTCTTAACTGGTTAGGGAGTGTTTGGGAGTTGTTCTTAATAACAGTCAAACAGAAATCAAGATAACGCGACATGGTAGCACTTGGGGAAATGGGCGAGATTGTTTTCCTAAAGCCAATGAATGCAGGCGTCATATTCTCTGTGCTAATGAACCACAACCGCCGTTTGTTCAAAACAAGTCCAGCAGTGAAGCAGAGGAAGCGTTCCGACTTCCTCATGGCCGTCGACCTGTGGTTGTGAGTCACAGGGGGCCTCCGACAGTCGTGCCTCTTGCTGACAGGCCCACACAAAGCCCGCTGTGCCTATTTGGCTGCTATTTTTACACAACAATGGTAGCTCAATGCCCGAGGAAAAAGTTGCCAACTATGTTCTCACACCACTCCTTTCTTTAAAATGTGCTTTGTATTTTTGGTATTCAACAAGTTATGGTGCGAGTGCTGATATCGTGATTAATGGCATTTGAATCTCATCAGTGATGGCGGATTTTTTGCAGGAGACATCCTCTGTTGAAATGTCCTTCTGTGGATTGTTGTACCTTTCAACCGATGCTCTATCAAGTAAATTAGCCCCGTCTCATTGGTTGTCTTGTGTCATGCCATCATTTGTCTTTTGTCGCAGTTATTACTATTAACAATGTATGACTCTGGTGTTCAAGATAGCTAGCGTGACACCAGGCTGCCTTGTTCAACCTGCGGTTGAGATAAGACTGCAATAGTTGCACAGGAAGCAGCTGCGGTTGGCTCCTTGTTTCTACACCAAAAATGCTTTTAGGAGGGGATCAAAACCATCAGTTGGATTTCATATTAAATTAACTAAAAGGAAAGAAACAATGATTCTCAGAATGTTTGGTAACTATCATAAGGATGAATAAATAAATGTTTACAAAACATTACCTTCATATCTAATAAATACAACAGCTAGGGTCGTAGGGGTATGCTGGAGCCTATCCCAGCTGATTTTGGGCGATAGGCGTGGTACACCCTGGACTGGTTTAAACTAGTGTTGATTTATTATTGGGGACGTAGTTGCTAAATAAGGTAACCACAATATTATTAGAAACCACATGAAAGTCAGTAGCACCATTACAACACCATTAACAACTGCCAGGTATACCCCCCCCCCCCAATTTATTATTAAGGCCATTATTCCATGTAGATTTGATTTGTTATTTTATAACACTGGATGACTGGATTGTCTACTTCCACTTTCCTCTCTGATAATTTGAGGCATTGTTGGAGGAACAGTGTCACCTTGTGGCTTGGTAGGGGTGTTGCAGCGTTGGTGATGTAACCGTTCACACACTGGTAGCAGAAAGCAGATTGCATTTACCACAAGGAGGCACAGGAGGGCAGCAAATACAAAAGTGCAGTCAGTGTAGTTTTTTTTTTGTCATTGCATTAAGATACACTTTGAGACACATCCTTAAGTTACTACGATACTACTTACTGCGTGTGTGCAGGAGATGCACACACAAATGCAAATATGAGGAGATATTTTCATATTTCTTTGATTTTCTGACATAACAAATTATATAAATATTTTAATTTATAGTTTATATTATGTTGTTCATCACCTTTAATGCACATACAATATATTTTACTGTAAATATAAAATCTATTATATCTATAGTATACATACTTGTCAACCCTCCCATTTTCCCCCAGGACATTAACCCCCATCTTCTTGAGTGGGGGACAAGCAGTGTATACATCTATGTATGCATATATACCCCTAATCAAAATTGCAAAAATTTACATTTTGCACTGTTGGATCTTCTAAGTTCTAAGGTTTTAAGTAGAGCCTTAAAATGCAAAAAGAAGAAATGAGAGTGATATTTGAGGAAGAAAAAAAATGACTTGCCTTTGCCATCAAGTGATCATGACAGTGTGACTAGCCTGATAGAAAATTACAAAGAATCCACATTTTTGGCAAGATTTGTTGTGGTATTTTTGATCAACTGATGAATACTTTGCTTGTTTGCAATAAATTGCCAGCTCAAAATATTTTTCGTCTCACTCTCATTTTTTCTCATTGCATTTTGAAGCTCTACTTAAAAACTTGGAAAAGATTCAACAGTGCAAAATGTAAAATTCTTGCAATTTTTCAAATTTTGATTAGGGGTGTTTATAAACAACATATAAACAAAACATATCTTTTGTGCTTTTCTATGTCAACACATCTGATCCAGTGTGGCACAGGTATGTGTCCACCTTAATAGGTACACCAATTGAGTCCAATTGAAATTTGAGGACATTCTACACTTGAACTCATATTTCAAACATGCAACACACACACACAATCAGCTAGGAGGTACAAAGCCAGTGCAAGGGGTGCAGGAACAGTGCATGAGGAAGTGGTGATGACATTCACCTCAAACCTCCCACGCAAGGCATCATAGTACATAGAATTGTTCCAAATATTACAGCTAAAACCCAAGCATAAAAACAAATCATTATGCATACACAAACACAAATCTACTTTAATGTGGAAGCAAGGCTCTAATCTTGAAGAAATGGGAAAAAAACAACAAAAAGTGAAATGAAATGCCCTAAGTTGTGTTGTCTTAGCTGTTGCTGCTGCTGTTCTCAATTGTCGTGGATGTGGCAGTCGTGGAAGTGCACAAGCGCTCCCTAAACAGACCCATCACTCGCTTCTTGTAGGTCTTAATGGCAAAGAAGTAGATGATTGGATCCAGGCAGCAGTTGAAATTCATTAGGGAGACCGTAATCTGCAATGGAAACATTGTATTATTATTATTGTCAGAGGTGATTTTGGCAAGCAGGGCAGTGGCCCTTCAAAATCATATGACTACAATTGATTGCAAATGTGACAAATACCAGCTCCACCTTGCATCACTGCTTAGTGTGGAAGCAATGGATCGCAAC
The DNA here is from genome assembly GCF_037039965.1 of Doryrhamphus excisus. Classification (NCBI taxonomy): domain Eukaryota; kingdom Metazoa; phylum Chordata; class Actinopteri; order Syngnathiformes; family Syngnathidae; genus Doryrhamphus; species Doryrhamphus excisus. The sequence goes on along the minus strand of NC_136368.1, from coordinate 14,868,094 downwards.
AAGTGCGACATGTACATGGAAAATAAAGTGATTGATTTACATAGCTGCACTTCTTAACTAGCTAAAACTCTATTTACATAATACAGTTACTACACATTATGAAGATACTGGAAGTGTTTTCCAACTGTACCTGTGAGGAGACCTTGAAGGCCCTCAGTTCCTCACAGGTCACCTCATGGTGTATCTTCCTGCACATGAACTGCATCACATTGAGGTGGTAAGGGCTGAAGCACACGATAAAGGTCAGGAGAATGAGAAGGATGATAGTGTTGGCTCTGTTCTTCCTCGATGGGCCCACGAAGTTGCGCCCAGCCGCCCGCAGCTTCAAATGGATCCTAGTGTAGGAGCCCAGGATGGCAATCAGGGGGAGGCAGAAGGAGACAACACAGGCCAGAAGTAAGAAGTGTGGTGTCCAGCGGTAACCGTCCACATTGAAGTACTCCATACAGGTCCGCCTGCTTTGATGCTGCTGCAGCATGTTGCGGAAGAGCAGAGGAGCTACCTGCGCAGACACTAGAGCCCAAACCGAACAGCAGATCCAGCGCACCACCCTGACCTGCCGCAGACAGCGCAGCCGCTGAGGGTGCACCACAGCCAAGTAGCGGTCCAGACTGATGCAGGTCATGAAGCCAATACCTACAGTACATGATAAAAAGTCTTAATGGTCACAACTCAATAACGAACTTTGGCATGATTGCTTCAATCCAAATCATCCCAAATGGGTGTGATTTGGCTCCCTGAGACATCTCGTAATTGTCCAAAACATATAAAATATTGATAAAATGAAGAAACCAAGCCATTACCTGAATAAACTCGCCAACTAACTTGAACAAACCACAAACACAGACAAACTGACCAACCAAATAACTGACATTACAACTGACGGACAAAAAAAAAAAAAACCTAAAGTACAAACTCAAACAACCTAGCCAAAAAAAACCTCAGACCAAATAACTCAAAGAATGTAGCCACAATTCTAGAAACAAATCACCAAGTCAACTAATTCAGATCAGTGAACTAAAAAACAACTTAGCCAATCATAACGCAAACCTAAAAAAATAAATGAAGAACAAACAGAGAGCCATCCAGGTTACTAACTCAAATATACCAACTAACTCAAATAAACCATTGGATCCAAGCAAACGATCTAGCCAACTGATCGACTTAAACAAACCAACTCAAACTAACAATTTACTTCTAACAAATGAGTCAACAAAGTACTACTCAAAGTGAGCAAAAGACAATCTTGAATAGACAAACAAACTTCTAAACTGAGGTGTGTCTTTTACCTGCATAAGTGTTTGCGAAGAATATAAGTGTGCTCATCCTGCAGAGAAGATCTCCAAAGGGCCAGTCGAAGGGCAGGATGTAGTAAACAATCCTACCCGGCAGTGTCAGCGTAAAGAGGCTGTCCGACAAGGCCAGGTTGAGCAGGTAGACAGCGGTGGAATTGAACTTTTGTCGTTTCTGGCAGATCACCAAGAGGATCAGAGAGTTGCCACAAACGCTGATGATAAACACCAGAGAGTAGAAGCTGGGGAAGAGGACTACTGCGGCTTGTTGGTAAACAAACACGTCACAGTTGCTCCGATTGGGAGAGTTGAGGGTGGTGTTGTTAGTAGCCATGACACATGTAGGATCACTGTATACATGAAGCACTACACCGACAGTAAAAGGTGAACTAGTGTTTGTGCTGCTTTATGCGCTTCCCCTAACTGCATATGGAGTGGTAATACTTGGAAGTACATTTGTGACACTCACACATCCTACCTCTACCCTTTAGAAGCTTTGCACACAACATCGTATTGCTAGTTTTATACTGCATGACAAGCTGCAAGCTATTGTACACCTAACCACAAATGCAATATGAAGCTTTTTTTTATTAGATGTGGTGTGTGTTTGTAAAATGATATTTTGAGGTTACCCACTCTGGCATTTGGAAAATAACAGATGGAACATAGATCTTCTCATACCAGGAATATCATACCAGTACACACCACCACCATCCGGTGGTTTGTGGTATTTACAAGGTGCAAGGGAGGCAGCCACACAACTTAAACATTTATATTGTTAAAAACAAAATAACTTGGGCGGCACGGCGGTCTAGTGGTTAGCGTGCAGACCTCACAGCGAGGAGACCAGGGTTCAATTCCACCCTCGGCCATCTCTGTGTGGAGTTTTCTCCAGGTACTCCGGTTTCCTCCCACATTCCAAAAACATGCTAGGTTAATTGGTGACTCCAAATTGTCCATAGGTGTGAATGGTTGTTTGTCTATATGTGCCATGTGATTGGCTGGCCAGATCAGGGACCAGATCGCCCAAAGATAGGCTCCAGCACCCCCGCGACCCTCATGAGGAAAAAGCAGTAGAAAATGAATGAATGAAAACAAAATAACTAAGTCAATTAACATGAACATACAAGACACAACATACAAAAATGATTGAATGCCACTGGTGATGTCACTTTGTTTTGTGCTTTGTTGTTCGATCATCATTGCTGAACAGTTTCGTGGAGTAGTTCCTGTAGTAGTAACCCTATTAAGAAACAAGCAAGCCCTCCCTTGGGCTGGGTAACGTGACTACTACGGGCTTGACTGAGTAAACAGAGAGCAGAAATAGTAAGCGTGATGTAGTATCACCTGCAAAGTTGTAATTCAAATAGATGGCCTCCGGATCGACGAAAGGTCACACACATTGTCAGCAGTCAAGTGTGGTTACAGCACCGCTCGCTTAGGTCACGATGTAGAGCATGGTGTCATGGACACGGTCACCTGCAGGTTAGGAGCATGCTGTGCTTCACATACGCACCACAGAATCCATTCATTTCATAAAACAGAGTTATAATATAACGTTATGTATATATAGAGCTAAGAGTACAGTGATATATGGTCGCAAGGATCAGCCAGTGGAGTATACGCATCTCTTTCTGGACTGATGAGTGCGTGACGTGAAAGGTCTCAGGAAATTGAAAGTGACGACCCAGCATGGGACAAGTATAAGTCACATCTCACAAATGTGACCTTTTTCTGCTCGCCAAGTCAGGGGGGGGCTTCCATCATGGAGGGTGGCTGAGGTCAGGAGGGGTGAAACCAAGTGGTTTGAAGAGAATGATACAATGGTCAATGGTGCAACTGTTCCTAGAAAGAGAACACCCCCAGAGGGCATATCGCTTTAACGGCACCCTCATGGTGGAGGATGACCAGTGTGATGTGTGGCTGAACCAAACTGGGGTTGACTTGTGGAGGCCACAACATTGTGGAGACACCAGCGTGGGTCTACAAATGATGTTTTGGGTTTTTTTTTTTTTTTTACTGCCAGAGCATATCACGTGTGAAGCAACGAGCAATGTCATTTTATACAGAGGAACTTTGACACAATAATGCAGTTTGGTACTGGATGACAAAAAAATGCTCAACAGGAAACTCATTGGAGGTCTGTGGCTTGTTTAACTTCATATTATATTTCCATGTACCACGTTTTTTCACTTAGTGGTTTCCTCTCTTTTTTGCACCTTGTGTTGTCCATTTCAAAAAATAAACCTCACGTCCCCTAAAAAGGGCCAATTGAAATAACGGTAATGCCATAGTACTATACTGATAACACCAACAGCACCTGCAGAGCAGACATGGTATCTGTAAAGCAGATTTTTGTTGGATTATTTGTTGGATTGAGTAGAATGAGACGAAATATCAGAATATATCAGAAGTATAAGTGAACATGTATGTATTTCAGTATTGAATACTACATATAAAATCCACTACAGTGCATAATACTCGAAATATGAATTATAATTTTGTTTTTAACTCACAATAATTGTCAATATAATTATATACTTAAATGTCTAATTACGCTTGATAGCCTTTGCAGTTGAGTAAATAAAGCCACTATAATTGATATTAGAGGTTGATCTGATGCTTTGCTAAATTAGAGTTGTTAGGCCTTGAAATTGTAGGTTAGGGATGGTAATATATGGCGCTATTACGAGGAAAAGTTTGCAATGAAATATCCCACCACTAGAGGGGGTGCAAACCCCAAAAATCAGAGATTGACAACATGGTGTAATTATGACTTAATTGTTACTTTAAGCTCTTTTTATAACGTTTGCACCATTACAAGTTAGAATATAATTTTTGATGTTTTTTTGTGTGGTAATTACACTGTGTGTGTGTGTGTGTGTGTGTGTGTGTGTGTGTGTGTGTGTGTGCAAAAACAGACTGCTGGGCATACATACTGCAGGGCACATTGTTGGGGGGGGCCTCATGTGGCTCGTGTCTGGTCTCATCATCACCACAGCAGAAGCACCCTCCTCCACACCCACTCACATCCCCCTAATCCCCCTCCACTCCCACATCTGCACTATTACGCTCACAGGTAGACTCTATACGTTCACACTTTGCTTGTCAGCAGAGTGGCTGACCATTGTTGTGTTGTTGTTTTTCCCCAATCTAGGCTCCATTTTTTACAGCTTAAAGTGTAACGTTTCACTGTTTGTACTGTGCGGGTGTACCTAATTCAACGTCCGGAGAGTATTTATACCTGTTTTGTAAGTGTGACTGTGAGATCATGTGATACTTATTTCAACCCATTTGCCGGTGCATGGCTACATGAGAGGTTAGAGGTCACCTGCAGTGCAGCACCTCATTGTGTTTGAAGGGATTAAGTCAGCAACAACCGGAACCGGTACATCAAACCAGTCAAATCCCAATGGGTTTAACTGTGGATGCAATATTTTAACATTTACATTTTTACTTTTAACAGTGCATGTTTTGCCTTTTACACGGAACAACTGCGTGTATTTTTACCCAGCGAGAATACTGTAAATGTATAACAATAGTTCATATAGTATATAACTTGATATACTTGATATATATATATAACTTGATGACAATAGTACAACAATCAGTACTAAAGGGCTGAATGAAAATTGATTTATTTTATTTAACCAGGAAAATCACATTGAGATTAAGAACCTTTTTTTTTTCAAGGGAGTCCTGGTCCTCTTATTGGAGGGCAGTGGGGACTGCTGGGGTGCTGGGCACTCGGTGGGTGCACTCAGGGGCTAGGGGGGTCGGGGCCAGGTGGGTTGACTGGCGGGGTTGGTGGTGTGCTTCAGCAATGTCCTGGGGTTTTGCTGGGGTGTCCGATGTTCCCACTCTTCTTTTGTTGTTTTGTCTTATGTAAGATTCTGTGATTATATGTGTGGAAAAAAAATCACTTATTGAATTGGTAACTGCTATGGCGTGGAGAAGGGGTAGGATTTAATAAGCTTTGCTTCTTCCTGCTCCTTTTCAGACATGTGTAGTCAAATTTTAAATAGTGAAATGTACAGGATCTCACCACTACTGATTGATAATGATGGTCGATAAAACAGATGGAATCAGTTTAGCATTTAGTCTGGTCATGCTGTGGGGCCACCCCCCCATCAGTTTGCAGTGGTAGTAGGTGGCGCCCCTGTTCTGCTCTTTAGGGATGCGTACCAATGCATGCCTAAACTTGGTATTACAATGGCACCGGTGCTGCTTTTGTGCATCAATAACCAATTTCTGTGTGGAATGTGTGCACTCAAATTAATATAAAATCTGGCAAATATTTTGCACATCCTCTGTGTTCTGTATCGTTGCTGCTAAACTTTTAGTTATATTGTCCATAAAAAAACAAATATGCATTGTTTTTGGAGAGACTTTGTATGTTTTCCATTATAAAAGTAATGTTTCTGGCACTGTTTAAGAACCGGAACCGTTTCAAATGTACCAATCTGGCACCTGTATTGGATAATATGTAAATGATACCCCTCCCACTGGGTCTTCCCAGCTAGCTGTCAGAGAAGGCGTTTCTCCATGCCATGTGTACATAATTCACACTGCTTGCCTAATGATGAACCACAAGGTCCCTCTTTTTGCACTAACGTCATGTCATTGCGTCTGGTCAGCTTACCTGTTATAAATATAAATATATACAGTATATGTACGTATGTATATGAATGCTATATACTGTATGTACATTTTAGACTTTTTAATTTCAATTTCTGTTCTCTTCATGCAGGGTGCGTATTTTAGATAAAAGCTCTAGAATACATTTAGGGCCAAACTGTTGACAGCTGACCAACAAATGCTGAGCAGCAGCAACTTTTTCGGGTCATCTAAAGGCAACGGCCATATTTTGGATGTCATCAGGGCTGTTATATTATTATTACATTCACAGGGTATGGACTAATTATTCCAACAGCCTCTCCTCTTTGGTGGGAAGCAGACTGACAGTTGCTGTCATTGGAGTGATCAGTGCGTTTCTCAAAGTGGGCTGAGGCCATTTGATTTGATGAAGAATAATTGGTGCCACCGCCGCAATGATGTTTGGTAAACCTTTGTGCTATTTTCCAGGAGGATGCCCACAAGGAATTTTCAAATTTGATCCCTTCCTGTCTCATGTCAGAGACGCTGCCCAGCGAATCGTCGTTATCACCTTAAAAGACGTACAGTCTCACTTCATTGTCTTGTTGTCGCGTCCCATCAGCACCAGGCTGATCTCCAAGTCCTCAGCAATCTTTTATCGACATGAATTGCAAGGTCCAAAAGAACCCGGCACTTATTATAAGTAAATGGAAGGATGGTTAATTTACCTGCCATGCATGGGAGCATGCAACTTTAGCAACATGTAGAAATTTGATCTTTAAATCACAGCTTTAAAATCATCTTTTTGGGTTTTTTTTTTAAAGATGAATACACTGCCCGGGATATGCCCTATTTTTAGTAGACTTAGTGATATAGCATAATAATATTGTAATAATTGTAGCATTGGTGGGACTGTTTCTGTTAGCGGAGTTTCAACTTACGAGATTGTGATCAAACGGCAAGGAAATTCTTAGTATTTGTCACAAAGTCTTTTTAGTAAATTCAGTAAAAACACCTCTACCGACATGGTAATTTTTCGTTCGTCTTCCTACACAGATTTAAATATTCGCAATCATACATACTTACATTTCTGACATAAATTATGTAATTGTGTGCCATATTTTGTGCTCTCTTGTGACATCAAGTTTAGTGTTACTATGGCCCGTAATAATACATAGTATTTTATGTCTTCTATTCTGTTTGCTTGCTTTATTCAACTTCACTCTTCAGTAAAGTGTCTTTGAGTATTTTGAAAAGCGCTATACAAATAAAATTTATTAAAATTTATTATTTATTATATTTAGTCCCATAAGAGTTGGCCAAAGGCACTTTCCTACTTAAAGGCAGAGCCTCTATAATTGGGCAAGAAATCGCCAACACGGAACAGCAACTATACAAACCCTGTTAAAACGTTAACTCAAAACATGTAAATTCAGCAACTGTTTACAAAACAAGTGCTGCAAGGCTTGCTAGAAATCCAGAAACATTCCCAGCAACCTATGTTTTTGGAATACAGACTCCACCTCCAGCAGCCTCAAGCTACAGTAAGTTGAGTTTAGAGTCATAAAATGTGTCGTTTGCTTATACAGACCTATACAGTCACTCTGATCGATTGTCTTGCATTGCTCCTTAAAGTTGGTTTGTTTGGCAAACGGTGTATACTGTATCGGGTGTCTCAAGTTCCAGCATCTAGCAGCCACTGCAGTCGGTTTTTGTCCAACTCTGCCAGATTCTACAAGTGAGTGAGGGGCAGATGTGTGGTGACAGCTCAACGCTCATTAGGCTGAATCAGTGTCACACTGTGACAACTGGCCAACTTGAGGCTTCTCCTTGTCACTCGCGGTACTTATCCATCCAGCCGAGACCAACTTGGACTCTGCTGGACCCAATTTGACACCTTTGATGGCTTTTGAGTTCTCCTTCTTTTAATTGTGCCTTGAACAGAGCATTTGTGATTAAATGCTGCTAAACTCACTCCCTGGAGTCTTTAGCAAAAAACGTGGCGGTCGTACTAAATGGGTCTTCCTTTGACACCAATCCCAGCTGTGTTGTCAGCAGCGACCCTTCAGGACTTTCATCCTTTGGGGCTGAAGTTGTGATATCTATTTCAGTCCGCTGGAGACCAGACGCCCGCCGCCGTGGCTCCAGAGAATTCCCCACGTCCGACGATTACTGACGCTAACACTCTGTTCATATGCTTCAGCATCACCCGTGTCCAAACCGCTCAGCGTCCAACAGCTCGCTCTGAGCCATTAAGGTCTGGTTTGCAATTAAGAGATGTGTGGCTGTCGGACAGCCAAACAGATGTGCTTTGATCTATTTACGGTAGGCTGGATGTTGAGTTGGGGAGGGGGGGTTGCCGTAACAGCTTATTTCCATGCGTGGGTCACATAACGCACCTCTGACATCGCTCATCTTACAGTTCACTTGACATTCACTGGTGTTTTTCACTCAGCCAAATGTTAAGTAATGAATGGACTTAAGTAGGGATGGCAGCTGCTACAGTATGTCGTGTATGAACGTCTAAACCACAGTGGAACGTTGATCGCCCCATCTGTTAGAGTACCAAACCTTACCAAAGGGCAAAATGTTTTTATCACCATGTCTTCGATAACCATCCCACCTACCACATTGTAAGTGCCCCAGGTGGTGAAAAATGGGAAACAAATGTCCTGTTGACAGCTTTTTTATGCCCGGGCTGGCTGAATATTTATATCCAAAAAGGTGCCAACACTTTGTCAGTAGTGTGTAGTTGTCAGTGGTGACAGTTGAGGAGTTTTCGCAAATATTCGGAGGAAAATGTTTTAGAAATTATTGTCTATGCATGAAAACGGAAAAAAGAAACATAGAAAGGGTGCCGGCGGCACGGCGGTCTAGTGGTCAGCACGCAGACCTCACAGCTAGGAGACCAGGGTTCAATTCCATCTCTGTGTGGAGTTTGCATGTTCTCCCCGTGCATGCGTGGGTTTTCTCCGGGTACTCCGGTTTCCTCCCACATTCCACAAACATGCTAGGTTAATTGGCGACTCCAAATTGTCCATAGGTATGAATGTGAGTGTGAATGGTTGTTTGTCTATATGTGCCCTGTGATTGGCTGGCGACCAGTCCAGGGTGTACCCCGCCTCTCGCCCAAAGACAGCTGGGATAGGCTCCAGCACCCCCGCTACCCTTGTGAGGAAAAAAGCGGTAGAAAATGAATGAATGAATGAAAGAGTGCCTTCCATGTCGATCATTTGCTTTCTGGGGCAGGAAAACTCTTCGATAAGATGAAAACTGTGGAAAAAAAGTTCATCCACGTGAACTCAAAACATGTAAATTCAGCAACTGTTTACAAAACAAGTGCTGCAAGACTTGCTAGAAATCCAGAAACATTCCCAGCAACCCATGTTTTTGGAATACAGACTCCACCTCCAGCAGCCTCAAGCGACAGTAAGTTGAGTTTCAGACTCCTGGTTTAGAGTCATAAAATGTGTAGTTTGCTTATAGAGCCCTATACAGTCACTCTGATGATGAAAACTGTGGAAAAAAAGTTCATCCATGGTACTTGGGTCACTCCTCTGCAGGATTTTGTGGAATTGTGCAGTTTTTGCGAAATCTTGCAACCTAAGTAAACTAAAAATATAGGATAAAATCAAATGGAATGTGATACATATTTAATGCAGTATTTATTTGAATACACTGTAGAAAAGTCTGTAAAAGATGAACAATCATATATTTAGGGTGTAGCGATTTATATGTACATGCACGCCAACAGGTGGCATGAATTATTTTTTTCCAGATGATAACTCGTTGGGCGAGTTAGCAAACAAAGGAGGAGTTCTAATAGAAATTTCAGGAAAATGGTGATTCATGATCATCAAGCAGGGCCGCATGGTGACAGGGTGGTGGTTAGCACAGAGGACACACAGTTACGAGATTGGGTTAGACCTGAGTTCAATTCTCCGCTTGGGCATCTCTGTGTGTTTTTGCATGTTTTTGCCAGATACTCTGTTTTCCTCCCACATTCCAAAAAGGGTTAGCTCTGGCTCTGTTTGGTTACCATGGTTATGAATGTGAGTGTAAATGATTGACATTGGCTGGCAACCAGTGCAGGGTGCACCCCGCCTCTTGCCCATACCCGCGACCCTAGTGAGGATAAGCGGCATAAAAAATTGATGGATTATCATCAAGCAAGTGCTGAATTTGTTTTAATCAGACCAATCTACAAATTATAATCTGAAAAGAAGATTTTTTTTCCCAAAAACAGGTCTTGAAGAGGAGTCGTCTTATATTTAGGGCCATTTTATATGCTGGCTGATTTATGCAATAGTGATGGACATCTACTAAATAGTACTTGTTATGATAAAATGTAGTACCAAGTACATTAACAGGACTATAAAGACATAATAAATACAGTACACTGCCATGCAGTAGAAGCAATAAAACAGTTTACTACACTAATCAGTTGTCCCGAACATTCAAGTCCCATGCTAATTGTATTTACCCATGTCACATTTCTTGTTACCACTTAGCTTCTATTAAACATTCACGGGTCACTTCCACAGCACTTAGCGCTCATCTCCCGAGCACACCACAATGCTAACCGCTAACTAGTCACTTGTGACCACTTTTCACAGCAGCGCCAATGTGTTAAGCAAACTGGGATTTCATCATGTTTATGTGGTGTCGGTGGAAACCTTGGAGGGGGAAAGACTAATAACTTTGCTGTCATAATACATTAGCAATGATCTCGCCTCATTTTCTAAACGCGCAACGATAGTGTGGGTAAGACATACTGTATGTAGCTAAGATGGCACATTTGCAGTTATTTATTAAATAACAATTACCATTATGCACATTTGCCGCCAGTATGTTGCATCCGTTATGATGTCGCCTGCAGCTTTTATGAACCCCCGTCAAAGAAGTGCACACAGGAGGGGTCCTACAATTACACTGTGCTGGGAGCACGTTTGTCCCCAGGTGAACTATGGGTACACAATTGCTGAAGTAGACATTTTGCATTTAAACTCATACTTTTCTTAATGATATTTTGAATATACGGTACTCCTTATGCTACAAGACTCTGTCCATCATCAAAATAGCAGTAACCTAACATGTTAATATGTTCAAGTCTGGTTGGACCTGCTCATTAATTCAGTTAAATGAAGTGAGAGGGTGAATCAGAGTGAACCCAACAGGAAAAATAAGCTTTAATTCATAGTTCCGGTGTGTTTGGCGCTACTGAGCATGAGTGTTTATTTCGACCTCTTCGTTCCGCAAAGGATATATTCACGTCTTGTTTTTTACCTAAATCTGTCATCCCGCTTCTCATCTCTATCTGTTTTGTTCATAATTGCTGGGTCAGTAGCCTTGCGTCGGGCCGGGTCAGGGGGTGCAGACTGGTTCTGTCCACCAGTTTTCTGGTCGCGGGGGCTAATGCACCCTGACACTCTTAGCTCCATCAGTCCTGGCCGCGTCATTCCAGTAATGTAGAAGTCATCAAGGGCCTTGAGATCGTGTGAAGTCTCTCATCTGGAAAGCCCTCGTCAAAATTCTCTTGAAGAATGCAGAAATTAATAATTAGAGTATGACTTTGAATTCCATGGTGGTGGAATGGTACACGCTGCTGCCTTTCGTGTGGGAATGTGGGAAGAGCAAGTCACTGGAGACGGTCCCAAACCTGGATAAAAATAAGAGGAAGGGCATCCTGCATAAAGTCAGCCACAATCAATCATGCGATTGAGTCACTGTAGCGAAAAAAGCCGAAAGACAAAACAAATTAATAAAATAGGGACTTTGAATATGTATTGCTTGTTGACAGACTGTTCAGAATGTAATTTTTTGGTTCACCTAACTCAAACAGAACTCAAATCATACTTATCAAATTTCCTCTTGTCCATATTAGTCAAGCTTTTCCAGCATGCAAACAGAAAAAGAAAACCAAAAAAAAAAAATAGCTACAATACCAGGAAGGTGGTAGACACGGATTTGTTCAGAATAAGACTACAAGAAGCTGGTGGACCAGGATTCGTTCAAAAGTACAACTAGAACAGACTGTTGATGATCAAAACCAAACTCCAAAAAACAGGATGCCAGGATTCATTTGGAGGTATTGTAGACTACAAGAGGCCTGTAGACCAGAGGTGTACTCTGAAGCGAGTTTATTGGGTTAGCAAGGTCTGTTGAATCTAAAGCGAGGCTTTCTGTAGTGCCAAGTTCGCTCTCTTTTAAAGCGGCTATATAACCATGGTAACTTGGCATAAACTTGTAACCTGGTCCCAAATAGACTATGTCCAGACTTTCAGCATAAAGTTGGCTGCACAGTTTCACTGTGTAACTCACTTGGAAATCGTGTCACAATTTATTGAGAACCCGGTGGACCTGGGAGCAAAAATAATTCAAAGTAGCACCACGACAGGGAACAAGCTATGTTTCGTGAAAAAGGACCAGAGCCGATAAAAGCACCACTTATTGTCCAATCATTTTTTTTCTGAAAAATGACATCACCAATGACGGTGAAGATCGGCACAGAAAGTAAGAGTTACTAAGAGCAAGGATTTTTCTGGTACTGGGCAAAACCCTTTGGATTTTTCCACAATTTGCATTAGGAAAGTTCGGGGAGTTTGCTGGAAGGAATGGTGTAATAGTAGGAATTAGTTTGTGCCCCTAAAAAAAACGTAACTGCCTTTTCAGCCTTCTCTCTTGCATTTAGCATCTGCAACCCTGTTTCTTTAAGCCGTCGTACGATTGGTTTACATGCAAGAAGCACTTGGAGGGCGCACATGGGGCATGTTGATTTTCTAGCATTACCCCGGGGTAATACTGAATCCATTGCAGCCTGATCTAGTCAGGCTTGCAGCAAAGTGCCAGTCACACTAACTCCGGTAGGCACTGCGGCGAGAGTCCACTCTGGCTGCGGAAGAGCAAGAGCAGATGTTGACGATAACGATAACGATAACGATAACGCCCTTTGTATACAGGAAGTTCTTGTAAAGAAGCCTGAATAGTCCCGGTATTGTAGGTCTTTGTGGGTTTTTGGTGCCTTTTGACTTCATACAATGAGTGGCTTGGTTAAGGAAGAGATTCTGGAAAAGTTGCTTCATACAGGATTCAGTGACTAATATTTCAGCCTGATTGTGATCTGCCATGACACATATCCCAATTGGGTTACTTCAACGATGTATGCAGTGTAGTTAAATTAAGCTATACCGGGAGCTCAACTGATACAGTGTATGTGATACAATATTAAAATGGAAAGCTCATGTTTACATTCATAGACGCATGTTTGTGGTATGTTAATGTCAAGGCCAAAGTTTAATCTTTTTTGTGTGCGCTCTTGCTGGTGTGCTGGTCATTGCCAAGCAAGATGCACTTCCTTTACACTCAACTGAATCGTTGCTTAACCTGCGCAGTGACCCTGCCACATGTCATCTGCATCCTGGTACCCCAGCTCGTCTTACGCCGTGCTACTCCCCTTGGGGTGTGGGGCTCACCGCGGTGTTTTCGCCCAGACATCGACCGACGTTGGCTGACTGGTGACGTGAGATCCTTATCAGCTTATATGGGGGGAAAAAAAAGTCAACAGAGCTGCTTACTCATCTGTTAAAAGCAGAGTGATCTCCAAAGTTTGTACGAGAGGCTTTTTGACGGTGCCCTCCTGCTTTGTCAGCCCAGCACATGCTGCAGGCGCTGGCATTCCCTATTGCCTTCCAGGTCATTGGCCAGACCCAGCAGGAGGCGGGTTTCAAGCCCCATGACACGTCACCGATTCACAGCTGGATACGTAACAAGGTATCATGGCAAATGAGTCGGTAAAACATCACTGAGCCAAAGAGCGTGAAAAATTGTCATGATATCATTTCTAGTCATCTCAGAGGAAAGAGAAAAGAGATCGAGTGATGGAGCACTGGTACTCCCCCCCCCCCCCCCCCACCAAAAAAAAAAAAAAAAAATGGACGCCTAAGGGTTGACGGAAGAGAGAGCGAGAAAGTCAAACTAATGTAAGGAGGCAATAATTAAACATCTCGTGACGCTTGGTCAAGTGGCTCAAGGTGTTGCTCTGTTAACATGAGGCCTTTGTGACACACTGTCCTATCCTTAAATGTACGTCCTCGTCACGTGAGACTCGCCAGTGGTCGGCTCGCGTCACATCAGGCTTGCCGTGCTATGCTGCGCTAATAGCTGTGATGGGAGAGGATGTATTACAGCTGCTGTATGTGAAGTGTGTTTGTGCTGGAAGCACAAGAGTTATTTGGATTGCCCTTTATAAAGTCCATATGTACAAATAAGCAAACAAAATGCATTCAAAAGTGAAAAATGTAACATGCGTTTCGACAAAGTTATGAGTAAGTATAATGATGACATGTGACTATTCTATTTTTTGTAGTCTTTGGTGCTGATTTCGGGCGAGAGGTGGGGTACAACCTGGACTGAAAAGTCTTGTCATATACCAAAATAATGTACAGTATAAATTATATTTTAATTTGATACGATAAACATGCTGCAAAACCTCAGAACATAAAGTCAGGGTGCCTTGTTAAGAGGAGTTAAAATTATATATGACTTCCACAATTTTGGTGGACTCCATGCATACGTCCCAGCAATGATGCTAATAACTAATAATACTAATTCATTCATTCATTCATTTTCTACCGCTTTTCCTCACGAGGGTCACGGGGGTGCTGGAGCCTATCCCAGCTGTCTTTGGGCAATCTGGTCGCCAGGCAATCACAGGGCACATATAGACAAACAACCATTCACACTCACATTCATACCTATGGACAATTTGGAGTCGCCAATTAACCTAGCATGTTTTTGGAATGTGGGAGGAAACCGGAGTACCCGGAGAAAACCCACGTATGCATGGGGAGAACATGCAAACTCCGCACAGAGATGGCCGAGGGTGGAATTGAACCCTGGTCTCCTAGGTGTGAGGTCTGCGCGCTAACCACTAGATCGCCGTGCCACCCCTAATAATACTAATAACTAACTAAAATAATCTAGAAGGTAATGGGCAAGAATTAAACAATGGTGTTGAATTTGCCAAGGCCCACAGCTTCCATAAAAGGATGGGCAGTGGAAAAGTGAGCAGTATGATCAATCATTCATTAAACTGCATCCCAATCACCACAAATACTGCAAAAGACCTGTTGCAACTCACATGAACCCAAGATTCACCCCAACAACAGTCAAGTTTGATGGAGAAATATCATGGCTCTCAGTTATATCTAGTATGGGACGGAGCAAGAGATCTGCAGAATGGATGTGAACTCTCTCTCTGCCTATTGTATCTCCATCTTCCACTGTTCGCCATTCCTGTATTCTTTTCATAAAGATATGTATCACTTTGGCTTTGTGCTAAAAAAAAAACTTTACAATCACTTGTTTACTTTCACGATCCCAACAGTAAACACTGAAAGCGGTGACGGAAATGTGTGCAACAGTTGAGCGCAGTGATATGGAAGGGAGAGATTATTATTATCATTCATGCTTGCTCGTACAGTAAGTATAACAGAACCTTAATACATAGATAAGCCACTGCATGTTGTGACAAATTGCATGCTTGCTATTATTATTATTATTATTATTATTATTATTATTATTATTATTATTATTATTATTATTATTATTATTATTATTATTATTATTATTAATATTATTATTATTATTATTATTATTATTATCATGCTTGCTCGTACAGTAAGTATAACAGAACCTTAATACATAGATAAGCCACTGCATGTTGTGACAAATTGCATGCTTGCTATTATTATTATTATTATTATTATTATTATTATTATTATTATTATTATTATTATTATCATGCTTGCTCATACAGTAAGTATAACAGAACCTTAATACATAGATAAGCCACTGCATGTATTATGCAATAAAAAGCAACACATTATGTTTTTATGATGATCTCTAACCTTTTGCGGTGCTTCCAGTGCAGGTGCAAAGAAGAAGAATGGTCAAGCATCAGTTCCCTGCAAAAACCACAATGGAGACCTTGGATCTAAATGTCACAGTTTCATCACGGATACACTGACATTTGTGTGATGGGATTTAGCCATGGGTTAATATAGCCATCGCTGGCATTGATGTCCATCTTGCTCTCTTTGCTGTGAAGTCTATCTCACTGGTTTTTCCCCTTTTTTTTGCCCTTACAGAAGTTTTTTTTTTCAAAGGCACCAATTGAATGATGTGCTGCTTAAAAGTTGTTTTATATATACTTCAGGAAGTCAGCGGTAAAAACTACAGATTTAAATCAGAAGCATGTAAATCCAATCAATTATACACTGATGAAATGTTGGTAAATGAAAAAAACACATTTTGCAAAAAGTCACAGTATAATGAGGAATTTAAATTAGAATTGTTTATGATTATAAATGCCATGGTGAGGCGGCAGTGTCTCATCAGCCGTGAATATTATTTTATTTTTGATGCCGACAACAGCTGCGGTTGAACATTTTAATGAAGCCTGAGAGATGTTGTCAAAAAAAAAAAGCTTCCCTTTTGACAATATTTGATATTCTTCTTCCTCACAGGGGGTCTTTGGAGGATTGCAACATTTAACCACAAATATCCCCTATGAGCTCCCATACTGGTGATCTCGTCAAAGGCCATTTTTGTGTGTTATTTTCGTCAAACACGGAAAAAAAACCCTCCCTCCTCCTTCTGTACTTGTACTGGCGCGACCCGGTGTCGGTTGCTTTCGTAGGGCTCAGGGGGTTCCTATAGGGAGACCAGAATGAAAGTTGAGCATCTTGCTGTGATCCAAAGAAAGTGTGCCAAATTCTATCACTACTGGATTAGCAACACAACGTTTGTGTTCGATCAGCGGAAGACATGGGGGGAAGGATAAAAGAGCAGTTTCCAGGGAACACAAAGATGGAATTTTTTTTACAAAAAAAAGCATTGGTCCTTCTATGTAATGATGAATGGATGGATGGTCCCCATTGTTTAAACAAGAGAAACTATGTTTGCATCTTCTAGAACGAGTTTTTTTTTTCTTAACTGGGAAAATGCAATTGAATCACACAGAAATGTTTTAAAGATTTTGAAACGTTAATACAAGTCAATTTTTGTAAGGGTATCATAGCATAATAATTCATTCTACATAATGTGCAATGTTGCCACTGGTGGCTTTGAGCAGCATAACAGACATCAAAGCAATCTTATTGTATGCGTGGAAAATGCTATGACATATCATTCATTTTCTACCGCTTATCCTTACGAAGGTGTGGAGCCTAACCCAGCTGGGGTACACTCTGGACTGGTCGCCAGCCAATCCCAGGGCACATATATGTAGACAAACAACCATTCACACTCACATTCATACCTATGGACAATTTGGAGTCGCCAATTAACCACTTATCCACCGTGCAGCCATGACATATCATATTATAACTTTTTTCTTTTGTTCTAAAAATTCAATATATGGGATTTTGGTTACTATGGTTACTAGGGTTGCTACCACATTAGGCAATCCTCGTCAGTTCCAGTCTAACACTGTATGGCTACACATATAAACGCTTGTATCTTAATGTTTGGCAAATAACGGTGCATGCCGTTGACATCAATTGATTCAATTATGTCAGCGTACATATGTTGCATAAAGACATGAAATAGTGAAAAACAAGGCGATCAAACAGCAGTGAAAGCTTGTCTTCTAGTACATCACACATAATGAAGATGAAAATAGCACTTAATATGTCTATTTACAGCTGCACGGCGACCGAGTGGTTAGTGCCAATTCCACAAGGCCATCTTTGTGTGGAGTGCATGTTCTCCCTGTGCATGCGTGGGTTTTTTCCGGGTACTCCGGTTTCCTCCCACATTCCAAAAACATGCTAGGTTAATTGGTGACTCCAAATTGTCCATAGGTATGAATGTGAGTGTGAATGGTTGTTTGTCTATATGTGCCCTGTGATTGGCTAGCCACCAGTCAAGGGTGTACTCCGCCTCTCGCCTGAAGACAGGTGGGATAGGCTCCAGCACCACCGTCACCCTCGCAAGGATAAGCGGTAGAAAATGAATGAATGTATTTTTTAAATAATTTCAAACAACTTCAGTGTTTAATAAGAAAAATGGCTGCTACTGATAGTACATTATAAGCAGCAGTATGCTCACTCCTCCAATACACCCACATGGCTGTCCTGCCAATGTTGACATTTGGAGCAAAAACCCCCGCTGACTTAATCACGGCAGATATTGCGTGTCATTTTGTGCGCCACACTCGGACCAGGCTGATGGCAGTGCTAGTAATTCACTACCGCTGTGAGGTGGGACTCCTGGGAGGGGGCGGCGGACGCGCCATTCGTAGTCTCTCTAGGTCACAAGCTTCATTCTGTCTTGGTCCCTTCCCATCCCGCTGAGAGGGGACAGGAGAGGCAGCCAATGTAAACACAAACAGCGGTGACGCAAAGAGGTCTTGATTGCAGAAAGCCACAAACAGGTCATCCGATTAACCATCATGTCACTTATTAGGATTTTATTTTTGTATGTTTCTTAAAATGCACACAATAGTTGATAAATACTTTACTTAACATTATTGCCACTATTATAAATCACCCCAACAAGCGATTAAAAAAAATGGCTAGAAGGAAATAACGGGCGACCAAACATTTTATCTGTCACAACAACCCAAACTCTGCGGACGGGACAATGGTTAGTCCAATGGTTTGAAGTCCAGAAATCGAAGAACATACTCTGAGAACTTTCTCAGGAGTTGGTGAGTGCTATTATAAACCTTGTACAGTACGTGGGAGGTGAAGTTGTTGGAATTATTTCCGCACTTTAACACCAATATATTTACTGAAAATTTAGAAGAAGTAACCCAGGACTTTTCCACCAGGGTTCATGGATGACACACACAAAGACCAGTGTTTGGCATTTGAGATCCTGAACTAAGTGGATTCAGGAAAATAAGACAAACATATAAGCATATATTTTCAAAAATAATATGCCAACAGAAAACACAAAAATACCCCCACCCAGTCTAGTGGTCTACTATTAGGTAAATATATGTATGCTTATTTTAGCAAATTTTACATCTTCTTTGCCTGAATTAGATGTACAAAAAAACTAATTGGCTAATCCAATGCTTTGATATACATTATAGTCATCGCTAATAGTTGAGTTAATCTTCACTGTAGATTAACTTAATCATATCTGAAGATTATTAACTCGTGTATCTTGGTTACTCTGGTCCTTTTGTGTGTCCATGAACCCTGGTGTCCTGCGGTACTTCCTCTTAATTTTTTGTCAATATATTGTGTTGGTCATAAAGAGCAGCAATAATTTAACTCATAAAACATAAAACAACTTCGTCCTCCATAGGAAATGTTTACTTTCTTCACGAGGAGTTGATGTTCCTTTCCTTGTAGTGAATCATCTGTTATCATAGAAGATCTTTGGTTGAACGTCTGACGCAATGAGCTGGTAGCCGCTAAGTCCCCACCCACTATCAGGGCTATGGCCAATCACACGAGATAAGAAGCTTCTGAGGCAGCCAATTATCGCCCGACAAGCTCCAACGTCATTCAAAGCAAAATGGCGGCGCGCATTAGTGGGACTGTCAAACGACTCTTTCCACAGTAAGTCTAGTTTTATGCAGCATTTATGCACTTTTACTTAGTAACTTAATTACTAATACGATGTGCGAGTATTTGAAGTTAATATTGAAGGCTGTTTTGTGCTGTTGTTATGTTTGGTCGTAGTTTGCGAGCTGTCTAGCCGAATTAGAGTGCAGTCCAAGGACCAAGCTCAATATTTGGGAAGCTTGATTGGTTTGTTTACGTCCGTTTGCACATTTATTCAAAACACTATAAACATGAATGTTGTGCTTTAAAAACGGAATATGTTTTCAGACTTTCGGCGTTAAGTAGCGGTCTTTTTTGGCGTTTTACGATGCGTGACTCACGTAGCCAGTCTCCCTTACACCTTTAAATTAAACATTTAACGAAGAAAACCCCTTAAACTATATTTGAATAGTTCCATTGGAAGTTTCTTTACAGCATACACCAAAATTAATAATTTATTACATAATTAAAACTATAAGATTACGCTTAACAATAGACTAAACACAATAAAACAACTGATTGTGCTATACCAAGCATCAGTAAATTGTTGAATGATCGATGGCTTCAATTACAACATTAAGACATATGCAAGATTGCAGATAGTAATGGAAGTACACGAGTATTCACTTGTGACCTTGTATTGACCTCATACTGACCTTGTGGTTTCTTAGCCAAAGTTTGTTTACTTAGCATCAATGTAATGTTTTTCCTGTTTCACTACCAACATTAAATGTGCACAATTTTGGGACAACCACTGCACAATAAAACAACAAGATCCTAAACATGCAATGCAGTTCCACAGTCATTTGAGTGGTGGCTCTGCTTGGTCTGGTTGTTGATTTGTTTTAGATCACAAATAATATAAAATGGTGTTGTTTTTATTATAATTTACTACATTTAATTACAGTTAATTCACTGCTTTTTAACTTAAAAAATGCAACATAGAAAAGCAAAACGTTGGCATTCTAAACTCCTTTTTACATGACAGCATCTCACTGAGTAGAATAATGCCCAAACATGATGTCAGCTTCCCCGAACATGATTAAACAAACAAGTTCAGACTAAATTAACAGTGCCTCTGTTGGTTGCAGCCAAGTACTACACTCAATTTTGCTTCAATTGCTTCAAGAAGTTAATTGTGTAATTTTTGTGTAATCCCATTAACAATCCAAGATACAGTGATGAACACAATACCTGTTGCCTTTACCAAGGTAATAAAAGTAATAGGTACATTTTACAGCCCTAACAAAGGGCCATATCTTTCTAATGGGATCCATTGTGGCGTCTGGGATATGGCGTCTGCATGGTTAGATGGCTGAAACAAGGAAGTGGAATGTGCACGCTTGTTTTTTGTGATTTTTTTTTTTTTTTTATGGACAGCCTAGAGCCAAGCTTGCCTTGCCTTGGCAGACTGCTCTTTGTCACCAACACCCCTGTGTCAAAGATGCAACAGCCTCCGGGAAGGAAGCATTGGCCGCTGCTATGAAGTCGACAAGTGATGAAAGTAGCCTAGAGCTTGTCAATTAAGGGAGCTGAGGTCTGCACCTTATAAGCTAATGGCCAGTTTCCTCCCTCTGGGGGCCTGCTAGGATTTTATAGCGGCACTTATAAACGCCCCCAAGTGTAATGCATCCCTATATAACGTTTTCAATTAAGAGACACAGTGCATGTGCTTTGGCTGGCTTGGTAGAAAGTTTCACATCAGTTGGGAGGGGACTTTTTTTCAATTGCAACAGAAAGCTGTGCCAAATTGTGTTTTAAAGGTCCTTCCTAAGTGTGCGGATTGTGACCCCTTTTCACACTGTAAAACTCAATCACTCAGTTTACACGCTCTAAATTTGTCCGATTCCCCAATGAAAATGGTCGCTTCTATTTTTACTTGTGTATGTGAAGTCCCAGTCCGAGTACCTTGATTACAAGAAATAGTTTGATTTTTTTCTGCCTCGAGGAATCGCTTGCGTCACCCGCACAGACAAAAAAGAAGGAAGTGGAGGTTTGAAGGTGCGGGAGAATGTGAAAATAAAATGTAAAAGAATACAGAAAATATGGTTAAACACCAAGTTGAACATGTTATAATTTGCATCATCTCTAATCCCTAATAGAGCGAAAGATCCGTGGCCAGGTGAACTTAACGTATCAAAAATCAGTGAGATTAAAGCTAATGTACCTTACTAATATAACGTTAGTTGTGTGGAGGGCTAACTTTCTCTTAATTATGACTACTGTTGATTATGTGGCATCTTATTACGATGGTAACATGACTTATCACAAGATTTATTTCAGCAACAGGGAGATAGAGAATGACAGCACTCATCGACGTGCCTGCTCAAGGAACAACAATTATTGCAAGTTAATGTCGCTCAAAGTCTGCTTTTGCTCCCTCAAAATTAAGGCACAGTCACCCACTCCAACAAGCCAAAAGGAGTTATATTTTTCTTATAGAGCAGACACCACTATTATGACCCGGAAAGTAGGTGTGGCCAATGTGCGGTCCAGGGGCCATCTGTGAACCATGCCTCATTTGTCATTGCATCACTGCGGAAATAAAATTTATAAAGCAGAAAAAATGGTAAGAATAGAGCAAAAGGAAACAAGGAAAAGGCTGAAATGTTGACACTAACAAGCTATAATAACACAAAGCTTTGTATTTAGAGTCAAAACTTTAAAGAGGACCTATTATGCTTGTCCCACGTTTCTGACCTATAAATGTAGTTGTTGTAGAATGTTGTATTGTTGTGTTAAACCATCCCAAGGTTTCAGGTAATGAGGTTTGCGCATTTGGAATCTTGTGTAAGTAATGGAACAAAAGCGGTTGTACGTGTAGACACAAGGAAATACACTTTGTTCCTATAGACCAGGGGTGTCAAACATCAGGCCCGTAGATGGGTTTAATCCGGCCGGTGAGACGATTTTATAAAGTATAAAAATATGCGATTTTAAATAAAATTAACTGCTGTTCTAATTACCGCCACTGGATGGTGCTGTAGTAACTGTGTTACGCAAGCAAACTGTTTGTACCAGCGCAGATCAAGTAAAGTGCAGCCAGCCACCTTGTGTTTTAGCCGCGTCATCGTAATTTTCTTTGGCATCCTCATTACTGCCACTATGCGAGTCTTCATGCCGACAGTTTTCCTGATGTCTTCCCTCTACTACGTATTTTCGCTCGATCATGCACCTTGAATTTATGAACTGTATACCGCTTAATACACCCAAAAGTACATCAACTTACATTTGTTTAGGATTTATTTGTGGTGCTAAAGATTCCATGTGAGTGGTTATGGATAGTGATATAAATACCTTCACTCTTTGTGTGTCTGGGCTTCGGCTTCCGGTAGAAAAATAAATGAGTGTTTGAATAAACACCCATGTGTTGACACCTCATTTCCTCATTGATTTGCGGTGGAAGCCGTGTGTGTGTGTGTGTGTGTGTGTGTGTGTGGTCATAATCCAATCAGGCAGGAAAACAACCAGGGGAACTGTATAACCAATTTCTTTAGCCAGGTTATCCAAACGTTTGTTTAATTTTTCAGTTTAAATGTGTTTGTCTATTGTCTTGTATTGACATTTGCGTAAGGTTATGGATGTTTATAAGCCCTCTAATTTTTTCTTCATGTACAGTGGAAACTTGAAAGTATCCAAATTCAAACAATTCAACTCCACTTGAGTTGCAGAAAACATCTGAGTTTGAACCACTGAACGCAAAATCTCGGTGTAACTCACTCAACTTCAGTTCAGAAAGCATTAACAAACCTAGGCTTTTTCTTTGGCTTTTTTTGGCCACTTATTCCTCTAAAAGCAAATATTCATGTAACCAATGTGTGACTTAAAGTACAACCGTGTTTAGCAGAAGACCTATAGGTGACATGTTGCAAGATTAGCTCGCTCACCAACTTAACTCATCACACATTTGAAGCAGTATCACACTGGAAACTCTCACAGGACTACAAGAAGTCATTAGCTATAACAGAAAAGATTACCAGCCCCTGTCGGTTGTGGGTAAAGTCGGGTTTAAATGCTCAATTGAGCAGTTTGAACCTTGCTATATTTTGTTTAGCTGCAACTCTATTGTAGATAAAATTAAACCCTTGATGCGTAAAAGAAGGAACTAGGTCAGTTTTCCTCATGCCTGCTGTTGCTGATTACTGTTTTCTGAGTAATATCCAATAGTAATATCCAAGTAACATTCAACACTACAAAATAAGTAATTAAGGATTTGTGATGATATTGGATCAGAAGTGAAAAGGTTGTGTCAGGACTCTGTATTTGTATCGGGGTCTTTATGACCCTTCTTCTAATGTTGCCATCTTTGAGGCAATGCATCAATAAATGGCTCTATTACCTGTTGTTGACCTGGTTAAAGTCCGCCTTTGAAATGTGTTACAGAGCATTAAGTTAACACATGTTGCTATGCGAAAACAAACTCTGGTGGCCAGTGTGGGGCCCAGCTGAGTAAACGTGTTGGAAGGGGGAGAGTTGGCGGAGGGAAAGAGGCCCCTACGCTACACTTGTCCCTGCGAAAGGTGGATCCATGCGGCCAACAGATGGATCTGTTACTCTGTATCCCCCAGAGGAAAAGAAAACAACCAAAGCAAGTGTCTCAGCTCCAGCACAGAAGCCTTTGATCAACAGCACATCTTCAACCTCGGAAAGAAAAAAGAGGATTTTTTTGGACCCTTGGAGTGCACATCTGTATAAACAGCCGGCGAGGAAT
This sequence comes from Doryrhamphus excisus, assembly GCF_037039965.1. Lineage (NCBI taxonomy): Eukaryota > Metazoa > Chordata > Actinopteri > Syngnathiformes > Syngnathidae > Doryrhamphus > Doryrhamphus excisus. The sequence continues at coordinate 14,843,933 of NC_136368.1, read as the reverse complement.
GTGTGAACAATGCAACAAAAGAATTTCGTTCTTGGCTAATAGGTTATGTAGTTGAAGTTTGGTATGAAATGAAGAGACAGGGGATGTTCTTTGTTTTGATGGATAACACAAGATCTTTGTTTTTGGTCTTTGCAGATGTGCAAATTCAGGAAGAAGATGTTAGAATTTATTATTCCCTAACCTTTGGTGTATGTAGTTATTACGTAAAGCACACTGACACTGGTCCCTATTTGTTTGGGTGGAGAAATTAGTTGGAAATATCGTCATCGTAGTGGGCATTCATGTGTAAAAATAAGTTAACCATAGTTAATACGTTACCGTAGTAAACGACAAATCATGAAGGCTTAATGCCAAGGTTATTTACGTCAGTTACACATCATATAGTTCATTTTTTAACATTCTTAACGGTCATACAAGTGTATGAAAAAAAAACAAAAAATGAAAAACAACTTCAAACAGGGATTTTTTATTTTATTATAATCCGAATTTGATTATTTAAGTTTATTTAAATTTCTAGTGGTCGACTACATTTTCTTGATAGTTAGATCGATTGTTATACAAATGATGCGTTGCAATGGGACGTAATAATTCCTCACTCAATGTTCTGAACTCCTGTTTCCTTGCTAGTATTGAACTCAATATTGCTCAGGGTTGCAGATGCACCCTGACTTCCCATACAGCCAACTAGCCTTTAATACTCACTGAATGAAGCTTTCTGCACAATGCCAGCTTCACTATGTATTGATTTAATGCTATTTTTGTTATGTTCTTATTAGGTGCTGATAGCGACATTGTAGTCTGTTATGACGTGTTTAACTTCACTTACCTCATGAGACGTTCACTCCAAGTATGCGTAATCATTCCTAATGGCTTCCTTACGAGCCTGTTGTTATAGTTTATCCCGTGTAGTATTAATTGGGTAGCAGTCGTTTAAGTGTGTGTGGGCAGGATATTACTTCCAGGTTGTCAACCACCTTTTTCTCTAAACTATTAAATGGACACAGATTTGCTTTCAATTTGCACTTCCTAAACTCACATAGGAGTGAATTTACATCGTTTGATCAGTGTTTTTTTTTTTTGGGTTATTCAATGAAAACTCCCCCCCCGCACACACCTTGCACCCTCTTTTGCCCAGGTTCTGGTCTTCTCACGCCTCTGAAGTTGGCTCATTGCCATGGTGACAATCGGTTAGTTCCAGGGTGATGAGGTGTAATTTAGCCAGCATTTCCTGTCTGATACACAACACTCTAAAGGCTTGACTTTTTATAGCGGGCTGTTTGTTAAGCAGCTTGGGGGGTGAGGGCAGGTTGTGCATGTGTGTATGCATTGGATTTCTGGGCCAGTCAAAGCTAATTGTTGTTAAAGCATACAGTATACAGTATACAACTCTCCTAATAGAATAGACGACTGAGGGCTGCAGGTCTTGGTCTGGCCTATTGGGGTCAGTATTGACAGAGGCCGTTGTGAACATTTACAGGGGAGGCTTGGTGTATTTATACTCTGATACCAAATGGCGTTCCTTCCATTGCATGAATTTCCCAGTGCGATGTAGCAAAACAAAAACACACACACTTTTTACCTGATAACCAAATGTACATGAGTGAATGGTAATGGTTTAATCTGATTTGAACATGCATACAAATGACATTGGAATACGTATATCACATACTGTAATACAATTTGCACATGTCCACAACCGTTTCACATCAATACATTTGTTCACTTCCTGTATTCCAGATGTATTTTTTACCAATTAGTACATAGGAAAATGATAAGGTAATGTAACAAGGTGATAATATAAGTGCATTCTTGTCCCCATAAATAATTCAAATAACTGTCATAGACAACATTGTTAGAGTGATGGGTCAGTAGTGACAATGAACTCACAAGAATGAAAAGTAATGAATGTTGTAGTGGTTAGGCATAGCATTTTGTACACAGTGGTTCAAGACTCTTCCTTGTATTTTGCAAAGTCAGCTGCTGGTATTGTTTTTTGACATTGCTCATCATCTCTGCATTGCTTGAGTTCCCTGCTCATTCCCTTTCGTAATTTGATTCCACATACCGAAATGTTTTAAGTGTAGTTTTTCCCTGTCGTCATATTTTTCCTCTCCTGTAGTCATCTTCACAAGGCTGTGCACTCTGACGTACACTTCCGACACCACCTCCCACAGAAGCAAAGAGACACTATGACTGGCAAAAGGTCTCACTTCTTTCATGCTGTTGTTTTACTGAATAAATGTGTCTAGGGCCTGAAACTAATGCACAGAGTGAAACCTCTTCTTTCCTGTTTGGAGGGTTAGGTTTAGGCAGGTGATCCTGAGTGGTCCACTTCACCTTAAAGCAAGCACAAATAGTCAGGGCACTGACAGCTGTGGCACACTGAGAGCATAGTGGCACTTTACGCATCCATGGATCACATATGAGCAAAGCGTGTTGCCACCAAGGTGGCTCTCACAATGTTTTGTAGAGTGGAATCTAAAATGTAAATGTTACTTAATATTCATTAAGCTACTACTTATTATACTCATTGTTAAATGAAACAACTGCAAGATAAAGGATGGAGGGTGGAGGTCAGTCTGGATGTAGTTATTATGCTGTTGAGACTTTGAAAGGCGTGGCCAAGATAAAATATTAAAATTATTGTATTTTGAGGAACTGATGGCCAATTTAAAATTTTTTGTCTTTCCTTTTACAAATAATATGCACATTAAATGTAATCTAGCCAATAGTTACTTTTCTTATTGAGAAGTTGACATGAGTGCTTTCACAACAATCTCATATTTCCGATTGCTCTGACGACACAGAAACGTGTTCTTTTTGCTATGACAATACCTGCACCTCTCGTCATGTCACTGGCATGAGTTTGCAGACAGCCAGCCTCTTGTTAGCGCTACACTTCATTATAAACAGGTTGCAGCACTACCACACACATTCGAACAGCAGGGTCATCTTCTTAGCATCAAAGGGAGTTTTTTGTGTGTGCGTGTGTCTTGCACAAAGCCTTGTCGTCTTTGTCTCCCCATCAGTGTTCGCTAATGATGTGCTGCTACACACTCTTGTACTCCGTCCTCTCTCCCTGTCACTCATACACTCTTTTGGATCGCTCTCTTTTCCTCTCCCTTCCGCAGTATTTGTTTGGCTGCCGGGTTTTGTTTGTTTATCGTTTCCAGATGGCAGACACAGACTTCATTTGTGTGGCTTTCAAGTTTCCCAGAGAGCTTTTTTTTTTTTTTTTTTTTTTTTTACTGCTTTGGCTGAAACGCTTATCCTGTTTCCTCTCGCCAGGCTTTATGATGGGCCTTTTTTATACGTAGCAACTGGAAGAAACTGTCACTACTGCAGTGTACTGGGGAGATGGTGTCTTATTTGTTGACTTCAACAAGTTGACTCGACTTAAACTTCATGAGTCCGTCCTCAGATGAAGGAACTACATTTCTCTCCCTGTCCACTCACATTCATTACTCGGTGCTTAGCTTGTATGTGAAGAACCACCTCTGTTTACTGTTTTCCTCCCCTCTCAAGACCCTGCTGAGTCTAGTCTGGGCATCATTAAGCAACGTGACGTCACTTATTTACAGGAAGCCAGGAGGCAGACTCACCCAGTAAACGCGGGGGAGGACCAAGCGCATGTCTTTACTCATCGGATGCGGTTTTTTAAGACGGCACAGTAATCAAAGCTGCTCGGCTATATAAAAGCCACCCCTTCACCTTAAAGAGGACGTCTCTCCTGGCCTGGCACTCAATGAGTGATTACCCCGGCATTCCATCCTGCCTAATCCCATTTTTAGAAGTGATTTAACTCTGACTCGCTAAAGGAAAGTCTTCCCTGAACCCCACACTCCCCCCTCAAAAAAAAAATCACCATCATAGCAAGTGACAACCAGCCTTGAAAGCCTTGAATTTTCTCTCTTCGCCCAGTATGTGTCACTTTCCCAATTGTCATCCCACAATTGTTGGTTAGCTCCATTCTGCTCAAGGGACTCGGAGACGAAAAATAAGGGGATCCGACTCTCGCTCTTGCCGTAATCAGTGGTGTTTTTTGCCTTACAACCGCTGAGCTTCTGGCTTGGCCAGCTAATCTCATCAGGGTTTGGGCTGTGGTGCTGGGGTGAGGGAAAGGACAGCCTAGCATGACCCATATCTCTGTGCCAGGACGGCTACAACAACTCTGTCGCGACGGTCCAGTCACATCAGTTTTACTACGAGGCCCTCTGCCAGGGTGTTTACTACGGAACTGTCTGGCACAACAAGATAATGCCCCTCTACTAATGCCCACTCAGGACACTGCCACTCGCATTAAAGGAGATCTGAACTTTCTCGTTGAACATGGACTGTTTGCATTCATTTCCGGAAATTCCGAGAGTAGGTTTCCTCAGTGTTGGTAATATTTCCAATCCTTAGGGTGTGTTTGGTTTTTTTTTAATGATTCATTGCCAAAGGTGCCACATTTTACTATGCTTCACCAATTTTAACTTAAGCCTCATGTGTCCTACAATAGTGTGTTGGCTGAATCTCACCACAATGCTGTAGACCACATTGTTTAGCTTCTGAACCAATTAGATTTTATTTTTTGTTGGTGATCCGATCCAATCCCTTACCGATCCTTTCTCTTTTTTATAATTATAAGCTCCACTATGGGGCATGTCCCATGTGACCTCCCACAACATGATACAGCAGTCCGGGTAAAACGAAGGAGAACTCCCACTGTACCTACGGAGACTAATATCCCAACGTGCAAAGTGAAACTAACTTGACCACGGTTCACCACATACATGTCTGCATGATGGCGTTGCCTTTTCTTCTTGTTGTGGTTGGCGGAAGTCAAGTGGTAACCAGCTATGAGGTGTATTGCCGCACCTAGCAAGTTAGTGTGTAGCCCCGAACGTGATACGGCAACCGGATCAGACCAATCTTTTGGTGGAAGCCGATATTATCCACAGTGGATCGGACCCCGATGATGATCCTGATGATCATTAATCCATTACAGAAGGTCTAACTCAAAGAAAGTAACACAAAACACGTTTTCATGTTTTGAAATTACAGTTTTACACATATAAATAAATACAAATGATGACTGAAAGCTATAAATAAACATGTTTGCTTTTACCTTCATTGAATTGATTCTTGAGGTGAGGTTCCCCAAAACACTAGGTAGCTGCAAGCTCAACACAGACACCACCTTTGTGTCTTGCCATGAGTTATTTTGTGAATTAAATTCTCATCTCAATAACCTAAAATGAAGTTAAAAAAAAAAGTTGCAAGTACCAATATTTGATAAAGACGATGAGAACCACGATTGAATTCGGGAAACGACACAAGACTAAACAGTGGTGCCTTTGTGGATCTGGCTGCTACATTATGTTTTTGTCATCTTAATTTTTCCAATTGCCTTTCATTCATTGTGTATATGCATTCAGATTTGTTCTATGCGTGTAAAACTGTAAAAATGTGTTATGTGTTTGTAGAGCAAACAAGTGTGGGAGATGATGTTTATCATATTACTAGTCCCTGCTCACATCATTACAAAGTAATTTTTGAATAATGTGGAACTGTTGCATACCTCTCTGACAGTCAAACACAATTACATGCAGTATCTATAGCTAAGGAATTACCCAGTTCTTCACAAGGCTGCAGCTGTGGACAAAATAGAACAATACACAAGTGAAGCTGTAAAAATATAAATACACACAGCAGAAACCCCACACACATTGATAACACATTAGCAGCTGTCTGTTTGATGGTGTTATACTGACATATGTTGATAGTTGTAAGTTCAGTCTTCGGGCGAACCATTTAATTGTTTTTGATAATGGAAAAAGTCTATTTTCATGTAGGCCTCTCTATACATGCCACACAGTAATTCCATTGCAAAATTAACATATTTCCCACCATAAAAGCAATATATGCTTAACCAAAATGTCTAAACAATACAACAACATAAACAACACAAAAATGTTTTTACATGAAAATAATTTTTTAACAAATATAACACCATGAGCTATATACAATTTTCACATTTGCAGCTGAACTATGTGTGTGCATGCATTTGTATTTGCAAATTTCCCTTCAATGCGTGACTTACTTTGAGCTACACGGCAAGATGCCTTTTCACTTTCTGGTTGCAACGGAGCGTGTATTTCTATGGGAAACATTCATGCCAAACTCTTATAAAATGCCCTTCTTCCACCTTGTGGCCATTCTTTTGTCTTAAATCTGCACCATACATGATCTATTCTCACTTGTTTGTGCCTCATGTGCAAAACACATGAGGCACACGTATAACGTTTGCACATGACGTGCAAACGTAAAAGATGTATAAATACATCTTTGGGAGCAAGCGGTCAGGTTGAAAAAAACACACAAATACTTCTTTGGTAGCAAATGAGTTAAAGTGAATTTATATCCTTCCTTTATGACGACAAGTCTTCCAATGCCCCGAAACAGCAAAACAGCCCCAGACCGTCACACTAACACCACCATATTTTACTGTTGGTATGATGTTCTTTTCAGAAATGGTTACAGATGTAATGAGACTCACACCTTCCAAAAAGTTAGACTTTTTTGTCAAGTGTGTGATCGTTCACATTTCAATCTCATTCTGTCATTTTTGTTTACACATGTTGCCTGGCAGGTGGCATTTAGCTAGCTTGTTTTTGTCCCACCAGCAAGCTACAAGTGGCGTTCATCGGATATATATATATATATATATATATATATACATTATTGTGTAGTGCCACTTCACAATCTTGCTTTTTTGTTATCGTTACAATACTTTTCGCTTGATTTCAAAACACTAGTTGAATCTTGAATCGTTTACCACAAAGAGATTTCCACTAGTTATTATAAATAAAAACGGATTTCTATCTGTGATTAAATGTGATTAACACCAAGTTAACTATGGACAAAATAAGATTGTGATTACATATTCAGCCCTGGTCTTAATACACACAATAATGGCATACATTTCGATTGACACAAGCCCAATGTTTAGTTTTGGAAAGTCACTCATGCTCAATTTTTAGCAATAAAAACATTACAATTACCTTTGCAGGTATTGAAAGCCAAAGACCAAAGAAAAATAGTGGTTTTGGAAAATAGTACACAGCTTGCGTAGACTTGGATTGGCAAAATTAGCATTTGACAGATTGGAAATACAGACAAATCTTTAAAAAAATCTTATCTTAAAAAAAAAAGCAGAGGTCGTGTAGACATGTTAGGAATGGACAGACTGTCAACTGCCGAAGTGAATCAAATGTTGAAAACGGAAATTTGTTTTAATCTGGTTGAAGTAGCAATATTTAATGGGGTTCTTCATTTGCCAATTCGACACCCTTCTGCAATATTTCATGGACAATATTTAATCCTGCAACCTGAGACCACAATCAATATCTAACCTACCACGCAGTAGGCAGATGTAATACATGCCTCCTCCGAAAAACAACACAGAACTTGCTATTAAAGTTGCCATTTGCACCATGAAAACCGGACTAAGACCCAATCGTCCACCAACATATAGACCGGACCACAAACAAATTGCCATGGCTTTTTAGTCCCGTCTTCAATGAAGCGGTACATCCTTTTCGGCTTTTGTCTCCAGTTTTTTAGGCCGCAGCTGTTTGGTTCTCCGTGCTCCCCTCCTGGAAAAAAAAAAACAAAAACCTCAGGCCACGCGCCACTGCACCCCCAAACATTAAATAGGAGCATTAGACACACCTTGTTAAGGGCTGCTGGTGTTTGAGTTGTGGCTGTGGGTGTGTGTCTCATCCCATGATGAGACCAGATACATAGACAACATGCACAACTGCACACCAGACAGCGGATCCCCTCCCACAAAAAACAGATGTGTTCTTTGCTATTGTCTTGACATTCGGATTTCAGTAGTTTCTGGTCACATGTGAACATAACCCACAAAGATTACAGTTTTCATTATGTAGTGTTGCTTTAATTATGCACCTCTGGCATCACACCTCAGCAGGGTTTATCCAAACATGAAAATTAATTCACAGCTAAATGCTGCCCGATGCAGGCCCGAAAGGGGAAAGGAGAAATGAAAGGTTGGGTTTAAAAGTCTCAGAGCCTAAAGGCAATGTTCATTAATGCAGTGGTCATTTCAATGGAGGCAAAAGCCCCGCCACCCCCCCCGACTACTGAGGGGAATATCAATAGGCATAAGAAATTGACTTAAATGAAGCAGATGTAAAATATTCACTGCTTAAAAATCGTGTTATTGAGAAGGAAGGAATAAATCAGCATAATAAGGTGGAAGTGTAAACAGAAGATCCCTCACAGGAGAGTCACATTGATCAGAAAGTTCGGCCATGTTTTGGACGTTTTTTTTTTTATTTTTAAATCATGGCCATACTATAAAGTAACTTTATCATAGTCTAGCCATCTATTTTCAATGTTAATGCACATAGCCGGCTGTTCAAAAGTTCAAAGCAAAAAAGAATCAGAGATACGGCTCACACCTAAAAAAAACACTCATTAGTTGGGACACTCGTATGCCAAGTAGCACTGTATAAATTACAACATAATAATACCTGCAGTGCTCCAGTACCATCTCTCTGGCATTTGAGACTACTCTAAATACTCTGTGACAACTCAAAGTGACAGTAGAAACAAATACTGTATCTTTGGCCATGTTGAGAGAGCTATCTACCAGGGCTTTGAAGCTAAACTTGACATTAAAATATCCTTTTCTTTGTCCATTTCTGCACGATATTTGTTCACACTTGTGACTCCACATCAACTGCCACACTGCTGTATTTTCTCAGACTACTGAGTGGGCTTAGGGTCAAACAGGACGCGCACATGTTAATTGTGTGTGGAAAAAATGGTGGCATTAAAAGGAATTCCTATTAACTTGCTACTGACACATTAACTTTGACAGCCTTATTATTTACATTTCTAGATAATATTTTGATAATTTCTCAAAACATCATAGTCACTGCTGCCCTCCAGGCCAAACAGTTGGCATCACATCTTGCGTCAAATGTGTTCCCATGTCAATCAGCAGACATTTCCAACAGCACTTTTTTTTACACCCATTTCTACACCCATTCTCAGGAAATCTATTTCTATTGACTCTAAATGGAATAATTCTTGATGATTTCCTGTGCCGCACGCCTGCTGTTTTGCTATCTAAAGCCCAGCTGTGAAATTTTTTTTTGCATCAGCATTGCTTTTGGGAACATTACTGACAATAAACACCACCATCATCGTCAACTTTAGTAGCTATTGATTGGGAAAATATAAACAAATTTAAAATCCACAAAACTGATCCTCAGAGATCAATATTTCGTAATTCATACAGTGGACTTCTCAATTGTTTGCATAAGAAAGGGCTAAAACTTGACGCAGTCTTTCTCCATGATGTTGTATGTGTTTGCAATGTGTCTACTTTGTGGGCGAGCACCATTTTGCACTGTTTTGTTTTCTATTTGCCGACCAAACGCCTCAGCAATCGTTGATTGTCAGAACCTAGGCGCCGCTGCCTGAGCACCTCTATCAGTACTTTTTTTCCGGTTGTTGGTGTTAATGCGCTCACCAAGTTCATTCTGTTTAAAACTGAAATATTCCCATTATGTGCCTGTGGTATTCACCTTTAAAATCGCTTTTGTATTGTCATTGATGTTAACATACGTATGCTGTGAGCTCATGGAGCTGGCTAACTGCAGCTAGAGTAGTACCTACCATATCTAGTAGCCCCCCTCCACAAAGAGGTGAATAAGATGGGCGCTCACTCTCTCCGTTTATTCCACCTATAGAACCAATGGGCACAGATAGATACAGAGTGAACCCTCCTGTCATCCAGCCCATGTGTCACAGAGAGAAGAGCAAACACGCATGCATACAGTACAAACATATCAATACAGTAAAGTCTCGTTATATCGATATCGGTTAACGAATTACTACTTATTACGATACTATTTTCATTTCCCGGCAAATTTCTAGTCTTTTATGATATAATTAGTTCCGTTAGTACGATACCCGGTTATTATGATAATCCGGTTACTACGATGCCATTTTCATCTCCCGCCAGCCAATTTGGTCTGCTTATATCAATACAAAAGCAGCTTAAATCAATCTTTGCTTAAGGATTTCAATACCAAAAAAGAACACGGTGAACGGCTGCTTCCAGTCAACTTTATTTTTCACACTTCCACCACCAGAGCGCAGCGCACACACACCGATTCCCGCACTTCCTGGTTCACAGGTCATACTCAACCCGCCCCACATAGCTGGCCAAACACATGCCTGTATAGAATCTATACACACGAGAGAAACCACAAACGCAGTTGGTTCTTCTGTTGCAGGCATGTGTTTGGCCAGCTATGTGGGGCGGGTTGAGCATGACCTGTGAACCAGGAAGTGTGGGAATCGTGTGTGTGCTGTGCTCTGGTGGTGGAAGTGTGAAAAATAAAGTTGACTGGAAGCAGCCGTTCGCCGTGTTCTTTTTTGGTATTGAAATCCTTAAGCAAAGATTGATTTAAGCTGCTCGACATTGTTCTATACTATAGAACAATTTCGAGTGCATTATTTCCCGCTTTTAATGCAGTTCGGTGCAGGATCGGATATATGGATAGTCCGCTTATATCGGTATTTTTTCCGACTCCCGAGAATATCGATATAACAAGACTTTACTGTATATCTAGAATGTCGTAATTATTGATTTGGGTTTGTTTTGTTCAATAAGTTGATTGATCTATTATCGTCACAGGCCTGTAAGTGAATGTTATTATTGTGTTCTTGTTGTGAATATTTCTCTCTCTTCACTTTGCTGTGCATCCATGGCTGTGTTTAGTTGAGTCAGGTTCCTGGAAAGTGGTCTCGGTGTTACCTCACAGCCAAGATGGCGGCAGTTCAGAAACCTTGCTGGGGGCGTTTGATAATCACAACTTAATTGTACTTTGGCGGATTACGGCATTATGACAAATGTTTTATTATGTGAATACTTCATTTTTTAAATTTCTTTTTTCAAACATTTTTTTGGTGTCATGAGCACTTTAAAAATCTGAAATCTTACATCATTGTGCATCACATTGTTTACCATTTGTCATCCATTCTCATTCATTAAGCCCTCATGTTCTGTCATTTTCTGATAGTTATTAGTATTTTTTCTCCTTTTGTTTTACCCAGTCTTCATTTATGGGAGTCACTATCACTTTTAGCGCTAGGCTGAAAATGTGACAATGTGTTTCCATGGTCCACCCAGCAAAGGGAAGGAAGGGGCACCAGGTTAATGCCTACTCCCACCCAAACCTACATCGTATGGGTGGGAGGCCAAGGTGTAGGACCTTGTTCTCTGTCACTTTTCCACAAGCACAACAGCTATCACAGGGATCATATGCCAACAGTTTCCCCTAGTGTGTGTATATATAGCGAGTGTTTTCAGGAACATCCCCTTGCACGTGCATCTTTAAAATAGCGGAAAGTAATCGTGCTTTTTTTGCTTTCTGCACAGCGGAATTGTAGCATCACACAAAGCTTGAAAAAAACTGACAAAACCTCCTCCTGATTGTGTATAGCTTTTGCTGAAGGTGTAATATGTAGTAGATTTTGTTGATTGGATGTTGGTGGTGGTAAATGTCAGTGATGTTATTTCTATGCTATGTGTACAAAGTGTGATATTATACTATGTATGCATGTAGACAAAGGAAAGCTAAGGGTTAATTTCAACAGCATACTGCAATAATGTAGAGCTTGGTGCACTACAGAGGCTTTCAGCTTAGATTTTTTTTTATATGGGGTGCTGGGGAGTAAGGGGGTGGAATGTGGCCTATATAATACTTTCACGGTTTTGGCAGTCAGATTTTCAAGAAACTTCCTGGTGTGTCAGGATCAATCAGACCTAAGCCGGTCTTAATTAAAGGCTTGGGGCCGGGCAGAAGTCGAGGGCAAGCGGCATCCCCGTTGGTCCAAAGAATGAAGTGTCTATCATTATAACACTATAGGGAACATCAGCTTTATGAATTCAAATTCCTTTTAAAAAGTCCTCCCAGGAGGCAGTGACATACCCAAATTGACCATATCTTAGGGGGTTGACATGCATTCAGAATTAATTAAAAAATATCTCTCGAGTCATTTAGACTTTGAATTCCATAGGAAAGTTCTTTTGTATGAGCAGACTCAGATGGCCCTAAATGATCATTTGTCATATTTATTAATTTGTTTTGCTTCTTTAGTTTATATTTAAGTTATTTGTGTCATAGCTATTTTTATAAGTAAAAACACTACACTTTTTAGTCTTCACGTAAATTGGATTGTCATTTCAACTCAGTTGTCATTTCCCCGTATGACCACTTGGGGGCACAGGCAACTTACAAGGAAGCTACAGAACCAGTGGGGGTGTCAGTAGTGCTAGTTGTTTTTGTGATAGTGGCCCTTTTAATTAAACGGACCATGATCCAAAAATCTCCATCATAGCCCGCAAGAGATGAAATAAGACCAACAAAAAAAAAAAAGACACAGATGTCCGCCCTTGCCCCTTCATATCCTCTGGTTATATTGTAGTTCCAAATCTGATGCAAAGTTGTTGTTTTTTTTGGTTCCCGAATGGATCTTTAGAGCAACACCCATCTGTCTGACTTTTGAGTTGGAGGTGGGGTGGAGGGTGTTTTGTGTGCGTTAGTTTGTTTGGTTGGATCGGGTAGGACATAGTGCATATCACATCGCAGGCCAAATATCCTGACAGTCTGATCTATCATCCGACCTTCTGTCTGTTAGAACTGCATCCAATAGTTCATCACTACAGCTGAGACCAGCCAAACAAATTTTTCCAGATCATTCTTTGCACCACAACAAACTTTGTTTCATTCCACACCTTGGCCTTTTCAAATTCAGTCTTTAATCGGTACTATACCTGAGAGTAGATCAAACAGGTTTCCCTTTACCCTTTTTTGTCTTAAGTCTTCTTGGTCTGAATAATCTAAATTAGCTGTCCCATGAGTCTTTTATGTTCAGAGGCACCAGCTTGTTCTGTGGACAAGGTATAAGGGTACATTTACGACTCAGTAAAATGCATTAGCATTTTTGCGATGTTTCATATAGAAAGTTGTCAAAACAATCACTGTTTAAAAATCCCAAATCAACCTTCCACAATCATCCTCCTGAAATTAAAATGATGATTTGTCATATTTTTCGCTATACTGTCTTGTAGGTATTTGGTAAAAGTACAACATCACAATTAAAACAATTAAATGACCAACACCAAGCAACCAAATAAAAACATGAAAATTGTCAAAAAAAACATTTTATGAGTTTCGGTCTGAAACAGAGTTCTTAAATGAGTGTGTTTTTTAAAGATTTGCCACTTTGTTTAAATGTGAGTCTTCTTCTGCACTTAGGCCTCACTCTTGCTCCCTGCAGAGCAGAGTAGGTAGTATGGTAGACTGGTAGACTGAATGGTTTGGAGACACTGGACATTGAATCGACTCTGATGATGTAGGAAAACATTGGATGTTTTGCTTTCTTTCTAAGGATCTTATCAATTTAGGAGACCCTTTTTGCTTAAATGAAAAGACCCATCAGTCCCATTTGTCTTTCGCCACCATTGCAAATCATCTCAGTCGTATTACTGGCAGAGAAAGGACTCCAGCTTCTCCCCTCTGCCTTTTTTTCTATCCATACTCCGTAATCTTGACCCTGAGACAGTGTGTAGTTCCCCCTTCCTCTTCTTCTTCTTGGTTTAGCACCTTCGAGACAGCTTATGTTGATGGGCGTCTCGATTAATCGCACCCTGATCATACCGATGCTACTGAGCACCCCTTGCCTGCCATGCTGATCTCTCTGTTTGTTTAGAAATGTATCATATTTAGTTTGTCAATTTTATCCAAATAATTAAGTGAGAAATGCACCTTTCTGCTAGTTTTAGACACAATTCAGAGCCTGACCTTGAAAGATCAAGTCAATTTATCCTGAACCCAATGTGAGATGTTGACCACATTGTAGCCCCCTCTGTGGGGTATATGCAGTATGTTCCTGCCTTGTCAATTAGCTTTCCTGACTTGTGGCATCACTTCCAGTCCCAAAATGAGCTGTGCGGCTTTGTTTGTCCTGCTTGGGATTTAAAGGCAGTACCGGTATAAAAGGGAGGGTCAAGTAGTCATCTACCCTGAGCAAACAAGGACATGGTGACAGCCAACGTTCCACGAGAACCAGGCCGTCCTTCCTGCCAACAAGTCCACCCCGCCTCTACACGACCAGAGTGAACACTCCACCACCCCCCTGCCCCCAACCTCCCTGGCCCAGGGGCTGTGAACCTGCAAAGGCAGCATAATGAAGCCATATAAGCCTGTTATTTGCGGCTTTATGGCTTGTTTTATGAAGGTGAGCGGACAAGCAGCTCCCAGAATGGTTCCTGTCACTTTACAGACAGCATTACCAAGAGAAAAGGAGAGTCGGGGAGGGAGCACGGGGATTGGCAGAGAAAAAGGGTCCGCGGACCCTTTATGTTAGCCCTGCCGTGGCTTTGATGGGAAGCGGCCTGGCTGCAGGCTATCACTGCTACATTTTACGTCTTGCCCTCTTGTGTGTGTTTGTGTGTGTATGTGGGGTGGGGGGGTGGGGGGGGGCGTTGACGTTTGACCTATGTACTTATTCCCACCTCCTCTTCACTAATCAATTACCACATCGACCCATTAATCAGACAGCGGAGCAGCCAGTGAAAGGGCCCATGGGTATGTGTGGAGAATTGTGGGATAGGCCTCGGGCTATCGCGGAGGAGGGTCCTTCACCTGTGGATGCACTGTTCGGTAATTGACTTAGCTCTAAATAAAGAAAAGTAAATATGGTCGATCTGAGCTTGGCACATAATGGCAGATTTTTAGCCGGATTTGTGTTAATAGCAGTTCTTTAGATCTGTGTCTCTAGTCCAACAACTAGTTACATATTGTGACGTTACTTTACATTTTTCCAGATAATTGTCAAGTCTGTGGAGACTTAGTTATACAGGTAACTGTTGTTAATATTGAAATGTTAATGCTCTGGTTTCTGAGCTCCAGATTTTTTCTCAGATACTTTTAGGTCAAACTTGGATTGTTGACTGTTATGTTCCATACAGTAAGCAAACCGAATGGTTTTAGGTATTAACTTTGTATTTTGAGGAGAATTTTTATCAGTTAAAGGTGTGTTTTTTATTTGGAAAAAAGTGTCAGAAACACTGCTTCCGATCGCGGGCACAAGTCCAAATGCAACCAATAACAGTTCTTCTATAAACACGTAGGCGTTTTCAATGAGACATGTTTTTGTTCGTCTGACAGTTACCATGGCGTTTGGCTGCAGTGTGATTATGTGTGGGGCACAAACAAACGGATCTGACGGCTAACAGATTTTTTTTTTTTTTTAAGGAAGCTGTGGGAGCGGAAGTCACCACACTTTGATTAGGTTTTGGTGTGTATGGACGGGCTATAAAGCCATCCCCCCATTGCGCCTCCTCTGCCATGCCAAGTTATTTGACAGAACCGGGGAAATATTTTGGAAAAGAAGCTAAAGGGGAGCCGTCGGCTGTTCTGCTAGTCGACCCCTTTCTCTTCCGTTTCAGCCTGACGAGGTTCCAGCCGACACTCCAGCTCTTGTGGGTTTAGTGAATTGAGAAGACACTTCTTGTGTGGATTTTTCAATTCTTTGACGTGTCATCGGCCAGGAGTGCCATTGTCTCCACCGCCCTTTCTCTCGACTCCTTCTGCTGAGACAAGTCATGTCATCCCCTTGTGATCAGCACTTTTGTTGCCTTTGTCTTTGGCGCTACCTCAGAAGTCCATCTTGTCTTTTATGTCCCTGCCTTTCATGCAGAAGGGAACAGTTGTGGCCTGTTGTGGGGCTGTTCCACTGCATTTCCACCAGTGGGGTTTCCTTTCTTTCCCTTCAAAGTACGACAATGGGCCTCAGAAGGCCTGAATGGCCAATGCAGTGGGCACAATCCTACAGAGGCCCGCTCATTTTGTTTTGCCAGAGTCAATAAAAATGCTAAGTTAAAAGTAACCCCCGTATGCCCTCCTCAGATGGAACGACTTGTTTAACCTTTTCTAAGCCTCCCTCTCAATTGACTTTTAATGATAAATTCATTTCAACTGTCAACAAAACATTGTCAGTGACTGTGTAAGTAAAAGTTAATGTTTTATGTGTTTTTTATATTTTATTGGAAAAATAAAATTGAATTTTTTTTAGATAGGAGTGACAAATGTTCTATAAACCAGATTACTTCTCTTGCTCGTTCTCCTTTCCATCCTGACACCTTCATAAAGATGTCTCTGTCCTTCTAAGGAGGATTTTTATACAGAAGGGATGAGGGGGGAAAAGGCTGCGGTAGTTGTTCTCTCCCGGTATTACTGGCGAAAGGCCCTTGCATAAAAAGCATTCTATGCCCATTTGTGAGCTTTGGAGAAAGCTGGGGGGGACTTTGAGAAGGATTACAGGTAGCCAGGCATTGGCTGCAGAAGATAACCGCCATGACTTCATCCTCATTGTGTAGATTAAGGCATAAAATCCAAACTAATGAGACCCGAAAGGGGGGAGAAGACACGGAGGAGATGGAGAGTGACTTTCAGCAGCATTTTTAAAGGAAATTAGGAATATGTAAATGAAATATGATTAACAAGTCGCATTAATCAATAAAATAGAATCTTCCTTTTTTGCATCTTGATTTTTTTTCCTGAAATAACTAGGTATTAATAGATATAATAAATTATGTAAAATTATATTGATGCTGACACATTGGGTATGCGATTGTTAATGAACAAGAGAATGCTGCCATTTACTGAAAATGAAACAATTATATACAATATAGGCAGAACATCAACATGATTGTTAATGAACACATTTTGTTACCATAACAATCTGAATAATGAAGGCCGTGACCAAAAAAATGGCATTTGCTTGAAAATAGCTTTCAACACTTCACACTGGCAATCCAATAAACGGATCAAGTACCTGTTTTAGCAATTTTAGGACAGCCCGTCCTTGTGTCTTTTCATAAAAAACATACTACAAAAAGCAAGTGCTCAAGAAGATAAGCAATTTAAGTGGCATGATGTTAGAAAAAAGTGCTACAGCAGGTTAGTATGTTTTATTTATGCGGTTACAAAAAGTATTTATGTTAATGTTCAGTCTTGATAACGACATTATGTAAACTAATATTTAAAACTACAAAATTTGTATTCTTTTTCACGTCATGCGAACGGCCCCAACCCATTTATTCTTTTTTATTTTTTTAATGTTCCGAACTCCTGTTTGTGTTACGCAGAAGGTAATTGCCAGAGGTCTGTGTGGTATGTACTTCAAAACATGTGATGTAATATTGTCACCCTTTAGACAGTAAACTAGTTTAGACTGAATCAACAACGCCTCTGCTGGTTATAGTCAAGTAATGCACTCAGTTTCAGGTGAACTCATTGCTTATCCTTAATTCTGTCTTTTTTTTCCCAGTCATTTCTCACAATTGTGTAATTCCTAGACCTGAGGTGGCTGTGCAAATTCTTCCCCCTGCTTTTATTTATTTTCTACCATATAAAGTGTCAGACAGGTTGACAAGAAGCGAGCAGCATATTCATATATTTTATTTTATTTTACAGTCTTCTGCACAATGACAGCATTACGCATGGAACAGAGTGACTTTTCCTACCCTTAAATTGAATCTAGTCTCCCACATTTGAATGTACTTTGCATATGCATT
Source organism: Doryrhamphus excisus (assembly GCF_037039965.1). Taxonomy (NCBI): domain Eukaryota; kingdom Metazoa; phylum Chordata; class Actinopteri; order Syngnathiformes; family Syngnathidae; genus Doryrhamphus; species Doryrhamphus excisus. The sequence continues at coordinate 14,826,259 of NC_136368.1, read as the reverse complement.
ACTTGATCATTATTGTTGGGGGTGAAACACAAATCTTTAATTTTGTGCATTTTCAACACAGCATCTGCCTGCGTCCCTCCACGCTGGGGATAATTGTGGAAATCTACATATTGAATGTAGCTCTGTTTTTGGAGTGGGCCTCTTGTTATCTGACATCATTCATGTGTTAGAATGAATATTACCACCTGAATTAGGCCATTATGCTGCCAGTTGGAGGCCTGCAGAGTTACAGGAAATGCTTATCATTACATTGTGGTAATGAAACAACTGCTGCAGCCTAATTCATGGGCTATCCACACTGAAACATTCTCAGTTCAAAATGGCAAAGTAATTTGTCGTTTCAGCCTCTCGTACGAATGGAAATGACATTCTCGATGCCCTGAAACTGTATTTTTAGCTTGCTTTTGTATAGCCAGTCGGTCCGTCGCCACACCATCACAGCCACGTAACCAGAAGTGAAGTGTGACGACAAGGCAACTTATCTCAATATGTCGACATTCTCCTGATATTCCGTGGTCTTTCCTCCAAAATAGTACTTGTAGTATACTTACTTACTTCTTCTACTTACTTGTAGAAGTAATTCAATTACGCGGTAAGTATAGATGCGCCTTGGAAACCAAGGGACGATTGACTTTTCTCCATGTGTCCTTTCTTCTTCTATAGTTTAGTGTGTCATATGGACTGTTTACATCATTTTCATCCTCTCTGGATGCAACTATTTACCCAAACTATTTTAACCCTGCCAATGAAAAAATTCCCAGCAATGTTCCTGCGTGGACAGGACGTAACTCAACCAAAGGGTGACCAATAAAAAGGGGAAAGGAACAAGATAAAGTATCTTAGTGAGTTAGAGCCACCATGAACAGCTTCAACACACCATAGGATATTAATTGTCTCTTAACTAGATGGATGGACACAATGTTTTCAAAAGATACACCCTTGTAACACAAGCTTTGGCAACCGTTCCCTTCATTTCCCCATATCCTCGCCTAGTTTTCACTGCCATTTGGCCTCTGTCTGCCGCTGCTGCTGCTAATGAGAGCCAGCGCCATATAAACCCACAAACACGCACTCACTTCTGATCTCAGACCAGTAAATGCAGCCACTGTGGCCGTGTCCCGCCACTTTACAGCTGCTTGTATACCCACACAGCCCTCTGTTATCATAACCTTTCATGTAAAAAACAGAAAAGTGAAGGGTGAATGTAGAATGTCATTCCATATGGTATATCCTGGACTGTTTTTAATATGTAACAAATGATAAGGATCTCATATTAATGCAGCATATTGTAACTAAAATAATCCTGATAACATTTTATATATACTAGTAATGGTGGCTACCAGGATGCTGGTCGACCTCTACTTTGTTTAGATTTCCTATAGAAACAATCAGTTCCTGGGTCAAACTGTTGCCATCATAAAACATGGAACTATACAGACTGTATGAAGTTAAACATTTTATGCAACAAAAGAAGTTAACCGCTGTTAATATTAATATGTACAAATATATAATACTTTTGTAATATTTTACTAAGGCTGTAATAAAAGTGTAAAAGGAAAACCTAAATGAAACACTCACTTTAATAAGTGACAAAGCATATGCTGAAACTAACTTTCTGTTTCTATTATTATTTTCGCATGTTCTTTTCAAGCAGGACTTTCTCTGCATCTGTGATTGTGGTTTGAAGTCAGAAGCTTTGTGCGAGTTGAGAGGACTTTATTACCTATATCTATTTTTTTTATTGTTCAACAGTTGTCACATTGTCAAAAGATCCGTTGTGGCGACTCCGAAATCAGGAAAAAAGCCGAAAGAAACAAACAAAAAATTGTGCATATAGGAACAAAATTTATTTTGTTGGGTCTGACCTAAGTTCCTAAGGTTTCCTTTGTCATGTTGAAAAATAATTGCGTCCACACTATGCCGGATTAGCAGACAGAACCATGTGACACACCAAACTACAGAAGAAGAAAGGAGAATCGTCTTTCGGTTTCCAATACTCGTCTAGACTTACAAAATGTGGAATTACTTCTCCGAGTCATTTTGAAAAATAAGACTACAAAATATCAGGAGACCCTCGACTGGAATGAGACATGTACATCACAATAGTCGGATATTTATGTTTGCTTGGTGTCAAAGAACACTTCTAGTCATGTGATGGGGCTGTCTACACGGAAACAACAAGCCGCCGTTTTCAGATTTTCCCAGTCTAGAAGCATTTTTCAAAAAATACGATTGAGACAATCGCTTAGTGAGGCATTGAGTTAGCTACTATAAAAGTCAGTTATGTAAATGGAACACTGTTTTTTGTGAGGTCTATAGCATCAAAATAGGCATTTCTCCCGACGTCTGTTGTTAGCTAGCTCATATTAACTTGTTTCATATAAGGCTTGTTTGATGGGAAAAAAATCTCAAAAAAGTGCAGTTCCCTTTTAAGGACACGTCTAACGTTATGTTTGTCAGTTACATTAATGTTCATCTCATTCATTCGTTAATTTTACTTGCCATCAATGTCATTTTCCCTAATTTCTTCCATCTTCCTGCTCCTTCAACCAACCAAACATCCGCTTTTTCCTCTGTTTGGGTGACAATTGCTGTGTTGGTGTAAGCACATGATTCCTCAAGGCGGAGAAAATTCCTCTAATTTTTTGTAATTGAGGTACTCCCATTAATTGAGGCTTAATTTCACCCCGAATCTCCACTATTACATCCACAATACCCCTACCCCATTTGCAGCATGCTCTCCTGTCTGTTCTTCCATATATGAAATTGGGCCTCATTCTTGTTTGTTCCATAAACTGACACAACAGATACACTTTTTTTTTTTTCACTCCACTCTGCATTATAAGAGTCTGCTCCGACTGCCCATCCAACCTTTTGACACATTTTGTGTGAACACTATTCACTAACAGCAATGGTTGTATAATGCACGTATACAAGAAGCCAACCTAATTGGGTGGAACTGCTGCTACATGACTCGTGAGCAGATTAGAGCCAATTGAGTGACTAGAGGGCATGTGTAGAAGCGTTGTTGACAGGATTAAGTGGCTGTTGAAGTGATTTTATCTTGTTTTTTTTTTTTTTAGAAAAGAGAATAATTCCAGAAAACCCAAGAAGAAAAGCCCTCTCCTCATCATCCTCCTTTTGTTGCTCTTTTATCCATCTCACAAAAGGATGCTAACACTATCCACCATGACCAACAGTAAAATCCTTCTTAATTGCTTCTGCCACCAAGTGATGATGAAGTTTCTGACTGTAATTAAATGCATCACTGTGATAAACATTTAGCTATTTGTGAAGCTAGAGTGGTGATCAAGTTTTATGCTTGGTGCTGATTATTTGATTGGAGAATCACGTGCGGTTATTGAGGTGAAGGGTGATTTGGATTACAGCAGTTCAAAGATGGCAAAAGACACACGATTTGACATACACGGATGTGTATTGACTTGTCTAAATGCAAAATGGTGAAGAATTTTGGAAGTTTTAGTTACGGATGACAAGACTGTCAAAACTAGAATTTGCATGTGTCAGTAGTTTGTGATGCACTGTGCAACAACAGCTTAAATAATCCTATTTTTATTTTTTTTTATGTTTTGGCAGTGACTGAAAAAAGAAAATTGCAGTAAACTCATTCTTATACGTGCCATTAAGCTACTTTGTAAAGAACATTTATGCTCTTCTTCAATGGCTTGTATGCACTTGAAAAATATATTTTAAAAACCCCAGTGAAAATGACTTTTATTTACTGACAGCATTTCCAAAATGATCCTTTGAAAGACGACTGAAAACACAGGAGTTGGCGATATCACTGCAATATCAGCAGGAGGGATGAAACGGTTTATAGTTTATTGATCCACAATGATCAAATTTTAGACTGTTACTGCATTGTTTCAAAATGTCATTATTATATTTACCTTTGGCATCTGGAAGTTGCACAAGAAATATTTTGCTGTAACCAAACATGGGCGGAGGCATATCAATTGACTGTAATTGTGATATTTTTGCACCTGTAAAGAAAACTATGGACAAAATGCAAGCATGTACTCATCACATCTGAGCAATCTGATGGTATTAGGACATTAATTAAATGTAATTAATTAAAATGAATATTAAATGTTCACATACTAGTATACTCATAGTATACTCGCACTCAACAAATATTTCTAAGGTATGTCAATATTGAGACACTTTTTCCACATCTAACCAATTGAGGATTACTACATAGTATGAAGGATTTCACCAAGACCCCAAACATTTGTCAATTTCAAAACCGAGTGAACACAATTTAACTTAAAAAGGTTTCTGTTTTTTAGGCTCATTGTTGTTGTCATGTAAATGAACAGCCAACAACGACAAAGTTGTTTAGTTCAAATTGTCTTCAACCTCAACTTCGTTAGTGTCTTCAATAGTCAGATTATCTCGATTAACAATTGTTAGCCGATGAAAGAACCCCACCGCTATTGACAATCGCACAACAAAGTAGTAACTCTTAACCAAAACATACTTCCAGGTCATAAAAGCAGTTTCTGCTCGTAGTCTTGCTTGACCCAGCGTTGTATAACTTGACTCCAAATTATTTGAAAATGAACCTTTTATTTGTTTATATATGCATCAAAAACGTATGAATATCATTGGTAGGTAATATCATTGGGTTTTCTACAGTCCCCTTTTGGTACTGATTTGCATTTCAATTAATAGTGCAAATGGGCACTCCTTCACTAAGTAAACATATTTGTATAAACTGTTGGGGGATTTAGTGGAAGGGGGTGTTAACATTGGAATACATGTTTATAGACCCAATATTTGCTTTTGTCAAGCCCGCACAACCTGATAATCTGATTTGTTTGGAATTAGGTTTGTTTTCAGTGGGGAAACAGGGCATTGCAAGGTATTAAGGTGTGTTACAGAATTCCACAACAAATAAGATTTCCATAAACATTGGTTCTCTCTGAATAATTAAGTGTTACGCAAAACTACTAAACAGTTTTCAACAACTTTTTGGAAGAATGTGGCACTGGGACTAACATTGCCAGACATGGTATTTTTACGACATGCCACAAAAATGTTAATGGGGAGAATATTCCTCTGTGGTCGCACGGAACATTGAGACCTGACATCTGCATGCATTGCTGACCTCAGTGAAGTGATGAAATGCTTGTTTTCTTGATTTTGATGAGCATCAAAAACTAAAATTGTGTTAGGGCATGGCAATCTAACAATTAATTGGATTTTTTTCCCAATCATTTTCTTTTCTTTTTAACAATTTTTAACAACTTAGCTGTTTTACACAAATACCAATTTTGTCAAAACTTTATGGAACTTTACATCCTGTTAAATCAGGGGTCTCAAACTCAATTTACCTGGGGGCCACTGGAGCTAAGGTCTGGGCGAGGCTGGGCCGCATCAGGTTTTCCAAAAAAAAAAAAAAGAAAAACAGAAAATATACAAACTTTTTTTTATTTTTATTTTTATTTTTCTGCACAAAATAAGATGAAAAATAAATAAACAAGTCAAGAATAAAGAAAATCAATCAATCAGTAATAAATAAATATAATAATAACAATAAAACGGCAAATAATAAAAACTTAAGAAACCACATATAGTTGGTGGGTAGACAAATTATTTTTTTCAGATTAAAATGAACAAAGCATTATTAGAGCCCTGTAGACATGACAAAACACGACTATAGTCACATTTATACTTTTTTTATTTACAACGTATTGCGCAACTGCAAGGTCTTGAGACACATGCTAACTTGCAAACTAGGGGGCCTAAACTAGCATCCTGCGGGACACATTTGGCCCGCGGGCCGCATGTTTGAGACCCCTGTGTTAAACTGTAGTGTGGGTACAGGACTTTGTTTTCATGTTTGTTAACATTGTGAGACATTGTATCCTGTATAATTCTCTAAAGTCATTCAAATTTACGTGAACAGATCTCAGGTAGTTCTCAGCCTCCATATTAGGGTTGTTTGACCTTGGCGGTGGTCTATGCTCAGCTCCATGACTTTTCTACAGTCCCGACAACTATCATCCTCCCCCTTAACTTCATTCATTTATTTGTTGCCCTGCCCAGACACTGAGCAGTGTGGCCTCATTAGCATATGAGTGAGCCCAGTGTTTGGGTGAGTTTGTTCTCGACAAAGAAAACTAAAGCCCAGGTCATCGTATCTCCCTCCACTTCAATGAGCAGCTGAAGGGCGAATGGAACCCACAAAAAAAAAAAATTGAGACTTTCACTCTATATAGTCTTCCATGTTTAGCATTAAAACTGTATATATTATGAAGATGAATGCAACAACAACCTTTAATTATTCTGTGCCCTTAACCCTCCATTTAGCTCATAAGTAATTCATGTGACAAAGTTGTGACTTACCGTGTATTTGTGTCTCATTGTGTTTATGTACTGTATATATATTGCTGTTAACAGGGACAGTGGTTGGCTCCTGCCTGCAGCCCAGTTATATACCAAAGGATGGCGTCACCACCATGACACCACAGGTTCCTCGCTGCCTTATGTACCCCGCAGAGCCGTGCTCTACTGCCCCGGCAATGATGAGCGGAAACTGAGGAAGCTGGCCACCCTGGATGTCGACTGTGCCGTCTTGGACTGTGAGGACGGTGTTGCCCTCAGCAAAAAGGTTAGGCTTTAACCTGTTGGCCATTGCTTCATAATACAACACTTAATTGCTGATACTTTTCTGACTTTGTGGACGAAATGCAGTTCAGTTTTTCTTTGAAGCAAGGTGATGTTTGACAGTTATAACATGGCAAGAGGAACAACTGCGTTAATTATGCAATCGTGCTTGGCCCTGGACTCGACTTTCACAACATTTAGCTTTTGAAGGGAAAGGGAATGGGCCAAACTAGGGGTGCTCCGAGGAATCGGCCACCGATCGGTATCGTCAGATATCGGCTGATACTTGCTTTAAAACACAAATCCCCTCCACCGATCGACTCTATCCCTGCTGCTGCACCCACGACAACTGTCTCTGCCATGTGTGGGACTTCCTGTCTATGTGAGAGTGATATAAGTTTTACACCCTGCAAAATGTGCCTCAAAAAATGTCTCACCAGGGTGGCGCATTGAAAAGTTTTAGATTGGTGTGGCATTATGTATGCATTATATATGTATAGTATATGGGTGTTATTTCATGTCTACAGGACTCAAAATGTCCAACAGGTTTTCTATGAACTAACTATAAAAATATTCCGTACATTTATTAACATTGAATCCAACATTTTTTTTTTATTCATTTATCACGGTCAGGTCCTGAACCAATTAACCACTATAAGCGAGGAAGTTTATTGCAATTATCTGTAAGTCTGCCAAACACCAAGTACTGTTCTAGTTGTGATCCTTACCGCTGGGGCAGACAGGTGCTACCACTTACTCCCTTAAAGGCGAACTACCTAAGTAAGATGTTTAAAACAAGTGCATTTCTCCCTATTATTCTCCCATAATGGCAGCGGTGCCCCCCCCAACCCCCTATCAGGGGCCTTTAAAACAAGGTGACCACATCCCACTGGGCGAGCAGCGGGAAAGCAGCAGATGCAGCAGGTTAAAAGCATTCTCTCCCCACCCACGCGACCTCCCTATTGGCCCTCCTGAACTGTCCATGAAATTGTGATTGGAGAGCAGCATAAAGGGTTTAAAAAAAAAAAAGTTAACTAACAAAGGGTTTTTAAGTCATGATAATAAAGATGATTGATATGGCTGCAGGCCGTTCCTGTAGTAAGACAAAGACAATACGATGACGGCCCGTGTGACTGACAGGTCAGAGCTGTGACCCCGCGATGGCGTCGGTGGATGTCACAGCTCTCGCTGTCTTTACAGCGTGGTCGACAGGAATGCGGCCATTCAGGCTCCAGGAGGAATTCACAGTCTTCTCACTTCTTCAGCTGTCACTTTCTCACCATTCCATCCTGGAGGAGTGTCCTGAAAAATCCACTCTTTTCACCTGTGCAATGAGTATTCCAAGAGCTTTCTGCACATACATTTCACACAGTCTAGTTATTGTGGTGTACATTTCCCAGCTGTGGAGTACATCTTGGGAAGATGTGTTTCTAACATTTTGACTTGGCTGGCATAATATGATAACATCTCTCAGTGTGATGTAGTGCAGTCGCAAACAACCACAAATAATAATAATAATTATTATTATGATCATTGTTATATTTATAACCATAATAAGAATGATTGTAATAATTTCCATACAAACTTTATGCACACATCAATTAAAATTTAATACAGAAAATTAAATATATTATACTGCATATTGAGATTAGACTTTTAATCACAATACACTTTTTTATTTTTGCATACTGTTTTGCTCAATGTCAATTTAAGTGATGCTAGTTATTTTTTTTATTATTTAATGTTGTACCATATGTATTAATGCCGTTCTCCTTGACTAATTGCCATTTTCATTTTTGTCTCAGACAATTGGATCAGATTTGCTCATATGGGATATTTTGAAACACTATTATATTCCATTCCATTCAATTTATTTCATTTAATTTATTATATTACAATATAGTAATGTGCATTCATTTCTCCCCATTTAATTTTTCAAATCATTAAACTACACTCATAGAAACATTTGAAAACAAGGTGGGTGTTTTTAAAACAACGCTGTTATTGTGTAAGCAAAATAATAAGTGTTAAGTGTCCTGTGTAGACATGCACGAGTGCATCAATACCGAAAAAAGGCCTTGTAGTTGCTGTTTTGGTAAACATTAAGCACACCACTACTGCATCTATTATTCATATGTTTTAGTAGATCCTCGCTATTTGCTGCGGATGTATATCAGGACTGCCCACGATTGATAAAAAGCTGCAAGTAATGGACACGGCGACTGCAAGTGGTTAGCGTGCAGGCCACACATCTAGGAGACCCGAGTTTGATTCCACCCACAGGCATCTCTGTGTGGAGTTTTGCATGCTCTCCGGGTACTCCGGTTTCCTCCCACATTCCAAAAACATGCTAGGTTAACTGGTCACTCCAAATTGTCCATAGGTATGAATGTGAGTGTGAATGGTTGTTTGTCTATATGTGCCCTGTGATTGGCTGGCGACCAGTCCAGGGTGTACCCCGCCCCTCGCCCAAAGACAGCTGGGATAGGCTCCAGCACGCCTGTGACCCTCGTGAGGATAAGCGGTAGAAAATTAACAAATTAATTTCTTATTAATGTAATTAATTATTTTACTTTAAACATAGTATATTAATATTCCATGTGCAGTTATTTAGCATATTTTAATGCAGCTTTATATATTAACAAACTATAGTATACAGTATTATACAAAAAAAAATTGCAGTTGTGTACAGAACGTCACATCTTGTCAAAGTATCATCCTCCTGTAAAGTATTGAGTGACTTAGACAGCTGCCTTTGCTGGTTTAATAGCTACAGCCCTTTTTTCTCCCTGCAGACAGCGCCATCAAACCACTTATATTTTAAGGGGAGCTGCACTTTTTTGGGAATTTGCCCATCATTCACAATCCTTATGTGAAACATGGACATCTATTTCTTTCACCTTTCTGTGCATTATAACACCAGAAAACGAGTTAATTTGAGCTAGCTTACAATATTGTCATGGGGATACCTATTTCGACTATGAATCCATCTAAAAAAACCTCTAACAACATTGCATCGTTTGATGTATATGCTGTGATCATGCGCATTAACACGTACACTGATGATAACATGTAATAGTTGCAGTATCTTGCCATATTTTGATGATGTAAAACATTACCGAAACTTTTTCGAGACGCATTTATCCCCATACGTATGCTAATTCTGTCAACAACAGCAGCGACAACACTTACAATGTCCACTCTCATTGGGATGGCTGTGTCTTTCAGCACAAGATGTGTGCTCCAGTCTTCAGCTAAAAATGGTGACGACAAACTAGCATCTTGGTGAGTCTTTTGTAGCAAAATTGAGAGCTTGGTATCAACTCTTCTGTCTGCGAATAACGCTGAGACTAGCGATTAGCGACACGTTGTGTTAGCTGCGACAATAATAACATTGTTGTAGCTTGGTTAATATACAAGTCAGGTATGTAAATGGAACACTGTTGCAGTTTTTTAAAAAAAAAATCTGTTGTTGAGGTATCCCATCATGCCTGTTGCCAGCAAGCTATAGTAAACTATTCCAGGTGACTTTGGATAAGAGACGGGGTGCACCATTGACTGGTATAGACTGATATAGACAAACAAATATTCACACTCACATTCATACCTATGGACAATTTAGAGTTGCCAATTAACCTAACATGCATGTTTTGGAATCGGGGAGGAAACCAGCGTTTCCGGCCAAGCCGAGATTCTAACCCAGGTCTCCACAATCGCCTCACTGTGTGGCCAACATGCTAATCACTCGCCACCGTGATGCTCTTTATAATACATTAGAAATGTGTAATATATTATTTTCCTGATCTGTCACCTTCACCTTAAAACTGCGACGTGCCAGCATTAATTACCTGCCACTTTGACCCTTCTCACCCCAAAAAAGTTGTCTGCCCTCTATCTTGGCCCGGCTGCTTAGGAAGCGAGGATGAGAGACGGACCAACGGGGTCAAAGCCACGGAGAGCTTGCTAACTGTCAGCATGCACCCGTAGGGGAGAGCAGGAGCAGGAGGAGGAGATGGGAGGGAAGATAAGGCTGAGTGCTCTAATACTGTTACACATATCATCATATCTGTATGATCAGTGGGGTGGAGTGGATGGGGGGTGCGGAAAACCCTGGAGCGGAACTGACGGCTACACCTGTCCTCTGTCCTCATCTTTTTTTCGCCATCTTTGTGGCCCACTACCATTCCCCTAAACCCTCTTCGACTTGCACCTCCTCCGCAGGGTCCCCAGGGTTGAGATGGTGCCTCTCTCTAGGTCTCCTCTGCCCTATGGTCCACTTTTCCTCCCTGGCGTGTGTCTCACTGTCTCCTTTCCCCACATGGGTCCGTACATCCTACCTCCCCCGTCAGCCTTCCCTGCCTTAGAGATTCCCTCCTAATCCTTAGAAATTTGGATCTAATGAACTAACTGCTGAGCCGCTGACACGGAGCTTGGTCCCAAACTATACTGTACTTCACACTCGATTTCCTCTCCAGATGGCATGGTGGCTCGGCTGACACGCTGGGGGGGCACCTCTTTCACATTCGCACACACATACACAGACAAGACAAATACTGGGCCTGAACCTTCTACGTTTTCAGAAAATATCACATATGGGAGAATATTGTTCAAGTTTCTTACATTATGTAAATGTTTTATTTATTAGGAATCAGCGGGTGGACTCTTCACATCAGTGAAGACTTAGGGACCCCAGAGCCGATTTGGTGCATTGCTGAAAGCATGTGGATTTGATAAGACAACAATACAGCCAAGCTTCTTGGTAATTAGATGGTCAGTAATTATAGAAATTATATTTGTATAATATATATTTGTAGTTGTAGTTATAAAGCGCACACACAAGGCCCCTGATTCCCTAAAAAGAACCGCACTCCTCATACATTTTCAAATTAACCTCACAAGTGTTTGGTGAAAGAGGCAAGGTAAAGCCATGTGTTTACTATCATAAACACCCTAAAATGTCATGGTGAGAACTTCTATATGTAGTTAAGTGAGGTTAACCAGGCTAACAATGACAATACCCTCAGTAAAAGTGACTTTTGGGTTTCCTAAAATACTATATTTAAGTGCATTTAAGTGCATCAGAGAATAATGTGTGCTTAACCTCTGTCACGCCTCAGGTAGGTATACTTCCGGTATGCTGCAAAACATTGCACCCATCTTTCTGGTACTGTGAAAAACCAAGTTAAACAAATTAATTCGGAGCTTGCCATCACTGCAGGAGGATTAACAAAAGAACTCCAACCGCTGTACATTGGTGTAAACAGGATGTTGAAAATGAAGTTGCGAGCGGCAACTCGCAACTGTAAATAGTACTACGGAACCCTTTAAAGTTGATCACAATATGTTCCTGGAAAGAGGTCACCCTCCAATTTGTCCCTATTTCTAATTAACATTCATTAATAGGGGCGTCATGAGATCTCATGTCATGATATCTCGCAAGATTAAAATATGATGAGATGAGACTGTGAACTATGGTGTTGCTACTATGAAAGATAATAAACATTTGGAGGTGGCAGTCTGGTAGGCATTACTGGAAGTCACTTTAATTGCTTCACACACTTTAAACTGTGCAATCTAACCTGGTGTTCCCAGCATCAACTAGTGACATGTAGATGTCAGGATTTACATTGATTCAACCCTTTGAAAAGGTTGAATAACAAAAACCGGGGTACCATTTGTGTTTTTATAATATTCAACATAGAATACAAACAACATCCCGGTTTGGTGTTGCAAGGGCTTAACTCAGTCACTGATGCGAACAAATCTGCACAATGATGAATTTCCCCCCACCCACTTCCGCCAGTCTTCCTAAGAGCCACTGAAGCAGAGAATGATCTGTGTCGTTGTGGCAAGAGCAGTCTGAAAGCAGCTGAGAGGAGATTAGATGTTTAGTACATGACATTATTACGGGCTATTACCTTTTGCTGTTCAGTCAGTATACGCTGTTATGGCCTATGCCTGAACTGTGTCCGACACCGGAGATTTTCAACTTTACATAAATTATGCGGCCAACTGTCAACTGCTACATGACCTCAGTCGAGTGCTTGACTGCTGGTGTTATTTCACGAGAACACTGAAAGATCTGCTCCAGCTTGAAGTGAACACGAATGACTAACCTCTTGGAAATGTTGATTTAGTCTGTTGGCTTTATGAATACTGAATATTTTGTATTTAGCCGTTTTAAGTACGTGGGTGTGTTTTGCTCCACGTCTGTGTGCTTGTGTGTATGCTTGACACCAAAAAATGGCCCAAGAGACGTGAGGGAAATTCTCAGTCATGCTGCCAAGACTCACAAGCGCGATGTTTGAGCCACTCAGCCAGCAAATAAGAAACCCTCCTGACTTTATCATAAACACCCTTTCATTTCAAACCGTACCATTTTTTTTTGTGTGCAGTATGTTGGGGTCCCAGCTAGTAGAATGATGTGTCTGGGTGAAGTTATTGGCATTAAACTAGCAGTCAGTACGTTTATATGCACTGTAGTGGCCGTTCACCAGTTTGAGCTTTTCCAATACAATATATTGTGTTGTGCATGTCCTACTTTCAAAAAAACATAGACATCATTGACATGTGTTCACTGATCTTATGAAAAGTACCTGTACATACCCACCTCTGCAATGTGCAGCGCTGGCTCTGTACCACTTAGCTACTTGGAGAATTCCCCAGGGTGAAAATCGCCATAGACCTTTTTGGAGGCGGACATTATTTGACCAATCATCAAATTGAATGTAATGCATGTACTGTAACTGTGGGGGAAGAGAAAATACGCTGAGAGAATAAACTATATCATTAACTCTGTATGTGAACGTGCTGAATGGCGGGATACTGTATTGTGCACTGTAAGATTACAACTTATTTCAGCCCATTTCTTTTCTATACTCCTACTTGATCAACTTTCATTTTCGGGTTGCTGGGTCAGAGGAAGCAAAGAATACAGCACTAGAATGCTCTTATCACATTTCACTTTAAAGGAGCGATGATGGACTGAGAAACATGAACAAAAAAACAACCAGTGCTATTCTCCTATTAGAAAGAACATAGTTTGACACTGAAATTGTAGTACTAGATTGTAATAAGTAAGCAAGAAGTGAAAATAAGTACCGGTATGTCATGGGGGATAAAACAAAAACAGAAAGCGCCATCATTGTGCAACATTGATGATATTCAAGCAAGTGAAATAATCCAACGGTGCAGATGTCATTGAGGGAATGAACATCTGGATCTTTGAGAAGAACCCTGTGGATTTGGAGGGGGCATATTGTATATGCATTGATTCCTAAGGCAAGCAAACAACATAGAGAGGAACAATGGGGGGTAGGGTTGTTCTGAATAAAACAGCTTTGAGTATATTCCGACACCCCAAAATCTTGTGCACTCATTAAATATGTTTTTTTAAAAGTTAGATGTCCATTTAACCAGTGCAACTGTGCAAATGATGAACATGTTACCTAGATTGCTGGATTATTAACACTTGTTTGGGAATGAATGCACCTGCCACACAGGGACAACAGCTTGCATGGGCGGACCTGCAGGTGCAAGGCGCTTGGACCGTGAAGCTAGAAAGCCGTCATCAGCATATGTGAGCTGAATGAGCAGCAAATACCATGAACAGTGCAGGGGAGATCTTGGTGGCCATCACTTTCCACTCAAGTCAAATTTAGAGAAATGACGGATGTTAGGGGATGCGAGCACCAGTCTTTTCACTCAGGTTTTGATAACAGCTAAGGTATTTCATTATCAGTCCTGAATGATGTAAATTACATTTGCATTCAAGGTTAAGTATTCATTGCTGTTTATTGGCAGAAACATGCGAAAAGTAGTTAACCATTATACTTTGTGGATAGATGGGGCAGGGTGTCCGCTACATGTAATGGATTGTGGCAACACTGCTCAGTAAAAGCCACCACATATTGGGATTTTTTTTATATATGAAAACAATGTTAAGTAATGTAGTGCATGGATGGTCATACACAATATGCAATAAGAGGGGCGCCCATTATGGCGATCGTGAAGGTAGTGTTGGCCTTGTGTCGCCTACATCATAACTGTCACTTCATTGATGTCATATAAAGAGTATTATATTTGCATCACAAAACTGTTTAGTTTTTTTTTAATAAAAAGTCAGACCTCATGAAACAGTAGGGGAAACTGTTACACTGGCGATGGGAATGCCATCACAGGTAGTATGAAATTCCTTAATCATTTCTGAAGTTCCTTAACCAAAGGATCAAATGACAAAGAACATTGAGTGGAAGTTTATGATGGACGTCTGAATGACTACGTGGGAAAAGAAGTGATTTTGGAGTCTGTCAGGGAAGTGAAGGCAGGAATTCCCAAGAGAATTAAGACAAAAGGAAGATCTTCCTTATTGAGCTTTCACTCCACTTCATTTTTCCAATCCGATGTAATGTCAACAAGGCAGTAACCATGCTGTGTCAAGTGTACACAGCACTCGGTTGGGATCCCGATATTCAGGATGTACATTAAGGGGCAGCTCATACTCTTGCAGAAGGTCAGCAGCTTGACACTTGAAAGCTTTCTCGTGCGTTTGGCGGACCGTGCCTTCCTGGCTGACTAGTTGCCTATCTACCTTCCCTGCGTGTCGGCTTCTAATGATGGAAGAAATCAAAGAAGAGATGGTGCTGATGTTGGGGCGAACACTCCATGGGACACCAGGTGATTGGGGTAGGGAAGCTTTGAAGCAACTTGTCAGATGGCTGTCCATTAATGTAAAAATCTTGCTTTTCAAAGGGCTTTATTCAAGCGCTGAGTAGTGGAATCCATAGGGGTCAAAGTGTCAGGGAATAATATTTCTTGACCTTATAGATAAAAGAATCTTGTGGACATTCTTGGCATTGTGGTTTCAGTAGTTTTCAGAAGAAACAAGTGCAGCAATGATCAGTCTTTGGTTACTGATGCAATTCATTTAATCCAAGAACTTTTTAAGGCGGCTTGATTTGCAGATGGCGCTTGATTTAAAACCTGATGACCTGATGTCAGTCTTTCAAACAGAAGTTCACCCCAAATCAGTTCTTCACAGCTGCCCTGAACAGCAGACATCCTTGGCACTTTTATGAAATGTGAATTACAGCCTTGTAAATAACCCCTTCCGTTTTAGGTTACAAAGATAAAGTCGCCCACCATTAGCATGACGATAAGAAGATCAGTATGCTCACTGTATTGAGATGGTGCACCCTAAACCTACCCATGATGACCCCGATTAAACACAAGAAAATATTTCCATGTGCTATGATACCATATTTTATTGATACTTCAAGGGACATCTATAATATCAAGTAAAGTTATGCATTCCAGCAGATCATAGTCAGATAGTCAGATCATGTCCCATGGTGATAGAGGGGGTCCCCATAAACGCTCACATGACTTAATCTGATGCGAATTTACAGAGATTTTGATATATCACTGCCTCTGTTATATTTGTCTTCAGTTTCTCTCTGTCCCATACACCCATTATTTATGGGCTCAGTCTTCTAATGATCAGCAGTAAAACAGTGTTTAACCTTGCCTGGCTACCATTAACACAACAGTAAATCTCTTTAACTGTCTGTTCTGTGATAAAAAAAAAAATATATAAAATACTTAATCCAACAATCAGCCCAATTATATAATAGCACAGTGGTGCTCATACTTTTTCCACCAAGGGCCGCATGCTCAAAAGTCAAAGGATGTGGCGGCAACTTTGATATTGGTCTATGGTTTTTAAAAATATTATTAAAACAACATATAAAATGTATAATTATAGCCATAATTAAAGACAAAGCATAGAGTTATTTTAAGTTTGAATGTCCAACTGGCGTCTCTCACTCACAGTAGCTGACAAATAAAAGATGGGACCCGCTTCTGGGAGGGGCGGGTTTGCGTTTGTACGGAAAGATCATCATGAATGAGGAGTCCGATGATTAAATGTTTCTTCACACCACCGTTCTTTCTCCTCCCGATGACAGCAGTACTTTAACGTTATGTTCATTTCCGCAAGATTTCGCATTAACAGTAGATTCTGTTCATCGGGCACGACGCATAGCACCTACTTGCAATTTTGAGTCTTTAGATTTGCCGTTCCTGGTTACGCTCTGCAATTTTTTGTGGTCGCTTTCTTTGTGGAGTCACTGCCTTGTTCAAGAGGAGGAAATACGTACATAGACATACAGTATATGGGAAAATATGACAACTGGAGCAATATGTTTAACAAGGATACAAAAATGCTACAGTACAGCAGAGTCAGAGGACTATGCATGACATAGTCACAGGAGTGAAAATCGCTTGAGTCACTTAATATTTTTATTTTTTTTAATGAAATGATTAATCAATTACCAAAATTGTTGTTGATTAATTGGCTAATTGATTAATCGTTGCAGCTCTATATTGGTCAAAAACAAAAATGCAAGCATCTCTCACGTCAGCTCCAACGTCTTGATGAGACCCAACAACTCCTAAGCTTACATTTCCTCATGTTGTTTAACTCGGACCACATTTCTTCCTAACAGGACGTAATACCTCCATTCCGACACCCCCGTTTCGCCATTCCTGTAGCCTAACATCTGGTTTGCATTATAGTGGCATATCCTATATGTTACTGATAGAACTTGGGTCTGCAGGTCTTGCTTTAATTTTTTTTTCATCATATTGACCGGTCTCCCTGCTGTGTTTTTCACAAAGTATACTTTAACAGAAACATGTTTTTATCGTTTTGTGTTGAAATACGCCAATTTGTTCATTAATTTTGTGTCACCTATTGATAAATTTTCATTTGTTGTTGCAGACAGAGGCCAGAGAAACCATTCCCAGGATGCTGAAAGAACTGAACCTGGGCCGGACAGAGAAATGTGTGAGGGTGAACTCTGTGTCCAGTGGCTTAGCAGAAGCTGACCTAGAGGTCATTGTTGGGGCTGAGGTTCTCCCACCAACCATAATGTTGCCTAAAGTGGAGGATACTCAAGAAGTCCAGTGGGTAAGTGTTCAAATTGTAGTTTTGTCAAACCAGCAAGTATTTTTTTTTAAATAATTTCTTGTAATTTTAGGCCAGTTGTGCAAAAGTACTTACCTTTCCGAGGTATATCAAAGTAAGGTAACGTTAAGCAGTGGGACAAGGACACAATGTAAGCAAAACTCTCACAGTATTGTGATATCAGTTTTTCAACTTTCACTTTGAGATATATTTAGCCAAAATATTTTAAAAATGATGCCACATAAAAATGAAAATAAAATTGGAATACATGAAAATAACACATTATTTTTACCAATGTAACACCATGAACTATTTACAATTTTCACATTTCCAACTGAGCTGTGTGTGGACGCGTTCTATTCAAATTTCCCCTCAATTCATGATCTCGTCAATGCTACAAGACTCCCTGCCTTTTACTTCCTGGTTGTTGTGCCACTGTATTTCAATGGAAAAGATGCTTATGCACTTCTGCCAACATGTGGTTGTTCTTTCGGCTTAAAACTGCATCAAACATAGAAATTTGTCTTTGGGCGCGAGCAGTCGGGTTGAAAGAAAATGTATGAATACATCTTTGGGAGTGAAAGAGTTAATCATATTCATTTATTTTTATACCACACTGTCCTCCATGAAGTGGTGGGCATATACAATGATCTACAGTACATCCCAGCATGGAAAGAGGATTTCAAAAGATTTAAAGAGAGTCTCCCAACATACATAAAACCTCATAATCATTGTCTAAGTCCCGTTTCTTTTTCCACATTAGGAGAAATGCTTTTTGAAACAACATTATTCAACCAGTTCCAAAAAACAAAACTCAATAGTTTCAATACATACATAGGAACATAACCTAAAAGGAAAAAAAAGTCATATTTTTCTCATGTCTTCTGGGTCTATGAAATGTAGTGGTATCCTTAGACAAACTCAAGAAGTAAGACGAAACCACGGGAATCTTCAAAGCAATCATAACACGCCTTTCCATTTCACAGTAAAAGTGGGAATTGATCCCTGTGGCAGGACTCTGGGATGGACAAGTAGTGTTTTTCTTGGCTGCTGCCCAAGAGATGGACATTTGTGCAGATTTACTTCATAAGCGTAATGGAGCTCACAATTGCGCCTTTTGCCTTAACTCACTAGGGATTGGTGTTCTAATACTTCTGCTACTTTAACTGCAAAAAATGCAGACCAACCAATCTAAGTTTAGCTTAGTTAGCTCTATCCCTCTAGCTTTTCTATAAAGGGGCTCTGTATGATGTCCTGTCCCAAAAGGTCAAGAAACAACATTAATGCAAACCCTTCTGATGTAGGACCATATGGTTCATTGTTTGGTGGAACCATAGTTCCCCTTTGCTGATTTTGAACTTTATTTATTGACATTTCAGTCAGTTGAAGGGTGAGATTATCGATCGCCTTTATAGGGCTCTTCATCACATCATAGTGCAACAACATAAATTGGCTAATGAACAAACCAAAACTGGACAATTTGCCTGGCAATATTACCACAACCAGCCCCAGACACAGCATATTCAAGACATTTATATTGCATTTTACTTTTCCATACTGCAATTGCACCTTTTGAATGATCTTGGAGTGTTGTGTGGTTGGCTCAGCATTTCCTGCAGGAATGACACATATGCATGATTGATGGGGTATTTTAAAAGCGATAGATAGATAGGTAGATAGATACATAGATAGATACTTCATTCATCTCCAAGAGAAATTCACAGTAATAAAATAATAATACCAATAGTAGCATAGTAAAACAAACAAATAGAGAGTGATTTACAAAAATATATAGATGGGACAACGTGAGATTCCAAAGTTGAATGAACTTTGATAATGCGGTGTGTTTTATTTAGCTCACCTCCAGACCATCCATACGGAATGCTGAATACAATAAACAGACTTCACTATGATGTGCTGAGTTGCATGATTTATTACATACATAGGTAATATAAAACACAAAGGTCACGGTACAGTTCAGTTATGTAGCTTGGGATTTTAAAATGCAATTTACAGGATAATACGGTCACTACATATCATTCTCTAGTAATTTCTGAAAATTATAACTTAATTAATTAAATTATAAAATGTGAAAATCAATAATTATGCTTGATTACATACATTAATATGCTTATTTCGGTGTCCGCCCTGCTGTCTTGTCAGCCGGAGTGCTGAATCCTACATTTCAAGTGTGGTCCCCTACCACCCTTGGTTTCTAAGGTTGTACACACCTTAGCCCTTAATTTAAGGAGGATCGGGACACCACTTGATTCTCGTCAACGCACAAAACCTTGGGGTAAGAGCTAAGATAAGGGGTAAGAGGTAAAATTAAGATTCAACCTGTATGTGTTTCGTTACATTACTTAGTAGAACTCTGTTGGTGTTCTCTTGCCTCCATCACCTAAACTCTTCTTCTCTCCATTCCCTTAAGGCCTGCCTGGCCTTTCAGCTTAGTTTGTGCATGCAGATTCAGGCAGGCGCCTTGTGTTGTAAGCATGTGTCTGATTCTCTCCACTCTTGTAAAGGCAAGCGCAGTAAATCCCCCCCAACCACCACCCCTTTCAACCCCCACCCCCACTTGTTTATTTTTGTCCCCTTTTTATTGATATTCGCCCAGGAGCCTCCAGACTGATTTGTCGCTAAAAGATGGACTCGCTTGTTTCCTTTTGTGTGCAAGATCTTTAGCGGGGGCCTTCCTCCTTCCACCACCACCACCAACCCCCGGGTCCTTTTGTGACTGACTGGCCTTATTGGGCTGTAACAGGCGTAAACCCCCTTCCCAACCCAACCCCCCTGTTTTTGTGCGTGCGTGTGTGTGTGTGTGTGTCTGTGAGACAATTCTCACACAGATTCGTGCTCAATTCTGTGTGCCCCCACCGCACTATTTAGTGTGCACTGGGACCAAAAATGAATGGCGGCCCCCGTCATCCGCTCCTCCTCCCGTAACCTCCCCTCATCCCTATTCTCCACTTCCCCTCTGTGAAATGAACACTTCAGCAGGCAGGAAACATTTAATCTGGCCCCCTTTTGAAGAAAATTAATTGAAACTTGTCCCACTATCGCTTCCTTTCTCTTGTCCGTCTCCTTTTTTGTTGTTGTTGAATGGCAAGAAGAGGTGTTATTCCCCATTTTCTCCAAAAAATATTCCTTGTTGTGTGTGTGTGTGTGTTTTTTTTTTAACCCCACTCAATTGAGTCTCGATTAAAGGGCCTTAGTTGTGAGAGCCATTGACGTCTAATGGCTGCTGTACATGAGCGGTACAAAAGCACCTCTAAATCAGCCTCTCCAAGTGCATAATAGCTGAAGAGGAGAATACGGCGGGGGGACGGAAACATGTAATCAGAGACGCTCAGAGGCTCTTAAAGGTTCTTTTTTTTTCTCCTCAAAGATTCCTTCTGTCCCCATCTGCCATCATGTTGGATATCGCCCCGATATCGCAGGACAAGGTCCTTCTTCCGTATCTATTTGCTGCGGCAAAAATAGATTTATCTTAACACCCTCTTTTTACACTCTTAGACACACCAACCCCTCCACCCGCACCATGCCCAACTCATCGCCCCCCTATACCCCGCCCCTCCTAGCATTCAAGTTGCTATGGCAACCAGGCTCCCACCGGGTTGTGACCTCAGATGATTACAGTACAAAGCCTGTTGGGGTCTTGGAAAAAGAAAAAGAGCTTTTGAAGATGAAAAGTCTTTGATGGGTTTGTATTTATGCAAATCTCTTCAGATATGATTTATCCCGGCTGTGATTGAATGGGGAGATGATTAAAATTGGCCCTATTTTAGAAGTCCTTCAATGGAGGCCTCGCTCTTTCAGACTGAGGAGAATGTTAGCGAGCAACGGTTTATTTTTCTCGCATACCTGAGATTATCGTGAGGGAGGAAAAAGGCGAGGACATGGGGACACAAAGTTTTTGTGGACTCGGGGGGGTGGCCCTTTCAAAGCTTGTGAAGGGAGGGGGGTGGGCTTTTGTGTGTTTCCAGATGATAGATTTTGGAATTTGGGCTATCCCACCGGCAGGCCAAGGCTCACTGTGAATTGGTCTGTTGGAAAAAATTGGAACGGTTTGGTCTTTCATAGAATTAAACTCAGGGTTTTTAAGATGATGCCAAGGTGTGCTTGTGGGGGGGGGAAGGGCCTTGTTGCTCCGGTGGTGTCACTATCAATAAAAGATGTGTATGCAAATGGGAGCAATGTCGACTTCCCGAATCTTGTTTCGTCTGCCACTTGTGCATGCATGTGTATTTACATGAGCTTGGTGGGGGGGTCTGATGTTGCCACGCAGAGCTCTGAAGGGAAGGTGGTGCACAAGACTTCAGACCAAAAGGAAGGAGGATAAAGGGTGTGGGGTACCCTGGTGATAATGCAAAATACTTCATCCTTGTTTCTTGGTGTAATGGCTGCTAAGTGAGCAGTGCGTCCAGGTGTATATCAAATCTTCAAATGTTTTTTTTTTTTTTTTGCATGTCTCTCATGACGGATGTTGAAAGCATTCATATCGCTTACCAGGACCATTTCTATTCCCGTTTTTTTTCTCCAGTTTTTATTATTTTCGTTTCTTCCCCCCTCACCCACTGCCCCACACACACACCGTTGAATTAATTCTGGCATCATAGCACAGTATGAGTTCTTTGGAGTGGGCTAATAATGCAGTGGTAAGTGCACTTAGCAGCTGCACGGTGAGGAGCAGCAACTTCCAGTCCCTCAGAGCACGACAGATCTTTTAATTTATTCTTTCAAACATCTATTACAAATGAGTTTGGAGTTATCAAAAAAAAAGGGTGGTAGGGGTTGTTGTTATTAACGCTTAATTCTGCAGAGATTACAAACACAACAAAAAAAAGCTGTACAAAGTAATTTATTGTAATTGCGGGGCTCAGTGTGTTTTGCCGTTCGCACAAACGTCGAGCTAATGAGTCGTGCCGCCTGTGTTCTTCAGTTCGTTGACAGGTTTCAGCACAGCTTGAAAGGACGGCCGCTGACGGAGCCTGTTCGCCTGGTGACCTTTGTGGAAACTGCTGTGGGACTGCTCAACTTTAAGGTAAATTAAAAACTACTCCTAGCAACCCATCCACTCCCAAATCGCCCCCACCATCCAAAAACATTCTGATGAGATTTTTTGTTGTTTGTCGATGATCAACTAAACTAAAAAACTAAAAATGTATATTTGTCTTTTAAAAACTGTAATATTCCTAATTCATCTGGTTACCAAGCACGCAAAATTGTTCCTCTATGTTTGATCAAGTGTATGGTACAGTCTTTTTATTACATATAAAACATTCTGGAAAAAGGCTGAATCTCATTTGGTCAGCAAATATTGTGCTTTGCCATTACGTATGCTTTGTGCAACATATTTCTCACCTCGCAGTAGATTAAATTAAAAAACAAAAACAATCCTCCGAGGTTCATTCCAGTTTATTGCAGCAATTACAGAAATTGTCATTTCATTGATGTAAAAATTTGGACTTGCATTTGGTTAGACAGCATCCACACGTTTTTTTTTTCCACTCTTTGCAAATTCATCTGAAAGGTTACTGAACTAGAGTAAAGAGAACCAGTTCTTTGTTAGCTATACTGTTGTATTTTACTATTTTTTTTACTATACTTTTCACTGAAATGTATGTATTTTGTCATTGTGGATTTTGCAAACATGTCATCCGCACTCTAATGCTCTTTATTGCATCCCAGCATATTACAGCAATCCCTATCACTGCAAAAACAATCATATTTGAAACAAGATCACTTTTTATGGGGACAACTTTGTGGTAAAAAAAATTGTGGTGCAAGCAAAATTTGCTTGGCAAGTGACTTAAAGAATATAGTAAGTCCTAAAATAAGAAAGCAGGTCTAAGTGTAAGCAAGTTGATCTTGCATAAAGCTAGATTTAAAGGGGAACTACACCTTTTTTTAATTTTGCCCATCATTCACGTGAAAACATGTGAAACATGAACATAACCATATATTTCTTTCATTCATTTCATTCTAGCACGAGAAAACAAGTTCTATGAGCTAGCTAGCAAGAGACGTCATGGGAAAACCCTCACATAAAAAATCTTACAAAAATGCGCACTGTGTTCCATTTACATACCTGTGTATATATAGCGATATTATTATTGTAGCAGGTAACATCAAATCAATTTTTATCTCAGGGACTAACACGGCGCGTTGCTAATCGCTAGTCTGAGTCATTCACAGGCAAGATATGGCAATATACTACATCTATTACATATTATCATCAGTGTACGTATTAATGCATAACCACAGTATGAATATCAATCAACATTGCAACGTTGTTAGAGTTTTTTTAATGGGCTTCATTGTTGAAATAGGTGTGTCCCAATGACGTCCGTTGTTAGCTTGCTAATATAAGCTTGTTTTCTCGTGTTATATTGCACAGAATAAGTTCATGTTTCATATAAGGATTGTGAACGATGGGCAAAATTCCCCCCAAAAAGTGCAGTAAGTAAAATGGTCCCATACAAGGTAAGATTTAAGGCAAATGCTCTTATAAGAGTCATACCTTGAGATTAAATTTTCTTTTTTGAGGCTAGACTGAAGAAAAATGTCATTTTATATGATAGTTTTAAGAATATTTATGTCTTATGCATTTATTTACTATAGTTTTTATTTGGGCTTGGACAGAGGTTTTCCCACAGACAGTCTCCTATTAATCTAATATGGAATGCTGGATGAATCCAGAGTACCCAGGGAGACCCACAGGTACTCTTGGGAGGATATGCAAACTCCACTCACAGATGCAGCAGAGATTTGAACGCAGGTTGCCTGATTGTGCCGCCAACGTGCTAACCCATTGAGTATCGCCAGGCTGAAGATTGGAATCAACACTGATGTCTGACAATGAAAAAAACATTGAAAGTGCTTGCTACGATCAACACTGAAATACAGTAACATTGAATTTCCAATCAATTCTGACAATGAATCAACCTCGATTCAAGTACGATATGTAATGTAGAACAGCATCAACATTGATGCAACTATATACAGTACATGATTGACATTATACATTGAAACAATGTTATTATTTAAGGGCCATTTCAACACTTTTTATGTATGTTTTTAATATGTTTCATTTTATTACTCTCTTTATGGCATACAGTACCGTAGTTCAACAAGGAGCATGCCAAAGTCGTCTACTTGTCAGAGACACCATTGCTTCAATGGTAGTGATGTCAGTAATAGACCATTTTGGAGCTTGCCCTGCAGAACTTAAAGTATTCATACTCTTTGAGTAAAGTAAAGTGATTTTTTTAATGTGTTTATATTAACCAAATGCTAATGTACCATTTGTGGGTTGCAAGCATTGAGTTTGCTGTCTCGGAACCCATAGTTTATATTCATATAATAAAGACCAGTATTTTAGAAGCGACATAGTTTTTTATGACCTCACCTGTCCACAAGAGGCACACTGTCTTTGTTTGAATTCATTATTACAATGTGATGTCAGCTGTTGGAATCTGAACTACATTCCCGCTATGACAGCTCCTCCAGGCACTACTATTCTGCTTGATACAACAGTATCAAAATAGGTGTTCAGAACATTCTCAGAGAGACTTACAAAAAAAAATCGGTTAATTCGAACAGAAATTTTCACCACAGTTGATGACTTTCTAATCCCTACTAGAGCTATCAAATATGATTAAAACAATTTGTAGAAGAAATATATTTTGCATGTGTCTGAACGCTTGTCTCTCAGCATTTCACACAATCAAGAGATCTTTCAAAAACTTAAAAGGGAGGCGTCCCGGCGGCGCTATCCTTCATGTTTGCGCCTGCTGGCAGCTTATTTAGTTGTCTAGTATTCTAATTTCAACCCTTGATAGAGAGTAAAGGCTAGGGAAGGGCTTTGCGTTCATTAGCATATTTGATAAGAGGGAAATGTATTTTGTAATGTGTTCTTTGTGTTTGTGTCTGTGTTCCTTGTGAAGACAAATCACAAAGCCAGACTCCGGGAACACTGGTATATAATTAGATTTAGCATTTTTATGCAGACATTCCCCCTGCTGGCCTGTAATGTGTACATGCACTGCTTCTTTCCAGGAGGTTTGCGAGGAAATCCATCGACTCACACCCAAGGCCTGCCTCCATCACGACGGCGTGGTGTTCGGCTCTGATGATTTTTGCGCAAGCATAGGTAGCTATTATGGCACTTGGTTACCCACGTGTGCTAATTCACTGCTAGATCTTTGTGCAGTGGTTGCGGGGAGCACCTGGTGAAATGTTGTATTGTGTCATGTGCAAATAACAAGGCTTTCATTATATTCATATCGTCAAAGAATGAACCAATTTCATTACGCAATACTTTATTAAGGAAAACCAATGGAAAACTCAGTCACAAGCATTAGTGTTATTTCTTGTCTTACAAGTGTTCAATGTAACCATACCACAATCCACTGGGTTGATCGCTGAAATTATTGGATGTTTAAAGTCGTTGAGGTTAGTGAGTTGAAGTGGAACAAAAACAAGATCTTTTATATATCCCCACAAGAAAACTAATCACACACAGTGATGTCTGGGGCACTTGCATTTGAGGAAAGACACTGTGGCAGCCATTAACAACTTAGGAAACGGCTCTTTTGAATGGTCACTGACTCATTAATTTACTTCATTCATTTAACATTTTCATGTAATAGTTTCATTTATTCTTGTAGTGGGCTGCATGGCGGATGAGTGGTTAGCACGCAGGCCTCACAGCTCGGAGACCCGAGTTCAATACCACCCCTGGCCATTTCTGTGTAGAGTTTGCATGTTCTCCCCGTACATGCGTGGGTTTTCTCTGGGTACTCCAAAAACATGCTAATTGGCTAATTGGCGACTCCAAATTGTCTATAGGTATGAATGTGAGTGTGAATGGTTGTTTGTCTATATGTGCCCTGTGATTGGCTGGCAACCAGTCCAGGCTGTACTCCGCCTGTCGCCCGAAGACAGCTGGGATAGGCTCCAGCACCCCCGGCAACCCTCGTGAGGATAAGCGGTACAAAATGAATGAATATTCTTGTAGTTGTAGTTGTTGTAGTGTTGTAGTACTACTGCTGTGTACAGTGAGTGTACTATAAGATAATGAATGCTCACAGTCTGGAAACAAAATATGAAATGCACCCCTGTGTGAGAGCAGCATTTGTTTTGTAGTGATACTGTATATTGTCCTGACTTCCTCACTCATCACCCCACGCTGTCCCCACTTCCTGTGCAACCCCGCTCCCCTTCCCCCTTGCCTTCCTTTCACATTAGCTCATCTCTCTTTTTGCACCTTAACACGTGACCTGCATGCTGTGTGTGTTTACGTTCAAAAAGGCGCCACACGGACCCAAGATGCCAAGGAGCTGCTCTACGCCAGGCAGAAAGTGGTCACCACCGCCAAGGCTTTTGGGCTGCAGGCAATCGACCTGGTGTACATTGACTACAAAGATGTGGAGGGGCTAAGGCAACAAGCCCGAGAGGGAGCTCTCATGGGCTTCACAGGTAAAATTCATTCTGTGGACCCACTTCCCAGGGGGATATCTACATGGAAACGTTTTCAAGTCAAAATGGCAAAGTATTTTATTGTTTCAGTCTTTCATCCAGACGGAAACGGCGTTCTGGGTGCCCTGAAATTATATTTTTGGAAACAGATTCCAGAGTGAGATAATCTGAAATCTTGTCGTTTACGTATAGACAACCTTAACCACTCTTTTATGGAAGAGATTACATCACTGACCTGTGGTCACCTGTCCCTAAAGCATTGCAGGCAAAAACGGTGATAGACAGGGATGGATGGACGGACAGATGGTTGGGTGGATGAATGGATGGATGAAAAAAACAACTAGCAAAGTAAAGGAATCTGAGCCTTGGAGCTAAACTTGTTATTATTCCAACCCACAATACAACAATTGTTACAAACGTGACATGTCAACAAAGTGTATGTAAGCAGAAACACATTGAAAAAAAGAAAAGAGTGAGATTCCTCAAGCTGACGAACTTAACGTGTCTATAAAAGTGCATTCAACCATCCCTGTTTATCTACTGCAGGTCAAGGTCTTGCATTTTTTTTTACAATAGGCACATTTTATACTACCTTGTCAAAACAAAAAGGGACAAAATATGACTTGGAAACTAGAGGAATCTGCAGCTTAGAGTTAAACCTCTTATTGTTTAAATTCACAATGCTAATAACTGAAAAAAATTAGGAAATACTAATTCTTCTTCAGAAATATGAGCATCTCATGGAAATGAATGCTGATATATGCATATGCTAACTTCCCAGCTTTGAAACCTCAGCACCAGCACCAGTCTGTATCCAGTGTATACAGTATGTGATTTTGCATTTTTACATCAAACCTATTTTTTTATTGCAGCTCAATTAGGCAGCAAATTAGTCAGGCTGCCTAATATTCCCCCATGCCTTAAATACAAAGCTTACACATATTTGTTTATTTAACTTCAATATGTGCTTTAAGGTGTTGTACATGGATTTATCATGCCTGTCACTAATGCACCTGTGGGGTTTTTTTCTATCTTCTGTGTTAAGCAAATTATGAACAATGTACTACGGCTGTTAAATGCTCTGACATTTCTATGCATGAAAAATGCAGGAGTGATTAAAGAGCTATCTGTCAAAAGCATTGACTTTTAACAGTGCTCTGTGTAGCCAAGCAACAAACACCACAATTTGTGTGCGCACATGCAGTGGGACTCACTAAACGGGGCAGCCTACTCTGGGGATATTCTGATTTCCCCCCATTGTATTGCATATTTGTACATGTTCAGATTTGAAGTGCTGGATTAGTGGCTCACAAAAGCACTGTGTGTAAAAAAGCTACTAATAGCCCTAAAGCATTGCAGGCAAAAACGGTGATACCTGAGCAGTAATTGATGTTGGCATTGCCTCACCTGCCACGGAAAAGACTACTCTATTGCTGAGAAATTTGATTTATACGGCCTCTTTAATGTGGCCGCTTATTTTCTGTTAAGCATTCATGTTCCAGGTACTGAGACTCCTTGAAAATACGTTCTGACAACATGCTCTGCTTTTTAAGAGGACCACGTTTCACTTCCCTGCCTGTGAACCCTACCCATCACTCGCCTGACAGCAGTTTGCCAAATAGCCGTCATCCAGTGAGGTGACGGCAACACATGGCAGTCTGCGATTGGCCACCAGGCATGCATGATGCATTTTGGGGAGGAGGTGGCACCTTATCTTTGCTGTCCCTGCACCTTTTTAAAACTGGCAGCCAAGCATTGACTTTTTCTGAAATAGATGCAACTTATGCTGATTATACTGATTATGTTTGTGAATTTTTTTTTTATTGTGCAGACTCAAACATAGTCCTACATTTTAACTGCATGGCCTTTAACTGGCTGCACTAAATAAACTAATTATTAGAAAATGCAGTAATATTAAAACACAAAATGTGTGTCTTACTATGTAATAAAAAAGTTATGGTGTCATAGGTATATTCATAGAATTACAAGAAAACTGTAAAAGTTTTATGACAAACCTGTAATTTTACAGGCATAGTTGTAGCATTACAAGCTAAAAGTTGCAATTTTATTGTAAAAGTTTTAATTCTAAGACAGTAAAGTTGGAAGAGGTGCAAGGAAAAGATACAAAGAAGATGTATTTTTGTATTAATTGAGAATAAAGCTGGATCATAAGAAAACATCAAAAAGTAGTAAAGTTGTAGAATTATTACAAAAAAAAAATTTAAGTCATTTTGACGGAAATAAAGTAGTACTCTGATCAAAAGTCGAACATTTTTAAATTCAATTTTCAAAAAAATTACAAATCACTCATCAGAAAAGTATTCTAGTAAAAGTCAGACTTATAATTTTACTACTCCCCCCCTTTTATTTTCAGTGTGGCCACTGGTATTGAGGGACTCCCTGGCTAGCCAACAAGTGTGTGTGGTTACAGTCCCTCAGCTGAACACACACACACACACACACACACACACACACACAGGCTTTTAATGCACTTGTCCTCACATCCATGCAAACATGAGATGAGTGTTTTTAAAATAAATGTCTGGTAGCGCACAAAGGCGTTGAAGGGTTGCAGCCTAATTAATGATGTCAGTAGACGTTCAACAGCCTGGAACCGCAGTGTGTGTGTGTGTGTGTGTGTGTGTGTGTGTGTGTGTGCAGTATGTAAGTGTGTATTTGTGGGGGTTAACCGGGGTGAGAGCAGTTTGAATGAAGGGATTGGGCTCCTCTCCTCCTCCTCTTCTTCCCTCCTTTTGCACTTCCTCTCGGGTTTGCTTCCTTGGGCTCGGCCCACCTTTTAAGGATTTGCTCAGCCGTCGTCGCCGCCAGACATTTTCATAACCAGCGTAACTTATCACAACATGTTTGATCTG
This sequence comes from Doryrhamphus excisus, assembly GCF_037039965.1. NCBI lineage: Eukaryota > Metazoa > Chordata > Actinopteri > Syngnathiformes > Syngnathidae > Doryrhamphus > Doryrhamphus excisus. Next base: position 14,796,304 of record NC_136368.1, on the reverse strand, counting down.
TCAATGTACATGGGATTATGTCTGTCATATTTAACCAGGAGGGCTTTTTTGGGGGGGGGTGGGTGTGGTAAATACTGATTAAGGTTTAGGGTCAGTTTTTAAATTTCTGAATTCATGTACATTTTACATGATTTGTTAACTTTTTTTTACTCCAGTACTGTATAATTATTAAGATTGTGGAATGGTCTAATATTTTGCTTGTTTTGGTTGCTGTGCTTAACACTTCTAACGTATATCACAGTTTACTTTCTATACACTCACCAGCCACATCTAATAGTATTCTATACAAATTATAATTTCTATACTAATGCTCAATTTTATCAATTTCATCCAAGAGGGATTCATTTAAAAATATGATTGTGTTTTCGGTGTGTATCATGACGATCCCTGTTTCTAATATTTAGCCCTCATACCCTATAAATAAGCTCAGTTAATCAAAACTAATCATTTTTTTGGCCATTTTGTAAAAGGCATTTTTCAGACCACTCAACAATAGATGTAAATAAATAGATAACCTTTTTATCAGAAACGTGCAAATTTATTATGAATAGCTTTTGTCATATCCCTCCTCCTTAGTTCCCATCATTCAGCATTATTTCCTCCTCTCTGCCTTCTTTTTTTTATTATTCATTTAAAGACGCAAATTATTTCACAGGACACTAAATGAATGTGTGTGTGCAGCGGTATCATTAGAGGACACAATGATGTGTGAATTAATACGACACCTTACCACACACGCACAACACAACAAGTGGAGTATTTTCTCAATAAATGTTATTAGACATTTGCTCTTGAATGTTATACTGCTGTTAAATTACAAGTGCCTCAACGTGTGCGGGGTGGTGTGCACACTCTCCTCACAGTAGTCATACAGTATAAACACACACAATTAACTTTTCCTCTTGTGGTGCCCAAATTATTCAGTGTTGTCAGCTCTTTTTTTAATGTCAGACAAAATCTCCTTTTACACAAGCTCAACAGTCCAGTTGCAATTGATTGAATGGCCTGATTATTAGTAACTGGGATTTTTTTTTTTTACTATTTCCATTTTTTATTATTTCAAAAATATGATAAAATATTAGTAATTTGTGTTTATTTTTCTGCATTTAGGTAAACAGGTCATCCACCCCAGCCAGGTCCATGCTGTGCAGGAGGAGTTCTCTCCAAGTCAGCAGAGGATCCAGTGGGCTACAGAGCTCATTGCTGCATTTGAACAGCACCAGAAGGACGGAAAGGTAACACCTAATAATCACTGGTGTCATATTTTTTAAACTGGACTGTATAAATATAAAGCATGTTTTTCCCTGTTTTTAAAAGGTAAGTCAAAAAGGACTCCATAGTGTTTGATGCATTTGCACTTTTTTTGTGGGAGGATGATGTGTCCATAAAACCACTGAAGCTGCTCCCTCATTTAAAGCTCAGTTAAATTCCTAAACGCTGCAATTTGAATGCAACTTCAAAGCCATTAAAAGGCACTGAACTCGCACAAATTAAGCATTTATAAAGACTTGGTGAAAATATCACAAGTGTCCTCTTTTGTGTGTCCTCTGGCATAGCGCTGTAGCTCGGTACAATACCTACTGTACACCCTTGGGTGACTCTCAGAGACGACATAGGAGGATGAGGGTGGGGGTGAGGTAGTGGGGGGAAGTCCTCAGGCCAATTAAGTGTACAATATTATTGTTCCTAATTTAGTGCATGGTTGGATCCTATGTGTTGAGCTCTGTGGGTTATCTGCTGAGGTAATACACAATCTGCCCACAACTCTCTTTTCTGCCCACCAGGACAGCTCTTAGCGAGCGTTGCCCGAGGGACTCGTATAAACGCATCCCTCTGTCTGTATGTGTGTGTGTGTGTGTGTGTGTGTGTGTGTGTGTGTGTGTGTTCATTTGTGCTTGTGCAAAAGCTTGAGCGAATTTACTTCCTTATGGTAGTGGTGCCTCCTTTTCATACACTTCCAGATATTGCTCAATATCCAACACCTGGCATTGTGGGTTAATGAGAATTTAGTATGAAATTCTACAGATATAGTACAGTACAATCATTCATCACACAAATAGAAAACAACAAGACATTATTCCCCAAATATGGCTACCTCGCTTTCACGTGATCCTTTCTCCAGCCTCATCCTATTCTAATAGCATGGTTTTGTCACGTATGAGTATTGATGGCACTTTAACAAACTTCAACACAATATTCCGAAAATATGGCAGACATTAGTTGGAATATTCTACAAAAAAAGTTAACTATGCACATTAACCACAACAAAAACGGCCAACAGATGACTTCAAAATACTTTACCCCCAAAAATATCAGATTTTGCTAATTGTCCAAAGCACTCAAATGCACACAGAGTATGTTATGTTTTGTAATTAGTACGCAAAATGTATTTTTTAGAACCACATACATTTCTGTTAATTGCATTATGCTTACAGAAATTACTTCTAAATTCACTAGTACAAAAAACTACATTTTCTTGTAAAATCTGTGTAGTTCACAACTGACTTTTAATCAGTGCTGCAAATAAATAACAAAACTACTGTATATCATATCAACATACAGATGACCTTTTCCCCCCACCTACAATGTTTTTGTGTTTATTACTTACTTTTTACTTTACTTTTTATTATCTACATTTTTCCATATCAGCATCACACCAGCTTACACACACACACACTACCCTGCAAATGCTGTGTTTTACTACAGCAATGTCACATTTTCCCTAAATTCCATGGCAATAAGCGTACATTATTGTAAAAAAAAAAAAATGAAGCCTACTAAATTCTTAGGCTTCCAAATCTAAATTGAGTTAATAAGTAACATGATCACCTTGTCATGCACTTTTATTGTAATTATTTGAAGTTGTGTGTTGTTGTAATGTCCCTTTTTTGAATGTGTCCCAGGGTGCGTTCACTTTCCACGGAAGTATGATTGACATGCCCTCGCTCAAGCAAGCGAAGAACATCATTTCACTCTCTGCCGCCATGCCACAGATATAAGGAGGAAGCGAGTGAAGCTGGTGTTGGTGCTGGGGGTAGGGAGGGTGAGTGGTCTTCTCTTCCCAGATCAGGACTACCTGACACCAAGAGGACAGTGTTGTTTTAATCCAAAAGAAGATATGAAATGAGCCATCATGCAGTGGACGTTGTGGATGAAATCTGCCGCCTATAATTTGAGAATTGCCGCCCTCTGGTTCCGCCGGGTGCACGGATCATCATGCTGTTATGTCGTACCCACACCTCCGGCCCTCGACGAGGTCAACAAGAAAGCATCTTGATGTTCCCTAAAAGGGTAAACAAACACAATTTTGATTTGCAGGGGATCTATTCACCAAGGGCCCCCAATTGGTCCCCCCACCTTTTTCCCCTCCCTGTTTTTTGCTCGGGGGGCCAGCTCACAAACACGGAACTGCTTGAAATCACCATTTAGCTTCTATGTGTCGGTCCCTTTAGCAAAAGTCATGCAGCTCCTTGCGGGTGCTACCTGCAGGTGTAACTGTGGAGAAATATAATAAAAGCTGCCTGATCTCTCATTTAAGGTGAAGCCACTTTATTCCAAGCGGGCATCTCTTACAGTACTTGGGTCCCAGCAGTGGTGCACGTCCTACTATCACGGTACAATGTGTCGGTGTGGAACGGAGCACAGGCAGCCAAAGCAATGTTGCCCCAGCAGACACGGTTCGAGTCTTTTGTCTTCTCTTGACGGCAGGCTTGGTAGGATAATTGGGGGGGTGTCGCTAATGCTTGGTAGTGCCATTGGTGACCATGGTAATGAAAGGCGCCGTACCTCCCTTTTACACCCCACCTCGTCCACCCATCTTCCCCTCTCTTTCTTGACACTGTATGATGTATTGTGTCTGCACACAGATCCGGGTCTGCGCCAGGACCGGACCAGACACACACACCGAAAAAAAAAAAAAAAACAGTGGCCAAACCAAAGGCCCGACAGTAAGCCGTCTGTCTGGCATTTGGCCACATTTCTCCTCCCGCTCCACTTTTTTCCCCACTATTCACAAGCTGCGTGTTTGTTTGTTTTCACCCAACTGTTGCCGAGGTCGGCGGACAAAACGCTTACGACTATTTATTGCTTTCATTAAGTGAATACACACATACACACACAGCTATGCCTGCAACTTCAAGCCGCTGGTGTTGTTAATATAGCTGTAAAAAAATATTTTGAATAATAAGTTATGTAAGTGGAATGAATAGAGAGACATGTCATTTTATTTTATATGTTTAAATAATTAATTGTATAATGGCAAATGTATGTGTGTGTGGGGGGGGGGGTGCTGGTGTTGCGATATGTGGCACATTTTGGTCATTTTCAGCTCAGCTTGTGCGCCGTGTCTGCAGAATGTGTTGCACAGGTTTTTGCCATGTTTCTTGCACCCATGGAGTTCATCACATACGGGGTGGGGAGTGTACTGGCAGGCACAGGAAAATTGTTTTCTTTTTTTTTTTTTTTTTAAATACTTTTTTGTGTGTAGTTGTTGGAAGACACGGGTCTCCTCAATGTTGTACAGATTTTGCCTTTTTTCATTCCCCGTGGAGGGGATCATTTGAGAAAAGGGGCTGCACAGGAAATTATTCCAGTTTGAACTTTTTTATGCTAATTCCCAATAAATATGCATGAAAATTTGACTCCACGCTGACACTTTTAATGTTCTTAATGTTTCAGAGACTGTTGAAGTGCGAATTTAGTAGGCATTTTTTCAGTACATTTTGTGGGTTATTTAAAAAAAAAACAATAAGTGAAGATCGTTACTTTTTCTTACAAAAATGTCATTTTTGTTGCATTTCTTTCATGTTTCTTTCTTAAGTGTGTTGCACAGGTTTAGGAATTTTTGTTTTCCCCCTCCCATGGAGTTCGTCAATGCAGGGTCTGCGTAATAAAAGCCTGGGGGCTGGTGCAGAGGGAAATTGTGCAGAGCTTAACTTTTTTTGTATGATTTCTTACAAATACATCTGAGTTTTATTTAAAAATGACATTTTGTTTTACTTAAATGCATGTCATATTTTGTTGGAAATGAGAGCATTTAGCATAATAGCGTTTAGCATAATATCAGTTAACAGTTTTTATGTAATGTTTTGCACAGGTGTTTTTTTTCATCCTCCAATGAAGTTAATCACTTATGATGCGGTGTGCACACACAGACACAGTCACACTCATGTTGTTACTGGGAATGTAACAAAGGGATTAATATTTTGTCGGATTTTCTACTAAATCCCCCAGAAGTTTTGTCAGGTTTCAATTTTCTTTTTATTTCCAGTGTATTTTTACTGCATGACAAACTAAACTTACACCCTTCTCAGTTATAACATTTATTCAGTAGCATAAATTTCCAAAAAATTTTGGGGGGAGTTTTTTGTTTTTTTTATTTAATAAATATATATATGAACTATTGTAATGTATGGCTTTTTAAATGCAAAATATGTCCTTTTTGTGGCTTTTTCTAGCAAAACATTTCATTTTCAGTGCTACGAGATGACCATTTTTGTGGAATATGTTGCATAAGTCTCCCCCAACACAGACATCCACAAATGAGGTAAAGTTTCACCAAACATTCTATTTTCAATAGTTTTAAAATCTTACTACCATGTACTTTACCCCCAGAATATAGTTGATTTAGATGCTTGTTTGGATGCCGGATCTTGCAGAGGCTGGTGTCCCACAAAGAGGAAGGAAGGATGGAAAAGGTCAGGAGTTGTCGGAAATCGTGTGAGTATATCTTAATTTTTCCTAATTTATGTGTTCATTCAAAATAGCCTTTATTTGCATTTGTGTGGCACTGTGTGAAATAAAAACTATTCCAATGGCATTCCTGCAAATTAGAGGATTTCCCTGAGTGTGTTTCTCTACTGTGTAATGCTACATGACATTTCTATTATGCGTGGAACTGATATAATCTCCTCAGCCTGCTCTGCAGCTTTATTTAAACACATCTTCAGTCTTTTTCCCTGAGAGAGAGAAGGATAGAGTAAATTACAATTAACACGATTAGAACCGTCACCCAAATCAATTAAGCTGCGAGCAATGTTTCATAAGGGGCTGCTAATGTGTTGCCAGAAATTGCTTCTCATAAAATGATAAGGGGGCGGAGGAAAAATGCATATATGCAAAACAAGCAATGGAGGAAAATTAAAAGGGAGCGTTTTACATATTTTTCCATTAATCTTAATGGGACCCGTGTGGCAAATGTGGCTTTATTCTAATTCTCCCCCCCCTCCTCCCCCCTGTGGATGGGATGCTACAAGTAATGACTTGATGTTTTAATAGTCTTCTAATGACAATATATGAGCAGCTAATTGCAACCAAACAGGAGGAAATATTGTTGTAAAACATGCTAATCAATCAGGATTAAATATTTAATTAGGAATAATGTCTCAATGAGATCATCTTGAAGTAAGTTTTATTTATTTGTATGGTGCTCCATAAAGGGAGACACATTAGCAGACATTTATTAATCCCCAAAGGGAAATTGGGGGAAGATATTGATCTAATTGAGTGAATCATTTAATAAATATATTAAATATAAATATATGTATTTTTTGTACAGTGGGAACCCAATAAATTAGAATATCTTCTAAAATGTAATTTTATTTCAGTACAACTCAAGAAAGTGAAATATTTCTAAATTTCTTAAACATTATGATGATTCGAGCTTATGGCTCATAAAATTCAGTATCTTCAAAAATTCTAAAACTTGTCAAAAGTTGAATATTGTAAATTACTGGTTCATGCTCTAATCAGCACAAGAACTTAAAAAAGTTCCTGAGCCTTAGTTGGTCTCTTAGTCTGACCTAAACTATAACTTTTGCATGATATTGTCATTTATTTAGATTTACCTCGTTCATGTAATTAACACAATTATTCATTACTTTAAAAACGAATTAGTTATAGTTAGTAGTTACTTCCCCCCAAAAAGTTTTTGAATTAGTATCATCAGTACACCATCGTAAATGTAACTATTTATTGTTATTGTTTGAAAAACTTTGAGATAAGTGGCATGTGCCATTAAGCGTTTACTATGAAAGACTTCCGATGTCCATGAATTCACCTTGTTTGAGTGTGAATACTGAGTACTGCTGTTGAAATGTTAAAGGAAAAATACACATTTGGGGGAATCATTCTTATGTGAAACATGAAAACGTTCTTCCTTCTCTTTTCTGTGCATTCCAGCGAGAGAAAACAAGTTAGCCAACAATGAACGTCTTGGGAGATGCCTAGTATTTCAAGGCTAAAGCACTAACAAAACACACTAAATAAAACACCAACAGTGTTCCATTTACATAACTGACCTGTATATTAACCAAGCTCCAGCAATATTGTTATTGTAGTAGTTAACATGAAAAAGTCTATTTATCTGGCAACTAGCCGCTCGCCACAGATGAAAAAGTCGATACCCATTGCTCTCAATTTTCTTAGGAAGACCCAACACGATGCTGGTTTGCATTTTGTACCTGAGAAATAGAGAACGAGTGAGAATAGAGTGGACATCGTAAGTGCCATATGCTGCTGTTGTTGACGGAAGTAGTGTAAGCCCCTGACCTAAAACAGTGCGCAAAATACTGTAAGTATTACACATCATTATCATATCAGCATGTATATCAAACAATAAAACGTTGTTAGAGGTTTTTGTTTAGTTTTGATGGTGCATATGGTCCCTGACTGTAGACTTTTACGAGCCCTGAATAGCCTTCCCAACCCCTCAAAAGCACACACATACATAATAATTAGTTATATTTCTGTTTTTACATTTCCAAGCTGTTTTCAGTTGATGACATAGACGTTTGCACAACACTCACAGGTGTGTAAACAGCCCACCTGCTGCTCAGACTGAAGAGGGGGGTTCATTAATGCCCCCCCTCCCCCCAGAGGCCATGAATCCTAATACTTACTTTTTAGATATTACAAATAGTTATACAAAAATATGTTTTGTCTTTTTTTTTTTCACCACCATCATCCCTTTGCTGCCCCGTTACCTTACGTTATTTCCATTGCCCCATTTCCATTTGTCCAGACATCCCCCATAATGGGCACACATCAAAGGCTGACCGGAGCCCACTAAAAAAAAAAAAAAAACAAATAAACCCACTAAAAAAAAACACCACCGGCTTTGTCTGATGCTCTCCAGACTGAGGGAAGTCATGATAATGAGGTATTTTTTCTGTCCTTATATGCATTTTTAAAAACAATTTGAGGTATTAACAGATCCTATTATTATCACCTGATCTCCTGGGTACATCGACACAGTCTAATGAGATCCAAGGCAGGAGTTGAATGAAACAAAAATCAGCGTTTTAAAAAGAATTGTGTGTTTATGATTGTTGTGTATAGCATTGCACTGCATGGAGTTATTATATAAATAATGCACACAACATATTAGGAACAGCTCTCAGGATGTAGTTTTGCCACACAATCCTAATAATACACAATATTATCTTCATAATGGCCACATTGATGCAGCTTTTATGTTCAATTACAGTAGCAGATGAGTGTCCACAAAGTGTGGCCCGCAAGCCATTTTTGGCATGCAGTTTGCTTTGAATTGGCCCTCTGCATGTTTGAAAAATAAAACGAAAAAATATACTCCATGATTAGATAGGGCACTAATTAATTGAACCAGTGCAAATGAATGCTTCTACGTTGTTATATACTGTAATAAAAAAAAATAATATTGCCTTTATAATAATATAACCTTGTGTGTACTATAACAAGCCATTCCCCTTGCATCACTCTCATTGCCATTATAACTTTTTCATGAATGATAAATTTTATGATAACGTTTTGTTGTACAGTGTATCAGATGAGGACCGTCGAGTGTCTTGTCGCTGGTCACGCTCGGGACTTGAACACGACACCCTGTTAATCCAATTAACAAGCCGATAACCCTGCACTTCACCTATTCTTCTCCCCTTTCTTCCCTTGAGTCGCTGACAAGGACTCTTTTGCTTTGGCGTGAAAGGAAGGAGTCAAGAGGCTTCTTTCTTAATCCCAGCCTACCAACGCCCCTCATTGGTCCCCAAGCTTTTGTACGGAAGGAAGGATGTTGGATGGAAAGCCCCCACCAGCACCACCTTCTTTTTTTGAGTGGGTGCTCATCACAGTGCGTTAATTTGGCTCTTCAGCAAAATAGGAGAGGGGTGGGAGAGTTTGATTCAAAGATGGTTACAGTTTTTTGTTAGTTTCTGACTAAATAACCAATCTGGGTTTAGTGTCCATTAAGTGTCTCAAACATACAGCATGTTGATTCAGGGTACATAGTGCAGGTCGGGCTAAAGTTATTTGGACAACAATCCACAATGTATTTGAAGTACAACAAAATATATTTTAATTGCAATTGTTTTTAGGTACAATAAAAATATAATCCATAAATTATGTTTATAATATGGAGTTTTAATCATATGAAAAGTAATGGACTGTTTTCCTTCCAAGTCAAGCCTCTGATAAGATCTATCATATCCTTGTAGGTGTTACACCAGTGACACATAATTGACATTAATCCTCTATATGAGAAAAATGGGGGCGGGTTAGGATGGTGTCCAATCAAGGGTGGGGGGCGGGTGGGTGTTTCATAAAATGTCCCCTTACGGGCCACAGGCTGTAGAAGGGAAAAGTTGGTCTGGTATAATAAAATAAATACATCCATGAATATAAAATAAATCAACCTTATCACTCACTTTCTCCACCTCAAACAAACGTTTTTTACACTCAGATAAACACATACAGACGTCCTGACTATTTGCGAAATAGGATTTAATGTTAATAAATGTAATATCTACGAGTTAACTAGTTTTATTTATTCATTTATTCATTCTAAACCAAAAGAGTTTGAAACCGAAGAAGGACAAAGTAAGAAGTCAAAAACATACTTTCACACAAAGGGAGGGGAACGTTTTTTCCACTATGTCATGTCAAACTGCAATCATAGCTGCAAGTTAAGGTAATGCAATGTAAGGTAATATCTCATCAACATAACATTACTGATGTCTAGTGACCAGAATGCTACTAATAACTTATCTTTCAATATATTTTAATAATAATTGTCCATAGTCAATGAAACGGTGATCATTGATAAAATATTTTTGGGGAAAAAACGCTAGAGTAGAGTCAGGGAGCTAAGTTCAGACCATGATGTCACAAGGGATGACTGAAAACATGATAGCTGTACAACAACAGTACCTTTTTTATTTATTTATTGACACAAAGAGCAAGGTGAACAAAGCTGAAAACAATCACTTTAGGTAAGTGGGCATATCACACATCAGAAAAGTGCACATAAAATACGTACAGCACGGCTTAAAAAACTAATTACCAAAACACTGTTAGCAGCCTAACTCAATGGATTATATACACAGTCGGCAGCTTCACCTGCTTTAAATCATACGGCATGTTGACATTGACGCGTGATATGTAAGAAGCTACTGACACAAGTTTCACTTTCATGCGGTCATCTTTAATCTTTTTTTAATATATGCATCCACATTTTGGATGATTTTGTAGTAGTCAATATGAGGCAATAATCGACCTGCCTTGTCTTTACGATAGACTTGAGTTGGATTTGCATGTTTTTACTCGAGTCTTGACTCGAGATTTAAGACTTGAGACTTGCAAAACCCTGACTTTCTCCAATCTCTAGTAGCAAGTATAGGTCTTTAAAGTTAACTCATACGTCATTTTAAATTATAATTACGCTGATTTTGTATCAAAATGGGATATATACGTATAACAAGAGATTCTATGCAAAAATTGATGCTTAACACCAGCGACTGAGAATGGTATAATTGTGATCACATGACTTTTTCATACAACTGTTGTCGACTGCGAGGTTGATAGTTGAATCAGATTTGAATCCTCCAAATGAAATTGTCGAATAGTCAAATATTCTAAGACTGCCCTAGTATTTTCTACTTTTTCTGGGTACTTTTTGAATCATGTTTGCTTCCATTCTTGTTAGTTTCTCATTCTGCCTGAGAAAAATGTTACCACAAAAGTAGTTTCACAATTATGTTGTTTTTGTGTTTAAAATTTGAATTTTACAAAAGGAAAAGTCTGAATTTCACAAGGAAAAGAAAAATGGTTTGTAATACTGTCAAACAAGAGTCGCGATGTTTAAGAGGGGGATTTTACTGGTTAAAGTCAATTTGACAAGTAAAAAAAAATGTTTTTTGTAAGCGAAGAAGAAATGATCAAAATGAATATACATGCTAACTGTTGCTGGAGTATTATTACTGTAGTTTCCATCTTGCTGCAGCATTCCAGTTTTCTTTTTGTCCTCAGTCTTCTATTGGGTAAAGTGACCCTGACCCAGAGAGAGGCTGTTTAAATTACAGTACAGTTACAAAAATGTATTGTTGTATGTTATTTTTTTTAGAGATCTGCGCTATTGGTGAAGAAAGACCCACTTTTTGTTGCATATCGGGATCACTTTATTCACTTTAGTTTAAATTAAATTATATTTTTTGAATTTCCCAGTGAATAACATATTGGACTAAAGTCTGTCTGTTTGGTTCTGATCCAAAGTAGGGACAGTTTGGCCTTGAGTCCCATCCTGCTTGTCACTAAGATGGATCAGACTTGATGTTTTTGCGGGCGGACTGCTGTCATTTACCAAAGAATATGTCTTCTCAAGGCCAAAAGGTGGCCGTCCCTGCTAGAGTGGCCCTAATGATACTATTAGTCTTGTGATTGGGACTCTACCAAAATGTCCTGCGGGACTCGTTAGAGATGTCATAGAAGAGACACAAAGGTTTATTTTGGGGTTTTTTTATGCTGTGCAACCACTGAACGGGAGAATATTTTGTGGCCACCATAGGTCATCTTGGTATTCAATCATTCCTGTCCTATAAGCCTAATGCCAAACCAAAGCCACATCTCTTTGAAGCTATGGGTCAAATGGAGACCCCCATATCTCAATCTCATTGCCTATCCAGCCATATGTCCTTTCTGGCTTATCCCTTAGTAGGCTGCAAACATCAAGACAGCACATTTTCTCCTGCCCATCCAGGCCGTCATATCTTTCATTGCCCAAAGCTACCATTGGGTGTGTGCCTCCCGTGATGTTTCTGGATCTGTGCGGACACTTCCACTGAGTCCGAGGGAGGTCCCCTTCTCTGCATGGTTGAGGAGTCATGCGATGCTTCCATTCTGGAAGGGGAATTGAGGGTTTTTTTTTATCTCAATGGATTTAGAGCTCCGACAGTGAGGCTGAAGGCGATTGGTGACCAGTAGCACCAGAGATGGTCCATGTTGGACATCCAGTGGATCAAACTGGAATGTTAATAAGTAGAGCAGCTTTATCTGGACTTCTCTTCTAGAATGGCCACAGACATGAAGGTCCATCTTCTCCATCCTCTCTCTGTCCATTAAATGTTGACCTTTACCTGCAGTAATGCATGATGATGATAGCCCTGATACCAATACCATTGAGTAGGATTTGGTACAAAAAGGGATGATGTGGGAGAAAGTGCAAATGTTCTTCTGTTACCCCCAAATCAAATGTTGAATTATGGTGTAATATAAAATTATCACAGCACAATACAGACAAAAGCTGAAACGTAGCAATTTTTCCGATAGGAAATGTAAATCCAATTAATCTGCCTCATTTAATAAAAATCCAAATAAATTTTTCTCATGAGAAATAATGTAAATCCAATTAATCTGTTCCCTTAAAGCCAAAATGTTAATATATATATCAAAAATGTGAGATGATTCTTTAAGTGACTATCCCCAAGGACATGATGAGGCAGCAAGATCAACCACAACCACCTTCCTGTTTTGACATGAGTTGTTCCTTGCGGGGTATGCTGGAGTCTATCCCAACTGACTTCGGGTGAGGGGCGGGGTACACCCTGGACTGGTGTCCAGCCAATCACAGGGCACATATAGACAAACAACCATTCACACTCACATTCATACCTATGGACAATTTGGAGACACCAATTATAACCTAGCATGCATGTTTTTTACCCGGAGAAAACCCTCACATGCATGGGGAGAACATATGTACAAACCACACAGAGAAGGCATGCGGAGAATCAAACCCAGGTCTTCCCGATCTCCTGACTGTGTGGCCGACATGCTAACCACTCGGTCACTCGACCGCATGTAAGCTTATAATTATAAAACTATCAAAACATATTGTGTTAATATTTTTGAGAGGTAACCACTGATGACATCTTAGACGTGCGAGGTAACTTCCAGTTTTGGTGGCCATTTTGTTCACTAGCTAATATAATGCTAATAACAAAGGAGGTTTTCTCATTCCAAAATATATATATTATATACTATTAGACGAGTGGTTATCGCGCAGGTCTCACAGCTAGGAGACCTGAGTTTGATTCCACCCTCAGGCATCTCTGTGTGGAGTTTGCATGTTCTCCCTGTGCATGCGTTTCTCCGGGTATTCCGTTTTCCTCCCACATTCCAAAAACATGCTAGGTTAATTGGTGACTCCAAATTGTCCATAGGTATGAATGTGAGTGTGAATGGTTGTTTGTCTATATGTGCCCTGTGATTGGCTGGCCACCAGTCCAGGGTGTACCTTGCCTCTCACCCGAAGACAAGCGCCAAGTTGTATGCTAACCAAAGAATGCACACAAACCAAGGCAAAATTATGGCTTTAACTTTGGACGTACGACTGATTACATTTTTGAAATATTCAAACGGGGGTGGACACTAACTGAGGCTCCTCTGTATGTTAACAATTACTATCCTAATCCTTGAACTAAATTCTGTAATAACTATTTTCAGCTCAGCATGTCAAGTCATATTTGTGGTGCATGTTACATCAGGACTGCATTGCTGTAAGTTAAAGCTTACAAATAAATTCAGGTTATGAATATATGTCCTGAAGATTTCTACTGTGTTTTTAGCATGAGCTTAACATTTTCTTTAATTTCGGACAAAATAATCATTTGTTCATATTCCTACCAAATGACTTTTTATGCAGCAAACAGAATGCATCGGAACCTCCACAGGATCTTGTTCACACTCCAGTGATTAGACCGTTTCCTATCTGGGCACAAATCAGTAAGTGTCCATCCCATAAAGAAGTCCATCTGTTTTCCCTCTTTCTTCCTCTGCCTGGTTCTTTCCAAGGATGCTGAAGCCTACATCCTGCATTTAGAGGCTTTTAGAGAAGTCTGGTCATTCAGCGAGAGGCCGCTGAGCAAAGCTTGCTCACGCCTATCTGCACTTTTTACTTTCCCACTTTTCTGGACGGCGGGCTGCAGAAAGAGAAGCAGCTAGCAGGAAGTAGCTTGTCCGTGGACGACCTTGCTCCTGTCCTCACCTACTGGCTTGGAGTGGCTCCCAGTCCTTGGATGGGGGGCATTTTGGACCGGCACCAAGTCTCTACCCCCACAGATGTTACAGAGCCACTAGATATGATGTGATGTATTGTGTTCATGGACTGCAAGAGACTTTTATATTTTATTCCTTTTAGATAGATGAACAACATGCAACCCTTAGTTATTATTATTATTTTATTTGTCATATGTTGAACTATTTATTTATTGTAATAGAACTAGAAGAAGAATGGCCTGTTTGGATTTCGGGACTATGTTTTTGTATCAGTAAAGATTTGAAGTCAAAACTTGTCAATATGAAACCTCCCACCCAAAAAAAAAACTAAATCCTGATGTGTTCACTGAGTAATTGATTTAATGAAGTTCCAATGAACACCCTCCCACCCCCTTCTTCAGGTCTTTCTGGTGACCTCCCCTAGTGTGCCACGCTGTCAGATGTTTTAACTCCCTCACTCCTCACGGCCTCTAATAGCTGCTCTAAGTCCACCCAAACTAATGGATCCCGTGCCATTGGATGCTTGCACATTATATAACTTGTAGTTTCCACTCGGACCCTCAAAATTATCAAAAAATCTTCCCTATACCACCCATTTTCCCCATCTCCCACAAAAGTGAATCACCCTCATGCGAAGCTTCACAGAAATAATGACTTTAAATGATTTTAAATCATACTGTTTTTTCCGGACTATAAGTCACAATTTTTTTCATGGTTTGGCTGGTCCTGCCACTGATACCCCGGAGCGGCCCATATGCAACACTGACAACCACAAGAGGGCGCTCTAGGTGTGTGTTTTCTGTCCAACTTCTGTCCAAATTCACAATGTAAACATGAACTTAGAAAGACAACTGAGAAAGGAACACAAATGCCCCAAAAAGAAAATCATATTCTGCAGCTTATAAATTGCAGATAAACTAGTAAATGTATGTTTTTTAGAATATATTTACTGGAATAACTGTTATGTTAGACTCCATCAGTATGAATGTGAGTGTGAATGGTTGTTTGTCTATATGTGCCCTGTGATTGGCTGGCGACCAGTCCAGGGTGTACCCCGCCTCTCGCTTGAAGACAGCTGGGATAGGCTCCAGCACCCCCGTGATCCTTGTGAGGATGAGCGGTAGAAAATGAATGAACTGCTATGTTAACATACCATTTATTTGCATTACGTTAACAGACTCCCATTTGGCTTGTTTTTCAGGATGTAATATTTCTTCTTCGCCTTTCAATTTATCAAATAAATTTACCACCAAAAAGTGCGACTTATAGTACAGTGCGACATCTGAATGTTTTATTTTCTTCTTTATTGTGCTTTTTTGGCAGGTGCGACCTACAGTATACTCTGGAGGGACTTCTAGCTCGGAAGAGTAAAGTTCTGTTTTTAACTCTACATGTTTTTGTTTTTACCCTTTTTGCCTTATCCCCTGTGCCTCCACCTGACTTCACCTCCACAAAAATGACCCCCCTCCGTGCAAAGTGACAATTAAGTAATATGGCTTGTCTTAAACGTGATGTCATTTATTCCCAAAAGTGAAAGGAAAGAAAAAAAAGTATTACAAATATTTGAGACTAAGTGGAATTTGTGTTATTTTTCCTCAGCCTCGATACCACCAAAAATTAACTTTCTCATGCATTGTGCCTATAATGTACTAAATCAATTTATAAAATAGGTTAAAAAAAAATGTGGGTTTTGTGCCCCCTTTCTCGCAGTGCCGTATAACACAGGACCGGCTGCCCAAAACATGTACCCACTCATGCAATGACTCTTTCATGCAAAGCAATATATTTCAAAGGAAAAAGTTATTAAAATAGGATGACACTCTTTATGAAAAGTGACTTTTTTTTGTCCCAGCCACACAAAAATGACTCCACCCCATGTAAAGTGCTTATAGTGCATAAGAAATGGTGGTCTTCACTGACTCCTGGGATGTGAGTCTTTGTTGCCCCCCCCACCATATTTCCATATTACATATTTTTTTTGTGGCAGAAGCAAAAATGTTTGGTTTCTGGCCCCTTTTTTTCATCTCCACCAAACCCACACACAGGTGCCTGCTTCCACTTGGACCAAGAATGATAACTCCACAAGCTCATGTTGTCTTGCATCTTTTTTTTTCTTTCTTTTTTTTTACTTTATGCTCTTCCAAGAAATCATGCAACCACCTCCCACCCCCTTTCTTTTTTAAATTATGATTATTGTTGTTTTGAATGGTGCAGCTTTTTCCCCCCCATCCATTGCGACTTTTTGCTTTGTCCTTTTGGGGGCCTTTAAATAGTGGCGTCTGCATGTCTGACTCTGCCTGTTACTGATTTGCAGCCAGTGTGTTAAGGTGGCCCGTGTAAGTACATTTCCACGGGCGTCCCACTAAAGGAGAACAAATCGCTGACAAAGGAGCCCCGTCTCCCATTCAGCAGCGTCGTTAGGACAACCCAAAAAGTATTCCCGGGATAATAAGTTGGACTTCAAAGCCACCGTTTTTTTTTTTTACCCCACTCAAGGGTGACCGCCTCTCTTCTTCTTTTCCCTACATTTTATTTTATTTTATTAACTCTCCCCTTCTCTTCACGTTCACTCCATATAAGATATTTATTTTGCAGGATTCTTCAGTGAGCTTCCACTGTAGCCACCTGTAATCACGAATCACATTAGTATGTCAAAGATTCTGTAAAATATGCATTTAGTTCTGTTATGCACTACGAGGGAATAGCAGTTGTAATGCAAGTACAGTAGATATATTAAAGCTGCTTTACAACATTATAATGTGCTTTTTTTAATTGGGTGAGGATACCAGGATACAGCTGTATATTGAAGTATATTTTAAGACTTATATGTATATTTTTTTAACAATTCAATTCATTAAAACAGAAATTCTAATCAATGTGTGATTATGTTTCTATGTTATTTCTTAGTCAATTGCATTATAAATATAGGAAATATAAATAATGCTATAGAAATAATCATATTTGAATTTTGACTTTTTTATTGGATTATTTCACTGTATTGGGCGATGGTGCAATTCTTTCATGTAAAATTTGCAGTTATGTATTTTTCTTGTATTGATATAATTTTATTTATTTGTATTTATTTCCCTATAGACACCAATGATGCATCAGAAGTGCAGGAAAGGAAAACCACAGAAAATTGCAATAATGCAAAGGTAAGGTGTCCACTATACATTTTCATCATTAAAGTCCACTTTTGATTTTTGCAGCAATGTATAGTGCTGATGAATTTTGCATGCATATTATTTGTGTTTAAAGAAGCGGCCATGCAGCCTTTCTGTGAGGGGCTTCTGAAGCCGTTTGAAGTGGTGCATAGGCCCCCCTTAATATCCTTCACCCCCACCAACAAACACACAGGCCGCACCATAAAGGGCCACACTATAGGCCTTTTTAATGCACAAATATACACAACAGCTGATGTTGATTTCTATTCTGTTTTTTTTTTTACCAGCTGGGAATAATAGCTGTTTGCAGGTGAGATTCACGGTAATTAAAATTTAACTTTATAGAAAAAATCAAGAATAACAATGTGACACATAAAAAGTTACATTACGTTCTGGTATTTATTTTTGCACCTTTTTTAATATTATAAATGCCAGTTTAAACATCAAGGGTCTGCACAATCATAGCCCATCTTTTTTTCGTTTTAACATCCATCACATTCAAATGGCACCATGCACCTCAACAAGAGCCACATTAAAAAAACAGTTTTTAAAAAAACAAGGCATGCGAGAGACAGAGAAAGAGAGAAAAATAATTCACATTACACAGCCTATTCAAGTGTTTTTTTTTTTAACTGGACAAAAATGTTTTTATAATAATAACAATTGAAAAATTTGCAAAAAGTTACAAAAAATATCAGCAGGTTACTACTATTTAGGGCATCACCAAAATTGGTTTTAATATTATTATTAATATTATTATTATTAACATGAATCTTTGGTTCTTTTGTCATTTTCAACATTTAAAAACCAGTGAATAAATTACAATTATACCAAAAAAACGAACACATATCACAAACATATATACAACCACGCCTTTTTTTTTTTTTTACATCTAGCGTCTCCTGGGACATGCCTTTTGCATAAAATATAGACTTAAATAGCTCTTAAATATTACAAAAATGAACCCTTAGGCGTTTTTATCAAAATTTGTACCTTGGTTTTAGTGGAGAATGGCCCCAAAAAGTACGTTATATAGGACACTTGTTAGACTGAGTGATGTGATTTTTAATATTGCTGTAATTTTTCATGATTTTCAATAGAACAGGTGTGAATTTAACAGGGAATCTGCTCCCTTTCAATCATGAAGTAAGCCTGCACTGCATCCTCGTTTGATGGTGAACATGTGAAATATGTGTCAATCATAGCATCGTCCTGGGGTCCGAGTGTCTGAATGAGTCCTCATCTTCTGACTCTGACGTGGGCACCTCGCTGGAGGGGGAGTGCAGGTGATGATGATGATGATGCTGGTGTTGATGGTGATGATGATGGTGCTGCTGTTGTTGCTGCTGGACCCCCCCGCCACTACCGCCGCTGCCCTGACACACATACCACTCATTCAGGTTGGTGACCTGCGGGGAGATGTTGGTTGTTGAGCGGCTACGGTGCTGCTGCATATCCGGGGAGAGAGGCTCTTCCAGCGGGTTCGTAGAGGCGATGTACGTGGTGCTGTTAGGGGGCGTTGGGGATTTGCAGTGCACCTTCATGTGTTTGCGCAGGGAGCTCGGGTGCGTGTAGGACTTGTCGCAGCCGCGCACTTTGCAGTAGTAAGGCTTGTCGGATGTGTGCACATGGGAGTGCTTCTTCCGGTCGCTGCTGTTGGCGAACTTCCGGTCGCAGCCTTCAAACTCGCACTTGAAGGGCTTCTCACCTTTTTAAGACACAAGCAGAGCACTTTTTTAACATCTTGAATGAATAAATGCACACACACACACACACACTCTCGCCACATGTAACATGACTGCAGGCCCGCTGGTTACATGTGTGTGCGCGCACCACTGGGAGTTGTTTTATGTACCCTGAAGTAGAGTGGGCTATAACTCCACGCGCACGCACACTCATAAAACTATTCAATATGGTACACATGCACATTTCCTGGCCAAAGTATTAATTTTCATGATGTTGTTTTTTATTTTTTTGCGGGGAAATGGGTAGGATATAAGCAAGACCACCGTGACAACAAACCAAGTGTCTAATGTGCTGCACACATGTTCCACGAGTGACGAGGTGGAACAGTGCGTAAAAGTTGGTGCCTTGCAGTTGGTGCGTAAAAGCAAATGAAATATGATTATTGTTTTGTTATGTCACGAGTTGCAGAAGTTCCATCCCTACAAATGCAATACGCATTAGACGTCTTACTTTTTGGTCCGCTTATGTGCGTAATTACGCACCACCTCACCTCTTAAGTTATCTCGGTTAGCTTGACTGACCTGTGTGGGTCCTCTTGTGGATTTTCAGGTTCTCCGAGCGGGCAAACACCTTCCCACAGCCCGGGAAGGGGCACGGGAAAGGCTTCTCCCCGGTGTGCACTCTGATGTGGTTGATGAGTTTGTACTTGGCCTTGAACGCCTTCCCCTCCCTCGGGCACTCCTCCCAGAAGCAGACGTGCGTGCTCTGCTCGGGCCCGCCGACGTGCTCCACCGTGACGTGGTTGACCAGCTCGTGCATGGTGCTGTAGGTCTTGGAGCAAGTCTTCTTGGGGCTCTGCTGCTCCGGCTCGACCCACTTGCAGATGAGCTCCTGCTTGATGGGCTGCCGCATGTACCTCAGGAAGGCCCCCGCGGGGCCGTGGGGAGCGTTCACGTTGAGGCTGGCCGAGTTGTAGCCGTGCAGAGTGGAGGCTCCGTAGTGGTCCTGTCTGGCCGCGAAGTGGTCCGACCTGGCGTATAGGTCCCCTGGTAGACCCAGGCGCATCTGGCCGTTAAGGGCATGATGCGAGCCGGGGGACGCCTGCTCGTGGAGCCCCGAGAAGAGGCTCCCGCTCTCCGCGTGGCTGTACGCACCTGTTGGGGAGATGAAGACGCCATGGTGGTGGTGGTGGTGATGGGGGGAGGAGGCGGACTGTTCGCCAAGAGCGTGCATGGCAGAGGCTGACAGTTCTCTCCTGAGGATCAAGTCCCTGCTGCTCGAGTAGCTTCCCGAGTGGGGGTGGCCCACGCCGGGGAAGCCCACGGTGCTCTGAGCCGGAGCGAAGGACGCTGCCGCCGCCGCCGCTGCCGCCGCCGCCGCTGCTGCAGCCGCCGCCGCGGTCTGGGCTTCGTGGTGGCTCTGGATGTGCTGCGAGGGGCTAAGCTTGACAGCACTGGTCTGTACCATGTGCTCCGGTCCAAATGGAGTGAGTGCCACGCCGGGGTCGTTGGCCAGCTCCCCAGGGTGGAGGTGGGCATGGTGGGAGAGAGGGTGATGCCCCCCCAACCCCGGGAAGCCTGTCATGTTCTGGTGAGGAAGGGCTTGAGTCGCTGCCAAATCCACTAATCTTAACGCGGGGTTCCTCTTGCTTAAAGGGGCTTCCATGACTACTCGCACCGGTCCATGGCGCGCCAAAACATGGAAATATGGATATAAGGGGCTGTATAAGTTCTTTTGTCCGGCTTCTAACTCCGCTTTCCCCCCTTCACTCTGTCCTCAAGCGGTTGGCAGAACACACAACAGTTGGAGCACGCAGTGGGGGGACCCGCTTTAGAAATGGCACCGCGGGTATTGGATGGATTTCGGTGACTGGCAGCTCGGCGGACGAGGCGATTGGCTGCCGTTCAGCCCAGGGGCCCAGCGGGGTTCCGCCCCCCTCCTCCTCCCGGACTCGAGCTTTGCAACTACAAAAAGTTGGGGCTCGCAAAGTTGCAGGTCGCATTCGAGTCTGGTTCCGTTGCGAAAGAGACGCGTCCACGTCGGTTCTGATAGTTCGGTGATTGGTATTGTCTTTGATGTTAAAGTCTATACACAATTACCGTTTAAAAATTGATCTATTTTAGATTTAAGACCAATATTAACCTTCGTACAAAACACTGAAAAATGTCTTAATAAGGAATTTATTTTGTAAGGATTCATAAATAATGTTCATCAGCTCAGAAATTTTATAAATATGCTATTTTGACATATTGGAATTTGAGCTGCCACATAATGAATTAAATTTTAAAAAATACTATTTTAGTTCTATTAGTCAAATTGGTAATTTTTACATTTTATATTTGCAGCACTCGAGCATTGTCACTTCATCTCACATTATATGTGTGTAACATGTGTGTGCGTGTCATTGCACAACGCGTGTGTGTGCGTGTGTGTTCACCTGTCAACTGTTATTTACCATGAGCTTTAGGATGAATGGTTTCACATACACATACTGCACACACCAGTCTGCGTGCATGCAACTGAGCTCAAGTTCACAGACGGATCTTGCGCACACACACTCACAAACACACACCCACACCCACACACTTTTGACTAGTCCCCGTCTGACAGCAGTATGACAAGGATCTGTCACTCAAATGTCTTCATTGGCATCATTGTTGTCATGCATGGTGCAGCTTTTTGCACTGAACACTCGTCATATTCTGCAATTTAGCTCCTATATGTTCAATGTCTATGTATTTATTTGAATAAACTCAATACAAACATAAAAAAATGACTCATGTCACTGGAGTCTTCTAAATTAATAATGACATAAAACTCAATTAATTATTTGATTATTTAATACACAAACACTATTGCTTTTGGTCAAATTTGCTATAAATGCTTTTTTTTGCTCATTTTGTACATCGATTACAATATTGGTGCAATATCATTCATTTTCTACCGCTTGTCCTCACAAGGGTCGCGGGGGTGCTGGAGCCTATACCAGCTGTCTACGAGCGAGAGGCGGGGTACAACCTGGACTGGTCGCCAGCCAATCACAGGGCACATATAGACAAACAACCATTCACACTCACATTCATGCAAGTCAAAATATGCTTGGCTCACTTTTGGTACTAAAATTATTTTTTTCTGCACAATATGATATTATAACAAGTCAACATGTCTGGGTAAAGCTTTGTTTAATAAGTTCTTCTAAAGTTTAGTATACATTTCTGTCTTTTGTAAATATTATTTGTTACATAACGAGCTAAATGTATGCGTTTCTTTGCATGCTTGTAGTGTTTAGATTCACATTTGGGGCAAAATTTGGTATTTTGTATTATATGGTAATTATTTTTTGTATGTGTATATATACACATGTACATATCTATGTGTGTGTGTATATATACACACATACATACGTATTTACTTGTTCTGGTGAGGAAGGGCTTATTACATATTTCATTCATTCGCAGGAGCCTATCCCAGCTGACTTTGGGCAGGCGGTGGGGTACAGCCTGGACTGGTTGCCAGCCAATCCCGTGGCACATACAGTATATACGATCCACCAAGCCCAAATTTGCTAAAATTTAGTCAAGAAGCTGTTTTTGGTACAATTTTTTATTAAAATTTTAGTGTAAATTCAACATTGTTATATGACTCTTTAGTCACCAATGAGATGTTGCTTTTGTACAGGTATGTGTGTATGGGGGGGGGTCCTGGGGGGGGGCTGCTCAGGGCTAGAGACCAGTAAGACCACCCATATTAAGACACCACTGGGTCCTAAAATGAATGTATGGTGGGGGTGGCATGGACACAGATTTTTTTTTCAAATCCATAACTAGGCAAAACAGTTTATCACATTAAAAATGTAATATAATATCCTTGTGTATTAATATACTAATTTATACTGACCTATATGATCTGAACAAAACTCATAACGATTGGTGCTGGGGTGTTGGCGGGTGGGGGGGTACACGTCTTGCACCCCTCACTCCCAAAAAACAAAGCGTCTTTGTCACAAACAGGCTCGTTTTACCGCCAGGAGTCAAGAGGGCAGCATATGTGGTCTTAAGGGGGCCAGGGGTCAAAGATCCATGAAACACAAGGTCAGTGAAAGCACCAGCAGTCGCCTTTGCAGCGTGTCAACATATTGATATTGTCATGTGTACGTAGAAAGTAGAACACCCTGGATGATTTATCATTGATAATAATTATAATACCATAATCAACTGGTGAGTTACTAGTTGAAAACCTAACCTGAGTCGCCTCCCTCTCTCTCTCTCTCTCTCACTCCGTCTCTTATCCCAGGCTTTTTGCTGAAATAAAGAAGTTCTTCTAAATGGGGTCGGCGGACCTGACTTTGAACTTGGAACAGCTCCCCCGTTTCCCGCCGTGCCGCCTGAAATGGACTAGAAGAAGAAGGAGGAGGAGAAGAACACTGCACACTGGAGGCGATGTGGCCCTCAGAGTTTCTTTTCCAGCTGGCCTCATGGAGGAAACACAACCAAGGTCTACTTCCTTCCTATGAATCTTGTCAAGATGCTGGAGGTGTAAGTAAAAAAAAAAAAAAAAGCACACTTATTTGCTGCTTTATTTCTCCTGCTGTTATTGTAGTTTCTAATATGCTGCATTCAGTATCTGCTGGGAAAAAATGTTTTCTCTGTGCTGTTTGACCTCTCAGGTGTCACCGCTGGTTTTGTTTTTATAGTTTTCAACATGTTGCCTCCATTTGATGTGTGTATGTGTGTGTTTATGTGTGTGTGTGTGTGTGTGTGTGTGCATGCGGTCAGTGTGTGTCAAAGTGTGAACATGGTCAGCTTGTATGGTTGTAGTATATTTGATTTTATTGTTTAATATTTTTACATGTGTCACCAACAGAGTTTGTACATATTATGTCTATGTATGTATAGCCAATGAGATAATTTAGGCACTAGTTGAACACATGTTAAGGGGTGGGGTTTATTAAACATATTTTTCAGTGAAATTGTGTAGCTTTGCATCAGGAAGTCAAAGCTGTTTTGTTTGATTTTGGGTATTATTTTTGTAGTATACAAAAAGCTTAAATTTTGACAGTTATATTTGCAGACAGTATTAATATTATTATTATTCCCACAATGCATTTTAATGTAACGCTTATGCAGTAAAACTGATTTTGTTGTGTAGCTTTTGTGTTGATCGATAGCTGGCAGCCTGTATTTATTAGCAATCAATTGACAATCTAGTGCAGTGCATTTTTAATTGTTTTTGAATATTTTCTCCTTTTAATATGAGGTTGTTGTTGCACCAGATAAATTGCAATCACCAGTTCTGACCATTTTATATGCATATATTGCAGTGTATGTTTCATTGTTTGGGGATGAAGTGATGCCTTAAAATTCCCAATTTTTTTAGCACTGGATAGTTTATGCTCTATACTATTGACTTCATTTTTTTTGTTTTGCTTTTAGATAGGATCTGTGATTGTTTTAACCATATAGGTTTAAAATAATAATGCATTTTGGGTAATTATATGCCTTAAAAGTCAACACTTGCAACACTTGATAATGAAAAGTGTTGCATAAAGATGACTTTAAGGCAACATATACCATAATATGCATTGTAACTATAAGCATATATGGTGAAATTAATCAAAACTAGATGTTTGGTGTCATCAAAGTCATATTTTTGTAGTACTTTTCATAGGGATGTGGTTTAGTTATGATAGTTTGAACAATATAAGCTTATTTACAATCCATTTTTGCCATATTGTTTGCCTTAGAGTCATGTTTTGTGGCACTTTTGCTCTGCATGCAACTTGGTATTGTCATCATTTCTGCATGCATACTTTTTCTGTATGTTTTTGCTCCGTACTTCCTCGCTTTTGTGCATTTTAAATAACCTGTATACCATTTTAGTGCACAATACAACCCCTCATATTTTCTAGCATTTTAACATAAAAATGCAATATTTGTTCGCTCAATCGCCTCTGAATTGCAGTAAAAGCCCCCGCGTCAAAATACGAACATATAAAAATCTTTGTATCTTTTATCCTCACCCCTTCCTTGCCAAGCTCCCTCTCTCTCTAAAAAAAGAAATAGACTGTAATTATTAGTGTGTGTGCGTGTGTGTGTGTGTGTGTGTGTGTGTGTGTGTGTATAGAGCGAGAAAGGCGCTACCTACCTGCCATTGGAGGGCCACCTGGGATTGATGAGGCTGGGCGGCCAATGAGACTGCGAGGATGCCGTCAAGTGGCCCCAGTTAAAGGGGGCGGAAAAGGAGGACGGGCCAGTCGGCTCAGGAGCTTTTAGACCCTCACAGAGACCAGAAACCGAATCTGACTGCTGACTCTTTACTGACAAAGACAGAGACTCGAACACCTAATTGTGTTTACTTGCAAACATCCTTGTAGCCATGCTGCAACGACTTTGCGGATAAAAAAAAAACAGTCAGGCAAGGACGCACAAGAGGTGGATTTTTTTTCTAATTTAAAGTCAACTTTTTAATGCTCTTGCGTGGAGCAAAGTCACGCCTGCTATGCTGTTTGCGAGTGGTAAGATCACCGCTGTTTTGAATTTGTAACAAATCCTAAAGAGAGAAAAGTAGAAGGTAAGGCGTCATGCTGCTGGATGCAGGCCACCAGTTCCCGGGTCTGGGCTCGTTCGCCCGCCACCATCCTGCAGCCGGAGACATGCAGGAGAGAGACCTCAGCCTGGCCCAGAACACTTTTGTGGACTCTGCCCACATGGGCGCCTTCAAGCTGAACCACGACCTCTCCCCGGGGCAGAGCTCAGCCTTCAGCAGCCAAGCTCCGGGCTACCCGGCGGCAGCTCTGGGCGCTCACGCCGCCCACGTCACCTCGTACGCGGGCTCCCCTTTCAACTCCACTCGGGACTTTCTGTTTCGCAGTCGCGGCTTCGGGGAGACGTCCCCGGCTGGCGGCCAACACGCTCTCTTCGGCGCCGCTGCGGGCTCCCTGCACCCTTCCCACCACCACACGGACACGCCGCAGGGCCACATCTTGTTCCCGGGCATCCACGAGCAGCACGGCTCCCACGCCTCCACTAATGTCCTCAACGGGCAGATGAGGCTCGGCTTGGCGGGGGAGGTCTTCGGCCGCTCCGAGCAGTACCACCAGGTGTCCAGCCCCAGGACCGACCCGTACTCGGCGGCGCAGCTGCACAACCAGTACGGCTCCATGAACATGAACATGGCAGCCCACCACCACCACCATCACCACCACCCGGGTGCCTTCTTCCGCTACATGCGGCAGCAGTGCATCAAGCAGGAGCTCATCTGTAAGTGGATCGAGCCGGAGCAGCTGAGCAACCCGAAAAAGTGCTGCAACAAGACTTTCAGCACCATGCATGAGCTGGTGACGCACGTCTCCGTGGAGCACGTCGGCGGGCCGGAGCAGACCAACCACATCTGCTTCTGGGAGGACTGCCCGAGGGAGAGCAAGCCCTTCAAGGCCAAGTACAAGCTCGTCAACCACATCAGGGTCCACACGGGGGAGAAACCCTTCCCGTGTCCCTTCCCCGGCTGCGGAAAAGTCTTTGCGCGCTCCGAGAACCTCAAGATCCACAAGCGCACACACACAGGTAAATAAATGTCAACTTGTACTTCTAGTTCTTTATTTCGTTCTGATTCTAGCAAGCTAAGATCTAGTTCAAATCGCTCTTACTCTTTTCTAGAGCCAGATGTCCAGAGTTAATTCTTCCCTTCGAATAACTCGTTAACTCTTTAACTGGTGGCTAAATGCTATACCCCATGTTAGGTTTAAACAGCTTTTTTGGGCTACAGTAATTATTATTTGTAGTAGATTTGTGTGTGTTTGTTGTTTAAAATACCAAACTTTTGTCTCCTTCTACAATCAAATTTGCTTACTTGAACATGATTTAATAAAATATGATATTTTTTTTTACTTGTAATTATGGCACTTTAAAACACCACACTCTACTTCTATAATGATTAGAATGCATTTTAAAACATTGTTTGTTTTTAGGAGAATTGCACGTTTAGAAAATTGCTTATATTTTAATTTAAACATGCAAAGCAATTGCGTAAAATTGTCTTTTTGTGGACATTTGAAAAAAACTAAAATTGTAGTACACATACAACACACAACTTTAAATTAATACTAGTCCTAAATGCTTCCTACTGCCCTCCATACCAGTAAGAGTTGCGTTTGTTTTTATTTACTTCTAAAATAGACGTATGCAGTCATTATTTCGATTAAAATTAAATGCAATTTTTTTGGCCGTTTTTATATTGCACATTTGTTGCAATTTTGCATTATAGGAACTATTTTTTTGTTTTTTTTTGGAGGTGTGTGAAGGTGCTAGACAAGCCGTTACCAGCCTTTTCACATGTCCACCTATCTTGCTTTAGGGATGGGGGGGGGGGGGGGGGGGGCAAGGGGTGGGGGGTGGTGGGGTGCATGATGGGTGCCATGAAAATGGCCAGGTGCTAATTAGATTTTTATTGTCTCCCAAGCAAATGGTGCTTGCCTTCTGTGGGCCTGCTTGACGATGGCCCTGCTCCTGCACCCCCCCCCCCTTTCCCTCACCCCTCCTCCTTAAATCAATATGCGCATTATTTAGGCTTGCAACGACCCCCCCCCCCCCTTCCCCTTCACCCCCTATTCAGCTTTGCATATGTAAAAGGTTTAGTTGTGTTATTTTTGGTCATTAATGTATTTGAATATTGTTTTCAAATGCATTTTATTCAGCCTGAGGCTGTTTTCTGCACATGCCTGACTGTATTGTTTTTTGTTTTTTTTTAAACCTTTATTCGAACAGGAGAGAAACCTTTCCAGTGTGAATTTGAGGGCTGCGACAGGAGGTTTGCAAACAGTAGCGACCGTAAGAAGCACATGCACGTCCACACCTCGGACAAGCCTTACCTGTGCAAGATGTGCGACAAGTCCTACACACATCCCAGCTCCTTACGGAAACACATGAAGGTAAACACAACACACACACACACACACACACACACAAAATCATGCTGTATCTGCTTTTAGTAATGTTATTCAGTCCCATCAGTATAGCATTAAATACGTAGTATAACATGTGTCATTATAAATGAGGTTAACTTTTGTATTTTTCCCAAGGTGCACGAATCATCCTCAACCGCGTCCGACTCCTCTCCGGCAGCCAGTTCAGGATATGAGTCGTCCACCCCCCCAGGCTTGGTGTCACCCACCACCGAGACCCAAAGCAACACCACTCTGTCACCGGCCTCGGCCGTTCACAGCAGCACCAGCCACAGCGGCCTCTCGTCCAATTTCAGTGAATGGTATGTTTAGGACCCACACTGAAGGCGTTTATACACACACATACATACACACTCACACGTACACACAGTACACAATCTAATTTCACAGCACTGGACGAGGAGATTGGGACATTTTCAAATGGTTTTGTCTCCACCATCACTATAAAATGTGTATAATAGATTGCTATTGTAAATAGTGGCTGACTTTGGTTGTGCTCGTTTGGTCTATTTGGTGTCTAGATGTTTCTTCAATGGTAGCTATCTCTCTAACTGGACTCTTTAGTGCACATAATCCAATAATAACAATTGTACTCCATATTGTGATCCTAAACTGGCAAATTGATTGTACTATACTCTATAAAAAAAGATAAAAACGCCTATATAAACTGGAAAGCGTGCCAAAGTTGAACACGGACACATTTTATCATGCTTTGTGAATGTACATTATTTTTTTTTTAATTTTTAAAAGCTTGCCAGGCTTAACTTACTTGTGTCCTTTTGTGTGTGTGTGTGTGTGTGTGTGTGTTCTGCAAATTGTGACAAACAAAACCACGCTATGTGGAAGGACTGTTAGCAAAAGAAAACATTTTTTCCTGTAACGTCCTTCCTTTTTTTTTGTGTGTATTTGTAAATACCAACTGCCATATTTATCCATTTGTAAGTAAATTATGGTATTTACTTGCTACAGATGAAACAGTATTTATAAAAGAATCTTTCTTTGTTTTTGTTTTTTTTTAACTATAAATATGTACAATTTAAGAGCTTAACCTGGGCAGTTGTTTCGTCGTGCATTTTTGAGGTTTGTTTATGGAACAAGAAGTTTAAAAAAAAAAAAAAGAAGTGTTTTCATCCTAACTGTGATAAAACATTTGACTCCATACAAATATAATAAAAAAAATGTTGCAAGTGCTATTTTTTTCTTCCTTGTGCGTCATTTTTCTGATGTTTTCGCAATCGGGCCTCTTACTCAACACGTGAATATTTGCTGTGTGTTATGTTTAAGGCCCCCAATAAAGTGTCATGTTTTTATAAGCAGACACTTATCACTATACTTCTTTTATTAATATAAAAAAAACAATAAGGCTGCTTACTGTTGCGTATTTTGCGGTCAGTGTTTCCAAAAATTCCCTCTGAATTTGTCCTTTTTAATAGTAAAAAAATAGCATTTTGTCGCCTTTTAATTAAAGAACCTCGGCGGTCCACTGGGACTTTTTGACCTTAAATAAATATTCTAAAGGGCTACACTATGTATAATTATGTCAGGCACTTTTGAGACCATCCTGATCGGATTTCCAGTCTGTCTAATCTTTGGTCTGAGACGGAGTGACACGGAGGAAGTTTGTTGCGTGCAAAGTAGTCACTGCTCAATCTGTTTGATACTCAAAAGTGTATAAAGGACTTTAGGGGTGTCTACCCCGTCTTGTATTTGCTTCTGGAATTCAGATCCGTGGCCATATTGCAGCTTGTGACGTAGGTCGATGTCTGTCCTGGCTGGTTCACTAATAGGACAAAAAAAAAAACAACACCAAGAAGGTACTTAGTAGCCTTGAACTTGAGGTTGTTGTGCCTTCATTGCGGTCACTGTTTAGTCCATGGTCCTGGCTGGCCCGTGGCTAGATGTTTAAGTCCGGACTTGAACTTGTGGTTAGTGCCATGCTTGTTTGCAGACACTTTGAAGATCTTTTGGGCCACTAAAAGTTAAGACGCTGAGATGGCTAACATCTTTGAAGGCATTGTAAGCATTTTCAATGATACAGAATGTTTTAATACAATCCCTCAAATGGCTTATTATCATATCTAACTCTTAAGTGTAGAGATATGAGGAAATAACTAAAAGTACAGTTTGCTCACTAACCTGTGCTACAAAAAATATCAGTTAGAATAAACCCAATCACAAAAAAAATCACAATTATTAAAATATGCTGATCTGGTAAACTTCCAAACAGCTTAAATTATGCATAAAGCAAAGATTATGTCTAATATGCTATGTCTAACCACGACTACACGTACGACTAACTCTTCATTTCTTTGTGAGTACATGGTCTGTACTCACTCATCATGTTTCTGTCAACTATTAACCCTTTCATTGGTCACACTGTACATACTGTTGATAAGACTCTGAGGTGTCATGGGCCTTCCGTTTGTGTGGTCCTGGCTGGTCCACGAGGAGATGTTTGCCTTTTGGGAACGTCATTTGTCATATGGTTTGTGATGAGTTCTCAAACCCACCTTATTTTCGGTTCTGGTGGCACAGCGTGTAACTATGTAAACATTACAAGAAAGGTTTTTTTATACGTTGTAGTCAGTGTTTGGTGTATAATTTGTTATGTTTTGGTGAGTTTAGTGAATTGTCATCTCAAACCCATCTTATGGTGGGTCCTGGACGTCTGTGAGGTAGGGGTCATGGTGAGCCTGCTTGTAGTCAGTGTTCATTCTGTAATTCTTGCTGGTCCGCTTGGAGTTTTTTCACTTTTAGGTGTTAATCATCAGTGATGTTGTCATGTGTTACGTGACTTGGCCTCAAAAACATTTCATGTTTGGTTCTGGAGGTCCAAGAAGGGACTTGTTGTGCATACAGTAAGTTGTACAGTCGGTGTTTTCAATCTGTGTGGTCCAGGCTGGTCTACGTCCAGATTATTGACTCAAACTGGCCTGTATTTACTTATTTACATGTGACATGTGTGTGTCTGTTTCCATGACTTTTGTGTTAATTCTGTTTAAGTTTTCAACATTGTTAGGCTGAGCAGCATGGCATAGTGTGTTTCTCTGCAATAATGATAATAAACTATAAGCAAGGAGTGGCCCAGTGACCTCTGAGGGGGAAGAAGCCACGAGCTGCAGGGAGGGAGGAAAGGTCATTTATGCTCAGTGGGTCCACATGGCGCTTGGTTCCTGTTCTGCTCCTGCTGGGTTCATATCGATCCACCGCTAAAGGATGCAAGCTTTTTTCCTCTTCTTTTTCTTCCCTTTTCTCCTTTTTATGGGCCTTTTTTGTGTTTCGAAGTTATTTTTTTACAATACAAGTGTGCATCTTTTACTAATCTTCAATTCCTCACACTATCTAAAACATGTTGGTTTGTTTATGTGACGTCTTTTCTCATGATAGATATTCATTTAAAAAAAAAAAAAATATTACATAACGTAAAAACAGTTAAAGGTGTTAATTAGTGTGCCTGTGTATGCCATGTATGTGTGCTTTATGCCGTTGAACAATTAATCTAATTATTATGTGTACTATATGTGTGTGTTATGCCCCGTTATGCCAGATAAAAATGTGAAATAAAACACTTTCTAATAACACCCCAATGAAATCCATTCATTCATGAATCATGGTATCAGTCATACTAAATTAAAAACATTAATGACATTCAAACAGAACAGATCATTTTTGGTTTTCTAATGAAAAAAAATCAAATAAATGCAATCAAAGTTTACACCATCACTTTCATGAAATGATAAATAGATAGCAAAGTATTTCAATGCAGTCGAGATGCATTTTTACAAGTGCAATTATGTTACATTAATCTCATGCAAGCTCTTGTTTGGGCTGCTTTTTGGGATTATCTGAACGCCATAATCTTCAACACACAAGTGTTGTAAAATAACACTAATATCGCTTCAATAATCCAAGCAATGCAGTAACTTATTTAATGTGTTTTTTTTAATGGTTGCTGTTATTAAAGATGATCCTGCATGCTTTTAAGGACCTGGGTAGTTAAAATGGTGTGACTTTTTGACATTTTGCAAAGTTTATACTGTATTCCTTGAGGTCAGGGTTTGTGGAATCTTTTTCAGATCAAAACCCAAATCTGAAATCTGGCTCCTCTGCAGGACGGACATATAGTAAAAATTCATTATACATTAACATCTGCATGGAATATGCAGTATATACATACTGTATGTAGAGGGTAATAGATAATAATAATATATGTTGAGCAGGGATTCAGGTGAGAGAGTCAATCCAAAATTCCATAAATTCCAAAATTTCATTTAAAAAGTCTTAAAAAAGTATTTTTTTTGCATTGTATTTTGAAATGCAGGCATGAGTCCATTCTTTCCAAAGTGTACTTTTAGCAGTCATGGATCAAATAAAAAGAATCCATCAATGCAAAATGGCTACCTTAACTTAAGTTAATATTAAGTGTGATTTGTTATTTGTCACCACCCTTCCACCCCTCCCTCTGAGTGTGTATGTGTGTGTGTGTGTGTGTGTGCTGGCACTGCGGTCCACATACAGCAGCCTTCCTTTGCAAATCCGCTGCCTTTCATCCGAGATTTTGCAAAAAGCCGCCTGTTCCTTGCACACACACATCCATGCGGAGCTGCGACAGAGCCGGAATGGCTTCCTTTTTCAAGGAAGCTGCTGCAGGCCCCTCCCATTTTACAACATAAACACTCAGGAGTCTTATTGTTGTCTCCTGGCCTTTCTCAAATACTCAAACCATTGATGTCCAGTGTGGAGGACATTGGCTATTTGGCATCTGTGTATTTTTTGTTGTTGTTGACTGTTATCAAGAAGGCAGCTCAAGTTGTACAATTTTGTTACTGCAAGCTGTTGATGCAGCATTCAGAACAAGAATGTCCGCCGTGTCTCTTTGTGTGAATGATATAAGTTTTACACATGCAAAAATGTCTCACTACGGTGGTGCTTTAAAAAGCTTTAGATTGGTGCTGCATTCGGGCTGAAAACTTGGCAGTGTGGTGAGTTTAAGGCTTGCAATGTGATCATCCGTCAGGCAGCGGCTATAAAGCCCATGTCCCAACCCACTGGACTTGCAATTGTGGGCAAAATTTGAGGATGAGTACCGCCTCAGTACTGATTTGGAAGCATGCAGTCACTATGTTGCACTTTTAGTGCAGGAGGAACTTTGGTTGTGTGTGAGGCTGCGTCGGACTCCAGGCGATGTGTGACGTGCTGCGAGTGTGACGTGTGAGCGTTTGTGCCGCGCTTGGAACAGGCGTTGTGCACACTGATATCACACAATCTCCTCTCAAGGCACAGAAGAGGGAGTCAGCTGCATCTGCGCTTCATAAGGCAGCGGATAAACCTGCTTTTCGTTCAGGTTTTGAGTTAATAATGTGAGAAGACTAGAAATAAATGCATTGTGAAATACAAAACGTGAGTTGTGGATACCAGCATTGGTAATAGTAATGGTGGAATTTTATTGAGCCAATTCAAGAAACAATACAAGCAGTTGATGTTTGCTAAATACAAGAATGAAGAGTCTTGAACCAGTCATGATGTGCTATACATATCACTATATTGACACTTACTATGGTACCCATTATGTCATTGTTTGGTCATATCATTATTAAAAAAAACAAAAAAAACTTAAATTGTATTATGGAAAGCAGGAAGTGAACAAATGTAACAGTTACTGATTGTAAAAGTACCAGATGTAGGGGTAGGATTTAATAAGCTTTGCTTCTTCCTACTCCTTTTGGACATGTGGAACTGTGAACTGATTATGTGATGCATTCAATTGTAATCTGATGCATGTTCAAATGGTAATGGTTTTATTTCATCTGAACATGCATCAGATTACAATGTAATGCATGACATAAATCAATTAAAGAAGCAAAGCTTTAAAAAGTAGAAAGAAGCAAAGCTTTAAATCCTACCCCCCACCCCATTTGTTACTTTTACAATCTGTTACTGTTACATTTGTTCACTTCCTGCCTTCCTGGCAGGAATGTTTTGTTAATGTTCTGGTAAAATGAGCATATTGGCTTTGTTTGGCTTGAAATAAGCTCTGAAAATAAATGTTCCAAACATTTTTGTTTTGTTAAAGGCGTGACAGTTCACCAAAATCTTGTGAGACTTAAGTTTTGCAAGCTTTTCAGGAACAGATGTCACCCTTGAGGCTCACAGGCCACACAGCTGGCACCTCACGTCGTTTTTAGGTGACCCAGACATCCACACTGCAGCTGGAAGTATAGTCCAGTCCACAGTTTACCAAAATCTTGGGAGACTTCAGTTCAGAGCATCTAAAGAAATACGTGCAGCGCCAATTAGTTTTGTTAAAACGTTTCACCTAAATCTCCCTAGACTTCAGTTCTGCAGGTATTTGACAGATAAACAAAAACCTTGTGAGACAAAGTCTAAACAAAGTCTATAGGTCAAAACGGCCAAACTGCATCATTTGTGTGGTTTGAATGATCTGAAAAAAATTGTGTTCCTACACCACAAAAATTTCAATCAAAGACAGTATTTTTGACGAGATATTTTCCCTACAAAGTTGGACTACGTATCTAAAAAAAGCCTACTATGTACTCAAATCTGAGCTATACCGCCAACAGAATGTGACCAAAACTGCACAGAAAAAAATAACAAAGGAATTGCATAATCAGCCAGACTGAACAAAAATAAAGACGCCAAATTAAAATAAACAAAAGACCACAAAACCATCCATTTCACTTTTACAAGGAAATATGGTCTCCGTCCTGCTTGCTCAGTCCAACATGGCTGAAGGCAACATCAATAATTAAAGAAGAAAGATGTACTTAAAATCACTTAATGTAAAGCGACTCGCGTCCCATGTCATCAAAGATCAGAACTTAACTTGTCGTTAAATATTACAGCACAGGTGTTGTCTTATTTTTACACTTGTAGGACAGTGTGGTGCATGATATCCGCTTCCTTGTTCACTGCGTCAGGCAAAGGGTGAGTAATTTTGTTGTAATGTAGTTTTATTTTGTCTTCTTATAATACTTATTTTTCACTTCACGACAGTTACCAATGTTACCTAAAATATGGCAAACTGTACAGTTGAAAAAAATGATTAGGATTTGATTTGTTATGGAAAATGCTTTGAAACAACAACACATTGGAGGTCTCCACACGGAAATCTGCTAAAAATCTCTCCTCCTTTCAAAGCCACACTGCCAAGGAAATTTTCCCATTTCCCCATCACCTGTTAACATGCAACTTTTACCTCACTACCTTTCATCTTCAAACACAGCAGAGACGCGCCCTGAGGGACCTCATGAAGGACCCCATGAAGGACTGGCTGGTGTGGGCCTTTATAAGCAAACCTGGCAGGTAATAGAACAAACCTTGTGGCTATTTTGCATCAGTTTGAGCTAGTCAAAGGTCCTCTATATGACAGGAGGCTGTTTTTTAGGGACCCGTTGCAGAAAACAAGAATCAAACGATTTTCCAAGTAAGAATCTTCATACTGCAAAAACACTAGTCAAAGATACTTTTACTGAAAACTACCAAGATTCTATATACTATGACTCTGTGTCGTCAAAGGGTCTTATGTACCCATTTCGAAAATCTACTTTGCTGTTTTGAGTGAAATATTCTCTATAAAAGAAGCTGTTTTTAAGCACCGACTGCAAAACCTTTTGTCAAAAATTCTCTGTATGCTTAGATGCTGTTTATGCTGTAAAAAAAAAAGTTCAAAAATTCCAGTAAAGGATCATCTATATGACAGGCTGCTGAATTTTAGGGCAAAACACAGTGAAATATTTTGTATAGCTGCATTCACACTGTAGGGTATGGTGCCCAAATTTGATTTTTTTTGTTAAAATCTAATATTTAATGTGGTCATTCACAATTAAAAAAAATGGGACTTGTAACATTGTCAATATAAACTCAAAGTGTCCTGGAAGTGACGCTCAAGCGCAGAGCACGATGGTAAAGTCTTTGCAATGTTTATATTGAAGTAAACATTGCCTCAATTGGTGCTGGTTTTTGTGGCAATTTCATTGGTTTTGTGCAAGAGGAGTCAAATTTTTCTGAACCAAAAGATTGAGAAGAAAGAGGAACAACACAAACTCCTGTGCCATGGAGTGTGTTGGTGGATGTTGGAGCCAGGACTTTTGAAAATAATTTTGGTGTCGGTTAGCACAGCAAAACACACCTTTTGATGACGTATAGGTCAGTTACATGGAACCTCACCTGTAGTAGTTTGCATACATATCAGGTTTACTGTATATCCGATACATACACATACAAATAAGGCCTGAGTCGCATTTGAAAAAAAAAAATCTGAATTTTACAACCTACAGCGTGAACACAGACTTTATGACAGGGTACTTTTTAGATGTACTGGAAAAAGCCCAGTCAAAGATCCTGTGGTGGCGAACTACTGTTTTGAAGTATCTACCCAAAGTCACACCGATTGATCTTTCATTCTGACACTTCAACAAAAGTTGCTGATGAAAGTAATGATATGCATGTAGATTTGTTCCAAGTCATTTGTTACTTGTTGCGAATAATTAATTAAAGTGTGATCATTGTTTAGTTTTTATTTATTTTATTTATTTATGTGACAAGTTTCAAACATAGTCTAAACAAATCATATCAAAAACAAGGATCGCGGGGGGTGCTGGAGCCTATCCCAGCTGTCTTTGGACCACAGGGCAAAATATATATATATAATTTTTTTTAATGAAAAAAAATGGCTTGAATGAAAAAGGATGGGGATCAAACCTTTTGCTTTGTCCACAATGCGGACTCTTGCTGGCCGGGTCATTATCGCTGGGATCTTAACCGCGTTTGTCTGCTGCTTCCATTCACCAGAAGAGACAAACTGATAACTCGTGTGGGCTTTGCCACATGCTAATTAGCAATGCTAGCCTTTTTTCTTTTCTTTCTTTTTTGAAGCATTTGCTCTAAACTCATTACTTATAACATTATCATTAACATTAATGTTGTCCCAAAAAAAAAAAAAAAATCAAGCATTTTTGTAAAGTTTTGTTGCCACTCCGCAGGCGTCCAATCACATTGCACCCCCGTTGACATTGTGGCGTCTTCCTGAAGAATCTTGTTGGACTAATTTGATTGACTTTCACCTCCATTTTTTTTACCCTTCTTGACAGTGAAGACCTTTCTGGTCAGTAAGCGTATTGACAGCCAGTCGCTTAGCACTCGACATGTCAATGCACTGTGCACTCTTGTCATGTTAGTGTGTGTTTATTTCCTCATTGATTGAACGCCGACATGTTTGCTAGCAATCTAACACACGATGGCTCACTCACTGTCAATAAAATGCGGGTAGAGTGCTGCCTAGAATCTCTTTTTTTCTGTTCGTTAGCTTAGTATCACAATGCTAATTAACACGAATACGCAGGCTTTACCAATCACACTGGCCCACTCTTAGCCAAGCTGCAGTTTTGCTTAACATTGCTAGCATAGCCGTACCAAAGTAGACAAATACTGCGTACAAGGTTGTCAACAAGTGTTTTCCCCCTGCTGGGTTTCAAGTTTTTTACACTTCAATGTTTCAGATCATCAAACAAATTTCAATGTTGAACACATATGTTTTTCAATGAAGCATATGGAAAAAGTGATTGCCCAATAATGGAATGGAATGGCCTTTATTGTCATTATACAAGATGTACAACGAGATTGGAGAGCTTCTCCTTTCAGTGCAGTAGTCAAGTTAAAAAAAAAAGTATATAAAAGTAGAGTAAAAAAGACAATTTAACAAGATATATACAATATATATACAAGATATCCAAAATATACATATAGTATTGCACAGGAGCATATGCAGGAGCAGACATATTGCAGATATATTAATTTTAGTGCAATGGTAAATGGGTCATAGTGCATAATAATGACTGGTGTATACAGATAAGTAAAGTCACATATGAGTGTATTGTATTGGGTTGTTAAATAAATATGATTGAGGTAGTAACAGAGGCAGTGATGGAAATATTGTACATTTGCATTATGCTAATGACCGGGTACATTGTATGTCTGAGTTCAGGGTGGTGATAAACTAAAACTTACTAATAACAGGTTGGGCCACCTTTAGTAGTAACAACTGCAATCAAGCATTTACAATAACTTGCAATGAGTCTCTTACAGCGCTATGGAGGAATTTTAGCCCACTAGTCTTTGCAGAATTGTTGTAATTCAGTCACATGAACTGCATTTTTAAGGTCATTCCACAGGATTCTGGTCAGGACTTTGACAAAGTCTTCATTTTGTTGTTCTTCAGGCAGTTCAGAGGTGGACTTGCTGGTTTGTTTTGGATCATTGTCCTGCTGCACAACCCAAATTGGTTAGAGCAATCACTTTTTCACACAGGGCCATGTAGGTTTGGATTTTTTTCTCCACTAAAAATAATAAGTTTTCATTTAAAAACTGCATTTTGTGTTCAAAATCTGAATCTTAATCTTAAAAGTATGAAGCTGGAGTTTGAACTGGAAACCTGAACATGTATGATTGTCCCCCTGCGTTTAATACTTTATTATCTGCTATAATACTTTATTTTCTACTCATTACTGTGTATTAAGACATTTTGGGCTCCAATTACTGCAACCCAAGTTCATGAATGTGAATATACTGTATTTTTTTGGACCAATGATCAAAATCAAAGTTTTGTATGTCCAATTGCAGGCAAAATTCCAATATAGTAGCAACTAGTGTACTTTTTGTTGGACGGAGTCTTGCTACCACAGACAAGACAGTTGACACACTGTGACAGATGGCGACGCGTGTAAACAATGTCAGCGGCGCACACGTGTGTCAGCGTGCTGTCAGCTTGATAAATAGATTTTTGAAGGATGGTGCTATCATTTTGCCACATATGAATATAAACATGACTAAAAAAACATATCTAGAGGAAGGAAAAGCAAGCTTCGCTCAAGCCTTCCCTCCTGTCCCAGCTTAGTTTTTCTTCCCTTGTCTTGCAAAGCAGGCGTTGATGACGGGCGCCCAGGAGTTCCAGGGGTGTCGCTTCAGTTTACTTCCCACCTCTAGTCTCCAGAGTGGGGGCTTGCTTTGCTCATCCCTTTGGGGGTGGAGGAGCACCACACTGGCGCTCTCGTTCCACCAACACTTTACAAATAAATCCGACACTTTGGCACTTCTGGCAGCCGATTGCATTTAAAGAAGGGTATTGGTGACATATATTTTTCACGTCTGGTAGAAAAGTACTTTTCCTCCAGTTTGGAAGTTGTCACTGCAAGCTGTTGACGAAATCCGCCTCCCACCTCCCTGCCTCTTGCTGCTATCCTTTTAATGGACGGGGTGCCACAAAAGCAAAAGGGAGGAACTAAGCAGCGTTGAGGCCTTTGGGGACCCTGGGTCCTTAATCAGGTGGCTGAGGTGCCCCGTGGTAAAGAGCAGAGCGTTTATGGCATGTTAGCACACGTCTAAACGGGCCGAGTGGACATACA
Organism: Doryrhamphus excisus; assembly: GCF_037039965.1. Classification (NCBI taxonomy): domain Eukaryota; kingdom Metazoa; phylum Chordata; class Actinopteri; order Syngnathiformes; family Syngnathidae; genus Doryrhamphus; species Doryrhamphus excisus. The sequence continues at coordinate 14,756,771 of NC_136368.1, read as the reverse complement.
GACAGATGAGTTCATCAGCTGAAGGATTATGGAGAGCTCCCATGCTGATCGGTAACTAGCATGCGGCCCTCGGCGTGTCCTTGTGCGCGGCGGACGCTCATTAACAGCAGAGCGATGGTTGATGGGCAAACGGGCCTCGTTATGGAAGGCTTTTAGCACCAAGCTGTTGGACATAATGACCTCAGCCAAGGAGGTTATGTTTTCATTCATGTGCAACTTCCTGTCAATCGGGATCTTATATGATGAGGAGGTGTCCTTCCAAGGATGTTCCCATTTAATTCTTACCAGAATATATGAAGTCTGTAGGGGGAAACAGACCTGATCTGATGTTGCGATAATTTGATTTATGGATGGAAAAACCATTTGAAATCTGAATATGTCAGTCAAATATCTTCAGATTAGTTTGTAAGGGTTTAGGTTTACATTTTATAGATCTGGATTATAGATCTTCTGATAACATTTCAGAGGAGGGGCTGCACGGTGGTCGTGTGGTTAGCGTGCAGACCTCACAGCTAGGAGAGCTGAGCTCAATTCCACCATCGGCTATCTCCGTGTGGAGTTTGCATGTTCTCCCCGTGCATGTGTGGGTTTTCTCCGGGTATTCCGGTTTCCTCCCACATTCCAAAAACATGCTAGGTTAATTGGCGACTCCAAATTGTCCATAGGTATGAATGTGAGTGTGAATGGTTGTTTGTCTATATGTGCCCTGTGATTGGCTGGCGACCAGTCCAGGGTGTACCTTGCCTCTCGCCCAAGTCAACTGGGATAGGCTCCAGCATGCTGGCCGCTCAGCCAGAAGAGCTGTAAAATCTGAGTTCGTATCTCCATCTCTGTGTGATCTCCAGGTACTACAACGTCCTTCAAATGCTGAAATTATGATTTGAGCATCATTGTTGCTGTACAATTGTCCATTTGTCCAATAGTTATCCTGGACAACCTCTCAACTACATATAGCAGTGCTAGGCATAACATGTCAGGGTGTTTACACTAGTGATCACATGGCTTTTTCTTCCTTCTGTGGGGTTCGTTTAAATGTATGAGGAGTGTTGGTGTGTGCCTTATCTACAACTACATTTCTACAAATATCATTTACATAACCACTGACCATCTAATTACCAAGAATCAACATGCTTGCAGTGATGCAGCAGCTGGCTATGGGTCTATGGCTATGGGACTCCAAATTGTCCATAGGTATGAATTTGAGTGTGAATGGTTGTTTGTCTATATGTTCCCTGTGATTGGCTGGAGACCAAATCCAGGGTGTACCCTGCCTCTCGCCCAAAGTTAGCTGGGATCAGCTCCAGCATACCGCCACGACCCTGGTGAGGACAAACATAGAAAATTAATTAATAAATGTTCAAGTGTGATATAAAAACTTGGAATTTAAGCAATATCATTTTGATATGATGAAAACATGATTAATTTGTGATTAAATATTTTATAATTAAATAGCTTGTTTCATGATCAGATAGTTGAGAAGAACTGGTGCAATTTTTTAGTCAAAATGAAACAACAAATGCATTTAGGAAGAAAAGGTGCATCATTGACAAGCATTCCCAGGCTTTCACAGAAAACATAAAATGATGTGATGGGCCACATTTCCCCCCCCCACCGCACCTAGAGTTTGACACACATGTCCTTCGTGACCTTCAAATGATGTTCCCCATTGTTGCTCATACGCAAGGAATACAGTGGAACCTAAAGGTACAATGTCGTAAAACTATCATGGTCAAAGAGGCTGTCTAAGAGTTATGGAATGTAAATATTTCACTGTTTTGGCTGATTTTGCAGCTTTACATTTCAGCATGACTTTATGTGACCCACCAAACGTGCCTTTAACGCAGGTTCTTGTTAGCTGGACTCGTCTTTCCAATGTACGTTTGAAAAGCATTTCATGCCTCCTTGGTCCCAGCGTGACCCTACTTTGTCAGAGAAAAATGCACCGTAAGCTGGTGGACATGTCAAGCCACAGTATGGGGTCCTTACATGTGCCGTAATCCCAGTGATGGCCTTTTAACCCTCAGCGGATCAACAGCCTGACAGCAGAACATGGAAAAACAAATGGGGACCTTGAAAAGCATACGGCTCTTCTTGTCTGCCCTCTAACTTGTGTGGTGGGTTATTTTATTTTATTTTTTTTACCCAACATGGTCACTGTTTGTGTTGAAGAGTTTCATTGTCTTTTGTTTGCTTTCAGCTCATCTTGTTGGTGCATCTTTTTTGCTCTGGCCTAAAGTCAAATATCTGGAGAATTCTATTGATTTTCCACTAGCATTGTTTCACCAAGGTTGATGTTAGACATTCCTGTTTAGAATAACCCATGAATACTTTGTTTACATGTTGTTGTACTCTTGTATATTTTATTTTATGTGCTAAAAATGTTTTGTCCAAAAAGCAATGGCTTTAAGCTACCAGAACCAAGGCTATATATTATATATATTATATATAAGTAAATATATTTTGTCAAGTTTATCCACGAAAAGATAACTCCACTATAACACAAGGAACCACATTTGGAAACTTTAGTGGACACTCAGTATCAGGTAGTAGAACTATGTAATATCTTGTGGATATACTGTAGACAGTAGAACTGTTACTGTATACTGCGGCTACTGCATTTTTGGAGTTACGTCAAAAATTGTAGCAAAAATTTTCTGTACATTCTGAATATTGCGAGCATCTTGCCGAGTTATTGATACACTGTGTGATCCCAACGTATTTTTTAAATGTCCCATCACAGAATATTTTCATCAAAAATCTGCAAATTTGTATTAATAATGCCTCATACTATTTGTATAAATGGTCTTGAATACTGAACCGTAAATTGTTGTAATATTTCAGTGAGTGTTCCAAGTACAAATTAAAGTTGTTGTTTTTTGTTCTTGTCATCAAATAAAATCTTCATTTATGCAGTTTTTATCGAACTTAAGTGACAGATTTGTCCATGTAATCGATAATCACGGAACCATATTTGGTAACACAAAGCAGCATTAAAAATCCAAGAAATATGACTTCTTTCATATCTAAGCTATTTTGAAAAGCTTAGAAATTAAGACAATTAAGAAATGCACTCTAATAAGTGTACAGGATTAAGTCGCTCAAATAATAGAGTGGCCTAAAAGGGATTAAGTTCTTCCATCTTAAATTTATGAACTACATCACCCCCACCCGCCTCACTTTTACTAATAAAGCCTCCTTCCCTGCTGATGGAAAATTGCTGGTTTACTTCAAGCAGCGGGGGGCCTGGCAATCAGTCCTTCGGAAAAAAAAAAGCAGTGCCAGGTTAACCTGCTGTGATCGTGGACCCAAGGGACGGTGCCCCACCTCTGCTTGACGTGCAGGGGCTCCACTCTCCAATATGAGGCATGCCCAACGTAACAATGGCGCTCACCTGCTTAGTTTGTTATTATAATCAAGCTCATTCTGTTGCTATGCGCACAAAAAAGAAGTACATAAAATGTCCTGGTATTTGTTAGGAATTGCGCATTTGACTGCGTGAAGCAAATACGGCATTGTTTGAATGGAAATGGAAAACAATAGAGAGAAATGTACATTACTATATTGTCATTTTACAGCATGCATACATCTCGTGAAAAAAAGAACATAACATTTGACTGGTTTCAGAATCTTGGCATGTTTGTTCCATAGAACAACGGCATGAATGGAATGAGCCCTTTGGTCAAATCATACAGTTTTTTTGTCTTAGTGGGTGGAGGCAGGGCCCATAACATATACATGAAAAGCATAGTGGAAATTTAATGACTAAATTGCAAATATATTGTGTAGTAAATCGTTATCATTGACTGCTAATACATGAGTTATATTGCTGTAATATACAGAATATGTCAATTTAATGGACTGACAGTCAGTGGAAACTTTGAGACCATAGTTTTCAACATTATTTTTGTTTTGAAGCCCTTAACTGGATTTTCCTCATATGAATCATTTCTTTAGGATATTGGGATACAGAAACAAAACATTTCAAGACTATTTTCAAAACCAAAAACTTAACAAAAAAATGGCACAAGCCAAACACAACAGTCAATCCAGGGTCGACGCACAGTGGGGCTCCTGATCCGGGTGTTTTTCCTGACGGGTGTTTCCCATGCTGTACGACGGCAAAACCGTTCCCACAGGTGTTGCAGACGGATGCAGCGATTCTGTCAACAGAACCTGTCGTGTTGTGGCGTTCATGCAGGTGTCTCATTTTGGGTTGGGAGCAGCCCCTAGCTCACTGTAGCTCAAACCGGCCTCCACCATACCCAGTGCCTAAAGCCGTTGTTTACGTGATAGACATGACTTGATGACGTTCACTGGACTTCTTTGGGGCCTTTATATAAAGCAGGCCTCCAAAACCAATCCTCAAATTACACAGACAACCACTAAGTATTGGGCAATGCGTATTTGGTCCACTTTTCCACAGAGACCAACCCATGTGCAATGAACTTGACAACTAATCATTAACTCAGCTAACCGAGCACTAAGTCACCAATAAATCCACACCGTATAATTACAACCTTCCTAATACGTAGTAGAACTATTCATTCATTTTCTACCCTGAGGGTCACGGGGTGCTGGAGCCTATCCCAGTTGACTTGGGGTGAGAGGCGGGGTACACCCTGGACTGGTCGCCAGCCAATCACAGGGCACATATAGACAAACAACCATTCACACTCACATTCATACCTATGGACAATTTGGAGTCGCCAATTAACCTAGCATGTTTTTGGAATGTGGGAGGAAACCGGAGTACCCGAAGAAAACCCACGCATGCACAGGGAGAACATGCAAACTCCACACAGAGATGACCGAGGGTGGAATTGAACGCGGGTCTCCTAGCTGTGAGGCCCACTATGCATAAGTTTCTATTGACAGCATTGTCAGTATACTTGTACTGGGTTCCTGCCAGGGAAATACTTTGAAGAACCCCTGATTGAACATGATGCTTACGTTTAATTACGAGACTGAGACTTCAATAACTGCTTTATAAATATCCAAATAAATCACATGATTGTAGTGGAATTACAATTTCAAACAGCTAAAATCATCCACAAATGAAATAACAACCTACTACCCAACAATGTGTAACAATTCTTCGTAAAAAGAGAGGAGAAATACAACCTAGCATTTGAATGCACCAACAAGACAAAAACACGTTTAATTTCAATTATAAAATAAATGGTTTGAGCAAATAACAAAGAGTGCTTGAGTCATTTCAAGAAACAGTACAAGCAAATTCTGTGCTTGTGGATGAAGCTGATGTTGCATTCCATTGGAAAACTCATGTTAAAAAAACACAAAGACAACCTTTCAAAAGTCATTCTCCTGAAGGACTCTTAATAGGCCACTTACAGGAGGGACCTTCTTGTTTAAAGATGCGCAACATCAAGTCCAACAACCTTTTCTTTCAATTGTGTGTATGTGATTCTTTTTTTTTAAAGCTGCAAAGCAATTGAATGCCTCTAGTGTTTTCCTAAAGGTGAGCACTCCCGACAACAATTCTAATGCTGATGCATTTCTAAATCACTTGGCACTGTAAGAGTGCTGGAAGTGGACAATTTAGCTGCTCGTTGGATTTAGATGCATGTGTGTATTTACATCACAATCACCATCGTCGGGCCCGCCATGCAAATGCCTTTTTCTAGGAATAGTTGTCGTAGTAGGAGGAGGAAGCTGGGGGTTGCTTGTAGCAGGTTTTACCCTCCTATTGCTTTTTAAGCTTCCTTGCACAATTTGGCACTAATTTTTGTTTTATACAAAAACTCAGTTTTATTGTAGTTTTGGGAAGAGATGGGATTTTCATATAATTGCATATAATATATACACAACATATATTTTTTTGTATGACAACAATTTGTACACAAAGTAACGACCATCCCAGTCTGACGCAGTGACGGAGCTACATGGAGTCATTTCAAATATCAACTTATTGCCTCCCCCCTTAATGGTAATGGTCTCACCTTTGCCACACCAATAAAAAATTGGGGTTCCGCCATGTTCTAATGACATTTTTTGAGGGAGATTATAACGCTATAGCACAGCAAATAATGGCAATTCCAAGATATCAGGCTAACCCCTTAGTGTCTGTAAGCAGTATAGTCATGACAGTCTGACGAAACGCTTAAAATGCCTGATTACAACGTTTCAAATTTTCAAATGGATACATAAAAATTAATAACACACCCATTTCAAACAAAAATATTTTTTCTTCTTGAATTGAGTTAGACTGTTTGAGCGATGAAGCTGCTCTTATGAGTCAAAGTTTAGTTTACTGTCATTTGTGGCGCCCCCTATGGGTTGTGGCCAAAATGCTTTGGAAGATACGTACATAAGTTTGCATACATGTAATGTAGATATCCTCAAAATCCTATAATCATTAAGCAAATACACAATGACCTACGGACTAGTAGTTGCTAAGTTTTGTTCTTGCAAATATTTTTGGCTTGATGTTTTTCAACCACTTGTGCTCAAGTTTTACAGAAATGTGCTTTTCAGTCCCTTAAAGTTGTTTTGTTAAGTGCATTGAGGTCATTATAAATCAGTCCCACATAAGTCAAACTTTGGTGTGGAATTTTAAAATTGAAGACATTTTGCTTAAAAGTAGGATTCCTTATGTCTAAAAAATATATGTTCATACTTATTACATAGAAAACCGGTTTACAACCTTCTAAAACATGCTTATACCATATATAGTCGACCAATTACATTAAATAAGCTATTAAGACATACATAAGACTCATGCTCGTCTGAGCTGGAATAAATGTGTTTTGGACTGTGAAGGACAGGAAGTGACATCCAGGGTTCAGAGTTGAGTTTTAGCTTGAATGCATTTTCTGAATGCCTCATACTGTTTGTGTATTTTAGTTAATTTAGCTATGTTTATGCTTAAAAATACGTAATTTTGGCAACAAATTCATACACTTTTTTCACTGATGATAGACCACATTCACCTACACAACAGCATGATTTATTACTGTACTTTCCACACTATAAGGCACACTTAAAAGTCTTTAATTTTTATCAATAATAGGCGATGCACTTTATAATCTGGTGTGCCTATCATCTGTAAATATGTTGTGCTACTTCGGTAAGCGCTCCACTTGATAGACAGACCATTTTCTGAACTCAATCAAAGATGTACAAGTATGTCCATATTGTCAGACAGATGTGTTGCATATAGCATATAGTGTCAAATTTCCATATGTGTTCCATCTTTTGACGACTACACAGGTCAACTCCACAGTGTAACTTTGGATAAATTAATGTTTTCACTATTAGATCGTCTTGGCTTTAATTTACCAGCCAGATACAGTGTTGCATCCCTTTAAGTCAGTACATTTAATTATGCCATTCTGCCCAGGGTGCCAGCGCAGAGCGGCCTCTGAATGTTTCTGCTTCAATTTGCATGCATAAACAATGTTGTACTAAAAAGGTGCGATGACTAAGAGACACTTCCTGGTTGTTTTAAATGTAATTCCATTAGAAAAACTGCAAAATGGAGGTTTATGAAGTTGAGCAAAAGTTTCTTAATTGAGTTTCTTATTGAGCGTCATTATCAAGTCATTTTTAGACGCACCTTGCTGTCACACATCTTCATCTTGTCACATCTTTTCTGACATGTTTGAGATCACATCTATGCTGTTCACTTTGCAGGCATTGCAAATGAAATGTTGAACATATTCTAATTATAAGGTAATTTGCGACAATAATTTCACATCAGGGTGCTTGTTAAAACTGAGGTGAAAATGAGTGAGCATGACTTTTTTTTTTATTAACCAAACCTCGCTAAGAATGTTAAGAAATTTGCAGGTTTTTAAGGTGTAAGAAAACATCAGGAAGTCCGTTACAGCTTCACTTCATCACGGTCTTTCAAAAATATATTAATTAAAAATCATGCTGTTTTGCGGTAAGTCCAAAAATGTCCATTTTGAAGCAAATTTTACATATTTTTTGCTGTTCAGCATTTGGTGTTAAGCATTTTCAAGCATACAAATGACTAACTGGACACATAAAATGCATTCAGTAGACGCATTCAAAGACGCTGGAATATAGTATTCTATACTGGTAGTGTACAACAGGTGCAATAATTCCTAATGTAACCCACACCAAGCTAAAACATAGCTCTGAACCCCCCACATCACTTCCTGTCCACACCACCGGAACACATTTAGAGCAACACAAACGAGTACAAGTCTCAGTTATGTCTTAAATTTCTTATTTTCTCTTCTATTTCTATTTGTAGTACGTATATTAGGTAATTATTCTTACCCAATATTTAGATTATGGGGCTATTTTATGTCTAGAGAACTTTAATGATAAAAAACATATATAGAAGGTCATAAACACTTTTTCTATGCTGTAAATACAAAAAATTATATTTCTAAATAACAGTTCCTACTTCAGCTGCCATGTCCAGAACCAATTAAAAGAGGAATCCATGTATACAGTATAGAATGGGCAGTGTTTATTGATGCATCAACATTGTCCACTAGTCGCCCGGCATGCATATTATGGCTTTTTCTAGTTCTAATTATTTAAGTTAATTTGCAACATTAATTACCCAACATGATGCTGTCTTAAAACGGAACTGAATATGATTTTTTTGTATTAGTTAGCATGATCCTTTTCTGCTAAGAATGTGCAAAATGTGCAGTTTGTCAAGTATCAGACAATGTTGTTATGCTGCTAACAAAATAATACTTTACAAATTCCCTCTTAGGACTTCATTACGATCCAGTGTAATCACAACGCCGACCCTCTTGACAGCTTCTTAATCCTGTGGGGTGAGTGCGTGATGTTCAGTTCATTGCTAAAAATATATACGAGGATGCAGTATTTTCCTGAATGTGAGTGCCAAGGAATGCCAGCTAGGCTGTGTAGTTAGTAAACCTCACTCCCTCTGCTTTAAGAGCTGCGCTGAATGTTTGGCTGAGCTGAGCGGTCAGCACCATCGACTCCCATAGTAACTTCTTGTGTTTGAGCCTTGGTGCGGGTCGGTGTGAAGCAGATGGGTTACAACAGCAAACACAACTCTTCTTGGCTAGGTGTTCAGTTTCCTGTGTAGTACTAGTAGTAAAAATGGTGCAGGTCTTTGCTGGAGCTGGAACTATTTCTTTTGAAATTTGAAATATTGCATATGTTTAGTGGTTATTTATATGGTTACATTGTGAGGTGGTTTGTTTTTGTTGTTTTTTTGTATATGGTATTTGGTCAATCCATGAAACAGTCTAAAATAGTGGGAAAAAAATTATGAATGAGGTCCAATTCCATGAAAAGTTTTCACAGCTTGCCAACAAATAACTGAATAAAACTAAAATCAAACTATATGCTTTCCACTGACTTCACAAAACCCCCCAACTAATATTCCATCTTAATGGTCCATGGAATACAGTAAATACAAGATTGCCCTCAGTGTCCAAGCAAAAGCATTAATACATTGTCATCCAAGTGAAATGAGAGTGAAGTGGAGGGGAACAAGCTGAATATTCACACTCATTTGGCTGACACCTGGGGGAGACGGGGGCGGGCATTGATATGCATCGCATTATGTGCTCCTTCGGCCGACAGCTTTAACACCTCTGCTTTAATTTAATTAAAGCCTGTCATTGTCCGGGTGAAGAAACTTGATTATTTGCACGGACACACACACACACACATATATAGAGTATATATACAAGGAATGATGTGCTTGGCCACACAAATGCACCAAACAGAGGGGTCATTGTACACGGGCAATTATGTTTGCATGCACAATTGACTGGTCAACATGACGCCATTTTTCTGCTTCTTCCCCCAGACACATTATCGCCTCCTTTCAAATATACCAGGAAACATTGCGGCACCAAAACAAGTTATCCTATGCAGATTCAAAATGTAAAAATAAGAAATGGGAGTGTGATAAAACAACAAATTGAGTAAGCAATATATTGCAAACAAGCCTTACATTGTAATAGTCTTATTCAAAGTTTAAGACCACAGCATTTAAAATGTATTCACACTTTTATGATCCCTTGATGGCAAAGGCGAAAAAGCTTTCTCTCTTTGAACATGGTCAGGTTGGATGCCGTAGATAGACATTTTAAACTTCTTTAAAGTAGACCCCAAAATTGGCTGGATAAATGGATAAATGGCTGACCACTCACAGGTAAAAATATTTAGTACTAGTCCAAGCTTAAGTAACTTGTATATGGTAATACTTTCATTATTAGTGTGCTCTTAAACTCTCATAAGCTTTATTCTTTGTATTATTATTATTATCGTCTCATTTTATTTATAATTTCATTGAAATTTTTCCATTTATTTAAAGTTCACCTTCACATACAAAAGTTGGGCTGTCCTATCTAGTCTTTGAGCATGGATCGATATAGTATACACAGACACACCCGCACAGGCAATATTTTGATCTTTTTTATTCATTAGTCCGTGCAGACATGGGACAAAATATTTCTACTGGTGCTGAGTGCAGTCCAATAACCTTCAAACAGCTTCTGCAAGAGAAGGTTTTTAAGAAAAAAAAATGGCCATAAAGTTGCGTTTGCATGATAGCACCAAAAATATTCCGTAATGATAAAAAAATAACCTTGACGTTATGATTTTGGCTTCCAATGTTGGATGTTGGCAAGACAAGGTGGAACACGGCACAGTGGAAGAGCCCTCAACATGATCTGGGGTTCTTTTTCCTTCAATGGAACAATGGAGCTTTGGGTTATGCAGGGGTGTCAAACAGCAGCTGGCTATGTGGAGATGTTTCGGGGGCATCCATCATGACTGAAGGTCTTCATCTGTGTGGTAATGACTGGCTTTTTCAACAGGACAACACTGCAGTTCACAATATCCGCCTGACAAAGGACTTCTTCCAGAGGAATAACCTCACTCGTTTGGGTCATCCTGCATGTTCCCCAATCTAAATGTAATTGAGAACACGGGGGCATAGATACCGTTCCAGCCAATGGATGCCCTCTGTGACAGCACACCAGATTGCACAATAGAAACCGGGAATATTATGATATGAATCCATAATTCAAGTGTTTTCCAGCCATTCATTTTGTCACCAACGAGTTCCAACCTCCTCCTGGGGTCGTGGGTGCTCTCGAAAGCGACACCCCCTTCCCCCTCCACTCATGCACTCCATATTGATCAAAATAAAAACAAGTTGCCATTCCTAATAAACACCATGTCAAGGAGTCATCCGAGCACACCGGAATATCAGCCCAGCAGGATCTCTCGAGGCAGGAAACCGTCGGGGGTATTGGTGCCGACGTTGCCCGGCGGGGGGGGGCACACAAGGTCCATTGAAGTGTATTCGCATGCGTGCGGACGCATGAGCACGTGTGCATGTACGTGCATGGGCGCACATGAGAAGCTAATCACGGTGCGGAGATTCACGACTCTATTCCAGATATTTATGGGATCGATAACAGCTATCAGTGTTATTGAACATGACGATGCTGAAATAAAAATGGAAGTATTATATAGATTTGTTCACATAGATCATCATACATGATCAACTTCTGCCTGGAGAAATATAAGATGGAATCTATATGTTGTCTTATTAGTCGAGAAAAACATTTTTCAGGACCACTTCTGCCTATTAACTCATTCAATCCAACTGTTTTACTCAAGTTATTTGAGAAACATTTACATTTGTTACTATTTAACAATATTTTAGAAGAATATTTTTGTGGAAACCTGCTGTTTCACAAACTCAGCAGCATAACAACATTGTCTGATACATGATGCTAACTTTATTGGTACATATGACTTGATTTATCCGACAATCAGTTATGAAAATAACTATTAATATAAGCTAAAAGGACAACATAAAGTTCCTTTTTCAACAGTCAGATCCGAGCTGTAGGGCAACCATTTGAGATTATACCACAAGAGTGTCATATTGATGATTTGCGCTTCAGACACAATGAGGCTACCTCGAGGAAACTTAGACACCCATGACCTCTACTTATGTCCGGATGTGGTCCCTTGGGTGCCCTGCGGAGTGATAATAATCGCTCGGTCCCCACTGAGTGAGCAAAGGGGCGTGTATGGCCACAGCAGCTCACCAGGGTCAGCGAGGAAGACGGGAAGAAGGCGGAGGTCCACGGGGCAAAGGAAAGCGACGGCGTCCTTAAGGTCATACTAATTGTCGCGGACATAGAGCATGCTTAGTTAGCTATAGTTAGCCTTGTCTTTGCAGAAGAGAGATGGAGAGGGAGCGAGGGGAGGCTGGTGGTACAGGTGTGGACCTTTAATTAAATATCACCACAAAGGTTAATGCACACAACCAGGAAACGTCAGCTTCCGATTAAACGCAGCTCAGATAACACTTGGAGGATGAGCACACAATTAAAACTATTTCTCCATTGGTAAAATAAAATATTAAAAAATATATTAAAATATTATATAATATTAATAAAATATAAAATAATAATAATTATAAAATATATTATTATTAATTATTTAATTATTGTATATTAATTATAAATTATAATAATAATTAATAAAATATTAATAAAAATATAAAAAATATTTAGTACTAGTCCAAGCTTAAGTAACTTTTATATGGTAATACTTTCATTATTTATAATTTCATTCCATTTTTTCCATTTATTTATAGTTCACCTTCACCTACAAAAGTTGGGCTGTCCTATCTAGTCTTTGAGCATGATTGATGTAGTATACACAGACACACCTGCATAGGCAATATTTTGGTCTTTTTCATTGTCATGATTATTGTTTTGACATGACTAACTCTTTTTATGGTGTTTTTCTTACTCTCTAAAATGCTATTTTTAAATGTATCATTTTATTACATTTTGACGTTGTTTTAAAAGTACACATGCACAGTAAAATTTTTATCTTTTGTTATTAGTAGTGATAATATGATTTTAAAAAAATGTATTGGTGCTTTTTACACTCTTATTTTAAAATGTTATGGAAAGTGTTATCTAATATTGGGATCCAAAATCTATTTGTTTTAAGTCATTTTTCCAGTATGGAAATTATGCATTTCCATCATGAAAAGTGGTATACCGTACAGCTACAGGTAATATCTGGCACAGCTTTAACTATCCTGCTTACACAAATGAGGTCTTATTGTGTTTATTATTACAGTATATCAACATGTTAGTGTTTCACTTTTTTCATGCGCATACATGAGGTAAGGTTCAGCCACTCAGTGTAATCGTCTTAGTCAACACAAGCTGGTCCTAGCTCTGTTTTGCTGCCATGTACCGCCCACAGAGGTTTTGTTGTCAAACCCCCACAGCCTCCCGGTATCGCCAATATTTTTGTTTTTATGCATCAGCGTTAATAAAAATCTTACTAGTCATTACTGTCAGAGTTGACAAATGTACACACTTTAACACCTTTTGACCGCAGTAAAAACACTTTTCCAAATACTATCATGAGTCATCAACGCTTCTCCTTCTTTCCCGCCGCCATCTTTTTAGGCTGTTTCCAAGGTTTCCAGTGCGGCGGTATGCCTAAGCTGCCCCGGCTGTGAGCGCCGACTCAGGCCTCTCTTTCAGACGCACAGCTTGGGCTCGGCTCAAGCTTAGCGCACGCCTCCCTTCTCCAGACGCGTCCATGTTGTGGACGCCTTGGAGCCAGGCCAAAATTGGCAATCCATGCCACCATTTTCCTCATGGAAGTGATCGTGTTGCTTAAAATGGTCGTGGAAAAACCTCCTCAACCACCAGTGGGAAATACTTGCCACATACTTGATATCTCACAAAACAGGTATGTCCGCATGAAAATAAGCTTACTGTCATTTAGCAACAATTAATGTTTTTTTTGTGTATGTGTTTGTAAATGTTGCTTGTTTTTTTCGATATGATAACAATGAACAAAAACAATGGAGGTTCTTGCTTTTGTGGTCTGGCACAAGTAATCCCAGAAATTTGCAGAAGGATCCCTGACAAAAAGAAATGGTTAGTAATTAGTTTTGATTTGAGGTCATGAATAAATATAATGCGTATTTATGTTGACATAAGTGGTTGTCGACATAAACAAAGAAAAACACGTTAATTGGCGACTCAAAATTGTGAGTGAATGCTTGTTTGGTTGTGATTGGCTGGCAACCAGTCCATGGTGAACCCCGCCTTTCGCCTGCAGACAGCTGGGATAGGCTCCAGCATACCCCAAGAGTATTGTGTATGCTTCTGAGCTGTGATTGAGGGGTTGAGCTATAGGGGGCAGTGGCCTTTGCCTGTCAGCTAGAAGCAGACGAAGAGAGAAAACAGTTTCCAAGCCACATTACAATATTTTTATACTTCTATCTAACAGAGCTTCTGCGGTAATTCCTGTCTTGGCTGCAATGACAATGAAGCATTTGTCTTTCATATATCACATATCTTTCTTCTGCTGGCTAAAAAACAAGCTAAAAAACTAAAAATAAATATATGGGCATAGATGCAGTTTAATGCTGCTATGCTTTTATTTTGAAGCTTACTTTGCACTAAACAGGAAGTCACTATGTGCGCATTTTAAATGTTGTGTAACTCGACAATTGTTACATTGCTCTTGTTATTTAGCGATAATGATTATGTTAACAATATTACAACACGTCGTTTTCACAGAAACAGCCCCTTTGGGTCACAAATTTTCTGTCAACAAAAGCAGCCAACCGTGTATGTTGATGTTGACTTCAGGTGGCGCTTTTAAAAAATAAAAACAACACAAGTGAGCGGGTAGTTCAACATGAAAAAAGCGTGTCCCACTGTACTTTTAACAACTTAAATGAAAAAATCGGCAATTTCATTTCTAACTGGCTTTTGATTTTGTAATTTGCTGACAGCCCCCCCCCCTCCAGCTTCATGCACACACACTTCTACATAAAAACACACACATATTCCCTGGGGAGGCCCTTCACTTCCCAATTCGCACCTACTTCTCCCCTCTGTTATGTGTGTCTCATTTGTCATAACATTCACATGTGACACTTGCAATATATGATGTGTGAGATCCCCCCCACCCCAAAAAAAAAGCCCAAATCTCACAAACATGCACCCTAGCACAGTGCACGTCACATCCCCTTCAGCCCTCATCCCACAAGTTTCCCACCGGCAGCGTAATGATCACCTTTATAGAATAAGACCCACTCTTTATTTGTGTGCAGTTTATCCCCCTTTATTTTTTCTTAAAGGCTGTTCATCTCACAGGAGCGCGTTTCCTGCAGGTTTACAAAAGCATGGAGGTGAGCATGCAGTGAGGAACAATAGCTCCTCCTCCATGGGTTTTTCTGTCGCCCATGATGGGGCCTTATCTTTGGAATTGTAATGTAATGAGTGGGCCCTTGAAACAAAGGCCCTGACAGCTCTTGCACCTCCGTGGCTCCCTGGGACCTCAGCATTGTTATTAGAAACCCCAGGAGTGTTGATGTAGGGGCATAATCTACCTTTCCCCCGGCTCTTTAATATCAACAACAACGAGCACCCACCCCCCCACCAAAAATGCATCCAGCTAATGGCTCCCTGTTGAGAAAGTGGAAGAAATGTTGAAATAAGTCAGAAAAGCATGCAGAGGTACAATGCAACTGTAGACCAAGAAAAGTATTTTTTTAGTCTTATTACACATTTAAAGAGGACTGTTTGAGGACAACAGATACATTTTTAATGCATGACAAAGCTTTTATAAAGAAGTAACCCCAACTAAAAAAACATATTTTTTGGAGTGCTTTTTGCTCAGCCAAATGTTACGAGCGTCAATGACGACATGTTCAGACAACTCCAAATATCTACACTCCAATTAAGTAAGCAAATAGGTAAAGTTTATTTATAGAGCACATTTCATGGACAAAGAAAGTCACAAAATACTTCATATCATATTAAACATAACAATATACACACAGTTAAGAGAGCCCAAATAAAACAACACAGTCACTCACATCAGCCCAATCAGAAGACTTTAATAACTAAAAACAACAAGAGAGTCTACTGAACGCAGAAAGAGTTGGAAGGTCATTCCAAAGCCTCTAAAAAACAGCCTGGAAAGATCGGTCTTCTCTGGTCCTGAAAAGAGTTTGTGGAACCATCAGTAGGTTCTGATCTACATATGTGAGAGTGTGAACGGGAGTGTTAGACTGAATCAGATCAATGATGTAAGACGGAGCCTGAACATGCAACATTCTCAAATTTCTCCAATGGGAAACTGATAGCCAATGAAGAGTTTTTAGAGTGGGGGGCTATACTGTATGTGTCCTCTTATTTGTGTGGGTCAAAATCCTTACTACAGATTTGCAGTTTAATTGTAGGGGAAACAGTTCTTTCTTGCCTAAACATGAAAATAGACTATTCATCAAATCGTGAAGAAGCAAAGGCATGAATGATGAGCTGCAGATTATCAAGTGACACTATATTTCTTAATGTGTCATAATCGAAAGAAACAGTTTCCCATCAGCTGTTTTCAGTGTTGCTGTAATGACACGTAAAAAATAACACCTACGTTTCTTAGTATAAACCTTATAAAGATTAATTCAATGTTTAAAAACCTCTGTTTTGGGCTGTGTTCTCCTTTTGTTGATGTTTTCAAGTGAATTCAAGAAACAATACAAGCAGTTGATGTTTGCTAAATACAAGGATGAAGAGTCTTGAACCAGTCATGATGTGCTATACATATCACTATATTGACACTTACTATGGTACCCATTATGTCATTGTATGGTCATATCACCTTGTACTTCGGTACGTGACAAAAATAAAATAAAAAAATAAAAAATGACATAAAATAAAAACTTAAACTATATTAGGAAAGCAGGAAGTGAACAAATGTAGCAGTTACTGATTGTAAAAGTACCAGATGGAGGGTAGGATTTAATAAGCTTTGCTTCTTCCTACTCCTTTTGGACATGTGGAACTGTGAACTGATTATGTGATGCACTCAAAAAAACAAATAAAGACTGTAAAAATATTTATGGGACAACATTAGATTCCAAAAGTTTTTAATAATATGGTGTGATGTCCACATATGGCCATGTTGTGTACATGTTTTATTCTTCCTGACGATCTGTACTGTATGCTGCATACGACACCATTTATCATGGAAAAACCCAAGGAGTAGTACCCTCAACTCAAATCTGAACACAAGTTAAATATCGCAGTAGCTATCAGGTGTGTTGTCAAGGGATATCACGGTGGACATGTGGGATGCTGGGTAAGGACCGCAGTACCCTTCTAGTCATTGCTAGCTGGGCTCCATGTTGGACACAAACGCACCGCTGGCATCATTTACTCGCACGCGTGCCTGTACACAACGCTGTCAACCACCACCCACCCACCCTCTTTCACTTCAACCCGACCATCCTAAATCCCCCAAGCACACTGCGACATGGCAGACAGGCAGCGACGCAGACAGGTGACCGTAAACAATTAATCAACATGGTGACACCTCTGCATCTGGCAGACCCAACACGGGGAGAAGGGGGGCTGTCAGCTAGCAAAACAAAGTAGACCCCCCTTCAACACACACATTACAAAAAAAAAACACACACACAATTGGGCTCATAAGAGGCTCATAAAGTGTCACTTACAAAATGTAGAAGCTTGTCGATACAAAACGTGTACATATTGTAGTTGTCACAACAATTAAATTATTCAGTAAGAAATGAAGGAAAACATCTACATTTTGATAACTAGAGTGATTGTGTTGTGTATTCCTGCACCATGACTCCTGGGGATTGGAGGATGTTTTTCCTCATATATCGCCATTGTTTGAGGCAGACCCCCTTGGCACGAAAATGCCCCGTAGGCCTGAGAATAGAATTGAGCAGCATATTCACATGGATGAGTAACAGGTGATGGATGTCACAGAGCCACTGGTGGGCTATTGTCGCTGAGGGGGCCTACACAATGTGGATGGGGAAATGGAGAGGTCATCAGTCACATGATTAGGGCTTTTAAGAACTCATATATAACTAAAAATATAGTTATTAAATGCATTTTAAAAGATAATTTCTTCAGGCAAAAGGCAATGTTTGCAGTAGTTGGTGATGAAAACTTGCCTCTGTTGAAATACTGTAATGCAAGGGTCTCAAACACGCGGCCCGCGGGCCAAATGTGGCCCGCAGGACACTAGTTTGAGGCCCCCGCCTTGATATGAAAGTTTAATGTTAGTGCGGCCCGCGCAAGTTTGATATGGATGCTGTATGGTATCATGTACCCAGAAAAAACGATTACGTTTGATTAATGTTCATGTTAAAGGTTAAATAACTGTTAATAGTTATCCTCCCTATCCGTGTGGAAGTGGTAAGTTTTGGGCTATTTAAGTTTAAAGGACATAACTTGAAGGCTACCATTTAGGTCGCTAGCTCTCTAGTAAAATAATTTGTCTACCCACCAACTATATGTGGTTTCTTAAGTTTTTATTATTTGCCGTTTTATTATGATTATTATATATATTTATTACTGATTGATTCCCGCTTCTTTGTGTTGCCATGTCAATGTAATCTGCCCAAGCCTATGAGAATGAGGAGTGCTGGACCATGTCACATATTAGCAATAGTGTTGTTTGTTTAACCAATGAGATTTCAGATCTCCATAAGTACAGCATTGTTTCGTGATCGATAAATATTGATATTGATAGTGAAGTACTGTAGATGGATACATTTAATACTGTTTGGCTACTCCTACTGTAAGTCTTTTACAACTACTACTATTGCAGCACTGTGGCTACTACTAAAGCTACTGCAAACGTATTACTGGTGACACAGCAAATACTTATATTGCCTTTTACAAATGCTGCTTCTACACCTTCTTGGGTTTATACTACAATTGCTGCTGCTATCACAACGACTCTGAAAATAGCTTTTACTACCGCTGTTAAGATACTACTACTACTGTTCCCGCCTCGCTGCAGTAAGAATAAAACACAACATGAGGTGAGAGACAGCAGTAAATGTTAGACTCATCTAAACCACACAAATTGAAGAGCATGTATTCATTCATAAGTACGCACGTTGCATCTCGATAACTAAATAAGCCTTCACCACATGAATGCGCAAGAGAAACATGTTGGCGCATGCCACTCAGCAACCACCCTCTCTCTACAAAAAAAAAAACTGCCCAGTGAGCCTGGAAACACACATATGAACAACTTATTGAGATTTCTATCGTCATGGCAACACAGAATAGTTTTGATGATGCTCCTTTCCCAATCACAGCACAGATTGGCCGCATCGTGGCTTGTTACTAAGGGCGGGATTCGAGAGACAAGAGCGAGGGAGGGCCGCAGATGGTTGGACCAATTGGCACTTTGAAGAGAGCCCCTACCCACCATCACAACTGGGCTCTGCAATATTGATTTGAATGGATGCAAGGGAGGGAGGGGGGGGGGGTGCTAGTAGTGGCCTATGAATAAGTAAGTGATGGATATTATGGGATAAATCAAAAGCTACTCAAACTGAATCAGATGTGGGCTGTCCCGTGATGCCTTATGAAGGGTCCAGTAAACCCACTCGGATTGGAAAAACATTTAAAAAACGAGGTACAAGCAAATGAACCATCTAATCAGGATTTTATAAATTATTAGTCACACACTATTGACCGGCATTTCAGTTATTGGTCTTTTGTAGCATGACAATGGTAAACCCAGTAGACTCGTGTTCCATAGTAAGGAAGACCATTGGACAGACAGACAGATAGATGGATAGGTTCTGGATGTGTCCTGTTTCTCCTAGAGCCAACCACCAGTTCCCTGGTCTTGGTGGTGTTTACAAAGTCCTGGATCAGTTTTCTGTATTCATACTGCTGTCTATTCCAGATATATTCCACAAAGACTGTGTCATCGGCATACTTATCTGTACAGAAAGTTGTGTACAGGGTAAACAAAACAGGAGACAGCACAGTTCCTTGTGGTGCTCCCGTGCTGCTGGTCACAGTGTTGGACATGCAGTTCCCGAGTCATACTACTGAGGTCTGCTGGTCAGGTAGTCTGTGATCCATGCCATGAGGTGTGATCCTACTCACATCCATGTCAGTCTTAACCAAGCCAGTTCATTAGCCCAGCACGAGGCTGACTGCTATAGAGAATATCATAGAAACATGTGGACTGACTTATTGCCACCTTGGCACGCTTTTCCACTGTTGAATTTCTTGTGGGTTTTTTACTTTTTTTGAGGGAGCCAGAGCCTTCCCCATCGCTTGGAGGCACCGTCTTGAATTCATTGCCACAACCACTCCGTGCTGGATTAGTTATAGTACTTTTAGTACTATAACTTTTAGTTATGTTTATTGTATTTTAATGTTCCTTCCTGCTGTTTGTTATTTACATCCATCCATTTTCTATACCGCTTTTCCCCACTATAGTCACCGGGGTATGCTGGAGCCTATCCCAGCTGTCTTCGGGCGAGACGCAGGGTACACCCTGGACTGGTTGCCAGCCAATCACAGGGCACATATAGACAAACAACCATTCACACTCACATTCGTACCTATGGACAATTTGGATTCGCCAATTAACCTAGCATGTTTTTGGAATGTGGGAGTTAAACCCACGCATGCACCGAGAGAACATCCATGCAGATGCTCGAGCGGAGAATCGAACCCAAGTCTTTTTCAATATCCTGACTTTGTGGCATGCGATTTTGTTATTTACAGTATATTGTTTTCATCTTCCAATATAAAGCATCTTTGAGTACATTGAAAAGCGCTATACTAACAAAATGTATTATTATGTATTTATTATTTTTATTTCCATCTGCCATGTAGCATCGAAACAACTGTCCCTGGAAGTTGGCTGAAATACCTGAGCATCTGATGTGCCAAATGGTGTCATTTGGAAATGTGAAGAAGCTGACTCCATTTCCTCGAGTGTTCCAGCAGAAGCCTTCAACACAAACATAATATACTCTAATAATACTGTATATAACAAACAACAAAAATTCATCCAGAGCTGGACTGTAACAATTGAATAACCTTTACATGTGCCTCCTTCTCCAGTCTCTGAAGTAGTGACAAAATGTGTAAAAAAAAAAAAAAAAAAACAGGAAATACTTCAACATTTGGAAATACTATGCCTTTCAATGTTATTTGTCATGGCGAAAATAACAAGATTGACTTGTGTTTTGGTGTCACGAGCCCTTTTTCCTACTAATATGACACCTCCATGTGCTCACACACAGAGGTGTGTTTGTAATGTATTGGAGGAGGCGTGTCACATGATGATGTACAGTACTGCACAGCTTGATCAGATGGCTTCCTAAAAAAAAAAAAGTCAGTTTGAAGTTAATATTATTCACATGAACCCTCCTGCTCTTGAGGAGGAGGCGGTGGTGTGTTTGTGTGTGTGTGTTGTGTATAAATGTGTGTGTGATGCAAGCTATGTCTGAGTTATCTGCAGCAGTGTGTGTGTGTGTGGGGGGGGGGGGCAGCGGAAGCAGTCTTTACTTGATGTAATTGGACCATTAATGTGATCCTGTGTCATCTCTCACTGCCTTCTGCGCCTGTGATGTCTTCTGTGTTTTCTATGTAGTCTAGTTCTATGTATCTGCATCTTGCTTTTGTACCTTAATGTAAATCAGCAGAACATGAAACATGTTCAGGTTCTGTCAGGGTTACCAGTGCCTGCTTTGGAGAATACGGTCTGCACTGCTAGCCAATTAGATCCTCCCAAAAAGTAAAATACAGCTTCAGGCTTTTTTTTTTCCCTGTATTGGAGATTTCTTTAATCTGCCACCTTTGGACTTGTCGTTATTCTGTGCAGGAATTGTGTTCCGGATGGAGATTAAACAGAGCTTCAGCTGTGATTTCCTTTTGATAAGAATCTCTCCATGAAAAGAGGCTCAAGACTTTGACTAAGGTGAGCTAAATCAGCAAATGTAATTATGTTTTCCAGCAGACATGACCACCAAAAGACGCCATTAATCCAACACATTCTGCCCATTAGCAACTACTAACATGAGAGTATGTATAAGTTCATTATTGTGTTGTGTTTTAGCCCCTACATACTCTATTAATTAACTGTTCATGTAATTACAATATGTATATGAGTATGTTAGGGTGCATCAAAAAACACAATTATTGAATTTTGATATGGCTGGGTACTAAAAGTGTTTCAATATATGTAGAAACAACACATACAAAATATTTTTCCAATAAATGATTATTTAGGGGTGCCACCATACATCTGTTTTTGTGGAATAAAGTGGTGAACAGTTCAATGGTCGCCATGGAGATCTGAGGTGATCTTTATGTTTTTGTTGGTATTTTTACTCCTATTACATATTACTCGCAAATTTGCGGTTTTGTCTTTGTAATTTGAATGATTTGTAGTCAGATTTATAGGCATTTAGCGCTCATTGCCTCTACTGTAGCTAACATTAGCTAGCTACAGTTTGCTAATGACAGTTAGCTAATAGCTGAGCAAGCATAACATCAACAACAGTAATATAGAGTAGACAGTATTGCTAATGCCTCATATTTTTTGAGAGTGGTACTGTGGTCCTACATAATTTTGGCAATTGGACTAGAAATTGCACATTTTCCGAAATTTTACAAAAGTTTATGTGTGAGGTGGCACCCCTAAAACTCAATGGATTTCCTCAAAACTTTGCAAAAGACATTTTGAAATTCACTTAAATTATGAATTTAAAATTTCCCATTCAAATTTGATGCACCCTAGAGTATGTATATGACAGTAAGGATGAATAAGCGATGAAACCATAATTATAAAATATTTTTAAACCAATACCTCAATAGTGAGCATTCTTCAATTAAGGCTAGTGTACCAAATATTTTGTCTGTTCCCCTTTTACACAAATAGAATCTGGCCTATCTAAATTAAAATCATGTTCTACATCATTGTCATGAAAGTGAACCGCTAACGAGTGTGTGTGGCCTTATCAGCTTGTCATCAGGGCTTCACTTCCGTATCGGAGCTGACCTCACTTTAGATGTTCCGTGATAAGCATCTCTATGTTTCGGCCCAATTGTGCTTCTGAGAGGAGGTAGAGAGAATAGAGAGAGTTTGCTTGAATCTCTGAAGACGCCCCCCCCCCCCCCTCCCTGAAATGGAGATGTTATGACATTAGCAGCTAAAAGGGTTTATTCACAGTTAGTGCAGTTTAGGCATGCAAATGGAGGATTTTCAGTGATGCTGTATAGCCTGGAGGTATAGCACAGAAAGAAGCACAGGAGATTTGCAAGGATTAGTTCCACAGGTTCCTTTTATTATGGAAAGGAGCTATGGCCAATGAAAGGGGGAGGAAAAGGTGAGTTGAGGAGGTGGAGGAGGATGGGAGAAGGGGCATCGAGGGGGATGTTTTTATTGTTGTTTTTCACTCCCTAAACCCCCACTCCCACTCCCGTAAGGGACTTTTAAGTGTCTCAAAGCATAACCATTTTAAATGTTATTTATACGATTTCTTCAATTATTGTTTTGTAGTTCATGTTTTGACTATTAGTATAATAAATACAGTTCTTTTTTTTGAGTGTGAGTCCGGCATCAATAAATAAATATAATAAATTATAATATAATGAATAATAAATATAATAAATCTAATTCAGTTTTGATTTAAAAATAGTAGTAAAATAAAAATAGTGGTTAAATAATAATTTAAAATTAAAATCAGCAGATTCAAAGCACATTCCAGTTTGTTTTTATTTGGGGATTTTTTTTTAAATCTAATGTTGGACATCATGTATGTATGTGACGCTCAAAATGACTGACATTTGACCTGAATAAGTGCTTTTATTTTGAAACATGTATATCCAAATTCACAAAACCTCCCAAAATTACGTTAAAAAATCTTTAACAACATTAGTGTGTGACATTCCAGCATAAAATGCTTACAAAAAACTTAAAAAATAAATAAAATAAAATAAAAACCTACTTGAAAAAAAATAAAAATCTACTTTTGTTCTGACAGAAATATTGTCAGAAAAATTCCAATCAGATTAGATTTTGTAGGGAAAAAAAACATAGCTGAGAAATGTTTATTATTTTTTGTGCTTGTACATTTATTGGTGTGGGAGGCAATCTGACTCTAATTTCTTGATCTTTCACCTTTATAACATTATTAATTATACAATAATGATATTTTTTATAAATATAATTCATATTTTCAATTTTTAATGCTGCCAGTAGCCATGACACTTAAAATGATGAATGCATGGACCTGATTACCCTGATGCACAGGAACAAGTGTCTCACTACCTCACTACACCCGCTCTGGCATAAGCAACGGTTATGATGATCATGATGATGATGATGATGATGATGAGGCCTTACGGGAGTGTTCCACGCCGCTTGGGCGCACGTGAAATGGAGGGCGGCGACCCCTTGAAGGTGGCTCACATCGTTGCAATCTGATATGCTCCCACTTGTAAAAGTTAAAGCCTTCATTATCTCCGCACGAACTGTCAGGTGTCACCTTCACCGGACCCGGCACGTGCACGCCGGCCTCGACTAGCTGTGGGAGACCTCGTGCACGCTTGTACATACACACACGTTCCCAAGTGGAACCATGGGAGATGAGGTTTGAGAGATGGAGGCTTTGAGGGTAGAGATGGACAGAAAGTGTCAGAATTAATGGTTTTATGGCGATGACAAGGTCATTGTGGCTGGAGGTGGACAAGGTGGCACGTCCTGTTGGAGGCGACACACCCACACACACACACACACTCATGCACACAGACAGACAGAAGGCCAATGGCAAATGACTCAGGTCTGTTGTTCAGCAGGGAGGAGAATGATGGCAAAAATGAAGGAGGAGATTGATGGGACTGTGAGTGAGTGTGAGTGTGTGTGTGTGTGTGTTAATGCGTCAATTCTTCCTGTAGTCTTTGACCTTCATCAGCAAGTTGCTGATTATTATTTTGGGAGCTTAAACTCCCATCTCTTTTTCATGTAATTAATTATTTTTCTTAATTTATTAATATATATATTTACTTCCGTGTACAGAGATATATGTGGGTACGTGTGTGTGCGTGTGTTCTTCATGCAACCTTCAGCAACCAACTAAGAACAAGTAACAAATTCTTATTTTGAAAAATGTCTTCCAAACTCAATGAATCATCTTATTTTTAGATATTTTTGAATATTTTTAAAACATATTACTTTGAATGCAATTAACAAGCTTTTACTTGGATAAATAAATCTAAATTAATTGCTCTTCCAATAGGAGCATCAGTAAACAAGGGCCTCGGTCAAATAGCTAATTGTAAAAAAAATAACTTTTGGCCAAATTGTCTTTATGTTCATTGAACAAGCACACACAAGTCATGTTTTGAAGATAAAGTTGTTAATGACACTTGAAAAAGTAAGTACGTAGCCCTTAAAGGTAATATTCACTTCTCTGTACCCCAGTTTTGGGGGGTCGTATGCCGCTCTCTGACGTGGCTCATGGACACCTCTATGAAGGGGTCCATGGAAACGACAATCATATCTTGGAGATTAATGAACTAACTATCAAAAGAAAGAGAGATACTTTGATGTTAACTTGTGTCCTTTTGAAAAGGTTAAAGGGGGACCTATTATGCTCATTTTTCGACCCTTTGTATTGAGTTGTGGTCTCCTATAGAGCAGCTACACACAATAACCCGAATAGAAAACTTTTTAGATTTTGCAGAATCCTTACCTATTCTAGCTGTATTTCCTTTGATTTGTGCTTCCTGACAAAATGGTCTGTTTCAATTTATTCCACCCACGGCATGGCCACTCCACTGTTATTGGTCACACGCCCAAAGTACTTCCTAACTATGAACCAAATAAGGAAGTCCGCTCCTCTGTGACATCACAAAGGGGCACCTTTGGCAACCTTATTATCGGAAACTTTGGCAAACAACATTCCAACTACATTTATAGGTCAGGAAAGTGGAAAAAGCATAATAGGTCCACTTTAATTAAATCAGCTGAACAAATGACTTAAATGTAATGCGTATTGTATCCAAACAATTGGAGAAAGTGTTTATAGTTAAAATAGTCTATTTTGATGATCTGCTTAGAGGTTTATATGTACAGTGTTTATGTTGAGCAAAAACATCTGAGGTTAGTGTTGCAGTGATTGCACAAAACTGTAAAATGTCAAATAGCATCTTATTGGTATATGATCATATATTATGTACAGTAGCATTTATTGACCTTTTTTTTCTCTACATTTTAGTTCTTTAAAATGCTCGGGATATAAAAAAAAATAAAAATGGAGCCTCACTATGTACAGTATGTTGGGCATGAACACACCAAATCTAGCTGATATCTTTGGAGGGCCATCTGTTAACAGCACAAAAAAAGCTACAATTGCATTCATTTATTTTGTAGCAAAAACATTTGTGCTTCTATTTCTGCTTCTAAGCAAGCAGCTTTGTTGGAATTAAGCATAAAAGGGGAAATTTGGCACAATTTTTGGCATCATGGCAAAAAAAAATGCATTTTTTTAACACTTAACTCTGGGGAAAAAGTCCTCTACCACTAAGAAATTGAATATAAAAGGGTGTTCTAGGGTGGGAGAACTTGACTTAATTAAACTTGTGCCACATATAAGGCATGGCATTTTTTCTCATGGCTGTAAATGACATTTGTGGTGGCCCCTGTAATACAAATATATTAAAAGTTTAATCATCTTTAGACAAATGCTCTATGACTTATTGACAAGTAGTTGCTAAGTCTCATCCCAGTCCCTTCAAAGAGGTTTTGCTTGATGGTGGTCATGGTTTCAACTACCTGTGCTGAAATTTTATCCAAATTTTGTGACAATTTGGGTAAAAAAAAAAGTTACCACGGGGTGTTTTTTTTACCACCTTGAGTCAATCTGGTTTATTGGGTTTAATAACTATGCCACCGTGTGGAGTATTTGTGCAGCACTTCACTATTGATGCTACTGATGTTTGGCTGTAAGCATTATACTCCACCTAAACTCCCCCCACCCCCACTCCACTTTCCTCAAACACAAGTATGCATGCACACACACACACACACACACACACACACACACACACATTCTGTCCTGATGAAAGTGTTGAGTAAAGAATCAGGGTGGTCAGAGGCAGCTGATAGGAGTAAACTAAACTCAGCAGGCCTGTTGTTTGTGTTTACTCTGTGTGTGTGTGCGTGTGTGAAGATATTGCGTCACATGTTTTCAGCAGCTTTACAGAGATTCCACGAAAATACAATCCATCATGGGACATCAGGGTCAAAGTCCAAATCAATTCCCAACTATTCTACTCACGATCAAGTTTTATTTATTTCCTGTCTTATAGGTGTTTGATGTGGCCACCACTTAATGACGCGATAAGAGAATACCTCCCAGACATGTGTCAGCATATTACGACTACAGCTCTCAAAACTTAGAAAACTGACTCATTCCATACTCGAGAACTAACGCAATTATGGAACACTTTTTGATTAGATAAACAATAGTAACATTACATAATATCTGGGGAAAATGGGACAAAAGTGTTCAAAAATGCTTCAAAACCTTGCATTTTCAGTAAAAATAATAAAATAGGCCTCTAAAATCTATTATCTCATGTGCCATCTTTTCACTAACTATTTACGTTATGTTGTATTCTATTGTATTCTATTAATTCAGAGCCTCAAAGACGACAAAAAAGCACATTCCAGTCTCAGGAGCTATCCACACGGAAAATGACAGACATCTTTCTTTTTCCATAGTTTGGAACAAATGAATCCCAGGAATGTTTCCGTGTGGACAGGGCCTTAATGTGTTGGCATCTCTTCTCCAAAAGGAGAAACATTTGTCACTTGGAATGTTTATGTGTTGTTGTGGTGGTGAATAAGAAGGCCTTAGGACGTCACGTTCAAGTATCTCCTTGTGCTGCTCCGTAAAAGATGAGCGGACAAATGCTGCAGGGCTCCTTCAGGCCAGGCGGGACTGAGCCGGAGGCTGGAAGAAGTACGTTTTGACACCTGTAGTCAGTTGGTTTATATGCACTTAAAAAATTGCATTGGACTAAAACTAGATTTTAAACACACATGTAAACACATCAAGTCGATTATGTCCATGTAATGTGCGTCCATGTCAGTGGATGTGACATTAGAGACAATCAAAGCTGTTGCCTGGTTGTTCCTGTTAGTGAATGAATTAAGTACACTTTGTTGTTGTTATGGTATATGTTTATGTCTTCACTGATGGTCACTGATAATGTTTTTCCTCAATTTTTCAGATTTCACACTTTGTTCCCAAGCTGGATGTATGGACCTATGGAAGTATTTATGTATGGATGAGTGGTTAGTGTGAAGGGCACACAGCTAGGACACCCAGGTTCATGCCCATCCTGCGATATGAGGAATATGCACAAAAGCTTGACGTCAGTCAAACTAACTGCTTTGTCTTATTTCCTCATCTCTGTCTATTTACATCAGGGCTATCCAGTGGAGACTCTTATAATTAAAATAAATATACACAAAAATAACCTTTGTACAGCAGGCTTTGCGGGCCCTGACTGCACACCACTGATGACTTGTATACAGTATCTTCTAGTAATGGAGTCTTAAGTGCACCAATACAAATATTACAAAATGTGTAAAGCAAGTTTTAAAAAATAATAATTTCTGATTCATTTATTAAACTTGTTTTATCATGCCACCAACACAAAGTATCATGATGTATATTGTTTCCTATAAAACCATGTAAAAAGTTGCATATGAACAAATCTTAAAGAGTTTCAATTCAAATTTGCAGTCTTTTTATAGAAAAAAATGTCCTGGGGACTATAACAACCTTTTTTTGCCACCCCACCTGTGATATTTGAATCCTATCAAATTAGCACTTTCTAAAGAAGTGGGGACTGAATTAAAAAATCCCACTTGGCTGAAGCGTGACAATATTCTGGGAGGCTGTGTGGTTATTGCCAAAGCCGGAGGAAAACCCTATTCCCATGTTCCCGACTCTCAGTGAGAATTAATCAGAGTTCGTGATGAGGCACTCGCAGCTAGCTCCAAAATTGCATGAACATTAATCACAGGTGAAATGTATATCACTCATGTTGCATCTCTTGATCAGTCCGGTGAAGGCAGCAGTAATGATGTCATTATGATGGATATACAATTGATGGACTGTATATACATATATATAGGGGTGCTCTGATCAATCGACCACCAATCGGTATTGGCTGATCGGCAGTAGCTGTAACAAGACAAAAACCTTGGTGACCTAATGTAGCTAGTAGTACATATACGTAAACATTTGCACGTCATCTATGTGATTGGTATTGGTATCGGCCAATTTCACCCACGGATGAACAGGATCCGTATCCGCAACACAAAACCCTGATCGGAACATCCCTAGAAACAAGTATTTTTAAAGCAGCATTACATATAAAATGAATATTCAATGGTGAAGTATAGACAAATTAATGAAGCATATTGATTGTGGCAGCGGTGTGTGGATTTTTAATTACCGTATGGTTGTATGTGTTAACATGCCTTCACTCCCTTTGAGTGGAACCAAGCGGAACCAAGCATGCCGGCACAAGGTGGCTTCATGCAAGGTGGCTCAATCTGTGCCAATCCCAGGACATGCCGTCGCTTCATTATACAGTGTTGTACTACTGCAGCAACTACAACTTTCCTGACTTTGTGCAAGGTACCGGTTACAATCAACAACTGGTGGCTAAACTACATTGTGAATGTGCTTGCGCATGAGTGAGTGTACTTCGGGTTTTGACTTTGAGGATTACTTCAAGTCTTTTGGTTTTTCTATTAGGCAGCTGTGGTGGTTATTATTAATAACAGGACAAGCAGCCATGATAAGTATATTGCTTGACGAGGATAGACTATTTATTGCCATATGGACAGTACAGATAGAAGTTTCCCCGTACAATGAAGTCCTTTCTTTGCTTTCCACAATGAACAACAGTAACACAAATAATATTAATGGTAAACAACTCGGCTTGATCTTGTGGAGTATTTCTAGGTTTTATTTCTGTATATCCGGAGGCACGGCGACCGAGTGGTTAGCGCACAGGCCACACAGCTAGGAGACCCGAGTTCAATTCCACCCTTGGCCATCTCTGGGTGGAGTTTGCATGTTTTCCCCATGCATGTGTGGGTTTTGTCCGGGTACTCCGGTTTCCTCCCACATTCCAAAAACATGCTAGGTTAATTGGCGACTCCAAATTGTCCATAGGTATGAATGTGAGTGTGAATGGTTGTTTGTCTATATGTGCCCTGTGATTGGCTGGCGACCAGTCCATGGTGTACCCTGTTTCTCCCTCGAAGACAGCTGGGATAGGCTCCAGCATCCTCTGCAACCCTTGTGAGAATAAGCAGTAGAAAATAAATGAATGAATGAATGAATGAAGGCTGTTGTTATCACAAATAACAAATAGGAGGAGCGGCCACATTGATTGGACTACTTCGCTTGCAAGGATATTTGTAGCATAAGCCTGTAAATATTAATTAAGGTCCATCCATCCATTTTCCTACGCTTATCCTCATTAGGGTTGTGGGGGTATGCTGGCTGTGGGCGAGAGGCAGGGTACACCCTGGACTGGTCGCCAGCCAATCACAGGGCACATACAGACAAACAACCATTCACACTCACATTCATACCTATGGAAAAATTGGAGGCGTCATGTTGTATTATGCACTGAGGCTGTTATTATTATTATTTTTAATGGATGGGAGGAGACCAGCTTGTAACTTTCATATCTAAGAGCCTGCACAGGTGAATGTTTTAAAATCCTTCCAAACTCAACACATTTCTGTGTACTCCACTATTGAGTGCTTGGACACCGCTGCCAAAGACTGAGTGGTCCATTTGTCCACCTGCAGACCGAACCAAACAGTTGTCCATTATCCCTCTTGGATAGAAGATGGAGCCGCGAGCACTTGAAGACGATGATAATATCTGAACAAAACAGCAGGAGTAATTGTCAAGCTGACTATGACGCATTCATCTCTGCGTAAGTGGACATGGCCTCAGATGTTTTTTCAAAACACTCGCTATTGTTTCCTCCACTAGCACTGTCAATCTTTAGGCCAAATCTTTAAAATTATTGGCCCTCTTGCAGAGCAATAGCTGCCTTTCATGCCGCACAGCAGCAATTGAGGCTGTCAATTGCATAGTAATGCAACCGATCTTATTTTTCATCATACTTACAGGAGGGCCTCCATCTAAGTTCATTCATTCATTTTCTACCGCTTATCGTGACAAGGGTTGCGGGGGGTGTTGGAGCCTATCCCAGCTGTCTTCGGGTGAGAGGTGGGGTACACCCTGGACTGGTCGCCAGCCAATCACAGGGCACATATAGACAAACAACCATTCACACTCACATTCATACCTATGGACAATTTGGAGTCACCAATTAACCTAGCATGTTTTTGGAATGTGGGAGTTAAATCGGAGTACCCGGAGAAAACCCACGCATGCACGGGGAGAACATGCAAACTCCACACAGAGATGGCGGAGGGTGAAATTGAACTCGGGTTTCCTAGCTGTGAGGCCTGTGTGCTAACCACTCGTCCACCGATCCTACGTTGAATTTTCCAACTCAGCCGATTTTTTATGCTCCAGCCCGTCCCTTCCAATAACAAATTAAAGAATGATAAGGGTTGTGAAGGCCTTTAATATAAATATCATACTCAGAACTTCCACGCCCCCCACCCACAATGTTGGCCTACGATGTTGGTTACTTTATCAGTAAATACTTGTTTTCTCCTCCCATCCGTCAGGCGAGAGGAGGGTGTCTAGAAGACTCCAAATAATGCAATTAAACACTGACCGCAGGGTTCAGTGCTGCTTATCAATACACCCAGCAGGGGTTCCAAGAAAGGTTTGAACCAGGGGTGTCGCCCGTCTACTGCGAGTGTTTTATTAGAGCAGCTCTCAAAAAGACTTTGCTGGAAATTGGACAGAAGATGGTGGTGCTTAAATGAGCAGGGAAATGAAAGCAAGATCAGCTAATTGTCAAACTCTACTTTGCTTTTTATCCTTTTTATCCCTTCATGCTCCACAGGGGTGACCAGGATAGGTGAAGACCACCTCTGACAAATGAATGGGACCTGAACCATACTCACTCTCGCCCAGGTGGTCTGGACTTCAATAACGTGTCAAATCTTGAATCTTCATTGCAAATCTAACTTATTCTATTTCAAGTAAAAATATGTAACAAATGGACCTCAAACCTCTGCTGATGGTACAGTCCCTTGTGATAAACAGATTGTTGCCATGCTGACCAGAGAACGACTCGTTGCACGGGGAGAACATGCAAACTCCACACAGAGATGGTTGTAAGTTTTTTTTTTTTTTTTTTTTTTTTTTACCAGTGTGCTACTTTGAATGTGATGTATTCCAATGTAACTGGTACACATGTTCAAATAAAATTAAACTATTCCCATTACCTACAATTTTTTATGGTGGTTTCAATACTAGTTCTTGGAATACCTGTAAAAGGCCATAATGCAAACACAGCACAGCGCAATGTGGCGCAGGGTGGTGGAGTGTCCAGCGTGGCGTGGCGGCCCACCAGGGGAGGCGCCTGAATTTTCAGCACATTTTGGTGCAGTGAAAATTTGATGACAAAACAACGTTCCAAAGGTGCACTGAAGGATCGCTATTTCCCAACTGGTTCATTCTTGGTGCAGGCAGAGCGCACCCTGGGCAGTGGTAAAATGGCTGAGAGGCGCACAATGCGCGCACGTCACCAAAACGTCACAGGCAGTGTCAGGCATATTTCAATGCAACTATTGAATGTAACCATCTAAATCAGCATAATTGTCCCATCCCATCTGATATCAGGTCAAATAAGTTATGCATAATTGGTACTAAACTTGATGGCAGCTGAAAGTATGATGCCAGCTAATGACTCCCATTTTTTAGCCAACCACAAACAGCCACGGCTTACAATACAATGTATGTATTCTCATCGGCTTATCTAAGAGAAAAGAGAGAGAAAAAGAAAGACAGACGCTTGTTGAATAAATGTAAGTCAGTCGGTGTCTTAAGGATTTACCTGTGATTTCCCATATTTCTCTGTTTTAATCTTTATCAAGGTCGTACATTCACACACAACATGCACCAGCACTTTTTTTTACGAATTACTGCAATGACTGTTGCTTTACCTTTATTAAGGAATACTCATTGAAAAAGGGGTTGAACTGAAAATTGAACAGGGTACCATGCTTGATCACCCAACACCTCCCTTCTTTTGGCAGTGTGGCAGTCTTTCTGTGGTGGCATCTGAAAGTTGAATTGTCCAACTTGTCTCTCCATGCTTCTCCTCCACTGCTAAGACAGATGCAAAGGTCAGAGGGAAGAGCATCCATCCAGTCATCCTTGTCTAGTTGGTTGCACCCTTTCTCAAATGGCGTCCTTATCATAAATGAACTTTTGTCTTCTTGGCAGCTTTTTTTGTTCACAAACTTCATTTCGTCATTGCTTAAAGTGTGCGATGGTGTGGAAGGACAAAACCACACCCCGCCACCCCCAAAGCTGGCCATTGTGGCCGGCCCTCCCTTTTGGAAGGAGCTGAGGTGGAAAAGCATGACGCCATATCCGCACTTCCTGGCAACAAGACATTTTGAGCATATCGGTGCTAATTACATCATCATCACCATCACGCAGAGTGGCCCTTGTTTTCATGACTTTGTGTGTGTGGTGGGGACAGTTTTAATGAGGCCCCCTCTGAACACCTCAATGGTCTGATGTGGACCAAAGCATGCAATTGTCTTGTGTTTACAAAAACTTCATTGAAGGCTTTACGTGTCTATAGAAGCAGCAACAATAATAAATTTGTTATTTTATCCAAGGGGCGACTGAGGGGAACAAGAAAAGTGGAGTGCTGCATCAAGAGTATACTCCAGCCTCTTGAATGCAATAAAACCACTTTGGAGTACAATACTGCAGTATCCAATAATGTTTATTCAGCTTATTTCTAGACTGTACATTCTACATACACACAGTTTAAACATGTCTGCCCAGTCGCATACACCAGTGGTTCCCAAACTTTTTACTTGCCCATTCAGACATTTGGCCTGAAGCCCTCTACCCCCTACTCCTGCACATTCAGTATGGAGTGTCCATTATCTGACTAGAAACTTTCCATGAAGTCAGAACTCTTAAAAGGACCACAGCCTCCTTCTTAATAGTATCTGAAATGCAAAAATAAAACGATAAAGCCTCATTTTTTGTGGAATGTCCTCTCACAGTGACAGGTTTTCACCGCTGCACACAGAGCAATGAACAACTTGACCATCTGTCTCCTTCCTGCTCTGGTCTGGAGTTCTGGTGCACTCATAATTGTGATTGTTTTTCATTTTTATTCACGTACCCCTTTGACGATTGGCGTACCTTTGGGGGTAGAAGCACCCCATTTTTGCAACCTAGCAACACACATAGGAACACACATAATGCTACTAGATGTTTGTCTATTTACATGCATTTATTTATTTTTAAAGCATTTATGGCGGTGACTAATTTATTTAATTAATTATGTTATAATTTTTTGCGTAATTGACACTGTTGTGACAGCAGTAGTAGTGTCCCCACACTACACTAACATTCATTCATTTTCTACCGCTTTTCCTCACAAGGGTTGCAGGGGGTGCTGGAGCCTATCCCAGCTGTCTTTAGGCGAGAGGCGGGGTACACCCTAGACTGGTCGCCAGCCAATCACAGGGCACATATAGACAAACAACCATTCACACTCACATTCATACCTATGGACAATTTGGAGTCACCAATTAACCTAGCATGTTTTTGGAATGTGGGAGGAAACAGGACTACCCAGAGAAAACATGGAGAACATGCAAACTCCACACAGAGATGGCAGAGGGTGGAATTGAACCCTGGTCTCCTAGCTGTGAGGTCTGCCTGCTAACCACTTGTCCGCCGTGCAGCCTTCCAGCACATTATGCGTATCTTCAACTCATACACTTGCTCGAAATGACATGCTGTCATTGTCACTAGAGAACAGCAAGGTGCATTCATTGACACTCTGAAAATCACAACAACATATTTTTTATGCGTGTATGTGTGGTCACAAAAAAAACAGAAAGGAAAAAGAAAAACAACAAGTGCATATTCTCATCACTCGCTAATGTAACTCTTACTGCCAAAGTACAATTTGCTAATAATCCATACTTTTATACTTGAAGTGTCAGTAATCTTTTGTAATGCTTGGTGAGACACACATCCTCCAGACTTAATAGGTGGAAGAACAGGCTCAATTTTATGTTTGAATTATCTCACAACAGGCACCATAATCCCTAATACACAAATCCCTAAAAAAAAAACACTAGTTGCTGTTACAGTAACTCTTGCCAAGCTAAAACTCAACCCTCGATGTCACTTCCTGTCTGCCAGCCACTCTGCCCACTTGGGGAACACATTTATAACAACACACACAAGCATATGTCTGAAATGGCTTATTTACTTTTATTATGTCTACTACTATATTGGGTAATAGGAGTGTAAAAATCACTATACTGGTGTTAGTTCATGTGTAATGTTTAAAATGCATTTATAACAGGTTTTCTGTGCTTTAACTGACAATATTCTTTATGGAAAATATACTTTGCAGAAATCGGTTGGGTCTGGAACCAATTAACTCCGATAAACAAGGGATTATTGTGTTTGAGTTTTTTAACACAAATTGGAAGCTTTATTCAGTCAAACCAAACATGAGTGCACGGAAGAGAAAGCGTTACAGCGTTGAGCAATCATGTCAAGCGGTGTAGTAGTGTGTAGTAGAAGGGCTTCCTGCTTCTTTTGTGGTGAATTGATCTCTGTGAGAGGCTGTTTGAATGTGTAGCTTTCACTCTTTGTGAGAGAGATTGTTGGGGAGGGGGGTCATGGCCAAGTTCAGTGTGCCAGAGGTCTCCGAGCTCCGGCTCTTTGATTTGGCTCCCTCGCGACTCAGAGAATTTCCTCTCCGGTTTCCCAGTGCAGAGCCCACGCTGGGCAAGGAGAAGCCGCGCCAGGAAAATTTATGTTGATGTCAGCAAAGAAAACAGCAGCAAGTCTTCTTAGCACGTCTCACAATATTTGTCAAACAGCGGTCTGTCCATTCTTTGCACTGCGAACTCTTCGGTCTTCTTCTTTCCCCACTGAATATTTCCACTTTCTGGAAACTTACATCCATGATGGCGGGCGGTTTTCACACTACCCGTGACTTGTTGACTCTGTTGACGGGGTGCTGGTAACCACAGCTCTGCTTGAAGGCGAGAAGGGCATACTGGCATCCCACAACCTTCTATAATGACTGCATCAAAGATTGTACAATACATTGACATCTGCTGCAGGCTTTTAACTATTTTCCTGCCTGTCCATTTACGTGACCACATAAAGCATTGTCCATTCAAATACACATATTTCAAAATAAAAAAAATTACAAATCTCATTTGTGACGTCAATGTTCTGGAAAATGACATCAGCATTAAGGATTTACGGGCGGAAAACACTGTATTGTACAGCGAATGAATACAACACATGAAGTGTAGAATAGACAAGACGAGCAAAGTTTATGGTAATTTTTTATTATGGTAATAATGGTAATGGTTTTATTTCATTTGAACATGCATCAGATTACAATTGAATGCATCACATAATCAGTTCACAGTTCCACATGTCCAAAAGGAGTAGGAAGAAGCAAAGCTTATTAAATCCTACCCCTCCATCTGGTACTTTTACAATCAGTAACTGCTACATTTGTTCACTTCCTGCTTTCCTAATATATATATTTTTACTTTATTTTATTATTTATTTTGATGTATTTTTTGTCACGTACCAAAGTACGAGGTGATATGACCATCCAATGACATAATGGGTACCATAGTAAGTGTCAATATAGTGATATGTATAGCACATCATGACTGGTTCAAGACTCTTCATCCTTGTATTTAGCAAACATCAACTGCTTGTATTGTTTCTTGAATTGGCTCATCGTTGTGCATTGTTTGAGGTCCTTACTCAATCCATTCCATAGTTTGATTCCACATACTGAAATGCTATGGCTTTTTAACGTAGTCCTAGCATAGAAGTGTTACAAAAAGAATAAAAGAATTGTGAGTGGTCTCAGCACTGTACACTCAAGACCCAAAAGTGGGTCACCGGTCTTGCCAAAAACTTCTACTTCATTTTTCTTTCAGCAATTCACTGCACCTTGAATGCCACTGGTCAAAAAGTGAAAAAAGTTACAAGGAGATGGTCAAGAGACAATGGTCAAAAAAATAAAATGGACTAAAATAATCTCAACCGCAAGGAAAATGAAAGATTGTGTTGAGAATTATAAATTGGACCATACTTAGCAAAGTAGGCCATTAAAAGCAAAACAATATGGCAACATCCATTTCATCCATTCAAACTGCTGTCATGCTAACAAGCCAAATAAGGTAACGCCTCTTTGTAACAACCTGGACAGATTAAAGTGTCTAAAACAGCTGCATTGACTTTGTCTGCATCCTGCACTGTTTTCTAGCCACAAAGTGTCAAATATACGTCTCCTCTTGTTGGTGTGAAGATACAGTTCATGAAAACCACCCCTAAGGCTAAGAAGACATGGTCATTCCGGTCACGTCCCTAGCATGGCATCTATCCATCATCTTATTGGTTGGCATAGCCATCGTCACCATGGCAATGTAAGTGTCCTGCCGTTTACCATCACCATGGCGATGGGAGTGTCCCCCAGCAACCATCAGCATGGGCTTAAGCCTCTTAATCAGGATCACCATGGCAATGAGCGCCTGCTGGATGGCAAAAAACCATGCTGCTGATGATGGAATTTTTTTCGTACACTGTTTTTTTTTGTATGTGTGTGTGCACGTCTCGCTGCATCCTACGCCGACGTGTTCGGTGGGTGCTGCCTTGTCGCCACCACCTTTAAGTGGAGCTCAGCAGGAGGCCTTGACGGTACCGATTGAGCTGCAGTCCAACCCATCACGGCGCTGAAAAAGTCTGCAGATAGCATCAGCACATACACACACACACACACACACACACACACAAACACATGCATGCTGAGCTAATTGTGCATATTAACATACACACTGGGTGTTTGGTTTTGCAATGCTGACTTTTATTGTGCCCATCATGCATGTAAGTGTTTATATAAACGTTCATGTCTGTTTGTGCACACTTTTAGCTAAGGAGTGCCACTGAAGAAGAAGAAGAAGAAGAAGAAGAAGAAGAAGCGTCGCTCCAAGGTATGATGTGTTAATAAAATGTGTCAAAATGTCTGGAAGCCGTTCCCTCCTCATTGAGCAACGTGCAGCCTGAGCACTGCTAATTAGCCAGCCCATCTGCTCGCTTGGGCAAAGTTGTTGAGATTTAGCGGAGAAACTGTAAAAAGACGCACTCGCTTCTTTTCGTCGCAGCAGATGACAAGTGTGAGAAACGCCAGATTCAATTCCTGTGGCCTTGCAGCCCTTTTTGTTCCTTTCATTGATGCTTCAGTGACTGTTGAAGAACATGATCTACATAGTGGCTGAATACCTTCACTTCATTTTTTAGGTGTCATTTAGTACAATTTGACATGTACATTTTACATGTAATGTAAACAAACATGTGTCCATTCACATACATAATCAAAACACACCTGTCAAATGTTGACATACACACCTGATCAAAATTTGAAGACCACTTGAAAATGTGCATTCATTTACATTTTGCACTGTTGGATCTATGTAGAGTTTCAAAATGCAACAAGAAGAGGCATGAGACAAAAATGAGCATCCACTGTCAGGAACTGATGTCCATTT
This sequence comes from Doryrhamphus excisus, assembly GCF_037039965.1. Lineage (NCBI taxonomy): Eukaryota > Metazoa > Chordata > Actinopteri > Syngnathiformes > Syngnathidae > Doryrhamphus > Doryrhamphus excisus. The sequence goes on along the minus strand of NC_136368.1, from coordinate 14,718,125 downwards.
TTGTAAAGTTCCTTTGCCAACCATCCCCAATTGTGCTGAAATTGATTTAGATCAGGAGAAAATTCAGGATGGTCCAAAAGAGTAATGTTACTCCTCTGGAAGAGGTCCGCTCCATCCCGCCGGTGACTTCCTTATATGGGTGTGCCCGGGTATAAGCTGAGCGAGACCTATCACAGAGGAGTGGGCATTTCTGGAGGTGGGCTGAGGGTGTCATCAATTAAAACCGTTTTATTAATCCAAGGAAATACAGCTGAAAAAGGTGCAGATTCTGGAAGATCTAAACAGCTTTTTGTTTATGGTAATTTTTGATTATGGTAATGTTAATGGTTTTATTTCATTTAAACATGCATCAGATTACAATTGAATGCATCATATAATCAGTTCACAGTTCCACATGTCCAAAAGGAGTAGGAAGAAGCAAAGCTTATTAAATCCTACCCCTCCATCTGGTACTTTTACAATCAGTAACTGCTACATTTGTTCACTTCCTGCTTTCCTAATATATATTTTTTACTTTATTTTATTAATTTTAATTTTTTAATTTTTTATTTTGATATATTTTTTGTCACGTACCAAAGTATGTGGTGATATGACCATCCAATGACATAATGGGTACCATAGTAAGTGTCAATATAGTGATATGTATAGCACATCATGACTGGTTCAAGACTCTTCATCCTTGTATTTAGCAAACATCAACTGCTTGTATTGTTTCTTGAATTGTCTCATCGTTTGAGGTCCTTACTCAATCCATTCCATAGTTTGATTCCACATACTGAAATGCTATGGATTTTTAACGTAGTCCTAGCATAGAAGTGTTTCAAATGTAGTTCTTCCCTGAGATCATATTTCTCCTCTCTTGTAGAGAAGTATTGGATGACATTTTTAGGTAATTGGTTGTTTTTAGCCTTATGCATTATTTTAGCTGTTTGAAAATTAACTATATCAGCGAGTTTAAGTATTTGTGATTTTAGAAATAAGGAGTTCTCTGTAGGCGGCATTGTGAATTATCCTTACTGAACTTTTTTGCAGTACATTTAGCGAGTGAGTTTTATAGTTATTAACCCATATTTCCACACAATAAGTAAGATATGGTAAAACCAGAGAGCATAAAGAGCGTGGAGTGATTTCTGATTGAGAACAAATTTTGCTCTGTTCAATATTGAAATATTTCTGGCCACCTTATGTTGTATATTTGTAATATGAAGCTTCCAGCTCATATTTTCATCTATTGTGATCCCCCAAATTTATTTTCCTTCACCCTTTCAATGTCTACACCGTCTATTTGTATTATTTTAGTTTTATTTAGGTTCAAGGACAATCTATTGTCATCAAACCATCGTTTTAGTGTGACCATTTCTTCTCTGACCTTTCTAATGATTTTGTTTGTACTCTGATTATTGTGTGTAGCTGTTCTATAGGCGTCCACAACTCAATACAAAGGGCCAATAATGAGCACAATAGGTCTCCTTTAAGTGTGACAAACATTACTGTATATGTATCTGTACTCGCAATATCACTGTATGTGCTGTCCAGGCCTGTTTTTTTTTTTTTTGACCTTTAATTTACCAGGTAAAAAAACCAATTGAGATTAAAAGTGTCTTTTATAAGAGCACCATGGGCCAAGTGGCAGCAGCAAACATATTAAAAACATATTACAGAGAGGAAACATTTTACAAGTGCACATATTAAAGCTAAATAAACAGTTAAATAAAACATTTACAATTACCACAGCTTTTCTCCAAATCTTTTAACCAAGATTTCAAAGTGTTCTAAGAGACCAGCTGCCGGACAGACAGAGTGACTGGAGCTGATTCCAGTCTAATGCAGACTTAGAGCCCAGCCACCCTGTGGAAAAAACTGATTTTAGCTGTAGAGGTGATCTTGTCCTTTCGGTCACTACCCAAAGCTTATGACCATAGGTGAAGGTAAGAACGTAGATGGACCATTAAATTGACAGTTATGCCCTTCGGCTCTTTGCCACACATTAATAATGTTCTAGTGGCAGTGATTCTGCGTCCACAGTCCACAAGCAGCATACACTTTTGCTGATGCTTTTCTAAATCATGTTTGGCATGGTAGGAGGGGACATGGTGAGTTGTTAGAACACCACAAATTGTGAGGGGGATAGCGGGAGTGTAAAAAAAAACTACACAAATTAATTTACAGTATGCCTTTATCTCTAACCATTTTCAAACTTTTGAATTTTGAAATAGGAATGTCAAAACTGAAAAAAAACTCTGGTGCCTAAAGGGTTAATATCCATTCACATCCATAATCAAAACACATATGCATCTATACTTTAAACATGCCTGTGCATTGTCATACAGTCATAATGTAAACGTGCCTGTGCATTCATATACATAATCAAACACATTTCTGTTCATTCACATACATACACAGTGAAAGCATATATTTGTCCATTTGTGTGCTCCTTTCTTGATTCACACACACACATAATAATAATATCTGTCCATTCACATGCATACATACAGTACATAATGTAAACATCTGTCTGTCCATTCACATAACATAGTTTAGCAGATCCCACTAGAGTTCTTTGTTTCGATGCTACCTGTGATATTTGGCATGTGGTATGCATATTGGTTTTTGTGTTTGGACTACAAAAAAATCACCTTTGTTGTGTCCTCCCCCGGTGTCTCCGCCTCTTTTACTTCCCCAAACATTTTTATTCCGTTTAAATAGCCCCCCTAAATCCCATCCTGCATCCTGTGTGCTGGGGATGCTGTTTTCTCTGGAGGCACTTTAGTGATTCTCTAACTTGTTATGCTAATCCAAGTGTTCCTCTCAGTCTGCGCCACACCAGTAAGGATTTATGGCCCGTTTGCTCCGAAGGGGGAAAAGAACAGAAAGAGAATTCAGAGTAATTAATCCCTTTAAGCAATGATAATTGGGCTCCCCCCAAAAAGAGAAGACAGACACTGGGAGGAGTTACAGTTAAGCTTGCTTCCTGTATTTTATTTGTTTAAACTTCCTGTCAACCTGCTTGCTCACTCACTACAGGTTGGCAGGTGCTTGGGTTCCATCACACATCTGGGAGAAAAAGGAGGCTTACTGTCAGGCCCTAAAATACTGAATCCAAGCAAAGCTAATTTGGAAAAGAGGAGCTTGATTTTTTTTTAATGAAACCTGACATTGTGTCAATAAATGAAAGAAATTGTTAAAGGAAACTAGTGCAGCTTTCATTGAACAAAGAAATTTGGTTACTGAAAGAGAATCTACAAAAAAAGAACAGTTCAGGCACAGTACAAAATCATAACAAATTCATTAAAAATGTAATAAAATTCAGTCAACCTATGCTTTCAACCAGCAATAATAAGAAATGCAATAATAACATGCTGGTAGTAATTTCAAGTGTATTATGAAAAACAAAAATAATATAAAATGCAATTGAACATTAATAAATTGTAGTAAAAAAATTATGAAATTGTAAGCAAACTGTGTTAATTTTGAATAATCACTTCATATTTTACATAAATAGTAAACTGTAATAAATAATCAAACTATAAGTGAATATACGTATAAATGAAAAATGACAGTTAATAAATTCATAAATATCAGTATTAAAACACCTTTAGTAGCAACAATTCAACCCAGCTAACAAAATAAAATATAATAGAAAACTGAAATATTGGAATATTGTACTTCAATTATGCCCATATTGTATATAATTGGGGGATAGGATACATTTAAAATGATAAAAATGCAGGTAATGATTTTGTGCTTCAAAGGTCTAAAAATCTTTGTTAAAAAATAAAAAAAAAATGTATTAACTTTTAATAAAATTAGGGTAAAATGCATTTCAAATTTTAAAGAATGCCTGTAAGATGTTTAATGTACTTTATTAATTTTTTTATTAATGACTTAAACCAAAATGAAACGTTAAAAGTAAAAAGAAACTAAACATTACCTAATGTAACCTCTATATATTGTGTTGCTATGGTAATGTTTGTGTATTAGGTGATATTAGGTTTTTCAAGATTTTCTTCAGGTTGTTTTTTTTTGGAGTTTACTTTTGAGGCAACACACAAGTGAAAAAACCCTCCTACTCCTTTATGATAACTCTGCTTCTCTATGCAGTTTCACCCGATGTGTTTTTATAGCAACAAACATTTACCAGTTTTGACAGAGAGTTCCCATGCACGTTGCCTTTTATGATAGCTGCAATAACAGCCAACAGTGCTAAGTGATTCCATACACCGTGACTCGCTCCCTTGGGAGAAACACTCATCTGTTTTTGTCGGTACCATGCCGCGACTGTAACCGGGATAAGGCAGATCCTAATTTCAACCGCTTTCAGGGAATTTACAGTCTCAAACAAGGCCTCCTGGAAGACATATTTGGCTTAGAACAAAAGATGTTTTTGCTCTTAGCTGGCTGGCTGGGAAGATAATAGAGCAATACTTTTCATCATATCATTTTCATCCATACACTTTTTCATTAGCAAAAACAGGTACTCACGGGTACCACAAAATACTATTTCTAGTACATGGTGATCACATCCATACTGTGCATACTGCATACTGTTTATAATCTGTATAATCTGCAATAGCCATTTTATAGTCATTTATATCCCTGTACATATCCTCACTGTATTATAGTCATAGCCTGTTATAGTTTGTAGTATATAGATCTGTCCATTTTTCTACATTTACGTACTACTAAGGTACTTATAAAATTGCACGTCTGGTTGGATGCTAACTGCATTTTGTTGCCCTGTACCAGTGACATGAGCAATAACAATAAAGTTGAATCTAATCTAATCTAATCTAATCTAATCTAATCTAATCTAATCTAATCTAATCTAATCTAATCTAATCTAATCTAATCTAATCTAATCTAATCTAATCTAATCCAGGTTTCAACACGGCCCAAGCAGATACTACATGGGTGATGTACATGGCCCCGTTGTAATATTTGAGGATACGCAGATTTAAATGATAAACGCACAATGCGATTCAACGCCATTCTTCTCTAAGATCAAGGACAGAGGACAGACGCCAAGGTCATCTTACCCTGTTTCTGTGGATGCTGCAGACTTACACGCCACAGTTTCCACTGTAGCTCTTTTTTTGCTTGCTGCCCTCAGTCTTTTCTCAGGTTACACTTTTAGGATAGAGTCTATGGCTACCATTCACTTGTTCCATTGCTGCAATATTTTAATCCACAGTCTGTTTTTGTAGCAGCAACGAGTCTCCTAATAATATTTGAGGATACATGCTTACGTTATCTTACCCTATTGCTGTGCCCCATTTTCTCCAGCCCACAGTGTTCTCTTGGATAAAACTGTAGTGTCTGTAGTGTTGGTGAATACAGTAGACCTTGTTCTCCTCCAATGTTGTTGTTTGTTAGCATGTCTTGTTCCGGCTTATGTGTTTAATGTCGTTTTTGAAGTTTTCATTCATTCATTCATTCATTTTCTACCGCTTTTTCCTCTACGAGGGTCGCGGCGGGTGCTGGAGCCTATCCCAGGTGTCTTCGGGCGAGAGGCAGGGTACACCCTGGACTGGTCGCCAGCCAATCACAGGGCACATATAGACAAACAACCATTCATACTCACATTCATACCTATGGACAATTTGGAGTCGCCAATTAACCTAGCATGTTTTTGGAATGTGGGAGGAAACCGGAGTACCCGGAGAAAACCCACGCATGCACGGGGAGAACATGCAAACTCCACACAAAGATGGCCAAGGGTGGAATTGAACCCTGGTCTCCTAGCTCGTTTTTGAAGTTTTCCACAGTAAGACCAACCACCTAAACTAAGTCGGGTAGAGGCAAGATAGATTTTAGAGATTACAAACAAGTCTTGCAATAGCATTCCCACACAAATGCAGGAAAGCTGTGAGCAGAAGGGACCATTTATTTTCTGTTCTCGCTAATTGTTGTTTTGATTGCTAAGTCCGCTTAATAGCCACATTAGGTCAGACTAAGGACGTGGCACGACCAGGTCAAGTAATTATGAGACTTCATGAATGCGGCCAACGTTTATCAAGTGTCACAAAACGTAGCAGGGAAGGCCTTGTTTGTCTCAATGTGAACTTGTAGTCCTGCACCCTCCCGGACATCACAGTAGGCTGTTTAGCATCCACAGTATGGCTGTTGTCAGCATCACGGGAGGCAAGGGCATGGTCGAGGGGGTTGGCCACCAGGACCCCGGCGGGGAGAGTGGCTGACACATCTCTTTGCAGGCTCATTAATTACGCCAAATAGTCATCATTTTCTTGATTTGTTTTCCAGCACTGGCCGCATTTTCATATCACATTGTGCATTTATTTATCTGTTTACCTCATATGCCGCCCCCCCTCTTGCCCAGCCCCAGCCCCCACTCACTGCCGCTTCTCTGCCTGTGCCATATGGTTGCAGATCACAAAACGTCAAACATTTTGCCCTTGCAGGTTTTGGCAATTTGCAGTTTTCCAAATGTGAGACCTGTTGAAAGCAGGAGTGATAATGGACGCCACCCACCCCCCGTTGTTTCTGTCCCACCGTAACTCCCTTCAATTAATGCTGCAGCGGGAGCTTTGTCGTAATAACACTTGCTTTCGTGCTCATGGGGGTGGGGGGGACGAGACAGAAGATAAACCGTGGGAGGAAGCTACCAGGAGAGAAAGGGACGATTAAAAGTGGGCCGGAGATGCCATGATGGGCCTGTGTTGTCAACTGATGGGAACCAGGAGGGAACCCATGTGATTGGCGGTTCGGGGGCAAGTCGGTGTGGACGGACATGCTAAGCTTGTCTATAATTGTCGGTGAACGTAATCAAAGTGGCGTCAGCAGGATAAAAGACGCCACCACAGCCGTAATTACCCATCGCCATGGTAATCGGCTCGCCATGGCATGGATGGCCCAGCAGACGTTCATCCCCCTTCCTTTCTAATCAGATTGGGGGCCATCAGTTGTCAGGTAGACACGGGTGGGCTGGACAAGACTTGAGGTCCCTCTGTGTTTTTAATAATGTTAACAGGAGGACGCTAGAAGCTAAAAATACATACACTTGCGACACAAGATTTCAAATCCTTACCAAATTTTATGTTAAAGTGATTATTTTCTTTGTTGAAAGGCTGAAAATGACACAACTGTGCGACAAAAGACCCAGGGAAAGGTTTTTTTTGGGTCACTTGTATTGTCTGAGTTGTCCGAGCTCAGGAGCATTCCAATCAGCAAAGTTGAGTTTTAGCTTGTTATCATTTTGATTGTGATTCCTATGTTATTATTATTATGCCTGCTGTGAGATAATTAAAACATGCAATAAAAGCCTGTTATTCTGGCAATCAAATCTGGCACTTGTATGTTTTACTGAACATTCAAATAACATTACTGACACCTAGTGACCAGTGTAAAGTACTATGCCTTATATTTGTATTTATTCATTTTGTGATTTTTATGCTTGAAAACATGAAAAATACATACAATCTGCTTAAATATACATATTTTTAGACTAATAACAGGCCGTATTCAACCACAAACCAGTCTGATTTATTAATTCATATATAATCTTAGTTATCACCAGACAACCTCAAACATATGTGCCCTGTGATTGGCTGGCGACCAGTCCAGGGTGTACCCCGCCTCACGCCCGAATGAATGAATGAACGAATGAACCTCAAACATCATCGTATCACACCTGCCTTTTTGATTCTGGAAACATTTTTGCAAAAATAGAATAATAAAAAACAAAACAAAAGACAAATTGAATTTAAATTCCGACAGATTTAAAACACACCAATTTTAAATTCACAGTATTATTATAAAACAAAATAAAAGTCACCATAATGCGATGCAAGCGATGGGATCCCATAACGTCTCTTAAGGTAAGCGAGAGAAGGCCAGGTACAGTCTGATAATGTCACTGTGATAATTAGCGCAGAGAGGCTTAAAAAGCAGCGGTCTGCAGGGAGACATCCCCCGGTGTGGCGAGATGGCACGCAGCTGGATCGTACTTAATTAACTAATTGAATATCATTCCACCAGTTAGCCTGGAAATTAGCCGGGAATTAAAACATAAACATACACGGATGGAAGCGATGACATTAATTTAATTTAAGGGAGTACCCTTTTCTTTTTTTTAACTTTCTTGTAAAAGCTTAATAAGCCAGTGATTAGAGCTGATTTGATTTGATTGTAAATAAATGATTCAAATGAGCTCTTATGTAAGGGAATACAGTGGAACCTCAAAATGCATGTTGATGTGACATACAATATATTTCCTACTTCATCTATTATTCATTCATTTTCTACCGCTTATCCTCAAAACCTTTCACACTCACATTCATACCTATGGACAATGGAGTCACCAATTAACCTAGCATGTTTTTGGAATGTGGGAGGAAACCGGAGTACCCGGAGAAAACCCACGCATGCATGGGGAGAACATGCAAACTCCACACAGAGATGGCCAAGGGTGGACTCAAACCCGACTGTGTGGCCTGCGCACTAACCACTTCAACACTGTGCAGCCTGGTGGCCTAACCAGTTATTAGGTTTAGGAGACAATCACTTTTTCACACAGGACCATGTAGCTTTGGATTTTTTTTTTCCCTTATTTTTTTGATGCGCTGAAACCTGTATACCAGGGGTCTCAAACTCAATTTACCTGGGGGCCACTGGAGCTAGGGTCTGGGCAAGGCTGGGCCGCATCAGGTTTTCCCAAAAAAACCAAAAAAAAAACGCATTCATTAAAAACAGAAAAATATACAAACTTTTTCAGTGCTTTGGTTCCAATTTTCTACAATAAAAGCTCTGATAAAACATTCCACTGTTTTCAAATATCTTAATTTTTATTTTTCTGCACAAAATAAGATGAAAAATAAATAAACAAATCAAGAATAAAGAAAATCAATCAGTAATAAATAAATATAGTAATAATAATAAAACGGCAAATAATAAAAACTTAAGAAACCACATATAGTTGGTGGGTAGCCAAATATTTTTTTCAGATTAAAAATCTGAGAGCTTAAGCTTGAGCATTTCCTCAAAAGAGCTTAAAAATGATCAGGGGTGCCCAAACTTTGTCATACCACCGTATTTTTGAATTTCTTTTTTCAAGCAAAGCAAAGCAAAGCCTTCATAAAATAAAGTTGTTGTGATGTTATTCATTGTGGAGGGCTTCCTGCTTTACACCTACCAACCATTGATCGACGTGCTGAACCAGCGTTACTTTATTTCCATCCCGTATGAAGAATGCAAAAAGAGGAGGTGCTCAAGGAACTACACGGTACCAGACCCCCCCGGCCTCTTTGATGGCCACGTCTGGCCCATGTACTTGAAACACAAGAACATCACAGAAAACAAAATGAACAAAGCATTATTAGAGCCCTGTAGACATGACAAAACACGACTATAGTCACATTTATACTTTATTTACAACATATTGCGCAACTGCAGGGTCTTGAGACACAACTCGCAAACTAGAGAGCTAGCGACCTAAACGGTAGCTTTCAAGTTATTTCCTTTAAACTTAAATAGCCAAAAACTTACCACTTCCACACGGATAGGGAGGATAACTATTAACAGTTATTTAACCTTTAACATGAACATTAATCAAACGTAATAATTTTTTCTGGGTACATGATACCATACAGCATCCATATCAAACGTACGTGGGCCGCACTAACATTAAATTTTCATATCAAGACGGGGGCCTCAAACTAGTGTCCTGCGTGTTTGAGACCCCTGCTGTATATTATGTTTTAGTTCTTTCCATTTTAATTGAAATTATTTTAAAGACCGCATAATATCTTCCTATTTCAGTTGCAGGTCAAAAGTACTTGAACACATCATCTTCTTCTCAGCGTGCTGCCCCTCCATGCACATACGCTACGGTCAGTCAGGTGACGTGAAGTGCTCACAAACTACTGGAATGGGGATTAATGTCTCTCCACTTTATTTGTTTATGAGTGCATGGGGGGGTGTGTGCAGGTGGGCAAGCAGCGCTCCAGCAAACAAGAAGGTATCGTAAGCGAGTGGCCTCCTCCTGTGAGTTCTGATGCTTCACGCTGATCCGTGTGTGAACGTTGCCAGACGGCTGGCGTTGAGAGCTATACGATGCTTAACACAGACAGAGACAGAGAGAGAAAAAAAGACATTCTGGAACTATAATGAGACACTTACTGAGTCATATGACATGAAATAAATATTGATGTGGAGAGGAAATTCCTACTGTCACTCAAGATGAGCTTGACCTCCTTTTTTTTCCTCTTTGATATTTTTTGTACCTTCTTAAGCCACATTCCTCCCCTCTGCTCTCAGCGAGAAGTCCACTCTGGCTATGTCTCATGTGAGATATATGAAAGCCGTACTTACACACACACACACACACACACACACACTGGTGTCTTCATCATGGCTTCAGAGAACATGGTGATGCCTTCACTGAACTAGAAAAGCATGGTAGATGACAACGTAGCGGCCCTGGTAAAGCCCTTTGGTCTGAGCTTCCTTAAGCACCAGGAATCAGGTCTCGAAAATTAATTGCCCGAAGAAAAACAAAAATAAATACATTAAAAAACACTAATTAAAAGTTGGACTGCACGGTGTTTGAGTGGTTAGCGCAAAGGCCTCACAGCTAGGAGACAAGGGTTCAATTCCACCCTCGGCCATCTCTGTGTGGAGTTTGCATGTTCTCCCCGTGCATGTGTGAGTTTTATCCGGGTACTCCGGTTTCCTCCCACATTCCAAAAACATGCTAGGTTAATTGGTGACTCCAAATTGTCCATAGGTATGAATGTGAGTGTGAATGGTTGTTTGTCTATATGTGCCCTGTGATTGGCTGGCGACCAGTCCAGGCTGTACCCCGCCTCACGCCTGAAGACAGTTGGGATAGGCTCCAGCACCCCCGCGACCCTCGTGAGGAAAAGCGGTAAAAAATGAATGAATGAATGAACATTAATTAAAAGTTCAGCTGCACGGTGGTCGAGTGGTTAGCGCGGAGGATAGGCTCCAGCACCCCTTGTGAGGATAAGCGGTAGATTTTATAACCTTTTCTACTTGAACTCATGTGTTATAAACCACAGTTAAGGTATTTAAACAGGGGGCAATCACTGAGTCACACAGGGCCATGTAAGTTTGGCCCTTAAAACTAAAAAGTTTCATTTCAAAACATCACAGTAGTGAAAATGCACCTGACCTTAGGGTCGGCGTTTGGGGTAGATTAGGTTAGCTATCCCCACCCCTGCTCCTATCCAAAACACCACCCCTTACTTTAACACCAGCCCTAGTCCTAACCCCTAAACCCTTACCCCCAGACCCAACGTAAGAAATAAAGCCATACTAATTCCCCAATGAAATGTTCACTTTAAACTAATGCTCATTTGCATATCTTTATGCATCTTACACATTGTATGTGTCTGAAGAGATTGTAGCGCTTGTCATCTGTCTTGTTCGTTGAGGTAAAGCCGCCATGGCGCTCCCAGACAGTCCAAAAGTGAAGCACAATGAGCTGGAAGACGGCCAAGATGCCTCCTCTGCAAACATCACACATTTCACACGGCACTTTCAACTCACCCTGCAGCAGAGGGAAGCAGAATTTGTGTTTAAAGAAAGACAAAGGAGATAATTAAATGTCGTTAAGAGCAACATAAAAGGTAAAGATGAAGTAAAGGACTGGATTGTTTACTGGTTCCTCCAATGGTTATCAAGTATAATTTATAAGTAACACACACACTGAAAAGGTTTCACTTCAATATAAGGTCTTGATATAAATAATGATGGAATGTAAAGTCCAACCAGACCACAAAGCAGAAGATACATGGCTACCATGGCAACAACAGCATGGTTAATGCATGTGGAAATACTCATTGAAATATTTCAAAATACAAACCACTGAATGAGTATGAGAAAGATATTCTTTAGCGTCACTTCCTCTGAAAGACTGCATTATTATGGTTATATCATCAAAACATTTTACTTTTTTAGTGAAAAATCCGTTTTCAATCCGAGAAACTGACATGTTTACTATATTTGAACACAGTTTTATTAATTTAATCATAAACAATATATCATATAAAGAAAAGTTTTACATGTACTTAATTTTTTTAATTTAAATTTTCTTCATAATTTGATCAACAAGCTTACTGTGTATGTATATATTGTATTTTATATACTATAATGATATAAAACAAAACCCTTACTTTTCATTTTGAATGTATTTAATTTGAGTCTTATTTCAAAAATACTAATTTAATCCCTACCAATTCATTCATTCATTCATTCATTCATTCATTTTCGACCGCTTTTTCCTCACGAGAAAAAGGGTTTCCTACACGCCAGCCAATCACAGGGCACATATAGACAAACAACCATTCACACTCACATTCATACCTATGGACAATTTGGAGTCACCAATTAACCTAGCATGTTTTTGGAATGTGGGAGGAAACCGGAGTACCCGGAGAAAACCCACACATGCACGGGGAGAACATGCAAACTCCACACAGATATGCCTGAAGGTGGAATCCTAGCTGTGAGGTCTGCGCGCTAACCACTCAACCGCCGTGCCGCCCCCTACCAATTAATAAAAATTACTTTAAAAATCAATTAATTACTATATTATTTATTACATTATTTCATTAATGCTGTGTTTTATTATTCCAATGAAAATCAGTTATCTCCAATCTGACATGTTTGCTATCAAAAATACGGTAAAGGTAATAGTTTAATTTATTTTAACTAGGTTAATTGGCGACTCCAGATTGTCCATAGGTATGAATGTGAGTGTGAATGTTGTTTGTCTATATGTGCCCTGTGATTGGCTGTCGAAAAGACTGGTCCAAAGACAGCTGGGATAGGCTCCAGCACCCTCGTGAGGAAAAAGCGGTAGAAAATGAATGAATGAATGAATGAATGAATGTTGTAAAAGGGCTTTGAACAAAATCGTCAAGCTGGCAACACTGCAGCTTCTTTCCTGTTTCAGTAGTGACGTTTTAAATATTGTATTGGTGAACTTATTGACGATGACTGTAGTGGTATTGTTTCTGCCATACAGTGGGATTCAAGTATTGATAGCATTTCAAATGGGTGGGGCAAAAATATTTATGTCCAACCGTGGGGGCATGACAGAAAATAATTTTAGTCATTTTAGTGCCTTTAACAGTAGAAACATGTCCGACTTCCCTAAAAATGTCTCTGAATTAATACAATGACAAACCATTGTTGCTGTTGTTAATCAAAATGTCCGCTAATTGCGTTCCATCATTATACACTCCCTCTCCAAAGCCTGAAAAAGCGAAGCCAGAATTCATAAAATGCGTAATTTAGCACTGACCTTCTGTCAGAGTTCGTTGGGTCCCCATCTGTGCACGAGGAGCGGCGAGGGACGGGGGGAGGAGGAAGAATGATGACCCTGGCTAACCGCTTTAGCTTTGTGACTACCTGCTGGTGCAAAAACACTGTGAAGCCCCCGCATGGTCAAAAGGATCAAACAGGCCCAGAGAACACTGCTGCTTGATTCAAACAGAAACATTGCTGAATGGGGGGAAGGGGGGGGGAGTAGGGCAGCAATGGCGGTGGGCTCTCGTGCTATTTTTTGGGCTTGTGTTAAAAGTTCAGAAAAAAAACCAAAACAAGACAAGCAAATGCTAATTAGCTGATGCTGCATTCAGAGACATTTTGGAGCACAACTGCAGGGGGAAACTACAAAAAATTGTACTGTTTGAAGGCTAATCCCCTTTTTATACATTCTTCATTAGGAATCAACAAGCCAAAAGACGCTTTGTTGTGCTGACCCGCACACGCCTATTGTGTATGCCTCACAATAACACATTGTTTTTTGCTATTCGGACAAAGGTTGTTTGGATTTATTTGTATTTTTGGTAATTTTATGTTCAGGAAGAAAGATGAGCATTAAATATGTGTATGTGAAATTGTAATAAATGTACAGAAATCTACATGTGTAAAACATGGAACATTAAAAGGTGTGTTTTTTGGTTATTATTATTTGTCAGATCTATATTTTAGTATTCATTTTGGAATGGTGTTCTCTTCTGTATAAAAGTAGGGTTAGCATTATCAGGAGCAAGAAAAAGACCGGTGGGTTATACCTCTAAACCAACATTTTCTGTTCCATATATAATTTTCTGCATTTCAATACTGGTCTGGAGCTTTAAAAGTATATTTTAGAAGCTTTTTGGAAAATCTGATGTGGTTTAAATGGCAGAATTTAAAAATAACCAGCATTTGTTTTCTATATACGTCATGAAAGTGTTTGGTCTCCACCAAAATCCACACCAATATAGACCAGAATACCAAAACTAATAATAAAACCAAACTAATAATGTAGGAGGAGTTATGATACAAATGATAAGATAATGGCGATCAATGAAGCAGTTGTGAAACAACTGTCCAGTGGCTAAGAAACTTGATGAATTAAATATAAATAAAAAAACATTGCATGATGGTGTCACATTCAGGAGATCAAGCGTTCAAATATCTGTTTCGGTTTTCGTTTTGTGGAGTATCCTGGTGTACGTGTGTGTGTTTTTGAAAAATGTTCATGGTAGGATAATTGAAAACCAAGCCAATAGGTGTGAATGTGTGTGTGTGACTGCTTGTTGTTTGTTTCAAAAAATAAGTATTGAAAAAGAAGGGTGAGTTGTCTTATATTCAGGTCCATACTGTATTTGCCCCCCCACAACCCCTATTTGTACACCTTGCTATGCTATTAAACCAAAGGCTGCAAACTGGAAAAAAATATATATTCTGCTATTTTATCCAGCTCAGATTTAACCAAAAGCTTCTTAAATCTACTTTTAGAGAGCGCTGTCTTATATTCGGTATGCATAAAAAAAAAAAAACAGGTCAAAATACTCAACGATAAACATCTGGTATCAGATGTCTTCTCACCGGGGATGTTGCTGCAGACACATGGAGACACATGCTTATCTCCTCACTCGGGTGAACATGACATTGGTACACAAGTAAAAGTGAAAGAGGGGGGGGGGGGGGGGCACACAAACATGAGTGCACACTTCACAGAGTGTGACCGCTGCAGAGCCCGAGGGCTGTTGTGTCTGTGATGTTAGGATTGTTTACCATGTTGTCCCCACGCGTGGAGGGGGATTGCTGCACACTTATCGTCGCTATCCCAGCTTCGCGTTATTTAGCATGTGGCAGAGCAGGGAGCGCCGGGAGACAAAGACATAAGAGTAAAGCTGAAAATTTAAAAAAATGAAAAAAATACAATAAGGATTTGTAATTTTAAAGAATAAAGTCATAACTATGAGAAAGAAAATACTTTTAAGAGAATGAACTCATAATTGCAGGCCAATAAAAGTCAAAATACAAAAGTCAATCAAAAAGTCAGTCACAATTTTTAGAGGTAAAAGCCATAATTTAAGCAGGATAAATTGTTAATATTACTAAAAAACTAAATAATTTCATAAGAAAAATTATCTAATTTTACATGATGTAAATTCTTCATTCTATCAAATACAAAATATTTTGGGAAAGTCAATTTTGTCGGAATTAAAGCATCATTTTATAAGAAAAAAGTCACAATTTCATGACTGTGAGCAAGAAGGTCAAGAATAAATGTTTTAATAATTGAAAGAAAAAGTCATTACTTTATGAGAACAATGTTATAATTTTAAAGTACTGTCAAAAATTATGAATAATTTTTTAAAGCAGTTAAAAAGTAATTTTATATGAATCAAAATATAATTTTAGTCACAATATTCCAAGAAAAAAGTATGTTAAAAAAAAGTAAAAGGTAAAAAAACTTATGAGAACAAAGTTATCATTTTATGAGGTGTTTTAATAATTGCAAGAAAATGTTACTACTTTATGAGAACAATGTTATAGTACTGTCAAGTAAGTACTATCAAAAACTATGATTTTTTTAAGCCGTTAAAAAGTAATTTTATATGAATAAAAATATATTTTTTGTCACAACATTCCAAGAAAAAAGTACATTAAAAAAAGTAAAAAGTAAAAAAGTTATGAGAACAAAGTTATCATTTTATGAGGTGCTTTAATAATTGCAAGAAAAAGTTACTACTTTATGAGAACAATGTTATAATTTTAAAGTACTGTCAAAAATTATGAATAATTTTTAAAGCTGTTAAAAAGTAATTGTATGTGAATAAAAATATAATTTTAGTCACAACATCCTAAGAAAAAAG
This sequence comes from Doryrhamphus excisus, assembly GCF_037039965.1. NCBI lineage: Eukaryota > Metazoa > Chordata > Actinopteri > Syngnathiformes > Syngnathidae > Doryrhamphus > Doryrhamphus excisus. Next base: position 14,701,986 of record NC_136368.1, on the reverse strand, counting down.
TATGTTAAAAAAAAGTAAAAAAGTTATGAGAACAAAGTTAACATTTTATGAGGAAAAACATTTGATTAAAAATTGAAGTCATACAATTGGAAGCAATTATTTCATAACAATTGCGGGATTTGACCTGTTCTGTTTTCCCTCCCTCATTGTTTCATTTTTCCTCCTTCATGTTCAGCCTCAAAGCGACCTTATGGGCCACCAGCTGTCAGACAACCAGCCTCTCTTCTTATCTGTACTGCTCTTACTTTTTTTTGCCGCTGTGCTCGTTGCAGGGAATCGTTTCGACAAGCGCAGGTAACTGAACTGAAGCCTCACGAATGTTAATCCCCCCCCCTTGACTCCCACCTTAAGTCTCAAAAAGTGGGAGTGAAGGTCTCTTGATTAAGTTTTTTTTTTAATAGACTAGACGAGGGGGCGCTCAGGCAGGTGAGCTGTATCCCTCCACCACCTCCAACAATCCGGTTATCTGTGTCTATTACAGAAGGGTGGCTGAAAGCTGGGATAAGTCTTCCCCTCCTTGCAGACATGTTCGGGGGGGCCCTATCAGCTGTGGACAGGACTTTGAGCCCTGATGAAAAAATGGGTGGAGGGAAATTGAATTAGCTCTTGTGTCGGGTTCTTCATTGATTGCTATTAGAGTTAGCCTGGAGGTGACTGCAAGAAGAAGACCAGAGGTGGACACTCTAAAGCATGAGTGCTCATACTTTCTCATACTGCAAGCCACTTTAAAATGACCGAACCTCAAAGATCAACTACATTTTGTATATTTATAAAGAAATATATTTTCATTTAGGCGGTCGAGTGGTTAGCGCGTAGACCTCACAGCTAGGAGACCCACGTTCAATTCCACCCTCGGCCATCTCTGTGTGGAGTTTGCATGTTCTCCCCGTGCATGCGTGGGTTTTCTCTGGGTGGTTTGGCTGCTCGATATCAGGGCTGCAACGATTATTCGGATAATTCAAATACCTCGATTACAAAAAGTCATAAAATAACTATGGGTAAGATGTACACACCTTTCACAATTTGTTTCCTTTTTTTCAAAAAAAAAAAAAAAACTCTTAGACCCAGCGACTTAAATAAAATTTAAACATTTAATTTCTGTTTGTTTCATCATTTTACGAATGGCTGTTTGATTGTTTGTGAATATATTGTACAATATGTGCTTCCACCTTATTCGAAAACTCTGAAAAAGTCGCTGGATTTGTCACTCGTCACTTTTGAGAAAATATGTTCTAAAAGGGCGCGGCACGGCGGTCGAGTGGTTGGACCTCACAGCTAGGAGACCAGGGTTCAATTCCACCCTCGGCCATCTCTGTGTGGAGTTGGCATGTTCTCCGGTTTCCTCCCACATTCCAAAAACAAGTTAATTGGTAACTCCAAATTGTCCATAGGTATGAATGTGAGTGTGAATGGTTGTTTGTCTATATGTGCCCTGTGATTGGCTGGCGACCAGTCCAGGGTGTACCCCGCCTCTCGCCCAAAGACAGAGGAAAAAACGGTAAAAAATGAATGTATATTTTCATTTAACAAGGATGTAAACACTTTGTCAGTTTGTAATTTAGAAATTTTGCCCCATAATAAAAAATAATAACGATGAAAGTCGTATTTCCATGTGTGGCTTGTCTGTTTACCACTTATTGTTTTGCCTTTTCAGATTACCATGGTAAGTAAGTACCCAGAAGTTTCCACAATTTCATTGATAATGTTGTCATTCCCATTCAATCCAGTACAACACCCATTCTCATCAACCCATGTTATTATCATTCCGATGGTGATTCAGGCTCAGAAAAGTTGGGAACTGCTCGTCTAGCCTAACTCCATTCATAATCAAATTCATTACCCAGACCTCTAACCAAAACCCTAACTCTAACCTTAACCAAAACACTAGCCTCCACCTAGATTTTTAGGTCTGGACCCTTAGTAGTCAAGCAGTTCCTCACTCAGGAGATGTCATAGAGCAGAGTCAACATTGTAAGAAAGTATGTAGAACTATGTGAGTGAGATGTCTTCTAAAAGTGACAGCTCTCTCTCTTTGCTGCCAGATGATGGATGAGGTCTGGGATGCAAACACTTCCTGTTTCTCTTGAGAGCAAAGGCATGGATGAAAGCGTCGCTGTGTGTTTTCAAAGTAGAGGGGAAGAACAATAGATTACAAGAAGAAAGACGTTCCCCTGACCTAAGCACCCTCCACCCCGCTAACACAAACCCACCTCAAACAACCCACCGCCCCCTTTGCCTGATTGCTGCCAACGCGACTGATCTCCACTATAAGGCAGGAGAAGCGTGTGATTTCTCACAGCCAATCAATGCAAGGTAATAACAATGAGAAGTATATTAAAGTGATTAGGGATGCTTAGATCAGGGTTTTATGCTGCCGATTCTGATACCAATCAGGCATGAGTGATATCGGCCGATATTGATACCCATCACATGGATTAACTGTAGATTTTTAAATATATTGAAAGTGTTTTTGGCCGATTCCAAGGGACAGCAGACCGTTTTCCTTTTTCCCACGCCAGTTTGGCATAACGGAAGTGTTCAGGATTCTTCTTATACATCTTTGATGGTCACGTCTGACCCAAATATACTTGTAAAGTGCAAGTAAAAGACGGAAAAAAAAATACAACAACAACATGTTGTAGCAAAAGTGAATTAATAAAAAAAAACAATAAAAAAAAAGACAAGAGACATTTACTGAAGTAAATGACAGCCCACCAATCAGTGCCAAGTGTGCTCCAAGCATGACCAACAAAAGTAACGCTGACAAACAGGAAATGGTTGTACAAAATAAAAGCACAAAACAGGAAATACGAAAATCCAACACAAAAGACAGTCAAGTGTCTTATATGGACACATTCCAGTTTCTGGGAACCACAATCTTTTGGAACCTGAAGTGGTCAACTCAGGAAGTTCAATCTGCCCCAGGAGATACTGATCCACTTCTACACTGCATGCAATCATTTAGTCTGGTTTGTGCACTTCCATCACAGTCTGGTTTAGATCTGCAACCAAAAGGACAGGAACCGACTACAAAGGACCATCACATCTGCAGAATAAAGATCACTGGAATATAAACCCTGTTTATTTTGTATGTACTTACTGTTGTTTTGTATAAAAGTACACACGCCCACGTACTTGAAGTCATTATATTATTATGCTTTTGAACATCTCAATGTTACCTCTTAATTACTTCTTCATTATTTATTCATTTTTAATCATGTATATACAGTGAGACCTAATTCAATTAAAGTTACATTCATTCTTTGTGTAACCATATTTGGGCAAATAAAGTTGATTCTGATATATGTACTACTACATTACAGAAAATTTGTCATGCGCTCAATTTCCAATATTCCTTCCTTTTTCCATGAAACCCTACTGAATTATGAGGGCAACAGGCCCAGTGCTGTCAGTGTTGAGTGAAAGCAATCCAAGAGGTCAAAAAGCAACAGGTCAAATGTGATGGGGATCAACTGTGATGTTTATGACAGCCACCTGCCTGGTCGACTCCATGCAGCTTCCCTCAGGAAAGCAGCAGCAGAGATGATCGATGACCGACTCATTGTTTGCTTGCCTCGCTCTGCCTGATACTATAAGACTTAAATAAATATCAATACATCACTGACATTCTTGTGGGGTGTACTGCTTTTTCCACAATAAAGGAGAAACACTGCAAAGAAATGAAATAATAGCATGTAAATAAAACCATCAAATGATAATGTTAATAATGTCAGAATTGTGAAAGTAAAGCTATTATATTACCACAAATAGGACGATGAAATATGATATATAATTGACTCAGGTGGTGAAGGAAATTGAGGTTGTACATTTTATTGTAAAAAAAAAAAAATACAGGAGAAAAGGGTCATAATATTATTAGAATTAAATTCCAAAATTGACAAAAAAATTACAGGAAAAAGTTGTAAGTATTGCAAGAATAAAGTCATAATTGTTAATAATGTCAGAATTGTGAAAGTAAAGCTGTTATATTACCACAAATAGGACGTTGAAATATAATATATAATTGACTCATGTGGTGAAGGAAATTGAGGTTGTACATTTTATCGTAAAAACAATAATAGATACATGAAAAAAGGGTCATAATATTATTAGGATTAAATTCCAAAATTGACAAAAAAAATTACAGGAAAATGTTGTAAGTATTGCAAGAATAAAGTCATAATTTGTGGGAAAATTACGTGTAATATTTCCAAAATTTTAGAAAATTAAGAAAATTTTAGAAAATTAAATTTCTAATTATGCAAGAAAACTTTGTGAAAAAGGTATTGATTTTATAAGGATAATATTTATATTTTATGCTTCATTCATTCATTCATTCATTTTCTATCGCTTTTTCCTCACGAGGGTCGCGGGGGTGCTGGAGCCTATCCCAGCTGACAATTTGGAGTCACCAATTAACCGAGCATGTTTTTGGAATGTGGGAGGAAAACCCATGCCTGCACGGGGAGAACATGCAAACTCCACACAGAGATGGCCGAGGGTGGAATTGAACCCTGGTTTATGAGAAAACAATATTTTTAAATTTAGAAATTATTATGAAAAATTCCATAGCTATTACTGAGTAAAAATGTTATTGTAATGATAAATACATAACTTTACAATAAAAAAAAATAATTGTGTGAACAAAGAAAAATGAAAGGTGGCCTACACTGCTCCTGCTCATTAATGAAAATATGCAGACTGGAGGCCAAAAACAGCTTTTGTATTGATGGTGACACCGGCAGCATGTGCAGCGCTCTGTGCAAACAGATGACATGCAAATTTGGAAAAGATTTTCTCGCTTAGTGTTAGTTTGCCTGCAATGAATAAAAACTATTTGTTTGTGATGTGAACAAACAGTGTACTCATTAGCATTCATGGTGGCAATATGATGGTTCGAGCCTGTTTTTGTAGCTGTCCTGGAAAGAAAAGTTCACATGGTCATGCCAGCTAACCTCACTTCACCCCAAAAACACCTTCCATAGGTGAGCCCCCCTTCCCTCTACGCTAACTCCCACTGCGATTGCCTCCAGCTCTTCATATGTGGTCTGCCATAGAGCGTCTATGTGGACTAGGGTAGTCTCGATTTTTTTTTTTACAAGAGAGGGCTCTTTCATCCTCTATAAGGGGGCTGCAGGGTTCTGCCCTCTGAGCTATTTAAGTGGCCCACCCCCTACTTCTCCTCACACTGAGGATGAGATGCAGTTTACTTTCTCATAGCAGATACCTATGGGAGAAGCTAGTACAGTGAGGTTTAGGTTTTTCTCTATGGTGACTTATATACTGTATGTACTGTACATTTCAGTCAAAGTCGACCTATAAAACAATACACAAACCCTGGATTTTATCATGGGAAAATGTTTTGCTTGACGTGATTGACGTGTGGGCTGACCAATGATTGCATAAACGGTGACTACTAAACAGGCCCATGACAGTAAAGTCAAACCATTCATGAAGGAAGGCGGGACTTGGAACTACTTTGCTCATTTTTCTGGCCTTTGTATTGAGTTGGGGACTCCTAAAGAGCAGCTACCCACAACAACCAAAAAGCATTTCTTGATCTTCCAGAATATGAACCTATTCAATCAATCAGCAGTAATCTCATTACACATCTCATACACATGGTGGTCACATTGATCAATGAAAAACAGGGAACTAACTGAAACCCCACATGAACAAGCACTTGGCGACGGAGGCGAAGAAAAACTCCCGCTGGGGAAGAAACCTTAACAGACCTCGGACAAGAGACAGGGCGGCCATCTGTCTCGACTGTTTGAGTTAAGATCTAAAACCGAATAGATGGATAGATGATGGATAAGATGATAAGTCTTAGTCTTAGTCCAAGGAACATGGAGGAGTGTCTCTAATACATACTGTATCAGCAACAACAGTCAACAGTCAGTTCTTTACATATATACTTCAGCAAAGAGGTAAGTTTTGAGTTGACTTTTAACTCACTTGCATTTAACTCACACGTATTTATAAGCCTTTTAAAGTTTTTTGTTTTTTTAAACAGGCACAAAGAGGTGATGATGCAACTCCACAATAGAAAAGAGCATGTTTGGTGCGGTTTTAAGCTGAAAAAACAGCCACAAGGTGGCAGAAGTGCATTTTATAAGCACACAGCCTGAATTTTTGCCTTATAAAAGAGCTATGCTGCAACCAGGAAGTGAAAACGTGAAACAGGTTATGCATTCAAGGGACATTTTAACATGTGCATGTGTACACACACAGTTCAGTTGCAAATGTTACAATTCACATTTGCAACTAGTAGTTCTAATAGAACTAATAGTAGAACTAATAGTTCATGTTGTTATATTTGTAAAAAAAATTTTTTTTGTCATAAAATTAGAACTAAGTTATAATTTAGTGTGATAGATCAAAATGAATGTTATGCATCTTTTTGTTGCAAAAAACTACCCAACTGTATGTAAAACGACTAATGTGCACACACACACACACAGAGGTTTAGAACAGCATAGAGAGAGGTAGGTCAGACCCGTTATAGCTTGGTATGGTGCTGAGAGTGTAGATTTATTCTAATCAGTACGCCAACTGTGACAGGTTAACTGCTGAACTTTGAACCCGGCCGGCTCTAGGGGTGTCACCGTCCCCGATGTTCCTTGTCAACTTTTAAGCAGGGCTAAAATGTAAAAATGTAAATTAAATGTACCATAGGAAAAGCTGATGGGAGTGTATTCCTATTCTGACTTAATGATATGGACTTGTGTGTGTTTGGTTGAAACGAGGCATACGATTGGCTGATTCCTCTCTTGGGGGAGGGTGGGTGTCCTCAGTTTTGTCTGCATCATAACACTTTTCCAGCAAAAGCCTTCTAACGCTTCATCAATGCCACCACTATTTTCCCCATAACACACAAATATAGCAATGTATAATGCTGTATTTTTTTCCCAATTAAAATAAACTTGTGTGGGTTGGAAAGGACATGCCTGATTGGCAGCAGCCACACACAGGAGAGGAGCGTGCGCAGCCCATTTAGCGTTGTCATGCCTGCATGGCAACATTTTCCAGCAAAAGCCCCTTGCACACTTAATGAGTGTTATCATAATTCTTTAGCTCTAGCTTATTTGATGGCCGCTGCTGGCTCCCACTTGGCAAATCGCATTGGTGATGCTCCTACCTGCCCCCCCCCCGCCCCCCTTTTTTTCACTATTGATTTCCCCCTGCTGCCTCCCCTCTTGCTTTGCCAAATTCATTTCAGATTGGTCCATGTGAAACATTAATTTCTCCTCACTGGACAAGAGTGAGAGGTTAACCCGTATTCTTCCTTCAGTTTCTGTGGTTCTGAAAGCTCATGGGAGACATCGGCACAGGAAATGGTCTTTCATCTCATCTTGGCCCCCATGCTAATTCATATCCTGGCTTAATATGTACGTGCTTTGCAGTGTGCATATGTGCAGGTGTGTAATCAGCGCCATCCCCTCTATGATTGGGCCTGGATGTGCCATTATAGAGTTCTGTGCAGTCTGATGGAACCTATTGATGTCTGAGTACACAGGCCCTGCTCAATTAGTCCATGACACCCACTGCTTTGGTCTCTAAAGGATCCCCCCCCTCCCAAATCCCCCCACCATCCCCTCTCTCTTTTGCATATGCAATTTCATAAGGCACGCTTCCTTTTTTTTTCTTCTTTTTTAATGTTAACCAAAAAAATACTAACAACGGATGGGAGTGAGGTTCCCTGGGATACTTTCGCCTGGGCATTTTGGACTGTGTCATTGATTTGCAATTGAGCTTCACACACTCCTTGTCCTTCACTCTGTGTTCAAATCAATTATGTCTGCTTGTGACCACGCATGGCAAAAAAAAATAAAATAAAAAAATAAAAAAACCCCAACAATGTGTGTCTTTCCGGAGATTAATCGCCTCTGCATCTGATATTATATGTGCCATCCAGGGATATTTACATTGATATTTACAGTGGGAGTTATACATGCACTAGCACTCGGCTTTGTTTCACTTGGATTGATTTTCTACACTCAGAATCTCACAGTAAAAAGTGCCTACGCATGAGTCCTATGCCTTCCCTAAATGTACGTATAAAGGGATGAAATCAACATTATATAACAACATTGGAATAATATTATACAAAAAAATGCCATTTAATGTGAAAAAATACATTTTTATGAAAAAAATCTTAGATAAGTTGTAATATTACTAAAACAAATCCCAAATATGTCAGTAAATATGTAATGGTATGATAAAATGTTGTGTTTGTGTATGACAATGAAGTCATATTAAAAAGAAAACACTTTTTTTTTCCATTTTACTAATCATAATAGTCAGAATATCCTCAGAAAAATTGACGATTCGGTTCGGTTTGATATTTTTTGATACAAAAATGAATTACCGTGCATTTTAAAATTGAACTTTTATTTAAAATGGCAACATTTTTCTACTTTTTCAACATTTCCAGCATGGTATGAGTATGGGAGGCGGAGCTCAGTGATCTAAGCCAGAGTAGTAGATCGCAGATACACTGAGCGATATCAGACGTTACATAAGTAAATATAATACTGTATCGTTCGATACAGCTGGTCATGGTTAAATACGCATGTGTATTGAACAGTTCGATCCAAATACACGTATTGTTGCACCCTCTTAAATAATAAAACTACATGAAGTATATATTTGTTCCCATAAATATGACTTGTCATACAATTTTCTCTGATTCATGTGAAATTGCGATTGTCCCCCTCAAAAACGAAAACTTCTTTGTACAAACTACAACATCGGTAAGGTGGCATCATCACTGATGATCACGTCATGATCCAGGTAGAAAACTGCCACACAAACATCCTCCTCTCTTTGTAAGCTATGCTCCATTTTCCACTTACATTTTCCACAACAAACCACAGTTAATTATAAAACACTGCTTTTATATCTAGCAGCCCCTCAAAGACCACAATAGCCCAGGATGAGGGGGCGGGGGGCGCTGGGTGGGGGACTGAGGGGAGTTAGGCGGGCAGGTGAATGGATAGTGAACAAATGGAGAGGGCATCTCATATGTGTTGTGCTGGGATGGAGAGGCTCCCCTGCCGTGCCCGCTTGAATAGACCTCGCACAGATGTTGAAGAAGTGGTCTCTCAGCCACAATGTCCACCTATCTGCCGCCACCTTGACAATAGGGAGTCCCCTGTTGGTGAGCGGCTAAATATTGTGGATGGTGTGCGTGGGGGATGTTGTATCGCTACATGCAGCACCTTAGAGACTTAAGTGAAAATCAATGATGCTGTGCAGTCAGAACAATTCCCAGTATTCCTGACAAAAACTGATGTTTGATGTTACACTTTTAATCACTGGACAATTTTTTATGATAGTTCTTCATATGTTAATACCAAAATATTAATCAAATGGACTTTAGAACCAATTTTCCTCAAAGGAAATAATATCAAAAGACATAATCTCTTCCAGTGCCCGCCATAAAACCTTTTTTTCCCCTCTTATCATATGTAAGTACTTAGCTGCACAAATGCAAACTCACAATATCGACATGGCCATATTGTATTTAGCAGCCAGGACCGAAACCATGCCACAGTAGACATTTTCCATTGTCTGGTCATCATCACATGACATTATTACCCCTCTGCTATCACTGGTACCCCTCCGTAGTGGTAGTTACAACAATAAGCACAATAAGCAATAAGCAAATGCAATAAAGATTAAAATTAAAAAAGCGTATGCTAACCATTAAAAAAAAACATTTTTCAACAATGTTTTGCAATCATTACAAATGACATCCTGCCTCTGTTACCGCTCTGATACTATCTCTGACAATGGAACATTTTGCCCATGTTAGTGTTCAGTTAACGGCATACTAGCAGAGAAAAACATTGGTGGTAGTTTTACAGAGATGTGTTTACACAGGGTTGTGTAAAAGGAGTTTACATTTTTTGTGTTACTCTTTTATTTATTTTTGCTTACTTTCATGGCATCCCTAACAGTCACAATAAATGTATGGTCCTATCCCAACCATGCCAGAATACCCTTACACACAGATGGTGTCCCACCTTTGTTACAGCTCTGATACTACCTCACAAGGAGGAAAATTGCCGGGTCGACTTCTCCTCACCATTGGGATATTTTTTTTTCCATGTCATAGTGTTGTATAAATGACACTGATATGTAAAAAAGGTGAAAAAATGTCAGTTTTTACTGGCATGTGTGAAAGGGGCTTCATTCATTCATTCTTTTTCTACCACTTTTTCCTCACAAGGGTCGTGGGGGTTGCTGGAGCCGATCCCAGCTGTCTTTGGGCAAGAGGTGGGGTACACCCTGGACTGGTCGCCAGCCAATCACAGGGCACATATAGACAAACAACCATTCACACTCACATTCATACCTATGGACAATTTGGAGTCACCAATTAACCTAGCATGTTTTTGGAATGTGGGAGGAAACCGGAGTACCCGGAGAAAACCCACGCATGCACGGGGAGAACATGCAAACTCCACGCAGAGATAGTCGAGGGTGGAATTGAACCCTGGTCTCCTAGCTGTGAGGTCTGCTGCCATGCCGCCTGAAAGGGGCTTAATAATTCTAATCTTTTTTACTCCCACACGAGTTTCATTTGCTTTTACAGTACACAACCGATTCCAAAACCTTTCCCAAAATGGACATATTTGACCGAGAAATGTACGTAAAAAAACAAAATCCTTTCAATCAGAATCCAGAAAAGCCCATTAAAAAAAAAAAAGAAAAACACATATCTGTTCGCTCCCTTTGTCGACCAAGCAGAACCGCTATTGCTTGGTAATGAGTCCCCAAGCAGGGTAGAAGGGCCTTTGGGTAGACACATACGCACACACATATATCGGAGTGTGCTGTGTCAAAGTGGTCAATAAACAACGATCAAATGTTAGCTTAAAATCTTTGAACACAGGCCCGGAATCAAGCTGTTTGGGGCTTTTTATGGCTGTCATAAATGTGATTTTTTTTTTTTTTTTTAGGTGTGTCTAGAAGCTTCAGTCATGACATGGGAGGTGAAAAGAAAGCGTATGATTAGCGTATGATGTGTATGGGAAAGACACACACACATAAAGTCCACATACCATCTCAACACTGTTATTGCTGCCTTCATTTTAGGGTGTCATGGAGGGAGGCTTCTTCCATGGGAGGACAATAGCATTGGAAATGGATTATGATTATCAAGGCAAGGTGGAGGCTTTGGCGGCGTGCTGACAATGTGTGGCATTAACACGGCCAAGCTCTCGCTGGGAGGCTCTCTGTCCTTTGCTGCTTAAACTCTATGATCGGTGATGCCATCTTTGTGCATGAGCAGTACCAGTCTCTATGTTAAAACCTCTTCCATGGCTTTGTAATTTAAAGCAGCGATGTGTAGCAATTTAGGGTGAAAATGACACCTTTAAAATCACCATGATGATACATGAGGAGACTGGAATCTCCATTGTTGCCATGGCGATGCCAAATCACCTACTTTTAGCGGTCTGTAAGATTTTGTGGACCAGCCAGGACACCTCAGGTGTTACGTTAGTGTTTGCATTGTAACATCCATCCACTTGTTCACATAATATTGCATTTTTCTGCATTTTTTGTCATGAAATATTTATATTATATAACATTGAAGCCCGGGGCGGCACAGCGGTCTAGTGGTTAGCGCGCAGACCTCACAGCAAGGAGACCAGGGTTCAATTCCACCCTAGGCCATCTCTGTGTAGAGTTTGCATGTTCTCCCCGTGCATGCGTGGGTTTTCTCCGGGTACTCCGGTTTCCTCCCACATTCCAAAAACATGCTAGGTTAATTGGTGACTCCAAATTGTCCATAGGTATGAATGTGAGTGTGAATGGTTGTTTGTTTATATGTGCCCTGTGATTGGCTGGCGACCAGTCCAGGGTGTACCCCGTGTCTCGCCCAAAGACAGCTGGGATAGGCTCCAGCACCCCCGCGACCCTCATGAGGAAAAAGCGGTAGAAAATGAATGAATGAATTAATATAATATTGAAACTGAAATCAGGAAAATGCAATAAAAAAATGGAGAGCATACAAGCGTATTCAAGAGGGAAATTGCATGTTGAGTACTATAAATGTGTACATGTTGGCAGGTCTGCCTCGTCCAGGGTGTACCCCGCCTCTTGCCAGCTGGGATAGGCTCCAGCTGACTTTGGGCGAGAGGCCTTTTCTTGTCATATCATGTTGAGTTTCTGGTAATTAAATTTGGAGGACAAATTTTATTTTGGCGACACGGCGGTCTAGTGGTTAGCGTGCAGACCTCACAGCAAGGAGACCAGGGTTCAATTCCACCCTCGGCCATCTCTGTGCGGAGTTTGCATGTTCTCCCCGTGCATGCGTGGGTTTTCTCCGGGTACTCCGGTTTCCTCCCACATTCCAAAAACATGCTAGGTTAATTGGTGACTCCAAATTGTCCATAGGTATGAATGTGAGTGTGAATGGTTGTTTGTCTATATGTGCCCTGTGATGTACCTGTGGTGTACCCCGCCTCTTGCCTGAAGACAGCTGGGATAGGCTCCAGCACCCCCGCGACCCTCTTGAGGAAAAAGCGGTAGAAAATGAATGAATGAGTTTTATTTTCTCATAATATTGTAAGAGAAATAACATCTTATTAATTTTTAATGATTTCGTGTAATGGAGCATGGAGACGCAGTTATGACGCAACAGTGTTATTGTTTTTGGGACATGCGAGGGGACATGGAGATCAGTTATTTTGTGAATTATAAATATCATTAAATACTCCCCCCCTCCTCTTGCCGTTGTTTTAAGTACACCATCTGTCTAAACATCTCTCAGGGTTCTTTCCCTCCCTGTTTTTTTCTGATCATTTCCTCGCCTCATTCATGAGCCCTAGGAGTCCGGCTTTGTAGTATAGTGCTGAATTCACAGCCCCCCTCCCCTGCACCAGTCAATGCAACTATGCCCCCCCCCATCCCAAACACCCCCATCCCTGCTCAGAAATGACCCGACTTAGCGAGATCTTGGCCTCGGGTCCGCACACCACAACCCATCATCTGTTACCGAGGACCTCTTTGGGCTTGCCCCCCCCCCCTTGCGCCCCCCTCCTTATTTGCAAATTTGTATGCAGCCTACAAAGCACCATGCGTTATTCTTGATCATTCCTGCCGCCCCCTGTGAAGTCGGTTATGAAGAAAGCTCCCTTAATGATGGCTTGCACTATTAAAACGGTTTTATGTCCAAAGTTCTCGCTAAATAGAACAAATAGACCAGACCCAGGGATTCTACAACATGAGTGGAAGCTTGTTTGATTTGTTATGCCTCAGTGTTTATATTCACATCTTGTCGTTCATTAGAAGAAACATCTAATAACTACTACATATGTGAGTCAGGAGTGTGAGATTATCCCTGATGTGTTGTCACGCTGCCAGTATTGTGTCTGCGTCCCTCGTCCCTCCTGTCCTGTCCCAGACTCATCTCTCTGTCTGTGGGAAGACAAGTCACAGCGCCAGCCTGGCAGACGGCCAGCCAGCGCACGCTCAAGTCCCTCTCTCTGCCAAGCCTGGATTACGATGAGATGTTAATCACTGAAAAACATATGACAAGCGTTCTCGTATACTTTCCATATTGGAGTCAACAACGTTCCACTGTGGCCTTTTCCAATGCTCTTTTTTTTGAGGCAAGAAACTGGTGCCAAATGTCTCAACTTCTTACTTTTCTCAATGTTACAAGTGTGGAAGTGAGTGGGAGTTGTGATGATCGTCTTTCTGTTTTTGTGTCTTTTTACACCCGATGAAGCAAAGCAATATAGAACAATTACTGCTAATCAGCGCTTCTCAATTGAGGCTAAATTGGTTTGTGTGAGGTGTGAATAGGAGACGTCTAATCATCTCACGTAGGGGAGGATGTTTGCATTTCATTGGTGAAAGACAAATTGTGCTGATCTGTGACAATCAAATAAGTAATAACTGATTGGTAATCTGGTTAAAATGCAGGAAATAAACTGGTTAGAAAAATGAACTGCCTAAATCCTGAACACCAAATCTAAATCTAATGTAAATTCTTGCTCTAACTCTATCCTGACCTTGCACCGAGAACCCTAATACTTGCCCTACTCTAACCTAAAACTCAAACTAAACCTAATCCTAGTCATGACATCATATCCCATCTATCACCTCACCCAGAGACCCAAATTTAACCTTAATCCTGTCCCTCATTCTAACATATTTACTTATTTATTTATTTAGTTGTAGTTTTAGTTGTAGGTGTAATTTTAATTTTAATTTTAATTTTAATTTTAATTTTAATTTTAATTTTAATTTTAATTTTAATTTTAATTTTAATTTTAATTTTAATTTTAATTTTAATTTTAATTTTAATTTTTTCCAACCGGTTAAAAAAAACAACCACAACAACAACCAAGGAGCCTTCCTGAGTGCCTTCCTCACTCTCATACCAAACCCTAAACCATTGCGCCTAACCGTAACACATAACCCCTACCTCTATCTTAACCCTCAACCCAAATCCTAAGCACGCCCTAAACCCTAACCCTTGCTAAAACCAAACCTGAACCTGAATTAAAACCCCATGCTGGGACTAAATTGTAACACCTAAACTCTCACACTATCATAACCCAACACCTCTAATTTCTCCACAAATCCAAAACTTTATTGACTAAACGTTAATCTTGACCGTACCAATAATAATGTGTGGTTCTATCCTCTGACCCCAACTGCCCCAACCAATGTTATGTTCTTCCATGCATCAAGATGGGGGACTTTTGTGCAGCTACTGATCAGCAGGAGGGGGTGTCCATAGTCTGCTTTTGTTATCATTCTCAATGGAAGCCTCTCAGAACGGTTGAGGGAAGGGGGGGGGGGGGTTGTTATATTATGGCCATCATTGCCTTATAGTACACCCTCCCACACACAGCTGTCACATAATGCTCACACACATTCCTCAAATACCAACACTGTCTGGCCTGTCCTTCTCATTCTGAGCCTTTTAACACCATGCCTCGCTCTTCTTATCTTAATGGACCCATCACTCAATAACACTCAATGACAGACGTCAACTTTCTAATTAAGAATGTCACAATTAATCAAGCCGCCACTCATAATGTGTCGTGTCAGAAGCAGGATTTTGCAGGTATCATCTCCCCCCCCAAAAAAAACACACACAACATAATTAAAGCACATGTCAGTGTTAGGTGACATCTATTTTATACATCTCATTATGAAATTCATTAAAAAAAAACAAGATTAATTAGTAAAAGTCAATTTTCTTCATGCTAGGTCAGGCTAATGACCTTGCTACACACGTTATGTCATGTTTTTCCACTAAATTCAACATTGGGCTGAAACGATTTGACATTTAAATGCATTTTGGGGGGAGAATTTCACTAACCTTTAAGAGGCAGACTGTTTTACCTTTTGTACATGGAGACACATGCATGTATGCATTGAATACTACACTTTTATACAAAAAATAGACTTTTGTGTGGGTTCTGGGGGCACCCTCCCCCTGCTGACCTTTGAATGTAAAGTGCTTGTTTTAAAGTTGCCATGTTGCATCAGAGCAGAGGGCGGGTTGCCGCTCTGCGTCGAGACAATTCCGAGAGGCGGGGAGAAGCTTTGGAAATGACCTCTCCAGACCCTTGACCTTTTAATGAAGCTTTTATTACTGACAAGCGCGTTTGTTGATGTTATTTTCCCTTTTTGGACTTAACCCTTGTTGAACCCTGGAGGTCCTCCGTGTCTGCACCCCACCCCCATCTTGATTTATTCCCCTGCTGAGAGTCACTGTTTGGTCGTCTTATGTGTGGAACATTATTTTGGATTTTGATTTAAAAATGTAAACATTTATTTTACCGTTAAAGTGTCATTTTGGTTTTTTGTTTATTTTTGGTGGGCGGCACGGAGGTCGAGTGGTTAGCGTGCAGACCTCACAGCTAGGAGACCAGGGTTCAATTCCACCCTCGGCCATCTCTGTGTGGAGTTTGCATGTTCTCCCTGTGCATGTGTGGGTTTTCTCCGGGTACTGTGGTTTCCTTCCACATTCGTGCTAGGTTAATTGGCGACCAGTCCAGGGTGTACCCCGCCTCTCGCCCAAAGACAGCTGGGATAGGCTCCAGCACCCCCGCGACCCTCGTGAGGAAAAAGCGGTAGAAAATGAATGAATGAATGAATGAATGTTTATTATTGGTGAACAAATGATGTAAAGTAGTATCTTTAATAGTTGCCATTAATAAAAATTCTGCAGGAAATAGCCTGTTCCATAACACATTTAATCAGTTCCTCTCGGAAGTCCACCAAGACTGGTTCTTCTGTATCTCATCGAACATTTTAGTAACATTACTGACACCTAGTGTCAGTATAAATACTATGTATCACTCACGGCATCTTTGAATTAGTGATGTCCCGATCCGATCTTTGGGATCAGCTTCCGATCTGATGTATTTTGAAGATCGAATATCGGCTCCCGCCACATGATCAGGTTGATCCAGTTTCCGTATCGCGTTGTAACTAAACCGCTGTTCAACATAGTGGGTGTAGTATTGCACCTCAAAGCTGGTTGCCACTCGACTCCTGCCACCCGCATGAAGAAGAAAACGCAACACCACAGTGCAGACATGTCGCCAGTGTACCATAGTTTCACTTTTGAAGTTGGCTGCCGGGGGTTACCGTGGTGAGAAAATTCAGAAGTCCGAAAAGTCAGAAAATGTTTGTATTAACTGGTGAACAGCCTATTTCAGTTTAATGGGGACCTATTATGCTCATTTTTCAACCCTTTGCATAAAGTTGTGGTCTCCTATAGAGCAGCTACACACAATAACACGGAATAACACAGAAAACTTTTTAGATCTTCCAGAATCTGTACCTAATCCGGCTGCATTTCCTTTGATTTGTGCTTCCTGCCAAAACGGTCTGTTTTCATTTATTCCACCCACGCCCACCCAGCTGTGATTTGTCACAAGCCCAAAAGTGCTTCCTAACTATGAACAATATAAGGAAGCCTGCCCCTCTGTGACATCACAAAGTGGCAGTTTTACCACGCCTCTTGAAACCGAGTGTTTTGAGCCACTTCCAAATACGCAAACCTCATTATGTGAAACTTTGGCATTGTTTAATATAATAATATAATATATTGTATAATATATATTATATATATTATAATATAATAATAATAATATAATAATAATGTGGACTAATATTTTTTCCATAGCAAAGTTAATTTTTTTTCACTGCTCTGTATCAGCAAACCAATTAGCAAAAGCCAATCGACAATTTTTGATAAAACTGTGACAGAGGCAGGACGTCGCCATGTTACACCTTCACTTGTAACTTCTCCCACCCTGGTGTGTTTCTTTATATATCACAATGGAAACACAACCTGTTGTGGTAACCTTGTGCAACAAGGTAACTCTTGAGTTACCCTATGCGTCATCATTCATTACAGGTTCCAATGTGGTACTATTTGGTTTAATATGGTAACATTATCAAAATCTCAAGATCAGATTTTGAAGCATTTTCATTGGCTACCATATTGTAGGCACCGAACATGTGGCCGCCTGTCAAAGCTATATGTTTACTGCGATTAAGTCCTTTTTATGCATGTGTGTGGTTACGTGTGAGGTGCCAGGGTGTGTTACTCTTTTGTCATTTGTCAATATGAGTTATGAAAACATAAATATCCAAACATACAAAAGAATTTAAAGGAAATGTCTTTTGGACATGTAGGTTACATGTTTTTGCTTTTTGAGTATCAACTTAATTTATTTGATTTTTTTCTGCTTTTTCTAGCCTTAATTTACTTTGTGTCCTAAGGGAAACTTGTTTCAGAATCAGAGAAAATTTGACGTTCTGCTGACGAGGGTCAAGCCAACATTCCATTTAGTTGTACTTGTAAGTAAATGGAGCATAAAGCAGCAATAAAAACACAACACTTTGACAACACTGACACCCGTCTGACACCTTAAGGACCTTCTCAAGAGGCCACGGTGAGAGAGTGTCATTGTAAATAATTAATTGGCCATTGTTGACACCCCTCAGCTGAAGAGTTCCTGTCTGTGTGAGCCTTGAGTTGTGCTTCACACACACACTAGCACACACACACAAACGTGCACCCACACACGGGAACACACTCCCCTCAGAGTGAAGAAAAGCAGCCACTTAGAACTGCCACATGAGATCAATGGGGAACCCAAACAGGATATTATCCACTTGCATCAATGCTGAGGTTCTTCAAACTGATTATGCTGACAGCCAAGAAATGATGTATTGTGTAAGCAAGTAGTGGAAAGCCAAAGTACAACACAATCCAGTCCATGATGCTGGTTGATCTGATTTACTCCAATAGGAAACAATGGAAATAAAAATAATCTCTTCCAGGATCAAACTGTTAACATCATAGAGCATTTTAACTAGTGCTGCCAAGGCATTTAAAAATAGATATATTAATTATTATCTTGATTATGTTTTTTTTTTATCTCACCTAAAACTTACTCAGAGAAGCCTTGAGCTTGTTGTATTGTCATTTAAATTTTAGGTCTGCCAATCTGCCCTGTGATTGGCTGACGACCAGTCCAAGATGTACAGACAGCTGGGATAGGCTCCATCACACCCGCAAACCCCAGTGAGGATGAGCGTTAGAAAATGGATGGATGGGCTGTCAAATAATTAAAGTTTTTAATCAGTTCACATTAATTAATTATGATTAATCATCATGTTACACTGTCTGAAATATGCCCATTTTAACAAGTTTTGAGTGATTTTTGGGGGGATTTCCGAGCATCTTTAAATAAATTCTGCATTAAGAGATACAAAGTGAGTGATAACAATGTGCACTTATTTTTGTGTTTTTCCTGTTTTTGACCAGGGTTCACCAACCAAACCAAGAGCTGCTTCTTGGGTACCAATTAATGCGAAGGGAAACCAGTTTGATACACACTTCTGAAATAGCCAATTTGCTCCGATCTGCCCCGATACCAGAATAAACATGTGATATCAGTCGACATCAGTATCAGATTTTTTCCTGATCATGAAATACGATGTTTAAAAAATGCTGCATAGTGACAACGGTGAACATTCATTCTCAACGAACCAAACCAATATAAAAAAAACAATTAACGCTCATTCAGGAGCTTATTTAAAACAATAAAAGGTAATAAATAAGCAACTCCAGAGTAATCTACACTTAACTTTCTGTGTTTTGAAGGTGACCAATCTTTATCTCCACGACTTCAGGCTTAAGTTCATGTTCTGCAAGTTCTCTATTTCATCTCCAAAGGTTTCTTCCCTCTCAAAAACTATTGTTATTGCTGAAATCTTCACTATAATGACTGCATACATCCTCTGTCTTGTATGTTTGTTTACCTGAGCGATGTTAACCCGGTCACGGTCGGTCACGAGAGCTTTGCGGTGCGACGGGACCAAATGCAGGTAAATATGAATTTAATGCTTATAATAGCAGCAGCAGGATACAAAGACTCAAGACATAGACGGAAAAACTATAATGATCCCACCCTGGGAGAAGCACACACCTGAACTAAATACACACAGAAATTAGGGACAGGTGTGGGTGACTATGGCAACAAAGGCAGACGAGGCAAAACAGGAAGTCCAACACAAAATAAGAGCGTCAACAACGGAAACCAAAGCCCAGACAGGGATCACAAACAAACTGTCACGAGGGAACCCACACAGGGCGTGACAAACCCGATGGTCTTACTTCTGGAAAGGATGCTAAACTGCGAGAGCTAGTTTGTCATGGCTTGCGCCATAATGTAATTTTTGCAAATTTACCATTTGCTTTAACGAATTGAACAGTGTGGAACATAATTACAAACAATATATAACATATTTAATGGAAGTTGATCAATCATGTCAGCCACCCTTTAACCATACCTCGATGCCACTTTTTACCTCCTTGCATCATTGAACCAAACATACAACAGCACACTAAAAACTAAAATAATAAATATACCGCTAATATACCAATCACATGTACCTAATGTTGTGGCTGTTGCAGTCACAAGCATGCACATTTGTACAAAGTTCCTCTTCCATTAATTCATTCCGAAGTGTGCCTCTTTTATTGTAATTCCTCCGGCCTTAATTGAGACATCAATGCAAATCCCCTTCATTAATTGTGACATGGACAATTTCTCCGGAGGGTTCCGCTGGGACGGTCATTATCTTCAGAGCCCAACGAGCAGGTTGCGAGGTGTCATCAGATATTCAAATGGCGTGCTTGTTTTTAATTGCGGTAAATGTAGCATGTCCGGGCTACGGCTTGGCGGAGGACATTTGGGCATGTCCATTTTGTGTGTGTAGGAATGTGAGCCTTATCCCAGTGCTGGATAAGGCAGGAGTCAAGTTCAAGGTGTGTGTGAGTGCACAGCACAAACCACCGCCACCCATCTCGGCGCCTGCTTTAAGTGAGTGCCTGTTGTGTGATCCCACGTGTCTCCTGAGGGAACGTATCGTCGGACTCTTGTCTTTTAGGGCGGCAGCGGTAAACATGACAGGCTGTTTGGAGACCATCTGTTTCCAATGGCTGCCGCATGGTAACAGGGAGATCAACCTGGGATGTGCAGGATGTCTGTCTCCGAGGTAACGTTCCTGTCTTGCTGCAGATCGCACGGTGGGGCAGACATGACAGCTTTAAGAGGCGAGGGGAACCGGGTAAAAAAAAAAAATCCAAAAGCGACGTAATGAACTTGGCATCTGCACGGGCTGCTTGGCGTCAAACAACAACCCCTGAGGACCTTGCGGGTATGCCCTCATCACCGCATGTGCATCAACACACAATCAGAATAAACAGGGAAAAAATATATCTATGGTATGCTGGCATATTACTCTGATATAACCACACTTACCCAAATACAGCAGAACCTCTAGCATCAAACACAATCTATTCACATATTAAAATTTCCTCATAGAAAAGTATGCAAATAGGAAAAAAATCATGATTTGACTAACCATGATTGTTGAGGTCATGGGAGCAAAGGGATTGGATGCTGAGGGAGCTTGTTGGTGACCGACAGCGGGAACCTTGGTGGTCTGATCCTCGGCTGCAAAAGCTAGCTCTTGGCAGGTGGAATGTCACATCTCTGGTGGCTCCTTCCACACCAGCAAGGGCTCTGGAATCACAGAAAGAGCTCTGGAATCAGTCCTCTCAAGAAGAGCTGGGTGTTTTTCTACTATGGTGTTGCCAGCAGTGAGAGGTGACAGGCAGGGGTGGACAACCCGGTGAACAAGAGCGTAGTTTCCCCCTGCATTCGGGTTTATGGCTTATGCGCCAAACAGCAGTTTGTTTTGGAGTCCTTACAGGGAGTACTGGAAAGTGCTCCCTTAGGGGACTCCTTCTTTCTGCTGGGGGACTTCAATGCTAATGTTGGCAGTGACAGTGAGACCCGGAAAGACGTGATTGGGATGAACATCCTCCCTGATCTGAGCTCGAGAGGTGTTTTGTTATTAGACATCAGTGCTTGGCAGTAATAACGAATACCATGTTCAAGCATAAGGATGCCCACATGCGCCCTTGGTACCAGGACCCCCCTTGGCCGCAGTTCCATGATTGACTTTGTGGTCGTGTCGTCGGACTTGAAACCACATGTTTTGGACACTCGAGTGATGAGAGGGACAGAGCTCTCAACCGATCACCGAGGATGTTGGTCAGACCTGTCAGGCCCAGGTCCATTGTGAGGATGTGCTGGGAACATCTGCCAGAGGGAGTTTCAACTCTTATCTCCAGTAGAACTTCAACCATGTCCAAAGGGAGGAGGCCCACACTGACTATGAGTGGGCCATGTTCCATACTTCCATTGTCAAGGTGTCTGATGAGATCTGTGGCCGTAAGGTGGTCGGTGCCTGAAGGTAATCCCAGAACCTGTTGGTGGACACCAGGGTGGATTAGAACTGGCTGATTGGTGCAGTGTCTGCAGTGATGTGGACTTTGCATTGGGCCATTGTAGTGAAGAGGGAGCCGAGCCGAAAGGCAAAGCTTTCAATTTACCGGTCGATCTACGCTCCTACCATCACTATGGTCATGAGTTTTGGGTAGTGACCGACAATATCGTTGTTATAAGCAGCCAAAATTATTTTTTTCCAATGGGTTGGCTCTCGATTAGAGACAATGTGAGAAGAACACTGAGGTGGCTTGGGGAAGACCCTGGTCTTTGAACTGGCCTGGGAATGCCTCAGGATCCACCTGGTCCCTGCTTAGATTGCTTCCCCCGAGACGTGAACTCAGATAAGCGGACGAAGATGTATTGATGGATTCCTAAAATGACTTTTTTTTTAAATCAGTTGTACTCATTTTTTGAATACCGCACTTGCAGTCTCAATGGAAAGTGACCATTATTATCTTTGCAGAGACAGGATTTTAGGATACATCTCATTACATTTTAGAGAGCATGTAAAGTCATGTTCAGAATGCAGAGGATGGATTAATACTTAATAATAAGGTATAATAATGAAATAATAAATATTGACATTGTTGGTGTAATTCCTCATAGTGTAAATGTATGCAGATGCATTCAGCAGGAGGCTGCAGGCATATCTGGGGAGGATTAAGAGTAAAGGTATCACTCATTCAGGATATTTCTGACCTTCCTGATCTTACAGTGAGATAATATCTGATTTGCTTCTGTACTTTTACAAGTAACGATATAGCTTCTACACATCTATGGACAATAGAATGTGTGTCTTTTTGTCTAATTGTTTCTAATTAGTCCAACCCATTCTTTTCTCCACCAAGAACCTCTGAGGTGTGTTGTTTTGTTCTAGTTAGCCCCTTTGACACTGTGTTTATCTATTGGCTGGCTTTTTTTTTCAATCTATCATGGCTCAGTAATTCACTTGCCCATTATGACCTTAAACAACACCGCTCTCTGCATTCTATCTATAGGCCTACTTGGAAGGTAGTCAGCCATTAAAGCATCCGCCGCTCATTACTAACTCACAGCATTTACATTGAATAGGTCATTGGGAGCCAACTAAGTGGAACTAATGTGGGACACACAAGAGTGGAGGGTTGAAGTTCAGTGTTACACAAACCGTCTGCTTGCTAATAAGCGCTCTTTGAATACTTTCCCAGCCAGGAAAGAGAGGATCTTCTTTTCTGGTCAGAATAACACATATAGGAAAAATACAGGTTTTATTAGTCACTGGCACGTCTTTGTTTTATTTGATACAGTTGATATGCCGCCTTGCATACAATATGAGTCCTGTAATTATGCATGATGCAGACGGCTGAACCATATGGTGGATGTCTTCCAGAAAATGACAAGAGTTGAAAATGTGCACAAGGGGCTCTCTCTTTAGCCTCTTTCACACACACACACACACACACACACAGTAAATACATGCATCACAGACATAACAGTAGATTTGGCATTGCTTTTATACAACACAACTAAATATTTATTTATCCGTGCAAAGCGCTGGTATCAGTTGTTGGCACCAGCATCTTTCATGCATGAAACTATTGGCTCCACTATTTGAGAAGCACTGGTGTTAGTGTGAAGCATCGGTTGCTGTTACTGCCTTATACTGTACAGACGATACAACAATGTTCTGGCTTCGGTGGTAGTGTCAGCACCATAACAGAGCCAGGATGATGCCTGTGCAAACAGTCAGTACCGTAATGGTTGACAAGGGTGTGAACTTTCAGATTGGACACTGGTCTGCTGCTCTGTTATGTTGAAGGTAGCGTACCTTTTCACACTGCCTGGCTTTGGTCTGTGGTTTTTTTTTTTTTTTTTGTGGCTGTTGTATATGAAAGGCGTCAACACATCATGGGATGACTGACTGATGTCTGATTGTCTGATTCTGAGATGTGTAAAAACACACTCAGTTGTTCTGTGTAAGAGGCAAAAAATGCTTTTTGCCTAGCGTTTGGATATGGCTAATTTCGGTGATTTCAGGATTTCAGTGTAAAAGCCTTTTTTGTGTCATGCCAACATCTATGGCCCGTTAAATGGTCCCCAATCATCGGGTATGTCAAAAAAGATTTACAAAAACAAACATTTTGAACTATATTATTTTTATGTAAATGCACACAAATTTTGCAAATATTGCCCAAAAATAATATTTGCTTCATGTTAGCTTGTTTCTCAGTATATGTCTTAAATCCAGTTTTCATTCCTTCATTTTGTCATACCTCCTGTTGTGCTCTTTGCACTTTGCTGCAATGTTCTGATTTCTTGCCGCCCTCAATCTCCTATTGGACAAAATTTGTCTCATTACTCATTACGCTCAAGAATCAAACAGGAGACCCATGTTCTCCATTGTGTTTTAGCTTGGTTTGGTTTTTCCTGGGGCTGCACAGCGTTCGAGTGGTTAGCCCACAGACCTCACAGCTAGGAGACCCGAGTTCAATCCCACTCCGGTTTCCTCCCACATTCCAAAAACATGCTAGGTTAATTGGTGACTCCAAATTGTCCATAGGTATGAATGTGAGTGTGAATGGTTGTTTGTCTATATGTGCCCTGTGATTGGCTGGCGACCAGTCCAGGGTATACCCTGCCTCTCGCCTGAAGACAGCTGGGATAGGCTCCAGCACCCCTGTGACCCTTGTGAGGATAAGCGGTAGAAAATGAATGAATGGTTTTTCCTGTGAAAGTGAAAAACCAAAACCAAAAGTGTGTGCAGTGGAAATGTGGTATAATCACTAGTCAGGTAGTTTAGTTTAATATAGCGTATGAGACACAGTGGTGTCAGTGGGAAAAATAGCTACTTACCCATGTCAGTCAGTCACTTTTCTGAATGGTATGAGGAAAAAGGGGTGCAGTAGAAAAAGTAGAACGCAAGCGCCTCCATGTTCCATGTGAATCCACCTCGACTGGATTTAGCCTGTATAAAGTGGGATAGATCAAATATTGAGTAAGCCAAAGAAGGGCATCAACACATCAAACGGCAGGATTGGGGCGGTAGGGTGGTAGGGTGCATAGGGAGAGATTAAAGACAGCCTTGAAGAAGAAGTGCTGGGTGAAGGAGACCAAAACTGGACGGGCCGGGTCGATAGCTGTCCTGAGCCGGTGCTACCTAAGCTCCTTTCCATTGCCAGATCACCCATGATAACCTTGAAAAGGCAAAAACAATCATGTCAGAGAAGAGACAGAAGTTCCTAAGAACCTTTTAGTTAACATTATGTAAGGATCCCAACATCAAAATGGCTCAAATGCGACAAGGTTCTTCTCTCATCAAACCACAAGCAAGAAGAGAGAAGGTGGAGTGAATCTCAAATCCCCGCAGATTCTGGCCCGCTCCGGCTGCCCTTTCCCTGCCCAGCTTGTGCACCCGCATGCCTTCCCGAGCTTGGCGAGCTTTGAAAAGTCAGCCATGTGACTCATAAATATGTATTTGGCCTAAGCAGTGCACTCCCAGTGCTCGCTTTGCTCTGCCTCGCTTGGACGTACGTACCTTATGCTCCGCTCTAACATCAGTCTTTCTTTATTTGAGAATGCTCCCTTCCAAGGAATATTCTTTAGGATCAGTCAAGGAAAAATGGGAAAAATATGGATATTGTGATACTTTGCTATACAAGCATCAAATACCAGTAGGTGGATATTATGAAAATACAGTACATGCCTACCAGTGTATTGCAGAAATACGTGAGTAATTGATAGGCCTGTATAAATATTTACTTTTGACACATGGACCTCTCCTACCCCTTAAACCCACATGCTAGCTTGTATGTTGACGTTCTCATCCAATTTCGGATTAACATTTGCAAAAAAAGTGCAAAGTTATTATTACATTTAGCTTCAAAAACCTGTTTCTTCAATGTCCTTGTTCACTAGCAATGGAAGTTAACTAGTTAAATCAGTGGTTCCCAAACTATTTTTTTGCAGCCCCCCTTTTGTCTACCCCCACCCCCACCCCTACCCCAAACAAATACGTTACATGTTTTTATGCTGTACATGGAACTTTGAGGCTCAGAGGTTTTCTATGATTTTAGAAACAAATTCTGGTTCTGCATTTAATAGTGACTTTCCTGGAAGATATTGAAGATATTGAAAATTGTGTTTTTGTTGTTTAATTAAATGATAAAATATTTGACTTTAAATAACAAAAAAATATTTTCTCAATATTTTGTTTTCCTTAGTGTAGATTTTTGTTGTTGTCTGTAATGAGATATGTTGGCTATGATTGTTTTTAGTTGGTGTCTAGTCTCAGCTAGGATTAGTCGATTCATTTAAGTGTCAGGCTCATCAGGGGAACCTGCAAATTTGGAATTGTACCGGTATGGAAGAACAACAAAAAAAAGTGTCCCGGCCACGGTCCAAATCAAACCTTTTCAATATTTGTCCTGCAGGGACTGACCACTCTACACTGGCAGCCAAACGCTGCCATATAACCTTGACCACAGACAACCTCCATTATAATCCCTTTATTTGCTCGCTTTGTCCCCTGCTGTATAATAACAGAGCTGGACTCCATCAGCCTGTTGCCATTCCTGTCATTTCAATGTAAATTGTAATGCATTAAAGAAAGTTGATGAAACCATCACAGGGAAAAAAAAGTCAAGCAATGCCAGTTTTTTTTTTTTTTTTAAAGCACTATGTGCTTTTGCAAAACAGACTTTAATGATCTTAATGGGAGATGGAAACCTTTGTTGAGTAAGTTCAGGCATGCTGGGATGAAAGTGACTAGAAGCTGAGGAACCCTTGAATTAAGGTCAAAGGAAACAACAATCAAATGAAAAGTGAAAACTTTATTTGAATTGACAAATATTATATTATATTATATTATATTATATTATATTATATTATATTATATTATATTATATTATATTATATTATATTATATTATATTATATTATATTATATTATATTATAACACAATTTCATATTAAGGGCTGCATAGTGGTCGAATGGTTATGTAGGTTACACAGTCAGGAGATCGGGAAGCCCTGGGTTTGATTCTCCGCTCCGTGTGGAGTTTGCATGTTCTCCCTGTGCATGCATGGGTTTTCTCCAGGTATTCCGGTTTCCTCCCACACTCCAAAACCATTAATGCGGAAGAATAAAAGTGACGGGAAAAGTAAAGGAGATGTACTCAAAACATTCCCTGTACAGTTAATAAAGGTTTCATCATGGCAACAGTTTGACCCTGGAACAGATTATTTATATTTCCATTATTTCTTATGGCGGAAATTGTTATGCTATATGAATAATTTTTGTATTGACCAGCGTTTTTGAACTTCGACGGACTGGCTCAGGTGGTAGAATGGTCATCTCCAACCTGAAGGTTGTTGGTTTGATCCTCTGTCTGCCCGTGATCATGTCCCTGTATATCCTTGGGCAAGATACTGAACCCCCAGTTGCTCTTGATGTTGCGTCATCAGTAGATAAATGTACGCTTTGGAGAAGTGCTATACAAGTGAAAGACCATTTACCATATTTTTCATAAAAGTTCTGATCAATCTCCAGGCAGGTGTGGCCTAGAAAGTTAAGGTACACCCAATCTTGCTTTTCGTCTTGCTTTGGGATGCAGCTGTTACACCATAGAGAGGCGTTTACCCTCAGGAATAATATAGCATCTCATGATCCCAGCTATATACCTGGGGTCCTATAGCCTCTGCAGGCTTAAAAGCCTCGCCTTGTGGAAGCCTGTCCACCCTGCGCCCCGGCTGTCATATTTCCAGGCAGGCTGCGTTGACAAGGGGAGGCCACTAGGGCTGTCTGTCATGGGGTTATTCTCAGGGCAGAGACGGTTCACCTGATTCGCCGCAAGTGTGCAACGTGTGTGTACGGCTGCCTTGAGAGCGCGAGCATTTGGCAGGGAGCTAGCAGGGGTTAGCCTCGCCAGATGACAGGCGAAAAGAGAGAAACACGGGGTTAGCGCTGTCGACATGCCTAAACACACACACACACACACACCAGGTGAAGGACAATTAATTAGGTGTAGAGCCTTAGCAGCACATCTGGGAGTAAATACCCTGAGTCAGACAAACACTTTGTACTGCTAACAACTTTGAAATCTTCAAGTGACTTCCAAATTGACAGGATGGTCACTTCTGTCAACACACATTCAACTCAACCTGAGGACCACTAGCAATAATGCACAATTAGTGGAAGCCATTCCATATTTGCATACTGCAATTGGGGGAAGTTTTTTCAAAGTGTATTCATTCATTTTCTACCGCTTTTTCCTCACGAGGGTCGCGGGGGTGCTGGAGCCTATCCCAGCAGGGTACACCCTGGACTGGTCACCAGCCAATCACAGGGCACATATAGACAAACAACCATTCACACTCACATTCATACCTATGGACAATTTGGAGTCACCAATTAACCTAGCATGTTTTTGGAATGTGGGAGGAAACCGGAGTACCCGGAGAAAACCCACGCATGCACAGGGAGAACATGCAAACTCCACACAGAGATGGCCGAGGGTGGAATTGAACCCTGGTCTCCAAGCTGTGAGGTCTGGGCGCTAACCACTCGACCGCCGTGCAGCCCCAAAGTGTACCAAAAAGAGTAAAATATCGCTGGACTTCGGTATTGCATGACATGCCATCTAAAGGGGGCGTTTACATCCTGACGTATTTGCTCCTACATAATGGCGAAAAACGTAAGAGACACGCATGTGGCTTGCGTGGATTTTCAACACCCAAAGCCCGTAGCAAACTGCAAGAGAACTGCAACTTACCCTGGGCTTACACTGAATCCGTTACGTCTCCGGGCTCGATCCAGTCCAGCCTGCCGCAAAGTGCCACTCACACTGAAAAGCTCTATATCTTTGTGTCCTCTTGTCCCACACAGCAGACACACAAAATGGCATGGGAGGTGACTGGACCACTGCTGGTGTCCCTCAATCCAGGTCCGGGTCACAGGGGCAGCAGTCTCAGTAGGGAAGTCCAGTAGGAAAACCACATTGCACCTCCTGTAGCCGAGTTTGGATTTATGGTGGTACCCTTCTCTCCAGCACCCTGGCATAGACTTTTCCATGGAGGAGTGTGATGCCCCCCAGCAGTATTCACGGATGCGAATGTATCCTAAAAGAAGAGGAAGACTTATGATCAGAAAAAAGAGCCAAGGACTCAAAAAGGTTTGAAATATCTGAACTACATACTATACATACTATAAAATACTGGCATGTTCCCAGTAGGGCTTACTAAAAGCACTAAATTCCAGCACCAAGGCTAGAGTTTGGACAAACTGCCAATACACTATTGTGGGATCTGTGACACTTATGTACAATTAGTAAACAAAATGCTATTATATAGGACTGTTAAACAAAAAAACAACTTTCTAACTCGTATGACTTGCTTTAATCTCTACCACTCTCACAATAGCAGTAAACGCTTCGACTGCCCTGTCGCATTTAAACAACAAAAATGGCCCTTGAGGCCAAAAGGTTGCCCACCCTCGCTCAACATGTAGCATGCTGTCAATCATTCCTGTTGCCATGGAGACACAGAACCTCACACAGCCTCCACCTTCCTTCTCCGATTGCTCTTCAGAAGCTTCTCCTACTCTTTTACACTTTTTTGCAACAACTTGAACTATAACCATATGGAGCCACTGAATATGTATTGAGTGTGCGTGTGCTTGTGTTTGTGTGTGTGTGAGAAAGAGAGAGAGGCTTTGAACTCCATCAGAAGACACACCACTGCTGATGCTGACTTGACTTTAGGGGGGCAGCTCAGGCGCCAGGACGGCCCCCTTTGGGTCTTAAACAAACAGGGTCGGCTTACAAAGTCAAAAAAGAAAAAAAAAAAGGAATGACACTGGACGCTCGGAATGCTTCTTTTCATAAATGTGCCAGTCTTCCCGTATGGAGATATCCATAGCAGCTTTCATGTAATATATTTCAATGTGTGCTTTTACATCTTTCTTCTTCTTTTGCACGCATAATTTGACTTTACAAGCATCTGTAGTTCTTCTTCTGAGGAATGTTTTTATTATGATAGCTGTTTTTCTGACACTCATTTGGACCTCGAACATAATCTTACAGGAAGTTGGAGGTGTGTTGACAGAAGTCGCCATCATGACACTTTTGCTCATCTAAGTTTTAAAAGTGGCTAAACCTATTGAGGACACACAAATAGTAGTTAGATGGGATATGCCTGCATTAACTTGGACTTATTTTATTCATTAAAAAATTAGATTATTAGTGGCTGCACAGGAGTCAAGTGGTTAGCGCGCAGGCCACACAGTTAGGAGACCCGAGTTCGATTCCACCCTCGGCCATCTCTGTGTGGAGTTTGCATGTTCTCCCTGTGCATGCGTGGGTTTTCTCCGGGTACTCCGGTTTCCTCCCACATTCCAAAAACATGCTAGGTTAATTGGCGACTCCAAATTGTCCATAGGTATGAATGTGAGTGTGAATGGTTGTTTGTCTATATGTGCCCTGTGATTGGCTGGCGACCAGTCCAGGGTGTATCAGCTGGGGTAGGCTCCAGCATCCCCGTGACCCCTCGTGAGGATAAGCTGTAGAAAATGAATGAATGAATGGTATTATTCTGATACAGACCCTTTATAAGATCACCTTCATATGTCTGAATTAGCTAACTGGTTAAAGCAAAGACAACTACTTCGCTAACTGCTACTCCTGCCTTTAATGGCTTCTTAACACTGCAAATTAAGGAAACAGGGGGTTCCAACATTTAGCATTGCGTTAATTCGACCCAAGGCGCGGGCACACCAAAGCACTTGGCCTCTGCTAAGGATTAATGACAGCCATCTAAAACAATTTGGGAGCCAATCAGTTGGAGCGAGGAGGGTGAATCTAATATGATAATTTATCTGCATCAATGCCTAGCGGGAGGGCGGGGCGATGCTAATTGTGCGACCCTTACCTAAGCGAGCGGATGCACACAGCTGGACACGTCGACGCCATTAGGCAACTTTGGAGGGGACTTTAGCCGGAGCGACTTCTCCTTGGAGGGTGATTGCAAGTCAACCCCCCTCCTTATGCATGCCAATTTCCATAATGTGCCCACCTCCGACGACATGACAGCAAAGCACAAATAAGTGCTATCACATGGAGATGCAATGCGGTCGCAAGCCCCGCCTACTCAAACCCCCAGAATCTCAGGGGGCCATTTTAACCGCTGTGTAACATCACTTACACAGCTCGACAATAGACTCTTAATTGATTCGTTTAATTGGCCAAAGATAGATCTAGCGTCCCATCCTGTCATCCCGTATCTGAGGGGGTCTGGGGCTGCCAGCCACTTAGCCCGGCTCAGTCAGACTCCCATTAAAGTGTAATTATATGTAAATGAAAGCTGCATCCAAAACTGATTCATTTTTATAATTCTTCGACATCTTTAAAAAGGGCATTTTGAAACTTCACATGGACACAGAAAAGACAAAAAATATACAGACGAACAATTACTGTGGAACCTTGAAAGTTGGACACCTCTGAGGTCATGATATTCGATACTTGACCAGCAATAAAAAAAAGAGAGCCTCTACAGTCAAGCAAAACTTTGTAGTTGAAATCACGATCACACATATTGTCCATTTGTTTTGGTTTTTCTTTAGAATTGTGTTCAATTGTGTTCAATTGTGTAACAAGCGGTGTTAAGAAAAGTCGTCAAGTGAGACATCAGACCAGCTAAAAAAATGAACAAATTTATTTTGCTTTTATTTGATTTTTTTAAGACAATGATTCCGCCTCTAAACTCGCAAAAACACAAGACAATACGCAAAATCTGATGTCGGTAACATTAGCTTTTTCTTTGGATTTTTCTGGCTGTTGTTCTATTATATTCATTCATTCATTCATTTTCTACCGCTTTTTCTTCACGAGGGTCACGGGGGTGCTGGAGCCTATCCCAGCTGTCTTGGGGCGAGAGGCGGGGTACACCCTGGACTGGTGGCCAGCCAATCACAGGGCACATATAGACAAACAACCATTCACACTCACATTCATACCTATGGACAATTTGGAGTCGCCAATTAACCTAGCATGTTTTTGGAATGTGGGAGGAAACCGAGTACCCGGAGAAAACCCACGCATGCACGGGGAGAACATGCAAACTCCACACAGAGATGGCAGAGGGTGGAATTGAACCCTGGTCTCCTAGCTGTGAGGTCTGCGTGCTAACCACTAGACCGCCGTGCCGCCGTTTTATTATATTATTTATTAGTAATTACTTTACTTTTAGAACTTAGCAAAAGGAGATAAATATATCAGTGGAACACCCAGAAGCCTAACAGGTCGTAAATTGACCAACATTTTAGACCTTAATTCAGTCAAAATTATAATTTTATATACATTAAGAATAGCTAGCCTTTTGTTAAACACACATATATATATATGACAATTAATAATGTCACAAAGTGATACCTATGGGAATTTCTTTCTCAAAACCCAAACAAATGTGATGTTTGGGAATGTTAGGGTTCCACAGTGTTTGGCTTCTTTTAATGGAGAGGTCCCTCAGCTTTGTGTGTCACTGAATGAGTGCACTTGTCTAAATTGGGGGGTGGGATGTAAGAGTTTCTATTTAAACTGCCGCCGCCGCCGCCATTCACCCCCTCCTTCTCCAACTTTTGTTGTTTAGCACAAGTTCACAAGGCTTCTCTGGCTATGAAGTTGGCGCTAAGAGCTGGGGAGTGATTACAACTTCCTTGAGAGTGAATGGTGCAGATGTGGGCTTTAGCCTGAGCGCAGTACAACAATGGCCTCAAAGGCGCCTGCACACAATGAGCCTTTCTCCTCAGCCGGAGACGTCCCTCTATAGCGGCGTGCAGCGCGGCCGGGATGCTAAGCAGGTGCCACACTGAGGGCCCACCGCGGACCCTGGGGGCCCCTTTTAAGTCCAGTGCAGCCCCCCCCCCCCCCTCTCGGCCTCACGGATCACTGTGGTCAGTGTAGGCATTAGCGTGCCGAGGTGTCACTTAGCCCTGGATTAGCTCGGCTCGCTCTTCATTGCGGATTTACTTCCATTGAAACGGCGCCGAGGGATTGACGCTCGCTGGCGCCACTCACTCTGATCTGCCTCGCCTTGGCTGAAGTCTGAGGAAGTCCCTCAGTCTCCCCCCTTGAACCTGCCTGGTCCTACCTGACACTTCCTCAACTCTCTCCTTTACCTTTGCATTTATCTGTTACACGCACACTTTTATAGCACTTACATAACACAACATAATGTAGATAGTTACTGGGATGGATGACCAGGTGAGTGAGCAGATGGTTGCATGGATTTATAGATGGATGGATGAACACATGGGCGGATATTAGAATAGATGGATGGGCAGATGGATGGATAAATGAATAAATGGTTGGATGGATGGGTATATGAATGAACCAGCAAATTAATTAATATATTCATTTGTTTTTTCTAAATCCAATGTACAGTAGGTGCCAATTCTAGTGAAACTCAAAATAAATATTTTTGAAACATGATTTGCAATGTTTCATAATAGTTGATATCGACATGGATCAACATATGATTGACGCAATTTTGATGCAAATTCACTGCAAGAAAATGTGTTAACTCAATTTTAATTGAAGGTGTCATTTGGCCACCCTTGGCCATCTCTGTGTGGAGTTTGCATGTTCTCCCCGTGCATGCGTGGGTTTTCTCCGGGTACTCCGGTTTCCTCCCACATTCCAAAAACATGCTAGGTTAATTGGTGACTCCAAATTGTCCATAGGTATGAATGTGAGTGTGAATGGTTGTTTGTCTATATGTGCCCTGTGATTGGCTGGCGACCAGTCCAGGTTGTACACCGCCTCTCGCCCGAAGACAGCTGGGATAAGCTCCAGCATGCCCGCGACCCTCATGCGGAAAAGCGGTAGAAAATGAATGAATGTATGAATATCATGCAGACCACACAGTCAGGAGATCAGAAGATCTGGGTTCAATTCTCCACTTGGGCATCTCTGTGTGGAGTTTGCATGTTCTTCCCGTACATGTGTGGGTTCTCTTCGGGTACTCCGGTTTCCTCCCGCATTCCAAATGAGTGAGTGTGAATGGTTGTTTGTCTATACGTGTCCTGTGATTGGCTGGTGACCAGTCCAGGGTGTACCCCACCTCTTGCCTGAAGTGGGAAGCTGGGATAGGCTCCAGCATACCCCCATGACCATTGTGAGGATAAGCAGGATAGAAAATGGATGGATGTCATGTCATAAGCAGCCCATACATTCATTATTTAAAATGTACAGTATATTATATATATATAAATATATATATCATGTCATGTATCATACACATCATCATGTGATATAATGATTGAATGGCTAGATGAATACATGTATAAAATAATGGATGGATGGACGGATGGATTAATGGACCGGCTGGCTTGGTGAATGAATGAATGAATAGACGGATGAATCGTTCTTCTATGGAATGATCTCTCCAGCTGTGTGACATCGTTTTATTTTTTTTTTTTTGCTGGATAACGGCGGGGACCAAATGAGGAAGAGTCACCTGGCGTCTCTCTTCCAAGGTCTGGCAGAGTTAACATGTAATGAATAAATTAATATCTAATGAACGAGGGTGGGCTGCTGTTAGAGTGGTCCTGTGCTTGGATGGGGGTGTGAGTGCGGGGGGTCGGAGGCTGCAGAGGTTGATGCTGGGAAATGGACAAGAAAAAAAAAAACAATAGAAGGCGGCACTAAATGTTTGCACGCCTCCCAGTGTGATGTTATTTCATTTGGTTTGTTTTCACGATTTTAGTTGTTGGAAAACGTGAAGAGTGAGCTATCGCTTCTTGTGTTTTAACCCGAGCAACTGAACTTTCCCACGTTATTTCTTGCTTTTTTTTCATTAATTTTAGCTCTTTTATCCAGTACAACAGATTTACCTTTGCCGTATCTTTTTGTCATTGAGGGATTTAATGCATCGCGGGTACACATGCAAGACGAGGCCCTGCTGGGCCCTTGCTTAATGTCGAGGCCCCCTCGTGAGAGTACATTATCTCTGAGCCTCCCTATTATTCCAGAACAGTGTTTGACTTCTAATGCGCCTATCTGCAAACCTACAGCCGTCGTTAGGAAGTGTCCTAACAATCCATTATTCTCATCTGCCATCATTAAAGCAAAGCGCTGGCTTCTTGTTTACGTCAGTGTGTTGTCCTGTAAAATAATGTTTATGCACACAGCTGAGTATTAAGAAATTGTTTGAGTGCATTGCGTCAGTGAGGTATATGCATTGTGGTATACAAACATGGCGTCTGGAAAAACAGTACTCTTTGATGGATTCCACAACGTTAGCTGGTCATTACTGAGGCATGAATTCACATGCTCTTCTAGCACCTAAATTTAACGAATTGTGTCACCAATTCGTTAATTGTGTCTGTAAGTAAACAATGAAATTTGAAGTACTTTTGGGCACTGTGTTCCAAAATTGAAATATTATTCAAGAACTGTAATTGCAAGTGCTAGAATTTTTATTCATTCATTCATTCATTTTTTACTGCTTATCGTCACGAGGGTCGTGGGGGGTGCTGGAGCCTATCCCAGCAGTCTTCGGGTGAGAGGCGGGGTACACCCTGGACTGGTCACCAGCCAATCACAGGGCACATATAGACAAACAACCAAACACACTCACATTCATACCGTTGGACAATTTGGAGTCGCCAATTAATCTAGCATGTTTTTGTAGAAAACCCACGCATGCACGGGGGACAACATGCAAACTCTTCACAGAGATGGCTGAGGGTGGAATTGAACTTGGGTCTCCTCGCTGTGAGGCATGCACGCTCACCACTCTTCGCTGTACAGCCCTGTAAGTTATCACAAAAAATGTAATTATTTACAATTTAGAATTTTTAAGTTAAGTTTTTAAATTGTAAATACATGTTTTGTGTTAACATTTTTGAGAATCAACCATTGATGACATCATAGATGAGCGACATAGTAGCTGACTTCTTGTTCCAGTTGCTATTTTGTTAGCATGTTATATATACTAATCAGGGTGTTTGATAAAATACCGTACATAATAATCCATTAACAATACAGTTGGACTCATGCAGTGTTTTAATAACACGGCAAGACGTGCATCATTGCAAACTGGGGCAAAATGTTTGACCAAGAACATGTTAAGAATGCAAGTTTTGTATTGTTACATGTGATAAATATTACAAATTTCAAACATTGATACAGTCGTATAACTTCCCGTGGCCTAGTAGCATGTCGTGACACCCTGGTGTTTTTCACACAAATGGTGGCAGGTGTATGCGCCCCCGCTGACAACCGCGCCATAACTTACAAAAATTTACGAGCTTGACCATCTCAGCGCCACGCAAAAACAAGAAGAAATATGTCAGTGTGGCTGTTTACACAATGACATCACCCTGAGCTTGCTGGTGTACTACACTAATAGGCCATTCTTAGGCCAGCGGGTCGCAACCTTCAGGGTGGAGGAAATGGTTTTGGGCGAGTCGGAGGTCAGCCACCCCTGTGTCACCTGTGGTTTAACTCACTGTCCACCTCCATGTTCATCAGGACAACACACAAACACACAGAAATTCTACATGTGTGTGCTGTGGCCCAGGAGAACAATAACGCGGTGTCAGTTTCTACAGGAAAATAAAGACAAAGTGAAAGAGGAAACAATTGGTTCACAACAGGACATGAGGCCGCGGAGGATAACCTGCCTTCAAAGATGCTGCTCTGGCGTATATTTTACAATAGTTTGGAGGTGGTGCACTTCAAAAGGCTCCCATAGCGAGACGTGTTTTCCTGCTATTCTTGTGGCCTGCTTTGGCTCTGCTATAAGTAGCCTGCATCCTGTCCCACTGTGGTCTCAGGTGGATAGGCCTTGTTTTTCTAGCTGGGGCTGGGGGCCCTTTAATGGCGCTTCTGTTGGCATGTCTGATTGGCTCGTTAGCCACGTATACTCGGCTGTAGAACGCTTGTGTAACATTTGTAGCGGAGGACACAATGATGGAGACTGTTCTCGTCATTTTAGGAAAAGCAGAAATACACGTTGTCTGCAAAGTATGTAAAAAAAAAGACCTCAAATTAATTATCAATTTCTACAAAAAAACACGTGTGTGATGCATGAATTGCCCAATATTTCCCCCGGAACAATTAGAATTGACATTTAAACATTTCTCCTCATCATTATGAGAACATGAACCGAAGACCACAGCTAACAATTGATCAACAGTACCTCGCCATTTCGACGCTTCAAACGCGATGCTCTCAGAGGAAAGTGGCCACTAAGCTTAGAGCGTCACAGCGTGTCATCAGCAGGTTGGAACAGAGATACAGAGAGACTGGAAGAGGCACATAAAAGCATGCTGTACTGTAGGTCTTTCTGCAAAAAGTAAAAAAAAAATATTTCCCCAGAATTTTACCATTGATCTCCTTGTTAGAGAACAGCAAGTTGTGCAAAAAGTACTGTAATATTGAACATTTGGACATGCATATTCAAAAGTTTAGAGAAGGTCAAATTAAGTTCACTTGTACAGGTTAAAGTTCATCCTGTCATTTTACCTGAAAGCTGAATATCCCTAACTAGTATGTGTATAGGGTTATAAATGATGTAAACACTTCAAAATATGTTGCTCTTTTTGTATTTTTTTTGATGGCTCATAAATCACTTTGTAATGTAAATAATTGTAAATAAACTTTATAGACAGCCTGTAATTTGGCACAATTTCAACCTTATTTGGTTGATTGAAAAATTCAAAAAAGGGTGTTTTTCAAATACACTAATCTATCGTTGATTGCAGTTAGTTGATTCCAGAGCCGACTGTGATGCACGCGTTTCCGCAAAGTAGGATTCTTTATTTATAAATAAAAAAAATAAAAATTTCATTTATAAATACACTCTGGACTGGTCGCCAGCCAATCACAGGGCAGATATAGACAAACAACCATTCACACTCACATTCATACCTATGGACAATTTGGAGTCACCGATTAACCTAGCATGTTTTTGGAATGTGGGAGGAAACCGGAGTACTCATGCATGCACGGGGAGAACATGCAAACTCCACACAGAAATGGCCGAGGGTGGAATTGAACACGGGTGTCCTAACTGTGAGGCCTGCACGCTATCCATTTCCCACCGTGCAGACCTAATTTCATAGTTAGAGATGATAAATAATTTTTTCAACATTATTAGAAGCTAATAGACATAAATGGTGCGCACTTGCTTGTGCATGGAGCAGAGGGGAAAGGCTGGGAAGCCGTAATTTTTGATGACACATATTGTCACATTGTCATTTATATTCCTGTTCCTGATGCATTTACATGTCACCTTTCTTTACACTGCTGCAGACATCAATTTCATTTACAAAATATCAATTTGCCATCCCGGTTTGCTGTGATCACTATCAAGACTTATTTTGAGTCGACATTGGGCCACAAGGTAGGCTAGTGGTCACACAATCAAGAGATCTGGAAGATCTGGTCTCATAAGATAAGGAGAGGTCATGCAAAAATGAGTTCCAGCCCATACAACCCCCTGAATATAGTTACATCATTCCAATTGAATAAAAATATCAATTTTCTTTCATTAATATCTTCATGTTTGTTTAATCAGCCCCTCTTTCTCGAACCCTGTGTTCATTAGTGGCTGTGTGTTTAGCATGGATGGAGACAGCAGAACCGTGTAAACATGAAAAGTTGTTGGTCGACACCTAAACCTAATAAAAAAGAAAAACGCCTGACCAAAAAGAGGCAAATACCCATATTGTTAAGTTCAGTGATGATTTATGAATGCAGTTGGCAAGCTATTTGTTGGATTGCTAGTGTCCTGTGAGATCTTTTGTCATTTTAACATTAAGCTATCGTTATTGTTTTATTCTCTAAATAAAATAAGAAAGAAAGCAAAGGCCTATAAAAGTTAAATGTCATATTTCGGCTGTTGTTTGGGTGAATATCAGAAAATCAAGTCGACAGTAAGTAGAACATACTGGGTGCAACACATGTAACTATTTGATATGTTTTGGTATT
The DNA here is from genome assembly GCF_037039965.1 of Doryrhamphus excisus. Classification (NCBI taxonomy): domain Eukaryota; kingdom Metazoa; phylum Chordata; class Actinopteri; order Syngnathiformes; family Syngnathidae; genus Doryrhamphus; species Doryrhamphus excisus. The sequence continues at coordinate 14,663,157 of NC_136368.1, read as the reverse complement.
CTAATAACCACTTTTGGCCATTTTATTTAAGTTTTCATTTAATAAAGCATAAACCGAATAAGAAAATGCAGCATATGTGTTGTGTTGATGGGCCTTGGTGGAGGTCGACCCCTCTTTGTATTCACTGTGAAGAAAAGAAGGCCGTCCAACAAAGCAGCATACACCTGTGTTGAGTCTTAAATTCGATGATGATATCTTAGACGTGTGCTGCGGTAAAGTCTTTGCGAGTGCATATGTTCACCACTTCTTTTAAGTGTCACTGTATCCGCCTTGATCAGCTCCTGGCTTCTTGCAACACAAGTTAAGTATACGTTAGAGGCCAGTCCGGTCCGGCCTCTCCTCATGTTCTCCCCCCCCCAGTCCTCCTTTTTCTTTAGAAACATCTCACCCAGGTTAATCACTGGTGGTCCGCTTGGTTTCCTCTTCCCCACCCTCTACACTTGCAGGCACACATGCTCCATTGTTTGCAGCATCCAGACAGCCACTCGCGTGTTGAGGACTCTGCTGTGTAATTAGGTGCTAACCTGGTGGTCTCCACTGTGGCCATAGTGCACCTCGACCCATCCTAGCCCACCTGCACCTTTGTTACACATCCTTTTAGAGGACAAACTCCACCTCCTCCTTGTCTTTCTTCGCCCGTTAATGGCTTTCAACTTTGCTTGGTTTTCCTCTCCCACTGACCTCAACCACAGGTCAACTTCCAATCCTCCGGCCCACCAGACCCTCCCACATCCATTAATTACATCTTCAGCTGATTCGCAGGCCGAGAGGGAAAGTGTCGGAGGTTGTCTTACCCATACAGGGCATTTCTGACTGTTTATTTAAGCATGCTAGTCCGGGATTATGCTATTGTTTTCTGTGACCCGCGTCCCCCCCTTCCATGACCCCTACTACCTGAAATTAATTAGTCCTTGTCTGCATTGGCGAGCTGTATTTATACCTCTTTACAGCCAAGTGCAAAAAAAGAGTGGCAAAAATGAGAGATTTTGATGATTTGTCAGCAGTTTGGTGGCAAAAAATGTGATGCAAAAATATTGCTATCATAATGAGAGGATATCATATCGTTATAGTGTCGACATCATCAGTAATTTGTGTTAATGACAACCTTTGCTGAAGAAAATGTACAGTCCGACACACATAATACAGGGGGAATTTCTTTAGATTGTAAATAATTACATTTTTTATGATTATTTAGAGGGCTGCAAGGCGATCGAGTGGTTAGCACAAAAGCCTCACAGCTAGGAGACCTGAATTCACTTCCACCCTCAGCCATCTCTGTATGGAGTTTGCATGTTCTCCCCGTGCATGTGTGGGTTTTCTCCGGGTACTCCGGTTTCCTCCCACATTCCAAAAACATGCTAGGTTAATTGGCGACTCCAAATTGTCCATAGGTATGAATGTGAGTGTGAATGGTTGTTTGTCAATATGTGCCCTGTGATTGGCTGGCAACCAGTCCAGGGTGTACTCCGACCTCTCACCCGAAGACAGCTGGCATAGGCTCCAGCACCTCCTGCGACCCTTGTGAGGATAAGCAGGAGAAAATGAATGAATGATTAATAATGATCATTTTTAGCATGGCTGCACGGCATTCAAGTGGTTAGCACGCAGGCCTCACAGCTAGGTGACCTGAGTTCAATTCCACCCTGGGCCATCTCTGTGTGGAGTTTGCATGTTCTCCCCGTGTATGCGTGGGTTTTTTCCGGGTACTCCGGTTTCCTCCCACATTCCAAAAACATGCTAGGTTAATTGGCGACTCCAAATTGTCCACAGGTATGAATGTGAGTGTGAATGGTTGTTTGTCTATATGTGCCCTGTGATTGGCTGGCGACCAGTCCAGGGTGTACCCCGCCTCTCGCCCGAAGACAGCTGGGATAGGCTCCAGCACCCCCGCGACCCTCATGAAAATAAGCAGTAGAAAATGAATGAATGAACATTTTTAGCATTGCATGACAACATATTGCCATGGCATTGTATGGAGTTACTCTGTCACACAAGTATAAAAAGAATGTAACTTTTTTGTAACTGTAACTTAAATGTAATGAAATATCAAACATTTTAACTTTCAAGCAAGCAAGTTTACCCAGCCACAGAAACTCAGCCATAAAAAGGGCAAAAATGATCAAAAAAGTTAATCTTTCGATGCTCTCACTGAACTGAGGTCTTAGGTGGTACACCCAAGTCTAGTGTGAAGACGGTTCAATCAAAGTTTTATATATATATATATATATATATATATACAGTATATATCATGTTTTTTTTTACTGACTTTTAAAAGGCAGCTCTCCCTTGGCGTATTACAGTAATCTGGAGGGCCTCCTGCTCGCTGTGGCGGGCAATCTCAGACACGGTGGGGGGGGCCGGGGCTTATTTCTGGCCACATTTGGCGTGGCCTACACTGCTCTTAGCAGAGCTGCAAGTGGAACATGAGTCATCTACACATGTTTTGGATGAGTTTTTTTTAATGTTGTTGGAGGGAGGCAACTTTTTAAATGCAAAAGGTGTATAAATAATATTTTTTTCTTTAAAGGAGTGATTTACATGACTAAAAATTAAGACTCTTCTATGTGAATGAGAATCCGCTAATGAGAAGTCGCTATCCTCTGCCCTGCTGATGGTGTGTTTGCTGACCTCTACCACCTTCTTCTCAGAAACAGAAGTGTATTAAGAGTCTTGGCAGTCTTGCGCAACATAATGAATGCCCATGAATGTGCAAAAAAAATACTCCAAACACCTCGGATTGGCTCACTCAAGTTGACATACGTGGATGTCAAGATAACCAAAACTAGCCATTACTTGCACATTTATTTGTGATTTTGGCCAGGACAATGGGCAGCAATAAAGGATTTTTTTACCTATTATTTTCCCCTTGTTTTACATAAAGGAAAAGGGGGAATTTGGTTAGTTGCGTAAAGGGCAACCATATAATGGACGAGAAGTCTACCACAAAAGAAGACATGACCTTTGGTTCTATACCAAAGCTTTGAATTTAAGTTTTAATTAAGTTTTAATGGGGGTGGGGGGTCCAAACTACGTAAATTATTGTTTATTGGCAGGTGGAAAATTGTAGCAATAACATTAAACATCTTCATTTTTTTTAAATTTTGCCCATCATTCGCAATCTTTATGTGAAACATGAACACATATTTTGTTGCCTTTTCTGTACATTATAATGGCCAGAAATGACTTAATATGATCTAGCTAACAATGCACGTAATTGGGACACACCTATTTTAACAAAAAAAAACCCTATCATTTATCGTTTTATATACATATATGCTGAAATCATGCAAGAACAAGTACATTGATGATAACATGTAATAATTACTTACCTGCCACATTTTGATGATTTAAAACATTACCGGGACGTCTTTCCAAGGCGAATGGATTTCACAGACCAATTGATTGGAACTAACACCACTTCCGTAAGGTAGTAAGGTAAGACGCCACCTTCCCCCAGGCAGAGAACAATGTTGCTGTCTGCTAGGCACTGTGGGCAAGTGGGCATATCACACATCAGAGAAGTGGACATAAAATAGCAACGACATGGCTTGAAAAATAACAACATGCCAGCTTGTTAGCAGCCTAATTTATTGCCCTAACATCCACAGTCGGGACATAAAATGAAGTTACCCGTTTCAAATGATACGCTCTTGGTGGTTGTGGCGTGACATGTAAGAAGCCGCTGACACAAGTTGCACTCTACTTTGTCAGGGTCATCTTTAACCTTTTCAAAATACATTCACACTTTGGATTTTTTTTTTTTTATTTTTTTTTTGTAGCTGTTATGAGCCAATAAGTCCATGACCTCAGCTCCTCTGGATTGTGTAACTTTTATTATTGCGTTGTAAGTATAGGTCTTTAAAGTTAAACACATATGTAATTTCCAGTCTTTATTATGACAGGCTGATATCGTATTAAAATAGCCGATGAATAATACAAACACATGACTTTTCCATACACTTTGACTGCGATGTTGACTTCTCCGAATTGAGTCGTCGAAAAGTCGACACATTTAAGACAGCCCTAATTTATTTTATTGAACATTAAATTTAAAAAAAAACAAGTGTGGCAGCATGGCGGTGCGCTTCATCGCCATAGTTACTGACACAACAATGACCGTCGTTCCCAAGGTCATGACCTAGCGTGACCAGGGTTCACTGAGTGCTCGTCTGTGTCTTTCCTAAGAATAATAAGTAGGAAATCTTCACTTCCCAGACCTCCCAGTAACCCTCAGAGGGGGCCAAGATTTACGAGGCCCAGCGTGAGCTCTCCTGCTTGCTTTATGACAGGACTTCCATGCAGCCTGTTGTCATTAGCGGCCTCCAAACATAGGCCGCAGTGGATGCTGCCGCTGCCACTTTACTTTGCGTTGACATCATTAAGCCCGCCACTATTTGTGTCCCAAAGTTGTTAAATGAAACCTAGTGGACCTGCATGGCTGAACAGCTGACTTTCAGTCTAATAGACACACACGTACACACATGTGAGCGTGCACCAGCGCTAGTGGAGACATGCACGGGTCACCTGGCAGGTCACGGGCCCCCCTACTGGTCATCCCCTGCTGTAAGACTGCATTGATTATGTGCTTGTCTGCACTCGAGCATGCACGTTTGGCACATCGGCACATGCGCCACTATGACATGTGTGTGTGTGTGTGTGTTTGCATCATCTCAATTTTAAAAGAATCAATTTCTAGATGCTGGTCAACCTTCACTTTGTTCCCATTTTGAAATGTTTCCCACAAGAAATAACAAGAATAGAAATAATCTGTTCCAGGGTCAACTGTGTGAAAAAAGGTTAGCCACTGTTAACCAAAAAAATAATTAATTAATTTAGAAAACCTACACATTTTTATGATGGACACAGTTTGAACCTGGAACAGATTATTTCTATTCTTCCATCCACTATCACACCAGTTGTTGAGTTTAACAGTGGCGCAAAACGTTTTGAAGAAATCGCTAATGCATTTTTTAAATACCTTTTTAATTGTAATACAAGTGTAAAAAAAAGTTGAACAATTTTATGATGCCGACAGTTTGATGCAATAGCAGATTATTTTTATTTCCATTATTTCTAAATGCAACCAGATATTGAAGTTGAACAGCTTCTTGAAACGTCTGATGTAAGGGTTTTTTTTACATTATTAATGTCTTACAACCAGTGTACAATCGTGTATTCGGGCGAGAGGCGGCGTACACCCTGGACTGGTCACCAGCCAATCACAGAGCACATATAGACAAACAACCATTCACACTCACATTCATACCTATGGACAATTTGGAGTCACCAATTAACCTAGCATGTTTTTGGAATGTGGGAGGAAACCGGAGTACCCGGAGAAAACCCACGCATGCACGGGGAGAACGTGCAAACTCCACACAGAGATGACCGAAGGTGGAATCAAACTCGGGTCTCCTAGCTGTGAGGCCTGCGTGCTAACCACTCGTCCGATGTGCAGCCTCTTCTGTGATTATTCTTCTCAAATCAAGTAAAATCGCAAAATCATTCAATGTTGAAAATGTTCAGGTAAAAAGTATCGGTATCCGCAGTACTGGACTTGTATTTACTTGGTATCAGATCAATACCAAAAATTTGCAGTATCGCCCTCCCTTAGTACACACATTGACATTTCCGTACACTGGCTTGAAAACATTATGAGTAAATTCAAAGTAACTATCATGACATTCTGCATGACAGGAGTTTTATTAGTCAAATAAAAAAATGTACATCCTAATGGGTTTCCAGTGAAGTTGTAGGACAGACGGCAGCAGGGAGCAGGACAGACAATACAGTATGTCAGGAGCGGATAAGTGCTGGTTGGTGCCGCCCACCTCCATAACACGACAGCCCTTTAATTACAAGGCAGCAATCAAAGTATCGGATGGATGGAAGGCTTAGCAAGCATCACTACGCCTCACGCCAGTGTGATGACCTCACATGTCATCCACTTTGTGTCCACAAGCGAAAAAAAGAGAATGTGATGTAGCCCACTAGAGAGTCAGAAGGGCATTAAATGAATACGCTCACCTAATGGTAGACAGAGGATTCCCTCGGAGAGGTCATGAAACGAGTGCAAGCAGCCATGACTGGGGAGATAATGTAGCCACACCATAGATTTTCTCTCTGTGTCTACGCATGTCTTACCAGGAGACAGGTTTGGGACATGTGGCCAATTGATACAGGTTGAGCTTCTTACTGGTAAGCTGCCATTTAACTGATGAGCATCAAAAAGTTTTTTTTTTCAGTGTGCAAATTGTATATCACTCTCACAAAAAGCAGGTAAGTTCCACATGGAAGTGTTTGCATTTTACTGATAATTTTAGTTCTACAATGTGCCAATTCAAAATCAAGCTGTGCTCTAGAGTTGCATTTTGGACACCACAAGCACCGCAAGCTAACAATTGTAATTCATTTTCTACTGCTTATCCTCACGAGGGTCGCAAGGGTGTTGGAGCCTATGCCAGCTGTCTTAGGGTGAGAGGCGGGGTACACCCTGGACTGGTCGCCAGCCAATCACAGGGCACATATAGACAAACAACCATTCACACTCACATTCATACCTATGGACAATTTGGAACCTCGCATGTTTTTGGAATGTAGGAGGAAACCGGAGTACCCGGAGAAAACCATGCACGGGGAGAACATGCAAACTCCACACAGAGAGATGGCCAAGTGTGGAATCAAAATCGGGTCTCCTAGCTCTGTGGCTTGCACCTTAACCACTTCTCCACTGTGCAGCTATCAAGGGTATCAAGAGTCAGAATGTGTGCCAAATATAAAAAAAATTTCCCCTCCTGTGTTTAGAAGCATTTAGAAGCCAGAAGAAAAGATGGCAGCCTCTGTAATTAAAGGCAAAGGAAAGAGTGTCATCTGCTGTGAACTATCAACTAAAGGCTACAAATCAATAGATACAATCACAATCATCATCATCATCATCGTGAACCACTACGGCTGCCCTTTAGAGCAATTGAAGCAGAAAACAATACTCTACCAAGCTGCTTCTACCACCTGTGTGGAAACGTTGGGGAGAAGCTGTCATCTTTTGCTTCCACAGAGGCTAGCATCACTTATAGCAGTGGTTCCCAAAGTGCGGTACGCGTACAGGGGCTTTGGGGGGTCCTATAGCCATCGCTGAGCTTTGATTTGCAAGCATGCAGGTAAGACGCTCCCTGTATGCACACTCTATAATACTACACAGACAACCACTTACTTACACAAAATAAACAGCAGTATACTACTGTGTGTGTTCAGGTCAGAATGAAGTTATAAAACAGTGTGAGGCTCTGTGGGACTGCTGAGGATGCTCCATAGTGCTTCATAATATGTGCTCCACTGTGTGTATGGCATCTGACCCAAGGCATCCCTGCTATAGTGCGCATGCGTTAAATACACTATTCTGCATTATTGATGGCAGCCCTAGTTTTTATACAATTTCCCAGTAGATCTTACTCACAGTTGGAATTTAGATTGTTTACATGATTTCCTACAGATCAAAACGGTGAAGCCCTTTGTCTGGAAATCGTATATGGACGCAGCGGCCTATCTCTCATCTGCGCCACCAACATTTTTGTCATCAAAATCCAATAGCAGTGTTCCCTGTTTAATATAAGGAAGGTGAAACATTGCCCAGGTGCCAAACTGCAGTATAGACGAATACATTTGCGTCGGGTGCTATCCTCCGTTAAATAAAAATCAGCCATTTGAAGAACTCCGTAAGGATGGAGCAGAGAGGCCTGATGGCTGCCAGCCTGCTGTGTTTTTGTATGCAGATTCCCCTCGTCGCCATTCATTTATTCCAAAGGAGACCGACATAGACTCTTGAAAAACATTTGCAAAGCTAATGCACGTTAAGGCAAAGCGAGTCATGTGTGTGTGTGTGTGTTAGAACCAAAGAAGATTCCCTTTTGGCTTTTGCACACACACACACTGATGCTCCTTTAATTTTCTCTTAGGAAGGCCGCCCGGAATTTTGCCATCAAGAGCTAAAGTATTCCTTCTATTAGTGCCACTATTCCCACATTTCTCCTGTTTCCCTCCAAATAGAAGTCCTCTAAGTCAGTGGTTCCCAGACCTTTTAGTCAAGTACTCCTTCAGACATTTGACCTGAAGTACCCCCTGAACACCCTACTCCTGCACACTTCAAAAACATAAACCTTATCATGTTAATTAACTTGAAATATTGAAGATAATTCATTAGTTAATTCATGATATAGTAATTCCGGGTAAAAAATTTGGTGACATTAGGATAAAGTTTGACATGAGCACTGATAAATAGATAAGTTATTATCCTACATATGTTTTATTCCAGTCTGATGTTGGCATCCTTGGCTGTGGTTTAAGTCTGCATATTAATTTCATCACAAATAGTAAGTATTATTTCATTTAGAAGGTTATAATAATGTTAAAAGGGACCTATTGTGAATTTTTCCACCCTTTGTATTGAGTTGGGGACTCCTATAGAGCAGCTACACACAATAACCAGTGCAGAAAACTTCCAGAATCTTCCAGAATCTGCACCTATTCCAGCTGTATTTCCTTGTATGTGTGCTTCCGGCCAAAACAGTCTGTTTTAATTTATTCCACCCACAGCCAATCGCTGGGCATGCCTACTCTGCTGTGATTGGTCACAGGCCCAAGTGCTTCCTAACTATGAACAAACCCCACTTTCTAATATACTGGGTGATATGGAAAAGTGTTTAGGAGTAGGGATGAGCCGGATATAGAGTTTGAGTTGTAAAATTTGTCAAAAATAGTAAATAAATAGCTGGTTGAGAGCAGTGTGGGGCTGCACGGTGATCGAGTGGTTAGCGTGCAGACCTCACAACTCGGAGACCAGGGTTCAATTCCAACCCCGTGCATGCGTGGGTTTTCTCCGGGTACTCTGGTTTCCTCCCACATTCCAAAAACATGCTAGGTTAATTGGTGACTCCAAATTGTCCGTAGGTATGAATGTGAGTGTGAATGGTTGTTTGTCTATATGTGCCCTGTGATTGGCTGGCGACCAGTCCAGGGTGTACCCCGCCTCTTGACCTAAAAGTCAAAAGTTTGGAGACACTTACTCATAACTCCTAACTCATATTTACTATGATTTTATTAATTATGGTGATATACAACAATATGTATAAGTTATTATTGTAAGTCATTACTTTTGTTCGATTTTGTATCATTTTATTCATATGTTTTACTAATGTGTACTCACACAGTCCACTTACGAAACCAAATGTGGTTCCCTAGCCGATAAAGCTACTCCCCAAAGGCTTACTTTCTCTATTTGTTGTTAAGCAGAGGATAAAATCATATTTTATAACACGTTTCTTACATCAAGTGAGGGTGAGAAAGGATTCAGCTGACTAAAAACATACGCGCCCCGCTGACTCTCTATGGACACACATGATGAAACGCTACAAGAACCCCAGTTGGCGCTCATAGTGAAGATTTTCCTTTTGTCCTGCCAGTAACACAATCCTGCTCGTCCAAATTAACACAAACGAGAAATGGGATAGTTTTCTGTTCCCACATGTGGCATTCCCACACCCACGAGGGCACCCTTATCGAACAGAATACGACCTGGAAGTGACAAAAAGTGCTGGTTTGTTGGCGCGAGAGCAACCTCGGATCATGAACATAAGCAAAAGCAAACTGGGGTGGGGAATATGACGCTCCAGAAGACGCCGTGACGTGCGGTGGTGTGTGCAACGCAGCGCAGCGGCGTACATCTGCCGTTAGCGCGCCGCTTTGACAACTCCATCAGGCCGGTCTCAATGTAGCTGTCAATCACGACAAATCATCTCATCCCTCGGTGCGGCCGCGACGCACATGACAGGCCCCTACAGCTCTATTTATTTACACCACCGTACCACCCCTCCCCTGGTGGGCTCCTAATTAGACAAGCGGGAACAAGAGGAGAGGTGTATCACGTTAAATCTCTTTGGAGAATGGTGGCTTTTCAGGCAGCCATGTTGGCATTCCTCGCCTTCCTGTTTGCAAGAGAAGTCCTCAGGGGTGTCACTCACTCAAAGGCCGAGGCTCGTTTTCAGTAAGGTTTAATTAGATTAATGCAGCTGTGGTGTAGCACAAAGCCCAGGCGGAGCAGACACATTAGCCAGATAACTAAACACTTCCAGGCAGACGGAGAGTGCAGACAGTGTTTAGCATTTCACCCTTTTGGATAATTGTGTTCTGTAATAACGCCAAACTGTTTGCTCCGTCTATTAATTACTATGCTAATTGAGGCTGGATGAAGATGGTTGCCACAGGCGACCAAGGGAGCAGAGAAAAAGATGGTTATTTTAAAGTCAATGTATGGCTGCATTTACTGTATGCCGTTGTTATGACATACTTCTGTAAATGATTAATATTGTATAAAAAGAAAAATAGAACACATCACGTACATGTGGTGGAGGAATACATTGTTATGTTGCTACACTAACGAAGTACAACGTGAGTTTTGGATTTTAGTTGACTTTTTGCACTTCATTATGTCTCCCAAGCATAAGGGAGACACTTGTGACCAGAGTGCATCAAAGAATGCTCAGAATGTGTAGAAATATTGACCAATATTGGATTCATGCGTGGTCTAGAAATTATAAAGATGGTATTCTTCTACATGTGAAAGGATACTCCTCTGAAATACACAGTAGCATCGCAACACATTTATAACAACACACTCAATCACATGTCTTTTTTATGGCTGAAACGGCTTATGATTTGTTTATGGGGTGCTATTTCATGTTGAGAAGGCTTTGATAATGTTAAGGGTTATATTAAAAAGGTAGAAACTGCTTTTCCATGCTCTAAAAAATATTTGATTTAGAAATAAGCAATCCTACTTTGAGGAAATTCACTTATGACGGTCAGATCTGGAACCAATGGACTGCGATTAAAAAAAAAGGACCTATTATATTACATATCACTGTATCTTTGAATGAATAAAATGCATAACGTGGGCATTTTTTTTTACTAATAGGCCGTATTGAACCATGAAACAGCATGATTGATTAATTGGTGTATATTTTTAAAACATTATTGTATAACAAACATTGCATAGTATTGTTCAAAATCATAGAAAATTACCACTTTTTGTCTTTTTACAAGAAACATGTGTCAAATTTGATCCAAGAAGAGACTAAAGGTAGCAAGGAATTGGGAACGCTGCGGCAGAGTGGAGACTATAAAGACTAATTCCACTAAGCATTACTATGCGTGTTTACTTTTGGTCATTAGTAGACCTGTACCCTCAAATGTTACACTGACAAATCTGCTTGACAAGTGGCTTAATATCGTTGAGAAAGTATACCTTGTTTGCCAATGGACAAGCACTGACAGCGAGTGGAGCTGTGGACAAGTGTGTTCCATGGAGTGGGAAAAAAGGGGCCTCATTCACTCTTTGCAGTATCCCTGTAAACAAAAGTGATATGAATCAAGTGTCCTGTGGAAAAACAAACACGTTTCCCATTGAGATGTGTTATGCATGTACTGGACCTTCTTCTGGAGTCTCACTTGTCTCCTGCACAGCTGCTGTCGGCCTGAGGAGCCGTCTGCCCGAGACCCCCACCCCACCATTCTTTAGCTACCCATCATCTGCAGTATTGGGGGGGGGTGTAAATCAGCTGACTGGCACCTGTGCTGCAGACCAGAGATGTCCCCTGTACATCTTTACATAGCCATCTGCCATTTGCCGCCCCTGCACAACCTGAAGCTCCATTGTTCCATTGAAGGAAAAAGCACCCCAGATCATGATGCCCCCCACCCTCTACTTGTCATGCCAGTGACGCCGGAAGTCAGCAAGGTTACATAGTGACGTGTGCTAAGTTTGAATGCTGTGAACATTTACAATAAGCTTATGTTTTGTTATTGGAAGCAGATATGATTGTTATGGATGTAAAATGAAACAGGCAGAAACAGAGTGTCACCCTTTATGCACCGTCGGGGTGATAAACTGTTATGCCGATGCCTGAGCCTAACCGTCAAATTTACATACCTAAGAAATGACAATGGTATTTTCTTTAAGCCGTACAATTTTGAGGTCTTGAACCCTTGTGTCGGTACGGCCCATTGCATTTCTCTTTTGTGCAGTACTGGTGCTTGTTACATTGTGTATCTCTCTACGACTGTCATATAAACGTCCTAAAAAGGCATCCACGGCCCACAATGCATTGTGCGATCAAGTACAGGTACATGATTTTTTTAACGTGTGCGTAAACAAACCATTTTTTTTCTTCCCCCACCAGTTTGATCCTATACTGGACTTTTTTTTCTTAGCTCCAGAAAATAAATGAAATGTATGCAATCAATTAACTGACCTACACAAGGAGAAATAATACAACAAACACATTACTTGTTGGCTAAATTATGCTGAGCAGCCAGGACACAGACGGACCTGTGCCCGCCTTAGATTCAATTTCCTGTTCAATTAAATGTTCCACTCCATAACCGTCTGTGGTGGCATTATAAAAAAGGTTCAAATGTAGTAAAAACAAATTAGCTATTAGCATAACTATTTATTGTGTTTATATTGAAGTATATGGTAAGAAGCACCCAGAACAGATATACATGTAATAAGTTTCATTTCCTGTTTAATGGTTATTATCACATTCCTCCTCCATTTATTGTGCCCAACACAAAAACAGCCCCCCAAAAAACAAAGCTAACTAGAGTTAATCCGGAAGTGACAAGGACTATTATGTAAATGTAAATATGTAAACTATGTAAATTTCCCGCTTCAACAAGTTTGTGAGTTGTAGCATGATTGTTTGTTATTACAGCTGCTATCTGTACTAGGCAGCCAGACAGATTTGTATGTAATACGTTCTATGGTTATCATCACATGCTTATAAGAAAAGTCAAGAAAAAAGCTATAGTTACTCCAAAAGATGCTAATACAGCACCAGGGGCATTTGAGATCAGAACTAATCAGCAATAGTGTCTCAATCAGGTCCATTTATGAAGAAACACGCATGTTTTCATATCTGTCACTATGAGAATGCTTGCATAACCTTACACAAAGTGGAGAAAAACAAACAGGGGCAAGGAGTAGGGGGGCAGGGGTGGCACTCAGTGTACGGTACATCAAATATTAAATTGTTTACCACAGCAGATTTAAGAGACAGTAGTACTGTAATACTAGTAACATATTCACCAGTCGCTCTGTTGTTCCTTGGGTTTGTCACAGTGGGCCGCCCACCGTATTTGCCTCCTGATGTCAAAGAAAAAGAAGGAAATGTGCTAATAAAGAATGATCCAAGGTGCCAAATAGTGCTCGTAGGCCACACAGTGAATAATTCACCATATTTACCTGCTCACGTCTCATGCTAGCTGCTTGGGAGATAAATAAATGATAAATAAATTAAGCCAGAAGGGCCAACATGGGAATACATGTTAATTGAGCCTGGTGGACATCATGGGAGGGGAAAGGGGTGCAGGTGGGTCTAAGTCAGAGGTATGTTGCCATCTTCTGGTCCTGTGGACAAACTTCAGGTGGAAAAAGTGCACTACTAATTCTCCTATAATCCACTATTAAGAAATTAAGCTTAGCAGGTCACTTAAGTTGGTTTAAAAATAAATATATATGCATATATTAACTTCAGTCAAGAAATGTAATAATAAAGATCAATTACAATGTCACATTAGAATGATGTATTTGGCAATGTATGGCTCCTAATATCTAAAAAGTTAAACATTACACATAACCACATTGTACTAAATATGTGAAAACATCATTTTTTGTAAATTTAGTGACTAAAAAATTAGTATCAGACATTGAAATAATCAAATCATGTGATTTCTCCCACATAAATAGGATAAGAATTTGATTATTTTGGAAAATATGGTATTTAAATTAAATTCATTTTCTACCGCTTTTTCCTCATGAGGGTCGCGGAGGTGCTGGAGCGTATCCCAGCTGTCTTCGGGCGAGAGGCGGGGTACACCCTGGACTGGTCGCCAGCCAATCACAGGGCACATATAGACAAACAACCATTCACACTCACATTCATACCTATGGACAATTTGGAGTCGCCTATTAACCTAGCATGTTTTTGGAATGTGGGAGGAAACCGGAGTACCCGGAGAAAACCCACGCATTCACGGGGAGGACATGCATACTCCACACAGAGATGGCCGAGGGTGGAATTGAACCCTGGTCTCCTAGCTGTGAGGTCTGCGCGCTAACCACTCGACCACCGTGCCGCCAATGTAATAATAATTATCATGAAAATAATTCAGTACAATTAAATATTATAAAGTTATATCATTATTAGAAATATATAACAGTATTTTTTAATCCTGTCATGTACTACAAAGATCTGGAGTTTAAATTTGTATTTTTAATATTAATATGTTTATGGCTTAAAAGCCATGAAGAGCAGAAGCAACTTAATGGAGAACATGGAGACGCAATGCTAGAAAGGTTGCAACCCAAAACAGAGCACACCATTGCCTCTGGGCTTTAATAATGTTGTATTTATGTGCAAAAGCACTCTTTGTCTGACTTAATTTTAGTGTTAAAACATGCAACTTACTTCATTGTTTGTACATGGGCTTGCTTTCTTTCCCTGCTAGAGGTTCAGCTGTATTTGCAGTGAAAATATTGTTTCATACGTGTCTCCACAGCTGCTGCACTTTGCCTAATGTGGCCCTTTGAGGAGCACCTAAAAGCTTTGCTCTGACAGCTCACGGCCCCCAGTAACCCCGCCACCCTCTCCTACTTTTGAAGGGCCGACACTGGATATCCCCTCGGATCTGGAACACGGTCCCAGTGTAAACATTGGTGGTCTAGGAGGTTAACTCGCCGGAGCGCTAGTATGGCCCTGCTGCTGAAATGCATACGGCTTCAATGAGGATGCCAAAATCCAACCCCACCCACCCTTCTTTGGCGAGTCTTTGTGACTTTATGCACCGTTTTTGCCGTTTGACCCCCGGGCTTGTCAGCAGCTTTAATTAGAAAAACACATTAAGTTGAAGTCTTCCTCTTTACACTACAGCTCCAGGAATTAGACGTAGCCGGCTCGTGTCATATTTAAGCAATGGTGTGCGACGAAACAAACAAAAACAAAAACAATAAAAATGAATGTTTGTAGTATTCCACCAGACATTACATTTTTAATCAAGCCCTCGACGCATTTTTTTGCTGAATTTTTAGCCATATTATAACAACAAAATAGCACTAGCATACTTAAATACATATAATTTTTTGGTTATAAATGAGCTGCCATATACTACGTTAACATATTTTAAACCTCATGTTTTAAAAAACGGATTTATTGATTAGAACTTAGCTTAGTCGAGGCTTACGTCACGAGTGTGTGGAGTCCATTGTGAGAGAAGCTGAGCTGTGATTGACAGCATGTTGACTGATGTATCGGTCCCAGAACACACACACACACACACACACACACACACACACACCCGAGGGTCCACTGACGTTTATAGGCTCACTAAGTGGCAGAAGGGGGACAGACGTTAAAAGCTGATGATGCAAATGACATTTTTATGTAAACTGGTTATAATATATGAGGTGTGATGCCTGACCACTGCAAAACTGGTGTTTTTCTATTGATATATTTTTTTTAATCATTAACAAGAGACATAACATTTTATCTTTACACCAACAAAACGAGCATAAGGAAGTGTAGGTTTGTTTGTAATTACTACATAAACAAATAATTTTTTTATCAAAATGCTATAATAAAGAGACCACCCTCCACACAGGTTATATATATTATATATTTGTGCATTCTACAAAAAGCTATTTTGTTGTATTAAAAAGGTAACATGAATGTTTATCCATTCGAAATGGATCTCTAAAGATAAAACACTAAAAATACATTTAATTTGATAAAATAAGCTTAAACAATTTAGGATTTTTTTTCAATTTTCTAAAATATTTTTAGATGGCAAAACATTTCCAAAAAATTAATTAACAATTCTTTACAGTACCCCTGAAAAGTCTGGACACACTTGATCATGCTATTGAATGAGACAGTGTTTCTGTAACAAAAGCAGAAAAAAATAAACTATATATATATATAATTTCGTCTGAATACATTTCAAAATTGCCAAACATGCTTCTAATATTCAACATATTTATGCCTTTCAACTGCAGTGCTAGTTTTGTGGGCAACACTGCCCCTAGAGGCCTTAAAGAGAACTGTAATCCAATCACTAAGGAGTGCTGGTCTAATTTTTCTTAGAGGGGCTTTTGCAACAAATGACATAAAAGTTTTAAGATCTTCGATTGTGCAAAGAGCTTTCATTTTCTTTCATTTGACTGATTATTTATATCTATTTGTCTTCCTTTGGGGGTTGACAGCTGCTCCCACTGCCACACAACACACACACACATTCACACACACATGCACACACAGAGAGAGCAAGAGAGAGAGAGACATATTCCTTGGACACATAAGTGATTTCCAGTGAAAGGATAAAAAATGAGAATGAGCTTTAATTGCTTTTTCATGATGCAGTGATGGTGCGGTGAAAAAATGCGGCGTAAAAAAGCCCAATTAGAGTCTTTTCAGTGGCTGCTACAGACAGCGGGGTTCAGCCTTGATTGTCTTTCTCCGCTAGCTGCTCCGCTCCAGAAGGTAATGGTAGCGGCCTGGACCCCTATTACCCTCCGAGCCTTCTGTTAAATTTGGCAGAAAAAAAAAAGAGCGAGAGAGCGAGAGAGGTCCGGGCTAAGAACAAAAGGTGGTTTGGCTGTGAAGGCCCAAAAAGGCTCCCAGAAGAATGGCTTCATTTGGTCTAATGGAGGAGTAGCTGCTGAACGTTCGCTCTGGCCATTGGAGCAAGCAGGAAGTGTTTCTCCGACTTGTTCAGCTGCCTCAATGTGGTCGTTCTTCACAGCAGATGCTCCGTATTAATTGGTCTACCAAGGCCTGACCCTGGCTTCTGCGCTTTTATATTTATTAGTATTTACCAAAAACTGGCACACTCTAAGGTCCAAATAAGAAGAGTTCTTCAGGGAGCGTTAGAAGAGCTCGGCCATGATGGATGGGCCTGTCTTTTTTGCTATGAATGTAGAGATCACCGGCCGGCCATATGCCACTGGCACACACCCCACGCCTACAACACTGCCGATAATGCAGCACCACTGGAGGCGGCGAGGATGGAGGAGGCAGGAGACGAGTCAGCAGGATGAAACGTCACCCATCCACGCACCACACCTCCCCCTCTAGGGTGACTTTGAGAGGTTGCAGAAAGTTTTTGGGATGATTTCACTGATTTCAACAGAATGTCTGGAAGGAGTCATGGGCCAGGACCATATTTTTGTGTTATAATTTTGTAATATAATTAGCCAATATTGTGTGCTAGTGTGTGACATAGGCCATGGAAGAACTGGAGTTGGAAAAAAGTACATGTATAAGAAAAATATTGTGAATCTGCGAAGGGATGGAAAGGCGCATTCTTAAAAATGGGATAAAAAGATCCACAAAAAATGGCATTTTCTGTCAGAAATTTGCACTGTCATGATCTCTTGATGGTACCGGCAAAAAAAAAGCATTCTCTGTTAGACTGCAATCTTCTTTCATGTTCTTCAAAGATTCTGAGGGATATGAACAAAAAGGGGGCGGCACGGTGTTCGAGTGGTTAGCACGCAGACCTCACAGCTAGGAGACCAGGGTTCAATTCCACCCTTGGCCATCTCTGTGTGGAGTTTGCATGTTGTCCCCGTGCATGCGTGGGTTTTCTCCGGGTACTCCGGTTTCCTCCCACATAATTGGTCACTCCAAATTGTCCATAGGTATGAATGTGAGTGTGAATGGTTGTTTGTCTATATGTGCCCTGTGATTGGCTGGCGACCAGTCCAGGGTGTACCACGCCTCACGCCCGAAGACAGCTGGGATAGGCTCCAGCACCCCCGCGACCCTCGTGAGGAAAAAGCGGTAGAAAATGAATGAATGAACAAAAAGGACCAAAAAAAGACCAAAAAAAATGAGCAAGAGCAAGAAGATCTGATTGGGTGTCCATCAAGACTCAGGACAATTCGCCGCACCAAGCATGTGACACTGAAAGGTGGTCCTGATGGGTTCCAATGTTACTGGCATGACTGAGATTTTTCCACACGGCACAGTGGAGGGGGCACCAACTCGGGGTCCTTTTTCCTTCAATGGAACAATAGAGCTTTAGGTGGTGCGGGGGAATCAAACCACAGCTGGCTATGTGGAAATGTTGCAGGGGGCATCCCTCATGACTGACGGCCCTCATCTGTGAGGTAAAGACATTTCACAATGCTGGACGTCTTCCAGAGGAATAAACCTCACTCTTTTGGACCATCCTGCATGTTCAATCCAATCCAATCCACTTTATTTATATAGCACATTTTATAAAATAGAGTTTCCAAAGTGCTGCACAGACTAGTAAAAATAAAAAGTAATAATAATCCAAAACCAAAAGATCATTTAAGAAATAAAAGAGTAAAATAGATACAGTAAACCTCGGATATATCGGTCTCGGATATATCGGAAATTCGCTCACAATGGACAGAAAAAAAAACAAAACAATTTTTCTGTAATGCATTTCCAATAAAAATTCATTGCATATATCGGATTTTTTATAACGGATTTCGCCTATTTCGGACAAAATCTCCAGTCCCGTTCCAATTTCCCTCGCATATATCGGATGGCCGCATCGTGTCTTTCTCCTGGCTCCAGATTTAGGACAAATATAAAAGTGAGTGACGTCAATAATACTAGCACAGCAGTGAATGAGATCTTAACTTCACTATTGGAGGTTAAGAAGCTTTTTAACAATTTGTTATGCTCAGAGTCCAATAAAGTTAAATTCTCATTACCTTACGTCTCTTTTCATTGCCCAGTCCAGGTACATTGGAAACATAGTCAAGGAAGTGCCTTTTTATAACGGATAAAATCCGATTTACGCATATACCGGATATAAATCCGATATATGCGTAAAACAGACATTTTCCGGTATACGCATATAACAGATTTCGCTTATATCGGACAAAACCAGTGGGAACAATTGAATCCGATATATCCGAGGTTTACTGTATTAAAATATTAAAAATAAGAAACAAAGCAATATAAGTATAAAAAATAAAACCAATTACAATAAAAACGAAGAACTAAAAGACACAGGACTATACGACTCACTCCGAGTTAAAAGCCAGAGAATAAAAGTGTTTTTTAAGACGAGACTTAAAGCTTTCGACGTTGGGGGCCTTTTTTACTTGGGAGGGGAGAGAGTTCCATAGTTTGGGTCCAACCACAGAAAAGGCTCGGTCCCCCCTGGTCTTAAGTCTCGTCTTAGGCACTACAAGTTGGAGCTGGCCCTCGGACCTCAGTGACAGCGCTGGAGAGTAAATTTGGATGAGGTCCGAGATGTATTTGGGGGCCAGCCCATTCAACACCTTAAAAACAAACAATAAAATCTTAAAATCAATTCTAAAGCGAACAGGCAACCAATGTAGGGAGGCCAGAATTGAGGTGATGTGCTCCACCCTTTTTGGTTCCTGTTAAAAGCCGTGCCGCAGAGTTCTGGACTAACTGTTCCCCTGATCTACATCCGATTGAGAACATTTGGGGTTGGACGGCAAGGGAAGTTTCAGTGGCACTGTCATTAAACATGCCTAAAACAATTTCAAGAACAAGAATGGCGAAGTCTGTTTTAGGGGGATATGGGGGCTCCTAAACTGATGAAAATTGGAATTAATTGCTTCCTCAAAGACGTTTTTGGTTTTTGCATTTTGAAGCTCTACTTAGAACCTCCTTAAGTGTAAAGTCTTGGACTAACTAGGACTAAGGTGGCTACTTATGAAGGTGTAAGTCCAACTTAAGGTCTGTGAGCATTATTTTTAATAATAAAAGTGATGGAGTGGATGTTGGGGGCAGGGTGAGTGGCACAGGGGGCAGGTCCATCTGTCCCAAGCAGTCTCCCACCCAGTGCTGCTGCTGCACCCTCATGAGAGCAGCACAGCTGTTACTGGAAGATCCTACTGTCCAGGAAAGAACACACCCGCGGCCGGCTCTCGCCTAGGCCCCCTCCTCCTGACTGCCAACCCTCCCTCCTTCCCCCCGCAAAGGATGAAACGAAGCAGCCCACGGTGCAGTCAGGCTGCACGTCTGCAATTTCAGACCTCTTTAGATGCATTCTTCATGCTCGCCAGCAAATGAATAATGCACACATTAGCTGGTGCCAGTTAATACATTTCCATCTCACTGCACCCAACATTTTTTTTTTTCTGTTTTGTTTTTGTTTTCGGGCAAAAACAGCCACCCACGTTTCCCCCTTTTATCTTCAAACACTTTGTCGTTGACTTGAAGACCCCCCAAAATGCTCATCCTTGCAGTGCCAAATGCCAATAACTACTATTTAAGATGGATTTATTATACTTCAACATTTGCCGGCCACCCCCGCCCCCTGGGGGCTACCGACACACAAAGAAACAGAATCAATCTTTGGTAACTTGCAGGCTTTGTCAGGGAGCCAAATTGGCAGTGCTTCGTCCATTATGTTACCTAGCAGCCCCGATCACAACTTGGCAACACTAACACGTATAAAAAGACAGAACGTCTTGTCATTGCAGGGTGGTACCCTTGACCTTCCATTTTTACAGCTTGGAAACAGTCCTGGGGAAGATACAATAGGTCAACATGGAGGCCAATAATGAGCCAGATGGGGTGATAGTGTTACTCTTCCAACACAGGACCCAAACTTAAATACGTCATATACTGTACATGAACTAATTCTAAAAGACACGGCAGACAACTTACAGTATTTGACTATAGGCGGCCGTTTCAAAAGTGATCCATGGACCTATTTGTGTTTTAAACACCCTGGTTAACGGTCCCTATAAGAACAACAATGGAGTTGTATTTAAAGCATTTCATTTCTAGTAATAACCATATTTGCTCATATTGTAGTCAAGCACTTCTCAGCTGTGGAGACTACCAGGTCTATTATGGGTAAGGTATTTATTTTTGTATTTTTAATATTGTCACTGTCCATTAAAAAATAAAACACGTACCTCTCAATTTCAAGGCAAATGTTGTTTGTCAGCGTAAAACAAAATGTTTTTTTTATTTGGATATTTCAAGTTCATTCATTCATTCATTTTCTCTTTTCATTTTCTCTCTTTCGCTTTTCCTCACAAGGGTCGCGGGGGTGCTGGAGCCTATCCCAGCTCTCTTTGGGCGAGAGGCGGGGTACACCCTGGACTGGTCGCCAGCCAATCACAGGGCACATATACTAGACAAACAACCATTCACACTCACATTCATACCTATGGACAATTTGGAGTCGCCAATTAACCTAGCATGTTTTTGGAATGTGGGAGGAAACCGGAGTACCCGGAGAAAACCCACGTATGCACGGGGAGAACATGCAAACTCCACACAGAGATGGCCGAGGGTGGAATTGAACCCTGATTTCCTAGCTGTGAGGTCTGCGCGCTAACCACATGACCGCCATGCTGCCCATATTTCGAGTTAATTAACCTAATTAATTTAAGTGCATTACTGTATTAAATTATGAAAAAAACTGTCAATTAATTGAGAAACTGTTGTCAGACTTTCAACGGATCCTGCATAAAACCACATTGTACACTCAATTATACATTTTATATGATATTATATTATGACCAATGTCATTCAACAACTTTCACTCCAACTCCCCTGTCACTCTTTCTAATTTCGGCGGTAAATTGGGTATAATTGTTGGGCTGGAGCATTAAAAAAAGTGGGGCGGGGTCTGTGGTTGCTCTGTTATGGTTAGCATGGCTGCAAATGCCAAAGCGTGTAGGACTTGATAGGCCCAATAACCAGTGACAGTAGCCCTCCTTGACATGACAGAGCGCATCCCAGCCAGACACCGTGACAGGCGAGGAGGAGCAGGGAGGGAGGTGGGGGCTTCGTGCGTGCACGTCGCTGCTGTTATCGTGTGCCGTGCTGGTCGTATGTTGTGCAGGGTGGTGTCATGTAACATGACTCTCGTGCTCTCTGCTCATTTAATAAAGGGGTGCCACTCTAGTGATGGCGCTAGTCGGCATGACCTTTGACCCCGACTACTCTTACAGGGAAACACACGAGGGGACTGAGGTGGGTGAGGGGGCGGCTATGCAACTGAATTTACATCAATTAGACAAGCAAGAGGGAGGTGCCCATCACAGTCCATTAGGATTGTTGTGGATGGAGGGGGGGGGGGCAACAAAGCCAAGCAAGGGGGGTACTGATAGGACCAGCATTCTCAGTTGACTGCTAGTGCTATATAATATAAATACTGTACAGAGCTTTACTTTAACTTTACTTAAGTTTTTTTTTTTTTACTAAAACAATGCAGTGGTGGAGGCGGAAGGTTATCTTGGTTTCAACGTCATTTGTCATGTTCAGTTTTTTTTAGCATCAAGAGTGGTTAACTTCCTTTTACACTTGTTGTAGGGTTTTTTATAATGCTAATAGAATGTCCATCATTTGCCATTTAAGCTAAGATGTACAACAAATTTACTTGTTTTTACGGTTTACCTTATTTTTACACTTTAACAAGTACTAACAATGCTAAAATGTGACTTGAAAAATTGCCACTTGTGATCAAAGTGAAGGTTGAAAACATGTTTTTCTTTCTTATCATTAACAGGGATTAACTTCTGCTAAAAGGACTGTTTGCAACTGACGCCAAATGAAGTCTCTGTGAAGTGACCAACCATTGGAATGAAAAGCAGTGACATCCCGAAAGAAGAATGACGATGCAGGTGAAGCTTACATTTATGTACTTCCGAAAATTCTCAAGGAAGGAGTGCCACTAATACCTATGGTCAGCAATATAAACAATCGAGCCTACAAGCCGGCATTTTTCCTCCTCTTGTTGGCAATGCTCAACACACACAACTCTACAGACTTCAACAAGATGAAACTATGGTATGACTCAATGTGATATCACATTGTGGTATACTGTTCTGTATACAGTCCCCTCCAAAAGTATTGGAACAGGCAGACTTAAAATAAACTGACTTGGTCAGTCTAAAACCTTCCACTTCTTGCCCCGATGAATTCTTTTGGGGTTTTTTGCAGTGTTTTGGGGTCATTATCTTGCTGCAACGGGCTGCACGGCGACCGTGTGGTTAGCGTGCAGACCTCACAGCTAGGAGACCTGAGTTCAATCCCACCCTCGGCCATCTCTGTGTGGAGTTTGCATGTTCTCCCCGTGCATGCGTGGGTTTTCTCCGGGTACTCCGGTTTCCTCCCACATTCCTTAAACATGCTAGGTTAATTGGTGACTCCAAATTGTCCATAGGTATGAATATGAATATGAGTGTGAATGGTTGTTTGTCTATATGTGCCCTGTGATTGGCTGGCGACCAGTCCAGGGTGTACCCTGCCTCTCGCCCGAAGACAGCTGGGATAGGCTCCAGCACCCCCCTTGAGGACAAGCGGTAGAAAATGAATGAATGAATGGTATCTTGCTGCATGATGAAGGATCTTCCAATCAGTTTGGATGCATCTTTCTTTAAATTTGCAGACAAAATGTTTCTGTAGATTTCTGAGTTCATAATGAGCCCGTCCCAGAAGAAGCAACGCAAGCCCAGGTTTCACAGATGAGCTTGAACGTGATGTCATGACATCAATGTTGAATGTCATAAGCAGATCCTTTCTCTCTCCAAACTTTACCCTTTCCATCACTTTGGTAAAGGTTTATCTTTGTTTCGTCAGTCCATAAAACTTTGTCACAAAATTTTGTATGTACTTTTTGCTAATGAGTGGTTTGCATCTTTTGGTGTAGCCTCTGTACTTTTGCTCATGTTGTTTTAGGGTCTTCCTTTAGAGCTCTCTTCCTGTGGTCAACTGCTGTTGTTTTCCTTGGTCTACCCATTCAACGTCTGTTACCAGTGCTTTCTTTCTTCTTCGGGACATTCTAAATGGTTGTACTGGCTATGGCCAATGTCTGTGCAATGGCTCTGATTGATCTTCCATCTTCTCTTAGCTTCACAACTGCTTTTTCCCCACAATACCACAAAGCGCTCCACCTGGGAGTGGATATCATGATATGATTATGACGGACAATCCAAGCGAGTAAAAGGTGCAAGGAGTACAAGGAGAGCACTTCATAAGCAGGCTACCAACCCATCTTTTATTAATGTCACTCCCTGGGAAGTCTCAGGTTTCCCCCCCCCTCTCTCAGTCAGAATGGCTAATGAAGTTGTCGACGGGGCTTGGTGAATCCATCCCTTTAATGCCCGACATATTTTATGATAATGAAAGGTATTCAAAGAATGATTACGATAAAGGCACCCCCCCCTACCCCCCGCTTTTTCATCCTTTTTCTTGCCCAATGATGCTTTCGCACAGCTGTGCAGCGGCAGCAGCAGCAGAAGGTGCCAAGTGAAAAGGATCCCTGCCAAAAAGTAAAGAAAGGTTCCAAAAAGTGAGTGGTTGGTACATCATTAGACTGTGTGACCGACTATAATAATACAAGGGATTCTTGAATGTCACCATTTGATCCTATTCTGTCTGCATTTGCTCCATAGCATGAATCCCCCTTTAACAATGGTGACCTTTACAGTCAGACAACAGTAACTGAATACTTTAGCTTACATTACATGCACAATAGTAGTGGGATAACAGGCATGCTGGAGCCTATCCCAGCTGTCTTCGGGCAAGAGGCGGGGTACACCCTGGACTGATCGCCAGCCAATCACAGGGCACATATAGACAAACAACCATTCACACTCACATTCATACCTATGGAGTCGCCAATTAACCTAGCATGTTTTTGGAATGTGGGTGGAGAAAACAATACAAACTCCACACAGAGATGCCTGAGCAGGGAATCAAACCAAGGTCTGACGTGTAAACAGTTTTTGTTAAATGAATTAAGAGTGAAATACTCGCTTATGTTGTAGTTATGAGTTAATTCTTTCTGCAGCATTAAATACGCATCCGCACTAGAGCTCATTGGACATATGTGTCAATGTTTATGTTTCGACCTACTAGTTCTTAGTTCTTGTCATTTCTCCATAATTGTCTCCCAATTTATATCCAAATAATACTGTATAAAATGCATTTCTACAAAGAAAGGTAAAGGTTTGCACTTGCTGCAAGGCTCTGAGACCATGCCCGACATGCATTCTTTGTCGTCATTTGTTTTTCTTTCAACCCAGTCAGCCCACTCCCCTGATGTATCCCATGATCTTAATTAAAATGCATGTCCTGAGACTTTAGTCCATATGGTTTCCCTCCTGCTATCGGTTTCATATTTAGCAGATCAAACATCCAATGAGACGTGAGGAGCATCAAAGTAACAAAGTGTTGCATTGTACTGTAAGCGCAAACAAAAGTTCCCCTCGAGCTGAAGGAAGCAGGTGAAAAAATAGAAGTGTATTGACCTTTAACCTCGGGTGCACACTTGTTGACTGATGTTTCACACTAAGGTCGCCTGATCTGTCTCTGTGTGTGTTGTCCCCAGGGGACACCAACCCTACTCCCCCCCCTTCATCTGTTCTTTGAAGCGGCAGTGTTTTTATGAAGAGTCCGCTGTCAAGGTTCCTGTCTTCTCTGACCTCTTGCCTCCTTCTGAAGAGAGGCCCAACACAAACACCTTTCTCCCATTAAGGCGAGGCTGCAGGGTAGCATCATCATCAATTGAAGAACAAAGAATGGCACTCGGCAGACGTCTGCCCAGGCCCCCAAAATTCCAACTGATGATTTTTTTCATTAACATTCATGCATATTGGAAATTACATTTGAGGGAAAATATCCAAAAATGTCTTGTGATCCCTCAATTCTTCCTTGGAAGATGCACCATCCCTCTACAAAATTTCACTGACATTGGTTTACCCCTAAACTTACACATGTGGCAAATAATTAGACTGAATACTTTCAGTCACTGTTTCATACAGTATATTGCATTTTTTTTCCATATAATATAAATCACAAGAATCATGTATGTGGTATACAAGGAAATCACATCTCAACATACCATAGTACATGTTTCATATCATTTTTAAAGTTAACATAGCTATTATGATAAATATTACTATCTTAAAAATCATATGAAACATGTATGAAAAATATGTTGACGTGATTTCCTTATATACCGCATAGTTTTAAGGATTTTTATGTACTGTCTTGTATGAAAAAAATGCAATAGTGGCCACTTTCAAGAGTAGCTCATATAAGCCTTATATGATGCACAATATATGAAACAAACTGCACCAAAGAAGAGCAAGAATTACAAGTTGCTGAAATGCCAAACTGGTCAGGGAGGGAAAATGTAGTGAAAAATGTTGGCACGAGACGTAATATGATGTAATTGTCAAGTGACAATGAATTTCTTCATTTGCACTTTTATCCTACGATTAACTGAAAATAAATGTCTTAATTCTGAATATTTATTCAGATCTGCACCAAATTTAACAAGTTTGTCGTTTAACTGATGTGCTACCCAAAAAGTGGGGTATAAGCATAAATAATGACATGTGATTGATTCCTCGATCTGCACCGTTATCCTGATCCACATTAAAATTATACGGCTAGTTGTATCCAAACTTAAAAAAAGAGACAATTTTAGGTTCATGTTGAGATCTCAAGTATTGTTACTAAGACACTAATATTAATTGTGATGCAAATAAATTGTGACCGGTAGGAAGAGTACAACGTTTCCCTATGATCGTCAGTGGGAGTGAATCAATACTTCACATTGAGCGCGATAAAGAGGAACAGTTGAGGTAAAAGGTCAATCCAAATAACCGACATGAAGAAATCTTTCTCGTCCACACGTGCCTGGTGTTGTGTCCAGCTGAGACAACACCGTGTGGAGGACGATGAGTTCCACATGGTCTTCAAACAGGGAAACAACAACAACAACGACGACGACGACACAGCGGCGGAGACGATCAAGTGCTCCACTCACACCTGCGCCTGATACAAGACGTGAAATCTAATTAGGAGACATCAGATGTGAGGGTGTCCTCCAATAACTACAAAAAAGGCAGCCGCTTTGTGCCGTATCAGTGAAGGAAATGTAGAGTGTTTGATGGTGGCAGTGGGCAAACCCTCAGGGCGTGTGACGTTTGCGCTGGTCCAGTTTGCGACGCAGCATGTTGTAGTTGTCTCTCGTCCCTGGGGCTTGGGGGTCCAACTTAAGAGACAGCTCGTAGTGCTTCTGTGCCAGCTCCAGCTTCCCCCAGCGATGGTACAGCACGGCTTGAAGAGACATGTTTTGTGTATTTAGCATGTTTAGGAAATGTTAGGAGGAAATTCAACAAAATGTGGGGCTGCATCGTTTTTGAAAGCCCAACACCTCTGAGATTGTATAGTTTTTAATCATACCACACATTGTGGGAAGAAAAAAAAATGCCAATGTCATGCTAACATGCTTTTTCTTTGGCTTTTTAAGGTCACTTGTTGCTTTCTTTACTGAAGCTGTCAAAGAAAGCAAGATGTAAATTACACTGGAACATTAACATACAAATAACGGTGTTTCACTTATTTTTAAAATGTCACAAACAAATGTTACTAAAAACTTTAAATAAAAAAGAAAATCAGTTGTAATGTACGCTGCTGCACACACAGCTACTGTATTTACGGAATAAAATCCTGCTCATTTTTTGTGAGAACAATGTCAAAAGAACCTAAGTCACCTAAATTGCCATGGCAACCAGCCGCGTTTGGGTTGATCTGGAGTGCTTGGAGGAAGAAGCTCTCTGATTCCTGAGGCGAAAAAAAAAAAAGGAAAATAGAAATGTGGATATTATTCATGTTTTTCAAGATCAAAGTCAACATGCAAAATAGGCTGAACTGACCTTGTACTTCTCTAACTTCCCCAGGACGTTGGCCAGCGAGAACATTATGGTGTGGTCTTTCGGGAGGAGCTTCAGAGCCTCTCGGCCAATCAGCTCTGCCTGACCCAAGTTACCTGGAAGAGACAGATGGAGCTTATGTATATATTTGATGATGTACCTTAGGTTGAGCTAACTGCTTATGTTATGCATATCAAAATACAAATGTTTGGTAATTGTAATTCATTCATTCATTCATTTTCTACCGCTTATCCTCACAAGGGTTGCGGGGGTGCTGGAGCCTATCCCAGCTGTCTTCGGGCGAGAGGCGGGGTTCACCCTGGACTGGTCGCCATCCAATCACAGGGCACATATAGACAAACAACCATTCACACTCACATTCATACCTATGGACAATTTGGAGTCACCAATTAACCTAGCATGTTTTTTTTTGGAATGTGGGAAGAAACCGGAGTACCGGGAGAAAACCCCCGCATGCACGGGGAGAACATGCAAACTCCAAAGAGAGATGGGTGGGATCGAACCCGGGTCTCCTAGGTGTGAGGTCTGCGCGCTAACCACACGACGGCCGTGCAGCCCCGTAATTGTAATTTAGAACATTTATTTTGCACTAAAAAACCTTATAACTAGAAATATATGCTTATAGATGACCCCACATGGCTTGCTGTGTTTATGATATACACTATCATGAATGGTAAATTTAAAGAAAGAGGCATAGAATGTTCGCAACCCTAGTGAGGATAAGTGGCACAAAAAATGGCTGGATGGAGGCAGAGAATGTCCCAATTTAAGATGCAGGAAAATGCTCGTAAACACTCTTTACTGTCTGCTTTTATTTCCTGGCCACATTTGGGATTGAGCTTGGCCTTCTGCTCACACGCACGAGTGATTTGGTCCCTAATTAGGGTTGAACACAAGGCCCGACTGGGTTATTGATCTCTGTCACCGACCCGTCTGGTGTCTGGCCAAAAAAAAAAATGGAGTGAGACAAACAGGCAGATATGCAGTCAGCCCTTAGTCATAGCTAGCTTGTCTTTTTATTCAGGAAACCATCCACAAAGGAAGAGAATATTCCCACTTTCCACATGAAAGTGACACCCGTTGTTCTTCCTTTCTCTTTTTGTGTTTGTTTGCTGGTGAGCAGGGGAGAAGACTATGATTATTTCAGTCACATTTGTGGACTGGAGGGAGGAGGGTGGGGGACTGTTCTGGCTGTGCTCGCCCACGTTTGATCAGTAGACATACAGAGCCCCTGATTGGACGGCTGTGGCGCCCTCCTGGGAGACTCCGCCCCCCCACGGGAGCACCTCCCCGACAAAACGGCTGGAGCGTTCGAATATCAGAGCATTCTCCACACGGCGGGGAGGTGCGCCTTCAAAAAAAACCCAAAAAAACTCACAAGACAAAGCCTTAATACATAAATTTCAAGCATTGCTGGTTCCCGCTCTTCCGGTCTAATCATGTTGGGCCCGTTTGATCCGCTTTCAAAAGACACAAAGGTTATTGGCCGGTACTGCTGGGACACACTGAACTAAGGACCATTTCAAAGTAAACTGGCACAGGAAATGTATTCACAAAAGAAAACCAAAATGATCAATGTAAACTTAAAGCTCCCTTGTCTGTGGCTGAGTGACAGATACACTACCAGTCAAAAGTTTGGACACACTTTTGCATTCAACGGCATGAAGAAACATCCAAATGTATATAGTATGTTACTGAACAGTTGGCAAGCTGTGCCATATGCATTTTTGGTGTCCGCCACAAGCGTTATCTGCGTCCCACATTGTCCCCCTGTCCCACACCTGGTGAGTTTGGATCTGGTCACCCTATGTGTAACCAGTCTTACATTGACTAATCCATCACTTTTGGTGTCATTATCAAACTATACCTCTAACAGCTACATCAGTTATTATTAATGTATTACCATAATTAATATGTTGAACGTTGAACAAATATATGGCAACTGATGCAAAATAGATGAGTTGCAGGATAGAATAAGCTTTACTTCTTCCTACTCCTTTTTGGACATGCGGGATTGTGAATTGTGTTATGTGATTGTGTGCATGTTCTTGATGCATTAAACCATTATCATTACCAGTATATTGTGTGTGTGTGTGTGTGTGTGTGTATGAACTGTATGTTTATATATACACTGCATACGTACATACCAATATTATCTAGTAGTATGACCATGTTGTTCCACGCTAGGCTGTGATCAGGTTTAAGCACTGTAGCATTCCTCCATGCGTTGAGAGCATCCACGTGTCTTTGCTGGTCTGCATACTGGAGAGTATCAGGACAGATGTCAGTGTATTTTGTGTATGTGTAAGACTATTCTTAAAATATTTAACGTCTCACCAGGCGTCCCAGATTGTAGTAACAGTCCGGGTACTTCTTCCGGAAGCGGATGGCATTCCAGTAGCTCTTCTCTGCTTGTTCAAACTTGCTCAAGCTGTTTTGCACGATGCCCAGATTCATCCAGGCGGCAGCGAAATCCGGTCTTATTAAAAAAAGCATCGTCAAGAGTTGGCACCAAGCAGGGGTTTTGTGATGTGACTGACAACCTACTGTATGGAAACGGCTTTAGATAGCAGCTGCTCGGCCTCTGTCAGCTCGTTCCTTTCCTTTAGGATGTTGCCCAGGTTGTTCATGGCATGCACATAGGCGGGGTGAAGCCTACAAGACGAAGGAGGATGCTGACCATGCTCATCTGCATCTACGTACATTACATGCCAACAACAACAACCTGACGGCCTCTCTGTAGTAGCTAATGGCAGCTGTGGTGTTTCCTCTGTCGGCCAGGTTCTTCCCCACATTGTAATGGACCTGAGCAATTAGCAGATGAGGAGGCAAGAGTGGGCTTTTAATATTTTGAACTTTTCTATTTTTTTTACCTTGGCGTTAAGGGGGCAGATGGCTAGCGCACTGGTGAAGAGACTTTGCTCGGACCGCCACTGGTGACTGCGGAGAGCGCAGCGAGCTACAAAAGTGAACAACACCACCACCATGGCGAGACACAGCAGCTTCTGTGGGGAGGAGGGCAGAAAAAGCACTTTAAACATACTAATTAATAAATATGAGTATACCCCCACATCTTAGAAACTAACAACAGGCATGATTAATCAACAATCATGCATAATCTATATCAACATGGTGATGTTTAGTCTGTACGCCTTAACACATGTGGACCTAATAGTCACTTGTGACTACATGGAAGCAACAAGCATGGGGTTTAATTAATGGCAACAAAATGACATTTGCTGCCTAAACATGCTTCAGTAGTAAGCTTGTACAAAGAGAGGGAAAGTTTTGTGTGAGACCATTTTGAACTAAAGACCTGAAATTACAGTAAATACCGTGGGGATCCCTATACATTCAATATTTAGTGTTCACGTGAACAGTGTTCTGTGGATTTTTGGTTGTTTTATTTCCCCCTGAAAATAGTAATTTTTTTTCCACAGAAAACAAATCTCGATAATAACAATCTTGACAATAAAGCATATAATGTATAGCATATACACAAGCTGACATTTTTTTTTACAAGTTTATGTCTGTATC
This sequence comes from Doryrhamphus excisus, assembly GCF_037039965.1. Taxonomy (NCBI): domain Eukaryota; kingdom Metazoa; phylum Chordata; class Actinopteri; order Syngnathiformes; family Syngnathidae; genus Doryrhamphus; species Doryrhamphus excisus. The sequence continues at coordinate 14,631,845 of NC_136368.1, read as the reverse complement.
CTTCATTCAAGTTTTTTTCTTCTGGCATTGAAATTGCACTTCTATGGGGGTCCTTGAACACGCCATAGTTGCTATCAGACGCACTAGCCCATGACTCTAGCACTCTGTTTGATTATCATTCATTAGTAGTGAGTACCTATACATTTTATAATTTAAGATGAGTTGACTAAGTGTGTAAAGCGTATGTAGTGCTTAAAAGTCTTGACTGTACATTTAGCATATTGCATATATTTATATATAGTATATTTTTTATATATATTTAGCATATAGTTTGATGGCCCATTAATGGCAAATGAAGAATGAGAGTATATTGGAGCTGAATGTAATGTAATAATTCCTTATCACTTTTATTGCAAATGTTGATCGGAAATCACAGGGCACCCGTCAATGTCAAGCCAGTAGGAGGATTTCGACGGATAGAAGTGGGCCATGTGTTAAAGCGGAAGTGCACTTTTTGGAGGAGGAATTTTGCCCATCATTCACAATCCTTACGTGAAACATGAACGTTAGAATGTATGAATGTTAGAGTAATAATATGGGTTTTCCTGTCAAATTGTATGATACAAAATCAGAGAAATCAAAACTGAAACTAGTGATATGCAAAACAAGTAAATGGAGAGCCGTGAAGCGTACAAGCGTATTGAAGAGTCAAATGTGTGCCGTGTACAAAACATGCGTACATGTTGACAGGTCTGTAATGGTGTAAAACGGATGAAGACCTTGTACTTGGACCAGCGGCGGCAGCAGTGTCCCAAGGCACAGGCCAGCAGGAGGCAGTAACCAGACGAGGGCAGGTAGAGCACTCGCTCGGCAATGACGAAGCCCACCCGGAAGAAAATGTTGCAGGCCGGCAAAAAGGGGACCACCAGTAGCACTAGGGACAAACTCAGGGTCCTTGTCAGGAGAGAGAAGAGACAGAGTCTTAGGGTAAATGATTGGTTTGATATTGCTTACAAACACAAATGGACTTTAAATCGGATACGATTATAATTTTGTGTTCAATAGAAAGGTTGATTATGTATTATTAATTTAAAAAAACATTTGTATAATAATTTTAGAAGTTATATTCCTTTCAGACAAAAAATTAAATAAATACTAAAAACAAGGGTATTGTTTTGCCATTTTGCGCCAAATTGTAACTATAATATTGTATAATTTAATAAATAATTAATAAAATCTATTTGTAATAACTATTATATTTATTAAATTTTGGCACCTTAGGAGGTTGTTGTACGCACACAAACCTGTGAACGTTGAAAAAAAAAAAGGCTACAACAAAACAACTTCAATTCTTCACATTAATCAATCTAACGTAAGGAAGTTTGTTGGTCACACTGTGTTCCCAATCTTCCAGACATGCAGCCAGAAGCAGTTCTGCTCGCTTACCTCCTCTGCTGCACGTCGGGCGAGAACAAGGCTTGGCCTACCAAGCCTATCAGGATGCACCAGAGCAGCAGTGGCCACACCACTCTCCAATCGGCGGTGGCCTTAATGAGCGGCACACAGCCCATGGACCAATCGAAGCACAGCCACCAGGGACACAGCAGCAACCAGCCATTCAGGCTGTAGTAGTAATTATAGTTGACCACCTGTCAATCACACACAGGGTGGTAAGAATGGGGAGAGGATGACATGTGATTAGATGGTCATTATGTTTCAAGCAACATGGTTTGTTATTTTATTCACAATTTAATAGCGGCGGAGAAAGACGAGAGGGAGTGATACATGGGAGCCCCACCTATCATGACACCACCGAAGCTCAGAGCCCCAGGGTAAAAGAATATGGATTTCTGACCCTCAAGATGCCAAGTTTAGACCCCCCCCCCATATATTCCATCACATCATCTCTGTCATGCCCCCCCATCAACTAAAGACACCAGCCACGGGTATCAGGCACCACACCTGCAGGGGGGGCCGGCATTCCAAGGCCACTATATGGGACAGGCAGCAGGGAGGAATAGCCAGAGAAAAGGAGGTGAAGGAAGGGGAGATAGGAAGCACGAGGAGGGGTATGGGCACATATGTTAGGGGTACCCAACCCCCACCTGGCCCATAACTATAACCACAAAAATAAACAATGTTAAAGTATCTGTGGACTCCGTCAGCTGCATCGATGATGTCGCACTATAAAATGGCCACGTAAACTTTTGTGTCCTGATATTTTAAGACAATAAAAAAGTCCTCTCGGGCTCTATAGCACTAACTCTGAGAAACATGCTCTCCGCAAACGAGGCAGGGTTGTCCACTTCAGTAAACGCTGGTGGCCCAGTTCCCATGATCCTCCAGCGGGTGTAGAGCATGAGGACGCCGCTCAGAGCCACCAGGGCCAATCGCGTCAGCAGGCCGGTCCGCATCATCTCACGTGCCTGTCACACAACATTACATACATGATATACAGTACATACATTTACGTACATTCATATAAATCCTGCCTGTCTGCCTCTAATTAGTGTGGCTTTGCATATGCAATGTATGTCATGTGACATCAATCATACGGGGGGAGAGCATCATTTATGACAAGAGGGAGGATGGTGGGGCGAAAGGCGTACGTACTGTAACTCACATTAAGAGGGGTCTTCCTGAGGAGTAGCCTCTGGCTCAGTTCATACACGTCAACATTACAGATGACGAGGACGTCAAAAGCTGCGTTTACGCCCTGAAGGAAAACAAGAGCATAAGAATCATATGGGTCAGCAGCAACAGAAAGCATGAGCTCATGTCACAGTATTAAAGCACCACTACAGAAAGGGGAAATAAAAAGGAAACATGGAGATTGTCTTTACCCAAGCAGCTAAAACCTCTTGAAAGGCTTTCTCCAAGATTTGGGGAGTATGAATAATTATGCTTTCGGTCAAATAATTCGGCCTGATTATGAGCACCAAAAATGAGAAAACGCTCCCATCTCGTTATGAAGGAAAACCCTCCTACTTGACCAGCACCTAGCTAGATGAGCCCGGCCCCTGGACGAGAGGCAGCCACCCTGGACTGGTCGGCCAGCCAATCACAGGGCACATATAGACAAACAACCATTCACACTCACATTCATACCTATGGTCAATTTGGAGTCACCAATTAACATCTTTTTAAAATGTGTTGGATCCCGAATAACCTCCAAATGCGCAAATCACATTATCTGACACTTTAGCATCGTTTAACACGTGCATACAACATTCTACATTTACAAGTCAGAAAAGGTATAACAGGTCCCATTTAACTGTCCAACTTATTTTATAGCAGGTTTGCTTTTACATTTTTCTTAAGCTGCTGCACCAGCCATTACTTACATCTCAATCCCAAAAGCATACTTTACAAAACCACTGGTCTAACCCAAACCCTTGATTAATAATTTGAGGTTTGTCCAATACTTTTTTTTTCATTTATTGTACTTGAAATGTGTGGGTGGAGTCTCATCCATCTACTAGAGAAAAAAAAACAAAGCTGTGAACTGTTATGATGACCTGTAGTAAAACATATGCCTAATTATCATGCACGGACTTGCGTGCATCAAAGCAGATTTCCTACCAAGACGGTGATGCCTTGCTCTTTACAAAGCATGGCAGCAGCACAAAGCGAGAGGCTGATCACAATCCACCGTGTGGAGAAGCCGCCATCTTTGTCCACACCTGAACGCAGAAAACATAAACAGGGGAGAAGAGGTGTGATTGGTCAGATGGACGCATGATGTCAAGAGTGTCTATCACTCACCTGTGCTGAAGGCTTTGCAGTAGGTAAGGAAGGAAAGCTGAAAAAACAGCGCGCACAGCAGATCTGCTCGACCCACAATACCCGCCACCTATATGGGACAATGCAAAAGATTTGGTGCCATTTCTGTGCTGATCCATGAAATTATTATTATAACACTAGTAGGCTTCATTGATGTACTGCATTTATATAACAATATATATTCACTGACTATAAAAAATATAGAAATCCTGTCTGCAGTAGTTACTCATTATTTTATCTTTCAGAAAACAAAACAGCAGCAAAAGTCTTGTAAACCTGTTTTTCCATACTTTGATTTTGAGCATCAAATCAAATTCCATACTTTTCATAATTACATAAGAACTGTGTATGGACAACATGTCAAAATCTTGGTGAATATTCAGATAAAGAATCAAAATGCAGGATTCCACTGTTTATTTTTTTACTATTTAAATTATTGTAGGTTTTATAGGTGACTTCCATGCACATTTCTTGTTTTGTTGCAACCGGAGGACTACTTCGAAGAGGAAAGACTCTCATTAATCCCTCCTCGTTGTGTGTGACTCAACGGTGTGTGTGGGTACAATATGTTTTCACATCCTGGGGGTTGCCTTGCTTTGATACGTACAGCAGGTCCACGCCAACAGCCACCCCGTCCTTGCTCTGCATGATTAAAGAGAAAAGGCAGAGGAAGCCAGCGCCTTCCAGCCACGCTTCGAGCAAACACACACACGTACGCACTCGCGGGTCAATAAGCTTCCCAACGCAGCTAATAGCGAGGTGGAACGGCCACACGCACCTTGGTCCTGGCGCTCCCAGCTGAGAATGCCTTTTTTCTTCTTGGCATGGAACCACTGCACGTTTAGTATGGCGACGCTCAGGATGACACAGAGACAAAACGCAGCCGCCACCACATGCCATTGCAGGGGCATCTATGTCTTAGTTAGCTGCTGGATTCCAACATTGCCCAGCCTCACCAAAAATAAAAATCTAACATGCTACAAAGTCTCCAAAGGCAACGGTCTCATGGACAAGTTCAAAGCACAGGACAGGAGCTTGCTTAACTGGCATCAATTGAGCTGCTAGGTCCAGGTTTGTTTAAAGTACAACTTTGTGTCAGTGCAAAGGATTAAATTTTTTGCCCAAATTGCACATTTTGCAGACCTTAGCATAAGCACACGTATGGGTGGCCAATCAAGACATGCTGTATAATCAAAGTGATCACTCTTCCTACCAGTTATTAATGAAAACAGCCACCTCACCTAATAAAGTAAAACGCACACATACAAGCACCCAGCCATATATTATCTGCATGCAGTGTAATCTTACACTTTCCGTATGGACCGGGTGTGCAGCGAAGAGAAGTGCAGCCAGCAGGGAGGTCTTGGGAGCACGATTTGGGATGCAACCACGCTCATCGTAAGCCATTCCGCCTATCAGCAGGGCAAACACCTCCACCATGACAACAGATATGACAGCATGAAGGAGGATGTTCAGTACATGGAAGCCAACAGGGTGCAGGCCGCCCGCTAATATGTAGTTCAACCTGTAACAGCACCAGAAGTGTGATGGTGATTTTTATATTTATGCATATGGATTTTGATCTTTAAACAACAACAATAGCTGTTGCATGTGGAAGTGCCATTATTGTGCCAAATGAGTCCTAACCTAAACGTAAAGACAGTGAGCGGTCTGTAGGATTTGTGACTGGAGTTGCTGCTCAGGTTGCTTCCCCAGAAGTCATTGCTCCAAATGTTGTTCCATGGCGTGGTTGCTCTCAAATCCTGCAACACAAAAACACCTTGATAATTTTCAAGATTTTACTTTATAAATCACTAGTAATTTCAGTTAAATATATCATGTAGCAGAAGAACACATTGATAGATGAGAAATGAAATGAGGTTTATCGGATTTACAGAACGTGTACAATAATGTGTTAAACAAAAGTAGGCATACATTTTGAAAAAAAATGACATCAACATTTAGTAGCTCCTCCTTTTGCAGAAATAAATTCTTCCTATAGCTTCCAATGAGTGTCTGGATTCTAGTTGAAGGTATTTGTGACCATTCTTCTTTCCAAAACATCTCCAGTTGAGTCAGGTTTGATGCTTTCCAAGCATGGACAGTCCATTTTAAACCACATCACATAGTTTCAATAAAATTCAGGTCTAGAGACTAATATGGCAATTCCAGAACGTTGTACTTGTTCCTCTGCATTAATGCATTGGTAGAATTTGAGCAGTGTTTAGGGTTATTGTGTTGTTGGAAGTATCCAACTTCAACTTTGTCACAGATTCTAGAGCAGTGTTGGCAAGAATCTGCTGATACTGACTGGAATGCATGCAGCCTTCAATTGTATGTCTTGGAATGCTGTGTTCTTCATCCACCATGCATATGGTGTCCAAATAATATGTCCAAATAACTCAATTTTAGTTTCATCAGTCCACAGTAACTTTTTCCAAAATGAAGCTGGATTGTCCAAATTTGCTCTGTTTGTGGCATGTACACAGAAAAGACTTCTTGCGCATGACTTTCCTGTACAGCATCCCCTTGGCAAAGTGCACTGAATAGTTGAACGATGCACAGTGACACCATCTGCACCAAGATAATGTTGTAGGAGCTGGTTTGTGGGTTGAGTTTCACTGTTCTCACCATCCTTGGCCTCTGCTTATCTGAGATTTTATTTTTTACTATTACAATTATACTTTATGCTTAATTAATTCTAACTTATTATTAGTTTCAGTTTCATATCATCTTTATATTGTGTTCAAAATGTACACAAACGACAAACCTTTACTTTACAAAAACAGGGGACTTTTGTCAAGGCTGGAGAACCAATTAGAGAAAAAAGGGATTAAGTTTATAAACCGAGGTACCACTGTACTGCAGACATGCTCTGCTCTGTGAGCATTATTACCTTGTTGTTGATGATGGCTTCTGAATCGTCAAACACAAACTCCCCATCGTAACTGTTAATGAAGCACAGAAGTGCCACCATCCCCACGGTGATTTTAGCCTGGACCGGACCCAGCCTGGGGAGGGGGACATCCTTATCCCAGCTAACCTCAGACAATTCCATGGTGCAATAGGACGCAGTTGACTCCTTAACATCGTCCAGGTCCCTGAGAAAAAGAGGGACGTACGATGGCATATACAGGCAACAAAAGCTACTAGCTAAAAATGGACATACACATGTGTGCACTGACCGGTGGATTCTTACCAGTCTGTGTGTCGCTTCTGACAGGTTCTTGTGTTAGCTTCTTTGGTAGCAAGCTACAAGCCAAATACACACACAAACACAAATGCTAAAACCGGCTTTGTACAAAGGGTGACATAATTAAGTTAAATGATAAATTACTTACATGCTAGGAGCACCGTGCCATTTAGCATTAGCATGTTTCGGCGGAGGCTAAACGCCACACAATTATTTAAGCCGTTCCAACAGCCGGCGCACATTGAACAATCGATGATTCCGGGAACCTATAAAAATGTATTTCTTTCCATGAAAATTAACAGTTCGAACAGCCAAAGGAAATCCCAACCGAGGTCGGATGTAAACAAATAACCACGCTCCAGCGTGAGCTACTTCCTGTATAAGCTGTGGTCACGTGTTGGTTTTGCACCAATAGTTGCCAAGGGTTGTTGTCAAGCCGCTGCCTTTCTCGCATTGAATAAGATGCTTAACGTACTGTCGAGTTTAATTAAAGAAATAAAAATTTTATTTTGCTGTCACTATTGGTAAAATAAAATAAAAATCACGACCATTAAGACAAAATAGTTAGTGATTTCATAAATTAAATTTTTGCATCCTTTGTAAAGGCAATTGTCTTAAAAACAATACATCAACTTGTTCAAAAACAAAAGCCAAGTTTGTTGGTTGTCAACTTTTAATCTCAACTTTCTTTTCTCCAGACACACTGGGATATCTTCCAAATATTATGGTATTATTAATAAAGTTGTTTGTTTCTTGAAAAATAATTATGTATTTGCAAAACAAACTTGTCCCAAAGCATTGACAAATATACTTCATAGTTTCCCCGTAGAGAACAAATCTAGTTGATTATGCACATGGATAAATACAGTAGTGTACAATATATATATTTGTCATCATCCCCCATGGGTGGTGATCTACTGGGTTTTGCTTCAAGTTCTATTCCTAACATCCTATTCTCCATGGACTGTAAAATAGCCTTTTTTCATTTTCTGTTCTTTTGCTATTTGAGTCACTCTGAACTACCGGTAGCACATCCAACTAAAATGCAAGTGGTACAGTCCTGTCTATACGCACCCTCCGCTTATACTCACGAAGGTCGCGGGGGTGCTGGAGCCTATTCCAGCTGTCTTCTGGCGAGAGGTGGTGTAAACCCTGGACTGGTTGCCAGCCAATCACAGGGCACATATAGACAAACAACCATTCACACTCACATTCATACCTATGGACAATTTGGAGTCACCAATTAACCTAGCATGTTTTTGGAATGTGGGAGGAAACCGGAGTACCTGGAGAAAACCCACGCATGCACAGGGAGAACATGCAAACTCCACGCAGAGATGGCCGAGGGTGGAATCGAACTCCGGTCTCCTAGCTGTGAGGCCTGCTTGCTAACCACTCAATCACGGTGCAGCCCGAGTTGAAATCCATCCATCCATTTTCTCTGCCTCTTCACTAGGGTCGTCAGGCATAAAAACAAAAATGAAGATGTCATTTTTAGAAAATTAGGTTGAGATTACAGTTGACTATATTATGGGAATAAAGTCATAATTGTCACGTTTTGGCATTAAGACAGGAGCGTAGTGCAAGTAAAAAGTCTTAATAGAGCCACAAGCAGTTTCAGGAAGTCGCCATAGCAGGAGCTTCCTTTCAAAGTGGCAAAAAAGGAAAAAATAGATAATATACTATAGGCAGCATCACATATTCTATGGAGACCTGCGTCCAAAGGAAAAAAAAAAAAAGACACTCACAATGAACCAGCAAGTGAGGAAGAACATCCACTCTCCTGAATAAGCCAACTCCAGTAATTACAAATCAGGACCAGTTGTGAATTGCAGCTTCCTTAGACTGAAAATAGCACAAAACAGGATGTTTGGACATACCTGTTCTGTTCAGTCATTGTGTCCTGTGTCAATCTATCATTTTCTCCCAGTCTAGGAGCTGCTGGTAGCTCTAGAGTTCTTTCTCTTTTTACAATTGCATGACCACTTAAAATATACATGCACTTATGCACTTCACTTCACTTTCTTAACTTATTTAGATTTTTGAATCCTCCAAAGCACCATGACAAAGACGAGTTGCCTGTCAAAACTTCTGTGAGGGTGAGCTTCTTAATGAGAAGTGAAAGGTAGCAGTAATTGTTGAGTTGCGACATGTGGAAGAGCAAAAATAAGATGGAGAATACCGGGCATTAATGAGGAAGGACACAGCAGGCAGGAGCAAAGAAACCATCATTGAAAGAACCAAGTTGGCCGCCACAGTCCACAGCATCCTGGTACAGATGGGCAAGAAGATGACATGTTGTTATAAGAATAATGAAGAATAAGTGCAAAGTAAGCATATTGTATTAAAAGTAAGCATTTGAGAACACAACAGAGTAAAATATTATTTTGCACAACTATGTTTTGATATGCTCATTAAAGTGATCATATGACATTTTTTCCCTCCCATTTATGGGGGGTAAAGAAATGATTCCTAAATTTTTTAAGGTTTTTTTTAACTCAGCAGTCGAGTTGTTTAAAATAAATAAAATAAAATATGACACAGATGCTGTCCATTGCCATTCTCACACAATGTAAATACAGTATTTGTCTGTCCAAATTTATCTGTCCATACATAATGTAACATGTTTGCTCATTTTTATACATATAGAATATCGTGTAAAAACATAAAACATAAACCATAGGAATCTGCCTGTCCAATCATATGCACACATTAAGTAAACAGCCGTTTATTTACATACCCACATAATGTGAAGAGTAGCTACAGGTAAGTAAGCTAAAATGACTGTACTGTAAATAGTCAGAGCTACTGTAATAATATGGCTTAACCATTTTTACATTCTAGCAAAATGTAATATTACCTCTTACCTGTGCAACATCTCACTGCTAGGAAAGAAGACCATTAACGTTTCACACAGTTTCTTCCTAAAAAAGCATCAAGAGAATCCATGAATTCTTAACATACAGTATATATGATATACTGTATGTTCTGTCAATGCTTACATGTGGTAAATAAGAGTCACTGTATTGAGGCCTTCTGCCATTTCTGCTGAAGGACTCTTTTGTTCTCTACGTGAGGCCGAAGGACAGCCAGGTGGAGGTGGTGATGCGCTCTGATAAAGGCTCTCACATCAAGACGAGCACCTGGGAGACCGCTGTCCAGCACGGGATTCACTTGGCGAGGCCCTCTGCGGGAAAGCCTCTGATCGGATCATATTTACATTTTGCTGTCATGGCATAGAGTGCACACATGTTATTTGCTGTAGACATCAATGTTCGTATAGCATAAGTGTTTCACAGCAGGGGACAAATTCTGTTCCTGCAGCAGGAAAACATGAGTGGCAAGTTGCAACAAATACATTAAAATGTACTAATATTGTAAGTAGAATGGACATGCACTGAGGTGATACAATCATACTGCAGGAATTATTAACAAACAACTTTAGGAACATATAAAAAAAAAGGCGTGTTTGATTTGCCCCCACCAACCCACCTACAGCACAGTACGGGTAATCTCACCTCATAGAATTTTTTTAAAAAATCTGTATCAGTTCATTTTTAATGTTATCGGATGATGTCATAATTCCTCAAATTGTCCCAATAATGACCAGTCTGATAATTATCTTATAGTCCTAATTAATTAATTACAAATTATTTATTATTATAATTTTTTATAATTGTTTAATAATTTTATTATTATTTTATTATTATTATTATATATTTTTTACATTTATTACAATATTTGTATAATTATTTGTATGTGTTAATATTGCTTTTTCTTGATAGTGTAATTGTTTGATTACAGGGAACCAATTTACCAATTTAACCAATTTAATTTAATAAACTCCCATTAAATAAAACATCTAATTTTGGTGCAGAACCACATAATACAGATTTTGGCTTTCCCCCCACTTTTCATAGATATAGTCCGCTTGCATTGGGCCAAGACAGGAAGTGACCATCTAAATTCAACAGATGGCGCTCGAGTTAATTAATTTGTGCAGTTAATGTGCTTTGCTGCTACCTACAGGACAGGCACACAACAATAATCAGGATCATCATAATTTCCTGAATCAGCCAGACACATTAATGGTTGTTTGGCCTTTAGGGAAGTCTAGATGTTCTTCACAAGAGCCAGAAGCATTTACGCCATCCCAAGATATTAAATCCTGTCCGATGCTGTCAACTTTACCCATCAACCTCCACAGGTGTCTTTAGCCCCGCCCCCTCTTCTAAAATGACAGCGATATCAAAACATATCACAGCTTCTGAGTGGAAGAGTGGCAGCACCCAGCCAGCCTCCTGCCCAGTGTGGGCCCCTGGGCGGGAAGATGGAATAGATATCAGGATTACCATATAAGCCAGGGAGGATGGCTTAACATTTTTTATGTTATTTTTAAACATTTTTGATGACCCCTGCCGAGCGACTACTTCCTTCTAAGGGGGTCAGGATAAAGAGTTAAAAAAAAACTAACAAAAAAAACAAGAGATATGTCAGACCTGGTCTGTGGTGTGATCCCTGCTGTTGCCTTCTCCCTGGTGATGCTCACAAAAGTGTTTGCGCCTTAAAACCTTCTTGTCACCATGAAACCCTCAGGCCTCAGTTTGATTGACACCTTGTCACATTATCTTATGAGGGAGCTGGTGGAAAGAGAGGGAGAGGAGTCAAGTAATACTGGGGAGTGCAGACACACACCCTAAGGAGCTTCCACCTCCACAGCAGCTGGGTCGTCAGTGCAGCTGTAAATTGTGTGTGTGTGTGTGTGTGTGTGGTGAGGTTCACTGAGAGGCACAGATTTAGCATATCATGTACAATGTATTTATTTTAGGCAGGAAGGTGTAAAGAACATTGTACACTGCTTCCTTTATGAGACAATCATCACTTCATATAGCTGCGGGTTACCCAATGGCTATTATTAAGGAGTGAGGAAGACACAAACGTAGTATAGCTATGTGAGCTATAGTGTTAGCAGTATTAGCATTATAGTGTTAGCATTTTACTCTCATGCCTTCACCATCCCCCCTAGGGGGACCTGCCCCACTATTAGAGAAGCACCGGGTTAACCTATCCAATGAAGAAAAACATAATCATCAAACTTTTTGCTTGGGATAGCTGGCAGAGCTCCAGGTTTTATTTTAAGATGTGTAGCGAAGCCTGATTAAAAAAAGTATATATTTTAACAAGGCGGTCCATTCGTAGACATGGAGCAGATCAGAGGCAGTATTGTGTTTAGAAGGAAGGAGGTTGTACTTCGGGCGGCATGGCGGTCGAGTGGTTAGCGCGCAGACCTCACAGCTAGGAGACCAGGGTTCAATTCCACCCTCGGCCATCTCTGTGTGGAGTTTGCATGTTCTCCCCGTGCATGCGTGGGTACTCCGGGTACTCCGGTTTCCTCCCACATTCCAAAAACATACTAGGTTAATTGTCCATAGGTGTCCATAGGTGTGCATGTGAGAGTGAATGGTTGTTTGTCTATATGTGCCCTGTGATTGGCTGACGACCAGTCCAGGGTGTACCCCGCCTCTCGCCCAATGACAGCTGGGATAGGCTCCAGGAAAAAGGGTGAGGAAAAAGAGGTAGAAAATGAATGAATGAATGAATGAGGTTGTACTTCATGACGTCATGAAAGTTGTGACTTTAAAAGCGCCTTTTTTCTCAGAAGTGGAAGAGATGACAGATTTTTGTCATGTTTGCTGTTCATTAACAAGCTCCAAGGATGCATATCATTGTTAGAACATCATTAAAAAGTTCTGAATTGCATAATTGAAGTGTAAAAATAAGATAATCAATGTAAATAAAAAAGTGTGCTACGATACAGGATACTTTGATTCTGATTTGAATGTCATTTTCTATATTTCTATGTCTATTATGTATATATTCTTTCTCGTGGCCATCTCTTGGACACAAAATTTCAAAGCTAAACACACCAAAATTCATCTTATAGTGCCTCTTCAACTATGATCTTATGAGGTATGCTGACATGATGCATAGATAGCTCCAATTTCGAGACTTATTCTGCACAAAACTTTGGTTGAATTCCAAATTATACAACAAAAGACAAGAGCTAGACATGTGTTCAGTTAAAAGTCCAGCATGGTGTAGTCCAACGTTACATCACTATGTGGTTCTGGTATTAAAAACTATGAAGGCACACAACAGTCAACTTTTGGGGGACGCATGCAAACACCTGTCAGACTGTTTTTAACACACTCGACATAACAGTTATCCATCATGAAATTTCACAGTATGAAGAGAGTACCTCGGCTTCACTCTCCATTAGTAGCCCCTGGCGAGAGGTTGGTGTTGCAGGGGTCTCTAAATAGAAATGACAGAGGTAAATATTTCCGTAAATGGGACTCACAGGGGAGATGTGTTTGACCACATGTGCCCAGACCAGCGCAGGTCTTGACGGGTGTCATGTTAAATCCTAGACATCCGACTGACAGTTGGATGGAACTGGAACTAAATGATCATGTTGGAATTATTGTAAGTGCACTCAAATTTTTTTTTTTCTGCATGTAAAACTATTATTATAAAACTATTAAAAAGTGTTTTCTGTTAACATTTTTCTTTTTTTTCATGTATTAACATTTACTTACAAAAAGCTCAGTTACTTTTTTCCACAAAGACAATCAAAGTAAATATTACAAGGGACTGGCGACCAGACCAGGGTGTACCCCGCCTCTCAAGCGACAGCTTGGATAGACTCCAGCATGCCCGCGACCCTTGTTAAGCGGTATAGAAAATGAATGAATGAGTAACATTTATTAGCATATCACTTTAACTCATAAAGCTTCACTTAAAATGTCATTTTTACTTAGACCGTACTTACAAATTATTTCAATTCACTCCAAGTAATCCCTACTTATTCATTAAAAACATCCTCCAGAAATATATTAATGAATATACACCATATTATCCAGTGTATTTTTCTTATCTTAAACATTCTACTAAATATATTTGACATAAATTACATGTTATTTTAATACTCAATGCAAGAGTCTGACTCGTGTTAATCATCACACAGCAAATTAACACTCAAATAATAATTCATTATAATAAAAATATAGGCTACAAGACAGGTACCAGATACAAGTTTAAAATAAACAACTGCTATTTTAATACAATGCATTAGGCTCAGCATAGCAAGTCATTAGCCAATGGTAGCCATAGGTATCGAGCAGCCATGCTTGGCGGGCCACCAAGAGTTCACTTTTCAGAGTTCACAGAGGTCAGTGCCAAGTCTTGCCATTGAAATTTACATAACAAAAACAATATGCAACAACCGACTACACATTAATATGAGTCAACAAAGATTTTTTCTCAATAAACACATTAACTACGACTCACATGGTTTACATGTATAACTAAAGTAACATTTACTGTAACAAAAAAACAAATTTTTCCAGTGTGGGCTGTGATTGGCTGGCTATACCTCATCCCTCGCCCAAGAGTCAGCTGGGATCGGCATACATTATTGACGCCAACCAAGGTTCCGCTGTATATGTAAAAAGTACACATTAGCTTCGGACCCTAAAAGTGCAAAAGCACTTCTAATCTGTCTACATTTCAGAATCAAGGCTAGATTTTGAACTACACACTTCTACTACACAACTGTGGCACCTTTGGACTAACAATTAGTAAGAAATACTATATATATAATATATATGTTCAGCATATATCCCCATCAATTATTGCCCAGGTGTATTGAACATGACTTTCTAAGCATCTGAGGCCCACTTTAATTGTTGATATTCACCAACCTCCAGCTCTCACACTGAGAGGTGCAGGCTAATCTCTCCGGGTGACCCCCCCATTGCCTGTCATTCCATTTCCTAAACCCCCTTCCCTTCTGGAAGCCTGCATTAAACATAAAGACCGTGCATGGATGAGTGAGTCAACAAATTACCACAGCCAATAAACAGGCTTAAAATGATCTGGCCGTCTAGCCTTTTTTGCTCCACTGTCCCCTATTATTTTTTTTTTTGTTTCAGGCTTTTAAATAAACATGATCTTTGCTTATTGCATTTCGTTAGTCGAAGCGTCACTCCGCCGCATGGTTGACTGCTTGTGTCCATCAAGTGGAGCAGGAGCCGGTCCGGCTTTGAAATCCTTAGCTATAACACACATGAAACTGCTACAGCTGTTGGTCTAACCTTTGAGTGTCTCCTAAGGAGCGCAGTGATATTTGCACTTAATAAAATTATGCCTACCGGGAGAATATGCCGCTGACATTTGCCATTTGTCAAGTTGAGGTGGCAGTGAGGCTTTATGACTCATTAGTGTGTGTTTGTGTGTGTAACAGAGAGAGTTGATCAGCCTGCAGTCATCTCTAGACAGAAATACACTGTATGTTTTTTTATGTCACCCTTTTTACCTTGAAATAAATCATTCTATAAGTAGTCATGCCTTGAACAGTCACTGGAAGCATGAACTGTCATGTAATACTCATGAAAGGTGATTCACAAGAGAAGACACGTGGGTTGCAACCAAACTAGCGGTACTATGTAGTAGTTTCAGCAAGAATTATTGAATACAAAACTGAAAATGGATGAAACGCCATTGGCTCTGACACTACCACTGCTGAAAGAAATGTAGGTCTGGCAAATTGTCCATGCCTTTCCACCCCAAATAAAATAACAACATGCTTGTGAAAGTTGTTCCATCAGCTAGAAGTCCGATCAGGTCTCATCCCAAATTGCCAAATCTGTCGGCTCCAAGCCAAAAGCTTCGTCTTCGCCATGCACGCACATATGCTAATGCCGGTGTTTTCCAAAATCACCTCGGACGGACTTTTCGACAAAAACCTCAGTTTGAGTGTGGACAAGAAGCCAAAACACCTTACAAAAATATGCTTTTTTTAAAATCTGACATGGACAGGGCCATAAAAAACAACATTAGATGGAGCTGCAAAAACGCCTGAAGTTTGTTAATACATGAATGACCTTAACATTAACATTAATATCTCCAGCTCGTCTTCATTTCTAAAACTACAAGTAGCTTATTTTTCTACGAAAAGACAGGAAGTACAACTGGAGGTAGTAGAGATGAGGATGATGAGGTCCTCATTGGGAGTGACCAGGATAGATAGGATCAGGAACGAGTACATCAGAGGTACAGGCCAGACTGAGATGGTTCGGGCATGTCCAGAGGAGAGATAGTGAATACATCGATAGAAAGATGCTGCGTTTAGAGCTGCCAGGTAGGAGGCGTAGAGGACGACCAAAGAGGAGGTTTATGGATGTAGTGAAGGAGGACATGAGGGTAGTTGGTGTGAAAGAGACCAATGCAGAAGACAGGGTTGGATGGAGGCGATTGATTTGCTGATTTGCAAAAGAGAAAGAAGAAGAGTAGCTTACCTTTCTATGAAATTCAAGACGTAAAAAAAACTCTAAAGTGAACACGATTTCCTTGTGCTCACAATCTCTCAATAACATTGACATTAAGCATTCCCTTAAATCACATTGCCGCATGAATTATGTGCTTTCCCCAGTAATGACACATTCATTTTATGCTCCCTGCTCCCAAACTACCATATGTACGCACAATTTAGCATAATAGCAGAATTAAAATGAACACAAAATGATAAGGTAATGTCTCACCAAGGGCTTCAGTCACATTAAAAACCCTTTCTCAGTGATCTGTAAGATTGCGCTCTGTGGGGAAATGTAATTGTTTGAGCACAGCACCCCCTGTAGGTATGCATTATTTTGTGCTAATAATACCCTCAGTGTGCCCAGAAAAAAAAGTCTTAGGTAGCTTTTCACTGCAATTACAGGCCTTTCTGCTTTGATTGTTGGGTAATTGAATGGGTTGAGGCATGTGTAATTTTTCTCTCTGTGAAATTTCCACCCATATTTCAAATCTGGGCCTTCCACAGCAGACAAAGCTTCAGTTACAGTGTAATTAAAGGAGCCAGGTGTAGAAGTGGGGAAGCGGGTCACCAGACTGAATGGGACTGATTAGCCATTTAGTGAAAATTAGATTTTTATGCCTTAGACAAAAAAGCTGCTTGCTCAGTGTTCAGTCGGGTGGCTTTCAACTGTGCTGTAGATGAGCTGCACCAAAAATGATTTTTTTGGGGGGGAATGGTGACATTTAATAAAAGGGGAGTTGCATGTTATGCGTGAGATATAAAATACTTTAATTACATTTTAACTATGGGTGAAAGTTTGACATAGTATAGTTTGGGTTGGAACAATAAAGAGTCTAATAAAAAGTACCTCAGTGAGGAAGATTGTATAGTGTTCATTCAAAAAACTACAATTTGTTTCCTTTCCTTTTCAGCATTAAATCCAATAATAGTAGTCCCTTACTCTATTTTGATTTAATAAAAATAGTTGTTTCGGGGTTGACTGATTATTAGTCAACAAAATGCATTCTGAAGCAAATGTTATTCTCGGCAGGAATTAAGCATTTTCAAGCATAAAACATCTCTAAATGAACTAAGTGTCGCTGTATTTATTTTACAATTATTTAGCTAACAAAAGGTGGTCGAGTGGTTAGTTCTCCCAGTGCATGCGTGGGTTTTCTCCGGGTACTCCGGTTTCCTCCCACATTCCAAAAACATGCTAGGTTAATTGGCGACTCCAAATTATCCATAGGTATGAATGTGAGTGTGAATGGTTGTTTGTCTATATGTGCCCTGTGATTGGCTGGCGACCAGTCCAGGGTGTACCCCGCCTCTCGCCCGAAGACAGCTGGGATAGGCTCCAACACCCCCTGCAACCCTCGTGAGGAAAAAGCGGTAGAAAATGAATGAATGAATGGATCCATTGGGATGGAAATCATCATTAGTATTGATGTAAATAAATAGAAAATTGGCAATAAACTGGACAAAGTTGAAAAAGAGTAAAGGAATTTATGTTTGGACTCCCTCTACATTTGCAAAGTAGTTGGCTTTAAATCCACTGTAGCAAATGCAAGTGGACAGTGGTAAACATGAGGTCAGACACTAAAAGATGCTAACAGAACAAGTATGCATTGTCACATCTTGTCACACAATGAGCCAAAATTTCAGTGTGCACCCAACCTCCCGCCAAAAAGCCAAAAAGCATGAGGTCAAAAACAGCTGCGTCCAGTGGATGAATGCCAAGCGACTTGATTGGAAAATGAGCATGAGTGCTCTGCTTTTAATGTATTTTAATCAACACATTATGCCAGTTTTTAATTGCTTTTTCCACCTGCTGATAAAATAATGTGATACTTTTTTAATTGTTGTATTAGTTGTAGTAGCCATCTGCGTGGTTCGCACGAACGAGATAAGGCCCAGACCTGGACCTGGTGTGGACGCTGACATGTCTCATAGGAGGCTAAAAACCAAAGGGATTGAGGAGGTGTCAGACTTCACAGAGTAAGTATTGGAATTGTTTATTCACTCAATTGAGCACCAGACATCCACTTGAAGTGAGGCGTGCATTTTGAACAAAATTAGTGTTGTTTTTTTCTAATTATACTGATTTGTCTAATAAATGTGCTAAAGACACATGGCGGTATCAGTCAAAGGTCATTAGAGCTTTCATTTCTTCCCATATTCCTCTTTAAGATGCAGCGTTCATTTTATACAAATGTTTAACTGGGGCATGGTGTATACTGGAGTGGAGGCTATGAAATGTTTCATTTGGGAAGAGTGGGCAATGCAGCTAGCAATTAAGTGGGGCTTGAGACTAATGGAACTGAGCCAGCTAATTGAGGAGGTATAGGACACTTTATTTGTGAAGAGTGAACGACACACATGGGAATTCAATGGGGCACGGCGTCTACTGGTGTGAAGGACATCAAATATGATATTGATGCTGGCGACAAGTCAGACATGGCCTCTACTGAAGCAGAGTCCATTAATATAAGAAAATGTGTTATTAAAGCTTAGGATGCGGCACACAGTGCAGTACTGAAATTCATACGGCATCTATAGATGCATCTGGTAAATAAATTGGGGCATGGTGTCTCTTGGCAAGGACGCCACCATTGGAAGATATATGGTATAAATGCTTTATTTAGAGATGTCTTCATCCAGAAGACAAAGTTAAATGTCTTGAGTTGTAGTTTAGTACAATCAGAAAAGGTGTGTTCCGTCAATGCGGCGGGGCAGCTCTTAAGGCAACATCTCAACAGGAGGGAAAAGAGCCACCAAAGCCAATCGTGGACTTTAATTACAGGTAATCTCGACTCACAGACAGATACTGCACTTAAGAACTTCCTTGCCAATTACCAAAGTGACTCGCGTCGGCCTTAAGTAAAAGCGGAAAGTGACAATGGGGGGGGTATGAGCGGGTGCGAGGCGGAGGCAATTAAAAGGCACAAATGTTACACCACGCAGGGCTCAAATGAGAAGAAAAGAGGAGAAAGGCGCTTTGATGAGCCCGGTTCTGAGTTAAGTAGAGCTTAAGAGGCGACGGTGGCGCTGGAAGAAAAGGGTGAGGAGAAAGGGGGCAAATTAAAGACAGTTGATTAGCAAGAGGCCTGATGTCACACTGTTTCCCTACAGGACCATATGTCGCTGAGAGCACTCTCTCCTTCCAGAGGGGCCGGAATGTACCACTAAAGTCAGGATTTCTATAGAGCGACTGGGCGTCCCACCGACATGCTGATTCTCTGCTGTCCCCCTCATGTTCATTATCAAACTCCATGCAAAACTTACCAGGCTTTTGAATGGACAAATAAAGAGCCTGTCTCTTTTTAATGGGCTAATTATGAGTCTAACAAGGGTTCTTGTTAAGGGGAACTGCTTGGCTATGAATGTGAGTGTATTCGTCAATTGGCTCAAACTCTAACCCGCAGTGATTGTCAGACAAATTACGGTAACTAGAGAGAAATAATTCAGGGACAAAATTATGTGTGTGTTCCTACACAGGAAATGTTTGTGTATGGCTGTGTAGTGGATGGGCGGTCACATCTGGATACAACATCTGACTGTGTGCTGACTTGGAATGACTAAATCTCAGGATAATACAGTCAAGCAGGGTCACTGTGTGTATTGTTGTTGCAGTTAATTGTGGCAATTATAAATATTGATATTAAAATAATGATTTTATACAGGTTTTCCCTCAGTAACAGGTCTACTCTAGAGGACTTTGTGAAATGTAAAAGCTCATTTGTTTTGTGTGCCATTAAAAATGTATCTGCATCTCTATTATCTTATTGGTTAAATAGCTAGTTAGTTAAATTTAAATATTATTAAACTATAAATTTAGCATCGTCATCAGGTATATAAATTACTTAAATACAAATTTTTCAGTTATGTTCTCATAGAAATGTGTGATCTTAGAGCCTGTTTATGAGCACCAAATGTGGAAAAAAAAACTTTTTGAAGTTTGAATTTTGATGACATCATGAAGGAAAACCTCTTTTATCATGGATATGATACAGGCTGTGACCCCGCTCGATATGTCTACCTTGTTTACACAGTGCTGGAGGACAGGTTTGTATAAAAAAAATTATAAAAATTTCACTACACTTAAAAAAATAAAGCCTGTTACCTTGTTCTAGGTGATATATGACATCTGTTACGTTGGCTACTGTAAGTGTAGGCTACAGAGCTGCACAGCAGCTTCTTGGAGACACACTCTCTGTGGACAAACACAGCTAATTAGCATTAAAGCTACAGACACAAAATGGCGTCTTATTTAAAGCACCAGCAGCAAGGCTAGATTTTGGTCAACACAATTCCAATATACTATTGTGGCATCGGACACTGAGCATTTTTGTAATATGATGATGACAAAGATTAAATGGTGTTGCAAATCTCACTTACCTTGACGGACATGCACAAACATGGTAGAATTTGTGTGATAAGATCAGTTAATTAGCTGTGAAAGTCCTCCACTTGAGTTCTGTCCTGTAGGTGGCGGTAATGACCACTGCAAAATCCATTCAAAAATCAAGTGATGGCATTGAAAAGAAAGGATACATCTTCTTATTAATGCCTAAAACAGAGTAGGCCTTTAATTAGAAGATAGAATTTTATATTTAATTACATTCACAGTCATAAATCTATGAGATTATGCTTCTCTAGCAACTATAATAGTATAAAGTGAGCATATTAAAATCAATATGTGTGTGTGATAAATAGCCAGAGAAAACAAGACACAGACATGAAAACAGCCTTCCAGCTGAACACACAAACAGCAGCTTCCTTTCATCGATCCAGCATGGCCTTACCGCCTCACATTGGCCAGATGTGTCTACAAAGAGACACTCGTAGAGGACAGGAAACACGTTTCTCCCCAGAGGTATCAACTAGACACTGCCAGCCCAAACAGGCACGATCTTGCCCACGCAGCTGAAAATACTTTTTCTGTTTAAAAACTTAGCATTAAAATAATATCTGTGGCATTGATCCAGCCAGGAGTCGAGAGGAAACAAGTAAACAGCTGCAGTCAGCATCCATAGCTCATTAATTGTTCGGAGGAGGCAAAAGAAGACAAGAGCAGTGAGAGGGCAGAGGGAGGATGCACCTCGTCTCTAAATGTCGATGAGGTCATCGCCGCTCTCGTCGCTCTCCACCGTCAGCTGACGGGTCCACCACTTTTTGACTTCTGAACCCGAGGAGGCCTCGTCATTGACGGGGTTCATTTTGCACACAATGGACTTGACGCTGGTGCGACCTGAGGAAACACACACACGTGATAGAATACATATTATCACTTTTTCATATCCCGTTATTATAGATTATTGTGATTGGAGTTTGCACTGCATCACCCAGAGAGAAGGGGAGACGGGGGTGCAATTGTGTGTGCATGCGTATGTACACTCATTGCATTAAAATATCTCTATAATGCCTATCCTTCTGCATGCTACACTCCTCCACGCTCTCTCACCTCTTACTGTCCAGTGGGTTTTTACATGTAAAAGATATGTGCAGAGGTCAAACAATGTGGCAACCAGAACTTGATGTCAGCTACATTACATCACGTCACCCATCCATGTTGTCAGCAGTGGTTGACTCTCAAAAATGTTAACACAAAATATGTGTTTGTAGTTTTATACACATTAACTAAATTAATTAAATGAAAGTGATGAACATTTAACATTACTTGACCTGTTCTCAAAGACATGATGTGGCAGCGAGATCAACCACCACCATCTTCCTGTTTTACTTTTCTTTTCTTTACTTTCTTTGGCTCCATTTTGGTTATTGGGGTGAAAAACATGAGTGAATTCAAGAAGTAACTCATGGCAAAACAGGAAGGTGGTGTTTGTGTGGTGTCTCACTGCCACATTGTGTCTTTGGGAACAATTTTCAAAAGAGGAAGCTAACTAGTAGGCGCAGGAAGTGTGACCAGTCCAGCGTGTACCCCACCTCTCGCCCGAAGTCAGCTGGGATAGACTCCAGCATATCCCCGCTACCCTAACAAGGTTAAGTGGCATAGAAAATATATGGATGGATGGACTGGAAGTGTTTTTAACTTAACAAAATAATACTGGATATTATATTAAGAACATATTTAGGACTTGATATAACATCCTTATATGAGGACTAATTATGTAGCCTTATACTAATAAGGAGGCTAACTATTAAGATCATTTTTAATATTTTTTTTACATTTATTTAACCAGATCCCACTGTGATCCCCAGTCCCACTGAGATCAGGTTCTCATTTCCAAGGGCGACCTGGCCAAGCGGTCAGCAGCACACGTCATAAACAATCCAAAAAATGCTAAATTTTTCCACTTTTCTGACCTATAAATGTAGTTAGAATGTGGTATTCTCATGCTAAATGATGCCAAGGTTTGCGCATCTGGAAGCGAGCATGCCTGGGGGAAGGCTGTGGGTGGAATAAATGAAAACAGACCGTTTTGGCGGGAAGCACAAATCAAAGAGAAATACTGCTGGAATAAGTGCAGATTCTCCAAAATCTAAAGAGTTTTCTGTGCAAGTTATTATGTGTAGCTGCTCTATAGGAGTCCACAACTCAATACAAAGGGTCGGATAATTAGCATAATAGGTCCCCTTTAAGGCAATAAATTACAAACAGTAAATATAGTACAAATTCAAACAATTTTTAATAAATGTATTCCAATATATTTCCATTCCTTTTTCAATTCATTTGTGAGTCGCTGTACGCAATTTACTTTAGGACTTGTGAATAATATTGGTATAATATAATATCATATAATATACAGCTCTTCTATTGGATCTTATTGGATTGTGAACCGATACCTGAATGAGTTTAGAGATCTATTTCATGCTGACAAGTCATGAGAAAAGCCATGTATTTTTGTATCAACATAAATAGGTGGTGTTTGTGGTGACACACAGATAGATACCTGCAGGCAGCCGCCACTGTCCCAGCTTCCTCTGTGGCTTCCCCAGGTCGGAGGAGTCCTGCCTGTAGCCTCCTCTGTCAGACAAGGTGGGACTAAGCAGCTGCTGGAGGCCACTCATCTAAACAAAGAAGACACATCCTTTGTTCCGGCATTGCAAGAAGCGCACACCTGTAGACAATACATCATGCTTGCCAGCTGGGACGTCGGGTGGGGTGCGTTTACCTCAGGCTGAGAGGAGTTGTCTGGGTTGTTGGCGTTGTGGTCTTCACTTGGCACCGTGGTCTCAATGCTGGGGGGGTTGAGGAAGCGACTCAGCTCCTGCTGCTGGCTCTCTCTCAGGCTGTGGATGATGCTACATGACTGCTGCTGCTTCTGCGAAAGGCAAGCAGAGTGGGGACCGTGTGTCATACATGTGCACAAGCTGAGTTCTGTGTAAAGAGTAGCGAGAACTGATGGCGCTGTGGAAAAGGACTCACGGCACGGATACGTTTGAGGCACTTCTTGAGCCACATGCGTATAGTCTGCTTGGCAACCTCCTCCTCGATGGTGTACTCCAGCTGTTCCCTGGCCAACAGCTCCTCCAGCTGGAGGGACTTACGAATGTCCACAGAGCGATAGGATAGCATGCTGCCAGCACACATACACAAACACACACACAAACAATGAACGGCTATATTCTATTCGTACACAGAGCGTGTAGTTCATTTTAATTTTATCATAATCTATTTTTGTTTTAGGACTAACCATCACTGTATTTCACAATTAAAGCACAACCCCTATAATCAGTCTGCAGATCATTTCACAGATATTTTACTCTTGTGAGAATGTGAGAACATTTTTGTTGAATTGAATACATTCAGGTTAGTCAGGCATATCTCAAGTAATGAGAAATAAAGACAAACTTGGAATAATAATATGCTAATTGACATATACAGTATATATTCAAACCGAATAGCAGTTAATAGTGATAACATAGTAATAATATTTTTTTTTTAATTTCACTGAGTATATGTATATAGTTTATGTTTTAAACCAGTTACAACAGTAATTAAACAGTAATTTTATTTAACTAAGATATAATTGTTATGAATAGAATGGAATTTAAAAAAGGAAACAACTATTAAATGTGCCAGAGTTTATTTACTCATTTATTTTATACATTCATTTTATTTTATTTTATTTTATTAATGTTATTTATATTATTGTAATGACACTGGACAGAACACAACAATAAAATAATCATAAATGCCATCGTTAAAAACGTCTTTTTTTTTTTCCAAGCCATCAAGAAAGGATACCAGTCCAAATATTTAACAGGAAATACATACGAGTTATTGTACAGGTGAATGTCTGTATGTTGCAAACCGAGCTCACCTGAGCACATCATGGAAGGTCACATCTCCTCCACTGTGCAGTCGCTCCATCTCATAGCACATGTGCTTAAACAGCAACTTGTCTTTGTCCAGGTCTACCTCTAGCCTGCCCCTGAGCAGACGCAGCAGGAACTTCACCCTGGATGTGGGGATCACGCCCTAAGATTGAGATAATCAGCATTAAACATCTATGACTTCACAAATGGAAACACATTCCGAAAGGGACAGACTTCAAAGATGTTATAGAAAGTCTTCCCATTAGAGCGGAAGAAGTTATCTGGTAATTCCTCACCTCCCGCTTGTCATCCACCATGTTCCAGATGATCTGGAAGTGTCTCAGGTCATTATAGCTCAGCAGCTGGTCCTCCTCGGTGGAGTAGAACAAAGAGAAGTTCTCCACGATGATGGCTGTATCACAAAATAGTCACATTATGCCTATAAATGATTCTCAACTTGTACTTTAAACAAATGGGTTATTTTTGCCAAAGTAGCAGAGTATAATCTCTTGAAATGCAATAACTGTCAACACCATCTGTGTCTTCCTTACTGGAGACGTGGGGTGCGGGTGGGGGGCATAATGATAAACACACTTCATTAAACCACAGGAATACATGCTGTGCTTCATCCCTGTAGTCCTTTATCCTGCTATGTCAGGATTCTGCTACTCCTATTTGTTGTCATTGAATCATTCAACTTTAAAAGAAACTGAAATGTAAAAAAAAAATGTATTTCTCCCTAAATGAAAGGCGGCAACAGATGCATGCACTGACCGACAAGTAGGTTGAGCATGATGTAAGCGATGATGACATAGAAGGAGCAGAAGTAGATAAGTGCTCCGGCATAGTTGCCGCAGTCGGTCTCCCAGTATCGATGCTTATCCGGTGTGCAAAACGGAGGCTGCACCTAGGGAGATTAAAAAAAAAAGCAGTTAGCATAGATTTTCTAAAACAACAATAATAGTTGTTGCACATAAAACATGAAATTAATGCCTCTATTCAGTTGGAGCTGCTGTATGCTCCAAGCTCAACAATATAAAACCACCACTACTGGCTACCATATATTACCAATAGTGGTTTAAATAAACAGATTAAACAAAAAAATATCAATGTTTTTCAAAACAAAGCTGGTGTTCATATAAACCACACAAAAGCAGTCCCAGAGAAGCATGGACACGGGACAGCAAAAAGTAACTGACTATGACAGAAAAAAGCTAGTCCCTGTCGGTGGTGAGTACATAAGTTGAACCACTTAATCCGCTTGAACCTTAAGCCTTTTACAAAACTGGTTCTGTTGTTTATAATAATAAACAGTCTGGATCTGAGTCCTATGATTGGCAAGTGACCAGTCCAGGATGTACCCTGCCTCTTGCTCGAAGACAGCTGGGATAGGCTCCAGCATACCTGTGACCCTAGTAAGAACAAGCGGGATAGAAAATCGATGGATCCGAGTCCAGCTTTTATCTCACCATGCAGTCATGCATTATTTTATTCCAGTCCTCTCCTGTAACAATGCGGAAGAGGACAGTGATAGCCTTGCCCGCTGTGGAGAAGTTGGCGTGCCTGCAAGGTGGTGAGATGAACATGAATTAGAACAACTGCTCTATTCTGAATTCTGCTGTGTGTGATGTCCTTACCGGTTGATGTTCTCGCCATACTTAACAGTGCCGAAGAGAACCACTCCAGCGAAAGCATAACATAACAGGAGGAGGAACATTCCCACGATGATGAAGAAACTCTTGTACATGCTGACGACCACAGTCAGCAGCAGCATCTTCAGTGTCACCTGTAGAAGGGCCATACATTCCGTATACGTTATTGTACAGTGGTTGTGATATACTGTATATATATATATATACGTATATACTGCAATACAGTTGTGTGCAATCAGGCACAATAAGCATCATGTATTTCATACAATATAATATTGTGGGCTGGTTGTACATTAAAATTATTTAGCAGATTAATTAAAAAAAAAAGAACTACAACTCGACTTTTCAACTACCGGTGCTTGTTTTGCTTTATATTTGTTTGTAGGTTTTATTCTTTACTTTTTTCAAGCTGCTGCACCTGCCCACTGGTTGTCTGAGGATGTTACATTTACATTTAATTCATTCTTTCATTCAATTTCTACCACTTATCCTCACAAGGGTTGTGGACGTGCTGGAGCCTATCCCAGCTGTCTTGGGCGAGAGGCGAGGTACACCCTGGACTGGTGGCCAGCCAATCACAGGGCACATATAGACAAACAAGTTGCTCGAGGGGGGAATCTAACTCGGGTCTACATGTCAATGTGAAAAAAGTATTACTTTTTTCAAGCTGCTTTGCCCCCTATGGTGGCATCAAATGATTTTTTTGTGGAGGTATACAAATTGAGAAAAAAAAATCAATGAAAAACACTCAGAACTTTCTACCTCAACTGGTAAAGAATAATTGAATATTGAATATAAATTAATTAATATTGAAGAATCAGGCACCAAACTGTGTCTTGTTCATGCAAAAGCTGCCACTAAGTGGCAAGAGGCCTGAAAAAAAAAAAAAAAAACTCTTCCTATTCCTGCCGTAGTTTTAGAGACACAATTCTTACATCCGAAAAAAAAAAAAAAAAATCTGGCTATCACTTTCAGAAGAAACGGAAAATGCTACAGATCAGCAGTCACTGATTATAGCTGGGTACCCGGCAAGTTGTCCGGGACATTCACCTCAACCTGGAATGGCACTTCCACATCATGTAGAACCACAGTACTACATTTAAAACATATGTATATGTTTTTTACTAAAATAATACCACAGTCATTGAAAGAAAATCACTTACGTGCTTGCCGCATATTGTGAAGAATCTGAAGACAATCACACATGTGCCCATCATGTAAGTATATGCATTCTAAGCAGGGATTAGATACACATTAAGTTGCTGAAATACATGCTTCCATTCCTTTTAACACAACAGCAATGGGTCTAACCAGTAGAGCAAAGTGCAGGACTATCCAGATGACGCCGAGCGACGTCACTAGCAGGTCGTAACGATTTCGTCTGCTCTGCCAGTAGCCAGCTGGAGACATGGCAATCAGCTTCATAGTCACCTAGGCAACAACACACAGCTTTTAGACAGTAGACACGTGTTATGGCATTTTGTCACTCCTATAAATTAATACTGTAGAAAAAGTAAAAAATAAGTAGTTTCCTGCACAAGATGGAAGAATAAATCGGAGGAAGTATAAATAGTGTAAATGGAACAATATGTAGTTGTTTGTCATTACAAACAACTACAAGTATATGAGGCTTCCTGCTTCTCTCTCCTTTGCAACGCCCCTTCCAATATTTTTTATGACTGTTTAATTTAATTCTTGTATTGAATCTTTTTACTGGTGTATTTCATATGTCCTTTATGTGTTCTTTCTTGAGTGTGAGTAATTTAAGTGTTAATGTAGGTACAGTATGTGTATATTCTGACCTACTTTAAAACTTGATCAGCATCTTAATCGAACGAACGGAACTCAGATGTAAACTAAGGGCCACCTGCAAACTAAACTAAACAAATTAAATATCTGCTCATGAACAGACTCACCTCCAGTACAAATATAAAGGTGAAGACTACAGACATGGTGGCAAGGGGAAACGTTACTTGGTCATCTACGTCCCACTGGAGAAGAAAGACAGATGAGTTATTCAGCATAATTAGGCCGTTTTAAAAGTGTGAGACAGTGGATTATATTCACCTTAACTGAGAGCAGCACAGACTGGGCCAACACCAGCACAGCAATGCCACGCTTGAAGAACGGATGTTGAGTGATGTCGTACATTTTGGCCCGGAATCCCCCATTCTCTGCACAATGATAAAAAAAAATAGCTTCAATCCTGTGTGTACATATATTTAATCATATGTCTACATTAGTTCATCATGATTAAAGGTGGAGGTACTGAATAGGCTACAGGTGTGGTCCTATTAATATAAGTTGACTCCTGTTTGTGTATTGTTGATGTCCTCTAGATGGCACCCATGGACTGTTTGATGGACCAGCACCATTTATCCCCCATTTTTTTTGTTTTTATTTAAATATCCTCTGTGTCTAACATTTGCTTATTTACTGTTGGAATTTTAAGTGTTATATTTGTGTAACTTTCAATATTAAAAAGGTAGCAATTACTGTACATAATTAAAAAAACACCATAATTTTCTTCTCTTTTCCAAAATAGCAATATATAAAAAGCCAATTACTAGACATGTGAATTGTTAAAATTGTGAAATAACTGTCCAATAATTAATGTAATTACTTAAATATATAAATTATCATTAATTAATTATTGTTTATTTTGATAGGAGTTAATTAATTAATTAATAACTGTTAATTTTATGGCTTTGGATTGATTAATTTTGCCACAAAAAAGACAAATCCTTTCCATGAAGAAAGGTATTGAAAAAGGTATTGAATAATCATATAATCAATAATCATATAAACACATGAAACACATGTAATTTTAATGAAATAACGAGTAAATGAAAATATTATTGAACATTTCTCAGATTTCTTTCCAAATCAAATACATTTTTCACTCCACATTTTTCTACCGTAGTGCAATTTGTGCAAAAAAAAAAAAAAAAATGCTGCAGTAGCAACTTGCAAGCTTCAGCACATTTCCCTGACACTGGCATCCATCCACATGCTTCTGGTGCATTCTAAAACTAAGTTGAAAGCTTAGTGAATATGTTAGAGATGATTGTACATGCACTTTCATTATAGCCATCAGAGACTGGGGACTCAGGTCAGTTTAGTGATGGTCTACGAGTGACTGTTAACAAAGGTCTTTGGCTGTGGATGAAAACCAGGTTGATTCATCTTGTGTCAAAGTAGTGTTGCTGACTACTACTACTATTGATTTTTTTTTTTTATTAGTTGTCAGCCTCAAATGCGCAAAGAGGAAATATACCCATAATGCCTCAGATACATCTCAGTGGCTCTCTCAAAAAATAAAAATGCAGTGATTTTGTGAAAGAAGCCAGAAAAAAGCATGCTTTGCGGCAAGTAAGTAGTAAAATAATATAACTGGCAGTTATTTGGTTGACTTGGTGACCAAAGTTAGCCTGATTTGACAGTGATGGTTTCCTTAAGATATACTTCACCTCCATCAAAACCAGTGCTTTTCAATTATATTCTGTCATGCCCCTCCTGAGGGACAGAACATTCCCCCCCCCCCCCCCCCCCCCGATATGAAATACTAGAGAAACTGATAATATTTACTAATTTATCTGTACTGTACAGACTGAACTTAAAAATGAAACCAGGAAAATGCAACTAAATGGAGAGCATACAAGCTTATTCAAGAGTAAAATTGCAAGTTGAGTACTATGAATTTGTACATGTTAGGTCTGCATTGAAATGAAAGCCTCCCGAGTCCGAGTCTCCCTCCTCGCATACTCCCAGGGACCTACCTTGGAGCAAGTTTACATCCAAATTAAAAAACACAAACAAAAGTATGTGCTTTGCAGAGCTGTGATATTCCCTGATGTGATTTTAATGTTCCTATGCTGCTTAATCCTGACTATAGTCGCAGGTGTACATTGGAGCCCATCCTGGGCAAGAAGTGTGGTGCACCCTGAACTGGTCGCCCGTCAAGTGCAGGGCAGTGATTTTAATATAGTTGTTCAAATATGTACCTGGACGAGGGGGCAGGTGGAGAGGTTGAGCAATTTTGAGCCGGCTCTTCAGGTCCTCCCATCGCCTCTGATCCACTGTAAGCAAAGCAGTGCCCTGGAGAGAAACAAGACTCCACTTTTCTACTTGAATATCATCAATACTTCAGTTTATTACAGTTTATTACTGTTTTTTTTGAAGAAAAATTTTTTTACAACCTTAATGTCATAATTTTCTTGGAAAACCCTATCCATTCCATTCATCAATTATCTGGAGCCCATCCCTTCTGACTTTGAGTGAGAGGCAGGGTCAGCATGGACCGGTGTTTTTTTCAGTATGACCCTACCCCACTCAGGTAGAGTATATACCACATTCTTAAAGAGAGCCCTTACTTTGTTCTCATTGAAGTTGGCAATGACGACACCCACAAACAAAGTGAGTCCAATCATGCAGCCCAGGAACACAAAGACGTGGATGTAGATGCCGTGGATCTGCCGACACAAAAGCTTCACACTTAACCTACCGTTACCGTGAACACGAGTGAGTAAAAATGTATCCCATAAAGTTCTGTACCGGTCCTACGCGGTGAATGATGACATCACGGACTTCCACCCATCCTTTTAGAGACAGTACTTCAAAGAGAGCCAACATGGCATTTCCCACATTGTCAAAATTAAAGTTGCGAGGGTTGGCCCTAGAATGTCACCACAAATACAACATTAATCGTCAGTTGTATTAAAATAGACAACACTTAAAAAAAAGGTGACATTACCAGACTCTTGGCACCCAGAATCCTGGTTTCTTCTCTCCGGGTTTCAGTTTGAGATTGAGGTTTTTGGATACGCTAACATTAATCCTGAATATTCCGTGACAATCATCCTGTGACCAACAGAGCATAGTTTTATTGTACAATACAATCATGCTATTTAATTAATCTGCCTTTCATTATCATCTCCTGCTTCATTATTGTCAGAGCATATACTGCAAGTAAGGAATAATGGGCTCATGTCTGCTGCCATACCCTTTTAAGGACATGGGGGTCGTTGCATTTGGCCAGCTTTCCGGCAAATAGCTGAACTCCGAAGCTTGCGAACACCAGCATCAGCGTGAGTAGGAGAATGGAAACCTGCAGCAAGATCACACTGATAAAGTATAAGAAGAAATTATAATTGTATTTGATTTAATTCTTTTTTGGAATTATTTATTTATTATAGATATTCCTTTTTACTAAAAATAATTATGAACCAGTGTGTCCTAGGTCTACCCCTGGGCCTGCTCCTGGCCTAGCATGCCTGGGAACACCTCACCAGGAAGGAGTCCGAGATAACTGAGGGACCTCAACTGGCTTCTCTTTATGTTTATGTTGCAAATCAGAAGTACTGTACTGTACTGTACTTCAACATCATGTTGGAGACGTGTAAACCAAGAGAGTCCCCCCAACATCCAGCGCTTTAATAAATTGGATGAACTTGGTACTTGGTATTGGTATGGTACTTGAATAAAGAAATACATAACATTATTTATTACTATTCCTGAGATTTTATATTGAACTAATTTTGAGTTTAATATGTGCTTTATAGTTGGGCGGATATCACAAGCACCCACCAGGAAAATCTCCTTGAACCCTTTGAGGACCTCCCGCACCACCTTCCTCATTTGGGGCACCAGCTTGAAGATCCTGAGCGGTCGCAAGCAGCGCAGCATCATCAGCAACTGAGCTCCAGACTCGGGAGGGACATCCGGAGGAAGCCAGCATAAAAAGATGAGACTCACCTATGGCAATGTAACACACAAAAATGGAACTATTAACTATTACAACTATTAAAGCATATCGTATGTAGAACACTGCAAGGCTGGGGGCTTTCTTACTAGATAAATGAAGATGTCCATGACACCTCCAAAGTCTCTGATGACTGCTGTGGGAGTGAAGAACAGACCGTCGGCCATGATCTTCAGGTTGAGTTCAATGCTCATAAAGATGACAAAGACGTATTCCCCAATCTGAAACAATAGGAAAGGATGTGACGGTTAGATATTGTTTTTCTTTGTTTAAACTACTGCATGCCACAACTTTGAATACCTGCAGGGTGGGCACGTGCATGACCCTGGTGAAGGGCGACTCAAACATCATGGAGATGCAGGAGCAGATGGTCACAATGATCATCACCCAGTCCAAATAAGTAACCAGGCCCAGAAGGTCACTGCAAGGACACATGTGAAATGCCATTTGGTTAATGAAAACGTTACGAAACCATTAAAAATGACACCAAAGTTGTAGATTATAGGTCATAGATGCCCCCTTTGAAAAGGGGACCTATTATGTTACCTATTACTATTTTTCCAGTATTCAGACCTACAAATGTAGTTAGATGGCTTAAAACGCTAACTTCCAGAGGGTGTTGCAAAACTGTTCCTTTGTGATGTCACAAGGGAGCTGTGGCTGTAGGGGCGATAAACTCTCTGCTCTCCCCTAAGCTCTGATTCCTCCACCCACTTCCAAGTTCTGCTTCTTTGTTTACAAGGCAAGGCAGAAGTTTTTGGAGCAAGAGACAAATATTTTCAACTGTCAACAGCATTTCACACGGGACTGCTGTTGTGAACATGAATGTGAAATATCCGCCAAACAGTTACTGAAGCCAGAAGCAGCGCATTTTCACCGGAAATAAAACTTTTTAGATCTTCCAGAATCTGCACCTATTCCAGCTGTATTTCCTTTAATTTGTGCTTCCTGCCAAAACGTACCAAAACTGTTTTAATTTATTCCATCAGCTGCCCGCCTCCAGGCATGCTCACTTTGCTGTGATTGGTCACACGCCCAAAGTGCTTCCTAACTATCAACCATATAAGGAAGTCCGTTATTTTGCATACATTCTGCAGTTCTAGTAAGACACCTGAATCACACTTGAACCAAGCAATTTGGGGTTTAATTAAAAAACAACTGCAGCATGTAAGTTTAGTTTAGTAAGTTTAATGCAAATGTTTTGAGTGTGTTTTCTGGGATTTCCAAGCCTTCTTAAATCCCACAAATTATTACGGAATGATAAGAACATGCAATTATAGTTCTTAAATATTCTTAAATCATCTTATTAATTAGGCCATGCAGGTGCACTTAATACTATATGTGATGGCTGTCTAGTATGTATGCTGATTTGTGACTGAAATTTCTCAGAGGAAATGTGCGCCTTCAACCAGATCCTAAATAATTAAATTCGTTTCGGACACGGACGCCTGGAGATCTCCCATTTATTCCGAGGGCCTGCGCTCACCTGACAGCTCTCATTAGCAATCGTGGGATCAGAGTCTTTTGAAGTCACTTTGCAAGCACATGGTGCCGCCTCAACATGACCAGACTTGAGATATTCAGAAGCGTTGTGCTCTTCAATCAATGTGGCTGGTTGCCATAGCGAAGCTGTCGAAGTGTCATCGTACAGTACAGGTATAATCTCATGGCTAAGAAGTTTAGAAACCATAGCCAAATCCTATCATTTCAAAAAGGACACACATTTGACGAATAATGAGCTCTGCAAATGCTAACTTACTACAGTTGGTGGTACTTTGTGTTCTTCACTGCTCCTGTGATCGGGTCTGTTTTGGATCTAGATGAAGAGAAATAAGAATCATGATTCAATAATAAGAATACATATCAATAACAATACAACATATCAGATCATTTTATAGCAGATTGGGACAATACTATAGAAATTAAACTTGGATATGCATTACAATAGTCAGTGTACACAGCTTATACAGTATATCTGTATATACTACTGTAATTACTGTCAACACACAGCCATTGTTGTCTAAATATCTGGCAACTAAAGTGCATACACCTCACAGTGAACATCTAAATTTCATCCTTGGTGTGAATATTTACTAAGGGCACTGTTGTTTTGTAGCAGTGCCTTAATCCTCTTGGGCATGTAATTGACCAGAGATGCACAGGTTGTTACTGCAACCCTTGCCTGCTCCTTCATGATGTCATCACCGATGAGGCTGGTGGATGTTAGACACCTTGTGCTCCTTCAACTTCTGCCTCCATCATCTTCACCTCCAGCTCCCTCAGACCCTTGTCATCTTGGAGGTGTTTTTGGGCTCTTTATCATGTTGGAAAATAGCCATGAGACTAAGTTCCCCTAAGGAGGGGATCATACTCTGCTTCACAAGATCATAGTACATATTGGAGTTTGTTTCCCTTTACCGATTGTGCAGCCCAAGCACCATGAAAAATGATCTTGCTACTCACTTGTGTTGACAACTATTGAGACTGCGTGTTGACTCTGATACTATATAAGATGTACACCAAGTACGCCAAAGTATATTCAATTTAATTTCTATACTCTTGTCAACATAATAGAATCATCTTTATCATCTTACGCAATGAAGCGAGCTCGAACAATCATCCGGCAGAAGTTCCTAAAGCGATGTTCCCGGCCCACAATGAAGAGAGGCTTATCAAAGTATGGGTGGTTCTCCCTCAGCTCCTCCTCTTGGACTTTTCTGTTGTGCGTACCAGTGAGAAGATAACCTTTAAGTATTTTCTTGTTTCAGGAGGAATGTGTGAGTACCTCTTCATCTCTGCTTGTTCTTTTTTTTCTTGGATCATCTTGATCTCACTGTCCTCTCTCTGGGCGTTACGGTAGCGGACAGTGCTTGAATGCTTTAGAAGACAAGAGTTATGAGCGGTTTGTGCTTTTTACATTTTTGACATTTTTAGCTCTTTCAAACGCAAACTCACATCTTGGGTGAGGGTCTCCAGTGACTTCCCACGGCTAATCCTTTGACTGGTGGAGCCGTGTCGCAAAGAACGGCGCTCTTGCCGTATGTGATGCTGGACGCTGAGGATGGAGCGCTCCTTGGCCGGTTGTCCTTCCAAGGATCCGCTGAGCATCCGCTGTCTTGTGCAGGCCCTGAGTCAAATGAAAAAAATCCTCATTATTTTACAGAAATTGTGAGAGTGACATGTACAGATTAACTGATGCTGGTAATTGTTTTATTTATTTTGAGTCTATCTGTCTTGGTTATGGCTCAGTGTTGTGTCATGCAGCCCCCAGGACGAAAAAAATATATTGTGAGATTGACTGGTTTATGCCATTCTGGGGCTTCATCTCTGAAAAAAAGTCTATTAAAAAACAATAGATGACTTTATAAAGCCTCTTTTTTTGATCTCCACAATAATTTAATAATAACTTTCTATGAAAATCCCGCCAAATGAGGGCTTGTTTCTGCAATTTGAGGTGAGATTAATACAGATTAATTACATCAATTAATGTATTTTATTAATTTCTTGACAGCACTAATTCTATTTATTATACGTTTTTATAGTAAAGGGTTTTAGACTAAAGTGCTGCCCCATCATTTGATGTCTCATCACCACTGTGTAAGACAAATTGGGTTCAATGGGATCAATATAATTGAATAGATTTAATAGTATTAAATCAAGTCATCATCCACAGCTGTATGTGCTTCAGTCATTTCAGCAATGTCTCACCTTATGTGGCCAGAGAGAATCATATGCTAAACTAGAGATGCCGAGGTGAACTTGATTGTGTGTTATTGAGGACAGCGGCAGACCAGACTAGACAGGACGTGTTATGACTACTGATAAACTGTCTGTCTTTGAGTAGGACGAGGAGGGGCGAGCCAGATTGGACACGGCGCCGGTGAGCTAATGTACACCAGGTGCCAGCTCTGCCATGCTGAACTGCAAATTATCCATTTATTTTCAGCACCATAGTAAATGAGTCTGAATCGAGCCTGTGTGTGTCTGTGTGTGTGTGAGAGTTTGTGTGTGTGTGTGGTGCATATGTGCATCAAGCAATTTACCAAAGTGGGGCTCAGGATTAGCATGGGTTAGCATTGGTTAATGGTTTAAAGGTCATCGACTATAGGCCACAACCCAGGCCACAGTATTACATATGGTGGACGTGTTTATTTATTTGCACACCAGAGAGTTCCAGGTATTGATTAGGGGTATCAAATTTAATTGAATGGAAGACAATAAAATAAAATATAATAGAAGTGACTAAAACTGAATAGAATGGAATTAATTAGAATAAATAAAATATAGTGAAATGAAAATAAATACAATAACATAAAATAACCTCTGATACAATCATAAAATAAATATTTATACCAGAGCCATGACTCAAAATCATATTAGAAATGTATTTTATTCATCTCCTGCTATCTTCACGTTTACATGAGGGCTGTCAAATGATTATTTTTTAATCAGATTAATCGGAGAAGTTAAACTAATTAATTGTGATTAATCACCACTCACAACTATGTCTGAAATATGCCAGTTTTTACTGCATTTAATGAATAGAAAGATAAATGATGATATTAACAGCTTAGTAGAACAGTAGGAGAAAATATGTAATAATAATTGTGTTGTTATGAGGGATTGTGTTCACAGACATCACAAAATTTACCTTCTATTTCATGATTTCCAGCATACTCAAATGTAGCAAATTGTACATTTTTTTTCCAAGAAAATATTCAGTTTTTAGATTACTATTTCACAAGGTTGTATCTTGAAAATGGTTAAAGGAATATTGGAAATGAGAAAAAAAAACATCAGTATGACCCAAAGTTTTTGATGGGAGTAAATTCACTCAACTAATGTGCATATAATCACCCAACAAGCTCATCAAAATGTCTGATCAAACACATCATCATTTTTTAATCATTTATTCTAACGGTGGCCAAGTGGTTATCATGTAGGCCAAACAGTCAGGAGATCTGGAAAATGTGGGTTCAAATCTCTGCTGTTGTTCTCCACGTGCGTGTGTGTTTTTTTCTGGGTACTCCGGTTTCCTCCCACATTCCAAAAACACGCTAGGTTAATTGGTGACTCCAAATTGTCCATAAGTATGAATGATTGTTTTTCTATATGTGCAATATGTGCCCTGTGATTGGCTGGCGACCAGCCCAGGGTGTACCCCGCCTCTCGCCCGAAGCATACCCGCTACCCTAGTGAGGATAAGCGGCATGGAACTACAAAGTGATTAAGTTCACTTTATATAACTTTTCAATCAAATTGTATTGTAAAGGCAACTGTATACGTGCTGTGAAGATGCACACATGACTTACCGTAGTATTTTATTGACTGTGGTTTCTTTTTCCAGCAGATTCCGAGCCTGGATGCTAAATATTGACCTGCGAAGCTGAGAGAACCACACTTGGGTTACAAAACACCGCAGGTCAATTAAGTCAGTGCTTGATAAAAACACACCATAACTCTTTATTACTTCCATTTTTATTGTCGAGGTATATTGAGCGGAAGGGAGACAAAGGAGTTATCTCTCTCATATCCGCATGTCTCTACAGTGGAGAGTGATAACTGGAGTGTGAAAGAAGTACCTTTTGGTCGATATACTTGTTGTCTTCGATGGCTGAGCGTTTGGAGTGGTCACAGGACGACGACGAAGCCGAGGGGAGTCTTCGGAACAGACAACTTGGGTCCTGTTGCTGGCGATCGATGAACTGCTTCATGAAGCTCTCCCTTGACAGGAGAAAAGGCACTTTAGTTGCCAAATGTAAATGCACGATTAAGACAGGCATCCACTGGAACACCATGTCAAGGTGTACCAGTTGGAGCTTCTCGCTGGCACCAGATGGCTCCAGAGAATGATTGTGGGGAAGTGAAGGATCCAGCTGTGCACTAAATGATTGAATTGATTATGAAGTTGAACGTGTCAGAGGCACTTCCACTCTTCTGTTAAAAATCTAGCTCAATTTGATCACTTTGGCAGATTGTGAAAAAACACCATATTGGTAGTTAAAGAA
The DNA here is from genome assembly GCF_037039965.1 of Doryrhamphus excisus. Lineage (NCBI taxonomy): Eukaryota > Metazoa > Chordata > Actinopteri > Syngnathiformes > Syngnathidae > Doryrhamphus > Doryrhamphus excisus. The sequence continues at coordinate 14,593,870 of NC_136368.1, read as the reverse complement.
AAACTGCGCTTTGAAAAAAAATCCTTATGCGAGACATGAACACATATGTCGTTTTTTTTTCTTTTTTCTCTAAAGCCATAAAAACAGAAAAAAGAGACAGTTAATTACCGCACATAATGGGAAACACTTATTCCGCCTATAAACTCCAAAAAACACAGACAGTGCTCCATTTACATATAATGTGATGTGCACATTTACCAAGATACACCAACATTTTTATTATTATTATTATAAACATTGTTACGCCGATTGAACTATGTTAATTATGTAGTTATCCCTTGCCACACCACACTGGGTAGCTACTAGGCGGCTAGCGACGATCTTCACCACAGTGCGTCAGTGCTGCGCTCTTGAAGTTCCATATTGCAGCTGCCGCTACTGCTTAATGCTACAGTAGATGTAAGCGTCAGTTTCTATATTGCTGTGTAATATCAATGCACCCAGGAAGGAAGTTACAGTAATGACCACCAAGGTTTTTATGATGGTGACCCTGAATCAGTTTATGTCCTATTTTCTATGGGAAAAGTATCTATGGGGGACATTCATACCTGATTCTGGGCACAGTGAAGTCCGATGGCAGCTTAGAGATCTTAACCATCTGAGGTCTGTTGGGGAACTTTTCGAAGATTCTGAGTCGAAGTGGGAGCTTTTCTTTGGTGTCCGCATTGGCTTCGCTTTGCTTGAGCTAAGAAAGCAAGATACAGTTATTGACTGGAACATACAGAAAGTAAACCTGTTGAAACTTGTTTTTCTGATTAAAAAAACAAGATACATGATAAATAAAATGTAAACTTATAAAAATATAAATTATAAGATGTTGAATGCAAATGAAAATGAAGCAAATCTATGAAGTGCCTTGGCTAAGTATTGAAGCAGATTCTTTACAAAAATGCTCCAAAACTGTCAGTTTGCAAAGGGCTATCTTGTGCATGGTCCCTTTAAAATTCCCTTTTTTTTAACCCACTTGTGCAGGCTACAATTCACATTATTTCAAATATTTGATATAAATTATATTAAATTTATATTAAATATAAAGTTGTAATTTATCCATGAATAAAAGCCTGATATTTACTTTAACAGCTGAATTATGAAAATGGGAAGAAGAAGGGCAACAGTACAGGACCTGGATTTGGGGACAATTTAGGGATTGCGAAGTTTGCCCTCTATACGTATGGGGGAGTGGGGGGTTGATTGGGTCAGGTTTGGCCAACAGTGGAAAGCAGCGTGCAGCTTTAAGCGTCTGCCTGATGATGGCAGCAACACACTTACCTTCAACACACAGCACAGCACACACAAAAATGCACACTTAAGATCTGACTTACTTGGAGAAAAATAATGGAAGAAGCCAACAAAAGAAAGAAAATAAAGATTACTTGGAGTGGTTGGTGGAGACAATGAAGAGAAACAACAGCAGCATGTGTATTGTGATAAAATAAAAAAAAGATGACAAAAGGGAAAATGAAAGCAATTATTTCTATTTAATTACATATGGGGAGGCTGATTGAAATTCCCTTGCAGGTAGTCTGTGTCTGGGTGCTGGCATGGCGATAACCTCTGATGCATTGCAGATTAGGGCCATCAATGACGTGAATTTAAAGCAGCGCTGTGAATGGCAGCTTATCATTCATAGCAGGACACTCGCTGTGTGGCAAATTAGCTGAGCGTCGTTCATGTTTTTAGTCTGTCCATCTGTGCACAGATGCAAATGCCCCTTCATGCTGCGTGACACTGCCATTCCTTTTTTATGGGTGGTGGGAAGGACAGCGCTCACATTTTCCCTGGTTTTTCCATCTTTAACTGGCATATTTACATGAGAGAGCTTCTTCTCAGCACTGTGTGGGTGAGGAGAAGACATCATTATGCGCCAGTATTTACTCTCCAAATCCTTCTCTCTACAGTATATGCTGAAGATTGACATATGAAAGGCAAAAGTAAACATGAGAGAGGCTGTGAGACCAAAAAGACTAACAAGGAAGTTGACTAATACAATCAAAAGCAACAAGTTGTCTCTTTAAGATAGTTGGCTGACAAAATGTAACATTTTCCCAATGTGAAATGTTCAAATTTATTTCAAATATTTTTATCTTATAAAAAAACACATTATTTTTTTTTTTATTAAAAATATTGAAATGCCTGAAAAGACTCTGGAAAGTGATTTTTTTTCCACAAAGATAATTAGGTTTTAAATGTATGTTTTTTTCTTATAAGGAATCTATTTATATATTGTGTGAATATATATTGTTGAAACATTTTATTTCATAAATGTTCCTTGTGAGGAAAAAGCGGTAGAAAATGAATCAATGAATGAATGTTTATTCTGAATATAAGCGTAATAATAATTCCAATAATAACAATTGCTATTATAATTAGTATAATACTAATACTAACACTACTACTACTACTAATAATAATAATAATAATAAGGCCTTGGCACAACCAATGAGCCTTAGTGCTCCAGCACTAATTAATGTTATTACTTTTGTCATGATTTTAAACAGTATGCTTATTATGTATACACATCATACATTTATTTAACTATACAATTGTAATCATTTTTGATGGCAGACAATTTTATGTAACAAGTAACTCAAGTAATCTCAATCCATTCAATCTTTTAGGCCTTCAGAATACTTCATCAATTATAATGCCATCCCTTGCTTAGTCTTTCAAAACTTTAAGAAATTGAACATACATAAAAAAGAAAGAAATTAAACATACACCAAGTAAAAAAAAACAAACAAAAAAAAAACCAGAATGTGCCGCATCATTCCAATGGATCTTGCACAATAGGTAACGCCATTCAAAATAATTTTGCACAGTAACACATAATTAATATGCATTGTACTGCTCCCATCGGTCCTAATCAGTTGACGGGCGAGCACAGAAACCTGTCCTATTAAAGCCCAACTATCGTCTTTTGTTGCTAGCTGTTTCCACTTGTTTCCCCATCTAAAACCCCAATTGTTTGAAACAGACATTCAAAACAATTGTCAAGGGTGACACAAGCCAATTACTGTATATGTCTACCTGGGTTTATTTCCACTGTGGGCATCCAATGGTGCGATCTACTGCATCATTTATATAGTACTCTGAAAGAAGTGCTATTACAATTAATGTCCAGAGGCTATTGTAAAAGTGTTTGTCAGCTACTTGTAGTCGTTGTTAGCGTCTTATTTACTGGCACCATGCAAGGATGTTCTCCGAGAGCTTCAACCGGTGTGCTGGTAAGACCATTAAGCTGCCATGGATCACTACTGTAAGTGTGAGTGCTAACACACGGAAGCCTCGGCCTGGTCAATACATCCAGGATCAATAAAGCACACGCATACAGGAAAATAAGGGAAAGACGCAGCCTAGAAATGCAAAATCCCATTAAAGGTTCGGGAATATTATCTTTTGGTATGTGTATGTGTGTTGCATGTCTACAGTGTGTACAATCGTTTGTAGTTTTAGTGTGTGTGACGGTGAATGGATGAGATTTACTGTAACAATAGAGCCGAGACTAATGTGTTTTGCCTTGAGAATCGCTCAGGTGACCCACCACCCCTTCCTCCCCCATTCAAGCCAATTTCAGGCTCGGCTAAGCTAAGGGAAGCTCAAGTGTCTTGGATTTTCACCGCTTTCCCCCCCAACTCAAGGCTAAAAGGAAGACTGATGCGGACTATTAAGATTAAGACTGCATTGTGCTGTAGCTACAGTTAAGTTGGGGCATGCAGATAAAATACAAATTTGTTTAATACAACGTGGAGTAGAACTGACACAAAAATGGACAAAAATTTACAGTGGACATCTCGCAAAAAACTGACAAACTCAGAAAGTGACATTTTCCAAGAGAAATCTAGATGTATGCAATGGTTTTTTTTTAGATGCAGCAGATACCAATATTGATAATATTTCTCAAGACCGATTTGCGGACACTTGGAGGAAAGAACGACTCAACCAAAGTTGGATCTGCCAAACTGTACCAGTAGATTTGTCCTAACCAGGTATCATCACATCACTACTAAAACATAAAAGAAATAGCAGTGACTCAGAAGTACAAACCGTGGGTCCAAAAAAGGTTTCTACTCACAAAAGCTGAGAGATTTAACAATGATTAAGGGCTGATCATCCAGATCGTCAAACTGATTACAGGACACAAATGATACAGGGATAGGAACAAGCCAAGTACACAATGTGCCCTAGGAAAGAAGTTTCGGTAGGGTTTTAAATCATCAAAATACAGCAAGATACTGCAACTATTACATGTTATCATCACTGTATGTGTTAATGATCACAGCATATATATCAGATGATGCAACGTTGTTAGAGGGTTTTTTAAAGAGGGCTTCATAGTCAAAATAGGTATATTCCAATGACAGCATTCATTGTAAGCTAGCTGAAATTAACTTATTTTTTCATGCTATAATGCACAGAAAAGGGAAAGAAATATGTGTTCATGTTGATGAGCAAAATAAAAAAAAAAGTGCAGTACCCCTTAAAATAGCTTTGCTTCTTCCTACTCCTTTTGGACATGTGGAAATGTGAATTGAATTATGCGATATATTAAATTTTAACTTCATGCATATTCAAATAAAATTAAACCATTACCCTAATATGTGTTGTCACCTATAACACCAAATCGTTATAGCTTATAATACAGTACATTGACCTAAATTTAATTTTTTATAAATAAATCAAAGTGACCCCGACAAACTAAATTTTATTTATTAAAAAAGTACCTGCAAGCATGCTGCAGTTTTTTTTATGTTTCATTTTAAAAACCATTAAGGCTGTTTAAAGAAAAGCTGTTCAGGTGTATTGTATTGGGCAGGTTTTGTATTTTCTTCCCTTACTGTAATTAATATGATCCAAACCGTGACATTAAAATCGAAGTGTGTACCAAACCAGGACTGTGGTGCACAATTACACCTCTACTACATTGTGACAAGCAATTTCTAAGCAAGTCATGTGTCGTTCAGAATTTTAAGCTCTATGCATGAAATCAGTGTTTTCCCTGACAGTAGCAGCTATGATCAAAACCAACATTAATATGTATATCATGTCATCCATCATAACCTATTCACACTCAAGCAGTTTGGCGTGAATCCTCCATGCCTGAGGGCCCGTCCAGCTGTAATACCCAGGGAAAAGGAGCTGAAACTGAGAGTGAACGAGGTCACCCTCTCCTCTCATTAGTTGGGTAATGAGGCATGCCTTGGAGCTGCTGTAGAGCCACATAGCCCATAAAGTCCTAATAGCTGCCTTTAAGACACAAAACATGGTACTATTATTATTATTGACTCAAAAAAAGCATACTTACAGTCTTTTAGTGTGTATATGTTCACCTTTGCCATCAAATGCATTATTGAGGTTACTGGCGTGTTACTGGCTTTGAACGCTACATTTCTGTCCATGGCATTCAATAAATTGTCTCTGTCCATCTTTTTGAGTGTTTTTTAAATCACCTGGGCAACCTCTTAACTTTAAGTGAAGTGTAATTTACCTGAGAGACACTGTGGTAAATAGAAATTGACAAGAGTAAATGTGGACTTGCTGACTGGAGCTAAAGCTTGTTTTCATGATTTGGGTTCTGTTGCCACCCAAATCAAAACCAATCTCAACAATTTCAATCCGGATTCCATACTCACCATAGCTCTCAAAGTGTTCTCCTCAAGGTCACAAAAGACACTGGCCTAGTCTCTATTCTCATCTCACTGCCTCTTTTTGACACCATCAACCGTTCCATTCTGCTTTCGCACCTAAAATATTCTCTCCACTTTGGATATCACACCCTCTCCTGGCTGACATCTTACCTCACAGACAGGAAACAGTTAATCTTTTTCAATAACTGCTGCTCCTCTATTCTACCCCTCTCCAAAGGTGTTCCTCAAGGTTCTATGCTTGGTCTTCTTCTTTTCATCCTCTACCTCCACCCCCTTGGTGAGATTATCCATCGTCATGGTCTTAATTTATGCAGATGATATCCAACTTTGCATATCCACTACATGAATCAACCCTCAGACCCACACTATCCTCTGAAACTGTTTTTATGATATGAGCATCTAAATGCAAACAATTTTTAATTTTCCTTCCCTAGTCAACTGTACCAATAATAGGTCCCAACTCCCTCACCTCAACTCTCCTTTGACAACGTCACCCTCTCACCCTCACCATAACCTTGGAGTCATCTTTGACAGCTTTTTATCACCTCAAGAACATTGTCCTCCTTGGCCCCTTTCTCTCTTTACCTTGCAGCTGAATCACTCATTCATGCATTCATCACATCATGTATTGATTACTGTAACAGCATTTCTTATGTTACAACAATCAATCTCCTTAACATACTCCATACATTCAAAACTCTGACACCTGTCTCCTCACCTGTAACCATTCACAAGACCACCTCACACTTGTCCTCCAGGACCGCCACTGGCTTCCTATCCCATACCGTACCCAATTCAAGATCCTCTTACTCAATCCTCAGATGCAAAAAAGTCCTGATGTCCTATACGACCAAGCACCAAACCTAGGAGGACAGCGCCTTCAGTTACTTACCAACTATGAACTAAATACATTATAAATCAACTCAGAATCACATGAAACCGCTGTCCCCAAAAACAGGAATTAAAAAAAATGTGTTTTAAAATGTCTAGTTGCTATCACCTGTTTTAAAAATGGTGTATACTGTGTATAAAAATCCCAAGCAAAACCCCAAAATACAGCTGGTGTAATACTGGTGGCAATGAGACTCACAGTGCAAGTACGTACTTTTAGAATATTTGGCAGAACGTGGCGCCTGCAGTCGCTCCCAATTGATAACTGAAGGTGACATTCAAAAGATAACAACACATTGTAATCGCAAATTCTCTAAGGGTTGGGGGGGAGGGGGGGTACTCTCTTGTCTTCTCCGCTCACTCCTGTCGTCGTCTTCTTACCCTTTTCTTCTCTCCCACTAATTCCCTATAAATAAGCCCCTCGGTCCATTAAATCTGAGATACATCAGAGAGAGGGCAAGCTTTTAGTTTAATTAATAAACAATGAAGCTCTTAGCTGGAGGTGGTAATACAATCACTACATAATGCCTTTGATCAGGTTGAATTCACCTTCACAAAAGTGTTTGTTTTATACACACAAATAGAGGTTTTAGTAGAAGCTACAACTGTATGTTACTGTCACAACTGTACAAACAGTATGTAGAAGGTTTTAACGGTACGCCATAATCACGGTTTGGTAAAGTTTCAAGGTCATTGTTTGGTTATTTAAGGGAACAAAATGTAAGCCAGCACTGCTTGGTTTTATTTTTGCTTTAGTATTTTTTTTTTTGCCGCACAGTGGGCAAGTGGTTAGCATGTTGGCCACACAGTCAGTAGATCGAGAAGGGTTAAATTCTCAGCTTGGGTGATGTTTGCATGTTCTCCCCACGCCCGTTAGGTTAATTGGTGACTCCAAATTGTCCATAGGTATGAATGTGAGTGTAAATGGCTGTCTATATGTGCCCTGTGATTGGCTGGCAACCAGTCCAGGTGTAGTTTGAACATTATTTTTAGGAAATAAAAATGTGTTATTGTCTGAAGTGCGGCATTAATATGACTGGCTTGTAGCGCGTTTCACAATCTCTACAGCACACTTATATTGTCTTATCCTCTCATCTTTGCCTCTTTATATAGTATTTCCTCGGGAGGGCCAAGTGTTCCCAAACTGGGTTCTCATTGGCGCTTTCGCTAGTCGGTAGGGATACTCCGATTACCGTTTTATGCTGCTGATTCTGATACCGATCACATGGATTAACTGTACATTTCCCAATTTATTTATGAGTGCTACTGGCCAAGGCCACCGCGAGACAATTCCAAGGGCACCGAGCAAATAGGTAAACTTAGGGGAGAATTGTCTTTGTTTTTGCCTTTATGGAATACTGTGGAGTACTATACTATAAACCTTGCAATCCTACCTCCACTTAGTGTTCCCAGCGTCCCTCGTTAGCTCTAGTGGGTGAGATATGAGATGCTTTTTTTTCCCGTCGGTATTCAACAGCTGCTGCGGTCCAAGGAAAATAAAATCAGATCAAACTTACTTAACATTCATCAACTCAAAACATGATCCCTGCATAAGACTTCAAAATGTGATATTATTGGCAACACTCCTTCCTGAATCTTCACTCTCAGCATCATTGGAGGTATTGTTCTTTTAGCATAAACAAACTTATTATACTGCAATCTGCAATCTATTTTAGATCTACTGTATCGTAACATAACTACAACCAAACATAAATGATTAGTAGTTGCAGTTACCTCATAAAAATCTATTTTAGCTTAATTCTTTCGTGAGTACAACGTACTTACTCGGAATTTATACTTTTCCTTTCTCTCACATTCCTTTATCTCCATCTTCCATCCACACTAACGCTTCAACTAAGCTGAAAAAAAATGGAATGTCACCAAATCGACTCTGATGGCCACATGCTGTTTAAGGCAAAGTCTTTCTCCGCACCAGCTCCGAATAGCTCTGTCACACTGAGAGAGGGGGTGAGTAAAAGATTTTTTCTGGGGTCCGCGGAACTCCCTGGAGACTTTTTTTAAATGGTTTTACAGTACATGGCGTGCAGCCTCAACAATACAAATGCTTGCATCTACTATCCATCCATCACACAGCAGCTAATGTGGCAGATCTTCCACATTCACACATTTGTTTCCTAGAGACATTTATCCACAAGCTTTAACTTCCTGCTATCTCCTCTAATGAGCAGGCTTGGCACTAGATGGCAGTATGGTTAGATAGTACAGACTGTCACAGCTGATGGCTGTAGTCAGTCCTCATAAAGCAAACATCCAATATTTAGCACAACACTCCGTTTGTCCTTCAAAGTGTGTGCTGGGGAAATCAATTGTGGTAGGTGTGACGCACAAGTTGCAAAGAGCAGACGACATTGGGAAGAAGAACTGATCAAGTAATGTAATTTTGCTAAATTACTGTATTTGAACAGTCAACAAAACCACAATTGTTTTGAATGATGAAGTACAATGAAGCCGCAAAAGCCGGAAGATTCAAAAGTAAGATTGTTCCATAATATATTGGGGTATACCCCAGGGGTCAATACTGGAACCAAAACTGTTTACCATATATACAATTAATGAAAGACCTAAAGTTGGTAGATGATACTACCACATTTTCTTCTGGAGAAAGCACATATGATCTCATTGAAAATGTCACAGATGAAATTGCTATATTAAAAAGATGGTTTGATAAAAAACACACTATCCCTGAACCTAAGTATCCTGCAGTAATACGGTCACTGTACTGGACCATCATGGTGAAGAGACAGCTGAGCCAGAAGGCAAAGCTCTCATTTACCAGTCAAGCTATGGTCCTACCTCACCTATGGTAAGGAGCTTTGGCTCATGAGGGAAGATCACAGTTACAAGCGACCAAAAGAAGTTTGCTCTGTAGGGTAACTGGTCCTAAGAGGACCTATGTTGAGGACCAGGGGTCATCTGGGAGGAACTCAAAGTAGATCCACTGGTCCTTGACATCAAAAGTAGGCAGGCGAGGTGGCTCGGGCATCTAATCTGGACACCTCATCGGTGAAGTGTTCTGGGCATGCCCAGCTGGGAGGAGACCCCAAGGCAGACTTAGGACACACTGGAAAGACAAGTCTCAAAGCTGGCCTGTGAACGCCTCTGTGTCTTCCTGGTGGCCAGTAACCAGGAAGTCTGGACTTCGCTACTGCTACTGCTACTGTCTGTGGCTGTATTTTTTTTAATTAACTTCACAAGGTGGCTGCATCTGAATTTGAAGCATAAGACGTGAAGTTTTCTTCACGCAGCTGTTGGTGTGAAACTAATGCTTGTGTCGTACTGTTGTTTACAATAAACCCGTCAGCGCTGAGCAGTCTGTTCCTTACCGCTATTACATCGATTCTGTTGCTGTGTTGTACAATATACTTGTTGATAAATGAGCTCGGTTTTCCTTTCCATTTTCTCACGCATAGCGCATATTAAAATTCTATAATGAACTTATTTATAATGAGTTTTCACATTTTAGAAATAACAACCTCTCTCCCAATAACTCATCCTCTTTGCTGTTGAGGTAAATAAACACCACAGCTGTAATGACAGCAATAGGTTTTTTTGTTTGTTTGTTTGGTTTATCTTTTTTAATAATTTCATTCATCTGTGAGTGTAATATGTATTCCAGGCTTTCATGCAAATCCAGCTCAATAAGTAGTAGATTCATTAAAAATATGGAGCAAAAACATGGAGTTCTTGTTATGGTTAATTATAGTTTAACAAAGACTAAACAACCTCAATTATTGCTTATTAAAGTAGGGAAAAACTGTCACTGCTGACGTACACCATCTTGCTTTGTATTGTCTAGTCTTGTTTTATCCCAACAATGCATCTCATGATCTAACCGGCCTGAGGACCGAGGTGATGCTACACATTTCCTTACAAACACACCCACATGATTATGATCACCACTACAACCTAAGGCGTAAACACCTTTCTTTTTTTTTTCCTTTTCAATTTGAACAATATTTACTGACACAGGATAAATATTTCCCTCCTATCTGTGCAAGCCCTCCTTCTAGCCCTTGTGGTATGTGGGAATGATTTGTTAGGTGTTTGGTGGGCCATCAGTCTCTCCCCATCAGTGAAGCCCACCCAAGTGTAACACAGTAGATGAAGGTGCAGCAGTGTCACCCCATCGCTTTTAATAGCACGTGCAGCTATTGGCCAATTACTGTGGTCTTCAATCAGACCGGAAAAAAGGATGTGACACTTTAGATGTCTGTAAGCCCTCAACATAGTATAAAAACATTTGCTTGTACTATATGCACATTGTATTGTGAAGCATTTTACAGCATTACCTCTGAAGAGAAAGGACGCTGATGATTGTGTGGGCGTGCTGTGACGACATGTCGCTTCTGTTTTCCTCTGCTGTCTGTCTACCTTGGTTTTATTAAACCTATTGAAGCAAACCTAATTTCACACAGTAAATTCATTATCCTAATCAACGCTGATGACTGTGTCTGTGTGTGTGCGTGTGTGTTTGTTGGAGTTTTAAATGTTGTTTGTCCTCTACAGCATGGTTTTCCTTCCACCTTGCAAATGATAAAAGATCGCTCTCGCTGTGCATACACATGTGAGAGAGCGATGTAAGGTAAGCTCAAGGAGGGCTTCAGGGCCACTGTTTCACTTGGAGACCGCTTCCATCACGTCATATTAAGAGCAGCACAGCAGGCTGTAAGTTTTTGACATGTAGAAACGACCCACCCCACCAAATCAAAAGGAATGGAGCTGTCAGGATGTAGAGAGGCAAGGCTATTTGAATAAAAATGATGCTTTGTACTGTATGTGTTATCAACGTCTTATTTATTGATCATTGTTTTGTTTATTACAGAGGTAGCCATAGATAGCCCCAGGTAGCCCTAGATTTCTGTAGATTTACCTCCAAGTAAAGTAATCATCCCTCTGCATATTCGTCACAATTTCATAAGCGGTGCATTCTTCCGCTTGCATGACAGTTAAGCAATGCATGAAGTCAGATACATTCAGCTCAATGACCATCTAAAAGGATTAATTCTGCAAGTGTATAATGCTTTTTTTTTGGCTTTTTTGTGTGATTCTACCATTGACGCATATAGCAAAAAGGGAATATTATAATAACAACCATAGAACTGAACATTAAACTAAATGAGACCTAGAGGCAATGTACTGACACACGAGTGTCTCTCCTGGCTGCTCAGTGTAGCATGCCTCAAGTCAGTCAGTCTTCAATGGTCGAAGATTCGAATACTCGTGAAGAGACTTGTCTCCTGGGCACACAGTATCCATCCCACTCCATTTTCCTTCCATGTTATTGTTTGAAATAAAGAAACCAATCAGACTGTGAACTAATATATGAATACAGTAATATGGAAGTGGCAGTGTATACTACTTGGGCATTATCGGAACAGCTCATTAAGTGCTTTACGAACACCTCCAACATACCTTGGTGTTCCCAGCATCAGTGAGTTACATGTGGCTGTTTTGTCTATTGGAGTTAGACAGCTCCCACCATCTTAATAGATTTGCCTGCACCCTTAATCAGTGAGCAGTTCAATTTCTGATCATTACATTCGGCCTATTTTACAAGCACCGGTGATCTCCAAGTCAGCTTCATAACACACCTCATACAATAAGGAGGTTCATGTTGAAAATGTAGCATCATGAACATCATTTTTCTGAAATTGACAACAAGTTCGAAATCAGAACAAACTGGCTGTCTACCTAACCTGACTGTACGGCCTGTTATTGAGCACTAATGCAGTGAGCATAATCGGTACAGTGGCGACATGGAGTAGAGTGTGGACATATTGCCACTTGACCTCAACTGACGTCATTAGTTGTAAATTAAGAAGCATTTAAAAGCCTTTACAAGCTGCATGCATGTATCTCTGTCTCTTTTTCTGTCGTAAGGTGCTTTTATTTGATAGAGTTGACGTTGGCGCTATTTTGGGTTGTGAGTCATAAGGTGATTCTGCAAATACCTGCAGCCAAACAGGCTCTTTGGCCTCTAGGGTGTGCATTTTTAATAGGGCATGACTCACAGGTTCTCCATGAAGATCTACTGATGCTGCAGGAATGTATTCACAGCGTGATGTGACCTATTGGACTTCAAAAAATCCTCAAGTTGCATCAAACTTGCGGCCGCTTTGAATACTGAAAAATTCTCAGCGTGAGCGAAAGCACTCAAGAGTGATAGATGTAGTGTATAATCAACAATAATAACTGTTGTTGGAAATTGTCTTCCACTGCTTTATTATAACTCTGCAAAAAATAATATAATAGGAAGACTTTCTTTTTCCTTTTGTAAAAGATACAGGAAATGAGTTGATAGAAGGCTCACTGGCAGCATGCATAATTGTGCAGGTAAGCTTTATTGCTTGAAGCTTGACTGCATATATAAATTTCCATTTCAATGTGCCACATACACACACACACACACTGTGTTCTTGAGGTCTTTCACGGATGGGAGCGTAATCCAAGTGGAGCTGATATGTTTGACTGTTTTTTTCCAACTAATATTCCATGAGTATATGGAGCATGACGGGGGTTACACGATGTTAGGGCAAGATTTACTACAAACACCAAACAGCATCGTGTTCGCCAATACAGATTTTAAATTACATGGATTACATGAAATACTCACTGTAACCCAATATTTGGGTGTGTTTTCACCCTACGTCAAGTCAATGTTGCAAGTTCTTAACTGAAATGTAGATGTAAAACCAGTATTTTTGCAAACCTTTATTGGTATGTTAGTCACAATTGAATTTAGTAATATGATATTGGATGCGAATGATGGACAGACATAACATAATGTACCGGACATAATGTACCGGACCAGTGTCTGGTCCGGTACATTATGTTTGTTTTTTTATACATTGAGCTCATCACTGTGCTTGTGTGCATGTCCAAGATGAATTAAACCATTCACCCATTATACTTTATCTTATTGAAGTTGGCCTATTGACCGCCACAGTCATGTGTGCGTACGTATGCGTCCTTAACTGTTAATTAGCTCTGCCCACTTGCTCAACCCTCTGGAGAGGAGGAAAAGGGGCGAGAGGAGCCTGCCCACATGTGGATACATTATTCAGTCCTGTCAGTCTTGCCAAGCTGGCACCAGAAAACCACTTGGCTTTTAAATAAAATATTGCGGTTAGCGGGGAAATGACAGGTGGCGGAGGAAACAGTGGTTAGATTGTGGGAAGAGAATATGTAAAAACATGTTTCCTACCTGTTTGAGCTTCTTCAAGTCTTCATCCAGCTCCAGATTATCCAATATGACGGCCACAAAAAGACTGAGTAGAATCTAGAAGGGCACAGTAACGCAGATGTGATCATGTGATTTTATTATACAAAAAGAATTTTAAACTTTGAGCCTCTGTAATGCTATTAGCCACTTGTTCTGTCCGAAAAGACGTTCTGTTCTAGTCAGTCTATCTGGGATGAGTGTGTGTGAGTCATCGGGACAACTACCCAATAATAGGGGGATTACACAAAAGTATGCAAATTATCAAGATATTAAAAAAACTAAACCAGAAGTCATCGGTGGATCCATTCCCACTTTTTCCCCTCCCAGTCACTGCTGTTGTGTCCTTGATGTGTCCTTGTGTCCTGCTGTGTGTATGAAAGTGAATGCATGTTGGTTGTGGCCGGCGGCACAAATTGGCAGCCATGCTTCCTTCAGTCTATTCCAGGGCACAGATGTACCCTGAGGCTACTTTGAAATGAGGTTAAAAAGGTGTCAATGACTCAGTATAATAAAGCAAGAAAAATATAAATATTAAATTTGTCTCTCAAGTTTAACAAATCTATTTTGAAGTTCCAGGTTTTAATGACAGAAAAAAAACATGGCTCTGACCCATTCCAAGCGAGATGAGCCCACCCCAAATATACGCCCACCACTTCACATAGGACACATTGAAATGTCAGTTAGCTACTGGCGTGGGAGTTATACGTTTAATCATTCTGTTTTTCTTCAGTGAACAGGCTATAGCTGTTAAAATGCTAGAGTTTAACGTTAGAACTGCTGTTCACTGTCGCTCATGTAAAAATGTTACATTGTTGTATGTGATATATGACATCTATTGCATTGGACAAATTCACATAAAACATGCATAGAGTACATAATAGCAGTTCATGAAGAACTTATTAGCATTAGAGGGGACCTATAATGCATTTGCACCGCAGTCGGTGGTACTTGAGTTTTTTAAACATGGCTCGTCCAGTAGCTCCTAACCACTTTTCACGTAGCCCTACAAAGGGTTTATTCAATTATTATCAACTCCTATACTGACAAAATTAGAAAGTGGGGTTCGGACAGTAGTGCGTTTGGGAGTGTGACCAATCACAGCAGAGTGGGCGTGCCTGGAGGTAGGCCATAGGTGGAATATATTAAACCACACCGTTTTCAAAATCCAAGTAAATACAAGAATAGGTGCAGATTCTGGAAGATCTAGAAAGCTTCACTTTATTAGCTGCTCTATAGGAGTCCACAACTCAATACAAATGGCTGAAATTTTTGCATAATAGGTCCCTAGACAAACACAAAACTTAAAAGGACCTTTAAACTGTCTAAATTCCAGCATGAAGGTAAATACTAAACTCTTTTATTATCTTTCACTATTAACATTCTTACCAGGGTAGCAAACAGATGGTAGAGGATGAAATAAATTGCCACTACTGGAGCCCACATGTGACCCACTGCTACCAGGGTCTGGTCCATGACATCCACCCAGCCCTCCTGGGTCAAGATCTGGAACATGGACATGAATGCCTACAGCAAATGAAACAAGACGAGGTAAGAGAGGGATTGTGGACAACACAAAGTGAAGATAGAGGCAGATATAATGCTTCTTGTGACCATCTCTCATCTCTCTCAGCTGTCACTGTGAGATTTAGCAATATTAGCATAATCATCTGCTGCATGTAGAGGTCAAAGGATGCTGAGACACTGAGGCACGCCTGCACTTTCTTCTTCTAAGCCTCTCACGGGCAAATAAACCTCCTCTCTTATCCACCACTCCTCTCGTCACATGCTCACACCCACAGTCCACTCATTGCAAATAATGATACAACCTACATGTCTGCCAGCAGAAGAGAGATGCAAACATAAACGTGTGGGGGTGTGAGGCAGAAGCCATACAGAACAGACGAGGAAATGGAAAGAATGACAGCACTATTTTTAAACGGCATCTGCTCATGAGCCAACTTGTGTGCTGCTTTAATTCTCATTTGAAGTGTTTTGGGCTGGTTTAAGGTTCACCATCAATACAAATGGTTTATAATATTTGGGCTTTCTTTTTGTAGTAAATAGATATAGTACCACCTGCTACTTTGGCTTGCACTTTACAGGAGACATGGGAGTACTAAGGCTACATTGACACAAAACCGATACATGCTTAAAATAAGTTAATAATATGCATGCATGGGTTTTCTCCGGGTACTCCGGCTTCCTCCCACATTCCAAAAACATGCTAGGTTAATTGGCGACTCCAAATTGTCTATAGGTATGAATGTGAGTGTGAATGGTTGTTTGTCTATATGTGCCCTGTGATTGGCTGGCGACCAGTCCAGGGTGTACCCTGCCTCTCGCCTAAAGACAGCTGGGATAGGCTCCAGTACCCCTTGTGAGGATAAACTCTATCCCAGCGGACTTCAGGCGAGAGGCGGGGTACACCCTGGACTGGTCGCCAGCCAATCACAGGGCACAACTAGACAAACAACCATTCACACTCACATTCATTACTAAGGACAATTTGGAGTCGCCAATTCACCTACGTAAATCAAATACGACAAGAAAAAGGCCATGTACACTGATGGTGATGTCTTACCCTGGGAAACGTGGTGAAGCGGTCCAATTCTTCCACAAAGCAGAACATCTGCAAGCTGATGGCCGACATGACAATGAGGAGGCTGGCTGTGAAGACCACTAGGCTGCCTAACTTTTTGCCTGGTCCAAATATCTTGTAGACAAAATCCTCTAATGCAGGAGAGATCTTTATCAGGCGAACCACTCGAAGGACCTTGCGGGAAAGAATATGCATATAGTTCAGTGATTGTCACAATGTGTGGACATGATGCTTCTCCACCTGTTTCCTTTAAAATACATGCCTTTAGAATGGGATTAAATGTAATATGGCAGACAAACTGTGTTTTCCTGCTACCACTGACAGCCTATAAATTACACTCACACAATAGCATCCCTGTCATACTGCTAGTATGTTTCTGGGAACTGCCAAGACAAGGAAACAATTTGCATGAAATCTAATTGCATGATGTAACACGTCGCCGCTGTCACAGACATCCGTTTCAACCCATATTGGCTTGGTATAACCGCTCCGCTTGAAAGGTCCAAGAATCATCCATGCCTTTTCTGAATGAATCAAACTGACTGAGCTGTTGAATCACACCACTACTAAAGTCATTACAATTCTAGGCACACAAGAAAGAAGACATTGCTCCATTGGCTGATTAAAAATCATTCTATGCCGTGACAAAGCTGAGTAGACAAAGTAAGGCTGGAAAAGCATGTGACATTTTGTTCCGGCTAGGTAAAGGTAATGACATGCCACTCTGTTGGATATAACACCACTCATAATGATTTGGAGTGGGACATTTTCACGTATGCTACTGGCAGGGCATACTTTTGATTGCTCCCAGATATTTAAGGTTAATCACTTGTGACTAAATGTCAGCATGTCACACTGGGACCAAGCTGGAATGAAACCCGGGTTCGACACACTTGCAATGAAGAGAAGCGTGAATGAGACATTCATAGTCATTACTGACATTGCCATTACAATTTCATTGGGACAATTAAAGTCGACATCCTCAATGTTTTGCTCTTCCAAATTTATTCCCAATTCTATTTTAACAATTTATTCCAAATGTTTTATATTTCAAAATATATTTATTTCCTTTCCTTAACAGTGCACAAGGTTTATAATGTCATTATTTTAACTCCGATTTTCTGCTTGATTTTTTTTTTTTTACTTATGCAGCAAGGTAATGATAAGAAGCAACCAACAAATAGTGCTGAATGAGCCCAGTTTATAATTTCACTGATTGTATTCATCATACTTTGCACTTAACATGCTCTTATACGCCTAAGCCACATAGCACATATTGTAGGAGCAGCGTATTGGATCTCGAGCATTCTTATTGAATGAATCAAAACGTCTTATAGACAATGTTTTTGGGCTGCAATCATGCCATCTTTGGTGTGTCTAAGTATGTAATAAAGGAAAATCCAGAGCTTGTGCATGCAGCTATTTTTATAGCTTAACAACCTTTGTTTGAGAATATGCATTACGAGTGTAGATGGGAGCTGTTGAGATTATGATGAGGGCAGCTTGCATGGTCAGAGTTCATTAAAGACCCATCAGGAAGACACTTCTCCCTCTTGCAATTGTCCTCAGGCGCACCAACAACAAGGGCAAAGGGTTAAGCGCAATGTAATAATAACCCTCCCCTGTAAAGCCTATAAAACCACCTGTACACCTCGGCTATAGGCTTGAAATGAGCTGTATAAATCTAAATCATGTCAGCTGAAGAAGCTAAACAAAGGCACACAATGGTTCATGATATTACTCAGGTGACTTCGTAGCATGTGAGAGGTGAGGATGAACTGCAGAGATTCACCTCTGGAGAGAACAATAGCATCACAGCAATCGCATCGCACATTATTACTCCTGTTGACATTGTGAGGGGCACAACATTGGCTCATTATGTTAGCAATGAACTCTGACCTGGAAGTAGGTGAACTGGGAATGGTAAAGGTCAGGGTAAATGTGCAGGGTGGTGCCCACCACCAGTAACAATTCAAACTTGTGCAGGGAGGAGCTGATGTAGCCTGTGAAGCCCAGACACCATATCTTCAGAAGAGCTTCCAGGTCAAACAGAACAGTGAAGGCCACCTGAGATGGAAAAAGATACACAAGTTAGCTTATGTAATAATATTATATTATATATAATATAATGATAATAATAATAATAATAATATATAATAATAATAATAATATATAATAATAATATATAATAATAATATATAATAATAATATAATAATATATAATAAAAATATTATAATATTATTATTGAATTTTGGTTATGTGTTGTTTTCTCTCTTAATAATAAAATGTTTCATTTAAAGACTGCATTTTGTGTTCCATTGTCTGTTTCATTGACTAATTGATGAGCTGAAACAGTGTTACAAAGTGTGACAAACATGCAAAAAAAGAAAAAATTAAGAAGGCAACAAACACATTTTCACATCATTGTACTTATCACTGACTAACGAAATACACACTAATGATTCAGCTTATTGTAATTCATTTGTGAATACAAAAATGACATTTTGACATGTGATACGTTTCCACACACCGGGATGCTTCCAGGCATCATGTCATCTCATTAAAAGTATCTTCTTCCAAAATATTGTCATTTATTAAACAGGTAGGTTTTGTTGTATCCAAAAACAAAAATATGATATGAATATATGATTTTAATTTGACTCCTTGTTGGTATAAACATTGACTCCCTTGCTGGCTTCTTCTGTGAATTGAATGTTATCAGGAGCACCGCTATAACACCCCATGCAGCCTGGTGTTTAGGTACCAAAACATGGAAACTTTTGATTTGACGTGAATCGGCGCTCTGTAGTAATTTGATTAGTGCCTATAAAAGTAGAGAATTCGGTACCCATCCCTGAATCATTATTAAAATAAAAAAAAATCTGTATGTATATTTTTTACTCCTAATAATAATAGGCCACAAACCAGAATAATTTATTAATTCACATATTTTTGAAAAAACATGGTAGATTGAAGCTGCAACATTTGAACTGCGAAGTGGCAAGGGACGACTACACACTCCGAAATATCAAAATGCCAAATCACACTGCTCGTGCATCTGTTTGGATTATTCACAAACCCTGAAATGTCCTAATAGGGTAAGCGTAATAACATAACCACCCAACATTATATATAGTCAGAGGAAAAAAGTAATCTGATACAAATATTTGTATTCTATTTGAGTTCAGAATAAATACATTCACTTCACATTACAATGTTGACTTAGTTGTGAATCGGAAACCCACCTCTGCCAGATAAAACTCGTCATAGTGCCTCCTGTAATTCTCGCCTTTGTAATAGTTGCTAGCGGCAACGATCACGTCAACAGCCACCATGCTCAAGATGAACATGTGGAACACGGAGGACCGCATCAGTTGCTGTGGAGACAAAGCAGGGCTGTCGTTTTTGATTTTGCCTTCCATTGAACATAATCGGTCAAACAATCACATATTAGACAGCACACAAAGAAAGCAGAGGCATTATTTCTGCATGTCTGTATAGAAATGCCACTCATATGCCATGGTGTGTGTACCGGGAAACGGGGTAAAGACGACCAGCAGGCACACTGCAAGGAAACAGCAATCAGGAGTCTTTTATCAACACAACAGCCCACCCAGACAACAAAATCAGTGTGTTATTCACAACAGCGGAAACAAGAGGAGAAAGGGGCAATCAGTGTGTGTTATTTCTCATGGGACGCACAGTGGAATTGAACGCCTACAACAACATCACAAGATAAAACAATCAGGACCCAAATAAAATGTGATGGAGGGAGAACAAAGGGGGAAAACTACATACTGCTTGTTTAGACAAAAAAGGAGAAAGTGTGTGTGTTCATTCAACTGCAGCTGACATGAAGTTAAATGGAGGACTGCAGGAAGCCAAAGTACTTGCTGTCAAGTAAAAAGTTACGACATGAATTACCAATAATTGACACTGAGAAGTGGTAGCATTAAATGTAAGCTCTGGTCCTTGTCAGATATGTTGAATTGTGCAAATGTAACCATGTGATGCTCCTTCATGTAATATACCATACAATATCATACCATACCAAATTGACAGATGTGATCACGGCCTTGGATGGACTGTGTGTGTGTGCGTATGTGTTTGTAGCAAGAAGGAACAGCTTGGGAGTGGGTGGACTGGCTCACCCCCTAAAAAAAGACCTACATGTGAGAGTGGCAACCGGAAGGATTACGAGTGAATGATGAGAGGAAGACTTTGAGAGAGACAGTGTTCTAGGAACACTGAATGCACCCCAGGTATTGGAAAACTGCCACTTATCCACCTGAACACAACACACTCAGTATATCAGAAATGTAAAATATGAAAACTCATTATGATCAGCATACTGTAACTTATTGTAACACTATGGCAAGTGTAACATGAGTTTCACACCAATAGCTAAGTACTGCAACCAACATTTTAAAGCGCATGCAGAGGTAGATATAGCAACTGACATTTTCTAATAAACAAATTACATAATATTTGAAAAACTACATCAGAAGTTCAACTACGTCCAGAGCTGCTGTGGGACTATGGGAGACTTGGGTGCCTGCATCTTGCCAGGTAATTTGTGTGTGTGACTAACGAGAAGAAAGGTTCTTACTTGTTGTTTGACATCAATTGTTGAATGTATATATCTCAAAACTGCAAATACATTAACTTCCCTTAAGGGGTCGCCACAGCAAATCAATCTCGTCCATCCAACCCTGTCTTCTGCATCTGTCTCTCTCACACTACCCTCATGTCCTCCTTTACTACATACATGAACCTCCTTTTTAGTCTTCCTCTACGCCTCCTACCTGGCAGCTCTACACGCAGCATCCTTCTACCAACATCTCTTATCTGGACATGTCCGAACCATCTCAGTCTGGCCTCTCTGACTTTATCATCAAGGCCTCTAACATGTAATGTCCCTCTGATGTACTTGTTCCTGATCCTATCCATCCTGGTCACTCCCAATGAGAACCTCGGCATCCTCATTTCTGCTACCTCCAGTTCTGAGGTCTTTTCCTCAGTGGCACTGTCTCTAGACCAAACAACATGGCTGGTCCCACCACAGTTTTGTATACCTTTCCTTTCATTTTAGCTGAAACTCTTCTATCGCACATCACGTCTGACACTTTTCTCCACCCGTTCCATCCTGCTTGCACACGCTTCTTCACCTCCTTTTCACAATCTCCATTGTTCTGAACTGTTGACCCCAAGTACTTCAAATTCTCCACCTTCTGTATCTCTTCTCCCTGTAACCTCACTCTTCCACTTGGGTCCCACTCTCATTTACACACATATAGTCTGTCTTGCTGCAGCTAATCTTCATTCCTCTCCTTTCCAGGGAAAACCTCCACTCTCACTTCTCGCATCTCCTCCACCTGTTTACTACTGTCACTACAAATCACAATGTCATCTGCAAATACATGAACTTAAACATATAAAATATCATTAACGTCACCTTATATTAGTAGCATCTTAATAGCATCTTGAAGCAAACATGCAATTCTCTGTTTGCTTTTAACCGCCTTTTGCTTAAAACACACACACACACACACAGTAGTTAGGCTGACTGAGATTGAACATGACAAAACAGTTTGACATTTCCAGGAGCCAGACTCTCTCCCCCCATGGGTCTTTGGCTGAAATGAGCTGTGTGTGTGTGTGTGTGTGTGGCAAGCAGAGAGGAAGATAGAGGGAGATATAGCAAACAGAAAGGGGCCGTATGGGCGCAAAAAGCAGATGATTCTCTGTAAGTCCTGACTTTGACCATATTCTCTGTCAGCTTTGGAGAATCAACCCGCTTAGACGGGCTGGAAGTATGTCCAATCACAACCTTTATGCAAGGGGCATAAAGTCTGCACATCAAAGGACAACCTGTGCAACTCCCACATGGTAAAATAAGCTTTTCGATGATATATAGGTTGGATATACTAGACATGAACATTCAGAATGTACCATCGAATACACATTGGATTGACTGTATATCCATATACGAAAGATGCTTGGGTCGCATTTGCAAAAATCCAAATCGTACTGTTCAGACGGACACAAAAATTATCGTTACAGGTCACATATGAGCAAAAAATGTGAATTGTCCTGCAGTGTGAACGTAGCCTTATATGTGGGTCAATGCATTAATCCAATTTCCCAAAATTCCCATGACTGTTGTCAAGATGTCCAAATCAATTTAAATCTATCATCGCAGAGAAAAGAAGACTGTTTCTCCACTGCTGTCCCTCAGCTTGTCTGAAACCCATTTTCACTTGTGTGATGAATGCTATTTATTTTTTGTTGCCTCTGGCGCCGACTTTGAAGCACCAGGTGCTTACTGCAGTACCAGACACACACACACACACACACACGCTAACACTAACACTAAAAGTGAGACATTTTGCAGGACACGTACAGAACACAAGCAAGCTTTGACTGATAGATTCCGCACGCACAACATTCTGGCAAACAGGACATGCACTCAGCTCTTATTTGCTCTGAGACCGAACACCGACTTTTTTCACGAACTTTTTGGTGAGCAACTCATGTGTAAAATAAATGTGTACATGAAACAAAAATAACGTAAAACTACGTTCCCGCTGACGTCACCAGAGAGAACAGCGAGGTATATGCTGAGTATTTTATAGGAATAGTTTTGCCTGTGTATTTATGTTAGGCTTTACTAAAATGACTTTTGTATGTCAGTAATTTTCCATGAATTGTGTTGCTTATAGGGCGGCACGGCGGTCTAGTGGTTAGCGCGCAGACCTCACAGCTAGGAAACCAGGGTTCAATTCCACCCTCGGCCATCTCTGTGTGGAGTTTGCATGTTCTCCCCGTGCATGTGTGGGTTTTCTCCGGGTACTCCAGTTTCCCCCCACATTCCAAAAACATGCTAGGTTAATTGGTGACTCCAACTTGTCCATAGGTATGAATGTGAGTGTGAATGGTTGTTTGTCTATATGTGCCCTGTGATTGGCTGGCGACCAGTCCAGGGTGTACCCCGCCTCTCGCCCAAAGACAGCTGGGATAGACACCCCCGCGACCTTCGTGAGGATAAGCGGTAGAAAATGAATGAATGAATGTGTTGCTTACGTATATTTTACTGACCGGCCAGACTGATCAAATTCCGTCTATACAACCGAGCATCTGTGTAATACTTGCTTTTATAGTCAGTATAGTTACTCCAGACCCCACTCACTGTGCAATATCTGATCAACCTCCATGTGCAATATTAAGGGCTCTAAATGCAATATACTAAGTTCTATGTGAAGTATTTCCATAATGCCTCATATTAACTCTCTAACAAGATCTCAGTGTATAGACTGGTCATATATCTCACCTCGTTTCATATTATCTACATACTGTATTGTATATAACTCTGGGGAAAAACTGTTGATTTTTGTTAATACTTGGGTTGTTTATATTGTTTATTTTTCTATATTGTGTATTTTGTACTGCTTAACTGACTCTGCACTCTTGTTGCTGTGCAATACAAATTTCCCCACTGAGGGACGAATAAAGGCATATCTTAATCTTAATCTTAATGTTACTTCTACAACGTTTGGGATGCTTAGCTTTTCAGATTCCATTGTATTTAGAGAGATACTTTCAACAAAAATTAAAAAAATCATCCAGACTTCTGGTCTGTGTGCTTACATTATTTAATGCCCAAATTATTTAATTCACTGTACCACCAGTGCAATGTCTAACACAACACAATGCAAATCGGCTGCGTTTATAAAACGAACATCATTTACTGTTAATAATCACATCATCTGGAGGGTTTAGTAATACCTGGAACGATTCCCACGGCTGCGACTGTATAACACAAGCCAACAGCGGCAGGCTTTATGCAGACTGATGGCTTCTTCCTCCCGTTCTGTCTGTTTACCAGACTGCCAAAAAGGACAAATGCTCCTTCTGCCTCCGCACGGGGCTAGAGCAGCACATGTCAGATGAAGCCTGCCCGAGGACTCGGCTGTGTTCTGCCAAATAAAACCTGTGACATTCACCTGATCTGTTTCTTCTATCTCTATTACCTACACTCATCAAACACTCACATATACATAATACGCCTCCAAAATGTAATAGGATCAAACACCAGAGCTGTTTGAAAAGTCTGGCTTTATAAATCCTCAGTCTTGATGGCTGTGGGCAGACAGGTGAACATTCTAAATTCCTGTTTCCATACCACTGCGGTATCAAGCAGTGTCATTGCAGAGGTGTGTATTTACAGTATGACCCATATATGCTGTAATTATAGCCGGTTATTTCCCAAATTTAAAAAAATTCATTATGTATAACAAGTTATCATTTCTGCATTGCATACTAATTTAGAGTGAGAAAGGGAGTTCCACTTTCTCATGCAACTCACAAGTATACAGCACTGCCACACAACAGCAAATGGAGCACAGTTCATTGTAAACCAACAGCCGAGTAGCACAAACAACATTTTAAAGTGCAGATAGAGGCAAATAAGGCTGCTGGATATCATATTGTTTTGAATCTGGATCGGGAGGTTGCCTATGCCATTTTCTTCATCCCACCCTCATTAAAGACCACAGGCATCATTTTGGTAGAATGATGCACCTGATAATTAGTGGAGACTTTAAATCAAGGCATTAATTGGATTATTTAAATTAATACAATTTCTGGAGCATATGTTGTGGTATATCTGTATTGAGATAGGGTATGAAGGACATGGGACATTTGTAAAAATGTAAAAAAAATCTTGAATATAGTATATATGTGCTAAAACATACAATTCTCAGCATGTCTTACAGTGACAATTTTCATTTTCTTTTATTTTTAACTCAAATTATTATGTGCCTCCCTGATTTAAGTTTCCCCCCTCAAGTAAAAGAAGTCCAAATGATGTGTATAGACTTGCACGAATTACTTTTAAACGACGTCTCTACAAGGAAGAACGGCACTGTTTTCCCTCGTGGTCGGCCCGATCCAAACGGTGGTGCTTTAGAGATAAGCTGAACACAGCTTGCAGCTGGACCTCTGTTGATAGCAGCTTGGGGCAAAAAGCCCCCCCCCCCCCCCCCCCCACTGTGAAAGACTGCCAATAGAGTACATGGCTATGAAAAAGAGACCGAGGGTAGGCTTCAACAATGCAGGTCCACAGGCACACATACACACAAAAATATGGAGTGAAAAAAGAAAGCACATCATCATCACATAGAGGGAGGATTTAGATAGCTGGATAACCAGAGGGATAAACACGGCTGACTTCCCTCTGAGCCTTTTGCTCCATTAAATGTATCACCCGGGGCAGCCAGCTCTTATGGGAATTTAGTGGGAAATCCTACAAAATGTAGGTTCAAATAGAAGGTTTTCCAGCAACATGGGCGTGGATGCACCTGTGCGGATGTTTAAACCCCAGAAGCAATGCGCTCCAATATAGTTTTTGTGTGCCACATATAAAGGAAAAATGCACTTTTTTATTTTGCCCATTAGAGCTCTATGAGTTAATCTTAAGTACTATACATTGGCTGAAAGAATAGGCTGCACCCCCCGCCCCTAACTTCTTTTTGATGTATGAGGGATATCTCCTGTTCCCCCTCAAACACTCACCAAGGGAGCTATTGCCTTGCTTTGTCAACCACAGCAGAAGGCAGCAGACAGGTAGGAAAGATACTGGAGCCTCCAGACTACAAGGCCATCTGCATGAATGTGCACAGGAAGTGAGGTGTGAGTTTCTGCTCTGCTCTGCCTGGCTGCAGACAAAATTGGCCATCAAATGATTTAGAATAATTTCCAAGCTGGCAGATGGACGCTACCTACACCAGACTCTATTCAACCCTACGTCAGTAGTGGACACGTGCAAGGCTCTGATTTGCGTGTAAACATGATTCTCCCATTTGTTCATATGTGGGTGTGCTAGTTCTGAGGGCAGCAGCAGTTGGAGATAACACCTAATTGATTGGCCACCTGCTCTTTTTGGAGGCGGCGACAAAGCCAAATGAGCCAATAACGCAGAGTACAGGGCTGTATGATTGGCTTTCTCACTCTAAGAAAACTAGTTAATTTATGTAAAATTTCTTAAATAACACAATTTTATTACTAAACTCAAACAACGTATACAGTAACACACATGTGTACTTGTACTGTGTAAACACAGTGCTATCATAAGGCCTACATCTCCCTGGGACTTGAGGTCCACAAATATTAACATATCACACATAGCCTGGCATACTACATTCTGTAAACAAATGTACTAAACCACACATAAAGTCACATAACATGACTGGCTTCCACAGCAGTGCACACATACCATGCTTGTGGGGGCGCGCTCCATGTGCAAGCCACTTGTTGATGAGTAAATGCATGACGAAAAAACACTTCCTTGTCATTGTTAATGCACACTGTGCGAGAATTTAGAGTGGAATATGATGCATACAAATAAAAATATATATTTTTAGCGAATCAGTGGGACAGCACTTACATCACAAAGAGCAGTCATATTTTTCTGCAATGTACCAGTATCATCTGATAACAATCAGCACTACGTCAGCTAGTACAGCTGCACTCTCTGCTGAGACATCATCGAGCATCAACTCGAGAGTTGCAGATGTGAACAAAGAAAAGTTGTCTGAGACTTATACAAATGTGTGAAAGTTTTACTCTACTTTTATTCACTTTGTATGTAAATACTACTAGAAATGAAAGGGCTGAAAAATGTACTCATACTCGTACCCCTTTTTATTTTTTCCACTTGCACAGTCTAATTTCTAGGCGCATATGCAAGTGAAATACGCGCACTGTACGGCCCTGGAGTATTGTCACTAACTTTATCATCTCAAGAGTTACTGTCTTCAAATGAACTTAAATTCCAAATCCTCCACCTCTCTTTCACACACAGTGGTTGTCTTAGTGGCAGCCTCACTGATATGTTGAGGTTAATGAAGTGTCCTGATCTACTAATTAGACCCTAGTGCAACATCATGTAATAATTACACTGCAATTCCATAAGCAGTATATAAAAAATGCATAAATGTGCACTACTTGGCTGCAACAAGCACAAGCGCTGTTGATTCAGATTCATTCTGTCTATAGACCATCATGACAGCTATGGTAAAGTAAGGTAACTTGAGCTCCATGCTATTTTATGTCCTTGTGGGCAACTTGATCCTGCTGCCCACTGACACAGAAGCAGGAGTTTAGAGCATCAAAGGATGTTGGTCGATCAAAGTGATTTAGTCCAATGTCTATCCCCTATAATGTATAATTCCATCCATCCATTTTCTGTACCGCTTATCCTCACATGGGCCGCGGGGCATGCTGGAGCCTATCCCAGCTGTCTTGACAGTCATAAAACCTTGAAGAGGATATCGTTATTGCACGGACAAATGAATAATTTTGGTGCAAATCCGTATAAAGCGATGGATCGTGTAATCCAATAAAGAATGACAGAGGAGGAAATGAATCTAAGTGTAATTAAGGGTGATGTTGGTAATAAATAAATAAAACCAAGAGTTGGGTAAATATTTGTTTAAGTTGTGCAACGGAAATGAAGAAAATGTGACGCGCAATGGGCATTCATGAATGTGACTCAGACTGTTTAGTCAGTCTAGACTGAAATCAGCCAGGGAGAAGGTATGCTGTACATTATTGTGGTAGCAGAAGTAAACCCCCTACAAAGTCTGAAGAGCCAGAGGTGGAAAAAATCACAGTGGCAGTTATTAAGACCACAAGGTCGGTCCATCGAGATTGCTACTACTTTTAGAGAACACAGAGATTCACCACCCGACATTGAGGGTTAAGGCCATTTTGTGTTACAAAATCATACAGTGAATTTCGAAGTTTGAATGCAGTGCACTACTTCACTGCAAGCATCAGAGGTTCTGTTAAGTCAGACTCCCTAGCACTTTGTGGCGGAGCATGGTGCACCCTATGCAGTGGTAATTTCGTCCAGTGCACGACTGTACGCAGCCCGGTTGGTAATTTGTTAGACTGGGCTGTGGCGACATGGGCGTGGCGGCACACCAGGGGGAGGTGTCCACATTTTCAGCTTGGCGCAGTGACAATTTTGTGACAAAACAGCACGCCAAAGGTGCGCTAAAATATGGTCAGCTCCGACCTGGTCTATTCTGGGGGCAGGCAAAGCATACTCTATGCAGTGGAAAATTGGCTGACAGACACACAGTGCACACACGTCACCAAAACCTCAAAGGCAGGTTTTCCAGACAGTGAGGCACATTTATTCTGCAATAAACAATCACAGTAATCACTATTTAATGTACATAACCGTCTGAACCAGCATGTACATTTTTGCATTAATTATACCGTAGATCAAAGACATCACACATAATGGGATCTCAGCATGACGACAGCTGCATTTTGGCCTCTGATGCACAGTCCAGTGGGCCCTGTACTTTTAAAGGCAATGAGAGGCCTTCATTTGATTGGTTGAGATTACACTCAGCTGTGTTAAACCCTTTTCACGGCTTCACGTTTCCACTTGTGCCGGTGGGAGGGACAGAGGCGTGTGTGCACCGCGCTGCACCAGACTGCGCCGCTCACGAAAATTGCAAAGTGCGCTGGCCACACCCCGTTGGCACAGTGTAGGTGCGGCACACCTGCTTTAGTGTTTGAAGTGTTGCCAGGCAACAGAGGATTGTGTCCAAGCTCTGCCTTCTTGGTTCTGTCACTGACTAGGGGTTGGGCTGAATTGTGGAAGGTTTTATGCAGCTTTCAGACCCACACTGCATCGCACTGCAGTATGGAGGCAGCATTCCACTCCCGCTTGCCTGCGAGTTCACCTTTGTTCAACACTTGGATTTAATAAAGTATCAGAAGAACAAGAAATGCTTTCTGTCTTTCACTTTTAAATATAAATATATTAACTAAATATAGTGACCATGTTGCATTATTGTCAACACAGGTCTTTTCTACATATGACATGTGTTATTACTGTTGATAGAAATTATTGGTAATGGCGATTAAGGGTGCAGACAAGTCCGAACATCAAATGTTAATATGTAGAATTGCTACAGCTTCTGCTTGCAACACGGTGCCTCAGCTGTGCGGGGGAAAAACAGTTGTTTTCTCCAAAACAAGAACACAAGAAATCTCATCACATTTAAAAGTCACCCCTAGCATGAACACAGACAGCATCAAATACAACTCTGTGTACGGGCTTTACCTGGAGACAAGCGGGTGCTCGGCCATGTGGTTTGTTGACATCCACAGCTACAAGCTGCCATCCTCCGGCAGCGTCTTCATGGAACATCTGCGGCACAGGGAAAATAAATAAATAAACACACACCATTAAAAACACTGGACAACATTCAATACTAGTCTAGCCTTTGGCTACAAGTTTATAAAACAGCTGCGGCCCCCCAAAAGAGCAACTAAATAGAGTGTGAGTCCGTCCCCAGTATTAAAAACACCAAAAGTGCTGTATCACCAATGAAAGTCCAAACATGTGCCTTGTTGATGGATGTTACACTGTACCACACACCTAATGCAACATTAGTTAGCCATAAGCAAAACTGACAGCACCAATGCCAATCTGCAAAAGTCGTACCCACTGCAAGGCTTCCGTTGTGTGGCCTTATAAGGCTCATATTAAATAGCAACAGTACATTTAAATTCTCATGCAGCTATGCATTGTTACCTGCGTTGTAGCCGTGGATGTGGTGCTGCTCCTCGACCCCCACATCTGCTGAAACTGCACTCTGATTTCAGCAAAGGTCTCAATGATGACTGCAATGAACACATTCTGTAAAAAAAGACACAAATGTGAATAAACAAAATCAAATGAAATGTAAATAAAATTTATTTACACAATCAAAAACAAATAAAACTTAATTTCCATGCTGCATCCCACAATTGATGACAGGCCCCCCTTTTTGTTATCAACAAGCATTTTAGACAAAAAAAAATGCCACTGATGTGAGTACCACATACCACATAGTGATCTACTATCCAGGGCTGTCAAATAAATAATACATTATTCAGATTCATCAGGATTTTCAAATAAATTAATCAGAATTAATCACTATGTCACACGATGTCTGATATTTGCCCATATAGTGCACTTTATTGAAAGAATGATTAATGACTGGGCAGAACTATACACAGTAAATGTGTAGGTATTAACAGCACCACATTAACTGACAATTTAAACCAAGTTAAGAAAGGCACACATGTCTGAAAATTAATCTATTTACAGAACACTGTTTTATTGAATAGAAAACAATGTTTTGCGTGAAATACAGCAAATTGTACTTCCACATTAAGAGTCACAAATATATAATAATAATATCCACTTGTTGTTTTTCTGTTCATTTAGACTACACATACACATATATTAAAGATGCTGCTGTGATGTTCAGAATGCATCTTGCAGTCTGTCTTGGGATAACGAGGAAGTGACATTCCAACAGGAGATACATATGTTGTGTTGGAATCGCACTGCTGTTGATGTGTTCATGATAGAATAAAGGTATAAAAGGGTGTCACGCTCTGTGGGGACATTACACCGTGCCTCCGTCTGTCGTCATAACAGAGAAGCTTGACTTGCCAGGATGCGTATGCATTAATTGAGCTGAGAAAATCAATGAAATAAATTAGCTACCACAGCTAACGTGCTATTTTTGACAGCCCTACTTCTATCATCATCAGCTACGCTGAGGGAAGCAGAGCAATAGAGAGAGAAAATAAAAACAAGGAGACACAAAGCTCAAACCTTCACAAGCCACGCCAAGAAGAAAATGAGAGTTATAAAATAGAAGTAGGAGCGCCAGCGAGGGAAACTGTCAATGGCTCTGTACATGAGGAACACCCAACCCTCCTGAGAAGCTGCTTCATATACAGTAAAGATGCTTGTCCCTATAAAAAAAACAAGAAACAGTATTAGGATCAGTCCAGGGCTCACAGATAATTGACATGACATGACTGAATATGACTTCTACCCAGCTCATTGAAGCCACTGTAACCCAGCTCCTGTCTGCTGAGACCCAGTTCTTCTAGATCCACGCACTTGAAGCCCAGGGGACACTGGTAGCCTTCGCCATCCGGGGAGCAGTGGGTGTCTGGGATGGCCAAGCTGTTCCATGTCACATTGCTGAACAAATGCACAAATATAAACAAAACAGCAACCCAGTCAGGGGCAGCAAGGCACGTCCTAAACATAAACTGTATGTATATACTGTATATGTATAAAATCTATATATATTTATAGGGGTGCTCTGATCGATCGGCCACAGATCAGTATTGGCCGATATCAGTGAAAATGGACAGTATCGACGTCGGCCGATACTTGCTTTAAAACACCCCTCCTGCTGATCCCCTCCGCCCCTGCTGCAGTCCAGTCGTTGTGACAATTTTTGCACACATTTACCTAAAAAAGTTTCCCACCAGGCTGCCGTTTTGAAAAGCTTTATATAGGTGCGGCATTTTGACTAATAATAAGCCATCGTCAACCACAAAACAGCAAATCATTTATGAATGTATTTATTTTGAAAAACTGTGAAGCTGCAAAATTCAAACTGCAAAAGTGTCAAGGCATGACAGTACCTTCAAATTTGGCTACCCAGACATTCATCCAACATTCCCGTTAAAGGTGCTAAGGGATTCACATGTTTCACCACATCAGAAAGGGCAATCAAAAAACGTTACAGTGAAAACCAGATAAGGATAATTAAACATGTTGGAATAATAATAACCACTGTGTCTTATCAAACAAAATGAGCTTCCTTGATGGCAAAACAGAAGACAGATGAGTCCCCAATAGAGACATAAAAAATTATTATGGTAATAATAGTCCTGTGAGTCAGATGAAAAAGAAACACAACCACGTGATGAGGAATGATTCATGTAATTGAGGAAACCAGAGCTGAGTTACAGTTTTGCATAATTGACTATACAGCAGCAGTGTCAAAGAGATCACTACCGTAAAAATAACATTTATGTTTATGTTTCAAATAACAAACATTTATACAATTGGATTATTTCTTTAAATAATAGCCAAGGGTAGTTAATTGGGGTGTACGCTAACCAAGGTTCATCTGTATTTGTTTAATTAGATAATGCACCTAGAGGATAACTGAGGTACAGCATCCATTTGACCAGTACTGGTGGATGTGTAGTTACAGAGAGTTACATATAGACTGCAGAAAGCCTGACACCCAGAAGATGAGTCCCTCCTTTTGTCCAAAACCTTTTTCATCTCATTTCCCCTGCTGCATTTATTCCCAATTTCCATCATGTCCTCTGTGTGCAAAGCTGCCGAGCTCTGACTTTGGGTCAAGGACGTGCAGCAGTTAAGGGATTAGACACAGCTGTTCTTCTCTACGTATTTTTAAAACACTCCATAAGAAGCACATGTAGGATTTTGGATGGGAGGAAAAAGCACATGCTACTTTAAGATCAGTGCAACCGCAGCGTGTGATTGGTTTAAATATGCGCTTTCTACACCTGTTAATGGTCAACAAGTGCAGTTTCCCCGAGGGAGTGGTGGCACAAACAGGGAGATAGATGGGTTAGCTGCTGAGAATGAAT
The DNA here is from genome assembly GCF_037039965.1 of Doryrhamphus excisus. Taxonomy (NCBI): domain Eukaryota; kingdom Metazoa; phylum Chordata; class Actinopteri; order Syngnathiformes; family Syngnathidae; genus Doryrhamphus; species Doryrhamphus excisus. The sequence goes on along the minus strand of NC_136368.1, from coordinate 14,560,985 downwards.
GAGTTTAATTTAAAGGGTGCACGCTGTGGGACATGCAATTTATGTTAACACTTGCTGCTAATGGTAAATACAATGCTGTATTTGAGGAAGAGCAAGTGTGCGGGATTTCTCATGATGACCACAGTCATTCTAATCATGTTATACTTAATTGTTCTTTAAAATGAGGCTAGTTCTGTGTCGGGTGGTTCACCACAAAGGAACAATCTCAAGTAGAGTAAAAATATTGAGTTACCCTTTCTGTGTATCATTGGTAACACAGTGATGGTTGAAGGTTCCAAACATTTGAACACCCAGAATTCCATACAGCAAGAGAAAAAACAGCAGGAAGATTGATACGCTCCATATCTGCTCCCCTGAACGCCTGCCAGCAAGAAGATTTAACACAAACACATTTAAATGCACAATGTAATGTTTTAAAGCAAAAATATAATCAGTTTCCACGGTGTCATACTTTAGGATGTTGGTGATACGGGAGCGAGGAAGCTCAAAGCGGAAGTAGATCCTGAAGGCCCGGATCATAATGAGCGCTCTGGGGATTCTCAGCATCCCCCATGGAGACATCTGATCCACCAGCTCTGCTATTTCAAACACCTAAAAACAAAGAGATGTTGATTGTTAAAGCAGTAATATGCCTTAAGTAAAGCTGCATACGCAATTTTGAAGCAATAAAAAAAAAAGGATCGTAAAAATAGTGAATGTTGCAATCTACCTGCAACACCAGGGACACCCAGATGAAAAACACCATGAATCCATCAAACATGCACCAACGATCTTTCACATAGGAGTTATCCCCCTGTGTGCAGAGGCAAGGGGAAATGGCTGAACAACTCAACACTTAACTAAAACACTTGAAAAACAAGAATGTAACACTTTTAATGACGTGCAGCAGAGAGTTAGACAGCCCACGGCTTTGTGCTTCACACACACACACACACACAAGTTTACAAGTTTATCATAAACAGCAGCCAGGGGCCTGCCAGGGATCAGCCTGTACAAAATCTACACAACATCATAGTGTCAATGAGTCCAAAAAAACTGTTGTTAAAGCAACACAATCGAAATACTGAAGCAATAATATATAGCCTAACTGTGATATCAAATAAAAGGCTCAGAAGGAAGAACAGTGATTATGGTTGCACCATTGTTATCTATGACACCAACTTGTAAAGTATTGTAAGTATTCACTTAATAATATGTTTGTCATACTACTGTCAAAACTAGTCAAACCTCAATGGCTTTAGTTTGACAGCTTGCCATAGGCTACGCCAATCGATGCCAGCCTGTTTGATCACTCCATTATCAACCTATCAGCATTCAAGTTTTTTGCATTTTTGTTGTCTTTGTCTCTGGCTGCAGCAAGGTAGTTCTTATAGGTGCTATTGAGCACATGCATTGATATGTGTGTGTACGATATGAACAACAGAGTCCCGGGAACTACTAAACTTATTTCTCCTTTCTCCAGGACCACGCTCTGTTTCAGAATGTCACAGTACATAGTAGAATTCATGCATGCCCATGCCGGCAGCACTCTTGCACCCCCAAACCATGACTATCAGCTTGTTTGACTGTAGGCAAGAAAATTATCTCACTACTCACTTATGTTGCCAGTTATTTAGGCAATAATGGCTGTGCATTGACATGTGGTTAGCATGTTGGCCACACACAGGAGATTGGGAAGATCTGGGTTCGAATCACTGTTTAGGCATCTTTGTGTGGAGTCTGTATGTACTCCCCGTGCTTTTGTGAGTTTTCTCAGGGTACTCTGGTTTCCTCCCACATTCCAAAAAAATGCTACGTTAATTGGCGAATCCAAATTGTCCATAGGTATGAATGTGAGTGTGAATGGTTGTTTGTCTATATGTGCACTGTGATTGGCTGGCAACCAGTCCAGGGTGTACCCCGCCTCTCACACCCGGAGTTAGGCTCCAGCATATACCCGACCCTAATGAGGTCAAGCGGTATAGAAAATGGATGTATGGATGGCTGCTCTATACTGCTATACACTGACTACTCTTTACTATTGATTTATTGATTTATTGATTTATTATTTTCTAATCATACTTTCCCTTGACACAATATAATAAAAACGCTTGCTGAAATGTGAGGAGTGGACTCACTTTTGTAAGATACTGCAAATATGCAACAACACCCTTCAGCTAAAGGCCCACTGCCATGTTTCAACAAGTACATACAATGCTATAGGTGATTTTAAATCTTCAGATTTTCAGTCTTCTGAAAGGCAACTTCCTTCCGATTTGTTACCCCCCCCCCCCCAAAAAAAGACAACAAAAGCCCTAAGGTATAAACAAAGTTAAATGTCAAGGGGACGTTGGCTGCAGGAGAGTTAGAAGAAGCCGCCCCTGAAAGAAAAGCTGCAAAACAGAAGAGTGCTTAGATAAACACCATGTTTTTGACGAATACTGTACAAAACCATGTAGCGAATTGTTTATTTTGTAGTACAATGGTGATGGTTTTATTTTATCTGAACATGCATCAAGTTAGAATGGAAAACATCACAAATCCTACCACCTCAACTGTTTCTATTGCAACGCATTTATTCAGTTCCTGTATTCCAGAGGTGATTTTTTTTCAAACATAAAGGAGTGTAAGGTAGTGTAACCATATAGTGATATTTCACAACCATAGTAATTAATGATCATGAATATAACATAACAATATAATGTAAGTGTTTCAAGTTTAGTTTTTCCTTGAGATCATATTTCTGTTCTCTTGTAGAAAAGTATTGTATGACTTTTTTTGATAATTGGTTATTTTTAGCATTATGCATTATTTTAGCTGTTAGAACAGTTACTAAATCAGCAAGTTTTAATATTTGTGATTTTAGAAATAAAGGATTTGTATGCTCTTTATACTCGGCATTATGGATCATCACTTGAAGCTTGAGTACAGCTTTAAAATTTAAATGTGTGTTGGTTCATTTGTGTCACATGTCATCAAGATTTATTAACATTTATTATCTGTCAAAAAAAGGGTTTATTTTTGGCCATATGTGGATCACACTTCATCCTCATCTGCTTCCCGGCTTATTATCCGTAATTCGCCAAGTTAGCCTTCCCACACTTTTTATGGCTGTGATTATGTGTTGTTCATCAGCCAGCTGTCCATTCCTGGATGCATCTGTCTCCCTTAGAGAAAGCCGCTTTACTTTATTGAATTACACAGCCAAATAATAATAAGGTTGAATTTAAAGTGGCAAAAATAGGGTCTTCTGGAGCTGCAGTTATATTTATCTTCCTGTGCTTGTCTTAAATAGTACCTTTTAGTATCATAATCTGTTGGTTGGGGACAGGTTTGACGGTCGTCCCATCACAAAATTTTGAGTGCCGTATATTTCAACCTGAGCTCCTGGCCTTGATAATCTCCATATTTCTGCAGCCTTGTATGTTTGCCCTCATGGATGGTGGCTCCATGTGTTCTAAACCCATGGGGGCTCGCTTGGCAGGGGTGCCCATCATATATACATAGTATATACAAAATATAACGCCAAGGGGTACTACCTTGATGATTCCCCTGATGTGCATCTTGGCAATCATCTCGGCCGTGTAGAGGAACATGAGCAGCGTGTCTAGCGTAAACGTCACATACTGCAAGGGTGGGTAGTGCTCAAACGTCTTGGGGGTGTTCATGCACACCGAGATGACGCTGATGATGGCGCAGGCTCTTAGCAGGGTGTGTACCCACTGCAGAAAGCAGGGGGCAATAAAAGGTTTATTGTGTTTGTTCATACACAGACTTAATAGTGGCATGATGACACAGCGGTGCACTTACTGGTTTGTTGATCCAGAAGATGTCCGCGCTGTCTGCTAGGGTCTCATCTGGCCCAAAATCGGTCATGGGCTGGGTCTCGACCCGGGAGCTCTGTTTCCTCTTCAGCATGCTGGGGCTTGCCGTGCTATACAGAGAGTGGATCTGACAGACGGAGAGGGCAGGGTAGACCACACAGTGACCAAAGCTATATCAGGAGGACCACAACATTCTGCATCTGCAATCAAGTCCAGGTCATTGGGACATAACATCACTTTTTCATTACCTTGGGTTACCATGTATTAAGCTACAATATTTAGAGTAGATTTTAACATATAAACCTTATTAAAGGCCCCTTAAAATCAAGATGGTGTGAAAGTGCTTGGCCACAACATTAGGTCCAAAAAATATATATTCTCAATTTTAAAAGCTTATAATAAAGACCTAGCTTAATTTAACCACAAGGTTTCTGCTACATGTAATTGATTGCACCACCAAAAGAAAATATGCCGCCACACGGTAAAAATTTGTTTGAAAAAATTCATTAATTCATTCATTTTCTCCCGCTTATCCTCACGAGGGTCACAGGGGTGCTGGAGCCTATCCCAGCTGTCTTCGGGCAAGAGGCGGGCTACACCCTGGACTGGTCGCCAGCCAATCACAGGGCACATATAGACAAACAACCATTCACACTCACATTCATACCTATGGACAATTTGGAGTCGCCAATTAACCTAGCATGTTTTTGGGAGGATGTGGGAGGAAACCGGAGTACCCTGAGAAAACCCACGCATGCACGGGGAGAACATGCAAACTCAAGGGTGGAATTGAACTCGGGTCTCCTAGCTTTGTGGCCTGTGCACTAACCACTCCGTGCACACCGTGCAGCCCGGTTTGAAAACAATGTTACGTTATATATTGTATGAATGGACATACCGTTTATGTTAAATATAAATACTGTAGCTACATGAATAGCTTATTATTTATGCATATACTGTATACTTTATTTTGATCGCCTGTATTATAAGCGTATTATAAGCTTGTAAGTATGACAGGAACAGTGGTAGTAGTAGTAAGTATTAATCTTAATACTTCACATGGCTTGTCTTCAAAACACTATAGTTGCTGTTCAACATAAACATACCGTGTTTATGCACAACAAGTGGGGTCTGGCATCTATTAGAGTGTAGACCACTATGTGAGCAAGTACAGTCATTTTTTGAAAAATCCTGGACTTGAATTGCCAGAACAGAGTTGTATTTCTTATCATATTTGACATTGCATGTGTTGAATGGCTCTCATGTTACATGACGTAGCACACATGGGACACATGACAAGTGTATTCGTCGGCAGTTACTTACCATGTGACGAGATCACACATGATCTCCATCATGCTGCACAGCGCACAACTCAAGTGTAGTGTAAGAAAGTGTGCGCTTGTGCATGTCCATAAGTGAGTGTGTGTACAGTGACAGAAAGGTGCATACGGGCAGTGTAAACAGATGAACAGAAGAAGAAGAAATGACACTCTGAATGGAGACAAAGCGCACATACCAAAGGGAAAAGTAAAGCTGAAATTGCTCCAGCACTGCACATAACATGCGATCAGGCATACCCTGTAAATAACACACAACAGTTAGTCAACATCATGGCTTATATGGCGTACATTTACACTATACCCACATCTACAGTATGCTCAGAGAGACAGGAATGCCCACCACGTCTGACATCAAGGCATATATGCGACACGCTCTGTGAGTGGGAGGTGTGGAGGAGGAAGATGTGCGTAGAGGTGATGACTCGAGGGGGACTCACTGTGAGGCTCCTCATTGGTGCGTTCATCCCCAGGGCACAGAAAGGTGGAGGGACCAACCAGAGAGTACAGAGATGTAAGAAGGATGAGTGGCTGTCCTCAAGGCCTGGGGGTCCTGTGGCAGCCGTCAGTGAAGGAGAGCATGTGCAGGAACAGTACAAAAGAGAACACAGAGAGAGCTTCATCACACGTATAAAACAGGTTAATCGAATTTGATTTAACCGCCAAAGTTAATTTCTAGCGCAACCAACAACTCATGTTTTCCGATGACACCATAGAAGCATATCAATGTGTGGTCAAAAATCAGAGAAATTTATATTTTAGCGGTGGCATACCGACAATACAAAATGACAAGAAAATAGACTTTACCAGCAATCCTACCCTTTTAAAGCTACATTTAGAAACAATTTGAATGTGATTGTTGCACTTAACATATGGAGACGAGAGCCAAAGTGACAAGAAAATTGCAGGCCCTGGTTGCTATTATGTGGGAGGACCAATGTCGAGAACCTGCAATTAACTTCCCATTTGGGGGGGGTGGGGGTGGAGTGGACATGTTCCTGGCAAGAAGGATGCAATCACCAATCACATTAATTGTAATTCTGGTTTCTTGGCTCAAGTTTGAAGACTCTATCTAACAACACACTTGGACTTTTTAGGAGCATCAGCATACGCTGCTTCTTCACCTACTTCTGTTCAATAATTTCCAATGCTACCATTATTTCAGGTTAGTCTCTCCCCTTCTGCTACCTAGCCAAGATGGCGAATATTGGGGGTGGTAAGTGTCCTGTGCATTCACGATTTTGGCCGTTTTGAGTGCAACATCCTCGTACTGCCAGCACACTGCATTTTGCCATACTTATTGGTTTAAACACACATATGTACTGAGAAAACTCAGTGTAAGTATGGAAGTGCGCCAATTGAGACACAGCACTAGACTAATATCACCAAAGTTGAAATGGTTTTAAGTTTTAACATCACGGTTCCAGCCTTATGTGTAATGATTCTGATGAGCTGTCGAATACTGGACACCAGTATGCTGAGACAGATTTCTTTTAATAAGCACGAGCAAGTGCAGGTACTCACATTTGTGCAGGCAACAGGCAACAAAAAGCTCTGTGAAAACACAAACGGGTAAGTCCTGGGAAGTTACAACAAGTAAGACAGCATGGATGGACAACAAACAGCATGGACAATGAATCAGCACAGTCAAAGTGACGTAGCTGAACGTATAAACCCAGCCGGTGACAACAGAACACCGTTACACACACTGCTCCACTGACGGCTGCATCTCACACCGAGCAGGAAGTACAGCATACCAAAATAAGAGCACATAACAGGAAATGACAATTCCTGTTCTCACCGTGTGTGCATGGGTTTTCTCCGGGTACTCCGGTTTCCTCCCACATTCCAAAAACATGCTAGGTTCATTGGTGACGCCAAATTGACCATAGATATGAATGGGAGTGTGAGTGTTGTTTATCTATATGTGCCCTGTGATTGGCTGGCGACGAGTCCTCTACCCCGAAGACAAATGGGATAGGCTCCAGCATACCAGCGACCCTTGTGAAGATAAGCAGTACACAAAATGGATGGATGGAAGACGCATAAGACTTTGATCTGTAGCTCACGTGAAAAAAAAAAAAAAGACGTTGATAGAGTCAACATTACTTTTTGAACAAGTTAATAACGCAGGTGGTCCTTGAGTTACGGCGTTCAGAGTTTTGGGAATTTTGTGATGACGTACGCCCTCACATAAGTTAATTAAAAATTATTTTGGTCCGAAAAACACTGCACTCACTCAAGAACTGCTGTGCAGTGTACACTCATCTCATGCATCATGGGCGACTACTGTATGTGTCGTCCATGGTCAATCCAAGCTTCATGGTGTAAATGACATTGCTTTGTAATTAACTGCTTGCACTTCAACATGTCTTCTGGTGGAAATACGCCAAGGAAAAAAAAAGGCATCACCGTGGACGTGAAAATGAACATTATACGTAGTGCTGAGAGAGGAGAAACATCCATTGGCAGCACATATGGTATTAAATAACCATCACTACAATAATGAGTGTTATCTTTCAGCATGTTAAAGTATCTGCACCTACGAAAGGGGCAGTAATAACAATGTACGTCAGTGGTCCTATTATTGTTTTATTTGATTTCCTCCCAATAAGCCTCAGAGGAAAGGCAATACCTTCAACATTTTTTTCAAATGACTGTTTCATTTAATTCTGTGAAATGATTGCCTGCAAAGACTAAGCTGTCTTCTCTCCATTATTGACAACATGCAGCAACAATCAGGAAATGAGCGTCCACCATATTGAGATTAGCGTGAATGTCACAAGAGTAGCCAAGGTTACTATGGAAACGCATTAGCACTTGAGCGCTACATTGGTTTAACAGCAAGTTAACGACAACAACGACAAGCCAGATGATGGTGCAAAATATAACGGGGAAACGGGTAAAAACATGTCATGAGATCGGTCAAAGGTGTCAAGTTATATTTTTAGTGAACACACGCCATAATGCCGAATCAAGGCCTACTACGGAGGATGCTACATCACCACTTCCGCAGCACAACAAGCTAGCAAGCATAACATAGACAAATGAACGTTGTCGCGACATATAACATGTCATATTTGGAGAAACACATAGTATGACTTACAGGGGGTGTTTTTATTTCTTCTTTTCATCGAGCGTGTCCCATCTTGTTCCCGGACATCAGCTGTTTTCCTCCTCCTGCCGTTGAGTGTGTGTGGGGAAATGTGCGTGCGCACGCAGCCTGCAATCTCATCAGCAGCAGCCGCAACAGAGGAGCGACCGTCTCCATGGCAACAGTGGATAAGGACTCTACTAAAGTAGCTAATCGTGAACTGCTTTAATTTTTTTAATGTAAGAATAACATGATTATTTTGCTACGCAGTTTCGTGTAACTTTAGTAACTTTAGTAAATACGTATAATTATTATGCGTAAATAAAATAAACTTTAAAATGTTTTCTATGTATTTCATTTATTATTCACTGGTATGCGTACTGAAAATAATACAATTTGACCAAAATGCCTTATTTTCCATACTTGCAGGCCATATTTTCATTAAAATATAAATTTATTTTCATTTTAAAAAATATATGTATGGTGGAAAGTAATTAAAAATGATTTGATGTTGATAGTAATACACACATGCCCTGCTCTAGCTTTTCTCCAATGAGATATCTGGTCATATTTTAAACTCACAAGATACAGCAGAGGCAGCGTTGGATTCTGGCCAAGTTGAGTGGAGAACAAATAAAGTCGGGATATCTCAGATGTTAAGCAAGCACATGTGAAAGCAATTGCACTCAAAGGACGGCTTAAGCATCCCAGGAATGCCAATGATTTGACATACACACATCATCTTGGACCTCGAACTGGAGAGGAACAACATAGAACTGTCATTGTTGATGCTAAAAGGCCAGGATTTGCCAAATAAGGTTTGCATGTGCATTATTTCTGGGTAAGATGTATTATTTGCTCCCAGACTTCAATTTAAGACTGGTTATGAACGGTGTAACAGAAGCTAGTTTTAGAGTCAAATGTAAGTCTTGTTAGTAAGACTGGCATACTTCCATATAATGCTGACATTAAGAAACACATTTACTAACCCAGTAGTATTCCCTAGACAGATTTTTTTAATAGGCCCTCATGGTAGTATTGCAAATCTACAGGAATTTCGGTTAATATGACTGGATGCATGAAAAATGTCATAAACCAAACCTGACGTTGTTGTTAACCCTATCCGATTAAATCTTAATGACAGGTAGGCCTTGCCCGAAGAGGAGCTCCTGAATTTTTGACGCAATTCTAAGTGCATTTATTTATTGTTCACAAATCAAGGTCGAGCATTTTTCACCAATTTCCTTAGTTTATCGGTGAATAATGCATTATTCTTCTACCAACATGCGAATCAGGAGCTAATTATTTATGAAGGTGTTTTGGATATGTTTTTTACAGTTGAAGTCCTCTGAGGAACATACAACATTTATGAAAGATGGTTTATTATTATCGGCTGCATGGTGGACAAGTGATTAACAAGTAGGCCACACAACTAGGAGACCAGGGTTCGATTCCCAGCTCAGAGTTTGCATGTTCTCCCCCTGTGTGCGTGGGTTTTCTCTGGGTACTGCGGAGCGACCAGTCCAGGGTGTGCCCCGCCTCTCACCCGAAGACAGCTGGGATAGGCTCCATCATACCCATGACACTCATGAGGATAAGCGGTATAAAAAATGGATGGATGGTTTGTTATTATAGTACATTAGCAAGTCTCTCACAGAGCCTACAGGGGCCTAAGGGTGTCTACAATAAAGTCCAAATAAGGATTGCTTGGCCTTAGGGGAAATCTGTAGAGTTTTGCTTAACGTCATTTGACACTATTTTCATAAATCAAGAATCTTTATGTACATTGTTATTGTGTTTTTCACATAGCTATAGGTGACTCAAATATTAAAAGGCACACTTTGTACAAGTAGTATAAAAACATACTAAGAAGACATAAATATGTAAACAATCTTAGTGTACATGAGCATATGAGTACATGAGTGTAAAGTGAGGTCCAAATCTCTACTGTAGTATACAGTGAGTCTGTTACAATTACAATACAATTGTGTTGTATCTCAAAAATAATATTCGAAACAACTACATAAGTCCTCTATTTCGGTTTTCACTCTTCAACTTAAAATGACAAGAAAGTAATGATAACTGCCTCATATCATTCCATAGCCATGTGGAACTCGTGGCAGGTTTGGACTCCATTAAAAAAAAAAGAATCATCTGGAAAAAGAAAAAAAAAATCCTAGCAACAACAGTCTGCTTCTCATTACAACTGGTGAGTGAACTTTTCATTTTGGCAGTTTTCCCCTCTAGAACTTTTTCCTGCTGCTTTTTCTCTCTCCACCTTTCAGTTTCTTCCTCCTTCCTCCTTCTGCAAGTGTCTCCCTTCGGGGCAAATTCCTTCAAGCTACTTTAACTCCAGGATACTGTGGGATTTAAACATGCACACTGAAGTTTGGGTGCAGCCCGTGCTAGTGCCACTGGTTCTAATTCTGCTCTCTTGCGCGGAGGACACATTGTTACAGTCGGCGGGGTGAGTTTCTTCACAACTTCAGACTGTTTTTCATGTTTATACTGGGCTGAGAGGGTGCAGAGGGTGCATAGGGTGCAGTATTTCCTGGCAAGTTTTGGGACATGCAATGCAGGAACGATACTGTCCGGTATAAGTAATGCAAGTTTTAGTGCCCTACTTGATCGTGATCATTTAGAGCTGCAAAGAACTTCTTGTAGTTGATTCGAGAAATCTGTTCATAAGAATCAATCATGTTCAAAAACATGTTATTCTATTTTGTGTTGTCCACACAGTCAGGACATGGGTTTGATTCTTTGCTTGTTCTCCCTGTGCATGCGTGGGTTTTATCCAGGTACTCCAGTTTCCTCCCACATTCCAAAAACATGCTAGGTTAATTGGCAACTCTAAATTGTCATAGGTATTGTCATATGGTTTGTTTATATGTGCCCTGCTATTGGCTGGTGACCAGTTCAGGGTGTACCCCGCCTCTCGCCCAAAGATAACTGGGGTAGGCTCCAGTGTATCCGCGACCTTAGTGAGGATAAGCGGTACAGAAAATGGATGGATGAATGGATTTTTTTCCCCCAAATTTGTTAGTAAATAATATTTTTAGAATGTGCTACAGGCACAATTAAAAAAATGGTCCTGTGGGCGGAGTGTGAACACCACTGATCTAGTGGCACTAAAATGAGGCAAAAATGTGGTAGAGTTACAACCGAGTCAACTATTGTGATGGTGTCATGCTTGTATATCTGCCTAAAACCTAATCACAGTTCCCTTATACTTTACCTCAGTCGCCCGAGTCAAGTGTTTGCATTTAATACTGTGCAACGTCTTGTATGTAATGTTCCGATAGACGCACGTAGAATCTGATGCGCTTTTTACATTTTGTTGCCAACCTTTAACACGCCAAAAGCAGTGGTCAGTTCCAACACTGTATTCTTAGACTTAATCCCAATACCAGCACTTAGCCCTTCCCTTTCGTCGTACCCCTACCTCCACCCCTATAACCAGGTGGGACACCACTTGAGCTTCTCATTACGTCACTACCCGTCACCTCTATCTGGCTGTGATAAAAGTGACCATTTAGTTGTTTATAATAAAGTATATACATACATAAAGTAAGGTGCATACATTTCTACTAGCACTATTCTATACTACTGTATATCTTTTGAGCACTTGGCAGGGTGTGGTGAGTTTGAGACTTGTGATGTGATCTTCTGTCAAGCAGCGGCTACAAAGCCCCAATCTCAACCCGCTGTACTTGCAAATGTGGGCATAATTTGGGGATGAGTACCGCCTCATTACGGATTTGGGAGCATGCAGATACTATGTAGTACTTTTAGTGCAGGAGGAACTTTGGTTGACAACGAATGACGTGTGACGTGTGTGCCCTCCACCTCCAACCACTTCTGACTCAGTGGTGGGTGCACATCAGTCTCAGCACTTCTCTAATTCAGCTGTTCAATGAGCTCGTATGGACCGTGACGAGTGAGCTTTGTGACGCGCGTTGTGCACACTGATTTCAGCAGTGGTGCCAAGCTGACGGACAAAGGCCGGCATTTTGTCTCCTCACCGGGCAGAAAAGACAGAGTGGAGTTCAGAAGGCAGCAGATGCAGCTGGAGGGGTCCAGCAGAGGCGGGCAAACCTGCTTTACGTCCAGGTTTTCAATTAATAATGTGAAAAGACTAGATATAAATGCATTTTGAAATAAAAATGGTGAGTTGTGTATACCAGCAGTTTATTAATGTTCTGGTAAAACAAGATTACTGCATCAAGGAGTTTGGACAAACACTTCCAACCCAACTACCTCTATATAAAATAGTACAAAAATAGTATCCTCCTCGAAGATTGTGCAGGTGCTCTTAAGTTGTACAATATACAGTACAGTTTATTTATTGGCAAACCCACACATGCATTAGTTGCAGGAAGGAGCAAAATGTTTTTCAAAGGCGTTTTTAGTAAACAGGCTTAACAATGTGAAAGCTACAGTGGGTATGAGTCAGTCATCCATTCATTCATCAAGGTTATGCCCTGTTAAAAACAAAGTGCACGGAGGTGTAGTCTTGGCAACTGAAGGAGAACAAGACTGTAATTACAATACTTGACTCATAAGACACGTACAAACATAGCCTACTCTAAAAGGTTGGATTTAATTAATCAATCAAGAGCTAGTTTTCCCTTGAATTTAATTTTTTCTTCATATCAAGACATTTTGTATATCTTGTGGGAACATATTGGGTAAAGCCTTTTTTCTCTTCCAGCTTAACTTGTACAATGTATGGCCCATAAAGGCATAAACTAAATAATAGACTAAACCACAGGTGTGCTACCCCGTTTTTAAGCTGCCATAGTACTACAGTATTTATTTATAGCTTTAGAACACTGACCTCAATCCTGGGTAGATGGGAGTCTCGTGGTCCTGATAGCCGACTTTCCCACAGACACACTCCAAAATCTTGCAGCATTCCTTCCCAGAAGAGTGGAAGCTTTGGGTGGTAGCGGCAAAGTTGTTGTCTAATTTCCATTGTCACTTCCTGTAGTAGCCATTTATCGCAGTTCTTTGCCTGTATAGTTTATAGTGATAAATTGTCACATTATGTCACATGTACTATATTTTTTTCTGTTCAATTGAGGGCTGAATACAGAAACATGTAAGTATACAGGGGCCACATATGTGATATAATTCATCTTTTGTTTACTTAATTACCTGCTAAACAATGCAGGGGTATGCTAAACTGTTAAATATCAGTTAAATATAAATGTAAGTTGTTGCCAGCTTGTTGTTGGGATTCTTTTGTGATTAAGGCATAATACAGTAAATAAACTTGACTCAGGTAGATGAATAAATTAAAAGGCGTAAACGACAATCTTTACTTCCTGTAGGTCCAAAATGCGGCTAGTATGCACGTGAACGCATTAAAATAATAAAATGAGGATAAATGTCAGCAGCTCAATACAAGATGAATGCAACACATGAGGGTGCACATTTGGCCTTTGACTTACCCTTTCTGTTCTATTTTCCTTTTTTTTTTTTTAATAGCCAGGTAGCAGGCGTGTGTCGATTGTCGGCCGAGTCATCCCTGCGCCGCTGCCGGACGCCCGACGGGAACATCTGCAGCGGGAGGGGCAAGTGTGACTGCGGCGTGTGCCTCTGCCAGGCGTCAGATCCAGGAAAATTCTATGGTCCTCGCTGCGAGTGCCATGACTGGGTCTGTGCCACACACAATGAAAAAAAATGTAATGGTGCGTACAAAGAGCGCATACAATGACATACAAGTTTTGGTATATATTTATATATAAGGTATCGTGACAGCTGTAAAGTTGAAAAATGTTGAAAAATCCATATTGTGTTAAAAGGGCTTTTCTTAATTTAATAAGTCAGTATGTTTATGTTGCACATATAGGTGGAATATTATATTTTATTGCATGGAGACGCACACTGCATTCAATATAACGCTTGTGTACTGTTAGCATGCCGCATAAATGTTGCATAACCTCTTAAGGATCCTCTGGATATTGTCTGGCTGCGTTGAGTGAATATTGGTTAAATTAGCCTAAAAATGTGTTTCTCGTGGCAAAAACTGCCATATTGAAAATTAAATTTTTGATCCCACATCAATCTGAAACTAGCACCACTCCTTCCTTTCAATTTGGACTGCTGACCTTAAACTGTTCTATTTGTCCACCGGATGGCGCTACTATTTTTCCCATTCAAAGCATGCAGCTAAACATTTTCTACATAAGTGGTTAGTACTGAAATTATAAGTGTGTCTCATTATTGATGTTGGACCACGCTCTATGTGTAAACAACAAAAAAAGTTCAATATTGTGAATGCTGAATATAAAAATTCTGCAACAAAACTAATTAGATGTTTGTATTTCAGTTCCTGTCAAATATTTTGAGACACCTTGTCACTGAATCACATGGGATAGTGGGTCAAAACTTTTGACTGGACCTCAAGAGTTGCGTGAAAATCTGCCAGCATGTTTATGATGCAAATATATTGGGTGTCTCCTGTAATTACCTGCACCCAGGGTTGAACAGGTCTAATAGAGATATGAATAAGAGGCGCAGGTTAGCAGTAGGCGGGAGGGTGCACGTGATGGCTGGAGTGATTTATTTGTGCAGACAAGCTGGCTGTCTGGCTGCGAGAAGCTCATTATGGTTCAGCAGGCTGGAACGACGAGGCCCGGCTTGTCGGCTTGATAATGGGGTTTCACTCAGCGGTGCACTGGATGGCGTCTGAGAGGGATGGTGCTTCACACCTACAGACACACACAAACATGCAAAGGATGAGGCTCATTTTCATGGCGTCACACTCACACAGCAGGAAACACCAGGTGCACATAGGACATACAGTATATTGTATACAGTATATTGGATATACAAATGAAAAGCAGTTTCATTAATTTTGTTTTGTTATTGTTTTAAACACTAACAAACACATTTTATGTCTCTGAATACACAGTGTGCCCTTTCAGTGCATTGTACTTTCAAGGCAGAGTTTTTGTTCCAGTGCTCGTTTCATTGCTTTCGCTCTCAAAAGTCCATTCAAGTGAAACTCTATACGATCCTTTTTTTCCACTCCCCTGTTTCTTTAGAATGAAGTGCCCCCGGTGTTATTTGTTATTCTATATAAAACAGAGATGGAGGTATGTATATAGGGACATGTATGGTTTCAGTCACACACAGAAATAGTATGTTATTTTTAGTCACCCTTTTACACATGTAATGCGACTATCTTGATCTTATTTTAAATGCTGCAACCACCACTCCATTGCACTTGTTTGTAGTGCTGTGTTTTTGGATCTTCAGAACAATACAAAACAGGATTAGGATAACACTAAGGCCTCTAATTTCGTGGCACAGTGTAAAGTGGTGCAGTGTAGCGGAGTGTGGCACACACCACACAGTGGTAATTTGGCCCAGCGCACCACTGTGTGCAGCCAATTTGGTAATTTGGTAGACCAAGCTGCGCCGAGATGGGAGTGGCGGCGCACCAGCGGAGGTTTCACTTTCAGTTTGGCGCAGTGTGAACAGTGTGCACAGACCATCAAAACGTCACAGGGAGGATTTTCAAAGTGTCAGGCACATTTCAATGCAAACAGCAACCACTAGTTAAAAACATGCTAGGTTAATTGGTGACTCCAAATTGTCCACAGGTATGAATGTGAGTGTGAATGGTTGTTTGTCTATATGTGCTCTGTGATTGGCTGGCAACCAGTCCAAGGTGTACCCCGCCTCTTGCCCGAAGACAGCTGGGATAGGCCCCAAGACCCTCGTGACACTTGTGAGGATAAGTGGTAGAAAATGAATTGATATATGAAAATCCTTTTTTCCAAACTCATCGTCAACACATCCAGTATTTGGTGTGTCTGGCTATCAAAATAAAAGCATGCTAGTACCACATTCACGATTAAGCCACACATTCATTCCACACTTTTAACTCAGAAAACTGGTTCAGAGCAGCACTTTCTCATTTGAAAAAAAAAAATAATTCACCCCGATTCAACTCTTCTTCTGTTCCCACACACTCTGACAGCCAGCCCACCTTAAAAGACTTTTTTTTTACTGTAGCTTGGTGAGTGGGCATGGCACTGCCCATTTCTTTCGCCACTCCGTTCATTATTTTTATTGCCATTATTTGTTGGGGAGATAATTGTCCACACGTATTAGGTAAAAAAATGTAATTACTTTTTACACTGTTGGTACTAAATCCTACCAAACCCTATGAAACCTTGCTCAAGCTGCTGTATTATGATGCTGGCCTTGACCAGTATCTGCTGTCCAAATGTACAAAAGTGTCTTGTCTTTGTTTTCCATTGTCTATCCTTTTCCACATCTCTCTGTCCCATTTTGATGAAATAACAGCTCCAGAAAATCACTGGATGCAAATTGTTTAAAAATGTTTGCACTGTAACAGACAGAGAGGCAAAGCCAAACAACTGAGTCAGTTTGACATGTTTTTGTAATAACTTTATGCTGTTCAGGCTCAACGTGGCACTGCCTTTTAAAACCTCCTCCCATTCTTCCTCCTCCTTCCAGTGAAAAGCCATGTGAAGTCTGTTCCTTTTTATTTATTTTCCAACTTTTAGTCTCCAAGCTGGTGAGTGTATTATTACACAACAGGAGTTCAAATAAACCACTATATTAAAAGTGAGCTCTAGTGATACAAAAAACATTTTCACATTATCCTAACCCAACTACAATGAGAAGGTATCATAGTATCAATCATAGCATGCACCCCAGTCCAGTAGGTGATGGTAATGCATATTTTAAAAGTAGTTGCCGACTTACATTTCAATAAACCATGTACACTGCATACTTTGTTCGTGAGGGTAAAAATCTTCTTCTTCTGTCCTTTTTTTAGGTGTTGAAATGTGCAATTTTGATAAATTGAAACTAGGATTTGGTGGTTCACTGCCACTTTTGGCCACAATGAAATTCGAATAATTTATTATCCCATAGGAAATAATGGAATCCTCAACTAAAACTTTGGCCATCAAAACCTTTCTATCAACAAACAATGTTATAAGTAATAGTTTCACATACTCCTTTGTATGAAGATATCTTGAACAGAACCAGGACTATGGAGTGTGTCTATATTATACATTACCTTCTACATTAAGAAAACTAACATGTGCAACCGCTTTTGTGACAGATGCAAGGAAAAATTCCTTATAGAGAAGACACCTCTGACAGAACTGAGAACAGAACTCTGTCCATGGAAATACATTACCTCATACGTTGAAGAAAATCAACAAGAAAGAAAGAAAGAACTTTGGTGGCAGAGGCAAAGAAGACACCTTGAACAGAGCAGAGACTATGGAGTGTGTCGACAAGTATACATTGCCTCGTGCATTATATAAAATTAACGAGAGCAAGGACTTGGGAAACAGCTCCTTCTGATGAAAAGACCTCTAGCAGAACCAAGATTATGGAGTATGTGTCTAGAAGCATTCAGAACTTAGGTACTGGAAGCAAGGAAAAACTGTCTTAAGAGAAATACCCGAGACTCAGTGTAAGCAAGGAAAGTAGGACACATATGACTATCGTTTACTGTTTTACAAAATCACTGTTGTTAAAAAAGCAATTTTAACAACATTGCAAGCGGTGGCCCATTACTTTTGCACAGCACTTTATAAATTGCCAGTTAATCGACTCCATCACACATCTTGGTGACTAATTACCAGTTCTCGCTCTCCGGTCCTTGTGGGTGTTAGAATGAGAGCAGAGCAGCAAGTCAGCCAGATAAAAAAAAATTATAAATCAAATAATCAATATGAGACGCTGGTCTGTGTTAAAAAAATAAATATTTATATGTATCACCCTGACAACCTTCCTTTTACTGATTATGTTTCAAAACAGACAAGATATTCATGCACTGTCAAGACTTGAGTGGCATTTTTCTCCTGGCAGTCCACACCCAATCATTGGGTGACTCAGCAGACAGACATACCGTATATGTCAGTGAAAACACATTCTAATGTGGATTTGAAGTAACAAACTATTCAGTAACTGAATGTTCTCTCAAGTATGTTACTATAGTGGAAAGTGTGCTTATTGCAAACTGCAGCAGCTCTTATGTAATGCTCCATGTGCATGTGGAGATGTTTGATGTGAACCACTGCTGACACAATGCCCCTTGGGTAGGATCCTGACTGGCTCTTTGGCAGGAAGGCTCAGAACCTCGGGACCTCTGGCCAGAAAAACAACAGAGTTCAAACAATGAGGATTTTTCTGGATTGTACTGTGAAACCTCCAGGCCAGTTATTGAGGGTCATAGTCACAAGTGATGCTGATACATTGTCTGAGCTTTTGAGCTTTTCCTTGCCTCCGTCGTCTTCCTCATATTGTTTTCATATAGTTTTCTTGTAATTTATTCTCCAAACTTTTAGTTCTCAGATAAGGTTTTTCCTTGCCTCTGTAGCAAAAATCTTCCACTTTCTATACTGCTTATCCTCAAGACAGTCGCTGGCATGCTGGAGCCTATCCCAGCTGTCTTCAGGCGAGATGTGGGGTACACCCAGGACTGGTGGCCAGCCAATCACAGGGCACATATAGACAAAGAACCATTCACACTCACATTCATACCTATGGACAATTTGGAGTCACCAATTAACCTAGCATGTTTTGGGAATGTGGGAGGAAACCGGACTACCCGGAGAAAACCCACGCATGCACAGGGAGAACAGACTCCACACAGAGATGTACGAGCGGGGAATCGAAGCCAGGTGTCCTTGCTGCACACTAACCACTCGAACACCGTGCAGCCCGTAGCCAATCTTATGTTATCCTAATTCCTTTTCAATGGGATTAGGTAAGGAATGAAACTATGGTCCCATTGTATTTTCCAGTTCATTCCATCAAAGCAGTATTCTAAAGGCACATTTTGTCTGGGAAAAACAAAGGTAAATCTAAAAAACATCCTTAACAGTGATGTATAGTAAGTAATGTATAGTTCAGGACCCACCATTTTCTCGGTACAATAACACAGTAATATGTATCCTAGACTTTGTCATTTTTAATCACAGCGTGAATAAACAGCATGCAGCATGTTGTGTTTCCCTTTAGATCGTGGCTACTGCGACTGTGGCAAGTGCGAGTGTGATGACGGCTGGTTTGGAGAAGCCTGCCAGTTCCAAGAGGAATGTAACCTAACCGGGAAGAAGAGCAGGGAGCTGTGTAAAAACCCACAGGGGGTGGTGTGCTCCAACAGAGGTGTGGTAACGCACACACCATATTCACTTACATTACACATACATTATTCATCATTAATTACGTTTAATAATGAGATACAGTACTGATGGCGAACAATTAGTGAGCATAAATTGATTTACATTTGTTATCTTCTGTTGTTAGATGAACCTTTATAATTGCGTTCTTAATGGAATATTGATTTCATGAACAACCAAGCAAGTTCTCACAATATTTTTGTAGCATGAAAAAATACTGTACACTGTTAGTCTGCGAGATAAAAATAGTTTTTCATGTTAGCTGCTACAATAATAATATCGCTGTAGCTTGGTTAATATACAATTTGCATCCACAGCATGAAATGATTAGCCTGAAACTACATCTTCCAAGCATGAATCATATACATGAATCATAATATCAGAGAACACTGACATTATCCAAGAGCACCACCCAAAGTCAGAAGTCATTGTACTTGGGGATTTGAATGCACACCATGAAATTTGGCTTGGAAGCGCAAACTGATATTTATGTTTGCTTTACTCAATAGCCTCCACTAACTTGTAAACCCTACACTACTAGAATAGGGAAAGATGGTAGCAGCTCCAAACTGGATCTCTTCCTCACCACGTCTCCAGACAGCCATGTTATCACTGTCAGAGCTCCTCTCGCTTCATCTGATCACTGTGTTGTTTCCTCTGTAGCTAATTACACACTTTCAATCTTGAGCAAAGCTAACAAGCGCAAAGGGGTGGATTGCTTTCATATCTGGCTGATGCTGAGTGGACCATTCTCTCAAAAGGGCCAAGTGTCAATGCAGCATGGTCCTGTATGAAGAATAACATCGGTGATGCCATGGACTTCTTCATACCTTTCATAAACAACTATGCACCGGTACTCTGACAAACCGTGGTTCAATGATGAGGGCCATGTAGCAGTTCAAAGAAATGAGGCGCCCTATAAAAAGTGGCAGAAGGAAAATCAGAATGCCAACGTACTCGTAGAAACTCAAGCAGTGCTGGAAACTGTTACCAACAGTAATAGATCATCTGCTGTTCCTCCACTAATAAGTGATGGTCAAAAGACAAGGGCGAGCTGCCAAACTACACCTTTGCTGCTAATGCTCAGCTTGATGACATTACCAAGTGTCCCCTGAACTTCGCACTAAAAACTAGTGATTCCCTCTGTAGCTTGAAATTCAAACATTCTGAGAAAATGCCATTCCCTTGACATTTCTAAGGCCAAAGGCCCAGATGAGATCCCAGCAACTGTACTTAAACAATGTGCGCATGAGCTTGCTCCAAAACTTGCCAAGCTGTTTCTGATTTCTCTTGACATAAAGACCTTCTGCCCGTGTGCCATTTGGCATTCAAAGAGACCTACATGGCTGGATCACATCTCTCTTAACTGACAGGCAACATTGTGTTGTTCTAGATGGATTTACTTCTTCAGCTTTACCTCTATCCGCTGGTGTACCTCAAGGGAGTGTACTTGGTCCATTACTCTTCCTGATTTATATCGATGACCTAGCTTCACACTTAGAGAACAACCTCCACCTGTTTGCAGATGATTCAACTCTTCATATTAAAAATCCACAACTCAGGGACGTATCGTAACTGCAGCGATACATGGATGCCATTGAAAAATGGGCTTCTGACCGGAGCATCACTTTCAATGCCAGAAAAAACTGAGGAGGTGATCATCATCAGGAAATGAGAGCAGAATCACCATCCTCTCCGTTTCCTGAAAATGAAGTTGATGCCAATGAAAAGCATTACTCTCCTTGGGGTCATCATTACCAACACCTTAACATGGATTCCTTGCATCAAAGGGCTTGTTAAGAAAACTGCTAGGAGATTATACATCCTGGGATGTACGAAAAACCTCCTCCCTCTCCGAGCACAAATCACTATGTATAAGGCATACATACGACCACATATGGGGTATGCTTCTCCTGTTTGGAGTGGAGCAGGCACCACAGTACTTACACAACTAGACAAGCTGCAGAGGAAGGCCCTTCGATTATTACAAATTTTGCACTTTGCACTTTTTAGAGACACTTCTTCGTGAAACCATCCATTGAATTGAAGCAACAAATGCACGCATAACTCGATCTTTTTCCCAAGTAGTCAATATTCCCAAGTCTAACACCCAGTGTCATCTCTCTTCCTACATCCCAAGAACCATATTACAAAAAACACATAGTTTTGAGTGTCTTTGTTTCTTTAAGGGACTTGCCACTGTGGCAACTGCATGTGTGCCAACAAGGACAACAAAGGCCTGGTGACGGGACGTTTTTGCGAATGTGACGACAGCGAGTGTCTGGACGAGGACACCGGTGAGGTGTGTGGAGGTAGGTGGCATCTTAAAATGATGATGAACGTAGAGCCCCGGACCAGGACTGACCTGATGAAGCTGTTGCACACTGTACTGTGCTTCCAGGCCACGGCCAGTGTTACTGTGGAAACTGTTACTGTGCTGCTGGTTGGCATGGAGACAAATGTGAATTCCAGTGTGACATCAGCCCGTGGGAAAGCAAGCGGAGATGTACATCTCCAGACGGCAAGATATGCAGTAACCGAGGTCTGTTCGTACTTTGCTTTGAAGGCATAAAGCAATTACAGTGCTGATTTCATTTCAGTTTAGTCAGCTTCATCTTAACTTTTTGCTAAACGTATTTATTGATCTCACATGATAATTGGAGCTATACATTTTACGCCTGCAATGTTTAAACTGAAATGACAACTTACCTATAAAACAATTTAACAAATAGGCAAAATTAGACAATTGCATTACCTTTGGCTGCTAAGCAGACCTGGCATCTGTAAAGCTGGTGTTTCCAATCAAGTTAAAAGATAAAGTAGTATATTATTTCAATTTAGTATTATTACTCAGGGGGAAGTAATTCTATTTCATATGATGTCATTATGATCTTCTTGGTAGTCTATTTAGGGTGCTGTCACACTGCTAGCAGCTGTGCATTGCTGGGGGCTAAATGCATGCATTGATGCACAAAGTGAGGTTCAAAACAATTCCGTTGGAGGCAGTTGTGCAATTCTACAGTGTGTATGTGTGTTAGGCACATGTGTGTGCGGGGAATGTAGCTGTTACGATGTCGATCCTTCCGGCGATTGGGGGGATATTCACGGAGATACCTGCGAGTGTGACGAGAGGAACTGCCATTCCACGTATGACCGGTACACCGACGACTTCTGCTCGGGTGAGTTTAAAAAGTGAAAAGATGCCATATATGTGTTTTTCAACTATTTGAAGGAAATCTCATCATTTGGAAGTGATTTTAGTAAGCCCAACGGAGAAAAGGCGGTTTTATGTGTCTGTACCTTTAATGCTAATGAGCCACGCCTCTCTCTTCTAGAAGAGCTGTCAAAGTTAATGCAATAATAAAAAGGTAACAAAAATTGAGGTAGCTAAAATTTGATTTATGATTTATTGGCAGGAAAGACAGTAATTTTGAGCGGATAATGTGTGTGTGTGTGTTTCTGTTAAAAGAGGGTTTGAAGGTGAAGTATAAGCTATAGTCTGACCGCATTACAGAATATGGGCGCAGTCCTAGTTTTGTAAAGTAGTAAATGTTCTTGAGCACTTTGTTTTTTGTAAGTTGTCATGATTTATTTCCTGTTAGAAAATTTGAAATGTTAGTCGCAATTATATTTTGTGAGATTTGTTTGAAGTGAATGATATTTGTCCGCCGGACAATTTACCTTCCCTGCTGAAAAAAAACAGCATAGACTAGCTACCAGCATAGACCAGCATAGACCAGCATACCACCATATGTTGTGTTTTCATGCTGGTAAATCAAATCAAATCAACTTTATTTGTAGAGCATTTTTCCTGCAAAGACATGCAAGACAAAGTGCTTTACAGAATTAAAAACAATTACCACAATTAAAAGGAAAAACAATTACTAAGAAAGCCCCTCCCTCCCACTCTCCATACTAGACACACACACACACAATCACACACAGTAGGGAGACATGGCATGGCACTAGGATCAAGGAACCGCCACTCACTCTCACCTCCGTGCCATCGGGGGACCACCTCCGACAGAAGGGCGGACCCCCACATTAAAGGGAGGAACCCCCAGCCGGCCGGGTCGAAGAGACCCAAGGATGGCACCCCCTCAGCAGACCCGACACAGCCCCCAGTGTGGAGGACCCCCCCTGAGGAAACACTGGAGTTAAAAGCTAAAGACTAAAAGCATAAAATAGGACTAAAAAGATTTTAAAAAAAAGATAAGTATGCTGGTCTTGAATAAAAATCACATACATTAACGTAACATTAAGGAGTGGAACAGTATGACACAAATGTTAGCAACACTCACGTAGCTATGTTAGCTAGATTTAAAATTACACTCACATTTTAACAACATCATGCAAGGTTAGCTTATTTGTTGAAGAAAAACGAAAAATCAAACATACCAATATAACTGCTGTATATTTGGAGGAGCTTTAATTTAGGATGTGCTATATTTCCTCTGAATTGGCGGCTATACACACAAGGTAGGTTCATCTAGCTATGGGTGGGTCAAAGGCTGTATGAAGGTGTTTTTTGCTTCATACCCGAAACTTCAATAGCCAAAATTAGACGGCCTATTCTCTCAAAAGAGGAGAAAACAAGATGGTGTGATGACAGATTTTTCTTTTGCCAAACTGGGGACCTTAAAATGAAAACACTTCCACCGTTAATGTGTGCTAAATGCTAAATGTAGAATATGCTAGCAGAGCTACACACCCATGCTGACTGCTTATGTTAACATGTGTTGGCTAGGTATTACATTTTATACTGACTAATTTTCTCACTTCTACATAGTTCTTGTGTCCACTTTCCTGTATGAAACACTCTTTTCTTGCTCACCTTCAGGTCGGGGTCAGTGTCATTGTGGCAGATGCGACTGCAAGGAGGGATGGGCCGGAAAGAAGTGCGAGCATCCTCTCTCCTGTTCAATGTCTCTGGAGAGTAGCGTGAAGAAGTGCCGGGGAACGTCCAGACTGCCCTGCTTTGGACGAGGTAAATCCTTTTTTTTTTGCTCCTGTTGCCATGGTTACCACCTGCACTCCTCTCTCACGTTGTCTCTGTGTGTAAAATGGACCATTTCTAGTGCTTATTTTGAATGGATTCTATAATAATAAACATGTTGAAAAATGAATACCTCTCAATCAGAAGGGAGTGTTATCGTTTTCCTCAAGGTGGACCATTCAACTGGTTGTTTGGAGATTTATGACACACTGCATGATTCATTAGCGGCCCTGCTGGACACAGGAAGCATCTCCCCCCCAGCTTCTGACCATTAAAAGGTCGATATATACATCCAAATTCGATAGTTGTTACATTGGGAAAAGACGCAGCTCGCTCCTTCTCATGGACTCTGGAGCCTGTTTGATGGGTGATAGTGAATTAAAAGTGACAACACAAACACACAAAGGAAACACATCGATTGTAGAATGTTTTGTACTGGAAAGAAAAACCGGGTACACTAACTTTTTTTGTTTCCATCCTGCATGTAGCAGGAAGTGATGATGTAGCAAATGTTCCATACAAGCACACAATGGTCACCGGAACAATGTGACTTGTTATAGGGTCTCACGGTGCTCATTTGTTGACATGACAAATGGTGTGCTACTCAAAGCACACATACTAAAGGTAGGAAAAAGTCAGTGTTTTGCAAGTCTCAAGCAAAGACGTACAATTCCAATTCAACTCTCAAGTCAACACAAGGTAGGTCGAGTTAAGTCTGAAGACATACGTAGACTTTAAATTTTTGAGTCCCTACAAGTTATAAACACTGTTAATTATTTACCAAACACCTTGTAATTTGTTAGGATGTTGACACATCCTGGTGCCACTATATACGTATTTGAGTCTTACTACTTCCCTATTGTCGCTGCTATCCCAAGTACAGTGTTTTCCACTTCTATTTCCTTTATTTTCATTTATTATTTTAATTAATTGTATTTATCATCCTTCCTCTTTCCCCTCCCTACATAGTGTCATGCATTAAAAAGCCAGGGTGTAGAGTGGGCCTGTTGAGAGTGGGCTTTTGAATTTTGAAGTTATCAGCCTGGTTGATGACTTGAGTCATTGTCGGGTTGCAAGTCTTTGATGATATAGCCATGTACCAAGTCATCAAAATTATGATTCGAGTCTGACTCAAGTCCAAGTTGCATGACTTAAGTCAACATCTCTGACATAAACTGTACAATATCTCTGTTAGAACCTTGTTCTATTAGTGTAGTATAGTCTAGTTCTAAAAGCTGGCATATGGAAGAAAAAAAAACAATATTGATATCACAGTATACACAGGGGTGTCATGAGACATTCAGTTCACGAGGTGATACAACGAGGATTGGGTCTACGAGAATGAGTCGAGATGGAATTTTACCATAGCAAAAGTACAATGAAAAGTATGACAAATATACATGACAATATCTTGCAAACTACTCATTTAATTTCTACTACGTTTAATTTTTCTGCACTCTGTGTGTATGCTAGTGACCCCGCCTCCACCCGCTGAGACAGAGACAATAAAACTGATAAAAGGGCTCACTCTCTTCACGCTGTTCAAATGTGCCAATGTGCTGAAACCAATGCACAGAGTGAACTCTCTTCCTGCCTGTTTGG
Source organism: Doryrhamphus excisus (assembly GCF_037039965.1). Classification (NCBI taxonomy): domain Eukaryota; kingdom Metazoa; phylum Chordata; class Actinopteri; order Syngnathiformes; family Syngnathidae; genus Doryrhamphus; species Doryrhamphus excisus. Next base: position 14,534,967 of record NC_136368.1, on the reverse strand, counting down.
AGATGAGAGACGAGGAATTAATTTTCATTTATTGTGTGATTAATTAATTAATTATCTCTCAGGCCTAGTGCCCATGAGACATGTTTTTTGTCAGAATACTGTACAATAATGTATTAGCAGCCCCTTTCATAACGCCTTTCTTCACATAAACAGCTTGTACATAAAAATATTGTACATTATTAGCTCTTCCAAAGAGGTTCTTATATTTAATGAACCAAAACCACAATACTGTGGTATTGTCTTTAATTTATCAGTGAACAATGCATGGATTTGAATAACAAAATCAAGACTGATACAGGACAGGGATTAGCCATGAATGTGTTGACCCAAATTAGATTTACTTGGCCGTGTTGGATATCTGCATGCCATTTTAGCTTTTGTTTTGGTTATGTGTTAATACCATCCTCCTATTAAACATAATAAAACAGCACAGATTAATGTGACAGAAGAGTTAATTAACTTCAATACCTCCAGCGGTATACCTTTAAATGCTTCCTGCCGGCAACAGAACAATACAGGTTTTTGTTAGAATCATGAAAGAGAATCCAAAGAGTCCTGCTATGTAAAATGGCATTGCTTTTAGCTCTTATGGTGCTGGTAATTCATTGACAGCTTCAATTCAGTCAAGAAACAGAAGGTTCCCTTTTTTTAAGATCAGCCGTGATTATATGCACTGTTTTCTCCACGGGTCTTGTTGAAGGCTGGACTTTATTGCAATCACGTCAGCTTCAGTGGCAAGATGAGGGAAGCCATGCAGGAGAGGAACAAGATGGAGAAAATGGCCTGGGCATGAATGAACGCCACAGATGGTAGCTTGAGCGTAGAAAAGCCCTGAAATGTGAACCAGCAGCTTGAAGGATTTTCCCCTCTGTTCCTCACGAAAGCAGTTTTTTCCCTGTGGTATTTCCTGAAGGAAACACCTGCTTTCATCATCGGGATTCCTCAGTAGAGGATGTCAATGCGCGGAATAGTCGCAGATGGCATTTGATAACACCAAAGAAGGTCAGAGTTAAAGGCGGAACAGTTGCAGCTTATTTAGTGAGGTGATGCGAAACAAAAAGCCAGACTATGACTGACATTTTGAGATGTGATTTTCCTCTGCGCCTTGCCTCTTACAGTATGTGTCATCCCGATGACTTCCCACTTGACTGAACTCCATCGGGCTCTGCTACACTCACTTTGGGACTACACTGAAGGTCACTGACTGACTGACTTATTATTGGGGTTGGCGTTTAGACAGCTTGCCTGGGATGGGTTTTAACAAAGTTCAGGATGACTCCAGGATGAATGTGCAAGCCATGGATGACATCACAGCTAAGTGTCCCACTTCTGACACACGTTTCTCATGCAATTCCAAACATTAGTAGCCTCAACTGTGATGTGAACGCAGGTTTATCTAGTTGACATCATGTACACTGAACCAAGGCTCTGGAAATATTGTTTACAACTAAACATCCCGCTTCTGACACCGTTTGCCATGGAACCCTGACGATGGGTATCCCTCAAGGACGTCAGCCTCCAGAAACATTGAGTGTAAGGTTGTAGTAACACAGGATTATGTTGCCCATCTCCTGTTACGTGGATTTTAACCGTAAAAGTGCCAGTTGGAAACGGCATAGTTTTCCGAAAGATTCTCCAAAAGTTTACTGTTTCCTTCAAACTACTGATTATCTTGTAGAAAACGATCCTACAGACACCATTGTTGTGTCTATGAAGTTCTAATACTCTGGAAAAAGGTTTAAAGGTCCCACCACACCGTGGATGCTACGGATGACCCAACTGAAAAGCCACATCTGTCGCTTGCCAACGACGCACCTTCAACTCCGATACATCATGTTCTTTTCCCTCCCCGGTGGTCAGTCATTGGCCAATCATTTTAATTTTACAGATCTCCAAAGTCACTTGTACCCTACATCCACTACAACCCCATTTTTGAGTCCAGCCCATACCCCACTTCAACCATCCTTGTGCATCGACCATCTCTGTCTTCCACTTCTGACACTATTTGACTCAGAACTAAGACAACTAGTGGTAATCCATTATCTCCACATACCAGAAATTGGCCCACCCATCTGTAGATCGCACTTTTGACACCATTTGTCACAAAATCTGATCCAAGAGATCTTGACACTGACAACCACATGGCTAAATATCCCATTTCTGATACCACAGAACAAGCAACGCCATTTGTCAGCAGTACTACGGCGGTATAATCAAAATCGGCCAATCCAATCCCCTTGACGTTTGGTAATGGTAATGGTAATGGTTTTGTTTCATTTGAACATGCATCAGATTACAATTGAATGCATCACATAATCAGTTCACAGTTCCACATGTCCAAAAGGAGTAGGAAGAAGCAAAGCTTATTAAATCCTACCCCTCCATGTTAATAACAATACAAACAGAAAAACGTCAATAGAACTGAACCCAACTAAAATCTTGAACTGCTACACATTCTCTTCTTCAATCTGTATTCCCTCTTTTCTTCCAGGATGGTGCACAACGCTGCCCTAGTAACAGAGCTTGTGCCTTCATGCTCCAAAATTGCACAATTTAATTTGCTACGCTCTCAAACCAGCAGCGACAATTTTCAACGTGCATCTGGAGGCGTAGCCATGAAAACATAGCCAAAATTGTCTCTCTTGATGTGACTTTATCAGAGAGCAGTGTGACAAGTGAAACCATCGTCTGTCTCACACACACACAAACACAAACACATGCGCAAACAGGCACTCCAGGTGTGGAGACTTTGACGGCCATACAGAATCAATAAGGCAAGGGGTGTTATGACATCAGGGGTTGTCATGGTAACTCAGTCCCTTGCACAGATGGTGCTGTGATCTACGGCAAAAATTAGACTTTGCATGCACATTTTCCAAATTCAGTTTACTGAGTTTCAGAGTAAAACTTTCTAAATCAGAAGTCACTAAATGTAATGCTACAACAATGTTTATTAGTACCATTGGTCTTGTAATACCACTTAGTTCCTGAAGAGGTGAGAGTGAGTCAGATAAGCTCTACACCTGATATATGTATGTATAATTGGTGGACTTCTACATAGTGAGGTTTACTTAGATTTTGTCCATAGTTGACTAATCACTGAATGTCATTGTTATTGTTTTAGAGAACAGCTAATGTGGATGCCTACAAGTAAACAGATCTCATTTGCGCCTTTCTCAACCTAAAATAAAAAAGGCTAAAACACTCAACTAAACAAATAAACATGGTAGGTGTGCAACAACAGTACCTTAATTTATTTAATGACTCAGAAAGCAAGATGGTCAAAATCAAAACACGGTCGGCGTCAGCAAGTGGGCATATCACACATCAGAAAAGTGCATATGAAAAAATGTCTGAGAAAAACAACAACTTGGCAAGTTTGCAGCCTCATTTGTTTGATTAAAATCCACAGCGGATATATGAAACGAAGATGGCGTAACGGCATTACACGTTTGAAATGATCTCGCCTGTTTAGCAAGAAGCTGCACACATAAGTTGCACTGTACTTATTTAGGGTCATGTTCCATTTCAAAATACTTAGGATGTAAATTTTGGCTGATTTTATAATAAAATTCCATAAATATGTGTCCTCAACATCCCCTTATAGTCAGGAGGGTACGCTTTCATATGTACTTTCATAAGTCCGAAATTGTTAGTGGTATGTGACCCCCCTGAATCGAATCATTGCCTGTGTAGTTGGTAAGGACTTCAAATCTCCACAGTTTAGCCCTTGAACATATTTCTCCTTATATTATTTATGGGTGGGGAAAATTACAAAACTAAACAACAAAATGAAATGCCTCTTTGCCCACACTCTAGAGTCAATAATAAAAAGACGACCAAGATGTGAGAACACCTTGTCCCTGTGTCTTTGTAGGTCAGTGCCAGTGTGGACAGTGTACCTGTCACCCACCTGGGGACAGTCGAGTTCACGGCAAGAACTGCGAGTGTGATGACCGCCAGTGTGAGGACCTCTCTGGAGAGGTCTGCGGAGGTACACACATGTACAATTACATACAGTGTATGCGTCCACAGGCCAAAGGCTGGCGTATGCTGACTCTAAACCATGAAGAAACTTTTGTGATGCTATAAAAAAAAACAAAAGAAAAATCAAAACACTGAGTTGCGTTTTCACCCTCCGCTGCCAGGTCACGGTTACTGTTCATGCGGACGCTGCATTTGCCAGGAGGGCTGGTTCGGCAAGCTGTGTCGCTACCCCAGGTCATGTGACATGAGCGACGCTCAGAGCAAGGAGCAGTGTGAGACTTCGGACGGCGTCCTCTGCAGTGGCAAAGGTAAAACAAAAATTTAGATTGATTAAAAATAACTAAAATAAATACATGAATAGAAATAAATTATAAAATAATAAAACTATAATAAATGAAATTGTATTACAGGTTCCTGTCACTGTGGGCAGTGCATCTGCTCCCCCAAAGAATGGTGGGTAACCGGGGAGTACTGTGAGTGTGATGACAGAGAGTGTGACAAACACGACGATCTCGTATGCACAGGTGAGCACCAGCTATCACTTTTCCACTGCACGATACCTACTCAGCTCAGCTCCTGTTCCCTTTATCCATTGGCAGAGTGGTTGTCATTGTAACATTAGAGCATACACGGCTGGAAATGACACATGCTAATTTTAGCTGGGTCTGTTAATACAGTATTATACCCCGTAATCTCAGCCTTGCATAAAACGTGAGGACAGATGCTTAAAGCATCTTTCCCTGTTGATTTGTCTTATCTCTGTATGCTGCATTATTATGTATATTTGACATTCTCTTTTTGCACGCCGCCCTACTTTTTTTCCACTGCCCTCAGTCTCCTCTTGGATAAAATTTTATCTAAAATTTTAGCGTGAATTTCTGGACGCTGCAGTATCATATGTTTCTTGTTGCAGCGTTCTGTTGTCTCACTGCCCTCATTCTCCTCTTGGATCAAATCTGAGAACACATACTAACGTTAGTTTCCAGTGTTGTCGTGCCTTTGCTCTGCATGTTGCAGAACTGTACTTTATAATTTCCACTTTGCTGCAGCACACCGTTATCTGATTGCCCTTATTCTCCCCCTGGATGAAATGTATCTCAAACTTTTTAAATTACTTTATTGCAATGAATTTAGAGCCGCACGGTGTATGAGTGGTTAGCATGTATGCCACACAGTCATTTCTTCGGGTACTCCGGTTTCCTCCCTCATTCCAAAAACATGCTAGGTTAATTGGTGACTCCAAATTGTCCATAGGTATGAATGTGAGTGTGAATGGTTGTTTGTATATATGTGCCCTGTGATTGGCTGGCGACCAGTCCAGGGTGTACCCCGCCTATCTCGCACGAAGGCAGCTGGGATAGGCTCCAGCATACTCACAACACTGAGGATAAGCGTATAGAAAATGGATGGATGGATGCAATAAGTTACTTAATCAACACTGACTTCTTCCCCCTCCTTTCAGGGAACGGACTGTGCAACTGTGGCACTTGTGAGTGCTGGGATGGATGGACGGGGAACGCCTGCGAAATCTGGGTGGGGACTGAGTACTGAGACCTGATGGTGATCAGAATATTAACGCCGTAACGTCATGACTTGTAAAGGTCACAACCAGGCTTGGAGAAGCTAAACATGGACTTCACGATTGTTTGTTTTTCTTTTAATTGTACTGGTTACAATGTATCTTGCACAATTTGGTTTTTGCTATCAATGCAATTTTAATTATGTAGGAACGCTTATGTGCACATGGCTCCACCATATAGGCAGCAAGTTGGTGACAAATCCAAATGTCGGATCCATAAATAAATCATAAAAATCAAGCTTTGTAATTTCTTTTATGTTTTTTTTATTTGAAATAATAAAACATTAAATGTGCCGCATGAAACGACATTTTGCATGGAAACCAAATACGAATAAACATACATGGTTACAAAGTTATTAGAACATGACAAACTATGTATATTTTTTTCCCAAAAAAATTCAATAGTGACTCTTTCTCAGGACTTTCTGGTATGGAGAAAATAAAACACAAAGACAACTTACTCTACATGCACTCTATGATCAAAAGTATCAGGATGTGTGACTTTTTTTTTTTTTTTACCTAAACAGCATTTCTGGGAACACCTTCTAAAATTTAGAAGAGGGGATATTCGTTCATTCATCCAGAAGAGGATCCAAGGTCATTCAAATGAATTAATGAAAAAAAATGTTTGTCCATAACGTATAACACTTGAGAAAGAAGCCCAATAACAACATATGACTATGGCCTTTGTTTGTTTAGTCTTAGGGCCACACTGAAATGCGTAAATAAATTGGGTGGAGAACACAGTCACGTTGTCATGTGACTAATGCTAAAGGGAAAAACAATTGTAATTTTGCAAGAATAAAATTGTACACTTTACAATAAATTTTTTTTTCCCGAAGAACGTTATTGTAATATCACAATTGCAAATATGTAGCTTTATAGTGTAATATTGCTTTAGGTGGCAAATCTTGACATGCACTTGTTGAACATTGCGTGGCAAGACTGCAACGTTGTTTTTTTCTTCTTCCACAATTTCATTTTTGTAGACTTTTTCCTCAAAGTCTGACTTCTCTATGCCAACAACTTTTTCTTGTAATACGACTTCAGTCTCACACTGAGGTTTCAAACTTCCTTTTCATAACACTATGAAATTGTGTTAACAAATCCTAACATTACTGTTTTATTGTACAGTGAAATGTGTCATTTATCCTCATTTCACCAACCATTTAGGTCGATATCCCTCACATTGGCTGGCCCACTTTGACATAAGTAGTTAACTTAACCAAAACAAGCCATTACTTACACATTTACTTGACCAGAGACAAAAAATTAAGGATTTTTTTTAACCTTTTTAAATTTTGTTGAACTGGTTTGCCTCCATTGTTTCTTCTGTTGAATTGAATCTGCTTTTCATGTGAGTAGTAATAAATGTAGAAGTAATAATACTACAACTAAGGTGTTGACTATGTAATGACATCACCTTAAGTGGCCACTGTGGAAAAGTTGTGACTTGATGTGTTCGTCCACTTATGGCCGCCACACACGAATGACTGCGTTTGGCTAGACTCATCGCCAACACGCAGCAACACAGGCGGCGACAAGTGACTACGAGCAGCTAACCAGTGAGTGATGTGTTCATTTCATTGGTCTTACGGACCTTGCTAATATTTGGCGATAAACTTACAAAAATTGTCCATGTAATTGATAAACTTACCCGCTATGGACACCCCGGCATCAACGAGTTCCAATTCCGCCTTCTTTATAGCTCTAGATTATTTTTTAGAAATGTCAGATAGCTGTAAATCTGACACGGCAAGTCGTACATATTGATTAGCATCCTGTCTGCTCATTGGTCCATCAATGAAACTCCTGCTGGATGGTCCTGGTCTGTGCAAAAGCGATGAAAAATTTGGCGTCACAAGGCTGCATGACGCGCAAACTTTCATTCTGCCAAGCGACATATGTAATTCGCCCTATCGTGTAAGTTTCACTGAAAATGAATTCTTGTGGCATGACGATTTTTTCCTTATAATTTTTTTTTCTTTCCAGTGTGGCCCTAATACTCTTACGCAACTCTTAAACCACCAATTGTTGAACTGTCTTACCTCTCTTTAATGTGCAATAATATATGTACTGCACACCTGTACAGTACACTCTAGTACACTCTCACATACAGTACATATTCAACATATTGTACGCTTGTATACAACACAACACAAACTGTGGACAAACTCATATTGCATATGCCTTTTTTTTTTTTTTTTAAAGAAAAGCAGTACAAAGCAACAATTTGGTGATCAACATACAGTTCTTCCTTCAACAAACAAAATAATCGTAATGGAACTACAGTACATTAGGTGGCAAAATTGCACAAATCTGGTAGAGAAATGCAGATGAAGGAAAGTGGCAACATGGATCCAAACATTGTTTTTTTTTTTTTTTTGCTAAACAACCAATAAGAAGTCCAACTGCCTATGAAGTTGACTTATTGGGGTTTGTTGAACGCCACACCGACATATCTAACGCCACGTGGACACATCTTTACTAATATCCTCATATGGTCACGTCTCATTCCGATAAAGTAGACATTTCTCGATGCAAAAACAGCAAGTCGGCGCAAGACAAAGGATTGGTCATTATCCGCTAACAGTCGTGACGAGGATACAAGGTGAAAGTGCAGAATATCTTACGAGGGGCGGCGTAGCCTGCAACATGCCCATGTCAAAGTAGTCATACACTACGTACTTTATTGTATATCCCTCCTGATAATGACATGCAAGCGACTCATTGAAGGTAGACAAAGCTCTGTAGTAAAATGACATCAAGTAGAGACCTTTCCGAGTAGAAGAGCGGGTGTGGGGGGGAGATAATCTGGAACAAAAAAAGCTATCACAGTGAAAGTGAAATCTTCAAAGAGTCTTCTGGGTTGAAAGAAAAGAAAAAAAGCCTTTGGTCATTTCAGAGTGAGCAGGGTGATGATGAATAAAGTAAAAGTAATATTGTGAGGACAAAGTCGCAATCTTAGAGGAATGAAGTGGTACTATGGTGAGAAAGAGTCATCGTTTTATGAGAATAAAGTCATAAATCTACAAGGAAAATTTTGACAGGTTTAAAGTCAAATTTATGGTATTCAATACTTTTACATTTTTACATTTATATGCTTTTTTCCGCATATTATACCTTTAATATGACTTTGAAAAAATACATTTTTAGAACAACTTTTTGCTTGTAACCCAGTTTGGTAACACTTAATAAGATACGCATGATTACAGTAGTTCCTCTGTAACTACTTTACATTGATGTGTTTTAGCCATTTGAGCTACATCAGTTCTTCAATAGTTCCTCAGTAACTACTCTAAATGTATGTCTTAGTTCTCAGTAACTACTCTACTCATTAGTCTTTCATTAGTTATTCAGTAACTACTCCAAGTTTCTCATTAGTTTTTCATTAGTTCCTCGGTAACTACTATGAATTTGTGCCTTAGTTCTTCAGTAACTACTCTACTCATTAGTTTCTCATTAATTGTTGATTAATTCTTCAGTAACTACTCTGAATTTGTGCCTTAGTTCTTCAGCAACTGCTCTACTCAGTCTTTCATTAGTTATTCAGTAACTACTCTAAGTTTCTCATTAGTTTTTCATTAGTTCCTCGGTAACTACTCTGAATTTGTGCCTTAGTTCTTCAGTAACTACTATACTCATTAGTTTCTCATTAATTGTTGACCAATTCCTCAGTAACTACTCTGAATTTGTGCCTTAGTTCTTCAGTAACTACTCTACTCAGTCTTTCATTAGTTATTCAGTAGCTACTCTAAGTTTCTCATTAGTTCCTCGGTAACTACTCTGAATTCGTGCCTTAGTTCTTCAGTAACTACTATACTCAGTTTCTCATTAATTGTTGATTAATTCCTCAGTAACTACTCTGAATTTGTGCCTTAGTTCTTCAGTAACTACTATACTCAGTTTCTCATTAATTGTTGATTAATTCCTCAGTAACTACTCTGAATTTGTGTCCGAGTTCCTCAGTAACTACTCAAATCATTAGTTTCTCATTAGTTGTTCATTAGTTCCTCAGTAACGACTCTGAATTTGTGCCTTAGTTCTTCAGTAACTACTCTACTCAATAGTCTTTCATTAGTTATTCAGTAACTACTCAAATCAGTTTCTCATTAGTTGTTCATTAGTTCCTCAGTAACTACTCTGAATTTGTGCCTTAGTTCTTCAGTAACTACTCTAGTCAGTCTTTCATTAGTTATTCAGTAACTACTCCAAGTATCTCATTAGTTTTTCATTAGTTCATCTGTAACTACTCTGAATTTGTGCCTTAGTTCTTCAGTAACTACTCAAAACATTAGTTTCTCATTAGTTGTTCATTAGTTCCTCAGTAACTACTCTGAATTTGTTTCTTAGTTCCTTAGTAACTACTCAAATCATTAGTTTATCATTAGTTACTTGTGATTTCCTCATTAGTTGTTCATTAGTTCCTCAATAACTACTGTATTTTTGTGTACCTTGTGAGACCAACAACTTTAAACCAGTAACCCAAGATTGTGACTTCCAAGATGAGAGCTTTCTCTCTCTATTTTAATACACTGACATCTATAACATTCTAACTTTTTGGATGGAACGGTGACCATGTGGTTAGCATGTTGGCCACACAGTCAGGAGATCAGGTGTGGAGTTTGCATGTTCCTTCCGGGTACTCCGGTTTCCTCCCACATTCCAAAAACATGCTAGGTTAATTGGCGACTCCAAATTGTCCATAGGTATGAATGTGAATGGTTGTTTGTCTATACTGTATGTGGCCTGTGATTGGCCAGGCGACCAGGCGCCCAAAGACAGTTGAGATAGTCTTACAACTTGCAGGCTACAACAAGTCTGCTTGAAAAGCCATAAAGAAATTTCAGAGTAAACATTGTGGACTCAACTGGAATCTTACTCGCCAGAGTACCACTTTTTCTCAAAACATTGCAACTTTTTCCTTTTAAGAGATCAACCTTTTCCTAAAAAACAACAACAAAAAAAAACTTTTTTCTCTTTAATCTCCCATTTTTTTTAATATGACTACTTTTTTTTTAATAGTACTACAATTTGCAGGCTGACAAGTTGGCGGGTTGTAAAGAAAAACAAACCTTTGGTCATTTCAGAGTGAACAGGGTGTTTCTTGCTATACTGACAAGTGCTACGTGTCCTCTAAATGAATGGGTGGGTTAGAGGGGAGGGCGAGGCACCTTTTTGGCCCAGTAGGGGACTGGGAACCGGTTTTTGCATGCCGGGAAAAAAATATATATATCGAGGTTCAAAACAGGCACGTGATAGGCCAGAATGATCGGTACTGGACTCTGCATGCTGAGCTAGGAGACGCATCCTCTTGGTTAGATAAATAATCTTTTAAAAAGTTTTATTAAGAGTCATTCCCCCCCCCCCACCATCGTAGCTTTTTATTATACAATGAAAATGTTACAATATACAGTAAGTTGTTGCTGCAAGAGATAGAGAACACAAGATTAACCCATGCTTTTTAGTTTGCAGATGTAAATGTTTCAGCCAGTTGTGGATGCCGCAGTCGCACGGACTAAAGTCTCTTAATTGTCCAAGAAGCCGGCGGCAACGGAGGCCCACAAGGCCTAGAGATACTCCTAGAACCCACACTCTAGGATATAAGCATCAAGAAAAATAGATTTCAGGCTTCTATGGAGGAGAGAACCGCTTGCTTGTTTGCTTGCTTGCTTGATGTGATATGTATCCACCATTCCGTACACCCACCCACATCCCCTCACACTGATTGTTGGAGTGGCAGTAACTAGCACTCCATCAATGTGAAGATTGCAGCCTCCCAAGCTGTGTATATGTATGGGTGTGTGTGTGTGTGTGTGTGTGGATGTGGGTGTGTGTGTAACTGATAAACTGAGGATTCTAGAAAAGAGAAAGAGGGGGACGGAAAGGAAGCGAGCATACGCATAATAAAAAATAGAGGACCGTGGCCCAAATATTTACTCTATCTATACAGCCGCTATCCCAGGACATAGCTGGTGAACTGTGGTATAGAAAATAGATCTGCAGGTGCACGTTAAAGAAAAGGAAAAGTTTTTTTTTTCTTTCTTTTTTTTTTAAGTAGGAACCCTCAGCAAGCAAAGTGGCTGTAAAACACACATTCACACCAGTTCCAGAGGGAATTTTTTTAAAGGCATTCCAGGATCAGAGAGGTCCGTTATCCTACGCTGGAGAACCCTCCTTCCCTCCCCCAGCTCAGAATCCCTCCACCAGACAGCTGGAAAAAGGGGGGAGGACAAGGCAGAAGAGAGACAAGTGGAGGAGCAAGAGAAGAAATGGATCCGCCAGTGAGATGGGAGAGAGGAAGGAAAAAAGGGCCCCGCCTCCATCATCACCAAGCCCCGCCCCTCTCCACACGACAGCGCACACAGTCGAGGTGGAAGGGTGTGGCTATGTGGCCGGTTTGTCGGGCTTGCTGACGGGTTTACCTCCGTTCATCACCACAGGCTCGCTTGTGCTTTTACTGGGAGGCACGGCCGCCTTGGGCACCGTCTCCCCCACGTCGTGCAGCGATGGCTCTCGGTACATGGCGACTGCGGACACAAGGGAAAAAACGTCAACAAATATCTTCTAAAAAAAACTCAAAAGAACAATCAGAGGTAGCAAAACACACATGCACAAGTCTTATTTATGTCTTAAATTGCTTATTTTGTCTTATTATGTGTACTATATTGGGTAATATGAGTGTAAAGGTGACTATAGGGGTGTTAGTTTATGTCTATAGAGCTCTAATGTTAAAAACTGCATTTAGAAGGTCACAAACAGGTTTTCTATGCTCTAACTCAAAATATTTAATCTATGAATAAGGAATATTACTTCGTGGAGATTCACAGTTTACTATTGGGTCTGCAATTAATTCATCATGATAAATTGTCAATTTACAGTCAATCATTCACATTAAACTAAAAAAAAAAAAAAGAAAACTATCCACTTATGAAAAAATAACAGCCACATGACTTGGCCGTACATTATATTAACATAACAGATTATGCTGTGTTTAGTCAGTGCGATTCGTGACGAGCACACTCTTCTGGTAAGTATATGTAGTAGCAACTGAGAAACCGACAACATAGCAATACAAAAGGCTTTCATTTACCCAAAGAATTGTGAGCTAAACCACTTCATTTTACTAATAAAGAGTAGCAATAGACTAACAATAAAACACACATCCTCTTTTATCTAGGCTTACGGAAGATGATGTTTTAGATCTTGCTATGTAAAACAGGACATCGCAACTCATAACATCCTGCTTTTGGTGGACCTGTCAACGGCTCAGTGAGAACACAAAATGCAAAACATGTGCTTTCACTTTTGAGTCCTCAAATACCAAAAAACACCTCAACAACGGTAAAAAAAAGTCCCAAAATTTGTTGCTAGTCGCTTTTGAGGAAATATGTCATCAAGGAGGATTGGGATGTCGCTAGATCTGGTGACAAAATTGCCAAGTTGGCAACACTAATGACGGCACCATTGATAAAGGAGTATCATATGCCTTCTGTGTACGACATCAACAGAAAAGCACCCAGTTGTGAGTGCAGGAACAGTCAACCATAGCAGTAAAGCGATATTAGCAATTTTTGCGATCCACAGCAATACTCTTCACCAAGCTAAACGCCCCACGTATGAGTAAGTTTGCGACCGACAGGCTGAGGAATGTTCTTTGCCAAGTGGACTGTGATGAACTTCAGCCAATAAACATGGTGGGAGATGAGGGATTAACAGAGGTGTTGCAAACTACGTCCAATGACCCATTATACAAGCCACCGCGTAGGACTACAGTGACAACCAAAATCAGAAAGATATATGACGGCAAAACAAAAGATTTTGGTGGAAGATTTGCCCCACTGTGTTCTTAGAACCAAAGATCACTGGAACTTGCTGGTTGAATACCTACGTATGTTGCTCAGAAAAGTGCTCTTACTGTTTTTTGGTGTTTTTACATATTTTGTAATTATTTGGGGATTGACAAAAGAAAAAAACTACATTTTTAGGTGAGATTAATGACATCAATTAATTAGAGCTCATAATTAATTCATCTCTCAATTTATTTTTTAATCTCTGGACAGCATTAGTCATGCAAAGCAGTAACCCAACCTCCAATTAAGTTATATCACCTAGTACTTCGGTACGTGACAAAAATAAAATTAAAAAAAATTAAAAATTAAAAAACGTATTAGGAAAGCAGGAAGTGAACAAATGTAACAGTTACTGATTGTAAAAGTACCAGATGGACGGGTAGGATTTAATAAGCTTTGCTTCTTCCTACTCCTTTTGGACATGTGGAATTGTGAACTGATTATGTGATGCACTCAATTGTAATCTGATGCATGTTCAAATGAAATAAAACCATTACCATAAGTCTAATAATTAGACCAGTTTATTTACACAGTATTTATACTTGTACCACAGCTAAGAATGTCCTAATATCATTGCATGTACAGTACCTTCTAATGGCTTGGGCAAGAAGTGAGCGGCCGGTTTGGTTTTCTTCACTCGGTTCCCCTTCATGGCTTGACCCTCTTTGTTGAGACCCAGGAACCAGGCCCGGCCCGACTCCTGCTGTCGGTACAACATGGATGAGTAGATGACGTAGTAGTTCTCAAACACCGACTCCTTGAATTTGCATTCGGCCGTAAAGAGCTCCTACAAAGATACACACACACACAACAACAACGACTGATCAGAAACTACTTTTTGCCAGTAAAAAAACTGATTAAATTTGCATTAGCGGGTTACTCTTTGTGTGTTGGGTGGTTAAAAGGGATACTTCCTGTTTATTATCCAGTTAGCAGGCAACTACTTCCCATTTGGTAATTTGTTTATTTTGTACCTCCGATATGTTCGGTAATTAGAAGCTTTTACTCATCTTTTAACTGTGTATTAACCAATGAATGTTGTATTTTGGTGTGTCTTCTATTCTCTTTACTTGCTTTATTCAACTTCATTCTTCTGTAAAGTGTTTTTGAGTATTTTGAAAAGCGCTGTACAAATAAAATGCATTATTAAAATGTATTATATATATTGACGCCACATCAAGCGCTGAGCCTTACGTCAACATGGCCACGTTATTGGATGTGTCAAGGCTGCTCTGAAAATTAAGTAAAGTAAATACTTACGTAAATACTTACTTTCATAACTTCACTTTTCTACAAAGATATTTAAAGATATTTAATTTAAGACTGTATAAACGAAAGGCATTAACTTTGACAAACACAGTCAACAAACAGGCTACTTCCTGTTTGTTATTTTAGCTAGCAAGCTGCTTGGTGTTTGTTGTTAGTGTGATTTTTCTTTCATTTTTCTTCTAATAACCAAAAATGATTGAATACGTACTCAGGCATTTATTTGAGAATATAAGAGATGTTCCCAATGGTGATCTATTTTCGACCTTAGCAGAGGTTATCAGGCTCATTTCCTCGTACACTCCTAATGTGAAGAAGAGAAAAATACTGCCAGATGAAATGGCCGTCATATGTCTTCCTGTCGTGAGGAAAAAGTGCGGCGTAGGTGTTGTATGTCTTGCTAATTACCTTCACCTGGGCCTAACACTCAGAAAGTCAAGGTTGAGGGTCAAGGTAGGACTATGTCCTTTTAGCATAGAAAGTTTACATTGTTTGGCATCACCTCAGCTAGCATTCTTGATTTTTGCCTCTTTTTAAATTGGTTAAATCCACAAAATTCTTTCATTTTCTTGGAGCAACTTATTAGTCAGCCTCATGGGTCTTGCGCAAATGATGATGGAGCTAGCCGAGTATCGCTTCCGTCCTCCGTCTCCGCCTCAAAGTGGCAAAGACAAATGAATTGGGAGGCGTCAAATCTCTCTCTGTGCTGTCGCCCATTCATCTCCAGGCAGAAGGTTCATAAAAGCATTTCCATATTGTCCGCCCCGCTCCGGCTAAAAATAAAGGTAATCTTCGTGTGTTAATCAAGGTAATCAAGTTGCAAAGTGTAGGAAAATCCCAAATATAATCACTCACACTTTTTTTTTTTTGGAGGACAAATGAAGAACAATAAGGAGACAGAATCAGCTCTATTTTTCCCTTAAACAGGAAGCAGGATGCGCATTAGTATGCAGCATAAACCGATCACTCGCCATGGAAACAAATAATTGTTTATTCATGCTGCCACCATAACACCCATTAATCAATGAGGGGGGAAGATGGACGCATTCACGATGATATATCCATGTTTTGGCAATGTTTTATTACTAAATGCAGAACTAAATAAATGTGAGAAATTATAACCGACTATATTTACAGGACTTATCGGTCTGTACAGTCCTTACATTCACAACCAGAACATTAAAGTTAGCAGCAATGTAATTGACAACACAACACTCCAAAAGTTAGTTCTTCATTAATTCCGCTATAATATACTCTATTTCTGTGTAACTTGTTGCAAAGTGAGACCTGAAACTACTTGCTTTATTAATAAAGAACCCTACTTCCACATTAGGAAAAAGTGCCTGCTACACCCTGGTTTGGTTTGGCTGCCATGATGGTGAGCAGAATCCAGAAATAGTGTATTGTGAACATGTACTTTGTACACTGTTCAGCCATTAATTGCAGTAATACATAGTCCAAAAGACCATAGTTTAAGTTTCCCAATGACAAGTATGTGTCATGAAAAGATAAATAGGACAGACAATATACGTACTTTAATATGGCGTTGTTTCGCCGGATGATTAGTTGAATTAATGACAAGTCAGTGATGATGATGATTTAGGGCAAACTCTATTAAATGTATTAACAATGTCATTACTGGAAAAAAATTTACATTGTGTAAACAGTACTTAAGTACTAAAGTTAATTATCCATTTAATATAAACAAAGTCTGTCTAAAGCGCAACAGCATCTAACGATATGTCATCATTTTCTGGTAGAGAAAGGCCAGCAGAGGCTCTGACACATTATGGGTGTTTGGTCACCTGAAGCACTTAAGTGTTCGATAAAAGTTTCCCTCAAGAGGAACACCCCCACCTTTTTACACTGACCCAAAGCAGCTTGACTGACTCATCCGACACAGATACGCTTACACAACAAGAAATGTATCAGCCGGAGAACCTTTCCAGGTCAAATTTATGCCTTTTGTACTTCAAATTGGATTCTTTTTCAAAGAGCCGCTCTTTAAAATGCAGATTAGAGTGCCTGTAGACTTTTAATAGATCGATTTAGTAGTTCAAATTACCCGCGTTAATCCTTTACTGCATTTAATTAATAAGATTGCAGGATTTGATCACAAAAAGACTCTTGTCCTTCCTCCCTCTTCGTTCTTTTCCGTCTCAGGAAAGAAGCCAGGGCACTCAGTATATCTTAGTATCCAGGACACAAGAGGATTCCCCTCTACAGATGGAATCCCTTAGAGGACATAAAGTGACTACAGACAAGACATCTTTAAATCCAAGATAAAAGTAGGGTCAAACCTGGCCTGAATATCACCCCCTCACTAGAACATGTTAAAAAATATTTATATATATTAATAATGGTTGCTGCTTTGTGGTTTACTATGGCATATTATTTGTAATAACTATATATTGAAAGAGGGCGGCACAGCGGACGAGTGGTTAGCGCGCAGACCTCACAGCTAGGAGACCCAAGTTCAATTCCACCCTCGGCCATCTCTGTGTGGAGTTTGCATGTTCTCCCCGTGCATGCGTGGGTTTTCTCCGGGTACTCCGGTTTCCTCCCACATTCCAAAAACATGCGAGGTTAATTGGTGACTCCAACTTGTCCATAGGTATGAATGTGAGTGTGAATGGTTGTTTGTCTATATGTGCCCTGTGATTGGCTGGCGACCAGTCCAGGGTGTACCCCGCCTCTCGCCCAAAGACAGCTGGGTTCCAGCACCCCCCGCGACCCTTGTGAGGAAAAAGCGGTAGAAAATGAATGAATGAAAAATGGTTGCTGCTTTGTGGTTTACTATGGCATGTTATTTGTAATAAAAATATATTGAAAGACAAGTTATATGTAGTATTCTGGTCACTATGGATCAGTACTGTTGACATTAGACGTTAGATTACATTACCTTTCACACTGCATGGACACTAGAGCCGACATGCCATGAATGAAACAGAGCGAAGAAAAAGGTTCTCCTCACATTTTGTGTGAAAGTGGTACATTTTTGGCTTATTTCGCTTCATCCATCTGTTCACTATAGCCGGTTGAATGTTGGTGGCGGTAAAATGAACTCACTCGGAGTGATGCGTTCAGATACGGCACTAAATTGTGCATTCTAGCCAAAATTGATGACTGCTTGTGCTTTTTTTTGTTGATTTTCAAAATAGCTCCCCAGATCCTTTGATTTTTCAGTATGCAGCCCTTGATGAAAAAGGTTTGGACACCCCTGTCACGATAACCTTCTGGCCTCTTTTTACATGCGACTCACTGACAGCACACATTTGAGAGAACATACGGTACAAGCATGCGTTAGAAGGTTTCTGAAGCACTCTCACACTTATTGATTATTTGCATCTCCAAGGGAAGCAGGGAACCTTTTATAAAATGTTACTTTCATTTCTGCCTGGGACGCCTGAGAAGAAGGGTTGGAGGGAAAAAGGAAAAATATAGACAGCTATTACATGTCGGCAGGCAACAGAAACACTAAGGGCTTTTCTGTCACAGTGAAAGAATCCCCATCCTTCACACACCCACTCTTTGATCCAAGCAACAGCATGAACAAGACAGCATAATAACACAAAGCCCCCCTCTAAGGCTGTGGTAAATAAAAACACAAGCTTATAGCAGCAAGGATGCACAAAAACGATTCCTGCATAATCTTAATATATTCATTCGTTGGAATGTTGAAGAAACACCAGGTAATGGTATAAATATGCAAATATACAGTATACTCTAAAGCAGGGGTCTCAAACACGCGTCCCGCGGGGCAAATGTGGCCCGCAGGACACTAGTTTGAGGCCCCCGCCTTGATATATATGTTTAATGTTAGTGCGGCCTGCGCAAGTTTGATATGGATGCTGTATGGTATCATGTACCCAGAAAAAATTATTACATTTGATTAATGTTCATGTTAAAGGTTAAATAATTGTTAATAGTTATCCTCCCTATCCGTGTGGAAGTGGTAAGTTTTTGGCTATTTAAGTTTAAAGGAAATAACTTGAAGGCTACCGTTTAGGTCGCTAGCTCTCTAGTTTGCGAGTTAGCATGTGTCTCAAGACCCTGCAGTTGCGCAATATGTTGTAAATAAAAAGAGTATAAATGTGACTATAGTCATGTTTTGTCATGTCTACAGGGCTCTAATAATGCTTTGTTCATTTTAATCTGAAAAAAATAATTTGTCTACCCACCAACTATATGTGGTTTCTTAAGTTTTTATTATTTGCCGTTTTACTATTATTATTATATTTATTTATTTATTACTGATTGATTTTCTTTATTCTTGATTTGTTTATTTATTTTTCATCTTATTTTGTGTAGAAAAATAAAAAGCAAGATATTTGAGAACAGTGGAATGTTTTATCAGAGCTTTTCTTGTAGAAAATTGAAACCAAAGCAAAGTTTATTCATTTTTCTGTTTTTAATAAATGTGTTTTTTTTTTTTTTTGGAAAACCTGATTCGGCCCAGTCTCGCCCAGACCCTCGCTTCAGTGGCCCCAAAGTAAATTGAGTTTGAGACCCCTGCTCTAAAGTATAAAGTAAATATCAAATTCTAATGTACATAACATAGCAAAATCTCTGATGTCCGTTTATGTTTCCTTCAGTTTCCTTCCTTCCAGTTATGGATATCGTCAAAGGACATAAGCATTCGGTGTGATTGTCACGTCGTCTTGACTGCTGCAGTAAGGCAATCAGAGAGCAAGCACTCCCAGAAAGCTCACTTTTAAAGACCCTCGTTGTGTCCTAATTGCCTTCCTATTGCATGAATGTCAAGCACCGCACAAATACAAATTGCACACTCTTTGCCTCGAGAGCAGCGTTAATCTGCGAGCGAGTCGCAGCAGCTTGTAAAGCAGCAGCAAGTAGTCTCCAGACATTAATTGGATGGGAATCACTTGGGAGGATGTCCTCACAAGTGTTTACTGTCGTACAGTGGTTCACAAACTTTTCACAGATCCCCCTTCGGACCCTGACTGCCACACACTTAAAAAACATAAATAAACATAAATTATCTTGAAAATGTTCAATATTAAAATGGACCTCTTATGCTTTTTTTTCCACTTTGTGACCTATATATGTTGTTGGAATGTTGGATTCTCGTGTTAAACGATGACAAAGTTTCTTTTCTGGTCTCGAGTCTCTGCAGCATAAGAGTTGCAATGTGATGTATACATTGAATAATAGGATGATGGTGACTATAGGGGTGTTACTTCATGTCCACAGTGCTCTAAATGATGTTAAAAACATTATTTAGAAAGACATAAGCAGGTTTTTCTATGCGCGAACCATAAAAATTTTAAATGTATTAACATTGAATCCTATATCACAGAAATTCATTTAACACGGATGGGTCTGGAACCATTTAACCACTATAAACAAGGGACGACAGTATATGCCTTTTTTAAGCCAAACAGATGTTATGAAAATATGTCATGACATAACTATAACCCATTGATGATGATGATTTGTTCTTTCGAGCAACAAGTAGTCCCACTGCGATGTGACTGTCATGAAAAATGACAAAAAAAATTGTTTTGTTCTCAGTTAGATTGGCACATGACTTTTTCGAACTTCAAATGAAGTTAAAAAAATTGTAATTGAATTAATTGAATACAATTCTTTTTTTCAGATTTATGGTATTTATTTTCAATTATTTTATATTATTTGAATTATTTACATTTAATTATTTTAATTAAATTCATTGTAAAAATTTATTACATATTTTTTAATTTTAAAAATATATTTTGTACTTTGATTTAAAAATGAAGCTATGCCATACTATGTTTTAAGGATTTGTTTTGCATGAAAATTAGGTTGGGGGAGCCATGAATACTAAAATATCATTCAAATATATAATTTGTTGTTTATTGACTATGTTTTATGCCGTGATATTCCTTCTGGCACATGTAGCCATTACAATTCTGCACATGATGAAAGCTTTACTACAAAGAAAGTTAGGGAATACTGAATGATAGATGGACGGGGAACAAGAACAAGCCATTAATGACAAAATTATCTGTGTTGAATTTAGATTTATTGTGCAGAGAGAGCGCTGGTGTAAAACAAATGCGACCCCGTCAGAGCACAAAGCTCAGCTTTAAACCCGTGAGGTACTTTTCCCAATCATTGGAAGGAGTTAAAAAGGTGGTTGCTGCTGGTTGGCAGTTTAGACGTCTACCTCTAACCCTGTTATTTATTAATGCATGAGGCCACTCTCCCTGCAGCCCTTCTGACCCAAACTCTCTCTGTCATGGCATTAAAGGCAGCAGAGAGTAACGCTTTGGAAAATAATGAGCAACACCATCAGGGCTAAACTCCTGGTACTCCTCCCACCCCATCTGACAAATCTCAAGTTTGATCATGTGTAGAATAATTACATTTTTTTTCCTCTATGAAAAAAAGCATCTCACTGAGAACACTGAGTGTAAGTAGGATTGCAAGGTTTATAGTGTGTCTTTCTGTGTAAATATCTCATGGTACAACATAGGCACTTGCAGCTTAAAGACAATTACAGCTTATATATGTACAAAAAATTGTTTTCTCGTTAAATTTTGCGGTTGCGGTGAGACAGGCACTTTTTTTAATAGTAAAAAGAACATGGTGGACCAGGACTTGGGCTTTGACTGGGTTTTTAACATAAGTCAACACAACAGGCGTAAACAAGAAATTTGATTGACTACATGACCACTGTCATTAAAAAAGATTATGCCACTGTAACAGCAAATTTGCCATCAACACCACTTAAACAGGTTCACACAAAGCCATCTGTTAGGCAATGACACCACAAAACACACACACACACATACACTACACTGGAGGTGGCGTATGAGGAGGTGCTATACTTGTGTGAAGCTGCGAATTTACATCGATGCTCTCCGTATGCTGCTAGAACCTAAAGTACGTGTGTGCACCAACACCATACTGAGATGATTCCCCTACACAAGCATTGTCTGGTTGTTTGGACTTCTTCACTCGTGGCCAATCAAAACACTCCCATGGGAATCTGAACACTTCCTACTGATCGGATGTGGCAGGACAGCAGGAAGTAAATAGAAACAAGCTGTTGTGTTGAAAGCAATTGTTGAGGTCCGACAATTATTGTATATGTCACACCAGACGTTGATCTGGCCTTTATTTGTCCGTGTCCAACAAGACAAGTTCACACAGAGATGCTACATGAGAGGAGAAGAGATGGTGGTATAGTGGAACACCCTTTCACACAGGCGGCGTACCACCTGGGACTCCACTCACACTACCTCAGAAGCTAACAAATTTGGGTGTTGACGTCTGTGTCACTGTTCAGTGTGAAAAGCACTAAAATTAACAGCTTTTGGGGCTCTAGTCTCCTAATTGTCTGGAAAATTGCAGAAATGTAGAACTCTAAAATTGTAGCGCCCAGGTCCCACAGGCGCAATGTACTTGCCCGGCCGACGCTGCAACAACGGGGTGTGGCCAGCGCACTTTGCAATTATCCTATCAGCCTGACGCAGTGCAGCGCACCGACACCTCCGTCCCTCTCACCGGTGCAAGTGGCAAAGAGGGAGGAGAGATGGTTTAAGAAGGCGTAAGAGACCTCTCACTGCCTTTAAATGTGTAGGGCCCAGCGGACTGCTCATCAGAGGCCACTATGCGCGTTACCACGTGGACCACCTCGTGGGTCAATGTAATCTATTCCTGTGTCATGAATAGGAGTACAAAGTTAAGTGATAATTACATTAAATACAGCAGCAGGCTAATCCAGGCATCATGCTTGCTTGTCAAATAGGAGAACCTTTGATGGTATATTCTTTCTTCTCCTCATCCTTCTTATTTTAATGTACTCCATCTTTTCAGATCACGTTAAGAATAAAGACCTGTCTCTGCATCCTGGGACTCTGTTAATCCGTGACAGGCGCAGTCCATTCTACCATATTACCAAATTGGCTGTGCACAGTGGTGCGCTGGACGAAATTACCACGCACCGCTACGCTGCGCCACGAAAATAAAGCTCAAATACATATTCTGTGTCTAGTGTCATGATGGTAATACTACCAAAGGTGTCTTCGAGCTTGCCAGCTGATTTAATTTTAAAAAAATTAGCTTCAACTCTCAAGTTGAGCAGTTTTGTATTTTAACTCTTGAATTCAGACTTTATGCTCTTATATAACGACAAATGACCACAAAGGAGCATAAAGATGATGGCCACATCTGTCTAAATAAAGTCGTGTACAATTGAAATGTTGCCAGTCATAAACAAAACACTGGAAGATGGACACTGCATTTACACTGCATTCCTCTTAAAGGGCCAGGCCGTAACACCATTCATATACTGTAAATAAGAAAAGCACTAAAATAGCAACAACAACAAAAATTTGCAAAACAGCAAGTCCACAAAAGGTAAACCATGACAGAGCGAGGGAACACTGCACATAAATGTGATCCTTAAATGAAGGAGGTCAGTTTTCAGGCTTTCGTGAAATCATCCTCGTAGAAACTCCTGGAAGAATCCCAAAGGATGGAGCCGGCGAGGATAAATTTGCCAGATTGGCTCGGATAGAAAAGCGGCAGTCCAATGAGCAAGCTCTCCTTTTGTTCCGAGGTGCTTCCTTTGTGCTCTGCTTTGATAGCATCTCCACGCTGCGCCTTGAGGGCCTTGCACACAAAGGAATATGATACATGGACTCGCCATTTTTCAAACCCGTCATCACCCTGAAATACTTTTTTCTTCTGCTTGGCTTTAATTTGTGAGTCATTTCTGGTCTTATGCAAGTGTACCTGGTTAAAAGCTTTATCCCCCCCAACATGTTTAGCAGCATGAATACAAACTTCAAATGTGATTGCGTTACCATCAAACAGGACTAATGGGTAAGAAGAAGCATGTCGACAAAGCCGTAATGGCAGAAAAAGCTTCCTTACAGAGGACGAGGAGGGGGATGAAGGAGCGAGAATCTCACAAGGCTGCCATTACCAGACTAAAAAGGCCTGGTGGAGTGGGCGGCTGATCACAACCTCCATTAGCACACACAGAAGAAGAAGAAGAAGCAAGCGGCGAGGAAGAACACGTTGCTCCCAACTCAATGAGAGCCTCTTGAAACGGCGCCCATCTTGGCCGAAACAACATGATAAAAAGAGAAACATCACCTGATTTTCCTTTTTTTTTGGTGTTGATGAATTTGGGCATTTGCAGGCATAATATTGTATATTGTAATATTATGGGTCAGAAATGTGAGTGTTAGGTGTTAAGCGTGTTTTTCATTTTTACTCACGTACAATTAGTATACCCCCGGGGGTAAATGTACCCCACAATCACATAATAAATGAAAATGAACTCAATTTTGCCCTAAATAAATTGCCATGTGCATGTTTGTTTTCATTATCTCTCGTTTCAGTAGAGTTCACTCTGTGCATTGGTTTGAGTACTTTTGCCATAGAACAACAGCATGAACAGAGAGAGTTTACCGTCTCTTTGCCTCAGTAGGCGGAGAGTGCAGAAAAGTAGAATATAGTCGACATTATGTTAGTAGATTGCAATATTGTCATATATTTTTTCATTGTACTTTATTAGTAGGGGTGTCAAACATTTGCAGCATTTCTTCAAATGCTGGCTTTTCAACTGCAGCATTTCTTTTGCAATGACTGCTCCCTTCGCATTTACTTTGCCGACCAAATGTCTGAGCGTTGATGGTCAGAACGATGGGTAGTTTTTTCCCCAGATGGGAAAAGTGGGCGTGGTGGAAAAGCTCACCCTGCTCATTAACTGTGGCAGCATTTTTCCTTCCTAATTTCATTCATTCATTTTCTGCCGCTTTTTCCTCACAAGGGTCGCGGGGGTGCTGGAGCCTATCCCAGCTGTCTTTGGGCGAGCATGCAAACTCCACACAGAGATGGCAGAGGGTGGAATCGAACCCTGGTCTCCTAGCTGTAAGGTCTGCGTGCTAACCACTCGACCACCGTGCAGCCCCCCTTCATAAATTGTGAAACAAAATTATGAACATGATGTTCTGTACTCACAGATGTGTAGAGATGACCCTCCCCGTTCATGGCGATGTACAAGCCCGTCTTCACAGACTGAATGGCGACGACACGGAGGCCCACGGGAATAAGGTTGAACAAAGCTGAAAGATAACAATATCATCATCAAACACCTGACCAGTACACCATATGGTATCCTCAGATGTAGGAAAACAGTGTATCATCCACATACAACTTCCTGTAAAAGTGCTAATGAAAAGGTTGATGGTGTATCTGGGGCCCATCATGGCCGCATGGTGGATTTTAATAGGCCTGTTGTTTGCTATAACAGACTGCATGTTCCAGGATGGTAATGGACTCTGCTTGCAATAGAAACTTATCTGGCCTGGGACATTAAATGTGTTGTATAGAGGACATTTTAAAAAGGCCACAGAAAATTGGTGTTGGCTTTGGTGTCAGCAAGACTGGAGATCTGGTAGTTAGGTGGCTTCTGGACCATAAAAGATAATGAAATTATTTTTTACCCTTGTGTGACAGTTAGGGGTGTAAAAATGTTCAATTAAAAAAATGTGCCTGGAGTTAATAAAGGTTTTATGATGACCACAGTTTGACCCTAGAATTCCAATTTTGAAAGTAAAAATCCCACAGAAACTGAATGAAGTTGAACCTCGGTTATCGGATTCCCTGGGTAGCCAACAGAAAACATTTATGACATTTTCTCAGTTAGCATACAATATGGTGCGGCTCGTGGTATTATTAACACACTGCATCAGTCCATCCATTTTCTTGTTATCCTCACAAGGATTGCGGGTATGCTGGAGCCTATCCCAGCTGTCTTCAGGCGACAGGCGGGGTACACCCTGGACTGGTCGCCAGCCAATCACAGGGCACATATAGGCAAACAACCATTCACACTCTCATTCATACCTATGGACAATTTGGAGTCGCTGCATCAGTCCAACTTTTCTTAATGTATTTTTATCAAACAAAGTTCACATCCTACTAGCTTGGCACTACATAGTAAATGATGGTGTCAGTAATGTTATAATAGGCTCCAGGTCGCCCATGACCCTAATGAAGATAAGCAGTATTAAAAAAATGGATGGAAGTCAACCACTGTAGTATTACTTTCATCTCGTTTTCAACTGCTTTTATGATGTATTAAACAACGTATAACTATATTGTAATTATATACTCTGTACTTAATTATGTATATACTTGTACATAATTACATACTTTTTATATACATTCCAAAAACATGCTAGGTTAATTGGTGACTCCAAATTGGTATGAATGTGAGTGTGAATGGTTGTTTGTCTATATGTGCCCTGTGATTGGCTGGCCACCAGTCCAGGGTGTACCCCGCCTCTCGCCTGAAGACAGCTGGGATAGGCTCCAGCACCCCCCGCAACCCTTGTGAGGATAAGCAGTAGAAAATGAATGAAATTGTATTTAAATTAATTCTTATTGCACTTTTTTCTTCCATTTCTACAGATATGCATTTCATTCTACTATATTTTACTTTTTGTGATAGGTGTTTTTTGCATTTTTTTGCATTTCAATCTTAATATTATTATTAATATTATTCAATATTCAAAGTTTTTATTTGCTACGGTACTTACAAAGCTAGAAACACTTAAAAACTGCAATGTAGAAATGGCAACAAATCTCTCTATGTCATTTTAAAATAAATATATCGCACCGGGCCTTTTTAACCTATGTGAAGTGACATGTGCCACATCTCCTCAAGCTGTCAGGCTAATGAGAAGTGTCGCACTGAAGCAGCTAGCCCAGAGCTGTGTCATATCATGGTTATTAATACCCACATTTTTTTCCCTACTTCGTCTTGTTTCCAGGATGACTGTGTGGTTTGGAAGTTTCACCACTTGCTCACATAAATCAAATCCGGGCAAGGGTTCAGCTTATTTGCAGCCCAAATGGATCATTATTAATGCTAATGAGGGTAAATAAATTACAATTCTCCCCTGACTTGATGTTTTAAATTCAAAGTGTGTGCACATGGTGAATATATTCACCTATTCTCAATGAAAATGAATCCCATTTATTTATATGCGGTCTATGAATAATGGCTGAGCGATAATGAATGACTCTCTCCAAATTGACCGAGGTGCCGCAGGAAGTTAATTATTTAAAATCTCTTACTGTCATTAGCGTGCTAACTTTTGACATCCCAGAATGTGTGGAGATATTTCGCTCATATTTTCGGACAAAGCAAAAAAAAAAAAATCTTTTTTTATTATCATGGTAATTTGCCTGAGGTGCCCCAGGTCTGCCTAGCAACCAGTGACCACTGAAACATGTCTGTCTATCATGTCAATTAACCATCTGAGTGGGCGTGACAGGCATAGGCACACATTATTTAGCCCTTCATGATTCTGCCCAGCAACAAATGACAATTTAACGTACCAGAAAAAAAAGAAACTAATTAAAAAAAAGTAGTGTACTTACAGGAATTACTGCTGTCATCCTTGGTGCCATCAAGAGAGCCATCGGGATTCATTTGCAAGTAGTATCCCTGTCTGCAATATAACCTGGTCACTATACCCTTGAGCTGGGGATCTGTATGGGGAATAAAATTAAAAAATAATTAGAATGAAACTTTGTTTGAATACCACATTGTAGCCTGGAAGTCCAATTACAGGCTGTTAGGGTTTACTTTGTCATATTGAGCTCAACACCACCCTCTCTGGCAGCTTTGTGTACTGCACCACAAAGGGATAATAACATACAGTAACTACAGTGCAGTTATCTTCTGCTTGGAGCTGCACTATGTATAGATTTTTTTTCCCAATTCGGCCATGTGAGCACGAACCAAGGTGGTAAAGCCATCGACATTATGACAAGACATCACACCACATTGTGCTCCTTCCCAGAAAGCCCCAAGGGGGAAGAATACAATCAACTTCACCTGAACTCTGTGTGTGTGTGTGTGTGTGTGTGTATAAGAGCAAAAAAAAAACAGAACATGGCCACAGAGGGCATACAAAAGGCTTTTCTCCCCTTGTTTTTGTACAGCCTGAGGCACTTTGTGGTGGAGTGTGAGGTGATGACAGTAGCACCAGTAGAACAATCTCAGACCTTTCTCTGAGGCGGGCGGGCTAAGGCGGGCAGGTCTTTCACAGCTATGTGTCAATTATTTTTATTATTATTATTATTGTCGTGGAAAAGCTGACATAGTCAGAAAGATCTGGAACTTCGCAGACGTGGTCTACAGGAAGGAAGATGCATGAAAATGAATGTGTCTAATTGAGAAATAACAATACAGACACACTGCATCCCCTTCATCCCATCACTTCCAGTTTAATCACATTTGAGACTAATCCTCAGCTTCTCAAATAATGAGCGCAATCGCAAGCTACCAAAACAAACACAAATTAATTTCAATTAAAGCGGAAATAGAAATATCTTGACAAGAGGAAGAGGAGTCACATTTTGTTGAATTTGCACAAAATATACATGGTCAACTTGTGATAATGAATATCAATGTAACAGATTGGTGTTAACACATTTTTGATACGGATGATTAATAATCCGACAAAGGGAAAGCTTGCGTTTCTGATTGTCAGTAGGCCAATATATGCTATGCTATCTGATCAAAACATCCACATCTTAATTGTGGATTATCACGAACAGAGCAAATCAGGTGGCGCCACAGAAAGTCAATTACATGAAAGGTTTTGGCTTAGTTTTTACGCCGGATGTCCTTCCTGATGCAACCCCAGCCGGGAATCGACCCCATTCCCTCTGCTATGAATGAAAGACAGACACGTGTATCATTACACCACCAGGGGTGAACATTCTGATGGATATGGACCAGGGGTGGCCATATCTTTCAAGGGTGGCCTCATACTGAAAATTAAAGTATACGGGGGCCACTTTGATATTTTTATATATTTTAATGTTGTAAAAATGCTGATGAATGAAGAAAACCTAATCAATTATTATTATCGATATTTCAGCCTTTTCTCTTTACATTTTGCCTTTTTCTGTTTTTTTTATTTAAATTAATGTAATTTCTATAATTTACTGCAGGCCAAAAAAACCCAAAACAAAACAAAACAAAAAAACAAGCAGCAAGCCGCAAATGCTCCAGGGCCGCACTTTGGACACCACTGGTATAGCATATACTGACGGCCAATTAAAAAGAAGTCATGGTGTCCACACTTTGGACACCCCACTCAATCTGAATTAATTTCCACACAGCACATGAAATTTGTGATGTCAAATATTCCTATAATCATGTAAGAAATATTACATTAAAAGGTTCAAATATGACTATTTTACAAACACTTTTTGGATTGATTAGGAATATGCTAAGTGTCAATCTTTTCAGGCATCACAAATGCAAAGTATTGTTCAATTAAAAAATTATATTAAGGCGTTGAACATGTCTTATAAGAGTGACAGTTTGACCCTGGAACAGATAATTTCATTATTTCCAATTGGAGCATTTGTTACAAAAGAGATTGCATTCGACTTTTGAAGCTCCATGTGCATGATTATAATTTTTTGTTGGTCTCAAGCCAAAGCTTTTATTTGCACACCAGATGAGAGAATCGTCTGTGCACACACACACACACACACATACACACACACAGTATGGTTCTATATAGGGAGGCTTTGCACTGGAGGTGACAGAGGACAACAGCAATATTCATCTGCCATTTTGAAGCACCATGACCCTATCTCCAGATGTGCCCTCCTATCTGCCACACACACACACACACACACACACACACACACACGTGCATAGAAAAGCCATTTTAATCCACTCATGCGTACATTCTAACCCTTTGCATGGTAAGCTTGCAAACAGTCAGACTTGATACACCAGCTGCCATGCATGTCTGGAGCAACAGGTTTCCTCAGATGATACCTGATGATCGCCACAATTAAAAAGGAAATGAATGTATTGTTTTGTTTTTACAAAACCGGTGGAGCTGTCCTTGAATGCATCACAGAAAAGCCAGCTACAATATAAAATATACAATGTTATACGTTTTTTTTTTCACATTGGACTGAAGCATATAATCTATGCTTTCTAGCTCGTTACCACCCCATGCAGGACACCACTGATCATCACAAGCAGTACACATGTGGTCAAATGTTAGGACCTTTTACGCACGCGTAAAATTCATTAATGATGATATTAAAGCCTGTAACAGATGAGAGGGGAGGGGTGGTCCAATAACAGCTATCAACCGGTGGACGCACCCCCACTCCCCTCTCCACAAAAAAAAAAAAAAAACTTGACTTGCACCTTGTCTCCGTAGCCTGCGCTTCCTGAGACCAAATATGCGCACTTTGGAGAAGATGTCCACGAGGTTGCCGTTGCACAGCCCCTTGTTCTTGTTGGGGCTCTTCCGGCGCCGGTTAGTCGACGGCCGGTCCAGGTGCTGCTCCCTCGCCTGCCTCTTCTGCCGGATCAGCCCGCTCGCGATGGCAGCGGCCATGGCTCCCACCGAATATCACCACCAGCACCAGCACCCCCCCTCAACCCCCCCGTTTTCTTGGAGGGCGTGCGCACGAAACGGCCACTGGGTCACGGTCCCTGCATGGTGGCGACTTGACCCGTCCAGTCCACTTTAGTGTCTAAAGATCTCCTTATTATAACTCACAGAGACAAGGAATTCCCACTACATGATACAAAAACATCCAGGGAATCTTGTGCGTAATCCCGCATGCATGCATAAGACTCTTGAAGAAGAATCGGACCCTTCCTCTCTGTCCTCTTCCAGACCAGACTGATACTCTCCAATGCCCCCCTCCCTTAAAAATAGTAAAAATATCACAAAAAAAACGTAGCAGCTTTCAGCGTGCTGGAAGGCAAATGCACTCCTTTTTCCCTCCTTTTCACCAGAGGGGCTTCTTCTCCTCCTCTTCCTCTTCCTCCCTCCTCCTGTCAGCCGAGGCGCGTTCACGGGGAGGTGGAGAGGAGGGGTTGGGGAGTCTCTGCTGTTTAAGCGATGCTCGTGCATGTGCACCATGAGCAGCAGCGAGGACTGAGTGAATCTGGGTGAATCAGGACTGCACTGAATTGTAATGCTATCGAACCTGTGTGGTGACAAGCTGCATACATAAATATATGCACTGCACGAACTAAGCATTATGGTTTAAGAAATAATCATTTATATATATATATATATATATATATATATATATATATATATATATATATACACACATACATATATGTATATATGTATATACATACATATATACACACACACACACACACGTGTGTGTATGCATACTTATATATTTTTAAACACAAATTACAATATACAAATGTGAAAAATGTTGATCAGAACTATCTTATATTTGTACACCTGTATCACCAACTCAACCAATGATGCAAGTTTATTTATTTTTGCATTAACAATACCACATATTATAGTATTTATACCAATATAAAGTCTGGTGGATAAAAAATGATATTATTGACAAATAATTTGAATTTCCAAACTCAATATATCAATAGTGCTATCTGTTTTCAGCACCCTGGACAGAGACATGCACTCAGTTTGAGAACTTCCTGTATGTACTGCAAAAATCCATCTTTATCACACATACACTTAATGTAAACATACAGCACTCTGTTTAAAACACCAAACTGAATTCAATTATTGTTTGTTTTTTCATATTTTTTGGAGATTTAAAAGGTGAAAGAACAACCTGCATGCTCCAAATCACAGGCAGCCAAATTAAAACTCAAGAGAGCCATCTGCTGTTTGTGGCTGTAATTAAAAGCTCTATGCTGCAAAAAAAAAAGAGGGAGGAAAGGAGAAGAATGGATGTTACCCAGGACTGGATGGGGGTGGTGGGGTGGTCTCTGCACGCCACACACACACACACACCTGTTGAATCCAGCTGTACTATTATTGCATGGCGGGAGCTGACAGATGACCCATTCATTCACAGTCATCCATCCCTACTAGAGAGGACACTCATTCGCTCGGAGTGATTGATGAGATTTTTTATCAACCAAAAAAAAAAAGTATACATTATACATAGATTGCTTCTTATGTCATGCCTCGCTACGCTTCTCCTAAGGCGATGAAGCCTCTTGACTTGCAGTAAAACGCTCCAACCAGCAGCGGACACTGTCAGACCGTGACAGCCTTCAGAGGGAGAGGCTCTGTGTGTGTGTGTGTGTGTGTGTGTGTATGATCTACTCTTCTAATCACACAAGTGCTCTGCTTCAGTGCAGCAACAAAAGAATAAAAAAGAAGAAAGAGAGCAACATCACTATACAAAAAAAAAGTGTGGTTTGCGGATACCAGAATCTGTGAAGCGATACATAAGTTATTTTCTAAGAACTGTATTGTTTTTGAAGCATTTGCGTGTAGCATTATGCAGCATGATGAACCTCTGTACAATATAGGCTGCTGCACAACCTCCTAATTCCCACATTTTCATTCCAAATAATAGGATTCCATATGTTGACCTGCTTGCTATCTGAGAAACTATCCATCCATCCATAATTTTCTATGCCGCTTATCTTCATTAGGGTTGTGGGTATGCTGGAGTTGTCTTTGGGCGAGAGGCGGAGTACACCCCTGGACCAGCCAATCACAGGGCACATATAGACAAACAACCATTCACACTCACATTCATACCTATGGACAATTTGGAGTCCATAGCATGCACCTAGCATGTTTTTGGAATGTGGGAGGAAACCCACGCGTGCACCAGGAGAACATGCAAACTCTACACAGAGATGCCCAAGTGGAGAATCAAACAGTGTAACTATACAACCAATAAAAAAGTATTTTAGAATGTTGTTTTTTTCGAATAATGAGATAACAAGTATCTATAGTCGCTGCCAGAACTGACCTTAAAAACACATACATTCACATTTTCACATTTTGTGTTACAAAGTTTGACACTATTCCGATGCGTTCGTTATCAAAAGCCCTTATTACATTTATTTTTGTTGGCCGATATTGGCATAACAATGAAAAATCGGATCATATTGGTATGAGGTTTTTTTTACCAATAATGATATTTTTGTAACAGTGAGACCTCAGCAAATTGTATCTTGCAGTTCAGTGTCATACAATGAAAAAGATGATATATATTGCAGTTACTTTGATTGATTGTAATAAAAAGTAGCCCACTAACATGCAAGTTATTGTTTTAAGTTCAATATTTCAGGCACTCAATTAAAACATAATAAATAAAAACACCATCTTTTCCATGCAGTCTTGTGTGCCCCCAACAACCCATCAAACGAGCATTACGAGCACACACGTACCTACATTTTTTTTCCTCCGGCATGTAAACGAGCGAGTCTCCATGGCGGTCCCATTCCAAAGCCCCTCTTAGCTAAAAGAACTCTTTTCTTTTCTTTTCCGGCTGCCGATGCCATGCCGGCCATTTATACCGTCTCTACCTCCAACCTAACATGGTTACGGTTAACTGACAGTTGGCCCCCCCGAGCAGTTTGCATTCAATTGCTCACAAGAAAGCTTAGAAACCTGTGCATTCTTTAAGTTTAGTGGCATAACAACACATATTAAGTATACTTTGACAATTTCTTTTGCAGATTGCCAATTAAAATAATGTAAAGCAACTAAATGAGCACTTAAGCTGACATTAAGGTGCTAAATACACAAAGTATGTGACAAACAAAGTATAGATGCATCATAGTAAACATAATTAAAAATGATTTGCATAAGAAAATATATATAATACAGAATTGCTGCAATGGAAGACAATTGTACTCGGGCTGTGATGCGACCGTCTCATCAGCAGCAAACATTCTAATGTAATCAGCTCTGAGGAAATGTCATTAGCGTTCATTCAATGTCCTACGGTGGGGCCAGGGCAAAATGTCACCTGAAACAATCCGGATAAATAAGCTATTTGATGATTATTGCCAGAGCTCTGCCTCCGGGCCGTGTTCCGTCATCAACCCGTCGTGCCATGACTCGATGCAGGGACTACAGGGAAAAAAGATGCCCTAATTACACGACGTTAGTAAAGATTAATAGTGAATGTATGTTCATGGAAGTTGGGTTTTCATAGAAGCCTGACTCCAGTGTACCGCATGTCACTTGTTAGTCTCGTTTTAGAATTTTACAGTCATTAACTTCTTTTTACATTTGAGTGATTGGTTCCACGAGGGCCATCTCTAACTGAAACGGATGCTAATGGAATACATTTTTCTAATAAGAAATCATATAAATCCCATTAATCTGTTCCAGATAACCAAAAATGTTAGCACATAACACATTTTTATACTTTTTGCTTTATGGTTTTACATGCATAAAACAATGAATGAAAGAGACAAATGAACATTTAAAGTTACTATAGTTATGGTTTAGTTTATTTTGATGTATACAGCTTACACTGGAGTATTCATTTTCTACCGCTTATCCTCACGAGGATCGCGGGGGTGCTGCAGCCTATCCCAGCTGTCTTTGGGCGAGAGGCGAGAGAAAACCCTGGACTGGTCTCCAGCCAATCACAGGGCACATATAGACAAACAACCATTCACACTCACATTCCTACCTATGGACAATTTGGAGTCGCCAATTAACCGAGCATGTTTTTGGAATGTGGGAGGAAACCCAGGCACGAGGAGAACATGCAAACTCCACACAGAGATGGCGGAGGGTGTAATTGAACTCGGGTCTCCTAGCTGTGAGGCCTGCGTGATAACCACTCATCTAGCGTGCAGAAAAACCTGAAAAATAAACTCAAACCTTTCAAATGTGTACCTCGTCATGAACATCCTTTCCAGTCAACAACAAAGAAAAAAAACAAGGACCCTCTATACAGTAT
The DNA here is from genome assembly GCF_037039965.1 of Doryrhamphus excisus. Taxonomy (NCBI): domain Eukaryota; kingdom Metazoa; phylum Chordata; class Actinopteri; order Syngnathiformes; family Syngnathidae; genus Doryrhamphus; species Doryrhamphus excisus. The sequence continues at coordinate 14,500,530 of NC_136368.1, read as the reverse complement.
GCTGGAGCCTATCCCAGCTGTCTTCAATGTGAGGCGGGGTACACCCTGGACTGGTCGCCAGCCAATCGCAGGGCACACAGACAAACTATTCATAGAAAACCCATGAATGCTCAGGGGAGAACATGCAAACTCCGCACAGAGATGGGGAATTGAACACGGGCTCTCGAACCCCAAGCTGTGTGGCCTGTGCGCTAACAAGGACATTTGTGATAAAAAAAAAAAACAAACACACTTGGACTCATGCAGTGCATTAACAACACAAGACGCACGCCATATTGTACCATAAGTAGAAAATGTACGCAAACCAAGACAAGCCTTTGGTGTAAAAAAAACACTAACCAAAGTGGACTCTAACCGAGGTACCGAGTCCACTGTACTGTGTAGAATTTTTACTTGACCAAAATGTAGGATTGTCAGTGCAAATATCGTCCATGGAGCGTGTTGCGTCATGACTGGTCATTTAGAGACCACCGGAAAATAAAATAGTCCAGCTCAAATGTTTTTGTACCGTTTCCTAGTAAATTCAATTAAGAGCACGTTGGCTCATTGCACACATCCAATGAGTCTTTCCGCTGCCAACGCACTCCATTAATAATTCACTTTACGTCCTCCGGGGAATGATCCAAATGGTCGGCTGCGGAGGCTGCGACCCAGGCCGCAAACCTTTAACTGGCTGGCTCATCATCTTGTGAGCATGTGTCATAAAATCATTTAAGTGTACATCCCATAATGGCCGCCGGGCACTACTATATCGAGCCATGTTGTAATTTGTCTCCCCTCTCGAGAACGTGATGGCGTGCTGGTCCATCCCCCCCGCCGCCACCAACTCGGGCTGGAGCAGATTAAAGTGAGGCCCGTAGCGTGGAGCCCTCCAACAGGGATGTTAATGAAACGCGGCAAGCTACACTCTAAAATAGCCTATTTCTTGCTTGAATTACATAGTTAACACTGAAGATGCTATTTATAATGGAGGGGGGGGGGGGGGCAATGGGGGTGATTGGACCTTGAGAACATTGTGATTGAACTGTGATGACAACACAATGAAATTATTAGATATGCATTGCTGTACCTTTACAGGAGACATGTCAAGTGCTTATAGTGCTGACGGCATTAGAGGACGCAATTGAAGGGAATTCCGCCTAGCAACAAGTCATAATCCAAACATGTTCCTGTTTCTGTCATTGCCGAGTTCATTCATTCATTCATTCATTTTCTACCGCTTTTCCTCACGATGGTCGCGGGGGTGCTGGGGCCTATCCCAGCTGTCTTGGGGCGAGAGGCGGGGTACACCCTGGACTGGTCGCCAGCCAATCACAGGGCACATATAGACAAACAACCATTCACACTCACATTCATACCTATGGACAATTTGGAGTCACCAATTAACCTAGCATGTTTTTGGAATGTGGGAGGAAACCGGAGTACCCGGAGAAAACCCAGGCATGCATTGGGAGAACATGCAAACTCCACACAGAGATGGCCGAGGGTGGAATTGAACCCTGGTCTCCTAGCTGTGAGGTCTGCGTGCTAACCACTCGACCTCCGTGCAGCCCATCACCGAGTTCATTCATTGTGTCACTTACATACATTCTAATGATTTCATTAGTTTTGTGGGGTACAAATTATGGGTGGATCCATCCAAATATTGATAGTAACAATAATATTGGATTGATGCTGGTCTGATGAGATTATGTTTTTGCTCTCATTTTTCATGAGCTTTTTTCAAATTTGTGATAAAGGGGACCTATTATGCTCATATTTCGACCCTTTGTATTGATTTGTGGTCTCCTATAGAGCAGCTACACACAATAACTTTTTAGATCTTCCAGAATCTGCACCTATTCCAGTATTTCCTTTGATTTGTGCTTCCTGCCAAAACCGTCAAAAAAAGTGTTTCCTAACTATGAACCATATGTGATGTCACAAAGGAACGGTTTTACCACGCCTTTCAAAACCATGTATTTTGAGCCATACCAATGTTTTTTTTTTTTTTCAAAAATACTAAAACCTCCCTATCTGAAACCAGTACAGCGACTGCATTACTGCAGACTCTCCACCGATCCGCCTGTGGATCTCAGGCTGCAACCTTCCCTCACCCGAGAACGAGACCCCAAGACACTTTCAATCCTGTCAGGAACAGATGACGTGCATGATGTTGAAGAAACAATCGTTCACTTTGCAACATTACAAATGTATTCTTGTAAAGCCATTTTTAGTCATATTTTTTTTAACAGTTATCAGTCTGAAGTCTAGTATTAAAAAAAAAAATACTTTGATTTTTTTCCACTACATACTGTATGTTTATGTAAGTTGCAGGTTATTATTACTAATTGGTGGGAGGTGTTGGTTGTTTTGCAACTTTTGCACCTGATTAAATCGAAAGCAGGCGGAATAATAGGCTGATTTATTTGATTAACTAAAAACTCATTCCCACCCCCTTGATTATGCTTGGTTGCTAACCAAGCATAAGCAAATAATTTAGCATTAGCACAGAAGACAAGGTAAAGCAACATGTCGTCTGCATTCTGATCACATATCCTGACTGTGACATCCTATTTTTAAGTCTGCGGCAGAAGAAGAGGAAGCAAGATGCTTTGTCAGCATTTTGGCGCTCCGTCGGGAAGCCATGGGCAACGTGGGAGAATATCAATTCGTCGGAACGCTTGTGGCGAGGACGGGACAACTGCATTTGACTGGAACTTTGCCTCAGAGCAAAACACGCTGATGTAACTTTTTAGAAAATGTGTATTATTATGAATTATTATTGCCCGATGCATGTGAGGGTTTAATAATATGCTAATGAGGGTGACAGCAGGTGAGGCCGTGTGGAATGGAGAAAAGCAGCTTTTGTGTAAGCTCCATCCATCACTTCATGGCACAAACAGACTCACCCTTGACATAAACACTTAGTCCCCATAAAGACATAAATACAAGAACACACACATGAGTGAGCAGTACACTCGTCGGCTTCTTCCACTGATTGGCTAATCAAAAAAGAAGGCCACATGAAACTAACCCTCTCAGAATTCAGTCCCTTTTTCCACACACATAATTCATTATTCATTCCTTTCTAATAACCAGCAGCAGTAAAGCAACCACATCAAAATGATTAGCGTCACAGGATTCAAACTTAAAGCTAAAAATAAAAATAAAAAAACATTTGCATTTGCATTATTGAAATCAATGAATGAGTTTTTGGTCTGACAGGAAGTAGAATTTCCAGTTGTTTCAAATCTTTAATCATTTTGGAATGACATTCCTGACAAATGTATATTGTTAAAAGTAGCATTATTTTTCATTATTTTTATTTATTTTTAGTGTTGGATTTGTATGTATTTTATCATTCTGCACAGGTACTCAACTGCAGTCATATAGAAATTCAACAACCTGTCAAATGCTACACAAAGAAGGTCACGCCATCACCATAAAACATATTATATCTCCTGTTGGAAGTCCCGTTGGGTGATAATATGAATCCTGCTTGCATCACAGTCCACTGAAGATTGGTAATCAAACACTAATGATGTCTTTGAAGGCCAATGTTACAGCCTTAGGCGTCATTAACCAAGGTGATGTGAAGCTTAAAAAGAAAAATAAATGACATGCAAATTTTATGGAAATGATAACTGCACTGAAGCTAAAAGGATAAACATGGAATTATTCTCATAGATTATACTACTGTATATTGTTTAATGCTGCACTTGCTGTACTATCACCCGACCACTAGAGGACAGTGTGGTGCACAGCATAATCACAGTGCTGCAGGACACACACATACACACACACACACACACACACACACACACACAAACGTTCATCCATATGCCCCCCCCCCCCCTCCTCCCCTAAAGACTACAAGCCTCATGGTTGACTTCAGCAGTGAAACAAGTAAAAGGGGGGCAACCTCTAAATGGAAACCCATCAAGTCCAATTTGCCGAGGGCCAACACAGCGTGGAGTGATATCATGAATTAAACATCCACAAGATATCCAAGGGAGGCGAGATACGCAAAAAACAGCCCTTGTGTCCGAAGTGGATGTTACAGTTCAATCGCATCCTGTGGATGAAATGAGAAGCTGAAGACAACTAAAGAAAACTTCAAGTGGTCAGGCTGTGTTTTGACACCTACATCTCATAACACCTCCGACGGCAAAACCAATTCAATCTATTTGTCAAATCTTTCCATCTCTGCTTTAATTAAGATTTTATGGCTGTGTCAACTTGATGGCCGAGAAGCCTTCATCTCATTGGTGACACCGTTAAATATCCGCAGACGCTTCTTATCAGTACTCACTGCAATGAAGAATTATTAGGTCCACAATAATGAGAAGACAAGTATACCAAGAATAATGTCAAAGTCAGAAAGTTGAGAGAATACATTTTTAAAAAAGACTTTCTTACAATAAACATTTGAGGAAAAGGTTGTATGAAAAACTATTTGACTTTTGCTGGAATGAAATCTAATTTTGTGAAAAGTTGTATTGGTTAATTGGTTCCAGACATAACCGTGATAAATGAATTCCCATGATATAGAATTTAATTTGTGTGGCGTTTACATGTTCTCCCCATTCGTGCATGGGTCTTCTGCAGGTACTCAGGTTTCCTCCCACATTCCAAAAATATGCATATTAGGTTAATTGTAGCCTGTAAATTGTCCATAGGTATGAATGTGAGTGTGAATGGTTGTTTGTCTATATGTGCCCTGTGATTGGCTGGCGACCAGTCCAGGGTTTACCTTGCTTCTCGCCAGAAGACAGCTGGGATAGGCTCCAGCTTACCGCTACAAAATGGATGGATGGATGTTAATACATGGAATATTTTCATAGAGGATAGAAACTGTGTTGACACTCATTAATAGAGGTATACCAAAAGTCATCTTTACACTCCTATTATTCATTGTTTACACCACATTGCGCAACTCTTATGCTGCAGTGACGCGAGACAGTCACTAGCTGGCGCGCTTGCAAGCTAAACATTCATCCATCCATTTTCTATGCAACTTATCCTCACTAAGGTTGAAGGGGTATGCTGGAGCCTATCCCAGCTGACTTTGCGTGAGAACCGGTTTGGACTGGTCACCAGCCAATCACAGGGGAACAAAACAGTTAACCTCAAATGTATTTCTTTTAAGTTTAAACCACAAACTTACCACTTCCACACACAATAGGAATATAACCTTTTCCTCATTCTATCATGTCGGACATGCCATGACTAACTTCATGCAGTGTCAAGGTGATGGAATGCAAGGCAACTCAAGAGGATTGTAATATTTTTGAAGATTTTTTTTTTGTGAAAAAAATATTTTTTGAGGAAAAAAAAAGTCTTAATTTTTTTTATTTTTTTTTTTTTTAGGAAAACGCAGTCTTGTGAAAATTTTGTAGGTTTTGGAGAAAAAAGTGTGTTGTGATCAACACACTTCAAGAAACTAAATGTTTTCCAGACTAATGAGAATTAACAATAAAAGGCCACTTTTAAATGAAGTCATAATAAGTCATATGAAAAACTCAATTAAGCCAGACATGAATAATAAAACAGTATCTTAAATAAAATTAAACTTACTGCATTAAAATATTGTTAAAACTATAACAAACTAAACTTATGAGTAGAAATGTTCCATTATTACAGGTAAAATCGTAAAGAGAAAAAATTATACTGAAAATTCCTTTTCCACTTTTAAGTAACGGAGACATTCCCATGTTATTGAATGGCATTAATAAACCTACTGTATCACCCAAAGGCTACACAATAGGAGCTAGTGCTGGAGGACATACGTATACGTAGATCACAGCCTCAGCACACAATGCTTCCAATCACAGCCAGTAGTTGTAGTACTAGTAGGGCTGTAGTACTACAGAAACTCGGAGAGCTGCTGTCTGTTAATGTGAACATGGAAGCTTTTGATATAACATTGGGAGCTGACATTAGCCTTTATAGAAAATGGATGGCACTCTCTCACCATGAAACGTATTAGATTATTTAAACAATACTACTTCCGTTAAGTAGACACAACCCAATTTGGGTTATGAAGGGAAAGATAACGAGAGTACATAGAACTAAAGAAAGAACACTGTGTTTAGCTTTAATTATCTCTGAGATGATTCAAGGCTATGTGGCTTTTTGTGAAAAATTGCTTCTCTACATTAAGAAAATGAATTAATGGACTGATGAAATAAAATAATATCATCCAGGAATGGGAGCTGACAGTGTCATGAGTAATATCAAAAATCCAAAAACAGTATAAAGGCTTACATTCAATAAGTGACTAACTGTCTAATGCACAGAGGATCCTTGCTGTATTTATGTATTCTTCTTCTCTTAAGCCATCGTTTCTATGGCTGGTACAGACGTTAACCTTTTCGACACCCGATGCCAAAAATAGCTAGAGTGCCAGAAATGGTGGGGGTTAGCGGCGAGGATAAGTAAGAAGTGGAGGTCCACGCAAACACATACAAGCAAGCACATTAGCACATAAACAACAACAAAAACACAGCCCGTTTCCATCAGCCTCCTCCTGACAAGTGGTCAATGTCTGCTCAGGGAAACGCTGCCTATAAATCGATAAGCTTGAATTAGATTGCTTTAAAGTCATCGCTCTTATCGGGAGGACAACGCGGTCTTATCCATCTGAAAAATTGGTTTAAAACGATATAAGACCCCACCAAGCTTTGATTGCATAAAAGCACTAATAAGCTCACCCGCTGAAGAAAAATATTGTCTTATTGTTAAATCACTAAAAAAAAAAAAAATTTTGATTTAGAAATGTGAGTGGATCAAAGATACTACCCTGTGGAACTCCAATTCAAAGGCAATGACTATAATTTTTTAACACTTTTTAGAAACGGTATGTTATTCATTATTACGCCAAACAATTTACTTTCAAATAAACAATTAAATACAATTAAATAATAAATCCCACCCCATTTCGGTGTGGAGTTTGCATGTTCTCCCCGTGCTAGCGTGGGTTTTCTCCGGGTACTCCGGTTTCCTCCCACATTCCAAAAACATGCTAGGTTAATTAGCGACTCCAAATTGTCCATCGGTATGAATGTGAGTGTGAATGGTTGTTTGTCTATATGTGCCCTGTGATTGGCTGGCAACCAGTCCAGGGTGTACGCCGCCTCTCGCCCAAAGACAGCTGGGATAGGCTCCAGCACCCCCCACGACCCTCGTGAGAAAAAAGCGGTAGAAAATGAATGAATGAATGAATGTTAAATCACTAAATAACTAAAAAAAAATTTTTTTTGATTTAGAAATGTGAGTGGATCAAAGATACTACCCTGTGGAACTCCATATCAAAGGCAATGACTATAAATTTTCCTAACACTTTTTAGAAACGATACGTTATTCATTATTACGCCAAACAATTTACTTTCAAATAAACAATTAAATACAATTAAATAATAAATCCCACCCTCGGCCATCTCTGTGTGGAGTTTGCATGTTCTCCCCGTGCATACTCCGGTTTCCTCCCACATTCCAAAAACATGCTAGGTTAATTAGCGACTCCAAATTGTCCATAGGTATGAATGTGAGTGTGAATGTTTGTTTGTCTATATGTGCCCTGTGATTGGCTGGCGACCAGTCCAGGGTGTACGCCGCCTCTCGCCCGAAGACAGCTGGGATAGGCTTCAGCACCCCCGCGACCCTCATGAGGAAAAAGCGGTAGAAAATGAATGAATGAATGAATAAAATAAAAATAGCGCTGGTAGGCTACATGCATGTAAATATGCTGTCTATTTTTTAATTCTGGCAAACCAAAGTCTCAATGTTTGTATTTTGAAAAACGTGGCCCAAGTTGGAAGGACAAGTACCTTAAAGAGCATACAAGATGGTTAGGGGGACATAGCTTATCTGGTCCACACAATAACCACCATGCTGCAGCAGCATAAAAGTCACACATATTTATGGAAGACTAAGCACATAAAGCATGAATTCTGTCCATGGAGTGCTGAATCATTTTCTATGCACCCCCACTGCTGCTCCCACAACATCCGCCCACAACCATTCACACTCAAGTGTGACGCTAACTTGCTAACACAAACATATTAAACATATCAAAAGCACCCCAAAAACACACAAACAGGCTAGTTACATAAACAACTCCTTGTGGTATGATATTAATAAATTCTCTCAGTCTGGTGCCTGCTACCAGAGCCACCCATGCATCTTCCCACCATAAACCCACCCACTCCTTCCTCCCACTGTAGCACTTGAAAAGCTGAGCTCGGTTCCCAGTAAAAGTATCTTATCAAGAGCATGCTTTCTTTGGATAGAGAATGGTCTGAATTGATGGATGGATGGATGGATGGGCTGGAGTGGGACGGTCACTCAAAATGAGCATTGGAGGAACTTCATCGCCATGAGCCAACATGCTGGACTGCATTAGCTGATTAAGAACACGCTATCAGAATCTAGACCAAGCTTTACTACCGCTTCTGGCAATGTGCACTAATCCAGCAAGAGCTATATGAGAATAACTCCACCTTTCAGACTAAGAAAAAAAAATGATACTATAAAATGTTAATTATATTTATATTTGATCAAATAAAGAAATATTACATTTTTAATCAATGTATTATTGAAAAATCACAAAATATGTTGGGTTATATAAAATTGTGCACTCATTATTATATGATTATTATTTATATAACTGCTATTCTAATCTGTTGTATTATTTTCTGTGTTATGTTAAATATGATCACACACAATGAAAATAATTTATTATGAAAACATGATACATTCTCACAGAGATGACTGGTATGTATGTATCATATGGTGGGCGGTGTTTGCAAACATTCAAGTAATGTCCACATCTACGTCCATGCTGCATCAAAACAAAAATAACAATTCTGCAAATGCTATAAAGCCTCAAAACACAGGCATGGCAGAAATGCATCAATAGTGTTATTCTGTTTTTAGTTTTGAATTACAGTGGAATCTTGGTGAGCATTCTTTCATTCTCCAGTTACAAAATATAATACAATACGGCACATATCTTGTAGTATTGTTAAAGGGGACCTATTATGCTCATTTTTCAACCCGTTGTATTGAGTTGTGGACTCCTATAGAGCAGCTATACACAATACCCCTCGCAGAAAACCTTCTAGATCTTCCAGAATCTGCTGGAAAACTATTCCAGCTGTATTTCTTTTGATTTGTGCTTCCTGTCATCATAGTCACTTCATTGCAATACTGTACATATTACTGTTATTATATATTGTTACATCCATACTGTGCATACTGTTTATCTGTATAATCTGCAATAGCCATATTATAGTCATTTATATCCCTGTACATATCCTCACTGTATTATAGTCATAGCCTGTTATAGTTTGTAGTATATAGATCTGTCCATTTACAGCTCTATTCTATTTCTACATTTACTTACTACTAAGGTATTTATAAAACTGCACTTCTGGTTGGATGCTAACTGCATTTTGTTGCCCTGTACAAGTGACTTGAGCAATAACACTAAAGTTGAATCTAATCTAATCTAATCTGATAAAACAGTCTGTTTTAATTTATTCCACCCACGGGCCACCTCCCGGCATGCCCACTCTGCTGTGATTGGGCACACGCCCAAAGTGCTTTCTAACTATGAACCATATAAAAAGTCCGCCCCTCTGTGACATCACAAAGGGGCAGTTTTACCACGCCTTTTGAAATAGAGCGTTTTGAGCCATCACAAACTTCTTTCAGGACTCACTTCCAAATGTGCAAACCTCATTATATGAAACTTTGGCATCGTATAACACGAGAATACAACATTCTAACTACATTTATAGGTCAGAAAAGTGGAAAAAGCATAATAGGTCCCCTTTAATATACTGTGTCCAACTGTGTTCTGAATGCCCTTTTTTTTTAATCCTTGTTAGCATCCTATTAGCTAACTAAACAAATCACAACTGGACCCGGAATTACATTTACAAAAAGTAAAACCCAAAAATACCAAAATTACAAAAAAAAAAATATATATATACACATACATATATAAAATTGAAGTTACTTTATTTTTTTATTGTTATTATTCATTAATTGTCTTTTATTGTGTGCTCTCAGTACTCGCATTGTAAAATTGCCTGAAGTCTCCAGTCAGTCACTGCCTCCTATCCATTCAACGCCATTACTGCCTTTTCTTTGCAGAGGGTGGGGGTGCGGGGGTAGACGACACCCCTCCCAGGCTGTTGTGCAACTAGTATGCACACATTATGAGGGTGTGACAGCAACACATTGATGCGTGTTAGCACATTAAAACCAGGTAATTCATCACACACGTACAGTCAACCCCCAGCCGAGGTCCCCACTCAAATCTTGTTTGCTATAGAGGAAGCTCCACTACAACAACAACTACTACTACAGGTGGTGTAAATCACCCAGACAGAATCAGGCCGGTTCCAGCAAGTCTTGGCAAACAAAAATACGTATTTTTCAATATTCCTCTGGCCTACAATAAACACCCTCAATTAGAAAGAGACCACTTTTATTAATGGTCCAGCAGTACACTGGTAGACCACCAAAGATGGATTAAGTATTGGAGTAACATTAAAGCTGGAACTTTAGCTCAGACAAATTTATCTGATGGACATCCATGTGGTGCATTCTTAGCTGCTGAGTAAATATTACTAAGAAATAAATATTACAGATTTTGTTAGTGATAGCAAATAATAAAATTAAACAATCATGCTACATTTTATAAAGCATAATAATAATAATACATTTTATTTGTATAGTGCTTTTCAAAATACCCAAAGACACTTTACAAAAGAATGGAGTTGAATAAAGCAAGTAAACAGAATAGAAGACACAACAAAATACATCATTCATAATCAATATGAATGTATTCAACATGAGTCACTTTGACCAAGATCATACATTATAAGTTTGTAAGGGCACTTTAATTATCAATATAATTCAAAAAATATTCAGGCATATTTAGCAGCATTTCTATTCAATCTTGGGGTTACAAACCCAATTCGAAACTATAGTTATTGCCACTTGGGTGGATATCAACATAAAATAGAAAGGTTATCTTAACTCTATGTATTTTAGCAACATGTCCGGCTGTAATACCCAGCTATCTATTTTCTGTACCGCTTATCCTCACGAGGATTGTGGGAATGCTGGAGCCTATCCCAGCTGACTCCGAGCGAGGGGCGGGCTACACCATGAACTGGTCGCCAGCCAATCACAGGGCACATAGAGACAAACAACCATTCACACTCACATTCATACATATGGACTCCAAGAGAAACTCCAATAGAAAAGGCAGCCGCCTCACGCTAAGCCTAATACCTCCAAAGGAGTCAGTACTTCATCAGCCATAGACCTCAACGTACGTCACTGATAGCAGATAAATAGCAGCATGTAGATAGCAGCGGCCACTCATAGAGCTGACAGATTGTAGTGATAGTAATGGTGGCAAAGATATATAGCGGCCAGATAGCGCCAATAAGTAGAGTCCAATTGAGAGTCCTGATAGACAGCACCCGCTGTTTCATGGGTTATGACAAAGACAGTTAAGCACACACGCCATTTGTGTGTATAAAAGGATGAAACGATGAAATACTTTGCCATTTTGACCTGAAAACGTTACCATGTGGATAGCCCCAGGAGCTTCAGCAGGGCCGTCACATTGTGGTGACAGATACCGGCATACAGATCGTGACAGATAGCAATAGGTAGGGGTTACAGGTTACATCAATAGCAGTGGTTGCCGCAAAAGATGGAAGCCAGATAGTGGTGGTTATGCCAATATATACTTTGGGGCGATAGATTACGGTAATAGATAGGAAAGCGGCATGTTGATAGCAATGGTGACAGACTGCAGTGATAGCGGTGGTGCAGTGATAGATAATGGACAGATACCGTTGGTTGCATAAAGAGTGTTGATATGTGCAACTAGTAATTTGTCAATGAATAAAAAAATGAACATAAACAAAATACAGAACGGTCTTGTGCACTACCACACAAGGGCAAGCATTTTGGTGACAGAAGGTAGAAAAAAGACCATTAGTCAAGTGCTGTTCTCATAATACTTTTGACAATATTCTAATGTTCATCCAAACAATAGTTCATTTGATAATATAAGACGTATAGGACTTCTGTTGCCTTGTCCTGGCAGCCATTTAGCAGTGAGAGACGCTTAATGATTCAAGCCATCACTCACTCAAACATGACACTGACTCACTCAGTAACAAGCAGAGGAAGTCTGCTGATGTCAATCAACGACCTAAACAGACAAGAAAACAACAACAACGTATTCCACCCGATAGTGGAAATGTGCTGTACTGCAGCTACAAAATGAACTAAGCCAAAAAGGAATGACTTTTGACGGATGGAACATGACAAAAGGCACAAGCCCAAATGCACAAATGTGTTAAATAATAAATCTGGAGATATTTTAAGAGACTCTACATGCAATAAATTCAAACTAGATTAAAAAGAAATGTTACTCAGAAGAGCATTAGAACTTCACCAATGCACGATTTTAAATAACAGGTTGTGCTGTTTGATAATGGCGTAGTGGCGTAGTGGCAAAGGAGGAAGAGCAGGTCGTCTGGTGGATTGGTGGCAAAGCCCCACGGTTGCCTACAGTTGGGTGCTCAGCTTCACAACACAGATTCTTTACAAACGTCCCTATCACGGTGAATTGGTTCCAGATCCGACCATTATAATTTAACTTCTGCAAAGTAGGAGTCAGTATCAATAGATGGAAAACCTAAATAAGTATTTTTACCATCATTAAAGCCCTGTAGACATGAAATAACACCCCTATAGTCATGATTATCCAATATAGTAAACATTTATTCATTCATTTATTTTCTGCCACTTATCACAAGGGTCGTGGGCGTACTGGAGCCTATCCCAGCTGTCTTCGGGCGAGCGGCAGTGTACACCCTGGACTGGTCGCCAGCCAATCACAGGGCACATATAAACAAACAACCATTCACACTCACATTCATACCTATGGACAATTTGGAGTCACCAATTAACCTAGCATGTTTTTGGAATGTGGGAGGAAACCGGAGTACCCGGAAAGGGTAGGGTGGAAGAGTGGAATCGAACTCAGGTGACCTAGTTGTCTGGCCTGCGTGCTAACCACTTGCCCTATAGTATATATTCATTCATTTTCTACTGCTTTTTCCTCACGAGGGTCATGGGGGGTGCTGGAGCCTATCCCAGCTGTCTGGACTGGTCGCCAGCCAATCACAGGGCACATATAGACAAACAACCATTCACACTCACATTCATACCTATGGACAATATGGAGTCACCAATTAACCTAGCATGTTTTTGGAATGTGGGAAGAAACCGGAGTGCACGGGGAGAACATGCAAACTCCACACAGAGGTGGAATTGAACCATGGTCTCCTAGCTGTGAGGTCTGGACGCTAACCACTCGACCACCGTGCCGCCCCCCTATAGTATATATAATAATAGAAAATAAGTAGGGATGCTCCAATCGATCGCTATGTATGTCTAATTTCTGTTACTGTTAGACATGGTTTAACATAAAAGTGGTGATTTTGTGGTGTGTTATGATCGTATTTAGCGCGTATATAGCATTTCCACACATATACCTAGCTCGGCAAGGAAGCTCCAGCACATTTTAGCCGTCATTGGACATATTCATGGCCATCTGTTGTTTAAAGTCAACAGGAGACACGAAATTCAGAGAGACACAAGAGGAACTTGTCAGACCACACTGAAGGTCCATGGCAAAGTCATTACTGCGGATTGTGCTTTTCTTATTTGCATGTTGACAACAAAGCAGATGGGGATGGTGCACACAAATTCTGGGGGAAAAAAACCCTTAACAAATACAAAAAAGTAACTTTCAAGATGCAGTCTGAGTTTTTCTTCCTGTCACTCACACACAAAGATCAGATTTTTTTGTTATTTTGTATAAAGAAAAAACAAGGGTCATCTTATATTTAGGGTTGATTCAGGATCGTCTTATATTTGGCAACATAATGCTAATGACGGCATCATCATGATGCCTTCAAAGGTCTTCCTTTTCAAGGTGGAGGCAAGGCTGTGACCTTAGCTCTCCTCTCAGCCTCTCAGCACTTATGCCACATGAAAAATAGATCAACACTACACGATCTTGCGACAACACCATCTGTTCTCTGTTGATGGTGATGACGGCAAAACAAGTTGATGGTTAATGCATGGCTTTTCTTACGTGATGTGACAGCTACTAATTCAAAAGAGGATGCAGAAAGAGAATCATCTGTAGACGTTTAAAGGGGCAAAACATGAGGTGTTTACAGGCCCCCGAGAAGGCTTCACACCTTCCTGGCGGATGGTGATGAAAGATGACGAACAAAGTGACAAGTTAACACAAAGTAGTGATCCTGGCTTAAATGTGACAAGTACAAAAAAGGGCCTTTTGGCATATTAATTAATCAGAAATATACATTGGTTTCCACACACAATAACTGAAAGCTCAATCACATAAAATGTGCTTTTCTCTTAAAAACTATAATGCAAGCAGATTCTATTTCATACAGAATTCTATTCATTCATTCATATTTTAGATTTTTATGCAACTAGTTCCATATTTATGACATTGTATCTACATTCTAATGAACTGATTAATATTTTTTTTCTCTTTAATAGACTTTACATTTACTCAATTTTTAGCACATTTTAATGAATGAATCCACATTTGAAATTATCTATTTAATTACTTTTATAATTTAATGGCTTTTTCACAAAAATATTCCACATTTGAATTAGAATTAGTTAATTTACTTGTACATTTTTGTTTTTAATTGAGGACACGTTTAATATTTGCACAAAAATGCAACCACATTTTAATAAATTATATTTTAAATGATCAGTTAATCTAAATTTATATTGATTTAATTGTAGCCCAAAAAAATCTATAAAAATCTCTACCCTTTAATTAATTAATATTTACATTTTAATGGGCTTCATATTCATTATATTTTGACATACAAAAAAATACATATTTAAAATCTGTCCATATCTGTTTTTATATTTAATTTGCTTTATATTTATAAAAATCAACATTTCAATTAAGTAACAAATTAATTTGTCTTGTATTATTTTTATTCTTATATATTTCTTTTTTACCATCATTAACGCTTGCGCATGATGTCAAGCCATATCTCTCTGTTATGACAATTCAACTTATGTTATGTGGAGTCTTTGAACGCAACCTTTCTTGGCTTATAATAACATAAAAGTGTGATTCAAATGTTCCGCTACTATTATGTGCTGTCATTTACAGCATGTTTCTCTTTATAAAATAAAATAAATAAATAAAAAATAATAAATAAAAATAAATAAATAAAAATAAATAATTAACTAAATAAATAAAAATTGGCATATTTCCCCAAATAATGGCAAATATGATTAATCATGATAAATTAACACACACACACACACACACACACATAAAAACATCAATATTCTAATGATTTCACTCATATTTTAATTATCTGATTGATGCATTTTTATAATTTGGCACGACCAGTCCAGGGTGTACCCCGCCTCTCAGCTCACAGCTGGGATAGGCTCCAGCACCCCCGTGACCCTCGTTAGGATAAGCGATAGAAAATTAATGAATAATTTGGCACCAAAAAATTTGGAAAAAAAAAAATTATTTTCTATTTAACAAGTGTTTACACATTTTGTTAATGAATTAATAATCTTTGTTCCCTTCATTCTGGATGCTATGTTTGTACCTGCCCTCCGTACTCAATACTCCGTGTGCGTCATCACAATAATGTGTGTGTGTGTGTGTGTGTGTGTGTGTGATGAGCAGAAAAAAAGGGGGGAGGCAGGAGGAGGCAGAGGAAAGACGGTGCAAAGGTTAAGTGTACACAAAGATATTGACGAGGTGACTCAGAGAGAAGAAAGAGCCGTGGAAAATGGCTAGATGGTGACTAAACCATAGAAACACGGGGAGACCAGACCAAAAAGCGGGTTAAAAATGACTTTAAAAAGGGTGGAATAGGTGCAGTCTAAGTGTATGACAACAGGTAATACAATTGTGGATGTCAACATCACAATGATCCCCCTCTGCTTAATGGTGGCTCACACTCTCTCACACACACACACACACGTCCTATTATTAGTTTCCATATGCAACACAAGTGGGAGATAGTGAGTGGTGATGAGTGGCTTTTGTTTTTATTTTAAAAAGTGTGAAAAAGAGCTGCTTCACTTCAGTGGATCCCCGCCTATTTATGATTCAGTATTCACAACCCCTGCATATTCACATATTATCTATTTTTAAATTATTTATTTACTATTTTATTACTTTTTCCTCTCTGAAAATAGACTTCTGCACAAAGCCCACCTCATTCACAGAAGCACTGGCTTTCAAAACTTGCAGTGAGGTAGACGCAAGTACATCATCTCAAACTGCTTGTCGGGAGGAGTTAGCCCCCCGTGGAGCAGCAGAGCCGCATACGTAGCTGCTTTAAAGAGAGACGGCACTACAGGAGACAGAAGTACAGCTGATGCGGTAGCCTGATGACCAGGCTCAATTCACGTTCTGTCTGTTCTCCTCTGGATCCTCTATCATTCATTGGTGGTGAATACTTTCAGACAATTTAAATGTGTTTTAAAGTATTAAAGTAAGGATTAGAGTGTCAATTTTTTTTTTCTTTTTTCTGATTGTCGGGTCTACACTACGGTATTTGTATGGAAAAAGACAACAGCTTTGCATTACAGTCCAGTCTGTGTAGCACAGATACAATACCTGTCCATACTACACCTAATGGAAAGCACTCTATTTCTTCCCTCTGGCACAAAGAAACTTTTACTTCGTTTTTATTGTTCACTCTTGTAATCACAAAAAAAACTGTGTTCATCTGAGGTTTTATTTATTGTAGAATCCCATGACAGACCACTTCTAATGATTTCACAGGCCATAAATGGCTAGTACGCTACAATCTCTGTAGTATAACCACAGTCAGTGGCACTGTATGATGAGAGAAGTTAGGAGAATTCCACAGCAAATGGGTGGAAACGGCTTTTTTGAAATAGGGCCCACAAATCCTGGCGGCACACCTGATATCACAGAAATAAAATGTTTTTAATTACTAAATATATTGATGTATTAATGGTTGCGTTTAAAAGTTGAAATGGTGTTACTGATCAACAGCAATAGATTACACGACTAAGGGTGGTAGTAGTTCCTTTGGCAACCCTAATTTATCTTCATGGGATGAGAAAAGCCCAAAGAGAAAACTAAATACATATACTGTTCCCTTGCTACATCTTTTTAAATGCATCTTTTTAAGTGCTTTGTTTTTAACAGCTAATTAAGGTGCATTGTGCTCTACCTCCTTGTGTTGTACATATTAGAGTGATCTATCGGTGCTCTTTTGTGTTATTGTGTTTACGACTGCTACAACCCTCACATGTTGTATACTCATATGAGAGTTGAAGACATGACCCATTGCTGCTGGATTAAAGAATACACGTGCCGGCTAAATGTAGCGCCACAACAGTCCTGATTGGCTAATGGAGAACCTGCGTTCTGATTGACCATTGTCAAAAAATCTTTGTGCACCACTGTCTTGTTTCCTGTTATAACTATGATCGCTAAAACACCGTTATGAAATACTGTAAATTAATCTTCAGATCATTGAGGACTACAAGGACGAGTAAAATACTAAAACAAGAGCAATATGTTTTAACAAGGATACAAAAATGCTGCAGCCAAACGGTGCCAGGATGAGTTGAGTCACTTCATAATTTCTTGTGTGGAAGAGATTGATCATTAAAATTCAAGCAAAATTTGAATTTTAACATGAGTATAGTGTATAAATTGTATTGTGAGGGATGTTGCAGCCTTAAAACGTATAATAACTGCACACAAATAACGGCTACTTTAAAGATTTCACTTATTGTAGGAACCTATTGGGAACCTATTCCCAACGATAAATGAAAGAACACTGTAATACGTACATATAGTACTGACAAATACACAAATTGAGGATATTTATGATCATCCTCATATTTTTTTATTGAGTAACACAATGTTAGTGTTCTCACAATAACTTAGTTTCAAATAAAACAAACCATTAATCACATTGTTATAATTGTAACAGTGGATGTTCCAGTGAACTCCATGCCAAAGACATTTAAGGCGGTATGATATCCACATTAAATTTTCACATTTTGGATACAATTTTTAGTAAGGGTATACTCCCTTTTGTTGTCAGTGGTTTAGAGTTTAATAATTTAATGAATTTTAATTTAATTTTTTTTAGAAGAGACTTATCCAAGGTGTACACCGACTACTTTAAATTGTTATCAAAGTGTTGTTTCATAAGTGTCCCATAAAAATATATAATGAAATATTTTCAGAATAATTTACTTTTGTGGAACACGTATGGTGAACTTGAAGTGAGGTAACGAACACAACAAGAATATAAATACAACTCTTATTTTTCCTCCCAATATTCATGACCTGAACTGGACAGCATTACTATCGCACAGGTGTGCCTGAGGTTGGCCACAATAAAAGGTCACTCCAAAACATGCAGTTTTGCTATATTTTTTGGGTTAAATAAGGACAAGTAAAAACAAAGCCTTTAGTACAGTGCATTGCTATTTGTGTCAAATCCCCTTAAATTATCCAAGCTCAGTTTAATTGTTTAAATAAGCGTCGTCATTTCCGCTACGCCTGCGTGCTTCCAACAAGCAACAAAAGTGCTTTATTCTCTGTTCTAAAAAAAGGAAGGTGGAGTTAAGATCATTATATATTGAACACAAGATAAGAGCTGCTCTATTATATTCCACTGTAGCTCGGCCAAAATGTACACGCACTTGTACCAAGTTTACACAGCATTACAGTGCTTGCTTTATATTTGATGTGCATTTCAAAACATTGGGAGTTTAAAGTGCTTGTGTGGACGACGGGCCACGTGTTCAACACGGGGGTACATTTGGTTTTTAAGAGCAGAAAGAACACGACAGGATAATGGTAATAACTGTGCATGCTAAAGTACGTCACCTTGGAATAATTCAATTCTTCTTATTTGAGGGGGAACTGAGTTTAAACTTGACTCAACCTATTTCATGGATAAGGAAATCCCTGAAGAGTGAGACGTATTGGTCAGTGTTTCTTTACTATAAATCCTGACATAGTGTGGGCCAAAATGAGGTTTCTAAAAAAATGGAATTGTCCAATTTAAGTCAAAATAAATCAAAACAATACTTCTTGCTTTAGAGTAGCTAGAGTTGACTATATGGATTCCATTAATGATAAATAAGGTACATTTCAGGGCAAAAATTGTAATAAATAAATAAAATAAATAGGAAAAACTGTCACCCTTCTATAAAGTTTCACCACATTTAGATAAGTAGTCCGGCACAAACATATGGCAATATGTATTGCAATTCAAATCCATTTCCTTTATTATTTAATCATTTAATATAATCTTAATGATGACTTAATTATTAATTGTTCAATTGTAAATATTAATTATATTTCAAAAATTATTATATATATTGTCATTTATTTTGATTAATTATATTAATTCATTCATTTTCTACCGCTTTTTCGTCAGGCGAGAGGTGGGGTACACCCTGGACTGGTCGCCAGCCAATCACAGGGCACATATAGACAAACAACCATTCACACTCACATTCATACCTATGGACAATTTGGAGTCGCCAATTAACCTAGCATGTTTTTGGAATGTGGGAGGAAACCGGAGTGATTAATTATATAATATTAGTAAATAAATACAGATTTTAAAATAACATTTAGTGCACTCCATTTTTCCTCCACTTCCTCAAGACGCTATTAATCCTTAATTCCAAACAATCGACAGATGACTATTATTATGACAATTTATTATATTCATCTCTACCGGTGATAAAAGTAATATACAGCTGCTGTGACAGCAGTATTGCTCATAGAGAAAACTAGCAGCAATATAAATGGAAGGTGCAGTGGGGGGAGAGCAATATTGTGAGGACAAGAAAAATGATTCCATCATAGTCATCATTATTTTTAGAGAGAAAGGAGAGCAGGTGGGACTTCCTTGTTGTTGAGTTATCATGTACAGGTCACCAGGTTGGAGATAGATAAGCACAAACACACAAAGCCGTGCTTGCCTGTCTTATGTAGCTCAGGCCAAGTGTTGAGAAATGAGGCCAGATGCTGCTAGTCTTATAAACATGTTTCCATTGCATCAATAAGTAACACCTCTCTCTCTTTCTCAACCATGAAAATCCCATTATGAATATTTCACTTTATTGTTTTTTCCACATTGCACACAAATACTTCATGTTTTTTTTACAGTCTTCACACAAAATGTGTGTGTTTGGGGAACTTTACATATACACAGTACAAGTCAAAAGTTTGGACACACGTTCTGCTTTGATAGCAAGAGAAAGTGTCTTCAAACTTTTAGCTGCTCCTATATATACCAAAGAAGGATTGAATTCAGTCAACAAATGTTTCCACTACAAATATACTTGTAACATCGCACAAAACTCAGATTCTGTTGAGCAGGTTTAGCTTTTTTTGGCGACACTTATCCAGAAAATAATTTCCATTAAAATTACATCAGTAAAAATTAAGGGCACACAATATGATTTATTATACCGTCATACTGATAAATCCTGAAACATTAAAAAAACATCCATACCCATAATGTGCTGTAAGTGGGTTACCATGAGCAAATCATGTGCTTCTTTTCTATGTTGTAGATTGTGTGGGCCGAATAATCTGTAAACATTCCACGATGAGGGGAAAAAAACCCATTACATTTCAACACATCAAACCTTATCAGCCACCTGAAACGCCACCATTGCTACAAAGCCCAGGGCCTGGGGTTTTGGTCCTATTGCTGTAGACAAGTGCAAAAACATTTGCCAGAGACAGCACAAGTGCTACAGCAATCTAATAAACCCTTTGGATCTAAGGTTTGTACTTCTTTTTTTAAATGTTTTGTTAATAGTAGTGATGTCATGATATTTGATGAGGACAAATCTTCAGGTACAGTTTGTTAAATCCAACTTCGTTTGAGTCATTCTTACACAGAAACTTTCTAGATCTTCCTGATTATGCACCTATTTCTGCAGTGCTTCCTGCTTCTGACCCAAACTGTCTGTTTAGTTTACTCCACCCAAAGCCCTCCTCTAGGTACGCCCGCTCTGCTGCGATTGGTCACACTACCTAGCTCTTCCGAGGACTTCCGTTTATGTAGAGCCACGCTTACTGAGTGCGGGCAATAGTACATCAGTAGAACTCGATGTTATAAAAAAAACGAGTGGACAGAACCATCCTAAGCTTCTTTCAGGGTTCACTTCCAAATGCGCAAACCTCATTATCTGAAACTTTGGCATCTTTTAACGCAAGAATACAACATTCTAACTACATTTATAGGTCAGAAAAGTGGGAAAAAAACATAATAGTTCCCCTTTAATTAGAATTTGAAAAACTGTTTTCAGGTAGACTGGAAAATATCTGAGTGTTCTGAACTTCTGCTTCCATGCCAGTTTTGTATTAGGCGAAAAGATGCTGCAAAAAAGGTCTGCAGGAATGTGGCTCCTGCAGAGAACAAAAAGTCAAAAGCCAAATTCTAACATTTAGCACATTACGTTTTCATGTAAGAGACAATTAACCGCCAGACAATTCAAAAGTCAAATTAGCAGAGAAAAGCATCCAGAACAGTTGGAAAAAAAATCCACCTTAATAAAAGTCGTTATTTTGTTCCTTATGTATACTTCAACAAAAATGACTTCTCAATAGTGTCACATCATTTATCATTTATCATGTATTCAGTCGTCTTGCATCACACTATATATCATCCTGTTGTACATTGGCCCTGGACATATTGTCTCCTATGTGATGGACTGAGCCATAAAGAAGGACCTTCTTGACATAACGTGAGGCAGAGCCTTCCAAACCCACACACCATTCATCAGGGATAGCTTTTAGTGTGTTACCGCTACAGACTTGACATAAAGACGATGCTTCACTGCAACGTCATGTTATTTGCATAATGTTTCATCTGGCTGCAGCTTTTTTTTCTGCTTATGTTGTGCTTCTTTTGCCACCATGCCATTAACCCTCACCCATCACACCACTTCAACTTCCCAAATAGTGCTGCTCTATTTATACATCAGTGCCGCTAATATGATGAGCTGCAAACATACAATAAGCAGAAGGTGTGAGGTGGCACTTTTTTGAAAGGCTCAGCAACAAAATACTGGCACTGTGTTGTAACTTAAAGGACAATGGTGCTTTGCTGGCTGTCCTTGTCGCTAAATATTGTCTTTTGGCATTGGCGCCAAACTACAGTAACACATCAGAGTGCTAATCGAATAAAGAGCAGTGCAAATCAGTAAATCAGATGACTGTATCAAGCCTTTTTGAATAGTTTTTTTGGGGTGTCTAAATTAACATCAATTTTGAGGGCAACGGCGGACAAGTGGTTAGCGCACAGACCTCACAGCTAGGACACCAGGGTTCAATTTCACCCTCGGCCATCTCTGTGTGGAGTTTGCATGTCCTCCCCGTGCATGCGTGGGTTTTCTCCGGGTACTCCGGTTTCCTCCCACATTCCAAAAACATGCTAGGTTAATTGGTGACTCCAAATTGTCCCTAGGTATGAATGTGAGTGTGAATGGTTGTTTGTTTATATGTGTCCTGTGATTGGCTGGCGACCAGTCCAGGGTGTACCCCGCCTCTCGCCCAAAGACAGCTGGGATAGGCTCCAGCATTCCACGCGACCCTCGTGAGGAAAGGCAGTAGAAAATGAATGAATGAATGGATTGCAATGATCATTGACATGAAGTCCATAGAGTAAAAGTAAAACTTGTAAAAGTTATAAAATACATAAAACAATCATTAAGAATTCAATTAAATGAATTCCCATATAATTACATAAATTAAAAATTTTATTAATTTGGTTTTAATAAAATGCAATTAAATCATTTAAAATAAATTAAATATGCCATTAAATAAATAAAAATACAGTAATTGGAAAGACGACAACCTAGACACATGACAACAAAGTTAGTTTGACTAGGTCATCAGCCTTTGACTACAGTAACTACAATATGTTAGCATTACATGTAACATGAAAAAGAATTTCAGTGTATAAGCGGAACCCACTAAAGTGTGTCCATGCCATGAAATGGCACACACAAGTAGGTGAGGACCAGGCATCTCTTTGACAGCTGCCAATCATGAGCAATGAAAAACCTCACCCCAAGCCTGTCAATCCATTGGAAATTGCAGGACATCATTACTCAACATAACCGTCTGACACACGGTGTTATCTTGCAAAAATATTAAATCCATCACACGGCAACACTAAAAAAGTATATATCAGAAATGTACAAACATGTACCAGTACAAGTTAAAAATTATGTTTTTCCATAATTTCTTAAGTATAGAAGTAGCATCAAAAATGGATGGATAGCTCAGCAATGCTGCCTCTGTCCAACAGAGTGAGTTGCTCAGATGCAATGCATTATGGGAAAACTAGCATTTTATACTCATATTGATGCATGTTTGTATATCTGTCAGGTATACGTTGTGAGTTGCTTTGTGATGACTTTTGAAGTGTTCTTTGTAAAAAGACACCATGAGTCAGACTGTTATGCTGTTATACTGTTACAAAATAATTAGTGCACTGATAGCTTGTGATTAGCTCTTGCTAAAAAAAGAGCCTCCTCACTGATTTGTGAGCGGTAAAGTATTTAAACAATTAACAGATTAGAATTTAGCCATAAATTTCAAAATATAAGAAAAAAGTAGTAGCTTATACACTGGAATTTATGGTACATCAGTTGAATTATTTGGTTTGATCGGGGTGGGCAAACTACAGCTCAGGGGCCACATCCGGCCCGCCAAGTGTTTGAATACGGCCCGCCTGTTCCTTCCAAAGTACGTATTTCATTTAAACTTAACATACAACCCTGCATCATGGCTTGAGCCAACCTTTTGATGGTTTCGTTATTTGATGTGGTCTGCTGTTTACAAAGTGCTCCTAAAAAAGGGACACAGGCACATATAGCAGATTGCATGACAATCTTTTACAGATGCAATTTTTCTACGTGGACTGTTACGTGTAAAATATATAGTCTGGCCATCCGTCAAAAAGTTTGCCCACCCCTGGATTCGACCTTTACAGATCATTCCTCAAGTAACCTTAGACCTAAAAAATCTTATAGTGGCTGCTCTCATCATTTTGGGCCTACTCACAAGGACATTGTTGCAACCACAGACCAAACAATAGGAGTCGTGAAAACAACATAAACACCCCAAAGTGTCACCAGGCATTGTTTACTAACGTTTACTTCCTTACTACTACTCACTTACTATATAAAAAAAAGCAAAAAATGAGTCCAAAGCTAAAACCTTTCCTATCCAAAAGAGTGACAACTGTCAGGAAAAAAGACATGAAATTGAGACTCGCTCATTCAAAAAGGTTAAAGATGAAGACAAAGGTGTATGTGGAAAATCAATCAAAAAAAAATGGGAAAACACACACGACCTTTCATATAAAACATGCAGTAGTGCCACAGCAGGAACATCCCCCATTCCAAAGAGTGACACCTATCATAGTTAGTCCTGACAAAACAAGATTAAGACAATTTAGTTGCTTCTTGAGCATCACAAATGCAAAGATGTTTTCTGGATGTTGTCTTTAAGCCTCGGAGGACCTTTGGACCCCACGTTTAGTCCTGCTCAGTCTTAGAAAGATAAGCTTTTACTGTCAGTTCATTTTGCAGAAGCGACACAGCCGTGGAAAAAGGAAAAGTAAACCGATAAGACCGCATGAGAAAAGGTACAGAAATATCACCAGGTGAGGAGCAAGGCGGTGTAATATTGTACAGATTGCAACAAGGATTATAATAGTCGCAGAGGAACAGGAACAGCAAATAAAGTTATTGTAGTGTAAATAGTACATATATAGTAGTACCCTTTGGTTCAAGGCTGACATGGAATACTTTGTGCACTGCTACAGATAGTATCTCTATCAAAAGATATGGTACTTGTGCTTTGCTATAATGCCGTTTTAACAGTCATCCAATCCCAATTGCTTCAATTTGTCATCCTTACAAACTTAGCAGCTACCAATATGATATGTTTTATATTTCACTTAGAATTGATTTTTGCTCATGTTACTTTTTGGAAACAAATAAGGTTCCATGTACCATAAAATGCCTCACATTTAAATTTATTGTTGCATTTTTTACATTTAAATATTCCTTATATACAATAATGTATTATTATTATTATCATGTTTTCATACCAAATGTGGTTCAATACGCTATGAAAGCCCTACCTATCCTACAAAATATTTTATTAATGTATATTGTCATTTATTTTAATTGGGAGGAATCATGTGGTTGTAATGCCTCATACTGATGCATGCACATAGCTACTTGAGGAACCAAATATGGTTCCGAAAAATCTAATATTTTATTTGATTTAATTTCCTTCCCCGCCTTCCTTTCCTTACATCAGGAACCAATCACTCAAAATAATTTACCATTTTATTTTGTTTCATTTCAGTTTATTTTGAATTATGAAGATTCGTACCAGGGAGAAATAAAGGCATTTTACTAAACACCCTCTTGAGGAACCTAATATAGTTTCACATCTAAAGTGCATAAATCTATATTAAATGGCCAAAAATGCATAAAAAAATATTTAATGCAGTTTAATTGCAATTTATTTAATCACGTATGTCAACAGACATTTCCAAGACATCCGTTCACATCCTGTGATTTGAAGTACCTTGAGAGCCATTCCAATGCTACGATTACAAGCGGTTGCAGACGACTAGAGCACTGTTATTATTTGCTTCGAGGGCAGGTGACCTCTGCGACGGAAACTTTGTCTCTTTGCCTCATTGATTGATAGCAGAGACCGCCTCTCGCACTCTCTCTCCCCCTCTCACTCTCCTTGTCACTGATCCTCAGAGATAGAAGGACGTCACCTTTGCTGTCCCACTAGCACACCCCTTTTTTTACCCCCACTGGCTTTGGTTACTAAATTGAACTTGTCCCTAATGTACACAGAGTGATAGATACCATTACATAGTGCAGGTGTACCTAATGAAGTGTCCGACGAGTGCATGTTTGCATGCTGAGTGATTGACATTCCTTTCCATGAGGGATGACGTTTTTCTAAGTGCTCATGGACTTGGCGGAGGGATTCGATTTCGCTAAGTGGCCTTTTTATTTTGCTGCTGCTATATCGCCTCCTCCTCAAATCAGTCAGCAGATAGATCAACAACAACCGTATGCTTTATGTTACACTTAGTTAGAGGAAAAACAAGAGAAGATGATGTATAAATTTAGCAAGAAAAGTGATTAAAGCCATGAGAGGCTGTTATGTAATCACTGTCCTTGCAGAAAAAGTCTCATTGTTCTCCGCAGCCTGCTTTACACTGATCACATAGAGTGGCTAGCAAGATGATGAGATCCAATACAATACTGACTTTACAAATAAATGCATATAACAATATGTTTACACTGGAACCACCCATAATGGAGTGGAGTACAAATCGACGATATTAGTGCAATATTTGTGGGGCATTTTTGATTAGCAAAAACTGACCAAATAACTATATACTAATACATTGTGACATAAAATGGATTCAAAAATTTACTTTTTTGTTAACTTTACAAGGTAAGGCATTTTTGTGTCAATTACTAAGTGAATGAAAAAAAATACTGAACCAAACCCAGCCAGACTTTCCAGGGAAGTGCAACACAGGCTAAGGAAAAACCTGCACATTTAAAAAAAAATATTTGTTAACATTACAAGTTGCACTACTTCTGCGACATTATGGTGAAAATAAAACATTGCACATCACTTTATAATTCATATATATTTTTCTGTGTAATCTCCGTTTTTGGAGATAATCCAGAGACCTTGTGTCGCACTGCAGTAATGGTACGACTCAGTGTTTCTTTTTTTAATTGGCCAAAAGACAAAAAAAGTTTTGAAAAACTGTACAGAAAAAAAACGGCCTATCAAAGTGGTCATCGTTATATTTGGTGCATTTTAATGATGATCGCTTTGAGGAAGTTTGCAGTGTTGCCAGAGAGCTGGCATACAAGGCAAGACTGAAGCCTAGTATCAACAAGGAGAGACCTAGTCTGATAAGCCAGACCACCGGAACCTTTTGACATCGACAACTAAGGTTAAACCAAATAGAAAGCATTGTCATTTTGTGGTTACAATTGTTGTAAAATGTTGGCATGTGGAGAGGTACTCTACACAATATGTTAAAAGAAAAAATATTCTGTTTGGCATAACCTTTAAAGAATGACAGCATGTGATGCCAATTGTATGTTTCATAAGAGCACTTTTTTTTCCAAAGGTTATTCAAAAAGACAGAGCAGTCTTAACTAGATGTGTTCAACATACACGAGGTGCATCTCCAAAATAAATATTTGCAAGATTGTACATTTGAGCATAAATTCATAATTGATACACAATTGTGGTATCAAACACCCAAACGAGGCACCGATATCCACTTAGTTTTTCCATCTGATTACCACTTTTTATGTCCGCACCAGTGGTATGTTACTTGAAAGTCTCACATGTTAAGTAAGACGTTGTGAATGTGAGACCTGAGCAAAACACGGTTTCGGATTGTATTCCCGTGTGTCTTTGTCCTGCTTTGATTTTCTTTCTCATAATCGTAGGAGGAGGCTTAGCTGTCATGGAGAAACACATTCACACACATACACACACAGAGACATGCTACAATGGCTGACCTTCAGGTTTCTGCAATGCAGTGATCACTTTTATTGACGTAACAGCGGAGGGCATTGATAATGTTCTGTTATCACATGGTTTATCTGTCACTGTGGGCTTCTTTATGTCAAACCTACCCCAAGAAGGTTTTGTTTTCATGCAAACACTACTGAAGTGGTTTGGAAGAAAATGTGGATTTGTATCCAGAAATGTTTTGATGTTATCATTACGCATTAAGCCATTTTTCAACAAATGTATTTTACTCTCAGTGAGTAATGCATGTAGGAATTTATTTTCACTTTTATTACTTGGTCGTGTGGAAGAGTCAGAAGAGCTAGCAGTAAGCAACAATTTATCAGTGTCCTCATGTCGCAAAAGCGGTTATCTGTGTAGCATTATAGAGTGTGCATAAAAGGGACATTTCCCACACAAATCAGTGGGTCTACTCGAGTTTGAAGTCACCTCTTTTCTTGAGAAACGTGGGACTGTCCAGTCTCGAATCCTGAATACAATTCGGGATCCAACACATATGTTTGTATGTTAAAAGTGGACATTTTTATCAACTCCTATAAAGTTGGGATCAGCAGTCGGCGGTACAACACAGGAAGCCCCCCTAAGCAATTGAGAGTGGGTACAATAAATTAAAACAGACAGTTTTCACTGGAAGCATAAAATCCCCAAATATACAGGAGTAGGTGCAGATTCCGTAAGATCTAGAAACCTTTCTGTGCTGGTTATAATGTGTCTATATGAGTCCACAACTCAATACAATTGGCTGAAAAATGACCATAATGGTCCCCTTTAAACTTATTTCCGACCATAGTATTGGTGGTTAAAGTTTGTATGAATTCAAGAATGTATTTTCATTTTTGTTAGAGCGATTTTAGAGCATTAGAAGTTAGGGGTATGCGTGGATGTACTATATTAAGTGTAGAATGGTCTGAGGAAATAATGATTATATTTTGCTACACAAGTGAGAATGTTTTGTTATGTACATTGTGGTATGGATGCATGAACGTAACAATTTTTCATGTCATCATTTACATTTTAAAATCAGTGGTTTTATGCATGACGGTCTGACAGTTTAGAATGCGAATGGACCTATGCAGTTAATGAAGGTTTATCAATCTCTTTTTTTGGGACTCACCGTTCTCTTCAGTCTTAAGTACCCTGCGTACTCGTCGTTCCACAATCCGAGCAAAAGAAGTCACCTCCATATTTTGCCCCTTAAAAATGATCAAGCATGTCTTTTTGTACTTCTAGTCAACAATTCAGAGCAAATATTTCTGCTTTCAAGTTTTTGTTTTTTTTTACGCTTCTGCTGATGTGACACAGCCAGCTTGGCATCACCCTTTAAGCCTGAACTGTCACACGCTTGTAAAAATGCTAGCGTCACAACGCGAGTCAACTACGTCCCACTGATAACGCCGACACCTTCTCAGCGGGTGGCAGTATGTCAAGTGCTCATGGTGTTGTTGTGGAAACCTAAAGCTTGTTTGTTCTGTATAGTGGTGACAATTCCGTAACAGTTGAGTCCAATATAGAACAATGATGTGACTATAGTGCTTCCATGCTATTAAATGAACAATTATGGATGCTCTTTACATTTTTGCAGATTTTTCACCCACTAATAGGGAAGATTGCCTGCTTTTTTTTGGTAAATATCGGTGCCCAAGTAGTTAGCACAGTCAGGAGATCGGGAAGACCTGAGTTCAATTCTCACCCGGGCATCTCTGTGTGGAGTTTGCATGGTCTCCCCATCCGTGTTTTCTCTGGGTACTCCGGTTTCCTCCCACATTCCAAAAACATGCTAGGTTAATTCACGACTCCAAATTGTCCATAGGTATGAATGTGAGTGTGAATGGTTGTTTGTCTATATGTGCCCTGTGATTGGCTGGCGACCAGTCCAGGGGGTACCCTGCCTCTTGGATGGATGGAATATAGAGTCTGTATTATACCTAACCTAAATGTTTTTGTACTGAACCTAAATTACGTCTTCTTTTTCTATAGGTATAGAGAAAAATTACCACCAAAATTTTGCCTATGTTTGCGTACATTTTCTTGTTAGCATACAATACGGTGCGTAAAATGCCGTGTTGGGAATACACTGTATCACCTGACTATCACCAGCAGTTGACTCTTACGTGTATATACTTTATACTAAACACTATTAAATTCAACAAATAACACATGGCAAAACAGGGAAGTGGTGTACATGTGTCTAGCTGCACATTGTGACTTTTGGAACCTTCAAGTGCTCAAGATACCAAGTTAATATTGTTATTTCTTGCTATATATAAAAATATCATTGTTGCATATTTCCAGTGCTCCAATATTGAAATATTTATTATTTTTTTACACTTTGTCACTTCTTCCAGGTCTAGATGAGGTGGAGAAAGACATCAAAACCAGATGGTCCTACCAGGAACTTCACCTTCACATCTCTAATATTATGCTCCTCTACTCTGAATTTCTGGTGTTGGTTATAACTGTTTTTATGTTATGCTCTCATCTGTCAGTTTCAGTAAATATATCCATATCCACATTTTTATTACTAGATATATCCTAGTAATCTTAGATGTTATTGTGAGGCTGTATGTGTATGAATCTGTTTTCCCGAACGTGTTCTGGTTGTGATGTCACAGTCAAGATGTCGTTCGTTCAGAAAAATCACCACTTCATTTCACTCCCATTTCATAATTTTTGTATATCTACGACAGCAGTATGATAAAAATGTTTTATTAAGTGCGAACTTTAATTTTGTGATCATGAGCACTTTACATTTTCATGATTTATATATATATTTATATGCATTTAAAAGTTGTTTTCTGCATGTAAAACTACAGCTAAAACTACAAAAACCATGTTGTGTTTCATTGGCTAATGTTGCCAAGGAAACAGGATAAGTGATTGGGTGCTTCCAAATTCCACAGAGTAACCAATTGACCAGCAAACAACAATCCGGCCAATTCTGCTGATTTAGATAGCCACAACTCTTTGCCATTTGACATTTTATTTTAGTAGGAACATAATGGAACTATACCTGTGCAGTGTTTGTTGTCTGCATGGGTTAGTACACTGCCGCAGGTAAAAAGGCTAAGAACACAAAATAGAGTACTGCAGTCTACCTAAGTGGCTGGTGCCCCCATTTTTTTCATATAAAAATGCCACAGGTCCAACTAGACATGAAATTTATAGAAAAATGTACCCAAAGCTGCGTGAGTCCCCTGGAAAATAAAAGCAGCAAAGCACGAGACTTGCCTGGTGGGATGAATAAAATAAAACCTTTGAAGCTGATGTCCTCCCCCCCCCCCCACACACACACTTCTCTGAAACCATACATACACACAAAAAAAATGACTATAGAGAAGTCGAGATGTGAGAGAAAGCGGCGTTAAAAGAGACCACAGCAGCACAAGACAAGCCTGCTGCACTGCAGTAAAAATCTACACAGCGGACCTCAGCCAGCACACAACCTCCTGCACTGCTCTACACACCACCATGACAACAAAGACAACAAGACGACTGTCACTGGACTAACTCAATCTAACTCACAAAGTAGAGGCTGATACGGCCCCGTAATCAAGACGCAGGAGGCAGACGATCACTGAGGTAGATATACAGAGGGACGCCTAGCAGGCTGCAGTGGGAATATGATTGAAACCAGGATAAAAAAAAGACTGGAGGGGCTAAGGCAGACTGTATATGCAAGTGAAACAAAATAAAACTCCTCTAATAGCTTAAAAATATATTTAGTGGTCATAGCGAAGGAAATGATGCCAGCACAATGATCCCATCTTGAAATCAAATTCAAGATGTTGGACACCGAAGTAGCTCAAAGGCAGCATTGTGTTGTCCCATTGGCCAAAAAAAAAAAAAAAAAGCACAAGTCTTTGTTTGTTTGTATCCTAATGTCCAACAGGAGAGCAGTGTGTCAAAGAAAAAGATAATCTATACAATAATACAATAAATCCTCGTTCATTGCAGTGAATTGGCTCATGACCAACCGTGATAAGAGAATTTCCATGAAGTAGGACTTTTTATTTACTTAAGCTCATGCTCGTGTGTGTTTTTTCGTGTGTGCTCGCGTGTTTTTATTAGAGACATTACTGACACCTGGTGACTAGTGTGGAATACTACGTCAATATCTTTGAATGTGTCTTTTGAATCATAATCACCTTTATTGTTATTGTATTGCATACACACAATGAGTATTTAATTACAATTAAGATTAAGATATGCCTTTATTCGTCCCTCAGTGGGGAAATTTGCATTGCACAGCAGCAAGAGTGCAGAATCAGTTAAGCAGTACAAAATACACAATATAGAAAAATAAACAATATAAACAACCCAAGCATTAACAAAATCAACAGTTTTTCCCAGAGTTATATACAATACAGTATGTAGATAATATGAAACGAGATGAGATATATGACCAGTCTATACACTGAGATCTAGTTAGAGAGTTAATATGAGGCATTATGGAAATACTTCACATAGAACTTAGTATATTGCATTTGGAGCCCTTACTATTGCACATGGAGGTTGATCAGATATTGCACAGGGATTTTATTTATTTTATTTAATTATTTAATATTATTTAATATTTAAACAACTTTTGAATATTTTATTGTTTTTAATTTACCAGTTGCTATGCTTGAAAACGACTAATTCAGGCCAAAAAATGTTAACATTGTGCATATGCTTACATTTTGACCAATGGTAGGCCTATGCAACGACGAAGCAACATGATTGACTAATTACTATATTTTTTATATTAAAAGGCAATAGAATGAAGCAGAGAAATTCAGACTGCAAAGTGGCGAGGGATAACAAGATGACAAAATTAACAGAATAAATTCAGTGTCCAACTTTCATCAATATTAGAGCTTTATGACATTTAACATGTGAACATTTGGAGCTCATCGTCTTTATGCTATTTTGTGCTCATTTATTATTATATAAAAAGTCTGAATTCTAGTACTGAGAGTTGAAGCAAATATTCTTTGGAGAGCTACTCAAAATCAGCTGGTGAGATAGGAGAACCCTGTCATGGCATCACCATCATAAGACTGTACATGCTATGTGTTTATGTTCATTAAACAACCACACAAAAATTGTGTTTTGAGGATAAGATATATTTAGTTTAATGACAACAACAGAGTGAAAGGAGTTTTGTGACAAGTTAGTACGTACCCCATGAATATGATATCCATATTGGGTCTTCCTCATGAGACAAAAGTGCCGAAATGCATTGTGTGTTTGTTTTAAAACAAAATGTCACTGTGGGGAAAAAGTCTCATTTGGAGTCCGAAGAGCAGAAGTACAGTCAGTTCCAGCTAGGCAGCAAAACATGTAAACAAAGATGCCAGAATAGTCAAACAGATAGATTTGGTAAGGGAGTGAAAGCATTGATTGGCGTAGCCTGTTTACGCCATTTTGTTAGCAACTCAGCAGACATGTAGGATTTGCTGCTGCACAGTTTTGTGATCAGTTTTGAAAGGCGTTTATCATACTAACTACTCAACAACTGTTCCGTTACGCAGCAAGTTGTCTTTAAGTATTGAACAAGTCAAAATTAGAGAAGCTCAAATTAACTTAAGTTTATAGAGTAGTACATTTTAGGTTCATCCTGAAATGTGTCTGAAATATCCCTAACTTCTTGTGGGTGATAATCTTCTTCCATCCATTTTCTATGCCGCTTATACTCATTAGGATCGCAGGGGTATGCTGAAACCTGTAGATACTGTATATCTATTTATGTATACACACACACACAGTTTATGAACTGTCACATATTTTCCAACAAAATGAGCAAACAGAAACACACAAGAATCTCAGAAGAGTAAGAGCGAGAGCAGCATGGTGTCATGGAGCTTTTCCTGCACAGTTCACATTATGGACAAAGCGTAATAAATGAGCTGCAGGCCAGCAGTGACTCATGAAATCATATCAGCAATCAATCATAATCAAATCAATGAGATGTACTCAGAGCACAGGAAAGCAGCAGGACCCGGTGGACCTCGACGAGTATTTCTGCAGTCATCATCAGACTTAAAAAAAAAAAACAAAAAAAAAAAAACAAAGAGGACCGGGTGTGTTATTTGGCTTGATTGAACAGCATCATTAATATATTTATGTCTTTAGAGAAATGACCAAGTAACAGAATGATGAAGTAAATGGTCAGTCTCCTGGAAAGGGGTACCAGAGAGGGTGCCATCACTTCAAAGAGCATGACACTCTCACACAGACTACGGTGATTTGTAGCAATAACTGTATAAACATATACTGCTAAAACATTGAATAAACAGGGGAAATAGTGTTGAATATGTTCTTCGTGTCTGTAAGCCAGATAAGCTATCAGCCCTCTCCCAGACTCTCCTTCTTTGTTTACATTGGTAGCAATGGCTCGAAAGGTAAAGCCACATTTGTTTACAATCCCTAAAGACGCCACCAACAGGAACAAGTAGTTGGAGTTCCTGATTCCCTACCAGCAAAATAAATACATTTTGATCAGTCAACGGACTAGCCTTGCTGAAGCCCGATGCCTCTCCAATGTTACTTGGTCATGTGGAAGAGTTAGAAGAGCAAGCAGAAAGTAACAATTTATCAGTGTCCTAACTGTGTTTATTTTGTGTAAGTCATGGAGCAAAAAACGTTTTTGTAGCATTATAGAGTGTGCATAAAGGAAGCGGGATTGCTAATAGCCATTTCCCCCAACCCAACGTAAGTGTTATTGTAAACACTGAAGAATGTGACTGCACTGAGATTTCTGCACTTGTCAGTTGTTGTTTTGTTATGTAACAAAACATTAGTGTTACTACTGGTCGGAACATTACAAAGCAGGAATAGGGCCACAATGAAAAGAAAAAAAAAATCAAAGTTAAGCTACAATAGTTTGTTGTTTTTACATTTTAATTAACTTATTTTTACACTTGCGCAACATGCACAAATGCACATGTACAAATAAAAAACAACATCTACCAACAGCCATTTCTTTTGTTTTACATTGGATTACTGTATAGCACACCGTCTTTCACAAACTAAATACATTACTACATGTGAAAAGTATATTTCAGACCACATATTTAAAAGTACTACGCAGTAAAACATCCAGATATGACACCAGCTGAAAATAACCACGGCAGCTTATGCACACAATGAACACAAACGACAACAAACTGCATGAGAGCAGGCAGGCGGGACTATTAAGGCTCCTCATTAAGTAAGGTACAGCTGAGGCACATTAGGGTTGGGCAAACAATACAAATGCATGGAGCCTGGGCTTCAAAATAAAACAAGCAAGCAAGTCCAAAAAGGGTTGTAAGACATTCTGGACGTGATCAGCATCAGTCACTTTAGTCATATTGTCATTCTTTTTCCAAATGAGCAGCTGTTGACTCCACAGGTGCTGCAGATATAAATATATATATATCTACGCCTCTAATTCCCATGCCGAGCAGCTCTCGTCACACTCGCAATCTTCTTGGAGTTCAGTTTAAAGAAGAGGTTAACTGACACAGATCAGCTATTCAATAAACAATAGCTGTGATTGCATGTGTATAGACACAAGAGCATAACCCCCGCCCCTTTTTTAATACAAAAAGCAGTTACTAGGGCAACCGCACTTTGGTCACTATCATTATCACTAATGTGTTTAATCTGTTGCTGTCCTTTTTAAAGACAACTTTGCACAGCTGTTAAGAAATTTGTGACACACCACAGACTACCCAAACAAACAAAAGTACATTCCCAGAATCTACCGCGACTAATAATAACTCCTTCCTGTGAATCTGTAAAAACAAGCCTTTTACTCATG
The DNA here is from genome assembly GCF_037039965.1 of Doryrhamphus excisus. Lineage (NCBI taxonomy): Eukaryota > Metazoa > Chordata > Actinopteri > Syngnathiformes > Syngnathidae > Doryrhamphus > Doryrhamphus excisus. The sequence continues at coordinate 14,464,978 of NC_136368.1, read as the reverse complement.
CACTAGCAATGAAAACTAGCAATGTGCCATGCTGGTCGGGGGAAGGGATTTTTAGCCAAACGTTGTTGTCGCTTTTCTAATTGTAGGAGTTGTGTTTTGCGAGTTAAGCCACTGTTTAGCACCACATTTTGTTATGCATTGTGTACAAAGAGTTGTGATGCCACAAATAAACTAGCCATATCCAAAATGGTTAGCTTGATGGCCACACAGTCAGGAGATTGTTTTCAAGATGCATGCATGCTAGGTTAAGTGGCAAATCTAAATTGTCCGTAGGGATGAATGCAAGTGTGAATGTTGCAACAGTTAAGCACAAGATTCACATCCTGTAGAACCGGTGTTGTTGAACAAAAGGATTAAAGCAGGGGTCTCAAACACGCGGCCCGCGGCCCAAATGTGGCCCGCAGGACACTGGTTTGAGGCCCCCGCCTTGATATGAAAGTTTAATGTTAATGCGGCCCGCGCAAGTTTGATATGGATGCTGTATGGCATCATGTACCCAGAAAAAAATATTACGTTTGATTAATGTTCACGTTAAAGGTTAAATAACTGTTAATAGTTATCCTCCCTATCCGTGTGGAAGTGGTAAGTTTTTGGCTATTTAAGTTTAAAGGAAATAACTTGGAGGCTACTGTTGAGGTCGCTAGCTCTCTAGTTTGCGAGTTAGCATGTGTCTCAAGACCCTGCAGTTGCGCAATATGTTGTAAATAAAGTATAAATGTGACTATAGTCGTGTTTTGTCATGTCTACAGGGCTCTAATAATGCTTTGTTAATTTTAATCTAAAAAAATAATTTGTCTACCCACCAACTATATGTGGTTTCTTAAGTTTTTATTATTTGCTGTTTTATTATTATTATTATTATATTTATTTTACTAATTGATTGATTTTCTTTATTCTTGATTTATTTATTTTTCATCTTATTTTGTGCAGAAAAAATAAAAATTAAGATATTTGAGAACAGTGGAATGTTTTATCAGAGCTTTTATTGTAGAAAATCGGAACCAAAGCACTGAAAAAGTTTGTATATTTTTCTGTTTTTAATAAATGAGTTGTTTTTTTTGGAAAACCTGATGCGGCCCAGCCTTGCCCAGACTCTACCTCCATTGGCCCCTAGGTAAATTGAGTTTGAGACCCCTGGATTACAGCCATCAGTGTAGTTAGGTAGGGAATCACAACAACAGTAGCATCTTGAATCCTGCAAACAATATCATATGCATCCAATAATGGGCATCTGATATTTCAGCGAGCACCTCTCCAGCCTTTATTGGTGAGGACAGCTGATGACATAACCTTCTCCTCCAACATTAACCACATTACTGACCCCATTAGATCACTGTTGCCGTCTTCCCTCGTAAAGTGACATTCGCGAAGGTTTGAGACGACATCTGCGTCGTCACTCAAAACTTACTGAAACTCCATCTCTAGACAATGACTTAATTGACTTAATAGGCAAGGAGCAGCAAATTAACTGGTCAGCTGCTAGAAAAGCTAAAATGAGAAACATGAACTACAATTTGCTGTGTGTGCGTGAAGCAAGTACTGATGTCTTCTACAAATGGACTAGGGGAAATATGCAGCTTATTTGGCATAGAATAAGGAGATAGTATTTAAAAAGGTCCCTTAGTATGCTAAAGTGGCTTTTAATGATATTCTAACACTAACATGTGTCCCTAAAACCTGTTTAGAAGCACCAAACACGAGAAAGATAATCATGTTACTCTATTATTTGAGTCACTTTTGAGCAAAGGGGCACCTAAATGCTCTCTTTTAAAATTCTATTATTAAAGCAGGCTTTGCTACACATATGAAAATCGGGAGGTTACTCACGTGGGAGTTTTGATTTGATATTTTTTGTTTTTCCTTCAGCTAAAAGGCTACCCAAGCATGATGTTGCAATTAAAATGTGATTGTGATTGTTGGCTAGTGTTGCTAACGTCCTCCTGCCCCACTCCCCTTAATGTTACATTGTTCTATGTGATAAATGGCATCCATTACATTGGAGAGAGCGCAGGGTTACAGTGCATATGAAAAAAGTGGATAAAAGTACACAAATAGCGCTGCTTGGAGATACACACTGCTGGAAGCAAGTCTGGACAAACAACTCATTCATTCATTTTCTACCGCTTATACTCATGAGAGTCGTGGGGGTGCTGGAGCCTATCCCAGCTGTCTTCAAGCGAGAGGCGGGGTACACCCTGGACTGGTTGCCAGCCAATCACAGGGCACATATAGACAAACAACCATTCACACTCACATTCATACCTATGGAGTGGCCAATTAGCCTAGCATGTTTTTCGAATGTGGAAGAAAACCCACGCATGCACGGGGAGAACATGCAAACACCACACAGAGATGGCTGAGGGTGGAATTGAACTTAGGTCTCCTAGCTGTGAGGTCTGTGCGCTAACCACTCGATCGCCATGTAGCCCGCAAACAACTCATTTACATTAAAGCTAGTAGTAGTAAGCTAGTAGTAGCTAGTAAGACAGTAATATAATTTGGGTATTTTTGAAATACAAAGTTAATGCTAATAGATACATTTAAATGTTTTTCTGTTCTAGGTAAACTTTGCAATGTCGCATGTTATTCAAACTGGATTATATATGAAACATTGCTAGTGGTGGGGGAAAAAAAAAGTAAATAAGTTGTTTGTTTTTTTATTGAGACTTGATACATTGCTAACAATTAGCCCAATTCCAAAGTCAACCGTTTTACCAGACAATGGCCAAGCTGAATGAAGAACTGTTAAAAAAAGAATTGATGTTGGTGTTGTGTACTTTTTCTGGGCCAAAAAAATAAGTACACCTCGATGTTACCAATATTTCAGTTAGCTTCATTGGCTACATGCAAAACATTAGAAATGTTAATGGGTGTATGATGCAGCAAACATATAGTCAATCCGACATTACTGTTGTAATTGTTAATTGACATATTTTGATTTATTGTGTGTGTGTTTGGGGGGGGGGGGTTCACATTATGCCCCCCCATGTGTGTGTGTGTTTCACAGATTCTCCTGCAGTGTCAGATGTGGTGCAGTTGCGGCGTGTGTGTGCGTGGAGTGCTGCTGATGCTGCTGCTGATGCTGAGCTCATCATCTTCCATTCGCCAGGGCATGAAGTAACAAGTAGCACTACACAACACCACCAACACACACACACACACAATTCTCAACAATATCACCTGATGCAGCCTGTTGTTCATTAGCATTAGCACTCCTTCTCCCCCTATAAAAAAAAACCCTGCATTGCTTTTTTTTTTTTTGCCAATGCAGCTGACTTGGTGGAGGGGGTGAGCCCATTTAATGGAGAGTGCTGCAGTAAGAAGCAGGATGGCATCACCTACTTGCTGTCATAACTGTAGTTATTAAAAGTTGTGTGGTATTTTTACCGGTGGATGCCGCCCCCCTCCCCCATCCTCTTTCTCCAAAAAAAGGTGCACAAAATAAGTTCCTTGCCGTGTGTGTGTGTGTGTGTGTGTGTGTGAGTGAGAGGTTACATAGCTGCACAAAAACCATCCAGTAATGACAAATAATGCTGCTGCTTACCACTTGGATTCTTGTTTTTCTTGAGACTCTTGCCACAAAGACACTGCAGCATATGCGTTCCTTTGCTGAAAATGTTCCAAAGAAACCACATTGATTGATTTGGGCGAATCCAGTGGCTCAGACACCCAAACAGAGATGAGATCCTTGCCGTTGCATATTAATAATAATAAGAAGAATGTTAGTAGTAGTAATGATAGCAGCAGCAGCACAGCTGGACCAGTCCTCCAGGATGAGGCTGCCAATTGTATCATATAGGAAGCAGGAAATAGACAACCATGTAATCCTCTGGTGCTGCTTCTTCTTCTTCTTCTTCTTCTTCTTCTTCTTTTCGATCATAGAAAATGTACTCTTTTAATTGCATGTGTCGCACCGGGGAGGAGACGCCAGGAAGCACACTCACACATACATGCACGCACACACATACACACACGCAAACACACACACACAACTAAAACAATAAAACCACGGCAGGCTTCCGAGGAGAGAGCCTTGTGGTGGTTTTTTTTTAGTTGTAAAAAAGAAAAGGAGGACAAGAAGAAGAAGAAGAAGCAGAGGGTGGATCAGCACCGCGTCACAGCAGTCAGGGGAGGATGCATCCTATGTAGCGAACCTCCCCAAGTCCAAATCAGACACCGCAGTTTGCATGTCTCAAGCAGTCCCGCACCGATGCGTCTGAGCCGGAGATACACTTGCTTGGATACCCTCCCGCTGTGCGTGCACTCGCATCTCCACCCCCCCAGCTCCCAACCAAAAAAAAATTTACAAAATTGTAAAAAAATAAAATAAAAAAAGTCCCCCCGTGTAAGCCAGTGTTGGGGAAAAGAGGTGGATGATGGTGATGATGATGATGAAGAGGAGGAGGAGGGGTCCATTACGTAAACACGTGGTTTGTGCCCCGTCATGTCAGACTGATGCTGATGCTGCTGCTGTGCATCACATGGCGACATTAAGCATTATCATCATATGCTGGTCATAGTGCCCTTGTAAGCATATACTGTAGTACATTACATCTGTTAGTGCTATTCATAAAGTAGTGTGTTAAGATGATAGGGTTAAAAAACAAAAGGGAGTACAGCTATAGACTGCGTGGGGGGATTATTGTACACTAGGGGTGTCCAATGTGTGGTCCAGGGACCCACAACAAAATTTTATTGGACCTTGCCATCCTATGAAAGTGAAATTAATTCATTATTAATCAAATATATTATTAAAATATCCACTTCAAAACACTCCAAACACAAAAATCATCCAAAACAGGAGGAAGGTCAGATTAAAGAATGATTCGCCACAAAGACGCTGTTGTCCACTGCAAAAAAAAAATGTATTTAACCCCTTAATACCCCAGCACACAGGCCATCTTTTATTACGATGATGAAACTGCCCCCTATTTGCATACCACTCCCTGTAATATAGCATTAGAATATATCATTCATTTTTTACCGCTTTTCCTCATGAGGGTCGCGGGGGTGCTGGAGACTACACTCTAAAAAGTAATTGAGAGTATCTGTTGACACCACTTGACTTAATACATAAATGCAATGTAAAAAATGTAATTAATTGATTTAGATAAACTTTCTAAGTTGCTAACTTTATTTTTTAAGTTATGTTCAAATAATAATGTTGGCTATTACATGAACTTGATTTAGCATGTCAGATACACTCAAATGTTATTGTTGGTAAGCTTAAAACAAAATTCAAGTTGCCATGACTTATTAAAATTAGCTTGGTAACATAATTTCTCTCAACATTAACCTTTCCATTTTAAGTTCCATGCATGCACGGGGAGAACATGCAAACTCTACACAGAGATGGCCGAGGGTGGAATTGAACCCTTGTCTCCTAGCTGTGAGGTCTGCGCACTAACCACTCGTCCGCTGTGCTGCCCCAAAGTACATTCAAACTGACAAATTTGACAGACGTTTTTTCTGCATTTTTATTTTACCAAACTAATGACGCTGTGTTTAAATGGAGTTAGCTAGAACTTGTGTCTCCATATTGCACACATGTGGAACACCTGATGTTAAAAATCAGTGTTTTGTTGTAAATTTTGTAACATCATTGTCAAATTTGAAAAACGGGATTAAGTAAGGACTCAAGATATATGGCCTCATACCTTTGTCCACTTCATTCCATCATACTGGATATTTTGAATGCACGGCCCTGAAGTCATTTGTTTTCAGTGTATAGTTTATCTTCCTCAATGTCAGTAGCCCTTAGACAGATTATTTCTGTGGTAGATAAAATTCAGCTTGTTAGATTTCAAAACAGCTTAATACCATGGCTCTTCTCCAAATACACTCCAAATTTACTTTGTTTTGACTTTTTTAGGAGATTTAGCCATAAAATCCTGGAATGCTAAGGGCTTCATGCTTTTTTTTCTGGGTACCAGAAGGTTAAAGATGGATGTCCCTCCGTTGCCTCCCCTGGTAACCTGGCAAACATCCATTTGGTTCCTTTAATTTGTAGCAGTTCTGTTATGTATTGTTTTGTGTGTGTTTTTGGTAGTTGCAGTATTTCTTTGGCATTTGTTTTGGATCTTGCAGCTTTGATGTGTTACAGTATTCTTAATTTGCAGCATTTTGTCATGCATTTATTTCATTGTCTTTGTGGGTTTATAGTTTTGGATCAATTCTGGGTTCTGGCAACTTGTTGTGGCATCACTAGGGGTTTCTTTGCAGCCGTATTAAACAAGCACACATAAGTACACTCAGAAATACACGGTGTGTATTGCTTATTAAGAGAAAGAAAGGAGACTGAAACTCAGTTCATCATTGTATGTGGGTTTTTTGACCAAATAAACTACATACACCCATAATAAAAGGTGATTCCCTGGTCAGCGGCTAAAGCTAATTTCACACTACAGGGTATGATGTCCAAAAAAATTGTTTTATGTAATACCACATACGACATGAGTAATTGAATTTTAACAAACTGAATCAGGCAGTGTGAACATAGTCTGAGTCACCAATGCCTGGTTTAGGTACTGTTTGGCAGCATGATATCGGAGATATATTTTCATCATTTTTATCATTTCCCCCACAATACCAAAAACAAAGAATGGTGTTCCATGATGTAAAACACTTTGTTCGTGCCTGGTCATGTCAGCCATAGAGAAAATATTTATGATCTGGGGCAAGTGATGGAAGTGGTGAGGCAAGGTGTGTGTGCACCACATACTAAGTAACTAAGCAGTGCACTTCTCCATTAGTCATCTTTACACTGTGATGGGATGTTTCTGAAGGGGCAAGCTCCATGGTGTAGATCGGGGTGATGTGTAGACAACAACGTACAGTAAGATGCTTATGGATGGATTGATTGATGTTGTTTCCTTCATATATTGTAGCTCTATGATACAGAGGCTATCAAGTGTCGCTCGTGGCTACTGTTGGTGCTGAATGACTACATTTCAAGGTTTTACACAGCTCATATTCCCTCATTGTGTTAACCTGTATTGTGTCATGCATTATTAATTTGTAATATGTTCTTTATCTTAAAGAACAAGGCCCCCTACATTTACTGTATCAGTACAACCAAGTATTGATGGAAATTGTACTAAAGGTCAAAACACTACACCTCACAGTGTGACTGTATGTTTGTTTGGCGTTGCTAACTATTCCACTCCTTACATGTAAAATATGCAGTTGTACACTGTTGCTTTTGTTATTACTTTTAAACCACATTGTGGCTCTGATATTAATCCCTGGAAGTCAGACTGACCTGTTTGTCTATATGTGCCCTGTGATTGGCTGTCCAGGGTGTACCTCACCCAAAGACAGCTGGGATAGGCTCCAGCACCCCCGCGACCCTTGTAACGAAAATCGGTAGAAAATGAATGAAATGTATGAATAACTTACTTTTGACAAGATGTTTTTTTTTCGTGAAACATCATAAAATTCAAATTAAAAAAAATTCAAAAAACACTGCATCAAGCAGCAACAGCAGAGCAGCTTGCTTTTGAAAGGTGATAGACATTTTACAAACATTTTATTTAATAACTTTAGGGTGTTCAGCCGAATTGCTGTAGAATATGGTATATACAGTGAAGAAAATAAGTATTTGAACACCCTGCTATTTTGCTATTTCTCCCACTTAGAAATCATGGAGGGGTCTGAAATTTTCATCGTAGGTGCATGTCCACTGTGAGAGAGATAAACTAAAAAGAAAAATCCAGAAATCACAATGCATGATTTTTTAACAATTTATTTGTGTGATACAGCTGCAAATAAGTATTTGAACACCTGAGAAAATGAATGTTAATATTTGGTACAGTAGCCTTTGTTTGCTATTACAGAGGTCAAACGTTTCCTGTAGTTTTTCACCAGGTTTGCACACACTGCAGGAGGGATCTTGGCCCACTCCTCCACACAGATCTTCTCTAGATCAGTCAGGTTTCTGGGCTGTCGCTGAGAAACACGGAGTTTGAGCTCCCTCCAAAGATTTTCGATTGGGTTCAGGTCTGGAGACTGGCTGGGCCATGCTAGAACCTTGATATGCTTCTTACGGAGCCACTCCTTGGTTTTCCTGGCTGTGTGCTTCGGGTCGTTGTCGTGTTGGAAGACCCAGCCACGACCCATCTTCAATGCTCTGACAGAGGGAAGGAGGTTGTTCCCCAAAATCTCACAATACACGGCCCCAGTCATCCTCTCTTTAATGCAGTGCACTCGTCCTGTCCCATGTGCAGAAAAACACCCCCAAAGCATGATGCTACCACCCCCATGCTTCACAGTAGGGATGGTGTTCTTCGGATTGTACTCTTCATTCTTCTTCCTCCAAACACGCTTATTGGAATTATGACCAAAAAGTTCTATTTTGGTCTCATCTGACCATAAAACTTTCTCCCATGACTCCTCTGTATCATCCAAATGGTCATATGCAAACTTAAGACGGGCCTTGACATGTGCTGGTTTAAGCAGGGGAACCTTTCGTGCCATGCATGATTTCACATCATGACGTCTTAGTGTATTACCTACAGTAACCTTGGAAACGGTGGTCCCAGCTCTTTTCAGGTCATTGACCAAGTCCTGTCGTGTAGTTCTGGGCTGATTCCTCACCTTTCTTAGAATCATTGAGACCCCACGAGGTGATATCTTGCATGGGGCTCCACTCCGATTGAGATTGACCGTCATGTTTAGCTTCTTCCATTTTCTAATGATAGCTCCAACAGTGGACCTTTTTTCACCAAGCTGCTTGGTAATTGCTCCGTAGCCCTTTCCAGCCTTGTGGAGGTGTACAATTTTGTCTCTGGTGTCTTTGGACAGCTCTTTGGTCTTCGCCATGTTACAAGTTAAAGTCTTACTGATTGTATGGGGTGGACAGGTGTCTTTATGCAGCTAACGACCTCAAACAGGTGCATCTGATTCAGGATGATACATGGAGTGCAGGTGGACTTCTAATGGGCAGACTAACAGGTCTTTCAGGGTCAGAATTCTAGATGATACACAGGTGTTCAAATACTTATTTGCAGCTGTATCACACAAATAAATTGTTAAAAAATCATGCATTGTGATTTCTGGATTTTTCTTTTTAGTTTATCTCTCTCACAGTGGACATGCACCTACGATGAAAATTTCAGACCCCTCCATGATTTCTAAGTGGGAGAAATAGCAAAATAGCAGGGTGTTCAAATACTTATTTTCTTCACTGTACATCTTAGAGGGACTCTCAAGCACAAGTGCGTAAAAATTGAGTAATGGTAATGTTTTTATTTCATTTGAACATGCATCAGATTACAATTGAGTTCATCACATAATCAGTTCACAGTTCCACATGTCCAAAAGGAGTAGAAAGAAGCAAAGCTTATTAAATGCTACCCCTCCATCTGGTACTTTTACAATCAGTAACTGTTACATTTGTTCACTTCCTGCTTAAGATTGGTTCAAAAACATGGCCACCATAAAGAAAAACATTGACCATCACTATTCATTTTTACTTGAGTATTATGTTTGCTTTTTTCCAACACCATCTTTGTTTTAGGGCTAGATTAAATTCAAACCAAGAACAGCCTTATTTTAAAAGACCAAAAAAAAAGGAGTTCAAAGCTTGCTCCTCTATCCCCAGTGGTATCCCTCAAATCAGTGTAATGGAATCATTACAAAGGCAACCTTGACCTTTTACAAATGGAAATGGACATTCGAGCCATCTTAAGGGAGGCATGTCTTCCTTCCAAGACAAGGAAAGCATCTGTAATCATTTTTACCAGAATCACAAACCATAAAAAACAAACCACAGAGGCAAGGCTGACTTTAACAAAACCTGAATAAGCCGTCCGAGCTGATTTATCAAAAGCTGTTTTGAAGTCAACACATTTTTCAGCTAATGGATGGCGGAATAGTCAACGACTCTTAAAGCGCTTGCAGGCTCCATCAAGACGGGCCATTAATGCCTCCAAGCTCTAGAGGGATGGATTTGACTGGGAAGTAGGCTTTATCCAAATTCGACAACCCTCCCTGACCCCCAAAAGTGGTTGTTTTGATGACAGTTTGGCACATACACGCTGCAGTTTATTTAATGCTCTCGGCTGTAAAAGGCTATAAATAATTAAGCGAGTTAACAAGACTTGGGGTTGCATAACGGTGGAGTGATATACGAGGGCAACAAATGAGCTAACGAGGACTGCGGTAATATACAACATATGCAAATTCTGTTATTTGATCAAAACAAAAATGTCAAAATGGTAATGTGCAAAAAAGTATGACAAATGTTAATTATTTATGACAAATGATGGAACGTTTAGAAATATTTTTCTGAAGAATTAAACAACAATGACAGTAAGACAGCCTGTAAGACAGGATGGCGACTTCAGTGAATACACCTCTAACCCTTTTTCTGCTTTTCTCTATTTGTTGACACAGTACTGCTTCCATCCTGAATGAGGTCTTTCGTACAGTAATGGCAGTGAACATTGTCATTAGTCAGGAAGCAAACGTGTACACTAAAGCCTTCGGGACCAAGTGGAAAAATTTGACCCCGTCCATTAATCTCACCCAGAAAAGATGGCCGTTATAGTGCTCACCGGGGGCCACTTCCTGCCTTGGCAATCAACAACAAGTATTCTAATGATTCTTGACAACATTGTCAGACAATATCCTCTAGGGTGCAATGATACTTTACATTGCGGTGGATGGATCAATAGCATAGATGACTGAGGAAAAAAGATCTTTCACATCTTGCTGATTCTACAGACTCCTGTTGACCTTGCAGGACGTGCGGAAGTAATGGTAAGGAATAATAGCCATGCAGGGAAAAACAGCTGCCATACTTATTTTAGACAGTCAGAAAAGCTTGCCAATTTATTTTTTGAAAATTCTCATTAAAAATGACGGGAACGGCTGTAGTATTCATGCCAGGCCCCTAGATAGCGAACAGTTGCTAATGAAAACAAAGAACAGGCGGTTGACATATAAGCAGTATAAGCAGTGTTGTGTTATGAAGTGATGGCACACATGTTTGGTACTTCTTCAGCAACGTTTGTTAGCTAAAGTCAATACCAAAATCATTTCTTACACATAATATAGATTATTTGGTTTGCGAGCTTTCTGCGTGTCAAAGCATCAATGTGTCAGCTCAAGTTCAAGGTCATAGCAATGTCAAACACAAATCTTCACAAACACAAAATTTTCGGTGTTTTCAATTTTCATCCTCCATCCATCCATGTTCTATACCTCTTATCCTCACAAGGGTCGTGGGCATGCTGGAGCCTATCCCAGTCTTTTGGCGAGAGGCGGGGTACACTCTGGACTGGTCACCAGCCAATCACAGGGCACATATAGACAAACAACCATTCACACTCACATTCATACCTATGGACAATTTGGAGTCGCCAATTAACCTAGCATGTTTTTGGAATGTGGGAAGAAACCGGAGTACCCGGAGAAAACATGCCAACTCCACACACAGATGCCCGAGCGGGGGATCGAACCCGTGTCTGCAAACCACCTGTGCAGCCTCACTTTTTATCCTATTCTCCAAAATTGGTGGATTAAACGTATTGCGGGGGTTAGCTGCCCACCTAAGATGTTTCGAGTGGCGATTCACTTCAACCTTAAGGTGAGTCTGAGGTCAAAGTTCACTAGGAAGAAGGTTGAAAATCGAATTGTAACAAAGCATATCGAGTCATATGTAAAATTGAAGGTCTTGATGAGGGCTTTCCAGATCTGCAAGTATGGTGTAAATATGCTGCCATATTAACCAAAAAAAGAAAAAAAATATATATAAAATGTACAGCATATCATCATCTGCATCATCTCATTCTTAGCAAGCCCACACTGCCAATTGCAGAAACTGCAAACAAATGGAAATAAGACATTTTCTTTTATTCTGCAAGTTTAATGTGACAAAATAAAGTCAGCCAGAGAGGCGAGGTGTGGATTTCAGGGATCTGGCAAAGGAGTGTGATGCAGCTCTGCACCTCTAAACAGGATGCCCTCATGGGATGTGTTACCTTAGTCACTTTCCATCACACAGACACGCAAAAAACGCCTTTATGGTGACCTTGGGGAAATGCACTGACTCCTGATCTCGTTCACAGTTTCACCCCCTGGGGGATTGACGATTTAGGAAAATATGAGCAGCCATGCAGGCATTTGTCACAGTTTCAGCACTGACTGCAGACGTTTGGGAGTGGAACTCGGTAAAAACATGAATGGTGATCACCTTGGCGACTGCTCGTATGCACAAGGCATTTGGAATAAGAAACCAAAACAGGGTTCAATAGCTTATACACATTATTACTCAATAATATTGGTCATTTATACAAATTTGTGCAAAATACCTCATGAAATGTGCTAGGAAAATAGTGAGCTCATCTTTTGCTATAGAAACAGTGATCGCCAATTATTATTCATTTTTTACACTACTATGGTATATATTATTTGACAGAGTGAGGGATCAGACATGCAAGGTAGTTTATGAATGTGTGCTGCGGGGTTAGTGTTTGTCAGTGATGCAAAATAAATTTACTTTAATTGATTGGATGTGCTGTCCAGCAAAAACAACCCGTTTTTTTATTTTTTATCATATTTTATATGAATATTCTGTCTGTCTCCTTTTGTTAAATAGTGTGCATTTTACTGCTACACCAGTGCAAACTTCAAACTAGTAATATTAAAATTAACATATAAGCTGCCATAGCTAGATATGACCAGTAGGAGACACTGTTTTCCTGTATTCAAATTCATTCACAAACCATATCAATGGGATTCATTCAACAAAAATCATAGTAATTTTCTTTCTGGCGCAAATATATGTAATACTAATATGTATTTTGTTCTATTCTGTGGCTGAGTGTGTTTCTCTGTGACTGGGTGACTGTATTAGTTAAGCAGCACATTTTCAAGCTCTGATTGTAGTCATGCTGGAACATACCAAAGATTTTTTTCCCCCCATTGAGATTCAGATCTCCAAATTGAATACACTTTATATTTGTTAATAATGTTATATTACAATTTTCTGTGTGTGTGCGTGTGTGTCCAAATAGAAACCATTCAGCTGTCTGCTGCTGTTGCTGCTGCCAAGGTAACCAGGAGTTACCTTGAAAAACAAACTCATATGCTGGGGAGCGGGCTTGAACACATTCTCCTGCAGGTGTAACTTCAGTGAGGTGAATACCTATATTTGTACTTATATTTATTTTCTGCAATTATACCTTATTGTGTTGCCCTGTTTTTCAGTATGTTATCACATCTGGCATATCAACCAGTGCTGCCCAGTGGGAACAAGTACCTTCAACAGAAATGGGACCAGCTCTCATATGATTTACACAGAAAAAAGGTAGTTTTGACTTAAAAAAAAAAAACACATTATGTTGTCTTTATATTCTGTCTTTATGTCTCCTATAGTTGATGACCATGAAACCAACAGTAGACACAACAGCTCCAAAGACTTATGATCATCTGTCTTTGAGGCTGAAGATACTAAAGGTATTTGAACAGTGAGATCAATTTAGTGAAATTTCAATTTATTATCTCCAAACAAGTTTAAATCGTAGTCTTTGACAACACACCTGAACACAGAACTGTTAAGGGAAGACAAAAAAATGCAAATCATCATGGCCCTGTGTGCAAAGGTGATTGCACCCGAAACATAACTGGCTGGGCAACAATTGCAATCAAGCATTTGCGATAACTTGCAATGAGGAGACCCTCATTGCGCTGTGAAGGTCCACTCATCTTTGCAGAATTGTTGTAATTCAACCACATTGGAGTGTTTACCAGCATGAAGCACCTTTTTAAAAAGGTCATGCCACAGCATCTCAAAATGATTACTGGTGTGTTTTGGGTCATTGCCCTGCTGTAGGACCCAAGTTCATTTTAATAACAAACTGCTATTCTCCTTCGGGGTTTTCAGTAGACAGCAGAATTCATGGTTCCATGAATTCTGAGTACTTAAGCAGCAAAACTGCCCCAGACCATCACACTCCCACCACCACATTTTACTCTTGGTATAATGTTCTTTTTCAGAAATGCTGAATTGCTTTTACACCAGATGCAATGGGACAGACACCTTCCAAATAGTCAAACTTTTGTCTATTCAGACCATATTTTACCAAAAAGATGTTTTCTGGCAAAATTGAGACAAAAATTGAGAGAAATTGTCTTTGATCTAAAATCAGGTATGAACAAAAAAAAATCTGAATTAGGCATCATGCCCTGCAGTGTGAACATAGCCTTTGTCACAGACAAAAAGTTCTGACCTAGCATTCAGGATTGAGTCAGCACATGAAAATATAATCCACACATTTGTTGTTTGTCCTTAAACCTGACTGGACGTTAATAGATGCAGTCAATGAGGCAGATTCAAATGGAAAATATGTTGTCTTACTAGAAATCATATAATTATGACACATTTTACTCAACAAATTCACTGAAAAAACCTAACTGCTGTGAAAGTCCAAGTCAATGATGATATTGTCAAGTCTAGTCCAAAGTCATCAACACTGTGACTCCAGTTCCAACTAACTTGAGTCAAAGTCACATGAATTGAGTCCACACCTATGGTCAGCATGCAACATATCAGCCTTAGCATCGTGATTTGAACATTTGAGGTGTAACATTTAAAAGCGAACATGTTACAAACCAAAAACATAAGCAGTCACCCAAGAAAAAAGGCTAGCTTACTTGCCTCTGTTGATCTGCTGGTCAGGGTTTGTTGTGCTGACAGGATACTTCACAGTTGCTCTTATAGATGGCAGTTTTCCATCCTTCTTGTAAAACTTCCATTCTGGTTTTGTTGATGTGTTGAAAATCTTTCACAGTGACTAACTCATACTACTATCTTCGGCCATTGGAAGCAAAGGAACATGTGTGATGGCCCAGGGTCTTGCATTGTTTTAGAGAAGCACAGTCAACCGATTGCTAGGGCTATGATACTCGGTGCATATCTCTACAATCACTTAGTCTAAAAACTTATGGCTAATTCTTAGCGAGGGAGGAGGCTGCTACTGACATAGCCCTCAAATCAGATAGCCAGTCAATTTATCGTATACAATACTAGCATTTACATCTGGATTGGATGCTCAACTTAGAAGATAGCCCCTTTTGTTTGAACCCACTCATTTTTCATGTGAGCACAATTATTGGAGCATGTGACAGGTGTGTTTTGTTGCCCAGGTGTGTCCCATTACATTGTTCATTCAATCAATCAATTGCACTGAATGCTTATGCTCAGTTGACTGCATTTATAGAGGTGAAAGCAACACAAGGATCCATCAATCTATTTTATATGGAGCTTATCCTCACGAGAGTATAGCTGGGGTATGCTGGAGCCTATCCCAGTTGACTTTGGGCGAGTGGCAGGATACACCCTGGACTGGTCGCCAGCCAGTCACATGGCACATATAGACAAACAACCATTCACACTCACATTCATTCATTCATTCATTCATTCATTCATTTTCTACCGCTTTTTCCTCATGAGGGTCGCGGTGGTGCTGGAGCCTATCCCAGCTGTCTTGGGGCGAGAGGCAGGGTATACCCTGGACTGGTCGCCAGCCAATCACAGGGCACATATAGACAAATAACCATTCACACTCACATCATACCTATGGACAATTTGGAGTCGCCAATTAACCTAACATGTTGGAATGTGGGAGGAAACCGGAGTACCCGGAGAAAACCTACGCACGCACAGGGAGAACATACAAACTCCACACAAAGATGCCCAAGCGGAGAATCACCCCCAGGTGTTCCCGATTTCCTGACTATGTGGCCAACATGCTAACCACTAACCACCGTGCGGCCCGCAAAATAACAATATGTGTGAAAAACAAACAATTGTGAATCTGAGAGAAGACGGAATGAATTGTTGCACAAACATTGGTCATAGCCAGTACAACCATTTGGAATTTTGTCAACAAGAAATAAACCACTGGTGTACAAAGTAACAGAGGTCAACCAGGTATATCAAGGTAAACAACAACAATTGATGAGAGAACCATTGTGAGAGCTGTAAAGAAAGACCTTAAAAAACAGTGAATGACATCAGCAATAACTTGCAGAGGACAGAAGTGAAGGTATCACTATCTACTGTTTATAGAAGACTTCAAAAGATGAGTTGACAATGAAGATTCAGAGGGAAAACAGTCAACTCCAAGCCAAAATATCCCACATTATGATGACAACTGGGAGGATCGACAACAAGAATGATTACGAGAGGAAAAGGTACATCTTGAAATAAATTTGGAATATACAGGTATTTACGTACATGGCAATAAAACTTTTTTGTGTAGTCTGGGTATGGAGAAACGACAACGAGAGTTGGACCGAATCACTAGAGAGAACCAAGAGATCCTGCTGCGTCTGAACCGGTGTAAGTCTCAGTATGACGTCAGGAACTGGCACCAAGACTGGCTCAAAAAACTGACAGTGATGGATGCCATCGCACGCTACCCAGGAGGAAAAAGACGTCATCAACAGGTTTTTGCTGTTGTTGTTATCAACAGGCCACTAACAATTAAAATGTATTTTTATTTAATAAAATTACCTAAAAAAATAATATATTTGCTTAGAAATAGTGATAAATTATTCTCTTTGCTTGAAATTGTATTTATTTGCATAATATTCTGTGTGTCAATAAGGAGACGGCCATCAAAAAGAGTAGCGACAAAGGAGCAGCAATGGATGAAGCTACAGCACAACACCATTACAGTGTTGACAATGAAGTTGAAAGCAACACAAAAATGAAGAAAAAATAAATTGAGATGATAACAACAGCAAAAGAAGTCATAGGAGATCTACGTATGTAATGATGCGACGTCTTCACCAGGCCTTGAGGCAATCCTGTTTCTACAGATGACAGTCATGTTGAAAGTAGGAAACAAATGTCTTATTTGAGTGTTTCTATATATAATAATTAGTACCAAATTAAATGAAGATCATGTCCTTGATATTGCATCCGCTGCCTTAATTGCTAAGATTTGGGAATAAGGAAGATATTCTGCTCTTACAATTCCTTGCAATTGTTTAATTCCACTTCATATGTATTCGCAATAGCTTTAAACTACTAAAGATAATCAGGGGTGGTGCTCCTCTAGGGTTGTTCAGTTTATTTAGCTGATTTAGCTGACCAGATCGTGGCTTTCAGTGATGGAAATTTCGGATAGGTAGGCTAGTTGAACTCACTCTTTTGGTTCAACTCCGTAAAAAAGAATCAAATTTGTCGACTCGTAAACAACTCATCGATCTCGTCCAAAAATACATTTAGATAACATTTTTATTGTTTATATGGTCATTTATTGAAATGCTCAGTATTAAACAGATAGCTACTATAAACAAAATATATAAACTAAACAATCCATTCGTGCCCGACACATGCGGAGTGGCTTCACTGGGAGCAGCACCCGAACGTGTCGCCAAACGTCAAACGCGTCGGCTGGGTGTTTCGGAGGCGTCGTACCCTGCAATTGGCTATAGCGTTCGCTCACTATGACGTCAGTATCCCCACACATGCGCACTTCGAAGGCTGCAGACCCTGAATTTGTATACGGCCGTGGTTTCACACAGTGTCAAGGTAGTAGCTGTAGCACATTAAGGTAACTTTGTTATTGGCTCTTTAAAAAATGACATATTTGTGTTATATCCAGGACTGCTGCGTATAACGATTCAACATGAATCTGGAGCGACTTCGGAAGCGAGTACGGCAGTTCATTGACCAGGTAATGGGTGTTATTTGGTAGTTTGCTTGATGCTAGCTGAGCGTTAGCTTGCGTTGAAGTGTAGTTAAAACTGCTGTCAACGTGCTTATTTTAACATAATAACATTGGAGTGTTTGGTATGTATGTGTAATTACAGCAACACTATCAAACTGCGCTGTTTTGGGCCGACAAGGTAGCATCTCTTTCTCATGGTAAGTCAATAAGCCGCCAGCGTGATGATGGACTGCTACTATCAAATTTGTTACAGATAAGTTATTGCTTAATCAGTATCCGGAAAATAATTTCGCAATTGTACGTTTCGGTGAACAATATTAATTCATAAAAAAATAAATTACTAAAAATGAAAGCTGCTGTGCTGTGGAGAGGACATCCTTGTTGAGGTTTGTCAAACGATATGGGACACATGTCTTCCCGAAACGGCTGCCATACCAACCAGCATGTTTTGTAGAAAACAATTGGAACAATTAAAAAAAAAAATCTCGGCAAGTATGCAAACAGTTATGAATTGCTTTTCATTGGAAATAATTCAAGTTTTATTTAAAAAAAAAAAAGAAAGAAAATGTAAGAAAACTGCAAAGGACAATGTAGAAAACACTATTGTGGCATATTTAATGCAAAAAAAACAGCAACAAAAACAATGCTGTTTATTTTCTGGGTCTCAGGAAGTAAAGGAACGTCATGTGGTCAGCCCCAGTGGGAACATTATTGATGCAGATTGTCTCTTTCAAAGTTGATGTTGCATTCAAGACCAAATTAAAATGATGTTTAGATTAGATGTTTACTTTCTATTTTTCTGTTTATGTCCTCCAGAGGATCCCCAGGACATCTACTGGCTTGCTCAGTGCCTTTTCCTGACATCACAATATCACAGAGCCTCGCACGCACTCCGATCCAGGAAACTTGATAAGGTATTTCCAAGAGTTATTTAAGCATTTTAAACAGTTGAAGCGGACCCAATGTTTTGGCTGATATGTGTCACACAGAATGTCTGCTTGTAGCAATGTTTAATTAGATATACATAGAAGGACATGTAAGTTTCATTGATAACTTTTGTGACTGTTATTCTCTCCAATGCAGCTGTATGGAGCTTGTCAGTGTCTGGCTGCACGGTGCCATGTAAGTTACTATTTAAGCATAATAATAGTGGAAGCTGGAGTTGGAATGAACTGATTTAGGGACTGTTTGTTTTGCTAGTATGCTGCGAAAGAGTTCCAGCAGGCCTTGGATATTCTGGCAGAGGAGCCAAGTTGTAAGAAGCCACTAGAGAGGAACACAAAGGAGGAGGTCGAGACGCCGGAGTCAAACAAGGATTGGGACATATCACCTGCCTCTGTAAGTAAATTTCAGTACTGAAAAATGTATTTCAGGAAGAAAATTATTTATTCTATTTATATCACACAATTTTCCCAAAGGGATTGTTAGCTAGTGGTGAAAGATGGCACTTTTAAAAATCCAAAAAGTCTTAGAACACTGCAGCCGCCTTACAAATGTCTATATTTTTCACAGCTGCTAACAAAACTGCATAAAAATTATTGTGGGACACTTCAATCCAGGCCGAATAAGTCTTTCAGGTTCTGAAGCAGCAAAACAGCCCTAGACCATCATGCTACCACCACTATATTTTACTGTTGGTACAACTGTGTTTTTACTTTTATGCCAGATGTAATGGGACACACATCTGTCAAAAAGTTTCACTTTTGTCTAGTCAGACCACAGAGTATTTTTTGAGGGATCATAAACATGTCTTCAGGCAAAATTGAGAGGAAGCCTGTTCTTTTAGTTCAGAAGTTTTTCGTCTTGGAACTTGCCATGTCGGCCGTTTTTGCCCAGTGTTTTTCTTATGATGGAGTCATGAACACTGACCTTAACTGAGGCAAATGAGACCTGCTGATCTTTGGATGTTGTTGTGGGGACCTTTTGATCTCTTGAATGAGTTGTTGCTGTGCTCTTGGGGTAATTTTGGTTTTTGTGAGGTTTCTGTTTTATTTATTTTATTATTCTCTTACATCACCTTGTTTTACTGCGGTTGTTTTAAAGTGTTGTTTGAAAGTTTAATTTGGTTGGTAACAATGGCATCAAATATACCTACATATAATAAGTGTCATAACATCAATAAATCATCTTGCCATTGAATCTTCAAATGTGTTGTAAATATACTAAATAACATTTGAAAACCTATATCAGCAGTAACTTCTGCACTGATAAACACACACATACCGGAAGGGGAAGTGGCACTTCAAAACAAAAGGTTCGAAAACAAGTGGACTCAAGAAACATGTTTTTATATTTAAGATCAGCAGCTCCATCTGCCTCCTGCGTGGCAAGATCTATGACGCTATGGACAACAGGCTCCTGGCCACCTCCAGCTACAAAGAGGCCTTGAAGCTGGATGTGTATTGCTTTGAAGCCTTTGACCTTTTGACATCACACCACATGCTTACGGCCCAGGAAGGTGAAGGCCTGTTCCAGACACGTTTTGTTTTTAATTTTCCATCCTGTCAGTCATGCAAAATTGTCAACCAATCTTTGTTTCTAATAGAGAAAGACTTCCTGGAATCACTACCTCTGAGCCAGCAGTGCACAGAAGAAGAAGAGGAGCTGCTTCGTTTTCTCTTTGAGAACAAGTTAAAGAAGGTAGAAGACTGTTGATGTCTTTTGTTACATTGGGGAGACACAAAGCAGCACATTTTTAATTTCTCATGTGGCTAATTTTGAATAAATGTCCATCCAGACCACTCTCTCAACTATTGACATGATACAGTGCAATTCCCACACCTCAAACAACAACCACAATAATAAGCATGTCTTAATTGATCACATACGACCGATAAACTGAGTGTAAAAGCAAATGTGCAGATTAACTAGTGTTGTGGTCTGTGAATGCAACATATTGCCCTGCTAATTTTTTGTGTATGCCCGCTACAGTACAACAAGCCCAGTGACTTGGTTGTGCCCGCCATTGTCAATGGTCTCCAGGACAATCTGGACATGGTGGTGTCTCTTGCAGAGAGACATTATTACAACTGTGACTTCAAGATGTGCTACAAGCTTACATCCATGTAAGTCACTGTCTTGTATAAATGTGATTTTGTGTGTGTGTGTGTACTGCAGCAGCCCACTTTGTCTTCCTTTGTGCCTTTTTAGGGTAATGGTGAAAGACCCTTTCCATGCTACCTGTTTACCAGTGCATATAGGAACGCTAGTAGAACTCGGAAAAGCAAACGGTAACACACAGTATTTGCATGAATCAATACTGAAATTTCAATTAAAAATATTTTTATTTATGTGTATGTTTTGTCCTGCAGAGTTGTTTTACCTCTCACACAAACTTGTGGACTTGTATCCCAACAACCCAGTAAGTGTTGCCTCTACACCACTTGGGTTTTCATTCATTTCAATTATGAGCTAAGACAAAAATATATATACATGTTTGCAGGTGTCTTGGTTTGCCGTGGGCTGCTACTATCTGATGGTCGGCCATAAAAACGAAAACGCCCGTCGCTACCTCAGGTATTTATTTATTAAGCCAGTGCACAATAAAGTGCACATCTAGGGGTAAGGCATTTGGTAATTCAATGGTGATTATTTTGCCTTTCCCACAGCAAAGCTACCACCTTGGAGAGGACATACGGTCCTGCTTGGATTGCCTATGGTCACTCGTTCGCAATGGAGAGCGAGCATGACCAGGCCATGGCTGCCTACTTCACAGCCGCCCAGCTAATGAAAGGGTGAGCTTGGAGTTCACAAATTTGGTTATGCTCATCTCAAATGTACTGGTTCCCTCCCGGGAACCTTTTGAAACCGAGCGTTTTCAGCAATCCCAAATGTCTTTCAGAGCTCACTTCAAAATGAGCAAAAAAAAATTATCGTTTATTGTTTAACATTTATAGGTTAGAAAAGTGGAAAAGGCATAATAGGTCCCCTTTAAAGGTTGTGTCAAACATGCCTTTTTAAAAAGGTTTCTGATTGACTAAATTGGCCTTATGCTGAGTGGTTATAGCACCATCTGTTGCTTTGTGCCATGCAGTCAACATTTTACTCCTTTTCCCCAAAGCAGCAGTCAAGTGGTGCAACTTTTTTCTTCACCATAGTGGTCAAATTATGCCACTGTGTTTTATCTTTACCAATAATAGCGGCCTCATTTTGATTAGTTTTACAAAACATAGTGGTCAATAATAGTGTTTGTTTTGTCATGTAGATGCCACCTACCTATGCTATACATTGGACTAGAGTATGGCCTGACCAACAATTCCAAGCTGGCAGAGCGCTTCTTCAGCCAGGCGCTGAGTATCGCTCCAGAGGACCCATTTGTAATACATGAGGTGGCCGTGGTTGCATTTCAGAATGGAGAGTGAGTCACTCTTCCACACAGACACACACACACACACATTATACAAATGCATCAATCTGGGAGAGCTCCCGTTTGTGGAGATGTTTAGTTGTGTAAAAACCTTTTTTCCCCCCACTATGCTCTAGCTGGAAGATGGCTGAGAAGTATTTCCTTGATGCGATGGAGAAGATAAAAGCCATCGGGAATGAAGTAAGTGCCAGCAAAACAAGTTATCTTTTTATTTTACAAAAGTGATTCAGCTGTTTTATTACTACTGTTTTAAGGTGACTGTAGACAAATGGGAGCCTTTGCTAAACAACCTGGGTCACGTATGTCGTAAACTGAAGTAAGTAACCCTGCACCATCCCTCTAATATCCAACCATTCCCACTTATCCTCACTATGGTTGCGGGGCCCTAGAATATATTTTTTTTACTATTGTTTTTAACTAATATATGTATTTCTGTAGAAAGTACGACCAGGCTCTGGAGTACCACCGTCAAGCCCTGGTGCTGATTCCCCAGCATGCCTCCACCTATGCTGCTATAGGCTACGTGCACAGCCTCATGGGCAACTTTGAGAGCGCCATTGACTACTTCCACACGGTAGAAAAAACAAATGGGTGTATAGAGATACTCTTAATTAAGAAATACTCTTAATACATATTTAATTTTGTTGGGGTGGTTTCTACGCAGGCACTTGGACTGAAACGAGATGACGCGTTTTCCGTGACAATGCTCGGTCACTGCATCAACATGTACATTGGCGAAACGGACGCCTATGTAGGTACGATGCACATTTTGATTTAATCTATTGATCTTTATTGGAATGCTGCTTGACTTTTAATTAGTGACATTGATGTATTGTTGCTTTAGCCCTATTTTGGTGTGCAGCCAGAACAGAGACATGCATGCCACTTTCTGTCGCTAAAATGTCTATCTCCTGTTCAGTGGTTGTCTTTTAGTGGTTTTCAATATTTTTCTTGTTTTATTGACTACTATATAACTCTTGTCTACTATCTGCAATTTCATCTGCTAAGCAGGAACCGACATTGATGACAAGGTCCAAGGCAGCATGGACACTCCGGCCCTAATCAAGGTACTCCACAAAACCGAGCCTGGCGACACGCTGGCCTCACCGAGGCTTGAGGACGCCAGCGCCATGTCGACGGAGACACCGCTGTCCAGTCAGGACAAGATGGTGCTGGACATGCCCCTGCGGTTGTCGTTGACACTGGAGTGCGACATGTATGAAAGCGACGTGATGTTGGACACCTTGTCGGACACCAGCACGTGATTTTTTTTTTCTTTTTTTATACCCACACATCAAACCTGGCGGCAGAACTGTCATAGCAACAGCTTGTCACAGAGACGCATGCCAGAAGATAAGCCAGGTTTTCTTGGGTTGTGCAGTAGATCCTGGTGTTGCCACTTTGAAGATATGGCAATGCAAAGCCAAAAAGCTAAGAGACAAGTTAGCTTGTGCCTTGTACTCTGGAAGGACACAAACTAACCGTATTAAATACACTTGTAGTCACTTTTAATGCTCTTCCTCTTGACAAGACCTGTGGATATTTACCATGGCATCAGAGCCATAAAAGCAGAAGAGAAGCGACCAGCAACTCAAGTTCAATAAATAATTCATTCATCTTTAAGGATTTTAGCTCATAGATATGTGTATGCGTCATGTACTGTACGAGAATGAGTATGAGAAGATTGCAATCAATATATTTAAATACATTTATTTCAATGCAGGTATTTAGGAATTATAAGAACAGTTGGGAAGTTTAATTAGTATTGTATTACAGTGTTCTCTCCTTTATTATGGGATATATTCCCAAAATAGGCCCCAATAAGTGAAATCTGCAAAGTAACAACATGTTGGTTTTTTTTTACAATAAGAATACATGTTTTAAGGCTTTAAAACCTCTCAGCGAACACTTTTATACTTTTCTCACACGGACAATAACATTTTCTCACACTCAAATTTCAAACATTTGTTTGACTTATAATCATCAACCTGGAGGTCCGACAAAGGAAATTAACCTTATTGCACAGGTGTCCTTTAGGTTGGTCACAAAAGGCCACTCTAAAATGTGCAGTAAGCCGGTCTTGCAAGACCTGTATAATAGTATGAATAGTATGAATTGAAGTTTCATATTAAATTGAACAAATATTTTAAAAAAAGATGAAGCAATGCAAATATTTTAATAACTGGACACCGTATTGTGATATAAACATGTATAGTACATATTTCCAGTTTATTAATTTACATTTGAAGTGATTTACTTAGCCTGCAGTAAGCCTAGTTTAAATAATGACTTTGAATTTCTTCCTAAAATAATATCCTTTGACGAAGCACCTCTTTGAAAAGTCGTTACAAAGGCAAACTGGGCTCGCGAGATTTGCTCCATCTCGCGAGAACACATCAAAGACCTACGTTGCCAGGGCAGGCGAGAAAAAAGCTTGAGAAATGGATCGAGATGAGGTCTGAAAAAGAACAAATGACAGCCACGAAGGACAAGGGTGTCGTGGAGATCAAGTTCAGGGACGATTCGGGGGAGCTGGACAACATTCCCAAGCAGAAAGAAGAGAAGAAGGAGGTTTTTACGAAGGTACGATGGAGGCGCCCTCTTCTATTATTGTTTATGTTGCTTGTTGGAACAAACATGGCGGACGGCGGGAGGTTTTCAGCACCGCGGACAGAGACTCACTCAAATACCTATCATTTTCCATACCGCTCGTTCTCACCAGGTTCGCCTGGTTATGCCTGAGTCAATTCCAGCCGACTCTTGGGCGAGAGGCAGGGTCTATTACCACCCGAATTTACCTTATTCAATCTTTCAGCTTGGCCAGTATTGGCACATGTATGACTTTTGTGGGAGATTGAGAACGTATACGAAACGTTTAACAACCTATTTTCACGGACATTCGGTACATCCCTACATTCCAAGACAAGACCAGCAGAAACAGCAATGCACACTGGTATAACTAGTCATGATACTACATTTTATGCTAAATAGGGCTAAATAGGCACCATACAATAATAAACTGGATGCAACTGGACACGGATGCATGTCATGATTATCTTTGTAGTACAGTCTTTGTATTGGAGGGGTTGTATGTGCTTGGTGTACCGAATAAAGTGGACAGTATCCTCCCTTAGGAAATTTGGGAGACTCACATAGCAATACTACTACTACTACAGTAATTGTGAAATTGGCAAAGCATGCTGGGTACTCCAGCAGCAGCTTCTTTGGACGCAACCATATAGTGAGATAGTTGAAGTAAAATGACATGTATCTTATCTTTAAATTAGGTCCCCATTTACATGGAGCCCAAAAAACTAGTATTATTATTATTATATTTTCATTTATATTATTTTTATCAACCGTGCATTTTATAAGCTGCAGGCACATGTGTCCGTTGTGTAAAACCAATACCTGTAAATGAAGAAAATATTTTTGTTTTGTTCATTTATTTCTACATCGAATAGAATGTTGAAATGTTAGTGTGATGTTTGAATGTTGTGTCTTCATTTTTACTTTCTGCTGATTGGTTGTTGATACGTCTTCATGATCATCATAAGGCACACCAAATTTCATCATCATCTTTTATGATCATTCAGTAGCTGTGAGTACCTACCTAAATATAGTACAATATGAAATGCATTTAATTCGGTTGAGAGCCATATTGTTATGTGTCGAGTACTGAAAGTGGGTGCTGTCATAGTTTGTGGTATTTTGTCATTCATTGGGTGTCTTTTGTAATTGATCCAGAATACTAATCAATATTTGATTGACTGATTGCAGGTGGTCATTCGAAGGCTCCCACCTCACTTGTCCAAGGAGCAGCTAGAAGAACAACTCAGCCCGCTGCCGTCCTACGACTACTTTGAGTTCTTCTCGGCCGATCAGAGGTATTTTTTCTCATCATATGAACATAAACACCCCTTTTTTAACTGTACCAACCTCTTTTCTCTTCTGTGTCCTCAGTCTGTACCCCCACCTGTTCTCCAGAGCCTACATCAACTTTAAAAACCCGGAGGACATCCTTCTATTTCGGGACAGATTTGATGGCTACGTCTTCATCGACAATAAAGGTGATGATGTGATCTTTTTCTATCAACTTCTTTCAGCCTTTGCATACAGCACTTTAGCACTCCTCTGTGAACAGCTTTACAGATGCCACAGCTCTCTTCAGTTGATGTGTATTGGTGTAACAGTGTCATAAAGTACAATGTCATGTTTTTTCAGGCCAGGAGTTCCCTGCTGTGGTTGAGTTTGCCCCCTTCCAGAAGATCTCGAAGAAGAAGCTCAAGAAGAAAGATGCTAAAGCCGGAAGTATTGAGGAAGGTAATGAGCTATTCTTCATGTGCTGCATATGAAGAGGCAGAGAAATGTAATGTCGATTCATCCCCTTAGACCCCGAATATAAGCGCTTCTTGGAGAACTATTCATGTGACGAGGAGAAATCCATGGCCAACCCCGAGACCCTGTTGGGGGAGATCGAAGCCAAAACCAAAGAACTTATAGGTAATGTAATTTAACATGCATGTCAAACTCAACTTTTTCATGGTGTAGTTTTTTTTACACCACGAGATGGCAGTAGCAGTACAGTACAGTACAGTATGTATCACAGGCAACATGATCATTGGAGCATTCTTGAATTTAGATTGAGGTAGCTGTTTAGCTGCATCCTCCTCAAAGCTGTCCCTAATATTTTGTATTAATATTTGGCTTCAGCCAAAAGGACAACACCCCTGCTGGAGTACATCAAAAACAAGAAAATGGAGAAACAGGTAAGACATCAATAAAAACATCTAAATGTTAGTTTTTTGTGATGATAATAAAAAAAATCATAACAGAGAATACGAGAGGAGAAGCGAGAGGAGCGCCGTCGAAGGGAATTTGAGAAAAAGCGTCAACGGGAGGAGGAGAAGAGAAAGCGGCGTGAGGAGGAGAGGCGCAAACGTAAAGAGGCGGACAAACAGAAGAAAAAAGACATAATGTCGGACAAAGACATAAAAATTAAGGTAAAAATATACATTTTGTATAGTGTTTCCTGTGATTATGTAAGAGTGGACTTACAGCTCCTGAAGAAGAGCGACCGTGATGAGGACGCTGACTCGGACCGCATGAAGGACAAGAGTGAGGAGACAGAGAGGGGAAAATGGGACAAATCAAATGGACAGATAAAGGTCAAGGACACCAAGGAAAAGTAAGCATGGTCAAATATTTTTGCTTTTTTCATGTTTTCTGATGCCACCTTACAAGGGCACTCCATTTTCCCAATAGGGAAAGTGTGATGATGACCATAGAACTACATATAAGTTATGTAGTCATGTAGTGTAGAGACAAAAGAGCTACAACCCTCGGCTTGGCTGCTCATCACAATATTAATACTCCTGCTAATAATAATAGGAAAATAGTGATGATAATAGTAAAAACTAAAAACTATTTCAAATTAATTTAATCAAACTAATAATTAATTAATTCCACGTTTAGCCTCTCATCCAGAGTCAGATGGGATAGGCTCCAGCTTAACCGTGACCCTAATGAGGACAAGTAGTAGAGAAAATTGATGGGCGGATAGAATTAAATTTTTAATTAAATTTAATTAATTAAATTACAGTATGGCCTCAATCATTTTAAAAATGGTTTTGTTATACTTTTACTATATAGTGCTAAACTTAGTTTTATACTACTATAAGTGCTAATAAAGTTAGAAAATTCCCGTCATTTACTTTTTGTTTTATTTCATTGTATTTTGATCATCTACTTTGAGGAAAAAAAGCAAAAATTGCAGTGGATGTCTTTACTAGAGGTCAGGCTGAGAGTGACAAGGAACAGCAGCAGCAGCAGCAGCAGTGCCGCAGACAGCGAGACAAGGATCACCGCGGTAAAGACGAGGAGAGGAAACGCCAGCGCCACCATTACGATTTCGACAAGTTCCCGCGGCGCAGAGACGAAACCAAGTGGGGCAAAGGCTACTGCCAGGACCGTGCCAAGAAGGAGAGCCATCACCACGTCTTCCCCTTTTGCCCCGACAGCGGTGACAAGCAGATGAAGGAGGACAGGGACGACCCCGGAAACAGGAAGGAGCGCCTCCGAAACAAGGTGAGCCAGAAGGTGAGCATGAGATGGACGTCGTATTTGTGCTTTTTTCAACTTTTGTTGTCCAACCTGGTGGAAACAGGGCAGTTATTAGGTGGAAGGTTGCTGCAGATCTGGATAGAGGTGCGGAGGTATCAGGTTGAACTTTTTGCTGTTACACTCCACTTGCATTGGGGGCCACTGGAACCAGCAGTTGGAGCAGTGGGTAGAGTGTACCCGAACAAAAGGGGACAGTTAATAATGGAAATGCCAAACAATGAGTACTGTACTGAACTACTAGTTAATTAGTTAGCGACCTAGTTCTAATTGCTACTGTAAGCTGAGCCACTAGTTAATTAGTTAGCGACCTAGTTACAATTGCTACTGTTAGCTGAGCAAATCTACTAACAGGAAAGTGGACTCTCATCAGTCAGTTGATAAGTTTGCAACAAACTGAACCAAAACAGTCATCAGTTTGTTAATTAAATACTGTAATGCACGGAATTGAATAAAACCATTTGGTGTAAACTCCCCCCTCCCCCCACCCCCACTGCTCTCTGTTCAGGACCGTCCGGCCATGCAGCTGTATCAGCCCGGCGCCCGCAATCGCAAGCGCATCAACTCGGCGGGCAAAGGGTACGACTGCATGCCGCCTGAGCCTGAAGTGGAGCGCTGTTTTGAGGTGGTCGCTATGGCAACGGTGATGGATAAAAGCTACAACAATAACGACGAGCACGAGCGCTCCGGATGTTTGTAAGAACTCTTATCGTCACCTTTATCAACACAACTGTGTCATATTTATTACCGTAGAGCTTGTTTTTATCCAATTGTGACTTATTTTCTTACGTAAGCTTCCCAGATGTGTCACCTCTACTCATGCGAACTAAACTGGTAGTCTGTATATTCATTATGGGTTAGTTTCCTAAGGACACCTGTGTATGTGTGTTTAATCCAGAGCAAATATTTATATATTATAATTCGAGAAATGTTTCTATGAGGAACTTCCCAGAAAGTAAACTATTTAATGCAAATTTAAACATCATTGCATTTCAACAACACTTCCAGTTATTGTCAGGCTATGCGAAAGCTAAGCTAATGCTGTTGTTTTCCAAGCTTTAGGTCTCTTATTTTGCACATGAATTGGCTGCTTTGTATGACAATAAACCACATGATGCACATTTTCCACTTTTCTGACCTGTAAATGTAAATATAAATTGGCAAAGTTTTAGATAATGAGGTTTGCGCATTTGGAAGTGGACCCCAATAGAAGTTTTTCAATGGCTCAAAACGCTCGATTCCACAGGGTGTTGCAAAACTGTTCCTTTGTGATGTCATAGAGGGGCACCCTTCCTTATGGGCAAGACTCTCTGCCCTCTCCCAAGCTCTGCTTCTCTGTTTAATTGCTAGCAATTGTAAGAGAAAGACACATTTGTGTAAAGACGCCACCGTCAGGCACAAGTGGTTGGAGTTTCCCTACAAGCAAAAGAAAAGCATTTGAATCTATCAACGGCATTTGCAGCTGGACTAGCTGACAAACTTGCTGATGCCCGACTCCTTTCCAGCGTTACTTCAGAAGAGAAAGCAGTAAGTAACCGTTTATCAGTGTCCTAAGTTTTATTTTGTGTAAGTCATAGAACAAAAGCGCTTGTCTGTGTAGCATTATATAGTGCGCATAAAGGGAGCAGAGTTGCTAACAGCCGTTTCCCACCACAATTAGTGGCTCTACTAGTAGTCCCGCAAAAAAACGTGTAATGACCACATTAGACATTACCAACGCTAAAATGTGTTGCTTTAGGTAGCTTTAGCTACCTAACATTGAGAAAATAATTTCATAGTAAATAGTAGTAGTACATAAGTATATAAAATTCAAGGCTTCATAGTTGAAATAGTTGTCCTATTGACGTCCCTTGTTAGCTAGCTCATATTAACTTGTTCTCTCGTGTAATGCACAGTAAAGGGAAAGAAATATGCGTTCATGTTTCACATAAGGATTGTGGATGATGGATAAAATTTAAAAAAAAAGTAGAGGAAACTAGCTGAAACTACTTTCCTCTACAAAGTAGAAAAGTCATTTTTGGTGCACTACGCTGTACACTGATAGTAATGTCATTCGACTTCCTGTCAAAAATCAAAAAATGTCAAAAAACTATCCCTTTAAGGCAAGCAGAAGGTGGTGTGAAAATGTAAAACAAACTTGTTTCCAAACACCACCAACCTTCCCCATGTTTGCCAAGGGTGTCGCCTCCAAGTAAAATTGTGCAAAATGTTAATTTTGTCATTTCATATATATATATATATATATATATATATTCAATATAAAACTGTGCACATGTTAAAAAGTTTACATTATTTTGTATTGAAAAACTTGCCTTGGTCTGTTTTCGTTTGGAACATGCATACAAGTTACATTGGAACTTCATGTTACAATTCACACTTCAACATGGAGCTTTCAAAAGGAGTAGGAAGCAGCAGAGTCAATTGCTAATACATATCTTTACTTCCTGTACAACATGTACTATATACCCAATCTGAAGAAATGTAAGTTAATGATGAGTTTGAATATGAATATGTAATGTATATTTATGAAGTGTTTTTTTTCTGTCGCCGTTCTTACTGTCTGATTGGTCAATCCGTTCGTCGCGTTACGTCATCACAAATGCGTCCGTGTGGAACAAGCAGTTCACTTCCTGTGTGGTTCTCGGTAAGTGTTAAACGTTCTTGTCCATTTATTTAGCTAATAGTAGTGCACTTAGCTAGAAAATAATATATTTTGCTTTTGCACGGTCGTGCTACCATCTATACAACTCAAAAGGAGCTTAAAATATTTTTTTGTCGGTGAGTATGAAGTCTATAAAGTGACATGTTAGCCGATATTGGCATCTAAGATGACTAAAGTTTTCGTTGTAAGCCAAATAAATTTGTGCTATATATTTTACGCGTAATAAAGGCGTCAGAGATACATGTTATGTTTTCGGGAAAAAAAAAACTCTGAGCAAAATAACCGCAAATTACGAAACTATGACCTTTTTACTCGTGTATTTTGCAATGCAGTATTGGAGCTGTTTTTAATTTTTATCTCGTTTTATACCACAGCTATCTACAAGCACTAGAATAAACACATTATATACATACATATGGTTATATTTGTAAAGCCAAAATGTGTGATATTTATATATTTGATGACATATTGTCATGTTCATTTACCTCTTTAAGGGCAGTGAGGCGACTAGAATACCAACATGGTGATGAACCCTGTCATCTCCAAGCTGGCCGGTAAACTGGTTGTGCTGGCGAGCTCATCTCCACGACGGCTGGAGATCCTCCGTAATGCTGTAAGTGTCTGGAATACGCCACAAAATATACAAAATACAAAAGTTAGTGTTTTCTCCTTTGTGGCAGGGCATGCGCTTTGAGGTGGTGCCATCCTGTTTCAAAGAAACTCTTGACAAGCGACTTTTCAAAGCGCCACAAGAGTATGCAGTGGAGACGGCCAAGCAGAAGGCTCTGGAGGTGACGCGGAGGATGCCCTGTGTGAGTTAACTGACCATTTGTGTATTGTTGTGGAGTGTAGAAGTGTAGATTTCCTCATAGTGACTGAAGGATGTACGTATCATACAAGTACAAAAACAGAACAATGTTCAAGTACAAAAAAGCAATTTTATAACAATGAAAAACTGTTATGTGTCTTTTGCCCCAGGCATACCACTGTCATGCGACCTATAGGAAAAATATTCCACCTTGCAGATACACACACGCCTTCCGATTTACAATGCATACAGAAATGTCTGTATATCTTCTAAGAAATGTTCTGTAATTGGCATTTCACAACAGCACATGGCGCCATTGATTCTTCAATTTAAGACCATTAGGACAATTTTTTCTCCCCCTCCATCTTTAACTAAGGTAACTTTTGAGACCAGTAACTCCCATGTAGATACTTGTTTGACAGGAAACAAAACCATTTTCCAACAGTGGTAACTCAGAAATGAAAATGTGAAAATGGCCTTGCACAGCATGACTTACATTGAGCACTATGAGCAGCCAGCAGAGAGACCAGAGCACAGTGATGGGGAGGGGGGGAAGTTACTTCCTGCTTTTGTCTTCACTGCTTCACATTAATGTATTAATTTCAGCATTCAAGAATAAAACAGATCGCAGTTCAAAAAAAAATGTGACCCATTACAACAAAAGTAATGCCATTTTTTAAATCAGCACCCTAAAATTAGCTAAAAGTTGTTAGTTAATTAGCTAAAAATGTTTTTCATTGTTGTTTCTGCAATGTTATAATTTTTTGTAAACCCCTGATATCAAAGAAAAATATTGAAAGACAGGTTATATATATACTATATATATATTTTTTTAATCCCCGATATGGAGTAACATGAATTTTGTCTGTTTTAGAACCACCGAAAGATGCCAGACATTGTGATTGGAGCTGACACCATCGTGGTAATTATGGTTATTGTGCAATAATGCATCATATTATGCTGTTTTATTTCACGTTATTTGTTTACACCTCTGCCATAAATGTGTGTAGACTGTAGATGGAATGATATTGGAGAAGCCACGAGACAAGCAAGATGCATACAGGATGCTGTCAAGGTCGAGTTGATTTATAGATAGCCTAGATGGTTAACAGCTATATGGATGGATGGATTAGTAACGGTTTCTCCTCTGTTCTACTGCAGTTTGAGTGGTAAAGAGCACAGTGTCTTCACAGGGGTCGCCATTGTCCTCTGCCATGAGAATGAAAGTAAGTGGGGTTGCATCAGACTTTTTGGCACTTTAAACACAAATCTAAAATTGGCACTTTTTTTTATCCCAGATGAGGAGGTGGATTACCAGATAGTGGACTTCTATGAAGAAACAAAGGTTAAGTTTGCAGACCTTTCTGAGGACATGCTGTGGGAGTACATCGACAGCGGTGAACCCATGTGAGTGTTGATGAGCAGAGGGAAGAGGTCATGCAATCGCGTGACACTTTTGGACTTTGAGCTGTTTTTTTATGTCTGTTTAGACGAACTTTAGCCTTGTTGGCATTTGACAGAAGAGACAATTTTAGGCTCTTACCGAAATAAAACATCTTAGTCAAAGATAACATAAAATCAAATGTTAGGAGTTTCTTGTTTTTTTACTGGACAGAGTACTTCCTGTGGTGGCTGTGTATTGTATTGTAGTGTATTGTAGTGGTGCCTTTAAAGGTCTTTATACTCGTACTAACCAATATAGAAGACATAGTTAAAGTAAATAAAGCATTTAAGATGAAGAACCCCTGCTTGTGTGTGAGGACAGGAGGTGACGACGTACTGTCAGAGTTGAGTTTTAGTTTGTCACGGGTTATGGCCCCAACAGTAATCTGTGTTGTTATTATTATTGTTTATTGTGAGATCATTTAAATCTGCACTAAATGCCTTTCCTGGCGATAACATCCGGCGTCTTATACATTGGAAATTACGGTAATTGGGATTAGATTTCACAAATTATTATCTGAAGGTAAACTGCACTTTTTAAAAAATCTTTAGATTGCATAGAAAAGAGAAAGACGTGTGTTCAAGCAAAGCAATTTTCCAAAAAGTGCAGTTTTCTTTTAAGTACTTTCATATTGATTGAAGGTGTGTGTATCTGTATTAGGGACAAGGCAGGCGGCTATGGCATCCAGGCGCTAGGCGGCATGTTGGTGGAGTACGTGCATGGAGACTTCCTTAACGTTGTGGGCTTCCCCCTCAACCACTTCTGCAAACAGCTGGACATCATTTACAACTGCCCTCCCTCTTCCTCCGATGGCCAACACGGTTCTTGCCATGGCGATGCTGCCCCCTGTTCAGTATCAACTCCTCCTCCACTTACCCCATCAGCGACACACACGGCACAAACTGCATGCGGTGAGTCTGGGCATGCAGAGGTCAGACACTCTGAGGAAACACTACCATTGACCACCAGCAGGGGGCAGTTAATAAATGAGATCCACCAGAGAGAGTGTGAGGACAGTGAAGAAGCCAGAGAGGACTTGCAGAGAATCATTCAACTGATTGATGGATTCAAAGCCTCAAAGGTAAGCGGAGATTATTTCAGTGTTACATGTGTGTCCTGAGTGAATTCTGTTCCTGCAATGGCGATGTTAAGTTCTGTTTTAGTCTTAAGTCAGTGGTCATAATAGTCTTGACTTGCGTGCCATCTGAAGAGTCTGCCACACGCTTGGGAGACACATTGATGGGGAAAAATTGTATTGTGTTCTTTTGTGGTTAATTGAATATTATTTACCTGATTGTGAATTGAGACTATGAGACTTTATGTACTACTCACAAGGAATTAGGGATATTTCATACATTTTAAGATTAACCTAAAATGTACTACTACAGTGGTATGAAAAAGTTTGGGCACCCCTGTCCCAAGGCCTACATAGTCGCGTGAGGTATACGAAAGCACAATTGGACAAGCCAGCTTCACTTTGGAATAAGATGCGGTGGACTGATGAAACTAAAATGGAGTTATTTGGACATAACATGGGGCAGTATGCATGGCGGATGAAGAACACAGCATTCCAAGACACTTGCTACCCACAGTAACATTTGGTGGTGTTTCCATCATGCTGTGGGGCCAGTGCAGTTAGTATGCATCCGACTTCCACTGGCCAGCACCTTGCCTTTCAGCCTCTTCTGTGGCAATCGCTGACTAGGCTGTCGCACTTTCCTTTTTTCCATTCAAACGCCTCCTCCACACGTTATTCCCATGGCGCTGTAGGCTCCAGCATAATGATGTCTTTTGTTGCCTCTGACACCAGGATGATCATGCCTGAGGGTGGTCTTTGATGACATGCTGTCCAAAATGCTTTCAGGCGCTGTTTACTGCCTCCAGCTTGGGCATATTTGACTTGCTCCAGCGCAAGCCGGCTCTTGATGCAGCTCAGGTGGCCCACGAGCTGAAAACCTCCATAAAGGGAATGCAGTGTCTGTTGGAAGCATGTGTCTCGCTAAATTTGCTCAAGACTCAAAGTTTGTCAGATTTTTTTCCTCTCATCTTCCCCAAATCAAGTATCTTTTTATTGTCCTCATGTTTTATTTTCTACTTCCAGACTGTGAGGCGCCTGTGTATGAGAACACAGACCTGGCCAAACGATTTCTGCTGTCTGACGCTCGGTGGTCCCTGCTGGGCCATATCGCGCACTACAACGACACCGTGTGGCCACTCTTCCACCACCTGGACAGCGCTGTGAAGGAAGGCAACCACCAACACCATAAGGCCTTCGGAAAGAAATGCGGTGTCTTATTTCAGGTAAAGTTGAGCCATTTGTTATGTTAATTTAATTAAATTTGGAGTGCCTGAGGCAGTGGGAAAAAAATCAGCAACAGAATCAATATTGTAATAACAATAAGTAGCAAACTACATCCTCCCTGGGAGAGATTACAATGTTGTGTCTTTTGGTTTTCCAGGACACAATCTATAGCAGCGAGGAGATCCAATTGAAGTTCATGAAGGCCATGCACAGCCTCGCCAAAGTAAGTGGAAGAGCGGTGGCCACAGCCTTCGACTTATCCGCTTTTAAGACCGCCTGCGACCTCGGAGGTAACAGTGTGAACATCTCGGAACTTTTAAGTTCAATACTCACAAGAATCATTTTGAACACAAGTCGTGAGACCTCATTTTGAATTGTCATCTGTTTTTGTAAGGCTGTACAGGTGCCATGGCATCTGAGTTCACCAAAGCTCACCCTGAGATGTGTGTGACAGTGTTTGACTTACCATCCGTTGTCGAAATGAGTCAACATTTCCATCCGCCATGCGCTGAAGACAGGGTCACGTTTGTGTCAGGTATTCGTATTAATTGTTATCATAAAGTCGATCAAACAAACCACCAAGTACCCTAATTCATCTCTTTACACACGACACCAACAGGAGACTTCTTCAAAGACGATTTACCCAAAGCGGACTTGTACATCCTGGCTAGAATTCTCCATGACTGGTCTGATGAGAAAGTTCACATACTGCTCGGCAGAATCGCAGATGTGTGCACGCCAGGTAAACGCCACAACAAAAGCAGAAAATGCACACTTAAGTCACGCTCCCAGTGTGATGGTTTCCATCAGGGATAAACAGCTTCACACTAATGCTAGCTTACCCTGCTGCCGTGCTACTGCAGTATTATACTCCACAGTACACTACAGGGAAAACTGACTGGTTTGTTATGCAATGCTGTATGATAACCGAGGCAAAATGTTCTACAAAAAACAAACATGAAAACTGCAGTGGAAACCGAGGTTTGACTGTACTGATACGGTAATGAAACTGAGATTTGGTTTATTAAGGCTATGAAGCCTCGATAAAATCTGTACGCCCAGGTTGCGGACTCCTGCTCAGTGAGATCTTCCTGAACGAGAATAGAACAGGGCCGAGTCGTGGGCTGCTTCAGGCCCTCAGCATGAGCGAGGGCAGGCAGAGGAGCGCTGGCGAATATGGCCTGCTTTTGAAGAGCCACGCTTTCATCACCACGGGCATCAAACAGACAGACAATCTTCTGGATGCGATGCTCTGCGTTAAAGTGTAACTTCAACCACCGCTGCAACAAAGGTCAGGTCAACAATTCACAAGTCAAAGAAGACATGGAGCAGGTCTAGAAACACTAAACCCTACGTTAGAAAGCAGTTTGACAACAGAGGCAAGGAAAAACCATGAGTGTGAACTTTACACAATTAGGTATATAACATGCAACGCTGAGATACTGTCCGACTTCCTATGCACTCAACGTACAGGCTGCGCAGTTCTCATCGCGGAGACCATGTTGGATGATTCCCCTTACGCTACACTGCAATCCCTCAACATGCTGGTCAACACTGAGGGCCTGGAGAGGACGCAGCGCCAGTATGCAGACTTGCTGGGAAAACACGGATTTGGGAGGGAGAGCAGGGTTCATACCATGAACTTTCTGGATGCTTTAATTGCCTTTAAACTGTAAAACTGAACTGTAAACTGAAAAACACCTTTTATTCCCTTAATTGGGCAGAAGAAGTGTCACCATTATCAATGTTCACAGAAATCTGCGTCTTTTAGGTTATGCAAAGCATAGAAAACACAATGCACCCCATTGGACATCTTCTGGATTTTTAAATTTTTTATACTGACTGGTTTTCTGACACCTCCGGACCACCCCCAATACACTTAAACTGCACATTTTGGAGTGGCCTGTCATTGTGGCCAACCTAAGGCACATCTGTCCAGTATTAATCCTGTCTAATCAGCATCCTGCTATGCTACATGTGTGAGGTGGATAGAGTTTGAATCATGAATGATGAATACTCACTAAAACAGTATTTGTGAAAGATAGGCCTTTTGTGCACATACAAAAAAAAATTAGATCTTTTGGAATATATGGCGGGCTGCATGGCGGTTGAGTGGTTAGTGCGCAGACCTGACAGCTAGGAGACCTGGGTTCAATTCCACCCTCTGTCATCTCTGTGTGGAGTTTGCATGTTCTCCCCGTGCATGCGTGGGTTTTCTCCGGGTATTCCGGTTTCCTCCCACATTCCAAAAACATGCAAGGTTAATTGGCGACTCCAAATTGTCCATAGGTATGAATGTGAGTGTGAATGGTTGTTTGTCTATATGTGCCCTGTGATTGGCTGGCGACCAGTCCAGGGTGTACCCCGCCTCTCGCCCAAAGACAGCTGGGATAGGCTCCAGCACCCCCGCGACCCTCGTGAGAATAAGCGGAAGAAAATGAATGAATGAATGGAATATATGGCGATTCGATTATTGCCCTCTCGCTATATCATGGTTCTTCATGTATTGTAAACAATGAATAATAGGACTTTAAAGGGGACTACAGGAATGTTATTTCATGTTTTCAGGACTTTAACAATGTTCAAAAACATTAGAAAGTCGTAAAACGGTTTCTATGATCTTCTGGGGCAGAGCATTGTACAGTAGGCTCCTTTCCATCATGGACAATCAGCATCATCAATGCACAGCATCATCTCCTGGGAGAAAAGTAGTTCCAGTGGCAGATTACTATCACTGTCCTGCTCCAATGAGAATCGGCCATCTACCTACCTAGATCCCTACCTACACACCTACTCACCTCCCTCCATCTTTCTCTCATACACGTCACAATGATGTTGCTACTGTGCATTGTGTGTTTAAAAAAAAAAAACGAGACAGGCAAAGCGGTCCCTTATGGTCCAGGTCTCCCATGTTTGTGTCCAAGCATGTACAGTATGTCCAAGGTCGCCTAATCCAAGCATTCAAGTCAATCACCAGAGACCAAAGACCATCATTATTTAAGGAAAATATCTGAAAACCTACCATGGTAACACGATCTGGCGACGTCCAACTCAGGTCACACTGTACGTGTCGGATAAGGCCTCCGTCATTTTGTCCAGCACAGTCCTGACAAGTGGCAGCTGCAAGTAATCATCGTTCTCCAGTTAAGTGCTTTGATACTACAGTGACTGATTTAAGGCCGTCGTTCTGTGGCAATTTCGCCAAAACGTTCCCAGATGTTTGTAGGCTGCTTGACTTTTATTTTTTTGGTGTTCTGTTTGTGTTTGCCGCTCGTGGGACAGCCAGTAAAAACATCCACAGTGCTAAGTAACGCTTAACAAAAGCTGTTTGAAAAGTTGTGGTCGCGAAGTTTTACACGATTTGATTTTTGACCACAAGAGGGCAAAATTCAGTAACAATGTCGAGCTGTAGTGTTTTGCTTTCATTTTCAAAAGTTGCTTGAATAAAAATGGTGGCCTCTGTTTCTGGAATGGCATCTGTAAAGCTGAAGTTTACGGTGGACTTTAATGAGAGAGCGGTATACAACATGGAGCATTACAATACAATAACTTCAAAACTTTTTAAAGTTGACTCAAAAGTAATTAAGTAAAATGAATTGTCATTCATTTTTGCTTTTTTTTTCATTTCATTAGGTCTTCTTAAAATCTCTCCACAAAAAAATGTTTTTACAAATGACGGTCTCCCACCCATGTTCCCTGCTTGTGACTCTATACTACATGATATATTGAAAAATCTAGTTCATATTAAATTGAATGATGTATTAGTGTAAAAAGATTTTTAAAATAACCTAAAAGATATTTTTTGCATTTTCTTTTTCAAATAAAGGCGCCCCCCTTTAAAAAAAAAACACCCCCTCTATAGTATTGAGAGGATTGTTAAGCTCACATGTCTCCACTAGGGGGCAACATTGGCTAACAAAAATCGTGTTTACAGATGGACAAGTTAACTTTTGTCTTTTTTTTTTTAAACAATTTCTTTAACATCGCTCATAAAGTGACCTTGGCAAAATATATCAATACATAAAGAACGCGTACACTTTTTGATCGTACCAGGTTTTTGTGTGTGTTTTGAA
Organism: Doryrhamphus excisus; assembly: GCF_037039965.1. Taxonomy (NCBI): domain Eukaryota; kingdom Metazoa; phylum Chordata; class Actinopteri; order Syngnathiformes; family Syngnathidae; genus Doryrhamphus; species Doryrhamphus excisus. The sequence goes on along the minus strand of NC_136368.1, from coordinate 14,425,516 downwards.
AAGGTGTGTTTATGGAAGTGGTCGGCCCACATCTCATATCATCAAACGTGTAATTGTTCAAAGTGCTTCATTTATTTGTTTCAAGGCAGAGGAAAAAAAAAAGTTTAAACAAAAAAATAACCTGAGGGCTTTTTAATGGTGAGAAATTACAATGCAATCCTTTCTCTGCTCTCTGCTGTTTGTTTAGCTTTGACATCGGTGGGAGAACGGGAAGGGGTGGGGGTGCTTTAATATATTTTATATTTTCTACCACTTTAGTCCTCTCGTTCTTTAGTTTCGCCTTTTATTTCCAGTCAGTCATGCTAAGCTAAAGGCTAACACAACGCGTTAAGACTCTGTTAAAAAACAGTCCTTTTTGTGGCGGTCACACGTGCACACGTGGGACAAAGATTGTCCTTCACGTCGTGTGAGGCTTCACTCGGAGAGATAAAGTTACCGCTCAAGTGGTTGGAGACGGGACTTTGATCCGACCCACCGAGGACTCTTTGTTGTTATTTTTGGGATTTCTCCTGGGTGCCGCGAAAGAGCGCTTTCGACAAGTCTCATCTCACACACACACACGGCAACATTTGTTCATGCTAACACCCACTTTTACATGTAAAATAACATGCTCGCTGTCACGTCAGTCAGGTAGGGATAGGGATACTTTTAAAGCTCTTTATTGCCGTCTTTTTCATTTATACTCCATGTCTGTTAATGTGTGTATAAACCTACGGCAGTAAATTTACACACAGGTCTGTAAATGCGTACAAAGAAGTCAATAAATGTTTAAATGGCATTCATAAAAGTTATATAAGTGGACTAAAGGAAGTGTAAATGTGTAGACATTTCTAAACATGAAAAATACATATATGGAGCTGTATATAGAGCAATAAATTGTGTAAATATACAGTATTTGTCAAAAGTATTGGGACACTTATGTTAATGATTGACAATGTGTGTCAAACTTTTGACTGGATACTAAATGATATATACATTCATGTGTACAAAGATGTTAAATGTTAAAACAAACATATATCATTCTATAAATATGTACGTAGATCTTTAAATGCAAGGCGAACACCCACACCGATTTGTAAGCTTGATGCTGCTTGTGTAAATGCGTGTATGCTTCCATGTTGACGTCGTCTCGGGATGAAATAAAAGAGTTAGTAGTTAGCAAGGTTTTGCGTTTGATATCAGGATCCAAAACAAAATGTGACCTTTGACCTCTCGCAGACACAAAAACAAATATTTAGCCTTGCCGCATGTTGTGTCGCCGCGACGTTTAGCGGGTTGACGTCTCGTCGCGTGTTCGCCGCGACTCCGAGGTGTCACATCAGAGGCATTTCGGGTGTTTCAAACATGGCGGCGACGCGACGGCGACGCTCCTCTCACAGTGCGACGCCGACCTCTCCTCTTAACCCGTGCCGAGCTTGTGGCTAACAACAACAATCAAAACTAGCTGCTGCTGCCGCTTTTTGACAGAAGAGCGACGTATAAATGATATGCATCTCCCGCTGCTCCCATGGCAACCGCCTTGACTTTATTGTCGGCTCCCTTTGATCCCGCCAAGCTTTGATTCATTTTTTCTTTGGCCCTTTTAGCTAAACATATCATGTGAGTTTGAAGCTTTGTTCCTGACAGGCCCGCGTCTTCCTTCGGCTCACTCCGCGGGCTCCTGACGCCTCCCAGAGGATCCGTGGAGGAAGAGGAGAGGAATTCCGCCCCATTCAAAGACTTCTGTCTTGACTTCTTCTCTCTTTCGCTTTCTCCGGGCTGCATCTTCCATTGCTTCCTCAGATGATCTGGTTTTTGACTCCATACCTTCCTGCCAACTTTCCCTGTCCTTTCTCAGCTGTGCGGGGCAGTCTGCAAACAGTAGACTGTAGATCAGGGCTGGGCAAATATTTTGACTCGTGGGCCGCATTGAGTTAACAAAATTGTCCGGGGGGCCAGAAACATATTTAACACACACACAAACTATTTTATGCTTATATATTTGTGAATTATTTGTCTAATTTTATCTGTAAAAGTGTTATACTATGAGCTGTATGCTATCATGTCCCTTTTTTCAGGAGTACTAAAATCAGACCACATCAAACTATGTAATTTAATTTTAGTTTTTTTGTTTTTAATACTAAATTAGACATCCGACTTGCAAGTCATGTTGCCAGTTTGTATGTTAAAAGTTGAAATACTTAGAAAGCAACTGGCGGGCCGGATTCAAACGCTTGGTGGGCCACATGTGGCCCGGGCCGTAGTTTTCCCACCCCACGCCAATGTGCTCCCCTGCATGTTCACATATTTTCATTGTATTCTCTGCTTCAAATTGTAAATACTTGGACATTTATTTCTTAATAGTTACTTAACTCATTTAATTTTTAATTAATCCATATTTCAAAAGCCGTCCCTCTTGGTACGGACCATTTTTGATGATTTTGACTGATTTGTCAAGGCACACAGAACATTTTTTGAAAGATTAGACTCTCATCTTTCGTCAGAAAAAATAGTATCCCAAGTAGTGTTAGCATTTATAGCTGTGGCTGTAGGCAACCTCTTTGTGTTGTTAATTCCACTTTCTTATTTGAGGCATCATGAGCAGCTTTATGTAGCCCTGTCGGCAACACCCAGATATCATTTTTGTTTTATTAGCGCCAAAGATTGTTGGTTGTTTTGTTGTAGTGTTTTAAAGTACATGTTCGAAATAAATAATAAAGTCGGCAGTAGCTATATTTAAAAACATCCAGCAGCTTTACCTACCTCTGCATGCACCTTAAAATGTTGCACCTTTTACTGCTAATTCAGTATCGGTATGTGTTGTGCGTCAGTAAGTGATGACCATGTGTGTCAAAGAGCTACATTTTCCTTTCCAGTTTCTCATGAATGATATATCATTATTAACGTTAAAACGAAAATAATAAATTATAGGTAATGAGTTTTCACATTTCATAAATAACACCCTCTCTCCAATTACCGCCTCGTCCTCTTTGTGGGACGCACTGGCTATAATTACAGTGTTTACGGTGTGTTGCTGCGTAAGGTAAGCTAATTAACGGTTTGTGGTTAAAATACTGTGACTGGAAGTAATAATTTGAATATAATACACGCATAATTAACTTTAAGCAAATGAAAACAATGTTTCTCGCTCCATCTGTTCTCAATCAAGAGAATATCTCAAACAGTTGGTGGAGTCAGCTTACAGACGTTTTGAGGGTTTGAGTTCGCTCATTATCAGACCTCTTCGACAACTATACACTTTTTTTAAAAGCTTTCATTTTGTTTTTTTTTTAAATAATTGTTTTCATTGTCATTCTGTGTCAGAGATCATATGCGAGGATGGACCGTGGGAATCAGTGATTAAAATTAACAACAGTTGGTTTTTTTTTTGCTCCTTTTAAAATCACATGTGGTCAATTAATGAGGTACCCAGTACATATTGCAGGAGTAGAACTTTCCAATTAAAAGTATAAAAATTTATACAGTGTTCTCTCGCTACGTTGTGGTTCACCTTTTGGGGATTCACTTTTTTTTAAAGTGTAATTTTGCATGTTTTTTTACAGCATATGAAGCATTGTGTTCGGTGTCCTTGCAGTGTATTAGAGTGATACATTGGTGGGCTGTTGGATGTGTTCCTGTATTTACTACTTGCTACCACTCGTGACAGTTGAACACGTATCAGCTCGTTTCAGCCGTCTGTTTGTTTGTAGTCGGCTAAATATAGAGCCACAACAGTCTTGATTGGCTAAGAGAGATCCTGCCCATTGTGTTCTCCATTCTGATTGGCTGTAGAACATTGTCAATCATTATCTTTTGTGTTCCAGTTGTATGATTGCTAGCTGCTAGCAATCATACATACTGAATGAAGGCAGAAGTTACTCGGCTGTAAATGAATCTTTGGTTCATTGAGGACAACAAGGAAAAATATTTTTTAACAATGATACAAAAACGTTACAGCCCAACGGCGCCAGGACAAGCCATGGTCAGGAGTGAATGGAGAGTCACTTAAATTCTCATAAGTTGAACATCAAGATTCAAACAAAATTTGAACTTTGAGAGTGTTTAAAGAAGGGAAATGTGATAAATTGTTAATGCCTGTCTGAGAAACATGTGTAAAGTGTATGGAGGGGTTTTACAGCCTTAAAAATATACAGTATAATAACTGTACAATAATATAGTTGGCTACTGTGCGGATTTCACTTATTGCAGCCAATTTGGGGAACTTTTTGGGGGTGGCATTTTTGTGGGGAGAACTTGGCAGGCAGGTTGTGGTGAGTTTTCGAGGCTCGCAATGTGATCATCCGTCTAGCAGCGGTTAAATCCCCGGTCCCAGCCCGCTGGACTTGCAAGTATGGGCAAAATCTGGGCATGGGTACCGCCTTAGTATGGATTGGGGGGCATGCAGACACTATGGAGCACTTTTAGTGCAGGAGGAACTTTCGTTGTGTGCGGGGCTGCGTTCTGCGTTCAACCACTTCTGAGACCTGAGAAGGCTTCTGGAGCATAGTCTAATAATTTGTTATTGTTAATGTTGATTCAAAATCGGAAAATGTCAACGTCAACTCACAGGATGATTTGGAAGGGAAAGGGGAGCTAGACTTGTGTCAAAAATAAACTTTTTTAGGGGCGTCTCAGTGACTTGCAGTTTTTGCCATGTGCCAGTGGTCCTTGAATGTAACTCCTCAAATAGCGGGGATCAACTATGTACCCAAATGTAATATAATGATATATTTTTTTAAATTTAAATAACATTTTAAGTGCAAAAATATAAGCTATTGTTGTATATCTACAACTTGTATTCTAAAAGTAATTGGATTAATTTCATTCTGTAAATCTACACTCTTACCTATATGTTTTTCTCATGTTACACATTGAATTATTTATGAGAATTTAAGTGGATGTGGTTAACTTAGGTAGTTATGTGTCTTGGTGTGTGTGTGTGTGTGTGTTCCCTATATGTTGTGGGAACATCAATCTTTTAACTTGGTCACCACAAGGTTTCTGGTTCCATGTGAAAGTTCAGGCTTATAGGTGAGTTTACATTGAATTAAAGTGGTGGTTTTGCTTTGACTGAGGCATGCAACAAATATAAGTCACAGTAATGACTTCTGTAGTGACGGAAACAAGACCACACTTCCCATAAATGTCAGAAACGAGGGTGTGGCCTCATGTTCCGAGGCTGCACATTAGAATGCGCTAAGAAAACTTTGAAAAATGAGCTTGTTCTGTTTTTATGTTTATGACAGTAGGCAGCAAAAAAAAAAAAGGGGGGGGGGGGCTGCAGCAAAGTGGAGACTGTGGAGTATAATACTGCAGGAACAGGCTAAGCTAACGTTCTATAGAAACTTATTCTTAAAATAATTGCACAATTTCCCACATAATAGACCTTGATGGATGAAAGATATTCACTGTTTTGGTAGTTTTGAAAGTGCACCCGATTTGTTGACATACGGTATAATCAACACCAATCCAATGTGATGCAACATAAAAAAAAAAAAACAAAGAGCGAACTATTTTGATTCATCTCCATACTTTTAATAATGACCGTCACTGTCAGTTTAATATTGTGGTTAATTAGTCAAAGATGAACTATTAACCTGCTGCACCCATCAGCACTCTGTGACCTCATTGGTGACAGTGTGATTTCTCACCAATGGGGGGCAGTAGAACAATGCTGGCTGAAGCACATTTCCCATGCTCAGCACCTTCAATGGGCAAGAAAACAGCCTGTATTGAGTTTTTTTCTCACTAAAAAATGTGATATTAAAAAATATCAAATGAAAATAATTAATTATTATTACAATGAAAGAGTATGTATGAAAATTGTCATCCACCGTCCTAACGCTTGTAATTAGTATTCCATATTTTTATACATCAATTGTAATATTTTTCAAAAAGTGAAACTTGAAAAAAAATTGTATCATAAATTTGGAAAAATTGTCTCAAATCTCAACATTGTAAACTGCTGGTTTGTGCCTTTTAAAATAACTGTATCTATACATTCATCACTGTTATACTGTAGGTTTTTTTATATGTATATGCTTTTATACAGGGGCCGCACGGTGGACTAGTGGTTAGCATGTAGGCCACACAGTCAGGAGATTCAGAAGAGCTGGTTTCGAATCTCCGTTGGGGATCTCTATGTAGAGTCTGCATGGAAACATGTACGTATGTTAGGTTAATTGACGACTCCAAATTGTCCATAGGTATGAATGTGAGTGTGAATGGTTGTTTGTCTATATGTGCCTTGTGATTGGCTGGTGACCAGTCCAGGTTGTACCCCGCCTCTCGCCAGCACATCGCTGTGACACTAATGAGGACGAGCGGCATAGAATATGGATGGATGGATGCTTTTATACAATATAAATATAATATAAAACATGTATTTACTATTATAATATACATAAACAATAAATCTATACACTAATTGACATTTTTTCATAATTTTATAGGATTTTTTTAAATTCATCATTTTTTAAAATGACTTTTGTGCACATAATCACGTCCATCAATAGCTGGAGTGTAGAATCACACAATTACACACTTTAACTGCGCAACAAAAGTACATTTTGGTGCATATCCCTGATTTTGTCAGGTTTTTTTCCCCCTACATTATTTCACAATGAATAATGTATTAGTTTTACTGATAAAATTCAGGAATTCAAAATTGTAAAGGTCTTCACTCTAGTTAGTTTAATTTTCACTGTATATTCCACTGTCTAATAATGTCACGTTGTCGTCATTCAAATTTAGCTGTGCTGTCTTTATTTACAGTGAAAATACTTGGTACAATACTGCTCTAGTGCAGTTGTGAGCAGAGCAAACAGCTGCCTGATGAATAAGTTAGGTGCTCTAAATATGGCTGAGAGTCATGTATCTTTAAAAACGTATTTAATAATGGTAATCAAGATAATCAACAGCGTAGCAATTACATCTTTACACTTTCCCTGGTTAATTATGGATCGTGGGGAAAGGCTGCCTTGCCTCGTCGGTCTCAGGTGGATTGTTCGTCTTAAGTGTTTGCGAATGGAAGCGTAGCCGCTCGCTCTCTCTCGCTATCTACGACAGAGGACGTTTTATTTATTGATGTGTTTTAGTAAGGGAAGACCCGATGTAGTATTCATTATCATAAAGGCCTGCAGTCACGCACACGGAGCCGCCATCTCGTTCTCAACACGAGAAGGCCTCACAGACCTGCATGTCACCTGTCCCTCAAGCTACCAGCCCAATGTTTTTGTCTGCTTTATTTCAAATGTGTTGTATCTTTCTTGAAAGCCGAGTGTGAGCGTGTTGCACCTGCTTGCGTTGGTCTCATCTCTGCGTTATTGCGGGTGAAACTGGATGTGAACCCTGCAGAGGCCTTCCTTCCTCGCTCTGTTGAATTATTTACACTCAAAGAGGAGAAGATGAGAGATACACCAGCACGAGCGAGTCAACGTTTTTATCCAGCTTCATCTTTGCCAAATAGCTGGCAAAATGGAAACAAATACCTTCAATGGAGCTCTCCTGTTTGCTTTTAGCCTGAGAGCTCATGAATAGAATGCGTAATACCTCTGCCAGGGCTAAGTAAATGTTTGACACCTGTAACTTTCAACCAAAATAGTGCTCTCCTGTTATGTTTTTTTTTTTAATAATTAAGCATCACATAGGGATGTTGCTTTGCATTTTTTTTTGTGTTGTGGCTTTTTTTACCCACCTTTTTTGATCGTAGAAACTCTATACAGTCATTGGCTAGTCTATATGTCAGACATTAAGTGCTAGTGGTTGGGTAGTGACGTCCCTTACGTCTCATTGGTCACTATACAGGTCACCAGTGAATGTGATTGGGTGGCGACTAGTCCAGGGTGTACCCCTTCTGTCACCCAAAGTCAGCTGGGATAGGCTGTAGCATACCTGCCACCCTAGTGGGGATAAGAGGCATAGAAAATGGATGGATGGATATGAACACGCATTGTGTTCTGTGTCCTTGTGGTATATTAGGGTGATAAATTGTTGTTGAAGACCTGCAGCTTCAGCTGGTCTTTGGGTTTATGTGTCTTTTCCAGCAATTATGAACCCTCAGCCAGCCGTGAAGTTAAACTGACTCAATGAATCTTTGGTTTAAGGAGGAGGACGACGGCAGGAGGAATATGTTTTAACAAGGATACAAAAACACTACAGCTGAATGGTGCCAGGACGAAGCGCAGTCAGACCAGTGAATATCGTGAGTCACTCAACTTATTACAATTACTTACAATTTTGAGAGTGTTTAAAATGTGAGAAAATGTTATGCCTGTTTGAGAAAAGTGAATGAAGTGTATTGTGAGGGAATTTACAGCCTTAAAACATGTATGATAATTGTAAACAAATGAAGTTGGCTACTTAACAAATTTCACTTACTGAAGGCGATTTTGGGAACATGTCCCTTGCGCTAAATGAGGGAGCGCAGTATTACTTACTATATTTCATTGGTTAGTCAATCTGTCAATCATTGCATGTCATCCAGGTGATCCCTCATCTTTATTAGTTTTTCAGTAATGACACAAGTCAACAGTTACACACACTACCAGTAGTAAGTCAATTCTATTCAGTCATTGACTGATCTACATGTCAGTTATTATATATCAGGTAGTGATGTTCCTCATGCCTCATTGGTCAGTCTACATGTCTGAGTTGTGTGTTACTTGATTTACTCTTCATTGGTCAGTCGACAGGTTAAAATTGCACACAGCACCAAATCAGTCACTCACATCTCACACTTCATTGGTCAGTCTAAATGTCAATAATGACACAAAACACCAATGATTGGTCAAAGATGTTGTGCTTTACAAGTCAGTCTAGTACATGACATGTCATTACATGCAGTACCAGTGATTGGTCAGTGGTGTCACTAGTTCTAGTTTTAATTAAATAATCTCTGACAAAGCTGTGTAGTAGGGGTGGTGGGTGTTCCTGTGGGGTGTGGAGTCTACAGTTTGTTCTCAATCGGTCCGTCACATTCCTCACATTTAATCGGTCAGTCTACAAGTCAGTCATTGGCTGCTTATGTAACTCGCTCCTCAATGGATATGCTCGATATCAATCATTTCAGGCGATACCTGACTGGTCGATTAGGTTACCAACTCTTCATTGGTCAGTCTGTGTGTCAATCATCATAGCTGCTTACAACAGGACATAGAATAGTGGAAAGCAGGACTCCTCCTGTTCATTCTGAGTGTGAGGGAGCTGCCAATCCTCCCTCACTGATCAGGTGTATGCCCCACCTACACACTGTCAGGTTTCTATTTGTGTATATATTTGGCTTTTGTAATTTACATATATTCTGGTTAGTACTTTGATTATATTTGGTTGCCATTTAAGTTGTTTAATTAGTTAGTTTTTCATTTACAAGTCATTGGTTTTGTTCCTAGTTTCTCATCAGTTTCTCCTTTTTTTTGAGGTGATTGGTCGGGGCACAAACATGGAGGTGAGCCCATGTGAGTGCAGGCCACAGCCTGATCACCTTAATTGGACTCTCCCAAGTGTCACCTGGAGAAGGGGGGGGATTAACTGGGTGTTAGTTTGGTAATCTAAGTTATGTTTAATCGAGTGCTTAAATGTAGACAGGAAGCGAAACTTCAACGTGGGACTCTTGAAAGACTTGTAATATAAAAGAAGGGTGTTCTTACACTGAGAAGTGGACAAACTTCATTATATTAGTTTTCGGTTGCTTTTCACTAGTAAAAAAAACATTCATATTAAAAGAAATCAGACAAAAAACAGTGAGAGAGACAAGGTCATGGGTCAAACTGCAAGATACATAATTCTGCCAGTCACTTCCCAGTGTTATGTGATGGGAAAGTTCTCACCTATTTAATTTGATGAGAGATGAGACAAGAGAGCGGGTTTCTAGCGTTTCCTCGCCGCCTCCTCTGTACTCACCTTGACACCTGATGGTATAAAGAGACGTCACCGCCAAGTGCCACTATAATTCTTGTAATTACTGTGAACTCGGAGAAATAAATAAATTTGCTCCTTCTCTTTGTGAGCGTCTGACAGCTTTCCCAGCATCCCGCACTGAAGGAAATTGTGGCGTGCGTTACATGTGGGCGGTTTTCATGGCAGTGTGTGTGTGTGTGTGTGTCTTTTGTGCATGTGCTTATGTTTACATAAGGTGCTTGTAAAAAAAAAAAAAATAAGAGCGACATTGAGACAGAAGTGAAAATGTTGACAGCTACAGTGGAGCTTGTTGTTGACGCTGATCATGTGAAGGCAAACTTTGAGGCTGATGAGCTTGGAGGCGCGGCTTTGTAAATAATAAGTTTCCTTTCGGGTTCTTGTGCGGTTGCTTCCGTCAGTGACGATTGGCTGTGACCTCGTCTGCTCAGCTCTGAGGATGGTTGGGGGTATGAAGAAGTCTTTAGGTAAAAGTATGACACTTCAATTTAATGCAATATAGTCTGAAATTTTTACACACCTGCTTGTCAGTCCCCTAAAGGTATGTCCTAAATTTCATCGTGATTTACTTAAACACTCTAAAGTTACATTGTAGAATGCCTTGAGCTGTGTGAGAAATTTCAAGTAACACTTATAGGATTACAGAAACAGAAGAAACAGAAACCTGTCAGTCATTACATGGTCAGTTTTACAGTGTCAAGAGCGTGGAGGAGACCCCAGGAGACAGGATGGTAACAGCGCAGTAACAATAAACATGTTATTAAATAGCCTTACTATTATCTTTGCTACATCCAATGATGTGTTACCTTAATACTACTCAAGGCTAGTAGAGAAGTAGAGATTAAACATGAAATTAATGCCTAATGGATTATTATCTTGGCCAGTGGTGATTCTCCAGCCAATGGCATGTCACCTTACTACTATTCAACATCAAGTCAGTACACTCTAGAACAGGGGTCTCAAACATGCGGCCCGCGGGCCAAATGTGGCCCACAGGACACGAGTTTGAGGCCCCTGCCTTCATATGAAAGTTTAATGTTAGTGCAGCCCGCGCAAGTTTGATATGTATGCTGTATGGTATCATGTACCCAGAAAAAATTATTACGTTTGATTAATGTTCACGTTAAAGGTTAAATAACTGTTAATAGTTATCCTCCCTATCCGTGTGGAAGTGGTAAGTTTTTGGCTATTTAAGTTTAAAGGAAATAACTTGAAGGCTACCGTTTAGGTCGCTAGCTCTCTAGTTTGCGAGTTAGCATGTGTCTCAAGACCCTGCAGTTGTGCAATATGTTGTAAATAAAAAGAGTATAAATGTGACTATAGTCGTGTTTTGTCATGTCTACAGGGCTCTAATAATGCTTTGTTAATTTTAATCTGAAAAAAATAATTTGTCTACCCACCAACTATATGTGGTTTCTTAAGTTTTTATTATTTGCTGTTTTATTATTATTATTATATTTATTTATTACTGATTGATTGATTTTCTTCATTCTTGATTTGTTTATTTTGTTTTTCATCTTATTTTGTGCAGAAAAATAAAAATTAAGATATTTCAGAACAGTGGAATGTTTTATCAGAGCTTTTATTGTAGAAAATTGGAACCAAAGCACTGAAAAATTTTGTATATTTTTCTGTTTTTAATAAATGCGTTTTTTTTATTTTTTGGAAAACCTGATGCAGCCCAGCCTTGCCCAGACCCTAGCTCCAGTGGCCCCCAGGTAAATTGAGTTTGAGAGTTTGAGACCCCTGCTCTAGAAGTAGCTCCTCCCCTTTAAATTATACATGGAAAAACAATCTAGAAGCATGTTCATTAAAGACAACGATGAGGGGGAAAAAAAGGGAAAATCAGCTCATAAATATTTCTTTCAAGCAAATCTCTATACAACCAAGCAGTGAAGGGTGGGGTTTGAGGGTTTTGCGACAGTGCCCCCCCCCTGACTGCAGTCATGGATCGACTTTGCCTGTGACGGCTGTTAAAGCTCCTCCTGCCTTCTCCTGCTACTCCACTACGGCAAAGAGATGGCAGCGATGGCGGCGGCGCTCGGATGACACATTATTATCCTTTAATCTCCCTGGCTCGGCTGGTGGAGCATCAAATTGAAATATCCTGAACAGATGTAAAAACACATGTGGGCCCGGGCGCGCAAGCTGCGCCGCCGCTTTTGTTTCATCTTGCTGTGATGTGAGCCTTAAGGAGAGAGCTTTTTAAAATTTCATCACTATTCAAAAGGATAATTAATACGTACCCCCAGGCTTTGATTATGCGATACCCGGTGTGTAGCGCCACTGCTGTTGCCATAATGAGCCCACTCATCATCATCATCATCATCATCTCAAGCGCTCTGTCTGCTTGTGCCTCCCTGGCAAACATACAGTTTGCATAAGGTACTTAAGATTCTGCACAGGCACCTTTTTGTGTGTTAACACCTATACACCTGCTATGCTTGTATGCATTGAATGCACTTGAGGTGTGTCGACTCCCTGCTCTCATTTGCAGTTCAGCGCTATAACATCACACTAGTTTGTTTACAAGAGACCCCCCCCTCGCCGCGCGCCAAACAGGCCATTTGTGGAGCAGCCCTCCCACATTAGGTGGACAGGCAGGTGGAGAGTGACAGGTGTCAGAATGGGAATATTGTGCGGTAATGAGAGCTGTCAATTAGGATGCCTCCAGGCTGAGTAAGCAGTGAGCAGTCTAATATACGCAGGGGGTAATCTTGCACTGTTGACACTTGCCTCCAAAACCCCCCCTAAAACACTCAATAAGACACCAGCTCCTCATTGGTCAGTCTACCTGTCAATCACGTGAGTGATTTTGCCATGTTTTTCATTGATTCCAAACATGTTGAGGAGGCCATACTAGGTCACATGACTGCAAATTACAATTGTGAGGCCCCCTATGGGCTATGGTCAAAATGCTTCGGAAACATGCTAGCATACATGCAATACCGATATCCTCCAAGTTTTCTAATCATTAGACAAACAGTCAATGACGTAAAAATGGTGCGGACCAATTTTGCTTAAATTTGGACATTGGCCATTTAATAAAGTAGTTAACTTGCAAAAAATAATTTTACAATAAAGTACACAAAAATACAGTAGTTAATTAGAAACTAATGACTAAGGCACATCAATTAAGAGTAGTTACTGAGGAACTAATACAGAACTAATGAGAAACTAATGAACATAAAAACTGGATATGGTCGGCTAGGCCCTCAGCTCCTCATTGGTCAGTCTACCTGTCAATCAGCAGCATCTCAGAGGAAGATGAGGGTTTGTTGAGGAAGTAGAGCGTGAGTGATTTTGCTGTGTTTTTCATTGATTCCAAACATGTTGAGGAGGCCATACTAGGTATGTTTTTGCTTAAATTTGGACTTTGGGCATTTAATAAACTAATTCATTCACTCATTCATTTATTTTCTATTTCATATATTTTCTTTTTCCTCACGAGGGTCGCGGGGGTGCTGGAGCCTATCCCAGCTGACTTTGGGCGAGAGGCGGGGTACACCCTGGACTGGTCGCCAGCCAATCACAGGGCACATATAGACAAACAACCATTCACACTCACATTCATACCTATGGACAATTTGGAGTCGCCAATTAACCTAGCATGTTTTTGGAATGTGGGAGGAAACCGCAGTACTCGTAGAAAACCCACGCATGCACATGGAGAACATGCAAACTCCACACAGAGATGGCCGAGGGTGGAATTGAACCCTGGTCTCCTAGCTGTGAGGTCTGCGTGCTAACCACTCGTCCACCGTGCCGCCTAATAAACTAGTTAACTTGCAAAAAAATAATTTTACAATAAAGTACACAAAAATACAGTAGTTAATTAGGAACTAATGACTAAGGCACATCAATTAAGAGTAGTTACTGAGGAACTAATACAGAACTAATGAGAAACTAATGAACATAAAACCTGTATAGAGTAGTTACTAAGGAACGAATGAGTAGTGGTTACGGTTAGTGGTTAAGTTGGTTCATTCCTCATTAACTTCACTAATTTTGTGCATCTTATTGGAAAGTGTTACCAGAAAATATTTGGACTGGAATTGGGGGGGGCATGTTGAACACTTGACCCTCTCTTGCCCCCCAAAACAGAAAAAAGTGTCAATTTTCAGTTGACATCTTTCAACAGATAATAGGACATCAGTGTGACACGGACACAATGTCCTCTGACGTCTTGCACCCTGAACAATGCACCTCTCCCAATCTCTCTTTGAAGCATCACGGGTAAAAAAAAAAAAAAAAAAAAAAGAGGATGTCACTGGAGATTTGCCCCTAGCGCCAAACCATGCCACTTAACCCCACCAGGAATTTTCAGCATGTTCCACCAGCCTTGAAGTGACACGCATGGGGGGGTGGGAGCACCCCAGAAAGACCGTGGAGACATCAAGGTGGATAAGGTGGTGAGACTTTCTCCGTTCCTGGAATTCAATTCTGTGCCTGACACCGCGTGGAATTAGCTTTGGACAGGTGAGTGATGGGTTCAAACCAGGTGGCAAACGGGAGTCAGATCAGAGTTGATGTGTAGTGCCTGAAAATACATTCAGGACACAGTTATCCCAGTAACGTTAAGACCTAGTGGACACTCATATCGGCCTTTGTTGACATTGTGGCATTAGCAACTAGTGCCGTGACGTTAGAGTATTTTGTGATTTTTGTCTGTACTGTATGAATTGATATAACTTTAAAAAAATGAAAATTATAACAAAAATATGCTTCACAAATTTTGAGTGTATATTTTCAGTTGCAACTTTGCACTGTTCCTGCACCTCTGCCAACTAGTGGCCTGGCATGGATATAACAGATTTTTTTTTATTTTTTTATAGGTCAATGTGGAAGTGGACGTAGTTATCATCTGTACATGAAACACCCGAAGGTAACGCTGCAGTCAATAATCCCTTTTCCATCGCTGTTAATTAGTTCCAGACCTGCCCATGATAAGTCAATTTTCACTACGTCAGATGCCTGATGTATGAAAGGAATGTTTTCATACAGTAACTGACATGTATATTAACCAAGTTACAGCAATATTATTATTGTAGTAGCCAGCATGAAAAACTATTGATATCTCCCTGACAGGATGCATCGCTAATCGCTAGTCTCTGTTTCATCCAGAGACGGAAAAGTGGATACATACCTCTCAATTTCGCTACTGTTAGGAGCACACGTCTCGTGCTGGAAGACACAGCCATCCCAAGGAGAGCGGACATTGTAAGTGTTGTCGCTGCTGTTGTTATTGAAGGAACTAGTATGTGTAATATGGGCTTAAAAATAAGTTTCTGTAGAGTTTTAAATCATCAAAATAAGGCAAGATACTGCAACTATTACATGTATTACATCAGTGTACGTGTTAATGCATGATCACAGTATGTATATCAAACAATGCAACGTTGTTAGAGGGCTTCATAGTCAAAATAATTGTGTCCAAATGACATCATTGTAAGATAGCTGAAATTAACATGTTTTATGCATAACATGTTAATATGTATCTCGCCACACATTAGAATCAATTACATATTTCATTCATTTTCTGCCGCTTTTTCCTCACAGGGGTGGCAGGGGGTGCTGGAGCCTATCCCAGCTTTCTTCGGGCGAGAGGCGGGGTACACACTGGACTGGTAATTACATATTTATTTAATTCAATTTTAATCTTAATAGACACAGGCAGCTGTGTGCTTCCATACACAGCAGAAATGGTCGCTTGGTAAACATTGATTCATTCATTTTCTACCGCTTTTCCTCACGAGGGTCGCGGGGGGTGCTGGAGCCTATCCCAGCTGTCTTTGGGCGAGAGGCGGGGTACACCCTGGACTGGTTGCCAGCCAATCACAGGGCACATATAGACAAACAACCATTCACACTCACTTTCATACCTATGGACAATTTGGAGTCGCCAATTAACCTAGCATGTTTTTGGAATGTGGGAGTACCTGGAGAAAAACCCACGCATGCACGGGGAGAACATGTAAACTCCGCACAGAGATGACCGAGGGTGGAATTGAACCCCGGTCTCCTAGCTCGCTTGGTAAACATCACTTTCAATTTTTAAACTGCAAAAGTGACCACTGCAGTGAAAATAATGTCATCTCCAACAAAAGGGGGACCTTGCAAAAAAAAAAAAAAGTTTGGGAACCACTGCACTCGAGCAACAATTAAGAATGTCCTGAAACTTGGATCCCTGCCTCGACCCCTCTCCTGCCGCTCTTCATGAAGTCCTGCCATGGGATGCAATTATTGCTAGATGCCAGCTGACAGCCTGATGCCTGTTGCCATTGTGATGAGGCTCTCATCCTGGGGCTTTCTCTAGGCAAATGGCATCCTCATCCTTCAAATCAAAAACCTCTTTCTGGACTATTGGCTGCGATCAGACACAGGGATATGGGCATGGTTCCCATTGTTGTTCCCCTGGAGAAACTCATTATATATAACAAGTTAATATTTAAACTTTAACAATGATTAGGAGTGTATGGAAAAGTAAGGAAATACTCCATAGTGCTTTTTGTTTTATTATTATTTGTTTAATTCATTTATTAACCACAGCACAACACAGCAGAAACATGACCAATTTTGTAATAGCGGCATGTAGCAAACTGCATAGTCAGCAAAAATATCACAGTTTAGTTCATTTTGAACAAGAGTATGGCAATTGAGTAGCAGCATTTTACTCATAATAATTCAAATGTAGTATACTGCCGTCATCTCCCGGCAGTCATTAGCTTTTGTCGACCATATAACCATAGATTGTAGCCCATAAATTGCTGTGATGATGTATTAAGATGAATGAAGCTAAATGAATGAAAATGGAACAATTAGTCGCTATATTTGTCATTTTGCACTTTGCCTGTTAGTTGAGAAAACACACTCAGGCAAAGTTCAGTGAATGCTTTGAATCGTTTTAATTAATGCACATTGTTGTGTGTGTTTCCTTCCTCACGGTCCCTACGTAGGTCCCTGTGTACCTATATCTGTGAAGTCATAAATAAATGAGTACACACTGTATACACTGTGCACTGCCACCAACTAATTATCATGCAAATCAAGCAGGAACAAAGCATGGTGGGACTGTTATCTATGCTATGTTGCTGGTGAAATTCCCCAAAGTGCTTAGCCATTGTCCACCATGCAATTAGGGAGATCACATAGTCACTGTGTGACTTGTTACACTTTTTAGCCTTCATTAACAAGGAATACTTGATAGTTTATTATTATTTTTAGTTTTTCAGTAGATACTGATTTAAAAAAAGGGCACATATAGACAAACAACCATTCACACTCACATTCATACCTATGGACAATTTGGAGTCTCCAATTAACCGAGCATGTTTTGTGGGAGGAGTACCCGGAGAAAACCCACACATGTGCAAGGAGAACATGCAAACTCTACACAGAGATGGTCAAGGGTGGAATTGAACTTGGGTTCTAGCTGTGTCCTGCTCGCTAACCACTCGTCCTAAAAATGTAATAATGTCCTTATTTTTTAATACATCATCATACGCCTACCAGGACAGAAATATAAAACCCTGTTTATGTTTGGGGCAGCACGGTGGTCAAGTTAGCGCGCAGACATCACAGTTAGGAGACCAGGGTTCAATTCCACCCTCGGCCATCTCTGTGTGGAGTTTGCATGTTCTCCCCGTGCATGCGTGGGTTTTCTCCGGGTACTCCGGTTTCCTCCCACATTCCAAAAACATGCTAGGTTAATTGGCGACTCCAAATTGTCCATAGGTATGAATGTGAGTGTGAATGGTTGTTTGTCTACGTATATGTGCCCTGTGATTGGCTGGCGACTAGTCCAGGGTGTACCCCGCCTCTCGCTGCTGGGAGAGGCAGCTGGGATAGGCTCCAGCACCCCCTCGCGACCCTCGTGAGGAAAAAGCGGTAGAAAATGAATGAATGTTTATGTTTGGCACATTTCCAGGACAGTTATTTTGATAATATGTCTCAGATAAAGGAACGTTTGGGACTGAATGTGTATTGCCTGAGGGTGCTTCTACTAACCCAACTATCTTTCCTTACCCAGAAGAAGTTACAACATGGAAAAGTGTACATTCTGTTTTACGTTGAGCTGAACGGATGTCATAAAGATATTTATTTGCATTATTTTATTCTGTTAATGTTATTATCTTCAGATAAAATTAGCAAAGAGTTTATTTCCCATGTATTACTCCAAAACATGCATCAAATGAAATTCAGGTATCAAATCGAACAAAAAATGTTTTACACAAATTAAGGCAAAAAAAGAAATAAATAAAAAAAGACAATCCGCCCAAAGGTTATTTTGTAATAATCACCGATTTGCCAGGGGCCCTTTGCATTGTCTAAAGGCGCCCCTGACTAATACCACCATCATCGTAAATTAATTAAAAAATGTACAGTTAATTCATGTGATCGATATTGTCAATTTCACTCATGGATGATCGTACTGGAAATGGCATTATTTCTATTGTTAATATGTCAAATCCATTGACTCAGCTTTTCATATGCTGGAATCTAGTGTTGAGAATATCATTGAGCTTGGATAAATAAGAAAGACACAGTTTTGTGTTCTTAAAACAAGCTGTGTAGGTAAGTAATTACCTAGAAATAAGGAAAGCGCCACTGTAGATTTGAACACTTTACAAAGACACAAAGTGATCATATCATGAAATATTGCTTTAAAAAACAAAGGACTTCTCTTAAAATTCTGAGCTCTATCCCGCTTCATCTCTTACCTCGTCTCAAAGACGTCCTGCTGAAGGGCCAATCGGATGCACTGTTGTGTTGTTTTTGTGGTGATATTGGGGACAAAATAAGCAAACACGCTTAAAAGCGCCTTATTAGGAGCAGCTCTATTATCATAACAACCTGATTTGCCTAAATCATGTCCTTGCAGGGATCGGGGATAAGGGGATGTGGGCGTCCCCCTGTTCCTAATGAGCGGGACCCAGCTCCCTGACATGTCTTTTATTGCGCTTACACTAAATGGAGGCAATGATGAACATCATTATTATCATGTAGCCTTGATGTCACAGAGGGCATGCTGATATGCCCTCTTTTAATATTTGATTGTTTTTTTTTTCATTTGGTCCAATTCATCAATCCAGCTTTTCATTTAGCTAACTTTGTGTAATGTTTATGTTCTGATTACTGGACTTTGATGTCCCTTTCCTCACTTTTCTCGACCCAATTTTGGCCAGAGATTGTGGAGGGGGAAAAAAACTTTTGTCGTCCCTGCTTCCACTTTTGCTTTTGCTCGGAACATATTCTCTGTGCATTTACAAATGAACAAATGAAATAACGAAATGATCAAAGTTTTCTTTGTTGTAGTTTTTTTTTTTCTGCCCTTTAATTTATGTTTTACATGCAACAAGGGTCGTTATTGGATGTTTGTGAATATGCAAGGAGTTTTAAGTTAGCCATGTTCTTTTGACTGTTATTATTGACATGATTGTCTATAATGAAGTGGGAGCACCTTTATCTGAATATTCTGAACTCCTATTTAAAGTGTCTGTATCATAAACCCCCATTGATGATGTCATGTTGTTCCACTATAGCAGGGGTCTCAAACACACGGCCGGCGGGCCAAATGTGGCCCGCAGGACACTAGTTTGAGGCCCCCGCCTTGATATGAAAGTTTAATGTTAGTGCGGCCCGTGCAAGTTTGATATGGATGCTGTATGGTATCATGTAGCTAGAAAAAATTATTACGTTTGATTAATGTTCATGTTAAAGGTTAAATAACTGTTAATAGTTATCCTCCCTATCCGTGTGGAAGTGGTAAGTTTTTGGCTATTTAAGTTTAAAGGAAATAACTTGAAGGCTACCGTTTAGGTCGCTAGCTCTCTAGTTTGTGAGTTAGCATGTGTCTCAAGACCCTGCAGTTGCGCAATATGTCGTAAAAAGTATAAATGTGACTATAGTTGTGTTTTGTCATGTCTACAGGGCTCTAATAATGCTTTATTAATTTTAATCTGAAAAAAATAATTTGTCTCCCCACCAACTATATGGGGTTTCTTAAGTTTTTATTATTTGCCGTATTATTATTATTATTATTATATTTATTTATTACTGATTGATTGATTTTCTTTATTCTTGATTTCTTTATTTATTTTTTCATCTTATTTTGTGCAAAAAAATTAAAATTAAGATATTTGAGAACAGTGGGATGTTTTATCAGAGCTTTTATTGTAGAAAATCGGAACCAAAGCACTGAAAAAGTTTGTATATTTTTCTGTTTTTAATAAATGCGTTTTTTTTTGTGGAAAACCTGATGCGGCCCAGACCTGTGAAATATTTGCCTCACCTTTTCTGATGTTCATTGCAGCTTGTATTCGATTAAAAGGGGACTTAACACAAAATCAGCATGTTCTTGGCCTCCATATTTGAAAGCTGATTTGTTGTATATGTGCAGAAACAGGAACGTCGCTGTACTGTATGCCGTCAAGGAGGGAGAAAAGCGCTTTAAGTCTGTACATTCAGTCAAAGCAGCCATTAGTCTGATTAACATCAATTGTTTTAACATTTCAGAACTGAGATCGACTGGGAGGTTAATTCTCCGCTGCCGTCGACGTCGGCGAGGTCAGCGACGGCTTTCATCAGACACAAAGCGCTAATTGTGTCGCCATTATTTTAACTTCAAGTAAGTAACTTAAAATGCTGTGTGTGTGTCTCTCACTCTCTCATTGGTTCTTATAGCTTAATCAGTACGCTGTGAGCAAAGCACTTGATTGCATACGACAGGGCACTAACGTGAGAATGAACATGCCGCTATGTGCTACAGGACCATTTTTTTTTTGGCAGACACACAAAGGGAAGCTTAATAAGTAAGCCGAGACAGTCACAATGCTGTTGATTCCCTTCGGGCTTTCACAAGGACAAGTGGTGTGTTGTGAGAACCTGCCGCTCGGCTTTTAGAGATCACACGCTCGTTTTAAACCACAGAATAGATGCCATATATTACATACAACAATGTAACCTTAATGCTACGTTGTTGTATGTAACTGGGACAGGAGGACACAAATGTTAGCAACCCTGGAATGGCTATGTGAGCTAAGGTGCAGAAATATAATGTTAAGTGGGGCTGCACGGCGTTCGAGTGGTTAGCACGCAGACCTCACAGCTAGGAGACCAGGGTTCAGTTCCACCCTCGGCCATCTCTGTGTGGAGTTTGTATGTCCTCCCTGTGCATGCGTGGGTTTTCTTCGGGTACTCCGGTTTCCCCCCACATTCCAAAAACATGCTAGGTTAATTGGCGACTCCAAATTGTCCATAGGTATGAATGTGAGTGTGAATGGTTGTTTGTCTATATGTGCCCTGTGATTGGCTGGCGACCAGTCCAGGGTGTACCCCGCCTCTCTCGCCTAAGACAGCTGGGATAGGCTCCAGCACCCCCACGACCCTCTTGAGGAAAAGTGGTAGAAAATGAAATGAAATAATGTTAAGTGCTGCACAGTGGGCGAGTGGTTAGCGCTCAGGCCTCACAGCTAGGAGACCTGACTTCAAGTCCAGCCTCGGGCATCTCTGTGTGGAGTTTGCATGTTCTCTGGCTACTCCGGTTTCCTCCCACATTCCAAAAACATGCTAGGTTAATTGGCGACTCCAAATTATCCATAGGTATGAATGTGAGTGTGAATGGTTGTTTGTCTATATGTGCCCTGTGATTGGCTGGCGACCAGTCCAGGGGTGTAAAAGTGGAACAAAGAAGTGAGGGAGACGCTAGCTTTTTCTCACATTTGGCGCTCATAAACAGGATTTAGGGATTAGATGTATAATATACTGAATTCCTAAGCAGTACGCATTCAAAGTATTTCTTGCATTCTGCATTTAGTTAATGTAATCAAATACTGCAGAAACTTGGTTAACCTTGGTAACCCTCATTTATCACAGTTAAATGGTACCAGACCCGACTGCGATAAGTGAATTCATTTGCAAAGTAGGAGTTTTTATTTATGGATCAAATATTTTCATAGTTGCATACAGTTTTTAATATTATTGGAGCCATCTTGACATGAATTAACACGCCTATATTGACATTTTACACATAGTTGCTCAAACACAGTATTTTTTTTACTGTTTTCTCATGGTTTTATCATCTGTTTTCTGTGTTTTATTTACTGCCCTTGTGTTTCTTGTTTAGACCTCTGAGTGCCTTGTGGTGGGCGGAACTACTGGACAGGCACAGCTGGCCCTCATCATCATCATCACCATCCTTTTTAGGCTCACCTGTGGCAACTGGATGGCACTCAGTGATTCCCACTACAAGCGCTACACTTCATGCCATGTGCCACATTCACTTCCTGCTGCCTTGCTTCCAGCTATTGGTCAACCTTCGTGTCAACCAGTCCAGTCTCGTGAGTCAACAGCACATCTAGTAGCTATTATTTCGTGTTTTGCCTTATTTATACTCTTCTTGTGCCTTTAAGTTGTCATTTAAGTATTAATGACTGCATAAACCTACCTTGTCGCCTCCGCCCCCCGGAGTAGTACCTGCAACACACACACGTCACAGTATTAGAACAATATAGCAGACATTCATTCATTCATTTTCGACAGCTTATCCTCACAAGCGTTGCGGGGTTGCTGGAGCCTATCCCAGCTGTCTTCGGGCGAGAGGCGGGGTACACCCTGGACTGGTCGCCAGCCAATCACAGGGCACATATAGACAAACAACCATTCACACTCACATTCATACCGATGGACAATTTGGAGTTATAGCAGACATAATCAGATTGAGTTTTGATTCAAGGTGAAGACATAAATAAGACTCATGCTGTGTGTTTTTATAGTTTTTACATTTTATAGTTTTACATAAAACTGATTATGAACTGATTGTGATGCACTCAATTGCAATCTGATGCATGTTCAAATGAAATAAAACCGTTACCATTACATGCCGAAAATAATTAAAAAATGCATATAAAGCACTAAGGAATGGGATAAATTAATATTTAAGGTGACCTTTACCCTCATTGAAGACAGGATGTGGCAGAAAAAAACAACACAGACACCACCTTCCTGTTTTGCTATGAGTTATTTCTTCAATTCAATAGGATTTCTTACCTCAAATCTCTGCTTTTATTTGGATCACGGCTGCAAAATGGAGCCAAACAAGTTGCAAGGGGCAGCAATGTCATAAAGAAGGTAACACAAAAAAAGAGCAATAATTAAGAAAAAAATATTGACTCAAATAAAACATTTTTGTCATACTGCCATCATATCCCAGTAAAATGTATGAAATACAGATGAGTAGTTATTGATACATTGTGACTGCACTGTGAGCTTACCAGTATCGGTTACAGAATCAGTTTTGCTATCTCTGCTTGTTGACGAACCAGTTAATTGAGCATCTTTTAACATGCATTAAAAGAAATTGGCCACAAAAGCTATGTTGTTTTATTGGCAGTAATTGACACGGATCTATCCAGAGACTGCAAGATACAAGACACACATGTATATATAGATATAGATATATTTAGTAAAGAAAATATGGATTTACTGACTGCCACAGTCTGGGTTGTTTATGTCCATCTGCATTAATGTGTGTTTTCCCAGGACTGGGTTAAGGAAAGATAGTCGGGACAGTTAATGGTAGAAGCACCCTCCAGTAATCCTTATTCAGTCTAACGCTTTTTCCTTTATCCCGGTATGCGTTATCCAAACAACTGTCCTCCTCGATATGTGCCGAATATAATACCAAAGAATCTGACGCGGCAAATGTGAACAGGCTTAGTCCGTCTGCTTGCATGTTTGAGCAAAAGCCTGCCACACAAGGACATGGGCATAATATCAAAAATATATGCATTATTTAACAGAAAATCAACAAAAATATTCTGCAATAAAATGAATTTAATTTAATTTACATTTAAAATTTAATTTGAAGTCTGTGACAGGATTGTTTTTTAGTGGCGAGAAATTTTAAATCATTTATAACACATGTAACACAGGAAATAGGGCATTTAATTTTGTTGTGCATGGCAAAATAACAAAATTAACAGCATTTGAATTACAATGCACATATCGTTAATATTAATATTATTGATTATGCACCTTGCAAATTAATTGTCAATGTACTGCACATGGCTCCACCATGAAGAACTACCTCCGGCGCTATCAATGTTGTTGGATTGCAGAAATAGAAATGGATACATTGATTAATCAGATTAATTTATCAGATGATGTCTAAATTAAACTGTGTGGTGGTTGTGATAGAAGGTGTCTTCATTTTATTTCAGTTAAAAGAGATATTTAAAAAAAAATGGGGGAAAAAATGACAGTACAGTGACATATAACCAAGTATGATTACAGCAATTTTAGCGAAAATGAGTACATCAGTTTATTTAGTCAAATTTAAATGTCTTAAAGTTTACATAGCTTGCAGGTTCTGGACAAACACACACAGTCACATTAAAAGTTTAAAACATGAAAACAACAGAAGCATGAATCCAGGCGGCCCTAAAAGCTTTTAAACACTCCGCACGCTTTGCTACACAAATATGTATCAAACCGCCACAACCCTCTGAGGTGTGCAGATCTACGCCGAAGGAGAGCGAGCGAGCGAGTCTTCTCGATGTCACCACATTTCATCAGAAATACCCCAGACTCGCCATCCGTCTGAAGCAAAATAGCTCGACTTTATCTCTCGGCAGCCAAGGCGGAGAGGCACGCGGCCTAATAAGTGCTTGCTAAATGTGCTAAGCTGCTTTGTAACTGCCTGTTTTTTTTTTTTTTACTACTCTTTTCTTCCACCCTAGTGATTACTGACTGCAGGCAATGTGTGCTTTCTGTTCTGTTCAGACGTAAAACAGCGCAGAGCAGTGCAAATAGAGTTCTTTCTCAATTGGTCCCTCGGTGTCATGCTGGAAAGGATACTTGGACACCAGACAAAGACAAAAAAAAGGATTTTTTTTTTTGTAAGCTTCAAACACTCAAATCGCAGCATGCACTCTTGTGGAGGTTGAGTTTAGTGTTTCTAAGAGGGCCCCCTTGCAGGAAGCCGAGATTCAAAGTGCTGCTCGGTAACACTCATGAAAATTCATCCTCAAGTACCTGTCCAGAGGTCAAACCCATGATTGGGAAATGTTGCCAAAACATGTCCGACATGTGAGACATGGGTGCTGCTTTGCTTCGACTGCAGAAAAGCTGTGTCTACACCAGGCTTTTTAAAAGCATGCGTGTGGTGGAAGAACAGACCTGTCTTTTTTTTTTTTGTCTGTACATTTTAGTCAATGACGAAAGTACCATATTGTTTCCTAAATATCATTTTTTTTCCAGAGAAAATAAGTCTATTCCTGTATGTTCAACATATGGAGATTTGTACATGCTGACCAACAGAGCTCTTCTGTCCGTCACTCACACACACATAAAAATAGCTCAGTTAGCAAACAGAAGGGTTTTTTTGCAAATGTTAAAATAATGGTGACCGGCAATAACGTGTTATTAAGCAAGTTCATCCCTCGTTTATCGTGGTTAATTTGTTCCAGACCAGAAGTGAATTTCCGTGAAGTAGGATTCAGTATTAATAATCATTCACGAGGGTTGCGGAGGGTGCTGGAGCCTATCCCAGCTGTCTTAGGACGAGAGGCGGGGTACACCCTGGACTGGTCGCCAGCCAATCACAGGGCACATATAGACAAACAACCATTCACACTAATATTAAAATAAAATCTAATATTTTCATAGAGCATAGAAAACCTGATTATGACTTTGTAAATACGATGTATATTATTAGAGCCCTGTAGACATGAAATAACACCCCTAAAGTCCCATTATCCTTTGTTTGCAATTTCACTATTGAAAACATAATTAGAGGGGCCGTTCTATAATTGCCTCAATATGCCAATTTCCCAAAAAGGCATGGAAGCCATACTTAAGAAAAAAAAATTGCAAAAATAGCTAGCTTATGCTAGCTTATAAGCAAGCGTGATATTGTACAGGTAGCGCAAGAACACTGTGCTAGTTTGGCTGTTGATGAAGGTTGAAAGAAAAACATAGCATACATTTGTACGTTTTAAACCAGTCTTCTGCAAAGTTATTGAAAAACTGAAGAAGACGAATAAATGTGTGCCGTTGTCTGTGTTTCAAGAATAGTATAATATTGTGCGAGAAACCGAACCCGAAACGGCCAAAAATTTGGCCAACTTCCGTGTCTCTAAAATCAGGATGTTTTGCTGCTATTAGTAATTGTTAGTAACAGGTTTATTTGTCTTAATTAACAATGTCATGTTTGGCATTAGTCTTCTAGGTGGTTTTAATGCGTATTTTAAGGTTGTTTACAACTGACAACTGTCTTTTTTTTCCTTACAGGGATACAAGTTTACTTTCTTGTGGCTGTGCCATGTTGGTAAGATACTCTTCTCATTATTTTATTCTTTATTTGTTTGTAAATGACTTACTCTTTGACAAATTTCCCTATTATAATTACACCATGGAAAAATCATGTGTCCTTAATCCTTTTAGATAGACTAGATAGATAGACTTTCTTTATTGTCATTGCACAATAACACAGCAGTGAAATTGCCAACGAAATGTCGTTGCCTGGCTCCTGTATAATAATAAATAATAATGTGGAGAATAAATAGATCACATCAAATATGAACAATGTACAGCGTGAACAGTAATTTGTACAAATAATTTAAATAATTTAGAATAAATAATATTCATTTCAGGTTTTGCGTGTGCGTGTGGGCAGGTAGCGGCTTATCATAACATTTCATGTTTAATTTTGTGTATAGTATGTTTCCTGTAGGCCAATAAATATGGCAGTCAATGCCCCCCCCCCTCCAAAAAAAACCATATATGGATGGTTTGGATAAAGACTTTGGACTAGTTTTGATGTCTATTAACGCTTAAAGCACAAGCTGAAGTTATTTAAAAAGTTTTGTAACTGCAAATAAAAAAGTGCATCAAAGAATGGACATTTAAGGGTTAACCATCTTAAAAAGTGTTTAAGTTATCGCCCGGGCACTTCCAAAGACAATGAGCCGTTTATGAGTACAGTGCCCTGGCCTCTCTCGGACCAGCTGGCGGCTCGCAGGGCCAAAGAGATGAAAAGCTGCTCTCTGCAGCTCACCCGAATGGTACTGATGGAACCTTTTAAAGTGGCAGAATTGCTCCAGTGAGTAAAAACATGGCCAAGGCTCAGGCTGATGTCATATCCCAGCTGTTGCCTCCATCAGAACGCTGCGTCTAAAGTGAGTCTCTGAGCATTCCACGCAAAACATGCACTCACTCAGTGAGGCGGCAATGGGGATTTTTTTTTTTTTTTTTTTTTTGAGGCGCCGTGCCTCCACTGGCACCCTTATGGACCGGCTGCCAACTAGCGGGTCTCCAAAGGCATGCCGGTTTAAAAAGGGCCGGGCTCAATCAGCACATGCTTAGACGGGTGATGACTCTGTTCCCTTGTCGTTGTTAAGTCTATCAGTGTTCCCTTGTTTTTGCCCTTCCTAAGAGGCGGCACCTCCATGCAGCTGTTGAGAGCTTGTACCTGATGTCATCTTAATAGCACCCTGCCCCCCTCCTTGTTAAGCATCCTTCTCTCAGCGTGTGCTCCTTTAAGCATTTTTCTTTGATGACATCTTCTTTGTGGTCACCCCAGCCCTCGACAATTGACCTCTCACTTTTCTCCCGGCACTTCCATGTGAACGGCATCCGTTTGCTGTCGAGGGTCGGCGCCCATAAAGAAATAGAAGAGTAGTTACTAGTTTTTGACAGTATGTGCTTTCATGTTCATGAAAGTATACGGTGCAGGTTACCATAGTAGAATGTGAAAATCCAAAAAGAAGCTTCTACCTCGCCCGGGGCTAAAGAAATCAAGCGCTAGCATGCATACTCACAAAGCAGCAGAGGTGGAGAACATGAAGAGTGTTTCAGGACAAATGAAAGTAATTTCTGCTCACAGTTAACATTGCTGTGTAGCAATGAAGGAAAGTGGATTGAAAATATCGGACTGAAGTTTAGTTTGAAAAACTACCAGACTGAATAAACAGTACTTCTGCTGGTTGCAGCCACGTAGTACACACAATTTTGCCTCAATTGCTTCAAGACAAGATGGCCTCGTGTTTGGCATGTTTGTTTGGACATTTCTGTGTGGAATTTGCACGTTTTCCCCGTGCATGTGAAGGTTTTCTCTGGGTACTAGACTCGAAATAGTCAATAAGTTTGAATGGGATTGTAAAAAATGGTTGTTTGTCAATATGTGTCTGGCGACCAGTCCACTGTTTACCCGAAGTCAGATGGGATAGGCTCCAGCATTACCTTTGCAACCTTAGCAAGATGTAGAACGTGGTTTGGTCAATTCTACACAATTTACACAATTCTTAAATTCTAAATAGGTTCCACTTTGACTTGCTTTGACACCAAAAATAAATAAAAGCACAACATTAGTTTTGACTTGTACTATAGTGCTGCTAAATTCTACTGCTTTGAGGAAAAAAAACATTCTTTTTGTGTGTCTATCATCAAAATATTGCATTTTTGTTTGAACTGCCTCAACATTCAATAGTAATGGCGATCTTGCTCTGATTTTGTCGACATAATCACCCAAAGTGATTGCCTTGAAGATAATGATCCGGACTATGATAAACATGTCATTATGAAGGGGTCTGATCTTTGATGTCAATGATATTAAAAATCAGTAGTTTGGTTGATCCCACATAAAAATCAGTAGTCTGAGGGGAAAAAAACTGTTGTGGGGTTTAAATGTGTTTGAGTGTGAGACAATATGAATTATTTTATTTTTGTTGTCATATTAAGCATTAAGTTTTGCCCTTAAAAAACCATAAGAGTTGGGTTGGATGGTTCTCGGATTGTTGACATAATTGGTCGATGGTATTTTTGACTGTAGTAGGGCATTGGATCATCCCTGAATAACTTCAAAAGCATCAAGGTTGGTCAGTGAAAATCAAAATGTGATTGACAATTGACTGAGAGAAGACTATAAGACGATTGCTAATGTCAACATATTGGGGTGGCCTTTGATTTTATTCATTAAGTTTTTTGTTTGTCCTTAGAAATCAATTGGATTTGTGTTTTGATTGTGAAGACATAATCCTAGGACAGGGGTTTCAAACACGCGGCCCGCAGGCCAAATGTGGCCCACAGGACACTAGTTTGAGGCCCCCGCCTTGATATGAAAGTTTAATGTTAGTGCGGCCCACGCAAGTTTGATATGGATGCTGTATGGTATCATGTACCCAGAAAAGATTATTACGTTTGATTAATGTTCATGTTAAAGGTTAAATAACTGTTAATAGTTATCCTCCCTATCCGTGTGGAAGTGGTAAGTTTTTGGCTATTAAAGTTTAAAGGAAATAACTTGAAGGCTACCGTTTAGGTGGTTAGCTCTCTAGTTTGCGAGTTAGCATGTGTCTCAAGACCCTGCAGTTGTGCAATATGTTGTAAATTAAAAAAGTATAAATGTGATTATAGTTTTGTCATGTCTACAGGGCTCTAATAATGCTTTAATTTTAATCTGAAAAAAATAATTAGTCTACCCACCAACTAGTATATGTGGTTTCTTAAGTTTTTATTATTTGCCGTTTTATTATTATTATTTTATTTATTTATTACTGTGATTGATTTTCTTTATTCTTGATTTGTTTATTTATTTTTCATCTTATTTTATGTAGAAAAATAAAAATTAAGATATTTGAGAACAGTGGAATGTTTTATCAGAGTTTTTCTTGTAGAAAATTCGAACCAAAGTTTTTTTTAATTTTTTGTTTTTTAATAAATGCGTTTTTTTTCTTTTTTTTTTTTTGGAAAACCTGATGCGGCCCAGTCTCACCCAGACCTGAGCTCCAGTGGCCCCCAAGTAAATTGAGACCCCTGTCCAAGGAAGTCTTAAAAGTTGGTAGCTAACAATCCCGACTATAGTACAGATGTCATTAGTAAGGATACCGGCAAATCAAAAACTCTTGCTTTGACATTGACAATGTTTATCAATCAAAATCAATAGTCAATTAGAAAAGTAAGGTTTGGAATTGTGACTGTGGGACAAATATAGAATTCCTATTATCTTTATTTCAAGAACATTGAATTCTCCTTTGACACCAACTGCTGCAACCATCTTACGTCATAGTTAATTAAGAATAAATACGGTTCTTGTTGAGTGCATCTCAATATGCTTTGCCACCTTGTAATGAGTCACACTGTCGTCTCTGTCTGTGTCACAAAGTAGCGTTAACTCTTGACTGAATGTCACTTGGAAATGGTAAAAAAAAAAAAAAAAATTGTACAGAAAGCCTGTCAGCAACAACTTGATTAGTTATCGCAATCAAACAAAGCCGCCGTACGTTAACGCTCCTCGACACGTCCCGCAAATGCCTTCAACCTTGCCAACATCCAGCTGCGAGAAAACATCCAAACCCCCAAACAAGAGGAGACGCTATTATTTTAATTATGCTGTCTTTTTTTTTTGTTTATTTCACCCCCACCCTCACATCACACCCCGAAAAACACAGCTGGATGTCAAAAAAAAAGTGTGTGAGAGACGACAGAACAAGTGAGCGTTCGCAAGCACCCAAGTGGTTCTCTGCAATGTAGGAAATAGCTCTTATTAAAGTCAATACACATACATATTCCTGATGCATAATTTATGCTTCCTGCTTCTGTTGCATTAGAGTGAGCGCCGGTGAATAACTTCACACACTAAGCTCCGTTTGGGATTTTTCAAAGGCTTTCCAAAAAGGTGCATAAAATATTGCAAAAATAAAAACCTGGTGTATTTCAGAGTTAACGTCTCGGGTCATTGCAAAACAACTTAGAATACATAATGTATGGTGTACCACAAAGTTTTTTTTTGTATTTTTAATAGCCATGTAGGGCGGCACGGCGGTCGAGTGGTTAGCGCACAGACCTCACAGCTAGGAGACCAGGGTTCAATTCCACCCTCGGCTATCTCTGTGTGGAGTTTGCATGTTCTCCCCGTGCATGCGTGGGTTTTCTCCAGGTACTCCGGTTTCCTCCCACATTCCAAAAACATGCTAGGTTAATTGGTGACTTCAAATTGTCCATAGGTATGAATGTGAGTGTGAATGGTTGTTTGACTATATGTGCCCTGTGATTGGCTGGCAACCAGTCCAGGGTGTACCCTGCTTCTCGCTCGAAGACATCTGGGATAGGCTCCAGCACTCTCCGCGACCCTCGTGAGGAAAAGTAGAAAATGAATGAATGTATGAATGACAAAGGAAAACTGCCCTGATTTTGACATTTTGACCATCATTCACAATTCTTGTGTGAAACATGAACGCACATCTCTAAAGATCTAAAAACAAAGATTTTTGATATATAAAAAGAGGCAGCTAAAATTGCACATAATGAAGTCCAAAAAGCGCCAACAACGTTCCATTCACATAACTGCATATTCACCAAGTTGAGATAATTCGCTTTGTTATTGTTATTATCATCATATCATCGCACTGAAGAACTACTTTACTAGCGTAGTGACACCTGGCTAGTGACAAGCTTCACCACACGCTTGCTCACTGCGCGTCAGGCCACTACCGAAAGGTAACCCTTTGTAGCCCTATGTAACGCCACTGCTGGTTTTGTTTTGTTTTTAAGTTTGCAAAAGTCAATTCTTAGGTGTAGCGTTCATTTCTATATCGCTATGTAAAATGTGTAAAATGTGCTTAAAGTAAGTGAAAATACTGCAATTATTACCTGTTAACCAAGGTTAATTGGCCACTTCAAATTGTCCATAGGTATGAATGTGAGTGTGAATGGTTGTTTGTCTATATGTGCCCTGTGATTGGTTGGCGACCAGTCCAGGGTGTACCCCGCCTCTCGCCCGAAGACAGCTGGGATAGGCTCCAGCACCCCCCGCGACCCTCGTGAGGAAAAAGCGGTCCAAAATGAATGAATGAATGAATGTTAGGTGGAGAACCACACGGTTTCAGGAAAAACCAAATGAACCCCGCATGATTGCGTGCTTTGGCGATAGAGGCAAGGAAAACTGCAAACAGTAGGGCTTTTTCTGGAGTTTGCGACGTTGAAGACCGTTTGCGTGTAAAGCAAAAACACAAGTCGGACAACAGGTTAATGGGGCAAAACAACTCCAATTAAATAAGTCAACATTTTGCCGTGCATGTCATTAGCTAAATAGTGCACATTCCAAACCAAAGCAAAGCCATGTGGCTGCAGAGTCCACAAACACCTCTTTCATATTACGTGTTTATTATTTTTTTAGATCGATGTCATTAATATCGGGGCCTTTCAGGATGACAGATTAGCACTGAGTGCTAATCAGCACCATTAGACGATAAATATCGGTAATTCAATCACGCCGGCAATTTCTTGTTGCGATAATGTGATTTTGCTCATGTAAGCGATTAAGTAATTAGCTTACATCTCTGTTGATTACGTTCCACTGGACTTTGGTGCCATCTGATTGTCTTTGAGATTACGCTGCAAGTTTTTTTTCTTGTTATTTGACCGCCGTATGCCCTTAAGTGATTTTTATGTGTTCCGAATAAATGGCCTCGCTTAGCTCATTCTCAAGGATTTCTTTGTCTCTGCTAGAACGTTAGCCTTTAGGGCATTTACTGATTTTCAATATTTTAGCGCTCTACATTTTTATTTACAAAGTAATTTGTCGGTTAGTGTTAATTTCCTAAATACAACATAAAAGGAGTGTAGTGTGGTGTGTGTGTGTGTGTGTGAGTGAAAGAAACAAAATGAAAGGGGAAAGTCATAAAAACAGCAAAAGAATCAGGGAAAATTGCTTCCATGTGTTTGCAGCTGCCAGAGCCAAAGGAAGCGGAGCGCTCCCTTAAACGCTCCTGACCCGCCGAGACTGGGCCAATTCAGTTTGAAAGGCCCCGGCTCGCTAATGAAGGCCTAATTTTTATTGCCACTCCGTCGGCTTCAAAGCGACGCGTCTTGCCAAACATAATTTCACTGGAGGTATTTTCAGGTGCACTGCAAATAGTTCATAAACAATTTCCCCATTAGTCCACGCAATGCGTTTTCTATGGGGTGAATGTTTGGTCTGTTTTTTGGTCGCCACCCTTACCTCCCTCCCTCTCCCCTCTCTCTTCACTTGTCGTGACACCGCAAGCCACGGCCCCGCTTCCTGTCGCTACCCCTTGCATCCAACCTTTTAGTCCCACCAGCTTAAGCCATCATATAGACCACTTAGTGGCCCTGGGAGTTTTCAGGCAAGGTGAAGAAAGTCAGTATCTGTTGCAGAGAAGAGGAGACGTCATTAGAGGATTAGGGATATTTTTTTTAAATAAATCCTGCTGGAGCGGGCCTGGTTGTTGTCAGCGTCAAATATCGCAAGCAGAAACACTGAAAGTGCTAAAGTATCAAGAAGCTCTGCTGTGCATTAATGGCATTAATTTGTATATTTTTTATGAATAAGTGTTTAATTTAGTTTTTTTAATTATGAACATTTATTAATTACATTATTGTGTTATATGTATTTTTGAGTGGCAATTTTATAGGCAATTGTGTCTATAACTCTTTTTTTTTTTAATATATATATATATATATATATATATATTTATATATATATATATATACAGCGAAACCTCACTTAGCCTACACCCCAGTTAGTGTGTCTTGGTTTATGCTGAATATATACACCAAAGTCTTGCTTTGGTTTGTGTACATGTTAGCAAACAATATGGAGCGCATTTTGTCATATTATTAAAACACTGCAGCAGTGTTCTTCACGTATTTTATCACAAACCGTCCTTGTTCACACAATTCTTCCACAAGTCGAAAAAATGTTAACCCAAAACACATTTTCCTAATTTTACAATAATAGTTTTACATGCCTAAGATAATTCTGAAAAATATAAATAACCGTTTAATGTTACTTTTTACCTTTACTGACAATGTGATTGTTCCCAAAGACATGATTTAGTAGTGAGATGAACATGGACCGCACCTTTATTTTTTTTATTCGATAGTATTGCTCACCTTCTTTATCAAAATGCGAGTACTCTGCTGTTTAGTCATGTGTCTGTGAAAATTATGACATTGCAGTTCAAAAGTGTCCTGTTTGATGTGAAATCGTAACTTATATATTTGATTTCACTAAAGACCACACGTTGGTGAGGAAAATGCTTGGTAAAAAAGGTTATTTTGAGTTTAGCAGATTTTTTTTGCTGGTAGGGAATCAGGAACTCTAATGATGGTGGCCTCGTTAGGAATTGTAAACAAATGTGGCTTTGCTGTACGAGCCCTTGCTAGCAAATAAACACAGGAGCAAAGCCTGAGGGAGAGCAAGGGAAGCACAGCTTGGGGGAGGTTATTTGGCTTACAGCAATGCCCATATACGGAAGCCCGCCCCTCTGTGACATCACAAAGGGGGCAGTTTTACCACGCCTTCTGAAACGAAGCATTTTGAGCCATCCCAAACTTCTTTCAGGGATCACTTCCAAATGCGCAAACCTCATTACCTGAAACTTTGGCATTGTTTAACATGAGAATACAACATTATAACTACATTTATAGATCAGAAATGTGGAAAAAGCATAATAGGTCCCCTTTAAGAACAAATTAGGCTCAATTAGTATCAAAATAGGCTATTCATTCATTTTCTACTGCTTTTTCCTCACGAGGGTCACGGGGGTGCTGGAGCCTATCCCAGCTGTCTTTGGGCGAGAGGCTGGGTACACCCTGGACTGGTCGCCAGCCAATCACAGGGCACATATAGACAAACAACCATTCACACTCACCATTCATTCATTCATTCATTTTTTACCGCTTTTTCCTCACGAGGGTTGCGGGGGGTGCTGGAGCCTATCCCAGCTGTCTTCGGGCGAGAGGCGGGGTACACCCTGGACTGGTCGCCAGCCAATCACAGGGCACATATAGACAAACAACCATTCACACTCACCAAAATAGGCTATTTACGACAAAAACAAATGCATTGTTTTTACCATGTAAAACTGTATGCTCAGCAGCAGCCATGGGCATTCCCCGTGTACTCAGAATGGTACAATCTCGATTACATGACACTTACACTTACTGTATGACCCAACTGCGAGATTAGTAAGTAGTCCAATCGTCCATTCGTCGAATAGTCGGCTATTCTGAGACACCCCAAAAACTATACAAATGTGTTTTGCGTTAATATATTTTGGCTTTCTGGAGCAAATTCAGAGGAGCGGGGGTGCAAGGTGTAACGCCCCCTAAAAAAAAAAAAATTCTAAAATGCAGCACAAGATAGATCCACTCATTGCCCCTTCCTCCCTCTCCTCAGTAGCCATCCAATCACTGTTAGTATGCAAATCAGCCACATGACCTGTGTCTAGAACCAATCTACTAAGAAAACCAACATGAACCAGCTCTTTGGCGATAGAGGCAAGGAAAAAATACCTCTACAAACCACCAACAACCCTTTCCCAGTCATTTTTCTGTGATGCGACAACATCTTCCGACCTAACCAGCCGTCATTGGACGCTCGCTGTACACAAACGACTTCATAAACCGTTTTGGATGGGGCAATAACGGCAAATGTAAATCTCAGTCAGCACAAATAGCAAGATGATTGCCCATTAATCACTCTTAGAGCCCCCCCCTCCCCCTCGCTCCCTACAATAACCCACATTTCACCACCTTTTTACATTTCAATGTTGTTATTGTTCTGTAATTGTGTTTCCTCCCCTGCAGCACCGCGCCTCTTTTGAAGCAGGGAAAAATGGAACACTTGTTATCTGAAAGAGGGCAGGTATTTATTTATTTTATTTTATTTTTTTGCAATAAACTGGCGTGTTGTCTTTGTACACATAACATGTTTAATGGTCATACAGGACATAAATCACAGCAGGGATTACCCAGTACTCTCCTCTTCGATTCACCCCCACCCACCAATTGTATTTCTTCTCTTATGATGTTGTGTTTTTTAAGGCATTGTAGTATTTTTAGATGGACAGTTATGTTCTATGTCTAGGGGTAAATTTAGACAAATGTTATGTGTAACGAGGTTACATTGCAGTACATCCATCCACTTTCTATATGTCGCTTATCCTCACAAGGGTTGTGGGTATGCTGGAGCCTATCCCAGCTCTCTTTGAGCGAGAGGTATACCCTGGACTGGTCGTGACCTTTCCACTTTGCAGAATTCCTAACGAAGAACATTTCTACACCAAACACTGTCTCATTCAATGGGGGAAGAGTGGCCACTCATGAGTTGCTTTGCCACCTCTGATTATATTGTATTTATGTGTGTATATATAAGTATATAATTTTTTCACACATCTGTAAAAATTTGGCGCCCCCACTGGGTACATGCCAGAATACATGCAATAGATACCCTCAAAATTTTGAAATCATGAGAACAGTTAGTTGTGAAATCCCTCCAGTGTCTGCAAAAGATGTTTAGCTTGATGGCGGCCATGTTTTTCAACCATTATTACTCAAATTTTTCAGGCATGTGCTTGCCAGTCCCCTAAAGGTGTGTGCCATTTTTTGCTGTGATTTGGATAAACGGTCAAACGTTACCACAAATATTTCAAAGGGTTTTTTTGTAGCGCATATTGATCATCCAGACATCAAGTCAATCCAATTTATGGGGTTTAATAACTGAAAAATAAAAATTGCAGTGTTTCAGGAAAAGAGTTAGCCTTACAAAAAAATACAACCTGTACATCCAGGGGGTCCTTTTTTAGTAATCAATGTGGGGCCGAAGTTGACCCGACAATGTTCCAGCTTTGAAAGTAACCTAAGAGCTATAACAGACCCGGCATGTCACATTTGGGAACATTTCAACAAAATGCGTCCATCCTAAAGAGCATATAAATAATAATGCCATCCAGAATAATCTGATTTTAAGTGTTTCAAGGACTGCACTTTTTTGGAATTTTGCCCATCATCCACAACCCATAGTATGTGTGAGACATGAACACACGTGGCTTTGTCTTTTCTGTGCGAACAGATCTGGAAACAGATAAAGAGACAGGTAAATAATGCACACATCTATTCTACCTTCAAAGCCTACCATTAAAACACAAAAATTTCCAACATTTCATGTTTTATGTACATGCTGTCACAGGTAAATACTTGCAGTATTTTGACTTACTTTAAGCATTCCTGGAACTTCCTTCCTGGGAACATCGATTTCACATAGCGATATAGAAATGAACGCTACACCTAAGAATTGACTTTTGCAAACTTAAAAACAAAACAAAAACAGCAGTGGCGTTACATAGGGCTACAAAGGGTTACCTTTCGGTAGTAACCGCAGCGAGCAAGCATGTGGTGAAGCTTATCACTAGCCAGGTGTCACTACGCTAGTTTTTCAGTGTGACATAGTGATGATAATAATAACAATGCGAACTATCTCAACTTGATGAATATGCAGTTTTGTGAATGGAACGTTGTTGGCGCTTTTTGGACTTCATTATGTGCAATTTTAGCTGCCTCTTTTTATATATCAAAAATCTTTGTTTTTAGATCTTTAGAGATGTGCGTTCATGTTGCACACAAGAATTGTGAATGATGGTCAAAATGTCAAAATCAGGTTCTAAGGGACTCAGCGGGTTCTTGTACCTGAAAATACACAAAATAGCCAACATGGGTCACTAAAAACTTTTTTTCTTTCTTTAAAAAAAAATGTAAACATGTTTTAGGGGAGACTATGGTCTATTAATCAGAATATATTGAAATACAAGTGATATGCAGTATTCTGGTCACAAGGTGGCAGTAATGATAAAACAGAGACATTACAGGAACTCATTTAATCCCAGCCATTTTTCAAAAGCCCTCCCTCTTGGTTCATTCATTCATTCATTTTCTACCGCTTTTCCTCACAAGGGTCGCAGAGGATGCTGGAGCCTATACCAGATGTCTTCGAGCGAGAGGCGGGGTACACCCTGGACTGGTCGCCAGCCAATCACAGGGCACATATAGACAAACAACCATTCACACTCTCATTCATACCTATGGAGAATTTGGAGTCGCCAATTAACCTAGCATGTTTTTGGAATGTGGGAGGAAACCGGAATACCCGGAGAAAACCCACACATGCACGAGGAGAACATGCAAACTCCACACAGACATGGCCGAGGGTGGAATTGAACCCTGGTCTCCTAGCTGTGAGGTCTGCACGCGAACCACTCGAATGCCATGCAGCCCCCTTTAAGTCATAAATTTAAATTTAAAAAGGTGATTATTTTCCCTGCTGCCATCCATGTTTATCTCGCTAGCTGCTGTTTTGGGATCTGATGGGCAATACAAGACCGATTTGACTCATGATTCTCTAATTCCCCTCCAAACACAAACCTTCATTAATGAGTTGTTATTGAAAGAAAGGGACCCCTTGGTATCTGTTAAACACACACAGGCCCTCTTTTAATGAGCTCCGTCTTGGGGAAAAGCAACACATCGCTTGTCTCTTTAAGACTCTATCTTGCCGTTGTCCGAAAATTCTGGATGAATTTTAAAAAGATATGAAAATAACAAGAGCAACATTATTTCATTTTGGACCAAAATGGGTCACAGAGAGTTTTACTTTTGATGGATGGAAATGTGCCTAGCCCCCCACCCCTTGCAATCCCAACCTAACCCCACAGCCATGTCTTTTAAGCCAATTCCACTGACTTTCCCAACAGGAAATGAGAGCTTTAGGGGTAAAGAGTCGGGCGGCGTGTTCACATGGTGGTTCACAGACGGCGTTGCACACCTAAAGCAGATGTGAGCGCAAAGGCTCCAGTGATAATAATCGATGGATTGCTGACAAAAAACACCACTTGCCAAGAACCAAATTGTCTTTCTGGCTATTTTTATTTTATTATTCTGTGTTATAAATCATTTCCTTTGAAGCCTACACTCGGTTCACAATGACTTTAAAATTCAAAGACTTCATTTAAAGTCGTCTTTGTAAGAGGCAAGCTGCCCCATTAGGCACTCGGACGCAATTAATGCGAGCACAATACTGATCCGCATCAAACACTCACCATTCCCAGATATATCACTCCCTCCCGACAGTCTCTGCTAACACTTTCTAATCATAAATAATCACACACCACAAAAAAAAAAAAAAAAGCCACTCAATTAGATTAGTCTCCCAAGTCGGGGCTTGATAAGAGAGAAGACATTCCTCTGGCCCATTGCTAACTATTAAGCTAAAGCGTAATTGCTCTCTGGTGGCTTCATATCAGCTGCGAGCGCGGAGGTTTCTAACTGGGCCTTATTAGGCCATTTTCAAAGCGGCGCCCATTTTTGTGCGTATTGAATTTAGACTGACGAGAAGATTGAAATCATCCCAAGTCGCTACATGGTGATTAGATTGGCCCGTGTTTTGATTAGCGAAGGGAACATGTTGTGAAGCCTGTGAAATAATGATGTCTGGAGTTTGTGCCCGGAGTTGGAAAAAATGTTTTCATGTGAAGGCAACAAGAAAGTTTGGGAGCACTTATGATGTAGCCGCGTTTGATAGAACCGACCATTTGCATGTTAAGTTATTAGGCAGCTTACGAATGATAGATGAGTCCATACCAGTATATTGAGAAGACCGATACCAAGATTTTCCGATGCTAGCATCAATTTTACAATATCAATAATTTGTTTAAATTAATTATCTCACCTGTGGTGAGACCAGCCATGTTGTTTGATCTAGAGACAGTGCCACTGAGGAAAAGACAGGAAGCGGAACTGGAGGTAGCAGAGATGAGGATGCTGAGGTTCTCATTGGGAGTGACCAGGATGGATAGGATCAGGAAAAAGTACATCAGATGGACATTACATGTTAGAGGCCTCGGAGATAAAGTCAGAGAGGCCAGACTGAGATGGTTCAAACATCTCCAGAGGAGAGATAGTGAATATACTACGTATTGGTAGAAGGATGCTGCGTTTAGAGCTGCCATGTAGGAGGCATAGAGGAAGACCAAATAGGAGGTTTATGGATGTAGTAAAGGAGGACATGACGGTAGTTGGTGTAAGAGAGACAGATACAGAAGACGGTTGGATGGAGGACATTGATTCGCTGTGGCGACCTCTGAAGGGGAAAGTCGAAAGAGAAAGAACATTTAATTGAACCCATTTTGAGGAGATGTATATTCAAGAGAAGGTGCTGGACTAATTTCATTCTAAAACAGCAAAACACTTCTGTCAGCGAGGATTTTTGACTCTTGTTTTTGCAGTAGGTCCTTTTTAAAACAGCACGCTGTCGTTTAGATCGGGGGTGGTCTCATCCTCGGACCCCCCATTTCCCATGGTCATTAAGTGGTGACCCACTTTTATAGAGGTAAAAGTATGATATTTTATTTTTAAATAGCATTCAATGCACACGCATGTCATCTTTTCAACCAAAAATCCACTAAATTTAATATATTTCAGAGCACAAAATTAAGAACTTTAGTTAGCATTATTAATTCATTCTAGAAAGTCCGAATTCAATGAAAAGGTCGCTGACTAAGTCATTTTTTCCAATGATATAATGATGTTAATCCAATGAATCCTTTCCAGAAAGGCAAAAATGTTAACACAAAATTCCTTTTCATAGTTTTACAATTATAGCTTTGCATGCAATAACAATTATAAACCGTGAGGAACAGTCTTTGTTACTGTTAGTATGCAAACCACAGTTTGATTCACACCATTTTCAAACACACTGATGTTCCTGAGTGCATTTAGCACCAGGACACCTGAGGCCACAGGTCTAAGATCAAATTTATAGTTATAATCATCAACTGATCACCGCCTGGTGTTGAGTTGGATTAGATAGCTGGGCGGGAATCTGGACAGACCTGGGAGAACCAACTCGGTAGTTCTGGGGACGTCCGGCAGAGTCTCAGGTTTTTTTCTTTTTCTTCATATATTTTTTGTGAGTTATATAAATGTGTAAGTGGTAGTCAATTTGTCATTTCAATTATTTGGCGTAATTGTATCCCTGTAAAACTATAATTATTGTCTATAAAATGTGTTTTAGGTTAATCTTTTTTGAACTTTTCTTGAACTTGAATTTGATTTACTTTAATTTATATGGGAAAACTTGCCTTGGTTAGAGTACGCCTGGTTTGAGTTGGACCTTCTGGAGTGGATTGACTTTAACCAAGGCACCACT
Organism: Doryrhamphus excisus; assembly: GCF_037039965.1. Classification (NCBI taxonomy): domain Eukaryota; kingdom Metazoa; phylum Chordata; class Actinopteri; order Syngnathiformes; family Syngnathidae; genus Doryrhamphus; species Doryrhamphus excisus. The sequence goes on along the minus strand of NC_136368.1, from coordinate 14,384,619 downwards.
GTATTTTCAAAATATTTGTATTTAAAAATAGGCACATATTTTGACCAACTGTAATTTTGACTTATTTTTGAGTCCTGATTTACCAGCTTCAATCCCCTGGTTAAGGTGATCTTTGACCAACATTTTTTTGCTGTAGGTCCGTACAAACAGCACGGCACTCCTGTCATATAGAATATCTTTAACCAGTGTTTTTGCAGTAGATCCTTAAAAATCTCAGAGCACTCTTGTCATAGAGAAAATATTTGAATCGTCTAAAAATTGTTTGTGACAACTTCTGTCATACAGGATCTTTGACCAGCATTTTTGCTGTAGGTCCGTACAAACAGCACGGCACTCCTGTCATATAGAAGATCTTTAACCAGTGTTTTTGCAGTAGATCCTTAAAAATCTCAGTGCACTCTTGTCAGAGAAAATATTTGAATCGACCAAAAATTGTTTGTGACAACTTCTGTCATACAGGATCTTTGACCAGCATTTTTGCTGTAGGTCCGTATAAACAGCACGGCACTCCTGTCATATAGAAGATCTTTAACCAGTGTTTTTGCAGTAGATCCTTAAAAATCTCAGTGCACTTTTGTCATAGAGAAAATATTTGAATCGTCTAAAAATTGTTTGTGACAACTTCTGTCATAAAGGATCTTTGACCAGCATTTTTGCTGTAGGTCCGTACAAACAGCACGGCACTCCTGTCATATAGAAGATCTTTAAACCAGTGTTTTTGCAGTAGATCCTTAAAAATATCAGTGCACTCTTGTCACAGAGAAAATATTTGAATCGACCAAAAATTGTTTGACGACTTCTGTCATACAGGATCTTTGACCAGCATTTTTGCTGTAGGTCCTTACAAACAGCACAACACTCCTGTCATATAAAAGATCTTTAACCAGTGTTTTTGCAGTAGATCCTTAAAAATCTCAGAGCACTCTTGTCATAGAGAAAATATTTGAATCGTCTAAAAATTGTTTGTGACAACTTCTGTCATACAGGATCTTTGACCAGCATTTTTGCTGCAGGTCCGTACAAACAGCACGGTACTCCTGTCGTATAGAAGATCTTTATCCAGTGTTTTTGCAGTAGATCCTTAAAAATCTCAGTGCACTCTTGTCATAGAGAAAATATTTGAATCGTCTAAAAATTGTTTGTGACAACTTCTGTCATAAAGGATCTTTGACCAGCATTTTTGCAGTGGGTTCTTCAACTACTGAGCACTTGTGTAGAACAGCTTTCACTAGTGTTTTTGCAGTAGATCCTTAAACAGCAGAGTTCTCCTGTCATGTAGAAGATATTTGATTAGTGTTTTCACTGTAGATCTTTTAAAAACAGCAGAATGCTCCCGTCATCTAGAAGATCTTTAACTAACATCAACATAGTGCTTCTGTTTTAATTCTTAAGATTTCATGTTATGTCATGTTCAGGTTGACAGAAAAGTTTATCATTATTACAGACATAATACAAGGTGATAGGTTTCGCCCTCTGAAGTCCTGAACTTGTTGAAAATGTGGCCCTGAGGAACAGTTGAGTTGACTTGCCCTGTCCGAGATGGTTGTCTCTTCCTCTGCCAAGCCAGATTACTGCATACGGGTTCTTCTCCTCACCAGTGAAAGAAATAGCGTTGACCTCTTCTATCTATTGCTTCCATATGCGGGCAGTTATCTCTCTTGCAAATGGAAATGAGAGCCAAAATTGCAACAAATGGGGCCATGCCACCGAATGCAGATGTTACCACTCCACCCCACACCCCCCCACCCCCCGGACCAAAGTGCCCGATTACATTAACTTTAACCCCTCCGTCGACAGAACAGACATCTCTTTTACAAACCAGCAATTTGATGCGAGTGCAGGGCCTGGAGAACAACTGCATGCTTGGTAAATAGGAAGCGATGCTATCAAACACCTGGACCCAGCATCAGGGCACTGTTAACAAACTGGAAGTACCCCGGGGGGCTCGGCCTCCCCCTCCAGTTGTATGGCCTTATGGTCAAATTTGACAGAGAACACCTGTTTTTTTGGGGGTGATTCGAGGGGATTGGTCTAAGATCCACAAGAGGGTGGGGACCATGAGAGGCTACAGGTGCTTCCTCCTTGGGTCTCTGGGAAAAAGCTCTTCTCATCTTCTCATGTACGTAAATGGAAACAAGCTATTCATGCCCCTTGATCAAGTCTTTTTTTTTTTTTTTGCCCCCCTCCCAATTCTGAATAATAAGAAATGCTTATAAAAGTGACCTGACAGATAATTTGCTAAATTGGTTAAATGTTGCTGAGAGCCTGGAGTGTTAATATGCTTCCATTCAGAGCAGGCAGAGGTCAGCGCTTAACAGACTAAAACAGATCCCATCCCACACATTGCCCTTTAGGGTTCTTCTGTAATAATGCCCAGCATGTCCGAGCGTATTTAACACTACATATATTCACATCATCATAACCTGTTATATTTGGTTGTTGTTGTTTTGCGTGGGTTTCCTGTTTGTTTATTTCTTCTTTACTTCTCCTTCAGGGTTATGTCTCATGTGTTCAGTCATCTATTTCTGTGGACTCCAAATGCAGAACATGCTCCATTCTTTGCACTTGCTAAATCCAGATTTTTATTGCACTTTTATTGGCGCCTCCACCTTGCTGAGGCCGAGTCTGACAGTGCTTTGAACCCAAAAAGCTCTCGTTTTTTTTTTTTTTTTAAATCTCTTGATAACATTTACTTTTCAGGAGAGGTGCAATGTGGTTGAGATAAGTCCGTAGCTGGAGTGTCCACAGAAAAATTGGTACATTTTGTGCATGAAAGATGAAAGTCAATACAGTATATGTTAAGCTATCTGAACAAAACTTCAAAGACTGCCATCAAGTTCGATACCGATTTTCCTATGATTAGGTGTCAAACAGTGATACTGGGAACACGGAGGCAAGTTGGGTTGCAAGGTTTACTGTATATCTTGCTCAAAGCACTTAATTTGCGTTTCCAATACTGCTTTGCGGACTTTCATATTATTTGTATCATCATTCATAGTAGTGATGGCATAGTTCAGAGTCTGATTGACTTCGCAGAAAGCTTTTCTCTTACATGAGAAATATTGTCACATTTTAATCTTGGGTGATTTTGTGACACCCCTTTTTGTATCTGTATTACCAACATGGCTTCCAATGCATTTTGATCACAAACCATGGGGGGTCATTTACAGTCATGAGAAAAATGAAGGACTCCCCATTGTGTAACTGTTCTGGTCCTGAACGGCTGCCCTTAAAAGTACTTACAGTAATGTATTTGCAATCACAATTGACTGCGAGTGGTAGTGAGGTTCCAATACTTCGAAAAATGGGATAACCGAATAAACATTGCGGATTTACATAAATTTAGAACATGTTTTCGATCATCATCATCATCCTGTTAATTGTTGTATGAAAGAAAATGGGTTAGTGCATGAAATGTCAGCTTTGAAATGTCAGGTTCAAGGTTCAACACAAAGAGTTGGCAGGCAAGATTGAAACATACAGGTGCTAACTTATTTGTCCGGGTCTGTTCCTGGCTAGCCGGCTGAGGCTAATGAGCAGCAGGTGAGTGGCTGTTGCTTTAATCTAGTGGAGGGAGAGGAGTGGGCTGGGGGGGGGGCGATTTGCAGCTTGTTGAAAGGCCTGTTGTACACATGGCCTTAATTATGGGGTTAGAAGAAAATCAGTCAGGAACAATTGTTTTCCCACTCCTGCCGGAATACTTCTCTCTCCCAATGTCTCACACGTGCTCATGCTGATTGATTCCCACTTGTCAAGTTTTGGAGAAGGCCCAAAGCATCGCTGTTACAAAACCTAACAAATTAAAAGTGTGCAAGTGAATTTCACTCAGTGGATGATTTATCTATTCTTATTTTCCGATGCCAGCTCTAGCAAATTGATGATTTGCAAATGAATCCTATGAGTCAAGATGTTAACCTGTCTCAATGTCTAATTTAGTCCCAACTGGATTTTTTGCCTAAATATGGTCTGGCTAGACCAGGGTTCAATTCCACCCTCGGCCATCTCTGTGTGGAGTTTGCATTTTCTCCCCGTGCATACGTGGGTTTTGTCCGGGTACTCCGGTTTCCTCCCACATTCCAAAAACATGCTAGGTTAATTGGTGACTCCAAATTGTCCATAGGTATGAATGTGAGTGTGAATGGTTGTTTGTCTATATGTGCCCTGTGATTGGCTGGCAACCAGTCCAGGGTGTACCACGCCTCTCGCCCAAAGACAGCTGGGATAGGCTCCAGCACCCCCGCGACCCTTGTGAGGAAAAGCGGTAGAAAATGAATGAATGAATGGTCTGGCTATGTCTTGTCTAGTTTAAAGACCTGGAATGCTAGCATTACTGCTTAGGCCACACACACACAAGGTATTTTTAAAAATGCTGCTGCTGTTGCTCGTGAATGGATTGCCTTTCCAGAGCTCCAGACTAACCTGGAAAATTACTAACTTGGTGCGCACAACGAAATCTACTTGCAAAGTAAATATTCACACTTCTCCCTGTTTCTGAACCAAGCTTCTGCAAGGCCAAATTGGTTGTAACATGTACTGTAAACGGCTGCACGGTGATAAAGTGGTTAGCGCACAGCCAACACAGCTAGGAGACCTGGTTTGATTCCCTCCTCGAGCATCTCTGTGTGGAGTTTGCATGTTCCCCCTGTGCACGCGTGGGTTTTGTCCGGGTACTCCGGTTTCCTCCCACATTCCAAAAACATGCTAGGTTAATTGGTGACTCCAAATTGTCCATAGGTATGAATGTGAGTGTGAATGGTTGTTTGTCTATATGTGCCCTGTGATTGGCTGGCAACCAGTCCAGGGTGTACCACGCCTCTCGCCCAAAGACAGCTGGGATAGGCTCCAGCACCCCCGCGACCCTTGTGAGGAAAAGCGGTAGAAAATGAATGAATGAATGGTCTGGCTATGTCTTGTCTAGTTTAAAGACCTGGAATGCTAGCATTACTGCTTAGGCCACACACACACAAGGTATTTTTAAAAATGCTGCTGCTGTTGCTCGTGAATGGATTGCCTTTCCAGAGCTCCAGACTAACCTGGAAAATTACTAACTTGGTGCGCACAACGAAATCTACTTGCAAAGTAAATATTCACACTTCTCCCTGTTTCTGAACCAAGCTTCTGCAAGGCCAAATTGGTTGTAACATGTACTGTAAACGGCTGCACGGTGATAAAGTGGTTAGCGCACAGCCAACACAGCTAGGAGACCTGGTTTGATTCCCTCCTCGAGCATCTCTGTGTGGAGTTTGCATGTTCCCCCTGTGCACGCGTGGGTTTTCTCCGGGTACTCCGGTTTCCTCCCACATTCCAAAAACATGCTAGATTAATTAGTAATTCCAAATTATCCATAGGTATGAATGTGAGTGTGAATGGTTGTTTGTCTATATGTGCCTTGTGATTACAGCTGGGATAGGCTCCAGCATGCCTGCTATCCTTGTGAGGATAAGCGGTACAGAAAATGGATGGATGTGTAATATAAAGACACAAATAAAATAGATTGACAACTATAGTCCCCATGATGCTTAGAGCGCTGAATCAAAAAGTAACAGACGCAAATACAGTACCGCGTTTTGAAACCTAATGCAGCATTCATGGTTTAATCCAACAAACCTCAAGTAAAGATCACATGCAGAATTACTACAGCTTCTGGGCATGAACACCAGGGTAGCTGTTGAACTCTGATGCGGTGGGGGAAAAAAAATCTCATTGGAAAAACCTGAGGCCAGCTTGGATTGCAAGGTTTATAGTGTGTGTAAGGCACTTCATGTGCAGTTCCAATTCTGCCTCGTGCACTGCCACTTCCATATTATGAGTATAATCATTCACATTAGTGATGCCATTCACAATCCTATTAGCTTCTGGCTGTCCTGTTTTTCTCTCAACAAGAAATGTCATCACGTCGTGTTTCAATCTCACATTTAATTGTGTTAATTGAAAGGTTTTACACTATAAAGGACTGTCAGGGGGCAGCAACATTTTCCTCAGCATGCATTTCATGGATTTTAATAACAGAATTTAGAAGAATTTTGCCAAAAATACACGTTGAAATTGCACAAAACTTCCTTGTTTGAAATGTCTGTCATGCGAGGAAAAGATTAACAAATTTTCACCTTTTTTTGCGACACATGCTGCAAAAGAACCAGCTTAAAAAGTGGCAAAGTTTTAGAAGCACTTGAGCAATCCATTAAAAAAAAAACTGCACAAAATATCCTGTGAGTGACTACTTGACAAACCCTGCTAACAAGATTTGTCTCTACCGTGAATCAAGTTTTGACAAAAATGGGACAAACAAAGAGGGAAAAAAAACCCAAAAACAAATGATGTTGCTTGGCCACAAAAGAACTGCAGGGTGTGATTTATGGACCACTCAAGCGGTTTAAAAGCGCATTCACACAAATGATTCCAACAATTCAGACAAATGAGCAAATAAGTCTATGTTAGTCCTGACAAGGATGTATGACTACGTTTTGGTGAGCTAAAGGGCCATACCCCCTCCGCCCTTCCATCCCCATTTCCACTTTAAATGGCATGATTGTTAGGAATGATGGCGTTCTGGGACTTCCGTGGAACCACAGAGGTGTGCGTTTTAAAAAATAGTTCTCAAAAGTAAAGAATTAATTAACCTGTCTGATAAATCAGTTTGGCTCACAGATTTTCTTCTTGGTGTATTTAAACTATACCAAAATATTAATCATTCATCAAATAGCTTAATTAGTCAATTTGTCTTGTTGTTATTAGCTGGACATTGCGGTAAAATTCATGTGGTTGTTTTCCCCTTATTTTTGTCTCATTCCAATTCCCAGAGCTATAGTTGTGCAGACACTTTTGCTTTCTTTACCGTAACAAAAGAAGTGCTGCTGTTGTTTTTTGTATCCACAAGAGATTTACGCGTAGCAGTGCTGGCTTTTAGTTCAACTTACCTACAGAAAAAACATAAATCATATCCGATTGTTGAACTTCCTGGAGGGATATTTGTTGTCTTTTCTGAGAGAGAATATTGTAGCCGTCAGACAATAATTACTTTTTTTTTGTGCCAGGTGCAAAATAACAGCAGCAAAGTATTTTTTTTTTTAAGTACTAACTACTTCTTTGAGACAGATTTAGTCGCAGAAATTCAAGTCTGTCTGATTTAACTTTTTGATATTTAAGCGAATGTACATAAAAGTCTTTAAAAATGTTTTTATGTTGAAATCCACATGACTCAAATTTCTCTTGGCTAATTTAGTCACCCAACTGTGTGCGCAGTTTGTTTTACATTTAACGGTAATTTAACAAGTATAGAGTTACGATGATCAACTCTTGCAGTACTGAGGCATTTCCCTAACTAAAAAAATAGGGATATAGTCAATTCCTGCGTTTTGGAATGGAAATACTTGACAAAAACAAACTTAATAAAACAATGCAAACTTAAAACTTCAAAATGCTCAACAGTTTTGTTTCAATTTGTTGAGGACTGTAGTGTTAAAGCATCAATATTTTCATAAAGTGGCAGTTGCATTTCTAGATTCCAATTTTGTACAGTCATCCTATTATGTTTTTTTTTTTAAATAAACAGAATGAATTAATAAATCCTGCTTTTTGTGGTCGGATATGGCCTATTAATCAAAAATATGCATATTGATGCAAATATTCATGTGATTGGCTGACCACCAGTCCAAGGGTGTACCCCGCCTCTTTCCCCAAGTCAGCTGGGATAGGCTCCAGCATGCCCGCGACCCTCTGAGGATAAGCAGTAGGGAAAATGGACTACAAAAAAGGTGCAGAATCAGGAGTTCACAATTCAATACAAAGTACCAAAAATAAACATAATAGGTCCCCTCCGTAATTTGTTTTCAACTTTTGGAAGGTCATCGCCAAATAGTTGCCATAGCTCCAGATTTATATGACAACCCAATAGATAACGTAACCATCCCTGATGTGCCACTGACGAGCTCCCATCAGTCCTCATTAAGAGCAGTCATGTCCGGGATGTCAGGGTCCCTCCCTGTCCCTGAAAGCAGGTGACAGGAGGAGTTACTGTCATGGCGGTAACACTGTGAACTCGCACCAACCCCAACCCCTCATGTCAGGCAGACGCAAGCGCTGGAAAATTACTGAGCACGGAGAGCGACGCAATAACAAGCCAGTGTTTTTGGCCCGGTCGCTGACACGGAGCAGGGAACAATTAAATGGTAGGCTGTTAAGTCATTTCAGAGACACCCTGCACCTGTAATGCGGTGCTCTGAGAACCAAGGTCAGGCGTGGGAGTCTGAGAAGAACTTCACTTTGACCTTTCAACCCGCCCTCCAACCTGCACTCCATTTCAAAGTTTAAAAGAGTGTGGCTTGTTTGTCTTATTGGATGAACTCTAAAGCAACAACCCGACCCGATAAAGGCACTATAAACTTGAAGTAAGCACATTTACGCTTGCACCATCCAGGGAAAATGATTTTTGTCAAATGTCATGCATGCTAACTGATAAAATGTTGAACCCTTATGAGAAAAAACAAGATGAATATGACATATAGTGATGTCGGGGTCTTACCTATCCTTCTCCAGGAAAAGCTCTGATACTCTGTTGTAAAAGTCCAATCACCTCTTGGTGAGCTCGGGTATATATCCTCCATCTTGACAGTCAGAATCATTCATTTCAGGCCCTATGAAATCCATTTTATTTTTATTCCGTTTTTTACCCGGGCGGCACGGCGTTCTAGTGGTTAGCGTGCAGACCTCACAGCTAGGAGACCAGGGTTCAATTCCACCCTTGGCCATCTCTGTGTGGAGTTTGCATGTTCTCCCCGTGCATGCGTGGGTTTTCTCCGGGTACTCCGGTTTCCTCCCACATTCCAAAAACATGCTAGGTTAATTGGCGACTCCAAATTGTCCATAGGTATGAATGTGAGTGTGAATGGTTGTTTGTCATATGTGCCCTGTGATTGGCTGGCGACCAGTCCAGGGTGTACCCGGCCTCTCGCTCATAGACAGCTGGGATAGGCTCCAGCATCCCCCGCGACCCTCGTGAGGAAAAAGTGGTAGAAAATGAATGAATGAGTTTTTTACCCATGACTTATTTTGCCAGGGTTGAGTGTCAATACAGGCAATACAAGTTATCTTAATACAATGCAAAAATCCTGACATTTATTGCCGCCTTACACGATTGGCCAATTTTACCCAGTATTTCAGAAACTAACGTAGCATGTCTTAAGTGTTCTAATGGGATGTCATCCTGTGCACACACACAGTCCTCAGCAAACTGTAATGGCTGTGCTTGTGGTTAAGGAAGACATAGTCACTAATGCAATTCCAATTGTGTTATGAATGTTGGATATTTTTTATGACACCATTATTTTGTTTACAAAATTATACAGTATGTGGTGAACAGCACTCTTATTTTGAAGGCTGGCCGTGTGTGTGTGTGTAGAGAATGTCTGTTGATGGTTAAGACAAGCTGGTTTGTAGTGGTAAAACACACACAATGTAAAGACGCTCATGCAGTCTGAGTCTCACAAACACACACACAGCTGCACGAGCATGCTCTGCTAAACTAGGTAAACCTTGCTAGTTTCCATTCATGCTGCTCCAGAGATTTTGCCAATATTTGCTGTTGTTTCAGATGCATGTAGCTTGGGAGGGGGCGTGCTAATGTTTGTGATGAGACTTCACCATGATTGGACGGTCCATCTGGGAAATATTCCACACACAAATGTGAAAACAAAAATTTTGATTTTGACCTCTCTCAAACTGTCCAAGAAATGCTGGCTTTTAATCTCTGTGGAAGAACAGCAGTGACAAGCACCCTCTCGCTTCCACCATCCAAGAACATGTTTAAAATGATTGGAATCATATGGAAAATGCCTTTTAAAATACAGTTCAATGTATGTATTTCTTAATGGAGAAATATTATTATTATTATTAATGTTGATTCATTCATTTTCTACCGCTTATTCTCAAGAGGGTCGCGGGTATGCTGGAGCCTATCCCAGCTGTCTTTGGACGAGAGGCGGGGTACACCCTGGACTGGTCGCCAGCCAATCACAGGGCACATATAGACAAACAACCATTCACACTCACATTCATACCTATGGACAATTTGGAGTCACCAATTAACCTAGCATGTTTTTGGAATGTGGGAGGAAACCGGAGTACCCGGAGAAAACTCGGGGAGAAAATTCAAACTCTGCACAGAGATGCCAGAGCATAGAATCGAACCTGGGTCTCCTAGCTGTGTGGCCTGTGTGCGAAACCACTCGTCCACCGTGCAGCCCCTATTTTTAATGTTATTTTTTTGTCAAAATGACTGCACGCCACTGGTTAAAAGTGATGCTGTGCATGTGTGTCATACACGATAGTAACTACCGTTATTTTGTGTTTGATCACGCTGCTCATTATTGAATTTCAAGTCAGATGAACGCTGCCGTCAGGGGAAATAAAACCCGAATTAATTGGGATTTTTTTTTTGTACAACATCAGGTGCATTTCATTAAAACGTTTGACCTCATCAGGGAGAGTTCACCAGCTAGTCGCCTGTACCGATCCTCTTCCTGTGGCTATGACCGTGTTTCCTGTTTGGCTGCTTGTCCTCTACAGTCTGATACTACACACACACACACACACACACACACAGCCTGGCAAGCTGTAAAGCTGTCTTAACCGTAGCAGTGATTAATACACCCATCACTTTCTAAATGCTGCCTGCCTGTTCTGCTGCAGCCTTCAGGCCCGACAGAACACCAATGTTTGCTTTTCCCAGCCTAGTCCACAGGCGGGGGTCATCGGGAGAAAGAAGCATTCTTTAATTTGACAATTAGTCAGCGGACTCTTTTTGGGGTGAAAGAAGAGGATTGCCCTCATTAGCTGTAATTGTCTAATTGCCTTTCATCTCAATTGTGTGTAATTTTCACTTCAGGGATTATACAAATAATATAAATGCGCCTCTGTGTTATTTGTGTATCCTGGTGGTGGGGGGGGCAAAAGCTCCTGCCAGATCTTGATGGAGAAGTGGCTTTATTTTGAGTGGTGAGAAAGAGAGAGGTGAAGGGCTTTGATGGCTGATTTCTTGTGAATTAACAAATTATGTCGACAATGTGCTCAATCCCTGAGGGAAGTTTGGGTAGTGTTTTAAATCGTCAAAATATTGAAAAATACTGCAACTATTACATGTTATCATCAGTGTACGTGTTAATGCATGGTCACAGCATGTATATCAAACAATGCAACTTTGTTAGAGGGTTTCTTTTAGAGGGCTCCATTGTCAAAATAGGTGTATCCCAATGACAGTATTGTTAGCTAGCTGAAATTAACTTGTTTTCTTGTGTTATAATGCATTGAAAAGGGAAAGAAATGTGTTCAAGACAGGCAATTATATGTGCAGTTCCCCTTTAAGAGTGCCTTGTCTTGAAGATTTCATTTACTGTATATTGGTGTTCCAATTTATCCCAATTTATTATGTCACTGTGAGTGGAGATTCAAAAATACGGCTTTATTGATGGTTGTATGTAATTTTTGTATTTTAGATACAATTAAGAAGGGGGGTAGTGGTTATTTTGGAGTTGGGACACCATGGAAAGATTCCAGTCAGATAATGGACATTTCATACCCAACAAGAAGAACCAAAACTAGCAAACTGCTTTCAGTGCTGCGTAAGCTTTTCCTAAAATTGTGCATTCAATTGCATCACATACGTAACTCCTCGGATACAAGTTGCCGCTGCATTCAGGGACACTTGTAAATCACAGCAAAAACACACTCAAACATGGACATCCAGCTGTGATAGTAAGGTGATGTTTACAAAAGCAACCACTTGTTGCTTATACAACAATAAGACAATGTTACTAAATGTTCTACTTCTAACAGACATCAATGTTAAACCAACCTTTGGATGGATACTGCTTCATCATGATTGGTCAACTTTCCTCTTCTGTTTTCTATGAAATGAATATGCAGATTTAAACTGTAGCCATCCTGAGTGGATTAAAAAGTGAAGCTTAATGTCCATGTCAATGTCCATTCAAATGAAATGGATTTAAAGGGAAGGTTGCCAACATCAGAATGGAATAAAATACATATATGTAGGATGATAACTTATCTAAGACCAGGGTTCAATTCCACCCTTGGGCATCTCTGTGGGGAGTTTGCATGTTCTCCCCGTGCATGCATGTGTTTTCTGTGGGTACTCTGGTTCTCTCCCACATTTCAAAAACATGCTAGGTCAGGGGTGCTCATTAAGTCGATCGCGATCTACCGGTCGATCGCGAAGGTGGTACTGGTCGATCGCGGCGTGACATTAAAAAAATATCATCCTAGCATCAATGCCGTCACTTGATTGATATACAGGGCAGCCATTCAGATGACAACTGAATGTTGCCCTTCGGGTGACCAATCAAATAAAACAACGTCTCTAAGTGCAGCAGAACTTACGATGTCAGCCTATCATCCATCCCCGTTACTTGATTGACATACAGGACAACCAGTCAGATGACAACTGAATTTTGACCTTTAGGTCACCGCTCATGCGTAAACAACGATGCACAGTGCTAAGCTAGTCGGCGAATTGCGTCAGATTTTAAGCCCTCGCTAAAGTTTATGGTCACTAAAATGAGTGAAGTAGCTGAACCGAGTAAAAAGGCAAAAACATATCACTTCCATACGGAATGGGAGGAGGACTTTTTTTTCACAATGTCTTTTTCAAAGTGCGTTTGCCTGGCTAACCTGGCTATCAGCAGCTACTGTCCGGACTATGCATCCCTGGCTGATTCAATTCAGTGCAAGTCATCAAAGTAAACTCAGGTAATTACAAAAAATGTTAATAGTTAATTATGTGTGTTTTGCAATATTGGCTCATTTGGTTATGTAAGGTACATCAACATACATTGTACGTACAAATAGTCCTCAATACATTTGAAAATAAATAGATGTTTTGCATTTTTGTAGTGGGTAGATCATTTTGACTCGGTCATTTTAAAAGTAGCTCGCATGCTGAAAAAGTGTGAGCACCCCTGTGCTAGGTTAATTGGCGACTCCAAATTGTCCATAGGTATGAATGTGAGTGTGAATGGTTGTTTGTCTATATGTGCCCTGTGATTGGCTGGCGACCAGTCCAGGGTGTACCTCGCCTCTCGCCGAAAGACAGCTGGGATAGGCTCCAGCTCCCCCGCGACCCTTGTGAGGAAAAATCGGTAGAAAATGAATGAATGAATGATAACTTATCTATTTATCAGTGCCCATGTCAAACTTTATCCTAATGTCACCATGCAAAATACACATTCTTCACCCGGAATTACTATAAAATGAACGAACCAATGAATTATCTTCAATATTTCAAGTTATTTAACATAATATGCTTTGTTTGGGAAGCACTGGGTTAGACGCATCAAGATTTAATAAAAAGCTAGTATTTCATGGTCACTATCCCAAAGTTAAAGTGTTGCCGCATCTTTCATATATCATAGAAGTACTTTTGACACCAACGCCGATATGTGGTATATGTATAATGCAGCGATGGTAAATGTGGAGATTGGTCATATGGAAACCAACACACAGTTTCACTTTCTGGTTCAATTGTCAGATGTGATTGTCGGAGCATATTTAAAAAGGAGGATTCCCCCCTTTTAAATCAAATGGAATTATGGAATCATTGGGGATCTCCTGCAGGAGTGCGTACATAAGACGAGTAATGAGTTTTGCATGTCTGTGTCAAGGAGGTCTAGGAATGGGGAAATGCAGCCCATCTGTTGAACAAGGACTCGGGGATAGAGATGATTAGACGACAGGATCATCCATTAGCGCTGTCGTTTTGAATCCATTGCGGGTGATTGGTGCAAATTGGCTTCTACGCCACTTTATCCAGAGGACTGTGTGTCCCAAGCTTCTTGGATTAGATTCCACTGACCGGTACTGGAACTCTCAAATCTCCAAAGTCAATTGTGTGTTAAACTTTGGATTTGGGGATATCACCATTGGCATTGTGCACCACAGAACAACAAGCTTGCTAACGCAGTATGTCCATGTTTTTTCATTGTAAATATGCAATTTGCAATGAAAGCACTCATTATGCAAAATAGCAGTAGTTCATTGACTTTTGAATTTTTTTAATGCTGCGTTTATTAGTCACATGCGGTGATGTTCATGGCCATTTACATTGTTCATAAAGAGGACAACAAGAAAAATATGTATTTATTTATTGCACCCTATCCATCTCCAGTTCTGATACTTTGTAAAAGTCTGATAATCTCCTGGTGAGTTTGGGTATACAATCATTCTGGTGCTTCGTTTCTTTTTGCCGTTGCAAAATTGTTTTTATGGAAAGAAATAAACAAAACAAAAAATCTAAACCAGATGTTTCACTTTTCAAAGCGTCAGCCGGCCATTTTATTTGTTTACTTTGGTCAGCCAAAGCACTTGAATGTACAAAGACTGGCAGCTAACAATATCATTTAAAGGGGACCGATTACGGTCATTTTTTTTTGTGTGCTCCTATAGAGCAGCTACGCACTGAAAGCTTTCTAGATCTTCCAGAATCTGCACCTATTCCAATTGTATTTTGTATACGCCCACTCCCAAGCGCTTTTAAGTACCGTACTTCCAGACTACTGCTGATCCCCACTTTCTAATGTTGTGGGTAGAGGAGTTGCTAATAAATCAATAAAGCCTTTGGAGAGCTCATTGAAAAGTGGTTAGGAGCTACTGGTTGGTGACCCCTGAATTACCGTGTATGAACTCAAAGAGTGGTAACGTATGTTTATTTAATGTAGGCATAGTGCGTCCGACATTAATGCGCTACTTCTCGCTTTGCCAAATATTTTAGTACATGTTCACAAAAACAGTCCTGTGTGAAATGCCTTTGACAGATGAAGAATTCCAACCACTTCTGCCTGACCCTGGCAACCATAGCTAACAACTGTAAATAGAACAAAGCCGAGCTGTGGGGAAGGCAGTCCTGGAGCGTATCTGGCCTACAGTGCATGCCCATATAAGGAAGCCCGGCTCATTGTGACATCACAGGGACGTGATTTCATGCTTTTTTTGACATCTCTATTGGAAAGAAAGTGCTGGTCAATATTGGTATATCATAAGAAATCCAATATTGACCATGTCTAGACTTAATATATTGTCACTATTGAAACAACAAAATGAATAGTGTACTTGATTCAGATCGCTTTGTAAGAAAGACAAAAAAATCTCAATTTATCTCATTTCCATTTGGGTTCCACCTTTTTGTCAGCTAATGAGCGTCAACCATCTCGTCCTAACGAGCTCATGTGGCTGTTGACTTGAATAACAAGGTGTTAAGTTGCTGATAGGAAGGCAGGAAAACAAAGTCTCGTCTCCTCGTTAACCGCCACTGTTCCTTGATTGTTGTCAGCCTCTTTGGTGAAGACGCGTCCTCAATATCGTCTCCTAATATGCCACCCTCTACTCCTCCAGATGCCCTCCCGCCCGCCGCTCGCTTTCATGTCTACTGTCGTTCAAAGCCCTCGTCGTTAACGTGATTTATTTCTCACCGCAACGTTATTTTGTTCCTCTAATTTGTTTGGCTTCGTCGGCACGGGGCGTAAATCAGAATCAAAGCTCCGTCGCCTTGCGTTTTTTTTTTTTTTTTTTTTTCCAGTGTCACCTCCGTTAATGGCCTGCCTGCTTTGGAAGGTTGAGAAGAAGCAGACCTGCTGTCTACCTAAATCACCTTTCTATCCTTTGCCCTCGTCATAAACACAAAGAGCTCATTGGCTACCACCACAAATGCCTTCCATGACCGACCCCTGGACTGCGGAAAGGTGGGGTAGATCCAAAATAAAATACGAATCAGTAGCCATGTTTACATGAAATCAGAAATGTTGTGATTTTCATTGTAAACTAATGTAATCTAATCTAAGATAATGTCATCAATATAACATTATTGATGCCTTGTGACCAGAATACTACAAATGACTTGTCTTTTAATATTTTTTAACTAATAAGCAGCTATTAGGATTATTATAGTAGTGATCAGAAGGACATTTTGACGGAAAGGAATATGATCCGCTTGTTCAGAGTAAGTATTTTTATGCCGATTCCTCAATGAGTGCAAGTTTTCAGATAAAAGACACTTTTTGTGAACAATCTAGTTTGACACTTTGCACAGATGGAAATAGGAACAAAATAGCTGGCATCCGAGAGACGACGATACGGCGCGGAACAATGAGGCAGAGATGATTGTCATCTGTCCGTCACGCGAGCAAGGCAAGACGGCATCCGGCGTAATGCGATCGGACAGTGCTGTGACAGTGAGCTGTGACCTTCAGCTGCCTGCCGACTCCAACCCCACCTTCCCGTGTTCCGGCGGGGGCGCCAATGCTGCTGATCAATGGAGGGCATTGGCACCCGTCACGTCAGATCCACTCGCTGTCCATATCCTGTCTCTTTTGTCATCGGGCCGGCGTTTTCCTTCCGCTAGTCAATCACAAGCACGGCAGACGCACATAGATTCACCTTCACTTTTTTTTTTTTTTTTTTTTTTTGCTCGGAAAGTCTTCCGTTCCTTTTTTTTTTTATTGTTGTTTTAAAGCTGCAGTCTTTCATCATCTCAAAGTGGCGGCTCACCGGAAGAAGAATTATTTTCCGGCCATAAATGAGAAATTTCACCAAACAAACACAATCAGGCCCTGATTAGCTTTCTCTTTCATGTTGCTGAAAGGAAATGCAAACGAGATTAGATAGCACAAAAGGCCACAAGGCTCATTTCGCCCCTTGCGTCTAGAGATGGCTAAACGCTCCAATTCCCCTCTTAGCTCCTCAGACCCCCCCCCCCCTTTTTTTTTGTTGAGCCCAAACCACCATTAATGTAGAACTGTCTCTCGCGGGAAAGTTCCCACTCAACAATTAAGTGAGGCCACTCCAGCTCTAAGTGGCCATGCTATTGTTGTGCAACAGTGCAATTACTCAGAGATCTGTGCGTCTGTTTCATTCATGGCTGGTCTCTGTGGTGGAGCAGATCCTTTAGGACGCAAGAACTCAGGAACGTGGTGGAAAGGCAGCTACATAAATTTACCCCATGGGGTGTCTTTTTTTTTTCATATGACGATGTGTTTGAGTTCGAAACCTGTTCCACTCCTTAACTGCTGCACACAAAAGGATGACCATTACTCAAAACATGCACCACTAATATTGTGCCTGTGCTTTTATTTTTCTGACAAATACACCACATGGTGGCGCTGTTGTTGTTATTGTATTGACTTGCCTTATTAATGACTTATTTTTAAAAATGTGTCTTTGAACTAATCGAATGGCTTTGATTTGACATTATATTATGATAACATGGTTAACAAACTACTATTTACACTATATACAAGGAAACACAAAAACTAAATACTAAAGCTATATAAAATACCAACAGTATATACAACTACAGTAGAACCTTGGTGAACATCATCCATGCGTTCCAGAAGGTCTGACTGTAACCAAAGTATACTCTAACCAAATACATTTTTTGCATAAGAAATAATGTAATGTAAATCCAATTAATCCATTCCACACAAAACACATTTTTCAAAGTTTCACAATAAGTTTTTATGCAGAAACCAATTGAGAATGCATATCAATTATGAATGAAAGGGATAAAAGAACATTTAAGTTTACCTTCACTGGGACATGATTCTTTATGGAGACACCATTTTGCAGTGATATCAACACAGACGCCACCTTTGTGTTGTGCCAGGGGCTATTTCTTGAATTCAGTAGTATTTGAATCACGAATGAATTGCATCATATGTATATTTAAGCAAATGTGACTTATCATGCATAATAATGGCTAAATCAACTAAAATACAATTATTGGGCATTCAAAAGATGTGTTCAATGAATGATTTGTCGTATTCTAACATTGATTCTGAGATGTCAGTCATGTTACTGTAATGTTCGGTGAGACTTGATCGCCGGAACAACAGGCTTTTAATGCAGGTTTGAATTTTGTCACAACAGGCACAATAATCCGTAACCCATGCCAAACTGAAAATCAACTGTGAACCCTCGTCACTTCCTGTCTGCCCTTCACTCACCTCCCCGGGGCATCACATTTATTGCAACACACATGAGCACGAGTCATATTGATATCATAAACGGATTATTTACTCTTATGTTTACTGTAGGCGGCACGGCGGTCTAGTGGTTAGCACGCAGACCTCACAGCTAGGAGACCAGGGTTCAATTCCACCCTCGGCCATCTCTGTGTGGAGTTTGCATGTTCTCCCCGTGCATGCGTGGGTTTTCTTCCGGGTACTCCGGTTTCCTCCCACATTCCAAAAACATGCTAGGTTAATTGGCGACTCCAAATTGTCCATATGAATGTGAGTGTGAATGGTTGTTTGTCTATATGTGCCCTGTGATTGGCTGGCGACCAGTCCAGGGTGTACCCTGCCTCTCGCCCAAAGACAGCTGGGATAGGCTCCAGCACCCCGGCAAATCTTGTGAGGATAAGCGGTAGAAAATGAATGAATGAATGTTTACTGTGTTGGGTAATATAAGTATAAAGGTGACTATAGGGGTGTTATTTCACGTCTAGAGAGATCTAATGTTCAAAACTATATCTACAAGCGTTTTTATGCTCTAACTATACAAGCAGTTGATGTTCGCTAAATACAAGGATGAAGAGTCTTGAACCAGTCATGATGTGCTATACATATCACTATATTGACACTTACTATGGTACCCATTATGTCATTGTATGGTCATATCATCTCGTACTTTGGTATGAGTTGCATTATTAAAAAAAAAAAAAACAACAAAAAAAAAACCTTAAACTGTATTATGGAAAGCAGGAAGTGAACAAATGTAACATTTACTGATTGTAAAAGTACCAGATGGAGGGGTAGGATTTAATAAGCTTTGCTTCTTCCTACTCCTTTTGGACATGTGGAACTGTGAACTGATTATATGATGCATTCAATTGTAATCTGATGCATGTTCAAATGAAATAAAACCATTACCATTACTTTTCACGTGAGAGCAATAAACAATTGTTCATAAATCACTAACCATTTGTTTCACAATAATAAAACTGTATTACATGTATGCCATCATGTGTTTCAAAGCATTTTGACCACAACCTGCAGGAGGCGCAACAAATGTTAACAGTCACCTAAATGTCACAATAAATGGTAATGAAGGTCTTTTAATTTGACAAGACCAAGACCTATTAACTAATTAGTGATCATGATTGACTGCAGCTGGTGTTGCTCTTATTGGATTTCCACCTAATGTCAGAACAATGGGAACGTCCACGGAACTCATAGGAGCACCCACAAGTGTTATTTACAGTCATGTGGAAAATATTAGGTGCTAATTAATGACTGCGACTTAATCAGATGGGAGTTTCCCATGTGAGATGATGGCTGAAACAGTTCAAGAAAAGTCAGATAAGGCAGCGGTAAAAGGATCAAGCGAATTTGTAAAAAAAATGGGAAGGGTTACATGCAGGCCACGGAGGGAGGGCGTATGTCTGGCTACAATTAAGTCAGTCGGCTCCGAGATTGAGATGATGCTTCAGGGAGCTATTGGTCCTCGGTCATTAGTGATTACAGATTTCCAAGGCAACATTCTGCTATAATGAGCTTAAAAAATGGCCACCGTATGCATGATTTACAGCTGTTACAGCATACAACAATGCCTTCACACCATCTTGACATGGCGGGTTAATGTGGTCCTCGTTTAGGCAATCTCATTACGCTTTTTATGAGATGTGGTTAGGATTGTTTAATGAAATAAGTGTTAAGAGGAAGGGTGTTTGCAAACTCATAAAAAGGGGTACGCTCATTTCCTCTGCTTTTAACTGGTCCCGCCCCCAAATATTGGACGTTTAATTAAGAAGTCCCAAAAGTGTTTCATAAAACAGAACACATTTCGCAACTCTGAACACTCTGAAACAATAGAAAAGTGTC
The DNA here is from genome assembly GCF_037039965.1 of Doryrhamphus excisus. Lineage (NCBI taxonomy): Eukaryota > Metazoa > Chordata > Actinopteri > Syngnathiformes > Syngnathidae > Doryrhamphus > Doryrhamphus excisus. The sequence goes on along the minus strand of NC_136368.1, from coordinate 14,364,736 downwards.
TTTATGACTTGCGCTTTTGCCAGTACTCAATGGGGGGGGCGTACGACTTTTGCTCATTTCATTTATCACCACGTGTTTCTTGTATAGGCTTACAACCTTCATCTGTTAATCCTTAGGGGTCTAGCATGATGGGTGTTTTAGTTATTTATAGAGTACTGTGTGATAATGCAATGCAAACTACTGCCTTACTACCATACAAAGGAAAAATCTTGCATTTAAAAAATTGAAAAATTAACTCCTGTCAATCACACTGTACACATGACATAAAATACAGTACTGTAATAAAACATTAAATATAATAATTAAATGAAACAAATAAAAATAACAGCCAAATAACCTTTCCATCTTACCCAGACAATTACACTAGCTATTACTGTCACTTCCAAGGGATCGCCGACATGGCAGTTATGTGTCATGTTGAAAGTTTTTGTGTGTGGGGAGGGGATGGGGGGGCTGTGTGCAGAAAGTAGAGTTGAATTTGCTGACGTTTTTGCATGGTTCCTTCTTGTCATCTATACAACATCCAGGTAGATGTTAAAATACCATATTTATTAAGTATAGTCAAGCCTGCCAGCACTACTATGGGACTCATGAGAGTGGAGGAAGGAAAATGTAAAGGAAGAACTAAAGGAAGAATTTTGGGGTGTGTTATTCAATTGAGCAAAATTGTGAATATTAAAAATAGCTATAGAGCATCCATCCATCCATCCATTTTCTGTACCTGCATGCTGGAGCCTATCCCAGCTGTCTTTGAGCGTGAAGCAGGGTACACCCTGGACTGGTCGCCAGCCAATCGCAGGGCACATATAACCAAACAACCATTCACACTCACATTCATACATATGGACAATTTGGAGTCACCAATTAACCTAGCATGTTTTTGGAATGTGGGAGGAAACCGGAGTACCCGGAGAAAACTCCACACAGAGATGCCCGACCGGGGAACCGAACCAGGGTCTCCTAACCACTCGTCCACCATGCAGAGCAATGATTAGCAAACTTCTCATACGAAGTACCACCTCAAAAGTATTCCGCTTTACCAGTACCACCATTTTTGCTATGTCCAATTTAGCCATTACAGTTGATTTACAAATAGGTAATTGACTTGTCTCATTTAAATCAACTTATTGCTCTGGAATTTCCATCCATCAATCCATTTTCTCCCCCCACTTGGGTCGCCTAGTCCTAACCCAGCTGACTTTGGCCGAGGGGAGGGGTGCACCCTGAAGTGGCTGCCAGCTAATCGCAGGCTTTGTAATTTTGCTTTTTTAATCTATTTTTATTTAATAAAAATAATCTTGTGTTTATCATTTAGGCCATGTGCACACAGGAACATTGGGAAAAAAAATAGTTGCATCCAACCAGAACGAGTGCCTGGGTGAAAACAATGTCATATCCAAGGTACGCCTATGTGTGGCAGTGTGAACAGACACGCTTACATAACCACATGGCTACTATAATAATACTATAATAATAGTCGAAGAAAGAATGCATGTGCGTACGTCAGTCTTCCGTTTTCAAAGGCTCATCTAGATTTACGATGAGTTTGAGACCATAAAATATCCGTAGAATGTTGAAAAGGGTGAGAGTCATGCTAGTCGAAATATTCAGATATTACGTTGGCTTGTTGTCAAAGCTCACTTCTGGTCACGTGACAGCGACTGGTCAGTGATGTCATAATTTTCAAAAATAAGTGGGTTACTTGTCAACATGGAAACAACAAGCCGGTGTTTCCACTTTGGAAGGCGTTTCCAAAAGAGATCATTTGGAATGGCATGGCCTTTATTGTCATTATACAAGATGTACAACGAGATTGGAGAGCTTCTCCTTTCAGTGCAGTAGTCAAGTTAAAAAAGTATACAAAAAGTAGAGTAAAATAGACAGTTTAACAAGATATATACAAGATATCCAAATATACACATAATATTGCACAGGAGCATATACAGGAGCAGACATATTACAGATATTAATTTTAGTGCAAGTAATGACTGGTGTATACAGATGAGTAAAGTTGTATTGAGTGTATTGAGTTGTTAAATAAACATATTTGAGGTAGTAATAGAGGTAGTGATGGAAATATTGCACATTTGCATTACGCTAATGACCAGGCTCGTTGTATATGTCTGAAACGATGAAATACTTTTGACCTGAAAACCCCCCTTAATGCAACCCGTGACCACCAGTGGCCCTTGCACCACAGTTTGAAAATAGCTGGATTACACCTTGTAATGTGTGTTTGTTTTGGGAGGAGGGGGTTGTCACTCCTGTGTTAAAGTCCGGCTACTTTTGTTTGACCTTATTTCATTTGAAGAGCACCACCTTGTGGAGCGGTAATCTAGTGATCCATGAAAGATGTCAGTCTTCAGAATTCCTGCATGTTTTTTTTTTTTTTTTTTTTTACAATAATATCATCTGTAGTGTATAGATAATGTATAACAGGATATAGCAATCCGATACTCCCCCTGCGACCCACATGTACACACACTGGGGAGCACTCGCGAATAAAAAGTAAGAAATCAGTGTAAGCTGCAATTCTTCCAGGACTGATGTGAGTGTGTGTGACAGGCCAAATCCAATAGCAGCGGCGGGGCTGACAGGCCTGACATGAGTCTTGCCTCGCCGGCCCCTTAATTATGCATGGCCCAGTGTTTCCCCCCCGCATCTTAATTGAATCACACTGTCTGAAACTTGTTACTTCCAATTTGTTGCATTTGATTTCTGACATTGGTGCGGTTCCGTCATGAATTATGCAGACGGCAGGACCTTTTAATTGCCAGTGTTATTAAAACAAAACTAATTGCGGATGATTAAAATGTGACGAGGAAGCCCAATGTTTTGGTTACTGCAGCTAAACAATGATTGGCTGTCAGACCTGTCAAAGAATTGTTGTGTTGTGATCGGAACTGTCACCTTGGCTGGAGTACATCGTTGGGTTAAATGGAGTCACATCATCCTGGTGGACCATGACATGGATATTGTGCTTGATGATACCTTTGTAAACCTAAAAATAATTCATACAATTTGCTTGTTGGTCTCCATAATTAAATCAGACCAAAGTAGAGAAACACTTTCTCATCTTCATGTTTGAGTCAAACGTTCTGTATTTGTTGCTGTTTACACATGAAATAGATACCGATACCATACGAACATTCATTCATTCATTCATTTTCTACCGCTTCTACCGATTGGTCGCCAGCCAATCACAGGGCACATATAGACAAACAACCATTCACACTCACATTCATACCTATGGACAATTTGGAGTCACCAATTAACCTAGCATGTTTTTGGAATGTGGGAGGAAACCGGAGTACCCGGAGAAAACCCACGCATGCACGGGGAGAACATGCAAACTCCACACAGAGATGGCCGAGGGTGGAATTGAACCCTGATCTCCTAGCTGTGAGGTCTGCGCGCTAACCACTCGGCCGCCGTGCCGCCCACCATATGAACATAGATAAGCTGAAAGGACAAATGGAAATACATATCTGTCTGAAAGTCTCAGTCTGCAACACATATGGTGTGTTCAAGTACTGCCTCGAAGAAGACATATTTATGAAATCATAACTTTCCTTACACATACAAAATTGGGGGATTTCTAACATAGTCAGTGCATCCAGTCAACAAACAAATGACTCATACAGATCAGAAAGCACTTTAATTAGTTACAGCACCACGAAAGAAGACCAGATCTCATTTACCACACAATATTGAAGTTTTGGATACACTTATGGTGTGAAGTGTAAATGATTTTGAAAAATCTTCAAGAATATGAACGCTTTTAATGCTCAACATCATCATCAGATTTACTTATTTGTTAATCTAACACACGCAGAACAATGAACAACTTCATGCTGTCACTTTTTTGTCTCCTCCATAAGTTTTTTTGTTGGCCCACACATAGTAGAAACATAGTAGAAATTCATTTTCTACCTCTTATCCTCAGGAGGGTCATGGGCATGCTGGAGCCTATCCCAGCTGTCTTCGGGCGAGAGGCAAGGTACACCCTGGACTGGTCACCAGCCAATCACAGGGCACATATAGACAAACAACCATTCACACTCACATTCATACCTATGGACAATTTGGAGTCGCCAATTAACCTAGCATGTTTTTGGAATGTGGGAGGAAACCGGAGTACCCGGAGAAAACCCACGCATGCACGGGGAGAACATGCAAACTCCACACAAAAATGCCCGAGGGGTTAATCAAACCACTTTTTCACCGTGCAGCCCAGAAGTAAAATTAAACCAAAAAATAACAGAAAAAATGGGAATTGAGTAAAAGGTACGAAGTAAAGAGAAAAAGCTGAAATGTTGATACTATTAACTTTATCGTGAGGGCAAGTGTGTGTGTGGGGGGGGGGGCGGGGGGTAGAGTACTTGTAACATTTCTTAAAGGCTGGCAGGTCTACTTTTCACGATTACAACATTGGTTCTGTTGTAGCTGTGTTGTGTAATATTCAATTTTGTCAAGAAGACTTATGTTTTCCATTCTGCTTTCTCATGCACTCCAAAATCCTTATTAAAGTATAAAAAAAGAAATACTTATTTAATACTTTTTCTTCCACTTTGTGCTTTTAAATGCTCTGGCTATAATGATTTCCTTTGTCCATAGGTATGAATGTGAGTGTGAATGGTTGTTTGTCTATATGTGCACTGTGATTGGCTGGCGACCAGTCAAGGGTGTACCCCGCCTGTCGCTCGAAGACAGCTGGGATAGGCTCCAGCATGCCCACGACCCTCGTGAGGATAATCAGTACAGATAATGGATGGATAATCATAGTATTTATGGTGTTATGTTGTTTCTATGTTATGTAATTTTGGCAGAAAAATCCAAAAAGTCAGGAAAGTTTCAGTAATTCTGTGAAGGGATGCCGCATATCAACAAGTCGAAAAGGGTGGAGTGTTATATAGTGATGCCCAGTCTTCATAATTTACTTCTCTTTAAGATGTCAATATTAATTTCATTGGTTGAATCTGTTCTTTACCAGGAATCTTTAGTGTTGCAGTCAATGGCTGTCATTAATATCAATGTGGGAGAAGATGCTATATTAAGTTGTTAGGGTCAAAACTTTTTTTTTAAATTTTGAGAATGTATACGTTATCAGCCAAACTATAAGCTAAAACCAAGGCAGGGCAGGATAATTCATCTATTTCATCTATCAGACAACTATTTTCTCTTTTATTGATCTTCATGCATTTTATCAGTTCCCTGAGCCCAAATTGAATTACTCTTGCCTTTTTAATACGTAGAAAATTGCTTTCAATATGCCGCCTATGATTCAGACATTCCACACCATTTTGACATAAATGAGCGCCTGTTGAAATTCATTCTTTTCTTGTTTTTCATTGTCAGGCAAGGTAATAAGACATTTGGATTAAATATGTGAGAGTCCAATAAATCAATATGGCTGTAAATAATTGCAAGGTGATGCTTTGGTACCCTTTTAACTCGTTACAAAATGCTCTTTCAAGTGTCAGATGTTGATTACCGAAATGAAACGCCGTGTAAAATAACCATGCAGTGATTTCAATAACGTGCAGCACGGCAAAATGAGGCCTCTCGCTTTCCTCGTGAGAGATTTAACGAGTGAATCGTGCCTGCAGGGCAACAGCTCAGCACCTGACTGTAAGGTGGGGATCCTCACGGCGGCGCGTCTGCGTACGGGACCTTGCATATGTCTGCAAGTCATTTCCACATGTGACGAGCTTTGGCTTTGGTTTCATGTATGCTCCATCAATTCAATAGGACAGCTTTAACTTTACTCTCCAGCGCTCAGAGCACATTTAAGGGTCCCAAAGGGCGTTGGCGGGATGCATTCAAAGGCAGACAAAAGTGCGGTAATTTCACCTCACAGCTGAAAGGTGTAGGAAAGAAAAGGGGAAGAACAGCGGGAAGCCACAAAGGGGCTCGAGGTATTGAGACAAAAGTGGTGCCAGTGAGGTTGTAGTACATCAAAATGTCAGTATTTGCCATAGTGTAAAAAAGCAGATTGGAAATTTGGACGGAAAAATAATTAGTTCCTGTTAACCACCATTATTGTTAAGAATAATCAAGACAAGGAGTAGTTGCTGTATGAATTTTGAAACACAATGTCCCCATCATAAACAATATGAACCGAAGGCCCAAACCTTTATTAACCATACTTTCTATTACACAACTTGCGTTTAATACAATTAATAGAAACATTTGAACATTTCTACAAAGAATGACCAGGCGAATCACAACAATGAGTGACTGTGGAAATAAAATATAATTGAATTAATCAGTTCCAGGGTCAAACTGTCCCACAATATAACCTTTAGCTGTACAGGCACTGTATTAAATCCCATTATAACATCAGTCACTGTATTTTTAATGAAAAAACCATCCTTGTTAGCATCCTATTAGCTTGTCAAAAATATTTGCACAACACATGATTTATTTTTATAATATTTAAAAAAAGATATATATATATATTGTACAATACAATAAAAAATATAGTGTTATAATTGTTGTAGTATAATAATTTTACATGCCTAACATAATTATGTTGTAAAGTAGCATGAAGAGTGAATACATAATGAGCATTTTCTTTAAACACAAATACGGATATTAACTACTCGTTTCGTACTCAAAAATGCAAAAATGCAAAAATGCATAATCCGTAATACATACTCGTTTATGACGAGTATCCGGCTCATCCCTAGTAGAAAAAGCATAAAACATCCGCTTTAAGTTTACTATTACCTTCACTGAAGATGTGACTGTACCCAAAGACGCAGCTTAAACAATGATGTGGCTAATTTATTACTAAAAAAACGACAGTTCCCATGATTTTTAGAGTGCATATTCAGGAAGACGCTTATACAGCCATCGGGTTTTGATCTGACAAATCTTAAATAAGTTTGACCAAGAGTAGTATTACTATAGCTTCTGGTTAGACTGCTTGGGTCTCATCAAAGTGTCTTACATCTTACTCGTCTGAGCTAATGAGTAACGATGGGAACAGCATAGGTAGGTAGGAACAGTGTAGGTAGAATTACAAGGTAGTTTGTCTATCTGTATAAATAGCCTATGTTACAACGTGGACACCTGCTGCTTATACCTAATTGCGGCCTATATGTGTATTTTTTTTCCCTTTAAACTTGGTGGGTGCGGCTTATATAAATGTGTTTAGTGTTAGTGTTTCTGTTGGAAAAATTGATTCGGTTACAGTCCAGACTTTCTGGGATGAAGACGCTAACAAAGGCTCCATGCTACTTTTTCTTTTTTTTAAACAAATCTGTAATTTGTTGTTGGCTGGCAACTAGTCCAGGGTGTACCCCGCCTCTCGCCGGTAGACAGCTGGGATAGGCTCCAGCACGTCTGCAACCCTCGTGAGAATAAGTGGTTGAAAATGGATGGATGAATGAATTTAATTTGTTGCTTTTTTCATTGTGTTATGCTTGTATATATTTTTTTTAATGGTGGTGCATTGATACTGTGTTTCAAGAGATAATAATATAATAATAATACATTTTATTTGTATAGCACTTTTCAAAATACTCAGACACTTTTACAGAAGAATGGAGTTGAATAAAAGCAAGTAAACAGAGTAAAATATACATAAAAATACAACACTCATTCATTCACTAATACACAGTTAAAACATGAGAAAAAGTGGGGCGGGACACAGCAGTCATATATAAAAAGTTAGACATACAGTACAGTACATTTATTATTATTTTATGATTTTAATGTTTACCTTTTAATTAAATGGCTAATCCATGAAAAGGACTGTAAGCATGCTAACTTACTGTATGTGAGAGCTGCTCACTTTGCATAAGAGCCCATAAGGTTCCACCATAGCTACTTTTTAAAGTAGCTAAGTGTTTTTCCCCCCCTGTGCATCCGCAATGGCTGCCTAACCTCGTCTGCAGACATGACAATTAGAGTCACTTTCCATGTAAATTGGTTGGTACAGGTGCTGTCAAGCACCGGGAGAGGAGAATGGACAGCGACAGAGAGTAATATGTGGTTTGTTGAGATTTGGCGTGGTCCTTGTGAGCCTGGCGTTGACCATTGCGGAGTGAAAGAGAGGCCAAACACACCTTCTGCAGTTTGAAATGAGCTGTCACTGAGTCATTCCAATATTCTTCACTTTGCTCACAGCCTTTCATGGACCTTCTAACGTCAAAGGAGAATCATGTGAGAGGTTGTAAAGATGGTTCAGACGCCGTGTGATAGGAAATTATCTGGCACGAGACATACTTCATATGACGAGTTCATGAAACATGAAGAGGATGAAAGAGTTTTTTCTGTGTTTTACTGCAGCCGAGTCACAGTCGGCGTTGGGAATACAGCTACTTTTGTGCACTATTTAAGTTCACTACTGAGTGTGTGGCCTACAAACACATATAAGTCAAAAAACATGGCATCAACAGCTGTGGCTGTAGGCAACCCCCTGATACTTCACATGCATTTGTTAATAAAACGTGTTATTCACTAATTTTAAGTGGCACGGCGGTCGAGTGGTTAGCGCGCAGACCTCACAGCTAGGAGACCAGGGTTCAATTCCACCCTCGGCCATCTCTGTGTGGAGTTTGCATGTTCTCCCCGTGCATGCGTGGGTTGTATCCGGGTATTAAATAAGTATTTCTTTTTGTATACTTTAATAATGATTTGAGTGCATGAGAAAGCGGAATGGAAAACAAAACTGAATATTACACAACGCAGCTGCAACAGAACCAATGTTGTAATCGTGAAAAGTAGACCTGCCATTAAGAAATGCTATAAGTACTCTCTCCCCCCCCCCCCCCACACACACACACACTCTTGCCCTCAAGATACAGGTTTATGTTAATTGTATCAACATTTCTGCTTTTTCTCTTTACTTCATACCTTTTACTCAATTCCCATTTTTTCTGTTATTTTTTGGTTTAATTTTACTTCTGGGCTGCATGGTGGAAAAGTGGTTTGATTAACCCCTCGGGCAATCTTTGTGTGGAGTTTGCATGTTCTCCCCGTGCATCCGTGGGTTTTCTCCGGGTACTCGGGTTTCCTCCCACATTCCAAAAACATGCTAGGTTAATTGGCGACTCCAAATTGTCCATAGGTATGAATGTGAGTGTGAATGGTTGTTTGTCTATATGTGCCCTATGATTGGCTGGCCACCAGTCCAGGGTGTACCCCGCCTCTCGCACAAAGACAGCTGGGATAGGCTTCAGCACCCCCACGACCCTCGTGAGGAAAAGCGGTAGTAAACAAATGAATGAATAATTTTAAGTAATTTAGTTCAATAATTAAATCCTAATTTATTTATTGGGCTTCCATTTCAATAGGTTCTCCTACTTTGATTAATAAATGTACATCAGCAGAGCAGGTTGTCAAACGTTTTGGCACCTGAAGCGATACATTTTTAACTCCCAAATCCTTCTCTGTTTTCCCGCACTTTGCATTGATTTGCTCAAGTGTCATAATGGCACATCACTCAAAGTAAACAATCACCCTCAGCTGACGGTAGATGTCTGTCTCTCTCTTTCAGGAAGAAAGATGCGGAGGGTGAAGGAGGAGGTTTTCATCCCGCACTTGTGGTTTCCCATGGAGTGGCTCTCTCCTTGGTGAGCAAGCCATAATTGCTGTCAGTATATCCAGAACTGAGGAGTGAGAAGCAGTTTTTCGGGTCTGTGAGGTGGCTTCCCCCTTTTAGGCCTCTGGAGGATTTTGGTGAGTACCAAACACTCAGGCACTCCTCCCCTCCTTGTTGTTGTTTGCGTCTCATTGTCAGCAACCAGACAACATTCCTCATGCAGCGAAGGAATCAGACGATTATAGGGGCGAAACGTACAGTAGAGGCGGGTAATTGAGAAGATTACGCTCGACACGCCAGCTATGATTTGAGGATGTGAAGGCCTTTTTCAAGTGGTGAAACTTTGCCTTCCAAACTGTCGCGTGTCGGTATCGAGACACAAAAGGCTTTCACCCCCCCACCCCCCACCCCCTTCGCCAAAAAAGGCGCAGATGTTGACATGTGTTTACTCCAGATGTCTTGTCAACCACTGTGGCAGATTCACATGCAAGAAGAGCCTTCACCTCCCCCATGAAGGAGCCTCCAAACTGATGCACTCCTCTTGTCAGTGTATGTGCTTTTAGAGCATGTCCTACATACTGTTGAACACTAGAAACACGTACAACATGTTATGGGATGTTGGGCTGCATCAACTATTTCTACCATTGGAAATAATGGACATTCAATTTATTGTTTCAAATTGGCATCAGTTTGACCCTGGACCCACAATATTCTATATGGAATATTCTATATTTGTACACTTTCCAAGAACCATTATGTGGACAAAGAAGACACTCGACTGAATCGATGACGCAAAAGTGGCTTATTAATATATGAAGCAATAATATGTGTCCCGAAAGCCGATTTATGATATATAAATAAATTAAAAAAAACCTCCCCCCTCTGGATTTCTGACCCTCCCCTAGTTAGATAAGTCCACCACAAGTACAGTATATGCCCAGCACTGTGCAAAAAGCAGGCTTCGCTACACATTAAAATATTTGTCAGCCTACTATGGACTTGGAAGTTGTAAATTTCAGCAATTTGCTTTTCTTCAGCGAATAGACTGAAGTATGGTAACATAATTTTACTGTTAAAATGTGACCGTAATGTTAGGAAAACTGGCCTGAGCTACAGTTAGTTTTCTTTTCTATAGTTTTTTTATTTCATTGGACAGACTAATAGTGCATTTGTTAAAAAGTTGATCAAGTACAAACAGTGTTTCTTGGAGATACACAACTGTCAGAGACACTCGTGGACAAACACCTCATTAGTATTGAAAGGGAACTACACTTTTTAAAATTTATTTTGTCCATCATTCACAATCCTTATGTGAAACATGAACGCATATTTCTTTCTTTATTCTGTGCATTATAACACGAAAAAACGTGTTTATTTGAACTAGCTTACAATGCTGTCAGTGGGATACACCTATTTCGACGAGAAGCCCTCTAAAAAAAACCCTCTAAACGTTCATTTTAACTGCACAAAACGAGCACAAACAATTATACAACTTTGGTTCAATTTGGAGCATATTGGGGGGCTGGTTATGTAATAGGCCAAAACTTAAATAGTTAATAACTCAAAAACGAAAGCAGCAAAAATGTTCATTTTAACTGCACAAAACAAACACAAAAAATTGACACTACTTTGGTTCAGTTCAAAGCATGCTGACCTTTGGTTGACCCATATAATAAATGAAAAAACGAAAGCGGCACAAACGTTCATTTTAACTGCACAAAACAGCACAAACGTAGCACAAAAAATGAGATTATTTGACCAGAGTTTTGAGTGAGATGGAGTCTTTGTAGCAAAATTGAGAGCGAGGTATCCACTCTTCCGTCTGTAAGTGACGCTGAGACGAGCCATTAGCGAGGCATCATGTTAGTCCGCGAGATAAAATTATTATTTTTATAATAATAATATGGCTGTAGCTTGGTTAATATACAAGTCTGTTGTTTAAATGAAATGCTGTTTTTTTTTTGTTTTTTTTGTAAGGGCTTTACCGTCAAATTAAGTATTTCCGATGATGCCCGTTGTTACGTAGCTCATACAGTATAAACTAATTTTTTTGAGTTAGAATGCACAGAAAAGGGAAATAAATATGTGTTCATGTTTCACATAAGGATTGTGAATGTTGGGCAAAATTCCAAAAAAGTGCATTTCCCCTTTTTAAAGCTACAAACACACAAAACGGTGTGTCTTCAGTAGAGCTTACTGAAAGCACTTTTACACTGTCACCATTCCAACATGAATACTAGATTTTGTACAACACACTTTCCAAATGCCTCAAAATAAATAATCAGAATTCAATATCTGCAAATGAACGAGGCAATCCTATTAAAGTGTGTCAGAGCGACAGTGCCGGAAGGAAAAAAAATAGAACCATTCAGCGACGTGTCATTGGATCTTTTCACACCAATACATCTCCCTAATGCAGGCAATTTCCTGCAGCTTTTCGCCCTGGGAGGGGATTTGACCTTTTGTGGCAGGTTTGTAATGTTTGCCAACAAGGTGGGATTAACTCACCTTTGCTCCTCCACCAAACACCGTGTGGTGTTGAAATAAGATTATTTGTTGTTAAGTGGCTGTGGGAAGCTACCCCCGCCCCCCCTCAATCAACTGATTTTGTGCCGTCACTAGCCAGACAATTATTAGTGGAGTTCTATGGAAACTAGAAGATGTCCCCTCGTTTTTGAGTTGAAGCCCGGCAAACGCAAAAATAACTTCTGACCTCTCAATTTTAGGGGGGTGGAGGTTGGCTGTCATGATTAATAATTAAAATTGTTTGTAAATATTTTATTGGACAATTTTGTAGTTTGGGAGAATTAATGGGAGTCACATGACAATGTAGGAGAGGATACTATCTTATACAATTATAGTGGAACGGGTCACGGGTGGCAACTGGATTCAAAAATGCAGAGAACAGGTTGACATGTAACAAAATTCATTACAAAATGTACGGAAATGTACTGCAACATATGGAAGATAGACAACAGCAAAGCAACACTGCAGGTCGGACTCTAACCAAAACAGACGTGAACTGAATCCATTTTTTCCAATATCAGACAATTTAAATTCAATGAATCTCTTCCAGAGAGCCATGTTTGTTTTTTGGGCGGATTTTTGCAACTATGGTTTTACATGCAGAAAACCAAAATGAAATACATATAATGTAAATGATGAATGAAAGGGACAAAGGAACATTTAAGGTTACTTGTACCTTCATTTAAGATGTAATTCTTGATGTGAATTTTCCCAAAGACACAATGTGGCAGCGCCTTCCTTGAAATGTGGTGTTGAAAAGGAACGTGTTGATCTCGCTGCCACATTCTGTCTTTGGTAGCATTCACATCGTCAATAAATAAGTAACCTTAAAGGGGTCCGATTATGCTCTTTCCACTTTTCTGACCAGTAAAATGTTCTTAGGATGTTGTATTATTGTGTCAAACTATAACAAAGGTTCAGCTGAGGCTTGTGCATTTGGAAGTGAGCCCTCTAAGAAATTTGTAATGGCTCTGAACGCTCGGTTTCAGACAGTTTTTTCTAACACTGGCTACTTGTGATGTCACAGTGAGCTGGATTTCCTTAAATGGGCGTTACAGAATAAAAGTTGTAAACCTGCCCTCTGCTGCACTGTGATGATTTCACCGTGTTAGCACAGAGTGTGACCAATCACAGCGGCAATAAATAAATTAGACAGTTAAAATTTGGCAGGAAGGACAAATCCAAGAAAATACAGTTGGAATAGGTGCAGAATCTAGAAGATCTACAAAGCTATTGTGTGTAGCTGATATGCACATTTTCAACATTAACCAATGTGTTCATTCTTTTTCTACTGCTTATCCTCACGAGGGTCACGGTGGTGCTGGAGCCTATCCCAGCTGTCTTCGGGCGAGAGGCGGGGTACACCCCGGACTGGTGGCCAGCCAATCACAGGGCACATATAGACAAACAACCATTCACACTCACATTCATACCTATGGACAATTTGGAGTCACCAATTAACCTAGCATGTTTTTGGAATGTGGGACAAAACCGGAGTACCTGGAGAAAACCAATGCCTGCACGGGGAGAACATGCAAACTCCACACAGAGATACCCGAGGGTGGAATTGAACTCGGGTCTCCTAGCTGCGAGCCCTGCATGCTAACCACTCCACCACCGTGCAGCCTTAACCAATGTATGTATGTTAATAATTTTCTTTTTGGTAGACAAATCAACATGCATTAAATAAGTATGGTGAAAGTTCCCCAAAGACTAAATATGTATAAAGTGTATGTATAAAAAAAAAAGCCTCTCACATGTTAATCAACACATTTTCAATCCGTTGTGAAAGTCAATGAGTTTTTAAGGAGCTCCCCGGACTTCTTGTCAATAAACTTACAAATTGATTTTATTTGGCCTTTCAGAAAACCATTACGAGCGCTTCCCCTCGAATTGTGCACAGCACCATCACTTTGAAAGGCCTCTCAATGCCTCTTTGATGAGAAATAAATTAATGTTTCAAAAAAAAAATTGAAAAGAGCAGGATGTGTTTTCTCCGCTTGATGCATATTTCTAATTGCCGAGTTACTCCCGCTGATGAGCGGCCACAGAGATTTTTGACCTTGCGGCGGGCGTGAATCGATGGGAAGTTGATCAAGACCAAGTTCATTGCTGCCTAACGTAAAACAAAGCTGATTTGTTTACCTTAGCTTAGCCGCCACCGTGTCAATCCCATTAGGGAATGATTTATAGAGCAGCGCCCGATGAAATTGTTTAAAGCAGATTAGGTGGAGCAAAAGCATTGGCACTAATATGACAAGCTGATGTGCTGTGACAGGTAACCAAGCAAACAAGTTCCTGAAATTCCCATTGAATTAGAATCCTAATAATCCTACAGGGAGAAACTGATTTAATCAAGATGGGAGGACAGGGCGGGGGGGATGAAGGAGGAAATAAAGGATGACGGTTTTTCAGCTGCACAGGAAATGGAATGCTGCTACTTTTTAGGTACTTGTCAGGACAAGTAAAAAGGAATTACGATCAGTTTTCCAATAGAAAATAACATACATCGACATAATGTCTTCTAACTATCAATACCTTAAAAACTTTATCATCGTAAGCTTTACGTAACATTCTTCACAACTGTACAAGTGTAAAAAGAAGCCAACTACTGAAACGAACAATACTAAAATGTACTCTGTTTTAAAGTATTCTTAGCTGCTAAACAAGTGTAAAAAGAAGCCTACCATAGAAGCCTATATATGGAAACTATATGTTTTCTATACGCAATTACACTCTATACTATAGAAGGTGATTGCACTGTTTAGTCTTTGATCATTAATGTGGACTTATTTTGTCGCTTTAGCGTTTTATGCTTGTATGTCATGGAGCAGTCACCACAGCACTTTCACTATTAGACAAGCTGCAGGGGAAAGCCCTCTCATGATTACAAATGGAGAGCAGGAGGAATTCTTCCACCTGAACACAGGAGGACAGCTGCGTCCCTTTGCACTTTTAGAGACACTTCTTCATGAAACCACCCGTGAAATAGCGCAAATCCTACCTGATGAAACATCAAATGCAGTCATCACTCGATCTTCTGCAGAGTAGTCACCCCAACCGAGTGCCATCTTTCTTCCTCCAATCCAAGAACAGCTAGGTTGTGAGACTCCCTCCCACCAACAATGAACTGTTTCAAGTCAGCAGTTAATGCAGATTTGTATATATATGTGTATATATATGTATATATATATATGTGTGTGTGTATATATATATGTGTGTGTATATATATATACATATATATATGTATAGTATGTGTATATATGTGTATATATATGTATGTATATGTATATACGTATATATATGTATATATGTGTGTGTGTATATATATATATGTATATATGTGTGTGTATATATAAATGTGTATATATGTGTATATATATATATATATGTATAACATTTTAGGGCCACATGTCATCTATTTGATGGCACCAACTTGCTAATAAAAAAACACCACCAGCTAATATCCGACTTGAATGGTGACAATAACAGCAATTTTTAATTTTTCATATTCTCATACGATGAAGTGATCTTCTACCAACCTGCACCTTACAAAATAGCTATGAGAAACCGCTGGGCTAGCACTAGCAGCTATCAGTAGCAACCACCTTAGGCTGTGCATCATGGCACTGAAATATTCATTCATTCATTTTCTACCGCTTTTTCTCACGAGGGTCGCGGGGGGTACTGGAGCCTATCCCAGCTGTCTTTGGACTGGTCGCCAGCCAATCACAGGGCACATATAGACAAACAACCATTCACACTCACATTCATACCTATGGACAATTTGGAGTCACCAATTAACCTAGCATGTTTTTGGAATGTGGGAGGAAACCGGAGTACCCGGAGAAAACCCACGCATACACGGGGAGAACATGCAAACTCCACACAGAGATGGCCGAGGGTGGAATTGAACCTAGCTGTGAGGTCTGCGCGCTAACCACTCGACCCGCCGTGCCGCCCGGCACTGAAATACTAAAACTAAAACTCTAAATCTTCATTCATATATGCATTTTCTGTCTTTTGCTTCTTGTTATAGTTTATGACATAATCCAGTGAAGAATTGTATCACAAAGTTAAACATTCGCTGGAAACGCTTATTTGTTTTATGACACCATACAATATGCATGCAGTGTGCTGTATTGTGGTGCCGCAAATAGGAATATTAATGCAATTTAAAGCGAGGAGACTCCGTCCTCCTTCTGTAATGATAAAAGATTAGCTTAATGGTGTTTATATTGTTCTCCACTGAAATCTCCTTTCAGGTCACAGAACAACTTCAAGTATTAAAAGTAGAAAAACCAATCAAGGGATTGCTGTTTAAAACTGCTGCTAATATCTCTGTTGTTTGTTTTTTTGCATATTCATCATTCAGCCTCTTTGTCATGTTTATTTGAAAATAATGAGCCCCAAACAAGGAATATTTTCTTCCTGGACACGCTGAAACACGCTGTCTAGATGACGACATTAATGTTTAACTAAGGTCTATTGTTTGGATAATTGTTACATTTTCCGAGCATGAGCAATATCCATGCATTATGCAAGTTTTAATATATCAGTTTCTCTGAAAAACACAACAAAAAAATGATTGAGGGCTATTGTACATTTATCATACACTTGAAAATGAACAGAATTAAGTTCCAATCTTGTGAAGGAACACCAAAACATATTAAAATACTATACGTATTGCTAAGTCAGCATATACTGCATGTAAACCATAGAAAAAGCACACAGATGACATTAATTACATCAAAAGTATTGAAGTCATTGGCCCTCGACATATACTAGTATACAATAGTTAGTACAATTCACAGATACATTTCATTTTACGGTCACCTATATAATCATGATATAGTGGTGCCTTGGTTAGCATCATTAATCCATTCCTGATGGTCCAACTCAATACAAAACAGACTCTAACCAAGGAAAATAATGTAAATTTGATTACTCCATACCTGACACAAAACACATTTTATAGACAATAACTATAACTGTTATTGCACTCATGGGGCAGTAAAAGGCTTTTTTACATGCAGTTTGGCAGAAGAATGCTACAAACACGAAAACATAAATATTTAACATTATTTTGTTTTTGTATTTAGTTTGTTTGCACGCGCAAACTCGTCATGTCTGACGACACTGTGTATACCTGTTCTTTTTTTTTTTCATTTTCAAACCAGCCTTTGTGGCGCAGCGGTAATTTCGTCCAGTGCACCACTGTGCGCAGCCAATTTGGTAAACTGGGCTGCACCAAGATGGCCGTGGCGGCGCACCTGGGGAGGGGTTCCACATTTTCAGCTTGGCGCAGTGACAATGTTGTGACAAAACAGCCCGCCAAATGTGTGGAGAAAGCTTGCCATCTCCAACATGGTCTATTTGGGGCGCAGGCGAAGCGCAGCCAAAACCTCATAGGCAGATTGTGTCAGTGGAAAAAACAATGACAGCAACCAAAAATTATTAGTTTTTATCAATTGTCCCATCATCAACCCACCCACTCTGAGACGTCACGCACAAACTCAACCTGACGGCAGCTGAAAGTATGATGCAGGGCTGACTCTACACTGGGGCGGCGGTTAAGGCTAGTGGGACACAACGCCTCCATTAATAAATGACTTGTCCCCCGAAATCAACGTTTTAGAAGTGAAAACCATCTCCATGGTTGTACTGGAAGCACGCCAGATCGCCCCTCCCGCAGCGTGGACAAGTAAGATGCTTAGATTAGCGTGATGCTGTGTTTAATGTAACTGTCAGGAACAGATGACATGTCTCACGCGGTGGCGTATGTGGTGAATGATGCGCATGGTGTCCTCTGATGTAAAGGCAATGAAAGGTGTTCATTTAATTGGTTAAGATTACACTTGGCTGTCTTAAACCCTCTCACAGCTTCTCTCCTCCCTGTTTGCAACTTGCACCGGTGGGAGGAATGGAGGCGTGGGTGCGCGGCACTGCGCCTGACTGCCATAAAATTTGCTAAGTGTGCTGGCTGTGGAATAGGCGTGGCACAAGGCAAGGTGGTCTACGAAGTTAGATCCCATTGAGTTACATTGGACTTTTTTTTAATCTTTAACAAACAAAAAATGAAAATTAACATTTTATCAAATAACCAATGCAGGGCCCCGACCCTCAGTGTGGGCAACCTAGCGTTTTGTCGCTAAATGTTGAGCTTGCAGGTCTTTTGTGTGTGAGTGCTCCAAACTTTCCCTTGCATCCTCACACTTGATTGAACTCCCCTGTACACATGTCAGCATTTCCCTGTGACATCGAGGTGGCGGTGGAGGGGGAAAGGGGGCTTTCAAACCGGGGACCTAATTAGCAAGCGAGCACTATTTTCAACCCTGGCCTAATGAGGGGGTTTGTTATGGTTTGGGATGAGCTCCACGTGTCACAGCGAGGCCGAAGTAAAAGCGTGTAAAATGCAATGCAAGGCCAATGAGGACCACCCCCCCTCCCAATCCCCAATTCTCCCCGCCCCCTGACAGAGTGCAATTGTACACCTGTGAATCCTCAACACATCGTGGAAAGCGAGGCCTCTTTTGATGTGCTATTCTTTTCATGTGGAAGATGGGAGGGACCAAGGAGCAGGGACCCAGTTGAAAAAGAGGCGAGGGGACTAGGGAGGAGTGCCAGGGTCTATTAAGCGCTTTAATAATGTTAATTAATGAATAATAGACTTAGTAATGAGCTAGCAGGCAGTATTTTATTCATGTGATCATCTCACTTTCGTGCTTCTTCTATGCCTGAGTAGTCACCTAGGGACAACACAAACACACACATGACCTGCTACTACTGTAGGTATCTTTTTTTAGGGATGGAATTCATATACTGGCTATTTTGGTAATGGTAATGATAATGGTATTATTTCATTTGAACATGCTTCAGATTACAATTGAATGCATCACGTAATCAATTCACAGTTCCAAATGTCCAAAAGGAGTAGGAAGAAGCAAAGCTTATTAAATCCTACCCCTCCATCTGGTATTTTTACAATCAGTAACTGTTACATTTGTTCACTTCCTGCTTTCCATAATACAGTTTAAGGTTGTTTTTTTTAATAATGCACCTCGTACTTCGGTACGAGGTGATTATTGATATTGATTATTGATATGACCATACAATGACATAATGGGTACCATAGTAACTATCAATATAGTGATATATTTTGATATAGTGATATATTTTATTATGATATAGTGATATGTTTTAGGGGTCAGTAAGTTTTTTTTTCTTGTGAGATATGCTTTTACAAAAAGAAATATAATATTTTCATGGCTTATTTCAAGCCAAACAAAGCAAATAGGCTTGTTTTACCAGAACATGTTGGTATCCACAACTCACCTTTTCTATTTCACAATGCATTTATTTCTAGTCTTCTCACATTATTAACTGAAAAACTGAATGAAAAGCAGATTTATCCACCTCTGCTGGGTCGTTCCAGCCGCATGCCTTGCCTTCTGAAGCGCAGATGCACAGATCGTGTGATATCAGTGTTCACATCACCCTTTTCAAGCGCAGCGCAAATGCTCACACGTCACGTCACATACATAGTGTATGCATGCTCCCAAATCCGTACTGAGGTGGTACTCATCCCTACATTTTGTCCACACTTGCGAGTAGAATCGGGGCTTTACAACGGCTGCCTGACGGATGATCACATCCTCAAACTCACCAAACCTTGCCAAGTGTTTGGCCCCAAATTCTAAACCATTCTAAAGCTTTTCAAAGCACCACTACGGTGAGACATTTTTTGAAGCAGGGTGCAAAACTGCGGAGCTGATATTATTGGCCGATGTCGATACTGTCCTTTTTCACTGATGTCAGCCGATACCGATCTGTGACCGATGGATTGGAACATCCGAGTAGATGTAAATGAATTATAAATATATAGTATATATAGACTGTGTATGCATTTAGAAGATGTATTCAAAGACGCTGTGAATAATATGTAGTATTCTACACTGGTAACAAGGTAATTTTACTGTAATATTCGGTGAGACACACATAACACCAGACAGAACAACAGGCTTTTATTGCAGGTGTGGACTATCTCACAACAGGCACAATAAATAATACCTAAATAAAAACATGGGCTACTATGGCCATAACTCAAGCCAAGTTGAAACAATTCTAAACCTCTGATTTCACTTCCTGTCTGCCCTTGGGAACACATTTATAGCAACACACACAAGCACAAGTGTTATTTTTGTCTTAAATTACTTATTATTTTGTCTTATCTCTTATTATGTATATTATTAGTATTTATTATATTGTAATATGAGTGTAAAGGTGACTATTGGGGTGTTATTTAATTTACTATACATACATTTTTTTTCCTACTTTTGCCATTGAAAATCCACACCAAGTATTTCCTATAGATGAGGGCACGGCTGTTTAGCAGAGTACTACTCAGTGATTTATGGAGGTCTCCTCCACAGGAAATGAGAGCATTATCAGGCACCACTTGAGCTCTGGATGTGATTTACACAACCACCTGTGCATATGTGCATGCAGACATATGCACAGATGCACAATACACAATGTGTTTTTTGTTGGTGGACAATTCCATAGGTGGCAAGTAAGGGGATGTCCATTCTATTCCTCGTCAGTGCTCTTGCACCCACTGTATGTTTGATGCAGCGGAAGAGGCGGCACGTCACCACTAGTGGGCCTCACAAAGACGCACCCTCTCCTTGTACATTCTGTCTCACTGTTAAAATGCCTTAATTCAGTGGAAACTCCATTCAACACTACTAAAGTAGCACCATTTGGAATTGAACCAAATAAACAAAGCCTCAAAACATTGTGAGCAAATCCTGTAAGAATTCACTTCACCACACAAAATCAAGATAATAAATTACTCCACAGATTCAATATACAGTTTGAGTTTATAACCAGGCCAAATAGAATTACAAATCACTGTGCCACGCTAATTGATAATATATTCAATCAACAATTTATACACAACAAGTGGTCTGCTAATCAACAACATCAGTGACCATTTTCAGTGTTTACAATTTATAACAAAAACTCTAAAAAAAAAAAGAAAGATGGAGACAATGTCAACGCATTTAAGAAAGAATCAGAAGGACAAATTTGGGAGATTGTGGTGGAAATGATGTAGATGAAGCATATGAACACTTTAAATATTTATATGAAGCTCTATGATGAGAATTGTCTTTTGAGAGAAATGTCCAGTAAGCAAAGGATGGATGACAAAAGGACTAAAAAAAATGCCTGTATGAAGAAAAACACATTATATAGGATATTTATCATTCAATAAGCTAAAGAAGCAGAAAGAAGGTATAAGACATATACAAATAAGTTAACAAAAATCTTGAGACTATGTAAGAAAAAATATTATACTATTACCGGACAACAATAAAACCAATGGAAAACATGGAATAACAGATTCCCAAATTTAGGTCAGTGGAGGTTTCATTGCAGATACACTCACTGTTTGGAGGAAATAGAGTATTTTTTTTCCAAAAATTAATTAATTAATAAATGATCACAGGCGGCACGGCGATCGAGTGGTTAGCGCGCAGACCTCACAGCTAGGAAGACCAGGGTTCGACTCCACCCTCGGCCATCTCTGTGTTTGCATGTTCTCCCCGTGCATGTGTGGGTTTTTTCCGGGTACTCCGGTTTCCTCCCACATTCCAAAAACATGCTAGGTTAATTGGCGACTCCAAATTGTCCATAGGTATGAATGTGAGTGTGAATGGTTGTTTGTCTATATGTGCCCTGTGATTGGCTGGCGACCAGTCCAGGGTGTACCCCGCCTCTCACCCGCCCGAAATTATCACTATTTAGTGGTTGATTATGGACTATTATTCATCCAAAATATTAAAGACATGTTATATGTGGCATTCTGGTCAGTAGGCATCAGTGATGTTACATCGATGAGACTTGATATTAGATTACATTACTTGCATGGACTCAGTCATAGCATGTCTGACATGACATAGTGGAAAATAGTTCTCCTCTCATTCCATGTGGAAGTGGTATGTTTTTGGTTTCTTACTTTGTTCTTCTTTGCCACTTTGTTTTTTCACTTCGCCGTCTCCGGTGTCCTGCAGCAATCCTGTAGCCTGTGCATTAGAAATGTGCCATAAACCAACAATAATAGGAGTGTGAAGGTGTGTTTAATGTCTACAGGGCTCTAATAAGTGTGTTTAGAAAGTCATAAATATGTTTTCTCTGCTCTAATTGCAAAAATATGAAATTTATTACTATTGAATCCTACTTTGAGGAAATTCACTTATCGTGGTCCGGTTTGGAACCAATAACCGCAATAAATGAGGGACGACCGTACCTCCAAAGTGACTGAATCTGATGGAACTCGATTAATAACACAATCAAGAGTGCGCCAAAAGCAATCACTGAGCTCTTTCTTTTTGGGAGACAGAAGATTCTCCGAAATCTTCATCCCCAACCTTTTATGAAGTTACCAAGACTTCCATCAACGCCGGTCCAGGTGCGTCAAGATTCTCATTTAGCTTGTCGTCATTGTGGTCCAGAGTGTTTATTCCTCCACTTGCCAGGCAGAACAAAAGACGCCCAATCAGCACCCCCCCCACCACCCCCCACTCAGGTCTTAATCAGCGCTGGGCTTAATAGAGCAACACTTCCCAAATATTATTAACCTCATCTGTCTGCATTAGGCCCTAATGGCCTCCCTGGTCATGTATTGTCTTTGCAGCAGCTGCTAATGTACATATATATTAATCCACTCGCCTCCACTCCTTTCGCACGGAGATTGCACGGCGGCGCCCTTCAGAGCGAGCGAGGCAGACACAGGTTAGGGAAGCCACTAATTAAATGTCAGACTTGACAGATTAAAATTATGAAATTTAAAATCCGCAAGTGGCGCTTTGTCACTGTCAAATTAAAGGGGTGCACAGTGCGATGAAGGGGAAGGCGACGGCGGGGCCCTAATGGATTGAAAGGGAATGTGCTTTAGCAGCAAGCGGCTCCCAGTGAATAAAGATTCACTGCTAGCCAGGCTGCATGCTCAATTTCTCCATATTCTCCCCAAGTCTGGAGCTGGAAGGGGGGGTCACTCGCAGGCTGCCGGGACCATTCCTGACCGCTCCGTTTAGACGTTTCATTCCTCTGGCAACAGAAATGTTCAACCCTTGAAGGCAACATTCGAAAAAAGCTATTCCACCTTTTGGCCTCCACCATCTCCGCAATGTTTGGAGACGTCACCAGTCATTGTCTTCTTTATTGAGCTTTGTGGAGTCAATTGGGAGGGAATTTCTTAAAACAGCGATTTGTATTATTCAATAGGCGGTCTATATAGGAGAGGCAAATTAACATACAAAACATCTAAAAGTTCAGGATTGTCAACATTTTTATCAACAAGAGTTCACAACTTGTCATTCATCACATTATGGCTGTTTGTTGATAACCATGTATAGTCACTTAATTATTTCTTTCCGAGAGGAAACAGTTTTAGAAGCAGTTTATTTTTGGAAAAACAAGTTAACATAACAATGATGTTAAAGTTCTAGATGCTCACCATGTTTTTTTTTTTAAGCTAAACGGTCATCCATTAAATGATTTTTAGATTTTGCAGAATCTGCACCAATTCCAGCTATGCTTTGATTTATATCTCAGCACACAGATGTACCAACAGTTCCAGACCAGGGAAAAGACCCTAGTGGTCGCCTAGAACCTTTTGGGCCGTGAGGGGAGCAATTTTATCTAGGTACAGTTTGTTGGAAATGCAGGCGATTCCAAACATGGCAGAGATAAACATGAGGCGGAAGACTTGGTTAAATTCTCAGGCAAGATTCAGCAACAACATATCAAGAAAATAATACAGAGAACGCTTGGAAGTGCTTTGATCTTTCCATTTGTCTTGTCAAAATAGTCAAATTCATCAAATGTGTCAAATTCCAGACCAAAAAAGGGCATTGGACCTGCATACATCGCTCAGTGACACCGACAACGTGCTTGCAACATACTGCTCAATTGCATCCTATCGACACCACTAAATATTACACACAATCTGTACAGAATAACACCTTAAAGAGGCATAAGACAGTCAAAAGTGATCATTTTTAATATAATATAATAATATATTATTATATTAATAATATAATATAATATATCAGACGTTGACAGCAAGCTGACAATAAGGTGGTTGATCCACAATCACTTTATTCAAACACCTAAATAACCAAAATAACCTTTGTCACATATCCGTAGCTGTCTCTCATTGCGGCTGCCCTCTACTTGCCTTGCTCATCCAATCAGTGAGCAAGACGCATTTACTGCCGCATTCACTTTTGGAAAGCAGACATTTCAAGCAGGCATAACCGTACATGAATACAGACGTTATCAAAAATACACATTTCCTCCACATCACCAAGCCAGACAGGTGACAAGGGGTATTTCAAAATAAATAGGGTAAATAGGAAAGTGTTAGAGATTTATATTCATTCATTCTTTCTTTTTCCTCACAAGGGTCACGGGGGTGCTGTAGCCTATCCCAGCTGTCTTCGGGCAAGAGGCACGGTACACCCTGGACCGGTCGCCAGCCAATCACAGGGCACATATAGACAAACAACCATTCACACTCACATTCATACCTATAGACAATTTGGAGTCGCCAATTAAACTAGCATGTTTTTGGAATGTGGGAGGAAACCGGAGTACCCGGAGAAAACCCACGCATGCACGGGGAGAACATGCAAACTCCACACAGAGATGGCCGAGGGTGGAATTGAACCCTGGTCTTCCTAGCTGTGAGGTCTGCATGCTAACCACTCGACCTGTTGTGCATGGTTGCCAGTTCAGCTGGTTTCTTAGTGTGTTGTGTTGGACCCAGGCTATATGCATTTATTTTGCTCATTCTCTACTTGCTGATTTTGTATAGTTTTTACCCCACCATGATTTAGTTATTGAGGTTTTGGATAGTTTTTGACTCAACTTCTGCCAATTAAGCGCTCTTTTTACCTGCACTCAATTCCCATCACTGCATCTTGGGGTCATGACCATGGCTTGTCATGACATAAACAGGTTTTCTATGCTCTAAGTATGAAAATATTCCAAAAAAAAGGCGGCTTATGCATATACACACACACACTCATGTACTCTATAATGTAGTATATACATAGTTCTGACCCTGTGTACCGTCCATGTTTTCAAAAATCATTGAATATGTATATTATGGTTTAAATAAATCATTAAAGGCCCAAAATGAATGGCCCAGGATGAGTGTACGGTGTGTAGACTTCAGAGGAAAAGTGCATTATCTGACCTATGTACTTATACCTGAGACTTATATCAACGTTCTTTCACCACTCTCAAAAAGTAGTAGACGTTATCAAAAGATGCTGACGTTCCAACACCAAATTAGGGCCTTTTAGGGTTCAAAGCGCTGTCAGTAGCAGGGCCTCAACAAGGTGGAGGCTCTAATAAAAGTGTAATAAAACCCGGTATGGAGCAGCGGCAGCAAAACACTCGACGAGGATCAAACCACCGGCGGCATGGGAAGTGACAAGATCCAATTAAATTTAATTAGTCAAGCTACTGGATTCATTTTAACTGACAATTTTGATTAAGGTAACGACGCACGCTCAAAGCCAAGGAGAAAAAAAAAAAGCAGCGGGCCAAATTGTATCAAGAGTAACGGTATTAGTACAGCTAACTCACTGGGTTTAATTAAAGCATGAACTACTAGACCGACACCAGTTCAATAGTACACAGGGGTCAAAGTTTAGATAGTAATTAGTTGTAATTAGTGTTTGTCATTGATTTATATGTACTTGCAGATTCTTGTTGTTTTTCATATTTGAAGAGTTGTCATTTAGTCATTTTTTAGTTGGACAATAACAACAAACATATAAGTGGAAACATTAAGGGGGACCTATTATGCTCATTTTTCTGCCCTTTGAATTAAATTGTGGACTCCTATAGAGCAGCTACACACAATAACCATCACAGAAAGGTTTCTAAATCTTCCAGAATCTGCACCTATTGCAGCTGTATCTGAAACAGAGTGTTTTGAGCCATACCAAAATCCTTTCAGGGCTCACTTCCAAATGCGCAAACCTCATTAGCTGAAACTTTCGTTTAACATTCTAACTACATTTATAGCTCAGAAAAGTGGAAAAAGCATGATAGGTGTCCTTTAAGATCGACGCCAATTTGTTCAGGTAATGGCATATGTTTTATTTCAGATTTTGAAAAAAATGTAGAAAATAACAAATATAACGTAGGACATAACAGAAATAGGAACGCTATGTTGCAGAGTGCATGTCAGCTTATTTTTTGTTTGTTGTTTTTGTGTATTATTTTTGTCGCTTAGCAGCCCAGACAGCATCAAATGGCTAATTTGCATGTGAAATTGAATTGCGATGCAAAAGTTGCTTCAAATTGGAATCGTACGACCTCACGGGGTATACATTGATCATCCTTGATGTGGGGCCTGCATGTGCCTGAGTCAGATCCAGCTACGAGGTGAATGTCAGGGACAGCGATAGAAGTTGCCATCATGTTGCGCGGGTTAGTGTCACTAGTTTCATCCCACTAAATAACCCCCGAATGCCAGATGACATCTCAGTGGTGGATGGCGCATGTTTGAAAGGTTAGCGGGGAGTCTGAGTGGCAGGAACAGCACTTAGCCTAAGGTGGTTCACGTTTATAGTGGCATGCTGTGCACACGCACACACTCACTCTCACACACACACACATACTCATATCCTTCCACTGGGATGAGGCTCATCTGCTTGCCCTCTGGTGTTCTACACACTTGTCAAAGCACCTGCAGCATTGTTGTTTGTAGAGTGTCACTGAAAGATGCTCCAGCCTATTTGTCACTTTGAGAACAGGCCTTTTATTCACTCTAGCCCACAATTAAACTCTATTTTCGTCTGATATTTTTCTTTTTAGGGGCATATTCATGGTTAAAAGGTTAAACATGACGACAGAAAGTGAAGTATAACTTGTGACAGTAGCATCTAACATATCACATATCAACATCCACCATGGTGTATCATTTAAAACAGGTAAGGCTATTACTAGGGATCGGCTAATATCAGTGAAAAAGCACGATACTGATATTGGTCGATGCTTGCGTCATAAGGCCGAGTGTGGGACTTCCTGTCTTTATGAGAGTTATATAGGCTTTGCACCCTGCAAAATGTGTCACAAAAATATCTCACCAGTGCGGTGCTTTAAAAAGCATTAAGATAGGTGCTGCATTTGGGGGGCGAACACTTGGCTGGGTGTGATGAGTTTTCGAAGCTTGTGATGTGATCAAATATCAGGCAGCCACTAAAACAACCCACTGTACTCGCTAGTGGAGGCAAAATTTATGGTTGAGTACCCACTTAGTACAAATTTGGGAGCATAGTGCAGGAGGAACTTTTGTTGTATGCGGGGCTGTGTCGGACTCTAAGGTTTGTTTATTTGTCGGTATCGTTATTACCTCTAATCTTAAAAATAACACACACACTGGACTATTAGTTGATGACGGACAAAAGCTCATGAATCAGATTCGACTTTGACTGTAAAAATCCACAGTCAAAGACGGCCCTAAATGACATCACTAATTTATACAGTAAAGTCTCGTTATATTGATATCGGTTATATTGATAGTACTGCTTATTACGATACTATTTTCATTTCCCGGCAAATTTCAAGTCTTTTATGATATAATTAGTTCCGGTTAGTACGATACCCGGTTATTACGATAATCCGGTTACTACGATGCCCTTTTCATCTCCCGCCAGCCAATTTGGTCTGCTTGTATCGATACAAAAGCAGCTTAAAGCTGAATCAATATTTGCTTAAGGATTTCAATACCACCATTAGCGAAATCTGTAAACGGCGTATTGTTTGATTTTCGACTAACACCGTTTCGGCTTTTCCACCGACGGACGGTAATTAGAGGATTACAGGTAATTAATATGAGGTAAGTATTAAACAATCTTTTGAAGTAAAGGAGTAAATATTTGTATAATTTAGAGGGAAGATTCAGTGAATAGACTTAGTGTTTTCATGACGAGGATGACGAGGATGATGAGGATGAAGAACCAACTGACATAGCATACACACCTATTCCAACGAAGACACAAGCGTACAAATACATGTATTTAATTGTGTTGTATTCAGATATCTTTTTATCGCCTGCAATAATCACTGTTTTTCATATGTACATGCTGGCGTTCGTGGTTTCTCTCGTGTGTATAGAACAATGTCGAGTGCATTATTGCCCACTTTTAATGCAGTTCGGCGCAGGATCGAATATATCGATAGTCCGGTTATATCGATATTTTTTCCGACTCCCGAGAATATCGATATAACGAGAATTTACTGTACACAAATGTGCCTGCTAGTCCCCAATGGGTGTATACTCAGCTAAACACCCAAAATTTCAGTGGGTGTTTCGATGAGTGTGTTGAGTTTTGTAAGAAGTTTCAAGTAAATTCTACTAATATGGGTCAAACAAAACATAATTGTGCCTTATTCTGTGATTACTGTTCTTCATTAAGGCTGGGATTGTTATTTTTCCTTTTCTGGTGTCTAATGTTATTATTATTATTATTATGCTATTATGTTCTACCATGTGTTAATCCCTTCGCATCTGTGCTAGGCTCCATTGATGCTGTATAGAAGTGTGTGTGTGTGGGGGGGGGGGGTCAGGCAGGTCAGACCTGACACCATCTTTAACCGTTATTTACTGTGATTCCACGACAAGACAGATACCAGCTTCTGCGACTCCACTGATGTATGTTAAGCGAGCTCCAAATTACCCGGCTGATGGATCTATTGATGGCCCATTCCAACCTGTCACCTAGTCTCCATCAGCCTCTCAGTTATCCCCCCACACCGCCTCTCCAGCCCCACAGCTCGTCTTCCCTCCACCCTTCTCGCCCTTTTCGTCCCAGCGGGCCTGAATAAGAAATGAGCATATTGCAGGCAGGCAGATGTATAGAGAGAGAGACCTTTTGTATCCCGCTGCCGTGTTCTGCCTGCTGCACGACAACGGTCATCGTGGGCCAAGCCCTTTTTGCAGAAGTTAAGCAGGTTTGGAACACACACACCTACACACACACACACACACAGACATAGACATGCACACATCCCCCAGAGACGCACAAAGGCCAATGTAGACCATGACCGTGCCTGCTAACAGCCCGGTCTTATCACATGCTGTCATTTAGTATTATTCCCAGCATACAGACCCTGTCATGGGGGATGATGAAGATCCCAAAGGTATCCCTGACAACTTCTTACAGGAATACGTCATCCGACACCTGTGTGCCACCGTGTTTAGTGTACCATATGTATGACATCCAAACAAGAACAGCAAAAAGATTCTCAAGATGAATTGGGCTGAAAATCAACGCGATTCCGGTCAGTACTTGCAAAATAGGCACATCAGAGCCATAACAGAAGATCGGACTTGTATCCTCTTGTGTCAGGATATTGCTGCAACTGGGGGCACTTTCACACAGCAACACAGCAATCCCACAATCCGATTAGTAGATGCATGGCAGCGTGGTAGATTTCACACCCCCAGTCTCCAGCAATGGAATACCATTACACATACCATTACTGCTGTAAAGGCAAAAAAAAATAGTATGCTTAACTTCATATCCCCCATTTATTGCAGTTCTTCAGCGAAAAAGAAAAAAGATTCATTTTAAAAAGCATCGGAAGGTTTCCCACAGCCACAGCTGTTACGCCAATGCTTTTTCACCCAACAGTAATTACAGACTATGGCTGTTTTTTTACACTACACCCTTTTTACTATCGGAGACTGCAATTTATTGAGTGTACACATCAATTAGACATGGCTCTGTGAATGACTCACCACTCCCTGTATGCACACTCTATAATGCTACACAGACAACCCATTTTGTTACATGACTTACACAAAATAAATACAGTTAGGACACTGATAAATGGTTACAAATTAATAAATTGCAAGTTTGTCGGCTAGTCCAGCTGCATACTGGACCATGTTCACAAAACAGCTCAGCGTGAAATGCAGTTGACAGATCAAAATATTTTTCTTTTGCTGTTAGAGAATCAGGAAATCCAACCACTTGTGCCTGATGTTTTCCTCGTTATGAATCGTAAACAAATGTAGCTTTCCCTTAAACGCGAAGAAACACTTCCTGGGAGACACTGCTAAGACCATAAACAGAGAAACAGAGCTTGGGGGATGGCAGAGAGCATATCTGGCCTACAGCACACGCCCATATGAGGAAGCAGGGCAATCTGTGACATCACAAACCGCCAGTGTTTTGATGACCTCTGAAAGTCAGCATTTTGAGCCATCCCAAACTTCTTCCAGGGATCACTTCCAAATGCGCAAGCTTCATTATCTGAAACTTTGGCATTGTTTAAACAAGAATACAACATTCTAACTACATTTATAGGCCAGACAAGTGGAAAAAGCATAATAGGTCCCCTTCAAATAAACTGCAAACTCCAAGCTTCCTGATGATTCCTCATTTTGATGAGTAGTATTCATTACTTACTTTTATTATATTTCTTTGTGCTTTATTATAAACACAAATGCAACAACACAGTTACTTCACATGAAACTCTATGCGATAAAGACTGCATTGAATCTTGGTGCGCTAATTGACTCTCGCAGGCATTACCAGGATTAAGTTAGCTGGCGTCCAAAGTTCATTACACAGATGAATGCGTCATTTAGCCCGCTAAGGAGCCCTTAATGCAAAAAAAAAAACTCCCACACAATAAAGCATGACTGTGTTTGTTAGCCATTTTCACTGTGGTGGTACCAAATGTTGTGATACGATTACGACAAAGCAGGGTTGGGCTACATTGCTCCTCTCTTTGTGTTCGTATCGGCAGCGATGAGTGACACAACAGCAGGTGCTCAGAGAAGCGTGGAGAGTGCTTTCATTTTGCCACTTATACGACAAATTACCCAGACAATGGACCTGGCGAGCCGGCACTCTAATTCAATTCCAACTGTTGACTTCGGGGCAGGTTTCCGCGTCCGCCGCGACTTCACCGGGGCTCTCTGGGAAAGGGAGGTTCCACTGGAGAAGACGAGTCAAACAAAATGAAAGGCAATATTCCTTACGTGGCCAAAGATGGGAGAGATAGCCTAATATGAGACAATAGGATTTAGGGATGCCATGCGTCACAGCGGGGGCCTCCAGTCAAAGTGATTTGGATCAATAGTGTTTTTCCAAGTAAGGGGAGGATGGAGATTGGGGAGAAGGACACGTCACCGGAGCTGT
Organism: Doryrhamphus excisus; assembly: GCF_037039965.1. NCBI lineage: Eukaryota > Metazoa > Chordata > Actinopteri > Syngnathiformes > Syngnathidae > Doryrhamphus > Doryrhamphus excisus. Next base: position 14,333,416 of record NC_136368.1, on the reverse strand, counting down.
AGTCAGATTTCAGTGGTGTCAAATTAATTTCCGTGTTATCTGGGAATTCAATTAGAAAGACCCCCTTCTCTTCCTCCCCTCCCCTCTCTGTTCCCTCCCTCGCCTCCTTTGTGAGTAAGAGAGTGTCGGACATCCCTCCGTGACAGATTACACTGCTCAGAGTGCATATCAGGCCGAAGTGTTGAGGCCCACTAATCCGCCCTCTAATTCTCAATTAGTGTAAAATGAGGCCATAAATCACGCAGACAGGCCCGATCGATGGAAACGTTGTTTTAGGAGTGATTGGCAGCCTCCCCAAAGGTTACTGTTTAAGTTGGTTTAAGGTTACAGCGCTCTCCTCTCTGGGCTCTAGGCGGGATGCTAAGTGTGCGCCTCTGCCCGGGCTTTGTGGTCGGGAGGAGAAGTGGGGGGCTGAACTCAATCTATATGATGCAGGACCTCGGTCCTCTGGGGGATACAGCAGAGGGACAGCACCAATTTTTAGCCCATCAGCCGTCCAATTTTTCTCCTTTTCATACCTGCTGTAGTAAATGAGAAACAAATTAAATTTCGGCCCACTATCTCCAACAGAAACCATTTTAAGTCCTTTATGGAAACCAAATTGTCCCCAGACAAATCGCCCTCTGGTTGTGTTGGAGATACACTGCGAAATAAATTTGTGTCAGTCTGGATACGCCATTGTCTGTAATGCCATTCATTGGGAGCATGGTGGTGAAATAAAGGAGGCTGGAGAGGGTGGGGGGGGCACTTTTGGTGGAACAAAAGGGGTGAGAGAAAGATCCCCTCAGCGCCACCGTTCTCCTTCTTGTACTCTCCGTTCTCCCCCTGGCGTGTGCCACGTTATTAATTTCCAGAGTTTTTTTGCATTCATGAGGTTGAGATTGAAATGGAAATGAGGGGCTGGCCGAGCGAGCGAGCGGGCTCAGCAGTGACCGCAGCCAAACTGGAGGATGTGGGAGGAGGCAGGAGGGAGGTGGAAAGGGGGGGGGTTACATCTCAGTCGACACGTGTCAGCGTCGGAGTGGGGCGGGTGCGGGTACCGCCATCCAGCCAGCCTCTCATTCCCTGAGATTACCAGCCCATGGACATCAATCACTGCATCAGGGAAACAATGCATAAAATGGGCCCAACAAGGGCGATGAAAAATCACTGACGGTGCACGAGTGGCGCAGGAAAAGGGAGAGAGGGAGGGACTCGAGAAGGAAGCCAACCAAGCCGGATGATTCGTCAAATTCACAAACAGGAAAATGAAAAAGCGGATGTTACAATTCACTCTGTGACTCTTTTTGAACCCTTCCATTTACTCACTTATTCTCTTTTGATGTTTAGCAGTTATTTGCTAATTTAACTTAGCATACAGGTAGTTGTAATTCAAATGTATGACCTCAAAATTGAGTTGAGCATTTTTTCTGTGTTTCATTAGCTTTTAAACAACAGTACAGTGCAATAGTGGTGTAGTGCGACATATAGCCTATGACCACTACTAACCTACAGTCTATATACTACAGAAAATGTGTACTTAGTAAGTAGTTAGTAGTAAGTCAAAAGTGTCATTGTACTCGTACATGCATATGAATTGGAAACTTTTGACTCTTACTCTAAGTTAATTTTGACTTTTACACCAAAGTTGTAGCATAAAGGTGAACATAAGTGATTAGGGTGACCGTATATTGATTACTGAATACCAAACACTCAATGAGATACCTGATTACGTCAATGAATTTAAAGTATGCATCCTTTGTGGATGGAAAACTGTTATATTAGAAAATACTATATCCAATAACAGAAATTCAGCTTCATCATCTCAGAGATTACTCACCATGTTTTATTATGCCTAAAATAATCTCTTTGATGTGTTTTGGTGGTGCAAAAATAACTTGAAAACCTCTGATCGATAAGAAAATAAATGCTTTTTTTTATGTCTTACTGGACAAATACAGTAACTTAAAAAAACCTGCATGGACCAGCATAATTTCCTTGCTGGTCTATGCTGGTTTTTTCGGCAGTGTATTAGTCACATCCACCAGAGTCAGTGGTCTGTGTAATGGCCAAATAAAAAAACTATGAAAACCAAGGCCCTGTCCACACGGGAACATACCGAGGATTTACTGGGATTTCTTATTTACACCTACCTGTGGCACTGTGATGCGCAGACAGAAAGAACTCCAGGCTTTATTTTAAGATGTGTACTAGGTATAGAAAATGGATGGATGGATTGATAGAGAAGCCTGCCTTTTTGTTGGTTTATTTTGCAACACTGTTGTTAAAGGTGGGTCAGAGGTGCTACAGCAGTATGTCCACGAGCAAGGAGGTTTGTCTTCCATGGTGTTGTGAAAACTAGAACTTCAAAAGCAAGCGTTTGAGCGACTCGTCTTTCAAAAACAAAGCAAACAAATGAGGGAGATGATTCGATTTCTGGTGGTCATAAACAGGCTCTAATGATTACTGTTGGGACATCATTAAAAAGTCATTTTTGCATAACGCGGGAACCTTAAACTATAACCGCCATACTGCACTATAGGAATACATACAAAGACACAAAACAATCCACAAAGTCAAAGCCCTCAGTAGGGATGCTGGCTCACTAATGATAACCAACAGAAATGAAACACGACTCAAATAAGGCACAAAGAATATATTGATAGAGACTGTTTATGATGTATTACGGTTTTCAGTTAACATCCAAAATTGTGGAAAAAGTGGAAGCCCAAAGATGGTTGCGTCATCCCAAAGTGAATGAGTACCACTACTGAATTCAATAAAGAACTTTGACTTTGAGGATGGTGTCCATGTTGAAGAAAAGAGATGGATGCACTCATAAACAATAAGTACCATCCTGAAGAATAACAACGTAACAGATAATGTTGCGACAGGAGTAACAGTGCTAACAAAATAGAGACCACAAACCATGAAAGGTATTCAGAAGCGCCTTTGTGGAGAGCATCCACTACAGCTAAAATGATGTTAAATATTGAGTTGTCTATTTTATATGTCATGTTTGTGGCATTGTTTTTTTTTATGTAAAAAGTTGCATAATATTAATATATTAATATCTGCAACATGTTTCTAGAAACATAGGGAAAAATAGGGATTGCCCTCCAAGCATATTCTCCTCTCCTCCCACTTGCTTTTTGAAGAAATAGGTAAATGTGATGTTGTTTTTTACTTGTCATGTTTGTGGAATTGTTTTTTGAATGTAAAACTGTGCATGTTTTTTACTGCCCCATGAGTGAGTTAATAGTAAAAAATAAAATGTTATTTTATTTTTATTTTATTTTTTATACATTTTATTTTTGTACCGAAGTACGAGGTGATATGACCATCCAATGACATAATGGGTACCATAGTAAGTGTCAATATAGTGATATGTATAGCACATCATGACTGGTTCAAGACTCTTCATCCTTGTATTTAGCAAACATCAACTGCTTGTATTGTTTCTTGAATTGGCTCATCGTTGTGCATTGTTTGAGGTCCTTACTCAATCCATTCCATAGTTTGATTCCACATACTGAAATGCTATGGCTTTTTAACATAGTCCTAGCATATAAGTGTTTCAAATTTAGTTCTTCCCTGAGATCATATTTCTCCTCTCTTGTAGAGAAGTATTGGATGACATTTTTAGGTAATTGGTTATTTTTAGCCTTATGCATTATTTTAGCTGTTTGAAGATGAACTATATCAGCAAGTTTAAGCATTTGTGATTTTAGAAATAAGGAGTTCTCTGTAGGTGGCATTATGAATTATCCTTACTGACCTTTTTTGTAGTACATTTAGCGAGTGAGTTTTATAGTCATTAGCCCATATTTCCACACAATAAGTAAGATATGGTAGAACCAGAGAGCAACAAAAAGTGTGGAGTGATTTCTGATTGAGAACAAATTGTGCTTTGTTCAATATTGAAATATTTCTGGCCACCTTATGTTGTATATTTGTAATATGAGGCTTCCAGCTCATATTTTCATCTATTGTGATCCCCAGAAATGTATTTTCCTTCACCCTTTCAATGTCTACACCGTCTATTTGTATTTGCTGGTGTGTGTCCTTTCTGCTGTTACCAAACAGCATGATTTTAGTTTTACTTAGGTTCAAGGACAATCTATTATCATCAAATCATCTTTTTAGTGTTACCATTTCTTCTCTGATTTCGTCTGTACCCCCTCCAGAACAAAAAGCAGTGGTATCATCCACGAGATATCATTGATGTACAAGTTGAACACTTTTGGTCCCAGTATTGACCCCTGGGGAACTCCGCGCGTAATATATGAACTCGCAGATTGTATTCTACTTTTAGGTGATGTTAAATGTTCAGCAATCGATTAATTTGTCGTTATTATTTTTGCATCATTTTCTGCATGTAAAACTATAATTATTGCCTACTATAAAGTGTGTTTTGTGTCTGGAAGAGATTCATTGAATTGACATTATTTTCCAGTGGAAAATAGTCCAACCGTCTGGAACGGATTAATGACGCTAACGAAGACAACAACTGTATAACGAAATGATCAACAGCAGTGAGTGCACTCCAGTCCCAGTCTCCGGTTCCAGTCCCTTTTAAGTGTGACTGAATATGAGTCAAGAATGTTCCCGGCACGTTTATAGATGGTATCACAGGAAGGTCACAAGGAATAATTTATTGGGTCGTTTGGGTTTCTGGCGCTTTGGGGTGGTCCGTCACAAATGTTGACTTCATCCAGGTACTTCCGTGACTTTGTCTTTCGCCGCGGGAGGGTCACCTTTTATGGGTGTTACCTCAAACTCTATTGGGGTTGTTATTAAATGACATCGTTGCACTTAGGGGACTGCTGGAATTCCTTTTCGGACGTGCCAGACTGCTCTATTACTATTATGAGCGCTCATAATGGCGGCCCACCAGTTGTCTGCTTTGTGTCCGGGTGTAAAAAAAAAAAAAAAAAATGTGCTGAAAGGCTGCTTCTTGCCTCCCTGAGCTTTATTGAAATCATGTGAGTGCCATTTGTGCTTAATCCTGGCGGAGAGAAGAGCTCCTGAAGAGAGATGAGAGCACCTCAGGGGGATTCACTCCAGGGAGCGTTCCACAACTGACAGCCTCGCCAAAAAAAAGTGTGGCTTGTAATTTGATTAGCTTACGATGACAATCTTTATTTATAGCCTCTATCGCACAAGGGAGGAGGTGGCTCTTGCTTGTAGAATCAGGTCCGGTTTTGTTGGCTTATTTTTTTTTTTTTGCCACAAATAGAAAAAAACAAGCTCATGTAGCTAGAGGCTAATTACAGACGTGTCGACCAGCCCCGGCTGATGGTTCGCCTCATTAGGTTTGTGATCACTCGTTTCGTTTCCCGTGAAAGGGTCGCCTCCTCCTGCGTATCGAAGTCCCCCTCCGACGAAACAAAACACCTTCCATATGCATAAGCATTACATCAGAGGGCGGCTGTGTTGTGGAAGCTTTTGAAATAATAATGCGGCAAATGATAACGCCTGGGGACGCTACAACAGCTCCAGAGTCGACGTCGTTGCCGCAAAATAGGTTGGAGTATTTATATTCATCCGTTTACATCAAATTGTTGCACAGAAAAAAAAAGGAAAGACAAACGCCTGAACAACAAGCGGCGGGGGTTTGAACTTGGGGGTTAATGAAAAAGTCCCCGGCGTCAAGTTACCTGCAAACATTTCATTTGTGCGCCACATGTTTCTCAGACGCTAAAAGTTGTTCAATAAATTTTACAACCCTACCCCCCACCCCCCAGCGAGTCATTTTAGTTTTAATTGAAAGGCGGCTATAAACATCATTTCACCCAATCAGAGCTGGTTTAGATCAAATGCCTATTTCAAGCGGGGGGGCTTTACAGATGCCATCAAGCTCGCCTTGTCTCCCGCTGAAACGCACCCCGACGCTCTTTTTTTTGTAGCGCCTGTCACTGTATTTTGTCAGCAAAGCATAATATTTCTTCAGGAGTTGTCAACCTGGCATTCAGCGGGGTGGAAATGAAAATAAGGCGAAAAGACTGTGGGGGGGGGGGGCTGTAAATCAGCTAACACGGCGAACAGGAGGAGGCACCATGTAGACGGCAGTGTCGGACACCAGTCGTCGAGCTTTAATCAGACTTTTTTTTTTTTTTTTAAATGTGCCTCATGTTTGTTTGTTTGGGTGTCATGAGGTTATTCCTTTGCTGCTATGCTAAAAAGCTATTCCTTTTGAAGACTTAAAAATCAGCCTTCTTCAAAGGTCGCTTCTGGCTGTGATACGCTTGTTTTTTTGACACAACTCGTGTCAAACGTTAATGTTATTGTCGGAAAGGCTCTTTTGTACGCTTGTAATTTTATTCTGACTGTTTAAAGAATGAAATAGGTAGTGGAAATTTTGGAGTAACAAGAGAGTTTCTATCCATTAGTGGGGTCAGAGGTCGCTGACAGAGAATCATTTCTTGTTCTAGTTCATCCCAAAAGTGTTTGATAGGGTTAAAGGTCAGGTCTAGCAAGTTATTTAACACCAAAATCATCCAAATGTGACTTGTATGTGTCCAAAATATATCAGTAAGGTGCACAATTTAGCTTTTTATTTACATTAATCCCGCCGCACGGTGAGCAAGTGATTAGCATGTTGGCCACACAGTCAGGAAGATTGGAAGACCGGGGTTCGATTCCCTGTGTGGAGTTTGTATGTTCTCCCCGTGCATACGTGGGTTTACTCCGGGTACTCCGGTTTTCTTCCCACATTCCAAAAACATGCTAGGCTAATTGGCGACTCTAAATTCTCCATAGGTATGAATGAATGTCTATCATTTACACCGCAAACATCAAATCATGTACCCCACCTCTCGCCCAAAGTCAGCTGTGATAGACTCAGACTACCCCAGTGACCCTAAATGTGACCCAGAACAAACAGTGATAAATTATTTATTAATAGAATATTTTCTTAGAGCATAGAAAACCTGTTTATGACCTTTTAAATGTGTTTTTTAACATTATTAGAGCCCTCTAGACATGAACTAACACCCCTACAGTCACACTTATAGTCGTATGAACCAATATAGTAGACAGAGTATATCAGCATTTAACAAAAGGCTCATGTGTTGCTACAGGGAGCGGATTGGCAGTCAGACAGGAAGTGATGTCAACGGTTCAGAGTTGAATTTTAGCTTGGCGTAGGTTACTGGTTGTGAGATCATTCAAACCTGCATTAAAAGTCTGGTGAGCAAGTCTCGTTTCCTGCGTAATTAGGCGTCACTATGACATTTAATAAGTCTCACTGTTAGTTCCATTTCCAGTTCTATGGTTATCATCACAGTTTTGCTCCCAGTTGTATCACAGCTATCACTTGTTTGACTTTTGAGGCATATTTCTCCTGAAAATGTTCGTTGTTTGGAGTTTTTTTCTGCATGAATGTCGATATAGAGTGCATTCATTCATTCATTCATTTTGTACCACTTTTCCTCACAAGGGTCGCGGGGGTGCTGGAGCCTATCCCAGCTGTCTTCGGGCGAGAGGCAGGGTACACCCTGGACTGGTCGCCAGCCAATCACAGGGCACATATAGACAAACAACCATTGTTATAGAGTGCAGTGGTTCTGAATTATTTCCTCTCACGCCCAACCAAATATAAATACTATTAAAATAGTACATAGTAGGTATTTATTTAACAAAGCACCGTATGAGTTGTTCATTCTGCATACAATCACATCACAATCACAAGTTAAGTTTATTAACTAATTTTGTAACATTTAAACTGCCCAGTGTGCATGATTATCAACGTCAAAATGTGTCACACTCCGGGCTTTATGCATTTCTTACTGTATTCACAGTAAACCCAAGGGCGATGTATGCTTCGTCTTATTTCCTGGTCTTGTTATTCTGGTTATCGTCACTTGTTTTCTTTGCCTCTGACGTCTCCTTCGTTTATCTTTTCATTTCTGTTATTTTTACTGGGTTGAACAGGCAGCCTGTTGATTAGTGCTTGCATGCAGGCAATTCAGGAAGCCAGATACCTGATTTGACACTGCTATAGTTTATTATATTACTATTTTAATGTATAAAATTACATAATTTGGATAACTTATAACTAAAAGCTGTTTGCATCCTGTACAGTCAAAGTAAAAAAAAATAATGTATAAATAAAAAATGGAATATACGCATTAGGTCAAGAACAACACACCCCCTTGACACCTTCCGAGTCTGTGGCAAATGCGCCGTTAATGATGGCGCCATTATGTGAGCGCTCCAAGGTTGTTCACCTCCAAAGCGCTACAGCTGATTGCGTAGAAGCTCTCTCTTAGAGGCCCTACAGGTCAAATCATCACTTTGGCGCTGTAGAGTCGTTAATAACCTGGCCCCCAACCCCCCTTCGTCCCTCCACTTTTTCCCCTTTTTCAAAAGGGAAATAATCCTCCCACCTGCCATTAATTTGTGCCACCACTTGAAGAAATTAAAACCAGATTAGGTGAGTAATTAAAAGGGAGGTGGAACAAAAAGATAAAGAAATCAAGTGAATCAATCATGCACTTGATTTTCCTGATGCATGCCGCTTGTTAATGAAGTGCTATTCACCTGATGGTGACAATAGCGCTCCCTGTGGTGTTGGGTGTGGGGATGGACAGATGCTTGGCGTGCACAGGGGACGAACGCATGAACCACGCCAATTCAGTTTCATTACATAATGCCGGCGAAGGTACGAATGATAACACAATATATCGGCCGCTGCAGATTGACATGTGACATGGGAGCAAAGAGGCGGTGGGGGTAGGGGCGACCAGATGGTCTACCCTTCCTGTACTAAGTGTCCACACTGGTGCATAGCTTGTTGAAGACCCATTGGTATTGATTGAATTCCTGCCCTCGGACATGGCTCCGGACATGTGTCAGTCACAATCCCGCCTGCTGGAAACCCAACACAGAGCACAAGCAGCCAAGGTGGCCGGGCGGCGGTTTGCGGACGGGTGGCGTTGGGTGAAAGCCGCCCATCTGTCACACCAAAACATGGCTTTCTCTTTGTAGGTTCACTCAGCATCATTATTCCTGAGGTATTACCCCTGGGATGGACATTATAATTGTTGATTAATGGTGTCTTGTAGCAAATGAGAGCGCACTACTCGGCTGATATCAGCAGAGGCGCTGTTGCTACAGTTTTTGGGCCAGAAGAATAAGAACATAACGTCATGACACTATAGGAAGTTGAGCTGCCTTCACGCAGATATCCGTAATGGCAGCATTGCTGTGCTCAGGATCACAGGATATTAGAAAATTTGGACAGGGAGCCCATTCCCAAAAAATGATCAGTAACAAAAATAACAGATTGCTAGATTTTTTTAGATTTTGCTAATTTTCCTCATATTTGATCAATGTCTACACCACTATGGGTTTTGCTACAGATCATTCATTCATTTTCTACCACTTATCCTTAGAGGGTCACTGGCGTGCTGCAGCCTATCCCAACTGTCTTTGGGCGAGAAATGGGGTACACCCTGGACTAGTAGCCAGCCACAGATCATTTGTAGCCAAATAAAAAAAGTGTATTTTTTCATAAATGTTCATGAATTTTCTTCAAATATCTTTTTTATAAATCTGTTCTTGGCATGAAAAAAGAAAAAAATTACATTTCCTTAGACCATGGGTCCCAAACACTCGGCCCGCGTGACACTAGTTTGAGCTCGGGTCTGGGTGAGACTGGGCCGCATCAGGTCCCCCCCCCCCCCCCCCAAAAAAGCCAAAAAAACGCATTTATTAAAAACAAAAATTTTTTAAAAACTTCGCTTTGATTCCGATTTGCTACAATAAAAGCTCTGATAAAACATTCCACTGTTCTCAAATATCTTAATTTTTATTTTTCTGCAAAAAATAAGATGAAAAATAAATAAACAAATCAAGAATAAAGAAAATCAATCAATCAGTAATAAATATATATAATAATAATAATAGAACGGCAAATAATAAAAACTTAAGAAACCACATATAGTTAGTGGGTAGACAAATTATTTTTTTCAGATTAAAATGAACAAAGCATTATTAGAGCCCTGTAGACATGACAAAACACAACTATAGTCACATTTATACTCTTTTTATTTACAACATATTGCGCAACTGCAGGGTCTTGAGACACATGGTAACTCACAAACTAGAGAGCTAGCGACCTAAAGGGTAGCCTCCAAGTTATTTCCTTTAAACTTAAAAAGCCAAAAATTTACCACTTCCACACGGATAGGGAGGATAACTATTATATAACAGTTATTTAACCTTTAACATGAACATTAATCAAATGTAATATTTTTTTCTGGGTACATGATACCATACAGCATCCATATCAAACTTGCGCGGGCCGCACTAACATTAAACTTTCATATCAAGGCGGGGGCCCGCGGGCCGCGTGTTTGAGTCCCCTGGCTTAGAGGATTTTTTTTTTAAATGTGATAGTGTTTGTGGTTTCATAACCTGTCAGAATGCCTGTTATAATGGTGCTACGCTAACCGCCGCTTTGTCTCTCGTAAACAGATGCCTTTAAAAAAAAAAAAAAGACGTGCATGTTTCCCCCCCTCAACATTCATCTGGTGTGAAGTGTAAAATGATATTAATATTATTATATAACCATAGTGATCTAGTACGACCGCAGACGTCTCCCATCAATTACCAGTTATTGGAGCCCGTGTATCCTGAGTATTGTGATCTGCTTTGATGAATGTGGCGCTCGGCGGGTGTTTTGGTCCCCGGGATATCGTCTTCTCTCCACTGATGTACTTATTAATAATAAATTGAGAGAGGTATATGTGAGTTTCCGCCTCCCTCCTCTGTGATTACAGAGACGACGCGGCGTTTGAAGTATCCATCTTAATCCACAGACACTTTATTAGATAAAGCAAACTTGCTGAAGACAAATAGAGACAGCGAGTAACTGCAGCACTCCCGCTCTGTCTTTATTTGTCTTTCTCCTCGCTCTTAAATTATCTGCTTTTAACCTTGCATTGATTGCTGTAAAAAGAGGTGTCAGACGGGGGGAAAGTGGCTCCAGTGAGCTCCTCGCTAGGTTAAAGAAGTTCCCAGAGGTTGTATGTGGAGTCGTGTCATTTATTGCTATTACAGACCCCCTGTGCTCTAACACTAACAATACATAATCTTCAAAACTGTGTCAAACCCTCAAAAGCAAAATACAGACTGTTATGTATGCCTCTGTTATGTTGTTTTATTTTTTCAACAGACTGAGCTCCACTCCATTTTTAAAGTCCATGGCCACCCTCACCTTCGGGCCGTAAATTTCCCTGCTAACAAAGTTAACATTGATTCCCATATAAGTGTTTTGCCTCGCATGTAACAACGATAACCTTTTAGTAGATTTGGAAAACATATTTGACACCCATTAAATTGTAATGTTTTCCCTTGTGTTTGGACAGGAAGATGAAGTAAGCAGGGGAGCCCGGGTTTACTAGCGCAAATCAAACTTCATTATAGTGCATGTTTCACAAATGTCCGACATAGCCGGGGAGCAATAATAAAACTTGACAATCTTGTTATTGTTTTTTTTTTTCTAATTTGCTTTACTTGGTTGTCAGTCTAAGAGGGAAGTACTCCCATAAATTTGCGTTTAAATACAAAAAACTTTCAACAGAGGGTCAAAACACTAGTATTGTGCTTTGATGTTAGCCTTGTTTTTAGCATTAGCAATTTGAGTCCGCAGATAGCTTGTCAGCAGTTTAACATGCACACCGCAAACACAAACGTTAGCTTTGATTTTCCATTGTAGTCAATTATTTGCTAATTTCCATGTATGTAATATATAGTAAATATTGATGAGTAAGTGTGGTTTATTTGTACCTTTTCGAGTTGGTGTGGCTAACATGGCTAACATGCTAACGTGAACAAAGCTATGAGTCACTGAAGACTCAAAGGTCCTGTATCCCTGCTACTAGCTACCAGCATACACCAGTATGGTCCACCAGCTAAACCAGCATAGACCAGCACTGACCAGCAAAGACCAGCATAGACCCGGCCTGAGTACATAAGCTAAGTGTGTGATTTGACAAAGTTTTGACGCTAATTTTAGTGAAGTATATAATAAACACATCATGAGTGCAAATTGTTGATGGCCTCTGTGAGATGGAATGCGATACGGACATGTACGTGAATACCAGAAAGCCATGAGCGACCAATCATCTTATTTTTGTCGAATTAAAATTGACGGCAATTTTAATACAATTTAATTCATAATTGTTACAAATATGGACATTTTTTTTGTTCAGTCTGTTCTCTAAAACCACTGTTGGTGACACTACTAAGTAGTGGTGGTGTGGCTTTAAATTCTAATCATAATACAATATGAGGGGAAAGAGGAAGGATGATAAATACAATTAAATAAATTAATAAACAAAAATAAAGGAAATGGAAGTGGAAAACACTGTAGTTGGGATAGCAGCAACAATAGGGAAGTAGTAAGACTCAAATGTGATTATTTAATTTGAGGTATTTTAAAGAATATTTTTGTTTTTTCTCTCACATGTATTTTTTTATCTCACTGAAACAATACCATAACATTGATGTTTTTAATATCCATGTTAACTTGTGATGACTGGTGTGGTGACTGTATAGTTGGAGTGGTTTCATTCTTTTTTTCTTTTGTACTGGACTATGTACGATACAATGACTAGTAATGAACTGGTTGCTCTTGGCACGTAGTTGGGTGCCTCAAGCTGGGTGAGGATGGTTGGATGTGGGGTTTTCATTCTTGTAGACAAGGAATAATATATGTTTTGTTGGGATGAGGTTGGAATCTGGGTGGTTAGGGGGATGGGACTAGATAAGTCTTGACTTCTTCCCATTCCCTTTCGAACATGTGTACGTTTATATATACATAGGTATTTTTATTTGTGTTGATTTATGTTTGTTTGGGGCGTTGTGTGGTTAGCGCGCAGACCTCACAGCTAGGAGACCAGGGTTCAGTTCCACCCTCGGCCATCTCTGTGTGAAGTTTGCATGTTCTCCCCGTGCATGCGTGGGTTTTCTCCGGGTACTCCGGTTTCCTCCCACATTCCAAAAACATGCTAGGTTAATTGGTGACTCCAAATTGTCCATAGGTATGAATGTGAGTGTGAATGGTTGTTTGACTATATGTGCCCTGTGATTGGCTTGCAACCAGTCCAGGGTGTACCCCGCCTCTCGCCCGATGACAGCTGGGATAGGGTCCAGCACCCCCGCGACCCTTGTGAGGAAAAAGCGGTAGAAAATGAATGAATGAATGAATGATTTATGTTTGGTTTGTTGTGCTTTGGATGATGTTCGAAATAAAGAAGGGAAAAAATACAATATTGTGTCATATAAAAACAAATATGAACTACTGTAATGGTAAAGAACACAACAAACTTAAGGTTTCTTTCTCATTTTACTCAACCTGTTCCTGCCTTAATACAATATCGAAAAAAAGTTATTTTCCTTAACAAAAAATGCATTGGCTTCTCAAACACGCCTGAATGCTATAATTTTGCACAAACATGCTTTTATGCTCCGTATAGTGTGTGTGATAGCTTGATGCTAGCCGTGTCGTCTCTCAGTAGAAAACGGAAGAAAACTTCACACTAGGGCTCTTCAATAGTTTCCATTTTAAGTGCGCACATGAGAGAATATGTATGCGTGTCCAAATCTTAAAGAGCAGTTTTTTTAGCACGGAATGTATTTTCGCAGTGTCACATTCAGGTTAACTTCAACTTCAATGAGATGTGACAAGAAAAGCTCATAGTCTCAGAATTTGTAGAAAAAAAGGAAAGTATCAAAGAACAAAAAGAGTGAACAAGTATGCCTCTCTCATTTTTCCCTCTGCCAAAAAAGCAGGAACACATGTCAGTCGTTTTTTGTGTGTGTTCTTCCCGAGAAGGTAAAATATTTTCCCTAGCAAAAGCACCAAAGTGACAACTCCATCAATGAAAGTAGTTTGTCCGCCGCCATTCAGTGCAAATATTTTGAGAAGCTGAAGACGTAGAAGAGTGACGGACAGCTCTGACACGCCGGAGCACTTAGACAATTACTGCGCCAGTCACCGCATCTGACACAACACAAACAGGGCGGCCCGGGATAATTTTACATTACACTGACGGGCCACGGGTCACTTTAAAGGAACACAAGGAAAAGGCCCCCTTTCGGCTTGCGTTTCAAGGCCAATCATCCAAATTACCCCGCGCCTGAGACGTATTCTTTCTCTGTGTGGTTGTCTTTCTCCACCTTAAACTGACATCGCACATGATGGCCGTGAGAGCCAGAAGGCTTTGAAGTGCAGCTGTCACTCAGTCCATTTCCACGCTGGGAACCATGGGAAAGAAATGGCGTGCAGGTGTGGCCGTTGCACCCTGCTAGGTCAAACTGATAGCGAGGGGCATTGGGTATTGGTCCTGGTGGTTCCAGACGGGAGCCATTTGCAAGAAGAAAACACCATTTAATTGTTTTTGGTCCTTGTGCTAAGTTTATATAAGCTAACCTAAGCTAGGTAGCTCAGCATAAGTCTGAATAGTCTCCGGCAACTCTGTTCGTCCACTTTTACTTGACTGCAACGTCAGCTTCCTAATATGATCCTTGTTCTGTCAGCACTGCATAGCTAAACAACCAATGAAAACATATTTTATGGTTGGCCGCAACAAATTACACTTCAGTTCCATTACACCTGCATTTTGGAATTGGGGAATCGACTTTCGACTGGTTTTAACATTATTACAGTCCTGTAAACATGCACATTGTGTGATTCTTCTAGAGACGGCCAGTTAGCAAGCTAACCAGTTAACTTCAAATGTATTTCTTTTAAACTTAAGAAGCCAGAAACCTACCACTTCCACACTGAATAGGAGTATAACCTTTTTTAACACTATAGGTCGGACATGCCATGCCTGACTTTGTGACTCTTGTAGTGTTAAGGTAATTTAATGTTAGGTAATGTCTCAATTATGGAGGCTCCGATCAAGATTTTATGCTGCCGATTCCAATAACAAACGTCCATTAGTGCAATCGGCCAATACCGATTACATGAATTAACTGTACATTTTTCAATTTATTTATGATAAGTGGTATTCGTCCCGGAACTATTAATGTTGAGGGTGTTGCCACTCGCTGCTGTTATGAGTGTGAGTTCATGTTGAACATGAAAATTAAGTTTGCTCATGCGTTCTTCAGCACTTCAACCATATGTTTTTTGCATGTGCATTATGGTGAGGAAAAATACAGTAAGTATAAATATAGGCAAACTCCAGTCTTTTAACACACAACTATTATGTTGTCTATTATTTTGTCTACTATGCTATTACTTACTATGCTACTACTTACTGTTTCAGGACTGCAAGTAGTCATTTTGTTTTTACATTAGCACAGTAAATGTTATGTTGACAGCTTTAAAGTAAAAGTCAGGCTGGCCCAGATGCAGTCTGTCTCAGTCACATATGCTAATTCCTTGTGTGGAAGTTTTGGATCCGCTTTTTTTATTTTTTTTTGTTAGTGTCTCATTAATTCATCCACTTCCACCAGTGAATGCAGCATGTCATATAATAATGTGCTTCAAAGGCTGTTTGTTTTCCGCAGCTAGCGGCCTCTAATTCGCCGTGAGCCGGCATCAAACATCCAATTGACAGACATCCTTGTCACTTCATCATTGCTAATTCTCTGTGTCCACTCGCTGCTGCTAAAATATTCAGACAACGCCTTTGATAGCAGACAAGCCAATATTCATATAGTAGCCTTTGAATGTGATTGTCAAACAAACACAAACAATGTGCTTTTTTGGAACATTTGAGCAAGACTATGTGAAATATAACATAACTAAAAAAAGTATTACTCTGTTAAGTGGGTATCGCCTGTGTATCGACTGCTGTTAGCGAGAGTGCTAACTGCAGGATGTTGGATGAATGTTTTGGATATGATTTATGTATGTTTTTTTTCTACATATTTTTCTACATATTACTTAATATCGAAATTCACAGGACAAAGTAGAAAGTTATTGTTATGCAATATCCATCAATTTTCTACCGCTTATCCTCACGAGGGTCCCGAGCATGCTGGAGCCTATTCCAGCAGTCTTCAGGCAAAACCATTCACACTCACATTCATACCTATGGACAATTTGGAGTCGCCAATAAACCTAGCATGTTTTTGGAATGTGGTAGGAAACCGGAGTACCCGGAGAACATGCAAACTGAGATGCCTGAATGTGGAATCAAACCCCGGGTCTCCTAGCTGTGTGGCCTAACCACTCTCCCACCCTATTATGCAATATACTGTACATATTTTATCTAGACAGTGCTTGATCGACCTCTGTACGACATTGAACCCCAACTTTTCACACATCTGCATGCAAATAGATACTAGATACTACGTTGGCATTACCTCTACAACGTTGTTATGAGCGATTACTATGGATATGATGATGGACTTAGGGTTGTCTTGGAGTAAGAATTTTTATAGTTGAATCTGCATCCTTAGATTTTGCTCAATGGGTATCCCTGCAAACAGATCTCATTTTTTGCCAATTTTTCTACCTCAAAAAAAGGCTAAAATACTCAAGTGCAACAGTAGTTTTTGTAGTAGCCATTATGAGCCAATAACTGTGCCGATGTTGATGGTTTTCCTCCCGCTCACCTTAACTCCTTTGTATTGTGCCACTGAAGCTGGTAGTTGTATTAATCCGTTGTTCTTAAAACACTATTTAGGCTGATTTTGCATCAATATATACAAAATCAGCATTTGTAACAAAAGCTAATATTCTCTGCAGTAGACGTGGGCACCCCCCCCCCCCCCCCCATGTAGTCTCAATGGTACAATCTTGACCACATGACATTTTCAAATCATTTGACGAAAAAACTGATCGGCTCATCCGACTCTAATTGTTGAATAGTGGACTATAATGCACTCCTGGATGGATTATTGTAAAAAAAAATTGTTGCATTTTCAGGTTGTAGCCACATGATTTTGACATGTATTTGACAAATATTGAGTATAAGGGATGTTTATGTATTTCACACCAGTGCACAACCTAAAGCATCTGTTTTAAGCATTGTCGCTGACTATAAGAGCGAATCAGTGCACAGGGTCAGTGCCGTAGCTCTTTGTTTAAATAAAATTGTCAGACTTGACAGGAAGCAGTGACCGTGTTAATTATGCATTTACATTTTTTAGCACTGACTTTAAAAGCTGATTTTCGCAGTGACAGTTATTCATTCAACGCCTTCCTTTGCCATGGACATCTTTGACCTGTGCAACTTCATAGCCAGCTGCAAATTTGGTGGCGTCAAATCTGACAACGCTGTCACTTGCATCTCAGGCCACGAGCACGCACACAGGGCTAATTGTTCCCCAGATCCGCCCCGCCGTCTAATCACACCGCATTCCCACGCCTGCGTCATGAGTCCAGGTTAATCTGAACTGAGCATCGATTTCAAGACAAATCAAAAATAAATCCTGATTGTCTGACAGTCCCGCTTAGCCGTGCCGCCTCCAATGGACCTGGACCTCCTGCTGACGAGCACCTCTATAAAAAGACGCTCCTTAGAGAGTTTATGCAGCACAGAGAGTGTGTATGCAAAGACTATAGAGCCGCAGAGTCCAAACTCATAACAGTCAATGATGGACAGCCTGATATGGAAACTTTTTGAAGTGACAGGATGGACCAGGTGCCCACCGCGGGACCCCCCCCCCGCCTCATTTGTTTTGCATTTTCCTTCGCTTAGATGTTGAGCTCGGGGTATCACGACATTGCCATTCTTGGTATTTTTATGCATTTTTTCGTTTGACAAATTAATTAAGATGTTGTGTTGCAACCGGTGTTGGTTGGGCAAATGTCACGTTACACGCCTGTGAATGTATTACACAGTACATAATAATAGCTAAAGTAATTCTTTTTTAAATATTTTTATTATTTTACTCTCTAAACACCAGCATCGTTTTAATGCTTAACGTTTAATATAAATGATATTGTTACGGTTATTAAACCCAAAATTTGTCACACATCCCAATGTACCCCACCAAGACCCACTGTAACTTTAGGGTAAACCTATTGAATTAGCGACCCTTGGGCCACATGCAGCCCAGGAGCAATTACCAAGTGGTCCAGCCCATTCGGGGAACCAAAACAAAACGCGACAAAAAAAAACAAAAAAAATCTGTAAAAAGGACGATGATTGCAACACTTTGTGTAGCCAAGCAACAGTCAATCAATGCATGGCTCTGTTCGCGCAGTGACTAGGCATGTTGCGATCCGATTGTCGGGGTCTGGATCGGCTGCCGATTGGCTGGATTTCTGTGTCACGGAGAGTGCCGCTGTTACCGCAATTTTTTTATACTAGGGTCCGTCAATAAATTACTAACCCTTTGTATTGAGTTGTGGACTCCTAGCAGCAGCCACACACAATAACCAGCACAGAAAGCTTTCTATATCTTCCAGAATCTGTACCTGTTCTTTCTTTTTTCTTTGGATTTTTTTGCTTCCCGCGGAAACGGGCTGTTTTAATTTATTCCACCCACAGCTTACCTCCAGGCAGGATCACTCCGCTGTGGTTGGTCACACTCCCATGGACTTCCCATGTTGTGCCAAATAGCTGCCAAACCGATAAATGGTATAAGAGTTGATAATGAATTGTGATTTATCTTTTTAAAATGTCCACTTTTAACATACAGCCATATGTGTTGGATCCCAAATCCGATCCGGAAGTAGACATCATCACTCACATTTTTATGTCAGTGTCAGCGTTCATATCTATAATCAATATCTATAACTTAAAATCATACTATTAATGCATTACATCGGCTTGTATGTGTTAATGTATTACTCCCAACACAGGCCACAAAAAGAAAAAGACATACAGTATATAAACAATCACCCAGTCATTTAGCCACACTTAACTGTCAAATAAACAATTAAGGGCAAAGCAAGCATAACAACATTTTACATTGTGTCCTCCACCATATTGTAGGTATCTTCAACGTAGCTCAAACGGCGCTTGGCGTACACTTCATGAATGTTGCATGGCAGCTCCATCATTACCATAACCACGCTATCAAAGATATTAGGAGCCTTCATTGCGTTCCTTCTTACGCGGATCTTCTCTTTTAGATGTGCTGTCAAGGAAGGTGGGTGCCCGAGCACGCCGCCACTTCCTAATGAGTGTGCATGCATGTCTGAGTGTAGCGTATGTAAATGCTAGCGCTGAGTGATCGCAATAGAGGAGGAGGAGAGGGGAGGCAGGCATGTGTGTCATAAATCTTTATAAAAGAGGAAGCCTTGTCTCCTGATTTTTATAGCAAGACCTTTTTTTTTGTTATTTGTAGCTGTTACCAACAATGTGAGCTGCGTCTTAGTGTTATGATTATTATAAGACGTGTTTTGACGGGCAGCCAATATGAGGTAATTAGCATCTCATTTTTCTTCCCAATTAGAAAATGGTAACCTGGTCTATGCATGGAAAATATGGAACAGAAAAGTGAATGCTGAGATGTGCTGTGTTGCACATGGAATACTTCCGTTAATATACTTAAACATGTGTACTGTGTACTTAGTTCTTTTTTGTGCATTGATAATGACATATCAATTAAATATCTTTTATTTGCCCGCTTCTGAGTTGTAAAATATGCTTGCACATACCCCCTGCTTCGAATGAGGCATAGATGAGAACTGCAACAATTAATCAATAAATCAATGATTAATCAATTATCCAATTAATCGACAACAATTTTGGTAGTCATTTAATCATATTTTAAAATGTAAACATTCTCATTCCGTCACTCATGTAAATGTAAGTATATATTACTTAATTTCCTTCGTCATCCCTGAACGCTAACATTTTATATAATGGGCATGTTGTAGACGAGTATCCTTTACGGATAATTAATTTTGACAAGTATGAGCATTAAACCACGGCGGTCGTGTGGTTAGCATGCAGACCTCACAGCTAGGAGACCTGGGTTCAATTCCACCCTCGGCCATCTCTGTGTGGAGTTTGCATGTTCTCCCCATTCATGCGTGGGTTTTTTCCAGGTACTCCGGTTTCCTCCCACATTCCAAAAACATGCTAGGTTAATTGGCGACTCCAAATTGTCCATAGGTATGAATGTGAGTGTGAATGGTTGTTTGTCTATATGTGCCCTGTGATTGGCTGGAAACCAGTCCAGGGTATACCCCGCCTCTCGCCCAAAGACAGCTGGGATAGGCTCCAGCACCCGCTGCGACCCCGTGAGGATAAGCGATTGAAAATGAATGAATGAATGAATGAGCATTAAACAACTACAGCTTGTCATCGTTATCTGCAATCGTGATGACGGAAAGTTCTCATTATGTATTTACTCTTCACGCTCTGTGATTGGCTAGTGATTGACAGCGACCGCCCCTCCTTGATAGACTCGCTGGCTGCACAGCCTGTCTATATTGTGTCTGTTTGTCAGGGCGTCACAGTGCATCATTTCACTTGCATAAGGCAGCAATCGTGGGAGTACGTTTTTTTCAACCTTTTAATTCTCCTTTTGTTCCTGAAATAAGTCCATACAAACTGAATCAAACTAGAGTAAAATCGTGCATCTTTTTTTCAGTTTGCATTGTAACTCGCTAACGCTCCAAAGGCCCAAACGGCACGCATTAAAAGAGAAAGCGATTGTTTCTTTTATCATTCATTTACTGTGTAATCAACAAGCGCTCAAGAGAGGCTTGCCGCCAGAGCGTACCTCCTTAAGCCAGTATGTGTGCATCAACGTGGAAGCCTGTTTCATTCATTAATAAATGAGTGGTTATTATTTCAATTTGTAGAAAAAGTTCAGTTAAAAGCACCATTATGAGGTCATGCATGCAAGTTATAAAACATTTCCAAATGTACTTATGTTGTTTCGTAACTAGTTAAATTAAAAAAATCTTTTTGTCCAGTGCAATATTTTGTCATTGTTTTCTTCAAATTAATGTTAAATGACGTTGACGTTTTTGTAATAAGAAAAACACAATGGGCGAGGATTTGATGAGTTGGTCGACAGACGGATTATCAACATAAACTGGGCAGACGGGCAACTTGACATCCTCTAAAGGAGACATCCCCCCTCCTTCCCTTTTCTTTTTCTACTGGGGACAGAGAACAAAGTGCATAACGACAATGATCAGACTGGTTTTAATTTTTTTTAAAAAGTGGTCTAGGTGTGTTTCAGATATTGTTTACATGTTCCCGTGCTGTACAACAAGACAGTCAAATGTTGTGTACATGTGCAGCCGCTTTCCATCTAACAATCACTCAGCTCCCTGCAGGAGGCTGCCTTGTTTACGCCGCCTGCAAATTGGACCTCCCCCCCTCCCATACATCGTGTATTTTCATATGCTGATGGCCGTGTTACCGCTCCATACCCGGCATCCCGCTGAAGTGATTTGTGACGCTCATTTGAGAGTGATTAGACGCAGGGCAGCCACTGAACCTCCTACTTAGCTGCGCGCGGCTAGCCTCAGTCGTTATTGCGTTACAAGCGAGGCCACATTGATAATGGGCTGTTGTGCTAATAAGCGGATAACGCGTTCAATCCATCACCCGGCCTTCGCTCGGTGTGCTCGTGTTTTTTTTTTTTTTTTTCGCTTTTAAGTGACAAGCCTGTCGCCGGGTAAAATGGCCCAGTGTGTAGGCATCCTGCCATATGACTGCGGCGAGTTCATTTTTTGCACAGAAAGCTAGTAGTCATTCCTGACAAATGGTATCGCAGTACAAAGTTGCTTATTATTCCCTCTTTGTCTTAGCTTCTTCTACCTTCCTCTTTTTCCATGCACCCCCACCCTGCATCCTCTCTGTCCCGCTCCCCTCCATGATTACCACATTGCCTCGAGCGAGTGAATTTCAATTGGGTCCGCCTATTATTTTCCTCCATGTGATAGTAATTATTTACAAATTTGTGAGCGCTCATGTGAAGTACAGGATGTTCCATTACTAGATGTATGTGCATGTAAAGGGATAGGGGGTCGTGGGTGAGTTCTTGATTCTGAATATGCTATTAGTGCAATTACATTCAAAGCCAGGCCACAGGTAGCTTAGGCCAACCAATATAATAATTATTTTTATTATTATTTGTGTATTTAACAGTGTAAAATTACTGCATTATTTGCAGTTTGTTAACTACTGTCATTTTTAGTGTGTTTTTTATTGCTTTAATCTTTTTTTAATTATTTAAATCTTTTTAAATCTTTTCTGTAACTTTCCAGTTTCTGTAAGCAACATATTATTATTTTTTTTAATGCGTTGGGCTTTTTGTGCTCGATTGTGTTTTTATTTAGCATAAGCTGACCGGCTGCTATTGTAGTTGGGAGGGCACGGTGAGAAGCAGTGAGTAGCAGAGAGGAGACGTAGCCAAGCTCTTCCCCAAACTAAACCGGTGGAGAAGGCCCCACGTACTCTATTAGCAAGACCAAAAGACTGATGAATGTTCTTGCCAAAAGGATAGCAATAAACTTCAGGTTCAAAAACATAGTGGAAGAGAGTGGGACAGAGGTGTTGCAAAGAGTGTCCAATGACTCATCATACAAGCCAATGTGCAGGACATCCACTAAATGGGACATTTACATCCCAAAGAACCCAGTTGTGAGTGCAGCCACCACTAACATTAGTATCAAAGATGTTAGCAATGTAGCAAGATGTAAGCCATAGCAAGCTCTTCACCAAAATATAGTTGAAGAGAACACCCTATGTATGAGCAAGCCTGCAACTGGCAGGTTGACAAATGTTCCTTTAACCAAAATATGCAAAAAGCGCAGCGACGACTCATATACAACAACATCCAAAGACCTGTAGGCCTCACTTATCTCAGTTAAGGTCAGTGTTCATCACTCCATCATAAGAAAGACACCAGGCCTGCATGGCTGAGCTCCAAGATGAAAACCATTGCTAAACAAAAAGAACATAAAATCTTGTCTCACTTTTGCCAGAAAACATCTTCATGAACCCCACATACTCTGTGATCTGACAAGACAAAGATTTTGTAAGGTGTGTGTCCCATCTGGTGTAAAAGTAACACAGCATTTCAGAATAACAACTTCATACCAACAGTAAAACATGGTGGTTGTAGTGTGATGGTCTGGAGCTGTTTTGCAGCTTCAGGAACTGGAAGACTTGCTGTGATAAATGGAACCATGAATTCTGATGTCTACAAAAAAAAAAAAATCTTGAAGAATGTCCGGCTATCTGTTCATGACCTCAAGCTAAAACCAATTTAGGTTTTGCAGCAGAACAATGATCCAACACAAACCATCAAGTCCACCTCTGATGGGCTGAAGAAAAACTAAATGAATACTCTAGAGTGGCTTAGTCCTTGTATGACCTTAAAAAGTTTATGCTGGAAAACCCAATGTAGCTGAATTACAACAATCCTGCAAAGACGAGTGAGCCAAAATTCCTCTACAGCACTGTAAGAGACTCATTGCAAGTTATGACAAACCCTTGAATGCAGCTGTTGCAGCTAAGCGCGGCTTTTCACACAGGGTCGTGTAGGTTTGGACTTTTCTCCCTTGATAATAAAAAGTGTGTGGGTGTATATACGTATGTGTATATATATATATATGTGTGTGGGTGTATATATGTATATATGTGTGTGGGTGTATATATGTATATATGTGTGTGGGTGTATATATGTATATATATGTGTGTGTATATATGTGTATATATATATATACATATATATATATATATACATATATGTATATCCTTGTCCTGTGAGTTATCTTTCTTTCAAGAAAATACAGTAAAAAAATTGAGAATCGAGATTTATCATGATTAATTCATTTGAAAACATGATTAATCCAATGAAAAAGTTTGATTTGGCAGCCCGAGTTAAAAGTTCGAGCTCAGGCCAAGTTTAAACTCAAAACTATACCAGTGTGTGACTGTGGAGTCAATGAATAATGGTTTATCAGTGTAAAGCTCGTTGGGTGCTCTACACAGTAAATCCAATCAATTGTTATGGTAATTATAGCTAGAAACACAGATTTCTGAGCAATGACTAATTTGTGCATATGTAATTGCAATTTTCCAACAAATGGAGCACATTAGTACGTTGCAGCCGGTGGGTTCATCTCTTGGCCCCAAGCATGCCACAAGGCATGTACACGAACACACACTAGCGTGTCTTTGTAGGGAAAACACCCTGCAGAGACAAGGTTTGGTTGTTTTTATTATTATTACAAAAGGCTTTGTTCATTATCAGTTGCTACGAAGCAGGACATCTCGCTCAAAGATTGAGACTTGTGGGTAGTCCTGCGGTCAACAAACGTTCTTACTTTGTTTCTAAAAGTTATCTTTTTGTTCTTTGATGTTTGGTGGTAGAAATGAGGAATAAATTGGATTTGTCTGTTT
Organism: Doryrhamphus excisus; assembly: GCF_037039965.1. Lineage (NCBI taxonomy): Eukaryota > Metazoa > Chordata > Actinopteri > Syngnathiformes > Syngnathidae > Doryrhamphus > Doryrhamphus excisus. Next base: position 14,309,138 of record NC_136368.1, on the reverse strand, counting down.
TTTCACACGGCGGCAAGTGGTTAGCGCGCAGGCCACACAGCTAGGAGACCTGAGTTCGATTCCACACTCAGTCATCTCTGTGTGGAGTTTGTATGTTCTCCCCGTGCATGAGTGGGTTTTCTCCGGGTACTCCGGTTTCCTTCCACATTCCAAAAACATGCTAGGTTAATTGGCGACTCCAAATTTTCCATAGGTATGAATGTGAGTGTGAATGGTTGTTTGTCTATATGTGCCCTGTGATTGGCTGGCGACCAGTCCAGGGTGTAGCCCGGAGACAGCTGGGATAGGCTCAAGCACCCCGGCGACCCTCGCGAGGATAAGCGGTAGAAAATGAATGAATTAATGTTTTTTGTGCCAGAAGACAAATTTTCCACCACGAAATGAACAACAAAGAGGCAAATATTGTTTGTTAAACATGCTAATACCAATCCAATGTAGTTGGACTTTGAACACACCTGACTTCTTTTGCATTAGTTTGTCTCCATTTCATGCCTTCTTTTGTATTTTAGCACATTTGAAGTAGACCGCCTTCCACACCTTGACTATTGGTCCAGTGTATTCTCATCCCAAACAAAAGGTGAAGGCCACGTAATCCCCTGTTGTGCCTCATTGCTATTTTTCGCATCTATTTATCCAGCAGCAGTTGCGCTGAGAATGCTGAAGGCTATATATAAAATCTATTGTATCAAGTCTATTCGCATATACCTTTTAAGAAGAATAAATTGCCTGAAAACATCCATTAATGGCCAATTAGATCATCAAAAAAGCATATTCCCTCACACAAATACACACACGCAGGGCTGAAAAAGAAACATCAAGAACAACCTCAGGCCTGTTAAACTTTAAAGCGCGAAACACAACACAAAGTAAATAATCTGACTAAAAAAGCATAACCCTGGGAGACCTCGCTCTCTGCCTCATAATTGTCTTCTTTCATGACACCATCCATCCACAGCCTTCCGTTCGCGTTCCCAGGGCCTGTGGGCTGCTAGCATGCTTGGGCAAATGATTGGAGAATGGTCCTGGAGGATGGGTGGGAGGGGGTCCACATCCACAGGGAACTGTACAACCCAGTGTTCAGCTCACCATAGGATAAACAAAATTGTCGTAAACAAACCCCTTAATACGTGTATGTGTTTCTACACTAACACATGAGTTGCTGCTCTTTGCTTGTTTCTTTGAGGCAATCGCTGCGTTCAAACAGGATCCATAAGAGATGAAACAACCTTTTGCACTGTTGATGTTGGCACCTGAAGCTAGCCTTATTAGTGGCGCCTGGTATTGATATGCAATGGCTAAAATGCGCCGCCAACATTGCGTTTTCTTCACCCACGCCTTCTTCCCACTCAGACACAATGGTGCGCACTCTGGCCTCAAAGCCTTGCTTCGTGCGGGATACGCCGGCGTCTAATTGGCTGCGAGTTCACCGGGTTGACCGTCCAACCTACACAGGTGTGGATGCGAGCTCCTGTGATTTAGTGTTGTTGTAACAATTCAGCACACTGAAGAGCTTCTGAAATACATGAATTCTGTCATAAATATGCCATAACAATATACGTAGTAATAATATATTGCAGTGGTTCCCAAACTTTGGCGTACACCGCTTCAGATGTTTGACCTGAAGCCATGTAAAAAAAAAAACCTTTTAATGTAATTAACTTGACATATTGAACATAATTAATTGGTTAATTGATTTTATAGTAATTACAGGTCAAACATGTATTTGACTTGGTCACAATGTGATAGTTTCACATAACCACTCATAAATAGAGAAGTAATCATCCTATGTATATTTTATTCCAATCTGATGATGGCATCCTTCTGTTTGAATGGGTTGAATTTTAGACTCATGTTTTTTGGTCTGCATATTCATTTAATACCAAATTGAAAGAGAAAGTTGAACAATCCCTATAGCAGTATCCCAAGAACAAAAATCAGTGTTGTGCATGAACAGTTTTAGATGGTGATGGATGTCATAGTTTTCTTTTAAAAACAAGGTCAGTCTTTCATTCTCACTTTTCACCTAACAAAAAAAATTAACTCAACTTTGAACAACTTCAAAATTTAAATGTTGAACTATAAACCTGAACAATTCATATTTGTATTGTGAACTGAACTTTGAACTAGTTCATGAACACTGACAAAAATCCATACAACCAACAATAATCTCACCTCATACTGACAGGTTTTCACCACTGTACAGTGATTGGAACGCCAATATAAATTAAATATTACATTATTACAATAAAAATAACACTATAAAAATAATCATTAAACTTACTTATTTGTTCATATGATGCACACAGAACAATGGACAATTTCATGCTCTGTCTCCTTTCTACTCTGTTCTCCTCGTGAGGCTTTGATATGCACTTGGAATTGTGTAAGGCGCTGATTGTTTTTCATTTTTATTCACATAACCCCTATGACAATTGGTGGAACTCACTTTGGGAACCGAGCATTTACTGTGTATGACATATACAGTACAGCACCGGTCAAAAGTTTGGAGACTACAAACTATGCTGGAGCATATCCCAGCTGTCTTCGGGCAAGAGGCGGGGTACACCCTGGACTGGTTGCCAGCCATTCACTGGTCACATATAAACAAACAACCATTCACACTCACATTCATACCTATAGACAATTTGGAGTCGCCAATTAGCCTAGCATGTTTTTGGAATGTGGGAGGAAACCGGAGTACCCGGAGAAAACCCACGCACGTTCAGGCAGAACATGCAAACTCCACACACTCTCCACCACTCGTCCACCGTGCGGCCCTTGTATATGTCATATATTCAGACATTTTGCGCTATACAGTGGAACCCGCTTAAGTAACCCGTTAATATCAACCAACGCATCAAGTCCTAGTCCATCATAACGACGGTATCTTTGTACATGAAAGCATCTGTTTCTATGGAATGGACAGTCATAACTTTTGTTGCCCTGTCTTTTGTAATACTGTTTATATGACTATATTTTATAGTATGTATTTTGTGTGTTCTGTTCTGTAGTGTAAGTGACTTACTGGTGGTCTTCATTGAGGTATTACTTCCAACTCACACTAAAACATAACTCTGAAACATACCAACTTAAGAGTGAAATTGAGTGAATGGCTACACATTAATGTACTGGGTAATTGGAGCATACTGTTGTGTAGTTTGGTAGTTGGAATCCCACAAAACAAAAGAGGTCTCAGGTGTCCTTGTCTTAAAAATAGTCTTATCTTCTTCTGTGTCATTGCTCCATTGTCAGCAAACAGGCCCAACCTCCCATGCCTCAATCTTCTGCCAAGGCCGCCATGGACTTATCCTTACTTCTCCTTAGGCATGCTACAAAAGCGAGTGGTACAAGGCGCTGGGCTGCATGTGCAGCTATTGATTACCAGTCAGAGGCGCATAAAACATTTGGGAAACGGCCAGATGAGCAGCAATCAGGCGAGCTGGCATTTCCCTCAGGCTGTTTATAGAACCATTTGCCTTCATCCTATCACGCAGTCTCCCGTTTTCCACCTTAAGGGAGAGCAATAAGCAAGGCATTGTGTTGAGAGAAAGTCTGTGGACTAGAAGTCCGTAAAACATTTGTCAGGTTAAAGGGCAGATTCTTACAATTGACACGCTTTACATAACTCAAAGAAACTGGAGTGGGCTGTCACTGGAAGTTGGAATGCCTTTTTTGCAATTTGTTGTTTGGAGGTTGAGTGGTTAGCACGCAGGCCTCACAGCTAAGAGACCCGGGTTCGATTCCACCCTCGGCCATCTCTGTGTAGAGTTTGCATGTTCTCCCCGTGCATGCATGGGTTTTTTCCCGGTACTCAGGTTTTCTTCCCACATTCCAAAAACATGCTAGGTTAATTGGTGACTCCAAATTGTCCATAGGTATGAATGTGAGTGTGAATGGTTGTTTGTCTATATGTGCCCTGTGATTGGCTGGCGACCAGTCCAGGGTGTACTCCGCCTCTCGTCCAAAGACAGCTGGGATAGGCTCCAGCACCCCCGCGACCCTCGTGAGGATAAGCGGTAGAAAATGAATCAATGTTTATGTTTGGCACATTTCCAGTCAAGTCAAAAAGGTGGCATCAACAGCTGTGGCTGTAGGCAAACCCCTGATACTTCACATACATTTGTTAATAAAATTTGTTATTATTAAATATTTACTAATTTTAAGTAGGACGGCACGGCGGACGAGTGGTTAGCGCAGGAGCTAGGAGACCAAGGTTCAATTTCACCCTCAGCCATTTCCGTGTGGAGTTTGCATGTTCTCCCCGTGCATGTGTGGGTTTTCTCCGGGTACTCCGGTTTCCTAAACATGCTAGGTTAATTGGTGACTCCAAATTGTCCATAGGTATGAATGTGAGTGTGAATGGTTGTTTGTCTATACGTATGTGCCCTGTGATTGGCTGGTGACCAGTCCAGGGTGTACCCCGCCTGAAGACAGCTGGGATGGGCTCCAGCACCCCTCGTGACCCTTGTGAGGATAAGCGGTAGAAATTGTTGTTGGGAATATTTTGAGTTTTACACTTGAAAATAGTACAACGGGAAACAAGGACTTTGAGCCTAACAATTTCTCACATCACACAAGTGTCTAAAACAGCTGTGTTAATGTTTCCGTGTGAAAAAGTACTATGGGAAATTGAGACATGTCTTTGGAAAACTGACATACAGCCCAGTTTCATGCAGCAGGGGATCATGCTCTGCTTCACAATGTCACAGTATATGTTGGAATTCATGTTTTCCGCTTTAATGAACCGCAGCTACAGAGTGTCAGCCGCACTCATGCAGCCCCCAGACAAAGACACTACCACCTCCCAGACTCTTAAATCTATATTTACCAAGCAATACCAACTGTCCTTTGGAATGGTTGCTGAAGTGTGAGGAATGTGACATCGCCAACTGGTGGCCTGGCATGCATATTACAGTGTTTTCAGTCAGTGTAAAAAGTGCATAGGAAAAAATGTAAACCAAGTCAAAGCATATGGTGGGTGAGCTTAATAGCTATAAGTAAGAGGAAAAAAATGTAACAAGATCCTTTATAAAGCACTAGCTGATTTAATGAGATTTGACAGCGATGTAAGTGTATGAACATGTTAAATGGACATGTCCGTGTTAAATTGTTGCCAAATGTGCGATTCACGTCCCATGTTGATGAAACCTGTTATTTAAATCGAATAACATCTGAATATACTTTTTAACATTTTTATAACATTTAGATTCATTTGAATGACATCAATAAGTGCAATCTGGCTATAATTTAATGGGAACGTCCTTGGAAGGATACGTCGCTATCATCAATCCAGGAAGTTGTGCCCAAACAAACAAAACCAATCAACATTACACGGCGTGAGGTGATAAATGAATTGTATGGTTATTAAATTGTCACGTTTAACATACCGACGCAACATTTTTTCTGCAATGCAGATAATCACTAAAGGTCATCTCATTTCAATGTGATTTTTATTTTATTTAGATCACATTTTTGTTGTCATTTCTGTGATGCATCAAATCTGTGCCCACAAATGCACAAACTGTCAAAGTGTATTTTGCTGCCCATCTGTTTCCTATTAACGAGGCGCAGACATGCATAATTCATCATTGACCCACAAGTAAAAGATAGGCTGAAGCTCGCTGCCACATGTCCATGCTGCTTTCTCACAATCCAACAAACAGCGCTCTGATTTGTGTGGAATTTCATCATGACTACCACCTCTGTCGCAAATTAAATGTCCCACTAAAGTGAAGGAATCACTAGTGGTGTTGTGATTTGAAAGAAGCTTTATCCCATCTGGTCAAAAGAGACGGCAGGTTTTTCCCCACCACAGTGTTAAAAAAATCAGGCTTCACTACACATCTTAAAAGTGAGCTTTATCAACTATTTGGCAGCCAGCTACAGACGCACTGTAAGTTTGATTATTTTCTTTAGCCGATGGGCTTACCTAGTATGATGTTAGTATTCATCATTCAGAATGGTAATGGTAATGGTCTTATTTCATTTGAACATGCATCAGATTACAATTGAATGCATCACATAATCAGTTCACAGTTCCACATGTCCAAAAGGAGTAGGAAGAAGCAAATCCTACCCCTCCATCTGGTACTTTTGCAATCAGTAACTGTTACATTTGTTCACTTCCTGCTTTCCTAATATAGTTTAAGCTTGTTTTGTTTTGTTTTGTTTTGTTTTGTTTTAATAATGATATGACCATACAAAGACATAATGGGTACATAATGGGTACTCTTCATCCTTGTATTTAGCAAACATCAACTGCTTGTATTGTTTCTTGAATTAGCTCATCATTGTGCATTGTTTGAGGTCCTTACTCAATCCGTTCCATAGTTTGATTCCAAATACAAAATTTAAGTGCAACTCCACGGTGCATTTTGTAGAAAGTAAAAATAAAAAATGAGAAAAAATAAAAATGAAAAAAATAACAAGAATAAGAATACAAATATAAAAAGTGGCAAGTGCTGTTCAGAATAAATGTAAATATATGTACATAAAAAACATAACCTATACAGTAAATAAAATGTAGAATTGCAGTAACCAAAAATGTGGAATTGCAGTAAACGGATGTTTGAACTATTTCGCTCGTACTTCTGTATAACTGACAAGAATAAAGGGCTACCACAATAGGTAGTATTGCACATATTGTACCTGAATTTCACTTGAATATATAATATTATAATATTATTGAATATATAAGTATTATAGCTCATATACCCTATGCTAGTGTTGCTAACACCGGTGTCCAGTGCAAAGTTGCAAAGCTGTAGACACACAAAAAATCAAGCATCAAGGCTGAATTTTGGACAAGAAACATATCGAATACAGATATACAAGAATATACAAGAATACAATATCGTGGGATGTCCTATGTAAAACTGTTGAAAAATACTATAATATGGAAGCTTTTAAGGTAAAAGCCTCCGATTGTTTTCAAAACTTACTAAGTTGTCTATCACCCCTGACAGTTTTGACAAAATGTATTTTGCATTCATTAGTCAGACTCCTTAAAAAAAAGAAGTTGTTCTTCTATTTGCATCTAAATGCATTCCTCCCCGTACTTGAGTTGTGGAAATGACAGATAATTATTTTTTTCCTCAAGTGTTCTTTGTTTCTCAGGTGGGTTAACGCTGCAGAGTACACAAGCGACGCCAATTGCTCAGGTTTCCTGGGCAAATTGCAGCGGTGGTGCTGTTTGCTTTCTCATTAAGTCAGCGTCAATGGCCGCAATGTTGCAGGACCCCCCCCCCCCCTTTTCCTAACATGGCCCCCAGTCTGCATAAGACTACTGTATATTGACAATTAAAGTAAAACGTATAATGTGATTACATTAAATGATAATTTATCTGCGGGTTGTGGTCAAAATATGTTGGAAGACATGCTAGCATACATTTAATACAGATATCCTTGTTGTACGCAAATGGTCAGTGAATTTATAGACGTTTTGCTTGATGGTGGCCTTGTTTTTCTTCCAATTTTGCTCAAATTCTACACACAATTGCTTGTCAGTCCCTGAAATATGTGTACTAAATGTTGTAGTGATGCATTGAACTGCATGAGAATTTTCAAGTTATATAATATATATATATATATATATATATATATATATATATATATATATATATACATATATATATATATATATATATATATATATATATACATATATATATATATATATATATATATATATATATATATATATATATATATATATATATATATATATATACATAATAGCACAGGCAATAGAGTGCATGTTTTGGTATGTTTTTTACTCTTTGCGTGCCGCAGTTGACTAGTCAAAGAGTTAGCTTACACAAAATGTTTCCACATGACAAGCAACCCTTATAACTCCTTAATAAGTCGTTAGGAATGATGAACAGCAATTTTATACACAAAGTGTCTGAAGCTCATTATTTGGCAAGTAAAACTGACACATGGCAGTCCTGTTTTGTCAATATGGGCTCACTATTTAGCAAGAAGGCGGTCACCCAATCCAATGATCCAAATCAATACACAAAAGCAGTGTATTATAACGCCTCAATAAAGGCAGCCTTAGCAATTGAAGTACTTATACTACACAGACGATAGATAAATAAGAGAAAAAAACTATGATGCCATACCCATGAATCCAAGATGATGTATTAACATATAAAGATTTCATTTTAATGGTCAGTTTCGACAGCTGTTCTGATGCACAGGCTGTGATAAAAGTCTATTTTTTTTTAAGAAAAAAAAAAATGTCTGTGTGTGCCAGCTGCTGCTTCAGATAACAGCAATCCGAAGCCTCGACCTCGGAACGTTTAATGTTGACATCCTCTGCAATTTCTCAACCCCGCTTTGCAAACGATACGCAAAAATGAGCTAAAGTGTTTGTGCTCACGGGTCGGAGAAGTTGCATATTTGACAGGAGCGGGTAGTCAGCACACACACGCTTTAAAACGGCATGAAATCAAATCTAGACTGTTTGCTTAGGATTATTGATCGCATTAATGTGTCATGGTTATTTTCTGCAAGTCAATTTGTTGTCTAAATACCAGTTTTTTTTTGTGAAGTCGGGATGATTATTACAACTAAAAAGACTTGACATGTAAAGAAGGTGCTGATGAGTCCATTATGGAGGACTTTGTTCAAAAAGTGGTATTTATATTTTCATTTGAAATACAAAACCTGTGTGTGTCATGTTTGAATTTGACTCCAGCTATTTTCTTTGCTTTGCTTTCTTTGCCTCTATTTCACGGACGACCGTGACATTTTGGAATGAAATAGCTTTACTGCACGAAAAAAATACATTGTCCTTTAATTTATCACATTAGCAAAACACGGCGTTAATGCAGAAGTGTGATTTACAGGTGTAGCCTCATGCTTAAAAATACATACTTATAAAACACATTAAAGTGTAAATCATGCATGTTTTATGTTGTAGTGCAGAAGTAATAGTCACTGGGAAGCATGCACCCATTTAAATATTTGCATATAAAATATAAATATCTCAAGATGAATAGGAGGTATAAGGAAATATAAGGCAGTTTTTATTTATTTTCATGTTGTCTTTCGAATGAAAACAATTAAACTGCAGGGTTTCATTAAACTAGTCGATGTTTTTAGTGAGTAGTTTTTAATATCTTACGGAGCAAATTACATGAGCATAAATTGCAGTTATTGCACTTTAAGTCAATGAAAAGAATAGGAAGTCCGCTTCTTTTTCTTTCAACCTTTGATCCATTACAATACATTTAAATGAATATAAAATCCATTAGTCCATCCATCCATCTTCTATGTATGCTGCTTATTCTCCAGCATATGTTGGAGTCTATCCCAGCTGACATTGAGCGAGAGGTGGGATACATGACTGGTAAATATAAATATATATATATATATATATATATATGAAATCAGCATGAGTGGTTAGTGTGTAGGCCACACAGATAGGACACCCAAGTTTGATTCCACCCTCTGCCATCTCTGTGTGGAGTTTGCATGTTCTCCCCGTGCATGAGTGGGTTTTCTCCGGGTACTCCGGTTTCCTCCCACATTCCAAAAACATGCTAGGTTAATTGGCGACTCCAAATTGTCCATAGGTATGAATGTGAGTGTGAATGGTTGTTTGTCTATATGTGCCCTGTGATTGGCTGGCATTGACATTCATTGCAAAACTTTTTGGAAATATACCCTTAATGACAGGTTATTATTACTTTTTTTTCCACTGATTGGCTTGAGTCCACATGAATCCACTGCTTTATGGTGATAATAATATTAATATTAATTATTAAGTATTATAATAATTTGATTTGTTTGTCTATATGTGCCCTGTGATTGGCTGGCATTGACATTCATTGTCTTTTTCTTTAGTTTATTTTAATTATACCCTTAATGTCAGGTTATTATTACTTTTTTTCCACTGATTGGCTTGAGGCAACATGAGTCCACTGCTTTATGGTGATAATAATATTAATATTAATTATTAAGTATTATAATAATTTGATTTGTTTGTCTATATGTGCCCTGTGATTGGCTGGCGACCAGTCCAGGATGTACCTCGCCTCTCACCCGAAGACAGCTGGGATAGGCTCCAGCATACCGCTGCGACTCTAGTAAGGATAAGCGGTCCAAAATATGGATGGATGGATGGTACAGACTAGGATAAATACATTATGTAAAATAATATTTAAAATATTTCTAAACATAAACAAGCTGAGTTGTGCAAAGTAAAATAAAATATGATTCTTGTTTAATCGCATAAAAGGAAAATGAGGCATGTGGCATCCATTTCGACTTTAATTGTTAAATATGGTTCCTTGCTGGACAGAAAAGTAAAGCCAGAAGCAGACCATTTGAAGAACCCTTTTATGTTTTATCGCTTATGACTATCTACTTATCTATTGCGAAATGAATGTAGGTGAACATGTTTTTCTTCAATAACATGGCGTCTTCCAAAAAAAACACAAATGAAAACAAGCTAATCTAATGAGAGTGACATCAATGGCCACATGGAATGTGAACTTAATGCCCGACTATTTTGCTCCTCCTCACCCCCTTTCCTCTTCTACCTACCTTGCTTCTTTTTCCTTCTTTTTCCTAAATTCTTGACACTTTGCACCTCTGCTTCAAGTGCGACTGAGACGAGGTGTTGACCCAGACTTAAAATGTTGGTTTTAATATGGTTCCGCACTATTGACGACTCCAGATACATTGGCGAGCACAGCAAAGCAAAGTAAAAACCTCGGCCAAACAAACGGGAGGTGGCGGCGGCGCGGGGAGGAGGGGATCAAAGGCGGCCTTTGAACCGAGTGACTTCAGCACTTGAGCTCGATTGTTTTCAGCTGAGCGTTCTCTGGGTGGCTTCACTTCAACATGCCGGAACTGGATTTACATGTCATTTGAGTCAGGTTGGAAGGGGGAAAACTCTATCGGACAGCTGTACATTTTTACGTCTCAAATAGTAGTCGTACAGATGAAAAAAAGTCTTCAAAACACCCTTTTATATATCCTTGCTATTTCAGCCTGTCACGACTCACATTCCGTCTGATCATAGTTGTGTGTGACATTTCAAAGAGAATTAGCAGCAATGAAATGTGATTAAAAACTATTTTCACGTGACCCCACCCGACCCCCCTCGCCCACACCAAACTCCATTGCACTTGACCCACTGCGAACTGGTAAAGGGTATCACGGTGTTAACGCCGAGGCTCAGACTTGCCGTCTAAAGCCGGACGAGGTTCAGCCGCTGGAGGCCTCTAATGATCCAAATACAAAAAGGAAAAGGTGGTCAGTGGTAATTCATTAGAGGATAAATGAGAATAAGTCAATTGGAGAGGATGTAAAGAAAACAATTCTAACAGGTCAAATACAGTCCAAAACAGTTGTTGTTGCATTGCTATTGAAAATAATATCCTCAAATATAAATAAAAATTACTGTAGCCACTGTCTAATAAAAGTGAAATAAAATTACTGAATTCATTATTCATTATGGTTGGCACGGTGGTTGAGTGGTTAGCGTGCAGACCTCACAGCTAGGAGACCAAGGTTGAATTCCACCCTCGGCCATCTCTGTGTGGAGTTTGCATGTTCTCCCTGTGCATGCGTGGGTTTTCTCCGGGTACTCCGGTTTCCTCCCACATTCCAAAAACATGCTAGGTTAATTGGTGACTCCAAATTGTCCATAGGTATGAATGTGAGTGTGAATGGTTGTTTGTCTATATGTGACCTGTGATTGGCTGGTGACCAGTCCAGGGTGTACCCCGCCTCTCGCCTGAAGACAGCTGGGATAGGCTCCAGCACCCCCCGCAACCCTTGTGAGGAAAAAGCGGTAGAAAATGAATGAATGAATGAATGAATTATTCATTATGGTTGACTTCCAGCCTGTTGTATTTGTTCCCCTCAGAAATATAATAATAATAATTTGAATTACTAATTTGAATTAGATTTGAACTACTGTATAAAAAACCAAAAGTCATACTCATTGCCACAATAAACCAATACAGTAGAATCTCCAAATTTAAGGCACAGTCTGTCCCGGGACGGGACGCTGGTTGGCTTGATTTTCTAATTGCAAAACCACTGTTAATAGAGTTAACCACCAAGTTAACCACTGTATAATAAACTCAAAACAAAGTTGAAAAAAGCCCACTGACATGTACTGGATTTACCATGGAAACGCCAATGTCAAGACACCATTTAATATTTAATATTCTGGTTGACTTGCTAGTTGTAAGAATTCGGACGATACTGATCGATGGCTGATTAATCATAGCATCGCAAGAGGCGACGTACACCCTGGACTGGTCGCCAGCCAATCACAGGGCACATATAGACAAACAACCATTCACACTCACATTCATACCTATGGACAATTTGGAGTGGCGGAGTACCCGGAGAAAAACCCACGCATGCATGGGGTGAACATATTATTATTATTATTATTATTATTATTATTATTATTATTATTATTATTATTATTATTGTTATTGTTATTGTTATTGTTATTGTTATTGTTATTGTTATTGTTATTATTGTTATTATTATTATTATTATTATTATTGTGGCCAATGTAAAGAGACGTGTGTGCTGCTAACATGTTGACAAAGCAGCCAGGGCCTGTTTAGCGGTGTGATGGATGGCGGCTTGCTAATTATTAGTACACATAAAAGGATGCTGTTATTTCCAGACGTGGCCCAGCTGCCCTTGCTAAATACAGAACCATCCATCTGCAACTATATCGCTCAATCTTGATGTATGAGCCAGAGGTACAAATTAAATGCATGGCGACCTTCTGAGGGCGGAGGGGGGAATGGGTACGGGACTCAACAGGACACCATTTGGACTAATTCCTTGCGCAGGGGGTTCGGACAATAGGCCACTATACCACATGGTGTAATTACTTTGTGTACACACATCTGGAATTAGCTCCCAGGGGAAGCTAATGGGCCTAAAAAGGAAAGAAAAAATATGAGGCCAACTGTTTTTTAGTGGAACAAGAGAAAGGAACGCAACCAAACTCGGGCACAAGCTTGGGCACACTTGACACGGAGTCTGGTGTGAGCACTCAAACAAGGTACATATGTAGTCGGTCCACTGTATGCTCACGCATCTTAGATGTGTCATGTAGTCATTCATCCAATTCCTCCTCCCTAAAAATATGACTTTGCATTCAAGAAACAAATATGCTCAAAGTCATCTCAAAGTCAAATCACACAATAGACTCATAAGCACATGCACACTCAAGGTCAATGTCGTTATGTAACACTCCAATCATTAATAACCACCACTTTGTATAGTATAAATAGATTTTAAAATAATCCACAAAGTTAAAACCCACAGTAGGCTCACTGATGCACATGCGCACATTTTACCACCAGTTATTAATGATAATCACATATTTGCTTCATAGAGTATCAATGAAAAAATTCAAAATAATACAAAAAGTCCAAAGTCACTCAATACACAAATACAGTAATTAATGACATCAATCCTCTCGCTAGTAATTCCGAATAACGTCACCTTGTCTTACAGAAAATAAATACAAAGACTCCAAATAATGTGCAAAACTCATGCGTACAAGCATGCCTCCACACAAGCAAATGCTAGACGAGTCCTATAATTGAAAGGCTCAAAATAATCCACAAAGTCAAAGCCTATGAGCCTGTGTAGTATTAATATGATCCTACTCCCACCGGTTATTAATGATAACTGCCACTTTGCATAGTAAAAATGAATACAAAGACTAGAAATGATCTACAAAGTCAAACCCCATGGTACGCTCATGCGCACAGTATTAATGTGATCTCTCTTCCCACCAGTTATTAATGATAATCACATATTTGCTTCATAGAGTATCAATGAAGGAGATTCAAAATAATCCACAAAGTCCAAAGTCACTCAATACACAAATACAGTAATTAATGACATAAATTCTCTCGCTAGTAATTCCGAATAACATCACCTTGTCTTATAGAAATAAATACAAAGTCTCCAAATAATGTGCAAAACTCATGCCTACAAGCATGCCTACACACAAGCAAATGCTGTCTTATAATTGAAAGGCTCAAAATAATCCACAAAGTCACAGCCTATGAGCCTGTGTAGTATTAATATGATCCTACTCCCACCGGTTATTAATGATAACTGCCACTTTGCATAGTAAAAATTAATACAAAGACTAGAAATGATCTACAAAGTCAAACCCCATGATACGCTCATGCGTACAGTATTAATGTGATCTCTCCTCCCACCAGTTATTAATGATAATCACATATTTGCTTCATAGATTATCAATGAAGGAGATTCAAAATAATCCAAAAAGTCCAAAGTCACTCAATACACAAATACAGTAATTAATGACATAAATTCTCTCGCTAGTAATTCCGAATAACATCACCTTGTCTTATAGAAATAAATACAAAGTCTCCAAATAATGTGCAAAACTCATGCCTACAAGCATGCCTACACACAAGCAAATGCTGTCTTATAATTGAAAGGCTCAAAATAATCCACAAAGTCACAGCCTATGAGCCTGTGTAGTATTAATATGATCCTACTCCCACCGGTTATTAATGATAACTGCCACTTTGCATAGTAAAAATGAATACAAAGACTAGAAATGATCTTGCAAAGTCAAACCCCGTGGTACGCTCATGCACAAGCATGTGGCAACACACGTTGTAGACATGTCGTACATTATTAATGTGATCACTCCTCCCACCAGTTATTAACTATGGACACCATTTTGCATAGTAGAAGTAAAGTGAAAGAATCAAAGTAATGCACAAGGTCAAAGCCCGGGTTGTGCACTCTCACATGTGCGTACACAGTACAGTATAGTACGTCGGTATCATGGTCACGTGTACACTAGTTATTAATGATAAGCACCAAAAAAATAAAATGACATCAAATTTAGGAAATATACGTCATTAGCAATAGGTTATTAGCATGTTTTTTAACATCCTGAAACCTCATTTTGCATCACGTTGCCAGTCACCAGTAACAACATAAACATGTAAGGGTGGAACCGGCAATTTTGGGATGTTCTGGAAGTTGCAGCATCTGGATTAGATAGCAGCTTCACTGGGGTCCAGCTCTCATTCGTATGTGACCCTGAACTATTCGCAACTAATTACTGAAACACAAGTTGAGTCGAGAAAACACCTCAAGTGAAACAAGTATTACAACACTCGTGTACAAATATTTATAACTTTATTGATAGTTTACTTGTACAAGATGTACATTCATATTTTGTGACTCAAAAAGGGGATATTGGGGAGGCAAAACAAATAAACTGTTACGATGATTCATGTTTAAGCATGCTTGAAATGATAAAGCGTGGGTACAACAAATTCTGCGGAATCTCGGTAAAAATTCAAACCATCCCTGAAACATTTGTAAACTTGGACACGCTACATTTCTGTTTTTGTTTTTTTTTTCTTTCTTTCTTTTCCACGTCAGGAAACACTCCCAAAAATAAAATTAAACATAAACATACAAAGCAACGTAAAAAACTTTTCAAACTTTTCATAAACTTTCAGAAAAAATAAATAAAACACGCATATGTTTAATTTAAAAATGGAGACACACGGTAAAAATGAGGGTTTGATTGATTAACAAAAAGTGGGCGGAGCCTGTAGATATCTCCGGAGACTTAAAAACAGCAGTTTGGAACAATAAAAACCAAGTAATAGTAGCGACTATTACGACCGGGACTCGTATTGTCGTAAATGAAAAATGAATGTCACACACAACATGCACAGTAAAGCTAATAGTTTGCTTAGTTTGGATGTCAATGCAGATTTTTAAACATTTTCAAGTCGTACATTTCATTTTTAAAATTCTCCTTATAACTCGCAAGTCTTCCTGTAGATCAGGGGTGTCCAAATGTTGTCCAGCAAGGGCCACAGAAAGAAAAATTACACCATGTGTGTGTACTAAAGATACTAAAAGCAACCCAATGTTGGTCAATATACCGTATGCTAAATTATCTGAACAAAACATCAACATATTGGTCAGTTATCGCTGACCAAGCAAATTAGTGTAATATCTAATCATACTTTTCATTAATAATGAATTTATTTTATTTGCAAAAAAAACAACAATCTGTGGTCTGACCATGGCTCCCGGGCCGCACTTTGGACACCCCTGCTGTGGCGGTTATAGGAAAAACGGCACCCTGTTTGTTTTTCTGGAATCCAACAAAATATACACGGCGTCAAAGAAACAGTGCATTAAAAAAAAAAAACAAAATAAAAATGTCTCTTTGTGAACTAACTGCTTGCTGTTTAACTTTTTTTTTTCTCGCTATTTACAGTATTGCACTTAAACTGCACACCATTGCATTTCAGTTTGACTGATGCCTTCATGGTTATTTTCCAAAGTACAAAAAAACTGAAAAAAATTGGTTATACCCTTTATAATTTTTTTTTTTTTTGCTGATATCAAATGTCCCTCCCCTTTATTTTCTTTTTTTTAATTTAATAATAAAGTAGTATCTTGCTTCTTGCAAACACCCTGAAGTGCAAAGGCTGTCTTCACTTCTTTACCAAACGGAAAGGAACAAAAAAAGTCCAAGAAGGGAGAAAGGAGGGCGGGTGCGACCATGAAAGTTGTTGCTTTTGTTCTGTCACAGTCACAAGTCCATCAGAAAAGAAGGGCCGCGGAGGGTAAAATGAGCTTTTGCAGGAAGGCCTCCATGCACGGACAAAAGTGGTTGCAAACAAACATGACCGCTTCTTAAAGTTTGTTAAAGCCAGAGAGGCAATGGAGGGGGGTGGGTGTCAAGGCATGCCCCCCGTCCCCAAGCCCACCCATGGCCCCATATGGCCCCGCCGTGGGGGCCCTCAGACAGACATCCACATGTGTTTGTACGGTCCCCGGGTCTGTGTGATCTGTGCCTGGAGTGGACTGAGCCACTGGCCCCGCAGAAGTCCTGCCTGTTGGGGCGAAAAGTAGAAGGTGACTTCATTGGTATTTCATTAGCGCTCCGCTGGAAAAGTGGTTTGTTTTGGCAGCTGGTCTTTTTGTGACAAATCTACATCCCTCCTTTTTTTTTTTTTTTTATAAATGTCTTCCTCCAAAAAAACACACTCCCCCTTCTCTCTGTGCTCGTCTCTTTCATGCTCGCTCGTCTCTTTCATGCTCACTCAGTGTTTAGGTTTAGCTGTGAGTGTCACGGCCTTTTTTTTTTCACAGACTCAGTCTTGTGTGAGAGGCCATTAACAGGCCGATTGGGCGAAGGTGGTGGTGGTGTTGATGGTGGGGTGGGTGTTGGGCGGCCCCCGCTTTGGGGTCAGAGTCCCAGAGCCTCGGCGTGTTTCCTTGCCTTGAGTCGCAGGTCGGCGATGCTGGAGTTCTTGCTGTTGCTCTTGGCGGCAGCCGCCACTGCCGCCGCTGCTGAGGCTGAGTCAGCCAGAGAGGCGATTGGTAGTCCGAAAGGAGGGGGCGGGAACATCAGGTAGGGGGCGTGTGCGGCCAGATGTGGGTGCAGGTGGGGGTGGGAGTGGGTGACGCCATCGAGCTGGAGCTGTGCTTGGACCTGGAAGAGCGAAAAAAAAGTAGCAAGTTATAAATAAACCTGCATAATTATCACATCAGAGCATGAATAGTAGATCCAATACTTGTTTGACAGAAGCAATTTCCGGTAAAGGCAGTAAATTACTCCGTTGACATTGAGCCTTTTATTAAGCGGAAGGTTACAAACCAAGCTTCAAGCTGCATATAATTGTGTCTTTTACACAGAAATCCCGCATATACGTAATTGCATCCTGGTATCAGATAATGTCATAAATATTGCCAGTGTCTGTTGTGGTGTATAAAATACTACACTACAGAGATACAAACATATTGCAAAATTGCTGCATCAGAGAAGTAACAGCAGATCCAAGACAAAGCTGGACATTGCTATGTGCTTTGATGCAAGGACATGGCATCCCGCTATCAGATAATTAGATGACAACTTCTACTGTGACATGAAATACTTGCCAGACAGCCACAATTTTTCAACACAGTAGGGGGAGGAGAAGTGATTCTCGAGTGTAAAACATTGTAGAAAACCCTTGCACTCAGGTACCATTCCACCGCTGAAACTAGAACTCAGACGGTAGACGATCGGCAGGTTGACTTGGACCAAAGCTTGCTGCCAACTTGTGTGTCTTTTACACAAATTTCCCACTGAAAATATACTCATCGTGGCGTCATCAGATCATGATACGACTTCTGTAATGCCTCTCAATGCCAAATAAGCCTCTACCTGCCCACACACACAGGCAAAAATTTTAATTATTATTATTTATTTGTACAAATTACTGTTTACGCTGTACATTGTTCATATTTGATGTCATCTATTTATTCTCCATATTATTATTTACTATTATTCAGGAGCCAGGCAACAACATTTTGTTGGCAATTTCACTGCTGTGTTATTGAGCAATGACAATAAAGAAATTTATCTGTCCATCTATCCATCTATCCATCTATCCATCTATCCATCTATCCATCTATCCATCTATCCATCTATCCATCTATCCATCTATCCATCTATCCATCTATTCATCTATCTATAAAGCTCTTGTCGGACAGTGACAATTGATCTCAACACAACAGCGCAGCACAAGTGTGTGTCAGGTGTTACACATTGCACACAGGAAGTGCCCCACCTCTGTTCTAGCTCTGATACTAACTCAGTTTGTTTCTCTATTCTGCGGTCTGTGTTGTTCACGAGAAACACCACCAACCCATTACGCCTGTTGTTACTAGCTGTTGGGAAGGGGTGGCTACCTCAGAAGTCAACTTTGTACCTCCTACTAACGTTTGTTGTACAGAACAGCCACACGGAAAGAAGTAACTTTTACTTGCAGTTTCAAAAGGGCTACTGCTCCCAGAGTTGGAAAATTGCTGGGTTTTTTCCGTGTTGGTACAGTTTGTACAGAACAGCAACATGAAAAAAAGCCAGGCTAAGTGCTGTATTTTACTGACTGTATGAATGGGGCTACTACATCCAAAGGTGGTAAATTGCCAGGCCAACTTTTTATCTCCATTTTGTTGTTTGTACAGAACAGCGGCAGAGGACAAAGTAAGCTTTTGCTAGTATTGTGAAAGGTACTACTACCACCACAGCTGGAAAATTGCTTGGTTGACTTTGCCACTCTATTATGTTGTTTGTATAGAACATCAACAAGGGGGAAAGCTAGCTTTTACCAGCAGTGTGAAAGGAAAAGCTACAACCTAGGAACTAGGAGTGTCTGTTATTTTTGTGTCTGGGCTGTGTGATAGGGAAAGCTAATACCTCCAAAGCCGGAAAATTGCCAGGTAAGCTTTGTACAGAACACCAACAAGGCAAAAAGCGAAAAATCATGATTTTTACTGGCAATTTGAAAAGGGCTACTACCCTCAATGCCGGAAAATTGCCGGGTTAACCTTATTTCCCCCGCCCCCCTGAAGGGGAAAAATCCCAATTTTTTACAGGCAGTGTGAAAGGGACTTTCACTGTGAGACAATTAAAGGTTACCCCCTCTAAGCTGCTGTGTGTTTTCTGAGAAAATAGCCACGAGCCTCACACGGACCCTCCATTCACACACCCTCTCCACAATTTTCTTTTTTTTTTTTCCTCTTTTTTCCCCCCATGTCAGTTATTCCAAAAGTTAATGAATCCTACATTTCTCTCACACACACCACATCCAATTTAATGGTGCTTGAACAAAGTCTTCTCAGGCCCAGAACAGATTTGTTTAATTCAGACGGAGGCGGCCTGGCGCTTATACCCTTTGGAAATACGCTGTCTTGTTATCCTGATTATGTATTCGATTGCATAAATAAACAATTTTGCACTAAAAAGATACTCTCATATTTGGAGTTATAAATATTTATCCAGACATATTCCTAAGTCAAAAGCGGCAGCGGCAGATTTAGAAAAGAAAAAAAAAAAAGAGAGAGAAAGAAGGCATAAGGAGCATAGCGTATCACTTTTCACATTCTGGCCAATTATTTTCTAAAAGCAGGAGGTGAAAATTAAGCATGTGCTGACTTCAGAGGAGGAAGAAGAAGAAGAGAGGAGCGTGTTGCCATTTCTCATGCGTCTCAAAGCCTGCTGCATGAACAAGCGAGAAAGTATTTGCTGCTTTGCTTTTCCAAGCCAAATACCAGCATAGAAAGCTTTAACTTCACTATATGTTTTTCTTTGTCGAAAATGCTGAAAATGAAAGTGAAGTTGGACGGTGTTACCAGTTAGGGTTGCTTAGCGCCCCAAGGACAAACAAACATCATGACAGCTAAAATATGAAAAACTGGATAAAATCATATTTTTGTGCTGGCCGCCCGCCCCTCCAGCGTATGTCCCCTTAATTTATTATTATAGCTTTTGCTATTATTTTATGCTTGAATGACAGTTAAGAAGTGTGCCTTGAACTTTGTCTGTACGGAATTACGATTTATGTTTATTTGCAGTTGGCTGGCAAATACAAGAAAAAGTATTCCTCAAATGTCACAGAAAAAAGTGCAAATGGAATTATGTTTTGCTTTTTCTTTAGCTTTTTTGTGATGCCATCAGAAAAGGGTACCAAAGACTTCCATTTATTGCAACCTGGCCATATAATAGCAAGAAAAATGTTGTGTCCTGGCTGCTCAGTACAATATAGCTAAGTCAAGTTGCTGTGAAGAACAATCAAAATGTTTTAAAAACATGTAAAAAAAAATCAAAAATCACACAAAAACATACACAAGTTGTGTAGCTTTTTTGTGGGTGATGTCACCAAAAAAAAGGTTATCAGTGATGGTGAAAAGTGTGACGATAACCACAGAAACCAGAACAGGCACTTTGTTGCAACCTAGGCATATAATATCAATGGAATTGTTCTGTCTTGGAACTTCAGTACAATATAGCTATAAGTTGGCAATAATAATAATAATAATAACTTAAGAAGTCAAACCATTGTGTGTGACAGCAAATCAGATGGTATTTTTGTGTGTAATGCCACCACAGAATGGTACCGGTGATGGTAAAACAGAAGTGAAAAGTGCATTGACATCGAAACGGAAAACAGTGGGACCATAAACTGTCTTAAAAGCCATTAAAAATGTTACTCAAAAGTTGCACAGAAACACAAAAGTTGTATTGCAACCTCGATGTAGTGTGGCATCGAAAGTGGCTGGCTACATCAGTAATAATAATTCATTTAATAATAATTTTTTTATTTTTATGTTTTTTGTTTGTATGTTTTTTTAGCCAAAATGTTTGTCACAGTTGTTTTTAGCTCAGTAATGTTTAGAAATGTGACAAAAAATTGCCCATAGAGTTTAATTCACGAAAGGTTTTATGATGGAAACAATGTACGGTAATCTTAGAACTGGTTGTCCATCCCGCCATCCATCCATTTTCTATACCGCTTATACTCACAAGGGTCGCGGGTATGCTGGAGCCTATCCCAGCTGTCTTTTGGTGAGAGGCGGGGTACACCCTGAACTGGTCGCCAGCCAGGAACTGGTTGTTTTCAACAAAATATTAAGGGAAAATATACCAAAAAAAAACAAAAAGGGATGTTTTTTTTTGTTGTGGCATCAGCATAGACAGTTACTAAAAACAAGGTATGTGTATTTCCACTATTTGTCACTATAACTGCACACAATTTCAACATAAAATTCAGAAAAAGTAACGAAAACTAGAACCATCTTGTCGTGTGACAACAATGTTTTACTTTCTTATTTGACTTGGTAGAAGCTTACTTAACACATTGCCTGTATAGTTAATTCAAGTTGTATGATGGCCACAGTTTAATCATAGAACAAATTAATTCAGTTGACATGAGTTTCTATGGGCAAAAAAATCTGAACGAGGCATCCCAAAATGGATTGTATTGGACCTTTGAGGTACCCGAGGTATTGTAATACTCATAGGGTATATTTCAGCCAAGCTCACCTGTTTTGAAACCTACACTCACGCTGTACTCCAACATCTCTCAGCATGCAGGCCTCAAACTCCTGCCAGCTCAACCTCAATATCCATCAGGACCCTTCTTTTTTTTTTTTTTAACACCCCCTACCCCCCTTCCCCTTGGCTTTCATCGTCTCTTTCATGTGCTCACGCCTGCCGCCCCGTTGGCCTAATTAGGCCGGCGCTATGTCACAACATAGCAGGCAGAGGCTTTAAGAGAGAGAAAGCACGAGCTGCTGCAAATGGAGGATGAAGAAGAGCTTGGGGGGGGTGAAAGGTGCATCACTTTACAGTGTGTAATCAAAACCATTGACGCCAAACACGTGAAGCCACATTGCTGAGTCATCATTTAACTTCTTTTTAACTCCTTAACTGCATGAGTATCCCCCACCCCTATGAGAAAGAGTCACGGCCTACCTGTTGGAAGGGCATCCGGAGGGCCCCCATGTTTACATAGGGCGCGACCCTGCAGGCGTCCAGGTGACTGCCGCTGCCCAGAATGACCCCTGGAGAGAAGGGAAAGATGTCTGTCAGGCAGCCAGACAGTTGTTGTTATGAGAGATGGGAGCGTTCACAAATTGGTTGCTTTTTTAAACAAAAATATCATTTATAAGAGATCATTTAAAAAAAAAGGCCATTTACCTTTGTGCATCTGGTTTTCTTGTTTCCGACATTTTGCTCTTCTGTTTTGAAACCAAACCTGCAATTAAAAATAAATACAAATCAGGAACAAATATTACATGCCATATAAATATATATATTTCAATAGATACTTTATTCACCCAAACATACAGACATTTGATAGGAAAAAATAAATAGGATATGCAAAGGAAGTGTGCACAGTGTTCAAATGTACAATGCATGTATTTATAATACTGTATATAAACAAAAATATAACAATATTGAACTTACATTAAGCAAAACCTATAGACATAGTCAGTTACGTTTACATTACATGTATACTTTCTTATTTTCCTCATTAAGTTTTTTTTTCTTTTTTTCTCTTGCATGTACATTGCATGTAGTTATACGTATGAATTGCAACATATTTTAAAAATACCACCTCTCAAACTGTATAGACCTTTTGAAATAAACCAATTTAAATGGCAAAATGGGGGTTGGGGGTTTAATACATATTTAATTGTATTAAATATGTATAAAAATCTGCATATGTGCAAAGAGGAATATTGTAAGGTATGCAAAAATAAGAGGAATATGTGCACGTGTAAATATCCCACGTGTGTTACATTACATACAACTACATTTTAATGATTTTAACAAAGCTGCATTAAAAGTCTAAACAATTATTATGTTGTATGCATTTGGAATAATGCTCGTTTTTTATATGATACTGCATATTATTTCTGAACATAGTGTGATTTCTATTGTAGGCAGGGTGGTTGCAATTGTTCATGATGATCATTCAGCTATTTTTTTTTTCCTGTGAATAACATTAACTATCACCCTCCCCTCGGTCTCATTGCAATGATTATCATTTCAGATTAGGGACTGCTCGGACCTCAAAGGACTTTGAGAGTGATGCTAATGATGATGTCAATGGGAGCGAGTCGATGCACCGTCATAATAGTGACGTGGAGAATGATGACTAATATTAATGATAACAATATTATTATATTGTTCAGATAAGATAAAAAGTGTCTATTATGAGATTGAAGTGAGTTAGGCCTTCATTACTTCACAAACGCTATAAAATCATTTTTGCACGCCCCCTCTCTCTTTTTTTTTTTTTTTTTTTTGGACAAGAGACAGTGAATAATGACATTTAATTTAGCAACGCGCCGCCACACACACACACACACACACACACACACACCATGACATCTATAAGGCGCCATAAGTGAATTAGAGTGCCTGCTCATAACTTTCAATTATATAGATGCATTGACAGCTGCTCTCACAACAACACAAAAAATAAACACACTTTTCACCGGTGCACCTGAACGCAATACTGTAGTATTACACGTGTGATTTGTGTTTAAACAACGATGCATTAGTGTTCATTAAATAAAAACACGTATTGTGCACAATTGGTTCATTTCTAATGTGTACACGCCTCGTTCATTCATTTTAATGTACTTTGCTAAGGTTTTCCCTAGAAATGAAACATGAAATACATATAAATTTATAGAAATATAGTAAAGGCTATTCGATTGTTTTGCGTAAGTACGGGTTAAATGCCAAAAAATTATGTATATAATACAAAAAAAAACAAAGATCTACATAATTATCATGTTGAATACATTTTAAACAGATGACGTCACCTATGTTTGCATAAATTTTCTCTGTGATTTTTTTTTCTTCTTTTTGCTTTACCGTAATGTTTTTTCATTCTATCAATCTATAAATCTTTATTTCTGTTTTCCACTGGGATGTCACTCTGACCCTCAATAATCATATACTCCCCTTTTAAATAGATTTACATGCAAATTATCATCACTTTTTTTCCCCCTTCACAGTGAACGAACCACCTCCCCAAAAAAATCCAAAGGACGGTACAAAGTCCACATGGTGACCCACCTGGACGCGGGCCTCGGAGAGTCCGAGGCGCTGGCTGAGCTCCTCCCGCATGAAGGCGTCGGGGTAGTGGGTCTCATCGAAGAGCCTCTCCAGCTCGTTGAGCTGCTCCAGCGTGAAGTTAGTGCGACTCCTCCGCTGCTTCAGTTTGCCCTGAGCGTCCTCGTCCTCGGACTTCACCTCCTCCTTCTTGTCCTTGCTACACTCGTAGATGCCTGACGTTAACATACAAGGTGAGTTTCAACTCATGTATATGTATAAGTATATGTATATGTATATGTCACTATCACTTTATCATGCAAGAAGCCAATAATATCCAATAATATATGAATAAATACATATATGTCATTATACTAAGGGTTGTTTTGCAGGTCTAAATGTGTTATTTACCTTCACATAAAGTACTAAACAACTACACATGATGAAACATAAGCTCGTTATTCTTTATTAATAGAGAGTTACTTTATTTTTGTTCACATTATTTTGATTTTTATTTGATTTGTAACATTTTTTGTTATAATGTACAACCGTACTACATAGATTTAAAACTATATCTATCTCAATATTGGAAGTACTACTCATAATAGGACACCGTAGCACTAAAAGTGCCATTTATGCTTTAGTATTAATAGAAAATGATATCAAATAAATACGTTTGTGTGTCCAAATGCACAGCATGTTAAAGTTATAAGCTATAAGAACATTTGCATTTAAGATTATTAAGCAGTTTAAATAATTTGGGATAATTATTGTGTAAAAACAGGTAACACTTTGACTATTTTAAACATAAAAAACGTTCTATTTTTATTTATGTCTGGAAATAACATTAATGTGTTATGTAGATGACCTAAAATAATACAATTAGGTGAAAGTTGGTCCGTTTAATAATGTCCTAATTGTTGTATTGCAATATACTATTAGTATAGTTTCAGCTACAATTATTTTTTAAATCATATTTCCATCCATCCATGCTTGGAAATAAATATATTGTTTTAATGGCGTAATTAATTTGCACAAGTATGTTAAAGCTATGTAATTTAACAATGTATGATAATTTGTCACAGTTCTCGTTGCATTTATGTCTGCAATCAGCGTTATTATATTCAAAATGCTTTAAAAATGTGTAAAATGACCTATTTGTGAGTTACAAATTGTTTAATGCTTTAAAAAATCAAATGAGGTAGGAAAATATAGCCCAATTTCGGAAGTTTTGCATTCTCTACATGTAAAAAGTACTAGGAATGTTTTTATTTTTTTTACCTTCAGTGGGTCTCGTGACGCTAAAGTCCTTGAGCTTGTCCTTGTCCAGTTCGTGCACGTGCTCCTTGAAGACGTGCAGCGGGCAGTGAGCGCCCTCCGTGAAGTCATGCACGCCTTGCTCGGGGCTGGCCAGCTCCCTCGCCCTGGCCAAGCCGCTCTCCAGAACTTCCCGGTAGGTGATGGCCTCCTTGCTGCTCTCCTTGCTCTTCGCCTCGAACGACTTGGACACGAACGCCGTCAGCTCTTCCATAGCGGCGTGCGGCTTTCCCCCACTTCTTCTTCTTCTTCTTCTACTTCTTTTTTTTTGGTTTGCGTAGCCACCCCCGATGTCCCTGCAGATCCTCCCAGGTTGTGAGCCTGGTAAGATTTTTTTTTTAAAAAAAGAAAGAATCTTATTGTTTAAATCCACGCTTGGACTCTCCGTGTGTGTGCGCAGGCTGCAGGGAGAGTGAGGGAGTGGAGGTGAGATCACTCCTGCTGTTGTGTTTTGGAGAGCTGACTATTTATACACGACCACCTCTAGAAAAAAAAACTCCTCTTCCACCTCCTCCTCCTCCTCAGCCTCCTCCTCCACACACTAGCATGGCTGCCGTCTATTGCAATTAAAGGCCTCAGCTCCACTTTTTGCACAATTCAACTTTCAGCAAAGACCCCCCCCCCCAATCCTCTCCTTTTCTTTTGATTTTTTTTCCTACTCTACAAATCAATGATGGAGCTGATGGAGGCTGTTAAATGAATGAAAGTTAAGAGTGGTCATTAAAAGAGCCCACTATGGTCTCTCTCTCTAACGCATTACATGTTCATTAATTACAACCAAACACTATTCTCATTTTTGGGACATTTTTACAAGCATGATATTATTTTATTTTAAATATTACAAAGCTGCCAATACTGTAGATCATTTTTTTTAAAATGTACAATAAGTACAATTATAATAATAATGAAATATCAGGATTTAAAAATAAATATATTATTCCAAGTGTAGTTTAGTCTTTATTTTACCAAATTTCAAATACTGTTATTTTAAATACTGTGGTTGTAGCAACAGTATACAGCAGTATGATTACATTCTTCATTTATTTTCATTGATGTTCTTTTTATTTAATATGTGATTTAATGTGTGATTTAATATATTCACTAAATGGACCATCATTTTTTATTTTAAATATCACTGCCTTCGAGTTAACTACTCATTTATTTGGTTATTTTGCCAATTAGAAAGACACGTTTGTCCACCAGATGGACCCTTAGACATATTTCTATGTATTTGGTTACTATAGTCTAATAATTAGAAAGTCATGTTTTATTCTAAGCATAAAAGGGTTACAAATGCTCCTTTTGTTATATTTGCTGTAGTTTTACCATTTTTCCAATGACACAGAAAATATAGTGCGTTTTTTAAAATATCATAAAACAAATACAAATGCCACTTGTACTTTAAAATATATGTAGTACATATTTCACATTATTAACATTATTACTATATAATAGCAAACATTTTTTAATGTTACACACAGTACTCACGCTTTCACGTATTCAAATAATTATTTAATGAATTATGGTATTTAAATGTATGCAATGTAAAAATAATCATCAGCTTGCATGTAATGAATAGTCTGCAAGTGTGGTTCACAAATCAATAGATGTATCAGCTGTGTATTGTGTGTAAGGGGTTGTTGGGGGAGGGGGTGTTAAACGTTCCTTCTATGTACAGTTGCAAAAAAATGAGTCTATCAAACTAATGAAATCAGCACTTCCATGATCCGAGCTCCGACCGGCACACGAGCACAAAAAAGGCCGGCAGAGGCGTTCGCTCCCCCGGGGTGTGTTGCTGCTGCCACCGCTCATGCATGCATGCATGCATGGAGGCTCCAGCATCCTCTAATGACGCACTTTAGATGTCTCTCCATTTATCAGAGAGAGTGCAAGACACACTGTCGAGACACACCCCACCCTCCCAACACCAACACTGCTGTTAATAGACGTAAATCCCCTTAAAGACGCGCAGCAGCTTTGTCGCCAAGACAACAAAAGGGATTTCCTGAAAATGCAAATAAAACGCGAGAAAACAACGTTGCACGCTTACCGAATGGCTTTTCGTAGTCTTAGACTGCACACTGTAATTTTGCTATGAAAATAAAGCCATATTAACATTGTAAAATTAATATTTTCCCTCTAACATTTACACTCTTAAAGCATATATTATATTTTTGATGTATGCTGCCCCCCTACTGCAAGTTAAACAAATAAAACAACTTATTATCATATATTATTAAAATTATACATCATACAGCACCAAAGGTTTGTAGACACCTCTTCATTCAATTGCATGGGAAAGTGTGTCTAAACATTAGACTGGTGCTGTTGACTACTGTATTAAAAAATAATAGTGTCACATTAGTATTATACTACATATTTGCATATTGTTGCATTGTTATTGGGGAAAATACATAGTGTTAATAATAAGGTGGATGAATTTCATTTGATTATACTGTATTATGATTTCATAAATACAAATACAATGAATAATAATTCCAATAGACACACTGTAGCTTGAGGTTCCCATTGTCTATAATATATCTATAATATATCTATATATATCTATAATATACAAAACGGGTCAAGTTATGGACTATATAGACTCTATATAGTCCATAACTTGACCCGTTTTGTCCCACTGAGGAGGTGACAAATGTTTGTCTTGTCGTGAAGCCACTCATCTCCTCATCTCCTCCATTTACTCCTCATTAGAGGAGCTGAGGAATCCCTCCTCTACCTGTTTGTGAAAGGCTAACGCAACGTTATCAAGACGTCAGCACTCTTAAATGAGTTTGCATGGAGGGGAGAAGGAGGAAAAGGAGGAGGGAGGTAGTAGCTAGGAGTGGAGATACTGTAAACAAAGCCTGCAGCGTGTGCACTGGATTAGCATTGTGTTGCCATCACTCATTCATGCAGCACAAGCTCCGTTTCAAGACTTTAAATGAGCATTGAAGCCTTACATCATTTTATATTTGTAAAATATCCCACCCAGTATGAAGCGGTGCACTCCTCCAAGTTCACTTAGGAACATATTGTTAAACAAATCGCCCTATGATAATTTAAATCAGAAGGTTCTTTCTAAAACGGCCTAATTTATGATGTAGTTTTGTATTGGATCTCATTAAAAGTGATGTTTGTAATGTTTTGGTTGCTTTATTGAGCCACAAACACACACAAGCATCAAAATAATGGAAACATCCCCCCAGAATGAAACGGTGCACTACTACAATCACAATAATTAATATATTGGTAAATGCACACCTCTCAAACATTGTCAGTCAGAATGATTTTTCTAAAAAGGCTTGATTTTTTAATGCAGATCTTGAATGGGATCACATTAGATTGCACCTTTGCAAATCAAAGGTGTGTCTAACGTTTTAGTTGCCTTATTTAGCTACAGGGAGGGGGTCAAGACAATCACAGTACTAAACATATTGTAAAATGAATACCTTTCTTACACTGTCAAGTTGAAGGATCTTTCTAAAAAGGGATGTTGTTTAATGCCGTTTTGTGTTATATCAAATATGGGCGACTTCTAATATTTTGGTTACTTTTTTTTGCTTTTGTATAAGACATACCTGTAAACATATGTATTTATAAATGTTATATTTGTAAAGAAAGTTTTCTAGAAAATGGGGTGAAATTCTGATATTTCCACCAGAAAATGTTCAAGGATTTATATTTTTAAAAAAGGCCTGTTTTTTGATGCAGCCGTTGTATTGGATTTTGATTGTCCTGGCAATATATTAGGTACTTTATTTATCTATCTAAGGTGGTCAAATATTGCAAACGCCTGCCAGAACGTTATATATATATATATATATATATATACACACACAAGTATGTTAAATGCATATTTGTAAAAATCTGTAAAAATCCTTCATTCCCAATGCAGATTGTGTGTTAATGCAATGTGCAGTTAACATTATGTTGCTGCAGTTGACAGATTTCATAATTGAGGAGCTTTAATGTTATTTGGGAGTCCTCAGCCTTGTGTTGTAGTTGGGCCACCTGTCCCCCCCCCCTCCACTCCCCCACACACCTCCATTGAGACTAAAGCCAGATGTTTAAACAAAGCTTAGAGAGCAAAAAGGAGAAAAAAAACATGTAAGTACGCAACTCAGATGTTTTCTTGTTACTCTGCGTCCAATCACTGTGCATTGTCTGTAGCGTTTAAATTTGGGCCAAGTAAAGTCATGGAAGATGCTCTTCAGGTGACATTGCCTTGTTAATTAGGTATGGGAATCACTTCCTCTCATGTATTTTCTTACCATGTAGTTATGGTCAAATACTCCACGGGGGGAAAGCAACAATTTATACAAATCAATAGTGTGGAAATAATTCATGGCTGATCACATGGTGCTTTAGCTCCTTATTTGCAGTAGAAATCCCTGTTTTGTTTGGCTCCCAGAGGGCAACATGAAAGACTCTCAGAGTCAGGGGGGGGGGGGGTGCACAGGGGGCCTTGGGAGTGTGCTAAATAATAATAGACGGACATTGATCATTTTTTCTTTGAGAGAGGGGGGGTCGCGCCCAGACAGCTGAACCACATGTATACATTATTTAGACACGCTTGAGTGCATTTTGTTGCATCAGGTTTGCATGAGCACCCCTTTACCCCCCCACACACCCCTTGGGAGACACGGCCATGACGGTCACTGCGCAAAGAAAGCCCAATTTGGACAGTGAGTAGCAGCTTGTAATAGAAATTAATTTAGCAGTGGGGTCTCCTCTTGGCAGGGGGAGCCATCTTTACAGACGTGTTAACGTCTTCAGAGAGCTATGAGGCTCGTTTACAATAAAGGTCTCGATTTCTGTGTGTGTGCGGGTGCGTGTGTTGGCAATAAGGGGGAGGGTGGATGTCCCTCTGGTGTTGGCCAATGGAGGCTGTTTAATGGAGTGATGCTACACTGTCTCAATCACACAATTTAATGGCTGTTCCACTGAGAATGGTAAGAACAGAGGCTCCTCCATGTTGTGTTCTTGACACAACGTCATTAGGATGAATTAGGAAAAAAGGAGTGAGTGGTGCGACCGTGGAATGATTCCCAGACATTCCAAGATGGCTCATTTGTTTCTCATTTTGGGCTGTCTGATGAGAGTTTGCGTTGTTTGTCCTTTAGATTTATTTTTATTGTTAAATAAGAACTGGAGAGTAGTGATAGCATTAATAAAATGACACATTTTTAGTACACACACAAATGTAGTTATGGGTCAGTGAGTATGACTTTTGCATTATTGTGAGTTGTATTTATTTCTATTATTTTAGACAATTTTGACTGATTTTTCAAGGCACACAGAATATTGTGTTCTACGGCTATATAAACATGGAACCTACCAAAAGAAAGATTAGACTCTAGTCTTTCATCATCAAAAAAAAGTTTGTTCCTACCTTTTTCTGTTCTTTAGTAATCAGTTGTAGAACATAGGTAAGTTTCAGGAAAATATCAGCTCCCAACAAAAAAAGTGAGGAAAAATGCTTTTTGTGAAAAGATACATTTAAAGCATAAATATTCACACAAATGTCACAAATGGTTTGCGTTTTTGACAGCAATACATAAACAACTGTACCACAACATAAATAATACAGAAACTGATTGTTTGATTTATATGCAAATATAACACCGTGAACTATTTACAATTTTTTCATTTGGAACTAAACTGTTTGTGCACGTGTGTGCATGTGTTAAAATGTCCCTACAATCTGTAACCTTTTGCACGCTACACTCCTCCGCACTATTGTAGACTGATTTTCTTTGATCTTTGCAATAGTCTTCAGTATTTAGTAAAATGCTTATCTTGGTGCCATCTCTAATAATGGCTTGAAACGTATTTCAAAAGTTCATAGAGAGGTTTTCCATGCTATAGCTCAAACATATTCAATTTATTAATATTTATCCCTACTTAGCACTAATTCACTCATCGCAATTAACCACAATAAACGAGGGATGACTATAATACATATAAATGAATGAAAGGGATAAATGAACATTTAACATCACTTTTGTCTTCATTGAAGACGTGATTCTTGACTTGTTCCCAAAGACAAAACAGACACCACCTTCCTGTTTTGCCATGAGTTATTTCTTAAACTCAATAGTGTCTCAACTCAATAATCCAAAATGGAGCCAAACAAAGTAGTATTTGTAGTTCAAACATAGAAAACTTGTTTACGACCTTATAAATATATTTTTTTAACATTAACCCATGTTTTTAATCAGGGATTATTGGGCCTTTGGTTTCAGTGACCAAGTCTGGTGCTTCTGTGTCACATCGAATGTTACAGTAACATTACTGACACCAAGTGACCAGTGTTGAATACTATACATATACATATACTATACATATTATCACGTCTTTGAACACGTGTTCTGAATGCCATATACTTGTATTTCAGTTCATTTAGCCATTTTTTATGCTTGTCAATGCTTAATTTAGGCAACCAATGCATTTACTACCATACATTATGGATAGTTTTGACTTGTTTTGACTTTGTCTTCTATGTTAAATTAGTGGCATCGAAGATCCAAACTTGTTTTCACAAATAAAGGGTTTATTTTTATCATTCCAAAAAAAATAGTGGTTATCTCCTATCATTTGAGGTTTTATCGATATTAATTAGAAAGCATAAGCAGGTAAAGTTTAAATTTGTCACTGACAAAGAAGTAAAAGATACAAATGTGTCTCAGGCAGAAGTGAGTCATGGACATAGAATGATAAATGTTTATTTCCTGTCTCATGTGATGCCTTCAAGCTGGCTGAGTAACTCATCTTACCCATGACTTCATGCATCAAGTCATTTTTTTTCAACCCTTTTTAAGGATTAAGATGTCTTCATAATTCCGAGAAATTGTCCTGGAATCTTTGAGGAAATTTGCTTTCGCTGACCTCAGAGAACATAGCAGTCTTCTATAAGAACCCTGTCGGCAGGACCACCAGGTTGTAGTTTTAGACCTGGTGGCCCATAAACAGCTTGTAATAGGCACTGATAATGAGCTGTGTACCAGCGCCACGTAAACAGACGCTCATTTGACCAACTGTGCTACTCGTATTACACATGCACTGTAAACAAACTGGGAGCTTTATGAGGCATCTACGGTAATTGACTGTGTTGTTACCTCTGTCAAAAAGGAAAAGATATTTGTGTTTGTTGGATTACGTCTAAACTACATTCATTAGGTTTTATTACAGTGTTTCAACCGCAAGATTAATCTATCAAAAGAAAAATGGTCTGCAGCCACAAAACCAGCTTAAAACATATTGTGAAAAAGTGTGTATCTTTCTTCATTGTAATCAGTTATAACCAGAGTACAATTTAATGTAAAAAAGTACAATATATACCTGACACCTCAAGAAATGTTTTTTTTGGCTCGTTTGCCCAACGTTGCACAAGTTAGTGCTAATTCAAACTATTAATAAAAACAAAGCCGTTATATCACATATCGCCTGTCCTTGATGTTTATAAAAACATTTACATTAGTCATTAAATACCAAGCAGAAGTGTGTCTCAAAAAACACTAAATCTAATTTTTACCACATACTTTATGGCCATAAAAACTCAATTGTCATTGTTTTACTTAAAAAAAACAGTACATTAGAGTAATCAAAGAGATGAAATTGTCTTGAATGTTTACAATAACACAAGTTGATGTTACCATACTTGGAATTCGGCAAGAAGAGACAATTCAATTTTAGTTCCAATTTAAGGATATTTCTGCTGCATTAGCTGTAATATCTGTTACACATGTTGGGTATTCGGTGAAGGGAGTTTAGTGGGTTAGCGAGCGATGTTGAGTGGAAAGTAGTGGACTTGCGTGTTCAGCAAAGCTAGCTCTCTGTTAAAGCAGCCATGGTAACTTGTGAGTTATTTTTATATGATTTTATATGATCAGCACATGATATATGGTACTAAAAATGAAGTATTCAAAACCTACGGCTAAAGTGTATATTTGGAAAAAAATCTGATTATGTGTTTGGTGATTGGCGTCCATACCCAGAGTAATATATATTACGTATATATATATTTTGTATATATTCTTTTCATCGTCGTACATTTTGATGATTTTGGGCCTCACTGTTGTCCTGCACGGTGTCTTGAATGACAGGTCATTGGATCCATAAGCATGGTTTTCCACCATGTTTAACAAGTGCACACACACAATTTGAGAAGAAATGAATTAACGCAATAAAAAAAAAAACTCACTAAATATTATTCATTCATTTTCTACTGCTTATCCTTATGAGGGTCGCGGGGGTGCTGGAGCCTATCCCAGCTGTCTTCAGGCGAGAGGCGGGATACACCTTCGACTGGTCGCCAGCCAATCACAGGGCACATATAGACAAACAACCATTCACACTCACTAAATATTAATTAATTGCAATTAATATTTTAATTTGACACCCCTAATATAAAATATGTATGCAATAAATTCATTCATTCATTCATTTTCTACCGCTTTTTCCTCACGAGGGTCGCGGGAGTGCTGGAGCCTATCCCAGTTGTCTTCGGCCGAGAGGCGGGGTACACCCTGGACTGGTCGCCAGCCAATCACAGGGCACATATAGACAAACAACCATTCACACTCACTAAATATTAATTAATTTCAATTAATATTTTAATTTGACACCCCTAATATAAAATATGTATGCAACACACATTTATGACTATTTCATGGGCTGAATTTCTGGTTTCTTTTTTTTTTTGGTGAAAGCAGGAACGCTAATTGGACATACTAGAGTGTTGTGTTCAAGGTATGCATACAATGGCTTTGCACCTGCACACAACTCAAGAACAAAACACGTACACGTGGGCAGTAGCGAGACATGTCAGCCATGTTGTCTTTACATCAAAGCAAAGCAGGAAGCTGATGGGTCCTTAAAAAAAAAAAAAGGCCCCGGCGTTCGCTCTAATCGTTCTCAAAACGAAAACGGAGAACAGCAGCCATGTTCGTCAAGGTGCGGCGGGCACTTGTTTGTGCGCTGTCTGGCAATTAAAAATAATTGGCAGGCAGGTTTTTGCCTGCGAATCTTCCAAGAGTGCCAGTGATGATCTAATGAAGCTTCATTAGGCATGCTGAAAGCTTCGAGCGCCATATGACAGACGCAATTAGTCGGGATCACACGCATTAAAAAAAAAAAAAAGAGTAATCATTAAAAAATACCCCGGCCAAGATGAGCTCTTCACTTAATGACCGATTCATTTGCTAATTGATTTCTTATTAGTCACAGGCAGAGACGACTGTTTGGCCAACTGCTGCCGCTAATTAACAGCGTTTACGCCATTAGTCCATCGCTTAATTTCGCCGGGAAAACAACTTTGGAGAGGAGCTTGGCTGCAGGCTCTTTCATTTCAAGAAGGGACGCATCCAAGGACTTATACCTGCTGATTACACATTCAAGTCACGTGACCACGCCTGCACCGCCTCAATCCACACGAGTGGGGGGGGTGGACAGGAATGAGAGGGCAGATGTAATTAAAAGATGAGATATTTTACTGCAAATGTGTTAGATTTAATATGGCATGTGTCAGCGTGCTGCACTTTTCCACTGGTGGAACGGTGTGACGGCTCCGCTGAGGTTCCTGGGGTTCTCAGGTGCGTCACATTCCTAAAGCTGTGTACGCTCTCTATTTCCATTGAGCTCACCCATTGGCTAATTTGTCTGCTCTATCGCACCTGGGGGGACGCTTCCAGGAAATAAAAGGCATGGCTGCAGCCTGCTCGTGTTGGTTATTCGGATTATTTACCATCTCTGTGTGGAGTTTGCATGTTCTCCCAAGTGCATGCGTTGGTTTTATCCGGGTACTCCGCTTTCCTCCCACATTCCAAAAACATGCTAGGTTAATTGGTGACTACAAATTGTCCATAGGTATGAATGTGAGTGTGAATGGTTGTTTGTCTATATGTGCCCTGTGATTGGCTGGCCACCAGTCCAGGTTGTACCTGCTTATAGATGGATATCATCTACATCATCTACATAACACCTACGAGGTTCTCAATAAATGGTGACACCATCCCTGAATTAGTTACACAAGGAAACAGTATAGCCCATTTTAAGATGAAAGCCTGGAAGTAACCTAGTCCCAACCAGAGCTTAGCCTAAGGCCTTGTCCACATGAGTATTTTTAAAACCGCATATTTTTGTCCGTTTAAAAAATGGTGTCCACATAACGTCTTCTCTTTAAAGTGAAGCAATATTTGGCCGTGCAAATACAAGCAAGCAAAAAGCGCTTGAAAAATAGCTACAACCAACACAGTACTGAGGGCATCCATGTTGTTTCTGATGTGAAGTCACAATATACGTTGTCGCAGGTAGTGATATATATTTTTTTAACTTTTTTGGAATTTTTGTCCTTGATTACTTAGAATTTCTTACTTCACAATATTCGTGAATTAGGGGTTTATTCGTGAATAAAAAAAATGCATGAATCTGTTTGTGCATAAAAATTGGATATGGATCAGCTATTTTTGAATGTAAACAGAGGGATGCATGCAAAGACATCCATTGGTTATACTATTTTTTCACAGTCATTTCCTTTCTGTTTTGTTCTTATAGGTCTAGGGCTGATACTGGCACTTAGGGACATGATACCTGGCCTGATACCAGACAAACCATGTGATGATCTTATTATCACATACTATTTAATTATGAGCTTATTATCACATACTGGACATGGTTAAACTCTATATTTTATCAGTATCACTGCCCTGGGCTTTGACACAGTATCATTTCGGCCTTTTCCCGTATCATTCATGGGCGGTTTCTAGGGTACAGGGCCAATTAATACTGTAGTATGTGATAATGTACAACATCGGACTAAAATCATGAATTGCACAAAAAAAACGTGAGTGATCACGATTGTATGGTTGTTAGCCTACGTGGCAAAATGCTAACTCCAGTTTCCAATCTTTGTGAGTCCCATGACATAATGAAATCGTCTGCTTGTTCAGTGTCTTCATGGCCTACTTTACTGCTGCAGCTAAACTGCGAGTCAACAGTTCAGATGAGCACCACCTCGCGTTGTCAGCTGTCTCATTGCCGCCCCTCCCTGGTGGCGCTGTTGACTGCTAAATATTGATGGACATCTGGAGCGCCGTTCATCAAACTACGACACCCAGCCCTCTTTTTTTTTTTTTGCACACCTGGGAATAAATGTTTGGCATGGTTGCAGATCAGAAGCCTTGGCCGCAGAATCTCGAGAACTTAGCGAGCTAGCTTGGCTGCAGTCTCAGAGGGAGCATCTTTTGGCAAAAATTGCATTTGGAGGCGGCGTTTGCTTGCTTGACAGCTGTATTAACTCTGATTACAAACACACACGCACTTTGCAAAGATCCAAGTCTTCCCCTCGCGATTGTTCTGACAACAAGGAATTAAAATTTGGATCCATTTCTCTTTGGTATTTGCAACAAGACGCTCACACAGTCCTTGGCTGCAGCCAACATATTGTTTGTGTTTGTCAGGCCGACGCCACCACCAGGAGAAGACTCATTTGGAAGAGAGTAGAAGGCAGAAAGCGTCAAAATACATCAGGGGTGCCGCCAGGAATTTTGGGCCCCATGAAAAAAAGATCACCTTGGGCCCCCCCTGAGCAGCTGTTGTCTCTACATCTCCAGAACATTAACTGACCCAACAAGAGCTTTACATAAGTCCAAATCTGAAGGTTTGCAAATGTATGCAATTCACTATTTGAGGCAAGACAACATAACAAATGTGATGAAGGCCATCTTATCCGTTTATCGTCACGAGGGTTGAAGGGGGTGCGGGAGCCTATCCCAGCTGTCTTCGGGCGAGAGGCGGGGTACACCCTGGACTGGTTGCCAGCCAATCACAGGGCACATATAGACAAACAACCATTCACACTCACATTCATACCTATGGACAATTTGGAGTCGCCAATTAACCTAGCACGTTTTTGGAATGTGGGAGGAAAACCGGAGTCCCCGGAGAAAACCCACGCATGCACGGGGAGAACATGTAAACTCCACACAGAGATGGCGGAGGGTGGAATTGAACCCTGGTCTCCTAGCTGTGAGGTCTACGCGCTAACCACTCGACCGACGTGTAGCCCATTTTCAGAAACATCAACAATAATTTAGTTTTCAGTGTTGCTGATGTGCTTGTTTGCATAAACATCAGAGAATTATCCGAATTAATGCTAACGCACGTGACTTTGAAAGCATTGAAGATTTGAATGAAGGTCATGTAATTGTAAATCAGGCTCCAAATTGCCATGATTATCACACAGTTTGGTGTTTGAAGCTCTCGGAAAAAAAGGACCAATTTGAAGACACTGAAGGATTTAACTCCAAAGCGCACTCTCTGTGTTGAACGTGCACACATGTGCTTGCAGCGCTATCAAATTGCATTAGAAGACATCTAATTGAAGTTTATGATGCGGAGGAGAGCATATGCTCACTGGGCCAATTCAATCACCAGGACAGCACACGGTCGGTTGACCACCAGGAGCTGCCAGAACTGCAGCTGAGGAGAAGATGCTGATTCTTACAGGGGCACATACTTCCATTTTTGACATTGTAGGTTTTCCACTACCCTTATGCTGGCATCCCATGCCTTCCGGCCCCGCGGTGCCACGCTCTCCCTGACCGGCCTTGATCCACAGAGACGAGGCTAAGTGCAGAGGAAGTGAGACAGACAAGCGCAACGACAGCCCATCACACCAAAAGGCAAACAGACATTTTATGAAGCCTTTTTTTTTTTTTTCTCCTACCGCTCTCATGAAAATTACATGATGCATCAGAAAAGCCACGAGAGCCTCTTTTGTCCTGAAAAATACATCAAGTTGCTGTATTTTTCCAGGCGGAGAAACTGTGAGATGGAATAAAAACACACAAAAAGGCCGCAGTCGACAGCGGGGGAAACAGCAGGTCGCGCGGCCCTCGCCGTCGCCTCCAATAGACATGATCTAAATGAATCAGAATGGATGGCGCCTTCCACCAAATGCTGTTAGGGCCTCGCTCTGCTTTATTTAATGAAGGCAGTGTCACGGCGGATCTGCGTCCTTGTGTTGGGAAGCTATGACGGCAGGCAGGCAAGCAAAGGCAAGCAGGTGTCGGTGGCAGATTTTTCCCCTGAACAGGGTCACTGAATTAACAAATCTAATTAACATAACTCAAGATCAAGAGGGGTCCTTTTTGGCTGGCATGGCTCCCCCTGCACTTTGCTTGTATGGATGCTCCCCGTCTTGTGTCCAGATGTCCTCGCAGTGCCCACATTTTACTAAAGCAGTCTGTTCTGCAATGAATGTAAAGAGCATCATATTACTCTGACCCCAGTCTCCTCTTGGATAAAATATGAGAGCGCATGCTTAGGACACTGTAGTATAATACTCCATAGTCTCCACTTTACTGCAGCACTCCTATTTTCTCACCACCCACAGTCTCCTCTCGGATAGAATTTAAAGTTAGCCATTGCTGTGCCTTAGCACAATATATTTGCCCTTTGCGGCAGTGCTCCCATATTCTCGCTGCCCTCTGTCTGCTGTTGGATAGAATTTGCCTTAATAAGTACAGTAATGGTAATGGTAATGGTTTTATTTCATTTGAACATGCATCAGATTACAATTGAATGCATCACATAATCAGTTCACAGTTCCACATGTCCAAAAGGAGTAGGAAGAAGCAAAAAAATTCTACCCCTCCATCTGGTACTTTTTCAATCAGTAACTGTTACATTTGTTCACTTCCTGCTTTCCATAATACAGTTTAAGTTATTTTTTTTTAATAATATACCTTGTACCGAAGTACGAGGTGATATATCCAATGACATAATGTGTACCATAGTAAGTGTCAATATAGTGATATGTATAGCACATCATGACTGGTTCAAGACTCTTCATCCTTGTATTTAGCAAACATCAACTGCTTGTATTGTTTCTTGAATTGGCTCATCGTTGTGCATTGTTTGAGGTCCTTACTCAATCCATTCCATAGTTTGATTCCACATACTGAAATGCTATGGCTTTTTAACGTAGTCCTAGCATAGAAGTGTTTCAAATGTAGTTCTTCCCTGAGATCATATTTCTCCTCTCTTGTAGAGAAGTATTGGATGACATTTTTAGGTAATTGGTTATTTTTAGCCTCATGCATTATTTTAGCTGTTTAAAAATTAACTATATCAGCAATTTTAAGTATTTGTGATTTTAGAAATAAGGAGTTATGTTCTCTGTAGGCGGCATTATGAATTATCCTTACTTACCTTTTTTGCAGTAAATTTAGTGAGTGAAGATTGCTTTTATAGTTATTACCGCATATTTCCACACAATAAGTAAGATATGGTAGAACCAGAGAGCAATAAAGAGTGTGGAGTGGTTTCTGATTGAGAACAAATTTTGCTTTGTTCAATACTGAAATATTTCTGGCCACTATATTTCTGGTAAATACAGGAGAGCGTTGTTCTCCATTATTGTTGTTTGTCTCGTTCACACTGGTGCATTCAGTGTGGAGTGGTTTTTGCAGTACTAGTTTGAATACAGTTGGTACTTTGCATTGGAAAAGGGTAGTTTGTGCAGACTCCAGGGACCCTGAGGGACATAATTGTAGCATTGACATAAATGTACTGTACACCTATTTCTATCAACAATGCTGTATTTGTAAAGTAAAGTAGCAGCATTTCCTGCGGCTCTGCTACCTTAGCCAGGTTCCTCAGCTAACACCATCTTCAAAGTGCTTCCCATGCAGGTTTAAAGGCTTCTGCTGGAAGCTAAAAAGCCAAAATAAATACTGCAAAAGACTCCAAAATAACGGTTCTAAATAAGGTGCGAATTCTCAGGGGGGGAATCAACCCGATCGTAGGCCGTTTTGAGCATGCCGTTGGGTGCGGTTTTATTCACTAAAGTGTTCCCGAGCGTTAAATTTCATTGATGCATGAGCGCTGTGAAGTGTTGTAGCCGGCAAAGCCGTCTGCAGCAATCCACTCATCATTCCTATGGAGTCCAATGCACTTTTTTTTTTTTTTTTTGCTAATTTATTTGACTCGAGCAGGCGGCGCAGTTCCTGCCGCTTGGGGGGGAAATAATGCAGCTTTATGCCAACGTTTAAAAACAGCTAAGCAGGCTGTCGCGCTCGTTTATGCTGGTTTGCGCAAACAGCCCAACGGTTAGCAGGGAAGACTAATGGGTTGGGAATGAGTTTAAAAAAGCTCAAAGTGTGCTTATATGCAGGTGTACGTCCTCCATTACCTCCGTTTACCTTGGCTTTTATTCACCCGCTGACAGGAGTAAACAACTCTCCCAACATCAACGCTCACGGGTGCAAGCGATTGTGATGGCTGCTAAAAAAAAATCCAACAACAATGACAGGAAAGTATTTCAAGTGAAAAAAAAGCTGAACGTCGACATCTGAGTGCAAATAAATAATGGAACCAATGGAAAACTGTTTTTTAATGATTTACTTGATGGTGTCCATCACGTTTACGTTAAAATGTATTTTAGTATTATTTCTGACTGACTGATTGGTTTTGATGTCATCCATCCATCCCTTTTCTGGACCGCTTATCCTCACGAGGGTGGCGGCCATGCTGGAGCCTATCCCAGCTGTCTTCGGGCGGGGTACACCCTGGACTGGTCGCCAGCCAATCACAGGGCACATATAGACAAACAACCATTCACACTCACATTCATACCTATGGACAATTCGGAGTCACCAATTAACCTAGCATGTTTTTGGAATGTGGGAGGAGAAAACCCACGCACACACAGGGAGAACATGCAAACTACACACAGAGATGCACATGCTAGAAATTGAACCCGCGTCTCCTAGCTGCCTTTGGCGCTAACCACTCGTCTACTATGCAGCCCGGTTTTGATATTATAACTTTCCTTGTTATGAATTCTTCTGTAAAATTTGGACTTTGTTCAAAAGTTGTTTTTCCCTCATCAACATTAGAACTTTTTCCAACTTTTTAATATTTTAACTTTTTTCCTCATAATATTTTACTTATATATTACTTTTTTATTTTTTATTTTTTTGTCATATTATGATAATTTTTCACGTGAGTATGCATTTTCTCTATTGAATTTTTTGTCTATATTCTTGTAATATTGTGATGATTGTTAGATAAAATTTCAACCTCATTCTCGTATTCTAGGTTTAAACTAATGACGACCAGATCTCTGTAACATACCAACTTTTTTTTGGGGGGGGGTGAACTCATGACTTCATTTTCATAAATAATTGTTGTAATTAAAAAAAAAATCTATTTTATTCTCAAATGTATCTATTTTTATTTGACCTTTATTTATCCAGGTAAGGCAATTGATAACAGATTCTCATTTGCAACTTTCACCCGGTCATTTAAATGTATTTAGTTCCCATATTTTCAACAAAGTTTGACTTTTTTCTTAAATTTAAACATTATTATAATATTGTTTGTTTTGTCATTCAAACTTTATTCTCATTTAGTCACAAACATTGACACAAACATCATTACATTAGTTTTTTCACGTGATGTATGTATTTTTATTGCTTTAATTTCTCAAATTTTTCTCGTAAAATGTGACTTTTTTTCACAGAGCGTAATTCTTATATCATATATTTAAATATTCTTGTCCTAATGGCAACTGCATTCCCGTAACATTACAACCTTTTCTTCATATAATTGTGACTTTATTCTCACAATAACTTTGTTCTTGAACATTCCAGCTGGAAATGTGCAAACATTGACAGGTTGATAGGAAAATACGCGCCGACAGGCGTAAACAACCCTCCAAACATTGACGCTTGCGGGCTCAAGCGATTGTGGCGGGCTGCTAAAAAGAAAAAAAAAAAAAAACCTACAATGACAGGAAGGTATTTCAAGTCCAAAAAAGCTGAACGCCTGCGATTAAATGATGATGGAATTGCGTAGCGACACATTTCTTCTTCATAATGACGCCACTGGTGGAGTCATGCTAATGAATGTGTACAGTGAGTCCATCACCAACACCTCTTATCTCCTAATCAGGAGCCACAAGAGTCTGGCCGGGGAATGCCTGTAGCATAATGCTGACAAATCTAATGAAGGACAAATAAGGCAATACAACACCAGTGAGCGAGAACACAACAGTCGACTTTCTGCTTCTCTTTTAACAACCTCATACAAAAGTTCTACTGCTGTGACAGTTTTTTTTTTTTTTGGCTTCAGCTTCCTCTCCCTCAGCTCTGTCCATTTCCATAAACGCTGCCGGCTGTCTCACCTCCACCTCCTTGGCTAAACACCCCTGCTTCTAATTTGTCTCCCATTCGCCCCCCCCATACAAAAAAATGTTCATTAGCATAGCACCCTGCTCGAGGAATGAGGCGAGAGACGGCGGAGAGGAACAGAGCATGAGATCATTGACAGCCTGATGTGACGGAGGTCAATTGAAATAACAGGTTTTTGTGTGTTT
The DNA here is from genome assembly GCF_037039965.1 of Doryrhamphus excisus. NCBI lineage: Eukaryota > Metazoa > Chordata > Actinopteri > Syngnathiformes > Syngnathidae > Doryrhamphus > Doryrhamphus excisus. The sequence goes on along the minus strand of NC_136368.1, from coordinate 14,266,011 downwards.
ATATTCTAAATGGGCCCACTTGAGTCGGCTGTTCTTGGCCAGGAGGACTAGCTGGGGAGCGCCTCACACACACACACATTGGATGTAATGAGCAGGTTATGCAAAGGCACAGTCGGACCCAAATCTGTAATTATAATCAAGCACTCTCCACCTCCATCTTCCCTTCCCTCCACCGTCGCTTCCTGTCTGTATCAGGCAAGGGCGGGAAAGAGAATCCTCAGTCGAGCAGCGCCAGGTAACCGGTTTATTGATTAACATGAGCCCTGGTTCAAACTAGTCTTGTTTTACATGATTAGAGTTCTCTGCGGCCACTTTGCTCACAAGTCCATTACGACGCCATTATTAGTCCTCAAACTCTCTTTCCATGCAAGCCGGTGTGAGAGCGAGGCATTCAAGGGGGGTTTGGATTTTTCTGTAGCAGCGGGAGTTGTGATGATTTTGTATGCAGGTGGGGTGTGCGCCCCTGTCAAAACGTCTGGCAGCGACGCATCTGGCGACCCATCTGGATTGTGTCGGCAGATGAGCGTCAAGATCGATGGCGAAGTCAAACCATGCTCTACTTTTCACAACTTGAACGCAGAGCTGAATCAAACTTCCAACAGAACCGATGGAAAAATGGTGGACTTGATGCTGTCAATCATGTTGTGTTGAAAACACCAAGTTGCACATCAGAGAGGAAAATGTTATTTTTCTTGGTTTTCGGTATATAATATTATTTTCTAAATTTGTTTTTGCCACCCTCGGACATCTCTGTGTGGAGTTTGCATGTTCTCCCCGTGCATGTGTGGGTTTTCTCCGGGTACTCCGGTTTCCTCCCACATTCCAAAAACATGCTAGGTTAATTGGTGACTCCAATTGGTATGAATGTGAGTGTGAATGGTTGTTTGTCTATATGTGCTCTGTGATTGGCTGGCGACCAGTCCAGGGTGTACCCTGCCTCTCACCCAAAGACAGCTGGGATAGGCTCCAGCACCCCCGCAACCCTCGTGAGGAAAAAGCGGTAGAAAATGAATGAATGAATGAATGAATGAATGTTTGTTTTTGTTATTTCTCATTACGATTTTATTCTCATGATATTGTAACTTAATTTTCCTAACAAGGAGTATTAATTAGTATTTATATTAATATAATACAACTTTAAATCCCAATAATAATGATAATAATAATATACTATTGGTTTCTTGTTATTATATATTCTTCCTTTTCAATTCTGACTTTAACCTCATAATAGCCAAAATGCATTGCTACATAACAATAAATCATTTTGTTTCATGGTTGAACACAGCTTATTATTATTTAAAAAAGAAAAATGCATATTTAAGCAGATTTCATGTATATTGTTGCCTTAATTAAGCATTTTCAGGCGCACAAATACAAATACAGCAAATACAGTAGAAAATGCAAATGAAAGACATGACATGTAGTATTCTATACTGCTTAATGTTGCTGTAATGTTTGGTGAGACACACAAGCACCATACTTAATCCATGGAAGAGTACAACACTCAATTGCAATATCGTGGGTCGATTTGCGGCTTTTCAGAAATTAATTATTATTAATGATTACTGTTTCATGTAGACTATGGTCACCATGAAGTTGTCAAGTCAGCAATGGCATGTCCAACATGATAGAGTTAAAAAAAAAAAAAGATTTCCTCCCATCCTGTGTGGAAGTGGTACATTTTTGGCTTCTTGAGTTTAAAAGAAATTAATTTCAGGATAACTGGTTAGCTTGCAAGCTTGGGGCCTGTAAACAACGAATAGAAGGAGTGTAAAGGTGGCTATAAAGGTGTTATTTCGGGCTACAGGGCTCCAATAATGTTATAAACCATATTGAGAAAGTCATAAACAGGTTTTCCATGCCCAAACTATGAAAATATTCTATCATTCTATTAACATTGAATCTAATATCGCAGAAAAATACTTGTTTTTGTTTATTTTAAACTCATAATACATATTTCTTGGGTACCTTTTGAGTGTTAAGTTGCTGTGTGATGAGTTTAGCGTCCTTTGTCTGTTTTTTAAGTTGTCTTCTGTCAAATAAAGAGCTACCTGGTACTCAATGACACGTGTACGCCACAATTTGCCATTTTATGACACGGACACGTACAGCTTGTAGCCCTGTTCAGTTTATTTATGTATAAATCTGTTTTTCTCTCAAAATTATGGTAATTATAAATGTATTCTTTAAATGATGATGACCAAATTTGAGTTATATTCCAAATTTCTTCTTAACATCACCACTTTTTGTGTAAAATTACAGATTTTTTTCTCTTTGTTTTCTCACATTAAATCTTGGAACATACTAACATGAATCCTAAAACTATGAAAGTGGTGAAAGAAACCTACCGTACTTCAATGAAAGAAGGAAAAAAGTACAGTATGTCCAGGCATATATTTGGCAAGTCGTAGAAAGAGCATGACATAGCTGTCAGTGTAGTGGCGTTACGACACAATAATAGCTCAATGAGTGGACTAACAGTAGAGAGGTTGATAAGAGAGAGGAGGAGATAATGAGGTGCTTTGATGTGACACACTAGATGTAGGGATCAAACGCACAAAGCCAACGTGCGCTGCGAGGTCAACACTTAATAGAGAGCTTTTTGGCCTTGTCACTCACGTATTCTACTCCATTTTACAGCGTGACCTATGAACAACAACAGCCACATTATGAACACCAGATGAAAAGCTGGAAATGAACAATTAAGCTTTATTTTTAGACCATGATACTTCATTTGGATCGCATCAAATGAAATGTTATGCAATGCACTTTTCACTTTAATTGAGACCTTGTGCTAGTCAATCATACGACATTAGGCACACCGGCATACAAGCTGTATTAGGGTCCCTGAAGTACAATTATGACAAAAATACCATGAATTTAAACAAGGAAATGTCCAAAACCCCATACAAATGGGAATGTAACATATTGATGTATTGGTTATCGAACACTAGCTAATGCCGGCAAAAGTAAAACCTTATTTTCGAATGCCACAGTTTTATATGATTCGGTTTTTGACGTGAAACTATAATTATTCTCTGGAAAATGGTGTCTGGAACAGATTAATCGGATTTACATTATTTCCTACAGGAAAAATGTATTGGATTTTTTTGTTTCAGTTTTCATCTGACCTTTTGGAACAAATTAAGAACAAAAACTGAGGTACCTTATGGTACCTATGCTCCTAATATTATGACTTTATTCTTTAAAAAAAATCATGTTAATTTGACCACTTTATACCCCTAAATGTTCTTGTCATCTATGACTTTTTTGTAGTATTTTATACTAGTATCATTGAAGATACCGTCTTTTGTCGGCGAGTAAACCACCACCGCTATTTTTGGGTTAATAGTTTTCCAGCAAACTACGGTGTGATCGTGACACTCCTACATTCACTGAAGATGCTTCACTGCGGATTTAAGGACGTGTGATGTTAGCTCCATTAGCTTGCTCGGTCTAACAGCACTAGATATGGACTTCCAGTTCCACCAGGAGAAGGCGGTCCCAGGCCAGCTGTGTGACATAATCCCTCCAGCATGTTTTAGGTCTGCCCCGTGGCTTTCTACTGGGTTGGCATGCCCGGGAACACCTAGATCCCCAATCCACCTCAGCTGGCTCCTCTCGATGTAATGGAGCAGTGACTCTACTCTGAGCCCCTCCTGGATGACTGAGCTCTTCACCCTACCTCTTAGGGGGAGTCCAGCCACCCGACAGGGGATCCTGACAGCACTTGGATCCGTGATCTTGTTCTGTCAGACGAGACCCAAAGCCCGTCTCTCCCCTGCAGCAACTCCAGAGTAGAACAAGGTCCAGCTACTCTTGATGAGTCTGGTTCCAGAACCCAAACTGTGGGGCGAGCGTGCCCTCCGCCCAAACATCTCAGGTCCGTCTTAATTCACATGACGTTGCAACACGTTTTCTTACAACACAACATATATATATGTATGTATATACATATATATATATATATATATATAGCGGCACGGTGGTTGAGTGGTTAGCGCGCAGACCTCACAGCTAGGAGACCAAGGTTCAATTCCACCCTCTGTGTGGCGTTTGCATGTTCTCCCCATGCAAGTGTGGGATTTCTCCGGGTACTCCGGTTTCCTCCCACATTCCAAAAACATGCTAGGTTAATTGACGACTCCAAATTGTCCATAGGTATGAATGTGAGTGTGAATGGTTGTTTGTCTATATGTGCCCTGTGACTGGCTGGCGACCAGTCTAGAGTGTACCCCGCCTCTCACCCGAAGACAGCTTGGATAGGCTTCAGCACCCCCTGCGACCCTTGTGAGGGAAAAGCGGTAGAAAATGAATGAATATATGTATATATATGTATATACTGCATATCACTGCAATAATAGTTATATTGTTAAATGAATTCCTTTCAGACAGTGTCAATGAAAACAAAGCTTCACTAAGTGTATTGGATCTAATGAGATGGTGCAGTTGTACCTACCACTGCGTCCAGTGCTGTATTACATCCATACATTCATGTATGTACATGTTCTAATAAGCATATGTACATACATGAAGTACATTTCCATTTGGAAGTGTCCATGCATGGAGATAACAAGGCGCGTCGTTTGAGGAGTGACAGCAGACGTCGTGTCTCGGCTGCCTTTTATTGTCACTGATGGAGAGATCAGAGGCAGACATGGCAGACATTGTCGTTGCACACTTTCACCACAGACACAGTGGTGTTCATGTTGCTGGTCCGCCTGACAGATAGTGTGGCACAAAAATCAGCAGCCAAAAGACGACAGAGCCCAGAAGGGGAATATGAAATGAAGCCTGATCCTATATTTTGGGTGTCATAACAGAACAATTCTTGATACCCACTTATAGGAAATGATAGGGAAGGACGTGGCCATCAACAAACCTTTATAAACTGACAATTAACAAGAAATACCATTTTGGTAATGGTAATGGTAATGGTTTTATTTCATTTGAACATGCATCAGATTACAATTGAATGCATCACATAATCAGTTCACAGTTCCACATGTCCAAAAGGAGTAGGAAGAAGCAAAGCTTATTAAATCCTACCCCTCCATCCGGTACTTTTACAATCAGTAAATGTTACATTTGTTCACTTCCTGCTTTCCATAATACAGTTTAAGTTTTTTTTTTTTTTTAATAAATAATGCACCTCGTACCGAAGTACGAGGTGATATGACCATACAATGACATAATGGGTACCATAGTAAGTGTCAATATAGTGATATATATAGCACATCATGACTGGTTCAAGACTCTTCATCCTTGTATTTAGCAAACATCAACTGCTTGTATTACTTTTCGGACCTTCCTGCATATATTCTTCTTCTCAGGAAGAGGATACGGTGATGGCAGAGCAGAAGCACAGAGAAGGATGAGCTGATGAGGCTTAATGGCAAACAGATGAGGGAAACAATCAGTGACAGTGAAGTTGTTCCATCGTGAAACAGGAAATGATGATAATACAAAACACAGAAACATTTAAAATCACATTTTAATGGCTAATGAGCTAAATGCTTACTGCATTTCCACTTGTAATGTTGATTCTTCTTAACTTGGATGCAGAATGGGCACCTGTATAAGAACCGTATGACTAATTTTCCCCTCACAAAGAAAAATAATGCTCGGTTTTGATGGTATTCATGGAACAGTAGGTATATTTTGGCAAGTTCATATGAAGGCAGGAAGGAAAGAAGGAAGGAGGAAAGGTGTTAGATGATTTAGTCTTAAGGCAATGTAGGGTCTTGGCATGGCAACAAAGGAGCCAGTTAGTGTGTGTGTGACTTACTGACTACTTCTGAACAACTACAGTATATGAACAGTGCATTGGAGTACAATGTAATTCATGTACTAAAGCACCTACTTTGTGTTCAAATGTGGTTTAAAACATTGCCTGTACACTCTGATGGCCGCAGTGTATCCCTGGATACACAGATTATTCCTATTTCCATGAACTCCTATGGGGAATAATGTGCATCTTAATAAAGCTGATGCATAACATCCAATTTATGATGTGCATGTGTGTGTTAGGGAGGCAACAGCGTGTTGATGGAATAAATCAGGCCCAGCTGATGTGTGTTTACCTTGGCCTCGGCCCCCGGGGGAACTGTGGGTAATTGAGCATGAGAACATCAGCAATAGAGAAACCATTTAACACAAACACACACACACAGTTTTCACTGACACATGCACTGCCCTTTGAGGTAACAACCCGTGAACATGTTGCACACGCCGCCAAGAGACGACTCCTGCAGGTCATTAAGGACATTCCTTATCATTGCGGCGCGACGGCGACACGTGTCGCCTAATAACAACATCCTGATAAGACAGTTCACCCAGCTTGAGTGGTGTGTAAATCAAGCACCCCTTGATTCCGGCGACTGCAGGGAATAAAACTGTTATTTTAGTCACACTTGAGCAGACATTCACTTAACATCATCATTAGCACGTACAGGAAGCTGCTAAAAGGGGGAGAAAACTGCATTATATATTTATATTATATTTATCTCCATTTCTGTATTGATTTCATATCCCCATTCACCACAGCACATTTGTTGACACGCTAACAAACACACACTGGGGGCTTCCATCCATCAATACAAAACAATTTAGCTACACTATATTTACATTAGCAGCTACAGTACACAACACGTAGACGTCCATTTAAGCCTAGAAGGTGAAAGGCTCATTTTGAGACGATGTTTTGAAAAAAGTTAACACTACAAGTGTATTTTTATACAACCTATGCAGGTGATAAGAAATAATCCAGAAACTAGAAATAATCCAGACCCTGAGAAATACGATTCAAAGATTTAAAAAAAATGAACATTTTGATAGTATTTCGGACTTCCTAAATGTTTGTTTTACTATTATTAGAGTTTTTATTAGGACACAAGAGATGATGATAACTACCAATATACATAATGGAACTATATAAAAGGATTCCACATTGTCCTTTCTGGTGTATATGAGCACATGGTACAACATAGACATGTCACATCATTCATTAGAACGCTCTTACTTTTAACCACCTCCTTTTGTAATGGAAATAAATGAAAAGATTTCAAACAATCCACAAAGCAATTGCTCGCGTTACATATTACATATGGTCACATACAGTGAATTTGTGTATACTAGAAAAACAAGGATACAAATAATACACAATCTCAAAGCCCATGGCTTGTCTTCTCTCCAGTTAATACTGATAACTACCACCATGCGTAATAAAAATAAATAGAAAGACTCCACAGAGTCAAAGCGCACATTGTGATTAATGGTGTATGCAACACCAATACAACATAGACATGTCACATCATTCATTAGAACGCTCCTACCTTTAACCACCTCCTTTCATAATGAAAATAAATGAAAAGATTTCAAACAATCCACAAAGCAATTGCTCGCATTACATATTAAATATGGTCACATACAGTAAATTCGTGTATATTAGAAAAACAAGGATAAAAATAATACACAATCTCAAAGCCCATGGCTTGTCTTCTCTCCAGTTACTACTGATAACTACCACCATGCGTAATAAAAATAAATAGAAAGACTCCACAGAGTCAAAGCACACATTGTGATTGATGGTGTATGCAACACCAATACAACATAGACATGTCACATCATTCATTAGAACGCTCCTACCTTTAACCACCTCCTTTCGTAATGGAAATAAATGAAAAGATTTCAAACAATCCACAAAGCAATTGCTCGCATTACACATTACGTATAGTCACATACGGTCGTTCTAATGATACAGCAAGTTCTTGTATACTAGAAAAACAAGGATAGAAATAATACACAATCTCAAAGCCCATGGCTTGTCTTCTCACCATTTAATACTGATAACTACCACCATGCGTAATAAAAATAAATAGAAAGACTCCACACAGTCAAATGTATTCAAACACACATGCAACACATGAATACAACATATATGTGTCACATAATTCATTAGAATGGTCTTCCTACCAGTTATTAATGATAACGGCCACTTTTTGTAATTGAAATATATTTAAAAATCTGAATTAAACCTGTCGAGTTTTACAGTAGTATAATAATGTTGTCTAATAGATGTAGAGCGGTGTGAGTGCGTATACGTCATGAACACTTGTAACATGTAAGCAAGTTGAGGATGAGGCAAGCGTGTGTTAAAAAAAACATTATACGTACGAAACGGCACCATCAAACGAAACACACATGTATCACATACATACACCAGAGCAGTTTGCTGTGGTATACAGTATTGTGCGTGTGTGTGTGTGTGTGTGCATTCCTGCATAGTGGCCTGGTGTTGTACATGAAAATTCATGATGAGAGCATGTTAAGTGCATTAGTCAGTCTCCTGAGTTCCAGCACATGAATAAAACCAACAAGGCGAGCAGGAAGGAAGGGGAGAAAAAAAAAACAGGGAAATTCATTTTGATGCCTAATTATTTTTGGACTTGACAGCCAGGCAGCATGTGTGTATGCATGTGTGTGTGTGTGTGTGTGTGTATGTGTGTGGGTGGGTCGTCAGTGTTGCAGAGTAGATGCACAGTGCAAAATGTGGGCCCTTCATTATAGGCCATAATGACTACATCCTTGCTGTATGCACACACACACACACACACACACACACAGCGTCTCAGGAACCTTTTGTTTTGCGTTGTTTTGTTCCGACACCTTGTGCGACAAATCAACACACATTGCGTGGCTGGAGTACCTTCATTTTTTTTTTTTTATGTACAACGCACATGCTTGCCACTTTTCCCTTGCCGTGATTTCCTCTCATTTTATTTTGACATGTCGGAATCATTACCCGCAAACCACAACAACCCAGTGTGTGTGTTAGTGTGTGTGTGTGTGTGTGTGTGGGGAGCAGTGAAGCAAATTACAATATTTGCGAAGAACATATCTGCAATTTGCTGAGCTGGCTTGCTGCTGTTTAACGATGTCTTACGTTTGATAGTGTGTCCGTGTGTGTGTGTGTGTGTGTTTGTGCACATTGCTGCATAATTGAAAACTGTGTTTTGTGGGGTTTCTTTAACATCCCTTTTTTTAAAAAAAATCTGTGTTTACAGTCAGTTGGACTCCAGCTGACCATATTTGGTCAGTCCTATACACCATCATTGTTGCCAGTTCACCACATCGTTCCTATTATGACTCGACGATGCAGATGCTTTTATGTTATTTAAATAAACAATAAACAGGTTGTAAACAGCTTTTTTATGCTCTAAAATATAAATATTTCCTTTATAAAGAAGGAATACTACTTTGCGGTTACTCACTTTATCAAGGTAGAGTCTGGAACCAAGTAACCCTGATAAAGGATTTCTGTACTCTGTAGAAAGTACATAAATATTTTGTCAAATGTTTCAGCTGACTTCAGTTTCAATGATGGATAATGTAAAACTACATGCTTTTCCACAAAATGTAGTACAGTATAAAAGCATTGTCTTATTATTACTATTATTAGAGATTTCATTCATTCATTTTCTACCGCTTATCCTCACAAGCTTATCCCAGTTGTCCTCGGGCGAGAGGCGGGGTACACCCTGGACTGGTCGCCAGCCAATCACAGGGCACATATAGACAAACAACCATTCACACTCACATTCATACCTATGGACAATTTGGAGTCACCAATTAACCTAGCATGTTTTTGGAATGTGGGAGGAAACCGGAGTACCCGGAGAAAACCCACAAATGCACAGGGAGAACATGCAAACTCCACACAGAGATGGCCGAGGGTGGAATTGAACTCGGTTCTCCTAGCTGTGTAGCCTGCATAATAACCACTCAACCGCCGTGCAATTTTAAAGTAAATCCAGTACACGGTTCTCACAGTAGTTGTAAACAAGAACAGGGGAACATAGGTCAAAGATTTACTTGGATTGCATTCAAATGTTGTGTGTTAATAACAGTACTAGAGATCTTGATACAGGCCAAAAAAATGTAGGTCTGTCTTCGATTTTCATCAAATTAGGTGTCAATCACAGACCATTTCATTTGGTCTATAGGTGCCAGTAGGTTTCATTTTTGGGAGTGGAGCCTTTCCTCCTTAGCAAAGGTAAAGAAGTACTTAATTAATTCTTTCATTCATTCATTTTCTACCGCTTTTCCTCACGAGGTTTGAGGGGGGGGGGGTGCTGGAGCCTATCCCAGCTGTCTTTGGGCGAGAGGCGGGGTACACCCTGGACTGGTCACCAGCCAATCACAGGGCACATGTAGACAAACCATTCACACTCACATTCATACCTATGGACAATTTGCAAACTCCACACAGAGATGGCCGAGGGTGGAATTGAACCCTGGTCTCCTAGCTGTGAGGTCTGCACGCTAACCACTCATACACCGTGCCGCCCTAAAAAAGTACTTAAATATCCAAAATGTACAAGTAAGTTCAATGAAAAAAGTTAAAACCTTGTCTGCAAATGCAAGAGGAATTTTATGGATTTGTTTGAAAATGTGACTCAAGATGGCCGACGTTAAAGACCTAATGGTTCAGGTGTGCTTTGTTCCGTTGTTAAATGTGTCCTGACAGGTCAATGCGAGGATCCTCCTAATCTTTTAAGAATATCGAACTAATGACAGAGGCCGAAGCCAAAAGTTCAGTGTTTTTTCTGACTTTTTCCAAACTGTCTCTGCGAAATTGTTACAGTTTTGGCAGTTAATGTAAAAAAAAAAAAATTGTGTGAGTGTTTCTTTGTGGCTTCTGACTCAGATGCTTATGATTCTGGTTTAGCAACCCAGGATGTTCTACTCACTCCAACCAAAATAGATTCTACTGGAAACTGCGGTTTGTTTGTCGTTTTGTTTTTTTTTTTCTAGTGACGTCTCTCGCGTTTGCACGGGTGACTTTTTACCATCTTCCTGGACGCGCTTCCTTTAGCTAATGCTTAGCTGACCAAAGATTTTCCTACCTTGTGGATAATCAGAAGCACCTGTGTTAGGGGGCACAACGTAATAATAGTAATCAACCCCGTAAGCGAGTCCTTCCTGGCGACGCGCTCCACTGCGATGGGATGGGCGAATCCTCCCGCAATCTCCCGGGATTAGCCGCGGGGACGAGAGCAAAGCGGTGCATCCGGACAGAATTTAACGGTTTATGATTGCCCTTATCCTGACCACATTAACCTCCTGATTGCTTGAGCACATATTATTGGACGCTTCCACTGGAACAGGAACAGAAGGCGGCGGGTAAATAGAGGCTGTATAGCGGACAATCACGCTCACTGGCCCGTGTACGGAATATACGGAGGAGGGGGTAGGGTAGGGTTTAAGAGGCTGTCCGCTCATCGATTAAAGTGCAATAGAGCAATTTCGTTCCTGTTCCTGCACAATGAGGAATGAGATTAAGATCAATTTAGACCTGTTCAAGAGATCTCCTCACCTTTTGTGTCTAAAGGTGTATGGCGCCTCTCTTTCTCGCTCACACACACACACATACTACGTACACCTACACTGTGTCAGCGCCCCCCCACCCCCTCCCCCCCAGGGGAAATCAGGCGTCTGGAGACAGGTCAGCGCTGCCCCATGTATATATTCATAGGCTTAATCTGGCATCATTCCTTTCTGCTGCCAGCTAAAAGAAATGTATTTAATTTACACAATCTCCATTTGGCCTGTCCACCCAAGGAACATGTAGGAAAAGCAGGCCCTGAAATGTGTACATGTAAACACACACAAATTTAAAAAAAAAAAAAAAAAAAGCGGTATTGCGGAGGAGCAGTGGCAGCTGTGCTGGTTGTTAGCCAGCAGATGCTGCGTGTGTATTAAACAGATGAATTATTAAAAGATGCTTGACAGATGAAAAGTGGCTCCTCGGGCTATAAAGGAAAATGTTTATTCTTCTGCCATAAAGATTGGCGAGTGCGCTTTTTGCTTTTGCTTTTTTTTTTTTCGTGCATGTGCTTCCGCTTTCAACTTCTTCACCAATGACAACAGTCGACACTCATGAAGTCCTTTTTTTCTTGAAGGATGGAGCATCATTTATCACTTATGAATGTTTCGTGATGAGCGGGAGTGTGATGTGTGTGTTAGCATGGAGTGATACATCCCTGTGGGTGGGGCTAATCATTGTTGTCAAGTCACTTTTACTCCTGTAGAGTTGGTTCACAGCACAGATTATCGCAGCATTGGGGCGACAGAGGCAAGGAAAAACCTCCCAGAAATTAGAATGGATGTGTGGGGCGGCTGTCTGCCTCAACCAGATGTCATCATGAGTCTTATTTTTCTATCCTATCAACAGTTATTCTTCTGTCAAAATAAGAACACAAAAAATATTTTGTGTTCAAATTTAGATGGTAGAACATCAAAGCAAGAATCCTGATTTTTTTCCAATAAATCCGACCTCAATCTCAAGCCCGATCTCAAGTGAATTTAGATTCTCTTCTTCTCTCACACAGCAAGCATCCTATTGATTTTTCTTTTAAAATACCCGAGGCAGGCTGAGGTAAAAAAAAAACTTTTAAGAAGTGCAGATGCAATATGGATGGGCCAAACTGCGTATATGCTTGTTTCACATTCATAACTGTCATATATTCTTACAGTACTTCCGGGATTGGTTTTTCGTACTGTAGCAACCACGTGTTTTAAAAAAAAAAAAAACTCAGGAATTGCTTTTTCAATGCAAATTCAAGAACGCTGTTGATTTTTGCAGGGAAAACTTGATAGAATAGAGTCAAGTTAGCTTTGGCCAAATGTCAAATTGTTGCATGTTTCTTGCCACTGCAATAATTCAAACTTCAATTCAAATTCTTCAAACTTTTGGGAATTATTCCTGTTTGACAAATAGGATTTTTTTAAAACCTAATGCAGTCCAATGTTGTGGTTGGATTATTGTTCCCTAGCTATATCATGATTTTTTAGAAATTAATGAATGAATGATAACGGTTTTGTAAAAAAAAAGAAAAAAACTCTCCTCCTATTTTGTGTGGAAGTGGTACATTTTTGTTTTCTAACTTGAGAACAAATACAGTTGAAGCTAACTGGTTAGCTTGCCAATGTGCCAAAATGAAGAATAATAGAAGTGTAAAGGTGACTATCCGTGTCTACAGGACACAAATGGGTTTTTTATGCTCTAAATGTGAAAATATTTCATTTATTAATATTGAAACCTATATCGCGGAAAATCATTGGATGGCTTCTGGAACCAATTTGCCGTTATAAGACTAGTGGGTAAAGGTTCCTATGGTGCTTTCCTCCTATTCTGTGTGGAAGTGGTACGTTTTTGGTTTCTAACTTGAGAGGAAATACATTTGAAGCTAACTGGTTAGCTTGTCAATGTCCCAAAATGAAGAATAATAGAAGTGTAAAGGTGACTATCCGTGTCTACGGGACACAAATGTTTTTTTATGCTCTAAATATGAAAATATTTCATTTATTAATATTGAAACCTAAATCGCGGAAAATCATTGGATGGCATCTGGAACCAATTTGCCGTTATAAGACTCGTGGGTAGAGGTTCCTATGGTGCTTTCCTCCTATTCTGTGTGGAAGTGGTACGTTTTTGTTTTCTAATTTGAAAAGAAATACAGTGAAAGCTAACTGGTTAGCTTGCCAATGTGCCAAAACGAATAATAGGCTTTGAATTGATGGACAGGTATTATTTATGACTATACAAGCAAGAACCTTGTGTTTGACACTAAATGGTGTCAGTTGTGGAGTCAACCAGTCACTATAGTCAACGGTACGATAGCTCAAAATATAATCAACCTGTTGATGAGGATAGAAATAATTATAATGCTTACATACGTATATAAATGTTTGCATTTTATTTTTTGATATATACAGTATATACCTAGTGTTGTTAAAGTAAATAAAAGACACAGCAGCTGAGAGGTTATAAAGGCCGCTATTTTTTTGTGTGTCAAAGGCGGAACATCAGTGAACCATTATCGCTGTCACCATGACCATTACAGCACGTTTCTTCCCCCGCTTCATGTAAAGTTTAATATCTTATGTTATGTCTTTTTGGCAGCCAATCAGGAGCACTTTGAAGAGCACAGTGTCGTTTAAACACAGCGGACTCGAACGCCTCGCGCATAACGCTTGTGAGCCATGTTGACTTTGCTCCAATTAAGGAAATGTCTCACATAGTTTACAAGCGTCTCGTCCATCCTCCCCGACCTTTGAATTTCGTCCTGCATTGTTCCTCATCTGCGGGCGTTGGCAGCTGAGAGCAAGGTGCACAGCGCATGATTAGGGGATCGTGGGAGGTGTCGTGTGGCCCCGAGACCCGCATACTTTAAACGCGTCCGTGCAAGTTTACCATCCGTCTTTTGGCTTCTTTGGAGTGTGATCAAGGACTCCTCTGTGACCTTTAGGTAGTCGGCCCGCCGCTTTATGATTAGAGGGTCACCGGCTGAAATCGCAGCTCCAGCTGTGACAATTCATTCGCCAACTATGAATTGATGACATCAGAGGCCAGCAGGGCGCTCACCTTTTTGTGGCAGTGCTAATGAGGCATACTCACGCTTCACCCCCCCCCCTTCCGTGTCGTCTTCGCCATCCGTCCACTTCCACTATCCTGTGCTCAATTGCAGTTATTTTTTTTCCCACATGGCCCCACAGACCAGACGCCCTACTGTTCCTGCTGCTGCAGTCCTCTAATGACTCTATAGTCGGGGGGTGGGGGGGGAGCTCCGCCTGCAAGTGTGGTCGAGCTGTCGGCTTTCTTGTGTCTTAGATGTCAGGAAAGCTGCATCGGAGGAGGCCACCTCCACTCCGTGCCATGTGAATAACTAGCCTCTGTGATCACTGATTTGTTAGCCTAATCATTCAGACGGGAAGTTAAAGTTTGATAGCTGCATGTGTCGCCTCATTGACGCGCCACCAAGGGCTGGAGTGGAGTCATTAGGCCGCCACCTGGCTAACACAAATTCTAAGACCAAAATACTCATGAGTTATTATCACAATCGTATTGTTTCTGATTTTTAAACTTGACTTTACCTGTAGAATGACAAGAAGGTGACGTCTGTTAACACACGCCCAACTCAGGAGATAAACATCTTATTTCTAAATGAAAAGGTTTGTTGTACATTTGGTTAAAAGCAAACTCCAAACATGGGGTACAAGGGTACGATATCCACTTTACCATGATGTATCCCAATAAGCATATAATGTCTGGACAACCATAGTTGACGATACTATTTTTTGTCCATTCATAAACCACATAAGCCACGGTTTGTACTTCCGAGCCACCACTATTTATCAGATGCATGTTTGCCAACATTTCTCCAGGTACTCCGGTTTCCTCCCACATTCCAAAAACATGCTAGGTTAATTGGCGACTCCAAATTGTCCATAGGTATGAATGTGAGTGTGAATGGTTGTTTGTCTATATGTGCCCTGTGATTGGCTGGTGACCAGTCTAGGGTCTACCCTGCCTACCGCCCGAAGACAGCTGGAATAGGCTCCAGCATGCATGCGACCCTCCTGAGGATAAGTGGTCCAGAAAAGGGATGGATGGGTAACATCAAAACCAATCACTCAGTCAGAAATAATACTAAAATACATTTTAACTTAAATGTGATGGACACCATCAAGTAAATCATTAAAAAACAGTTTTCCATTGGTTCCATTATTTATTTGCACTCATATGTGCCCTGTGATTGGCTGACGACCAGTCCAGGGTGTACCCCGCTGCACGGTGGTTGAGTGGTTAGCGCAGGCCGCACAGCTAGGAGACCCGAGTTCGATTCCACCCTGGGCTATCTCTGTGTGGAGTTTGCATGTTCTACCCGTGCATACGTGGGTTTTCTCCGGGTACTCCGGTTTCCTCCCACATTCCAAAAACATGCTAGGTTAATTAGCGACTCCAAATTGTCCATAGGTATGAATGTGAGTGTGAATGGTTGTTTGTCTATATGTGCCCTGTGATTGGCTGGCAACCAGTCTAACCGCCTCTCGCCCGAAGACAACTGGGATAGGCTCCAGCACCCCCACACCCCTCGTGAGAATAAGCGGTAGAAAATGAATGAACAATTGTTATACATTTTCTTACTTTTCTTACTTTTAACAGTAGTGATGTCATATTTGGTTAGGCCAAATCTACAGGTACAGTTTGTCTAATCCGCCTTTGATCAGCCTAATTTATGTCAATAAAGAATTGATAATGTTCAAACAAAAGACCTTTACTGACCAATAATTCATCAAATCACTCGCTTCAATTGCACAATGTGGGGTAGGAAGACAATCAACATCAATAGGAGAATAAAGTAATTATACAGCCGTCCTTTTTCTATGGCGCTTGGCCTCATTAGGTTCACTGATGAGCCTGTATCAGCTGACTGGTTGAAAGTTATTCTAAAGTAAAGTTATTATTCATTCATTCATTTTCTACCGCTTTTCCTCACAAGGGTCGTGGGGGTGCTGGAGTCTATCCCAGCTGTCAAACAACCATTCACACTCACATTCATACCTACGTATGTACAATTTGGAGTCGCCAATTAACCTAGCATGTTTTTGGAATGTGGGAGGAAACCCACGCATGCACGGGGAGAACATGCAAAGTCCACACAGAGATGGGCAAGGGTGGAAATGAACTCGGGTCTCCTTGCTGTGTGCCCTGCGCGCTAACCCCTTCATCACCGTGCAGGCCTAAATTTATTATATTTTATGAAAAAATTGAAATGAAAAGATGCACTGCAATTCTCTGACAATAAGATGATAGGGGCATTGTATTATGAGCCAAAAAAATATTTGCTCTCTCGTCTCACAGCTGCCAATTGAAAGAGAGGATAAGTGTTTTGAACTCCCAAGCGCAGTAGAGCGACAACTTTGAACATTCAAATTGTTTTTTTTTCCAAAAAGAGCACCGCGTCTCAACAAGAAGATAAGGAGACCAAGCTTTGCTCACCTGTGGTTTTTATGTGGTTTTTATGTGTTGTGCCATTGTTACATAAAAAAAAAAAATCAAAAGACTCACAGCATGCTCACATTTGCCTTCCCAAAACCAGCAATGCTGCTGTGTTAAACCGCCAATGTACGCAATTTCCCTTCAGAGCTCCATAAGGATCCTCCTCCTCTCAATACGTTTTTTGTAATCGGGTTTAATTGTTATTTGTTCATTTAATAGTTCAGTGCAAAAAAACAAGTTAGCGAAAAATGTTCACCAATTTCAACAAAACGTGCTGGACATATCATGGCAAACAAACTTCTAAGCCCGATTTAGAATGATTGAAACTACAAGGGCGGCACGGCGGTCTAGTGGTTAGCGCGCAGACCTCACAGCTAGGAGACCAGGGTTCAATTCCACCCTCGGCCATCTCTGTGTGGAGTTTGCATGTTCTCCCCGTGCATGCGTGGGTTTTCTCCCACATTCCAAAAACATGCTAGGCTAATTGGTGACTGATTGGTATGAATGTGAGTGTGAATGGTTGTTTGTCTATATGTGCCCTGTGATTGGCAAACCAGTCCAGGGTGTACCCTGCCTCTCGCCCGGAGACAGCTGGGATAGGCTCCAGCACCCCCGCAACCCTCGTGAGGAAAAAGCGGTAGAAAATGAATGAATGAATTACTCATTACATTACGATTTCATTCTCATGATATTGTGACATAATTTTCCTATATTAATATAATACAATATAATATATAATATAATAATAATATAATACAACTTCAAATCCTAATAATAATGATAATAATAATATAGTAAGTTGTATTGGTTTCTTGTTATTATATATTCTTCCTTTTAAATTCTGACTTTACCCTCGGAATAGCCAAAATGCATTGCTACATAACAATTAATAAATAATTTTGTTTTATGGTTGAACACATTGAACATTATTGAACATTATTATATACTATACTATATGTGCCCTGTGATTGGCTGGTGACCAGTCCAGGGTGTACCCCACCTGTCGCCCGAAGACAGCTGGGATAGGCTCCAGCAACCCCCGCAACTCTTGTGAGGAAAAAGCGGTAGAAAATGAATGAATGAATGAAACTAGACAACAAAGGATTTCGGGTTATGCCAAAAATATGGGTGGCATGTGTAAATTCTGCTCGAGATGCCGTGATTTCTGTCAAAACTCAAGATCTGTCTTGTGTGAACCCCAAGGTCTCAACTTTAATTACAATTACTTCTGCAACTGATGCATTGAAAGGGAATATTGTACTTTGGAATGAAGGTTAGTAGTGGTATTATTGTAATCTTGAGGTCACTTAAGGTCATGGGATTCATCAGTTTGCAATGCAAATTCAAATGCATGGCCCAAAGACGCGCTCGACGCGTACGAATCCGTCATATTTCCAGCCGATCTCATTTTTCCCAGCTCCCTTGAACCTCCGTCAAGCTCTCCCTGAGTGGGATTTGTCTAAGATGAATAGTTTGATGATTTATAGGCTGGCAGGGAAAACAGCCACACACACAATTACCCGCTGCTCGTGCCCTACATGAATGCCATTTCCCCACTGTCCCTCCTTTTAAAAAGAGACACCAGCCATTTGTCTCCTGAGCCACACCAATAATAAGCCATCTGTCCGACGTGGACATGAAAGATTAAAATGATATACAGTATGAAAGCTCTCCATTCACTTGCTAATGTCCGAGATTTGGCCAAAGCTGTCATCTCTCCCAGGAAGAGGTAATTATCACTCTTCCTCGACGCGGGACCTGGGCCCCCGTCCCTGCTGCCACCGGCCGAGCCTTCATTTAGCGAGGGGTCACAACAATGGGCCGCCAAATGCCCAGCTAATCCTCCGCAATCCTTTGTATTCATTGAGGGCCTGCGCGTAACGGGAGAGTGGGGGGGGGGACTCGGACCCCTGCTAGTGGTGCGTGTCGTAGGAGGGCAGGGGGTCAACTTCAAGTCCATGGTGCTACAGGCGGGCTAAGTGATTAGCTCCCTCGCCGTCGTTAACAAGGAGTGTGCTTTGCGGGGGGGCGTGTCCCCACATGCTCGGGTGATCCTGTGTACATAAATAGGAGATTAGACGGGGGGAGGAGGCGGTTGTTGGGGGTGGGTGGGGGGGGGGGGTTGATGTGAGAAAGAGAAAGCTTAAATTGGCCACCTTGCAGTTATGCTCATATGAGTAGATGGTAGCTACAAAACAGTTAGCATCACAAGACTACACTGTAAAAAGTAAGGCAGTGGAGCTATTATAATAACTGATGAAGCTAATTGCTAGCCAATGCGCCAGTAAAGTTGTTTGATCAGCGTGATAATGTTAATAATAACAATGTTGCTGTAGCTTGGTTAATATTGGATATTTGTGATATAATTGCATATTTTGGGATATTAATGTATATTTCCCAGCCTGTTTTTGGGTGTTAAGTTGTTGTGTGATGATTTTATCCTACTATATCTAAGATGACACAGTGAGTCACCTTGCAGTTATGCTCATATGAGTAGATGGTAGCTACAAAACAGTTAGCATCACAAGACTACACTGTAAAAAGTAAGGCAGTAGAGCTATTATAATAACTGTGTGATGAAGCTAGTTGCTAGCCAATGCGCCAGTAAAGTTGTTTGATCAGCGTGATAATATTAATAATAACAATGTTGCTGTAGCTTGGTTAATATTGGATATTTGTGATATAATTGCATATTTTGGGAAAATTAATGTATATTTCCCAGCCTGTTTTGGGGTGTTAAGTTGTTGTGTGATGATTTTAGCCTACTATATCTAAGATGACACAGCGAGTCAGACTCTTAAGTAAGATGGGTTGACAAGCCCACTCTGCTATGATTGGTCACACACCCAAAAATACCTCCTTACTACTGCAAACAACACTTTCTAATGGCAGTTAATAATAAATTAATAAAGTATTTGGAGAGCTAATTGAAAAGTGTTTAGGAGCTACTGGCAGCTCAGGATCTACAGGCTGGAGACCACTGATTTACCGTGTATGAACTCACAGAGTAGGCAACACTGGTGCTCCTCCAACCTTGCCTGCCCGAGGTGGACCACTCATTGTCGGACACACTTTGTCAGAGGCACAGCTGCTAACTGCAGACAATGGAATGTTTACCTTACCAATGACTACTGGTACATAGTTTGTTTCTTTTGTTATTTTTTTCCCCATTAAGCAAACATATTATCCAGTCCCATGTTGACAGGTGTATTAAAAAACATTACAATTATCTTTCAAAGGTACACTTATTATAGATAAAAACTTATTTCTAACTGCAATTAGTTAAATATGGACAAAATGCAATTCATCGCGATTAAATAATTTAATCAATTGACATTCCTAGAAAAAATACATTATACAAGAACAAAGTTATTATACTTCAAGTAAATGAGAATTATTTTGCAGGAATTAAGTTGTAATAAGTTGTAATAATTGTAATAAGTTAAAAAATTATTTAGAAATAATTATTTAGAAATAATTTTTCTGGTCGTGGTAGTTATAGTACAATGGAATATGTGTATAATGTGGTGAGAATAAAGTTGTAGTTTAAATTAAAGTCATAATAATTACTAATAATTAATAATTACATAATTTTACAAGAATGTTGTCATAATAATGTCAGAAAGGAAGTCACATTAATGTCAATTCTCTCACTGGATTAAAAACTTTCCAAAGAGACTGTTGTAATATTTTAGATTCAAGTTATCTTTTTGCTTCTACGAGCCTCAGTTACTAATGAGGATATTAGTAACAACTGTTCCTATTGAAAGACATGGAGGGACATGGACATCCACTCTGAAGACATAGCTAAGCTTACTTCAAGCTCGGAATGTTGAATATTTGCCAATAAAACCTGCCGGTGTCGCCTTCTTTTGGGTTCAGCAACGAGTAAATGTTTCTGTCAGTTCTCCTGATTGGATTAAAGTGTCCGATGATTACCTTCATCATTGACCTTCTCAAGCTGGTTAACTGCAAATTCCTTAACCTAGACATTAAGCATCCCTAATTTAGTCCAACGCAGTGCAGCATGAACCTTAAGAGTTCACGCCAACATAAAGGAGTTGGGAAAAGTCTTACAATGGAAAAATAGGTTAGACCCAAAATAATCTATCTTGGAAGTTTCCCCTTTTTTCCGATTTTGGTGGAGATCAAAGCTGGGTTTCAGGTCTAATTAACCAAATGAATGCAGATCCCAGACCTTCTGGCTGGAAGTAAGGCCTTGGAGGGATCCCTCGCTGGAAATCCACATCAGATTTAAATAATTAATATGACACCTTGAGCTCCACGGAGAACTGGTGATGGTGGGGAGCGGGCGAGGAGGGGGGGGGGGGTTCTGTCTCAGAGTTTAGAACAATGTCACTGCCAAGTGTAATGCTGTTTGTCTCCATGAAAACGAGCTGCCACTCCATTGAGATGCCTCCTCGGACGGCTCCCGTCTTTTGTCATGCTAACGGGGGGGAAGCTTTAAGGGGCCACCACCACCATTGCTGCTTAGAAGAAGGCCTGCGGCCCGGCCGGCCGGCGCTCCCTGGGCCTGGGCGAGTCTGAGGCAAGCTGGCCCTTGCTCTGGGGACTCAGAGTTGGGGTCATTTTATGCTTTTTAATCCTCTTAATCCCCATTAGAAGGGGCTTGGTGGAGACAAATCTGCTCCCAGAGGTCCTTAGGATTCAAACGCTGTGCTTGAGCAACTGTATTATTTCATGACAACAATGGTGGAGTACGGTAAAAGAAACGACGAGCGACAGAACAGGAAGAAAGATAACAATCTACAACTGCGACACTGAAGGACTGAGATTTCTATCCTGGCTCCCTCAGCTCTCACCCCAAGTCACATGACACCAAAGATTATTAGAAAGTCTGACTCTCATGCTAATGACCCTTATGTTAAGACTGCCTCCAGAGTGCAGAGCCCCCCCTTCCCCATGTGGACAGCGGCACAGTGGCGGGAGGGAGAAATAATCCAGAAGGGACCTATTCAAATTAATACACTCCTGTTAACCTCATCTCAGACAAGCTCTCTTCATTATCAATCAATTAAAGTTGCATACATGAGCAGGACTGGGCCAAAGAAGACTTCCTGTCTGAAAGACCAAAGAGGGGCATACAAGGACGCAAAGCCACAGACGGTTCAGGACAAACAAGGCTTAATTAGGATAGAAATGAGATATGTGTGCAATGAGACCTCCTCAAGGTACATCATACAGTAAGGTGTCTAGTAACTGGACTCCAGGTACCGTATTTTTGGATTATAAGGCACAGTGTCAATTACAGGGTCTATTTCTGTACTTAAGACATATGTAAGAATCACCGTATTATTATTATTACGCTAGAGTCTGGCACTCATGACAATAAAAAGGCTACAAATCTGAACTGGTATGACTTGTGGATTCTGGTCTTTTAGGAATACTATCCTCCCTCTGCCCCCATCTTTGTATTCTCGGGGGCTGTCCTTTGGTGAGGGGGCGCTCTTGTGTCTCTCTGAGAGTCCCTTGGTGGGATGGGGGCAGGATACCAGGTGAGAACCAGGTTTCCACGGGTTTCCTGTGTCTGTGGGACCCCGGGGGTTGTTGGACGGGCGGTCTGGGTTGGACTTTAGGGTTCGTGTTGCACCCCAGGTGACAAATTTTACCACACTCGCAAACATCATGAACTGTTTTCAGCAGCTGTAATTTGATACTTAATATTCATTCATTTTCTACCGCTTATCGTCACGAGGGTCGCGGGGGGTGCTGGAGCTTATCCCAGCTGTCTGAGAGGCGGGGTACACTCTGGACTGGTCACCAGCCAATCACAGGGCATATATGGACCAACAACCATTCACACTCACATTCATGCCTATGGACAATTTGGAGTCACCAATTAACCTAGCATGTTTTTGGAATGTGGGAGGAAACCGGAGTAGCCGGAGAAAACCCACGCATGCACGGGGAGAACATGCAAACTCCACACAGAGATGGCCGAGGGTGGAATTGAACTCTGGTCTCCTATCTGTGAGGTCTGTGCGCTAACCACTCGACCACTGTGCCGCCCGATATTTAATATAATGTTTTTACCCTTGCTATCATTTTCTACCACTTATACTCACAAGGGTTGCGGGGGTGCTGGAGCCTATCCCAGCTGTCTTCCGGCGAGAGGTGACTGGTCGCCAGCCAATCACAGGGCATATATGGACCAACAACCATTCACACTCACATTCATACCTATGGACAATTTGGAGTCACCAATTAACCTAGCATGTTTTTGGAATGTGGGAGGAAACCAAAGTACCCGGAGAAAACCCACGCATGCACAGGGAGAACATGCAAACTCGAGGGTGGAATTGAACCCGGGTCTCCTTGCTGTGGGGTCTGCACACTAACCACGTGCAGCTACTATCATTTTTATTATTACTATTATTATGGACAATGGTATTGCTATAGCTATTGCCATGTCTGCCTGTTTGTTTCGCCCTCTTCTCTCTCAGTGGCTTGTCCATCCCCAACCATCCCCAAGTTCTCCAACCAGGCTCTATAATCATATAGAAGTTATTCCTGCACTGGATGTCTGTCCGGACAAATCAGCACTGGACAAACAGGAAATGAAGTTGACGCCTGTTGCTGTATCTCTCTCTCCTTTCCCCCCTTTGCTCATCCCCAGGTTCTCCAATCACATCCCACAACTTGATCCCTGCTATTCCTGCACCCGATGCTTATCTGGCCCACTGAGCACAGCACAAATAGGCGATGAAGTGGATGTTGTCACTATCTGTTGCTGCAGTCTGTGCCATTCTCTCACTAACCACACCACCCCCACCCCCCCTCAGCATTGTCCCCTATCCAGGCTCCTATTTCAATGAATGATAATATGACCAAACTCTTATTTCTTTCAATCCTTTTTGTCCGGTCCCCTTTTTAAACCATGTTTGGTGGGAAAAAAGGAATGCTAGCCAAGTGGGAATGATTTAACAACAATCTCTGAATTCTAATTCAAGAACTCATTCATTCATTCATTTTCTACCGCTTTTCCTCACGAGGGTCGCGGGGGGTGCTGGAGCCTATCCCAGCTGTCTTCGGGCGAGAGGCGGGGTACACCCCGGACTGGTCGCCAGCCAATCACAGGGCACATATAGACAAACAACCATTCACACTCACATTCATACCTATGGACAATTTGGAGTCGCCAATTAACCTAGCATGTTTTTGGAATGTGGGAGGAAACCGGAGTACCCGGAGAAAACAGAGAAGGCCGAGGGTGGGAATTGAACCCTGGTCTCCTAGCTGTGAGGTCTGCCGCTAACCACTTAACCGCCGTGCCGCTAATTCAAGAACTATAACGATATAATTCCAACTAAAGGAATACTGTGGTCAGATAATTTAGTGGAACATTGCAGCTAAAGTGTTTTTTATTTGTATACTCAACTTTTCAATTTCTCTTTTTCTTTTAATCAACTTTTGATTCAATGATTCCGAGAGTAATTAACCTAAAGTTCCCCCGCACTATAAACCCATTTTCCTGACAAGCGTACCCGTGCTGGAGTTCTAGGTGTTGAGCGAGCGAGCGAGCGTTGTGGGAACAGGCTAGCTGTCTGTGCTTGCGCGTATAGCCTGCAGCCAAAGACTGAGCAGGAGCGAGCAAAACAGCAACCACAAGTCTGGCCTGTCTGCAGGATGCCAGGACCGCTTAGCACTTGGCAGCCTGCAACAACACACCAGAGGTACACTGCTGTCATTTGCTGGAGAAATGCTTGAGATGCCTAATTACACAAACAGAGCAAATGCTACTAAGCTAAAGTAATGGATGAAGAGGATGACGGTAGCCCGTAGCTACTTGTTTAATGGCTGAGATCTCTTATTAACGTTAGAAAAATAAACATCCCGGAGTTGTCTTTAAAGTTTTTGAAGCGGCTATGTCTGCTCATTTAAGCACCTGCCGCCGCAAGGTAATCCGCCTTTTTTTTTCCAAATCTGACTCTCGCTTTGGGCCAACCTTGGACAGCACGTTTAACTTAGCTCAACTTTGCTGGCTTTGGCATCCCATAATTACACGCCTAACGTTTGACAACTTTCATGCATTCCTTAGCAACTTGTTAACTTAGCAGACATGGTATCATTATAGCAAAAAATAATCCCCCAAGGTCACGGGTGACAGTATCGCTTGAAGTCGAGCGTAGACGCAACCCTAAAATTAGCATGTCTTCTTCAACTGTACGTGACTTGCAGGTCATTGGATCCTTGCAAATTTTCCTCAAGTCAGGATACATCAGCACGGTTGTAATTTGAGTTCAACTGTGCAAACAATCTCTAAAACAAATTTTCCCATGTATTTATTTGAAGTGGTTTATTTTCCAATATGAAAAATGTTGATTGTCATTAATACTTGGTGGTATTGAGCAATTGCATGAATTATTCCCCATATAGTGTATATATGCATGTTCTGTTCATGCACGTTCCTGTGTGAGAAAGATGGTGCTGCAAGCTTAAAGCGGACCTATTATGCTCATTTTTCAGCTCTGAATTATTATCAATACCCTTATTATTATCAGGGGCGGCACGGTGGTCAAGTGGTTAGCGCGCAGACCTCACAGCTAGGAAACCAAGGTTCAATTCCACCCTCAGCCATCTCTGTGTGGAGTTTGCATGTTCTCCCCGTGCATGCGTGGGTTTTCTCCGGGTACTCCGGTTTCCTCCCACATTCCAAAAACATGCTAGGTTAATTGGCGACTCCAAATAGGTATGAATGTGAGTGTGAATGGTTGTTTGTCTATATGTGCCCTGTGGAAAAGCGGTAGAAAATGAATGAATGAATTATCAATGTTTTTACCCTTGCTATCATTTTCAACCACTTATACTCACAAGGGTCGCGGGGGTTCTGGAGCCTATCCCAGCTGTCTTCGGGCGAGCTCTTTATATTGAATTGTGGACTCCTATAAAGCAGGAACACAATAACCAGCACAGAAAGCTTTCTAGTTCTTCCAGAATCTGTACCCATTCAGCTGTATTTCTTCGGATTTCATTATTCCAGCAAAAACGATCTGTTTTAATGTACTCCATCCACAGCCCGCCTCTACACACGCCCACTCTGCTGTGGTTGGTCACACTGTTTGTGCTGCTAACTTTATAGGAGTTGATAATAAACAGCGATTTATCGTTTTAAAATGTCTGCTTTTAACATACAGCCGTACTGAATGTGTTGGATCCTGAATCCAATCAGGACAGTTTGTTTCTCAAGACAGGAGGTTACTTCAAGACCTCTCTCAATGGTAAGTAGCTTTAGCATTTGAGCATTAGCATTTCTACAGGATCGGTAATGTGTTTGCGGGACTACCAGTGGTGTGTTGTGGTGGGAAAAGGCTATTAGCAACCCCGCTTCCTGGATGCTATAATGCTACACAGACAAGTAGTTTTGCTCCATGACTTACACAAAATAAACACAGTTAGGACACTGATAAAACTGTTACTTATTGCTGGCTCTTCCGACTCTTCCACACGACCAAGTAAGAGTTAGAAAGGCGCCGGGCTTCAGCAAGTTTGTCGGCTAGTCCAGCTGTTCAGAAAACAGTCCAGTGTGAAATGCCGTTGACAGATTGAAATGTATTTATTTTGCTGGTACAGAATCAGGAACTCCAACCACTTTTGCCTGATGTTTGCGTCTTTAGGAATTGTAAACAAATGTGGATTTCATTTTCGAGGCACCCTTTTTCGAGCAAGTAAACAGAGGAGCAGCACGGGGAAGCAGAGCTTGGTGCAGAGGAGAGAGTTTATCTGGCTTACAGACATGCCCATATAAGGAAGTCCACCCCTCTGTGACATCACAAAAGGGGCAGTTTTACCACACCTTTTGAAACTGAGTGTTTTGAGCCATCCCAAACTTTTTTTTCAGGGTTCATTTCCAAATGCGCAAGGCTTTGCCACACCTGACTGCATGTCACTGCATCATCATACATGAGTTGGTCGGTTGATTACAAATTTACAGAATTCAGTGGCTCCATGTTTGTTATTAAGTTATCAGCAAGATGAAAGACTAGTAGTTGGAATGTAGCAAATGGTCATATCTGCATTTTTTGGTTATGTTTAAGTGTCGAAACATCCTAACTGGACTACAACTACGTTCACCACCCGCACCTTTATGCAACAAAGTGTGTAATGAGTACAGTGTGTGTGTGTGTGTGAGTTCAAACGCTAGCAGTGCAGCCGAGAGTATATATGTATGTATGTGTTGACATGTGCATGTTTGCACGTGCGCTGACAGCCTTTGAGCTAGTTCTTGCCTCCACTAAAAAGCGCTCAGGGCTAACAAAGCTCAAACCCCCACCCTACATCCCACCATCCAACCCCTCCCCTGCCTTGCTCCTGAACGTGGCCCCCTCGCTTGCTTACCCTCTGACAGCCCGCTGAAGGTAAGCGCTGAAGACATCCTGACACACTCGCGTAAAAAGCACTTTTGATGCGGGGAAAACGGACCACTTTGCCGTGTACAAACAACAGTAAAGTGTCAACACGAGGCAGCGAGTCCGACGGGAGACAACAACATACACACACACACACTCACACTGCTTGTTCACATGATATTATCACAACACACAAGACAGGAGAGGCAAGCACCAAAGGCCCCTCTGCTTGTCTGCCTCCATCTTGACAGTGTTTGTATCAGGCTGCTGTCATCCAGTCACTCACTCCAGCGGAGTGATATCACTTTGTACCTCTTTGAAGACACATGTTGTCGTAGATAGTGGTAAACCTTGACGGTCGATCTCACAGACCCCTTAATGACTTTAATACCCCTCTAAAACCTTCACTAACACTCCATCACATCACATAAAGTACATTAAGGAGGAGCTTTCATTCATTTGGCCCTTTTTTGTGTACCATCACCTCATTATAATGTAAATTATCACATACTACAGTATTAATTGGCCCTGTACCCTAGAAACCGCCCATGAATGATACGGGAAAAGGCCGAAATGATACTGTGTCAAAGCCCAGGGCAGTGATACTGATAAAATATAGAGTTTAACCATGTCCAGTATCAGCCCCCGTAGCTGTCCACTCAGAGCGCGCTGCTCTGGTATCGTGCCCGTGAAACAACCAATCAGAGAACAGCGCACGAGTGCTTAGTGCCTCGTGCTTCTCCAGTCACCAAAAAAACCCAAACTTGATTAAACTTTGGAACTTTAATTGTCAGACATTGATAAGATAAGACTGTTGATAAAATATTATTGTTGAAATATTTTTGCAATTGTTGTGTTTACACTGTTTAGATATAATACATGTAATAAACTGAACATTTTCTGGAAACAAAATGGTCTTTTGATTAAATAGTACGTGATAATAAGCTCGTGATTAAATAGTACGTGATAATAAGCTCATGATTAAATAGTATGTGATAATAAGATCATCACATGGTTTGTCTGGTATCAGGCCCAGTATCATGCCCCCAAGTGTCAGTATCAGGATGATACTGACCGAAGGTCGAGGGCTGATACCAAAGCTCGAGGACCGAAGGTCGAGGTCTGATACCAGACAAACCATGTGATAACCTATAAGTATGTGTTAACACAATTTTCTTTGTCTTTTCTTTTGACTTTGTGGATTATTTCCAGATTTGTTTTTTATGTTATTGTATATGGAGGGAGGAGCGACAGCATCAATGATATGCTTTCTATATAATCATGCGGCGGCCAGGACCACCACTTCCAAGCACTCAAGCACAGATCAGAACACTTAGACTAGTGCAACAAACCAGACTTAAGCTGTCAAGTGTGCCTAGTTATGGCACAGATTGCCTTGTGTGAACACGCCCTCGATCAAGCCCATCAAGAAAAATGATGTAAGGTTAATGATAGGCACATGTGACACAACCAGGAAGTCTCTTACCAGTCATGTTTAACAAGGGTTGCTTGATATTTTAGAGAAAACCAACACTGCTGTGGTTGATTCCCAGCATTTTGGCAGACAAACAGAAGGCAGAGCAGTTGTGCTTTTCCTTTTCCTTATTGGAGACAACAATAGCTCAACTCATTGAAAGAGAGCCCCGGGAGGAAACAAGAAGAAGAAGAAGAAGAAAAAGGGGGGGATGGTGTATTTGCAGCTAGAAACATCTGTGTGCAGCATGCAGGAAAGAGAGCAGTGGTACCACCTGCTCATGCATTTCCTCCTGTTCATGGCAGCGTAGCAGTCATATCAACAGTAATGATGGACGCATCATTTACATCCATGCAATCCACCCCCCTGTACATCCACAGATACAGGTTATCCCCCTGTAGCCTGGTTTGCCAGCCCCCCCCACAATGCAACACCGCTGCACTCCCAGGGGAGAGGGTCTCAGATGCGGATCATCAGTATTAGCGGACGCCTGAGGGATTAGCATCCCTTCGCACTAACCTACAGGTGTAGCCCTGGGTTAAAGCACACACTTATCTTCCACAGCATCAGCCAGGGTCCTGACCCTCAACAGCCCCTCCCCCCTCCTTCTCCCAAAGCCCGGGAAACCCCACCAGATGGGGAACGCGAGGACCTGCGGGGAATGTGAGGAGATTGATTGAGGATGAGGCGCATTACAAAGAAAGCATCAATTTCATGTTAAAAGCTACAAATTCACTCCAATCTAAACATATTATGAAATGAATGTCATCACCTGCCGCTTATTATAATAACCGCCACCTTGCATGATAGAAATTAATTGATGGAAAAATATCCACGTCAAAACCCACGTTACGCCACCTTACTCACCAGTATAGACAGGCACACAACTTAATATACTGTAATTCACTCCTCCTATTCGTTATTAATAATATTCACCACCTTTCATAATAGAAATAAATGGAAGGCCTCAAAGTAAGTAGTGAAAGCCTATGGTATACTCACTCCCACAAGCACTTTTGTATCAGATTATTAATATGATTACCTCCCTCAGCCTCGCCCATGAGTAATGATAACCACCACCTTGCATAATAAAATAAAACAGAACAACTTGAAATAGTCCACAATGTCTGAAACACAGCAGTTGAGTGCAGGAAGGTGTCGGAAACGACCAAGTCCAATTCCCACATGGTTCAAATATCAGATGTCTTTGCGGGTGTAAATTGACAACAGATATCTTTAAAAAGTAAAACAAATGGACACGAAAAAAAAACTAATTATCATAAAATAAGAGGCAATGGCATCTTTGTTGCAGTGCGAGCAACAAGAGCAAAAACATCAACATCCGATGAGTTGATCATGTTAATGTCTTTTCTTTACAGCGTCAACGAGACAAGAGTCCTTCTTTTGATTGAGGCTAAATGAATTAACGCTTCAAAGTGGCATCCAATTAACATTCATACTATTGTTTGTTATGAGATGCTAATCTAGTCACTTGCTGTTTATAGACACATCCCATCCCCATAACTGAATTATATTAACATCATTGTCAGCTTTTACTGCATCTTGTCTCTTTAACATCTTTTTTTATTCTTTTTTTTTTTGTTCCTCGTATTTTTAGATCATCCGCACGCCTGCCGAAGATTTGCCGTCTGCTAATTAAATAGACAAGAGGCACTCGACGGTGCCAAATAAGGGGATGTCTTTTCCCAGGAACTCGCCGACGGCTGTCAGGTGAGCCTTGAAAAGACGTATACACACATTAAAAAAAAAAAATAAATGAAAAAAAACTGGAGATGCCGTCTGACCGGTTATAGATGATGAGAGAAACAATAAAAAGTCTACCCGTCTGGTAAATAAAAACTCAGGAATGTACATTAGTGTAAATATGTGTGTGTTACCGAGGTAATGACCTCCATGATTGATAATCGATGGTGTCCCTCTCCTCTTGTCTTCTTGCTGACCTCATTAAAGGATACGGTTACACTCAAACAGCTTTTTAATTTAGCCTAATGATTTTTCTCACATGCTTTTGTTGAATTCCATATAGGCTCCTCTGGTTAGCTAGCTAATGTCCTGATTAAATGTCTTGGATGACTATTCATTTCATCTTGAGAAAACTATTGATTTTAAATGATAATCTTACACTCCATGGTCAAAGAAGCTGAGGTCAGAAGGTCAAATGTGTACCTTTTCCTTGCGCTCTTGGAAACCCTCTAATGGCTACATTTCTCTTTATTGATTGTTAAAACTTTTTTAAAAAAGAGGATTTGCTGTTTTTTTGTTTGTTCTTTTGTTGTTTAATTTATTTACAAAAACTACATTTTAATGACCGTAAAGTAATTCTACTAAAATGTCGTTAAGAACACTTCCATTCAAAGCAAGACTGATTTAGCATATTATTATTTTTAATGGCTGTTAGCTTCTTTTCTCACTGAAAATTATGAATGTCACAAAATTCCAACATCCTCGTGTTCTGTAACACCTTGTTTACTTCTAAAAAAAATTCTAAATTTTTAGCCATTTTTAGTTCAGCTGCACGGTGACCGCTTGGTTAGCATGTTGGCCACACAGTCAGGAGATTGGTAAAACCTGGGTTGGAATCACCACTTGGCATCTCTGTGTGGAGTTTGCATGTTCTTCTCCGGGTTTTCTCCGGGTACTCCGGTTTCCTCCCACATTCCAAAAACATGCTAGGTTAATTGGTGACTCCAAATTGTCCATAGGTATGAATGTGAGTGTGAATGGTTGTTTGTCTATATGTGCCCTGTGATTGGCTGGCGACCAGTCCAGGGTGTACTCCTGCTTTTGCCCTAAGTCAGCTGGGATAGGCTCCAGCATACCCGTGACCCAAGTGTGGATAAGCGGCATAGAAAATGGATGGATGGAAAGGTTAGTTGCAGGGTCAAACTGTGCCATCATAAAAACTGAATTAACTGTACAAGCAACGATCCACAGCACTTATAGATCTTATTGATGGCATTTTGAATGCATGTCATATCGCAATGAGGTCCAGAGGTCCATTGTTGTGCCATTCATACACAGCCATCACCTTATGTGCATGAAGAATCTATAAACAATTCCTTGAAGCTGAAAACATTCCAGTTCTTGTATGACCAGCATGGATGGTATAATGATGGTCACTGCTTACTTTGGGATACTATCTTAGACTGTTGTTTACATTGTCCTCCATCAGTCCTACTACCTGCATGTCCATTCTAACCACATCTCACAACCTCCTTTGCTACCCTTCTGGTCCTCCTTGGCTGCCCACCCACCCATCCTACCAGCCAAAATATCTCCTTCTCACATGGCCTCTATGGAACTTATTCTGTTCATCCTCATCACTCCTAATAAAAATCTAAGGATCTTTAGTTCTGCCACCTTCATCTCTGCCTGCTGTCTGTTGGTCAGAGCTGCCGTCTTCTTCCCTTCACTTGCTAATAATGCTTATCCCAATAGTCATTTTATTGAATGTTCATGCTGTTTCATCTGGAACACTGACAGAAGTGACCATCCTGTTTCTTAAAGCTTTAGAAGTCCGATGGCTTTATTTGACTTTTGAGGCAGACAGTTTTGGCTTGAGCTCCATATAATATTCAGACATTGTTAGCCAACTGCACAATACTTTCTATGGATATATTTCAATCAAATGTGATCAAAACAGTCATTTCTCGCCACTTTGTAGTTCAAATTTCATGGTTAATGTGCAGGCCACACAGCTAGGAGAACAGGGTTCAATTCCCAGCTAGGGCATGTCTGTGTGGAGTTTGCATGTTCTGCAAACTTTCTGGGTACCGCGTACTCCGGTTTCCTCCCACATTGCACAAACACTAGGTTAATTGGCGACTCCAAATTGTCCATAGGTATGAATGTGAGTGTGAATGGTTGTTTGTCTATATGTGCCCTGTGATTGGCTGGCGACCAATTCAGGGAAAATGAACAAATTAATGCTTTGTGGTTGACTACAACCTACTATTATTCAAATAATATGTGGTATATTTAAGCAAATTTTCAAGCAGAAAAAAATTGCAAGATGAACAACAATTTAAGCTAAGGCAGTAATTAATTAAGGAATTAATTAGGAAGTACACGTTACAGAAAACTCTTGTAATGCTACCATGTGAATGTATGTTATGACTTATTAACTTACTAACATGCCTTATTTCCTGTTATAATGTCTACTATATTGGGTAATACAAATGTAAATATGACTATAGGGGTGTTATTTCATGTCTAGAGGGCTTTAAGGTTGTTTAAAAAGTTAAAAATTGTATTTAGAAGATTGTAAAAAGGTTTTCAATGCTCTAACTATGAAAATATTACATTTATAAATCAGGAATACTACTTTGCGGAAATTTATTCATCACGGTAGGGTTTGGAACCGATTAACAAAGGGGTCAGGGTTGTGATAAAGTTGGTCACAATAACAATTTTGAGCATAGTTTTCCAGAAAATGTCAAGAAAATTATAACATTTTATAACATTCAGGGTGTGAATTGAGTTTAGCACTGAGTTTGAATAATGTTTGTTTGTGGTCACTTGCCTCCTAGAAAACACAAACTGTTCTGACTGTCTGACTGTTTTGTGCTTCCTTGATACTTGCACTTTGTATAAAGCAGCTGTAATGTGTTGTGCTGACACAAACACACTCCATTCCCACACTGACAACTCAGCCAAAGCCACATCCACACAAACATGGTGGGGGGGGGGCGTCCCTGATCACAGTCGCTCGGGCCTCTTCGGCTCGACACGATCGCTGCCTGTCATTAGTCAGCCAGGGCGCTAAATTATTAAAGCGTGCACATGTTTGGAAGCATCCAAACACAAGCAGACACAATGCAGTGCAAAACGCTTTCATGCGCCGAGCAACAGAGAAAAAAAAAATCGGACTCTCGGAATGAATGAATAAGTAAATAAATAAGTGAAACAAACAAAAAAAAACAAGCTGCCAGTGCAGGGATGGAAAGGGGGGGGGGGTTATGTGACGGCGTAATTTAGCGCTCCACTTCAATCCCAGTCAAATTAAAAGGGAATCTTAATGCATGTGTCTCTCCCGGCATTGATGTGCGCTCACTCTGTGATACGACGCCGACAGTGGAATATGGCTGACAATCTATTCCCACACTGCCGCCCCAACCCCCCCCAACCCCCACTGCCACTCAAACTGCTACCAGAGCTATTAGACAAGCTCTTTAGTGGAAATAAAACTCTATTGTGAGAGCGTTGACACGGTGCATGTGCGCTCTGTTCCGGAGTGTCAGGACTCAAGGGCCTCATAAGCGAACGCTCGACGAGAACCAATTGTGGGCCCGAGGTGCCCCAACGCAAAGGAAACATGGTAGCGCAAAGTGGGTAAACAGCGTTTGACGTGTTTTCAATATGGTTACACCCGAACAAGATGGCTGGCATTGAAAAGCTAATATTGCAGCCATGCAAATCATCAATCATGGGAAAAGGCCTTATTAATTATTCAGTCAAAGTGTCTAATTCAAGAATCAATGTAGAGGAGCAAAGGGAGTGCTTTGGAGGCAAGGAGGGAGGGAGTTGTGGGGGGGGTTAATATAAAGGAATAGGGAATTACCCGTCGCTCTCTGAGCAGCGGACCCGTCTCGTCCCGAGCTGTCAAAAACAACTCGTTTCATCTCGCTCAAGTTTAAAGACGACTTTGGAAACATTTTCCTCACAAAACTCGTTAGGTCTTTGTTCCTCATTAGTTCCCACTCTCTGTCTAGGCGTCTCCTCCTCTTTTGTCCTCCGCTAGTCCGTATCCTTTTTTTTTTTTTTTTTCTTCGAAGTCATCGTTACGACTGCCTGACTGAAGTACGTTATTGTGCCCTCTGATCTGCGGCAATTACAAGCACGGTCCAAATCTCTTCCTGGGGAATTCATTATTTACGTTCAATTAAACAAATTCCGTCCTCGGGAAAAAGGACATCGGGGTAACGAAGACGGGACGCCGGCCCGCTCAGTCAGCTCTAATACAAAGACTTCTTCTTCTTCTTTAGCTAGACCTCCAGCTCCTCAAAGGTGTTTCCACAGGCTTCATTACCCACTCGGCCCAACCTCTTCAAAGCTCATTAGGATCTATTATTAATGACTTAATATCCAATATCTGACTATCGTTAAAAAAAAAAAAAAAAGTTGTGGACTGAGAGTTAACTTCAGAATGGGCTCATTTGGATAACTTTTCACTGAAGATGTTAGACCTTGGAAACTCTCCTGCGGCTTTTATCTCTCAAGGTCATGATTGGTTGTAGAAAAAATAGGCCTCAAAAATTGCACAAAAAAGTTTCTAATGGCAAGAAGAATATATACCAGATGTTACATTCAAAGTAAAGTGGCACCTCGGTTTTCATTATTAATCCTTTCCACAGAGTCCGTCGAAGATCAAATCAAAAAATCCAAAGCAATTTTTTCCATCGGAAAAAAATAAATTAAAATTAAGTTAATTCACCCAAATATGTGCCTAATAAAATGCAATGTGTGAATTATGTCCTATGAATTTTTGAATTATGGATGATACATTGTTGTTGCTTATTAACACACATATCACATTACTGCAGGCCACACGGTGGCCGAGTGGTTAGCATGTTGGCCACACAGTCAGGAGATTGGGAAGATCTCTGTGTGGAGTTTGCATCTTCTCCAAGTGCAAGTCCGTTTTCTTCCCACATTCCAAAAACATGCTAGGTTAATTGGCGACTCCAAATTGTCCATAGGTATGAATGTGAGTGTGAATGGTTGTTTGTCTATAGAAAATGCAAGGATGGATGGATGGATATATCACAATACAAATATGCACACATGGAAAACTATAAATAATAAATAATAATAAATAAAAAATAATCGTAAATCCGTTCAATTCCACCCTCTGCCATTTCTGTGTGGAGTTTACATGTTCTCCCCGTGCATGCGTGGGTTTTCTCCGGGTACTCCGGTTTCCTCCCACATTCCAAAAACATGCTAGGTTAATTGGCGACTCCAAATTGTCCATAGGTATGAATGTGAGTGTGAATGGTTGTTTGTCTATATGTGCCCTGTGATTGGCTGGCGACCAGTCCAGGGTGTACCCCGCCTCTCGCCCGAAGACAGCTGGGATAGGCTCCAGCACCCCCGCGACCCTCGTGAGGAAAAGCGATAGAAAATGAATGAATGAATAATCGTAAATCCTTCCTACGATCACCCATGTGAGAAATGTGGGAGCAATGGCTTGTTTCAGTTTCAGTTTCAGTTATGTCAACAAAAGCTTGTATCGACATGAGTCAGCTTGTTCAAGAAGCGCAGTTTCTGTATTATTCCAGTGTATTAATAACAGAAGGATGTGTTAATGCTTTGAATATCCTACAGATGACACACAATGACTAAGCAAAGTCATAAGTGGACCTGTGGATAAAGACAATTCCGACAATATGTTCCATCTTTTAGCTTGTCAAGTGCACACAACAAACGAGGGGATCACTGTGCATGTGTGTGTGCACGTGTGTGTGTGTGTGTTCAACAATACTCTGACTGTCAACAATCAGGCATAAATTAGCAGCTTTGGCCTCTACTGTAGTTATTCTAGTAATTACCTCCCTGGAGGACACACACACACACAAGCACACACACAAACACACACACTCGTAGCGCTGCATGAGGGAGGGGCCTGCTCACATCAACAAACAAATGCACACAAGAAGATTCATCCAGCTTCTTTGATTGGCCGCGAAAATAGTAGTAATAATAATAATAATAAAAAAAGTCTTTAAGGACTGATGAAAGCTGATGACTGCGTCCCATTAGGGGACAGCCACCTTGCAGACAGACGCTGACTGATTGACTGACAGTTGTGAAAAGGCTACAGATTTCCCATATCAGAGTTGAGTTAAAGCGGGTGGCGGGACAGACAGGAAAGAGCAAGACAGGAAGGAGGTAGAACACAGAGGGACTGGAAGGGGGGGGGGGGAGGGAGGGACGCTGACAACCTCATCTCCATTTTTGACAATGGGGGGGACCGTCTGAAGAGACGAGAACAGAGGGAGGACTTTAACGCCTTTCATCTTGTCATAATTATCTACCAAGAAGCCACATGAAACGCAAAAGCTGTAATTTTTTTTGTTGTTTATAAATTAGAGAACAAGGACGTTTTTTTCCTTGTGACAACTTTGATGGCATTTTTTTTTGTCCCTCCCTCGCCTCTCTGTGCATGCTTGAGCAGTCCTGGGCTAATGATCGCTTCTCTTCTTAAGGCCGAGGGCGGTGGAAGGAAAAAAAAAATGCAATAAAAACGACACTAAACACAATTTAGCAAACGAACGGAGAGCTGAAGTGTCAGAAATCAAAGAACGGCAGCAGAGGAAATTGCCATAGTGAGCGAGTGTCTGAATACATGCTGAATTGTTTTAATTTATCAATGAGTCTTTTATGGTAGCATCCAGCAGAGGTTAACAGTGGTTCAAACATGCACTGCACCCTCGGAAATCAACTTCTTTATTTAATTTGCTCTGATTTCTTACAGAAATCGTGCAAAGAAAACCCAAAATGGCCAACCTCCTGTTCATTTTATTGGCTGTTGAGTGTAGCCTGATACTGATACTCGTTACCTAAAGCATTAAATTAACATTCATTCATTCATTTTCTACTGCTTATCCTCACAAGGGTTGCGGAAGGTGCTGGAGCCTATCCCAGCTGTCTTCGGGCGAGAGGCGGGGTACACCCTGGACCGGTCGCCAGCCAATCACAGGGCACATATAGACAAACAACCATTCACACTAACATTCATACCTATGGACAATTTGGAGTCACCAATTAACCTAGCATGTTTTTGGAATGTGGGAGGAAACCGGAGTACCCGGAGAAAACCCACGCATGCACGGGGAGAACATGCAAACTCCACACAGAGATGGCCGAGGGTGGAATTGAACCCTCGTCTCCTAGCTGTGAGGTCTGCGCGCAAAGCACTCGACCGCCGTGCCGCCGCATTAAATTAACATAAAGCCTTAATTGGAGGCAGGTGATAATTGGAGCGAAACATATGAAAAGGCATTACAGCATACTGTATTCATTCATTTTCTACCTCTTGCTGGAGCCTATCCCAGCTGTCTTCAGGCGAGAGGCGGGGTACACCTTGGACTGGTCGCCAGCCAATCACAGGGCACATATAGACAAACAACCATTCACACTCACATTCATACCTATAGACAATTTGGAGTCACCAATTAACCTAGCATGTTTTTGGAATGTTTTGGAATGTGGGAGGAAACCGGAGTACCCGGAGAACAGAACATGCAAACGCCACACAGAGATGGCCGAGGGTGGGATTGAACTCAGGTCTCCTAGCTGTGAGCTAACCATTCGACTGCCGTGCAGCCCTAGTATACCGTATATAACCAAAAAAATGTTTAGGAATGATTTGAAGTGCATGAGAAAGCTGAGACACATTCACTAAGAAGTACAATGGAACGTTGGTTAGCATCATTTATGAATGTTCCCACTAATTTTAACACAAACAACCTGAGCATCAACCTCTGAGCGCCATCAGACGTGCACACTTGCACACCTGTCCTAAGAAACCTAAGAACTTGAGGTAGTCCAACTTCCATTCTGTGCTATTTTGTATAGAGTGGGTTGAAAAGGCATAACGTAGCTTTCTTACTAACTGGAGAAGGAGGCGAAAATGTGTCATAAATTTTTGACGTTTACAAAAAACACGCTAATTAAGGTGGATGCTACTACCACTCTACATTGCACAATACAAAAGCAACACAACCAATGCTGTAATACTGGTAAGGAGCACTATTTCTACACTTTGGAAAAGTGTCACTTTGTCCAGCGTCCACTCTCTGCTTGACCAGCCATCTGTGCTCCTTCTCACCTTTGACCTTTGGCACAGGTCAGCATAGGTCAACCGTCTCAAATTTGACCATTACTTTGGATAAGTCGACGACGTCTGTCTCTTTTCAAATATGCAAAAATATCCATGGTTTTAAGCCAAAACATATCGCCTAAATTCTAGATGGGGTTAAATAGGCGTTGGACGGGGGAATATGACGCCACCCTAATGAGGATAAGCGGTATAGAAAATGGATGGATGGATGGAGATGGATTTTGCAGTGTTTTGTGTCTTGACCAGAATAATGCAGACTAGAGGAGTTGGGGAGTGTGATCCACTTCCCATAGTATACTTGTAAATTATGAATCAACAGCGCCTCTGCTGGTTGTAGCCAAGTAGTGCACTCCATTTTGCCCCAAGAGCTTCAAGATTTATTGGAAGTGTGTTCTCCAAAAGCTAGCCTTGATGCTGGAATTGACATAGTTTAAAAGGTCCAAGTGTACGGCTCCAAGAAGCACCATCCATCTTATTGTATCCACTTTTCCACTGTGTCCCTACACTGATCACTCACATTTTAACCACAACATCATACTAGGTTAGCCTATTCGCTGAAGAAAAACAAAACGATCAAACTTATCGCTACCACTTCTGTAGCTGACTGATGGATCGTTGGCAGAGCTTTATATTTGATGTGTAGCGAAGCCTGAGGTGGAGGTTTGTCCTTCATGACGTCATGTAAAATCGCAAAGTTGAGCAAGGCAGTGAGTGATATTTATTTCAGGCCAGGTGCCAGTATCAGCCCTTGACACTTGGGGGCATGATACTGGGCCTGATACCAGACAAACCATGTGATGATCTTATTATCACATACTATTTAATCATGAGCTTATTATCACGTACTATTTCATCAAAAGACCATTTTGTTTCCAGAAAATGTTCAGTTTATTACATGTATTATATCTAAACAGTGTAAACACAACAATTGCAAAAATATTTCAACAATAATATTTTATCAACAGTCTTATCTCATCAATGTCTGACAATTAAAGTTCTATTAATCAAGTTTGGGTTTTTTGGTGGCTGGAGAAGCACTAGGCACTAAGCACTCGTGTGCTGTTCTCTGATTGGTTGTTTCACGGGCACGATACCAGAGCAGCGCGCTCTCAGTGGACAGCTACGGGGGCTGATACTGGACATGGTTAAACTCTATATTTTATCAGTATCACTGCCCTGGGCTTTGACACAGTATCATTTCGGCCTTTTCCCGTATCATTCATGGGCGGTTTCTAGGGTACAGGGCCAATTAATACTGTAGTATGTGATAAGATTTTTTATCACATTTGGCGCTCATAAACACGCTGTAGTGACACATATTACTGTTGGAGCATCATTAAAATGTCACTTATGAATAATAAGCTATAATAAGATGATTTTTTTAAACTCTAATTTAGGATTCCTGTGAAGGCTTAAGCATGCTTACAGCTGTATATACAGGAGTGTACATAACATCTTGATTTGTATTTGTATTACGTTTGCTCTTTGTCTGTGCTTTGTACTGTACTCTTATGTGCTCTTGTACTTTCGCTGCTGTCATATTGGAATTTCCCCTTATAATAAAACTAATAAAGGCATATTTTATCTTATCTTAAGCAGTACATGTGTTTTTAAAAGAGACAGAGGCTGTGCATATGTAGAACAATAGTAACACAATACTTACTTATTTATCCGTAATTGTAGTTTTCAGCCGCTTGGCTAAAGGATGTGTTATTTGCTGGCCCTGAGTGTGAATCCTAAGCAGGCCGATCACCTCTGAATCCTAATGTTTGGATGGAGAACGAGGCTGTAAAGCGAGAGAGAGGGAAGCTGACAGCGTAGCTTGACACGGACATTAAATCATGCCCCGAGGAGTCCTCCATCCACGGGCCTCCTGACAGGCGCGCTGTCATCACGGCCAGGCCACTTCCTATGTCTCTTGACAACGCCAGGGCAGAATTAGTCAGACCATCAGATGTAAATTGGTGCTGTTCAAGGATGATAATGAGCACCAAGATACATGTCGGTGTCGCTGACGGGACGCCGCCATGATGGCCTGTCCCTAAAGCCGCCCTCCATTAGGCCTAATGGCGTTCCACAAGGGTGGGGGGGCCGGAAGGTGGAAGTGGGGATGGACATGGGGAAAGTTTTCTGTTGTGATCACTCTTGCAGGGGATGACAATGTCACCGACTTCAAGTATACCGGTTTACACTGTACAAGGTCACAAGGGGGGCTGGAGCCTACCCCAGCCAACTGCGGGCACAAGTCACTTTAATATTATATCATCCATTTTCTTATCCATTTTCTTATCTCGCTTATCCGCTTAGGCGGGGTACACCCTGGACTGGTCGCCAACCAATCACATTGCACATAT
Source organism: Doryrhamphus excisus (assembly GCF_037039965.1). Lineage (NCBI taxonomy): Eukaryota > Metazoa > Chordata > Actinopteri > Syngnathiformes > Syngnathidae > Doryrhamphus > Doryrhamphus excisus. The sequence goes on along the minus strand of NC_136368.1, from coordinate 14,225,105 downwards.
AGACAAACAACTATTCACACTCACATTCATACCTATGGGCCATTCATTCATTCATTCATTCATTTTCTACCGCTCTTCCTCACGAGGGTCGCGGGGGTGCTGGAGCCTATCCCAGCTGTCTTTGGGCAAGAGGCGGAATACACCCAGGACTGGTCGCCAGCCAATCACACTGCACATATAGACAAACAACCATTCACACTCACATTCATAACTATGGGCCAAACAAGCTTAAATATGTCAGACTCAATGAGTGGCAAAATATAATGCATAACTAACTAAACATATGAATAAGAAGAAACATAAACCACTATGAAATAAAATAAATATAAGATAATACAAAGCTGGGGCGGCACGGCGGTTGAGTGGTTAGTGCGCAGACCTGACAGCTAGGAGACCAGGGTTCAATTCCACCCTCGGCCATCTCTGTGTGGAGTTTGCATGTTCTCCCCATGCATGCGTGGGTTTTCTCCGGGTACTCCGGTTTCCTCCCACATTCCAAAAACATGCTAGGTTAATTGGTGGGATAGGCTCCAGCACCCCCGCGACCCTCGTGAGGATAAGCGGTAGAAAATGAATGAATGAATGAATGAATATTCATACTGACCACTTATGTATGTTGGAATAACCATGCTCTGATCAGTTAGCTACTGGTCAATATCGGACAAAAAAAAAAAAAAAATTAAAAAAAAAAGTCGGCGCTGTCAAAGCTTCATCTTGCTATTTACCTCTTCCCATATTGCTAACATAGCTCAATAATAGTTGCCAATGTTGCCATTTTACCTGCCCGAGCTGGGGGGCTCATTCAGCCAGTGCGCCAGTCAGTGCGCCAGCCTGCCTGGCCCAGATGCATACATTTGCCATAATGAGGCAGGTGGCCTCGACAGCCGTTTGGTCGCCACGGTGACACTGCGTAACGCCACCACCGCCACCGCCGCCGCCGCTCAGGGCATCTGACTGACAATGCCAGTCCCGTTCTCACCTCCCTCGCTTTTACATTTTCTACAATTGTGTGTGTCTGCGTGTGTGTATAGGAGGGGGCGGGAGGGGTGGCAGCATTGCGATAAATTCCTCCGTTCCCCTGCAATTTTGAATGAAGATAGCTGAAGGTCATTAATTGAAACACCGCCGACCATAACGGGTAAAACTCGTTGTAATTAATAAAAGGAATAAATAATTGATTATGTATATTTTGCTGTAATTGGCTTCTCATTAGGCTTCTACAGGCTAATTGATGCAGGGGTGCTAATTATCATTTCAATATGACGTTACCAGTGTCTATTAACAAGCAAGGCTATTTCACAAGTTCTAAAAGAATCCAAATTCCCTGATTTAATTGAGAGTATTTATTGAAATAGTAGAGGAAATAAGAAATGGAAGGATAAATGTCGTACAAAGGAGAATTCTCAAAGGCCTTAAAGCGAAAACAAATGAAACATAGCAAACAGGAAGTAATAAAAACAATGCCAAATGTACATACACACACATAACATTACATTTTATCTAAGAGGAGCCCAAAGGTGAAAATACAACTGAAATATTGAAACATTCATAACTAAAGCACAGCCACAGGGTAAACTAACATCCATATGTGTCAAAATTCAATCCAAGAGGAGACTGAGGGCAGTGAGAAAACAAAGCACTGCAGCAAAGTGGAGACAGTGCAGTCTAATAGTGGAGAAAAACAGTAAACTAACATTGGGCATGTGTCCTCAAATTTAGGAGACGGGCAGGGAGAAAAGTGCTACAACAAAATTGAGACTGTGGAGTATTATATTGCAGTGTGTGGAGTTTGGTACAGCAACATTCATTCATTCATTCATTCATTTTCTTTCGTGGGGGGCTGGAGCCTATCCCAGCTGTCTTCGGGCGGGAGGCGGGGTACACCCTGGACTGGTCTGGTACAGCAACAGGATAAGCTAAAGTTGGCACGTGTCCTGAAATTTTATACATGGGGAGGCTGACGGCAGCAAGAAAATGGGATGCTGCAGCGAGTAGAGAGTGGAGCAAATGCATAGTAATGGGGGAAGCAAATGTTCACATGTGGCCTCAAATTTTATCCAAGAGGAGACTCGGGGCAAGGAGGACAACTGTCTCTGAGGAATAGTTCTACAGGAAGTTTAGAAAAGCTGCGGAATGCTCTTTGAATGTCAAATATTGCGGCATGTGTCCTCAAATTTAGGAGACTGAGGGCAGGGACAAAAGTGCTACAACAAAATTGAGACTGTGGAGTATTATATTGCAGTGTGTGGAGTTTGGTACAGCAACAGGATAAGCTAAAGTTGGCACGTGTCCTGAAATGTTATACATGGGGAGGCTGACGGCAGCAAGAAATTGGGATGCTGCAGCGAGTAGACAGTGGAGCAAATGCATAGTAATGGGGGAAGCAAATGTTCACATGTGGCCTCAAATTTTATCCAAGAGGAGACTGAGGGCAGTGAGAAAACAGAGCACTGCAGCAAAGTGGAGACAGTGCAGTCTAATAGTGGAGAAAAACAGTAAACTAACATTGGCATGTGTCCTCAAATTTAGGAGACTGAGGGCAGGGAGAAGAGTGCTACAACAAATTTGAGACTGTGGAGTATTATATTGCAGTGTGTTGAGTTTGGTACAGCAACAGGATAAGCTAAAGTTGGCACGTGTCCTGAAATGTTATACATGGGGAGGCTGACGGCAGCAAGAAAATGGGATGCTGCAGCGAGTAGACAGTGGAGCAAATGCATAGTAATGGGGGAAGCAAATGTTCACATGTGGCCTCAAATTTTATCCAAGAGGAGACTCGGGGCAAGGAGGAGTTGAGTTCTACAGTAAGTCTAGAAAAGCTGCGGAATGCTCTTTGAATGTCAAATATTGCGGCAGGATGTCAGAGACTAGAGTGGTTAGGACTCTTTAGCACTGACAGCTGCACTGGAGCGTTCAACATATTTTCTCCCTTGTTTTTTTTTTTTTTTGGTTTTTGGATGCGTCTTTGAACGCTCCTCCCGCTGCTTTGTGCATGTTTAATGTATCAGTCATTCAGGTGGGGAGCGACGGCGATGGCATTGTCTTTTAGAAGTTGGAGCGCTCTCCGCTTCCCCCCGCCACTGCTCCAGGTGAAAGTGAAATTGACACATCTTTGGATACATGCAGGAGGCATGTTTATTGAAAGAGACGTCTTTTATTCTCCACAAGTTTACATCACGTGGAGCTAGGCCCAGCGCTCTGATCCCAATCCCTCTGTGGATGCATCAGGGAGGAGAGACGGGAGGGAGGGGGGGTTGCATGTGTATGTGAGCGAGGGAATACAATAGCTCAAATCGATTAACTCAGGAGCACAGAACTTCACCAGCAACATGAAAGACCTGATTGTTGTATTGTTGACTAACATTTGAAGCTATAAAGTATATATAGTGAGACCTGCCCTCAGTCTCCTCTTTGATATCATTTGAGGTCACATGCCAATGTTAGCTTACTGTGTTGCTGCACCTAAACTCTGGCTGCTGTCATTCATTCATTCATTTTCTGCCGCTTTTTCCTCATGAGTGGAGTCGCGGGGGTGCTGGAGCCTATCCCAGCAGTCTTCGGGCGAGAGGTGGGGTACACACTGGACTGGTCGCAAGCCAATCACAGGGCACATAGAGACAAACAACCATTCACACTCACATTCATACCTATGGACAGTTTGGAGTCACCAAGCATTAACCTAGCATGTTTTTGGAATGTGGGAGGAAAAACCGGAGTACCCGGAGAAAACCAACGCATGCACAGGGAGAACATGCAAACTCCACACAGAGATGGCTGAGGGTGGAATTGAACCCTGGTCTCCTAGCGCAGCAGTCTGATTTTGTTATTTTTTGTTTGCTTGCCCTAAATCGCCTCTCAGATGATATATGAGGACACATGCTACATTAGCTTACCCTTTTCAGTATTATACTCCGCATTCTTCACTTTGCTGCAGCAGTCTGATTTCTCTTGGCCCTCAATCTCATCTCAGCTCAAATTTGAGAACAGTGGAGACAAATTTTGAGGATTTGCTGACGTTAGCTCACCCTGTTTCTACAACATTTTACTGCGAGGTCTCTTGTTGAACTTTGTTGAAGCACTCTGATTCATCGCTGCCCTTAGTCTCCTCTTGGATAAAATCCTCTATCTCTTCTACTGTCACTTTATTAGTGATGTGTTCATTGGTTTTTGCAGTTTCCGGGATTTTAATCCCTGAATATTCTGGGATTTTTTTTTTTAGATAAAATGCCTAAAAAATTAGGGGTGCTCCTATCGATCAACCACAGATCGGTATTGGTCGATATCGTGAAAAAGGACTGTATCGACATGGAATGGAATGGAATGGCCTTTATTGTCATTATACAAGATGTACAACGAGATTGGAGAACTTCTCCTTTCAGTGCAGTAGTCAAGTTTAAAAAAAGTTTATAAAAGTAGAGTAAAAAGTAAAAAAGACAATTTAACAAGATATATACAAGATATATACAAGATATCCAAAATATACACATAGTATTGCACAGGAGCATATGCAGGAGCAGATATATTGCAGATATATTAATTTTAGTGCAATGATAAATGGTTCATAGTGCAAATAATGACTGGTGTCTACAGTTAAGTAAAGTCACATATGAGTGTATGCTATGAGTGTATCAGCCGATACTTCCTTTAAAACTTGGCGATCCCCTCCACCGATCAGCTCGGCTGTCTCACCGGGGTGGTGCTTTGAAAAGCTAAGATTGGTGTGGCATTTGGTGCCGGACGCTTGGCAGGGTGTGGTGAGTTTGAGGCTCACGATGTGATCATCCGTAAGTCCCAACCCGCTGTACTTGTGAGTGTGGGCAAAATACAGATTTGCGAGTGGGTTAAAGAGGAAAACTGAGCATATAGTATGCAGGACTTCAGGGCGATAGAATAACCAAAAGCAATAGAACACTTTATAAAATACAACAAAATCAGTGCTACTACGTCAAAAATGTGAGGAGAACACCTACATATGTACTGTATACCACAATTCTCGCTCCATCCTGGTGTCTCTTTCCCTTGTGGCCCCTTTTTAATAGATTTTTTGTGGCTGCAACAGAGGGAGTACTAAACTGGGCTGAGGTGCTGATGCAGTAGAAACAGCGCGCTATCCCTTTAAATTAATGAGCAGCAGTAGAAGTAGCTTGCCAGCGTTGGCTATTAGGCGCCCAGAACAGGAGGGGAAAGTATTTGAAAGTGAATTTTAGATATCCGGTCGCGGCACTTTTGCCTGGGAAGTGTCAGGTGAGCGGCGGTGCACGTACACACACACACATGCAGACACACATCACACACACACACACATACAGCATGGATGATCAAAAGGGGGCTAACGGCTGCCGACCATTATGCCAATGACACTTTGAGTAAGAAGTCCAGAGAGCGCAGCGACATGACAGCCATTAGGGATCCAAAGTGGGACTTTAAAGGCAGGCTGAAGGATGACTGTCAGAGCAACCAATCAAAGGGCAGAAAAGTTAAATCTTCATAATGTATCAGCGCGGGAGAACTCCAGTGAAGAAGAAGTGTCCCGTGCACAGCGGCACCTGCTCGGCCAAGGAAAGAAAACATGAAACGGGGGCAACCGGAACAAAGGGCCTGATGAGAAGGCTTCAGAGAGCGAGAGGCACAGTGCAAATGAAAACGAACAGCGTTGTGCATGCGTACGCCATTGTGCAGGGTGGCACACAGGTACATCATTAAAGTCTTCTAGTTCTTCTAGCCCACTCATTGCCAAACTCCAGCACCTTTGTATCGTGTGACGGACTAAATGGATTACACTCACTCATAGACAACTTTTTATCTAACATAGTACACTCACTGGACACTTAATCAGACCTTTATGCCAGGTTCACGCTGACTACGGCGTACCTCTGGTTCTGATTCAGCCCAGTTTGCAAAGAAGTGCCACTCAAAATGACACAGGTGGACGCAGCAGCAAGCTCTGCTTTGGTTGCAAAAACCCACAGAGCTTGAACAGAGAGTCTGCGGTATCCGAAAAAAAAGTTAGACCCCAAACAGATTCTTTCTGTTGTGCCGCATGGCTGCCGTATAGCCGCCGTAGCCAAATGTGCACCAACACAGAGCTAATGTGACCCTACAGCAGCATTTCAATCGTTCACATTATATATCTTTATTATTATATAAAGCTGTTTCTGAATTTCTAAATACTGATTCAACTTTATTAGAGCCAACTGGATAGGAAATAACATGCCTATAGTCACTACTACCTTCCTATTATTCATTGTTTGCAAAATACAACTCTGCTAGCAAGCTAGCTAACAAGCTAGTAAGCGAACAAGTTAGCGAGCTAACCGGTCAGCCTCAAATTTATTTCTTCTAAACTTAATTTGACTTTTTTGGATTTTTGCTCCTCATTTCCAATCCTTATATAAAACATGAACACATATTTATTTCCCTTTTCTGTGCATTTTAGCACAAGAAAACGAGTTAATATGAACTAGCTAACAACAAACGTCATGGAAATACCTATTTTCACGCTAGAGCTTAAAAAAACTGTGGTTGTGCCGTGATACTGATTTAAACTTTATTAACTAACAAGCTAATAAGCGAACAAGCTAGTAAGCTAACCGGTTAGCCTCAAATTTATTTATTTATTTATATATTTTTTTCCAAGGTTAGCACTTCTTCCAAGTATGGTACCCTGATATTTTTGGTGACAATCAGTCATAAGTTTGCCCCTTGTTGATGTGGAGTATGAATAGGGCACAGTATGTCCATTGAAAGGCATGTCCATCTCCACATTTATTTTTCCACTTTTTTTTTCAACAATAGTGACTAATTGTAATTTGTGCAATTTGAAAAGATATATTCTTCAATTTATGGTTGTTTGTGAATGGTTGTTTGTCTATATGTGCCCTGTGATTGGCTGGCGACCAGTCCAGGGTGTACCCCGCTTCTCGCCCGAAGACAGCTGGGATAGGCTCCAGCACCCCCCACGACCCTCGTGAGGAAAAGCGGTAGAAAATGAATGAATAATACATATGATTGTTTTTCATTCATTCATTCATTTTACATAATGAATGATATTTTAAATACAATTCATATTTTTCATTTGATGATTATAAAATAAACTTAACATTATTGATTTAAATACAATTAATAATTACCTCTTTAGTGAAACTCAGCCATGAATTTGCCCTCTGTTGGTGTGGAGTGTAAATAAGGCATTTTATGAAGATGGCTGCATTCATTTTTTTTTGGTTGCTTTAAAAAAAATGTTTTATTTAGCATTTTCAAAAATGTTATAAAAAATTTAATGGAAAGATGCACGTGAATGATGTAATTTTTAAAAAATCTAATAAAATAAAAAAAATATCTATACAATATATATATACACACACACACTGATCCTGTTCTTGAAATTCCATTGTGCAGGTGTCTGTAATGACGTGTCCAGCCAGTCCAGTAGACATGTTACATTGAACAGGCTAACCGCTGTCTGCTCTTTTACTACTTGTAGCAAACAGAGTACAGCATTGTGTCGTGTTTTACATCCAATCTGCTGGACTTGAGGTGTGCACTGTGTGTTTGGCATGGACCAAGCACGCTGCTGCTCACCAAGCCCGGCTTGGCAGGGAAAAAACAGGCTCCAATGTGTCGCATAATCAAGGATTTCACACTCGGAATGTTTGATGTGGGAGAAGACCGCCACCCTCACTATACACACACACACAGACAGACACACACACACATATTTCTGAGACTGCCTCCAATTAATGATGTCAAATGAGTGTGTTTACAGGCTCATTAGATTACCACTGCAGAAGTAGAGCACCGCCCTGCTACACACACACTCAAACACACACACACACACACACACACTGACATTCCCTTGGAGGGAGGCCTAATGGCAAAGCACCAAAGTACTTTTGCCACCACATTTCATATCTGTGCTCCAGTGTGCTAACTCAGCCATGATGGCACGTGTCCACACACACACACACACACACACTCTCCCAGCTGCACCAGTTTCAGGGCCAGTTTGGTCCCAGCCAAGCAAATGCCTCCTGGAGAGTTCTAAGAGTATCCAGACAGACAGGTGTGTCCATAGCCTCTTTCACATTGCCTGAACAAAGCAACATTTTTCATCATTTTTTTCCATGTTGATGCTGTTTATACATAATAACAGCACTGGGAAAATGGGAAAAATACCAGGACAAAGTCGACTCAAAAATATTCTACCTTCGGAGTACAGGAGTGTCAACACCTACAGTACATTTCCTGCCCTATTGTGTTAAAAGCAATAGCCTCAAAATCATCACCGCATAATTATACCAGGAATTGATTGCGCTTTCACACAGCAATCAGTGAATCAGTGAACCAAGATCTGGACCTGTTCTGCTTTTTGATTTCAGTTTATACTAAAGTTCTGTTGCTGAAAACAATAACTTTTTTTTTTTTTTACCTTTTCTTGACATTAATATATATGGGTCAAAATTCACCCGAACACCATAGATGTTTCTTTCGTGATTAATACTAAAATGAGAAAATAAATAAAACTAATTGATTTAAGATATATGTTCTATAGCCAGGTAACAAAAGAACCTTCAATTTATTAATATGATTCTTTTGAGGTTCATTTGACCATTTTTGGAAATTAAAATTGAGGGGTATAGTGACAAAAAAAAGGCCTTCATGCCCACACAAAAAGTATTAAAACCAACATTTTCATGGATGAGGAAGCCTAAGAAGGTAACCAAGACATAAGCAAATTTGATGGCAACTTATTGTTTTTAGTGTATTTGATAGCTGACTTAATACTAATAATGGGTCAAAACCAACCAGGTAACATAAGAGATGATACCAGAAAGCTAACACAAGAGGAAGGTTAAATGAAAACAAAAGCCCCATTCGCACAGAAATCTCACACAATCTGGATTTTATTGTGACTTTTACAAACACAGACCAAGAATGTGGACATCCCGCAATCACATTTGTTATGACCTCTGAAGGTGGAAAATTGCCAGGTCAATTTGCACCTCATGACATAATGAAAAGCCAGTAAAATGACAAGGAAATTCATATCTTCACAAATCAAATTATCTTTTAGTAGAAAGTCATTGACAGTGTAAAAGCACAGTCATTTGTGACAATATTCTGCAGCGCCAGGTTCTGTGTAAAAGGCATAGACATACTAGATAAATGGGGATCTGCCCACCTTTAGATTCTACAGAAGTAGCTAGTAGGCCTCATCACTATGCAGCACAGTTCATGTTTCATTCATCAGCCAAATCTTTCCATCCATGTTGTTACCATGCAAAGTAGCCCATCTCCTCAGCGTACCTCCCGACTGCCCCCTGCTGGGTTGGAGGTTGACCTCGGCCCACCACCCCGGTGCCAAAATCGGCCTCTCTCACCCTTGCGCACGCTTAGGAGTCCTGCCCTTCTAATACAATCCACTAATGAGATGAGTGTTGAATCACAGCCTACAGTGTGTGTCATTCATATTTAATGCAGACATATATGTTCCTGCGTACATCACAGGCCCTCAACTGGTGTGAGGGTCTCTTTAATTGGACGTGCAGCAGCGTTGTAAGCAAGGACACTAAATGAATAGGGCTGTCGTATATGATTGGAACAGTGTGTACGCGATGGAGCAGAATGTCCGCCATGATGGTGAGCAATACAGGTGGGCGGGGCTCGCTGTATAACAGTGTATAATGTATTCATTAGCTCTGAGATGTGTGTACACTTTGATGAAATGGATTATGGATTCATTCATTCATTCATTTTCTACCGCTTTTCCTCACAAGGGTCGTGGGGGTGCTGGAGCCTATCCCAGCTGTCTTCGGGCGTGAGGCAGGGTACACACTGGACTGGTCGCCAGCCAATCACAGGGCACATATAGACAAACAACCATTCACACTCACATTCATACCAATGGACAATTTGGAGTCGCCAATTAACCTAGCATGTTTTTGGAATGTGGGAGGAAACCGGAGTACCCGGAGAAAACCCACGCATGCACGGGGAGAACATGCAAACCCCACACAGAGATGGCCGAGGGTGAAATTGAACCCTGGTCTCCTAGCTGTGAGGTCTGCGCGCTAACCACTAGATCGCCGTGCCGCCGGATTATGGATTATTAATCGTTATTTACTGAACACAGTCAACATCCATCCATGCATTTTCTATGCCGCTTATCCTCATTAGGGTCACAGAGGGTATGCTGGAGCCTAACAATCATGCTTTTGACAGTTTTTAAATGAAATAAGCAAAATAAACAATTCATTTAGGGGCACATAGACCTGTCATCTGCATACATTAGCTGGTGTAAAGGAAGCATGTACAGATTGAACAATGGGGGTCCCAGGATTGACCCATGGGGAGCCCCACTGGTCAGTGTCTGGGACACAGTTACCAATTCCAACAAAGTACTTCCTGTCCTCCAAATAGCACTTGAAGCAGGGCCAGAGATTCCCGACCTGTTTTCTAACCTCTGTAATAAGATCACATGGTCAACTGGGTCAAAAGTAGGGCTCAAATCTAGCAGAACTAAAAGTGAGACCTCCGTTGCATAATATGATTTTTCACTTTTTTCAGATAAATAAATAATATTGGCTGCACGCTCCACCGAGTGGTTAGCGCCCAGGCCTTACAGCTAGGAGACATGAGTTCAATTCCACCCTCGGCCATCTCTGTGTGGAGTTTGCATGTTCTCCCCGTGCGTGCGTGGGTTTTCTCCGGGTACTCCGGTTTCCTCCCACATTCCAAAAACATGCTAGGTTAATTGGTGACTCCAAATTGTCCATAGGTATGAATGTTAGTGTGAATGGTTGTTTGTCTATATGTGCCCTGTGATTGGCTGGCGACCTGTCCAGGGTGTACCCCGCCTCTCGCCCAAAGACAGCTGGGATAGGCTCCAGCACCCCTACGACCCTTGTAAAAATGAATGAATGAAATAATGAATGTTTTATATGGGATATGAACAATTTTGATTTGGATGAAACCAAATTATTGGGGGGGGGTATTTTTTTGGGTTGAACTTTCTGAGCTATCAAAGTTGTATACCTAATTAGTTTTACTTATAAGGGACCATTTGACCCCAGCTGCACTCTGTACTGTATCATAGAGTATCATAGAGTACTGACTCAGCAATAAAAATGCCTCACACACACTCACATTCGCCCCCACCACCTGAGAAGGAAGTGTGATGAAACGTGACAATCTGACACACATATAAATGTTATATAAATGTTATATTGTAACATTTAGCAGTAGTACATCCCATGGGAAGTCAACCACCTGCATTATTTTCAATTGAAAGATGTTAGGACTCTATAAGGCGTCATCACATGAACCGTTCCAACTGAGGCTTTTTATTTTATTTTATTAATGTAGCGTGGGCATCATCTCTTTTTTTTTTTATTCCCTCCTCCTGTCTTGTGGTCCTCTCTTATGTGGTTACACACACTTGAGGCTTTGTGGTTAAATTATGTATTAAGGTCAATGTCAAAACAGGGAAGATGTGTAATCTGCAGGGAGTTTCCTTTTATTCATTATTACAGTGAAGGCTGAGCACAACTGTCAGCCCCGGCCTGGTTGCGCTCAGCATGGAGGCTTATGTGCTCAGCAGGGCCTCCCCACCCCCCCACCCCCGCCCCTCTTCCTTAGTATCACCACCGCCCTCTTCATCATCATCCTCCTCCTCCTCCTCAGGACCAGCTCCTCATAGATTTAGCCAGCTAACCCGTCTCACTTTGGGATCTGGCTCTTCTTACAGCGCCAATCTGAGAGCTGTCAAGTGCTCCTACATGGCGTGTCATAAATGTGATACATGAGGGGGTTGGGGGGAAGGGGGGTGGAGGAAGGGAGGTGTCACGTCATCCACTTGTAGTTTGGGGAATTTGTCTAATCTGGAATCATGTCAGGATACAGCCAGGCGATGAGCGAGGACACCCCCATGTGAATACACACATGGGGGGGGGCAGGAGGATGGGAAGAAGGTGATTCATGCTTTCTGTTTTTTTATTACTTCCACTCTGCAGGTTAATATATGGTGTAACGCTGTGAATTGACTTTCATCATATTATTTATGTTATTAGAAGCACATTAGAAGGTTTTACCTTTCACACAGCCTGTCAACAAAGCCTTTTTACGGTCTCATAAACAACACAGTGCATGGTACTCAATGCAGCAATTTTGCAATATAGAATTAGGACCGTGACAGATTCACAATCCAGCATAGGCGGTCCCATATTTACAGATTACTCATTCAAAGTGTTTTGTTTTTGCAGTAGGCAAAGCTGCATTCAATACCACAATGTTAATACCGGCGTTTAGTACAAGGCGTTTAGCAATGCCACTGAAAAAAAGGCTAGAACAACAAACTCTGGACTTTCAAATGGAAGGTACATAACCAAAAGAAAGCAAAAAGGCAACGTGGATCACTGATAAGGTAGTTAAATTTATTGATCAGACAACTACAGATGGTCTAGTCCTCCTACAAAGATTGTTGGTCATTTAAAACCCTCTGGTTCCCCCAAATGATGCTGTCCCTCCATGTCTTTTTAAGGAAGTTTTCCACTCTGTATGCTCATCAGTACTGGCGGTTAGTAATAGCAGGATGTGCTCAGGTTTGGTCCTTGAGCATTTTCAACATGCAGTTGTTCATTCATTCATTTATTCATTTTCTACTGCTTATCATCATGTGGGTTGCGGGGGTTGCTGGAGCCTATCCCAGCTTTCTTTGTGCGAGAGGCGGGGTACACCCTGGACTGGTCGCCAGCCAATCACAGGGCACATACAGTAAAGTCTCGTTATATCGATATTCTCGGGAGTTGGAAAAAATACCGATATAACCGGACTATCCATATATCAGATCCTTCGCCGAACTGCATTAAAAGTGGGCAATAATGCACTCGACATTGTTCTATACTATAGAACAGCTTAAATCAATCTTTGCTTAAGGATTTCAATACCAAAAAAGAACACGGCGAACGGCTGCTTCCAGTCAACTTTATTTTTCACACTTCCACCACCAGAGCACAGCACACACACCGATTCCCGCACTTCCTGGTTCACAGGTCATGCTCAACCCGCCCCACAAAGCTGGCCAAACACATGCCTGCAACAGAAGAACCAACTGCGTTCGTGGTTTCTCTCATGTGTATAGATTCTATACAGGCATGTGTTTGGCCAGCTATGTGGGGCGGGTTGAGCATGACCTGTGAACCAGGAAAGCAAAGATTGATTTAAGCTGCTTTTGTATCGATATAAGCAGACCAAATTGGCTAGCGGGAGATGAAAAGGGCATCGTAGTAACCGGATTATCATAATAACCGGGTATCTTACTAACGGAACTAATTATATCATAAAAGACTAGAAATTTGCCGGGAAATGAAAATAGTATCGTAATAAGTAGTAATTCGTTATAACCGATATCGATATAACAAGACTTTATTGTATAGACAAACAACCATTCACACTCACATTCATACCTATGGACAATTTGGAGTCACCAATTAACCTAGCATGTTTTTGGAATGTGGGAGGAAACCGGAGTGCCCGGAGAAAACCCACACATGCACGGGGAGACCATGGGTGGCCAAGGGTGGAATTGAACCCTGCGCGCTAACCACGCAACTGCCGTGTCGCATAACATAACATAGTAGTGTTAACATAATAATGTGTATATATAATGCAATAGACGTGGTATGTTCTGAGACCCCTCGCCATTGCGAAAACCCCCAACTAATGGAGATCTACTGTAGTGCAAAGTCTGGTCACCTGCAACTCCCTTCTATGTTGTGTTGGAGGCAATTGTCGTTGTTCACCAGTTCATGGAATGTGTCGTAACGTATCAGATCATTAGACTGCAGGATGCTTTGTCACACTATTGTGCTGGGATCTGAAAGGCACAGGCCATTGAAATATTGCTATATAGAGCCTTGTTAATGACTGAATGATGGCGATGCGGTCAATGTCCTGACAATAAACAGAGGCCAAGATTACTTTCCCCACCCCTACCTCCGACCTTCCTTCTCCTCCTCAACGGGCTGCTCGCCGCTCGTCTCACTCATCCACTTCTTGTTGTTTTTCTGTCCGAAATGCCTCCTGACTGCTGGGCCTAATTAGCGACTCCTGGCTGACCCTCACTGGGCCGAGGCCTAGTCAGAACAGTGATTCAACATGAGCCCCCATGCAGGCCGCTGCCTCATACTAATGAATAGTAATGAACGATTAGCACTACAGGGACCGTGTGTCAGAACCGGACCAGTGTGGAGGTCCATGAGATGACCAAACATACCACCCCGCAGTGGGAATAAGCCAACAAGTCGTGAAGGTTAAACAACCTGCAATTGTATACTTTTAATGCTACAGAAAACTTCTAAGAAACCACATTTGGTTGCTTAAGAATATAAGCTAAAAACATTATTAGTCATGAAAAATTCAAATGAAATGAAAAATAAACACATTTCTATTGAATATATCTGTCTTGAAGTGTAATGATTTCAACCAAAAACACCTAATAATTATTTCATTTATTCATTCATTTTCTACCGCTTATTCTCATGAGGGTCGCAGGGGTGCTGGAGCCTATCCCAGCTGTCTTCCGGCAAGAGGTGGGGTACACCCTGGACTGGTCGCCAGCCAATCACAGGGCACATATAGACAAACAACCATTCACACTCACATTCATACCTATGGACAATTTGGAGTCGCCAATTAACCTAGCATGTTTTTGGAATGTGGGAGGAAACCGGAGTACCCGGAGAAAACCCACGCATGCATGGGGAGAACATGCAAACTCCACACAGAGAAGGCCGAGGGTGGACTACTGGCTATATTAGGGGTCACCAAGGTTTTTTCTTGTGAGAATTACTTTTACAAAATGAAAATGGCCAAGAGCTACTCATTTTTTAACATTAATTGTCATAGCTTATTTCAAGCCAAAGTCAATATTCTTGTTTTACCAGAACATGAACATGCTAGGTTAATTGGTGACTCCAAATTGTCCATAGGTATGAATGTGAGTGTGAATGGTTGTTTGTCTATAGTATGTGCCCTGTGATTGGCTGGAAACCAGTCCAGGGTGTACCCTGCCTCTTACCCGAAGACAGCTGGAATAGGCTCCAGCATGCCCACAACCCTCGTGAGAATAAGCGGTACAGAAAATGGATGGATGGATGAACAAAATTTGTATTTCACATTTGATTTATTTCTGTCTTCTCACATTATCAACTGAAAACCTGAATGAAAAGCAAATTTGCCCGTCTCTACTGGGTCCCTCCAGCCGCATCCGCTGCCTTCTGAACCGCAGATGGAGCCGACCCCTTCTTCTGTTCAACTCACTCATGTTGCTAGCTATTTCAACAAGCAACGCCTATGTATTGACTCATTTTCATTGGATCGTACCTCTATGAGCTGTACACTGACTACTCACAAGTACATCTATCTTTATATAGTATTGTCCCTTGAGACTATATACTTAAAATGTCTTCCTTCTGCATGAATACAAACACAGAGTGGTTTAACACTGCATCACCTTTGTGTAAAAATAGAAAACACAGCATGTTTCAACGACCTCACAATGATCCTTTTTTTTTTTTTAATTATCATCTTTGCCAGGCTTTGATCCACCTTTTTGAATTATTGAATCAAATATGATAAGTTTGGATTTAGTGCTCCCATCGATTCCTCAAATACTCTTTCTGCAGAAGAGTTAAACTAAAGAAGATAGTGAAGTGAATGGGTGAATATTTGTGTGTTTATTATACTTTAAAATGAAGACATGGTAATTAAAGTGGGGGAAATCTTGAATTAAAGATGTAAATCCTGACACTTTGGCAGGAGGGAATGTAGGGAAGGGGTTTGCCGGTAAGGGACAGTAGTCTCCAAGGTCTGGATTATTCTTAGCGTCTACCAATTAACACCATGTCTCTTCTTTTATGTTCAATTCAATTAAGAGCCTTTACCATTTTTAAATTCTTTTCTTCTCACTAGTTAGAGAGTGTCAGGGAGGCTGATCAAAGGCGGCCCGCGCACCATAGGTAACGCTGCTTTGCATAAAGAAAATCTGCATATTTTTTCCTTTTTTTTGCATGCATGCATGCATTACAACGAGGAGTGCGGGAGGCAAATAACTGCAGCAAGAAATTCTTAAAATTGTAAAAATATGTAATGATACGAGATGTTAAAAATGTAGGAATATCACTTATCGGACACCTCACTGTTAGGCAGCAGAGTCATGTGATCTCCACCAGCCTATCAGCAAAAAGAGTGGTCAAAATTTGGAATTCAATCTAAAACGTGACTCAAATGTAAAAAATAATAATAATAATAATTCAAGCGAATAGCATGTGTGACATCAGGAAATTGTGTGATTTTTGTTTGTGATGACAACATAGACGTGTACCAATGGTGATGATAACCATAGAACCACCAATACAAGGATGTTATAATGTAAAAATGCACTCGTGCATTGATTCCAGCAGTACATATAAGACCTGCCATTTTACCTCTGTAAGAATGCAAGTTACTTTATGCACTTTTGTTGTACAGTGGTTAGCTTCTTTTTACACTTGTACAACATATAACATGTACAACATACAAAGTTAACACACTATTGGCACTATTACCCTGAAAGCAATTCACTTGACATTGTTTCCTAAGCATCCATCCAAATTGTGGACACATGCAAACATTAGCATACCCTGTTGTTGTAGGGTATCCATAGTCTCAACACTGCTGCAACATCCCTGTTTTTGTGCTGCCCTCATTCTCTTCTGGGATACAATTTGAGCAACACGGCAGCATTCGCTCACCCGTGCTGTGCTGCAGTTTTCGACTTTGCGGTGTCATACTCCATAGTCTCCACTTTGCTGCAGCGCTCTGGTTCCTTGCAGCCCTCAGTCTCCTCTGGGATAAAATGTGAGGATGCATGTCAATGTTAGCTGAAGCTGTTTTTGGGAACACATGGCAACGTTGGCTTACGATGCTGCTATGAATTAGTTCTGGACACTGTATTATACTCCACAGTCTACACTTTGCTGCAGCGCTCTGGTTCCTTGCAGCCCTCAGTCTCCTCTGGGATAAAATGTGAGGATGCATGTCAATGTTAGTTGAAGCTGTTTTTTGGGGACACATGGCAACGTTGGCTTACGATGCTGCTATGAATTAGTTCTGGACACTGTATTATACTCCATAGTCTCCACTTTGCTGCAGCGCTCTGGTTCCTTGCAGCCCTCAGTCTCCTCTGGGATAAAATGTGAGGATGCATGTCAATGTTAGCTGAAGCTGTTTTTTGGGGGACACATGGCAACGTTGGCTTACGATGCTGCTATGAATTAGTTCTGGACACTGTATTATACTCCACAGTCTCCACTTTGCTGCAGCGCTCTGGTTCCTTGCAGCGCTCAGTCTCCTCTGGGATAGAATGTGAGGATGCATGTCAATGTTAGCTGAAGCTGTTTTTTTGGGGACACATGGCAACGTTGGCTTACGATGCTGTTATTAATTAGTTCTGGACACTGTATTATACTCCACAGTCTCTACTTTGCTGCAGCGCTCCCATTTTCCCAGTCTCCTGTTGGATAAGAAAAATTCTTGTTATCTGTCATCAAGAGTTTCATGCTGACGAGATGCATTCATTGAAACTCAGTTTTCCACATTACCTTTTGGAAGTACTGGATATTTAGTGAAAATATTGATAAGTGTATATTGATACGCTATAAATATTGCACTGCATTGATATTGTGTCTTGTCTTGCAGTGTTATTTGGAGTTGTGATCAGTCTCATGGACTGACAAATGACAGAAATGGGACATTGTAGTGCAGTTAAACATACACTTCACATGCTTGTGTGTTTGTACGCCATCGTTTCATGACACTGCTGGCCACACACACACAATAAATCAATGAGCAAATGAACTATTCTATTGATGTTACAAAACCACCACTACCACCACCAGCCGATGCTCTTCTTCCACATATCGAACCCTCTTTTAGGCCGAGTGCTGACATTGTAATAAAAGGCCGACACAAACCGAGTGCCCCGGGGCTAAAGAAGAAAAGACCGTCCTTCTAAGTGCTCTTTGTGGTCACATTTTAATGCATGAAAGGACAGTGGAAAAGCCTCTTTAATGAGGGGCTTCGCTGTAATTACACAATGACTGTGATGAATGTTGACGTGTTACTGTTTGTTTTGAAATGTGTCACTGGAGTTGAAGCCTCTAAACAAACCGGCAGATGTGTTGGCATGTATATCGCGTTTGACATTGCATAGATTTAGAAGTGAGTATTTTTAAAATGCCGCTGCACTTTCACCTCAAGCAAGGAGCTGACAGTCCATTTGATGCGTTCTTTCTTGACTTTATAATAATAATAAATAACAAAGAAGAATTAAAGGTTGCCACATTCAAACATCAAAACTTGAAGTGAGGTGCTTTGTGTGTGTTTGTGTGTGTGTGTGCTTTTATAACCCAAAATGTCAGAAGGCATTAGGAGGAAATACAATGATGCTGAGCAGGCACTGCTTGATGCTGGGTGCACACGGCACACACTGCCATCCAGTGGTCAGATGGAGCACTGCATCTATAGAGGAAGGTTATATTGAAGTGGGAGCACAAGAAAAGCAATATGACAAGAAAACGAGTACAGACTATCACTCAGTACAGCGCAGGACTCCACCAAGGCCAGTTAATATTATTACATCAAAATCTTGAATTTTGTTCTTAAATTGATGCATTATCCAAATTCACAATATTGAAATTATGCATATTACATTTTTGTACTTATTTCTACACCCTACATAAGGTTCCATATCAATAAAGAACAGAACGGCAATGTTAAGCTTGCATTAGGGTTTTAGAGCGGACATTTGCTCTAATTTATACACATATGCAAGTGTAAGAATAAGTTAACCCCTGCAGTATTACACTACATTAAAGGAATAAAATGCTGTTAACATTACAAATCAGTAGGACATACAAACAGTCATATTCGCATGTCATTTTCATTTCACAATAAAAACAATACTTTTTTTAGTTAAACCAACCAAGTCATGTTTTTCTGTGCTTTTTAATAAGACGCGATTTTGTCCCAACTTTGTGTCATTTGGAATTTTAAGGTACTGTTGTAGTTCTTAAGTGGACCCATTCATTTTCTACCGCTTATCCTCACAAAGGTCGCAGGCGTGCTGGAGCCTATCTCAGCTGTCTTCGGGCAAGAGGCAGCGTACACCCTGGACTGGTCGCCAGCCAATCACAGGGCACATATAGACAAACAACCATTCACACTCACATTCATACCTATGGACAATTTGGAGTCGCCAATTAACCTAGCAACTTTTTGGAATTGGCGACTTCAAATTATCCATAGGTATGAATGTGAGTGTGAATGGTTGTTTGTCTGTATGTGCCCTGTGATTGGCTGGCGACCAGTCTAGGGGGTACCCTGCCTCTCGCCCTAAGACAGCTGGGATAGGCTCCAGCACGCCTGTGACCCTTATGAGGATAAGCAGTAGAAAATGAATGAATGAATGAATGAATGCTCGATAGCCAACAAAAAAAAACCATCAGCAAACAGGAAGTCATTTCAACACAATTAACTTCCTCCTCAAGCTACGCTAGCAGGTTGTTTGTAGACACGACAAAAACGATATTGCACACACAGTGTGCTAAGATTGCATGTAAATTGTGCAATCTTGTGCGTATATCTGGGGACATAAATATGTATCTGCTGCATGTTCAGGTGCTCTATTAATAAATACACATCATTACAACAATAGGTGCAAATCGCACAACGAGACTCGAAAAGCAACACCTCCTATTCGGTTCCAAAGTTTATCCTATCAGTCTCTGTGCATTAGTAGCCCTCTGTTAAAGGTCACAGCCCACACATGGTCCTGCACCCATGCTCCTCATGCTCCGCCCACCACAAAGTCCTTTCAATTGCTTTTCATTGATTGTGCCTCGTCAGGTGCTGGACCTTCATCTTTATCCGTCACTGCTGCTTTAAATCTTAGACAACACCCTTATTATACAGAGAAAAAAACAATGGTAGGGTACCAGTGGACACTTACAATTATGGGTTAAAAGGGCATTTGTGGCGCCCACTATGGGTTGCGGTAAAGATGATTTGGAAGACATGTCAGCAAACATGTGATACATATACCCTCAAAGATCCTGTGTTCGAGCCCCAGTGTGGACAGTGTGTATAGTACAAAAAATATTGAATTAGTATATTCCAAGGGCGGCACGGCGGTCGTGTGGTTAGCACGCAGACCTCACAGCTAGGAGACCAGGGTTCAATTCCACCCTCGGCCATCTCTGTGTGGAGTTTGCATGTTCTCCCCGTGCATGCGTGGGTTTTCTCCGGGTACTCCGGTTTCCTCCCACATTCCAAAAACATGCTAGGTTAATTGGCCATTCCAAATTGTCCATAGGTATGAATGTGAGTGTGAATGGTTGTTTGTCTATATGTGCCCTGTGATTGGCTGGCGACCAGTCCAGGGTGTACCCCGCCTCTGGCCCGAAGACAGCTGGGATAGGCTCCAGCACCCCCTGCGACCCTCGTGAGGAAAAAGCGGTAGAAAATGAATGAATGAATAGTATATTCTAGTACACTAAAAGTACACAGGCTGCACAGTGGCCCGAGTGGTTAGCGCGCAGGCCTCACAGCTAGGAGACCTGGGTTCAATTCCACCCATGGCCATCTCTGTGTAGAGTTTGCATGTTCTTCCTGTGCATGCGTGGATACTCCGGTTTCCTCCCACATTCCAAAAACATGCTAGGTTAATTGGTGACTCCAAATTGTCCATAGGTATGAATGTGAGTGTGAATGGTTGTTTGTCTATATGTGCCCTGTGATTGGCTGGCGACCAGTCTAGGGGGTACTCGAAGACAGCTGGGATAGGCTCCAGCATGCCCACAACCCTCGTGATGATAAGCGGTAGAAAATTAATGAATGAATGAAGGATAAAAGTACATAGTCAGTAGTATACTTTCTATACTTAATAAAATGTCTTTTTGCTAAGGGTGTTAATCCAATTGAAGAAGCTAGTTGCAGTACTTTGATACATGCTGACTGATTCACGTCCCTTTCATGACGCCATCACTCTTTATCTCATGTAGTCCCCCCGCACTCATTTATGCAAATAAGTCCTTGAATTTTCTTCCATGGGTATGTTTCTACGCCGACAATGCACCGCGTCTCCGCCTCACTTGAAGCCTGCCTCGGTCCCTGTGCATTATTCACGTCTTTTTCTGGAGTAACAGCAGACCGCGACACGCCGACACGCCCACCTCGCACTAATGTGATGTAAAAGTGAATGATGAAATTCAAGAAGGCCAAATGAAAGAGATACCTGTGTGCATGTGTGTGTGTGCGCGTGTGTGTGTTCAAAGGTGAGGCCTTGGGTGATGGGTTCCCTAACCCTCAAATAAATGCAGAGTAGAATAAAAAGCCAGTCCTAACGACCTTGGCATAATGAAACCCTCGCTTATTTCCATCTTTTTCGTACTTTCATGCCATAAACTCATTGTTGCACTGAGGAGAAGGCAGAATTATCTGAATTGTCGCCCCTAATTTGGTGATGAATGCTGTTTCGTGGTTGACTATAGCCTATTATTAGTATTAAAAAAAAACAAAAAAAACAATATGACCGAGTGCTTAGCATGAGATCAGGAAGACCTGGGTTCGATTTGTTGCTTGGGCATCTCTGTGTGGAATTTGCATGTTCTCCGGTACTCCGGTTTCCTCCCACATTCCAAAAACATACATGTTAGGTGAATGATTGTTTCTCTATATGTGCCCTGTTTGCGAATGGCTGGTGACCAGTCCAGGGTGTACCCCCAGAAGTCAGTTGGGATAGGTTCCAGCATACCCGTGACCCTAATGAGGATAGCATAGAAAATGGATGGATTGAAGTCATATGTAGTAATCTGGTCAAGAGGCATCAGTAATGTTACATTGATGATACATGGCATTATATTGCATTACCTTCACACTGCATGCAGTCAGCTATCGCATGTGTGACATAATAGAGTGGCAAAAAGTGTGGAAGTGGTACTTTTTTCTTATTATTTTGTCCTTCCTCCCAACTCTGTTTGAAACATTTTAAGTATAGAAGAAGTAAATTGGAGAGGCTAACTAGTGAGCTCGGCAGCATGCTATGCTAGCGGCGGCTGTCTCTTGTTTCCCTGCAGTTATCCTTTATTAATTTATTAATGTTGAATCATACTTTGCGTGAACTCACAAGGGACCACTCAATGTCATAAAAGTTAAAGAAACTATGTGATTTGCCTTTTCTTTGTCATTTTTATGTTATCTGTTAAATTTTGTGTCAGTAGTGACAAATTTGAAAAGCGTGAAGATAACCATAGAACCAGAAATTGGTGTGAACTGCAACAGACGCTATCACATACTGTCAATCCTCTTGTACGCATTTACTGGTAAACTATTGTATTTTGCCCTCTCCATCAAAGTAATAATTGAGTCAATTTTTTTAAAGATATTAATTAATTTATAATACTCACTGTTTTGTGGTATACTGTTGTCTATTATTAGTCAAAACATACTGAAATATAAGTGATATGTAATATTCTGGTCACTAGGCAGCAGTAATGACACAAAACATTGAGTCATTACATTACATTACATTACTTTAACACTACATAAAGTCATGAGGTCAGAGTGAAAAAAGTTTTCCTCCCATTCCATGCGGAAGTGGTAAGTTTTGGGCATTGTGAGTTCAGAAAAAATACATTTGTGGCTAACCGGTAAACTTGCTAGCTAGCATAAGAATAGCCATGTGTTGTAAATAAAGAATAATAGGAGTGTAAATGTGACTATATGGATGTTATTTCACTTCTACAGTGCTCTAATGTTAAAAATCATATTTAGAATTATATTTTTTATGCTCTAACTATGAAATTATTCCATATTGAATCCCATATGATGCAGAAATTAATTTAACATTCAGGTTTAAAACCAATGAGCCAATATAAAGGAGGGGAGACTGTACAGTGATTAACTCGTCTTTATACTCGAGTGACAGTTAGGAATGTTACTTACAGTTGATAAAGGTTTGATACTGGTAACAATTTGACACTGGAACAGATCAATTGACTTTACATTATTTGACTTTAAATGTTTATGAAAGCAGATTCTGGCACATCCTCTTAAAGGTGACCAATTTCTGTGTAATTTCCTGTGATGTAACGTTTGTTCATCTTGAAAGCAAATGCAACGCTTTAAAAAAAAAAAAAGTCGTGTGTGACCTTCCAAAATAGAATGAGACTGTAAACAAAAATAAAGCTACAGCTGCTAATTGCTGTGATCCATCCTTGCTTGATTTGCATGATGAATTATGAGCGTTAGTGTCGGCGTCTTCCCATGGATATTACAAAGCTGTGGCACTGCTTCCCTATGTGTATTCATGAAGGGCAGAGTAAGACATCATCATCAACACAACAGCTTTTAATGTTCTTTTTAGCCAAGGGTGCCCCCTACAGGTATAGACAACAATATGTGCTATGTAGCCATAGACAGATAAAGATGGGTAGTTAAGGATATATCTGTATTATATTATTACTTTTATTTATATTGCATGATTTCTAAAAAATTGGGGGGTTGTTTATGTGTAGCTTTCTGACAACTATTTAATATATTTATGTTTTGTTTTGGGTTTTTTTGTCTTCCAGTGCTTATATTAGATTGAATGTGTTCATTGAACAGGTTTATTTTTCTAAAAACATTAAACCGAAGCCAAAATAAAGAATTTGAATGTGAACTCGTTCATTCAGATTATGTGAAAATCAGCACCACTGTTTAGGTCCAGTTATTACCTGACGAAAGATGCAGTATATGTATATATACTTCTTTTTGACTGTCACTGCCCACATTTTACCAGCGGACGGAGCGAGACATCGAGTACTCCACTTGCTTTACACTGCATTACGTACAAAACAATCCAGCAATTGTTAAAGGGGACCTATTATGCTCATTTTTGACGCTTTGTATTGAGCTGTGGACTCCTATAGAGCAGCTACACACAATAACCCACACAGGAAGCTTTCTAGATCTTCCAGATTCTGCACCTCTTTCTGCAGTATTTCATTAGACTTCCTGCTTCCGACCCAGACTGTTAATTTATTCCACCCTGGTCCTCCTCTAGGTACAACCACTCCATGATTGGTCACATTTCCAATTGCTCCTGAGGACTTCCAGATGTAGCTCTGCATTTACTAATTGATTTCCTTGAATAAAACCACACTATTATTTGTTGTGGTTTTTGTTTGCAGGGCCTGAAGAAATAAACTTGCACAGGCTAAAAAGTATAAATAAAGAAAACCACTTTATATTCAATATTGTTCTACAATTCCACCAGAACAATACATAATTGTAAACTGTTTTGATGGGTGTCATAGTTTTCTTTTAAAGACAAGGTCAGTTTTTCATTGTCATGTTTCAACAAAAAAAAGTAAATGAACTGAGCTTTGATCTAGTTCAAAATGAAAATAAATGATTCATATTACACAATACTGTGTGAACTGAACTTTGACCTACTTCACGAGAACTGTGAACTTGCACGCTTATTATATAGGCCAAATCCTTCAAGGACACTTCATTACATATACCTGCATAACCTAATGCGGTGGTGTCCAAAGTGTGGCCTGGGAGCTATTGTCGAGACCGCAACTGTGTTTTCATTGTTATTAGATGTGGACATTTTGTTGACTACACTGGATGGATTTTAGCATCTTGTACAGAAGCTATCCAAGTGGTTCCCTGCATCCTTCAATTTGTCGGTATGCAGCCTGGTTTTAAGCCAATTTTAATTGATCAATATGCTTATTATTGTGCAGTAATCCAATAGTTATATTTGGCCCTGCCACGTAGCTAAGTACATGACATTACATTACATTACATTGTGCAAGTGGCCCAAGAGAGTATTTATATCAAAATGGGCTCTTTTTCTGGCTTTTTTTTGTTACCATCGTGTTATTCCAGTGTAGGTTTCTCCATTGCCAAGCTTTCATGAATACATGATGAGAGAGCAAAATCTCCAAAGGCCTCAAAAAGCGGAGGAGGCATTGTTTCCCCTTTTAAAGTCTTCTCACAGCGAAGAGTCTTTAAATGAAAGGAGCCCCCTCTTTTATTTTTTTTTTTTTTTGCATATTACTACTTTAAATATTGACTCAAGACAGTTTGATTGTGGTGCTTGTGGTTCTCTTAAGGAATAAAAGTGTTTGCATTGTAGCCTTGGAAAAGACAAGGCTCGTCTTTCTTTACTCTTTCGTTGGCTAAATCGTAACTACGACTCATATCAAAACATGGGGGATCAAAGTCACTCCCCAGTCCTAAATATCGCCAAAAGTGTCTTCGTCGTTGTAAAATAGTTTGAAGCAAGCACTTATTTCAACAATGTGGGGCTATTATTGGAAATCGGATCTAAGTACTGTAGAAATCTATGACTTTAAAGTGGTGCACAGTTAGAAACGAGGGTGGGGGGGGCATTTGAAGACCATCATAAAGGCTCACATTGCTGCAGGAGTACAACATGTTCAAATCAGACTGAGTAGAGCAGCTAAATAAAAACGTGTTCTGAGTTACTTTTCAAATTTGACGTTTGTGATTTCCCAAACGCAAAAATAAATACATAAAATAATACGTATGTATCCCTGCAACGTCCACATACATTGTCTACAATAAATGTAGATCAAAAGTATGTGTCTGCTTAATGAAGACAATAGTTTTAACAATGAAACAGTAGTTACGTGCATAGTTGACATCAAACAAATGGAGAATGAGACAACATTGCCTTTGCTGGTTACAAATAAACACTGCGCTCACATTAATTACTCAGCTATTAAAAAAACTTAAATTATATTAGAAGGTAGGTAGGAAGTGAACAAATGTAACAGTTACTGACTGTTACTAACTGTGAACTGATTATGTGATGCATTCAATTGTAATCTGATGCATGTTCAAATGAAATAAAACCATTAGCATTACTATTATGTTATTTCATTACGTAATGCTGTAGTGGCCGGGCCATATACTGTATACAGTAATCACTGGTTCCAAACAGGGACGTGATAAGTGAATTTAGCAAAGTAGAATTTTGCATTACTGCGGAAAAAAAAAAAAGTTCAAAGCACTTAATTAAACTGGTGGTAGGATGACACATCTTTGCGGTTAGGATACTACAGGCTTTGACTTTGTGGATTATTTTAAGTCTTTGTAATTAATGTTAATAATTGTCAATTGCATTAATTATATGACATGCCTATGTTTTTGCACACCTTTGTCCTTGCACATGAGCGACTGTTCTGAATTAATGTACGTAGTGTGTATGTGTTTCTACTACATGAGGTGGCAGTTTTCATTAATAACTGTCAGGAGGAGCTATCACATTAATTTTAGGACATGTCTACATTGTGTGCTCACATATTTTTGTGCATGCATTGTGGATTATTTTGAATTGTTTTATTCAGTTCTATCACACAGTACCTGTTATCATTAGTGTCTGGGAAGAGTGATCAGAATAATTTTATGTAAATTCAATATGCTAGCATCCGATTCATGGATTTGAATCATGTGGATTATTTCAAGTCTTTTTGTCACATCCAGGCATTGTTGTTTGACACTGGGGAGGCAGAGATGGAGACCAAAAGTGCAGGCAAAAGTCATTTTTTGTATTATTCTGGCTGCTATGCAGTGGCAGGAATCTTACCAAAGACAATGCTCCATCACGATGAGAAATTAAATTAAAATTACAGACAAATTCACGTAACTAAGAATGTAAAGAATGGAGCAAACTGACTGGAACAACACAGGAAGTGACTACAAATGGCATGGATACAGGAACTGAGGCATAAAAAGGGAAACCAACCAAACTGTCAAGCGGTCTAACTCCCAGATTGTTATTCAAGGTGGCAGCTATCATTAACTGTCGAGGGGAGCCATCTCATTATGACCACTCACCTGGAAATTGCCTACATGTCTAAAAAAAAATAACAGAAGGGAAGATTATCGACTACTTTTTTTCCATCTTAAATCACATGTGAAACATTCAAAGTTGTGTTTTGTTCTCCTTCAAGCTGTTTTTTGTTTGTTTTTGTTTTTTTGGTGGGGTTTACACGTGAGCGAGAACCTAATCGATATCAGCAATGGGAAGATAAAAAGTGAAAAGTCTTTAAAGTTGAAACTTTGCAACTTTTCAAAGTTTAATTACAGTGTACAAATAAGATTTTTCTTACCCAAAAGCACTGTAGCGCATGTGTTTTATTTTCTTGTTTTATTTTTCATGCCTTGAAGGACATTTCAAAGGTTCGTCCGAGTCTGAAACCACAGGGGTACTGCTGCTTAGCGTAGCAACGTGTTAGCGAGGAGTTCATGTGTTCTGCTGCTGTCAGCCAATGCTGCATGCACGCTCTGTGAAGTGGGCCAACAGCAATCTGCTCTAATAAGGAGCGCAGATACAACTTGAAAGTATTGTGCAGTGGCGAGGGATTTGGCTTATTTGCTACTATTTATTATACCCATCGTCTACACACATCAAGATTGGAGACGCTCCATCCAAATGCTTAAGCTTCAGTCTTCTTTCATAGGTTTGTTTCTTTGTTTGATGTGGGATATACTGTCAATAATTCACATTTTACATGTCACATCTTAATTAGGGGTCATTATGAACTCTTTGGGCCACAACCATGGAACTCGATTTTTTTCAATTATATACTGCAATTGTATTTATTATAATAAAATACCAGTATTTTATAATTTTATTTCGCTTTTACATTATTTAATGAGAATGATTTTGGCTTATTTGCTACTATTTATTATACCCATCGTCTACACACATCAAGATTAGAGACGCTCGATCCAAATGCTTAAGCTTCAGTCTTCTTTCATAAGTTTGTTTCTTTGTTTGATATGGGATATACTGCCAATAATTCACATTTTACATGTCACATCTTAATTAGAGGTTATGAACTTTGGGCCACAACCATGGAACTGGATTTTTTTTCAATTATATACTGCAATTTTATTTATAATAATAAAATAACAGTATTTTATAATTTTATTTAATTTTTATATTATTTAATGAGAATGTTTTTTTCTGTATTCTTCACTGATAGGATGTGACATTCATTTGGACTCTTAATTTACTTAAATTCCCAATGTACTGTACCTTTACGTCATAAAGCTACCAGGAAAACCTTTGGAAATACTTTCTTTTTCTACCATTTCCAAAACAAATGTCATGTCAGAAGAAAATAGTAATCCAACATGCACTGCAGCTGCACTGGATTGTTGTCATATACAGTTTATGTGAAAATAACTCCTACCTGACCTTTATTAAGCAGATTTTTTATAAATCCACATGTTACTTAATTGCAGCAAAGGAGATGTTGATAGTTAATGTGTTTTGTTTTTTTTTATGGATTCTGATGCCGCGATGGAAAAGATCCTGTTGAAAACAATTTGAGACCATTTTCTCTTCCGTTGCGTGACTTCTAAACTCTCGAGGAGGTCACGGGAGAGCCACAATGTCTGGGGCCGACCCCCTTCCATCCTCCTCTTCCTACAGTAATCAATATAAGGATGTGCTCGACCCCTTGCTTTGAAAAGTGAGGTTAAGGGAAAAGAGAGTTAAATGAGGCACAGATGTAGCATTGATATTTATGCAAATGCATTCAAGATCTTGCTCTCAGCGTCTAAACTGAGGACGTTTGCAGGGATGACTGTTGGTGTAATGCAGGGCCAATAAGAGGGGGGAGGGTGGGCGGTGGGTCGCATTAATACAATTCCAAGGGTCCTTGACTGACAAGAGCCTTGTAAATAGATAAATTAATTTTGCTATCTGGTTGTGTGTGTTTTTATTCATAGAGTCAAAACACAATGAAAATAATCTCGTGTATGTGACAGTTAAAGTGGCCAAAAATAAAAATAAATATAATTTTAAAAAGTGTAATAAAAAAAACTGCCCATGAATCTGACTGTGTATTTAACATCGAATAATGTCCATATCGTGAATAATATAAACTAAGTATCGATGGATACCTCTAATGTTGGAGAGGACATGTTTGGAAGCAACACACCCCAATGCCCGGGGAAAGACACTGAACGTCTTATACCGGTGCAAGGTCTCGCGATAAATTCCGTGGAGTGGTTACCAGGGGAACGCGATTTTCTGTAAGTTGTAGCTAACTGAGTCGCAGGCACTGTTTTTTGGGATGAGCAACAAAGATATTACCGTTGTATTTCCCTTAAAACCGAAAATATATGTCAACTAGCGTCTCCTATGACGGGAATAAGGTAGCGTCTTAACATCGTGGTTGGAGTCTACGTGCTTTAAACACAAGGTTAGTATCTTAGCTAGCATGATACAGCTAATTAGCTAATGCTAACTTTGCTAGGTGCTCTCACAACCGCCTCCTCTTTTTTTTTAATGTTACGGGACTGTTGATGTTAATGTTATGGTTTTAAATGATAATGTGTTGCACTGCGGTGGTTTAAAATGGCCAATATTTATGTGGTTTCGCTCATTCTTGCCTACGGGCTTAAAGCATTGACAGACGCCCGCTGAAATTCAATAATGTTAGTGACTGGTGTGTTTAGTGTTACTAGAAACAAGGTCGAATGCTTGCATACCGCCCATATGCGGATCTGCATTATTGTTGTTTAAAATATATTTTTAAGCGATTATAAGATTTAAAACTAATTTCTTTGAAGATGTAGTGCAGTTCTACGCCCTCACAAACTACAGCCACAGTCATGAATACGTTATACTGTATTTTTGCAAATACGTTTATTTTCCCATGAGTACTTACACTTGTGCAACCTAGGAGAGGCCTTCCTTCAAAATGCCATCAAGCCAGATC
The DNA here is from genome assembly GCF_037039965.1 of Doryrhamphus excisus. Lineage (NCBI taxonomy): Eukaryota > Metazoa > Chordata > Actinopteri > Syngnathiformes > Syngnathidae > Doryrhamphus > Doryrhamphus excisus. Next base: position 14,195,250 of record NC_136368.1, on the reverse strand, counting down.
TTGCAGCCAGTTCTCAAAATGAAGGTGGATGAGCTCTTCCTCACCTGGCTGAGCAACACCAAAACCCAGGCTGTCTTGAAGGACTACTTGGATCTCATCAAGATTGGAGACCAGTGCGATCTAAAAGATGTGGCCGCCACGACGAAAAATACGCTGACCTTCAAAGAGAACAACAATGTGACGTCCCAAAATAACTGGGTGGCGGAGAAGAAGCCCAATGCCTTCAACACCCCCTTGAACCACCCATCATCGGCCGCCACCTTGCCCTCGGGATGCAGTGGCGGTACCAGAGTGACGGGCCCCCATGGCAGGATGCTACGGAGGTCTGTCACTTCCAAAAAGGTATGCCATCTCATTGAATTGTCTCTTTATTTCAGTTTTAATTAAATCACATGGGTCTTTAGTGGTCATCATAATTTCCTTACAGAGGTAGTTGTGCACGTCAGATTAAAGTTATTATAAAACGGCTGACTCTCGACTGTGTGAGGACACTTCTTTCCCTTTTTTGTGCATTCCAGATAGCAAAATATTGGCAGCTAACAATGCATGTTTCACCTATTTTACATTCAAACTGACAAGTTTATCATTTGCACAGTCCACAGCAGTTACTGACAGTTAAGGGACCTTCACAAATCACACAACAAACTTCCCACCTTCAAAATAAGAGCACTCTCATTTACTTATGTTAACAAGTGTTATTTTTTTGTGTTAACGGGTGTTATAAAAATATAGTTTACACCAACACTAAGGCACCAGGCAAAGTATATTACTTTTCAAAGTTACATCTTTTGTGAAAATGTACTCAAAAAAAAGAAACTTCATAACACATATATTCAAGTTGGATCATTTCAGATTTATATACTGGCTGAAAATAGCCCTGTAAGAAATTTGTATCAAATATAAAAAGTCCACATCATTAAACGATTCATGGAGAAGTTCAGACATTTCATTCGAAAAGAACTCTGGTTAGCACCACCATTTAAACCATGCAAACCTTTATGATCCTGTATTTTAAAAGCAACTGAATTGAGAATTGTTAAGAACCAGGATTGAAGCGAGGAATCAGAATTTTTTTTTTCCTTTATTTGGGCAAATATATGAATCATTACAGTGCATTTCTTACATCAATCAAAATATAACTTTCCATTATTTACATTTGTATTCAACTATCTGATCCCAAGCCTAAAAGGAGTAGGCTGAAGCAAAAGCTTATAAATGCTTACCCCTTTTTGCAAGATATAATCATGTTCATGCCACTGTCTTGTTTCCCCTTATCATTGTAATATTATTATTATTATTATTATCATTAGCATTATTGTTATAATCTTTAACATTATTACCACCATTATAATCATCATTAATATTACCATTTTCATCATTATAGTTAAAAATTTTGTGATTTTTTTATTTTTTATTTTTAATTATTTAATTTTACAGACTTCATTGCTTCTTGTAGAGTGCTGTATCATTTCATCTGTTATTTTCTGAAATCCGCAGTCTTTGTGTGTCAATTTATTAGCCCACTTTTTTGCGACATACTTATTTTCTGGATTGCATGTGTCTAATCTTCATTCATTCATTCATTCATTCATTCATTTTTTACCGCTTTTTCCTCACGAGGGTCGCGGGGGTGCTGGAGCCTATCCCAGCTGTCTTCGGGCGAGAGGCAGGGTACACCCTGGACTGGTCACCAGCCGATCACAGGGCACATATAGACAAACAACCATTCACACTCACATTCATACCTATGGACAATTTGGAATCGTCAATTAACCTAGCATGTTTTTGGAATGTGGGAGGAAACCGGAGTACCCGGAGAAAACCCACACATGCACGGGGAAAACATGCAAACTCCACACAGAGATGCCCGAGGGTGGAATTGAACCCTGGTCTCCTAGCTGTGATTGTATTAAAAAACAAGAACTTGAGACTGTGTCTGGACAAGTGACCAACCCAAACATCAGTATCTTTTTGTTAAACCCTACCTGAGGTTTTTAGACGTGTTTATTAGTTTGTGTGTATCTAGTCTTGTGCATTAGGAAGCAAGGTTTTAGGTCTGTGCTCAATTGTAACCGGAATTGTTCAAATTCAAACAATGCCCAACCCTATTCTCTACAGGTAAGTTTTTGTTTTTCATTGTAGTTCAACAGCTACAGACTGTGTTTATGTCCAAGCATGTCATACTCCTAGTTTGAGAAGACCTAGGACAATATATGCGATCTAATCTAATGCTGCATGTCAGGTGGCCGCTACATGTCACTCAATATTAAAACGGCTGTGAGGTTATTAGAGGAGTGAGGAGCGCTTCTATTTAAAGACAACAAAACGGATTCCTGCTACTGATGCATTCTTCTGCAGATTAGTGGAAAAAATTTGGTTTATGTCGCGGTGATGCAGCCTGTAACAGCTGGTGTGACTTTGACATCGGACACCCCCCGAGATAGCCTCGCGCTCCCCCTCCCATGTTGCCACTAAATACCCAGAATTTCCCTGTCAGGAAGAAGTGTAGAGGGCGCTCACACGCTCCATCAGGTGCTAAGTGAAGATGTTTGATTGACATTTGGCACATGAGTGCGCTGTAAGACATTTGCTTGTGTATGGACACATGTATAGCTTACTATGTTGTATTTCCTTACAATGTGCTTCTGCTATTGAAGCTATTTTAAGAAGGGGGGGGGGTCAGGGGTTGCCAGAGACTCAGGCGCTAATAGATGTCCTGCAAGTGTTGTTATTTTAGTGGCTTGTGAATGCATAAATGAAATCACATGATGTAGGTGTTGTAAGAAATATGAGTGAGACTGTTCAGTGATTTGATGAATGACTAAAACTTTACTTTTTCCATAGGATATAATCTAAATTTATTTGTTCCAGGCTACTGTGTGACGAGACTAAATAAAACAAAAATGCAGTAATGTTACTCACCCACTGAAGATGCTTGATATAGGCTGAGGGGGTTATTGTGCTTGTGTTTGAGGCTTATCTTTGCCGCAAGAACTCTGATTTATTGGTAAATACCTGCAACATTTAGCAAGCTAGTTGTTCATTGTTCAACTTAACAAGAAAAATCAGTCGATTAATCAGTTGCTCATCCCATCGTACTTCACTGCATGGCAGTCTTTGACAATGTATCATTTCCGAAGCTGTTTTTTCTCTGGTTGAGATAATTGTAGCAACTCGTCTCTGTTGTCGTTCCGCTGGTGACCGCAAACATTGTTTGGCCAAGCCAACATGACAGTTGCCGGGAACACCAATGCGAAGCAGCTGACCTGCTCACGTCATGTTCCTGTCATCGGCCTTCCCTGAAACCCCTGTTGAGACCTAAATTTGGAAGCTCATTAACATGTTTTAGACCTCTGCTGCATATGCTAGTATTGACAGATTCTGGAAGCCCTTGTAGGCGGGGTTATGGGTTATTGGATACTCTCTTTTGCTCATGTCTTCATTGCACGTTTTGCATGTCGTGGAGGTTTAAAAAACAAACATAAGTGCAAGTATTTCCTACTACCTTTAAAGTCTCTAATTCCATGACTGGAATTGAGTTTTGGTGTAAATCACATTTAGAAGTGTCACTAAGAATGAAAATGTTATTTATATGGCATAAGCACTGCATTATGCCTTCCTAATTTGGGCATTTCAGTTTCCAAAGAGTGCTTTATTGTTTTTGTCTTATGTCATATTAAGAGTAATCAACTTTTTTTTACACTTAAAATAATGCTATAGAATCAAATTTATATCGTTATCCTTTGTTTATTGTTTTTACATTTTAACATTGACAGTGGTTGACTTCTTTTCACACTTGTGCGAAAAATGTTCATGCTTAGTGTTTTATGTTTTAATATTAACAAAGTTGATCTCATTTGTACGCTTGTGTGACAAGGAAAAAAAGCCATAAAACATGATTCATGCATAAGCACTGAATTATGCCTTCATTCAAACATTAAAGTTAACATTGAGCATAAACATTGTTTTTATGTCTCAATATTAACAGGACCTCATTATATTGTGTGGGTATTAAATAATGAAGTGTCTGGGGAGGTTTTTATTGTATTCATTCCTTGTATTCGGCGCATTTAACAGTAAAAGTACTGTTACACTAATGTGAAGCAACATCATTATGTCTGCTAGCTATCTGTGTTTACAGTGCATGCTTCAGATTTAGTTTGCGCCAAAACAAACACACACGAGTTGACAGTTTCATGTGATCTGCTTGTGTTGTTTTTCGTGCCGTCCTCTCCACGTATGGCTGGAATTGATTAGCATTAAAAAGAAGGCTTGCGTGAAAAGCCGTCATGCAAACAGCTTATCAAGCTCTAGCAGTGTCCTGCGTGAGGGATAACAGGAAGTGCAGAAACCAGTGGAGGAAAATATGCTCTTTGTCATCCTGTCATCTAAAAATAATGTGAGTTTATTGCACAGTGCTGGTCATTAAGTAAATATTGCTTTTGTTTACGTGGCTATTGTGTGCAGCCTTTTGCGGCCTTTCCCCTGCATGTTGGAAGGCAGCGTTTGTCAGATCAGCAACTTTGCAAAGAATTGATGTAATTGCCGTCACTTTTGGGACAATAGTGAGCCAAAGGGAATGTTTTTGTATGACAACACACGCTTCTTGGACTGCCCCAAACAACACTCTCCTGATGCTTGTAACAGGCGTAGACTGGTTCGGACATTATTCTTTGAATTTGATGGGTCTGTCCCCCTCGTTCCTGCCTCCGCTGTCGGCCATCAACTATAATAAGATGTGGAATTGCTGGCAGCCGGAACTCGCACAGGGAAGGCAAAACAAAGAGCAGCATAATATGGAAGCATAGTAGTTAGATGAATGCATGATGTATGTCTGCTGAACGTATTGTGCGCTAATTTGGCCTTGGGAAACCTACATTCTGATCGCTCGGCTGTCGCAGAGAGTTTTTGTCTCTTGTTCTTGACACTTGTACAAGAATGTTGAAAATAATACGGCTGCATTAATAACATTGCACACTTCACTATAAGGCATGGGTGTTCAAAACCTTTTCCACTAAGGGCCACATACTTAAACATCACAGGATGCAGGGGCCATTGTGATATTTTTTGTTTATAAGTAGCCTTTTCTGAAATGGAAACTCAAATAAGCATACATGGAGCGCAGCATCTAATAGCCTTTTCCCTCCACAATTACTGGCTCTACCCGAATTGTTTACACACTTATCATCCCCCCCAAAACACATTACACGGGTAATTCGGGATCCAACACAAGTGGAAATTTTAAAAAGATGAATCTGCATTAATTATCAACTCCTATAAAGTTAGCGGCACAAACTGCAACTCTTTCTATGCACTTTGGCAGTGTGACCAACCACAGCAGAGTGAGCGTGCCTGGAGGTAGGGCAAGGGTGGAATACATTAAAAAAAGACTGTTTTCACCAAAGCATGAAATCCAAAGAAATATGGCTGAATAGGTGGAATTTCTGGAAGTACGACAACGCTTTCGGTGCTGGTTATTGTGTGTGGCTGCTCTATAGGAGTCCACAACTCAATACAAAGGGCTGAAAATTAGCGTAATAGGTCCCCTTTAAGTTGCTTTTCTTGACATAAGATTTGTGGGTTATTTCTATGAAAACTTGGCCTGTTTGTTGACATGTGTCATTGTATTGTCAACTTCCTAATTACCACTAACAAACATGGTATTCTCTAGTTACACAACATTAAAACATGCACACAGTAACTTCCGGTTCAGTGCAAAATAAGCTTCAAAATATAAGCATCAACGTATTAACCTAGATTTTACATCTATTACATTTGTTTCAGATTTTTAGCCACTGGAAGAAGGATTACCGCATGTTTGTAAGCTTTATCGTATGTAAGCTTTAACAAAATTACCACAGCATCTCTAGTCAAGAGTATAAAATATTTTAATGTCAGAGAAATGACCATGAGGCAGGATGACCGTACACATCACAGGCTTTTATTGGCGTCTGCAAAACACCATTGTATACCATGCAGCAAGACGCACTTCACACTTCAATGCAGCCAGTGCAACTCCACAACTATTCTGGCTCTTGCCTGCTGATTTCTAAAGCCCCAACAAAGCAAGAAACAATTTTTTTTCTGATGAAAGTGGTCTAAAGTTTCTCTACATAATTTCAATGTTTGTCATCCTAAACCTCAATATTCTGTTGGTCTTGAAAGGGTTAGGGTTCTGCAAAAATGCCCCAAAACAGTATGGAGCTCTCTTTTCTGAAGATGGCTGGCAGTCAATGAGTTAATCAATATATTTTTGAAAAAACATGAGATTGAAGCTGCAACATTTGAATCGCAGTATGGCGAGGGATTTGCCAAAGCTGTATAAAGTAGCAGGAAAGATGGGAATTAACTAATCATGAAAGTGCTTGAAATTGACCTTGGATGAGGTGTGATGAAGCAATTGATGTAAACTAGCCAGACCAAAGCACTATGTCATGATGGTGTGAAGGAGCATCCTTCAATTGGCCACGGTGGCGAGGTCTCTTTGAGTAACCTTCCACAAGCATGCAGGAATGCAAACTGGAAAGGGCAGCTCTTCTGGGCGCACACACCCCTCCCATCCCCATACATACAGGGAGTGAGACTCCCTGTCACTCCTTATCTCCCCGACAGCTTTGAGGAGAGCACTCCCTTTTGAACCTGTGCCTGCTCTGTGTGTGTGTGTGTGTGTGTGTGTTGTGTAGTAGAGTTGAGACTATGCGACCCGATCTGGAATGGGAGAGGGAGTCACAGTAGCAGCTGCTCCCTTGCATTAAGCTGCTGTCTTGAGTCTTGACTGAGGACAATCGCAGGGATACATACAATTTTGTACTACCAAACAGCAGCAAAGCCTGACTTGTTTGGACCACTGCGGATTTGTTTATGTGTTCCCCGTGGTGGTGTGTGTGGCGAGGATGAGGATGAGGGAGCTGTGTCTGCGCCAGGACCCTGACCTGAGGAAGGAACTAGCTCTGCTGGCGCGAGGCTGTGACTTTGTGCTGCCCTCACGCTTCAAGAAGAGGCTTAAAGCCTTCCAGCAAGGACAGGCCGGGGTTAGTATGAGCGTAGTGGCACTGAAATAGTCCTGCAAATTTTTACTTACTATAGTTACTATCATCATATGGATAAGTGTAACCACTAGGTTTACAGCAGGGGCATCCAAACTTTAGCAATCAAGGGCCGCATACAAAAAACGGATTATTGCTAAAATGAAATTATCGATCTTTTGTTCAGATAACTTAACATTTACAACTTGCATACATTAACGTACATTGTGTGACGTAGCAAACTGGTGTATTATCTTAAGTAAATTTTGTTTTCAGAATATGCTCTCGCCAATATATAATATATTCCTGATTTCTCATTGGTTTGCATGTTTGTCACACTTAAATGTTTCAGATCAGCAAACAAATTTAATGACAATGACACACAACAATGACTGATGGATTTCAATTAATTTCTTTCTCATTTGTCCCTGAATTTTGAGTATCTTTTGGTCTACTCCACTTTGTCAGCTAGGTCCTATTTAAGTGTTTTGTTTTTTTGAATTGAGAACAGGTGTGGCAATAATCCAGCCTGGTTGTGGCTAGAGAGATGGAACCAACGCTGTAGGTTTTTTTTTTCCTTCCTTAATAAGTTTTAAAAAACATTTAAAAACTAGCATTTTGTTTTCAGTTATGTTGCCATTGACTAATATTTACATTTGTTGGATGATCTGAAACATTTAAATGTGACAAACATGCAAAAAAAGAAATCAGGAAGGGAACACTTTCTCGCCATACTGTACATTTTTCTAGGATAAATCAGACTTCAAACTAAACCAGAAAGTCAAACACTGCAGCACTCTTGGTGTAATAAAGCCATCTCATGTTATGAATATGATGGCTCCTCCCACCACACGTCTTTAATAATATAATGCACAACTGTGACAAGACAGAAATGACATGTCGTCAGGTGAAGAAGTATATTTTGCTCTGTTATGTATCCTTAAATGACTTCTGTTGTGCTATGGCACTATATAGAAAATATAATTTATGTCACGCGCGGGGGCACCTGTTATGGTGGGGGAAACTCTGTGATTATTAGTTGGCCAATAGCACAGTTGTTCCCAAGGCCTTTTGCACATTCACTCGGCGGCATTCGTCTTGTCCGTTCTGCTGTCCTCGCTTCAGGCCACATCACTGGGAATGTGTAAAATGTCATAGGGCTTAGAGAGTCCAAGCTCCAGGCACTCATCTAGTGGTTGGGGGTGGGGTGGGGGGACAGCCTGCACGGAGGTTTGTCCTTTTATAGCCATCGCTGACACCGACCCAGAGCAGAGGCTCAAGCGCATTCATCATTTTCACGGTGTGTACCCTCGCCAGTGTTTACAGTTCTGGCCATGTCGTCAGGTGGTACATGAATTAGCAGGCCAGAAACGTACTTGAACTAAAATGGCACTAGAATGGCATTCAGACATAACTTCTGCCACAGCACAAAACTGTTGACTCACTCGTATCTCATTTTAGATATCCCATTGTAATTTTCTGTCATGTGCGCCTAGTATTTAACTTCCAAACATAGTTTCCTTGCCTTTTCTTTCCATGAATTCAGTATTATTGTACGTGTAACAGCAGTTATATACACATACAGTTTTATATAGTTATGAATTGAAAAATATATATATTTTAATGGTAGTTTACTATAAGTAGAAAGTGGTTCTGATGGAGATATCTACACAGGAAAAAGAGTGCTGCAGTTATGAATCCAGCCGAGGGTGCTCTCACAAATCCATTCACCCAGTAAGTTCCACTAGAAGGACATTTTGAAAGTACAGTACTGTAATTGTGTAAACCAAATTAGTGTGGGGGGTACATTTTAGGGTTTAGAGCAGGTTTACAGTCCCAAAGTTCTACCTGATACTATAAATAGAATGTATATATTTAGTATATTTATAAATATCAGTATTTATATACATTATCCATCTCATTACAAGTCAAAATGATCCATGTATGTGATCGGTATTGCTATGGGTATCGGACGATTTCACTCATGGGGGATCGGGATCGGTATCTGAAGCATAAAACCCTGATCAGAACATCCCTAATTGGAAAATGTGTCCTATTACTAGTATTTCAGAAAAAGAATATCATATGAACATCAATGCAAATAGTAAAATATGGTGGTGGTGTGATGGTCTAGGACTGTTTTGCTGCTTCAGGACCTGGAAGACTCGCTCTGATGAATGGAATCATGAATTTTGCTGGAAAAAAACCTGAAGGAGAATATCTTTGGAGTAGCCTCATCAAAGTCCTGACATGGATCCTATTAAGATGCTGTGGCATGACCTTTAAAAAGGTGGTTTATGCTGGAAAAACTCTGCAATGTGGTTGAATTACAGTAATTCTGCAAAGATGAGTGAGCCAAAATTCCTCCACAGCACTGTAGGAGACTCATTGCAAGTTATTGCAAGGATCAGAATAGTTTTTTTACACAAAGATATGTAGGGTTGGATCTTTTTAAAAGTTTTTGGGTATAAAAGATGAAAGCTACCCTGCTGCTCCCAGGCCTAACAGCATATCCCTTACAGCATCACAATGTCATCCCCTTAAATAAAAAAATAATATTCATTTTGGAGACCATGTTTAACTTTGCCGTACGTTCTAGTGTCATGCATGTTAGTTTCAAGACCCATGCTCAATTGTGGTTCAGTTGTGATCACAAGTGGCAGTGACATCCATTGGAGTTTGGCAATGACTTGGCAAAAGAGTCAAGATATTTGTATACAATACGTCCCATTTACAGAGTCTCTTCATTAGCAGCCACTGCTATCATCAGATGTAGGTGGAAACACATCTGCTGCTTTGTGTGGCTACTGATCAGGCCTCAAACTAACTCTAACCTCAACCCAACTGGAACTTTGTAAAGAAAGGGTCTGTGTCATATTATATATTACTGTGGCATGTGGTTTTTCCTACTGTGTCTGCAAAAAAACCTTGGCATATGAAAAGACAGTTTATGTACTTTATAAATCTGAATGCTACTACATATTACAAGAAGCATGACCTACTTACAGTTAGGTCCTGCTGCTTGTATGAAAGCCTTGAATGCATCAACCCATTTTTGTGTTGATTTCTGTATTCTCTCTTTACAAATGTTGAATTGAAGATCTCTGTACATAATTGGTCCATCATACTGAGAGCTTCAGTGACAGTTTTGCTGTAGCTCAATTGATTGTGCACGGTCACTTAATGTTGCGAAACCTTGTTGCTGTGCCTTAGATGATGATGATGTTAGTTACTCAATCCCCTCTGCCAATGAAGACATCAAAACAGACCACCAGTAGGTGGGAGTTATTTGCTCTACAAAAACAAGAGAGGGCTTGAAGTGTGAGTGGGTCAAGACATTATTGCACAGACCAAAACAGCTGATGTTGTTTTCAGGAGAAGAGTGTTCATACAGTATAGTGTGGCCCCTGCCCATCATCCACTTGAATAAGTAAACACCTCTCCCCAAATAAACAAATTATATTTTCCCCCTCAGGCAAATGAAAACACTTTCATACCACTATGACTGATCATGTGTCAGAGTAGACATGTTTACTACAAAACACAATGTTTGCAGTAGACATGGCATCTGTAAAGCTGAGGTTTAAAGTTGTAAAGCCAAACAATTAGAAATAAAGTGACCTTTCAGTGTGTGATGATGGCCATAAGGAAAATACTGTACATGTTTTTTTATTATTATAGTTATTGTAATATTTATGTTTACAAATATAAAGTAATTATCATAATTACTCATTTATTTGAGGAAAAAATGTTTTATAAATATTTACATCCTAATAGATCATAGTAATGGTGACTTATTCATGTATTGTTATTACAATATGATATTGTAATATTTATAATATAGATAGATATAATTAATATAGTTGATATTCTATTGTATTTTTAAAATTAAGTTATTTAATAATATATTTATAAACTATTTAATTGAAATCAAAGACTCACCCTTAAACACCTAATACTCTCTGCAGTTGAGTAAGCGACTATGCTCACTATATGAGGAAATATTGTATTTAATGGTCTGGATAAGTGTGGATAACCTCTGTGCAAAGAGTGCTGTTAGCATATGATAGCACCTGTGGCTAACACCTCACCACTGTGTGTTTTGTTGGATGTTCAGGCACAGGTGAGGACAGAGGAACCCGTCACCAACCCACTGAGCGAAAGCATTCCAAAGTTCTACTTCCCGCTGGGTCGGCCGCAAGCCAACCTCAACATCGACGGCCTCATTTCCAAAGTTGAGGCGACGTTTTGCCAATTCCCCAATGAAAGGGCCACCATTGAGGACATGGGGCAGGTTGCCAAGGTGAGAGAGTGATTTGCAACATGCCACCATGAGAGGTTATTCTAACATTTTCAATGTTTGCTCCTTTTCATACATTTTAAATATGTACTCGCTTTCCCTGAGAAGTGTTTGCCATGGTTTGAGGGAAGCCTGAAGTGTTTCCTCAGGGAAGTCATCAAGTGATGCAATGGTTCACTAGCGCCATTATGCTGTGATTATAACTTTTAACGCATCCGCAATAACAACAAGTGTCTCCTCAGGCCTGCGAGTGTCCCCTCTACTGGAAGGTGCCATTGTTCTGCGCGGCCGGAGGCGACAGGACGGGCTTCGTGTCTGTTCACAAGTTTGTGGCGATGTGGAGAAAGTAAGACAACAGCCCCTTTTGTTGTTCTTCTCAGCTGGGCTGCTCGAGCACAAGCTCGCCACGTCCCTGTTAGGACTGCCATCAGTAAACACAAATTATTGGTCACCAAGGCCTTGCAAACATTTGCGTTACGAATAAAAATAGGATAGAAAAACAAGTCTTTTGCTTACTCGTGTGTACAGTACTAGTACTGTGCTAAAATCTTGAGGCCACCATTACATTTGTTGTTTTTTAAAATGATATGATAACTATATACATTGCTTAGAAAAAGTGTTTGCCCCTTTCCTGATTTCTTCTGAAGTCTGTTTGGCTAAAATAAAAAACGGCCCCATTGCTAATGGTGTTTACAGTATGTGACATGGGCTAGCACTCCTGACCCTGAAGGCCCTGTGCAGATTACATTGATATGCCCACAGGAAGAGGCAATGTATTCCTAGTAGAATATATATGTTGCACATTCATCCAGATCCTTGACAAAATTGAATACCTTATTCTTTTGTTGACGCAGCAACGTTCTTTAAAAATTGTGTGGATATTTCTGCAATCCTGCTACGTGAATTAGTGTGTGAAAAAGGTCATCAGAACAACAATGAACAAAGCTAATGTTGGTGCAACATACAGTACTATTGCATGTTCTTGTATTCATGTGCAAGCCTCCAAAAAGCTGCACAGGCCCAACCTTTGACCTCAAGGTCACACTGCTAATTATCCAGAAACCATTCGGAAACCTAATTTCTAAATGTGTTGAGAGCTGTTCTCCTCCCATTAAAGACAAAAGCATCAAAGAAGGAAGGAGTAACCTTGCTTCCATCACTTCTCTCTTTTCCTTTCCCTGCAGAACGCTGCAGACCTGCCACGACGACGCGGCCAAATTTGTGCACCTCCTGGCCAAGCCTGGCTGCAATTACCTGGAACAAGACGACTTTATTCCCTTCCTGCAGGTACTGGGCAGCCCCACACGCTCGCCACTTTTTCTTGGCTGGGCCGAGCCACTGAGGACTAATTCACAAATGTTACTATAAGCTCAGCATCCACTTTATTAGGCACATTTGCACAGTCTTAAGTTGTGATTGACACTGTCGGAGAGGTACTGTATGCATTTAGAAATATGTTTGTTATTGTAGTCGTCAGTTGCAGTGATGTGTGTATGTGTGTACGCTACACAGACTCACTCCTTCCTAACTTAACCTTGTGATGTTCACCAAAATAACCTAACCATGAGCTGCGGTGACACAGACTGGAAAGGCTGGGCTCGATTGGCTTGTACTACATTATTTCCCGTGTCTATACGACTTGTGCAGAGGGCATACAGCGTACCTTTGCGACTGCTTTGTCCTGCGATTTTTTTTATCAACATTTCCAATAATGGTGACTGATTTAACACATTGCTTAGTTCCACTTCCAATAACTATTTACTGGCCGTTGTTCTCTCACGTCTGACAAAGACCTATAAAAGCAGGGTATCCAAACTGATGCCTGGGGGCGTAAAAATTCTAATTACAACATATATATTTTAGTTTATTATAGTTAAATGAATGCCATTCCGATACAGCTTTTGTGGATTAAAGCACACTGTATTGTGCAGATGTACCTAATGTTGTGGGACTCACATCTGTAGGTGACTGAATTCATTCTCGTGGCACACTGGCTTTAATTTGTGGGCTTTCTGCTCGGGGGAACAGCTTTAGACTGTTTTGATAAATGTAAGGGAATTGCAGTCCAGTAGTTGCCGACTGTCCCTGCCTACCCCCCCCCCCTCCCCTAGTTCTGTGATTTATGTGTTTCTCGTGATTTAATTTCTCACCGTAGGAGTCAAACAGGCACCCAAAATAAGGTCTTTTTAATTCCTGTGCTGCCTTAGCATTTATGTCAACACATGGGGGGGAAGAAAAGAATAACATATCGTTGAAAATCAGCACTTTTGCCCTGACTCCGCAATCCAATCAGAAGCTTCAGGTCAAGTCATGTTGCTGTCCTCTTAAACTATTTTATTGTGGATGTTCCGTTTCAGGATGTGGTGAACTCTCATGCAGGCTTGTCCTTCCTGAAGGAAGCACTAGACTTTCACTCAAGATACATCACCACGGTACAGTAACACACCACAGGCACTTTCATACCTGTCAACGCTCCCGTTTTTCCCACGACCACACTTGAGCAGTGGCAATCTGCGAGGACATGGGTGCAGTCCAGTGGCAGTGTTGCCTATTTTTCCCCCATAATGTCCAGTTTTTCTCCCAAATGTCACATTTTTTCAAATACAAATATTGATACATATACACACTTTTATTGTTTATTTGCATGTGTGTTTGTGATTGTTGACCACTTCCATTGTCACAGGTGATCCAGAGGATATTTTACAACGTGAACCGCTCCTGGACTGGCAAAATAACGTGTTCAGAGCTGCGGAAAAGTAACTTTCTTCAGGTGAATAACTAAAAATCTACCTAACTAACCGTACTTTTTTTCCTCAATGTAATTCTGTATGTAATGTTTTTAATATGTTGTGTCAGAACGTGGCACTGCTGGAGCAAGAAGAAGACGTTAACCAGCTTACAGAGTTTTTCTCTTATGAACACTTCTACGTCATCTACTGCAAATTCTGGGAGCTGGACACCGACCATGACCTTTACATCAACCAGAAGGACCTGACACAGCACAACGACCAAGGTGCTGCACACACTTCTCTATTCTTTATTCATGTAGCAGTACTAACATCTGCTCATTTTTCTTACAGCCATCTCCCAAAAGATGATTGAGAGAATATTCTCAGGAACAGTAACAAGGTAAGTACTGCTTCCTTTTTTTGGTAATTTAAGGTACAGAGATGACAAGTGGTGGAATGTGTGTTTTTTTTTTTTTTTTGGTCCATCAGGGACAGGCGTGTCTTCAAGGAGGGCCGCTTGAGTTATGCCGATTTTGTTTGGTTCCTCATCTCAGAGGAGGACAAGAAGACAGACACCAGGTATGTAGATGTACATGGAATTATGCTTGAAAAGAAAACAACTTGACCTGTCCCCTCTGACCCTGCTGCTCCCAGTATCGAGTACTGGTTCCGCTGCATGGACCTGGATGGGGACGGCGTGCTGAGCATGTACGAGCTAGAGTACTTCTACGAGGAGCAGTGCCAGAAGCTGGAGAGCATGGCCATTGAGCCGCTGCCCTTTGAGGACTGCCTTTGCCAAATGCTTGACATTGTCAAGCCAGAGGTCAAAGGTCAGCATTAGTTTTTTTTTGGTCTCTCAAATCAGACCGACTCCACATTTTCTAACATTCTCATGTTGAACCTGCCAAACGACTGACAAACGGGTCTGCAGCTGCTGGTGTCATATGGTTGGTTAACTTCACCTTAGCCCCTAATGTGACCCCTCGGCCAGTGGGGGTGTGCTGAGTCATTTAACACAGTAACCCGACGCAAGTGTTTTTGGTCTTCAACATGAATTTCTTTCAACTTTAAATGATAATATTTGATATGATGTATATACAGTGTATACATGTAATTATGTTTTTATCTAAAACAAAACATTCAACGCAATTACAATATTATTTGGCATCCTAATACAAATTGGATTGATATTCTACATTTATATAAATAAGAGTGCAGAGAACTGAGCCCTGTGGTACACCACTATATATTTGTAACAAACTGACAACTGTCATAAAAAAAAGAAACCAAGGCACCATCCTTTAGCTTATTTACTACCAATGAGTATTAGGGCCACACTGGAAAGAAACGCCAAATCGGAGAGTACAAGAAAGTACCAATATTATCAGAAAAAAGACACTTTATGATGATATATTACAAAAATGAAGGCGGGTGGTCAGACCTATGAAAATATTTTCTGATGGTTACAAAAATGAAGTTGTATTGTTGTAAGAAAACAACAAACAATTTGAATAATATGAGGATAAATGGAAATTTACAGAATTTTACAACAAAAAACGTAGAATATAAGAATAAAGTCCGGAATATTACTAAGTAGTTCTCTTTTAAGAATATTTTTCAAGAAAAAAAAGTTACAAGAGTCTTACAAGAATACTACACAACTACAAAAGCTCAGGTATGCATAACTCATTCTAAATGCATGCCAACTCAAGCAGGTTTTGCTACATAACATATGGAGGAACACAAAAAATATCCTTGGTCATTTCTTAGTACAGCCACTTGTTGCTAGGCAGGATTCCTGTAGCACAATCAACTTGAGCCCCATAGGCTTACTAGGAGATGACAATGCAAGAACAGGACATTTACATGAGTTTTAGGTTTTTTTTATTATCCATATTAAGGGCATGTAAAGTGGTCGTCTCCTAACCTGAAATTTGATTCATATTTTTTCCCCTCATTATGTTGACGTATCTTTGGCCAAGATACTAAACCCCCAGTTGCTCCTGATGCTAGGTCATCAGCGGGTAAAAGTGCTAACAGTATCAAAGCCCTTGGAGTTGAAAAAGCACTATACAAGTGAAAGACCATTTACCATTTAGAATGGGAAGTCAAAAAATGAGTGTATCACAATATTTGTGATGTTACTGGAAAATAATTGATGCTTCACAAGAATTAAGTTGAAAATGAGTGTGGAAGAAACTACTGAGAATAAAAAAAATATTTAAAAAATTATTTAAAAAAACAAGTGATCAGTCAGAATATTAAGAGAATAAAATAAAATTTGCGCAAAAATAAGTAACACACGTATAAAGTGGTTGTACTACTGGCTGTAGCTGTTCACAGGAGGCTTTCGAGTGCATGACGTAAATCTCAGTGCTGAGTGTCTACTGTTATGTTGCCTCTCATGATGATTGATGTTTGCTGCAGGTCAAATCGCCCTGCGAGACCTGAAGAGGTGCAAGCTGTCCCACATCTTCTTCGACACCTTCTTCAACATCGAGAAGTACCTGGACCACGAGCAGAGGGACCCCTTCTCTGTCATCAGGGTGAGCTCAGCATCACCACACCACCCTTTAGATCAGGGGTCTCAAACTCAATTTACTACTTGGGGGGCCACTGGAGCTCGGGTCTGGGTGAGACTTGGCCGCATCAGGTTTTCAAAAAAAAAACAAAAAAACGCATTTTTAAAAAAAAAAACAAAAATTAAAAACTTCGCTTTGGTTCCAATTTTCTACAATAAAAGCTCTGATAAAACATTACACTGTTCTCAAATATCTTACTTTTTATTTTTCTACACAAAATAAGATGGAAAATAAACAAATCAAGAATAAAGAAAATCAATCAGTAAAAAATAAATAAATATAATAATAATAATAATAAAACGGCAAATGATAAAAACTGAAGAAACCACATATAGTTGGTGGGTAGACAAATTATTTTTTTCAGATTAAAATGAACAAAGCATTATTAGAGCCCTGTAGACATGACAAAACACGACTATAGTCACATTTATACTCTTTATTTACAACATATTGCGCAACTGCAGGGTCTTGAGACACATGCTAACTCGCAAACTAGAGAGCTAGCGACCTAAACGGTAGCCTTCAAGTTATTTCCTTTAAACTTAGCCAAAAACTTACCACTTCCACACGGATAGGGAGGTTAACTATTTAACTATTAAAGTAACCTTTAACATGAACATTAATCAAACGTAATAATTTTTTCTGGGTACATGATACCATACAGCATCCATATCAAACTTGCGCGGGCCGCACTAACATTAAACTTTCATATCAAGGCGGGGGCCTCAAACTAGTGTCCTGCGGGCCACACTTGGCACGCGGCCGCGTGTTTGAGACCCCTGCTTTAGCTGTTTGTTAGCATGATGTAACCTCTGTGGCCGTGTTTGACAGGAAGTGGAGACGGACGGCCAGGAAATGTCAGACTGGGAGAGATATGCCGCAGAGGAGTACGACATCCTGGTGGCCGAGGAGGCCGCCGCCGATCACTGCAATGACGTGTAAGATGTCTTTACTACACCACACTCACTGCACCCCTGACTAGGTGCAGCGCCACCATCACATGACATCAAACACACCGTGATTGATGATTACCAACACATATTTCACCTCATGGGAAGAAATTGCAAGAAATGGAAGTCCATCACAGTCTGACTGCTCATAGTTGATGAGTTTATTGTGTGGAACTTTAGGACCACCACCAACCTCTGAAGGTGGGCCACCACCTACCACAGAAGGTAAGAGACCACCACAGTACCAAACAACCAAACGTTCTCCTCTTCCTGCTTTCTGGACCAGTCCTCTACCAAGAAACAACACCCTCATTTGCATATTGTGTTTTTCCGATGGTCTGATCTCCTGCATCACTGCCGCTTAGCCTTCCTGTGCTTCTCCTTTGGCCTCTCCACCCACATTTTACTTCCAGTATTACGAGTTATCGTGAATGTACCTGTTACTGCATGGTCACAGCATGGATAGGAAACCATGAAAGGTTGTTGGTTTTCTTAGAGGTTTTTAATAGTCTAAGTAGGTGTGGCCCTTTTAAGTGCATTGTTAGCACTCATATGTTAACACACAGAAAATGGAAAGATATGTCATGTGTCACATAAGGATTGTGGATAGTGGGCACCTCTTTAAAGTATTCATTAAATGAACTCATTCACTACCAAAGACGTATTTACGTATAGACGTCTTTTGCTTGTTTTTGCACGTTTGGTGCACTTTTAAGCCCTAAAAAAACAGCTATAATGTGGCAGAAGTGCATTTTAAGGCCTGTATCTTTCCCATTGAAATACATACATTCTACCCAGCAGACAGGAAGTGAAATGGCATTTTGTCGTCTTGTGAGAAGGTTAAACATTGAAGGGACATTTTAACGCATGCACACACAGTTCAGTTGGAAATGTGTAAATTTTAAGTAGTTGATGGCATTATATATTTAAAAATAAATATTTCCATGTATGTATCTTTTCACAAAACAATTTTTTGTCCCTTTTTTTGTTGAGAACTGATATTTTGCTATACCATGTCTATATAGCCCCAAAACACCCTTGAAAAATCAGTCAAAATCATCAAAAATGGCTGATACCAAGAGGGGAGGGCTTTTGAAAAATGGCTGGGATTGAATGAGTTCATGTAATGTCTCTTTTGTCATTACTGCCACCTAGTGACCAGAATACTGCATATCACTTGTATTTCAATATGTTATGACTAATAAGACCATAGTCTCCCCTAAAACGACCATCATTTATGAAAAAAAATATTTTTTTTGTTTTGTTTAAAAAATAAAGGAAAGAAAGAAAAGTTTTTAGTGACCCATGTTGGCTATTGTGTGTATTTTCAGGTACGAGAACCCGCTGAGTCCCTTAGAACCTCACATCTCAGCTGACCTGGTTCTGACTAAGAGACACCTCTTTGAGATCCCCAGTCCTCACTGCAACTTGGACCTGGACAAGTACGAGTATGAGGATGACTTTGAATGACAAAGCTCCAGGTAACCTCGGCTACGCTTCTGTTCAGTGCAGCCTGATGCTACTGCTGCTACTGCTGCTGCTGCCTCTTCTTTTTGCCACTTTTTTTCCCCATCTGATACAATGAAGTGGCCTGAAAATTGGACTCTGACAGACTACGCCTCTGTCCCATCTTTGGCTAACTTGACATTCCGGTGGTCGTACCAGAAGCTTCTGTACAATATGTAAAAACAGTCACCTGCTTTCATACAATGTGTGTGTGTGTGGGAGAGAGGTTGTTTTAATTTATAAATATATCTATAGACTGTAAATATTTTTGCTGTGATGTAAATGAATTGCTTGAAATAACATTTTATATGTCAACTTAATAAAGCCTTCTAGTTAATGACTGCTACTAGAAGACACCATTCATAGCATGACACTGGACACTTCATTAGGTACTGGGGTGTCGCCAGCTCTCTTGAAAATGTGACAAGGCCAGCCATAAGCCAATCAGTATGAACTATGGCATGGCAACGACAACATGGTCGCTGTATTTGTTTGTTGCATAATACATTTATTCAGGCATTAAGTACAAGCCATCAACAACACTGTGAAAATACTCCACAAAATGCAAAGCAGCCCTTGGCTAACCGTAACAGCGCCAAGAAGGCAGAGCTTGGACACTCTGGCTTTCCTGGCATAGCATGCATGGGTGTCCAAAGTGTGGCCCAGGGGCTACAAGTGGCTCATTGCAGAAATAAAATACAAATCCAGTAAATGTGGAGAAAAAAAAGAGCAAAAAGTCATAATGTAATTTAAAAATCTAAAATATACATAATTAATAAACACGGATTTGTCTGTAATATGTATGTTTTTTATTGTAATTATCAAAGTACAGCCCTGACATAAATAGACAAAGACGAGAAAAACAGTGGACTGTAGCATTATAATGATTATAATAATCCATTTGTGGGAAACTAAACATTTCAAGCTTAGTCAACATTCAAGTCATATTTTCACTGTATTTTTCTTAAAATTAATATTAGTCTCATTTCATTCTCATGGACCCGATCTTAAGCATCGTCTCACCCCGTGAGTTGAGTGTCTCGTGACACCTGTTAGGTACAGTAAATCTGATGTACCTAATGTTATGGCCTGAGCACATGATTTTTAGTGAATATTAGTTTCATATATAATACCCCTTCTTTTAAAAGACCAATAATAAAGTGCCATCATACACGTGCAGTACAAAAACAAGACACAAAGTTGCACGTACAATTACATGTTTTTTTTGGGGGGGGGCTCAGTGAGGTGGTAAAACATTCAACTCGATTACAATATTATTTGGCATCCTAATACAAATTGGATTCATATTCTACATTTATATAAATAAAAGTGCAGAGAACTGTGCCCTGTGGTACACCACTATATATTTGTAACAAACTGACAACTGTCATTAAAAAAAAGAAACCAAGGCACCATCCTTTAGCACCACCTAAAGCACCACCCTTTAGCTTATTTACTACCAATGAGTATCAGGGCCACACTGGAAAGAAACACCAAATAGGAGAAAAAAGTACCAATATTATCAGAAAAGACACTATTAAAAAGACATTTTATGATGATATATTACAAAAATGAAGGGGGGTGGTCAGACCTATGAAAATATTTTCTGATGGTTACAAAAATTACGTTGTATTGTTGTAAGAAAACAACAAACAATTGGAATAATATGAGGATGAATGGAAATTTACAGAATTTTACAACAAAAAACTTATAATAAAAGAATAAAGTCCGGAATTTTATTAATTCTCTTTTAAGAATATTTTTCAAGAAAAAAAAGTCTTAGAAGAATACTAAGACAATGCAGTAAATGTGACCAAAAATCAGCAAATTTCAGGGCTTTGAATGCTGAATGGCAAATGTGAGGGGATCCACTTAGCTATATAGAATAAAATCAAGAATAAATAATGAATCTGAAACTATAATACATTTTTAAATTACAAGAAAAAAATGCATAATACGAGAATAAAATGTATTTTTTTCCCCAAAAATTATTAAAATATTTTCTCATAATTTTGGGGTTTTTTTTGTCCTCCAATTGTTGTCAGTGTGACCCCAACCCTCCTTAGTGCATTTACAGTATGTTCATAAAGCGCCCATGTTGTACAAGTAGGTGTAAATATACACAAGTAAGTATATAATGTACACATAGTATAGCGTAGTATACTGCTAGTCTGCATGAAGACAAAGTGCTACCTTGCTCCTTTGAGTTCCACTTCCTCAATGTTCAACATCCACAGCATCATCATTGTCGTCATCATCATCATGATGATGATCAGAGTCCTGGAGGACGGGTTCTTGAGTCTGGGGTCGTCTCATGAGGTCTTCCAGCATGTGGGTGGTCTTGTGGCTGAGGACCAAACACACTTTACACTTCAAGTGGACTCTGTGAGAAAGACTAGTCTATAGAAAGTGAAAGTCCGTACCTGGGACGACCCAACCGGTGGACTTTGACAACGTGAGCTTCAGAAGGGCTCAGAGGTCCTGCAGCTTGACTTCCTGGAACACACATTGGAGGATGGAACACAGTCTAATACTGTACTGCAAGCTAGAAGCAGCAGTGTAGTGTTTACCTCTCCATTCACGTACACCCGTGGTGCCAAGGTTTCTCTAAATACACCATGTAAATGTTTGTCCATTCACATACACACCTTGTGTAAGCATCACTCCATGCACATACGTACATGTAATGTCATTGTTTATCCATTCCCACACACGTAATGTAAACAAATATCGAGTCATTCACATGTAAACACACACAATGTAAACACACAATTGTCTGTCCATTCATGTATAGTACACACTTTTTTCATCTATTAAATGTCATTGTTTACATTGCGTGTGTGGGAATGGATACACAATGACATTTAATAGATGAAAAAAGTGTGGACTATACGTGAATGGACAGACAATTGTGTGTGTTTACATGTGAATGACCTGATATTTGTTTACATTGCATGTGTGGGAATGGATAAACAATGACATTTAATAGATGAAAAAAGTGTGTACTATACGTGAATGGACAGACAAACAGACAATTGTGTGTGTTTATATGTGAATGACCCGATATTTGTTTACATTGCGTGTGTGGGAATGGATAAACAAATATCGGGTCATTCACATGTAAACACACACAATTGTCTGTCCATTCACATATCGTACACACTTTTTTCATCTATTAAATGTCATTGTTTATCCATTCCCACACATGCAATGTAAACAAATATCGGGTCGTTCACATGTAAACACACACAATTGTCTGTCCATTCACGTATAGTACACACATGATGTGATGTACACACATGATGTGAATATACCGTACGTGAACATATACAAGTGTTGCTGATTTGCATTGTAGCTTCGTCAGCGCTATAAGAAGTTTAATCAGGTTACATGTTAACCACCATGCGTGGTACCGTGTTTGTTCTTGGTCAACGCCGAGCGGCCCGTCTGCTTCCTGTCCGAGCTGCCGTGGGACGCAACCTCCTCCACTTCAGCAACAGCCAATAAGGACGCTTGATAGTAGAGGAGCGGCTGCCAGCAGTCTTCCCTGAGGTCCACCATGTGGTGTGAGGTTTCCTTCTGCAAGTAGGACAAGCTGCAGACGAACGTCAACATGTCCACTTTATGTCAGCATTGATGTCTACTTGTGTAGCCCTGCGGTACTCACACTGTCTTCTTGTCTGGTTTCAGCAGCTTGCTGGAGAACTCGGCCAGAATGCTCAAATAGGACAGGTACGCTGGTGTGGAATATTCTGGGGTCTGGACGAAGTCCTGAAACACGAAGTCGATGCCGGTCCTGCACAAAGTAGAGCACACATTAACCACCAAAAGTCACAACATAAATTAAATCCACGCTGACCTGTGAATGAGGACCACACACTCCCGGAACCTAAGAAGGTCTCCGAAGCTGAGGGCGAAGCGTCTAGCTAGTTCCTTGATGCTGGTGAAGGTCTGAACTCCCTGATGAAGGCGTGGCGTCTGTTCGCCGTCCTGCATCCGGTGAAGACGCACAAACAACTAGAAAGGACAAAAAAGGTAACAATCAGCCTTTTGTTGACCCTGACTTGGATCATTGTGACGCTTACCTGCTGCAAAGAAAGCACTAAAGTACGAGAGCTCTCTATCTTGTCCATCTGTCTGCTCCTGTACATCGTCTCCTTGATGATGTCCCCAAAGTCGTTGTAGTACTGGAGAAGAATGGGACAAGGGAAAGCCTTTCATCCAAGCTTTGGCTTCCGACTAAATCAATTGTTATTTTTGTGATGCAAGCTCATATGAACGTATTGGGACTGGTAGAGAGCGCTGATAAGCCACCATTGCTTTGACCTTTAACCTTGGCTACTTCATACCTCTTGGCTCAAGTGTATTTGTCAAAATCAGTAGAATTCTTGCTATGCCAAAGATCACAGTGCCTTTAGGGTTATGATATTCATTCATTCATTCATTTTCTACAGCTTATTCTTGCAGGGGGTGCTGGAGCCTATCCCAGCTGTCTTCAGGCTGGACAGGTCACCAGCCAATCACAGGGCACATATAGACAAACAACTATTCACACTCACATTCATACCTATGGACAATTTGGAGTCGCCAATTAACCTAGCATGTTTTTGGAATGTGGGAGGAAACCGGAGTACCCGGGGAAATCCATGCATGCACGGGGAGAACATGCAAACATGTCGACGGTGGAATCGAACTTGTGAACTTGGGACCTGATTCATTCATTCATTCATTTTCTGCTTATACTCACAAGGGTCGCGAGCGTGTTGGAGCCTATTCCAGCTGTCTTCGGGCGAGAGGCGGGGTACACCCTGGACTGGTGGCCAGCCAATCACAGGGCACATACGTATAGACAAACAACCATTCACACTCACATTCATACCTATGGACAATTTGAAGTCACCAATTAACCTAGCATGTTTTTGGAAACCGGAGTACCCGGAAAAGTCCCCGAATTGAACTTGGGTCTCCTAACTGTGTGGCCTGTGCGCTAACCACTCACCCACCATGCAGGCCGGTTATGATATATAGTATTGAACTTAATGCAGTGCAAGTGGAGATACCTTCACATAGTATGCAAAGATGTCTGCAGCCATGCTGATCTCCAACACTCTGTGTAAGATGAGCTTGCAGTAGGCGGCTAGTGTGCTTCGTCTGGTGTGAAGGTCCTCCATCCTGTCCTCCTCAGAGTGCTGGCAGGCTGAGTGGGCCCACGTGGAGAAAAGAACAAAGACCAATTGCACTGTGAGCAACATGAGCAACTCCTTAGGAGGTGTAAAAATGTCATAGCGACAGTGTGTCTTCTAAGAAGTGAACGAAAATTGAGGGATTTTTTTTTTCTCATGGAAAAAGAAGACATTGTGGTGATTTGATGCATTAACCTGTGGCTGACCTCTGGGCCAAGAACAAGCATCCATAAAAGACAAAGTGTTAGCAGGAATAATCCACTCTTTCAACATTTCAAAACTTTCCACAGGAGTACTTATTGGCCTCTGTTCTAACGACCATATTTGGATGTTCACTCAGTGTATGAACACCTCCCATTGCATGGGCTAGTGTGCCTGCAATAAAACCCACAGAGTTAGGGCGCCATCTGCTGTGCAGCCTGAGCATCACACCAAAAAAACTTTGATTTGACTTTTAATTTTTTTTCACCAAATTTCCACTATGTTTAATGTTTTACTAGAAACACGGTGGTGGTCAATATGCGTTTACATCCAATATGAATGAATTTAGAAACGTTTTAGCAATGAACAAATTGCTGTTAAGCTCTAAAAACTATTCAGTGTTAACTATTTGGACGAGTGGTTAGCGCCCAGACCTCAGAGCAAGGAGACCGGAGTTCAATTCCACCCTCAGCCATCTCTGTGTGGAGTTTGCATGTTCTCCCCGTGCATGCGTGGGTTTTCTCCGGCTACTCCGGTTTCCTCCCACATTCCAAAAACATGCTAGGTTAATTGGCGACTCCAAATTGTCCATAGGTATGAATGTGAGTGTGAATGGTTGTTTGTCTATACGTGCCCTGTGATTGGCTGGCGCCTCTTGCCCGAAGACAGCTGGGATAGGCTCCAACACCCCCCGTGACCCTTGTGAGGATAAGCGGTAGAAAATGAATGAATGTTAACTATTCACCTTTGCTCTCGTCACAGTCTCTTCCTACAAAGACGTTCTTGCACACAAAGCTCAACAGCGCCATCTGCAGCTTGGGGGTGGGCGTGTAGGGTAGGGGGGCCCAGGATGTGGGGTTCCATACATGTTGCTGGTAGGAGTGGGCTGTGAGAATGTCGCAGACACCCATGAAAGCCTAAGAGGTACAAAAAAAAAACAAGGAAGGATAAAGTAAAAGTAGTAGTAGTAGGATATTAACACAATAAAAAAAGGCGTCGCTTCCTGTCTGACCTGCTGCCTCACGCTGTGGTCTGAGTGGGAGAGACAACGATGACTTGTCTCACTGAGGACACGCAACTGGAGTCTCTGGGTCACGGCCTTGTCCTAAAACACAACGATCACATAGAATGAAAGAGTGTGTCCAAAGTTTTGTAAAATAAATAGTATAAATAGTAACCCTGTATAAATACATAAATACATATACACATAAATATAATTACATACATGTAACTTACCCTGCATGTCAGAGTTTCACTGCTGGTGCTCAGAGACCAGAGAACACAGTAGCTCAGACACTTAAACACTTCCTTTAGCACCTATGAAAGAAGTTAGCTGAGATGTACTGATAAGTGCAAACAAAACAAGATTATTTTAAATGGATTCTACGTAGCAGAAGGGGGTACCTCAGGTGACGCCCCCTCCTGGAAGCTCTCCACCGCCAGGAGAGGTGACAGCAGGTCAAACAGATTCCATCGAGACAGATCGTGGCAGCTTCCAAATGATATTTTTAAGCAACATCAACGGTAACACTAAGGAAAGTATTTTATTTATTTTCTGCAACTTACTTGTGGAAAGCGCTGAGTTTCTTCAGCGTAGCTAAAATGTCCCCAGTTTTCTCCTCGTCAGCAGAGAAAGTGGTGCCCTGTGGATAATCAAGCATCTTGGATCAGGTGTCATCAAAATCATTAGGGTTCTTGCACTGCTAACAGGACAGAAGTCCCTCAAGGTTGAACATTGCTGGTAAGATGCTGCCTAGAAACGAGTACGTTTCATACTAAGGTTAGGGGTTCCACACTGAGGTTAGGTTACCAGATTAGGGCTGGGGTTTCAAATTAGGATTACGGTTTCAAACACTACCGTAAGGGATTCACTCAGCAGCTCTTTGATGTGATCCACCCAACATTGGACCATGGAATCCCTAGCAGATCGGGCCGTGGAACACCACATGGTCTCCTCTCCACATAGTCTGAGGAACGTACGGGAACCCTCCTCCAAAACAGTGGTACCCGAGTGGACCTCTAGATTGGCTACCATCTCTGCTAACAACCTAGAGACCAACTGAGGAGGAGAATGAGAGCGAAAATGATTGATGCAGTAGAAACTAAATGTGTAATCAATGCAGGTGTAAACAAAACATGTACCTTTAACTATTAATGCTGTTAAACATTTAATGCTGACCTGTGTCTTGTCTGCGAGGGGGGTCTCTGGCAGGAAGTACTGAGGAATCCTCATCAAGGATGCAATAATGTCCCAGCGACCTGAATACTGCATGAACATGCGATGTATGACAGCCATCACTCAAACATAATGTCTAGTGTTGAATGATCAGCATATCAGACAGTGGTACCTTGGACAGTAACTCTGGAAGCACCATGAGAAAATGCTGTGTGAGCTTTGTGCAGTCTTCAACCTGAACTTTCTTCTCTCTGCCACTCATTACCTGGTGGGAAAATACACAAGGAACTATGCTCCACTTATACAGCATTGTATTGTTAGGTATAATTATTATACAGTATCTATTAAATAAGACTGGTCTGTCTTGTCAGTTACCAATCATTTAGTATTTATATGTTTTTTCTATTTAAATTATTGATTTTATTTTTTGTATTTTTAACCAACAACACTTTTATTTTTACTATTTCCCTTCTTTGGAGACCTTTAACTGGGTCACCACAATATAATTCACTTAATTGTTTTCTTTTTTTGATGATACTAAAGGATACTAACTAAAAACTAAGTCAAATTCCAATACTGATGATGATGAGTGCCTCAGGGATCAATTTTAAACCCTCTAAAATTTACTCTATAAATACATTACAGAAAGTTCTGCTGCACTGTATAGTATTTATATGCAAATTCTATAATCTTACAGTGCATAGTCCTAGTGCACTATAAAAAAAAATAAAAAAACAACCTTCTTTGCACCGCTCCTCCCAGCCAGCACTGGTCCTTCTGACGCCTGACGCACAGATGCCACCAGAATCTCCACAAGCACCACTTCTTCTGCCTGAGTGAGGGCTGCAAAACACAAAAAAGGATGTACTGTGACCAATAAGATTATTAAGATGTAACTGTAACTATCCACAATAATGCATTTAATAGTTTACTTATACTATACTGTACCCAGTGAAGGACTGTGAGGGTCTTGCAGCAGTATAGACGTGAGTGTGGACCAGTCCTTCAACAGGGTTCCGCCACAATCCCACAGGCTGTCCACGAGGTAGACCACATGGTTGTGAAGCTGCAGGTGCACTCAGTCAATGTCATTCTAATTTAACTACATTTCATGAAAAGAGTTTAACCTTAGAGTTCTGGTAGAACTGCAGCAGAGCCTTGAGTCGTATAAGTGTTTCTTGTCTGTGAGCGTCCTCTTGATTTACTCCCTCCTGATTATTCGCTGCATGGAGAAGCCTGAGAGAAACAGGGTACGTTTTTAAAAACTAAACACTTTATTTTCTTATAAGCAGGTAAGCGTATGCACCTAAAGAAGAGCAGCTCCCCCGCAGTGGCTGCTAGGGGGCGCTGAGATGAAAAAACAAGCTGGAGAAGTCGCTTGTAGTCATCTGGACTCAGCACATCTTTGGATGTTCTACAGGTGGTAGAGATATCATGGTTAGTGAAGGCATCATATTTATGACAATTGTTGATGTTGAAAAGTGGAGGCTAACTTGGAGATGAGTAGCAGCAGTTTCAGGGTCTGCAAAGCCACTTCATTGTCTTTATCCAGAGTCATGGAGATCATGCGGTCCTGGAACACATGGGCGGGAGTGAAGCCTCACTATTTCAGCATGGTATTATCAAACCTGAAATTAATGCCTCATATAATATACTCATTCATTCATTTTCTTTGGGTGAGAGGCAGGGTACACTCTGGACTGGTCGCCAGCCAATCACAGGGCACATATAGACAAACAACCATTCACACTCACATTCATACCTATGGACAATTTGGAGTCACCAATTAACCTAGCATGTTTTTGGAATGTGGGAGGAAACCAGGAGAGAACCCACACATGCACGGGGAGAACATGCAAACTCCACACAGAGATGCCCGAGGGTGGAATCGAACTCGGGTCTCCTAGCTGTGTGGCCTGCGCGCTAACCACTCGGTCCACCGTGGAACCCCTTATACTGTTATATAACTATTAATATACTGTGTATCTTTATTTTAAATATTTTAATCAGCGTGTCATAATATATTAACATTATTTATTTGTTGCAGGAAAATATTAAAATGTGTTTATACCATTACTCAATATTATTTTATTTAGGTATCAGGATTGGGTCGCCACCCTGCCTCTCGCCCGAAGACAGCTGGAATAGGCTCCAGCACCCCCAAGACCCTTGTGAGGAAAAGCGGTAGAAAATGAATGAATGAATGAATGAATGATTGGGTCGCCTGTTGCTAACAGGCTAGCGCTAAAACCTGAAAATGACTTTCAGGTACTTTTTTTGTCCCCCCCAAAAAAGTAGTTTTAAGGAGTTCACTTCAGACTAAATTTAGTTGAAATGTGGTTACTTTAAAGCGGGTGGTGAAAAAGTCCAGTTGAGGCAAAAGCACAGGATCTCCGTATAAACTCTGCAAGGCCAAGACGCACTTGAGGCGCACATCTGGTATCTAGAAGACATAAGATAGCCAAGTTAATGCAAAAGCAGATCCTGTTGGGGTTTTTTTTTTTTTTTTTTAAACAAACCCAAGATATGTATTGAACTATAGTCACCTTGTCGTACGACATCCAGTCCATGTATTTGAGGTAACTGTCATTGAGGAAAACAGAGCTGTAGAGCCTCATCCACAAGCCCAACTCCTCCATGCAGATGGAACGAATTTCTGGAAGCACATCACTGCCGTAGGAAACATGCAAACACATACGATCATGAGAACTAATTCAGTACAAAGGACATCAGACACTATTGTGGCTTTCATTTGATAATAAATTCAGGTATTCAGGACAAATGATATAAGACAACATGATTTCCATCAAATAATAGTGAATGAATGAATTGAGAATAAATGATATCAGACTATTTGAGGATCATCAGGATCATTTTGCTTCCTCCATATAATACCATGCTTGTACTATTTGTCATTCTCGCTCATAGAATGAATTTGACATCAAGATAATTCAATGAAGACATTTTACCGATGTCTCTTGAGAAAAACGGCCTTGAAGATGACATCCATCATGCTCTCTATCTCCACCTTCTTCTCCTGCAGCTTGAAAAAAAAGCACAAGGTTATGAGTCACATCATTGCAAGACGCTTTTAATATCGTTGCTCTGGCTGTACCTGGGTCACTTTCTGCTGCCCCTGGTTCTTCTGTCTGCTGGGCCTCTGCACCCGCTGCAGCTTCTGACTGTTTTCGACTCCCACGCTCAGATTCAGAGCCACCTCAATCAAGGAGCTCAACAGTTTGACTGCTAATAAAGCAGAAAGTATGACTTCTACTAGTATGATGTCTACTGTAACAGTGCATCACTGGCTGTTGTCATAGTTACCTGCTAGCGTGCATGTGTGTCTGAAAGCTCGTATATGGGAGTCGGAGAGCTCGGAGAGCAGCGAGACAACCGTGGTCATCAGGTAGTTGTCGAAGAGGATGCTGTGCTGACACTGAGAGACCAGCACAGACACAAAGTCGCTCAAATCCGAGTGAAACCACCGGCTGTGCGGTCCGGGCTGGATCAGAGGATACTCCATGCTGTCCTGATGAAAATTGTGGACAGTTTTGTCAATCGTGCGGAAAGATTTCATGTTTGTTGTTTATGAGTTGGATGTGTTGTTGAAGCGTTGATGGATCTAATAATCAACCCAGTAGAGGGCACATGTCATTCAGGCCCGACTTGTTTCGTAGCTTAATGAGCTGCATAGGACACTGAAAAACAGGTATAAATACATGTTCAGTGGTAGTAACACTAATTTGAAATAAACAGTCTGCTAAGTCTGGTACAATGCTAAATAATATTATTTATTTCTCTATGTTATAACATGTGTTCTCATTATTTAGTGACTTTAATGTAAATACTGTATATCAAAGCTATTTAGAACTTCATTCATTCATTCATTTTCTACCGCTTTTTCCTCACGAGGGTCGCGGGGGTGCTGGAGCCTATCCCAGCTGTCTTCGTGAGAGGCGGGGTACACACCTCACATATAGACAAACAACCATTCACACTCACATTCATACCTATGGACAATTTGGAGTCGTCAATTAACCTAGCATGTTTTTGGAATGTGGGAGGAAACCGGAGTACCCGGAGAAAACCCACGCATGCACGGGGAGAACATGCAAACTCCACACAGAGATGCCCGAGGGAACTTGGATTATTATATAAAATAATACAATCATATAAATACGTATAATTATATATTGCCATTTACTATTTGAGAAGCACTGCATTATGCCAGGTTGCACGGCGGACCGAGTGGTTAGCGCACACGTCCCATATCTAGGAGACCCAAGTTCGATTCCACCCTCGGCCATCCCTAGGTGGAGCATGCATGTTCTGCCCGTGCATGCGTGGGTTTTCTCCGGGTACTCCGGTTTCCTCCCACATTCCAAAAACATGCTAGGTTAATTGGTGACTCCAAATTGTCCATAGGTATGAATGTGAGTGTGAATGGTTGTTTGTCTATATGTGCCCTGTGATTGGCTGGCCAGCAGTCCACGCTATGCCCAAAGACAGCTGGGATAGGCTCCAGCACCCCCCGCGACCCTTGTGAGGATAAGCGGTAGAAAATGAATGAATGAATGTAGGAGTATAAATTAACACTATACAAACAGAATGTATTATTATTTTGTGCCATTGTTATTACTATGGAATTGGGGATAATTGTTGTATGTATATATATTCGTAATATTTTTTAAAATATTTTCAGATTTATTGTTTTAATTGTCAATTAATGGGTCATTTTCCAGGTTTTTTTTTTCAATTGAATGCTCGTTACTAGTGAGCACACTGTACAAGCGCTGCAAAAATAAGAATACTGACTGCATCCATGGGCCAGGTGACGGTAAGGATCCACGGAAAAGCCAGAAACTTCTTGTACTGCAGACCAGCAACCTAAACACACCACAGTCTTAACGTCTTGTCAAACAACAGTCATACAAGAACACAATGTAACATGGCCCTCATTACCTCATCCGAGTCTTCAACCAGCTCCTCCACCATCTTGTTCATGGTGTCACTGTCACTTTTGGTGTGACACATTTCAGCTGTGACCACACCTGCAAAAAAAGAAGATTTTAACCGCATGCAGGGAGGTAGTGTGCTGACTCCTCACCTTTGCACCCGCAGCACTGAATGAAGAAGGTGATAAGGTCAAGGAGGGACGCGTCTCTGTCTGCCAAATATGACTCCATCCAGCCGTCAATCACCGCCTGCTCACACATCAGTTAGGACTTCAATTTAGTGTCGTTTGTGTTTAGTATGATATCTTACCCGAATGGCGCTCCTGCCCATGGTGATGACATCAAACAGGGTGACAGCCTCCAGATGAGGACGTTTACGCTGGCAGAGCCTGTCTTTTCTAACGCTGCTGCATCTGCGTCGGCTTTTGGCAATTTTGCTCTTTGTGGCGTTCTCTGATTCCTTGCAAGGTCTCTTCCTACGCCACTGTGGGTCAAACCAACAGATGTATGTAGTATATGTACATTACAATAAAAAATACTCTAATGTTAGACCTGCAATAAAAAGAAAGAAGAAAACACAATTACCCCCCTCTTGCGTCTGTTCTCATTGCCAGACTCTTCCTCTGAATTGGTGACGGCTGCAGAAGGGTTGGCCTCATCCTCATTATGTGAGCTCTTACTGCAGAGACAAAAACACACATACAGTATGACAGCATAAATAAGTGACCCAGTGGAGGAAAGGTGGGGAAAAAAACAACCTCTGCTGCTCGGAGGGTCCGGGT
Source organism: Doryrhamphus excisus (assembly GCF_037039965.1). Taxonomy (NCBI): domain Eukaryota; kingdom Metazoa; phylum Chordata; class Actinopteri; order Syngnathiformes; family Syngnathidae; genus Doryrhamphus; species Doryrhamphus excisus. The sequence continues at coordinate 14,162,861 of NC_136368.1, read as the reverse complement.
GCAGCTGCAGACGTGGGGTCAGATATCATGTCCCGCTTCACACAGCAGCATTCAGGTGACTTGCTTCATATGGAAGGCTACTTTGGTCTAAAATAAACATGCACAGCTTGTCAACTTCCTAGGGTTACGGGCATTCCAATACCTCTCACAAATGGCAAAAAAAATGATTACAGTTGGGTGTCATTTACATATTATGTGATATTAGTGCTTTTGAAATGGTGCCGGTGCTTCAACTGTGGCTGACTCAGTATTATTGTATTGTCAGTATATGACTTAGTTTATGTCTACACATCTTAGTGTACTTGGTGTAGTATCTTAGTACAAAAACTGGTTCGACAAGGAAGAAGCCCTTTGCTGAGGCACACTTGGGCAGAGTGAATGATTGTTCCCAAGGGAATTAAACTATGGTATAGAGACCTGTTAGCTAGCTAGCTAAGAACCCAATTAGCTAACACATATCAGCCTCCAAGAACACAAACATGAAACGCAATGTTCATAATGTTACCCGGTATTATTTACAGTAAGAAGTGTCAGCCATTATAAAAAAATGTTCATACTTACCGTCAAGACTATATCGTCGGCGAACATTCTTCCGTGTATTATTTTACAATTTACAAGCACCAAGACCAAAAACAGTGCAACTGTTTTGAGGGTTTTCTTTTGCATTTCCTTCGCTCTCACAGTCAAGTATACCGGACGCTCAAACAGTTCTTGATTGGGTGCAAGACTAACATTCAATTATGTGATTGGACGTTTACTTGAGTCAATCATATTTAAGTCCTCCCCTCGCACGCTGACTGGCTGTGGCTGAGTTGTGCTGCATTCAGGTAACGCTGGAAAAAGCGCAGTCACTTTATTTTCGTATAATTTTGTTTGTTTTGAACGTATGCCATCAACATTATAGAGCTGCTGGTAATGAGAATTTCTCTTGGAAACTTATAAAGTATTTAACTTTTTTACTTTGACATAATTGCTTCCATTTTTTAAATGTTATTTTCTGCGTTCCAGTTTCAGATTAACTACAAAAACAGACACACGTTATCTATTGCATTTAAATGCATTGTAACACATGAGGCATAAAAAGATAATTCATAACTGAGGTCAAAGCAGTGAAAATTAATTTATTGTAAGTGGCATCTCTCATCCCATTGTTGAATGGCGTAGCACCGTGTCATTGTCTTTATTATAATTATTAAAAATTGAGTCCATTGGTAGGCCTTGGGAGGGTCTTGGTCCACAACATCAAGACACAAACTGGGACATGAAGGTCACGGCTTGGTGAATGTCGTCTGTCAGCTCATCCGGTAGCGACAACACAGCCGACGTCAAGTTGTGAGTGACTTCTAGTATCCTACATGGAGAGAATCATAACAATATTATATAACCTATCTGTGTGTTTTATGAGAATGAATCCATAGTGATACATAAACACTTGAACTCACCAGTTGATGTAATGAGCAGCCAGCTGAGGCTCATGCCTGGAGCCTTCCTCCACCACCAGAGACTGCTTCATGTGCTTGAAGTTGGCCTCAATGTCCTTCTTTGTCTCTGTGAAGACTTGGACTCCTCGGAACGAGCTGACTACTTGCTGCAAAAAAAAAAAAAAGGCAGTGAAGTCATATTCTAATAGCTCGTGATGCACGACGGTGCAAGCGAGTCTCCTTACATATAGAACAGAGAGCTGGTGGGCGATGTACTTATGACTTCCCAGGTGGCGGATGTCCTCCTCAAGCTGCTGACTCAGCACCAGGAGCTGATTCAATTTGGCAATGTGGGAGAAATAGTCTGCAAGAGAACCATCGGCTTGCAGCAACATGTTACACATTTTCCGCTATATTGTCCTTGATGTGATTTGTACAAATTGATGGACAGGAGGTAGTATCAGAGCCAAAACAGAGGCAGGACACTTCCTGTATATAAGGGAATATATAACAGAATTTAACAGTCAGGAGGGCAGCACGGCGGTCGTGTGGTTAGCGCGCAGACCTCACAGCTAGGAGACCAGGGTTCAATTCCACCCTCTGCCATCTCTATGTGGAGTTTGCATGTTCTCCTCGTGCATGCGTGGGTTTCCTCCCACATTCCAAAAACATGCTAGGTTAATTGGCGACTCCAAATTGTCCATAGGTATGAATGTGAGTGTGAATGGTTGTTTGTCTATATGTGCCCTGTGATTGGCTGGCGACCAGTCCAGGGTGTACCCCGCCTCTCGCCCGAAGACAGCTGGGATAGGCTCCAGCACCCCCCGCGACCCTCGTGAGGAAAAAGAGGTGGAAAATGAATGAATGAATAACAGTCAGGAAAAACATGGGTCCTGTTTTTATGGTCAATTTCATTACTTTTGTGTTAGCACATTAAAACCAAGGACCACCTGTATTTTCCAATGGGAAAATGTATAATGTGTTTTAAGCAGCCTTTATGTTGTGCATGTAAATGTTGAAGTTCTGCAGGACAATATTGATCCTTGTGCTAACATAGATTGAATGATGGGGAAAAAAGCCATTAATTATTGCCATTATTTTTGTCCCCTCTTACCGTCCATTGGCGGCCTCTCCAGCATGTCCACAGGGCTGCCTTGAATGAGGAACACCTCTACACGTGGAAACATGGCTGACAAACCCACCATGTCCAAATAATCCTAAAGGGGAAGACATATCGAGCAGTTATTTCCGACATCAACAGTAATATTCTTTTTGAGATGTTATACCTCCAGCTGTGGCATAGGCTTTGGCAGATGTTCAAGGCACTGCAGCATCTGGTCCAGAATGTCCGATCCTGTGGGATGATGGCAGATACATTAAAACTATTTAAAGGAGAAGCTGGAGCCCAATAAATAACTTGAACACTGACCTTGAGGCTGGAAAGTGTCTGACTCCTCGGGGCTACAGTCTAGTCCTAATTGCTCCTGAAACTGTCAAATAGAGAAATTCTTCAAGAAACAGTATCGGATAAGAATTACAGATAAGAAGGCGTCATCAGAATGGCCTATACTTGTCATTTATACAGACACAACGGAGTTGAAAGGACAGGATGACTGGGCCATAAAGAAGGGGAAAGGAAAGGTAACAAAAAGTGAAAAAATTCCAAACTAAGTAAGCTCCTATGGGGGAGTACAGTGTGGGACTGGCAACAAAGGCACAAATAAACACTTTACAACAGGGCTCTCAAACACGCGGTCCGTGGGCCAAATGTGGCCCGCAGGACACCAGTTTGAGGCCCCCGCCTTGATATGAAAGTTTAATGTTAGTGCGACCCGCGCAAGTTTGATATGGATGCTGTATGGTATCATGTACCCAGAAAAAATTATTACGTTTGATTAATGTTCATGTTAAAGGTTAAATAACTGTTAATAGTTATCCTCCCTATCCGTGTGGAAGTGGTAAGTTTTTGGCTATTTAAGTTAAAAGGAAATAACTTGAAGGCTACCGTTTAGGTCGCTAGCTCTCTAGTTTGCGAGTTAGCATGTGTCTCAAGACCCTGCAGTTGCGCAATATGTTGTAAATAAAGAGTATAAATGTGACTATAGTCGTGTTTTGTCATGTCTACAGGGCTCTAATAATGCTTTGTTCATTTTAATGGATGGATTGTTTGTATTTTTTAAGTATTCCTATGAGGGGGGAAAGCTTTATAGCTCTTATAGTGATTAAAGCTGGAGTTGGAGGTTCTACTGTATGTTTAGCATTACAGTAGTACTACACTGCATCATACTGAAAGCTGTTTTCAAATCATTTTCATTACTCAATAACCAAAATATTAGAAACTGATCTTAGTATTATGCACACACAACTACAATAACTAACATATTGTTCCTGTGTGTCAACAAAGGTGCAGCCTACCTCCTGCATCTGCGCCCTAATGAGAAGGTCCAGCTGTCCACAGAGACACAGCATCTCCAGAGCCACCTGTTCAGGACTCAGGTGGAGCGGCACCAGGGGTCTCTTCACCTGCAGCTCCACTGAGCAGCGTTTCGTTTAGTAAAAACGCTGAACAATGTACATTTATATATACTGTAGTAGCACTAACAAATAACAAAGCGTTGACTCACCTTTAAAAGCCTTCTCATCGTAAACGCACGGCTGACAAAGCGGCTCTGAAACACACCCTGCCATGTTTCAACGGGAAAAAAACTTTCAAACAATATGACAACACATCTATATAAATGAGAAATTTACAAATATCGCCAGGAGAAAAAATAAGCCGGCATCATTGTATGGCAAACAAATGAATGGTGCGTTCGAGGACGTGATGTTCAACACCGCGACGCCATGAATATTCTTCGTAAAAATGTCTATTCCCGGCATTTGAGGGGGCGATAATCGGGTATTCTACGTGAGACACGCCGGTCTGGTTGAGTAGAAGAATCTCCCCACTCCACCTCACGCCCGGTGGAGCTCCAGTCGCGCACCGCAGTCTGTCAACGGAGGCCGTGAACGCCCCTCCTCGCTAACAATGACGTCATGTTTTGAAGAAAGCGATATCGGTGACAGCCGGTTTTCAATTGTAGACAGATAACACACAACTCAAATGGAAACTATTGTACAAAAAGTATTTGATTTTAGGAGGTAATTTCAGACTAAGAACAATTAAAGGCTCACAATGTTTTTGCATTCATGTAACAATATTTGAGAAAGTTTCAATTGTTAGGATACTGAATTTGTTTATTTGATTACCGGTAAACTATAGTATAAGAAATTAAGATATAATAATGTATAGTAGTTTCACTTTTTAAATTGAGCTATTTTAAACTGAAATAAATTAACTTTTCAAAAAGTAATTACATTTATTTAGAAGAACCTACTTAAGGGCGGCACGGCAGTCTAGTGGTTAGCGCGCATGCATGGGTTTTCTCCGGGTACTCCGGTTTCCTCCCACATTCCAAAAACATGCTAGGTTAATTGGCGACTCCAAAATTGTCCATAGGTATGAATGTGAGTGTGAATGGTTGTTTGTCTATATGTGCCCTGTGATTGGCTGGCGACCAGTCCAGGGTGTACCCCGCCTCTCGCCCAAAGACAGCTGGGATAGACTCCAGCACCCCCGCGACCCTCATGAGGAAAAAGCGGTAGAAAATGAATGAATGAACCTACTTAGAAATTTGTACATAGAATAAATGCATAACAGTTTAAGATAGATGTACAGAACATATTTAAAATCTCCATATTGTTTTTTGTTGTTGTTGCTGCAATAAACTGGGCTCTGCTCGTGGAAGACCCCTCTCCTGCTTACTTCATTTATTAAATAGCAGAAAGTTCAGACAGATCATATCAAATCCTATCGAGCTTCAAAATTTATCTTGACAAAGACACCCGGCTTTATAAAGTTTGTCACAGTAGTCCGTAGTGAAAGTAAAAATGAAAGACAGAGCTCTCGACAAAAGTCAGAAGACAAGTAAGGGATAATATCTCCCGATACAATGCAAATACAGCGGAAAACCAACAACAAAATATAAGGCTATTTTAAAAGAAACACTGAAATATACAAAAATTGACATATTTTTGTAAACAAACTTCATTTCAATAGATAATATTTCTGTTTACAAGTGCACCCAGGAGGGGTAAAAAATATAATTGATATGCAAAATATACTTCCTCTGCTCAGCTTTAGCCTGTAACAAAAAACAACATAATGTTTTTAACCAGGCTCCTTGATGGCAACGGCAACGTCCAGACACCACAGCCATCGTTCTTCCTTTTCCTGTAAGGGTTGCGATGGAGTCATTGGTTGATGGTTCTTCTACTGACGTGTGCCGGGAGGCAGGGAGAGGTTGGCCATCAGTTCGTGGACAGACACGAATATCGTGCATTCACCTGACAAGAAGGGACAGAGCAATGTGAGCAAACAGCAAAAAAAAAAATCTAATGCAGGGGTCTCAAACACACGGCCTGCGGGCCAAATGTGACACTAGTTTGATATGAAAGTTTAATGTTAGTGTGGCCCGCGCAAGTTTGATATGGATGCTGTATGGTATCATGTACCCAGAAAAAATTATTACGTTTGATTAATGTTCATGTTAAAGGTTAAATAACTGTTAATAGTTATCCTCCCTATCCGTGTGGAAGTGGTAAGTTTTTGGCAAAAGGAAATAACTTGAAGGCTACCATTTAGGTCGCTAGCTCTATAGTTTGCGAGTTAGCATGTGTCTCAAGACCCTGCAATTGCGCAATATGTTGTAAATAAAAAGAGTATAAATGTGACTATAGTTGTGTTTTGTCATGTCTACAGGGCTCTACTAATGCTTTGTTAATTTTAATAATTTGTCTACCCACCAACTATTTGTAGTTTCTTAAGTTTTTATTATTTGCCGTTTTATTATTATTATTATTATATTTATTTATTACTGATTGATTTTCTTTATTCTTGATTTGTTTATTTTCATCTTATTTTGTGCAGAAAAATAAAAATTAAGATATTTGAGAACAGTGGAATGTTTTATCAGAGCTTTTATTGTAGAAAATCGGAACCAAAGCACTGAAAAAGTTTGTATATTTTTCTGTTTTTAATAAATGCGTTTTTGTTTTTTTTTTTGGAAAACTTGATGCGGCCCAGCCTTGCCCAGACCCTAGCTCCAGTGGCCCCTAGGTAAATTGAGTTTGAGACCCCTGCTCTAATGTGCTCCATTCTGGTCTTAGTCTTAGTAGTAGTTTTAAAATTCTACAGTTAGTACAAAATTCTACAGCACGACTCCTTATAAGGACGCGTAAATTCAACCATAATTCTCCAGTACTGGCGTGGCTCCCAGTTTACTTAAGATGCAACTTTAAGTTTCTGTTACCATGGGTTGACACCTTCCTATTTGGTTGACAATAGTTGTACTCTATGCTCTGTCCAGAAACCTGTGCTCACAACATGCTGGTCTTTTCACAATCCCTAGCATGTGTCTTTAAATTATATCCAGTGGAGACTGAGGGCGCTGCATTAAGTGGTATATGACTGCAGCATCCAGAGCTAAAGAGCAGCTAAAGGGGAAGCCAATGTTATTTATCCAAAAGGAGACTCAGGGCATCAGGAAAACTGGAGCATAGCAAAATTAAGACCAGAGTATGACACTGCTGTATCTGGAGCCGAGGCCCACCACAGTGTAAGTGTAACGGCCTTTGTTAGGTTTCTGATGGACAAAAGAATGAAAATAAAAGTTCTTTTTCCTCCACTCCTGCCCCCCTCGTCAATGCCAACCACGTTGTGTGGCAAAGAGAGGAAGTGCTACCAGAACTGGGGGCAACTACGGAAGCCCGGGAGGAGCAGAAGTGAAAGGATAAAATAAACACACATACAAATAAAAAAGCAATGAAAATAGAGTAAACAAGATAAGAAAAATAAATAAATCACTGAGATAAAATTGAAACAATTACTAAATAATAATAAATTCACACATTTAAAAAATAAATAACATGCATTCTCCGTTAACTCCCTTACATAAGCTAATGTCAAACATCAACAGTAAAAGAAATGAGAGCATGTAGAGCTGGCTCTGTGTGATCATCTGTAGAAAAAACAACCAATCTTAACGTCTCACCCTGTCTAGCAGGGTGCAGCTCATTGAACCTCTTCAGGATGTTGGACACCATGAGCGCTGCTGCCCCGGAGGAGCTGTGCTGCCTGGGGATGTCGGCCTGCTGTGTAAGACCCGACGCCATGTCATACACGATGGGCACGATGATGCTCATGGGCTCCTGCGGCACCGGGACGCGCTGGGTAAGCTGTAGCTGTGGGGAGGAGCCCAAAACACAATTATAAGGCGGTTTTAAACAATGTTGGTTAAGCAATCGTGTTGGATGCTCACAAAGAAAAGCATCTTGGACTTCAACACCACAGCAATGGTTCCAGGCGGCGCTATGGGGGGAGCGCTGGGAGGGATGGTGAGGCAGAACTGGACGTTCCATTTGAGCTGTGCAGCTTGGTCTGGGAACTGCAACAAATGGGAAGACAACATGTTGATAATAGAAGTGGAATCCATTCATTCATTTTCTATGCCACTTATCCTCACTAGGGTTGTGGGGGTATGCTGGAGCCTATCCCAGCTACACTCTGGACTGATTGCCAGCCAATCACTATGGACAGATTCGAACCCAGGTCTTCCTGATCTCCTGACTGTGTGGCCTACATTCTAACCACTCGGCCACAAGTGGAATCCATTTATGGCAAAACATTGGAAAATTAGAAACATATTTGAATTTTAGCTCATTTAGAACATTTTTATGCTTTAAAATGCTTAATTTAGGACAACAATATATAACATTGCTTAAATATGCATTAAAAAAATTTACAATGGACAATTTTTTTAGAGGTGTTTGCAAATCTCTTGTGTTGTTGATGGGGCCTTTCTTTGCAATTGTGGCAATGTTACCAAGCTTATGATATATCAAACTACCGAAAAAGCAGCAATATTTAATCACAATAGCATAGGAATACAGGTAAGCATAAACAAAAACTAACCAGTTCCAGTTTCATGATACGCACACAGTCCCTGAGGATGTGTGTGTGCGCTCCCAGCAGCTTAGTGAAAGCATTCAGTGTGTTGTATTTGAAAGGAGGGCCAGCGACCTTGAAAAAAAGAACAAGAAAAAAATCATACCGTGTAGTACAGTGTACTATGTAGCATTAAAAGCCACTTCTTCATAGATGCTGAATGAGTTGCATATTACGCTATGTTCATGTTAAAGTCTTTCAAAGAAGCTTTATGAGATACATACCCGAGTTTCAAAGAACTTCTCCAGCACCTGAAGCTCTTCCTGGGACCATGGGCCCGCATTCTCTGGTGTGACTTTGAGCTGCAGCGTCTGGTAGTTCTTTGGGTTGAGAGCCACACGGCACTTGAGCACATCCGTCTTGAACATGATGACCCCGGGCTCGTTAGAGTTCACGATAGAAAGCTGCACAAGAAGTAAGACGTAAGCAGGAGCACAGAACAAAGTGGTTTTTTTTTTCTTCTACTTCTCCCAAGTGGCTCACGTTGGCTTCCTGCTGAATGATCCGCTGCAGGTGACGCCTCATAATGACCGAACCCAGGAAGCGCTCCAATGGCGAGCAGAGGTAGCTTCCTGCCAGGCCTGGCACCAGGCAGGGGGTGGGCGAGGGCAGCAGAAGAACGTGCAGGGCATTATGGGTGAGGATAGTGGGAATGGAGGCAGCCCAGGGCCGTTGAGGTAGCTTGCGGGGTGGAGGCATACTGGTGGGCAGGACTTGGGAGCCTACATAAAAGAACAGAAATGGTCATTCATAATTTCCAGCCATCTTTACAACCTGGAGCAACACTGGCATCAAGCATGCCAAAACCAACTTCAGAGGGGATTAACAAGAATGGTGCAGCTACTCATTACCGAGTCCTTTTTTGAATATTTTATTACTATTTTAGGGGGGGGGTCAGTTTTTTTGAGCTATGGTCTTTTGATCAGCTTAATAAATAACTCATAAAAATGGTTGTCATAATAATTTTGAAAAATGCAAATGGAGCAGCAGCACAACACAGGAGCAGCAACCCCATGTAGCCTACTAACAGACTTTCAAAAAACCCTAAGCAAACCCTGTCATAGGAAGTTCCAATAGTATTTCTTTAGTTCGAAAGGCACTTACTGGGTCCAGCACGTGGTGAGTGAGGGTCAGGAATTGGCGAGTGTAGCGAAGGGTTACCAGGGGACATGCCGTGGATTCTCGCTCCAGGAGAAGGACCTGAAACCTGAGGAGAGCCTGGCCACTGGCCCCTGTGGCTTGGAGACACCATGGCATAGGGAGAGCTGGGGTCCAGAGCGCCTGTTATGGGGAAGAGACAGAGCCTTGAGATACACATCACATAAAATAACACAAAACAAACACACCACTAAGTACCCGCACGCCACATTGATACGCAACCGAAGTGACAGCTCGGCAAGGGATGTTCAGGCTTCGACGAGCCCTCGCCAAGCAGACGAGAAGTACGCCCGTCTTACCGTGGGGGCTGGCAAAGCTGGTCTGACCCATGGCTATGCCCAGAGAAGATGGAGACGGGGTAGGGCCGAAAGGAGAGGGTGCCCTCAGCGCTCCGCTAGGGGAGCCAGAGGCATGGATGTTCCCTGCACATACACACACATCTCGTCAAGACTGAGCAGGTACACTCACACACACACACGCTCACGCTGCACATGCTAAAGCTGGGCAGCAGGTTTGGTGGGCTGAGAGTTCGCAACATGGAAGGGGGCGGGACTTGAAGATCGTGCATAAAACCAAATTAAAAATTGGACACATGGTTGCTCGCTCTTAGTGAAATGGGCACAGTTTTCCTCAAGGTCAGCATGGCGGCGACTATACACAGACGGTCGAGGAAGCTTGCATGAAATCAAAGAGCACAGGATATTATCCACTCGCTTACTGTGAAATATTAAGTCAATACCTGGCGATTGCGTAGGCATCATGGACGGCGAGGGAGTGACGTTGGCATGGTAATTTGGAGGCGGCGAGGTGAGCGGTGGGTATACGCCTCCACTGGCAGCCCTCATTGTCTGCGGCTGAGGCTGCAGCTGGTTTATGGGCGTGTCCATCATGTCCACGCCCACCGGCGATGGTGGGTTGTCATCTTCATTGACCGAGCGCCTGCGGGCATCCTGGTTGCTGTCCACAAACATGTTGAGGAATGTCTAAATGGGGTGGAAAGAGAAAAATAGAGCATAGTAGCATTATTGTCAGATTTTTGATCAACATTTTCATTGTCTGATATGTTGCTGACCAAACCCCCCCACGACACTTGTGAGGTAGAAAATGAATGAATGATTGTCGCAATTTTGCGACTTTGACGTTTAAAGGGTGATGTAAGTGTATGAGTGTACAGAGTATGAATGGACATGCTATATGCTATATCATGCCCATTAGTGTGGGTTGTGCGTCACCTACATCATAAAACGTCACTTTATGTAAAATGACATCAGGCAGCTGACACTAAGCCCCCTCCTGATTTCCTTCAGTGGCCCACAGGTTGAAAGAGTGTGAGCACCCCTCTGCTATATACATATAGTATAGCCTATTTTTTACATATTGACAACAATATTTTTAAAAAAATCACAAAAATGCTTCACTAGGCTTATTTTTGAAATATGTGCACCGGTCTTGCCTGTCTGCTCTGTTGGCACTTGATAGATAAGGAAAGGAAATTTAAGGTATTTAAAGTTAATTACTGCATTTAATGTTCAAGCCTGCGAAAAGGACCATAATGTTGACATTATCACCTACAGTAAATATAAATATTAAAATAAAAATTGCTGCAGCAGCGGCACAACACAGCAGTCTGCCTCCCATGCAGCCTACCACCACAGCTTCAAAAAATCCTCTGGACAAATCCTATGAGGCATTATAAGCGAAGTAACTACAAAAAAAGCCACTTTAATCTGGTCTTTGTCTGGTTTACCTTGAGTCCAGGAGCTGGGTAAAAGCCCTCCACGATCTTGGTGTTGTCGAAGAGACTGTACGCTCCATCCCGAATGGCCACCACGCCTCGACTACGGCAGTAGATATCGATGCAGTACATGTTGCGGAAGGCCAGACGGATATGCGTGGGTGATTGGGGAAGGATGGAGAAGCACTGGTAGGCGGTGTTGGTGCGCTGGGTCAGGCCCAGCATGGGCACAGTCGGTAGCTTGTTGATGGCGTTCAGAGGGGCCTGTGTGTCGTAAAGCACCTGGAGAAAACAAACCCTTCTCTATTAGCATCTGAATTGTCAGAGTTATCAAGTCATTGATTAAAGATGCCTGAACAAATGGTCCTGTTTTAACCTGAAGGAGTTGAACGACATTGGGGTTCTTGTTGAACATCTCCTGCAGCTGGTGGAGGATGATGTTGTGGCAGTTGGAACAGCCCGAGTTTGGCCCCACAGTACCGAGGGCTAGGTGGAACCGCTGGCTGTTGGAGTTCCACTGAATGGTTACGGAGCTGCCCTTGGTTGAACCATAGCACAGCACCAGCTTGCGGAAGTTGTACAGGCGAACCTCTAAGAACAGGCCAAGGTAGGATGGCAACTCTGGGAGGACACAACAATGGCATTTTCTAAGGTGGTACAGTGTATTTAACTTGAGACTCCCATTCAGGGATATAAGACGATGCTGTATGCACTGTGATTCCTTATCATAGTTACAAGTGTTTGGTATTTACAGTGATTAACTTTTTTACACATTTAAAGAGCAGGGCTCTACATTAAAAACAAAAATTACTTGCCTGTGGGGAATCCTTAAGGTGAGGACTACTTGTCCGAACATGCTGATAATTCATCAGATAATCGTACTGATGCATTGTATTTGGAGGAATGTCTGAAACGTATGTTAACATGGCATGCCATACTACCTTACACATCATAGTCGTAGTAAGCAGTGATATTTATAAGTTGTGCACCACAATGAAACATTATTGAATAGACACATTTGTGTACTAGTAAAGTGTTTTTAATCCAGAAAAAAATGCTCAATGGTCAAACAATAATTTGTGAAGCAAAGGAGAGAAAAATACGCTTTAAAAAAAACTCTTGTCAGTATGGCATGCCAAAGTGCACTTGTCCGACAGGAATATCGCTGATTGGATTTACTTGCCCAAATTTTGTTTTAACTTGCCCCGGGCCATCGGTACATCGTTATTGTCGAGCCCTGAAAGAGTAATTCACTTACAATGATGCCCTTATTAGTTTTACTATTATGATTGTACGACTAAAGATCAGTTTCCCCCCCGATTTAAAAAGATCTTAAAAAGGTGTTGTCTGCGTTAGTCAGGTACAGCATGGGGGCGCTAACCTAAATGCTAAAACTGTATCTTCTGCCCACTTCTTGTTCCAACGCTGCAGGCCCCAGGCAACACCTATGCAGGCACACTAGCCATGTTTATTGTTAGCAAATAACAGCGATTTGGCAAAGTTTTGCCACCACATCTGTTTGTCGGTGGTGGTGTTCTTATATTTTTGGGTTGGGGGAAAAAAAAGTGTAATTTTTCTCATGTTTTAACTGTGTATTCACGAATGAATGTTGTATTTTGTGTGTCTTCTACTCTGTTTACTTGCTTTTATTCAACTTCATTCTTCTGTAAAGTGTCTTTGAGTATTTTGAAAAGCGCTATACAAATAAAATGTATTATTATTATTATTATTATTAATTTGGGGCCAAAGAGGGACAACACCTTTAATAAAGGTTATACTACAGCAACAGATTGACTCTGGAACAGATTATTTCTATTTGTAGTATTACTTCCAAGGAGATCATTGACCAGTGTCTCATCAACCTCAGAGGCTCAAAGGGTACGGGGAAATTCAAATTGGCAAAAGGGTGATGCATTCATACCTGGTAGTGCCCGAGAGAAGTGGAGCACACACTGGTACAGCTGACTGATGGCGCTCCAGTCATTAAGGAACATCTCCACCACTTTGCGACCACCCACCGGCTCCGACAAGGGGTTCTCATAGGTCAGGTACACATGCCGCATGGAGGCTATCACAGATTTTAATTACGTTAGTGCACCGTGTACTAAATACTGGGATCTGAGAGGAATGATGAGGTAGTGGGGGTACCTTGCTCCTTGCTGTGGGTGCTGTTGAGGGGGCAATTGGCCAGCACCAGCTCTGCCACCCATGTGCGGTTGTTCCTGCCCTGCAGGCGGAATGTGCAGTCCAGGAGGGAACGCTCTAAAGCTCTCCTCGTCTCCTCTCCGACGCCTTTGCAGGGAGGGATCCTGCAAGAGGATGACAATTACGTATATGCATAATGATTACACACAAGGCCTTTTATAATATAAAGTGTGTCAGAAAAGTTCTAGGACTGTTCATGTTGGCATTTATCATGGTTGAAGATGCCATTTTTCCCCAATTTAAGGGGCATCAATCCCACAGGGCCATGTTGGTATGGATTTTTTCCCTCACTTTCATTTAAAAAACGTATGTGTTGTCAATTACAAATATTTAAATTTGATTGATGATCTGAAACATCTAAGTGTGAGAAACATGCAAACACTTTTACATACATACACACGTGTACTTTTCTTGTCTTACTTAAGCAGGCGGATGGCATGACTGCTGCCATCTCCTTCCACTTGAGCACCTTGGTTTGGAATCTCCATGTTGGACAGCTACAACAACAACAACAACAACCACCACAGCAGACGTCAGCAAAGACTAGTGTCATAAGTGAGTTTTATGCTAGCACGAATGGAATGAAGGAGCATTAAAACTGTCAAGTCACTGTGACTTGACTCACCTCAGTTCTCAGTCCAACAAAAGGCATGTTGGTGTCACACATGGCGACGAGGTGTGCCAGCTCCTTGTTGAAGGCACTCATCTCCCCTGAGCGCTTTGGCTTCTTTGGCTCAGATTCTGTCTGCTCGCCAGTCATCTAGACAGAGACATCATTCCACACTTAATAAAGCTAAACACCACAATGAAAGGGTTCATTTTGTAGCTTGTCAACATGATGCTTGATGCTTTAGTTATGAAGCGGCTGATGACTGTTGGCAATTCCCAAGAGAATTACTGTGGTTTGAAAAACAATTCTTTGTAATTGTTTTCTTCTCATCTAAACTAGACAGCAGAACCTATTAGACCACAATGGCCCTAAAGTTGTATTAAAATTTGACCAAAAAATGGGCAAAAGAATGCTTCTCATGTCAACAAGTATCAAAAACTAACTCTGTTTTGCATTCACTTCAGCTTTTTGGTGACACAAATTTAGTTTTCTAACACAAGTCTCTTTAATAGAGTAATAACATTTGAATCACACTTTAAATCATGTCATTATGAGCAATAAGGGGTTGCGTTCAAAGACATTGTGTAATTTAATGGACATTTACTTGTTTTCGGTGTATTTTCCAGCATACGTCAATGCAGCAAAATGGACATCAGAATTAAGAGTTATGAAGTGAGTGATAATTTAATTAAATTATAATTTTTTTTCTTTACCTTCCTGTTGATTTACATGGGCGCACACACATAATAAAGCCGTTTTTGTCAAGTTGGTAGTATCCCCGAATGCATCTTGTGTTGAATGACAAAGGATTAATAAACTAGAGACGTGCAAGTTGAGTATACGTACATACAGCATATGGTGTTTACTGACTAGACGTCAGTAATTGTTCGGGGACACAGGCACCAAGGTTGCCGAGGGAACACATTTACCATAAGTTTTATTGACATTTTAAATGGCTTATTTATGCATAGTGGTCAGCATGTTGGCCACACCGTCAGAAGATCGGGAAGACCTGGGTTAAAATTTCCATTTGGGCATGTCTGTGTGGAATTTGCATGTTCTCCCCATGTGTGTGTGTGTGTGTGTGTGTGTGTGGGGGGGGGGGGGGGGGGGTTCTGGGTACTACAGTTTTCTCCCACATTGGGATGGCTTATTTATTCGTGTCTACTATATTGGGTAATACGAGTGTAAAGGAGCCAATTATCCAAGTATTTTGTACAACAACAAAAAAAAAAGCTGTGACTGACCTTTCTTTTAGCCACAGTCCGGTGCCCTCGTGGAGACGTGGTGTCCTGGACAAGGTGCTCCAGGTTGGGCTTGAAATGCTGCAGGAGCTGCGCACACATGGGCCCGTCATCGCCTTCCAGCTGCGTCACAAACAGGAAGGAGTACTTGTACTGCAACGCTGTGGGGTTGCTCGGCACATCCAGCATTTCCACTACCTAAAGTCACAAAGGATGGGATGACGTAAGTGAAGCGGTCAAGCCTTGACTTTGTCAATGAACTCACAATGTAGTACTGTGGGAGTCTTGTGAGTTTGATGAAGAGTTTGTGCTTGGACAAGCTGCCCACTGGGTGTATGGCCGTGTTGGACAAGTGGAGGACGTCTGTGCACACGGTGGGAAGGTGCTTCACCGACTGTCGGCAACGCTGCTCGCCCAACCAGAATCTGTCCATGGTGGGGATAAGGAAAGGACTCGTAGTAAGACATTGTCTCAACAGCTGCTTTGACACCTAGAATTGTCAGTTTCAACAAACATCATACTCACTGCAGTGCCACTGCTCTCTTAGCAGCTATACTCATTAGCATCTACACTAAGCAGTTACTTACTTGAGTTGTTGAAGCCAAGACACAATGCGCTTCATGTCGTCGTTGACAGTCTTCTCGATGTCGTCCAGCATTGACTGATCTACAATGAGAGGAATTTTAGAAACATAAAAACACACATGCAAGCTCATCTAGGTGGTCTCCACTCACCTAATCCATACAGCATAGGCTGGAGCATGCCGGAATGGAGGTCGACAAATATATGTAGGCACTCAGAGCGACCACACGGCTCCAGTATGGGGATGACGAGTGTGGGTAGAGCCGTTTCGATGAATGCTGAAGTTGAGATACAGAAAGAGGCTTTAGTGGAGTATATCTTTCATCATGTCAACAACATAAATCGCTTTTTCATTCATGTATGAGTTTCTAATTTTTTGTGCAATCACTTTTTGGCATCCTTAATAAGGTTACCAGATGTGGTCGTGCGGTACCAAATAGGACAGGGCTAGAAACAGTTAAACTTTGTGAAGGGGTAGCGTGGGTGCCGAGTGAGATCCCATTAATTTTCATCAAGAATCCAGATAATGGTTTGGATATAATATTTTTTCCCCGTGTGGGAATATTTCAGCTTCAAACCGAGTGAGAAAGGTAAGCCCATCAACACGGACGGACTGACAGACTTACCTCAAACATAATTACCCAACCCAGTTTACCTGCATTGTTTTGTGACTCGGTTAAATAAAGTTTGTTGTATTTTTTTTTCATTGTACTTTTCTTAAAGTTAATGGTATGTCTTTTAATGGTATGTTTCCTCTCGTGATTTTCCATGTGAGTTTGGGTGCAGAGCAAAATCCTATTGAATTTTGGCACATGTGAATAAAGGTAAAATATAAAAGGTAAATAAAATATTCCTTTCTCTTAAGTCAAGTTTATTTATACAGCCCTTAATCACAAAAGAGCCTCAAAGGGCTTCTTGCCCACTTTCCACCAGAATAGTCCTATAAATGGAGATGCACCTACAGGGTTATAGTGTATAACAGTATTGCGTTGCCGGTAAAGTATATTTCCTCCACATTTACTCTATTTTGTTGTTCTCTGTATCAAAGCAGCTCTGGTTGTCTGACAGGTATTTTATGTCATGTATCTAATTGTTTGATCGCAGGATTTCGATTCACTGTGTGAAAGCACACACACATTTGCGACAATATTCCACTATTGTTTAAAAGGCACAGACGCATAAATGCAGAATCAACTGTTACAAACCTGACGCAACCATTTTGAAAGACACTGATGACGCAGCTGTTGCTCTCCCTTCACACACCCAATTTTGGAAACCAATCAGGATTAACGGTTGTGGCCCGCAGGACACTAGTTTGAGGCCCCCGCCTTGATATGAAAGTTTAATGTTAGTGCGGCCCGCGCAAGTTTGATATGGATGCTGTATGGTATCATGTACCCAGAAAAAATTATTACGTTTGATTAATGTTTTGTCAGAGCTTTTATTGTAGAAAATCGGAACCAAAGCACTGAAAAAGTTTGTATATTTTTCTGTTTTTAATAAATGCGTTGTTTTTTTTTGGAAAACCTGATGCGGCCCAGCCTTGCCCAGACCCTAGCTCCAGTGGCCCCCAGGTAAATTGAGTTTGACACCCCTGCCTTAGACAAAACAAATATATCTTACTGTCTTTATGATAAAACACCAGAGTGAATACATACAGCTGTCGCTAGGATTGTTTCCCTTCAGAATGGCCTTCAATTCCTGTAACTTCTGGTGGGAACGGGCGTGAACACTGTCGATCAAAAGCTTCTCCACCGACAGGTGGTCAATCTAAAAATGAAGGAAGGCAATGATGATAAATTCTACTCCCCCCCCCCCACAGACAAAACTGAAATTTACCTTCATCGCTCTCTCCATTAATGTAGAGTCACATGCAGGGAGAGGGGGATCGTGGAAGATCTGCAGTGGCTTTGAACCATCCGATTCGTCGATCTTAATGGTGACTTTATGCACAGAAGCTGTACCTGTTTTCCTGCCCAGCACCTGTTGGCTGTAAAGAATGTAGCATTGAGTTGTATTTTTCACACTATCAACTAGTTGACACTGAGTGCACTCAGAGAAGGAAGCCACAGTGCAGTGGAAGCGCACATCTTGACTCGGTGGACTAATTTTTAAAGCAATTTTCAAAATGAAATCAAATACCATACAGATTTTTTAAAAATGGACACCTGGTTACCCTTGTGTACAGTAAAATGCATGTCGAGGCTATTGGCTATGGAGGCTTACTTCCAGACAGTGAGGGTGAGGTATTTTGCGGGCATGTATCTCTCCTCCTGCACCAGGTCCCCCCATCGCTCTCTGATGAGCATTAGGGTCTGCGAGTGGAGCACCTCGAGCTGCAGTGACAGACAGAAGGAGTCTGGATACAAGACAGTTAAGGAGAAAATGACAAAGGCATTGGAGGACAAAGATGGCGTACCTCACGCACACTTTCTCATATTAGCGTTCATGTGCATTACTGCTGTGATTGGCTGGCAAAGACAGCTGGGATAGGCTCCAGCATTCCTGTGAACCTCGTGAGGATAAGCGGTATAGAAAATTGATGGATGGACGTTACTGCATTGGTTTAAAAAAATAAAAATAAAAAAGGAGGCATTTGTGCCCGACAGCTAATCTCTTTGATGTGAGGGGATGCACTGCAAGTGCTGGTGGAGGAAAGCCAGGGAAGAGACTGATTAGCCCCGATTAGTACTGGATGGTGTTTATACTCATTTGAACTAAATAAAGGCTTTTTCTTATGCATCTCATCCATTACAATTTAGTCAATTGCCAAAACTAGATACCTGATGATGAAATTAAGGTTGCTTGGTACATTTTTTTTAAGTCTGAGACAAAAAAGTAAGTTGTTGTGCAAAAATGCATAATTATGAAAATTTAAATAACCTTCGTCTCCTATAGTCGCCTGATGTGTGGTCTAAAAAAGCCAATTATGATGTAATTTAAGAAGATGTTGCTAGCTGATGAGGGTGTGCAGCATCCAGCAACTTTATCTACATGCACTTGAACATGTTTGTTGCGCTACTCAGCTGTTTGTGTGAAACTCATGTGTGTCGTTTACAATGAGCTCATCAGCAGTATTGATGCTACTGAGCGGTTTGCCGCTTATGACTTTTACAACATCGGTTCTATATTGTGCCATATACTTAATGTATCAATGTGACAATGTGTCAAAGAGACTTTAAAAAAATGTTTGCCCATCCACTCCACATTATTAAATAAACATTATAAAGTGTATCATTACAGCCTCTCTGCAATTATCACCTGCTTCCAATTCATTCATTGTCCTCTCTGCGGTTTAGCGCAGGGGTCGGGAACCTTTTTGGCTAAGAGAGCCATGAAGGCCAGATATTTTAAAATGTGTATCTGTGAGAGCCATATACATTTTTTTAAATATTGAATACAATAAAATGTGTGCATTTTTATGTAAGACCAACAGTTTTAGATATAATGGGCTCTAATTACGTAGACCAGGCACACTACCCCACGCCAATGGGGTGTGGCCAGCACACTTTCGTGAGCAGCGCAGTGTCTAATAATAAATCAAATACTTGTTGCCATTAATACAACTTCTGCTGCTGCATAGTTTTGCACCGTACTCCGTAGACATATTTCATTCTTTTGGCCATCTTCGTCAGAAGGCTTGGTTCTGCAGCTTTAGCTATTTGACTAAAGGAGGAAAGTTTACATTTACATGTTTTTTTGACATCTCAATGACCGAGGTAGACTACAGCATTACCCAGTAATAATCAAGTTTTGGTGTTTGACCTGGAAAATATCATCAGGAAAGATAGATATGGTTGGCCGTATTGCAGCAGAATATAGATGGACAAATTAAAAGGCATAAGAAAGTTGTTGATTTTGAATATTATTTTTAACAGTCATTTCTGTGATGGTTTACTTTAAAATGTTAGCAAAAATACATTTTTATTGTGGTAAGAAATGCTTGAGAGCCAGATACAGTCATCAGAAGAGCCCTACCTGGCTCCTGAGCCATAGGTTCCCTACCTCTGGTTTAGCGGATGCATTTACAAATTTTTGGTAAGCAGTGTTTCCCCTCCGCAAATAAATTTAAACTGTCAAAAATAATTACCGCCATCTTTGTTTGACATACACACAATACAACATACTGTACTTTCTGCTTTCCTCAACGAGCAAACCACTCACGGACCGCTCCATTTTGTTATTGGCCAAAAAAAAAAAAAAAAGAAACAAGATGTAGAAAGCTCGTTTGGAGTTCTGAATGAATTAGTTTGTTTTTTCATGTTTTTTTACTCACCTTTTGCAAATACTGTATGTCATAGCTAATTATGCAAATCCCCCCTCCCCAAAAAAAGCAAACATGTATAGGAAGGATACGCAAGCAGTTGTACATGTCCTGGAGAGGCTTCTCATCTGCACACAGGCGTGCTTGCACCAGCTCGTGAATGTAATTCACCTGCAGACTGTGCACTAAGGCTCGGCCATCTATGGTAAAGGAAAAAAGCCACTTAAGAACGGGACATAAGCAAAACAGCATGCCTAGCATGAACAGTGCAAGTCTTACCGCCAGTCTCATTGTCCTCCACAAGAATCTCCAACTTCAACAGCCTCCAGGGAATATCCGGGTCATCACCCATCACTGTCAATGTGGCCTCAAACTCTCCTTCCACTCTAAATTTTACACGGCCATTAGCTGCAAACACAAAAAAAATAATCTGAGCATCATCGACAGGGAGAGGAGTTAAACACACCATGTAGCGACTTGAACCGTGGCTGGCTACTTACCGACTGTGAGGTTAGCTAACTGGGGAGGCAAGTCTGTGGTGACAAGGCGGTGCCGCAGGATTTGATTGAGCTGGTTGAGGGTGGTCTGCTTCTCCGTTTTAGTGATGGGGTCTGGCGGAATGATTTTGTCCTTCACGGATGAACATGTTTGGTTAACATCTGAGTTTTGTGTTTTTCACATCATCAATGCACGACTACTGCCCCATTTACACGACATGGTCAAAGTAACCCAATTCCAGTTATTTAATGAGATTCCAGTGCCGTGATTGTTGGACAATAAAGTAGTCAGTGTACAGCTTGTATCGCAATGATGTGTTTTGTGATTTGTCACTCACAAAGTGACACAATACACAAGATTTGAGAACGACATTTTAACATTACTTCGAAGAAAAGTCAAATTATGAACTGTAATACGTAATTCCAATGTGACGTGTATGCATGTTGAAAAGTAAAATGAAACCAAAGTAAATTGAAAAAACTGTATGACTGGATAAACAGGTTTTTCTAAATTTAACTGTGACACAAAACAATGCAAGTATATTTGCAAATGTTTATTGTTCCACATATTATTCATGATAAACGTTATTACTGTCCACATTATTTTGTGACAAAATGAACCGCTAATGTTATTACAAAATATATAGTAATATAAGCAATGCGCTCATCCCGTTAAGGTCTTTCACTTCATGCTGTCTGTCAATCTTGTGCAGCATTTTCTTGAAGGATTGTGACAAAACTGCATAACAGTGGTGCTCACAACAAATATTGACCATAATATAATATGTAGCAGAAGTGGGAGAAAGTAGGTGCTTTGCAAGTCTCCAGTCAAAGTCAGGTCTTTGAATAGAATCAAGTCACAAGCTTGAAATTCTTGTGTCAGTACAGATCATGAGCACT
The DNA here is from genome assembly GCF_037039965.1 of Doryrhamphus excisus. Lineage (NCBI taxonomy): Eukaryota > Metazoa > Chordata > Actinopteri > Syngnathiformes > Syngnathidae > Doryrhamphus > Doryrhamphus excisus. The sequence goes on along the minus strand of NC_136368.1, from coordinate 14,141,200 downwards.
GTTAAGTGTTTATCAAATAAAATGGCTTCCTAAAAATGGAGCTATTTGACAAATAAAATGAAGGCACTTTGATTTGTTTTTTTTTTTGTTTTAGTAAGACCAAAGTAAGACCAGTGTGACAAGATTTAGACACACAAAAAGATTTCTGGATTTAAAAAAAGATCAGGATTTAGTCATGTTAGATTCTGTCGGAAAAATTGCTGTTTTGCTGGAAATGACAATAATAATCACGTTAGTTGAATACTTGGTATGGGGACATATTTTACTCAACATACTCATTCAAAATCTCAAGAATTTTCAAGCCATCAGACTAAAGTCTGACTCAAGTTGGGAGTCGTTGAGGTCAAAGTCCAAGTCAACCTGCAAGTAATGATATTGTCGAGTCCAAAGTCAACAAAATTGAACCCTCGCGTGCCTCGACTCCACACCTCTGCTACTGTATGTAGTATTTTATACTGCGGTGGCCCATTCCAAGTTCCTTATTTATTGCACCCTCATGTCTTAAATGGTTTATTTACTCTTATGTCCACTATGTTGGGTATTACTATAGGGTATTATTTCATGTCTAGAGCGCTCTAATAATGTTAAAAAAATGTATTCAGAAGGTCATAAACATGTTTTCCATGCTCCAACTACGTAAATATTTAATTTATAAATAAGGAATCCTGCCAACCATGATACAAATATCATGTCCGTCGTGATAAAGGTTAGGTACCCTATTGATGATGTGTCGTTGCAACAGTAATTGTACCATGATACAAATATAATGGTTGGGTATGGAACAAATAAACCACAACAAACGAGACTTACTCGTATACAGGTGGGCAAGCGTGGATAGGAGCCTGTTGTGAGGACATCAATGGCAAAGGGAATGGCGAAGCTGGGCAGCCGCGCATGCACCAGGGCGTCTCGGGCGAGTGACGCAAGCCTGTCGGCCGTGTCCACAAACAAAATGGTCTGCTGATCCAAAAAGCTGGAGATCATCTGTCACCATGAATATCACACAAGTTAAAAAAAGTGCAATTCCGCTGACATACAGGCTTTAATTATTTAGCTGCACACTTACCGCACATTTCTCCACTTTGCCAGCATTGCTCGCCCACTTCACTAGGGCCAAGAGGCGCACAAAGAGCTGCCTGGTACGACTGGCAAACTGAACAATCTCGATTTTCCTTTAAATGGGAGCGTGAATTAAAGGTTTATACACACTGCCAAATATGAGGGTTAAAACAATTATATTTATACAAACCTCTCCATGTCTGTTTTCCTTGGAAGCCTAAAAAAAGAAGATGGGCATTGTATTATGTCCACTCTCTTATTGTAGCAATGTACCACACACTTTGGCTATAACATTAGGCACACCACAGTCTCATCAGATCCAATAGAAGAGTTGCATCAACACTCCTGCTAGATGTTGTGCTATGTTTTGTGGTCATGTGATCATATTAGATGCTGTTGTGACACAGGTTAGTTTTACCCTACTGGTGTTGTGTTATTGAGTGTTATTGTGTGTAGCCGCTCTATAGGAGACCACAGCGCAATACAAAGGGTTGAAAAATGAGCATAATTGGTCCCCTTTAAAACAATAAGAAAATATCTACAGGGGTCCGACTACTCGCTAAATACAGCAACAGAATCACCAGGTTTCTAACACTGACCCCTCCTGCTTAGTCCTCTTATTCACTGGCAAACCAGGTGCAATATTATGCGTTTCTGAGCAAGGATAAACAGGTAAATCCATTTGTGGCTGGTTGCTAAGAAATAATTGATAAAATAAACCGAATCATGATTTAACTGATATTGCAAACATGGTTGGTCCTGAAAAAGAGAGGTCGGCCTTATATTCAGGGTTATCTTATATGTACATCATTATCCAGGCATACAGGTGCAGTACAATGTATTACAATATTTTTAAAAGCGAAACTCTTATATGCCTGTATGCTATAGATTCCCTATACTAAGAACTATTTCAAGGATGTACTTCTTCATAATTTTGACACTTTTAGTACTTTACATCGTGTCAAAATGCCAAGTCTAGCATCTATTAAAATGTTAAAAACGATCAAAAAGGTTTAATATTGTAAACTACTGTTTCACCCTGTAATAAAAAATGATCTGGGATAAAAAAAAAACTTTGAATTGGTCTTTGTTTTAACTGAACAACAGAAATAAAATACACTTTGCACGATATTCTCATTTACTTAGATACGCCTGTGAGTACACTTGTCTCGTAGTTATGACGACGCTGGCCGGCTACGCCCCCTTACCGGGCTAATACATTTGTCGCATTCCACATAAATAGCTTTTCCTCAGTTCAAAATGAAGATGCATCCCCTGCTATGAGAAAATAAAACTGCAAAGGTGAGCCCAAATACGACACGCTTGACGACCGGAAGAGGAGTAGCCTACACTGGGTTTACCGTCCCAATTAGCCTAGCCTAGCATTTAAGGCCTACATCATCACAACCACCAGTACTACTACTAGTAATACTCACAGCTCTGCCAGGAGGGTGATTTCATGGTAAGTTCTCTGCAGAAGAAAGTCGATCAGCAGACTCAGTCGAATACCATGTGTGGCCAGGGCTCCAGGTTGCGGTGGCTGGGGGCCCGACACGACCGGGCCCCCGAGTGGCACCAGCTGCCCGTCAGCGCCAATCTGCACTGGAGCCATTTTACAATGACAATAGCTAGCTTAGCACAGCGGCGAGGCACAACCAGCACTTAAACGCGGGGCTGTCGGCTTGCGGTGGCTATACTCCCGGCTAAAATAATTTTGTCCCGGACTAACTACATTTCGCTCCTATAACTATTTGACCTGGGTCAGCGGAAATGTCGCTAAAAGACAGCAAAAGTGATAACGCGCCACTGAGGGAGGACAGATTCAATGCTGCTCGATCGCCATCTTTACTAAGGGCGCTCATTAACAGGAGGTTGGTGGGGGAGAAAACCTAAACAGGAGCCTTAGGGAGTAGGAGTCCTTAACGCCAGGATATAAAGTATTCACTTCTTTATCTTTATTTTGCTAGATATGTTACTAAAGCATTACTACAATAATATACTGCACTGCAACATTACAAACTATCATTTAGTATTGGAAGGCTGCAACCTAAATGCACCAAATGCATTTTCAAAATGAAACCATAAGGCAGGGGTCGGGAACCTATTTGGCGAAGAGAACCATGAAGGCCAGATATTTTAAAATGTGTATCTGTGAGAGCCATATACATTTTTTAAACATTGAATGCAATAAAATGTGTGCATTTTTATGTAAGACCAACAGTTTTAGATATAATGGGCTCTAATTGTGTAGACCAGGCACACTACCGCACGCCAATGGGGTCTGGCCAGCACACTTTCGTGAGCAGCGCAGTGTCTAATAATAAATCAAATACTTGTTGCCATTAATACAACTTCTGCTGCTGCATGGTTTTGCACCGTACTCCGTATATTTAATTCTTTTGGCCATCTTTGTCAGAAGGCTTGCTTCTGCAGCTTTAGCTATTTGACTAAAGGAGGAAAGTTTACATTTACATGTTTACATCTCAATGACCGAGGTAGACTACTGCATTATCCAGTAATAATCAAGTTTTGGTGTTTGACCTGGAAAATATCATCAGGAAAGATGGATATGGTCGGCCGTATTGCAGTAGAAAATAGATGGACGAATTAAAATGCATAAGAAAGTTTTGATTTTTAATATTATTTTTAACAGTGATTTCTGTGATGGTAAGAAATGCTCGAGAGCCAGATAGTGTCACCAAAAGAGCCCTACCTGGCTCCTGAGCCATAGGTTCCCTACCTCTGCCATAAGGTAATTTCACCATTGTTTAGAGACTTTTACTTTTTACTACTACAACTAATTCAATTGTATTTTAAACGTGTATTCTTATACAGCCATCAAACCCTGAGTTGGACCAGGGGTCTCCAAAAGGTAGCTAGGTAGCTAATTTCTGAGTAGCTTGCCAAAGGGTCAAATAATTATATACATTAGGTAAGCAAAATGAACTTTGCAGGCTGGCATTTGTCATTTTTTGTTGCGATCCTTTTTCTGTGTTTAAACAGGACTTGATATTGTTAGCAACCGTTTTTTAAATCTTTGCATGTTCAGCCGACTGTAGTTGAAAACTAAATATCAGTGATTATGATGCACAGTACAATGTGAGTGGCGCCCTGCTGTTTTTGTTTTGGCAATCTCACACAAAAAAGGTCACTGACCCCCTACTTTGACCTGACAACAATAAATGCAAGATACGGTTTAGAGGTTGGGTTGTGTTATTGTAAGTGCAATCAGTAAAGACAGATGATCAAAGATGAGATCATGCATAGAGAAAGCAATGATGTCATGCCATTCACAGGAAGATCATAGCGCCTGGTAAGTAGTCAGAGTGAGGATCTTTCTTTGTAGAGAACAAAATTATTGTATAACTGTTGCTTGGGAAGGAAGCACAGTAGGGTAGCGGTTACCCTTAATAGTCAGGGAATCTGAGCTTGATTCTTGGTGTGGAGTTTGTGTGGGTTTTCTCTGGCTATTCAAGCTTCTTCCCACATCCCCAAAAGCATACATGTTAGGCTAACTGGAGACTCTTAATTGTCCAGAGTTGTCTGTAAGTGTCCTGTTATTGATTTGCACCTCTCGTCCCAAAGTCATCTGAGATAGTCCTGATCCCATGTTACCCTAATGAGGATAAGCAATATGTAACATTAGACTTGCCTGGGATTTTGTAAATTTTTTAACATTTTTTTATTTTGTGTAACTATATCAGTTATACAAAAATTGCTTTCATCAACCTACGGCTACAACTACTTTGACTCACTTGGCAAAATGGTTCACCTGGTATAGGACTTCCAAACAGTAAAGGTTTAAGAGTTGCAAGCTATCATAAAACAACTCATTCGTACAGTGCTCTGAAAACTAAGATAAAGTAGAAACGAAGGATGGAAAGAATGCAAAAGAGGGCAGCCAAATACAGATTGTGCCCTATGTTACTCTAAGGAAAGGTTAGTTAAAACACTATGGTTTTAATCCAAACTCCAAAGTTTAATTAAAATTTAGTGTGATGATTATCCACCCCCCAAATTTCTTCTCACAAGCCATTTTCACCTGATGAACATGCCCATTAATGTTTGGGAATATTGGTGATGTTCATGACAACATACTTTATTGTGCTTTAAGTCCAATATCTGTTTAGTCTGTCCCTCTTTAGAGTTGAAATGTTATGCTGTATGCGTGGGGCTTTGATTGCATTGTAAAGTATTTGTGATTTCTACTTATTCATCCGTGCTGCTTTCAATGCACCTCGGATGTTGGATAACCAAGATGGCTGCGCCCTGTGAAAAAATCATTGTTTAGTTCTCACATTTAACAATGTAAAGAAGAGCGCGGTATGAAAGTATATACTAATCGGAGTTTATTACTAGAATCTACGGGAGGTCCACAAACACGTCTGTGTTCTCGCCCGAATGCACATAAAGATAATACGCACTTTTAACATCACAGACTTGAAAGAGTCCAGTAAAGGCACCTTTATATGAAATCGTTGTTGTTGTAGTCGCCGAAAGCAGACGAGGGTTCGCACACAAACGACACGATCCCTAAAGAGATCTCCGCCGTAGATACGCTGCCATCCGACATAGTTTAAGTGTGATTTAGGTCGTTTGTTGCTGTCAACTTTCATTTTGCAGTCTTTTTGTTTTTTTACAACGGCGCTGGAGTGGCGAGGATAAACAGGTTAGCAACACATAATGTGCTTACATGCAATGCTTATGTTCCAGCTGTAAACATAATTGAATAGGACCTGGTTTGAGGACTCAACAAAAATATATAATGCGTAAAATATCCCAAAACGTGCTGCACAGGTTCTTATGAGTTTGTTGACGGTTTGAAAACCAGCTATTAGAGGTGCATTACTGCCATCAACTGGATGGAAGAGGTTATAAGCGGTTGGGAAGCAGCTTTTATTTTAGTAATTGTGGGCAATGCTACAAATGTTAGTATCTATCCAACAGGAAGTAAATATAGGCCTTTAAACTGATACCTCTTTACTTATGCTTTTCAATTTTTTTTATTATAATCAGAATAAAACATTGGACAAAAAAATAATACTTATATCAACACACTAATTTGAGAACTATTTAACAATATTTAATAAACAAATATTAGACAATGTAACAATTAAAAGAATAGTTATTATTTTTGCAATATAGGCTTAAAACTAACTAAACACTCCAGTGTCCCAAGATCCATCCATCTTCTACCGCTTATCCGAGGTCGGGTTGTTGGGGGTAGTGACCCAATCAGGGACACCCAGACTTCCATCTCCGTGGCCACTTCATCCAGCTCCTCCTGGCGCATCCCGAGGCATTCCCAGGCCAGTTGGGAGACTGGGAGTTTGTTAAAATATACATTGAAGAAAACGCAATGCAATCAATTATAATATTCACAGACACAGAAGAGAACTGAAAAATATTGATCTCACTTTTTTATACTCCCACTGTATTGCTCATACACTGATACTACCCTGGTATTGATAACATGACTATTTGCATCGATCTCAACCTCTGGCTTTTAGGTGCACTTACCTCCATCGCCAAACTGTTATTCTTCTCCCCCCATAGCGCCCCAATGAGTTGTCATGTTTGGGCATTCTAATATGCCATGTTCTATTGTTTCCTTTGAAGTAGTCACACCTCGTTCTAGGTACAATGGCATTCTCATTCTAATGCTTTCTCATTACTTTATACACCACTTGCCTTTTATTTCCTCTCTCCCCACATTCCACACCATGTCTTTTGGCACTTTGATTTGACGATGCTTTTTATTTCAGCTTTGCTGTATTTTAGGCTTACACAAACATCCCTTTATGTGTATTTACCAGTCAGTTCCCTTTGTCTGACAAACTTAAGAAAATGACACTATATTTGTATCTGGGATGAGTAAAGCTATTCCTGTTCTGTCTTGGATACATCCGTATAAACCTCAATATGTTACCAACGTTATTACTTCATTTATATATCACTTTACATTTTAAAAGCTTCAAATCAACAAAGAGTGGACAAAGCAGTCATTTTGAAAGTTGTGTTCAGAGGTTCTTCTGATGTTTCGATTGCAATAGTATGGTGGCTAATGGGGGGGGAAATGCACTGCATTGTCCAAACACTCCAAAACCAGAAAAGAAAAAAAACATTAAAAAATGCTGCAATTAAATAATTGCTCAAGAATAAAAAACAAACACTACAAATGCCAAAAACTCACACAAACGACGAGAACAAGCATGATAGCAATGCTGCAAGTACACATAATGAAATGGAAGTTTTCCAGGTGACGAGTGAATAATACAGGGTGTCCAAACTTTTTCGACCAAGGAAAAGGATTCAAGGGCCATTTTGATGAGCATGATAGGTTACGTTGACACGTATAATATAATTTTTTTGGGGGGGGGGGTTGGTGCGCCTGCTAGTGGACTCAGTGCTGAGTAAGGCAAGTGGGAACACGGACTGTACCACCCGACGAAAACAGTGGATATGATGTCATATCACCCAACAGTGCAAAAAATTAAAATTAGCATTACATGTAAGCATGTGTGCATAACAGTACTTAAACATGCCTGGCTCTTTTCAATAAATGAACCTCTTTATATAATGTATACCCTCTGTGTCTTAGCTGGTAAAAAAAAAATCTACCATAGAAAGTCCTATGTGGGTATGTGACCTGGAAGAAGTAATATTTTTGAGAAGCGACTTTTAGTAGTAGCATTTAGTCAGTTGACAAAAATAGAAGTGTGAATGCAAACCAGACAACATAAAGTTGCCACCAAGGTTTTGTTTATTTTTTTTAGTTTAGACTAAAGTACTGTACTACAATTGTGAACATTTTGAGCATCTAAATTTAAGAAATTGTAGCTCTCAAGGCAAATGTCCATCTGCTGAGCCCAACAAAATTTTAAAAAAGAACATATATCATTCTAATAACATGGACACCCTCTGGAGTAAAAACTACTGACAACACTGAATTGAAGACTTTAAAGCATCATTGAACGCACCATCAAAGTGAAGTGGGCGTGACCTCGACCCAATGGCTGAACTCAGAGCCACTGTGTTTTAGTGAAAATATGGAGTTGGATTTCGTGGCGGACTCGAGTGAAACTAGTGATGGGAATGTCAATTGTTTTAAGAGAGCCGGTTAGATTGTCTCTACTCACTAAAAAGAGCCGGTTCTTTCATCCAAATGACTCGGATAATTCCGTTCATGTGAATTATCTACATGGTTAATTACTTGGTTAAATGGAACAGATTGCAACAAACAAAGTAGACACAATGGTCCAATTTGTATGTACAAGGTTCAGCTATGTACAGAGAAATGCAATGATTCAGTGAAACAGCATAACAAAATATAAATTTAAATGTGTGAGATTAAAAGACAAAGCAGCATTCAGGTAACAGATTTGCTTGTCTTTAGTCAATATTGGCATTCAGAAACAACTGCTTCAGCTTTTGTTTCCTGCTGTTCATTGTCCTCACCTTATTGGTCTGTAGTCCTTTCACTGTAGTTCTTTCACTGTAAACACCATACCTCTTGTTTGTGTGCTCACAACTGCGTGTGCACCCCCCAACACACACACAATGTCGACACACGCTGCAGCACGCTTTTTGACCAATTACATGCGACTTGAACAAAAAACGAGACGGGAATAATGCTCGTTTACTGAAAGCAGTCCGTTCCCGTTGTTGACCACATAGAGTCGGCTCACAGAGTCAGATCGTTCGTGAAAGACACATCACTTACTCAAACCCAACCAGAATCGGGAGCAGTTAAATGCACTTTCCGTTCAGCTGATAGTGTTTGACTTGAAGGGGGGCAGCTCCTCCGCAATATCTCCACTACGGACGAGGCCGACGCTTTTGGACTTGCTCGCTCGTCTTTTGGCCTATTTTAAAACGGAGCGGCTGGCGCTTCCGCCATGTTGATTCAAGTTGTATTTGTGCGGAGTGTGACTGTCTTGGGAGCCAAGTGACAAGCCCCACAAATTTTGTCGAGAGTCAGTCAGTCAGGGGGCTGATACTGCGCCGGTGACGCAGGAAAAACACCCAGAAGCGAACAGTCGGGGAGAAACGTCGGAATTAAAGAGAGCTCTTTCGGTGTCCCCCCATCTGCGAGAAGCCGTCACTTACCCAGGCCCACGTTTTTATAATATATCACCACGACACAGCCGCTTAAGGCTTGGACGTAACCTGGCAATAGAGGAGGGGAAGTCCTATCAAATTCCTGGTGAGTTGTTAGCTAACTAGCACTGTACGCTATAGACGAGGATTGTTAGCTTAGCTAGTAAGCTATCTACTCTTGCATTTAGTTATGCATTTTCCTGTCCCAAGTCACCCCGATGCCTCGCCGCCACTCCTTTATGAATGTCGAGGTGATTAAAAGTGCAGTTCATTAGTGGTAACGTCACAGCCGGTGTTTTTAGATTTATTTAAATGCTAATTGTGGAGCCCAACATGTTAGCGCTAGCCAATCAAGTCAACTGTCGACGCTATCTACCAACTGAGATGAGGGGAAACAATGTTTGTAAATGTGTCGAAATTGATTTTGAGAAAGAAATACTTTTTAATGTATGTTTCAAATGTCATCTTGCTCATTTTATATAAACTGAACAAGCGAATCGGCCACTTAAGTTAAACTTGGGTTTGTGGGATGATACAAGTACTGTGAGATTTCAGGAAATAGACGACGACTCCTGATGCGTTTTATAAATACAAGTGCTCTTATGTTATTCGCATATTTCCTAGGGTGTATATACGTTTCATCATGGGTGTGAATTTGCACACAGGTTGAACAAAATGGTGACATGTTGAGTCGTACGGGCTTGTCAAAATAGAACGGGTTAGCATAACTCGGGACGTTAAGCTAACGCCTAGCACAGTCGCTTAGCACGTCCGTGGCTAACTAGGGGGAAATGGCGACTCTGTTGAAGCACACCTCGGTCAACCGGGATGAACGACCGAAGAGTTAAATCCAAGCTGTATTGTTTTCAGCAGCTGTTAGTCCCACTGAATAAATATAATATCTCACATGGTGGTATATCTTTTAGGTAGGGGGACGGTTAACGTAATGTAAGGCCCCGGAGCCGAAGTGATGATGAGGCCTGCACGTCTCAACGCAATTCGCTTTTGACGACAAGGCCTCCCGACGAGTCCGCGGCTCGGCTGTTTTTATGGGTGGATCGCCTTTTTGCACGATTTGCTTACTCTGCGGCTAACAATGTAAGACATTTGTTATTACTACCAATAATACAGCTTGTTTTGAAGTATTGTCATCGCTCGCTGTCATGGACGTTTAATTCGATACCGATTCACTAGGTGGTGTAAATGCACGAATGTTGTAAAGCCGGTTCAGTTCTCCAAAGGCCGACCGCAGTTGCACCCAACATGAAGTTTGTTCTAGAAAAAGCCTAGCTGGGAAGTCAGGTGGGCTGCTCAACATATTCCAATAGCAGGTGGGGGTCTGTAGAATGTGCTAGCCTCTTAGAAAATGTATAAATAGGCCATAAATACAAAGCAAGACCATATAAGACTTTTTAATGTCGGTGGCCAAATTTGCTAACGTGTTAACTGTTGTTGTTTTGTTTTTTTGTTTTGTTAATGTTTAGAGGGATGTTTTGGACCTCCAATGCCCTCCAATGTATTCTTGAAAGGAATTGTTTAGTTTCAGTTTGAGGTTTCTTCTTTAAGGCGAGTTTTTACCTGCCTTTTTTTTGCCAAAGTTGCTATCCTTAACATTTGCTCGGAGTCTAACAATGTAACAATGTCTATTTCTCCTTTTTCTGTTATTATTATTAAGTTTTATATTAGGCTCAATGTCAATTTATTACTGATTTCACCGGGTGGCATAAATACACAAATCTTGTGACTCTGGGCCAGTATGCAAAAGCTTCACATGACTGTTAAAACACAATATGACCAATACACGCCACTTGCTAATATCACTAACCTTAATATTTAACTGGAGTTTTACAGCAGGTGGTTGACCTAACAATACATATGGTATGCCTTTTGTTTGTTTATAGCAATTTTGCAACACGTTTTACATTTTTAAAGTCGCTTACCTTAATGTTTGATCAGAGGCTCATTTGGTTATTTACATTGTTCACATGCTAGGTTAATAGCCTGTAGTCTCAGTAATTGTTTTGGACCAAGGAGGGTTGTGTTTGAAGTTTTTTTTCCTTTTTGATAGTTTTTACCTATACTTCTGGGCCAGTAGCGTGCAGAAACTGTAACGTAGTAGAATGTATTAATTTTTTTTGTTGAAAGTAAAGTTAAAGTCTCGTTGTGTTCTCGTAGACCCAATCTTGTGGATTGTCTTGTGAACCGAGTGTCTCGTGACACCCCTAGTATCCTTGAGCAAGGCACAGCACCCACAACTCTTCCATTCAAGAGTCTAAATTAAATGTTCCCATTGCATGATTAGGTGATTAAATTGTAATTGTTTAACAACAGTTCTTCATAGACAGCATTGACATTTGTGACGTGTCTCTTGTGTGTACTTGGGATGGATTTGTTTACTGAGATTTCACTTGAATTTGATAATTGATGTTCTGTTTTTGTGTTATGTCATGCTATATTCAATTTTTAGGCTCGTTATGGACTAAATATGTCGGCTAGTGAGACAAGCTTGTCTTTAAGTCACATTGTATGTTCTAAGTCAGTGGTTCTTAATCATTTTCTGTCATGCCCCTCCAGGGAAAGACATTTTTCCACACACCCTGCTGAATTGAAATACTTTCAAGAACCTGATATTTATCAGATAAGTGTATGTGTAGGTGAACTGCAAGTGCTGGCACCAGCATTCTGCGTACAACCATCTGATAACCAAAACAGATTAATACACCTGCAAAAACTTACAATTTCCAAATGGAGTTTATTAAATCAGTCTGAAGGTGGGCCTATTAGCCAGCATGTTGGCCACACAGTCGGGACATCTTGGCTCATATTGCCGTTGCAACACTTCTCTGGAGTTTGCATGTTCTCCATGGACACAGGTTTTTCCCAGATACTCTGGCTTTTTCCCCCGCATTCCAAAAATGTACTTGTAAGATGACTTGGCGACTCTAAATTGCTTAATTGTCCAATGGTGTGAATGGTTGTTTTTATATACATACCGCTTCTTGCCCTAATTCAGCTGGGGTAGGCTGCTACTTATCCGCAACTCTAATAAGGACAAGGGATAGAAAATGGATGGATGGAAGTTTAACTAACTCGGTGTGTAACATTTAAATTGGACTGCTCAGTCTGTTTGAGTCTCAATAACAGAGAAAAATGTGTAAATTCACACAGCGGGCTTTCCTACTGTATTCACGGTAAGCCCAAGGGTTATGTATGTTTCAGCATATTTCCTCATCTCGTAATTCCAGCTATCGTCACTTGTTTTCCTTGCCTTTCCTTGTGAGAAACTTGACAATCTCTCATCCTAAGCCTGCTGTGCCCCCAGGTATTCTTGTGTACTTCTAGTTTGAGCACTGCTGCCACCTAGCTGGAGGCTTGTGTATTGTTTAAGCATGAATTCCATGCATGCAGGCAATGCATGAAAGCACTAATACTAAGTCGTTCGTAGGCCTCAATGAAACCTCACCCTTCCAGGGGGGCATAGCCTAATAAGTTGCTTGGTATATACATGTAAAACTAGACAATGACCGTCTTTTATTATACAATTTTATGTGCTCAGTCTTTTTTGCGTATTTATTGCAAATGCTAGCATGCTGATTAATCATTCCCTTTGTCGTTCTCCCCCTGTACCGCAGGTTATGCAATGGTCTCAGCGGTCCATCCAGATCTCCAGGTGCTCGTGTCTCCCTCTCGCGTGTTTGGCCTCTCTTCCCTCCGCTCTACGGCTGAGGTGGCTTTGATTTCCCTCCTGGTCAGCGCTGCGTAAAAGAGGCCAAGATTGCCAAGATCTGTCCTGTGGCGAGCATGACGGCCACCACGCGTGGCTCTCCGGTGGGGGGCAACGACAGCCAGGGCCAGGCGCCTGATACTCAGAGCCAACCCCCGTTGCCACAGAACCAGGTAAGCCTTGAGCCACCGACTACCTCAGGGCCAAATTGTAAATTTGATTTTTTTTTGTTCTTTGTACAATTTTATTAACCAGTATTTTTTTTGCTTAATATGACATGTGTTTTGATTAATTGGTTAGGCCCTAAATGGACCAAATCATTATGATGGTTTGGTCTGCAACATCAGAATAGAAAAAAAAGTCCATCCATGTTTTTTATAGTCAAAGTGTATGAATACCTTGTTATGACTAAAACACAAAGGCAAGAGGTTTGCTTTATGGATAACTAAGGAAATTAAAAAATGAAATGGGAGGGTGTTTACATTTTTAGATTAAAAAATTGGATACCACAATAGTTGTCGATTATCGATGATTAATCATTGCCTCAGCCCTTACCTTTTCAGAGTAGAACATTGTATGATGGTGAGACATAGCTCTCCAGGTTATCAAGTCTAAAAATAAGAAAACTCCAAAATTATCTTCATGGAAGGGGTTGCCCACTTGGCTGACAGGTAAAATCTGTTTTCTTCATCGGCTATGATGCTTTGCAGCTGCAAAGGTACCCGTATGTTTACAGTTTTGTCATGTTGTGCAGAAAGGAGGCATTTAAAATATTTAGAATGCTATTCGGCAACAATGGTTGTTTTTTTTTAAATTGATGAGAGCACAAATGCACAGGTAGCTTCGGTCTTTAAGTCATGGCACTCTCTTAATGGGGAGTACATCACATTTGAATTACTATTGGGGGAAAAAACAATCTTTGCAAGAATGAGGATATTATTACTTTTCCAGATAATTAAATACATTTCTAGAAATGCCCATCCTAGTTCCAGACACTGCAGCACACAGGTTTTTAACAGACATAGCTCACTCCCCACCCCACAGAAACACACACAGATGCCCAGGGTGATGAAAGGAAAGGGGTGAGGGGAGCGGAAAGCGGGGGGAAAAAGTGAAGATGAGGCATCAATGAACAGAGAGCCTCCTGAGTGATGGATAAGGGATGTGTGTGTGTGTGCGCGCGCGCGCTCGCACGTTGATGAGCTGTGGTGATACGTGAGAGGCAAGCTGTATATGTAGGTCAGCCAAGCAGAAGGAGCCGTCACACACACACCCCCACATTTCATATTTGTCACTCACATTGGCTGCCTGTTGTACTGACTGGCATAGCTTTGTTGCCTTTAAGGTGGAGATACACCTGCTCTTGCACCTGCTAAGGTCTACATTCACCGTAAGTGGGGAAGCAGGTGCCTCAGCCTGGTCCAACACATGCGCACAACAGTCCTTGTCATACTCCAATGGAATTTAAATGAGTACCCCTTGAGTTCTGTTTTGTCCAAACAGGAAACATTCAGTTGGCTTCCATAATTTATGCTAACAGGAAGTAACGAGTTTTTGTTATTTTTTGCCTTTGAAAGAAATTCAAAATAAGAAAGGGTCCAGCACGGATCGTTTTCATGAGAACTAGCAAAAAATCTACCTAATATAACGCAGCTAATTTTTCCCAGTGAAGATGCATTACTTGCCAAACTCCTCATTTACATATATGCTAATAAAATGTATTCATAAGACCATTTTGTCCGGCAGAGCAATGGTGCACTGTTTCTCCATGTGACCTCATCAGCTACTGGCCTAGCATGCATATGAACGTTTGCAGTCATCACAGGTCTTTGGAGAAAGATGAACGGGGATCCATACCTTTCCCAGTTTTCTGTTCGAGTCTTTGTCAAAGCAGCGCGCTCTTCCGGGATTGTCCCATATTATTGCAACAGGATGTTGGTGAAAATGGCTGAAAATTGAGTTTACAAATTATTGTATGCCTGCTAATGCCAGATTAAAAATAATTAGCTTCAGAATTAGAGGTAACAAGCTGTTATGTATCTACTAATGCACAAATTTATAATAATTGGTTCCAGCTGCAAAAAAAATCCTAGTTATGTAACCTGCACCACAATGGCAATAAACTATTTCTGAATCAGAAATGGGGAGAATTAAGGGAATCTGTTAGCACTAGGTCATACTCAGTCATTGCTGTTTCTGACATGTATGATTTTTCATATGTGACTTTTTCTATGCTAATTTTGATTGTTTTATGTTGCAGACATCATCTCCTAACTCATCTAATGAGAACTCTCCAGTGAGCCCCCCAGGTGAGCATGGACAAGGGGATGGGCCACCCCAGCTAGAAGAGGAGGAGCCCGCCTTCCCCCACACTGACCTAGCCAAGCTAGATGACATGATCAACAGGTAGACACACTCGCGTCACATCACTACATGGAAGGCAAGAGTCCTATTGCTCTTAGCATCTGTTGGGATTTCTGTTGATTGCTCTGCTTCCTCCCAGGCCTCGTTGGGTCGTTCCAGTGTTGCCAAAAGGAGAGTTAGAAGTCCTCTTGGAGGCTGCTATAGACCTCAGTAAAAAAGGTAGTCATGGCTATAATAGCAATATGCTGCTATAAACTGTGCACAGCCATTGCCAGTGTGCAATAGCTCACTGTGATTATTGTAGTAAATAACAGTGGTATTCGTTTTTTTGCAGGCCTAGATGTGAAGTGTGAAGCCTGTCAGAGGTTTTTCCGAGATGGTCTGACTATCTCATTCACAAAGATCCTGACAGATGAGGCAGTTAGCGGCTGGAAGTTTGAGATTCATGTTAGTATTTTTGAATTGTCAAATTTGAGTGATAAGTTGAACAACTTCATATACATGTACAGCATCATTCACAATTGAGTATTCCCTGTGGGATATATTTTGGTAATCCTCTATGTATCCACTGTCCACATCCACAGAGGTGTATCATCAATAACACACATCGCCTGGTGGAGCTGTGTGTGGCCAAGCTCTCTCAGGACTGGTTCCCCCTACTGGAGCTTCTGGCCATGGCCACCAACCCCCACTGCAAGTTCCACATCTACAATGGCACGCGGCCCTCTGAGAGTGTCCCTGCTGGAGCACAGTTGGCCGACGACGACCTCTACGCCCGACCACCGGACCCACGCTCGCCGAAGGTTATATCAAAGCTAATGCTAATGCAGACTTGCCAACATGTACGCACATTTCATACCCGTCAAGCATTGACACTTGAATATGCCTGTATTCGTTGGGCCTCTGCAGATACACACATTGTTGTATCTCACTGGTTCCAGTTTTGAGTTAAGTAACCTGGATAATCCTGTGTTCCTTGTTTCTGCCTGCACAGAATCCTGTGTAGTTTAACGAGCACCTCTGGGGTCACAAAACCTAGCTTCAGGGACATTAAGGGCTGTTATTGGTTGGCTTGTAGAACTTTATTTCTCATGTGTAGATATTTCGTTCAGTGGTGCCTAAAGCTCACCTCCACTAATGCCTTCTCTGATTTTGGATCAACACTTGCAAAAAATGACTGCTGTAACACGTTGATTAGTTCTCCTGCATTAACACGCCTTTTAATTACCATCATTTGCGAGCGTCTAAGCATGCTGATAAGCTCAATAGTAAACAAGAGCTGTTTGCGCACAGAGCTGATATCACGTCACACACGCAAACCTGATGTGGAGCTATTGTTGTATGTTAAAAAGATAATAATTGTTTTCATTTCTTCAAGGTTGGCAGGTCTGCTAATGTAGTACATCACCTAATTTTGTGTTGCGGAACCAGTCGATTATAGCCTTCCCTCTCGTTTCATCAATTCCAGGGCTGGTTGGTGGACTTAATAAATAAATTTGGCACGTTAAACGGGTTTCAAATGTTGCACGATCGCTTCATGAGTGGCCAAGCACTGAACGTCCAGATCATCGCTGCACTTATCAAGTAAGCGCGTGTATTAATGAGGCTTCATCAAAGACTGTCCTTGCTTTTAATTTTCCCCTTCTCTTATTTCAGGCCTTTTGGCCAGTGTTATGAGTTCCTCACATTGCACACAGTGAAGAAGTACTTCCTCCCTGTCATCGAAATGGTACCCCAGTTCCTGGAGAACCTCACCGATGAGGAGCTGAAGAAAGAGGCCAAGAATGAAGCCAAAAACGACGCACTGTCCATGATAATCAAGTCTCTGAAGAACCTTGCATCTCGCGTACCGGGGCAGGAGGAGACTGTGAAGAATTTAGAGATTTTTAGGTTAAAAATGATTCTTAGGTGAGGATGTGATTTTCAGACAATGGGACATATTATTACTCAAATGATCCTGTCAACCAACCAATCCTGTTAATAAACTTTTTTCTTTCAGGTTATTGCAAATTTCTTCTTTTAACGGCAAAATGAATGCACTAAATGAAGTTAACAAGGTGATATCCAGTGTGTCCTACTACACTCATCGGCATAACCCAGAGGAGGATGAATGGCTGACAGCAGAGCGGATGGCGGTGAGCTCAGTAGCCTGGTTTCTAAAACTTTGCACATCAATTTCACCATTGTCTGTATTTACCTGTATTTAATGCTATTCCTCAGGAGTGGATCCAGCAGAACCACATCCTGTCCATCGTCTTGCGGGACAGTTTACATCAGCCTCAGTATGTCGAGAAACTGGAGAAGATCCTTCGCTTCGTTATCAAAGAGAAAGCGCTGACAATGCAGGATCTCGACAACATTTGGGCAGCACAGGTAAAATGTTGTGTTGATTATGATTTCACAACACTGTAGTTTGAGTTGGCCCGCATCACGGACATCACAGTCCTTACAGCAATCTGAGTGAGTGAGCCATTCCTCCGGTATAAACTCTTCTTCTAAATAAATATTGTATGTCTCATGAACTTCACAACCATTCTTAACTTATTGACTGCCAGACATTTTTCAGAAAAAGCACCATACTGCCAGAGTTTTGAGCATTTTTGCTGAACTTTGAAGATCCACAGAATATTGAATTTATAAGAAACTACTTTTATTCACAGATTTAGAACATAAAACAAAATCTATTTACAGATGTGTGTGTCCAAACTATTTATAGACGAACAACAACAGCGTCACAGTCACCCTATCTTTTGCGATCGCAACAGATCCACAGCTAGACAAACTGCCGGTGTACACTGCCTGTATTTTTGGCCATTTCCTTCTGTTAGCACGCAATTCAGCAACTTCAGTCATATCCAAGCTGTTGCTGCTTCCAAGCTGGAAAATAGAACTGTTGCCCCCTATTGGGGCAGAAATACTTGCCTACATGTCTGAAATTCACACACAAGATTCATCAGACTTTGATCTGTGGCTCCTGTGGAAAAAAGCAAAAGACTTCGATTGAGGTCTTTGACAGTCAACGTCCTTTGTGAAAAAGGCGCCTGTGGCAGTGAATGATTTAATGAGTACCTGATTCAGAACAAAAGTCAAAATAATGTCTGATTGTGATGTTTTTTTTTATAGAAATAAAATACTTTAGCTTTCGCCTGGACAATATCTTTGAAAGAAAGAACTAGGCCAGGAAATTAAATTGATTCGGTACCTTTAGCTAAAAATGTAACAAGTGTGACTGAAAAAAAATACCTTGATACTAGACAGTGCTGGTGAAGTTTCCTAGATTTCCGTTGTAAGAGTTTCTGGAGTTTGTTTTGTAAGAGAATCAGGTGTAAATTGTGGATACAAACAAGTAAGCAACAATTAAGGGCAAATGCGTTCACGTTTTATTTGAATAAAGTGCAACCAACACCTCCGATTGAATGAACCAGATAGCCTTTGCTGCTCTCGTTTTCATTAAGTACAGTAAGTGCCACCAGTAGGTGTATCTGCAACTTCTGTAAAAAATACTACAATATTCATATCAATGTGATGAGAGGTCACATACCCTTTATTTGTGCATCACGTCCAGCCAGCAGTCGTTATCTGCTTGGTATCTAGTACCGTGGCTCCAATGTTTTAACTAATTTCACAAAACCCCAGATTTTCAACCACACTGTCGGGTTGCATGTCTTCAGTGAGACCAATCCCATGGCACCTTAGTAGATGGTTGGAGAGATTTGTTGTGTTGCCGTGGTATTTTAGTCTGACCTTTTACATATTCAAGAAACAGCAAGCAAATAATTTAGAACAGCTCTTGACAAGTGTAATGCTTTTTCCCCGCTTGCCAGCTTGTCCTCTGATAGCCGCCATGCTACATTTTGTTTTCTGCTGGCACGTGGCGATGATGTCACGACATGCAGACTGAATCGAGTAATGTTTAACGTCTGTCATTAAAAGTACTAAAAAAAACAAACAAACCCAAACACATCCATATAAAGCATGCTGTGCCACCAATGCTTTATTTTCTAGTATTGATGCAATTGATTGCTTACTGACAACTTGCCAAACACAGATCAATGTAGTTGGCTCATAGTAACATAAATTGAGACAACAATGTCGTAGATTAGTCGCTTTCACCCCTAATAAAAGTTGATAAGGTGTGTAGCTTCTGACAGCTAATGTTAACAGGAATACACTGTTTAGCCACACATCTTCACTCACAGTTCACCCATCCCCTTTTTTTAAAACATGTGACAAAAAAAAGCTCCTTGAATTGATGTCTATTTAGGATATTTGTAATTCTTGCAAGATTTGCCGATTTTGTATGAGAGGTTCGTCCTAGGAATCTCACCAGGTTTGTAAAACTGTGTCTCTACATTTGCAGGCTGGCAAACACGAAGCAATTGTAAAAAATGTCCACGATCTTCTGGCCAAGCTAGCGTGGGATTTTTCTCCTGAGCAGCTTGATCATCTCTTTGACTGTTTTAAGGTGGGTTTGTATCTCAATGGGGTGGTATGTAGTGTACATATTCATTTAGTAATAACAGTATTGTTCTGCCATTAACTAACCCCTTGGCATATGTTTTCTCCTGCAGGCAAGCTGGACGAATGCCAGCAAGAAGCAGCGTGAAAAACTGCTGGAACTCATCCGCCGCCTGGCCGAGGACGACAAGGACGGCGTGATGGCCCACAAGGTCCTCAATCTGCTGTGGAACCTAGCCCACAGCGACGACGTGCCTGTAGACATAATGGACCAAGCTCTTAGTGCTCACATCAAAATACTGGATTACAGTTGTTCACAGGTACGTTTTGCCAGAGGGAAAATGAGGTGCAAAATCTCATTCCGCCAACCATACTACAGTAAATCTTCATGGACATGTAGAAATTAAACTTCAATATACTTTGCAGTTGTGTTTTGGAGTTGTGTTTAGGCTTAGGCTTGTTACCCCGTAAAGCTACTATATGGCCCTGTTTGCCGAGAGAGGATTATCTGAAACATTCAAGTGTGACAAACATGCCAAAAAATAAATCAGGACAAAACTTTTTCACACCAGTCAGTAACATACAGAACAGGACTTTGAGACGGCAACACTTTTTTGTTGTATATTTTATTTCCAGACAATTGCATTTTAAACATTTTTTATACCTAATATTGTTTGTTTAATGAAATATACCACTCCCTCACATATCAGCTTGATATTAATAAACAACTCTGAGCTTTAATGTGGTGGAAATACAAAATACATAGGGCAACAGGAACCTTTTAGTTCCATCAACTATAGTTACCAGGAACTAAAATTAAACTAATACCCCGCTGCGACAGACTCAGGCGGAGAAATTACACGGACAGATTCGCCAGTATAGTTGAAAAAACGTGTACTCACTTTTTGGATTTTATAGCGTGGATGGGAGTAAATGGTAAAAGGAATTGGAGTATCTAAGCAGTGTCTCCTGAGGTCTACCTCATTTGGGTCATTCTCTTTCTGCTGATTACATCAGTGCTACTATAATACATAATTCCTGTTGTGCTTCTACTTGATAAATTTGATCTACTCGAGAGACATGAATGAGTTTAAACTACTGTCAGACACCTAAAATAAAATTTTCTGAGTAATTAAAATTGCATTAAAATACGAATTAATTTTGCATTATTGCTGTTTATATTTGGTTTAAATATGCTGGAAAACTCTGTATCAAGACACCGCTATTGTGAGCCATATGAGTATTATTCCTTTGACAAGATCTACTGGAATAAAAAGGCTTGCTGAAATGTAAGGGCTGTACTGTACTCCCTTTATATGAGACTCTTTATACACTTATGGGGATTGTTTCTTTTTACTCATAGGACAGAGACACTCAGAAGATCCAGTGGATTGATCGGTTCATAGAAGAACTACGAACCAATGACAAATGGGTGATTCCTGCCCTCAAGCAAATCCGAGAAATCTGTAGCCTTTTTGGAGAAGCTCCTCAGAACTTAAGGTGAGGTTATGGCAGCTCATTCTTACTGTAACCAGGCCAGCATGTTTTTTTTCCTGGACTACGCACTAAAACGCACCACAAGAAAAGCCAGCACAAACATTGTTCTCCAAACTCCTTTAAGTTAGTGTTTTTCTTGCAATCCCTTGTAGACAATATGTAGTATACATCCCTGTTGTTTTTCCAGAAAGAAAATGCCAATTAACATGCAAATGAGCTTAGTGGGGTAAGTTCAGTGTCAGGGTTCTGCCGACCTACTTTGTGTTCTGTCCAAGTCTTTCTCTTTGACATGTTAATACACTCAACAAAAATATAAACACATTTTTTCTCTCGTAAGCTATACTCAAAGATCTAAAACTTTTCTATGAACACAAATCGTGTTCACACTGTCTGAATCTGTGTTCGTGAGCACTTCTAATATTCCATCCAGCTCACAGATAATGGCATATCATGATGCTGATTATACAGCATGATTATTTCAGCATTTCAATTGTTAAACTTGATGGAGTCACTGGGATGCTTTTAGCTTGAAGGAATTATGTACAGATCCTTACAACATGGGGCTGTGTATTATCAAGCTGCAACATGAGGCGATAGCTGGGAATGAATCGCACAGCAGTGGGCATAAAGGTCTTGTCAACATATATCGCCATGCATTTAAATGCACTTATATTTGTTGTCCATACTATATAACACAATAGGTCACTTGATCCACAACATAGAGATCAGAAAACGGTAAAAACTGTGATTTAACCAGGGTGAGAGCACCTCTCCAAAGTACCAGACACCATCAAATGTGTGCATTTGTGTATGGACGACAAACTGCAGTCAGGTCGAGACCCCAATGAGGATGACCAGCATGCAGATGAGCTTCTCTTCAGACAGTTTGTGCAGAAATTCTTTGGTTATGCATACTGATTGTTGTAGCAGTAATCTCAAACAATCTTGAAAGTAAAGATGCTTTTGTGGTTGCATGTGGTCTGTGAGGCTGGTGCGATGTACTGACAAATTCTGTGGAAAGTATTTGGAGACTGCTTATGGTAGAGAAAGGAACATTCGATGCATGGGCAATAACTCCAGTGAACATTCCTACAGTTAGCAAACCTATCACACGCTACTTCAACACTTGACATCTCTGGCGTTGTGCTGTGTGATAAAACGGCACATTTTTGAGTGGCATTTCATTGTAGCCAGTCAAAGGGGAAACTGTGCAGTAATTATGCTGTCTAATCAGCATCATGATGTGCCACACTTGTGAGGTGAAAGGATTATCTTGGCAAAACAGTGCTGACTGCACACTTGATGGATGTGTGAAAAATGTCTGTGCAAAGAACATTTTAGATCTTTTGATTGCAGCTTGTGAAAAATCAAAGCAAAAACAAGTGTTGTTTATATATTTATGTATTAACATGTACATCATTAGAGGTTTGTGGCTTGAACCTGCTTTCACCAATTATTACTGGGGTTCCATCTTAAATGAGATTTGATTACACCTCAGTCATCTTGCTAAGATGTGCTCACTTTTGTTTCATAAGTTGAGACCCACAATGCGAACAAAATAAAAGTGCACTTGTCTTGTGCCGTTTTTATAACCAGTGTTCATGTTTGACATGGAATCCACACTGCTTTTCCTTACCTTACCATCAACTATTTTTATCCCCAGCATTGATCAGCAGCCTTTTATACTAAACACCCAAATCCGCCCTCGTATCAAGACAAATAGTGTCATTTAAGATGGAGCCCTGACCCTCTTAATGCCAGTGCCAAATATTGACATTGTTTCATGCCTTGCACCTATTTACCGAAATATTACTCTAGGGACCACATTTTTAGAACCTTTTTATAGTCACGTTTTTACCTCACAAATGGCTAAAGTCATAAATTAAGAGAATTTGACTTTATGAAGGGAATAACGTGAGTGTTTTCATATGAAGTTGATTGACCTCATCAGCGGTGTAGTGACTTTTCCCCCCACTTCATCCCATGAGCAGAGTTCTGGTCAGTTTTTGGTGATGAATAAAGTAGATCTGGCTAGTTGGTGCGGTCACAAAGCTAGTATAGCTAGTTTTTATCTGTCGTGCTTTTAACAACAGAACACTTCAAAACATATTTCTTCCTCTGTTCTGAACGTGTAGGAACATAATTGTCCTTGCTGAAGTGTGCACTTCACACACGCAAAGCTGTTTTATCCTGTCCACTTTGGTTCACACATTACAGCAAGATGGCAAGAAGCCAAAGTTGACTGATAGCAATGTCCACTGGAAAGCGTGGAAATGTAAAATTCGGATTAAGACACATGCATATTGTGAGAGCACAGGTAAATTACAAGTCTGTACCACTTATATAACAAATAAATGAAGAGGTATTTTCTGCTTCTTGCTCACTTTGGAGGTCTCATGTCACATCAGTCATCATCTGAACATGTAAACACTGAAACGATTGTGAGGTGACTTTTTTGTGCCCAACGTTTTTGTGATGCACATGTATGACTTTTTAAATGCATATTATTTTGAGCAAGCATTTTGCTGAACTGGTGTTCATTTTAAAGTTTTGAACTGAATTCCAAGGCCAGCGTGATGTCATTCACAGGTCCCGCCTGTTGAATAGCCCTCGTCTGATCTTTCGTTACAGCGCTGATGCGTGATCTCCATATAAAAGCAGCAGCAGATTTTAAACAAATTTTGATTTTGTGCTTTTTTTGTGCAGTTTTTCTTCCTAGATGCAAGGCAGGAAATGTATTGATATCAAAGTGTCTTGTTACACAGACAAAAATGCTCCAAAGCTGCTTTCTTTGTGCTGTTAATGAAAACAAATGGGAGCGAGAGGAAAAATGTTTTTGTGATCAACAAATAGCTGACCTTGTTCTCTGCTTTCCTGCCTCATCTCTTCCTGTTTTTAATGCCCTCTCTTGTGTATCAATTACCCTTTTTTCTTGCTGCTTACTTTTCAGTCAAACCCAGAGAAATCCCCATGTGTTTTATCGCCATGACCTTATCAACCAGCTGCAAAATAACCACGCTCTGGTCACACTGGTAGCAGAGAACCTGTCAGCCTACATGGAGACAATGAGGCAGTTCTCAAAAGGTATGCTTTAGAGACAAATATACTGCTATCATAAAAGTTGCGTAACCCAACAGTCTCACACTTGTCTTTTCTTTTTCTGTAGAAGAACAGGCAGAGTTTGACCCTCAGACAGTACGGCCAGGAAGCCGCTACAGCCATGTACAGGAAGTACAGGAACGACTGAACTTCTTGAGGTATAACCCTATATAAAAGTATAACAGGATAGTCTGTTCCTGCTCACTGTAGCTTTTGGGTTTTTTTTCTCCTAAGGTTTCTTTTAAAGGATGGTCAGCTGTGGCTGTGCGCCCCTCAGGCAAAGCAGATCTGGAAGTGTCTGGCTGAGACTGCCGTCTTCCTCTGTGACCGCGAAGCCTGCTTTAAATGGTACGTTGTGAATTTCCTTTCTCTGTCTCTTGCATGTCTAAGCGGCATCCTCGCCTCACAGGTACTCCAAACTGATGGGTGACGAACCTGACCTTGACCCGGATATCAACAAGGACTTCTTTGAGAACAATGTTCTGCAGTTGGACCCTTCGCTGTTGACTGAGAATGGCATGAAGTGCTTTGAGAGGTTCTTCAAAGCTGTTAACTGCAGGGAGGGCAAACTGGTAGCCAAACGCAGGGCCTACATGATGGATGACCTGGAATTGATTGGCTTGGACTACCTCTGGAGGGTGAGGCCACAGATGTTCTGGACTGTTTTTATTTTCTATGCAATATGCTTTAATTAGTAGCATAAGTCGTGCCTATGTCACAGCTATTCAGCTGCGAGTTGAAATCAAAACCTAACGACAGCAGCGTTTCCCTGTCAGAGAGAATCTTTGATTAGCATATTTACAGTAGGTACTTCATAACAGCAGAGCACTCCTGGCATTGGAGAATCTCTGACTAGCATCTTTTGTAGTATGTCCTTAAAGTAAACATTTGGAATTTAGTCATCATCCAAAATTTTTGAGACATGAACACAAATGTCTCCTTTCTGTGCATTCTTTATATCAAAACCGATGAAGAGAGCTCATTACTGGAAGTAATGAACAACACTTTTTCCACGTATAAAGCCCTCTGAAAAGACTCCCAGAAGCACCAACAATGATATTGGTTTCATTTTTTTGGAACACGCATACAAGTTACAATGGAATACATCATATAATTAATTTCAGTTCCATATGTCCAAAATGAGTAGGAAGCAGAGATTTTTTAATCCCAACCCCCATCCATTTCACACGTCCTATATTCCATGTGATTTTTTTTTTATGTATTTTTTTAAATACATTGAAAAGTGACATTCTTACCCCGGGCTTACACTGAATCCGGTCCTGATCCAGTCCAGCTTGCCACAAAGTTGCACTCGTACTGACTGGTAGATGTAGCGTCGAGCTGCACTCCGGCTGCGGAAACCCACAGGTTGACCAGAGCGTTTTCCGGCGTCCGTGAAGGAAAAAAAGTTAAACCCCAAATAGATTCTTGCCATTGTGCCGTATAGCTGCCAGAGACGGAGCTGCACCGCATGGAGCTAGTGTGAACATATTTAAATCTAGCGGAATGCTTCTGGTGGCTGCAACTTGAATTGACATATGGAATACTTTTTGAAGAACTTGTGTCTTTTCATCTTCAGGTGGTAATCCAAGGAAGTGACGACATTGCCAACAGAGCTATTGACCTGCTGAAAGAAATCTACACTAACCTCGGCCCAAAATTACAAGTCAACCAGGTACAGAGTTCTGTCCCAGTGCAGCGCTCTGCTGTTGTAACTTAAGTCGCCAAAATGATGCCCTCACAATGACACAAACACATTCTGTTGTAGGTGGAAATCCATGAAGACTTTATCCAGTCATGTTTTGACCGTCTGAAGGCCTCTTACGATACCCTGTGTGTGTTGGATGGAGACAAAGACAGCATCAACTGTGCCCGCCAGGAGGCCATCCGCATGGTGCGAGTTCTCACTGTGCTCAAGGAGTACATCAATGAGTGTGACAGCGACTACCATGAGGAGAGAACTATCCTCCCCATGTCCAGGTGAAATGATGAGCATGAACCTCTCATTCATTTTGTGTCGGGAAGATGGACCAATTGGTGGACCGAAATGTTGCCATTTGTCTCCTCAGGGCGTTCCGGGGAAAGCATATCACATTGATCGTGCGCTTCCCCAACCAGGGGCGCCAAGTGGACGACCTGGATATTTGGTCGCACACCAACGACACAATCGGCTCGGTGCGGCGTGGCATCCTGAACAGGATCAAAGCCAACGCCGCACACACCAAGATAGAGCTCTTTATCAGCGGGGAGGTTGTTGATCCAGCTGACGACAGGAAGCTGATAGGACAGCTCAATTTGAAGGATAAAACTGTAACAATGTCACCTTTTTCTGCCGTTTTATCCTAGCTTTGTTTTACAAACATATTAATTTGGTCATTTATTTGTTCAGCTGATTACTGCCAAGCTAACTCAGGTGAGTGCCAACATGCCCTCCAGCCCAGACAGCTCGTCTGATTCCTCCGCTGGCTCTCCTGGTAACCACGGCAACCACTACAGCGATGGCCCCAACCCCGAAGTAGAGAGCTGTCTTCCTGGAGTGGTGGGTTGCTGGGGAATCACTTCAGAAGTTAAAATGTGTCAGAAATTATGTTTCAAGAGTAATATTTCCTGTTTTTCAGATCATGTCGCTGCACCTCCGCTACATCTCCTTCCTGTGGCAGGTGGCTGACCTGGGCTGCCAGCTCAACATGCCCCTGCTTCGAGACGGAGCCCGAGTTCTTATGAAACTCATGCCTCCAGGTACTTGTTCTCCTGTGTTCTGGTTCATCAACCAGCCTGCTCACTGTTGTGCAACACAACCGTAATTTCTGCACCGCTTGTGTTGTTTTGTCCCACTATAGATAACACGACTGTAGAAAACCTACGAGTTGTGTGTTTGGACCATGCCAAGCTTGGGGAGAACAGCCTTAGCCCTTCACTGGACTCACGCTTCTTTGGCCCCTCGCCCTCACAAGTGCTCTATCTCATTGAGGTGCGACCATGCCCAGTCAGCATATTCTCTAAATTATTGGACTCCTTAGTGTGTTCTGCTTTAAAGAAATGTATTTCTATCATACTCGAGGTCCCGTAAAGACAGTTGAGGCGGCACATTTTTAAAATAGAAATGAATAGACAAAATCAAAAGATGGCGTGCTTACACGCACACAATTTATTCATGCATGTAATAAACACCAGTCAAAAGAAAAGTAAGTTACTTTGAATCCTGCGGCATATACAGGAATGTTCTGGTCTTACGGCATTTGTGTGCTTCAGGTTGGTGGTGATGTTAGCGGCCTTTTCTCTGGTCTATGTGGATCTTGGCAGTGTGGAGCGGTGTCAAAAGGTCCACTGTGCCTGCAGGTTACGCTGGGCTAGACAGCTGCGTAGTGGGGAGGACAACACACGAGCTGGGTTTTATTTGCTTCAGGGCGGTTGGGGCTCTGGAAGTGACAGTGAAAGGGGGAGAGACACTGGTCGGGTGTTGGCAAAGGAATTGTGGGGGTGAAGACGACTTCTTCAGTGGTTTTTAGGAAGGATGAAGACGGTGATGACAGACTTTTCTGGTGGGCTACTCTGTGTTAAATCAGTCTTAAATGCAATGTTGGGTAAAAAGTATTTATTTCATTAAAAGTTAGAAAAAAATGACATTCATTGATTTTTCTACCGCTTATCCTCACGAGGGTCACGGGAGTGCTGGAGCCTCAGCTGTCTGTGGGCAAGAGGCGGGACTGGTTGCCAGCCAATCACAGGGCACATATGGACAAACAACCATTCACACTCACATTCATACCTATGGACAATTTGGAGTCGCCAATTAACCTAGCATGTTTTTGGAATGTGGGAGGAAACCGAAGTGCACAGGAAGAACATGTAGCTGTGAGGCCTGTGCGTTAACCACTCGTGCAGTCTGTGTGACATCTTAATGCTACGACATGGACACCTGCAGCTTTTAGATCTGTGCGGCATAAATATGTACAAATCTTTTTCCCAAGTTTAGTTTGCCTTATAAACTGTTGCGCCTAATAATCCGGAAATTAAAGTAGTGTGAGCTCTGCTTCTGTGAGCTGATGAATGATGGCCAGTGTCTCTGTGAGCCTCGTCAGCGTTGGTAAACATGTTTTAAGTCTATTTAGAAATTGGATAAAGTGTCTAAATGTGGAGAACCTTGTTTTCCTCAGTATGACTCATTTTGACTGGCTCTTCATTGTTTTTCTGTTCTTTTGAAGTGGAAAGTTCTTGTGCATGATAAAAGCTTGTGTTGGTATATACCTCATAAAGTTATGAGTTTTAAACCATCCTTGCCTCTCTCCCAGGTTGTGTATGCTTTGCTGATGCCGGCCAGTGCCACTCTTGGCGAGGATGCCAGTGACTTCCAGTACAACTTTCTGAAGAGCGGCGGCTTGCCATTGGTGTTGAGCATGCTCACCCGGAACAACTTCTTGCTGTCAGCCGACATGGAAACACGGCGCGGGGCTTACCTCAACGCACTAAAAATCGCCAAACTACTGCTCACCGCTGTAGGCTTTGGACATGTGAAGGCTGTGGCAGAGGCCTGCCAGCCTAATGCAGAGGGAAACATCCCAGTGTCCCCGGTTAGGAGATACTCATAACACACACACACACAGACTGATAAATTATGTGAAAATTTGGAACATTTTCCTGAGGTGTAATCTTTATTCATACAGATTAATCAGGCCACTCACGATCAGGCTCTGGTTCTGCAGAGCGCCCTGCAAAACATCCCTAACCCTGCATCAGAATGTATGCTGCGCAATGTAGCCATCCGCCTGGCACAGCAGATTTCTGATGAGGTAACTGGAAAGACTAGAAGGAATGCATGCCTTTTTTTTTTAGTTTTTTCAATATGAATTTGTAATAAGATGTTTGCGCTGGATGCTGGTTCCATACTAATGACTTTTGTGGTACCTCTCCGCACACCATCAGAATTTTTTCCAGGCATCAAAGTCTATCCCAGACATCTGCGTGATTAGAGCGGTACAGAAAATCGTTTGGGCATCAGGCTGCGGTACAGTGCAGCTTGTCTTCAGTTCTAATGAAGAAATCAGCAAGATTTATGAGAAGGTAAATTGATGAAATAGTGATAGTTGTGAATGGCAAATGTTACATGTTTTTCCTCTCAATAGACAAATGCAGCCAAGGAACCGGATGGCGAGGACGAGCAAGTGTGTTGTGAGGCACTGGAAGTGATGACGTTGTGTTTTGCCTTGATGCCCACGGCCCTGGACACCCTCAGTAAGGAGCGAGCTTGGCAGACTTTCATCATAGACTTGCTGCTGCACTGCCACAGCAAGTAAGTGCTCAATTAACATTCTTATCAGTGTCATAAGATGGCTGAAAAGCAAGTGAATAGCTCGTCATTTGAGGCGTTTTATCGCCGGTGAGGGAACAATAATATCACCGTTGATCTTTGACAGATCCGTACGTCAAATGGCTCAGGAGCAGTTTTTCCTGATGGCAACCAGGTGCTGCATGGGGCAAAGACCCCTCCTTTTCTTCATCACCCTTCTCTTCACTGTGCTGGGAGTAAGTAGTCGCATCAATGTAGCATATACTGGGTCCATAACTGCTGGCAGTATCCTAGCTTTATCGGCACGCTTCATTTGTCTGCAGACCACAGCTAAGGAGCGAGCTAAACATGCCGGGGACTACTTCACTTTGCTCCGGCACCTTTTGAACTATGCCTATAATAGCAACATCAACCTGCCAAATGCGGAGGTGCTGCTCAACAATGAGATAGACTGGTTGAAAAGGATAAGGGTAAGTTCTTTTATTCTCATCTGTTGGTTCATCATTGGGAATGTGAGCTAAACAGACATTGGTGCGTCCTCTAGGATGAAGTCAAGAGGACAGGGGAGACTGGTGTGGAGGAGACCATCTTGGAAGGCCACCTTGGGGTCACCAAAGAGCTTCTCGCCTTCCAGACTCCTGAGAAGAAATACTATATCGGGTGTGAGAAAGGCGGTGCTAACCTCATAAAGGTCGAACTGAAATTTTTAGTCTTGTGTCCTTTTGAGTATGAAAGCATTGTTGCCAACATTGCTATTTGTTTTTTTCTTCTATTAGGAGCTCATTGATGACTTTATCTTCCCAGCGTCAAATGTTTACCTGCAGTACATGAAGAGCGGTGATTTCCCCACAGAGCAGGCCATCCCTGTGTGTAGTTCTTCTGCTTCCATCAATGCTGGCTTTGAACTCCTGGTGGCCTTGGCTGTTGGCTGTTTCCGCAACCTCAAGCAGATTGTCGACACGCTCACAGACATGTACTATATAGGTATGGAGGTCACTTAATTGTTACCTACTGCTTTTGCAAGCCAATGAGACATATCTTTTAAGTCGGCTGTTTTTTGTCCGTCCATCCAGGCTGTGAAACGTTGACGGAGTGGGAGTACCTGCCTCCTGTGGGCCCACGGCCAAATAAAGGCTTTGTGGGTCTGAAGAACGCGGGGGCCACATGTTATATGAACTCTGTCATTCAGCAGTTGTACATGATCCCTCCCATTCGCAATGGCATTCTGGCCATCGAAGGCACGGGCACCGACGTGGATGATGACATGTCAGGGGATGAGAAGCAGGAGAATGAGGTACTGACCAACAATGATAGTATTGACCGGTTACTGGTTTCAAGCTATATCGGGGAATGAAATCACTCTCGACGAAACAGTCACTTTGGCAAATTTTAAAATGTGTAGCAAAGCCTCTATTGTACTCCCACTATCCCCAAAAAAGTCACTTTTTTAGGCATTGTTTGCTCAAACTTTTTTTTAGACTCAACTTTATCTCTCTTCCTCACAGACTAATGTTGATCCCCGTGACGAAGTGTTCAGCTATCATCATCAGTTTGACGATAAGCCCTCGAGTAAAGCAGAAGACAGGAAAGAGTACAACATTGGGGTATTGCGTCACCTGCAAGTCATATTTGGCCATTTGGCTGCATCCAGACTCCAGTACTATGTTCCGAGGGGATTCTGGAAACAATTCAGGTATTTTGTATGTCGCAGTCCTGAGAATCACTGTTGTTTTTTGACTGTCCATTTGTGACCCTCTCATAGATTATGGGGAGAACCAGTGAATCTCAGGGAGCAGCATGACGCTCTAGAGTTTTTCAATTCTTTGGTCGACAGTCTGGATGAGGCGCTGAAAGCGTTGGGTCACCCTGCAATGCTCAGTAAGGTCCTGGGAGGCTCCTTTGCTGACCAAAAAATCTGTCAGGGATGCCCTCACAGGTGAGCGTATTGTAATCTCAATATACAGCTGTCCTCAAAATTATTCATCTCAATATTTTTTTATTTTTGTGATGAAATGTACATATTTTGTCATGTTAGTTTATGATTTATATGTGACCAACAAGTGAAAGAATAACAATACACAATTTATTTTAATATCAGGGGTATTTTATTCACAATCGCCTTTATTGGCCATGTGTGTTACCACACTAGGAATTTGACTCAACATCACTCTGCTTAATTACAACAATAGTAATAACTTTACAAATGAGGAGAAAAAGGATACTGCTATACATATATACATAGAATAGTTAAGTATTTACAATGTTGAATGTTACAATTCAGTGTTACATGCGGAACAGTATGTAGTGCAATGGTCATGGGTGCAAATAACAGTGGTTTGTAGTATGTGGATGAATAATCTAGTAGTACAGGTGGGGGGGGGGATTAAGTATTCAATAGTTTAGCTGCCTGAGAGAAGAGAGTATTTTTGTGTCTGCTTGTTTTGGTGAACAGTGCTCTGTATCTCTTACCGGAAGGAGGGATTTGACACAGTTTGTGGACTGGGTGTGAGCGGTCGGAAGAGATGTTGCCCTCTTCTTGGTTCTGGACCAGAACAGTTCCTATATGGAGGGCAGGCTGGTCCTGATGGTTTTCTCTACAGAAAATCTTATCGTGTTGAAGGCAGAACTAAAGTCCACAAACAGGATCCTGACATACAGTGTGTCCCTGCCGAATCTGTAGTGCAGTCCCATGTTCTTGGGCCGGTAAGCAAACTACAGGGGATCCAGGAGTGGGCTTGTAATGCCTCTCAGGTTGACCAACACCAGTCTCTTGAATGATTTCATGACCGCAAACATAAATATTTAGAATAGCAAGCATGTCTTATTTTTTGCCAGGAATACCAACGCGTTAACTGCATCAGGCTTAGCAACCTCCTTGCACATTTTTGGTAGAGCTTGTCGTTTCTAAATAATTGTGACTGGAAACATTGGACATGGAGAGTCCATTGTTTTCAGCATGTTTTGAAAGCATATTAGAGTTACTGCTTATCCCTTGCCGACTTCTTCCACCGAAGTTTGCTTCTACTGAGCCGTGCTTCTGCTCATCTATCATTGTCCTTGAACTATCTCTTCACTACCTTGACGGTATGTTTTGGATCCTTGTCTTGCTGGTTCTTCCAGTTGTGGCCGAGAGTGCTGGAGATTGCTTCACGTTTTCAGGATCCTGACATAATCTTTCCCTCATGGTTCCCTGTACCGCTGGAAGCATCCCTATAGCATTATGTTTCAACCACCTAGCTTTGTGTGAATAGTGTATGATGAAGAAAGGAAAGACGGCCATGTTGAATTGTGAAACTGGTGTATTCCAACTATTGTATTGGTTATGTTACTGAATGACACCCATCATCCCTTTTTGGGGGGGCTTTTTTTTTTTTTAGATACGAGTGTGAAGAGTCATTCACAACACTTAATGTAGATATCAGAAACCACCAGAATCTTCTGGACTCGATGGAGCAATACGTCAAAGGAGATCTGCTGGAGGGAGCCAATGCTTATCACTGTGAGAAATGTAATAAGAAGGTGAGTTGTCAAGTTTTTAAGTTAAAATTAGTGGTTCAGAATAATAATGGCTTTTCCTTTCTGTTAAGGTGGACACAGTCAAGCGTCTGCTGATAAAGAAGTTACCCCCTGTCCTGGCCATCCAGTTGAAGCGCTTCGACTATGACTGGGAGCGGGAGTGCGCCATTAAGTTCAACGACTACTTCGAATTCCCCAGGGAGTTGGACATGGAGCCGTACACAGTTGCCGGCGTGGCAAAAATCGAGGGTGACGACGTTAACCCAGAGAACCAGGTGATCCAGCAGAACGAGCCCTCAGAACCCACACCTTCAGGCAGCTCCAAGTACCGCCTGGTAGGGGTTCTGGTCCACTCGGGCCAGGCCAGCGGCGGGCATTACTACTCATACATCATCCAAAGGAATGGTGGTGATGGTGAGAAGAACCGCTGGTACAAGTTTGATGATGGTGACGTGACTGAGTGCAAGATGGACGATGAGGAGGAGATGAAGAACCAGTGCTTTGGCGGCGAGTACATGGGCGAGGTGTTTGATCACATGATGAAAAGGATGTCGTACCGTCGGCAGAAGCGCTGGTGGAATGCCTACATTCTTTTCTACGAGCGCATGGACTCCTTGGATAAGGACAGCGAGCTTGTCAAGTACATCTCAGAGCTGACCATCTCCGCCACCAAGCCACATCAGGTCAAGATGCCTGGTGTTATCGAGTGCAGCGTCCGCAAGCAGAACGTCCAATTTATGCACAACCGAATGCAATACAGCCTGGAATACTTCCAGTTCATTAAGAAACTTCTGACCTGTAACAGTGTCTATTTAAACCCCCCTCCAGGTATGTATGTTTTTGAATGATGTCATTTCATTACACTTTATTAGGTGCGCACAGTATACAATACTTGGTGAAAGTAAATCAACCTCAAAATTAGAACATTTTCAGAATCACGTATTGGCAAAGGGGGACATGTCTTGTGGAGCAGTTACTTGGGTAACGATCTTGGGCTGTGGAGATAATGCAATCATTTGGCACAATAGCAGGCTCGGCTACAATATATGCCATGTCATCCACTTGAATAAATACACCCACCTCAAATAGATGTAACGATACAGTAGTTACACACTGCTAACATTTATGCAGCAAGCGTGCTCTTGATCAGTGACATTAGGTGTGAGTATAAACGAGTACCTCTCCATGATTGATGGGTGACCAGTCTAGGGTGTAGCTCTGCATTTTGGTCACCATCCACTGGGGTAGACTCCAGCTTACCACCCTGGAAATGGTAGGTAATGGATTGATAATTAATGAATGAATGTTTATAAAGTATTACGAATCCTAGCTTGTGTGAAGGTAAACTTTTACTACAGCTGATATGGCAGCTGTATAGCTGAAGTGTGCAGTGGCTAAACATGTCGCATTGAAAACACACACACAACATTTTTTCTACATCTGAGTTTATGCCATGTGAATATTGTTTTTCAAAGTCTTGCTCTCTCTATCAGGACAAGACCACCTTCTGCCAGAGGCAGAGGAGATTGCTATGATAAGTGCTCAGCTGGCTGCTCGCTTCCTTTTTAGCACAGGCTTCCACACCAAGAAAGTAGTTAGGGGTCCTGCCAGTGACTGGTAAGATCCATTCGCCTGCCACGTCCTTTCTCTCCCGATTTTGTCCTCTGAAACGTGCCTTTTCCTTCTACCTTTTTAAAGGTATGATGCTCTCTGCATCCTGCTGAGACACAGTAAGAATGTACGCTACTGGTTTGCACACAACGTCTTGTTTGCTTACCCAAACCGGTTCTCCGAGTACTTGCTTGAGTGCCCAAGCGCTGAGGTCCGCGGCGCCTTTGCCAAGCTCATTGTCTTCATCGCTCACTTCTCGCTGCAAGACGGCCCTTGCCCGTCCCCCACTGCATCCCCAGGAACCTCCGCTCAGGTGGGTTGCCCCCCTCCTAATACGACGTTAAAGATTTGAAGCAGCTGTTGCTCTAATTTTGCTCTTGAGTCCCTCAGTTTGAAAACCTGTAGCTTTTACATTCATCAGGGCTGTGATAACCTCAGTCTAAGTGACCACCTTTTAAGAGCGGTACTCAACCTGCTCAGACGAGAGGTTTCTGAACATGGCCGTCACCTGCAGCAGTACTTCAACCTCTTCGTCATGTACGCCAATCTGGGTAAGGAGCATGCCGCAACCACCCCACCTGTCATGTACACCTGCTCTGACCAACTGGATTTACTGGAATATTTTTATTTTTTAAATACACTACTTCACAATACATTACTTTTTTCCCCTTCTGCACAGGCCTGGCAGAGAAAACACAGCTGCTAAAGCTGAATGTGCCTGCCACATTCATGTTGGTCGCTTTGGACGAGGGTCCTGGCCCCCCCATCAAGTACCAGTATGCTGAACTGGGCAAGCTCTACACGGTCGTCTCTCAGCTGGTCCGCTGCTGTGACGTGTCCTCACGTATGCAGTCCTCTATCAATGGTGAGCGTCTCTGTTTTAGCTGTGTGTGACACTCCCTAAAAAGTATTAAAGTGTTAGTTTTTAATTAATATGTAGTGTTTTGATCCCACTTGGTTTGTTTTATGGACCAAATTTCTTTATTTTAATTACTTTAGTAATTACTGAAAATAATGGTGTTGCAACAGATTTAGGTTTGTGGTTAGCATGTCATCTGATTGCACCAAGTCTTGTCACTTCGTGGAGTTATTGTGTTGCAGTACTGTAGCTTGAAAGAATGTCAGTATACCCATCTTGACCCGAATATAAGACTCCTTTTTTTCATATTTATTTTCTTAATTTCTTAGCTGCCCTGCAGGTGTTTGACACTTTGTTAATTAACATATTTTCTTAGCTGTTTTCTAGTCTGTTTGTGATTGACAGGAAGAAAAGCTCTTGTTTGTTTGTATAAATAAGACAACCTGACTTTCAGATTACTTTTTATATTGGGGCCAATACGGTATTATTACATTAGGCGTCATACAAGATGCTTAGTTTGAGCAGCGATACACAAGATTGGGTCTATGAGAACGAGACAAGATTTTAACATAACTTTTAATAAAGAAAGTTAAAAAAATATGACAATCTATTGCAATCTACTCATTTGATTTCTACTATGGTAGACTCCTCCGTACCCTGTTTGCTAGCAGCCCTGCCTCCACCCACCGAGACACCTCGTCCTCCGGGGAATACATATTTTCTTTTCCATTCCATTCAAAGTGAACCCATATTCCACACAGGTAACCCTCCTCTGACTAACCCCTATGGGGACACCAACCTGACGGCCCCGGTAATGCTAGTGCAGCAGTTGGTGGCAGAGATCCTCTTTGTGAGGACCAGCTACGTGAAGAAAATCATTGAGGACTGCAGCAACTCTGAAGAGACCGTGAAGCTGCTCCGCTTTAGCTGTTGGGAAAACCCACAGTTCTCTTCCACTGTGCTCAGTGAGCTACTCTGGCAGGTAAAACTAAAACACCACCTTAATTGTGCTGATATCATGCATGACTGTATCTCAAATGGTCGAATTTGTCTGCAAAGGTGGCGTACTCATACAATTATGAGCTGAGGCCTCATTTGGACTTGCTGCTTCAGATCCTTCTCATTGAGGACTCCTGGCAGACACACAGGTCAGACTTGGCTTCAACAAGGCCACCAATGATGTCCCGTGTCACTCTATATCATGATTTGTGTCTGTTGGTTCAGGATCCACAATGTGCTGAAAGGGATTCCTGATGACAGAGACGGCCTTTTTGATACCATTCAGCGGTCCAAGAGTCACTACCAGAAAAGAGCCTACCAGTGCATTAAGTGCATGGTGGCCCTTTTCAGCAACTGCTCAGTGGCTTACCAGATCCTGCAGGTATGCATGGTAACAAATGAATGAATTGAGCTAGTCTCTCAGAAAATTAAAATGGGACATTTTTAGTTTAGTGGTTTAATTTTAAATGTCTCAAAGAGCCCACAATAGTGTATTGGAAGTGTTTTTAGCCTTGATGCTGGAATTTAGCTTAAAAGGACCTTTTAACAGCATTGTCATGTTAGCCTATTTGCTGGACAGAAATAAAATGATCAAACTTTCTATCACGTTTATAGCTGATTGACAAAGCTAAAGGCTGCATTAAGATGAGTTGCAAAGCCCTTTTTTTAAGCTGTAGTATGCAAAATGGATGATAGCATGGTTTGCATAATAGGGGACCTTAAAGTAGTGCCTTGGCACCTACATTCTCTTGTCTATGAAGTGTACTAGCCATGTGTAATTTAATCGCGCTTGCTTGTGACGTGTACCCGTGCAGAGTAACGGCGACCTGAAGCGAAAGTGGACGTGGGCAGTGGAGTGGCTAGGTGACGAGCTGGAGAGGAGGCCATATTCTGGGAACCCACAGTACACCTACAACAACTGGTCGCCTCCAGTGCAGAGCAATGAGACGTCCAATGGCTACTTCCTGGAGCGCTCGCACAGCGCACGTATGACCCTTGCCAAGGCCTGCGAGCTTTGTCCTGAGGAGGTAATCATCTTGTAACACACACATTGGCAGTGACAAACCAATTGCGTATGCGTACATTATATGATTATATTTACGTAAACCAGGGGGGTCCAAAGTCCAGCTTGGGGGCCATTTGCAACCTTCAGCGTATTGTCTGTTGGTCCGCAGCATATCGTAACAATAGAGGCAGGTTTAGGGCCACCAAAAAGTTGGCGTGCGTGTATAAGATGTTAATTTTTTTATGCACAGGGCCCTTGATGGAAAAAGTTTGGACACCCCTGATTTATGAATAGGGACGCCACACAGAAGGGTTTGATTTCTTTTGTGCTAATTACACTTTTTGACTTCCGATTATTATTGAAACTGATCAACCAACCCATTTTGTTAAAATATACAATAGTCTGGCTTTAAAAAAAAAAAGTAAAAAATAATGCAACATATGGTAAACGCTCCACTAATGTCTCTAATGAATTAACTGCAGTCTCCTTTAGGTGCCGTGTGCGTAGTCAACAAAAGTGAATAACCGCTAGGGTCTCAAATAAGCTCTCGGTCACAAACCCTGGCGGTGCTTTCTAATGTAGTTGTTTTTAGTCAAGATGGCAGCAGTTGTATTCAAATTGTCATAATTGGTCAGCTCGGTATATGCTTTCAAATGTCTGTTGCTGTACTCGGCTATCTATGTGAAGCTTGTGTGCGTTAAACTTGCTGAACTGTTGTTTACAATGAACTTGTTAATGCTAGCTCAGCAGTTTGCTCCTTACTTTACAATACTGGTTCTGCTGCTGTTGTGTTGTGCAAAATGGCCAAATAGAGCTACATTTTCCTTTCTACTTTTTCGGGCACTGCAAATTATTTATATAAGTTGATATATAGAGTTGTATGTAATTATTGCCATGCCATTCCTTTTTTCTCCGCTTATCCGGGTCGCGGGGGCAGCAGTCAGTCGGGAAACCCAGACTTTCCGGGCCACCTCCTCCAGGTCCACAAAGTTGTTCCCAGGCCAGCTGTGAGACATAGTCCCTCCAGCATGTCCTAGGTCTGCCCCGGAGCCTACTCCCAGCCTGATATGCCCGGAACACCTCACCAGGGTGGCATCCGAACTAGATGACCGAGCCACTTAAACTGGCTCCTGTCTATGAAGGAGCAGTGGCTCTACTCTGAGCTCCTCCTGGATGACTGAACTCTTTGGGTGTGTTCAGCCACCCTACGGAGGAAACTCATTTCAGCCGCTTGTACCCACAATAGTTTTTTTTCGGTCACAACCTAAAACTCATGACCATAGGCGAGGGTGGGAACATTGATCGACTGGTAAATTGAGAGCTTTGCCTTCTGGCTTCTATATTCACCACGATGGTCCGGTATAGCGATCGCAGTACTGCAGACGCTGTGCTGATCCTGATCCGCATGTCAACCTCATGCTCCAAACTTCTCTCACTCGTGAACAAGACCCCAAGATACTTGGGGCAGGACGTTATTCCCACCCTTTTCCAACATAGCCTTGGATTTGAAGGTGCTGAGTCTCGTCCCACTATTCCCATCCAATTATCGCGTGCTTCCAATTAATGGCCCGTTCTCCTTGGAGCTTAACAGCAGTTATGGCGAACAGTTACACAGTACTGTGCAACACACTGTACCTTTATACATAGTCAGATTACTGCACTGCTTTGTTGACATGCCATGTGTTCAGGACGCTACCATAAATTGAATCACTTGTATGCATTTGCTTTTTTTATGTTGCAAGGATGCTAACATGTGAAATGAATTGTCCGAGCCACTTAAAATTGCATGCTGGGAAATACGGTGTTTTGATTGAGCTCCAGAAGCTCAGCCGATGCTCAATAACATTACATAACATGACATTGAGCATTGTTTGTACATGTCATGTAAGAATTAGTTGCATTTGTTCAATCCAGTGGAATGACACACTTTCCTGTAATATTTCACACACAGCTCAAGTGTACTGAGGGAAGCCCAGGGAAGGTCAGTATCCCAGGCACCACCCCCACATAAATGAAAGTCATCCTTGGCCAAAGCTAGAAACAATGATTAGTCTGTACAGTGGATCCCCGCACAGCCCTGACTCAGCATTCACAGCCCCGCAAATGTACATTTAAAAAATGTTTAGGGGTGTTTTAAAAACACAGTATCTCCTCCAAAGTAGTGCATTTTTTCCCCACGGAAAACTGATCTCATTCACCATTAGTCTGTAGAAATTTCTAAATGCACGATGATACAAATCTAGCATATACGACTGTTAGAAAGCCCACAATGTTTATATATTTGTCTTTAGCTTCACTGATAGTGGGTTTTTTTTGGGGGGGGGGGTTTAAGCGTTTTACTTTTTTGTGAGATGCAAATGTTTGTTAGGCTTCTGAAGCATTAGCTTCAACAGTCAGTTCATCTTTGAAACTTGCAGGAATGTGAATTATTACATCTATACATTTTAAAATTCACACACGTTAAAAACTGTTTCAACTGTGCTTCGACCTGGATGGTGTCATGAGTGAACAATGGGAGTTGAAGAAAGGTGGGGAGGATTCTTGGGCTGAAACTAATAATTACAACCATCCCTTGTAGTGCAAATATTGATTTGAAATGGGAGAACATTGTTGTTGGCAAGGAAGTGGGGGGAGAGGAGAGGAACGGGAACATATTAATGGGCGTATCAAATAGCAATTTTTCACCATTCACTGGTGGCCGTAGAACACAACCCCCGCCCTGCGAAAAACGGGGATCTACTGTCACTTCTTGTATAGTTATATTGATGCTTATGACATGACAGTAAATAGTATAACACCGGTACATGCAGCCAGTAGATGTGTATGTTGTCTTTTTGTCTTGTTTGCAGGAGCCTGATGAACAGGAAGCCCCTGATGATCAAGACTCTTCACCGCCTGAGGACACGTCCCTCTACCCGCATTCTCCTGGAACCACACAGTTTCAGCAGGTAATTATCACAATGCACTGCTATGGTGACTTCATACCACAACGTATAGTCATAATGTAAGAATGCTTAACTCTGTTTATTAGAACATTATTTTTTTTTAATAACATTGCTTATGGTGGAGTGCGAAAACAAACTGGGGCATTGGAAAACAGAGGTTCAACTGTATCTGTATTGAAATTGACCTTTTGCCATATTTCAGGCTTCAAACAGATAAGAGATTTTTTTTGTGAAGAATCAACACCAAGTGGGACAAGAATGTTGAAGCGGAACAAAATTTGTAGGGTATTTTAAAGTTTGTTTTTTTTTTTTTAATTAAACTGAAAAGTTGAGCGTGCAAAATTATTCTGTTGTGATGTTTAAATATGAAAAGATTTCACAAGCTTCAAACATCTCACAGATCACTTCAAGCAATCAATATTGAAATTTAGTATCAGAGTATCAAACCACTTGAAACTTATCAAGACCCCGCAGTCCCTTTTTTAAACATTGAGCCCAAACGATGAGAGCACTGATGAAAGATGCAGCCGAGAGGCCCATGATCACTCTGCGTGAACTGCAGAGATCCACACCTGAGGTGGTGTAATCTGTCCATAGGACAACTATTGTCGCACACTGCACAAATCTGACCTTTATGGAAGTGAAATCACTTGTGTGCTACTGTACCTTTGCTGCTGCTGTAAACTGGAAATTTCCCCCTTGTGGGACTTAAATATAAAGGCATATCTTATATTACCAAACGTGGAAGAAGGTGCTGTGGTCAGATGAAACCAGAATTGTACTCTGAGGCAAAACATCGTTTTAAGCAATTGAGCCTTATACAGGGCCAATTTGGAAGCAACCTGTTTGAGTCTGCAACAGACCTGAGACTAGGATGGGGGTTTACCATGCAAAAAGCAGAATCTACGATTGAATGGTTCAAAACTAAACATATACAAGTCAAAGTTTAGACCTGAATCCAATTGAGAATCTGTGGAATAATTTTGCACAACCCATTTTTCAGTTAATGTTTAAAT
Organism: Doryrhamphus excisus; assembly: GCF_037039965.1. NCBI lineage: Eukaryota > Metazoa > Chordata > Actinopteri > Syngnathiformes > Syngnathidae > Doryrhamphus > Doryrhamphus excisus. The sequence continues at coordinate 14,099,660 of NC_136368.1, read as the reverse complement.
ATCCCAATAAATTATGTTCTGCTTCACAATTGCAAAAATCCAAGAAAATTCAAATTTTGTCATTGAAGCCTGAAATGTGGCAAAAGTTCAAGGTGGCCGAATACTTTAGCAAGGCACTGTATTTTAATGTTTTATGTTCCCTCTGGAAGGGTGAAAGATGTACACAAATGACTGAATAGCATTATTAATTCATAGATAATGTTTAATCTGCTTGTCTCTGCCTCCTCCGCAGAACAACCACCCACATGGGCAGCCATACACCGGCCCTGCTGCGCAGCACATGAACAACCCCCAGCGCCCTGGCCCCGCCTCCGCGCCCAGCCCCGCCGCACAGACCCCGACTCCAGGCCCCGCTCCCACCTCAGGCCCCGCCCCCGGCTCGGGCCTGAGAGCACAAGAGAACAGGGACAGCACAGAGGAGGTCGCCCCCGCCCCTGCCCCAACTCCGGCTCCTGCCCCGCCTAAGGAGTAACATGGCCTGCCCAACCATGCCAGGCCCGTACCACCACCACCACCTCCTCTGCTGTGCCTCTTTTCTCTCATGTTCTCTTCTTGTTCTTTGGTTCTCTCTCCTCTCTCCAGAGCCTGGCCAGCAAGAGGGGGGCGCTCTTTCCCCCTTTTACGCTAGCTACATGGGAGTGGGGCCTGGGGAGGGAGTAGATTTAAGAGTTCTAAATAAAGAAAATTAACCCAGAGCTGGCGATGATGATGATAAAAAAAAGGTGTACATAATATGTTAATGTTTCTGACTGTTGGGATCGCCCAGTAGCATAACTCTGTGTGGTTTGCTGTTGGGAGAGGTTGCAGATTTAATAATGAACTGCACAAAAAAATGGAAAATATACTAAGACCCCCCCTCCCCCCCAGAAGACATCAGATCCCCTTTGTGTCCTCACCCACAGTTCACATTTGTTCCGCCATGTGATCCTATAACGGTCATTCAACTGGAGAAGATGACGAAGGATGCATCATTATTCATTAAGCTCCTCAACGACTCACCAGCTGCGTGGTTGCTTTTAGCGTGACATGCAGAAACGGGTCAGGTTTTACGGTGTTTGACGTGAAAACATTCTGAGAATCATTGCCTTTTTTTGTTTTCTTTTTTTTTTTTTTTTCTTTCCTCTGGAGCTCCAGTCAATATGCTGTAACATTTTAGCATGGCTTTCTCACCACAAATAGTGTGTAGCCCCGAGGGAAAAGTGATCCTAAACAACCTGAAGCTCCCTTTTGGCTTTCTTTTCTACTCTCCAATGATGGCAATTTTGTTTTTTTTCAACCAATGTATGACTTAAGTACCTTTTTTTTCCAGCTGCACATTATGATATCCTCCAAACTTAACATTTTGCAGTCCGGTATTCCAGTGGGATTAGACAGTTTATAGCTATATAAGTGAAAATGAGATCAAACTTGCAACAACTTTTTTTGCGCTTCTGTCCAATCTCCCCCCGCCCCCTTTTATTTTATTTTTTTTTTTAACCACCCAGTCTGCTTCCTCTGTTACCATACGGCCCCCAACCATGTTGGTGTTCCAGCTAGGAGCAGGGATGGCGGACAGGCACGCATCGGGGAGAAAAAAAAAAACGGATAAAGAAGTCAAAAGTTGCAACATGAACCAACTTGTAATTCTGTCTGACTAAAAGGTAACACCCATCAGTAAATACTGTATTTAATTGGTAACTTGAATGTGTGTTTTCCTTCATTTTGTCTAAAACATACCAAATACTCCTGCAAATGAAAATATTCTGCCCACCGTATTTAAATATTTTTGCTCTTATTTTATAGAATTTATTTTTGTTGTATTCTCAAAAAAAATAGAATTTGTTTTAATAAAGGAACATTTTTGTCCTTGTTATTTTTAAAGAAGCTATTGACTGTACAGAGTTCTAATCTGCGCCCCGTTTTTTTGCCGACTTTTGTTTTGGCCATGGTGTGTGACGTTGAATTCTGGAGCTACAGTCGCGATGTGGACTTTCACTTTGTGAGATTTTTTTTTTGTGCACAGAAATATAACAGGCAAAAAGCATTGCGCCCTTAGCAAATAAAGAACATGGAATATTGTCTGTGTCAGTCATTGGCCGCTCTAAAAAGAAAAAAAAGTTTCTGAATGGTTATCAGTGTTAGACCCAATGAGTTGGCTGATATCATTTACAATTTTAGTGCATACTGTTGGATTGTTTTGGTTGCCAAGTGCAGCCATACTTTTTACAGGGAGCGATCAGATTCTTTTAAATTATTGACAATTAGATAATTGATGCTGGACATGTCTACTTTGTGCCGTTAATGTTGACCTTGCCTTAATTAGCATCACATTAGTGTTGCTGTTTGGGCAGATCTGTTATATCTGTAGCTCGGGTTGCTAACTGCCCATTAACATCTGTAGAATGCATTCACCAATTTCAAATTTGCATGGAAAAGTTATATTTGGATTATTCCCAATTCAGGTAGTTGCACAGACAGCACACATGCAGTCATGTCACGTTTGTGTTATGTTGCTGCTACAGATGGCAACATTTACCGAAATATGCTGATCCAAGTTTTATACGGAAATCATCTGACACTAATACATGGCCGATCAGTTTGAGCATGTCAAGTTACAGAGTTGACCATTGGGCTAGACTCACTACAAGCCAATCGTGATGAACGTGCATTTAATAATCAGTGTATATACTAAATTGGATCAGCCACTAGGACCTACAGTGTAAATCCAGGCTTAAAAGCCAAGAGCTTGTCTGAAAATGAGAAAAAAGAACATTTTGGTAGAACTTTTGTTTTATTTTTAAGAAAGTCACACTTAGTTCTCCTTCTCCTGGACAGTCTTGGTTCCACGCAGTCTTCCGGTACGACGGGCAGCGATAAGACCGACCTTGCGACCAGCAGGCGCATCCCTCCTGATTGTGGAGGGCTTGCCAATGTGCTGATGGTTACCACCACCGAAGGGATGTTCAACAGGCTGTGTGGAGGAGTGAAAAAAGGTCAGTTTGAAGCACTGTTGTGTCAAGTCACTGCGGTGTTTTGAACACTTACGTTCATGGCCACACCACGGACACGAGGCCAGCAGTTCCTCTTGGCCTTGTACTTGTGGTAAGCGCGACCCGCCTTCAGTATGGGCTTGTCGATACGTCCGCCACCGGCAACCACACCTTGAAGAGCACAGAAGTATTCAGTGCTCAAACAGCTCTATATGGTGTTATACATACTAACAAGTAACCTCACCAATGACAGCTCTATTGGCCGACGAGATGACTTTCTTGGAGCCAGAGGGCAGCTTCACTCTGGACTTTTTGGTTTCCAAGTTGTGGGAGATGACTGTGGCATAATTTCCGGAAGCGCGGGCCAGCTTGCCTCTGTCGCCTGGCTTCTCCTCCAGGCAGCAGATGATGGTGCCCTCGGGCATGGTGCCGACAGGCAGGACATTGCCGATGTTTAGTTGGGCTATAGAGAACAACACATGTTAATTAACGCTGCACACATTAGGTCAACCTATACAATTTAAATGCATTCAAAGTCATTTGAGTGACCAAAATCCAGCAACTTCATCTGCCTCTGCATGCGCTTTAAAATGTTGCTATTCAGCTGGTGTAAAACATGTCCATTACATTTGTCATTTACAATGAAACTCGTTAGCGCTATTTATACTGACTCAGCAGTTTGCCCCCTTACTGCTATTACAACACTGGCTGTGTTGTACATTTGTAGTGAAGTTATCACCTAAAAGAGGCAAGATGACCTGGATAAGGCTGAGCAGCACGACAGTGTTAAACAGCGTACACTAAACAACTATTGATTTAACATTTCAATGAAAATATAAATTGAATATTGAAAAAATTTAATCAAATTAATAAGATGCAAACATCAGAGCTCATTTTATCCTTGATGAAACTTACAGTGGTTGGGTTTTACATTACATGTGTTTTCCTGTACAACTCTGGTAGGTAGTAAGGTAGTATATCTTCATACTTTCATATACTACATTCTAAAGTCCATGAAGCAATAAATTAAAGCGCCTTTGTAGTGATTGGCTTTGCCGTTCACCGTCTTTCTGTGCAAAGCCCAGATTGTTGCTTTGACTTTGCAGACTTTTGTCAGTCCGTTATATACACGGCCCACAGGTATATTTGTGTTCATGAATGCAGAGCTTCTTGTACTACCCATTGAAATCATCATTTTGCAAACAAAATGATACAACTGTACAACTAATTTCTTTTACAATGCAGAAATACTTCCACAAAACAGACATGGCTTCAATTACTTCACTGTAAAGATCAGATGGGCTCATCATCCAGCATCTTACCCTTCTTGCCACAGTAGATGAACTGTCCTGTGTGGATGCCCTCAGCGGCGATGAAGAGCTCTGTCCTCTTCTTGAAGCGATAAGGGTCACGGAAAGCCACCTTGGCAAGTGGGGCACCACGGCCGGGATCGTGGATGATATCCTGGAAGGGAGTACAGCAATTTAATACATGCTGGAACACACACAGAACATATGCGCTTGTCAGATGCCGCCATGACAGTACCTTTACGATTCCCTTGATGTAGCCATGGCGTTCGGCGAAGTCAATGTGACGGAGTTTAGCGGCTCCTTTCCTGTGCTTTACATGGGCTTTGAAAACAGAGCCCGCACCTTTTCTCTGTCCCCTGATCACACGTCCCATCGTGAACTGCAACACAGTTAAAACAGACGCCATAAACTAGTGCGCATGTGCTAAAAGGGTGATATCGTTTGGATTTAAGCTAAATGCTAATGCTAATTGGTTAGCTCGGTTTTAAGTTCCCTCAACTCATAGCAAATTGTCTAATTAAATGACTTGGTTACACTAGGGGGTTTTAAAACATTTATTTATAGTCATTGTTGCACAATTACACCGCAGCGCCTAGCCGCTTAGCTCGCTCATACCAAAGCTACGCTATGTCACCCATAGGCTACACACTCTAAAAACATTCTAATTCCATACATGTGGTGACAAATAATCACTATATCTTTCTCGCTAAGTTTTCCGACGCCTTATTTGAGCTGTGTAAGGAGTAGATGACCTATAAAAGTCATGATTTGAAGCAGATTGGAGACCAGGAGTGACAAGGAACTCATCATACCTAAACTCCGTTGACGGAAAGAGGAAGTTCGTAGGCAGGAACCAATGTTTTCTTCCGGAGGAATTGACGAAAGGAATTGTGGGAAATGTAGTTTCGTTAGCTGCAGCGCTAAAAGGGGGATTATGTTGGCGAAGTCGTGATCAGGTCCGTTTTAGAAGCGAAATATCAGTTCAGTACAACATATAATAAATTAAATAAGTATAATAAATGCACTTTTATACAATGTATTTATACTAGGAAAGGACATTGGTAGTACAATTAAGTGATTAATTGCAAAGATGGCTGAAGAGTTGCATACCCAGGGGCTGTGTTTGAATTCAGAGTCTGCATCCTATCAGGCCGGTAGCCTATCCGGTCTACGAAGGCCAGACGTTCTGGCCTTCCTCACAATTCCTGGTTGTGTCACGTGTTCTCATGTTGACGTCCTTACAGAATGTCATCTCCCTTCAATCGTTAAATCGTTCAAGTAGTAACGTAACTAAACTCTTTACATCTGATTGTGTTGGAAATGAAGGACATTTATTATTTTAAATTTAACAAATGTTGACAAATTAAATTCATATTAATCCAGTTCAATTCAATTTGAGCCACATCCACCAACCCAGCAAGCTTCCCTCTCATTGGCTGTGTGTCGCTCACCCTCTTTGGAAGCTTTGCCTTTTGGCTCAGCTTCCTCTTTACCACAATGGACTGATGCAGAGTCCATATTACTGCAGGGGCTGCACCGATTCTCCTGTCAGTTTCATGTTCCCTCCATTCCCTTACCTATCAACTCCTCAACTTGGGGCAGGATCTTATCCCCGAACCCATTATGGAGCCACCAAACCAGATCCCTTAATGCCCTGGCTGTGCATACAAATTAGCTAAAGATTATGAGAAGAATTGAAGACAAAGGTCAGACAAGGGCGGTACAGCAATTGTAATTACTTTCGAACTGTCATTCAAACATTCCCTTTTATCTTGCCACCTACATGTCAACAACATGCATTCAAGGTGACAGACAACCTAGAAGACCATTGCCTCATCTCAACCTCATCTCCTATAATTGCTGTTTACAGATTGTGAAATCATTTTCTGGAATGACACATGAAAACACATTAAATACGCCACCTACTTTGGTGAAATAAATATCCAACACAACAATAATGTCTTGGGCAGCACGGCAGTCTAGTGGTTAGCGCGCAGACCTCACAGCTAGGAGACCAGGGTTCAATTCCACCCTCGGCCATCCCTGTGTGGAGTTTGCATGTTCTCCCTGTGCATGCATGGGTTTTCTCCTGGTGCTCCGGTTTCCTCCCACATTCCAAAAACATGCTAGGTTAATTGGCGACTCCAAATTGTCCATAGGTATGAATGTGAGTGTGAATGGTTGTTTGTCTATATGTGCCCTGTGATTGGCTGGCGACCCCGCCTGGCGACCCCGCCTCTCGCCCGAAGACAGCTGGGATAGGCTCCAGCACCCCCGCGACCCTCGTGAGGAAAAGCGGTAGAAAATGAATGAATGAATGAATGAACAATAATGTCTTGGTGTACATGAAACAAAACATAAAAACACATTATTGTGGGAGACTTTGTGTTAAGAAAAGATAGGTATTTGTATAAAATCATGTTGGTAGCAGGTAAAAAAGCCATTACCAAAAAATGGCTTAATCAAGACACCCCCGATACTGGAGGACTGGCTTTGTGTGATGAACACAATACATGACATGGAACTATTGACACATAGATTGAGAACTGAAGAAGACATGTGTGGAGAAAAATGAGTGAAATGGACACTGTGTACGGACAAAAATCAAGGAAATGACTCAAATTGCACCATGACAGGGAATGTGGGATAGCCAAATTGTGTGCTGTCCAGTGCCCCCTTTTTGTTTTGAGTGTGTTTGTATTGCTGTTGACGTTTTGTTTAAAAAAATATAAAAATACATAAAGTATTAAAAAAACGCATTATTGCACAGCAGATGGTGGTGCAGTACAAATATTAGTATAGTGCACATCTTAATAAGCTTTTAATGACAATAGGTCAACAAGTCAAACATCTATGGCTGGGGGTGTCAAACTCATGCCATGGAGGGCCGAAACACTGCAGGTTTTCTTTCTCGCCGGTCACCAAAGCAGGTGACTTTAATGATCAACACCACTTTCAAATTGAGGGAAGGAGCTCAATCACCTGCTGGAGAAACTGGTTGGAAACAAAACCTGCAGTGCTTCTGCCCTCTTTCTCTTGGAGATGAAAAAAGTATCTATCTATGGGATTGAATTGTTCCAATAGAACAAACACTATTCATTCATTCATTTATTTTCAACTGCTTTTCCTTACGAGGATCGCGGGGGTGCTGGAGCCTATCCCAGGGGTCTTCAGGCGAGAGGCGGGGTACACCCTGGATTGGCCAGCCAATCACAGGGCACATATAGACAAACAACCATTCACACTCACATTCATACCTATGGACAATGTGGAGTTTAACCTAGCATGTTTTTGGAATGTGGGAGGAAACCAGAGTACCCGGAGAAAACCCACGCATGCACGGGGAGAACATTCAAACTCCACACAGAGATGGCCGAGGGTGGAATTGAACCATGATCTCCTAGCTGTGAGGTCTGCATGCTAACCACTCGACCGCCGTGCCGCCCTATAAAACAAACATTAATGTTCAAAACTATCTTTTTAAACTTGTTCTTTTACACAACGTCATGCTCAGGTTTTGATTGACAAGTCAAACTGCATTTTTTACATTGCGCTTTGGCATGCTTGATGACTGCTCATTATAGTTATTACATATTTGGCGCAGTAAGTTAAGCAATTATGAGTCAAAGTCAGAGGAATCAGTCCCCCTTCTATATTGTACTCTACCTTCTTTACCTTTGTCCTAATTACCCCCACCTTATCCTATCAACATATGGCCACCTAGGGCCTCCGTGCAGCTGAGTGGATAATGTCTAATGCACTGTATGAAGATGCCATGAGTGGTGTGGGTGGGGGAGCTGCAAAAACTTTGGTTGTGCTAATGCTCCACTTCGCCTGACCTTACAAATAAAACGTGAAAGCAAATGATGAAGAGACAGTCAGTCACAGATGTCACATGACCCCCCCAACATACAACAGCTTTGTTAGGCAGGTGATGCAAAATCAACTAGATCACATTAGATTGTACTTTATTTATCCCACAATGGGGAAATGTTAATGTTACAACAGCAGAAAGACACAAACCACAGTATACCAAATATCTATACAAAAAAGATAAACACTACTATGAACTATGAACTACTCCTTATAACATGTACTATGAATATTAACATACAATAAGACCTATAACATAAAACTCAGCCGAGTGAGGCAAGAATGAGATAACCAAGTATGTAAGAAAATACAATAAATGTGGATACTGATGGTATTTAATAGTAAAATGAAAGTATTGGGCTCTATCAGTCTGGAAAAGGTTATAAAGCCATTCCTAAAGCTTTGGGACTATAGCGAAATCACAGTGAGAGCCATTATCCACAAATGGTGAAAACATTGAACTGTGGTGAAAAAAAATCACCCCAACAATACAGCGACAACTCATCCAAGAGGCCACAAAAGACAAAATACCAACAGTAAAATATGGTGGTAGCGGGCTGTCTTAGGACTTGGAAAAGTTGTTGTAATAAATAGAACCATGAATTCTGCTGTCTCCCACAAAAAGGTCTGAATGAAAATGTCCGGCCATCTGTTTGTGATCTCAAACTGAAACAAATTTTGGTTCTGCAGCAGGACAATGATCCAAAACAACAACAAATACACATCTGATTTGCTGAAGAAAAACAAAATGAAGACCTTGGAGTGGCCTAAGTCCTGACCTGAATCCTATTGAGATGCTGTGGCATGGACCTTCAGATGGTGTTTCATGCTGGAATACCCTCCACTGTGGTTGAATTACAACAATTCTGCAAAGATGAGTGGGCCAAAAATCCTCCACAGCTCTGTAAGAGACTAAATGCAAGTTATCACAAATGCTCAATTGCAGTTGTTGCTACGTGGCCCAACCAGTTATTAGATTTAGGGCCAACCACTTTTCCACACGGTACCATGTATGTTTGGATTTTTTTTATCCCTTAAAAAATAAAAAAGTTGTATTTTAAAAATGCATCTCATCTTCAGTTGTGTTGTCATTGACTAATATTTACATTTGGTGGATAATCTGAAACATTTAATTATGACTATTTAAACAGCATTTCACTCACAATATTAATGAAGTGTACTATCAATTTATACATGTCCCTTTGTGTTTTTATGACATTTTAAAACACATTCACAAATCCAACTTCGAACATTTTGTCAATTTAAAATTATTATTTTAAATAATTTGACATACACAAAACGCTAAGCACGACTTACGCCTTAGCATTACGTTTTTTCTAATTGCAGTTTAAAAATGATGAAAATTATTTTCTTGTTAATGACACACTGAAAATGAATATGATTCCTTTTCCAAAACGCTGGATCTCCATCGACGATAACAAGAGGGAAAAGTCTCGCGATAGTTGCCGGCATAGTGGCGATATCTCGTATTACCTGAGCACCCAACGTCTCATTCCTCCACGGTCAACCCTGCCGGGAACAGCAGATACTGCTTTCGGTGAAGTTTATATTTAACAAAAAAGTGTCAGTTTTTAAAAAATATATATTTTTTAAGTGAACGTTTTTGTCTCAATAGCTTGACTCTTGTTCTAGTTTTGTTCAGGCAGCGAGGAAGCAAAGTTATAACAGCGTAGCCCGGTCTCGCTATAACAAAAGAAAAAAAAACATCACTTCTCCGACGAAAGTAATACCTCACTACGCTCTAGTTATGAGTCATGTGGTCGTCGATAATCCACACGGTCTAGATCAGCAGGTAAGTGATCTTTTTTTGTTTTATTTCGTTTGGTTACGTCTAACTTTTGTGTTAAAATGTCGCGGATTGTCGTCAAACGCGTGTGGCGTCGAGCCTCGTTGCTAGCTCCGGCTCAAGCTAACATGGTGGCTGGCAAAATGGAGGCGGCGAGAAGGTTGTGATGGCGGATGCCTTCGTAACGATCTAATCGACGCACATTTCCGATTGTAACACTATCACCATTTTATATATTTGTCTATTAACGTTTATAAACGAGCCTGCGTATATTGCCAAAAGGTTATAACGAATTTTAACACTGCCATTATTTCGTAACCGTTAGCTAGCATGTACCGGCCGGTATAGCCAGTAAGCTAACGTCGGGCCTTCTCAACCTGAAACGTGGCGCATGACGGAAAAAAACGTCTCAAACGACTCGCAAACAAGTCACGATGTCGCCAATTTGATCGTTTTTGTTGTCAAATTAGTAACAAGTCACGTTTGTTTGAAGTACATTTTATGGGTTGTCCGTCGGGTTTCGCGGTGTCTAAAGTCTCATGAAAAAAATACGTCAAAGGGAAACTCAATAGTTGAGAAACGTCGTACCACAAGAGTTGGAGCAGCGAATTGCTTTCCGCCTTATGTCAGTCGTGGGCGAGTTTGAGAGAGAAAAAGCAAACCATTAAATTGAAAATGTTTTTTTATTCGTTCTTTGTAGCTTGCTGCCCTAGACTTGAACTCTGTCGAAGGACAAGGCGGAGGAACTGGAAGTAAGTCTTTTTGTATTATTTTTTTACTCTTGGTAGCAGTGTAGTGGCACGAATATCTCCATTAATGGCGTCTCCCATCATACACAAGGTTCATTGTAGAAATTTTTGGAAGTCTATGAACACAATGTTGGGTGTGATACTATGTGGCCATCTACAACAATTCTTTAGTCAAACGTCGACCTATTAATTTAGATGTTTGTGATAACACATTTTGAACACATACAGCACTTAAACTTCAATTAGTCTATATGAATGGGAAAATGGCCAAGTGCTACTATTCACCAACTGCGCCTTTTTAATGTGCTATTTTTCCTCCCCCTTTCAGGACGTTACATTCCACCTCACCTAAGAAACAAAGACGCGTCCAAAAATGGTGAGTTTAATGTAGCTTTCCGACTTGTCTCTTGTTTTAACCACAAGTGTACAGTGAAGGTAGCCAAAATTGAGAACACATTAGTGAACAATTACATTTTTTAGTGGTTTCACGTCACAGCAACTTTGAGAACAGTTGTCTTGGTGCTTAGATTAATGGCCATTGTGTATATGCACATGTGTTTATCATTCTCCGTAATGCTTCTGTTGTCAATGGGCGTCAGTGTGAACAAATTTCATTTTAGGTGCTTATTTGCACAACAGTTCAAACTGTATTTCGTGACACACGTCTTGGTCAGATCATTTTATGCTTGACTACATCGTTAATAGTTTATCACGGCTGACAATTTCTTTTTTTTTCTCCTTTCTACTGTGCTCTTATTCCACAGCAGGAAATGCTTATTCCGCTGGTAGACAGTGCGGTTATTCAGTGGCACCAGTAAATCTCTGTAAGTCCCTTCTGTCTGCTTTCGCTGAGGGCAAATCTGCATTTTCACATGCATGAAATAGCCATAGCAAAGCCAGTGTGGAGGGGACGGGAGAAGGTTGTATTTGAGACATGGGCTCTTGACTTTAATTTCAATTACAGGCTTAATTGCTATGCTGCTGGGGTGCTTGCAGACAAACAATATAATACATGCAATGGGTGCTTGTGCTCCAAAACCTTGTCTTTCATTCTTGAAGTCCCATCCATGTTTTGTCACCAGTACACTCAAGCCCATACCTAACTTGTAATGCTCCCCAAGTTCCACCAAAGCCCCTCCCACAACCGTGGCAGGCAGAGAGCCAGGAAAGGCAAAGAAATAACTCTGCTTCAGGATGGGAAGACCCAGAGATTGGTAACTATTTAGTGTCTAGTCGAGGCCTACGCTCATATTGCATGAGCCGGCAACTACACGAGTCCCTTTTAATAGCCTGCTGCTACCCTACCTTTGCTCAGGTTACCCAAGACTGGCGCCTCAAGAGCTTGACCTTTACCATACCTACAATGGGGGCTGGCGAAACACATGTGGTATATACCCTTGGCTGATACATGCATGCCCTGTTGGCATTTGTGCAGTCTTAATAGTTGCACACTAGAACTTTCAAGTGTGTCACTTCTCAATCTTCTTAATGTTTTAAGAAGCATGGTGATGTTGCCGTCTTTTTGTAAAAAAAGCACTGCATCACTTGTGGCTGTTCTTACTAATGGATATTTTGACCCAAAGCCAATTTAGTGATTTTTTTGGGTTGCCCTATGGTCAGTTTTTAGGCAGGGAGGTAGAGTGTTGACACATGGCACATCTGTGAGCCTGATGTTTATGGTAGTTTAATGGGCGATTACAGAAGCTAACACATTTCAACATTTGATGTATTTGGCGTGGCCTATTTACAAATAGGTGTCTGGCTAATCACTAAGGCCCTGTCCAGACGGACTTTCAGTCTCTGATTAGTTGAGTCTCATCCTGACGGAAACTATTCCCTGGGTGAAAGCTATGTAATACATAACATACACACATGTGGCGCGCTGTGAACAGACAAAACTATAGAACCAAGGGCTTTCAATTATAAAGGTCCGTAGTGCAGTTTTTTCCACACCAAAGGTCTGAACATCATTTTGCCTATAATTGTCAGATGAGCTCATAAATATGAAATGTAATAAAACTCTGCACAGCTGCCTATTACCACACAATTAACTTATGGCATGTACATTGCTTTTTAAGAGTTTTGCATAAATGTTTGTCTGTACTGACATTAAAAAAAGCTGCAGTATGTCCTCTTTTATAGTTTGACTCTGGCAGGTTAGTTCCTTCCTTGTAAAGATCAGATGACAAGTTCGCTGGTGCTGCAGTGTCTGTGCACACACACCCAGACATACACAAAATAGCTGCAGTCAGCATTATTTGTACAGTAGAGACATTCTGTCGTCTGCTTGTTAAATGATCGCAGGTACATTTGGGGCCACAATGGAAATTTTTTTTAAACAAAGCTGCTTCTTTTCATATAAAAAAATGTCCATAGATCGCCTCCTTAAATAGTTTGCAATTAAAAGTATTTGAGTTTAATGAAATTGCTCTGACTGGAATGACATTTAACTTTCACTTTCCAGTTATTAGGTATCAATGACTTTTAACTTTCACTTTCCAGTTATTAGGTAGCCGATTGAAATGAGGATGCTTGCATTTGCATTCATTCAGAGTGTCTTGGACTGGTTTGATGTGGAGTGTTTTTGCACTGCTCTGACCCAAAACATGACACTGCTGCTTTTGTTTGGTCCCAGTCGTGAATTATTAATTCCCATAACATTAGAACCCTTTCTACCAAAAGTCGAGCAACTTTTAGTTCCTGGAACTAAAGGGTCCTGTCGCCCTGTGTGGTTTGCATTTCTGCGCCGTTTCAAAAGTCAGGGTATTTTTACTCAAATCAGACTTCTGGGGGAGTGGTATTTCTACGTGACATGTAAAATGCACAGATTTTAAAGTTTTAAAAACATGCTAGTTGAGTTTTACACAAAGGCATTCAAGGGCTGGGGCTTGCTTTCCAATTATCAACGAGCATGGTCACAAACAAATTATTTGTTATATATGGTTGCAAATGTCAGCGTTTCAGTTAGTTGTCCTACCACCAGAACTTCAGTAGTCTATACAATACCTGTGAATTTCTACAGGTACTCTCATTGAAAACTGTTTTTAAACTGCATATTTAAACTTAATGTGCTTCCGACATCTTGTACAGAATTTAAATTGCAGTACTGTAACAGGTAACTGTATATACAAAAAAGAACACAAGTATGCCCCAGTATGTTTAAAAAAATATCTATGCTTATTATGCTCCCAAATACCAATAGTCAATTATTTCTTAAAAAAATCTAAATGATTCAATATGAAGTTTTATATATTTAAGGGCTTAACATCACTGTTTTCCCTTTCAATTTTGTATTGGCATGAGTGATGTCTATACGTTTTTTTGGCTTCCCATCTGATTAGATTTTTTTAAATGGTCTTGTCGATCAGATCCAGCACGATCCTTTTTGTTTTTTTTAAACAGTTCAAACAAATCTGTGGAATTTAATATGGTTATGTAAATAACAAGACCAACAATGTTGTTGGGATTTTGTAACGCATCTCGAGTCAGGTCCATTATCCAACAAATGTTCGTCCAACAAAAGAAATTTGGAAAACATGGGCATGCAAAATACTTTTACGGTAGTACTATCATCTGATATGGTTGTAGATCAATTTGTCGTGTGATTTAGAATGCGAATTTATTTTTATAAAACAAACTCTCTTAAATGCAGTAGTAATTTGATGGTCTCTAGTATAAACTAAACGGCTAGATCGGGGTACAAGCTCCCCACACCATGACAGTAGTCCAGCTATGGAGCTAAATGTCCAATGGAAAGTTTACCATGGTACGCCGCAGAAGTGTGTGGTGTGGTGCGTTTTCCTCTTCTTGTGGGTGGCGGGAGTCGAGTGGTAACCTGCTTTGAGGCGCATTATCGCACATGTTGGTGTGGCCCTGTAGTCACTGAGTTGCTCGTACGGCTTGTGGGTGCTTTTTACCCAGATAGATTTTGGTAGGAACGCAGGGGTGTTTCAGACTACCAAGATAAATGACTCCTGTGGTGAGAAAAGGGGCTAATTCTAGCACTTGTAGCAATTGGTTAGTTCAGTAGCAGGACATTTCAACGAGTTGATACAATAGTTTGGTCTAGAAATACAGTAGGCTTATTTTCCACAGTTCATGGCTATTGCGAATTAAGTCTCTGCCCCCTTTTCTTCCTTTGATCTCTTGGCCATCTATGCTTTTCCCCCCTAAAACACTCGGCTATTTCAATTCTGGTAATTGTGCAAGCTTACAGGCCAGGGTTGATTTTATTTTATTTTTTCCCCGGCAGTTGAGTCACCACAGTATTTCATCTGCCAGAGTCTTAAACTGGAAATGGCAGAGAACTGTGGAATGAAGCTTAAATAAAATATCCATGCGAGACTAATTCTGTTTTCTTCCCCTTCTGTCAAGATTCACCTGGATGGGACAGTGGCCGCAGCAATGGATTTGTGAACGGTTATCACGACAACCGCACAAACGGGGGCTTTGGAGGGCGTGGACCTCCACGCCATGATAGAGGTGGGCGTGGCGGCTTCCGTGGTAACGGGGGCGGAGGCTCCTTTAATCAACCATTTCAGAATGCAGGTGGGATAATCCTATCTTGCCTTAAGAAAAAAGTCTTACTGTGACACAGTTTAGATGTCATTGCACAGAATATACAACACAACATTTTTGGCGCCACTTTGATTTCTCACAACATTAAGACATGTTCAAACTTAAATGTTCCCAACATAACGGGTATAAAATATAGATACAAAATGTAGTATGGTAATAAGGTGCACCAGATGTGAGCAGCATTGAGGTATTGCACATAAAGTATAAGATAAGCAGAGGATTGTGTAATAGTTGAATGCAATAACTAAAGAAATAAAAGTTTGACATATGTACATGTAGGCGTAATCAGGTCAACTCTGCCTCCCTTCTCTCCTTTTCACATAGCCTTAAGAGTACCTCTATTAAAACTTAGATCAGAGCTCATGGGAGAGCTTTAAGGGAAATGTCAGACTCTGGTTCTGGGCAGCTGTTTGCCAGGAATCTGCCTTTGTACTGATGGATACGACCTGTTCCCTTCTAGGATTTGGTGGTTACGACAACAAAGACGGCAACTGGGGTGGACCGCCAAGGGATGCTGCCTACAACAGTTTT
Source organism: Doryrhamphus excisus (assembly GCF_037039965.1). Lineage (NCBI taxonomy): Eukaryota > Metazoa > Chordata > Actinopteri > Syngnathiformes > Syngnathidae > Doryrhamphus > Doryrhamphus excisus. Next base: position 14,083,843 of record NC_136368.1, on the reverse strand, counting down.
GGAGGACGATCTGATCGATCAAAGTCTGCCTACTTTAATGATCGCGGGGCTGGCTCAAGAGGAAGGTGAGTCAAATGGCCAGAAGAATGTTGATTCAAGAGCAAGTGTGGTGATTGATGTCAAAGTCCCTCAGTTGTTCTAGCTTTTAAGATCCAAGCATTAAGTCACATGCATACACAGGTATGAGCGTGGTGGCTATGCTGGTGGAGGAAACAGCCGCTGGGTGGAGGAATCCAGAGATGAGGATTGGTCCAAGCCAACTGCTCCCAATGAACGTCTAGAACAGTAAGCTCAGTACCCCCATTTTGTAATAAAACTGTGTTGTCTAAGTCCATGTTGCCCCAAAAGTATGCTTTTTTTGTGTCTAGTGAGCTTTTCTCTGGAAGCAATACTGGGATTAACTTTGAGAAGTATGATGATATTCCCGTGGAGGCCACTGGAAGCAACTGCCCACCCCACATTGAAAGCGTGAGTCTGTAACCGACAATCATATGTTGTTAATAAATATTGCGACTCGTAAAGTGACGTTAATATCATTTAGTTCCATGATGTGGACATGGGGGAAATCATCATGGGCAACATCACCCTGAGTCGCTACACGCGCCCTACTCCGGTCCAAAAGCACGCCATTCCCATTATCAAGTCTAAGAGAGACCTCATGGCCTGTGCCCAGACTGGTAAGTGCTAACTAACAAGCTTTCTTTTAGTTTAGTTTTTTATTCTATTTTTATTGCTTTGCTTCTTGTTTTTAATATTTTACAGTCTTAAATGTCTTTGTTGTTGTTTGATCTTTTAGTTCTTGGTTAAAGTAAATTTGTACTCTTATTTTGTAATTTAAATTTTACTAGTCTGTGCAGCACTTTTGAAACTGTTTATAAAATGCGCTATATAAATTAAGTGGATTGGATTAGTAAATGTTAAAATCTCATATCATTGACACAGTCTTGTGTATTGTCTTGTGACCCCCCTCAAGGAGATTTTTTTAAAAAACATATTTTGTGGTTTTATTTCAGGATCTGGAAAGACCGCTGCCTTCTTGCTCCCAGTGCTGAGTCAGATCTACACTGATGGGCCAGGAGATGCTTTGCAGGCTGCCAAGAATACTGGACAGGTAAGCAACTTTGCAGTGCAACACGTCCACCTCTTAACATCCAGTTTGGTTTAGAGATGTGCACTGCTTAGAATCTGGTGATTCGGTTCATATGATTCATAGGACACGATGCAATTCGATTTTGATATATCCCGATGATTAACAGTGCAAGATGATTTTTGAGGGTTTTTTTCCCCCCATTCATAGTCAAAATGGGTATATCCCAATGACAGGTTTACATTGAAAAACTTATCTAGTTCTCCTGTTAAGAGAATAAAGTGCAATACATTTTCAAACTGCTTAAATGCATCCGTGGTTTACATAATTCAACTTGCACTGTCGCTGAATCGATTCTTCTCAGCACCTGTAGTTTATTAACCCTGTGATGAATTTCTAAACCCCACAGGAGAATGGAAGATACGGCCGCCGTAAGCAGTACCCAATTTCCCTCGTCTTGGCTCCCACCAGAGAGCTGGCTCTGCAGATCTATGATGAGGCCAGAAAGGTGAGCGCCATCTATAGAATCATATCTGATGAGGTAATTAACTTTGCTTTAATTGTATTTTACTTGTTCCGCTCCAGTTTGCCTACCGCTCACGCGTTCGCCCTTGTGTGGTGTACGGCGGAGCTGACATCGGTCAGCAAATCCGGGAATTGGAGAGAGGGTGCCACCTACTGGTAGCTACTCCTGGCCGCCTGGTAGACATGATGGAGAGGGGCAAGATTGGTCTGGACTACTGCAAGTCAGTATTAACACAATCGCCCACAAGAACTTTGAAAGATTGCTTGGATTTTGTTTTTAAACAACGTTGTTTGTGTGAAGCTACTTGGTGCTGGATGAGGCAGACCGCATGTTGGACATGGGTTTTGAGCCACAGATCAGACGCATCGTGGAGCAAGACACAATGCCACCGAAAGGCATTCGTCAGACAATGATGTTCAGTGCCACCTTCCCTAAGGAGATCCAGGTCTGCTGTGATGACCAAGAACATAGTACATACTAAGGCTTATTACTAACTGGCTCACTTCTTGCGTATAGATCCTGGCTCGTGATTTCTTAGAGGACTACATTTTTTTGGCTGTTGGTCGCGTTGGTTCCACCTCAGAGAACATTACCCAGAAGGTGGTATGGGTTGAGGAGACTGACAAGAGGTCCTTCCTCCTGGACCTGCTCAATGCAACAGGTGAGAGAAAACTTTTTGTTTTTCCAATGGTGAAACCATCTTCCTTGGTGGTGCCTTCCCATGCCAAGCTAAAATCTTTCATGACAGAACCTTAGCATGAAGATGTGAACGTTGTGTACCGCACAGGCTCACATTGTCTGTCTGGCCTGGTTTGGTTTTTATCTTAGTTATTCCCAATGAGGTTCAGGAAAATGGGACAGAGCCCACAGAAATGCCAGGTAAGTACAAACCAAAGCTTTTTGCGCCGAACCCACTGGCTAAAGAAACATCACATTCCACAGCTCATTCCCTTTTTTGTCCCCTTTGCTCCCCAGCCGACATACTGCTCAGTTTGTATTTGGCCAGCGGGGACTTTAGGTGTTTATAAATTGCTGTCTGGCTGACTTTTGATGTGCTCATTTTTTGCTGCCTTCGCAACTAAAGCAGTCAAGGTTGACATGGTCCCAGCCATTAAACATTTGCTCACACTTGAGGAATGGAAAGGCAGAGCTTTGAACAGTGTTTTTCCTCTGGTTTGAGCTGATACTGACACAGTGGGGGTTGGCTGCAAATGTGATTGGAACGTCCTCTCCTACCCATCACCCCTCTCAGCCATTGTACTTTAAGCTTTTACCCTGATAACCATTAAATGCCAAACATCTACGGTACCTTGTGACCAAATATCCAACTGAAGCTTAATTTAAAAGTGTAGTGGGAGTGAAGTTAATGGTTGTCAGTAGATGCAAAGCTTCCTGTGCAACCCCTTTTTATAATTTGTCATTTTGGTTTTAAGTTGTCATGACCTTGCAGTTGCAAAGGTAGTTTACAATTCATACTCTTGTGACCATTCCCTGTAGAACTACACCATGTACAGTCACTTCATTATCCTCTTTGTGGTGCTTCTCCTCTCATTCACAGGCAAAGACTCGTTGACGCTTGTCTTTGTGGAAACCAAGAAAGGTGCAGATGCTTTGGAGGACTTCCTCTATCACGAGGGCTACGACTGCACTAGCATCCATGGGGACAGATCCCAGAGAGATCGAGAGGAGGCGCTACATCAGTTCCGCTCCGGACGCCGCCCCATCCTGGTGGCTACTGCTGTGAGTCAAGGGGGCTCTCCAACTCTTTTGTTGTAACTGTCAAATGCTATAAATGGTGTTTTTGTTCACCAGGTGGCTGCTAGAGGTTTGGACATCTCCAATGTGAAGCATGTCATCAACTTTGATCTGCCTAGTGACATTGAAGAATACGTTCACCGTATTGGCCGTACGGGACGTGTGGGCAACCTTGGTATGTTATTTAGTCATTTTTAAATAATTTTTAAAAGAACATACCCTAACGATTCCATTGACTTTCCTGTGTACAGGTCTGGCCACGTCGTTCTTTAACGACAAAAACAGCAACATAACCAAAGACTTGTTGGACATCTTGGTAGAGGCAAAGCAGGAGGTCCCCTCTTGGCTTGAGAGCCTTGCCTATGAGCACCAGCACAAGAGCAGTAGCCGTGGCCGCTCCAAGAGGTACTCACACCCCCCCCCCCCCCCCCAAACACACGCACACACAAGGATTTGACATGAGCTACATCTCAAAAGTACATGGAAAGACTTGACTGTATTTTACTTTTAGGTTCTCTGGTGGTTTCGGTGCTCGGGACTACCGACAGACCCCGGGAGGATCGGGAAGCTTTGGCAGCAATCGCACAGGCCGAAACACGGGCAGCCATGGAGGGAACCGTGGCTTTGGTGGAGGTATGTCAGTCATTAACTTCCTGTTACTCTAGTGTTTGTATATCATATATTGGATTCATAGTTGTCAGCCAATGAGCAAAACACTGCAGTTACAAGGAAGAACATGGGTCATACACGGTTAATTTGGAGAATGACCATTGGCATATGTTGTCCTCATTGTATTTATAGTTTAAGGTGGCTAACTAGTATCATGTTCCTCCCGCAGGTGGCTTTGGAGGCAACTTCTACGACACTGGCTACGGTGGAAACTACAGCCACTCAGGAAGTGTGGACTGGTGGGGTAACTAGTCGCCAAAGGAGTAGGTTGCCATACCAGCTCAATGGAAAACCACATGTTAACTTAAAAGCCAGACCATAACAACCCTCTGTGTAGCGTCACTGTCACACAGTACATTAGCAGCCCTGGTTCTGTGCCAGGTGCTTCTCTCCAAAAAAACAAACAAAAAAACACGAGTGCAGCGTGACGCTAAGGGAAAGTCACCAGCTTGCGCATGTGTGCACGGCACCGGAGAGAGCAGACACCTCCCCACACCCACTGCGCCTCAGCGCAAGCATGGATGCTGCCATGCACTGTCCGATGGCAAAGTGGACCGGTATTCTTAAGTCTTTTTATGGCTCTTCAAAGCAACCCTAAAATGCAAAACCAACTCCTGAGGATCAATAGTATGTTAACGTACTCTGCCTTTTTTATTTTAAAAAGGAAATTTGTATTTTCATTTCACCAGATGAGGAAAAATGGCCAAGAGCTATAATTTACTTTTTACTGTTTGGTTTAGTGGCAAATATTAAGGGAGGTTTAACAGAAGAGGAAAAAAAATCAATGTAATCCGTCAAACCTTGGCAAACACTAGGGTGTTGTGGCTCTTGAGTCATGATTCCATTTGAACCTCAAATTTTCTACCAAAAAGCTGACGGGCCCACTGTGCCGCTTTGAATTTTCTGTTGTAATCCTACATTTTTTGTTTGTGCTCACTCTATCCTGGACTGGCTCCATCTTTAAAAAAAAAAAAAAGAAAAAACATTCTAAATGAAGGCTGTGGTTGTTTTTGTAATGACCATTCCTCTTAAAGACGGCTCAGTGCCAACAGTCGCTGAGGTTTAAACAAATAATCAGTGCTGGAACTTGTTACTCCAGAGTTCCCCCCCTTTCAAATGACTTTACAGTGTTACGGCAGCTAGCGTGATACCTAGCTACGGAAAAGTGGGTGTTTGGGTTTTTTTCCTCTCCGTTTTACTTGACATTTTTGGTGCAGGTTTGTGCAACAATTGGGGGGGAAATACTGACAGTTTTTTTTGTTTTTGGAAATTTCATCCAAATAACTTTTGAAGGTTCCAAAGTGGGCTGCATAAAGGACCACAGCATCGGGAGGGCATAGCGTGGCGCCGACTTGAACCCACCACACCGGTCCGCAATGGTATTCCACGCGTGCAAGTGTTATGTTTTTTTGGTCAAGGTGAAAGGATATGTTAACTTGAGTCGCAGGCTTAACTTAATCAACAGGAATTTTTTTGTTTTGTTTTTTTTTTTTCAAGCTGCGTTTAGGTGGGGAGGGACAGGCTAGGATTTGTTGAGGTTTATCATTCAATGATTGGAGGGATGGAGCGGGGCTAAGTGGAACATAGGTAGTAAATGTCGGGCGTAGTTGTCACTGGCGTTAACTACTGGTGGGGGAGGGGGTCATTTCAAGTACTGTCAGGTGTCAATGCATGGACTGGTCAAGCCAGACTATTGCTTGGATTTTCTCATCAGGTGTGTTGTGCCTTGAAACCCTTCTTTTTTTCAAGGAAAAAAAGATGCACTGATCATGTTGAGAACCTAAGGTGGAATGGTGCTACTTGATTTTGGGGCGTTTAGACCCTCGTGTGTTGTGCCCATCGAGTTTTACTAAAGTTCTTTTATTGCACATCCAGAGTTTTATATAGCGTGTCTGGCATATGTGTCCTTAAGCTTCCAAATAGTGTGCGTGCGTGCGTGTGTGAGAGGAGATTGATTGGGGTTGGGAGAGTTAAAAAAAAAAACTACAATAAAACGCAGCTTGTTTACAAAAGGGGAAGGTTTCTTAACATTAAAACCAGGATTTATTTGGGACCAGAGGGATTTAGCAGTCGGGAGGGGGGAATTTAGCCATTTGCACAGATTTCTAGATTCTACTTTTTGCTGCTAGTTTTGTGTAATTTATTAAGCATTTTTGACAAATATTTATTTTTGTAAGCCTCAAAGTGATTCTTTGAAAGTTTCAGAAAACTTGACCAAAAGACAATAAAAAAAAAATAACGCAAAAAAACACTGGCACTTGAATGTTGAATGTCACCCTGTATGCGTGAAATTTATATATTTCGGGGTAGTGTGAGCTTTTTAATGTTAAGATACATCGGACTCAGTACCTAATATGATGATGACGACTATAATATCCACAGCTGTTTTCAGGGCCTCCGCGGGGGCCAGTCATCGGATTTAAAATCTCCTAATTGGTCTGCAGAAATTTGCAAATGGAATGGAACCAAAAAACATGCCAAGGTTTGGAATCAAGCTGTCAAAAGAGCAAACTAATTTCCTAAGCGTCGCGCAGAAGTGTTCCGATTTTTCTTCTATTGTGTGCATAATTGTTCCTACTCTGATTTGGTCTGATTCTTTTTCTCCAGTGAATGTCTGGCACATGGCAATCCTAAAAGAAATGAACATGTGGTTTATTGTCATTGTTGTATTTGCATATTACTACAACTCTGGAGTTCTCAGTGGCTTATAAGGCGGAGCTCACCAAGCCACCGTAGAATTCCGGAGCTCTTTAGATGTAGACTCTTTTGCTTTTTTTTTTTGTATTAGCTTCCAGGCTAATGCGCAGCTTTGGGGGAACTCGGCTGCACAGTTGTGATTTTATCAGAATAAAAATGTTTGAATGCAAACTTTATCTGGACGAAAACAAAAAGTCCATTATGTTTACTGGAGTTGTGAAAGCAAGAGATGCCTGTAGCAAAGCGGCCCCAAAAACGGGCAGCAAACATTCTAATTGGTATCAGTTCATCGGATGGGCTTAATTTCTTCTGAAGAAAATATATAAAGATCTCATTTGTAAATGCTTCTGTCTCAATGGTCTTTATTTATAAAAAATTGGGACTTGACAAATCTTGGTGCCGGACAAAGTGCTTGACTCTTAATTTGGCCATACTTTTGGGGGGGCGGGGGAGGGAGGAAGCTGGAAATTCCCATTAAGCTGACCTTGATTTGCCTTCCATGTTGAACCTGCTGGCGCTTTTTAGGCAATAAATCCACTTTGCCTTCACACTGCCCCAATTTTGGAAGCTTTGACGGGAGGGGATGGGAGGTCACATGGTGTATCCATGCTTTTATAACTGCAGTGCCACTAACACCTATAAAAGGTGCTGTCCTGCTTAAGCTCCAAAGTAGGATTGTTTTTATCTTTTATTTTTCAAATGTCGAATGTTACCAATAGCGGTTTAAAAGAAATTCAAGAAATGTCTGTCACAATTAAAACTTGAACTTTGTAAACATTTTTGTTAGACCCAAATGATTGTGACAGACCATTTGCAGTCGTGTTTAGGCCAGGCTTGGGCAAACTTTTTTTGGACTCCCAGGGGCCAAGTCTCAATATTTGATAGATGCAAGCTGTTTTACGTTTATAATTATAATAGTCCACCTGGAATTATTTATCCATGAGTCATACATTCTGTACTTTTTTTTTTTCAGAAGCACTTTAAACAGACCCCATCAAATAACGAAATACAATTTTACATGGGGGGGGGGGGGGGTTATACAATAAAACACTGATTATTAGAGTACCTCTTACTACTTGAAAGTCATGTTGCCGGCTTGTATGTTAAAGGTTTAAGTACGTTGGAAGCATGTGGCCCGCAGGCCGTAGTTTGCCCACCGCTGGTTTAGGCTATACAATTAGTGGTGGCTAACGCTGGTAGCTTAAACTTTGCCAAATCCATATAATCTGACAGAAAATGTGTAGTGAAGTTTGGCATAAAATAACTTTTTGTATAATGATCTAATATTACTCTATTTTTGTACAATTTACTTCTGCAATATACATGAACACACTTTCTGGAAAATGCGTTCCCAAAGTCATTAAATTTGAGAAAAAATGTTACAAACCGCTACTTCACAAGAGCAGTGGAATGACTTGAAACAAGTTGCAATGTTATGAAAGTCCATTTGATGAGTTTTTTTTTCCAGCAATGTAAAATGCGAAAGTTTAAATTGTGACATTTCAAAATAATCCAGTATAATTATGAAAAAAGCTGTGATGTTCAATGAATTTTAATACGAAATAGTAAATTTACAAATGAACAGTGGTTATATTGCACAGAAGTGGTAACATTACAAAGATGGTAAATTAAAAAAAAATCTATTATGATGCTGACAGATGTCATGGTAAACTGACAAAGCAATATCGTATTGTAAAACAGTAATGTTTTATACGGTACCAATCTTGACACTACTTCGTATGTGATGGATAGGTGTGTGTGTGTGTGTGTGTTTCCAAGTTAACACTCTGCCTCACTAATCCTGCCAACCTTCCATCTCCATGCATCAGCACATCCAGGGGATTTTACTGCCATTAAGAGATGGCTTTTTGCTCAATTTGTGTGTGTGTGTGTGTGTGTGTGTGTGTGTGTGTGTGTGAGAGAGAGAGATCTGTGCACACAAAACCCGAGTGCAAAGAGTGGGTGGGTCAAATGTAAGACTAACTGGAAAATGGATGTGAAGCACGGCAGTAAAGCTTGAGAATGCACATGAAACGGCCAACATGGACACATTTATGAACATTTGGACTGTGACTTGTTACAACACACATGGATGCAACCATCTGGAAAGATCGACAGGTAACCCAACATACCTTCAAACATTCCTAAAGTGGTGATTGTTTTTTTTTTTTTTTTTAAGTAGTTTTTAAGTTTTTTTTTTTATGTTGCTCTTTCAGACCTGCGTTAATCCCGGCATGTCCCAGATGAGGTAGTGATGACGGCCATCGCTTTCACGGGTCAGTTTTCTAAATGTTTTGTAAATATTCAAATGTGCTGAATTTATTACTTTCAAATCTGTAGGACTACCTACTGTGGATTTGATTGTATTATTGATGGCTGTATTATAATAATTATAATAATTAATTTTATAATAGTTATATATAATATTAGAATGATATAATAAAATTATATTATAATCATGATTATAATAATATAATATTAAAAATTTATTATTAAACTAATTATTATGCCTTAAAAAGAACAGCATGTGTTTTCAGGGTGGAATTATTGTCACTACATCACTGATGCCAAATCTAATTATCAAACATCTCTTCATGGCATTACAAAGCTATATCACAATTCTTTGACCGTTTTGCAACTAATTACATTTATGAGGAATTCCATGAATTTTTTTGGGGGAAAGTAACTAAGGAATTTATGAAAGTTTTCCCAACACGGAGCTTTGAAGCTGTAAATGTACATTGTTAGCAGAGGATGATTAAGCTAAGAGGTAGTGTAGATCCGACTGAAATCCCACGCCCAGACAGTAGCTATTGTTGTATTCATGCTAATCTCTAAACCTCTGAGATGGTCCTTCTGAATAATCACATCATAGGCATCACACTTTTGGGAACCTGACCATGACCTGAATCAGGAGGTCAAATGTCAAGCATAGTTTTTGGTGCTTGGTGTCTCCTCAATTTGCTTGGAAATAAAAAAAAAAAAACTTAGGGAATAGTTATTACTACATTTTCCGTCTTAGTGTCCAATCACAGTCCTACAAACGTATTTTTGTGCCACTGAAAATTAAAAAATAATGAACAAAAATTAGCCCATTTAAAAAACAAATATTTGGAACTTACAATTAAAAAGTTAAAAATAAACTGAAATAGGTTATTTTTAACCTTATCAAAAGTTAAAGGGTACCTATTATGCTCATCTTCAGCCCTTTGTATTGAGCTGTGGACTCCTATAGAGCAGCTACACACAATAACCAATATAGATCTTCCAGAATCTGCACCTATTCAGCTGTATTTAATTAGATTTCATGATTTCCCACTGAGTGCTTATTGGAGTTGATGATAGTGATTTATCTTTTTAAAATTCATTCATTCATTTTCTACCGCTTTTCCTCACGAGGGTCGTGGGGGGTGCTGGAGCCTATTCCAGCTGTCTTCGGGCGAGAGGCTGGGTACACCCTGGACTGGTCGCCAGCCAATCACAGGGCACATATAGACAAACAACCATTCACACTCACATTCATACCTATGGACAATTTGGAGTCACCAATTAACCTAGCATGTTTTTGGAATGTGGGAGGAAACCCACGCATGCATGGGGAGAACATGCAAACTCCACACAGAGATGGCCTAGGGTGGAATTGAACCCTGGTCTCCTAACTATGAGGTCTGCGCGCTAACCACTAGACCGCCGTGCCGCCCATCTTTTTAAAATGTTTAGTAAAAATTAACTTTATGAGGGGGAAAGTACAAAAAGTTGTCCTTTTCAGTTTCCTTTTCCTCGTCTCCACAGTCTTGTTGCTGTGCCTGCAACCTGTGGTGGTGGTGTCCCGCTGGGCATGCGTCCGGGCGTGTCCCCAGTCCTGTTCCTGCACACAGGAGAAGAGCTGCAGTGTTCTTTGTGACCGTTCCAGTCTTGCTGAACTGCCCAAAGAGTTCCCCTGCGAGGCGTCGGCCATCAACCTGGACAAGAACAGCCTCAAGTTCCTGTCGGAGAGGGCGTTTGGTACCCTGCCGTCCCTCAAGTTGCTCTCTCTGGACCACAACAACATCTCTTTCATCACACCTGGAGCCTTCAAGGTCCAATATCAAGAATCCTAAAGAACAGAGTCTACTTCTGGGGTCTTTATTAAAAGTACTATGTTCTGCAGGGTCTGGCCAACCTGGTGGAGCTGAAAATGGCGCACAACGAGTACATCAGCTACCTTCACACACGCACCTTCACCGGACTGAAGAAGCTGGTGCGATTGGACTTGTCCGACTGCAACCTCTTCAACATCCCGGACCGTATCTTCATCGAGCAGACGGCGCTCAAGGAGCTGCTCTGCTTCCAGAATAAGTTCCGTAGGATCCCTGGTGCCATCCGGGGAATGGAGAACCTGACCCACATCTACCTGGAGAGGAACAAGATTGAGGCGGTGGCTTACAACTCACTGCTAGGCCTGGGTAGCCTTAAGTAAGTCTTTGGGACCATGTTTTGGGGTTTTAGGTCACCTTAGATCGCCATCTGTGGAACTCATTGGTCTCACTCCGTTCTCGTGTTGTTCTATAGAACAAATGTGTGATATTTATTGTGTGATTACTTTTTAATCTAGTGCCGATGATAATTTTTTTCCCAACACAAAATCTTGTCACCTTTTAATCTTGGAGAACTGGATCAGAACTGAACTGAACCGCATCTCTTGGTGAAACTGGAGCTTTAAGTTCAGGACTTCAGACTTTCATGTCCTTGTAAATCTTGCAGCATTCCCAGGTGTTAACCAAGTGTCCGTTTCCTGATTCCAGGTACCTGAACCTCCAAGAGAACCGCATCAACGTCATCCACGACCAGGCATTCCAGGACTTGGTGCGCCTGGAGAACTTCTACCTCAATGACAACCTGCTCTCAGACCTGCCACGGCTGGCCTTCAAGGGTCTCAGCCACCTCAAGATGCTCAACCTAGGAGGCAACCTTCTGACCAATGTGTCCAAGACCTGGTTCAGCGACCTGGTGGAGCTGGAGATCCTTTACCTGGACAGGAACCAGCTGATGTACATCGAGGAGGGTACCTTTGAGAACCTGACCAGCCTGATCACTCTGCACCTGAACAGTAACAACCTCACAACGCTCCCGTTCCCGGTTTTCCAGCCCATCTACTTCCTGGGCCGCCTCTACGTCTTCAAGAACCCCTGGGAATGCGACTGCTCCCTGGAGTGGTTGAAGGAGTGGATGGAGAACTACAAGCTAGTGAGGGACATCCCCTGCGCTTCTCCATCCTCCGTGGCTGGACTGGATCTGGGCGAGGTGGTCTTCGCAAAGCTGAACGGTACTTGTGTGGACCCGGCAAAACTGAACCTGACCACGGTGTCCTCGGAGGTGGTGTCCACCACGGAGAACCGCTTCAACAGTCTTCTCTCCAAGCTGCTTCAGCAGGAGCTCCGGGATGAGATGGGGAACGGGACGGAGGGCGCTCGCAACGGGACACTGCTGGAGCCTGAAGATGGACAGCTGTCGGCGGGGGTGGGGGGGCATCACGGTCAAAGAACATGCTCTCTTGTGGCTTGGTTTATCTTCTGGATCAACGTTGGACTTCCTTTGACGTGAACGTGATGGAGCTTTTCTAATGGAAGCAGATTGGAGGCATCGATGGGGACTTTATTGCATCATCGTCCATTTTAATCACAACCCTGGCGTAAGTGTTCTTTTTCTTTTCTCATGGATGTTCCAAGGTTAAAGGTCAACGTTGGCAAACAGATGTCCTCTCGTTTGCCGCTTTTTTTTTTCCTGCCCTCGCTCGCTCTCTCTCTCTCCCCGTTAATCTTCTTATGGTGATGGGGGAAGTCGTGGCAACGTGCCTCTGCCTCCTATGGATGCACCCAACCCCGCCACCCCTCCCACTCTATGAAGGCGAGGGTGTGGTGTGATTGACATATGCCAGATTGTGGATTTGGATGACTCATTCATTGTGACGCCCTCCCGTGTGTTGCTTCATACTTTTTGCTGCCATGTTGGGTGGTTGTGGGTCACGTGACTTTTTTTGTGACATTTTTCTAAATAGCAATAAAATGCTAAAAAACAAACATTAGCTTGACTGTTCTTTTTTTTTTTTCCCCCATCGAGGAGTAAAACTAATCTTTAGCAAGGGATTAATGTGGTGTCATTTAGCATCCACGCAGGAATGCAGCGCTGCAGGCTTCACTACACGTGACGTTATGGAACGTAGGCTTGAAAGATGCTTTCTCTTTTAGATGTGCAGTTGGTGGTGTAGTGCTGGACATAGTTGACTTCCATACACGCTGGATTTGATATATTTTGAAAAAATAATACACATTTTTAAGGATTACTGAGAGCACAACTCACTTGGACTGAGTTGAACCTGACCGCGTTTTTTTTAATTCAGCTTTTACGGCGATGTTTTATGCCCACTTTTGGGGACTACATGTTGTTTTTATTTCTCATGTCTTAATACTTCAATACTTGTATTGACTATTATCCAAAATGTAGATTTTCTTATAATACAACTTTATTTTCATAAAGCAAGTTTCCTCATTAAATGCAGTATGTTTTCAAAAACATAACATTGTGACTTTGGGTATTTTTTCCCTTAATTCTTGTACATTTAACTGTTTTTTTTCTCCTCAAAATATTTAAAAAAAAATTCTCCTCAAAATATTAAATTTTTTTTTCTTTTAAGATGACCGATGTTTGAGGAAAATTTTGTTGTTTTGAAATTGACTTCATCCTTGTAAAATCTCCCTTTTTATTTTTTTTGTCATATTGTAGAAAAATAGTACAATTCCAATTATTTTATGTAAAAAAAAAAAAAATTATTATGAAAGTTCCATGCGTTTTCATGAAATTTTACGTTTTATTTTTTGTAAAAGTATGACAGTATTCTCTGAATATTTGTACTTTATTCTTGTCCTGTTATTCTTACCATCAGTGCTGCTTCTGGTGCATTTAAGTTTTGATGTCTAACCCGGAAATATCAGGACAACTGGAATTGGCTGTGGCTACCTTCATTAAGGGAGCAGATGGATGGATTAAAATGCATAAACCTTGCAATGACTTGCGATGGTGACCCCTAATGGGGGAAAAAACAGAAAGGGGAAAATTTTTTTAACTTCATTCTCTTAATTGTATGACTTTCTTACTATCACAGTTATTGTTGTAATATGGTGTATTTACCGTACTTGCAATATTTTGGCTTTATTCTACTTTCTTCAGTATGGTACTTTTCCATCATTTTCTATTGTTCAATTTTTACTATGCTAATTTTCTATGATGATAATTGTTATGTAGAACACATCAAAAGTGCAAAAAGAAAAAGCCACTCCAAAGGTCATTGGTCCAACACATGAAAGGAAATATATTTTTTAAAAAACTTCATACCGACGAGCTGCTATGACACTCACACACACACACACGCACACACACACACACACAGCCATGTTGACTGAAAGACATTTGCGAGATGGCGTCAAATGAGGTCAGTTTTTTTTTTTTTTTTTGTCTTCACAAATGTCCGCAATGACAGGAAGGACGGAGGTGTGCATAGGCGTCAACGGGACATCCATCACTGCCGCTGCTGTTCTACTTCCCTCTTCTTCTTTCCAACAGCTGGAATATTTTGATATTTTCTTTATTTTCTCTCTTTCTTGGAAGTTTTACAGAAGGATACGAGGAACACTGAGCAACCCGAGCTTTGCCGTAGAAATGGTCCACATGCAGGATTAATTCCTCCTTTTTTTTTAATACAAGTGTCTAATAACACATTTATGGATTTATTTAAGAGACAGGAGGCGCTAGAGCCCGAGGAGGTGGAGAAGAAGGAGGACTGGATCAAGAAAATGAATAAATAAAAAGTAGGTCAGGTGACGTGAGCTACACGTGAAGCATGTCTCTGTGCTTTTTTTTTTTTTTTTTTTTTAATTTGATTGATTTTTTTTACAGGTCCACTGAGTGTCCTCTTGCTGGGACAACGATGATGATGATGAAGGCTGGGACACGGGACAGTCTCTTTAAAACAAACATCTAGAAAAAAAGGTGTGTCCTCCTAGCTAGTAGACAGACAATATTCATTTTTGGGGGTGACAACACCACGACCACGTCGTCTGTGAGGGTCCACTGATAAGGAGGAGGAGTAAGGGGGCATAGTCAGGCCGACGCTTGGCCATTGGTCTGTTCGGTTGTGGGTGGGCGGGGCTTAATCGACAGAAGGGCTGCTTTCAGTAGACCCAGGAGACGGGCACCCATTGGCTGCTGCTGCACACCAGCTCCACCGCCTCCTCCAGGTGTCGAATGGTCTCGTCTATCTCGTTGTTGATGATGGTCTGGTCGAAGTAGTGAGCGTACGTCTTCTGCAGGATCTCCGACTCCTTCTGCAGCCGCTGGAGGGACTCGTCCTGCGTGGGTTCGGGCAAGGAAACAAAATGTCAAGAGTCAGTTTCGTATATATGAAATGATCAAAACTATAATTCAACTTATTTCTTACTGCTAGTTATTAGGTGGCATTACAGTCAATCGTAATATGATTACATTTTATGTTTGTTATAGTTCAGGTTTTTTGCCACTTGGTGGAATGCAAGTGTGAATGGTTGTTTGTCTATATGTGCCCTGTGATTGGTTGGCGACCAGTCCAGGGTGTACCCCGCCTCTCGCCCGAAGACAGCTGGGATAGGCTCCAGCACCCCTGCAACCCTTGTGAGGAAAAAGCGGTAGAAAATGAATGAATGAATGAATGAATATTTCAGGTTTTTTGCCATTATATTCTGATAATTTTATTGCGGAATTGTTTTGTTTTTGTAATATTTTCATAGTTTCTTTGTTCAAGAAACGGCTTTCTTCCGTTATAAGCCAACGTTTTCCCGTAAAATGATGCCATTTTTGGTGTTGAAGTATGACTTGATCTGGTGTAACATTACTTTTATTCAAGTTGTGTATTTTTCACGTTCTACTAATTTTTACATGTAATATTAGAATTTTTGGGGTAAAATTTTGTCATTTTTATTGAGATATGTTTTTTTTTGGTCATTGTTTCCAAAAAAAAACTTTACTTTGACTTTATTGGTGGAATGTGAGTGTGAATGGTTGTTTGTCTATATGTGCCCTGTGATTGGCTGGCGACCAGTCAGAGACAGCTGGGATAGGCTCCAGCACCCCACGCGACCCTTGTGAGGATAAGCGTTACAAAATGAATGAATGACTTGGAGGTTTCCTTTCCTTTTCCTTTCTCTACTCTGATTGGTCAGCCTTGTACCACGTGATCACAGCGACATCTTCACCAAGCAAAGGGACAGGCGATGGGGAGACAGACTGGAAGACATAGTGGGCAAAGACATGCTAACGGCTAGCGGGGGAGGGGATTGGCTGTTACTTACAGGCAACGTGCGACACCACCTGGGTGTCTGAGGGGGGCGCCAAAGAAAGACATGCATGGTGCAGAGATAAAAGCAAGGAAATGAAAGATGGCGGCATGCATGCTGAGACATGGTCATGCTGCAGGACGGTAACATGTCCAATGTCCTAAAGAACGCTTTTACCTCATCGATGCCTGGCGTGATGGTCGGCGCTGCGATAAAGACGACGTAGGGGGCGAACTCTGCTGTACGAAGGACCTTCAGCGCCTGGTGGACAGCACATGTTACTGCAACACACACACACACACACATATATATACACATATACAACACACACCTGAGGTTCCACGTCCAGAATGGCGACCAGTCCCTGCTGGTGGATCTTGCGTATGGTCTCTAGCCGTGTCCCGTACATGGCGTCCTCATGGCTGCCGTACTCCAGGTACTCGTTGTTGCTGATGTCCTGCATCATCTGGTCATGAGACACAAAGTAGTAGTTCTTGCCGTTCTCCTCGTCCTTCTTTGGGGGTCTGGTGGTGTCTGCAGGACACACGACAGTCCGATATAAAGGTTACGTTTATAATCACTTCCTGCAAGGATGGCACTCGTCTTACGTGGGATCGGGTACGCGAATCTGTCAGGATGTTTAGTGATGAGCGTGTTCTTGATGTGTCTTCTACCAACACCGTGAGCACCTGAAACACACCACAAAGGTCAGAGGTCAGAACCCCGACCCTAAATGGAAAACGTCAACACGATGAAGGCTGATCTTCCCTCACCTAACAAAACCAGCGTTTTCCTCTTGAAGGCGGGTAGCTTCACCACTTCCTCGTAGGTGACGAGATCTAGTTGGTCAAACACTGAAGGGGGGGGACGAGAGACAGAACGTGTGAGAGCATGTGGTTGCTTGGAAAACCGAAGCAGTGATGAACGTCGGGGAGCCGTTTTTCCTTGGCAACAATCTGACTGATGTGAACCTCATGCAACTTGATAAGAAAAACAGATCCTATGGGACACCATCACATGCTTCATACATTACATTAACTCATGTCATGCTGCGTTTGAGAAAACTGGGAAATCACAACTATTATAGTCAGAGATCTCAAAGCATTTATATTAAAAAGTAAAAAGTACAATATGATTTATAGGCCTGCACGGTGGTCGGAGTGGTTAGTGCGCAGGCCTCACAGCTAGGAGACCCGAGTTCAATTCCACCCTTGGCCATCTCTGTGTGGAGTTTGCATGTTTTCCCTTTGCATGCGTGGGTTTTCTACGAGTACTCCGTTTTCCTCCCACATTCCAAAAACATGCTAGGTTAATTGGCGACATAGGTATGAATGTGAGTGTGAATGGTTGTTTGTCTATATGTGCCCTGTGAATGGCTGGCGACCAGTCCAGGGTGTACCTCAACTGGGATAGGCTCCAGCAAAATCACGTTTCAAAAGGTACACTTCTTAGTCTTTTTTTAAAATCTGTGATTAATTGTGATTAATCATGAGTTAACACATACAAATGCGATTAATCATGATTCAATATTTTAATTGCTTGACAGCCCTCAGTAAAATACATGTTACAGTTTTAAAGAGTACATTTCTTTAAATTTGTAGAAAGGAAATAAATACGAGTAGAAATACTTGACAGCCATAATAAAGTAGTATTTGCTTTGTCAACAATCCTCACTACAAACTTGAACAAGATTGTTCTAGTTTGTAACGTCTTTTAGTTCTACCGCACTTGTTGGAGGTTTGGAATTTATGACTTGCCAGTTTTGTGCCACGCATCATAATGCAACATGAGCATGTGCGCTCCTTCATGAATGCTATGTATGAATATGAATAATATGTTGTATCATGTCAGCCATGTTTGAGTATCGACACTTTCAATAGGTATAGGACCAACAGACACACACAAGGTCTAAAACTAAACACAACACACAAAAAGGGGGGTTCAAACAGATGTAACCTGCAGCGGCTTGTCAACATAAATATCAGATGCAAAAGAAGAAGAAGAAAGTAAAGAGTGGCGTCACCATGGTTACTTACATGCACAGAGGTTCGTTCAGTAGGAGCAAGCGAGAGAGATGGACAGGAGGGTTACAACAGCAGATTGTATACACACGCACACACACACACAACTCCACAACAAAACACACACAAAGACGCATCTATCAGCATCTTGTGGTGTCCACGCCGTGCAGATTTAAAGGTAATCAGAACAGGAACGCAGTCAACTTTAGCATTTAGCACATCAACAACAACAACAACATGACAGAAAATAATTGCAAACAGCCGGATATTACATAACAATCCCATTAGCTGAATACTTTGAATGGGGAGACACATTTTACTCAACAAATTCACTGAAAAGCTCAAGTATTTTCAAGTCATCAGACTAAAATCCGAGTCAAGTCCCAGAGTTTTTGATCATATAGTAAAGTCCAGTCCACATCATCAGAATTGTGTGTCATGGCTGGAGTCCTCTCCTACCACTAATGTTGGCGACAGTGTGACATCACAGAATGTGGCGGGAAAATACAGTGACTTCGATGACACATTCATGTCATCATCCTAGTTTTGATGATGCAAGAAGAAGAGAGACTGACACAACGTCATACATAAACACAAACATACTGGCTGAGTATTTAGACAGGGACACCTACATACTACACATACTGCACAAATGACTATGTCTACGCATACTGTACACAGTACACACCCTGCACATATAGGACCATATGCATACACACAAACCTACACACAGTAGATAGCTGCTTAACACACAGAAGCACCATTTCGCAAATGTACTAAAACATGTACGTACACATACTCCACATCTACTAACACGTGTACACAACATACTGTACATGTACTGACACACACCTAAACATGCTACGAATGTACTAAAATATGTACCCACACATACTCCACATCTACTAACACGTGTACACAACATACTGTACATGTACTGACACACACCTAAACATGCTACGAATGTACTAAAATATGTACCCACACATACTCCACATCTACTAACACGTGTACACAACATACTGTACGTTGACTAACACTAACACATACATACACACATACTAACACCTGCACTTACACATACACAAGCATAGTGTACATGTACACATGTACACAAACACTGCACGTATTCAGTGCTTACCCATGTACACAAACATAGCGCACATGCACTAACACATGTACACTAAAATACTGTATGTACATGTACACAAACATAGTGTACATGTACAAACATTTGTACACAAAAAGTACTCATGTAGTAACATATGTTGGCAAACAGTGCACATGTACTAAAATATGTACACAAACATAGTGCACATGTACAAACATTTGTACACAAACATGTAGTAACACATGTTGGCAAACAGTGCACATGTACTAATATATGTACACAAACATAGTGCACATGTACTAAAACTTATACACAAACATGTAGTAACACATATTGGCAAAAAATGTACATGTACTAAAATATATACACAAACATAGTGCACATGTACTAACATTTATACACAAACATGTAGTAACACATGTTGGCAAACAGTGCACATGTACTAAAATATGTACACAAACATGTAGTAACACATGTACTAAAACTTATACACAAACATGTAGTAACACATGTTGACAAACAGTGCACATGTATTAAAATACATACACAAACATAGTGCACATGTACACAAATAGTGCACGTATTCAGTGCTTACCCATGCACACAAACATAGTGCACATGCACATGTACACTAACATACTGTATGCACATGTACACAAACATAGTGTACATGTACAAACATTTGTACACAAAAAGTACTCATGTAGTAACACATGTTGGCAAACAGTGCACGTTAGAGAATATGTACACAAACATAGTGCACATATACAAACATTTGTACACAAAAAGTGCTCATGTGGCTACTTATATTTATATTTTTACATATACACATTGTTTGTCAACATGTCTTACATGTGCACTATGTGTATAAATGTTAGTACATGTGCACTGTTTGCCAACATGTGTTACTAAATGTTTGTGTATAATGTTAGTACATGTGCACTATGTTTGTGTACATATTTTAGTACATGTGCACTGTTTGCCAACATGTGTTACTAAATGTTTGTGTATAATGTTAGTACATGTGCACTATGTTTGTGTACATATTTTAGTACATGTGCACTGTTTGCCAACATGTGTTACTACATGTTTGTGTATAAATGTTAGTACATGTGCACTATGTTTGTGTACATATTTTAGTACATGTGCACTGTTTGCCAACATGTGTTACTACATGTTTGTGTATAAATGTTAGTACATGTGCACTATGTTTGTGTACATATTTTAGTACATGTGCACTGTTTGCCAACATGTGTTACTACATGTTTGTGTATAAATGTTAGTACATGTGCACTATGTTTGTGTACATATTTTAGTACATGTGCACTGTTTGCCAACATGTGTTACTACATGTTTGTGTATAAATGTTAGTACATGTGCACTATGTTTGTGTACATATTTTAGTACATGTGCACTGTTTGCCAACATGTGTTACTACTTGTTTGTGTACATATTTTAGTACATGTGCACTTTGTTTGTGTACATATTTAAGCACATGTGTACTGTTTGTCAACATGTGTTACTACATGTTTGTGTATAAATGTTAGTACATGTGCACTATGTTTGTGTACATATTTTAGTACATGTGCACTGTTTGCCAACATGTGTTACTACATGTTTATGGATAAATGTTAGTACATGTGCACTATGTTTGTGTACATATTTTAGTACATGTGCACTGTTTGCCAACATGTGTTACTACATGTTTGTGTATAAATGTTAGTACATGTGCACTATGTTTGTGTACATATTTTAGTACATGTGCACTGTTTGCCAACATGTGTTACTACTTGTTTGTGTACATATTTTAGTACATGTGCACTATGTTTGTGTACATATTTTAGTACATGTGCACTATGTTTGTGTACATATTTAAGTACATGTGTACTGTTTGTCAACATGTGTTACTACATGTTTGTGTATAAATGTTAGTACATGTGCACTGTTTGTGTACATATTTTAGTACATGTGCACTGTTTGCCAACATGTGTTACTACATGTTTGTGTATAAATGTTAGTACATGTGCACTATGTTTGTGTACATATTTTAGTACATGTGCACTGTTTGCCAACATGTGTTACTACATGTTTGTGTATAAATGTTAGTACATGTGCACTATGTTTGTGTACATATTTTAGTACATGTGCACTGTTTGCCAACATGTGTTACTACTTGTTTGTGTACATATTTTAGTACATGTGCACTATGTTTGTGTACATATTTTAGTACATGTGCACTATGTTTGTGTACATATTTAAGTACATGTGTACTGTTTGTCAACATGTGTTACTACATGTTTGTGTATAAATGTTAGTACATGTGCACTATGTTTGTGTACATATTTTAGTACATGTGCACTGTTTGCCAACATGTGTATATGTTTGTGTACATATTTTCGTACATGTGCACTGTTTGCCAACATGTGTTACTACATGTTTGTGTATAAATGTTAGTACATGTGCACTATGTTTGTGTACATATTTTAGTACATGTGCACTGTTTGCCAACATGTGTTACTACATGTTTGTGTATAAATGTTAGTACATGTGCACTATGTTTGTGTACATATTTTAGTACATGTGCACTGTTTGCCAACATGTGTTACTACATGTTTGTGTATAAATGTTAGTACATGTGCACTATGTTTGTGTACATATTTTAGTACATGTGCACTGTTTGCCAACATGTGTTACTACTTGTTTGTGTACATATTTTAGTACATGTGCACTATGTTTGTGTACATATTTTAGTACATGTGCACTATGTTTGTGTACATATTTAAGTACATGTGTACTGTTTGTCAACATGTGTTACTACATGTTTGTGTATAAATGTTAGTACATGTGCACTATGTTTGTGTACATATTTTAGTACATGTGCACTGTTTGCCAACATGTGTTACTACATGTTTGTGTTTAAATGTGTATATGTTTGTGTACATATTTTCGTACATGTGCACTGTTTGCCAACGTGTTACTAACCTCGGTCTTGAACGCAACTACACTATGTGTGTTGCTCACCTAAAAGCATCCCTGTCTCGTCTTTATGGGTTTTAATGATTGCTAATGTAAAAGTACTACTTTATTTGTGAGAACTAGTACCACTTCCTGGTATGTACTAGCTGTCTAAATTGAGCATATAATGCTGTATCAGTATGTTTACAGTTTATAGACTTCCTGGAGCCATTTTGAGACACGTCCACATTTGTTTTTGAAGTTGCAACAATACCAAGCTGGCGTCCATGTCTGGATATGTTTGGGCGTACCTGCGTTATGCTTTGCCAAGTACTTGTCTTTGTACTGCTTCTTCTTCTTGCCAAACCAAGTGCAGCTGGCCTGTTGTTCCTGCTTTGTCTTCTCCATGGCGATGCACGCCACCCGCCTGATGCACACACACAAAACACAGCAAGCATCAACATTTGGAACTTCACGTTGGGTTCTGTGTGTCGTCTCACCACTCCTGCAGCTCGGGGGACGGTATGAGTCCCGCCGTGCCGTTCTTGGTGTTCTCCAGCTTGCCCTGCCACCAGTTGTGGTCATCCTTGGAGATGATCTGGATGATGTCGCCCACGCGGAAGCGGATGCCAGCCTCCTTGCAGGGGATGAGCTCATCTCTGGAGGGGTCGTACTCAAACTGAGCTCTAACGTAGATCTGCGGAGAAAGAGACAACGGTGGCGGTCTATAGTGGACGAGATGGTGGAACTTGGAGGAGAAACAGACAGAAAGAAAGAAGCGGCTAGGCGGCGGACTCGGAATGAGTGGTAGTTGCGGCACAGGCGTTGTTCGGGCCGTCACTTTGTGTTCAAAAATTTTTTAGACCCGGCAGCCATCTTGAGATGGAGCGTCTAGGGGGCATAGGCTGATGTCTTACCTTGACAGACATTTTGTCCTTGATTGGAGGTCTGGGTACGATCTAGGATTGTAAAGCATCACAAACATCATGGAACCAAAAAAAGGCTGTGCAACGTCTCCTAACACAAGTGTGATGGAGGAGGAGGTGGGTGGGGCTTAGATGAGTGACAATGCATGAGTGACGTCATGACTCTATGTCAGGTTTCACTGCCCTCTGCAGGCTGCATGAAGCCCTGCAGGCAGATAAATTAGCTGTTTTAGCAGTATTATTATTTTAGCAGTTATGAATTCATAAACAAAATGAAAAAAAAATGTAGTGCTAGTAACTGTTGTTCAATATTATGAAAAAATATAAACAAAACACACAATATGAAAGTTATTAACAGATAAAATAACTATATTTTATTATTATAACACTTTAATGGCGTTATTAGGAGCCATGAAGGGTTGCGTTCAATGACACCAATACTGTAACTTAAGTTGAATTCACTTTTCTGAGATTTCCGAGCATACTTAAATGCAGCAAATTGTACTTCTGTACTAAGAAATACATTAGTGAGAGATAAAAATATCAATGTATTGTTTTTTTTTACTTATTACAAAGATTGAATGCATCTCACGGTAGTCTAGTAAGTCGTTCTGAGGAGGACTATAGACCTGCTGCTGATGTGTTCAGGTGCGAATAAAGTTGTAACAGAACGTCAGCAACATGTGGGGATGCTATTGTGTCATAACACAGATATTTACAATTACTGTAAGTATAAGAGTGAATATTACAACACTACAACTCAATAAAAGCACATTACTTTGATATCATTAGTACAAATATGATGAAAAAAGTAATACAATGTTTAAAAAAAAGCACTACAGTAATATATGAGTTTAAACATAAAGTGTTAAGGGGAGAGGGAGGTGTTTGGGAAAATGGATGGATGGGATGATGAGGCAACTGTTAGATAGGGCTGCTTTGCTGGTTTTAGGTAAAGGTGGCCCATAACTGCTGATGGTGACCCCTAGTGGACGTAGCAAAGCCATGCATGCAATAATCAATCATTGAGGGTCATCTATGGGAGGGTGGGGTTAACAATGCCTGTGCCATTAATACCACAGTTTAACTTGATAGTACATTGTTTGTTTGTTTGTGTGTGTTTTAGAAAAACCAATAACTGATGTCCAGAGTAGGGATGGAAAAGTCTGATCATCTATTCATTGTGTTTTGTTCCAGAAAAAAATGAAGTGTGTTTTTTCCCCAATTAAAAAAAAAAACACACTTGCATGGACGTATAGGTGCACTGAACCATTAGCAACACCCTGAGGAACCTCACCTCCATGGTCTTTCATTGCACTGTACAGTAGGATTCATTACAACCATCCTTATTCTGGACCTCTGTATGTTATTCTTCCATTTTATAGTAAACCATAATATTTAAAATGCAGAGTAAAGTCAGCGAGTGGTCTACATAAAAGCAGCAACAAAGGTGCACATATGGACTTTGAGAAGATCAGGAGAGGAGGACGAGAAGGTGGAATAAAAAGCATTTTTTTGTTCAGGTGAAGAGGTGGGTGGGGTCGGGGGTAAAGGAGGGGGGGAGTGTGTGAGGGGGTGTTGGATGCAAGCAATATGTTGTGTGAAAATAAAAGGCCTTCAGCAAGCAGTACAGTAGAGGTCCACTACAATACGGTCCATACAGTTGATCCGTGGTGCAGGCGGGACTCTATCACTTCATGAGCAACTTTACAGGAGGTAGGAGTGATCGCATTAGTTATCTGACATGCTTGTGCAAGAATATTTCAAGTTATTTGATGTCTATTATGCAAGGTGGCAGTTATCGATCACAACTGGCGGGAGGAGTGGTTGCATGTTTACAATACAGCATATCCCTGTACATACTGTGGATTATTATTATTATTTTGGTGGTGGTGATTGGCAGCTGATTGGAGGAGAGATTGCATCAATGTTAAGATATTAACTTATGTTACACATGCGTACATTTGTGCCTGAACAAGTGTGCAGGACTGTGGAATTTGACATTAGTGATTACTTTGAGTATTTCTATTAATTTCTATTGCGTAAGGTGGGAGTTATTAATAATTGATGAATGATCTGACTATGCTTATGTTTTGTATGCATGAGCGAGTGTCCAGTGGGCCTTGGCTTGGTGGATTATTTGGAGTCTTTCAATTAATTATGCAAGGTGGGAGTTATCATGAATAACTGGCAGCAGGAGCAATCTAATTTAATATAGGACACGCCTACATTACTCCAGCATATTCCCATACATGAACAGACATACTGAGGACTTTATATTTGTTTCTAAAATGTAATTTGGCGGTGCGCTGTGGAGACTTTGGGGATTGTTTTGGGTATTTCTAATGTGCAAGGTGATGGTTGACATTAATAACTTGTGAGAGGAGTGATCTGCTACTGTACTGCCTGTTTGAAATGATGTTTCAGAGAGAAGAGTCGCTGCGTGTTTATAGTCACCTGTCGACCTTTGGGCTGAATGGTGGACGGCAAGTCCTAAGGAGGTGAAAAAAATGGTCCAAGAGCAGAGAGAACAAAGTTTAACACTTTTGAAGTAGAACATTGGAAAGACAAAACTTTTAGAAACCAAGCCAGCACCAGCAGAGCTGGATGAGAAGACAGCGTAACGCCACCTGCTGCAAGCAAAGCGCACAGCAAAGGTGCAAGCGGCTATGACCAATACACAGCACTCAGCAGCCCTTAAAAGTCACACACCAATTTGTGAACTGAGATATCGGACACGCGATAGGAGGGGGGCCCCTTCCAGTGGTGTCACACTCGTGTCATGGACTGCTGGAGACACTGCGGGTTTTCTTTCCAGATTTTTACTAAAACAAGCGGAGGAACTCATCAATTCAATCACTTCCTGGAGAAACTGGTTAGACAGAAAACCTGCAGTGTCTCGGCCCTCCATTGACATGTGCTTTAAACGCATCGTAGACAGAAACCACTTAGGACTGCTGTGGTGTTATACATGTACCGTACAGTATATGCTTTGTGGGATTTAAAACACCACAGGGGACATTAAAAAGTATAAAAAACAAAGGGATGGCAAAGTTTTTTTCCTTTTTGGGGAAGGTGGGGGGCATCCTTACCAGGATAGAACTGTTAATGCTGGAGTGGCCATTGGCAGGGGACTGCCTGGAGGTGTTGGGGGACTCTTTCTGAAATAAGACATACAGGTCAGCATTACACTCACTCACACAAACACACACACATTACTGGCCAGTCTCGCCTGCATATTCCCGTATCATCACAACGTGATGGACAACAATAGGCCATTACAGCTATGGAGGATGGTACGCAAATACACCAAGGATGAAGAGACCGGAATCAATCTTGCTATTATCTATTACTATTATTAAGATTATTTTATACATAATGAGTGTCCCTCCAATCATGTAAGCCTTTTGACAAAATACATTTCCCGCTATAAAAATAAATAAATATTAAAAGCTGACAAAATAATTTTTTCCCTTTATAAAAATAAATAAATATTAAAAGCTTCTTGCATTGCATGACATTTACCAAAAATAAAAAAAATTACAATTAAAAAAAATGGTCAAGAGCTATAATAAATATTTTACTGGCCCATGGCACATTGAAACTAAATATTTTTTTTTTTTAAATAAAGCAAAAGCATAATGTAAACCGAACAAACTAAATAACTAAAAATGTAACCAAATGTAACCAAATGTTACCAAATGTAACCAAATATATAAGAATGTCAAAGTGGCCCCCAATGGGGGAGACTGCTAAAAAATGTGTTCAAGGTTGGCATTTCTGTTTGTGTCTTGATTCATGCTTGAACAATGCTGGTACCAGCAACTCATACAGTGGTTTGTACAAATAAATACATAGATATTATCAGTTTCTCAGTAGCATTTCAAATCAGTGTGTGTGTGTGTGTGAGGTATATGTATTATATTAATATTAGATATAACCTACATTAGAATACAATTAGATTATTTTCTGTACTTGATTTGACTTTAAACATTTTTCATTTTTAATGTATTGAATTTCTCTCCAGTAGCCTTTATAAACTTGATTGTTAGAGCATGTTTAAAGCCTGGTTTTACTCTTATAGTATCATAATTGATCATTATTTACCGCATAGTCAAAGATGAGAACTTTGGAAGGTGGAGCCTTGGAATGAAAGTCACACACTATAGAGCAAGTGTGTGTGTGTGTGTGTGTGTGTGTGTGTGTGTGCGATAAAACGTTGGAGTACAGGATGAGGACAGAACCACAAAGGGACTCGTTTGTCATTCCTGGAGCAGAGAGGAAAAGTGGGAAGAGGAGGGGGAAGGTTCCGGTATCTTGGTTGTGAAATTGGTGTGTCTGATATCAAGTGACCCAGTGGTAGCAAAACACACACACACACACTCAGTCAGTCAGTCTCACACATGTAGAAACAGTTACACTGAGCGCCCAGGCGAGCAGTTAGTAAAAAGATGAGTGAAGAAGAGAAAGAGGAGGGATGATTACCTCACAGGAAGAGCCCTGGGTCCGGTAGCTTGGCACTATTTTAAAAGTGATGCTGCCTCGCATCTCTCTCTGTAAACACACACATCACACACACAGGTCCCAAGTTCAGCTTGTGCACATACAGTAAACACATGCTAACGGCGAAGCATCCCAAGTACACGGCGTCGCTCACCAGCATCTTCTGCAGCTGCTCAACAGTCTGGTTGGCCACACTAATGCCATTGATCTCCCTGATCTCGTCTCCAACGTGCAATGTCCCTGATGACACAAAATGAATAGGAAGCTGAAACTTTACAAGAGCCTTGGTTTCTCATCCAATGGTGTCACATGCTGGACTATGGGGAAATGCCAACAAAGATCCAAAATGATGGACTGGAAATACTCCAATCAACGACTCTATTTAATGAACCGGCCAGACTCCTCAAGTTGCCAGGTGTGTTGTTTACAAAAACATATAACCGCTGGGGTCATGAAGAAAAAACATTGGCATTATCAGCAATTGATACTGGAAATTTATAATATATATATAAATATATATATAATTATAATGATATAATAATAATGCCAATGTTTTTTCTTTTTTGGTTTTAAATTACTTCGAGAGATTGCAGTAGCTGTATTTTAAGTCTCATCTGCAGCTTTTATTTAGATTTAAAATGCTGCGACTGCTCAGTTGCAGTAGTGGTGGTGGTGGTAGTAGTAGTAATAGTAGTAGTAGGAGGAGTAATAGTAGAAATAGTAACATTCATAGTAGCAGCAACTGTAATAGTAAAAACAGCAGCAGCAGCAGTAGTAGTAGTAGTAGTAGTAGTAGTAGTAGTAGTAGTAGTAGTAGTTGGAGTAGGAGCAATAGTAGAAATAGTAACATTCATAGTAGCAGCAACTGTAATAGTAAAAGCAGCAGCAGGAGCAGTCGTAGTAGTAGTAGTAGTAGGAGTAATAGTGGAAATAGTAACATTCATAGTAGCAGCAACTGTAATAGTAAAAGCAGCAGCAGGAGCAGTAGTAGTAGTCGTAGTAGTAGTAGTAATAGTAGAAATAGTAACATTCATAGTAGCAGCAACTGTAATAGTAAAAACAGCAGCAGCAGTAATAGTAGTAGTAGTAGTAGTAGCAGCAGCAGCAGTAGTAGTAGTAGTAGTAGTAGATGTAGAAGTAGTAGATGTAACAGTAGAAGGAGCAGTTGCAGTCAAATAGTAGTAGTAGTAGTTGTACTAGTAATGGCAGCTAGTAGCAGCAACAGCAGCAGCAGTTCCTGTAGCTGTAGTAATTATAGTAGGATTAGTAATAGTAGTAGCTGTAGTAGTTATAGTAGAAGCAGGAAAAGTAGTAGGTACAGTAGTAGTAGAAGTAGTAATAGTAGTCAAGCAGTAGTAGTACTAGAAAGTGAGGTGAGTGAATACTGCAAATGTAAAGCATGTGATATTCGAACCGGAAGCTACCTTGTCTGTGAATCATTCCTCCATGCATGATCCTGGCCACAATACAGTTGTTGGAGTCGTTCATCTTCAGTGTGATGCCCTGCATCGTATGTGAAATGTCAAGCGAGTCAAGAGCTGAAACACAATCCTTCTCCGATTCAGGTCAATGAAGTACAGAATAGGTGAAAACGTACCATGGGCTCGTCCGTGTTCTTCTGGAACTGGACCAGGCGCACTCGGGTGACGTTCTCCAGGTCTATGTCGCCGTTGGTACTCTCCGGCGAGTCGCCGTTCAGGTAGGGTGAGGTGGGTGGAGGCGTCACCCTCAGAGCCTCGTCGCTGTATACCTCGTGGGCCACCACGTCGTGGGCCTGCATCAGCGCCTATAGCCCAAGAATCGCACGTTAAACAATGACAACATTGTTATTGTTAACAATTTTAGTCTCAGTACAGTCTGACAAAAGTGAGTACAACATATTTTGAAGTATTTATTATCCACTGAAAATGAGCGAAATTACCACTATTGTCAAAATAGCTGGATACACAATCAATGTCACATTACATGTTAGAATTCATGTTTCCACCCAATGAACCACAGCTCCCCAGCATGGGCAGCACTATTGCACTTTCAAACCATGACACAATTATCTTGCTGAAAAGCAAAGTTGCTAGTTTTGTTATTGACAATTTAATTGGGCCAGTAACAAACATTTATGTCAGGAAAACAATACTGCATATGGTTATGCTCTCCATGTTAGATGTCATGTTTCTATTGAAATAACCCTAGCTTTCCAGTGAAGATAGAACTCGTGCTTAACTGTTGAGGCTGCACGGTGACCTAGTGGTTAGCATACTGACCATACAGTCAAAACATGCATGTTTTCTCTTGTTAACAGTTGACTCTAAATTGCCCATATGTATGAATGTGGGTGTGAAAGGTTGTTGGTCTGGTGACCACTTCAGGGTACACGCTTGGATAAGTTGCACCAATGAATGGTGGCGTTGACTCATTTTCAGTGGCTAGAAAACCTATATACTACACAAGCTGTACTTTCAGTAAGTATATCCATGTTTATTTATAGTATTGCCCCATGTTAAGCGATACTATAGTAATAATAATGCTTCCTGAAATAGGAGGAATTGTGGAATTTCCATATACGCGTCACATGACCCACATGGAGTTGTATGTTCACTAATGGGGGCAGGGTAAATCACAGGGTCACTGATGTGGTTGATGGACAGAACGCAGTACCTCCATTAATACAACAGAACATACCATACCTCATCACAACCATCCAACCTTCAACCCTCTTGTCCATGCTGAAGTCTTCTGTTAGTGAGTGCATTGATCCAGCAGTAATCACTGACAGGATTAATGGTGTGATACTGATGACAGTTGAGTGGCTTTCCCCTTAAATAGATTAACTCATGCTGCTCAGGCTTAAAAAAAATAAACCAGAAACTATTAATGAATAAGCCTGAGAAAATGGGGCATGTATTTTACATGGTGTGTTTTTTTTAGGAAAGTGGTAATAAGCACCACTAAAGCCTAAAAAAGACACTATTACTATTTGCTGTTTTTCACTATTAAACAAAGTTACTGGCATAACTTGTTTTTACATTTACACGACACATAATTACACAAAACATTTGTTTTTCTGCGTATGACACAAGTACAGATTGCCATATTTACATGACAATAACATTAAAACATGTTCTATACAATAAACATGCTTGAGAACACAACTGACGTTAGAGATTGGGTGCTTCATTGATTATCAAGAACTAGCTGACAGCATCAAAAACTGGTATGCAACACATTTTTGGGTCCTGACCCTAAGGTCGGCCAACCCTGCCTGAATCCCCCACTCCTGGAATGGGTTCAATTTGGAAAAAAAATAAAATTTAAAGCGAAAAAATATCAAATATCTTGGCATCACTACAGCTATCCTATACTACAGATATCCTCAAGTTAAATTGAAGACTTTTTAATAGCATTTTTGATACTTTTGCAATACTTTAATACACTTTCATCAACAACTTTACTTATTTTGGGAAGCCACATTTAAATTAACTTTTTTCTCAAATATAATAGCTGGCAAAACTCCAATTAATAAGTTTTTTACATTCTGCATTTACTACCTCTTGATACTTCCTGAACACACCTTGCTTAGCAAAAAACACACTATGATGAACACTTTGAAGGAACTGAAATAAAGATCTCTTGACTGCATTTTTACAGATTTCCTCATGTACTGTACTCTCATATGTACTGTACTAAAATTCTTCCTAAGATAAGCAAAATAATCTGAAAATTAACTTTTGCTCATCTGTTATGATGGCATATGCTTATTTTAAGTACCTTGGATTTGAGCATGCATTAGCTAAAATTAGACCAGAGTCAATTTTATTCAACTACTTACATACATTGTCATGCAATTATTATTATTTTTTTATGTGGTAAAAATGTGGCCTGCCTGACATTAAAGGTGCACCTCAATAAGTGAGAATATCTTATAATGCTTAATGCATAATGCTTTCATATTGCATACATTTACTATACAAAGAGTGAAGCATTTCAAGAACGCATTTCTTCAATTCTTCTGAATTTTGATGATTATAGCAGACAAATGTGACAAATTGTCAAACATTAAAAATATATATATATATATACTTTTTGACTCACCATGAAATGCGGCTGGGTTAGTATTCGTCTGAGTTCTTTAGCTTCGTGGTTCTCAGGGTAGCAGGAGATCTCTTCCAGCACCTGAAGACACACAAGGAACGTATAAGAAGTCGCCGTTTACGTCAGCCTCTCCTCTTTGGACGGCTGCGACCCGACAACCTCGCCGACCCTCACAAAAATGCCCACCGCGCTCACTGCCAAGTTTGGACACCACTCGACAAGTCAAGGAATTTTGGTCTCCCTGCCCCCTTTCTCCTCTTCGTCAGCTCCAGTTATGTGGCGCCTGACTGCTAAATGAGGTGATGAAGAGGTTAGGTGGCCAGTGGGGGGGGGGGTGGCTCTTGATTACAAGCAACTCAATCATGTCACCACCCTCCATAGACACCATCTTCATTGTCTACTTTGGTGCAACATGGACGAATGCAGTGTGATGAAGTCTTACATAGTCCAGAAGTGTCAAAGCGTCACTTTCTTCTCGGTGGGAGGACGGACTCTTTAAGTGAAGGAAGACACACAAGGAGATGTGGTTACACAGGCTGATGTTTGACGAGCAAAAACGTCTTCTTCCTCTTCCATTACATGGATTAGTATGCGGAGCAGCCAGCTTTAGTCCAGAAAGATTAGTGGTATAGAGCAGCAACACCCAGATCATGAAGAATTAGTGCAGTCGTCACCGTATCGCTGATCAAAGAGTGGACAGGAAGTTGCCGCATGATTGGCTCAAAGCATCTTCTGCATCAGCCACAGTGAGTGGAAAGGAAAAGCTGGAAAATGTGACTCCCGACAGCAAGCCACTCATTTGTTAAGTATCTTTCGTAATATACTAGAATGTCCCGATGGAATTGGAATTCGGAATTTGGCCACATTCTTCAGGAAAAACGTGACTTGAATGTTGCAGAGAGAGTTCAAGACCTCAGTTGACCTCAGTGAGCATCAAAGATAGTGTTGGAATGACATGGGAGTCACAACTGAGCTCCTTTAAAAACGTTGTCCATATTCATGGTTTTAATACAAAATGCATTTTAGGTGTAAAAAAGTAATACAATATGGAAGTCTATTTAATATTAAAAAATGTGTGAAATATTAATTTGTTCAATGTATCAAATTAATTGAACTATAAAAAGTCTAATAGCTAGAAACTTAAATATAAATAAGAAAGTAAAGTAAAGGAAGTACAACAAAACAGTCATACAATAGAGAAACTTTTCTGTGTAAAAATAAAGTGAATATGAAGTTAATTTAATAAAAATAAATAAAATATGAATCAAGAAAGAAACTAAAACATGAAATAAAAATAAATAAAATAATTAAAATACAAATGAATTAAAATGTGGAAAAAGTTATCTTTTAATTATGAAATTTAAAAAGTTAAGAAATTAGATAATAAGAAATTAGAAAAATTAAAAATTAGTTAAGAAATTAAAAAGCATCCAGCCAGTCCACGGTGTACCCAAAGTCAGCTGGGATAGGCTCCAGCATATCCCTGCGACACTAATGAGGATAAGGGCATAGAAAATGGATGGATGGATGAGTTAAAATGTGAGGCAATTAATTTAATGGTCAGTTAATTATTTTTGTACAACATTACTTAATGGCCTTTTTTTAAAACAATTAATGGCATTTTATTTAATGATATTGCAGAAAAACACATGGAATGGCATAAAGACAGGAAGTCCTCACAAAGAAGGTGAAGGTCGACAAAAAAACCACAACTATTTTTACAATTTGGAGGCCAGTAAAAACTCCCTCAAGGAAGAAACCTTGAACTCAACAGCGACTAAAATGACCATAAAGCTATCCTATTGTATATAAAGACAGTCGTTGCATGCTACAAAGTAGATGTGTGCTAATTAGCTAATAAAAAGCCGGTCAGGTCTCCCTTCAATGAACCTACCTGTGAGGAGCTCTGGGATTGCCACTCGCTCACTTCTTAAAAACACTTCATAATCGCTCCTCAACAAAACACAACTACTGTGTGTGTGTTTTCCGCCCTCACATACAAAGTACACACAACTGATCGCCCCCACCGATGCTTGCTGAAGTGAACACCAGTCAAAGCAGGCCATAATGCTGGCCTCTGTAAGCATGCTGCAAGTGCAGTTGAGTTTAGTGTGTATTAGCAGCTAATGAGGGAAGCTGGGAAAACAGGCCACTGGGTTGTGCAGTACAGCTGCTTTGACAATGAACACGAGTCACTACTGAGATCTGGAATGGCGGACAAAGACGAGAAGTCGGGAGGTCACTAAAGTTCACGACCAGGCAGCACACAAGAGGATATCACATGATTGTGTCACTTCAGTTTTGGTTTGTGTGCGGAGGCTGAGTGAGTTTGTTAATAGCTCCAACTTTGGCATCTCGATCTTCCCTTTGCACAAACTCGAGTTAGCGTTATATCACGTTATACTGGAGGTAGTGAAGAGTGCAGGTTGGTTAGTAAGCAAAAACAGCCACACCAATTAATACATTTTTGAAAGGTAAGACAGTAATGCTGCTTTTCCACTGTAGGGTACCAGCTGTGAAAACCAGGTTGCATTGAACGCATCAGTCTGAACAAAACATGCTGACAAACAACAACAATGAAGGTCTTATGTATTTTGTTTTCTAGCATTTACTGTAAGCAGACATTTTATCCAATAGGAGCCTTGCAGCCACGTGATAATATGGAGTATGATAATGCAGCATCTATAATACTGTAGAGAAAGTATAATACTGCAGCATCCAGAGCTAACACATATCAACAGGGTAAGCTAATGATACCATGTGTCCAAAATTCTATCCACAAGGAGGTTGCGGACAGCAAAAAAAAGAAGCAGAATGGAGCGCTGCAGCAAAGTGGCGACTGTGGAGTGTATCTGTAAGTCTGCAGCAAGTAAGCTAACGTTAGTATGTGAGTGAGGGCATCAAGAAAATAGACTGTGAAGTATAATACTGCAACAAGACTTATTAGCATGTGTGTTTATTTCAGTCCTTTCTAGCCATTTCAAATGTTACGATGACACACACTGAGAGTGGTTTGTGTGTTTGGAACATAGATGTTCTTAGTGTTTCTTAGTTTTCCATGTGAAACAATGCCATTAGCGAATAGACTTGAACAGAGTAGGTACCGTACAGTGGAAGGAGAATCAAACTCTCAATTGAATGAAAAACCTGAGTGACAAAAAACGCTACATGTCCTGTTTTGTTACCTCTTTGGCTCTCTGCACGGCGTCACTGGGCGGGTTTCGGATCTGCGGCGACGACTTGGTGTTGATCTTATCATATAGCTGCAACAACAACCATTCAAATCCAATCAATCAATCATCCTGTGAACCCCCCCCCCCCCCACACACACACATAATCACTACTGATATGTTTGTGTGTTTTTCCACTTCATCAGCGCTTCTGCAGAATGGAAAGAGCCTTTTTCGACATTTCACTTCATGCAATGATACATCCAATTAAAATTCAAGCATATAAAACTCATTAATATCAGCAATAAACTTATTGTTTGCTAACAACCTTTTTTCCCCCCCAGTGGGTCTCCGTGTGTCATCTGTCCAGGTCATTGGTGTGAGTGACGGGAAGAAAGTCTCACTTGGGGAGAAGTCACGTCTAAATGTCTTGACCCAAAATATTCATTCATTCATTTTCTGCCGCTTTTCCTCACAAGGATCGCGGGGGGTGCTGGAGCCTATCCCAGCTGTCTTCGAGCGAGAGGCGGGGTACACCCTGGACTGGTCGCCAGCCAATCACAGGGCACACATAGACAAACAACCATTCACACTCACATTCATACCTATGGACAATTTGGAGTCACCAATTAACCTAGCATGTTTTTGGAATGTGGGAGGAAACCGGAGTACCCGGAGAAAACACACGCATGCACGGGGAGAACATGCAAACTCCACACAGAGATGGCCGAGGCTGAAGGGTGGAATTGAACCCTGGTCTCCTAGCTGTGAGGTCTGCGCGCTAACCACTCGCCCGCTGTGCCGCCCGACCCAAAATATAACAAAACAATTTTTATCACACTTTTTTTTCCGAGTGCAAAACAATATCTTTGATTCAAAGTTGATACGGACAGAACGGATTTTAAATGCAGATGACACTTCCCCGCAGCTTGAACTCAGCAAGCCAAGAAGCTGCTTCTTAAGAGACTCGTTGGAATCATGTGAAAAGCCCCAAAACACCAAAGGGGAGGATTTTCCTGCCTCAGTTCGCTGGAGGCAAACACAAGAAAAAGACATGACACACTCACCCAGGAGCCGGGAAGTTCAACAACCTAAGCCAGTAGACTCCATCTGCTGCTGCTGCTGCTGCTGTCCTCAGCGTGCTGCCATGCTACAAAGTTGCATCCAGCTGCACGAAGAGGCCAACAGCACATACATGGGAGGGAGGCTGCGCTCCTTACACATGTTTTCACAATGGAGGCCATTGTTCTGACTTGCTTCAAGCCTTCGTCGCTGGGCATACAGCCGCGGCGCAAGGCGAGACATCTGCAGAGGCGAGCGCCCACGCCAACATTTAACTAGTGCTAGACTACAGAATGCGTCCCGCAGGACGCTAGTTTGAGGCCCCCGCCTTGATATGAAAGTTTAATGTTAGTGCGGCCCGCGCAAGTTTGATATGGATGCTGTATGGTATCATGTACCCATAAAAAAATATTACGTTTGATTAATGTTCATGTTAAAGGTTAAATAACTGTTAATAGTTATCCTCCCTATCCGTGTGGAAGTGGTACGTTTTTGGCTATTTAAGTTTAAAGGAAATAACTTGAAGGCTACCGTTTAGGTCACTAGCTCTCTAGTTTGCGAGTTAGCATGTGTCTCAAGACCCTGCTCATCAAACATGAACACATCTCCTTTTATTGCTGACTTTCATTGCAGACCAGTGTGGTCTTATTTGCTTACTTGCAAGACAAACTGATGCACTTTTATGCTCTTTTGTGAGCAGACATGGAGAAAACCCACACACTCACGGAGAAAACATGAAAACTCCACACAAAGATGCCCAAGTTGAGCTTTGAACCAAGGTTTAATTAAGGCAGATGTCCACCTCAATTTTGTGTATTGCTGTTGATGTTTTGTTGCTGCCATCTTTATCAATTTTACTTACGTCTAGCAGAGTGTGTAAATGTTGGTCCTGGAAAACGCTGTGCAGGAAATCTAGATCCTTCTCGCTGCAGTCCGTCAACGCGTGGATCTCCTCTAAACTGTCCAACACCTGAGACACGGCCCCTGCAACATGTTAGAAATATATGTTATGTTTGTTGTCCATACTGAAAAGTAGCGAGAGCAAGAATGAGTATAAGAGCGTCACTACATGAGGAACATAAAGATACATACGTTCTGCTGCTAGCAGCCCTACAGGTGGGAAGCATTAAGAGAAAACACAGAGAACAAAGATAGTGGAAAGACAGTTGTTATGTTCACTTTCATATAATTGCACCATAATGTTTACAAACTTTCAGTGTATTTCAGGTGTATTGGTATTCACATGCTAATCCGCTAATTGTGATACTTATGTATCCCACATCACAACATCAAACTTGTTTACCGGTAAACTTTTTGACAATGTGAATAAGAAATATTAATGAATATTTTCTGGCCTCTACAGGTCAGACCTTTGTTCTAAAAGCATTGGTGGCCTTCATGACGAAGTGGTAAGCTGGTAGGATAGTATTTTATTTCTTTGCCATCTATGGATTATGGCTCAAGGAGGAAAAAGGGATTGCCCTCCAAGCATAATCTCCTCTCTCTGAAAAACTCCTCCAACCATCCTTGTTGTTTGCAAAGAGAGTTAAATAAAGGTTAAAAGTGATGTTCAACAGTCAGTTGTCCATTCATTTGAAATTTGTAATCATTTTTTCATTATTTTCTTTGTGTAAAACTATAATTATTGTTCATAAAATGTGTTTAGTGTTAAATTTGTAATAAATTAATTGATTTTACATCATTTTCTATAGGAAAACCTGCCTTGGTTAGAGTCCGTTTTGGTTTGAGTTGGACCTTTTGGAACAAATTAATGACACTAACCAAGGTACATTGACCTTACGGTTTTGCACAGTGCCCAAGTTTAAGGCTTCAGGTCAAATTTCTGAATGAACACTGTAAAAAGTTTGTCAACCACTGGCACAGAGGCTCTTTTTGGATGCTTTTGGCTGTAGCGTAGAATCTTGGCAGTCAACTGTCTGTCACATCAAGGATCTTTGATCAGAGATTTTTGCAGTAGATCCTTAAAACAGCAGAGCACTCCTGTCTGAGGGAAGGATCTCTACATCACCATTCTAATGTCACTAACTCAATCTACAGCGGCTCTTCAGAAATAATGAATTTAAAAAATATTGTCATTTCGTGGTTGACTATGATCTATTGTGAGTCCAAAAATATTGAAAGACAAGTTATACAAAGCAGTACTCTGACTCACTACGGTCCCGCGACTGCTGGAGCCGATGAAGAGCCACTGATGAAGTAAAATTGAAATTGCACTGATATTATATACAAAATAATACTAATATGATAGGAGACATTCGGTCTCCTAGTCCTTATCTTTCTTAAAGTATGGCCTGCATAACAATTCAGTTATAATAAGATGCCTCCGTGCCTGTGTCACCAAAGAACTTGCTCATGTATGCTTTGGCTGCCTAGTGAAAGTCGTGAAGTCACCTGAGGAGGTAGGGTCATCTGAGAAGTCGTGGAGTTCCTCAGGAGGGTCGCCGTAGTAGGAATTAAATTTGTGACTGGACACCGCCGCCAAGACAGCCCCCTGAAGCAACAAAAGAACAACCAGCCAGGTGAGCGTCCATCTTGTCGCACAGTGATGATGTCACCTGATGTCTTACCTTCAGCTTCCTTCTGGCGTTGAACTTTCTCAACTGCTCCACAGTCTCTGGTAGGTGGATCTTGTAGGCATAGCGGTCTCTCTCCTGGGGAGGAAACAAAGGGCTTTGACAGTCTGGCAATCCTGGGACATCATTGTTTTGTTGCTAATAAGCACTATGTAAACTAAAAAAACTGCATATTATCTTGTCTTTGCAGTGCAGTCATCCCTTGTTTATCACAGTTAATTGGTTCCAGACCTGACTGCCATAAGTACATTTCACTTAGGAATCAATATTGATGAACTGAATATTTTTGTAGTTAGCACATACAAAACCTGTTTATGACTTTCTAAATATGGTTTTTAACATTATTAGAGCTCTGTAGACATGAAATAACATCCCCTTAGTCACCATTACACTCTTGTTATTCTTTGTTTACATCACTTTGCATAGGCTATCATTTGCAGGGACATAAAAGACCACTAGCATAGCAAGCTACTGAGCTAACTCTCCAATTTATGTATTCTAAACCAGGCCAGCAAATTTTTACAAAAAGTATAATAGTATAAAGTATAAGTATAAAAGTATATACAAAATTTACATTTTTTTTGTTTTTTACATAAAAGGCAGACAATCACTGATTCAATTAAGGACTGCTGATAGCTACAGTCTGTAGCAATTTATACTTCTTAAACTATACTGAACAATAGTTCTATAAAAGTCAAAACACCAAAGCACTGACTTGGAAGTCTAATTCCAAATGACACATTACGCTATGAAACACTCCGACATCCTATTTTTAATTTTAGGCTGCAGTTCTCTCCCAAAAATGATGGATGCAATTTGTTGACAAATGGCAAAATGTTGACAAAATGGCTACCTTGAGCCAAGGGTGGTTGAGCGCCTCGTAAACAGTGATCCTCTCGGCGGGGTCCAGCATCAGCATGCGCCTCACCAGATCTTTAGCACTCTCTGAGATTTGAACCCACTGGCGGGGATTCATCTATACACACACACACACACACACACACACACACACACACACACACACACACACCATACACAAACAAATAAGCGGATGCAAGTGACAAAAATTATTATTATTATAAAAACACATAAACATAAAATATAATGTACTAAATATGAATTAAATATGATATGAATATTGATTAAATATAATATAGCATCATTTTAATTAAAATATAGTATCATAATTATACGGTATTGACAGTATAAGGTTTTAGCTTGGTGTGGGTTTGTGTGTTTTTATGAGGAATTTATGAGGAATCATGCTTGTTAGATGGCCAACAAATATTTCCATGTACAGTAATAATCAACCATTATTATACTGGTATCCTCACTAGGGTCACAAGGGGTATGCTGGAGCCTATCCCAGCTGTCTTGGGCGAGAGGCGGGGTATACTGGTATACTTCATAGAGATAATTTAGCAGTATGACATGTGCAAACACCACCACTATGCATACACCTTTGAATTAGTGTCTTTTGTGTTTAAAAAACAGCAGAAACAGTTCCTTACCTTATATTTGCCTTTGCAGATGGCTTCAAACAGTCGCTCTTTGGTGCCGTAGAAAGGCAGACACCCCGATAAGAGAATGAAGAGGATGACTCCGCAGCCCCACACGTCCACTGGTTTGCCATAGGGCTCTCTCTTCACCACCTCGGGGGCCATGAAGTGAGGGGTTCCTACGCGACCTGGACATGGCAACAACACAACATGGTCTTCTTCCTCTTGTTTATGGCACTGCTGTGTCCTCCAAATATGTGCTTAAACATTTAGACACACTCAGTGGTGTTGTTTTGTTTACCTCCGGCCACCAATCCCGACTCTCCCAGCTGGATGGCCACGCCAAAGCCTCCTAACTTGACGGGAGCAGAGTTCTCCTTGGACGCCAGCAGCACACAGTGAGGCTGACGAAGAAAGAAGAAAGAAAAGAAAGTGTGATGATTTTGTGGTAGGCTTGTGCTAATTAAAGAATGACACCATTCTATAAATAAGAATAATCACACCAACAAATTGCCTCAACATACGGGAAGTCACTGCGGAGAGGAACAAACAATGACTTCTTGAATAAACAAATAGGACATCCAATGCCGCTTTTAGAGGGAATGCATCTCCATTTTATTTAAGTAATGTGGTGCAGGCTAATAAAAAATGCAAATGGACACGTGCTGCACTTTGGACACAACTACCTTTATACCTCTTGGGGGTTGAGAACATGAATTTTATACAAGTGTAAATAAAATATGCACATTTTGTATATCATTTTGCAACGCAACATTGTGAGTGACAGCAGAAAAGAAGCAGTAATAACGTATAACACAATGACAACCACTGTCCAGCCAATGATAAGACCCTATTGGTATATATTTACTTATGCAGCTGAATCATTAAAAGCAGGTTCTGTTGTACTGCATATGCCGCTCTTTAGCAAGTTAGCGTATAGCTGATGATGCAGCAGAGTAAGAGAGCTAAATGCTGCTTGTTAATGCCGTCTTATGCTGACACAAAGATAAGGTGGACTGGCTTTCAGAGTATGTGCAAACAGAAGAAGAAGAAGAGGTGAATGTGGGTCAGCTGGACTCTTTTTCAAATGAGAAAGGGCTGCTCTGAAAAACACACCGCAAAGCCAAAACAGCAAAGTAGTAGGACCTAATATTACGTCTATGTGTCTGCGGGAAAAATGTTGTGCTACCGAAGTAAAACAACGTTTTCACAGATTTTAGAACACATGAGGAGCACCAGATTATAAGGCGTTTTGTCAATTTTAAAATTAAAGACTTTTAAGTGCACCTTAGAGCAGGGGTCTCAAACACGCGGCCCGCAGGACACTAGTTTGAGGCCCCCGCCTTGATATGAAAGTTTAATATTAGTGCGGCCCGCGCAAGTTTGATATGGATGCTGTATGGTATCATGTACCCAGAAAAATTATTACGTTTGTTCATGTTATAGGTTAAATAACTGTTAATAGTTATCCTCCCTATCCGTGTGGAAGTGGTAAGTTTTTGGCTATTTAAGTTTAAAGGAAATAATTTGAAGCCTACCGTTTAGGTCGCTAGCTCTCTAGTTTGCGAGTTAGCATGTGTCTCAAGACCCTGCAGTTGCGCAATAAGTTGTAATAAATGTGACTATAGTCATGTTTTGTCAGGGCTCTAATAATGCTTTGTTATATTTAATCTGAAAAAAATTATTTGTCTACCCACCAACTATATGTGGTTTCTTAAGTTTTCATTATTTGCCGTTTTAATATTGTTATTATATTTATTTATTACTGATTGATTTTCTTTATTCTTGATTTGTTTATTTATTTTTCATCTTATTTTGTGCAGAAAAATAAAAATAAGATATTTGAGAACAGTGGAATGTTTTATCAGAGCTTTTCTTGTAGAAAATCGGAACCAAAGCACTGAAAAAGTTTGTATATTTTTCTGTTTTTAATAAATGTGTTTTTTTGTTTTGGAAAACCTGATGCGGCCCAGCCTTGCCCAGACCCTAGCTCCAGTGGCCCCCAGGTAAATTGAGTTTGAGACCCCTGCCTTAGAGCGATAGGTACGTATTTCCAATGACGTCCGCTGTTGGCTAGCTCATATTAACTTGTTTTCTCATGCTAGAATGCACAAAAAAGGGAAAGAATATGTGGTCAAAATTCCCCCAAAAAGTGTAGTTCCCCTTTGTATTTTTGAAAGATATTCCTCCTCTTGCAATGTCAGCACAAAGCTGCACGTTATAATAAGAAGTGTGTGCTGCACACATACATTAAAAATCAATTAATTCAATTAATTGACCTAACTAACCTAACTCTCTCTCTTTCTCTCGCTGAGTTGTGCCTACACTACAAGTGGCAAGAAAAAAAAACCCTGAAACCGCAGTCTAACATTGTCTCTGCACTATATCACCACAATCTGCATATCAGCAGTATTTTCTGCTGACTTATCCATCCACAGATATGGGGAAGGGCAAAGCCACCATTGCAGCCTAGGAAACAAACACAGAGGGAATAAATGTTTTTTTCTTCTTCATCAAAATGTATTCACTGCAAAATGACTGACGGGAGCCTAAAAGATGTATGGAGGACAGGATGAATAGCCGACGAAATATAAATTCCAAACTAAACTACTTATCGGAGCACAGTGTGGGACTGTTAAAAAACCCTCAGCATACATTTGCACAAGTAGGCACATTTTTACACATGAACACAAGACTGGTGCATACTTGTTACCTAACTATAGATTTTAAGTATTTTGTTAAAAAATACTTAGTACTTAATACTAGTTTATGCATTTTTATGAACTTTTTTGTCAGGAGGAACGGTGGGTGGTTAGCATGATGGCCTCACAGTTAGGAAACTGGGTTCGAATCTGTGTGGAGTTTGTATGTTTTCCCTGTGCATGCTTTGGTTTTCTGTGGGTACTCTGAACTCTGAACCAACACCCCAGTTACTTTGACATTTTGTGATTTTTTATTAGTTAGCCACCCATCTATTATTAGTTCTATGTGAAGTATTTCCATAATGCCTCATATTAACTCACTAGCAAGATCTCAGTGTATAGACTGGTCATATATCTCATCTCTCTCATCTCATATTACCTACATACTGTATTGTATATAACTCTGGGAAAAACTGTTGATTTTGTTAATACTTGGGTTGTTTTGTACAATTGTGCATGTGAGTGTAACCGTAGGTTAGTGAGCATGCTGTGGGTTTTGACTTTGCGGATTATTTTGGATTCTTTTTACTTACTTGCCTCCGAAAAATGTGTTGGTTGTTATCTTCTGGTGCTTAACGA
Source organism: Doryrhamphus excisus (assembly GCF_037039965.1). Lineage (NCBI taxonomy): Eukaryota > Metazoa > Chordata > Actinopteri > Syngnathiformes > Syngnathidae > Doryrhamphus > Doryrhamphus excisus. Next base: position 14,040,554 of record NC_136368.1, on the reverse strand, counting down.
AGGCGGTCGTATCTTTCCCCTCTCCTCTCCCTTATCTTTCCCGCTTTGCTTCCATGTCTCGTTTTAGTCCTGTTTCATGCTTATAAGGGTCTCTGTATGTAATGCTCTTTAAATCTAAATCATAGAATTGATCAACTGGTCTCAACATGCAAGTGACAAGATATTCTCCATGAGAAGCTTGGGTTTTGGGGGAACCTGACGGAACAGTCACCGCTGGGTGCATGATGGAGAGTTGTGGGAAGTGGATTTTGCCTTTCCGTGGAGGACATTGAAGGCATCTACCTATTCGGAACCTTGATAACAGGTCTGGTGGTGTTTGGATTATGCTCCAAAAGATTGCTGCAGCGGGACGTGCTGACCCGCCAATATTTCTTCACGGACACCTGTTATTTGTTTCCCTGTCTGGGCTCATCCACGGACGTCTCCATGGCAACTGCTGTGTCATCGCTATGACACCCTGCAAAATGAGGCTCCAAGATTGGGCACCTGTCAGTGGGAATTTCCTCAGGCCACCCACCACACATCCAAAAACACACATATGCACATTTACACACACATCCCTTCCCTCATCCAACGCCTTCACCGCTATATCCGTCCGGTGAGGCCGTGACAGTGACCACAGCTAATTGGCTGCATGGGGCTGTAGCTGGCAGCTGACCACACTGGGAACTCACCTTCCCTTTCTCCTTCGTGGAAATAATAAGCATCTCTCTACCTCTCTCTCAAAAACTGGCGAGGAATAATTGCATTGTTTGTTCTATGAACATTCTATGTCACATTCATGCAAGTGCATGTGATTGCAATGGTGCCAGGCCCCGGCCCACATCTTCCTATAATGCCAAAAGGAGGGCAAGTGTACTGAAATTGAGCGCAGATCACAGTGCTTATACTAACTGAATGTGACATGTAATTCTCTGTTCAAATGCTTGGGGGCGGTGTTTTACACAGGGTAAAAAAAAAAACTCTTATTGACCTATTAGCTTGTTTCCTTTCTTGCAAGTCAACAATAATCAACGAGATGTGGAGTGTGGTTGGAGTTGGACCTAGTTGTTGTGTTACGATTTCAGACAAGACAAGACTATTTTAACATTACTTTTAAGAAAACTATCATGACAAAATATAGGATTGGACAAACAGACTTATGTCACAAAATAATGCAGGTACATTTTGAAATGTTTTACAACTTTGCATGCATCAAAACAGAGGTTAGAGGCATTTGTCCCAGAAGGTCAGACTGTAACTGAAACGGATGTTAGTCATGCTCTTCAATTTAAGCTCCAACTTGAACTTTTCCTAATTGCCAGCAGCATTAAATGCATCATCAAAAACAGTTAAAAGAACCTTAAAAACTGTGTTCACCCCCTGAAAAAAAAAGCCTGAAATCAGCCCTTAAAGAATAAGTCCATGCATTTACATTTTTGGACTTTACATACTCTTGATAGTACTTAAATGGGACACCAGTGCCCTCTAAAGGCAAACAAACAACAAAAGTACATAATTTCTCTCTATTTTGTGTTTATGTATTACAATTATATCAGGTATGTTTGTTGAATATTTATACTCAAAACCACAGAAATAAAATACTTTCAATGTTGACATGTTTACAATCACCCAATGAAATTGACTTTAATAGAAGGAAATCCTTTGAATTTTTGAATGGGAATTGTTCTGCACATATGCAATAAGTATATTCGTCATAAAATACATAATTTGTACATCATCCAAATAAAATATCTCACAATTCATTAATTGATCATTTAATATGTTCACATTTTAATAATTTCATATTTAATTTGCCACACAAAAACCTCCATAATTTATGCTTTTTAAATATATTTAACAGGAACTTTTATAATTTTTTGGGGCTTATTTATTGATTTAATTGGTCTTTTATTAAAAATATATTCGCAGAAATCTGTAATGAATGGCTTATATTGCAGTTCAACCACTCAGAACATTGACCCTGCCTGTGACGAGTGACGAGTGACTGTCAATAAAACAAAAACAATAAATAAGCTGGGAAATAAAAATAGTGGGCGGCACGGTGGACGTTGTTTGTCTATATGTGCCCTGTGATTGGCTGGCGACCAGTCTAGGGTGTACCCTGCCTCTCGCCCAAGGACAGCTGGGATAGGCTGCAGCACTCCCACGACCCTCGTGAGGAAAAAGCGGTAGAAAATGAGTGAATGAATAAAAATAGTGCTATAGAAAATCCACACATTAAATAATTTAAAAATGCCATAAATTATAATAAGTAGTTTTTTCCCAAACACGAGTGCAAATATATGTACATATATATCTAAAAAAAATAAAACAACCTTACTATTTCCTTCTACTGTAGATGTGGAAGTCATTGTGGCAATTAACATGTTTCCTTCACAACAACACAGCTAAAAAAAATACAAATTAATACATAGAAAACACATCCCGTAGATACCTTGACGTCTCTGTGGATGACGTTGTTGTCGTGGCAGTAGCGTAGTGCCTCCAGGATCTGTCTCATGTAGTGACTAAATTAAAAGGAACACAAACATATGTACGGGAAAATCGAAATGAAATTGCCGCTGGGCTCCACTGTGGCCATCATGTAAACATTAATCGTATAGGCAATGTTTTCAGTCATATTTTATGTGTAAACAGAAGTTAACCACTGTGAATTGTAAAGACGACTTCTTATTATATTATTACTATAACTATCATCTTTGTCAGCCATATTGTACTAAGCAGCCAGGACAGAAACATGCGTTAAGCTGTCAAATGTCACACTAAGTTGCATGTGATCTCATACACAGATAATTAGATGCTAGATTGAGCTCACCTGGCCACTGCTTCGCTGTAGACAAAGCCAGCGTCAGCCCTCTTCACGATCTCAAAGCACAGGTCTGCTCCATCCATGCTGACACACACACACACACACAAACACACTTTTAGATACAGTATTGCTTCTTCATAAGGAGACCTGCAGCTTACAAGGAAGCTACCACTAGAGGTCCCCATTTTCATCACTTTCATCGTTAAAGTGTTATATGATTTCTGCTGAGTTTTCACATGGGTTGGGAAACAGGAAGAATTCATTTACTTTTTACTTTAGTCTTTTTTTATTTACTTCCCCTCATCCCTATAGAAAAATATGTCCTGCAGAATTCCAAAAGATAAAATACACGCGGCCCGTGGGCCAAATGTGGCCCGCAGGACACTAGTTTGAGGCCCCCGCCTTGATATGAAAGTTTAATGTTAGTGCGGCCCGCGCAAGTTTGATATGGATGCTGTATGGTATCATGTACCCAGAAAAAATTATTACGTTTGATTAATGTTCATGTTAAAGGTTAAATAACTGTTAATCGTTATCCTCCCTATCCGTGTGGAAGTGGTAAGTTTTTGGCTATTTAAGTTTAAAGGAAATAACTTGAAGGCTACCGTTTAGGTCGCTAGCTCTCTAGTTTGCGAGTTAGCATGTGTCTCAAGACCCTGCAGTTGCGCAATATGTTGTAAATAAAAAGAGTATAAATGTGACTATAGTCGTGTTTTGTCATGTCTACAGGGCTCTAATAATGCTTTGTTCATTTTAATCTGAAAAAAATAATTTGTCTACCCACCAACTATATGTGGTTTCTTAAGTTTTAAAGATAAAATACAAGAGCATCCCATCCATCCTTTTTCTATGCCGCTTATCGTCACGAGGGTCGTGGGTATGCTGGAGCCTATCCCAGCTGACTTTGGCCAAGAGGCGGGGTACACCCTGGACTGGTCGCCAGCCAATCACAGGACACATATAGACAAACAACCATTCACACTCACATTCAATGCCAATTAACCATGATGGATGGATGGAATATGTAATATTAAAAAATATACTAAATATTTTTGACATAATACTATATTTAATATTTATTTGGATCCAAATTGAAATGACACAAAATGACATTATATTGTAAATGAACTCATTTGAAAAAACTCTTTAGATAAATATGATGATGGAACTACAGCAACATCCAGTGACAGTGTCTCAAAACCTTTGCTTGGTGCTGTACAACAGTATGGATCAATTTACAGAACATTACATTTATCCACTATTATAATTATGTGGCCAGCCAGTTTAGTTACAGCATCTGCTTTTTCCTGAAGGAGGAAGTGCTCATGAAGATCATCTCCTGATATACTACCTGCTTGGGCGCTACATAGGGAAGAACTACGAACCAAGACAAGCCAAATCAGATGGACCAAAGACTGTAGAAAGACATGCACTAAGAATGAACTGCTTGGTGATAAGAGAATTAAAGATGAAGCTGTGGTGGTTCAGTGAATGGAAGCTTGAGGTGTCTGCCGGAGTGAAATCTTAATCTCATCTCCTTTCCATACTTCTTGTTTCTCAGCCTACCCCCACCACAGCCTGCTAACAAGAATTGTCCTATCAGCAGCGATTATATGGGGGGGAAAAAAACCCCACCGCAGGGCTCGCTTTCTCTGTCGTGTTATTGCCGCAATCTCCCTTTTGCGTCCTCCTCCACCATCATCATCATCATCATCATCATCATCATCATCATCATCATCACTCCCCGTCGTGTATGAATGATCAGAGTGTTTTTGACTCACAATTCAAAGACCATGTAGAGCATCCCGTCTGAGCTGTAGGTCTCCAGGAGCTCCACAATGTGAGGGTGTTTGAGCATGTGGCAGATGCTGGCCTCCCTCTTCAGGTCTAAAAAAGAAAAAGGAATTTTTAGGATTTCAATATGTATAATTATAATATGATCACCAAATTCAGTTTTCTATACACATGATTAGTAGGTTTGTAACAGTCAAAACAGATTTTTCACTATGGTACCAGTGTTTTCCACAGGCACTGGGCCATAATGACTATAATGAAAACAATTTAATACCCATTTCACATCCATACTGACAAAAACAGTACTAACAACATGACGGGAAAATCAGAGAGAGGAAAATACATTAGGGAGCAACATTTATTTAAATGTTGATTTGTTGTAAAGAGTACAAGAAACCTCATACATATTACTTCATTCCTTTTGCTGTATTTTTCCCAATTTTGCTGTTTTTGTTGAATTTTATTCTGACATTGTGCAGTGGACCTGAGCCAAGGAAAAAAGAGACAGTGGCTACAAATGGCCCTGCCCCACAGTTTGGACACACATTTTTTTAATACCAAGGCCACTTTTTGGTTTATGTCATAAGAAATGTGCAACATTATCTGATTTTCAAACCTTATTTTAAACAGAAAATTAAGTTATTGACTTAGGGGGGTATGTAGGCAGTCTGGAAATGATGAGGCAAGGCCAACTCTCGCCATAGCATGTAACAGTGTAACTTTTTTCAGTGATGCAGGGGTCTCAAACACGCGGCCCGCGGGCCAAATGTGATCCACAGGACACTAGTTTGAGGCCCCCGCCTTGATATGAAAGTTTAATGTTAGTGCGGCCCGCGCAAGTCTGATATGGATGCTGTATGGTATCATGTACCCAGAAAAAATTATTACGTTTGATTAATGTTCATGTTAAAGGTTAAATAACTGTTAATAATTATCCTCCCTATCCGTGTGGAAGTGGTAAGTTTTTGGCTATTTAAGTTTAAAGGAAATAACTTGAAGGCTACTGTTGAGGTCGCTAGCTCTCTAGATTGCAAGTTAGCATGTGTCTCAAGACGCTGCAGTTGCGCAATATGTTGTAAATAAAAAGAGTATAAATGTGACTATAGTCGTGTTTTGTCATGTCTACAGGGCTCTAATAATGCTTTGGTAATTTTAATCTGAAAAAAATAATTTGTCTACCCACCAACTATATGTGGTTTCTCAAGTTTTTATTATTTGGTCTTTTATTATTATTATTATTATATTTATTTATTACTGATCGATTGATTTTCTTTATTCTTGATTTGTTTATTTATTTTTCATCTTATTTTGTGCAGAAAAATAAAAATTAAGATTTTTGAGAACAGTGGAATGTTTTATCAGAGCTTTTATTGTAGAAAATCGGAACCAAAGCACTGAAAAAGTTTGTATATCTTTCTGTTTTTAATAAATGCGTTTTTTTTTTGTTGGGAAAACCTGATGCGGCCCAGCCTTGCCCAGACCCTAGCTCCAGTGGCCCCCAGGTAAATTGAGTTTGAGACCCCTGCTGTAATGGTTTCGGGGGAAGCCCTCGTGGGTCTCATGTTTGGCCTCACAATCAGGAGATCATGGGTTCATATCGCTGAACATCTTGGTGTGAAGTCTGCATGTTCTCTCTTTTGCATGTGTGGGTTCTCCCCAGGTACTCCAAAAATACGCATGCTACAATAACTGGTTATGTTAACTGAATGTGAGTGTGAATGGTTGTTTGTTTATGAGTGCTTCACAATAAGGTACAAAAAATTACAGTAAACCACGACTCATTAGTTCCTCAGTAACTACTGTAAATACTGTATATATGACTTACTTCCTCAGTAACTACTTTACTTATTAAGAAGATAAGATAAGAAGGACGTGTTGCTGTTGTGAGTGTGGATGCCGAGGTAGAGCTGCATTCAACTGCGTTGGAATTAGGAACCACAGCTGTTGTCAATACAACTTAAAAAGAGCATCAGTGTTTATGTGACTCGCGGCAGTGGCTCAGGAGGTAAAACAGATCATCCAGAACCCGGAAGATTGGTGGTTCGATCCCGGCATCCTCCATCCCAGTCACACAAGACACTTCACCCAATTTGCCTCCGGCTTGCCCACACTGATGTGCGAATGAATGTTTGGCCGTAGGTGAGAATTGTCAGCCATCTGTGTCTACAGATGTAGGTTACCTCCATCATTGTGACTGAGGAGTGAATGAATAAGAGGTGAAGTGCTTCTGGTACCTTAAGGCCTGGAAACACACAGACATGGACCCAGTCTCTCTCACACAGAAAGCAAACGCCAACTTCCCTCTTGCTTGCCGACACCCCACGTCACTCACCATGCATCGCCTTTTAAAGGCACACACTCAAAGTCACAGACATCACAGTATGTTGTGTAAACCTCACAAAAGCCCCTGGCTTCGGCTCATTGCATAGCACTGCTCGACTTAATGCTCAATCAGTGTGGATGTGTGAATACTGGATTGAGGGGCAAGGTGCATGGCTGAGCCACATACGAGGTGTGTTAAGAGGAGTTATGATCCAGTTATGATCTGTCTTTGGGCGAGAGGCGGGGTACACCCTGCAAATCACAGGGCACATATAGACAAACAACCATTCACACTCACATTCATACCTATGAACAATTTGGAGTCACCAATTAACCTAGCATGTTTTTGGAATGTGGGAGGAAACCGGAGTACCCGGAGAAAACCCACGCATGCATGGGGAGAACATGCAAACTCCACACAGAGATGGCCGAGGGTGGAATCGAACCCTGGTCCTCTCAGCTGTGAGGTCTGCGCGCTAACCATTCGACCATGAGAGAGGGTCAAACACTCCAAATAAAATACAAACAAAACAAACAACATAAACATAAACAAATACAGTACAGCTTTGTCTAGAAGGAGTCATGGCTAGAGACAGTGCCAGAGCTTGAAAATCCTTATCCATTAAATTGTTAAATTGTCATGTCTGGGAACACTTCCCGGTGAAATACATTAATGGACAAATCCAAGTGATAAAGACAAAAACAGTGTGCCACCATTTTTTTTTTGTAGTCACACGCCACCGCCCTGTCAAAGCCTCTTCCTGCTGGAAAATGTTGAATGAATTGATTTGCGAGACAGCGTCCTCTGCTGCATTCATAACTGCAGCCCTCTTTTCCCCCTGCAGATAATGCCAGTTGGATAATAATAAATTATTCATAATTTAAAGCACCCCCCTTTCATTGTGCAAGTGCAGGATTCTAACATAAACTGACTTGTGGGCTCCTTGGGTATGAAACTACAGTTAAAAAATAAAAAAACATTGCTGTGCCTCCCCTGAAGCATTCTGATACATAATATTTATTTTCCACATGACTGTAAATATGCGTAAACTACGGTAAATAGGCATGCAGTTACTTTATGAGGTGTTTTTTTCACATGACTGCATATAAGTGTACTTCCTGTGTCATTTATAGTGGCATTGTGAGCAATTATTATTGTTTGGCCACTCTGTGCCTGTCTCATTAGCAAAGATAAATAGCGGCAGGAAGACACAGCTCGCCATTTAGGATGGCAAATGTAAGCGACGGCGGCTCATGACAAATAACGTGAAACCCAAAGTGTGATACAAGGCATCCATTAAAAGTGTCGTCTCACGCTTTTTATGTCTGATTAAATGTAGAGCTGACCAAACGAGGAAGTGACTCTACTGGTGATTGGCCAAATTGACATTAAAAGTTAAAAAAAAATCCTGGACTGTCTAGCCTAGCAATGCACACACTGTGCAGAGATTAGAGTGAGGGAAGTGGGTCAAAGTGTTCGTGTCTTGGCAATGGATTGGCCAGCGTGTGCCTCACATGCACACAAATGCACGGACATGCATGGACATGCACGCACGCAGGCGAGCATACACACCAGCCTGCGTCTGTGCAGCTTGTCCAAAGGTCTATCTGACGAATAGGTCAGCTCTCAAGAGGGCATGAGAGAGAAAAGCTAGCCAGAGAATGAGCAAAATTCATCCTGTTCCATCACCTCCTCACTTCCTTCTCCTCGTGAAGTTCCCTTATCCTTTCACACACTACCTTTTTTTTTTTTAAGTCGTTCTTTCTCCCCTCATCCTATTCACCTTACTTGTCTGTCACCTCCTCTTCTTCCAGAGTCACAGAAGACAACACGGCGCTAGTATGTGTGTGTATGCTCCTGTTGTGACATCTTGTCCACACCATCTGCACAAGCTGTGACGCCACACACACGCCGAACACACGCTTACACAGGTTTTTGGGATGCGGCAATGAACGGCAAAAAAAAACTTCTAAAGTGACGAAACTGTAGAAAGTAGACTTGGATGTGCTTTTGAGTAATAAGTGTACAAGCCGGTACAGCATATTATCACATACTACAGTAATAATTGGTCCTGTACCCTAGAAACCGCCCATGAATGATACGGGAAAAGGCCGAAATGATACTGTGTCAAAGCCCAGGGCAGTGATACTGATAAAATATAGAGTTTAACCATGTCCAGTATCAGCCCCTGTAGCTGTCCACTCAGAGCGCGGTGCTCTGGTATCGTGCCCGTGAAACAACCAATCAGAGAACAGTGCACGAGTGCTTAGTGCCTAGTGCTTCTCCAGCCACCAAAAAACCCAAACTTGATTAATGGAACTTTAATTGTCAGACATTGATAAGATAAGACTGTTGATAAAATATTATTGTTGAAATATTTTTGCAATTATTGTGTTTACACTGTTTAGATATAATACATGTAATAAACTGAACATTTTCTGGAAACAAAATGGTCTTTTGATTAAATAGTACGTGATAATAAGCTCATGATTAAATAGTACGTGATAATAAGATCATCACATGGTTTGTCTGGTATCAGGCCCAGTATCATGCCCCCAAGTGTCAGTATCAGCCCGAGAACAAAGGTCGATACTGGCATGATACTGGCATGTGATAACCTATAATTAGCATGCATGAGTGTTGCCGGCATTGGAGAGCTGTGGTTCATTGAGGGGCAAGATAAATTCCAACATGTACTGTGACACTGTGAAGCACAGTAAAGTATATTGGAGTATATTTTCTCCTCAATGAAGGATAGTTCTCGAGCAGTAGTATTTAGACTCACTTTCGATAGATAGTAAATCCATACTGCTTTACCCCAACTCCTCTGAAGTATATCCAAGTTTACTTTCTGTAGTATTATGCCTGAAAATGTAATAAAATGCTTGCTGAAATGTGAGGGGTTTACTCATTTTTGTCAGATACTGTATGTACAGTTGGTTGAACGCCGTCGAGTGGTTAGCGTGCAGGCCACACAGCTAGGAGACCCAAGTTCGATCCCACCCTCAGGCATCTCTGTGTGGAGTTTGCATGTTCTCCCTGTGCGTGGGTGGGTTTTCTACGGGTACTCCGGTTTGCTCCCACATTCCAAAAACATGCTATGTTAATTGGTGACTCCAAATGTGTGAATGTGGTGGGAATGATTAGTTGTCTATATGTGCCCTGTGATTGGCTGGCGACTAGTCATGGGGTGTATCCCGCCTCTCACCCAAAGACAGCTGGGATAGGCTTCAGCATGGCCGCTACCCTCGTAAGGATAAGCGGTAGAAGATGAATGAATGAATGAATGAATGTGCTGTTCTCTAATGTCAAGAGGACGGCCATAGAAGCACAAAGCGAGCTGTGTTCCCCAACAAATCAATCACCGGTATTGGTATAGTCAATCACACATTGAAATCCATTGTCACGTTTCATTAATCACAACTCCTCCCTCGCAAACCCTTGGTCCATTCATCTCCTTTTACAGCTTTCCATTTTGCGTCACTGAGCCACTGTCGTACTATTGATCCGTCCAAATCTCTCTCCTTTTCCTGTTCCTGCACACATTAGTCTCCTTGACTGTCTCACTCCATCATTATCATGTTTTAGCGTAATAAAAACAAACGAGACAAAGCTGTACCTTAGCATCATTTGTTACGCGTGTAGGTGTGTGTGTGTGTGTGAGATTGTTTCTAATGTGGCAAACTTGTCACCATCTTCCTGCATATTCTTTTCACTCCACTTAGCTCCTCCATTAACCTTCTTCTCCATTAGGAAACAATTAAAGTAAAGCCTTTATTTCCAGAGGGGAACCTTCAGGTTGTGCGGTAAAGTGTCTATCAACATGGCACAGATTGTTATTGCTAATTTTATGACACTATGATTGTCTTAAAGCACACATGTCGTTTCCATGGTGACCCCACATCACCTGTTAGAGAAGGAGCTTGTTTTTTTGATTGGTCCTCACAATAAATTAAAATCATAAAGTCATTATTGTATAATTTAAAATAATTTTATATTTTATAATTATATTTTATTATATTTTAGAATTTATTTATATTAAAATTATAATTTTTAAAATTATTATAAAAGTCATTACTAATGAAATACATTATTAGATAGTAAGCTGTGTCAGTTATAGCGTAGACATTCAGATAGCGTAGTATATACTGACATATATTGGATAGGTTTTAGCAGCTTTAATGCATCATTTTCTATGCATGGCCCTCAGTGGAAAAAGTTTATGCACTTCCATATTAGAGGTCTATAATTTTTTGATGGACTATGTGTTGTAATGTGTCGGTACTAATTTCAATGCAAATGAGATAGGGCATTTCTAAGTGACCACAGTGTTAAAGATATGATGTCATAAAAGAGACAAATTCTGTTATTAGCAGATATATACTCTATATGATGTATGCTTGCATAAACCACAGTGGTTTATTAGTAAGTGACAGTGCACCAAAACACATAACAGACTAAAGAACTACAATCATATGAGTAAAACTACTCATCTGACACCATGGAGAAGGGATTTTGTAGAAATAGACAGAATGAAATATTACAGAGATAGCTGGAAATTCATGAATATAGACGAGCATAATCAATTGTTTACGATGCTGCATATGTAGCATGGAAGTTGTTCAACAAAATAATCAGGCTCTAAAGATAAATAGGGATGTCTTTTTGCTCGGTTTCCAATTTTGGAAGCATTACAGAATTAAAGATAAACCGAATGCGACAAAAACTTTCAACTGGCCCTTCAAGCCGAACCTTGTTCTTCATGCTCGATGTGCCTTAAATGCTCTACACTTCCAGCAATTTAAGTGGGCCCAAAAATAACGAGGTAAGCAGAAAACCTTTCTTTCGAAAGAACTAATTTCTGCCTCTATTACATGAGGCAGATTGCTGGAACTGACGAGAAAAGAAAGCCAAAAACGTAACAAATTTTGCCTTATTTAATTGCAATAATTAAATTTATCCGGGAGTGAAACAGTTCTATTGGGACAACCCTAATGATAAGATCATTAGCAGTTATCATCGATTTGATTGACACCTACTTTGAAGCTGTCATTGTGGAGGGTGAGTGTATGTGCGTATGGGAAAACAGATATTTGCAACAAAATGTCATAAAATGAATCAGCTCTCAGTGTCTCAGCCTGGCACTGATTGTTGTTTTTTTAATTAATTTGATGCCTGTGTCCCCCCACACGCTGTTACTGTAAATAATAATTAAGCCCCTGAAGGCCAATTGCTCATATAGGAAAGGTACACAGGAAAATCCTTCATATTTAGTCTTATTTATGGGGCTCCTGCAGTCTTACCTTCCGTGCTGAGTCCAGGACTTGAAGTGAACTGGGCTACATCCACAATCTTGACAGCAAACTGCTGCCCCGTCTCTCGGTTGATGCATCTCCTCACAACACTGAAGGGACCCCTAAAAAAGACATTGAGGAAGAACGTTATTACACACATCCAACAACAGCAGTCATTTTATCTCCATGCACAGGCCAACTGAATACACCATAACTGCCCTTATGCTGGACGAGGCATTAATTGCATGCTGGCAATAACAGGAGAAAGGCTGTTAGTCCCTAAACGTGAGAACTATATATATATATATATATATATATATATATATATATATATATAGCAGTTAGCTACTTATTGCTATTACAGTATTGATTCTGCATTATACAAGTAAGTAAATGACCATGTGGTCAAAGAGAGCTATGTTTTTCTTTCCATTTTCTCATGCACTCTACATCATTATTCAAGTTCGAAAAGCAATATATATAACACTTGCTATATAACACTTGCTTTTCATCATTATTCAAGTTAGAAAAGCAATATATATATATAACACTTGCTATATAACACTTGCTTTTCTAACTTGAATAATGATGTAGAGTGCATGGAAAAAATGGAAAGAAAAACATAGCTCTCTTTGACCACATGGTCATTTACTTACTCGTATAATGCAGAATCAATACTGTAATAGCAAGTGTTATATAGCAAGTGTTATATATATTGCTTTTCTAACTTGAATAATGATGTAGAGTGCATGAGAAAATGGAAAGAAAAACATAGCTCTCTTTGACCACATGGTCATTTACTTACTCGTATAATGCAGAATCAATACTGTAATAGCAAGTGTAATAATAGAAATAGAAAAGCAAGTGTTATATAGCAAGTGTTATATATATTGCTTTTCTAACTTCAATAATGATGTAGAGTGCATGAGAAAATGGAAAAAAAAACATAGCTCTCTTTGACCACATGGTCATTTACTTACTCGTATAATGCAGAATCAATACTGTAATAGCAATAAGTAGCTAACTGCTTAGCCAGCATTATGCTGATGACTTCATTGTAAACAACAGTATGGCGAGTGTAACATGCTGAATGCAGACCTATATAAAATATGTGGTTGGGTGGTGTTTATGGTTTATACTCCTACTTTTATCCATGTATTAAGTCAATACAACGTATGGCCAAAATTCTCTTCCTATATTATGGAGCAGTGGTTCTCTGCTGACTCCAATAAGTAATAACCATACATACACATCACTGAGCTGCATAGACAAGCAGTGATCTTGTCTTTGTGTGCCTGTGTTTGAGCTAGGTTATCTTTGTGTAGAAATACAGAGCGCTTGAACAGATGGCAATCAAGCAAAAGCAGCTTAGCATCAGAAGGGTGAGGTAAAACAGCATCATGCCCAACTGAGACACATGCACACACACACACACACACACAAACACTACATATGTCATACGTTCGCAAGCCACTTCATTAGGTACACCTGCACAAAATGATGGATTCCAGTACTATTACACAGACATTCAAAGTTCTCATGTGCAAAAGTACATAATGAATTGTCTAGCTGGACCATTCCAATGCAAGTCCAGTGGGAAGACGCATTCCTTGGTTTCCTGGTCACGTGACCCGCAGTTGTTTTATGGGCTGCCTCGGAGTGCAGATAGATAATAAATTCCACATGAACCCAGCACACTCATTCACTCCTCAGACGGACTATTCATTAATCAACCACCTTTGCTTTTAACAGCAAGAAAGCCAGATTTACATAAATGGATGCTAAAAGCTGATCATTGATCGGTAATAGAAGTAAGGTTATACAAGTTGTTTATACACTTGCAAATTGGGTACATTTGGTCAAGACGGCACCTGCGGTGCTGAGTGAAAGGACTGTGTTTTGCTTGAGAAAAAGCCCTAAAAAGGTACAAATGGGTTTGATCGACCTGCAGTATGGTGACTTAAAAGAAAACTGCACATTTTTTTGTCCATCATCTACAATACTTATGTGACATGAACACGTCTTTCTCTTTACTGTGCATTCTAAAAGGATATATACACAGATGGTCTGCTGCTAAGAATGCATGTAACGAGAAACTAATTTCATACATAAAGCTCCAAAAAGTGCCAACATTGCTCCGTTTATATGTAATGCACCGTGTATATTAGCCAAGCAACAGTGACATTGTTATTATCATTAACATCAAACTAGTTACTGGTGTAGACTAGCGTTATTATGAATGTATCTGTTACTACATGGTCACAGCATGTATATATAAAACTATAAAAACCTTTTTAACAGCAGTCTTGGTGTTTTTTCCATGATGAGCAACAGCTTTAAAGGCTTTTTTCGGGTTTATTTACAAGTTGAAAATTCCGTACTTTTTGCAGACTTATTAAATACAATTTAATTGGTAAACTGATGATTAGTCAATTATCCAATTCAACTACGATGGTAATTATTCACTCATTCATTCATTTTCTACCGCTTATCCTCACGAGGGTCTCGGGCGTGCTGGAGCCTATCCCAGCTGTCTTCAGGCGACACGTGGGGTACTGGTCACCAGCCAATCACAGGGCTCATATAGACAAACAACCATTCACACTCACATTCATATCTATGGACAATTTGGAGTTGCCAATTAATTCATTCATTCATTTTCTACTGCTTTTTCCTCACGAGGGTCGCAGGGGTGCTGGAGCCTATCCCAGCTGTCTTCGGGTGAGAGGCGGGGTACACCCTGGACTGGTCGCCAGACAATCACAGGGCACATATAGACAAACAACCATTCACACTCACATTCATACCTATGGACAATTTGGAGTCACCAATTAATTGTTTTTTAATTTAAAAATAAATAAACAATAAATTAACAAATAAAAATAAATTAACAGCCAAAACCACTACCTGTTTTTGTTGGGTTTGTATTGATTTGGTCTGTTTTGGGCCTACTTGATGACTTGATTCATCAAAACAACAAGCTTCAGATTAATAGAAGAAAAACATTATTTGCAGGACTAGTTCTGTGGAAATAAATTATAAAATGAATAATGTGTTTTCATTATTCTGAATATTTATGCCATTATATTATGTTCTCTTTTTGTGTTTGGAAAGTATTAATAATTTATGGGCGTGTGCTCTAACCACAAAATATGGTAATATGAGGAGTATGTATATGATTTGGGTAATGGGAGGACAAAGCAGTCGGCCAACTATTTGCCTGGCATGCATATTACTGAATTTTGCTTTTTGCTGGTCAATCGCAACAAAAAAAAAAACATACTCTTCACTCACACAATTCTGCGCTGGTGGTGAGGAATTAGATGTGAACATGATTGGCTTAGGAAATCAGACTGGGATGGAGTCTCAGACGGCCAAAAGAGGCGGAAATGGGTATCTTGGGAAGAAATGGGTCTACATGGAGGAAGCTTTCTGGCTTTGACGAGTGTTCAGCTGCACACGGCATTAAAGCCATTAGCGCTCTGAATAGAAGTCAGCTGCTGATTCCTGCACTTTAGCCACCCGCGCTAAAATAACAGGAAGAGGCTGGGAGAAAGAAGAGGAAGAGCGTGAAAGTGAGAGTGAATGAGCGGCGCCTCATCTATCCAGTAGTCCTATTCAAACATTAAGAGAAGCGATATTCATCAATGGCGCAATACAGCATGTCTGCTGCTATTAAAAGGCTGGAATGGTTTCAGGTGGGTGCCTGTTAAACACTCAAAGAGCATGTAGCGTATATATTAGTCATGGACACCATCCCAATCTTAAAGATTCTACAATTTTACAGTCTACAATTCTGGGAAATGAGCCAAGGACAAATTGGTTACTGGTTTTGGTGCAAGCTTTACAATCTTTACAATACTTACAATTATAAATGTAATATATATTATTTATATTACCCAATATTATATATATACCCAAATTATATATGTAATATATTACAATATTTACAAAATATACAAGCTTTGAGACACAAAAAAGGCGTAGAATGGCTTAAGCTCAGATTCTTCCTACTCCCTTTCGGACATACTGAATTGTGAAACTGTAAACATGTGATGTACCGAATCTCATTTAGAAAATCCTCACAATTTGAATGGTCCAACGAGTGCAATCGGAATGTGGCTCTCAAAGTTTGCACACCCCAGCTATACTGTAGATCAGGGGTCTCAAACTCGCGACCTAGTTTGAGACGCTAGTTTGAGGCCCCCACCTTGATACCAAAGTTTAATGTTGAAATGACAGCTTAAAGCTGTGTGCACACCGGACACAATTAACATGATTTTGCCCCACCCATACTTTATTCTTAATTTGTTTATTTTTTTTAATCTTATTTTGTGTATAGAAAAATAAAAATTAAGATATTTGAGAACAGTGGAATGTTTTATCAGATATTTTGGTGTGGAAAACCGGAACCAAAGTACTGAAAGTGTAGGGTATATCAGAAGCAAAAGCATTGAAGATAGTTTTTTATTGATTTTTTTTTCCAGTTTTTAATAAATGAATTTTGTTGTTTTTTTTTGAAAACCTGATCCGGCCCGGCTTCACCCAGAACCTAGCTGTGTCATATACGAGTTAAACAAGGCTTATGTATCTGTGTGCTCATTGATTAGTCTTTGCTGGCTTCCGATAACATTTATATCATGTTAGCGATTCATGACGTAAACTGTATTGTGTATTACTGAACAATTCATTTCCCATTTATTGGTTTTGCAAATCAAAGCATCAAAAAATCATAAAATTCAGGTTTCATTCATTCATTCATTCACTACCGCTTTTTCCTCCCGAGGGTTGCGGGGGGTGCTGGAGCCTACCCCAGCTGTCTTTGGGCGAGAGGCGGGGTACACCCAGGACTGGTCGCCAGCCAATCACAGGGCACATATAGACAACAACCATTCACACTCACATTCATACCTATGGACAATTTGGAGTCACCAATTAACCTGTTTTTGGAATGTGGGAGGAAAGAGAGATGGCCGAGGGTGGAATTGAACCCCGGTCTCCTAGCTGTGAGGTCTGCACGCTAAACACTCGACAACCGTGCCGCACAAAATTCAGGTTTGTGTCAAATAATTAAAAAAAAAAGTTGACTTTTTGTTCTAAATAGGTTGAACCTTGATTTCCAACCTTGATGTTTTCAGTTAAGTGCTCTCAGTAGGTTTGCCATTAAATTAACAATTTTGCGATGTTCTCCGTTCTTGTTCTGCTGGTTGTTGAAAAAGTGAAATAAATATGTTAATCAATAAGTCCTAAAAATGGTTATTTGTCATTATAAAAACAACATTTGCACCACCACAGCTAGGAAGAATCCTAGTAGAAACCCTGCAAGGTTTTGTAGAATTTGATATATATGTTTGTTGTTTTTTTTGCATAATCATATGGTGAAGAGAACAATACCATTGGTGTTTAAGTTCTATTGGAGTCCACAGAATAGTCTTCTGTATCAATCGCTGTAATTTTCACACAACCCTGAGTGGGTTGTGTTTTTATGACAGCACTAATTAGGTGGGAATGTTCACATTAAACTGGAGCAGCACCTCGGAGTTAAAGTGTTAATTGAATGACCGGTCTGGCAGCATGAAAAAGGTAAGCATAAAGTGCCTTTAACTTGCTCAGTTCATGATCATAAGCTCTAAAAGGACTGTGCTCCATGAACTGCACCTGACCCTTACAAGTGGTGACCTACGACCTTGCATGCGTCTAGCCGATTCAACCATGTGACAAAAGGAGCTCTATGGATTTTCTACACTCCGACGTCAGGGCAACTGCTGGGGAATTTACTTAGGAATGAAAAAGAAAGATGCCTTCTATCGCTAGTGCCGTGTGTGTATTGGCGTAGTAAAAAGGTGATTTGCGGCCGCCGTGCGTTTCTCAACTCTGCCGCGCATCAATCACACTGCATCTCATTCGGTAAATGTCAACGGCGTTTTACGACATGCGAAGTCGCCCACACACGAGTTGGCCACATTACTCATGAGATGCCCGGATGGCCACGGTACCTAAATACGTACGATCTTTCAACAAGCTGCTTCCTGCCAGGATTAGAAAATACAACCATTTAATATGTGCATTTATTGGGGACAACACCTTTAATGAGGTCCAATACAAGATCCTAATAATACTTGTCAGGACGAAAAGGTACTACAGCCGATACTTTATGCTATACTGGATGTTCATTGGAGTGGATAACAATTTTGCCTCCTTAATTCTTCTCTTCCATTTTTGTTATTTGTTAGTGTTTAGGGTTGTCATAAGAACCGACACTTTGATACTTATAGGTTATCACATGGTTTGTCTGTTATCAGGCCAGGTATCATGCCCCCAAGTGTCAGTATCATACTGGCACGCGGTAAATAAAACTTGTTATCACATACTACAGTATGTGATAAAACTTGTTATCACATACTACAGTATTAATTGGCCCTGTACCCTAGAAACCGCCCATGAATGATACGGGAAAAGGCCGAAATGATACTGTGTCAAAGCCCAGGGCAGTGATACTGATAAAATATAGAGTTTAACCATGTCCAGTATCAGCCCCCGTAGCTGTCCACTCAGCGCGTGCTGCTCTGGTATCGTGCCTGTGATACAAACAATCAGAGAACAGCACACGAGCGTGAACACACAGCGTTTGTTTTGCTGCCGTCTGTGCTCTGTCAACATGTCAGCGGTTGACACTCCCGGCGAAAGACAAATAGAGAAAATAGCAAACAGAATATTAGAAATGGAATGTTTTATCACCATTAATGAGGAGGACACTCTTGAAATGATGGAAAAAAACTAAAAATGCAAATACAAGTCGGAAAACCAAGGGTCGACCTCAAGCTTTTTTCTGAATGGCTCATCAACTGCAAGAACGAACGAAGACTGATAGAAAGTATTCCCCCGCCTGAGTTAGACAAATACGTGTCTATGTTTATTTTATCAATCAGAAAAGAAAATGGGGATGAATACGAGCCTGATTCTCTCAAATCAAAATTCAACTCTGGAACTTTAATTGTCAGACATTGATAAGATAAGACTGTTATTGTTGAAATATTTTTGCAATTATTGTGTTTACACTGTTTAGATATAATACATGTAATAAACTTGGTTTTTAAATAGATTTTAAATAGATTAAATAGAACGTGATAATAAGCTCATGATTAAATAGTATGTGATAATAAGATCATTACATGGTTTGTCTGGTATCAGGCCAGGTATCATGCCCCCAAGTGTCAGTATCAGCCCTAGACCGAAGGTCGAAGGTGAAGGTGATAACCTATAAATATCAACATGCCTGCTTTTTTTAGGCATCATCAGTAACAACTACATATTTAATCTGTCCCTCTTCGAGCCGTATCGGTTCTTCGCAGAACTGACGTGTGCAGTATACGCGTATGAGCAGCAGTGTTGCTATGTCACTTATTATAAGAAACTTGGGCTTGTTTTTGTGCAAAATAGCTTGCAAAACCAAATCACTTGCTTGTCTTGCAAGACATTACAACACTGCTCGCAGAGCCGAAAAAATAATTCCTGCTGTCTTAAAAAATGGCTCAACTAGCGCAGCTAAAAGCACACAAACGAAGCTTATCGATGAGCCAGGTCGTAGGAGTCAAAATGCCGGCACTCGTCACGGTCCTGACGTGTGTTCTCATTGGACAGCTGAACTGGGGAAGCGGCGAGACTGACTGACGTGCACCCACCATGAACGTGCACACTGAGTCAGAAGTGGTTGCAGAGGATACGTGCGTCACACGTCATCTGTAGCCTTAGGCAGACCCACACACAACCAAAGTTCCTCATGCACTAAAAGTGCTACTTAGTGTCTGTATGCTTCCAAATCCTTGCCCACACTTGGTTGGGACGGGGGCTTTAGCTGCTGCCTGACTGATGTTCACATTGTGAGCCACAAACTCACCACCCCCGGATGTCTTTTCAAAGCAGCACCCCGATGAGACATTTTTTTGATGCACGTTTTGAAGGGTGTAAAACCTATCACTCTCACAAAGACAGCGAGTCCCACACATGGCAGACATGAATGCTGTAGTGTGGGTAGGAATGATAGAGGGATGGTAGAAGGATCGGCCGATATCGATAACATGCTTTTGCACTGACATTGGCCGATACCGATCGGTGGTCGATGGATCGGAATGAGAGGAGAACCCCCCCCCCCCCCCCCCCCCCCCCCCCCACCCCCCACTCGATCTCAGCTATGGCATGTAGGCTCTGTTTTGCTGGCTCAGTAGCTCGTGTCCATACAGTGTGAATGGTAATATAATCTAATGTCATGTCTCATACCATACTGATGCCTTGTGACTAGAATACCCTCCTGTTTTGGTGGATTTATAGTAGTTCACCTGCCTTTTCCAGTATCCCATCTCATACCCTGTGGTGTAGTGGTTATGTAAGGAAACACAGCGCATGGCGGCTTATTTACGTTCCCATGGGGATTAGAAGCAGGAGCCGGGACGTAGTGGCACCTGCGATGCCTGCTCATGGTGTGCTAATACACACATGCATACAGTATGTACAAAAAAACAGTGACCATTGCCTGATGCTGGACATCCGACATACACGGAAACCTCTAAGGCAGTGGTCTCAAACACGCGGCCCGCACAGGATACTAGTTTGAGGCCCCCGCCTTGATGAAATATGAAAGTTTAATGTTAGTGCGGCCCGCGCAAGTTTGATATGGATGCTGTATGGTATCATGTACCCAGAAAAAATTATTACATTTGATTAATGTTCATGTTAAAGGTTAAATAACTGTTAATAGTTATCCTCCCTATCCCTGTGGAAGTGGTGAGTTTTTGGCTATCTAAGTTTAAAGGAAATAACTTGAAGGCTACCGTTTAGGTCGCTAGCTCTCTAGTTTGCGAGTTAGCATGTGTCTCAAGACCCTGCAGTTGCGCAATATGTTGTAAATAAAAAGAGTATAAATGTGACTATAGTTGTGTTTTGTCATGTCTACAGGGCTCTAATAATGCTTTGTTCATTTTAATCTGAAAAAAATAATTTGTCTACCCACCAACTATATGTGGTTTCTTAAGTTTTTATTATTTGCCGTTTTATTATTATTATTATATTTATTTATTACTGATTTATTGATTTTCTTTATTCTTATTTTGTGTAGAAAAATAAAAAGTAAGATATTTGAGAACAGTGGAATGTTTTATCAGAGCTTTTCTTGTAGAAAATTGGAACCAAAGTGAAGTTTTTTAATTTTTTTTTGTTTTTAATAACCTTTTAAAAACCTGATGCGGCCCAGTCTCACCCAGACCCTAGCTCCAGTGGCCCCCAAGTAAATAGAGTTTGAAACCCCTGCTCTAAGGTCTATTCAGGAACATGGGACATTTTAGTTGCTTGGATTTCTGAAATAGAAATTAGCCTTGTCAGGAGTAGCTCCTTGTTTCGGGGACGACCTCTGAGGCAGTCGAGGTTCTAGTGTTCGTGATCAGTTGTTTTTCACACACAACATTGTGTGTGTTTGTGTGATTGGGTCTACTGATACTTCCATTTATCGTGCAGGAAATCATGGAAATTAATCCATTAACTTGGACAACAACGACCAGATGAAGATAAACGTTTGCTTTGCTCTTGATCTGCTCTTGACAGATGATATAATCACTTACAATTACAGTCTCTCTCTCTCTCTCTCCATTTTGCAGCCTTTTAGCAGTCAGGTAAACAGACTTGAAAAACAATTTCACAAGTATATTTCTCGCCTAATAAAAGCACCCAGGAGGAATACAAGACAGCAAGTGCAAACAGCATTCACACATTCTTCACAACATTTATTCAATGAGTGCTGATAAAGTGAGCTAATATCAAGTGTGCAGCAATGCAAAGGGGGGAGGGGGGGCACGGAGAGCAAAAACCGGACAACTCCAGGCATGAATGAGGAGGACAGAGAGAGGACAACTGGTTGTGATAGGAAGTCCCACTGTGGTGTCTGCTTACAGATTCCTCCTTAACCTCCATTTCAACCTCCCTGTGCAACCTCTGCTCCACTGGCAACCTACTGCAAGCCTCAGCCAAGCAGCCTGCAGCATGAGGGGCCACCACCACAGGAAGCCAGCTTCGTACTTAATAATAATTAATAATTCATCATGAACATCTGTACTTACTGTCATTTCCCATCTATTTATAACAATTCTAAAATTAATGAAGCCTTTTTCCAGGCTCTTGAAGAAGAAAAGTATAAAAATGTGTACTTTTTGGCCAAATTTTTGCCTTGGTTTTTGTAGTGTCTCTGTGATCATACAGTACTGAGTTTAATAAAGTTGTAATTTACACTTTGGCATGCGGAATCTTGTGCCATTAACTCAGTCAATACCAAAGATGTATTTATCGTATGTATTTATGTATTTATGTATGTATCCTATACATTTTTATAAACCTGTAAGCCATGTAATAACAGCTCGGCATGGATCTTTTGCATGTAAACACACTCGACAGCAAGAAGGAAGTGATAGAGCGTGGAGGAATTTTTGTAAATAAATTGTTATTTTGACAACAATTTTAAAACAACTCATTTTTCTAAATGTAGTTCATGTTGTGGCGTCACACACCCAACACCAAATTTCACAATATTTAGTTTACATTATCGTTTTTGTTTTTTTTTTTAATCCCTAACTTTCCTGTTTCTGTACGTGAATAGGCTTTTTATAAAAAAAAAAAAATTGTGTTGTTCTTCTTGTGTTTGACAATGGTCAATCATGCCATGAAGTGGACATTGATTGGCCGTCATTGTGTTTGGGCTTGTTTAATATACCTTGAGCCCTGTGATTGGCTGGCAACCAGTCCAGGGTGTACCTGCCTCTTGCCCAAAGACAGCTGGGATAGGCTCCAGCACCCCCGCGCCCCTCGTGAGGAAAAGCGGTAGAAAATGAATGAATAATAATATACCTTGATAGGCTCCCATTGTAGTTGGGAGGCCAGGGTGAGAAGCAGTTAAGGAGCGGTGAGTAGCAAGGAGATATGAAAGGCGTATGTGAGAGTTGTCAACCCATTAAATTTACTGATAAAGTTGGAGTGATATGCCTTCTTTGTAAAAAGTTTGCGCGACGGAAAGCACCCAATCGTGAACACAAACATAGCGAGGATACTAGCAATTTTAGCAACCATAAAAGGGCTCTTTGCCAAACTAAACTGGAGGAGAACACCCCGGCTATAAGCAATACTCCACTGACAAGTATAATATAATCAGTATAATAATCTATATTAGTCTATAATGTATTACTGACATTCTTGCAATTCCTTTCTCCACATGTATTGACATTATCTGTGGCTCTTTCTATTTGAGGTGTGGCATTTAATCAGTGTAAGACACACCAGGTGATTAATTGCGGCACCAGGAAATAAAAAGGGAAGCTTCTCTACAAAAGATGCACACAATAACGCTATTTAAGAATCAGACAATAGAAAAGTCACATCATAGTTATTTATTGTTCCAAAAGAAGTATTTTGAATTTTTTGACTGCAGGTTTTTGTACATTTAAAATAAGCTGGCCTCATTTGGCTCTGTGTGCAGGAGGCTGATTTATTAGCTGTCATTTTAACAAGAGACCCGCTTTCCCTCCCGAGACACGGCTTTGCAGTCCAACAGAGTTCTAACCGCCCCCGTGCAAGTGAGTACAGGATAATAATCAAGTAATAAAACCAAGAATGCAAAACAGGTCTAAATGTCAGGGAATTTGGAGATGCCATTGGCTTCCACTGCAACGTATTTACTGACCTTCACAGTCAAGGCCCATGCAGGTAACCTAATGACCTACAAAAACATTTGATTCTATTCTGGGATAAAGTGCTCTGGAGTGTGCATGCTTACTGTACCAGAGAAGTTTACTGCTGTCCCTTGATGGGAACAAGGACTGAAGAAGGCATCAGGAGTGCAGCAGATAAGGACATTTCATGCGTCCAGTGGCTGGGAGAAAGGAATGGACTTATTCCGTGACTCGGATGCTCACTGACACATCTAAGAAGAAGCAATATTGCGAAGGGCGCTGTCAATTAACCCAGATTTCGCCCCGCATGAATCATCCCATGTCCTCATCGATCTATGTGGCCTCCAGTTGATGTACATGTGCAAGCCAACATGTTTGCGTATATATCAAACACGATCCAATGTACCGTTTTCACCATTATTGTAAGCAGGATGATACAAAACTACAGCACTGATTACCATGAAACATTGGAGATGGTTGCCTAGTAAGAGAGCATCTAATTGTATTGCAAACGTGTTGTGTAATCAATGTAATCACTCCGCCGGCTACTTACTTGCAAGGAATTTGTGGTGCCTTGCACAAATTCAATAACCAGAAGAAGTCAACGTGATGCACACACGCCAGTTTCACAATGAACACACAATCTTTCTTATGAAACAATGTCATCACTTTTGGCTACAACAAACACAACAATGTAAAATAATCCAGCAAGTCAGTCAATGTGTCACAAGAGGATCCTTTGTGTTGTGGGTTAGTGTCTATAGCAGGGGTCTCAAACATGCGGCCCGCAGGACGCTAGTTTAGGCCCCCGCCTTGATATGAAAGTTTAATGTTTTTTCCCGCGCAAGTTTGATATGCTGTATGGTATAATGTACCCAGAAAAAATTATTACGTTTGATTAATGTTCATGTTAAAGGTTAAATAACTGTTAATAGTTATCCTCCCTATCCGTGTGGAAGTGGTAAGTTTTTGGCTATTTAAGTTTAAAGGAAATAATTTGAAGGCTACCATTTAGGTCGCTAGCGCTCTAGTTTGCGAGTTAGCATGTGTCTCAAGACCCTGCAGTTGCGCAATATGTAGTTGCGCAATAGAACTGGAGGTAGCAGAGATGTGAATGCTGAGGTTCACATTGGGAGTGACCAGGATGGATAGGATCAGGAACTAATATGTAATGGGCCAGACTGAGATTGTTCGGACAAGTCCAGAGTAGAGATAGTGAATATATCGAAGAAGAGCCCACTGTTGTGTTGCAAAGCCTGCCTCATTTGTTGTTTTTTCATTTTTAACTAATTTAACTTAAGTTTATCCAACAATAATTGTTTGTTTTTATGTTATTTTTTTACATTGTCTCTAGGTCTCTGTGAAGTGGTGGGTGTATACATAGGCATGCTTATCTAGATCTTATCTTATCTAGGGCCTTCTACACAGAGATGGCTGCCTACGTTGTGGAAATGTGCACATTTCTCGTTTGATTATCTTGGAACATAATAACTCATCTAATAAGATAAATTAGAGGAGTCAAAAATAGTCATTTTGGAGTATGCGTATATTTGTATGAACGTGATATTGGGATGTGTGTACATACGTGACAGATTGTAATGCTTGTCGACAGCATCACTTACTGTATGCCAACGCTTGTCATTCCTGTCATCCAAGATTGATGCCAAGTCTTCCTGAATTAAATGGCCGGATTTTGGATTTTCTTACTATGACACAGCAACTGCTAAAGCTCCAGCTGTCTCATGTGACTCATCCTGTTAATACAGCGTTCTGTATGTTTCACCCATCCATTTTCTATACAGCCTCCCAGCATCCCTACATAGAAAATATTGGATCAGTTCATACAAATTCTCAAATTGTAATCTCAGCACATTATTAGAGAGCGTAGATCGTGTTTAGCGATGCTGCGCCCTCTGAGGAATACATGCATACTCGCATGCTAGCGGGCCCTCAGCGACTCGTTTTAATTGCACTGGATCACAGCTGGCTTCAGGCTGCACGTCCATAAACATGTTGTCTCCACTCATGAGACGTTGTCCTTCAATGCTTTCTTAATGGACCATCTTTGATCCAGTACCGGCAGCTTATGAATGATTTAGCGGCGGGATGATGGCATAGTACTAATGGTCCTGCCATGCCATTAATGTGGGATTGCAGAACGCATGTGAACGCTACAGTGGAAATGGTGACATCAGGCAGATGTCAGGCTCTGGGGACCTAATCATTTTGGTAATTATTTGCTATTACATATGTAGCACTAAGAGAATTATAGCCCAATTTGCATACATTATATTCACCATAATGTAAAATAGGGCTGGGAATGTCAGGGTGCATCATGATACGATACAATTTATGAAACAATAATGATATCTTGATACGGCTGTAGGGTGTGGCAAAAACAAACAAATAATTTCATAGATTATAATTTGCAACATGGGCGGCACGGCGGTCGAGTGGTTAGCGCGCAGACCTCACAGCTAGGAGACCAGGGTTCAATTCCACCCTCGGCCATCTCTGTGTGGAGTTTGCATGTTCTCCCCGTGCATGCGTGGGTTTTCTCCAGGTACTCCGGTTTCCTCCCACATTCCAAAAACATGGCGACTCCAAATTGTCCATAGGTATGAATGTGAGTGTGAATGGTTGTTTGTCTATATGTGCCCTGTGATTGGCTAGCGACCAGTCCAGGGTGTACCCCGCCTCTCACCCGAAGACAGCTGGGATAGGCTCCAGCACCCCCCACGACCCTTGTGAGGAAAAAGCGGTAGAAAATGAATGAATTAATATTTTACAACATATTTTAAGCAAAGTACAAAAGGCGAATGGTACAAAAGCAAAGACACTGTTTTAGAGCAGCATAAGTTTAAGTGTCTAACAAAGAGTGACACTATTTTTAAAAGCTTCAAACCTGCTGAGTAGAAACATAACAAAAAATATTTTTTGTCGTATAATCATGTGGACATAATCACCGTAAAGAAACAAAATAATGACCCAGATGAAGTCACGCAGTCAGCTAACAGGCGTTTCAGTCATTCAGTGGTATTTGATGAACCAGAGTTTTCAACCTGTGTGGAAAATGAAGGGACCTTAAACACTTCCCTGAGGAACGCCACTCAAAATTGTATCAACCTGTGGCTGGTGCCTCATATGAACTCAGCACCTTCTACATTTCAGTGTGCGTTAAGGAGACATATGATTGGCTACTCACTCCAAAGGTAGGCAACAAATCAGCCAGAAAGTTAATCCAGAAAGAAGGCTTCCCCTCTGCCATGAAAAAGCATCCGGCAGCAAATCTCACACTTGGCTCACAACCTCTCAATCCCTCCCCCAAAACACACAGGGGATTGAACTGGAGGTTTTTCCTTTCCTGATTTTTCTGCTTTTTACACTTGCCCTTCCCCACTTTCTTGGTAGCGTCCATCTCCCAACTGCTCCTTTTCTCTGCCTTGTCATCATCTCACTTTTCCGCTCCACTATTAGTGCTCACCTGACATGTGTTTCTTTCCCTGAGGCTTCCTTCAGACCTTTTAGCGTTCGCTCAAACAGAAAATGATTCCGTGCACCAAATTTGCACACTCTTGTGATGCTGCTCTGTGTGCCTCTTTCTCAGTGCTCGCTGCAGGCTGTCTACACAAACATGCCACAAATTAGCCATAATGCTGAGAATGTACCACAAAAATGCTCCAATTAGAGCCTTTATATTCAGTTAACCGCGGAGTCTCTTATAGTCGGTGGGTGCTTGGTCTACAAAAGCAAATAACCGCCAGGGTCTTTTAACTATAATTGGGTCAGAAAACACTGGCATTAACAGCTGCGGTTGTCGTTTTTTTTTTTTTTTTATGAACTCCACAATATGGCTCATCATGCTTATGGTCCTTGAAATACATATGAGCAGCTTTATCTACCTCTGCATGCACTGTTGGTACTCATCTGTTGGTGTGAAACTCTTGAGCTACACATTGCCGTACTGTTGTTTACAATGAACAGATCAGCGCTATTAATGCTGGTTGAGCAGTTTGCCACATTCCAACATTGGTTCAGTTGCTTCGTTTTTAAATAAAAATTAAATAAATAATTATTTAAAATTAAAGAATTATTAATAATAAAAAAAATCAAAAAATTGTTACAACTATAATGATGAAAATGGTAATATTAATGATTATAAACCGTGATAATAATGGTTTATGGTGGTGATAATAATAACAATAATAATGGTAATAATGATAAAGATTATAACAATAAAGATAATAATGATAATAACAATAATAATATTACAGTGATAATAATAACAGGGGAAAACAAGACTGTGGCATGAACATGATTATATCTTGCAAAAAGGGGTAAGCTTTTGCTTCAGCCTACTCCTTTTGTGCTTGTGATTATTCACAAATGTAAATAATGGAAAGTTATATTTTGATTGATGTAAGAAATGCACTGTAATGTTTCATATATTTGCCCAAATAAAATAAAAAATTAAAATTTAAAAATTAAAAAAAAAAAAGTCTCACTCCAATGTAGTATCTCTCTTCACATTAACACTTAGCCTTTTGTGCTTTAGGTAAATAAACACCCCAGCTATAATATATAGTATTATATATAGTATAGTATAGTATTTGCTGAAATCAAAAACCCAACTATAGTTGCAGTTTCCTTGAAAGTAACAGTAAAAGCACTCTATAGACCAGGGGTCTCAAACTCAATTTTCCTGGGGGCCACTGGAGCTAGGGTCTGGGCGAGGCTGGGCCGCATCAGGTTTTCCAAAAAAAAACAAAAAAAAAACACATTTATTAAAAACAGAAAAATGAATAAACTTTGCTTTGGTTCCGATTTTCTACAAGAAAAGCTCTGATAAAACATTCCACTGTTCTCAAATATCTTAATTTTTATTTTTCTACACAAAATAAGATGAAAAACAAAATAAACAAATCAAGAATAAAGAAAATCAATCAATCAGTAATAAATAAATATAATAATAATAGTAAAACGGCAAATAATAAAAACTTAAGAAACCACATATAGTTGGTGGGTAGACTAATTAGTTTGAGGCCCTCGCGTTGATATGAAAGTTTAATGTTAGTGCGGCCCACGCAAGTTTGATATGGATGCTGTATGGTATCATGTACCCAGAAAAAATTATTATGTTTGATTAATGTTCATGTTAAAGGTTAAATAACTGTTAATAGTTATCCTCCCTATCCGTGTGGAAGTGGTAAGTTTTTAGCTATTTAAGTTTAAAGGAAATAATTTGAAGGCTACCGTTTAGGTCGCTAGCGCTCTAGTTTGCGAGTTAGCATGTGTCTCAAGACCCTGCAGTTGCGCAAAATTTGTAAATAAAAAGAGTATAAATGTGACTATAGTTGTGTTTTGTCATGTCTACAGGGCTCTAATAATGCTTTGTTAATTTTAATCTGAAAAAAATAATTTGTCTACCCACCAACTATATGTGGTTTCTTAGGTTTTTATTATTTGCCGTTTTATTATTATTATTATTATATTTATTTATTACTGATTGATTGATTTTCTTTATTCTTGATTTATTTTTCATCTTATTTTGTGTAGAAAAATAAAAATTAAGATATTTGAGAACAGTGGAATGTTTTATCAGAGCTTTTCTTGTAGAAAATCGGAACCAAAGCAAAGTTTATTCATTTTTCTGTTTTTAATAAATGCGTTTTTTTTTTTTTTTGGAAAACCTGATGCGGCCCAGTCTCACCCAGACCCTAGGACCCAGTGGCCCCCAGGTAAATTGAGTTTGAGACCCCTGGTCTAGACCAAACAACATGGCTGATCTCACCAGTTTTGTATACCTTTCCTTTCATTTTAGCTGAAACTCTTCTATCACACATCACACCTGACACTTTTCTCAACTCGCTCCATCGTGCCTGCACACGCTTCTTCACCTCCTTTTCACGTTCTCCATCGTTCTGAACTGTTGACCCCAAGTACTTAAAATTCCCCACCTTCTGTATCTCTTCTCCCTGTAACCTCACTCTTCCACTTGGGTCCCTCTCTCATTTACACACATGTCGTCCATCTTGCTGAGGCTCCACTCTTCTAGCATCTCCTCCACCTGTTCCCTACTCTCACTACAAATCACAAAGTCATCTGCAAACATCATAGTCCATAGAGATTCTTGTCTAACCTCATCTGTCAGCCTGTCCATCACCATAGCAAACATTAAGGGGCTCAGAGCTAATCCCTGATGCGGTCCCACCTCCACCTTGAACTCTTCTGTCACACCTACAGCACATCTTACCGCTGTTTTACAGCCCTCACACATGTCCTGCACCACATTAATATACGTTTACTTCAAGTGGGGCTGAGGACTACACAATTCCAAAAAATTGGTGAAAAATACTATAATATGGGTATGACATTAACAGCAAATGTGGACATTTCTTAGAATGCCAACCCTTAATAATTTGACTGCAATGACGATAATTCTGCATATACTGTATGTATACTTAACTGGCATGTGAGTGTTTGACCGTCCCGCCACTCTTAGTTGCTCTCATTACTTCCTTTTATGTCTCCTTGTCCTCTTTTTTTTAAGAGCAGTACTGACAATTAAAAGTGTGGGACGTCTCCTTGACCGGTGATTACTGATGAGTGAAACGATCCTCGTGGCGGGCACACACACACGCACACACAGCAATATCTGGCACTTGCAGCCCAAGTTTGGGAGCAGTGTTGCGTAAGAAGGCTTACCATTGAAGTGTGCGTGAAATATGAGGAGACAGGATGGACACGTCTACTCCCCCCCCCCCCCACCCTCTGACTCATGTGAACTTCAACAGACCCGAGTGCAAACCATCCTGCAGTGAGCGGAAGACCAACAACACGCGTCTGCAGTAACCACAGGCGCTGCAACATGCAGGCAGGTGAGTGTGCATTCCAGCAAGATCATTAACTTTTATAGACTGCAGTCTGAGCCAGGAGGAAATGACCGGGCCAATGTGCTGACCGCAGCTACTCGCATTCATCGCACAAAAAGTACATACATGTCCATACATACAATGAGTAATGCTTTACACATTACATATTATTGCGACAAATTTTCACATGTACTGTTTTACAAAAATGGCAAAGCCCGTAATTATTTCGCATTATTTTGCATGTTTGTCACACTTAAATGTTTCAGATCAAACAATTTATAATATTTGTCAGTGAAAACACAACTGATCACAAAATGCAGTTTTTAAACAAAACTCATTCATTCATTCATTCATTTTCAACCGCTTTTTCCTCATGAGGGTCGCGGGGATGCTGGAGCCTATCCCAGCTGTCTTTTGGACTCCAGCAAACCACAGTGAGATCCACGCATTTATTAAAAACAGAAAAATATACAAACTTTTTCAGTGCTTTGGTTCCGATTTTCTACAATAAAAAAGCTCTGATAAAACATTCCACTGTTCTCAAATATCTTAATTTTTATTTTTCTGCACAAACTAAGATGAAAAATAAAAAAGCAAATCAAGAATAAAGAAAATCAATCAATCAGTAATAAATAAATATAATAATAATAATAAAACGGCAAATAATAAAAACTTAAGAAACCACATATAGTTGGTGGGTAGACAAATTATTTTTTTCAGATTAAAATGAACAAAGCATTATTAGAGCCCTGTAGACATGACAAAACACGACTATAGTCACATTTATACTCTTTTATTTACAACATATTGCGCAACTGCAGGGTCTTGAGACACATGCTAACTCGCAAACTAGAGAGCTAGCGACCTAAACGGTAGCCTCCAAGCTATTTCCTTTAAACTTAAAAAGCCAAAAACTTACCACTTCCACACGGATATGGAGGATAACTGTTAACAGTTATTTAACCTTTAACATGAACATTAATCAAACGTAATAATTTTTTCTGGGTACATGATACCATACAGCATCCATATCAAACTTGCGCGGGCCGCACTAACATTAAACTTTCATATCAAGGCAGGGGCCTCAAACTAGTGTTCTGCGGGCCACATTTGGCCCGCGGGCCGCGTGTTTGAGACCTCTGGTCTCGAGACAGTGCCACTGAGGGAAAAGACAGGAAGCAGAACTGGATGTAGCAGAGATGAGAATGCTGAGGTTCACATTGGGAGTGACCAGGATGGATAGGATCAGGAACTAATATGTAATGGGCCGCGTGTTTGAGACCCCTGTTGTAGATGCTTTATTGTTGGGAGTTGGAATTGAAGTTGGAATCGCAACACTGCTCTCTGT
The DNA here is from genome assembly GCF_037039965.1 of Doryrhamphus excisus. Taxonomy (NCBI): domain Eukaryota; kingdom Metazoa; phylum Chordata; class Actinopteri; order Syngnathiformes; family Syngnathidae; genus Doryrhamphus; species Doryrhamphus excisus. Next base: position 14,008,406 of record NC_136368.1, on the reverse strand, counting down.
ATCTCTTAGGGTGAGAGTTACCACCCTATGGAGGGAACTGCTTGTATCCATGATGTTGCTCTTTCTGTCACTATACCCAAAGCTTGTGACCATAAGTGAGGGTAGGAATGTCGATCAACTCGAAAATCGAGAACTTTGCCTTCTCATTCAGCTCTCTTTACTCCACGACGACAACAATACTGCTGACCCTCCAGCCTTCCCTCAATCCCGAAACACTTGAACACCTCCACCTGGGGAAAGAAACAACTCCCAACCCGAAGGGTCCAACCCTTTAAAATGGTAAAATTAATTTGACAAATAAAGGCCTCCCCTCTTAACATTATTCCTGTAGTTGAGAAAATAAACACCCCTTGCAACAGTAGGGTACTTTGCATCTTGTCCATTCCAGCACCACTAATTGCTAATTTGTTAAAGGCAAACTCCTGCTTTATTTGGTCAGAATCCAGAACACTTCATCATCTTAATGTGCTGCAGTGCTAATCCAACATTCAATGGATCTTATTGATGCGCTGCAGTGACTGTGTTTGTATGCCCAACACAGGAAGTCATTCATTTCAATTTCCTCTCCTTATTCCGGGGGAACCATGATGGTTTGTGGTGAGCTCAGTGTGTCATGGTGATGGAGTTGGGTGGCTTTAGCGGGATTTTAAGTGGAATGGAGATGATCTTCTGCTTCTTTTCCACTCTGCTGCTCCAGACTGTATTTTTACTGAGGTTTTCCTAATACCCCAATGTCACTCATTTGTAGGCTAAATACTGTATGAGTTTTGTCTGCTGCACCATGCAAATAAGATGACCAGTTTTTTTTCCTTCTTCTTGTGAATCACAGTGATTTGAACCACGATGACAGCTTTGCAGCCCTCTCGGGCTCTTTTATTACTGGCATCATTTTTAATGATGTCCCTCTTCCACGTCCGTGATGCAGCGGCTGGACCGGAAATGTGAGCGGCCGAGAGCCAACAAATTAGACCAAGTGATAGAAGCTAAGCTGATAATCAGCCCTCTGTTTTTTTTCATTTCACACCACTTCATTAATTAAGAAGAAAAACCGATACAGACTAAATGGGGAGAAAATTAACAATAAAACACTCCTTCTTAATTCAGACGTCAACCTTTTTTGTGTAATTCTACACACTAACTGAAGTTTTGGACTGGACCAAAGTACACAAAATGAAACAAGACTGGAGTACATTTGTGACATGAGGTAATGTATTATCTAGACCTGCTCCGTCGTCTCTGTTTTGCTCCGAGTTTCTTCCTTAGAAGTGTTTTTTCCTTGCCAAAGTGCTCACCAAAGTGCTTGCAAGTTTAACATACGTATATAATGTAGGTTACTAGACCAGGGGTGATGACAAACTGCGGCGGCTGCCAAGCGTCTTAATCCAGCCCACCGGGCGTTTCCAAATTCCTTTTTTAAAAAAGAACTAACATGAAAAGTGTGGCTGGCAACATGACTTGTGCTATTGTGGTACGCTTTAGTCACCAAATTAGTCAGATGCAATCGGTAGGTGATACAAAAGACAACACAACACGTCAACACATGACGCACAAAGTAACTTGCGTAGTGCACCATGTCAGCATTAAGGATCTATCGGGACGATATTTACGTTCTTTATTTAAATTGGTGTTGGCCGATACGCGTGTGAGTTCACCGATGTATTTTTCCTACTGTATTCAGTGTTTACATTTCAATAAATATTTGTTTAAAATTGAGACCTGTAATATTTGTTATCATTGTCATTTTTTCATGTAAATTGAGGGAGCAAAAGCAGTATCGGCCACAAATATCGGCCCAAGCAAAATCGGCCATCGGCTAAGGGTGATGGGAAAAAAATCGGTATTGGCCCGACAAAAAAAACATATCGGTCGGTCCCTAGTCAGCATAACAATAATATTGACGTGCAATACTCATGCCAATAAAACACCCATATATTCCTTTTGTCAATAACATTAAATATGAGAAAACTTTCTCAGGAGTTGGAGATGTTTCGAACGGCGGTGATTATTTTGGAGGACATTTTTGCGCCTCCAGGGTCCAGTGAGTATGCCCATGCTGGTTCATCCCCAGTTCTGTGCCACCTCGGGGAACTTGTGCATGGCATGTTTTGCACTCGTCTGTGAGGTCTATTTCGAACTTTGGCATCACTCTTGCGCTTTGCTACTTTGTTAGTGATCACATGTTAACAGGAGCCAGCTTGGTAGTCCTCAAACTATGTAGATCGGAAATAAGACCAGGTCATTTCCTTCCTGTGTTGGAGACATCCAAATAAATTAACCACATGCCAACTTCCCAGTTAATGTGCAAAGACGGCTCAGATTGAGGCGGCATTGAGCTCTGAAATCTACAAAAATCGACAGCCGTGACGTTGAGAGCTGTCGGGAGGTCGGTTCGATGCGCGGGTAGACACGTTAAATTGGGAGAAAGTGGTTCTTATTACTGCGGGATCTGAGAAAGCACCGTGGATGAAGATCTCCCTCTGGAAAAGCAGCGCTGTTAACAGATGTCACATTACTGGCTGACACTGATGTGATGTGAGAGGACGAGGAAAAACAGATAAAAGCCAATTTTTTTTTTTTTTTACTACTCAGTACATGAACACAAACACAATTTAAAAACTTCTACTGAGTTCTACTGATTTAAAGCCGACATCTCGACATGGTCAATCTTCATTTCTTGCAGTTATTTTTGTTGTCTCTATGAAGGCTAATATGAGCCTGCAGGTGCAGGCAGCCTTCAGGGTATTAAAAAAACACTGTGTCAGTAGCTGTGTGGAAATAAGGACGAGGCCATCATAGAAGATCTTCAGCAAATACATCGTGTTGCGGACGTTATAGTGTGAATTTGTGACCTGTCACATTGTAAATACCAAACTAATATAATCATTCTGTGTAAAGATGTGTAGTGGTATTCTCCTTATGTGTAAACAAATCCACTATTGTTGTATTTGTATTTGTATTTCCTAGTGTGGTAACACACATGGCCAATAAAGCTGATACTGAAAAGAAATCGCCTACAAATGTGTCGTTAGCTAGCCTGTGGCTAAACCTAGCGGCTAACATCACTGCACGGTCTCAACATCAAAAGGTCCCCATGATACAAAAGTGACTCTTTAATGATGTTCTCACAGTAATATGCATCCCTAGAGCCGGTTTAGAAGTACAGAATGTGAGAAAAATCCATCATTGTCCTCATTTGTGAGAAAAGAGTCGCTAAAACAATCGTTTTGGAAGTTTTTTTTATGAAGCATGATTTGAAGAAAAAGCCTCCTTCCTCATGAACGGGATCAAACATGAACATGAATTGACCGGCACCAAACTACCATTATTTCTGTCTTATAACACCTCACTTTCTTTCTTAAAGTTTTTTTTTTAATTAAAAAATTCTCTAAATATATTTTTTCATTTTAAAAGGTGTATTGGTACTTGTTTGTATATTTCTTAAGTACACCTTTTCAATGTTAAGTTACTGTGTGATGAGTTTAGTGTTCTTTTTAAGATGACACCGTGAGTGAAGACAGAGTCATATTGACTGATGGCTTCCTTTCATTTCCAATAGGTTGACAAGCTTGTGAGTTTTTTCAGAAATCATGATTGGCTCCTGTTAAAGTAAGAGCTGCCTGGTCCTCACAGACTTGTGCACGCCACCAAACTGTCTATATTCCAGCATCAACACCTGACTTTGAACAACATAAAACTTATTTAAAAGGTGTATTGGTACTTGTTTGTATATTTCTTAAGTACACCTTTTCAGTGTTAAGTTACTGTGTGATGAGTTTAGTGTTCTTTTTAAAATGACACCGTGAGTGAAGACTGTCGAACAGAGTCATATTGACTGATGACTTCCTGTCATTTCCAATGCGTTGACAACAGTGTTTTTTCAGAGATCATGATTGGTTCCTGTCAAATTAGAAGCTGCCTGGTCCTCACAGACTTGTGCACGCCACCAAACTGTCTATATTCCAGCATCAACACCTGACTTTGAACAACATACTTCCAAAACACTGCTGTGGAGCCTCTAAAACTTATTTAAAAGGTGTATTGGTACTTGTTTGTATATTTCTTAAGTACACCTTTTCAGTGTTAAGTTACTGTGTGATGAGTTTAGTGTTCTTTTTAAGATTACACCGTGAGTGAAGACTGTCGAACAGAGTCATATTGACTGATGATTTCCTGTAATTTCCAATGGGTTGACAAGCTTGTGAGTTTTTTCAGAGCTCATGATTGGCTCCTGTCAAATTAAGAGCCGCTTGGTCCTCACAGACTTGTGCACGCCACCAAACTGTCTATATTCCAGCATCAACACCTGACTTTGAACAACATACTTCCAAAACACTGCTGTGGAGCCTCTAAAACTTATTTAGAATTATGAAAAATATTTCACTCAAAGCCACTGTCAGGAGCCACCATTATGGGAATTCACTGCACCTGAATAATTCATGTGAACATGGCGTTTGTGCAACGGTTAACCTCAATTTTTGTGTCACGAGTGTTGTAGGAATTCTTTTGCACACACACACACATTTAATTTACTGGTTAGATGGATACTCCAGGCAAGTCTCACACCACTGAAAACAAACAATGTTGACTGTGACACATTTCTGCTGTAGTAACAGTTGTTTTATGAAATACTTTGCTATAAAACATGTTTTTATTGCTCCAGAGAACCCCTTAACTGTGATATACACGGTTATCATGGGACGACGATAATATTCTGAGACTTGAAGTAAAGCAGTGCCTGTTCTTCTTCACCTAAAAAGTGTGCGTGTTTGTTTCAATGTGCTGTGGAAAAACAAAACAAGCTATCGGGGATGTTGCTGCCGTGTGCACCACAGCTGACTCATGAGGGCCATTCGGTCGGCCTTTTCTATTCCACTGACTGATGCTCCACTTTGGATTGTCTCTTACTTGTAGTTTGATGTATAATTTGACCTACATCACTCCTGCAAACAAAGTAAAAATATAACATTTTGTATTAAGAAAATAGAAGCATCAAAGACAAGTGTCGTTTTGGTGCCATTAGGCCTCTGTGTCATTTTGAGCAAGCAACGGCTTACTTCACCAAAAACTCAAATCCTGATATATTTAGGTTGAATATTGATTTATACGATATATACATATATACCAATAAAAAGGGCTTAACAAGAAGAAACTGATGTTTGAGTTGGTCACCTGTTCAGACAGAGTCTCAAGTTCTTGTTTTTTAATGCACAAGATTAGACACATGCAATCCAGAAAATTATATGTAAAAATTATATGTAATTATATGTATTATATTAGCCCATTTAGGGGAAAAAAGTGGGCTAATAAATTGATTTCAGAAAACAACAGATGGAATAATACAGCACTCTATATGAAGCAATGAAGTCTGTAAAATTAAATAATCGAAAAATCAAAAGTCAAAAAATTGTTACAACTATAATGATGAAAATGGTAATATTAATGATGATTATAATGATGGTAATAATGATAAAGATTATAACAATAATGATAATAATATTACAATGATAATAATAAAACAAGGGGAAAACAAGACTGTGGCATGAACATGATTATATCTTGCAAAAAGGGGTAGGCATTTATAAGCTTTTGCTTCAACCTACTCCTTTTGGGCTTGGGATCAGATAGTTGAATACAAATGTAAATAATGGAAAGTTATATTTTGATTGATGTAAGAAATGCACTGTAATGTTTCATATATTTGCCCAAATTAAAAAAAAATAAAATAAAAAAATATTTTCATGGCGGTCGAGTGGTTAGAGCGCAGACCTCACAGCAAGGAGACCAGGGTTCAATTCCCACCCTCGGCCATCTCTGTGTGGAGTTTGCATGTTCTCCCCGTGCATGCGTGGGTTTTCTCCGGGTACTCCGGTTTCCTCCCACATTCCAAAAACATGCTAGGTTAATTGGTGACTCCAAATTGTCCATAGGTATGAATGTGAGTGTGAATGGTTGTTTGTCTATATGTGCCCTGTGATTGGCTGGCGACCAGTCCAGGGTGTACCCCGCCTCTCGCCCGAAGACAGCTGGGATAGGCTCCAGCACCCCCGCGACCCTCATGAGGAAAAGCGGTAGAAAATGAATGAATGAATGACATATTTTCACACGAGGTGAGTCTAGACAAAATCAGAGAGAGAGGTGTATTATTATTATTATTATGCCATGATGTACATGTATTATTCATTCATTTTCTACCGCTTATCTTCGGGCCAGAGGCGGGGTACACCCTGGACTGGTCGCCAGCCAATCACAGGGCACATATAGACAAACAACCATTCACACTCACATTCATACCTATGGACAATTTGGAGTCGCCAATTAACCTAGCATGTTTTTGGAATGTGGGAGGAAACCGGAGTACCCGGAGAAAACCCACGCATGCACAGGGAGAACAGCGCATGTATTAATTAAATACGCTGTATTTGCCCTAGTTGAGAGCATTTATCGCTGTTCAAAAAGTATTTCATATGTAACACTAGATGCTGGCTGTTATGGAAATATTACTCTTTGCTGGGTTCTGTGTGAAAAGCACAAGCAAATACAGTAAATCCGGATCCAGTGTCACAACTCTTGTGTGAACAGGATTATAGTCTCGTCACAAACTTTCCCAGAGTTGTAAACCACATTGCCCGCACACTAACAAGATATGTACCTCCCCCATACTTTTGGATGAGGGCAATAAAAAAGAAAAAAAAATGCTGGCCACACAAAACTCTTGGTCCTCGCCCTGCAGGAAACCACAGCACCAAATAACCTCGCAAAGAGCCTTACAGGAGGAGTCGATGTCTCTACTTCCACTTGTGACTTGTATCGGATTTCCTGGGCAAGTCGGCATTGATCTACACGTCAGCTGTGTGTTTCCGCAGCCAATCAGCACTCCACACTGAGTACACCGAATCTATGCCCCGCGGTCAATTGTCTGGAAGTGCAGCCTGAGAATAACGATGCTCAGCAGGCGACTGACTGAAGCCTCCCACTGCTTCAGAATAAGAACCAAACCCATAATCCAAAGTGAGATAAGTTTATGGCCGCCATATGTATGGAAAAGTCTCCAACCATCACGGCTCAAGACCTTGGAGCCAAATGAAAGCTCTGACCTTTTGGCTTGTGTATTATCTCGTTCATGTTTGGGACTCAATCAAGTGCTGGTTCTGCGTCAAGGTCAAGAGTCAAGGTAATGATGAGATCATCTTTCTATGAGCTTTGTAAAAGCAGGCTAACATCTCACAGCTGACTACTGGAAAATCATACAGTTGCCAGATGTATAAGATAATTGTGTACAATCTCATGGTTAGTTTAACTTTTATTATTTGAAGGAAGTCTTTTTCTTTTACCTACTGACTATATTAAGATTAAGAAATTAAGATATGCCTTTATTCGTCCCTCAGTGGGGAAATTTGTATTGCACAGTAGCAAGAGTACAGAATCAGTTAAGCAGTACAAAATACACAATATAAAAAAAATAAACAATATAAACAACCCAAGTATTAACAAAATCAACAGTTTTTCCCAGAGTTATATACAATACAGTATGTAGATAATATGAAACGAGATGAGATATATGACCAGTCTATACACTGAGATCTTGTTAGAGAGTTAATATGAGGCATTATGGAAATGGAAATACTTATATCTTATATCTTATCAGTCACATGATCTCTTTGTTGGAACATGTAAAAAGGTCCGTGTTGTATTTTGGCATTCCGGGATGCTGGCGCCCACGAGAGCGAATTCACCATCTGTCATATTTCTTGCTTTGTCTCCTGAACTCGTCATCTCTAGCACGTGGAACAAAAGATTACCGTAAATTCTGGACTATAAACCGCTACTTTTTTCCCCCAAACTTTCAACCCTGCGGCTTATTCAGTGATGCGGCCAATTTATGTAATTTTTCTAACAGCCGCCAGGGGCTCTCGAGTAGAAAAGGTAAGATTAAGATGCGTCGAGGAAGACTGCAACTTCTTGCCTTGTGCATAAATTAAATTAGCGTGAACATACACTCATCATGGAAAATGCAAAAAGAAAGTCATATGACGCAGCTTTCAAGCTAAAAGCAATCAAGCTGTCCGATAAAGAAGGAAACAGAGCTGCTGCACGTAAACTTGGCATAAACGAATCGATGGTGAGACGCTGGAAACGGCAGCGGGAAGAACTGGAGCAATGTAAAAAGACGAAAAAAGCTTTCAGAGGTAATAAAAGCAGGTGGCCCAAACTGGAAAACATTCATTCTCTGTGTACCGTCTTTCTTTGTAAATATGTTTACATGTTTAAATGTGGGTACAAGCGGCTTATATTCAAGTGCGGCTTGTGTATGTACAAAATCGGTTTTCCTCTAAAAATGTAGTGAGTGAGGCTTATAATCAGGTAAACAAGTAAACAGTAAACAGATTGATTTAGGCTAACCACAATGCCGTAGAGCAGCGGCGGTAAGAAATTCCGTCCAATTTGTCATGTGACTTTCTCACAACTTTTCTCCCCTAGTAGCCTTGTTGCCGGTGTCGTGTGTTTCCTCACTTGTCATGTGATTATGTCTCTTAATCCCTATCCTTGGTGGGGGCCGGAGCTAAAGCTAAGATTAGCCCCCCCTCCACCCACACACATGCACACACGCTGTTAAAAACAAACACACACACCAATATAATGACACAGCGATTACACACAAACACTCTGTCTTGTCCTTAGCTGCATCGCTGCTGATTGAAACGGAGTCGGCAACATCCCGTGGTGTCAACGCCGGCCGAGGGAGGAATGAATATCTTGGACAATTCGACAAGTTTTTTCTCCTGCAAAGGAACATTTATTAAGTTTAACTCCGCCGCCACATTCCCAACTAAGAAAATACTTTTAATCTTCCTCCTTTTGGGCCTTTTGTCTGTGTTTTTAAAGATGGGAAATTGGAGCTTCTTGCAAAATCCATGCAGAATAAGTGTGACAATGCTCTGCAGGGAAAATGGACCTTCAGGGAGACAATTATTGTATTCAGAGCCGTATCATATCAAAGCACAGCAGGGTGTCTAGTCTATAACATTAATATCAACTTTTTTCAATTCCTTGTATAGTAGCGGATAATTGTGTCAACTGTCCCAGGCACTCATAAGGATGAGGGTGTAGATTTGGAAGGAGGGATACCGCTCTTTTACCTGAGCCAATATAATCAAATATTACATAGTTTTATATACTAATTGTAATATTTATTGTAACCTATAATTATACATTGTATTAATACTGTATTTTTTATGATTATATTGTAAATGAACAATATTAAACAATAATGAAATACATGATTCAACAATGATTGCCTATTATCCGGTGGCACAGCGGTATAGTGGTTAGCACGCAGACCTCACAGCTAGGAGACCAGGGTTCAATTCCACCCTCAGTCATCTCTGTGTGGAGTTTGCATGTTCTCCCTGTGCATGCATGCTAGGTTAATTGGCGACTCCAAATTGTCCATAGGTATGAATGTGAGTGTGAATGGTTGTTTGTCTATATGTGCCCTGTGATTGGCTGGGGTGTACCCCGCCTCAATTACAATGTATGACAAATCAAAGAGGAGCTATAAACAAACAAATAAAAATAATAGCAAAATAGATTTATAATTATAGCTTGACCTTTAATACAAAAAACATGTAAAAACTGTTATAAATACCATTAAAAATTACATTTTATTTGTAATATTCCTACAAACGTAAATAAAACGGACAATATGGAGCCAGGCTGTTTTTTTCCCCTTGGGTGAAAAAAAGATGCATCTATTTGAGGTGTGGCGCGTTCTGCACTTAATTGGGGCAAAATGACAATTGGAATGGGGGCCAGTCTTCGAGGAAATATTTATTTCCGTTAAGTAGAGGTGCTTATCATTAGTATTAGTATGTTTTTGTTTTTAATTTCTACTATAATTTTGTTCAGTCTCGGTCACAAGTGAGTGTTCCTTATTTTGGATCAATAATCTTCAATAATCTTTATTAGTAGCTCGAGGCAGAGTACAGTTTTGCATCAAAATTAATGTTGGATGAAAGTCGGGGGCTGAGACATAACATCTAATTCGGTCCAAGCAACAGAAATGTCCATTTCAAGGCCCGTCGCACACTGTGGCTTAGAAGATGTAAGAGGACAGGTTATCACAGCTGCAAATATGTACTTAAAAATCTGATAAACGGGCGAATGACCGCTGTTGCTTTCACTTGGCTGATGATGTCATGCTGCGGTGCAATAGTCGAGCCGGCCACGGTACGTCCGCTGCAAATTAATGAGCCCACATTCGTGTAGCGAGGCTTCAATCAATCTGAACCCTGCCTGAGATTGCCTGTAGGTATATGAATTATACATGACGGGCAGGAGAGCGGGAAAAGAAACTCAGCAGAGTAACCGGTCGCCACAGTCCAGTTTTACTGGCCTTTATGTCGTAAGTAGAAGGCTTTTTACCTTGGGGAGCACAGCTATGGACATAAACAAGTGCTGGTGCTTTCAAAATGACAAATGGCACTTCACTTTGGACAGGAGAGTCCCTGATAGGATCTTTTTTTTTGGTAACCAGTGAAATATGTCAACAGTAAAAAGAACGAACGCCCTTTTAGAAGAGGCAACATTTAGTGCACAATTCAATGTTTAATTCACTTTAAATGTGAGCGCATTGATTGCATCATTATCAGATCATTAGCCAAAACAAGCCAAATTGCCTCAAAGTGAGATTCCAGACACAACATTAGGCACACATGCACAAATGGCATGTTTTTTTAATAATATACCTAATATAAAAATAACTGTACAATGTTAATTTAATGAAAAATAGTGGCAAAAAGTGTGTCAGCGATAACAATCATGATGATTAGATACAAGATGATTTTTAGATATTTACATGTATTCATGTGGAGTAATTTGGCCCCATAATTTAAGCCTAGTTTCTTGCTTGTTGTGTAAGAAGAAAAAAAAAATCCCCCACCCAAAATATCAAGGATTAACTCAACAATCAAGAAAAACAGAAGGAGCAAAACAGAACTCCCCACCCAAAATATCAAGGATGAACTCAACAATCAAGAAAAACAGAAGAAGCAAAACAGGACCCCCAACCCAAAATATCAAGGATTAACTCATCAATCAAGAAAAACTGAAGAAGCAAAACAGAACCCATCCAAATTATCAAAGATTAACTCAACAATCAAGAAAAACAGAAGAAGCAAATCAGAACCCCCCACCCAAAATATCAAGGATTAACTCATCAATCAAGAAAAACAGAAGAAGCAAAACAGAACCCATCCAAATGATCAATGATTAACTCAAAAATCAAGAAAAACAGAAAAAGCAAAACAGAACCCCCCACCCAAAATATCAAGGATTAACTCAACAATCAAGAAAATGAGAAGAAGCAAAACAGAAACGCCCACCCAAAATATCAATGATTAACTCATCAATCAAGAAAAACTGAAGAAGCAAAACAGAACCCATCCAAAATATCAAGAATTAACTTAACAATCAAGGAAAACAGAAGAAGCAAACAGAACCCCCCACCAAAAATATCAAGGATTAACTCAAGAATCAAGAAAAACAGAAGAAGCAAAACAGAACCCATCCAAATGATCAATGATTAACTCAAAAATCAAGAAAAACAGAAGAAGCAAAACAGAACCCCCCACCCAAAATATCAAGGATTAACTCAACAATCAAGAAAATGAGAAGAAGCAAAACAGAAACCCCCACCCAAAATATCAATGATTAACTCATCAATCAAGAAAAACTGAAGAAGCAAAACAGAACCCATCCAAAATATCAAGAATTAACTTAACAATCAAGGAAAACAGAAGAAGCAAAACACAACCCCCCACCAAAAATATCAAGGATTAACTCAAGAATCAAGAAAAACAGAAGAAGCAAAACAGGACCCCCCACCCAAATTATCAAGGATTAAATCAAGAATTAAGAAAATAGCAAACGTTGTCCAAGATTTGTTTTATCATGACTACTATAATTCAGCAATCCTGTTCCTCGGTAACAAGTACAATCATGGAATTTCAATTTCATTTACCACTAACAATTTCAGATTTATACAAAGAATAAAAGAGCCTACTAAAGATCTCTGTAAGTATGGAGAATGGATTAGACCTACACTGCTGGGTACATAAATGAAGCTGTTTCTTCAGTTTGTTTTTGTGGTAGGGAAGCAGAACAATAAATCTTTAGAATTAAAAATTTAAAAAAAATCTTTAAATCTTATTGAATTACTCATGACATTGTATGCTGCTCACCAACTGTTTTTAGCCTTTTCCTATTTAGGTATGTGTGGTTTCAAATGTTTTCCGAAAATCTGCTCTGTCAAGTTTTTCGCTAATGTTCTTCTGGCTTCATGGACGTATAAGTGTGTATATTGATAGAAGCGTTGCATAGCAATTACCATAGCAACATAGTCACAACCCCAGTCTTGCCATATGGTTTTAAAAAGTTGATAGATAAGAATAGGATTAATAAAGGCAGCTTATTTACTTAAATGAATAAAACATCTGAACATATCAAAGCCCAACATGCATTCCAAAAGAGATTTTTCCTTAACCTGTCAAAATCGGCGGGTCCCAATACAGGGGCATTTGTGTCGCTATGGCAATTGCTAGGTGACACTTGTATCAACTTACATATGCTATAAATCCATGTAAACAAAACAATGTGAGCTAATAGCTTAACAAAAAGTGATTTTAAGAAAAACAGAAGACAATTCATATAGGAATTCATATAATTCAATTCAATTCATATAGGAAAAAGTCAAAAACAAGCCAAACAGTTAAAGATGAAGACAACAAACTTCCAGTATTTATATGATATAAAATTGGAGGTCAGTCAGTGTCTTTGAATGGATGGTCGGGTTCCACTGTAAAAGGTGTAACAGATTCCAGCCACTCCTTGAACCTTGAACCAGTTGACGTTCTGGGTTTTAACTTGATGCCTAGAACTCTCTACTCTTATTCCAAAGGACCTGGGTTTGAGACCATGAGAATGCACAGGGCTGGCTGAACCAGGCAGGTTAGAAAGGCAACATTATTAATACAGCTCTTGTATTGGAATATGAGCGTGTGCAGGTGTACCTAATATTATGTCCAGTGCATGCTTAATGTTAACCTACACAAGTTTAACTGGGTATGACAAAAGGGCTCAAAGTGGGCGTGACTGTAACACACACTCTTCCTCAAGTAAGTCCTTTAGCAAACACACACACACACAGATGGCAGCAAGGTCACCACTTGGGCCGCCATATGTTTTTTTTGTGTGCATATGGTGTGTTTGTGTTGCAGTGACTTCGAGGCATGCTGTTTGTTGGCCAAACAAGCATGTTTTAAAAACAGCTCCTGTTTCTTGACATTTGAGAAACCAGACGACAGCAAACGCACAAAAAAGTCTGGTGTGCATTATCGAATCACGTGTGTGGAGACTAATAATAACACTACATGTGTGATCACACTTCCTTCCATCAGTGACTCATTGTTTCGGAACGCGCCACCTGATGGTTCCAGGCATCCCGGCAAAAAAACAGGTGGGGGTTAGCGGAGGCGAAGCTGGTAAATATTTGATTGCATCACGGCAGCCATTCGAACCGTCTGTCTGTTATATGATATCCCTAGCAGATTGTTCCCGATGTAAATACAACCATTCCACAGTGACTGTAAAGGGAGATGTCGACAAACCCTTCTGTGATAATGGCTGACTTCCTAGTTGTTCTAATTTCAAAATAATATAAAGTGAGTCCCTTTTTTCATCATAAAACCTAAGCTATATAAAAATAAAACAATAAAAAAGCTATATAATTCAACTAAATAAAACCACAATAAAGTAAAATCTAGAGCCGACTAGTTCGCACGCAGGCCTCACAGCTAGTAGACGCGAGTTCAATTCCACCCTCGGCCATCTCTGTGTGGAGTTTGCATGTTCTCCCCGTGCATGCGTGGGTTTTCTCCGGGTACTCCGGTTTCCTCCCACATTCCAAAAACATGCTAGGTTAATTGGCGACTCCAAATTGTCCATAGGTATGAATGTGAGTGTGAATGGTTGTTTGTCTATATGTGCCCTGTGATTGGCTGGCGACCAGTCCATGGTGTACCCCGCCTCTCGCCCGAAGACAACTGGGATAGGCTCCAGCACCCCCGCGACCCTCGTGAGGATAAGCGGTAGAAAATGAATGAATGAAACCTGAATTTTACTTGATGCTTTGATTTGCAAAATCAATACATGGGAAATAATTGTTCAGTAATACACAATACATTTAACGTCATGAATCGCTAACTTGATATAAACGTTATCGGAAGCTAGCAAACAGATACATAACAGCTTGGATAGGCTCCAGCACCCCCCTTGACCCTCGTGAGGACAAGCGGTAGAAAATGAATGAATGACTTGAATGAAGGAAATCTACTCAGTCTTTGAAGACAACGGACGAATGATTTGGTTTGCTCATCCAGCCGCATGCATCACTCGGTCCAAATTTTGCTGAAAATATTGACCGAACTTTAAATTGTTCAACTTTTTGCATGTCACATGTTTAGGATATTTTTCCCAGAGGATTTCCCATCTCCACACAACGGAGCACCACAAGCAACTACCAGTCTTCATAATCCAAAAATAAAAATAACTATAAAATGACTTCAGCAAGCGCCTCCTCCGCTTCTTTTGTTTCCGAAGATCTCCTTTGTTGGAGTTCCCTTCAAACACGTGAGCAAGGAGCGACAACAGCTGCACTTAGGTTGCTGACAGCTTGGAGATGGAACAAATGAACATGAGAGACACTCTACAAGGACATGAGTGGGAGTGACACAAAAGAGTCTGCAATGCGTGTTTGTGTCAGTAGACGCACACGAATACAGTTATACAACAGAACTGCCATCATCATACATGTTCAAGTAGACATGCAGCTCAGGTAGAAGGTAAGGTAGACACCCCGATTGGAATTCTGTTCCCTTTGAGGGGTTATGTAGGCGGGATAGTGACATTACAGTGTGGTGACACAATATACAAGGCATGAATGGAAGAACAAGGCCACACAGTAAACAAAGGACAACAATGGAGGACATCAAGCACTTGGTGTTCTTTTTTTTCCCCTGACACGTGGCAAGCCAAGCTGTCTTTGAGATGGGGCAAAAAAAACAAAAAAACAGTCCTGATTGTAAAGGGAAAAATATTGTAAGGTATTTTAATCAACCATCCATTCAAATAAATGCCACTATTCAGATAACCCCCGAGTTTCAAAAAACAAAAAACGAAAAAAAAACGACTGGCATTTCAAAGTTAATTTTATCAAAAACATCAGCATCCAGCTTATCTACCTCTGCATACTATTTAAAATGTTAGTTGTGCTAATCAGCTGCTGATGTGTTTTGACCATTGGAATTGCTCAATTTTACTCAAATTGCATCAATTTGAATAAAAACTGAACGGACACAAAACACTTCCCTGGGGAATTCCACGTTAAATTGTATTGTATAATGTTTGGTAGCTTCGATGGATGTTGGATGCCAGTTAATTCCATTGCGTACAGTACATACAGATACCACCCGCACCCTTTGTCTACCTCTACATGTACTTTAAAATATCTCTGGGAAATAACTCTGGGAAAAACTGTTGATTTTGTTAATACTTGGGTTGTTTATATTGTTTATTTTTCTATATTGTGTATTTTGTACTGCTTAACTGATTCTGTACTCTTGCTGTGCAATGCAAATTTCCCCACTGAGGGACAAATAAAGGCATATTTTATCTTATCTGTCTTGCAACTTGGCTGTTGGTGCCAAACTTATTATCTTATATTGTTGGAAAACACTGAAGAATACAAACTTATTATATCAGTATATTAGGTATAATATATATATATACATATATATATGTATACATATATACATATATATGTATACATATATACATATATATATACACATATATATATATATATATATACACACACACATATATATATATATATACACACACACACATATATATATATATATATATATATATATATATATATATATATATATATGAAAGGTTTAGAAAATGTCCAGACTACTACATTCTATCAGTTCCTTTAGTCTTTTGTTTTTCACATTTTAAAAACAAACAATGCAGACCTGATTTAGGATTCTTACCAAAACTAAAGTGCACAACAAACCAAAAAATGGCCGTTTGTCCAATGCCACACCAACTCCATCATTTTCCTAGTAGTAGTGTAAGCATTTATTTAATGACACCCTTATTTTGTTACCACAAGTAAGCGGAATGTGGAAGGCCATAAGTGTGCTGTGCTGCGTACATGAATGAAACTGTCTCCTGCAACCGTGGCCTCCATCCTTTATTTACACTGAACCTCCATGGCATCAGTGGGCATTCTGCAACTCTCGGTTACAGTAGCTTTGCTCTTTTCACTGCTCATAAGCACTAAAAGCGGGCCGCTGCCTGGCTCTTTGCTCCGGTTAGCTTTCAAACCTTTGCGAATATAGATAAGATCGGTTTCATATGTCAGAATTGGCCGCACATACCCCGAAAATTAAGGAAATTGCCGTCAATCGACCAGAATGGTTAGGCAGTTTGCTTCTTACTGCTACTACAACACTGGTTCTGTCATTGTGTACGTTCTGTGTTGTGCAATATATTTGTTAATAAACAACCATGTATAATGACAAATATTTCAACCGGGTAGTATAAACCATTTACTGCATAAAACTAAAAGTTATAAAAAAAACATAAAAGTTTTTGTACAGGATGTTGTAAATAAGCATAAGCCCTGTGACCAATATTAGACAAAGCAAAGAGCAGCTGGTTTGGACAGAGTGCATGTGTGTGTATGTGTGAGTGTGTGTATGTGCACGGTAATTGCACATTGTTGTGTGACATTCTGGCAGCTTGATTTAAGATGCTGTGGTTTTCCACCCAGCTCACCTCGACAAGCATGCCCCCTCAATGTGGTGCATGTGGCAGCCATATGCCAACACAGGCCACAATACTACCATATTAAATGTGCTGGTGTGCAAGCCCCAATACAAACACCCACACACACCCACACACACAAATACACATATACAGTATATCAATGACCCTTCAAATGTTACCTGCCTTTCTGTCTTTCACCTGCTTTGTATTATTTTGCATCACACCTCAGTGATGTGTCGTTGCCATACTCGTCATCTTTTCAGTACGCTGGCCGCGACCCGCAACCTGACACACACGCACATCATTAAAATTAATGATTTTGAGGTGACATATCCTGTTGCTGTCCTTGTCATGGATGCAGCACTCTGTTACAAAAACTGATGCTTTGTAATGAATCTCCATTTTAGCACGAGCAACTATGCTAACTGTCAAATAAGAACACTGCTTAGTTTGTGCATATCACATGACATAAGAGGACTCGTTTTACCCAATAGGACACTCAGGGCAGTTAGTAAATGTGGAGCTGCAGTGCAAAGACCGCAAAACCACATCAACACATGGCATGCTAACAAACAAAACTAGAGGAGTAGACAGGTCTCCTTGTCAGCATAAGGAGACAAATTTTATCCAAGGGGAGACTGACAGCAGCGAGAAAACGGAGCATTGCAGCAAAATAGAGACTGCAAAACCACAACCCATTAAACACTTGGAAGAAGATATGCTAATAGCAACAGTAACAACAAAGGGTCTCCTTTATTTACTTCTCGGCAAAAGAGACAAATATTTATTGACATATTTCTGTAATTCCTATATAAGTCTAATCTTATGTTTACGGTACTAAAAGTCACAAATCCGTAGAGAGACAAGATCTACATCAAGAACCATTTCCACAATGATGAACCACACATTCAATAGATATATCTCATATTAAAGTGACACAACATGCTCCAAAATCAATACAGTTTTTTTGGTAAGATTATGTGAATAGCGTTTATCATTGCTTTGTCCAAACACAAGATTATAGACGTGTTTCTATATAAAACCCAATTGCGATATACGGTGCATGCTGCAGCACATAGCCTCTAGCTGTCATTTGTTTTGCTTCTGAACAAGCATTCCCATTTACACCCACCACAAATGGAGTGCTAAATGCTTATTGCCAAATTTAGAAGAAATTTTACTATGTGCAAATCTGGAGCACAATGTTGATTTAAAGAAAGAAGGACACAACAGCTCGCAAGGATTATTTGTAAAAAAAAAAATAAAAAAACTTAATAGGAATATGAGATTAGAGGTTCTAAGATTATGTTTCCACAACAAAAAAAAAAACCCAAAGATCACCTGCCACACACTACACAACTGACATAATCTGGTAATGTTGCTTCCAATCGGAGGTTGGTCGGAACCGATAATCTGCTCACATGATCCTACAGGCGTAATCTTAATGCCACCGATTGGATTGGAGGCCTTCCAAATGTGAATTGAAGGGGTATTCTTGTAAACGGCGAAACTGCAAATCTCACGATGGCCACCGCAATGCTTCACACAAACCAGAAATAGCGCTTCATTCTCACCTCCGCTCATGCAGCAAAATGTAAAAATCACACTGATTCATTTTCTGTCTTCAAATGGCACATTTATATAAGATCATGGCTCAATGGAATGATTTTCAGGTTTTAAGTCAATTTTTCCGTCATGATTTAAGGTAAACATTTTTTCATTCATCCTTTATTTAACCAGATAAACCTCATTGAGATTAAAAATCTCTTTTACAAGAGTGACCTGGCCAAGATGGCAGCAGATGCAAAAGTTTCTGACAAGACATTTCCAACATGCAATACAACATTGACAGTGAACACTAAACATTCATTCATTCATTTTCTACCGCTTTTTCCTCACGAGGGTCGCGGGGGTGCTGGAGCCTATCCCAGCTGTCTTCGGGCGAGAGGCGGGGTACACCCTGGACTGGTGGCCAGCCAATCACAGGGCACATATAGACAAACAACCATTCACAGTCATTTCATTCATTCACTCATTCATACCTATGGACAATTTGGAGTCGCCAATTAACCTAGCATGTTTTTGGAATGTGGGAGGAAACCGGAGAACCCGGAGAAAACCCACACATGCACGGGGAGAACATGCAAACGCCACACAGAGATGCCCGAGGGTGGAATTGAACCCTGGTCTCCTAGCTGTGAGGTCTGCGTGCTAACCACTAATCCGCCATGCCGCCCTGAACACTAAACAATTCCACCAAATTAAAAACAATTCCATTGGCCAAGCCCATGCATTTCACGATCCGTTAAAATCACTTTAAATTAAAAACGTGATAAGTTGAGGTAAGTTTAGCTCATTTTGAAAATCATTCCATGCAAAGGGAGCACCGTATTGCAATGCTGTCTTACCTAACTCTGTTCTGACTGTAGGAACGACCATTAGTACGTTTTTCTGAGAGCTGAGAACATATACTGTTGTTAGTATTTATGCATGTATGCACAGAGGTAAGATGGTAGGAGCCCAAGAATACATTTATAGATAAAAACCAACCAATGAGTCCACCTGCAAACATATAGGGATTGAAACTCAGAAAAAGTGCAATGGTGAACACCAATGCCATGGCCAGTCATGAAGCGTAAGAGTGATAAACAGTGTCTAGCTTTTTTAAAAAATGATTTGATGCATTCATAAAAGGAAGGTCACGATAATCCAGCAAAGGTAAAAAAAGAAGCAGAAATTAAACGCTTTCTTATATAAAATGAGAAGCAAGATTTATTTCTGAAGAAGAAACCGAGTTTTAGCTTCAGTTTATGTACAAGATGCTCCATGTGTTGTATTAAAAGGTACCTTTGGTACGAGGTGCATTATTAAAAAAACAACAACAACAACAAAAAAACCTTAAACTATATTATGGAAAGCAGGAAGTGAACAAATGTAACAGTTACTGATTGTAAAAGTACCAGATGGAGGGGTAGGATTTAATAAGCTTTGCTTCTTCCTACTCCTTTTGGACATGTGGAACTGTGAACTGATTATGTGATGCATTCAATTGTAATCTGATGCATGTTCAAATAAAATAAAACTATTACCATTATTACCATAAATAATTGCTGAACAGAATGAAAGTATCTTTAGAGACAAAAGACTTGAACAGAGCCCAAATAGTGTAATCTATTACTGCAATTTAGCAGCGGGCCTTCAAGCTTGCTGCCACTGGCGACTGGATGGCCGCTGTGAGAACGAGGCCATTGGCCAGCAAACACGTCCCACTCTCTTTCCCTATCTCACATGATTCTGTGTTTCATGCATTTCAGAATCAGAATCAGCTATTCATTTACTCCAAAAGACGGATCATCAGTTCAGATAGGAGATGTTAAGAAAAGAAGAATACACTCAAGGTGTTAGAGTACCATATTCAAGCATCACCATACATTCATTCATTCATTCATTTTCTACCACTTTTTCCTCATAAGGGTCGTGGGGGTGCTGGAGCCTATCCCAGCTGTCTTTGGGCGAGAGGCGGGGTACACCCTGGACTGGTCGCCAGCCAATCACAGGGCACATATAGACAAACAACCATTCTACCCCTCCATCTGGTACTTTTACAATCAGTAACTGTTACATTTGTTCACTTCCTGCTTTCCATAATACAGTTTAAGGTTTTTTTGTTGTTTGTTCTTTTTAAATAATTCATACCTATGGACAATTTGGAGTCACCAATTAACCTAGCATGTTTTTGGAATGTGGGAGGAAACCGGAGTACCCGGAGAAAACCCACGCATGCACGGGGAGAACATGCAAACTCCATACAAAGATGGCCGAGGGTGGAATTGAACCCTGGTCTCCTAGCTGTGAGGTTTGTGTGCTAACCACTCGACCGCCGTGCTGCCCCGTCACCATATAAATTCGAACTAATTGCTGTCAAAGTCAACTTTACAGTGGTGAACATTACAAACATACATTCTGATTGTGTATAGACAGATACCCTGGGACTGATGATTTTGTTTTAAAAACCTTCCATCCCTGTGATTGGCTGGCGACCAGTCCAGGGTGTACCCCGCCTCTCGCCCGAAGACAGCTGGGATAGGCTCCAGCACCCCCGCGACCCTCGTGAGGAAAAAGCGGTAGAAAATGAATGAATGAATGAAACCTTCCATCCATTTTCTGTACCGCTTATCCTCACGAGGGTCGCAGGCATTCTGAAGCCTATCCCAGCTGTCTTCGGGTACCCTGGACTGGTCGCCAGCCAATCACAGGGCACATATAGACAAACAACCATTCACACTCACATTCACACTCATACCTATGGACAATTTGTAATTAACCAATTAACCTAGCATGTTTTTGGAATGTGGGAGAAAACCCACGCATGCACGGGGAGAACATGCAAACTCCACACAGACGCCTGAGCGGCGAATCAAACCAGAGTCTCATAGCTGTGTGGCCTGCACGCTAACCACTCCCTCACCGCGTAGCCCTTGTTTCAAAATCTTTCCAGACTTAATCCACTGGCTTACTTTGAACAATTACCTATTACTTGACCACCAGGGCCCATAGGTTGTCAGGGCGGAGAATGTGCTGACTCGCCCACACACAGCATCTCTTTGTGTGTGTGGGCTATGACCTAATAAAGCCTTCTATTGCATTACATACACACACCAGCACACACTCCAGGATCTTGTGCTTCTGGTTAAATTCCAACACAACAACATGACCTTTCAAAGACTAATTAAAATCAAGCTAGGATTGGACAAGATCTCAATAGATTTGGACCACCTAAGCTTTTAATTTTCATGTAGATGTGGTGCGAATGAAACATTGCTGCATCCAACATGGGGTGTGAGGCATATCTCAGGGTGAATGACAGCAGCACAATAAATAGACCACAAACCATCTCTGTGTCATACACCTAAAAAAAAAAGAAAATATACACATCTATTTTCTTTATGACTTGAAAAATGTAAAACTAATAATATTACACAGTGGGGGGCAGTACTCAGGTGGAACCTTTGTCTCGGGAGCTGTTGTGCCAAGATTGCATTGAGGCGTGGACTTCCGCCAACGCTCAGACGCAATCTGGACGAAGATGTTGCTGCTCCGTGTCCTCACTGCTGTCCATCCATATCTGTCCTTACAGGTCAGTTGTTGTTAAGAGGAACAAATTCAATCTCTGTAAATTCATAATTCGTTGAAGGGAAGTAATCCAAGCATATCTTATAGCTCATATGATATTGTTAAGCCTTTTTTTTTTAAATAGAGCAAGCTTATTAGTAGCGTCCGACCAGACGCAGTTTAGACCAGTGATTTTCAACCTTTTTTGAGCCACGGCACGTTTTTTACATTGGAAAAATCTTGTGGCACACCACTAACCAAAAATGTTACAAAATGTCACCATGACCTCACACGTGCATCAAAAAGTCTATCGGAGGAACAAGGTAGGTGTTGCCACACGGACCAATATTACATTGCTCTGCCAGTCTTTACACCACAGACACTCGACAGTAGCCACGTTTACATGACGAGTTTTCTCTTTCCAAATGACCTTTCGGGAAACAATGTTATCCATAGAAAGGAATATTCCAATCTCTTGTCTACATGCGCCGTGAAAATCAACCAGAATAGTCAATAGGGCATGCCCATTAAAACGTAAACGTCAACATCACGTGATACCGGCTTCCCTAAGTTTTTCTTTCACTTGTTGGAATAACTCCGTATTGCCAGTTTTCCGTCTTTCCAGTCTTGAAATTTAGTTTGAATCAAAAACAAACTTTGCTTAGTCCAGTGCCGATTGCTGGCCTCCATTTTTAAAAGTGAAGAACGTCTGGATCTGCGTGTTACGTCATATCTGAGCATGCGCTGAAAGAACGCACCCGGGATAAATTTAAACAGGAAAAGATCAAATTCAATCTTGCTAATATTTTATAACTAAACTCAGGACATGTTTTATATAGATATATATTTTATTTTTTAATAAAACTGCACTTGTGAATGGCGTATACAAGGGTTTAGATTCTGTTCCACGGATGGCGGTAATGCATACGAAAGCTGCTTGCCAACTGCCAATAAACAACAGAAGAAGAAAAACACCACGAAGAAGAACGCACCCTGACAACTTTCCGATTGAGCGGGTACAAGGTACCTCAATCGGATTGGTTAAAGGAATATTCCATCCCTGTTCAATTCTTTCCGTTTGAGCAAATAAACCAAATGCAATTGAAATATTTGGGTCCATGTATACTATTGACATAATGGCTAGACATAATATTTGCATATGATGATTAATCAATGTTAATTATAAAAAGTGATATTGGATAATTCCTCACGGCACACCTGACGGTTTCTCAAGGTACACTAGTGTGCCGCAGCACAGTGGTTGAAAATCACTGGTTTAGACGACAGTTATTACCGTGTGGCGGCCATTTTGGGTTTAGATGGCCCTCAGCCTTGTCTCACAGGCAGGTTCATTGAAGGTAGTTATTGAGCTCCTGCACACACTCGTGACCAATTATTGTATATTGTATACATATTGTATATAATAATTCTTGAAATGAATCAAATTTTAATAAGAGACGCAATCTGGACGAAGATGTTGCTGCTCCGTGTCCTCACTGCTGTCCATCCATATCTGTCCTTACAGATTACTGTATTATTTTGTTACTGTGGTGCCATATCCTGGGACCCGTAACATCTGCGGGGGAACAATATTGTATCCCCGGTCAGCTAACATGGGCGTTCTGTGACCGGGTCACAAGGCTGTTGTAGTCACTGCTTGCTTCTTACCTCTGAGAACCATAAAGAAACCTTAATGGCATTCTGCTTAAGACTTAAACAGAAAGCTCATTATGTTTTCCTGAGTGCAAAAAAAAAGAACAGTAACTTACACCGTAAATGGCTTATTCCTTAGATATCAAAACAGAAAGTCCTGTCCAATTATTTTAAAAGCAGAATACTGCGTTCATATTGCACAATGTTTACACAGCAGCTACCAGCCGTTATTACCAGCCTCCGAGGACTTGTCACCCGTCACGCTGTTGTTTTGTGATTCTGTCACTCTCTAAGCTTTTATACTCTTTGTTTCAGGAAGACAATGTAAAAAAGGAAAATCCCAGGCATGCCAGAGGAGCGATTTGAGCATAAACATACAAGAGACAAAGTAACATCGACAAATGCGTTCCTGGTGGCAACTATCTTACTTTTCAGACTTGCCAACAAAAGATGTGATTTAAAAGTTACAACTTCAGCTGGGGACTGTACCGTGGAAATCAGAAGACAATATACTGAGTGCCCCACTCTGTCAAATGTCCATTTATTTTGCACTTAATCATAAGTCAGCTATAATTTTGCATCAGTAATGTTCCATTATTGATAGGTGAAAACACTGCATGGAATCAACTGCAGCATGTCTGACATGATAGAGTGAAAAGAAGCTCTCCTCGCATTCAGTGTGGAAGTTGGACATTTTTGGCTTCTTTGTCCTTCTTTCCCGTTTTAACTCTTAAGTTTAGAATACAGTGAATAAATTGGGGGCGGCACGGCGGTCGAGTGGTTAGCGCGCAGACCTCACAGCTAGGAGACCAATTCCACCCTCGGCCATCTCTGTGTGGAGTTTGCATGTTCTCCCCGTGCATGCGTGGGTTTTCTCCGGGTACTCCGGTTTCCTCCCACATTCCAAAAACATGCTCGGTTAATTGGCGACTCCAAATTGTCCATAGGTATGAATGTGAGTGTGAATGGTTGTTTGTCTATATGTGCCCTGTGATTGGCTGGCGACCAGTCCAGGGTGTACCCCGCCTCTCGCCCGAAGACAGCTGGGATAGGCTCCAGCACCCCCGGGACCCTCGTGAGGAAAAAGCAGTAGAAAATGAATGAATGAATGAATAAATTGGAGGGTAATTATAGTTAGCTCGCTAGTTTGCTATTGGTGAACTCATTCACTGTCAGCCATTTTCAAAAAAGACAGCTCAAAAATGGCAGTTTTTGATTTTTGCTGAACTTTCTAGACCCACATAATATTGAGTTTTAGGACCACATAAACATTTAAATTAAGAAAACTAAGACTTAGATCTTTCATTCATTCATGGAGCCTATCCCAGCTGTCTTTGGGCAAGAGGCGAAGACAGCCAATCACAGGGCACATATAGACAAACAACCATTCACACTCACATTCATACCTATGGACAATTTGGAGTCACCAATTAACCTAGCATGTTTTTGGAATGTGGGAGGAAACCGGAGTACCCGGAGAAAACGCACGCATGCACGGGGAGAACATGGAAACTCCACACAGAGATGGCCGAAGGTGGAACTGAACTTAGATCTTCTTTCATCAGAAAAAAAAAAGTTTGTTTCTAGCCTTTTTGGGACTTTATAAATCGCCAGTAAACCATAGGATGGTGTTTTGAAAAAACCTTATTTTGACCAAATAAACAGAGAAATGTTGCTTTTTCTGCAGAAATTCAAGAAAATTGCCGCCCCCAATGACAGTTCAATACTTTGTAATGTATTCCTAATGGAGATGATGGTCACCCACTAGAAGACTCAGTGGTGACACAAGGGGTGATGCTTGAGGGAGTCGAACAAGATGCCAAGTTGTGTGACCAGGCTTGTTTTTTTTTTCCTACCACTGGGAGCATCAAAGGTCTAAGGGGGGGGTGGTATTTAGTCCGGTTTGATGGGAATGCATAAATATTTTAAGTGGCCGAGTGTGAGATCTCTCTGCTATATCATCTATGTGTAATTGTGCGTGCCGGAACCAGCCTTTCAGCACATTTTCTCTGCCCCCTGGAACCCCAACAGAGTGGCTAAGATTATATTATACAAGCTGCTTGCACACACACACACACACGCACACGGCTACACAGCACATATGAGCACCCTGGAGGAAGCAACAAAACACATGTGTAGCCCCCCTACAAGGCCTGGGACCCCATTCAGTCACAACAACTAGCTGTTTTAGGGGAGCTCACAGCTGATTAACAAATGGTCCCGTAGCGTAATCTCTACATTTCCGCTTTAATAACTCCCTCAAAGCCCAGTCTCCCTTCAGCCTTAGCACTATTTTGTATGTTAAACCAGTCAGCGCTCATTTACAGTCACACCTCATTACGCAAATTTAGCTCAAGACGTTGTGCACAGGATGACCACTCAAAAATCCTTTAGTATAAACAACGTTTCCACTGAATCATCTGCAATGTGCAAGAATTTGCTTTTGTTTACATTCCCTAAGTGCCAAAGGCATTGAATAACATTTTTTTTTATTCAGTAATGTCTGCAGACTCCTTATTAATGTGGATTTATGATGATGGGAGCAGAGAGGAGGTGACGTGAGTCACCAGCAGAGAAGCAACAAAGAAAAGACAATTACAGTACTTGGGCACGATGGTGATTTTATTCAAAGCGATCATCAGTATGTTTGTTTGTTTTTTTTTTATTTAGTCAGCCATCACAGATAAGTTGAGCGGAAAGTTTAATTAAGATTGCATTAAAATTATATTTTATTTAAGCTCTCTGTATATAACTACTGTAAATTAACTATAACTAAACCAGGGGTCTCAAACTCAATTTATTTGGTTGCCACTGGAGCTTGGATCAGGTTTCCCCCCCCAAAAAACCCAAAAAACGCATTTATTAAAAACAAAAAATGTTTAAAAACTTCGCTTTGGTTCCAATTTTCTACAATAAAAGCTCTGATAAAACATTCCACTGTTCTCAAATATCTTACTTTTTATTTTTCTACACAAAATAAGATGAAAAATGAATAAACAAATCAAAAATAAAGAAACTCAATCAATCAGTAATAAATAAATATAATAATAATAATAAAACGGCAAATAATAAAAACTTAAACCACATATAGTTGGTGGGTAGACAAATTATTTTTTTCAGATTAAAATTAACAAAGCATTATTAGAGCCCTGTAGACATGACAAAACATGACTATAGTCACATTTATACTCTTTTTATTTACAACATATTGCGCAACTGCAGGGTCTTGAGACACATGCTAACTCGCAAACTAGAGAGCTAGCGACCTAAACGGTAGCCTTCAAGTTATTTCCTTTAAACTTAAATAGCCAAAAACTTACCACTTCCACATGGATAGGGAGGATAACTATTAACAGTTATTTAACCTTTAACATGAACATTAATCAAACGTAATAATTTTTTCTGGATACATGATACCATACAGCATCCATATCAAACTTGCGCGGGCCGCACTAACATTAAACTTTCATATCAAGGCAGGGGCCTCAAACTAGTGTGCGGGCCGCGTGTTTGAGACCCCTGAACTAAACAACATATACTGTATATGTGTGTGTGTGTGTGTGTGTGTGTGCAACAAATGATAATATATTTTATATTCAGGCTCCACGCAGCCTCCACCCCCAAGCATCCTCCTACGCTGTGAGGTATGCAAATGATGGGGAATTTCTCTCCCTCCCACTGGAGTAAATCATCCCTACAGCAATATAGTAAGTTATAGGACAGCCGCTACTGTTAAATCTTCAATGTGTCCATTCAGATGGCTATCTTGGCTCTATTAACAGCACGTGCAGACACATGTTTGCCTCGTAATCACTTTAATGCATCGGAGCTACTATAAAAAAATGACCACGTTGTTGCCAAGTGTCTGAGAGGAAGAGAGTGTGCCCCCCCCCCGAGGCACAGGATGTCTTAACGTGGGAGTCAAGCTAATGGACCACCTCCTTCCTTGGCGACCAGGACCATCATGCATCAAACATCTCAGACTGGCTGTCCTCATTCTTGTCTGCTTTAGTCTTTAGAACACTATTTACCTCTCCGCATTATTACCGCATCGCTTGGTTTGCTTCTCCTGGAATCATATCTTTGAGGTAGGTCCATATGTGTCAATTAAAGTCAAATGCCCACTGATGTTGTACAACATGGAAGCCAAAAATAATGCCTTAAGTCAGTGTTTTTCAACCTTTTTTTGAGCCACGGCACGTTTTTTACGTTGGAAAAATTTTGCGGCACACCAATAACCAACATTATTTGCTTCTTTCAGCTTTTTCCCGATTATGGACTCGCCA
Source organism: Doryrhamphus excisus (assembly GCF_037039965.1). Lineage (NCBI taxonomy): Eukaryota > Metazoa > Chordata > Actinopteri > Syngnathiformes > Syngnathidae > Doryrhamphus > Doryrhamphus excisus. Next base: position 13,980,459 of record NC_136368.1, on the reverse strand, counting down.
CAGCAGATCCTTTTGATCCGCATACAAATTTAAACAACAATATTACAAAATGTCACCACTACCTCTCACGTGCATCACTAAGTCTATTAAAGGAACGAGCGCAATCAGCTACGTGTTGCCACACGGACGAATATTACATTGCTCTGCCAGTCTTTACACCAATGACACGCGACAATGACATAATATTTGCAGAAAATTATTAATACCTGTTAATTAAAAAAGTGATATTGAATAATTCCTCACGGCACACCTGACAATTTCTCACAGCACATGTGTGTGCGGCGGCACAGTTGTTGAAAATCACTGCCTTAAGTTGCACAAACCTTGTTTTTCCACAAAAAAAGTTGACATAGCTTGAGAGATTTCCGTGAATTTCGCAAAACATTAGCAAATATCGAAAGATAATCTTTCAAGAATTTACTCCACAAGTGCTTTTTCATTGGCATTTTTTTTACCCAACACTACTACACAATACAAGGCTACCAGCAACAAGACAAGACAAATAGTGTGATTATAACCATAGACCTGGAAATGTAATAATGTACAGTAGTAGTATTAGTAGAGTAGCAAGTTGGCAATACACACATTTCTATCCTGGCTGCTTAGCACAGTAGGGCTAAAGCTTCAGAAGATTTGCTATGAAGCGACTTTGACCACATATCATCAAATAATGAATAATTTATTTTGTTTTCAACAGTGGTTAGCTTAGTTACACTTGAAATATTCAAATATTAATTGTGACAGATTGCCACTGACAAGAAAGTTTCCACTACACAGTTTCACAATGTAATTAACCACGAGAGTCAGGTGCAAATTTAAAAAGAAGAAATCACCTGTGTTATGGTGCTATGTCGTTATTTTTGATCTCACAAAACATGGCGGAGGGTGAAATTGATAAGTGGTGATCGTCTATGTAAGCACTTACAACTAAGACAATGGTAGAAAGGCAAATTTGAACAATGCTGTGATAGATTATTGTGATCACAATTATGATCGATTGTGTTCCACCCTCGGCCATCTCTGTGTGGAGTTTGCATGTTCTCAAGCCTGGTCACACAACTTGGCATCTTGTTCGACTCCCTCAAGCATCACCCCTTGTGTCACCACTGAGTCTTCTGGTGGGTGACCATCATCTCCATTAGGACTACATTACAAAGTATTGAACTGTCATTGGGGGCGGCACGGCGGACTAGTGGTTAGCGCGCAGACCAGGGTTCGATTCCACCCTCGGCCATCTCTGTGTGGAGTTTGCATGTTCTCCCCGTGCATGCGTGGGTTTTCTCCGGGTACTCCGGTTTCCTCCCACATTCCAAAAACATGCTAGGTTAATTGGTGACTCCAAATTGTCCATAGGTATGAATGTGAGTGTGAATGGTTGTTTGTCTATACATGCCCCGTGATTGGCTGGCGACCAGTCCAGGGTGTACCCCGCCTCTCGCCCAAAGCTGGGATAGGATCAAGCACCTCCACGACCCTTGTTGGGGATAAGCGGTAAGTTTCACCCTAATAAATCGGAATGACTTGATATTTCTCACCAAACCTGCACACTCCCAATTGGCTGGCGATCAGTCCGCCTCTTTCCTGAAGACAGCTGGGATAGGCTCCAGCACGCCTGCGACACTCATAACGATAAGCGGTAGAAAATGAATGAATGGTGTGGGGTTAATGATTAATGAAGTACACTGCTTTGCTGCAGTCAACAACAACAAAAATCAATCAATCAATCAATCAATCTTGAGATTCAATCTTCTCAATACAGCAATGGAACATCATTCATTTCCGTGGCCCCATCCCAAAGTAAAAGATGAAGTACTCAGTTCTAATAGAGCAGTGTTGTTCACATCACATTGGCTATAAGTCTTTACAGAATAAATACAGCAAAGTAAAGCGAACACAGGAAACTAGTGGCTGCCTGGTATTGGAAGGCCACAGGCTATAATTCACTTAAATTAGTAAGAAGACACGCATGTGTGTTTGTACAACTGGCTTGTATTTAAGACTTTCTACTGGCCCATGATGGAGACAGCATGGCTGGCAGGAGGCGAGAGGATTCTTTTGGCTCCTGTGTTTTAAGAGCAAGACATCATTTTTTAGGCCTGCCCTAAACACGCACTTGCCACTCTTATCGCCCCGTCAAGACACTCTCGAAGACCGTAGTGACTTTCATTGACTGACGACGACTGTCAGGTTCGCGCTCCCAAAGCTTTAGATGACGCTCGCCTCTTCACGTGTCGCTCAAAGCAGAAAAACTCTTCCCCTCAAAAAAAAATAAATAAAAACTCTCTCGACAGCCATACCCCCCCCCCCTCCTCTCTCCCCTCCATCTTTCATTCCACTATGCTCTTTGGTGAAACGCTGTGATAACATACTGCTAAGTCCTCCCAGTGTGATGTAGGTACTGGAGCTATTTTCAAAACAAAAAGGTGAGGATGTGAATAAACGCCTGCAGAGGACGGGCCCCTTAGAAATAAACACGCTAGCATAAACAGACAGTTTATGCAGGTTTGGGTTATTAGTCAGCAGCAGCAAGGGAACATTTACAGTTAATTGCATATGAAATACTAAAAATATCACAGAAGTCTACTGCAGTTGTAATTGTATGTATTATTTATTCAACCTGAGTGTATGCTTTTGTGACACAGGAGCATTCAGACATGATCAGTGCGTGTTGCTCATCCACAAAATGCTTGAAAAATCCAGTTGTAACAAGTCAGATCGTCGTACGATTGATTAGTAGTTTAGAACCAGTCCTCGATTCATCCTGTATGACTAACAATAACACTTCAAATTTAAATCGTCACAAAGACTGGATTCCAAGGAGATCCACTTGCTCTGCTCTGATTATTTAAGTAAAATTTTGTTTGATCTTCGATTTTCCTTGCAATGTTTTATTTTAGGTAAATTAATAACATCCCACTATAACGCACATCTGATATTTTATGTATTGATCAGATGGGTAACAACATTTGATTGTGTCCATAGTAAAATGTGAAACTGAAAATGTGGTAAATAAGATCATTACGTTGTGATAATAACCTGTAATTTGACCATACACCATACAATTTTAGCCCTACCGGTGCCTCTATTTGGCTTTTCCAAGGTCTTTTTCAGTTCAGCAGGACAACATAGCAAGTAACATATCATGACAGTTGACAGTGCCATTAAAGCTAACTGACCCACGGAAATGCTCTAATCTCGAGGCGTGTCTCATTGGTATAAAACAATGCATTGTCCTGTAACTTTTTACTCTTAAACCATGACAAAACTGAGATTTTGATTATTGGCGCAGCTAAGTAGAGTTGCCTGTTTAAGGACAATTTCACTAAAAGCATCTTTACCCAAGGTGACTCAGTAAAAAATCTCAATGTGATATTTGATTCGACAAGAATGTCATACGGCCTATTCTATCCACTACTGACACAAAGACCAGAGTCCATTATTTGTCACATCTCGCCTTGATTACAATAATGTGCTGCTTTCTGGCCTTCCAATGTCTAGTTTTAAAGCCTACGGTTAGTACAAAATACCGCAGTATGACTCCTCCGGAACAACGTATAAATTCGACCATATTCCTCCAGTACTAGCCAACTTGGACTGGCTCCCAGTTTATTTAAGATGCAACTTTAAGGTTCTGTTACTTGCCTACAAAATATTACATAGGTTGGCACCTTCGTAGTTGGTTGACCGAGTTGTACTCTATGCTACCGTCCAGAAACCGCTCACAACACGGCGGTCTTTTGACAATCCCGAGAGCAATAAAGAAGTATGTGGGCTCTAGAGACATTTTTATTCGGGCTCGAACCTGCCCTGACAGAATAGGACAAGATCTGAGGTGGTCCACGTCTTAGAGGCACTGCCACACTTTGGGGGTTGATCATCCCTCGATGTGCGGTTGACTAACCCTCTACGGTTCCTTCTCAAGGTTTCTTTTTTCCTCCCAAATGGGGTTTGGACTTTTTCCTTGTCCCTATGGGGGTTCAGATCAGGGGATGTCGTCGATAGTTGCCAGCTTGTAAAGCCCTTTGAGACTCTTTTGTGATTAAAGGCTATATAAATAAGCTTGACTTGACTAAAGAAACAAGTCAATGTGATGTGACCTAAAACCAGTCAACCTGACTTTTACCTGCTCTGACAGCACAGTGTCACTACAGTATTTGTCTGCAGATATAATGCCCATTTTGGGTCGAAATTAATCCTGTCATAAGAAGCCACACGAGCGGTTTTGTGACGCTAGGTGCAAAAATAACAAAAAACAAAAAAAAACTTCCAACTAAAAATGTGAAAAAGGAGTCGAAATTTAAAGTTGGGGCACTCAAAACTTGCTTATTTTTTTCAGTGTTTAATCAGCGTCACGCTACAAAAAACATGCAAAAAGATGTTAATTACATAAAAAATTGTGGCAAACAACATCCCCCCTTCCATCCACACTCCATATGAACACATTTATTTCGCTTTTCTGTGCATTGTAACAACAGAAAAACGAGTTAGTATGAGCAAGCTAACAATGCACGTCATGGGACCTAGCTATTTTGGTACCATTTCCATACTGTAACTGACCTGTATATTAACCAAGCTACAATGATATTGTTATTGTAGCAGCTGACACTAAAAAACTAGATTTATTTGGCAGAGTAACAACATCTCACTAGCTGCTTGTCTCATTTTATCATCACTACACCTCAATAATGTAACAATTATTACAACCATGAATTTCCATTTAACCTACAACCAACATTCATTCATTCATTTTCTACCGCTTTTTCCTCACAAGGGTCGCGGGGGTGCTGGAGCCTATCCCAGCTGTCTTCGGGCAAGAGGCTGGGTACACCCTGGACTGGTCGCCAGCCAATCACAGGGCACATATAGACAAACAACCATTCACACTCACATTCATACCTATGGACAATTTGGAGTCACCAATTAACCTAGCATGTTTTTGGAATGTGGGAGGAAACCGGAGTACCCGGAGAAAACCCACGCATGCACAGGGAGAACATGCAAACTCCACACAGAGATGCACGAGGGTGGAATTGAACCCTGGTCTCCTAGCTGCCTACAACCAACAACGTCGAGCGAATTCTTGCAAGATAGCACAAAAAAGGCTAACGACAAATGAATACAGTGTCAAGGACCTTGACTGTTGCTGTCGTCACAATCTCAACCGCCGTCCAATCGTCATACCTCAAATCAAGTCAAGTTGAGCCTTGATTTACTGTCAAGTCGGGAGGGGTCACCGAAACATTGACTCGAGTCGATTCCGGCCCAAGCCAGCCTTGTCACTCAAGCATCCATCTCTTGAGCTTTATGCATTGCACGGTTAATGCATGGTGAGCCATTTCTCCAGGAAAAACACACCCTCATACCTACACCCTTTTTGGGGGATGAAGATTATTATTCCAACTGGCCTGGAAGAACATGAAGTCACTCCCTAACCATGACCACATGTGTGTGTGTGTGTGGTGTACATGAGTCAGGATGGTCTTATATGTGTGTGTATCCTTTAATCTGTGCAGAAAGTTACCAACTGGGATCACTTGAAGCATCCAGTGCAAGTGTAATTGAACTTAAAGCCATGCTGGCAATAAAAGTGAGGAATGCAACAACTGTTATTATGAGTGCCATAAAAACATTACAGAGCTGTGTGAAGGGAAAGGTTCAAAGGTCGATGAAAAGGCTGCATGGACGCTAGAAAGAATGAATAAAAATGCACTGTATTGGTTAGCAATGCAATACTTACTTGCCGATCACCTCGCAGAGCTCGTATACATCTTCAAATAGAATGTCGTCGTCCGCCATAGTCCTAGTCCGACAGGGGAGGGGGTGCAAAAATCCCGAAATATAAATGCGCCCCCAATCGGGTTAGGCTCCAAAATGGGTACGAAAAATGGCCACGACCAGGTGACCGTTGACAGCAATGACTGACAGACGCCGCTCACGCCCAACGGAGGCGGTGTCTTCGGTTGTTAGTTCCCGGTAAACGTCGGTGGAAACTCCCCGGCTCCCCCCCAGGAATCCGCGTCGTCGCTGGGTATGAAGCGGCGGAGGGGGAGCTCGGTAATCCCGGTGTGGGAGACCACTAGTTCGGCCCCGCCTTTCCCAGCTTTCCAGATGGCACACTCCGGTGTCAAAAAGAAAGCGACACTACTGCCAGCATTACAAACAGAGCTGGTTTGGGTCCACTTTGATTTATGTCCACAAGGGGAGGTGAAAAGTAGAGTTTACACGCGTGATCCAGGTAGGTTTACACAGGTCTTCACATCCCGAGATCCCACAGATTTACAACCTTTTCGTGTTCAGCCGAGATGTGCTGGCACACCGTCGCCTGCTCTTCTGGGTCCTCTGCCTTGTCAGCGAACGATCCACAAGCGATCCGTGTCGTCCACGGCCGTGGGTTCGTCTTTTCTACCCCCACATCAATGTCGTCCGTCCGTGTGACCCAAAGCCTCCTCGTTCAGCTCCGCCGAGCAACCCAGAAAGCTAAGCTCCGCCCCCACACAGCGGTTATGAAACTGGCGCCCTGAGTCCTCCATGTTGGCTCCGGGAAGATTCCCAGAGTTCTTTGAGGCGGGTTAATACGTTCAGAGCCAACATGGCGGAGGGCAGCACCGTGGAAACCAGCAAGGCTGCAGTTTCCTCAGGGCAGGTTGTTTAATGAGCGACCCGCGGGCCGAATCCGGTCCATGAATGAACTGAATGAACTGTGGCCCCTGACTTCATTGGATCCACGGACCAGTCGTGTTCTAAAGCGTCATGTTCTGATTCTGTTTATTTTTGTATATTGTGTGTAAAACAAGGCACAAAGCACAAATGGAGTTTTTTTCAGGGAGAAGAATATAACGTCTTTGTTGCGTGGGTGACAAGCTGGCATGAATTAACTTCAGATTGTGCACAAATATGCACATTAGCAATCAATAACATCATCAAACCTTCCCTTTATATATTCCCACACAGTATCAGCAATTGGTAATGTCTCTGTGCAGTGTCTGAGGTGCGTTCAAGGACCATAGGAAAAAGTGGGTAGGCTGCACAATGAAACAACAAACATGTAAAAAAACTTGGGATTATATTCATTCATTCATTCATTTTCCACCGCTTATCCTCACAAGGGTCGCGGGGGTGCTGGAGCCTATCCCAGCTGTCTTGGGGCGAGAGGCGGGGTACACCCTGGACTGGTCGCCAGCCAATCACAGGGCACATATAGACAAACAACCACTGGATTATATTCTGTGTTTCAAATAAAATCATATTTTTTCCAACATTCATTCATTCATTTTCTACCGCTTTTTCCTCACGGGGTGCTGGAGCCTATCCCAGCTGTCTTGGGGCGAGAGGCGGGGTACACCCTGGACTGGTCAATTGCCAATCACAGGGCGCATATAGACAAACAACCATTGGATTATATTCTATGTTTCAAATAAAATCATATTTTTTCCAACATGCATATACAATTTTTGCAATTTGGGATGCTCCAACCAGAGTTTATGCTGCCGATCATCCATGAGAGTGGCAGAGCATCGCGGAGCGTGGCACACCCTGTGTGGTGGTCATTTCGTCCAGCGCACCACAGCCAATTTAGTAATCAAGTGGGTGTGGGGGCATACTGGGGGGGCGGGGGTGTCCACATTTTCAGTTCAACGCAGTGAAAATTTTATGATAAAACAGTGCGACGAAGGTCCGCTGAAAGCCTGCCAGCTCCGACCTAGTGTATTCTCGGCGCAGGTGAAGCGCATCCGGTTCAGTGGTAAATTGGCTGACAGGTGCACAGTGCACACATGGCACCAAAGTGTGTCAGGCACATTTGAATGCAATAAACAACCACAGCAACCACTATTTAATGTAAGCATCTGCACCAGCATGTACATTTTTGTATTAACTGTTCCATCACATCTGATGTCAGATCAAAGACGTCTCGCATAATGGGAACTCAACCTGACTGCAGCTGAAAGTATGATGCCAACTAATGAATTCACATCACACAGACCACAAACAGCCACGGCATCCGATACGAAGGATATATTTGGCTCATGAATCTAATTCAAAGACAAAAAAAAGAGCAAGATGGTTTTTGAATAAATGTAAGCTAATCTGTGTCTTAAGGACGTACTTGTGATTGTCCATATTTCTCTGTTTTAATCTTTATTCTTAACATCATCTGAAAAGATGGAGTACATTAAAATAAGGAAGATGAGAATATACTTACAAGCTTGATGCCTGGATTAGCCTGCTGCTGTGTTTAATGTAATTATCACTTAATGTTGTACTATTCATGACACAGAAATGGATTACATATGTCCCACGAGGTGGCCCATGTGGTGATGCGCATTCTGGCCTCTGATGAGCAGTCCAGTGGGCCCTGCACATTTAAAGGCAACAAGAGGTGTTTATTTGATTGGTTAAGATTACACTCGGGTGTGTTAAACTCTGTAACGCAGGGGTCTCAAACACGTGGCCCGCGGGCCAAATGTGGCCCGCAGGACACTAGTTTGAGGCCCCCGCCTTGATATGAAAGTTTAATGTTAGTGCGGCCCGCGCAAGTTTGATATGGATGCTGTATGGTATCATGTACCCAGAAAAAAATATTACGTTTGATTAATGTTCATGTTAAAGGTTAAATAACTGTTAATAGTTATACTCCCTATCCGTGTGGAAGTGGTAAGTTTTTGGCTATTTAAGTTTAAAGGAAATAACTTGAAGGCTACCGTTTAGGTCGCTAGCTCTCTAGTTTGCGAGTTAGCATGTGTCTCAAGACCCTGCAGTTGCGCAATATGTTGTAAATTAAAAGAGTATAAATGTGACTATAGTCGTGTTTTGTCATGTCTACAGGGCTCTAATAATGCTTTGTTAATTTTAATCTGAAAAAAATAATTTGTCTACCCACCAACTATATGTGGTTTCTTAAGTTTTTATTATTTGCCGTTTTAGTATTATTATTATATTTATTTATTACTGATTTCTTTATTCTTGATTTGTTGATTTATTTTTTCATCTTATTTTGTGTAGAAAAATAAAAAGTAAGATATTTGAGAACAGTGGAATGTTTTATTAGAGCTATTATTGTAGAAAATTGGAACCAAAGTAAAGTTTTTTTTAATTTTTTTGTTTTTAATAAATGGGGTTTTTTTGTTTTTTTTTTTGGAAAACCTGATGCGGCCCAGTCTCACCCAGACCCGAGCTCCAGTGGCCCCCAAGTAAATTGAGTTTGAGACCCCTGCTCTAACGTCTTCTCTCCTCCCTCTTTGCCATTTGCACCAGTAGGAGGGTCGGAAGCGTGGGGACGCAGGGCAGGTACGCCGCGCCTGTGCCTGGTCTACATTAATACAGCCCAGTGTGTCACTGCTGCTTACCACAATTAGTTGCTGAGTTGACAGTTGAAGAAGTGGCAGTACTGGTTATGGCTTTGGACGATGTCACATTTGGCTCTCTGTCAAGAGCATGTCATGACAGAAACTTAGACTTTAGTCTTTAAAACATTTTTTGCAAATTCGATTTTCCCCCTTCTCCAGAGGGAGCACAGGACTCTTGACAGAGCTGCCTTCATGTTTCATAAAGTCATAGACTAAATTCAATACTATGCCAGATGACTGCCTAATTAACATCCTGTTAATAATTGAACAGGTAGTAAACCCAAGATGATAAGCTTGTTTTTTTATTTATAGGGATTTCAGCAGAAAGGACTGTGGTGTAATTAAACAAGCTACTACAGTGGGTATTGTTGTTCCCCCTTGAAACAAGGATGCCAGTGTAGCGTAATGTTTTATTTAGGATGTTTGGAGCTGCTGTTGATTTAGTGTGGATGGGGTTGTTACAAGGTAGGCTCAAAATACCAGTCTAATACTGTTTTTATGCAGGGGGGTAGTCTGACTAGTCCACTTTCAAGGCGCCCCCGAGTAAAAGCCCATTTGGCTTTGGAATCAGAGAATTTAGGACATCAGAGAACATCTTATCTCAAACCAACACACCATTCTAGACTCAGCCGGTGGGCCAATCTGTTCTCTCTCAGTGTGTGTGTGTGTGTGTGTGTGCTCTAATGCCTCTGTATACTCTGAGAAATACCAACCAAACTTTACATACAGTGCAGGGCTATTCAACCGAATTGGTCTTGGGGCCACGTTTTTAGAAATATCAGGACTGGAAGGCTGGATTTCTCCCTTCACAATTATTTTATATAATAATGTGGGCGGCATGGCGGTCGAGTGGTTAGCGCGCAGACCTCACAGCTAGGAGACCAGGGTTCAATTCCACCCTCGGCCATCTCTGTGGGGAGTTTGCAAAACAACTCTCTCCAAAAAACATGCTAGGTTAATTGGCGACATAGGTATGAATGTGAGTGTGAATGGTTGTTTGTCTATATGTGCCCTGTGATTGGCTGGCCACCAGTCCAGGGTGTACCCCGCCTCTCGGCCGAAGACAGCTGGGATAGGCTCCAGCATCCCCTGCAACCCCCGTGAGGAAAAAGCGGTAGAAAATGAATGAATGAATGTGGGCGGCACGGCGGACGAGTGGTTAGCGCGCAGACCTCACAGCTAGGAGACCAGGGTTCAATAATCTCTGTGTGGAGTTTGCATGTTCTCCCCGTGCATGCGTGGGTTTTCTCCCGGTACTCCGGTTTCCTCCCACATTCCAAAAACATGCTAGGTTAATTGGCGACTCCAAATTGTCCATAGGTATGAATGTGAGTGTGAATGGTTGTTTGTCTATATGTGCCCTGTGATTGGCTGGCGACCAGTCCAGGGTGTACCCCGCCTCTCGCCCGAAGACAGCTGGGATAGGCTCCAGCAACCCCCGCGACCCTCGTGAGGATAAGCGGTAGAAAATGAATGAATGAATGAATAATGTAATTATAATCTTTGGTGTTTTTTATGTTAATATAGGTTGCTCATTAAGAGGGTAACAAAAAGGTTTTGGTTCAAAAAATGATTTCAAAATGTTTTCAGATGCAGTGCAACCTCAGTTAAGATCCGCTACGGTTAGCATATTTTTAATGTGAAGTGAAAAGTTTGACACGATTTCACTTCACATTTATACTTCACCAAATGGCTAATGCAGTAATCAGAGTTAAAGTCATAAAGTCAAAACCTATGTTTTGAAGGTTGCAACGATATTAATATCTGATTGCAAATCGTTACTGGAATCACAAGCAGTGTGGATTACGTATACACGGCTTGTAGAATTAGCCTGCTAGCCTCTGGAGCTAGCCTGATGAGGCTAAAGACCACACAGTGAATCCAAAAGGCATCTGTTCATGGATCATCTTACATTATCATTCATTAGTGCTGAGTACCTATGTATACATTTGATCATTTCAGTTCATTTACTGGGAATTAAAGTATTAAACTCCTGCCTCTTCTTCTGAGCTCTAAAGTACATAGACTGAACTCTTGAGCACATTTTAAAACAGTGCACGCGTACGTCTAGTCTACTGTTTTTTTTTCTGCACAGCAGCAACCAGGGAGCTACATCTGATAAGCGACTTGCTCTTTCCCGCCTCAACAAGCTAATCGTTGCAGATCAGAGAGAGTCGCATCTCGTCATTGTGTTGCTTAATGATATCTTCAGCCAGACGTTTTTTTTTTTTCTTGTTTCGGAGTACGACACTCTGCCCTCAGGGGAGTTTAAAGCGAGAGGCTGCTCCATTTTTCATCAGGAGAGTAAACTGTGACACTCCCCCGAGAGGCTTTATGATAAGTATTGCATGTGGAGTGCATCATCCTTTTTTTCTGCAAGTTAGGAGACCTGGTGTTCTTCACCCTGCAGTCCTTCCACCTGATGACGCAGTTTAGGCACATTCTCAATTCTTCATGCTACTGAGCTAAAATGAAAAATCCTGGTGCCTTTGTGCGAAAAGAATGATGTCAGAAGACAGGACTCAAATGACAAAACTTATTTTGTTAAAGGTGAAAACTTGTTTTTCCCTTTTGGTAGGTTTAGAAGGCTATTTTCAGGTTCACAACGCAGGCGCCAACAAGGACTGGATGATCATGATAATGAAGGTCCACTAATTTACTTCTTCAAACATTCATTCATTTTCTACCGCTTTTTCCTCACGAAGGTCGCGGGGGTGCTGGAGCCTATCCCAGCTGTCTTGGGGCGAGAGGCAGGGTACACCCTGGACTGGTCGCCAGCCAATCACAGGGCACATATAGACAAACAACCATTCACACTCACATTCATACCTATGGACAATTTGGAGTCACCAATTAACCTAGCATGTTTTTGGAATGTGGGAGGAAACCGGAGTACCCGGAGAAAACCCACGCATGCACAGGGAGAAAATGTAAACTCCACACAGAGATGGCCGAGGGTGGAATTGAACCCTGGTCTCCTAGCTGTGAGGTCTTCGCGCTAACCACTTGACCGCCGTGCCGCCTCGTTCTATCATGTTATAAAAAAAAAAATTCCAGAAATAAATTGACTGCACGGTAGTCGAGTGGTTAGCGTGCAGGCCACACAGCGAGGAGACCCGGGTTCGATTGCTCGATCAATCATGAGCTATGAAAATACTCACAACAAGCTTATCAACCCATTGGAAATTGCAGGATGTTATTACTCAATATACTATAACAGTAGTGAACTGTACTCAAGAAGGTATTGTATAGTAAAAAAAAAAAAAAGTACTATACACATAAAAGTATCAACATCGCCATTACCATAGCATTTATCTCACAGCCCACTGCTCACCATGACTAAACAGGCTGCCAGAAAGATAAACACCCCCTTTTCTATACTCACACACATGGTTAAAGTCTGTGTGTGTGTATGCCAGCCACAGCGCCAACCAACCTGTTCATCTATGCTGCGGTATGCTAAACCCATTGATCAAGTCCATGGTAACACACATAGTAGATTTGGGCTCTGTTAGCAGCACCAGAAGAGCAAGCAGTCACTCATAATGATCATTTAAGTTGTTTTTGTTTGCCTCCCCCTCTTTTCCCCTTTCAGAAGGCCAGACAGAACACAATTAGTATTTAACCACACAAAACAGAATTGACTAGCATGCCACTGTTGACAGAGTGTGGGGTCAGTGCAAGATAGAATATTGCGTGTTGACATTTGCGGAGGTATTACTCACACTGAGGGTGTGCTGCTGTGTTTTGTTTACATAAACATAATAAGCAAGCAATTTGACTACATTAAATTTGTGGACAAAAAAAACCCACAAAAAACAAAGCAATCCAGATACATTCTTTTCCCCATTAGACAGAAATACAGCTGGAATAGGTGCAGATTCTGGAAGATATATAAAGCTTTCTGTGCTGGTTATTGTGTGTAGCTGCTCTATAGGAGTACACAATACAATATGACCATAATAGGTCCCCTTTAAGAGAGCTTCATAGTCAAAATGGGTAGGTGCCAATAACTTGCACTGTTAGCTAGCTCATAATAATTTGTTTTCTCTCGTTAGATTGCACATAAATAAGAAAGATATGTGTTCATATTTCACATAAGGATTGTGGATGATGGGCAAAATTTAAAAAATTATTACAAGTGATGCCATGGTGTTTCCCCACTATGCAATTCTTAATACAAAAGCCAGTATAAATACATTTCTACAAACCGATTAAACCAATGAGTTAAAAAAAAAATTGCCATTTTAACTACTTCTCATTAGGCATTATTCCCTGCCGAGATGTTCATTGGCCAACGGCTGCTATGGGTGGACGCATGTCAGCATGCCTTTTCACTTCCTGGTTGTTGCGGAGTATGTATTTCAATGGGAAAGATGCAGGCTGAGTTCTTATAAAATGCACTCCTACCACCTTGTGGCCGTTTTTTTCTGATTTCTTCTATTGTGCAGTTTCATCATCACCTGTTTGTGCCTCTCATGCAAAAAAATTAAAAGATGTATAAATATGTCTTTGGGAGCGAGTTGCCTTTCTAGCTGTAGTCTGATACGTCTCTTGTATTGCATGTCATTATACAGGTGTACCTAATGCTGTGGCCAGCGAGCATGTTTTTTTGTTCCTTCAGTTGCAGTGTTCGGGAATGAATTCTTTGATGTGAGCGACATCGTCCACTGCGAGTTCTTGCCACAGGGCCAGATGATCAAGCGGCGCGTCTACAAAGAGATCCTGCGGCATTTGCTTTGTTCAGTGTAAGAGTTGTGGCAGGACAACTTGTGGCTGCCTCGCCATGATAACGCACCTCTTCACAACGCCCTGAGCACGCCACAGTTCTTGGCCGAAAAGAAGATTGCCATGCAGGAGCAACCTCACTCATCACCCGACCTGGCTTGGTGGGATGTTTTTGTCTTTCTGAAGCGTAAGGGTCAACAAGGTTTTGAAGACAAGATGGCTGTGACGGCAGAAGAGCCTTTTCAAGAGTGAATGAATGTTTACGTTGTACATTGTTCATATTTGATGTCAACTATTTATTCTCCACATTGTTATTTATTATTACACGAGAGCCAGGCAACGACATTTGGTTGGCAATTTCACTGCTGTGTTATTGTGCAATGACAATAAAGAAAGTCTATGTCTATCTATGTCTACTTACGTATGTACAAATTCACCTTTATTTTGTCTTTGATTTCACAGATTTTAAGGATGCTCCAAAGTGCATTTAAATGGAGTCTAAAAAGAAGCAAACATATCAGGAATCTGTTGTTATTTGTAGCAACTACACTAATTTCCCACATTGGCAGCTTTCAGATAAATGCAGCACCCCCACTACTATGTCAAACCTCTGTAATCCCAACCTTGAAATGGTGCAAAAAAAAGGCCACAACTCAGCGACCTCATCGTTATGTACGCATACACGATGCAATGTAATTAAATATGGTAAGCATTAATACCAGAAACAGCATTGCAGAGTGTAAACTACGGCCGAATATCATCTTTGAAAGGGCAGCTTGTTTTGTATGTATGAAGGTATACCTAATGTTGTGGCCCGATGGGTTCACCATCCAAAGAGGTTGCGGGGAAAATGTGTCACAGAGGAAACAGGATGAAGGCAACAAAAGGGGAGACAGGTGAGCACACAAAATAGATGGAAAATCAAACACAGGAAGTAGAATACACATTAAACAATGACAACACATTACACCAGCACAGTCCAGAAACGTTTGGACTTTTTGAAAGGGTGCCACAGTGGCAATTCACATTTCTCCTGCTAATATGACAGGAAGTGAATAAATGTATTGCAATTGATACGCAAGGGATGGGGGTATAGGATTAAATAAGCTCTGCTTCTTCCTACTCTTTTCTGGACATGTAGAACTGTGAATTGTACTATGTGGTGTATTTCAATGTAACTTGTATGCATGTGGAAAAATCATAATAGGTCCCCTTTTATTATGCTTTTTCCACTTTTCTGACCTATAAATGTAGTTAAAATGTTGTATTCCTGTGTTAAACGATGCCAAAGTTTCAGATAATGAGGTTTGCGTATTTGGAAGTGAACCCTGAAAGAAGTTTGGGATGGCTCAAAACGCTCGGTTTCAAAAAGTGTGGTAAAAACTGCACCTTTGTGATGTCACAGAGAGGCGGACAAGCGCTCTGCCCTCCCCCAAGCTCGGCTCCTCTGTTTACTTGCTAACAAAGCCACATTTGTTTACAATTCCCAACGACGCCTCCATCAGTCATACATATGGTTGTAGTTCCTGATTCCTGACCAGCAAAACAAATGGATTTTAATTTGTCAACAGCATTTCACACTGGACTGTTTTGTGAACATGGGCCAGTATGCAGCAGGACTAGCCGACGCCTTTCCAACAGTAATTGGTCCTGTGGACAGAGCAAGCAGTAAGTAACAATTTATCAGTGTCTAAACTTTGTTTATTTTGTGTAAATCTTAAAGCAAAAGCACTTACATACAGGGAGCGGGGTTGCTAATAGCTGTTTCCCACCATAATTAATGGCCACATTCGGTCACCGATGCTAAAATGCTAAAGCTACTCACCATTGAGAGACTTCCTGAAGTAACCACTTTTCTTGAGAAACTTCCGAATTGGATTTGGGATCCAACACATATGGCTGTATCTAAAAAAGATAAATCGCTGTCAATTATCAACTCCTATACCGTTTGCAGATAGCAGCACAAACCGGAACTCCTTTTATGTACACTCTAGTGTGACCAACCACAGTGGAGTGGGCGTGACTAGAGGCGGACGGCGGGGGGAAATACATTAAAACCGACCATTTTCACGGGAACTACAAAATCCAAAGAAATACAGCTGAATAGGTGCAGATTCTGGAAGAACTATAAAGCTTTGTGTGCTGGTTATTGTGTGTACCTGCTCTATAGGAGTCTACAAAGTGCCAAAAAATGAGCATATGGTAATAAAATCACTTTCATTCATCATTTCTATTCGATCACAATTGTTACATGCATGTAAATTATCACTGTAAAACTATAAAAACTTTTTTTGCGTTAACATTTTCAACAATTTTCAACCTTAACCACTAAAATATGCTGGCTGAAGTTCCACTGTATGTATATATTAGTTTAAGAGCATATAAGGAAGAGCACACCGTGATAAAGACGAGGGGAGGACTCTCACTGACATTTCTATAAAGCCGACAGCCGCCCGGCCTGTGATGGAATATTTTAATCCGGCAAAAGCTCAGCCGTCTTAAGCGGCCCTCTCGTCAGAGAGCGGTGCACTCTGGAGAGGGAGCTGCTTAAGATGAGCTCATCGCTTTGCTCGTCAACCTTCATCCGCCATGATCTAAGCCCCGGAGCCGCAGGAAGAACAGGTCTCTTGCTAGTATCCCCTCGTCAAACTCCCCGAATGATGTCATCTGTCGCCTAATGTGTCTCACGGACAGGTGTGTTTTATGGACACTAAACGTCTCATCTTGTGGTAATACTGTACTTTACAGTTCTGTGTGATTTTACTGTATGACTCAGTTCATTGATTACTATGACTGGCTTTCAGCGGGCTAACTGGCTGATTCACTAGTGTTCAAAATGCGCTCTTTTTTGTTTTTTTTCACTATTTATATAATATAATATAATATACTAAGTTCTATGTGAAGTATTTCCATAATGCCTCATATTAACTCTCTAACTAGATCTCAGTGTATAGACTGGTCATATATCTCATCTCGTTTCATATTATCTACATACTGTATTGTATATACCTCTGGGAAAAACTGTTGATTTTGTTTATACTTGGGTTGTTTATATTGTTTATTTTTCTATATTGTGTATTTTGTACTGCTTAACTGACTCTGTACTCTTGCTGCTGTGCAATACAAATTTGCCCACTGAGGGACGAATAAAGGTATATCTTAATCTTAATCTTAATATCTTTACAAGTCACGTTGATTTACACTAATAATATGCTTTGCTCCAAACAACACAACATGTGCAACAACACAAAAATGAAAAGCAAGTTGATTTTTCAGTAGGCGACTCTTGGTGGAAAAGGCTTGGAGACCCCTGGTCTTAGGTGACTCCAACTGTCCTTGAACAGTACCCTCATACTGGATATACTGCATTTTAAAAGACCCTGAAAGACCCTTTTTCAAGGGTTTTTGAGCAAAATCAACAGCAAATGTATCTCTTAGTTGGTGGACGGTTGTTTGATGACAGTACCTCACTGATCACCATTTTAAAATCGTCGTTGTCGTTGTTTGTTGAAAACATTCTAGACTTTTTCTGAATGAGTCTCCAGTGAGTCGTAGCGCCTCTCTCCTAGACTGGCATGTGTGAGTGACAGGAAGAAATGCTCTAGTTATGCTTGGGAAGAAGTCACGTGCTGGTTTGCAGATACAAGTCTTAAACCCTGAATGAATATTTGGACTATTCTAGTGAAGAAATCCCATCTTATATTCGGGTATATTCCGCTCCAACATGGTCACTCAGGTATTATTAGCTTTGCCAAATGCAAGAGAGATGGATTGGCACAAAATGTAGTGACGGGTGTAATGTATGTGGTGAGCAAAAACCCATTACATTTAGGTGAGGATTTGAATAAACGCATAGACACATCAACTCATTTTCATTTTCTTACTGTTATAGTCCACTTGTATTGGGGCCAAGTTGTACAGTGACCAATTAGATGTAGAGTGAAACATTATGGCCAACTAGAGCTTGGAAAACAAACACAAACATGATGGGAGGTTCAGGCCACAGGAGATTCACCACGCCTGAATATTCCAAGTTGGAACTTCTATAGAGAGGAGAAAGCAGGCACAGATTGGATTTGGGTATTGGTGTGTGTGTGTGCTGCCATCTCCGTGTGTGTTATCGCTTAACCGCCTGGGTGAAAGGCTTCCCTCCTGGCCTGGCTCTAAAGGGGGGGAACCACACACAAATGCTGTGTGCATCTAAGAGTCTAATGGACTCACTGCCAGCAACGTACACACACATACACTTGGGCCGGGTTTTGATGCATTCTGGTTAGTCCCAAGAAAAAAGAGGCAGGCCTGTCATTCATGGAAATGGATAGAATGATGGAGGTTCACAGTAGGTGCATATTCAACATGGAACCACCATATACAGCAGGGGTCTCAAACTCAATTTACCTGGGGGCCACTGGAGCAAGGGTCTGGGCAAGGCTGGGCCGCATCAGTTTTTCGCCCCCAAAAAAACGCATTTATTAAAAACAGAAAAATATACAAACTTTTTCAGTGCTTTGGTTCCGATTTTCTACAATAAAAGCTCTGATAAAACATTCCACTGTTCTCAAATATCTTAATTGTTATTTTTCTGCACAAAATAAGATGAAAAATAAATAAACAAATCAAGAGTAAATAAAATCAATTCATTAGTAATAAATAAATATAATAATAATAATAAAACGGCAAATAATAAAAACTTAAGAAACCACATATAGTTGGCGGGCAGACAAATTATTTTTTCCAGATTAAAATGAACAAAGCATTATTAGAGCCCTGTAGACATGACAAAACACGACTATAGTCACATTTATACTCTTTTTATTTACAACATATTGCGCAACTGCAGGGTCTTGAGACACATGCTAACTCGCAAACTAGAGAGCTAGCGACCTAAACGGTAGCCTCCAAGTTATTTCCTTTAAACTTAAATTGCCAAAAACTTACCACTTCCACACGGATAGGGAGGATAACTATTATATAACAGTTATTTAACCTTTAACATGAACATTAATCAAACGTAATAATTTTTTCTGGGTACATGATACCATACAGCATCCATATCAAACTTGCGCGGGCCACACTAACATTAAACTTTCATATCAAGGCGGGGGCCTCAAACTGGTGTCCTGTGGGCCACATTTGCCCCGTGGGCCGCATGTTTGAGACCCCTGATATACCGTGAGTATTCCCACCTACAGACTCTGTCAAATAATAATAATAATAATAAAATTTAATTTATAAATGGAACTTCCCTAACTCTAAATATTCTACTACTATATTACAATAACGATCGATTCCTTAAAACGGAAGTTACTGTACCCCGAACCCTGCAGTGGGAGGCTTGTTAACACACTCTTTGCCGCTGTGGAAGATTAGACTGGCGTGTTAAGCCCGAACCCGACTCTGCCCTTATCTCCATCCCCTATATTCACTCGCTCACTGTCGCCATCCTTTGTTGTCATTTCATTAACACCTTTCTCCTTCATCGTGACCCTTCACTACGCTGGCGGCCCTCTTTGGCTTTTACTCCTCTCTCCACGTTGCTACACCTCTCCATCGGCCATATTTGAATGTCAGGTGTGAGCTGGCATACGGAGAAACCTTGAGGGAGATGAGAGGGAGGTAGTGATGGGGAGAGAAAGAGAAAGGTGGGGCAGAAAGAGCAACCAGAGGCTGCCTTCCAGCTGCAACCTGATTCAAATACTGGTCAGTCTATGGAGGTGTACATTCAAACTGGACATGTGACTACATTGCGCGGCGATCGAGTGGTGAGCACAAAGGCCACACAGCTAGGAGACCTGAGTTCGATTCCACCCTCGGCCATCTCTGTGTGGAGTTTGCATGTTCTCCCCGTGCATGCGTGGGTTTTCTTCGGGTACTCCGGTTTCCTCCCACATTCCAAAAACATGCTAGGTTAATTGGCGACTCCAAATTGTCCATAGGTATGAATGTGAGTGTGAATGGTTGTTTGTCTATATGTGCCCTGTGATTGGCTGGCGACCAGTCCAGGGTGTACCCCGCCTCTCGCCCAAAGACAGCTGGGATAGGACCCTCGTTGTGGATAAGCGGTAAGTTTCACCCTAATACGTCGGAATGACTCACCAAACCTGCACACTCCCAAAAACACCCACTGAAACTTCATGTTGTTTGGCCAAATCACTTCAGAATTTGGTACACACCATTAGGTCTATGAAATGTAATGCACACCCATCCACATCCTGTAATATGTTATTTAATGTCAGTAATGTCAATTAACTAATTATTGTTTGTCTCCTTTTCCAGTAAATCATCAGATAGATACATGTACGTATCCTCAAAGTACCATTATGTATTCCCAAGCGAGCAGCTGGGAAAGCAGCATTCCAAGAGACATATGTCCTTAGCATGGTGGACAAATATACTTTGTTCCCATGCACATTGTGAATTTAAGAAATAAAATGGTTGATTATTGACAAAAATGGAAACAATTGGTCGTTCATTATTGAGGGATACAGGGAATAAAGTGAAACATGAGAAATGTCATTTCCTCCAAACTGAGATCAAGTTTCTGGGTCACAAAACTCCGCCCAAGGCATCACGCAGATCCAGACAAAATGAGTGCATTGAAGCAGTGGCCCATCCCCAGTACTGTAAATGAGCTCTGGTCTTTCTAGGGCTTTTGGAGCTACTACAGGAGATTTGTTGAGGGCTTTTTCCAAGATGGTAGGACCCCTTCATTATGCTGTTCATACACGTATCAACAGTGACGTGCAGGGAATTCACCGTTTTTTTTATGTTAATACAGATTGCTCATTAAGAGGATCAACAAAAAAGCGACTAATTCACTTTTGCTAAAAAAAAAAAAAAAAGGTTTTCAGTCCCATTTTATTTTTGGGTAACTGAAAAACGTTTGTGTACACACCTTTTAACTGCATTTAAGGTACATGCACCCTCCATCTCCAGGATGAGTTATGACACTTTGTTGTAAAAGTCTGATCACTTCCTGGTGAGTTTGGGTATTTAAACCTCCATCTTGGCAGTAAACATTATGCTTTCTTTCAGCACAGCATAAAATATTTTGCTATTGACTTATTTGTAAAGGCGGCACAGCGGTCAAGTGGTTAGCGCACAGACCTCACAGCTAGGAGACTAGGGTTCAATTCCACCCTTGGCCATCTCTGTGTGGAGTTTGCATTTTCTCCCCGTGCATATGTGGGTTTTCTCCGGGTACTCCGGTTTCCTCCCACATTCCAAAAACATGCTAGGTTAATTGGTGACTCCAAATTGTCCATAGGTATGAATGTGAGTGTGAATGGTTGTTTGTCTATATGTGCCCTGTGATTGGCTGGCGACCAGTCCAGGGTGTACCCCGCCTCTCGCCCGAAGACAGCTGGGATAGGCTCCAGCACCCCCGCGGCCCTCATGAGGAAAAGCGGTAGAAAATGAATGAATGAATTATTCGTAAAACTAGCTGTCACCGGCACTGCTTTTTGTGAATTTCAATAAAGTTTTTTAAAAACTTTACTGGGACTGTATTATATTGACCAATTAGCAAGAATAATGATGTCATAGTCACATGAAAGACATTACACAGGCTCTAGAAAGTCAATGGTGTAATATAAATGTTCCACTGCACTCAGACGGTAGGAGGGGCTTGTGTACTAAGCTGAGAAGCCACGCTCACAATGGCATCATCTTTTTCGGTTTCTGTCCTGTGTTTGAGCATGAATTCTGCAATTTCAGCAATTTTTACTTAAGAAAATGTTAAAAACAATTGGAATCATGCTAAGGGAAGGTGATAGCCTCAGGAGGCTGAGAGTAATGATTAAAGTTTAAATTAAAAGTATGCAGCTCTTTGCGTTAACATGGGTGGTTATCAAAAAGCTTTGGAGTTATTTCCAGTGTTCACCATCATCCATCCATCTTCTATGATGTTTATCCTCACTAGGGTCACTAAGGGTATGCTGGACCCTATCCCAGCTGACCTCCAGCAAGAGACATGGTAGACCCTAGACTGGTTGCCAGACAATCATTCACTTTAATAATTAATTAATAATAGAATTTCCAATTAAAATAACATGTGTTTTTGTAATGTGGGAGAAAACACACAAGAACATGCAAACTCCACACAGAGATACCCAGCAGATATTTGAACCCAGATTGTAACCACTACACCACTGTGCGGCCCAGTTCACAATCGTCACGGACAATAACCCATTGTGGCGCCTGCATACTGCAGACTTGGGAGCAAGTGAACATCTGCGAGTGGCTCAGCTGGCTGTGTTTGATTTTGATGTAATGCTGTGGCTGATGCCCTCTCATGCCAACCAGCGCCTAATGAGCTGGAACCAACCAGTGATGGTTGAATATGGTGGTTGTGTGGCAATGTGCAATTCATTGAAGACACGGACAGTTTTAGGACGAGACTTGTCTATGTTATGGCTTCTTGGCTATGTTCACACTGCGGGGTATGATGCCCAAATCCCAATAGGAAAATATAGTCACATTCCCAGAAAAATGCAACTTGGTAATGGGAATGGTATTATTTCATTTGAACATGCTTCAGATTACAATTGAATGCATCACATAATCAGTTCACAGTTCCACATGTCCAAAAGGAGTAGGAAGAAGCAAAGCTTATTAAATCCTACCCCTCCTGGTACTTTTACAATCAGTAACCGTTACATTTGTTCACTTCCTGCTTACCTAATATAGCTTACGTTTTTTTTAATTTTAATTTTTATTCATTATTTTTTAATTCAATATCATTTTTATGTGATATGACATAATGACTGCACGGCGGACCGAGTGGTTAGCGCACAGACCTCACAGCTAGGAGACCAGGGTTCAATTCCACCCTCGGCCATCTCTGTGTGGAGTTTGCATGTTCTCCCCGTGCATGCGTGGGTTTTTTTCCGGGTACTCCGGTTTCCTCCCACATTCCAAAAATTGGTGACTCCAAATTGTCCATAGGTATGAATGTGAGTGTGAATGGTTTTTTGTCTATATGTGCCGTGTGATTGGCTGGCGACCAGTCCAGGGTGTACCCCGCCTCTCGCCCGAAGACAGCTGGGATAGGCTCCAGCACCCACGCGACCCTCGCGAGGAAAAGCGGTAGAAAATGAATGAATGAATGACATAATGACATATCGCATAATGGGTACCATAGTAAGTGTCAATATAGTGATACGTATAGCACATCATGACTAGTTCAAGACTCTTCATCCTTGTGTAAACAGATTACTTTGCATTGGTAATTAAGAAGAAAGCGGGTAGGAATTTGGGCTATGATTTTGGGTGGCTATCTGTGAGTACCTTTTTCCAATCTTGCATGGCAAAACATACCTTTTGACCTGAATGTGCAGGTCTCAGCTGGCCTGCAAACACCTCAGGGTCAGGGAGAGGGATGCCTGGGCTTCTTGTCCTTGGATGCTGCCCCCGTGGCCCGACTTCGGATAGGTACATGGATGAATAGATGGATAACACATGAACATTATATTTGGTTGGGATTAAAGACAACATGGAAACAGACCAGCCACATACGTATGCTAGCATGTCTTCATGTGAGCACAAATGTAATTTGAAAAAAAATAGAACATCCCATAGGGATTATATCTGTATATATTTGACAGAAGACAATAAATTATATTTTGCATTGAATCACTAACATTTGCAATGTACTAGGCTGCTGCAATGTTCCTTCCATTTTTCTCCGCCTTTCCCTGACTCAGTTCCTCCAGGCTGAAATTACAAATAAAATGACTAATAACCCGACTTTGTCTCTTTAAATTATCACTACCCTCTATTTGGACCTTCCCCCACCTGACACATGCACACACACACCGAGTTAGAGGTGAGGACCTCTTCCAGTCTAACTAAATGCCGTGCACTCCACTTCATTCTGGAGCATATGAATGGGCCGAGGGGTTGTCAGAATGCAATCTGCCTGCTGATGCGTTCACAGAGAGCGACAGCACAGATCTAAAGATAATGTGGCATATTTTAACAGGACAGGAGGCGCTGTTTATCTTACTTATTTATATATATGCACCTACTGTATTTCCTGCTTCTCTGCACAGGACCGTTTACCTACCTCGACGGACAACGGGAGGACTATTTTGAGTTCCAGGGCTTGACTTCCTCATCACTCAGGGGGATTAAGACTCCAAAAGCTTCTCTCTCTCATAGCTCCCTCCCTCGTGCGCTTCTTCAAACTTCTGCAGTCGGTGGTGGCTTTGCTATATACTTGAGTTATTTATCACACCACAGCAGTGATGGAGGAGTCTGCAGGGGGAGTTGAAGGGGGGAGACAGAGGGAGGAGAGACGCTGACATGCTGCCAAGCTGGAAGTAAAACTCTCTTGCCCCTGTCAGAATCTGATTGGATTGTTCTCTCATCTACCAACGACACATACAACTTGATGGAAATGTACATTAGATTTATGTTGTTTAACCCCTTTTGTAAATTACATCTATTTTATAAATGTGAAAACTTTCAAATGATGGCTATAAGACGGTAACAAATAGGATTGGGTGATATTTTTTCTATGCAGGTATAGATTCTTCCAGTGATAAGAAAATGACTTATATATAAATGATAAACGTATAAACAAGTGGATGACTGTGTGCCGTGGCGGATAAATAAGATGAATCAAAATACTGTCATCGTGAAGAGAAGGAAGGAAGGAAGGAACGTTCGTGTGTGGAAGTATTTACTCTGCAGGCCGCTCAATCGTGGCAGAAAATCATTATAAGCGCTGAACAATCCCCTCCCGACCGAAACAGGTTGAATTGGCAATGAATGGAAGCTAGTAGGGGTTAGCTTCGTTTTGCACACTCATATGAAAAAAAGAGTGTTAAAACTAAGCATGAGTGTTTAAATCCATAGAAACCCTATTTTAAAAATGATTAGCAATTTAACGTACTTGTTCAGACACACATTAGATAGTAATATCATCAAATTATGTTCTAATTTGCTGTACTTTTGTAGTAAAAATGTTTTTTAACCAGACTCTGTGAATTAATAAATAACCGTAATAACAAACAAATCAGGCTGCACGGCGGAAAAGTGATTAGCACGCAGGCCACACAGCCAGGAGACCCGAGTTTGATTCCATCCTCTGCCATCTCTGTGTGGAGTGTCCATGTTCTCCCTGTGCATGTGTGGGTTCTCTCCGTGGACTCCCACATTCCAAAAACATGCTAGGTTAATTGGTGACTCCAAATTGTCCATAGGTATGAATGTGAGTGTGAATGGTTGTTTGTCTATATGTGCCCTGTGATTGGTTGGCGACCAGTCCAGGGTGTACCCCGCCTCTCACCCGAAGACAGCTGGGATAGGCTCCAGCAGCCCCACGACCCTCGTGATGATAAGCGGTAGAAAATGAATGAATGAATGAATGAATGAACGAACAAATCATAACAAAATGAATATAAGGGGCATTTCCTCGGGTAGGTTCTCGGCCCACTAATTTTCCATTAGGTCTCACAGGTCCAACTTCCAAAGTCTTCCTAGAAATATTAAAGCTGTTACAGCTGCAAATGGGTGGGATTTGCTTCTATTTTCACTTCCTGTAGCGAATGAGGACATGTGCCAATATTTACCTGTACTTACGGTTTGGGGCGTTCCTCAAGGAAATGTTTTAGGTCCACCATAAGTCATCAATGACTTAAAAAAAAAATCTCAGAGACACACTTCCAAAATCGATGATATTGATTATTTATGGAACATTTGCCACAGTTTAAGAACACTACAGTTTTTAGGATGGATCAGAGACACTTTGACTGCAGAGGGAACCTGGGTGAGGCAGTTGCGGTTGGTTGGTGGTGATTTTTCAAAGCCCCTACCCCCTTACCTCTACCCACGCCCGTACTGATGTTGCCATCTGTGAATCCAATTCCCAGTGTGATGGATTGGGAGGCAAATTGACAGTGTCACATTTCATATCACAGCAAAGCGTAGCGAGACCAGGAGCAGGGTTGCAGTCTAATAAAGACAGGCCAGTGTGTGTGTGTGTGTAAAGGTAGTGTGTGTGTAAAGGTAGTGTGTGTGTGTGTGTGTGTGTACATGAAAGAGAAGCACCAAGCCTGACATGCCACAGTGCATTAGAAAGTGGAGATGCTGACTAAGTTTGCTGTGTCAATCCAGGATTGGACAAGCTAAATGGTAGTGATGTGGGCAATATGTCATATGCCATATGTCAAAGTAGCAAAGCCTCAAACAACACATGCTACACACTACACACTAATTATAATAAATTGTCCTGACAAACACATCGTTTAGAGAACAAATAATGGGTCTAATGTGCCATAAAACTCACCTTTAAGTTGTTGTCACTTGATTCAAACTATATTATTTTTTACGAACCTAGCCGCTTAAAGTACAGCACTTCCGCTATTGGCCAGGTGCATTCTGGGAAGGGATTGTATACAGTTACCTTTCTTCTTTGTTGTATAAATAATGATAAAATTATTTTATATATAATTATTATTACTGCACAAACTGGTAGTCTAAGGGATGCCGAGTTACATATAATGTTGAATATATAAGAGTTGGTTCATAGTTGATAGAACACTACAGTACGAGCAGCATTAATAATGAATGGATGGATTTGGTTGGCCAATACATTCCAATGTGTTAGTGGGCTTCAACTGCCCTCTAGCGGTCATATGTAAATCTCACCGGATGTTGTTTCGTTTTTATTATTTAAACATTATTTCTCGTTTTATTTATTTATTTTTAAATAATAAAACCTCCATATGTTTTATTTGCGTTATCCAGAAAGACACAGGATTTTTTTTTACCAAGTTCTTGTGAGGCAGTAAATCTTAATTCATTCATTTTCTACCGCTTATATTGTCAAGTTTTTATCATGCAAGATCTTCACCACAATCATGCCCAAATAGATTAATACTTTTCTTAATTTTTACAATGGATAATCATCACATAACTAAGTAAAGAGGAGGGACTTGAGTTAATGTTATTTTTGTTAACGTATTATTTTTGTTAATGTTATTGACAATGTTATTTGTTTTCATGATATATATATATATATGTATATATGCTCAGAAATTGAGACTCATCTTTGACACATATATATATTCATTCATTCATTTTCAACCGCTTTTTCCTTATGAGTGTCGCGGGGGTGCTGGAGCCTATCCCAGCTGTCTTCGGGTGAGAGGCGGGGTACACCCAATCACAGGGCACATATAGACAAACAACCATTCACACTCACATTCATACCTATGGACAATTTGGAGTCACCAATTAACCTAGCATGTTTTTGGAATGTGGGAGGAAACCGGAGTACCCGGAGAAAACCCACGCATGCACGGGGAGAACATGCAAACTCCACACAGAGATGGCCGAGGGTGGAATCGAACCCTGGTCTCCTAGCTGTGAGGTCTGCGCGCTAACCACTCGTCTGCCGTGCCGCCCATATATATACATATATTACAATAAAAATGACTTAATGAATGAATTAAAACAAATAATTTTATTGGTCGGTTTGGGTAATTGTAAATGTTGTCCTTTGCGCTTCTAGGCCACTGTATATAGTAAACAACAATCTGCACAGAAAAAGAGTAAAAGATTTATTGTTCACTTGTTTTTCTCTGTCATAAATCACTATCACCACGTTCTTTTTGAGGAATTGCAGACATCAAAAGCAGGAAAACAAGCTGGTGTGGACCAAAGGAATGGTTGAATGAATGAAGGACGAGGGCGTTGCAGAGTGTCCAGTCACACAGGCACTTATGAGAAATACCAATATAAGAAACAAACACCATTTTCCCTCAGTAAGGCACAACAGAGACTACACTGACATCACACACACACACACACACGATTGTACAACATAAAAGTGTTAATGTTGCTTCTCAAAGTGACTATAACTTATGGAGTTGAAGTCATGCCAATGTTTTACACTAAAAAAAGCTTACACATGATTAAAATGTTGTATTGTCATCATGTCCATCTATTTAAAGCTACTGCTGAGGTGAGACACGATGACAATGACACAATAAAAAAAGGCTCCTTTGCAGACTAAAAAGTTTCATTACGGAGAACTGAGAGGTAAAAATTTTGTGGGGAAATACATTCAAATGCTTGGATCACATTGATCAACAAGTTACTCTTATTGTCAACAAATCCAGATAAATTCAGAACTAAAAATTATTTTTGCACCCATGTAAAAATGCATAAATAGAAGATTTTGGGGGCTGAGGCTGAGGCTTATGTAGATACTTTTGCACGATTTTATGATAATGTCTTATTATGGTTTGTGCATCCATCCATCCAACCATTTTCTATGTCACTTATCCTCAATAGTGTCGTGGGTATGCTGGAACCTATCCCAGCTGTCTTCAGGCTAGAGGCGGGGTACACCCTGGACTGGTTGCCAGCCAATCACAGGGCACATATAGACAAACAACCATTCACACTCACATTCATACTTATGGACAATTTGGAGTCGCCAATCAACCTAGCATGTTTTTGGAATGTGGGAGGAAACCGGAGTACCTGGAGAAAAACCACGCATACACAGGGAGAACATGCAAACTCCACACAGAGATTCAAACTCGGTCTTCCCAGACTCCTCACTGTGTGGCCTACATCCTAACCACTCATCCACCTGTGCGGCCCATGTATAAATATGTACGTGTGTAGAATAATAATGCAATATTTCAATAAGAATATGAAATCTTGTCATGTTTTAATCTCCTGACACCCCTAATAATTACTACAATAAATATTGAAATCATTAGATCATATTTTGTTGTATATTTATTATCATAAATGTATTTATTATTATGTACATTTTTGCTTTGTTTAGAGAATATTTAGAATTTCCCTACAAATAGTAAAATGTGTATAATTAAAATGCCGTTGGGTAGTCATTCACAGGATGATTTCACACTTATTAATTATTCTTGTATGGGTATTCCAATCCTATTCTTTAAAAAAAAAAAATGAAAAATGAAAAACATGGATGACTGAGGTAGATGTGTTTGCGTTATTTTATTTTTGTGAACTCTTTTAGGCCAAGTGTGTTGCTTTTATGTAGAGTGGTTGACAATTTGAATAACAAAAATGACAATAAGAGTAGGCAACTAGACTTGTTTTTCAACCTCCTGTTTGACTTGTCTGCAATGGCACAAATGCTGCATCAGAACAATAAATCAGCACCGAAAAAATCAGCAGAGGTAATTATACACACACACACACGCCCACACTCACGCCCCCACACCCACTTGTGGACATTATGCATGCACACAAGCTAAAAAAATGATAAGTAAATGATAAGTAAATTGGCAATGCATGGAAATATGATGCATGGTATGTCAGTACAGTACTCATGTAGCTAAACCACTTCAAAACGTCCATGTTGCTACGAGCCACATGTGACTAGACGGGACGACGGTTGTGACGGGTGGACAGGAAATGAGTGGCTAACACCGTGGGAGAAGCCCTTTCTTGTAGGCGACCACGCCAGCCGCTGTGGCAGCGCACACTACAGTAGTGACGCCCATCAGCTTGAGGAGGCCGCCCACTGTAGGCGAGTTCCTCTCCCAGAAGGTGGTCTTGAAAGGGAGCGCCACGACTTCCTGTTTGGGGGGTGGGGGCAGAGAAAGGAGAGGCGTCAGTCACATGACACATGTCTTTGAGGCTTTGAAATGTGATGAAGATTTCTTCTCACCGTAGACTGGGGCTCCGGCAGCCAGATCTGACTGCGGTTGATTTGACCCATTTCGCACAAAACCTGGAACATATACATTTAGTATGTAAGTACAGTCCATGGGGGGCAAATGGGGCAGTGCCCTTCCAGGTTAGATAATGTGGTGGTAAAAGTTAGCTACTGTAAATCAATGTAGATAAACAGATAAATAAGATAAATATCTGTCCTGACTTTGTCACTGCCGGCTCTCCCTGTCCTTTCTCTACTGTGCAAAGCAGCGAAGACCTCTCCCCTCACCCTGGTTGCAAAAAAAGCACATGAAACACCCAAACCTCAAAGATGCTGAGACGCTGAAGGTTATTTTTAAAACTCAATAGAAATTTTAAAAATGCAAAAGGTATTCAAAAACTCAAATTCGCTGCCATTTTTTTTTGTCATTTTTACATAAAAAAACCTCAAATGCTGAAATTGTAGTGGGCTTTAGGGGCACATATAATTATGCCCTTTGAAAAACTGTTGTTTGCACACAGCTAGCAAGGTTCGGAACGCTGCAAAGCGCTGCGCTACTATGCTAACCTAAAAGTGACCTATTGTGCTTTTTCCACTTTTCTGACCTATAAATGTAGTATCTCGTGTTAAATAATGACAAAGTTTCAGATAATGAGGTTTTCACATTCCGAGGTGATCCCTGAAAGAAGTTTGGGATGGCTCAAAACGCTCGGTTTCAAAAGGCGTGGTAAATCTGCCCCTTTGTGATGTCACAGAGGGGCGGACTTCCTTATATGGTTCATAGTTAGGAAGCACTTTAGGCGTGTGACCAATTACAGCAAAAGTGGGCATGCCCGGAGGAATAAATTAAAATAGACCGCTTTGGCAGAAAGCACATATCAAAG
Organism: Doryrhamphus excisus; assembly: GCF_037039965.1. Taxonomy (NCBI): domain Eukaryota; kingdom Metazoa; phylum Chordata; class Actinopteri; order Syngnathiformes; family Syngnathidae; genus Doryrhamphus; species Doryrhamphus excisus. The sequence goes on along the minus strand of NC_136368.1, from coordinate 13,949,842 downwards.
GCAATACAGCTGGAATAGGTGCAGATTCTGGAAGATCTAAAATGTTTTCTGTGAGGGTTATTGTGTGTAGCTGCTCTATAGGAGACCACAACTCAATACAAAGGGCCGAAAAATGAGCATAATAGGTCCCATTTAATTCTAAATTAAATCTCATTTAATTCTAAACTAAATTCATATGGTTTGCCAGTCAGACTTTGTTCCTGTTGACTCTTTTTCTACAACGTTCGGTGGCCTGAACCACTCCCCAAGTTGCAAATGAAATAGAAATGTGCGTATAAACATTTGCGGTATCCTTAAGGAGCACTTTACTGTGCTCCTTTACTGTGAGTTACTGTGTATCCTTTGTCATGTTTAAACTATTCATGTTCCATTTGTTTTTGTTTGGTGTGACAAATGTGTTCATACAAAATGTATCAGTGTTTGTGGAAGACACAAAAAGACACGCTAGAGATGCTCTCGTCTTCAAGAGGGAAAACTAGACGAGAATGCATCAAAAGACACGTTAATGAATAAATAAGTAAACAGCAAGACACAACAAGAGAATTGTACAGTCAAAAGTACAAGAATCCTACTCAAAGTACACAAAACTTAGAAGTGATCTTTCCGGGATTTCGGTGAGGGGGTTTTGGGGGACACACGAGACACAAAGCATTCACTAATGACTGCCGGCTTCCAGTTTTCCGGCATCAAAGTGAATTAAGGTAGAGAAGATGTCTTCCAACCAAGCTAACAAAGCAAAGCTGATCCCTGGTGATAGCGAATGAGTGCCAGGCAACCTCATTATAGACCATGCTCCAGTGGCTATCACGTGATTTGGATGGTTTTAGCATGGCAGGTGCATTTGTGGAGATGATGTTCTCCATAAGCCACAAGAGAGGAGCCTCTTTCTAGCGAAACAATATCTTTGAACCGACTGACACTTTGGATCTGCTCAAACATTAGAAAGACGATAGCGTCCAAGGATTTGGCAAACAAAATGGGTCCCTAGCATGGATCCCTGTGGGAAGCCTTTTGACTATTCCCATTTAAATAGTTTGAACCATGTCGCAAAGTTTGTCCTTCAATACCCTTGGAAAATGATGTAGTTATGAATATATAGCGTATATTTATTCAATACTGATTGGACGTTAAGGAAGTGATATGATCTTCTGAGATCCCACGCATAATGTCATGTACATGCTAGGATACACAAAATATGATTATCACAAATAGCATTTTGACAGCCCCCAAATAAAATATATTAGAATGTTTTATTATATAAATCAGGGGTCTCAAACATGCGGCCCGCGGGCCAAATGTGGCCCGCAGGACACTAGTTTGAGGCCCCCGCCTTGATATGAAAGTTTAATGTTAGTGCGGCCCGCGCAAGTTTGATATGGATGCTGTATGGTATCATGTACCCAGAAAAAATTATTACGTTTGATTAATGTTCATGTTAAAGGTTAAATAACTGTTAATAGTTATCCTCCCTATCCGTGTGGAAGTGGTAAGTTTTTGGCTATTTAAGTTTAAAGGAAATAACTTGAAGGCTACCGTTTAGGTCGCGAGCTCTCTAGTTTGCGAGTTAGCATGTGTCTCAAGACCCTGCAGTTGCGCAATATGTTGTAAATAAAAAGAGTATAAATGTGACTATAGTTGTGTTTTGTCATGTCTACAGGGCTCTAATAATGCTTTGTTAATTTTAATCTGAAAAAAATAATTTGTCTACCTACCAACTATATATGGTTTCTTAAGTTTTTATTATTTGCCGTTTTATTATTATTATTATTATATTTATTTATTACTGATTGATTTTCTTTATTTTTGATTTGTTTATTTATTTTAATCTTATTTTGTGCAGAAAAATAAAAATTAAGATATTTGAGAAAAGTGGAATGTTTTATCAGAGCTTTTCTTGTAGAAAATCGGAACCAAAGCACTGAAAAAGTTTGTATATTTTTCTGTTTTTAATAAATGTGTTTTTTTTGGGGGGGGGGGGAACCTGATGCGGCCCAGTCTTGACCAGACCCTAGCTCCAGTGGCCCCCAAGTAAATTGAGTTTGAGACCCCTGATATAAATCATACTAAAATATATAAATATTCTTCTACTTTATCTGCAAATAAGTGGCGCACTATCCCTCATGAAGGGATGAAGCATATCTCCTGGACACAAGACCCCGGGATGGCGACAGGGTGAAAATACAAAGTGGTCGGGCTGTCTGCATGACAATCAGGGTCGGTGAGGTATTCCAGGCACATCCAGGGGAGACCTATATGGAATTTTGTATCACAAACTTTGTATGTTCTGACCTCTCTGGCCGCCCTCTCTCCGGCCTGGACAGCCCCCTCCATGTAGCCACTCCACTCAGTGGCAGTCTCAGTCCCCGCAAAGTACAACCTGCCCACGGGCTCCCTCAGGACCCTGCAGGGTTGACACAAACGTCCTTTAATATCCAGTGTTTACCTTTAAGTTTTCCAACGTGACATTACCTCCCAAACTGTGTGAGGATCCCCGGGGGGAAGTAGGCCGTGTAGCATCCTCCTGAGTACTCTTCTTCACACCAGTTCTTCTCCTCATAGTGCACTGCCTGGTGGACACAATGTAAATAGGGTCAGTCTTCCAGAATGTGTCTGGGAGGCCACACTCACATGTAGAGCCTCTTCAGTGCCCAGCACTTTGGAGTAGATCTCACAGATCCTCTTCAACCTGAACAGAAAAGACACAGGGACATTAATGGGATGAAACATTGTGCATCATTTCACATCTTTTGCCTCCATGGCGACGGCCATACCTCTCTTCTTTGGTGAGCCCACAGAGCTTCCTGCAATTGCGGGCAAGGATGAATCTGCCAGAATGAAATGAATAGTTACTGGAAAACCTATTTAAGCTTCTGCAGCTCTAATTTGTCTCCTTGTTGGTGCTGTCTTTTTCACATGTGAATTTTATGTTTTAAGGAACCCACGGAGACTGGCATTTAGGTACCTTTTGATTTTACATGAAATGGTGCTCGCTAGTACAGACGGAATCTGGCCAGGGCCTACAGAAGCAGCAAATTTGATACCCATCCCCATATTTTTGGTATTTTATCATTCATTCATTCATTTTCTACCGCTTATCCACAACAAGGGTTGCGGGGGTGCTGGAGCCTATCCCAGCTGTCTTCAGGCGAGAGGCGGGGTACACCCTGGACTGGTCGCTATCCAATCACAGGGCACATATACACAAACAACATGAGAATATGCAAACTCCACACAGAGATGGCCGAGAGTGGATTCAAACTTGGGTCTCCTAGCTGTGAGGGCTGCGTGCTAACCACTCGTCACCGTGCAACCAGTATTTTATCATATGATATTAAATTATGTTTTCCCATAATAAATCAATGGGGGAATCCTATCAAAATACTATATAATAAGAAAATACATGTACCAATATATAACATTAAATTACTAGAACTACCTTGACCAATGTAATTAACAAGTTACTTGTCATTCAAGCGCAAAAATAAGTCACACTCAGTAGTTAAATTGAAAAATAATAACATGTAGTTCAGTTCTTATTAGTCATATATTTTTAGTTCTATAGTCAGCATGACCATTTTTCTATGACCTATTCGTATGTAAGCCTATGCACACATGGAAAAAACTATTGTTTGGCTAATTAGGGTCCATCCTGTTCTGTCACTGCATTATATAGCAGTATATATATAGCCTGTATTCACCCCATAATGGCAGGGACGGTCCCATCAGGCTTTGTGTCATCCAACGTCAAGCCAATGGGTGAACCCTCTTCTTCGATCACCATGCTGCCACAGAAACCTGGTGGATACAAAACAAAAATGATGAAGAAACAACACAAAATTTCAGCATTCCCAAATAATGACAAATAACCCTTTGTGGCTTTTAAAGTACCCTTTTTCCTCCAGAAGTTTTCTTTGTAGTACACCATGCATTTGATGACTGAGCCCATGGGGACGCGGTTGATCAGCTGGTTCCTCAGCGGGGGCAGCTCAGGGTTAAAATGTATCTTCAGGTTGAGAGCAGGAGGCGTCGCCACGATCACGTACTTGGCCTGAGGACCAGATGCAGTACTCGTCAGCCGATAGCAGTATAGAGCAACACATACTAGAAATAGGATGTCGGTGGCTCATTATAGTACCATATAGGTCTGTTTATTGGCCGTCTCCACCACTACCATGTCACCAGTCTGATCAATCCTGTAGACCGGAGACTGCAGCTTGACACGCTCCCCCAGTTCTCTGGCCATGCACTCACTGATCTGGCTGGACCCGCCCACAAACTTCCTCTCCTGAAAAAGACGGAAACTAGCATTAAATATGGTTGGAAAGTATTTTTAGCCGTAATTTTACCAAAAGGAAAGTTGTGGTATTTAACATAATTATTATTATTATATTATTATTATTATTATTATATTATACAGTTGTCATATGAGAAAAAATTGTAATGTTACAATTAAAAAGTCATAATTTTATGAGAAAAAACAAATTGTGATGTTAAGAGCAATATAGTCTTTATAAAATTAATAAGTGCCTATATTACAAGAAAAAAGTTTTAAGACAAAAAAGTTTTTTTTTAAATGTACAAATGTATATGTAATTGTTGTAATTGATTATCGTTCTCTCCCTTGTTTTTACTTTGGTGTATCATTAGACAATATTACAAAAGTATATGTAGTATATTGGCCACTAGGCGTCAGTAATGTTCCATTATTGACACATGACATTGGTTTAGTCACACACACTGCATGGAGTCAGTCATGGCATGTCCTACATGATAGGCTAAAAAGACGTACTCCCTCTTAGTGTGGAAGTGGTAAGTTTTGGCTTCTTCATCCTTCTTCACCACTATTTTCCAAACCCTTGGTTAAGTTGAGAAAACAGACAATAAATTGGAGGGTAACTAGTTGGCTGCAGAGTGGTTACCATGTTAGCCACACAGTTCGAATTTCCGGTTGGGCATCTCGGTGTGGAATTTACATGTTCTCCCGATGTGTTTTCTCTGGGTACTCTCGTTTCCTCCCACATCCCAAACAAGTACAATTTTGAGTAGACAATGACGCTCAAATGAGCCTGAAAACACAAACTAGTGCAGGGCTCTACATTAAAAACAAAAATGACTTGCCCATAGGGAATCCTTAAGGTGAGAACTACTTGCCCGAACTTGCCCCATGTAAAATGAAAAGACTGCCATAATGATATCATGTAATTTTTTGTGGCATCACATGAGAATCTCAAATAAATAAAATAATAAAATAAATAATACCTGACACATCATAGTCGTAGTAAGCAGTGATATTTATAAGTTGTGCACCACAATGAAACATTATTGAATAGACACATTTGTGTACTAGTAATGTGTTTTTAATCCAGAAAAAAAAAGCTCAATGGTCAAACAATAATTTGTGAAGCAAAGGTGAGAAAAATCCACAGAGAAATGGAAGCTCTAGATTTTGTAGCTTGTGCAAAATCAGCACTTGGTATTGGATCTAATCGGTGGTGTTTCATTGTGACCACTTCAAATTGTCACAGCAATGTGATTCACTCACCTGTGCCATCCTTTGATTTGCTGCCGCTAATAAAATACTTGTTTAGGAGGCACTGGTTCATCACTTTTTGCTGTTTCCTTCAGAATTAGACGATGTTTGCAGCGACGCCATGATGGATGTTTTCGTAGTCAAACGATCGCTGATTGGTTGATCGCGAACAACGGGTGTGGGTAAAACGCGGACTGTGGATTACGGACCGCGGTCTAAATAAACGATTCTGATTGGTCCATTTCAAGATTTGCAAGGATTGCTTTGCAAATTACCACCGTGTTTTACCAACACCCAACAAGAACTGCTTTTAAAAAAAACTTGGCAGTATGGCATGCCAAAGTGCACTTGCCCGACGAGAATATCACTGATTAGATTTACTTGCCCGAATTTTGTTTTAACTTGCCCCGGGCCATCGGTACATCGTTATTGTCGAGCCCTGTAGTGTGCATATCGAGGAGGTAAGCGTCATACCTGTCCTCCATTGGTGGTGGAGAAGATCCTCATGGTTCCTCCACACTGCTTCACATACCACAGGAACCACAGGGCCGATACCTCGTGGGGTTCAGAGGTCACGTTGACATTGACAAACAAGGTGCCAAAACGGCGGGCGGTACTTGGGGAACACAGAGGAGGATTTGAAGTTAAAAACTTGACTTGGACCAGCATCCTGGATGTGATCATGTTGGACTTTTCGATGTATGTAAGTCCAAAAAGACTGGTCTACTTTGGACCCTATGCTACCTGGTCCAGCAGATTTTCTCAAAGAGCTGATGCATGCTCATCTTGTCCCACTCCTCAGCATGGGGGGCTTTCCAGGGGGCCTCTCTGGGGATCTTCAAAGACAGAAGACAAACTGAGACATGAGACCGTAAAAGTGTAATCAGAATGTGTCCCATGGTTTACCTCTTTGCCCATCTCGTCCATGGTCCTGAACAAATTGTTGAAGTCCAACTTGACGATGGGATTCCACATGGGGGGAAAGGACCCTTTGAAGGGGTGAGACTTTCCCTAATGGACATGTACATTGGAATTATAGTATTTGTAGAAATGATTAACAGTCTTATTATTAATATTAACAGGCAAACTCCATAAAAAGCTAAAAATAGCAAACCTTGACAGTCCCTATATCTAATAACATGCAGTACACATTAAAGTGAATATATTATTTTCAACCGCATCACCCTTTTATCACTACTAAACTTGACTTTAGGATATGAGTGCACACGTTATCATTCATCAATCATTACATAAGTCACATATTATGACACACTGGTTATGTAATTATACCAAAGTATACTTTTTTAAAAATGGTTGGACTTTTGACCGTGTTACTCATTTACTCATTTAGATGATAAGTACTACAGTTTACCAGATAAGGGTGTGTTCATTGAAATGAAAAATAACAAGTAATTTAGTACATGAAAAACAAGCATACCCAAAGAGTAGCATCAGGTTGGCGTAAATATGCAGAAATATTAACAAAATATAACATTAACATGCCTTATTTACACATCTTAAAATAAGTCAAGAGTGTAAATTGTCACATTTGGGCTTATGCATTTTGGCTAAACCCTCGACAAAGAGCAGGACCAAATGTGCAGGTAAAAGTGTACTTGTTATTAATTGGGACCTATTATGCTCATATTTCGACCCTTTGTATTGAGTTGTGGTCTCCTATAGAGCAGCTACACACAATAACCCACATAGAAAACCTTTTAGATTTAGCAGAGTCCACACCTATTCCAGCTGTATTTCCTTGGATTTGTGCTTCCTGCCCAAACGGATTCCGTGCATGTCCACTCCGCTGTGATTGGTCACATGCCTAAAGTGCTTCCTAACTATGAACCATATAAGGAAGTCTGCCCCTGTGTGACATCACAAAGGGGCAGTTTTACCATGCCTTTTGAAACCGAGTATTTTGAGACATCCCAAACGTCTTTTATCTGAAACTTTAACATCGTTTAACATTCTAACTACATTTATAGGTCAGAAAAGGGGGAAAAGCATAATAGGGCCCCTTTAATGACTCCATACAAATGTTAACTAACGACAGGGCGCAAACAAGGGTAAAGGGTAAACAAACAGGAACTGAGGCATGGAAACGAGAACTTAAACATACTGTCACGCTGTCTAAGTCACGGATCGTTACAGTAAATAAGTCAATCAGCTACAGATGTGCTAGCATAATACAAAGCATGCATGACACCACTGTATTTCACTGGACAAGTGCAACATTAAAGTGGAAAAAGAACACAATAGCGCCTTTTGTAGCCAAGCACTTGACATTATCATTAAAACTACAAACACAACCCTCGTGGGGTTTACTAAAAGCCCTTTTAAATTGTCCAGCGTCAAGGCTAGACACACTTGTAATATATGCCTATTGTGGCATCTTTTGGCATCTTTTAATCGGTGAAAATGCGGGACCTGTAAAGGCAATTGGCACCTGGCGTCATTCAAGCGCTTATATTACCACTGGGGGTGTATTGATGAAAATACTAATAATCATACAAATAATAATCACCAACATGACTGTTATGACTGCTATGACTTATAGAGCAATACATACGACAACACCTGGTGACTCGTAATGTCTGTCACCACGGAGCAACAGTTCCTTCCTGCTGTCTCCATGGCAACGATGGTGAAGTGAATACAAAAGGGAGGAGGAAGAGGATGCACACCAGCACTGTGTCTACATCAGACAGCAGAGACATCAGACAATGTCGCGTACAGACCAAACACCTATAGGGTCCCATAAGTGGTGCTGAGGCAACCAAAATGTTAGAAACACCCCAGCAAGCCATTTCATCCTGTATTGAACGTCTATTAGGGTGTGTAACTGTTGATGCGGTAGAGTGCAGATTGGGAAAATAGCATAGCAGCACACTAGCGATCAGATAACTGTAATGCTGGCACAATCGAATGTTACTATGCCGCTTGTCGTCATGCGATAGCGCCATGATAAGCGGTGGCGTCTTCTAATGCTCGCCAGAGTGTGAAGGCTGCAGTCGCCTCTGGGCCGCTGCTGATAAGGAAAGTGAGCAGTGGAGTTTTTGGGATTACAATCTGCCAAAGCAAAAGCTGATTAGCAACAGCAGCGGCTCGCGCCAAAGCTAACCCTGATTACACAATGGCTGCGCACACATGCTGAGTAGCTATTAGTCCACTGACTCACTGCTACTACTAGTACTGCTGCTGTTACTGCAGCCAGGTCACGTCTTGTCTGCTACTGTCTCTTTAAGAGATGTCCTTCAAGCAGCACTCCCTTAAAGAGACATGCATGTGTATTTTTAATTTTGACAACAAAGACCAACTTGTCAAAAAAATAACTTCAAAATGACTCGAGTAATTTCACGACATCCTCACCTCCAATTTAGTGCTTCTTGTACTTGTCTTTTATGTAAATATGTAATTTCAAAAATTGGGGGCAACAATTGTAAATCTTTTATTTTTTCATTTACTTAATTTTTTTTTTAAATTTAATATAGAGTTGTTTTCGACCAGTCCATAGTGTACCCTTCCTCTCACCCAAAGAGAGTAGGAACTAAAAAAGTATATTTAATGCTTATGGTGTCATTCAAAGTAAAATGATAGTTACAAAAAGTACTGTTGATTATTATTACTTGCTATTTATTTTTAGTAATATATTTCAGCTGTTTTTGCATTTGGTATAAGTCAAACAATAATAAAATTAAAGATCTAAGTAGTGACTATAAGCAATTATAATCATATGTAAAAAAATTATGTACAACATCAGAAACGAACAATAGTCAAAACACAAATAAAGACAAATTAGTTGCGGGAAAAAAACACTAGCACATTTAACAGTCTGATGGCCTACTGCTTGTGTGTCTAAATGTGTATTAGTACATTATTACTACATTGCCATCACTGTGCATGTACTGCTCTGATATAACAGTGAGCATTTGGTGGATGGTGCCTACTGCCATGGCAACCAACCAGGAAGCTACATGTACTGTAGATTCTCCAGAGATAGTTCTTGAGGAGATGCACTCACACCCTAGGTCACCGCAGCAGCATGTCCATGCTAAAATGTCACGAAAAAAGTGGTGTTGCAATCCATCAGACTGAGAGCTGTTGCTAATATTTTGACCTGTATTTAGCGCAACTAAAATGCACAGGTGTATCTAATAAGATATTGGATGTGAGTATTAATAAAATCTTAACCAACCAGATGTTCAAAGTCAATCTGTGACTGATTCAATAACCTGAGCAACGCAGCCCACATCCAGATAAAACACGCACACACAGCCATATGCACACACTAGACATGTGATTCACGTGATTTACAGGCAAGTGGGCTGCACCAGGCATCAAATGACAGCAGCGGCAGGGAATCGAATCATTCGAGGAGCATGGCAGGGTTAACAAGATATGGATAAAAAGCAAAGAAAGATGGCCTCTCGCTTCCTCGCCTCCTTTGAGTGCTTTCAGACCAAGACACATCACATTACTTGCCACTGTCCATCCCGTTGGCTAAGATTAGCATCTTTTGTCCAAAGATCCTATATATCAGAGGTCGCCAACCACTGGGCGGAAAACTTTTCAAAATACATTTGTAAATATCGACAGGAAATTTCATGTAATTGCATAAACATGGAAATATGGGCCTCCAGGCACATCCACAGCCTTCTGAACCGCAGATGCGCATGTGTGCTCATGGAGTCAGAAGTGGTTGCAGAGGATACACGCAACACACTTCATCTGTGGCCCGACGGTACAAGCTCACCGAGGTCTGGAGTTGCTATTAGCGGTGGGTCAACCTGAGTTTTTTTAAACATGGGAAGTCCCACAAAAAACGTTTAATGACCAAATTTACACCACTGATGTCAAGGTTATCTGCATGGACCTATGTTACCACTCTTTCAGTTCATACACAGTAAGTCAGGGGTCTCCAGCCAGTAGCTCCTTAACTACCATTAACTCCTAACCCCTTTTCAAGTAACTCTCCAAAGTGTTTATTCATTTATTATCAACCCCTATACTGACAAAATTCTAAAGTGGGGTTCGGCAGTCATCCGGAAGTCCTCAGGAGTGTGACTAATCATAAAGGAGTGGGCATGTCCGGAGGCATGTTCTGGAAAGCCAAGGAAATACAGCTGGAATAGGTGCAGATTCTGGAAGATCTAGAAAGCTTTCTGTGGAGGTTATCGTGTGTAGCTGCTCTATAGGAGTCCACAACTCAATACAATAATAGGTCCCCTTTAAAAAAAAAAAATTGATCACGGTGATCAATGACACCCTCGTTGGTCTGGCCCTTGATACTTGTCTCTGCTAACGCTCAATCAGTTAAAATAAATCTTTAAATTGTATTTAGAAATGGTATCATTCATTCACATCTATCTACTGTATTTCTATTGAGCCTATCCTGTTCAGGCCTGGCCCAGTGGAATTAAAACCATGGCAGAATATCAGCACAAAGAATGTTGGACACTCACGTTGACATGGTACACCAGCTTCTCCTGCTCGTTGACTTTATACGTCTTGATGCCGTACTGCTTGGCCAATCGCAGGATACGATTTTGTGTCGGGCCCACGTAAGCCCCACCCAGATCCACCCACTTGGTCTCCTTATTCTGTTGTAAGACATGAAAAATAACCCAGTAGAAGTCAGAATGCTTTTATCATCATAAGTAAACTCACACCAATGAAGTTGTATATTTTTGAGAGAAAAGTCAGACATCCAATGTTCTCAAAAACGGCACTTTTACTCTTAAGATGCTCAAATATATACAACTTTATATTTGCGAAATCCCAACTTTTTTCATAAAAATAAAAAAACCTGTTCAGGTTTTCCTCAAGAATTTTTTTAAGATGTAGTGGTGGGCTGTACGGGAGGCAGACTGCTGCTCCTGCATTGCTGTGGCGGATATTATATTTTTTATGACAAATTAATTAAAATGAACTAATTTTCACTTTAAATATTCACCTGAATTTGCAACAATGAATGAGTCATTAAGGACAACTCACTAATATTAAGCAGGGTCGTGCTAACCGAGGACACTATTCTGGCTTTTTTACTCCTATTATGTCTACTCTATTGGGTAATACAAGTGTAACGGTAACTATACGGGCGTTAGTTCACGTCTATAAGGCTCTAGTTATGTTAAAAACAGTATTTAGAGGGTTGTAAATGAGGAAACCTGTTCACCACAGTTGAGTCTGAAATCAATTCACCATGATAAGTGAGAGATTACTGTATATTTGTATGACAGTGTATTGGGTATGCCCCCAAAAATGAAGCTTTATCGCTAGTTGCACATATTTTTCGATTTTGGATACTGGTTTATCATGTTTGTTAAACTTTCGCCTTCAATTTGGTGTACGGTTTAGCGATACTCAGTGGATCGCAACATCGGACTGGGATAATAGCATGATCACTGATCTATTTATCAGTGCTCCTGTGAAATTAATCAAAATCTTAATCAAAAATAATTATTCAAAAAATTTTTTGCCCTGGATTATTGATGTGTGCCATGTTTGCGACTTCATCAACATTCAACGGCCATCTGTGTTGTATATGTTCAATACGTCAAGTCAATTATGATAAAAAAAAATGATATAATACTTTCCATATGCTGTAGTATACAAACATTGAAAAAGTTTTGCTTTGTTTATCATAGCTTTTTTTTACACAATAAGGAGTGACAGCATAGAGTGAGCTACATATCAAGTGAAAGGTATTTAGATGCCTTACCTGATTAGATTCTGGGTCTTACCTTTACGGTGAAGGTTCGACCACCAACTCTGTCACGGGCCTCCAAGACCACAGGGTTGAGTCCATTCTCTTTCAACAGCTTGGCTGCACTTAACCCTGGAAGAGAGTACGTCACAGTTTTGGGGTTGGATTCATCATTATTTCCACCAAATGATGGAGGAACTTTTTTGTTATCGGCAATACTCAAAAACTACTCAAAACGACAATGCCATATTTTGCAAATGGCAGCATCCCCTCGGGTTAATGCTGATGTAAATCAAAAAGTACCCTGACCATTTTTCTGGTTTTGCTAAAGGAATTGTGGACGGATACATTGTGGACAGATGTTGCAGGGCTCAAAAAAGAAACCATACATTTTCCATATCTGACTGAAATAGGTGAATTTCCGCAAAGTAGGATTCAATATTCAATATTCAGTATTTTCGTATTTGGAGCATAAAAATTCTGTTAATGACTTTCTTAATGTGATTTTACCATTATTAAAGACCTGCAGACATGAAATAACACCCCTATAGTAACATTTGCACTCCTATCATCCTTTGCTTAAGTCCCAATGCATAGGTTACGGAATCACTGCAAGTGACGGCCACCGCTTTACATGTAGCATGTTACAGAGCTAACTAGTTAATCTCCAATTTTATTCATCCATCCATTTTCTATGCCGCTTGTCCTCACTAGGGTTGCTGGGTTATCCTCCAGTTTGTTTATTTGTTTCATATGGATTGGGGAAGAACGACAAAGTAAGAAGCCCAAAATGTACCACTTCCACATGAAATGGGAGGTAAACTTGTTTTCACTATGTGACGTCTAACATGACTATGTGTGTCAAATGTGCCATGGCTGACTCCATGCATGTCAATTTTGTCAATCCACTGAAAAATGCCATCGAGCACAATGTTTGAACCGCGATTCAGCAAGGTACGACTGTACATGTCCATCTTATTTCTACACCATTAATCTCCATCTCTTCTCATGAAAACAGGATTAAAAAGGAGGCTTAGGGGACAAATATTCCCACACAGCAGGTGACCTCCTGATCATGTGATAGGGGTAAAAGGGTGGCTGTGGTGGTGTCGGATGGTGGAGGTTTTGAAATTCGACAGAATAGAAGAGCGAGTGCAGACTGTATGGCAGCCAGGCCAGCTTTTCAGACTCTGACCTCAGTCAGGAGTGGAACACAGAGTGTCTGGCAGTGCCAGCCTAGAAACCTATTTGTTTTGATCACAGTCAGTCACTCCAAGGAGCACAGTTGTGCTCGACTACACTACAAAAGAGAGAGCAAAGCAAGATAGTTAGAGCGGCTGGAGTGTGCATGCAGTACACTGCAGCACATGTGGGACACATACAGTACTTTGATTTATTACAAATAATTATCAGGAAAAAAAACCTGCTGGTTGCTTGTGATTTGTTTGTCTTCAGAGTGGCACAGATGTGGAGTGCATCTCAGGGCACGCCGTTCCCGTGTGGATGAGAGGCTATAGAATACTTTGCTGCTTTGACCTGAAAACCTTTCTGTGTGGATAGCCTCTCAGGTGGGGCTGGTCACCAATGTTTACTGTATTTTATAAAGAAAGCTAGATATATTTACCAAATAAATCCAAAATTAATGCATGCTTGTGTATTAATTATGCAAAATATTTCACTGACAACGGGGTACACCCTGGACTGGTCGCTAGCCAATCATAGGGCACATATAAACAAACAACCATTCACACTCACATTCATACCTATGGACAATTTAAAGTTGTCAATTAACCTAAAATGCATGTTTTTCTCCGTAGCACCCCGTAAACTCACGCATGCACGTGAGTTCTGTGTGGCCAACATGCTAACCAACCATGAGGCCTCCATGTGGCCTATATAATATTGGAAAAATGCAATGTAAATGTAATATAAAAAAATACAAATGATATGAACATGAAATATACAACATACTATATACAAGCATATTAACCATTAAACACACATATATTGCCAGTATTCCAATGGGGAAAAAGGTTTTAAAATCCAAACGACATGTAGGGGTACAAGGCTCGTCCTAGGGTGAAAAAAGTCTTTGGGGGGGAGAGCACCGCCTTAAAATAACTCTCATGTGGAATACCACTAGGTCAAATCTATCAGGTTTTTACGTCAGTGTTTATCCGTACAGCTGTTTTCCTAGCCTTTGCTCTGAATTGCCTTTTTAGCTTTCCTCCCTCCGCTTCCTCCTCCACTGTCTCGTTCCAAAAATCCCACAAAGCCACACTGAGTCTGGAAAGGTTTATACTACTTTAAATACACTTTGTGCTGCATTACAGCATCTTCAGCCAGAACTCCTTCCTTACTGACACAAACACACTCACAGAGTGGCCTCACACACAGCGACCCTCGCAAATTCATGCTATTAAATTGATGCCATTACCTGCACTCCGCTCTGAAAGGTCACTGTCTGTCTTTCGAGACAAAGAGCATCTGTCTGTGTCGCTTGTTTATGCCTGCAGCCATGATGGTTTAGAAGAAAAAAAGCCTCCAGTTGGGAGTGTTTGCTTTGATAAGAGTGCTTTCTTTCAAATGATGGAAAGCTATCATTGCTTCAAAAGAACATGATTGTGGAAGATAATTTGAAATAATAGCGTTTGGAAGTATGTTGTGCAAAATGTAGCCTTGATGCTGTAATGTAGAAGTTAAAAAGTGCTTTGAGCTTTTTAAGCCCTACTGGGAACACACTGTTTTGTGTCTGTAGCTTTAAAGGGGACCTATTATGCTAATTTTCTGCACTTTGTATTGAGTTGTGGACTCATGTAGAGCAGCTACACACAATAACGAAAGCTTTCTAGATCTTCCAGATTATGTACCTCTTTCTGCAGTATTTCCATGGACCTCCTGCCTCCGACCCAAACGGTCTGTTTAATTTACTCCATCCCCGACCCTCTTCGAGGTGTGCCCACTCTGCTGTGGTCACAATACCAAGCGCACCTGAGGACTTCCAGATACATAGTTCCGCATTTTCAGCCCAAATACAGAAGTCTGGATCGCATCAACATCAGTAGAAGTAAATCCGAGTGTGCAGAGCCATCCAAAACTTCTTTCAGGGCTCACTTCCAAATACGCAAACCTCATTATCTGACGCTTGGGCATTGTTTAACATGAGAATACAACATTGAAACAACATTTATTGGTCAGAAAAGTGGAAAAATTATAATAAGTCCCCTTTAATGTTAATGAACTGTGTGCTATTCAGATTTATAAAGTTGGAACCATTCTTTAAAAACATTCATTCATTCATTCATTTTCTACCGCTTATCCTCACAAGGGTCAAAAATACAAAAATATACAACTTAATTTCAATGAAAAAAGTCACAATGTGAGCACATCTAGATTTTTTTTTAACCAGGAAAAGGTATATAAAGTAAATGAATAAATCATATGGTACTTCTAAAATAAATACACATTTTTAAGTGTGAATGTCAAAAAACACTTCCTGTGGTAATTAATTTTGTGAAATATGTCATAGAAGAGGGGCTGCACGACGGTCGAGTGGTTAGCGTGCAAACCTCACAGCTAGGAGACCGTGGAGTTTGCATGTTCTCCCCGTGCATGTGTGGGTTTTCTCCGGGTACTCCGGTTTCCTCCCACATTCCAAAAACATGCTAGGTTAATTGGCCACTCTTTGTCATTGTCCATTGGTATGAATGTGAGTGTGAATGGTTGTTTGTCTATATGTGCCTTGTGATTGGCTGGCCACCAATCCAGGGTGTACCCCGAAAACAGCTGGGAAGGGCTCCAGCACCCCCCGCGACCCTCGTGAGGATAAGTGGTAGAAATGAATGAATGAATGTCATAGAAGATGTCATAGTTATTCAAAAAATGTTGTGACAACTGGTGAAAAATGAAATAATCCCATTTACAGTTTATAGGATTTTTTTATATGGAAAAAAAAATAGAGGACAAGTTACCTTTAAAGTCTTTAAAATATTAAAGACTGATCAAAAAAAGGTAGGATTATTATTTTGTTATGAATCGCAACATGGGAGAAACTATGATGCTTGCCAAAGATCTGCAGTCACTGAGTGCTTTTCTAGTTCAAAAGTAGAGCAAACAACTGAACGAAATTTATTTGATGTTCACAAACATACCTTAGGGCAGGGCTTGAACAACAATTTAATGAACTATGGCAGAGCTAACACTTTGCACCGATTTGCCAATAATACTGTAGGTTTTGTTTAACCTTTTTTCCAGAAAATCTTAAAATATATTTGTAGAAATATTCAAGTGCCACCACATCTTTTCACGTTCAGTATGCGGACCTCGATAGAAAAAGTTTGGACACCCCTATCCTAGGAACACATATGACTGTTCATTGGAAAGTCACCTTGGCATGATAAGGAACTTTGCAGATTGGGAATCAGTGAATGACAGAAAAACATTTTGCCCTGTGGGCTATTACAGAGAATCTTGGGTGTGAGTTCAGTAATGCATTACAGGCGTGGTCCAAACCAACCGGTACATGTTTTTCATTCACTCTATGAAACAACCATTATTACAAACAAGTTCTTCCATTATTAATTGATAACAAATTATGCAAGTATATCTAATGTTGTGGCCTTATGTCCTTGTCTGATGAGAGGGACGTGAGATGAAAGAACAATGTTGTTGGTTCAAGTTTCTCACAAAGACACCTCTTTATGTTCAGTGCTGGGAAAAGACATGGCGACAGTCGTCTCCTTGGCAACAGCGGTCCTAATTGCTAAGACAGAGTTTCTTGGCAGTGTCCAATGTCTCTCACGGTTTTTATGCACCAGAAAACGGCCTCACTCCTCCCATATGAAAAACAAGTAGCCTGTTTTTAGCTTTTTTGTTTTCAACAAATGAAAATGTGATTTTATGTGATCTTTTTCCAGGAAAGCAAACACAAACAATCCAATTGCAGCTAAGTGACAATAAGACAACCCCTGAAAGGATCCTTATTGATCCACAGAGGCCAATTACATGTCTTGTGTTGCTTGTGTTGGTCGCATGGGGACGTGATGATGATGATAATCATGCCTGGGCACATGCACTGATGAAAGTCTTGGCGCTTATTCATGTTGTTGGAAAAATTACTCATAACTTCATTTGTAGTTGATGACAGAGAGCGGAAGTCCAGCGTGGTCCAATACGTGGAAATACTTTGTCACGTTCTGTCTTATTCCTCGCAGTCTGAACTGGGCTTCGATGATTTGCCAAAAGTGGTTAGCGGCCTTATTAGCATTGAGTGGCGCGGGTATGACGGCACCCTTGTTGCCGTTGTCGGCGGACGTATTACTCCAAGATCACCCAATGTGGAGATGTTATACATAGATGTTATTCAGAATGAGACAGGAGTCCAGGAAAAGTGTATAAACAGTTTACTCTCCAGAGAACAACAGCACTTAGCGAGGCGTCGTGTTAGTCTGCAAGATAAAAGTCGTTTTTCAGGTTAGCTGCTCCAATAATTATATGGCTGTAGCTTGGTTAATATGCAAATGGAACACTGAGGTTTTTTTTGGGTGAGGGCTTTAGTGTCAAAATAGGCATTTCCCATGACGTCAGTTGTTAGCTAGCTTATATTAACTTGTTTTCTCGTGCAAGAATGCAGGGAAATAAAGAAAAGGGAAATAAATATGTGTTCATGTTTCACATAGGGATTGTGAATGATGGGCAAAATAAAAAAAAGTGCCCTTTCTCTTGTGGCCCAACCGCTTTTTTTTTTTAAATCATTTTTCACTTCCTTAATGTGTTTTATTAAGTGGTCAGGGCATTATGCTGTTTATTTATTATTTAATTCAGGCTGCCTCCCAAGTTGTTCAACCTGTTCTCTCGTGACATTGAACTTCATTATTCCTTCTTGGAGACAACCTACTTCCTGGCTCTCTTCTGCGTACTCTTCCTGTGGATTTGCTGCAGCAGAAGCCTTTTATTTTCCTATTTTTTTGGTGCTGAATAGCCTTAAAGGTTAGAAGATAGCGATGGTTAGCCTGTTGTGCAAGTGATCCTCATTTTTTTCCCCCTGAAGAGTTAGTTGCTCCAGCAAGGTGGTATTCAAGCAACAGCAACAAACAGATCAGTAATATTGGCTGAGATCTGTGGTCACGGAGAGTGCCAAAATAGACCTCACGGGGATCCTCACAGGGAGTGGCATTCAGATAAGAAACTAATACTGTAATCCACAAGTCAAAACCCTTGCACAACGTAGATATGTCACATAATTCATGTGATCGCTCCTCCTGCCAGTTATTAATTATAACCACCACCTTGCATGATAATAAATACAAGGGCTATAAGTCATCCTATGCCATGCTTGCTCATGCACGGCCAACATAGACAGATCAGATAACAAAAGTGATCACTCTTGATTTGGTGTTCCTCATTTCATGTGCTGTGCTCTTATTTTGCCTTCTGGTACCTGTTGCAGGCGGTGTTGATCTTACGCTTTAGTCCTGTGGGTGTTGGCTGTATACGGCTGTCATTCAATTGTAATTAGGTGGCTTCCAGTGTGAGCATTTGACCAGCACTGGTTCATTACTTGTTTATTACGTATATTATTTTCTGTACTTTTTCCACCTCAAGGCGCTGAACCTTATTACCGCCATTCTGAACGCTTGCACTGTGTCTCCGCACCCACGTCGTGACACATCGATAACCAGTACCTTACATAATAGAAATACAATAGTAATACAAACCCTGCAGGTACGCTTGCATGGGCACATACAAGCATAACTTCCTCAAGTCACTAATTAATGTGATTGCTACCCCTACACCCACTAGTTATTATTGATACTTGCCGCCTTGCATAATATAAATAGACAGGAAGACTTAAAATACTCATACACTAACAAAATGTAATATACTAAGTTCTATGTGAAGTATTTCCATAATGCCTCATATTAACTCTCTAACAAGATCTCAGTGTATAGACTGGTCATATATCTCATCTCGTTTCATATTATCTACATACTGTATTGTATATAACTCTGTTGATTTTGTTCATACTTGGGTTGTTTATATTGTTTATTTTTCTATATTGTGTATTTCGTACTGCTTAACTGACTCTGTACTCTTGCTGCTGTGCAACACAAATTTCCCCACTGAGGGACGAATAAAGGCATATCTTAATCTTAATCTTAAAAGCACACACAATCCGATAATAAATAATAGAAATTAATAGAAAGGCGGGAAATAATCCACAATTTCAAAGCCCATGGTCTGCTTGCTCAAACACTGTGTTGTCAACATTTAATGATGTTTCCAAATGTGGAAAAACAAGTAATGCTGCAGGCAAAGTCCTCACAATCTATCAGCTGTTAGTTGTCATATGCCCACATGTACAACTAGTGTGCATGTTTAACTACTTGCATCCTCTTCCCAGTTTCACAATCCCCCTTTTGCCCTGACATTCCCAATCCACTTCCTGTCCACATTCTTAGCTTTCCAGCTTCTGCTTTCTGTCCTCCTCTTTCCTTTCTCAGTGTGATAAGCGGCTGTCACAAGTGTTTAATGTTGCCTCATAAAGCATCTTCATCTCCCCTCACCAGGTCCTGGCAGCAAAAAGGACAATCTCAATTTTACAGCCCAAAGCAGCGATGGAGGGGTGGGGGGGACAGCTGGAAGCCTCATTGATCTGGTTTTAATATGCGTGCACTGCTAAAGGGCAGCTCTGTAAGTAAATGTTGTCATTAGGACACCCTAATGTGACAAACAGAGGGGGTGTCTGGTTGTGTTATTGAATTAGCTCGTTTCCACAGCATTTTGTTGCGCTTGCTTGACTGGAATTTGAACTGACACTGACCTAAATCACTCAGTCTGACTGATGGACAGACGGCGCGCTGGGTCAGTGGAAGCTAACAGAAAGAGGGTGGCGGCCGCCAGGAAGAAGCACAACACAACATGAAAACAAAAAGCTCATGTATAAGAGTATCCACAGTAGTTTAGTAAATGGTTGCATATGCAGGTTTAATATTTTTAATGTAATGCCTTGCACCGGTTGTTAAAGGTCTACATCTCGGTTCTAACATTGCACCCTCACGCTATTACAGTTTTTCACAGTAATTTGTATAAGAATTGGTATAAGAAAAAAAAGGGGTGTCCCATTCAACATTCTTTGGCTTCCAATTCGATTTCTTTTATAGTCTTGCCCAGGGGTCACCAACACTGCGCCCATGCGCCCACATGAACCACTTAAGGCGCCCGCGAGGCATCTTCTAAAAATAGCACTGGTTACAAATTATCATTGTTATTTTGTGCTTTAAATTTTGAATCACAATTAATGTATTTTTTTAACCGTCTTATAACATAAAAAATTAAAACTAAAATATTTTATAACAAACTCTTACCTCAAGTCAAAGTTCATGTGTGCGCACACGTCCGCTCACCGCGTTTCTGATATAGTGCAGCGGTGATGAGGAGTTAGCTTACTTGTGCAGTTTAGCCCCCAAAAACATGGCAGAAAAGCGCAAAAGGAATTACATTTTCCACAGTGATTGGGAGGAAGAATTTTTCTTTACGTATTTTGAAGAAAAATGTATGTGTCTTATTTGCGGGACGATGCAACCGCTTTGCAATACCAAAGCGGCACAATGTGGAGAGACACTTCAAAACTTGTCACGAACGCTTCAATGCAAGCATATTCCTTTTGTTCTGATTACTAAAAAGTGATCCGTGCAGTTTTGTCATTTTGGAAGTTGACTGCAAACAGGTCATGTAGCCCTTCATAGTATCCGTGCTCACAAAGTAGCCCTCGGCCTCAAAAAGGTTGGTGACCCCTGGTCTAGCCAATCCGATTGGGATCCTAAGCTTTTATAACAAACATGAATGTGTGGAATTGAATATTGTTCTGAAAATAGCATTAAAAATAATGCACCCAAAGTATTGCTGGATTTACTTTTTTAATGACACAGCATGACCAATAATATAGTTTGTTTTTTAACAAACCTTTATGATTCAGGTAGTCCAATAGAAGTCTATCAAATAAAATATAAAATTGGACAAAATGGCAAGGACTAATCATTTGTTATGTTGATACATCAATTTGTAGTTTAACAGACTCATATTAGCGACTTATTTTGGTGCTGTTATTTTGAAGGCCGGAATTGTTGTTGTGTGTGCTGAGGTCACTTGATGTGAGTCAGCAAAGAGACTAGCTGGCTAAGTATAAACATGCCTCCAGCAGTTCGGGCTCGTGTCTTTTTGTTCAAGGTGCACTCCCATAATATTATGGGAATCCTCACCTGCTCTGTTACTAGGGATGAGTGAGTACACCACTATCTTTATCTGTATCCGTATCTGTATCTGCATAAAACATAAGTGAGCGCGGTTTAACCGGAAATGGGTGGGGCTTACGTCGGTACATTATTTTAAGTCTGAAATTCCACACATGAATCAGAAGTTGCTATATTTATTATCTTTCCACTATATCTGTACTGTGTATGTGTGTAAGTGATCTGTAAGACTTATTAATTAATCATTTTTTAATTATCTGTGTGAAGTTTGTGACAAGGAAATCAGCCTTTTTGAACTTTTTCTCAAAAAACACAGTATTTGGTACATCAAGCAAAGTTTTTCAAGTGACTTTATCTCACCAGCCAAATTAGAAGAGAACAGATCTAAAAAAAACACACACCGGTAGTGACACAATGAAATGTGAAACGCACCGCTTACGAAACAAGTTTAAGATTGTAACGTGCATACTGCAACATATCGACAGAGGTGTAATGTTTGACAATAGACATACAAGCAGTGTTTGATGCAGCTACTGTGCCAGTGTACCTAATCTTGTGGCCAGTCAATGCGGCATCGCAGGTACGGTTGACACTGACTGTGTACTGGTAACTGAAAATGAACAAAATTTTTATGTTGTAAGTAGCATGCCTGTTTTATGATGACTTCATGGAATAAGACTGGAATACTTTTCAAGGAAAAAATACAGTTGCGCTACCCCTGATGCATTAGTGACAAACGTAACACAAGCCTGCACAGAGCTGTCCTGCCAAATGTTACGAGACAAGTTTACCAAGTAACTATAGATGAAAACCGAAACCTAATAAAGTGGAGGCAGTGTGACCAACGCAACTTGCCAATTGTTTGCCGCCGTCTCGGGAGCGGCGGACGCTGTGTGTGACTGGCCAATCACAGAGTGTGAAGAGTGAATAATAATGAGCATTTTATTTAAACACGAATACGGATAATGACAAAATGTACTCGTTTTATACTTGTATTAGGCAAAATTACCCCACCATCCCTATCACTTACGCTCCCTTCAAAGCAATAGCAATTTATTGACAGTCCTTAATATAAATAACACGAGAAAATTAGACTAACTGACTAACTAACTAACTGACTAACTGACTAACTGACTAACTAACTAACAAACACAACACCTCACTGACGGCTCGCCTCAACGTCATTCACAGACAGAAGAGTGTAAGTTAGCATTGTAAGCTAGCTGAAATTAACTCATTTCCTTGTGTTACAATGCACTGAAAAGATGTGGTCATTGACTAATATTTAAATTTGCTTCATGATCTGAGACATTTAAAGTTTAACTGCCCATTTGGGGAATCTCGCCCCACATATTCACATATTTATTTCCCTTTTCTGTGCATTATAACACGAGAAAATTCGCTAATTTGAGCTCAGAATAACTAACTAACACAACACCTCATTAACGGCTAGCCTCGGCGTCATTCACAGACAGGAGAGTGTAAGCTAGCATTGTAAGCTTGCTAAAATCAACTCATTTTCTTTAATTCTCATTTTATTTAAATTTGCTTCATGATTTCAGACATTTATAACTGCCCATTTGGGGAATCTTGCCCCACATATTCACATATTTATATCCCTTTTCTGTACATTATAACAAGAGAAAATTCGCTAATTTGAGCTCAGAATAACTAACTAACTAACTGACACAACACCTCATTAACGGCTAGCCTCAGCGTCTTTCAGTCAGCTAGCATTGTAAGCTAACTGAAATTAACTCGTTTTCTTGCGTTATAATGCACTGAAAACGGAAATAAATATGTGTAATGTACAAAAAAGGAAATCAGAGAGGAGGGAACCACTGATTATTATGTAAATGTAATTATTTCATTCACTTGACACTACTGTACAATGATAATAATCTGTGTTAACTTGAATACGTTGCTGTGGTGTTAAACAGTTAAACAGAAGAAGGGAGTATTAGTGTTGAACATGAAACAAGGTGTGATTAGACATGATAATGGTAAGTCAAGAGCATTTGTGTGATTAACAGCAAACAAAGTGTTAATTAGTCAGATGGTGAACCGAGATTTAAAAAAAAAGACAGCAGAGACCCACCACCACCCTTCCTCCTCCTCCTCCTCCTCTTATGTAATGCAAAGTATGCTGTGGTTGATTAGCTCTTGCTCAACAAGCTACATGAATGGTGGTGTTGATAGATACAAATGAGGATTTGTTTCTTTACATAGTAGTAGTAGTAGTAGTAGGAGTGACAATAGTAGCAGCAGTAATAGTAGTAAACGGCATCAGCAGCAGGAGGAGCAACAGTTGTCTTACACAGTCTATTTGTACTCTGCAAAGGCGGAGGAAAGAACATTGACAAGATTAGCATGTTGCTACTCACCTGATATTCCTCCGCCGACTACGATCACGTCGTATGTGTTTCCTGGTGTCGTCATTCTGCCTCCTTCTTCTTCTTCGTATTCCCCCTCTTCGTCCTGCCTGTTGGATTTTCAGGCCGATTGCTGCACGCAGGAGCGCATCTGTATTATAAATGCCGTGTGGGCGGGGCGGGCAATATCCCCCACGCACACACAACACTACTAGCAACACTCACGAGACTCCACCCACATCAAGTGGTGCTTTTCCTCTTTTTTGGGTGGTTGTCAAGCTTCGGTTTTTGACTGTCAGTACATTCCAAATAGATTTATGGTACATTTTATATGTAGTGCTATATAGCCTGACACGTGAGTACAAATTATTAATACTAATTCAACTGTATATATGTTATATTTATTATTTTTTTTAATGGAAGTGAATATAAACATGTTAAAATTCTTAAATAGTAGTAATTTGTGTAAGCATAATAGTTTCTTTTTCATTTTTTTGACATAACAGATTGTAATTTTTGTACTGTATTGTTAGCGTGATCTTAATCCTGAATCGTTTGTAATAACATGATACAGGCCAATAAATTGAACTTTATATTTAACTTAATATATAACTTTATACTTTATGAATATGTTAATCTAAAAAATAAAACTGTGAAAAAATATTAAAATTTTATATTTGCAATTTTGGGTATTATCGTTAATAACATATTAATGTGTCAAATTATTTTTTATTACATTTTTGTATTGTTATGATCAATGTATTACTATCCACTATTCATATGTGATAAAATTAATAGTCACATTTGGGTTAACCTAATATTAATTTCAATAGTAAGTATTTGGGGAAATTTCATAAATGAGGCCGAGTACTCCCTGGACTGGTGTACACAAGTAAATGTTAGCTAAATGTAATATTTCCTCATAATATTTAATATTCATATTATCAGCAATTTGATACATTTAAATTAATGTTGTGGCTACTTAAAATTTCAATATTCACCATTAGGATTATTTATGTAATATTTATGTGATATTTGGCTAAATCTAATCAAATTAAGATGTTATTTATTAATTAATTGTAATATTTTCCATTTGAAAAATGTCTTTGTTATTGTGAATTGCTTTCAGCAGTTTCTACCGCCCTCGTGTGGTCAACTTTGGCAAGCGTCGTCTTCTTTTTAACGTTTCAAACAAAATATAGTACATTAAAAATAGGACGTCACAATGCAGTCGAGTAAATACTATAAGAATGATTAACCAAACCACGACATTGACTGTGTTTCGGTACATACAAGTACGACATGTACTATAATGGGAACTATTATTAAAAAATAAGAATGCATTTATGCATCTATTAAAAATGAAGACAGCCTCCTTTCAAGCCCTCGCTGGTTAATATGACGACTGGTGCAGTTAATCCTAATCCTCATCTAATCTCATTCATGCAATAACCTATTAAAGGTCTCACCCTTGCACATCCCACAGCCACATTGCAAAAGAAACAAGAAGGAAGTCAAATGATATTTTGAGTAAAAATCAATAATAATTCTCACCACAGTCAGTTGAGTTGATTAATCATTGAATTAAAACGGTTGTTTCCAAGATATGAATCAGATATATTTAGCTGAAAATGTTGGAATAACACATATGACTCATGTGGTAAAACTTATTGAGGTCAGCACTGGGAGGCTAAAAGGATTAAGAAGTTAGTAGTTTAGGGATGAGCTCAGTTGTTACAAATTGTATTCGATTTTAAGTACAAACTGTCCAACATTCCATATTTGTACCTTTTAAACTTTATTTTCACTTTCAATGAAACAATCTTGAAGGTGGAAAGGCTAGCTCCGGCTAGCTGACTAGCAACATATAGCTAAATTAAATAGGTTAAATAGTTAAGTTAAATAGGTGCTCACTGCTTACCAATCTTTAAAGGGCTTCTTATTAGCAACGATAAAGCAGTTTACTAGTATGGAAACAAGGTAATTATCGAATTGGCCTGATGTTAGCTAGCAAGCAAGCATATTGCCGTTCAATTATTATCAAATTATTGTATTAGACTGATAGCTAGCTAGCTAGGTTGCTAATATGAAGCAAGATAGCTAGCAAGCAAATTGCAGTTCAACCAATCAGATCGTTGATCCCGCCCACTACATCTCCTGTTGATGGGTAATATTGACAGATTACTGTAATACTGTAAATGAAATCGATTAAAAGGTCATGAAATTAATAAATAAAGAAAAAATCGTCATGAAATAAATATGTTCAGTAAAATTAGTTTAGATGATATTTTACAATTTAATTAATATAAAATGTATCATAATAAATACATTTATATAAATGTAGTCAATGACACTATTTACTAAATAATGAAAAATATATTATATAATACAACTATAAAAGCTCAGGCGAAATGAAATATTAATCTTAAAATTTTAATTGTGTGTTTTTAAAATGATTACTTGTTACATTGTTCTAAATTTTTTTTTTTAAATAAAAAAGAGGATTCTGCTTTTGACAGCCCTTTATCTTATTTATATACATATATCTTTTGTATTTATTGACTCTGACATGAAGTAATGTGGCGTGTCTGAAACAACTGGCCAGCAGAGGGCGTCAAAGAGCCTGATTGGAAAGATTTAAACTGATTGAAGACTATAAAATGAATCAAATCCAAATAAAAATGCACTAAATTCTTAGTTTGCTTTGACAAAATATGTACTTTAATGAAGGGAGAACACCGCGATTGGACAGAACTAAACCGACCATGACTTCAAGTGGTGATGACTTGAAGAATTGACCCAATCTGTCAGTCAGTCAGTGTGAGATTCCATTATTCTTGGAAGAGGATTAACAGGAAGTCCACGAGGAAACGTGTCCTCCGAGAGAGAGCGCGCGCGAGAGAGAGAGAGCGAGACATAGAAGCTTGTATAAATCCAGCGTGATATTACAGGAACATCACAGGAGATTCAAATAGACCACATTGAAGAAACACCTCACACAGACTGACGCCACTGACGCCGGCCGCCATCTTTTTATAGTCCACCTGACCACTTTGCCAAAAAAAGCCTGTGATGGAGTGTGTAAAATTGGGGAGGGAGTGGGGGACAAAGTTGGTGCAGGTGTGTTCCAGTAAAGATGATGCAGCATTTCATTAAAAAAAAAAAAAAAAAAAGAGTTCCGAGTGGTGGAGATTTAGCTTAGTTTATCTTAGCTGCACTCCTCGCAGTTGCAAGCCAGGATGTATCTGTAGGTGGCAGTTATACGAGTGCCGCCCGTGCACCGCAGCCGCACGGCCTTGAGCTTGGAGGTGTGCGGCCGGCAACAGGAGCAGGAGCTCTTGAAGGGCTGCTTCAACACCGAGCTGAAGGAGATGAGTGGGTCGGAACGTGTGGTCTGGCTGCAGTGGCCCTCGCAGCGCGCAAGCAGAACCATCTGGAAGAAGAGTGGAGACACACACATGTCATATATCCTCAGTGGGGGGTATGCTGGAGCCTATCCCAGCTGTCTTCGGGCGAGAGGCGGGGTACACGCTGGACTGGTCGCCAGCCAATCACAGGGCACATATAGACAAACAACCATTCACACTCACATTCATACCTATGGACAATTTGGAGTGGCCAATTAACCTAGCATGTTTTTGGAATGTGGGAGGAAACCGGAGTACCCGGAGAAAACCCACGCATACACGGGGAGAACATGGAAACTCCACACAGAGACGGCAGAAGTTGGAATCGAACCCTGGTACTCCTAGCTGTGAGGTCTGCGCGCTAACCACTCGACCGTCGTGCAGCCGCTCTTCTATGACATATTTCACAAAATTAATTACCACAGGAAGTGTGGTAATATTGGTAAAAATTTGACATTCACACTTAAAAATTTATTTATTTTACCATATGATTTATTGATTTACTTTATATACATTTTCTTGGTTAAAAAAACAATCTAGATTTGGTCACATTGTGACTTTTTCGACTCGACCGCCGTGCCGCCCCATTTTTTCTTTCTTGATTTATGTTATTATTTGTATTTAATTTTTGTATTTTTTCAAATGTTTTTTTTAAATATCTGTGTGATGAATTAAGCAACTCTTCATGCTAACCCCCAGCTTGGATTCCACATTGTCGTCACACGAGAGGAATTGACAGGCTGAGCCTCAGCTGGGCCAAAGACAAACGGTCTTAAAGTGGCGACAACACGCCTGCATTACACTCTCTGTGTGTGTGTGTGTGTGTGTCCCAGACAAGCCTTTGTCAAAGTGGGTACACGGGTGGCGACACACAGCAGCTGACAGACAAACATGACACAGGAGTCTGTTTAGGGAGGCGACATGAATGCGACGACAACGCCGCCCTGACGGACACGCCACTAATCAGGCGAGCGTTGGGCGCGTTGTGCACGCGACTTTGCCTCACTTCACTTTGACAGACTCTCAAGCCAAGGGGAAAGGCTCATGTCAAAGACGTGACAACACGTGGCAGAGCGTGACCCCCCGGTCTCACGCCCAGAGTGAGTCGTCTGTCTCGGTGGCTATCTCTGTTTGCAGGTGCAAGGCTCCGGGGCTAGGAGATTCCCATTTTGTTGTTCCAAGACAGAGCTTCTTTTTCCCAGTCTCGAAGCGGGAAAGTAGGAGCATTGGAGGTTGAATATAAACAAAGGAAACCATGCATGACAATTGCAATAAGCTGTTTTGACCGGCGGTCGAGTGGTTAGCGCGCAGACCTCACAGCTAGGAGACCAGGGTTCAATTCCACCCTCGGCCAATCTCTGTGTGGAGTTTGCATGTTCTCCCCGTGCATGCATGGGTTTTCTCCGGGTACTCCGGTTTCCTCCCACATTCCAAAAACATGCTAGGTTAATTGGTGACTCCAAATTGTCCATAGGTATGAATGTGAGTGTGAATGGTTGTTTGTCTATATGTGCCCTGTGATTGGCTGGCGACCAGTCCAGGGTGTAACCCGCCTCTGGCCCGAAGACAGCTGGGATAGGCTCCAGCACCCCCCGCGACTCTCGTGAGGAAAAAGCGGTAGAAAATGAATGAATGAATGTTTTGACGGTTAGTCGCCCTAATGGATAAACTTGCTACATTAATATAGTCGCCTTTAAAACCATGTAAATTCTTCTTAACTTCCCGAGACACCGTCATGCATTTTTAGGATAAAACTGTGAGGACACCCCAGTGATATGTGATTTGTCCAATGAAATATGTCATCTGTCATGTCAAAATGGCTGCCGGAGTGTTTTATGGCAAGTAAGTTATTTCAAAAAGTAGAAAGTGGGTGTTTAAGTTCCAGGGTTGTCCAAACTTTTTTCCACCAAGGGCCACATACTGAAAATGAAAGGATGCAAAGGCCACGTTGATATTTTGTAAACCAGATTATTTTAATGATAAAACTGCATTTCAATTTTGTGATATACTGTAGGTGAAAAAGCACATTATTATTGTGAAGCCATTTCTTGCTGTTTTTTTTCATTTCCATAAATTGGAACATTTTTCTTAATCTTTGTAAATTTTCATTTTATTTAGTATTATGACTTCATTGCCATAGAATATTTTGAAATTATGCTCATCCTATTATAACTTTTCCCCTACCAAATTTTCAAAAATTTACAACTTTTGTTCTTTGTTCCTCATAATATTACGGCTTTAAAAAAAACACACATTTTCTTCAACTCTATGCTACTGAAATGACATAATATTAATATTATGAAATTCATAATATTACAGGTTTATTCTTGTAATAGTGTGTTTTTCCCCCTCATTACAATACCATGTCTTTCCCTTCCTATTTTGACTTTCAGCTGTTAGTTCCATATCTGCTGTTTTTTTTCAATTGTCCAATTCCAGGGGTGTAAAAAAGTGTTTTTCATATTTTTTTACAATATTTTACATAGAAAAAATATAAATATTGGTCAAAGACAACACCAATTAAACACAAATTGCAGTTTTTCAATGAAACTTTTGATTATTAATGGAGAAAAAAACTACACATCTCCATTGCTGTGTGTGTGAAAAAGTGATTGCCCCCTAAATCTAATAACTGGTTGGGCCTCAACTACAGTCGAGTGTTTGTGATAACTTGGGTCTCTTATGGCACTGCGGAGGAAATTTGGCTCACTCATGTTTGAATTGTTGTAATTCAGCCACATTGGTGGTATTGCTTTAAGGGACGACATTAGCTGAAAATAACAATTATTTCATCAATTGCTTTTAATAGTCATCAGTGATAATCTAACAAATAAACACTTCTACCATCAAGAAAAAGAGCTGTCTGCTTACAGTGACCCGCAGCCAACTTAGAATACCGTGATAGAAATCGCCAACTCCTGCTGCGAGTGTCTCCCCGCCCGCCTGCCCGCCTTCGCTCAGGCGTTTTTACGGCCACCTGCTCGACAAGCTCGCAGTCACAATATTTTTAAGAAAACCGTTATTTGTATAACATGGCCATTCTGGCAAAGCAGGGAAGTTTCCAGCAATGGCCGCAAATGGAAAAGTCAAAGAATGCAGAAGCATCCTTTATATAGTATGTATTTAAAGACAAAACTGCGTTAGCTTTGCATTTACAACAACAGCATATGCACCTTACCATAAACGCACTAAAATCGCCGGGACTTGTATTTACTAAACCCACAAAGAAGGTTCTTTTTTTTTTTACTTTATAAATAATTTGAAGTGCATGAGAAAGTGGAAAAAGAAAACATAGCTCTCATTGACCAAATTGTCATTTCCTGTATATGTTGCACAACACTGGCAACAGAACCATTGTTGTAATAGCGCTAAGGAGCAAACTGCTCAGTCAGCATTAATAGTGCTGATGAGTTCAATGTAAATTTGTTCAGGTTTAAACTTGCCTAAAGAGGCAAACATCAGGCAGAAGTGGTTGGAGTTGCAGATTCCCGAGTAGCAAGAGAAAAATATGGGGCTGTTTTGTGAAAATGGGCTAGACTATCCGCTAAACTGTTGCTGAAACATGATGCCTTTCCAAATTTACAAGCTCAACCATGTCTGGACTTGCTAATACACTTTTTCCACCACAATTGGATCAACCCAAGTTTTTTTAAACACGGGTTGTCCCGCATAAACATGTAATGACCACATTTCGATTACGGGTGTTGTGTCAAGATTGTCTGCACGCAGTCAACACGGACCTACTTCACCACTCTTTCAGTTCATGCACAGTAAGTCAGAGGTCTCCAACCAGTTCCTCTTAACGACTTTTCACATAGCTCTTCAAAGGGTTTATTCATTTATCATCAATTTCTATACCTTCAAAATTAGAAAGTGGGGTCCGGCAGTAGTCTGCAAGTCCTCAGGAGCGCTTGGCATCTAATTCCTCTAATTCCATCAGAGTGGGAGCCCAGAGGAGGGCTTTGGGTGGAATAAATTAATATGGACAGAAAATACAACTGGAATAGGTGCAGATTCTGGAAGATCTACAAAGCTTTCTTTGCAGTTTATCGTGTGTAGCTGTAGTCCAAAACTCACCAAAAAGCCAAAAATGGGCATAATAGGTCCCCTTTAATAACAATAATACGATTAGGGTCATGAGGTTAACAGAATAAATTGAAAAAAGTTCTCAACTGCCAATGTATGATGGGAGAACTTTGAGTCGCGCTGGCCGAGATCAAATATTAAAGTTATTTTATTTTGATGAAATGGCACGGCATGTTGAGAATGAATATCTCTGGGGTTCTTAAGTCAAAGCAATGGCCAACGAAAACAAATTGTCTTTATTCAACATTGCAGTGCAATAAAAAAAAAAACAATTTTAAATTAACAAAATGGTGGTTAGCGTGCAGGCCACACAGCTAGGAGACCGGAGTTTGATTTTACCCTAGGGCAGGGGTCGGCAACCTTTACTATGAAAAGAGCCATTTTACCCCCTTGCCCACTAAAGAAAAATAGCATGGAGCCGCAAAACATAGTATGTTTAAAATAACATTGGAGGGAATTTGGGGGTATCAAAGTAGTTCAGATAAGAAGACAATTTGTAGTACTCTTGCTAGTATTGACGATAAACTTACATAAATGTACGTGTAAACTTACTTGATTTGTTTACATCGCAAACAAGTTCCCATGCAGCAGTTTTTTTAAGTTATCTCAAATGTATTTTTTAGAATTGTCAAATAGCTCTGGGAAAGTATTACTTATTTTCCTTCATGTTTACCTGTGTGAGAGAGAACTGAATAGCATCCTGTCTGCTCATCCAATCACCAGTCAGAACTCAGTCTGGATGCATTCATGGTCTCACACAAAGTTGGATTACAAAGACATGCATTTTCCCCACTCGGGTGTTTAAAAAATTTCAAGCATTGCAAAGGGAGCGGCTGCACGGCAGGCGAGTGTTTAGTGCGCAGACCTCACAGCTAGGAGACCTGAGTTCAATCCCACCCTCGGCCATCTCTGTGTGGAGTTTGCATGTTCTCCCCGTGCATGCGTGGGTTTTCTCCGGGTATTCCGGTTTCCTCCCAGATTCCAAAAACATGCTAGGTTAATTGGCAACTCCAAATTGTCCATAGGTATGAATGTGAGTGTGAATGGTTGTTTGTCTATATCTGCCCTGTGATTGGCTGGTGACCAGTCCAGGGTGTACCCCGCCTCTCGCCCGAAGACAGCTGGGATAGGCTCCAGCACCCCTTGTGAGGATATGCGGTAGAAAATTAATGAATGAATGAATGCAAAGGGAGCCACAACAAAGAGGCTGAAGAGCCACATGCGGCTCTGGAGCCGCAGGTTGCTGACCCCTGCCCTAGGGCATCTCTGTGTGGAGTTTCCATGTTCTCCCCGTGCATGCGTGGGTTTTCTTCGTGTACTCCGGTTTCCTCCCACATTCCAAAAACATGCTAGGTTAATTGGCGACTCCAAATTGTCCATAGGTATGAATGTGAGTGTGAATGGTTGTTTGTCTATAT
Organism: Doryrhamphus excisus; assembly: GCF_037039965.1. NCBI lineage: Eukaryota > Metazoa > Chordata > Actinopteri > Syngnathiformes > Syngnathidae > Doryrhamphus > Doryrhamphus excisus. The sequence goes on along the minus strand of NC_136368.1, from coordinate 13,917,069 downwards.
GTGCCCTGTGATTGGCTGGCCACCAGTCCAGAGTGTACCCCGCCTCTCACCCGAAGACAGCTGAGATAGGCTCCAGCACGCCCGTGACTCTTGTGAGGATAAGTGGTAGAAAATGAATGAATTAACAAAACAATAATCAATAAGTCTAAAAGGTAATTCAGGCGTTTTTACTCCCTTTTTTTGTCTCTTTGACAGGGTTATGCTTTTTACTGCAGTATATTACATTTTACAACATCATATGCAAATGATGCCAATGATGTTGGCAATAGTGATTCAAACCACGATGTAGCGATGAATGACTGTACTTATGATGTTGGTTTTGATCAGATCTTCCCCCAGACTTACCGACAAACCACATCCTTCCACGGAATTTGTTCTAAATCCACCTTGTGGTTTGTGTGGGCAAATTTCCATAAGAAAATAAATACAATGTTAAATAAATGTTCCATAAGATATACTTGCAAGAGAAACTAAATGGCGCTTGGTCGTGTTGGCAGGAGCTGTGGGATGCTCGGAACAAAAAGTTTTCACAATATCTCAGCGGCCAAGTGGACTGATTCAGTTACCTTTAACAGTTTTACCAAAAATCAGTGTGTGACCGCGGTGCAGCAGATCATCTTGCAAGGTTGTAATAATTCGCCATGTTATTCCTTGTGTCCTACCTTGGAGTTGCACTTATAAATGGGGTGGGCGATGGTCTCGACAAAGTGATGCCTCATACAGCGCTGGGGGTCCGACTCGCCAAGTTTGTTGTCGCTGGCTTTGTTACTGCTGGCAGACTGGACGAGACCCAGCAGGGGGCAGCACATCAGGACCAGCAGGAGGCTAGAGGGGGGGACCACGATGATGGAAGGTTTCATGGTGGGGCCACCCTCAGGCTCTGGGTCCTTACAAGGAGTTCCAACACTGCTGTACAAAAAGGTTCCTCCAAGTTGGCTTGGTTTTTTCTGCACAACCTGGATCTCAATGATGATGTCCTTCCTGTCCGTCACTGCTTACTGCTTGTATGGAGAAAAGTCAAGGCCATGGAGAGGTAGCGCCAAGCTTGGAAGGGCGTGCTTTGTAGGGCCTTTCCATCTCTTATCCTCTTGATCACCCTGGTAGCGTCTAAGTGTGGACAAAGACAATTCAGATAAAGTAGACTATTAAGGAATTTTCTGTGCATCTTGGTGAATGGAATCTATTAAAAGTTCCATACTAGAGTATTTTCCAGCAATTTTAAAGAAGCGTGTGGTTCAAACAAAGGTTCATTCATTCATTCATTTTCTACCGCTTTTTCCTCACGAGAGTCGCAGGACGTGCTGGAGCCTATCCCAGCTGTCTTGGGCCGAGAGGCGGGGTACACCCTGGACTGGTCGCCAACCAATCACAGGGCACATATAGACAAACAACCATTCACACTCACATTCATGGAGTGGCCAATGAACCTAGCATGTTTTTGGAATATGGGGGGAAACCCATGCATGCACGGGGAGAACATGCAAACTCCACACAGAGATGGCCGAGTGTGGAACTGAACCCTGGTCTCCAAGCTGTGAGGTCTGCGCGCTAACCACTAGACCGCCATGCCGCCCTCAAACAAAGGTTGATGCTGGAATTTGTGTGTATAATTTGTGTTTGTGAGTGTGTGTCTCCAAGTGGATATTTGGAGACTTAAAAGTGAAAGCACGTATTGTTCTGTAGCTACTGTTCTCACTGAGCAGCAGTTCAGTACACAGTCGGCTTCCCAGGCACACTGAAAGCATACTAGAGCACCACGACACCCCCTGCACATCCAAAGTGCAAGGCACAATTCCACCGGAGTAGATCTCGACCGGTTGTTTTTGTGAGGTAATCTCATGGTCATGAGGAGGGAGGGACGTCATAAAAACCTGAAACCTAAAAAGTGATCGTTTGAAAGCCTCTTCTCTCCAAAGTTGATGAGAGAAGTGAGAGAGATGATCAGGTTTGTTGTTCGTGAATCAGCTTTAGGGACACATACAGTATTTTTAGAATATCGTTTTTGCATCAAGATCATTTAGGCATCTTAGGGGCGCTTTCATTTTTGGTGTCAATGGGAATAAAAATATTGACATTTTACTCATCACAAGTGTTCCCAGAAAGTGAGGTGCAATAACAACAACAATAACAACAATAACAACAACAACAACAACAACAACAACAATAATAATAATAATAATAATAATAATAATAATAATAATAATGGGGCGGCACGGCGTTCTAGTGGTTAGCGCGCAGACCTCACAGCTATGTTTGAAAAAGTGTTCTTTGTTGGGACTATTATTGGAAAAAATGTCAGGGTTTGGGAGGTAATAATTTTTCAAGACTAATGTTGAAAAATGAAAGATCTTTAAACGAAAATGTTTCATCTTCGTAGAATAAAGTCGTATATATATTTGAGAATGGCTGCACGTTGGACAAGTGTGCATCTCTGTGTGGAGTGCGTGGGTTTTCTCCGGGTACTCCGGTTTCCTCCCACATTCCAAAAACATGCTAGGTTAATTGGTGACTCCAAATTGTCCATAGGTATGAATGTGAGTGTGAATGGTTGTTTGTCTATATGTGCCCTGTGATTGGCTGGCATAGGCTGGTATAGGCTGGGAAAAGGCTCCAGCACCCCCCGCAACCCTTGTGAGGAAAAGCGGTAGAAAATGAATACTAATAATACTAATAATACTAATACTACTACTACTACTAATAATAATAATAATAATGTCATTGAATGGTCAGGAATCCTGTATGTTGACAGTTGTCATTTACCGTATGCACTATCCACAAACATTTGATGCATTGCCAAACCTGTCATCTCTTTACTCCCGACACCGCCCCCCCATACTGTACGCCCACATGCTGCGCACACATTGACGCTCACGTCCGTGCTTTTATTGCAAAGAGAGAAACCTAAGCCATGCGCAAACAGCCCGCAGGCCAGACCCTTTTCCTCTCGCCGGGAAAAGACTTTTTCATTAAAACAAATTACATTCTCCAACAAAAAGTCAAGCAGTATATTTATGAAGGCTTTTTTTTTTCTTTTTACCATGCTCTTGACAATTGTGCTCACATTTAGAGGCAGCTTGCAGTTAGTTTTGCTGAGGTTGCTCTGCTAATAGGCAATGTGTTGTGAATTAAAAAGGTGGGGGGGGGCGTGTATGTCTAGGGGTCGAGGGACATAAGGAGCAGGCATAAAGACTCAAGTTCAAGGTAAAAAAATATTAAAGCTAGTCTGTAAACTAATGGTAGATTTGTAGAAACATTTATCAACTGCGTTAGCAAACATTTTAAATGTCTTTTTTAAAGCATTTTGTTGACTTAATATTATGTTGGGCTGCACAGTCGTAGAGTGGTTAACGCGCAGGCCACACAGCTAGGAAACCTGCATTCGATTCCACCCTCGGCCATCTCTGTGTGGAGTTTGCATGTTAATTAGCGACTCCAAATTGTCCATAGGTATGAATGTGAGTGTGAATGGTTGTTTGTCTATATGTGCCCTGTGATTGGCTGGCGACCAGTCCAGGGTGTACCCCGCCTCTCGCCCGAAGATAGCTGGGATAGGCTCCAGCACCCCCGTGACCCTTGTGAGGAAAAGCGGTAGAAAATGAATGAATGAAAATGTTGCTTGCTATTCTCGTTTTTGTCTGCAACATTGCAGACCGTCATAAGTGAATGTCCATAAGGTAGGATTCCTTATTTATAAATGGAATATTTTCATAGTTAGAGCATAGAAAACATAGTTTGTGATTTTCTAAATTCGGGTTTTAACATTATACTATGTTGTACACATGTTATACACTAACTATAGTGATGCACCAACTAACATTCTATATTCATTCATTTTCTACCACTTATCCTCACGAGGGTTGCGGGGGTGCTGGGCCTATCCCAGCTGTCGTCAGGCGAGTGGCAGGGTACACCCTGGACTGGTCGCCAGCCAATCACAGGGCACATATAGACAAACAACCATTCACACTCACATTCATACCTATGGACAATTTGGAGTCACCAATTAACATAGCATGTTTTTGGAATGTGGGAGGAAACCGGAGTACCCGAAGAAAACCCACGTATGCACGGGGAGAACATGCAAACTCCACACAGAGATATGCAGAGGGTGGAATTGAACCCTGGTCTCCTAGCTGTGAGGTCTGCGCGCTAACCACGAGACCGCCAACATTCTATATAGTAGACATAATAACGATAAGCCATTTAAGATATAAACTTGTGCGTGTTGCTATAAGTGTGATCAGCTCATTCCTGCATTACTGCGTCCTTTATTTGCCCGTGCGAGGGCTTACTGAAGTATTTAAAGTATAATATTATTGCAAGTGGGAGAATTTGAGTGTTTAGAAAAGCATATCATTGAGCTTTTTTAATGAATGCTCCCTGCTGTGACTCCCATCTCTTCATTGATTTTCCCCTTCGAGCCAGTTAACATGAAACCGTAATAACACCTCGTTCCCTAATTCTTCCAATTCAACTTCTGTTTTTTGACCTTAGCGCTCCGCTCAAGGGGAAAAGGAGTAACCGTGCGGTCTGTTAAAATGAACACTTCAGTTGTGTTGTTTAACATGTGCTGCGAGGGTTTTACGTAGATTACAGCCAATACCTATCAGCACCTTTGGCACGGCTGACACATGAAACCACCTTGAATTCTGTGCTAGTGTTGTTTTGCATGTACAGTACACCTCCATGGAATGATCACTGTTTAGGGAAAAGCCTTTAACACCAAAAATGTCCATGTTTGGGCATGGCTTCCTGAGACTACTAGTCTACTAGACATAGACATAGACATAAACATAGACTTTCTTTATTGTCATTGCACAATAACACAGCAGTGAAATTGCCAACGAAATGTTGTTGCCTGGCTCCCGTGTAATAATAAATAATAAATAATAAATAATAAATAATAAATAATAAATAATAAATAATAAATAATAAATAATAAATAATAAATAATAAATAATAAATAATAAATAATAAATAATAAATAATAAATAATAAATAATAAATAATAAATAATAAATAATAAATAATAAATAATAAATAATAATGTGGAGAATAAATAGAATTACTCGAACAAATAGATAATTAAATAAATAAATAAATAAACAACATCAAATATGAACAATGTACAGCGTAAGCCAGGGGTGGGCAAACTTTTTGACTCGCGGGCCGCATTGATATGACAAAATTTACGAGGGGGGGGGCAGACTATATATTTTACACGTAACAGTCCACCTGGTATTATTGTATCTGTAAAATTGTCATGCAATCTGCTATTATTATTTATTATTTTATATTTATATTTAAATATTTTAAAAATAATAAAATATTATAATAATTACAATAAAATTAAAATAATAATTATTATATTATTATTATGTAAAATATGCAAATATAACAATAATATTATATATAATTAATATAATAATTAGCATTAATATAATAATTATAATAATCATCATAGCTCTAATAATAATTATAATCTAATAATCTAATAATAATCTAATAATAATTAGTATTATTATTATTATTTTGTGCTTGTGTCCCTTTTTTCAGGAGCACTTTGTAAACAACAGACCATGTCAAAAAACGAAATTGATAAAACCATCAAAAGGTTGGCTCAGGCCATGATGCCAGGTTGTATGTTGAGTTTAAATGAAATACTTTGGAAAGATTGGGCGGGCCGTATTCAAACACTTGGCGGGCCGGATGTGGCCCCCGGGCCGTAGTTTGCCCACCCCTGGCGTAAGCAGTGATTTTTTACAAATAACTTAAATAATTTAGAATAATAATACTTCTACTCTACATTAGACATGCCATGACTTTTATGATACTCGGTGAAACTTTCTGCAGGGTGCAAAGTAAATCCATTTTCAACAGAGGATTAATTTGACCTAAGAAAGGGTATACAAGCAATTTCAAGGGGCGTTCACACTTCTTTGCTGCTGAGCCTCGACTGACCTCTCCACAGAAACCCACTACCACCCACCCACTGTGCATAACCTACGTGCCCTATGGCCTTTAAGTTCTCATCAAGTGCACAAGACGACGGCTTTACAACTCGACAGAAATTGAAACCAAACGCCACTGAATTTAACCGTCACTGACCTCTGCTTGTCTAGCTGTAATTGGACATAGCTCATGTTTTCTTAGAAGAAACAAGTAATAGCCAATTTAAGCCAACATAAAAAAGAAGACTGTAGGAGTGTAAACATCAACACTCATACTTCCTGTCAATGAGACACACATATTTCTATAGGATAGTTTCAATTTAATACTGCTTTATCACCGCAAGTCAACAATGAAGCTTGTTGTGATTGAGAAGCTTTTTCTGTGACACTCACTCATGTTAAACACTAAAACATAATATCATAACCGATAAACACACTCCAGTTTCACTGCCCTCACATCTCATGTCTAAATCTAATTGAAATGAGTTTGCAATATTCTTTCACAAAAAGTTCAAGGCTGCACGATGGATAAGTGGTTAGCGTGAGGACCTGGGTTTGATTCCACCCTTGTGCTCTCCCCATACGTAGGTTTTCTCCGGGTACTCCGGTTTCCTCCCACATTCCAAAAACATGCTAGGTTAATTGGTGACTCCAAATTGTCCATAGGTATGAATGTGAGTGTGAATGGTTGTTTGTCTATATGTGTCCTGTGATTGGCTGGTGACCAGTTCAGAGTGTTTCCCCTGCCTCTCGTTCAGCTCCAGCACGCCTGTGACCCTCATGATGGTGTGTGGTATAGAAAATGAATGAATGAATGAACAAAGTTCAAGAGTTTATGTTATAAAAACGCAATAATTTCCACAACACAAAATATATTCTGCAACCATCTAGACAACTGGATCTGACACATTTCATTGTCATTGACAAGTCATTGTCATACCACAACTCAGTCATCTAGTCTGGCTCCAGACTGGATCATTTATTTTCTACCGCTTTTCCTCACAAGGGTCTGGGGGGGTGCTGGAGCCTATCCCAGCTGTCTACACCCTGGACTGGTCGCCAGCCAATCACAGGGCACATATAGACAAACAACCATTCACACTCACATTCATACCTATGGACAATTTGGAGTCGCCAATTAACCTAGCATGTTTTTGGAATGTGGGAGGAAACCGGAGTACCCGGAGAAAACCCACGCATGCACGGGGAGAACATGCAAACTCCACACAGAGATGGCCGAGGGTGGAATCGAACCCTGGTCTCCTAGCTGTGAGGTCGGCGCGCTAACCACTAGACCGGATCATTTCCAAAGAATGAACAAAGATGGCTGACTATACCACAGGAGGTACTGTTACAGGTGCTTTTTTTTATCCTAACAATGTTTTTTTTTTGCGTGCAAAAGGAAGTAATGATGGAGATAATGATGCAACTCTCCACTAATGTAGTACACTTCATAGCACTTTTCAGCCATAATAACGGCCACAAGGTGGCAAAAGGGTATTTGATAAGAGCTCGGCAGGGATTATGTTAATGTTCAAATCACACATGACATGAAAGAGGAAATGAAAGAGCGTGGAAGAGTGTGGCGTTCGGAAGGTTACACATTGTGGGAAATTTCACCACAGGCACGTGTACAAGCGTGCACACACATTGTTCGGTTCTAAATGTGACTATGTATACGTATATATATATATATATATATTTCATTATTTTGATGTAAAACAACCCGTTTTTTATGCTGTTTATATTGGTATACTTGTTTAGATATTACAAATATGTGTGTCTTGTGTCAAAGTGAAAATTATTTTCTCTCTTTTTTAGTTGTGAACTGATATTTTCCTGAAACCTGCCTATGTTCTACTGTTGATTACTAAAAAAAACTGCTGCTTACTGAAGGGGCTGTCTTTTGAAAAATGTCTGGGATTGAATTAGTTGCGACACTTGTAGGCTGACTAGCGCTACTATTAAAAACATCTGAAACATTTCACAACAAACACTTTTAGTAGGTTGCTTACTGACTACATCCATCTTGTTTATGGATGTTTGTTCTCTGTGGAGCAGCCTCAAGGGCCAATGAGTCCTCCCCTCCCTGTGTTTTCCCCACTCCCACCCGCCTTGGACTCAGATTTATGGAGCCCAGGCTGTTCACAAAACGGCAGCTGGACCCCCCTCACAGTTGGTTTTGTTGGATCAAAACTAACCCGGTCACCTTGGTGTCCTTTTCTGCTTTCATTTACACAAAGCGCTAGGTTGGCAGCACAGCTAGCTGCATAGAACAAGTCATTCATTGTGGACTGTCCGTGAAATTTCAACGCAATTAAAGTAAACAAATTGACTTGATGGTTACTGGAGACGGAGTAACATTTTCCACTGGAGAAGGCTTTTGCCAGCCGTGCAGGTTTTTACTTTTTGGTGGAAAAAAAAACAAAAAAAATCAATTAATTGTTAGAAAATATGCTGAGGCTGAGCTGGAAATTATTCTCCTCTAAAGATTCTGTTCATATTTTCCTTCCTCCTTCCAAGACAAAACAACATTTAAAGGAAAACTGCACATTTTGGGTAATTTTGCCCATCATCAACAATCCTTATGTGAAACATGAACACACATTTCTTTCCCTTTTCTGTACATTACAATGAAAAAAAGAGTTAGTATGAGCTAGCTAACAATGTACATCATAGGGCGTACCTATAAGCCCTAACAAGAAAAACTCCAAAATGCCAACAGTGTTGCATTTACATAACTGACTTTCATATTAACCAAACTACAGCGATATTGTTATTTTCGTAGCTAACATGATAAACTATATTTATCTGGCGGAGTAACGCAATGCCTTGCTAGCCGCTAGTCTCACAGACAGAAAAGAGTGGTTCCCTAGCTTTCGATTTCGCTCTGAAGAATCAACAAGATGCTTGTTTGGTGTCAGCATTTTTACCTGAGGACTGAAGCACACGTCATGTGCTGGAAGACACAGCCATCCTAATGAGAGTGGACATTGTAAGTGTCGTTGATGTTTCTATGCTGTTGTTGTTGACAGAAGTGGTGTAAGCTCCTGACTAGCTGGGACTACGTAGTACAGTATGTAAAATCATTGAGCTTAGGAAAGAAGTTTTGGTCATGTTTAAAATCATCAAATACGGTAAGATACTGTAATTAAGGGTCTCAAACACGTGGCCCACAGGACACTAGTTTGAGGCCCCCGCCTTGATATGAAAGTTTAATGTTAGTGCGGCCCGCGCAAGTTTGATATGGATGCTGTATGGTATCATGTACCCAGAAAAAATTATTACGTTTGATTAATGTTCATGTTAAAGGTTAAATAACTGTTAATAGTTATCCTCCCTATCCGTGTGGAAGTGGTAAGTTTTTGGCTATTTAAGTTTAAAGGAAATAACTTGAAGGCTACCGTTTAGGTCGCTAGCTCTCTAGTTTGCGAGTCTTGTGTCACAAGACCCTGCAGTTGCGCAATATGTTGTAAATAAAAAGAGTATAAATGTGACTATAGTCGTGTTTTGTCATGTCTACAGGGCTCTAATAATGCTTTGGTAATTTTAATCTGAAAAAAATAATTTGTCTACCCACCAACTATATGTGGTTTCTTAAGTTTTTATTATTTGCTGTTTTATTATTTTTATTATATTTATTTATTTATTACTGATTGATTGATTTTCTTTATTCTTGATTTGTTTATTTATTTTTCATCTTATTTTGTGTAGAAAAATAAAAAGTAAGATATTTGAGAACAGTGGAATATTTTATCAGAGCTTTTATTGTAGAAAATTGGAACCAAGGCGAAGTTTTTTTAAATTTTTTTGTTTTTAATAAATGCATTTTTTTTTGCCCAGACCCTAGCTCCAGTGGCCCCCAGGTAAATTGAGTTTGAGACCCCTGCTGTAAGTATTACGTACATGTTATCATCAATGTACTTGTTAATGCACGTTCACAGCATGTATAGCAAACAATTCTTAGAGGTTTTGTAGTCACAATAGGTACCTCCCAAAGACATGCATTGTTAGCTAGCTCATAATAACTTGTAAGATGGGCAAAATTCCGCCCCCCTTTAACAACTAGCATCCCTGCTAATCTCTGAGCCAGTGAAACAAGCTTGCGTTCTCTAAACGTTCTATAAACATAAACTTTACAAAAGTCAACAATGGAATTTTGAGTCAGCCACCTTTGTTAGCATTGTTAACGAATAAAGGCATATCTTAATCTTAATCTTAATCTTAACATGGCTTTCTGAGACATCTACGGCATGCCTACCGAATTTGATTACCAAAGTTCAACCACAATTAACAGGCATGATTCAGCATGTTTAAATCTTGTAAATGGATTTACACTCTAAATTAGTTTCTGTTACTCCAGAAATTATCTGAGTCCAAAAGCAGGAGGGCCGACCTCATTAAACCACATGAAACACATGTAACTGTCACGTCCTGGTTGGATGTCAAACATCATTTTTTTCTGGGTCTTAGCCAAAGTATGTCTTCTTCTTCTTCTCTGCGGGTTATGAAGAACGCAGGCCAGCCAAAACCACAAAGCCACAAGACAATCCATGCATGTATTCCTGTGCTCGGGAGGCTTTAGGGTTTTAGCGAGTTATGAGAAGTTGTTGTTGAGAGATGATGACATCTCTACGGGGAAAGGCTATGGTGGGAAAGATGCCACACACGGACACAAACGGGTGGTAACAACAACTTCTGGAATGCTATATTTACTTCAGTTTTTAGTGGCTTTATTTCCATGGTTGTGTACTGTTCTAAAATCACATGAATGGAGTCTCTTATCGCTGTTTCTTTTTCATGTTTACCCTGGAAGCAGCTATTGACGCAACTGTGTGCACTTTCATACAGCAACATGCCATCTCGCAATCAACTGCCTTCCCGGCATACGTTCTCCACAGCAACCAAACACAAAACAGAACAGGAACAACTCAAATCCGCTATTCCGGACCACAGAAAATGAGAAAACCACATTATGGATTGGACTGGAGCAAACATTCGGAAATCAAACCTGGCATGTGGTCTTAAAGAAGTCGGATGGTGGACAGCGCTGACAGAAAGACAGCGAAAACATCTGTATCAATCATGTGACATGACATGTCACAGGTACGTCACGTGACCACTTTGAGGAAGACTGGTACGTTCAGGTACAAAAAACTATCCCTGGTGTGTAAACTGTTTAGAAACACTTTCAAACAGATGCTGTCCTGCCTATGTTAAGGCTCTGATACTAATCACGGGACAACTTTGATTTCCCTGTGATTGGCTGGCGACCAGTCCAGGGTGTACCCCGCCTCTCGCCCCAAGACAGCTGGGATAGGCTCCAGCACCCCCCGTGACCCTTGTGAGGAAAAAGCGGAAGAAAATGAATGAATGAATGAACTTTGATTTCCATTCCACGTCAGCGCTGTTCATATGGTAATGGTAATGGTAATGGTAATGGTAATGGTAATGGTAATGGTAATGGTAATGGTAATGGTAATGGTAATGGTAATGGTAATGGTAATGGTAATGGTAATGGTAATGGTTTTATTTCATTTGAACATGCATCAGATTACAATTGAATGCATCACATAATCAGTTCACAGTTCCACATGTCCAAAAGGAGTAGGAAGAAGCAAAGCTTATTAAATCCTACCCCTCCATCTGGTACTTTTACAATCAGTAACTGTTACATTTGTTCACTTCCTGCTTTCCATAATACAGTTTTTTTTTAATAATGCATAATGATATGACCATCCAATGACATAATAGGTACCATAGTAAGTGTCAATATAGTGATATGTATAGCACATCATGACTGGTTCAAGACTCTTCATCCTTGTATTTAGCAAACATCAACTGCTTGTATTGTTTCTTGAATTGGCTCATCATTGTGCATTGTTTGAGGTCCTTACTCAATCCATTCCATAGTTTGATTCCACATACTGAAAAGCTTTTTAACGTAGTCCTAGCATATAAGTGTTTTAATTAACTGAGATCATATTTCTCCTCTCTTGTAGAGAAGTATTGGTTGACATGTTTAGGTAATTGGTTGTTTTTAGCCTTATGCATTATTTTAGCTGTTTGAAAATTAACTATATCAGCAAATTTGTGATTTTAGAAATAAGGAGTTAGTATGTTAGTGAATAGAACCAAAAAAAAGGCGGATAAACTCCAGCTCTCAGAATTGCTATAGCATATCACACAGCACTGTTTGACCCATGTTATGGCTCTGATACTACCTGTGTAGTTCCATTTGTGGATGCAGAATATTCCATCTTTGCTGGATTGTACATAATAAGCAAAGGGGACTATTTTGCAGAATTTGTCTGTGTGAAAGAGGCGACAGATACATATTTCGGGTTTTATGATGTACTATTCTGAGATGCCAAAGTCCGCTGGGTAATGGCATTGTGGAAAGAATAATTGCGGTAAAAAAACGCAAGGGAGAAATAAATTAACTATTAATAGTACTTAATCAGTAGCTTTGGATTTTGGACTCTCGGTCCTCTGTGATGTTGCCGCGGAATATTAATAGAGCAGATGATTGATAGAACCCAAGACGCGTTGCATCCAACCTCTAAAAAGGTCCTAATAAAGAGGCGCGAGTGAAAACAATGACATTGTGTGTCTAAATGCGACACCATGACGCCCCCCTCCTGACCGTACCTACTGTTGCAGCCATATGTTGTGTACAAGAGAATTTCACAGTGCTTGCATCCATTTGTTGCGCACAGCGGGGCGCACGTATAAAAATACGCGGCCCACTTAACTTATGGGTTTGTGTTGTCACATTTGCAAAGCTGCACTTGTCAAAAAGTAAGTTGTGTTTGTGTGGATGCTTTGCTCGAGCGGGGGGAGTGGTGGTGCTTGAGGGGGCTCTCGGCATTGTTGGGATGCTGGTAGATGGCACACGGGGCCAGTCGCGGGGCAGTCGGATCTTCACGGGGATCCGCAGCTTTATCGCCCGGGTCGACCAGTGAGCAGCTGAGTACACATAGGAGCTAAAGGGGCTTTGGTGGTGGGTGGCATGGGTCACTGGGCCCAAAAGAGGGGTACCCCATGGCGAAGAAATAAAAGGGCAATTTAGGTGACACTGTTTTCAACTGAAAACAGATCCATTTAACTTTTAATTTTTTAAAGCAGTATCTTTATTTATTTTATCTATATTTCCGTTTTAATCCACCCAACTCGCTGGTACTACCTCGAAAGTCTCTATGTAACATTTATACAGAACAGCTAGGTTGAGGTTGACGTTCTCCGATTTCATCGATCGACGCTTGCAATTAAAGTGGCTGTTAATTAATCTATTAATTAGATTAATTTTCAATTTTTCACTTGTGACACACCCCAAGTTTAAGCCCGAAATATACCTCACACACTTATTAAACACATGTAAAGTATAACATGTATAGCTATTCACCAACAATGAATGATAACATAGATGATTGACAAACAGATGAAATATGAGTTAAAGTACTTTGTAGCCAGTAGCCAACACAACACAAAGCTATGGTGCTTTTAAGGACACAGAAAAAAGTGCAAAATCATTACATAGTCAATGAAGCATAATGACAAACGTAAAAATTGTGGGCTTTCCAACAGTGGTACAGGTATGCTGTACAAGTATTTATAAATCATTAGTGACTAATGATGATTGACAGGCTGACAGATGAGGTTAGACAAGAATCTCCGTGGACTAGGATGTTTGCAGATGAGAGTAGGGAACAGGTGGAGGAGATGCTAGAAGAATGGAGGTTTTCACTGGGAACAAGAGGAATGAAGATTAGCAGCAGACCGAGTATATGTGTGTGAATGAGAGGGACCCAAGTGGAAGAGTGAGGTTACAGGGAGAAGAGATACAGAAGTTGGAGAATTTGAGATCTCTGTGTTAACTTCAAATGCTGCGGGAAACAAGAGTGAATCAGCTTCATGTCAGCTGACTGATGTTATCATACTACAACAACGTTGGGGGTTCAGAGTTTAATTTTAGCTTGGAGTGGAATACGCAGAGTAGCAACAGTAGCACATATTATTATTATGATTATTAAGCTAGGCCTGCTGTGACATCATTCACCCATCCATGCAGATTTTCTATGCTGCTTATGCTCACTATATTTGCGGGTATGCTGGAGCCTATCCCAGCTGTCTTTGGGCAAGAGGCGGGGTACACCCTGGACTGGTGGCCAGCCAATCACAGGGCGCACATAGACAAACAACCATTCACACTCACATTCACACCTATGGACAATTTGGAGTCGCCAATTAACCTAGCATGTTTTTGGAATGTGGGAGGAAACCGGAGTACCCGGAGAAAACCATGCAAACTCCATACAGAGATGGCCACGCACGGATTCGAACCTAGATTTTCCCAATCTCCTGGCTTTGTGGACACCATGCTGAGATCATTTAAAGCCTGAAGCGATGCTTGTGTACTTCCCCAAACATTACAGAAACATTACTGACACCTAGTGACCAGGGTAGAATACTACAGAGCATCACATATTTGAATGCACATTCTGAATGCCTGATATTTAAATTTTAGATAATTTAGCCATTTTTATGCGTGGAAAAAAATGCAAATGCAAAAAAATGTGCTTAAATATGCCTATTTTCACTAATAAAAGGCTGCATTAAACGACAAAACAGCATGATTTATTTATCTATTTAATATATTTTTGAAAAACCGTGACAGACTGAAGCCGTAAAATCTGAACTGTTGATGTTCAAATGACGGTTGTGAAAAAGCCCCTTTATAAGGCAACATTGCCAACTTGTTACCTGGCTTTTTCAGCCATTTTTGTAAAGATGTTGTCGCATCCAAAAATCCACCCCCCCCCCCCCCCACTCCTTTTCCAAGGACACCATCACGGTCCTCTATGAGTTGTTCCCCTGCTGCAACGTGCCTCAGTTAGTTTACGTCATGATGTTCTATTCACCCCCCTCTTCTCCTCTTCTCTCAACCTCACCTCCCTCCATTGTTTCACCAGCTTTTAATAAACTAAAGGGCAGATTCCTGACTGGAATGAGGCGGGGGGTGGGGGGGGGGGGGTGTACAGACCCATAGACCTGTCCTACACACACACACACACACACACACACACACCAATACACAGTTTGGCATGTGGAGTGCCAAGCTCTTCAACTGTGCGCTGACGCCAGCTTCTGACACACACACATGCACATGCATGCACACACACACACACACACACATTTACCCTCCCTGGCAAGCTAGCCTTCTAAAAGCTAAGCTCCTCACTAAATATATCCTCCAGTACGGATAACACAAACAGTGCGTCCGCTCCATGACAGGCAACCCTGCGAGCTAAGCGTCTATTGTACTTTTTGCTTCTCCGTTATTGTTATTTACCGTGATTGTTCCTCGTGTCTATTCCTGGCTGCGTCATGAAGATATGCCGCCATACTGTATCTATAGGGGTCCTAATACCAGCTTCTCTGTTCTCCTCTCATCCTCATCACATAGCGGTGAATATAAAACAACAAACACATGCACTAAGCTGCAGGCTTAAAGTCCTGCATGAAAGCACAAGCTTATTCAGCCTCCAGCTAATAAAAAAAAAGTTTGTTTTATCACCAGGTTGAGGCTCATGTAGAGCATCTTTCATTGTGTTTTTCATAAGCTATTATGAATTCCATATAATATAATAAGAAATACAGCCATAATAGGACCCTTGTGTGAACAAGAATTACCCTGTCCAAGTGTCAAAGGTTACCTGGGTTCAAATGTGCATCCCTCTTTTAAATGTGCACCCTTTTAGGAGGGTGCACATAATCGGATAATCGGATTTAGCTATCGGATAATACCCATCCGTTAAAAGTGCCAAATCGGTACTTGTGTGGCAGTGCTTAAACGGCGCCTGAACCAGTACTTTTGAGGGGACCTATTAGGCTTTTTCCAGTATTCCGACCTATAAATGTTGTTACAATGTTGTATTATTGTGTTAAACATTACCAAAGTGTCAGATAATGAGCCCTAAAAGACGTTTTAGATGGCTCTGCACATTCGTTCTACTGAAATCAATGCGATCCGGACTTCCTTATATGGGCTGCAGCTTGCCTGCCATCAGTAAACGTGGACCTGCATATACAGAAGTCCTTGGGAGCGCTTGAGAGTGTGACCAATCACAGTGGAGTGAGCGTACCAATGTGGAGGGTAAATAAAAAGTTAGTTTGGGTAGGAAACAGGAAGTCAATGGAAATATTGCAGTAAGAGGTGCAGAATCTGGAAGATCTAGAAAGCTTTTTGTGCAGGAGAATTGCTCTAAAGGAGTCCACAACTTACTACAAAATGCTGAAAATTACCATTGTCAGTCCAGAATTTTGTCTAAAATGTGATGTAATTTAGTGACGTGCAAGTTGAAGAAAATAGTAATTTAAATACTTCAACAAAATAAATACAATTATAACAAAATAATAAATTCACCAAATAAAATACAGGCTCCAAATTGTCCATAGGTATGAATGTGAGTGTGAATGGTTGTTTGTCTATATGTGCCCTGTGATTGGCTGGCGACCAGTCCAGGGTGTACCCCGCCTCTCACCTGAAGACAGCTGGGATAGGCTCCAGCATGCCCCCATCTGCCTAGTGAGCATATGGATGGATGGAAGATAAAATGCAAAATTGCAAGATTTTTAAGCCCATATATCCTGAATAGTTTGAGCCATAATTAATCATTGATACACCATTCTGAATTCTGCTGTTCTTGAACACACCACACTTGTTGGATAATGAGGACAATGCTTTGTTTTGGTGTATTTACTGGCTGGTTTACTGGTTGGAACTGAGCAATTTAGTTTAAAAATGGTTTCAGACTCTGTGTTCCTCTGTTGGGGCGTTTCATTAATTACAAGACGTTACTTGCACAATATCACCTTCAAGCACTTGTAGCAGATAGCTGAGTCTGCATTTATTTTGCATCAAAATAAGACATTAATAGCTACTGGAACTACCAACAAACGTTACTAAGATTACTACCATTTATGTACATCGGTACAGCTGCCATAATGATACAGTGTTTCGGGACACATCCTTACTCCTGAAATTGCTAAAATATAAATTGTAGGTCACAAGAACAAATGTATTTTAAAATGGAGCAAACTTTTTATTTATTCGTTTTTTTTTTTGTAAATATGTACACCATTCATTCATGTCAATCAATAAATTTATTTTTCACAGAGAAAAAAACATTCTATTTCAGTATCTTAACTCTAATATTCATTCATTTTCTACCACTTATCCTCACAAGGGTTGCGAGGGTGCTGGAGCCTATCCCAGCTGTCTTCGGGCGAGAGGCGGGGTACACCCAGGACTGGTTGCCAGCCAATCACAGGGCACATATAGACAAACAACCATTCACACTCACATTCATACCTATGGATAATTTGGAGTCGCCAATTAATCTAACATGTTTTTGGAATGTGGGAGGAAACCGGAGTACCCGGAGAAAACCCACGCATGCACGGGGAGAACATGCAAACTCCACACAGAGATGGCCGCCGTGCATCCAACTCTAATGTCATGTACAATTTTTCCTGATGCATCCCTATTGTGCCTTTTTCAGAATTTACTTTCTTCATGCTCCTGATTGGCTCCACTCATTATGTTATTTTAATTTAATGAGTCCCCATGGACAATTCCCCTTTTCTTTGAGCCATCATTGCTGTTATTGTGTCTTCCCCAGGCATGGTTGGCTTCTGGCTTCTGACTGGCTGGGGTCAATTATTTTCAAAAAAGAAAGATTTTAGTTTAATTTATTTAGTTATTTTTTCTGCTTTCATGTGTAGACAAAAATTCTCAGCTAAATGAATTTGTCAGCCTATTTAATTAAATAAGATGTAATTTTGTATTATTTTAGTAAAGGCTTTGAATTTCTTTGTTTGATGGTTACTTTTGTGAGTGTATTTTATCTGTCCTCTCATTATTTCGCACCCTGGTAGCCTCGGTGGTCCACCGCAAAAGGACAAGTCGATGATAAAGTGAGGGATTGTAAACACACACACCTGTAAGGTCATTGACAGCGCTATTAACTTCACATTCCCAGCATTGCACGTCTCACTGTCAGAGCCTGATTAGACTGTCCAACCAAGCCAAGGCAAACACCCTCCTCATGTCATCCTAACGGTTAACACTCTGTTAGTACTCCAACTTTACAATATAAAGAAAAGCATGTATCTCCAAATTTTGTTTGAATATTAACAATAACAAAAATGGCATTTTTATGGTTGATTTGTTTGTAATGAATCCATCTGTTCCCTAGTCCAACTGGGGCCCTATATTAGACTTTTATTAATTGTATACTTCATGTTTTTACAAACATTTTAAAATTCCTAACTGCCATTCCTAAAAAACAATTTTTAAAAAATGAAATGCAAATTTAAATTAAAGGGGAAAAAAAAGTACAAAAAATTCCAAAGATAAATTGTCATGCCTGTCAAAGTCTGCTGATTTCTTGCATGACATCTTGCATTGGAACTTCAAACTTTAAAAGACATTTAAAGGAATCATTTTTTCTGGAATTGAATTGTTTCCCATGTGTTGTTTTTTTTTTTTTTTTTTTTCTCGATCATGGTATCCGAAGCATTGCCTGGGGGTCATTTGCGGCCTGGGGCACATTCTCAAAATTGAATTTAACAAGAAAAAAAATAAAAAATAAAATGCATGGAAAAATCAACAGTAATTTTACAAGAATAAAGCCAAAAAAGAAAAAGAGGTTGTAATCTAATCTAAAAAGTCATAATTTTACAAAAATAATAAATAACATTTAGAAGTAACATATTTTACTTATTTAGAAATAACATATTTTAGTAATATTATTATATTATTTTTTTAAAAAAGTTGTAATATTATGAGAAATGAACAAAACCAAAGACATAAGGTCATAATATGACTACAAAGATTATTTACAAAGAAAGTTGAAATATTTGGAAATTTTATGGGAAAAATGAACTGAAGTTTATACTAATAATACCCTTTTCCACAGGTATTACAAAGCTGAGATGCAGTTTTTTTTCTTGGAAACGTTTGGACACCCCTGTTGGGGATGAAAAAAAGAACCGTATCCTACCGGTACCTTCTTTTCATAATTGGTTTTATTTTTTATACTTTTATTGCTTTGTTTCTTGTTTTTAATATTTTAATATCTATTTTACTATTTTATTTCTTAAATTATCTTTTAGTTTTGGATTATTACTTTTTATTTTTACTAGTCTGTGCAGCACTTTGGAAACTCTGTTTATAAAATGTGCTATATAAATAAAGTGGATTGGATTGGATTTTCTATTATTAAACTTGCATTTTTTTTTACTTGAAAAAGAGGTTGGAAAAAGTATTAAAAGCCAAATAAAAAAATAAAACACTTGAACATAAAACTCATGCATTCAAATTCCATTTTTTTTACCTTTTTTGATGTTTCAGACTAAAAAAATACAAATAAAACCAAACACATTTCTCATGTGTACTTCTTCTCGAGGCTGCTCACGTAAAGCTAAAGAAAAAGCAAACATTAAGACTTAATTCCTGTGAAGTACGCTGATGTGCTGCATGAGATCTTGCATTTGATTTCCCACATTTCTTTCCAGAAGAAAATGCTAACAGTGAGTGATAAGACCTTGTGTGGCGTCACGCATTGAAAATCCAAAGTTTTTGCAAAGTTGAGATGTCAGTCGCTTGACCTGATTGTATTTGACTTGGTTCCACTGTACTACTACTATTGAAGAAAAGGATGCAAATATGTTGGGATACATGATTACTGTGCAGTAGAAAGCTGCACATTTGAACATTATGTCCATCCAGCCTGTTATAAAGTATCCATGCCTGTTTTAAAGTGTATAGTATATGTTGTAAGTGTTGGAAGTAGAATACGACTACTTACCTCTGTAGGAGTATCCAGATAAGAGCGCCACACTGCAATGTTCCAAATATTGTTTCCCCTCTCAGCTCCTCTCTTCTAGTGTGTCAGCCTCGATGCTTGTCTGAGGGATTCTCTCTCTCTCTCTCTCTCTCTCTCTTCCTCTCTCTCTCTCTCTCTCTCTTTCTCTCTCTCTCAGTCGCTCTCTTCTTCTTCTTCTTCTTCTTTGACACCCAAAAAGAGAGAAGAGCAGCAGCATTAACAGCAGGAGAGGAGGATGCTTCTCCTGCCAGGACGGCTTCCCACATGTGGATGGTCAATCGTATATCACACGCCCTTCCTCTCTCTCTCTCTCTCTCTCTCTCTCTACACAGCAGCTGACGCTCCATGACACGCTTCCCAAAGCAGCAAATTGTGATTCCAAGCCCCAGGAAGGCTCCCGTGCATCAGGAGAGCACCAAAAGTGTTTATTTTTATGAGGTCAGGGTTATAAAAGTGTTTAGAAACAACTGGTCCTACGTGGTCTTTCTCCGGCAGGTGGTAGCGGGTGAAGGGTGGCAGAAGAAGAAACAATGGAAGATCTGCAGTCTTGATCTGCGGATGGACAAATGATGGTCCATACCTAGAAATTCAAACCCAAAGAGGGCTCAGGATTTTGGATGTATCCTAAAAGTAGACACCGAGGGGTATATGACAGTACTTGGTGGATATTACAATGTAGGAGCATGTGGGACGAATTACTGTCACCACCCATAACGTTGGCTATCTGTGAGGGGGAAAAAAGTTCATATGTTTGGAAAAAAAAAGTGTTCTTTGTTGGGACTATTATTGGAAAAAATGTCAGGGTTTGTTTGTTTTTGTGGGAGGTAATAATCTTTCAAGAATAATGTTGAAAGATATTTAAACGAAAATGTTTAATCTTCATAGAATAAAGTCGTATATATTTGAGAATGGCTGCACGTTGGTCAAGTGTGCATCTCTGTGTGGAGTGCGTTGGTTTTCTCATACCTATTTTTCCATAGGTATGAATGTGAGTGTGAATGGTTGTTTGTCTATATGTGTCCTGTGATTGGCGGACCAGAATTTTTTTCCAAAAATGTGATGTAATTTAGTGACATGCAAGTTGAAGAAAATTTAAATACTTCAACAAAATAAATACAATTATAACAAAATAATAAATTCACCAAATAAAATACAGACTCCTAATTGTCCATAGGTATGAATATGAGTGTGAATGGTTGTTTGTCTATATGTGCCCTGTGATTGGCTGGCGACCAGTCCAGGGTGTACCCCGCCTCTTGCCTGAAGACAGCTGGGATAGGCTCCAGCAACCTCCGTGACCCTCATGAGGATAAGCAGTACAAAAAATGGATGGATGTAAGTTGCAGTGCAAGAAATCCTAATCTTGTAAGATTAAAGTTTGGCTAATTTTGACTTAAAAAAAACTTAACATAATAAAGTTGAATTGTTTTAAAATGAGCATTGAGCATTGGGTGTGATTAGATACCTAATGAAGTGTACACTGAGTGCATACTGAGTGTGTTGGGGAATGATGCAAACATCGCAGAGAAGCAGATCCAAATCCAATGACCTCATCCGTCATCCTCACATGCCTCAAAATGACAAGAGATACCCTGAAGAAGAAGTAGTCAAAAAAAAAAGAAACAAAAAGATAATAAATGCTTATAATGAAGGACATTTTGCTGTGCTTCCTACCACACTGCCAAATCATCATCTTACATCTCTCTCGGCATTTCTGGATGCTTTGTGGCCTTTGGCTTCCCAAAAAATAAGATGTGCGCTGACAAAGTTTGGCACGACTGAGGTGCGTCGGTGGGAATCCAGAGGATGAGGAGAAGAAGCCACGGCCAGACTCATAAGTCACATCATCACTAAGCAGAAGTGGTGAAGGTGAATTCTTTTAGCATGTTTCACACATACTGACGCCTGTGATGGTCATGTGTTTCTCTGCAGCTCATCACATAGAAAACAAACAGCTCCACTAAGTTGGTTAACAAAGTGGTGACAGGAAAGTATCATTTTTTATTCCTATTTTTATTCTATTCTGTATGTTTGCATGCAACACACCGAAAATGATAGGATTAGATCATTACAGACTGTTTCTGTTGGCAAATGCTCACCTGACTGTGTGGTGAGACTGTACCATTTTTGATGATGGGGGTGGCGTTTCCATTGTCGACCAACCGCTACAAGAAAAACTTTGATCAAAATCGTTTTTGTTGGTCCAGTCGCATGTTAGCATACTATGTCAGACTCTACCATGTATGATTACTGGGTGTGAGCGGGAACGTTCCATTGGCAAGGAAAAATCAAAAACAGAAAATAATTTACATTATCAAATAAAACTGTGTATCCTCTCTCCCCATCCCACCTCGCATTTCAGCGTCACACTATCATGGTTTTTCAAAATAAATTCATTGCTAAAACATTCTTTCATGGTTGACTATGTCCCATTATGAATAAAAAAAATCTATTCTATAAATATAACCCTATTCTAACGCGTGCCTATATTCATTCATTAATTTTCTACCGCTTTTTCCTCATGAGGGCACATTTAGTCAAACAACCATTCACACTCACATTCATACCTATGGACAATTTGGAGTCACCAATTAACCTAGCATGTTTTTGGAATGTGGGAGGAAACCGGAGTACCCGGAGAAAACCCACGCATGCACGGGGAGAACATGCAAACTCCACACAGAGATGGCCGAGGGTGGAATTGAACCCTGGTCTCATAGCTGTGAGGTCTGCGCACTAACCACTCGGCTGCCTGTGCCTATATTATGTCTTATTTATACCTGAAATGTGTTTTATGTCTACTGTATTTGGGAATATGAGTATAAAGGTGAATATAGGGGTGTTACTTCAGGTCTAGAGGGCTCTAATAATGTTAAAAACTATATTTAGAAGGTTGTGTGCTCTAACTACGAAAATATTATATTTATAAATAAGGAAATTTACTTATCACCGTCGAGTCGGGAACAAGTTAACAACAAAAATACAAGTTATGAGTCCAACTTGAGTTACGACCATTGAAATCTGATTCATAGAGAATTATGGCATACTCAGAAGGACAGACAAGGCTATACCAATTGCATTCTGACCTCACCTCATCACAGTGTTAAGGTTTTCAATTACAATGCGCACAACCTTACCACAATGTTTCATGGAATGTGTATTTTTTTGTGTAATTCTGCCAGCAATAAAAACAAGCAGTACCCAGGGATTGAATGTCACTCAGTAGAGCATAGACAACTGCCATGACTAATTCTATTGAAGACTAATAACATACAAGACCATTCTAATGCACCTCAGCGCCATCTGCTGGATGTGGTTGGTCGTTGTAACACTTGGCCCCGATGCAAGTTCACAGTAACAGTGAAAATTATTATAAAGCTTGTAATTTAATGTGCCGGTTGTCCATAAATTGTTTAGAAAAACTCATGTCTAGCTTTTGCGTAATCCTGCTTACCAACAAACAAACAAAAGGCCATAACAACCTGGCATTATGGTGCTTGATGGAGGTCATTTAAAAAAACAAAAACAGAGGAGTTTCTTGAGATAGAAGCGTTTGCCCCGGTATGCAAGCTCTGAATTCTCGGGGGAAATAAGAAGGGCCGCGCTAAGTAGGACTTAGCAGGTCAAAAGTTTAAGAAGCACAATTACCTGCAGAGACCTCGACTGACCCCCAAAATTTCTCACCTTCTGTTGCCTCACGCACACACCTTCAGGAGGAGGGGGTGCGATTTACAGCTGGTTGCATGCATCCCCCACTCAGGGACATATAGGGGGCTTCTCACATAGAAATGTTTATAAAGTAATTTATCGTTTAATCATTTCATCCACGTGGAAACAGCGTTCTGAGAGTCTTGAAATTGGGATTTTTTTTAAACGCCATCCAGAGTATTAAGTATTAAGACCCACCGCCACCCTGTGTATTAAATCGTTTTCACTCTGTGATCCATTTCCATGAGGATGCAACTAATTTTCATCCATAAGGGTACCGTAAAGACCTAAGTTTGTGTTGTGATGACACTGTCACTTTAAAATGTCTTAACTCACACACACACACACAAACATTGTCTCCCTCTGTGTGTGTGCAGGAGGGGCGGTGCACGCAGCGACTAAATGGACCCGAGACAATGCATCAAAATATCACATTAAGGGAACGCTCAAAGTCATCCAAATGTGAATCCCATATGCGGCGGGAAGAGGGTGGGGCCAGAGGCTGACAGGAAGAAGCCAGAAACCAGAAGATAGACCGACTTGAGCTTGAAGGACAGTTGAACACAGACATTGGCTATTTCACGTGAAACACTGTCCTCATGTGGACTCACCAGACACAACATTAGGTACACTTGCACAGTCTCATCATATGGAGAATTACAGCAAACATTCTGATTCCTATTGATTTGTTATGTCAAAAACGGTTCTGGTATATTAATAGAAACTTTCCATGGGGAATTTGGAAATATTCATTCATTCATTTTCTACCGCTTATCCTCACGAGGGTCACGGGGGTGCTGGAGCCTATCCCAGCTGTCTTCGGGCAAGAGGCGGGGTACACCCTGGACTGGTCGCCAGCCAATCACAGGGCACATATAGACAAACAACCATTCACACTCACGTGAACCCTGGTCTCCTAGCTGTGAGGTCTGTACACTAACCACTCGACCGCTGTGCCACCAGTTTAGAAATATTCAGTCAGATATTGTTCATTTTAATACTTTTAATACTAATACTATTTTAATACTATTAAATTTGTGCACTATTTCGACTATAATGCAAGGTGGCAGGTATGATTGATGGCAGGAGGGACATATAGTATATGTATGTACTGTGTGCTGCATCCATGTTTGTTTGTTTTTTTTTAATTTATTTCTATAATGCAAGGCGGAGGCTATGATTAATAACTGGCAAGAAGAAAAACTGCATTAATTATATGATGAGTACATTGGGCACATGCATGCTCTTGGCTTTGACTTCATTTTTTTATGTGGGGGAGGTTATCATTAACTGTTGGGAGGAGCAAAACTTTTTGCAAGTGTGCAAATTAATCTACAGTAAAATTTTGTTGAAAACCACATACCTATACTATACTGTTTATAGTTCATTAATTCAAATTGCACAAATATTACATTAATGGGATTAATTAAGGGCTGTTCGTATGATGCAGTCCTGTCGTAATGGAAGACTTTCTTAATACAGCTCTAGTATTGGATCTCAAGCGAGTCCCACCTTGGCTGCAGGCACCACGACACGCTGTCCTCACTAGGGGTCATGACACTGATGTGGCTGGTCCTGACTGAATCTCATCAGGGGGTGGGCAGGGTCATCGGGTCACATCTCACCTAAGTCTGGCGGCCCATGGGCACGATGTCCTGAATTCCTCACTGGAATTTGTGCAGAAAAATGTCAGGATTTCAGCAATGTGACAAGAGCGACCAAACACAAATATCTTGACACGCTTGTCTGCATGTCAAGTACTTAATCCTGTAGGGAGGAGTTGCCACGGGTGGAAGTGTTGACGGGGGGGGGAAGTGACATGGGTGAAAAAGAATCATAATGCAGGATAGATAGAAACTGTTATGCACCAATGTTAGGACATCTGTTTCCTCATGCGTACTTCAGGCAGTGGCTGACCTTGTGAATTGGGTCCAATCGCTCACGTCACCTCTGGAAGTCTCGGGCCTCTCATCCACTACTTAACGCACCGACACAGCCTCTTCATTCCTGAAAGGCTGACAAGACCCCCGCTTCCTGATGAGGAGACAAGTTAAAAAAACAAAGTGACAACAGTTTAAAACCCTGTCCATTATTAATGCTGATAATTACACAAATAAACTGTAATCAGTGATTCTTAATTGATCACAACTGGAATGGTCAAGTTGTATTAGAAGGCATTTCGCATCTGAGCAGGCTTCGTCAGTTCATGGCCATCATGACTATAGATAGGATAGTTCTACTTGGGACTATCATGACCTGGATGAATGAGAATATTCACAGGCAGGAAATCAATGAGGTTCTATGGGAGTTATGAATGGATGAAGTTTGTTGCAAAATGTTTTGACTTTAACGGATTTTCTTCGGATTTGACTTGAATTTGTATGACATCAAGCATGACTGTTCCCCCATCACGCCGTGAGGCCAGTGTTGTCACCTTGGCAATTTTGTCGCTAGATCTGACATTGGCTAGACATTCCAACCCCCCCTTGAAGACATATTTTCTCAAAAGAAATCTAGCAACTTTTTGAGGATTGTTGGGGCATATTTGGGGACTCAAAAGTGAAAGCACATATTGTTTTGCATTTTGTGTTTCACTGACCAACAATAAAATCATCTGGGTTGTTCATTCATTCATTTTCTACCGCTTTTTCCTCACGAGGGTCGCGGGGGTGCTGGGTGCTGTCTTCGGGCAAGAGGCGGGGTACACCTTGGACTGGTCACCAGCCAATCACAGGGCACATATAGACAAACAACCATTCACACTCACATTCATACATATGGACAATTTGGAGTGGCCAATTAACCTAGCATGTTCTTGGAATGTGGGAGGAAACCGGAGTACCCGGAGAAAACCCACGCATGCACGGGGAGAACATGCAAACTCCACACAGAGATGGCCTTGGGTGGAATTGAACCCACCTCTCCTAGCTGTGAGGTCTGCGCGCTAACCACTCAACTGCCGTGCCGCCCTCATCTGGTGACAACAAAAATGTGTCTGAATCCTCCTATATGCATGCATGGGTTTTCTCCGGGTACTCCGGTTTCCTCCCACATTCCAAAAACATGCTAGGTTAATTGGTGACTCCAAATTGTCCATAGGTATGAATGTGAGTGTGAATGGTTGTTTGTCTATATGTGCCCTGTGATTGGCTGGTGACCGGTCCAGGGTGTACCCCGCCTCTCGCCCAAAGACAGCTGGGATAGGCTCCAGCACCCCCTGCGACCCTCGTGAGGAAAAAGCGGTAGAAATAAATGAATGAATGAATTTTCTACTCACAGCTAAAGCTGTGGGTCCAACGTCAGTTTGGACCATCTGGTCCTCCTCTCTCTTGCTGCCGGTTGGAACTCCATCTGACGAAGTTCTGCATCAGTGTATTGCTGTTAGGCAGTATGCATTGATATGAAGAGAGGGCGTATGTAGCCAAATAACTACAACTCTAGAAAGTTCTCACTAAGACCTTTTAATATACCCTATAGTCCATGTGGTTTGTAGTAAATAGATTATTTACCTTGTTTCAAGTGATGTTATGAGTCGGGTCAAAATCCAATCACTGCCAACATTTCATTGTCAGACCTTCAATATGTCCACCAAATTTGGAAACACAAAAATGCATCATAATTAGTATTTTTTCAAACATACATCATCTTAGAACTTATCTGTCTTGACAGGATGCACTTACTGTACATTGAAGTGCGTGAATGGCCATGAAGGTGGAGAAGCACGAGGGCATCTAGAGGCCACTAAACAGCTCACACTAAAAACGCTCCGCCCCCTCTTCCTGATCTCAGATATCTGTTTAGACTTTGTCAATTAGCTGTGACTCCATCAGACCCCGCATAAAACCTGAGCTCAGATCCTGTTAACCCCTGCAGATATTTACAACCTCTTTCCTGTGTTACTCTTTACAAGGCAGTGCTATACAGCAGAACTACAGTAAAGCATGCGAGACGACTTGATGGGGTACGACGCTCCTGCATGTTCTCATGGAAGAGGAAAGCGATCTGTTACTCTTTAATGTTTGTCTGAAACATCGCCACATCTTCGTGCAGATGCTAGTGTCAGTTTAACATTAGTGGTACTAACATTTTAAAACATGCAAGTGTAAAAAGAAATTAAACACTCTTTCCGCTGTGAAAAGTAAAAATGATCATTCTTGCAAGATCATGTGGCATTATTTATTTTTTTGTTTAAAAGGGATCTTTTTAGGATGGCTCAAAATGCTCGGTTTCGAAAGGCGTGGTAAAACTGCCTCTTTGTGATGTCACAGACGGGCTCTTCCTCATATGGCCGTGGCTGTGAACCAGATAAACCAATGCTGTAGAAAATGTCAAAACACTAAAGCTACTTACCATTAAGAGATGTCTTGAAGTAACGTCTTTTCTTGGGTCCAAACACATATGGCAGTATGTTAAAAGCGGACATTTTAAAAAGATTAATTATCAATTCCTATAAAGTTAGCCGCACAAACCAGAACTCTTTCTATGCACCTGGCAGTGTGACCAACCACAGCAGAATGGTCATGCCCAGAGAAAACAGACATGTTTTCGTGGTAATCACAAAACTCTAAGAAATACAGCTGAATGGGTGCAGATTCTGGAAAAACTAGAATGCTTTCTGTGCTTGTTATTGTGTGTAGCTGCTCTATAGGAGTCCACAATGCAATACAAAGGCACAAAAAATGAGCATAAGTGTCCTTTTAAAGCAAACAAATCACGAATACATGTGTAATCATTTAACATTTTATTAATTTTCATTGATAATTCCCATTCTCCCCTGTGTCAGTGAGGTACTTTGTATGCATAAGCGGTAAAATATATTTTAGTATTTTACTGTAAATTCCAGTGTATAATATAATGTGCACTGGGCCAATAAAAATCAAACCAAAGGTCATAATTGGCCCCCAGCTAATACTTTGGACAACTAATTAAATACATAGCCTATTATTGCATAATCCTATTATTGCATATCCACTCTCCACAACAACAAAACACACATAAATGAAAACTAATTCATTAAATTATGAAAAATATGCTTTTGCATATAACTCAGCCCTGATAATGGAAAAAAAATTTGGCTCATTCTGACTTTTGGATTGAGCGTGAGAGCTGATATGTACCTGTTATTTCCACAGCTGGGAGCTGACAGCCATGATCATCTGTTTCTTCCGCTTTAGCCAATTTTCTCTCACATAAATTGCACACAATTCTGGAATCTGCAGCGTAATAACTGTAGTCTTTATGTGTGTGAGCCTGACCCACCTTGACCTGAAATGTGGTTCTGTTTAAAGGTTCGCTGTGTGCCGACAGAGCCCCAGATGGCACAAATTGCACTGAACTGGAGCGTGTTAGTGTCTTTCTTCTTTCAAATTGAGGTAATGCATCATGTCTGGGTGCATGTGTCGCACTCATCTATGCTAATGCGGTGCTCTTAGGGTCATCCGTGTTGGAGGCGCCATGGAACACATCCTGCAGCAGGGACGAGTAGCGGACGTTTTTCACTCGCTGCACTTCGCTGGCATCATGCCGCATATTCACGTCAAACTGGAGAGGACAGGAAAACACACAGTAATAAGAGAACAGTCAGAAACTGAGGCACACACTCACCTGTTTCAACTTAGAAAGCATTTTTTGTTTAGCACATTACTCTAAATCACAATCACTTGGAAAATAAACACGCTGGAGAAAAAACAAAAACTCTAAACATGTAACTTTAGCAACTTTTTGCAAAACAAGTACCGCAAAGCGGCGGCGCGGCGGTCGAGTGGTTAGCACGCAGACCTCACAGCTAGGAGGACCAGGGTTCGATTCCACCCTCGGCCATCTCTGTGTGGAGTTTGCATGTTCACCCCATGCATGTGTGAGTTTTCTCCGGGTACTCCGGTTTCCTCCCACATGTGAATGGTTGTTTGTCTATACGTATGTGCCCTGTGATTGGCTGGCAACCAGTCCAGGGTGTACCCCGCCTCTCGCCCAAAGACAGCTGGGATAGGCTCAAGCACCCCCTGTGACCCTTGTGAGGAAAAACCGGTAGAAAATGAATGAAGTACCGCAAAGCATGCTGGGAAGCTCCCAGTATCTTGTGGTACTAGAATGGCTGACAATGTGAAAAGTGTGGCGCATTCACCGTACGTAAAGCCTGACAAGGGAACCTATCATGCTCATTTTTTGGCCCTTTGTATTGAGTTGTGGACTCCTATAGAGCCGCTACACACAATAACCAGCACAGAAAGCTTTCTAGACTACAGAATCTGCACCTACTCCACCTGTATTTCTTTGGATTTTGTGCTTCCCCTGGAGTTGATAAACGGTATCGGAGTTGATAAATGGCGATTTATCCTTTTTAGTGTCCACTTTTGACATACAGCCATATGTGTTGGTACTCAAGTCTCATCCGGAAGTAGAGACCGGACAGTCCAGATTAAAATGCATTTATTTTGCTGGTAGGGAATCAGAAACTCCAACAACTTGTTTGCGTCTTTAGGAATACCCAAAGAAACATTTTAACCATTGTTAGCAATGTAAACACAGAAGCAGAGCTTGGGGGAGGGCAGAGAGTGTATCGCACCGACAGTCACACCCATAAGGAAGCCCACCCCTCTGTGACATCACAAAGGAACACTTTTGCAACGCCCCCTGAAACCGAGCTTGTTGAGCCACCCCAAGCAGTTTTCAGGGATCACTTCCAAATGCGCAAACCTCATTATATAAAACTTTGGCATGGTTTCACATGAGAATACAACATTCTAACTACATTTATATGTCAGAAAGGTGAAAAAGCATAATAGGTCCCCTTTAAATTTAAAGTACAGTTAAAGTACAGTTACGAATGTTACTCAAAATATTGGGTTTTATGATGGCCACACCTAATTACTTCCATTAAGAAATTTGTTAGAAATCTGAACAAAATGTCTCCAAACTGCCTTTGTTCGACTGTAGAGGTTCTGCTATAGGCCCAGCTAATTATAAAGTAACATATAAGAATCGAACACACCTATTTGATTGCACTTTCTAGTCTTACCTTCAAGGTGTCATCAGGCATCACTGGGGGGGCGGGGTGCTCCAGCCAGTTGATGCCAACCAGAAAGGCGTTGTAGTCAATCTGGTCCCCGTCTGCAAACCTATACGGTGCACCACAATTGTGTCTGCTTTAGAAAACACAACTGACAAGGTATAAAAATGGGATCAGAGACTTGTTGCATGTTACTTGTGGAGCAGACACGTTAGCAGGTTGTCAGACACGGGTAGTTGGAATGTCTTGCAGATGGCCGTCGCCCCTTTAACAGAGATGTGTCCTGTTCTGCAAAGTTACAGACAACTCATAACATTACATACATATACGTAACATATACATCAATCAATGCAATAGTAATTACATCAGCTATGTACAGAGCAAAGTGTAATACTGATTACTTCTATGCTACTTTGTGTGTGGTGCGCTTGTCCTCAAAGGACAGTTGTTTCACACACATGAATGTGAGAGAAGTCAGAGGTCCATTCTTGCCATACCAGTTCATTAGAGCCATGATGAACAATCAACACCATACTTGGATGTTAGCTTGGAACACATGAGCAAACATGGCAGCTTGACCTTGCTTATCATTGCTCAATGGCTATAACCACATGTAGCAAAGAATACTTTAATGGATGTCTGCACTGAAGAGTTTTTAATAATAGTGTGATTTCATTTCCACAGTGCTCACAAGCTATGAATAATTGAAAATCTGAAAATATAACCAAAAAATTATTAAAAATATATTTTTCATTATTTATTTGAAAAAGAATGTCTGACTATTAAAAAAAGAAAATAGGCATAACTTATTGAGCATTTTTTACAATAATAAGAATGATAAGAATGAGTGTGCTAATGGCACGGCGGTCGAGTGGTTAGCACGCAGACCTCACAGCTAGGAGACCAGGGTTCAATTCCACCCTTCACCCTTGGCCATCTCTGTGTGGAGTTTGCATGTTCTCCCCGTGCATGCGTGGGTTTTCTCCGGGTACTCCGGTTTCCTCCCACATTCCAAAAACATGCTAGGTTAATTGGCGACTCCAAATTGTCCATAGGTATGAATGTGAGTGTGAATGGTTGTTTGTCTATATGTGCCCTGTGATTGGCTGGCCACCAGTCCAGCGTGTACCCCGCCTCTCGCCCGAAGACAGCTGGGATAGGCTCCAGCACCCCCCCGCGACTCTTGTGAGGAAAAAGCGGTAGAAAATGAATGAATGAATGAGTGCGCTAATGTGTTAGTAATAAACTGTAAGCTGTGAAGTTACGGTTTTTAAAAAAAATTACGGTTAACTGCCATTAAAAGACCCTTATTTTGCTAACTTCACAATTTTTTTGTGGAAATCAACAGTGGCGGCCATTGTTGTGAACAATACATTTCATTAACAAAGGGCGGTGATGAAATTGTTTAGGGGAAAAAAAAATGTGATTTAGTGCAGAAAAAGGGAAGAACATTGTCATTGTGTGTGTGTTCTTCCACACAACATGCCTTATAGGTCTTTGGGGTCCATCTGGTTCCAATGCTCCACTTGCAAAGCTGGAACTAATGCTTGCTCAGAGAAATGGGGCCACTGACTGCACGATGGATGTCTTGTTGTGACGCTATCTGTCTACTTACAATGTGCGTTTGCATCTGTGACCATTATCTATGTACCTGATACCTCATTTACACCACTAGAGGCACATAGATGCTTTGGGAGTTCATTAAGTGCTCACAAATCAGCGCCTGCGAGTATTGTTCAAAGACTCAGTCAAAACAGGCTGATGTGTCCCAGATTTAAATACCTGGCTCAGTTTAAGATGAGCTACAACCCTGAGAACCAAGGAGAGTGCACGTCTTGGCACATATGAGACCCTGTTAGCGCTCACTAATGTAATTAGAAAATCGCTTGGCAGTAATGGCAACTCTGCACCTACTTGTTTGGGTCGTTGTATTCAAACACTCGGGCCATGTCAGGCAGCTGGTCAAAATTCTTCTTCTTGAGGAAGTCCTGGGCCACAGCCAACATCAGGCCCACATCAATATCAGACTGCTTGTGCTCGACGAAAGATCGGCAAAGCACCAGAACCTCATGCTCCGTCAGACCGCACCCCATACCCACCAGGAGGCCCCTGTTATTGTGTAGTCACAAAATAATAGCTTTACTTCTATGACATGATAGCGCCTCTGACCCGTCTCTTGTTAGATCATGGTTAACCATGTCACTGTGTGAAAGGCACACAACTGCGTAAAAGGTCCACAGGTAGAAGAATGGTGGCACATTTTTCAAGATCAGTGTGTAAAAGCGACTTGTAGTTGACTGAAATTGTACCTCAAGGATTCAAAGGTAACAAAACCGCTGTTGCCAGGGTCACTGAGAGCCAGAAAGTTACGGATCTCCCGCTGCTTCTCCTCTGGAATTGACCGTAATTTACCAAGGATGATGCCAATATCGGCCTTGGGGAACTTTAAGACAATTACACACAGTATTGCATTACATCACTGAGAGTGTTGCTACTTGCAAAAGGAAGTTTTGCCTTTTCAAACCTTATCAGCATGTTGCTCCAAGTAGTTGAAGGTATACTCATCAGCATCCAGTAGATGGAACTGCCTGTTGTTGAGGCAAAGAGTAGCTCCTACGTACAGATCACAGGCTGTGAAGTACTCTGAGAGCTCGCTCTTAAACAACTCCTGTCCAGGTTTCTTTATACGACCCCTTGCCAGGAACATACCACCAAGTACACCTGATGGGAGAAGGGTGAGGAAGTTTTAATGTGTGGTTGGAGTTTATGGTCTGGAAGAGCCATGTGGTCCAAACCTGAATTCTTCTGAGAGCGCTCAAACACACTGATGGAGTCGTCGCTCAGGTAGAAGGAAATTATAAACTCCCTGTCACTGTCCACTTGACTGGTGGTCACCATTTTGGCGTAGAACTTCAGCACATTGCTCTCAAGGCCACATCTGAACAAAACAACACACAAGGTGGAGTAAAAGAGGCGGGAATAAATCCATATTGCAGTGTGACTGATCCTACCTGTCATACTCCATGAATTTGTGGACATCTTTCTGTGGGGGTTTGGGCAGCAGGCGCTGGCAAGAGCTTAGCGAGTCCTCCTCTGAGCCAAAGCCGTTATAAGGAGGGACAGACCTTGGGGGTTTGGGGGCTACAGCAGCTTTGTACTTCACCGGGGTGAAGTCCTCTGAGGGGGGTGAAGGAGAAAAGACAAAACACTTAAAAGAAGAACGAATCCCAGGAGGAACGCTGAAATGATCACAGTCTCAGAGGTAATCCATCTATCCATCCCAAGCGGACGTTAACCCAGCACTGACCCCTGACTGCTGAGAGTCAGATGGCACTTTCCATCACTGGGAGCTCCTCTTGGTTTACTGCTGTAACTAATGCAGGAGAGCCCCAACATTCTGCTCAGGGTGGCAGACTCAGTCCGACCTGGCTTGGATTACTCTTGCTGTGGGGAAGCATGTCTCGTTAGGCCCTCGGTAGTAGAGGCGGAAAACAATACCGCCCGAGGAGGCCCTAGTATCTTGTCTGTCCGACAGGAATCATTCTATGCTGCACCACAATAACATATCATTATGCTATCAATATTGAATTGGGGTTTTTTTGCCCCAACATACTGTAATTATCTTTGCCAGAATTCAATATGGTAATGGTAATGGTTTTATTTCAATTGAACATGCATCAGATTACAATTGAATGCATCACATAATCAGTTCACAGTTCCACATGTCCAAAAGGAGTAGGAAGAAGCAAAGCTTATTAAATCCTACCCCTCCATCTGGTACTTTTACAATCAGTAACTGTTACATTTGTTCACTTCCTGCTTTCCATAATACAGTTTAAGGTTTATTTTTTTGTTTTTTTTTTAAATAATGCACCTCGTATCGAAGTACGAGGTGATATGAAAAATTATTATGATATGATAAATTATTGTGCAATTTACTGTTTACGCTGTACATTGTTGATCACATTTGATGTCATCTATTTATTATTTATCATTTATCATTTATCATTTATCATTTATCATTTATCATTCATTATTCATTATTTATTATTTATTATTACACAGGAGCCAGGCAACGACATTTTGTTGGCAATTTCACTGCTGTGTTATTGTGCAATGACAATAAAGAAAGTCTAACCTGTCTAACCTAACAATGACATAATGGATAGCATAGTAACTGTCAATATAGTATATATAATAATATAATAAGTAATAAGTAATATAATATACTTTATGAAAATTCATCCAAGAACTATACATCCTCCAAACGCCTGCATCTTTTTCTTAGAACTAGTGATCATCGCTAACTCATACTGCCCTCAAGTGGTGAAATGTACACATCACCTTAAGCCTACTCCCATCATTTTCTGGGGACCACTGCTTACTAACCAAATGACCAAATCCAAGTGACAGTGCTGTTTACCAATGCCATACTTGGAGCGGTAGTAGTCTTTGGTGAAGTCGTCACAGTCTGCAATAATCACTTTCCTGCCCCACACGTTCATCTCACCGCCTACCGTCAGATCAAAGTCCCTATAGAACTCCTCTTGGATGGCTCCTGTCTGCATGGGAAGGGAAACAGGGATACCACATGATGACTATAGTAACTATAATGTTATGACTAATACAATCACAGTAGTTAATGAGAAACCTACCTAACCCTAACCACTACTCATTAGTTCCTCAGTTCATTCATTCATTTTCTACCGCTTTTCCTCACGAGGGTCGCGGGGGGTGCTGGAGCCTAACCCAGCTGTCTTGGGGCGAGAGGCGGGGTACACCCTGGACTGGTCGCCAACCAATCACAGGGCACATATAGACAAACAACCATTCACACTCACATTCATACCTATGGACAATTTGGAGTCGCCAATTAACCTAGCATGTTTTTGGAATGTGGGAGGAAACCGGAGTACACGGAGAAAACCCACGCATGCACGGGGAGAACATGCAAACTCCACACAGAGATGGCCGAGGGGGGAATTGAACCCTGGTCTCCTAGCTGTGAGGTCTGCGCGCTAACCACTCAACAGCCGTGCTGCCAGTTCCTCAGTTACCTCTCTAAATTAAAGTACCTCAGTCATTAATCTGTCTTTTGTGTACCTTATTGTAAAGTGACATCTCATGAACTGTCATTTACTAATCCTTGGAGTCTTACTTTGAGACTATCCAGCATGTAGCGATCTCCTTGTCTGGTGGAAGCCAGCACATTGAGCACGGTGCGATTTGTCATCTCACCAGGAAGGGCCAACTGGTTTGAAGCATGCTGTGGAGAATAAATGATAATGATAATTAATGATAATGATAAACAACGAGGATGAGGAAAACAGCTATGTGCCGTTGCGTTCCCATTGGCTGGCGTATCGTGGTCAACCTTTAGAGGGCTGACATTTAATGACAGGCGTCAGTGCAAACAAAGTTACTGGAGTGAAAAGACACACATGATGGAGGCCTGGCTGTCTTTCAAGTTGAATTAGACACTGCGCCGGTAAAGCCAAAATGCTTGGGGGAGCGGCAGTGTGGGGGGGTTGGATGCTGGATGCTACAGTCATCCTTGCTGTCAGACTGAATGAGACAGAAATGATGGAAAGAGGGCAGCCAACCAGAAGGAAGGATTGCAAGCCTTTCGGTTGCCATTACCTTGCTGTTTTATACCAGTTTTAAATTAAAAATCCATGCTTGTGGTCTAATTTATACCTTTCCCGGGCATTTCACCTTGGGAAGTTTGCTCCGACTGAGGAATTTGGACATTGTGACTCTCCCAGAGTTTGGGGGGATGACCTCCTTGATTGCTATAGTGTCATCAGCCAGGAAGTAGAGCAGCACAAGTTCTCGTAGATCTCCGAACATGGCGTTGGTGTCATCCCAGAAGCAGAAGAAACGGAGGACTTTGCGGTCATGGTCCAGGAACTGTTTCAGAGTGTCTCGCCTCTCATATGGCCGCAGGGGACTCATGCTTTTCTCAATCTGAATGTGTGAATAAATAATAATCAATAATCATTCAACAGAAATATTTTTATAGTGAAAATATTAGTAAAGAAAGACAAAGAAATATAATGTAACCTTGTCTCTGAGGCTCCGGTATGGGTCGTCAGGCACAGAGACAGGGTCATTGAGAATGACACCACATTTGGTGAGAAAGTTCTTTGTGAACTGGTCACAGTTGGTGATGGTGAACGTGTGAGAGAACAGCACCATCTGCTGGTTGAGGTTAAAGTGGAACACATTGTAGTACTGGTCCTCCTTGGGCGGAGGCAGTGGAATACGTTGGCGACGAATAAGAGTTCCTAACAGCAACATCACAGCATTAGGTGATGGTTAAAATACACACAATGGTCACATTAATGGCATGTAAGGAAAATTCAACCTTTAAAAAAAAGTTGCTCAGTTGGGATACAGTATACATTTAAAGGGGACCTATTATGCTTTTTCCACTTTTCTGATCTATAAATGTAATTAAACAATGCCAAAGTTTCAGATAATGAGGTTTGCACATTCGGAAGTGAGTCCTGAAAAATGTTTGGGATGGCTCAAAACGCTCCGTTTCAAAAGTCATGGTAAAACTGTACCTTTGTGATGTCACAGAGGGGCGGACTTCCTTATATGGTTCATTGTGTGTGACCAATCACAGCGGAGTGGGCATGCCCAGAGGTGGGCCGTGGGTGGAATAAATTAAAACGGACCGTTTTGGCAGGAAGCACAAAGGAACTACAGCTGGAATAGGTGCAGATTCTGGAAGATCTAAACATTTTTCTGTGTGTGTTATTGTGTGTAGCTGCTCTATTGGAGACCACAACTCAATACAAAGGGTCGAAAAATTAGCACTAATGCCAGTCTTGCAAGTTATGTTTTTATTTGTATTTATTTTACTCCGTTTATTTTTAGATTAACATGTGTTTTGGTGTAATGAGCACTTTAAATAAACCATTGCCCACAATGACCGACTAACTGGAATATTATTTTTACCTTGAGGGATTCCACTGTTTTTGTACTCTGGCTCCACTACTTGCATGGTATCATCCTCGAGGTAGAAGTAAATCTTACACTTGCGGATCCTGTAGGTCTCATTGGGAGCCTCTGGCACAGCTTCCTGGAGGTAGGCCTCAAAACAAAGTGCCTGGGAAAGGGGAAATAAGTTTGTGTGAAATGTAACATGGGGTATAAAATGAGGTGCTGGCCTGAAGTACCTGTTTGTCAAAAGCGACCCATGACGGCAAACCACCGGTTGCTCCTCTGGGATAGACAGAAGATTTGGGTTTGCGTTTCTGTCCAGGCAGCAGTTCACCCCCGATACCTGGCTTCTCCATCCCTGTGAGGAGAGGAAGGTCGCTGGAGTAGTCAAAATGTTGGGATTTGTGGAATTTGTCTTTCAGCAGCTGCAAAAAAAAAAACCCCAAACAAGTTAACATATGTTAAATTAGGGTGACCATATTGTCATGACAGAAAACAAGGACGCTCGGATCAAAAATGATACTCAATGACACTCAAAGTTTTCTCAAAGATGCCTTATAATTCCAATATATTTCAAACATTCCTCCTCTGTAAGAATACAAAATTGTCAAATTACAAAATACTATCGATAACCAAAGAACTTGGCAATTTGAGCCAGCATTGTCAATGACTACCATGACAAGACTCAAGAGGATTAACCCGATTTTCTTTTTCTTTGGCTTTGTGGCAACACTAATTCAAAAGGCCACAGACATGGCAGCCTGTCAGGGGTTACATCAGATGCAGCAGGGTTCCCTAATAACAATGTCAATTTAATGGACCCGTCAAAAACAATTTAATCATTTTCTACAAACACAGAACAGTTCATTATGTAAATGAGTGGGCGTGGCTATGTTGGCCAATCAATGTTACCCTTATAAGCATACCCATCCAAAAGTTTGGACACTTATTGTATTCAGAGTTTTATAGCGAGCCATACATACAGACTTACCTATTAATGTATGTACCGTGACTGTACAAGATTGTAAGTTTTATAACAAAAAAATACCGGCAACCAAAACATTCCAGAGGATATAACTTTGGTGCGCATGCTTGCACTTTTCATCGTATCTTCCAGAACATTTATGGTAACATATTAGCGGTTTAAAACACACCAAGCTAGTAGCTTCCATTAGCACATTAGCTAACATTACTTGGACTTCAGGGAATGCTAGCTCAGTAGTGTTATTCAAGTTAATATAAAACAACAATCGGCACTTACTTGCTGATTGAGAGAATTTCCAGGTAGAAATGGTAACGCCATGACGATTTTCTTCACCTCGTCAAACGCCGTCTACTTGGGCCCATCAGCTGTGTTGTTTGTAACCATGGATACGCGGACACAGAAACTGCTCCTAATAGCAAGGCTCTACCAAGTAAGGGGTGCTAGGTTCATAGTGTATGAACAAGACTACAGTTGTAAACGTCTTCCAGTGATCGAACTTCCATGTCATTTGAATATTTATTTCTTCATCAAACAATACATTACAATATCCTGCGCTTCCTTAAACATGACGTTATTGCTTATCAAAAATGAATCCCAAAATTAAATGGGGAATGGTTGAACTATCATCTAAAAAGGACACAGAAAATGTGCATGGAATTCAAGGCTTCGCTTCAAATAGCATTGAATAGCGTTGAATTTTTATTGACCTAATGCACTACCACAATTTGTCATTGTAACAATAAATAAAACTTGCATGATTGTCATTTTTATTTTTAGGTGGAATAATTTGGCCTGCAGTATGAAGTGGGTCTGTTCACCCCCCGCCACACAATGATAGTGGCTGGTTAATGTGGAGGTTACAGAAGTGACGTAGACATCAAAAGGGGTGCAGCCAATGCAGATAAGACAGCTACAAGATAACCAGAGACATGCTGTCAACAACATTGATCATCTACTAAGCAATATATAGCGTTTTCCCCTTTTTTCCTCTACCAGGTCAAAAATGTTTTAGAGCATGGCGTCATTTTTTTACTGGCAGATCTTAGGACGCCAGACCAAGCAGGAAGCCTCCGACGAAGCCGCTTGTGACCACGATGTTTTTCTTCACAAATTCTGTGGACTGAGAAAAAATATATATATTTCAATTGAAGTACAATGATATGTGCCACACTCATAAATGACCACTTGTACAAAAACATCATAAAACACATTTTGACAATAAATGTTATTTCCTCAACCAACTATGAAAATATTTAATTTATTAATATTGAATCCGGGCTGCACGGCGGACGAGTGGTTAGCGCGCAGACCTCACAGCTAGGAGACCCGAGTTCAATCCAACCCTCGGCCATCTCTGTGTGGAATTTGCATGTTCTCCCTGTGCATGCGTGGGTTTTCTCCGGGGACTCCCACATTCCAAAAACATGCTAGGTTAATTGGCGACTCCAAATTGTCCATAGGTATGAATGTGAGTGTGAATGGTTGTTTGTCTATATGTGCCCTGTGATTGGCTGGCGACCAGTCCAGGGTGTACCCCGCCTCTCGCCCCAAGACAGCTGAGATAGGCTCCAGCACCCCCTGCTACCCGATAAGTGGTAGAAAATGAATGAATGAATGAATGAATATTGAATCCTACTTCCTGGAAATTCAAATATCACGGCCCGTCTGGAACCAACTAACCGCAATAAACAGGAGAGGATTGTGTGTCTATATCAGCAGAGTCCATTATATAAGGAAATTCTACTTCCTGTGCATGTTGTAACCTCATAGTGAGTGTGAAGTAAGTAGAAGATAGCAAGCTTTCAACTTGCACCATCAATTTAGCAGGCGAACCACACGAAACAAAGCGAATACTTTGTAATGTGCATTTGGAAAACTCACCCTTTCAACTAATGTGTTCAACTCTGGACCTGCTTTGTCTGTGTTCTTCTGTATTTGCTTCTTGGCTTTGTTGACATCTTTCTCTACTCTTTTCCAGTCTACTTGGATGTAGCCGCTGTTGTTTGCTATCTAGAGGCAAGACAGTAATGTGAGTAAAGGCTATTTTCCACAAATTAACAAATAAATGATACCTGCAGCAACAGGAGTCCTCCCCCTACAGCAGTCGCAGCAACTTTCCCAACCTTCTGGAAGAGATAGCCTGCACACCTGAAATGTACAACACAACATTTTTCACAATACAATAATCCAATGTCATAGCTTCACAGGAGTGACTGTATTTTTTTAAGCCTTTTAATCTGGCCTTTTAGGCTTTTTATGTGTGCATCGAGTTCCAAAATCTGTAAAAAATTTGTTGTGCTACTTTGGTAAGCGTCACTTGACTTTCGGACCATTTCCCCGATGACACAGGGACGTAATACATATGCTGGCAGCAATAAACCAATCACAGAACAACACGTATTTC
Source organism: Doryrhamphus excisus (assembly GCF_037039965.1). Taxonomy (NCBI): domain Eukaryota; kingdom Metazoa; phylum Chordata; class Actinopteri; order Syngnathiformes; family Syngnathidae; genus Doryrhamphus; species Doryrhamphus excisus. The sequence continues at coordinate 13,876,169 of NC_136368.1, read as the reverse complement.
GTACAATATGTACGTTTAACCTCTGCCACGCCTCCGGTAGGTTTACTACCGGTATGCTGCAAAACAACACAGCACCCATTTCTCCGCTACAAATGAATTCAGAGATTGCCATCATTCCAGGTGGATTAACAAATGAAGCCTAGCCAATAGACATTTGCGTAAACATGGCGTTCAAAGTGACGTTTCAAGCGGCGTGAGAGCAATGGACAAAAGATGAACACACCTTTACCAAGACTGGGAAGCTGTAAAACTGTGAATGGATTGTGGATGCTTGGGCTAAAGTAATAATGGCAAAAGCCGCCATTATTGCTGAGCAGCCACCTGACGACGAGATTGACTCTGACAATGAGAGGGAGCTGAGCATGTTCAATGTGTTTAAATTAAACACTTTAAGCATAAAAATGGCTAAATGAATGACTAAAAATTGATACATGAAATGAATATGTAGTATTCTACTCTCGTCAGTAGGTGTCAATTGTAATGTTTGTCAATTGTAATGTTCGGGTCAGACACACAAGCACCAGACTTGATTGTCAGAACAACAGGCACAATAATCCCAAATAAAAACAAGCACTGATATGAATCACAACCCTGAACCCCCAACTTCACTTTGTTTGCCCATCACTCCGCTCCTCGGAATTGGAAGATTGAGTAATAAGAACATGACATTTATGGGTGTCTATGGGGTGTCATTTCATGTCAATAGTACCCATCTATGGGCTTGGTTACATCCATGTGCACATCAAAGAAGATCCAATAATGTTTACTATGATCAAAATGGGGCAAAACACGCTGATGAATGTAGCCGAACACAAAGACACACATGAAAAGACAGACGTATGTTCATGTTTCACATGAGTATTGTGGTTGGGCAAAAAGTGCAGTTTTCCTTTAAAGGGACAACATATAAAAAGTTCTGTGCTTATTTTCTATATATATGAACCGTTCAGCCACAACATTAGGTACACCTGCACGACCTAACACAAGAGCAGAGAGCTGTATCAATAATTGTGCAGTTTAATAGCATAGTTACCATCCGCTCACTCCTCCTATGGCTATCTGTGTGGCAACAGAGTATTTCTCTGCCAGCGGGCCAGATGTCTTTCCAAAGAGACGGTTCCACCATCGCTGGCGTTTGGCGTACTCAGTCAAATCGACCACCTTGTCGTAGATCTCCTCCTCCAGATCTACGGATGCAAGTAGCATGCAACCATGAGTGAGCACCGTTGGGATTGGCTTTGAACAATGAATGAGCAGGCACGATTCCACAAAGGTAGCTTTGTGGCGTTTTTTTACACAAACACATGCGACGTTCCCACTTCCCACAGACAACCAATATCAAAGCAGTTCGGTCCGTTGAGGTGTTTGATTCACTAAATGTTGTTGAGGCAAAACACTTCGTTAGCATCCTCACCAATGACCAGTCAAGTGGCTAGAAAAGTTAGCGACCATTACATAATCTTAGCTAACTTTTAAAGCAAAAGCAGGCTAGCAGTTATTACAACTTATCTATCTATCTTAACTATTTATGCAACTTTACCCATACCGAGTTGTATCTCCATGGGCAATGTTGCAAATAGGTGACATTAGCTCAACTGTCCGCTTACCCTTGTTGTGCTTCGCCATTTTGGATGAGGCTGCCCTGTCCTCCGTTGCCTTCACGTTCGCTGTGTCACTTGGGCTCTTTTGACATTCACTGTAAAAATACAAATCTTATATTATCTGTAAACACACGGCATCGACTAGCCTTCGAGAGTGATAATACAACTTTAAAATACAGTACACTTGTTTGCCGAGAACCAACTTTTAAACAACACGGTCGTACTTACAAACGTCATGTCAAAAAAAAAATAAGTTGCCCAAAAAAGCCAAAAGTCCCCACTTCACAAGAAGTAGTCACGCGTGACGTCGATGCGCCATGGATTGTGGTTAATGTATGCATGAGCACGTATGTGACGTATTTAATTATTTAAGTCACGCAAAAATAAATACAGCATTAAAAACGTACTTTCAGCGTTTAAATATGAATAGAAAGCTAAAATACAATGTAAAGTGGAGATGTGTGTAATCTCTTGTAAATGACAGTTATTTTGACCAATTAGAAGCCTTAAAATACGGTTACGTAATCCCACTGAATGCGGCAACACCAATCGTAAGTGTAGGATAGGAGCTGAAAGGCCGGGTCCGTTTTGTGCCATCTGCGTGTATGTTTGTCAGCGTGGCATTAATTAAAGATTACATTACTGTATAATTATAATAATATATTCGTGAGCACGTCATGTCATATAACATTAAAGTTTTCCCGAAGTCCCACACGTCCTCGGGAGACTGTCACGTGTGACGTCACATACACCGCGGTGTATTGTGGTTAATGAAGGCATTAGAGGGAGGGTGTGACGTATATATTTACGCTACACAACTAGGAAACAAAATATAGATGGAATTACATTGTAATCATAAAGTAAAGTATATATAAAATTGGCGTTTGTGTTGTTAGACCCTTCTAATGGTGTTGTTAATTACGTCATCGCCAATAGCAAAATGGTTGCTCCCGCAGAACACAACCTCTTTAAATGACAGCAAGCCTGACCAATCAGCCACCAGAATGTACGGTTACGTAATCACAATACAGGCGATGGGACCAATCCTTAGCGTAGGAATGTAGGGTGGGTCACCCTAGTTTTTTTGTGTATCGCCTGAGCGCGTGTTCGTCTGCGTGCTCGCCAAACGTCAAGCGGGGACAGGCACGTGACCAGGTTTGCCGAGTAGCCGATTGGACGAGGTTCGCGGAGGGCGTGGCCGACAGCGGCGGCGTGCGTTTTGCTCCAGTGTGACACAATTACAACAACTTTGAGCCGATGCTTGGGAGAAGTTTATATCAAATTGGTAAACAAATTAAACACATTAAAAATATAGGCAGCGTTGCATCCACTCCATGCACACATCGGCGCCGGGATACGCGCTTTACAATGAGCGCAAGCGTGGAAGCTAACTTGAAGGACTCATTTCCTTGAGGATTTGGCAAGAAAAGTACGCTACGCCCCGCCGTGCTAGCGTCGCTGCGAACAAGGTGCTCCTTTACTTGTATTGTCTCTCCGGCCGGGGCCCGCTGATCTTCCAACATATCCGGCATGAAATCGTGCGGAGTGTCGCTCACCACCACCACAACCATCGCGGATTCTACTGCTGCTGCTGCTAATGACGGGGAGAAAATGGCGTCGGCAAAAGCGAGTGAAATCGAGGAGGACTTTCCGACGCTTACGCCGCAAGAGAAAGAGAGCCTGCTTGGAATTGACAGGTTAGACGCCAATGTGCTGCGGACACCTATTTTTTCCTTTTAATGTGTGCTGCATGTAACAACAAAAAGCCCTAAAATAATGCACCCTCACCGCCACCTTCAAGTTAACGCGGAACCGCCTGTGTTGTCTTCTTGTCCTCTCCACTTTGCAGCTCACTCTTTGGATTTCATAGGCTTCAAGAAGATGGCGCCAGAACGAAGGCCTTACTGTTAAAGGTATGCCTCTCTTCCATAATCATTTCCTCTCCTTCGTAGAGCACAGGAGATAAAAGTGGCAGCTTCTCTGCTGCTAATGCTGCTAATGTTGTTAGCCGCGGCGTGCACAATGACGTCCATTTGACCGACTTATGTGCACCCTCCACTAGTTTATATATTTACATATACTCCAAATTAACGTAAACACACCTACGCGGGTAAGAATAAAGTATCAATTCCCCAGCAAACTGTGCTACCATAGTGCAATACCAATCCCTCAATTGCAGAGTTAAGTTACATTAAACATGATTTCCAATGCAATACAAGTTCTTTTTTTGCACGACAAATATAAACGCATGTATTGCAAACTCAGGTATACTTTGCTTGTTATTAACATCAGCAGTATGCATTAGGGATTTGACCTAAAGGCGAGGACGTCAACAAATGCGAGCCCACTGTGATTCAAAGTAAAGCAACTAAATACATATATCATATATATATTTAAATGTGCATATGCATGGAAATAAGATGCATTAACTCGCATCCCCTTACAGTTAACGGCAGTTTACATTTGTGCGTCAGCTCCCTCCTGCTAGCATGTAGCCGCTACCGGTGTAGCTATTGCCATACTCACAGACTTAACCATATTACCGTTATTATTATTTACATTATGTTACCATAAACACATAAACAACAATCAATTTAAAGCGTTATCTGCAATAATGACCGCTCGATTTGGACCAAGATGGCGGAGACAGGCTAGGACGAAAACACTTAGCATGCTAACTAGCCACGCTAGCGGCTCGGATAATCAGGTTAGCAAAAAAAAAAGCTAATGACAAAAGGCATTGTTTGTTGTAACACAAATTGCTGTGGAACAATTAGTGTTTTTGTATACACCGAACCACGCAGTGTATATGCAGGTGGAGCGGCACTGGCTCGATGTATGTTTGCCCTCAACATGTGGTTGGTTTGTGGGCTCCTCGCTGCAGGGCGAACGTGTTAAGATTATTTCATGCTATTTCCTGCGTTAAATGCCATTATACTGTCATGGTTTTGCCTGTGACTTTCCACAAAATCCACCTGGAATTACATCTCACTTTTTATGATAAATATATAGAAATATGAAAACAGATGGAATGTAGTGTAAATGCAGAGAGAATTTCTTCCAGGGTCAAACTGTCACCCTCATGTAAACTGTACTGCACAGGCAATGTCACGTGTCAGGTGTACAATAGAGCAACTACAGTTGTTAATAATAAGTAATTGGTGTGTTGTTGGGTTATCCCTGGTTTCATGTGGTTTCACGTTCACCTTGAAAATGGCAGACAGAAACTGTATTTTTGAATGTAAGAATTGTGTATCTAAATGGGATTAAGGCAGCAATTGAATAGTTTGTTTTCTGGGGAGCTAAAGACTAACTTCCGGTCACTGCTTCTTGGCTCTTGTCATTCCACTACCGCCTTTTCACTAACAATGCTCAGTTTAGTGCCAGATTTTCCAACATTCATCCAATTATATCAAATATTCAATTTAAATTTACTGTTTGCTGATGACCATTAGCAGGTAACCACTTGAGGGGGGTGAGTGTCTGCAGCTCTGAGCAGAGGCGGGCTAGAGATGACCCTCAACCCCTGACAAATTGCTTCAGAGTATTTTTCCTGCGTGACTCAAGATCATCACACAGAGTTACGATGCCACCCACTAAATGGTGTTTTAATGACAAGCTACATTTCATAAAGTAGATAGTACCATTATAATTAGGGATGTTGTGATCCGATCATCGGGATCAGCAGCCTTACTGTGTATTTTTGTAGGTTGGATAATATCGGCGAGAGACCGGGCCAATACGATTGCTGTGTCATGTTTGTAGAAAAGGGCTGCATACCAACATGCTAGGTGCATTAATGCGCCTCAAAGCTGGTTGCCGCTTGACTGCCACCACCCACATGTAGAAGAAAATGCAACATTTCCATGCAGACATATTTACATTGTACCGTCAAGAAGTTAGTTTCACTTTGGACTTTGGAAATTAGGCTGCATATGTAATTCCCCATCATTATGCCCGGAGGGCTGTCATGTTATGGGGAGCTCGCAATGTGCCGCTCTAACTGCTGGTTAATACTATGGACCGTCAATAAATTTCTAGTGATATATTCTAAATCACACCACAAATTGATATGTAACAATGTTGCAGTAAATGATTAGCCCTACCCATAAAAGGCTATTTTTCCAGTTTTATCGTTTTTTTATTGGATGTGGGACCTATCTCACAGTTTGTTGCAAAAGCCAAACCATTATTCAGCATAATGAATTAAATCCAGCAACACTTTGGTTGCATTTTTAATGCTTTGAAAAGCTAATTTCATAGCCGTATTAAATTTTACAAATCCATGTTTGAAACAAAAGCCTATTATTATTCATTCATTCATTCATTTTCTACCGCTTATTATTAATTTTTTAAAAGGATTGGATCATCAAGACTATAAAAAAAAAAATCAGATTGGCTCGGAAGCCCAAAAATGTGGATCAAGACCTCCCTAGTTATACTGTGTGTGAACAAGGGCGAACAAGTAGTGCCAAATCTGCATTCATTCAATTTTCTACCTGCTTTTTCCTCATGAGGGTCGCAGGGGTGCTGGAGCCTACCCCAGCTGTCTTCTGACGGGAGGCGGGGTACACCCTGGACTGGTCGCCAGCCAATCACAGGGCACATATAGACAAACAACCATTCACACTCACATTCATACCTATGGACAATTTGGAGTCACTAATTAACCTAGCATTTGTTTGGAATCTTGTATTCAAAATGTATCTTGGGTGATTCAAATTTAGTTGTGGCGGGAACATATGGGAAACAAGTCTTATCTAACACATTTGCTACAGTCTCTCTCATATGTCTCGGCTGTAATTGCAATGAAGGTATCCAATGATCCCCCACCCCTTTCCCCCCAAAAAATGTATATGTGCATTTTGTTAGTTGCAGTTTTAGAATCCACTTTAATACTGCCATGCTTTTATTTTGAGGATTACCTTGTCCTGAACAGGATGTCACCTTGTGCACATTTTAATGCTGTGTGTATCTGGACATCTTTTGGCATGCCCTTTACTTCTGTCTGCCATTCCTCTCTACAAACGGTCTTTAGAAGCAACGCAACAGTCCTGTCATATCAGTTATTATTACTGCACAGCAAACTTCTCCTTTTTTTCACCTCTTCCCCTTTCTGGGTTTTTTGGTATGCTGTGTTAAAAATGCAGGTGGTCCTCATCTTGGGTATGAATTACGTCCCTAAACTATGATATAAGGCGGATGTTATACCTACATTATTATACGTATAGGGGACCTATTATGCTTTTTTTCACTTTTCTGACCTGTAAATGTAGGTCAAATGTTGTATTCTCATGTTAAACGGTGCCAAAGTTTCAGATAATGAGGTTTGCACATTTGGAAGTGAGCCCTGAAAGAAGTTTGGGATGCCTCAAAACGCCCGGTTTCAAAAGGCGTAGACTTCCTTATATGGTTCATAGTTAGGAAGCACTTTGGGCGTGTGACCAATCACAGCGCAGTGGGCATGCCCGGATAAATTAAAACTGAAACTGTTTTGGCAGGAAGCACTAATCAAAGGAAATAGAGCTGGAATAGTTGCTTAAATCTAAAAAGTTTTCTGTGAGGGTTATTGTGTGTAGCTGCTCTACAGGAGACCACAACTCAATGCAAAGGGTTGACAAATGAGCATAATAGTTCCGCTTTAAATTAGCTACTGTAATACAACCACTAAATTCACGAATTATGCAAAAGAGCAATAAAAAGAGAGGGGAAAAACACTACACTGCTGAGTTATTACTGTTGCTTTCACTGGATAAGAAGCTTTACCATGCTCTGGCCGATTTTGTAGTATACTGTATTGACCGGGTAGTTATGTATAGACTTTTGTGATTTCCAGCTGTCTTTGTGATGGTTACAACAGCCAAGCAATTGAGACAAGTGTGGGCAGTATTGAGCACATAGTGTATGTTTCTGCGGCACACTGAGCTGCAACTGGTTCTTGAGCAAGAATTGTCTTGACCAATTCTCGAGTGATACTTATGTTGACAAAACAAAATTAAGTTTTTAATGCATTTATGGGAGCGCCTACATAACTACGAAATGCAAGAACATTGAACACAGTAAACCGAGGACCACCAGTAATACAATTAGGGATGTCCTGATCCACATTCTCTTTTGTCTCTTCAATGTAGTAGTAGTTTATTGACGGCCCCTAGTATAATCAACCAGCAGTTAGAGTGGCACATCCTGTGCGAGCTCACCACATCATGACACAGCTGTCCGGGCAGAGTGAGGAGGAACTACCGCTCTAGCTGCGGAGCCTCATTTCCAACGTCCAAATGAAACTAACTTCACCATGGTACACTGGTGGTGTTGCGTTTTCTTCTTCATGTGGGTGGCGGCAGTTGAGTGGCAACTACCTTTGAGGTGCATTACCACAAGGTAATGCAAGGTTTGGCCCTTTGTTATGAACATGACACAGCAACCGGATTAGCTCGATCTCATGACAGAATACGATATCATCTGATCTTCAGAATACATTGGATTGGCAACTGATCCCAATCCTTAAGATCAGACATTCCAAGATACTATGAAGTTTTACTCACTTATTATAAGATGCTCTCCCTAGTGTTACTGGTGTTACTGCGAGATGACTCTCTAATGGCTCAAAATGACCCTTCTTCTGCTCTTTGTCATACTTAGTTGACTTTTAGCCCCTTTTTATCCATCCATTTTCTGTACCGCTTATCCTCATGAGGGTCGCGGGCATACTGCAACTTATCCCAGTTGTCTTTGGGCGAGAGGTGGGGTACACCCTGGACTGGTCGCCAGCCAATCACAGGGCATATATAGACAAACAACTATTCACGCAACACTTTTAGTCCATTATAATTCCCCATGGTGCAGTCAGTGTCCACATTTGTACCTAACTGGTCTGACACCACTTAAATTTTAACAGTTTTCTGGCTGCCCTGAAATGCTATTTTTTTTAAACAACTTCCAGAGTGGGAAAATATGACAACGCCTTATCGTTGGTGTGTGGACAAACAAAACGTTACTTTCTGAAAACAATGACGTTGCCGCCCCGGCACCATCACAGACCATATTGTAAGTGAGCGATTGTGTCCCGCTGCAAAAAAGCCAACATAACGACAACTGCAACTGACTTATTAATAATTTTAATAATCGATCAGTTTTGTGATAAATCGCTGAATTTAATTTCCCCCTCTACATCGCGGTTCAAACATCACTCCCTCATTCTATTGCATTTTTTTTTGTGTTAGCGCCACTAAAAGTGATGTTATTATTGACTTTACCCTGCAGGCTGTTAGCTGCTATAACGCCCTCATCCTGAAAGCAGAAGGGAAAGTAGAGGCTGACATTTTCTGTCAGCTGGGCCACTTCAACCTCCTGTTGGAGGACTATCCAAAAGGTTAGTGTTGCACATGTTCTTTAATGTGTTTTTTGCTCAAATATGCTGTATTGTCTGTATATTTCAACATGTCCTGTTGTTTATTTGCTTCTGTCTTCTTATTCTTAGCATTATCGGCATACCAGAAGTACTTCAGTTTACAGTCGGACTACTGGAAGGTGGGTGATTGATGATCTTTTAAGAAGCTCAACCTAGTCCACCGTGCTTTGAAAACGGTTCAAAGGGTTTGCTTAATGAAATATGTTGCCCAATTATAATTACAATATTTTTCCATCCAGAATGCTGCCTTTTTATACGGGCTGGGCTTGGTCTACTTCCATTACAATGCATTTCAGTGGTAAGTACTTGTTTATTTTTTATATTTTTTGATGTATTTGACACGTGTATTGTAATGTACACTAACCAAGAGACGAAACTATATTTGGTGGTAGTTTAATTATGACCAATGTCAAACTGCAAGCTTGGAAACAATAGTGTGTCTCCAGGAAAGAGAGGCAGTTTTATCAGAACTGTCCCAACAGGTCATTAAGGAAAGATCAAAGACCACTAAATACTTCTTGATGTGGTTTTGAATAAGATTTTTGATAAGAGCATTTATGAGGAAAATGGGAGTGCACTAGTTGAATTAGCCGCAACTAGTTGGCACTGCAATGCTGTCATTGAAGCAGGAGTTTAGAACATTCAGTCCCATCTCATTATAAAAATAAAATATATAATTATATACACATAGGAATATACATAGGAATTCAACAGGAACTTGTTCATTTGCTGCCATACAACACCATACAATAGCATCACTATTTTCCTAGCGGAATCTGTACTACTATTATATGTCACTGTTCTGTGTAAAGTAGAGTCAACAGCGGCAAATTCTGGCAAAAGACAGCAGCAATAGCAATGTTCTTATTTGCATGTTCCATTTGCATCTTACATTTTTAACAGTGAGCATTAAAATGCCATAACAGAACCGCATTGCTTGCAGCCTTGGTTCCTCTTTTAGCTGCAGTCTGTCTCACACTCTGTGACACCATCCGCCAGCCTTCTCTTTGCCAGCGTGGGTGGAATAGGGCGATAGCGGAGCACACATAGCGATGGAGGAGTGGGAGGGGCCCTGTAGAGAGTAGGTGGAGGGAATTGGGAGCATTGAGTTCAAAGTGTGTGTGCGCGCACGCATGAACGTGCATATGAACCCCCTGAGCTCTGGAAGCATCCTGCTGTGGAAAGTGAGAGAGTTTATGGAGACTCTGTACAATTTCTTATTTTGCAGGTAGTTTATTGTGTGCTTATTGATAATGCTAGCTATTCTTATTGGGTCGCTTGTGTCAACATTGCAAGCTGCTGCTTTAAAATAGACCTGAAAAAAGTCAAATTTGAAATGACATGTGTGCTGTGTCATGTAGGGTTCCCAACACCCGTATAGAGCATACAAAGAGCGCACTTTTTCCTGGATGGCCTCGAGAATCAACGCTGGTCTGCAAAGCTTCAATGGTTTCGGTTTGACAGCTTGCCACAGGCTATGCGTGTGTTGTTTAATGAACATTACTTGTTTGCCAGGGGCCTTCGTAATTGTCTAATTCAGGCTGCTATTGTGACCCTGGCCAATAGCACTCATTAGTAGTTGAAAAATGTACAGTTAATCCATGTGATTGCTATTGGTATTGGCCAGTCTCACGGAATTGGCAACATAAAACCCTGATCGGAGCATCCCCAGTGCATGTGTTGTAGACGGCAGCCTAAACGGGTCTGACGGTGAAGGGTAGTTTTTGATTGGCTGGGCAGTTCAGATTCAATGTGCTAGCTACATTTTTTGTGATGTGTCTCTAATGTTATGCAATACAGTAATTTAGTCATGCACGATTTAGGGGAAAAGTGAGCAGTCAGCGAGGTGTCTCGTTCGTTCATATCAGTGTGCCGAGGAAAGAAGTTTCGGTTTTAAATCATCAAAATACGGCAAGATACTGCAACTATTCCATGTTATTATCAATGGACATATTAACACATGATCACTGTGTGTATAGCAAATGATAAAATTTTTTTTAGAGGGATTCATAGTCGAAATAGGTGTATTCCAATGACAGCATTGTAAGCTAGCTGAAATTAACTTGTTTTCCTGTGTTATAATGCACAGAAAAGGGTAAGAGTGTTCATGTTTCACATAAGGATTGTGAATGATGATGAGCAAAAAAAAAGTGCAGTTTGGCTTTTTAAAATGTATAATCGATAATCTCTGAGTGACAGCTGGTTACTTAAACTCTCATCTTATACTACAGCATATCCACAACATTGCTATAAGCTTCTCACCTTGGGGATTTGGACCTTAAATCCATCTGAGTGTACCATCAGATTGATGGTACAGTGCTGATATATTGTGAATGGTGTTGGAGCACTAAGAGTGTATATCTCTTTAAAGGAAGCTGCTATGTTCACACCATAATGTTTACCAGTGCATAATAGTTTTATCTTCTTTTTTCTGTAGGGCAATCAAGGCATTTCAGGAGGTGCTCTACATTGACCCCGGGTTCTCTCGTGCTAAAGAGATTCACCTGCGACTGGGACTCATTTTTAAAGTCAACACAGACCACGAGTCCAGCTTAAAGGTACGGTCGGCTAATTTTGCCATTCTCTTACAGTGCTCATGACACACAATAAAAAGTATCAATAAACCATTTTTGTCATAGTGCCCGCCGTCACCTGCCTGTAAACGACTACAAAATAAAAGTGAAATGAAGTCGTAATTATCAAACGACTTCTAGCAAGTTTTCTGAGCTGTCACAAACTAGGCTGACATATCACACGGCGAACACTTTCTGGCAACCAGACTCATCAAAACACAGCAATGGAGGCACAACAAAGTGAAGAAAGAGAAATATTCACAACAATAGCTCAATAACATTCATATTGTGTTGTGAGGAGTAGTTATTAATACAATGTCATACATTTCTATATAACAATTTTTCATTATTTAAAGCATAAGGACTGTCAGCTGGCCCTATATCACTTTTGGAAGCCAGAGCTGCAAAGCACTTCATTGATCACTTGATATAACAGGCATTAAAAAATCGACCACAAAAGGTACATTGAAACACATTTCAAAAAACAATGAAGTAAACAAAGAAGTAACTCATGGTAAAACACAAAGGTGGTTTCTGCGTTTTTGGGAGCAGTCACATCCATAACTTGTTTTCTGCATGTAAAAGTATTAATTGTAAACACGCTAAAAACAGTGTATATAAGACACACTGGACTATAAGTCGCATTTTTGGGGGGAATTTATTTCACAAAATCAGAGAACAAGAACAGACATTTCATCTTGAAAGGCAAGTTATAATAGGCTAATAGGCTAGATACTTGAATAGGTGGTCGAACTGTCTTCTGTTTGACTTTATCTGAGAACGCTATGGTCAGACAACTAGATTTCCTGTCCGGTCGGACAAGAAGCCATTGTCAGCTCCCAACCGATCGTACAATTGGACACATTTCTGGCATTTGTTTTCTGTGATATTGATCTTGCAGCATTATGACATGAAATCAATATTATACTGTGGGAAAAGTGTCTACACAGGTCCCTAAGAGTGACCCACAGGAAATGGGGTGTAAGAGTGAAGGTGTCTGAAAGCTTTGGCTGTGCTTTATCGAGCGAAGCGTGCGGCACGAGCTGCACGTCCTCACTCTTAAGTACTGGCACACAGCCAGCATCACACACCTTCACACACATTCACACTGTGTGGCTGGCCCACTTATCTACCACATGGGATGCATTGGATGCAGAAGAATAAAAAAAACTCAGGGAATGGAGATTTATTTTGAAGGACAAATTCTGTTGTTGTTGATCCTGCTGGAGCCAATTCAAAGGCATCAGACTGTCGGGAGATGATGGAAACGTATTTAACGTGCACTTGGATTATGTTCTAAATATGACCACATTGTACTGTGCACATAAATATATACACACACGCACACTTACTGACTTCCCTCCATTAGCTAATTTAAATAAAATGTATGTTTGATGTTTTATAACTTTGCACGCATAACCCAAGCATGGTGCGTTTAACTGCAAATTAGAACTTAAAATAATGAGCAGCTGTAGCACTACTAAATTATTTTTTATTATTTTAAGTTTGCACTAAAGGAACTACAGTTCTCATGATGCTTAGTGCGGCATACTAGGAAGTAGTGAATTAGTCCAAAGTGCCCCAAAATAGATGCTCGTATGACATATATTGATAGAAGTCGTCTGCAGCTGTTAGATTTCATGGTTTATATTGCATGCAAAGCACTAAACATGCGGTTTGAATGCTGCTGCACGCACTGCTACTTCCATATTACGTTTATTATTGTTCACACTAGTGATGCTACAGTCTGATAGACTTCTGGATGACCAGAGAAAAAGCTGTTCTCTAAACAAAAAGCAATTTCATCACTTTTTCATCCCATGACACCCCTAGTTTTGAAACAGGAGACCTTGAACGACTTCTCTTTGGAACTATCAGTATCCACGACTCCAGCTAGCCAAATACGGGCTGCACTGTTTACGAAAAAGACCCGTGACTATATTGCAAGGCAGTTACACTTCGATCCCTCACTTAATGTGTACTGTGCCTCTGTAACATTACAAAAAGTTCGATTTTCAATACACGCACCGTTCCAGTCCTAACTGCTGCACATTCTTGTATTGTTTTACTCCTATTAGACCAGGGGTGGGCAAACTTTTTGACTCGCGGGCCGCATTGATTTAACAAAATTGACGGGGGGGGGCATACTATACATTTTACACGTAACAGTCCACCTGGAATTATGATCACGATCCCAGGTTGCATATTATTAATAATAATAATAATACACTTTATTTGTATAGCACTTTTCAAAATACTCAAAGATGCTTTACAGAAAAATGGACTTGAATAAAAGCAAGTAAACAGAGTAAAAGATACATTAAAATACAACATTCATTCGTTTATACGCAGTTAAAACATGGGTAAAAGCGGGGCACAGCAGTCAAGTATAAAAGTTCATTCATTCATTCATTTTCTACCACTTTTCCTCACGAGGGTCGCGGGGGGTGCTGGAGCCTATCCCAGCTGTCTTCGGGCGAGAGGCAGGGTACACCCTGGACTGGTCGCCAGCCAATCACAGGGCACATATAGACAAACAACCATTCACACTCACATTCATACCTATGGACAATTTGGAGTCTCCAATTAACCTAGCATGTTTTTTGGAATGTGGGAGGAAACCGGAGTACCCATAGAAAACCCACGCATGCACGGGGAGAACATGCAAACTCCACACAGAGATGGCCGAGGGTGGAATTGAACCCTGGTCTCCTAGCTGTGAGGTCTGCGCGCTAACCACACGACCCTGTGCCGCCAGTATAAAAAGTTAGACATTAAAAACAGATTTAAAGAGGTGGGTTTTTAGTTGTTTTTTGAAACTGGGAAGGTCAGGGCAAACACGCAGCGAATGGGGCAAAGAGTTCCAGTAGGGTGGGGGCAGCAATGGAGAAGGCCCTGTCACCCCATTAAGTTTAAATGAAATACTTTGGAAAGAACAGGCGGGCCGTATTCTAACACTTGGCGGGCCGGATGTGGCCCCCGGGCCGTAGTTTGCCCACCCCTGTATTAGACAATGCTTTCACTAAAACAGGAAGTGAACAAACTCTGTAATTGCTGAGATATATGGAGGGTGAGACTAAATAAGTCTCCTTCCTACTACACCTTGTTGAATTATGCCAGTGTTACTTCATGTAACTTGTTACGCACAACCAAAACAATGACATTTAATGAGGAATATGCATTTTCATATGTGCATGAGATGTCTATGCATAGCAACGACAGCTGCGAAAGAAGTTGACGATGCAATGGTGATGGTAGTGTCATCTCCTTTCTCTCACTCCCTGCACTCACCACTGCAGCCGTCTGCTGAATAGTAATCACTGACACCAGAGGGGGGAGGGCGGGAAAGGGAAGTAAGACAGCAGTGAGAGAGAGAGAGAGAGAGAGAGGGAGAGAAAGAGAAGGAGAGTGAGTGGCAAAGATATGAAGAGGGAGGTGGAATGTCAAGCTAACAGCCAGTGCCGCATTATCTGCCAAGTGTGAAGGAGCGAGGAAGGTGTGCATCCTTCTCAGGAAGATGCATGAGGGCTTACAGAAGGAGGCTGCAGACGAGCCGCCGCATTGTATAGGTAATGTTATTTTTGATTTTGACCGGTAGTTTAGTATATTTAAAGCCGGCATGCTGCACGTGTGAATCGCCGGTGACACTGCCAGTGTCTTGTCTGGCATTGATCATGTAGCGTGGCTGCCACCACCTTTTATTTCAGAGATCCAGCATTTGACTGACTTTAGTAACTATTTTTATTGTTCATGCTTCTGTGTGTGAATGGGGCCTGGCTGACATGGATGCAGTACAGTCTGTTCTCACAAGTCTTCAAATGACCCAGATACTGCAACTGCATTCTCTTTTTAATGCATGCTTGCGTGAATCCACTGCAACATAGGGCCGTCACCTTGGAGTCGCCTATAGGAGACTATCAGACATTCCGATGGGAAGTTAATATGTTCACGGCTTGACTGACGATAACACCAAGCAGACTATATGCCCACTTGTAAGGAGAGTACCAGGAGGAGGCTACATATGTGGACGAAATGATACACATACAAGCATGCTTGTGGATATTCTCATTGATTCAGGTCATTGTATTCCCAGGGCATTGGCTCAAATGCGACTGAACTGCTCAGGTTATCTTAGAAGATGTTTCGCCTCTTATCCGAGCAGCTCAAAGATTTGGTAGGATAGCTCTTGTTCTGTGCTGCACCACAAAAGAGTGAAACTGTTCTTGTCTTGACATGCTTATACCTTTAGAGGATACATACTTTTGAGCATCCACCATCCCCTCAGACAAGAGCTGTCCTGTCTATGTAGTCAGACTAGAGCCGTCCTACCTAGTCTTTGAGCATGAACTGATGGGAGTCAGTAACTTTTGCAACTTTTACTCTTCTAGGAAGACTTTGGAGTCGGGATTTGTGCCCATTTGTGTGGTCAGGAGGATGCATGGTTAGTGGGCAGCCACACAGCTAGTAGACCCGAGTTTGATTCCACCCTCTGGCATCTCTGTGTGGAGTCTCCCCGTGCGTTGTGTTTTCTCCGGGTACTCCGGTTTCCTCTCACATTCCAAAAACATGCTAGGTTAATTTGTGACTCCAAATTGTCCACAGGTATGAATGTGAGTGTGAATGGTTGTTTGTCTATATGTGCCCTGTGATTGGCTGGCGACCAGTCCAGGGTGTACCTTGCCTCTCGCCCGAAGACAGCTGGGATAGGCTCCAGCACCCCCGCGACCCTCGTGAGGAAAAAGCAGTAGAAAATGAATGAATGAAGGGTCGGAGGCAGGGTTTCCTCTCATATATTTTTTTTAAACCTGTGGTGGTGGGCTGCATGGGGGGACGAACTTCTGCTGTGTTGTGCCGCTGCCGTTTTTTTAAACTTATGTCTAAAATCCTGCTTTTGTTACTTGACTTATTTAGTCCATTTGTACTGTGTGACTAGTGCAAAAGTCCTCAGTGGTGGTGGAGACCTCAGTGATGGTCAGCCAACTCACTGACCATCTGATGCTGCCTTATCGACTACATTTAAACTGTGGGCAACAGCCAGGCAGAACCAGCAGAAAGTTAAATTCCTCCCATGTGGTCATTGCTCAAACGGTTGACATATTTGTTGTCAAACTATTTCACTGCAATCATCCCTTCAGCAGGCCAGTAATCATCAGGTCTTTTTGTCCACCATCAAGGGAGCTCCACCAGTGTGGTTCAAATGTAACTGACAATCAAGGAACTGTCCAATCTCTGAATCAGACCAAACCATATGAAGAAGTTGTCATGAAAGACAGAAAGCTGAGGGTATTTTATGGTTTTGCATAGTGTCGGCACCACTTTGTAGCATCTGGTCCTGTTCACGGAGGGTAACACTTAAGTCACAGTTGATTCATTTTTAATCCAGTGATTCCAAATAACTGTCACCAGTATCCTCTGCGCGTGTGGCCTGATAATCAGTATCCTTTATTATTTGGGTCCTCATTGCTGTCACTCAAATCTGCATCTGATGCTTGAGGATTTTCTGTTACCAAACTCAGAAGAATATGTGGTCTTCAGTTGTGATAATTCTTATTTACCAATGTTTACTCTTCATTTTTACCCCAATAACTACTATGAACTCAAAAACTGATGAAAGTTACTGACTTTATAATTTATTTAACTTATTCATGATGTGCAAATGGTGACTGATATTGTACCCGAGGAAGCATTTGGCTTTTAGGCACCGTCCCACTGTCATTGGTATCCCAATTGTCAAGGCCAAAAATGATTGTGGTTCATTTTGGTTCATTTGTAAGTCACTTGACATAACAATTTGCTATCAATAAGCAGTTTTCAATTTATGTGGAGCTCCACATCCAATAGCTGTGTACATCAACTAAGTAGTATGTTAGTGAAAATAGCTACATAGTTTTCATTATTCATACACCTATTACGTCCACTTAGCATTTGCTACAAAGTATTACAGATATTGTATATGAGAAATTAAAACGATTGTGCAAAAGACAATGCAGCCAAAGTCAAGGCAATATAAAGCTTTCAGCAATGGACACATTTTCCAATTCATGATGAAATAGTAGTTTGACAAATGCAGTAGGAGAAAACACACATTTCTGTAGTAGAGTTTCTGAAGTAGAGTTCAAACAATAACAACAACAACAACATAATAACCCGCGACAAGTGAATGGAGAACATTTGTTATAGATATAGGCACCTTACCACTTAGTTAGATTATCTGTAATTGGAATAATAAATATGAAAGTTGCATTATTTTTACATATATTTATATGTCTGTTTTTCCACCGAATAAAGAGGGGCTTCATGTCAGTTGACTGATGTCATATGACATCTACAAAGTGACAGTTATGATGTAGGGACAGGCATCCCACACTAAATCACGATATACATACAAACAGACATTACATGCATCGCAAACCCTGTAATATTCATAATATGTTATGGTATAATATATTCTGTTATACCTTATCAGGTTTTAGATATCCATAAGATATCCATTTATATATATTTTTATATCAATTTTCTATGTTGCTTATCCTGTCGCAGATATAAATGACAGAAAATAATACGGAAACTATTTGTAAAACATAACTCATAAAATGTTAGTTTACTGTAACCCTACTTTTTGCCCACCCTGTATACACACGGGCCCACACACCCACACACATATTTTATCAGGGATGTTCCGATCAGGATTTTATGCTGCCGATGCCGATAATCCATGAGTGAAATCGTCAGATACCGATACAATTACAAATCACATCCTGTACATGCAGTGTAAATGTTTTAATGCACTACTGGCTATATTAGGGGTCAAAAAGAGTTACTCATTTTTGTAACATTAATTTTCACACAAACAAAGCCAATATGCTTGTTTTACCAGAACAGGAACAAAATGCTGGTATCCACAACTCACATTTTGTATTTCACTGTGCATTTATTTCTAGTCTTCTCACATTATTAACTGAAAACCTGAATGAAAAGCAGGTTTATACACGCATCTGCTGCCTTCTGATCGTGTGATATCAGTGTGCACAACACCCGGCGCAAACGCTCACTCGTAACACTCGTTGCGTGTCACACTATCATTCGGAGTGTGACGCAGCCTCGCACAGAACGAAAGTTCCTCCTGCACTAAATGTGCTACATAGTGTCTGCATGCTCCCAAATCTGTACTGAGGTGGTACTCATCCCCAAATTCTGGCCACTCTTTCAAGTACAGCGCTTCATTTGCTGCCTGGCGGATGATCACATCCCGAGCCTCAAAGTCACCACACGCTGCCAAGTGTTCGGCCCCAAATGCAGCACCAATAGAAAGATTTTTAAAGCGCTACGCCGTTGAGATGTTTTTGAGGCATGTTTTGCGGAGTGCAAAAATTATATCACTCTCAAAAAGACAGGGAGTCCCACACACAGCACCGATGCTTATGATGCTTATTCTGAATGCTGCAGCAGGGGCGGATGGGACCAGCAGTTTAAATATTATTATTATAGATTATCACATATTTGTAAATTATTACTGACTTAAAAGGTCACAAAAACAGAAAAGAGCATGTTTTTACAGCAAAAATTTTTTTTTAATCAAAATGCGCAAATTTACAGGATCACGAATGATGAATTGTAAATATGTCCGTATGCACTGTTTTAAAAAAAATGAAAACTCAGAAAGATAGTGATTTCTCTTAACCACAATCAATAAATTCCTATGCCTGTTGCTCCACCCAGGTACCATAGCACAGTGTTATTTAATTCTGTTATTTGCGTTATATGTTATATAGATATATTGATATGTACGGAAATAGTTTTTTTTGTAATTTTTTCCCCTTTCTGTCTGCAGCATTTTCAGCTGGCGTTGATCGACTCAAACCTCTGCACTTTGTCCAAGGCTGAGAGTAAGTCGCTGGGCACTCATGAATATTCATTTCTAATTATAGTATGTAACTATAAGAATAAATCCACATTGCATGTCTTGAGGAAATGGGGTTGTTATTCCTATCTATGCTGTAGTTTCCCCTGCTTGTCTCTCGCTGTCAGTCCCAAAAAACTGTGGTTGCCAAGGAGACAACAGGAGGAGAGCTGCAAGATCTCACATGCACATTACACATTGCACGCACACCCTACTGTCCCTCTCTCATTTGTGCTCCGTGCTGGATGCAATCTGTACACAGCAAGCATACATGTCATGCTTAGTTTTCCTCGAGAAAATAAGGTATTTTGCCTCTCTTTCACATAATATCCTGTTTTTGACCTTTCACCCACAAAGATACCTCTCTGCGACTGCAGGAGATGACATCCAATGTATTGTTAAACTGGTGGAATGGTGCGGCAAACTTTTTTACTTCTGTGCGTAGCTCAGGATTTAGGACAAATTTTGGTTAATTTTGAAAATTATGATTATCATTCAAAGATCATTGTGTCATTTTATAACTTTGTAATGTCACATTTGGCATACTATATTCACCATGAATCACAGGCGTCACCAGCTTTCGCAAGTGGTGTCAAAACAATTACAAACAGCAATGCAACACATAGATAAACCAGAAGACACTACCAACGTATAATGCAGAATAATCAACTAATATCTGTATATGAGCTCTAACCATTTACAAAAAACGGCAAAGCACACTGGCAAACGGAAAGTACTGCCAGCAAAGCAACATGATATAGATTGTCTCTAAAAAAGTACGTCAATAACCCCCCCCAACATATATATACATTATATAATGTATTGTTAAACTATTGTAGGGATGGGATCGTATTTCAGCTGTGTAAATTAATGGTTATGACAAACTGCACGACTTACACGAGTTTAGATGGTCCCATCCTACATAATACATACTACAAAACCTGAGTTACACAAACTACAGCAGCTCAGGAGGGACACTAAAGACATCACCGCTTCTTGTGCATTACAAGCTGCACCACAGCCTCAGTCAGCGTTGTCTGTCGAAAAGGAAGGTTGTGCTGCACATGCACACCAAACTGTGGCATTCGGCTTAGCTATAACCTTTGTGCCTTCATTCATATTCGTGTCTGCTTGCTAACTGCTAGCACTTTGTGTAGCCCCACCTCCACGAAGAGGCTTAATACTTGCAAGGAGACTCGCTCTCACAGGGCCACACTTTAGACATTCCCTGGTTTATCCCTTTCACCAGGAAGACTGAGTGTTATTGAACGAATGCATGCTTTTTCCTTGACCGCCTTACTTTCCCCTTATGTTCCGATGTAGCCGGGTGTGCCCCTGAGGTCTAAGTGTGAACATATTAACACTGAATTATTGTGTGTGTTCCCTTACTTAACATAAAAATACTAATTCTGATTTTTTTTGTTTTTTGTTCCCCACACAGTTCAGTTCCACATCGCTCATTTGTATGAGATCCAGGTAAGCCACACATCCCTTATATGCAAATGAGGTCATTAAATGCATTTTTGCTGGTCTCTGGAATGCAAGTACTAGTTTTGTTACCTAGTTAGGGCTGTCTTGGGTCAGAAATGCGGTCATTCCATCAAATCAGCTGTAATACAATTGGCCACTCTTTACAACATGTGAATAAATATTTGATAAAAAAATGTCTTTTCCCACCTCCCTTAAGCATTTCCATTTGTGCATGAGTGGGCAGTTTCATTTACGACGCTTCTGCCAGTGTTTCAGGAAGGGTGGGTCACAGTTTTAATAGTATTTGTTAAAGTTTTCATTATGTAATCACGCACGCATACTCCTGTTCAAAATTGTAAGAACAGATTAAACATTGCAAGAAGTTTCAAAAAATTAAATGAGAGTGAGAGAAACATGAACATTGTTCGTTGAAGGAAAAAGCACTCCAAATCATGATGGTGCCCACTCCACTGTGCAACGTGGAAAACATCTCGTTTGTAAAAATGGAAGCCATTAGGAACGTCAAGGTTACATTTTTTCTCATTGGAGAATAAATCTATTTTACACTTTTTGATGTCCCATGTTTGATGCTCTCCTGAAAATTCCAAATGGGCTATTTTGTGGTGTTGAAGAAAACGAGTCCTTTTAAAGACATTTGTTCTTAAAACCCTTGCCATCTGGTTATTGGACTGCAGACTTGACAGACAGCCAGTTGGCTCCTCCGGCTCAGTGCCGGTGACATTTTTTGGGTCTATCACTTGACTTTTGTGTTCCATAACCCTCAGGATTTTTTTTTAGAAGTTCAACAACAATCAATCAAGCGGAGCGCTTACCAAAGTAGCACTAAATCATTTTTACAGATTTGAACTGAAGGTTATTGGTGGTGTAGTTGTCCACATTGCGGGCGTATGTGCATGTGGCATGGCGTCCATTCCCGCTCAAGGCATTCATTCACAATTGGCATCATTCCATGTCCAAGTCCGCTGGGATGATGGATGATGAGATTTATTTGTGGATGGATTACATATGACAAGTAGTGTGAATCATCAAGGTGTCAGCGTATAGCAGTTCATTTCAATTAGAACTTTTTTTTGTTTGCTGGAAGTCTATCTTTATTGAACTGGAGAAGAAAGAAACGACTCCCGAGCGCCTCTCATTTATTGCCCTCAAGTGTCACTACGGTGCTCACACAGGAAGAGTCCGGAACCAGACAAGAGTGGACGTGGCTTATTGTGTGCATTTGTGTGTGTGGGGTGGGGGTTGACTCTCATTTAAGTTGATAAGGTGACTCTTCGCCTTTGAGAGCGTCTACTGATTATGTGATGTGAGGTCAGTCGGGTCGTGGAGATAAAACAAAACGGTGGCTCACATTTCGCTGGTGTTGAGATGGACATCCAACACACAATCACACACTTTGAAAAGTGCCCAGACGTGTTGAGTCTAGTCTGACCCCCACCCCACCCTACCCTCACACGTTTGTGTTTGTCCGGCTGGATGGTCATTACAAGTGTGAGGTCTTTTTTTTGGGGGGGGGGGGCTCTTTTGTCTGTGTGCTTTGTCTGTGTGCTTCATAAAACACATCCTCCTGTCTTGACTGGTCTCCTGTTTGGCTCTTGTCTGCAGAAGAAGTACCGAGCTGCCAAAGAAGCCTACGAGAGTCTCTTGCAGACGGAGAGTCTTCCTGCTCAGGTGAAGGCAGCCACACTGCAACAACTTGGTGAGTGTTTTTCGATTGTTCAACATGCAGCATGTTGGGATATTAGGTGGCATGCTATATGAATTATATACATGTTTCCTTTCTGACCTTTTGGAGGAATTTGAAAGTATTCTAAAATGTCAAAAAAATGTTTCTCTCATTCTCATTAACAGTGGTAATTTTTTTGACACGCGATTAACGTGCACTACTCCAGTTTGACCCTCGGCCCACACCGTAGTTTGACTGAAGCACAGTAACTCTGTAGCCACAAGCTGGCCCAAATATTCTACAGAAATATTCTTTTGATTGGTAAAGTTAGCTTCAAAGCTGTGGCAGATGGTTCTTGCAGCAAAACCAAAGTTATTTATTTCTACTATCGCTGTGTTTGAGTTTTCACGCATTACAATAGAAGCGCTCTGTGATTCAGGGTGGGGACAAGCGCATATTGTTAGTTGCTGTAATAGAAAATGGGTTAATTCTGACATGCTGTGTTTTTTAGGTTCATTTTTCACAGGAACAGGAAGTTACTGTGTACACATTCTAATATTATGAAATTACACAGTAGTTATGTTGCTGTTGGTTAGCAATAGAAAAGAAGTTAACAACACTATTTTTTTTAGTGATTTTCTAATAAATTATACCTTTGGGTCTCAACTTTTATGTAAACAAAAGCCATCGGTCATGTATGTTGTATTTAACGTCCAGTTAAACTTAAGCAGGCACTTTTTAGTAATGGTGAATGTATGAAACACCTTTTTTGATGCTTTTATAACCTCAGCAACACTGAAGCTGCACACCAACACAGAGGACGTGATGGAAAAAAGTCATGACAACAACCAACTTTGATAACATATGTAGCCATTAAAGCTTGGCTATAATAATCTCACATATTGGTGTCAATATTCATGGCGCTCTTCTCTCAGCAACACAACTACACTAAAGACTGACAACCATCACCCTACCCCCGGCAGTAAAACACATTTCCAGTCTAGCCTGCCATGGTTGTTATGGTGACCCGTTGAGCTTACCACAGGTGTGTAGGGGAGGAATTGTCACAGGGAGGGGAGGTCTATGTTTGCATTTTGTCAACACTTTGGTACCTGTGGTGTATTTAGATTGATAGGTCAGTTTGTTAATGCTGTTCTGTTTCGTAGCATTTATCATAGCCAAAGACACTCAGACGAGAGTGTACAAGATTCTCACATTAGACTGCTGTTAAATAAAATTGCAAATAAAATGTTTTTCCTTGCTCTCTTCTAGGCTGGATGCATCACACAGTGGAACAGCTGGGGGACAAAAGCACCAAGGACAGCTATGCCATCCAATGTCTGCAGAAGTCTCTAGAAGCTGACCCAAACTCTGGCCAGTCCTGGTATTTCCTGGGCAGGTAAAATAACCACATAAAATCTTGGTCTATATGACAATTACGGGCGTCCAATGGTGCAATATTTTTGTATCTTGGCTGGTTTGTATTTGAGCTCAATTTTTACAACTCATCTTTGCTAATCTGTTTTTTCAGGTGCTACTCCAGTATTGGGAAGGTACAGGATGCCTTCATCTCCTATCGTCAATCCATCGATAAGTCTGAGGCCAGCGCTGACACCTGGTGCTCCATAGGGTGAGGAAGAATCTGGGCTTTACTCAGTCTGTTAGTCTGGGAATCGGATGGTTAAAATGTTGGATAGAGAAGACTTTTATTGTGCGGGTGTAATGCGTCATTGAATTTAATAGCATCATTAAACTGTTTAGTTTAAGCCTTAACAGTGGTATTTGTGCAGTTGTATGACAGTCACGGATGTTAAAATGTGACTTAAAGGAAAGCTGCACTTTTTTTGAATTTTGCCCATTATCCACAATCCTTATGTGAGGAAGAAAAACACGTCTTTCTCCATTCTGTGCATTCTCTCCGCCTTGTGCTCGTAGTTTGTAACCAACATTGGACTCATAGGCCTTTTCGGAGCTAACACAGAAAACTAGGCCTGTCTCAAAAATGGATATGTTGACTTATCGAACGATAAACTAGATAACTATGACATCCTTGATAAATTGATATGCGTGTATGTATGCGTGCATATATCCTGACAGGCCTACCGAGAACTAATTTTCTGGAGTAGTGACGTGGCTAGATTGACTCTGTATATAGCTGTGATATCAAGCATCATGTGTGCAATGTATCACAGTAAGTATCATGGTGACTTCCTCAATGGACAGTTGTCTGTCTGGCACAGCTGGCATCTGGTGTCTTTTTTTCAGTTATTTTTGGTAGATGGAAAAAAGTTTGTACGGTGACAGGGTTTGTTGGTGCTAACAATGCTTCATTCGTCATCATGCAGTCTCTTGGCCTCCTCGCCAGATACACAAATCCTTTCCATTGATGGTAAATAAAATTGTGTGTAGCAGAAACACAAAATTCCTGGCAGCATGGCTTGGCAAGCTCCACAGTTATGAAGTCCTGAAGGTAACAGACTTCAGCTGAGAGCTGACTGCTCCCGAAAAATATATGTGTGCACATTAATGAATAAGAAGACACAGTGAGCAAGGGTAATGCTCAGTCTGTTAAACCAGAGCACAAATAGTGTGCAAACTAGTCAATACGTAATAAATGACATGTGTTGCCACAGTGAATTGCGCAACAATGCTGAGACAAAATACATGCAAGTGTAAACACCGCTTGTGAATTGTGACTGATGGGCAAAATTTCATATAATTGCAGTTTTCCTTTTAAAAGTAAATGTATAATTCACCCCTACCTTCAGGGTGCTCTACCAGCAGCAGAACCAGCCTATGGACGCGCTTCAGGCGTACATCTGTGCCGTGCAACTGGACCATAACCACGGCGCTGCTTGGATGGACCTGGGCACGCTGTACGAGAGCTGCGGGCAGCCACACGACGCTATCAAGTGCTACATCAATGCCACGCGCAGCAAGGCCTGTGTGAACACTGCCGCGCTCACACAGCGCATCAAGCTGCTGCAGGTAGGCTTCATTGAAAACATCAATGCAGCCGCATCTGTTCGATGTCGTCCAGTCATTCAGTGTGTTAAGAAATGCCAAAGCAATCAGCTTTTCAATTTTTTTTTTACCATTTTCATATCTGAATACTCAGATATGATTTTTTTTCTCTCATTCTCTGTAATAATCAAACATACATTCATTGCATACATTTGTGATATGTTTTATGCCTTGAGCTTACCAGTGGCCAAGCCACCCCCCCCTCTCTTTGTGTCATCTTGTTGGTTCAGCACCTAAATAAGTGTGTGTGTCTTGCACGATCTCTCCTAGGCTCAGTTGTGTAACCTACAGCCAGGTAGTCTGCAGAATAAGAGTAAAATGCTTCCTAGTATTGAGGAGGCATGGAGCCTACCCATCCCTGCCGAGCTCACGTCCAGGCAAGGGGCCTTGAATGCTGCACAGGCACAGCAGGTGAGAGATCCAGCTCCTACTCAGAGACCGCCGCCTGTAGGAAAAACAAACCGTAAGCTGTAATAGTCAGCTTTGCATCTTGGTCGGCATGGAGGTTAGAACCTAAAGATGGAATGAGATGCAGCAAGGTCACTCCGGACAGCCTCTTTCATGCAGGATCATCGGCGCCGTGACAGAATTTCTAGCATTTTCTTTTGCCTTTTACACAGAACCTAGCAAAGCGGGATTTGGAAATCAAATAATTAAATGAATGAGGATGTCGGTATGATGGAAGCTATACGCTACACTGTCAAGCTTCACACCCATCCCAGCTGTTTGATATTGCCTTTCACACAGGCCACGTCCTGTCTCTGGTATAGCTCTGATAGTAACCCTGAAGCTGGGTCGACACAGAACATTGTCGCAGGAAAATGAAGGCTTTTGAGGGCAGTGTAACCAGGTTTCCAGACCCAATCCGTGATAATGAGTTTACACTAATTAGGATTCAATATTAATAAATTGAATAATTTCATAGTTGTAGAAATAGAAAACCTGTTTATGACTTTCTAAATCATTTTTAACCATCATTAGAATCCGGTATACATGTTTTTCAATGCAAAAGTAATTTTTTTTTGCATATATTCTTAAATTTTCAACCTCATTAGCAGAGACCTGACTGACTGCATGTTTCCACACTAATGCAACGCTAATGTTGCATTATTCCACCAAAAAAAGCACAGCATGAATGCTCTGATTAAGACCTTAATCAACAATTAAGGTTTTAAAGTCCTGTCATACATTTATTTTGAAGCATGTACATTTTTTAGGACTTTTTCCCTTTGAAAAAGACTTTAGTGGTCATTTTGAGTTGTGGTTGGAGTCCCCCCCCTCCCTACCGAAGCGCAGATGGCCGTCATCACAAGCTGTTTCTCTGCTGGATTTTGTAGGCCTGTAAGGGGGAGGGAGCCCAAAGCACCAACAATCACAGCGACCTACAGGCCAGCCCTGCCAAGAAGAAACGCACTGCCAGCCCAGCTAAAGTAATGCCAAGAGCAGAACATGACGATCACTGCACACATTAGAGTAGGTAGTGTGTGCGCCAAATAATAAAACATTTTTTTTTCTTTTTCGTTGATTGTGTGCAGAGTGGTGCGGACTCTTATGCTAACAATGCCAATCAGCAGCCGGTTCCAACCTGGTATCTTACACCACAGAAGCTTCAGGTAGGAAATATTTGTGGTCTTTTCTTACTGCAACCCCTTGGAGTTCTGGGTAGTTTAGCATTTTAGCATGGTTGAGACAGTCACTGGGGGAGAGATGTCAAGGACATTGTTGCAAGACAAAAGGTGTTTGCACAAACCTCTTCCTTTCTAGATGGACATAGATGCTTAGCTTCTTTCACACCTTTTTCAAACAGTCATCTCTTTGGACATCAATGTCCTCAGTATTGAATGATAATGGTGAGAATGTTGGATGCTCAATGAACAGATGGAATAGAAGTCATAATATAGCCTTTAGCCTGGTTGTCGGGCGAGTGCTAGAGGCCAGCAGACGAGAGGAGACATTTCTCCAAGCCGCAGTACATACTGCAATGTAATTCCAGTAATAATTTCCGGTCATATATTAACTTATTTTCACCTCACTACAAGTTTTTAGGCCAGATTGACTGTCAAAGACAGTGTCACAGGAGCACACAACTACAGTGCTGAATAAAGAGTGAGATCTCAACGCTTGATTAAAAAACATCAGTGACGCAAAAATACAAACATGGTGAATTAGATGTTTTCTGCTGAAAAAAACAAAAATGACAAAATTTATTTCAAGAATAAATCTAAGAATTAATCTGTAAACTTGAAGGGCCCTGAATGCTTAATTGTGAATGTATGGGGATCCACTGAAAATGCTTGTGATAGAAAGTCTCTATTGAAATGTATACTATATGTCAAGTTGATTAAGAAGCCTCTAGTGGCAGGTAAGATGTACTGCACATGTAAAGTCAATTATGCCAGCATGTTGTCTTCATTTTGAGGTAATATTAATAGTGTAAAATATGTCCTGTGCAGCTTCTGGACCACTTGCGGACCAACAGAGCCATCCTGAAGCCACTACAGGTGCAGATGCTGGATCAGCTGGAGAGCCAGTTCTCACTCATGCAACAGCATCAGCAGCAGGTAGATACTTTAGACAATATTTGTATGTTTATGTTCTACAGAAATACCGCATGTTTCCATCTGTGTATATAAGAGGAATTGTGATGCTGCAGATAGTGACCCATTTTGCTGTCTTCTTAGGTGAGGCAGCAGGCAGCGGTGGGCGCCCAGCTGCGACCCAGCCTTCCCAACGGTCCTCTACCCGAGTCCCCCAACAACCACCACAACCACACAGGCCTCCCCGGCAACTCCCCCGTCAATCACACAGCCATCAGACCACCGTGTGTTGCCCAGCCCGCAGCCAACGGCTCGTGCCAGAGCCCGTCGTCATCATCATCATCATCGGGGCTGCTTGACGCCAGGTCTCCCGGGAGAGATGCGAGAGGCGGCAGCACGAGCAATGGAAACGTGCCTTACGCGCAGCAGCAGCAGAACACTCTACCTCACAACTGCATAGCCACCGCCAGCCACCCCAGCAGCAACAGCGCAAGTCCTGGTAACGTGGACGAGACGTGGAGGAGCCCGCATAGCAACACTAGCACTCAGGTAGCACATTAACTCATCACTTATATTACTTATAAACTCAGGACTGCTGTCTGTGGGGATTAGTGGGGTTAGCCTTCAGCAAGTACAGAGGCCTCTATTTTTTGGGGGGAACTGTGTCACGGATGCACCCAATTTTTTCTTAATATCTTGCTTGTCAAACAAGTGTAAAAAGAAGTTAGCTGCTGTAAAGTCAAAACACCTAAACTAAAAATCAGTAA
This sequence comes from Doryrhamphus excisus, assembly GCF_037039965.1. Classification (NCBI taxonomy): domain Eukaryota; kingdom Metazoa; phylum Chordata; class Actinopteri; order Syngnathiformes; family Syngnathidae; genus Doryrhamphus; species Doryrhamphus excisus. The sequence continues at coordinate 13,847,202 of NC_136368.1, read as the reverse complement.
ATGAATAACTTTTCAGACACATTTGCTATTTTTTTTTTAGCTTGATTTATGTTCAGATTTTTTTCAACTCAGGTCTCATTTGTATATAGAGATAAATCGTATATATGTATGCAATACTACTGGAGTGTGACTTGGTTAAAGGTACTCACCGATGAAGGCAAAATCTCTTCTTTTCATCTTAAAATGATGAAAAGTGTCAGTTAAGCAGCTTACGGTTCCTGCCACCCACAACAGACGTTGCAGCAAGTTGTCCAGAAACTCCCATAGCTAAAATGCTTGCCCCTTTTCTTCTTAATTTACTCTGCAGGATCATTTGGTTAAGAAAAATTGACTATTGTTGCACAAAATCCACAAAAAATCAGAATTGGGCATCTTACCCTGCAATGTAAGCGTAGCCTTAGACACACAACTAGTGTTGTAAAGGCAAGCCGTAAGAATTATAATGATAATAAGTCGGCAATATGAAGTGACACTCGTTAGAATGTCCACATGAACGTGATAAACACTAACAGCTTGTCGTTCGCCCAAAAACAAACTAGCTAGCTACCGCTAGAGAGGCAGTGAGTGCCAGGCAAAATATGTAAACAAAAATAGGGAAAGACCGGCATAGATATGCTTGCTGTCAAGCAAGTGACAGGCTGTCTACTGACTCCACATTTTACAGTCAATTTTTCATAATGCACATAGTGAACGCCAACAAGAGCCTGGTCGTATATTTTTAACTGGTCACACCTACACAATTGCCAACAGGGCAGACAGGTGATTCCGGGTTTATGAAAATACTGTGCAGTGAGACATTTTTATGATATTTTAGATTATTCTGTCTTGCTGGTGCACCACGATCAATCACATGTAGCTGAAACCCCAAATATAATTCCTGTCTTTTATTTTTCAGTAAAAATGAGCATATTTCAGACATGGTGATTAATCATTCATTCATTTTCTACCGGGAGGGGGTGCTGGAGCCTATCCCAGTTGACTTCAGCGATAAGCGGGGTACAGCCTAGACTGGTCGCCAGCCAATCACAGGTCACATATAGATAAACAACTGGTGATTATTCATTCATTCATTTTCTACCGCTTTTCCTCACGAGGGTCACGGGGGTGCTGGAGCCTATCCCAGCTGACTTCAGCGGTAGGCAGGGTACACCCTAGACTGGTCGCTAGCCAATCACAGGGCACATATAGACAACAACTGGTGATTAATCATGATTAATTAATTTTAAAACAATCTGATTTTTAAAAATATGTAATTATACAGCCCTACTTTTTATTTCCAATTTATAAAGCATCTTCGGTCCTTCCTTGAAAAACGTCAGAAAGACCATTTGAAGTTCTTTAAAGCGGAATAAGACAATGAGGAGTCTAATAATTATGCTAATAAATTATAAAAACTGGGGGATTTCTTTGTGTTGAATATAGTGTGTGTGTGTGTGTGTCATTTCTAAGCATGAAAATGGTGGTTGAGTAGTGTAGCCCTATTGATTGACATGTTGTAGATTTATCTTTGATGTGATACAAAGCACTGGTCTGATCAAAGTGCAATTCAGTAGCATTCATGTGCGTGCTTCCTCCTTGTCTTTGTCTGTCTAGGGGTTTCACAAAGGTCCAGGTTCACATTCGGCAGGTCCCAATGGAGAACCTCCTTTCTCTTCCTCCTCCTCCCCCCAGACCTCCTTCTCTTCCTCGGGCATTCTCAATCAGGTGGGACATTCTTCTGGGCCCTGCACTGCCTCGTCCTCGGCCTCCTCTTTGTCCCCCACCTCTCCCCAGTCCACCCCCAACCACTTGTCCTCGCCTCCCCACTCCACGACTACCTCAGGGGTCCACACCAAAGACAATGCGCCCTCCGGGGGAAGCAGCAGCAACAACAGCGGTGGCAGCAGTGTGGGCACAGCTGCCAACACCATGCTTGCACAGGGATTGACTAATCACGTTGAGCCGCGAGTGACGGACGGCCCTGCAAGCCCGCCACGGCCTGGTTCTCCGCCCCTTGGCGCACCCAGTTCAGACAATCCTAAGCTTTCAGCCTTGCAAAAGGGACAAGCCAACACAACCGCCACAAACGATGACAATAATAACTGTAGTAACCATGGGGGGTCTTTCTCAGAGAAAATCAACAATGTCCACCCAGTCGCTGCCAAAGCCACGTCGGAGCACTTGTCTGCAACCGCGCTGTCTCCCACCACAGTGCACTCCCCATGCTCAGCATCGGATAGCCTCTCCTGCCTTAACAGCCACTCCAACAGCGAGGGGCCCACGCTGAACGGGAAGGAGGACTCTCGGAGCCCGCAAAAGGTCAAGCCTCCTGAAGAGGTACATAGACACTCTGCCCCTGCTGGTCTGGCCCCCTGGTCTTCTGTTTCAATCTATCCAAGCTCCAGCGAGGTGCTCAAAGCCTGCAGGTAACGTGTTTCCCACTTTTATATTCAATCTGCACTAATTACACGAAAGGTTGCGCTACTATTTGTTGTTGAATGTCTAATTTGACTCCTAATCTTCCACACTCCTAGCTAGGAGAACAACCGGAAATGGCAACAAAAAAAAACAAAAGCAAAACTGCAGAAGTAATAACTTTGCTTCTTTCCACAAACATCCATTCTGCATAGTTTTTGCAGAATCCTGAATGCAACCCAACAAACGATAAAAAATTTTCCCCCACTTAGCGTCAAAAACCTCAAAAACAAGTGTCTGTTTCCATGAATGAAATATTCCATCCATCCATTTTATATACCGCTTATCCTCACGAGGGTCGCGGGGGTGCTGGAGCCTATCCCAGCTGTCTTCAGGCGAGAGGCAGGGTACACCCTGGACTGATTGCCAGCCAATCACAGGACACATATAGACAAACAACCATTCACACTCACATTCATACTTATGGACAATTTGGAGTCACCAATTAACCTAGCATGTTTTTGGAATGTGGGAGGAAATCGGAGTAACCTGAGAAAACCCATACACGCACGGGGAGAACATGCAAACTCCACACATGCCCAAGATGCCCGAGGGGGGAATCGAACCCAGGACCCTGGCTGTGTGGCCGAATTAAATATTGTACTTGAAAATTCCTGATGCTTTTCCCAACTAAATAGCATCTTCCTTTTAGCGCTTTTTTCCTTGCTTGTGATCTCCAACTTCCCTAATTTCATGGTTCGTGGCCCTGCAGAAACCTTGGCAAAAACGGTCTGTCGACCAGCAGCATCCTCCTGGACAAGTGTCCGCCACCGCAACCCCCAGGCACGCCCTCGCCTCCTCTGCCAAAGGACAAGCTCAACCCACCAACGCCTAGTATTTATGTGAGTATTAGCTACAGAGATGTAGACCTAACCGGCACCACATAATCGTAAATAAAATTGTGTGTCCTCTCTTGTCACACAGTTGGAAAACAAAAGGGACGCCTTCTACCCTCCCCTCCATCAGTTTTGCACCAGCCCTGCCAACCCGGTCACAGTCATCAGGGGCCTGGCAGGGGCTCTCAAACTGGGTAAGAAACTGCTATTTTTTAAGTCACCATTTATCCAGTCTGGCACATCTCTGTGGGTGTGTCTCCAATGGTGCTCTGTGGTTGTATTCAACACATGTAGCAACAGCACCATCTGCATGTGGAAATTATTATTGCATGACAGACATAACTAGTCGAGAGTAGAGAAACATCTTTCTCTCTCGCTCTCTCTCCAATACATACACACACACATCTGTTTTGTTGCTATAGTTACCGTTGACAGTTTAGCTGATGTCTCACCAGATTGTTTGTCAGCGTGATTGACACGTTCCGCCTTTTTTATTCATGCACATGAAAATGGATCTTGGAGAAAAGAAATGTCAATCACATGTCTTAGAACTAACTGATGATGCTTGACAAGACGTCTGCTCCTGTCCTACACAGACCTGGGCCTCTTCTCCACCAAGACGCTGGTGGAGGCCAACCCGGACCATCTGGTGGAGGTGCGCACCCAGCTGGCCCAGCCCACAGACGAGAACTGGGACCCCAGCGGCAGCCGCAAGATGTGGCGCTGTGAGAGCAGCCGTTCGCACACCACCATCATTAAATACGCCCAGTACCAGGCTTCGTCCTTCCAGGAGTCGCTACGGGTCAGTATGGGTTTAAATGAAGATTTTATAATGTGTAGCCCAGCCTGACTGGTACCCTGGAATTTTTTCTCCAGCTTGGTGCTCATAAACAAGCTCTACATATTATAGTTGGTTTCATTTTTAAAAAGTCACCCTCTTGACTCCATTAATTCTACCTTCCTTTCTGAAAACTTTTGTTCAAATAATCTGCCTAACTGATCACATTCCGTTGCAACAGGAGGAGAACGAGAAGAAGAAGGAGATGGAAGCAGAAGCGGCCTCATCTGATGGGTGATTTGCTTTATCTGCCTTTTGATGGAATGGACAATTTCCCCCCACCTCTTCTTCTTGTCTGACTAATAACACTCTCCTCGTGTCAGTGTATCACGGCGGAGGAAATGTCCTTTCAAGCACATCAAGTTTGGCACCAACATTGACCTCTCGGATGAAAAGAAGTAGGTCAACCATTATTTATGCTAAATTATGCAAAATGTCCATTGTCGAGGTCATCTACATTCTTTCATTGAAAGTCGTCTCATACTCTTTGGTAATGTTTCAGGTGGAAACAGCAGCTCCAGGAGCTGAGCAAGCTGCCGGCCTTCGCCAGGGTGGTCTCCGCTGGCAATCTGCTCAGCCATGTGGGACACACCATCTTGGGCATGAACACAGTGCAGCTCTATATGAAGGTTCCAGGGAGCAGGACACCAGGTAAGACAGGGGTCTCAAACTCAATTTACCTGAGGTCCACTGGAGCTAGGGTCTGGGCAAGGCTGGGCCGCATCAGGTTTTCCAAAAAACAAAAACGCATTTATTAAAAACAGAAACGTATACAAACTTTTTCAGTGCTTTGGTTCCGATTTTCTACAATAAAAGCTCTGATAAAACATTCCACTGTTCTCAAATATCTTAATTTTTATTTTTCTGCACAAAATAAGATGAAAATAAATAAACAAATCAAGAATAAAGAAAATCAACCAGTAATAAATAAATATAATAATAATAATAATAAAACGGCAAATAATAAAAACTTAAGAAACCACATATAGTTGGTGGGTAGACATTCATTCATTCATTCATTCATTTTCTACCACTTTTTCCTCACAAAATTATTAAAATTAACAAAGCATTATTAGAGCCCTGTAGACATGACAAAACACGACTATAGTCACATTTATACTCTTTTTATTTACAACATATTGCGCAACTGCAGGGTCTTGAGACACATGCTACCTCGCAAACTGGACAGCTAGCGACCTAAACGGTAGCCTTCAAGTTATTTCCTTTAAACTTAAATAGCCAAAAACTTACCACTTCCACACGGATAGGGAGGTTAACTATTTAACTATTAAAGTAACCTTTAACATGAACATTAATCAAACGTAATAATTTTTTCTGGGTACATGATACCATACAGCATCCATATCAAACTTGCGCGGGCCGCACTAACATTAAACTTTCATATCAAGGCGGGGGCCTCAAACTAGTGTCCTGGGCCGCATGTTTGAGGCCCCTGAGGTAAGACAAACATTTTTAAGAATTTTGGCCAGTTTAGCTGATGATGACTCCTATGTCTTTGCAGGCCACCAAGAGAACAATAACTTCTGCTCAGTCAACATCAACATCGGGCCTGGGGATTGCGAGTGGTTTGCAGTGCCAGAACCATACTGGGGTGTCATCAACAGCTTCTGTGAAACGTGCGTCATCATAGCTCACTCACTGCTCATTTTCCCAGTGCTCTGATGTTGATCATCTCTGTCGCTTTTCATGAACAGGAACAACATCAACTTCCTGATGGGGTCCTGGTGGCCTAATCTGGAGGACCTGTATGAGACCAACGTGCCTGTTTACCGTTTCATCCAGCGCCCCGGGGACCTGGTTTGGCTCAACACGGGCACCATCCACTGGGTGCAAGCCATCGGCTGGTGCAACAACATTGCCTGGAATGTCGGGCCCCTCACAGGTGAGGACGGAACTTATAACCGGCATGTTGTTGATAATGGAGATGTTTAGTTGGGTTGTTCATTTGTTTTTGTCATATGTCAGCTCATCAGTACAAGCTGGCGGTGGAGCGCTACGAGTGGAACAAACTGCAGAGTGTCAAGTCCATCGTTCCCATGATCCACCTGTCCTGGAACCTGGCTAGAAACATTAAAGTGTCCGACCACAAGCTCTTTGAAATGATCAAGTGAGTATCGAAGTTTGTTAATGTCATGGACTAAATATTAATATTAATATTTACTAAAGTTAGCTGTTTTAATGGCTTTAATGTGGGAACATTTGGAGATTCTAATCGTTCAGTTTTAAGATTGCAGAATTAAAAAAAATACAAATTGAAGCACCTTTCCAAGTTCTTAAAATTAATACTGATTATTTCAATCAAACAACTACAGGTCTCCCTCTGCTACAGAATTATTTTAATTTTGATATTTTTTATTGTAATTACCAAAAGTAACTTTTCACAAATCTATTTTATTATTTATGTATTAAACATCAAATTTAAAGTTTAAAAATGTATCTTACATTTTTACCTTGGAAGTGGGCTATAGACCAGGACTATTTAACCTTTTACTCCCACCTAATTTAATCCAGGAGACAAAAATTTGTGAATAATGAAATAAAATTATTGTTTTTATGAATATTATTAATGTGAAATGTATTTTTTTTAATTGTAAAATGCAGAACTTTCCTCCATTATTGGTCCCAAATTTGCCCCCCAAAATACCAAAATTTCGAACACCATGTCACCACTTCTCCCGACCTATAAAGCCCTTCGCAACCAAGACCCCCTGTTACCTCACCAACTTCCTTCGCCCCCACATTCCTTCCCGTACCCTCCACTTCTTGGATGCCATCCTCCTGTCCCTGCAACAGAACCAACCTCATTAAAACTGCTTTTAAAGCTTGACTCTTATTCTTGTATACCCAATATCTTACCCAGTTTTGTATGTAATTGGCTTAGAGATTTATGTAAAGAAATTTATGTATGAGTTTCTAGAAAAGCGCTATACAAATAAAATGTATTATTATTTTCTTATCTCACTGGAATCTCTTTAGTCACTTGAGCATAAATAGCCAGTGTGTATTTTTAAACAGGGTTTGTTATTTTTTTTTTAACCAAAACTAATGTATGCACATCAGGTATTGCCTGCTGCGGACTCTCAAGCAGTGCCAAATGCAGCGAGAGCTTTTACTGGCTGCTGGGAAGGAGCTGGTATGGCATGGACGCAGCCAGAACGAGCCAGCGCACTACTGCAGTATTTGTGAGGTAAACCTGCATAAATGATGTTTTACTTCATCTCCATCTTCAGCAAGGGTCTGTCTCCTTGGCTCACACTGCTTTGTTCTTATCCTTTGACGCAGGTGGAGGTGTATGACCTGCTCTTTGTGACCAGCGAGAGCAACAGCAGGAAGACCTACGTGGTGCACTGCCAGGACTGCGCCCGTAGGGGGAGCTCTAACCTGGACAACTTTGTGGTGCTGGAGCAGTACAAGATTGATGACCTCATGCAGGTCTACGATCACTTCACTCTGGTAAGTGTTGCAAAATCTTTCATATCATAAATATAATACATGATTTTACAAATAGTACAAGTGCTTTTACGTCTGTTATGACATTCCAAACAAAAACACTTTTCTTTTTGCACCCATCTTTTATGAGCTGTGGTTACACAGAGTCTACTGTTGAAACGGCAACTGCTTGTGGTGGAGAAATGAAAATTAATTTCAGCATAAAATCCTGATCGGAGCATCAATAGCAAGCTTTTCAGGCATTAAAAGCATTTTTTTAATACTAATCATAAACAAGTCAGATCTGATGTGAAGTTTTCTGAAATTAATCCTTTTGCGAGCTTTTTCAGGCTGTCTACATCACTTCTTTGTAGTTAGTTAGTACAAATTAAAATATGTAATACATGAATTATAAGATAAGATATGCCTTTATTCGTCCCTCAGTGGGGAAATTAGCAATTATATTGTGTATGTATTAGATATATATAATTTAATATATATTATTATAATATATTATATTAATATATATATATATATATATTCATTCATTTTCTACCACTTTTTTCCTCACGAGGGTTGCGGGGGTGCTGGAGCTTATCCCAGCTGTCTTTGGATGAGAGGCGGGGTACACCCTGGACTGGTCTATAATATATTATTATATTGTAATATAATTTGCAATGATTTATACTGCAGGAGGAAAGTGTGCAGAAATGTTTACGTACTTAATAATAATAATAATAATAAGAAGAAGAAGAAGATAATGTTCCCCTGCATGGGTTCCTGCCATACCAAGTGATATTCCTACTCTCTTCAGGATGCACGGCTCGTAATAAAAATAAATAAATAAAAAGCACTTTATTTTCTCATTGCCCTCAGTCTCCTCTTAGTTAAACAGGTGGCCTTATTTGGAGAAGTAAATACAGAAGATCTTCATTCTCCAGCATTGTTAGTCTTTTTGGGAGTGACGCATTCAATGCTGTGTTTTTGGCAGTTTCCAGTATAAATGTTTGGATTTCTCCTCACAGGCGAGTCCCTTGCCTTCTTCGTCTTGATGATGTTCGTAAGGACTTTATTTATTTTTATTTTTATTTTTTTTTACCACAGTGGAGTCCAGATTTTTGTTCCTTCTATGGACATTTAGGAAGTAAGCCGTCAGTCCTCTTAATCGTAGCGAACCCCACCACCCTAAAGGCAGCTAGCTGTGCGTAAGCTGCACGTCTATGCAACTTTGCCAGGCCCCCTGGTGGACTGGAGGGGGAAGGCATCATCTTCTGACTGTTCTACTGCCGGCAGGCCCAGCTGGACTTGTCAACACGCCGCTTTCAAAGACGGAATAAAAGCTTTGTACATATTATGGTTTAAAAATCATCACACGACTACTGACTGCTTTTTGTTTGTCTCTTCTTCTTCTTTTTTTTTTTTTTTGAAAATCACCCACTAGAAATCTTTTTGTATTGTTAGACAGAAAAACAAATGTTTTTTGTAATGTGAACTTTTGAGTGATGCAGTCTTTGCAACATTTCCCTACAACCGTTTTTTTTTTTTATTATTTGAATGTACTGGAACAATGTCTGATATGAAATCATTTGTAGACAAAAGGCCACAAGTCAAAAGGGTTGCACATAGTTGAGTAGTGTTTTTTTATTATTTTTATTTTGATGTAAATTTACACTATTTATAAATGCATATTTATTGCTTGGAAATATTTGTTAATGAAATGCTGTCCCCTCCCACCGAATACCTGCCATTAAATTTTGAAGGAGCATTGTGATTTTTGAGCGAAGCCCCTCCATATGTTTTGTATAGAAATAAATAAGTGCTTACTAAGCATTGTGCAGAGACCTGATCGTATATTGGGTTTATCGTCTTGAAGGATGTTTTATGCGTCAATAAATGAATTGTCTCTATTTATATTCCTCGTTTTTTCCTCCCACTTATTGTTTAAAATGTATTTATTGCATAAAACCCTAATGAAATAATGGAAATCCGCATACTGTAACTGCTAAAATCTACAGACATTTCTATGGTTGTCAGGTGTATGGGCCATCAAATCTAACAACCAGGTTCTCGAGTCAAAAATCGATTGTATTCACAGCTGTGGCTGTAGGCAATCTCCTTTTAATGAATTACACAAGATAGGAGTCACTGCATTTGAATTTGCATGAGTGGCCAGCATCCAACAGCTTTATCCAGATCTACATACGCTTTAAAATGCCGGTTGTGACACTCAGCTGTTTGGTGCGAAACATGTGGAACTCATGCCTTAGCTGCAGCCTCTCTGTTGCCGCCCAATTTCAAATTGTGCACGAAATTTGCTCCATTGCAGCTGGTCCAGTTGGTAGCACTGTTGTCCATTAAACCAAAAAGAAGCAATGCCTCATTGAATGTCCCATCCAGCTCAATGCTGGGAAAATAATGAATGTGAACATGGGAATCAAACCGTGTTCCAGGGGCGTCACTAGGTTCTGAGGACAGAAGGGGCTTAGCTCCCTGGAGATGCACAGGATATGAATGAATGGAGTAGACATTAAAAAAAAAACAAAAAAAAAAACAAATAACAAGAACCGGGTTATAACTTTCCCACTTTTGGACAGATTTAGTAGAGATACTCAATTATTTTAGGCCACCATTAAATTTACACAAAACCGCTGCTCAAACTCTGCAAACATTCTGCCCAGTGGACAGTGATATATTATATAATATAATAATTATTATGATATTAGAACCCCCCCCCCCCCCCCCCCCGTGTTCTCATGACTCTCATCAAAGTTTCATTTAAAAATATTTGTCACAATCATTTTTAAAAATAATGTTTCATCTTTGCCTCTGCAGCTGGGGATTGTCTGAGCTGCCTAATATTCATTTTACAATCTCATAAAAAAAGTCACCAGTGGAAGAAATGAGGAAGTTATTCAAGTGACAGTTTATAAAAGAGGAACAGAAAGACCATATCCTGCCCAGAAATTGAGCTTGGGATCATGAAATTAATCATTAAATTCATAGAAATGTTATCATTTTAACTGTAATTGACATTAAAATACATAAATGCATAATGGATGGAATTTCTTACTGCTGATTTCCCTTTTACAAATGTTCATGTTACTGACTATTCGGAAACTAAGCAGCAGAAAATAATCAAACAGATTTTTGAATCTGAACTATAAGACACATCTGCTGCTTTTGATGCTTTGATATCATACAAAATCACTTGGAAATTCCTATCAGGACTGCTGATGGCAGCAATAATAAAGGAAACCGAAAAGGGTCAAAGAACTAAATCTTGAGGGACCCCATCCTGTTATCTAAAATTGTGATCATTCATTCATTTTCTACCGCTTTTTCCTCACGACGGTCGCGAGGGTGCTGCAGCCTATCCCAGCTGTCTTCGGGCGAGAGGTGGGGTACACCCTGAACTAGTCGCCAGCCAATCACAGGGCACATATAGACAAACAACCATTCACACTCACATTCATACCTATGGACAATTTGGAGTCGCCAATTAACCTAGCATGTTTTTGGAATGTGGGAGGAAACCGGAGTACCCGGACAAAACCCACGTATGCACGGGGAGAACATGCAAACTCCACACAGAGATGGCCGAGGGTGGAATTGAACCCTGGTCTCCGAGCTGTGAGGTCTGCGCGCTAACCACTCGTCCACCGTGCCGCCAAAATTGTGATTATGTCTGTCTAAAAACTTCTCTTAACCTACATTATTTAAAAAGTATAATTTGTGCAGCACAGCTGACAGTGTCACATTTCCAAAAGAATGTTTTATTCATATCTGCATGACGATGAAACCCATTATTTTGGTCCCACTATGTGCAATTTGACTGACAAAATCCCATACTTAAAGAGTCAACTTAAAGGCTCCACCTTGCTATTAATGTGAAAGGAATAATTGACTTGTCCTTTTCAAATGAGCCTCACAAATGTGAGGAGGAACAAAATGTCTCACGGTGGCAATGTCCCACTTAGTTCCATTCCAACACGTCTGGGGTCCACAGGCATTCATTTGCTATCATACTTGCTCATAAGCAGCAATTATGCCCATCCATTTTTAATGGCATATACTTTTTATATAGTATGACATTTTTATTATGGATACTTTTATGGGCTGCATGACGGAGGAGTGGTTAGCGCGCAGGCCTCACAGCTAGGAGACCCGATTTCAATTCCAACCTCGGCCAGCTGTGTGGAGTTTGCATGTTCTCCCCGTGTATGTGTGGGTTTTCTCCGGGTACTCCGGTTTCCTCCCACATTCCAAAAACATGCTAGGTTAATTGGTGACTCCAAATTGTCCATAGGTATGAATGTGAGTGTGAATGGTTGTTTGCCTATGGGATGAGGGACGCTATGTTAAGAGGAAAGGTGACATCACAACATCACGGACAAGCTAACGGAACTGTTCCAGTCTTATGACATACTAGCTCATTATGGACCACAGTGGCGTCTGGCTTTATTCTTGTGGTATATTTCTTGTAGTGTATTTACTTTTTTAAAATATGTCATTGCTATCCATCCATTTTCTGTACAGCTTGTACCTCTCACTACGGCCACTGGATGTCATTAAACATTTTTTAAATTGTTAAATTGTTATGAACATGTACGTATGTATCCCCCTGCATGTGTGGGTTTTCTACGGGTACTCCGGTTTCCTCCCACATTCCAAAAACATGCTAGGTTAATTGGTGACTCCAAATTGTCTATAGGTATGAATGTGAGTGTGAATGGTTGTTTGTCTATATGTGCCCTGTGATTGGCTGGTGACCAGTCCAGGGTGTACCTCGCCTCTCGCCCAAAGACAGCTGGCATAGGCTCCAGCACTCCCGCGACCCTCGTGCGGATAAGCGGTAAAAAAATGAATGAATTACTTTCATGCAACTTGCCTTTTCCAAACGAAGATTAATATATTTTAATTAAATATTTTTGGCAATTTAATATAATGAACAAATAAAATCAGTATTAGTCAGTATTATTGATGCATATGTAATTTTTTAGCAAAAAAATGTTTCAATTATATTTTTTTATGCAACATTACCTCTTGAAAAATAGTTTATTTTTTTCATATGTCTTTCAGTCAACCATTTTAGTGAGAAGACGAATTGTCACTGCCTTCATTTTATACAAATTAACGTAAATGGCGTTTCATGTTCGTGCACAATGTATCATCACATTATGCGTTATATTTTACAAGCACTGATGTACTATTAAGGTGGACGGAGGTTGGCAGGCGGTGGGACATGTCCCCTGCACTTTTCCAAAAGGCACTTTGGTCCCTTTATATATAAGGGGACCAAACTGCCTACTGTACTATACTAAATATACTGTACTATATTAAATGGAAGCAGCTCAAGCACTTTGACCAAGCGGAAAACAGAATCAGTAGTCACTGTGGGGGCCGTCAGACGTGAGGATGGATGATAGGCTGATGGCCTTTAACGCCATGCGTCGACCCACATAACATTTGAGAACTTACCTGATGATAATGGTGTCTTATTACGTCTTATTATTGCTTATCATGTCTATTATATTAGGTAATGGGACTATAAAGGTGACTATTGGGGTGTTATTTCCTGATGTAATAATGTTACAAATGCTTTTAGAAGGTCATAATAAGGTTTTTAACGGTCGAACTATGAAAATATTTCACTACTGAAAACAGTGCAGCCAAGAGGCAAACTACAAAATGAAAATCATTTCATGAAATAAATATTAGAATTGAAGTTGTAAATTATAGGTCAATGCTTCTGATGGTGTTTAGGCCAGCAGAGAAGATCATTGCTGGCCCTGAGTGCCAGTTACATGCCATCAGGGGCGGCAGGTGAGGCTGGGCATCAAAAAAACCTGGAATAGTAAATATATCTGACCATTTAACAATATTAAACATGTATTTTCTTTATGATTGTATTAATTTTCTTGAGCAAAGTGAGAAGTCTTTTCCGAGAACACCTGGCATGACTAATAATGACGCTTTGATTGACTGGATTCTTTTTTCTTTCTCCCCTTTTTAATGTGACAGGAACAACGTAGCATGTCCAATATTTCTTTTCTCTCCAAACTTTAGAAGAAAATGTGATTTTTTTTTATGGTATGTTGCGGACGTCCATTGTTCCTGTGAGGTGACATTCATTGTGCAGCAGGCCCTGCAGGTGTCCTGCTTGCAGGTGTGCTGACCGGCTGACAGGCACTGTGACTGCAGCGACAGTAATGGATGCATGATCCCTTTTCAATACTTCTACATTATTTTTTTTTTTATTTCTACTAAGTGAGACAAGGGAGATGATTGACATTTTGAGTGAATCATCAAAATGATTCATGAATGAAAAATGAATGTGAGTGTGAATGGTTGTTTGTCTATATGTGCCCTGTGATTGGCTGGCGACCAGTCCAGGATGTACCCCGCCCCAAAGACAGCTGGGATAGGCTCCAGCACCCCCCACAATCCTTGTGAGGAGAAGTTGGAGATCACAAGCAAGGAGAAGAGCGCTAAAAGGAAGATGCTATTTAGTTATTTGGGAAAAGCATCAGGAATTTAATCAGGAAAGTACAATATTTAATTCAGCCACACAGCCAGGGTCCTGGATTCGATTCCCTCCTTGGGCATCTCTGTGTGGAGTTTGAATGTTCTCCCCGTGCATGCGTGGGTTTTCTCCGGGTACTCCGGTTTCCTCCCACATTCCAAAAACATGCTAGGTTAATTGGCGACTCCAAATTGTCCATAGGTATGAATGTGAGTGTGAATGGTTGTTTGTCTATATGTGCCCTGTGATTGGCTGGCGACCAGTCCAGGGTGTACCCCGCTTCTCGCCCAAAGACAGCTGGGATAGGCTCCAGCATGCCCGCGACCCTCGTGAGGAAAAAGTGGTAGAAAATGAATGAAGTAATTCCTCATTTAGGCTGAACGGCGGACGAGTGGTTAGTGCTAGGAGACCTGAGTTCGATTCCACCCTCGGGCATCTCTGTGTGGAGTTTGCATTTTTTCTCCGGGGTTTTCTCCGCGTGGGTTTTCTCCGGGTACTCCGGTTTCCTCCCACATTCCAAAAACATGCTAGGTTAATTGGAGACTCCAAATTGTCCATAGGTATGAATGTGAGTGTGAATGGTTGTTTGTCTATATGTGCCCTGTGATTGGCTGGCGATCAAATACAGACATTGTCTTGCCCAAAGACAGCTGGGATAGGCTCCAGCACTCCCCACAACCCTTGTGAGGATAAGCAGTAGAAAATGAATGAATGATTCCTCCTTTATAAATGGAATATTTTCCTGTTTAGAGTATAGACAGCCTATTATCAACCTTCTAAATATGGGTTTTAACATTATTACAGTCCTCTACACATGAAATAACAACCATACATTCATCTTTACACTCGTATTTACACTCGTATTATCAATATAGTAAACATAATCAAAGAAAATAAGCCATTTAAAAATAAAAGCCATCCTCATGTACAGTATGTTGCAGTAAATATGTTCTGCACATGTGGAGAGAAAGATTGGTTGGGAGTTCAGAATTTGCTTAAATATGCATAATTTTTAACTAATAGGCCGTATTGAAACAGTGAAGCCGCAAAATTGGAACCGCAATGTGGCAAGAGACAACACTCTGTTGTTTTTACGGACCTTATTACAAAGACCAGTGAGATGAGGAACCAGCAGATGTCACTGTAGTTATGAAGAAGATGGCACACACACACAAATGCATCCTAAAGGTGTGTATTCCTAGTATGTTAGTCATACTCATTTGACTCATCTTAGTATTTCTTCCTCTTCAATTTGCTTTCACTCTGTATGTGTGCGTGTGTGTGTGAGTCACACCAGAGAACACATATGTGGTTATTTAAGAAGAGCAAACAGGACGTAGAAAAGTCATCTTCTTTCATTTCCTCCATCAAAGTGCTTGTAGCTGAGGAAGACCGCAGTGACTTGTGGAAGTGATGGATGAGAGAGGAATGTGTCTCTGTGTTCACTTTCACTTATACTCACTTATTTCAAGTGCTGCACATAATCATAGTAATAACCACTTCTCCACAGAATTTAGTTGAAGTTTACACAAAAGAGGTGCATTTCTAATACGAATGAAACATTTTCTTGACCTACTGCGTCCGCCATCTTTGTCCATAGTGTTTTGTGCGTCATGAGCAAGGGCATCATTTATATAATCATAGAATTACAATGAATAAAAATAGCTTTTTTTAGATTTACTTTTGTCTGGAGCCACAATGGAGACAGCCGGGGTCCCAAACCACCAGGCCATGGCCCAGTATATCTAAAAATAATTTTTTTTGTCAAATTTCATGTAAATATATATAAAATTTTGGAATTATGGACAGTTATTTGATTCAAAAAAATACAGTTAAGGCTGCACGTTGGAGGAGTGGTTAGGGCCCAGGCCTCACAGCTAAGAACACCCAAGTTCAATTCCACTCTCGGCCATCTCTGTGTGGAGTTTGCATGTTCTCCTTGTGCATGTGTGGGTTTTCTCCGGGTACTCCGGTTTCCTCCCACATTCCAAAAACATGTTAGGTGAATTGTGAGTGTGAATGGTTGTTTGTCTATATGTGCCCTGTGATTGGCTGGCGACCAGTCCAGGGTGTACCCCGCCTCTCACCCAAACACAGATGGGATAGGCTCCAGCACTCCCACAGTTATTTTATTCAAGAAAATACAGTTAAGGCTGCACGTTGGGCGAGTGGTTAGCGCGCAGGCCTCACAGCTAAAGACACCAGAGTTCAATTCCACCCTCGGCCATCTCTGTGTGGAGTTTGCATGTTCTCCTTGTGCATGTGTGGGTTTTCTCCGGGTACTCCGGTTTCCTCCCACATTCCAAAAACATGTTAGGTGAATTGTGAGTGTGAATGGTTGTTTGTCTATATGTGCCCTGTGATTGGCTGGCGACCAGTCCAGGGTGTACCATGCCTCTCACCCAAAAACAGATGGGATAGGCTCCAGCACCCCCGGCAACCCTTGTGAGGATAATTAATGAAAATATGAGAAAAAAAAAATGAATGAATGATAATAGAGTTACAAACCCGAAGGTTTTTGTGTGTTTTTCATGTTGTTTTGCGAGCATCTACTTGTCCCACTTTATTCAACTTCGGTCCTTGAACGCACCATCGTGCGTGTGTGTGTGTGCTAACTTTCCCCCACACGTCACAGATGGACTACTATAGTGTATTTTCCCCCTTTTTTCTTTCACCTCATATTTGGTCCCAAATGCTGATACTGTGTGGGAATACATAAAGGTAAGATTCGATGACTTTATTGAGTGCTAATGTGCATAATTGTCCTGTTCACGACATGAAGGTAATTCATGCTAGCTTGCGTTTCTGTTTACAAAACAACCAAAACAAACGCCAGGCGTCTACCGGCGGATGGTGGGTTTTTATTCATTTAGTGCCTTCAGTTTGATATTGTTCCCATCTTTGTGTTACACAATACTTAATAAATAAGACACGTAATTATATTAAGGCAGAACAGCCCAAATCAATCTGAAGTAATAGCTAATTATTTAACCAGATAAACAGTATTATCAGACATTCTTAAAAAGAGGGGTTTTATTAATCATAATTTACAAATGATTAATTAACTTTGTATATTTTTTAAATGTTGTTTTAATGGATAATAATGGGTGAAGTAAATTTCGAATAGTTCCAAATCCAAACCACTTTCAAGACCAAATGTTACATATTTTATTGAAAGTGGGATTTGATTTTACTTACAAGTTACACTTTTCTATGACATTTGTGTGTGTGTGTGTGTGTGTATGTCAATCCTGCATGGTGCAAAAGTCCCCCAAATTCCTCATGGATGAGTGTTGCTGTGACTCACAGGAAGCATGGCCTTAGCTTGATGAGAATCTTGTGATCTTTTTGCGCACACACAGTGATGTAGGTGTGTAATTGGTTCCTATGAAGAAGAGCATTCATCCACATGGTGAATTATGGTGAAATAGTTAAGAAATAATAGTGAGGAGTAAAAGCAAACACCTACAAAGAACATTGCAATCATGTTGCGTGGCTTTCATTTCTCTTCTGTATTGGAATTCCTAATAAAACACATGCTAAGTGCAGGTTTTGCCATCAAAAAGACAAATGGTGCATTTACACAAATTAATATATGTGTCACGTTCGCGCTTGCGGGCTTTGCGATGCAACCCCAGGATGCAGAGAGCAGGACCAAAAGTGGGAATAAAAGGTAGTTTTTAATGAATTAACGGCAGCAGCAGGGTAACAGACAGCAACTACCAAACAAGCCAAACCAAAGACAATTCGCAATGAAGCCGCAACAGAAAGAGCACGCACCTGAACTAAATGGGATTCTGAAATTAGAAGCAGGTGTGTGAAAAGAGCAGGAGCAAGGAAAACGGAAGGGCACAACAAAGGAAGTGGTTACCAAAATAAGGGCATGGAAACCAGAACAGAAGCAAAGAAGGAAACTAAGATAGCTGTCACGAGAGGGTGACGCCCACATCGTGACAATATGCATACTGTGCCCTGTGATTGGCTGGCGACCAGTCCAGGGTGTACCCCGCGTCTCGCCCGAAGACAGCTGGGATAGGCTCCAGCACCCTCGCGACCCTTGTGAGGATAAGCAGTAGAAAATGAATGAATGACTATATGCATACATTACAATACATATAGATATACAAAATATACAACACATACAAAAAAGCAGCTGTGATGAAGAAATAAGTACATAAAAAAGTGTTGCACTAAGTTACATTTATACAATAATTGCAATTTGGACAGCTATAATAAGTACAAATGTTCAGACTGTGGTGAATGTTTTGATGCGTGAATGGTTTAAATTGATGAAGAAATGTGGAATTAGGGAATACAAAAAAAGCTCCATTCATGTCAGTGGGAATTCTGGGGCTGGAAAATATGGAATTTGAGAGGAAAATGGGAATGTGTGGAATTGCATGTGTGGAAATGCATGTATCAAGTAAGTGTCAAGTCATTAATCCCAAGTCTCAAGTCAAGAAGATCAAGTCCAAGTCGATACAAGACAGGTCAAGCCCAAAGTCATAGGCTTGAAATTTTCGTGTCCTTACAAGTCATAAGAATTGTTGATTGTTTATCAAATAAAATATAATTACCTCGAAATTTGCAAATTTTAACAAAATTATCCTCGGTAGTTCATCCCTGCCATGTAAACCACATCCTTGTTGTTTGTTCTTATACCTGATTGGACGTCCGTAGATGCATTCAGTGTGGATGATTCTGTGGAAAAATTGAGTGTCTTGCTGGAAGTGACACAATAACGACCATGTTAGTTGAATACTTTGACTGGGGACACATGATACTCAACACGATACTCACTGAAAGTATTTTCAAATCACCAGAATAAAGCCAGACTTTTGAGATCTGAGTCATTAATGTCAAAGTCCAAGTCAAGTTGCAAGTCTTTGATGATCGTCATTAAAAATTGTGACTTGAGTCTGACTCAAGGACTAAAGGGATTCATTGGTTACATGTTTGCACGCTAACTACACACACTTGTTGATAAAAACATGTGTTTGATTAAGTGAATATATTGAGTTTTACCCGCACATTTCCGCACACTAACTGTTATATAACTATTATATTTTATCATATAAATGTTAACTCAAATGTCCTCATTTTCTACCACTTATCCTCACGAGGGTTGCTGGAGCCTATCCCAGCTGTCGAGAGGCGGGGTACACCCTGGACTGGTCGCCAGCCAATCACAGGGCACATATAGACTATATATAGACATATAGACTATATATGATTATGTCTACTATATTGGGTAATACGAGTGTAAAGATGAATGTATGGTTGTTAACAATTTCATGTCTAGAGGACCATAGACTGATTGGCAGCCAATCACAGGGCACATATAGACAAACAACCATTCACACTCACATTCATACCTATGGACAATTTGGAGTCGCCAATTAACCTAGCATGTTTTTGGAATGTGGGAGGAAACCGGAGTACCCGGAGAAAACCCACGCATGCACGGGGAGAACATACAAGATACCCAAGGGTGGAATCGAACTCTGGTCTCCTAGCTGTGTGGCCTGAGTGCTAACCACTCTCCGCCGTGCAGACCTTAGTATTTTTATTTTGTTACCAATTTCATGCAAAAAACTCCCAATCCTAAGCAGTTTAATGACCAAAAAATATACTTTGTCGCCATTTTTGTGAAATAGCATGTGCATAAAGGCAGATAAATGCAGATCTGATAAATGTCGTTCTCAATTTGTTTCCTGCTAGAGCACATTTACATCACATTCTATATTATTATAAATAAAAAAAGTACTTTTCTGCTAAATTGTCTGTTCACATCACACAACCCTTATAATTATTCACATAAACGGCATTTTTATGTTAGCCATTATGGACGTTTTTGATGTGTTTAAAGATGAATAGCTGCCCCGGTAGCAAGTTTTTATGTTGCGAAATTGATGGAAAATTAAACACAGGAAGTGAGCAAAGTATTAGTAATTGAAACACTGAGAAAAGGGGGGCAGATTAAATAGTTTCTGCTTCTAAGTCGAATTACTATTAAACTATTAGCATTGAAGCAGTTGAAACTTCAATTTGTGTGGGTGTTTTAAAAAAATAAAAATTCCAGCCCGCAGACAAGAAGACACATTTGGAACGTCTTTGACACTTTTTTTCTTGCGTTTTACTGGGACGCTGTTTTGTTCTGTTTCACTTGAATCATCCGCTGACTAAACCTGAGTCACGGGATGAAAATGTGCAGAAGGAAACATTTTCATTCTGCGGTTTCTGCGGTCTGGTTGTCATTGGGCTGTTGTTTTATTTTGAAATCCCCAGGTTTTATTTTGGGGGCTTCTTCCACCTGTTTCTCACATGTCCAGTAGTAATAATAAGTCTTCTTATTTCTTCTTCACTTTTCCTTCACTTACCCTTTATTGTTTTTGGTCTTTAGCTGATTTTTCCATCAGCGTTAAAACATAACACTGCATATCAAGTACAGCTGCTTTTATAAATAGTCACACAAAGGAAAATGCCTTTTAGTATGAAATAAATGGCATTGCCTTAGTCATTATTTGTTGTATACATTAATTAAACAGGGTTAAGTTGCCTTATGTATTGTTATTTTTCACCCTGAAAAATGTCTACAATAATTTCAATTGTCTCACATCATTCAATATATTTTTCTTGTATTTTTAATTCAATATATCAACTAGCACAGAGAATGGATGGATGGATATATCAAACACATATATGTATTTTTTTTTTTAATTTCCTCAGGGATGACCCGTGCAGGCAGTAGCTGAAACATTCTCACTGTAATTATTTAAAAGGGTGTGACTAAGTCTAGATCAGGGGTCTCAAAATGTGAGACCCCTGGCCCGCAGGACACTAGTTTGAGGCCCCCGCCTTGATATGAAAGTTTAATGTTAGTGCGGCCTGCGCAAGTTTGATATGGATGCTGTATGGTATCATGTACCCAGAAAAAATTATTACGTTTGATTAATGTTCATGTTAAAGGTTAAATAACTGTTAATAGTGATCCTCCCTATCCGTGTGGAAGTGGTAAGTTTTTGGCTATTTAAGTTTAAAGGAAATAACTTGAAGGCTACCGTTTAGGTCGCTAGCTCTCTAGTTTGCGAGTTAGCATGTGTCTCAAGACCCTGCAGTTGTGCAATATGTTGTAAATAAAAAGAGTATAAATGTGACTATAGTCGTGTTTTGTCATGTCTACAGGGCTCTAATAATGCTTTGTTAATTTTAATCTGAAAAAAATAATTTGTCTACCCACCAACTATATGTGGTTTCTTAAGTTTTTATTATTTGCCGTTTTATTATTATTATTATTATTATATTTATTTATTTATTACTGATTGATTGATTTTCTTTAGTCTTGATTTGTTTATTTATTTTTCATCTTATTTTGTGTAGAAAAATAAAAAGTAAGATATTTGACAACAATGGAATGTTTTATCAGAGCTTTTATTGTAGAAAATTGGAACCAAAGCAAAGTTTTTAACATTTTTTTGTTTTTAATAAATGCGTTTTTTTTTGGAAAACCTGATGTGGCCCAGTCTCACCCAGACCCGAGCTCCAGTGGCCCCCAAGTAAATTGAGTGTGAGACCCCTGGTCTAGATGAGACCCTTGTTGGAGACAAGCCACATGGTGGCAGTGAAATACTGTCCCACGCATCCCATTGGGACTGTGCTGTCATGTTGAGAGTGTGTCTTCCTGCTGTTGTGTTTGAGTCCCTGGTCCGTTCATCAACCTGACGTTGCTGTAGACATCAGACCTTAAATCAGATTCACTATTTGTAACTTAACACTTAAGTAAGTAGGGGGAAGTTTAAGAAAGATGATGACAAGTCGCTGAGTCAGACATATATTTTAATATAAAACCTGTTGTTGACATTAGCGCTAACGGAAATGTGCCAGGCAGGTGTTCCTGTGGTGGTGCTGCGGGGGAAACTCCAGCAGTCCAACGGCAGAAAAGTTGGTAATTGCTCTGTGTGCATATGAAATAAATAAGTGTGTTGATTATGGTGTACTTTTATGCCCCCTTACGAGGCACCCCCAACGATGTATTCATAGTGAACCCATATTTGTGAGATAGCATTATTCCTATGGTGACCATGCTGTTGTACAATACAGTAAATCAAATCAACTTTATTTGTATAGCACTTTTCTTGCAAAGACATGCAACACAAAGTGCTTTACAGAATTAAAAAAACAATTACCATAATTAAAAGGAAAAACAATTACTAAGAAAGCCCCTCCCTCCCACCCTCCATACTAGACACACAATAACACACAATCACACACAATCACACACAATCACACACAGTAGGGAGACATGGCATGGCACTGAGGATCAAGGAAACGCCACCTTTGGGGCCGTCCACACTGGGAGGAGGCGCAGGCCATGCCATCGGGCCCCCTGACTCCGACAGACGGGCGGACCCCCACATTAAAGGGAGGAACCCCCAGCCGGCTGGGTCAAAGGGACCCAGTGTGGAGGACCCCGTTAAAAGCTAAAGACTAAAAGCATAAAATAGGACTAAAAAGATAAAAACATAAGAAAAGTTTAAAAATATTAGTTAAAAGCCTGATTAAAAAGGTGTGTCTTTAATCTTTTTTTAAAAATATCAGTACTCAGTCATCATCACAGTATTTGGTCATTGTCTTTGGCGGACGCTACGGTACTTTCCACCTGCGCACCTGCAAGGCAACATCCTGCACTCTTTTCTGCTGTCTGTCAATCAGATGTTGCCCTGTTTCCCCGAGTGCATGCTGACGCACGTGTGGTACTGTCCATGACGCAACTCTAGTGTGTAGTGTAAGCAAACAACATACACATGCAGCCCATCTGCCTCATGCACACACACCCGTACGCCCCCCCTCCGAGTCTGTCCATCTATCGACAGAGGCACCTGTCGCATGTAACCTCACAAGGGAGTCGGTGCCTGCATGCATGCGTGTGTGTTTACATAATCAGCACAGAAGCGCACCTTTGTCACATCTTTCCACTGCGATAGCAGAAAAACAGAAAGACGTCACACTGCACTCGTGCACACTTGAACCGCTTTTTCTAGCACTCAAAATATTGCAGTTTTGTACAGTCCAGGCAATGGCAAATTCTGTTCACATTGAAATAAGTTTAGACATTGTACCCCCATTTCTGGACTCAGATGATGCTTTTCACAAAGGTGCACATCCAATCTTTTGATTGGCGTTATTTCCAGCTAATGACTTAATCAATGCTGAGTCAACATCAATTATCTGTTCATGTTGTGTTTATGCGCCTTCCTTGTGTTGACCCACTGAATGCTGACATGACGCTAACGTAGCGTGAACATTTCACTTGTTTGCCTGCAGAGCGCCATCTGTCGCCGCCCTATGAATGATCATTAGGTCAGAGCTAAATATAGAAAGGGGACAAACTCAATTCAAATGACTCAGATGCTTGATGACCACTGACTGACTGACTGAGCCCCCATTTTAAACACTCCCGTCTCGGCAAATAAGTCACTTCTTCCACTTTGGCTTTAACTGTTGGTGGAAGGAAGCATGATGGTGGGCGGCGGACGGTGGGCGGCGGGGGAGTGAAAGGGTGCCGAGAGCAAGCTGAATCAGTTGGCCATGGAGAGGAAGCGCTGTCACATCCAGGAGGAAGTGTGAGTCAATGCTCGTACATTCTTGCTGGCTGATTCAGCGCATGGCAGGAAGTGGGAAACGCTTACTGCCGAGGGAAAGAAGCTCCTCTATGAGCGCTGTACCCAAAAAAAAACAAAAAAACACTGACCCCCTTCCACCACGCCTTAATGCTGTGTCTTGGGCCAAAAAGCAGAACAAGGCGTTTAAACTTGTCAATGAAAACTTGCTGCAGAAACAAGAAGCGAAAGCAGCAAAGCTTCGTGTCAAAGAGAGACATGTCGCCTAGTCGGAGGCCAAAATGATAACTTCACTGTGGCTCTTCCTCTTTTTTTTTTCCTTCTCACATTTCACACTTCCAGCCATTGGACATTTAACCATTTCCTCTCCTCCAGACAAACAACAACCACTTCCTCTCCTCCACCACAGAAACAAACACACCTGAAACATGAACACTTGACTTTGACAAACAACATTTCATTCAACTTTTCAGTCAGGCGCTTGACCAGTTACTGTAACTACTGTAATTACTAAATCAATTACTGTGATTCAGTATTATAATTGGGTATTTGTACTTTTTAAAGTCGTTTTAATAATCTGTACCTGTATTTTTTACTTAAGATTGTTTTCTGTATGTTACAGTTCCGGGTAACAAATTTGGCTGGATGATAATTTTATTATTTTGAGACCATACACTTTTCTTGATACAATAGATCAATCATATTTATTTATTTAACAACCCAATCTCAATCATATTTATTTATTTATTTATTTAACAACCCAATACACTCATATGTGACTTTACTCACCTGTATGCACCAGTCATTATTTACACTATGACATATATCTGCAATATGTCAGCTCATGCATATGCTCCTGTGCAATACTATATGTATATTTTGGATATCTTGTATATATCTTGTATATATCTTGCTAAATTGTCTTTTTTTTTACCCTACTTTTATATACTTTTTTTTAAACTTGACTACTGCACTGAAAGGAGAAGCTCTCCAATCTCGTTGTACATCTTGTATAATGACAATAAAGGCCATTCCATTCCACCCATTCCATCATTGGACAATATTTTCCAGTAATTCAGAATTGGATGTAGCTTGGCTAACCTTTCTAATGGGATATCAGTCACTGCAAACACAAATTGTAATGCTATGGTGCTTGTGGTTAAGGAAGACCAATGCAATTTCACTTGTAATGTAAGATATTTTTTATGACACCCTTATTTTGTTTACACAATTAGGCAGGATGTAGTGCTGTGATTGTGAATGCCCAAAGTGTATTGAGTGTGTTCAGAATATCGATTGACATTAAACGGGACCTATTATGCAATTTTTTGTACCCTTTGTATTGAGTTGTGGTCTCCTATAGAGCAGCTACACACAATAACATGTACAGAAAACTTTCTAGATCTTCCAGAATATGCACCTATTCCATCCGTATTCCCTTGGATTTGTGCTTCCTGCCAAAACGGTCTATTTTAATGTATTCCACCCACGGCATGGCCACTCTGCTTTGGAGGGTCACACGCCCAAAGTACTGTTTAGGGTGGCGGTGCCTGCTTGGGTTAGAGTTGAGCTGTTAGGGTTAATGTTGGGTTTAGGTTTAGTCTTAGGGCTACTAGTTGTCAAAAGTTTTGGCCTGGACTTGGTCTCCTGTTCTGATTCATCCAGGATAGACTCCAGCCACACTCTGTCCTGTGCAGACAAAATGCTAAAGAAAAGAGATGAATGCATGAAGGTTTAGGGTGACATGTTCAGAGTACACAGTCAGTGAGGCTCCTCCCACTGAGACCCTCATGGTCACTGTGTGTCCTTGTGATACAACATCATCTTATCATCACTTTCCATTCAGTTTCTTAGTGCTTACACAACACCAGGAAGTACTGTCCTCTGTCAGTAGGGAACGTGTGTGTGTGTGTCCACATGAAAGAGTGGAAAAAGTGTCCTCAGCTGATTAGTGAATGGACACACGTCACTCTCACTCCTGTCTTTGCACACACAAAAACTGTTGTGTTGTATTGTGAGCCTTGTTGCTAGGCGACAAACACATTCCTAACCTCCAGAAAACAGCCACCGACTTAGTCCTCATTTGGGAAGACGGAGACAAGAGAGAGACACACTAAAGACACTTAATTCTCCTCCCACTGGTACTTATGTAACATTCCGGGAATAGTAGTTGTAATTAAGTCACAGAAATAATAACAATGAAATTGGGGTGGAAAAAAAGAACAAAAGTGATGACTAAATTTTACAGTACAGTCACAAAAAATAATAATTTTGTATAATATATGTTTTTGCATATAATTACTTATTTAACAATGAAAAACAAAGATTTAATATCAGGAGAAAACATCATAGTTTTACCACTTTAAAGATGCAGTGTTGGACAAATTACTTTAAAAATATAATTAGTTACAGTTACAACAGTAATTGAATCAGCAACAATATTACTCCTTCATAAATGTAATTCATTACCAGGGAAAGTCATTACAGTGTTCCCTCTCTTTATCGTGGTTCACCTTTCATAGACTCGCTGTTTCGTAAAATTTTCAAAGTGCAATTTATGTGCTTTTTTAAAAATGCTGTTACAAGCTGAGCCTGGCCCTTCAAGAAGAATTGCATTGTGGGAAATTGACTTTCGCTCTCTTCCCTCTCTTGTCTGTCTGCACAGCCTATTGTCTTCTGCGTCCTGATTGGCTGTATACCATTGCCATGTCTCCTATGTCATCACTCGCTTGGTTGCTTGGTAGCTGGCAGTCTTCATATGTTTAAGTTTCTCCCCACCAAAACCCCCAATGCTTCTGTACATGCTGAAGGGATGTTACTTGGATGTAGGGCGCCATTATGGAAGAAATTAATCTTTGTTTCGAGGAGAACTGCAACAGGAGGAGTAATGCAGCAATATGTTTTAACAAGGATACAAAAACATGAATGAAAAATGTGTGAGTCACTTAATAATTTCTTGTGTCCAACCTCGTAGGTTGATCATTACAATTCAAACAAAGTTTTAAACAAGAGAGACATGTTAATGTCTGTCTGACAAGGACACAAAAACACTACAGTACAGTGGGAGGGCACTCTCTGATGACACAGGGATTTCTCTGAAACTGATAATCACAATAATACAATATTCTAACTACATTTTTAGGTCAGAAAACAATAGGTAGATATTATATAATATCAATATTTATTTTAAGCATGATATCAAAAACAAGCATATCGTTCATATTCATATAGACTGGATTTGATGCGGAGGTCTTATGTTTCAAGATGGCACTACCCGAGTGCAAGCTAGTTACGGCAGCATCGTATCTTCTGCTGTGTTTTTAGTGTTTAATACTGCTTTATTTATCATTCATTCATTTTCTACCGCTTTTTTCCTCACGAGTCGCGGGGGTGCTGGAGCGAGAGGCGGGATACACCCTGAACTGGTCGCCAGCCAATCACAGGGCACATATAGACAAACAACCATTCACACTCACATTCATACCTATGGACAATTTGGAGTGGACAATTAACCTAGCATGTTTTTGGAATGTGGGAGGAAACCGGAGTACCCGGAAAAAACCCACGCATGCACGGGGAGAACATGCAAACTCCACACAGAGATGACCGAGGGTCTGCGCGCTAACCACTAGAACGCCGTGCCACTGCTTTATTTATTACTTTCTTATTGTTTTTGGTGCCATAACAGCCCTTTAAGCAAGTGTGCAGCAATGGATGTTCATCTTGTTACATTCGTAGCTTGCCTCTTGCTCCATTGTTTACACTCGGGAGCAGCTGTTAGCTTTGAGCACTCCTCACGGAGGTACAA
The DNA here is from genome assembly GCF_037039965.1 of Doryrhamphus excisus. NCBI lineage: Eukaryota > Metazoa > Chordata > Actinopteri > Syngnathiformes > Syngnathidae > Doryrhamphus > Doryrhamphus excisus. The sequence goes on along the minus strand of NC_136368.1, from coordinate 13,819,673 downwards.
AGGAGAGGCTTTATATCGGGAATGAACAGCAAAAAAGGTAAAGAGTGTAAAGGTTGCTGTATAAAGACAACCATGTTTAAAGTCTGTCGTCATGGGAACTATTGTTTTTTTTTAAATAGGATTGATGTTGACTAAAACTGACGATTGATATTAAATCTGATTGACATAACTTTACGTAAACTAAGAAACACAAAAAAATACATAGTAAATGGTCACATGCTAATAATGCTAATGTGACTGCATCAGCACAATAGCATGCACACACACACATGCACACGCAAAGTGTCATGTGCGCTCCTCTTTGTCCTCTCTTCCTCGTTGTCAGTCTTGACAATTTGTGCCAAGCCACCTTCTGGTGTCCCATGTCACATGACGTGAGGTCAGCTGCCTGTCCGTCCATCTGTCTCGCACTGACAGGTGACGTGCTCCCTCTCTCGCGTTCTCTTTCTGTGGCGTCAGCATTTTCTAAAATTTCTTCACCGCCACAGAATCCGTTGGTCGGGGTCGGCGATCCCGCAGGGGCGCAAAAAGCCGACATAAAGTGCGGCCACTTGACATCTGACCTCACTATAACAGAAATAGACATGGCGTCACCTGACGCGGGATGAGGGACGGCTATGTTAGGAGGAGAGGTGACATCACAACATCACGGACAAGCTAACGGAACTGTTCCAGTCTTATGACATACTAGCTCATTATGGACCACAGTGGCGTCTGGCTTTATTCTTGTAGTATATTTCTTGTAGTATATTTACTTTTTTAAAATATATCATTGCTATCCATCCATTTTCTGTACAGCTTGTACCTCTCACTACGGTCACTGGATGTCATTAAACATTTTTTTTATATAAAAAAAATTATTATGAGCATGTATGTATCCCTGTGCATGCGTGGGTTTTCTCCGGGTACTCCGATTTCCTCCCACATTCCAAAAACATGCTAGGTTAATTGGCGACTCTAAATTGTGAATGTGAGTGTGAATGGTTGTTTGTCTATATGTGCCCTGTGATTGGCTGGCGACCAGTCCAGGGTGTACCCCGCCTCTCGCCCAAAGGCAGCTGGGATAGGCTCCAGCACCCCCCACGACCCTCGTGAGGAAAAGCGGTAGAAAATGAATGAATGAATGTATGCCAATATCGTATTGTAGTATGATTAGAATATTTGTATACTTTGTATATTTGTAACAATTATGAATTAAATTGTATGAAAATTGGCGTCAATTTTCATTCGGCACAAATAAGATGATTGGTCGCTCATGGCTTTCTGGTATTCACGTACATGTCCGTATCGCATTCTGTCTCACAGAGGCCATCAACAATTTGCACTCATGATGTGTTATGATATACTGTTTATGATATGAGGATAAGCACAATATAAAATAGATGGATGGATAAAGTCACAACAATATAGTTATAATACAGGAAAACTGTAAGGTTTAGTTGTATTCTTACAAAAAAAATGTTTTAGAAAAGTACTTTTTTTGTACATTGCAAAAAATGTCATAATGCGGCCAAAGCTATATTTTACAAAAGATACATTTTTGTTAGAAGAACTAAATCTTGTCATTACATTGATTTTTAATGATTTTTCTAGATAGTTCTTCATGATTGTATGTTCAGCAGGTGGTCATCATCATCCGTGCTCCCCAAAGCCATAGAAATCTTCTGCAACAAGAAGACACACAAAGAGAAAAGTGGCAAGTAACCATGGCAACAGCATGGATGCATCACAGTGCTCCATGAATGTGACGTTTTGTACACAAATGAAGCCTTTAGCTGACCTTGAGTCTGTCAAGCTGTAGCGAGTGCATGCAGCACAGGGACAAAAAAAAATGTTTTTCTTGCTTTCATCGTGTAGCCTCGAATGAGGAACATCCGAAAGGAAATAGCCTCCAAAAACACCAGAAAGAAAAAAACGATAGAATATAGCGACGTTCCAACACCTCACCTGCCGGCAACCTTGAGACGAGACACAATTTCATTTAAATGTAATAATAAATGTGATTCATCTCCAGTGTTTGATTACAGCGTCACTCGTCACTTTTTGGAAAAGGAGTGCGGACAGACAGGCAAGGATGCAGCTATTTGTTTTAGCCTCAGCGTCTCATTGCCATGACATTTTCATATTTTTAGAACATGGACAAACTCCCAAAAAATAATACAGAAGACTCTGATATGATGGCACAATGTGCCCTGTTATTTATCTTTTTCATCATTTCACAATAAAATACTGCCACATTTCACACATTGTTGCAAATGGTGATTCATCACGTATAACTAGGTGGAATACTGCAATTAATTGGATTAAAAAAATATTTGACAGCCCAAATAAATATATATTTACATATATATTTATAATACAAATATTTTAGATTTGATATGTTTTATCACATTAAAACTAAAACGTATTCTACGCTGCTTTGGTTAAGCCAAGCACAGCTCTACAGTTCAAGCATGCATCTCTATATTTTCTAGTTTTAACATTTAACATACAAATGATTCAATTTTTTTGTTGAATAACAACAAAAGAATTACTTTTTTTTTTGGACTGCTGTGCTATTGTTGAAAAATCATCAATTGTGTCCATTTTTTTTTATTTACGTGAAACATGTTATTATTTGAAATAGTTATATGATTATTTATTTTTCCAGTAAAAAAAATTAAACATGCTTTGTAGATACATGTTATTCTTATTGTACAGGTGTGCAAGGAAAACAAATATCTCCATTTTTTATTCATCCATCAATTTTCTGTGCCGCTTATCCTAGGTAAAAGCTCTTCTTGGCATTCGAAAATTCATGCATTCATTTCCTCACAAGGGTCATGGTGGTGCTGGAGCCTATCCCAGCTGTTTTTAGACAAGAGGCGGGGTACACCCTAGACTGGTCGACAGCCAATCACAGGGCACATATAGACAAACAACAATTCACATCTCCATTTTTATTCATTCATTCATTTTCTACCGCTTTTCCTCACATGGGTCGCGAAGGTGCTGGAGCCTATCCCAGCTGCCTTTGGGCGAGAGGCAGGGTACACCCTGGAGTGGTCGCCAGCCAATCACAGGGCACATATAGATAAAGAAATCAATCACATCTCCATTTTTATTTGAAACAAAACTGTTTTATTTGTATCAAAACAAAAGAAACTCACACAATCTGAAGAATAAAAAAAACAAAATAAAAACACCATGTATTTTCCTGTTTCTCTTCTTATTGAAAGCACAATTAAAAAAATTAAAATACAAGGAAACCAAAGGAAACTTACAAAATTGGAAATACATGTTATTTTCCCCACACAAGGCAAAAATAAATGTATATTTTAATGCAAAGCACAAAACTATAATATTTGTATAAAAAAATCTGGAGATCCTTATCTTTCCCTCATCCAACAGCCGTGTTATGCCGCTTGACTGATGCATATAATTATAATATTTTACATTATATATTAAATGTGGGGAAAAGAAGAAAACAAAGCATCTGGAGTCATGGCCTCTGTGTGAAAGTGGTTAAGGATTTCCGAAGCTTAATTTTCTGTCTTGTCTTGCTTTAGATTCTTTCAGGTGGTGTTCCTTTGGGAAATTAAGGTCACATCACTTTTCCTTGTTTCTGCAAAATAATTTGAGACTTTCCTCCCCATTTTTGTTAAAACATCGCCTCCAGCTCAAAATTGTTCTCATTTTGTTGTGAAGATATTTTTGTAGCTGCGGAGCGCTGACTCCACTCCCAGCTGAACGGAGTTCATTTTCATCATGTTTGGTTGGATTTTATTGCTGTGTGGCCCACAGAGGTCACACCTTCACTCAATATTGTTTTGTGTTGTGTTTTTGGGACGAATGAAGCCGTAATCAGCACATTTTAATGACATGCACATGAGGTATGGCTCTATTTTTATGGACAGAAGGAAAACTTTCCTTCAGCTTTGTCTTGAGAAGTGTGTGAGTGTGTGTGAGTGTGAGTGTGTGTGTGTGTGCGTGCAGGCAAGAAAACGCTAATAAGGAGTCAGTGTGACAGCAGTCTGGAAACCTCCTGACAATCAGCCGCCTTTGTGCCTTGTTGACTTAACCACAATACTCCTGCTATCTTTGGCTGACACGTGAAGACATTTACAGCATGATTGGTCACAACCATGCGGCATAAGGGCTAAAAATGGAACACTGATATTCGACATTCATGAAGATATGTATATACCTATAAACATATAAATGTATTACAAACACTTTATCCAGCCATCTTGGATCTTATTATTAGTTATTGTTAGTTATGGTCAGTGTTCATCAGTTTTAATCATCATTTATAACTATTTCTGCATGTGCAATTATAATTATTTCCTATAAAATATTTTTTTTGGTTATTATTTTGGGTGACTGGAGCAGGTTAACTTGATTTACAGCATTTTCTATGGAAAAATTAATTTTCATACATTTTAGTTTTTGGTTACCATTTGGAACAAATTAATAACAAAAACTGAAGTACAACTGTACGTAGAGTGGTGTGAAAACGTTTTTGACTTCTTCCTGATTTCTTTTTTATTTGCATTTTGTCACACTTAAACGTTTCAGATCATCAAACTAATTTAAATGTTAGTCAATTGCAAGACAAGTGAACACTAACTGCCGTTTTTAAATGCTTTTTTTTATTTTAGGGAGAATAAAATCCAAACCTGCATGGCCCCGTGTGAAAGCGTGATTGCCCCCTAATCCTAATAACTGGTTGAACCACCCTTCGCAGCAACAACTGCAATTTCTGATCCACTCATCTTTGCAGAATTGTTGCAATTCAGTCACACTGAACGCCGTTTAAAGATCATGCCACAGCATCTCAATAGGATTCAGGTCAGGATTTTGACTTGGCCACAGTCTTCATTTTGTGTTTTTTCATTCAAAGGTGGACTCACTGGTGTGTTTTGTCTTGCTGCATAACCCAAGTTCATTTTGCTTGAGGTCACAAACCGACATTTTCCTTTAAGATCTTTTGGTAAACGGCACAATTCTTGGTTCCATGGTGTTCAGTTGTGTTGTCACCAACTAATATTTACATTTGTTTGATGAACAGAAACCTTTAAGTGTGACAAACATGCAAAAAAAAAAGAAATCTGGAAGAAGTCTGGAAGGATTAGTTAGTACAGTGAAACCTTGGTTCGCTTCATTAATCTGTTCCAAAAGATCTGACTCTCACTAAAATGGACGTTAACTGAATCCATTTTCCCCATAAGAAATAATGTAAATACAATTAATCTTATAATTAATCCAATTAATCCATAAAACAGTTTTATAGTTTTACAATTGTAGTTTTACATTCAGAAAACAATTAGCAATGCATATAAATAATGAATAAAGGGGATGAATGAACATTTAAGGTTCGGTTTCCCTTCACTGAAGACTTGATTATTGACATGACTGTTCCCAAAGACACGATATATTCATATAATTTCTCACCGCAATAACCCAAAATGGACCTAAATAAAGTATCAAGTGTCAATATTTTGGTCAATGAAGGTGAGAAACACTATTGATTTCAAGAACTCGTGTCAGTGTTGATCTCGTTGCCACATTGTGTCTTTGGGAAGAGTCACGTCAAGAATCAAGTCAAATCAGTGAAGGTAGAAGTCAATTAATTCTCCATTTCCCCTTTCATTCCTCACTTATATGTATTTAGAATCGTGTTATGCATGTAAAACTATAAAGATGTTTTTGTGTTAACATTTTTGACATCATAGACGGGCGACGAAACAGACTACCGGTTCCTGTTTCCATGCTAGCAAGCTAATAGGATGCTAACAGGAATGTATTGTTGAAAATACATTAACATGGTTGGACTCAGTAAAGTGAATTAGCAACACAACATGACATATTGAATGCTAAGCAGAGAATATAAGCAAACACAGGCAAAACTTTGACATATACTTTCAATGTTAACCAAAAAACTGTGGCGGACGCTAACCAAGGTTCCACTGTATTAACTATTCAGTTATTCAACAGTGCCAAAATTTTCATATTTGTCTTTTGTTTGCCAATTTATTCACAACTGTTTGCTTGTTTTTCCCCATTTCAGTGTTTGTGGTTTTAATTGTCTTGTTTTGCTGAAATTTAAGTGGACATTCTTGTGGTTCATTGGGTGCACGGCACGTGTATTTTGATACAAGCTTTACATAGCAATTACCATACAGCACAGATGTGACCCTGCTGCCCCCTGTACTGGGGTGGAGTAAAGTTTAAAAGTTTAATTCTCCAGGTGGAAGAGCTACTGAGTATATTTCAATAGGGTCCTTGCACTGCCGTGCCTGAAGTGATGAAACTCGAAAGGATTTAACCAACAAATTTGTTGGACCATATATTTATTTGTCATAAATTGAAGGCAGAACACCAAAATGGCTGTTTGAAAAGACTAGGAAACAAGATCAATGGGCATTTGTCTACATTACATCGACAAAATGAAAATAAATGGCTAACTATTCATTGTATTGGGATGACTGCATGCTACCTGTGGAAGATGCATACACCAGTTAGCTCAATCAATAGCGCCTCTGCTGGTCACAACTAAATATTGCACTTGACTTAATTACTTCAAGACACAGTTGATCAACAATTCACACACTTGGACAAAGTGACAGAACTCAGTATGAGCAATAAGGTCCTTTTATTGGAAGATTTTAATGGCAGAACATTTTATTTGAGTGTCATAGCTATCTTACCTTCTTTGGAGCTGTTGATGTTATTGGTTGATGTATTGTAGTATTGATTCTACGGCGGTTGATTATATTGCTAGCCAGAAACCCAGCAGACAATGTAGCTGTAGAATTGGAGCACACAGAAATCTACATTGTATGCCAGGTTCAGGACAAAAGCAAATCCATGTAGGAAGAATGGGGGTGAAAAAGACAAGGGCCTCTTGTGGGGTTGTGACAGAGAACATCCTGTCTGGAGGGGAGTAGGGGGTCACGGGATGTGACGCCACAGCCAATCAGGACGACAAGCAAGGATCGGGAAGTAGGCTTTGCCGCCAGAGACCCAGTAGCCAGATGTAGCTGCTGATGCTACACAGGATCTACACTGCCTACTGAGCAAGTGATGGCAGCCGGATGGTCATAGGACAAGGACGAGGGCGCCAAAGGGGTCCCGAGTGAGTCTGTCTGCAGGGGGAAGAGGACGGAACAGCCCTTTAATACGACTCATAGAGCACAGCCCGAGGGCGGGTGGGGGGAAGGATATGGGAGATTATCTACTGACGAACATCTCGGAGCATGGCATTATCAGCCGCAGATTCCTGTCATTCTTTCTCATTATCCCCGAGGCCACGCCGCCTCCAGCCCCCCGACGACATAATGGGAGCACTGACCCACTCTTAATAAAACGCCACCCGCACATAGGTGAGGAGTCCAACGCCGCATACCTGAAGCCTCGTGACCCCCGCCATCAAACATACGGCAGCCAGCTGATGGTCACTTGACTCCAATCTTCCTTTTATTAAGAAGGAAATGTGCTGGACGTTTTCCTCCAGACACACATTCCTGCCATTAAGAGTCTTCCGCTGTCACGTTGTCATTGTCACGCTGCACTTTGGACAGACTGAGAACGCACTCACACTATTGACGTTCAGTGACGCTTTACCAGCCGGTAATTAATGATAACCACCACTTGACGTAATAGAAATAAAGACACAAATTCAAAATAATCCACAAAGTCAAAGCTCTCTGTTTGCTATGGGCGAGCATGGCCAAACTAGACTAATTCCTCCTTCCTCTTGTTAGCAATGATGCCTGACACTTTGCATTAAGGGGAATAAATAGAAAGACTGAAAATAATCCACAAAGTCCATGGTACACTCAATCATGCACGGCCATGCAAATAGACGGCTCATAAAATTCAAGCGGTCGATTCTCCCTGCCAGTTATTAACTCATTCAATCCCAGGCATTTTTCAAAAGCTAACCCCTTCAGTGCCGGCCATTTTAGACGATTTGGACCTTGATCTCTCAAGGGACACTGAATATTGTGTTCTAAGTCTAAATAAACACGGAAACTACCAAAAGAAAGCTTAGAAAGCGCCCAAGGTGGATGTGTCATATAATTAATGCAACCGTTCATCTAACCCAATGCTTTTCAACATTAGTGCAGACCTGCCAACATGTACACATTTATTGTACTCAACATGCAATTGGACTCTCCATTTTGTTGCATTTTCCAGTTCAGTCTGAACAATACAAATAACTATATAAATATTATCAGTGTCTCAATAGTATTCTAAATGGGAGGGGGGCATGGAAACATTTCTGTCCCCTAGGGGGGACATGACAGAAAATGAGAACCACTGCTCTAACCACCGTAAGCAAAAACAAAGGTAAACAAAACAACTTGAAGTAATTGACTTAGTCAAAGCATATGTGTAATGTAGATTCATTCATTCATTCATTTTCTACTGCTTATCCTCACAAGGGTTGTGGGGGGTGCTGGAGCCTATCCCAGCTGTCTATGGGCGAGAGGCGGGTTACACCCTGGACTGGTCGCCAGCCAATCACAGGGCACATAGAGACAAACAACCATTCACACTCACATTCATACCTATGGACAATTTGGAGTCGCCAATTAACCTAGCAAGGGCTGCACGGAGGTCGTGTGGTTAGTGCGCAGACCTCACATCTAGGACACCAGGGTTCAATTCCACCCTCGGCCATCTCTGTGTGGAGTTTGCATGTTCTTTCCGTGCATGCGTGGGTTTTCTCCGGGTACTCCGGTTTCCTCCCACATTCCAAAAACATGCTTGGTTAATTGGCGACTCCAAATTGTCCATAGGTATGAATGTGAGTGTGAATGGTTGTTTGTCTATATGTGCCCTGTGATTGGCTGGCGACCAGTCCAGGGTGTACCCCGCCTCTGGCCCAAAGACAGCTGGGATAGGCTCCAGGACCCCCCGCGACCCTCGTGAGGAAAAAGCGATAGAAAAGGAATGAATGAATTAACCTAGCATGTTTTTGGAATGTGGGAGGAAATAGGTGTACCCGGAGAAAACCCACGCATGCACGGGGAGAACATGCAAACTCCACACAGAGATGGCCGAGGGTGGAATTGTACCCTGGTCTCCTAGCTGCGCGCTAACCACTAGACCGCCGTGCCGCCTTGTGATGTACATGTGTTAAATACTTAATGTAACTGTTTCATTTATTAGTTACTACTAATAACAGCCATACTTTGCAAAATATGTATTTTTTTTAAGCACATTAAATATGGAAATGCATTATTTGCCAACAAAAAATACACAAAAAAAACAACCAAAATGTGTTCCCTTTGTGCTTTGAATATAAAATGAAACATTCAAAAGCTGAACAAAAATGAGGAGGCAAATATTTACCTCTCTTAAAGGCGACCAACGGATGGTACTCCATCAGACTTGGACGATCCTGAAACAAAAACATGAGCAAGTGATTAGAGATGCCTAGAGACAACAACCCTACATCTTAGAGGCAAAATGTACGGTCAAATGGTGTTTTTATTATCACCACAGCATTACAGCAAAATAACATCAAAAAAAGCCACTGAAATTGCTGAAGATTCAGGAGTTTTCGAGTTTTCATTGTGACTATTCAAACATGGCTTCCTTTGATCACGTATATTGTTTGTACCGATCTCCACTGCAATATCTTGCAACTAACTTTGGTGCTTTTATGATTAGTTAAATGTGTTCCCAGCTTTGTTTCTTTTATGTAAAACATGACATTAGCCACTAAGCTAACTGGTTTTGGCTCCAACACCAAGATGTAGTCAGTGCTACAGGTCCAGGTGTGTTATTAACTGGCTGAGTAGGCTCACAGGAACAAGAGATAAGGTGATAAGCTTCTTCTACGTCTTATCTACACCTTTTTTTTTCCACGCTTTGGTGATGCTGACACCTCCGCTGGGTCGGCACATGAAACACAATGCTGTTTTTTTCCACTGGAAGTGGGCTGAGGTCGAGGGTCAACAGGGACGACAGACGCTGTTTTTAAAAAAAATTGGCTGATACCAGCTTCCGTTCAGAAAAAAACATGTACTTCGAAAAAAAAATCTGAAATATTTTGGATGAGAACTTGAAATAATTAACTACATTTTAACATGTTTTTGAAAAGAAAAAACCTCACAAGATATTTTTTCAAAATATTCTCAGCAGAAGAATACATGCATTCTTAAAAGAACATCATCACAAATACTAAGAAAGTATTATAACAATTTGCTGGGTGATGTTGAGAAAGGAACGACCACGAGGCGGAGGCGGCGTGGTGAAGAAGGCGAGGGAGGGAGGTGATTGAGTGAGTGAGGTAGGCGGGGTCTAGGCGTGCCATTCCATTCCTGCTTGCGCTGGGCAAGGCTATTCCTAGAATGTGGTGAATGGCAGTTGATGTGGGTTTCCTCTGAGCTGCCTGGAAGATGACTGGGCCTGACCACATCCACATTCACACACATGCACAAAGTGACAACTGTGCACGCGCGCACACACACACAAGTGGGGGAAGCAAAGAGGAAGTGAATCATTACCCTGCCTTAGCCTCAAAGTAGGGGGTGACCACTGGACAAGAATGTGTGTATATTTGTGCAAACATACGTTGCATTTTTGCATTTCTGTGTGTGTGAGTGTGTGTGTGTGTGTGTAGGCATGTGTGCGTGGGTGGGAGTGTAGGATGTGTGAGTTGGGTGTGGATGCATTCTCTTTCACTCTACCTCGCATGTGCTCCACTAAATCTGCAAAGTCGTCCACTGTTAATGTGCTAATGTCGTAATGCACACTGCACTACCAGCCCCTCGACACACACATTATCTTCGTTTAATTTTTATTATAAAGTATTATTTTTAACACAGTGGGAGAATTAATTAGTATTTTTAACTCACGTTTCAATGCCGACTCAAACTGTTTCTTCTAGCAAAACTTGCCTATGCATTTTTTTATCTTTGCTGTTATGCAAAAATTTCAGACATATTGCCATTTTTCCAATGCTATTTTTTTTGGGAATCCCATCAGAAGTTGGGATTTGATAATAAATACCATTTTTTTATATCCATCCAATGAAACGCATGTACAGTATCTCCAAATTTTGTGTTTCAATTCAATTCCGAATGTTCAATGATTTTCTTTCTGTGTTGAAACTGCTCTTTAAACGAAATGTATCCGCACATCATGTGAACAGTGGTGCGTCAATGTAGGTTTTTTTAGAGTGTTAAAAATATTTTAAGGGTGTCTGAATTACTGACCTTTACCTGCTAATTGCGGGTGGTCTCGGACAGCAACTCCCACCATTAGCAGGGTATGCTTTACATGCTTTTTTTTTTATGGACAACAATCTAAAATAGCATCTCCTCTAAAGCTAATGCCAATAGCAATATCAAAGAATGACGGGAGTCAAACATGTACAATCCCAGTTGACGAGTTAATCGTCAACATACACAGTAACAATATAATATTTCTGATATAGAATTTTGCAACGCACACACATACAAACAGTATTTCAGGGCCGGACAGTTACAAGCCATATATTCAAAGCTAATCCGTGACTGTAAGCGTCTGTAATTACAAAGGTAAATATTTTTGAGGTTGAACCATTGTTTTATACCCTAAATGTAGTGTATACGACTGTGATACCATGACATTCACAGCAACCAATTTAGCAGAGCGGCCATTCATTGATCATTAGGTCCATAAAAGCTGAGCTCGAGAAGCTGGCTGGTGGAAAAAGCAAATAACTCTGGGATTCTGTGGAATATAAGGATTATGGACGCTGTGCCCCGTCCAAAGTTCTCCGCTATCCCAGAATAGTCACTAGCTATCAAGCAGATGGTCTCTGCTGCCTGCTGAAGTCACTCGCTTCTCCTTTCTCACGACGCTGACTTTAGATGGGGATGAAAACAGTAAACCAAATGGTTCACGGCGGTGGTCTTGAGAGTCTCACGTGAGTGGACCACATGAGGACTGGAGTCTGAAGCCAAGGAGCGTCTCCAGAGGGAGCCCCCTTGTACACTGGCCTCACTTGGCCTGCAGACACCCCTCTTCAGGCCCTTCCAGGAGGGTTGGACTGATGGGAAAGAGCTGGCAAGTTGACCAAGGAAAAGCAAACTCCTTTGCTTAAGCTGCTTTATGAAGGTCTGGCAAACGAAAAGGAGCCGCGGGACTACATTGAGGTGAGGGATGGATGGACCTGAAGTCACAAGAAACCTCTGTGTCACCCCTGTCACCTTTTTTTTAGAGGTCACAGTTTTTTTTGCTAGATTTTTAAAGCTGGACTGGTGGTGCACCCCGGCAGCCAGAAATCTGCTTCATTAGGACCGATACAAGGCAGCGCAGAGGCTATTATGCCAAAATGCACACTCTGTTTGGGAACTAGTGCTCTAACCTGAGTGCCCATAAACTGTCTCCACCCTCCAACACCAAGCAGCAGTGACAGTAACTAAGCTTACAAATGGCAAAATAGGTTACCGAAATTCACATGCAACTCAATAACGTTAGCGGTGACTTTCCAAATAACTTTACGAGAACTGATCTTATTGTTATAACGATAACATTTAACCCTGCAATGTTATGAATTATATTTACCAAGACAAAACACACTGACATTTGTGACAAACATCAGGTCAGTTCACATTACTTCTCTATGTAAAATTATGAAAACAATCTGCAACTTACTTGAATTTGAACTGTTAACCAAATTTAAATAAATAAAACTAAAATGTCGATGTTCACTCAGCGTTACTTGTTAACATTTATCTGGATTTAGAGTACCCGGTGAATAAAGTGAATTCTGTTGCCCAATCAAGATAAATTCAAGATAAAAAGTATGAAATGGGACAACATTGGCTATTATCCCCAATGTCGGACTGTAATTTTAGTGTATGTATCCAAATTATGACGAAATTTGATACACACCTTTAGGGGACTGACAAACAGTCTGTCTTGTTGAAAAACATGGCCGCCGTCAAGCAAAACATCTTTGAAGCAACACGAGCAGGAATTAGCATTGACCATTCTCTTGATTATAAAACTTATAAAACTAGCGGTTAGTGGTTAGCGCGCAGACCTCACAGCTAGGAGACCAGGGTTCAATTCCACCCTCGGCCATCTCTGTGTGGAGTTTGCATGTTCTCCCCGTGCATGCGTGGGTTTTTTCCGGGTACTCCGGTTTCCTCCCACATTCCAAAAACATGCTAGGTTAATTGGTGACTCCAAATTGTCCATAGGTATGAATGTGAGTGTGAATGGTTGTTTGTCTATATGTGCCCTGTGATTGGCTGGCGACCAGTCCAGGGTGTACCCCGCCTCTCGCCCGAAGACAGCTGGGACCCCCGCGACCCTTGTGAGGAAAAAGTGGTAGAAAATGAATGAATAAATGAATGAATGAAAATGAATGAAAACACTCATACATTAAAAAAACAACATGAGCACTTGAACACTATTAACACTTGAGCAAAAACGGCAAGGATAAACTCCCCAAGGGAAGAAACCGCAAACAAAATGAACAAAACTCCCTTCCTCTTGTTACCTATCCTATGTCTAATGTATTGTTTTATAACCTGAGATGATTTATGTCCATCTTTGCTACAATAGGTGGCGCTTTTCAACCTTACAATGTAGCTTTTTTTGGCTAACCTTGACCAAAATTTAGGCTATACTAAGCCGCTAATGCACTTGTTTGTCACTTCCTCCTCTCCTGACGTCCTTCTACTTTGAATAATCAACCAAGTCTGAGTCACGGTGTTCACTGATTACCTTCAGAAAACAGAAAGGAACACCTTAAGAACATGCGGCCCATTGATCCTACTTTTCCATGACGTGCGTCCGCAACACACACACAAACACACACACACTTGACCTGCTGCTTATTGGAATTCAGACTGGGGCCCAGGTAGGGGAAGCTCTATCCATATATGGGCATAGGAGGAAGCGGGCCAGGTGTGTGCGATAAGAATGCCGTTGAAACACACACACACACACACAGACACAATGTAACCGTGACGTGTACGTCTTAAGCCTGAGAACGCTGGCACTGCCATTGTTGCTGTATAAACATCACAGACGTCATGCGGAAAAGAAAGTAAAGGGAAAGTATTGAAAGAAAAAATGAACTCACAGATAATTGTACTGATTGTACTAATTAGCACATCTTTATAGGAAAACAAATATGTTTTGGCATGTGAGGAAGGACATGACATCCCTATCGTTTATTAGAGCTGAAAAAAAGTGGGTCAAATGAAATGCTGGCACAGGTGAATTACGGCTTGATGGTTACAACACCATGACTCAGCTGAGTCAACACAGCACGGCGCTTAACGCACATTCACATAACAGCTAAGAAAACATTCTCAAAAATCACTATGCTTTTTTTTTTAAATGTTTTCAGCTAGGATGTATTATTTGCTGACAATCCTTAAAATAGCTACAATGCTTTAGAAAACAATGATTTTTGCTCTTTTTCTTTTCATAAATCATTCGTAGCATAAATTACCTGTTTAAAAGTGAACGAATAACAGCGAGAAAGTCCTACTCTGCAGTCTAAAAAAAAAAAAATTTTAAGATAGATTATGTTTTTTAATATTGTCTTATTTGTAAAATGCATACACAATATTAAATAAAATATTAAATAAATATAAGTAAATAAATAATATAAAATATATATTAAAAAATGTAATAAATTATATACAAATTATATACATAATTATGATTACAAAAAATATAAATTAATTCAAAACATCAATACATTATGGTTAAACACAAACAGATTTTTAAATCTGATATATATAAAAAAAATATAACACCACCACCACTAGTTTGTACTGACTGAACAAATCATCTCAATATTTCACAATTCAAATTAAGTTAAAATGTAAAAATTTAATTTGACCTGAATGAAATGATCACTACTGTCTTGTCTACATGTACATGTCCATCACGTGTGCACATACACATAACCAGTCTCAGAGAATCGCCCGACAATTTGGGGTCTTTGTGTGGTGATGATATATGCTATGTCTGCTATACACTTAATGATACCTAACATTAGTAGCTAAACTATGCCAAATCACTAACATCACTAACAAAAACCGAGTATAGTATATTGTATATATATTTATACTGTATATTTTGTATTTTCATTTTTAATAGATGTGCCTGCACCTTCTTCACCAAAACAAATTCCTAGTATGTGTTTGATCATACCTGGCAATAAACAATTTCTTATTCTGATTCTGAACATTCGGAAGACCTGACAACAAACATACTGGGCCCCAGCGCACTTTGCAAATTTTGGCGCAGTCTGGCGCAGCACCGCGCACCCACGCCTCCATCCCTCCAATGAGTGAGAGGGTTTAACACAGCCGAGTGTAATCTTAACCAATCAAATTGACGTCCCTCATTGCGCATCATTGCGAGTCCACCACATGCGTCATTCACCACATGCGCCCCCTTGTGGGACACGTCATCTGTTACACAGTTACATTAAACACAGCATCACGCTAATCCATGCATCTTACTTTGCACCATTCCTGCTCTACATCGGCAAATAGGAGAACCTTTGATGGTATATTCACAGTATCCCATCAAAAATGTATTTAGCCTACTGTAACTAATGCGCATGCATGTCTGATTCATGGCGGGTAATACCCATTTGAGGGTTAGCACCTCCCCATGCAGTACTTAACCAATATAGACAGCTCCTCTATGACCTAATAATACAACCTGTATGAATAGTTTTTTCCCTTCACTGAAGTTTGTCGCTGCAGGAAGGCGTCAGGCTCACTTCCTGCCAAGTAGGACAGGGGCGGGTTCATTCCGTAGGCAGCGTGATAAGACCTCATGTGGGGGGGGGTTTGCAAGCGGCGGCAGGGTCAGATTCCATGGTAATCTCATCGAGATTCCTGCAAAGCATCTCCCTGCCAATTTCCAATCCTATCACACGCTCTTTGCCGGAAACGGCAGCTGATAGGATGACCAACGTGGACGCTTCCATGATGCTGACACACAAACACACAATGCCGTGTGTGGAATGGCAGGTAGTGCTAATGCTAATTATAGCCTGAGGTAAAGCTATCTTACGCTGGAAATTCTTGTTTGCACAAAAAAGTGACAACTTGTTGTGAGTAATGGCAGCTGGAATGGAAGCGTGGTCTTAGTCACGGCAAGTGGGAGACGTACTCAAGAACAACAACAGCTGGGCGGCGGGCCACCACTTTTTTAAGAACGCACTTTAGGTGGTCAGCTGGTTCGTGACTAAGCCCCCCATACTCCAAAGAAAAAAGCACACACAATACACACAAGCATACATATACGCAAATCTCAGCCAATCACGTGTGGCGCCCATTCATAAAGAGTCCTATGATATGACAACCCCCCCCACCTTCCTCCTCCGCCTCCTCCTCCACTTCATTCATGCTGACTGAGTGGCTATCTGTGTCAAATGAACGAGGGTGGGGGGTGCACTCAGCGTGACCGACAGAGGAAGTAGCGCATCCGCCGTTAACCGCCGTCATCACATGAAAGTACCCCCCCCCACACACACAGACATATACACACACACAAAACATGTCACCTTTCAATACATGTCAACAACATATGACAGTTTTCCACTTACCCGTGTTTAGGAACCAGATGAACTCCTTGCGTTCTGTCCTATCCTGTTCCCTTTTCCATGTTCTAGAGTCCTCCGTTAAGTTGCTTCCGAGTGTAGATTCCGGCTTTTTAACTTCAAGCTATCAGGAGGAGGATAGAGAAATAGAAAGAGAGAGAGAGAGAGAGAGAAGCTATTGGGTAAGAAGGTCTCACCCACGTCACCATTTGGACAAATCACACACTCCTACTTCTTCCTATCACTGTCTTTTTTATTCCTGCATTCCCTTAAGTGTAATCAGTAACAGGCTCACAGTATATATACATATATATATATATATATATATATATAAACATATATATATACATATGTACTGTATACACAGTATATAAGGCTCCCTCTGGGCTAAAAGGTGCTTTCCCGGCGCTCTGGAGTCGTTAAACCTCCCAGTGAACGCCCCGCCAAAGCAGCGCTATCACATGTTACACAGCAGCGGCACAGCCGCTTCTATCTCTCTGACACACACACACACACTCACACACATACATACATATAGTCGAGATCACTGCTCTTTATAGTGTGGCTCTTGAAATGAAAAAAAAGGGGGGCGGTCCCCAGTGCAGCCCAATGGGGGCAGTGTCCTGTTACACGGTTCTCAATTGAGGTTAGTGAGAGGGCATCCATTGAGAAAAAAAAAGGAGAGAGGAGGGAAGACTGAAGAAGGAGGAGGAGAAAAAAACAGGGAGGGCCACCTCTGTGTAATGTGTGTGTGGACCGTAAGGCAGGAAACCCCCGGCACCCGAGCTGCTGGGACGCCTGTAGAAAATGGACCTGAGTGGACCACATTACACCGACATAGATAACCGCCATTGTGAATAGGATTAATGCGTTAGTCCAGGGGTGTCCAATGTCTGGCCCGTGGGCAATTTGCAGCGCTCAGATTGTTATTGGCCCTTGGCATATTCTAGTAATAAAATTAGATCGGATCATTACAAAGGACAATATAAGACACTCATAAAAGAGAAAAGATATGAAAGGTGAGATGACTCTTTGTGTGTTTGTTACACAAAAAGGCATTTACTGTATATTTTCCGAAGTATAAGTCGCACTTTTTTTCATAGGTTGGCTGTTCCTGCGACTTATACTCCAGAGCGACTTATAAATGAAAAAACTGTTTATGTTACATAAACACTGGACACCGTTTCTGTTCATGTTTATTTTTTGTGTAGCTTAATAACCATTGTGTTAGCATATTCAGCCTGTTCTCTATTATTTTATTGTTAGAACCTGCCTTCCAAGAGGACGTAATGTCTGTTTTGGTCAAGTAGTTTGTAAAATAAATTACCCACAAAAAATGTGACTTATACTCCAGTGCAACTTATGTATGTTTTTTCCTATCTAATTATGCATTTTTGGCCTTGTGCGACTTCTTCAGAGCGACTTATTGTGGAAAATATTTGGGTAACTTTGGCAAAATTGCACTCAGTGATCTTTGTGAAAATGAATTGGTGAACCCTGACCTCGCCCGTGAGATACAATTCCCAAAAAAACAATGAGCACCCCTGCAGCATTGACAAAGGAACACCAAAACAAACAATAAATCAAGAAAAAAAATGTGAAAATTTCCCTATTTCTCTTTTATGGAAATCATTTATCTAGTTCGACTTTGTTTCTGATTGTTAATCTTAAAAATGTGTAATTTGGCTACAATCTAAGAAATCATTAACCAAAGAATGCCCATCTGTCTACAAGGGTTCATGGACAACTAGCAACTAGTCATTTTTGCATAACCCTGCCGCCAAAAAAAGCCTGATAGTACTGCAACAATAAAGCACAAAAATCTACCCAAGGGAAACAAATACGCAAAAATGAGTACAGTCGTTCCTCCCACAGGTTTCCAAAAATCTATTAATGAAGAAATTATGCTGTTTTGTACTTGAATACGGCCTATTTTTAGTCAAAACATATACATATTGAAGCAAATGTATTCATATTTATTGCCTAAATTATGCACATTCAAACATAAAATGGCTAAATGAAGCAAAAATACACATATAACGCGTTCAGAAGATGCATTCAAAGACGCTGTGAATGATATGTGGTATTCTATACTGGTCATTTGGTGTCAGCAATGCTACTGTAATGTTCGCTGAGACACACAATCACCAGAATTGAATTATCTCAGACTTCTCTAATAAAAACACAGGCTATGTCCATCAAAAACTAAATTCTGAATCCCTGACATCACTTCCTGTATGACCGCTACTATATTGTACTACTATAAAGTGAGTATAAGGGTGTTATTTCATGTTTTAGAGGAGAGTTATAATGTT
Source organism: Doryrhamphus excisus (assembly GCF_037039965.1). Lineage (NCBI taxonomy): Eukaryota > Metazoa > Chordata > Actinopteri > Syngnathiformes > Syngnathidae > Doryrhamphus > Doryrhamphus excisus. Next base: position 13,800,788 of record NC_136368.1, on the reverse strand, counting down.
AATAACCGTATTTAGAAGGTTGTAAGCAGGTTTTCTATGAAAATATTGAAATTAGAAATAAGGATTCCTACCTCAAATTCACTTATCACTGTTAGGTTTGGAACAGATTAACTGTGATGAACGAGGGATTACTGTATATATGTTTTGGATAATCATCATTATTAACTAACTTATAAAAGTTCACATTCTAACAAATTTAGTAGCTTCTTTGGTGGAAGGAAGGTGAAACTAGTAGTAATTTTGTCTTGCTTAGTAAAAAAACCCCCAAAAAGTTGTGACATCATCCAAGCCCCCTTGAGGCAGGTGACCAGGAAGTAGCATGGTGGAGGTCACTGCCATGTGCTGACCTGAGAACAACCTTGGACCTCCACCCTCTGGCAACTAACCCCTCCAAACTTCTGCCAACTCTTTCCGACATCCTGCCATTCTACCCCCACATGCCGACAACCACACCTATCAAAAGGTTTGGACCCTCACCCCCCACACCCTTCCCCACCCTTCTCCACCCGTGTGCTCCCTCCCTCGCTTGTCGGCGCTTGGGGGCTCGGCCTGAGAAGAGGGTTTCAATGGGAGTCTGCAACCTTCAGGAATGACATAGCTGCCTGCTTACTCACAGGAGGGAGGCCATGTGACTCATCAAAGCCAATGCTGCGCCCATGTTATACACATTTGGCCAAACACACACACACACACACACACCGCCTTTGTAGGGCCTTCATTCATAACTTCTCCATAACCTCTGTGACTCACTCCTCAAGACGTTCGACCCAAATAGCCCAATAATCCCGATCCACATTTGACTGACGGGACCCTCAATTGAACATTTCCATGCCTCATGCTGAGCAAGATGAGTTTTTACGCTTTATAAAGCTGCTCTTGCGTTTTCCCACCCTGCTTTACGATGAGCTCATGTGGCTGGCTGCGGAGGTCCCGACCCAAAATTTTAGCACCACTGACTTAGATCATGTTGTTGCCCAAAATAACATGACTGTGACATAACTCTCACACGTACTCTCCAACACCGCCATCACACGATAACGCTTCAGAAAAGTCAGCATGAAGGAAACGTTCTCGAAGCACCAATTTGTTCTTAGCTTTCGTCTGGATCTGGATTTGGATTTGGATTTGGATTTTGGAAGGAGCAGAAATTTACTTGTGACCCCCCTGATTTATCCGATTTATTAAGTACTATAAATACTATAAATTTGTACATGTTGGGGGCGGCACGGCGGTCGAGTGGTTAGCACGCAGACCTCACAGCTAGGAGACCAGGGTTAAATTCCCACCCTCGGCCATCTCTGTGTGGAGTTTGCATGTTCTCCCCGCGCTTGTGTGGGTTTTCCGGTTTCCTCCCACATTCCAAAAACATGCTAGGTTAATTGGTGACTCCAAATTGTCCATAGGTATGAATGTGAGTGTGAATGGTTGTTTGTCTATATGTGCCCTGTGATTGGCTGGCGACCAGTCCAAGGTGTACCCCACCCCTCGCCCGAAGACAGCTGGGATAGGCTCCAGCACCCCCGCGACCCTCGTGAGGAAAAGCGGTAGAAAATGAATGAATGAATGAATGTACATGTTGGTAGGTCTGCATTGAAATGAAAGCCTCTCGCAACCTCCCTGACAGTTCCCTGAACCCCCAGGGGGTACCCACCCCACTATTTGAGAAGCACTGGTTCTCAAACTATTTTAGGGTTACTTAAAAAAGCATTTGATCCGCTATTTTTGTAGTCTCCATCAGAAAACAAACAGTCACATTGGAATAAAGGCTAATTACGTACAAATAAAACGCTCATCAGCCTTGTAATTAGTTTACTTACTCCTGACATAAGCTAATGAAAAAATGTTGTGTTTTCATAGCAAAATGTAAAGCATTATTAATTAGCGGCGTATCCAGACACAATACTGTATGTTGCTGGAAGAACATCCAACTAAAGATAAAAATAAACGCAAAACAAAATGCATCTACACATTTTCGAGGTGTTGCCAGTTGAGTAAAACTTGGGAACAGAGATACAATTTCCATATTATATTTAAGCCATAGTCGTATTAACCATTCATTCATTTTCTACCGCTTATCCTCACGAGGGTCGCGAGGGGTGCTGGAGCCTATCCCAGCTGTCTTCGGGCGAGAGGCGGGGTACACCCTGGACTGGTCGCCAGCCAATCACAGGGCACATATAGACAAACAACCATTCACACTCATATTCATACCTATGGACAATTTGGAGTCGCCAATTAACCTAGCATGTTTTTGGAATGTGGGAGGAAACCGGAGTACCCGGAGAAAACCCACGCATGCACGGGGAGAACTCCACACAGAGATGGCCGAGGGTGGAATTGAACTCTGGTCCTCCTAGCTGCGAGGTCTGTGCGCTAACCACTAGATCACCGTGCCGCCCCGTATTAGCCATGTTTATAAAAAAACAGTTTTGGTCACAATAATCATTGTATCAAATGTTCGTAACAGTATTTATAATACATACTGTATGCACATACTGTACTCACAGTGTATACAATTGGTCATACCTCAGAGGAAAAAAAACCTTAAATCAGAAGGTTGGCAATCAACGTTTTCAAAGACTCTGTGGTCGAGACTCGACAGCGAGCCCATCTTGGCAAAAGGAATTGGCTTGTGGCTCTGACTGAAGACAGAGAGAGAGAGTGGGTGTGTGCGTGAATCACGGCCTGTCGCGTGTCGATCCGATGAATGAACCAGTCTGTGAGCGATTTCGCTCGCCGGGTCTGATGGGTGGCCGGACTCGGACAGGCGGGTGAGTCAAGACCACAGCAGATCAAATGACGGCAGAACTGCCAAACAACATCAGGAGTCATATAAACGCCTTTACTCCCGCCCTCATTATTCAACGTTATGTCAACAGAATTTACATTTGGCACAAAATAGCGCACTGTAACTAGTAAAAAGAGCTATTTTTAGATTGTGTCTGTTTTTATGTTTGTCATCTTTGCGGAGTGTTAGAATGTTGTGTTTTTTTGTTGTTGTTGTGGCAAGACTTGCTTTTTAAAAACCCATAATAACCCATAATATTCTATTACAGAATATAGCACAAAATGTCAGCCATGTTTGTGGAGTGTTTGCATGTTCTGACAGGACTCGCTAGAATAACTTTTAGTATAGAAATTATTCAATAATTGCTCTATGAATTAGAACAAAAAGTAAAAAATATTGTAATTAATCCAACTAATTTTTAGCACTTCCTGTATGACTCAATGTAAGCCTTATTGTGTAAACATGTATCATAGATTATTATGTAGTTTGAAATGGCAAAATATAGTGTTTAGAGTAGCACATCAGCCATGTTTGTAGTTTCAAGTTAATTATGATTACACCCAAAACACACATTAATTATTAAAATGTTTGTACAAAGTTACACTGTACTAAGTATAAAAGTAACAATTTTTTATAGTCATTTATATTGTTGTATTAGTGTAGTAATAACTCAATAACAATGGAGAATTGATAAAATAATAATATTTTCCCCATTTTCTGGGTTATTTGTGCTAAAAGCAATGAGTCACTCGGAGCTAATTACTTTAAAAAAAATCTTGGCATTAAACGTGACATTCAAGTTTTGAATGTCTATATTACAGAATATAATGTTTCCAGCACAAAATGTCAGCCATGTTTGAGTGTTTGCATGTTCTGAAAAGAATAACTTTTAGTACATAAATTATTCAATAATTGCTCTATGAATTAGAACAAAAAGTTATATTGTTATAATTTTTAGCACTTCCTGTATGACTCAATGTAAGCCTTACTGTGTAAACATGTATCATAGATTATTATGCCCCTAGCAGTTTGAAATGGCAAAATATAGTGTTTAGAGTAGCACGTCAGCCATGTTTGTAGTTTCAAGTACAACAGGCACACTGACAGCCATGACGTTAATTATGATTATACCCAGAACACTTATTAATTATTAAAATGTTTGTACAAAGTTACACTGTACTTAGTATAAAAGTGACAATTTTTTATAGTCTTTTTATATTGTTGTATTAGTGGATTAATAACTTAATAACAATGGAGAATTGATAAAATAATAATATTACTGCAGATTTTCCCCATTTTCTGGGTTATTTGTGCTAAAAGCAATGAGTCACTCGGAGCAAATTATTAAAAAAAAAATCTTGGCATTAAACGTGACATTCAAGTTTTGGGACAAATCATTTTTTGTGCTGTTGTTTTAACAAAACGGAACACTTTGCCATTTTAGAATGTGACTCAGTCTATTGTGAGCGGCGCCTGCTCGCTTTCTCTGGGTGGATACAAGGGCGGAGATGCGTTTTCGACACAGCCGGGGCCTTTCCTTCATGTTGACACACACACACACACACACACATACACACACAATGGAAAAGGAAGCTGGGGATTCCTGAGATTCCTGTGGACAAAAAGGTGTGAACTCAGGCAGCCGAGCAGCCTGGGAATTCTGCCGTGCTCGCGCTTCACAGGCAGTTTAATGGCCGAGAGGAGTTCTGGTGACATGGGTGCAGATAAGCAAGACTTAGAGAGATAAGGTCTAGGAATTCAAACAACAGGGCGAAGAATAAACTGTTTTGGGTTTCTTGAAAGGCGCTGTATAAATCAAATTTATTATTCTGATTAGAATATTAGACCAGGGTTTAATTCCCACCCTCGGCCATCTCTGTGTGGAGTTTGCATGTTCTCCCCGTGCATGTGTGGGTTTTCTCCGGGTACTCCGGTTTCCTCCCACATTCCAAAAACATGCTAGGTTAATTGGTGACTCCAAATTGTCCATAGGTATGAATGTGAGTGTGAATGGTTGTTTGTCTATATGTGCCCTGTGATTGGCTGGCGACCAGTCCAGGGTGTACCCCGCCTCTCGCCAGAAGACAGCTAGGATAGGCTCCAGCACCCCCCGTGACCCTCGTGAGGAAAAGCGGTAGAAAATGAATGAATGATTAGAATATTTGTTATTACAGAAGGTGAAGGTAATAACGGTGACGTTTTTACGGTGCACTTTTTTAATACTTAAATGTCCTTATAAAAAAAAAACCAGTAGCACCTTGGTGAGCGTACACCTCGGTTAGCGTCTTTTTTGGTTAACATTGAAAATTCGCAGCTAAATTTTCCAGTTAGAGTACAATATGGTCTTGTCGTTTTACTACTACACTGCTTGACTGCAACTGTGTTCTAGTATAGGGGGAAGGGGGAAGAAGGATAGGGGGAAGGGGGGATGCTTGAAGGACCCTTCACTGACTATATTAGGCCAGTGTGTTTGTGGCCAGCTCACATCCTGACTGTGATGTCATGGTCACGCTGGCGAGGCATGACTGCGTGTCTTATCTGTGCCCACTGGGCTTTGCTCTACATTGCTGTCCGTCTCTGTGTGTGTGTGTGTGTTTGTGTGAGAGTGCATTAGCCTATGGTAACCCCTCGCAGACGCAGGTACACCGCTGAACATTTTTAATAGCTTGGAACTTCTGGTATTGTAGCTCAATTTTGTATTGTTCATTTTATCATCCGTTTTCAATCCAAATATTTAGTCGGTTGTGTTGCCTTCGATTCATTCATTCATTCATTTTCATTTGCTGGAGCCTATGCCAGCTGTCTTTGGGCGAGAGGCGGGGTACACCCTGGACTGGTCGCCAGCCAATCACAGGGCACATATAGACAAACAACCATTCACACTCACATTCATACCTATGGACAATTTGGAGTCACCAATTAACCTAGCATGTTTTTGGAATGTGGGAGGAAACCGGAGTACCCGGAAAAAACCCACGCATGCACGGGGAGAACATGCAAACTCCACACAGAGATGGCCGAGGGTGGAATTGAATTGAGACCTCTCCTAGCTGTGAGGTCTGCGCGCTAACCACTCGACCGCCGTGCCGCCCGCCTTCTTTTCATTTACAATACAAAATGCATTGAAGTAGGTGTGCGTTCAGCGAATCAACTAACCTAGCATGATGTTAAAATGTGTGTGGAATGTTAGCTCACACAGCTATGCTAATGTTGCTAACATTTGTGTCGTCCTTTCCCGCTCCTTAATGTCCCACTCCTTAAAATACACTCGCAAATAACATACATTTATGTAAATGTATAACAATATTGGAAATAATTTAACAAAAAAAATAATCTACAGCTCAAATCCCATAGTTTTTGCATGTATATGTTGTTTATTGTGAGCACGACGGGCCTTGAACATACCACGTAGCATGTGCTAACTTTTGCTAACTTTTGCTGCACAGATACTACTATACTGTATTTTCAATGTCTTTCTTTCACCTCATATTTTGGTCTCAAATATCAATATAGGAATGCATAAAGGTAGAGTTTTGATGACGTTATTGAGTGCTAATGTGCATATTTGTTGGTAGGCAACACAACATCACGTTAATTCTTGCTAGCAGTCTGCCTTTCTGCACCACTATGTACATCTGTGTAATACTTGCTTTTATAGTCAGTATAGTTACTCCAGACTCCATTCACTGTGCAATATCTGATCAACCTCCATGTGCAATATTAAGGGCTCTAAATGCAATATACTAAGTTCTATGTGAAGTATTTTCCATAATGCCTCATATTAACTCACTAGCAAGATCTCAGTGTATAGACTGGTCATATATCTCATCTCGTTTCATATTATCTACATACTGTATTGTATATAACTCTGGGAAAAACTGTTGATTTTGTTAATACTTGGGTTGTTTATATTGTTTATTTTTCTATATTGTGTATTTTGTACTGCTTAACTTGCTGCTGTGTAATGCAAATTTCCCCACTGAGGGACGAATAAAGGCATATCTTATCTTATCTTATCTTATCTTTACCACACACATCAAACAGAGTTCTCTCCAAAACACAAAATCCAGGCTCGTACTTGTATATGGTGGGTCTGTATTCATTTTTTTTTCAATTTGATCTTTGAAAAATATTAGAATCTGTAACCATGAAGTAGTTCTGTAGTTATTGGGACTAGTAAAACGTTTGTATTGCTATTTTTTTTTACTTCCTAGGCATGTTGGTGTAGTAGTCATCCTCATATTTTTAGGACAGGTGATAAACTGGAGGGTGAAAAGGTTACATTTCTTCTGCCTGAGTCATGTGGGATAGCTACTGGATTGACTGCAAACACAAAGCATCACAACGTCATTGAAGGCCATTTTAGTGCTATTCTGGTCGGGAATGAGACTCCAAATCTTTGTGACTGGGTGGAATGGGACTTTGATTTAATGTTGTCATAGGAGTCATGATATGCTACAAAGTAATACAAAATATTGGTATCTCAGTTTTCTTTAGTACCCCTCCTCTCGACAGCTGGGATAGGCTCCAGCATCCCCTGCAACCCTCGTAAGGATAAGCGGTAGAAAATGGGGTCGAGTGGTTAGCGCGCAGACCTCACAGCTAGGAGACCAGGGTTCAATTCCACCCTCGGCCATCTCTGTGTGGAGTTTGCATGTTCTCCCCGTGCATGCGTGGGTTTTCTCCGGGTACTCCGGTTTCCTCCCACATTCCAAAAACATGCTAGGTTAATTGGCGACTCCAAATTGTCCATAGGTATGAATGTGAGTGTGAATGGTTGTTTGTCTATATGTGCCCTGTGATTGGCTGGCGACCAGTCCAGGGTGTACCCCGCCTCTCGCCCGAAGACATATGGAATAGGCTCCAGCACAACCCGGTAGAAAATGAATGAATGAATGAGTTTTCTTCAGTGATTTGTTCCAAAGGGTTAGACAAAAAATGAAATATGAAAACCTAGGCGGACAAGAGACGTTTGTGAGTTGGAGATGTATGTGTGGTGTTGGAACGTTACAGTACGGGACAAATGAACCAGTTTGTTACTTGCAATACTGTACAAAAACTGGCAAAACGTGGCTGTATGAATTTCTGTAGTATTGACCCTTAAGAAGATAATAAAATGAAATATGAGGGTGTATTGTCCAGTACTGTACATTAAGTAAACAGCGACAGTAAGACCACAATGTGACTCTATAGGAGTACGTTGCTACCACTTCGTCATCACCGCCCCCCCCACCCCCTTTCCTCTTCCTCTTCCCTTCAGAGGTGCGAGAAGGGGAAAAACATCTCCAGCGAGTGAATGAGCGACTGTGCTGCCTTCAGAGCACACGAGAGCGGCAAGCGCTGCCAAGGCGGTGAGGGGTCACGCCGCCGGGAATGTGTGTGTAATAATATGCGGTGTCTCCTAGGGACCACTTGCATCGCGTGTCAGCTCCCCCCAGTGGCCGGTGGAGAGTATCGCTACGCAAGGGCGCTACCGTCCCACCCTTCACTTCCACCTAGCCTAACCCCCACACACACCCATACTGTCATCCACCATTTCCTCACCACACCCTAACTGGACCCTTGGCTCCAGTCCCCACACCCCAGACTGGTGGACTCCCTGTGACATTCCTGGAGAACCACCTTCCATTATCTTCAAGACTGGCACAACCCAGGAAGCTGCTGCTGACGCTGCTACTGTACAGCTCGCTGCCCCCCACCCCTCCGCCCACCACACCCCAACTTCCAGTTCTAAGAAAGCATGTTTGCAGTACAGTACGCAGAAATGAAAGCCAAGTCGCTCAGGTCATGTGCGTCAACGAAAAACTGAAGAGCAATTACACGCATCTTTTGGATGAAAGCGTTCTTTTTGACGGTGCTTTGACTTTGAAGCTTCACTGTGAACGCTCAAGGAGCTAAAACCTCAGCCGACGCTCAACAGCCACAGACCTGCTATTTATTTTTAAAGGTGCCATATATAAATAAGCACGACAATACAATAGCATATTGGACTCGTGTCATCCCAAATGTAGCCTTAATGCTGGAATATAGAGAGTTCAACTAGTTTTGTGTATCTGTAGCTTTAATGCTAATGAGCTGTGTTTGTCTCCAAGAAGCACTATTGCATATTTTATCCACATTATACATTCATTCATTCATTTTCTACCGCTTTTTCCTTTTTCGCGGGGGTGCTGGAGCCTATCCCAGCTGTCTTCGGGCGAGAGGCGGAGTACACCCTGGACTGGTCGCCAGCCAATCACAGGGCACATATAGACAAACAACCATTCACACTCACATTCATACCTATGGACAATTTGGAGTCGCCAATTAACCTAGCATGTTTTTGGAATGTGGGAGGAAACCGGAGTACCCGGAGAAAACCCACGCATGCACGGGGAGAACATGCAAACTCCACACAGAGATGGCTGAGGGTGGAATTGAGGGTGGTAGCTGTGAGGTCTGCGCGCTAACCACTTGACTGCCGTGCCGCCCACATTATACATATATTACGAATATGTTATCACATGCCATAAATCACATACAACAAACATTAGCAACACCAGCATAGCAATGTGAGCTACAGAGCTAACATTACAGTCACATTTTAACAGCAAAATCCTACTGTGCTGAAGAAAAACAGCAACTCAGATGTCTGTAGCTGACTGACAGGAAATTCGGAAAAGCACTTTAGGATGTGTTTGACGTGTTTGAAGCTGTGTAGCGAAGCCTGTCCATAATCCTTCCATAATTATGCATCATTTGAATTGAATTTTGCACAAAAATGTAAAGACGTCTTACTCAGTATCTGTACCATTCCACCATAAAATTTGAGAAAATGAGTTGTGTAGTCGCGCAGACCTCACAGCTAGGAGACCAGGGTTCAATTCCACCCTCGGACATCTTTGTGTGGAGTTTGCATGTTCTCCCCGTGCATGCGTGGGTTTTTATCCAGGTACTCCGTTTTCCTCCCACATTCCAAAAACATGCTAGGTTAATTGGTGACTCCAAATTGTCCATAGGTATGAATGTGAGTGTGAATGGTTGTTTGTCTATATGTGCCCTGTGATTGGCTGGCGACCAGTCCAGGGTGTACCCCGCCTCTCGCCCAAAGACAGCTGGAATAGAATCCAACACGCTTGCGACCCTTGTGAGGATAAGCAGTAGAAAATGAATGAATGAATCAGGTCGCAAGTTCGATTCCACCGTCGGCCATCTCTGTGTGGAGTTTGCATGTTCTCCCCGTGCATGCGTGGGTTTTCTCCGGGTACTCCGGTTTCCTCCCACATTCCAAAAACATGCTAGGTTAATTGGCGACTCCAAATTGTCCGTAGGTATGAATGTGAGTGTGAATGGTTGTTTGTCTATATGTGCCCTGTGATTGGCTGGCGACCGGTCCAGGGTGTACCCCGCCTCTCGCCCAAAGACAGCTGGAATAGGCTCCAGCACGCTTGCGACCCTTGTGAGGATAAGCAGTAGAAAATGAATGAACGAATCAGGTCGCAAGTTCGATTCCACCGTCGGCCATCTCTGTGTGGAGTTTGCATGTTCTCCCCGTGTATGTGTGGGTTTTCTCCGGGTACTCCGGTTTCCTCCCACATTCCAAAAACATGCTAGGTTAATTGGTGACTCCAAATTGTCCATAGGTATGAATGTGAGTGTGAATGGTTGTTTGTCTATATGTGCCATGTGATTGGCTGGCGACCAAAGACAGCTGGAATAGGATCCAACACGCTCGCGACCCTTGTGAGGATAAGCAGTAGAAAATGAATGAACGAATCAGGTCACAAGTTCGATTCCACGGTCGGTCATCTGCTAACAAACAACAATCATATACGGTGTAGCTATACAGTATGAGTGAGTCTTTATGCTGTTTTTCTTTTCCAATCCATCAAGTCTACCACTTCCTCCTTCCTCTTGGACATTAAATAACCCTTCTCCAGCAGCGTGTTTTTCCCCTTAGAGGGCTCTCATTCAGGGCTGACTCACAAGCGTTGGCCCACTCAGCAACAACAACCATTACCAACCCGCCTCCTCCTTCTCAACCCCCGCCCGTACCCCAGCGTGGGAGGCAGGCGGCCCGGCCCGGGACCAGAGCCTCGGGGCGAGGCACCACGCATACACGAACCGACAACTCGGGAGCTTTTTTTTTTTTTTTAAAGTGCTTCACCCACACACAATAACACACAATAACACACTTGCAACCCACATGCTGTACCCACGCTGATTTAAAGCACCTCTTTAATGCTGTCATGTACGCACGTCTAAAGGGAGGGGGGGCCAAGCAAGGGAAACACGTGGGAGTGTGTGTGGGTGGTATATTGTGTGTGTGTGTGTGTGCATGTACTGTAGCTACTGTTATCATGGGCCACAACATTAGGAACCTATCAACAATCTGCTGAGGTCAAAAACAAAACAAATCTGCCTTTACAAAAATAACAATGCTCAGTTGGGATGGTATTAACTTATTAATATGTTTATTTTTGTGGTTTTCACTTTATTATGAGGCGTTTCTAATACTGTGAGAGGGGTAAAATATTATAAACACATTTTAATATTAAGCTGAGCTAATAAGCGTTTGATTTCAATACCAAAACCATTACCAATCAAAACAATACCATACCAAATATTCCTATTATAGTATTTTAATAATAGTGTCTTTGCGTATATTCATGTCTTAATTTTTCATCATGTAATTTATTTCTTTATTTATAGCTAGTATTACTAGTTATGATTATTTATCAGATTTATATTATATTTTATTCTAATAATTCAAATTGTATTGTTCTTTTTTGTTCTGCATTTTACTCTTTATTTATTGCTTATTACTGTATACCTTGTACTGTATTTGTAATAATTGCTAGCATTTATGTATTCTATTATTATATTAATAATCATTTGTATATTTTTGCACAATAACAATATTGTGATAGGAATAATTCTCTGATGCATCAATCAAAACTGAGCATTATTATCTTAGTAAAGAACTGTCATCATTTATTTTGTTTTTATTTCATCTCTAATGCAGTGTAAATAATAAAAGACAGTTTCCTACCAGCAGTAAGGTTGTGGTCCATGCCTCGTTAAAAGTCAAAAAGTTGGAAGAGGGGACACGTCACTCACATCCCATCGTGTCCCGTTGCCGACACCCCTTTCCGTTCTTTTTTTCTTTCCTGGAGAGCCGCTAGACTCTCCGGGGTGTCACACGTTGTGGGATGGCCGCGCTCCGAAGGGGCCAGATTGCTCATTAGAATATCTCACATTTGAGTGTGGGCGAGCGTTTAGCGGGTGCCCGCCCCCTCCCTGCAGGCTCTGGGAACACTGTTCTGCGTCCAACAACGAGAGGGGTCCTGACCCACCGAGTCTGTCCGCTCCGAGCGAGTCCAAGTTACAAGTACACAACTTTTCCATCTCTTTGTGCATCATCTCGCATTAGTCCGCACATTTATTCAACACAATTTAGCTTGGCTTAGAGAAACATATTGGTAAATTCTAAAAATGTAAGTTTAAACTTCCTTTTTGGTCCAGCTCCCAAGCTTAAACAAATGATAAATTAAACTGGCAAATACTAACATTTGAGAAGCATACATTTTTCATCAAAATGCAAATTCTAACTGCAGTAATAGCCATTTTGTTAAACCCTCATGAAAAGTGGCCAATGCAATGAGTGACACGCTGCCAGGTCTTTTTAAATCAGCATACACTCATCGGACACTCTATTAGGCACATCTGCACAATTCTAATATCATCCAGTGTATGAAAGTTGTATTGTATTGCAAATTCTGCCTTTGAATGCTCGGTGTCCATGCTATTAACGTAACAAAATATTCATTACTGTGACTGCAGTGGCACACGTGCATCATACGAAGAGCTGTTCCTGATATTTGAACCCTTTCTTAAAGCTAAATAAGTAAAAATATTATAAACGGCCGTCAGTACGATGCCGTATAGCACACCGCTACAAACTACAAATGGAAATTATAGTGGAAATTATCACCTACATAAAGACAGAATTTCTGTACATATAAGAACGTGCAGATGCATTGAATAAAGCGTGCCGAAAATGCCCCCCAGGGCCACACTTTGGACACCCTTCATCTAATGCATTATAATCATTACTAATAATAATAATCCAAATGAACAGATAGTGGTACCTGTGGTCTCTTTTGTCTTTAGGCTCAGCGCTTTTCCCATTTGGAGACATTTTCCTGTAGCAGGAGAATTCCGCAGGGTGCCTACAAACACACACACACACACACACACACACACACAAAGAAACAATTAGCACAATAAGAGCATCACCAAAACCCCAAAAAACAAAAGGTAGTGAAGGATTGTGGAGCCTCTTTTTTATGCCGAATGAGGGGTTCCCATCATTCCCGGAGTGACAAAAAGAATGAAGTGAGAAGAGAAACACTAACGATGCATTCAGGCACCACTACCGTCTAGTTCAGGACTATTAAACTAAAGGAAGGCACATTTTCAGAAAATCGTTTAGTGCTGGTCGTTTTACTTTACTATTATTCTTAACTTCCATGTAATGTCAATGCAATGCCCTGACATACACAAAACGTAGTGATAGATTCAAAGGCAAGCGATAGTATGTTTATGCTTTTTACGACGGGAGTGCTTTGGGATTTTTAAGGACATTAGTCAAAGATCCTTAATATGAACACTGTGCTGTTTTTGATATTAATCCCAGGCTGACCAAGATTATAAATAATAGACATTTTCTGCCACATTTAGAAGTCTATGAAACATTAGAATTCCTGTGTTCCCGCATTCCTTTCAGTTTCATCACATTGTCAACATGGGCAGGTAAATCTCATTCCAACTCATCCACACACTTCTCACATCAGCGTGGAGACAAGTATTAGAGTGGGGGGTGATCCCAAAAAGTACCCATAATATGCTGCGAACACATTTGGTATACACCCAATGAGAATATTTGGATAACAGATGATAACTGTTCTTATGATTGGATTGTGCAGGTGTACCTAATGTTGTGGCCGGTTGAGCGCAAAACATCAAAGTGAAAGTGAACACTCATAGTGTCCTGCGGTGACGGCGTCAAAGGGGAAATACGCTAGCACCGTTGGGGGGGGGGTTACCTTCTCTCTATAACAAAAGTTGGACTTTTTCTCTTTCATGTGCCTCGCCACTCTCGCTCTGATTGTGGGAAATAAGTCTCATCGAGACGCTGGCACAATAGTGAAGAGCCGACGATACCGCCAGGACGTGAAATTCCCTGAATAAATTGATGTGGCCCACTCTCGTCTGGTTATGAGTGGCCAGGGGGAAGATTTCTGTTGTTTGTCGGGTATTTTGTTTTTCTGTCAAGTCACCTTTTTTTCCCCCCCAGAAACATTCACTGAGAACTAGTCTTGTTCTTGCAATGAGAAGTTAAACTCATTACCAGACATGATCACGGCGGCTTCTCTCCTCTGTATCAATTACATACGCCTTCAATTTGCATTTGCAACAATCGGACACTTAGGCGCTTCGCTTCATTAAGTAAAGGTCTAATTTAATAATACATCAGCAAAAGAAGTGTTGAGAATGAAATAAAGTGTCTTACGACTAAAAGCATGTTTGGAGTTGAGGAACCAAACCAAAAAAGAAAGCATATTATCTGCTTTTATATTAGATGTCACTGAGATTCAAGCAAAAAAACTCAAGAAAGAGGCAATAGGATGACATGAAAATGACCTAAAAATAAGTAGAAATTACATCTAATTATAAGAGACATAAAAAAAAAGAATGCCATATACGTAAACTTAAAAACTAAAGAATACCATCTGCATGATCGCAATATAATAAACAAAACACTGAGATAACAAAAAAACAAGACATCCTATGATACAAGACATTGGACGTTATGAGGAAATAACGGAAAAAGCCAATAGAGAGCAAAGGAATGACATGAGACTTAAAAAAAAACCAAGCGATTAGGTCATATGAGATTTAAGACAAAAGATAGAATGACATGAATTTGAAGTCAAACCCCTCAGGTAAAAAAACAGATACATGACATGATGATGACCGGAGTGTTGTAAAAAAAAAAAAGATCATGAGAAAAAAACACAAAACATTGACTTTGATGAGAAAATAAAAAGTGATAAGATGATGAGACACAAAATCCAAACACAACAGCAAAATAAAAATGTAATGACATTAAACAGACGTACGAAGAGAAAGAAAGAAAACACGAGTTTTAAGTCCAAAACCTCCTTGAAAAAACACATCTGAATCATCTTTAAAACACTGAAATAAAACAATATGAGAAACAACACCAAACACTGAATATCATAATAAACAAATGATCACATGACCAGACCCTTTGAAACTAGACGGTCCAAAACTATATATAAAGGAGCTATGAGAAATCAGTACAAACTTAGCAAAGATCTAACATCGAATGACGGCAATGAAGACAGGGAAAAAAAAATGATCAAAGCAATGATAGGATTCTATCAGACGCAAAATCCAAACAAAAAGATGTGATGATATTAGACATCAAACAATAAGGCAGCAATAAGATGATGGGACTTTAAGCGTATTTAAGCGTTATGAGATGAAGAAATGAGATGACAACCTCAAACAGAAAGCAGTAGATGAGAATATGAAAGTCATGAAACTAGGATGATAAACTAGAAGAAAAATAAGTATACAAAAGAAGACAGTATGATATTATAATTCAAATAAAGGTCTAACTCAAAATAAGAATGGGATGATGTTGAGGTGAAAAATGAGAGAATGTCAGATTTGGCATGAAATGAGACGTGATGAGGCATGAGGTGAAAGTATGTTTTGCTGCATCATACAAGTCAGACATGTTGGATTGTAAGTCTGCAAGTCCACACACACACACACACACCTATTACCTCTGCTATTCACCTTTGTGTGTGTGTGTTTTCTGCTAAACAATATCGATTCCAGGTCACAAAAGTGTGCTGAACTCGACCTATGACAAACATGTGACAGGAACGCCTACGCTGACGGGGGTGGCCGCCTTTGAAGTAGCAGATAACGACATAATGTCGCCATGTTGTTTCTTGCCCCCTAGGCTAAGCACAAAAAGTGGATGTTTTTTTAACTGGGAATCCTTACTATGAATTTAGCATTTTTGCAAGCTTGTTTGGGAACCGGTTTCGCCAAATCTCGGGGAAGAAAGGCATGTGAAGACGAGGTGTTTTCACTGTCTCCTTCACTGGGAATTCCCCCTTCGCTGAAGCCTCCCTCTCTGAGTCGCCGCAGCTGTACATTGGCCTGTTCGTGTACTCGCTGAAAGCATGTAGGCACTGCATATATATATGTGTGTGTGTGTGTGTGTTTCCTCCCGTATTCCCATGGCTGTACTCCTGAGTTAAAGCCTCTTAAATGTCCCCCCCCCCCCCCCCCCCACACACACACACACACCCCGTCTGCCTTTTGTCCTCCACGTTTCCACTGAAGTTTCCCCCGCATTCATGCCACCATTCACACTCCGGAATGCACTTTTACTTTGACAGGCACCTCGACTGCATGCAACTTGAAAACAAAGTACCGTATTGACCCGAATATAAGACCACTCCCCCGGACCCCTAGAAAAAAAAGACTGAAAAAGACAAGTTTTCGACTTCTCCCCCGAGCAAGTCTGAGCTTTTCTTCCTGTCACTCACATACACTTTAAAGGTTGCTAGCAGGTTAGCAAATAAGAGTTGACAAAAAAATGTGGTCGTCTTATATGCAGAGTCGAGTCAATGTAATGATGAAGGTCTATCCAGCAACAAAGAAATATAAACAAGGTCATGGTTGCTAGCAGGTTAGCAAATAAGAGTTGACAAAAAAATGTGGTCGTCTTATATGCGGAGTCGAGTCAATGTAATGATGAAGGTCTATCCAGCAACAAAGAAATATAAACAAGGTCATGGTTGCTAGCAGGTTAGCAAATAAGAGTTGACAAAAAAATGTGGTTGTCTTATATGCGGAGTCGAGTCAATGTAATGATGAAGCTCTATCCAGCAACAAAGAAATATAAACAATGTCATGGTTGCTAGCTGGTTAGCAAATAAGAGTTGACAAAAAAATGTGGTCGTCTTATATGCGGAGTCGAGTCAATGTAATGTTGAAGGTCTATCCAGCAACAAAGAAATATAAACAATTTCATGGTTGCTAGCAGGTTAGCAAATAAGAGTTGAAAAAAAAATGTGGTCGTCTTATATGCGGAGTCGAGTCAATGTAATGATGAAGGTCTATCCAGCAACAAAGAAATATAAACAAGGTCATGGTATATTCAGAACTGTCATAGATTAAGGTGGATACGTATGTATATTTTCAGCAAGTCCAAAAGTTGTGCAAATTTGTGGATTTACAGTAAAAAGTGTATGTTTTTGCATTGTGTAGGGACCTCGTGCATACATGAGTTATGCACAATCAACACCTACACACAAAACGCACACACACTTCAAATATGTGCTCTGGCTCAAAGAGGGCTCTGCACCCACTCACCCTGACACCCACACAGCCACCCACACACTCACGTGCACTGCCAAACACTCACGCTCTTGAGCCTCCCACTGCATCCCATTCCCACCACCCACTACCACACACATACACACATTTGGGGTGGGGGGGGTGTAATGTGTGTGTGTGGAGAGGGAGTGGGGGGGTGAATGAGCTCATCTATGCATTTTTCTTGCCAAAATGCCCCCCCCCCCATCCCAGGCTGTGTTGTCAAAGTTGTGCCACACGGATATAGAAAGACAAGAACACGTTGACGCCATACGTACATGCACGCATTTCACACCGGGTTTGATCTCTTTTTTTCTTTCCTTTTTTTTCAGGGGAAGATAAAATAAACATGCGATAATCACATTCCGTACATTTCTTTACCGCTGGTGGGAAGTTTCAACTGGTTTTCTTGCAAAAAAGCTGTGCGCATGTGTGCACGTGTGTGTGTATGTGTGTGTGTGTGTTGTGCAACCCTGTGAGAAGACGAAGAAGAGAGCGAAAAAAGGCAGAATGAGAGCGAAGGGAACAAAGAGATCTGGGGCGAAGTCTCACACATTCCTGAGTGTTGCCAATATTCTACCATCGCTGCTGCTGCTGCTGCTCTTCACACACACACACACACATGAACACACACACACACATGTCGTACACACGCTGGCAAGGACATCTCACGTGTGAATAACCATCTCTGTCATCCAACCAGAATGAATAGTAAAAGTTGTCCATGCAACATGTTGATTAAAAAGGTGACATGTGACAAGCAGCAACAAGGCTCCTACCTTTTTTATGTTAAATTTCTGGGGGACAAAAAGACAAAAAAGGATGCAAGAAGACAGAATTGAGAAGTCAAAACAAACAGTGTTATTGTTATTTTTTTTTTTTTAAAAAGAAGAAGTGATAACTTATTACCTGAGCACATGGCCGCATGCCGCTCACTTCCTCCATGCTTTTTGTCTCTCCTCCTCTCCAGTCTGCATGCTTCTCCATCTGTCTGTCTCTCAGCGTCTCTCTCTTCATGTCTTCCTCCCTCCCTCTCTCACTCTCTCTCTCTCCCCCCTTTTCTCTCCTCCCCTCTTGTGTGGAGCAACAAGCCCTCTCCTCCTCCTGTTTAGGATAGGAAACAAGTCGTCTCTCTCACTTTGGCACCTTCCTTCCTGCGCATGTTGGGGACACTCAATAAAGTTGTCCCGCTTTGTGATCACTGCAAGAGGACAGTTTGTGTGTCAAGCGTCGCTCGCCTCTTATTTACCTTCCGTGCATATACAGTATCTCCTCAAAGTGAGTACATACAGCAAGCGCACTGTATACATTGCCAAGGGATAATACTATAGAAAGTAAACTTGGAAAGAACTTAGAGTAGTCACTGTACACCTTCTATAGGAGTATGGATTGACTGTCCAGGGAAAATGTTTGAACACACATTATTGTTTAAATACTAGTGTACTAATCCAGCATACCCCCGCAACCCTAGTGAGGATAAGTGGTATACAAAACGGCTATTGCTAATTGTTTAAATATACTATCAGTGAGGAAATGATAGCTTTTTCTTTAGCAGGAACCAATCACAAGCTATCAATGCACTCACAACAAGCTTGTCAACTCATTGGAAATCACAGGAGGTCATTATATATAACAGTATAACAACAGTGTCATCTTACTAAGAACCCTTTTGTAGGAACACTAAACTCATCATACGGCAACTTAACACTCGAAAAGTATACCAGAGAAATACTAATAATCAGCCCGACACATCCATCCATACATTTTCTATGCCGCCTATCCTCATTAGGGTCATTGGTATGCTGGAGCCTATCCCAGCTGTTTTCGGGCGAGAGGCGGGGTACACCCTGGACTGGTCGCCAGCCAATCACAGGGCACATATAGACAAACAACCATTCACACTCACATTCATACCTATGAACAACTCGGAGTCACCAATTAACCTAGCATGCTTTTGGAATGTGGGAGGAAACCGGAGCACGAGAGTTTATAAAAAACAAAAACAAACAGCCCATCATTCCTCAAACCTACATCCTTTCCATAATTTTATGGGCTGGCAAGAATCACAGTATCATCTTACTAAGAACCCTTTTGTAGGAACACTAAACTCATAATACGGTAACTTAACACTCGAAAAGTATACCAGAGAAATACTAATAAAAAAACAACTCTTAAAGTTTCCCATAATGCAATGCATCTGAGCAATGAATTCATTGGGGTACTGCGGTGACGTCAGCCTCCCTCTGAGCACTGAGTGCCGTGCTACTCTGACTTCCTCTGGTGGAGAGAGGTTGCATTGCAGTGCCATCCATTTTCTATGCGTCTTGTCCTCCAATGAAATGCTTTGCTTAATCTAATGCATTTTTTTTCATTTTAAACTTGGATTGCTACATTGCTCTTTTGGGTGTTAAGTTGCTGTGTGATGAGTTTATTGAACTTTTGGTAGAAAAGCGGCTTATGAGTCCTCCAGTCCTGAACCCAAGAGAGCACCTGTGGGGGCACTGTCAACGAGTAATAGTGATGTCATGATGGAGGATTCTGGGGGAGGAATCTGCGCAACCCTGGTGAATTCCATGCCCAAGTGGATTAAGGCAGTGCTAGATAACAATACCCCCTTTCCTTTTCCACTACAGGAACTTTATGAGAAACTTTCCTATTTGCACTGGCAGTTTTCCACCAAAATCTTCCTGGGTAAAAGTTCCCGGAAGTATGGAGGGGGGGGGGGCTGTGTTGATGAATGCTGAACAGAATATTTGTCAGAATATTTATCAAGAATATTATTTCATTCTTTCTGCAATGAAGGAAAGTTATCTTAATATAATAGTTTTTATATGCACTAATATATCAACCTAGCTATCTGATTTTGCATATTTGGAGTATAAATTGATCATATTTTTCCAAAATCTTTGATTTATTGCCAAAAGTTATGTTTTTATTATATCCTGAAATATTATGAAAATGTGTTCGTAATATTTTACAGCAAATAACTAAGTGTGTATTCTTTTATTCCAAGAAAGAATTCAGTAATATCGTCTGTTTTTCTGAGCCAAAGGTTCAATAGCTGAAGCAAACATCGCTGGTGATAAACCGACAACCCTGAGCACATGGTTCTGATAAAATGCAATTTGTATACACGTCATCTTTTGCAAACTTGGAAAATGTTCTAACAACATTTTAAAATTCTTCTGGAAAATCAAATATTTCAAGTACTTTATAGAGGTAAGACCGTTCAAGTCGGTCAAATACCTTTTTGGCATCAACTGCCATCTGTGTTAAATCTTCCTTGCGCTTCTTATTCCATTATTCCATTAAATATTCCATATTCCATTAAAGAAGTAAGGACTCGCCGAAGATCATCAATCTGACTGTGTTGGACAATGCTTGTAGACATTAAGAAACTCAGAACACTTTGTTTTGGAGTACCTCATGGAAATGTTCTAAGTTCATTACGTTTCTATAAAGGTTGTACCATCAAAATTCATTAAACTTGACAGTGGAGCAGAGCCGGCATCAGTCACCCCTGCTTAATAAATGGACACAAATTTTCACAGACACACCAAAATCATGCAGACGGTCCTCTTAGAAAAGTGGAAGCTGTCATAGTGGGCATCGACACCATATTTTCACTTCCTGTTGGGTGTTTAGTTCTGATACGCAGTTCAGTAGGGCAGCAGCAACCCAACTATGAAAGAGCTGATGAATCTTCAGGATCTTTTCCATTCCGCTGCCCCCCCACCCTCTTGCCAGCCCATAATGAAAATGGATGGCACTGCAAAGCAACCTCTCTCCGCCAGAGAAAGTCAGAGTAGCACAGCACTCAGAGGGAGGCTGACGTCACCGCAGTACCCCAATGAATTTGAATTTGCTCAGATGCATTGCATTATGGGAAACTTTAAGAGTTGTTTTTTTAATTAGTATTTCTCTGGTATACTTTTCGAGTGTTAAGTTACTGTATGATGAGTTTAGTGTTCCTACAAAGGGGTGACACTGTGACTCTTGCCAGCCCATAATATTATGGAAAGGATGTAGGTTTGAGGAATGATGGGCTGTTTGTTTTTTTTATAAACTCTCGTACTCCGGTTTCCTCCCACATTCCAAAAACATGCTAAGTTAATTGGCGACTCCAAATTGTCCATGGTGGTGTTCTCCGCGTGCATGCGTGGGTTTTTCCGGGTACTCCGGTTTCCCACATTCCAAAAACATGCTAGGTTAATTGGCTCCAATTTTTTTTTCACACTGGGCCATGTAATTTTTTTTCTTTTTCTCCCTTAATATTATTAATAATTTTGTTTAAGGGGCGGCAGGGCGGTCTAGTGGTTAGCGTGCAGACCTCACAGCTAGGAGACCAGGGTTCAGTTCCACCCTCGGCCATCTCTGTGTGGAGTTTGCATGTTCTCCCCGGGTTTTTTCCGGGTACTCCGGTACTTTCCTCCCACATTCCAAAAACATGCTAGGTTAATTGGTGACTCCCAATTGTCCATAGGTATGAATGTGAGTGTGAATGGTTGTTTGTCTATATGTGCCCTGTG
This sequence comes from Doryrhamphus excisus, assembly GCF_037039965.1. NCBI lineage: Eukaryota > Metazoa > Chordata > Actinopteri > Syngnathiformes > Syngnathidae > Doryrhamphus > Doryrhamphus excisus. Next base: position 13,779,002 of record NC_136368.1, on the reverse strand, counting down.
ATTGGCTGGCGACCAGTCCAGGGTGTACCCTGCCTCTCGCCCAAAAAAACAGCTGGGATAGGCTCCAGCATACCAGTGACCCTAATGAGGATAGGCGGCATAGAAAATGTATGGACGGATGTGTCGGGCTGAAGGGGATTCCAAGCTTCCGCCGCCATCGCGTGCGGTTCCGTGGTCCACATCCTCAGAGATGCATTAGTTGATGAGTAACACCAGCTGACCCATGAAGGACGTTTCTTAGCACCATGAAGACGCTGCATCCCATCTTGTTCAGCCTTCTCAGGGAAAAGTGATTCTACTTGAATGACCATCGCCCACCTCCTCTTCGCCTTCGCCAGCTGTGTGTGTAGGAGTACAAGGGTGAAGGAGGAGCACTCTGCGTGGGCTGAACAGTGTTCGGGCTTTCTCTGCTGTGGTGTTAATAGGCCTTTCTCTCCTCTCAGCGGGACAGAAAGCCGCCGTGCGCACCGAGGTAATGGAGTGAAGGAGAAGCGGATGGAATATGTGTGGGCGACGCATGATGAAGGCCGCACACCTCTTTCTCTCTCTTTTAGCCTACCTCGCTCACTTTTTCCCTGCACTTGCTTTCTCTTTCAACTCATCCCGATGCGAACGGCACTCTCGTCTCTTCCTCGTCAAGAGCTTTGCCGGCACATCCAAGGACAGGCTCGGAAAAGTGAGTGCTAAAAAGTCCCTGACAGAGTTTAACATGTATTAGCACATGTGGTCCGTGCCTCAAAGAGACATCAACGCCTCTGCATGCTAATTGTATTGTTTGGAAAAAAAAAAAAACACGCACTTCGTCTCACTTGGCGGCGCTTCCGTGTCCGCATCCAAACACATGGGAGAGTGAAGTCACTCTGTGGGAGAGTCAAAGCGCCTGTGAGGAAGACGGGGCAAGCGTCCAGCCAAGCTGCTATGAATTTATTTGTTCAGTCACATGACAAGAATATTGATTCAGGGGTCTGGCTCTTCTCCTCAGCAATTGAGGGAAGTCATTCTGACATCTAGCGCCTGGTTGGGGTGGCGTTATAAACCAGGTAGGAGATCATCAACGCTTGCTTGGGAGTTGTTATGGCTCTAGGTTGTTGTTGCTCATCCATAAAGGCCTGCCTTGGCTCAGGTCTGAGCATTGGCTGAGTGTAAAGGACGGCTTACTAAAGAAATAGTTGATCCGAGCCAGTATCAAGTCACCCATTTTCTGGGTCGCTGCGCTGAATAAATAGCACCGACACAAAATTAGCTGATCACATTGCTATTTCACCTAGTGAACTGTCGATTGTGAATATTAAACAGTCACACCAATCCTGGTGTGTGACTGACAGGAAGAAAAGCTCTGAGTCGATTATATAAAATCTCTAATATAAGACGAGCCATATTTTTTTATGCTACAGCATGCTACCGGCGTCTTGTTTCCGAGCGCTTAATATGTAATTCCCGACTAAAACACTAGGGTGAGCAACCACTCTTTTTTTCTCTTTGACTAGCTAGCTTCCAGTGCTAGTCGTCAGCAATGGCGACTGGTGAAATCTACTTAAATCCACACTGTAACGACCTGTTGTTGTCATATTGATGTTCTGAATTCTGAAGTTGACTGTGTTGGAACTACACTACAGTCGGTGTTGACGTTGCCGGAAATGTTGTACAAAATCCGACCAATAATATCTATGGTACGGGGTCGTTCCTGACGCGAGGTTCAAATTTTTTGTGGTCCGTGTCAAGCTCTGCCAGAGGGTTAAGGAGGCGGAGCAAGTCGGCAGAATTCATTCATTCATCTTCTACCGCTTTTCCTCACGAGGGTCGCGGGGGGTGCTGGAGCCTATCCCAGCTGTCTTCGGGCGAGAGGCGGCGTACACCCTGGACTGGTCGCCCGCCAATCACAGGACAAATATAGACAAACAACCATTCACACTCACATTCATACCTATGGACAATTTGGAGTCGCCAATTAACCTAGCATGTTTTTGGAATGTGGGAGGAAACCGGAGTACCTGGAGAAAACCCACGCATACACAGGGAGAACATGCAAACCGAGGGTGGAATTGAACCCTGGTCTCCTAGCTGTGAGGTCTGCGCACTAACCACTAGACCGCTGTGCCGCATCGGCAAAATTAAGCCTTTAAAACTTAAACACCCCATGGTGCACCTCTTCTACTCCTGAACCCGAAGGGTGGATTGTACGTTCCAGGTTGGGAGTGAGGTCTGTCCCCCAGGTGGAGGAGTATCTCGGGGTCTTTTTAACGAGTGACGGAAAGTTGGAGCATGACTGTACCGAACTGTCATGGTGAAAAGAGAGCTGAGCTGAAAGGCAAAGCTCCCAATTTACCAGTCTATCCATGTTCCCACTCTCGTCTATGGTCATGAGATTTGGGTCTTGACTGAAAGGACAAGGTCACGGATCCAAGCGGCTGAAATGAGTTCCCTCCGTAGGGTGGCTGGACTCACCTAAAGAGATCTGGGGTCATCATTCACATCGAGAAGAGCAGCTTCCCTCGTGAGGTGTTCTGGGAATACCCAACTAGAAGAATTCCCCGGGACATCCTAGGACACATTGGAGGGATTATGTCTCACAGCTAACCTGGGAACGCGTTGGTGTCCTTCCCATAGAGCTGAAAGAGGTGCTGGACACGGGAAAGTCTGGACTTTCCTACTGATGTCTGCTGTCCCGGCGACTTGGACCCGAAATTGGAATGAAATGGAACCTATGGAATGATGTGTTGCCATGTGAATGTAATCTGCTCTTTAACCTCTGCTTTTTCTTTAACCAATCAAAAAACTACATTCAATGACGTCCTCTGATTGGTTGATCAAAACAAAGCCAAGTTTGACAAGCCGATTAGTAATTTGGACACAAAAACACAGACAATGGCTGACAGAGGAGAAGGCCAATTGGTCTCAGACAAGACAAGAAGAACTACAAGAAGACAAGAAGAACTACACACGGTAAGGACGACGGTCAACCCAAAGCTAGCTAGCTAACTTGTCTGAGCCTGGGAAAGGGTTTGTTCACCACTTCCAGACCGGTGCTTACAAGCGGTAGGCTACAACTGGCTTACAGTCTCTTAACAGAATATACTTTAGTTTTTATATTTTGACATGTTGTCAGGGAAATATTATTTCTGACCAGATGACGTTGGAGTATAGAGGTTTGAAGCTATCTGATGCTACATTAGGTAGCTTCCACTGGTGATCGCCGGTGCTTAAGTTCAAAAGAAATGATCTGAGACAATGTATTGAAAGATCAAGGTTTAACTGGGTTTCATATTTTAGTAATAATGTCATATTAATAATAGTAATAGTAATAATGCTAATTCATCCCAATATGTAGAATGGCTTTCTCTCTAATGCTACACCTGCTAATACTGCATCCATCCGTCCGTTTTCTGTCTGGGCATGCTGGAGCCTATCCCAGGTTTTGGCGAGAGGCAGAGTACACCCTGGACTGGTCGCCAGCCAATCACAGGGTACATATAGACAAACAACCATTCACACTCACATATTCATACCTATGGACAATTTGGAGTCACCAATTAACCTAGCATGTTTTTGGAATGTGGGAGGAAACCGGAGTACCCGGAGAAAACCCATGCATACACGCGGAGAACACAAACTCCACACAGAAATGGGAGACGCCTGAGTGGGGAATCGAACCCCGGTCTCCTAGCTGTGTCGCCTCCATTCCAACAACTTGTCCATCGTGCAGCCCTCTAATACTGCAGTTTTATATAATTGTAGTATTGTGGTATTCCTGAGCTCGAGTACCAAATACAGGTACCACTGGTCACACCAGACGAGTATCCTGCAATGATGTCATTAATTAGTAACTAATTTTAACTGTGTAAAAGCACGCACAGCTGCGGCAATGTCCTGCCTTGACCTGGTTTTGCAGAAAAAGCAAAGCCAGATTATGGTGGGACCATCTCGCAATAATTTTACATCAACCAAACAACCAAACAATACGATCTGTTCTATGTAAGACGCATAGAAAGAACACAATTGTAAAACTAATTTTGCTTGAAATTTGCAAACAATTCTATCCACACAATGAAAAAATACTTCCAAAAGTTTGCTGCGGTTTAATAGTAAGCAGCTAAAAGGGAAAAGAAAACAATATTGTTGTTGTTTTCGCATGGCATGCATGCGGATGAATGCAGTTTTCTTACTTGTTCTCTTCATGCAGGGGCGTTTGCACACTCTCGAGTGCTTTTGTCCTTGTGGAAGTTTGTCACGATGACAAGAGCCGCTCGTCCTTGACTGCATTGTGAGCATTATGAGTAGGGTCTACTCAGTAGACAAAAGAGTCTTTCTCATAAATGAATCATAATCGTAAACAAGTGGTGCCTGCACCGCTAAAAAGATACAATAAATGGCTCTAGTATATGGCTTCAACTTGATTTTTTTTTTCCATTGAAACTTTCCATTTAGTTAAATGGGAAGGGGGTTTCCATAGCGACTTTAGAAAACATGCAGCTCTTTAGTCAGATGACATATTTAGATATGCAAAGCATTTTAAAATGGTGTTCAGGTATTAAGTTGCACAACAGATGGATGGTGAAGATGTTACTGCAATCCACTTGAGTTGTCTATCAGGAGACACACATGGGGGGGTTGCCGTGTGTGGATGGGGGGGGGGGGGGGTGGTTCCCCTTCTTTTCTGAGAGAAGGGTGGTCCCTGACAGGAAACATTGACCACAAACCGTTTTTCTACCACCTCGAGTAACCACACACACACACACACACACACACACACACACATATTGGTAGCCTTCACCATGCATGTACCAAATGCTTTTTACACACTTGTCCGCAAAGATATCAAAGATGGAAGGAAAATATAACATGTGTGTTAGTGATTTCCCTTCACTTTGAATGAGGAATTCCCCAACCGGTTCTTCAAAGCCACCGTCTAGTCGGATTTACTGATATGTCTCTGCTTGGTGATGACGATCTCGGCTTTGTCTTGAATAATGTTCCAGAAAAAAAAAAAAACTTGGAGAAAGTCTTCCTAAAACATACTTTCATTTTTTTTTTTTTAGGTATATAAGATGGTTGATGTGTATAGACCAGGGGTCTCAAACACGCGGCCCGCGGGCCAAATGACACTATTTTGAGGCCCTCGCCTTGATATGAAAGTTTAATGTTAGTGCGGCCCGTGCAAGTTTGATATGGATGCTGTATGGTATCATGTACCCAGAAAAAATTATTACGTTTGATTAATGTTCATGTTAAAGGTTAAATAACTGTTAATAGTTATCCTCCCTATCCGTGTGGAAGTGGTAAGTTTTTGGCTTTTTTTAAGTTTAAAGGAAATAACTTGAAGGCTACCGTTTAGGTCGCTAGCTCTCTAGTTTGCGAGTTAGCATGTGTCTCAAGACCCTGCAGTTGCGCAATATGTTGTAAATAAAAAAAGTATAAATGTGACTATAGTCGTGTTTTGTCATGTCTACAGGGCTCTAATAATGCTTTGTTCATTTTAATCTGAAAAAAATAATTTGTCTACCCACCAACTATATGTGGTTTCTTAAGTTTTTATTATTTGCTGTTTTATTATTATTATTATTATTATATTTATTTATTACTGATTGAGAACTCATAAGTAAATGTAAAAACATGTGCAGTTAACCCATGTGTTAATCCATCTATTATCATTATCAGCCGATCTCACTCATGACTGATCGGAATGGGCATAAAACCCTGATCAGAGCATCCCTAGAGAAGTGATTAAAGCTGCAAAAACGAGGGAGGAACTCTATATTTACTTTGTTTTCACTTTCTATAAAGAGGATGGGGCATGTCCAAATCCTGCAGATCAAGTAGCATAGAGAACCTCCACGATTGTCATATTGTTGCAAAATATTCTTCTACATGCAGTCCTTTTATATTTAAACAGAGTCAGCACAAAGGACCTCCATGACACCAGTTCCAAACCACCTGTGGTTTTATATCTGAATATGAAATTGAAGCATATTATTTATCTCTCTTTCTCTCCTCCCCCTCATAACCTCCAAGCTCACCTGTCTATCCTTAATGAGTCAACAGCGATCACAGACAACAGAAATCAGCCCTCCAGCAGCCGTGGGGCAGCAGTGTTGATGTACAAGGAGAAGGAAGAGGAGGAGGAAGAGCACTCGGGGGGGAAGACGTCTCCACGGAAATGAAGCATCGTCCACCTTTTGTGTGTCAGCTCCGAATCCTCCTCCTCCTCCTCCCAGCTGCTTTCGACACCTACGCCGTCCTCCACCTTCCCGGTTCACTTTGCTCTCAGCCACCTCCTCCCTCTCCTCTCTACTCCCCATTCGCCTCACATCAAAGACACACACACACAAAAAAAAACCAATATTCTGAAATACTGACTTTTCATTGTTTGGCAGAATGAACGGAGCACAGAGCCTTTCAAAACGCCTCTTTGATTATGTAACGTTACATAATTGTATCTCCAACTGTAAGAACATTTTGTCAGATGCTCACGGACAAACTTGGTTTTTGGCTGCAGATATGCTAGCAAAAGAAGCTCCAGTGGGGATGCGGATGCTCTATAAAGACGAGTCACTGGAATGTATGTTTCTTGACAGTAGAGGATAAGATCACATGTAAATAAGTAACATCTCAACATATATGTACATGTCAGGAATATTGTACACTATGTCATTATGTCATTCATTCATTCATGTTCTACCGCTTTTCCTCACGAGGGTCGCGGGGGTGCTGGAGCCTATCCCAGCAGTCTTCGGGCGAGAAGCGGGGTACACCCTGTACTGATCGCCAGCCAATCACAGGGCACATATAGACAAACAACCATTCACACTCACATTCATACCTATGGACAATTTGGAGTCGCCAATTAACCTAGCATGTTTTTGGAATGTGGGAGGAAACCCGGAGTAACCCACGCATGCACGGGGAGAACATGCAAACTCCACACAGAGATGGCCGAGGGTGGGATTGAACCCTGGTCTCCTAGCTGTGAGGTCTGCGTGCTAACCACTCGCCCGCCATGCCGCCCCAGTACAAAACAATCAGGCATAATTAATACTGCACAACAGTACAGCTAATGTACCACACACTTGAGTGTGTACCAAGTAATCATTCAGACGTACTTATTCGTTGATATGATGCACGCAGAGCAAGGAACAACTTGCCGCTCTTTCTCCTTCCTGCTGCTGTCTCATCGCACTGTGAGGCGTTCAGGCACACTTGCAATTTTAGTCCAACTATGAGAATTAGTCATTCTTGAAACTGGACAATATGCAATAATTTATTATTATTAATGTATTAACACCTTTTATTCTTACATTATTACTTCATGTTATTTCTACTTTTTTTTTTACTCTGACAGCTTTGCTGATATTTCTATTACTCGTACTGTCTCGTGTACTACAGACAATGTTGCTGCTACTGGAACCTTACTTTTGTAGTACCTACACCCAATGGATCAATAGAGTTCCAATCTAATCCAATCATTTACACTTGGCAGAGTGTTCAGTAATTCAATCCAAAAACATCCAGTGGTTGCATTCAGTAATGGATGTAGCAAACTGAGGTCACAGCCGTGTTCTGGTGGGTCACCCCCCCTCCCCAACCACCACCCTGCAAGTTCAGTGCCTCGCCTCTTAACAGCAAATCATAATGAAAGCTGAAGGTTTTGAGCCACAAAGAAAGAAAGGAACTGAGCAGAGAGAGAAAAAAGTGAAGATGGCTGTTTGGTTTCCAGGCAACAGTTAACGCCGGCCGGCAGCGGCGAGAGGCTGCTGGGTGGGTTCCTGAGTTCCCATGTTTTCTGCCTTGGTCTCCACATTCTCTTCCTGAGGAATGTGACCCACCTGACCCCTGTGAAAGCGTCTGGATTTAGCCTCCCCTCCCAGCGTACAATCGCGCCGCACTGTAATCGAAAGCCTTTATGAAAGCAAATCTCTCGCCCTCCCTTTCTCTTACGCCTCTTCATCGAAGAAGTAGTCGCCATGTGCGCTTGGAGCACAGCACAGATTGGGGATGGTGGTTTTTTTTTAATATGTGTTTTAATTGCTTTGTGTATCCTGCGTATACACAATTGTTTTGGATATTTCCTACCTTTGGGGTTATTCTGCGAAGGGAGTTTAGTGCATGAGCGAACTATGTTGAGTGGAAAGCCGGACTCTCTTTTAAAGCAGCTGTGTCGCCATGGTAACTTAGGCAACGCTCATAGCCTGTTCGGGACCAGGTTACGCTTAAAACGGGTTATGAAAGTGCCACTGTTTCAATGATTAACTAATTCGGAGATGGAATCAATATTTATTACGAACCTACGAGGTTCCAAAGGGGACATGGAGGACAAATGAGGGAATATGCTAACAATTAATGTTAGGAATCCTTGCGTGTGTACTCATGTATTACAATATTTACTGAAGACTAAACAGTCTGAGGCATCAATCAACTGCATTAAAACACTTATTGTGAAAAGGAACCAATCAAAAATGAGAGCAAATTCAAATATTTCATTAAACTGTTACATCAAAAACAAAAGTTATTGCTCCAATGTATTTATTTGTTAAATGATTAATTGTTAATATATCAACATTGTGCAATGTTGAATGTTGATAAATGAAAATACTAGGTTATATAATAATCACATTGACATGCTACACGTCCTCCCTCGCTCCATTGGGTGGCATAACTTCATTTTTCAGCAGAAGTAGAATAACATGATGTCAATTTTTCCACCTTTTTTTGTTTCATCAAGAATAATTTATTGAATTCTCTCGTGTTTCTCACCTTTTCTATCAATGTATTGGCACTCGCAACATTCTTTGGCTGCGATTTGTATTATTGAGGGGAGAAACAGGAATTTGGTATTCATGTTGATCTCACTGCCCCGTCGTGTCTTTAGGAGCAGTCACATGATTGTCTTTGGTGAAGGTCATCACTCTTTCAGTCATCATTTTGTTGCATTTCAAATTTCGGCATGTAAATCTATCATTGTAAAACTATTAAAACAACAACTTTCTAATCGATTTTGGATTTTCTGGAACTGATTAATTGGATTTATGTCCATTTCGGTTAGAGTCAGACCTTCTGGAATGGACTAAAGACATGAACTATTGTATTCAGAGTGCTACATAATATTTAACATTTAATTTATTTTTTTGATACATCCATTTTCTGTACCGCTTATCCTCATGAGGGTCGCGGGCATGCTGGAGCCTATCCCAGCTGACTCTGGGCAAGGGGCGGGGTACACCCTGGACTGGTCGCCAGCCAATCACAGGGCACATATAGACAAACAACCATTCACACTCACATTTATATCTATGGACAATTTGGAGTCGCCAATTAACCTAGCATGTTTTTGGAATCAAATATGGATATAATGTTTACTCCCCTCCAAATAAACAAAGGAAGACAACATTAAGCTATTGTAAATATTACACATAATACCAAGATAACAATGTACTGATGTTAATGTCTTGAGTTACAGTATGAATACATTACAGCCAAATATTGGTGTTTGTGTTGTACCCATTGTCTTTAGGTATGAATGTGAGGACATAGAAATTGGATGGATGCTCCAAAGTTCAAAGTTGTGTTAAGCATTTTTCCACTTGGAGGAAATCTGAAATTATTATCTTGTTTAAAAACTGTCAGAATCCCAACAAGCAGACTAATAAGGGAAATGTAAAGATATTCCTAATATTTGGGGTGGTGCAAAATACTAAAAATATAAAATACAGAACAAAGTAATGGTTTTGCTGTCTCTTGTTGCTGAATGTTAATATTTTTGTTTTGCTAATGATGCTCCAAAGACAAATATGAGTATTTAAAGAGAGGTTGTAAATATCAGGAAGCAACAAGGTGGATTATCAAAACACAACAATGAAATATGGATGATGTTTTTGTTAACGATGCTTGAAAGTTCCAAATGTTTATGACCAATCGGAGAAAGGTGACTTTAAAATCTTGCCAACAGCGTCAAGCTCCATCATGTAGATGTAAAAAAAAGTGCCATCAGTGAGAAGTAAGAGACAGTGTGTGTTTGCTTAGCGGCCGCCTGCAGTGGGGTGAAACATGGAGGTGTATGGGTGACGCTGAGACAGAAGGCCACGATACACACTCCATCTGGGCGCACAGTCACTCTCAGCAAAGAGTGTGAAACAAGAAGATGAAGATATGCGTATACTCAGGGAAAGAAGCATGATGGTATTGATATTTAAAGGAAAAACTTTCACTGTTAGATTCCATTTGAAGAAGACGGGCTTTGTGAAATACGACAAAAACAAAAGGAAAAAATGTAAACCTTGCCAAGCTGGAATTATTCGTGTTGGCAAAACTTTCCCTGTTGTCACACTTCTTTTGAGAGAAAAATGGTCGACAGAGGCTCTCCCTGCATGTAATCAGGAATTGCAGCTCATATATGCAAAATAAATGTTAAATAGGTGTTATGTTGTTTTCATCATAGCTGTGTTCTGGCACCAACACTCCGATACACGGTAACTACACAAACCCCGCCCCCGTTTCGCCTTAAATCCTGCAAACTCACACATGCAGAGGTGTTGAGCAAGATGACCCATGACCTCTTGCAAGCGGCGCTCGTGCAGGCGTTACGTAAAAAAAAAAAAAAAAGGCAGCGGCGGTGGCGAGAGGAGGCGCGAGTCGCATCCTCCTACAGATGCCTTAACAGTCACGACTTGTCGAGATGTTCTCACCGACTCCATAATGCACGAGTTGTTGGACGCACATGTTGATGTTGCACTAGTAAGTATGTATGCAAAGTGGATTTAAGAGTGGACCATGGAGGCGTCAAGAAATGCATGAAATCGAGCCACACATTTAAAAACATGCGGCTTTCAATGCATTTTAGCTTTTAGCTTACAAGTACACTAAATATTAGTCAATGACAACATAACTGACATAAAATTCAGTTTTGAAAAAACAAATGGCTTAACATAGGAGAGGTGCAAAGGTGACTTTCTTTTCAAACACACGTGTTTAAAAAAAAGGAATAAAAAATTAATTCATTCATTCACGCTTCACAGCTAGGAGACCCGAGTTCAATTCCACCCTCGGCCATCTCTGTATGGAGTTTGCATGTTCTACCCGTGCATGCGTGGGTTTTCTCCGGGTACTCCGGTTTCCTCCAAAACATTCTAGGTTAATTGGTGACTCCAAATTGTCCATAGGTATGAATGTGAGTGTGGCAACCAGTCTGGCGACCAGTCCAGGGTGTACCGCGCCTCTCGCCTAAAGACAGCTGGGATAGGCTCCAGCACCCCTGCGACCCTCATGAGGAAAAAGCGGTAGAAAATGAATGAATGTTTTGTACTGCTTTCATTGGTTCATTGGTTCTGTCGCTGACTTTGGGCGAGAGGCGGGGTACACCCTGGACTGGTCGCCAGCCAATCACAGGGCACATATAGACAAACAACCATTCACACTCACATTCATACCTATGGACAATTTGGAGTCACCAATTAAACTAGCATGTTTTTGGAATGTGGGAGGAAACCGGAGTACCCGGAGAAAACCCACACATGCACAGGGAGTGGGTGGAATTGGACCCTGGTCTTCTAGCTGTGAGGTCTGCGCTCTAACCACTAGACCACCGTGCCGCCCCAGTACAAAACAATCAGGCATAATTAATACTGCAGTAAACAACAGTACAGCTAACTGTAACATTTTAAAGAGCATGTAGAGGTACTAGATAAAGCTGCTTATGATACTTGAAAAGCAACTACTACCATCTTGCAGAGGTTGCCTACAACCACAGCTGTTAATGCCCCCCCCAGCATTAATTTGTAGAACATACAGTACTTATTAGAGACTCTGCGGTTAACTGAATAGCTAGCCTGTGATTCCATTCTTGTGGATATTAAACACATAGGGCAATGCTTTCTTAACACCTGGAATTGGGAACATCGGAGTACCTTTGGACATTTTTTGGAGGAAGAACAGGAAACATTTCCTCTTCATGATTGACTCGTTGACTTCTACAATTCCCAATAGCTACCTTACATTCTTTTGGATGTTATTTTCTCCTGCTGTGAAGCATAAAGGTGATTTCACCATGGGCCCCCGAACCTTCTTTTGGGAGCCAGTTTACCTGCAGGCTGTGAGAATAGCAGTGCAGTGTGATGTTGCTGCTTCTTCCCATGCGGAGCAGAGATGAATAAATATGAAGATAACCTGCACCTCTGCTGCACCTCTTTTTTTTCTGTCCATATGGTTGTACTGAAGGCGAGGAAGGAAGCCTCTGGCCATGATTGTCTATGTACTCACATGTTTGCTTGCGCCTTTTTCTTTGTGCATCACCATCTGACTTGAGTGTGTACTTGCTGTGTGTGTGTGTGTGTGTGTGTGGGCGGTAATGCGTAGGCGTATGCACTTTTTGACAGAGCCTCCAGTAGCACTCATTTATGAATCTTTTGTTATATTCTCCATCTCCTATTCAGCTCGCCATCAGAGCCAGCAGGGACGCTCAAGTGCTGCATTGCCCTTCAGGGAGGTGGGGATGAAGAAAACACAAAAGGGGGGGGGGTGATGGAACAGGTGATGGAGCGGTATGCATGAAGTGATGATAATTAACCAAAGCTTTTCATGAATAAACATGTAAACATGTGAAACATTTGCCCTTTCGGATGGTTCTGGTCGTTCTGGACGTGGATTGGGAAAAGGGAAGGGCGGGGGATTGATCCACTCAACCTTGTTTGGACAATCAGCAGTGGAACAAAGAACAATAACCATTTGAATGGCTTGACCATATTATATGGATAAGTGGACAATGATAACCAAAGAAGAAGAACAGAAAATAGCCATCTTGCCTTCTCTTATACTAAAGAATATTCAGAACAGAAGGCCACACAGCCAAGGGATCGGGAAGACTTGGGTTAGATTTCGGTTTGGAGTTTGCATGTTCTCCCCGTGCATGCGTGGGTTTTCTCCGGGTACTCCGGTTTCCTCCCACATTCCAAAAACATGCTAGGTTAATTGGTGACTCCAAATTGTCCATAGGTATGAATGTGAGTGTGAATGGTTGTTTGTCTATATGTGCCCTGTGATTGGCTGGCGACCCGTCCAGGGTGTACCCTGCCAGCTGGGATAAGCTCCAGCACCCCCGCGACCTTCATGAGGATAAGCGGTAGAAAATGAATGAATTAATGAATGAATTTGATAGTAATTATAGTAATAAAAAATTTGCATTTTGCATGGTCACATAGTAGATACATATATACATAGATAAGTAATCATCCTACATATATTTTATTCCATTTTGATGTTAGCATCATTCTGTATAAATTGCTTGAATTAAAAAAGGAAAAAATGTATATTCATTCATTTTCTACCGCTTTTCCTCCCAACTGTCTTCGGGCGAGAGGCAGGGTACACCCTGGACTGGTCGCCAGCCAATCACAGGGCACATATAGACAAACAACCATTCACACTCACATTCATACCTATGGACAATTTGGAGTCGCCAATTAACCTAGCATGTTTTTGGAATGTGGGAGGAAACCGGAGTACCCGGAGAAAACCCACGCATGCACAGGGAGAACATGCAAACTCAACACAGAGGAATTGAACCCTGGTGTCCTAGCTGTGAGGTCTGTGCGCTAACCACTCGACCGTCGTGCCGCCCGAAAAAATGTATATTATGTATTATAAGTTATTATTTGTCTTTTTTTTTTTCATCATGACACACGAGGCCCTGCCTTATCTGCCTCCTCTGACAGCACGGCGTCCATAAACCTCACATCTCCTGCACCCACTATACAGACACGTGTGTTTTACCTCGTATAAGCCATCCACCATAGCATAACAATGAACAGGCTTCCAGTAAAATCTGTACTTACTGGCGACACTTTTCAGTACATTGAGTGGAAAGCTCATGTAAGTGTAAAGTGTGCAATATCTGATCAACCTCCATGTGCAATATTAAGGCTCTAAATGCAATATACTAAGTTCTATGTGAAGTATTTCCATAATGCCTCATATTAACTCACTAGCAAGATCTCAGACTGGTCATATATCTCATCTCGTTTCATATTACCTACATACTGTATTGTATATAACTCTGGGAAAAACTGTTGATTCTGTTAATACTTGGGTTGTTTATATTGTTTATTTTTCTATATTGTGTATTTTTCACTGCTTAACTGATTCTGTACTCTTGCTTCTGTGCAATGCAAATTTCCCCACTGAGGGACGAATAAAGCCATATCTTATCTTATCTTATCTTATGATGAAAGCAACATCTCTCATATGACAACCTACATTATTTAAGGAAATATGTGGGAGGTCCCGTTTGATGGTTCAATCCAAAGATGTTATGGTATTCAAGCAATTTGCTAGTTTGCTAATTCAAATCATATCATGAAGATGGGCCTCATATGAAAGCTTCAGACATTTTTATGACAAAGAAGCCCTGTTAAGTTAAAGCCCACCAACTATACTTGTAAAGGTTGCATTCATGCACACTGAACCATTCTATGTTCTATGATTTTGAGGCTACAACACAACAATCATACTTGTTCTTCTTCCTGCTTATACCAGTGAACACATCCCTACCTGTGACACGGCAAGGCATTGGAATCATCTCAATGCAATAGCAGAAGAAACTGCTCAAGGGCACTGGCACCACAACAGGTGATTCTAGGAGGACACAATGAACCATATGGTGTCTGTACATACCTGGAATGCAGCATTATTTGGGTGTTCCTCCCCATATGAAGACTGAGAGACCGCCCCCCTGCAAATCCAACTGACATAATGGAGGTTCTTCAGTCAGGTTTCAATGACGACACTCGGGATTCTAAGACTGTCAAGATATTTTAAAGGAAATCATTTACAAAAACATTGATGGGCATGACTCACCAATGAAGAGAGAGCCTGCCTCCATGACAACAAGCTACTTGCCATTCTGCGACTAAGTCATCTGTAAGGAAAGATGATGAATGGTGAGTATCACCAACATTACACAAAGTGTATTCATGAAATCATCAAAAAGGGAGATGCTGAGGACATCCGCGTAAATGGAAAGGATGTCGAAAGACGGTACGTACCTTGCCACTGTTTCTAACAGCCAGAGAAGCTCAGTGGAGTTTTTTGACCACTTCTTTGCCATGTCAGAAAGGATATAAATCCCCAGCCAATGTTCTGTCTAAGCACGTACGCATACGCAATCCCTCACTGATCTTGTGTTCTCTACACAGAGGAAATCCTTGCTGCCCGACAAAATACGATCCAACATGAACTGTAAATAAAATGAACACATAACAATTTGTTCTGTAACATTTTGTAATGCAACAGGCAACAACAAGTAGTAACACAATGACGAATACTGCAGCCAATGATAGGAGCCCGTTTTCATTAACAGCATGTTACGTTGTACATATCCCAGTGGTTCTTTTCTATTGTGTGGGGTTTTTTTGCTTTCATTTTTTATTCACAGTACATAAAAGTAAACATTCATTCATTCATTTTTTACCAGGTGCTGGAGCCTATCCTAGCTGTATTCGGGCGAGAGGCGGGGTACACCCTGGACTGGTCGCCAGCCAATCACAGGACACATATAGACAAACAACCATTCACATTCATACCTATGGACAATTTGGAGTCACCAATTAACCTAGCATGTTTTTGGAATGTGGGAGGAAACCGGAGTACCCGGAGAAAACCCACGCATGAACGGGGAGAACACAGAGAGTTTATAAGAGTTTATTAGGGGCGGCACAGTGGTCGTGTGGTTAGCGTGCAGATCTCACAGCTAGGAGACCAGGGTTCAATTCCAAAAACATTCTAGGTTAATTGGTGACTCCAAATTGTCCATAGGTATGAATGTGACCCTCGTGAGGAAAAGCGGTAGAAAATGAATGATGAATGAAGAGTTTATAAAAAAAAACAAACAGCCCATCATTCCTCAAACCTACATCATTTCCATGAACTGCGTATCAGAACTAAACACCCAACAGGAAGTGAAAATATGGTGTTGATGCCCACTATGACAGCTTCCACTTTTCTAAGAGGACTGTCTGCATGATTTTGGGAGTGTGTCTGTTAAAATTTGTGTCCACGGGGAGAACATGCAAACTCCACACAGAGATCTCCGAGGGTGGAATTGAACTCGGGTATCCTAGCTGCGAGGCCTGCACGCTAACCACTCTTCCACTGTGCAGCGCATAAAAGTAAACACATACAGCAAATGTGGCATCACATTTAAAAAACAAAATAGTGCTACAGCAGGCTGCTGCAAAAGAGAAAGTAAATAAGGAAGTAAAAATACACAAGCTACATTGTGAAATACTCCTTGTTGACCTTTTGAACCCACTCGAATACGAAATACCACAGAATGGAAGTTGCACTACTTCAAGTTCTCAGGTTTTGGACAGGTGTGATACTACAAGTTTTTGTGTATATGCTCAGACACTTGAAATATTAGCATGAACGTTGGTCAAAGGACTGTGGAACAAAGAGAAAGTGCACAGTGTATCATCTTCATAGTCATATAAAGTCGAGTTTATCAAGAGGAGAGCCAGTTCCATCACAGAACAAACTGTGTCATTTTTATGCTTTCCATGGACTCCTCAAGGTGCAAAGTTGAAGCCCTTCCATTTTCAGAGTTTCCATCCAGTCGTCATTCCCACATCACAAAGCTGATAATAGCTTGTTGCCACCATCAGGTCCAACATCAAGGTAAAGGTATTAATGAGATCAGCTCAAATCAATCCTGTCTTCCAGGAATTAACAAAGCTGATGCAACATATTTTGCATCAGCGTTGGTGAAATGTCAAAAATGAAGTAAAAAAAGGAAATTATAGCAGACCTGCCTGCCGTCTGAATGATCTGAACCATCTTCACTGTTCACGTATTGAGGAATAGTCCCTTTGTCACCAAGCAGACACATTAAAGCGAATAGGTGCTAAGGTCTCATTTTCACATGTCTGAGCTGTAAAGCTGAGTATGTTGAAATGCTGGATGACTTGTCAACAGATTCATTCATTAGTGGACTTCACTGTTTGCAATTAGAGGAGTAATACATCATATCAGTTGTGATCAAGGGACTCATTTATCGGGATGAGCGAGTGCACATGTATCTGTATCTCTATCTAAGGTATATCTGTTCACCAATATAAATTATTCATACTCGGGATGGGGGGGGGGCAAAAAACAAACATGGACGTGGTTTAACCAGAAATGGAAGAGGCTTAAATCTGTACATTAAGTCTGAAATTGACTGAAATTGAATTGAGAAGTTGCTATATATATTCATGGCTCGACAATAACGATGTACCGATGGCCCGGGGCAAGTTAAAACAAAATTCGGGCAAGTAAATCGAATCAGTGATATTCCCGTCGGGCAAGTGTACTTTGGCATGCCATACTGCCAAGAGTTTTTTTTTAAAAAGCGGTTCTTGTTGGGTGTTGGTAAAACACGGACTGCGTAATTCCGGTGGTAATTTGCAAACCAATCCTTGCAAATCTTGAAATGGACCAATCAGAATGGTTTATTTAGACCGCGGCCCGTAATCCACAGTCCGCGTTCTACCCGTTCTTGTTCGCGATCAACCAATCAGCGATCGTTTGATTAATGTTCATGTTAAAGGTTAAATAACTGTTAATACTTATCCTCAATATCCGTGTGGAAGTGGTAAGTTTTTGGCTTTTTAAGTTTAAAGGAAATAACTTGGAGGCTACCGTTTAGGTCGCTAGCTCTCTAGTTTGCGAGTTAGCATGTGTCTCAAGACCCTGCAGTTGCGCAATATGTTGTAAATAAAAAAAGTATAAATGTGACTATAGTCATGTTTTGTCATGTCTACAGGGCTCTAATAATGCTTTGTTCATTTTAATCTGAAAAAAATAATTAGTCTACCCACCAACTATATGTGGTTTCTTAAGTTTTTATTATTTGCCGTTTTATTATTATTATTATTATATTTATTTATTACTGATTGATTGATTTTCTTTATTCTTGAGTTGTTTATTTATTTTATTTCTTATTTTGTGTAGAAAAATAAAAATGAAGATATTTGAGAACAGTGGAATGTTTTATCAGAGCTTTTCTTATAGAAAATCGGAACCAAAGCAAAGTTTATTCATTTTTCTGTTTTTAATAAATGTGTTTTTTTTGGGGCGGGGGGAAAACTGATGCGGCCCAGCCTCGCCCAGACCAGAGCTCCAGTGGCCCCCAGGTAAATTGAGTTTGAGACCCCTGATGTACGTTATGAAACAAGTTTAAGTTTGTAAGTTGCATACTGCAACGCATTGAGGAGTGTAATATTTTAGCATCGCTGATGTCAGCCATACATGCAGAATGCTTGATGCTACTGTGCAAGTGTACCTAATGTGGTGGCCAGTTAATGCAGGTTACCACTGTCTGTGTCCAACTGAATAACTGCATGTCACAGCTAGACAGACAGACAGACAGACACCTTTGATGCTTAATGTATTTGACTGTCAGATCTACCTGAATTCAAGTACTCGCAAGTGTGTGTGTTTTCAACAGAGAGAGAAAAGCCTCTGAGAGAAAACACGTGTCTCTAAAAGCCACCTCGTGTTGAATTGCGGTGCTCAAGGTCGGATCAGAGCGCTCCACGCGACGGCGTGGGTGGCCTGCGTTGACGCAATGGCGTTGGCAGGAGCAATGCATTAACCGACCGACTACTGTTGATGGTCAATTACCCGGATGTCTGCAGTGACAGTTTTTTCACTCTCACTTTCAGCCAAATGTTTCCCGGGTTCAGCTCTTGTCACATTGCCCTCAACCCCCGCACATTCCATAATAATAAGCTCCAAAAGCAGCGGCTGATAGGTGCATTCTGGAATAATGGAGGATGCGGATGCTGGTACGCTGTAGGATTGAACCAATGGATGACTCAATGAATGATCTTTTCATTCATTCATTCATTTTCTACCGCTTATCTTCACGAGGGTCGCAGGGGGTGCTGGAGCCTATCCCAGCTGTCTTCGTGCGACAGGCGGGGTACACCCCGGACCGGTCGCCAGCCAATCACAGGGCACATATAGACAAACAACCATTCACACTCACATTCATACCTATGGACAATTTGGAGTCACCAATTAACCTAGCATGTTTTTGGAATGTGGGAGGAAACCGGAGTACCCGGAGAAAACCCACGCATGCACGGGGAGAACATGCAAACTCCACACACAGATGGCCGAGGGTGGAATTGAACCCTGGTCTCCTAGCTGTGAGGTCTGCACGCTAACCACTCAACCGCCGTGCAGCCCTTAATGATCTTTTCAATGGTTATTATTTTGGAAGTTTGTTTCACATATTTACTTCCTGTCTGATGGTGCTGACAAGCGGTATTATGGGGCTTTTCGCTAGGAGATGGTCATATTCAGGTGGTTATCGCTAGCGTTGAACGATTCATCGCCCTGCACATTTAAAGGCAAGGAGAGGCGTTCATGAGATTGATTAAGATTGAACTCTCTCACGCTTTCTGTCCTCCCTCTTTGCCACTTGCGCCAGTGAGAGGGATGGAGGTGTTGGTACGACGCAGTCCGGCGCGGTGTTCACAAAAATTGGACATGTGCGGCGCAGACAGGTACCCCACGCTAGTGCCTGCTCTATGAAAGTCGATCCCATATTGTGTTCAACATGATAGAGTGGAAAAAGTTATCCCATCCAGTGTGGAAGATGTAAGTTTTTTGGCGTTTTAAGCTTAGACAAAATACATTTGAGGCTCGCTAGCTTGTTAGCGTGCTCGCTAGCATAGGAGTTGCAATGTAGTGTAAAGAAAGAATAATCTGGAGTGTAAAGGTGACTATAGGTCATATTATTTTAAAGTCTACGGTGCTCTACAGGTTTTCTATGCTCTATGTATGAAAATATTCCACTTATATTAAGAAGTGGATATTAATTTATCATGGTCGGGTCTGGAATCAATTAACTGTTATAAAGGAGGTACAACAGTAGTTGGCAAAATTAAGTGGAATGTTTTATCAAAGCTTTTCTTATAGAAAATCGTAACCAAAGCAAAGTTTATTCATTTTTCTGTTTTTAATAAACGCGTTTTTTTTTTTTTTGGAAAACCTGATGCGACACAGCCTCGCCCAGACCCTAGCTCCAGTGGCCCCCAGGTAAATTGAGTTTGATGTACATTATGAAACAAGTTTAAGATTGTTTAAGATTGTAAGGTGCATACTGCAGTTGGCAAAATTAAGTGGAATGTTTTATCAGAGCTTTTCTTATAGAAAATCGTAACCAAAGCAAAGTTTATTCATTTTTCTGTTTTTAATAAATGCGTTTTTTTTTTTTTTGGAAAACCTGATGCGGCCCAGCCTCGCCCAGACCCTAGCTCCTCGCCCAGACCCTAGCTCCAGTGGCCCCCAGGTAAGAGTCAAGTTTTTTTAAGTTTCTATATTGTTTTAAGGTGATATTTTCCTGACTATTTTTCTTCAGTGGACGAGTGTCCAAATGGCTTATTTGATCATAAAGGTTGGACAACCAATACACTATTGCGGTGCCACAGAGACATTTTGAAACTGCTGAAAGCTCTATAATATGGAGCCATTCATTAGTCAAGACTTGCTGTCATCTCTGCGGTTTGACTCCATGTTGAATAACCTGCAGAACTAAACAAGCAAACATAGACTTTATGACTTCACTTGATCTACTATGGATCGAAGTCCAGTGTTTTGTTGACCTAACCTGAAACATATACCGCTGGCCCCTAATCTGCATGGACATTACACGTAGTCTATAGTCTTTGCAAAGACAGATCGCTGTATTGGATCTACGCGGGTACATCACATACTTAAAAGATACCTTTTGAAAAAGCGGCTTATTTCTAAAGCTTTTTTTTTGTGGGAAGATGGCAAGAGAAGAAGAGGTTCTGATGATGTCTCTGAGTCAGTTGTTAGGGAAGATGATGGGTAGGCGGTTTGGGCCACAGCGTACACACCATTTTTTTTTTACCATGTAACAGAGTCCTGCTGCGTGTGTGTGTGTGTGTGTGTGTGTGTGCACGTGCACAGGTGTGTGTGTGTGTAGCCTCTGAGAGCAAGCACCCAGCAGTGAGTTGAGTCATGCTGGCTTGTAATCGTTTTGACATTCAATTCTAATAAAACAGCAGCAACATAGTGGTACCTGTTGGCTTTGTATGCGTGCATGCATCCAAAAACACATCAAAAGCCCTTACAGCCGTGTTAAAAACCTGACTCAGGCCTGTTATGACTGGAGGATGCAGAGGAGTCAGAAGGGGACAAACGGCTTTGAGAAAAGGGGAAGTGCGTTCAGGGAAATATTTTGACCTTCCAAAGATGGTAGGGGGAAATATCCTTTGCGAGAAAGTTGATGAGAAATGAATTAATCTTGAAAGATGCAGGGATTTTTTGCAGTATGATGTATTTGCATGTATCGCTGTACTACACTGCCTTGCACGGAGGGTGCGTGTGTGTGAGCTCATAAGCATGTTTAAGGTCACGTGTGATGTCACAGGGCTTCCCCATGACTGGTGTTTTTGCGGTTTGTTCTTGACTCACTGTGGTTTCCCCGTATCGCTAATCAGCGTGTATGTGAATGTAAGTGGCGAAGCGCTAGCAGTAAAATAACAAAATGAATAAACAATCTTAATAATAATAAGACTTACTAAGCAAGCTGAAAGGAACAAACATTTATATAAGTGAATATCTGACGACGCTGACATTACCTAGAAAGCTTTTTTTTTTTTTTTGCCCGTCATCCACAATTCTTGTGTGAGACATTACCACACATGGCTTTCTATTTTCTGTGTGTTCTAAAGATATAAACAGATCCAAACAGAGACAGATCATTGTGTGTATGGTGAAGTTATTCAATTCTATTTGATGATTCGGTAATCTTTTAAAACCAACAGACTCCAGCACAGGGCAGTGTGTTGATGTGGTACTCATAGGACAGGAAGAACATCAGCTAAAAGCTCAACCAAGCCAATTTCAGAAAAACAGACAATTCAAATGATGAGCACTTGAAATGAGCAAATATCCAACACAAGGAAGTTATCTGAGACCAGCATATAGTGTTCATTCATTCATTGTCTGTCTCTGTCTCTAAGCCAAGAAGTGGGGTACACCCTGGACTGATCGCCAGCTAATCACAGGGCACATATAGACAAACAACCATTCACACTCACATTCATACTTATGGACAAGTTGGAGTCGCCAATTAACCTAGCATGTTTTTGGAATGTGGGAGGAAACCGGAGTACGCGGAGAAAACCATATTTCATGAAACAAAATACTAATATGACAAGCCGTTTTGAAAGTAAACACTTAGCCCTTCCAGTATCATTCCTCCAACATTGAATAAACAGCTTCATGTACTCAGTATTCAGTTGCATAGACATGCAAATACTGTATTCACATTTACAGTAACTATCAAAGTCTGCCCTTTACTTTGATACCAAAATCATCCTCATCCTTCTAAACTTTGCAGATACAGAGAAAAATGTTATTCATTTTGTATATACTGTCATTTTCGGTCAAAATTTAGAGAGATATTTGTACTTATATAAGCCGCTCATGTACACAACATAACATGGCATATTGACAATCTTGAGCTATAAGGAAGCTCACAACAACCCTGTCAACCCATTGGAAATCACAGGAGGTCATTACTCAATATATAATATATATAATATATATAATGTCATCTTGGCACGGCGGTCTAGTGGTTAACGCGCAGACCTCACAGCTAGGAAACCAGGGTTCAATTCCACCCTCGGCCATCTCTGTGTGGAGTTTGCATGTTCTCCCCGTGCATGCATGGGTTTTCTCCGGGTACTCCGGTTTCCTCCCACATTCCAAAAACATGCTAGGTTAATTGGCGACTCCAAATTGTCCATAGGTATGAATGTGAGTGTGAATGGTTGTTTGTCTATATGTGCCCTGTGATTGGCTGGCGACTAGTCCAGGGTGCTACAATTGAGCTAAATGTCACAGCTCATCTGTAATGTCCGCCATTGAATAACTCCTGTTATGAGTTTCTGACACAACAAAATGCTTATGTGGTTTTGTGGGAAAATGTGTTTCTTTTGAATCCCTTCCAACAACAGCTGCTGACTGCCAAGCAAAGGCGACTTTAATGACCCGCAATACTTCTTTGCTCGGGGGCCACTTTTGCAATCGCTTGAAATGGCGCGCCGCTATTGGCGCACGCTAGCAGGGTATCACAGTGCAACACACGCTCTTCCACACATCAATCATGCAGGCACTCCTGTCGTGTCTACCGACAAGTTCCTACAGAGCATTCTTCCAATGTTTTTACACGATCCCAGTCGGCTCGGCCTCATTCATGCCATTCTTTTCATTCCTGCCAATGCTGCGACACATCTTTTATTTGCATCCCCGTGCAGCATTAGTGGCCTCTGCTGTCATCGCATCTTTTATTTTGTATTTACAACAGGCCTTTTCTTTATGCTGCCCTCCTCCACCCAACACTGGAATTATTATTTGTATTAAACCCGATTCAAAAGCGACAGTGCTTTTCAGCAGGTTGTCACGCCCTCGCCATTGTGCGGCCAACTTGCTGATGAATTCTACTGACAGCCGCTTCTCTCTTTTAAAACAATTCACTTTTACTTTGAAATATATATATAATTCTCTTTGAGTGGCGGAGGTGAAAGCATTATGAAGATGTGTTGGCGGAGGGAGAAAATGAGCGAAAGCGGGTGAGAGTGGCTCGGTGGTGCTCCGTGAGTGGGCTGCCGTGCATTCTTTTTGCCTTATTCACTCACCGGAGCGTGGGCGCCTAATTCATGTTTGCATTCAGCAGGTTTACCTAAGGGAGGGGAATGTTTTATCACACGCTGTCTTTGAAATCGATGACTAATTGTACTCCCTTTTTTTTTCTGTCCTTCCCAGTCCATTTTCTCCCTGTCCCTGCACTTATATCAAACCTGCTCACTTCTTTTTGGTCCTTTGGAGGGTGTAAAAGTGGATGTGCATGTTGTTTCAGTGTGTAGCATTAATGTACATAATTTACACTACAATTGCTTAAATATAAAGATAACAGTATATTCCCAAACTAACAGTATCAAGGGTAGGGGCGTGCATTGTGACACATTTCCTTAATAGAGAAACCTATTTCAAAATTGTTCACGTTAATTTCAGATTTGGTTTGATTAATTGTTTTTGCTCAATTAAATCTTTATTCCAAGAAAAAAAAATCAAGACATTTGAAGGAATTTTGTTCGTAAATTTTCCATTATCCACAACCTTTATGTGAGACATGAACACACATTTCTCTTTTCTGTGCTTTCTAAAGATATAAAAACAGATAAAAAGAGGCACATAATGGGATTAAACTATTCTGCCTGTAAAGCCTTGTGAAAAAAACTGCCTTTATTTATATAATAATTATATATTTATATATATATATTTATATTAATGTGACCTGCATATTAACCACAATACAGCAACATTGTTATTATTCATTCATTTTTATCCCCACGAGGGTCGCCTATCCCAGCTGTCTTCGGGCGAGAGGCGGGGTACACCCTGGACTGGTCGCCAGCCAATCACAGGGCACATATAGACAAACAACCATTCACACTCACATTCATACCTATGGACAATTTGGAGTCGCTAATTAACCCAGCATGTTTTCGGAATGTGGGAGGAAACCGGAGTACCCGGAGAAAACACCCGGGCAAACTCCACACGAACTCGGGTCTCCTAGCTGTGTGGCCTGCACGCTAACCACTCATCCGCCATGCAGCCTTAGAGCAACATTGTTATTATTTTATTAACATTGCTAAATCCAAAAACAAACAACATTACTGGCATAGTGACACCTTGCTACGCCACACCGGTTCACTATTAGGCAAAGTGACCAAAGTACAGCAAAATATACACAGTATGTATATAAAACCTTGTTGGAGGTGTTTTAATAGCAGGTGTTGTAGGCAGAATAGGTGTGTCCCATCACATACATTATTGAGCTGCCTCTTTTTTAGCTGTTTATATACCTTTAGAACACACAGAAAAAAAAGGATGTGTGATCCTAAATTATTTCACTTTCCCCCTGATTGCGGTCGATTATTGCACAATTGTGCTAATTGCTTCTTCAGAATTCCAGTTGTGTTTATTTAGCATTAGCAATACATGCTGTATATCACAGAAAGACGCCTGTCAACTGCTAGTTTTGGTTCCTTCTGCAGCAAACTGCTTCTGTCCTTAGCCAAGTATTGAAAACAGGCCAACTGATGCCAAATTAATCACGTGGAACTGATTGATTAATCAAATTCTGCCCACCCCGAGCCACTACATACATACTGTATCGTTGATACAGATGTTAAATAGATTAAATTCTGTAAAATGTTGACAATGCTGAACTGTAATTTCATTTAATCATGCCAAGTACTTTGGAGAACACCATCTGATTGGCGAGATTGTACCCCCAAAAGGTAGCATCATGTATTATCGTTTTTTCCAAAGAGTGGGTAATGTGAAAAACGTGTGAGTCCATCCTCAATATCCCTCTCTGTCTTTTTCTCACTCTCTGAGAAATACACTAAAGCCCAGGAGAACAGTGCCTGCATGGCCTTGGGAACTGAGGAGCACAGAATACTCTTGAGGTCTGAAGAAAGAGAGGGAGAGCGATTGAGACAGTTGAAAAAAAATAAAAGAAAAAGGAAAAAAAAAAAAGAACGAAGAGAAAGGAGTGCATTCTCCCGACATGAGTCACCTCTCAGTGAAAGCTTTGTAATTTAAGCCACACATGGTGAGGAAGAAAGAAAGGCAGGGTGAGAGGGAAAGATGGAGAGAGACAGACGGAAAAGGTTAGCCATCACAAGAAAAAGAAAAAAAAAAACACAGTTGCTTTTTGGTGAACATACCTGAGGTTACCCATCATTGCTCCCCTCCTGCTAATTACGCATCAAGTGGCCGACCTCGTTCGCTGACGTCGGTTTGTTACAATCAACCTGGATGATGAAAAGCCTTTACTTCCACATTATAAACACACATTGCACCCTATCCTTGTGATTCATTTAACCCCCCCCAAAAAAAAGGTTCTGCTGTGGAATAGCGTATCCATCCCGGTACTAGTAAAGTTACAACAAAACATCTGAGGGTGATCTAGAACTGGTTTGAGCGTCCCTGGCCAGAACCAGCTGTGAGTATTTGTAGAATATATTCTAAAATTCAGGTCTATTTTATGGGATTTGACTTTTGGAGGCTCAGATATAGCAACCAGTACAGGGTGTATCCTGCCCGAAGACAGCTGGGATAGGCTCCAGCATTCCCGCGACCCTAGTGAGGATAACCGGCATAGAATATGGATGGATAGATGGGTCAGCGATAGGCAGATCCTAATAGTCTGAAGTAGAGCTGCA
Organism: Doryrhamphus excisus; assembly: GCF_037039965.1. Classification (NCBI taxonomy): domain Eukaryota; kingdom Metazoa; phylum Chordata; class Actinopteri; order Syngnathiformes; family Syngnathidae; genus Doryrhamphus; species Doryrhamphus excisus. The sequence goes on along the minus strand of NC_136368.1, from coordinate 13,752,699 downwards.
GATAACCATTGTTTTAATAACTAATTAATCAATAGATTAGTCTTTCAATTAACTTTATTTAATTCACCAATGAATAGGTCTGCTTTCTCTGAACTAAGGAAATTTTACAAATTACATTTGAGATGCTGAAATCAGGATATTATAATACATTTTAAAATGAAACTATTAATCGATTACCAAAATAGTTGGCGATTAATTGTATGATTAATTGATGATTCCTTGCAGCTCTCGTCTGAAGGTCAGCCATTTGCGCTGCCATTCTGACAGCTGGCAAGCTAAAGCTAAATCAGCTTAATCTAGCAAATTCAGAATGCGTAGGTCAGGCTTTTTAAACATCAGTGATCAGTGATTGGCCAGAAAATTGTGGTTGGTGCAGCCCGAGTTAGTATATGCCCTGAGGACTGCTAAAACTCAGCATGCAAGCTATGGCATATAATACTGCAGCATCCAGACCTAAGGCATAGCAACAGAGTAAGCTAACCTTTGCATTTGTCCACAAATTCTATCTGAGAGGAGCAGCAAGAAAACGGAGCACACAGCAAATTGGAGACTGTGGAGTGCGTGCAGCACTGCAGCGACCAGAGCTAAGGCACAGCTACAAAGTGAGCTAATATTAGCATGTTTATTCCTCTGGATTCTAGCCGTGGTTCCGGAAATGTTGTGATGATGATGAAACTCCACTGAGTGACCATTCTGCTGCTAGAGTGCCTTTACCAAGGTTAGAATGTTAATTAAGGTAATGATGCTACAATTAACAACATATTCATTGCTGTGATTACAGTTTGAAGTGGTTTCACCAATTGTACTTGGAGAGTCTGTTATCAGATTACTTAATCTATTTCCGAAACAAGCTATGGCTAACAAGATGACCTATATGTATTGGTTTATGGTCAGTCAATGAAAACTAAATTTGCTAATAATTTCGAGGACACTGTGGGCTACCCTGAAGTCAACCATGGCTCCCACAAAATGACACATCCCATTGAATTTGTATCAACTCTGATGATTCAGTCATTATTCAGTCATTGGAGTCTCCCCGGCGGCACGGCGGTCGTGTGGTTAGCGTGCAGACCTCACAACTAGGAGACCAGGGTTCAATCCCACCCTCGGACATCTCTGTGTGGAGTTTGCACGTTCTCCCCGTGCATGCGTTGGTTTTCTCCGGGTACTCCGGTTTCCTCCCACATTCCAAAAACATGCTAGGTTAATTGGCAACTCCAAATTTTCCATAGGTATGAATGTGAGTGTGAATGGTTGTTTGTCTATATGTGCCCTGTGATTGGCTGGTGACCAGTCCAGGGTGTACCCCGCCTCTCGCCCGAAGACAGCTGGGATAGGCTCCAGCACCCCCCACGACCCTCATGAGGAAAAACGATAGAAAATGAATGAATGAATGAATGTAGTCTCCCCCTGCTGGTAATATAAACATCTTCCTAAAGATGAGCATATTATCTAGCATATTATCTAAGTAAGACGTCTGCTGATGTCAGGACTTCAGCAAAGGTCCAACAACTTCAAAAGCTGAACATGTGGTCTGATCCATGACTTATGTGGTATAGTGACCTGCTTCACGCCTCGCCTCCTCTCAAACCGCCGGCTACTCTTTAATTCACTTTGGTTCTACGTGATGACGACGCCGTACAGACTTGGCGGACGCCTTAAAAAAAAGCAAGCAGCCGGCCCACTTGACAGCTGGTGTTTTCCGGGGGTAAAAAAAAAAGGTCAGTAGGTCCTTGTTGGGTGTTTTTCTTTTGCTCTTGAGGAACAAAAACAGAGACACATGTCGTGATTCACCACGGTGTGTCACCATGGTCCATCAGAGGAACAAACAGAGTTGTGTGTTGGCGGCGATGTGGTCCCGCATGTCAGTTTTATGAGCAGAGCGTCCCACTGCCAGGGCAGCAGAAGGAAATAAAAACAATGTACTGTATATAGCATCTTATTTCAATGCCACAATTACGGTAGGAAACTCCAGCTCCACCTGCTTGTGTACAGAGGAGTCAAGGAATTTCTTCATCTTTCTTCTGTTCATCCAATATTTTTTTTTTTTAAATCTCACATTTTGTCAGTCATCTGGGAGCAAATGTTCAAACAAATGGCGGTGCAGCTGGGAGGGAAGACTTGACAGAAAAAAACCTGGTGGATTGGACTGAGGGTGCATTAACATGACAGTAATCCAGTAAAAATGAATTAATTCAATGAAAATACAAAAAACTAAATATCACATAAACTTGCAAAAACAACTTAGTAGTTGGCAGTGAAGAAACACTACATGGCTTAAGGATGGGTACTTTTCACATTTAAACCGATACGGTACCGATACCGGTACTCAACCGTACCAATTGTCTTGTACTTGTGTGTGTCTTTATGTGATAATACATTTTACACATTTTACACAAAATGTATGTATTTTTCCACACTTTCAAACTCTGTGTGGAGTTTGCATGTTCTCCTCATATGTGGGATTTCTCCATTTTCCTCCCACATTCCAAAGAAAACATGCATGTTAGGTTAATTGCATGGTGACTCTATATTGTCCATAGGTATGAATGCTGTTTGTTTACATTTACAATATGTGTCTTTCGATGACGTATAAGTTGGATATACAAGAGTTGGATATAAGAGTTTGGGATCACTTGCAAATGTTTTTGTTTTACAAAGAAAAACACATTTTCATGCATTTCACAGTCATTTTTTTCCATTTCACAAACATTTTTAATTGATTTCACAAACAATTAAAATTAATCATATGATTTTCAAAGAACAAGAGGCCTACTATCAACAACTGTCAGTCCTCTGCATCAATCTCCTGGTATGGCTGCTAATCCAAGTTAAACATTTTATAAGGCTAATAGATTATTATATTAGAAAACCCATCAAAACCCATCTAAAAATCTAAACTAAAAGTAAAATCTCTTGCTATGCTGTTAACTACTCCCTTCAGAGAGCAGCACAAACTGGGTCTAACAAGGACAGAAAAAGAGGACGCTCCGATGCACAACTGTGCAAGAAGACAAATATCTGAGAGTGTGTAGTTTACATATTGCTACATTAATATGTACCTTGCGATTGGCTAGCGACCAGTCTTGCCCGAAGTCAACTGCAACTGCGACCCCAGTGAGGATAAGCGGGACTGAAAATCAATTGATGGATCTGAAAAAAATAAGAAATCAGGAAGGGGGCAAACACCTTTCCACATCACCATGAATAAAAGCGAGCCAGAGTGACCAATCATCTTACTCTTACAGTACTATAATCTTTAAAGTACTATTAAATTAAACATTTTAACTGAAATTGAGGTCACATATAAAAATAACGCATGGGTGGAATACATGTTTTGGAAACACTGATAAAAATGACTGTAGTTCCTAATAGGATCACAAGGCTAAGAAAGAATGGAACATGACTGTGTTTTTTGTCTGTGACCTATTATACAAGTGAGGGAAATCCCAAATATGGAAAGTGGTCACCTCCAGTACACGATGACGTTGGAGGAAGCAAAGTGTAGCGGGTCCAACAGGGCGGCCACCAAAATCGATGGAGCGACACGTCGGCAAGTGACTTTGATGGTTCCGCTTTAGTGAAACTGTACCAAAGTGCACACGCAGGTGATAAAAAAAAAACAACGCTGCACAGTCATGCTCTCATGTATGTCCTTATCTGCAGCGCCAACATCACAAACTGCGCTGAGGGCAAACCCACGCGTGCTGATGTAGAACACAGGAAATGAGTGTGATAAAAATGTTAAAATCTTATCTTTATTGAACAATAGCTGATATGCCAGCCTTGGTAAAAAAAAAAATACTAGGGCACTGATGTTTTTTTTATAGTCGGCATGGATATTTGACTACATTTCCTTGACAAAATATTATTCAAATATTATTTAGTAAGAGATGGAAATCTATCTGTCCTTGTGCTAGAGGGGAGATTCTTAATGCTCCTCTACTTCCCATCACTGTCCTTTCATTCATTCATTTTCAACCGCTTATCCTCACAGGGGTGGTGGGCGTGCTGGAGCCTATCCCAACTGTCTTCGGGCGAGAGGCGGTGTACACCCTGGACTGGTCGGCAGCCAATCACAGGGCACATATAGACAAACAACCATTCACACTCACATTCATACCTATGGACAATTTGGAGTCGCCAATTAACCTAGCATGTTTTTGGAATGTGGGAGGAAACCGGAGTACCCGGAGAAAACCCACGCATACACGGGGAGAACACAGACTCCATGCAGAAAATGGGAGATGCCTGATCGGGGAATTGAACCCGGGTCTCCGAACTGTGTCGTTTGCATTCCAACAACTTGTCCATCGTGCAGCCCTCTAATACTGCAGTTTTATATAATTGTGGTATTGTGGTATTGGAGTCGCCAATTAACCTAGCATGTTTTTGGAATGTATTTATTTTATTTTTTTATTTTACCTTTATTTACCCAGGCAAGCAATTTAAGAACAAATTCTTATTAAAAAATGCAGCCTGAACAAAGAGCAAAAGCACTTTGACAGGAGAGAGGAGTGCTGATATAAGAAATAAGAACAACGTTATATGAAATTACAAATATCAATACAGTAAATATGTACAATACATACCATACAAAAGCATCAAACAACAACATTAAAGCAATGGGATATGGCAATAGGCCTAATCAGTAAGTGCATGAGTCAGATGTAATTAGTTGCAAGTTTTGTATAAAGACAGAGAGAGATGTGAAGGCTGGAAGTTTTAGAGAGTTTTGTAGGATGTTTCAGTCATTAGCTGCAGCAAAGCGAAAAGCGCTGCGTCCAAAGACGGTACGAACTTTGGGGATGGAGATTTTGATGTAATTGCTGGACCTTAGATTGAAAGCAGAGTGAGAAAGAGATAGAAGGGTGTGATGCCAAGTATGGTTTTGTAGATGAGCTGGAGCCAGTGACGGAGTCGTCTGGTATGGAGTGATGTCCAGTCTACCAACCTATATAATTCACAGTGGTGAGTGGTGAAAGGGGCGCTAGTAGCAAAACGGATGGCAGAGGGGTGAAGAATATCCAGTTTCTTCGAAGTGGACTGAGACGCCATCCTATAGATGGTGTCACCATAATCAAAAATGGGCAAGATGGACATTTGGACATGTGTATGTTTTGCTGAACGGGTGAAAGAGGACTTATTGCGATAGAGGAAGCTCAAGCGAGCTTTGACTTTTGACTGTAAGTGCTTGATATAGTTGGTGAAGGAAAGGGACGTGTCCAACCAAAGGCCAAGATATTTGTAACAAGTCACAAACTCCAGTTCAGACCCGTTGCCACAGAAAATTTTGGAAAATTTTGTAATGTGGGAGGAAACCAGAGTACATGCAAACTCCACACATAGATGCCCGAGGGGGGAATCGAACATGGGTCTGCTAGCTGTGTGGCCACTCGCCGACCATGCAGCCTTACTTTATATTCATTCATTCATTTTCTACCGCTTATCCTCACGAGAGTCGCGGAAGGTGCTAGAGCCTATCCCAGCTGTCTTCAGGCGAGAGGCGGGGTACACCCTGGACTGGTCCCCAGCCAATCACAGGGCACATATAGACAAACAACCATTCACACTCACATTCATACCTATGGACAATTTGGAGTCGCCAATTAACCTAGCATGTTTTTGGAATGTGGGAGGAAACCGGAGTACATGCAAACTCCACACATAGATGCCCGAGGGGGGAATCGAACCTGGGTCTCCTAGCTGTGTGGCCACTCACCGACCGTGCAGCCTTAATTTATATTCATTCATTCATTTTCTACCGCTTATCCTCATGAGGGTCGCGAAAGGTGCTGGAGCCTATCCCAGCCATCTCCGGGCGAGAGGCGGGGTACACTCTGGACTGGTCGCCAGCCAATCACAGGGCACATATAGACAAACAACCATTCACACTCACATTCATACCAATGGACAATTTGGAGTCGCCAATTAACCTAGCATGTTTTTGGAATGTGGGAGGAAACTGGAGTACATGCAGCCTTACTTTATATTAATTATTGTAATTATGACATCATGCATGGCGGTGCTTCAAACGCTGAACTTATGAGCCGTTCTTCTCCCAAAAATTTTAATCAAATTTCAAATTGTACAACACACTTGAATGTGAAATTTAGCCACATTTGTCCTCCTGGGAACTATTTTATATAAACACCATGGAGAAAGGGGAGTTTGATGATACCCTCCCCGTAGTAACAGAACCTGGACAATGCCTGTGTCAATGGTGAATGCCGGCATGGTAATGGTAATGGTTTTATTTATTATTGTTTATTTATTGTTATTTGAACATGCATCAGATTACAATTGAGTGCATCACATAATCAGTTCACAGTTCCACATGTGCAAAAGGAGTAGGAAGAAGCAAAGCTTATTAAATCCTACCCCTCCATCTGGTACTGTTATATTTGTTCACTTCCTGCTTTCCTAATATAGTTTAAGTTTTTTTGTTGTTGTTTTTTTATTTTATTTTTTTCATGTACCGAAGTAGGAGGTGATATCATGACTGGTTCAAGACTCTTCATCCTTGTATTTAGCAAACATCAACTGCTTGTATTGTTTCCTGAATAGGCATGACAGGGGACTATGACGTTTCACGCTGGACACTCTGAATTGTATGGAGAGCAATTATAGGTGTCCAACACATATTTTAAACATCACATCAAATGCTCGTGCTGATGTCATTTAATTGTCAGATTCCTGGATGCCATGTCACTGTGTAAACAGTGGCAAAAAAATTCCTGACTCTTACTGTTACTGCACCGACATGGCTATTTTGTGATCTCTTTGTAAAAACAGCTACATATTAAAAGCAATATTTAATATGTTCTTTGCACAGACATAATCATTGTTGCTGTCTTGTGATGATAACACATTGCACTTTCGATTTTTCGATAAGGTTCGAGGTTTATCTGTAAACGGCGGTGTTCGGCGTCTAATTGCTAACATGAAAGAGCATTTACACAAGACATGTGACATTATGCTGCAGCCCACTGGACACATGTCTGTGGAATCGACTCCCAAGCTGTGACCTCCAAAGAGCATAAGGACCAAATAATAGCACGTACCACTAAAGCATGACACAGCTTCAGAGAGAGGAGATTCACATACGCATTTCTTTGCTTGTAGACTATGTCGACTAAAATGTCTGGGTTATAAATGAAAAGAAAAATGTTCAGCTCAAACTTCATCAGTCTAAAGCCATTCAAGGGAGGACCTTGAGAGCACAAGGCTTCTTTTCACAGAAGCAAGGTCTCTCGCTGCGGCGGTTTTGTGAAAAGCGGTGATGGAAAGGGAATGTTTCAGCTTTCTTTTCCTCAAACAGAAAAGTCACATACTTGTGAATAAAAGGCAACAAGGCTGCAATCATGTCTCTCTGAAAAGGCTGCCGCCCTTTGCCCTCACATATCTCTTAGGGAGGAGAGGGAAAAAAATCATTAAAAAGTATATTTACAACCTTTGCCATCCTTTCACTTCATTGCTTCCATTCTTTTTTTTTGTTTTTTTAGAATCACCACACTGTCAAGGTCGTGTCAACACGATGCCTTTTGACAATCCACCACCTATGGATCCGTTCACCTATCTCAAGGAGAATTAGCGGCTAAGACTGCCGCATTGTTTTCCCACGCTGAACATGGAGGGGTTAAACGCGTGGCTTCAGAGTAGTTTCGATCCATCAGGTAGGTCAGGTTTCTCTAAGCACGGCTGCATACCTGTTCTGTAAGGTTTATTCTGTTGCCTATCATTCTGTGTGACTCTGGACCCATTTGCATTTTTACACACAGGGAAAGGAATCTAGTAATCTAGTAAAGAAAATTAGTAAGAAGTCGAACACTAATTCTAAGTAATAAAGCACTAATTCCTATTTACCTGGATCAGCCTCCATGAACATGATGGACATGCGGTTACCACACTAGAAAACAATATAGGCTCTATTTTTGTCCGGTGCACCACTGTGCACAGCCAATTCGGTAATCTGGTAGACTTGCCTGTGCCGAGATGGGTGTGGTGGCGCACCAAGAGGAGGTGTCCACATTTTCAGCTTGGCGCAGTGAAAATTTTATGCCAAAACAGTGCGCCGAAAGTGGACTGAAAGCTCGCCAGCTTTGACCTGGTCTATTCTTCGACTGCACCCAGCGCAGTGGTAAATTGGCTGACAGGCACACATTTGGTGCACACATGGCACCAAAGTGTGTCAGGCACATTTTAATGCAATAAACAATCCCAGCAAACTATTTAATGTAAGCATCTGAACCAGCAGGTACATTTTTGTATTCATTGTCCTGAGTTCGATACCACCCTCGGCCATCTGTATGGAGTTTGCATGTTCTCCCCGTGCATGCATTGGTTTTCTCCGGGGACTCCGGTTTCCTCCCACATTCCAAAAACATGCTAGGTTAACTGGCGACTCCAAATTGTCCATAGGTATGAATGTGAGTGTGAATGGTTGTTTGTCTATATGTGCCCTGTGATTGGCTGGAAACCAGTCCAGGGTGTACCCCGCCTCTCGCCTGAAGACAGCTGGGATAGGCTCCAGCACCCCCGCGACCCTCATGAGGAAGAAGCGGTAGAAAATGAATGAATGAATGAATGGTACCAAAGTGTGTCAGGCACATTTCAATGCAATAAACAATCCCAGCAACCACTATTTAATGTAAGCATCTGAACCAGCAGGTACATTTTTGTATTCATTGTCCTGAGTTCGATTCCACCTTTGGCCATCTGTGTGGAGTTTGCATGTTCTCCCCGTGCATGCATTGGTTTTCTCCGGGTACTCCGGTTTCCTCCCACATTCCAAAAACATGCTAGGTTAATTGGCGACTCTAAATTGTCCATAGGTATGAATGTGAGTGTGAATGGTTGTTTGTCTATATGTGCCCTGTGATTGGCTGGCAGCCAGTCCAGGGTGTACCCCGCCTCTCGCTCGAAGACAGCTGGGATAGGCTCCAGCACCCCCACGAACCCTTGTGAGGTTAAGTGGTAGAAAATGAATGAATGATGAATGAATGTCCCATCACATCTGATGTTAGATCAAAGACGTCACACTTAATGGGAACTAAACTTGACTGCAGCTGAAAGTATGATGCCAACTAATGAGTTCACATCTCTCAGCCAACCACAAACCGACAGATACAAAGGATACAGTGAAGAAAATAAGTATTTGAACACCCTGCTATTTTGCTATTTCTCCCACTTAGAAATCATGGAGGGGTCTGAAATTTTCATCGTAGGTGCAAGTCCACTGTGAGAGAGATAAACTAAAAAGGAAAATCCAGAAATCACAATGCATGATTTTTTAACAATTTATTTGTGTGATACAGCTGCAAATAAGTATTTGAACACCTGTGTATCATCTAGAATTCTGACCCTGAAAGACCTGTTAGTCTGCCCATTAGAAGTCCACCTGCACTCCATGTATCATCCTGAATCAGATGCACCTGTTTGAGGTCGTTAGCTGCATAAAGACACCTGTCCACCCCATACAATCAGTAAGACTTTAACTTGTAACATGGCGAAGACCAAAGAGCTGTCCAAAGACACCAGAGACAAAATTGTACACCTCCACAAGGCTGGAAAGGGCTACGGAGCAATTACCAAGCAGCTTGGTGAAAAAAGGTCCACTGTTGGAGCTATCATTAGAAAATGGAAGAAGCTAAACATGACGGTCAATCTCAATCGGAGTGGAGCCCCATGCAAGATATCACCTCGTGGGGTCTCAATGATTCTAAGAAAGGTGAGGAATCAGCCCAGAACTACACGACAGGACTTGGTCAATGACCTGAAAAGAGCTGGGACCACCGTTTCCAAGGTTACTGTAGGTAATACACTAAGACGTCATGATGTGAAATCATGCATGGCACGAAAGGTTCCCCTGCTTAAACCAGCACATGTCAAGGCCCGTCTTAAGTTTGCATATGACCATTTGGATGATACAGAGGAGTCATGGGAGAAAGTTTTATGGTCAGATGAGACCAAAATAGAACTTTTTGGTCATAATTCCAATAAGCGTGTTTGGAGGAAGAAGAATGAAGAGTACAATCCGAAGAACACCATCCCTACTGTGAAGCATGGGGGTGGTAGCATCATGCTTTGGGGGTGTTTTTCTGCACATGGGACAGGACGAGTGCACTGCATTAAAGAGAGGATGACTGGGGCCGTGTATTGTGAGATTTTGGGGAACAACCTCCTTCCCTCTGTCAGAGCATTGAAGATGGGTCGTGGCTGGGTCTTCCAACACGACAACGAACCGAAGCACACAGCCAGGAAAACCAAGGAGTGGCTCCGTAAGAAGCATATCAAGGTTCTAGCATGGCCCAGCCAGTCTCCAGACCTGAACCCAATCGAAAATCTTTGGAGGGAGCTCAAACTCCGTGTTTCTCAGCGACAGCCCAGAAACCTGACTGATCTAGAGAAGATCTGTGTGGAGCAGTGGGCCAAGATCCCTCCTGCAGTGTGTGCAAACCTGGTGAAAAACTACAGGAAACGTTTGACCTCTGTAATAGCAAACAAAGGCTACTGTACCAAATATTAACATTCATTTTCTCAGGTGTTCAAATACTTATTAGCAGCTGTATCACACAAATAAATTGTTAAAAAATCATGCATTGTGATTTCTGGATTTTTCTTTTTAGTTTATCTCTCTCACAGTGGACATGCACCTACGATGAAAATTTCAGACCCCTCCATGATTTCTAAGTGGGAGAAATAGCAAAATAGCAGGGTGTTCAAATACTTATTTTCTTCACTGTATATTCGCCTTCTCTCAACTCATGAATCTCAGAAGAGAGAAAAAATAAGAGAATAATGGGCAAATTTAACAAACTCTGGTCAGGAGTTACTGTCAGTCGCTCGCAGAGAGGGTGGACACACTACCTTCCCTGCCGGTCTGGGGCAACGCCACGACAATGGATTTGATAGACGACATGCTGTCACTGCTGCGCTTGGATGGTTAGTTTTCCTGTGCCAGCTTCTGCCTCCTGTACGAATGGTGTTGGCTAACTCCCTGTGTCAGAGTTACCGGGCACTCAGCAGTGGTGGCTGGTATTGACTCAGAAGCAGCGCAGGAAGAACCTGTGCTTATTTCACTCGCGGTTCGGCAAATTGGCTTGGTGTTGTGTGTCCCCCGATGAACTTTCGAGGCTCCAGGAAACGCGAGCGCTCGGACTGAGCTGCTCTTCATTACCAACTTGGTGTCGGGTAGGTATTTCCTGGTGGGCTGCAGTTTGCAAGTCAGCCTGCTTCCCTCAGCAGGCACGGACAAGGTAGCCCAGGGTGGCGGCTCTTTGCCGCAAGATTAATGTTTCTATGTTTCTGTTTCTATGGGCGCAATTTCCAGTGAGACTTTGTCATTGCCTCAATAATCGTCCCTTTTATCGGTGCAGATTTGCAGACAGCATGTTGATGTACTGCTTGGTTGATGCCTTTTAGCCTTAAGGAGGCGGCACAGGCTGTTCAGAGATTGATGGACTTGGTGTTGTGTGACTTTGCTTTTGCGTTCGTCTATCTCGATGACCAGTCATTCAGCTGAGGAACACCTGGTCAAATGTCATTGTTGGCTGCCTGTGACAGATTTTTTGGGCCACCGTATTTCGTCACAGTGCAGGCAGTGGCTGATTTCCCTCAACCAGCATTAGTTAAAGCGCTGCAGGAATTTTTGGCCATGGTTAATTTTTACAACCGCTTCCTTCCTCGAGCGGCCCACGTCCTGCAAAGTCTTTACGCAGCCTTGCAGAAGAAGGCTAATGATCCACTTGACTGGACTCCTGTGCAAGTGCAGGCTTTCCAGCAAGTCCACCCTCGTAGATGCTAGCACACATGATAACTGGGGAGGTGTTGTCCCCGAGGTCCCAGGCTGGCTCAGGTCGGCGTTGAGTGTCTTTCAGGTTTCGCCCTGTCATCTGACAGACGGTCAAGGCAGTCATTGTGTGCAGCTGATGAGGCCTTCCTCTCCGTAGGACTTCCTTCTTGCTGTGTGTGTGTGTGAAGGGGGAGGGGGTGTTGTGGTGGACAGGGACTTCCTCCCACTTTCCAAAAACATGCTAGGTTCATTGGCGACTCCAAATTGTCCATAGGTATGAATGTGAGTGTGAATGGTTGTTTGTCTATGTGTGCCCTGTGATTGGCTGGTGACCAGTCCAGGGTGTACCCCGCCTCTCGCCCGAAAACAGTTGGGAAAGGCTCCAGCACCCCTGCGACCCTTGTGAGGAAAAAGCGTTAGAAAATGAATGAATGAATGAATAAACAACATTTTAGCTACAAAAATATTCAATTTATTAATTTTGAATCCTACTTTTCAGAAATTCACTATACTATATTTACTAATTCACTTTCTCAAATACTTTGAGAAAGGCAAAGTATTGTAATATAATTCAGCTTTACCCATGTCTGTAACTCACTGACAAACAATTGGCAGAGCTCTAGCTTTTGTTTTAAGACGTGTCGCAAAACCTGCTTTTTAACACTTGTATACATGGGGCATTCTTCTCCTATCTTGGGGGAGGTCACTGGTGGTATCATGTCCATAAAGAAGGTTTTTTTCCTTCATGACATCATCAAAAGCCACAACTTCAAAAGTGACCGCTTAAGCACCTCTTTTCTCAAAACGGTAGCAAAGCAAAGAGACGGCGATGATTTTTCCCACGTTTGTGGCCACAAATAGGGTTTTATCCAACATACATATGAGATGTGTCAGAATAGTTGCAGGACTGGTGTGACAAAAAATATATATTTCAAATCCACACTACAAGTTTTCCTTCATGCACTCCTGGAAGGATTCTCTTGGGATTCAAAACAGGTCTCCTTGATGGATCTTCTATGAGCTTGGGAAAGGTGAGTGAGACGTGAATCCAGTATGACAATGTTCTTCTCGGCCAAGAACTGTGAGAAGGCCACAACTTTCACCTCTCCTTGCGCATTGGTTGAAGCAAATGCATAGCATCTCTTTGTAGACGTGCTGGTTGATCATGTGGCCCCGTGGCAGAGACTCTCACATCAAAGAACACAATCCTGGAAGGTTTCTGACACACCTCGTACTTAGACACATTGCAATGACAAGGACTCATTCAAGTCATCCAACTGTCTGTCTACCACTAATGTGTTCAACTTGGAAACGAACCAAAACAGTCTACTGCAGCTGTTATTCAGACTTCCTTTTGCTGCTATTCTTCCCGCAAGGACACCGAGCATATAGACACACAATAAAGTCAACATCAACTATCTTCACTTAAGTCAACAATATATAACACTTTACCTTAAAAAACTCCACAATCTTCTTGATGACACCAAAGCTTGTGTCCTCAGGAGTATGAATGTCTGTTGCCGTGGCAACCCTGCATCCGCTACTTTACTGGGCTGGGGACTCCAAAGTCGAACACCATCCGTTCTATGACAATGTTTGACTTTCAAAACTAATTTTCACATTGGAAATAATATAAAGCCATATTATCATATAACATTTTTCAAGCATACACAAAATGTTTTAAACAAGCGTTGTAACGTCACTAACAGCTGTATGTAAAGAGAAGTTAACCACTGTATCAATCACAGTATGAAACTAAATGAAGTAAAACTACTTTGAACCCTATAAAGATGGCAGAGGGATGCTATCACCATGTTGTATTTTAGAGGTATTACTGCAGGTAGTCCCGATTTTCTTGACATAAAGTTGTATGACATATCAGCAGTGTAGTGCATCAACTGTGACTTACCCATCACTTTGTCCTGTGTGCCCAGTTCTGATAGGATTTTGGTAATGGGGAACTAGTTCCAGTTAGTTGGTAGGGCGACCTAAGTATAGAGTTTGGCCTCTTAAAACAATATGTCTCCAAAAGAGTAATACATTTGTATCACCATACATTTGTATACATTTGTATACAAAAAAAAAGTCAGACCTCACAGTGGATGAAAACTGCGAGGGATGTCATTTGTCATTCAACTTCATGTCAAAAAATCTGAACTTTCTCTTTAACATGTCTCTTTAAAGGGGATGCTTTTTCCTCTTCTGACCTGCAAATGTAGTTAGAATGTTGTATTCTCGTGTTAAACAATGCCAAAGTTTCAGATAATGAGGTTTGCACATTTGGAAGCGAGCCCTGAAAGACGTTTGCGATGGCTCAAAATGCTCGGTTTCAGAAGGTGTGGTAAAACTGTCCCTTTGTGATGTCACAGAGAGGTGGACTTCCTTATATCGTATATAGTTAGGAAGTACTTTGGGTGTGTGACCAATCACAGTGGAGTGGGTGGAGTAAATTAAACGAGACTGTTTTGACAGGAAGCACAAATTAAAGGAAATACAATAAATCAAATAAAGAAGAGTCAAATAAATTCCTCCCATTGCTTTTGAATGCGCAGGGCCCACTGGACTGCTCATCAGAGGCCACAATGCGCGTCACCACGTCCCTTGCGGGACACATGTAATTGATTCCTCAAAATTAATTGTGACTTAATTTAAAATTAAGTCACAATTACATTAAACACAGCAGCAGGCTAATCCGAGCATCATGTTTGTAATCCATCTGCATTCCTGCTCTGAAGAACCTTTAATGGTGTATTCTCTCCCGGTATCTCCTCCTCATCATCTGTTATATGTATAACGTAGTTGTCATGTTGTTATTCTTCCATGTCCCTAGATGACACTAATGTGTCCTAACTGTGTTTATTTTGTGTAAATAATGGAGCAAAAGTGCTCGCATACCGGGGAGGAGGTTGATAATAGTCGTTTCACACCACAATTAGTGGCCACATTCAGTTACCGATGCTGTAGAAAGCCTAACACTAAAATGCCAAAGCTACTTACCATCGAGAGACGTGTTGAAGTAACGTCTTTTCTTGAGAAACTTCGGACTGTCCAGACCATTTTCGTGGGAAGCACCAAATCCAAAGAAATACAGCTGAATAGGTGCAGATTCTGGAAGATCTAAAACATTTTACGTGCTGCTCTATAGGAGACCACAACAATACAAAGGGTTGAAAAATTAGCATAATAGGTCCCCATTGGTGCTATCTAAATAAAACTTGACTTGCCAGGCAGAATAAGAGCAGTGTGAAGTGTCCGCTAAATGATTATCACATTTTTGACATATTAACCTGGAAGCTGACGCATTGCAACTGTAATGAGGTAAGCCTGTGAGCACAAAACAATTATTCCTTATTCTGCCTGAAGCTCATTGCCTGACATGGTAAAGCTTAAAATATCGAACAAATGAGCCCAAAAAGCAGAGGTGTCATGTGAGAAAGGCAAATGTAGGATTTAGGAAATGAGTCTAATACCTGTCTAAACAAGCCCTAAACGTGGCCTTTTATTTAGCACACATAAGCACGCACACACACACACACGGGCATGCACACAGACACACACCTTGTTTAATCCCTCTCATGGCGGGTGGCGGTGCAGGCGGATGCTGTTTAAACAGAGCGGGCCCTTGATGTGGGGTCTCTAGGGGCCACAGGTTGTGTGTATGTGTGTGTGTGTATGTGTGCGCGTGCGTCTCTCCCGGTTTTTCTGCCCCTGGGAACAATGGCCCTTTAGAATGCAAGGTTACTGGTGCGCTGACCCCTGGCAAATAAGAGCCATGTTCTGGCATTCCAGGCCTGATTGGCACTTTGAGCCCGCAGAGAGCTCAAAGGAGGACACAGGAAATGTGACCAGTGTAATTGGTTATATATTATCCCAGCATTCTCCCCTGTTTAAATGATGGAACATTCTTCAGTGACACTTAGGTGGATGGGACTGACATTCCACATGCTACGTGCAGTAAGGAGGGGACGGGTGAGGTGGATGCAACAAGGCGTATAAACGAAGGAAAAACAGGGGCGGGGGTGAGGAAATCAAGCTAGATTTGTTCCAATCTTGTTTTTTTTTTCCAAAATATCAGGTTTGGGTATAGGTGAGTCCGCCCTGCTGTGTAAAATGATGTTGTCAGGTCATGATAGGCTCGGTTTGGCCTCTGAAGTTTGCTGAGTGGGAAAGATTCCACGTGTGGAGAGTCTGGAGGCCAAATTGGTAATTTGATCCTTGACCTGGGGTGCCTGCCTGGAGTTCATGAAGGCATCATATGGTGACCCAGCCAATCACAGCTTACACTGGCCATCATTTGGATGTCTATCTGTACAAGGGGTCGACAAATAACTTAGTGGTGAATTATAGGGAGTGTAGTTAACCCTTAAAAGTTTACAATTTTTTCAATTTGGACGACTGGCTTTCAATGTCCACTAGATGGTGCTGCTTTTTCCCATTACAAAGCATGCAGAAAACTATAAGGCCATTTACTAAGCTCTAAATTCATTCATTCATTCATTCATTTACTACCGCTTATCCTCACAAGGGTCGCGGGGGTGCTGGAGCCTATCCCAGCTGTCTTCGGGCGAGAGGCGGTGTACACCCTGGACTGGTCGCCAGCCAATCACAGGGCACAAACAACCATTCACACTCACATTCATACCTATGGACAATTTTGGAGTCGCCAATTAACCTAGCATGTTCTTGGAATGTGGGAGGAAACCGGAGAAAACCCACGCATGCACGGGGAGAACATGCAAACTCCCCACAGAGATGGCCGAGTGTGGAATTGAACCCTGGTCTCCTAGCTGTGAGGTCTGCACACTAACCACTCGACCGCCGTGCCGCCTAGCTCTAAATAGGTGCTACTAAAATATTTTGAGTCTTGAAAAAATAATGGTTTTCAGAGGGTTCAAAGTGAATTTGGTCCACTCATACCTCACTTTAGCTGACAAATGTGTGGATTTATTACACTTCGGCAGCCAAGGTACCAGCCTGCATTCCTTACAACCATACTGAGAACCAATTGGCACCCAAGGCTGATAATGTATTCACTCATCTTATCTGTGTCATCTCTTCACCCCCCCCCCCCCTCCATTCACAACAAAAAGATTGACAGGGTAGTTTAGATAGAGATTAGTTCCAAGAAACCTTTACGGATGACACATATGCAAACACACATCTTGGTATGTGTCCTGGAGGGGGAAAATGCTAAGCACATAGGTAAATTAAGCAGTGGTTTTCAGTTAGCTGCACTTGTGTTTATAATAATTAAAACTGTCTGAGCTGTTTGCGGCTTCCTAAAATTACAACATTGGTTCTTATGGTTTTCCAAATCATTCATCCATCCTTCTATGCCTCTTATCCTCCCTAGGGTTGTGGGTGTTCTGGAGTCTATCCCAGCTGTCTTTGGGTACACCCTGGACTGGTCACCAGCCAATCACAGGGCACACATAGACAAACAACCATTCACACTCACATTCATACTTATGGACAATTTGGAATCACCACTTAACCTAGCATGTTTTTGGAATGTGGGAGGAAACCGGAGTACCCGAACATGCAAACTCCACACAGAGATGCAGAGAATCAAACCCAGGTCTTCCCGATATCCTGACTGTGTGTTGCCAAATGTGTCAAACAGCGGTGGATGTTTTAGTAAGCCGTGGCGTTGTGGAAATTCATCCTCAACTGTGCGATGACATTGGTTATATTAAACCCGCAAAGTTCTGTGCCACCACGGGGGCAACGTACCAAATTTAAATGGCTGACATTACTTCTATTCCTTGCTAAACACGCTAGCACACGTTGTTGTTGTGATCATGTGGGTTCTGCATGCTGAATAGAAGTGCTGCTTATGGAGAGAAGTGCTGGTGCGGAGTCTGGACTGCTTGTATCGGAGTGCAAACATAGATTTTACATGGCTGATATCGGAGCGATATCAATATGGGATCAGGACAGACCCTATAAGATACTACACATAATGAGATTTCACAGTTTAGAAATAACAAGGGTTTCTCTCTCCGATAACACCTGCTTCCAATTAACATCCCATCCTCTTTTATGAGAGCATTTACAACATTTGCATCGCACACTTAAGCAATGCCAGCCATCTTCCTATTTTAAAAGAAGCTAACGTTCCATGTGGGGCTCGGCAACACGTGCGCGCACATTCCCGCGTCCCTCTTGGGCAAGTAGGTTCCTATCCCGGGTCGTTAGCCATGAGAACTGGAGAGCATTCCTTTGCATTCCACGCTGGGGTGAACATCAGGGTTTGAGGGGAAGAGACAGGCATGTCTGGTGTGTGGATCTCAGTGAGTCAGAGTGTCAGACCACCCCGGATCATCTGTCTTCATTCAGGACGCAGTTGGAGCTCCCAAAGGCTCGGACCAGGCAGAGGCTCTTCCTTTTTCTTTTTCATTTTAAAATCTCGCCGCAGTACACTCGCAAACATAGACACGGGGATTACACAGGCATTTATAACAAGCTCTTTGTGCAGGTCAAAGTTGACAGTAGGCCCCTTAGGAAAAAAAAAAGGTGGGGGGGTGGCGGCTGAAGAGGCAACTGAGAGGAGAGCTGGGGCAATGTAGGGGTGCACAGAGTGAAGAGATAAATCTTAAAGAGAAACTGACGGACAACTTGGAGGCCTCATGACTGCCATTCACCATTTACTCGTCCCGAAGCCCCCTGAGAACACTCCAACAATGTGTATGTGCACAAGTACAAGTCATTAAACATCACATCTTCATGGCTCGGAGGGAGACATAAAGACGAGTTTCATCTTGTCCAAGCATTTAAATAAAAGAAATCATTGATAACACTGATTTAATTGTGCCCATTTATAGCATACAATAAATGCTAAAGCACCAAAAGCAATAAATATCTGAAAAATTTGCACATGCATTATCCTTTTTTGTCCCCTTGTGTATTATCGAATAGTTTTTTATTCAAGATGAGTAATCGTCACCTTTTAATTGATGAATGATAAATCAAACAAATTCACTGTCAAATCAATCAACAAGGTCCACTTATTACAGTAATTCTATAAAATCTATATTTCAATAATGCCTTTTAACTTGAATCCTTGAGAATTGGGGTTATGTCAGGTCAGGATGGAGTAAGAACGGTATAACACCGCCCCCTTCTGGACAATATAATCCATTATACTGTACTGTGTTTATTCCTTGTTTCGCCGTTAGGTGGCAGACTATTCACGAGGCTTTGGCAAAATAAGGTCAGCCGAGGTTTATTAGGGCCACTGGAGGTGGTGATTTAAAAAGTGCTAATTGCAAACAACGACCAGTAGATGTCAGCATTGCATCGTTTAACATCTTTGAACACACCCCCATAGTGTCATGGTGGCATAGAAGATGTTTGGATGGATAATAAACACATTTGAATATCTGAATCAAAACTGAGCAGTGTTGATTTTACACACTTTCTTGATAAAAACTCCTGCATTACTTTTTAACACCTTCTCTTTTACAGGAACAGGACATTGTATGTTATCACTGGCAACAATAATAGAAATAGCAAATAATCTGTTACTGAGTCAAGCTACGTATGTTTGTCATAGATCCTTTTAGGTCTACCTCATACTATCAATATGGAAATTATATGTATATATACATATATTAATTAAAAAAAATATTACTTATTTATGTTTTTCTACATCACTAGCTGGTACAAGTGTGGAAAAATTGTGTATTTTTTACACAATGTATTTCCATTAACCAGGAAGTTGCTTGCTAACAGCATAGTTTAGCAGAGGTTTACCTTTGACATTCCAGCTACATATTATCGTTATCATAAAACATACCAAGATAACGATGTGGTGTATTTATGTTTTTTAGGTAAAAGCACTGGCCTTTAGCATCTCATATACTCATATACATCTCAAGTATATTGCACAACACAGCAGCAAGAGAACCAGTGTTGTAATACTGATAAGCTATACAATATCTTGTGTATCAAATATGTTAAGGAAGCTTAAAGAGTCCAAGTTCAAAATCCTGCAACTGGACATCTTTAAATCTCATCATCTGCTTGTAGAATGCCGTTTAAAACACCTTGGAGTCCTTCAGCTAAATTTAATCTGAAGAATCAACAAAACCTGCAGACACTACACAAACAAACCCGAACAGAGCGCTGCACTATGCTTGCAGCCGATACTGTATGTGTTGAAACTAACATACTGTTCAACTTAGAGTACTGGCTATTTCCCTATTATGACACTTTCTCAGTACTTTTCCAAATCATCTTCTTCGCATGAAAGATGCCAAGGAATTTAAGGGTGGACTGTTTGTGTCATCAACCCTAAAAAACGTAAATGTACTGCAGAAAATGGCACAATAGGGAAGCATTAAGTACAGCAGCTATTTTTTCTTTCTTCACCAGTGACACCATCACACATTGAATGTGACTAACAGCTTTACCACACTCGTCCCATGAGACCAGTTTCCGACCCCCACTTGAGTCAAAGTTGAATCATTCCACCAACTGAGGGTAAAGGAGTCTATTGTTCCAGCATTCAAGAATGATGACATGCGTACACTTCAACAAGATGCAGGGTTTTGAGGCGTCGGAACTTATGTTGAGAAAATTGTAGAGGAAATATACACCTCACACCACAATTTAGTCGTGAACACAGACTTGTGGTTTGGTACAGGCGGTCCTCCGTTTACGGCAGTGGACTCAAACACGCGGCCAAATGTGGCCCGCAGGACACTAGTTTGAGGCCCCCGCCTTGATATGAAAGTTTAATGTTAGTGCGGCCCGCGCAAGTTTGATATGGATGCTGTATGGTATCATGTACCCAGAAAAAATTATTATGTTTGATTAATGTTCATGTTAAAGGTTAAATAACTGTTAATAGTTATCCTCCCTATCCGTGTGGAAGTGGTAAGTTTTTTGGCTTTTTAAGTTTAAAGGAAATAACTTGGAGGCTACTGTTTAGGTCGCTAGCTCTCGAGTTTGCGAGTTAGCATGTGTCACAAGACCCTGCAGTCGCGCAATATGTTGTAAATAAAAAGAGTATAAATGTGACTATAGTCGTGTTTTGTCATGTCTACAGGGCTCTAATAATGCTTTGTTTATTTTAATCTGAAAAAAATAATTTGTCTACCCACCAACTATATGTGGTTTCTTAAGTTTTTATTATTTGCTGTTTTATTATTATTATTATATTTATTTATTTATTCTTGATTTGTTTATTTGTTTTTCGTCTTATTTTGTGTAGAAAAATAAAAAGTAAGATATTTGAGAACAATGGAATGTTTTATCAGAGCTTTTCTTGTAGAAAATCGGAACCAAAGCAAAGTTTATTCATTTTTTTTATGCATTTTTTTTTTTTTTGGAAAACCTGATGCGGCCCAGCCTTGCCCAGACCCTAGCTCCAGTGCCCCCCAGGTAAATTGAGTTTCAGACCCCTGGTTTACGGTGTTCTGTGTTACGGCGTTTCATGGTTAGAAGGACATAAACACAAGACTCATTTGAGAATGACTTAAAGCACGATGCGTCGTGGAATCATACACCATGTGCTCAATATTGGCCGAGCTCGCTTCAATCGATTGACTCTTGCGACCATCATTAAGGATAAAGATCATATTGTAGCGTCTACTCATTGTGAGTACTACGAGGAAGTGGTCAATCAACAATTTTTGTCATGTTAACACCAGCATGACAAGTGTGAACGCACCCTCAAAGTTCCCTTATTGCACAATTGTTCACCCGACATTCCCACCAGGAACGACTAAGAAACTCCTTTTCATGAGCACTACATGTAAGCAAGTCACTCACAAAGCCATCTGTGCCATTTATGGATCAGCTTTTTCAGCCCAGTCGTCTCCATCTGTGAGCCCACAAAGCACAGGCCCACCACCGAACAGCCCTCATGGTTCTTATTTGCCAAGCCATCTGTGTGGCTGGATGGCTCACCGCTTCCCATAGATCCGAGTGAGGCAGATACACATGTCTGAGGAAAAAGACCTGAGTCGGCAAGAAATGAAGACTCCCTTGGCCCAATGGTCTGACCCCTCAAATATGGCTACGCTGAAACGGGCTCATTAATTTGTGTTGTTTTAAATATATCCTTTATGCGTTTAGACCCATAATAAAAAGAGCTCAAGTCCCAATGACCAGATGTTTAACTTCAATGTAAGTTTAAGCTTCATGTGCCCTAACAGATTCAAGCTTAGACAGACATCTTAAGGGGAACTTTAGTCATTCTACTGTGACATCAACATCAAGCCTACCAATCACAGGCTTTAAGGTCCCTGATGTCGAATTTTTGGATACTGCACATCAAGCTACATGAGCAAGGGGAAGCCTCAGCATGACAGTTTTGCGTAGAATGGTGCCTCGACACAGGTTTCAAAGGCTGAACTCCAAACTGAAACCAAAAATACAACCAAATGCATATGACAAATGTATACACGTTGGCAGCTCAGCTAACCTTCCGGAACCCATGCTGCTGAATGCAAAAAAATGGAGCCCCCAATGGCTCTGTTCTTGGCCCCTGCCATTATTGCTATTTAAAAAAAAACTATTCATATTCCAATGTATTTTGTCTTTAACTTGCTGTATGATTTATGGTTGCAACTAACAATTATTTTCTTAGTCAATTAATGTGAAGTTTGTTGTTTCGATTAATGAAGTAATTGGTTAGGACCTGGGCTGCACGGCGGAAGAGTGGTTAGCACGCAGGCCTCACAGCTCACCTCCCACATTCCAAAAACATGCTAGGTTAATTGGCGACTCCAAATTGTCCATAGGTATGAATGTGAGTGTGAATGGTTGTTTGTCTATATGTGCCCTGTGATTGGCTGGCAACCAGTCCAGGGTGTACCCCGCCTCTCGCCCGAACAAAGCTGGGATAGGCTCCAGCACCCCTGCGATCCTTGTGATAAGCGGTAGAAAATGAATGAATGAATGAATGGTTAGGACCTAGACCAGGGGTCTCAAACTCAATTTATTTGGGGGCCACTGGAGCTCGGGTCTGGGTGAGACTGGGCCGCATCAGGTTTACCAAAAAAAAAAAAAACGCATTTATTAAAAACAAAAGAATAATAAATAATAACAAATAATAAAAACTTAAGAAACCACATATAGTTGGTGGGTAGACAAATTATTTTTTTCAGATTAAAATTAACAAAGCATTATTAGAGCCCTGTAGACATGACAAAACACAACTATAGTCACATTTATACTCTTTTTATTTACAACATATTGCGTAACTGCAGGGTCTTGAGACACATGCTAACTCGCAAACTAGAGAGCTAGCGACCTAAACGGTAGCCTTCAAGTTATTTCCTTTAAACTTAAATAGCCAAAAACTTACCACTTCCACACGGATAGGGTGGATAACTATTAACAGTTATTTAACCTTTAACATGAACATTAATCAAACGTAATAATTTTTTCTGGGTACATGATACCATACAGCATCCATACCTACCTTGTTTTTACCTTTTTCAGTTAATATACACAGATATCGTAATGGACCGTAAATTGTGTTTCCCCCTTGATTAAAAAATCCTTCCCCATCATGCAATTTGAAGTCTTTCTAAGTCTTAAAGGAAACAACATTTGCAGTGGGGACCACCCAGGCGGACCACTAACAAGTGGGAACAGGAGCTATCAAGGTATTGCATAACACTCGTCTGTTGACATCATCATCGGCGGGTTCTTATTTGTTTAATGGTGTGAGAAAGTTGTGCGATGCTGTCCCTGTGAAATGTCAACAGCTGGACAGTGTGGACTGTCTGCGTCTCTGCGCCGCAAGGCCAATACTGTTGTCATAGCGTCGCACTATTCAGAGGGGGGACACTTTGGGAAAGCTTAGTTTGGCTCTGATTTGGATTATGTATGTATGTTTTGGACTAAAGGGAGCGCTCTGAGCAGCATCAATGGCTCTGAAGCCGAAAACCATCACTCTGTTCCACCATGACAGGGATGGCAAGAAACTCCATTAGGTACACTTACACAATTTAGGGATGTGTTCACAATCAAACATGTTAAAAATATACTTGGTGGTTACTTTAGCCAGTAGATCATGAGCTTCCAGTAGCTCCTAAACACTTTTCAATTAGCTCTCCAAAGACTTTATTCATTTATTAGGGCTCATTCGTAATTAGGAAGCACTTTGGACATATGACCAATCATAGCGGAGTGGGCGTGCACGGAGGCGGGCCGTGAGTGGAATAAAGTAAAACAGTCACTTTCATTTGGACAAATCCAAGGAAATTCAGCTAGAATAAGTGCAAATTCTGCAAAATCTAAAACGTTTTCTGTGCTAGTTATCGTGTGTACACCATAGGAGACCACAATTTAACACAAAGGGTAGACAAAATAGCATAATAAGTCCCCTTTAACCTAAATTACATTACAGTACTGTATGGAAACAACACAAATAAAAGCAGTTTACTTACCGGATATTGTGCTTTATAGTAATCAGAAATGCATTATACATCCACCATTTGTTTGAGAAGTGTTTAATTGAGTCATTTGCAAGTCTAGTTCTTTCACAGCTACAGCATATATGGTAAGATAGTTAGCCAAGTATGTAGCTAAACTTTGTGAGCAACCAGGAAGTTCAACCTGGTCATCCAATCAAATGGCAAGATAGTGTTGACGTCATTTTGAGTCGACGAATGGCAACTCTGCTTTTACGGGCAGTTGGGATAGCATCTTGTACACTTATTCAATGTAGATGTAAATAAATTAATAGTTGTTGTTTTTTACAGTAGTGTTAATGTTTACTGTTTTGTCTCTAGGGGTGTAGGTACAATTTTTATTTCTCATTGGTCCTTGAGGCAAAAACTACCCAATAAAATTATTATATTTTTAGAATTATTACAATTATCATATACTACATTATGGAATGTTTTGGGGAAATATATCAATGTTCATATTACTGTAATAATAAAATTGTATAAAAATATGAGTTAAAAAAATATTGAGCATGAATAATTGAACTCCATGAATTCTGCCCAGTAACAAGTGGTCATATTTTTTCCATACACAGTTTTTAAATTAATTAAGTAATTAATACTGTATCTCATTACATAAGCAGGTACTTTCAAGAATATGCCCAAACAGCAATTCCCACCACAAAAGTGCATAAAAATATGAGAAGACACCAATTTTAACTGTAGATCTTTTCTTTCTTTTTTTTTTGTCTCAACTTTGGCAGATATTTGAGATCTTGCAGATGTTTGTTGGAGTGTAGCTTTCCACCCTTGTCTTCATAAAAAAATGACACTCTCTTGCAGTAAAACTAAATTCTCTGCAAGGGGCATGAACTTTCCCAGAACCTCAGAAAGTCTTATTATTATTATTATATTATTATTATCATCATGGTGTGTTTTATGTCATTGAAAGTGAGGTATGCAGCAATGTGGTGCAAATGTGACTTTAATCGATACGCTCTGACTTACTGTCTTAGATGTTTGATTCAAAGACCAAAAAAATTTGATACGCACGTGTTGCAAATGTCAATGGTACTTCAGCTGCAGCACACATACGACACAAAGAGAAATCAGCCTGTGGGATTCTTTAATGTGTCCCATGTGAGCTTTTCCTAATATTTTCATGATGTTAAAAGTCAAGCAGGCACCTATTGTCAAATAGTCATTCCATGATTCATTTGAAGGGACGAGAACCTTCATGTTCTCATTTATGCAAACATCTGCAAATTCCATTCAATAAAAATACATCAAAATGGACGCTTTCCTTTGTGGTGTTGCTAAAAGGCGAGCCAAATAGTACAGTTTGTGTGCCTTTCTGTCTTTAGCCCAATATCCACTTATGTTTATATTTAAGTCTGAATGTGTTTACACAAGAAATGAGTGTGTTTACTTCCGATTCTGTCCTAAACCTGGCATTGAGGCGCCTCTTTATGTCGTTAGCTGCAGCCTGCAGTTCAGAGCATGCTTTCTGTTGCATGAATTGAAATGTCTAACAGCAACAGCAGCAGTCTGTAAAATTCATCACCTTCTGTGTACACATTGCAATGTTGCTTTTTATCATTATGGGTGGAATCCTTTGTATTTGCAATCAAACACAGCAGAATGTTCACAAAACAATGCATCAAAAACACTGTCCACTGTCATTAGGCTACCAAAACTGCATGCTAGTCCCTGACTCCTATGGAGGGTTGTCCATTATGTCAATCATAAGCAACCGGTCCATCACCAAGGGAGTTTGGGTCTACCGTACAGAGATAAAAAGTATATATTCCTAACTTATCCCTACTGACTAATTTATATATGGTTCAAATTATATATGATATCATTCCAACATCGTTTATAACGAGTAGCCGGCTCATCCCTAATAGATACAGCAACACCACTTACAATGTCCAC
The DNA here is from genome assembly GCF_037039965.1 of Doryrhamphus excisus. Taxonomy (NCBI): domain Eukaryota; kingdom Metazoa; phylum Chordata; class Actinopteri; order Syngnathiformes; family Syngnathidae; genus Doryrhamphus; species Doryrhamphus excisus. The sequence goes on along the minus strand of NC_136368.1, from coordinate 13,726,563 downwards.
TCTCCTTCGGGTGGCTGTGTCTTCCAGCACAAGATGTGTGCACCAGTCCTCAGGTTTTTTGTGTTAGCTGCTACAATAACAATATCACTGTAGGATGTTGTTACATATGTGAAATGGACATTGTTGCTGTTTTTTAAGGGTTTTTTTTTTCTTTAGCATCAAAAATATGTATTTCCCATGACGTCCATTGTTAGCGTGCTCATTTTAACTCCTTTTCTCAAGCTAGAATGCACAGAAAAGGGAAGGAAATATGTGTTCAGGCTTCACGTAAGGGTTGTGAATAATGGGCAAATTTAAAAAAAAGTGAAGTTCCCCTTTAAAGTACATTTTAAAGTACCCTGTCATTTGTGTTTTATAAATGTACGACTATAATTAGAAAATACTTTTTTCAACAGTCTTTTGTTTTGTGTTAACATTTTGGGGCATTTATTAGAGGGGACCTATTATGCTATTATGCTCATTTTTGGCGCTTTGTATTGACTTGTGGACTCCTATAGAGCAGCTACACATGACAGCTTTCTAGATCTTCCAGATTCTGCACCTCTCTCTGCACTGTTTTCATGGACTTCCTGCTTGCGACCCAAATGGTCTGTTTAACATACTCCACCCCTGGCCCTCCTTTAGATGCACCTAGTGTGCTGTGATTGGTCATACTCCAACGCGCTCCCGAGGGCTAGAAAATTATGTCTGCATTTACCAAATCTGCATCCCATATAAGGAAGTCCAAATAGCACGTTAGTAGAACTCGGTGTTAGAAAAACTCTGTAAGATTGAGTATTCAAAACTTCTTTCAGGGCTTCCAAATGGGCAAATCCCATCATCTGACACTTTGTAACACATTGTAACATTCATAGGTCGGAAAAGTGAAAAAAAAACAAAGGTCCCCTTTAATGACAGTCATAGAGGTTCCACGGTAACTGACTTTCTCTCCAATTTCAATGGATTACACATGGCCCCCGCGACCCTCATGAGGATAAGCGGTAGAAAATGAATGAATGATTACATACGGCACAATGAGTGTTACAGGTGTAACCGATCATGTAACCGAGCATTGAGAGCACTTGGCGTTATTTAGAGCAGGAGCTGCATGAAGGGAATGTTGTTCTAAAGGCCGACTGTGGAATGCACTAGTCAAACACTATAGACCTGCCCTCACACCCCACTTCGTTTCCCTTAGCATGCATGCTGAGAGAAAACACAGGGCACATCTGTGGGATTACATTTTTAAAATGTTTGTCGGATTTTAAAATGTGGTGTCTTCACAGTCTGGAAGTGCTTAGAAGTGTTATATTCATGCATATGGCAGGCTGCCTGACACTACATGAACATTTCAGCAGATCATTCTTATTTTAATGGCACACTCTATAGAAAAGCACTCAGGGTTGATTTAATATTTCCTACAGTGGAGTGGCGCATATATTTTACTTCTGTAACATACTCACAGCTTTTACGCAAACTGACAGCTCATAAGTTTAGACACATGTCGCAAATGTTTGCTCCCAAGGCTTCATGACTGTCAAAAAGTAACAACTTATTTCTTTTCACTTTTTAGGATGAGCCTTGGGACGACATGGGGGCCTAGAGGTTAGAACAGGGGTCTCAAACTCAATTTACCTGGGGACCACTGGAGCTAGGGTCTGGGCAAGGCTGGGCCGCATCAGGTCCCCCCCCCCCCCAAAAAAACGCATTTATTAAAAACAGAAAAATTTACAAACTTTTTCAGTGTTTTGGTTCCGATTTTCTACAAGAAAAGCTCTGATAAAACATTTCACTGTTGTCAAATATCTTAATTTTTATTTTTCTGCACAAAATAAGATGAAAAATAAATAAACAAATCAAAAATAAATAAAATCAATCAATCAGTAATAAATAAATATAATAATAATAATAAAACGGCAAATAATAAAAACCTAAGAAACCACATATAGTTGGTGGGTAGACAAATTATTTTTTTCAGATTAAAATGAACAAAGCATTATTAGAGCCCTGTAGACATGACAAAACACGACTATAGTCACATTTATACTTTTTTTTATTTACAACATATTGCACAACTGCAGGGTCTTGAGACACATGCTAACTCGCAAACTAGAGAGCTAGCGACCTAAACGGTAGCCTTCAAGTTATTTCCTTTAAACTTAAATAGCCAAAAACTTACCACTTCCACACGGATAGGGAGGATAACTATTAACAGTTATTTAGCCTTTAACATGAACATTAATCAAACGTAATAATTTTTTCTGGGTACATGATACCATACAGCATCCATATCAAACTTGCGCGGGCCGCACTAACATTAAACTTTCATATCAAGGCGGGGGCCTCAAACTAGTGTCCTGCGGGCCACATTTGACCCACGGCCCGCGTGTTTGAGACCCCTGGGTTAGAATGTCGGCCTCACAGTCAGGAAATCAAGGGTTCAGATTGTCGTTTTGGTGTGGGTTTCAGTAGCCCCTCATTTTATTAGGGAGTCTTGTGCCTGTTTTGAAATAATTCAAAAATAGTGTTTGTGGCTCGCTGAACATTACAGTAACATTACTGACACCGAGTGACCAGTGTAGAATACTACATATCATTCACAGTGTCTTTGAATGCATCTTCTGGATGCCATTATGTATTTTAGTTCATTTAGCCATTTTTATGCTTGAAAATACTGAATTTAATTTTTTTTTTAATTTAAAATTTTTTTATTAAAACTTTTCAAATTTGCTTCTATGTGCATATTTAAAAATTAATTGTAGGTCATATTTTATGAATTAGCATGGTATGTTTTTGAAAAAAATTCTAAAGATGCAAAATTCAAACCGGCAACTGTATATTATTCGACACTACACATTCATTAATTTTCTACCACTTATCCTCACTAGGGTGGCGAGGGTGCTGGAGCCTATCCCAGTTGTCTTCGGGTGAGAGGCGGGGTACACCCTGGACTGGTCGCCAGCCAATCACAGGGCACATATAGACAAACAACCATTCACACTCACATTCATACCTATGGACAATTTGGAGTCGCAATTAACCTAGCATGTTTTTGGAATGTGGGAGGAAACCGGAGTACCCGGAGAAAAAAACACGCATGCACGGGGAGAACATGCAAACTCCATACAGAGATGGCTGAGGATGGAATTGAACTTGGGTCTTCCTAAGAGTAAACAAGCTTTCCAGTTTAAGAGCAACATATAAGTACACATATCAAGGATATCCTCCCAAGGCAACATTCTCATCATCATCTGCACTCCATTACACTCCACTGTACATCTTGAGGCCTTTTAGGGATTTGGTGTTTTGATCATGCTTTTGGATGATGAGTAAGGTTGAGATTTATGTGCTTTTATTCAAGGTTAAAAGTCCCGGTGCTCTCTCACTCTCTTTCTCAACATGGAAATCTGCAAGTCATTATCCAGTCTGGAGCTAATAAGCAGGCTGCTATGTGCACAATGACACATGCAGCTGATTTATTTGTGTAGCTTTGCTGTATCAGGTCATCTTAGCGGCGATACATTTGTGCAGCAAATGATCGGTGCTATATTTTGTCAAACGTCAAAGCTAAAATGTAAGACAGTAATCGCTCGTTTATCGCGGTTAATTGATTCCAGATGCGACCGTGATGAGTGAATTTCCGCAAAGTAGGATTCCTCACATATAAATTTTATATTTTCACAGTAGAAAAAACAGGGAAAATAAATAATCCCTGCTGGAAAAAACAGTACTTTAAAACACAACGTATGCTGGTCTATGCTGGTAGCTGGTCTATGCTGGTAGCTGGTCTATGTTGGTAGCTGGTCTATGTTGGCAGCTGGTCTATGCTAGTAGCTGGTCTATGTTGGTACCTGGTCTATGTTGGTACCTGGTCTATGCTAGTAGCTGGTCTATGTTGGTACCTGGTCTATGTTGGTACCTGGTCTATGCTAGTAGCTGGTCTATGTTGGTACCTGGTCTATGCTAGTAGCAGGTCTATGTTGGCACCTGGTCTATGTTGGCACCTGGTCTATGTTGGCACCTGGTCTATGTTGGTACCTGTCTATGTTGGCAGCTGGTCTATGCTGGTAGCTGGTCTATGTTGGTAGCTGGTCTATGCTGGTAGCTGGTCTATGTTGGTAGCCAATCGCCAGCCAATCACAGGGCACATATAGACAAACAACCATTCACACTCACATTCATACCTATGGACAATTTGGAGTCACCAATTAACCTAGCATGTTTTTGGAATGTGGGAGGAAACCGGAGTACCCGGAGAAAACCCACGCATGCACAGGGAGAACATGCTAACTCAGAGATGCCAGAGGGGGGGAATTGAACCCTGTGTGGTCTGCGTGCTAACTACTCGGATAGAAATGAAAAAATATATAATTAATAATTCGATTAATGCATACTATTTTAGGGTACTGTAGAGAAGGGTATGACCACTAGTCGAACCTTGGCTACAAGAAGTGTCGTGTGGTTTTTGTCCAGGTCACAGAAGACTGGACCAGCTCTACACCCTTGTGAGGGTGCTGTAGGGTACATGGGAGTTTGTCCAACCGGTCTACATGTGCTTTGTGACTCGGAAAAGTTATTGGACCGTGTCCCTCACTGCGTCCTATCGGGGGTGCTCTCGGAGTACTGGATTGGTGGCTAGAAATTGGTTCCCATTGCCAACAGTAAGTCGAACCTGTCTCCGGTTAAAGTAATTATCATGGACAGAATTTTTTGGCGCAGACAAGGCGTCAAGGGAGTCCGAGGGCCTTAGGATCTCATCTCTGCTAATTGTTTGATTATGTTTCACCACCACCTAGAGGACTGGAGTAATATATCAGCATTTTTAAATCAAATTGGTTCTGGTGTAGATCTTTAAAAGCATGTTTTTCTCTCATTACTTTAAGACTCCATAGTCTTTATAAAGAACATATGTTCTTATGTACATATGTAATTTTCTTATTGTTAGAACCCAACAGTTCACAGTTTTTTGTGTTTTTGTCTCTCCAGGTGTCTCTCCAAGTCATTCCTTCACTCTGCCTGCAGCGGCTATTCATTTTGTACTGTTTGCTCAACACGTGCACACAGCTGAAGTGCAGACCGGGTCTTGGGTCTTAGCTAAACACTTTGGTAAGGGATTAAGTGCCACACCCACCCAACACACACACACAGTGTATCATCGCTTTGGACAACTTCACAGTACATGGACTCATTCAGTCCCTGACTTACTAACCTCCATATTAAGGTTAGTGTAATGTAAAAGCAGGGGTGTCAAACTCAATCGTACAGGGGGATAAAACTCAAAGCCTTCTTTTTTTTTTGCATGTATAGAGTGGGGCAAATGTGCATTTTTTTGTGTGCATTCAGTCCTACTTGAAATTTTTGCTAGTCTGCATATTGACTACTGCATTGACTGGCCACAACATTAGGTACACCTGCACAGTAGCGCCATCAAACACATAGCCTGTAAGTCAGTTTCTAATCATTGGAATAATCTACAACAGGGGTCTCAAACACGTGGCCCGCGGGCCAAATGTGGCCAGCAGGACATAAATTTGAGGCCCCCGCCTTGATATGAAAGTTTAATGTTAGTGCGGCCCGCGCAAGTTTGATATGGATGCTGTATGGTATCATGTACCCAGAAAAAATTATTACGTTTGATTAATGTTCATGTTAAAGGTTAAATAACTGTTAATAGTTATCCTCCCTATCCGTGTGGAAGTGGTAAGTTTTTGGCTATTTAAGTTTAAAGGAAATAACTTCAAGGCTACCATTGAGGTCGCTAGCTCTCTAGTTTGCGAGTTAGCATGTGTCTCAAGACCCTGCAGTTGCGCAATATGTTGTAAATAAAAAAGTATAAATGTGACTATAGTCGTGTTTTGTCATGTCTACAGGGCTCTGATAATGCTTTGTTAATTTTAATCTGAAAAAAATAATTTGTCTACCCACCAACTATATGTGGTTTCTTAAGTTTTTATTATTTGCCGTTTTATTATTATTATTATTATTATATTTATTTATTACTGATTGATTGATTTTCTTTATTCTTGATTTGTTTATTTATTTTTCATCTTATTTTGTGTAGAAAAATAAAAAGTAAGATATTTGAGAACAGTGGAATGTTTTATCAGAGCTTTTATTGTAGAAAATCAGAACCAAAGCACTGAAAACGTTTGTATATTTTTCTGTTTTTAATAAATGCGTTTTTGTTTTTTTTTTGAAAACCTGATGCGTCCCAGCCTTGCCCAGACTCTAGCTCCAGTGGCCCCCAGGTAAATTGAGTTTGAGACCCCTGATCTACAGTATACCATGACAGTATATAAAAAAATTATTGGCCAATCCTAGTATGCATAAAGTACCTTAACTAATTGTTAACTGGCCCTCAATATGTGCCTAGAAGCTTAGAACCGGCCCGTCCTATATAGGACAGTATTGATTGCTGAGTGACAGGCATACAACAAAGGTGGAGGTAGATCAAATCAGTACGTACCAATGGCAAAAAACAACTTTTCAACCAGACATTACTGATATAATACAGCGAGTCGTTCGCTCTTAATGTATTTTTATCACACAAAATGGCAACTGGACCCAGGAGTCAGCTTTGTCGCCCGCTTATGATGTCACCAGCGGTTGACGATCAAAAATGTTAACACAGAACACAAATGATGAATGAAAGAGATAACATTTCCCGGAGGCATGATGTGGCGGTGAGATCAACATCATGAGTTATTTATTCAATTCAATTGTTTTTCTCACCTTCTTTATCAAAATGTTGGCACTTGCAACTTTGTTTGGCTCCACCATTTTGGGGTTATTGAGGTGAGATACGCTACTGAGTTCAAGAAATGTAATAACTCGAACAGAAAAGTGGTGGTGGTTGATCTCTCTGCCACATTGTGTCTTTGGGAACAGCCAAGTTAAGTATCACGTTAACACCTATATTCATAATTTGTATGGACTGAACTATATTCTCCCTACTACACAAGAACACAGGAGGTGAACAGCAATGAGTCATTCAGACATGGAAAAAGAGTAGGATTAAACAATTGCTTATTCCAACTCGGTTTCAGACATGTTGAATTGTGCAAGTGTAAAAATGTGTTCCTGAATGCAACTATCTTAAGCATGTTGGAAAAAATAAAACTATTGCTAATAGCATCATTGATGAAACGCAATGATGGTACCCTATGTCAAAGCAAGAACCCTATTGTTTTACAAATCACAATTTTTTTTACACCTGATTTATTATGAAATCTAAAAAAATACATAATCTTCTAACTTTCAGAGGTTTTTTTGCCACGTGTCAAAGCAAGAATACTATACAGGTATCGAAGGCTTGAGGTTACAGGAGTCAACTATCATCCATCAAATGAAAATACACGGACTGTGTGATGTCAAGTCATGCGATCAACTCCACCTCTAAACTCGCATGTCAGTGGGCGGGCAGCCAGTTCAAAGGTCAAAGGGCAAGATCAGGAGGGGTCACTGTGTTTATGAAGGCAGCCCTCAGATGGACGGTTGCACTACATCAACAGAAAAACTCACTGGGGGGTCAGGATGTTGCCTAAACAAGGTTTTGTGACATATATGGAAAAAATGTCTCAATGCTCACCAAAAAAAGATTCCTCCTTTGCCCTCGCCACACCAGTTTCATCATAATCCTGCATACAAACAGACCTAGAATTTAAAAACGCTAACAGTCCTATACAAATATGTCCACCATCATGGAAAAAATGACTATCCTCCTTGTATTTTTTGTTGATTCACACACACACTAAAAAATCCCATATAGGGGAGTCTTCCTCAGTGGTGCAGCTGTTCTTATGTGTCAACATCAGGAGAGCTCCACAGGATGCTCTTTCGCCATCCGAAATGCGTCAGCGGAACTTTTTACCATCCAGGAAGCAACAGAAGGACCGCCATGTCTGCTAGACTGGTGTCAGCGTGTCCCGTGTTTATTATTGTGGTTGTGGAGACAGAACTGCACTGAATATTATAGTAAAAAATACAATAAAAATAAACACTACAGAGTTATAGATTTTAGATTTTATTCTTTAGAAAAAAGTTTTTAGTTAAAAGATGAATGTTTTTCAGAAAATGCTATTTTTTTGTCAATGAAGAATATTTACATTTTTGTTGTAAATTGATTGATTGATTCATTCATTTTCTACCGCTTTTTCCTCACGAGGGTCACGGGGGTGCTGGAGCCTATCCCAGCTGTCTTCGGGCGAGAGGCGGGGTGCACCCTGGACTGGTCGCCAGCCAATCACAGGGCACATATAGACAAACAACCATTCACACTCACATTCATACCTATGGACAATTTGGAGTCGCCAATTAACCTAGCATGTTTTTGGAATGTGGGAGGAAACCGGAGTACCCGGAGAAAACCTACACATGCACAGGGAGAACATGCAAACTCCACACAGAGATGGCCGAGGGTGGGACTGAACCCTGGTCTCCTAGCTGTGAGGTCTGCGCGCTAACCACTAGACCGCCGTGTCGCCCTGTTGTAAATTGTTGTAAAATAAAAAATATATATTTATTTTTTTTTATGTACATTTATGTAAATTAAGTTGTATAATTTTGACCAGGTCTGCACGGTGAGTGAGTGGTTAGCATGTAGGCCACACAGTCATTAGATTGGGAAGACCTGGGTTTGATTCTCCGCTTGGCCATCTCTGTGTGGAGTTTGCATGTTCTCCCCGTGCATGCGTGGGTTTTCTCCGGGTACTCCGGTTTCCTCCCACATTCCAAAAACATGCTAGGTTAATTGGCGACTCCAAATTGTCCATAGGTATGAATGTGAGTGTGAATGGTTGTTTGTCTATATGTGCATGTGCATGTTCCACGCCCCCCGGCTCTTGCCCTAAATCAGCTGGGATAGGCTCCAGCATACCCCTGTGACCCTAGTGAGAATAAGCGGCATAGAAAATGGATGAATGAAAAGAATTTTTACCAAATATATGAGAACAAATTAACAGAAAATTAAGCCATAGTTTCTGAGACATTAAAAATGTTATTTCTATAGCTTTTCCATTCAATGTGGCTCCAATGTAATTGGAACATAATCATAAGTAGAGGGTGAAAAAAATGCGTTTTTCTGCTGCTTTGAAAAAAAAAGAACTTGATACTGAGTGTGGTCACCGCGCCCAAGGGGGGGGGGGGGTGAATATACAGTACATTCACTTTTTCATGTTATTATTATTATTACTGCTGTCATTACTATTTTACTGAATGCTTTTGTTCAAGAGGCGTGGTGTCAGCGGAGCTCCAGAGTGGAGAGAGCCTGCTGAGGAGTGAGGAGGTTCATGTGGACATTTCTGGAGGAGGCTGTCCAAGGAGGAGACCGACGGGAAGGGATTGGAACACGGAGGAGAGAATTCCTTCCATTTCTATTTTGCATCTGGAGGATATTCGCACTAAGTTGGAATTATAAAACGTAAAGAAGTGGAGTTTTGGACTTATCGTGAGATGTGACGCGGACGGTTGTTTTCATCAAGTTTTGATGAGTTTGTTTCAAAATGACGAATAACAGCAAACGCCTCCGGATTCTCTTAACTTGAGATTCGTTTTTTGGGTTGTCGCCACTTCGACTAACTCCGTAAAAGAAGCTTTTTTGTACACACTCTGTCAATGTTTATCTTCATTTGGAGTTAATCGATTTGGCTTCAAATGACTTAACCTCATCTTAGAACTATGTGTCGGGTTTCCATTCTCACCTTGGCGTTAATGTGCCTCCTGACATGGACAGGCGAGGCGGATAAGTACACCCGTCGCATTCGGGCGCAGCTGAACGGGCGACAGAGGCCGGGTGCAACAACAAGGGGGCGCCATTTTGAGCGCGCGCGCCCCGGCTTCGCTTCTGCCATCTCCGTTCACAGCTTCAAGAAGGCGGATGGCGTTCAAGCAGACGAGGCCCCATCTCGTATGCGGAGAAGAGGCGCGGGGGTGGGAAGTGTCGCGATGCTACAGGACGAAGGCACCCCAGTAGCGAGGGCCAGGGTGACAAGGATGCCCACCGGCGCAGGTTCGCCCAACCTGCTGGCCAGTTTCGCGGGGAAGAACCGAGTTTTGGTGATCTCGGCGCCGCACGAGTCCGATGGCTACTACCGCTTGATGATGTCGCTACTGAAAGCCGACGTGTACTGCGAGCTGGCTGAGAGGCACGTCCAGCAGATCGTCATGTTCCACCAGGAGGGTGAGATGGGCGGGAAGGTGCGACGGATTACCACCGAGGGCAAAGTGATGGAGGAACAGTTGGACGTCACCCTCATCCCGAGACTCATGAGCTTCCTGAAGCTGGAGAAAGGTAACTCTTAAGGTTAATAGAAAAGTATATATTTCCATTTACAAAAATGATTTTCAAATTTTCTAAAGATATATTTTTTTAGTTTAGTCATACTGTACATCAGGGCACCATGTTGGCCCCACAGTAAGGAGACCTGGGTTTGAATCTCCATTGGGCCCTGTGTGAAGTTTGCATGTTCTTGACATGCATTGGTTTCGCACTTTTTCCAAAAATATGCATGTTAGGTTAATTGACAAGTCCAAAATATCCATACGATGCATGAGTATGAATGATCTCTATAGGTGCCCTGCGATTGACTGACTTCAGAATGGATAGGCTCCAGCATACCCCCGCAACCCTAGTGAGTGGCATAGAAGATGGAAATTAGGGTCATTGAAGGCAACATTTTGTCAGACTTTTATGAAAATGTGTACATTAGCTTTACTAAATCGAAGGCACCAGTAGGTGGGAAGTCCAAACAAGAAAAACAAGCTTTAAGGCAGGGGTCTCAAACACGCGGCCCGCGGGCCAAATGTGGCCCGCAGGACACTAGTTTGAGGTCCCCGCCTTGATATGAAAGTTTAATGTTAGTGCGGCCCGCGCAAGTTTGATATGGATGCTGTATGGTATCATGTACCCAGAAAAAATTATTACGTTTGATTAATGTTCATGTTAAAGGTTAAATAACTGTTAATAGTTATCCTCCCTATCTGTGTGGAAGTGGTAAGTTTTTGGCTTTAGTTTTTGAGTTTAAAGGAAATAACTTGAAGGCTACCGTTTATGTGGCTAGCTCTCTAGTTTGCGAGTTAGCATGTGTCTCAAGACCCTGCAGTTGCGCAATATGTTGTAAATAAAAAAAGTATAAATGTGACTATAGTCGTGTTTTGTCATGTCTACAGGGCTCTAATAATGCTTTGTTAATTTTAATCTGAAAAAAATAATTCGTCTACCCACCAACTATATGTGGTTTCTTAAGTTTTTATTATTTGCCGTTTTATTATTATTATATTTATTTATTTATTACTGATTGATTGATTTTCTTTATTCTTGATTTGTTTATTTATTTTCCATCTTATTTTGTGTAGAAAAATAAAAAGTAAGATATTTGAGAACAGTGGAATGTTTTATCAGAGCTTTTCTTGTAGAAAATTGGAACCAAAGCGAAGTTTAAAAAAATTTTTTTTTTGGGAAACCTGATGCGGCCCAGTCTCACCCAGACCCGAGCTCCAGTGGCCCCCCAAGTAAATTGAGTTTGAGACCCCTGCTTTAAGGGATCTGTCTGCCAGTCGGGTTCACATTGGGCCACCCAGAAAGCAAGGGAAGATCCACAGGGAAGCTTTACAAAAAAAAAAAAATGCAGAAAGAAGGAGCTCTGCTGGCATCAAACCCAAAGCGACAGAACAAACAACCCATCTTTGCGGACAACTGCATCATGCCTCGCAGAGTTTGGTTCCAGGAAGAGAGTTAAACACAGATTAGCTTGATGAAAGATGGACTAGGGATTGACATTTGAAGTCATTTTTTAGTTAACAATCTATTAAAATGATTTTTCTATGAAGATGCTAACTTTGCTCGGCCGGGGAACCTCACTCCATTCACTTTGACCGTAATATTTACAAAAACACGTGTTGCTCTTTTGGCTGTAAATGATAAAACTTGTTGCCATCAATGTTTACTGAAAAGCTTACTTTAGGTTGCATAAGTACAAATTTGTCTTTAATGTTTACGTAAACAGGCACAGTAATCATTTAATATTAATCATCATAATAATTTGCTAGTGTTGCGGCTGTAACACAAGCCGAGCTAAAACTCATCTGTGAACTTCCTGTCCTCTTCACATCTGGAACATACATGTCAACACACACAAGCACAAGTTATAGTTATGTCTTTCATGGATAATTTTCTCAGATTATACAGTATCTAAAATATTGAGTAAAATATTGAGTTCAGTGAAGGTGACTACACGGGTGTTATTTCCCATCTAGATGATACTAATAATATTAAAAAAACATATTTAGAGGGCCGTAAACAGGGCTTTCATTCATATATAAGAAATCCTACTTCACAAAATTTCACGACAATTAACCACAATAAACAAAATAGATATGTATACTCAAATATAATTGATGTTAGTCTCTGGGATGTTCTAAAAAACATGTATGCTAGCTTCTACCTATACTTCTATTTATCATTCATTCATTTTCTACCGCTTTTTCCTCACAAGGGTCACGGGGGTGCAGGAGCCTATCCCAGCTGTCTTCGGGCGAGAGGCGGGGTACACTCTGGACTGGTCGCCAGCCAATCACAGGGCACATATAGACAAACAACCATACACACTCACATTCATACCTATGGACAATTTGGAGTCGCCAATTAACCTAGCATGTTTTTGGAATGTGGGAGGAAACCGGAGTACCCGGAGAAAACCCACGCATGCACGGGGAGAACATGCAAACTCCACACAGAGATGGCTGAGGGTGGAATTGAACCCTGGTCTCCTAGCTGTGAGGTCTGCGCGCTAACCACTCGATCGCCGTGCCGCGTCTATTTATCAAGGACTGGAAATTATAATTGTAATTTGAAATCATTCAAGACTGCTAATCGATGTCAGGGTGACTCGTGATGGTCCTTGTTCTTTTATCAACAAGCAAATAGTTCAGGGTTCAGCTGGGACAGGTTCAAGTCCTTGGTGTTTTTGATAAAGACTGATCATGCATTAATCATATCATTCATTCTGCAGGTAAATTTGGGATGGTTCTGCTGAAGAAGACACTGCAGGTGGAGGAGCGGTATCCATACCCTGTGAGGCTGGAGGCCATGTATGAGGTGATCGACCAGGCGCCCATGAGGAGGCTGGAGAAGCTTCGTCAGAAAGGTTTTGTCCAGAAATGTAAAGGAGCAGGCGTTGAGGGTCAAGTAGAAGAGGGCACGCTTACTGGTGGGTATGAACCAGATTAATTAATCATGGACTGGAACCTGATTTTTAAGCATTTGATTGTGTGTGTGTGGACAGTGGATACACCAACTGAAAGAAAACCAGCAAAGAAATTCCTGAGAAAGCCCACAGCAACCACATCTACAACAACAACAACAACTACTACTACTACTACTCGACCAACAACAACCACAACTCGACCGACAACGACCACAACTCGACAAACAACAACTACAACTCGACCAACAACCACTACAACTACAACAACCAAAGCCACAACAACCACAAGAAGAACCACCACCACCAAACGAACCACCACAACCACACTGACACCAACCAGACCCCATACCATGGCCATAGTGGTACCCCCACCACCAAGAACCACCGCTGATTCCTATTACTACAACCCAAGAGAGAGGGAGCGCTACCCAGCCAAAACCACACCATCTGGTGACAACCACACAAACAAAGACCAGAAGGATCCACGCATTAACAAGCTGGTTCCCGTCACACGAAAACCCTCCAAGATCAAACCAATAAAGAGGAAAAATGAAGGCGAGAAGGTGAGCAGAACTTCTACATAATTTCATGATTGTCCAGACTTTGGTCAGGGTTTCCAGAACTTAGGGTTGACTGACTCAGTTGTTTCTTCATCCATACAGGTGCTAACAAATGAGTACGAGGCTGGCAAGCCGACAGTCACTTATCCTGAAGAGAACGAGGGCTTCCCGGATATCAATCCCACCAAGAAGGTGAAGGCCAAGCATGACAAAAAGAAAAACAAGAATGAGAAGGCTGCCAAAAAGGCAGAGAGGCGAGGCGGTAAGATGGGCAAAGAGGGTAAGAATGGCGGCAAAAAAAATGGAAAGAAGCTGTCAAAGTACCCAGAAAAGGACGACTACCCGAAGCCCACGAAGAAGCCGACACCTCCTCCCAAGGGATCTCTGGCCTCCTTCCTGGACTACTTTGAGAACCGGAGAAGACTGCTGGTAAGAGTACATACGTTTGTTCATGTCCATCATGCATCCGTGATGAGGTGAGCCCCACGGTTTGGGAGGGAGTTTTCAGCCGATATTCCTAACATCTGGATCTAAGTAACCGCGTTACCCTACAAAGAATTCATGTGATTCAAATCCTAACAACATCCCAATACAATCCATAATCTATGACAGATAATACACCCATTTAGAATAATATGGTAATGGTTTTATTTCATTTGAACATGCATCAGATTACAATTGAATGCATCACATAATCAGTTCACAGTTCCACATGTCCAAAAGGAGTAGGAAGAAGCAAAGCTTATTAAATCCTACCCCTCCATCTGGTGGTTTTACAATCAGTAACTGTTACATTTGTTCACTTCCTGCTTTCCTAATATAGTTTGAGTTGTTTTTTGTTTTTTTTTGTCACGTACCGAAGTACGAGGTGATATGACCATACAATGACATAATGGGTACCATAGTAACTGTCAATATAGTGATATGTATAGCACATCATGACTGGTTTTGAAGGCTGCATTGCAAATATGGATCACATCCTTCCACATAAGAGGTGCAGAGGTATCAAGACAGAATGGGATAGTCAGGATTATAATATATTTGTACTTCTATTGGTAATAAATCCTGATACAGTACTAAAGTATAAAACAGGAGATGTTACAATAACTAGAAACTCACGCTCCTTGATGATCACAATGCAAAGATCACAAAGCATCTTAAAATTATGACAACATGACGGCGGTCGAGTGGTTAGCGCGCAGACCTCACAGCTAGGAGACCAGGGTTCAATTCCACCCTCGGCCATCTCTGTGTGGAGTTTGCATGTTCTCCCCGTACTGGTACTGGTACTCCGGTTTCCTCCCACATTCCAAAAACATGCTAGGTTAATTGGTGACTCCAAATTGTCCATAGGTATGAATGTGAGTGTGAATGGTTGTTTGTCTATATGTGCCCTGTGATTGGCTGGCGACCAGTCCAGGGTGTACCCCGCCTCTCGCCCAAAGACAGCTGGGATAGGCTCGAGCACCCCCCACGACCCTCGTGAGGAAAAAGCGGTAGAAAATGAATGACAAGCTAGATGTACATTACCTTATGTTTGTTTGTAGGGTGTGCTTCACGACAAGACTGGAAAATAGTTCACTTAAGTATGGAAGCTAGTGCTTTTGTATATTTTTTCTACAAAACTATTGCATAAACATGTTCCCTCCAAGATTGAAGCTTTAAGAGATTAGAAATTCTTCTTCGACAAACAGTAACCATTGCATTTTTGTTTAATGTGAGACTTTGATAGTGAGTCACTGAGATCTTTGCGAGGCTCTGCAGTGGTTCATTTCACGCAGTCCTATCACCCATGTGCAGCTGTATGCTAGCTAGACTGCGCGTCTCTGTTTTGCAGCCACCATAGATTCTTATCACACGGTTAGAAGCTGGGAAAAATATGGCCGGTCCTCCACTTGCAGGTTAATGTAAACACCCACTTGGCAGCATACTGCGTATGAGTGTGACCTCTACATAGTGACCCCACATATTCTCCCCCACAGCTGATTACATCACCCATGGAGGAGAACAAGATGTATGTCCAGCAGAGGGACGAGTACTTGGAATCGGTATGTGAGATGGCCATCAGGAAAGTCTCCATCATCACCATCTTTGGCTCGCTGGTCAACTCCACCATGAAAATAGACCACTACCAGTTGGGTAAAGAGGCTCACACGTTACACTGCTGTCCGTCTAAACTGTGCATGAGATCAAGTCCTTCTCCCCCACTGCTTTGGCAACATCCCCTGGGTCCTTGCAGTTACTGAGTCATACACCCACGCTATGGATGTTTTCCAAACTTGAAGTGACCGTATGTGGGTGGAGATTGTAGCTTTGCAAAGACTACACTACACTACACTCTAAACCAGGGGTCTCAAACTCAATTTACTTGGGGGCCACTGGAGCTCGGGTCTGGGTGAGACTGGGTCGCATCAGGTTTTCCAAAAAAACGCATTTATTAAAAACCAATTTTCTACAATAAAAGCTCTGATAAAACATTCCATTGTTCTAAATATCTTACTTTTTATTTTTCTACACAAAATAAGATGAAAAAAAACACAAATCAAGAATAAAGAAAATCAATCAGTAATAAATAAATAAATATAATAATAATAATGAAACGGCAAATAATAAAAACTTAAGAAACCACATATAGTTGGTGGGTAGACAAATTATTTTTTTCAGATTAAAATTAACAAAGCATTATTAGAGCCCTGTAGACATGACAAAACACCACTATAGTCACATTTATACTCTTTTTATTTACAACATATTGCGCAACTGCAGGGTCTTGAGACACATGCTAACTCGCAAACTAGCGAGCTAGCAACCTAAACG
This sequence comes from Doryrhamphus excisus, assembly GCF_037039965.1. Lineage (NCBI taxonomy): Eukaryota > Metazoa > Chordata > Actinopteri > Syngnathiformes > Syngnathidae > Doryrhamphus > Doryrhamphus excisus. Next base: position 13,710,005 of record NC_136368.1, on the reverse strand, counting down.
GTAGCCTCCAAGTTATTTCCTTTAAACTTAATTAGCCAAAAACTTACCACTTCCACATGGATAGGGAGGATAACTATTAACAGTTATTTAACCTTTAACATGAACATTAATCAAATTATTTTTTCTGGGTACATGATACCATACAGCATCCATATCAAAGTGCGCACTAACATTAAACTTTCATATCAAGGCGGGGGCCTAGTGTCCTGCGGGCCACATTTGGCCCACGGGCTGCATGTTTGAGACCCCTGCTCTAAACTCTCCAACTTTACCATTATACCACATAGTATCAACCTAAACGTTGTCAAGCTACACTCAGCTACAGTTTTAAGAAGATGCTCTGTGTCACTTTTGAATGTGGTCTGAAAGCTTATAGCTTTTTAAAACTTTATAGTCTGCATGTTGCACCGCAAGACAAGTTTTCATCCACATGGAATTTTGGGGGGAAAAAAGCTGGAAAATGATGTCACTGTGCAACCGCAATGCTTTTTTTCCCCCCACTAGAAAAACACTTGTGTGTACAAACAACCGACTCTTTTAGTTGGGCTCCTCCCTGGTTGAAGGTGACCTCACTGTTTAAGCTTTGGTTTGTCAGTACACGCATTGTTGTGTTGGTGTACAGATGTATATTTTAAGGTGAGTTATTTTAGTAATACTGTCGAAAAATACAAACAGCTACCAATTACATGATGTAGTTGGACACATAACTTTAGGACAGATGGTAAACGACTAGGGTACTCTTAACTGCACTCTTGTAGTAAAACAAAGCTAATCAGCACCACAATCTGATTATTAATCTGATTATTAATCTTATGATGAACTGTTTTAGCCTCTATAAATGCAAATTTGCTCCAGCTATGGCATCTCATCAGTACACCAAGAAGTTAGCGAGTAAAAGAGCAGCTCTTTATCAAGTGTGTCCTTGATTGGCTCACCTTGTGTCCATCGAATATTAAATTCCCGTCCAGTCCTGGAAACACTCAGTTTCTTCCCTCCTTTCTTCCGCCCATCTAGAGAACGACAAGCCTATGAAGGGATTGCGTCAGGAGGATTTGGTGAACCAGGATCTGATCACAGAGTTGAGGAAAGAGTTCAGCATGATCCATGATGACTTCCACATGGTTCTCACTGACACCGACATGAGGATCAAGGTAAGATGTTGGACACTACATGGAACATGTTAGTATTCCGTATGAACAACTCCCAGGTTCACCTAGATTGAACTGATTCTTGAAGAAAAAAAGAGTTTTTTGGACCACTGGCCTCATTGTTCATAGCAGTACCCAAACATAGAAGTATATAGTGTTTTGTATACATTGCATAGCTTGCAAGGTACTTCAAGATCTTACATTGGGTTTACACTCTTTAGAACCAGCAAGAACTCCTCACATACACCTGACCACAAACAATACTCCAGTGTCCCAATGAAAAAGCCGAAAAACGACACATTAGCTATCTTGATAGCTAATGCAATAGGTAGCATACAATCCGAAATAGTAACTCTGGACAGATTTTTCTCAGAAGTACCAAATAAATCCTAGTGTTTTTCTGGCCATAAATGACAGACTTCCTCTGTTGGTTGGATGGTCTGGATTATAGCATCCTCACAGTGATGATGTATGGAATCATCCAAGTATATCAAGATATCAGAGATATGCACTATTTGAGGACTAGATACATTACCCCATACTGAATTTGGACAATAGTTCCTGTGGTAAAAACTAGGGATCGACCGATATGGTTTTTTGGGGGCCGATGCCGATTTTTTTCCATCACCCTCAGCCGGTGGCCGATATTTGTGGCCGATCCTGCTTTTTATCCCTCAATTTACATGAAAAAATCACCATGATAACAAATATTACAGGTCTCATGTTTAATCAAATATTTATTGAAATGTAAACACTGAACACTACTCCGGTTTCCTCCCACATTCCAAAAACATGCTAGGTTAATTGGTGACTCCAAATTGTCCATAGGTATGAATGTGAGTGTGAATGGTTGTTTGTCTATATGTGCCCTGTGATTGGCTGGCGACCAGTCCAGGGTGTACCCCGCCTCTCGCCCAAAGACAGCTGGGATAGGCTCCAGCACCCCCGTGACCCTTGTGAGGAAAAAGCGGTAGAAAATGAATGAATGAATGAATGAAACACTGAACACAGTAGGATTCAGCTTCCTTAAACACACATTTAAACGGCATTATCAACTTTAAAAGGAATAAATATTCAACCATGTGCAAAACATTTCTGTCGTAATTTAAATTTATCTAGCATCAATGTGATGACTGCTCCTCTGCAGCGTGACACGCACCCCCCCCCCCCCCCCCCCCCACACACACAAACACATCACACTGACACGATTTAGTACGGTATATAAAACATTTCTCTGGTCATTAAAGTTGGTGTTGTGCACGATAAAAACCTCTCATAAACAGACACGGCTGCTCCAATTCCTTCTGTGTGTGTGTGTGTGTGTGTGTGTGCTCGGAGAGAGCGCACACACATAACACGACACGCATTTAAAGTTGCATAGTCGTTCATTCTTCTTCTGCTCAACTAGTGAGAGTGCTTTTATTCGTCTGTTGTGTTGGTATGTGATGTTTTTGGGCTTTCTTGTTGTCACACCGTAACTTAAACTGTTATGCCTAGCGATCACCCAGTGAAAAGCAAGCTAACTCTATTACTTGTGAAAACGTGCTCTTAATGTGATTCAACAGTGGGGGTGGGGTACCGCGACTACGTGTGTTGCGGGGTCCTCTGCCGCCAGGGCAACACAAAGCTAACTGCCCCGGTGGATGCCTGACTGTAAATAATGCGGTGGAAAAAATACATCGGCGAACCCACACGAGTATCGGCCTATACGATACAAGGAAAAAAACGCAAATATCGGGTCGATCCTTAGTACAAACGCACCAAATTTTCATGGAAAGTTCCTGTGGTTCAAATGCACGCAAGGATGCTAAAACTGTCTCAATGAACTGTCCTCACGTTGGCGTTCTAATACTGAAAGCATTGCGACATCCGTCCACCACGTCCCCCGTCCGCTTTCACTAAAGCTGTACTATCCTTGTACTCGCCTTGACGCAAACACTGTTTTAATTCACACAACATAACATTTGCCCGATGGCTGCTTGTGCATGTGTGCGACTGTGCGCACATGCCAAGAAAAATCAGGAGGGTTGTTTTTGGACAGATCCATCAAAGAGGCTAGTGTTCACCGGCTCTGTGACAGCCGCCAGATACAGAGACAGGAACGTCTGTGGACTTGTGAGGAACGTGGGCGGGAATTGGGTGTGCAGCGGATTCATCATAGCCCTGAGAAATGAGTGTTGGATGTGGCTTGGATGCTTTTTCTTGTAATCCAGATACTGTAGCTCAGCATTCCAGGTGCTGCTTCCCAGAAGTCCAAGAATGCAAAATATGTAACGGACCACACCACAATTACAGGGAAAAATAGTCTAAAACGTGACTGAAAGTTATTTTTTCCCTTCAGTTGTGTCCGTTAAGTCCATATGCTCACCGTTTTATTATGTGGCTTTTGACAAGTTCAAATCAAGCCAAGTGATCAGTGATGGTCTTCTTCTGCCAGCAATCCTACGAGGTTCCCATCGCCATGAAAGCCGTGTTCAATTACATCGACACGTTCTCCTCACGCATCCGAGAAATGGAACAGCAGAAGCGAGACGGCGTTGTTTGCAAGAAAGAAGACAAGCCCAGATCATTGGAGAACTTCCTCTCAAGGTAAGGATTTGCCTCAGAGCCGATATTCGATAATGTTTCCGTATTGCCTGTTTGGTTGGTCCCATTAGTTTCCTCTTTCAAGAACATTTTCCGGTTCTCGAATATGAGCCACAAATTACAGTAAATTTTATAGCCCACAGATTTCTACAGTAATTTAAACAGGTATATTTTAAGGCTATAATTATACCAGTCATCGTGGAAAAGTCCAGTGTACTCAGAATTCACTGCCCAGTCAGGCCCATAAATGTGTTGCAATCACAGGTTCCGATGGCGTCGGCGTCTCTTCATCATCTCTACTCCCAGTGATGAGGAGTGGGCCTATCAGCAGCAGCTCTATGGCCTCAGCAGCCAGGCCTGCAACCTGGGTGAGCATTGGTTAAAATAGACTTTTACCAAGGGCTGACATTCCGTACCAGAGTTTAATTGACTGCTACTTTCAAGGAACCAAATTCATTTGAGATCCACAAGAGAAGAATCAAGGCCTGTTTGGTTTGGTATCCAGCAGTTCCCAACAAGACAAAAACATGATTTTCTTGCTCCATATGGGAAAAAAAAAACTCTTTGGCCTAGAGTCTCCGGACTATTGCCTTCTCGTCTTACCTAGTAACCGCCTGCTCAGCTTAGGATGGCTCCAACAACAAACAGGCACAGTGAGGTCATCGTGGATTAGCTTAGCGAATGAGGACTGAGAGGCACAATGTTGGTCTTTTAAGATCTGGGTGTTCTTGTAATGCATGTTGTATTTTTGTAGGTTTAAGGCACATCTCCATTCTGAAGTTGGTTGGGACGGAGCTGCTGGACATGGGAGGAGTGTTGGAACTTTATCCTTTTAATGGTAAGCACCATCTCTGACAAGTAGCATGTTCCAATTTGACTGGAATAATAACAAAACTGGCTGCACGGTGGTCAAGTGGTTAGCACACAGGCCTCAGAGCTAGGACACCAGAGTTCAATTCCACCCTCGGCCATCTCTGTGTTAGCATGCGTGGGTTTTCTCCGGGTACTCCGGTTTCCTCCAAAAACATGCTAGGTTAATTGGTGACTCCAAATTGTCCATAGGTATGAATGTGAGTGTGAATGGTTGTTTGTCTATATGTGCCCTGTGATTGGCTGGCGACCAGTCCAGGGTGTATCCCGCTTCTCGCCCGAAGACAGCTGGGATAGGCTCCAGCACCTCATGCGACCCCCGTGAGGATAAGCAGTAGAAAATGACTGAATAATCCAAAAACTACCAAGAAACCTCGAGACTCCATCGCTTTTCTATCCAGTTTACCTTATTCAAGGTCCTGGTCCAGGTATTGAGGTGTATGGTCCACATGATGGAGCAGATTCACATCATATAACCTCCATAAACCGTTTCCATTCTATGAAATGCGTCATTAACTGAACTGTTTGGAATAAGATTGCCTAACTTCTACGTTTATACTCCATCCAGGGAGCGCCACGGTGGAACGTGAAGGCCTGTCAGCAACCCTCGTCAAGGACATGAGGAACTACTTCCAGATCAGCCCGGAATACTTCTCCATGCTGTTAGTGGGTAAGGACGGTAACGTCAAGTCCTGGTACCCCTCGCCCATGTGGTCAATGGCGATCATCTACGACTTGGTGGACTCGATGCAGTTGCGCCGGCAGGAAATGGCCATCCAGCAGTCGCTGGGCATGCGTTGCCCCGAGGACGAATACGGCGGCTATGGTTACCACCAACACGGATACGAACATGGCTATCAGGACGGCTATCACCAGGGCTACGGTTACTAGCTGCTTCTCTAAATATGTGGGTGGATGCTCGCCACATACAACCTAGCACCCCCTTCCTTCTGTTAGCAGCCCTTTAATTTCCCCAAAATGAGGTCATTGGGTGTTTTTGTAGCACTAAGTGGAGGCAGCCAAATGATAGCTTTCACCACTTCTTCCAGATATAGCCCAGTATGGTGCCACTTAATGGTCATTTGCGAGAGGCTCTATCTAATCAAGAGATGGGTTAGCCAATAAAAGTATAGAGGAGCATAAGGGGAATGTTTGTTTTTATTTTTAACTCAGACCAATTTCCATGTTATCACTGTAGATAATGCGCTAGAATAAGTCATATCTGTATTTATTTGACTTCTGTTGCAGTTATTCAGCTGCTCTCTTGTTGCAATTATTTATACTCTATTGTGGCTACATGATACATTGATTTTACTTCTAGTAATGCTATTATGTCAGGCTGCTTTTTGCGTTTTGTTTTTTAGCTTTATACTTTCTACTATATGAAATACTGGCCTTTTGTGAAAGATTTATATAAAACACTTTACTGTAATGTACACAAAATGACAGTAGTTAATGAAGAACCAACCTACCTAACCCTCACCACTACTCATTAGTTCCTCAGTAACTACTGTAAATGTATGTGCCTTAGTCATTAGTGCCTCAGGAGTTAGTAACTGTTGTATTTTTGTGTACCTTCATTGTAAAGTGAGACCAATATCTGTATTACGATACGTATGACAATGGATTAAAAGAATGACATTTCTTGTAATAATACAATGTGAAGTATTGCGTACTTGATTTTTGTCCACATTAGGCACACCTGCTGATACAATGAAATTTAATGCAAGAGCTGTTGTCAGTAAAATGCAGTGCAAACTAAAAGTATAATAATGTTCAAAAATGAGCTTTTTTTTTCTTTTTGTATTTATTGTTGTGGTTTGTGAGTGTATACAGCTACGTATTAACCATACAGTAGATTCCTGCTTTTCACAAGAATTGATCTGCAATAAAATTGACTGTTGGAATTACTAATTAGATTCTTAAGAGATTAGATTTACTAATTAAATACATTTTTAAGTACTTACCACTAATGAATAACGTACAATGATCTATGAACGGATGGAATCGAAGTCATGGTGTTAGAAGTTATGTTTCTGTTTTGGTCTGCACTATGGTCATGTTTACGGACCGCAGAACAACATTGATGAAAAACATTGGGGGGTTTCGTTAACAGTGGTACATGTATGCTGGACATGCTGCCTATATTATCAGTTACATTTGTACCGACTTAGGGTGCATGAGATGTGTTTTCCATGGAACAAAGCAGCCTATTTTCAAAGAGTTTTAAAATATATATATATATATATATATTGTGAATCACAAATGTGTGGGGATCCACTATAGTGCATTAAATAATTTCTAATGGTAAAATTACACTAAATGTGGGAATATTTTGGAAAGTCTGAATAGGTAGCAAAGTTGTCCCAAGTAAGCTGAACATATTGGTGTTGGATTTTTTTTTAAATTGAAGTGTTTAAGACATGGGGTAGCTAGCGGACAAAAAAAGGAGGCAGAATAAGAAGAGGAATAACTAGATGAAAATGACTGACTGCAATAACATGTGTGTGAATGCTTTCAGAATTCACTATGGCACTATGTGTGAAATATTCCAAAACAAAGAGATACAGGAAAGGACAAATTATATGTAAATATATTTGTATTAATATCTCCAAATTGAACGCAACTTTAAATCACGTTACTTGGAAGTGCCATTATTAAGGACTAACTGAGACAAACCGACTAAAGACCTGTGTGAGTTGGAGATGTAAATATGGTGTTGGAAGTGCACTGTTGTTGGTATCAGACATCAGACGCTGCGTGTGTGAGAATGCTACGGTTGCTAGTTGTGGCTTGACATGATACGCAAATAAATAAGTTACCACTGTTAATGTGCTATTTTTGACAGCCCTACTAATTACGTTTTCCTCTTGTTTTCTCCTGTCACATTCAAATACCAAACATACACAATACTTGCAGTTTATTGCACAGTTGGCCAGTTAGCACATGATACATAAACAAAGAGCTCATTTTCGACAGATAAATACTCAAATAAATACTTGCACTGCGACAGGACAAAAAAACATCCCAAAGAGACAAGTTTGTTGTGCTTTGCAAAGAGTCCCTTACGTGTGATACCTGTCGTCAAGTGTGTGGAATGTGGCACCGGCATTAAGGCGTAAAAGTTTGTGTATAATTGCAAGACTAAATTAATTGGTCACCTTCCACAAATAAGCTTCATCCTGAAAATGCACTCTTATTCTTATTATTCAAAACATTCACAATTGCAAAGTATTTGAAAAGAATTACCTACTTGATTCCAAATGGAACACGATACAGCAGCAGACTTACTTCCTTTCCGAATTGAGTTTGGACCACAGAAAAAAAAAAAAAAAACCTGGCACGAGTTCATCACAGCAGCAACGCAACTCAACCTTTTCCAGCGTCAGCCACAAAAAAAAAAAATCCACACAATGTGCCTTGAACACTCCTGTGGGCTACAAAGACGACTCTTCTGAATCGCTGTCTGTATTGGCCTTAGTCAGCAGTTCCAGTTCCTCGCCATCCTGAAATGCAAAACACAAAAGGGTAGAGTTCAGTGACCACAGCTAAAAGTACCGGTACCTTGACTAAAGGGGACTTATTATGCTTATTTTTGGCCCTTTGTATCGAGTTGTGGAATCCTTTAGAGCAGGGGTCTCAAACACGTGGCCCGCAGGACACTAGTTTGAGGCCCCAGCCTTGATATGAAAGTTTAATGTGAGTGCGGCCCGCGCAAGTTTGATATGGATGCTGTATGGTATCATGTACCCAGAAAAAATTATTACGTTTGATTAATGTTCATGTTAAATGTTAAATAACTGTTAATAGTTATCCTCCCTATCCGTGTGGAAGTGGTAAGTTTTTGGCTTTTTAAGTTTAAAGGAAATAACTTGGAGGCTACTGTTGAGGTCGCTAGCTCTCTAGTTTGCATGTTAGCATGTGTCTCAAGACCCTGCAGTTGCGCAATATGTTGTAAATAAAAAAAGTATAAATGTGACTATAGTCGTATTTTGTCATGTCTACAGGGCTCTAATAATGCTTTGTTCATTTTAATCTGAAAAAAAATATTTGTCTACCCACCAACTATATGTGGTTTCTTAAGTTTTTATTATTTGCCGTTTTATAATTATTTATTTATTTATTTATTACTAATTGATTTTCTTTATTCTTGATTTTTTTATTTATTTTTCATCATATTTTGTGTAGAAAAATAAAAAGTAAGATATTTGAGAACAGTGGAATGTTTTATCAGCGCTTTTCTTGTAGAAAATCAAAAGCAAAGTTTATTCATTTTTCTGTTTTTAATAAATGCGTTTTTTTTTTGTTTTTTTTTTTGGAAAACCTGATGCGGCCCAGCCTTGCCCAGACCCTAGCTCCAGTGGCCCCCCGGTAAATTGAGTTTGAGACCCCTGCTTTAGAGCATCTACACACAATAACCTGCACAGAAAGCTTTCTAGATCTTCCAGAATCTGCACCTATTCCTACACCTATTTCCTTGAATTTTGTCAATCTCAAATAAGTGGCATATTTTGCATTTGATTTTGTTAAGGTGCATAGAGAAATGTTCGCTATCATGCACCTTTCATACAAGTGCCAGAGAAATAATTCAAAAGTAGTGGTGTACAACATTGGGAAATGCTCATCTCAGCATTCTTATATTAAAAATAATGTTTTGGATGTACATTATTTTGAATGCTTGTCTCTCAGCGATCAACCTTTTCTTTTTAAATGCACATATTGTACATACCACCAATATTTTATTAGATGTACTATAGCATTAGTATTCATAACGGTACTTGTCTATATGTGTTTGAAGCATATTATCACTAGTGAGATGCACTTGCCTTTCTCTTACACTTTCCTGCAGAGAACTTGACAAGTGTGTGTGTTTTGCCCTTCTTACCCCTCTGGACCTCTTTAACACCTCCCCGTTGATGACCCGCAGTTTTGCCTGTTGAAGACTGTACTCCAAGTCCTGTGGTCGGCTGGCGTTGTAGATAAAGATGGCCAGCAGGACCATGGGAGCCTGCAGGAAGAAGTCCAGAGAGGGGCGGAAGTTGAAGAGGAAGAGGGAGAGGCCGGTGACCAGAACCGTGGTGATCTGGCCCGTCAGCACGTGGAACATGTTGTCTCGAAACTTCAAGATAAAGGCCACGGAGAGACCAAGGGCAGCTGGCAGACAGAAAGAATTTAAACAATTGAAATAAGTCATTAGCATGTATCACAAATTACTGACAAATATTGTCAAAGAAAACATTGTCAAATATCAAATACAATATAAAAAAGAAACTCTTCATCAAACTTTTCCCATGCAACTAAAACACTACTTTGACATCATAATTTGTCATTTGACGTCATAACTATGACTATGTTTTGTAATATTTTGTAAAAATAATATTCTAATATTTTGATTAAAATACATTAGCAACCTTAGTAAGGATAAGCGGTATAGAAAATGAATGTGTGTGTGTATATATGACAATTATATATTTATGATTACCTTAATATCCAACATGAAAGCCTAGATAAATATTTCAAAGGGTACACAGTGAGACACAGTACAGTTGGTGGTACTACAGTGCCACCTATTGATGCAACTTCATATGAACGTGGTACGCACATATACTGTAGTGACAAAGAACGTAATTGTTGTCTGGAACGGATGAATTGGATTTATATGATTTCTTGTGGGAAATTACAATTAATTAAAGGGATTAATCACAAAAACCGAGGTACCTCTACACATACAATGCTGTGACGGACAAGTTGATGCAATGAGTGCGTACTGTGTGTGTGTCTCACCAGTTACCACCACCAGAGCTAGAGAGTAGACGTTATGACCATGAAGGAGGCCACAGTGGACGGTGAGGCCTCGAGCCTCTTGTCCAGTGACGAGGGTCAGACCATTAAACATCACACCGAAGACATACCTGTGAGTAAAAAACAATATATAAGAAAGTTAAATGATGCCAACTGTGTCTTTAGATGGTGTTGCCAAAATGCCGCTTTACAGTTTGCTGTTCTGGATGAAGATGCTCTCGGTAAGCTGGTCTCCTTCTTTGAGGATCTTCTCGTTGTAGATGTTGGCCATGGCTGATATGAAACACTGCAGGAGGAGCAGAATATGGCCTATGCCCAGAGAGCGCAGCTTTTCCACCAGGCTGTCCCTCCACACTTGGCCGGGCAGGGTCGAGACCCACGAGCCACTGGCGCTGTGGACAGGAACACTGCATGGGTGAACATTAAGCACGGCTCCTTTCTTATTGATATTGAGATGATGTACGAGCACACCACCTGCTGTTCTTCATCTGCTCCAGCAGCTGCGTGTACAGCAGGCAGGAATTGGATGGGATGGAGAGGGGGTTGGAGTGGACACCCAGCATGGACACGGACTTCTGGCTGGACCCCGATCCTGTTGTCAAGGAGACAATGGACAGGAAGAGTATGACCAACGCAGCCCACTGCACCCAGGACAGACGCCTCCTGGTGGTGGATAGGTGAGAAACACAAGAACATTCAAAGCTCTTGATCAAAGATCCTCTTTATGATGCAAGAGCTCTGTTGTGTTTAAGAATTTGCAGATTAAAGATCATCCATATGACACGCTGCTGTTATTAAGAATCTTCTACTAAGACACTAGTCAAAAGTCATGTATATCAGTGGTTCTCAACTGGTTTGGATACAGGACCCACCATCACCCTTCAATAGGGATAGACTCAAGCATACACCGCGACCCTAATGAGGATAAGCAGCATAGAAAACGGATGGATAGACTGGTTCCCGCCATCTTCCTGCTCCAAGCCCCAGGTAACACAGAAGTGAGCCTTTGCTAAGTGTTGGCGGTCTCATTTTGAGCCAGCTTCCAACTTTTTGGAAAGACATTAATAGGGATAGTTCTGATTTTTTTACATTAAGTGATTTTTTTTTTTACATTTTGTAAGACAAATCGTAAGACATCCTATTCTCCCCGTGCATCCGTTTGGGGTGGTGTGGTCATCTCAGCAGCACCCATTGCTGCTCAGTGAGAACAGAAACTGCAGATCAATACGTGCTTTCACTTTTAAGTCCTCAAACACCAGAAAACACTCGAATGACGACAGAAAAACCGACTAGATTTGTCGCTTGAGAAAATGCTTCTCCAAGAGGGTTTGGAATGTCACCAAATTTAGGGACTTCGCCAACTTGGCAACACTGTATGAAATATACATATACATATATATATAAAATAATACAGTGGTTGTGAGGTTGAACTTTTTTCATGGTGATGCAAATGTATTACTTTAGAATGCATTGTTTTTACAAACCAAACTGACTAGAACTCGGCTCACAGGGCAAAGTGGGGGAAACATCACTTGTGGATTTTGTATTATGTACTATGCATTCTCATTAAATATAAGATGATAACAGTAGCGCTCCTTTCTTTGAGTTGGGGGAATGCTTACTTTAGAACGATCCTGAAGAGAATAGCTGTGGTGAGGATCACAAAGTTGGAGAACAGGACTGCCATGGCCTGAGGACAGGAACAAGAGCAACAAATTGGAGAAAAAACTAAAGGACACAGTTTCGTCTATGAAAACGTTTGGGCACCCTTGATAATTTTCAACATTTTCCTTCATAAATCACTGGTTGTTGGGATCAGCAATTTCAGTTAAATATGTCGTATAGCAGACAAACACAGTGAGAAATTAAATGTATTGTAGGATTTAGTTTATAGGATTTACAGAAAGTGTGCAATAATTACTTAAAAGTAGGCAGGTGCCTAAATTTGGGCGCCATTCTTGCTTTATTGATTTGAATATCTTCAGCACTAATTATTGGAACATGAAATTTGTTCGGTAAGCTCACAGATCCTTGGCCTACATACACAAGTGATACCAATCTGAGAAAGGGTATTTAAGGTGGCCAATTGCAAGTTGTTCTCCTCTTTGCATCTTCTCTGAAGAGTAGCACCAGGCGGTATGAAATGGGGAACAAAGCATTCCAAGCTCGGTGGTGGTTCCATCATGCTATGGGGCTATGTGGCCAGTTCAGGTACTGGAAATCTTGTTCAAATTGAAGGCTGCATGAACTCCAGTCAGTATCAGCAAATTCTTTCCAGTGTTCAAGAATCAGTGACACAGATGAAGTTGTGGAGACTTCCAAAAAGACAATGACCCTAAACTGCTCAAATTCTACTAAAGCATTCATGCAGAGGAACAAGCACAACGATCTGGAATGGCCACCTCAGTCCCCAGACCTAAATATTGTTAAAAATCTGTGGTGTGATTTAAAGCGGGCTGTGCATGCTCGGAAACCATCAAACCTGGCTCAACTGGAGATGCGTTGAAAAGAAGGTCAAAAATGGGGCGACAGAGCCTTCTCCATCGCTGCCCCCACCCTCTGGAACTCTTTGCTCCATTCACTCCGTGCTTGCCCTGACCTTCCCAGTTTCAAAAAACAATTCAAAACCCACATCTTTAAATCTGTTTTTAATGTCTAACTTTTTATATCTGACTGCTGTGCCCCGCCCCGCTTTTACTTTATGTTTTAACTGTGTATTAACCAATGAATGTTGTATTTTGGTGTGTCTTCTATTCTGTTTACTTGCTTTATTCAACTTCACTCTTCTGTAAAGTGTCTGAGTATTTTGAAAATCGCTATACAAATAAAATGTATTATTATTATTAAAAATACCTTCAACCAGAATCTAGATCATCATTGGAAGCTATAGGAAGCATTTATTTCTGCAAAAGGAGGATCTACTAAATATTGATGTGATTTTTCTGTTGGAGTGGCCAAATGTATGCACCTGCCTGCTTTTGTTTCAATAATTATTGCACACTTTCTGTAAATCTGTAAAGGAAAATCTTGAAAATTATCAGGGGTGCCCAAACTCATACCACTGTATACTGGCGCAATCTGGATATCCAATATAAGAGTGTTTAATATGTATTATATAGGAATGTATTGCAGAGTCTAGTAGAAGTAAGCAGAACGAGAATAGCAAAGTAACAGTAAGGTGTTATGGGCTGGAGTGAAGTGGCCATTGTCTGTGTGCAAGCCAGAGAAAATAACTTACAGGCTGCAGGTAGGTCATGACATAGAAGATGATTAGGTTGTCAAGGAAGTAGAGGAAAGCAGGGACAGCCCACTTCAGAGATCTAAGTAGGGTCGAGGCAGAGGAACAGCGAAGCTCTCTGTATGAGCGCCCCTCTGAGGAGAGAAATAACACATAAACACTGATTATGATTATGATTATGACACTGACACGCAAACACAATAAGAAGGACAACAGTCCATGCTTACCTTGGATGAACACCCTGACTGACATTATTAAACAGAAGAGCAGCTTCAGCGCCTCCGCCAGCAGGTTGACAGATGCCGGGAGGAAGTCATATTTGTTCTCTGCACATACAAACCACAAACAGAAGCAGATAATTCGAAACAACAGTTGAAGACGAGATGCATATTGTAGTCGCTTACCAGCATTAGCAGAGAATTTAAGTAGCAGGATGCGACTGGTGCCCAGGGTGACAAAACTCATGCCCAAGGCCAGCGTGTAGACTGACGAGCAGGAGCACAGGCTGGAGCAGGAGGAGCAGCACATCATGGCTGCTATTAAATGTAGACATGCAAAACTACAAACACACAAAGAAACGCATGTTGATAAATCAGTGATGGCTTCATTTGCTTGTGGCAAGTTACATGTGAGGACATTTAAACAGGTAATGTTATTCTTAAATCTTACATCTTAATTAAAATAAATAAAATGTGCATAATTATAAATAATACATGACACAACATTGACTAATTAGTAGACACATGACTAAAAAGGGCCGCATGGTGGCCTCGTGGTATGGCATGTAGGCCAGTCAGGAGATCGAACGTAGGTTCGATTCTACGCTCGTGCATCTCTGTGTGGAGTTTGCATGTTCTCCCCGAGCATGCGTGGGTTTTCTCCGGTGTCCTCCCGCATTCCAAAAGCATGCATGTTAGGTTAATTGGCGACTCTGAATTGTCCATAGTGTGAGTGTGAATGGTTACATGACCCTAATGAGGATAAGGGGCATACAAGATGGATGGATGGATGGGTTATTGCTAGCTTTAGGCATTTTTTGTAAATTAGATATATCAGCAAGTTTTAATATTTGTGAGGTTAGAAATAAAGAATTAGTATGTTCTCTGATGTTTTTTGCAGTACATTTAGCGAATGAAGATTGCTTTTATAGTTATTACCCCAAATCTCCACACAGTTACATATGGTAGAACCAGAGAGCAATAAAGAGTATGGAGTTATTTTGATCGAGAACAAATTTTGCTTTGTTCAATACTGAAATATCTCTCGCCACCTGATGTTGTCAATTTTTAATACGAGCACATTTTTTCATCTATTACATCTATTATGATCCCCAGAAAATAAATTTTCATCCTTTCAATATCTACACAATCTATTTGTTTCCATTTGTATTTGCTTGTGCGTATCTTTTCTCCCATTACCAAACAGCATGATTTTATTTTTACTTGGGTTCAAGGATCCAATTCTATACTGCTTATCCTCACGAGGGCATACTGGAGCCTATCCCAGCTGTCTTCGGGCGGGACACCCTGATCGCCAGCCAATCACAGGGCACATCTCGACAAACAACCATTCACACTCACATTCATACCAAAATAAAATAAATACCAAAATAAATGAATGAATGAATGAATGAATGAAGGCTGTTGTTATCATAAATAACAAATAGGAGGAGCAGCCACATTGATTGGACTACTTCGCTTGCAAGGATATTTGTAGGATAAGCCTGTAAATATTAATTAAGGTCCATCCATCCATTTTCCTACGCTTATCCTCATTAGGGTTGTGGGGGTATGCTGGCTGTGGGCGAGAGGCAGGGTACACCCTGGACTGGTCGCCAGCCAATCACAGGGCACATCTCGACAAACAACCATTCACACTCACATTCATACCAATTTGGAGTCGCCAATTAACCTAGCATGTTTTTGGAATGTGGGGGGACACCGGAGTAAGAAAAAAAAAAACCCACGCATGCACAGGGAGAACATGCAAACTCTCCACAGAGATGACCGACATTATTATCAAACCATTCTCTTAATATGACTTTCATCTGTGACCTTTTCAATGATTTATTCTGTGCTTCCTCCGGAGCAAAAGTGGTATCATCCGCAAATAATATGAACTTTAAATAAACTTTCGCAGATGTCACTGATATACAAGTTGAATTTTTATTTAACATACAAGTTTTGGTCCCAGTATTGACCCCACACGTAATATTTAAACTTGCAGATGTGTGTTCTCCTAGTTTTACATATTACTTCCTGTCAGCTGAGTAACTTTTGACCCAGTTCAAAATGAATCCTGTGATTCCATACCTTTCTAATTTAGTTATTAGGATGTAACGATTGATTGTACCAAAGGCTTTTGTCAGATCCATGAATATTGCAGCTGCACTTGGGTATAATTTGGTTACAAGGGATGCAAACGGGGAAAGGACTGAAGTTAGCTGTAGTGACTGATGAATTGCATTCATGGCATTGTCAACAACATAAAGGCGGCTACATTATGTGTCACCCCAACAAATGGACTACATTTGGAAAAGTTAGGAGAAAGCAGGCCAACACCAAAAACACGACGCGTCTGCTAAACGAGGGGCACTTACACAAATTAATAATGAAATGGCGTTTAAAAAACGTTACTTTTTCGACTTTTACTGACACAGTGTACCCCAAAGTAATATTAGAAAAACAGTAAATGAGGAAATGACGAAATTTCTCATTTAAAATCAACGAAGCAGCGGCAAAATACATTTTAAGTGTTAACAACATGAAACTGATATTCAATTGCAGAAGTGGGGGGAAAAACGAAAACATTGCCTTCGGCTGTCGCAATGCACTGAAATAAAAGAAGGGTGTCAAGGCACGATGTAAGGAGACGTTTGTAATGATGTTTCACAAAGGCGAATGGAACAGAAAATCCTAAAATTAAAGTACCTGTTTGGGTCCGTTTTAGCGTCGCATTGTTGTGTCGCTCGACAGCTTTGCTTCCGGGTTTACCGCGCAGGCGCTCTAGCGCCTCCAAATTGCTACAATGTAGCAGCTATACATATATATATTCATTTATTCATTCCGTCATTTTCTACCGCTTATCCTCACTATTCTGTTTATTTATACACAATTTGCATGTGTGTAAGAATCATTACACTGCTTAATATGAGATAAAAATGTGTCAAATATATTTATACACAATTTGCATGTGTGTAAGAATCATTATACTGCTTAATATGAGATAAAAATGTGTCAAATATATTTATACACTATTTGCATGTGTGAAAGAATCATTATACTGCTTAATGTGAGATAAAAATGTGTCAAATATGTCAAAAACCTGAGCAGCAGTATGAAATAGACATTTGCCTTCTGCGTCGTCTTCATTTTACTTACTTCCTGTGTCCAAAGCATAAAAAATATTACATTTTCTTTCAGGTAACTGTTGCATGTACATGAAGTACATGAATGCATGCAAATGAATGTAAATGAGAACAGCTATCATATAGTGTATCACATTATTCATATAAACATAGATGAATACATCAACTGTTGACAACATCAAAATAAGGCAAGATACTTTATGTATTACATGCCGAAGACAGCTGGGATAGGCTCCAGCATGCCCGCGACCCTCGTGAGGATAGGCGGGATAGAAAATGGATGATCACACCATCTATATCAAACGATAAAACGTTGTTAGTTTTTAGAGGGCTTCGTAGTTGAAAGATGTGAATCGTTAGCTTGGTCATATTAATACACATGCTTAAACCACATCAAAATTTGTAATCCATCATGGTCGTTTCAAGTGTTCCCCCCTTCCTTGCAAACTCCACACAGAGATGGCAGAGGGTGGAATCGAACTTGGGTCTTGTAGATGTGTGGCCTGCACGCAAACCACTCCCGTCGCCGTGCGGCCCCAATAGACACTTTGAGACCATATTTTTGTACATCATTTTTGTTTAGAAGCCCTAAACTAATTTTTCTACATTTCTGTGAAAAGGTTAAATGAATGTACATTTGTTGGTGGACACTCGTGGAGATGTCTGTGAGTCAGTGCAAAGGACATGAGGCTTCAATCTGAGCACAGAATAAATATACACATAGTTCATTGCCCTTGCATGTTTGTGTCATCAGTGAGAGATAAAGCTCACGGTGGACCTTTGTGTCTCACACACAGCACAAGCTTGGACACTTTTGGAATAGAGGAGAGTCTCACTCAGGAAGCATCAGACAAAGCAATGGGACTTTGTGCCCAGACTGGAGATCCGAGTCTCCTTGCTACAATCCTAGTTCTTCTTCTAGCCTCCATCCACGTGGGAGCCAACGTCCAGCCGCACCAAGGCAGGAAGAGGCACTACTACATAGCTGCTGTGGACATAGACTGGAACTACCAGGGCAATGAGACAAACAGGTATGCCTTTTTAATTAAAGGCAGGGAACCATTTTTGTATTTTGACTTGATGTTTTATTGTGATGCATATTTAGAGTGGCCGGACAGGAGCAGATGGGGGTAGAGAATAAGGGAGTGTGGGGACAAGGAACAACAACAAGGAATGATTTTTGGGTTCAAAAACAGCTACATAAGTAAAGATCATGAGAATTATCCAATGTTTAACTGCTGTAAAATGCCGGCTTACCATCTTATAATGATTGTATGAGATAAAAACAATACACTGTGTCCTAATGTGGCTGAATGATTGTTAGTGTTGTTACTGTTTCCATATCTTTTGCTGATATAACATGAAGACATCATGTTTTTTTTTTTTTCCCGAATGGGACAATTATAGTTTTTTAATACTATTTCTTCAGATTTTTACCCACGTACAAGAAAGTGGTTTTCCGGGAATACGAGAAAGACTTCACACGAGCAAAGATTCATCCACCCTGGTTAGGTAAATATGTCATTTTAAACAACTGTAACTTCTTTACAGTATTGGAAAATAATGGTGTATATTCTGACATCCAAGCATGTTCATTTTTATACCTACTTGAGTTTTTAAATCATTGCCATTTTCAAACCATCAAACAAAAGTAAAAGTACTAATAATTCTAAGCATCCTATCAGATTAGCCTAGGCTGCTCTTTGCCACTAGAGGGTGTTTATATTTGTGTATACTGAGTCCTCACTTCCTTTTTCTTTCTATGGCGTTCATTAGCATTCACTCATGTTTTTTACAGCTAAGCATGTGTGGCAAGTTTATTTCTTTCATAATAATTTTTCCCATAGGAAATACTGAAATGGAAATAGGATATAATCTGTTCCAGGATTATACTGTAATTAAAGGCAACAATTTTATGTAACATATTAATATTACAAATTGACAGTTGCTAAATGCATAATAAAATTAATGAAATATTTTTAAATGAAAAAACATTTAATACATGCATCAAAATTTAAAAATATTGTTTTTTAATTTAAAAGAATGTAACCGCTGTATAATAAAACAAAATACATATAAATCCATATATCGATATAGAGCAAAAATTTAAAAAATTCCAAAAGTAAAAATTTCCATGCCATATTTAGTACAACAATCATTTTCCGGTGGGTTAAAATTAGTAATGCCTATGAATATTCTCATTCATCCAGGTCATTGTATTCTCAGGGAATTCAATCAATCACAACTGGACTGGTCAGGTTGTCTTATTTTTCACCATCCGAGCAGGCGTCATCAATTCAGGCTCAAAGACTAGGGGCTATATTTTCGTAGACCAGGTGCAGGCCAACGGGGTGCAGCGTGTCGCACCCACGCCTCCGTCACTCCCACCGGCGCAAGTGGCAAAAGGAGAGAAGACGTAAGAGGGCTTAACACAGCCGAGTATAATCTTAACTAATCAAATAAATTCCTCCCATTGCTTTTGAATGCGCAGGGCTCACTGGACTGCTCATCAGAGGCCACAATGCGCGTCACCACATGGTCCACCTTGCGGGATGCATGTAATTGATTCCTGTGTCAAAATTAAGTCGCAATTACATTAAACACAGCAGCAGGCTAATCCAAGCATCATGATTGCGATCCATCTGCATTCCTGCTCTGAAGAACCTTTAATGGTGTATTCTCTCCCGGTATCTCCTCCTCATCTGTTATATGTGTGATGTAGTTGTCATGTTGTTATTCTTCCATGCCCCTAGATGACACTAATGTGTCCTAACTGTGTTTATTTTGTGTAAATAATGGAGCAAAAGTGCTTGCATATCGGGAGGAGGTTGCTAATAGCCGTTTCACACCACAATTAGTGGCCACATTCAGTTACCGATGCTGTAGAAAGCCTAACACTAAAATGCCAAAACTACTTACCATTGAAAGACGTGTTGAAGTAACCTCTTTTCTTGAGAAACTTCGGACTGTCCAGACCATTTTTGTGGGAAGCACCAAATCCAAAGAAATACAGCTGAATAGGTGCAGATTGTGGAAGAACAAGAAGGCTTTCTGTGCTGGTTATCATGTATAGCTGCTCTATAGGAGTCCACAACTCAATACAAAGGGCCGAAAAATGACCATAATAGGTCCCCTTTAAGACACGACTGACTTACATTTCTCTTTTTTTTCTCTTTGAATGAGATTAATGAGATAACAGAAGCCGTGGCTGTTTGTGGTTGGCTGAGAGATGTGAACTCATTAGTTGGCATCATACTTTCAGCTGACATCAGGTTGAGTTTTCATTATGCATGACGTCTTTGATCTGACATCAGATGTGCGCAGGGTGCGCACACCTTTGGTGCCCTGTTTTGTCATGAAATTTTCACTGCATCTCGGCACAACTCAGTCTACCAGATTACCAAATAGGCTGTGCACAGTGGTGCGCTGGACAAAATTAGCACTGCACGGTGTGCGCCACACTCCGCCACCCTGCGCCAACTTACGCTGCGCCACGAAAATAGAGCCCTAGGTGGGATACATAGTAGTCAGACTAGATAGGACAGCTCTCATCTGAGAACTTGGTGCAAGATACAGTCTATTTATCCTTTAAAGGATGTGGCAGGTCTAGACTAGTAGTGTGTCCCACCTAGTTTTTGAGCCTGAACTGATGGAGCCTGCTCGGATGAGAGGCGAAACATCTTCTAAGACAACCAGCCCAGTTGCGATTGATTGGATGCCCTGGGAATAAAATGAGTATTATTTACATGAGTGGCAAGTGTTAAGTGGATATTTGTTGATGTTTAGGATTCTTCTTTTCTGCTGAGTCAGCAACAACCCGTGTAGTCACGTTTGTTTTTCCAATGCTGCAGGTCTACTTGGACCTACGCTGAGGGGCGAGGAAGGCGACACCATTGTCGTCACTTTCAGAAACATGGCGACACAACCATGCAGCCTCCACCCACACGGCATCGCTTACGGGAAACAATCTGAGGGTGAGTTCCTGTTGAGTTCACCTCACCCGCCATTCTCCATTCTACCGTCACAGGCTGTGTCCTAAACTGGGGTGAACCAAAATGACGTACGGTATATGTGTGTGTTGCGGTCATGTCGCAGCCAAGCCTGATGTTGGGGGTTCCAAATAGCAGGCTGGATTGATCAGCACAACAAACAGTGTTGTTTGTCTTGTTCTCAAACATTAACTAGAACAGGGCAGATGATTAAACTACACAATACTGAAGTCCAACATGATGCGACAGGTTTAGAAAAGTCTACTAGTTTACTGTGGATCCAGGAAATTATTGTAAACAAACAACCAACAGGGTCTCTAATAAGAACGTTTATGTTTTTTGTGAACTCCACAAAATTTGAAATATTATGAATGGTCAGCTCACAGCTAGGAGACCAGGGTTCAATTCCACCCTCGGCCATCTCTGTGAGGAGTTTGCATTTTCTCCTTGTGCATGCGTGGGTTTTCTCCGGGTACTCCGGTTTCCTCCCACATTCCAAAAACATGCTAGGTTAATTGGTGACTCCAAATTGTCCATAGGTATGAATGTGAGTGTGAATGGTTGTTTGTCTATATGTGCCCTGTGATTGGCTGGCGACCAGTCCAGGGTGTACCCCGCCTCTCGCCCGAAGACAGATGGGATAGGCTCCAGCACCCCCGCGACCCTCGTGAGGAAAAAGCGGTAGAAAATGAATGAATGAATGAATGGTCAGCATCCCTTATCTATCTCTGCATGCGCTTTAAAATGTTGCTTATATCACTCATCTATTGGTGTGAAAGTCATGCGTGTTATACTTTCTGTGCTGTAGTTCAGCGCTAGTAATGGTGAGCAGTGGAGAACTGTGCTGTATCTTTGTTCTCGCAGGAGCGCACTACTTCGACAACACATCCCAAAAAGAAAAGAAGGACGACGTGGTGAAACCCAACAGTGAGCATGTGTACAACTGGGAGGTGACGCCAGAGGTCTCACCCAAACCACATGATCCCGCCTGCCTCACCTACTCATACATCTCCCATCAAAACGTGGTTGAGGACTTAAACGCGGGACTTGTCGGCACTTTGCTGGTCTGCAAGCGCGGTGAGACGACTTCTCAATGAAGGGAAAATGACAAATGGACAAAGGACAGTCGTGCCTTTGAATGATGGCCTTCTTTGCAGGAAGCTTGGACGACACTGGGAAGCAGTCTGGTGTAAACCAGGAGTTGGTGTTCCTCTTTGGGGTGTTTGATGAGAGAGAGAGCATCTATAAGCCATCATATATCTATGATGACAACACCTCAAACCGCCACGTCCACTACACCATAAATGGCTACACGAAGGGAGCGCTACCTGGTAAGTCCGTTGTGATATCACTAGAATGCCGCTCAAACCCATCCCTAGCTAGATGTGGCCACTAACGTCAACATAAAAAGATATGGTCTCAAAAGTTTCTATTGACTGTCGGTGTACTATATAATATAATAATATATAATATATATTATATATTATCACATACTACAGTATTAATTGGTCCTGTACCCTAGAAACCGCCCATGAATGATACGGGAAAAGGCCGAAATGATACTGTGTTAAAGCCCAGGGCAGTGATACTGATAAAATATAGAGTTTAACCATGTCCAGTATCAGCCCCCGTAGCTGTCCACTCAGAGCGCGCTGCTCTGGTATCGTGCCCGTGAAACAACCAATCAGAGAACAGCGCACGAGCGTGAACACACAGCGTTTGTTTTGCTGCCGTCTGTGCTCTGTCAACATGTCAGCGGTTGACACTCCCGGCGAAAGACAAATAGAGAAAATAGCAAACAGAATATTAGAAATGGAACGTTTTATCACCATTAATGAGGAGGACACTCTTGAAATGATGGAAAAAACTAAAAATGCAAATACAAGTCGGAAAACCAAGGGTCGACCTCAAGCTTTTTTCTGAATGGCTCATCAACTGCAAGAACGAACGAAGACTGATAGAAAGTATTCCCCCGCCTGAGTTAGACAAATACGTGTCTATGTTTATTTTATCAATCAGAAAAGAAAATGGGGATGAATACGAGCCTGATTCTCTAAAATCAAAATTCAACTCTCTGGCACGTTACATGATAGAAAAACAAAAGTACGTGATAATAAGCTCATGATTAAATAGTATGTGATAATAAGATCATCACATGGTTTGTCTGGTATCAGGCCCAGTATCATGATACCTGGCCTGATACCAGACAAACCATGAGATAACCTATAATTATAATATAATAATATAATTATAATATAATATAATAATATTATAATATAATGCGGTCTCGGGCTGATACTGGCACGCAGGGGCATGATACTGGGCCTGATACCAGACAAACCATGTGATGATCTCATTATCACATACTATTTAATCATGAGCTTATTATCACGTACTCATTCATTCATTTTCTACCGCTTTTTCCTCACGAGGGTCGCGGCGGGTGCTGGAGCCTATCCCATCTGTCTTCGGGCGAGAGGCGGGGTACACCCTGGACTGGTCGCCAGCCAATCACAGGGCACATATAGACAAACAACCATTCACACTCACATTCATACCTATGGACAATTTGGAGTGGCCAATTAACCTAGCATGTTTTTGGAATGTTATCACGTACTATTTAATCAAAAGACCATTTTGTTTCCAGAAAATGTTCAGTTTATTACATGTATTATATCTAAACAGTGTAAACACAATAATTGCAAAAATATTTCAACAATAATATTTTATCAACAGTCTTATCTTTTTTAGTATCTATTTTCTCTATTTGTCTTTCGCCAGGAGTGTCAACCGCTGACATGTTGACAGAGCACAGATGGCAGCAAAACAAACGCTGTGTGTTCACACTCGTGTGCTGTTCTCTGATTGGTTGTTTCACGGGCACGATACCAGAGCAGCTACGGGGGCTGATACTGGACATGGTTAAACTCTATATTTTATCAGTATCACTGCCCTGGGCTTTGACACAGTATCATTTCGGCCTTTTCCCGTATCATTCATGGGCGGTTTCTAGGGTACAGGGCCAATTAATACTGTAGTATGTGATAATTATAATTAACCTATAATTATATTATTATATTATAATATATAATATAGGACCTTTAAATATAAAGGTGTGAAAGATAAATGAGAGATAAAGGTGTACCTGCTTGAAAGGTGACGTTGTCTCTGTTTGCGTTGCAGGTTTGAGTATGTGTGCGTATTCCACTGTAAGCCTTCACTTGCTGGGCATGAGCTCCAAGCCTGAGCTGTTCTCGGTGCACATGAATGGGCAGGTGCTGCAGCAGATGGGCCACAAAGTGTCGTCGCTGGGGCTCATCAGTGGCTCCTCTGCCACCGTCAGCATGGTACCTGTGCACACCGGGCGTTGGATGCTGTCGTCACATGTGCTCAAGCACATAGAAAGTAAGTGAATCCAGTGAAGCATTTATTACATACAAACATTAATAGTAACAAGGATGGTGGGGAATAACATTGGCAGTGGGTATGCACGCCTTCGTGGATGTGAAGAAGTGTGAGGCTTTCAAAGCACCCAAGCGTGAGCTAACCCGGCAGCAAAGACTTGACAGCAGGGAGTGGACATACTATATCGCAGCTGAGGAAGTTTTTTGGGACTATGCGCCTGAAATGCCAGACCACATTGATGAGTACGACATTTACAGCAACATTCCAATAAAAATCAAATATTACACATTGCATAAATACAGATACCTGCATCCTGGATTGTGAAGCTCTTGACATTCCTCCTGTAGGAGCTACAAGTCTCAATACCTGCAGCAGTCAGCAACACGTATCGGTAGGAAGTACAAGAAGGCGATGTACACGCTGTACAACAACGAGTCCTTCACAGAGCGTATAGAGAACAAACAGAAGAAAAGTGAGCTGGGGATCTTGGGTCCAGTGATCAGAGCGCAAATTCAAGATGTCATCAAGGTGAGACCAAACTCCATACAAAGAATATGAGCAAATCAGTAGGTTTGGGTTATGGGACGATCCGACAACAAAATCATACTCCTAATCCATTTCCTCTCTTGGTGATGTTTGTTGTGTCTGGAGTGAACTAAGACCAAATGAACCGTTACAAACTAAATGTGATTAGATTGTGATGACAAAAGCTGCCCCGACTATTAATGACACACACATAACAGGCCTGCAGTTCTTTGGCTGTTGTTGTGGAGACTTTTGTGACTCTCGGCTTAGTTGTCTCTGTGCTGTAATTTTGGTCAGCTGGCCACTCCCGTCAAGGTTCACCACTGTGCCATGTTTTTGCCATTTGTTCATAATGGCTCTCACTGTAGTTTGCTGGAGTCCCAAAGCTTTAATTTTTTTTTAACCATTTCCAAAGCTACACGGGGGACAAGTGGTTAGTGCGCAGGCCACACAGCTAGGAGACCCATGTGTGGGTTTTCTCCGGGGACTCCAGGTTTCTGCCACATTCCAAAAACATGCTAGGTTAATTGATGACTCCAAATTGTCCATAGGTATGAATGTGAGTGTGAATGGTTGTTTGTCTATATGTGCCCTGTGATTGGCTGGCGACCAGTCCAGGGTGTACCCTGGATAGGCTCCAGCACCCTCCGCGACCCTCGTGAAGATAAGCAGTAGAAAAGGAATGAATGAATGATCCATGGACCCCCACCAACTCCATATCCCTGGGTTTGGGTACTTCCAAGTGTCGGAAAAGGATGGGAGTGGCCCATCCAGTCCAGGGTGTACCCCGCCTCTCACCTGAAGACAGCTCGCGACCCTCGTGAGGATAAGCGGTAGAAAAGGAATGAATGAATGAACCTTTTCCAGACTGATAGATCTAAATTAATCTCAGTTTATTTATGTTTTAATGGGGGGGTAATCCCTTTTTCACACAGTTCCGTGTCGGTCTGGATTTTTTTCTCCCTTAATAATAAAAATCTTCATTTAAAAACCACATTTTATATTCAGTTATGTTGTCGTTGACTAATATTTAAATGTTGCATGAGGATGAGCTAACTGAAACCATTTTGCCAGGTCGTGTTTAAGAACATGGCCTCAAGGCCGTACAGCATCTATCCACATGGACTAACAATCGAAAAGTCTGAGGAGGGGGTAAACTACCCTGAAGGAGGTACAGCGTCTTTATTATTATTTCCATACACAACATGAAACTCTGGAAAATATAAGAACATGTCCATGTGGTTACCAGGCAACCATTCACATGCCGTCCAGCCGGGTGAAACGCACACATACGTGTGGAAGGTAATGGAAGAGGATGAGCCTCTGAAGGGAGACCCTAGATGTTTTACAAGGTTGTACCACAGTGCCGTGGACACGCCACGAGACATCGCCTCAGGTCTGATTGGACCACTCCTCATCTGCAAGAGTCAGTCGCTCAATGTCAGGAATGTGCAGGTAAAATCAAATTGTCTTGGCTATTTTTCTGCGTAGTACCCACAGATCAAATACAGATCTATTTACGTTCTTGATCGACTTCCACAGGTAAAAGCAGATAAAGAGCAGCAAGCCATGTTCGCCGTGTTCGACGAAAATAAGAGTTGGTACCTGGATGACAACATTCGGGGGTTTTGTAACCCATCCCGAGTCAACAAGGCAGACCCCGGCTTTTACAAGTCCAATGTCATGCACAGTGCGTCACACGGTCACATCTTTCTTAGTGTTGTGTGCTGTCACTAATGACTAATGCTCCTGATAATTCTCCCAACAGCAATAAACGGCTATGTGTACGAGAGCGGGCCACTCTTGGGCTTCTGCAATGGCGATGTCGCAAAGTGGCACATCTCTAGCGTTGGAGCACAGGACTACATTCAGACAGCCACAGCCTACGGGCACACGTTTGAACTGAACAAGCGCAAAGAAGACATCCTTAGTCTCTTTCCCATGACAGGAGAAACCATTACGATGAACATGGAAAACATTGGTCAGTCAATTGTTTGAATTAATCTCTGGTAATATGGAGACTACATCCAACTTATATATCTTTTATGACCAGGTGTCTGGCTTCTGGCGACGCTGAATTCTCATGAGACAACAAAAGGAATGCGCATAAAGTTCCAGGATGTCGAGTGCTTCCGTGACCACTACTATGAGTATAACTACGATGAGCCAGAAAAACAGTTTGAATTGTTGAGGCCTCCAAGCTTGGATGAAATCAAGAAGAAGGAGGAGGAAAAGAAGAAGCAGAGGCTCAAATCGTCAAACGCTGTCCAGACTGATTTTGACACTGAGATGTTTGCAAATGAATTAGGCCTGAGGTCACTGAAGAAACAAAACAAAGACTCAGTGGAGAGCATTGAGAAGTTGGACTTGTCTTTCCTGGACTATGATGCCGTTGATGTGTTGGACGGAAATGTCAAGCAAGCTACTTTGGTGACTAAAAGCACAAAAAGTACAATCAATTATAGTCCTAGTCTTGATAATAAGACCAAGACCAATGAAACCGCACTTTACAACACTACAGCATTGTTAGATTCCAGGGAAGTAAAATCCAATTTGCAAACTGTAAGACTGAATGTAACCTTAACAGGTGAACAGATGGAGGAGAGCGTGATGCGAGGGGATGTGTTTGCCTTCTCCGAGGTTCGATCGCCTTTCAGCCCGGATACACAGTCAAACCATTCATTGTTGAATACAATTTCTCAGGATATTAGGAGCCTGCTGCACATCCAGAACAGGACCGTGTTTGGTTTGAAAGATAGCGAAACCGTCAATGAGGGTGGACCTCAGATGGACTCATATAAAGTTTTGTTACCAGTAGATTTCACCCCAGAAAATGGCACAGTGAATTCAACCCAATCCAATCCACCAGGGAACACTACCTTAAAGACCGGTACATCTACCTCCTTCAACGATACTCAGATCTCAGGAAATTTGTCACTTGCCGGTAGACTTCATAGCAGCTCGGAGGCGTTACTTGGTTCAGAGAGCAGTGAGGAAGTATTTATATACCTCAAACAAAACCACACAGAAGTGATTAAAACCACTTCTGTGAAGACAAAGAGTGGCAACTGGACATATGACGGAACTCACCAAAACATACCAACGGAAATTCCAGACCATATGATGAAGTATGTACAGAAACAAACAACACCAGCACCCAAAAGGACACCAAAGATGCGAAGAGTCACATTCCGAAAGCAGCCACAGAAGGGCTTAGGCATAAGGACAAAGAGGAAAAAGGAATATAAGCCTCTAGTGATAAATGGTTTACCACTTTCACCACGTGGATTTAACCCTATTATGACCCCACGAGGGTCACGACCAGTTTCACCGCAACCTGTCCCACAAGAGGAGGAGCTCATGAACAAACCTGTGGTCATCGGTGTGCCGCGGCCTGATTTCAGCGACTATGAGCTTTATGTTCCGGGAGAGGAACCTAATCATTTAGCATTAGAAGAATTGAAAGCAGATGAATATGATTATGTGAACTACAAAGACCCCTACAGTGGTCATCTAGACATCCAGAATATCGACGATTTCAAGCAATCAGGCCTGAATGTCAAGATGTACTTCATCTCTGCAGAGGAGGTTGAGTGGGACTATGGTGGCTCGGGACAAAAGTAAGCTTGTAACTTTTTTTTTAAGTGGTTTGATTAAATTCTAAATCGGAATCTGTTGCAGCAGGAGGCAAGGAACATCACAGCTAAACAATCGGCACACAAAGTTCAAGAAGGTAGTATTCCGGGGTTACATGGATGGGTTCTTTAGAATACCAGAAATTCGAGGTGAGAAGGAAGAGCATCTTGGTATCCTGGGGCCTGTCATAAAGGCAGAGTACGGACAAAGCATCATGGTAAGCAGATGATAAACACCATGAGCTGCTGATACTCCTTGGATTGTTGAGATGTGTTGTTCTCTACATAGGTAGTGTTCAGAAACAATGCCAACCGACCTTACTCCTTGCACCCAAATGGGGTCTCCTACACCAAGTGGACAGAAGGTCTATCCTATGAGGATGGCTCCACAGCTTCATATAAAGGTGACAATGAGGTTCTCCCCAATACCACCTTCACATATATCTGGAAGGTCCCTCGAAAAGCTGACCATACCCTGGATGAGCCTCGCTGTCGGACGTGGACGTACTATTCCGGTGTTAATCCTGTGAGTACCTCCTATTAATCGGGTAATAGAACATTTGAAGGATTTTTCTTCAAGTATTTCCTTTCAGGAAAAGGATATCCACTCTGGCTTGATTGGGCCTTTGCTAGTATGTCCAAACGGCACCTTAAACAACATGACGGACATGAGCGAGTTCACACTGCTCTTCATGACCTTTGACGAGTCACAGAGCTGGTACTACGAAACAAATCATGAGATCATGCAGCGGAAAAACCGAAGAAGATTTCAGGACCCCAATTTCAAGGATGACCTGAAGTTTCCTTGTAATCAGAGCACATACATCTCAACATATGTACTTTTTAAACATGAAATTGCATATAAAATGAAGTGCTAACATGATGAAAATACTTTTCTTTAGCTATCAATGGCATCACACATAATCTCAAGGGCTTAAGGATGTACACCAAACAGCTCGTGCGCTGGCACCTCATCAACATGGGCTCTCCCACTGACTACCAAAGCATCCACTTCCATGGACAGACGTTTCTCCACCAGCAGGCTACCAGCAACCGACATGCCGTCTTTCCGCTGCTTCCAGGTTGCATGTTTTCAAGGGCAGTATTTGCGCCTTCCGGTTGAATGCTAACTTATTTTTATTGTTACATTCAGGAGGCTTTGCTACCCTGGAGATGTATCCATCCAAGCCTGGCTTGTGGCAGCTAGAGACGGAAATTGGCGTCAACCAGCAGAAGGGGATGCAGACTCTCTTTTTGGTTCTCGATAATGGTACCACTAATCCCCCGGTATAATGTTTTGTTTTTGTAGAAATTGACATGGTTCTTGCACGTGTTCTCCAAGATTGCAACCGCCCACTTGGGCTGGAATCGGGCAGTGTGAAAGATGGACAGATCACAGCCAACATCACTCGAGGTAACTGCTGTTCCACATGTCTGTTGACAAAAAAAATAAAGATAATGACCTCTTATCTCTCTTTGAAGGCTACTGGGATCCACATCTTGCCCGACTGAACAATCAAGGCAAATACAACGCATGGAGCACAGACCAGAATAACAGCTTTATTCAGGTATCTCCAAAACGATCCATTTGCATTCAAACTATTTACCGACCCGTATGTTTCCTCCTGGGTACAGGTGGATTTTCAGAGGCCGGTCGTGATCAGCCAGGTGGCCACACAAGGAGCCAAGCAGTTTTTCCAATCACAGTTTGTGACCAATTACAGTATCTCCTACAGTAACGACCACAGAAGGTGGAGCCTTTATAAGGGCAACAGCAGATACCCAATGAAGGTTGGGAGGACTTCAATCACTGACACTGCAGGAGAGTGCAAGTGTTGTCTTTAAACGACTGTATTGCCAGGTGTTTGCTGGGAACCAGGAAGCCTATGAGACAAAAACCAACACCTTTTTCCCGCCTGTGATTGCACGGTTCATTAGACTCCACCCCCTTCAGTGGCACAACACAGCCACAATCCGCATGGAGTACTACGGCTGCGAGTTGGACGGTAAGATTTGACAGTCGCAAGGTCGAAGTGAATGCAAGGTTTTTCTTTGTTCATCAAAAGGCTGCTCTGTGCCTTTGGGGATGGAGAACGGACTGATTGAGGACCACCGCATCACGGCCAGCTCCACAGCCTCTAACTGGTACCTGGGATCCTGGGTGCCCTCGTATGCGCGCCTAAACAAGCAGGGCACTGTGAATGCATGGCAAGCTAAGGTAAAAGACGTCCAAAAACTGCAACAGCAAATAGTGAAACCTGCTTTATGCGCTTGTCCCTGTTTCTGCAGTACAAAGACATGAAGCAATGGCTTCAGGTAGAATTACCAGAGGTCAAGAAGATCACAGGCATCATCACGCAAGGAGCTAAGTCTTTGGGGAAGGAGATGTTCGTCACCTTCTACTCACTCCAGTATAGTGACGACGGAATCCACTGGAACGACTACAACGAAGACGAGGACCGACCACAGAAGGTACGCAGCTCTCGAAAAAACATGAAATTCAACATCATTCCTTGTGGTATTCTAACCTAGATTTCCAATTCTTTGTCCGGAATCAGATTTTCCGCGGAAACGACGACAACAATGAGCATGTGAAGAATTTTATCTACCCGCCCATTTTTTCCCGCTTTATCCGAATCATCCCCAGAAACTGGAAGGGCTCCATCACTATGCGTGTGGAGCTGTTGGGATGTGACTTTGAGTGACTCAAGCATATACTACACCCACAGGTTACTTCATTGGGTACACCAACGCCATCAAATGCAGTTACAGTTACAATAACTCACACTGGCAGAATATTTACAGCTCCAGTTAGCAAATACAACCACAATGATAAACACATGCACTGTGTCAAAATCACAAAGTGTATCTTTGTCATTTGAGATGAGACAAAAAAGGTCTTCAATTTCAGCTAGTCCCACACTGTTGAGTTGAAAGCAATGATTGCCGTCCACCAAAGGTTAGATACATCACATTTGTCATCAAAACTGTCATTGTTATGATTGTAATGTTACCGTATTGTCTCATAGATGAATGCGGGATTTACTGTTGAGGGCCTGTTGTGTACATTTTTACATCCAAAAGACAGTAAAAAGTTTGATGTGATTGTTTAGTTGAACATTTATAGTACATGTTATACAAAAAATTGGAGGAGGCCCAGTGGGACATTTATCCATTTGTGGATGGCGTTCACATGGGTGCCAACAGGCGTGAAAATCTCAGCATGAAGCTTTGAGACATGAGCATTAATCGAGACTCACTTAGACTGTTGATGTCTGATGAGGTGCAGCAGGTCAAATAATTAATAAAGTAAATAATAAAGTATATCCATTTGTCATTCTATCTGAAACTTCACTCACTCTTGCTCACGTGTCAAACTCAGG
The DNA here is from genome assembly GCF_037039965.1 of Doryrhamphus excisus. Lineage (NCBI taxonomy): Eukaryota > Metazoa > Chordata > Actinopteri > Syngnathiformes > Syngnathidae > Doryrhamphus > Doryrhamphus excisus. The sequence goes on along the minus strand of NC_136368.1, from coordinate 13,678,057 downwards.
CCCAGGGAACTGTTAGGAAAATAGCATCAGTGTAATTTTCAACCATTCTTAATAAAGGTGCCAGATTCTGAACTGCAACAGACTTAAAATGGCAGCATTTTTACACCCTGTCTGTACAAAATAACAAATTGAAGAGGCACAACACTGTCAAAAGTGAACATTTTAACAGTAAACGTACAGTAAACGCGTCATCTGCCCATTCCACAACTGCGACCTCTTCTGGATTACACATCCCTCAGGATTGTGACGTTTAAGTGCAGGATGCTTAACGTCTCTTTTACGTCATCTCCACACTTTACGTTAACCGTTACACTTGACTGCCAAACCTTAAAGGAACAGTAACCCCTCACAATCCACATACCCATGTGTGAACATAACAGTGATGTTTTTGTGTTGATATAAAATACTGCCAACTTTTACCTGGACATTGAGAGTATGACAAAGAGGTAGTCGATCGACGATCACATAATTGAAACAAACAACTACACTAGAACAACCATAGTCGTACATCCGCAGACGGAACACCGGCCCCCAACCAAAAGTAGGCTTTTGAGTTTTTTGTAGTTTTGACACTCCTGCTCTGGTGCAATTCTAATTAGCGGCACTTACAACCTTTCACCACCAGATGTCAGTCTAATTTAACACATGACCAGGCCGGGATTAGGCTCATGTGTCAATTATCAGCAAGGTTTCTAGGCTCATTAATGTCAATTTTCATTCATTTAAAATTTAATTAATCGTTTCTATGTAATAATAATAATATATGTCACAATACAATTCATGATAACAGTTCCCCTCGGGTAAAAGTAACTAAGGTTTCCATACTGTGTGTGAATGGATGTTTATGTTGTGTATGACTTATTGAACAACCATGTTTACTTTTTGTCTATGTAAAAGATTCATTCATTCATTCATTTTCTACCACTTATCCTCACAAGCCTGGAGCCTATCCCAGCTGTCTTTGGGCGAGAGGTGTGGTACACCCTGGACTGGTCACCAGCCAATCACAGGGCACATATAGACAAACAACCATTCACACTCACATTCATACCTATGGACAATTTGGAGTTACCAATTAACCTAGCATGTTTTTGGAATGTGGGAGGAAATCAGAGTATCCGGAGAAAACCCACACATGCACAGGGAGAACATGCAAACTCCACCCAGAGATGGCCGAGGGTGGAATCAAACTCGGGTCTCCCAGCTGTGTGGCCTGCGCGCTAACCACTCGTTCACTGTGAAACGTATGTAAAAGATATTTAAAGATATTTACATTACGTGTGTGTTTGAATGGATGGACAGATATTCATTTTGTGTTTGTATGTGAATGGATAGCCTGTTGTTCATGTATGTGAATGGACCGACACATGTACACATTGTGTGTATTGTGAAAGGAATGACAGATTTAATTTGGGTGACTGACAAATGTTCACGTAAATGGACAGATTACTACATTAAGAGTGTTAGAGTGTGTGTGAGTGGACAGATGTGTTTTTAAACCGTGTATAATATTATAATGAATATCTACCTGTATCAATTAAACTATAAAAATGGTGCCGTTTTCCAATAACTAGCCAGTCAATATTCATTGGGAGCAGTGCCAGTTGACAGTTTGGGGTGTGCCAACATTTAACTGGCCCATGACGCCTGTGAACTCAAGATTCGCCACTGCATGCCAACAATGATAAGCTTGTGTGTAAAATCCTAGTCTGCCCGGTGACAAGTGGATGGATATAAATAAATAAGGTCTGGATCACTCTGACACATAAGTTGTTTACTAACACTTTTTTTATGGGGAAGACGTCAGGGGTGTGTAACTTCAGCCCAGGGTGTAGCACAAACACACACACACACACACACACACACACACAGACTCCGCCCCCTCCCCAGCAGTGCTCTTTAAAAAGCTGCCGCGCACACTTTGGAGCGATGAGTTCAAGATCTTGAGGAGAGAGGAGCACAGCAGGGCTGCGTAGGAATTAAACACGCACACTCAACGCTACAGCTGCAAACGCTTTACACATCTTGACGGCTGTGGACACTTCACTGGAACCATGAAGTCTCCCAAACTGGCCCGCCAAGGTAAATTCCTTCATTTCACAACATTCTTCCTTATGGTAATACTCCATTGGCAGAACTGATGTTTGCATTAGGTGTACGTGAATGGACAGACATGATATTGTGTGTGTGAATAGGCAGGCAGATGTTTACATGGTGTGTTTGTATATATAAATGGACAGACAGTTAGTTATTTGTATGTGAATGGAAAGAGATTGGTTGTGTATTTGAATGAAAAAGTGAATGTAGAGGTTTGCTTTGTGTTCGTGTATTGATTGACAGATGGGTAAATGAATGGACAGACAGATGACTGCATTTATGTGAGCAGACAGATATGTTTGTGTGTGTGTGTGTGTGTGTGTGTGTGAATAGACAGACAAGCATGTATTCTATGTGTGTATGTGAATGGACAGACAGATGTTTATATGTATGTGAATAGACAGACAGGTGTGTGTTTATGAATGACAGTTCTTTATATTTTGTGTGTATGTGAATGGACAGACAGATGTTTATGTGTATGTGAATTGACAGACAGGTGTGTGAATGTATGTGAGCAGACAGATATGTTTATGTGTGTGTGTGAATAGACAGACAAGCATGTATTCTATGTGTGTATGTGAATGGACAGACAGATGTTTATGTGTATGTGAATAGACAGACAGGTGTGTGTTTATGAATGACAGTTCTTTATATTTTCTGTGTATGTGAATGGACAGACAAGCATGTATTCTATGTGTGTATGTGAATGGACAGACAGATGTTTATGTGTATGTGAATTGACAGACAGGTGTGTGTTTATGAATGACAGTTCTTTATATTTTGTGTGTATGTGAATGGACAGACAGATGTTTATGTGTATGTGAATAGACAGACAGGTGTGTGTTTATGAATGACGGTTCTTTATATTTTGTGTGTATGTGAATGGACAGACAGATGTTTATGTGTATGTGAATAGACAGACAGGTGTGTGTTTATGAATGACAGTTTTTTATATTTTGTGTGTATGTGAATGGACAGACAGATGTTTATGTGTATGCGAATTGACAGACAGCTGTTTAGTTCCTGTGTGTATGTGAATGGACAGACAGATGTTTATGTGTATGTGAATTGACAGACAGCTGTTTAGTTCATGTGTGTATGTGAATGGACAAGGAGATCTGGTCATTTCAATCAATGTAAATTTGACTCTCTGGTCTCACACACACACACACACACACACTTCTTTGTCCAAGCAGCAAAGCTGGTGGATGTGGACGATCTGGACGATGTGCTGTGCGAGTTCGATGCCGTGATCGAGGACTTCACATCCCCGCTGGAGAAGCGCCACTTCCGCTATGACGAGCACCTGAGGACGGTGAAGAGGCGGAGCAGCGCCAGCGTCAGTGACAGCGGCATCAGCGACACTGATAGTGAGTTGACTACCTCACTTTTCAATTTCAACTGGACAAACCGTTGTGTATTTTTAGTGTGTATGCAAATGGACAGACAGATGTTTTTTTGCTTGTATGTGAATGGACAACCATGTTAATGATATGTGAGTATGTGAATGGACAGGACATCACTTTACGTATGTATGTGTACTGCAGACAGTTGTTTACATCATGTGCATGTGTGTGTGTGTGTGTGTGTGAATGGACAAACACGTGTACAGAGCATAGTGTTAGTAGCAAGCCGTGATTAGTTGGAATGTGATGATTACACACTCTGCTGCTCCAGTGACACACATCAGAGAATGTGTGTGAGATGATTGACAGATCTGCTTCATCTAACCCAGTGTTTGTGTGTGTGTGTTTCAGGTGCAGATTCGCTGAACAGAAACAGTTTCAGCTTGAGCGATGAGAGGCTCCACTCGCCCACCGCGCTGTCCCCGACACCCACCTCACCCACGCTGATGTCACCAAAACGTAAGTGCTTTGTCATGCTTTAGCAGTATATTGGAGCGTGCCGGAAAAGTTGGAAAACGATCAATATTGGATCCATCTCATCGTGATCTGGTTGAAAGTAAATAAAAATCATAATTGACTACTTGCTAAGCTAGTATTTGTTTTGTTGAGCTCAATTTCCCATAGACGGCGTTGTGTTATTGTTAAATAAACAGCGCCTCTGCTGGTTGCAACAATTACTACACTCCATTTGGTTCCGCACAATGGACCATATGCTAAAAAATATTCAAAAAAGGATTTTTAAAAATTATTTAGAAATATTTTTTAAAAATCTGCATATTTTGAAAATACAATATTTTGAGCCAAAAATTTATAAAATGATGAAAAAAATTTTGACATAAGAAAAATATATAAAATGATGAAAAAAATCTTCATATTATGAGAATTAAGTGATAACATTTCATGAAAAAGTACAAATGTATTATTTTATGTGACTAATGAAGTAAAAGGGCAGCACGGCGGTCTAGTGGTTAGCGCGCAGACCTCACAGCTAGGAGACCAGAGTTCAATTCCACCCTCGGCCATCTCTGTGTGGAGTTTGCATGTTCTCCCCGTGTATGCGTGGATTTTCTCCAGGTACTCCGGTTTCCTCCCACATTCCAAAAACATGCTAGGTTAATTGGCGACTCCAAATTGTCCATAGGTATGAATGTGAGTGTGAATGGTTGTTTGACTATATGTGCCCTGTGATTGGCTGGCGACCAGTCCAGGGTGTACCTTGGGATAGGCTATAGAATAGAATAGAATAAAGCCTATGCAAAGAAAGTGGTGATATTTGCAGAAAAATGTTTCAATTTAAAAAGAAACAAGATGTAATATCGCAAAAATAAAGATGTTACTTTATAAGAATAAAACAAAATGTGTCTCTCTTGCAGCCAAACTGGGAGACACCAAAGAACTGGAGGACTTCATTGCAGACCTGGACAAGACTTTAGAGAGTAAGTGTCAATGTTGCAACGCTGGTTGTGTCTGTAGCATGCAACACGGCGATGGCAGAAAGGTGTATTGGCGTCTGCTTTGGCCTCTTCCTGCGTTACTGCAGGCTAATCAGTGTCACAACATGCAGCAGCACATGAGGAATGTGCACCGCTACCAAGTGCTACGTCTTAGACTCACACTGTCAATATTGGCCCTGGAAGGAGGCTCTTCCCTCCACCGCCCTGCTCTTTTCCGTGTTTGAATTGCTTGTGCTACACTTTCGGAAAGCTCCACATGAGGGCATGAAAAGGTGGTAGTATTATCAGAAAAAAAAAACATAATATACCGAGAATATAAATTTACCCCAAAATGTGTAAAAGTTGCAGTACAATTCTGCAAGAAAAAAGGTAATAAAATGATATATTTTAATAATATATTATTTAGAGAAAAAAAAATATTTTACAATTAAAAGTAAGTAATATTTTTACAATAAAGTAGTAGCATCTAAAAAAAGAGAGAGAATAAAAAAGAGAATAAAGTCAGAATATTATTTGAATAAAGCCAGACTATTTATTTGTTATTTGAGTTTTAACAAGATAAAAAGTCACAATATGACAATAAAATTGTCATATTTTCACAAAAAGTTGTATTATTTTGACAAATACAATTCCAAAGGAGATCTGGTTATTTGTTGAGATCGCCTTTAGCTCTGCTCTTAAAAAAACAAAAAAATATTCAAATATTAAACCAGTATGGAAAAAATCCAACAAATCCAATTATAATCCGAGTATAAAAATATTATAGTCTAATATTTAGGGAAATAAAAGTGGTTATATTACAAGAATCGTTGTAATATTTAGCTAAATATGTTTTACATGAAGAATTTACGAGAAAAAAAAGTCAAAATACTATAAGAAAAAATTGTGAAATTGTGTAACATTGTGAGAAAATCACAAAAAAGTGTCAGTTAAACCACAAGAGGCTGGGCCATGGTTGTTGTAAAATACGAGTGTGTAAACGTTTTCAGCAGACAGCGATGCAGTCCAATCATTCTGTCCTTTCCTGTCTCCTCTCAGGCATGTGACACCCCAGCCAGCCATCTTGGATCGCAGCCATGAAAGAGAGCGGAGTCTCCAATACACCCCACCCCACCCCCCAACTCCACCCTACACCTGCCCCCTGACTGAACCGCGCCCCGCGCCCCACGCTAACCCTCCAACAGGATGCAGCTGGATGGCAAAGCAGCTGCTAGTTGGCTCCAGGTCGTCTTGCAGTCTAGTCGGCCATCCACTCGTGCCGCGCCACCTGGCTACTGGCACCCAAAGGACTCGCATCCCAATTAGCTTTAGGGGGGGGGGGTCATGTGACTTTTTAAAAAGAGACTGGACTGTTAGCCACACTGGAATATTCTAATTATTATATTATTCCTATTTAATGATAATAATATTATTATCACACATCAGATCAGGTTACACTCCCTCACAAATAACTATAACGGGATGAGGCTTTTTTTGTTGTTTTATTTCTTTTGATTTTTGTAAAAGAATTTGTAATTTTATAGAGCTTCATATTGTACATTTATAGGTCATTTTGTGAAATATATTTTTGTACCATGTGTAAATAATGAATATTAAAAACGGTTATGTTATGTTAGTTTCTTGGTTAAAATAAATGAGAAAATAAATTAATAAATAAGTATATATATATATCATGTGTCAATGGAAAGCAACGTTATGACAGATAATACCAGCCAGAGATAATATTAAAGAATGCTTTTGTTAACAAAGTGCTTCCTGGTTCTTTGATTCTTGGAAAAAAAAAGTGCATGAAAGCTAAAAGCACTCAGGCTCCACTTACACAGCAACTGGGGAGTTCTCATAGTTTCATTTGCTTATCTCATGAACGAAGGCCTCAACAACACGGCCACTTATGTAACCTGGGTGGCAACAGGGTCTATTTGCAGTGGCGGAGGGACACAGTAGCAGGTGCGGCTGAAATAATCTTATGTCGGCTGCCCTGGTGGTGGTCAAAGTTCAGGAAGGATGTGAAGATAGGCTACAGGCTATATTGGCTGCTGTAGCTATATTGGTGCTGATACACTTGGCAGCAATAAAAGTCCATGCTATGACATCATCCATACACCGATTATTGCTGGAAGTGTTCTTTAGAAGATATAACGAAAATGAAAATCACCCCAAAAATCTTGTACAATAACCATGCAATAAACTGTGCAATAAACCTCTGGCCTGATCAACATGTACACAGCTGGAAATAGTATATAGGTAAATAGTGTATATATATATTACCTTGATTTTGCACTTTCCCCCTTGTGGGACTAATAAAGGTGGATTTTATCTTATCTTATACTTTGTATATAATATATAATATAATATATATATAATATATTCTTCGGCTGCTTGTGCTCTAACTCATTTTCGTGTTTATGGACCAAAATAAAGTTTATTTTATGGGAGCGCATTTGTAACCATGAAATGTAACACAGAACGTCGTAAACCGAGGACCACCTGTACACAAAGAAGAACCCCCCCCTCCCCCCAAAGTTTTACCTATTTGAGAATATTACAATAATAATGTTGTATTATATACAAATATATAATTCTAAAACATGTTTTAAGATTGGTGAAGAAAAAAGAAAAAAGTTCTGATTTTATAAGAATTTTTCAAATTGTCAAAATTTTCTTCTTTTTTTATATAGCTGAGAAAGTCTTAATTTGAATAAAACATAATTGGAAAATTTGAGAACAAATGTTGTAATTTTGCCAGAATTTATTATTTTATTTTATTTAGAATAATACAAGGCAGGGCACATGGTGAATGAATGATTAGGCCACACAGCTAGAAGACGCGGGTTCAATTCCCCACTCCATCTCTGTGTGGAGTTTGTATGTTCTCCCCCGTGCATGCGTGGGTTTTCTCCGGGTACTCCGGTTTCCTCCCACATTCCAAGAACATGCTAGGTTAATTGGTGACTCCAAATTGTCCATAGGTATGAATGTGAGTGTGAATGGTTGTTTGTCTATATGTGCCCTGTGATTGGCTGGCGACCAGTCCAGAGTGTACCCCGCCTATCGACAGCCGGGATCGGCTCCAGCATGCCAGCGACTCTCGAGAGGATAAACGGTACATGAAAATGAATGAATGAATAATACAGGGTGAAAAACAATAAACATAAGTAGCATAAGTAAAAAATTCAAATTTTATAGCGCTTATTAAAATGTAAGCAAATTAAATTTCTTGATTAGACAAAAACAAGTTGTCATGAAAGTAGAATAATAATTATCCTGTAGGTTCCCATGTGTCCCTATACTTTTGCTCAACCAGACTCCACACAACAGGCATTAGCAGCTCTTCACAGTCTGCTGCCCCCATGGCAGGAAGCTGGCATGGACACGTCCATGTCTGTGTTATTTCTTCTACACTCTTGGCACACAAGGACGTTTTTGTTTCCGGCTGTCCAACTGACTTTCACTGTCCAACCCGTCACATACGCTGCATTTGTTTTGGGATTATTGAGGACTTAAGTGTCCATTTTGGAAATGAGCTTACAGGTAAATTCAAGCAGTTACTGCATTTCAATGGGCGGTAGAGAAATAAGGAAGTACTTTAGCTATTTCGACATAGAAAATGTAGCATGAAAGACCATATGGGGAAGGTTGATGAGTCACATGGCTTTCCAAATCACAAGATTCACTTTTTTTTTAAAAATTGTAACCATGGAAATGGCAATCAAACAATCACATCTTCTTCATATTGAGCTTCGAATGCATTTTCATTTCCATTTCATTCAATGAAGAAGAAGAAGATGGTAAAAGAAAGTGAAGTGATTCCCAGACAGGGATTCGGATTCTGACCAAAAGAAAATGACTCATCTCGTGTCTGAGGTGACTAACAGCACACTGATATCTAGCAGCAAACAGGAAGTAGATGAAGGGTCAGCTGCTTACTGTTGATGGCAGCGGTATGATGGTGGTGATGATGATGACGATGCTGATGTCGGCACTCCCTCAGGAATGAGGTCAGAGATTTCTGCAGCAGACAGATGCTTCACGCCCTCGCTCATAGGAGTCGGCCTCTGGGAAGTATCAACAATGTGTGGGTGGGTCCAGATGATTTACTGCTGGCCTCAGTAGGGGCAAGTCAGCAGCAGCAGGTGGTAGAAGGTTCTGGAAATACACAACATTGTAGCACAATATGAGCTTCTTCAGAAAGACAGTATTATAATACATGGGGTGGGATTTCCAACAGTAACACTCACATCCTTCAACATTGTTGGGAAGTACCCCAATTAGGGATTACGGGAATAATCGGGGATACATGGATTGTTCTGTTTCAAATAACTTTCAAACAGAAAATCGTCAACTGAGGATTATGAAGTAGTTGGTAGTCCATGGATGGTTCTGCTGGTATCATGTACGCAGAAAAAAATATTGCACGGGGAGAACATGCAAACTCCACATGGAGATGGGGAGTGGGGAATTGAACCCGTGTCTTCTAGCTGTGTGGCCTAACCACTCATTCACCATGTGCCCTGCCTTGTATTATTCTAAATAAAATAAAATAATAAATTCTAGCAAAATTACAAAATTTTGTTCTCTAATTTTCCAAGTATGTTTTCTTCAAATTAAGACTTTCTCAGCTATATAAAAAAAGAAAATTTTTACATAATTTTTATAAAATCAGAACTTTTTTTCTTTTTTCTTCACCAATCTTAAAACATGTTTTAGAACAGGGGTTTCAAACACGCGGCCTGCGGGCCAAATGTGGCCCGCAGGACACTAGTTTGAGGCCCCCGCCTTGATATGAAAGTTTAATGTTTGATATGGATGCTGTATGGTATCATGTACCCAGAAAAAAATATTACATTTGATTAATGTTCATGTTAAAGGTTAAATAACTGTTAATAGTTATCCTCCCTATCCGTGTGGAAGTGGTAAGTTTTTGGCTTTTTAAGTTTAAAGGAAATAACTTGAAGGTTACCGTTTAGGTCGCTAGCTCTCTAGTTTGTGAGTTAGCATGTGTCTCAAGACCCTGCAGTTGCGCAATATGTTGTAAATAAAAAGAGTATAAATGTGACTATAGTCGTGTTTTGTCATGTCTACAGGGCTCTAATAATGCTTTGGTAATTTTAATCTGAAAAAATAATTTGTCTACCCACCAACTATATGTGGTTTCTTAAGTTTTAATTATTTACTGTTTTATTATTATTATATTTATTTATTACTGATTGATTTTCTTTATTCTTTATCTTATTTTGTGTAGAAAAATAAAAATGAAGATATTTGAGAACCGTGGAATGTTTTATCAGAGCTTTTCTTGTAGAAAATCGGAACCAAAGCAAAGTTTATTCATTTTTCTGTTTTTAATAAATGCGTTTTTTTTTTGGAAAACCTGATGCGGCCCAGCCTCGCCCAGACCCTAGCTCCAGTGGGTTTTCCCAATGACTTTTAAACATCCAATATACTTTACCAGCACTTTTTATGGTACTTTACAAACACAATCTACCATCTAAATTGCACTACAAACGTATGAATCTATCAGCATATACAAATCATACTCTGTCCGTGTTGACGGGTGCTTTTAAAGTGACACTTTAATCATCAGTGATGAAAGGAGAAGTTGACACTCGCCTCAGGGTTAAAAAGATTGTGTTTGACCCTCCAGAGTTCTTCTTAATTCACGGAAACTCCTTCAAGGCATCTGTGAAATGAGCAGACCTAATGATTTAGAACAGTGTGTGTGTGTGTGTGTGTTAAAGAGAAAGCACAGTAGAATGATGGACTGGTTTATGTCCTCCTCCTCTGTCCACTCCTGCCCTGATTTATGTCTTTTTAAGCACACACATTTTCTCAGACAATAAATTAAAGACGTGGATTTACGTTGTCCTCCTGTCAGACTTCCTGATATAAGAAACAACAACTATCGGCTAATCTTCTCATCAAAGTTGACTTTTCCACCACCCACGTGATCCAGACTGCACCCTGCGGTTCTAACAGAGACATCAACAAGATTCTACACGCTCTACACCTTCTCTGAACCCACATGACAACACACATATCTATATATAATAATAATAATATAGATGTCATTGAGTGTGCATGATGCTGTTGACATGAACAAGTTGAGACGTATACCGTATGCTTTGAGGCCAACACAAAGCGTACCAATATCGCTTTATTACTGCCTTTATTATTAAAGCTGCGTCAAAAGTGTGTCACTAGCTCAAGTACATCACCACCAGCTGGAATGTGCTACTAGTAGTGGTTTACGAGAAGAGATTTAACAACATAGGTCCATTTTTTTACAATCAAACTGCAAAAAATTTAAGATGATTGGTCACTCACAGCTTCTTGGTATTCAAGTACATGTCTGGAGCATGTCCGCAAATGTATGCACACACAAAAGTAGTGATCAAAAATGTTGTTTGTCCAAGTTTCAGATAAAGAGGTTTGCACATTTGGAAGTGAGCCTTGAAAGAAGTTTGGGATGGCTCAAAATGCTCGGTTTCAGAGGGTGTTCTAACACTGGCAATTTGTGATGTCACAGATTGCCGGGCTTCCATATATGGGTGTGCACTGTAGGACAGATATGCACTCTGCTCTCCCTCAAGCTCTTCTTCTCTGTTTACAGTGTGAGCGATGTCTCCCAGGAAGTGTTTTGTCGGGTGTAAGAGAAAGTTAGATTTGTTTAAAATTCCTAAAGACATTGGAGTTCCTGATTCCCTACCAACACAAGAAAAATATTTTAATCTTTGAACGGCATTTATGCAGCTGGGCCAGTATGCAGCTGGACTAGCCGACAAACCAGGGGTCGGGAACCTTTTTGGCTAAGAGAGCCATGAAGGCCAGATATTTTAAAATGTGTATCTGTGAGAGCCATATACATTTTTTTAAACATTGAATGCAATAAAATGTGTGCATTTTTATGTAAGACCAACAGTTTTAGATATAATGGGCTCTAATTACGTAGACCAGGCACACTACCGCACGCCAATGGGGTGTGGCCAGCACACTTTCGTGAGCAGCGCAGTGTCTAATAATAAATCAAATACTTGTTGCCATTAATACAACTTCTGCTGCTGCATAGTTTTGCAGCGTACTCCGTATATTTAATTCTTTTGGCCATCTTTGTCAGAAGGCTTGCTTCTGCAGCTTTAGCTATTTGACTAAAGGAGAAAAGTTTACATTTACATGTTGACATCTCAATGACCGAGGTAGACTACAGCATTACCCAGTAAGAATCGAGTTTTGGTGTTTGACCTGGAAAATATTAGGAAAGATGGATATGGTTGGCCGTATTGCAGTAGAAAATAGATGGACGAATTAAAATGCATAAAAAAGTTGTTGATTTTTAATATTATTTTTAACAGTCATTTCTGTGATGTTTACTTTAAAATGTTAGCAAAAATACATTTTTATTGTGGTAAGAAATGCTTGAGAGCCAGATACAGTCATCAAAAGAGCCCTACCTGGCTCCCGAGCCATAGGTTCCCTACCTCTGCGACAAACTGTTGCTGAAGCCTGACGCCTTTCCAACAGAAGAGCAAGCAGTAAGTAGCAATTTATCAGTGTCCTAACTGTGTTTATCTTGTGTAAGTCATAGAACTAAAGTGGGTGTCTTTGTAGCATTATAGAGTGTGCATAAAGGGAGCGGGGTGGAAATTACAAGCTAACCGAGTTGCTAGCAGCCATTTCCCACCACAATCAATGGGTCTAACTCAGATCTAGAAAACTTTCTGTACGGGTTATTGTGTGTATCTGCTCTATAGGAGTCAATAACTCAATACAATGGGCCGAAAAATGAGCATAATAGGTCCTTTTTAAAAGACGCAACATGCATGCAAGTTATTTTTATGTCCATCATCATCATTATTATTTTTCTTATTAAGGGGCCTAAAAATAAAGGACTCCCACAAGCTTTTTTTGCAGTTAAAGCAGCAGTCAGCTGGAGTTTGAAATGTGGACGTTCATGCAATTGGTAGAAAAGGAAGCAGCATTCATCCAAAGAGGTATTTCCTGTCTGTTGAAGTAATTAGGAACCACTGTGAATGCTATAATTAGCTCCTTTTGCATTGAATCTGAAAGGGAGCACATTGTAGCGCGTATGTGGTGTCCCGCTTTTACACCACAATCCTGAAAAGAAAAGCTAACTGGCTGTTTTGGTTTATGTCATTTAAGGATGGGACAGACGAACGTGTCCAAATTGTTCGAAACATGCCGAGAGTCCTGGCTTGAACTTCCTGGCCTCAGTGGAGAAAAAGGTCAGGAAGTTGTGTTTAAGTAAGGAATGCTGTCATAATGCTATGAGGCTAAACGATACATTAGGATGACGTCAGAAATCCCCAGATGGCTCGTCATCATTCGTCATTAGTGGGTTAAACTCCGTCTTATTCGTGTCTGCACATACCCACTCTTATTGGTGTGTGTGCTGGTGGGAAGATTTTAATACGAGGAGGAATCTGCTAAACTCATCAGAGCTGCATTGGCCATCAGGAATAAGGAACTTACATTTTTTGCTGATTGGTTTCACCTGTATCCATGGCAACACACCAGTGGACAGATGTGCAAAGAGAGAGTATGTAAAAGTTTCCCATGCAAAGAGCTGATGGGAATTTCCCTTATTTTTGAATGAGGATCAAGGCATACTGTAACGAGACGTATGTAATTACATTTGCAATGCATTGCCAACATTCCAGGGGGCGTAGTTCGAATACAGCAATAGTGAGAAGGTTGTGAACAACAATGGTGCACTTTTATCAGAACTCTCATTAAAAGAAGAGAAATGAAAAATGAGACATTGTTCATTCATTCATTATCTACCACTTATCCTAGCGAGAGGCGCTGGGGTGTCTCCGGGCGAGAGGCGGGGTACACCCTGGACTGGTCGCCAGCCAATCACAGGGCACATATAGACAAACAACCATTCACACTCACATTCATACCTATGGACAATTTGGAGTCGCCAATTAACCTAGCATGTTTTTGGAATGTGGGAGGAAACCGGAGTACCCGGAGAAAACCCACGCATGCACGGGGAGAACATGCAAACTCCACACAGAGATGGCCGAGGGTGGAATTGAACTCGGGTCTCCTAGCTGTCTGTATATATCTGTATATATATCTCTTCTTAAATCTCTTCTCGTAAACCACTATTTATATATCTGTATATATATCTGTTATATATATACATATTGGTGTGTGCATATATATATATACATATATATATATATATATATATATATATATATATATATATATATATATATATATATATATATATATATATATATATTGGTGTGTGCATTTATTCGACCATTCACATAAACACAACGTTCACAAGTGCTGCACGGCGAGCGAGTGGTGAGTGTGCAGGCCACACAGCTAGGAGACCCGAGTTCAATTCCACCCTCAGCCATCTCTGTGTGGAGTTTGCATGTTCTCCTCGTGCATGCATGAGTTTTCTCCGGGTACTCCGGTTTCCTCCCACATTCCAAAAACATGCTAGGTTAATTGGCGACTCCAAATTGTCCATAGGTATGAATGTGAGTGTGAATGGTTGTTTGTCTATATGTGCCCTGTGATTGGCTGGCGACCAGTCCAGGGTGTACCCCGCCTCTCGCCCGGAGACACCCCAGCGACTCTATATATATATATATATATATATATATATATATATATATATATATATATAATTAATTCATTATATTAATCACTGATATACCTGTACGTGAAAAGACAAACTTTTCATTATGTGTATATCAATTTGACATTATTTGTATATGTCAATGGACTGAAAGGTATTTACATGATACAGTCGGTGTATGTGAATGGACTTACATGTTCATCATGCCTGTATGTGAATGGATGTACAAAAACACATTTTTACAAATTAAACTTTTGTTATTATTATTACGTTCAGTGTATTAAAATTGACATGCATGTTTTCATTGCTTGTATGTGAATGGACAAAAGTATTTGCATTATGTGTACGTGAATGAACAAACAGATGTTTACATTATAAGTATATGTCAAAAACAAAAACACAAAAGTGCTGATCGTATTGCATATGAGGAAATTGAAATATGTTTAAATTACATGCCTGTGCTAATAGACAGACTGAATACATGAATGGACAAACATACTTATACTATGTGTATGTAAATAAAGATTTGTGCTCAAATGTGTTCATGTGAATGGGCTTCTAGATGTCAGCATAATGTGTATGTGAATAGACTGACGGTGACATTATCTGTTGTGCCCGAATGGACAAACAATAGTGGCACCCCAACATATGAGCCTGAATGTTGTAGTACCGGTGGTTTTATCAGAACTATATGGGAAAACAAAATGCCAAAAAGCTAAGAAGCAGATGTGATCCTATGTGATATAAACATTTTTTATGACTTTTGTTAGTATTTAAAAATGTCCGTATAAAGTTGACATGAGTGACTTTAAGCCAAGTGGAGACAAAAAGATGTCTTGATATGACAGGACCTACAGGACATGCCCCACCCCCTAATATAAATCATGACATGCATATTTATATTCATTGTGTGTTGAAATGAAAGGAGCCACTATGAAAAAAATGCACCGCAAACCAAAATGACATTAAATTGGAGCTAAGGGTTTAACATTTTGCTGTCAGTCTGTCACAAATCAAGCCCGTGAAAACAAATATTGTGATTAAAAGTCTTTCAAATCAGATTTGTGTAGCACAACTTGCTAAGAGTCACTTTAGTGCCTAAACACAAGCATGTTTATCAGTAGTCAGGGACAACAGTCATCTTGCAGGCGTTCTGCTGACCTCAGCTGCACTTCCTCTGCATGGTGGCTCAAATTTTCCAACTATCTCAGCACTGGAAAGCATTAGTAACTGAACTAAGAGTGAAAAGGGCATCAAGGATAATTAATTAATTTACCAAACCAAGGTCGGACCCCTTAGTCCACCCTGATTTGGGCAGCTGAACGGATACTTTTGGTCGGTTCTAATTAACATGTCCACAGTCATCACCCATCAGGCAGCTGACATTTCAGTGAAGTTGGAAGTCATTCATCCCAGGTGGGCTGAGGTGAAGTGATGAAGTAGAGTCGGTCCCAAAAACTACCAGCCTGCCCTACTCTGTGTATTATATGTCAGGGGTCTCAAATACGCGGCCCGTGGGCCAAATGTGGCCCGCAGGACACTAATTTGAGGCCCCCGCCTTGATATGAAAGTTTAATGTTAGTGCGGCCCGCGCAAGTTTGATATGGATGCTGTATGGTATCATGTACCCAGAAAAAAATATTACGTTTAATTAATGTTCATGTTAAGGGTTAAATAACTGTTAATAGTTATCCTCTCTATCCGTGTGGAAGTGGTAAGTTTTTGGCTATTTAAGTTTAAAGGAAATAACTTGAAGGCTACCGTTTAGGTTGCTAGCTCTCTAGTTTGCGAGTTAGCATGTGTCTCAAGACCCTGCAGTTGCGCAATATGTTGTAAATAAAAAGAGTATAAATGTGACTATAGTCGTGTTTTGTCATGTCTACAGGGCTCTAATAATGCTTTGTTCATTTTAATCTGAAAAAAATAATTTGTCTACCCACAGTTTTTATTATTTGCCGTTTTATTATTATTATTATTATTATATTTATTTATTACTGATTGATTGATTTTCTTTATTCTTGATTTGTTTATTTGTCATCTTATTTTGTGCAGAAAAATAAAAATTAAGATACTTGAGAACAGCGGAATGTTTTATCAGAGCTTTTATTGTAAAAAATTGGAACCAAAGCACTGAAAAAGTTTGTATATTTTTCTGTTTTTAATAAATGTGTTTTTTTTTTTTTTTTTTTAGAAAACCTGATGCGGCCCAGCCTTGCCCAGACCCTAGCTCCAGTGGCCCCCAGGTAAATTGAGTTTGAGACCCCTGTTATATGTGAATGGACAAATGATGCAACAAAGTACAAAATATTTTGAGGTCACACCAGTAAAAACACAATGTTGGCCTTATAGAGCTGGGAGTTCTTTTACACTCCCTCCTTATTCATGACCCTAGATAATGGGTGCATCATTTGGCTTTTTTTCTATTGGTCCAAGTCACATTCTAAAAACATAAGAAAAAATGTTATTTTCAAAATCCAAGTATTATGAAATGCTGTTTGGCCCTGGCTGCAGCCCCGACCCTGGTAGGGCTCACACCTACTACTTGACACCTCCACACTCACACATACACGCACGCATTAATCACCCATGCTTGGCCAAAGAGTCACCGCCCTGACGGATTACCACTGCCAACCCCCCTTCTATCCTATTTGCTCCTGTGACATCAGCATTCAATCACAGCCATCAATCAATCATGTGCATTGCGAACCTGCCAGTCCTCACAAACACACAAAAAAATGGCCACTGCTTATGTTTTGTGCTTTTTGGACTCATCTGAATAAAACAGGTTGTCGGCTGAGGCAGCCTCTTTGTGTGTAAGCATTACACAGCATGTCAATAAAATGATATAGTACAGGAAGCAAAAGGGAGAAAGTGGACAGGGAAGGTAGTGTGTTATTACCAGAGGTCGTGGCATTGTGGGGAACAGTGGTGCATTGTGGGAGATTCCACGATGGGATAGCAGCTCGAGCGGTTGCCAGAGAGAAGAGAAGGTGTGTTGAAAAAGTGACCACGTGGGGGGAAGGGTATTTCCAAGAAGCGGCGCTGGTTCCACGAAGCATTAGCTGGTGTGTTCTCTCCTGTAGAACCTCTTGTGACTCTGCTATGGGGCTTTAAAGAAAAACAGTTTTTGTTCTTGCAAGAATTTTGTAAGAAATTAAATAAAAAAAATGTTGCACTTATGTCAAAACTTTAGTTTTAATTTTCAATCTCGCAGAATGAGTACATGACTTGAATATCATGTATTAATTTGTAAAATAATTTGTGCATTATATATCAGTCATTACTGTCACACCCTGTGTACCCCATGTTTACGTTCCCTTTTTTTTAATTTAGTTTCTGTTTGGATGCTCCTATTTTGTACCTATTTCCTGCTTTGTGTTTATCACTCGTAGCTGATTCTAATTTAAGTTAGGCCTATTTAGTTCAAGTGAGGGCGGCACGGCGGTCTAGTGGTTAGTGCGCAGACCTCACAGCTATCCCTCGGCCATCTCTGTGTGGAGTTTGCATGTTCTCCCCGTGGGTTTTCTCCAAATTGTCCATAGGTATGAATGTGAGTGTGAATGGTTGTTTGTCTATATGTGCCCTGTGATTGGCTGGCGACCAGTCCAGGGTGTACCCCACCTCTCGCCCAAAGACAGCTGGGATAGGCTCCAGCACCCTCGTGAGGAAAAAGCGGTAGAAAATGAATGAATGAATGAGTTCAGGTGAGTGCTTCATCCTTTGTTACATCATTAAGTGTGCTTCATGCATGCCAGTATACTTTTGTTTCCCTGCTGCATTGCATCTACTATTAAAAATATACCTTTCACCTGCATTTGGGTCCTGATCTCTGCATACCGGTGTCTCCGCCACGCAATGCGACTGTGTTACGTGAAAACTTTTGCAGTATGGACATCTCAAATTCCATTGACGTCTCTGTTCTACATCAAAATACAGCAGAAACCACAATATATCAGAATGAGCAACAATGGAGAACAAGTGTCTCCTTCAAATGGAGCTATTGAACCATTACAAAAAAACAGCAACACAAACTGGGATAATTATTTTTTTTTAATTAAAATTCACCATTCTATTTACTGTCACATAAGTTAATATGTACAATTATATATACTGTATGTCTATGATTGTTTGCTGCACAAACAAACCAAAATGGATGTTTAATGAGGTCACATTCAAGTAGGACAACAATCATCAATCAATACTATTGATCAGCTCAGTCCAACATTCTCTAATTAGCTGAGCGCGTGCAGTGGGCGCTTCTTTTTACAGTATTTGATATTAAACACTGAGTAGTGACTCCATTACAAGATCTATAGTGAGATTTTTGTAATAGTTTCTGTAAAGTGTGTCTGTCTGATTTCCTGTTTCAGACGAATCTTCTTGCCCTTTCTTTGCTTCTTAAAAAAAATAAAAAACCCAGCAGTTTTTGACATGTTAAAATCAAATCAAAACCAAAATTACACCAAAAAAAAAAGGCCACAGAATATGTGAAATGATATGATGTCAGTCTCTTTCCTACAACGTGTCCCCTCATAGTGACAGCTTTGTATGCATTTGTGGTAACAGAGTGGGAGGTCTGTCTATGAAATACGAGCTCAGATTCCAAGCAGGACTGAGATGAAGGCCAGGCAGGCGTCTCGAGGATGTGCCAATGCCAGGGGTGTTGACACGGATGCCACATGGGTGACAAACACATAGCGGAGGGAGGGGCGAGGGGGACTTTTAAATGATGGCGGATGCCTTGAAAGAGCGTACTCACTCAGGTGGGAAATTCCCTCCTCCATTCCCAAGGCGTTGGCCATTTCCGAAGACTGGACTGTCCTGATGATGAACGAGCAGGACATTGGCATGTTGAGGTTGTGACTTTTTGTATGCCGTGACGACTCGGTTGTGTGTCAGGTAGTTGACACAACGTTTGAAGCCTTATGTGAAATAAAAAAATGACTTTGTTCTGTATAAACTAATAAAATAAATCAAACTTTGAGAGCACATGGTGACAAAAGGTGGAGTCCAGTGTAAGGATGAACAGGCCTCAAGATGGTGTCTACTGTACTATATGAATGGACAGACAGATGTTTACGTTACGTCAGTATATCATCGGAGTGGTTAGCATGTTGGCCACACAGTCAGCTGATCCGATCCAATCTGGAAATCCCTAATTTGTATGTTTATGTAAACTGACCAACTGTTTACATTATGTGTGTATGTAAATTGACTATAGCAACTATATTTAAATTACAGTCGTCCCTCGTTTATCACAGTCAATTGCTACCAGAACCAACCGCCATAAGCGAATTTCACGGAAATAGAATTCAATATTAATAAATTGAACACTTTCAAACTTGTTTCCAGCTTCCTAAATACAACTTTTACAATTATTAGAGCCCTGTCGACATGAAATAACACCCCTATGCTACTAAACTAGCTAATTAGCTTCCAATTCATTTATTCTAAACTTAAGAAAGGGTGGGAGAGAAGGACAAATTAACAAGCCAAAAACATACCACTTCCACACGGAATTGGAGGAGAACTTTTGTCATGTTGGACATGCAATGGCTGACTCCATGCAGTGTGAAGGTAATCTAATCTAATGTAAAGTATCATCAATGTAACATTACTGATGCTTAGTGACCAGAATATTACATTATTATTACTTTGAATGTTTCTTGACTAATATTCCATAGTCAACCATGAAACAGTGATCATGTATGAATTCCTTTTCAAAAAACGCAATAGAGTGATAGAACGATCTTTGAACTACAAGGTAGCGATGGATGATGTGTATGTGAATGTGTGCATATACTGTATGTGACTGGGTGGACAGAGGTTGATTGTATACATTTAAATAGAACTGAACTGACGAACATATTTTCCATTACGTGTGTATGTGAATGGACACACATGTTTAAATTACATTTGAAGGTTTGCATATGTGAATGGATAGATGTTGAGATCATGTGTGTACAGTTAAAGAGTCAAATGTTATGTTTATGTGGATGGAACACATTTTATGTTATGTGTGTGTGTGAAAGGACAGATTGATGATTACAGTGTACGTGTATGTTTATAGTGATGTGTTTGATACAACAGACGAAAAATAAAGCGTTGAGTGTAAGGCTGAACAAGTGAATGTGGGTCATCAATCTAAGGCACCGTCAAGCACTGGACAGCATGGTGGACGTGAAGATCTGCTGTAGTATTTGGGGGATCTGTGCAGTGTCCATGGCGACGAAGGATCTCCCGGCCGGAAGGGTCTTTTGGAGTCTGAGAAAAAACAAAAGACAGGGAAGTATTCATCCATTCATTTTCTACCACTTATCCTCACGAGGGTGCTGTCTTCGGGTGAGAGACTGGTCGCCAGCCAATCACAGGGCACATATAGACAAACAACCATTCACACTCACATTCATACATATGGACAATTTGGAATCACCAATTAACCGAGCATGTTTTTGGAATGTGGGAGGAAACCGGAGTACCCTGGAGAAAACCCACGCATGTATGGGGAGAACATGCAATCTCCACACAGAGATGGCCGAGGGTGGGATTGAACTCGTGTCTCCTAGCTGTGAGGTCTGCACGCTAACCATTAGACCGCCGTGCAGCCACATAGGGAAGTATTTGTCAGCAAAATTAAAGACAAAATTGTCTTTTCTGTCTTTTAGTCATTGGTATGGACAGAAGAGGAAGTCCACATAATAATAATAATAATAATAATAATAATAATAATAATAATAATAATAATAATAATAATAATAATAATAATAATTATAATTATAATTATAATAATTATAATAAATTTAATTTATAAGGCACTTTACAGTTAAGAAACGACTACAACAATTGACGGTGTGTAGTAGTGAACTTTCTCCTAATTAAAAGAAGAACCACACTGAGCCAAACATATTCCTTATATGGTATTCTACACTCCACATACAAATTACATTGGAAGTCTAAATATAAACATAATCCGGGCACATGATGTTCAAATTCCAAATTGTATTATTCAACATTAGAGTTAGACCCCATTGTATCTACTTGTTTACTGCATCTAATGTCTCTAAGCTGTACACAATGGAGTGAAATTTTATCAAAACATGCAAGTCAAATTGACTTGAAATGTCTCACACAGCTCAACAAAACTACTACTACTACTTCAGGGTGTGTCACTAAATTGCTACTAAATTTGGCACACACCGTTAGGGGACACACAAGACACAAGATTGGTTGAAAAACATGGCTGCCATCAAGCAAAATGTCTTTGGAGGGGCACTCGGATACTGATTTTCCATAAGTCATTGACCATTTGTCTAATGATTATAAAACTTGCATGCTAACATGTCTTTCAAAGTATTTTCACCACAACCCATAGGGAGAGTCAAAAATGTCAGAGCATCCCATGGAGAACAAAGCAGTGTCCCAAAAATGCGAGCATGCTTTTGTGACATGTTCCTTTTGTGCACCTTGAGAGCTCTACAAAAGTCAACATGGGTAAAGAGCAGACAGGGTCTACCATGTCACTTGGGGGTGTTTGTTAAAGACGCTGTCTGGTTGAACTTTGAGCCTGTAGCACTGACACAAGTGCTGTTGGTGATTTCTTACAAATCAATTATTCATAGGCCTGTGTCTTTCAACCTCCACCTCCTACTTCCTGCTGTCCGTGTTTGCTTCATTCCCTTCGTATTCTCCACCAAAGTCCCCCACTTCTCACCTTTCGGCCTGATCTCCTAAAGACCCGATGAAGATGGCAAAGGCGTTGACTTGCGGGTCGGAGGTCAGCACCCGGGCAAAGTGCTCGGGCCTGATGCCGTAGCGCTCCAGGTTGGCGTCGCTCAGCACCACTACAAAGTGCTCGTCGGCCTCCTCCTGGGACAGCTCCTTGATGCTGGCCGCTGTGCCCTCCACCGTGTGGTCGCCGCTCATGCAGAACTGAGCATGGGCGTGCATAGTCTGTAGCAGGGTGGGGTAAGGGAATCATTTTGGGGGGCAGCATTAATTAATGCCTTGAGTGTAACAAAATGTGTTAAAACTGTTATCAGTTAGTACAACATAACTAAAGTGACAATTACAATTCAGATCAACAGAATCGCCCTATTATTATTATTATTTTTTTTTAAATTATTATTAGTAGTTTTGACATCCGAATAACATGAATGCCTTGCCTTTGGTTTTGGAGGTTCCACTGTACTTTTGCAGACCTCATTAAATGTACTAGAATGTAATCTAAAAGTTCTACCTTGAGAACAGTGAGTCTCTGCTTGTTGTTTTTGGGGACTTTGTTCACTTGGACCAGCTCGATGTCGTACCCGTCGCCCGAGTGGCCCAAGATGTCGTACTGCAGGGAAGGAAGATAATAACCACACAGAAAAATACAACAAATCATCCAAATTCAAATGAATGATGGTAGCAACAATGTTGCTTTTCTTTGATACAAAGGCGCCACCCTGACCCCGGACTCAGTATAGCACCCAGGATGACGTCAGGGGGAAGGTGGTGATGGATGCCACATAACACCCACTTAAAGTAGTATTTGAACTCTGTACATGCTGTATTCATTCTTGCCATTTACTGTCAACCTTCCATCATAACTAGCTTATGTAAGAGCGGGGGTCCGCCTGGCACCACCGGATCAACTCTTCTTCTATTTCAGGATGTTTACGAGCTGTTTCTAATATGGGCCAAGACCATGTGACTGCTCATTTTCACTGTTGCTGGGCAGGAAAATGCACGATCCAATGGTAACCTATAACAATTTTACTTTAACATGATGAGATTGTATAAGTTTATTCTGCATGTCATGTTAAAATTGTACAGTTATGATATACGTACTATGTTCAACCAATGAAAACATGTTTTAGAACATGATGTTTATAAAAAGTATCTCTATTGGCAATCAGGAATTCAAAACTTGTATTTCCTCTTGCATTATTTTTGGGTTGTAAATATAAATATTTCACAGGAGGACACACACATACACATTTTTAAACAACAAGAAATATTATTTTTAAAAAAACATCTAATTTGTTGTAAACAAACTTAATAACATACAATGGCAAAGTACAGGGGCCTAGATAACTTCTCTGAGGAACACCACAACACTGATCTCTGCTTCGATGTGTGTCTTAGTTCACCTTGAATTTGTGCTCGTAGCTTTCCAGTGCCTCCATGACCATGCACACGGCCTCCATGGAGCGCTCCAGGCGGCCGTCCACACCGTTGAAACGGTACATGCTTCCCGACACGTCGGCTAGCACGCGCAAACGCTTGGGCTTTTGCTGGGGAGTGCCAGGCTGTGAGCACCAGAAAAACAGACAATAACTTAAATATAAAAAACACTTAATTTGGATTAAATGTTTTGTTTAAACTGGTAACCGTACCAAAACTAAAAAAGGTTTGCAGCTAAAAGACTGCATGATGGAATTATAGTTTGTATAATTAGCGTAGGAACTCCAGAAGAAAGCCAGTGTGTAATAATAATCTCACATATACCACTGGAATGTACCGTGAGACAGATAAAGGTCAACATTGTGTGTGTGTGGGCCATAATTGTGCATGTGTTTAAAGGTGTGGTGCAGGAGCAAAGTCTAAACACACACACACACACACGGACCTCAGGGTCGAGCTCTCCTCGCCGTTTATATATGGCCTTCTCTCCGGTGAGGCCGTCAATGATTTTAGCATCGTCCAGTTCTCCCAGAGCCTGGTTCTTCAGCCACTGGCGCTCCTTAGCTTTAGCCTGCAACACATAAACAAACACTTTTAAGGAACGGTAACCACCCACTCTTCACCACATCGGTTTACCCTGCAAAACGTCTTACATGCTTGAGACAATAGTTGTATATAAATACAACTCTAAAGTTACACAAAACCACTGTCGCATATCTACTGAGATTTCAGCTCAGTGAGCATTTTAAGGTTTCTTATATGAGGTTTTTCTTCTGCTTTTTTTATATGTTTATAATGCAACCACAGAATGATAGTGACAGTCATGGCATAGATCAAAAGTGTGACGATGGCCAAGGTCATGACCTGGATGCTCAGTACGACAATCGGGGATGTACATAAGGGGTAGCTGCTCAGTACAACATGGCCATCAAGGTTCATACTATAATTGTACATAATGTATATCCATAGTCTGACTAAGGACATATATGCATGTATGTACGTATATACTATATATAAATATATATATATATGCATATATATGTGAAGTATCTTAAAGTGGTGCATGACATGTATGAGGACTGTAAGATAGTGGTAAGATGTGCTGTAGGTGTGACAGAACAGTTCAAGGTGGAGGTGGAACTGCATCAGGGATTAGCTCTGAGTCCCTTATTGTTTGCTATGGTGATGGACAGGCTGACAGATGAGGTTAGACAAGAATCTCTATGGACTATGATGTTTGCAGATGACTTTGTGATTTGTAGTGAGAGTATGGAACATTTAAACATTTACGCTGCATCGATGTGATTGCTATCGGTAGAGTTCACTCATGGATTATTGGGATACGTTTGGAACAGCCCTATTTCTAATATTTGCTGATATGTGGCATAAATAAGTGGAACACAGTTGGTAGTATTGCCAGCTGGCAGTTAAAAATACTGTATATATGTATTACAAGTGTTTTTTTTTAAAATCCTCATTTCAACTTTGTGATTGTGTGTGGAAAAGCCTCTCAGCTGCTGACAGAGATAGGCTTTCTCTCTGGTGAGAATATACACACAATACACTGTCAGCCTGATGAAAAGCTGCCAAGAATGCTTCATTGTGTGTGTGTGTGTGTGTGTGTGTGTGTGTGCACTAAATCACTCCTCAGGTATGATAAAAATAACATGACTTCACAGCATCACGTGCGTGTCATCTCCCTCATATTAACATTGAGGGTAGGGAAAGAGGCCGGAGGCTACGAGGACAAAGGCAAACAATAAGCAGTGTTCAAAGCATGGCCGCAAACACCTGGATGGAAAATACGCAGACACACACACACACACACACACACAATGTCTACAAATCGTAGTTCACAGCTGGACGGGAGAATAGGTTAGGTTTTTTTTGCATGGTCACTAGCTCTGTAATCATTCTTATGTAAAATGTGATTTTCCTCTCAATCCATGACACAGTAACCCACACACACATACCCATTTCCTGAACTGCACTCAAACAAAAAGAGGAAAGTCAAAACAATAATGCAAAGATGATAGCACTTCCTGAGGACTATGGCCACATCACTATATTCAAACAAACCTCACAAATTTGGTGTGCAGTTGTGTTAGCATTCTGTGAGCATATAACTTTGATGCTGTATTTGCAGATGCTATCACCTTGTGGCACATTATAGGTACTGCAGCAAGGACAGTACGTACGGTATATGATGCGTCCAAGTAATTGTAATGTATGTTAAACATGGCCTTAATTTAGTCAAATTAATTTGTGGATGCAATTAATATTTGATTAATTTTATTTCATTTATGAATTTATTTAGGGGGTGCACGGCGCCAAGTGGTTATCACGCAGGCCTCACAGCTCGGACACCGGAGTTTGAGTCCACCCTCGGGCCATCTCTGTGTGGAGTTTGCATATTCTCCGGGTACTCCGGTTTCCTCCCACATTCCAAAAACATGCTAGGTTAATTGGCGACTCCAAATTGTCCATAGGTATGAATGTGAGTGTGAATGGTTTTGTCTATATGTGCCCTGTGATTGGCTGGTGACCAGTCCAAGGTGTATCCTGCCACTCGACCGAAGACAGCTGGGATAGGCTCCAGCACCCCCCGCGACCCTCGTGAGGATAAGCGGTAGAAAATTAATGAATGAATGAATTAATTTATTTAGCTTAACTATAATAATTAATACAATTAAGAAAATTTTCTCGTGTGTTCTTGCATACTGCCTCTGTTCTTTCTCTGGTTTGTTATGTCGCCAAAGGAAGCTGCCAAGGAAACAAAAATAATAGGTGCAATTGACCAATTTGTTTTGCACTGGGGCGCCAGTGATTGTGCCCTACAAATTCTTAGCAACAAGTGCACAAAAACCACACTCAAAGTTGATGATGACATTTTTGCCCGCAAAATTGAATTTCGAATCAAACCACTTTTGGAGCATTCCAGATTACAGAAAAGATGACATCACCTGCAAAGTGTCCAGTATGATGCGTAGAGACTGAACCTGTCTCCTGACTGCGCTGGAAAATCGCTCATAGGTGGCGGCATCATACTCACTCATGTCGATCTCCTTCAGTCTGAGGGAGAGACAGATAGATACATCTTAGGCAGATAGATACATAACTAACATAACTTCTCAACAAACTCATTGGAACACCTGTGGAAATAAAGGCACTAAGGGGTCAGTGCTGTCAAATATGAAGAGTTTTATGTATGTGTTGTTTGACGAAACGCACCTGTGGATATGACAGGTGTGCTATGCCTTATCTGTGCAATCCTGTCACAATACTTCAGCATTGCTCAATCTTACATGCATAATACAGTATAATCCTCCTTCGGGGTTATTGTGTGTCTGTGTAGTATACTGCGTGTGTTTAAAACATGTGATGACAAGCAGACTGTAACCAGCGCAGAGATACACAGATGTAACGATACTGTATGTGTCGTAGTGAGATAATCATGTAGCGTGTCATAGCTCGCCACAGTGTGCATGACTGCTTGCATGACAGTAGACAGACACAACAATTGTGTGTAGACAGGAAGAGTATGAGCCATTCAATTTAAACACACACATATACTAAAACACAATTACTCACACAATAAACCACAAACATGGTATGTCTCATGTCTCGACAGGGTTGCGTACTTCCCTTCCAACACGGTTGGTGAATAAAATAACCAAATAAATATTAAAAATAGATTAAAAAATATAGATAAAAGGAACAAATATTAGTAAGTAATAATAATTTAGTAAGTAAACAAATATTACAGCTATTTTTGCTATTATTTTATAGAATTGATTATAAATAGGGGGTGGCACGGCGGTCGAGTGGTTAGAACGCAGACCTCACAGCTAGAAGACCAGGGTTCAATTCTACCCTCGGCCATGTGTGGGTTTTCTCCGGGTATTCCGGTTTCCTCCCACATTCCAAAAACATGCTAGGTTAATTGGTGACTCCAAATTGTCCATAGGTATGAATGTGAGTGTGAATGGTTGTTTGTCTTTATGTGTCCTGTGATTGGCTGGCGACCAGTACAGGGTGTACCCCGCCTCTCGCCCAAAGACATCTGGGATAGGCTCCAGCACCCCCGCGACCCTCATGAGGAAAAAGCGGTAGAAAATGAATGAATGAATGAATGCAACGTACAGCTGTTATTAGAAAATAAAAAATATATAGGACTCAACCTTTAATACGTTATTCTCAGTAAAGAATGTAAAACGTAAATTTGTGATGTGATTCGTATTATGCCTTAGTTCAAAGTTGACTGTTTTAAATTTTAACATTGAACTTATTTTTACACTTGTACGACTGTTAATCATATGAAAATTGTATTAAATCACGTTAAAACCTCAGCGTGTGCTCGTGTATTCTCCTCATCAAGACTGGAAGCTCACAACAATGACGACACCTGTTTACGAGTCACGTCTCTCTTTTGCAGCAAGCAACTGTCTGCCTGTTGTTGTCCACCACAACTTTGTCAAAGCCCACAGAGAGAGAAACACATGGCCCCGCCGCTTCCTTCGCACATTCCTCCCTGTGTGTGTGTGACCAGTGACTGTGCTGCTATTTCCTCCAAATTCCTCAGCTTAAATTTAACATGGTAAAGAAGAGAGAATGACCATTTTGGCCTCAAAGTGGAGACATGTAGAAATGTAACAACCACAAAAACAAGGTGGAGTTGCTGAAACTAAACACATAAGAAAAACAATCAACTTTCATTCCATGAACCTTTGACCATTGTGTATTTGTACGCAATTTAGACACACAAATACTACAATTTTATATTGAATACAGGAAAACTATTGTCTATTTCCTCCTTCCACTGTTGTGTGGCTCACTTATGTTGCTCACTTATGTTGCCATGTAGTATAGTGGGAAACATTTTTATTTCCTATTTTGCACTTCACCTGCCTAGCAACAAGTGGCCGCACAAGAAAAAAAATCTGAGCAATTTGCTTGACATATTCACACAGTGGATGCTAACAAAAGTGTACTTGTGTGAGGGTTTATTATGATTTTCTTAGGGGGTTATTAGCGCAAGACCGTTTTTAAATGCATGAAAAAACGATAAATCCAAAACGGATGCTACCGCTTGCAACGTGCAACAGTTTGCGAAACACACAGCCGATATCGGTTGTCAAATCACAAACCCTTATACATTACACACTGTTGGGGTCTGTGGGGTCTTTTGTGACCTTTTGGATGAATCGTTACTGCGCTCTAGGGGTGATTTTGGTTGACCATTGTTACATCTTTCTGCCATTTGTAGATAATGGCTTACATTGGGGTTCGTTGGAGTGCCAAAGCTTTACAAATGGCTTTATCACATTTCCAAGACTAATAGATACCCATTAATCTCAGTAAAGTTATGTTTTAACAGGGGGCCAATCACTTTTCACATTGTTTTTTCTGCCTTAATAATAGAATGTTTCATTTAAAAACAAAATTTTTGTGTCCAGGTGTGTTGTCATTGACTAACATTTAATTCTGAAACGTTTAACTGTGACAAACAAAGATACAAAAAAAGAATTCCGGTAGGGGGGGGAAACACGTTTTCACACCACAATATGAGAACTAATCTTTTAAACTGACTTGATTCATGTCTCATGTGAAAAAAATGACACATGGTTGGGAGCTTACAGGCATGTCGACACAGCCGTGATAAGTCAAAGTGTGTGTGTACGTGCACTCTGTCATTTCAGCATACCTAAACCTGTTTTTTCCTGACTGCAGGCTTTAAAATCGAAGGATAACAGCCTTGTCGACATTTAACCATAAGACTGAGCAAACAAAAGGATTGTGTCGGTGTGTGAATGAACCAGGGGCGGAGGGGGTGATGGTGGGAGAGAACACTGACAACTGATTTCGGGATAGCGTGCAGCTACAGGTTTTTTTTAGACAGTCAGAAGATGGAGAGAAGTAGGAAAAAGTAGAAAGTTGGAGGAGATAGAAGTCCTTTTTTGGGGGTGAAAGCAGTCAGTGTAGTGTGTCTTGACGATGAGGGGGTGGATGTGGAGGATGAAAGAGAACAAAACGGAGAGAACAGAGGGAGCCTTCATGGTGGAGCTGCTGAAAAGGATGCCCTGTCAGCCACATGCACGCACACACATGCACACACACGTTCACACACACACACACACACACACACACACACACACACACAGGGGAGGTGGGGGGCTTTCCCCCACCCATAGAACCACGAAGATTCAGCTATGGTTCACCTCTGTTGTTTTGTATTGGTGCTGATATGATGTGCAGTATACTACTTACTATATTATATGTTAATGAATGAACATGTGTTCAAAGAGACCTTGGTTTTCATTTAGCCGTTCTCTCATGTGCTCCAAATTATTATTAAAGTTATAAAAATGAAGTTGTCATCTATAATGAGTGTTTGTGTTTTAGGTCAATATACAGCCTGGTTAGAATTACAGCATTTTACAGTATTTCATCTGCTCACCTCTCTTTGAAGGCTTTCTTTGCCATTTCTCGTGCGGCTTGGCGGACCTCCTCTGGGACGGCGTCCTTCTCTGCCTGGGAAACCTGGTACACCTTGTGTCCCGCATCCAGGCGATAAGGCCCCCCCCTGCCGCCCAGCCCAGCGGTGTCTCTACCACCTAGTACATTGCACAATACAGAAGCAACAGAACCAGTGTTTTAACAGTGGTTATTTAAACAACAGTACGGTATGTGTAAGACACATTGGAGTGTTGTAGTGCAACCAAAATTTTAAAGTGTATCCAGGGGTAGATACAGATGCTGGGTTCTAACCACCATAGCAACTTCCATCTTGTGGAGTTAATGGTCAGGGACTGCAAATGAAGGTGCTATGTCCCGGCTTCTACCTGTTCAGCCACGACTGAACAAAGTATCAAAAGTATGATAACTTTTCCTGTAGGAGGAGGGTGCATGTACTTCATGTAATGAATAGGCCTTTGTGTTATAGGTGACAAAGTGTAGTATTACTTTTTCAATTTTGCTAACTGTCTTCTTTTGCATAACACTGACTTTATTCACATAATGTTTGGACTTTATTCTCATAATATCGCAACTTTTAAAAAAAAAAATGGTGTTGTGAAAATTACTAAGCAAACTTGTGCGAATATATCCCCCTCATAGTATTACGATGTTATGTTGTTTCTGAGTTTCAGTTCTTACATAACAATTATTTCAGTGCCACACCTTAGACACCCCTGATTTATGGTATAGCATATGTATTATGATTAATATTATATTGGTAATGTATTTTATACACTGATCAACAATTGATGTGGACATTAAACAATAAAAGCTAACTTCATGTTGAAATTCACTCAATGCTGTTTGTGGGTGAGGCTTGTCACCTGTGCCACCAGCCCATTGGTTGCCGCCCACATGAGGAGCATTTTTGGAGTCCACTTTGCCATGTTTAGGGGCACTGACGTCCAAACCACTGTCCCTCTTGATGGTAATCTGAAAAGGAAACAGGAGATTGATTACCCCAAAATCCAAATGGTACGTACCTGTTGCAACAGTGTCTCCAATAAAACAGTTGCCAATACAAACATACTGGACCTAGAAAAGCATGCTTGTCAATGACAACAATGTAGCTCTTTTGTATTAATGTCTTTATATTAAGATTAAGATTAAGATATGCCTTTATTCGTCCCTCAGTGGGGAAATTAGCATTGCACAGAAGTAAGAGTACAGAATCAGTTAAGCAGTACAAAAATACACAATATAGAAAAATAAACAATATAAACAACCCAAGTATTAACAAAAATCAACAGTTTTTCCCAGAGTTATATACAATACAGTATGTAGATAATATGAAACGAGATGAGATATATGACCAGTCTATACACTGAGATCTTGTTAGAGAGTTAATATGAGGCATTATGGAAAATACTTCACATAGAACTTAGTATATTGCATTTAGAGCCCTTAATATTGCACATGGAGGTTGATCAGATATTGCACAGTGAGTGGAGTCTGGAGTAACTATACTGAATGTAAAAAACAAAGTATTGCACAGATGTACATAGTGGTGTAGAAGTCTATTGGGAGCAGTGCTGGTTGTACAGCCTGACATCTGCAGGAAGAAAGGATCTGCGATATCGATCCTTCACATATTATTTGGATGAACTATGGATCTTAACCATGTGTGTACTTTTATGGCTGAAGACGTAGACGGACCATTTCAGAATGAAATACTACTCTACAAAAGCGTTATCTTGTGTTGAATTTTTACTTGTCTCCTTATGACGGGCTTATCTTGACGTTAGCAGCAGTTCCTCCTATCTCCTACCTAATCAATTAGCCACACCTATAACTGACGCTCGGTGCAGCTCAACACGAGCGCTGCATCAGCAGAGGTTGCTATATTTAGCCCAGATTGCAGGGTTAATCCGGTATACATGACAGTAGACTGAATTATGCAGTGGCAAGCTGTAGTTGATCATTAATACAGTGCAGTGAAGTAGAGCTGTAATAAACTGTTTTTTTAGAGTAATTTACTTGTGTGTTCATGTCAACTAACCCTACCCACATTTTTTGTGTATACATGGTACATGTGACCTGACCTCTCCATGTCCAGGCATATGTATAGTGTGAGAGCCATGCATGACATCACAGGAACATGAGCTTTGCTGCACACATGCCTGCCTCAATACACAGGAATGCTTTGCAAAAGGCCGACTGAGTTTTTTTACCATCACCTGATAGACACATGCTCATGCATTTCCCTGACAGCACATGAGACATGCACCGGTGCACCTGCCTCATCTGTCAAGTCCCAGTGAGGCTCGGGAGAGGTTCTGCTATAGGCATGAAGGGGGATCAATGGGTTTACTAGCAGGAAAAAGGGGTGACTAATGCTCTGCTTTTGGGTTTAAGGGATGTATGCGTCACTGGGGACAGGACATACAATCCCCAGTACAGTACATACGGCATGCAAGGCCACATTACTCTATGTGCCACGGGAATAGAGATTCTAATGTAACATACAGTATGTACTAGTTGGCTAGTTTAAATATTTACAAAACATTCATTCATTCATTCATTTTCTACCACTTTTTCCTCACGAGGGTCGCGGGGGTGCTGGAGCCTAGGGAAGTATTTGTCAGCTAAATAAAAGACAACATTGTATTTTCTGTCTTTTAGTCTTTGGTATGGACAGACTGGCTAAGAAGAGGTAATGATAATAATTCATTCATTCATTTTCTACCACTTTTTCCTCACGAGGGTCGAGGGGGTGCTGTCTTTAGGCGAGAGGCGGGGTACACCCTGGACTGGTCGCCAGCCAATCACAGGGCACATATAGACAAACAACCATTCACACTCACAATCATACCTATGGACAATTTGGAGTGGCTAATTATCCTAGCATGTTTTTGGAATGTGGGAGGAAACCGGAGTACCCGGAGAAAACCCACGCATGCATGGGGAGAACATGCAAACTCCACACAGAGATGGGTGGAATTGAACCCTGGTCTCCTAGCTGTGAGGTCTGCGCGCTAACCACTCGACCGCCGTGCCGCCCATTTACAAAAC
Source organism: Doryrhamphus excisus (assembly GCF_037039965.1). NCBI lineage: Eukaryota > Metazoa > Chordata > Actinopteri > Syngnathiformes > Syngnathidae > Doryrhamphus > Doryrhamphus excisus. Next base: position 13,644,785 of record NC_136368.1, on the reverse strand, counting down.
AAATAAAAGAATAGTAAGATGCCTCTAATCAATTAATCGTCGTCAAGTCTCCTATAGTCGCCGGGTGTGTGCTATTCAAAAAAAAAAAACAGGATCTCAAAGTAGGCATTGGCGTTAACAGCTGTGGCAGTAGGCAACCTTTCAAATTAACTCCACAAGATGGCATTTAAGATGCATTTAAAGTGTCATGAGTAGTCAGCATCCAGGAATTTTACATACTGTATCTCTGCCTGCGCTTTAAAATGTTGATGTTGTTGTGAAACTGATATTATACTTGCCGTTGCTTACAATAAACTCAATGCTGACTGAGCAGTTTGCTCCTTGACCCTATTACAACATTGGCTTTGCGCTTTTCTTTCCACTTTTTCATGCACTCCACTCATTAAGTGTCTCTGCACGTATAAAAACTGTGACAACATTGTAGGTCAAGAAAGGTGAAAGCATTCCAGGTGGCCAAGAAGATTATATAAATATGACCTACAGGTGTAAACAAAACCATGATGGTTGAGAGACTATGCACATAAAGGTGGACTAGCATGAATGTAGCTTCACTCTACAAAATACCTGCTGACACTTGACACCTGGCTGAACAAAAGATCTGTGTGCTCATATTATTGACATCATACATGCTGACAGATGCTGCTTTACTGATGATGTCATGGAGCAACATGCCAGATCAAGCTTTGCAGAACACTCCATTAACAATGCAAATGTACAGTGGTATTGCAAAGGTTTTTAACTTCCATTGAGATATATAATTTCAAGTTTATTCTCATTAATTTCCTGGAAACACCTGTATGTTCCTATTACGCTCTCCTAAAGTTCTCTGTGTTTAAAGCCCGTGTTAAATGTATTTGATAGCCAAAATTTGACACTTATTCTCTATCAGGTTCTTTTGCCTTGTGTCAGGCATGTCCCAAAAACATAACATTCTTGATAGTAGTGTGTGATGTGCGAGCAGGCAGTGTGGTAGGGAGGTGAGGGATGTAAACGGAGTGGTGTGAAGCATATTTTTGAGCATATAGAAAGGCTGTTCACATACAGTAGAACTACTGTGGATGTTATTGGTCCACTACTAACAGCCAGCACAGCAGGTTTCTGTCTGAGCAGCAGTGGACTCAAGGAGTATCTCCCCCCCTCCATCAAAGACTGCTGAGGAATCTGGGCTTGTTTTTGTGGTTTATTACTTTTAGTTTACCTGCAGGGCACTTTGCCTCATTTCACCTTGATATGGATATGTTTTTAATGGATTATTGTTGTTGTTATAGCTGTTTTTGCAAGTAGTATTTTGCAAATGTATTATATAAATAAACAGCATTTTAAAAAATAAAGATGAATAATACACATTTCATTATAAAGTATTAATATTTTAACAATAAAGTATAACAAATAATAATACGCACTATTATTATAATAATGGCTCCAGGTCCTGAGGTTGCAAGCTAAATTCTTCACATTCAGAAGCACAAGCCAATTTCAATAAAGTGATTGCGGCCTGCTGGGTTTTGTTGGGAAATAGGAATTTTTAGGGTATGCAATTTCCACAAAAATCTGTAACATTTCTGGAACTGTACCAGAACTTTTCCACCGCTTTCACAACACTAGCTATTACTGTCCAACTATATATTTATATTCTAGTGTAACCCAGTGGATATACCTCAAATTGGCTGAGTCAGGGCGACATATGTGGTTGTAGGCATAACTGAAAGTAGTCATTGCTCGCACATTTACTTGTGACTTTGGTCAGAGACAAAAGAAGAATGCAAACGCAAAATAAGAAGAATGCAAAATAATAAAGGCTTTTTGAACCTATGGTAGTTTGTTGACATGGTTTTCCTTCATTTGTGCAAAATTGAAATGGGTTAAATTTATTAGTTGACTGCCCGTAGACTGCAGACTGTTAGGCACATGTTGTCCAGTGTTTTGGCTACATTCGCTGCCGTTTAACTGGTGATCATATTGTGAGCCTTGAAAACTCACCATACTCCAAATCAAATGTTTGTTCTTCAATTTCTGTATTTAATTAAAGCATTTTAATGTGCTACCCTGGCAAGATATTTTTTGTAGCATGTTTTGCAAGGTGCACAATTATATTTTTTATTAATAATAACTAGAATTGATTATTATATTATTATTATATTCCCTGCTCCGGCATCTCTGTGTGGAGTTTGCATGTTCTCCCTGTGCATGCATGGGTTTTCTCCGGATACTCCGGTTTCCTCCCACATTCCAAAAACATGCTAGGTTAATTGGCGACTCCAAATTGTGCATCGGTATGAATTTGAGTGTGAATGGTTGTTTGTCTAGATAAATGGATGGCTGTACCATTATTATAAACTGGGTGGATCCCAAGAGGTTCCGCTGCACATTTTATTATTATTTATTATTATTTAAATTAATTTGTTCTGTCACTGCTGAAACCCTATTTTTTCATTGTTCTTCCGCCCGTTTAATAAGCAAACAAGATGGGTTTGAAAAAAATTGCAGCCTCTGCTGGTTGTTGTCATGTACTGAATGAAATGTAATATGCCTTAAGTAGAGGAAGTACACACCATGAACCTGTCAATACAAACTTTAAAATGCCATAATTACACATTGATTGATAAATTTCCAAAATCACATTTCATTCATCATAGTCTTAAGTCAGTCTTAGTCAGCAAGTTTCCACTGATAAATTTAGCATATAATGTCTTAGAACAGGGGTGGGCAAACTACGGCCCGGGGGCCACATCCGGCCCGCCAAGTTTTTGAATACGGCCCGCCCAATCTTTCCAAAGTATTTCATTTAAACTCAACATACAACCTGGCATCACAGCCTGAGCCAACCTTTTGATGGTTTTATCAATTTAGTTTTTTGACATGGTCTGTTGTTTACAAAGTGCTCCTGAAAAAAGGGACACAAGCACATAATAATAATAATAATTATTATTATTACTATTATTAGATTATGATAATTATTATTATAACTATTATGATTATTATGATTATTATATTAATGCTAATTATTATATTAATTATATATAATATTATTGTTATATTTGCATATTTTACATAATAATAATAATATAATAATTATTTTAATTTTATTGTAATTATTATAATATTTTATTATTTTTAAAATATTTAAATATAAATATAAAATAATAAATAATAATAGCAGATTGCATGACAATTTTACAGATACAATAATACCAGGTGGATGTTACGTGTAAAATATATAGTCTGCCCCCCCCGTAAATTTTGTCATATCAATGCGGCCCGCGAGTCAAAAAGTTTGCCCACCCCTGTCTTAGAATCATAGAACCATAACCACAACATGATGAAAATCTGTTCTAAGCAATCGCCCTCATCAGCATCTGGTGCACAGATCAATGTTCAGATAGCATAGTTCTCAGCATGTGGAAGTCGACATCATCTGAAGTATGTCTGTCCAATCCAATGTGGGCACCTTTACAATGCCGTCTCAGTGTGCTGCTCTACAAGTGTCCTCTTTTACAGCATATAGCGAGAGTCAACCTATTGCATCATCACCACAAAGACCTTCCATTCATTCACTCCGACTGGCTTGTAAAGTCTGGGTGTGGGGGGGTGGTGGAAACATTCCAGTTTGTATAATGTTTCCAGTAAATTATAGTGAGAGTCTTTTACGCAAAGGTGACTGTGATTGTCCAAGTAGCACTGACACCTAGTGGTGATGAGTGAAACTGTAGGGAATGTACAGTATAACCCAAAACTGTACACTTCTCACATTTCAGCAAGCAAGGGACAATTCTCTGAAAAGTAAACTTATATACTTATAGCTGTATATAGTTAGAGTAGCTAGTGTATTGTATTTACCTGTACAGGCCTGCCATCCTCAGAGCCAATCATATTCCTCCACTCCATCAGCGACCGCTGCAGAGTGGCCAGCCCAGTTTCCCAGAGACGGACGTAGCCCCCCATGTCCACTGTGACGACGCCGCCTGAGCTGAGTGGCGCTATCAGCATGTCAGTTTCAGACACCTTGGACAACCAGCTGGTGTAAGGCGACACGGACATGGACCTGTTGGTTGCAGCAATGGAGGAAGGTCTTAGTTTTACAATTCTGTTGGCAGTAAATCTATTTATCCACTTATCCAGCTGCCATTAGCTTTAAATGTTCCACATGTGAGCAAAATGCTGCTGATTTAAAGTCAGCCTTCCAAGTGTACTACTGTGTTAAAGACATATTGATGGAGGTTTGAATATCGATCTTTCATTCATTCATTTTCTACCGCTTTGTATTAATGGTACATCCATCCATCCATTTTCTGTACCGCTTATCCTCACATGGGTTGCTGGAGCCTATCCCAGCTGTTTTCAGGCGAGAGGCGGGGTACACGCTGGACTGATCGCCAGCCAATCACAGGGCACATATAGACAAACAACCATTCACACTCACATTCATACCTATGGACAATTTGGAGTCGCCAATTAACCTAGCATGTTTTTGGAATGTGGGAGGAAACCGGAGTACCCGGAGAAAACCCACGCATACACAGGGAGAACATGCAAACCGAGGGTGGAATTGAACCCTGGTCTCCTAGCTGTGAGGTCTGTGCGCTAACCACTCGACCACCGTGCTGCCCATTACAAAACAAAAAAAGAATAAAAAGATGCCTCTAATAAATTAATCGTCGTCAAGTCTCCTATAGTTGCCGGGTGTGTGCTATTAAAAAAAAAAAACAGGATCTCAAAGTAGGCATTGGCATTAACAGCTGTGGCAGTAGGCAACCTTTCAAATTAACTCCACAAGATGGCATTTAAGATGCATTTAAAGTGTCATGAGTAGTCAGCATCCAGGTTCTATGATTCTAAGACATTATATGCTAAAGTTATCAGTGGAAACTTGCTGCTTGTGACTATTTTTTCAACTCTAATTGTGCATGGGAGTCTTAAGACTATGATGAATGAAATGTGATTTTGGAAATTTATCAATCAATGTGTAATTATGGCAATTTAAAATTTGTATTGACAGGTTCATGGTGTGTACTTCCTCTACTATTACGTTTCATTCAGTACATGACAACAACCAGCAGAGGCTGCAATGTTTTTCACACCCATCTTGTTTGCTTCTTAAACGGGCGGCAGAACAATGAAAAAAAAGGGTTTCAGCAGTGACAGAACAAATTTAATAAAATAATAATAACAAAATGTGCAGCGGAACCTCTTGGGATCCACCCAGTTTGTAGTAATGGTACTCCATCCATCCATCTATCTAGACAAACAACCATTCACACTCACATTCATACCTATGGACAATTTGGTGTCGCCAATTAGCCTAGCATGTTTTTGGAATGTGGGAGGAAGCCGGCGTACCCGGAGAAAACCCACACATGCACGGGGAGAACATGCAAACTCGAGAACATACACTCGAGTCTCCTAGCTGTGAGGTCTGCGCGCTAACCACTCGACCGCCGTGCAGCCCGATCTATCAATCGTTAACCATATATGGCCAAACAGTGGAACATTTCTGCATGACTCGCTGTTCTAACTTCTAGATATCAAAAGATGATTGAAAGGTGACTTATCCGCATACTTTACCTTGGAACAGGAATATATTTGACTTTTTTCGAGTTCAGATCAGTCACCTCCAGGTAGCCTGCAGTCAAGGGAGGTGTGACATCTGATGGAGAAACAGGAAGTTGTCACATCAAACTGTCGTGTGCGTGCATAAAGAGTTTGTTACGTAACCGCTAACCTTTGGGGTAGACCTCCTTCAGGGGCACCTTGCTTGGCGGAAGAGCTCGGACCACTTGATTGGCTGAGAGCAGACTCACACAATTGCTTCTCTTGGTGGCCGTAGTCCGGAGGCCACCTCGGAGGAACGTGTGAGCACCGCTGCTCTTCATCTCTGACAGATCGACAGTCCTCTTAAAGCTGTATACCTCATTTGGAGACTGGATAAAACATTTAAAAAATAATTGAATCATAGTTAGAGATGCTAACTTTCAATTTCTTGGATTTTTTTTCTCACCATGAGGTCTGGGAAGCCCACAATGACCTGGGCGAAGGAGCTGGTGTCAGTCATGATGCGATTCGGTGAGATTATCTTCTGGCTGAGGGCAGCACTGAGATTTTCATTGGGAAGTTGGTCACATGACATCATCTGGGGAATGCATGCACCATCTAACGCAGCGATGAGAGAAACATATGTATTTGTTTCTTGAAGCAGGGGGTGGCCTTTTTTTAATTGACGTAATTGAAGACACGCTAAAGGGTTAAATAGCATAAATAAAAATGCAAACATATTTGTATTAGTGTGTACCGATCGGCAGCCAATCGCAGGGCACATTTAAGCACACAGAGATACCCAAGAGGAGATTCGAATCCATCTCGATCTTCTGACTGGGTGGCCTACAGGCTAACCACTGTGGCAGAAACAAACTCACCAACGAATAAAATTAAAAATTTCCAAAAATTTGGTTGCAGAAAAAGGTATGTTACGAGAGGAAAGTCAACATATTATGAGAATAAAGTCATTCATTCATTCATTTTCTACCGCTTTTTCCTCATGAGGGTCGCGGGGGTGCTGGAGCCTATCCCAGCTGTCTTCGGGCGAGAGGCGGGGTACACCCTGGACTGGTCGCCAGCCAATCACAGGGCACATATAGACAAACAACCATTCACACTCACATTCATACCTATGGACAATTTGGAGTCACCAATTAACCTAGCATGTTTTTGGAATGTGGGAGGAAACCGGACTACCCGGAGAAAACCCACGCATGCATGGGGAGAACATGCAAACTCCACATAGAGATGGCCTAGGGTGGAATTGAACCCTGGTCTCCTAGCTGTGAGGTCTGCGCGCTAACCACTCGACCACCGTGCCGCCGAGAATAAAGTCAGAATTAAAAATATACAATAAGAAAGTAAACATTTTAGCAAAATAAAAAAAGAGGAAAAAGGAAATTAAAAAACATCTGCAATTTTTACAGTCATAAAGTCATGTGCACATGATGGTATATTGACTGTATGTCCAGTTTACTATTTCCAACATTACAGTGAGTTATGAGCTTTATGGACACACTGTGTGACATTTTGTTCCCCGTAACAAATCCTCAGACGTGCCGGGTTCACTTTGTCTCACTAAGAGGTCTTGTCAAGGCAAGACATATGCGCTGCCTAAGTCTATTTGTCTGTCTGGCTGTTATATTAATGGCCTTGACATCACGTCTGCGCTAGGGAGACAACAGAGGGTGTCACGAGAGAACATTAAAAGCCTTGTTAACCTTCAATTACAGTCGCAGATGTCAGAAATGTACCTGAGCTGGCCCCGTGCCCCGAACTGACTGCATCCTCGCTGATGCTGTGAAGCTGACACACACCAGAATCCTCGGCCGCCATGTGCATGGGCTTGGTCAGCAGGTACTTCCTGTTTAAAGACACTGAACGTGAGGCCACAGCACAGCATTTGGTGTTTTGGGGCAATTGGCCACTTTTGGGGATTAATTATTATTAATTAAGCATGACTGCCATCCTTACAACCTAGTTTTCCTTGAAGACATAGACATAGACTTTCTTTATTGTCATTGCACAATAACACAGCAGTGAAATTGCCAGCAAAATGTTGTTGCCTGGCTCCCGTGTAATAAAAAATAAAAAATAAAAAAAAAAAAATAAAAAATAAAAAATAAAAAATAAAAAATAAAAAATAAAAAATAAAAAAAAAAAAAAAAATAAAAAAAAAAATAAAAAAAAAAATAAAAAATAAAAAATAAAAAAAAAAAAAAAATAAAAAAAATAAAAAATAATATGTGGAGAATAAATAGATTACATCAAATATGAACAATGTACAGCGTAAACCATAATTTGTACAAATAATTTAAATAATTTTGAACAAATAACAATCATTTAAAGTTTTGGTTGTGCGTGTGGGCAGGTAGAGGGGCTTATTTGGCATTGAGCAGTCTGATGGCCAGGGGGAAGTAGCTGTAAACCTGGTTGTTCTACAGTGGATGCTGCAGAGCCTTCTCCCTGACGCCAGGCGAGAAAACAGCTGGGGGTGTGTGGGGTCAGAGTAGATCCGACGGGCTCTTGATTCGTTTGTGGTCAGAAATGCTGTCTACTGGCATCTTAATGTTATTTGTACACTGCAAATTTAAGTAGAACAACATTATACAATATTGCATCAATAACTCAGTCCTCGGTTAAATGTATGTAGCAATGACTACCAATTAGATGCAATTAATCTGTGGCAAAAGCTTTAGAATTGAGACACAGGCTATGAAAACCACTTTTAGGCAGTTTTTGTTTTGATCTGAATTCCCTTCCACAAATAGCCGGACAGATAGAGCTACTATTATAGCAACTTATTGTGATTTGTGCAATGCTCACTTTGCTAGACCATTATAGCATACCAATAATACAGTCACCAAAAATAAGAGTTTTATTCCTGTGACTCGCAATACAACCTACTTATTGGTGACTTAATGTTTTTTTTTTTTTTTTTACTGTAACAATTAAGGACAAATTGCAGCATCTCGCCAATAATGCAATTAAATAACTAAAATCTCCAGCTTGTGTTTCCCATTGTTTAACTTTAAATTATACACTAGAACACCTTTGGGGAACCATTTCAATACCATCAAATTACAAACTAATCATTTTCAAGCTAATGTGTCCCATACTTGTCGGTGTTGCTCTCCAGCAGCAGCCAGCGATCTTCCGCTACCAAGAAGACAGATTTGAGGTTGGTTGGCAGAGAGATGGCATGGACCTGGCCCTCCAGCACATCGAGCACCTCCAGCTGGTTGCTGTAATCACATAAACACCAAGTTCATGTGTGTCTTACAAATGCGAAACAAAAGGCTCCAAACCCACAATGATCCAAAACCCAAAATAAGAAAATTCTGCAAATTAAAAATGTTGCAATTGTATTAATGCTGCAGGATCAAAAACAATGACAAATGCAATGACAAACACATAGATACACTCAAAACAGCTGCATGAGAGAAATGCTACAACTACACCAAGCAAAAATAGTTAGCCAGGCTACCAGGGGTGCCAAACTGGAGAGATGTCCTTCTCTAACTATAAACCATAGACAGGATACCCAGGAAATGAAAAGGTACATTTTTCTTTATGTCTTTAACATTTGGCCATAAACGACGGTTCCTCTATTCTTTTTCTTTCTCTTGGGGCTTTTCCCTTCAGGCGTCGCCCAGAAAATCAATATCCTCCATCCAACTGTCTTCTGTATCTGTCTCTCACATACCAACTACCCTCATGTCCTCCTTCACTACATCCATAAACCTCCTCTTTGGTCTTCCTCTACGTCTCCAACCTGACAGCTCTAAATGTAGCATCCTTCTACCAATATATTCACTATCTCTCCGCTGGACATGTCCCAACCATCTCAGTCTGGCCTCTTTGACTTTATCTCCAAAGCAATCAGACATGTAATATCCCACTGACTGATGTACCTGTTCCTGATCCTATCCATCCCGGTCACTCCCAATGAGAACCTCAGCATCCTTTGGGACGGTTCCTCTATTATACTGTAAAATATTACGCCATAAGTCCTTAAAAATGGATATCCCTCAGGTCTGGTGCACCTGGTAGCATGGCTAACTTCTGTTTGGTTTTGTGAACATACAGCATTCCTCTCATACATGTGTTTTTTGGGGGGGTCTGTGTGTGTTTGGCATTTGCAGTACTTTCCTTTTGTATTTTCATCCTGTGGCATTTGTGATTGCAGTATTTTCTTGTTGCATTAATTTTATAGTGTTTGTGTGCTTTTGGTTTTGATCATTTCTGTATTTGCAGTGTTTATATGTTGTTACATATTTAACTATCAGCCTCTGTAATATCTGATCATGTTTGTGTCCTATGGAGAAAAGTGTAGTTTTATTGGTATCTTACCCATCTTCCTTGTAGAAGAGCAGCCAGTTCTTGTGGGCAAAGTCACAGCACATCTTGTACTCACCCTGCAAAAGACATTTTGGAGTGATGCATGATGGTAGTATGACATCAGGTTAACATGTCTCAAGTCAAATTGATATTGAGAGCCTAATAATAATAATTTCTGATCATTTGTGTTGACATGGTGGCCTCGGACCTGTGGTTCCTTGCTGCTCCACCAATTGGAGGTTTTGCTGGGGGGTTGCTCACTGTCTGGAGACAAAATGAGCCTCCGCACCGCCCCCGTCGCCATGTCCACAAGGAGCACCGTGTTACTCTAAATCAATGATAGGACAAGACATGAAAATGAAAAGTTTCCAGACATTTAAATATCCTGCTACTCCAGAAGGTACAGTCATGTCACATTTGTGATTCAGCATTCACAGCCCTGCAAATTAAAGGGGATCTAATATGCTTTTTCCACTTTCCTGACCTATAGATGTAATTAGAATGTTGTATTCTCATGATAAAAATGCCAAAGTTTCAGATAATGAGGTTAGTGCATTTGGAAGTGAGCCTTTAAAGAAATTTGGGATGGCTCTGAACGCTCAGTTTCAGAGTTTTTTCGAACACCGGCTCTCCTGTGACATCACGGTGAGCTGGACTTCCTTATATGGGCGTGACCTGGTACAATCTGAATGGGACCAATCACAGCACAGTGGGTGTGCCCAGAAGTGGGCCATGGGAGGAATAAATTCCAAGGAAACACAGCTGGAATAGGTGCAGATTCTGGAAGATCTAGAAAGCTTTATGTGTGGGTTATCATGTCTCGCTTCTCTACAGGAGTCCATGACTCAATACAAAGGGATGGAAATTTGCATAATAGGTCCGCTTTAAAAAATAAAACAAAGAAGTATAAAGTATTTTCTCCAAAAATACGTGAAACTAGCAGGAGGGTTTGGAGGAGGAGAGCGACCCGTATGTCAAAAATCTACATTTTTTAAATTACTGACATTTATTTGCTATCCGTAGATGGTCTCGAGACATAATGATGACGAATAGTGGGAATCTACTACAATTGGGGTAAAAAAAAGTAGTCAACCCATAACCATTATTGTCTAAATATAGTAACTAGCAACACAAGTGGGTAGCAAGATAATATAATGCAGTTAAGGATGGTGCTAGTAGCGTCACGGTACATGAGGTGGAGTACATGAGCGCTGATGGCACTGGGGGAGCTGTGGTTCATTGCGGGGAAACATGTACTGTGACATTGGGAACCTGGGCATGGTAGTTTTTAATCATTAGGAGCACAAACACTCCAAAATAACAAGTGCCACTCCTGATGTACACAGACTACTCTCAAGTATATTCAAGTTTATGTTCTAGAGTATGGTATTGTTCTTTCAGAAGATATATTGTGAAAAAAGTGTTTCCTGAAATGTGAGGAGTGTGCTAAATTTTGTGCAGGAAGATATGCTATGCAAGCACATGGGGGCGCTGCAGTTACATGACTACCAAAAGTTTCTGGTAATGGTTGATGTACCATATGATGAGTGAGTGAGCTTTACTTTCTTTGAACCTGATAAATTCTGGGCAGACATAATATGATCCGTCACTATGATATTTATACAAATGCTTTTGTCTCACATTCATGAGAGATGTTATCATAAAATGACAGCGGCAAGAAACGTCCAACCTGTTCCTCGTGCAGCACCACCTGTCCCTCCAAAGGACTTCCCAGGGGGGCCACCGTGACAAAGGGCTGCCACACGCCGCTGACGGTTCTGGGGAAAATGTTGTTAAGTTCCACGCACTGGATAGTTTCCCCACGTTCCCTCATGGAGTAAAGGGTCACGGGGTTACATGTGGCCACGAACAACATGTCTGCAAAGCAAAAAAGGGGCAAGTGAATCAGAAAAATCTTGCAAAAAACACAGAAGGGGACTTTTCCAGATGATTTATGGGAAAATATGAGTGTCTCAAACAGCAATCATGTAATGACGACCACACAGAGCTTTGTTTCTGAGAAGTTCCATCCTGTGTCTTGATTTTAGAGCAGCGGACATCTAAAAATAGCCGTGAGGAAGAGGAAGTCGGTCAGCGGTATGAATCAGAGTGGCAACGAACGACAAGCACACATCAGTTAAGAGCAGGGTGACATGATATTTTAAATACATATTCATTTACAACATTTTTAGAAATACTGAGGGCTCTGAATAACTAATAATACGGAATAATTTTCCCCTGCTGTTATAGTGGGCGGTATGGGAGGGCGGCCTGCCACTATTGTGTCTGCAATTATTTTTTATTATGACAAATAATTTTAAGACTGGGGCGGCACGGCGGTCTAGTGGTTAGCGCGCAGACACAGCTAGGAGACCAGGGTTCTCCCCGTGCATGCGTGGGTTTTCTCCGGGTATTCCGGTTTCCTCCCACATTCCAAAAACATGCTAGGTTAATTGGTGACTCCAAATTGTCCATAGGTATGAATGTGAGTGTGAATGGTTGTTTGTCTATATGTGCCCTGTGATTGGCTGGCAACCAGTCCAGGGTGTACCCCGCCTCTCGCCCAAAGACAGCTGGGATAGGCTCCAGCACCCCCCGCGACCCTCGTGAGGAAAAAGCGGTAGAAAATGAATGAATGAATGAATTTTAAGACTTATTTATGACTCTTATTATTTCCCTTTATTCAACAACCAGCAGAATGTGAACTAAGAATACATTTGCCTCACAAAAATGCCTACTAGAAAAAAAAATCCTCACAACCCCACAAATTTGTGCTGCCCATTAGCACCATGTCGTTGTCACCGAACTCGGCATCCACGTATTCCAGTTCATAAAGATATCCCTTTGGCTTCGTGCTAAAAGGAATGTCGTCATCACTTGTTTCGTAGTCAGACATGTTTACTTTCACTATCCCAACAATGGATGCAAAGAGTCCCTTTAAGAAACACCCTGCTTGATCAAAAATACCAACTTTACCATCTTTGGTGGCGACGTCACAGATGATGTTGACTTCATTCATGGGAATCTGCCAGTGGACTTTTTCTTCACTGAAACTCAATGCCCGGCTCTCCTGCCTGTGGCAAGGATAGGCCTGAACACGCAAATACACAGGGCCCTGCGAATTTGAGACAGGTTAGCTAGCCCTATTACTTTTTTTTGCTGTTTTATTTTAGATTCATGTCAAAATGAAAAAGACCTTTACCTTGACATCTATGCGGTGTGTCTCAGATGGACATAGCATTTTGCGCCGAGCATTGACGCCTTGACTGATGGTCCAGTATGATGTCATCACGGCTTCTGGCAGGGGCAACCTATGGCGGTCACAGGTCAAAAATTGTGACACTGCTAAACTGGAACCCAGAAGACCAACTGCAACTGGTGATGTGAATAGACCTACAGGATGATTGAAGGAACTCCCTATTTGAAAATATTTATATTTTATTCATATGTTGTAATATTTCTCATTTTTTGGTGTATGTTTCATGAAGTTATGTCTGCCATCCCACAAGAGTTCCTTGTGAAATCAGTTAATGCTAATTAGTTCCCAGGCAGCTTGAGAAATGGTTGTGAATGCTAGCGCCTATATCAAATTTTAACTAAAACTCCATACATTACACTTTCCCATTTTCATTTCTTGTAAGAATTATACCTCAGAAATAAATTACAAGTACTTCAAAATAGGGAGTTACTTTTCCATCATCCTGTATATTACTCATGAACACAAATGGATTGAGTTGAAGTGAAGTTGAAGTGCTTTTTAATGTAATATTTTGGAAATGTAGATGAAAATATTTGCTAAGCATTTATGTGAATAAAATCATCCTGAATCTTAAAAATCTGTTCTGCATTAGGTTACCACTAGCGTCAAAGCAGGGGTGTTCAAAGAGTGGTCGGTTTTTATTCTTATTACATAATTTAAAAAAATATATATATATATAACAGTATGAGGTCCTCAATGGAAAAAGTTTGGACACCTCTGTTTTAAAAATTTGTTACATTATTATATTTAATAAATTACATTACCCAAGGTTACCTTTAATTGTGTTTTATTGTAAAATAGACTAGGAAAAAATATATGTGTAACAACTTTTTATAGTTTAAATTTAAACATAAATTGATGCAGGAAAATACTTGTTTCTGACAAATGTAACAGAATAAAACCACAGGACACTGAAGAAACAAATATTTTCCTTTATTTAACACTCCAAATTGATCAACAGTCAATTTAAGTGAAATTAGGAGCGTGTTTCATAGACTTCATAGAAGCCTTACAGAAGTTTAGTCCCATTTGAAATGACTCAGGAATCAAATCTTACAAAAAATGTATGTATTGTATGATGGGGAATGTATTATAAAAACACGCAAAAGCGAAAAATCTCAAAGTTTTGTTGCAGAATGTTACACAGTTCTACAGTCAGGCATCAAAATGGGTTTAAATATTACCTGTAAATGTAAATGTAAATATTAATGACTACTTAAAGGGGACCTATTATGCTTTTTCCATTTTTCTGACCTACAAATGTAGTTAAAATTTTGTATTCTCACGTTAAACGATACCAAAGTTTCAGATAATGAGGTTTGCAGCATTTGGAAGTGAGCCCTGAAAGAAGTTTAGAAAGGCTCAAAAAGCTCGGTTCCAGAGGGCATTAAAAAACTGCTCCTTTGTGATGTCACAATGTTACTTGATCATGTGGAGGAGTCAAAAAAGCAAGCAGTAAGTAACAAATTATCAGTGTCCTAACTGTGTTTATTTTGTATTTTTAAGTCATGAAGCAAAACCACTTGTCTGTGTAGCATTATAGAGTGCACATACAGGGGGAAGGTTGCTATTAGCTGTTCCCTACGAAAATTAGTTGCGTTTTTTTAAACACCGGTTGTCCTGGACTTTGTAGCGGACACCTAGGGTTTGAATTTCCACGAGTAAATCTGTATGCGGATCAAAAAGATCCGCTCTAGCAACACCGTAAGGAAAAAAAGGCGAAAGAAACAAACAAAAAAGTCCCACAAAAAACATGTAATGATCACATTACACCTTACCGATGCTGTAGAAAACGTAAAGCTAAGATGCTAAAGCTACTTATAATTGAGTGACGTCTTGAAGTAACCTCTTTTCTTGAGGAACTTTGGACTGTTCAATCTCTACTTCCGGATCGGATTCGGTATTCAACACATATAGCTGTATGTTAAAAGCGGACAAGCTGCTATATAGGAGTCCACAACACAAAGGGCCGAAAAATGAGCACAATAGGTCCCCTTTAATATTTGTTAGGTACGAGCCAATTTCACAAAAAATTCCAGTTAATTCTACAGATGATATGAATTAAACATAGTATGTATCAATCAATCAGTAAAGTTATATTTTCTAATCAAGCCACGCCTATACATTACAGTATATTGAATGGCATGCTATTTGTGCATATGTATATTAAGGTTTTATCTGTAAACCACCAGGCTCTGTTGTGGTAAAATTGTATATAATGGAACTTGTTATCAGGGTATATCGGTCACAACAGTAGGTAGCCCTAATCCAATACAAGAGTTCCCAGGCCATTTAAGAGACCTGGTCTCTCCAACGTGTCCTGGGTCTTCCCCGAGGCCTCCTGCCAGTCAGCAGTGCCTTGAACACTTCCCCAGGGAGGCGTCCAGGATGCATCCTGACAAGAGGCCAGAGCCACCTCATCTGGCCTCTCTCAATGCAAAGGTCCCCGTACGAAGAAAACTAATTTTGGCTGCTTGTACCCGTGATCTTGTCCTTTCAGACACTACTCATGACCCTCGGTGAGGGTAGGAATGTAGACCCTCTTCACAACAATGGACCAATGCAGAATCCGCCTCACCAATTTGCCTGTCCATCTTGCATTAATAATGTTCATCACGGTATTAATTAAACAAATGGTCTTTATTGTGGTTGCAGTTGCACCACACCCTCTTGTATTGGATCTGGCAGGTGTACCTAATGTGGTCAGTGAGCACACTCCTGATGATGATGATGATGATGATGATGCCTTACTCATTGGCCAGTTGAACAGAGCTGGGTTTGGCCCCGATGGGTATCCCATGCTTGTGCAGTGCTTCAATCAGGACGTCACGCGTGTCCTTGTTGTACGAGTCAAAGTCAAAGACGTTCCGCACCACGTTAGCCAGACCCTCGCTGGGGAATTTCTGGTGATTTGGGAAAAGAAGAGGATGAAAGCCCATCCATAATACCTAAGAGCTGACAAAGCAACACAAATATTGATTGGGGCCCACAAAGGTGCCATTACTAGCAAATGGTTCAGTGGTAATTCATGCTGGCCAAATTATTCGGCGTCTTCAGACACCAATATAGGCATATGACACAGGAGTCATGCCATTGAGGAAATCAGAAAAAGGGTTAGTCCATTTTGTACTGAATTATTGATCCTTCCCCACACACCTTCTGGTGCTATCGGGGGTCTCTCTAGCAGAAATAATGTGCATTATTTAAGCCAGTAGAGCACAAGGAAACAGAGGGGATATGATTTTTAATGTAAGCAAAAAAAGACATGTTTCTAAGCTTTATGTACATGTTGTACAGCTAATAGATAATTCAACTTCATGCCTCGGGGATGTTACAGCGGCATAAACAAAGAATGCACCAAACAGGCTGTGATAATCATACAAAGTAAGCCACATAGAAAACACATAGCCAATAGTAAACAAGATACTATGGAAATGTAAGCCATATCGGCAATAAAAACAAAGTATTAAATAAAACTAAATAGGCAATAGAAAACAGTAGACCCTACAAAAGTCAAGCCACACAAACAATAGAAAACAAACAAACATGAACGTAAGCCACAGACGCTAAAAATCCATTATTTAAGCTTCCAGCATTGCAGCATTTCCCCCCAAGAAAACCTTATGAATCATTAAGCAAAAACTGTTTGAGACAAAATCTTGTGACATCCGTTCATACAATAGCAGTAGAGAGACTTCCTACCTGGAGATGCTTGACAATGTTGACAACCTCTCGTGTGGAGTACGGGTAGGCGATGGTGCCTTGGTCGGCCATGGACCTGAGCTCTCCGAAGGCCGCTACCAGTTTCTCCAGGGTGGCATCGGGGACGTTCGGGCCATACTGCTTCAACATGGCCAGCTCAGCCCGGGGCTTTGGGTTGTCCACGGCATGGCAACTGAAGATGTCACCTAAAATGATATGTAACAAATTATCTGGAGTGTCTTACAGGGTATGACAATGACATGTGCCTACCTAGAGCGCCAAAGAAGTCATTGCCCAGGAAGGGGAAGCCTGGTCTGTTAGCCAGTACCATCATTCTGAAGTCAGGGTGCATGACGATGGTCTTGGGCCTCCCCTTGGCTTCAAGTGGATCTATGGATGTTACAGTGGTACAGCTTTAATTAAATCTAGCCTGAGGCTTGTGTTCTTTTGTGTTTACCTGAGATGATTCTGCGTCCATCTGCAAGGATCATCTCTCCGTTCTCCACCAGGGTTTTAAGGATGCAGGTGACGTTGGTGGGGGCTTTGTCGGCCTCATCGATTACTAGTATGTGTCCCATTTTCACCGCTTTTACCTGCACCGGGCACAATTTTCCAATATTGACTGTAATGTCCATCACAGCAGTTTAAAAAGCAATAACAGACCAAAGGTGAGTCCTCATATGTGATGATGCCGTCTCGGACTGAAGGCTGCAAGGTCAGCGTCTGTACAGTTGTATCTCTGCATGGAGTAGATGAGTTTTAGATACAATGTTACTTATTGGGAAACCGGAGATTACATATAGTTGGAAACAGTGTACCTATGTTCCTGCATTACTGTCAACCCTCCAAAGTGGTACAATTTGGAGTTCAATGTTTTCTTATTTGTAAAAAAATACTTAAAAAGTCAGCAAATGCCAAGTAAGCATCAAAAAGACGAGATGTTTATTGTGGCTTTTTTAATGATGTTGACATAGAAGGGTGGCAGTCATGGCAAAAGTGTGATGATAACCAAAGAATAAGAAATGCCACTTATGGCACTGATCAGAGACATTTTATGTGGACTCATGTGGATGGCCTTTTTTTTTTATCACAGTGGGGGAAATTTGCATTTTTTTCCCACATTCGTTCATTACTGCTTGAAATTTCTACTTTGTAATAATCTGCGGATATACAAATATGGTTGTCTTGGCGTAGCTGTTTGTTTCAATAAAGTGATTGTTGACCGACCACCTTCTTCCTCATGTGTCCGGACAGAAGCTATAGACCCTGGGATCCGTCCTAATTTCCTTCCTGGAGGGCTGATTTGCTTTTTCTGAGCCACATCTCTGAAGACCGAGCGTCACCAAGTTCCCCAAAGCGCACATACATGCACACATATCTTACTGCCGCCCCTCCTCGCCTTGATCTAATATTAGTTGTTACAGTGGATTAACCGGGTCAGCACCATATTAAGCTTCCAAAATTCGACTTTCACAAGACTTTGACCTCAACTACATGGGGAAATCAACCACAGCAGATGGGAAATTGGTTGTGGCATCATGTGAATGTATGAACATAAGACTAAATCTACTTTTCTTTTAAAATTGTGATTGACATGTGGAACACTGTCTTTTTATAAGTGCCACCATTGATACAAGGTCTTTGATTTGAGCTCCACTAAACACTTCACAGGGCTGATTTCATGGGAAACAACACATTGATCTGTGGAGAAGTAAGCCCGACATGCCTGGAAGTGCAAACGTGTTAGATTAAAATTGGATGCAATAAGGATGTCTCACAATGCTTCCCCTTTATACTCATGGGCGTGTTGCGCTTTTGCCCTGAAGGAAACTTTCAATTAGGTGCTACATTTTGACTGAATAAGAGGAAATAATTGCTGATGTCACTTGCAGAAGGCAGCAAGAAAGGTGTGATGATAACTCTAAAACAGGAAATGGAACTTGTGATGTGATGGTTGTTGATACCACCACATGAAGTGATTGCCAATAAGCAAGACTAGGCATGTGAAATGTATCTGAGGCCAAAAAAAAAATTAACCAAATGACTTATTTTTACTGACCTGTGCAGTTGTAGGTACTCCCTGGGTCGGTTCAGAAGGTGCAGGAAGCGATCCACTATTTTATTCTTACCCACACCCTGTGAAGAAACATGTCAGCTTAATGAAATGTTTTTTTTCTTGCAACACGGACTGTTAATATCGAATATCCTAATTCCAAGAACAGCTGACTAATGCAGACGGTATGTCCTTTTTTTTTCTATCACTATTCAATCTGGGCTAGTATCAATAGTTTGGATTAGCAACAGAGTTCACAAGCAGTTAACTGTTTCCTGCCCATGTATGAACAATAACGTGTGCTAATTGAGGTTACGACTACTTGGAGCGCAGTGTCCATTCAAGGGATATGGAGATTATATTCCATCTGCAAGGATGCAATGCTGAGAAATGCTTAGTGTTGCTGAGTTTTGATGGTAAAAGCTTCTGACAAGGGGCTCCTCTCCGCTCAGGGACTTCCACTGGCTTCCCACACGGCGCTCTGACAGGCGCTAATGTCTCAGCTTTGTATGTGCACAAGCTCCATTAACAAAAAGATTTGCCCCACTCACTGCTTTGTGTTATGATTACAATAACTCAGACCAACTTTATTTTGACATTTTCAAGAAGGTTGGTCGGTTACCTGATTGCCCACCAGGAGAAGGTGCTCTCCGAGTAGGAAGTCCTTCAACATGTCCTCCATCACCATCATGTGCTGCAGAGACACATGAAACAGGTATTGTTGATAGGAGTCCATATACATAATGCATCAAAATATGATGCCACAGAACAAAGAAGAATAAAGAATTGTCCGTTGCTTCATGCTCATTTTTTAAAACGGTGCTTCAAGTCTGAAGACAAAAAAAAAACAGGTCACTGAAAAGTAGGACAGCATGTGAGCCCTCACACTGTGTCAACAACATCCACTTTCTACTTTCATTCTCCAACACGGAGAACATAATACAGAACGAGGACAGAGAGAAAGCGTTTGAGAGATGAATCTGGGCCACAGGAACCATCAATACAGCCTCTGTGGAAGTCACACATCGGCACCAAAGACATCAGTGCTTCAGTAGTCTTAGTCTTAAATTTTAAGACTTTTAAGTGAAAAGGGACTATTTGGTCAATATCAGTCAATTACCTGGGGATTGTCATAGAAGAGCACATCTGGAACCTTCATTTTCTCATTGGGCCTGTAGATGGGAGTGGACACTTTGCCGATTGTGAGCACTCCATCTTTGACCACACCTAAAGAAACACATGTGGTCACTTCATTTGTTTTAACATGAATAGCAATTAACTTATTTTTACATCGTTATGACATTAGGAATGTTAAAATGTTATTTTAAAATTGCCTGTGCATTTAATAAAGTTTTGATGGCCGCAGTTTGACTCTGCAACAGTTCTATTTCCCTTTATTTAATGATTTCAGGGACAAGAAGTACAAATTGTGTTGAGATAGTTGACATTCCACTTCCAGTAGCTACAGCTTAGAAAGCGGTTACTCAAGATTATTTATTAATAATGATTTCATGTTCGATTTTTTGTCTTATGAAAAAATCGTTGTATGTAGAGTCATGGCCAAAAATATTGGCATGCCAAAGATGACAATGTTTTGGCATTGACATCTTTGAAATATTGCCAGCGTTTTGTGGCCATGATTGTAAGCGACCGGGACATACATGTCAAGTCACGTGTGTGTTCAGCATCCTGAGTCTCTTCTATGGAGCAGTTGGCGAGGCTTTTCTGCAAAGAGGCACGAGCCACGCTTGGGAGAAACCTAAAACAAAACACTAATTTAAAAGAGACACACAACAAGAAAATGCACAAAGTGTGTACCTTGACAGACAAGCCTTATTGACAGCGTGGGCGATGTGCTCCTCTGGATAGCTAGAGAGCCGGCGACAGATCCTCAACAGCTGTCTCGTGGAGAGGGAGGAGGCCAGTGACTGTGCCTGGATACACACAATTACAAGACGAAGTTACATCATTCAGTAAACAAATGGCTTACAGCTTACATAGCCACACACACACTTACCGTGGAGTCATTTGTCTGCCGTAGTGTGTGTGTGAGGTGCAGTAGCTGCTCGGCGGCTTCTTTTGGGACATTGGGAGACTGCAAAGTGAAACAAAAACACTAGCAAGTGTGTTTGGATAGCAGCTACAAGGACCTTTCATCAACCTCTTTCATGAAGTCTAACTGCAAATCTCTGAATTTAGCAAACAATACACAGTAGGGGTGGTTTGGGCAGCTTGTAAAGCACTTAAATTCATGGTTTGTGCTTCCGAGCAGCCGCTATTGTTGGGATGCATGTTTGCTAGCAAAATACAACATGATCGCCACACTCCTGCATGTATGTGATGTTAGCCCTGTTATCTTGCTACATTTGATCGTACAGTGGCTGGATAAGGTCTTCAAACTAAGCTTTGTTTGAAAAAAGTAAACATCCCCTTCTAGAAACAGAACTCAATTTGTATTACTGTTATATTTTCTTTAATAGTAGTGATGCCATATTTGGTGAGGACAACTCTACTGGCGCAGTTTGCCTAATCCACCTTCAAGTATCTTAATTCCAGTGGTGCACAAATTCAAGTTAAAGCAGGATTAATAAAAAATACTGTAATTTCTGGTGTATAAGGCACTACTTTTTTCTCAAACTTTGAACCATGCGGCGAATACATGGTCATGTACTAATCTTGTGATATCTCGTATACTTCAGAACTTGTACTTCTGAAAATGCTATTCCTGAGATAGTCCATTATAATGACAAAAAAAGTTCAGGAAACAACCGAAAAAAACTGAGGAACAGCGTTTTCTAACTAAGCTTGTCGCTCTAGTTGAGTGGAGCCAAGTATGCATGCACACATTGCGGCAACAACATGCACAATTTATACTAAAATCAAATGTAAAACACTGTTGAATTTAAATTATTCAATAAACACCATAAATATACCACAAAGATTGCAAAACCTGTTATGGTACGATAGTAAACATGGTTTTCAATTCCAAAACTACAAAAAGATTCCGTTAATTAATAGTGAATCCTACTTTTTGGAAATTCCCTTATCAATAACCAATTAACCACAATAACTCCAAAATGATTATGCCTTGAGAATGTTTGAGTGTGTCCTCACCAGTCCTTGCAGAAGGCTGACCTCTTCTGCTCGCGCCAACGGGCTGACCGTGTGATACAGGAACATAGTAAGCAACTCGGGGCCCAGCCACTGCTGACCTTTGCTTTTGCCACTGGTGTTCGCAATGGTGCCCACTACTGGAGGCTCAGCGAGGGCGAGGACTCTGAATGATGGGTGAATGGCGAAGATTGATCTGTAACCGAATGCACACATGGAAACATTGATACCTCTGCAATGGAAAGACATGCACATCAGCTATGTTCAGGTAGATAGGGAGTGCAGGTCGCCATTCTTTTCACTGTGGATGTGTGTATGTGTGGGCGGGAGCACGTGTGTGTGTGTGTGCAAGCATGCCATAGCCAATCAATGTCAGGGACAAGAGCATGACTTATGACAGGTGCCTGTGTAAGCCACAAATTCAAGAGGACAGCGAGGACCATGCATGACTATCACCCCATAGAGACACACACACACACACACACACACACAGCACTGGGTTATATTTATACTGATGGAGGAGGGGCTTAATTAGCGAGTGCTAAACCGCATCATCATTGTCAAGAGACAACTGTGTGAAGCTGGCAGTTATTATTGGACTTCAACCTGGACTGTATCCCAGTGTGTCCATAATGTGCAGAATGGTCTCTTTTTAAAGTTCTAAACTTAAAAAAGGATGGTTTTAAGTAAGGATCGACCGATACGATATATCGGGCCGATATTTGCAGTTTTTTTTTTTTTTTATCGGTATCGGCAGATACGCGCGTGGGATCGCCGATATATTTTCCGGAATTGGAGCAGCTATGTCTGCTTATGAGAGGTCTTTATCGTGCACAATATGAACTTTAATGATGAGAGACATGTTTAATATATCGTACTAAATTGTGGCAGTGTGATGTGTTTGTGTGTATGGAGGCGGGGGGGGGGGGGGGGACGCATCACATTGATGCTAGATAAATTTAAACTACGACAGAAATGTTTTGCACATGGTTGAATATTTATTCCTTTTAAAGTTGATAATGCCGTTTAAATGTGTGTTTAAGAAAGCTGAATCCTACTATGTTCAGTGTTTGCATTTCAAGAAATATTTATTTAAACATGAGACCTATAATATTTATCATGGTAATTTTTTTCATGTACATCTACATCTACAAATATACATAATCGTGTCCTGTAATTTATCATTCTGTACATAAAATACAGTAAAAATGGGCATATTTCACACATAGGGCTCTAATTTTGTGGTGCAGTGGAAGGTGGTGCAGGGTGGCGCAGCCCACGCAGTGGTAATTTGGTCCAATGCATAAACAGACTTCAGCTCATGTATTCACACTGACACTGCATGATAAAGTGCTAAAATGAACTAAGGATTAAGGAAAAAGAAGATTGGATCCAACTTCCATCCATCCACTTATCTGTACCGTTTAACCTCTATTTAAAGATAATATCATGGCATACCTCTCTTGAAGTTGCTGGTCAGTAAATTGAATTTCTTCCTTCAGTGCCTGGTACCTGTCCCACCTCAGCAGCCTGGTGCCATCGTACAGATCTAACTCACGGTCATGGAGTAACCTGCAGCACAGAACACATCTCTTAAAATCTACCTGCTGCTTCTAGACTGTACGATAAAGTCCACTTTGGTCTTACCTTGAAAGAACAGCCAGCGTTCCCAAGTTGATCCTGTGTATTCCATCCAGCAACAGCAGCTTGCCCTCCATGGCGGCTGTGACCAACGGAGACGGACGCCATGCGGTGTCACCATTAGGAAGCGTAAATCTCTGCTGGAGAAGGTCTCTGGCTGTCATGTCCTGGAAGGGACCAAATAATACATTTTTAGAACACTGATTGGAGGCTGATGTTATTTGCATATAGTTTTTGTTTTTATGATCACTATCTCCACCTGATACAGCATGACTGGTTCTATGCTGTAGCCAAGCAGCTCTGCGAACTCTCTGGCAATCACCGACTTGCCACAACCCTGAGAGAAACACGCACACATTGAGATTCCTGCAAACAATAAATGTCACATTTGCAGTATATTTCAAATACTGTACTAGTTAGCTACCTTGGCTCCTATAAGACACATGTCCTTCACCATGTGTGACTGCATCATGTCAGCAATCACCTTACTGTGGCTAGGGGTGCTGATGAAGACAGGGTTACAGTTGGGTGGGCGTGGCTCCTTGGTGCCTGCAGGGACCTGCAGGTTCATTTGTTGGGGTTGGAGACAAGAAATACATAATATAAATGGCTGTCACTTTCATATTTTCATACAGTGCAAAGCTATAAAGCTGCGATTGGCTGGCGACCAGTCCAGGGTGTACCCCGTCTCTCACCCGAGGTCAGCTGGGATAGGCTCCAGCACACCCCCCGCAATATTAAGGATAAGCGGCATAGAAAATATATGGATGGATGACATAGCTAATTGGAATCAGGTGATAATTGGTGAAAAATTAAATGCATTAAATATTATAAGCTAATATTTTAACTTGAATAATGTTTGGAGTGCATGAGAAAGTGAAAAAATAAACTTTTTTTTGATGATTTTGTCAGATTTTTGAAGGTACACAGAATATTGTGTACTCGGGCTATATAGACATGGTACTATATATCCCAAAAGAAAGGTTAGACAAAGGTTTGTTTCTACCTTTTTCCGTTCTTCAGCTAGAGAACATAGGTAAGTTTCACCAAAAGTGTTGAAATGAAAAGATGAATTCCAAGCATAACTTTCACTTTGACACAAATTTAACCATATATGTATATGTATCTATATAGCCAAAATATGTAAAAAACTATGCCACAATATAAACAACAGTTGTTTTCCATGAAAATAGCTATTTATTTGGAAATTTTACACCATGTTATATTTGTATACTATTAACAATTTTCACTTTTGGAACGTGCACGTGTCTGCATTTGTGTGCATGCATGCGTTTGTACGTGCGTGTTGTCTCCGTGCGTACATGGGTTGTCTCCGGACACTAATAATCAGCACAATGCAAATGATGTTACATGTAAACGTAATAATTATGAAAACAAAGGCACGTAACGTAAGAGTTCATTAAATAGGAAATTATTGCAATACGAGGCTTCAGCTAAATTGACATATGAGCACATATTGCACAAGATTATACAGCAAGTGAAAATACACATCTGTCACATCACACATGGACGCTGAACAAAGTGGCCACAATGCTCAAAAAATACACATTATTCGTGAAAGCATAAATGTATTACATGTGCAAAATTTGGGGCTTTCTACCATAGTCAGTGCATCCAGTCAACAACAAAAAAAAGGCTCATACAGCTAAGAAAACGCACTCAGTCACAACACCAAGTAAGAAGACCAGCGCTCACTTAACAGACAATATAAATGATCATGATTAACCACTTTCTATTCGCAATGTCATCATCAAACTTCCTTATTTGTTCAGCTAACGCAACATAATGGTGTCACCTTTCTTCCGGTTGTGGCTGTTCACATGGTTCGTGCGCATTACGTAAATCTCAGTATTTGGTGGTATTGTAGTTAAGCCATTTCATTTTTATTCACGTACCCCCTAAGGCAGTGGTGGGCAAACTACGGCCCGGGGGCCACATGCGGCCCACCAAGTGTTTGAATCCGGCCCGCCAGTTGCTTTTCCAGTATTTCAACTTTTAACATACAAACTGGCAACATGTCTTATTTAGTCATTTTTTTTTTTAATGTAAAATTTTGTGACATAGTTTGATGTTTAAAGTGCACCTGAAAAAAGCGACATGAGAACATACAGCTACAATTAGACAAATCATTCAAGGAAAATGTGTGTGTGTGTTAAATACTTGTTCTGGCCCCCTGGACAATTTTGTTAACTCAATGCGGCCCACGAGTCAAAATATTTGCCCACCCCTGCCCTAAGGTAATATGTGTAGCAATAGGGTACAGGTATGTGTACCCCACTTTGGGAAACTAAGCTGTAGACAACAGCATCACAAGTGTAAAAGGCATGACTTTGACACCAACAGCTGAGTAGACAACATTTTAAAGAGCATGCAGAGATAGATAATAAAGCTGCTATGCTGACCACTCTTTTTACAAAGTAAATGTTTTTATGATTTTGTTCCTTTACCCAATGTTGTGTCCAATTAATTAAGTTTTACCTGAAAGGTGACGTCTTCATCTGCAATACGCAATGTGACGTCTGCGTATCCTTCGACGCCCGCTGTCTTAGACACACTAACAACGGTGCTGCCAGGAGACTTGTGTCCGCCATCCATCAGTTCAAATCTCTGTGTAAACATCATAAAATGTGTGTAATCTTAAACACATGAGTCTGTAAGGTGGCAAATTGATTATTTTCTTATTGAACTATAGGAAACCGAGTGAACATACCACAGGCAACTTACACTGAGGACGGTCTCCACAGCGCTGCACCCGTCTTTGCCCAGCATACTGTTGTAGGGGTAGAGTCTCTGGACCAGCTGCTGCGAGGACATTGTGGGGACCACATTCTGTTCCAACACAAGAGACAAGCTGTATAGGTGTTCCACTTTCAAATACAGACACCTCCCTCCTCTAAAGTCCTCACCAGCATGTTAAGGCCATGTAAGAGGTTGTCTATGGGGAAGTCAGGAAGGCCCAAGTTGGATGATTCCTGGGAGCACAGCGTTGTGGCAAGGGACAGCAACTGGGACACTCTAACATGTGACGAAACTATGTAAGTATGGTACACATTTTTTCAGTATAATGTTGAAATGTACCAAAATTAAAGATATACTTAAGCCTTTTTCCAGCCAATGCGACAATTAATTTTATTGTATTTTGAAACCGACATAAAAAATAAAAGACTTAAACACCTTTTATGCTGCCAAAAAAAAGAGGTATTTTATCTGTATTATTTTTCTGTGTAAAAGGCACTGACATGGAGCAGGGGAAAGTCTTCTTACTATAAAGGTAGTAACGAAGCTGTAACAGAGACGCCTAATGGAATTGCTGTATGCTTGGATGAGGATGTGAGTTTAACACAGGGTTTCTGTGTGAAAAGGGGTTTAATTAAGACAGGGGTGTACAGAGTGTGATTATTTTTAACACTGCAACTAAAAAAAGAGAATAATAAAGCAAACACACACAATGTAAATAGAAAAATCTGTAACATTGATACTAATTAATAATAACGCAACACACAAATGGACAAACACACAAAATATATAAAAATATCAGAATGGAGACCCTATATCCTTACATTTTTTTAGTAGTGGCAAATGGTGGAAAACATTTTGGACACCCCTGCTTTAGAGTGAAAGGCAGACTGGGAATTGAGCACCAATCAGCTGCAGTAATATCATCAATATGAACCACTACACTACCTACGGACAGAATGCAATGTTTCTATTTTGTTTTACACTCCTATGTGACAAAGCTACACAACGCATCCGCTTCCCAGAACCGTACCGCAGATTTACTGCACCGTTAATTGGAAACGTGGCTTTAAAACGAATACTTATACTTATATTTTAGGGGATTCACCTCTCTGCAGGTATATTCGGTCCCGCCGTGTACAACAGCTCCAACTGGTCCTGGAGACAAAAAATATGACCTGTTTTTTTGTGTCTTAAATAACAGCCGGTGAATGTACCTTAAATGGCAGGTAATGGATGTCTCGAGCCTGGAAGCGAGAGCGGAGGGGAGGATCCAGGGGGTTGCCTTTATACTTGGGGACAGGAAGTCCAAGGGCGATGACCCGGAAGTCCTCACTTACACGGACGATCTTCCAACTGTCTAGCTCTTCTTTGGTGTGCTCCTAAAAACAATAAACACTGAAAAGATCAGCAACCTGCTGAAAGATGAAGAAAAAGATGTCTAAAAGGTCCAAGAACAATCCACCCTCTGAACAAAATTTGGGTGAGACAAGTGAACATAAGTGATAAGGATGACAAAAACATAGGTTAGATTTAGTGTTTTAAGTCAGTTATCATTTTTTAAGCATTTGCGTAGTTACTTCGATAGGTTCTTTTTGGATTTACTTTTAGATAATTACATAGTTTTACTATGGTATGCTAAAATTAAAAAAGCGTACATTTTTAAAAGCTTCTAACATACAAGGAACATATATGATTAACTCATTCATTACCAAAGATGTACGTTTTTTTTCAACCCGCCCGCTCGCTATGAAATATGCAATAATGCGTCTTTTACATTTTTTGCGCTAGAGGCAAAAAGAGGTGATGATGTAACTCCACCACAGGAGAGAGCACGTTTGATGCATTTTTAAGCCGGAAAAAAGCATAGACAGAAGTGCATTTTATAAGAACTTATAAAGAACTTTATAAGGAACAGATTAGGAATATTTTATGCATGTGTGAATGCACACGTGCATGCAAACACACAGTTCAGTTCCAAATGTGAAAACTGGTAAATGGTTCATGATATTTGTAAAGAAATTGTTATTTTCATGTAAAACAACATTTTTCATGTTATGTTGTGTCATAGTTGTTTATATATTTTGCCTAAATATATAGGGCTAAATGTTT
This sequence comes from Doryrhamphus excisus, assembly GCF_037039965.1. NCBI lineage: Eukaryota > Metazoa > Chordata > Actinopteri > Syngnathiformes > Syngnathidae > Doryrhamphus > Doryrhamphus excisus. The sequence goes on along the minus strand of NC_136368.1, from coordinate 13,616,277 downwards.
GTCAAAGTGAAAGTTATGCTTGAAACGTATCTTTTCACAAAAAGCTGTTTTCTCCCTTCTGCCTTCTACTGCTGATTACTAAAGAACGAAAATGATAGAAACAAATCTTTTTTCCTGATGAAAGACGAGAGTCTAAACCTTCTTTTGGTATATACCATGTCTATATGCAATATTCTGTGTGCCTTGAAAAAATCAAAATCTTGAAAATGGCCGGTACCAAGAGGGACAGCTTTTGAAAAGTGGATGGGGATTGAATGAGTTAAAGTCATATGATTATAAGAATGAAGTAATAATTTCAGAAGTTTATTACAAAAAAAGCAAAAAATATCTGCTTATATTGTCAGCTAAAACCCCACATGATTAAAATGACAAATATAGGTGAGTGAGTCGCACCTTTAGCAGCTTGTCATAGCGCTCGGCTGCCATAAGGAAGCGTCCATCCTCCAGCTGCATCTCTCGGTTTTCCAGGAGGTTGTTGAGGACAGGCAGAACATTTCTCTCGGCCTTTTCCAGCCCCTCCAGAACCAGAACTCTGCCTTGAGTGGCCGCCCTAACGGCACACTGAGGGACGAAAACACATGAGTTTAGTCATTACTAAAAGAAAATGGCTTTTAGGGGCAATCTTGATGCATGACGGCATCATCGGCTGTTTACCAGGAATTTAAACATGCATCAGACAAGAGTAACCCCGCCCCTCCAAAAAGCTCTTTTCAAGCTCTTTTGTTTTTTATAAGGCTTATTTTCTCCCACCAAATGTGAGATATGTTTTGATTTATTTACATTGCGTGTGTGTGTGCGTGTGTAGGCGCATGTTCAGTAAAAAATAAATAAATAAAAAAGTTCCTCTTTGACGTCAGCAGGCAGGAAACTTAAGTTGTCTGGATGCACCGCAGAACCCACAACCATGTCATTTAGGCGAGTGTGTAATGCACATGTGTGGGAAGAAGAGCCGTAAAACCATAGCCCAACTATAGCGAGTGAGGCCCACATGTTCTAAATTTAACTCTGGAGTCCAAATTCAGCAACAGTAATCAGATAATTGTTTGCTAATGAGAAGGGACATGGGCATGGCAAAGAGAGAGAGACGGGATGTCGAGTTGAGGCAGAAAAAAATACATACTAAATAAGATACAGTAGAAGTCATAGGGGTCAAAATTTCAGACTTGAAAAAAAGACCTTGGCCGTCGTCCCCTACTTTTCAAACACTTTGACACTTTTATTAACGCTACAAGCAACATTTTAAGTAACAGTCTAACATTAGTAAATGGCATACAAGTGTAAGAAGAAGTTATGCAGTCAAATTTTAATCTGTGATAAAGTACTCTTTAACACACCTCACACATCTTAGTTTTTAACATTTACGGCCACACAAAAAAAAGATCCAAAGAAGCGGGATTACCCGTACTGTGCTGCAGGTGGTTTAGCACTCCATTTTGTTGACCTGCTGCAAACAGCCTGTCGTAGTGTAACTTCCCCTGAGCTCACTTGTCAACAAACATGGCATCAATCGTGTGGGATTTCTCACTTTTTTAGGGGAAGACATTTTGCCAAATGCTCCAATTAATCTTTTAACATTCCACGATGAAGAAAAAACACATATGCAACACATATGCATCGCTATGACGCCCAATGCTATATTATTGGTATTGGTTATTGGTGTCGGTCTTGAGACACAGAAAGTTACTGGTATCTGTATAGGTTTTAAAAATATATCTCTATATATACTGGGCAACCCTAATACATATACAGTATATTTACAGCCCCAAATACCAATCAGAAAAAGAAAATCCGAATCAAAGTCCTCTTTTTACATAAGATGCTGCAGGTTAAGAAACCTGACAAGCTAAATCTACCAAAATGAAACCCTGTAACAGCCTTAAACACGGCTTGGCTGTACCAACCAGGTTGGCTAATGACTTATTTTATGTTTACATCGACTAAAGTGCAGCTTGTCTTCATCTAGAGCAGGGGTCTCAAACACGCGGCCCACGGGCCAAATGCGGCCCGCAGGACACTAGTTTGATATGAGAGTTTAATGTTAGTGCGGCTTGCGCAAGTTTGATATGGATGCTGTATGGTATCATGTACCCAGAAAAAATTATTACGTTTGATTAATGTTCATGTTAAAGGTTAAATAACTGTTAATAGTTATCCTCCCTATCCGTGTGGAAGTGGTAAGTTTTTGGCTATTTAAGTTTAAAGGAAATAACTTGAAGGCTACCGTTTAGGTCGCTAGCTCTATAGTTTGCGAGTTAGCATGTGTCTCAAGACCCTGCAGTTGCGCAAAATTTTGTAAATAAAAAGAGTATAAATGTGACTATAGTCGTGTTTTGTCATGTCTACAGGGCTCTAATAATGCTTTGTTAATTTTAATCTGAAAAAAATAATTTGTCTACCCACCAACTATATGTGGTTTCTGAAGTTTTTATTATTTGCCATTTTATTATTATTATTATTATTATATTTATTTATTTATTACTGATTGATTGATTTTCTTTTTCTTGATGTGTTTATTTTTCATCTTATTTTGTGTAGAAAAATAAAAAGTAAGATATTTGAGAACAGTGGAATGTTTTATCAGAGCTTTTCTTGTAGAAAATTGGAACCAAAGCGAAGTTTTTAAAAAAATTTTGTTTTTAATAAATGCATTTTTTTGTTGTTTTTGAAAAACCTGATGCAGCCCAGTCTCACCCAGACCCAAGCTCCAGTGGCCCCCAAGTAAATTGAGTTTCAGACCCCTGATCTAGAGTTACTAGTGCAGATTAGCATCTTGACATAAGACCACAGAGCCACAAAGAGGCCTACTGGAGGTTGTGTGTTACAATAACAGTGAAGCGCAACCAATAAATCTATAATAATCACCCATCTTATTACTGTTTATATGAGGGTACCTAACATAAGTGGTGGCTAAGTAAGTAAAACAAAAAAAACAGCACTTCTGATTATGTCATTGTGATTCATCTGGCGCATGAACTCCGACTGAAGTGGTTAAAAAAAAAAAAGCTAACACAGGGATTGACCCGTTGTCACCCAATATAGGACTGCAAATCAGCACGGCTCTCTGGGGAATACGCTCCAATGTTCTACTTCAAACACGATCACACCTTCTGCCAAAACCTCCTGCAGAATCTCCAAATGACACCCACATTACGCCTTTAAACACTTGTCACAGCCAGCATTGTACTTATCACTCACCCACGGACATGTATTAATACTCGTGGAACAAACCCAACGTGTCATCTCACACAAACAGGAATGCTATTTGTCTGGGCTCCAAAAATCAAATTTGGTGTGAAGAATAACAGCAAGGAGTGAGCTGGCTCCTTTGCACCTTTGACGACCAGAAATAATGTTGTCCCCGGCTTGTTTCCACAGCAACAAGCATGGATGGCACAGCTGTTTTCTTTTTGAGCAGCGCGTGGGAGGATGAGGCTCAGCGCCGATGAAGATGCATGCAAGCTTGACGTTGCATATAGCTGTGTTAAAGCTGCTGCATGTCACTGGCTCAAAATTGCATTCCCCCCACCAAAAATATATAAGGTAACCACCTCTTAGTAGCATGTTACCAATAGTGGTTTGTGAGAACAGTTTGAACAAATAAATACCTATAATTTACAAACTAAACTGTATAAAAATTAGAGTAAATTGCCGTCTGGTATTCACATAGAACCTCCGTATGATCACACGGGGATTAGGAAGACCTAGGTTCGATTCTCCGCTTGAGCATCTCTGTGTGGAGTTTGCATTTTCTCCTGGTACTCCGGTTTCGTCCCACATTCCAAAAACATGCTAGGTTAATTGGTGACTCCAAATTGTCCATAGGTATGAATGTGAGTGTGAATGGTTGTTTGTTTATATGTGCCCTGTGATTGGCTCGCTGGCGACCAGTCCAGGGTGTACCCCGCCTTTCGCCTGAAGTCAGCTGGGATAGGCTCCAGCATAGCCGAGACGAAAGTGAGAATAAGCGTCATAGAAAATGGATGCATGAATGGATGGTATTCACATACATGTCCGTAGCGCTCACACGCACAAAAGCAGTTACAGAGAAGCAATCAAGTATTGTCAATTATATTGTTGTTACGATAGGTAGTATATATAGATAGCTAACATTAGTGGCAAAACTTTGTTAAGTTGCTATTATTAGCTGACAACAAACACAATGAATGTATGTCCATGTGTTACATGGTACGCAGGTTATGTGCTCAAACCAGGAAGAGGGAGCCATATAATGCTTGCAGTAAAAACAGTTAGTTCTACCGCTTATCCTCACAAGGGTTGCGGGCGTGCTGGAGCCTATCCCAGCTGTCTTTGGGCGAGAGGTGGGGTACACCCTGGACTGGTCGCCAGCCAATCACAGGGCACATATAGACAAACAACCATTCACTCACATTCATACCTATGGACAATTTGGAGTCGCCAATTAGCCTAGCATGTTTTTGGAATGTGGGAGGAAACCGGAGTACCCGGAGAAAACCCACGCATGCTCGAGGAGAACATGCAAACTCCACACAGAGCTGGCCGAGGGACAATGCAAAGAAATTGTAGCAATTGCAAATACGTCAGTATTCACGTTTATTGCATTTGTTTACATCGGAGCACAAAAAAGCAGAGCGATAAAGCCAAATCTGATCATCACAAACCTCAAAAATGGACTGGACAAAATGATTGACACCCTCAAGTTGATAATTCCCAGCAAACACTTTGTAAAAACAAAACAAAACTGAAAAGTGCCTCTGTTTTGAGATTTCTTCACAGTTGTCCAATAGGATTTAGAGCTGGACTCATTGCTCGCCACTTCAGAACTCTTCAGCGCTTTGTCCCGAGTTTCTGGGTGCTTTTTGAAGTGTGCTTTGGATCATTGTCCTGCTGTAAGGCCCATGACCTCTAGCAGAGACAAAGCTTTCTGACACTGGGCCACTACACTGCGCCCAAAAATTATTTAGCAGTCTGAATCTGTGTGACAGCTCTCCAAAGGTTTCATTCATTCATTCATTTTCAACCGCTTTTTCCTCACAAGGGTCGGGGGTGGGGGGTGCAGCCTATCCCAGCTGTCTTGGGGCGAGAGGCGGCGTAGACCCTGGACGGGTCGCCAGCCAATCACAGGGCACATATAGACAAACAACCATTCACACTCACATTCATACCTATGGACAATTTTGAGTCACCAATTAGCCTAGCATGTTTTTGGAATGTGGGAGGAAACCGGAGTACCTGGAAAAAACTCACGCATGCACGGGGAGAACATGCAAACTCCACACAGAGATGGCCGAGGGTGGAATTGAACCCTGGTCTCCTAGCTGTGAGGTCTGCGCACTAACCACTCGACCGCCGTGCCGCCCAGGTTTCATTGATTTATTATCAATATATTGACAACATTAGAATGTGGGGTTTGGTAGCAGTCCGGAAGTAGTCCGGAGTGCGTGCCCTGAGACAGGCTGTGTAAGTTATTGTGTGTAGCTGCTCTATAGGAGTCCACATCTCAATACAAAGGGACAAAAATTTGCATAATATGTCCCCTTTAACTGACTACCAATCAGTATCAGTATCATGGTGTTCACAAAGGAAAGGAAATATGCTTCCTGTGGTGCAAAACAGGAGCGCATATTCCAGCCACATTTTGTTCAAGGCAAAAAATATGGATACATGTTGTCAGTATGAGGGGGTACTTGAACCGACCACCCTGTTGTAGTAGTTTGATGGTATTACTGCCTACCTGGTCTACATAGAAAGCGGTCCCAGCCCGGATCTCCCGCCTCTGTTTCAGGTCAGTCTCTGTGGTGTCCCTGGACAGAGCCACGTACTCCACTTCTCTTTTGGTCAACTCCTTTTCAATACAAGAAAGAATATTAGCTCAAAAAACATAGAACTGATGTATGGTGCATACTTACGAGGTATTGCATGGCTATGGCTCGTCTCAAAGGTCCAGGGGGACCTATTAGAAACACATCCTGGCCCAGGAGGTCTTTCTGCATAATCCATCTCAAGTGCTGGGCCACAGCCTGGGGCAAGGACTCTGAAACTAGCAAACAACAATTTGTAAAATTTTCATGTGAATATGATGCAAGAGATGCAAAAATGTTAACATACTGTGTTTGACAGGGACCAGCTCTGGGTTGCGTGGGGTTTTGAGTTTGTAGGAAATGTCTCCAATCATTACTGTGTCTCCTGCAGACAACACAGCGTTGTTGTTGGTCATAAACAATAACAACTTTGACAGAAAACAGCGCAGTTTCTTTTACTGACTGTTGTGATTCAGAGGCATCTGACATTTGTAGCAGCTGACATTTTTACGTGACAAAGCCTGTGTGAACGAAAGCTAAATAGCTAACTTATTACTTAGCTAACATTAGTTGTTAGCACTGACGTTGTTTGCTGGGTCGTTTTAGTTCTTAGTTATTGTAAGTACACTAAGTTAATGCAGTTTTGTGGAACTGTGGTAAGAAATATAACTTTACCAGAGGACGTGTTGAGAAATTTGACTTCATGGCTTCTCCACGTCCAGCCGTCATTCCCCAGGACGGCGCTCAGAATAGTCTTCATTCTCCTGGAAGCGACAGCCGCAGCCGTGCCACTGCACAAGATCCGTGGGTGCATATCTAACTATAAAGTTCACATTTACTAATAATTAAACGGAGGCGATCGACAGATGTTTGTCCGACACTGACTTAGTGTACCACCTCTGTATTTTTCACAAGCCGGAATATTTTCGAAGGGCAACAGAGTGTACCACAAGTTAAAGATTCCGGGTGGGAACAGAGTGATAAGTATTTGACTTTCCGACGTAACACTGGTCATTACGGTAAAAGTTTATATTACACATTTAAATTAATTTAAGATAAATATTATGATTCGTATTTTATTGATTATTTAATTAACTTATACTATGTGTTTAATATATACAATAACATGTAAATTATAATTATTATTTTTAAACCCTGGCTTTCAGACGATGTCATTTACGCATACAAGCGCACACCAAAGTACCCCGACGTGCATGTCTTGGACGTGGGTCACGTGGTATATGAGGAGGTTTCCGTGGCGGAGGAGGCGGAGGGGGCAGGCAGTGGGATGGACTAGGGAGGAAGGTTGGAGTAGTTCGGATCCATTCGGTGCGCGTATGAGCACCGTGCGAACAGCGTCTATCTCTTATCTGCTTGACGGAGCTTGACGTCTCGTCTCCCCGCAGAGCACCGATAGAGAGGCGCGGATATGGAGGATGTTTGCCATTACACCCGCAGCCCTGCTTGGGAGGAGCTGGTTAGTCCAACACCCCGAGATAGCGTCTTCATTTAAAGAACAGTCACCAGTATTCAGTCATTGTCAGTATCAAGTTAACAAGTTATGACTTTTAAAGACTTTTTGTGAGTTTTTCCACCTTTTTCGCTGTCACTTGTGCCTTTTTTTTTTAAATCGACACAAATATGAGCGAATCAGAATCGACTGCGTTGTTTTATTGCAAATCTATGACGGTGATTTGTTTTTTTAAAACACGCTTACCTCGACGGGTACTACGTACCGGGTACTTCCCCGGCGTTGACCGAGAGGAGAGCCGGAAGGGTTCTCCACAGCAGTAACCTCATTCTTGTCACCCTTTGACAGGAGCCGGATAAAGGACTCGGGTCTGTGGCCAGAATCCATCCCCATGTGGTGGGCGCTGTCTCTGTGTCTGGTGCCGCGGACGAGTCGTCTGACAGCGAAGTGGAGCAGGAGGGACCCCAAAAACTCATCCGGAAAGTGTCCACTTCAGGACAGATCAGGAGCAAGGTATGGAACAAATTTCTTCCTGTTGTTAGGTGTGTACAATGTAATGTAATGTAATAAAAACACAGATTTTAGGCTCCTGAATTAGCTGCATGTTTTTCTTATATGAAAAACAAACATCTCTGAATATGACAGCGCAGTTGAACACCACGTAAATAAGCATTTTGTTCATAATATCTCTTTAACATGGTCAATAAATCATGTGAGAAATATTATCTTTGTAAATCTCGGGCTTCTGTTAACTCTTGTATTGTGTCGGTTGGCTTGTGGAACATGGATGTGCATATCCTAAATTGTGAATATTCTTCCTTGGAAGTACATTAGAATGCTGATTCATGCTTGTGGAAACCAATTTTAAGTACTACCGTACAATCTAATAAGATTCAATACTAGACTTAGAATTAAAAAATGACTTAATTTACTTACCCTATTTAGCTACACCAGGAGGGGCAAACTTTTAGAAACAAGCAACTCTTATGTGATTCTGTGCAAGTGTACATTAAACCACTGCAAACACAATATTTAAATGCTCATCCAAATTGTGGATACATTTATTTGGGAATATATTATAGATTTACACACACTATCAGTTCAATTTCTTTACATTTTGGTTACTGTATGGTTATCGTATGAACGGTATGAAAGCACAAATTGCCAGTAAAAATAATAGTCCTAATTCCAGAATTTCTGATGATGCACTTGTACAAAGATACCTTTTTGATGGGCCTCACAGTGGCCTTGTAGTTAGCATGTTGGCCACACAGGAGATAGGGAAGATCTATGTTTGAATCTCTGTTCGGGCATCTTTGTGTGGAGTTTACATGTTCTCCCCAGTGTGTGTACTCCATTTTCCTCCCACATTGCAAAAACATGTTAGATTAATTGGTGACTCAAAATTGTCCATGGGTATGAATTTGAGTATGAATGGTTGGTTGTCAGAATTGCCCTGTCATCGACTGGCGAACAGTCCATGGTGTATCCCACTTCTCACCTAAAGTTAGCTGGAATAGGCTCCAGCATACCCTTGCAATCTAGTGAGGATAAGCAGCATAGATGGATGGTTTACGTTCTGCATCAACTGCCTGCTTCATTGTGACGTGCAGGCGTTGGTAAGCAGATGCGTTGCTAATTGTTTCATCATGTCACCTAAGCTTCCTTGGCCCACTTATCTTCAACACTGCAAAGGAGCGCTGCACTCCCACGCCAATGGATCCTCTTAATTATTGACTGCTCCACTTCAATCCATTTACATTATTCAGAATCGGAAGAAGATGTACTGTACCTTTCTATGATACCTGGAGGATTATGTTATATATTTTTTGATTAACAAATGCATGGACGATTCCTTCATGGTTGTTTGGTTCCGCCCCCAGAACACAAACGTATAAATACCTCATATGGTTATACAGTGGAACCTCTAAGGTTGATTTTAAAACAGTTTTCCAATAGGTAATAATGGAAATATAAATCATATGTTGCAGTGTTTCCACCCAAGGCCATCTCTATGTGGAGTTTGCATGTTCTCCCCGTGCATGCGTGGGTTTTCTCCGGGTACTTTGGTTTCCTCCCACATTCCAAAAACATGCTAGGTTAATTGGTGACTCCAAATTGTCCATAGATATGAATGTGAGTGTGAATGGTTGTTTCTCTATATGTGCCCTGTGATTGGCTGGCGACCAGTCCAGGGTGTACCTTGCCTCTCGTCCGAAGACAGCTGGGATAGGCTCCAGCATGCCTGAGATCCTCGTGAGGATAAGCGGTATAGAAAATGGATGGACTGGCATGTCTGAGTCATACAAATATAAAAGGAAGTTAACCACTGTTAATAATATAACAAAACACTCTATACCTTAGCCAGTAATGCTGGAGTAGTAATGTTTTGAATCAGAGTCCACTTGTGTTACACAAGTTCTTTCAATCTGAAATGTAAACTTTTAACAACAAAGGTGTAATGTAATTTTTAAACATTCTTTACAGTCACAAGGGTATAAAAAAGCTCATCACTGTAAAACATAAAAAAAACAAACAACTAAACACTGCACCTTAACCTTCATGGCCGTGCCTTGTTTTACTGATCCAGAAGGTCTTTTTACGTAATCCACCTCATGTGCTGGGCCACAGCCTGGGGCATGGAGTCTGAAACTAGCAGGGAACTATCAATTTACCATAAGAGTTGCATTGTCATGCAAATTTTATTCAATTAACATAAATGTTTACTGTACGTATGTATTGAGGTTGACAGGAACCAGCTGAGGGTTCATTCTTCAACGTAAAAAGAAGCTGTAGAATGTATAAAAACAACACAACACTGTATTGTAGCTTTTCTTTACCTTGTTTTAGCATTGTTGCAAAAAAGTAAAAGAAAAAAGCAGAACGCACAACCAATGTTTGTCCAGACGATTTTATATGATATGCTAACGTCATGCATAACGTTGTTTCAAAGTCGATTGTGGGGAACTTGAGTGATTATTTTAGAGGTTATGCTGGATTATCATTTATCTGTTCATGTTGCTGCAATTTGCCCCAAAGTTATATTGATATTCTCAACTGTCGTGTGTGAAGGTGAGAGTGATACTTTTCAAGGTGAAGATAGCATCAGTTAGTGTGTAATGCTTTGACGCTGACTGCACGGACTGGTACTCATCGCGGAGAGGATTTAATCTGCTCACCTGTGCGAAAGAAGGGAGTTAGCGTCCTCTTGACATCAACAGTATAAAATGCTTCTGCTGCTAAGGTTGCACTCACACAAAAGGTTGCTGTTTTGTCGGGTCAGCGGGGTTGTCTTAGGTGTGCGTGTATGCTGAGAGTTGCTAATGGATCATGTGTCCATACGCTCAAGAGAGAGTGTTGTTCCACTGGATTGTTTGCTCAGCTCTGGATAGCGTGTGTGTGTGTGTGTGTGTTGGTGCACATGTATATGTCCACTTTCCCATGTCACACTGCCCACTGTACATCTTCTGGTTCTCTGGTTGCCGCAGACAACCGCGTCCTTTGCACATAGCAGGCAATGTCGTCACTAAGACAGCTGGTTTGTGTGACGGGGAACCCATAATTAACTAAGATATGTTTTTTTCTGTAGGGACATTTGTAATTTTTATCCAATAATATGCGAGAAGAAAACAAAGCGATAAAAGCGTTTGTTTCCCCCATCCCGTTAGGTCCACTTGTTTACATGTCATCTTAAGCCTCTGTTGCACAGTCCGTGCAAGTAATAAGTAATAAGTAATTTTCTTATTATTGAAAGACTCTAAACTGTTACACCAGTATATCAAAAATAACTCAAATAATCAAATATATGCTGTATAAAATACCTGTCTCGGCAACCTCGAAAAGCGTCTTAACAGAGTCGAATATCAGTAATTGTCTTCCGTTAAAAATGTGCAGAAATCTGGCAGTTTTAAAGTAGTAATGTGATCAATGCAGTGTATCCTTGAAGCCAGGTAATTGCGAGTAAATTGCTGGCCTTGGCGACATCAACATCCTAGCTAGCCTCTTGACACACACATATACACACACACACAAGCAAACATACATGTTGCACGAAGGCAATCACGTACATAAGAATTACCCCCTCACAGCCACATTGCTGTAATTGTCTCATCACCATGGTGACATTTTAGCATGTTGTGGGAGTGTGGGGGGTACACGGTGAAAATTACAGCCGACCATATGCAGAGATAGCCACAGAGGATGCCGTACTCTTGAGGAGAGTGCGAGTTATTGAGATATTTAGCGGTGGTCTATAAAAGACTCCATTGTCCTGCCTCCACAAACCCGTTAACATTCTTGCCAACAGAATGAGTCTGTAATGGAGGCGTAACGCAGTCTCAGTGTATGAACTGATGCCTGACAATGTCATTTTCTCCTAGTGGCAACCAAGAATCTGACTGATAATCTCACAATTTTGTATGTGCCTATGAAGACGGACAGGATGAGGGCCGAGACATATACATACAGCTTATTGAATCTGTGCATTTTTGTATATTATGGTGTTTATTATTGCAGAGTCCCAAAGGCCTAGGTTTCCAAAACTTGCAATATTGGCAATAAAGGGAAAAAAAAACGGAAAGGCGGTATTTCTTTGAGGTGCTGTTCATTCTGAAGCTGCTGCTGTAGTAGCTGCTGCATTGTGCAATATGCTGTACTTCTGAACAAATGGCCATGTGGACATTTTCCTTTCTGGTTTGAAGTGTGAATGTGAAGTATTTCCATAATGCCTCATATTAACTCTCAAACAAGATCTGAGATCAAGTGTATAGACTGGTCATATATCTCACCTCGCTTCATATTATCTACATACTGTATTGTATATAACTCTGGGAAAAACTGTTGATTTTTGTTAATACTTGGGTTGTTTATATTGTTTATTTTTCTATATTGTGTATTTTGTACTGCTTAACTGATTCTGTACTCTTGCTGCTGTGCAATACAAATTTTCCCACTGAGGGACGAATAAAAGCATATCTTAATCTTAATCTTAATCTTTTTCATGCACTCCAAGTTATTATTAAAGTACAAAAAAAAATAAACTTTTCATATTCATGAACTAAATCTCCAAGTATGCAAGTATTGCCTGCTTCCAGTTTACGCTCTGTTCATACTTTAGGTAAATAAACTCCCCGCCTATAATTAAAGCAATTGTGTTACCTAATAATAATAATAATAATTCCAGCATTGTCTTTGTTCCACATCAGTGCTGTTTGTACAGAACCATGATATGCAGGAACAAAGGAGGAAAATGCCAGTTTATACAGGCAAAATCCGTGCAGTCAATCCTTGCTTGTATCCTGCGCGACGAACAATAAGATTCGGGATTGAAATAGGCTTACGGCTGGGTATACTTTTGTATCAGGAAAGAGTGCAGCTTGCAGCCTAATACCTCCATTGTGTGTTTCCCAAAAAGGAGAGGAGTTGATAGATTAGGATAACACTTTTTCTTTAAAAGCAAACTCATTAATCAGATAGGCTCCAAAGGGGCTCGTAATTGGCTTGGCACACACACAGGGCTCAGGAGCTTTAAAGTAAAGAGAAAGGGGAACACTATTAGTGTAATGGAGTTTGCTGTTGGCTGTGCACAGGCCAAGCTGAAGTTCATAGATGGTCAAGTCCCACATGCGACGGACAAGCTGCCTTGTTAAAAAATAACAGCTGACTGTCTGGGTCTCGTCAAAAGCTTCTCTCTGCTGCACTTAGCTTTCCATTGACTGAGCACAGCTGCCGGATTCATTTCAACTTCTTGTTGCCTTTGTTCATTGTGTAGCTTGTTTGTGTGTGTGTCTGCCTATCTGTGGCCATGGCAGTGTGTATGTGCGGAAGGTGAGTGGCGCTCAAGTTACTCATTTCTTTTCCGCAACAGGACTCACACACTGTGTATCACGATTTAGCAGAAGAAGTCGGGGCCGGCAAGACTATTTATAGATCACTTCTGGCCTAGTTGGCAACAGGAAAGAGATGAAGACAAGGAACTATGGAGGCCAAGGAGGGACAACAAAAAAGAAAATAGAACATCCAATTAGAGCTAAGTCGTTTCGTGCAGCATTGATAGGTCAGATTAGAATTGTAGTGTTTTGGACATTATGCCACAATATGTGCCACAATGTGAGAGGGTTCTTTACAAGGCGACCTGTTGTGCTTTTTCCACTTTTCTGACCTATAAATGTAGTTAGAATGTTGTATTCTTGTGTTAAATGATGCCAACGTTTCAGATAATGAGGTTTGCGCATTTGGAAGTGAGCCTTGAAAGAAATTTGGGATGGCTCAAAACGGCTGGTTTCAAAAGGTGTGGTAAAACTGCCCCTTTGTGATGTCACAGAGGGGCGGATGGTTCAATATGGTTTCATAGTCAGGAAGCACTTTGGGCTGTGACCAAGCACAGCGGAGTGGGCATGCTCTGAGGCGGGCTGTGGGTGGAATAAATTAAAATCGACTGGCAGGAAGCACAAATTAAAGGAAATACAGCTGAAATAGGTGCAGATTCTGGAAGATCAAAAAAAATTTCTGTGAGGGTTATTGTGTGTAGCTGCTCTATAGGAGATCACAACTCAATACAAAGGGTCGAAAAATGGCCATAATAGGTCTCCTAAATTTTTTACGGTTAATTGTATGTACTTATTTTCAGAACTTTTCATAACATACATTTTATAACTTTTATTATATTTTATTAATATTTTTATTATTTGTTTGATTTAATGCTACTCGCATAATAGGTCCCTTTTAACTGCTGTATATTTGCTCGTTATACATTGCATGCATTTATCTTTCAGGTTTGCATGTATGGTTTTGTTTAATCAAACGGCCCTATTTGGTGAGGTTAGGCTTATTGGTTATGCTATAACCAAACTTTTTCATAATATATGGCTCTATGGCCATCATCACATTTTCCTTCATTGCAAATACAGGTAACTTTTTGCAGAGGTAATCCTGTCAAACAGACTTGTTGTCATTTTTTGTGTTGTTACAATAGTTAATGAAAGTTTGAGTTATTTGTTGCATATTTTTCCTGATATTCCCCATCATGACGTCTTCCATATAGTGTTACCCACCAAGAAGCTGATTCAGGAGAAGACTCAATATCTCTTTAAAAGAAGCTATTAAGTCTTGAGCCGCCCCAAATGAGGAGATGACTTCATATGCCACAAGCTTTTTTTTCCCCTCTGTCCGTCTTTGATTGCAATGGCTACAAGGCTCTGGGAGGAGAAGGCCTTGTAGGGAAGTCAACATGGAGGTATTTCACCTTAATCCAGGAATTTGTCCGTCAGCGGCGCTAATGGAAAGCAGAGCAAGGAATTACCATAACATTGGCCCATGACGACTGTTTGACTGTTGACTGCTTCACTTTCTGTCTAAACAGACAACATCAGCCCCTCTTTACAGAAGCATGCATCCTAATACCGACCCACGAGGGAGATTGGTAAAAAAAAAAAAACAATCCGTCGAGCACTGATTTGTCAAATAGTATGGATTGATATGTAGGACCTTGGACTGCAGCTGCAACATCTTGGGTAACATTTAAAATGTTTACTGAAACCATGAAGTTGTGTTTTGTTGGAAAGTACTCTATAAAAGGAAAATTGTACGCGAACAAGCCATGTGACCTCTACTACTAGATGTAAATCAGTAAAATCACCTGGGTTCTTGTTCTTATAACGGTGAAAGTTGTCTGACATCATTCATAAACAGAGTTTTTGTTTTGCGGTAAGTTGATAAATGGGAAACAAATATGTCTTTGCTACTTTAGCCACCTTGTCAAAATCAACAGGGTTCATTTCATTTTTGTTGAAGATAATAATAATAATAATAATGGCGGCACAGCAGTCGAGTGGTTAGCGCGCAGACCTCACAGCTAAGAGACCAGGGTTCAATTCTACCCTCGGCCATCTCTGTGTGGAGTTTGCATGTTCTCCCCGTGCATGCGTGGGTTTTCTCCGGGTACTCCGGTTTCCTCCCACATTCCAAAAACATGCTAGGTTAATTGGTGACTCCAAATTGTCCATAGGTATGAATGTGAGTGTGAATGGTTGTTTGTCTATATGTGCCCTGTGATTGGCTGGCCACCAGTCCAGGGTGTACCCCGCCTCTCGAAAATACTCAAGATGAGTAGAAAATTCTGAATATTCAAATAATTCGTGAACTGCTGCACACAAAAGGCTGAAAATTTGTCACATTTGATTGAGCTATTATTTTTTCTGACAAATACATTATATATACAGTATACACAGTGGTGTCCTAATGTTCAGGCTTATTGTTTATTGCAATGTTTAGGCCCAGGCTTATTTTATTCATAAATTAATTATTTATAATATTAATACATTTATAATAACTGTATTATTAATTGTATTAATGTTTTAATTACATGAGATTTTAATAATTTGTTTCCTATGAATGTAAATTTACATGGCTTGTTTCTTTTTGCTATTCTTATTCATTATTGGAATAAAATAAAAGTAATTAGTATTCTTTGTAAGCCGATCCAGTTGTGTCCATTTTGTTGTAAAGGACTTCTCCGGTTACGCCGGGTCCGTGCTAGTGTCTATCCGCTGTATTCCTGTGTAGTGTTTCTGTGTTTAAGTTGACACAGCTGGTGGGCAGGATGTCAGCTTCAGGCCTGCGTCTCTGTTTGTAATTCCCCCCTCCGAGAACAGCCTTCCCTTGCTATAAATAGCCTCTGCATGTGTGTGTGTTTTATTGTTTCCACGTGCAGTGAGTGTTGCAGACATCTCGTAACAAGGTTGCAAAGCGCCAGAGATGCTTTTGATTCTCAAGGACCCCGTGGAAGAATTTTTCCATCTACATCGACCGATAGATATTTGAAGCGGTGTTAGGATGTGATCATAATGGAAACATTGTTGTGTTTATTTGCTTTTGAAGAAGACACTAACGGGAATATGCTGACAATTTTTTCGCTGTTGTTTTCCCACTTTAATCTCCTTCATTGCCCGCTATTCCCTTTCTCTGGCCGAGTAATGTGTTTTTATTGCACCTCTAAAAAAATGTGGGATGTTGGTTTCCTGTACAATGACTTTAGGCCCCTTTCCACTTCATAATACCTTCCCACTATTTAGTCTTTTTTATTGGAAAAAGCGGCTACCAGCAGGTACTATATACTAGTAATTGGGCAAGGAGATATGTAACATTTAAGCATCTAGGATGAGAAATAAGCAAAATAAACACACATTGTAATGTTAGCTTTCCCTGTTGCTACAGCCTCCATGTTGCTGCATGACTCCATGACCGCTGCCACCTCTCGTATGAAGTAAATAAAAAAAGACCTTCATTGTAATCCATTGAAGTGTTCAACGGGTTGTGTTATTTTTAGTTGTGAGTGGATCACCTGCTACTGAAAGTCAATGCTAACGAATAAAGTGTTTCAACATGAGCTAACATGAGGAAATCGCCAGCAACATAGAGCCAATGCTAACAATCTTATATTGTCAGTGTTGTTCCTGTTCCACTTGTGCTCATTTCGCACTGTTTTTGAGTGTCTAAGTCATGGTAAAGTACACATTTCCGACGCCGGTAGACTTTTGAATGCTAATACTAAAAAGCTAATGTTACAGCTTCATGCTTTCCTTGGTGGTGGATGGTCAAAAACTATCAACAAATCATGTTTTTGACGCCATTAAACCATTTTTTAAAATTGTGTTTTTATTCCTGTCCATTCAGACGAGCATAAAGGAAGGATTGTTGCTCAAACAGACCAGCTCCTTCCAGAGGTGGAAGAAGCGCTACTTCAAGCTCAGAGGCCGAACTTTGTACTACGCCAAAGATGCCAAGGTAATGTACACTAAATTACTAAAAAAAATAATAATTAGCTTAAGGATGCACACAATGATAAAGTAATGTGTATAAATGACATTTATGGTGCCCCCTATAAGTGGTGGTCATAATACTTTGAAAGACATGCTAGCATACTGTACATGTAAAACGGATTTCTCAAAATTTTACTCTATATTCATTAGACAAATATAGACCGTGGTCGGCAACCTGCGGCTCCAGAGCCACCTCTAGCTCTTCAGCCTCCTTCAGGCTTGACTGACATGCTGTGTTAGTGGAAGAAATGTGCCTTTTTAAAGAGTTTGAAATATCCGATTCATAGCAAGTCTGTGAATGCAGCTGCACTGCGTTCTGACTGCTGATTGGATGAGCAAGGGAATGTGGAGTGGGGCCAGTGTGTGCAGTGACACACTAAAAAGATGTCTAGCTAGTGTGCTACCCCAGTGGTAAGCTATCCATAACCATGGATACATAAAATAGATAATAATAATAAAAATGGAAATATTCCTTGGCCTTCACTGCTAATGATGCTGGCTTACCCGTGTACTCGATATGTGGAGAGAAATTAGCAAACAGTAAAAAATGTCATGTTGAAAGACATTTTCAAAACAAGCACTCTGCTTTTTCTGAAACGTGCACAGCTGCAGATGTGCGTAAGAGAGCACAGAGAAGTGGTTTACGTAACACTCCAAACTCAACTACAGCTGCTAGTGTTGCACATGAGATTGGAAGGAGGGGGGATCCATTCACAGATACATAATAAATGAAATAATTGTTCAGAAAACTATTCTAAACAAAAACAAACAGGAAATTATTCAGAAAATGAAAGAAATCCTGTTCCTCTCTCGGCAAAGACATGACATGCAGGACCAATAGAATGGCACCAAATATATCACCTGTGGGCAAATGGATAACATTAAATTCAGTGCAAATACGGGAACAACTCAAAAAGGCCAACATATAAGGAATTCCGGATCGCATTGATGTCAGTAGAACTCGGTATTAGAATAAAATGTAAAACCTAGCATGCACTTTAAATGTGCAGACCTCATTATCTGACCCCTTGGCATCATTTAACATGAGATTACAACATTTATTGGTCAGAAAAGTGGAAAAAGCAGAATAGGTTCCCTTTAACATTTTATTTTTTTTGCCTCCAGGGATGACTTCTACGTTAGTGTATGTTACTAATACTGTACTGGTTACTTTTTGACTCAAACTTAAATTTATGAATAAATAATTTTAAATAATGAATAAATAATTTTGAACAGGGGCTGCATGGCGATTTAGTGGTTAGCACGCAAACCTCACAGCTAGGAGACCTGAGTTTGATTCCACCCTCGGCCATCTCTGTGTGGAGTTTGCATGTTCTCCCCGTGCATGCGTGGGTTTTCTCCGGGTACTCCGGTTTCCTCCCACATTCCAAAAACATGCTAGGTTAATTGGCGTCTCCAAATTGTCCATAGGTATGAATGTGAGTGTGAATGGTTGTTTGTCTATATGTGCCCTGTGATTGGCTGGCGACCAGTCCAGGGTGTATGAATGAATGAATAATTTTGAACACTGTAGCAATAAAATACTCTTATGCAATGTTGTATGTATTGTATTTTCTATTTTATTAAAGGGGACCTATTGTGCTTTTCCGACTTTTCTGACCTACAAATGTTAGAATGTTGTATTCTCATGTTAAACAATGCCAAAGTTTCAGATAATGAGGTTTTCACATTTGGAAGTGAATCCTGAAAGAAGTTTGGGATGGCTCAAAACGTTCGGTTTCATAAAGTGTGGTAAAACTGTCCCTTTGTGATGTCAGAGGGGTGGACTTCCTTATATAGCTGCTCTATAGGAGACCACAACTCAATACAAAGGGTCAAAAAGTGAGCATAATAGGTTACCTAAATTTGTAATGGTTAATTTTACGTATTTATTTTCAAATATTGGAAATAATTTTCATTTTATTATATTTGTATTCATATTTTTATTATTTGATTGATTTAATGACACTTTCTATCAATTACTTGTTTTTTAATTTCTATCCTTACTTCTATCCTTCTTATCCTTTCACTTTCTTGAACTTTCCCTCATCCCTCACCTGAACATGCCCTAGTCGGGCAGTGCTCTGGCCCGCTGGCAGGAGCGAGCCCTGCGCCGGGCATCCCGCAGCCGGGTGTGCTGGCGAGCTCTGTCAGTGTGCTGGACCGGAGCACGGCACTCCCCCCCACCTCTGGGTGCCAGCGGATCTGAAGAGGGCCTAGTGAGAATTCGGGTCAGCACAGTACAGCACAGCCAGCAGCATCAAAGGGGAAAGTTACTCACCTGGAAAGATGCAATGGTGCCGTACGGCATGGGGAGTTTCCAAATTGATCCCGAAAGATGACTCCTCATGTGGCATGAATGCATCTCTCTTTGGTTAAGACATGATTAGAACCCGACTGATACTTCACTCATTGACTTTACACAGGTTAATATCAGGGTGTCCACAGGGTTTTAAAAAGTGTTGTGAAGCATTAAAAGAATTGGAAAATTGCAGAAATTAAGGCCAGTAAAGTAGTGAAAGATTACAATTTACAAAGTATTAAATTCGTAATTTTTTTTTTATATTTTGTTTTAATTAGCTTGTATTGGCCATTTTATATTCAGCTAAATCATAGATATTATAAACAGTATTAAGTTAAATTTCAGGAGCTCAGTAAACTATACAGTGTATTTTAAAACTAATTAAGAAACAATATTTTTTTTCTAGAATGTATAATAATGTATTGTAGATATTTGAATAAGCTAAAAAAAAGTTGTCAGTGTATTCTAATTATCATTTGTTGAATCATTAAATTGGCCACTCCAAATTGTCCCTAGATAAGTGTGAGTGTGAATGGTTGTTTGTCTATATGTGCCCTGTGATTGGCTGGCGACCAGTCCAGGGTGTACCCCGCCTTTCGCGCGAAGACAGCTGGGATAGGCTCCAGCACCCCCGCAACCCTTGTAAGGATAAGCGGTAGAAAATGAATGAATTAATGAATTAAATTCATTAAATTCAGAAACCATGTTGAGAAATGCTAATGGTAAATATTTTAGTATGTATTTCAAATGCAAAGTTTTCTACAAGTAATCTGCATAAACACCTAAATAGATTTTACAGGACGCTGTATACCAGGGATGGGCAAACTACGGCCCGCGGGCCACATCCGGCCCGCCAAGTGTTTGAATGCGGCCCGCCCAATCTTTCCAAAGCATTTCATTTAAACTCAACATACAACCTGGCATCATGGCCTGAGCCAACCTTTTGATGGTTTTATCAATTTCGTTTTTTGACATGGTCTGTTGTTTACAAAGTGCTCCTGAAAAAAGGGACACAATAATAATAATAATTATTATTATTAGATTATTATAATTATTATTAGAACTATTATGATTATTATAATTATTATATTAATGCTAATTATTATATTAATTATATATAATATTATTGTTATATTTGCATATTTTACATAATAATAATTTAATAATTATTATTTTAATTTTATTGTAATTATTATAATATTTTATTATTTTTAAAATAATTAAATATAAATATAAAATAATAATTAATAATAGCAGATTGCATGACAATTTTACAGATACAATAATACCAGGTGGACTGTTACGTGTAAAATATATAGTCTGCCCCCCCCCGTAAATTTTGTCATATCAATGCGGCCCGCGAGTCAAAAAGTTTGCCCACCCCTGCTGTATACATATGAAAATTGAAGTGGAGTGCCTTGGAATATGACTTCATCAGCATGGTACAGACCGCACTGTGTACCCCTAATAGCAGGATTGCATCATAAAGTCAGTCGGGATCTAATTCCAGGCTTGGTAGTAAACCTCACAAGATAATTGCTTTATAAGAGTGAGGCATCCATTCTTTTTGCACAGTGCTGCTTGTTCTACACCAGGAGTGTCCAAAGTATTTTCCAGTTAGAGCTACATACATTATAGGTCAATATATGATGGATGCTCATGATCACAATGTTAAAACCAGTTTAAATTTAAAGAATTTAGATTTTGCACTGTTGGATCTTACAGAGGTTCGAAGTAGAGCTTGAAAATGCAAAAAGAAGAAAAGGTAGCCAGACAAAAAACATTTTGATTGAGCAACCCCCCGCCAACCCTGAACCCAAAACCCTCACAACCTGAAGCTCAATTGTTCCATTGAAGAAAAAAGCACTGTGGATCATGATGCTCCACTGTTCTGTGTGGAAGAAATCTCAGACGCAATCTCCTTGTGATGCCAGTAACTATCAGCCACCATCATCAGAGAATAACCTTCAACAACCTTCATTTCGGCCGTCGTCTCGTGCCTCAACAGACACCCGGTTGGATCCTCCGGATCAGGGCTGGTGACGTGTTTTTGGGTCTACTACTTGACTCTTTTGTTTCCTAACCCTCAGGATCTTTTAAGAAGTTTAAAATGACTTGTTGCATCCAACCTCAGGAGCAAAGCATTGCTTATGCATCTCAACAATCCCACTGCAGGGCTCTACATTAAAAACCAAAATGACTTGCCAATAGGGAATCCTTAAGGTGAGAACTACTTGCCCGAACTTGCCCCATGTAAAATGAAAAGACTGCCATAATGATATCATGTAATTTTTTGTGGCATCACATGAGAATCTCAAATAAATAAAATAATAAAATAAATAATACCTTACACATCATAGTCGTAGTAAGCAGTGATATTTATAAGTTGTGCACCACAATGAAACATTATTGAATAGACACATTTGTGTACTAGTAATGTGTTTTTAATCCAGAAAAAAAAGCTCAATGGTCAAACAATCATTTGTGAAGCAAAGGTGAGAAAAATCCACATAGAAATGGAAGCACTAGATTTTGTAGCTTGTGCAAAATCAGCACTTGGTATTGGATCTAATCGGTGGTGTTTCATTGTGACCACTTCAAATTGTCACAGCAATGTGATTCACTCACCTGTGCCATCCTTTGATTTGCTGCCGCTAATAAAATACTTGTTTAGGAGGCACTGGTTCATCACTTTTTGCTGTTTCCTTCAGAATTAGACGATGTTGGCAGCGACGCCATGATGGATGTTTTCGTAGTCAAACGATCGCTGATTGGTTGATGACTGTGGATTACGGACCGCGGTCTAAATAAACAATTCTGATTGGTCCATTTCAAGATTTGCAAGGATTGCTTTGCAAATTACCACCGGAATTACGCAGTCCGTGTTTTACCAACACCCAACAAGAACCGCTTTAAAAAAAAACTCTTGGCAGTATGGCATGCCAAAGTGCACTTGCCCGACGGGAATATCACTGATTAGATTTACTTGCCCGAATTTTGTTTTAACTTGCCCCGGGCCATCGGTACATCGTTATTGTCGAGCCCTGCCACTGTGTTCAAAGAGAGAAAGCTTTCATCATGAAAGTGTGACAGAGAATGACATTTAATCTGCATTTTTGCCAAGATTTTTGTCTTTTAAAGGCTGCAGTCTTGAACTTTTTGTCCAATGCCCATTTCTTCTTTTTGTATTTTGAAGCTTGGATTAGAACCTCCTTAAACCTCTTTTAACAGTGCAAATGTTTATTTTTAATTTAAAATTTTGATCAGAAGTATCAGCTCAATGAAACATCAACATCTCAGCTTTGAGGCAGCAACGCAAAGTTGTATAATATCTGATAATACAGTATATGTCATTATTAATTGTTTTATTAATTTTTTACAATATGTTAAGGGCCATAAAAACGATTTGCGACCCAAAAATGGCCACAGCCTCCACTTTGGACACTCCTATACGCTCATCTTAAATCTATACAGTGGACCCTCAGAAATCACAGCACAGTCTTATCCTATATTTTAAGGTGTAGGTGTAAAAAGAAGTTATTTGGACCATGAAATCATACAACCACCAAAAGCTCAGAGGGTCCGCTGTAGTTTCCGTTCTTATAGTATTTATAGAGCTTGATGTATAATTAAGGGAGCTCCATCCATGTTCATCCACTGGCTGTGCTGCTCTAAGCTGCGAGATCTTGTTCAAAGCGCCTTAATTCTTGTATCTAGAATGCAATCTAGAATCTAGAATACTTGCCAGAGCTAGGCAAAGTTAAAGGGGAGAAAAGTTGCAAAGGTTTTGGGCCACTACTAGCTTTGTTGTTTTAATCGCTATAGTAGGACAAATATTGTGTTTTTTTCATGCAGAAAATACTAAATGTATTTTCCAGTGAAATACAAAATGTATTTTCTTGAAACTTTTACATAACATTTGTGGAGGATCTGGATAATGTTGCAGATATACTAATTGAGTAAAGCATGAAGGACAATAAAATACAACACACATTTTCTGTCATTTTTGGCCCTGGTCGATAGTATTCTACTTATATATCTGTATAGCATTGCTAAAACAACAATTCTATGGGTGGCTTAAGAGTATTGCACTGTACTGTACAGAACCTCACAAAAGTGAATATGCCCCTCACAAATATTCTGCAAATATATTATTATAGCTTTTCATGGGACAGCACTGAAGAAATGACAGTTTGATCCAGTTTTTTTCATAAATCTGGCACATACCAGTCTTTAAAAATTACAAATCTGGTCTTTTGGATTTTTTATTCAAATCATGAATTGCTGAGCAGTGTGCTTAGGACATCTTTACAAACTCCATCTGAGGTTCTGACGAATGGTATGCCAACCAAGCATGACCATGGTGAACTACAGAAGTAGTACTCATTGCATTGCCCTACGTTGTCTTTGGTGAACACTTCTCCTTTCACCTCCCAGATGTGGCATATCAAGATGCTGATTGGACAGCATTATTATTGCACAGGTGTGCCCGCGATTGGCCACAACAAAAGGCCATTCTGAAAGATATTTGATCATTTTGTTCAACTCGTGAAAAATGGGAGCAAAAACAAAAGCATTGCTTTCATATTTTTGTTGAGTGCAAAAGTCTATAGTAAAATATTGGCAGAAATGTGAGGGGTTTACTGACTTTTTTGAGGTACTGGAAATTTTGTACTGGTATTAAAACAGTTTGAAATGTTTGCCTTTGTCTACCATTGCTGTCAGCTTTTATTACAGCTTCCCTCGAGCTTGTTGTGTGTGTGTGTGGGAGTGTGTGTGAGACTGAAAGTGTCAAAGGAACTGTAAAAAGCCATAAAATACACACAGAGACAGTTAAACATGACCCAACAGTGCGTAGCAGGGTGGTGTTTGGGTTGGCATGGCTTGGCCAACACACACACACACCAAAACACATATACCGGATCACACTTTTAAGACCAGTAGGAAAATTGTAAGAATACACTATTTTCACTGTTGGATCTTAAGGAGGTTCTAAGTAGAGCTTCAAAATGCAAAAAGAAATGTGAGGCCAAAAAAGAAGCAATTTTTGTTTATAATTTTTTGCATGCTTGATGTGGGTGTTTCCTGGAGGCTAGTGGGAATGTTGCTCCACATCATAAAAATGGGCATCCACTGTCTGGAACATTCTTTGCCTAGCATCTTTCTTCCAACTTTCAATGTCCCAGGTTTGGTGCTCTTGTGCAAATTTGGGCAATTCTACGGCATTGAAGGAGACAAGGCCATTGAAGACTTTTCACAGATTATGGATGGTTACTGGACTGCACTCGGTACCAGTAACAACCTTCATTTGTGTCAATGATTGTCCTGTGTATTGACAGACAGCCAATTAGATCCTCCGCCTCAGGGCCGGTGACATTTTTTGGGGGTTCTACGACTTTTTTTGCTCCATAACCCTGGGAAGTTTTAAGAAGTGGAAATGACTTCAGACCTCAGCAGTAATGGCGTGCTGCAAGAGGCCTTGCTTATGCAGCCCGATAGTCCCACTGCATTTGACCTTGCCATCAACAGATCATGCCAGTGTGAATACCTGGTAGAAAATGACACTGAAACCATTTTGGCGGTGGTCTTAAACATTTGATCAGCTAATGAACAGCCTATTTCACTTTAATGCCTGTTTATAATAAATTAATCACTCAAAACTTTTTGTCTCAATCCCATTTCTTCTTTATGTATTTTGAAGCTCTGCTTAGAACCTCCTTAGAAGATCCAACAGTGCAAAATGTAAATTCTTGCAATTTTCAAATGGTGTTAACATTTTCATCAAGAGTGTGAATCAGCTCATGTGGATTAGCTAATATGTAGGTTAGGTTCTATGTCAAGGGTCGTGCCACGCGAAAGATATAAAGTCTGGAACAGACACATTCCAGGCATGTATACAGTATGTGGTCTAATGAGATGAAAGGAGCTCATCCTGGTACAGTATCATCTCAGCAAAAATGCCCCTACAATAAACTTTGGATGTTGAGAGTAGTGCCACACAAAGATTGACTGACAAGAACACACACACACAGTTAGTTATAGTCCCGCAGCGCTTTAAGACCTCTGCTGTGTGTGTGCCTTCCGCATCACATCACATCAGTCTGATTAGTCACGTGCGCTGGTTCTGCTCGCCGTCCTTCTGTTGCTTTGATGGACGGACCAGGCGCATCAGCATTAGGTGGTATCAGCATTAGAGGTGCCAAGTAGCACAAAAATCTAAATCTCTGATGATTTCACCCTCCCTCCCCATTCCAGGTCTGCTTTGCTCATGATAAGACATTTCACCGTCGCCTTCGCAACTAGACTTAACACGCTAAAATTTAAAAGCAGACACTCACCCTCTTCTTTTTCTTGTGCAGTCTCTTATCTTTGATGAGGTGGACCTGTCGGACGCCAGTGTTGCCGAGTCCAGCACCAAGAATGTCAACAACAGCTTCACGGTGAGTGGAGCTATGTCTCCTCTACACACACACACACACACACACACACGCGACAACACACACACACTTTATGTGTGTCTAATGTGTCAGATTGTGGATGAGGTCTGCATTAAATAGTCTTACGAGTTTGGAAAGTAGGGATGGGGTTTTTAGGCTGTTTGTCAGGTAACCAATTTGCACACTTTGTAGGGGGGGGTATGGTTCTAAGAAGAACCACCTACATTTTGGTGTAGATTCTTTAACATAATTGTTCTTGGGCTGCATGGTGAACAAGTGGTTAGACGGTCAGTCACCACACAGTCAGGAGATCAGGAAGACCTGGCTTCGATTCTCCGCTTGGGCATCTCTGTGTGGAGTTTGCATGTCCTCCCCCCGCATGGGTTTTCTCCGGGTACTCCGGTTTCCTCCCACATTCCAAAAACATGCTAGATTAATTGGTGACTCCAAATTGTCCATAGGTATGAATGTGAGTGTGAATGGTTGTTTGTCTATATGTGCCCTGTGATTGGCTGGCGACCAGTCCAGGGTGTACCCCGCCTTTCAACTGAAGACAGCTGGGATAGGCTCCAGCAATGAATGAATGAATGAATAATCAAACAAAAAATCAAGGTGTGTATTAATGATGGTGTGAAATTGGGTGCTGATCCAAATTAAGATTACCATTTGGATCAGAGCATTAGTAAAATAATAATTTTAATTTAAGAAAATTGATCGATTGATGAATCTTCTATAATTAAGAGTTACATTGGAATACATCACAATGTATTCCAATAATGCAAATTGCAGTTCCATATGTCCAAAAAGAGTAAAAAGTTAAAGCTGCAATGCATTCATTCACTTCCTGTATTCTAAATGTAGTATTTCCCATACATAGGAAAATGATAAGGTAAAGGTAAAAATGTGGTGATATAATTGTGCTGATGTAACACATGAGTGTTATAACTTTTAAAAAGTCATTCTTAATTTTACCAGTTATAACAGCAGAATGCAACAAATAGAAGTACATGTGTAATGGATGCCGAAGAGTTATGATTGTATCATAATAATAATAATAATAATACATTTTATTTGTATAGCGCTTTTCAAAATACACAGACACGTTACAGAAAAATTGAGTTGAATAAAAACAAGTAAACAGAGTAAAAGATACGTTAAAATACAACATTCATTCGTTTATACACAGTTAAGACATGACTAAAACCGGGGCGGGGCACAGCAGTCGGGTATAAAAAATCATCTTTGTTAAACTTCACTACTGGACACCTGAAGAAATGTGCAGCACAGCTATGGTGGGTGATGTGTTCACATCCAGTGCAAATTACGAGTCTCCCACGTTTTTAAATATTATTGTTGGTTCCTTTTTTATATATTTATGACAGAAAAGGCTTCAATAACTGACAGATGAATTGGAACATCCATCCATCCATCCATGTATTTTCTATGCCGCTTATCCTCATTAGGGTCGCGAGGGCTATGCTGGAATTGGAACAGTTCATAAATAAAAGTAGAAAGCAGGATATTTGCATATGAAATAATCATTAGGTAATGGCGGACATAATAATTATAATTTTTACATTACAAGCTGTTATTTTA
Organism: Doryrhamphus excisus; assembly: GCF_037039965.1. Taxonomy (NCBI): domain Eukaryota; kingdom Metazoa; phylum Chordata; class Actinopteri; order Syngnathiformes; family Syngnathidae; genus Doryrhamphus; species Doryrhamphus excisus. The sequence continues at coordinate 13,588,873 of NC_136368.1, read as the reverse complement.
AGTCAGTTTTTGTCACCTTCAGAAGGTGAAGGTTTCCATGAAGGAAGCATCGTGTGTGTGTGTGATGCAACAAAACTGAAATATCAGCAGGCCGGGGTTAAAAATAGTTTCCCTTTTCTTAAATCGTTTCTTCTCTTCCCGGGTGATGCTATATTAAGAAACAAGGAGTGAGGGGACTGGGTTGGGGTGGGGGAATGGGGGATTGTTGTCAGGAGAACAGCGCCCTGAGGAGAGCGTGTTGCTATTTTCAGCTCTGCCTCGAAACGCCTGCATGGGAATGACTTGAGAAAGTAAATTAGATTAAGTGTGTATGTGTGTGTGTGTGTGTGTGTGTGTGTGTGCGTGCAGCAAGGCTTAATGAATAATGCGTGCATGCCAAGAGTATGGCGATGAAGACATTAAGATGGGTGGAGGGGAGTTGAAGGAGGAGAGGATGGTAATTCTACTGAAGGAGAAGCTAAGGGGAGAGCCCAAAATAGAACAGACGTGACAAATGTAACAGCGTGACCGACAGACATGACAGTCATTGAGGGGATGTGGAGGGAGTCGACGACAAAGTCGGCGAATGGGAAACGTTGAAGACGGAGGAGGAGGGAAACCCTGCAGTGAGGCTACGATATCGCCGCACATGCTGTGGAGGTAACACGGCGTGCCAAGCGGGAGTTGTGGGGGTCAAAAACGCGTGACTGGCAGCGTCTCTGACAACAGCAGAGGGTAGTGGTGTGGAGTGGGGGTGTTTTTACATGGTCCGAGATGTGCTGCAGAGGCTGGACAAGAAACGCTACTCTGAAAGATGCGGCGTGTGTGTCCATTCATTCTTCCCTCTATCTGCTGTTCCTGTGATGGGGAACGAGGCTACCAGTGTCCTCTCTGCAGGTGGGTGCTGCTGGGAGACATGTGACATGTCAGGTGCAATGGACGAATGAATGGACAAATTTGAATGTATTGTTCCCTTAAGACTTTTAGACAAAGGATCATTAGTAGTATAGTGGTCACATAATGAAGCTACCTGGGGATAGATTCCCATTTAATGCCCCATTAACAATTGGTTTGTTTGTCCATTCATCCACATAAATAACAGTTTCTCCATTCACGTATACAGTACACGCAAAAGTACATAATGTAATGAAATGTGATCATTCACATACACATATAAGGTAAGCATATGTCAGTCCATTCACACAAACAATGTAATCATGTTTGTCTATTCTCATACACAATAACATACAGTGTATATGTCCCTTCACACACACATGTAATGTTAACACTGAGCTTGTTAACACAAGTCCATTCACATGCACTTGTAATATAATCATGTTTTTCCATTCTCATACATATAAAATTAGTCTATCCAGTCACACATACATAGTTTTAACATCCGTTCACATACACATATGTAATAATGTAACCAATAACCATTTCTTTGTCTGTTCTCATGCACAAATATATACAGACACATAAAATTAGTCCATCCTGTCACACACACACCGTCAGTCTTTCCTTTCACATACACGTGTGCTGTAAATGTATAAATGTAAATGTAATGATGTGCACAATTCATGTTGACATCAGCCTGTCTTTCATTACACATCTAATGTTAACAGATGTAATGTAAACATTTCTATTCATCAGTCCTTTCACTTACACATGCCAGCCAACACAGAAAAAGTCTTGTTGACTCATCAAGTCAAAGTCAAATATTATTTCTATAGCACATTTCAAGCAACCAGGGTTGACCGATGTGTTGCACTAGCCATATAGGGCAATAACAATAAAAGCAGTAAAAGCAACACATGATATATTCCCACGATAAATTCCACTAACTCAAATGTAATTCTACTCTAGTGATGAAAATGATGAAATGCATTCCAAACTATTTAAAGAGTTCACTGTAAAGGACCACAGAGAGAGACGAGGTGTGAATGTATGAGAAAGCAGCGTCGCTATAGCGAACACAAGAAGCACCTTGCAGTCCATGTGCGAGGGAGGGCTCAACACCATCACTCCCCACCACCCACCATCCCAAACCCCAATCCCCATCACCAACTCTGCAAGAAAGCTCCACCCCCTCTGGCTGACTCACTCTTATTGGACAAGCTCGTGCCGCTTCTATTGCCCACTTAACAATGCTGATATGCACCTCAAGGCTTGTGCACGTGCATTAGTGTGTTTTGTTGTCTATTGTTGTGTCGTTTCTCACAGTCAAGAGGAATGAATCCTATTATCGCACACACACACATGTGCAGATGCTCGCAGTTGTGAAGGTGAGTCATCAAGGGAGGTTTTCCACTTTTTGAGGGATGCCTAAAGCCAATTTGGGGAAGCGGCTGTTTCTGTTTCGCTTAACAACCAATCAGAGGACCATCAGTGCAATACCAGCAGAGAGATGAGGAGCCATTTGCCGCAGCCTCCCCTAATACGTACTGTGACATAATAAATTCCAATGCCCTCTGCCTAAAGAGCAACCAACATACCGATACACAATAACGACAAAAGTATTGGTACACTGAGCTTTATCACCTTTATGAAGTTAAAATGGGAAAAATATGGAATACATCTGTGCTTTTCATCAATAACAGCTTCTACTTGTCTACTAATACTTTATAAAAGGTTTTGGATCATTTTTTTCACTCATTCAGAAGAATATTTTTGAGGTTTTTGCTGCAAAGCAGACATTGATAGAAATTGAATTGTCGTCTTTCAAATGACTAATTGTCACTTCGGATGTGTTGCAGCGTCCTTCAAACCTTTGTCCACATAGTGAATGTTTCTGACTTAATCAAAACAATGTGAGAGACAACGGCTAGACAAAGAGATGCAGCACTGGATCAGAGGATGAGCACATTGGTCTCTGATGGACGGCTGAAGAATTTTAGAAATTGGGTACTTCAATGAAGCATTCACGCAGATGTAAATTGAATCCCGCTATGAAACAAAGTTGTTGTGCAAAAATACTAAGGTAGACATGGGTTACTTTTTGTGACAGGATGATGGAGGCAAATTAAAACTCAAAAGATAACTGGTAGTGTAGTGGTTCACGGCTGGCAGAAAATGCTACATTCACAATTGACATAATTGGTTTGTATCTGTACGCATTGTATAATGTATGCCTCTGCATGTGCATTCACATACACATGGTATAATGGCACATATGTTGCTCCATTACACCTATAATGTAACCATGTGTCCATTCACTCACACCTTTGTCCATTTTCATACACAAATAGTGTAAAAATCTCTATTTTTAAATGCATACATGATATACATATCTATCAGTTTATTCACTTACAAAAGTAATGTAAAATACCAACCTGTCCGTTCACATGTGCTGATAAAGTAATGTCAGTCCATCTATTCACATGCAAACACACTATGTATGGTAATGCTTGATTGTCAATTCACGTACACATGCATTGTCAATTTCTGGCAGTCTATTTGCAAACACACATAGGGCTCTAATTTCATAGTCCAGGCGCAACCCAACCCCCCGCCAGTGGTGCACTGGATGAAATTACCACTACGTGGGGTGCGCCACGCTCCGCCACCTTGCGCCGTGCCACAAAATTCATTAATTCATTCATTTTGTACCGTTTTCCTCACGAGGGTCGCTAGCCAATCACAGGGCACATATAGACAAACAACCATTCACACTCACATTCATACCTATGGACAATTTGGAGTCGCCAATTAACCTAGCATGTTTTTGGAATGTGGGAGGAAACCGGAGTACCCAGAGAAAACCCACGCATGCACGGGGAGAACATGCAAACTCCACACAGAGATGGCCGATGGGTGGAATTGAACCCTGGTCTCCTAGCTGTGAGGTATGTGCACTAAGCACTCGACCGGCGTGCCGCCCGCCACAAAATCAGAACCTATAATGTTCACATACTGTATGTCGGTCTATTAACATGCACACACAATGTAAATGTCTATTAAACTGCTTTTTTGTGGGACTTGGAAATTGTCATATTCGCTTTTTCTGAAAATATTCATATGCTACAAAGTCTGATTGTTGGACAGTCAAAACATGGCACAAACACGCTCTGTCTGTAATTCGTGAGCAGTCGTCTCTACTTACATGATGAACGTGGAAGAATGCTAATGCAATCAGCTTAGAGGGTAACTAAAGGTCAATGAACTTTCACTCACACACACACACACAGCAGATTTTTGGGATGTAAGCAGATATTGATTGGAACTCCCGGGACGGATTGATTGCAGACGTGATTAAGGTGATTGATGAGAGCCTTGTTTATTTGAGAGCAGCGGCAGTCATTCATCAATGCAAAATCAGGAACATTCACTGAGGCGAGCCGTAGCAAAGATGGCTAATGGTAATTAAAGCGCTTGACATGCATGGGCATGACCTTTGAACCCTGGCGATCTCAAGAATCTTGTGTTAGCTAATCATCAAAATCCCCAACATTTCCCTGATTTTTTTGACATGTAATCATAACAATGAGGTGTTGGATATTGCGCCTCGTAGAATGATCTCACTCACCAATTGGACCTTTGGCATTGTAGGTGATGAAGGTCAAACACATGCCTGCTCTATTTAATTATATCTGGTCGATGACTTAAAGGGAACATTTAAGGGAACATTGGACCTTTTGATTTTCTCAACCTTGTTCATTTTCTGTTGGATAACATTTAAAAATCAATCGTGTTGTTGTCAAAAATGGTCTCCCTTTCTAATTTTGACACATTTATAAAGTCTTTTTTTGGAAAAAGATTTAAAGAAACTGCAATGACTAATGCCCACACAAGGTACACTCTTAATTGTGATCTCTTGCAGGTTTTGGAATATAGAGTACTTGTAGTGGTCAAGGTTTGTGCATTTATAAGGATGCTAGAATTCTCATTATAAGGATGCTAGAATTCTCAACATGGACCATAAATGATATTTTTCATTAGCGTTGATGTATTTTACTTTTTTTGTTGACAAAACTGTCATTTCCACCAAACCCACATGACACAGCCACAATGATCTCCCCTTTTCTGCTGCACAGTAACTCCTTGACTCACCAAATATCTATTTATTTATTCTCTTCCATGAGCAAAAAAAAGACATATCAAGATATACTAGATACCTGGTATGCCGCGCTCCAAAGTGTGCCGAGTCAATACCACATACGGCTAGACCAGTGATGGTCGGGCATTGGTAGATCAGATTAGTCAGATTTGGCCCTTTTCTACCGCAGGAACTTTTCAGGAACATCAATCATGCATCGTGCTATCATTAGTTTAGCCTGTTGCTGCAGTATTACATGCCACAGTCTCCTCTTGCATTAAACATGTCTGAATGTGTGTTTTATTGCACTTCTGTAATGGAATGTATGAGGAGACTCAAAATGTGAATGGCAAAATACGTTGTGGTCATCTACTGCCTTGAATGCAGTGTATCATTGGGGTCTTTGTGGCGAAGACACTGTGAGAAGACGAGGAGAGCGACGGAATGAGGAAGCACATGAATAAGTGATACGGAGCTGAGAGTGGATGTGTTGTCTGTCCATCAGGGAGACTTTAAACACACACACACACACACAGTAAGAGAGATGTGGGACGGGGGGGGTTAGAAGCTCTTAGCCTTTACCATGGTTCTTCGCCTGTCAGGACATATCTGACTGAGAGCGTTGTGAAGTGCAAAAAGCGAAGAGAGAGAGAAAAGAAAGTGGTGGAACACACTGGAGAAGGTGTTAGGTGATGAGAGAGAGCAAGAGTTAATGAGGGAGAGAGCGAGAGAGGGATGGAATGGGTAGAGGTGGGGGCACATCTTTTCCCTTAAAGACAGCGACAAGCCTCTCTCTCCTCTCAGTAGCGCCGGCGGGCTGAGGAGAGGACGGAGCCTTAAAAACATCCGTATCACCTCACCTCTGTGTCTCCCTCTTCCAGGTGATCACTCCTTTCCGTAGGCTCATCCTCTGCGCCGAGAACAGGAAAGAGATGGAGGACTGGATCAGCTCGCTCAAATCTGTCCAGTCCAGAGAGCATTACGAGGTAAGACAACACCTTAGCGAAAGGGGGTTAGGTTGCATGATATAGGACAATACCAGGGACTTGCATGTTGGACCTTTTCACAAAGACACACACAAACAAGGGGAGTCGCAGAGCACCATCACATTGGCACACACAGGCACATCTATAGTATGTAACATAAACACATGTGACTATCATATGGACTCCTTATGATGCGCGATAACTTTTAATGTTAAGTTCAAGCAGTATTTTTTTTCTTTTTTATAGCGTCTAACTGGAATAAATTAAAGTGTTGACAGCGGCGGCTTTGCAAAGTGCAGCGCTGCATGTAAACGGTGATTTGGGAGAGAAATCTTACATAAGACGCCCCCCCCTCACCCCAGTCTGTTTTCTGTACTGCAATGCAGCTGCACCCCCAGAGCTCACACAGGAGGGGTACACACAAGCGTGCATAAACAGGCAGAAAAATTTGTGCTGTGCATCCAGTTTAAAGTGTGACACTATATTGGAGCATGACGCCCACGCTCGCTGCTGCGCGGGGCGCCCACCAAAGTGCTGCTCATGACACTTATTTTGATAAATGGTAGCAGAAGTGGCCTTCAATATCACTGACTGCTGTATATACGTATAATATGTATTTTTCAAAATCTGTTGGAGATTTCCTCACAAGGGTCGCAGGGGGTGCTGGAGCCTATCCCAGCTGTCTTCGGGCGAGAGGCGGGGTACACTCTGGACTGGTGGCCAGCCAATCACAGGGCACATATAGACAAACAACCATTCACACTCACATTCATACCTATGGACAATTTGGAGTCGCCAATTAACCTAGCATGTTTTTGGAATGTGGGAGGAAACCGGAGTACCCGGAGAAAACCCACGCATGCACGGGGAGAACATGCAAACTCCACACATAATGGCCGAGGGTGGAATTGAACCCTGGTCTCCTAGCTCTCGGTCTGCTCTCGGCCTGCCCTAGGTCTGCGCGTTAACCACTCGCCCGAGATAGGTGTTCTATACACATTATTGTTCAAATAGGTGGAAACACAATTGAGCAGCAAGAAAAATTTTTTGCCTACCGCCATGATAGTGGAATAGCGCATGAGTGCTACTTTCACTGGGGGGGCTGTGGTTCATTAAGGGAAACATGAATTCCAACATACACTGTGAATTGTTGTGACCTTCCTTGGGAAACTGCGCTGTGTTCCAACGTAAGGAGACCAAACACACCCCCAAGATGACAAGTGCCTTGCTGAGGAAACTGATGAAGGACAAGTTTGTCTTCTCCAGACCTGAAGCTAATTGAGCACCTATGGGGCAAGGTGGCTAACATCCACCAGCGATGTAATTATGGAGGGGTGGAAGAGAGATCCAGTAACAACCTGTGCAGCTCAGGTCAATCCAATGGCCAAGAGCATTAAGGCATTGCTGGATAATTGGTGCTAACACTAAATATTCACACCAAGGACACAATTTGGACATATTCACAGTGATGTGCACCCACTTGTGTTTTCAGCTATTAAGACAATGATGAATGTGTGTTGAGATTAAATACATACTGCTATACATGCTGTACACTGACTACTACAAGTTGTATATAATTTCCATCAGTATTGTCTCTTAACCAGAATATTATTATGGGGCTATACTCATTTTTGACAGATTCTCCATATGATGTTGCTTTGTTGTTCTGTACCCGCCATCCCAGTTGCTGCCAACCTATTCTCAACCTCTCCTTTGCCAGACGGCTCAATTTAATGTGGAACATTTCTCAGGGATGCACAACTGGTATGCCTGCTCCCACGCACGGCCCACTTTTTGCAACGTCTGCAAAGATAGCTTGTCTGGGGTCACGTCTCACGGCCTCTCCTGCGAAGGTACGTAACAAAACACGCACTCTCAAACAGGTGTGATTAACATACACAATAGATAGTAGTTTATACGGACAACGGTAATCTGATTTTTAAGCTTATTCTAACAATAGGTACAGCTACACAGGCTGATTGTATGTAATACAAAAATCTCTGTGTGAAAGGCACAAGTGAATAAATGCTGGCTGTACTGTTACAGCTCGGATGCATCAATTATGAGGAAACCACTGTGTGAAAGAGGTGTTTGAGTGGCATTGCACATTTTCTGCATGGGAAATTATCAACTTTCATGGATTCTGTGGGAGCAGCTGATAAAATGCTGGATATGGACTTTGATCTGATTTGGCCGAATTTGTGGGATCTCTTGAGTGGCAAATGCCTGTACTTTTTCTAGTGCTTACTGTATGTGTGAGAGGATCCTGGCTTCTGTGTAAAAGGCACAGGAGAATAAATGTCAGGCCTACTGTTTCCCCTTTAATGCAGCAATTTTGTGGGAATTTGTAAGAAGGAGGCTTAAGACTTGTATTCTATTGTACCTTTCATTGCCTATGTGTAAAGTTATCGACTTGGCAGCTTGGCTGCGCTAATTTGGTGGGAATCTGTGTAAAAGACTTTTGAGTGTCAGTCTATTACAAATTTCCTAAATGTGACATTTTCAACTTTGTTGGGCTTTGTGTGAAAGCTACAGGCAAGAAAGTCTATATTTAATGTTTCAGCTGTGGTGCAACAATTTTGCAGGATTTTTCTTTAAAAGAGGGTTTTGGAGTGGCATTCTTCTTTTTTTTTAGGTTTTGTGTGGAATAAATGCTGGATCGACTGTTATGGCTTTGATATGCCAATTATTCTATTGCACTGCACCCAGGTGCAAAATGGTTCACTTTACTTGGTTCTGTGTGAAAGGCACAATTGAATAAGTGTCAGATTTAGGCTGTGATGGAGCAATATACAGTAAAGTCTCGTTATATCGATATTGGTTATATCAAAGTACTGCTTATTACGATACTATTTTCATTTCCCAGCAAATTTCTAGTCTTTTATGATATAATTAGTTCCGTTAGTACGATACCCGGTTATTATGATAATCCGGTTACTACGATGCCCTTTTTCATTTCCCGCCAGCCAATTTGGTCTGCTTATATCGATACAAAAGCAGCTTAAATCAATCTTTGCTTAAGGATTTCAATACCAAAAAAGAACACGGCGAACGGCTGCTTCCCGTCAACTTTATTTTTCACACTTCCACCACCAGAGCACAGCACAAACACCGATTCCCGCACTTCCTGGTTCACAGGTCATGCTCAACCCGCCCCACATAGCTGGCCAAACACATGCCTGCAACAGAAGAACCAACTGACATAGCATACACACCTATTCCAACGAAGACACAAGCGTACAAATACATGTATTTAATTGTGTTGTATTCAGATATCTTTTTATCGCTTGCAATAATCACTGTTTTTCATATGTACATGCTGGCGTTCGTGGTTTCTCTCGTGTGTATAGAACAATGTCGAGTGCATTATTGCCCACTTTTAATGCAGTTCGGCACAGGATCGGATATATCGGCAGTCCGGTTATATCGATATTTTTTCAGACTCCCGACTATATCGATATAACGAGACTTTACTGTATGGTATTTCTGTGCTAAACCGGCTGCTCTTGCATTTTTTCTTGTCACCTATGTATGAAATTATCAACTTCAGTGGGCTGTGTGAAAGGGACTGGTGAAATGTGCAAATTTGACGTGCTGATATGATTTTGCTGGATCTCTGAGAGAAAGAAGATTTTCCTAGTAGCCCAGGTTTGAAAGCCATATAAGTTGTTTGGAGATGTGTGAGTCATTAGCTCCAACACTCCAACAGGCACAGACCCGAGTGGGCGGGCCCCGCAGTTTGTCTGTCAAACTGTTGAATTAAAAATGGCTTGCGACCTGCAATAAACACCGTGTTCCGCCGTGTGTCAAATGAGTGGTGACTGGTCGTCACGTGTCTCAGCGTTAATGCAACCTGCCAGCCGATCACGTCAGCGCCACCATATTTTTTCGCTGGTGTAAAGTGTCGGAGACAGGAAACAGAACTTAATGACGACCATCTGCACATCCTTCTCACTGCCTAATTTAGCCAACACTCCCCTGGGAGTGTGTGTGTGTGCACACACGTGTTGCTGTGCGCTGTACGTGTTATGTGAGTTAGTTATAGCAGAAAGAATACAGGTTGACATGCAGACATAAAAATAGAGGTCTGTTCTGTAAGACTAGTGGTTTGTTAGACGAGTGTGAGTGCTGTAATTTGAGAGTACGCATTTAAATCCTTCGTTGGCAAGGTGTTTTTTGTGGTTTTTAAAGTTCAACAAATCAGATAAACTGGTCCTACAATAGTGTATTTTAGTGTCTTGTCCACAATTTTGCCTTAGTTGAAAAGTGCTACAAGAAATATGCCGTTTTGTGCCTGTAGCTTTAATGATAATGAGCTGTTTTTGTCCACACCAAGTGTGGGTCTCCAAGAAGTGCTATCATAGTATGCCCTTTCCACACTTTTTACATATACGCTGTGACTCAGTTCTTGTCCAAGATGCCATATATATACAGTAATGTAACATGAAAGACTGGGGAGGGGGGACACAAAGGTCAGCATAGCATAGCTAGTATGTGAGCTACAGTGATAACATTATACATATATTTTAACAGAAACATCATGCTAGGTTAGCCTATTCTGGTTAGCCTCTTTTTTTTTTTTTTTTTTGCAAAGTGATAGGCGTAGACACGGAGCGGGTTCATCTAGCCGGGGGCAGGGCAGAAACGTTTCGGTTTTTCCTTCATGACATCATGAAAAGCCACAAAAGCAAGCATTTGAGTGCCTCTTTCGAAAGTGAAGTGAACAAGCGAGGGAGATAAGTGTTTTAGGTTGATTTTGAATGACATCCAGACAAGCTGTCTGAGGTCAAAGTTCAAACCCAGGGCTGCTCTTACAATTGAGCATGTTGTATGTATGTTTCTGTGTAGACTTTGGTAAAGTACAACTGACAGACATAATGTAAACATACACAAGTGTCTCACAGCAATCATCGGCTCGGATTTCCTCCCTCAGCCGGCCGTTGTGTGTGTGGGATTGATTGATGGAGCCACAAACATGCTCGTGCACACACACACACACACAGCCATCCAATAAAGTGTCCATTTCAGCATCACACGGAAAGGATGCTCAGGCTATCAAGTTCTCTACATTGTCTTAATGCTACGCTAATGTTCGCTAACAATGTTTAGCGGTTGACTAGACTGAAGCATTGATTGCTGCTCCCCGGATATGACTTTGATTTGGTTTGCGTAATGATTCAAGTTCACTTAATGATCAAGGAACTCAGTTTTTTCCATTGCTACTGCCTGCCTGTCTCAATGGCAGTTATTGGTTACCATACAGTGCATCCGGAAAGTATTCACAGCGCTTCACTTTTTCTACATTTTGTCATGTTACAGCCTCATTCCAAACTGAATTAAATTAATCTCTTACCTCAAAATTCTACACAAAATACTCCATTATGACAATGTTAAAAAAGGTTTTTTTGACATGTTTTGAATTTATTAAAAATAGAAAACAAAAAAATCACATTTACATATGTAAGTATTCACAGCCTTTGCCATGAAGCTCAAAATTGAGCTCAGGTGCATCTTTTTTCCACTGATCATCCTTGAGATCTTTCTACAGCTTAATTGGAGTCCACCTGCAGTAAATTCAGTTGATTGGACATGATTTGGAAATATAATAACTGTCTATATAAGGTCCCACAGTTGACTGTGCATGTCAGAGCACAAACACCAAGCATGAAGTCAAAAGAACTGTCTGTAGACCTGCGAGACAGGATTGTCTTGAGGCACAAATCTGGGGAAGGATACAGAAACATTTCTGCTGCTTTGAAGGTCCCAATGAGCACAGTGGCCTCCATTATTCGTAAATGGAAGACGTTTGGAACCACCAGGACTCTTCCTAGAGCTGGCCGGCCTTCTAAACTGAGCGATCGGGGAAGAAGGGCCTTAGTCAGGGAGGTGACCAAGGCCCCGATGGTCACTCTGTCAGAGCTCCAGCGTTCCTCTGTGGAGAGAGGAGAGCCTTCCAGAAGGACAACCATCTCTGCAGCAATCCACCAATCAGGCCTGTATGGTAGAGTGGCCAGACGAAAGCCACTCCTTAGTAAAAGGAACATGGCAGCCCGTCTGGAATTTGCCAAAAAGCACCTGAATGACTCTCAGACCATGAGAAACAAAATTCTCTGGTCTGATGAGACAAAGATTGAACTCTTTGGTGTGAATGCCAGGCGCCATGTTTGGAGGAAACCAGGCACTGCTCATCACCAGGCCAATACCATCCCTACAGTGAAGCATGGTGGTGGCAGCATCATGCTGTGGGGATGTTTTTCAGCAGCAGGAACTGGCAGACTAGTCAGGATAGAAGGAAAATGAATGCAGCAATATATAGAGATATCCTGGATGAAAACCTGCTCCAGAGCGCTCTTGACCTCAGTAGACTGGTCATGTACCTTGACCATATAGACAGTAGACATTAGCACACAGCCAAGATCTCAAAAGATTGGCTTCAGAACCACTCCGTGAATGTCCTGGAGTGGCCCAGCCAGAGTCCAGACTTGAATCCGATCGAACATCTCTGGAGAGATCTGAAAATGGTCTCCCATCCAACCTGATGGAGCTTGAGACTTATTGCAAAGAAGAATGGGCAAAACTGCCTAAAGATAGGTGTGCTAAACTTGTGGGATCATATTCAAAAAGACTTGAGGCTGTAATTGCTGCCAAAGGTGGATCAACAAAGTATTAAGCAAAGGCTGTGAATACTTATGTAAATGTGATTTTTTTGTTTTCTATTTTTAATAAATTCAAAACATGTCAAAAAAAACCTTTTTTCACATTGTCATAATGGAGTATTTTGTGTAGAATGTTGAGGTAAGAGATTAATTTAATTCAGTTTGGAATGAGGCTGTAACATGACAAAATGTAGAAAAAGTGAAGCGCTGTGAATACTTTCCGGATGCACTGTACATTACATTATGTGCATTAAAGTTTAATGTCATGGACATTAAATTCAAATGTGTATTTCACTCTCTTCATGCATGCAATATTGATTTTAATTTATTATGACTCTAGAGGATTGTTAATTTTTTATGCATGTGAAAAACCTCACAATTTATTTGACATTTAATTTATGTTGAATTTAGGGCTGCAATGATTATTCAAATAATTTAAAATACTTTGATTAGAACCAATATATTATAAACAGATTACAGTATGAGGGTGATGGGGTTTAATTTCTTACATTAGTTTGTGCATTTCTAATATGTGTCAGTGCTTTTTTTTCCAGTATGTAAATTCAAGGCCCACAAACGCTGTGCTGTTAGAGCCACTAACAACTGCAAATGGACCACACTGGCCTCCATAGGCAAGGACATCATTGAAGATGAGGATGGGGTAATTGCATCCCAATAGTTCTACACTCATTCATCTCATAAAGATTACATTACAGTGTTGAATTTCAACAGTGGTAGTAAAGTGTGTGTGTGTGTGTGCTGAACAGATTGCGATGCCTCACCAGTGGCTGGAGGGCAACCTGCCCGTCAGTGCCAAGTGTGCCGTGTGCGATAAGACATGCGGCAGCGTGTTGAGACTGCAGGACTGGCGCTGCCTCTGGTGCAAAGCCATGGTAAGACATCTGTCACATATTTAAACAAAAAAAGTCCTAACTAATAATAAAAGGGCAGCTTCATTTTACACTCTAGTCGCACAGAATCACGACATCCCTAATATTGTAGGGAAATACTTCCACTTGGAGATACAATGGAACACATTCTTATTATTAAAGAGTGCCTGCTTAAGTCGACATCGACATGGGTGGCCAACCATTTTTAAAACTTGAGACACAAAGGGCTAATTTCTCTGAAGAATAGTTCTGTTCATGTTGACATCTGTTCTAGTATTTTTAACTTCATCATTACCTCAAGCAACTTGAAATGACAGCAGTGACATAACAGCAATAGAATGTGCACACACCCTTTAAGTTAATGCTACATGTAGGCATTCCTTTCTATGTTGCTGTGTGAATTCAACGAGCAGTCATGAGCTGTCTCTTTTTTTATATCTTGAGAACGCAGCAAAAATAAAGATATGTTTTATTTAACAGTTATTTTTAACAGTTATTTTGAAACTTTAGGTCATCATTGTGCATTTCAAGGTGTGTAAGAGAGAGTACTTGTCTGTTCTCACCAGGTGCACACAGCCTGCATGGACTTGTACCCTCGTAAATGTCCTTTAGGTCAGTGCAAAGTGTCCATCATCCCACCAACGGCTCTCAACAGCATCGACTCAGACGGTAGGCAACACAAACGCAAAGATCAAACCTGAAAGTAATCAATGGACAGTAGACTACTGGAACTCAATTGGCTTGTCCCTAAAAACTCATCAATTTTGGCTTAATCATACTATTAATGCTCCAATTAACACCTCTGTGCAATTGGCCAATAGTCATTAGGTACACCATTACCAAACGTAAATAACTGCTGAGGTTTCTAATTAGCAACGGTATAAAAACATTGGGAGCGGCACGGCGGGCGAGTGGTTAGCGCGCAGACCTCACAGCTAGGAGACCGGGGTTCAATTCCACCCTCGGCCATCTCTGTGTGGAGTTTGCAAGCGTGGGTTTTCTCCGGGTACTCCGGTTTCCTCCCACATTCCAAAAATATGCTAGGTTAATTGGTGACTCCAAATTGTCCATAGTGTGAGTGTGAATGGTTGTTTGTCTATAGTATGTGCCCTGTGATTGGCTGGTGACCAGTCCAGGGTGTACCCCCGCTTCTCAGCCGAAGACAGCTGGGATAGGCTCCAGCACCCCCTGCAACCCTCGTGAGGAAAAAGCGGTAGAAAATGAATGAATGAATGAATAAAAACATTGGCATTAACAGCTTGTATTAACTTGGCAAGATGGCAGTATTTGTATTGGCAGCTTTATCTACCTCTGCGTGTGCTTTAAAATGTTGCTACTCAAGTCTCGGTGTGAAAGTGATGTGTGCTACAATTATTGTACTGTTGTTTACAATTAACTCAGCAGCAATTTGCTCCTTCCATTACTACGATGTTGCTGCTGTTGCGCTGTATTGTGCAATATACTAGTTAATAAATGCTGAGGTGGTCAAAGAGAGCCCTGCCCCAACCCTAAATCTTTGGCATCAAAAAAAATATATACGTGCATACACATGCCCACACACAGACACACACACACACGCACCTGTCTGACAGCCTAAAAATGGACTTGCGGCATGAAGGCGTCACATGTTTTGTGTCGTGTGTCACTCTACACCAGAGCCAACAGTATATAATATATACCCTTAAGATATTTTTTTAATGTCACAGTCACATTGAAGCCGCGCTATCCCTCCCACACCATATCTGAAGTTGCGTGCTACAGCCTCCATGCGTCCCCATTGAAGGCTGTGGGAGGAAATAAGGGGGAGATTGCTTGTAGTTGCCTGGCGGGGAAGACAGCGGCACGTGCCTCAGAATCGTGACTACAACCCCTACCCTCCCTCTCTCCTCTTCGCCCACCCTCCATCCAACCATCTTTATACTAGAGTAGGGAGAGAAGGATGCTTAAACATTAGTACTGTGTCACATGCTGGTGGTGGAAAACACATTTTGATGATGATATGCGGACAGTGTGTCTTTTCTAGTGATTAGCGTTACCATGCCATTAGCAATTACCATGCTTATTTTTCAGTAAAACATACACACCTCCATTCTGCCTTTATCCACGCAGGCAAAAACCTAGCCTATTTGATTTATTCTTGCTTTGACAGTCCCTTTGACTTGGAATAATTGTGTTATAATTGTGCTTTCAGCATTCACACATATGAATGAGCATACATGGGCATGAGCATAGCACAAATAATATAACATTAAGTAAATAGTCAATAAATACAGTAAGTAAATACACGCAAGTTATCTACCTGCTTGAACATGGTGTTCGTTATTGACAATCTGTGATGAGCACAGACGTCCACAATAAAAAAAAGAACAGCTCGGGCCGCACCTTACAATCATGTCTCTTGAGGTCTCAATGTCGTCCACCAAGGGAGCAATCTCCAGTAGTATTCTTGGGACTTGGGTATTCTGAATAGCTGTATGGTGCATAAGTCCAAACAACAGTCAGTATGCGTGTAAAATATAGGCTTCACACCTACCTGCCAGGTAGGAGGCGTGGAGGAAGACCAAATATGCTGTACTTTTAGGGGCTCAAAAGAAGTGAAGCAAAATATAAAGTAATCATTCATTCATTCATTTTCTACCGCTTTTTCCTCACGAGGGTCGCGGGGGTTGCTGGAGCCTATCCCAGCTTACTTTGGGCAAGAGGCGGGGTACACCCTGGACTGGTCGCCAGCCAATCACAGGGCACATATAGACAAACAACCATTCACACTCACATTCATATGGACAATTTCGATTGGCCAATTAACCTAGCATGTTTTTAGAATGTGGGAGGAAACCGGAGTACCCGGAGAAAACCCACGCATGCACGGGGAGAACATGCAAACTCCACACAGGGTGGGTGGAATTGAACCCTGGTCTCCTAGCTGTGAGGTCTGCACGCTAACCACTACACCGCTGTGCCGCCCAATATAAAGTAATATTTAGTGTAATTTTTTTTCCCTACTGTTTTTTTCCCGTCAGGCTTTTGGAAGGCCACTTGTCCCCCGTCCTGCGCCAGCCCTCTCCTGGTCTTCGTCAACTCCAAAAGCGGCGACAACCAAGGAGTGAAGTTCCTGCGGCGCTTCAAGCAGCTGCTCAACCCGGCACAAGTCTTCGACTTAGTCAACGGCGGCCCACACCTAGGGTAACGTTGGAAATGATGACTTTAAAGACAGAGAAGTAGTGCACAGTGAATCATAGTGAATCATAATATCAGGTACATTTCACTTGCCTAGACAATATTATTCATAAGAAAATGTGTGTGTTGTCAGTCTCCGCCTGTTTCAGAAGTTTGACAACTTCCGAATTCTGGTGTGTGGTGGTGATGGCAGTGTGGGCTGGGTGCTGTCAGAGATTGACAAACTCAACCTACACAAGCAGGTAAGGAAATAAGATTGAACAAAACATTGGATTTATTGCTGTTCATTCGCTTCTCATGTGATTCATTTTATACACAAAACACAGGTCACAAAATGATTATCACAAATACGATAAAGTTATAATTTAAGCCAAAGAAGCACATTATTCAAAGATCCTCTATATCAGGGGTCTCAAACATGCGGCCCGCGGGCCAAATGTGGCCCGCAGGACACTAGTTTGAGGCCCCCGCCTTGATATGAAAGTTTAATGTTAGTGTGGCCCGCGCAAGTTTGATATGGATGCTGTATGGTATCATGTACCCAGAAAAAATTATTAAGTTTGATTAATGTTCATGTTAAAGGTTAAATAACTGTTAATAGTTATCCTCCCTATCCGTGTGGAAGTGGTAAGTTTTTGGCTATTTAAGTTTAAAGGAAATAACGTGAAGGCTACCATTTAGGTGGCTAGCTCTCTAGTTTGCGAGTTAGCATGTGTCTCAAGACCCTGCAGTTGCGCAATATGTTGTAAATAAAAAGATTATAAATGTGACTATAGTCGTGTTTTGTCATGTCTACAGGGCTCTAATAATGCTTTGTTAATTTTAATCTGAAAAAAATAATTTGTCTACCCACCAACTATATGTGGTTTCTTACGTTTTTATTATTTGCCGTTTTATTATTATTATTTATTTATTACTGATTGATTGATTTTCTTTATTCTTGATTTGTTTATTTATTTTTCATCTTATTTTGTGTAGAAAAATAAAAAGTAAGATATTTGAGAACAGTGGAATCAGAGCTTTTCTTGTAGAAAATCGGAACCAAAGCAAAGTTTATTCATTTTTCTGTTTTAAACAAAAGCGTTTTTTTTTTTTTTTTTGGAAAACCTGATGCGGCCCAGCCTCACCCAGACCCTAGCTCCAGTGGCCCCCAAGTAAATTGAGTTTGAGACCCCTGCTCTATATGATATATAAAGTGTGACACTAAATAAACAGCCTCCTCCTTCATGCCTTCCAGTGTCAGTTGGGGGTGCTGCCGCTGGGCACGGGCAACGACCTGGCACGTGTGCTGGGCTGGGGCCCATCGTGCGACGACGACGCACAGCTACCGCAAATCCTGGAGAAGCTGGAGCGAGCCAGCACGAAGATGCTTGACCGCTGGAGCATCATGACCTATGAGATCAAGATCCCGCCCAAACACAGCTGCCCGGCAACGCCTGAGGGCGCCGAAAGCTGCCAGGTAATAATGCGTTCAAGACGCCTTTAGACATGCTGGAATAATGCTCCTTTTAACATATTTCTGTCTTGTGGTTGTAGTTTCACATTTCTGCATATGAAGATTCCGTGGCGGCTCATCTCACCAAGATCCTCAACTCTGAGCAGCACTCTGTGGTCATCTCCTCCGCCAAGTGAGTGGCTAAATAAAACGCCGGGGTTGGCGCCACTTGGCCATTAAAGGCACGTCTTGATAAGTGCTCTTGTCTACTGCAGTTTGACACACAGTAAAACCCTAAAAAGTTTTACTGTACTTTCTGTTAGTGCTTTCAAAATAAAATAAATGCACTGTTAGTATACTTCATATTCGAATGAGACTTTTTACTTGACTTTGTATTTTAAAAAATTATCATTATTACTATTATTGTATAATAAAATTAATACCACACTCCTTGTGTGGCAGGAGAAAAATGAGTGACGAACGGTAACAACAACAATAAAGAGTTGAGTAAATTGTCATTACATACTGTATAATGAAGGATTATACAGAGTAGTTGTAGTTGTAGGGGTATATCATTATTATAAATTTAATGGTAATGGTTAAACATTTTGGAATAAGTAAGTAGACAAAGAGTGGCTCAACAGATTACAATGGCGAGTAAAAATAATGGACTTCATTTTACCTTGCCCAGACGTGGGTCACTGGGTTCCCCCTCTGGAGCCAAGGGAGGGGACAAAAGGGTCGGTTGCAGAGCGAGCTGGGTGATGGCCAAAGGCAGGAACCTTGGTGGGTCCGATCCTCAGCTGCAGAAGCTAGCACTTAGACACGTGGGATGTCACCTCTATGGTGGGCAAGGACCCAAAACAATAAAATAAGTGTACATGGCCTATTTTGTATTGACAGAAAGGTTTATTTGGCATCCTTTTAATTTGTATACTTTGTATACTTGTTTGTAGTATTATTTGTAGTATTTTGATGCGCTTTTCCACTTTTCTGTTTGTTTGAGAATCCTGTGTGAAACTGTGAAGGATTTTGTCGCCAAAGTGGGGAAAGCCTACGAAAAAAGCACAGAGAACACAGAGGAGTGTGACACCATATCTCTAAAGGTGCGTGTACCTGATGCGGTGGACAATAAGCGTGCATATTGACATTCCATTCTGTGTATGTGATTGTCCTACAGTGTGCCATCCTCAATGAGAAACTGGACTCCCTCCTCAGAACCCTCAACGCAGAATGCCCAATTCTGCCTCCTCTACCCCACTCCACACCTCCAATTGTGGAGGAGGAGCAGGAAGAAGAGGAGCTAGAGGAGGCGGGAGACGGGGATGTTGAGGAGGTCGCCAGCGAGGAGAGCCTGACGGAGCTGAAGGAGAAGCTGGAGGAGGAAGAGACAGAGAAAGGAAATGGCGGCAGCAACAGCAGCACTTTCCCCGTCTTCAAGAGTCGAGAGCAGCTGATGTTGAGAGCCAACAGTCTGAAGAAAGCGGTGCGACAGATCATAGAGCAGGCCGAGCGAGGTGAACACGCACTCACACGGCTTTACAGCATCTACTAATACATTCACGTTGCTTGTTTGTGTGTGCTCAATCTTGAGCGAGCATCGGCTTTGACCTTGTAGATTATTTTGAGTTTTTCTGTTTATTTCTATTACGCAAGGTGAAGGCTATCATTAGTCACTTGTGGGTGTGTGTTAATTGTATTAGCAGTACATTGCATGTGTGTGAGAGCATGCCTTGAACTTTGACTTCAGAGATTATTTATAAATGTTCTATTACGCAAACTGCCTGTCCTCAATTACACGCTTGTTATAGGTTATTATTAGTCAATTTATTTATTTTTATTATTAGACTATTTATATTGAAGATGGGAATTATCAACCTTTGAGAGCAGGAATCACACTGTTCATATGACGTGTCCGTGTTGCTCAAGAAACAAATGTTTCATT
Organism: Doryrhamphus excisus; assembly: GCF_037039965.1. NCBI lineage: Eukaryota > Metazoa > Chordata > Actinopteri > Syngnathiformes > Syngnathidae > Doryrhamphus > Doryrhamphus excisus. The sequence continues at coordinate 13,568,770 of NC_136368.1, read as the reverse complement.
ATTATTATTATTATTATTATTATTATTATTATTATTATTATTATTATTATTATTATTATTATTATTATTATTATTATTTATTTTATTATTATTAGTTATTGTTATTGTTATTATTAATATTAACATTAATCCGTTCATGTTAATATTAGTATAAATATGAATATTAATGTTGTTATTAATATTAATATTGTTGTTGTTATTTGTAATATACAAGGTATCATTAATAGCTGGTGGGAAGAGCAGCCGTATGAACTGTATGATACTCACACTGGTGTATCTCCTAGTTGTTGTCATTGCTAATAAGTAGATTATATGTGTTGTTTTAGTGGTGGACGAGCAAAACACAAACATGGACGACACAGATCTGACGTCCTCGCTGGACTTCCGCAAGGACAGCGAGGAGGAGAACCGGGAATGTGAGAAGGACGAGGACACCAAAGAGCTGGAGGCTGTACAGTGTATGTTTCTAAATCTCTTAAGAAAAACATGTCCTTGCGTTAATGTTGCTCAGGATATCAATTTAACACATTTTCTTTACGCAAAGGTCAATAGGAAATAACACAGCATTGAATGTTGCCCCCTTGTGGATATAACAAGTTGCTTACATCCGTAAGATGACGCAGGTTCAGTTTCCTGTTGTAAGAACACTTTATAAAGCTCTTGCAGCAACTGTTACTCCAGTGGCCAACTATCTGTAAATCCAAGTTAAGAGATTATTTCTATGTCATACTCTTGTTCATGCAACAAGTGAACATTCAGCCATGTCAGCTGTACAAATGACACCCATATGATCTACAAGCAGTGGATGCAGCTTCATGCTTTGTGGCCATACAGGAAGACTTATTGTCTTTGGGGTAGAACTTCTTCCTGTTTATCATCAGGTGGCTGCTTCCTAACTTCCTTCCTTCCTTCTTTCCTTCCTTGCAAGCTAACATTTCTTGTACTAATTCTCGCAGCTAATAGTTGAGGAAGAATATCAGGCAATTCTTTTTTTCTCCTACCCTTCCAAAGAGAATGAATGAACACACCTTCTTCAAAACAGAAAATGGAGTGAATCTGTTCCAGGTTCAAGTTGTGGCCTTCATAAGTCTTTTATTATTAATTGCACAGCAACATCTGTTGCTGTTATACAAGTGTAAATAAATAAAATAAGTCACCTCCAATATATACAGGGAGACATGTTCTTTACCTGCAGGGCATAGCCATTTGTACTGAGCAGCCTAGACAGAGGCATGTGATGCTTACCTGTGTCACAAGATGGTTCTATGATTATTGTCCTATGTGTTTCTGAAGCACACAGAATATACAAACATCACATTTGTTGAGTTATTGCAAGTGTTTTGTAACCGTTAAGTATTTTGTTTCTTATAAATTAAGATAAGTATGTGATGATGTGTGAAATAACTGTATACATAGAGGTGTGTTGACAGACAGCAAGCAAGATAAGTGATGATTAAGCTCTATTGTGTTCAAATGCATAAAAATGACAATATATCTAAACAGTGGTGTGCATGTGTGTGCGTTTGTGTAGCCATCAAGAGTGTATGTTCACCCACGGAGAGGCGGGTGAGCCGCAGCACACAGTCATACAGTTCCTTCAGCATCACACCGTTCACCACCAGCAAGGAGAACCTGCCTGTGCTCAACACACGCATAATATGTCCTGGTATGGGGATACACATTTTTTTACAATATATTTAGCAATTATTACTGAGTTATTACTGAGAAATATTGTCCAGCGCTGACATGCACGGTTACAGTAAAAGCATTGAACTCGTCTCATTAGCTAATGAGCTGTCATGTGACCTGTGGTGTAGGACTGCGGGCAGGTCTGGCAGCCTCCATAGCAGGAAGTTCCATCATTAGCAAGATGCTGCTGGCCAACATTGACCCCTTTGGTGCCACCCCCTTCATTGACCCAGACCTGGACTCACTGTAAGTACTGAAAACTAGCCCATGGCTCCTCCCACCCTTAACATATATCATTCTTTATATAGTTTTTGTGTCTTTTGTCCATCCACCAGCGAGGGCTACATGGAAAAATGCGTGATGAACAACTACTTTGGCATCGGCCTTGACGCTAAGATCTCCTTGGAGTTCAACAACAAGCGAGAGGAGCATCCGGAAAAATGCAGGTGTGGCCGTCTTTTGTTTTTGTTTTTGTCAGGTCTATGCCCTACTAAGTGATATTCCACTTTGTTTTTGTCTTCATAGACAATATATCCTGTATTATTATTATTATTATATACTTGATATGATATTTTTTCATATTTCTGAAGTGACTTTCCTTGCAGCATCTAATTGGTTAAAAAGGACATAAGGTAAATTTTTTTTGGTCACTATTAAAAGTTTTATTTTTATTTTTCCAGGAGTCGCACAAAGAATATGATGTGGTACGGCGTTCTAGGAACGAAAGAGCTCCTTCAGAGAACTTACAAGAACCTGGAGCAGAAGGTTCAGCTGGAGGTGAGACATCAGCAAAGAACCGAAGGAGGTTTCTTGAATCTTTATGTCTAAAGTAAAACCTCATACTCATTTCCTCCAAGTGTGACGGCCAGTACATCCCCCTACCCAGCCTGCAGGGCATCGCTGTCTTGAACATTCCCAGCTACGCGGGCGGGACCAACTTCTGGGGCGGCACCAAGGAGGACGACGTAAGTTGAGTTAAAAAAATTTAAAAAGAATGTTGCACTGGTTACAGAATGGAAAAAGGGTCACCTTCAGACCTCAGGAGTCCTACCAGGGCCCTCTGGTTTAACATGACCCTGATGGCATGACAGAGCTGTAGTCACGCTTGTTTTTCCAAGGCTCACAGCACACACACACATACATGGACACACACATAGCCCCAAGTGAACCCCTGCAGAGGTTATCCCAACACACACACACAGTATATAACATTTGCTATTATGCAACTGCTGTGGTGGTTTAAAAAAAAAAAAAAAAAAGACAAGGGTGATGACATTCAGTTAGTCATCAGACGCAGACACACTTCTACTGTGAGGATGTTTTGCTTTTTGGTAATCGGATAATAGATGTCAAATATAAAGCACTCTTAGATGCCTTTTAAATCACAAAGTACTTCACAACTTTAGAGGTGACACTTCTATTTATGTTATGTTATGTCACCATCTAGTGGTCTGGTTTACAAAGTGCAGCTTTATATTTATGTTTATTCACTACTGTACATGAGGCACTTTATAAAAGCAACATGACAAGCAGAAAGAAATAATCATTTTTAAAAGAATATTACAAAAATAAAGCTATATATGTCAGAATGTCTTAATTTTGTGGGATAGGCTCCAGCACCCCAGTGACCCTCATGAGGATAAACGGTAGAAAATGAATGAATGAATGTGTGAGTGCGTGTGTGTGTACAAAAATTAAATTGTGTATGGTCAAAAAGCCTGAATATTAGGTGACTACGGTTGTGTTTTTTAAACAAAGATAGAAAATATAAAAAAATACATTCAGCAAACAATGTATTTTTTATTCAAACTTGTTTTTGACAATAAAGGGTAAATATTGCAGGCATAATAGTAAAATATATTGCAAAAACAAGTTAATGTCAGTGAAGTAAGGATTAACTTATGTGATTTTTGATACAACATTTAAAGTAGTGTGAAAATATTACAACAATAAATTTAAAATATATGAAGATTATGTTATATACATAAAATAAAAACATTTCAAGAACAAAATCTGAATATTCAGAGGCAGGCTGGTGTTGCCTTTATATCTTTTTTTCTTATAATACAACTTTATTCTTGTCATTTTGAACAAGGAACATAAAAATGTCTGCTTATTATTGCGTGAATAGCACTGTACGATACTGCTTCTAATACTGTATGTTGACCCTGACAGCCAATAATGATCAATATTTGGTCCCTCACAGATTTTCTGCGCTCCATCTTTTGATGATAAGATCCTGGAGGTGGTGGCTGTGTTTGGCAGCATGCAGATGGCAGTTTCAAGGGTCATCAAGCTGCAACATCATCGCATAGCGCAGGTCGGAATCATATTACAAGGCTCATAGGTGAACATCTCACTTATTCATGCTTTTAAAATCAGTGCCGGACAGTGAAGATCACCATACTGGGCGACGAGGGCGTTCCCATCCAAGTGGATGGTGAAGCATGGATCCAGCCACCTGGAGTCATCAAGATCCAGCACAAGAACAGAGCCCAGATGCTCACCAGAGACAGGGTGAGAAACCACATTTGTATGTGGAAAAGGCCTGCTGCTGTCCTTCTGGAACATGATCTAATTGTCTTCTTTACTCCCCGCCTGCAGGCCTTTGAGAACACGCTCAAGTCGTGGGAGGACAAGCTGAAGTACGACAAGCCTCCTCTGCGGCCTCACCTCTATCCGCAGCAGTCTGTGGACCTGGCAACAGAAGAAGAGGCTGCCGTGGTGCAGATGTGTGCCCGCGCCGCAGAGGAACTCATCACTAGGTAACCATACACATACAAAACAATGCAATACAATACAGTAGATCTTCACTGACTGTACTTACTGTATATGCAAGGGTTACTTTCCAAGTCAATGGCAATGGATACCCATAAAAAGCCTAAAAGTGCATATTTTTGATACTCTAATCTAGGAATGCCCAATAAGGGCAATAATAATAAGGGCTAAGATTATTGGCCAACATTGGCATTAAAATAAAGGTAATGACTTGCTGGACAATATCATATGCCAGTAAGAAAGCCATTATAGAGCATCTGTACTCTGAACCCTATTGAATTCTTTTCAAAGTTATTAAATGCATTTTAAATGCACTTTTACATATAAATAAACAATGACAGGTACATGGTATACAGTATTGTACTTACAAAACATGTAATTGCACAACACCACGTCTTGCCAAAGCATTTGTTGTGTGCAAATGTTGTGTAAATTGACTTGTGAGACAGCGCCCTCTGTTGGATTCAAAGCTGCAGCTCTCTTTTTTTCTCTTGCAGATGGTGCCAGCAAATCATTTTCAATTTAAGTTACCATGACAAAAATATTTTACGATAATGGATATATTGATTTATCGAACGATAAATCTGTCAGTATGAGGGGGAGCAGATGGTGAATGAATACGCGGGTATACTGTACAAGTTTAAATACTCAGATAACTGAACTTAATGTCTTTGTTTGCACTGTAGGATATGTGAGGCTGCAAAGACCAACGGGCTTTTAGAGCAAGAGCTGGCACATGCTGTCAATGCTGCATCGCATGCCATCAACAAGACACATCCCAAGTTCCCTGAGGTAAAAAAAAAAAGGCCACCACTGAAATATGCAAATACATATACTTTTAACAGGCTTTCATGATAATTTAATTGGAAATTACTCTTTACTAGAGTTGGCTTCAAAGCTGAATAAAAAATAGCTTAGTATATAGTTTATTTTCAGATATCTTGTAATTTCATATTTGAAATTCTGCAACTTTTTAAGCTGATTTGTTTGGATTTTGAAACAATAACCTCCATAAAAAACACGATAACACTATAATTATCCTGTTTTCATTTTTCTCTCAGTAGCAAAATACATACAACATAAATTATAGTTCAAAACTAAACTTATTAAAATGTATTATATGATTATTATTTTTAAAAGGTTGATTTTAAACCTACAGTGTTTGGTCAGAATTGGTCAGAAGTCATTGGCACTTTAACATAATGTGTAAATATCTCTACAAAGATGACTAAATTGTATGCAATTGTAGTCAGTCTTAGCATAAGAGTGCCTTTGATTTGAACAGTAACAATTGTGTGTCTTGTCCAGAGTCTGGCCAGGAACACTGCCATAGAGGTGGCCAGCACCGTCAAGGCTCTGTACAACGAGACGGAATCGCTTCTTGTGGGTCGAGTGTCTCTGGTAAGTCGTCAAGACTTTATTTCAGCTTTTTTTTTAAATAAATATGAATTACACAACTCTTCTTGAAGCAACTGGACCCACCAGAGGAGGAGCAGCTGTCCAACGCGCTACAGAGTCTGGAGCTAGAACTCGGCAAACTGGGAGAGATTCCATGGCTCTACCATATCCTGCAGCCCAATGATGAGGAGGTGAGTGCCACAAACAAAGACATTAGTGAGCTTCTGCTGTAGTGGGTGTACTGTTTACGCTTTGCATGGCTCCACGTCGCGAGTGAACGGACTAGCTAAATGAAAGGCTATAGGTTGACTGTGCTTGTGTACCAGGACCCCTCTCTGGGTTACGGCAAGAGGAACAGTCGCGGTGGCGTCTTTCGCATAGTGCCCAAGTTCAAGAAGGAGAAGGCAGCCAAGAAGACCAGCCCTCAGTCAGGTAAGGCCACGACAATGGCTCCTTTAGTAGAAGACAACAGAATACAACAAGGTGGAATAAGGCACAAAACTACACTTTTACAGTGTACGGACAAGAACATGTGGCCATTCTACAGGAAGTAAAATGTAAAGGGGGAGTTACATACAAACGTACGTGCTCCAAAATGCGGAAAATTGCAAGAGGCCCACACCAATTTTCAAACCCAGATGAAGAAAATTGGGACGCAAATTGATCATGATTGAGCATGATCAGGACCAGAGCAGCAATGGATTCAGTGTGAGCCCATAGTTAAAGCTACCAGTTTTCATCAGAGGGTGAGCAGCACGCATGTGGGTGTCACACATCACTTTCTCCAAGTACGACACACTTGCAACCCTTGCAACTACCCTACGTCCTCTACGTGCTGGCCACAGCTAACAAATATGCTAAAAACTGCAGAGCCCGTGCTTGTGGTACTTTCTATTTTGAAGTGTATCTGTGGGATTTTTTGTACTGTGATTGTGATGGAAAATGAAAGGTTCCTAGAGGAACTCCACTAAAAAAGGGTGTCATTCCCTAAAGGGCCCCCTTTCCTCAAACACGTATCTTCTTGGCTCGACACAGCTCTACTCATTTGATCTGTTGTTGTTCTATTATCAAAATCAGGTACTATTTGTTGGAATCATAAACCACTGCTGGTCGCTCCATGGTCAAGCAGTCACTTTAACATTTGAGGATATGTGGATAGAAATGACACACGTGCCAATATGAGCTTATCTTGTTGCTGCAGTATTATAGTCCATGGTCTCCACTTTGCAGGAGCAGCTCACTTTCTAACTGACCTCAGTGTCCTCCGGGAGAAATTTATTTGTAAACGTATGTAAATGCAGGATGACCTTTTTATCCCTTCATTGGGATGTTGTTGGGGTATCTCATTCAATGCAGTAGTTTCGGGCAGTATGGTTTTGAATCATGGTTTCATGATGTATAAAGAAAGATTTGTGTTTGTTGACTCATGGTTAATGTTCATCCGGACCAGGAGTAGAGATGAGAGGTGAGTCAAGGACATCTGGAAAGCCTCACACATAAATTTTGATATTTTCTTACGCTCAATATATGTATAAATCTCATTTGAGCACACATGGTCCTTTTGTTTGTTTACAATGTGTTTCTGCTGTTTATAGAGGATATCAAGCTCTGGTAAAGTAATGTGATGTGTGCTGGAAGGCCGACAAAGAGTAAACATTTCTGCCCTCCAACACAGGCGTAGTCTCAGTTGCCATCAGTTTTTTTGTTTTTTTTTAGCTTATGATTCATGAAGGCATCTTGGTGCATTCTGAGTGATACTCTGGTCCAACAAGGCAATAGTTGGACCCATAGAAATTAGCTTAGCAAGATTAGCTCTGCTCTATTTCCGCCTTTTTCCCATCCTCCGGTTGTCTGCATGCTCCCGGACCCCTGCTGGAAGCACCACCCCTTTAGAAGGACCACCGTCCTTTCCTTCTCGCCAGCTGCCGCCACTCTTGCTCTTCTTTTTTTTTATTTCCTCTCCTCCAACGCTCGTTCTGTCTGTTTGCATCCTCCAATGATTTACAACACGTGGATCGCAATGTGTGTGTGTGAGAGAGAGACATATCAAGTTGTGTGTGTTTGTGTGTGCGTGTGTGTTTGTAGTGGACAGATGGGGCACAGAGGAGGTGGGCGTCTGGCTGGAGCAGCTGAGTCTGGGGGAGTACCGGGACACTTTCATCCGACACGACATCCGAGGCTCGGAGCTGCTGCACCTGGAGAGGAGGGACCTGAAGGTACGCACACGTAGTCCTCGAGCTGTTTCTCTAGCAACAATCTTCTGTCCTCTCAGTGTGCCTCTTGAATGACGCTGTTCTTTGGCTGCACTGCATCGCTCTGCTTGGCTTGTTTCTGTCTTGACTGTCTGCTTGGTTGAAGGACTAGTTGAGGTAGGGGGTCCGCATAGTCTAGATTGGTCTAGACTGGTACAAACAGGAATGTAGAACAGTCTAAACTTGTCTGGTTTTTGTCTCGGCTGCAGGGTGTTGCTCTGACGCCGGTTGTTTGTACACTCAAATACAGTGAACCTTCCATACGCGTCCTCATTTACGACAACATAATCAAATAACATATTATTGGGTTTAAGTAGTTCACTTCTTCTTACACTTGCATGACAGTTACAAATTTAGAGTAGACAATGTTGCTAAAACATTGCCTGTATAGTTTTTAAAGTTTTATGACGGTCACAGCTTGACCCTGGATAAGATGAATCGGTTTCGCCATGCAAACTGTTAGTCAAGTCAAGTCAAATTTATTTATATCACCCTTAATCACAAAAGAGCCTCAAAGGGCTTAACAACCAGGCAACAGTAGATGATAGACAATAGACGACAAAGGAAAAACTCAAAACCCATTAGGGAAAAAGAAACCTTGAGAAGGGACCGCAGATGAGGGAATCCCTCTTCTAGGATGACCAAGCTGCAATGGATGTCGAGAGGTTAACATGTGACAGTTAAATATAAACAGAGAGTATAATAGTCCAGGTCCAAGATGTAATGCCATTAGGACAGTTGGGCAGCCGCGGGTCTTGAGATGGTCACCATCCCTCTGCTGCAGCGCCTCCACAAGGTAGGCCACGTCAGATGTCCAGTTCCGTCAAGGCAACTTCCAAACAGCCTCTCCTGGACCCACCGGGGGGGGGGGGGGGGGGGGGGGGGGGGATGGGAGAGAGAAGGAGCGGCAGTCAAAACAGGCAGGGAATATTTTTAACTAAACGCTAAAGTATAGAAATGAGTCTTAAGTCGGGACTTGAACATTTCTACTGAGGTAGCAGCTCTAATATTACCAGGTAGAGCATTCCACAACGTTGGGGCCCGAATGGAAAAGGCTCTAGAGCAGGGGTCGGCAACCTATACTATCAAAAGAGCCATTTTACCCCCTCGCTCACTAAAGAAAAATAGAATGGAGCCGCGAAACATAATTTAACAGCAGAATATAGGGGATGCATAGCGGTCGAGTGGGTAGCGCGCAGACCTCACAGCAAGGACACCCGAGTTCAATCCCACCCTCGGCTATCTCTGTGTGGAGTTTGCATGTTCTCCCCATGCACGCCTTAAGAAATGTGTAGCAACATGCTCACATCCAGAGCAATTTGCTAGTCTCCCAAGATTTTGATTGAGGGAATTTTGGGATATCACAGTTGAGAAAAAGTGGAGTTGATCAAGTACTCTTGCTAGTATACGGCCTCACAGAAAGTCGGATTTTGTTCAAAAGATGCATATTTTCCTCATTTGGGTGTTAAAACAAATATTTGAGCATTGCAAAGGGAGCCACAACAAAGAGGCTGAAGAGCCACATGCGGCTCTGGAGCCGTAGGTTGCTGACCCCTGCTCTAGAGCCTGCATACTTCTTTCTGGCTCTCGGGATAGTCAAAAGACCGGCGTGTTGTGAGCGTAGGTTTCTAGACGGAGCATAGGGTACAATTAGGTCAACCAGATAAAAAGGTGCCAACCCATGTAATATTTTGTAAACCAGAAGCAGTACCTTAAAGTCACATCTTAAATGAACTGGGAGCCAGTGCAGGTTGGCTAGTATTGGAGAAATATGGTCACACTTACGTGTCCTAGTAAGAAGTCGCGCTGCAGCATTTTGTACTAACTGCAAGCTTTTGAGACTCGCCATTGGAAGACCAGAAAGCAGTACATTACAGTAGTCAAGGCGAGACGTGACAAATGCATGGACTAGGGTCTCTGCATCAGAAATGGATAGAATAGGTCGTATCTTCGCAATATTGCGAAGATGAAAAAATGCTGTTTTAGTAACATTCTTAATGTGTTTATGAAAGGATAGAGTCGGGTCCAATATCACACCCAGATTTTTTACAGAGTCACTTTGGGAAATTATGCTATTATCAAAACTCAGAGTGGTGTTGTTTAAGGAACAGGCGGCTCTGTTTAGCAGGGCCGATGATCAACATCTCAGTTTTATCAGGGTTCAAGAGTAAAAAGTTACAGGACATCCAATGTTTAATATCAATGAGACAAGCCTCCAAATTAGAGCAGTCCTGCGGGTCAGTTAACTTTAGTGGTACATATAGCTGAGTGTCATCAGCATAAGAGTGAAAGCTAATCTTATGTTTGCGAATGATGTCGCCAAGCGGCAACATGTAAATGTTAAACAAAAGAGGGCCGAGCACTAAACCTTGTGGAACCCCACAAGTGACACCACAGAACTCTGAAGTCATATCATCACAAACGACACGATGCGTCCCATCCTCAAGATAAGATCTAAACCAAGAGAGTACCGGACCAGTAACACCAATATATGTTTGAAGGCGTTCCAGTAGGATAGAGTGATCGACAGTGTCGAAAGCAGCACTGAGATCAAGTAATAACAATATTGTAGATGTGTCACAGTCCATAGATAGAAGAAGATCATTTGTCACTTTTGCAAGGGCTGATTCAGTGGAGTGGTTCATCCTGAAACCAGACTGAAAAGGTTCAAAAAGATCACCCAAAGCCATGTGATCATTGAGCTGTTGTGCTACAATTCTTTCAAGGATCTTGGACAGAAATGGGAGGTTAGACACCGGCCTACAGTGGGAAATACTCCCGGGGTCGAGGGTTGTTTTTTTCAGCAGGGGTCGAATCACTGCAGTCTTGAAAGCTGCAGGCACAGTGCCAGATGAGAGTGATAGATTAATTATATTTAAGATTGAGGGGGGTAGAATTGGGAACAATTCTTTAACAAGTTTCCCAGGAAGCGGGTCAAGCAGACATGTTGTCTGTTTTGCTGCACTGACAAGTTTTGTAAGCTCGTCCAGAGATACTTCCTCAAAGTAGGAGAAACTAGTGGGACAGAGGATGGAAGTAGTCCCAGCAGCGGTCATGGCGGCCGACATGTTTAAACTGTTTGGCGGTAGGGTGTCCTTTATTTCCTTCCTGATGAGCTCAACTTTATTTGCGAAGAATCGCAAGAACTCGTCAGCTGAGAAAGGGGAACTACTAGGAGAGGTCCTCTTCTGGGTTAGCAATGCAACTGTGTCGAATAAGTATTTAGGTTATATTTTATTATATGTTATATGTTATGTTATATTTGTTATATATTTTATACATATTGTGTTCTATTTCACGGGTTCCACTGTACGCACTTCATTCATTCATTCATTCCAGGAATCCGTTTCAATTCATTGTGCTTTTGTGAAGCAGTTTCCCAACAAACCTAATAGAAATAGGAATACATCTGTTCCAGGGTCAAACTATCACCATCACAAACCATCAATTAAATATACAGAAAATGTTCCAAGCTAAATTTGTACTTGTAAGTAAGTGTAAAAACAAGTTATAAAACCAACAATATATTCAAAATAACAACTGCTCTTGTAGTTGTAGGTGTGTCAATGGCATCAAGTTATATATATATATGTATTATCCTTTATTATAGTCATATTTTAATAAAGTTTAGTATTATTTGTGGAACTCTTTTTAATTTTGTTTTAAATTCCAATTGTACAGATCAAGGCCTATCTAGTAATTGCCTGACTGCTGTTAAATACTTTCTGCATTTGCGTGTTTGAACACCCTTCAGGAAATGTGGTATTTTACTTAAAATTGTGGGCCAATTAATTTTTGCCAATTTCTTGTGAAGAGGGTTGTCAAGAGAACACTCAGTTCACGAGATGAGATAATACACAAGATTTTACTTTTCAGAAAAGTACAATGCAAAAATAAGAAATGATAATATATTGCAGTCTATTAAAGGGCTCACTCCGTTCATGCTGTTGTTCATATTGCAATGTACTGAGATTGGAAAGAATTGTCAAGTTCAATTTATTTGTTGTGTGATTAATTAATGTATTATTGTGTCAGGTCTTAGTGCCCACAAGAAATGTTGTCACGTTTTCATTTTGCAAGACCTCTTGACAGTTCGATAGGCCGGTTATTGTGGATTATTGCGTTTTATATTCAATTATATAGAATATTATAAAATGCTGCATTAATTGGTTTGGAAACGATGAAAAACTGGTCTTTTTGCTACCACATACAACATGGATGCCTTTTTTTCCCCCCCAGGATCTGGGGATATCGAAAGTGGGTCATATGAAGAGAATCCTCCAGGGAACTAAGGACCTGGCTAAGGCCTCCATGGTTGACCTTTAACCCTTCTTGAGATAGGGGGTTCCACTGACATCCCTTGGAGAAGATGTGGTGAGCCGCTGCAGTGCCAAAGTGATGAGGAAGCGGAGGAAAAGTGCCAGAAAGGATCCGGTTGTTTATCACAAGAAGCCATTTTACGACAGTTAATATCCATATCTCACACACACACACACACACACACACACACACACACACACACACACACTCTAACAGGTATGCAAGCAACCACAGTGGAGACAGTGGATTTGTTGTCTGACTTGTTATGACAAATTAGTAGCAAAACCAGGACTTCCATGAACTTGTTCCGCTTGATATTGTGTTTTAAAAAAAAAGGAGCTTCAGGAAAAGGAAGTTTCCTAAAGATTGTGGTGCTTTGTTCCACGCTATGCTTGCTCAACTTAAATATTTCAAGGTTTTAAACTGCATGATTTTTAGTGTCTTAAACAAAGTTATGTTGTGACGTAAACACTTGAACAACTTAAGTATTAACCAATGACGACGCCATTCGTGACTACTGAGACATGCGCCCTCTCCACTGCAAGGGAGCTTTTTATATGTTTGTATTTATTTTGCTTAGCATGACAATGACATGTTAAGAGATGTTGTGTCCAGTGCCATAGTGTTTTTTATTAGTGTAAACATGAGCTCTGTATAGGAGAATGATGTAAGAAGCCTTTCATACGATACTGGGGGGGGGGGGGTCCAATTAAGCCATCAAAGTGAATGTTCGACAAATTGCCATTAATCAAGGGACAGCAATTAGCATTCATTCATTTTCTACCGCTTTTTCCTCATGAGGGTCGCGGGGGTGCTGGAGCCTATCCCAGCTGTTTTCGGGCGAGAGGCGGGGTACACCCTGGACTGGTCGCCAGCCAATCACAGGGCACATATAGACAAACAACCATTCACACTCGCATTCATACCTATGGACAATTTGGAGTCACCAATTAACCTAGCATGTTTTTGGAATGTGAGAGGAAACCGGAGTACCCGGAGAAAACCCACGCATGCACGGGGAGAACATGCAAACTCCACACAGAGATGGCCGAGGGTGTAATTGTACCCTGGTCTCCTAGCTGTGAGGTCTGCGCGCTAACCACTTGACCGCCGTGCCGTCCCATTTGTCCACATATTTCCTCAAATAGTGGCCTACTTTCTAAACAGTTGCCATTCCTACTGATAGGTGGCGTCATTTGTTTTAAAAAGTGAAACTCCACATCTCAACTGGACACCTTGAGAAAGAAAATAACTGATGCTCGCACTAGGGGGCAGTCATTACCTTTGCTGATTTTTTTTTTTTTTTTAGCTGTTACTGTTCTGTATGAACAGCACCAACACTGATTGGGGGACAAAGTTGACCTGACAATTCAAATATGCTAGTATCCATCCCAGATAAGAGGCAGCCTCTGTACCAAAAAGCTGAGACTGGGATGTACAATTTGTCCACCTTTTAGGAGTACTAGCCCCGTTTAAATTGTCCCATTTTTCCTGGCATTTACCTGTGTTGATACTGTTTGTACAGAACAGCATGGCTCACCCAGCTATTGTACAGCTTCAGAGAGGAGCCCCTTTCAAATCGCCTGTAAAAGACAGATCTGTCCTGTCATTTTCCCAAGTCCCTCTTCTGTAAGAAACAGCACCCACATAACACAGAGGCCACGTTGAAAGCAATTGTTGACCTGACACGTATTTTACACTTCATAACAGACTTCACCGTGTCCATTTATGGTGTCCAACACTGATTGAACTGTATGAGAACATTCATTCATTCATTTTCTATTGCTTTTCCTCACGAGGGTCGCGGGGGGTGCTGGAGCTGTCTTCGGGCGAGAGGCGGGGTACACCCTGGACTGGTCGCCAGCCAATCACAGGGCACATATAGACAAACAACCATTCACACTCACATTCATACCTATGGACAATTTGGAGTCACCAATTAACCTAGCATGTTTTTGGAATGTGGGAGGAAACCGGAGTACCCGGAGAAAACCCACGCATGCACGGGGAGAACATGCAAACTCCACACAGAGATGGCCGAGGGTGGAATTGAACCCTGGTCTCCTAGCTGTGAGGTCTGCGCGCTAACCACTAGACCGCCGTGCCGCCCCGAATGAGAACATTCATTCATTCATTTTCTACCGTTGCGGGGGTGCTGGAGCCTATCCCAGCTGTCTTCGGGCGAGAGGCGGGGTACACCCTGGACTGGTGGCCAGCCAATCACAGGGCACATATAGACAAACAACCATTCACACTCACATTCATACCTATGGACAATTTGGAGTCACCAATTAACCTAGCATGTTTTTGGAATGTGGGAGGAAACCGGAGTACCCGGAGAAAACCCACGCATGCACGGGGAGAACATGCAAACTCCACACAGAGATGGCCAAGGGTGGAATTGAACCCTGGTCTCCTAGCTGTGAGGTCTGCACGCTAACCACTGCCCCAAATGAGAACAATTTTTAAAAAATCTCTACCCTAAATGACACCTGGCACTCTCTGCAATTAAGTAAATAAATGCTGGCTGTGGCCACTATATGCGGAAATATATACATATATATATATTTTTAAGAAACCTTCTGCAGTATTCATGTGTAAATCCATATTTCACGGTAAGACTTCTCTGGCAAATGATGACATTTCCACCACTGTATGTAAACACTAATGAAAGCGGAGCGCCGTTTGTTAGCCTACAGTATGGGCATGCAGCTTGGTTTTGTTTTTTCCTTTCACTTGATCTAAGTATTGCTCCCGGTGGCATTACAGGGTTTATTATTTCTATATTTTGATGCTGAAGTATGTATTTGTATGAATATCTATATGCACTGTCTGTAAAGTATAGCAGTGTATGCAAACACTATAAGTGTTAAGTGGCATGCATGCAATGTAATGCATTAGACAGCGTGACTTTGTACACTGATGACGACAGGGCTGTCGTCACGGAATGATGGTGCAATATTTGACCTTGTTTTTTTTTATATCTACACACTCTCTCTCTTTCTCTGTGGGGAAACTGTTGTTTTTTTTAATATATTTCGTAATTAGCACACAGACTGCTTTTCCCCCTGCACGTTTTTTTCCAGAGGTGCTTCCATGATGATCCACTGAAATAGGATTGCTTCAGTGAATAAGAGTGGCCTGGCAGTTTAGTCATTATTTGTATTATGTGTATGTGCACTACAATAGCCAAACATTTTTTTAATTATGCTTTATTTCTCTAATCTCTTATGGAAATCTTCCCTAAAAAGCTGAATATTCAGTGCTTAACACAATGGAACATATCCCAAACTGTTAAGAATGTAAGTTAATTCAGGGGCCAAATTAATTTCAGTTATATTGCGTAATAGCTTTATGTGGACAGTAACCCATTTCACACAGCCTGGTATTCATCCCTTGATGCATGTTCTGTATGGTGTTGTCGGGGGGCGGGGGGGGTGGTGGGGGGGGGGAGTTGACAAAATTATTTTCAAATTGCCCAAAACAAGTCAGATATCTAGACTTCCTGCGTCGGTGGTGCCGTTTATACAGCACAGCATTGTTGAGCTGGCATTTTTCCAGCCTGTCATATTGCCAGTAAACTGTGTCTGCTGATATTTTTTCTACGCAGAACACAGGTCACATTAAAATTTAGCGTCATAGTTTGGAAAAAAAATCTTCAATTCAAGTCCCTTTCAATATTTACAGGAACTTTTATTATCAGGACCTTTGTCCCCAAAAATATTCCACCCTGCATTGCTAATTTTACCTCAAATCAGTCAGAATTGTGATGCATTTCTAGCCAAAGACTAAATTCTGCATAACAGTTTGAGCATTGCTGTAGTTCTAGTGTTGCACATGAATTCACTTTAAAATGCCATTTGTGTATCCAAAGTAGGGTTTGTCATCCTTCATTTCAAGGCATCCCCGGAAGCTGCTACCTTTGTGTTTTTGTTTCCCTCCTCCTAATGGGTCTATAAATAAGGCTGCAAACTGCCATTTTTTTTCCAAAAAAAAACAAACCATTCAAAACATAAAAAAATCAAAGAAACAAAACAACACATATTTTGGACGTGTTTGCTAATTTAGTGGGAATTTGATTTGTTTACATTGTGTTTACAGTTGTAAGAATTATAAATAGTAAACATCTATTGCCTAAGATATATATATATATATATATATACATGAATATATGACGTGCATTGTGTTATCTCACATTTTGAATATAATGTTGTCACCCGTATTGCTATATGGCATGACTTGGGTAAAAAAAGGTAGTTTAATAATACTTTTTATGACTACTAAGTGACTGTTTTTTGTGCCTTTTTATGGTTAGAATGCATGGGTAGCTCTATTTATTATACAATTCCGAGTCACTGAGATGTGTATTTTTGTATTCTGAATAAATACATGGTTCCGCTTTTGTTGTACAATTTGCAAGGTGCCTTAAGGCACCTATACAGTACATATCTCTTCTTCAATAAAAAAAGTACATATGATTGAGTTTGCATTTTTTGCTAATGCAAGGCCACAAAATGACTGACCATTGTAGCAGAGGATCAATGGAGGTGGGAAAACAAGAGGATGAGTCAGTGTGGTCATTTAATAGGCACATTGTGAGGGATCACTGTGAGACGTGTGTGACATTTCCACTTATCCCACAGAGGCTTGGAAAGTGTCCTGACTAACCATGTGATGCTTGACTCTGAATGTGCACCCTAAAGACTTCATGAACTGACAGGATGTGACTTTAGAGGCAGTCGCATTTTGTTTTGGTTTTCAACATGGTCACATGCTGACCATTCAGCACAATACAATTCATGTGCTGTGTGAAATTGTGTAACACGCCTGCTTCACAGGCCAGACCCAGCGTTCGACCCGGCTCTTAAGGCTGAGGGAGTGACCTGTGCAGCAACACTGGCCAGACTGGTTAGATCAGAGTATTTCCCAAAGGGGATCATCAAGATGTTGAGATGAGCCTATATAATACACTCCACTGTAGTTGGTCACACTCCCATGTGCTTCGGAGGACTTCCGGTGTTGGGCCGCCAGCTGCAAACCCAACTTTATAGGAGTTGATTATACAGCAATGTATCTTTTAAACCAGGGGTCTCAAGCTCAATTTACCTGGGGGCCACTGGAGCTAGGGTCTGGGCAAGGCTGGGCCGCATCAGGTTTTCCAAAAAACAACAAAACGCATTTATTAAAAACAGAAAAATATACAAACTTTTTCAGTGCTTTGGTTCCGATTTTCTACAATAAAAGCTCTGATAAAACATTCCACTGTTCTCAAATATCTTCATTTTTATTTTTCTGCACAAAATAAGATAAAAAATAAATAAACAAATCAAGAATAAAGGAAATCAATCAGTAATAAATAAATAAATATAATAATAATAATAATAATACAGCAAATAATAAAAACTTAAGAAACCACATATAGTTGGTAGGTAGAAAAATTATTTTTTTCAGATTAAAATTAACAAAGCATTATTAGAGCCCTGTAGACATGACAAAACACGACTATAGTCACATTTATACTCTTTTTATTTACAACATATCGCGCAACTGCAGGGTCTTGAGACACATGCTAACTCGCAAACTAGAGAGCTAGCGACCTAAACGGTAGCCTTCAAGTTATTTCCTTTAAACTTAAATAGCCAAAAACTTACCACTTCCACACGGGTAGGGAGGATAACTATTAACAGTTATTTAACCTTTAACATGAACATTAGTCAAACGTAATAATTTTTTCTGGGTACATGATACCATACAGCATCCATATCAAACTTGCGCGGGCCACACGAACATTAAACTTTCATATCAAGGCGGGGGCCTCAAACTAGTGTCCTGCGGGCCGCATTTGGCCCGCGGGCCGCATGTTTTAGACCCCTGTTTTAATCTGTCAGCTTTTAACATACAGCCATATATGTTGGATCTCCAATTCCGATTTGGAAGAAGAGACTGGACAGTTCAAAGTTTCTCAACAAAAGAGGTTACTTCAAGACGTCTTCTCAATGGTAAGTAGCTTTAGCATTTTAGCATTTTCTACAGCATCGGTAACATCTACAACAACATAAGTTACCTTTATCTGAGGTTGCAAAAAATAAGGTAGCCCACGAGAATAAAATTGAAAGATACAACTTTATTGATAATTTCGAATTCATTAATGTTCCAATAGCAGCAACACAGCAACGCAGAGGGGAAAAAAGGCCATATCAACGAGATATGTAAAAAGAGCAACACTTTGGAAGCAAGTGAAACAGCTGGAAAAAAACAAGATAAAACTAGAATGCTGTCGTGGAGCAACTGCAGCATAACAACAAACGAGTCTGAAGGTTGCAAGGATAAAGTCATGAGAGAAAAAAGTTCTATTGTTACAAAAATAACGCCATAAAATTATGAGGAATAAGTTGGAAGTCAAGTTTTACTTTAAATGTGCCATTTAACAGCCGAAAGGTCACATTTTGTTATTGAGCAGTTTCAGTGCTGTGATTTAATCTTATCGGTCTTCGATTGGTGATGCCTCGGACGCTCTTGTTTTCTCATAGAGAATGGGGAGTTATGATGCATTATTGGAGTCAGTAAAATGGAGTGCCGCTTGAATTCCAGGGCGAGTCTAATGAGAAAACGCCGTGTTGCGTTTCTAATTCGTAATAAAGTTTTAGTTCGTGCCTTTTTGTAGCGATAGAATAAATTTATTGATGTCGAAGTGGCGACCGACGTGAGAGAATTAACTAATCTCTTCGTTCGTGTCGGAAAGAGTGTTGAAAATTCCGACTCTTTGTGGTTCGCGGACGCATCACAGCGGTTTGTGTTGGCGCTGCTGGAGTCTAATAACATCGTCACCACGGAGCACAGTACAGGTAAACTACATCTTAAATCGGGTCATATGAATCATTATGATGTATTAAGCGGTCCTTTAACCAATAACTATGTTGATGTCAACCTGCTTGCTGGTCGCGAGCTGTGGCTGTGAAGTGACATCAAGGCGCTAGTTGACTGCGGCCTGGTAACGTTGCTAGCTTCCTTGATTGACAGCCTCACTGTCAACTAGCACCGTGGCCCTGTTCCTCTGTATTATTACTTCAATTATCTAATTTATTTTAGTGTAACTTTTTGTTTGTAACACGTTTGTCTTAATAATGGCAACTATTTACCAATGCCTGGTTAATGTCAACCATCGTAGCCGTAGTGTCAACATCAGCATCCACACTGAGGCTCCCTGTAAGGCCACAGGCTGCAAAATTCGCACTTCTTTCTCTACATGTTTTAAGATAAGGCATCTTCGTCTCCATGTAAGAAACATTTTAAATGATGTAGCTTTGCAGTCAGCCCGATAAACGCGGTGCACGTCATTAAGTAGTCAAAGGATTGCTTTGATGCATCACAACTATTTAGCATAAAAAGGGTATTTGCACTACATAATTATGTAAAATTCACACTTGTATGACCTTTCATGGTGCCACTAAGAACAACAAAGCAGGCTAATAATTAGTCCATATCAATGGGGTGTGTACGCCCTCTTTTTAAAGGGGACCTCTTCTGCTTTTTTCACTTTTCTGACCTATAAATTTAGTTAGAATGTTGTATTCTCGTGTTAAATGATGCCAAAGTTTCAGATAATGAAGTTTGCGCATTTGGAAGTGAGCCCAAATTGGGATGGCTCAAAACGCTCGGTTTTAAAAAGGCGTGGTAAAACTGCTCCTTTGTGATGTCACAGAGGGGTGGACTTCCTTATATGGTTCATACTTGGGCAGCATTTTGGGCACATGACCAATCACAGCTGAATGGACATGCCCAGAGTCGGGCAGTGGGTGGAACAAATTAACAGTTTTGGCAGGAAGCACAAATTAAAGGAAATAGAACTGGAATAGGTGCAGATTCTGCAAAATAAAAAAATGTACTGTGTGGGTTATTGTGTATAGCTGCTCTATAGGAAAACACTACTTAATACAAAGGGTTGAAAATGAGCATAATAGGTCCCCATTAAAATATTTGGTCCATATCACTGCTGTCTTTTCTTCCCCAAATAGTCACTCTCTGTTTGCAGGTGAGCGACCACTGTGCAAGGTCGCCATGGATGCTTGTGCACGTATCAGAGGAGCACCAGTAAGGTCCAGGGCCTGCGTCAGAAAAGAGGTTAGTTTGCAGAGGTTACAGCATGACTGAGCGATTAAATGATGGCGATAAACTTCAAGTCAGTTATGATAATCAGCTGGTAGCATACTCAATCAAACATCACAGAAATGTCCAGTCTATTCGAGTAAACCTTTTTTTGCTACTTTTCCGTTTGTACATTGTCGGAGAAGTAAACAGAAAGACTGAACAGGCAGCTAAATGCGGGAAATTAGGTTATTATTGTTGTTGAACTCAAAAATGCACAAGGCTGAGCAAACTCAAGAAGAATCCAAGCAGTTGTTTGCAAAATACAAGGAAGAAGAGTCTTGAACGACTCATGTTGTGTTGTTGTTATTATATATCACTTTTTTGATGGTTATATCTGTGATAATTATTGTTACGTTTGTAAAGACAAACAAAACTGAAAAACAGTCTCTGTCCGTGAGTGAACATATCAACATCAGAAATGCACATAAAATAGGAATAATGTATCTTGAAAAACAACTTTCCAAAACTCTGTTAGCCACGCAATGTATTGGACTAAAAGCCACAATCGGGGTATAAAAAGACATTGGCGTACGTGTTTTAAATGATACGCCTTGTTGGTTGTTGTGTGATATGTAAGACGCTGCTGACAAGGTGATAACCTTATCAAAATACTTCTGATAACTTGTGATTTTTTTTTTTACCCACTATGAGCCAATAAGTCAGATGTTGACAGTCGTCCTGGCGCTCACCTCAACTCCTTTGGATTGTGCAACAGCAGCAGATGATTTTATTATTGTTTATTAAGTACAGCTCTTTAAAGCTAAACTTGCACGTCATTTTCCGTTCTTTATTCGCTCATCAAAATAGACCTCCATATGCGTAACAAAAACTAACATATTCTATGTAAAAATGTATGCTCAGCAGCAGCCATGGGCACCCCCATGTAGTCGGAATGGAACAATTTGGATTACATGACTTTTTCATCTGATTGGACGGCGAGATTGAATCAGGCCCAAATAGTGGATTATTCTTAAGACACCCCCTTTAAAATTTGAATATAGCAATATTGTTAACAGTGTATGTAGCATCATACCTCGAAATTGGTCATGTTTACTTTTAAAAGCATCTTCATTGTCCTCGACTGGTTTGTTTTTTTTGTTTTTGGGGGGGGGTTTGTATCCCTGTACACACTTGGAACTATAAACTAGGTCACTTGTATATTTTTTTACTGATAAATAAAAATTCATTAATTAATTCATTTATTCAATCATTCATTTTCTACCGCTTATCCTTACGAGGGTCGCGGGTGTGCTGGAGCCTATCTAAGCTGTCTTCGGGCGAGATGCGGGGTACACCCTGGACTGGTCGCCAGCCAATCACAGGGCACATATAGACAAACAACCATTCACACTCACATTCATACCTATGGACAATTTGGAGTTGCCAATTAACCTAGCATGTTTTTGGAATGTGGGAGTAAACCGGAGTACCCAGAGAAAACCCACGCATGCACGGGGAGAAAATGCACACTCCACACAGAGATGGCCGAGGGTGGAATTGAACCTCCTAGCTGTGAGGTCTGTGCGCTTCATACCTATGGACAATTTGGAGTACCCGGAGAAAACCCACGCATGCACAGGGAGAACATGCAAACTCCACACAGAGATGGCAGGGGGTGAAATTGAACTCGGGTCTCCTAGCTGTGAGGCTAACCACTCGCAGCCTAAGTAAAAATTGCCTTGAAAAAAATCTTTACTTTCCTTTACTGTCACGTTTTCAGACTATTCGGGACAATGGGCAGCAGTTTGTCAAGAGCCTCTTTCGGAGCCAAAAGGAGCTTTGCAGCATCAACCTGGAATTCCCGTCCAGAGACGCCAGAAGACTGACTGAAGTGAGTCACACACACACACACACACACAACAAACGATAACCCCTTCAAAACAAGACATGATATTGATCACTTTGTCCTCTTTCAGATTCATTTTGTTGGCTTGCCTGGTCGGTGTGAAGGAGATGATGCCGTGGATCTGGTATATTTACATTTTGTCTCCATTTGTCCCTGGCTGACACAGGTTTGGCTAAACTAAGTATTAACATAAAGTGGCACTATGTATTCCATCCTCCTTAGGCGTTGTCATCGCTCCCGGCGGGGCTGTGTGAGCTGCTTCGGACTTTCCATGTTCACGTTCTGAGGAATGACGAAGTCCTGCTGCTCAAAGACTCCCGCAAGCTGACCGAGCACAAGGACACTTGGCCTCAAGTAGGTTGCAGCTCTGCATTACTGCACTTTAAAACAACTCAACAGGTGGCAACTCTGGTTGGGTTCACACTCTGGTTTTACCAGAGCAAATGTAAAATGGGTTCTTTAACGCTAAATTCTGTCAAAGAAGAATTTTAAGAGTTAATACTCCCTTACATAGAGTTTATGTGTTCGATTACAGAGCTGGTTAAAGGCAGTGTGTGTGCTGCGGCACAACCCCAGCCCTGGCATGCACCCTCCGGCCAGCATTACCTCGTTGGTGGGCTTGCTTGGCTGTTACATGGCTGGCGTCCGCTACGCTCTGGAGCTGCAAAGTGTCCAGAGGGGCAACGCTGAGGTGAGACAACTGGAAGAGGACGACACCAATCGGTCTGTCTCATCCATCGAAGATGACTTTGTCACCGCCCTGGAGCACCTGGAAGAGGACGACATCGGAGACAACAATCCCTGTATGGTTCAAGGTTTACTTTTTTATTGTACATATTTTTAAGCACTCTTTACACATATATACTGTATTTTTTTATGATTTCCTCATAAAGTGGCATATTTATCTTTAGAACACACAGAAAAGAGACATGTATTCATTCATTTAAATTATGGATAATGAATGTTAACGTTGAATGCACATTTGTAATATTATACATTTTTATCCAGAAATGCGTCATAATAATTAGAAATATATCTTAATCTTAACTTTAATACGTTGTAGGTATTTGCAAGCTGTACAGATGCCATGTGTGCTCTGCAGGAAGTGCATCTTCTATGCCGCTTATCCTCACTAGTATCGCGGCTGAACTGGAGCCAATCCAAGCTGACTTTTTGGAACGTGGGGGGTAGAGGTCTACACGGAGCGGCTGGCCCCACAGCCGGCTGGACTCCTCGGTTAACGGGGCGGGGCAGGCTGAAGAAATCTCAAGCACATGGCCATGGCTATGGAAAACTCGAGACTTTTTGCTTTCCGCGATAGTTCTTTACAAATGTCTTAGTGCATTGAATTATGGTTTATAAATTTGTGTAGATAATAAAAATCAGTGACTATCTTAACATTTCACCATTTAATATAACATTCAACATTGCAACATGCATAGAACTTTTGCACAAGCCACTGCTGCAGAAGACACTTGAGGTGCACCTTCTGGAATTGTAAAAATGATCTTTAATATTGATAGCTTCATTTGTTTCTTGAAAGGTCACCTATATTGTCCATAATCCTCCCTTATATCATCTTTTTCACACAATTTATGCTATCTTGAGCTGAAAAGAGGTAATTTAATTTTTGCGCTTGTTCGGCCGGCTGACGGCTGGCCGCTCAAATCTCACCACGGCTGTTGTGCCACGGCTGTGGGGCGGGGTGGCCAAGGAAAAGCACAGCCGTGTAGACCTCTAGTAGGGGGTACACCCTGGACTGATTGGGTGGAAGCCACTATTTGAGGAAATTTGCTCGTTAGTTACACATCAATTGAAATTGTATTAGGTATTGGGTCAACAATATACAGTAAAGTCTCGTTATATCGATATCGGTTATAACGAATTACTACTTATTACGATACTATTTTCATTTCCCGGCAAATTTCTAGTCTTTTGTGATATAATTAGTTCCGTTAGTACGATACCCGGTTATTATGATAATCCGGTTACTACGATGTCCTTTTCATCTCCCGCCAGCCAATTTGGTCTGCTTATATCGATACAAAAGCAGCTTAAATCAATCTTTGCTTAAGGATTTCAATACCAAAAAAGAACACGGCGAACGGCTGCTTCCAGTCAACTTTATTTTTCTCACTTCCACCACCAGAGCGCAGCACACACACCGATTCCCACACTTCCTGGTTCACAGGTCATGCTCAACCCGCCCCACATAGCTGGCCAAACACATGCCTGTATAGAATCTATACACACGAGAGAAACCACGAACGCAGTTGGTTCTTCTGTTGTAGGCATGTGTCCAGCTATGTGGGGCGGGTTGAGCATGACCTGTGAACCAGGAAGTGCGGGAATCGGTGTGTGTGCTGTGCTCTGGTGGTGGAAGTGTGAAAAATAAAGTTGACTGGAAGCAGCCGTTCGCCGTGTTCTTTTTTGGTATTGAAATCCTTAAGCAAAGATTGATTTAAGCTGCTCGACATTGTTCTATACAATAGAACAATGTCGATTGCATTATTGGCCACTTTTAATGCAGTTCGGTGCAGGATCGGATATATGGATAGTCCGGTTATATCTGTATTTTTTCCGACTCCCGAGAATATCGATATAACGAGAATTCACTGTATTATATTACAGGCAACTGCAGTAATTAGGTCATATTTTTGACACTATTTTCTTTTTCTTCCTATGACTACAACGGACAACTGAAGCTTCCTATTTGCCTTTCAAAAGGCGCGACGTGGCATCACAGACCGTCCCGGCTCACAAGAAACGAAAGGATCTATCAGGCTCACATGTAATCACAAGCTCGTCTTCAAAGAAGCATTCAGCCAAACACAAGCTAGGGCCAGATGTTTCTGTTACAGTCCAAAGGTCTTCAGGTATGGAGTCCCAGTGGACTTACTGCACTCCACGAGCTCATCTATTCTCACCCACAGTTCAAGTTAGTGAATCAGAAGAATCCGACGGCTCCAGCCCAAGCCCTATCATTTTCCTGGATGAAGTGGGCTACCAGAAGAGCATGCTGGCTAAGTTGGATATCCCTCAGGTGCCAGGAGGTCCCAGAGACCGAGTGGAAGACTCTGACTCTGAAGTCAGTGAATTTTTTGACAGTTTTGACCAGTTTGATGACTTAGATGAGCTAAGCGCAGAGAGTGGCACTCTCACGCTGCCTATGGATGCAGTCAGTGCTCTAAGCACACAAACGAAAACCACAGATTCGAGCACCGGTGGCTCGGCATCCAAATATGTTTCGAGAGGTTGTTCGACAAAGGGCATGAACCCGCACTGTTTTGACCAACCTATTCTTCCGGCCAATGTCAAAAAGCCCACTCCCCTTAAACCTGGATCTCCCTACGGACCTCATTCAGAGGTGCCTGAATCCCCTCGACCATTGCAGAGTCCTTCTGAGGATAACGGTGGCCCTCTCTTCAGTCCCGTCAGCTCCTCTGCATTTAGTCCCCTGATAGACTCAAATGGCACATTGGAATACTTTTGGAAGAAAGATGATGATGACAGCGACATCACAGAGTTACGGAAACCTCACGATCTCTGCTCCTTGTATAAGACCTACTCTGACTTTGCCAGCAGTCTCTCGAAAGAAATTCTGCGGTCCGTGTGTGGCTACCAGTCTGCTTTAGATATCAATGACAACAAGAATCTCAGCTGCGTCTGCCACAAAGAATTCACCAACTCCTCAGGCTACCTGATGAAGCTGTCCGAAATCCAGGAGACCGTAACAGTGGCCAAGCTCCAGAAGACATCCCAGTCTTTGAAAGATGGTATTCAGAGGTTTGCTGCCGACCTTGTCGAAATGAGCCTCGGCAGCGCTTTGAGGGACCTCCAAAAAGGCGTATCTACTTGCACCACCACTTTGTGTCAGCTAGCAGCGAGACTCACTTCCTCTGTGTTTCAGATGGCATTCCATGAGATTGGCATGCGGCAGGCCTATGTGCTGAAGGAACGAGCGGTGAATGGATTAGCAAGCTTCCTTGTCGGGGAAGCGGTATCTGGTGCACTGAAAGAGTTCTTGACTGTGAAAAAGCAAATTTTTCACAGCACAGTGACACGCTTTGCGGCAGATTTAGCTGAAGAATTGGTGTTTGAAGGTATTATGGAAGTGTGTCAGTTCTCTCACCCGTCAACACCTCTTACCCCCAGTGATTGGTCCTTCACCCACGGGCAACTGCAGGAAGAAGAAGAGGAGGAAGAAGAAGAGGTGGTTTCTTCTTACGCTTCTGACTTGTCTGAGTCTGTCATCCAGGAGGCCTTCATCGAGCTTTCTCAGACTGACGTTGCCTTCACTAGCCAAGCCGCTATCAGTGTTTCTCAAGACAACATTTGTTATGTTAGTGCAGAAAATACGGGCACTAAAACCTGCAGCACATTTGCTAACCAGCAGCTTTCCGACGCCAGCTTAGCTGCTGCTGTTCCAGGCACCTCAGCAGAGAATGCCACCTGCACAGTGAAGAAAGCTCTTTTTACAGTTTCAGGCATGGCTAGCTGTATCCCTGTGCCTCAAGCAGGCCAAGCCATCTCCCATCTAAAGAATCCTGAAGACCAGCATGGTTCCAGCTCAACAGCTACCTCGCAGTCCAACCCTCGAGTAACAGTATTTCCCTCAGACACCACTACATGTTCACAAACTCCTTTTTACAGCTACGAAACTCAAACATCTACTAGTGGAAAAGGCTGCTCCCTTGGAATATCACCTTTCCAAAACTTTTCCGGCAACATGGTAAATATGATAGTGACTGAGGCCTGTGAGCTAGTAAGCTCTTCTAAAATGAAGAAGAGTTTTGATCAATGCACAGGTTTTTTTGGAAAGACAGTCGCAAGTCAAAGGGACACTCTTGATGTGCCAAACGCGGTGATGGGTGGACAAAGAAAGACATCTGTGTCAGGTGATGACACAACTGCAACATCTGGCCAAAAATCTATTCGGACACCTGGGACTCCTCCATCTACTCCTCAGCAACCCAGTGAGGTATCCAAGGAAAAACAGATAAAACAGTTCTCCAAGAAACTAAAAAGCAAATTGGCCAAAGAATTTTCCCCAGCTACTCCTCCTCCAACTCCCCACTATCACCCTGAACCTGGCCCGGGTCCGACGGACAGCAGTCCAGAGGCAGACAAGACCGAGTTTATGTTGAAACTGATGAGGTCTCTATCCGAAGAGGCAGGTGGTGATGAGGATGAAGAGGAGGAAGAAGACTGCGCAAACAAATCTGTTGAGTCAGAAGGTCGCCCACAGGAACCCAACCAGTTGTCTTCTCGCAGACTCTCAAACAAAGAAGCCCTCCATTATGCTGAGCAGTTGGCTTGTCATATTGTTTCAATGGCGACAGAGATGGACACGGTGGGAATCTACGACGAGGAAGGAGAAGTAGCCGGGGTTGATGAGAGAAGGCGGGACAGTGTGGCTCATTTCTCAGAGCAGACCTTGAACACCTTATGGGTGTACGCAGGGGAAGTGGCGGGAGAAGTTATCAATGATGTGAAGAGGCTGGTGAACTCTGTCCAGCAGTGCTCCCATCTCAGGGCTCACAGAAGAAGTGTGGACTGGTCTAGCTTGGAATGTTTGCATCACCACCAACACCACTCGGATCAAAACAGAGACTGGAGGTTGGAGAGGGTGGCTGAGCAATTGTCCAACGAGCGCCAAGCCTCTGTTTTCCGCTCGCCGACCTCCACGTCAAGTACCAGTTCTGGATTGTCCTCTGAGTATCCCAGTTGTGAGAGTGTGACAGATGAATATGCTGGCTATCTCATTAGGGTTCTAAAAAAAGAGGGAGGCGGTAGGGAGCTTGTTCTTGATCAGTATGCCAGTCGCCTGGCCTACCGTTCCATTAAACAAGGCTTATCTCATGCTAGTCGCAAGATAAAACAGAGATCCTCGAGTGCCCGCCTCCGTCCCTCAAAGTCCTTACCGGATGAATGGAAGGCATCAGGTAGTGAGGACAAAGTGGAGTCAGCAGTTTGTCCAACATGTGAAGATGAACAGCATTACAGAGAGAAACCAGGCCAGAGAAATTGCATTGATTTGATGAATTTTGCAGAATCCTTAGCATTCAATATCACTTGCGATGTCACACGTAAGCTCCGTCTTTCCTCTCCACGCCTCCCCAAGTCCCTCACCGACTCTTGTCTTTATAAGAAATCTAAACTTGAAAACATGGCGGAGAACCTCATTAGGAACTCTTTCTCCTGCCCCCTGTTGTCCAAGGAGAGTAAGGGTAGGCATTACCACAGCACAGGAAGTTTGTTTGATGGAGGCCGCAGTGGTAGGATGATGCAGGTTATTGAGCATTATGCCAGGAAAATAGTTGATGACACTCTGAAGATGAGCATGGCTTCAGTGGGACATTCATCCCGGGATCAGCAGAGGGCTCAAGGCCAGGGTAGACACTCTCACACCCAGAGGTTGTCTGAGGGGACAGTGTTGGATCATGTCCAGGGAGAGAGGACATGTCGTTATTGTCAGGCTCTTGAGTGTCCACACTGCACCAAACTTAGCAGACACCACAGCCAGTCCGTATTCCAGAGGAGAAAGGGCCAAGAGTGTCAGACAAAGACTGAACGCCTTCCAGGTCTGGAGATTCCCAAAATTCATATTGACTTGGAGAACAGGTCAGCGTTTGCAGAGGAGATGGTGTCCATGGCGATGGAGAACGCAAAACGTGAGTTAAGCAACACCAGCCTCAATGCAGACAGCGGTATAGGCCATGATGGAACCAGCTACGCCGAGAGCCTGACTGCTGAAATCATGATCTCCGCCCTTAACACCTGCCAGGCGGCTAGTGTCAGGTATAGATCATAGATTAAATTTTACTCAAATTGACATAACATCATCACTGCAAGCAAAGTGATTAACTCGGACTCCATGTTTACATGAAGCTCTCCAGGCAGGGAAGCAACTGAGTCCACTGTGTCACAGCAGTTAAGTGTTGGAGATGACAGTCTGGGCAGCTGGTCCAACCTGAGCTTTGAGGATGACAACAGCAGCTTCCTCCACCTCAGTGACAGGTATAGTCCCAAATGATGTATTACAGCGGGAGATGTTACACACGGATCAGAATTTGCAACGCTTAAGCTGAAAGCCTCCCTCACTTGGCATTTGGATTTCTACTGTATCATAGTGTTGACTTAATAGGAATAGTGTATTTTTTGGAAATGGTTTTATTTCATTTGAACATGCATCCCATAATCAGTTCACAGTTCCACATGTCCAAAAGGAGTAGGAAGAAGCAAAGCTTATTAAATCCTACCCCTCCATCTGGTACTTTTACAATCAGTAACTGTTACATTTGTTCACTTCCTGCTTTCCATAATACAGTTAAGTTTTTTTATTTTTATTTTCTTAAATAATGTACCTCGTACTGAAGTACGAGGTGATATAACCATACAATGACATGTGTACCATAGTAATTGTCAATATAGTGATATATATAGCACATCATGACTGGTTCAAGACTTTTTATCCTTGTATTTAGCAAACATCAACTGCTTGTATTGTATTGTTTTGTATTGTATTTTCAATGCACCGCGAAGCCCTGCAAGCCAAACGTAACCATGCAATCGAGCAAAAGCCATTGAAGGGGGCATTTTTCAGCACAGAATGCCACCACATATTTGGAGGATATTTTGCTTGGCTACTTCCGTCAACAAGATAAGACAACCCCCCCTCCCCAGAGGAGAGAATAATGTCGCTTTGTGCTAGGCAGATCAGGGTATAGTGAAACACACACACACACACACACACAACAGGTACTTGAGACTGTACCTGTTGAGGTACCTGTTGAGCTGCGGTAGGGTAAAAATAGTCCTCAGGGGGAAAAAAAAAACTAATGAGCAACTTGCAGAGTCTTTGTAGCGATGTTGCAATATAACGATGAGCCGGTGTATCCACTGCTTCATTGTCTTTTTGTTTTTTTGGTAGCATATGGAATCTCAAAGTTAACAAACTTTTTGTCTTATTGCCACAACCTTCAAAAATACACATGCAAGGCATGATTAATAACCTGGCCTTAACTTTTCAATTACAACACATAACTAGCACCATTAGGTACGGTTGCTAGGGAGTAGCCTGAGGCATTGTGAGTGATGCTAAGACGTCACAACACCTATAGCGAAACTTTGTGTTACTCCAGCAGAAATATACTTGTTTATGTTAGCTCGGTTAATATACAGGTCAGTTATGGAAATAGAACACTGTTATTTTTTTTTTGTTTGGGCTTAAGCGTCAAAATAGGTGTGTCTCAATGACGTACATTGTTAGCTAGCTCATATCAACTCATTTTCTGATTTTCTGGCGTTAGTAATGCACAGAATAATGCACATAAGGATTGTGAATAATGGGCAAAATTCCAAATAAAGTGCAGATCCCCTTCATTAGGCACCACATAGGAAAATATGCTCTTAAATGGTATACTGCGATGAATGTAAATTCCAAAGAGACAATGGGATCCGTCTTTTGAGATGTTCTCACACAAGCTGCCAGAAAATTTTTGCTGTTGACATTTCCGTCAAAGTAGGGGTATCCTCTGCGGAAGCAAACCTGACAATGAGATCCTTTCTCAAGATACCGTAGGAACAGAAAGTCTTCAGCCCCTCATTTTTGACCATTGAGGCCGCCGGGTTAATGTATCATAATATTTTTTAAAGGTGTGTCTCGCAGTGCTTTGGTCTCTTCAGGCACTGTTTCTGCAGGAACAAAGTCCAGCACCATGTGTAATTCATTAGACTCCCTTCTAAAAGCCTGTTGCGACTGTTTCCGCTCAGCAGATGAAATAAGAAAAATAAAATACATCCTCAAAGGCTTTTGGAGATGGACTTGGGGAACAAGTTCCCATCAGGACTTTGACTCGTAACCACAAAAGAGAGCTATACTTTAATTGACAACTGTGTGTCTGATGATGGTACATTACCTGTCTCGTCTCTTCCCAGCAGCAATGGGAACAGTAGTAGCTGGAGCAGTCTGGGCTTGGAGGGGGAGCCGTTCGAAGATCACATGTCGTCCTCTCCCTCAGACAGGTCAGTCAAGATTCCAAAATATTAGTAAGAACTGGGGATGACACAAAAAAGCATGTCAGTATTAAGTATGAGGGCATACATGAAAAAGCATCAAAATAACCAGAGATTTTCAGAAATAAGCTCACCCAAGCTAGCTTTGTGGTGGCAGTTATTTGACCCTAGCATAGACACTTACAACTAACAGGAGCCACTGCAGGAATTATTATTATGGGTGTTTGTGTTATTTTTCACAGTTTCAATGTTTTTATTTTTTAAAGTACCAGTTTGGGCACTGTTTCAAAACTACAGATTTGGCACCGGTATGGGATTAGGGGTGTAAGAAAATATTGTTTCGCCAATATATATCACGATACTTTGTTCCATGATACTGTATCGATCTTAAAAAGTATGATATTGATATTTTTATGCATTTATCATGGGCTGTGTAGGGTATTTATTCAAGTGCAGACACGGCAAAGGTTCATTTCTGATTTTAATTTAAACCTCTGATCGTTAGGTGGCAGCACTTACATAGTCAATTAGGCAAGGACGTTGAACGAGATTCACGAGTGAAACGTCCACAGTTCAACATGGCAGAATGCGAGCACATAACACCGGCCCCTGCGGCGTACAAGGCTGAAGCGTGGACACATTTTGGATTTCTACACAAAGTAGGGTGTGCAGAAATTGACAAAACCCATGCCGTTTATAAAATGTGTCGTGCCCGAATAAAGTATTCGGGAAAAACGACAAATCTGTAAGTCCACTTAGCGAGACACCATGAGGACCTGCCGCTAGCAAGCAATGCGAAGGTCCTTTTGTATACCTCAAAAGTCCATCCATCCATTTTCCTTCCGCTTATCCGGGTCCGGGTCGCAGGGGCAGCAGTCTTAGTAGGGAAGCCCAGACTTCCCGGTCCCCGGCCACCTCCTCCAGCTCCACTGGGAGGACACCAAGGTGTTCCCAGGCCAGCTGTGAGACATAATCCCTCCAGCGTGTCCTAGGTCTGCCCCGGGGCCTTTTCCCGGCTGGGCATGCCCGGAACATCTCACCAGGGAGGCGTCCGGGGGGCATCTGGACTAGATGCCCGAGCCACCTCAACTGACTCCTCTCGATGTGAAGGAGAAGCGGCTCTACTCTGAGCCCCTCCCAGATGACCGAGCTCCTCACCCTATCTCTTAGGGTGAGTCCAGCTACCCTACGGAGGAAACTCGTTTCAGCCGCCTGTATCCGCGATCTCATTCTTTCGGTCATGAACCTCAAAAGGTCCCAAGAACCAGATTTGGTCGGCCAAATCTGGTTCTTGGGACCTCAAAAGTAGTACTGTGATATTTTGTTTTTCAAATTGATATCACTATTTTGTTAAATAATAGTTATTTCAAGCATCCTAAAATGACTTTTTTACTGATGTTAGTTACTTTGTTCCACAAAAATACTGTTCTGATGGTGGATAAGTCAGGGACTGTATACTCTGCATTTTTTCACAGCTAATAGAATCTAAACATTTGAGCAGGATCTTGAGACATAATTTAATGTATTTGTTTTTATGTTTTTTTGTAAATTTAAAGCTGGCTGTTTAAGTTTTATTAATCCAAATGCTATACTTCTAAGTTTTTACAAAGAAAAGTTTGTGATACAGCATAACATACTGTTCTAATCGAATAATAATGTGTTTAGTAAGTGCATATTGCTGGTGTAATTCACTTTTTCCAGGAAATAATCTTTAACTACAAGAAAAAAATATATATATCGCCTTAACAGTATCATGATATTTTGTGATTTATCGTATCGTGATACGTATCATATCGCTAGATTCTTGCCAATACACACCCCTACATGGGATGATATGTAAATGACACCCAACCCTAGTCTGTGCTTGTAGGTTCTGTCAGTAAGCATGTGGTTAACAATATTATTAAAGCGATGAAAGACTGTTTTTTTTTCTGTCGACACATCAGACAGACAGAGATTGGTGACAAATTATTGAGGAAAAACAGCTTTAGGAGCCACCCACGGCACTTTTGGTGTGGTGCCCTTTAGTGTAGATGGCACAAGTCTCGGCACATCAGCAGTATTAAAAAGGGAATCCCTGCTTTGGTGTTTTGATGATGTTGGTAGACAACACAGTCTCTTAAAAATAGCTCTTAGGTGTTGCCCCATTTGGTTCAGCTATTTTTAACAACCTTCACACCCTTGGATTGTGGTATTGGGTGAAAAGGGCAACTTTCATCAGAAGAGGATTGTGGCGTCTCTCGGTTGTGGGTTTGGGATCATTTTCATAAACAAGACTAGTATTAGACAAGTAGATGTGTCTCTCTGTTGTAATGTTGTGTTTTTGCATAGCAAATCTAATGTCTCTCACATTGTTGACAGACTCCCTGACAGCCTGATGGCAAATTGATCTGACATTCTCACGCAAAGACGCTTGTTTTCCTTTTTACATATCGCACGTCGTAGTCTTAACTTGTCAGCTTTTTCTGGCCGCAATTTCCCTACCCGTATTCGCTGTCTGTCTGTCTTAAACTGAATCCAGATGTCACTTGATTTGGTAAGTCAAGCCAGTCAGGAAGTCCTCACGACTGAAGCCCACTCGGATCTTGGTATTCTTGGCACTTTTTGGTCTTTTATCCAAATTCTGCGGTGCCTGCTTGAACGGACGTTGAAAGTGTGAATTGTGTTTCTTCGCTCATATTTTTCTGAAGTTCATGCCTGTGCAAAGTCGACAGATTGTTAAGTGGATTTCCAATATCGGACTTTTAAAGCAGATGGGCACTGACATAAGATGTTAAACAAGCATTATCCCATACTACAGTATTAATTGTCCCTGTACCCTAGAAACCGCCCATGAATGATATGGGAAAAGGCCGAAATGATACTGTGTCAAAGCCCAGGGCAGTGATACTGATAAAATATAGAGTTTAACCATGTCCAGTATCAGCCCCCGTAGCTGTCCACTCAGAGCGTGCTGCTCTGGTATCGTGCCCGTGAAACAACCAATCAGAGAACAGCGCACAAGTGCTTAGTGCCTAGTGCTTCACCAAAAAACCCAAACTTGATTAATGGAACTTTAATTGTCAGACATTGATAAGATAAGACTGTTGATAAAATATTATTGTTGAAATATTTTTGCAATTATTGTGTTTACACTGTTTAGATATAATACATGTAATAAACTTTGTCTGGTTTGTCTGGTATCAGGCCCAGTATCATGCCCCGCGTGTAACCTATAATTACAGCATTGATTGTTTGTTCCTAAAGATATCATTAACCACACTCCCATCTCTTATCCAACAGTGACAATACAGAGGACAAAGAAACAGAGGTCAAAGAGGAATCCAGCGGTAAGGGGCCCGAAACTCCTTCCAAATCCACTCCCCCACACCAAGCAGTACATACATTAGTCATACAGCGTCAGAGATAAATGAGCAGGCTTCTAATTTGAGTCTAGCCAACTCCCACCACTCGTTGACATTCCATATTCTTACTCGACACTCGCTAGCTTTGCAAGTCTGCCGTGCTGTCTGAGTGTGTCATCCATCGTAGCAGGGGGATTTTACCACCCCCATAGTCGGCCACACTGACGTTCATTCATAGTCTGCACTTAGTCCCCTCCACAGCCACTCATTATTTGGAGTATGTAGTATGTGTCTGTGCAGCTCCCCCCCCCACATTGATCGGTGTCCTTTTAAGAGTCTTTTTTTTTTTTTGTCAAGAGTAGTCTGTAGCCCAGATTTTCCTCATGTGGAACTAGACCCACAGTTTGTATTGGGGGAAAAACTTTATATCACAATTGTAAGAAATTGAGCAATGTTGAGATATATTTCTGCAGAGAAGATAAACATGGAGGAAGATGATTTAATTTCCTAAATGTGTTCAAACCTCAGATGTACGCCATGGTTCACATTGAGTGAAGTGAAATGGGGTTTTAATTAAAAGATTACTTTGGTTGTTCTGTTAAAATGAGGAGCATAACAAATTGTATTGTGAAGTGATGTGTTTGTGTACCCTTGAAGTTAATTTGTTGGTGTTCTTTCCGGGGACAATAGACCACAGAAGTTGATCAAAACTTAGGAGAGACGTCAGCAAATCCTGTGACACTTCAGAGGATCAATACGACAACCATAGAACAGGAAATTGAAAGTCTACCATATGTGTGCACTGACAAATACAACCTACAACCTTCCTCTCATAGGTCATGCATGTACTGCAGTTAGAAACTGTATTGTAAAGCTATAACACAAAATTAGAATTAGACAATATAAATGCAGCTGAAGGCGAAGCTTTGATTGTCATCCTACCACTTTTCCACCACGCTGCAGGCACGCTGTCCGTGGACACGATACAGGTGCAGGCTTCCAGGACTTCTTCGCTCATTGTCTTGAACTCGGACGTCCGTGAGCTTCGGAGGGGGCCTCAGCATGTGACCCTTGACCCTCAGCTGAGGAGCCTGCTGCAGTGGGCGGCGGCCTCCATGGCCGACATCCCACAGATCCACCTGAGTCCTGACAGAGAGCTGCAACAGGTGATGCATTCTTATGTGAGACATGAACATGTGTCTTTCTTTTTTCTGTGTATTCTAAAAATACAAAGAGATAAAAATGCTTTAGTACAGTTTTCCTTTAAGAGCAGCATTGCGTGGACATGTCCTGGTTGGCATTCCATTGGAGAAGGAGTATGTGCCGTCACACTCATGGTAATGAACCATTTTAAACATTGATCTAGTTTGACTGAAAGCCCCCACGACTAATAAGTACAGTATAGAGAAAGATGTTAAACACTTTGTGCTAAGTTAGTGGCTTGCTGGGCGTATTGACATGCATTATCGCCACCGAGTGGACTGGAGCCTCAATCCCTCTTCCACCCAAGAGCGACATCTAGTAATGGTAATGGTTTTATTTCATTTGAACATGCATCAGATTACAATTGAATGCATCACATAATCAGTTCACAGTTCCACATGTCCAAAAGGAGTAGGAAATCCTACCCCTCCATCTGGTACTTTTACAATCAGTAACTATTACATTTGTTCACTTCCTGCTTTCCATAATATAGTTTTTTTATTTTATTTTATTTTTTTTAATAATGCACCTCGTACTGAAGTACGAGGTGATATGACCATCCAATGACATAATGGGTACCATAGTAAGTGTCAATATAGTGATATATATAGCACATCGTGACTGGTTCAAGACTCTTCATCCTTGTATTTAGCAAACATCAACTGCTTGTATTGTTTATTGAATTGACTCATCGTTGTGCATTGTTTGACTTCCTTTCTCAATCCATTTTATAGTTTGATTCCACAGACTGAAATGCTACGGTTTTTTAACGTAGTCCTAGCATATAAGTGTTTCAAATTTAGTTCTTCCCTGAGATCATATTCATATCTAGTGGTAGAAATGTTATTTGCTGTTGCTAATGTGAATCATTACTGTGCTGCTTCAGCTTCCAATGGTGGTCCAAAGGCTGCGCGAGAGGAAGTGGAAGGTTGGAGACTTGCTGCACTTCCTGCTGCGTTACTATGAAGAGAACCAGCTCCACCTTCAGCTGCAGCCTAAGGACGAGGCGCTACAGTCAGGCAAGGAGTGTCAGCGCGTGACCCTCTTTAGTTGGCTCCTGGAGCACACTTAGGCACCTTTTACTTCCACCAGAGGGCGCACTCACAGACATTTTAGTTATTTATTATTTCCGGCTTCTGTTGGAATTATTTCATGAAGTATTGCTTCTGTTGCTGCCCCCCGTTCCAAAATGAAAAAGGAGAGCCGCTCACCTCACTCCATGTGTTCTGAGGGAGGCTCAGTAGTGATTTAACACGCAGAGAATGTGTATTTTTGCTAGGGGATCCCCGTGGCTGCCAGCCCTATGATGTCATTGCATCCACAGCAGCACAGCACACCTCAGCGGCGGCGTTTCCACGTGTGAAAAGAACACACACATTGATGAACGCCACACCCTTGCATTATCAGAGACTGAAGCATCTGTGTTTTCTTTCCATGAAGTATTCCATTGTTACTCACTTTGATTTGCAATATCAACAAGCACCCGTGTTTCTATTTTATTTATTAGCAACAATTACCTTGGTGTGCAAACTTAGTAAAATGTTTGGTGTGGATTTAGGGATGGGCATTTGGATAAATGTCTTTCTTTTCCATCCCTGTGTGAGGCCCTGGAGGAGTAATTTATCAATTCCACACAAAATGTACCCAACTGATGAATCTAATGCTATGCCCATTCTGAGTGTGGATGATGTTTACATGGATAAGAAAAAGTATTTTTTAAGCTATGGAATAAGCCAACACTGCTGGCTTTTAAGTTGCCAAATGGACCTTGTGATGACTCCGAAATGTGTCCAAATTGTGGAAGATCCAGTGACGCAGATAGTGGACCTGAAAAAAACCCCCAGAAATGTTGATGATTACCCGTAGATAAGTCACCTTATGGAGTGACAACCGCAACTTCCCCAATTGGTTCCATCTGCACAGAACCACTTAAGATGCACTTTGAATCATTTCTTATTTATCCCCGACCCCCCCTCCCCTCCCATAGCTTGAATGGTGGTCCCAAGCCTTGGTAGAGATGGAGACACTGTAATATATAACATAAGCACGGCCTTGCATACATAGTATTCACCTGCATGGCTCCACACTGCCTGTCAGTACGCTAGCAAGTCCTGCTTCAGCTCTAGGCTGTACACCTAAACGAAAGTATTTGTCTCATTTGTTTACTTGTGAGCTATCTCACTACATGCATTATGAAGAACTAAAATATAATGCAGCTATTAATTAAGTGTACTAAAAATGGGGATGTGAATTAAAGGAATGTGTGCAAAGTGTGAATATTCCTGGTCATTCCCTCAACATTCCCTGCTAGTGTTTCGCTGGAAGCTGGCTGTGCACCTGGAAAAAAAGCAGATTTTGTACACGCACAAACACAACCTGTTGTTTAAAAAAAAAAAAAAATAGTATTGGCGGCTGTTTTTCAATGTTGCTTTCAAACTCCGTCTGTATTTTGTTTCATCCTGCTTACTTGTAAAACTCTGCCAAATAAAGATATTTAATAAATTATTCAGTTACTGTATATAAATAGAAATATATCAGTGATAGTGAGTGCGGCGACTTGAATTTTTCTCCCTTGTGACATTGCTGAATCGTGAATTTTGAAGTTGGAGGTCGTCGTTTTTGTGTTCAAGCTCAATGTGACAATAAAGCTTTTACATGTCAACTTTTTGTTTTTGCATCTTTTTTTTTGTCCAGTCACCTTTTCTGCATAGTTGATCTTTTACAAAATCAGAATAATATGCTGATTTAATTTTTGATCCACTTGATCATAGTGGTATTTATATTACATGCTTATTCTAGTGTATATGGTAATGGTTTAATTCTATTTCATTTACATGCATACAAGTTACAATGGAAAACATCAACTAAAGCAATTTACAGTTTCACATGTCCAAAAAGGGCAGGAAGAAGTAAATCTTATTTAATCAGACCTCCATCCTTTCCACATCCGTCGCAGTACATTTCACTTCCTGTATTGCATTGGAGTTTTTTTTCATCGAAAGGCGATAAGGTAATGTAACAATATCGCAATGTAATTATTTAGACCATCAGTGTAGAATGCTACATTTTAAAACATGTCTTGTAATAAGTTTTCTGAATGCCTTATATTTGTTTTTAGTGCATTTGGCCATGTTCGTCACGGTGTGGTGTGTCAGCTTTGAGTTGCGTTGCGACCCCAGTATGCAGAGAGCAGGACCCAAATGCAGGTAAACGTGTCTTTAATGCTTAGCAACGCAGCAAAACAATTAGCATGCATAAACGCTAAAACGACAATAATATGACAAAGTAATAAGCACGCACCTGAACTAAATAGACATCACTTAAATGGGAAACAGGTGCGAGTGATAAATGCAAAGCGACGGAAAACGGAACAGAGTAACACAGGAAATGAATACAAAATAAGGGCATGAACCAGGAAATAAGGCATGAAAGGAAACTAAACGAACTGTCACGGAACTGTCAACTCCCACATGACCATTTTACGTTTCAAAATGTTTAATGTAAGTACTTAAACTTGGCTTAAATATTATTTTTTATGCTTTTTTTGTGCAATGATTAATTAACTGATAATGTTATGAAAAACCGGCGAGCCACAAAATTTTAAGCATGAAGAGCGTGACGAGGGACACTTCAATAAAAATAAACAGTAAGTATTTCAGCTCAACTCTTGATAATATGATTCATTCATGATAAATTTAATATGACAACATTTTCCAAAACCTATCTGTGCCTATAAATGGTTAAAATCCAAACTACAGTAAAGTATTAAAACCGCTTGTAATGAATCCCTTAATATGCTCTTAATTTGTTAACTGCAAACAAATGACACTAAAGAGGCTGATCAGTCAAAAGTACCGCAATGATAAAAGTT
Source organism: Doryrhamphus excisus (assembly GCF_037039965.1). Taxonomy (NCBI): domain Eukaryota; kingdom Metazoa; phylum Chordata; class Actinopteri; order Syngnathiformes; family Syngnathidae; genus Doryrhamphus; species Doryrhamphus excisus. Next base: position 13,528,903 of record NC_136368.1, on the reverse strand, counting down.
TTGCTGAATCATTCATTTATGATCTGTCTTGTGATAAGTGATGCCTTGTCAACACACACTGTCATAACTGCTGGTTCCAGTGTGTATTGAAAGTTGTCAGCCAACAGGTACCAAAACAAACAGAAGGCTTGCACTTTTCCAAATAAAAGCTTGTCTCAATAACAACACAACACAGCTTCTGTTGCTGTGGGATTTGGTGGACAACCTGTTGCAGCATTACGACGTGTAATTAGCTCATGTTGAGCATGAATGGAGGTGTGTGTCTGACAAAAAAAAAGGAAACAGGAGGGGGAAGAAGGTGGGAGTGCTTAATTGCAGGCTGCCTTGTGATACAGCAGGCGAGGAATGTGTCTGATAAGCACAAGGATATGCTCACCTTGCAGGTAACCGGAATCAGTGGTGTCATTTATGGGAAGCTTTCCCCTGGAATTCAATAAAGTATCTCTTTAAGCCTGAAGTGAGGTCAGGGAATGGAACAAAATTTTAACTCGGGCACCTGTGTGAAAGAGTTGGATGACAAAATCAAACACTTAAATATAACAAGGCCCTCCCGTCCAAACAATGCTCTCTTAACAGTGGGGTCACTCAGGGCGTGCTACTAGAGCCCTTGTAAATTAAAAACAATAACACTGGTTTTAACCAACAAAGCGGTGGGTAGCATGCAGGCCTCACAACTAGGAGACCCATGTTCAATTCCACCCTCGGCCATCTGTGTGGAGTTTGCATGTTCTCCCCGTGCATGTGTGGGTTTCCTCCGGGTACTCCGGTTTCCTCCCACATTCCAAAAACATGCTAGGTTAATTGGTGACTCCAAATTGTCCATAGGTATGAATGTGAGTGTGAATGGTTGTTTGTCTATATGTGCCCTGTAATTGGCTGGCGACCAGTCCAGCGTGTACCCCGCCTCTCGACAGCTGGGATAGGCTCCAGCAACCCCCACGACCCTCGTGAGGATAAGCGGTAGAAAATGAATGAATGAATGAATGAATAGATACAGACTCAAATAAATGTGTTGCAATGGGACATCATGATTACACAAGCACCCGTATTACACCTATGATGGTATATTAGAACACATCTACTGCGTATTTTTAGCTAAATGTATTGTCATAGGTTTCTTTTAATACACAAAAGGAAGTCATAAATAAGTAATGTATCAATACATGGTACTTAATGTCAGTATTCATTAAGCGATGTTGAGTGTTATTTGTAATTATTAAAGTACACGTGTCCCATACAATCATTACCGAAGAACATCAGAAGCCTCCTGGTGGTTCACCAGCACCTGATTCCAGTTTAAAGTGTGAAAGATCATCATTTTTATTCGAAGTGCTGAGAGAGGGAATGGAATGACGTCGCTATTTGGCTCAAAGATTCCTAACTGGGAGAACGCCAGGGTGCACAGCTGGGTCAACAAAACAGTGGACTGTGTTTCCGTGGGAAATCGCCGTTTGATCCCTCACCGCTCCTAGCCATGGTTCCAGGCTGTGTGCAAAAAACACTTTGCAGCGGGAAACCATTGGCTTCCCGTCGGCAATGGCGAAGGTTACTTTTCCGACGACAGGGCTTGGAGAGGGCGTGTAGCTCCTTCGCCCTTAAGCACATTTTCCTACGAAAGTCAATCACGTTGTTAACAGAGCATCATTTTGAATGATAATGGGAGGAAAATAGCTGAGTCAAAGTTCAAATAAGTAGCCAGTGAGATGTCAAATAAACGTCACGTAATGAAAGGCGGCCATTATTAAAGATCACTATCAGTTTCCTTTTTGAGAATTACTCAAAAAGATAAAAAAAAATCAAAACAGACCAAATTACTGGCAGGCAACTGTTTGCTTCTTTTGACTTTTTCCTCATTTCGGAGTCTCCACAGTGGATCTTTTGAATTTGGTCTAGTCTGACCCATTTTTGTCGGATTCTTCTCTGACCATAGAATGATAGGAAAAGTTAGAGAAAAACAAAATTCAAATCTACATGGTCCTGTGTGAAAAAGTGTGTGTGTGAAAACCTAATAACTAGTTGGGGTACTCTTAGCAGCAACAACTGCAATCAAGTGTTTGCATTAACTTGCAATGAGCCCCTTCAGCGCTGGCCTACTCATCTTTGCAGAATTGTTGTAATTCAGCCACATTGGAGGGTTTTCCAACATGCCACAGCATTTCAGCAGGATCCAGGTCAGGACTTTGACAAGACCACTCCGATGTCTTCATTTTATTTTTCTTCAACCACTAAGAGGTGGACTTGCTGGTATGTTTTGGATCATTGTCCTGCTGCAGAACCCAAGTTAATTTTTAGCTTGAGGTTACAAACAGATGGCCGGACATTCTCCTTCAGACTTTTTTTGGTAGATGGCAGAATTCATGGTTCCATTTATCACAACAAGTCTTCCAGGTGCTGAAGCAGCAAAACAGCCCCAGACCATCACGCTACCACCACTATATTTTACTGTTGATATGACTGAAATGGGGCGGCACGGTTGTCGAGTGGTTAGCGCGCACACCTCACAGCTAGGAGACGCGAGTTCAATTCCACCCTCGGCCATCTCTGTGTGGAGTTTGTATGTTCTCCCCGTGCATGCGTGGGTTTTCTCCGGGTACTCCGGTTTCCTCCCACATTCCAAAAACATGCTAGGTTAATTGGCGACTCCAAATTGTCCATAGGTATGAATGTGAGTGTGAATGGTTGTTTGTCTATATGTGCCCTGTGATTGGCTGGCGACCAGTCCAGGGTGTACCCCGCCTCTCGCCCGAAGACAGCTCGGATAGGCTCCAGCACCCCCGCGACCCTCGTGAGGAAAAGCGGTAGAAAATGAATGAATGAATGAATGAATGACTGAAATGCGGTGTTACTTTTACGCCAGATGTAATGAGACACACGTTCAAAAACTCTTTTCCCAAAGGTCTTGGAGATCATCAAATTTGAGACAAGCCTTAGTGTTCTTTTTGTTCATCTGTGTTTTTTGTCTTGGAACTCTGCCATGTAGGCCGCTTTTGCCCAGTGTCTTTCTTATGATGGAGTCCTGAACATTGACTTAACTGAGGGAAGTGAGGCCTGCAGTTCGTTGGATGTTGTTGTGGGGTCTTTTGTGACCTCCTGAGGATGAGTCGTTGCTGCGCTCTTGGGGTAATTTTGGTCGGCTGGCCACTCCTGGGAAGGTTCACCACTGTTCCATGTTTTCACCATTTATAAATAATGGCTCTCACTGTGGTTTGCTGGAGTCCCAAAGCTTTAGAAATGCCTTTATAACCTTTGCCACACTGATAGATCAAAATTAATCTCAAATCTGTTTTAACAGGGAGCAAGGACTTTTTCACACAGGGCAATGTAGGTTTGATTTTGCTTCTCTCTTAATAATGAAAAGTTTCATTTAAAAACTGCATATTATGTTCACTTGTGTTGTCATTGACTAATATTTAAATTTGTTTGATCATCTGAAACATCTACATAGGTGTGAAAAACAAGTACAATAACCGTTGGACAGCAACATTGTTTTCAACCCAATGGCTGGAGAAGTGAATTTCAGATCAAATTCACACCCTTGTCTCTTGTTCCATATTCCCACAGCAAGTGTCTCATCTCCAAGGTCAACCATGTGAGGAACTATCACTTCTACAAACGGAACGTAGGGGCGTGTGCTTCTACCATCAGCACTGGATGGAAATAAAAAGAAGAAAACCCAGAAGACAACCGTAGAAAAGCGTGGCAGTAAGTAAATCCACATTTTTTTTCTACTAGACATATTCTATAAATCTTATGATAATAATATGGGTTTCATGCTAAATTTCAAGGCTAGCTAATCTTGCATTTTGCGGTCGATTTTTCAGCGACAACCCGAATCAATCAAACAACAAACTTGCTGTGTCCATTTTTATGTGTGTGATCTGTGATACTCATGACAACACAATATCAGTCAATGTCGATGTGTGAATATTTATATATCGTATTCAGTCCTCGACGCAACATCAATGCCAAGATGGGGGAGGTTCAGAAAAGTCACTGGGGAGTGTTTGAAAATCCCAACTTAATTTCAGTCATATTTTAATGTTGTTTACTGGTGAATGACAGCAGTATGACTAAAAACCTTTCATTGAGTATCTTTATTTTGTTATTATTTTTAATGACCTGAGCACTTCAGGTCATTACAGTAACTTTCTTGTAGTTGACCAAAATGTTGTGAAATTTCATCGTAATTAAGTTTAGATGATTAAAGTATGACTAAACTAAAATAGTTTTTTTTTTTAGTGTTTCAGACATTTTAGTCCAAAAAGTCATTAAAATGAAACTGCATGAGTGGAATCGCATATCTTAGCAGTGCAACTTTGTGGCAACCAATCCAACATCCTCACATGCGGTTTCTGAGACTTAGCCACCACAAAGGTAAACACCATCTGACCCTTAAGAGTGCTGGGGTCGAATGGGTGCATGTTTTCTGTCATCGCTCAACTGGTTGTGAGTTGATTGCGACAGTTTTAGAAGACTTGGAGGCTTTTAAAAGGCTTCAATCAACATAACTGGCAGGAGAGAATGTTTTTGAGACTTCAGTCTGGTAAAATGGGAACATAATATTAGCGTGGTTTAGTTCCAAGTGTTTTTTTTTTTTTTCATCTAATTCTTTTGTCAAAAGGCCTCCACCGTTTGCATGGTAATGTTATTCCCTAATTGGTGTGGTCACATTATGTTATCAATGCGTTCATAGCCTTGATACAAAGCGAGACAAATAACGCTGGTGTGGTTTCAGCCAGGAACCATTATTTCTTTTGACGGTGCGTCAGTCGATACTCAATACACGACCGCAAAACTTCTCTAGCCGTGGAGTTGGAACGGACTTCACAGAGGTGAAGCCGCAGGAATGTCACTCAGGTTATCTTCACATTCCACGCATGTATGGAAGAAGACAATCGTCATGTAGCAGAACATCATCAGTCAGCACTCCAAGGAGACAGACAGGAGCCCCTACAGTGTTGTGTCCATACACACACACACACACACACTGACATCAGATAGGCAGGGTCTTGGCGTGGTGCATCCCCTGCTGACATCACTTCCCACCCAACAGCAACAAACGGCCGGGTTGTTGGGAGAGTCCACTGGAATGGGGGGAGTTAGGGGTGCGGGGGGGGGAGGGTTGAGTCAAGTCCATGGAATCCATGATTCTTCTGAGCTGGGCTTTGTGTCGGAGGGGAAAACCGGCTACATCATCCCAACCGGGCCTTTTGTTTACCTCCGCCTGGAAGAAACTCTCCATTGTTTTGCCTGATGTGCTGTGTGTTTCATCAGCAGGCATGAAAAGGTGAGAGCACTTAATGACTTAGCGAGGGAGGGGGGTGGTGGGGGGTGGGGTCATGCTGGATGACCTGCTGCTCTCCAACATGCAGGGCAGTGACTCACTTCCACCGTTTCTTACGTACACTTGACTTCAGGATTCTTCATCTTGGCTACGAAAACGCCCTCCCGCAGTCACGAACAAAAGCGCCGCTCGTGTCATTCCAACCAATTGCACTTTGTCGGGGAGGGGGGCGTCGGCGGCGGCGGGGATTTCAGTGTCCGTGTTTCGAAAAACATCTGTTGCTCACACCCAATGTCAGCTGGGATGAACTTCAGCTTCCCACCACCCTGATAGACTTCATCTTGGGATGAATTCATCTTCATTACCATCAAAACGTCTTTATCGCTAAATGTTTGATTGGTTGGGAATATGCAACCAGGTGGTCTCTGGGTTGTGTCGTTCTGTACTTTTGGCCTTTCACAGTTATATACGTCGTACTCAAATAAAGTACTCAAATGGAAACGCTGCGAGGCAAGGCGTGGATGCATACTGTACCATGTGTGTCTGATTCACAGCTACACAGAGTGAATAACACTTCATGAAGCACTTCATTATGTCCACAAACCGTAAAGCAGAAAAAGAAAATCCATCACAATGGAAAATGAAAATAGACATCATCAGAAGCTCTGAGGGAAGAATCCACCAAAATTGTCTGCACTCTCAGACTTAGCCATTCAACTGTGACGTCTATCATAAAGGATAAAGATCTTGATCTTGACCATGTGAGACATTCATTCATTCATTTTCTACCGCTTTTCCTCACAAGGGTCGCGGGGGGTGCTGGAGCCTATCCCAGCTGTCTTCGGGCGAGAGGCGGGGTACACCCTGGACTGGTCGCCAGCCAATCACAGGGCACATATAGACAAACAACCATTCACACTCACATTCATACCTATGGACAATTTGGAGTCACCAATTAACCTAGCATGTTTTTGGAATGTGGGAGGAAACCGGAGTAAACTCATGCGCGGGGAGAACATGCAAACTCTGAACCCCAGTCTCTGAGTTGTGTGGCCTGCGCGCTCTATGATATGCACTGTCCATTGAATGAATAAATAAAATTAGATTGCTGTAATCTGGACCTGACAATTTTTACTCAGGCTGCACGGTGTGGGGTGGTTAGCATGCTGGCTGCACAGCTAGGAGACCCGAGTTCGATTTCACCCTCGGGCATCTCTGTGTGGAGTTTGCATGTTCTCCCCATGCATGCGTGGGTTTCCTCCCACATTCCAAAAACATGCTAGGTTAATTGGCGACTCCAAATTGTCCATCGGTATGAATGTGAGTGTGAATGGTTGTTTGTCTATATGTGCTCTGTGATTGGCTGGCGACCAGTCCAGGGTGTACCCAGCCTCTCGATGGCTGGGATAGGCTCCAGCAGCCCCCGCGACCCCCGTGAGGATAAGTGGTATAAAATGAATGAATAAGCTGGACCTTGTATAACAACAATCAAGAAAATCAATCTTTGCTGGAGTAGAGGGTGGCCAAGTTAAATTTGACCGAGCTAATCTGCATATTTGGATTGCGTACAGCATAAAATCAAAAGGTGGCCAACAAACCTGCAAAGCAATACACCAGTGTATTACCACTGGACACCACTGTGTGTGTTAAATGGGCGTCCGTGAGGACGAGAGGACGACCCCGGGCGCTTTGAAAGCTAGCAGCGTGGGAGCAAAAGGAGCGAAGGGCGCTAGCGAGAGATAAGCGTTTCCTCCAGCAGGGAAGGGATGAATCATGGAAGAAGGAAGACAATGAGACTGAGTCTTTCCCAGAGTGACACCTCTGTTTTGACTTGCTGTGTAATAAAATGATCGATATTATATTTAAAAAAAAACATCACAAAACCAAAACAAAAGATTGTGTTATGTCTGTCCAATCACGTTTATCAAAATGACCTCATCACCCACACACCCGCCACAGCGATGACAGTGTGGTGTCGGGCTCGGTGCGAGCTGCTTTCACGCGACCACAGAGCGGATCTGGGGGTCAAGTCTGGGAGATCCTGCTGATGTCATAAATGGACCCGCCCTGCACTATGTGTTTGTGTGTTTTGACCCTCCCTTATCCTTTTGTCTGTTTCCATGGCGACAGATTACCTTTGTTAGCAGTCAATGCCTCAGCACTGACATCACATGACTAAGAAAAGTCACAAGCACAGTTGCCTTTCATGAAGTCTTCAATATTCTGACACTTGAAACGAATTCGAGGAACAAACGCGGCAAAGGATGTGGGTATGTAACGTGAGCGATGAGAGAAAGCAGGGGACAAAGGAGGAAGTAGCAAGGGATGAGCGGATGCGGGGGATGAGTTGAGAGGACGAGTGAGGTCTTTGCGTTCTGACTGTTCTACTTTCAGCGAGCATGTTCACTTTCAAGTGGAGAGATACGATATGTGCTTTTTTAAGCCACGACAGCTTTGGCAGTTCATGTTCTTTGCAGCTCTGTGGTCGACTACAAAAAGCAGCATGTGAAATCACTTGTCACTACGTTATCTTCAAAATGTGTGAAAACAAGTACATAACTAACGTTACTTCAGAGGTTCCAAAAATACATACTCTAGGTTAACCCAGTGCTTTTCAAATAGTGGGGCGGGGGCCCTGTGGGGGTTGGACTTTTAATATTAGTGCAGACCTGCCAACATGTATGAATGTATTGTACTTTGCATGCGATTTAAGTCTTAAATATCCTTGTATGCTTCACTGGCGTCCATTTGTATGCATTTCCTTGGTTTCAGTTCCAAGTTCAGTTTGTACAGTACATCCATCTATCCATTTTCTATACCACTCATCCTCACTATGGTGGTGTGGGTATGCTGGAGCCTATCCCAGCTGACTTTGAGTGAGAGGCACCAGCCAATCATCAACCAGCCTAACATTTCTGTCCTCAAATGGGGCCCTGACAGAAAATAATTGAGAACCACTGATTTAACCAATAACTCAAAATCACTGTTGTTGGCAAAAATATACACAATTATGAACAGGTCACATTAGATTGATTGACGACGGAATTGTCTTCACTGTTGATAAACACTATAGGCTCATAGTAGACTATGGAAAAATTTGTACATTCAATTTATTAAAAAGACTAGGTTGTCTTTGATTTTTTCCGAAACATAAGTTTGGCTCATTGAAAGTTCAGACTCTTCAATGATATGAAACTGGTTAAGGAAAGACTCTTAATTGGCTGGTATGATTGCACACATGTAGCTTTTAGGGGTGCCACAAGACGCCCAATTCACGAGATGAAATAATACACAAGATGGAGTGTATGCGAATGAGATTTATCATTAATTGTATGAAAAAATATGACAAATAAAGAAATACATATAAAATATATTTATTAAAATATATTTAGTAACTGGACAATCAAACTTCTTTATTCAACCATGACACGAGACAATGTAGGTTGTTTTTTAAATGTTTATTGTCCCACAAAATGATGCTAAACAATCTTATTTTCAAAATCTTTTGAGACCACATAAACCACTGATGTTAATAACAATGATATCATCATCATAATCAGCATAATAGTCACCATCATAATGCAATATTTCTTTTCTGTCATCTTGAATTGGTGTTTGGAACATTATTTTCCCACAGACAATTGGGACTGTCTATAAAATGTTTGGAGCATTTCTGCTCCCAGCTGACTTATCAACTGTATTAAAGTGCAACATTTCAGTTTTTTTTGTGTGTGTGTTGTCCAGCCATACTATTGATCTAAATGCCGTTACATGCAAAACAGATTTGCTCTGCCAGGGAAAAGTGTAAGCTACACCTGCCCTGTTATATGGATTATTATCGGGCTTTATTTGATGCTTTGTTGTTATGGCAATTTGGAGTGGTTGGACCAGAGCAGGAGGGGATAGAGAAGAAGAAAAAAAGAAAACAGAGTGAGGAATGCGGAGACAAGAGGGGGACAATACAAAGAAAGACAAGAACAACAACACTAACAACGATGACCATAACAGAACAACACAAACAAACAGGACTACATCAGCAAATGCCAATGACGGTTATAAAAGACCATAATGGAGATACAGTTTCAGTTTGTATTTACTTTGCTGATCAAACATGTCAGTGACTGTTTACTGTCTGTGTGTTTTTGTGCCAGATGGGAAAACTGTCGGGATATGGATATGTATTTTTTTTCGGAATGAGAAATGATCTTATGAGATCTCATGGCAGCCTTAGTTGGTTTCATTCATTTTGATTGAAGACTAATTTGTCTTTGATGCTTATAAAAAACACATTCATTGGATTTTTCACGTGCATTAGGTTCAATGTGGCGGGAGTGTCTCAAGAGGTAAAGAAACCACTATGTTGGCAGTTGGAACATAGCTTCCTCCATTCCAGTCACTGCTGTTGTATCCTTGGGCAAGGCACTTTACCCACCTTGCCTCCGGTGCTGCCCACACTGGTTTATAAAAGGTTAATGAACGTTTTACAGGCCTGATAGGCTGTTGGTGTACATTGGCAGTCTTGTCAGTTTACCCCAGGGCAGTTGTGGCTCCAAATGTAGATTGAATAATGGGTTCTCAGTGTAAAGAGCTTTGGGGGGTTTATCTGTATATACAGTCGCTACACTGATGCTAACATAAGTTCCACTTTCTCCCGTTGTTTCCTGCCTGAACCTTACCAGGGCAATCCAGGAAGTGCCATAAAACTTGCAAGTCAGGCAATAATGTGAAAATAAATAACATAACCAGGTGCAAACTGTGACAGTGTCAGTCATAGTCATCCTCTCCTTGCTCTCTCTCTCTCTCTCCGGTCTGTGCAAATGAACATAAATCCAATCCTCCTAATGAGTGGAACATCCCCGTTTGGCTGGATTCAAATATCAACTTTTGATTAAACCGCAAAGTTGACGTGCAATGGTGTGATGGGAGGGGCATAAACATAGCGGGGGTGGTTGCTATGGAGGCGGGCCGCTTCGAGCGTGAAGAAAGACGATCCTCCGAGTGTTTTTGTGAGTTTCATGGAAGACTTAGAGTGACCCGGTTACCACAGAGGATGTGGGAGTGAGGCAAGAGGCAAATTTATTGCTCTTCATAAGTCAGTCTCTACATCAGATAAAAAAGAAGCCAGAAGGAGCAGCAACAGGAAAAAAAGAAACATCAAGTTATCATATGTAACTTCATTTGTTCCCCATAGATTTGACATGAAACATGAAACCATCATACGTTTATGCACCAGCTGCTTTGTCCCAAATGAAAACACGCCACTAGCTTCTGAACTCTGAACCCTGAACTTTGACCCTTTGGGGGATGATGCTGAGGTCACCAGGGTTAACTCCAGGACTGAAATGCTCATAAAAAGTGAAGATACCAACGCAAACGCTGCCTCCTACGTGCATATATTTTTGGACTACAACCAGCATCATGATCAGAAAAAAACACCCAAACGGTACAAACCCTGACTTCTCCTTCCCTGACGCAGCACAGACAGATCCGTCAGACCCTGGCAGGAAATAGCTGCAACCTCACCGCAAAACAACATGGGTTCTCACGGCGTTAATAACGACCCCCGACTGAGAGACAGTACCACAGCACCACATCCAGCACCGGGGCCTGGACCAAAGCTCCTGGACAAAGCCAAGCACAGGAGGTTACTGGGGTAGCTTGCACTGAAAAGTACAAAACACCCCAACAAAAAACAGGTAAAGACATACAATATGAGCAATATATGTACTACATAAAACTTTGAGGGGGGCGTCGTCATACAAACATAACCAAAATCATGTGTGTGGTTTGATGAAGCTTGAAAGGCTATAATCGCTGAGTATTAAATGATTGTAGGTTTGCTGGTTAGTGATGGGAGGGTGTTTTACTTGTAAGGGTATTTGGGGGTGGGCGTAACTTTACTTTGCTTCATGAGGGCCTCTGCTTAAAATAACTCCTGTTCCTGAAAGTTTGGTGGTGACTGGTGTTTCAGGCCACGTTCCACACAAACATGGTTCTTTTCAAACAACGTAACCGATGTCTGTGTACTGTCAGCCAAGAAAGAAGCCATTAATACTTTGTAGGGAATGTATCAGTACACTTTCTTCAGGGCTGAAATGAATTTGAAGATTGCACAGTGGTTACCCCTTTTCAAAAAGGGTGACCAGACGGTTTGTTCCAACTACAGGGGGATCAGACTCCTTAGCCTCTCTGGGAAAGACTATTCCAGAGCGCTGGTGAGTAGGATACAACCTTTAGTCAAACCTCCTAATCATGGAACAGTGAACTAGTCCTTGCAAGGACACTGAAGGTGCATGGGAGTTTGCCTAACTGTGTCCTTTGCAGTACAGGGAGTACAGGTGTTGGTGGCACGTTACTATGTACCATTTGGTCCTTGTACAACCAGAGCAGAAACCTGGTTTGAAATGCAAAGGCGTTAAGGGCTTCCTGGGCTTGGGGATCTTGATGCAATTTGCAGATGATAGCATCATCATTGTAGGGTAGACCGAGCACATGTTGGAGGGATTATGTCTCACAGCTGGCCTGGGTGGCCAGAAACTGGGAAGCCTGGACCTCCCCACTGAGACTGCTGCCGAGATAAGTGGAAAAAAATGGATGAAGAGATGGCCGGATGAAGCGCTCCCCATTGTGATGCTCATGTCACTACACAGCTTGCAAATGGTCATGACATTAAAGGGATAGTTTGGATTTTTTGACATGAAGTTATGTGACACCCCCATAAGCAGTGAAGTCCGTCAACAGCAACTCACTCCCCACTTCATGTCCTGAGTCGAGTTGTGGTCGGATTTTGGTGCTGAGGAAAGTAGTTCCAGCTCACGCTGGGGACAGTTAAATAAAGAGTTTGGTTTCTCAAAACAATATGCGTTCAAAAACGTAATACATTTGCATCACAAAAATGCCTACTAGGAAAAAAAACAGACCAATTGCTTTGTCATTTTTTCTGTCGTCATATCATTTTGTGCTCCCGCCTGTCCATTGTTATGCTCATTTGCTTCACCGGTTTCACAGTGTTTACTGCTGGGATAGTGAAAGTAAACATGTCTGATTACGAAACAAGTGATGACGATATTCCTTTTACCACAAAGACAAAGTGATATCTTTATGAACCGGAATACACAGATGCCGAACTTCAATGGAGTTCGGTGACAACAAAGAGGTGCGGTACAAATTAGCTAGAGCTAATTTGCTAATAATTAGCTAATTAGCTAAACATGTCTTATCATCTGTCCTGGGTGTGTAGGAACGTAATCTTCTTTGCAAAAGTGTGCACTGCACACACAAAGCTGTTTCACCCTAACCGCTATGGGTCCCACATTATAGCCAATGGCAAGCAGGCAAAGTTGGTTAATAGCAATGTCCATCTCAGGAAAACGATGGAATTTATAGGGCGACACTTCCTTGTTGTGACAGCCTGGATAATTAAAAGTACATACCAATTTTTTAAACCACTATAGCTCTTACGTTGAAGTGATCATGATCCGCGTATCTAAACACTGAAACACACAACAATGGACAGGCGAGCGATTTGTGAGGTCTGATTTTTTCTAGTAGGCATTTTTGTGATGCAAATGTATTGCGCTTTTGAGCGCATATTGTTTTGAGAAAACAAAGTCTTTACTTAATTGCCCCCAACAACTAGCTGGAACTACTTTCCTCAGCACCGAAATTGGGGAGTGAGTCACTGTTTATGGAGGTGTCATACAACTTCATGTCAAAAATTCCGAACATCCCTTTAATGCATTTTTAAAATTTAAAACCCTTTATGCTGGCGACATAATTTAAAACTTTTAAAAATTATGTCAAATGTTATTCTTGCTTTTGTACCTGACATTTTCTATTTATAATTATGTATTTGTATTATATTTATAGTACTAAAATTGCTACTAAGTGTAATTTTCCCCCATTTTTTTCCTTAATAGATGACATAACCTGGCGTGTTTCTATTAAGTGTGGAGTGATTTCGACAGTCCAACTCATGCTGGGAGGTTTGGGGGTGTGGAAGCCTTGAGGGAGTGGGTGGGTCACGTGGTTCCTGTGGTTCTGATAAGGGCCTGTGCACCACCTGCAGTGCACTCACCGAAGTCCATCTGGACTAATAGAAGTCTCGTCGGTGGGACAGCAGGGAGAGGTTTACTTCACACTCTCTCACTCGCTGTCTTGGCCCACCCACTTCTCCACAGACACACACACACACACTCTCTCTCTCCGGCTGCATTCGGGTCCCTCCAGTGCGCACAGTAGAGTCCACGCACGCACGGGAGCATGGCAGCTACCCACGGCGAGTACAGAGGCTACCTGCGCAGCACAGTGGATGTGGAGGCCGGCCAGCACCGCTTCCAGCCGGTGGCCAGCTCGGAGCCCTCTCACCGGCCTCTACTGTTCGGCACCCTGGCGGTCATGGGATTGCTCCAGGTGGCCTCCAGCGTGGCTATCCTATTGCACCTGACGGGATACCTGCAGGAGGTAAGTCCTTTCCGAGGCTGCTATTCAAGGCAGTTTTGCGCAATTTTATAAAGCCATTAAAGAGGTAGTTCAGCTTGTTGGATGGGGTGCATAATGCTTTGGGGGAAGGCACTGCTGAGCAACAAAGTGTACCATATTTTGAGGTTCCAGAATTAATCATGCCCCGGGGACGTTCCAGGCACAAATGCAGCTTCTCATTTTTGCACAAAGTGTTGCAAACATGCAGATGTTTCCACTCAGCGACAAGCAAGGGTTGTTTCTTTTATTGGTAATTTCACCACTGCAGATAAGCATTGCAGTGTAAACAAAGTGTGCTCAAAAGTTGAAGATGATGTTCCAACTTGCAAGAGTCGGACACGGCTCATTTGCTTTTTGTCAGATCATGGTGACACCCCCTCCTTTTTCATCCCCATATTTACATTGTGCCACGATTGGGTTTTTTGGTAGCCTTTGTGGTGGTTTCCGTGATAGTTGATGGGTCATGTTTCGACAGGCCAAAAGAGAGCAGACCGCATTTGAGCTGTGTCAGAGTGTTCCGAGTTCACCTGGAAAGCATCCGGATGATTTTCCCCTGGCCTCTTATTCCTGTCATGTGTGTTTATGGAATCAAATACTTTCACTCGTCTTTGACATAAACACATCACGTTGTGCCCTAACAAAAACTCAGCCAAGAGTTGATAGTATGTGTATACATTACAGACAAGTCATGTAAGTACTACTTGTACTCTTCATGCAGTAGCGTTGGAATACGATGCAATACGATTCATATAAATGCATTGAATTTATATTACTATACTCCCCACTGAAAATTAACACACTACCAGTATTGCCTAAATAGCTGGCAACATAAGTAAGCATTGTAACGGCAGGACAAATCCACTTCCAAGATGACACATGATGGTGATGGAGTGATCAAGTAGGTGTCTTCCAGACGTGAACCCCACTGAACACCTCTGAGGTATCCTCAAGTGGAAGGATGAGTGAAAGGTGTCATCATGGAGGAATGGAAGACAATTCCATTATTAAGATGGTCAATTCCATGCCCAAGAGGATTAAGGCATTGCTAGTTAACAATGGTGTTAGTTAACACATGTTTTGCTAGCATGTTTAGACAATCATGGCTGTATGTTGATAGTAAATCACTGCTATACAAGCTTACACTAACTTCTATAGTACATCTAAGTTTAATTTCTGTAGTATTGTGCCTTGACAAGCTGTAACAAATGCTCGCTGAAATGTGAGGGAACTGTGCCTGTAAAAACATGGGCGACAGATTTGGAGGTCACAGGTTCAAAACCTGCCATGAACCAAATCATGGAAGTGGCAACTGCTTATTAAGGATACTTTATTTTGTTAAAAAATAGTTGTATTGGTTGTGTTCCAGCAGGGGTAGAAAGAGCTTGACACAACAGTGGGGGAGTGGTTTTGGAATAGCAGTCAAAGTGAGACTCAGCTTTGGTAGATGAGCCTCTTTGGGAAGCTGCTGACAGGCAGCGCATGGTTGCATGACTCAGGAGACGTGTGAGGGGCGGAGTCTGGCACTGGACCATCACCTGCGGGGGGTCCTCTAAAGCACTGTTGACATTGTTGTACAAGAAGAGTCTAGCTTCAAATCACTTTGACATTTGCCTGCTACCCTGGAGCACTGAGGGGGGAATCTAACTCCACTCTTACACACACACACACACATTCATACTGTACTTCCTAGTTTTAAAAGTAATTCTCCGAAATATCAGCATACACAGTGCTTTTTAGAGATACAGTAGGCGATGATGATTATCTTCATGCATTGATCACTCTGACCTTTAACCTCTCTTCCTGTCTCCAGGTAGATTTGACCACTGCTCCACATCGACCAATCGAGGTGAGTCACCCCCTTCCCGCGCACACAATCTGTCAGTGACCTGTGCGCATCACTGTAACTGTCATTTTAGTCTATATTGTCATGTCTTTGGACATTGTAAATCCATCCATCCATTTTCTATGCCACTTATCCTCACTGGGGACGTGGGCATGCTGGAGCCTATCCCAGCTGTCTTCGGGTGAGAGGCAGGTTAAACCCTGGACTGGTCGCCAGCCAATCACAGGGCACATATAGACAAACAACCATTCACACTCACATTCATACCTATGGACAATTTAGAGTCGCAAATTAACCTAGCATGTTTTTGGAATGTGGGAGGAAACCGGAATACCCGGAGAAAAACGACGCATACACGTGGAGAACATGCAAACTCCACACAGAGATGGCCGAGAGTGGAATCAAACTCGGGTCTCCTGGCTGTGTGGCTAAGCACTTTCACACCATGCAGCTTGTGGTTGTCTTCTTACACTTCTTACACTTAAAAAACTGTCATTCAATTCATTATTACTCAAATCCCAGTACAGTTAATGAAGCTAATGAGACATTGGAACAGATTATTTATGTTTCCACGTTTTCAAATATTTCCATTCTATATGAATTGAAACAGTCTTGCATATGTAAAGTCTTGAAGGCACACATGATTTTGCTTACATGTAACATAAATCAGTCAAAGTACGTAACTAAGAAGAAATGTACTTGCCCTCCACTACATAAAAATTGTGCTGAGCCCATCCCAGTACTGTACTTGCACATCCTGCCTCTCAACAAAGGGTTCTAACAACGAGCTAATAACCGGTCCACTGAGGTCGACCATTCAGCCAATTCTCACAGACTTTTAAATGCAACACCGGCGTCATGTTGCTGTCATAGGAAGTAGCCTGGGTGTAGCGACACAATGAGAACGTATTCAATATGCCATTTATGCTGGTGCCCATATATATATATATGTATATATTGTATAGATATATATTTTATTTTATTTCATACCTCATTCTTCCTAGATTTCTCACTTGTATAATTTTCTGGATTTAGTACTTCAGCATTTTATACATGACTCTCATTTCTATGTGCAATCACTGATAGTCTCAAAAGATAATTGTAGGTAAGGTAAGGTTTTCTGTGACTCCCTATGTGGAAGAAAAAAACTCCTTGAATGTCCCTTGAGAGTAAAGTCCTTATATAAAGTACCGGATGCACATATTGTACTATGCTTGCAGGAAAGAGAGGCTGACTAAAGTACTGCAATGAAATTCGCACTTCTATGCATATTAATAATAGAAAACTCACACAATGCATTCCATACCAAGAGTGGACACAGATGGCACCTAAAAGTCAGATTAATTGACAAGCATGAGCGCTCAAGGAAGGTACACTTCATTGGCTTGGTTGGAGGACGTTGGATGGAGCACGCCACAATTGCTCATGCAAAGTCTAGCGGTCTTGATTGGTGGTATAATCAATGCGATTGTATCTCCGGCTAGTTATAAATGATAACAACCACCTTTCACAACAGAACCAAACCGAACAACTCATAATTTGAAATGTTGTATAATGACTATAAACACATTGAAGCATGGATGGAGTACAGTGTAGCAGGAGGGAAGGGTTGACATAGCGTACTTTGGCAAGGTAAGATAAAACTGACCCAATGTGAGTGTACGGGTATGCTGGCGCTGTCTTTGGGTGATAGGCGAAATTCACCCTGGACTGGTCGCCAGCCAATCACAGGGCACATATAGACAAACAACCATTCACACTCACATTCATACCTATGGACAATTTGGAGTC
The DNA here is from genome assembly GCF_037039965.1 of Doryrhamphus excisus. NCBI lineage: Eukaryota > Metazoa > Chordata > Actinopteri > Syngnathiformes > Syngnathidae > Doryrhamphus > Doryrhamphus excisus. The sequence goes on along the minus strand of NC_136368.1, from coordinate 13,511,504 downwards.
ACCAATTAACCTAGCATGTTTTTGGAATGTGGGAGGAAACCGGAGTACCCGGAGAAAACCCACGCATGCACGGGGAGAACATGCAAACTCCACACAGAGAACCCAATTTCCTGACTGTGTAGCCAATATGCTCTTTCTACCCCTGATGGAGTGGTTAGCATGTTGGCCACACAGTCAGGAGATCGGGAAGACCCGGATTCAAATCTCTGCTTGGGCATCTCTGTGTGGAGTTTCCTCCCACATTCCAAAAACATGCTAGGTTAATTGGTGACTCCAAATTGTCCATAGGTATGAATGTGAGTGTGTATGGTTGTTTGTCTATATGTGCCCTGTGATTGGCTGGCGACCAGTCCAGGGTGTACACTGCGTCTCACCCAAAGACAGCTGGGATAGGCTCCAGCATGCCTGCGACTCTAGTGAGGATAAGTGGTAGAAAATGAATAAATGAATGAAGAAGTCAACCACAGTTTAAAGTCTGAAGTTACTGTGGATAGCTTCCAGTCCAGGGTGTACCCCGCCTCGTGCTCAAAGACAGCATACCCGCGACCTTTGTGAGAACAAGCAGTATAGGAAATGTACAGATGGATTACACAACTCTTGCATGTAGGGTAACAATCAAACACCGTTTCAACAGTAGTCATCATATAATATGTCAACCAGAGAGGTAGCTGAATGGATCGGTGTTACCAACTTTGAGGCTATATCACTATATTTAGCAAATATTCAGACTTCAAACAGGTAGCAGTAGATGTAGCGACTTTGTCTAGTCTTATCGGACACTTTTGGAGGCTCTAACATGAGTACCGCTCCCACCCCCAAATCATCAAAAAGCAAAAAAACCCCACAGAAACAAGCATCAGAATAAAGTAAAGAAAGTACAGAAATGTGTATTTCATAAACTATTTGTGTTTTGATTTACGTGTTTTTTGCTCACTTTTTGACTCCATTAAAAATGACATGCACACATGTCATGGTTGATTATATAAATGATTACTTTGAGAGATACAGTTGATATCTGCCAAATCACTTGCACTTCCTTTGTTCTTGCTGGCTCAGGATGACATACTTGAGATATCTGTTCCAGTTCCATCTATCACAGACAAGTTCAAACAGTGAACATGCAGCTTTAGACTAGAATGTTAGACACAATGTTTAGACACTTCCTATTATTCATAATGACTTAGCCAATCATTCAAAGATTGGACAAGAGCTCTTAGTTCCGTAATTCATATTTTGAACAAGTTAAGGGAATGCCCTGAGAGGGGTCCTGGCTGGTCCACTGCAATGAGAGAAAACTGAACTTGGTCATCTGTCAAGGTTGGCCATGGAAACATCAGGGGTGTTTTTCCTTATTATCACAAGCCAAGTGTAGCATCAAAATGATTTTTGAGTTATGTTAATATAAATAAAATGAGTAAACATGGCTGCTTGCAAGCCAGCTGTGAGTCGACGGTAACTGTTTACTTGCTTGGAGACCATGTTTGGACTGAATGAGACAGTGTGTGAACTCTCCGTCTCAAAGAAGACGACTTTGACGTTTATTTAAATTGACAGCAGAGCACAGCTGTGGTGAAATATAACAACATTTGATTATTACTTATGTGTTCTTTTTCCCCCACAGATGTGGTTTATAGTTTTACATTTCTACTGGCAGGGGAAAAACACTTCCAATACTCACGTTGTCTTTCGTCACTATTTGTCATCTCGTCTGGGTTTTTTTTTTTTTATTTGGCAGGAAGTGCAGACAGAGCCGGTGCTGAACGCGCTGAGAGACACCAAGAAGAACAGACAATTTAAAAACCGGAAGGACCACCTGCCGTCTGCTCACCTCCCCATTAAGGTGCATCAAGAGTTTTCAAAGAGTGAGTCCTGTTTGTCTGCACACACAAACACACAGTGAAGTCGTTTATACTTGTTCACATGTAAAAAAAAAAAAAAAAACGAAAACCCAAAACACCCATTCCTTAGGTCGCAAGTAAAAGTAAAAAGTAATGGTAATTTAACCAGCCTGGAAACCTTCCAGCATCCCACTTTCAAATAAATGTATAAATTATATATTAGTTGAAATGTTTCGATCTTTTCTGCAACCTATTTATGCAGCAAACTTGTTGGGTCTGGATTATAGTAATTAGCTCGGGCATCTCTGTGTGGAGTTTGCATGTTCTCCCCTTGCATGCGTGGGTTTTATCCAGGTACTCCGGTTTCCTCCCACATTCCAAATTGTCCATGAATGTGAGTGTGAATGGTTGTTTGTCTATATGTTCCCTGTTATTGGCTGGCGACCAGTCCAGGTTATACCCCGCCTCTCACCCTAAGATAGCTGGGATAGGCTACAGCATACCTGTGACCCTTGTGAGGATAAACGGTACAGAAAATGGATTTATGGATTATAGTAATTGTGCCCTCTGCTGGTTGCTGTCAAGTCCATTATGCCTCACTTGATATTGACACAATAATCCTATTCTGTCACAGGGACTAGAAGATCAACTGGCAACAACTAGACCATCCATCCATTTTCTATACCGCTTATACTCACTAGGGTTGCAGGACTGCTGGAACGAGAGGGCGAGAGTCACCCTTGTACACCCTGGAATGATTGCCAGCCAATCACAGGGCACATATACACAAACAACCATTCACACTCACATTCATACCTATGGACAATTTGGAGTCACCAATTAACCTAACTAAAAACCCAAGGTTTTAAATTATATCAAAGTAGGCCTATGCATATGCACACTGCACATCCGTTAATTGAATTCAGTTGTATGTAACAGTTAGAATTCTAAGAAGATTAAATATTTTAAGGTTTATAAGCAGTGCAATGTAAGAGTAGGCAAAATGGTTCTTTTGATGCAGGGGTGTCAAACTCATGCTATGGAGGAGTCGAGACACTACAGGTTTGCTTTCCAGCCGATCACTAAAACAGGTGATTTTAATGATTAACCCTCGTTTAGTTTGACGGAAGGAGCTCGTCAATTAAATCACCCGCCTGAGAAACTGGTTGGAAAGAAAACATGCAGTGGTTCGGCCCTCTGTCGACACGTGTTTTAATGGTAAGGGTTGCCGGATCCCTGGGGTGGATGGATCTTGATGATACAAACGTTACTCAACATGATTGACAAAAGTAATTCTTAGTTAAACTCATTTTCCATGCCCTTCCCTAGACTGGATGTTCTGCTACTGTAATTTCCTGTTTACACAGTTGTTCCATTTCATTTGCCTCAAGTTTTTCCCGACTTGCAACAAATTGTTGCAACTTTTTAACCGCACTAAGCCGCTCTATTCTATTGCAGAGGGTGAGCCAAAGGCCATCACCATCGACTGGGATGAGGTGCACGGATACCGTCACAGGATGAACTACGAGAAGGGCAAACTCCTCGTGGTCAAGTCAGGCTTCTACTACGTTTACGCCAAGACTTGCTTCCGCTACTACAAGTACGTCCCAGAGGACGGCGGCCAGGGCGAGGGCGGTCCCTCCGTGGATGTCAGCAATACGCAGCTCATCCAGTACATCTACCATGAGCGAATCAAGCAGAACAGCAAAGTGGACCTTCTGATGAAGACGGGGAGCACCATGCGCTGGGACAACACCAGTTACAACATGTACTGTGCCCAGCAGGGCCGAGGTCTCTTGCTGGAGGAGGGTGACGCCTTGTTCGTCACCGTGTCCAACGCGTGGATGTTGGACCCAGATGGAGTAGGGACGTACTTTGGGGCTGTAAAGTTGGGCAACTGAAGATGTTGACACGTGGGACACCACCATGCTACTGAAGTGCCGCAAAGGAACCACTGATAGTGAAAAGAAGCATTTGATAGTTTTTACCACATAGCCTTTGAAGCCAAACTTGTCTCGACAAACCACACTGAACCCGCTCCAAAGTAGCGCTGGATTTTTAGAGGTATTTCTCTTTTCATTCATTAAGATTGCACATCCATTTCTCGTTTGTTTGTCAGCGTCAATTAAACAAACAAAGGAAGCGAGCAGGGGGAGCGTGTTTCCAAAGGAGATCGGTGTCATCATGGAAACATTGGAGCTGATGCAAGCATCTGTTCGTATTTTAACACCAGCGGGATGAAATCACATGACCAAAATAATCCCTCAACCACAGCTGTCAATGTTTTCCAGAAAAGGTTTCTGTTGGTGTGAACGAGATGGGGGCGAGATGAGGCGTCTTTGCGGCGGCTACGTTTACATGGGGAGTGTTGAACCTCCAAGCCCCCTAAAAAGCCTAAATCTAAAATATTACGTCTTCCATCATACCGTATGTTGAAATACATAATGAGCTGTGTCCAAAGTCAGGGTCTGCACCCTTCAGAAGACCAAGACTACATGATCCAACACACATACTACATGCAAGTGTGGACACACCACATTTCCTTCATTTTCGTGACTAATTTACCTTGTAGATTCCCATTGAAGGCATCAGAGCTTTGAATGAACACGTGGAGAGATGTTCTTAACAAAAAAGTATGAAAGTACTCTAATATGTTTATTTAGATTCCTCGAAGTAGCCACTCTTTACTTTTTTGATAGCGCTGCAAACCCTTTGTATTTCTCTCAATCACATGTGTGCCTTTCAGGGTTACTTCCTGGAATTTCTTACCTTTTTAATTGGGATTGGGATCATCAGTTGTGATGTGTGTGTCCAGATTTTTGGCCTGTACTGTATAGGCGTTACAAAACCAGTATATTTTCTTTTAAGCCTGGCATTTGAGATTGAAATTATTAAAACAAAAAACCACACAGGGCGGCACGGCAGATTAGTGGTTAGGTCACAGACCTCACAGCTAGGAGACCAGGGTTCAATTCCACCCACGGCCATCTCTGCATGTTCTCCCTGTGCATGCGTGGGTTTTCTCCGGGTACTCCGGTTTCCTCCCACATTCCAAAAACATGCTAGGTTAATTGGCCACTCCAAATTGTCCATAGGTATGAATGTGAGTGTGAATGGTTGTTTGTCTATATGTGCCCTGTGATTGGCTGGCCACCACCTGGTCCAGGGTGTACCCCGCCTCTTGACTAAAGACAGCTGGGATAGGCTCCAGCACCCCCGCGACCCTCGTGAGGAAAAAGCGGTAGAAAATGAATGAATGAATGAATGACACATACAATAAAATCAACAGCAAAAAAATCATCAGCAAAAATCAACAAAGCCTACATTTGAAGCATCCTTCCATAGTAGGATGCAGACCCTGAACTGGGGACACAGCAGTTCTCTCCAAACATGAAGCGAAACCATCATGCCCAGAAGTGTGTGTTCTCTTTAGCTATCCTTGGGTTTCGGACTTGTGTTAGAAGATCTTAACAGCAAAACAGGCAACTAAAGGTTGTTTGCATTGTCAGTGTTATTATCATTGGATAGAATGTGACTATTCACATTCATGTAAACGTAACCGAGTCCACTTACTCATCAGCACCACCAGAAGTAGCTAGGTATTAGATTCAACATATAGCGTTATAGATGTCCTCATGTCTGTCTTTTGACAATTTGACTGCATTTTTTTTGACAGACAATATGGTTGCTTCTATGTGTGACGATCAACAAGTGATGCAGATAGCCGGACTGTCTGTCCTTGATTGACACAAAAAAAGACTCTTTAACAAGGAGGAACCAAATTGACTTTGGTTTCATCTTTAACTTAATTATGGTTTTCATTTGGCTCTCCAGTGAGGTAAATGGGAATATGCACTAACTATTTATTTATTAGCCATAGAAGTACAGAGAGGGGTCATTGTTACAGTGGCCTTTCAGCTGTAAAACAAAACAAAAGAAAAAGAAAAAAACATGTCATGTATATTTTATGTTTGTAAAACATTCATTACGCAGCACTTAGGAAATATTAGGCACGCTTTTTTGTTATTAAAAAAAAACAGGGGCTACATTTTCTAATGCCATATTTATGTATCTCAGTTTTGACAATTGTGTGTGCACTCGCCTCGCTAAAAGCAATATGAATTTATTGTTTATTCTGCAAAGATTGTAGCATACCTGATTTCAATGGACAGATGTGTTTTTTTATTTATGTTTGTGTATGTTTTAATAAAAATACTACTTTTGTAAATGGGATTTCTTAGTGTGTTGTACGGGAGTATTTAAAGGGGACCTATTATGCAAATTTTTCGGCCGTTTGTATTGCGTTGTAGACTCCAATAGAGCAGCTACACACGATAACCAGCATAGAAAGCTTTATAGTTCTTCCAGAATCTGCACCTATTCAGCTGTATTTCTTTGGATTTCGTAGTTCCCGTGAAAATGGTCTGTTTTAATGTTTAAGGGACGCCCACTTCGCTGTGGTTGGTTACATTAGCTAGTACTAAAGAGTTCCGGTTTGTGTTGCTAGCTGGGAGTTGTTAATAAACGTCGATTCATCTTATTAAAAATGTCAGCTTTTAACATACAGCCATATGTGTTAAATCCCGAATCTGATCTGGAAGTAGAGACTGGACAGTCTGAAGTTTCTCAAGAATAGAGGTTACTTCAAGACGTCTCAATGGTAAGTAGCTTTAGCATTTTAGCATTAATTGAGTGTGTCGGGAACTGTGGTGGGAAACAGCTATTAGCAACCGCAAACACAAGCGCTTTTGCTCCATGACTTACACAAAATAAACAGTTTGGACACTGATAAATTGTTACTTACTGCTTGCTCAGTCCACACTACCAAGTAACATTGGAAAGGCTAGTCGGCTAGTCCAGCTGCATACTGGACCATGTTCATAAAACAGATTAAAATCCATTTCTTTTGCTGGTAGGGAATCAGGAACTCCAACAACTTGTGCCAGATGGAGGCATCGTTACAAATTGTAAACAAATGTGGCTTTTGCTAGCAAGTAAACATATGTTGGAAACTGTTGTTGGGCTGTCTGCTTGGTTTTGGACAACTATCATAACCCTGCTAGTTGGCATCCGTTACTGATGTGTTGAAAATCATTCCCGGTGACTAGCTAGCAGGCGCGATAGCTAACTGTTAGCTAACTATTCACATCCATTCTAGTTTTTAGTCATGGCAAGCTATGGAGCATGCACGGCTATCCTTTGCCAACAACCTTGACTACCGTGTTGTTTAGAATACACTCAACCAATTGCTTCTCTCGCAATACCTGGTGCATGTCTCCACACCCTGCTGAAAAAAAACAGCATAGACCAGCAAGGAAATTATGCTGGTCAGTGCTGGTCTATGCTGGTTTAGCTGGTGGACCATGCTGGTGTATGCTGGTTTATGCTGATGGACCAGCATAGACCAGCACTGACCAGCATGGTCCACCAGCTTAACCTGGTCTGGACACTAGCATACCAGCATGAAAACACAACATATGCTGGCATACTGGTCTATGCTGTTTTCGGCAGGGCAATCGATTAATGTAAAGATTTATGACAGATTCTCATCTATTCAGGAGGTAACGGTGCAGCCAAATCATTTGCTCGTCAAACTGGATAGCCGGTCGTATTGGTTTATCGTTCACAACCCAAGGGGGACTATGTACATATGTGGGTATGTGGCTTTAGTATGCACTGTTGGTATGTTACGTTGGTTGGTAGGTTGGCAGGGAGGTAGGTATGTTGGACATGTAGGACCATAGGTAGGGAGGTACTATGTTGAGTGTTGAGGTTCGGGACATACATAGGGAAGCAGCCATATAGACAAGCAGGTACCTGCCTATAGCAGATCGGTAGGCAGACATGTTGGGTTGGTAAGAGAAAGAGTCGCCTTGCTGATCTTTACCCATGTCGTCACTAATGGTAATGGTAATGGTTTTATTTCATTTGAACATGCATCAGATTACAATTAAATGCATCACATAATCAGTTCACAGTTCCACATGTCCAAAAGGAGTAGGAAGAAGCAAAGCTTATTAAATCCTACCCTCCATCTGGTACTTTTACAATCAGTAACTGTTACATTTGTTCACTTCCTGCTTTCCTAATATAGTTTAAGGGTTTTTTTTGTATTTTTTTTTAATAATGCACCTCGTACCGAAGTACAAGTTGATATGACCATACAATGACATAATAGGTACCATAGTAAGTGTCAATATAGTGATATGTACATATAGCACATCATGACTGGTTCAAGACTATTCATCCTTGTATTTAGCAAACATCAACTGCTTGTATTGTTTCTTGAATTGGCTCATCATTGTGCATTGTTTGAGGTCCTTACTCAATCCATCCCATAGTTTGATTCCACATACTGAAATGCTATGGATTTTTAACGTAGTCCTAGCATATAAGTTTTTCAAATGTAGAGAAGTATTGGATGACATTTTTAGGTAATTGGTTGTTTTTAGCCTTATGCATTATTTGAAGATGAACTGTATCAGCAAGTTTAAGTATTTGTGATTTTAGAAATAAGGAGTTAGTATGTTCTCTGTAGGCGGCATTATGAATTATCCTTACTGACCTTTTTTGCAGTACACTTAGCAAGTGAAGATTGCTTTTATAGTTATTACCCCATATTTCCACACAATAAGTAAGATATGGTAGAACCAGAGAGCAATAATGAGTGTGGAGTGATTTCTGATTGAGAACAATTTTTGCTTTGTTCAATATTGAAATATTTCTTGCCACCTTAACAGACAAATAAGTAACAGACAAACAAATGTTTGGACTTATGCAGGACTTAAAACACAAACAGAAACACAAACAGACTTCACCAGAGCAGCGTTGTGATGACAAGGTACCTACGTCACGGTTTTACCTGCAAGACATTTTGTTTGCGTCACCACAGACAAGGCTGTGAGTGGGAAAGGACCTCACACAGTGTTCTACTCACTGTTTAAATAACTGTGTGGTTGAGACATAAAAAAATAAAAAAAATCAGGTGAGGAATGGAAGATGTTTGAGACTGAGGAGTGTAGAGTTGCTTCCCAATGAAAGATGTATTGTTATTGGGGTAATGCAGATGTAAGGAAAGCCTTTGTACACATTCATTCATTCATTTTCTACCGCTTTTTCCTCACGAGGGTCGCGGGGGTTGCTGGAGCCTATCCCAGCTGTCTTGGGGCGAGAGGCGGGGTACACCCTGGACTGGTCGCCAGCCAATCACAGTGCACATATAGACAAACAACTATTCACACTCACATTCATACCTATGGACAATTTGGAGTCACCAATTAACCTAGCATGTTTTTGGAATGTGGGAGGAAACCGGAGTACCTGGAGAAAACCCACGCATGCACGGGGAGAACATGCAAACTCCACACAGAGATGGCCGAGGGTGGAATTGAACCCTGGTCTCCTAGCTGTGAGGCCTGCGCGCTAACCACTCTTCCACCATGCTGCCCTCCTTTGTACACAATAAATCCCTAATTTATGTGGCGCCAAACCATTTAAAGATATTGTGTCCATAACATTAAAACGCCCTCCTGGCACCCCCTTCCAAGCTGAACACCAATCACATATAGAAAAGGAATTTCACTTGCTCGCTGCATTACATAAAAGCACCCCCATTTGGCAGGATTGAAAGTCTCACTGGGTTGTTTTATTGCTCACATATGTAAAAACACACCGGCTCATGGCAATGAAATAGGAATGGGAATGGACTCTTAACACTTTGGGGCGTTAAAATACTTAAGACTTTATTATTTCACTTCGGTCTGGGATGTTACCTGATGATCTGCTGCGAAAAGAATGTTGTCTGATTCCAGACGTTACTTCAATGTCCTCTGCGTGACGCTCGGTGATGAGGTGGAGCTGTTTATCGGGAAAAAACATTGTACTGGAAAGTAGATCGGGGTATTTTTTCCTCACAGAGGAGCGGCATCAAACTTTATACAATTAGGGAACTTTGGCTGCAGTGGCTTTACGATGTTTTGTGGTTTTGAGGAAATGGAGCACAGAAAACGTTTTAGTTTTGGCCAGTGTGCTATCATCAGTTTGCATACGTTTGTGGCTAAGCACCAGCAAACACACACACACACACACACACACACACACATATATATATCCACTCAGAATCCATTCCACTCCTTTGCTGAGTCAGCGAGTCGTTTCTATTTTCACAAGCCTTTGGCCTTCACCCCCGTCACACGCGTTACAATGTTGCTGTTTGATGTCTGGTGCTGCTTGGCTAATGCTAACAGTGGTGTTATTAAAACAATAACAGGGCGAGATTTACAGGCTTTTGCATGGGTGTGAGAGAGAAAAGGAGGGTTATTACTGTAACCACGCCGTGTCATCTCGTACATGACGTCATCGTCTGCCAGGCGTTCTGGCTTGGAAAAATGTGCAGGTCGGCGGCCAATCCGGAGGTATAGGTACTTCCTGTTTACTAATAATCTATCTTAGCAACATCGCGATGGAGCTAGCTAGGCCATGTATGCTATCATTTTCTTGTTTAACGATACCGATAAAATAAAATGTTGATACATTCCATGCGGCACTCATGATGGAGTGGAACAGAATACATCCTGAGACATTAATCATATCAACATATCTGTTACTATTAAAAAGACCATTGTAGTGTTTTTTCCAGTCATCACAGTCAATTTATCCAACATTAATCTGTCCTTGTGATTTGTGAGACACATCCCAGGGTGGGATTGAATTGAGGAGAACAAGTAAGTGATGAATGAAATCCCATTTTGGCAAGAAAAAAAAAAGAATGTCCACATTATTTCATTCATTCATTCATTTTCTACCGCTTTTCCTCACAAGGGTCACGGGGGTGCTGGAGCCTATCCCTGCTGTCTTCGGGCGAGAGGCGGGGTACACCCTGGACTGGTCGCCAGCCAATCACAGGGCACATATAGACAAACAACCATTCACACTCACATTCATACCTATGGACAATTTGGAGTCACCAATTAACCTAGCATGTTTTTGGAATGTGGGAGGAAACCGGAGTACCCGGAGAAAACCCACGCATGCACAGGGAGAACATGCAAACTCCACACAGAGAGATGGCCGAGGGTGGAATTGAACCCTGGTCTCCCAGCTGTGAAGTCTGCGCGCTAACCACTAGACCGCCGTGCCGCCTGTCCACAGTATTTAAATAATTGAATTTGTTCAGACTTGAACTGAAGTCAACATTCCATCTTTCTGTTACTTGGCTGCAATTCAACTTTTGTGGACTTTTTTCCTGATGCCAAAAAAAGATAAGTTAAGTAACGTGTCAGGTTTGAAATGCTCCTTGTAGCATGTTGATGGTTATCCAACCATGGATCATCTGTCACGCCTTGCTGTGACATGTATGCCTTTCTGTATGTTTCTGCATTTTTTTGGTATCCCTGTTTGTGTTTCACAGAATGTGATTTTCATGCGGTGGGCGGAGATACTGGATGAGCACAGCTGCACCCCATCTACACCTGTACTTAATCACCTCAGCTGCTTCAGGAAGGCGTGGGACTCTAACTCTCATCTCACTAGACACTCTTTGCGTCGGTCTGGACTGTGTTCTTCTTGTGGTTTGCTCATTAGCTACCTTTTGTTCATGCAGTAGCCCTCCTGACTGTCAGGTTAGTTTTTAGTTCTCCTTTTTGGTGCTTTTGTACTGTTTTGTTGCACCGTTGTTTTAGTTTTTACTTTTTTGTACTGTGCATTATGTTCTGTTAAACATAGTTTCTTACCTGGAGTATCCTTGCTTCTGCATTCGGGGATCCAAACCTGTCACTCAAAATATAAAGAGCACTAATGCTTCCACAATTGTAGCAAGTCTGAACCCTTGCCAAAAAATTGCACTTGGGGCACAGTAACTTCAACATTAAGAGATTTAGCACTGACAGGAACGGAATGGAATGGCCTTTATTGTCATTATACAAGATGTACAACAAGATTGGAGAGCTTCTCCTTTCAGTGCAGTCGTCAAGTTTAAAAAAAGTATATAAAAGTAGAGTAACAAAGACAATTTAACAAGATATATACAAGATATATACAAGATATCCAAAATATACACATAGTATTGCACAGGAGCATATGCATGAGCTGACATATTGCAGATATATTAATTTTAGTGCAATGATAAATGGGTCATAGTGCAAAATAATGACTGGTGTATACACATGAGTAAAGTCACATATGAGTGTATTGTATTGGGTTGTTAAATAAAATAAATATGATTGAGGTAGTAACAGAGGCAGTGATGGAAATATTGCACATTTGCATTATGCTAATGAACGGGTACGTTGTATGTCCGAGTTCAGGGTGGTGATGGAAGCAGTATGTGAAAGTATGCAGCAAAGTATGCAGCAATTATAGATGTGATTTTCTATTTTTTAACCCAAGCTACCAAAAGTCAGGCCAGCTAATAGAGTTCTAGAATTGACAATAGACAGAAAACAAATGCAGGGGTCATTTAAAATCTGCTCCAACTTTAATTAACATCCGACAAAAAAAATTCACTGCAAAATGAACAAAGAAATAATAGTGCAGTAGACATATAAACATGCTGCAGTTTGTCTTTTCACCAGATTATTTCTTGGCTCTTTGACCTCTTTTCGACCAAGTCCGTGTACCATGGACTCTGTATTCCCTGATGTCGGAACCCTGCCGGGGTCGACTATGTAAATAGGCTCCATTGTCCAAAATGCCTCAGTTCTGTATGTATTACAAAAACAGACACAAAAAAAGAGCAATGAGATGTGCATTAGATGTGCTTCATTCCCACAATAATGTTATTCCTCATTTACCTTATGGGGATTCAGCCGGTTTCATGTAATATTATATTTCATGTTTTATTGCCCGCAACGCCCAAAAACCCTGCAGTGTTTTGGGCTGTGATCTCCGGGCAGCCCACACAGTAAATCAAGGGATGTGAAATGAAACACAGAGGAGGGGAGGGGGATTGTAAAAACAGGAAAGACATTGTGGTTGAATTGAAGCTAACACGCACACACACACACACACACACACACACACACACACAGGGTATACACTAAGTAGACTGTGATGCATGCATCCATGTAACCACATATTGCACACAACCAGACTTTCTTACCTTGTCTCAATCTAAAAATCACATTTTTCCCCATTTGGAGACAGAACTTGTGTCCCATCCTGTCTGGTTTTTAGTCAGGAAAAAAAAGGCAAAGTCAGGACCACAGAGGCACATGTAGAGGGAATCCCCGATCTAATCGCACACAATGTTGCAACATTATCGAGCGTAATCCCCAACTTAGATAGCTCACACCTGTCAGCGCCAAATATGATTCCGAAAGTGAAATGTTAAGATAAATCAACAATCAACACGCACATCCTGATTGGTCGGCAATATGAGGGGATATATGGAGTTGACACCGATGCCAGGGTCACGCCAGGACAGTCTCAACATCCGAGAACAGAATCAGTCGAAGATCCCAGACTTCCCAAACCACTAGAAACACACACAAGCAACACACCCTGACTTGGGACAAAATGGAATGCCATTCATCTGGTCCTGATTTCTCCTCAACTTGGATTGCCATTCAGGCGCATTCATAATTTGGGTGTCTCCAACTTAATATTACATACAATCTTCTTTCTCTTTGGGCTTTTCCCTTCAGGGGTCGCCACAGCAAATCAATCGCTTCCATCCAACCCTGTCTCTCTCACATCAACTTCCCTCATGTTCTCCTTCACTACATCCATAAACCTCCTGCCTACCTAGCAGCTCTACAAGCAACATCCTTCTACCAATATCACTTCCTTCTACTACTATCTCTCCTCTGGACATGTCCGAACCATCTCAGTCTGGCCTCTAACATGTAATGTCCCTCTGATGTACTCTTTCCTGATCCTATCCATCCTGGTCACTCCCAATGTGGACCTCAGCATCCGCATCTCTGCTACCTCCAGTTCCTTTCCTCTAGACCAGGGGTCTCAAACTCAATTTACCAAGGAGCCACTGGAGCTAGGGTCTGGGTGAGGCTGGGGCCACTGGAACTAGAGTCTGGGTGAGACTGGGCCGCATCAGGTTTTCCAAAAAAAAATTCATTTATTAAAAACAGAAAAAATAATAATAAAGAAACTGTCTTCAATGCTTTTGCTTCTGCTATACCCTACACTTTTTCAGTGCTTTGATCTCAGTCATGGATGATGAGAGAAAATGCAAAACAGGCAGGCTTGCTAGCTCGCGTATGGGCGGGGTAAAATCAACATTAAGCTGTCATTTCTGGGTTCATGAAACCATACAGCATCCATATCAAACTCTCATGGGCCGCACTAACATTAAATTTTCATATTAAGGCGGGGGCCTCAAACTAGTATCCTGCGGGCCGCATTTGGCCCACGGGCCGCAAGTTTGGGACCTCTGCTCTAGACCAAACAAAATGGCTGGTCTCACCACAGTTTTTTATACATTTCCTTTCATTTTAGCTGAAACTCTTCTATCACACATCATACCTGACACTTTTCTCCATCCTCCACGAGAATCTTGAAAAATGTATTTAAACTTTTCCAACTTTTGCAAAGGGCTGCACGGCAGTGGAGTGGTCAGCACGCAGACCTCACAGCTAGGACACCCGAGTTCAATCCCACCTTCGGCCATCTCTGTGTGGAGTTTGCATGTTCTCCCTGTGCATGTGTGGGTTTTCTCCGGTTTACTCCAAATTGTCCATAGGTATGAATGTGAGTGTGAATGGTTGTTTGTCTATATATGTGCCCTGTGATTGGCTGGCGACCAGTCCAGGGTGTACCCCGCCTCTTGCCTGAAGACAGCTGGGATAGGCTCCAGCACCCCCGAGACCTTCGTGAGGATAAGCGGTAGAAAATGAATGAATGAATGAATGAATGAATGAAAAACCCTTTTCCAGCTCAAACACCTTTGGGATGAACTACAATGATCTGCACATCCACAACATACAGTACGTGATTTACAACAGGTTATGATGACTTCTTTCACAAATCCATACAATTGAAAATTGTTGGAAATAGCCCATTTCATTATTGGGACTTTTTGAAGATCTACAGCAAATGCCAAATGACTTGATGGGTCCCCTGCTGAGTTATACAAAGCCTGCCAGCCATTACTAGCCCCAATGGCCCCTTAGAATGGTTTTGGAGTCAAACTTGCCTTTTCCCAAACACTCTTTGAATCAGTCTCCTGCTGAAACCGGATAACAACCCAACACTCCCTTCCAGTTACTGACCAATTTCACTGATTAATGCAGACCTTGAAATAATATGCAAAATATTAGCTAGAAGATTGGAAAAACTTAGTCCTCATATAATACACCCAAATCAATCAGAATTTATCAAGAGGAGACACTCAACTAACAATGTACGCCCTATA
This sequence comes from Doryrhamphus excisus, assembly GCF_037039965.1. Taxonomy (NCBI): domain Eukaryota; kingdom Metazoa; phylum Chordata; class Actinopteri; order Syngnathiformes; family Syngnathidae; genus Doryrhamphus; species Doryrhamphus excisus. The sequence continues at coordinate 13,496,297 of NC_136368.1, read as the reverse complement.
ATCAATCTGATGGACTATTGTGTCATCCATCATTTCAAAACCGCAATTGTCTCATTAGATGCAGAAAAAGCATCTGATAGAATAAACTGGAAATTTCTACTTGCAACCCTACACAAATTTGGTTTTGGAAAACATATTCAGAGCATGGATCAAAATACTATACAGCACCCCGAGGGGCTCCGTTATGACCAATAATCAGATCTCTCCAGAATTTACTCTGCAGAGGAGCACAAGGCAGGGTAGTCTCCATCCTCATTCTCTGTTTGCTATCTTTATTGAACTTATCGCAGCCACTATTTGACATGTAGATATTAAATGGATCCACACAACTGTTCATTATAAAATGAGCATTTATGCTTCATTCATTTTCTACCGCTGGAGCCTATCCCAGCTGTCTTCGGGCGAGAGGCAGGGTACACCCTGGACTGGTTGCCAGCCAATCACAGGGCACATATAGACAAACAACCATTCACACTCACATTCATACCTATGGACAATTTGGAGTCACCAATTAACCTAGCATGTTTTTGGAATGTGGGAGGAAACCGGAGTACCCGGAGAAAACCCACGCATGCACGGGGAGAACATGCAAACTCCACACAGAGATGGCTGAGGGTGGAATTGAACCCTGGTCTCCTAGCTGTGTGGTCTGCGCGCTAACCACTCAACCGCCGTGCCGCCCCTTCATGAATCAATATTACTTAAATTTAGCACATTGTCGGACTACTCCATAAACTGGTCCAAAATCCATAGTACTAAATTTGGGTTTCAGAGCAACTCTTCTATACCACGGTGTTCAGGGAACATTTCCTCCAATCTGTCAGACATGATCTGCTTGAATTATACTCCACTACTGAAGTCAATTGAGGATGATCTTGTCTGATAGAGGACCTTGTTTAAGGGGGGGTTGGTTTCATGTTCCCGTCCTTCCTGCCTCGCTGCACGTGAACACATGCATATAGGACTTTGAAGGACAGTCCACAGTGAAGTGTGGTGGGTGGGTACAGCGTCCTCAAAGTAGCTCCTTTGTCCCTGATCTGATTTAGGAAGTTGACATGGACCTCCAAAGATTTAAAAGTAACTCCATGTCAATGATAGTTTGTATGGATTACATTCTGGCACAGCATTAGAATGTAAAAATGTGTTGTCTGAGCCAAGAGCCCTGAGGGACACTTGAGCAGTGTTTGATTGTGCAGGCGCAGTGCTTAGAAGGAACACCTTGAACAAAACCAGTTTTCTTGAAAGTAATACGACAAGCTGTTTCCTAGATCGGCGGCACGGCGGTCTAGTGGTTAGCGCGCAGACCTCACAGCTAGGAGACCAGGGTTCAATTCCACCCCTCGGTCATCTCTGTGTGGAGTTTGCATGCGTGGGTTTTCTCCGGGTACTCCGGTTTCCTCCCACCGGTTGTTTGCCCTGTGATTGGCTGGCGACCAGTCCAGGGTGTACTGCCCGAAGCTGCCCGAAGACAGCTGGGAGACAGCACCCCCCGCGACCATCATGAGGAAAAGCGGTAGAAAATGAATGAATGAATCAAATTTGTTACCAAAAGAACCAGAATCAAACAAAATCGTGAGTTGCTGTAAGATTCACATCCTTGCTAGAAATCAACTCTGGGAATCTCATCTGCATATTTGTCGTTCTCATTGGGGTCTCAACCTGACTGTAGTGCGACACATTTGATTTATATTTTGGAGAGCAGTTCTCTGCACGGACGAAAACGGGTTTTCTCTGTACAAAGCAGATTTCAGAGAGCATTTATCGCATTGTGTGAGCGAGCGCTTTGCAGAACGCAGAGGCATTTTATTGATGCCATTTTGCAGACACGGCAATAATGTGACGAAATCCTGAGGCCCATTCATCCATGACCATCACCTCATGTTGCAGCATGATAATGCACAACCCCACGTTGCAAGGATCTGTGTACACAGTTCCTGGAAGCTGAAAGCATCCCAGCATGCTCATGTCTGGATTTGGTGTAAACCACAGTTTGATCCAGTTCCAATTAGCAGCAACTTTGCACAGCCACTGAAGAATTGTGGGCCAATATTCCACAGGCCACAATCAACAACCTAATCAACTCTAAACAAAAGAGATGTGCTGCATTCCAAGAGGAAAATTGTGTGTTTTTTTGTCATTTGTGGTGTGTTTTAATGAAATATGTCACTCTAAATTGCTTTTATTACTGCTGGTAAATACAATAGTAGATTTAAAAAAAAACACTATTGTGTAATTTATTGACTACATTTTAGAAGCTGTATAGCCAAAGATGCTGTGTGAGGTCTTAAAGGCGCAAAGAGCACACAGTACCATGTAGATTTCGATGGTTTAAATTTTGTTTCGAAATAAACTTGGAACAGGTGGCACGGCGGTCTAGTGGTTAGCGCGCAGACCTCACAGCTAGGAGACCAGGGTTCAATTCCACCCTCAGCCATCTCTGTGTGGAGTTTGCATGTTCTCCCCGTGCATGCGTGGGTTTTCTCCGGGTACTCCGGTTTCCTCCCACATTCCAAAATGTTAGGTTAATTGGCGACTCCAAATTGTCCATAGGTATGAATGTGAGTGTGAATGGTTGTTTGTCTATATGTGCCCTGTGATTGGCTGGCCACCAGTCCAGGGTGTACCACGCCTCTCGCCCGAAGACAGCTGGGATAGGCTCCAGCACCCCCCACCACCCTCGTGAGGAAAAGCGGCAGAAAATGAATGAATGAATAAACTTGGAACCAGATGAAAACTATTAGGAAGCAATTCTCCTGCCAATTGAATACTGCAGCGTATGATTGTACTGTATACTAAAATTGTGGCAATTATTTGGACCCAGCATGAACCCATGACTAACCTGTCACATGTGTATACACACACATTCTAAATTACTTGAGCGAATGTGGAGAAAAAGCTACGCCAGCAATGTTTTTTATGATAGAAACATCTCATGCAAGGGCCTCTCAAAAGGAAACCGAATTGACTTCCTGGATGTGGGAAACATCCTGTCACAGAGAAGTCTGTCATCCATTTGCAGGAGGCTGACTGCAAGCCACACTTGTTGACACAATGGGAGCTGACTTACGAGTGTTTATTTTTCTTCTAGCTATCTGATTACCTCCACTGTCATGCGTTCGGGAGAAGATTTGTAGCTGATGGAGTTGTTTACGTGCAGGATTAGGGAGTTATTAGGTTTATTTGATCACATTCTTAAAAAGGGCATGGCAGAGATTTCCCCTCACTCTCGGTTCTTTGTGTCTCTAATGTTCTTCATGTTGTTTTCAAAGCTGTCATTCTTGCAAAAAAAAAAACAATTTGGAGAGGCTGAACAAGTTTAGAGCAATGTATGATGAGCTAATGGAACGGTGGGGTCAGTGAAGGTTAGAGTGTGGTGTGGGGTGAAAATAAATTGTCCAAACATGGAGCCTTGAGGAACACCAGATTTTTGCATATGTTAGCGAAAAGTGATGAAAGTGTTGCTAATGAATAAAACAGCAAGCTATTCTAAGACGTAAACACAAGCATTCAGCACAAACATGCTTTTTACCAGCAAAAAACTTCCACATACAAGATAATTGAATAGTGTTTCTGCATGTCTGCCAAACATCCTTTTACCAGAACCCAAGCCGACCTTGGGCCGTGATCAAACTCAAAACTCATTCCTGAACTTGACAAGCAGCGAACCACATTTATGAGCTGGACGCATCACCTGAGAAGGAAGAGCCTTATTTACTCCTAGTTAATCCCACCGCCAATGACTGGAAACAAACACGCCATGTTGAGCCATTTCCTCGCAGCCATCCCTCCGCTGGGCTGCTGGAAATGCATCTGTCTGAGAGACTATTGCACACAAAAACACACACACACAGACACTGACAAGCACTAATACACAAACACACACACACACACACACACACACACACAAAGACAAAAACAAACAGCTGTTGTAAATTATGTAGTAACAGTGATGAACTCAGTGACATTCAAAGGCAGACAAGGACGTGGGAAAACATACACTACAAGCAATATTAATACATATTTTTTACACAATTGTGTCCGTAATCCACATGAGACGGTGGACTCAAACACTGAATGGCAGACAGGTCTCCGGTAAGTTTGAATACTCAAGTAAGGGTTAATTAATATAGGCAATACACAGAAAGTCAGTCCAGAAAAGCAGTGTTGTCTAAAAATGACAATATTAATAAGAAGAGGTTTGGTGGAATAAATCCATGGAAAATCTATGAAAAGCTACAGAAAGAGGTGCATAATCTGGAAGATCTAGAAAGCTTTCTGTGCGGGTTATTACTGTATGTATACCAGGGGTCTCAAACACGTCCGCAAATGTGGCCCGCAGGACACTAGTTTGAGGCCCCCGCCTTGATAGGAAAGTTTAATGTTCGTGCGGCCCACGCAAGTTTGATATGGATGCTGTATGGTATCATGTACTCAGAAAAAATTATTACGTTTGATTAATGTTCATGTTAAAGGTTAAATAACTGTTAATAGTTATCCTCCCTATCCGTGTGGAAGTGGTAAGTTTTTTGGCTATTTAAGTTTAAAGGAAATAACTTGAAGGCTAGTTCTCTAGTTTGCGAGTTAGCATGTGTCTCAAGACCCTGCAGTTGCGCAATATGTTGTAAATAAAAAGAGTATAAATGTGACTATAGTCGTGTTTTGTCATGTCTACAGGGCTCTAATAATGCTTTGTTCATTTTAATCTGAAAAAAATAATTTGTCTACCCACCAACTACATGTGGTTTCTTAAGTTTTTATTATTTGCCGTTTTATTATTATTATTATTCATTCATTCATTCATTTTCTACCGCTTTTTCCTCACGAGGGTCGCGGGGGGTGCTGGAGCCTATCCCAGCTGTCTTTGGGCCAGCCAATCACAGGGCACATATAGACAAACAACCATTCACACTCACATTCATACCTATGGACAATTTGGAGTCGCCAATTAACCTAGCATGTTTTTGGAATGCCTGGTCTCCTAGCTGTGAGGTCTGCGCACTAACCACTAGACCACCGTGCCGCCCTATTATTATTATATTTATTTATTTATTACGGATTGATTGATGTTCTTTATTCTTGATTTGTTTATTTATTTTTCATCTTATTTTGTGTAGAAAAATAAAAAGTAAGATATCTGAGAACAGTGGAATGTTTTATCAGAACTTTTCTTGTAGAAAATTGGAACCAAAGCGAAGTTTTTTAAAAAAATTAGTTTTTAATAAATGCGTTTTTTTGTTTTGTTTTGGAAAACCTGATGCGGCCCAGTCTCACCCAGACCTGAGCTCCAGTGGCCCCCAAGTAAATTGAGTTTGAGACCCCTGATGTATACAGTAGCTGCTCTACGTATAGCAGTCCACAACTCAATACAAAATGGTCGAACATGAGCATAATTGGTCCCTTTTAATGATTTTCTCATTCCTGGCAGAAAGAGGCACCGTTGTGACTATTCCAACAACAAATTTCCCTTGACCTTTTATTATTTATCATGCAATGTTGCGACTACTCCTGTGTTGTACTGGTAAAGGCCTTTCGGCTTCATCACCAGCATAACTTGTCTTTGTAGCCGCGTTTCCCTCAGGGTGTGTGACGACAGCATTTTGATTACATTTATTTTTGGGAGGACACTCTGACCCTTGGAGGCACATTTAGAAATAATTGCACGAGAGGCCAAAAACAAGATAAAAGTGTTTTTTTGGTATCCATCCTTTGTGTGTTCTTTATAGCTGACGGGCAAAGTGCATTAAAATCCCCACACTGCAGGTTTGGGATTGTGATCCAGTAAGTGTTCTACTCACATGTAGGCACGAGCATTTACAGTAAACACAATTATGCAAAGATTGAGTGACCACACGAAAGAGAAGGTCGACTCTCACGCAAAAACACTTGCTTACTCACTGGCACACTCGTAAAGACAACGGTCTACACCTGCAGTCCCGTGGTATGGATACACAACCTACATGTACATACACAACCTCCTCTGCGGCGTGTGTGGTGTCAAATTATTAATCTACACACAAATACATGGCGCTGAAGCACAACGCAAGAAAGCCCACACACGTAGCGGGAGGTCAACATGGTCGTCCTCCTGCATGCATACAACTGATGTATGATTCGCCACATATGTATACACACACTTGCTTCGTCCAGGCTCTGTCAATAGTGCAATTTACACGATAACACATAATTTTTTCCACTGAGGCAGTAAGACTGACTCTCCTTTTGGTTGCACAGTTACTGTATGCCTCCCAGGGAATACACAGTCACACAATTATCTGCTCGGAATTAACCTGGAATGCATCAGACACTCTCCTAATATAAAATGCCCTGAAGGTTGTACAATTTGGAAAGTAACACAAATTTTCCATTGGAAAATGTTAACACAGGCAAATCTTGTAGGTCTTTGATAAGGACACAGATCTTCACAAAACCTGACTTGTCAATGCTGACTTCTTTTTTTTAAACAACTGACATCATACACGTCCAATGCATCCAACTTATATTGTTGAAAAACAGTGAAAAATACCCAATTCCACACTCTGTACCATCTCTGTGTGGAGTTTGCATGTTCTCCCCGTGCATGCGTAGGTTTTCTCCGGGTACTAAAACATGCTAGGTTAATTGGCGACTCCAAATTGTCCATAGGTATGAATGTGAGTGTGAATGGTTGTTTGTCTATATGTGCCCTGTGATTGGCTGGCGACCTCTCCAACAGCGCCCGCAACCCTCGTGAGGATAAGCGGTAGAAAATGAATGAATGCATGAAACATACCTGTGAAACAATACTAAACTTGTTGTTAAAGGCTGCACGGTGTTCAAGTGGATAGCATGTTGGCCACACAGGAGATCGGGTTTGAATCTCCGTTGGGCATTTCTGTGTGGAGGTTGCATGTTCTACAGTTTTCTCTAAGTACTTCGGTTACTTCCCACATTCCAAAAACATGCTAGGTTAATTGGTGACTCCAAATTGTCCATAGGTATGAATGTGAGTGTGAATGGTTGTTTGTCTATATGTGCCCTGTGATTGGCTGGCACCCAGGCCAGGGTGTGATAGACTCCAGCATACTCCGGCATAGAAAATGTATGTATGGGTGGTCTGACCTCCTATTTTCTATTTTAGCATCATATTAAGTTGTAAATGCTACTATTTCATCGTAGAGGTCTGTTCGTGTAGAAACAGCAAACCTCCATGTTGCCTGAATTGCATCAAGCCGCCATTAACATTACTTCTACATTGTCAATGGAATTCTTGACGATCAATTAATTCATTTAATCATAGCCATTTTTGATTATTTTGACTGATTTTTCAAGGTAGAAAGAATATTATGTTCTTTCCCTTCACTACGTAACCTCATTTGCACAACATGCACTTCTTGGTTGGTGGAACATGTACCATGTGGGGTTTTTTGGGGTTTATATAACTGCACCAACATGCTCTCTTCTGTTATGGAGTTGCATCATCACCTGTTTGGTCCTTTCATGCAAAAAACGTAAAAAGACGTATAAATACATCTTTGGGAGTCAGTGCTTGGGTTGAGAAAAATGTACAAATACATCTTTGGTAGCGAATGATTACCACTAATGGCAGTTATTATTATTCTTAAAATTGTATGACAAGTATGTCTAGAATGTTTCCTGTACAGTTAGGACAGGTGTATAAATGTCAGGGTTCCACTGTATTACATATTTTGCTGATATTTCCACATTGCTTTTATGGTGTTTATAATTGTATGCGCTATAACACATCAACTTTCAACCAATAATAAATGATATACAGTTTCTCCAAAACAATAAGTTTATTATGTGCTTTACAAATATCCCAATGGTATATTGTTGAGAATACTCCCCGCCACCCTGCTGCCTGTTGACGCTAACCAGACATGGCCGAATGTTTACCAAAAAGACCACTGACAGTCAGAGCGTGAGGAACATTTTTTCTTTATTGTTTTGTCCTAAAATGAGAAAGCGAGAGGCTGTGTTCAATCAAATAACAGACAAGTCGTGATGTTTCAAGAGGCACTTATGCTGGAATCTGTCTGCAGACGTCAGTGTCCTCAAGGTGACTTCACTGAAAACCCACAAAACATCTTTGATTCATTGTTGGAATTGTTGTGTCCGACACCCGACTTGACAACGTCGTCTTGAGCCAGCAGAGGTGTCATGTTCAGTTTTAAAAATCAGTACTGATTAAAGATACATTTTGTTTAATTTTACAGTCATTCTTTTTACACTTAAATGACAGTTAAATATGATAACACGTTACATATCACATTGCATGTGCAATTCATCAATGCTTAAGATGGCCACAATTTCACAATGGAACACATTATTCCTATTTCTATTATTTCCTATTGGAAAGTACTCATACTACGTTGTACCACAACAATGATCCGTGGTTTCCTGCATGAGGTGACTTCACTGACAACCCCCAAATCTCACAAGATGTCAATACGCCTTTAATTTGTTGTAGTAGTTGTTGTGTATGACTGGATAACAGGAGTGTTTGTCCTCCATCTGGCCAACAGGGATTTCTTTTCAGGTTTAAAAAACCACACATAAATAATTTTGAATTGTTTATGAGGAAGTCACAGTGCCCGGACAATATCCATGCATGACCCAGATCCAGATTTTGTGACTGTGTGGCCAATATGCTAACCACTAGTCCACTGTGCAGCCCTAAAGACAACATTCATTCATTCATTTTCTACCGCTTTTTCCTCACAAGGGTCATGGGGGGTGCTGGAGCCTATCCCAGCTGTCTTTGGGCGAGAGGCGGGGTACACCCTGGACTGGTCGCCAGCCAATCACAGGGCACATATAGACAAACAACCATTCACACTCACATTCATACCTATGGACAATTTGGAGTCACCAATTAACCTAGCATGTTTTTGGAATGTGGGAGGAAACCGGAGTACCGGGGACTCCGACCTCTAAGATAGACCTCTTTCACTATTAACATTAATTTGTTGCAGACCTTCTGCAACAAATAAATGACCGAAACTGTATATATTAATTCATCTTAGAGTGAATTCTTTAAAACAAGACCCACTTTTAGCCAATAATAATGAAAGCCCTTAAGGGGGAACCATCATCAAAATATGGCAAGATACTGCAACTATTACATGTTATCGTCAGTGTACGTGTTAATGCATGATCAAAGCTTGTATATAAAATGATGCAACGTTGTTAGAGTTTTTTTTTTAGATGAATTCATAATCAAAACAGGTGTGTCCCAATGACAGCATTGTAAGCTAGCTGAAATTAACTCATTATAATGTACAGAGGGCGGCACGGCAGACGAGTGGTTAGCGCACAGACCTCACAGGTCAATTGGTGACTCCAAATTGTCCATAGGTATGAATGTGAGTGTGAATGGTTGTTTGTCCATATGTGCCCTGTGATTGGCTGGCGAACAGACCAGGGTGTACCCCGCCTCTCGCCCAAAAGACAGCTGCGATAGGCTCCAGCACCCCTGCGACCCTCGTGAGGAAAAAGCGGTAGAAAATGAATGAATGAATGAATAATGTACAGAAAAGCGAAAGAAATTTGTGTTCATGTTTCACATAAGGATTGTGAATGATGGGCAAAATTCCAAAAAAGTACAGTTCCCCTTTAAGTTATGGTCACGATGCTTAATAGTGGCCACTTTCCATTAGATATTAAAATATTTTGCTTTGTCATGTCACACACAAAGCTAAGATGTGTCCGTCATGCTCGACATGCAGGCCAGGAATGATTGCTTCCAGTTCTGCCTCTTATTTTGGTGTACTTCCTGTTGGATGTGAGGCCCAGCCGCTTGATACCGGTGTGGCAATGGGTCACAGCTGGTGGCAATTATCAATCAGTGGCTTTATTAGCCCAGCAGAGTCATTACCTTGGTTTGGTTCTCCAGCCCGCTGTCACCAGAACCTGTCTTATTGTTCAGTTTCTTTTGTCCTTACCAATGTTATATTTCACTGAGACCTTTTGCTTGCACCACTATGAGTAAAATACCTTTTTATTTGAATGTAGCACATGTTTCTGCATGCCGGGGGGGGGTCCAGCATTCGACATCTCCGTCTCAAACCCTAAAAAGATAGCTTATATTGACCTACATTGGATTACTTTTTGCATCTTTAATGAACAAAATGTGTCAAAATTAGGTCATGATAACAAATTTAGCTTGATAATTGTCCTACAGATTAAATTGTTGTCACCATCAAAGAGACTGAATGACTTGCTCTTCATAACCGATACCGATATCAACCCCCATTAATATCAATATTGGCTGCAGCATCTCCCTCCAGTTAATGTCATGTAATGGAAGCATTCATTCATTCATTCATTCATTTTCTACCGCTTCTTCTCATGAGGGTCGCGGGGGTGCTGGAGCCTATCCCAGCTGGTAATGGAAGCATTCATTCATTCATTTTCTACCGCTTTTTCCTCACGAGAGTCACGGGGGGTGCTGGAGCCTATCCCAGCTGTCTTCGGGCGAGAGGCAGGGTACACCCTGGACTGGTCGCCAGCCAATCACAGGACACATATAGACAAACAACCATTCACACTCACATTCATACCTATGGACAATTTGGAGTCGCCAATTAACCTAGCATGTTTTTGGAATGAAGCATATTTATTTGAAATATTTTCTAAAAAAAAGTCAAAGATCTGTGAGCACAATTTAATTTATTTAATATAAGATTTAATGAGCACAATTGAACAGCAAATATAAAATTATTCTGCGTGTGCTGAGGAAGCTGCCTGGACATTGTCGACTAGTGACTGCCTTGGGCAGGGCCGACCTATGTGCTTTCACTTTTAAGTCCCCATATGCCAGAAAACTCCCCAATGAAGCTCCCCTCCCCCAAACAAAACAAGTTGCTAGATTTGTTGCTAGTTGTTTTTGAGAAAATATGGTGTCAAGGGGGGTTGGAAGGTCACCAGACCTAGAGACAAAATCAACACTGGAGATCACCTCCGCCCTTTGCAGGTATAACTCATGGATCGGGACTTTTCCAAGACTCAACTGGCAAATTAACTCCTATAATTAATATTGACTTTTAAAGCGGAGCAACATGGTGGCCGGGTAGTGTTGGCCACACAGTCAGGAGATCCAGAAGACCTGGGTTTGATTCTCCGCTTGGGCATCTCTGTGTGGAGTTTGCATGTTCTCCCCGTGCTCTCCAGGTACGTGATTGCCATGGCTACCATTGGCCATCACTAATTTAAGGGTTCTGCAATCCCAATCTAAGTATTGTAGACTTCTGTGCAAAAGGCCTAGGCCTAGATCGACCCTGATGGCACTGATGCAGCAGTTTTGCGGGATCTCTGCGTGAAAGAAGCAAGTAGAATTTATCACGTCATGGGATCCGGCCCGTTCCACCCTCCTCTCTGGTCATGGCTTATTTTTCACAGAGGTGCCGACAAGAGGCGGGGCAGACCGAAGCCATATTCAAAAACGACGCCAGACTCACGCTCGCCGTTGCGTCTCCAACCTCAGACACATTTAGTGGAACTTGGAGCGACATTGCCAGGAAAGCCTCACTCACACACACACACACACACACACGACTCTTGCGCTTAGTGTGTGTCTTGTGTGGAGGATTCATCTCATTTAAAACCGTTATTGCTTCTCTTTTCTGCTGCAAGATGCACACGTAGACACACGTGTGATGAGCGCAACCTCGCCCCATGTGGAATGAAAGCAGGATAAAGCCAAGAGTGTTTCCTTTTCCAAGGTGCGGCCGTCACGGCACCTCATCATGTGTGATTCACCCACCCCACACATGTTAAATGACATCATAACAGAATAATAATGCTTTCACTGATAATCCTACAGGACAGGCCTCGTGGGTGTCATTGCTCTCATAGTGCTGCGACACTGTCTTTTCTCCCTCCTCTGTTTTTTCCCCTCTGCTGCTTTCATCACCGCTGTAACATACTGTACGTCTTAATGATCTTGTTGATATTTCTTCCAGATGCTTCGGCGGTGTTGTCAGGCTTGTCATCTTGCAAAAGGCTGATGAAGAGCATACTGCAAGTGAGCGTAAGGCCCACACTGAGCTAAAAATAGAAACAGCTATCTGTTGGGACGCGTTATGTTGTTGCTAAAGTGCAAAAGCGGCATTGTGGAAAGTTAGCAGACTGGTAATATTCATTCATTCATTTTCTACCGCTTTTCCTCACGAGGGGGTGCTGGAGCCTATCCCAGCTGTCTTTGGGCGAGAGGCGGGGTACACCCTGGACTGGTCGCCAGCCAATCACAGGGCACATATAGACAAACAACCATTCACACTCACATTCATACCTATGGACAATTTGGATTCGCCATTTAACTTTTTTTGGAATGTGGGAGGAAACCGGAGTACCTGGAAAAAACCCATACATGAAAGGGGGGAACATGCAAACTCCAGACAGAGATGGCCGAGGGTGGAATTGAACCCTGGTCTCCTAGCTGTGAGGTCTGTGACCTAACCACTCGTCCACCGTGCAGCCCATTCTTAATTTAATGATACTGTAAATGTATTTACATGAATGAACTTTATTCATTTAACTGCAGGTTCCTATAAACACTATCTGCAAGAGCAAATAACCACCGGGTTTCTTCTCACATGGGGCAAATAAAACCGGCATTAGCAGCTGTGGCTGTAGACAACCTCATGATGTAGTTTTTTTCTCCACAAGATGGCAGCAGCTGCATTTGAAGTATCGTGATGAGTCAGCATCCAGCAGATTTATCTACCTCTGCATGTGCTTTAAAATGTTAATAATCAGCTGTCATGTGTGTTATCCTTACCTTACTGTTGTTTACAATGACTCCATCAGAGCACTGTGCAATATGATGGACTTACTCATAAATGACCATGTGGTCAAAGAGCTAGTTTTGTTTTACCATGTTCTCATGCACTACAATTCAAATTAAAGTTAGAAAGTTTAATTGTGGGTGGCACGGTGGGCGAGTGGTTAGCGTGCAGACCTCACAGCTAGGGGACCAGGGTTCAATTCCACCCTCGGCCATCTCTGTGTGGAGTTTGCATGTTCTCCCCGTGCATGCGTGGGTTTTCTCCAGGTACTCCGGTTTCCTCCCACATTCCAAAAACATGCTAGGTTAATTGGTGACTCCAAATTGTCCATAGGTATGAATGTGAGTGTGAATGGTTGTTTGTCTATATGTGCCCTGTGATTGGCTGGCGACCAGTCCGGGGTGTACCCCGCCTCTCGCCCGAAGACAGCTGGGATAGGCTCCAGCACCTCCCGCGACCCTCGTGAGGAAAAGCGGTAGAAAATGAATGAATGAATGAATGAATGAATGAAGTTTAATTGTCAAATATCGTGAATTTTTACATTTCCCAATCCTAAGCAAAAGAAAAAGCAAAGCACATTCAGTCCTCCTGCTTGGGCAAAGACCCACAACCCACTAAAAACAGTTGCATACCCACTTTTGGGTCCTGACCCAGTATTTTTTAGAATCATTGGTATATGCTATATTAAGCATATTAAAGATGTCTGACCAAAATATGGCAAGCCTGAGACAAAACATGTGAGAATTGTCAGCTGGAGATTCTTCCCATCTGTTACACACACCAATTATATTAATGTTTACGGTAATTAGTTTTATGCAAGCCTTGTCTTGTACTAATTGACACCACAATACTAGCTGCCAGTACTTCATCAGGTAGTGTGGTTTTTAGTTCCTTCTGTTAGGACTCCTTGGGGGCGGACCATGGGCTATCAATCATGTTATTAATAAGGCCTTTTAATGTGTTATGTTAACATACTAGACACCTTTTGTCAAAAAAGGGCAATATATGGTCATTTCCCGGGGGAAATGGTAAAAAGGGCCACTTGACATGCCTGCATGTTGCTGTTGTTACAGTTTTTCTCGATTGTTTACACACAATTTGTGATGCCTGAGACACAATGACTACAACATGTAACCAATGCACCAACTCCATGAACCGAGTCTGCTAAACTATAAGCACAATTCCTGCTTTACACTCAGACTGTAAATCTACAACACACTTTTTTCAAAACGCTACACACAATTCTCTGAGTTTTGGCACAATTTTCATGAAGTAAACTTCTTGTTTTCACAAAGAACACAATGCCACTCAAAACAGTAAAATTAATATTCCTATTATTCACACTGACTCATCACATGGGTAAACACCTGGCACACATTTTTACAATTAGCGGTCTAACAATAAGACTGTTTTGGATGTAAAGTTTCATTTTGCAGGAGAATTGAGGGGTTTTCAGAAATGTGTGAGTGATTTTTGGATTTGTGTGTAGAGTTCTGAGAATATGAGGTGTCCTTTCAGAAAATGTGTTCAAACCATCGAGAAAAACTGTAACAATAAAGTTAACAATACTACAAAATGTCGCTATAAATAGACAGATTTCTCATGTTTTCATATTGACAATAGCAGTTGACCACGTGGTTTGGGAAGACCTGTTCTTAGTTGGAAGAGGGCAATCCTGGTGCGTTGGCTCAGGCACAAACAAACATAGCTTGCTGCAGTATACTGACTAAGCATTCAGTCCTGGAAAAATGTCCTTGCTTGATGACGTGCCAAGCCAAAGCGAGGGCGAGGGTTGAGAGCCATCAGCCCAGAGCGACCACAGCTTTGGGTCGATCTCGGGTCAGTCAGGGCCGGGGTCCGAAAAGGAAAGGACAGCATTATTAAGTCAAAGAGTTTCTTGGAGGGACTGACCCGTGTTTATGGGTTCGGTCGTTAAGTCTTCCATGCTCCTCAATGAAGACCTTTCCTCCATGTCACAAATCATCAGCGGCTGTGAAACACCGTCCAGCTGTTATAAATCTCGCTGGAAGACTTTTTGTGCTCAAGTCCAAAAGTGGGCAAAACGTTTTCCCACAGAGGATTAGAGTGTCAAAAGCATTGTGATTTAGGTTTAAAGTTCTCTCCTTTCGGGGCATGGAGCTTTTATTGTTGTTTTAATGTGGTGGAGTAACGGTGGCTAAAAATGGGGCAATGGTGAGTCTTGTCTTAAAGGAGCTAGAGGGGCAGCGTCTGATCAGGTACAGCAGATGGCGGTATAGCTAAATACGACTCCACTCTGTCACGGTTATGAATGTGGTGTCAGTAATTGTTCGGTGACTTGATCGCCAAAACAATAAGCTTTGTTTGCATTTTTAAATACAGCTGAGAGACGTGGGTTTGATTCCCCCCTCGGGGGAGTTACCATGTTCTCCCTGTGCATGCATGGATTTTCTCTGAGTACTATGGTTTACGGAGGTGTAGTGGTTAGCGCGCAGACCTCACAGCTAAGAGACCAGGGTTCAATTCCACCCTCGGCCATCTCTATGTGGAGTTTGCATGTTCTTTGCATGGGTTTTCTCCGGGTACTCCTACATTCCAAAAACATGCTAGGTTAATTGGTGACTCCAAATTGTCCATAGGTATGAATGTGAGTGTGAATGGTTGTTTGTCTATATGTGCCCTGTGATTGGCTGGCGACCAGTCCAGGGTGTACCCCGCCTCTCACCCTAATGATGAGGACAAGCGGCATAGAAAAGGGATAAATGGAATAATAATGACATTTTTCTAAAATATGTTAGCAGTGGGCAGCACGGCGGTCTAGTGGTTAGCGCACAGACCTCACAGCTAGGAAACCAGGGTTCAATTCCCCCCTCGGCCATCTCTGTGTGGAGTTTGCATGTTCTACCTATGCATGCGTGGGTTTTCTCCGGGTACTCCGGTTTCCTCCCACATTCCAAAAACATGCTAGGTTAATTGGTGACTCCAAATTGTCCATAGGTATGAATGTGAGTGTGAATGGTTGTTTGTCTATATGTGCCCTGTGATTGGCTGGCGACCAGTCCAGGGTGTACCCCGCCTCTCACCCTAAAGATGAGGACAAGCGGCATAGAAAAGGGATAAATGGAATAATAATGAAATGTTTATAAAATATGTTAGCAGTATAATCTGCCATCATATTTTAGCAACAACAGCAAGTATTTATATGCTTTTGCGGTTATAA
This sequence comes from Doryrhamphus excisus, assembly GCF_037039965.1. Taxonomy (NCBI): domain Eukaryota; kingdom Metazoa; phylum Chordata; class Actinopteri; order Syngnathiformes; family Syngnathidae; genus Doryrhamphus; species Doryrhamphus excisus. Next base: position 13,480,313 of record NC_136368.1, on the reverse strand, counting down.
GGCAACCTTAAGATTAACATAATCATCATAGTGTCCATCATATAAAATGCAACGATGCCGAGGACATCTATATGAAGACTCCATAAGAAAACCAGTCGACTCCCCCGGAGCCACAAGCAGCCCCGCCTCCCCTCGCTTTGGTCGTGTCCCAAATCCCAAAACCTCAACTTGAAAAACATATAGAAGAAACCGCATCGCAGATTAACACCCCAGCCCGACAAGCAAACAGGGCAAACCGCCACTAAGGTGCATTTGGGTCTGTACTATTTACGGTGGTGGGGAATCGATGTGTCTTAAGTCATTTCATAGAGGTCACAGAGGGCATCATGTGACCATGGAACTCTGAAGCTACAGATGGGCCGCCACTATAAACACACACTTCATTAGGACGCACGCATGAAAAAGTCAACTTGACACGCTGGTGTTTTTCTTGGCTGACGTTTTTGTGGCTTTCATTGCGGCGTAGTGACAGACGTGGGCAAGAGAGCGAGCGAGAAGAGAGCGAGAGTGAGCGGGTGCATCCAAGAGGCAAAAGGATTTCTGAAGTGTCCCGTCCTTCCTGTGCGGACTTTTTCTGGGATGTCAAAGAAAATTGATTGAGAACCATACATCATCATCATTATCCTCACCGCTGTAAAATGTATATACTATTTAAATATAGTCTTGTTGGTGACTGCAACCTCCATGACCTCTATTGCAGTTCACAAACATGATTGTTGACTTCTTTTTGGGGATTTTTAAACAATTGTACAAACACAGATTTGTCACGCCCTGTGTTGGTTCCCACGTGACAGGTTACCTCCTAGGCTTTGGTTTCCGTTTTGGACACTTATTTTGTATTGGACTTCCTGTTTTGCCTGGTCTGCCTTCGTTGCCATAGCCACCCACACCTGTCCCTAATTTGTCCCGTCTATTTAATTCAGGTGTGTGCTTCTCCCTGTGTGGGATTGTTGTTGTTTGTCCGTCCGCTACCTGGGTTGCTTTTTTCCTGCTGCTGCTATTATTGCACGCAATAAATATTATTTACCTGCATTTGGTCCTGCTCTCTGCATCCTGGGGTCGCACCGCACCGTGACATGATTTCTGTTTTGTTTTTGTCATACATAAATGTTTCACTTCATTAAACGAATATGCATCAATAAAAACACCACTCAACACAAAATGCAGTTTTTAAATACACTTTTTGTTATTAAGGCAAAAAATATTATTATTGAGACAAAAATCCAAGCCTACATGGCGAAAAAGTCATTCTCCCCTAAATTTAATAACTCATTGGGCCACCCTTAGCACCAACAACAGCAATCAAGCGGTTGCAATAACTTGCAATGAGTCTCTTATGGTGCTGTGGGGGAATTTTTTACTGAATTGTTGTAATTCAGGCACATTAGAGGGTTTTCCAGCATGGGGGTTACCCTAACCCTAAGCCAAGACTTTTTAAGGTCATGCCACAGCATCTCAATAGGATTCAGGCCACTCCACACCAGTCATAGGTGGACTTGCCGGTGTACTTTGGATTATTGTCCTGCTGCAGAACCCAAGTTTGTTTCAGCTTGGTATTTATAGATTTTTTTTGGGAAGACAGCAGAATCCATGGCAAGTTTTCCAGTTCCTGGAGCAGCAAAACAGCCCCAGACCATCACACTACCACCACCATATTTTACTATTTTACTTTATACCACATGTAATGGGACACACACCATCCAGAAAGTTAAAGTTTGTTTCGTCAGACCACACAGTATTTCCCCAAAGGTAGGGGAAAACAGCAGAATCCATAGTTGATCTCAGCAAGTCTTCCAGTTCCTGGAGCAGCAAAACAGCCCCAGACCATCACACTACCACCACCATATTTTGCTTTATACCACTTGTAATAGGACACACACCATCCAGAAAGTTAAAGTTTGTTTCGTCAGACCACAGAGTATTTCCCCAAAGGTAGGGGAAGACAGCAAAATCAATGGTTGATCCATGGAATGATCTATGGAATCCATGAATTATCAATTACTTTTCTGGCAAAATTGAGATGACCCTTTATGTTTTTGTTCAGCAGTGGTTTCGGTCTTAGAACTCAACCATGCAGGCCGTTTTTGCCCACTGCCCATTATGAAAGAGTCACAAACACTGACCTTAAGTGAGGCCTGCTGTTCCTTGGATGTTGTCTCTTAGAAAACCTGTTGCTGCGCTCTTGGGGTCATTTTGGTTGGCCGGACAATCTGGGAAGGTTCCCCGCCGTTCCATGTTTTCACCATTTGTAGATAATGGCTCTCACTGTGGTTCTGTGTGTGTATGCATGCATATATTTTAGGGGTGCACCGATAGATCGGCCACAGATCGGTATCGGCTGATATCGACATTGAAAGTAACTCATTCATTCATTCATTTTCTACCGCTTTTCCTCACATGGGTCGCGGGGGTGCTGGAGCCTATCCCAGCTGTCGGTACACCCTGGACTGGTCGCCAGCCAATCACAGGGCACATATAGTCAAACAACCATTCACACTCACATTCATACCTACGGACAATTTGGAGTCACCAATTAACCTAGCATGTTTTTGGAATGTGGGAGGAAACCGGAGAAAACCCACGCATGCACGGGGAAAACATGCAACTCCACACAGAGATGGCCGAGGATGGAATCGAACCCTGGTTCTCCTAGCTGAGTGAGGACTGCGCGCTAACCACTCCACTGCCGTGCCGCCCATTGAAAGTAACTCTCACAAGAAAAACCCTTGTTGACCCCTAATATAATATATATTTCAACATTTACACTGCATCTAGTATGTGATCGGTATTGGTATCGGACGATTTCAGTCATGGATTATCGGTATCGGCAGCAAAAAATCTTGATCAGAACATCCAAATATGCAAAGCAAGAACACAATCCATTTTAGGAATAACAACTCTGTTTGACATTTTAAGTTGAAAGGTCAGATTGTCGGGTGGATGGTTACTACTTTGGCACAGTGTATGCTTATAATTACAAATCATAACATGGCAATCACTTACTCCAAAGCTGCTGTCTCTGCTTTATAGTTATGGCATTTATGTTGTTTATCCACGAAAGTTGTTAAAGTAGTTGTGTGACCTTTTGCACAAAGCTTGGAGCTGCTGTCCAAACAGACAGCGGAGGATGATGTGGTGAGTAATGCGCAACCTACTTTGGCTTTGGAACACGTCTCTAATTACAAACAGTAGTGCAAATGTGAATTATTCATCTTGTGTTGCGAGAGAAGAACAATTGAGGTTTGCTTCAGATGGGAAAATGCAGGGAGACAGGTAAATAAAAAAAAAACATGACTTTGATCAGGTCGACGACACAACATCAACATGAACAACAACACAAACACACCAGCATCGATGCAATGTGTTGGAGTCAGGGGGGATTCCCAGAGGGTGGGTCTCCGCGTCGGAATAAGGTCACCTCATCTTGTAGTGCTGTACAAACACACATGCCAACAAAAACAACATTTTCCCCTTCACAAGTCGGTTTGTTTCAAAACAACACAGACAACTGAGGCGCACAAAGATGCGTCATCTGCAACGGTACTAAACATTCAAAGCATTCCTGTATTGGACGGAATAAAACATTGGGAACCTCAGTTGCTTTTCCAAGTTATTCCTCATTTCAACACCCTTTTCCCCACATAAGAAATCATATAAAGGGAATCCATCCATTCATCTATTGTCTATGCTGCTTGTTCTCACTAGGTTTGCTGGTGTGCTGGAGCCTATCCCAGTTGTCTTTGGGCACGAGGCGGGGTATACTCTGGACTGGTCGGGAATTCGCCCGGAGTCAAACTGTCAGCATCCTCCTGTACAGGCAATGTTTTAGGTGACATTTTTAAAATTATAGTCGTTTTAAATTGTCATACATATGGTTGGGGCTCCACGGTGGTACCAGTGGCACAGACCACACAGCTAGGATGTTCGATTCCCCACTCGGGCATCTCCGTGCGGGGAGTTTGCATGTTCTCTCCATGCGTCCGTACATCTGAGTGGTTAGCGTGTAGGCCACACAGTCATGAAATTGAGAAGACCTGGGTTTGATTCTCTGTGTGGAGTTTGCATGTTCTCCCCGTGCATGCATGGGTTTTCTCCGGGTACTCCGGTTTCCTCCCACATTCCAAAAACATGCTAGGTTAATTGGTGACTCCAAATTGTCCATAGGTATGAATGTGAGCGTGAATGGTTGTTTGTCTATATGTGTCCTGTGATTGGCTGGCGACCAGTCCAGGGTGTACCCCGCCTTTCGCCCAAAGACAGCTGGGATAGGCTCCAGCATCCCAGTGACCCTCGTGAGGAAAAGCGGTAGAAAATGAATGAAATTAAGAATGTGAGATAGCACAAGGAACATCAGTGCTTAACTTATTTTTACACTTGAGAGAATGTTACTTCAAATTGTACAGTTTCTAAAGGATTTATGACGGCCACAGTTTGTCTATATGTGCCTTGTGATTGGCTGGCGACAAGTCCAGGGTGTACCCTACCTCTCGCCCGAAGACAGCTGGGATAGGCTCCAGCATACCCGTTCCCTATAGTGAGGATAAGCGGTAGAAAATGAATGAATGAACTTTCAACATGCATAAATACAATTAAAGTTTGTCATTATACAGCTCTTAGATTAGTGCATGTGTGCCTAATATTGTGGCCTGTGGTGTGTTTAAGTACTGTTCCTTCTTCTGCACTTTGGAGCAACACAAGTCCTTGTATTGTCTCATTTTTGTACATTTTTCCCCACCTTAAAAGTACAATATATCCTGTACAATATAAGACAAATAAAAGCATCATGTAATAAGAATATAATGTATCTGATGGAGATCCACGTGGTAGTGCATTCTTAGCGGGTGAGTAAATATTACAAATAAATAAATAAATATTTTAAATACATTTTTTTTGATAGGGTTATCAAATAAGTCCATGATACAATTCATGACACATTTTGTAGAACATTGTCAGTAGGAATGTAGTCACTTTGACCGAGATCATAAATTCAATTTAGAGTTTTTAAATGCACTTTAAGGCATCTTGACGCATGTACACTCATACACTCTAATTCATGCATGCAAGCAAAGTAGGAGGAATGACACCAAGGTGGTAACCAGAAGTGTTCTTCTGTGTTACATATTGTTCGATATACATGTGTACTGAACCGTGACCTCTCTTCAGTGGTGGTATCATTCACAAAAAAAACAATGTCAACAAAGTAATAATATGATTTTTCATTCATTCATTCATTTTCTACCGCTTATCCTCACGAGGGTCGCAGGGGGTGCCTATCCCAGCTGTCTTTGGGCGAGAGGCGGGGTTACACCCTGGACTGGTCGCCAGCCAATCACCGGGCACATATAGACAAACAACCATTCACACTCACATTCATACATATGGACAATTTGGAGTCGCCAATTAACCTAGCATGTTTTTGGAATGTGGGAGGAAACCGGAGTACCCGGAGAAAACCCACGCATGCACGGGGAGAACATGCAAACTCCACACAGAGATGGCCGAGGGTGGAATTGAACCCTGGTCTCCTAGCTGTGAGGTCTGCGCGCTAACCACTCGTCCACCGTGCCGCCCTAATCTGATTTTTTTTAAGTAAAAATTTTTTAATTTTTTTAAAGGCAAAGATTTAGTTGGACTTTTGAGGCACATTCTTCCAGAAAGCTTTGATTGAATTCCATATGAGGTTCCACTGTACGAGGAAGCTGAACTGGAAAATTCCCCACAAGTGAAGTTATTCATGCTATCTGTCTTCATTTTCAACTATTGTTTTGATTTCCCAGTCTGGGCGTGTTGATCTTCGATTCATTAAGACACAAAGAGCAGGGTTTAATTTGAATCATCTGCACAATTTAATGACATTATTTGGGATTTGTGAGGAGAGACTCAGAAAACACAAAAATGACATGATGTTTCCGTTAATAAAAGCCGAGAAGATGTCAAGATGTTGTAATAAATTAATAAGACATTTCATTTCATTTAAATATGATAGCCAGTCCTCTCCCAGCGGTGTCTTTACATTATAATATTACGGTCATAAAATGTTTTTTTTTATTATTTATTGGGTGGAACGGTCTTTCTTGCAGCTGCACACAATGATTCAATCAAGAGCCACAAATATGTGTTGAAGATGATGAGTCACGGGCCGGTGCTGACCCATAACAACAAAAAAAAAAACTATATTTGAATCCAAAACATATTACAAAAATGACTCACTAGTACATGCAGACAGATAGTAGAAGATACCAAACATTCAAAGGATCAAAAGCAGCAAGAAAGCCCTCTGTGTGTATCAATGATGGACCTTTCATAATTGCAATTTGGCCACGCCCCCTTGAAATGCACCAATCAAATGAGAGTGTGCATGAGTAAAGTGTGTGTCTGCTGGTAGTCACCATTACAATGAGTGAGGATGTTGGCTCATGTCTGGAAAGTTGACCACAAGTTTCATTAAAGGTCCTGGTCCTCATCCAGATCTTGATCCTCATCCTTGTCCTGGTCCTGGTCCGGCTCTGGAAATATTGCAGGAATATTTATTGAAGATACTAGGCATCAGATTTCAACCATTCCATTCCATTAAATATATTTTTATTAATCTGTTTTAACTATGGGCTGCAAGGTGGTCAAGTGGTTAGCACGCGGGCCACACAGCTAGGAGACCCGAGTTCAATTCCACCCTCGGCCATCTCTGTGTTGAGTTTGCATGTTCTCCCCATGCATGCGTGGGTTTTCTTCTATGTGCCCTGTGATTGGCTGGCGACTAGTCCAGGATGTACCCCGCCTCTTGCCCGAAGACAGCTGGGATAGGCTCCAGCACCCCCGCGACCCTTGTGAGGAAAAGCGGTAGAAAATGAATGAATGAATGAATGAATGAATGAATGAATGAATGAATGAATGAATGAATATTTTAACTATGGGCTGCAAGGTGATCGAGTGGTTAGCACGTGGGCCACACAGCTAGGAGACCTGTGTTCAATTCCACCCTCGGCCATCACTGTGGTGAGTTTGCATGTTCTCCCCGTGCATGCGTGGGTTTTCTATGTGCCCTGTGATTGGCTGGCGACCAGTCCAGGGTGTACCCTGCCTCTCGCCTGACAGCTGGGATAGGCTCCAGCACCCCCGCGACCCTAGTGAGGATAAGCGGGAGAAAATGAATGAATGAATGTTTTAACTATAATGTTTTACCTTACACTTTATCATTGACTGTCATTCAAGTATAAAAATAAGTTAATTGTACTGTACACCTTGCGTTGCATTAGCCAGTAGGGATAGGGATAATAATTGATTAATTTGAATGTTAGAATAATTCTATTCACTGTGGAATTAATTAATCGTGTCTTTGAAAGAATAAAAGTTTAAAAATAGCATGCACTATTGCAACCAGAAGAAACACTGTTAATTCATTTATTGCACAACATTTTGTGTGAAAAGAATTGGTGCCTGCCAGGGTGCTGCAATGACGTCAGCTTCCCTCTGGACTCTTCCCTCAGAGGCAGCATTACAGTTCAGTCCATTCATCCATCCATTTTCTATACCGAATGTCCTCCAAAGAAATGCTTAGCTCAGATTCTTTGCTCGGAAATACATTAATATAGTTATTTTTCTCGTTTTCGTAATTTATTTTATACTTGTACCCTTTGAATGTTAGGATGCTGTGTGATGAGTTTATACTTCTTGGCCTACAGCCACGCCCATAAAGAAGCCCACCCCTCTGTGAGATCTTAAAACAACTGTTTGGCAGTGCCCTCTAAAACAAAAAAGTTTTGAGCCATCCCAAACTTCTTCCAGGGCTTACTTGCACAAATGCACAAACCTGATTATCTGAAACTTTGGTATCATTTAACACGAGAATACAACATTCTAACTACATTTATAGGTCATTTATAGGTTAGCGCTTTTTTTCTTTCCCTAATTAATGTGAAAGTACGCCAATATCTTGCCTTGGTTTGTGTAAATTTTCTGGTTAGCGTCCATTACGGTGCACTTCTTCCCATGTTACTAATACATTGCCCTAGTCCAACTGTATTCCTAATGTTCCTATTTTTATCACAAAACTGTGAGAAATATTGTTCAATCCGAGAAATAACTCATGGCAAAACAGGAATGTGATGTCTGTGTGATGCCGTTAGCATCTGTTTCAGTTAAGAGTCGGACCGTCTGTAACAAATTAATGATGCTAACCAAGGCTCTACTGTATCTAAAAGATGTTTTTTCACCAAAGTGAATTATTCTTCACGTTTTTGGTTAACCTCCTAATGAGCAACCTATATTAACATTAAAAAACTCCTAAGGAGTGCCTCCTCAGCCATGGATGTGACTGCACGTCACCGGAAATTGCTCACCTGACGCTATCCTGCCCGAGCTGATCCTGCCTGCGCCGCTCCAACGCCTGCTTCCTCTCTTCATGATGCTCGGCCTGCAAAGCATCACAGTAATATATGTGACTTTGTGTGGTACAAACATGCTGTTTTACATGCTTCATGAAAGTGAAAACCAGAGACGATCTTATAGCATGTTAATCGGATCTCAGTAAGACTGTCCAGATGTACCAAATGAAGTGACCAGGGTAAAGAGCGTGCCTTCAATAAGTCATCTTGCTTGTCTTTAGCGCCATCTAGGTGCTACACATGGTACTGCTCCATGAACTCTGACACTATGAACTCTCTTATTAGTACTGGGGCAAAAAAAAATTTCTAAGCGTGATTATTTGTGATTTTTTAAAATTACCTTTTTTCTTTGTTCATCTCTTTCCAGCTGAAGCTCGTCATCCTCCTCTTTTCTCTTCTTCTGGGCCAATATTTCTTGTTTCAGCTGAAAAAACCAGGTTAATAATACATGCTTAGTGATTTAAAAACAATATATACTGTACAAAAAACTGTGTTTGTCAAGGTAAACACAAAAGACATAAAAATGCAACATCAATCCCAAAAAATATAATAACTAAATAAGAAAACAAAACTTGGCTGCAAGGTGACGAGTGGTTAGTGCGCAGGCCACACAGCTAGGAAACCGGAGTTCGATTCCACCCATGGCCATCCCATGTTTAATTAACCAAACAAAGAACTAGCGATTACAGAAGGTTCCGCTTGGAAAAAACTGACACTGAAATTAAATGAAATTACAAATTACATTTAATAGTAAAAAACAAAAAACACTAAACGCACATTGCTATGATAGATTGCCTCACAAATAATCAAAGCACTACATTAATAATGGGTGTCCAAAAAAATAATTTTTACATTTTTATAAAGCAATATTTGATATTTAATTTATACTGTATCATCAGGATACCATGCAGCCCTCGGTTGATGAATGAAGAATGAACAATAAAACGTCATGAAAGTAACAATACTTACTTACTCTTGCGTCCTTCTGTCAACTCTTCTACTGTCAGACGTGTTCATCTTCACATTTCCCACATTTGTGGAGGTTTCAAACCGATGACTATCCATCTTTTATGCATAAAACAAATGTGAACGAGAGACACTAACTGCAGACTGGGTGTGTATTATACATTATATTATGTATTATTATACAGATAAAGGTGTATGCACGTTTGGTTCCACATTTTGGTGATTGAACGCTAAACACTAACCTGGTCATTATTCTATGGTCCTAACAATGCTATTCTAAAGAACAAATACAATTTAATAAACAACAGTTTAACATAAAGAAAACTAGCAATTCTATTGTAGTTCTCCAACCCGTGCAACCATTTTTGTACCCTTTGTCTTTACTAAGGTCGAGGGTATGCTGGAGCCTATCCCAGCTGTCTTAAGGGGAGAAGACAGGTCTCGTACTGCCGGAAAGCCCCCACAGGTCACTGCCAGAGATACAGTTAAATGCTAGTACAAAGCACATGTAGACTGGTCAGGGTAACTCCCATGCACCCCTTGTGTCACCCAAGACCCTCAGCATCCAGATGAGGAATTCAGGGTGAAACTCGGAAGGTATGTCAGTGGGTTTCAGATGGCAAAGTGTTCCTTCCACTTCCTGACTGTGTTCTCAGGCCTTCGTCCTCACTGTAAAGAGTGTGGACGGGCACTTCTTCACTTCTTCCTTCGTGAAAAAGTTTGTCAGAACTACTTTGAGGTGGACTGAAAATGGGGCTCCATGGGCTCACCCAACACCTACCCACACCCGAGTTTTTGCCTCGACCACTGCCGAAGCCGCTTGGTCTGCCGTTGCCTGTCGGATGCTGCAAGAGTCCCACAAAACAAATTTCAAGACAAAATATTTAATTTGATTAACACATTTTAAAGTACCATTAAAAACATGAATTCTTGTCATATCAGGTTAAACGTGAAAAAGGACTGTTGACTTAGACTTGCATGGAATCAATATATGCATTATCCACAAATACTTAAAAACTACATTTAAAACTCGTCTTAATTTTTTTTTTTGCCAATTATAATCAATGAGCCATCTATGTTGTACAGTTCGACCACTTTAGAAGTCTGCCTTCAGTTTGCCTTTTGTCCCACCAACAGCAGTGGCGGTCCACATCCTGTTATGACTGCAGTTCCTTATGTGATGGAATAATAGTAGTTCTACGTCCTGGCCTGGTTCTTGCTGGCTCCGAGGGTCACTTGGCAGGGGTGGCCTTCAGTGGTAGTGTGTATATCTATGACGAGTATGTATCTGTAAGCATGATCACAGCTTGGGTTGTTTGGCCATCTTTGCCTTCAGGTTCTCCGCCAGCTTGTCCAGGAACTCAAAGGTGTTTAGGTAGTCGGAGCGTGTCACGCTGCAAGCAGAGAAAACATTATTATTTATTACAAGATACTGAAATCAAGTGCCATATGGTGACCTTGTGTAATGCGGACTACTGACCACTAGAAGGCAGTCGTGATATAAGCAACTTGCAAGCAAAGACCTGATGCACAAAAGTGATAAACACAACTGCCAAATTGGGCTAAGGCAGGGTTAGCGAGCCATGGCTTTGGAACTACTATGGAAGGTTGAGCAGAGTAGTACTACAGTACTTTCAAGAAGTGGATAAACGCTTCAATTCAACTACAGCTGCTCGTGTTGTGGCGGCACATGAGCTTGTAAGGAGGGGGAAGCCGTTCACATGTGGAGAATACATGAAAGAACCCTTCATTAAATATCGGAGCATCTATTCTCTGAATTAGAAAAGTAAACCCTAATGTCACCATTATGTGGTACGGCTCAGTCATTTGGGTAGAGATACGGCAAAATGTGCACCATGCTTGTTTACAGAACACAGCTACGTGGCACCATGTTTTCTACTTATTCCGCCACTGACTTTGGCAGCCCCTTGATGCAGATGGCCAAATCCTTGGTCATGAAGCCGGCCTCGATGGTCTCGATACAAACAGCCTCCAGTGCTTCAGAGAAGACACCCAGCTCCTTGTTGTTGTCCAGTTTGGCCCGATGGAGGAGGCCCCTGGTCCACGCAAAGATGGAGGCTGTGGCAACAAAACGAGACGCAGTAAAGAAATTGTCTGTTATCATCTCAAACTGCTATCTGGCTAATTTAGGGTGTTTGCTACCGATGGGGTTCGTGGAGGTTTCTTTGCCCTGCTGGTGTTGTCTATAGTGGCGTGTCACCGTGCCATGCGCAGCTTCTGACTCCACAGTACGCCCGTCAGGACAGATCAACACGCTGGTCATCATTCCCAAAGAGCCGTAGCCTGCAACCGGGGAAGAGTTGCTTCTGTATTTCTCATTCATTTGCTGATGTGTCGTCTACTGGACCACCGACCTTGTGCTACAGAGTCAGATTGGACGTCCCCATCGTAGTTCTTGCAGGCCCAAATGAAGCCGCCTTCAGATTTCATAGCCTGGGCCACCATGTCGTCAATCAGTCGGTGCTCGTACCAAATTCCTTTGGCCTCAAACTGAACGCGGTATTCCCTGAGGTAACACAACAATGTCAACAAAAGAGTGTGTATATGTAGTGGGTTCTCGCCAAGTTACGATTTCTTATTATTTGTGAAAAACCCAGACATCTTGTGCTTAAGCTCTCAGAAAAAATATATTTTTGCCCGCAGAATACACACCTCATTTACTCCAGGTCAGTAATAATTTCTAAACACAATAGTTCCCTGCTATTTGCGGGGGTTATCATCCAAGACCATCATCTGATGACAAAAAAACAGGAGTAGTTGTAGTAGTAGTCCCCTCCAATTTCAGATTAACATTTGCAATAAAAATTGACTGTTACAATCACATTAATCCCTTGCCAGTTTGCACTTGAAATTTTGCAGCTTCACTCACTTTTTCCAAAACATATTACGGTAATTAATAAATCATGCCGTTTCATGGTCGAATACAACACATATTTTTAGAGCGAGGGTCACCAATGTGGTGTCTTCTTTGTATGTGCGCGTGTGTATGTGTTCATACTTCTCATAGATCTCCTGGAATATGTCCTTGAATCGCCCGTCATACTTCTTCAGGATGGTGTTCTTGGTGCTGAGGTAGAGAGGCCAGGATTTAGTCAGGGCCATCTGAAAAGAGCTGTGAGCAAAGTCCCGGATGGACTTGTCCGTGTTGTACATCCCCAAAGCCACACCACCCGTGCCTGCACACACACACACACACACACACAATAGATCAGGACTACTCAACTACATAATAAGGATGGTGACAGTTTAAAAAATGTTAAGGTCCAAGGTCATGACAAGTACGACAAGGGCATGAAGGACATTCACTGTCCTATTACATGTTTAGCTGTTTCAGTATGGGCGTCACAGTGGTCTAGTGGTTAGCACGAAGACCTCACAGCTAGGAGACCCAGGTTCAATTCCACCCTCGGCCATCTCTGTGTGGAGTTTGCATTTTCTCCCCGTGCATGCGTGGGTTTTCTCCGGGTACTCCGGTTTCCTCCCACATTCCAAAAACATGCTAGGTTAATTGGCGACTCCAAAAAAAATTGAGAGCAGGACTTAGAAAAGATAATTTGGCTTTGCTCCCAGTTATTTTTAATTTCTGTGTCTGTGTATCCAAACTGAGCAAAACTGAATTGTGATGTTTCATCTGAAAGTAACTGCAGATAAATTTCCCTCAAAACAGCGTTGAATTTGTAAATAGATGACCTTCCCCACTGCACAGTTCGACATTGATGATTCTCCAATTTTGTATCAACATTTGTAATAAAAAGTGACCGGTGTGATTATTAGATTAGATCAGGGTTCACCACCGAGTGGGGCCCCCCCATGACCGCATGATGCGCCAGCAAGTCTGCTTTTCGTTGAGGTTATATCACCATAGGAGATATGTCATGTTACACATAACGGTATGAATATTGGATGATATCGGTATCGGAAATTGAGAGTTGGACAATATTGGTTATTGGCAAAAAATGCCAATATCGGACAACCCTAAATAAAATTTAAAGAAAAAGACCAACAAATAGAAAACAATGACATAAAGTCATTTAAGTTTCATTAAGTTAAGTTTCATTAAAGTTTGTGCTCAACCACCATGGCTTTCTTTAACAAGTGGAGTTCTGACATCGAACAATGATATCAGAAAGTGTGACGATCACAGAATGCTTGAATGTACACACCAACAGACTGCATACCTTCAAAATTGTGTACGACAAACTTGACCGGCTCCCCTCTTAAGGGCGTGTAGATCATCTCAACTTTGCCTGGCTCAGGAACCACAAAGTCAGTGGCTTTGTACTGTGTTGAAAAAAAAATAAAAAATCAATGTATCCACATGATAAACCAATACAGTATGTACAGTCATGAACCCCTGTTTGCTGACTGTAAGACACAGCCATGCTTTTCATATACAAATTACACAATATGCCATGTGACTCTTCACCTAAATAGTTCCTGCACTGTTGACTTTGGTCCGTTTTTACAGGGCAGCCTCTCAATTCTGCCTGCAGGGACTGACTATGGCGGTCCAAAGGACAACTGATGAAATATAATCTTTGACTTTACATCTACAGACCAGTGAGTGATAACACGACTCACAGTGATCATAGATAGCCATTGAACAAGTCATTATGCATTCAGTTTGTTTTACTCCACAGTAGCACTCAAACAAGGCTCTTGCTACAACAAAATCTCAAGGGACAATGCTACGAAAGTAAACTGAAAGTAAACAGTATTTTAGAGCATTTTTAATGAACTGGTGAGGTCGTTACGTGCTCTGAGTTTTAATACTCCCTATGAAGACAGTCTACGTTTCATGGGATATTGTGGTGGGCTTATGTCGCACAGGAAATGGTCGCTAGCATCTTTAGCTTGCTTTAAAGAAGCACTCTATTTGAAAATGAGCCAACAGTAACAAACAGCACAAACAGGCAGGAGGTTATCAACACGAAAGACTATATAACTCGCCGTGAGAACAGCAACATAAGTCAACACGAATGAAACAACAGAACCGCACCACACAGACTATGCAGGCAGCAAAATAAGAATTACACATTAAACTACATACGTACCTAAATATAGCCGCATCTGCAACCCACAAGGCATGTTGGGTAATCTGTACCCATCATATTGTCTCCCAAGAAGCTAGATAGATACATTTAAGAAATGCATTTTTTTTAATTTTTACCTGGTCTCCATGGGCGTGCCTGCCGATAATGATGGGCTTCACCCACCCGGGAACCAGACGGGGGATGTTCCGGCAGATTATAGCCTCCCGGAAAACGGTGCCGCCCAAGATGTTCCGGATGGTTCCGTTAGGCGAACGCCACATCTGCTTCAGCTTGAACTCCTCCACACGCTTCTCGTCCGGAGTGATAGTGGCGCACTTGATGCCCACATTGTAGCGCCGTACAGCCTCAGCCGCATCCACCGTCACTTGGTCATTAGTGGCATCGCGGTTCTCCATTCCGAGGTCATAGCTGAGTGGGGAAATGATGGACAGATGACTTAGAATTGATCTCCATCCATCCATCAATTTTCTATGCCACTTATCCTCAGAATTCATCTCAAAGTTACGTATTATTAGCAGGAAGTGGATGTAAAAAAGGTTGGCAATCAAGGGATGTCGACCCATTAAAGGCAGCGAATAAAATCTCTCGTCGTTCAATCTGCTATTTGTACTTCATTCAAGACACGACAAGCTGAAGGACAGACACTTATCCACCGACCCGACTGGTTGTGCTTCCTTCTTGCATGATCCATGTCCTGAACGCCATGCTTTGTGTGAGAAATATATATATACCAACCAAAGAAAGCTTTGAGCAAACCAGAACAGGTTTGACGAGCTGTGTGTAGGTTGCCAAGGTATTTGCGCTACTGACATACATCCTAAACTTTCCTAATCTCCACAGCTAAGCCAGAAATGTTGGAATGTTCTCAAGGAATGCGTGATCAGCCCTTTTTTCCCCCCAACACCACATGCAAACATGAAAACAATTATATGTTTTTTTTAGTCATGATAAGATCAAACATTTTATTGCTTTTCTATATTTTGCTATTAGTGTTGGTCAACTTCTTTTTACACTTGAATGACTGTTAATGCCCCATCCACACAGAAACTTTCCAAGGATTGTTTTTTTTTTGGCAGGTTTAATAAAATTTGTGTCCTCACTGTCAAATTAGTAAATATTTGCATCCAGACAGGAAGGAGTCACTGGGTGAAAACCTACACAAGGCACACCTAAGTGTGGCTCTGTAAACAGAAACACAGACGGAACCATGTGACACACCAAACTATCGAGGAAGACTCACTTCTGGTCACGTGACTGACGGCGACAGGTCGGTGAGCTCGTGGTTATTCTGGCTGATGTCGTTTTTTATACAGTTTTACATGGATTTGTGCAACTGCAGACTAACCTGTTTCATAATGTAATCATGTAAAAGTCTTAAAAGAGGTATAATGTGCATTATGAAGCATCTGCCTGTCAAACTCTGTAGGGAAAGAAAACACGAGGGTGCAGGAGAAAAAAAATACATCAAATCCGAAACTGCAGCACAGCATGTGCAATTATAAATCCAATTTTAAAAAGGGACCACAGGCACAGGATGGCCACTTTACGCAGCAAAATCCAGAAATACCAATCATTCCAAGCGCAATCTTCGCTGCTTATTACCTGTGCAAGTCCAGCTCCAGGTAGGGGAAGATGAGCTTCTCCTTAATAAGCTCCCAGATGACACGAGTCATTTCATCTCCTTGCATCTCCACCACTGATCCTGACTGGATTTTGGCTGCCATTGCCGCGTCTGCGCAAGCACAAGGGATATGAATGTTACAATTATGAAGCATCCATTGTAAAGTTGCGGAGGGAAAAGGAAAAACTGGTTCAATGGGTTCATTCACAGAGTATGGGGGAGGAGTGGCAACGTATAGACTAGCACAATAGCCCTGCTTAAACCTCCTCTGTCCTGTCCCCAGCAGCAATAGCATTAGCTTCTAAACAGATGACTTATGAATCGTTACACCACAATAACAAGCTTATGTAGTGGTGGTGGTGCAAAGACAGACAGAAGAATAGGAACAGGAAGTAAAATTGGACAAGAGCTAATAAGCGGATTGGTCAAGCCAAAAAAAGTGCTTGTACACACTTTCAAAAAGTTTGGTGTTTTCTTTCTTAAATCGTAGGAATTAGTGCAGTATTTAAAAGAGCCTTTAGCTTCCTTACAGTTTGCTAACCCCGAACAATAGAGTAAACAAAACATTTCCGGGTTCTGCTCGCCATCTCTAGCCGAGACAACGCCGCTAAAGCCCATATATCCTTACCTTATCTAGCGAGTAAAAGGGAAAAAAAACGTGTGATTTGCACAAATGTCCGAGCCGAGAACTTGTGACAGCTTGGAAGAAGGAGCAGCAGGCACGTAGGTAACCGGCTTCCTTCCCAATCGAGCTAGCTTGACAAGCCATTGACCAATTAGAGAAGAGGAGGAAACTAAACAGCCAATCATAGGTGATCACAAGACCGAATGGGCGTAGCGTTATATGAGGCGAGATTGCCCGTTTGCTTTTAAGCAGTGAATGCAACGTTCCATCCGTTTTCTATGCCGCTTATCCTCGGGCGAATATGTGAGCCTATCCCTGCTGCCTTTGGGTGAGAGGCGTGGTACAAACCTGTATTGGTCGCCAGCCAATATCAGGGCACATATTGAAAAACAACTCATTCATACACCCTCGTGAGGAAAAAGCGGTAGAAAATGAATGAATGAATGAACTCATTCATACATGACCAAAAGATCATGCAAACTCTATGCACAAGTGGAGAACCCATAGCCCACAGTTTTGTGAACCCACACCTAATAATAATTAAAAGAAAAATATTTAAAACTGTTTAAATACTGAAATTATTTAGAACTAGAAAATAAAATAGAATAAAACATGAGTTTTAAACAAATTGCTACAATTTTATGTTTGAGGATTCAATAAAAAAATACTCATTGCTTTGTACAGTGCTAAATATTTTTTCTTAATAATAGCAACAAAATATGTTACTTTAGTATACAATCATTTTGATGTTTATAAATACACTTTTATTCCACTAGAGGGCAGAAGATGACTGTGTATGAAGGCCTCCTCTTGTTCGCTTCACAGCAGCCCTGTGGATAATTAAAAGATAAATACTGACATTATTTAGAACTAGAAAATAAAATAGAATAAAACATGAGTTCTTAAACAAATGGCTACAGTTTTATGTTTGAGGATTCAATAAAAAATACTCATTGCTTTGTACAGTGCTAAATACATTTTCTTAATAATTGCAACAAATTATGTTACTTTAGTATACAATCATTTTGATGTTTATAAATACACTTTTATTCCACTAGAGGGCAGAAGATGACTGTGTATGAAGGCCTCCTCTTGTTCGCTTCACAGCAGCCATGTGGTCCTGAGGAAAGACAAAAAAAGAGACAGGTGTCTTTCTTCCAATAGCAGTATTTTCTTGCAAAGCTCGTCTTTTCTACAACTTTTGATTTAAAAGAAAAACCTGCATTGCAACATTACAGGCGACCATTTTATGCGTGTTGAAACTGTTAAAACTGTGTATTGTTTAATCCGGTTGAGGACATTTATATGTTATACTGCTTTCTTTTCAACATGCCTAACCACGCATACTTGAAAATATGCTGAATGGTGAATTTTGTGTGGTCCAAAAAGTCAATTACGCGCGCAATTACGCACCCACACAAATCTCTTTGTCGTCTGCCTTCTACTTGTAAAGAGGACCACATCAGGACCTCCAAGGCGTCATGTGACTCTGCATCTGCTCTCTCTTGATAACCAAGAGAGGGGGAGAAAGGAGAGAGCGAGAAGAGGGATGAGGAGGGGCTTGTTGCTATAAGATTCACTCACACACCATCAGCACCACACATTCGTACTCCCTCTAGCCATCCTTTGCCGCGTCTCTCCGCCTTTTTTTGTGCGTAAATAACACGTTTACCTTTACGCACCGCTCAGGAAGGCGGAAGGTGCGCCAAGGCTCCCGCCATAACGCTTACCCACCTGCTCGCTCTCTGTTCTGGGCTCGATTATGGTCACAACCCCCGCGGTGCCAAGGTGGAGCCGCCGCGCGTTTCTCGGATCGGTGCGCTCCTCCAGGGGCTGGGATGCGCACCGGGCACCTCCCGCTTCCTGCCGAGCTTTGGGTCTGAGCAACGGGGGGAGGAGTCCAGTGCAGCCCCGGGGCGCCGAGCCAGGAGGACCCAGTCGACCCGGAGCAGGATGCCGGTGATGAGAGGGCTGCTGGCCCCGCAGAACACCTTCCTGGACACTATCGCCACACGCTTCGATGGCACCCGTGAGTAGTCACGATGTTCCTATAAACAAGTTAGTTTTACACTAACATACAGCCGTACTACCCACTAGTAATGAATAATTTGTAATAATATTACAATTTATTCTGTGATTGCAAACATTCAGCAGCAGATTTCTACATTTCCATTCCAGTGTTTCTTCTGTGGCAAGGGCATGTAGTGAATAAAAGCTTGTTGTTGCCTTTTGGCTGCATGTGCACCATGCAGCAAGGGGGTGGGTACATCATGTGCACATGCTCAGGCTTCTGAGGTGACCACACTCCTTGGAGTGGTTTTGTAGTTCAGTTCAGCTCTGAAGCTCACTTTGAGTCTTTTTAGATTTTCCTTTTCAGCGAGGGTGTTTTATTACGAACAGACGCGATGAGCAGTCCCAGTGTGTTTGGGCCCATGCTGAGCAGGTGGGCGGGTGTGAGATACTTGTGTTGCATTCAGGCTCTTCTTCTTATCCCTCAGTGATAATTGTTCTTCGTCTTAGCAAGACATTTTGAGACAAATATAGGCTTCTAACTTTTGTGGCAACAGTTGGATGAAGGTCCATTGCACAAAGCTCGGAGGAGTTTGGTGTGGAAGAATCATCAAACACTTAATTCTGACTTCATTCATTCATTCATTTTCTACCGCTTATCCTCACGAAGGGTCGCGGGGGAGCTGGAGCCTATCCCAGCTGACTTCATAAATGGAAAACAAATTCCAAAGAAGCTGTGCTTTCCACTTACAGTAGGTGGAATTGCTTTGTTTTGTATTCACTTATTGTTTGACAGACAACATTTTGAGAGTGGGTCCATTGTTTTTTTTTTTTAAATAAAAGATAAATTAAAATGAAATAAATAGTCTATCATACATTTTTGAGGGATATTACTTGTGGAGACAAAGGCAACTCTCTCGCTGACCTCTGACATGTCATACTGTTAGTGCTCCTGGATGAATTGAGGGAAAAAAAAGTCTTGTAGAAGTGTGGAAGTGGTTGTACTGAGTCCACATTTCTTTCAGTTTTCACTTCTTGTAGGCGTAATGTGTTAATTTATGGTACAGTATAGGTTTAGTGGGTATGTCACATATTGTACTTGACTTTGCACAATGGTGCTCAGACATCCTTCTAACGTAATAATAATAATTGAGAGCAGTCCTTTTTTTTTATCAAAGTTGATCCTAGCAAGCATATTTGGACTGGACTACAGAAAAGATGGTGAGCTAGGCAACTCTCTCTGTGACCTTTGACCCCAGTACAGTATAATTTTTTTTGTAGAAAATCCTCCAAGAAGAGTGTAATGAACTACACAAGGGGTACCAAGTTCCAATATCACGTCCTATGGGTGGAATAGCCACATGTCCCAATACTTTTAGTGTGTTCCACTTCATCAGTGGCTTCACTGTTTAATGACAGTAGATTTGCATCTACAATATAATAATAATAATAATAATAATAATAATAATGTCATCTGCATGATAGGAGAGGGGAGTGGGGTGCGTTGTTCACACACCATCACACATGCACACACGTACACGCACACGCACACAAACACACACACACACACACACAGACCAAACCAAGACAAACCAAACAGACGGTGGATAGGGGAGCTGAGGAGATGAAAAACCATGCCTTTGTGTCTCTAGCTTTTGTCACGTCAAGACAAGGCTCAGCTCACGGCTTGTCTCAGAGAGTGCCCCCCCCCCCACTGGCCAATGTGCTAATAATTACACATCTCCAACAGCGCCGTGTACAGTCATTGTAATTAACTGCACTGATGTCAAGAATCCATTGTGGACTCCTTTTCGCGGCTGTCAGACGGGGTGGGGGGTTGCGCAATACGAGGAGAATGGTTGGAGTGGAGTGGGTTGGGGGCTGGGGGCCTGCTGGATGTGGCTCATGGGAGGAGGGGCTTTTCCATTATATTGCAATATGTCCCTGAAAGATGTGATATTACTGCCTGAATGAGACTCTATTGGAAAATGGCGAAGGCCACACGTGTTTGAATGATGTTTTGCACCCCAATGTGTGTATATTGTACAGTACATATACATAACAAAAATGCAGTTATTATATCTGGGGTACTTAAAGTGCAAAAAGGACAGGGTCTTAATTGAACTCAGTACTTTCATTAACTAATATATGGACTATTTCTTTTCCTGGTGTGCAATATCTCTGCGTCATATCATACATACATAAAATCTCTGTGCAATATATATATACTGTACAATATGTGTGTTATTGCAGTATTATTTGCTGCTACTATTATTGTATTACTTCCATCTCTCTTATTCAATTATTTTAAAGAACAGTTTATTGTTTGTCAGAAGCACTTTGGGCGTGTGACCAATCACAGCGGAGTGGGCGTGCCTGGAGGCAGGCCTTGGGTGGAATAAATTAAAACACTGTTTTGGCGGGAAGCACAAATCAAATGAAATACAGCTGGAATAGGTGCAGATTCTGGAAGATCTAGAATGGTTTCTGTGCCGGTTATTGCCTTTAGCTGCTCTATAGGAGTCCACAACTCAATACCAAGGTCAGAAAAATGAGCATAATATGTCCCCTTTAACTCAAATACACATTTTCTGGATGCCAATGACTTAAGATATGGTACTTCCATCTTGTGGAGTTAAAAAAACAACACAAGGAGGTTGCCTACAGCCACAGCAATGTTTTGTGAACACAGACTAATTAGAAACCCGAGCAGTTATTTGCTTTTTTAGAGCACACACCATGCAACTGTAGAAGACGTGGTGGTTAATTTAATAGACCCGTTAATTGGAGCAATTATTGTGTTTGTTTTCTATTTAATGTAGAGCAGTGAGTCAACTGCAAAATCATTGTGTATAAATAAAGTGGTCTCATACTCGTTTGGCGTTGTGTTGGGAGTACCGGGTATTTGTCTTACTTTGTGTTCATCTCCCAGTTTGTATTCAAACATGCAAGTGGGCGTGGCTTTGTGGGATCTTCTGAGCTTTTTATGAATACAGCAAAGCTAGGAGGAGCATTAGGAACATTTATGTAGTTTTCCTTTCCCCCCCATCAATAATGATGTGATTAGTTTATACAATATGATTGATTGCCTGCATCTTGCAAATAGAAAAATGTGTCAAATGCTTCATCAGTCAGAGCATCTACTTAGCATAATTATGCTATTAGTAGATTAACGCGACTTCTCATGAAAGTCATTATTGTGGATGTGGGAAGACGTGAGGCTCACTGCTTTTTTGGGGGGTAAGTGAGCATGGGAAGTCTTTCCTAGAAATGCTGTGCGTGTCTCAATCAATGCTCATTTGCCTCCTTCGGCAGGACAGCAGCAGCTGTGTGGGACCGCATCAGTCAATCGCTGCGATTAATTGAGTGGGCCTTGGCCTGGTTCTAATCAGGTTAGCGTACTGAGTGCCCTGCTCATCATGTTGTCATGTTCTGAGCGACGAGCTGCTGTCAAGACTCCTTGCGTGGCTTTTGGTCAGGCATTTTAGTCAAACCAATGCCTTTATGCCAAACTGTTGATCTCATTGATTGGCGACGACTGACTACAATTCAAATTGGAACAGGTCGAGTGGTTAGCGTGCAGACCTCGCAGCTAGGAGACCAGGGTTCAATTCCACCCTCGGCCATCTCTGTGTGGAGTTTGCATGTTCTCCCCGCGCATGCGTGGGTTTTCTCTGGGTACTCCGGTTTCCTCCCACATTCCAAAAACATGCTAGGTTAATTGGCGACTCCAAATTGTCCATAGGTATGAATGTGAGTGTGAATGGTTGTTTGTCTATATGTGCCCTGTGATTGGCTGGTGACCAGTCCAGGGTGTACCCCAACTCTCGCCCAAAGACAGCTGGGATAGGCTCCAGCACCCCCGCGACCCTTGTGAGGAGAAGCGGTAGAAAATGAATGAATGAATGAAAAATATGTTTCTGTTATGAAATAAAGGTATATCCCCAATCACTTTTGATTATGGCAAAATGTAGCACATAGCATTTGTAGCACATTTGCCAGACCAGTTAGAACTCAATTTTGTGCTTAAAATGCTGCAGGATTTTTGTATTATGTGCTCATTCAGTTATCTTTATACTAGACAAGGGCTTTATTCATTCATTAATTTTCTACCGCTTATCCTCAGAGGGTCGCGGGGGGTGCTGGAGTCTATCACAGCTGTCTTCGGGCGAGAGGCAGGGTACACCCTGGACTGGTCGCCAGCCAATCACAGGGCACATATAGACAAACAACCATTCACACTCACATTCATACCTATGGACAATTTGGAGTCACCAATTAACCTAGCATGTTTTTGGAATGTGGGAGGAAACCGGAGTACCCGGAGAAAACCCACGCATGCACGGGGAGAACATGCAAACTCCACACAGAGATGGCAGAGGGTGGAATTGAACTCGGGTTGCCTAGCTGTGACACCTGCGTGCTAACCACTCATCCGCTGTAAAACCCGACAAGGGCTTTAAACTTCAGTAAAAACTCCATTACTGTACATTTACTCCACTTTATTTCAACAAACTATATGCTTTATTGCCCACAATACTAAACCACAAAAAGACCATTCAAAAGACTTAGCTTAAATAGCAGAGCTCTATTGCGGATAAGACCCTCTCATCGCTTACCCTCCATGTCTTCACTCTTTCATTACTGACGCCCATTCCCTCCATCTGCTTCTCATATCGTGTGTGTGCTCGAAAAAAGCTCACCATCTTGCATATGTGTATGTATGAGAGCACAGATTAGCCTTGAAGCTGTGGCATCACGTCTCAGGTGAGTGTCCCTCCCTGCGGTTTATCTGCTTAAACTCCCCTTATGTCGCTCAGATATAATGATAGGCCTGCTGATGGTAATGGCTTAGCTGTCATTCTCTCCATCATAAAACAGTGCGTTGGGTGGCCAACACACACCAGTACAGAACATGTGATGATTAATGCACTTTGCAACCATCAAATACAATGTATTGCTGACTAATGGTACACATGTACGGCGTATGCCATGTTGGCGATTACTGTGTCATGATACGGGAAATAAAGAGGCATCTCTAACAGGTAGCTGGTGTCTGTCGGGATGATTAATTCATTTTGTAAATATGGTGAAACGGTTTGAAGGTCATATAGACATACATCAGGCTTTGGTGGAGTACATGATTTGAATTACAACTCTTACACTATGCTATTCTGCAAATCAAATCAACTTTGATATACATACTATTATGTATTACTGCCACAGAATTGTCCCACAAACTCCTTTAAAGGGCGAACACAATTCATTCAGGCATATTTTTATGATTTTTTTGGTTGAAACAGGACTTGCAATATCCAAACACCAGCCCGCCTTAACTTGCTAAACTTAATAAAATGCTCTAATGAATGCCTCTTACCACTGTTTCCTATTGTGTGGGATGTGTGGTCCACATGATATTAACAGCTGTGGCTGTAGGCAACCTACTGATATAGTTTAAAAGTTAACTCGCAAAAAATGGCAGTAGCTACATTTGAAATATCATGAGTTAGGATCTAGCAACTGTATCTCTCTCTGTGTGCACTTTGTTTGTTGATTGTGCCGCTGTTCTCAGCATATTATACTTGCATTCATGAATAATTCAGTGTCTCGGTTGCACGGGTCTCCAACTTTCTCCTGTCATGACCTCTGTCATGGTATCACCATCATGGACACACAATGTGTTTACGTTCATTAAACAATTACACAAACAGTGTCTTGAGGACCTGTGATTGGCTGGCGACCAGTCCAGGGTGTACCCCGCCTCTCGCCCGAAGACAGCTGGGATAGGCTCCAGCACCCCCGCGACCCTTGTGAGGAAAAAGCGGTAGAAAATGAATGAATGAATGTCTTGAGGACAATACATAATTAATATAAAGACAACACAAGAGCAAAATTGTTCAGTGACACTTAAAAAAAAGTTAGTAGGTACCTCATGAGCCTGATATTCACTCCATTGTTACAATGTGGTTGCCCAGTATGTGTAGACAAAAAGAGCCTTTTAATTAGCACCAGCAGGTGCAGAAACTCACAGCAATGCTGACCAAACGGGACCCAAAACCGGCGGACCACTAAGGCTGCATGAAACATAAAACTGGTAAGTCTACGAGGTAATCGGGAAATGAGACAGAATGTCGAGTTGAAAGCATAATAAATACCAAACAATAGCCACATATACAATAGAAAATGAATGAATGAATGACTTTACTAAATAAAGTATTACTAAAGATATTGTTGTGAACGTTTTTTCCCGTATACTTTTAATCCCTGTTTATGTTGTTGTCTACTTACCTCTGACAAACACAATACACACATATTTATTAAACAGGTTCATTGTATCCATGTACAGTACTTTATTTTAGTTTCTGTAGGTTAAATTTTATTGGTGTAAACGCCCTCCCTCTTGCCTCGTCTTTTTCTCTTGTGATTTTTACGTTGTTAGGACACTCCATAGGAGACTGCCGTTTAGGTACAGAAACACCTTAGGTTTTTTTAATTGGTGCTCTGTAGTAACAATGAAATTTGGTCAATGCCTACAAAAATACAGAACTGGGTACTCATTCCTACTTTTTACTCGTATAATGAGTTGTTCACATTTTGCAAATAGCCTCTTTCCAATTATCACCTGCTTCCAAATTAACGCGCCGTCCTCTTTCTGCTTTAGGTAAATAAACACCCCTGCTGTAATTACAGCAGTTAAAATACATAATGCTGTTTTTTTTGTTTTTGTTTTTGTTTTTTTTTTTACAAATTTGAACATGAACCACTCACCTACTAACTTGTACTACACTCTGCTATTCATCCCACTGTCACAACAAGACCTGTGATTGAAGAGGACAGAAATAACACTAATTAGCCAAGCTCTGGAGTGCTTTATAATCAAGCACACCCTCCATAACACAATGTTGAGAGTGCCATTATTTTTTTCTTAATTGAACAATTTCCTTTTTGCACTTAATGTCAGATTATGGAGATGATTATGATGATGAATAATCAGTGAACTTTTCTCGGCTAATTAATTAAGAGGGAGCTCATTGCTGCTATGCAGTAGACGCTAGGAGGGTTTTGTTAACATTGTTGCTTTAAGAATTGCACATGCATCACACAAACACACACACATGCATACACACAGTAGCAGTGATGCTGGATGTCAGTCATACATTATTATTGACAATGTTTGCCTGCAGTGGATCATCGAGTGCTTTCACCTCCCACCTCCTGCAGATATGAACTGTGTAGGATGCAATGTGTTTGTGATTTAAAGCGAATGCTTATACACGGGATTTCTAATTAAAGATGGTGATGCTTCTTTCCTTCTCTCCCTTTACCAGCAAATTGCTTTGCCTTTTATGGCCATGTTCAGTGGAAATGTCAATTAAGTTTCATTAAGTGTGGAAGTACTAATATAGGAACAATTAGATTCGGTACCAATAAGTGATTCCTTTCTTTTTGCACGGCCATTGGACTGCCTGGTAGTAGAGCCGTGCAGCGGTTGATGATGATGGGGGGGGGCACGTGTGCTAAAAGTTTGTAGTAATGGCAGCAAATGAAGGCAATGAAGTCAAAGCGATGGCTTGCGCATTAGACGGCGGATCTCAGCTAACAGGCTCCACTAAGCAAGGGAAGGGTTGATTCATTCATTCATTTTCTACCCCTTTTTCCTCACGAGGGTCGCGGGGGTGCTGGAGCCTATCCCAGCTGTCTTCGGGCGAGAGGCGGGGGTACACCCTGGACTGGTCGCCAGCCAATCACAGGGCACATATAGACAAACAACCATTCACACTCACATTCATACCTATGGACAATTTGGAGTCACCAATTAACCTAGCATGTTTTTGGAATGTGGGAGGAAACCGGAGTATCCGGAGAAAACCCACGCATGCACGAGGAGAACATGCAAACTCCACACCTGGGACTTGACTCTCGCTACAAAATGTTTGGAACTAGCCAGTAATGTAGTCGGCTTTCACTTGTATTTGTCCGATCAGGTTGTGATGGTCAATAGAATTAATTTTGGTTTTGAAAGACGATATTAGATCAACCATGTTTGGATTTCAGAATTTCTGGATTAATGTGGTTTGTGTTAAAATATGGGATATAATGTATTCTCAAGGTTGACAGATGGAGAATTGGATGTCGCCCCAAAGGGTGTCTTTTGAGCTTTATGTAAAAAAAAAAAAAAGACAGCCCCACACGGCCATAATTTATAGCCGACACATGGATGTGGCAGCGTTCATAATAGCCGCAGGCAGTATATGATGCAAATGCATGCATAAACATGAACATGACATGTGACTGTACTGCAGTTTAATAAAATACTTCAAATGATGCCACTTTTAAGTATGACATTATTCATTCCTACACAAGGTAAAAAGAAGGGTAAGATCACTTCACAAATTCATTCCATAAAAATTGTAAAATCATTCAATAAAATCCCATAAATCATTCCATAAAACAATGAAAACCTTCCAAAAATACAAATAAAATACTTTCATTCATTCATTCATTCATTCATTCATTCATTTTCTACCGCTTTTTCCTCACGCGGAGGGTGCTGGAGCCTATCCCAGCTGTCTTAGGGCGAGAGGCGGGGTACACCCTGGACTGGTCACCAGCCAATCACAGGGCACATATAGACAAACAACCATTCACACTCACATTCATACCTATGGACAATTTGGAGTCACCAATTAACCTAGCATGTTTTTGGAATGTGGGAGGAAACCGGAGTACCCGGAGAAAACCCACGCATGCACCGGGAGAACATGCAAACTCCACACAGAGATGGCCGAGGGCGGAACCAAAGCCCGGTCTCCTTGCTGTGAGGTCTGCGCGCTAACCACTAGACCGCCGTGCCGCCTAAAATACTTTCAGTTGCCATATAGTAAATAGAATAGAAGTGTTTTCAGCTTAGATTTGCCGAAGTTTGCCGAGTATTGTCACACATCTTCTGGGAGACTGTTTTAGGTAGATTTTATTCATGCTGCCAGATTTTTGCAGCAGGAACCTGAAACACAGCATCAACCTGTGGACCTGCAGGAGATCACTACCTGAGCTTCTCAGAGATCCACATTAGCGCAAGACCATGAAAAGTCTTGTACACTAGCAGAGCTGTTGAAGTCTAGTCTCTGAGCGACAGGAAGCCATTGCAGAGACCTGAGTACTGGACTAATATGGTCATATTTCCTGATTTGAGTCATTAGTATCTGAGTTCCAATAAAAGAGCCTTGTACAAGTAGTTTATTATAATGATATCGGTTAGCTTGTGTAGCTACATGAGGTCAGACAGTATTTGTAATGGCAAGTGAGTGTACCTTTACTGCAAATGTAATTACTTCTATGAAGGAGAATTATGGCCACATTTTTCCCACAGAAATGCAATATATTTATGACAGTGGTGGGTTGCGGGTAGGTGAAATGACGTGAGTAACAAATATGAAAAGCAAAACAAATATGCTTAGAACTACAAATGAACTTTCTTCTGACATTTTTTTTTCTATTGTAATGTCAAACGCAGCTAACCTTCAGTGAATCGTTTTTAGCGCTCGCTACTCCATAACAAGAAGAATACTAGATGCGTTTATGTCAGAGTCACCTAAAGACCTAATTAGATTTATCACCATTCTCTAGAGCAGGGGTCTCAAACTCAATTTACTTGGGGGCCACTGGAGCTCGGGTCTGGGTGAGACTGGGTCGCATCAGGTTTTCCAAAAAAAAAAAAAAACAAAAAAACGCAATTGTTAAAAAACAAAAAATTTCGCTTTGGTTCCAATTTTCTACAATAAAAGCTCTGATAAAACATTCCACTGTTCTCAAATATCTTAATTTTTATTTTTCTACACAAAATAAGATGAAAAACAAATCAAGAATAAAGAAAATCAATCAATCAGTAATAAATAAATAAATATAATAATAATAATAATAAAACGGCAAATAATAAAAACTTAAGAAACCACATATAGTTGGTGGGTAGACTAATTATTTTTTTCAGATTAAAATTAACAAAGCATTATTAGAGCCCTGTAGACATGACAAAACACGACTATAGTCACATTTATACTTTTTTTATTTACAACATATTGCGCAACTGCAGGGTCTTGAGACACATGCTAACTCGCAAACTAGAGAGCTAGCAACCTAAACGGTAGCCTTCAAGTTATTTCCTTTAAACTTAAATAGCCAAAAACTTACCACTTCCACACGGCTAGGGAGGATAACTATTAACAGTTATTTAACATGAACATTAATCAAACGTAATAATTTTTTCTGGGTACATGATACCATACAGCATCCATATCAAACTTGCGCGGGCCGCACTAACTAAACATTCATATCAAGGTGGGGGCCTCAAACTAGTGTCCTGCGGGCCACATTTGGCCCGCGGGCTGCATGTTTGAGACCCCTGCTGTAGAGAGACTTGCTAAATATAGTGACAAAGTCGCTAAGTTGGCTACACTGATTTCACCTGCTTCGTCCAATTATTCTGCTAGTGCACATTACTTTCCGCTGTTCCGTTTCTATTTATTTTGTCAACTGATGATTTTGTGACTGATGACTGTCAGGACGAATCCTTTTTCATGTCGATGTGTAGTTTGTTCCCCATGAGAAAACTGGGTTATAGCATACTAGCATACTAGCATAATAGCATACTGGCTCGTCCGTGTTGATTGGGTGACCTTGCTCAGTTGGCTTGAAGCTGAAATTCCCACACTGTAAGTTTTGGTTGTGCATGGTTCTTTTTTCTTCTGAACTTTTTTTTTTCCTCACATTCTTCTGCTGTGTGTATGCTAGCGGCCCCGCCTCCTGTTTGTAGGCGAAAAAAGAGGATAATAGACACACTTACATTGCTCAATATGCTTAGCTGACATACACCCGCTTTAATTCTCACAAATTATACAAACCAAATTATTGTTGGATTAAAAAAATAATAATAAACCACTCCTACCTATACTTTACTTTGTTCATTCTTATTTTTTTCTCAGCACAAGACTCAAGGGCTCAAATGCAGTTAAAAACAGTTTCAACAATTTGCTCCGGAAGAATAAATGATCTACCTTATCAGTTCTTAAAGAAGTCCTGCATAGCTCTCTATAATATTAATGAAGCCACATTTTCTAGTCAATGACCCCTCTGTCCTCCTGGTGAGTTGAAGGTTGTTGGCGGGCTACTTGGACCGGCTTCTCTCAGCCAGACTGCCAGTTGAACTGAGTCAGAGAGCCAAGTGACCCAAACAGGAAGTGGCAGCCGGAGCCAAGGGACCTGCTGCTGTCCTTGCGACCTCCATCTAAAGAAGACGGTTGCAAAAAATGCGTAGCCACATGGCCGAAATCTCTTCTGATGTCCCTACCCACAGCGTCTCAGCACTTCCTGTATGATAATCAATTCAGGGCGTATGTGGCGTGTATTTGTTTTTTCGGAACATGGCAAATGAACCTTTTATGGTGTCGTTAGTTGCGCCATGACTCTCCACTTGCTAATCTCTTCCTGCTTTTGTGTAATTGCTGCAAATATTGACTTTAGCGAAGGAGGGCTTTTCCAGCGTAGCGACTGAACGATGCTAAAACACATGCACCTGTTGCTGGACCGCACGTATCGGCTTTACTTTCAGCCTGTGCTTTGTGGTTCACGTATGCAGCAACAAAAGCCTTCTGTCATTATGCATATGTGCTCTTCTGTGTTTATTTTATTTATTTCATACAAATGTTGGTTGGTGTTCCATACAAGCAATAAACTTGGGAGTTGGCCTGATCTGACCAGCTTACATTAGGTAGGATATTTGAAGCAATTAGTAGCATACTTCACCAGAATTCTACACATTATGAAGTATTGAGTCACTTCACCTTATACTTACACCAGGTATACAGTAATTTCTTGTTTATTACAGTTAATTGGCTCCTGACATGACATTGATAAGTGATTTCCACAAAGTAGGATTCCTTATTTTAAATTGAATATTTTTGTAGTTAGAGATTGAAAAACTTGTTTACGACCTCCTACATAAATTAGTTTTAACATTATTAGAGTCCTCTGGACATGATCCTCTATAGCAGTGTTTTTCAACCTTTTTTGAGCCACGGCATGTTTTTTACATTGGAAAAATCTTGTGGCACACCACTAACCAAAAATGTTACAAAATGTCACCACGACCTCACACGTGCATCAATAAGTCTATCGGAGGAACAAGGTAGGTGTTGCCACACGGACCAATATTACATTGCTCTGCCAGTCTTTACCCCACAGACACTCCACAGTAGCCACGTTTTTACATGACCAGTTTTTCTCTTTCCAAATGACCTTTCGGGAAACAATGGTATCCATAGAAAGGAATATTCCAATCTCTTGTCTACATGCGCCGTGAAAATCAAACAGAATAGTCAATAGGGCATGCCCATTAAAACGTAAACATCAACATCACGTGATACTGGCTTCCCCAAGTTTTTCTTTCACTTGTTGGAATAACTCCGTATTGCCAGTTTTTCGTCTGTCCAGTCTTCAAATTTAGTTTGAATCAAAAACAAACTTTGCTTAGTCCAATGCCGATTGCTGGCCTCCATTTTTAAAACTGAAGAACGTCTGCATCTGCGTGTTACGTCATATCTGAGCATGCGCTGAAAGAACGCACCCAGGATAAATTTAAACAGGAAAATAACTAAACTCAGGACATGTTTTATATAGATATATATTTTCTTTTTTAATAAAACTGCACTTGTGAATAAAGTATAGAAGGGTTTAGATTCTGTTTCACAGATGGCGGTAATGCATACGAAAGCTGCTTGCCAACCGCCAATAAACAACAGAAGACGAAAAACACCACAAAGAAGAACGCACCCTGACAAATGTCCGTTTGATACAAGATACTTGAATTGGATTGGGGAAAGGAATATTCCATCCCTGTTCAATTCTTTCCGTTTGAGCAAATATACCAAATGCAATTGGAATATTTGGGTCCATATATTCATGGCTATTGACATAATATTTGCAAATGATGATTAATCAATGTTAACTATAAAAAGTGATATTGGATAATTCCTCACGGCACACCTGACAGTTTCTCAAGGTACACTAGTGTGCCGCGTCACGTACCTCTTCAGACATTTAACCTAAAGCCATGTACCCTCTACTCCTGTGAATTAACTTGAAATATTGGAGATAATTCATTGGTTCATTCATTTTATAGTAATTCCGTGTGTAAAATGTGTATTTTGCATGGTGACATTAGGATAAAGTTTGTCATGAACACTGATAAATAGATAAGTTATCATCCTACATACATGTATTTTATTCCACTCTGATGTTGGCATCCTTCCCTTTGAATCCATTTCATTTGAATGGACATCATTTAAGCTTCACTTTTTAGTCCACTCAGGATGGCTATGGTTTAAGTCTGCATATTCATTTCATAGCAAACAGAAGGGGAAAGTTGACCAATCATGATAAAGCAGTATCCATCCAAAGGTTGGTTGAACATTGATGTCTGTTAGAAGTAGAACATTTAGTAACATTGTCTTATTGTTGTATGAGCAACAAGTGGTTGCTTTTGTCAATATCACCTGCTATCACTGCTGCATGTCCATGTTTGGGTGTGTTTGCTGTGATTTTACAAGTGTCCCTGAATGCAGCAACAACTTGTATCCCAAAAGTTATGCAATGCACCTACCTGAATGCACCATTTTAGGAAAAGCTTGCAGCACTTTTGGAGCAGTTTGCTAGTTTTGATCCTGTTTGTTAGGTATGAAATGTCTATTATCTGACTGGAATCTTTCCATGGTGTCCCAACTATAAAATAACCACTGCCCCCTTCTTAGTACTATTAATACTATTAATCTAAAATATAAAAATACATACAACAATAAAGTCTCATTTTCGAATCTCAGTTACAAGTTTTCACCGCTGGAGCTGTGCGGAGATAATTTGGAACACCAATAAAAATGAAATCTTCAAGATGAAACACTCTTAATGCACCAAGTAATCCTTTAGACGTACTTATTTGTTGATATGATGCACACAGAGCAAGGAACAACTTGCTGCTCTGTCGCCTTCCTGCTGCGGCGTTCAGGCACAATTGTAATTTTGAGTTTCAATTTCAATTTTATTCAGTGTAGCTTTCAGGTGTGCCATTACTTTTGGCCAGCTTGTGTAATTTGTGCACTCATTGTTTTGTGATGAAATCCTCAGCTCAATTAATTTATTCGTCACTGTTATTCCCCCCTCACAGAAACAACTCTGACTGACTGGTACTCTTCTCTTGAGCTCTCAGCTGTCAAATTAATTGGCTGCATGTGTGAATCCACTTTCTATTCTGTTTGTGTGTGTGTGTGTGTGTGTGTGCATGTTTGTGTGTGTTTGGCAGTGAAAGATGAGATTGTGGGGTTCTTTCATGCCTTACATCTGTGGTTTACAGCCGTTTGTGTTACCAAGCCATCTCTTAATATAACTAGAGTCATAAGATTACGCAATTATGGCACAGTGTCAGATTGATGAGCGATACGTTGTATAGTGGCTGCTCCTGGCTGCTATGTATTGTGATGTCGGGTGCTTTTTGCAGAAGAAAATGTTAATAATGCTCAATTATGACCCTGGCGATAAAGACTAAAAAGAGCCTGTTGCATCAGTAACAGCAGGAGGCGGCAATATTCCAGGTCCTGCAGCGTTTCATACACAGTGTGCTGCATGGAATGTAAAGATTCACAAGAAACCACAATAAAACAGCAATGAATGTGTACATGCGATTAATATTGTAGGACCTGAGTGCACAGGGGTCCTTCTGTCAGCAACCACACATACAAATAGTGCAGGAAGTAGAGGTGGAGGAGGTACTTTTTGTAGCGATGCAGTAGTGGCAAATCTGCTTTTCTTTATAAGCTCAATTATAAGATATTTACCTGGGCAAGTCAAAAACCGTCCACATTTGTCATCTGTCCGAATGAGCAAACTGTCCTGATGATGATAGATGCTTCATTTATTGCCAAGAGAACTTATTCCGAGCATCTCTGCAAGAGATGATGGCAAATGTTTAATATTGGGGCCACAATCTGGAGCCTATCCCAGCTGTTTTCGGTCGAGAGGCAGGGTACACCCTGGACTGGTCACCAGCCAATCAAAGGGCACATATAGACAAACAACCATTCACACTCACATTCATACCTATGGACAATTTGGAGTCACCAATTAACCTAGCATGTTTTTGGAATGTGGGAGGAAACCGGAGTACCCGGAGAAAACCCACGCATGCACGGGGAGAACATGCAAACTCCACACAGAGATGGCCGAATACGGAATTAAACTAGGGTCTCCTAGCTGTGTGGTTATCATTTGTTTTCGGTTTTTTTCATCATCAGTGCTGCCTTACCTCTAGTGGTTAGCGCGCAGACCTCACAGCTAGGAGACCAGGGTTCAATTCCACCCTCGGCCATCTCTGTGTGGAGTTTGCATGTTCTCCCCGTGCATGCGTGGGTTTTCTCCGGGTACTCCGGTTTCCTCCCACATTCCAAAAACATGCTAGGTTAATTGGTGACTCCAAATTGTCCATAGGTATGAATTTGAGTGTGAATGGTTGTTTGTCTATATATGCCCTGTGATTGGCTGGCGACCAGTCCAGGGTGTACCCCGCCTCTCGCCCATAGACAGCTG
Organism: Doryrhamphus excisus; assembly: GCF_037039965.1. Taxonomy (NCBI): domain Eukaryota; kingdom Metazoa; phylum Chordata; class Actinopteri; order Syngnathiformes; family Syngnathidae; genus Doryrhamphus; species Doryrhamphus excisus. The sequence continues at coordinate 13,446,008 of NC_136368.1, read as the reverse complement.
GGATAGGCTCCAGCACCCCCCGCGACCCTCGTGAGGAAAAAGCGGTAGAAAATGAATGAGTGAATGCTGCCTTACCGCCAGCTGCACTGCTTGTATGAATGTTACCTTCACCTGTAAAGTTAATAATCGTCTTATGTTGCCAACAGTTTGATTTTATAACAGATCATTTCTGGTTCTGTTATTTCCTGTGAACATATACAGTATACAGTATTGGTGTAACAGTGTTGAAATAGATTGCATCTCTCTCTTCATGAGGCTTTCCACACCTGTTGTGGTGCTGAAAAGACACACATGCCGCAGCAGCAGTGTTGACTTTTCATCTGGTGTCTTATGCTGCTGTTCTTATTAATAGAAATAATGAACAACAATGAAATGTGTTAGAACGAGCATGGTGAGAAAAGGACGCTTTGTTGTTCTAGTGTCCTTTCCAATGTTTTTTTTTTTGTACACTTGTCTGACTCACACATTGTTGCTTAACCTGGAAAAACAAAGACTTTGTTTAAATCCTGATGATGTGTAAAGTGTCAATTGTTAGCACGCTGTCAATCATACAATAGCTCCACCTAAAACCATTCTGATTACTTGATCCAGCACCCAAAGTCTGACTAAAAGAAGTAATGGAAGCGCAGATAGATCACCCGCACTAAAGCATGTGCAGAGCTGATGGACTGAGGAAGAAAACGGGAACATGGAATATTTATCAGGCCTTAATGGAGGAGGAGGAGGGAGTGTGTAGTGGGTAGGTGTCTTGACTGTTTTCATTTGCATTCATTAATATTGTCACCAGGCTCCTCCGACACATTAAGCTAACTTTTGTCCTTTTTCTTCCACGGACACCTTACCTTCCAGTAGTAGTAATGATGTGAAACGCAGTATGGGGTTAAATTTGGCCTGGGCCACACTCAGGATTGGCTCCTGTTCAATTGGATTGGAAAGCCCATGTTTAATTTAATCAGTTCTGCATTTTGCTTGTAAAATTTCAATGTCAGAAGTTTACGTCAAGACCAGAATAATAAGCAAATGAGCCAATTCGTGATTTGTTTGCTTTTCCCTTCTGGAAATAATTTAAATAGAATTAATAGAATGTTGGCTGCACGGTGATCAAGTGGTTAGCAGGCCACACACCTAGGAGACCTCAGTTCAATTCCACCCTTGGGCATTTCTGTGTGGAGTTTGCATGCGTGGGTTTTCTCCAGGTACTCAGTTTCCTCCCACATTCTAAAAAACATTCTAGGTTAATTGGCGACTCCAAATTGTCCATAGGTATGAATGTGAGTGTGAATGGTTGTTTGTCTATATGTGCCCTGTGATTGGCTGGCGAACAGTCCAGGCTCCAGCATTATCCTCATGAGGATAAGCGGTAAAAAATGAATAATAGAATGTTTACCTCTTCTACTAGTGTAAACATAAGTTACCCACTCTTGCTGAGACAACAAAACCCTACCTGAGTTTGGAAAAAAAGTGACCATGTGTATTAGGATCCTGGAGTCTTCATGTCTCCTTTGTTAAGGCCATAAAAGTAGCCACAAAAAGCCAAAGAAAAAGGAAAAAAACACAAGCTTTGATAAACTTTCACGCTCTCTCCTGCCATCTCATGTTCATCACCTCAGAGGTTTTCGGTTACTTTAGAGGCATATTTTCCAGTCATTTCTTGATGTAATTCCAAATTTCCTGACCTCAGGGAGGTGACACATATTACAAGTATGGTTTTATTAGGATGGCAAGCCTCTTAGCGAACACATCCACAAATTTCCTGTCAAGCAGCGACAATAAGCCACAATTTGCCGCAAGGTGCTAAGGGATTAAAGTGTACGTGCCAACGGGGGTGTTTTGCCATGTCAACTGTGGCACGTGTGCGGCGACCGATTCATCAGGTCTGAAACGAGCATCAGATTGCAATCGCTCACAAACTGTAAGAGTCTCCTGTAATCTGTTTATAAAAGTTTATCTGTGCACTTTATGGGTCCGTTCCGCCTTTACGTCTGTCCCTTTGTTTATTTATTCATCTGACAGCTTGCCTCCAAACTGCTGCAGTTTTTTTGTTTGTTTGTCCACCTGTCTATCCATCTGTCTCAAGGCCACCCCTCCCTCCATGCAACACACACACACACTGTTCGTAGGACCCCACGATCCACAGGGAATGAGGGGGGCACTTTACATTCTCTGCAAATGTGCAACCAGGAAGCTGATTGTGTGAGACACCAATTCAGACAAAGGCAGGAGAGAAAAATGAAAGGACAATATAATACTGTGTTTGTTGCCTCAATGATTGACAGCATCAGAATAAGTGTAGAAAATGGCAGAATTCACCACTTCATCTGTAAGGCCCTTGTGGTGTAATGGTACAGCCTATATTACTGTATTACCTATTACTTTGTGCAACATATTAATCATTATCACATACTACAGTATTAATTGGCCCTGTACCCTAGAAACCGCCCATGAATGATACGGGAAAAGGCCGAAATGATACTGTGTCAAAGCCCAGGGCAGTGATACTGATAAAATATAGAGTTTAACCATGTCCAGTATCAGCCCCCGTAGCTGTCCACTCAGAGCGCGCTGCTCTGGTATCGTACCCGTGAAACAACCAATCAGAGAACAGCGCACGAGCGTGAACACACAGCGTTTGTTTTGCTATCGTCTGTGCTCTGTCAACATGTCAGTGGTTAAATAGTAAATAGTATAGTAAATATTAGTATAATAGTAAATATTAAATAGTACTTGATAATACGCTCATGATTAAATAGTATGTGATAATAAGATCATCACATGGTTTGTCTGGTATCAGGCCAGGTATCATGCCCCCAAGGCACGCGGGGGTAACCATGTGATAACCTATAAGTATAGTTTGGTTCAAGCCAGACTTCCCTCTCCCAAACTACTTCGTTCAGCTCCTCCTGGCGGATCCTGAGGCATTCCCAGGCCAGTTGAGAGACATAGTCTCACCAACCTGGGTCTTGACCAAGGCCTCCTACACTCAAAAAAATAACTAATTGGACTACCTCAATTAAATTGTTGGCAGAATTTCCATCCAATTAAGCCCTAAATTAAAAAATAGTAAAAAAAAAAAAAAAAAATCGTACATTGTAATATATTTGTGTTAGTTGATCTTGTTTTTTTTCTTGTTCATCCAAGTCAAATTAAACTAAGAGAGCTAACAAAATACAATTGAAACGGTTCTATCCAAATCTACAGGTAGCACAAATTAATTTCATTACTGGTCGAATGTAATGAAACTGGTGGGCAAAAAATGCTAAATTGGCACTACCATGAAACACATTGCCAGGCAGGAGTCCGGGACACAACCTGACTAGATGTCCGTGCCACCTCATCTGGCTCCTCTCAATGTGGAGGAGCAGCGGTTCTACTCTGTGTTTCTTCTGGAAAACAGTGCTTCTCACCTTTTCTCTAAGGTCCGGCCACCCCATGGAGAAAACTCATTTCGTCTTGCTTGTACCTGCGCTCTTGTCCTTTCGGTCACTACCAAAAACTCATGACTATAGGTGGGGTTAGGAACATGGTAAATTGACCGGTAAATTGAAAGCTTTGCCTTTCGGCTCAGCTTCCTCTACATCACAACGGACCAATCACTGCATCACTGCAGGCGCCGCACCAATCCGCCTGTCGATATCATGTTCCCAAGAGCTCACTACTCATGGGAGGGGGTAGTAGGAGTGGGTAGTGTAGTATCACCCACCTGTACTTTGGTGGGTCTGCCACACTGACCTAAAAAACCTAAAGAATATCAGTATTCTCTATGTTAATTTTAATTCTAATGGATTTTTTTGGGGCACTTCTCATTCAATAGTTTAAGGAAGTGTGTCCAAAATGTTAAATGGTAGAGCAAATATGTCCATCCTTTTCAGCATCTCCTTAAAGTGAACAGTTGTCAGTTACATATGAGTATGGCTTGTTATTGTATGCAAATTTTCCATGCTGTGCCCCAGTCTGAGTTGTCCATGCTGACTTCACTTGAACTAAGAATGAGTCGTTCTGAATTTAAGTTGCCCGCAGCCTGCTCCTTTCTTACTTTATTGTATGTGTAGCTAACTTAAGGGAGGAGACATGAGTGAGTGAACACCTGACTGGCTGCTGTCTCGGGGATGAGGCAATATTAGAAAGAATAAACACAAACAAATGAGAAAAACACAAAATGAGTCAGAGTCAAAACAAATGAATGCACTTTTCTAGTTCATTGTTCTGATTTGGGTTCTGTTTTGAGTCGAGGGTATACACAAAAATACACAACTATAACTACAAAATTAATGTATGTTTTATGTACAACATGTTACCAACAACTGCTGTTTTATCGTTCAGTTGAATTTTCCTTTCCAAAAGGGAATTGTTTCAGAATGTCACAAAATGCTTTTTTTTATGTCCTTTAATTCACTTTAGGCTACTGTGCAGATTCATCTGGGAAATGTTTCAAATGATGATCATCCCAGTTATGATGTTGCTTCGAAAAAGAAGTGACACAGCTCTGGTCTGTATTGTATTTATGTACAACAGATCTATAGTTTGGTTATGAAATGTAATGTTGTGGTAGTGATGAAGCAGTGATAAAACTGTCCATAACAAAATCCATAAAGTGCTTTACATACTGTATGTCATTGAGATTTCAGAACCAGTGTTTCCCACAGGCTCGCATTCTCACTGTGACGGGGGTTAATGATGTCATCATAAAAACAACGTCCATAAACATGGAGAATTCTTAATAGTCAGCAGTGAATCGATCTGTGGCAGTCAAATTTCACGAGTGACTAGAGCAAATGAATGTGTGGGAAACATCGCAGTGGCTGCAGTAACACCTCTTATGTACATCTAATTATCCACTGGCTCAGTATAAATCATATCTAGACTCAATTTGGCATATTTCCTTGAACACAAACATGGTTCTGCCTTGTTGTATATGCCAAGATTTCTTTACAATTTTTCTCAGATATGAATGATTAGGAAACATGGGCCAAATTGATCTCTCTTTACAGTCTCTGTGGGGGCAGTGACTGGAGAAAAAGAGGATATTATAATATTGACTTCATGCCAGTGAGGCTTATTTAATTTGATTTGAGCAAACAAGAGAGGATTCTTGACTTCCCCTTGTGCATAGTCGCATATATATCAAGATCATTAAGCCAATACAACGTCCCACGTCCATGAAGAGATGCCGAAATGAAAGTAAAAGGAAGCCACATCACAATACTCTGAACTTTGCTGATGTCAAACTGGCCTTTTCACCCTGGGAGGAATGAATTATGAGCTCCCGAACGTGTGAGGCTGACCCCTCTTGGTAAGGATACAAATCTCATTAGCTGCCTTCAGGCCCAGAACAAAGAGCAAAGGACAGGTGCACAGGGAACAAAAGAATCCAAAATGATGAGGACAAATAAAAAGTCTGGGGACATTCTACCGTCACCTTCACCTTCCTCAGCAAGATGGAGGTGTGTTTGGGCATGTTATTATGTTACAAATCTGCCATTTGGCCCAGTTTCCCAAAAGAGTAACTCGTGATCTGCTTCACAATGCCACAGTGCATGTTACCAGACAATGAACTGTAGCTCCCTGGTGTCCGCAGCACTCATGCAGCCGTAGACTGTGACACTACAACACATCATGTCAAACCTCACAGCTAGGAGACCAGGGTTCAATTCCACCCTCGGGCATCTGTGTGGAGTTTGCATGTTCTCCCCGTGCACGCGTGGGTTTTCTCCGGGTACTCCGGTTTCCTCCCACATTCCAAAAACATGCTAGGTTAATTGGTGACTCCAAATTGTCCATAGGTATGAATGTGAGTGTGAATGGTTGTTTGTCTATATGTGCCCTGTGATTGGCTGGCGACCAGTCCAGGGTGTACCCCGCCTCTCGCCCGAAGACAGCTGGGATAGGCTCCAGCACCCCCCACAACCCTCGTGAGGAAAAAGCGGTAAAAAATGAATGAATGAATGAATGAATGAATGATAATAATAACAGGGGAAAACAAGACTGTGGCATGAACATGATTGTATCTTGCAAAAAGGGGTAGGCATTTATTAGCTTTTGCTTCAGCCTACTCCTTTTGGGCTTGTGATCAGATAGTCAAATACAAATGTAAATAATGGAAAGTTATATTTTGATTGATGTAAGAAATGCACTGTAATGTTTCATATATACTCCGGTTTCCTCCCACATTCCAAAAACATGCTAGGTTAATTGGCGACTCCAAATTGTCCATAGGTATGAATGTGAGTGTGAATGGTTGTTTGTCTATATGTGCCCTGTGATTGGCTGGCGACCAGTCCAGGGTGTACCTCGCTTCTCGCCCGAAGACAGCTGAATGAATGAATGAATGAATGTTTCATATATTTGCCCCAAAAAAATGTTATGTAAAGTTATACTGTAACAAAAATGTAGCTGAAAAGTGCATTCCGGGTATTAGAGGCAGTTCCCCACCAGATTCAGAAGTTGGAGCTGTTTTTCCAACATATTACTGTCCTTCAACGTTGTACAATTTGGAATTTGAACGCAAATTTTGGGAAAGACATGCCACTAATGTTGCACAAAAGTTTACATTGTAAAGTGCCATCATGCATAACTTTTCACGATACTCCAGCTAAGCCAGTTCAAACACTTGAACTGCAATTATGTAAGATAATTGTAGTTAAGGAAACATTTTTCACTGTTGGAATTGCACTAAAAATCCCTAAAATTGCAATTTTGACCTGATCTTAAACAAGACCATCTTGTGTAAGGATGACCCTTTGCACATTCCGTCAAGTCATATAAATGAAAGGCGGCTTGCCAATAATTAGTGTTTTAATGAGGCCACAAGACCAACAAGGCTTCAGGCAACTAGCACCAATATAGGATTACATTGATGAAGGCAAACCTGTAGGCTTTTTTTACCCAATTTTTTACCTTTTCTCTAATGATTTCTCTTTTGACAAGACTGGTTTCTGGCTAATTTTGTCGAGAGAAGCTGGGCCTGTTTTTGAATGCCAGCAGTGGTAAAAATATCTTTTTCCTTGGCGGATTCTGACAGGTCTTTTAAGGGCCAAGTCATTTACAATATAATGGCAGTCTGGCTGTTCAAGCTCAGGCTTTCCATTGAATGACATAAGGCATAGGCATATACAATGTGCCCTCTTAAAGTAATCGTAAAGAAGATGTTTTTGTGTTGTGCCATCGGTCAGAAACATCTCCGCTAAAATCAGGCATCATTACTTTATAACTCAACTACTGTCAACAAAACGTCCAAATCCAGAGACAGTCTTCTTCTGCATGTTTGACTCGCCTGACTTCCTTTGCAGGCAGTGTGGGTTCAGTCCTACTCAGTGACAGTGTGGGTGTGACTGTAAATGGTTGCCTGTGTCTATATGTTCCCTGAGACTGACTGGCGACCACTCCAGGGTGTAGTCCACCTATCGCCTGAAGTCAACTGAGATAAGCCTCAGCTCACAGCAACCCCGAACAGGATTAGCGGTAAGTGTATGGATAGATGGATGCATCCATCCATCTTACAACCTGTTTGGATGTGCTGAAGAATGATTCAATGATCCAGCCATTGATAAATGACTGAACATCTCAGTCTAGTCCAACTCTAGACTGAATAATGAACTTATTACAAGATGTTTCGCAATACATTTGTTTGTGTATGTACAGTATCTTACATTTACCAGGACAGCAGGCATAATCGTGACATGTGTGGGTGCACCAGCAGGTGGGAGGGCAACCGAAGCCCCACCTGCAGCGTTCCCATGATGCTCTAGTGACACACAATGCAGTACACTGCAAGCCTTATGGTTGCAGGGTGGTGAGGATGTTATAAGCATCGTATAACACACACACACACACACACACACACAAGCACACTCACCGGCCCCTCTTCAGTTTGGATCATCATCAAAGCGCCTCCACCCCCACCATCTCGCGCACACATACTCCTGTTGCTCCGAGCGACATTGGACGCATCATATTTAACATTCCTCAACATGCTTACATCGTCCCTCGTTCTGTATTTCTTTTTTCTTGGTTTAAATTAAAGATCAATCTGCTGTTATAGCACTGACTGTGGGTGTCATGGTAACGTGTGGTCATACAGGTTTGTCAATATTGTTACAGATTGGTTTTGTTGGGGTTTTTTGGTGCTGCATTCAGCGTACAGTATCAGTGCACTGCTCAAAACACTCATCTTATAGATTCTTGTCAATTGAAAAATTGCTGTACAGACTAATAAGCACAACATTATTGTAACAACAGTGGTTCTCAGTTATTACGGTTTCCTCCCACATTCCAAAAACATGTTAGGTTCATTGGTGACTCTAAATTGTCCATAGGTATGAATGTGAGTGTTTGTCTATATGTGCCCTGCGATTGGCTGGCAACCAGTCCAGGGTGTACCCCGCCTCTCGCCCAACGACAACATTAAGTGGTGTAGAAAATTGATGGAATGGATGGTTTGGTGTCACCCACATTGACACACTGACTTCCTGTCCTGTAACTGGTGGCGATGATGATGATGATGATGGTGGACTGGTAATCACTGCGGCTGCTTGAGATTGCTTGAACCCGATGACAGTCATCTTGGTGTTCTTTTGGTGTTCCTCTACAGATTGCTGTGGGTGGATGGTGTCACATGGAGCGAGAGGAACGCATTTAACAAACAGGCACTTTTGTCATTGTTGTTATAGTGGACTTCTTTCTGTATAATGCATATATTTTTCCAAGGCCTCCCAGGGACTTGGTATGGCATGGTATGGTATGGAGCGACATTGGGAGCAGCGGGATGACATCAGGTGGTCAATGCTGCTCAATCAGCAAAGTTGTCACCAGTGCTTTTCATTTTTGCATGTTGAGTCACTTGATTGGAATATATCTCTATTGTTTTAAGGATAATTATAGCAATTCTGAGATTTCGGGGGATAAATCTTGCTGTAATAATGAAATTCTCAGAAATGTAAAATTCACTGAGGAAATGTTCTTCATAAAAGCGACACTACAACTTTTGGAAAGTGTTTTTAATAAGAAGATTAGAACCGTAACAATTTAGCCAGATCTCCTAATGGACTTAAAATAATCTGATTACCTTTGACAACTTCACATGGCCGAAATTGCCTCACTTTCATGCATTATTGTTTGATTCATGTATAATGGCTTCAAAAAAAACTATCAACATATTTAGTGATTCACTGTGGGGAGATATGCCTGCACATCGAACTAAACAGTCCTTGAAAATAGGTCCTTTCATCATCTGCATGGATGCCAAAGAGCTTTCATGTGTCTTCCTTCTTTAGGGATTGAGATTTGACAGGGGAGGGGTTGGGAAAAGAGAGGCAAGATTGCTTTGAAGCATTTTGGGCTGACGTATCTGAAAACGCGGGCCATTTCATGGCTGGACTGCTGAGAGACCATACCAAAATCAGGAATGAGATAAATTGAGTGAGAAGGAAAAAGGTTGGACCAGGACCAGATGAACATCATAGTCGGAATAGGGTTTTAAAACAGACGTGTAAAAGAACTGCATTTACTTCTTGCTACTTTAGTTTGGGTTTAACGTTTATGGCTGCCAAAGATGTGCGGGATGCTACAGTCAGAATGACTGACACCCAATTTTTTGTTACTGATATGATACCATGTAAAACAAAGCTTAGCATCTCCTCTGGCATCACTTCCTGTCCCGGATACATTTGCCTGCCCACCACTCAAGTCCTCTATAGGGAACACCTATACAGTGACACACTCAAACAGGTCTTCAATGGATTATTTACTCTTACTATGTCTACTATGTTTGGTAATACGAAAGCCATTTAATGCAACATCAATACATTGATAAGACAGCAGCCATTGTAGAAAGTACGTTGTCCAGAAAAAAACAAGGTGCTCCGAACATTGCTAACATGTGAGTCTATTTTATCTTACTTATGTCTGATATGTCTTATTTTGTCCGGATTTTCCCTGGTCTAGTACTTTTTGTATATCCATCCATTCATTTTCTGTACCGCTTATCCTCACAAGGGTTGCAGGCATGCTGGAGCCTATCCCAAGAGGCGGGGTACACCCTGGACTGGTTGCCAGCCAATCACAGGGCACATATAGACAAACAACCATTCACACTCACATTCATATGTATGGACAATTTGGAGTCGCCAATTAACCTAGCATGTTTTTGAAATGTGGGAAGAAACCGGAGTACCTGGAGCCGCCGTGCTGCACTTTTTTTTCAAGCAAATTCACTGAAATAGTCAAATGTTTTCACCTAAAATGTTGGTTTAATGAACATCTGCCCACTTGGCCATACATATGAGAGAAGTTGTCCTAACATGCTAATACAGTAAACCTCGGATATATCGGACTCGGATATATCGGAAATTCGCTCACAACGGGCAGATAAAAAATAACCAATTTTTCTGTAATGCATTTCCAATAAAAATCCATTGCATATATCGGATTTTTTATAACGGATTTCACCTATTTTGGACAAAATCTCCAGTCCCGTTCCAATTTCCCTCGCATATATCGGATGGCCGCATCGTGTCTTTCTCCTGGCTCCAGATTTAGGACAAATATAAAACTGAGTGACGTCAATAATACTATAGACAAGCACAGCAGTGAATGAGATCTTAACCTCACTATTGGAAATAACGTAGGCCTGACGGGCGTAACAGGGCCTAGCTTAATTAACAATTTGTTATGCTCAGAGTCCAATAAAGTTAAATTCTCATTACCTTACGTCTCTTTTCATTGCCCAGTCCAGGTACATTGGAAACATAGTCAAGGAAGTGCCTTTTTATAATGGATAAAATCCGATTTACGCATATACCGGATATAAATCCGATATATGCGTAAAACGGACATTTTCCGGTATACGCATAACGGATTTCGCTTATATCGGACAAAACCAGTGGGAACAATTGAATCCGATATATCCGAGGTTTACTGTAGTACTGTTAGTCTGACTTGTCTATTTTTAGTCTTGGTGTGCTCAATAATCTGCCCTTGTGTTGCTTTTGAATCATTGATTTACACGTATTTGTTTTTCTGTTCAGTCATGCTGCATGTCTGCAGTCAGCGTGCTACACACAGAAAAACGCTCATCCTCAGAATCCTTTGTTGAGATAATTAAAGCTAAACATTTGTGCCCGTGGCTCATTCAATCCCAGAGGAGTCACTAGAATCCGATGGTTCACTGTTATTGATGTGTGTCCGACCTTAATGGCTGCATGAACTTTAGCGTGCTTATCTTGACAAACTTGAATAAACCACCATCTACTGCTGACCTCAGTGCTTGTCAAGGAGCTGACAGCCCCCCGACAGAAGCAGATGCTGACTACTGTACACAGGTCTGCGAGCGAGATGCTGCCAAGGAATGGGCTTTTACTGCAATGTTGTACCTGTGAAAAGCCAACTAATCTGTGTGTGAATCTGTGTAGTCTGCAGTTTTTCATCCAATGTGAGTGAGTGTGTGTGTTTATATGAGGCAATGTTAAAAGGGTAATGGCATCTTACATCACTTCCATTTTAGCCCCTTTTCTGTCACCACCCCCCTTGGTCGAACCATCGGAATGTGAAAGTTCCCCATGGAATCCTGTCATAAGAGTAAAAGGGTGGCTGTCCATGCAACAATAAGCTTACTTTGCTCGAGGGCATTGCTGGGAATATTGGGTCACTCTGGGAAAGGTGGTAAAAGAAATTACTATTGATCTACAGCCTTTTTCTGAGGCTGTGGGGCCCAAGAAAGCGCACGGGTCACTGGAAATGGGACGACACACTTGTATTGTCACGAATATGTAACTGTACGCACACACATGCAGCATTACCATGTTTTTGTGCTTCTGTGTTTTTGACACATTTTTCATATGACAACACTAAAGAAAACTACTTGGATAACAGTGTGAATTTATTGTCCCCCAAAATAACTAAACACTAATTAAGCTATTAATACCGGACACCTTAAAGCTCAAAGACACTCTGACACAGTTTGTTCCATGCGAAATAGCAGAATTCAGGGTCAAACTGTGACTATCATAAAACGCTAACAGTACAGGTCATGGCTGTTTAATAATGTTCATTCATTTTCTACCGCTTATCCTCACAAGGGTCGCGAGGGGTGCTGGAGCCTATCCCAGCTGTCTTGGGGCGAGAGGCGGGGTACACCCTGGACTGGTCGCCAGCCAATCATAGGGCACATATAGTCAAACAACCATTCACACTCACATTCATACCTATGGACAATTTGGAGTCGCCTAGCATGTTTTTGGAATGTGGGAGGAAACCGGAGTACCCAGAGAAAACCCACGCATGCACGGGGAGAACATGCAAACTCCACACAGGGTGGAATTGAACCCTAGTCCTCCTAGCTGTGAGGTCTGTGCGCTAACCACTAGTCCGCCGTGCCGCCCTTTTCGCTTTCTTACGCACTCCAAATCATTATTTCATTTTTAAAAATTCTACTTTTGACATTTTGGACAGTAATGTTTTAATTAAGTGTCTCTCTTGTTACGTTCACTATGCCCCGCCCCACCCCCTTCTGCCCAATGTATTGACTTATGCCAAGCTGAAACCTGGGCGTGGTGCCCAAAGCACAAGGCCTTGCCCTTGGCGTTCACTTCGCTGTAAAATTGGAATCTAGCAATGTGCGAGTACAATTCCCCAACCTCTCTGTCAAGTTCTCCCTGGGGAAATAGTGATAAGCTTGGTTAAAGGATAAAATGGCTGACTGTAGTGCAGACTTGTAGTCAAATTATTTATAAGGACTCTTCACAAGGAGCAAACCAATTAGAGGCAAACACACCAGGGGAAGGTAGACACAGGATGGAAAAAAAACAGCTATTACAGTGATGATACTACACCTTGCTCTGCTGGATCACAACACCTATGAGCAATCACGGTGTTCACAGCGGCAATGGGAAATTGGGAACTTTGATGGTCAGGACTTGAGGGTCAGGACTTGCAGTACAGTACATTATCTTACAATGGGTTCACGCCTCTTGCGCGCTGCTATATAAAGACTATTCATCTTGTGGCATTCTCTCTCTGCTGTATTTCATCATCATCATCATCATTCATCTGGCTGACTTGAAGACCTTTTAGGAGTTCCAGCAACAATTCCCCCTAATGACATATTGAATCAGATAGATGGAACTAAAGCGAAAATTGCAAAGTGCGATGGCCACACCGTTGTGGCTGTGGTTGGTTGGCTTGTTCAGAGGGCGGATCTACTGTCTGTTGTCACGCATTGATTAGTTCCAGTTCCAAAAACATCCTTCTCTCTTTAATTACCAACGTTCACTCACTATGGGAAGCTAACAGGCTCACTAGTCAGCAAGACACTCAATCCTGACAAAGAGCTATAAAAGCAGAGGTGTCCAAAGTGGTGTCTCGGGGCCCATTTGTGGCCCGTACCGTTTTGTCTGTTGACCCAAGGTACGTTGTAGAAATAAAATTAGGCAAAATCTGCAAAAATGGGTAAAATAAATCAACACGAGTGGTTAGCACACAGGCCTCAAAGTTAGGAGACCCGAGTTCAATTCCGTTTCAATTTTGTGGGTTTTCTCCGGGTACTCTGGTTTCCTCCCACATTCCAAAAACATGCTAGGTTAATTGGTGACTCCAAATTGTCCATAGGTATGAATGTGAGTGTGAATGGTTGTTTGTCTATATGTGCCCTGTGATTGGCTGGCAACCAGTCCAGGGTGTACCCCGCCTTTCGCCCGAAGACAGCTGGGATAGGCTCCAGCACCCCCGCAACCCTTGTGAGGATAAGCGGTAGAAAATGAATGAATGAATGAATGAATAAATCAACTGTCCAAATATAACAAGGAACCAATGTCATACAATGTCCAGCATGACAATAAAAGTGTAGTCTATTCTTTCTCTTTCTCATTTTTTTACTGAATCTTTCTTAAATGATTGCTTTCTTTTTTTTCCGTCTGCCAAAAAATTTCCCTCGCTCACCCATAACCCCTCCCCCTCATTTCCTAGCAGTGCTGCACTCATCTGCATCCGTCCTAAATTAAACATCCAAGTTGCCATTAGATTTCTGCAGTGCATGCATCCAAGGGATACTCTTTATTATTATTCATCACCATGTTTCTCTATTTCATCCTTCATGACCAAACAGCTGTTACATATTGTGCTTGTTTATACATCAACCATCATCGTTGTGTTTTACATTTTACTAGATAGATTCTTGTCATCCTTTCGCAATAACATGTATTCCTCTAAGTCAGATGTGTACAAACATTTCTCACCCAGGGCCGCATACTTAACAAATAAATTGAGATGCATGGACCACTTTGCTTTTTTGACATTCTAAAATCACTGCAATGCAGCTAAAAATATGCTAAGCAGTTAAGCATATTAACAAAAAAAAACAGTTATTAGCAATATTAGCATGATCGCATATGACATTCAAGATTACAACTTTTTCTGTTAACTATACAATAGTATTTAAATTCCGGACTACCGACAAATTCACAGATTTTTGTCATGCTCATCAATTTCCTCTAAAATAATCTTGGTAGCACCTCGTAGCACGTTGTAGCGTCGAAGCAATTGGCTCATTTTCAAGCCTCCGTTTTTATGTGTGTACAGACAGTTTAATGTAAATCACCAACAGGCAACCTGATTTACGTTGTCAATGTCTCAGCAGAATAAGAGGGCCATTTAGGAGGTTGTATAGAGAGAGCCAGCAGTGATTGTTTTCAGTTGCTTGCTTGGTTGAAACCTTTCATGCCTCTGGAAATGGATACGCACCGATCATTTTAAGATGAGGACTTTGATGGAATTGTGGGAGAAGCTTAATTAAATATTCGGTGAGAGTGTTGTTAAATAGTAGAATAAAGTTTTTTTGTAGTTCATATGTTTTAGCATGCAACGTATAACACGGTACACCCTATGTATAGAGTCCATAACAAAAATGCCCTTAATTAAATAAAAGTCTTGTAGTAAGCCCTACTGGGAACAGATGTCTTTGTGTGTCTGTAGCTTGAATGCTAATGGGGTGTGTCCACTCCTGTCTATGACAAAGTGTGCGTCCTGCCAGGTTGCCTGAATGAGAACAAACTTCCAGCTCCCAAGACTGTAACTTACTGGCAAAGCTCCAGGCTTAATTTTAAGATGTGGTAATGGTAATAGTTTCATTTAATTTGAACATGCATCAGATTACAATTGAATACATCACATAATCATATAATTCATTATACATCATATAATTTGTGCTGTAATACAGGGCTCATCTCGCTAATGTCAGGTCATGAGGTGCATGAGGAAAGGAGCTTTTTCTTCGAAAAGCCACAACGAGTGCCTCTTCTTTCAAAAGTGGAGCAAACAAGTGAGGTACATGACAGATTTCCGTCACGTTTGATGCTCATAAACTGGCTCGAGGGATGCATATTACTGTTCGAAGCCCTTGAGGGTGTTAGATTACGCAGTGATAGAGCTACTAGAACTACTACAATACGACACATGAAGCTGCTCCATTCATCCGAGTAAGGCCGTCCAGCCCGTCCGACACTCATCATGCAGTCAGAGCCCAACTCGCTGAGGGAATAATGTGCATGTTGCAGCCTTGCTGAGACAACATGATGGATCCTCTCTGTGAATGATGAGTAGGGTGATTTCCATAATGTCCTGCAATGCGCTTCATCACCCGCCACCACCAGCGCACATACACAGGCGTGACGCGCTGGATGCGAGGTGTTTTATTACAGCCCTGGGCTTCATGCTTCACTGCTTCCCCTTTGGCTGATGGAAGAGAGAGTGGCGACATTTGCTAACTTTTATCTGTACCAGTGTTACATAGCAGAGACATTTAATAGCATTTTTGTAGCAGATTCCTAAAAACAGCATGATGTGTAGAGGATGTTTGACCATCACTTTTGAGGTAGATCCTTAAAAGCTGCAGCCTGTGATATATAACAGGTGTCCAAAAACCATCAGAAGCATTCATTCATTCATTTTCTACCGCTTATCCTCACGAGGGTCGCGGATGTTGCTGGTGCCTATCCCAGCTGTCTTTCGTCGAGAGGCAGGGTACACCCTGGACTCGCCTCGCCAGCCAATCACAGGGCAAACAAACAACCATAACTATGGACAATTTGGAGTCACCAATTAACCTGGTGAGAACATGCAACTCGACACAGAGGGTGGAATTGAACTCGGGTCTCCTAGCTGTGAGGTATGCATCCTAACCACTCGACCGCCGAGTTTTGTTAAGTTTTGGTTAGCATGTTGGCCACACAGTCAGGAGATATGGAAAATCTGGGTTCGGATCTTCATTTGGGCATCTCTGTGTGCAGTATAGGTATTAATTTAATATTTAATTTAATATGTCCATATTCTAAGCATGCAGTCATGGATTTTCTCCAGTTACTCTGGCTTCCTCCCATATTCTAAACATATGCATGTTAAGTTAATACTGAACGTTAACATTTCAACACAAGCAGGTCGTCAGTTATCAATTTCTGTTCAAATTGCATGTCATGTATGCACTATTTTGGTTTATATCTAAAGTTACTTGGTAGACTTGTTTTCCGTAACATGCTGTGCAGCTCTGTGCAGACATGCATTTACTGGCCACATTATTAGGTACACTTGATGGCGCACAAGGCATCAAGGCAATATTACTAAAATATGGCTAATTACAGCCCTCGCAATATGTTGCAGTATGCACTTTGCAATCTTATACTTGTTTCATAAAATACACGGGTGTTTTTAACACGACAGCAGGCACGATCGTGCATCAGTCACTGACGGTGTTTTTTTTTGTATGTGCTTGTTTCGAGTGGTTTGGCTGGTGATATATAAAGTCAGTTGACTCATTATCGTTGTGTTTATTGCCATGTTTGCATGAATCACCAACTTCACACAGCTCATGGATATTAAATAATTATAATATATATAAATAATTAGGGGCCATCCATAATTTTCAACATTTTCACGAGCGTACAAACCGTACTCTTTTGAGAAAAGAGTACAATCCCAAATGAAAAATGTTGATAGGTCCATGACCAACTGACCCAATACAGCCAGGAAATTCGAACATATCCAATCCAATAGTGTTCTCTGGCTGTATTTTGGGACTCTGGTCAATCAGTCACTGCCCATCAACATTGTATTGAACATGAACAAGATAAAAAATTATATCAAATGCCTCTTTTTTGTACATATAGTATATCGGATGGCCGCATCGTGGCCTTTGATCCATCTTTGATCCATGTTCACAGCCAAAGCTGAAGATTATAACATCTTATAACATCAAATGATAATGACGTCACATGCTATTGACAAGTCGGCAAGTTTCCATACATTTCAATAGCATGTGACGTCATTATCGTTTGCACTTACGTTTATCGTTTGGTTTCTAAACCTCCCTAATAGCAACAAGAAGGCATTTCTACAGATTTGAGAATTATTTTTTTTTCATTTCGTTGTACATGCTCATGTACATGTAATTCATACAAACATGTTATAATCTTCAGCTTTGGCTGTGAACATGGATCAAAGAAAGTTCCCCCATGGCATTGCGCGTCCGTGTAATGAATGTGGCGGACATTTTCCGGTATACGCATATAACGGATTTCGCTTATATCGGACAAAACCAGTGGGAACAATTGAATCCGATATATCCGAGGTTTACTGTATTTTTCTTTCAAGAAAATACAAAGGTATTACAAATTTGGTCTTTTTGTATTGTTCTTTCTATCAAATGATACATGTAGAAAAGTCCTGATGCAACAACTGTTTTCCACAGGATTTTTTAATCAAGGGAATACTTCTTGTATACACACATGATTACTCAAGGAGCAGAAGAGTTGCCCCTGGTTTCCAAAAGCCTGAGGAGATAAAATCTTCTTTGAAATGATGGACACAACCCTTGAACTCAACTCAATGCGAAGTATGCAATAAAGATGCCACAACTGTTTTGAAAAGGCTTAACAATCACACCTATAGTCTAGTCAGTGTATCACAGGAAGTGAAAATCACATTGATTGTTACTGCACTGTCCACAAAGTCAAATTCACCACCACAGAGTCATTCAGAAAATGGCAATAACAGCCAGGTCCATGCCCAAATATAGAAAATAAACACAGAGCTGGCAAATAGATTCAGGATGGTCGGTTTAGTTTTGATCTTCTCCATTTTCGCAACGGCACTTCGGAACAAATCCGCCCTGCTCGATTCCTTCTATTTGGAACCTTTCCAAGCCGCCTGGCCAGCCGCGACAGCGTCCTTCCGCTTTCTTTCCGAACGCACAAAGCAGTAAACATTGATGTATTGTTCGTATGCATTGCTCGGTGAGCGATGAATGGCAGTAATTCTCTTTTTGATGAACGAAAATAGGTAATCGAACTCACCGGAGTCGGCCATTGTCTGATTGTTGTGTTGAAATGCGAAGCACGCAGAGCTACGTGGAGTATCGCGTGGACTGGTACGCTCTCGCGCGAGCATGCGACGACAGGGGACCAGTCTATTCGCGCAAAAATTTGACTGCGTCCTGCGGTTCGAACATACAGACATTGACATTTTCTGGTTTTCAAAAAAGCGTACATTGATGTCTTAATCCCCTCCGCCCCTTGTACGGTTTGTACGCTCGTGAAAATGTTGAAAATTATGGATGGCCCCTTAAAGAATAAAGTCTCACTTACACACACATACAGCTGAATAGTATGTTGCCCCTCCACCACCTGGAGGGGTTGTATGCCTTGAAAATCCTGTGGTACAGAATAAGGAAGACAATCCACGATGACTTGACGTATATTCACCCTCAGGCTTTATTCTTCCTCTCAAAAATAACCCTTCAGATATCATAAGATGATTAAATCAACAATTATCAATTTGCTTCCAGACACATTTCACATTTTTCAGTTAGCTTGCTTCATGCTATTAACTGTACATTAAATCTGGCTAGCATTAGCCATTTCACTTATGTTCAATTGCCCTACAACACATTTTGTAACAAACATTTGGCAGTCAACTGTTTACTCTAGCAACTTTCTTAACTCTTTACAGCCGTTAAAATATAAATTATCTCTACTTTGTACTAACCTGTGGTACAAAATAAGGAAGACAATCCACGATGACTTGATGTATATTCACCCTCAGGATTTATTCTTCCTCTGTGGTTTTGTCACCTACTCTATACCACCATCGCTGCTAGCACCCCCTAGTGTACCTTGCGGTATTACACCCAAACGCCAACAATGGAGATTTGGTTATTTTAGAAACAAACATATAGTACAAAAATAGTAGGGTGTCTTTTATTCTTTTACAACTGAATTTTATATATATGACATGAACTATTACTACTCTTAAATGCTCTAACCATATTTATGCATTTTAAACAGTTTTTTAAAATCATGTTACCTTATCTTTTATGTACCTTAAAAGTACAGTACATATAGCAACTTCTGATCAATCAAAATCAATTTCAGACTTAAAATACAGCCCATTTCCAGGTAAAACCCACACCCATTTCTGGTCTATGTCCCACCCAGATATGAATACAGATCATTTCGATGGGTGAACAGACACAGATACAGATAATGGTGTGCTTGCTCATCCCTAGTATGTACATTCCCTAAGATTCTTTCAACATAAACAGCCTGCTCCATGCTTTAATTACATGTGCAGATTATCAAAATGTGGCATTCATTTGCATTTGTGCACCACCTGCTCAGGGCAGGCCAGTCATGTCTGGAAGATGTGTTGATATAAATGTAAAATAAGCAGAAAATGAGGCGACAAGACAGACTGTCATAGAGAGACAATGGATGAGAATGACAAGAAGGAGAAAGGCATGTTTTCTGACATGCTCATTCTGTTGAGCCTGTGTGAAGACTTTGCCTCAAAAGTGATGTCTTAGGCCCGTTTTCCCTTCCATTTCAGTAATTTGCTCCTGTATTCAAAACCATTTCCCTCATTACATCTCACTCTTCCATCTTTTTAGTATCTTTCATTGATGTTTTCAAAGGGATTCTACCAGCGCTCCGTAATAATCTCCCTGTGCAGATTCTTTTCACATTCCTCCCTCTTCTGCTCCCCTCTTTCGTCCCGTCCTCTCTCTTGTCTCATTTCCTCGCCTGAACCTTTTCCACTTGCGAGCCTCCCTCCTCTTTAGCCTCCTAATTGAATGAGCCGCACTGCATTGATCGAGCCGCTCACTGCTCACTTGCATGAAACGCAAAAGCTTTCACGATGGCCTGGCCCATCTGCTTGTTGCAGTAGCAGTTTTACTTCCACCTCATCAGTATTTCATCTGAGTATTCTGAGTGTGGACTCTAGCCAGAGATAGCAATAGATCAAAGCTAAAAGCTATCAGACACACTATTTTGATATCTTGATTTTTAACGGGGACATACGATGAAAATATGAAAACCTTTATTACTTTGATACATAAATATTGGGTCTTTGGACTGCCTGCCCATCAAGTGTGAATTACACAACCAATCAATATTTACTGTATGTGATCTATGTGTCCTCCAATGACGTATGATGTGTTGAGCTTGGAAGACATCCATCCTGTCACGACCAGAGAATTCCTCCAACTCCGGCTTCTGTCCACTGAGTTAAACACAGTGCAGTTGAATTCTAAAAGAAAAAGTAGAAATTAAACCCCAGAAATGCCATGAAAGGTCATGGAAGAAGGCTAGCAAGACCAGTGAGACGCCAGAGGGACTCCTCTAAAGAACATCAATTTTTAGGGGGATTTCAGCAGTGGACAAGAACATAAAAGCAGAAGTGACTAGGCCACCTCAATAGGGCACATAAGGATAAAGGTTCAGACTTTACGGCAATACAACAATTGAGGTCTTTGTCACGGAATGTGTTATTTGGTTTCTGGTTTTTGCTGTTTGTCCTCCGTGTGCTCATTGTGCCATAGTTTGCACCTGTGTCTCCCCCCCTGACCCTTGTGTCGCCGCCAATTAGCTCAATCCTCCTTGTGTCCCATCCAGGTGTGAGGTATGGTGTAATTAGTCTGTGTATTTAGTTCCTTTGTCTTCGCCTGGTCGTTGCACGTCTTGTGTGGGGAGTCATGCTAGTTGTATTTTCGTATAGGTCCTTGCATGTCTTTAGTGTGTTTTGGACATTGCATGCTTTATTTTTGTTTATTTATTGTATTTTGGAATATTGGGTTTCCCCAGAGTTTGCATGTTCTCCCTGTGCATGTGTGGGTTTTCTCTGAGTACTCTGGGTTCCTCCCATATTCCAAAAGTTGGGGATTAATATAGCATATATATCATTCATTCATTCATTTTCTACCGTTTTTTTCCTCACGAGGGTCGCAGGGGTGCTGGAGCCTATCCCAGCTGTCTTCGGGCGAGAGGCGGGGTACACCATGGACTGGTCGCCAGTCAATCACAGGGCACATATAGACAAACAACCATTCACACTCACACACTCACATTCATACCTATGGACAATTTGGAGTCGCCAATTAACCTAGCATGTTTTTGGAATGTGGGAGGAAACCGGAGTACATATATATATGTATATATATAGCGCGCAGACCTCACAGCTAGGAGACCATGGTTCAATTCCACCCTCGGCCATCTCTGTGTGGAGTTTGCATGTTCTCCCCGTACATGCGTGGGTTTTCTCCGGGTACTCCGGTTTCCTCCCACATTCCAAAAACATGCTAGGTTAATTGGTGACTCCAAATTGTCCATAGATATGAATGTGAGTGTAAATGGTTGTTTGTCTATATGTGACCTGTGATTGGCTGGCGACCAGTCCAGGGTGTACCCCGCCTCTCGCCCAAAGACAGCTGGGATAGGCTCCAGCATGCAACCCTGCAACCCTAGTGAGGATAAGCGACATAACAAACGAATGAATGGATGGTGTTTTGCCAGTGTTTTTAGAATTAAACCTTATTTAGCTTTATTCTACGCGGTGGCACTTCTGCAATGTAAACTGCAGCAAAGCTATCAATCATTCATCCACATGTCTCTTTTTTCTTGTATTGTGGTCATCAGATAAAATAGGATACAGTGGCTCACTGGGAAATGCTGGCCCGCCACTGTTTTTGCAATTTGATTTCCTGCCGAGAGAAGTGTGCTTGTCACGTTACTGAGCTCCTTGGACAATAGGCTCCATACCTGCAAGCCCCAGGAGCTCTCCATCCATGCGTACAACCTCTTCTCCGCTGGATATACACGCGGCCCTCAGGCGTATTGACTGATGATTGGGTTTAGTGCATTTTCATGGCATTGAATTTACAGCAATTTACGGCATGTGATGCCAAAACCTACTGTTGACAATCTAGACAGCAAAGCTTTTGAAAACATGAAGATAGTTGCAAGCTCATTCCATCCTTTCCTTCCATTTTAGCTCAACAAGCTTGGTTTAACCTCTCCTCTTGGAGAGTCATGTTGAATTCTCACGTATTTCCTGTGGCCCATATGTGTTAAAGTCATCTGACCCGTGCTGTAATAAGTAATTAAGCAATTGCTCCTACCTAAAGTAGTCTTGGAATTTTGCCCCCCAGCGCTGAGCTTCACACCCCTTCTGTAGCCTTTTGAATCTTCCTTGTGAATTTCTGTTAATGACACATCATAATGCCCACAGCGGCATCTTCTCGTCAGCAATTCCCTCTCCCTCACTGTCAGTGCCACCTTGCCTCCTTTTCATCTAGTTTATCTCCTTCCTGCTCTTTGCACATTCTCTCTCTGCAGCTGCAAGATAATGTTGACCAACTTTGTAGACTTACCTTACTTTGCTGCAATGAGAGCTTCTTCCCTGTGTGTAACATGTTAAAGGTCCCTTGCAAATAGAGACACAGCAGGACCAAATAATGCCATGACTGCTTCGCTAATGCCGGAAGTGTTGGTGACAATGCATATCCATGTGGGAGCAATGCACGTCACCCATACTATTGTCTTGCATGAGTCGTAATGCGCACAATTTTCGGTCACAAATTGCATGCCACATGCGTAATTTATTCATAAACACAACGCAAACAGTGTGCAAAGGAGTTTTCAGGCATGCCATAAATCATGGGTGTCAAACTCAATTTACATGGGGGCCACTGGCTACAAAAAAAAAACATTTATTAAAAACAGAAAAAAATAATAAATAAAAATAAAAAAACTGTCTTCAATGCTTTTGCTTCTGCTATACCCTACACTTTTTCAGTGCTTTGGTTCCGGTTTTCCACAAGAAAAGCTTTGATAAAACATTCCACTGTTCTCAAATATCTCCATCTTTATTTACTACACAAAATAAGATAAAAAAAAATAAATCAGCAAATCAAAATAAAGAAAATAAATCAATCAGTAATAAATAAATAAAATAATATTAAAACTGCTTATTACGATACTATTTTCATTTCCCGGCAAATTTCTAGTCTTTTATGATATAATTAGTTCCGTTAGTACGATACCCGGTTATTATGATAATCCGGTTACTACAATGCCCTTTTCATCTCCCGCCAGCCAATTTGGTCTGCTTATATCGATACAAAAGCAGCTTAAATCAATCTTTGCTTAAGGATTTCAATACCAAAAAAGAACACGGCGAACGGCTGCTTCCAGTCAACTTTATTTTTCACACTTCCACCACCAGAGCGCAGCACACACACCGATTCCCGCACTTCCTGGTTCACAGGTCATGCTCAACCCGCCCCACATAGCTGGCCAAACACATGCCTGCAACAGAAGAACCAACTGACATAGCATACACACCTATTCCAACGAAGACACAAGCGTACAAATACATGTATTTAATTGTGTTGTATTCAGATATCTTTTTATCGCTTGCAATAATCACTGTTTTTCATATGTACATGCTGGCGTTCGTGGTTTCTCTCGTGTGTATAGATTCTATACACACGAGAGAAACCACGAACGCAGTTGGTTCTTCTGTTGCAGGCATGTGTTTGGCCAGCTATGTGGGGCGGGTTGAGCATGACCTGTGAACCAGGAAGTGCGGGAATCGGTGTGTGTGCTGTGCTCTGGTGGTGGAAGTGTGAAAAATAAAGTTGACTGGAAGCAGCCGTTCGCCGTGTTCTTTTTTGGTATTGAAATCCTTAAGCAAAGATTGATTTAAGCTGCTCGACATTGTTCTATACTATAGAACAATGTCGAGTGCATTATTGCCCACTTTTAATGCAGTTCGGCGCAGGATCGGATATATCGACAGTCCGGTTAATATCGATATTTTTTCCGACTCCCGACAATATCGATATAACGAGACTTTACTGTATTTGGTGGGAAGATCAATTTTTTTTTTCAGATTCAAACTACCAGTATTAACAATTATTTAACCTTTAACATGAACATTAATGAAACGTAACAATTTTACCAAATTAGCAAGTTAGCATCGTTACATCTAGGAGCAGCGTCATAGCATGCAAAATCATGTCAATTGTTTCCGGTGTGCACACAGCTTTAAGCTGTCATTACTGGGTGCATAATACCATACAGCAAACCCGCGGGCCGTGAGTTTGAGACCCCTGCCATAAATGATAATGAGCAGCGAGTGTCTCTCGCTGTCGTCAATCGGGAAATAACATCACGAAAGCTCTTAAAGTCGCGCCTCTGACAAAACCCTGGGTGGGGGCACCATTCTCAGGTTTGCTTTCAGGCTGCTGATCGGTCCAATTACAGTACTGTATGTCTGTTTCCAATTCTGGAAGATAGATTGGTGAGATATCAAAGCAAAAATGTAGCATCCATTTACCTTAACTTGTGATGGCCCAAGCCGTCCCTCCCTCAATCATCCTCACAAATGAATTCAAAGGTCATTTTTTTTTGGGTGCATCCGCCATACCGTGACCTTTCTTTGAAAGTCCAGTTAAATGTTTTGTGGTCCCTCATCTTAACCCACTAGCTTTCAGTCCCCACACCTAAAAGAACTCCCTCATGGCTGACGCTCGGCCCCCAATCCTATTTCATCTGTTCCTCACACACTTCACCTGCACATTCCTTATTGTATTGTACGCCATGACTCTTGTGTATCATCTTTTCATTTCTGTGAAAATGTCTTATTTTATTCTTTGGGTCACATCCATCACATTTCATTCTTGCTTCCTCCTTATTTTACAAAAAAGCTATTTCTGTTCATGCCTTCCATTCACTATTATTACCTCTGCCGAGTTCCTTTTTGCGGCACCCCCCCAAGCCATTTTTCTAATTGTGTTTTTCATATGAGAATTACTGCCTGGAACCCACCTGCCACAACTAGTGTCCTACAGAGACACTCCTACTGATTCGGTCCAGGCCCAGTAAGAGTCTGGTCGTGCACAAGTGCAATTAATATTTTAGTACAACATGAATCTGGTGGGAACTTATTGAGTAACTTTGTGGCATATATTATTAACAAGGAGTTGTTGTGCTTTTAGGGGATGAACATAAAATACAATCATTGGACACATCATTAGGTACACCTGGGCAGCCCAGTGATCTCTATCCACCCATTCATTTATTCATTCATTTTCTACCGCTTTGTGCCCTGTGATTGGCTGGCGACCAGTCCAGGGTGTACCCCGCCTCTCGCCCAAAGACAGCTGGGATAGGCTCCAGCACCCCCTGCGACCCTTGTGAGGAAAAGCAGTAGAAAATGAATTAATGAATGAATTAACCTAACATGCATATTTTGGGAAGGAAGTGTAAAAAGAAGTTCATAGGAACCCAAAAACAATACACTGCTCATTTCTTTAACAAGAACTGTCACACAAGTGTAAAAAGAAGCCAAACTATATTCATAGCAGCATGTACAAACAATCACTTTTTAACAAGAACTGTCACACAAGTGTAAAAAGTGCAACACTGACTTTTTAACAAACAAGGCAGGGATTAGCTTCTTGACTGGAGGGGTACAAAGATAACGCCTTAGTCATTTGTGTTGAGGCTTGCGTTCCCTTTCTTCGCGCAGTAAGGCATGAGACAGCCCAATGATGTGTTTATGTCTTATTGATTTTTGTGCATTGAGCACTTTGGGGTCAAAACCACTGCTGGTCTTCAGCTGCGGTCGGAGGGCCATTTGAGGTTTTCTAATGCTGGGAAGTCAGTTGAGATTCATACTTTATTGACATGCATTGGGATATTTGGAGGCGCAAGCAGATGCATTACGTTTTGGATAAGTGGATATGTGTGTGTGTGCCATTATAGGTCACATTTACTGTCTGCTTTGGAAGAGGAAATATTCTTCTAAACACACTGAAGTCACTACAATCAAAATGTATTAAAATGATTTGCCATGCTCAAGCTTCAGACGGGAGCATGGCCTTTGCCATCAAACGGCTTGTTACCATGGTGACTGCAGGTGTGTGTGTGTGTGTGTGTGTGTGCATGTGTGTGAGTGTGTTAATGATCCACTGACTTTTACAGCCGAACTACTTCCTAATGATCCATTAATGCAACGAACAGGTTAGAGCCTAGGTATGCAAAGATGACACCGACAGCCCTCCATTATCTGTATGATAAAGACCAGAAGTAGGCGATGCGTGATTGGTTCAACGTCAGTACAGTTTGCCAAAGTAATGGATTCCAGTGATCCTCAACTCCTCAAAGAGTGATGGCTAATTTTCAATTTGTTGGGACCAATATTTACAGTATTTATTTCCTCAAATTACTTTATTTGAATGGGGGCACAATGATGAATAGCTTGTGCCATAGACTTCTCTGCATAGAAGGCTGATTTATAGTTCAATTGACGGAGTCCTAATTACACAACTAAATCAAGACTTGTTCCTTAGTGTGTGTACAAATGCCTGTTCTGCACGATTCTTTATTTCGCTTATAGGAGTACTTGCATAAGATGAGATAATGTGGGTGTAGTATACAATATTGACTGTGGTCACCTGGGGGCTTCTTTAAACATTTCTAACCTCTGTCATGTATTACATGGCCTCAGAGACCTCAGTTTACCATGAAAGAATTCATTCATTCATTTTCTACCACTTATCCTCACTAGGGTTGCAGGGGTGCTGGAGCCTATCCCAGCTGGTACACCCTGGTACAGCCAATCACAGGGCACATATAGACAAACAACCATTCACGCTCACGTTCATACCTATGGACAATTTGGAGTTGCCAATTAAGCTAGCATGTTTTTGGAATGTGGGAGGAAGCCGAAGAAAACCCACACATGCACGGGGAGAGCATGCAAACTCCACACAGAGATGGCCGAGGGTGGAATCGAACTCGGGTCTCCTAGCTGTGTGGCCTGCACACTAACCACTATTTCCGCCATGAAGCTGGGGTATTATCATACAAATCTAAATCAGAACAAAATTTAATTGAGCCTGTAAAGTGTTTGCGTGTTAGCATACCTGACAAGCCAGGTGATGATGTGTGTTTAACTTTTTTTGTCTTCTTTCCATACTGATTTTTAAAAAGTGAAAGAAAAAAATATATTTTGTAGCGGCCCCCTTTTGGAGATGAATTTACTCCCATCACAAACTTGACAAGCTACTACGTTTTGAAATAGTAATATCAAAACTGAAACATTTCTTGAAAAAAACTTTTGACACCTAAAGTGTTAATAATGAAACGTGTTCACAGGAGCACTGTCATAACACCGGGCGTGCCCCCCAGTTTGAAAACCACTGCATTAAGCGATGTGAAGAGAAGAAGGTGAGAAAAAGGTAGAGAACAGTTAGACAAAAATAGAACATACACTGGAAGTTAGGTGAAGTGGACTCACATCGATACTTAACTTCTTTTTACACTTGCGTAACACTTGTGTAACATTTAACATTACACACATTACATAGTGAGAAATTGAGAGAGAATGTTTTGTCGTTTTTACATTTTATTACAGTCATCCCTCGGCCGCGGTAAGTGAATCAATATTAGTAACAAATATCAATATCATACTAGTACATGTTTTCGTACTTACAGCGTAGAAAACCTGTTTATGACTTTCTACCTTTTTGTAATATTTGGTGTTTGTGCTGTGGTACGTTCTATTTTAGAACTGCCACAATTTGGTCCTTCATTTGAGTCTGTATGGGATGAGATGTTAACCTGAAAGTGACTTTTCTGATGCAAAGTGTGTTCTTTGTCGTTGAAAGTGGCTGTGCAAGGCATTAATTTCCCACTTAGCAGCAGCAGAAGGAAGCAGCGGAGACGTTGGTCTCACCTCTCATTTTTAACTGTGAGTGGCCAGACAAGGATGTTTAAGAAAGCCATTTTGTCAGTGTGCATAACTCGACACCAGAGTGCACAACTTCTAGTGGGCTATCATCTTTGCATGCACTTCCATGTTCTCTCCATGCTCACTGACATATGCATGTGTGTTGGGGTTGGGCGGGTAGAGGAGAGGCACTGTGTTTTTCTCATCAAAGCCCCACCCTCCCCACTATCTCCAAGGAAACGCACCACAATTTATACCAGTCGCCAGGCAACAATAGCTGGTGTCTTTGGGACACAAAGCTGCTGGTGGAGAGAACACACACACATGCTCACACACAGAGCGCTCAAAGTGGTCCATGTGTCTTTGTCCAACTCTCAGCATTCAATGCGCACCTGTGACAAAAGTTAGTTTGTTTATGTGTGTGTTTGTTTGCGTGTGTTGTGTAAACACTGATTGTTTCTTATCAACAGTGTCTCACACACACACACACACATACACAGTCTACATCTGTTTTATACAGAGAGACAATTCACAATAATCCACAGCACGGTGATATCCATATCCCTAGGAGCATAGTAATTCTATACAGTATTGCCACTTTGCATACAGAAATACTAGTGTGGTTTAGGGGCCTCCAAAATGCAGCCCAGGGGGCCATTTGATATCCTTTGCTCATCTTTTTTAATGGCCAACGGCACATTGTAGAAATACTATAATTCCAAACCAATCAGACCATAGTCTTTCATTTTTCTGTATAGTTTTTTGGCTATATGTGTGCTATTCGGATAATTGCAGAAAATGCTTAACCAATTTTGTATATGCTAAGTAAGAAAACAACACATTTTAATGGGGGTCTGAATCCCTTGTGAGAACTCATGAGTTCTTGTTAGTGCACTTTTCATGAATTTCCACATTTCTTAAAGATTGTGACTTGAGGTTCACTTGAGAAAATATTGTCCGGTCAATCAGCCGATATTCATTCCTTGGTGCCCTACTCTCCCGAAATAGCTTTTCACTAAACAGGAAATGTCCTCACGTTTTAATCTTGCAAGATCTTGTGACACTCCAACTAAGTATACCAACAAAGTCTTGAAATTGGCAAAAGTGATCCTCCTGTTACCTGCTCTTTACCTGGTAGACCTCGTATGTATGAAAAGCAGAGTTATGATGCACACTGCCACCTACTGTATGGAGTTACAATTAGCCATGTTTAGAGACATTCTTATCATTGGCTAAGAAAGACCCATTACATTTTGGTGCAAATCCATAGGAACGGGCAGATCTAGTCCTTCATGTTTGTTACTTCGTTTGATATTATTTGTGTACACCTTAACTTGTTTATAAATATTATAATGTATGTACGTGGGTGCGTGGGTTTTCTCCGGGACTCACATTCCAAAAACATGCTAGGTTAATTGGTGACTCCAAATTGTCCATAGGTATGAATGTGAGTGTGAATGGTTGTTTGTCTATATGTGCCCTGTGATTGGCTGGCGACCAGTCCAGGGTGTACCCCGCCTCTCGCCCAAAGACAGCTGGGATAGGCTCCAGCACCCCCGCGACCCTCGTGAGGAAAAAGCGGTAGAAACTGAATGAATGAATGAATGAATGTATGTGTGTGCATGGGTTTTCTCCGGGTACTCCCTTTTCCTCCCACATTTCAGTGTCAGCTGGGATAGGCTCCAGCATGCCCCCCTCGACCCTATAATGAAGATAAGTGGCGTTGAAAATGGATGGATGGATGAATCCTAAAAATGATTTCAGACAAATTTGTAACAGTTGTTGGATGTTGTGAATCTTGAAAACCACAAGCTGAAGTCTGCTTGACAATAAAAAATAAACAATTTAAAGCATCATTGCACTTTGCAGTAGTCTAACCAAAGAGGCATAAAAAGGTGAAGTAGTTGCATGCTCTGCAGAGTGAGTGGCCATTGACTGTTATTTTGTGGACATGGATGAAGCTAATTGGATCACTCAGCCCATCCGTAGCTCGCTTTCAGGCTAGTTGAACAGGAACATGAGCTAATCTGCACACACACACACACACACAGTCACGTGACTCAGCCACTTGCCTGCAAACATGGGCCTCAGGCCGGGTCATTAAGCAATGTGTTGTCACTGCATCTGATACCATTCACATCTGTGATATGAGACCTTTTTGGCAATTAAGTCCAGTGTAACTGAGTCAGGGTGAGATAACTGTGTTTATTATGGAGATATATTATGTATTTATATTGTCCCTGGTCTGTGTGGATTTGGGGCAGACCTGCATTAGCCTTGCGTACAGTTGATTGGGTTTAAACCTGTTTGCAAACATTGGAAAAAAAGCTTGCTGTAAAGCAGTGATACAGAGGATATAAAAAGATCACATTCTCATTTCAGAATTGTCATTCTTTTTATTAAAATACATTATTTCAGCTAAGAATATATGTGGCATATATTATTTACAATCTTTTCACTTATCATGTTTAATGACCCATCATGTCATTGTATGGTCATATCACCTCGTACTTTGGTACGAGGTGCATTATTAAAAAAAAAAACCTTAAACTGTATTATGGAAAGCAGGAAGTGAACAAATGTAACAGTTACTGATTGTAAAAGTACCAGATGGAGGGGTAGGATTTAATAAGCTTTGCTTCTTCCTACTTCTTTTGGACATGTGGAACTGTGAACTGATTATGTGATGCATTTAATTGTAATCTGATGCATGTTCAAATGAAATAAAACCATTACCATCTTCAGGGTACACACTGTTCAGTGGTGTACAATCAGGGTCAGCAAGGCTTTCATTATCATTAATCCAAGTAGTGAGTAAGTTTACATTTTATACTTTAAAGTGACACATTTACTGAGCATAATTAGGCATTAACCATGGACGGTGTTGCGAGTGAAGAATGGCTGGGAGGAGGGGCTGTCCATTTTTATGGCCATCTTAATTACTATATGCTGATCTAAAATCACAGTAAAAATAAATGTAAACATGAGAAAACAGGGATAAGGACTGGTTAACTGATTTTCACTTACTAGAAATAAATCAAACTTTTTAAAGGTTTTTCTTAGTGTGCACCTCTTTAACCAAGTGTTTTGTTTGTTTTTTATATATTTTTTATCCAAACTGTAGGAATTTATTTGAACCTTATTTTATTGTATTGTGTCAGATTCCTTTCTCCACTCTGCTCTTCTCTTCCATTGTATTTCATTTCTTTCATTCATCAACTGGTGAAAAGAATTGGTTAAACGGGCCATTATGGCCAGTCAGTATGTACAATTCTCACCCAAGATGCTGCTCCCCGTGATGTTAAAAAGCAGCTAACCTTGCCTCAAGTCATATTGATATATTGAAATATATTCACATGTCTGTCATAATGAGTCAGGTGATAAAAAGTCACGTCAGTATTCCCCCGAGTGCTGAACTGTGCACGTCTCAGTGAGGGTTCAGCTGGAGGTTAAAGAGTTCATCAGCTATAGCTGCTATCATGCGTGTCCCTGGAGACTGAACACCATTACCACTAAAGCCTAAAGACTTGCATGCGCCAACATACGTGTGAAGGTGGCCATCACATGGCTGATGGACTCACTGGCTGCTACTTTATATTCTTTTTGTTGCTTAGCCAACAAATATTGGGGGTGTAGCATGTTATTAGTAGTGCTTGTTTGTCCATTTGCATACACACAAATGACTTTTGTGCTAACTGAATGGCACTTTTTGCTTGTGAAGTGCATTGGAAGAGCACTTGTGTCTGACACTTTGAGAGTTGGTCTGTGCGGATGACAGAATTAAAAAAAAAAAAAACATCTCCTGCCGGAACATCAAGGACCCTTCATGTCCCAAGCAGGTACTTTTTTCTGAAAGGTTCATCTAGTGAAAGTCATTAATTAGCAGCGTTTTTCTTATTTTGTTTTGATTATCATAGCCCAGGGATGTGCTGCATTCATCTCACTTTAGCTTCCTGCCTATAGTTTTTTTATATATCAACCTGATGATGGTCAACCCTTTAATGATGTTCTCATTAAAGGAGGCCTATATGCTCATTTTCGGCCCTTTGTATTGAGTTGTGGACTCCTATAGAGCAGCTACACGCAATAACCCACACAAAAAGCTTTCTAGAACTTCCAGAATCTGCACATATTCCAGCTGAATCTCCTTTGATTTCCTTTTTAAAAAAGGGATTGTGTGCCCTGATAAAACATAACTCACATTCTGTTTTTATATATTTAACTTTACTGTCAATAATGTCAACAATGATAAATGGAACCATGAATTCTGATGTCAACCAAAAAATCTTAAAGGAGAATGTCCAGCCATCTGTTTGTGATCTCAAGCTGAAACGAACTTGGTTTCTGCAGCAGGACAATGATCCAAAACACACCAGCAAGTCCACCCCTGAATGAAACATAATTTTGGAGTGGCCTAGTCAAAGTCATGACATGAATGAGATGCTGTGGCATGACCTTAAAAAGGCAGTTCATGCTCGAAAGTCATATTTCTCATCTCAGGTTGAGAAATTTACAGTTAAATGTAATTGTCTTCTCATTAAATCTGATCTTTTTTTTTATTTAAAAAAAAAAATTCTGTGTAAATTCAGTCAAGGTCTATTCATCCAATCAATGTAGAAAATCCCATTTAGACACACATTTTCAATTAAACCCCAAATAATCCACAGTCTGATGATGATTTGCAGTTAAAGTTAACAGAATTTTAATATTTTTATTATTTTTATAAAACATACCATATTGCCAAATAAAAATACACTTTGAGCAAGTTATGAGCAATTGAGTCTGATCTAAATGTCCCCAACATTCACTTTGTTTTTGTCTCTAATCTCTTAATGGCCAGCCCATGTGGTGATAATCCTAAAACGAGAGCCGTCATTCCCCCTTCTGCTGTTCCTCTTCCTCCAGTCTGTTGTCTGAAGCGCCAGGAATCAACCTCTCAGTTTAATAAAGCCGTGAAAGACTATTTACAGACATGGCAGCCTGAGGCGCGTGTTCAATGTCTTCTTAATCATTGGCAGCAAACAAAGAGTTTTCAGGAGTTGTGGTGATCAAGTTTCTCAAGAGCATAGCTCTCTGCTTCACAGAGTCACAGCACATGTTGGAATCCATTTTTCCCCTCAATGAACCGCAGCAGCCCAGTGTCAGCAGAACTCATGCATGCTACCACCTTCATGCTTGACTGTAAACGAGACACATTTAAGTTGCTACTCACTTGTGTTGCCAGATGTTTAGACAATAATGGCTGTGTTAACTCATTTTCAGTGTACCTTAGTGAACCAATACTGCTATACAGTCTTTACATTGACTACTCTAAAGTATACCTGAATCCTTGACAAGCTATACTTTCATAAAAATGCTTGCTGAAATACTGTAGCTGAGCCCTACTCTGACCCGCCACATTTTAGCGGCAAGGTATCAGCTTTTTATGACGTGGAAAAACATGAAAAGAGAAAGGAAAAGTTGTTCTCCACTGATGGATGAGAGCTTCCACCAACCTGACCCTTATTTTAAAATGCAGTAGTGGTCAACATTGTCCTCTCTGGTCCATTTAAAGTGACCCGAGGTCATCATTTGGTAATATGTGGAATACACTCTGACAATATAATACTACACACTGCATTCTCTAGGGGAAAAACTCTTATGTACTCTGAGCTGCAACACATCATGCCTGAGGTTTGAAGTAAAAGCAAATTCAATACAAAATACATACAGCAGTAATCTAAAGATTTGGAAGGTGTCCCTAAACATTTGAGTGGTACTGTACAAACTGTAGACAACATTATGTTTTATATTGTGGTTGTAATTTGGCAGCATGTATGTATTTGCCAGTGCTTGCCATCAGATAATTATGTATGCTGACATCTGTACAGGAAATGCCAGTCAGTATTATAACATTCTTAACTTAACGTGTAAAAAGAATTGACTCATTCTTAATAGTAACTGGTAAAAAACAATAAAATACCACTTTAGAGGCATAAAATGTCTAATGTTTTATATTTTCTGATAATGTTCTCATTAGATTATGTGTGGGTTCCGTGTGTTTGTGTATATTACTGTTAATTGATGAATGGGTAATGTGGAAAGTGTTTCAGTATGCAATGACGTTGCGTATCGGATTGACCTTCAAACAGTGTGCCAAAGGGAGTCCATATTGTTAATATTGTTTTTACCAGTGTATTGTCTAAAGGGCAGCTGCTACATAATCAGAAGTTAGCATTGGATGGCTAGAGGGATAATCCAATCACAAGGCAATCAGAAAATTTGACCATGCATCGTGGGAGAAGATGCATTGCAAAGTTAGCTGGTGTGTTTGAGGACTGTGGAACAAGTCACCACTCAACATGCAACACAAAAACATTGGGGGATTTCTAACTATTTATTATTTTTTAATAAAAAATACTTTCAGATGCTGTCGGGTTGAGTTCCAATTATGTGTGACATTTTTGATCTGACATCTGATGTGATGGGGTAATTAATACAAAAATGTACATGTTGGTTCAGATGCTTACATTAAATAATGGTTGCTGTGATTGTTTATTGAACTATTGCATTGAAATGTGCCTGACACTTTGAAAAACCTGCCTTGGAGCTTTTTGTGACGTGTCAGCAAATCATTTTGATTTCTTATTTTTGCATTTTGAAGCTCTACTTAGAACTTAATTAAAATCCAATAATGCAGAAAGTAAATTCTTGCAATTTTTTGACTGGTCTTCAAATTTTGAGTGGATGAAACACACTGCAGTCATCTCAGCCACTGTATTTGATTATTCATCAAGGCTGTACAGCAACTGATGCTGTGGCCTCGGGCATGTTTTTCCACAATGGATCCAGGGTTTCCGTTAGATGTAATTAATCATGGCGGCCCACCACTACAAAATAAAAGCCGCCACACCTTAAAAACTAACTTGAAAACAATGTTAAGTGATGTATTGTACCTGCTATACGAGATATCCATCCATCCATTTTCAATGCCCCTTATCCTCAAAAGGCTTGCGGGTGTATGTTGGAACCTATCCCAGCTGACTTTGAGCGAGAGGCAGTGTACATACAGATGCATATATAGATTATTATTATTATTTATGCACATACTGACTGCAATTACTTTGACAACAATTTAAAATATCATACAATTATTTTACTGCACTTTGTTTTGAAAAACATCCACCGTAATCACCTCTCTGCCATTTCTTGGCATCTTTTTCTTGGCACCAAGAAGATTATACAACAGGAGAGCCGACTCTGCACCCGCTTCTGTACTATGCCCTGGGCGGGTTTGGCTGCCATGTTAGGGTGCTGAATCCAGATAAATTGCATTGAAAATATGCCCTCAGCACACTGCTCAGCCATTAATTGCTCAAATAGAAAATACTATAACCATTAAAACATTATCTCTTTGTTCCATGTGAATTTTGCTGCTCCAACTAGTACCCCAAGGAAAAGCTGTGATGACACGGCTTGGAACCTTTTTTAGGATCCAATGCTGAATTTTTTTTACGTTTCCATTTCTCAGCATTCTCTCATATTCTTTTCGAGGGATTGCATTTTCTCCAGGAAGCTTTGTTCCATCCTATTGCCATTCCAAGCACATGGACCCAGACCACAACAAGCTCTTGAAGCAAATGATTACTGGGCACTTCGGCTCCAGTTGGAAAACCAGGAAATGTCAGCTTTTCCCTGTGACGGATGAGGTGTTTGCACCTGCGGCAGTACGCAACGTATAGTATGTTTTCCAGGAGGATTTTGTGGCCAGCGAAAGTGTCGCTACCATGAATAACGTTTGCAAAGGCAGTGGACATTTACATGAACTCTGGAGACACAAAGTACAAGGGCCCGGGCTCTCAAGTATAAATATACATTTCACACAAGGCCAGCGGAGGCATCGGCGCTCATTTGCGATTCTATTCGCATGCGGCGGGCCCATGTTGACCTCACATGCCAAGCAGACAGACCTTCATTATAACTAACCATGCCACTTCTCAGTCACAAGAGGAGGGAAAAATAGCAGAAAAATAGCAATTTAGACCTCTCCACTGAACAAACGTGTTGAATGGAGGGACAAGAATGGAAACGGTTTCCGAGGCAACAAGAAACTAGAGGCACACCCGAGGCTGCCACTTTAATGGTTGAGGAAACTGTTGGACTTGTGTGTGTGTGTGCGTGTGTCCATACATGTGTGTGTTTACTTACCTGACTGAGCTCAACTGCTTGGGGATCAAGGAGGATTCCTTCAAGAGGATGACCTCTCACCTCAGATGTCGAAGGATTGCCTCGGCTGCAGCCAAAAGAAGCAAAAATATGTAAAAAAATGTGGACATAATGCTCATAAATACACTCCTGGTCAAAATTTTTAAAAACAGTTGAAAAATTGCATGTATTTACATTTTTCATTGCTGGATCTTAAGTCGGTTCTAAGTAAAGCTTCAAAACGCAAAAAAATAGAAAACTAAATAGTGCGACAAATATTATTTGAGTACACAATTTATTGCAAACAACATTCATTCATTCATTCATTTTCTACCGCTTTGCCTCACGAGGGTCGCGGGGGTGCTGGAGCCTATCCCAGCTGTCTTCGGGCGAGAGGCAGAGTACACCCTGGACTGGTCGCCAGCCAATCACAGGGCACATATAGACAAACAACCATTCACACTCACATTCATACCTATGGACAATTTGGAGTCACCAATTAACCTAGCATGTTTTTGGAATGTGGGAGGAAACCGGAGTACCCGGAGAAAACCCACGCATGCACGGGGAGAACATGCAAACTCCACACAGAGATGGCCGAGGGTGGAATTGAACCCTGGTCTCCTAGCTGTGAGGTCGGTGCGCTAACCACTCGTCCAACGTGCCGCCCTTGCAAACAACAGCTCAAGTGAAATAGACCGTTCATCGGGTGATCACAAGTTTAAAACCATAGCAAAAAAAAAAACTAAACCCAAAAGCCCAGAAACCTTCCTAAAATAGAAATAAATGTTCAAAAAAACATTCAGTAATGAGTAGCTGGACCATTCATTTCATTCAACTCACAAATTGGTTTGCGCATGCTTGATGCCACTGTTTCCAGGAGGCTAGTGGGAATGTTGCTCCGAGTGGTAAAGCTTCATAGAGGGCATCTGTCTGAAACTGATCTTTCCATTTTTCTAAACATCCCTTTCCATCAATCCCATAAAATTCTCAATTGGATTTAGATGAAGAGAACACAGCAGAATGGTGCAATAGAATGAGGTTTTTCTCTGGAAGAAATCCTTAGTCAGGTGAACTGCAGCATTGTTTTGTTGGGCCTTCCATCAAAACAGGATGCCCCCTGCAACATCTCCACATACCTAGTTGCCATTTGACACCCCTGCACAACCTGACCCTCCATTGTTGCATTGAGGGAAAAAAGCACCCCAGCACCCGTTCCAATGTACTGCATATAAATCATGCCATAACATTGGAAGCCATCATGACCGCCAAGGTTACATTTTACTCATCAGAGAATAAAACTGTCTCCCACTTTTCAGTGTCCCATGTTAGGTGCTCTTGTGCAAATTCCAAATTTGTGGTGTTGAAGAGACAAGGCCTTTGAAGACATTGTAAAAACTCTTGTCTGGCAGATGCCATTCGATGGTTATTTGGTTATTGGACTGCACACAAATATTTCTGCTCAATTCCATCAATCAGGATTTTTAATTGTCTCCAATGTATGCAACTTGTCGGTGTGATGAAAATTGTTACAGAGCTCAAAGTAAACATTTGTGATACTAACATTGCCTCTCTATGTCGTCTTTTTAGACAGCAACTTTGTGCTGGGTAACGCTCAGGTGCAGTCGCTCTACCCCATTGTCTACTGCTCCGATGGCTTCTGCGAGCTCACGGGCTACGCTCGTGCCGAGCTCATGCAGAAGAGCTGTGCTTGCCACTTCCTGTACGGCCCCGAAACCAGTGACCGCTTCACAGCACAGATCCAAGGAGCACTGGATGAGAGACGCGAGTTCAAGACCGAGCTGGTCTTCTACAAGAAAGAAGGTGCGTCTCTCGTTGTTGTTGGATCTGTGATGGGAATACTCTTCATTCACAAGCATGTGAGACTGGAGTGTGTGAAGTGAAAATTGTGAATGAAGCACAGCACAACCACTACATCCAGACATTTTTTATTCATAAATCATAATTCAATAAGTGTCATGTCAGATTGGAAAGGAGAAAGTCTCGCAAAAGGAAGTGCCAATGAGACTCTGATGTCATTTCATTACTTTACTGTAAAAGCAGCTTTCTCAGCACAACACTGTGTTTTATCAATGACAAATTAAATCATATACAGTCATCCCTAACTACACTGTGATTTGAACAACGCTGTCTCTGTTGTGGTTTTTTGAAAACTAATTACCTCTGTTCGGTGGTTGACTACGGACCTTCATTAGGCACGAGTTCAATTCCCGGCCAGGACCCCGACACTCAGCTGAATAAGGTGTCCAGTGCTGGTCTGTAGAGAGGGAAAAAAGTAACTTTAAAAAAATAATAATTAGGATTAGGTCATAATCAACATTTACTTTTGATGACTAATTTATGTTTATATGTTTATGTTTATATTTTTATTGATATATTGATTAAATGGCATAATTACTCTCATCACCGTTTAGCGTGTTTGTTTTTTACTTTCGGCTTTTCCCTGTCCAATCTTACAACAACAAGTCAATGGCATGATTGGTTTGGGTTTAGTTTTTATTCTAGATGCCCTTGAGTGGAATTGCCCTTTCCAACACTGTGGAAAACTTCTATTGTATTATTAGGTTACAACATTTTATATAGATTTTTTGTAATCATTTTCTTATACTAAAGAGTAACAAAACAATGCAAATTTACACTCAATTTAGTCAGAATCTTTGTAGCTTGAATGCAGGGATTTTTGTATTATTTTGGCTCACATTGCAACATGGCACAAAGGTATTTTTACACATTTATTCAATTTCTTGGTGAATGAAGGATGAATGAATGCCAACATCAAGACATTAAGACGTAAGTCATGCATTTATGCTTTTACATCTTATTATTTAATTAAAAGTTATTTTAAAAAATGCACATTAAGGACTTCAACCTCAAGGATATGTCATTTTTTAAATTAAGGTCTACATTTACAGTTCCTGCAAAAAAATTGTTTGCATTGTTGCTGGGTAAACATAATAATTGCATGAATGCCACCAAGTATGCCAAGTACGTAACCTTCAATTGGCTTATTGTCTCTAAATCCCTTCTTCATCTCTGACAAATACAAACTGATGAGACAAAACAAAAAGCGACCAAGTGTTGTTTCTGTTTACCCTCTTTGTTCCAGGCAAACAAGGACAATATGTCTAATGATTTTATTCAGGCATTCTTTCCTCCTGTATTATTCACACGCATTGAATCCTGTTGGTTAGTTCGACAGGAAACAGTATCCATAAACGTCTCGGAGGACTACACAGGCGAGTAACAGGAAACCAAAACAAAAGCAGTGCCATGAATGAACAGTGTGTACTGCCTTTCTTTGTCTCACCATATTCTTTTTCAAGCAAGAGGAGGCTGCCAGTGTTCAATATTCACCATGAAAAGGCTGAAACAGATACAAATGGAGCATACTTTCAAGTGCTGTCTCTGTAGTCAGACAAGGATACACTGCTTTGATATTCTCTTGTTGACATAAATATATATACTATATGATGAATATTTCCACATGCAACAAAATCATTGCACAGTCTAATGCCTCTATTCAATCAACTACCAAGTATTTTGTATTTGTGTGTGGTCTACGAAAGCTGTAGCTGAAGGTAACTCCTGTTCGAAGTATTATAAGTGGCCAGCATCCAGCAGCTTTATTTACTTCTGCATGCGCTCGAAGATGTTGCTGTTGGATTTAAACATCCACGGAATGTTTATTTTGTGTACAGGCACTCAGTTCTGGTGTCTTCTGGACATCGTGCCGATCAAGAACGAGAAGGGCGAGGTGGTACTTTTCCTCGTGTCTCACAAAGACATCACGGACAAGAAGAAGGACCAGGATCCGGAACAGGGACCAGATACAGGTGAATGACCGCATACATGCAAGATATTTCCAAGTAGTGTTGTAGGTTAGTATTAAATCACAAATAAAGAATAACTGTTTAGTTTCAGGCGGCACGGCGGTCTAGTGGTTAGCGCGCAGACTTCACAGCTAGGAGACCAGGGTTCAATTCCACCCTCGGCCATCTCTGTGTGGAGTTTGCATGTTCTCCCCGTGCATGCGTGGGTTTTCTCCGGGTACTCCGGTTTCCTCCCACATTCCAAAAACATGCTAGGTTAATTGGCGACTCCAAATTGTCCATAGGTATGAATGTGAGTGTGAATGGTTGTTTGTCTATATGTGCCCTGTGATTGGCTGGCGACCAGTTCAGGGTGTACCCCGCCTCTCGCCCAAACGCCTCCGCGACCCTCGTG
Source organism: Doryrhamphus excisus (assembly GCF_037039965.1). Lineage (NCBI taxonomy): Eukaryota > Metazoa > Chordata > Actinopteri > Syngnathiformes > Syngnathidae > Doryrhamphus > Doryrhamphus excisus. Next base: position 13,405,526 of record NC_136368.1, on the reverse strand, counting down.
AGGAAAAAGCGGTAGAAAATGAATGAATGAAATAAATGTTTAGTTTCAAACTCCTGTAATAAAAGGGCATCTTCGGCATCACGTTAACTTACAGCATTAATAATTTAAAATGTATGTGCAGCATTTCCCGTGGCAGGACTGAACCCCTCCCGCCCCTAACATGTCCCCTGAGAAAGAATGAGCGAAGTAGCTACATTCCTCCTGGAGGCCAGTATTTTTACTTTTATTTCATCCTCCTTGAACTCCAAAGTGGCACCTTATTAATAAGCACAGCATTACTCCAACCGCAAAACACTCGTGTGAAGAGATCTTCACTGTATCTGTGTGGAATAATAATGATAAACAATACATATTCCATGAGTGTGTGGGGCCAATAATCCACAATAATCAATGTCTAGGGGCAGCCACAAACAAAATGTGAATGCACCTTGGGAGTCCAGGCCTTTGACGGCATAATTACAGGATGATTTAAGGCAATCCCGAGCAAGCCCAAATCTTAAAGGTCTACTTTTTTATACAACAATAAATAAGTCTCACAGGCCCCATTAAGGTGTCTTGATGCTGGAATTTAGACAGTTTGGAAGAGCTTCTATTCATTTTGTGTGTCTGTAGCTATAATGCTAATGAGCTGTGTTTGTCCATGCCTGTCTATGGCATCCTTTGTGTCTTCAAGAAGTACTATTGTGTACTCTATCCACTATTTACATATACAGTACACTGTAACTCTGCACTTGTCCAAATGTGATAGATGTCATATATCACATAACAATGTAAAATTGAAGAGTGGGACAGAAGGACAATAAATGTTAGCAACACTAGCATAGCTATGTGAGCGACAGTGCTAACATTACACTCACATTTTAACAGCAACGTCATGCCAGGTTGGGGTTAGCTTATTCACAGAAGAAAAGCAAATGATCAAACATAGTTCAAACATTTGTAGTTGACAGACAGTTAGCAGCGCGCCAGGTAAAGCCTGATTTTTACAAGTTAGTGGGCTCACCTAGCTTGGAGCTAGTCAGAGACGTGAGGAAGGAGGTTTTTCTTTAATGACGTCATGAAAATCCGTAACTTCTAAAGTGTTTGAGCACATCGTCTGTCAAAAGTGGGGCAACCAAGTGAGGGAGACGTTTGGTGATTACAAACAGATTTTAAAGACATATGTTACTATTATAATATCACAAAAAGGTCTTTTGAAAACACAGGTTAGATATAGAAGTTGATCAAGCACACAAGTTTTGTCTTCTACGTTGGTTTGAAGGTGTTGTTTTTTTTTATAATGGTTTTCTGGAGCCCGTCTACCTTCCGCAGATGAGGAGACAGGTCTGGAGGTGCATCAGGTGACGCGGCCTCCCGGCTTCAACGCCAACCGCCGTCGTAGCCGAGCTGTCCTCTACCATCTATCTGGACACTTGCAGAAGCAAGACAAGAGCAAGCTCAAGATAAACAACGTGAGTCCCGCGTATTCATCAATTCATCTCATATTATGATTATTATTGCGCTTGTATTTGTATTGTGGCACTGCATCATACTGAGAGCTGTTTCGAATATTTTGACCCTATGGTACCGAATGTTTTGAATGTCGCCTTCAGTGCCACTCCAAGGGTTAACAAATCTAAAGATGGTTCCAGTATTGTGCCCAGGTGTCCCAATCCCCTGTGACATTAGCATAGTAACCTAATTATGGGTGTTAGCATTATGTAATCACAACAAGGTGGCATTACCATGGTTAACACAGCCAAAGAGTAAAATGTAGACGTTGTGAGCTCATGTGTGTTTGTGTTTATATGTTGCTGACATACAGTAAATAGTGTACTACTTTGCTGTGCTTATACCTTAACAGATGGTGTGAAGGTCGCCTCTAGCGAGTTAAAAGTGTAGTGTCAGCCAGAAGCAGCCCACACCTGAAGAGATGGGCTGCGACAGATGCTAGCTAGCATGTTTTTATCAAAGTACACATATAAGCTCTCAATAATGAGTTGGCAAGATTTATTGAAGATAAAATGTATTTGTACTGCTTGTATTTATCTGTTGTGGACCAGGAAGTAGCAAAGATTAGTAAAGATGAAGTGAGAAGAGGATTGGAAATGATGAAGAGTGGGAAGGTACTTGGTCCTGATGGTATACCTGTGGCGGTATGGAAGTGTCTCGTAGAGGTAACAGTAGGGTTCCAGACTTCAATGGGATCTTAGGTGTTGAGAAGATGCCTCAGGAATGGAGGAGATGTGATGTGCAGAGCTGTGGCAAATACAGAGGTATAAAGCTAATGAGCCATACAATGAAGTTATGGGAAAGAGTTGTTGAAGCTAGACTAAGGGCAGAAGTCAGCATTTGTGAGCAGCAAAAAAATTTTTCATACCAAAAAAAGAGTACTACAGATACAGTATTTGCTTTAAGAGTGCTAATGGAGAAGTACAGAGAAGATCAGAGGGAGCTGCATTGTGTCTTTGTAGATCTGGAGAAAGCCTATGAGGAACTGCGCCGAGAGAGGAACTGTGGTATAGTATGTGGAAGTCTGGAGAAGTATGTTAAAGTGGTGCAGGACATACTGAAAGACTGTAAGACTGCAAGATGTGCTCTCGGTGTGACAGAAGAGTTCAAGGTGGAGGTGGGACTGCATCACGGTCAGCTCTGAGCCCCCTCTTGTTTGCTATGATGATGGGCAGGCTGAGAGATGAGGTTAGACAAGAATCTCCATGGACTATGATGTTTGCAGATGACATTTGTAGTGAGAGTATAGGGAACAGGTGGAGGAGATGCTAGTTGATGCTATTTGAGGATGCCCGGTGAGATACATTGTGTTCATCTATGACCAGATACTGTTTTTTTATACAGTTTCTGTATTTGATGTCATTGTAGTGGCTACCTAATGAAATATCAACTTGATATATCCAGTGTATTTTTTATGTACTGCATACTTGTGAGCCTTGAAAGCTAACACCTCCATCCTTACACAGAATATGTTTGGGGAGAAGCCTCCGATCCCAGAGTACAAAGTAGCGGCCATCCAGAAGTCCCGCTTCATCCTGCTCCACTACGGCACCTTCAAGGCCGGCTGGGATTGGCTGATCCTACTGGCCACTTTCTACGTGGCTGTCACTGTGCCCTATAATGTCTGCTTTACGGTGGTCGGTGGGCGAGACGAAGGCAGCGCCCCCAGAAGCCCTCCCAGTGTCAGCGACATCCTTGTGGAGATCTTATTTATGCTAGGTGAGTACTGAAAAGCACCTTGATGATGCTAGTTATGTTAAGGTGACGTTTCATCCATTATCATTCAACCTTCATCATTAATTGAGAAAAGTAACTGGCAGTTGGAATAACTGTGATTACCCATTTCAAATAAATAAATCGCATTCCCCCTTCCCAATCAAAATATCCTTCCTTCGACAGGAAGGAGCTAAATTTGAGCTAAATTTGGTAACTTGTCTGTGTAGATCAGGGGTCTCAAACACACGGCCCGCGGGCCAAATGTGGCCCGCAGGACACTAGTTTGAGTCCCCCGCCTTGATATGAAAGTTTAATGTTAGTGCGGCCCGCGCAAGTTTGATATGGATGCTGTATGGTATGATGTACCCAGAAAAAATTATTACGTTTGATTAATGTTCATGTTAAAGGTTAAATAACTGTTAACAGTTATCCTCCCTATCCGTGTGGAAGTGGTAAGTTTTTGGCTATTTAAGTTTAAAGGAAATAACTTAAAGGCTACCATTTAGGTCGCTAGCTCTCTAGTTTGCGAGTTAGCATGTGTCTCAAAACCCTGCAGTTGCGCAATATGTTGTAAATAACAAAAGTATAAATGTGACTATAGTTGTGTTTTGTCATGTCTACAGGGCTCTAATAATGCTTTGTTAATTTTAATCTGAAAAAAATTATTTGTCTACCTACCAACTATATGTGGTTTCTTAAGTTTTTATTATTTGCCGTTTTATTGTTATTATTATATTTATTTATTTATTACTGATTGATTTTCTTTATTCTTGATTTGTTTATTTATTTTTCATCTTATTTTGTGTAGAAAAATAAAAAGTAAGATATTTGAGAACAGTGGAATGTTTTATCAGAGCTTTTCTTGTAGAAAATCGAAACCAAAGCAAAGTTTATTCATTTTTCTGTTTTTAATAAATGCATTTTTTGTTGGGTTGTTTTGGGGGGAAAACCTGATGCGGCCCAGTCTCGCCCAGTCCCTAGCTCCAGTGGCCCCCAAGTAAATTGAGTTTGAGACCCCTGATGTAGATACTCGGTTATCCATGTCATGGTAATTCACAGACTGTATAGGTTGAATCAAGGCAATTGGATTGTTTTTGTTTGCTGAAGAGGGTTTCACCCTTTCATCCAAAAAGCTTCTTCAGTTCTAACATTTAGGAGTGAAGTTTGGCTGTTTATGTCCCTGGTGGGTGTGTCCCTTGGTGATGGCTACAATGTGGTTGTCCTGCGTAATGATAGGTAGTACGCCTGCGCATTGAAAAAACACCTCGTTAGTGGCCGCTCTGATCATTTGTACATATAGGTGTAAATTAATGTAAATCATAATTGACATGCTTTATTTCTCTATGTTTAGTGTTCAAAGTAAAGAAATTGTCATCTGTCTGCTGACCTGGCAAGCACAGTCATCCCTCGCTACATTCTGATTGAAATTTCATGTGGCCGTAATGCAGCTAAAACTCAACTCCACTCACTTCCTGTCCACAAGTCTGATGTGTTCACGTCAGAACCGCGTTACCGCCATAAACGAGGAATTTCTATAGAAACTGTAGAAGCATTAGAAGCGTTTAGCGGGAGCAGATAGCACTGATAGTGAACGTCCTCCTCCAGCCCCTGTGCCACCCCAACGCCTCACCCTACCCTCCTATTTGAGAATAGATAGACTTTGTCTATCATTAGTAAAGTTTTTTGTCATGAGAGATTTGCATCAGAGGAAGGACATGAGCATGAGCACCACTCAACATTACATCTTATGGTCTAAAGTCATTTCTGAGAAAGCCTCTTTGTTCCTCGTCCAACTGAAGGAAATGTGAACCATCGCCCATAAGTGGAGAATTGTCCGCTTGCAAATCAAATTACACCAGCCACCCACAACTTTATTACGGACCTTCTGTCAGTCGATATGCCATTTGTCAGAACTAATCGAGCCAGCGTTTTGAGTGTCAATACCACAATGAACTGAGACGTGTCATGGGACAATCTTTCATTTGTTCATTTTTGTTAACAAGAACAAGGCTCATAATGTGAGTTTTTGTTGAGTCAGATTATTTTGTTATAATTTTTGCCTGCTTGGTCTTCGAGACAAATTTTCTTTTATGTTTGGCTACTTGTGCACCAATCACAGGGCACATATACTGCAACCATTCACACCTAATTTACAGTCTCCAGTTAAACTGAAATGTTTTGGGGATGTGGGAGGAAACCTAAGCACGGGCAGAACCTGCAAATTCCACACCTCCGAACGGAGATTCAAATCCTTGACCTCCTCACTGAAGCCAACATGCTATGTTATGCATCAGTGTATAAAAGCATGAGTAGTGAGAGATGTGTTGTTTTTAGTATTACACGTCATTTTGCTTTCTCTCTTTGTGTCAGACATTGTGTTGAACTTTCGAACCACATTTGTGAGCACGTCAGGCCAAGTGGTGTACGACGCTCGCTCCATCTGCGTTCACTACGTCACCACGTGGCTCTTTGTGGACCTCATTGCAGCCCTGCCCTTTGACCTCCTGTATGCTTTCAATGTCAGCGTGGTGAGTTTAATTAACAAATTATGCTGTTGTGTGGTTGATTTCAGTCTCTTATTAGTAATACATATGTATATCAACGCCAGTTTTATGATTTTTTTAAGCATTTACAACATATAAATGGCTAAATGATAAGGCTGAATAGAAGGTAAATGATGTGAAGTCTTCACATTGGTCACTAGATGTCAGCAATATTACTGACATACAAACACACTGAAACGACAGACTTTTATTGCCGGTTTGATTTATCTCACAATGGCTACTGTTGCGTGTAACCCACGCCATGTCGTCCCTTGCTGCAACTTCCCCTCTACTCAGCACCCCTTCGGAACTCATTTATAGCAGCACACATGACCAAGAGTTATTTATGTCTTAAATGGCTACGTTTTGGCCACCATTTTGTGGGTTTGTTTCTGAAATGTGAAATCATTAAAGTATATATAAAAACTTTATCTTTAAATAACAACTTTACCAATGATTTGGAGTGCATAAGAAAGTGGAAAGGAAAAGGTGCCTCTCTACGACCACATAGTAATTTATTGCACAAAGCGGCAGCAACAGAACCAATGTGGTAATAGAGGTAAGGAGCAAACTGCTCCGTTAACACTGACACCCCTTATGAGTTCATTGCAAACAACAGAAGCACAACAAAAACATTTTAAAGTGAATGCAGAGGTAGATAAAACTGCTGGGTGGTTGTCATGATATTTCAGATGCAATTACTGACATCTTGTGTAGTTATTTTTTTTAAGTACATCAGGGTGTTACCTACAGCCAGTATAGGAAACTCTGCAGTTAAATTAATAGAGGCGTTAATTGGAACATTTAAGGTAGCTGATAAAAAAATCATAAGTAATAGCATAAAATAGGAACATGATTTTGGTGTCATTGGCTTTGACCGGCTCATAACTTTTTAATGTGAGTTTAGTACTCATTTTTGAGTGTGAAACGAGACAATTTCCTTGAATTTGACACGATTATGTCTGTGCAGTACTTTGGCGTCCACCTGCTGAAGACAGTGCGTCTGCTTCGCTTGCTGCGCCTGCTGCAGAAGTTAGAGCGCTACTCCCAGTACAGCGCCGTGGTCCTAACCCTGCTCATGTCCATGTTCGCGCTGCTAGCGCACTGGATGGCCTGCGTCTGGTACTTCATCGGTCGGAGAGAGATAGAAAGTCCTGGATCCTGGGACATTGGTCAGTTAAGTCTTTTTACATGTTAAAATGCAGCATCTTACCTGTATATTATTAGCTACAACTAAAGTGTCTACTGACAGTAGCTGCTAATAGAGTCTAGAGGCAGTAACGCTTAGTCATCTTGTTTCTTCTTCACAAAAATGGACTCATACTTCTTCATTCACACATCCCTCAAGCAAATGGTAAAGTTCCCATCTCTGGGTCAGATGAGTTCAGAACCATGGAAAGCTCCCCTGAGAGTCGGACAAAGCTCTCACAGAACGCTGCATACACCTTACACTTTCAACTATAAAGATTTGCTGTGAAATGATGATAAGGCGAGGGGTTGATTTCCTGTTTGCTCATGACAAGTAGATATGATATTATCACCTGAACATACCATTTATTGTACCATTTATCCAGCAAAGGAACTGTATTCGCCAACTGTTGGTCAAGTGGAGCTCATGATGAGGCACTATAATGCCATGATTTTTTCCAATTTAAAAATATGAATATGCTAGTGATAATTGAATAGATTGAATAATTTTATTACATCCGATTTCTAGCCTTCATTGCCTTATAACACTGTTGGCATAGGTAGGCTCTGAGTGCATTGTTTATATGCAGAAAAAAAATGTATTACAGCCTTTATCACAAGTTTACTTTGAGGGGCTCATTTTGCTGTTCCCGGGTCATGTGATTGTTGTTAGCAACTGGGTTGTTGTTAAATGGTTGTTGCTTGCTGTTTACTGATGAGTAAACGCTTTATACCACTTATCCTCAACTAACACATGAAGTAGCAAAACCCAACGGAAAGGTAAAGTAACATTTCTTTGCAGAGACATGGGTAACTAATAATCCATAAGCCATTGACCAGTTGTTTCATGATTATAAAACTTTGTATCTGTGTTGCATGTAATGCTAGCATGTCTTCCAATGCATTTTGAATACAACTCATAAGGAGCCTGGCATCTCTTCCCTCGTCCTTTCCCAAGATGGTTTTCGAGCAAACGGGCTAGCGAGCTACTGTATACGGGCCTGGTGCGCAGATCAATGGGCGCCTGCATCCATATTGTATGATTCCTCTTCCTCTCTCATGTTGTGTAGTCACAGAAGCTAAGCCTGGCTTTGCCGCGTCACACACATTCATTCTCAAACACTCTCTCGCTCAATTATTCATCTGTCCTCCTTCGCCGCTTGCTTCCCGCCCTTTCACTTTGAAAATTCTCCTCCTCATCGGGATTAGCGGGTTTGTTGGCACTTTCATGGGGTGTTGTTGATGGGTGATTAGTAGGAGAGTCAAATACTCAGACTCTGCAACAGCAACAAAAAGGTTGGAATACATTCAAAAGACTTAAGTCTTATTTAAGTATTACAGTATTTCATTTAGGCAAATAAAGGTCTCCTCACTAATAAACAAATACCTCAAATCAAATGAACGCCTGATTTTTTTTTTTTTGTTTTTTTGTTCCCACCATCAGGTCAAGGTTATAATAATTATATAATCTAGTTTCATACCAAATTGACAATGACAATTGACTATGACAATTGACGTACACCTTGGGGTACACGTACCTCACTTTGGGAACCACTGCTGTATATGAATCTTCATGGAGGATGAGAAATATGCTATAACAAGGATACAACAACACTACAGCCTAATGGCACTACAGCCTAAAACTACAACCATACAATTATATTTCTTTAAAAAGTAACATTTCTATTTCTATATATATTGTAAGTGGGAGAAATAATAGAAATAATTATGATTCTAAATATGGTTATAAAAATTCCTGCTGTCCAGTAAGTCTGACCTCAAACACCTACTACTCTCTGCTACAATTTGATGACATAATTCATACTAAATGTATGAATAATATGAATAGAAATAGTCTACTGTTATGAATACAGCAAACAAACATGCACCCAAGCACTTCTGTTTGACATACTAAAATTATACACGTACTTAAATTCAAATTTTATTTTTTTTCTCTTCAGGTTGGCTGCATGAGCTTGCCAAACGTTTGGGGACGCCCTACTTTCTGTCACCCCTGACCGCCCTGTTTCCCACCTCCTCTGGCACCCTCCCAGCCAACAGTAGCCAGTGGAAAGCATCGGGCTCTAATGAGTTTGGGGTTCAAGGCCCCTGGAACTCCAGCAATGTGACAGCAGGCGAAGGCACATCAGGCACAGGCTTTGGGGTCCTGGGCGGAGGCCCTTCCATGCGCAGCAGCTACGTGACATCACTTTACTTTGCACTGAGCAGTCTGACCAGCGTGGGCTTTGGAAATGTATCAGCCAACACTGATTCGGAAAAGATTTTCTCCATCTGCACCATGCTCATCGGAGGTGAGTGGGTGCTCCTGTTTGCTATCCTATCATTCTGGTATAAATGAGACATGTTCAAAATGCATTATTGTATGATTTGTATTTGTTTCCAGTTAAAAGGTTAACATCGTTTGATTTGTTCATTTCTTTGAATGAGTTCCTTTTTGCAGAGAAGTGTGAATTGGATAGTTAAAAGAGACAGGCTAGAGGGAAGCCGGGTGAAGGCCACCTCTTAATTAATCCTGCTGAATGTTATCCTCACAGTGAGCTCAGGGGTTCCCATGTGGTCCTTTGCATTCACTTCAAAAACTATGTTAACGCTTTTCTACTTCACTCATCCCCTTGAATAAAAAAAAGCCTGTTTCTTTCAGTGGGATGTGCGCTCAGACTCATTATTGTGGGGTTACAAATGTTTGTTGACTAATAAGTAATAAGTGTATTTGCCTGTCAATGCAAAGATCCGGAGAAAGCACTTTTTGGCTTGTCCGTGCATGTCTCCACTCTGCAAAATCATAACAGCTTTCTACAGACACATTAGAGGCCATTTTTACAGTTAAATCCTTTTCCACCAAGCAGTCCAGTTCAGCTCAGTGCTCATGCTTTACTTCACAGTGTCATAGCTCATGTTTTCCCTCAATGAACCACAGCTTCCCAGTGCCAGCAGTACTCATGTACACTACCACCACCACGCTGGACTGTAGGGAAGACACAATATCTTGCTACTTACTTGTGTTGCAAGACAATAATGGCTATGTGTTGACTCATTTCCAGTGGATAGTAAATCTATACTGCCAGACAAGCTGTACTCTGGCAACATTAAAGTATATCCATTTTCTCCTGTATGTCACTCAGCGCTGATGCATGCTGTGGTGTTTGGCAACGTGACAGCCATCATCCAGCGGATGTACTCGCGTCGTTCACTCTACCACACTCGCACTAAGGACCTGAAAGATTTCATCCGTGTCCATCGACTGCCCAAAGCTTTGGAGCAACGAATGCTGGAATGTTTCCAGACCACCTGGTCAGTCAACAACGGCATCGACGTCAGTGAGGTGAGACGATTTTAGCAAATACAGACTTGGAACACTTCTAAAAGGGGTCAACTATAATTTTCAGGTGTCAAGTGCATGCCAAAACTACAGATGGCACTGTAAACTGAAACATTTGAGCCATTTTAGTGATTGTGAAGCCGGAAGAAAGACATTTTTGGAAATGGAGAATCAAGACATATGGGTAGTATAATAAAAAAAAATACAGGAAAATAATCTCCTGATAAACCAAACAAATACTAGCTTATCGCACCCGACAGCCATCTTGTTTGTTTGTTTGGAACACATTAACCTCCATGCAGGATATTTCCATCTTCCAAGCAGCATCAAATGCAACACCATCTCTGTGCAGCTCCTGAAGGAGTTCCCAGATGAGCTGAGGGCCGACATCGCCATGCACCTGAACAAGGAGCTCCTACAACTGCCTCTCTTCGAATCAGCCAGCAGGGGGTGCCTGCGCTCGCTCTCGCTCATCATCAAAACGTCCTTCTGTGCACCCGGGGAGTTCCTCATCAGGCAGGGCGACGCCCTACAAGCCATCTACTTTGTGTGCTCAGGCTCCATGGAAGTTCTGAAAGACAACACCGTGCTCGCCATACTAGGTGAGTCCACAAGGTTGAGTGTTGTTGTGTTCACAGTGGTTAAGTTGTGTGACAGGTAAGTATGTTAAATGATGCCCTCAATCACCTCCTGTCCTCCCTCTTTGCCACTTGTACCGGTGGGAGGGATAGAAGCGTGGTGTGCCACGCTGCGCCAGACTACACCGCTCATGAAAATTGCAAAGTGCACTGGCCGCACCCCGTTGGTGCAATGCTGCCATGGCGTAGGCGTGTCTGCGCTTAGCCTATGAAAATAGAGCCCTTTATCACATTTCTGTCTTGATTAAACACTCTCAAAGTTGAAATTTTGTTTGAAATTTAATGATCAACTTACAAGATTGGACACGTGTAATTAAGTAACTCATGCATTCTCGCATCTGATCATGACTTGTCCCAGTGCCATTAGGCTGTAGTGTTGTTGTATCCTTGTTATAGCATATTCCTCATCCTCCATGAAGATTCATATACAGCAGTGGTTCCCAAAGTGAGGTACGTGTACCCCTAGGTGTACGTCAATTGTCATAGTCAATTGTCATTGTCAATTTGGTATGAAATGAATATGCAGACTTAAACCAAAGCCATCCTAAGACAAAAAAGTGAAGCTCAAATGAAGTCTATTCATTGCAATGGATTATAAGGGAAGGGTGTCAACATCAGAGTGGAATAGAAGATCTGTCGAATGATAACTTATCTATTTATCAGTGCTATAGGATAAAGTTTACAAAATGTGTATTTTCCATGGTAATACACATTTTTCGTGGTATTTTCCATGGTGACATTATATATAATGTCACCATGGAAAATACACATTTTTCACCCAGAATGACTATAAAATGATTGAACCATTGATTTACGTATGTTCAATATTTCAAGTTAATTAACATAATAAGGTTTATGTTATGCAGGTGTGCAGGAGTGGGGGTACATGGCTTCAGGTCAAATGCCTGAATGGGTATTTGACTGTAAAAAGTTTGGGAACCACTGCTATACAGTATTCCAGGCACCCTCCAGCCGCCATCAGTCAGATGTGTGATGTGTGATAGCTAGCAGCTTGCAATCACACAACAGGAAAAAGGCAGTTGTGCATGAAGTAGACTGATTGTCAATTGTCTACAGCTAATCAGAACGCAGGTGGGTTCTCCCTTAGCCAATCAGGATTGCTGTGGCTCTATATTAAGCCAGCTACAGAGGAGACAGCTGGACATGACTAGGCATATCTTCAAGTCTCACATGAGTATACAGATGTACTACTGATAGCAGTAGTAAAACAATAACAGACACAACAGAACACTGACAGGCCGCTCTAATACACCACAAGGACACAGAGCACAATATACACACAGTTTAAAAAAAAAACTTGCAAAATTGCTGTTAAAAAAATCCATGAGCGTGTGAGTCTATGAAAGGTGAATTGCAGTGTAGCAAGGGTACACTGTAATAGGGTGACATTTCATGTCTGGACGGCTCTAAACTGTTAAAAGCTTTCTATGCCATAATTATGAAAATATTCCAATTATAAATAAGGAATCCTACTTTGTGTAAATTCACTTATGACAGTCGGATCTGGAACCAATTAACCGTGATAAATGAGAGATTACTGTACACCGCACTTGTTCAATGTAATAGATGCATATTTGACATGGTACTGTAAAATAGACTATACAGTAATTATACATTAAGGAGTAGGACAACACTAGCATAGCTTTGTGAGCTACAGTGCTTACATTACAATCACATTAGCATGATGCTAGGTTAGCCTATTTGCTAAGGAAAAATAAGCTATGGACTTTGCGAAGGACTAAAAGAAAGTTGTCAGAACCTCAGGTTTTTTTAAGATGTGTAGCAAAGCCAGATCAAAGTGGTGGGCGTATATACAGACAGAATACATAATAACATGAATGTGTACACATTTATGAATATATGTATTAAGTGTAAATGAATTTCCTCCAGGTGTTTCAGAGTGTGTGTATGTGTGTGTGTGTGTGTGGAGCAGGCATCAACGAAACCCCCACCCACCTTTATCTTGTACAGTATGTGTGTGTTTGCACATGTTTATGTGTTAAGCGGTGACACGTGTTCACCTCTCTAACATCTGTTCCCGAAAAGGTCAAAATGTGTTGAATTAATGCCATGTACAAATGTGAGGCTGCGTGTGTGTGTGTGCGTGTGTGTTGAAGTGGGATCAATCTCCAAATGCCAACGGCCAGTATTTGATCTTGATCATGACACACAAACACACAAGAGTTGATACATCACTGGACTGCACTGCTATTAAAAATGAATGGAAAAAAATATTACATTATTAAAACAGTTTGATTATTAATGCTGGGGAGTGTGCACACAGCTTTGCTTGAAATCTGCAATGTTATCTGCTTGTTGATTCATAATTGCACGTTGTTACATAAACTATAGTGATGTCACAATACACTCATGAGACGGGACAAGACACGATACTGGGTCCACGAGAACGAGACGATACCATATTTTAACATGACTTTTAAGAAAACAACAATGACAAAATAGAAGACTGGACAAACAGACTTATTGATATAAGTCAGAAAACAATGAAGGTACATTGTGAAGTAAACACACTCCATTATCACGGATTATTTCAAGAAAATATTCACTTACAATTTCAAAAGGGTTGTAGCTTGAAAATTGTTACAAATAAATGTATACTGTAAGTGAGAAAAGTCATTAGTATGACCCAAAGTTTGTGATGAGAGTGAATTCACTCATCTAATTTGCATGTTATGACATCACCAGAATCGGAAATGGTCAGATCCCTGTCCCCACCATACCCAACAAGCTCACCAAAATGTTTGATCCACTTCTCATAGCTTTCCTCATCTCTCACACAAATACAGGCATCATCATCATTTGGTAATGGTAATGGTTTTATTTCATTTGAACATGCATCAGATTACAATTGAATGCATCGCATAATCAGTTCACAGTTCCACATGTCCAAAAGGAGTAGGAAGAAGCAAAGCTTATTAAATCCTACCCCTCCATCTGGTACTTTTGCAGTCAGTAACTGTTACATTTGTTCACTTCCTGCTTTCCTAATATAGTTTAAGTTTTTTTTTATTGTTTTTATTTATTTATTTATTTTTGTTACGTACCAAAGTACTAGGTGATATGACCATACAATGACATACTCGGTACCATAGTAAGTGTCAATATAGTGATATGTATAGCACATCATGACTGGTTCAAGACCCTTCATCCTTATTATATTTTTTTTTACATATTTAGCATATTTATCAACTGCTTGTATTGTTTCTTGAATTGGCTTATTGTTGTGCATTGTTTGAGGGTCTTACTCAATCCATTCCATAGTTTGATTCCACATACTGAAATGCTATGGCTTTTTAACGTAGTCCTAGCATATAAGTGTTTCAAATTGAGTTCTTCCCTGAGATCATATTTCTCCTCTCTTGTAGAGAAGTATTGGATGACATTTTTAGGTAATTGGTTATTTTTAGCCTTATGCATTATTTTAGCTGTTTGAAGATTAACTATATCAGCAAGTTTAAGTATTTGTGATTTTAGAAATAAGGAGTTTACAGCGGGATATTGAACAATGCTGCTTTCTACGGAATTATAAGTGTATTTATGTAGCACTTTCTCCCGCGGGTGTAGCTACTTCCGCTTTTTTTCCCCACATTCACGATACCCCCCCAACCCCCTCACCATAGCGGTCATTTGACCACCCGTGCTACACGCAACGTACTGGGATGTCCCTTGATGCGACCCACAACACGGTTAAGCTTCTTCTCTAAATGAGAAATATTGTCACGCGTACAGTGAAGCCTATCCCAGCTGAGTTCAGGCAGGTGGCGTTTTACACCCTGGACTGGTCACTAGCCAATCGTTAAAATATAAACATTCACATATAAACATTCACACTCACATTCACACTACAAGAGATGTGTCTCTTTGAAAGATGTACATTTTGGTGCTGATCCAAATGTGCCAATTTCGCCTAGTCCGTATCATTCTTGTTAAGGCATTAATCCCGGCAAGGAAACAACCCACACCAGTCAACAAGACAACATATACTTTTCTCTTTTTTTGTATCTCCAATCCTGCCCTTTCCATTAACTTTATCAAGACAGGCACATACATAGACATCTTAATGGATGGAGGGTTGATGATCGATGCTCTAACCTTTACAGCAGTCTACATTGACTCCCACCGTGCTCATAAATCACTGTAGCGCTTCCAGGATTGGAAACCCAACTACAAGAAATGACTTCATCAAAATGCTTTTACCAAAATTAGGGAAATCATCTTTGACGGTTTTAAGGCATTCATTAATTATTTCTGGACAGATAAAAGTGCCATTTGACCATTGAACCCGACAAGTTTACATTTTTAAAACTATATTTGAAAACCTTAGTATTGATGCATTTTAGACCCATGTCTACACACAAATAAACATTTTATGTCACCTAAAAAGTTCATATTTATCAAAAAAAGCACACTTTCTTGTGTTCTTTGTGTGGAATCTACTGTGTGCTGTATAATATCATATTTAACAATTGTACCTTTTATTGATTTTTAAAATACCTATTAATGATTTGTTATTTCTGCTTCATCATGTTTTTTTCTGCCTTGTTTGGAAATTGCTTTCTTCATACTTCTGCCTAAATTAGCCTCACACTTCAGGGTTACAGCACCACAGCATGTTAGAGCACCGCCTGGGTATATCCTTGACAGCTTGCAAAAGTGCTTTTATGGGGTCCGAGATGTGGCCTGCTTTTCATTGGATGGTGACAAAATGCAGTTTCAGCGCAAAAAACAATAGTAGAAAAAAAAGGCTGAAACTGACAAGAAAAAAAAGTAATGTAATTCACACACACGCAGACACGAGACATTTTCGCTCTGCAAAGTGTCACTTTAGGAGATTCGTCTGCAAATAAGTCTAACAATTAAAAAGAAATTGGGGTGATTATTAAGGCCAGATTTCCCCCCGAAGCTGCTGAGGCGCTGCTTGTCATCTGTGTGACAAAAAGTGTGTGTGGTGGGGGTGATGGTGGATAAGAGAGAGAGAGAGAGAGAACAGATGGAAGGAAAAGCTTCTACAAGATGTTTGGCTGTTATTATATCGCCCCCCCTCCACCTCTCCCATCATGGCTGTCTGTCACCACCTCCCTCCTCACTTCCTCTTGCCACCTCGCCTGATCACACTTCTTCCTCCTCCACGCGCCATCACCCTTCTTTCGTTCCTCCCCCCTCTATGGTAGCACCCCCTCAGTCCTTCAGCTACCCATCCATCCATTTATACATCTATTCTTCTATTAGTACATTCAGCTTTCCATTCATCTACCCATTTAACTCTCCACACCTCCATCAATCAATATGTTCTTCCCTCCATCCAACACCATATGACAACCTTTAAAGTTAACATACTTAACTCCTATTAAGAGAGTGTGTGTATATGGCTATCCAGGTAAAGGCGACTTGATCGGCTCAGACTCTCTGACCAAGGAGCAGGTGATCAAAACCAACGCCAATGTCAAGGCGCTGACCTACTGTGACCTTCAGTACATCAGCCTGAAGGGCCTCAGAGAGGTGCTGAGACTCTACCCGGAGTACGCCCAGAAGTTCATCGGCGAGATCCAGCACGACCTCACCTACAATTTGCGTGACGGACACGGCAGCGACGTAAGTTCTTAATGTAATCTTTGAAACACGATGGCTTTGTTTGGGAAAAGCTAAAACAAGGAATGTAAGCGAATAAAATAAGACTGCCTCTTGTGGCCATTGAGTGTAAGTGTTATTTACATTGAAAGTTACCTTATTTGCACTACTTGTTGATCTCCTTGATATCATTTCCTGTTCCCTAAGGTAAAGAACTACTAATGTGGGTGGAGTTAAGGGTCGTCATATACTGTATGATGACTAGGAAATAATGGAAATCATCTGTTCCAGGGTCAAACTGTTGCCATCTTAAAACCTTTTATTAACATTTCTGCATTCCTAACCATCATATAAGTGTAAAAATATGTCACTGACCAGTACACCTTAATTCATTAATTTATTAATAAGTGGATGTCATTAAATAAATGTATTCTTAAATATTCAAAAATACAATGTGTAAATAGAGGAGACAAAAATTGTAATATCACCTTTAAGCATATGCATAAAGCGCCTGGACCGAACGACAACGAAAATGTGAATTAGTGTATAGACAGGGACACGTGCTTAGGGTGTGTTGCTATGCGGGAGGTGTGTGTGCTTATGAATGCACAATCACACACTTCCACGTGCAGCCTCCAACATGCAAAATAAAGGCCTCAGGTGACGCTCACCTTAAGAGGAGGTCTCTTTGGTGGATGAAAGCTATGCATGACTTGGCTAACATGAGTTTACTACACACACGCGTGAATGTTGACACCACAGTGTGCAGTCAGACACACAAACAGCATAACGGGTGCAGCAGCAGCAGCAGCAGTGGGAGCCCAGAATAGCTCGCTGCTGCTGTTTGAAGCCTTCTGCTGCTAAAAATAGAATGGGGGGGGGGAGCACGGGCTCTCCCTGGCTGGCTGTCCCCTGCAGCTGCTGCTAAGATTGGATCACGACGGGTAAAAATAGACCAGCCAGCCGCGTAGGTGGAGGAAGACTGTGCACTTTGGCGAGCTTTGTTTTTCTCCTCTTCCTCTTCTACTGCAGTGCTTTTTTTACTGCAGAGTCCACTCCAACTCACACACATGACATGACTGAGCTTTTGTCCGCAAGGGCACATGTGGAGGACAGCTGAGGAGAAGGATTTGGCTTTTGTATTGCTTATTTATGCACGCTAGGGCTGGTAGTAACAACAACACTTAAAAGTCCAACACACACTCACCAGTCACAGCATTAGGTACTGTATGTCTACTACATGAATGGGTGTGGATGCATGGGTATGTAACAGCTGCCAGCTAGCTTAGTTGTGTGTTAGAACATTAAGTAAACCTCACTCCCCGACACCTCAAAAGCCGTGATGGTCAGTGGGTTGGGAGCCCAGGGCTTTTAGCTTGCTAGCTAGCAATGCCTGACATAACTCTCAATCAGTGGGGATGTGTGGTCTCTTTTACTTGCGTAGGATGACCACTATACTGTATGGATGGATAAAAGGATGCATTAATGAGGAGGTGGCTGTATGGATAGCTGGATAACTGATGTGTGTGTTTGTGTGTCTGTGCATAGATTGATGGGCATCAGGATGGATGGATGGTATGTATGGATGGGTGGACATATAGATGGGTGAATGTGCAGTACATATAGGTTAGGGGGCATGATACTGGGTCTGATCAAAATCAAAAGACCATTTTGTTTCCAGAAAATTTTCAGTTTATCACATGTATTATATCTAAACAGTGTAAACACAGGAAGTTTAGCTTTCGTTTTTCCATCATGTAACGTGCCAGAGAGTTGAATTTTGATTTGAGAGAATCAGGCTCGTATTCATCCCCATTTTCTTTTCTGATTGATAAAATAAACATAGACACGTATTTGTCTAACTCAGGCGGGGGAATACTTTCTATCAGTCTTCGTTCATTCTTGCAGTTGATGAGCCATTCAGAAAAAAGCTTGAGGTCGACCCTTGGTTTTCCGACTTGTATTTGCATTTTTAGTTTTTTCGATCATTTCAAGAGTGTCCTCCTCATTAATGGTGATAAAACGTTCCATTTCTAATATTCTGTTTGCTATTTTCCCTATTTGTCTTTCGCCGGGAGTAAAATAGTAAATAGTAGTAAATATTAGTATAATAGTAAATATTAAATAGTACGTGATACGTAAGGTACGTGACCTTCGGTCTCGGGCTGATACTGGCACTTGGGGGCATGATACCTGGCCTGATACCAGACAAACCATGTGATAACCTATAAGTACAGTATGGATGGATGACTGGAGAGATGTATGGATAGATGTACATATGGATGTACAAACAGTACATATGTGTGGAGGATATATGAATCGATACATGCTGTATATACTGTCTGTGTCAATGGATGAGGGGCGAGATGTATGCATGGATGAGTGAGTGGGCGTATAAAGGGATGGACTGTATATACAGGCCTAGAGTATGATGGATGAGCGTAGAGATGCATTGATTGATAAATAATTGTAAATAATAAATGTTCTTTTCCACTTCTCTCTGACTGCGTCAATCAAAAGTGAACTTTATTGTCTTTGCACAGGCAGAATTCATTTTATTCGATTCATTAGGTGGTGCAGGTGTACCTAATGTTATGTCCATTGAGACGTCTGAGTACCGTACAACCCACCATTGACTTGCAAAGGCGCTGCCAGACAGAAAGTCAAGTGCACACCCCGCTATATAACACGTGCTGTATATGCACAGCCCTGCACAATAGAATTATGCAGACGCACGATTGGCACGCCAACCATCAGGCGAGTGCACACTCAACCGCACATGCAGGGTCCCTCGGATGCCTCTGGAGCCGCGAACTAAAATTAGAACAAGAGGGGCTAAAAATAAATTACTGTGCCACAGGAGGACGAATCGGAGGGGGCGAGGAGGTGGCGTGGGGGAGGAGATGGGAGATGAACAATAGGATGCTGAGCAGGCAAAGATGAGGAATGAAGACGGAGGGACTCAAATGAGAATATGCGTGCATGATAAGATATGGAATGAAACTATTATTAGTCATTGCTTCTATTTTGAAGTACAAAACTTGCTGTTAAGCAAACATTTTATTTGATTTTACTATAAAAATAAAGTCAGAAAATTAAATGTATGTATTATTCTACTGATATCCAGCATATTTTGTGTTTTTAGTGATGTTCTTGTGTTATTTTAATCATCAGAGAATTGAATTATGGGATGTATTGCATTGTAACAACTCAAAATCAGCATCATTATATCTTTACGATGGCAGAGTTTTCCTTGCATTGGATAGTGGATAGTACCTAATATTGTGGTTAATGAGCGTTCATATGAAATTCCTATTTATGTAAAAGATAAAGCAGTGCTTGTCTGCCACCTACTGGCACAAGCAAATGCTGTTTGCCAACCATCAGTTGAGTACAGTACTTTGTTGGCAAAGTGAGATATCGCTCTGCAGACACATTTACCAGTCTTAATCTCTTTGTGTGTTTCTGCGTCAGGCCGACTGGGAAAGCAACGGCGGCTTGGTGAAGAAGCTCCCCTCCATCCGGGAAGACGAGGAGGGTGACGAGGAGCAGAACTTGATATCCCGCGCGCCCCGGTCCCCACTGCGCCTCAGCAGGGGGCTCAACTCGCCACTGCGCTCCCCTCTGCTTCCGCCCAGACCCTTCCGTGCCCCCACTGAGCAACCCCGCCCCACGACCCTGCAGATACCTGTGGTCAGCTTCAGCGGCGCGCCCGCTGAGCTCAGCCCCAGGTAACACACACACACAATTCATTGATGTTGACTGGCTGGGGCAAGTAAACAGAACCATTGAGGGGCTCACATTGCAGCTGATGAGGCAATATAATAGTCTAGTTTCCATGGCAACCCAAAAGGCCACTGCACCAGAGATGGGCTGCAGTTCGACGGTACATTTCGTACATTTGCCATCAATTAAATTCTGGAAACATTACACACCATATTCTAACAAGTGTTATGCTACCATAGACTGCTTCAGCATTGCCAGCCATTAGCGTCATGCATCCCATGCATAGCTTCCTTGTTAACCATTTGTATATTCATTCATTCATTTTCTACCGTTTATCCTCACGAGGGTCGCGGGGGTGCTCGAGCCTATCCCAGCTATCTTCAGGTGAGCGGCGTGCTACACCCTGGACAGGGCACATATAGACAAACAACCATTCACACTCACATTCATACCTATGGACAATTTGGAGTCGCCAATTAACCTAGCATGTTTTTGAAATGTGGGAGGAAACCGGAGTACCTGGACAAAATCCATGCATACATGGGGAGAACATGCAAACTCCAAAACTCCACACAGAGGTGGCTGAGGGTGGAATTGAACTCAGATCTCCCAGCTGTGAGGCCAGCGTGCTAACCAATCGCCACCGTGCATCCGTATGGAAATGTCAAAAATAATAATATGATTGAGGTAGTTGAAAAGTTCAGTAACTACTTTGTGAATATTGGACCGGAACTGGAAGAAAAGATCCCAAATTTCCCTCCAGTTCAGGAAAGGAATGAAATGATAGAAAGGAATCCCAACGCCATGTTCCTCACTAACATGACAAAAAAAACCACATCAATTTTAGTATAGACCACAGAAAGAGTGCAGCTGCAACATTTATGGATTTAACAACGGCCTTCGACACAATCAATCACAATATCCCTCTTACAAAATTAGAAAGGTACAGAAGAGCATTAAAAGTTACTTAGCAAACAGCACAGTACCCCAGGGATCAATACTGGGACCAAAACTGTTCAATCTATATACAAACAATATCTGTAAAGTCACTAAAGCCCTAAAGATTGTTGGATGAAAACACACTATCCCTGAACCTAAGTAAAACTAAAATCATGCTATTTGCTACATGCAAAAACGATAGGTAGGTGCAAACACAAATTGATGGCATGGAGGTTGACAGTGTAAACGAAAATACATTTCTTGGGGTTATAATAGATGAGAATATGACATGGAAAGCTCACATTAAAACTATACAACATAAAGTGGCAAGAAACAAGTCACTACTGAATAAATCATCTGTAGTCTCTCATTATCAAGTTATGATCGTCAACTATTTACTGTGTATATGTCAGTTATTACTGTTATTTAGGTTGTAGTTTCCTTACAGTAAGTATAAACCTTCACTATCATTTCATTGTTATACTGTCCCAACACTTGCAGAGGTATTTACAAAGGGCAAAAAGCATGTGTAAAAAACAGGAGGTGAACAAATGTATTGCAACTGACGTGAAAATGATGAGGGATAGGATTAAATATGATTTGCTTCTTCCTACTCCTTTCTGCAGCAGTTGTGGGATTGGAAGACTGAGGGGTCATTAAACGTTTTTTCGTATGGATTAATACAGCTTTATTGTGTGGTTTGTTTTTATGAAGTTGTAATTCTATCATTTTTCATGCATCTGCTGCAGGTTTGTGGATGGCATCGAAACGGAGAACAGTTCCATGTCATCCCAGAAGTTTGAGTTCAGCCCCAGCATGTCACCTGCAGCACCGCCCTCCCCGTATCCAAGTAACACTACAGTACCTGAACAACCACTGGTCTGTTGAGGATTCAGAACATAACACTGTATGTGTGTGTGTGTGTGTGTGTCTGTGTAGCCAACCGGGAGTCATCTGAGATTAAGCAGAGTGTGCACAAGTTAACAGAAGAGGTGAGTTGTTGTGTTTTGGGACATTTTGGCCATTAGGAAAATACCACTTATTTCTTTGTTTATTTTGAGGGGTGGAATTCCTCAGGAAAGTGTTGCATGACCATTTGTTTTCTATAAAGGTTGCACATCCTGTAGTTTGAATGGCCAGGTGTCCCAATGTCTTTGAAACACTAAGATCCCCCAAAACAGGCCCTAAATTTCATGTACGAATACTACGTGTGTTACGGGTGATCATTATGTTGTGTATACACTATATATACATGTTTTACACTACATCCTATCAAGATAAGATAAGCCTTTATTTGTCACTCAGTGGGGAAAATTGTATTGCACAGCAGCAAGAGTACAGAATCAGTTAAGCAGTACAAAATACACAATATAGAAAAATAAACAATATAAACAACCCAAGTATTAACAAAATCAACAGTTTTACCCAGAGTTATATACAAATACAGTATGCCGATAATATGAAACGAGATGAGATATATGACCAGTCTATACACTGAGATCTTGCTAGTGAGTTAGTATGTGGCATTATAGAAATACTTCACATAGAACTTAATATATTGCATTTAGAGCCTTAATATTGCATGTGGAGGTTGATCAGATATTGCACAGTGAATAGAGTCTGGAGTAACTATCAAATGGTGAAATTTAGGATTTATTAGGTTATGTTATTTATATGAATATGTGAAATGCACTACTATAGCGTTATCTACTTACACATGCGTTACTTCGGTAGCTGCACAACCAGCTGAAGTCTACACAAAATTCCATAATATTGTGTTAAGACAGGCGACAGGGGAGCGCGTAGCTCTCTAATATAGCAGCACTCACAGTGATGGTGAGCGAGAATGATCCAAATGCTAGAAAATGCAGTGTTGCAAGGAGCGAGTCCTTATGGTGACTGGCTCCAAATCAGTAGCTCAAAAATAGCATTTCTGGGTAGACGATATGTCTATACTATTTTTGGACAAGCACACAGATTCTTGTGTGTCCTTTAAGATACTGTATTCTCCAAACATTAATTTATTCATAAATGATCGCTGTTTTGCGGTTGACAACGGTCCATTATTAGTCAAATTAATGCCCAGATTAAGCATTTTTCACCATAAAAATGACTAAGCTAACAAAAATACAGATACAGTGTAAGCCATTAAATTTAATTAGCCATTAAATCTTCTCTGATTATTTACTACATTCCATAATACGAATGTAAAAGTGTTATTTCATGTCTAGATGGTTCTAATAAAGTCAAAAAGTATATTCAGAAAAATTTTGCCATAACTACAAAAACTACTTCATGGAAATTCACTTAACGCAGTTGGGTCCGCAACCAATTAACTGCGATAAAGGAAGGATTATTGTACACAGCTGATGCGTTATTTTGCCCAACAATACCGCAATATCCATTCAAAGTAACAATCAGATCACCATCTATTTTGAGTTGAGGAGCTCCTCTGGGATGTAATTTAAGTCCACGCCTTTTCTGTATAGGTTCCACTTCCTTTAAATGATCATATGTCCCAATACTTTTGCACAATGTGATGGTAGGAATTAGCATATATTATATTATATTTTTGTTTGTCACACAGATGAATAACCTCTCCAGACAAGTGTCCCAGCTCAGCCAGGAGCTCCAGGAAATGACACACCTGCTCAAGCCCCTCCTCCAAAGCCCGCCACAACCAATTTTGGCGGCCGCTGTGCCAAACTTGACCCCCCCTCCCAGCAGTGCCAGCAGATTGTCCGCAAGTGTCAGCCTGGCGGTAGCCCCTCCCGCCACGCCATGCTCACACCTCCAGAGACCAGACACTCATCAATCCCTGTTGGACTGTGGGGACATCGAAGGCGTGGACTTGTCGCAATGCCTTCTCCCGATCTCTCATTCACCACAAAGGCCTCATCCCTCGCCACCCCTGTCCAACGCCCCCAGTCTCACATCGCCAAAGGAAGGACTTCTTGAGGAATCGCTCATTTTCCGGAGCCCCAAAACCTCCCCCAGCATGTTTATGTCCTCGCCGCAGGACCACCCACCGCTGGCCTCTGGCACCCCGTCACCATCGCTATCCTTTTCCATGTCCCTCTCCTCATCTTCATCCATGTCCTCTTGCCGGGGAACCCAACTATCCCGACCGTCCAGCTGCGTTGTACGAGGAGGTCTGCTCCCACCACCTCCATCCCAGGACATGCCTCTACCCCCGTGGCCGCCACACTGTTCTGCCCCCCCATCTCTTGCATCCTCACCCAGGGACCGCCATTTGAAACCTTCCTCATCCATCCCCATTGTATCCCCCATTACATACCCCCGTCCTTCCCTCTTCTCCCTGCCATTGTCTCTGGACTCACCGGGATGGGTCAGAAAGTCTGGAGATTTCCATCCCAATCAAGCTTCTCACTTCCACCTGCCGACGGGGCTGGGCGGCGCTCCCCTGCAGGAGATGGAGATGCAGGAGCGGCAGAGCGAGGCAGGAGAGGGACGGTCATCCACGGAGAACATCAGCTTCATCGATGAAGACGAGCCAGCAGTGTGAGTGGCAAGCTGAGAGTAGCAGCAGGACAAAAAAAAATCTAGATCCAAATGAGACCAGATCAGGGAATGTCATGTGCACTGGTTGTCGTTGGGACACAAAGCCAGCGGACGTGGGATTGGATCTACAAGAGCACACCTCACGGTCTTACAGTATCATATTAACAGAACCTTGTTGAATTCAAGACTTGCTTCATTTAAGACCCAGCATGGATGTCTGCTCCCCTTCAAAGTGAAGGTTACAGAACCACTGACAATTCAGTTGCCCCCCCACACCAAAAAGTGACTACATTGTATTTAGCCCTAGCCATCCGCCCACCTCCTTCCACCACATTTAAAAAAATCAGTCAGGAATTAAAGGGGAATCCAATTTAAAACAAAACCAAGACCCAAGATCTTTTTGAGTACTCTGATGTTTAATTAACCTTCAAACTTTCAGGGATTCGATAGCAGAGGTATCTGATGCCATACGTACGTTGCCTACCATAAGAGGGTCGATTTGTTGCTTTCATTTTCAGTGGTCTTCAACTTTGAGAGATTGTTCTCCTACAGTGCACCAATTGACTTTAAGGGGGACCTATTATGCTCATTTTGTATTGATTTGTGGACTCCTATAAAGCAGCTACACACAATAACCAGCACACAAAGCTTTCTAGATCTTCCAGAGTCTGACCCTATTCCAGATGTATTTCTTTGGATTTTGTGCATCAATGTGCTCATTACATGTTTTTTGCGGGACTACCGATGTTTTAAAAAACCTGGGTAGACACACTGATTATAGGGGGAAATGGCTATTAGCAACGGCGCACCATTTATACGCTCTATAATGTTACACAGACAACTGCTTTTGTTCCATGACTTACACAAGATAAACACAGTTAGGATACTGATGAATTGTTACTTACTGCTTGCTCTTCTGACTCTTCAACACGACCAAGTAACATTGGAAAGGCATCAGGCTTCAGCAACAGTTTGTCGGCTAGTCCAGTTGCATACTGGCCCATGTTCACAAAACAGTCCAGTGTGAAATGCTGTTGACAGATTAAAATATATTTATTTTACTGGTAGGGGATCAGGAACTCCAACCACTTAAGCCTGATGTTTGCATCGTTGGGAATTGGAAACAAATGTAGCTTTCCCTTACACCTGAAGAAACATTTCCTGTGAGCTGCTAACAAGGTAAATACAGAAGCAGAGCTTGGGGGAGGGCAGGGGAAGCAGAACTTGGGGAAGAGTAGAGATCATATCTGACCTACAGCACGCGCCCATATAAGGAAGCCCGCCCATGTGTGACATCACAAACCTCCAGTTTTACAACGCCCTCTGAAACTGAGCGTTTGAGCCATCCCAAACTTCTTTCAGGGATCACTTCCAAATGCGCAAACCTCATTATCAGAAACTTTGTCATTATTTCATACGAGAATACAACATTCTAACTACATTTATAGATCAGAAAAGTGGAAAAAGCATAATAGGTCCCCTTTAAAAGAGATCTGACACAATGTAAAAGCCAACCAAACTCTCAGGTCCTGTAATAACACCCATAGATTTTAAAGGCGATTCGATCTATAGCACAGGTATTAAGTGTAAATGCTTAAACTATCAGGGATTATTATTGTTGAAGAGGGAACCCTGTTGATTTTGAATAATATCCAATACAAATGTTAAACAGTCAGGATGCTCACTACAGGGTGCTCTAGTTTGCAACCCAAATTTCTACTTTTATAGACTACAGTTGTTCAATATATCTAAGGAACCCTGCTGGTTTGGGGAATTTTACACAAAATAAACTTTCAGGTCCTTATATCAACAATCCTAGTGATTTCAAAGGATGTTAGCTACTGTTGAGGATTTGTTTTCTTTGTAAAGGTTAGCGCTTAAACTGTCAGGGATCTAAGATAGAACCCTGCTGCCTTTGGATGATATCAAAGACTAGATGGATTAGAAGGACTATGAAAAATAATCCTATTAATTTTAAAGGACATGTGACCCAAGACAGTCCAGGTAGCTAAGGTCACTCTGATTTTAAACTAAGGGAGTATTGTTGTAGAGTTAAATTTTTTTTTTTTTTTTTAAAACAAGATTTGATCAAGAAGCAGTAGGTAGTCAAATGAGCCATATTGTGAGAGTGTTTATTTTTGCTCAACCAATCACAAACAACCTTACTGATTTGAATGGGTGTCTGACACGGCTAACTAGGCTAATGTCATACATTAGCTTGCACAGTACACTTTGTAGAAGTCTAATTTTCCTTCACCTCTTTCACTATACAATAGCAAGATTCCCACTAACTACAGCATGTAGCTTATTTTTATTGGCTTGGTGTCATAGTCTACAAATATGTATAATATTAAAAAAAGGCTAATAGCCACTTGCTTTGTCACCTGTAAAACACAATTGACTAAAACACAACAATTTGGGCACCCCTTGAACTTAACAAATCATGCAGTTTTCATTGTGTGCCAAAGACAAAATTGTCATATATGAATGAAGTATAATGTAAGTGGTCGGCAGTCTCTCTAGTGTCCCATCCATCCATATGTCATAGTTGATCAGGACTGTTTACAACCCTCACACGACACTCCTGAGCTTTAGCCATCCAACCATTGGTGCCTTCTCCGCCTCAACACACTCCCCACATCAGGCATTTTTGGAGCAAATTAGAACATTAAAAAGCCATCTGATAAGTCTTTGCACCTTGATCCCGATTTGGGAAAATAAATGTGGGATATTTTTTTTGATGATCTCTATATGTAGCAGTCACACATTATATTTATGTCGTTACACTCCCCTTTGCCATATGCTGAGCTACTACAAAATGATGCATCACTTATTTGGCAACAGGTAAACGTGATTTTATTTTCTCACAGAGACTCACTTTGAGGTGGTGCAGGCAGGTGGCGTATCAGTGGTCTGATTTGTACTTATTCTTTTTTGGGGTGGGGGGGGGGGGTCCAATGCATGTCAGTTTTTGTTGCATGAGGAATGTGCCTGCTTTTGGAGCCACACCGGGCGGCTAACTTGTAGACAAATTAACCCTGTGGGATGGTGGTCTTGTAAGGGGGGGTCTCAGATGTATTTTATTAATAAAATGATATCAAAATGAAGACTGTTGTTAAATGACTCTCGACTCACGCAGGGTTACGACAATAAATAAATATTGTTTTGCAATCATAGTTTCGACTGTTGATTAATGGATTCTTAATTAGGCAAACCTGGTGGGAATTCCCAGTGCAATGCATCATACTGAGAGCTATTTTGTAGCAAAATATTACTTTGTGTGATGCAGTGCAATTTTACGCCACTCACAACCATAATGAACATATTGTTACCTCTCCTACAGTCTCAATTATATTAATATATATATTTAATATATATATATTAATGTGTAGTTGTACCTAATTTACTTTTGTTGAGTCTGTATACACTTACAAGTGTATATAAAGTGTATAAAGGGTTTTTGTGACAGAATGCATTACATCCATTCATCCATCTTGTGTACCGAAAATAAAACAAAATGACCAATAGGTTAGCCACGTTCCAATAACAGACTAGCCAATCACAGAGTAGCACAACTCAAGCACCGCCCACAGGTCAGTCATGCGTCTTCCGTCACTCAGTTTTTAGTTTTTGCTAATAGAACGACAATCATCATCCTCCAACAGTCCCAAGGTAAGCAATGTAGGTATTAATATTTATGTGTTGTGAAACCTGTGAAGCTAACCAAAGTAATACTTCGGCTAACGCTAGCTAGCCAACTGTAGTATTTTTGTTTTGTCTTGTTAAGTTACATTTTCCGTGTCAAGGATAACAATGTCTCTTCCCTCTGAAATGGGGATATATTTTCTGTAATCACTGCAAGCCCTGTGATTGGCTGGCGACCAGTCCACCGTGGTGACCGCTGAGATAGGCTCCAGAATACCCGCGATACTAGTGAGGATAAGCCACATAGACAATGAATGGATGGATGGCACTGCAAGCTGCATGTTATTAGCCGTAGCAAGACTGACTACGGGGGCGGGGCTTAGCAAAAAGGCTACATTTGAGCTATTGGGTACGACTATTGGGTACGGCAGCCAGTCCTCT
The DNA here is from genome assembly GCF_037039965.1 of Doryrhamphus excisus. Classification (NCBI taxonomy): domain Eukaryota; kingdom Metazoa; phylum Chordata; class Actinopteri; order Syngnathiformes; family Syngnathidae; genus Doryrhamphus; species Doryrhamphus excisus. Next base: position 13,376,727 of record NC_136368.1, on the reverse strand, counting down.
TTTACGTTGTTGAAAAGGTCTTATACCTTCTGTTTCGTCTGAAAATGATTTTTAGAAGGGTTTTTCAATGAATCCCCATCTTGCCAGTCAAATGCATTCGCATTATATCATACGTCAGGGGTCTCAAACTCACGTTTTGCTGTTTTGCTTTGGATTAGCAATGAAGCTAAAGGCTAATGACGCTGGGTACAAATAAATGCAGGAAATGATTTGGAATAAAACGGAAAATACACGTCAAGATAAAGCATCTCATCAAACATGTTGTTAAAGTTACGACGCTGCTCCCAGATGGAACTGAGTATGATGCTAACTTGCTAATTGGGTAAAATTATTAAGTTTCATTAATGTTCATATTAAAGGTTAAATAACTGTTAATACTGTACATTTGAATCTGAAAAAAATAATTTCTCTACCAACTGTATGTGGTTTCTTACGTTTTTCTTATTTGCTGTTTTATTATTTTACTTATTTATTACTGATTGATTTATTGTCTTTATTCTTAATTTGTTTATTTTTTTATCTTATTTTGTGTATAGAAAAATTAAAATTAAGATATTTGAGAACACCACCCTCGGCCATCTCTGTGTGGAGTTTGCATGTTCTCCCCGTGCATGCGTGGGTTTTCTCTGGGTACTCCGGTTTCCTCCCACATTCCAAAAACATGCTAGGTTAATTGGCGACTCCAAATTGTCCATAGGTATGAATGTGAGTGTGAATGGTTGTTTGTCTATATGTGCCCTGTGATTGGCTGGCGACCAGTCCAGGGTGTACCCCGCCTCTCGCCCAAAGACAGCTGGGATAGGCTCCAGCACCCCCCGTGACCCTTGTGAGGAAAAAGCGGTAGAAAATGAATGAATGAATGAATATTTGAGAACAGTGGAATGTTTTATCAGATATTTTGGTGTGGAAAACTGGAACCAAAGTACTGAAGAAGTGTAGGGTATAGCAGAAGCAAAAGCATTGAAGATAGTTTTTTTATTGATTTTTTTCCCAGTTTTTAATAAATGCGTTTTGGGTTTTTTTTTTTTTGAAAACCTGATGCGGCCCGGCTTCACCCAGAACCTAGCTCCGGTGGCCCCCATGTAAATTGAGTTTGAGACCCCTTGTCATACATAAAGTTTGAAACTGCTATACTAAATACTAATGATTAGACCCATTCCAGTGTATCATCTTGTCCTCATGGTCTTGTGAACAGTGTCTCTTGACACCCATCCATGTTGTACTCGAGGATGGGGGAAGTTGGAGAGGGACATACAGACCCCTCGGTGACAAAAACGTAATTGGAGGACGCCTGCCATATTATGAAGGTGTGTCAAGCTTGTCAACGTCTCAGGATAATTTCTACAGTATACAAAGTCAAAAGCATTCACCATCACTGTGCAAGTACTTCTGGAGCCAATTTAGAGTCTACAGGCTCAACTTTTAATAGTTAAATAATGAGTAGAACACAGTAGCAAGTGGTTGGGGACTGCATATATTTTCAGTGATAACATTCATCCTATCAGAGTTTCAGTGAGGTCTGAAATGTCAGGGAACAAATACTCTGGGGGGGGGGGAAAACTTAAAACATGATTGAGGAATGAGTGACACGAGGCTTTCAATGTGTTGCACTTTAGTGTCCACAAGGGGGAGCTACTCGCAATCGCTTCATGATCTTAAGTTTTAACACGCATGCCAATATTCTTATGTGCCACTTTATTTGGCACACCGAAGACAATCATTTACTTCTAAACAGGAGTGTGCTGAGAGGTGTGAATAACGCTACTTAGGGGGTGGGGAGGCGTTGGGAGATAATAACATTCCAAAAATAGATATTTATAGACTCATATATATATATATATATATTTATATATTTACGAGGTATGTATCCACAAGAATGAAAACCACATTTCAAAATAAGCAGTCTCTGTGTTTATCTTCTAAAGGTGTCCTTGCGGAGCAAAAAACGTCCCATCCTGAATCACAAAAATGTAAAAATAACAAGAGGAAACGTCTCCTCTTTCCTCAACAATGTCACATCACAAAAGCCCCAAACTTCACTTCGCTGTGAATGTCACTTCAAGACAGTGAATGTGTCCAAAACCTTTCATGAATGCAAGGGAGATCTATGTCTTTAAAGAACAAAAACAAAAAAAAAGGTGTCTTTGTGCAACCCAAAAAAAAACCCAAACAAAAACAGCACAGGCGTCCTCCAGTGAGTGATGGTTGTCAGCGCCTCCCTGTGGTCACGCCAGGTACTGCTGCATTGCAGTCTTGGCCCTGAAAATGGGAGGGACATGGGGCAAGTGCTCCTATTATGTCCTGCTGTGCGTTACTGGGACTCACCTGTCGCTGAGGTTGGTGTCTGACGCCTGTGACAGTTTGTGCAATATATCCACAAAGCCCAACTCCCGTAACTTGTCCTGACGCTCCTGAGAACCTAACAGGGAGAACCACAATTCCTTAATGGCTCACGGGTACAATTGACCATTCATTTGATTGCTGTTGGTAGGGGTGTCACAAGATCTCGTTAGATTAAAAGGTCATTTCTCATTCAGAAAAATATTTTGGGGCACTAAACCTGGGCCGATAATTAATCACACACTAATTAAAAATAAACTCCAGAATTTTGCCAGCCTCAATGTACTGCCATGTGCATGCGTGTATATTCCTCTGTGCATTTGTTTCACCACCTCGGCACGTTTATTCCGTATAACAATGGCATGAACGGAGTGAGTCTCCAGGCCAGTAGCCTACACACACATAGTGTAATGTATAAATGATATCAAGTTCTATAGTCATATTTTTTCATTTTACTTTTCTTAAAAGTGTCTCGTGACAACCCTACCAATTGATAAACTGCCCATCGCCCACTCTAACATGTGTTTTGTGTGCTTATACCGTCCTCCTCGTTCCAGATGAGGTTGGAGATGCAGAAGGTGGCAGCCAACTGCAGCTTCACACTGGAGTGACCCTGAGGGAGGTCAAAAAGCGGCAAGAAAATGATTATGTATACTCTGGATTCACAGATTTCTTATCAAAAGCTCATTCATGTTTTTCTTTCCAAAAATAGGCAATTTTGTTCAGAAAAAACATCTCATTCAACTTAACCCTTTATAGGGCCCTCACTTTATTAAAAAATTATTAAAAAATTCAATCCTTCAGTGTTATTGGGGGCTATAAGAAGACATTTTTTCTCTTTTTACTTTTTAAAAAAGTTTCAGGTTTTGGGTGCAAATCAAGATCAAAGGAGTTACCATATACGGTTCCTTGCCCATTTAGGGTATGGAAAAGGACAGGACAGGTCCAACTGAACAAGGCGACATCAACAGGGGTACTGTAGTTAGAGTGACTGTGATCAACTTATCATGGTTAGTTTATGTTTTATGCTTGCCCCAAGCGTCAGAAAATTGCAATTTCCGACTTCTGAATGAAGAAGGAAGTTTGACTCCTGATTGATCACAGCCCATGATGTCACTTCCTGTGACATTGTCTGATCTTGGCTGATTGGCATGAGAAAGTCACATGACTCTGTTGCCTTGCTGAGACATGGGGAAACCCTGTTTTTTAAGTTACCATATATGGTTACTTGCCCTTTAAAGGGTTAAGGTGGTAATAAAATGTGATAAAGCATAAAATGTACGGGTTAATAATAATAAAGCATACATGTACTTAATGATGATGTAGGTTTAGGATGGCGGTGCCCTGTGTGGCAGTGGTCTGACAACCAGGCTAAAGGCAAGACTGTAGATCTATTCTATCCACAGTCGATCAGCTTTCATTATCATTCACTAGCGGTGAGTGCTACACATTTTGCAATTTAAAAAGTATTTTATGGGTGTGCCCATTGTTACATTTTTTCTCTATAGCGAGGGTCTAGTGCAGGGGTCGGCAACCTTTACTATCAAAAGAGCCATTTTATCCCCTGGCTCACTAAAGAAAAATAGACTGGAGCCACAAAACATAAATTTAAAAAAAGCAGTGACGTGCTCACATTCAGAGCAAATTGCGAGTCTCCCAAAATTTTAATTAACTGCCAGATTTGGAGGGAATTTTGGTCAGATTTTTTTCAAAGATGCGTATTTTCCCCATTTGGGTGTTAAAAAAAATACTTCAGCATTGTGAAGGGAGCCACAACAAAGAGGTTAAAGAGCCACATGCGGCTCTGGAGCCGTGGGTTGCTGACCCCTGGTCTAGTGTATACAAGCATGCATGTACCATGTAGTATTTGATTTTCTGCAACATGTCATCGTTGGTCATGATGAGCTCCTTGGCCGTGTTGCCATCAGCGATGTTGGCCAGAATGCACAGCGTCTGAATGATGATGTTTGGCAGACATTCAGCAATAATAATAATAATAATAATAATAATGACATAGCTATAGCCAGGCCGCTCACCTGCTCTTTGACCTCCACGCTGTGGTCCGCCTCCAGGATGAGCGTGACTGCCTGCATGATCTGCTTGCCGTGGGAGCTCATGATCTGATCAATGTGCTGACAAACACAAGAAACATGTTCAAGTTTTCATGCAGGCTTTTACTTATTTTTTTTTTATTTACAAATGTGTATATCTGTGTATTCTTACAGGGCGCGTGGACAGAACATTCCTGAGCAAACCCAGCGTCTTCATCAGCACGTTGGCGTCAGGGTCAGACAGTAAACGAAAAAGCTGCTCCGTGCCCAAACATTGAACGATCTCCACCTTTACCTTCTGGTCAGCCTGGAACGCCATATTCTATGTGTACATGCACACTTTAGATTCTTTAGTGGTCTGAAAGCTTGTCCAGGAGAGACACTGCTCACCATGAGGGCCCAGATCCCGTTGACCCGTAGTGCAGGACTCTCGCTTTGAGTCAGACTGCATAGTAGTTCTATCACTCCTGATTCTAGGATGGGCTGCACGCACACACAAACACACTGTGAATACATATTACAACTTACGAACTGGTTGCCCTCCAGTCCAGTAGAATTTGTGCATTATAAATTGAGGGCCAACTTGTCAACAGTAAGATTTTCTCAGCACACTTCCAGCTGCTGGATCTGGTGGGTCACCAACCCTCATATTTGCAAACTAGCAATGTAGGTTTTTGTGTAATCCTGCTAACTTCACAAGCTTGTACACTTTGGTGAGGCCAAGGCAGAGGTCAGTACTCTACTTACTGCCATTATTCTACGTCATGGAAGAGGTATCTGTGTATTTGATCACATCTACCTCTTTGCTCGGTGAGAACTCCAGCAGCAGGTTGCATAGTGTGGATGATGCCATGACCAGAACTTCATCAGGGGCGTTCTGCAAGAGCTGCATCCAAACCAATAAGTTACCACGGAGGAGCAATCTTTAACAATAGAGCACAAACGTTTCGTTCCTCTTACCTTCATGAGAGGCTTCCATACGGCGTGGTCGTGGAAGCTGGTCCTCAGCTGCTGCACAGACCGTGAGAGACTATGTAGACATCTAGAACAGGACACATTTAAAGGTTAAATACTACCAGCGTCACCTTCGGACAAGGACGTGGTGTTACCTGACAGCGGCCAAGCGAACTTTAATGCTGGACTCTGACAGGCCACTGACTATCCTGTCCATCATGTTCTCAGTCTCTGTGATCTTGATCAAAGTAAGAGTCAATGGCACCATGGATTTATTATTATTATTATGGAACCACGCAGGACAATGTACCTTCTTCCGGATGTCCTCGTCATTGGAACCCAGCGAGGCATAAAGTTTGAAAGCGGCTTGTCTCAGCTCGTGAGCGTGCTTCAGGTCATGGTCCAACTTGATCGGTCGGACGAGAAAAACATGTCACTAATAATAAATGTGGACTCAACCTGAATGACAAAAGAACTCCTATTGCATCAACTCACCCTTTTGATATCAGCGATGGCCGACACTGAACTGGGGTATTTGAAGTAGTCAGCCAACATGGCCACCAGGTGGTCGGTGGTGCTGGCGATCCTCTGCAGCTCCACGTCAGGCTCCATGAGGAAGGCCAGCGTCTCTGCTCCCTCCACACGTTCCTCTAGCAGGTGCTCCTTGCTGCACATGCGCACCAGGCATGGCAAGGTCTGTGTCGAGGACAATATGAGGAGGTCACACAAACATCTAAACTTCATGGCGAGTGGTAAACGTGGTATAAAAGCATCACCTTTAGCACAATGCAGCTGTCGTCCGTCCTGATGGCACCAGCTCGACACATGTACGTGAGACTGGTGCAGAAGGAGGGCACGTCAAAGAGATGGACATCCAGAATTCAACTAAACAACATGATGGCCTCCACACCACTTTACTCACCACTTGGCTGCTGTTAACTGCATTTCAATGGGCTGATCCCTTTGCATCATTCGAACAAATACCTGAGAGAGTAGCTCGCCTTCCACCAGCACTGCAAACACACAAAACCGTCTCAGCTTCAACACTGCAATTAAATGAAGATAGCTCTTAACGAAAGACCAAGCGCTCACCATTCACAAGCGTCATGGAGACCTGAGTGTTCTCATACGCCAACACTGAGAAACATTTTAATGCTTGCATCCGCACCTTAAAGGTAAAAAAGGTCAATGCTTTACAGTGGCCAGCACACTGAAAATGGTAAGGGGTAGGTTTTCATTTTTTGCATTATATATTAATGTGCATATGTTCTAATTTTCTGTAATACAATCTAACATGCGGTCAAGTGGTTAGCACGCAGACCTCACAGGTAGGAGACCAGGGTTCAATTCCACCCTCGGCCATCTCTGTGTGGAGTTTGCATGTTCTCCCCGTGCATGCGTGGGTTTTCTCCGGGTACTCCGGTTTCCTCCCACATTCCAAAAACATGCTAGGTTAATTGCCGACTCCAAATTGTCCAAAGGTATGAATGTGAGTGTGAATGGTTGTTTGTCTATATGTGCCCTGTGATTGGCTGGTGACCAGTTCAGGGTGTACCCCGCCTCTCGCCCGAAGACAGCTGGGATAGGCTCCAGCACCCCCCGCGACCCTCGTAAGGTAAAAGCGGTAGAAAATGAATGAATCTAACATGTAAGTTAGACATGCTTTAATTCCTAGGTTTCCAAAGTGGGGAACGCATACCAATCAATCAGTACCAAACACCACACTTATGGGTGGGCCTAAACGCCCCATGGTGCAAGAACTGAGGAGAAATGAGAAAAAGAGCATAAGTTGCTGGTTTCTCTGTGTCCATTATATGAACAAGTTTGATTATTTTGTGCATTAAGACAAAATGCAAACAAAAACAATGTCAGTACTTTTTCGTATTGTACAATTTGTAGATTATAGTAACTGTAAAAAAAAAAGTACTTTATTCTGTTGCATTATGTATTAGCTTACCTTATAAGAGGGTGATATTAGCAATGGGGCAATGTTCTGAATGGCGCCGTGGTTGAACAGAACCGTCTGGTGCTCCGGTGTCTGGAGGGCAAACATTTCAATCAGCAATTGCATGGAGTTTGATTCCTACCAAGACTGTACACTGCGCGTGAGCCAATGCCAACCAAATACCTTACAACAGTGGGAGAAGATCTGTGTGGTGTACTCTTGCGTCCTGTGTGAACTGCTCAGTAGAGACATTAAATGGGGGATCACAGTGGGGTCCTGAGGAAGGGGAAAAAAAAATTGGGGGCTTTTGTGGTACAGTAGCAAAGGTCAAGTAAGTAGCTAAAAGTGACCCTACAGTGTAGAGCAGCTGCACAGGAGTGACTGGACTGATGAAGACTGTTCTGAGACATCGAAGACAAGCCTCAATGAAAATGAGGTCAGGACACAGCAAACCTGGAAGCGACAAAAGAACTAATCATTCATAATGCTCCCCTACTTCTATCTGCTTTCTAAAATGGAGTGAATTAGTCCAAGTATGTAGTCCATAAGTATGCCAACCTTGAAGAAGGGCAGGGATGATGTGGCAGTCCACCAGGGACTTTATGTTATTCTCTGTGCCCATTGCAAGACTGCCCAGCACCACCGCGCACTCTGTCCTCAGCTCCAGGCTGGAGGAGCTCTGCTGGAGAAGGTACAGTAACCTGTACAACACACAAAACTCTTATGGTGAGTCATTAGTCATTTTCCACAAAGGATTACACTAACCTACAACATGTCATGCAGAATCAAAGGCTTGACTCGGTTTCACTTTTTGTCGTTCTGTGCCTTTTCTTTTATTAAAGGATGAGGGTGAGAATGGAAGAATATAGACAAGAAGTGGTGTGAAGTAGGCGTGCTCAAAGCAGCAGCATCAAAATAAAGGTTGACTTATTTTTTATGTTTTACACTGGTTAACCTATTTTTACACTTATACAGTTAATAATAGTAAAATGTCACTTTAAACATTGCCTGTATGATGATGACCCTGAAATAGATTTTTTTAATTTAATTTTATATACACATTAAAAATGCACCCACGTCCTGGAAAACATGACATGTTATTGCTTTTATTGTGTAAAAATGAAAGGGAATCAAACGTTTATATTAATGTTAATCAAAAGACATAAAAAATGTGTCACCTGATACACTAGTTTATGGTTCATACATCAAAGTTGCCTTTTGTCTTTCAATTTTTATTTCCTGGTCAGAAAGTGAAATATGAACCGAGGGCGGCGCTTACCTCGGCACAGCTCCCAGGACGATCAGATTGGCTTTCTGCTTATTGTTGCCAATTACAGCATTCTTCATGTCACTACGGAGACAAACACAACATGACTCAATTAGTGCAATAATGTTTAAAAGTATCTTTGGTTAAATGTGTGTCTAGTTTTAAAAGGTACTGTATCAGCCGATAAGCACCGATTTATAAAACTACTGTTTCATCGTAGTTTTTTTTCATTGCATTAACATGTACGCAACATTTCCTGTGTTCTGCAAGTGTGCCAAATGCTATCAAATGCCAGCAAGGCTTGTGGAAAAGTACTGCTGACTGGAAGCTGTAACCAGAGCTCTTCCGAAGATAAAAATAAAAAGAACCAAAATGGATTCAGTAAAAAGTGTTATGAAATAGACTAGCATATCAACACAGAGAATAACAGCTTGTGTGTGCTTGTTGACTATAAAATGCCTCATTGGTTGACATGACAAACTTACATGACTCCCTGCAGGACTTTCTGTGGGTCGGGGTCGAACAGGCGGTCCACATAATGGCGACTTGTGGCAGTAACTTCCTACAATACAGGAAAAAAAAGAAGTACATCAATCACCAAACTAACACACTATTGATTTTCTCAGTTTTATATTACTTTTAACATCCAAATCTGTGTTTAATAATAAGTCCAAGTGTTAACATTCTCGTTCTATGCATGCAACAATAAGAGCCCCTTGAACTCTCCCACGATCCCGTATCCGTCGTGTATGCAGGTACAGCATAATAGTAAGTAAAATGCTTAAAGTAAAAATACATCTGCACTGAAAGCTAAAGTAAAGCCGGGCAATGAAATTCTGAAACCCCTTGACAATTCATTCACATGTTTTATACTGTTTTTTTTATTTAATGAGACTATTGGTTTGTTGGATAAACTTGGCCACGTTTGGGAATTACACATTTTTTATGTTCATGACTGAAAGAGGAAATCAGAAGAGGCAGGATAAAGTAAACAGTTCTGTAAATAGTGAAATATAAAAGGTAAACACAAAAGTATATACACCGCTAATTCCTACCCTTGACTCCGGAGGGTTAATAGAAATGCCAGTTAGTAGATTTGCACCCTGCAGCTGCATGTGACACCCACTATCAAAGTTTTGTTATTGTCAGTGAGAGCTAGAACCGTCCACATGGTGTGCCCCGGTCACGGCACCAAATGTGTGCCCACAATAAGTCAGATCTGTCAATCATTGTCACCATTATAATGTCTGAATAAATAACGCAGTAATTGGGATGTTTGGTTCGGTCGTTTATGGTCGCTACCCGGTAACTAAGTAAGCCGGCTAACCGGCTAATTTAACTACATTTCGGGTCACGTCATATTTGAAGTTGACTTCAACGTTGGGGAGCAAACAGTGGATGACTGGAGGCATAAATGCCGTATTTAAACAAATGTGTAACCAACCGTCAAGATTTGTCTTATAATGAACAGTTGTGAAAACTCGCAGAGGTTAGCCGCTAACCTATTCCGGGTGACACTGACAGCTCCGTCGTCCGTTCGGTTCGACTCGCCAAACACGACGAGGGGGCGAGTGGACACGGCCATCACAGTTGTCCGAACATCCCCGCCTGCCCGTGCAAGCAGTATGCCTGAAACGAGTACTCACTTGTGGTGAGCACTCATAGGAGGCGGACCGCTAAGACTTAGCTTGTATGCTAACATAGGGACACAAGAAGCTTGTCTATTTTGACGACTCTAGACTTGTGTCAACTAGTTGGTCTTAATGAGGCACAACAATAATTGGGGAACAGTGTAACTACAAACTACTAATTGAATACGTAAGAGTGACACTCACAGACAGCACACTGATGCGGAGTGGGGCCTCCAACAAGCACGCCATCTCTCGTCCCCCGATGGAGCGCCCCAATCGGCGCAACACTTTGCAGACACTCCGCCCCCCGAATAGCTTTAAGCGGCTTTTTTAAAAAGAAAAATGCTGTTGAATAAAGCGACTATTAGGTTGTGATTTTAATTTGTTTTAAAACGTGTGCACTATATCGCTGCGGGCATAAATGTAATTGCGAGGCTTCAAAGTAACACCGCTAACTTAGCGTGCTGCCTGACAGGCAGTGGATTTGTCAGTCGTGTAAAGGTTAGCGTGACGTATGGTGGACACTTGGAAGTAGATTCGTCACATATAAAATAACTGACTAAATGATCAAAGGCACATGAAACAATATATAGAGTACATATTAATATCTTCTTTATGTACATAAAAAATATAATTATGTTCACAGTCGGCTTCTCTTGATAAGCGTCGAATCTACGCCCGGTGATCAAAAAAGTCAGCGCCTTGTTGTTGACCTATTGCGCAGGCGCACTGGGTTGTGTGTGCAGGGTGGGAAATTTCGTTGACAATGTTTGCAGGCATGTTTTGCATCACGAATTGGGGATTTTATGCTGTGTAAACGCGAATCGGTGTTGACTACGTTCCTTCGTTCGTCTATGTAAGTAGTTTTTAATTGGCCCCTTTTGTGTTGATTGTGGTTTATAAAAGAATAATCATTCCAGCAACGTGGGTGTAAAAGACGTGCATTCATACTATGTGGAGCTGTTCTCCATTCTTTTTAATGCGTCACTCTGCCAAACCAAAGTAAATTAAACGAGATGTTGGACTCTTTATGTAGCCACGCAACTGTTCGGGGAATACGGGAATGTAGTGAAGTCACGGAATTACCTAAAAATCATAGCACTTCCAAATTATGATAACAATCAAAAACATCTTCATTCACACCTCATTTTGTAATAATTTATACAGATTTATCTTCACATTTGCTGTTCTAATAAATGTGTTACACTGTAAAGAGATCTTATGAACGCATCCCTGCCTGCAGAGATTCCAGAAAAAGTATTTACCAAGGGAGCGACAAGAGAGTAACAGTATGAAGATTGCAGTGGAGGGTTGTTGCCATGGCGAGCTAGACAAGATCTACGAGACCATCGCCTACCTGGAGAAGAAGGAAGCCCTCAAGGTCGATCTGCTGCTTTGCTGTGGGGACTTTCAGGCCGTGAGGAATGAAGGCGACCTCAAGTGCATGGCGGTGCCTGCCAAGTACAGAACCATGCAGACTTTTTATAAGTGAGTGCTTCTTACACATTCCTCCATCTTTAAAAAAAGAACACCAAAGTAAGACTGTATTTTTTTTTTCGAGGTACTATTCTGGAGAGAAGAAGGCTCCAATTCTAACCGTCTTCATCGGAGGTAACCACGAGGCCTCCAATCACCTACAGGAGCTGCCTTACGGTGGCTGGGTGGCCCCCAATATTTATTATTTGGGTAGGGACCTTATGAGGATACATCTTCTCTCATCACATCTATCATCACGTTCTTGATGAGCGACATGATGTTTGTAGGTTATGCCGGCGTTGTCCGCTACAAAGGGATCCGAATCGGAGGCATGTCCGGCATCTTCAAATCACATGACTACAGAAGAGGTGAGTTTTTCTTTACTGAGCAAATGGATACATAGACAAGAACTGATTGGTGTGTTTGTCCTTGAAGGTCACCATGAATTCCCTCCATACAACCCTGAAACCCTGAGAAGTGTCTATCACGTCCGAAATATTGAGGTGTTCAAGTTAAAGCAGGTAGTAGAATAATACCTTTTGTTCTTACTGTATACATGTACAATCACATGAATTGTACGTGGAAAGATATCACTATATGTTACAATATGCACAGCCCTGAACTACACCCACACTATTCATTCATTCATTCATTCATTTTCTACTGCTTTTTCCTCACGAGGGTCGCGGGCATGCTGAAGTCTATCCCAGCTGTCTTGGGGCGAGAGGCGGGGTACACCCTGGACTGGTGGCCAGCCAATCACAGGGCACATATAGACAAACAACCATTCACACTCACATTCATACCTATGGACAATTTGGAGTCACCAATTAACCTAGCATGTTTTTGGAATGTGGGAGGAAACCGGAGTACCCGGAGAAAACGCAACATGCAAACTCCACACAGAGATGGAATTGAGGTGGAATTGACTATTATGACTATACACTATGACTATGACTATTTTAATTTTAATACACATCACAATCAGCTTTTCTTGACATGCAATGTTGTTCCACATGGCTTTAATGCAAGTTTGATTCAGCATTAAAGTTGACAAAATTCCTCCAAATCCACACCAGATCCGCATGCCAGTCGATATTTTCATGAGCCATGACTGGCCCCGTGGGATCTACCACCACGGCCACACTGAGGAGTTACTACGGAAGAAAAAGTTTCTGCGTCAAGAAGTGGAGTCCAACTCTTTGGGCAGTCCAGCAGCTGCCGAGCTTCTGGACCACCTCCAGCCCAGCTACTGGTTCTCGGCACATCTTCACGTCAAATTTGCTGCCCTCAAGCAACATCTGGTGAGACTGGTGGTTAATCTAAATCTTTTATTATTCTTAATACTTGATTTGATTTCATGAGCTGTCTGTCCTAAATTACCGTTAGCCTAAAGCCAACGCCACGCCGCGCGTCACTAAATTCCTGTCGCTGGATAAATGTCTGCCCTATCGGCAGTTCCTGCAGGTAAGTTCACGTGCTGAAGGACATTGAGGATGTAAAAGCGGTAGCTCTAAGCAATCACACTTCCCTTGTAGATTGTGGACATACCAGAGAGGGACACTTCATCCGAGGGTCTGGAATATGACCCAGAGTGGCTCGCTATTCTGAAAGCCACCAACCATCTGCAGAGGACCACTCATCATCCCTGGAACCCCCCTGAGAACAACGGCCTGCATGAACGGTACACACACATAGCTTGATTCTAAGTGCGTTTCAATGCCTTGTCACTAGGTAGACCTGCGCCATCTTCTGCAAAAATGTCTAAACTTGGTAACACCAAGGAAACGCTGGAAATGCGTAGAATTTTATCTTTGGTCACAAACTTGGGCCACGACTGGGATTTGATCCTATAGAAGAGCTGTAGATTGCGCAGGTGTATCCAATGTTGACGAGTACTGATAAAGTTTTAACCACCCGCCTTGGTGTCCATCAGGTGGGACTTTAGCATTTCAGAAGAAGCAATGATGAAGGTGATGGAGGAGCTCAGCGGCGAGCTCGCCATCCCAGACAACTTTAGTCATACCGTGTCCGCTTATGACCCCGGAAACCCACAGCACCACTCCGCCCCCAGCTACAACACCAACCCCCAGACCACAGTGCTGTGCTCCACCTTAGGTCTCACGGACATCTACACCCAGGTGGGGCAAAGCGACGACACAAAGGGGACTCAGGGTGGAGAGGAGGAAGATGATTCTCTGGAAGATGATGATGAGCCCAGCGAGTACCCGACGGACACCTCAGGCCTGTCAAGCTCGTTTAATCCAGATGAGATCACCATAGAGGACGAATGGGAGGAAGAGCTTGATAGCGACTCTGATCCAAAACCCCCCGGCGGGGATGTTACCCACACGCCCCGCATGGTTCTGCCCCCGCCCAAATTGGAGGCTTCCCCCATTCCTATGTCTCCCCTCATGGACCTATCACCCCCCTGCCACTCCACACCTACAACCACCCAGTCCAACTCTGGGCTAGAGTTGGACAAAGAGGGCGAGGAGGCAGATCCTGCAGGTACACGCGCCCCCAAACGGACCAGCGTCGAGGCTGGGGGTAATGGAAGTGTCACCACGATGCCACGCATCAAACGCAGGAATCAAATCATCTACGCCACAGTGGAAGACGAGTGTAATGATGATTAGATATCTTCCTTTATTTTTCTATTTATGCATTTCTTCTGCATTTTTAACATAGAGGACAAATTATTTTTCCTCTTTTAAAATATATTTTATATACTATTTTTAGAAACAGGATTTGAGTTCCTTGTAGTTTTTTGGTAAATGTGATTTTTCAAGACAGCAGGGATGATCATTGGTTGTATTTTTAAATTTTTTTTTTTGCCAAAAGGGGGAAAAAATAATGATTTAGCTTTATACAATCTCTTAATTCCTTGTTGTATTTCATATTGTTTTGATGAGCACAGGCGTATTAAACATTTTACATTTATGTTTAAAAATGTTCAATTTTAAAAGACAGGATTTTTATTTTTGGGGGGGGTTATTTGCTCATTCTGAAAAAAACAAATCTCCACTTTCATTTTTTTTTTAATTTTCACTTTATTTAAAATACATTAACATCTTTAAAAGGCAAACCTTTACAAATGTTTTCTGAGTGTGTGACTACATTTGTTGAGTGTTTTGAGGGACAGCCTGTGAATTCACGGCAAGTTAACAATTTAAATTGAACATGGGACATTCCATTTAAAATTTTCATCAAATTAGGTTGCAATATATTACATTTGTCATAGTGTAGTGTAAAGAAAATGTCTCACACTTAAGTTATGTAGGGAGTACGCAGGTGCAAAGTGTTGTACTGTATCATCTTGAGCAAACAAAGTAGGATCAAGAAGGCCAGCCAGGCTGTAACACATTTAACTTTTTATTTTACACATTTCCTCATATTTCTTCCTTGGTTGCTTTGTAGTATTTTTAGGCAATCAGATAGGGCTCGAGCTGAAATGATGCAAGGCTGAATATTCACAATTAGTGTCCTTCGCTGTATTATTCCTCAGTTAACAGCTTAACGTCCTCTTTCTCCTCCTTGACAACTGCTTGATTCACTGATGAAGAATAGAAGCTGGCTGAGGGAGATAGGATGCTTTAGGATGACTGCCGTGGTTGTGGATGGTAATGGAGGTCACATGGGAGGGAAAGGGGGGGGGAAGGTAAGGGGAAGGTGGTCTAGTTCCCACCGCAGCAGGCTCTGGTAGAGTGGGCGTCCGGGTCCTGGAGATTGACTCCCCGATGTCGTGCCGCATGTGTTGGGTTCTGGGTGTCTGTTTTTGGCATCTTTTTGGCTGGAAAATATTAGAGCAAGAGTTCAAGGATTATGCAAATCAAGGAGGTGCCTTGTTTCAATAGTAATTTAACCTGCATGCAAAAATACCAAAAATATCACATATAATATCACCAAAAATATCACATATAAGTGATAACTTTTTTCCATCCATTATAAAACGCATGGATTAAAAAAAAACAAAAAACTTACAACTTGTGTTGCCTACTATAAAACACAGAAATACATCTTTTTGTATTTTATTTCCATTTGTCTATTTTAATACAATAGTTACAGTACAATGATACGGTATATGCAATTCCGGTCCTTCAATAGTACCGAAACAGTACTTTTGAAAATGACTCCCTGGCAGCTAATTCCAGTCTTCTTTAGACCAAAACATATTTGACTTAGGGCGGCACGGCGGACGAGTGGTGAGCGTGCAGACCTCACAGCTAGGAGACCAGGGTTCAATTTCACCCTCACACCCAAATTTCACCCAATTTCACCATCCATCTCTGTGTGGAGTTTGCATGTTCTCTCCGTGCATGCGTGGGTTTTCTCCGGGTACTCCGGTTTCCTCCCACATTCCAAAAACATGCTACGTTAATTGGTGACTCCAAACTGTCCATAGGTATGAATGTGAGTGTGAATGGTTGTTTGTCTATATGTGGCGACCAGTCCAGGGTGTACCCCGCCTCTCGCCCTAAGACAGCTGGGATAGGCTCCAGCACCCTCACAACCCTTAAGGATAAGCGGTAGAAAATGAATATTTGACTTTATCACTGGTGAAAGTTAAAGGATGAGATGCCTTCTATAAGGAAACTTTGGATGTGAGAGTACATTGGTGGAGCGCCAGATGGACGTCTGGGTGAGTAAGAGAGCACTTGGCAAACCCCGTGTCTAGAACCGGCCCTGACAAAAATCCCCTGTTGGACTAACCTTTTTAATGTGCTACCCCAACCCTCCTCTCCCTGCAAGATAGTTTTCATGGCATGTGTGTGATAAGACGTTATTTAGGGCAAGACAACATGTATGGATCGCTGCCAGCTGCAATATTATTGGCCACAGGGGATCAGCTTTTGTGATCGGATCAGCATTGAAAGCCATTTATCTGCATATGCCAATCGTCTGATACTGATCAGTGGCCGATTGATCGGAGCATCCCTACTTCTCACTATCCCAATTCCCCTAGGGCTGTCTGTTGCCTTTCCCACAGTGTCCTCCTTAACAGACTGCAGAATATTGGCATCAGCCTCCGCCCCTCCACTGGTTCCCATCATGTCTCCCCGGCAGTTCAACTCAGATGATCCAAATCCCATCTGTCCCCCCATTTTCTTAAGTGTGCCCCAAGGTTGTATCTTGGTGTCCCTGCTTGTCATCGACACTACCGCTTAGCAGTCATTTTCACTTCTCCATGGATGACATCCAGGTCTACATCTACACTAAAACCCAATACCACTCTGCCACCTTCCTCCCTCCCTCTCTGACTGCCTTGCTGAACCCAAGCACTGAATCTCATCCATTTTTTTTTTTACAACTTAACAGTGATAAAAAACTACATGATAATTCCTCCCCTGTATCTCACTACCCCCTCTTCTCACCTGTCTACCATGGGGGGCAGAGGACTTGACTTGTTTACCCTCACTAGACTCAAAGCACACTTATTCCAAACATTGCATTCACTTTTTAGATCAACTACTTATTTTAGCTCACATTTGCGATATCAAATGACTTTTTCTATTTCTTGTTTGTACGATATCCTTCAGTGCCCAGAAAGGGGCCTATTAATAAAATGAATTATTATATACTATATGTGTGTGTTTATATATACAGAAAAGCCTACTAACAGTTTGCTAAATATTCAGACTAAGGGCATGGACTACTGTACCCATATCCTGTGATGTGATGAGACCAAGATCAACTTATTTGGTTCAGTCTTTGGAAGCATCAAGCATGGTGGTGGAAGTGTCATGGACGCACGGTTCATTGAGGGGAACATGAATGCCAACATGTGTCGGGACATAGTGAAGCACAGCATGATGAGCCGCAGGGCAGCATTCCAATATGAATGTAACCACACCTCCAAGATGGCCACTACTAGGGTAAAGGTGATGGACTAGCCAAGCATGGCTGCAGATGTAAAACCTATTGAGCATCTGTGGGGCATTTTCAAATGGAAGGCGGAGGAGCACAAGGTCATTAAGGTCTACTACCTCCATAGCGTTGTCATGGAGGCATGAAAGGATTCAAGAGACAAGCTAGAGTCTTGTGAACTTCAAGCCCAAGAGCATTAAGGCGGTCTTAAATATTGACACTTTGGGCAAAGTTGGGACATTTTCATGAATTTCATCAAGATTGTGGAAAAACTCACCAATAGCCAGGAAGAGCTCGTTGACGTTCATGGCGGTCTTGGCCGAGGTTTCCATAAAGAGCAGGCCAGTGTCGTCGGCGTATGTCTGCGCTTCCTTCGACGCGCAAAGACACAATGACAAGAATCATAAATGTCAAACATTGTAAAAAGAAAGAGAAAAACAAAGGAGCCATACTTGGTTTTCTTAACAGGGGCTACTGACCTTTCTGCAGATGTCAGGCTATACAACCAGCGCTGCTCCCAATAGACTTCTACACCACTATGTACATTTGTGCAATACTTTGTTCTTATACTCAGTATAGTTACTCCAGACCCCATTCACTGTGCAATATCTGATCAACCTCCATGTGCAATATTAAGGGCTCTAAATGCAATATACTAAGTTCTATGTGAAGTATTTCAATAATGTCTCATATTAACTCTCTAACAAGATCTCAGTGTATAGACTGGTCATATATCTCATCTCGTTTCATATTATCTACATACTGTATTGTATATAACTCTGGGAAAAACTGTTGATTTTGTTAATACTTGGGTTGTTTATATTGTTTATTTTTCTATATTGTGTATTTTTGTACTGCTTAACTGTTTCTGTACTCTTGCTGCTGTGCAATGCAAATTTCCCCACTGAGGGACGAATAAAGGCATATCTTAATCTTAATATTAATCTTAACGGGGGCTACTGACCTCATACTCCACTAGTCTCTTCTCTGACAGATCAGCCTTGTTTCCTGCCAAAGCGATGACAATGTTGGGACTGGCCTGCCTCTGCAGCTCTTTCACCCAGGCCTTGGCCCTCTCAAAGGTCTCCTGAGTACAATGGATTTTTACACTTGTACAATTGTTATGAATATTACAAATGCCAGTGTTAGACCCCGGAATGGATTATTCATATTTCCATTACTTCAAAAATCGTTTTGAAATTGGCTTGAGAGGTTCTTTTGTCAATGGAGTATTTCATAATTTTATTGCCTACCGGCTTGGTGATGTCAAAGACCACGATTGCAGCTTGAGCCCCTCTGTAGTACATGGGTGCCAGGCTGTGGTAGCGTTCCTGTCCCGCAGTGTCCCAGATCTCGAACTTGACCGTGGTGTCGTCTAAGCATACCGACTGGGCCAGGAAAGCAGCTGGGCAAACAAATGACATGTTAGCAAATTCCCCTGGTTCACTTCCCTCCTTCAATCCTCCTCACCTCCGATGGTCGTCTCCTGAAATTCGTCAAACTGTCCCTTGACAAAGCGCAGCACCAGGCTGGATTTGCCCACGGCCATGTCGCCCAACAGCACCAGTTTAAACTGACAGATCTTGGTCTGTGGTGGCGTGCCGTTGGAGCGGCCAGCACCACTTCCTCTGGAGCTCATAGCAACCCGTGCAAGGGTGCTGTCCCACTGATGGACACAGTGACTCTGGGATGCTGCTGGTCACTTGGCTCTGCCTCCAGCTGTGTCCTCAAGGCTGCCTGGTGATACCCTGTCTGGTCTTGGTGAGGTGGGTACTGCAGCAAAACACACTGACTTCAGCATCAAGCATGGTACCTTTGCAATGCAACTGATTTGTATGGGACCCAATTGATGGGTTCCATTCGGAACAAGCTGTCTCCTCCTCCCCACTCTATCACTGCAGCATTGTACCATAAAACAGGAACTTTTGTGATGTCGAAGTCCACCATTGTATTAGCTTCTGTGTTTATTCCGGTAGCCATCTTATTGTGTGTTTGTGTGCCGCTAGCATGACACCGTTATGACCACAGGTTGAACGACAGCTAAAGCTGAACGCTAAACCCAAGCTCACATTTTTAGACGCGTCACTAACAACAAATTGACAATTACTGACAAATGACAGAAACAGTTTAAATGCCAAAAGAAACTCTTACCCTAAAGAACGTCAGCTTCCCCTGACAATAATGTCGCTTCATCAGCTGGTTGACAGCAAAACGCTTCCTGTTGGCATACACACGCATGCGCACTGGCTGCCGCATTGTCAGGCTCGGTAGGTTGACCCTATGTTACCTATGTTACGGTCTTGAGGTAAACAAATTAACAATTGATATCATTATAATGTATATTACACAACAATCTCAACTGAATTAGACCAAGGAAGAGAAACAAATAAGCAAAGGGCAAGCAGTGTGCAGTTGAATGTGACTTTATTGCTGTGAAACCACTGTGGCATTCTCCAGGCCGCTTGGGGGCGCTGTGGGGCAGTTTCAATGGCAAACGGGTAAACGATGGTTCCACATGGACGACACAACTTGGTAAAATAGAATTGTGAAACACTATGTGTACGTAACCTTTTTATTTAAACTAATATGTGAGCGTACCCAAGTCATGACTAACAGGAAGAAGCAAAGGGGTGCGGACACGGCGGTAAGTTTATATCGTCAATTGGAGAGACTAAATGAATTCAGGTGTGATTGTCGCCAATGTTGTTGTCCACAGGTGCAGGGCACTAATGACAGCAGTGTGCTGAGTAAAGTATCTGCTGCAGCTCAAGGCTACTTCCACGATCCCTTCCTTCAGCATTTTGTGTGCAAAGTGGCGAGAAGAGCTCCACTCATTAACAGGTCAGCACAAAGGTCTCCTTGTTGTGGAACACAACACATTCACATGGCATTTATTTGACATGAGTGGACAGCATTGGTGTAATAAGGTGAAGTGATGACATGCTTGGAATACTATGTACAACATGCATGGGAAAAGTAACTTATTTTTTAGCAGTAAAATGTATGTTGTTTTTTTAAGTACTGCATATGATTTGTATGGGGGGCGGTAGACATAGATTTAAATACATTAATAATAAATCCTTTGGAAACTGACTGTGTACCCCGCCTCTTGCACAAAGACAACTGAGATAAGCTCCAGCATACCGTCACAGCTAAGCAGCACAGAAAATGGATGGATGGAAATACATTCATTCATTCATTCATTCATTTTCTACCGCTTTTCCTCACAAGGGGGTGCTGGAGCCTATCCCAGCTGTCTTTGGGCAAGAGGCAGGGTACACCCTGGACTGGTCGCCAGCCAATCACAGGGCACATATAGACAAACAACCATTCACACTCACATTCATACCTATGGACAATTTGGAGTCGCCAATTAACCTAGCATGTTTTTGGAATGTGGGAGGAAACCGGAGTACCCGGAGAAAACCCACACATGCACAGGGAGAACATGCAAACTCCACACAGAGATGGCCGAGGGTGGAATCGAACCTAGTCTCCTAGCTGTGAGGTCTGCGCGCTAACCACTCGACCGCCGTGCCGCCAAGATATTTATATATATTTTGCCTTTCAATGTTTATTTCTGTGTATTTAATTTTAAATACCACATAATATTGTAGTCATGAGTTTTTAGTAAATAATTCCAAAAATATTACATATGCATTCCATACTTAGGGGCTACTATGTGCGCTGGAGAGCCGTGGACCACTGTGTGCAGACCTTCCTGCAGGTCACGCAACATTGTGCCAAGAGACAGGCAAGTTACCTATGACTTATTAATTATTCTTATATCGACAAATAACGACTTCCATTACCATTACTTGTTTTTTGTAGATTTTGTCTCTGGGCGCCGGATTCGACTCGTTGTATTTTCGCCAGTGTGCCAACGCCACAGCGCTTGAAAGGACCGTTGTGTTCGAGGTGGATTTCCCTGACGTCACCCGGCGTAAGGCAGCTCTGATCAGGTCCAACGAGGCTCTGGCAGCAATGTTAGACCCGCAGTATGAACATTGTCCTACAGGTTAGTTCACATTGCATATATTATGCTGTATGTACATTATATGTGAGTGTGTGTGTCTGTGTAGGGCCTGTGTATATGTCTAGTAGTCAGTACTTCCTGTTAGGGGTGGATGTGCGACATGCCTCCCTTGTTGAAGATGCTTTGACGATGGTGGGACTGGATCAGGCTACCCCCACGCTCATTCTTTCCGAAGTGGTCCTCACCTACATGGAAACACAGCAGTGAGTTTTTGAAACTTCTGATGTGTTTCTATTTTATGAGGTGCAGTTGTATTGACATGTACAGTAATGTTCATATTCACTTCTACATGCATGGCGTCTGTCCAGGTCTGATGATATCATCGCTTGGGCAGCGAGACTACTGCCCCACTCCCTCTTTGTGATGTACGAGCAGATCCATCCTCAAGATCCGTTTGGTCGCATCATGCAGGAACATTTCGTCAAACTTAATTCCACTCTGCATGCGCTTAGAGAATACCCGGACACTGATGCACAAAGGCAAAGGTTCCTGGACAAGGTCAGTGTGATGCAGCATGACTCATTCATTCATTCATTTTTTACCGCTTTTCCTCACGGGGTGCTGGAGCCTATCCCAGCTGTCTTTGGGCGAGAGGCGGGGTACACCCTGGACTGGTCGCCAGCCAATCACAGGGCACATATAGACAAACAACCATTCACACTCACATTCATACCTATGGACAATTTGGAGTCACCAATTAACCTAGCATGTTTTTGGAATGTGGGAGGAAACCGGAGTACCCGGAGAAAACCCACGCATGCACGGGGAGAACATGCAAACTCCACACAGAGATGGCCGAGGGTGGAATTGAACCCTGGTCTCCTAGCTGTGAGGTCTGCGCGCCAACCACTCGATCGCCGTGCCGCCCCGGAGCATGACTCATACTGTATATATAAACTATACTAAAAGTATACTATATATAATATACAGTAGTGTGAAAAAGTTAGGGCACCTCTGTGTGTTTTTAACTTATCTAGGTTAACAGTGGTAAATACAGGTGTATGCTGTACATTTTACTTTTATTATCACATATTTCATTTTAATTTCAGAAAAAATAGTAAAAAGAGTAACTGTTTGACCACAAATCCTTGAAGTTGCAGAGCCGTGAACTTGCAAATGTGCGTGTTTCAATGGATGTTTTTTTTTTTCAGGGATGGGAGCAGTGTGTGTGCGTGGACATGAATGACTTCTTCATCAGGTTGATCCCAGATGATGAGAGACTCCGAGTGGAGAGACTGGAGCCTTTTGACGAGTATGAGGTCAGTTTAAATCATGAAATAAAAGTAGCAGCAGTGAACAATGCGGCCTTAAATGTCATTTTAGCACTGAAAACTGCTGCAGAACCCAAGTTCGTTTCAGTTTGAGGTCACAAACAGATGGCCGGATATTCTCCTTCAGGAGGTTTTGGTAGACGGCAGAATTCATGGTTCCATTTATCACAGTGAGTCGTCCAGATCCTGAAGCAGTAAAACGGACCTAGACCATTACACTACCACCACTATATTTTACTGTTGGTATGACGTTCATTTTCGATTTTCCCAAAGGTCTTGGGGATCATCAAGATGTTTTTAAAATTTTAAATTGAGAAAAACCTTAATGATGTTGTTCAGCAGTGGTTTTGGTCTTAGAACTCTGCCATGCAGGCTATTTTTGTCCAGTGTCTGTCTAATGGTGGCGTCATAAACAATGACCTGAACTGAAGCAATTGAGGCCTGCAGTTCTTTGGATGTTGTTGTGGGGTCTTTTGTGACCACTTAGATGAGTTGTCACTGTGCTTTTGGGGTAATTTTGGTTGGCTCAAAGCTTTAGAAAATGTTTTATGACATTTCCCAGACTCATAGATCACAATCTCAGTTATTTTTTAACGAGGGGGGGGCAATAAATCCCTTTTTCACACAGGTCCAAGTAGATTTAGATTTTTTTTCCTTCCTTTAATAATAAAATGTTTCATTAAAAACTGCATTTTTGGTCACTTTCATTGTCATTGGCTAATATTTATTATTTTTGATCATGTGAAACATTTAAGTGTGACAAACATGAAAAATAAATCAAATAAAAATACAAATAAATTAAAAAAAAAGGAAAAGGGCAAACACCTTTTCACACCACTGTGTCCTGATGCGGTCATTGTAAAAAAACAAACAAACAAACAAACAAAAATAAAAAAACAGAAGGACAAGTGTAACACATGAGAAGAGCTGAATAGCCATACCAACATGTTAAAACGCATGCCATGGTTGATGCTGACCATTCATTATACCAGAAATACAGCTATTGCCACTATGGAAATTATATTAAAGAAAATGCCTCCAGCCACAGCTGTTGATAACGAGGAGACTGTGTTGAATTAAATAGAGGCATTAATTGGAACTTCTAATTTTTAGATGTAGCATTGATGATTTTTTGCTTTTTATATCATTTGGTCAGGAGTGGCACCAGAAATGTTCTCACTACTTCATCCTCACAGCATCTCGAGGTTCTCTCACAGCACAGTCCTTGCTCATCCATCCTCCAGGTACTTATTTATACATGTGTAAAAATACATTATCCACAATGCATTTGCCACTCACACTGTAAAATGTACCCTCAGTGCTCCTAAAAAGCCCATCTTGGAGCCCAATTTACCTCCCAGTGAAGACGCTGACAGCCTGTGTGGAGGGTCTCGGCTCGGCGTCCACCTGTCTCGATGACGGACACATCCTCCTCACTGGCGGCTCATGCCGAAGTGGCAGAGGCGCTCCAAGTCGACTCTTGCTCAAAGGCCCTGAAAGCTGGACTGAAAGTGTCACTGTAAAACCTTCGTCACATTTGGGTGTTCGCTTGTACCATACTGTTACCTCCACTCCCGGGGGAGGTGCTGTCATATACGGCGGCCGATCCTCTCCTCTCAGCCCGATCGGAGGCCTTGTCAACGTCACCCATCATGGTGGATCACTTCATGAGGAGCAGATGGTCTGCACAGGGGATCATCCGCCACTACGGTGGAGACATACTGCTACTCTGCTCTCTCATAATGGTATACAAATTATTCACTTTCATATTAAAATTATATCTTGCTAAAAGCCTAATTGGGTATTTTTTTCTACAGGAAAAAAATTGCTCTTTGTCTTTGGTGGGAAAAATGAGTGTGAAGCTGTTTTGGGTGGTGGCTACTTTCTGGATGTTGATCAGCAGCATTGGATGGAGGTGAGTCTGATACATGATGTCTGCACGATTTCCTGGAAGACTTTTAAAGATTATACTATGGTGTGTCAACGGTCATATTATATTTATATACAGTACAGGAAACAGCCAATTGGGAATATAACCCATATAGTCGCATGAACTTGGGAATTTCAACGGCCGTCGTGCATGGCGCCCCCAGTGTTACAAGACAAGTGTCGGAGAATTAACTCCATGGTCAACACTAATTCAGAAAACTGCCCACACAGCAGCCTCTCAAGCATTATGTCACATACAGCACAGTTCCCAAATTCCGCCCAGGACGGGATGTTTGGTCACCTTCATTTACGGAGCAAAACTAAATTCTAATTGGAGGCTGAACTGGTGGGATTGTGGCGAATATGTTTATGTTTATTTGAGTTTATTAAATGTGTCATACAAGGCTTAACACAAAATTGCGGGCAGGAACTGGCCACCGTAATAGTTAGCATGTAAGCTAACAGATGGCTTCTTTTTATTTTTTGTAGTCTTGAGGGTGGCGCGGTAGTCGAGTGGTTAGCGCGCATACCTCACAGCTAGGAGACGAGGGTTCAATTCCACATCTCTGGAGTTGGCATGTTCTCCCCGTGCATGCGTGGGTTTTCTCAGAGTACTCCGGTTTCCTCCCACATTCCAAAAACATGCTAGGTTAATTGGCCACTCCAAATTGTCCATAGGTATGAATGTGAGTGTGCTGTATGTCTGTATGTGCCCTGTGATTGGCTGGCGACCGGTCCGGGGTGTGCCCCGCCTCTCAGCCGAAGGCGGCTGGGATGGGCTCCAGCACCGCCGCGACCCTCATGAGGATAAGCGGTAGAAAATGAAGGAATGAATGTTCTGAGTACTCTGGAGTATTGCTGCCTCTAGCAGGCTGTTCCAAATTTACAATTTTTACAATAATATTCAATATGTGTTTGTTTCAGTTGCCAGTAGAGGGCACAGCACCGGATGATCGCCATTCCCATTCTGCGTGTCCCTACCAGGGAGGGGTGCTGATCTTCGGGGGACTGGGAAGAAGAGGACAGCCTCTGGGGGACACAGTAGTGCTGAAACCCAATGAGAGAGGCTTTTGCTGGGAGATGATAGACATACAGCCCCCTCCTTGTCCCAGGTGGGTTCATCACACGAAATCACATTTTAAGTCTAAAAAGACGCTACAGCCTCTCTCAGCCAAGAATGCCTTTGCCTCGAAATTTGAGGCAAAAATGTTTGATAACCAAAAAAACGATGACTAATGCAGCCGCTAACGGAGGTTGCACTCTACAATGGAAATTGTTTCAAATTCTGTCATTTAAAATGGACTGCAGTACTTAATCCTGCCAGCAGTCTCCTAGTTTTTTCTTTACAAGAATATTTCATTGTAGAAGCTAAAACAAAAGTATGGCAATTATAAAGATATTAATATATAGGAAATGTTCCTTTTAATATTATTAATGTTAGGTTTTTTTTAGCTACTGTATATGTGCCTTTTTGCTGTGATTCTTATTTGAAATGTACTTTTAGGTATTCACATTCTGCGCACGTGATCGGCAAGCACCTGATTGTGGTGGGAGGAGTTTGGCTGTATCCTGACGACGTGCCAGGAGTGTCCATGATTAACCTCGACACACGCTGCAGTGTGGACTTCCGTCTCAATACGGTCAGTTCAACGTGGTTTAAAAAACAGTCATGGCTTTAAGGGAACCTAGAAGTGTTCTCTGCTGTCCTTAGAGCTCAGTGCCCTGGCCCCTGATGTTGCACTCCTTCTGCTCGGAGCTGACAGACCAAAAGAATGTTGAACTGCTGCTCATTGGTGGAGGAGGAAACTGTTTTTCCTTTGGGACACATTTTAACCCTCAACTGGTCACTGTGGACCTTCAGCCTGCTTTAAGGTAGTGTGTAGCTATTTCAAAGTGACTTATATTATATAATCTGTTAGTTACTGCTGTTAACTTGCAGATGTGTTCACAGAAGTCACATTTGTATGTTGCAAAAGCATCTGCTCCCTCAGTTTTTAAACAAACTTCAGTCGCAAAACATCTTGATTTGCTTTCTGGACAGGATATTTTATTTTGTTGACCTCAGTTCCCAGTCCCAAAGACATGTTTTTTTGCCCTGTCCTAGATCATAGCCTGGTTTTGGTTCTCATTCTGTGAAGCGCCTGAAGGACTGGACTGCGGCGCTGGCTGCCCCCCAGTCACCTGGCTTGCGGTACTCGCCCTTCTCCAGGAAGTACTGGCGCCCACGGTAGTTGGGGTGCTCGTAGAAGACCCACCAGCCGTCGAAGACCTTGCACGAGTTCACCTCCCTCCAGCGGAACTTCTCCAGGAGCGAAGGACAGTCCTCCGTGGCTTCAAAGGCTTTGCCCCCAAAGTCAGCCTTCTCATACAGCTGCATCTTGTAGAGCGTCCCGCTAGTCTGGAAAGGATAAGACATTGAAAGCCTACCGTTATAAAAGACACTGCAAAAATACAACATTCTGAGACTGAAGTGCTCTTTTGGTTTGATGTCATACTGCCCAAAGGCTAGTCAAAGATGCTGAAAAACTGGAGCCACAATCAAAGATCATGTATTCAGTTGGAACGCACTATGGTTTTAAATACAACTGGCAAAATGGCAGGTAAAGATCTATTTGACATGATTGATTTGGTTTTAAAAACTAGGGCAGAAGTGTACCGTCGTGTACCAACAAGCCGCTATTTGACAGGAGTGTCCTGCTGACTTTTAAAACTCCTCTTTACCAGGGGGCGGAAGCCTGCGGCTCTTCAGTCGCCTTGCAGCAAGCTTGGCATTTGTCTGAAGTGAAGGAAATGTGCATTTTCAAAAAGTTTGAAATATCCAACTCACCGAATTTCCGTGAATGCATCTAGACTGCGTTCGGGCTGCTGATTGGATGAGCAAGGAAAGGGGGAGGAGTGCCAGTGTGTGCAGTGAGACACAAAAAAGCAGTCTTGAGTGTGCTGCCCCCCACCATAAACCACCCATAACAATAAATACATCCCCAAAATGAAACAAATGACTTAATTCTGAATGGAAATATTTGTATGCCTTCACTGCCAATGACGCTGGCTTATCCGTGTTATTTATTCACAAAATTTACAAAAAAATGTTTTTAAAACAAGCACTCGGCTTTTTCTGAAAATAAAAACTGCAGATGGCAGTAAGAGTGATTTGGCCTCTAATGTACTACAGAAGGTTGAGCAGAGCAAACAACTACAGCTGCTAATGTGGCTGCACGAGCGATTGTAGAGGGGGAAGCCTTCACATATGGTAAATACATGAAAGAATCACTCAAAACTATTCTCCAAACAAACAGGAAAGTTCAAGAAATCTCATCTGCAAAGACCGTGAAGGACAGGACCAATTGAATGGCAACAAACATTACCAGTAACAGTTTGAACTAATCATCAATGCTATTGTTTCGTCGATAATCAAGTGGTCCCCAAATCACAGAATAGTTTTGTTTTCCGACTTTGGCGCCGCCCACCAACCCGTACAAGGCTGTGGCCTAGTGGTCGGGGACCTGTGGTCTATAAGACGGGAAGTCTGATCTCTAAAAATATTGCTGATAAGTATTGAGTGTAAACATTGACTATGTCTGTCTTCCAGTTTGTTAGCTTTGTGACTCGCTACCAAATCAATTAATGTTGGATGCTGGGTTTATTTGTTTCAAAGAACACATGAAAGTAGATTGATTGTTTTGATTGAACGTGCCTGCAAGCAGTGGGTCAGCTGGATGGACCCAAGAGACTGACCCTAGTGTCAGTTGTCAGCACCATATAAATGGTGCCATCACCAAAGCTCTCATGTGGGTGGTCTTTAACGTAGGAAGAAAATAAAGCAACTCACAAAGTGGATCATCTTGCAGGAGCTGAGGCGATCGTTGAGGCCCATCCAGCGCTGGTACTCAGGGTACTCACCCCGGGTGAGGACGTACTGGTAGCCCATATAGTTGGGCCTCTCGTACACCACCCAGGCGCCGCTCTCCACTCGGATGGAGTTGCAGCGGCTCAGGTAGGTGTGAAAGTCTGAGCAGTCGCTGTCGCACTCGTAGCGGCGGCCCTGGAAGTTCTTGTCCTCGTAGAAGACGATCTGCAGGACAGAATATATAATGGTAAGATATCAGGACAAATTGTTGAAGGTTGTCAAAAAGTTTTATCGTGGTATGCAGAAAAATGGTCTGTCAAAGCCATCTATTTTTTGTGGCACTTTTACTGTAAATGAGCAGTGCCACCACCAGGAATTCTGGGCCCTTTGGTAATGGGAATGGTTTTATTTCATTTGAACATGCATCAGATTACAATTGAATGCATCACATTATCAGTTCACAGTTCCACATGTCCAAAAGGAGTAGGAAGAAGCAAAGCTTATTAAATCCTACCCATCCACCTGGTACTTTTACAATCAGTAAACAATCAGTTACATTTGTTCACTTCCTGCTTTCCTAATATATTTTAAGGTTTTTTTTATCACATACATGTATAGCACATCATGACTGGTTCAAGACTCTTCATCCTTGTATTTAGCAAACATGAACTGCTTGTATTGTTTCTTGAATTGGCTCATCATTGTGCATTGTTTGAAGGTCTTACTCAATCCATTCCATAGTTTGATTCCACATACTGAAATGCTATGGATTTTTAACGTAGTCCTAGCATATAAGTGTTTCAAATGTAGTTCTTCCCTGAGATCATATTTCTCTTCTCTTGTAGAGAAGTATTGGATGACATTTTTAGGTAATTGGTTATTTTTAGCCTTATGCATTATTTTAGCTGTTTGAAGATTAACTATATCAGCAAGTTTAAGTATTTGTGATTTCAGAAATAAGGAGTTAGTATGTTCTCTGTAGGTGGCATTATGCATTATGCTTAGTACCCTTTTTTGCAGTACATTTAGCGGGTGAAGATTGCTTTTATAGTTATTACCCCATATTTCCACACAATAAGTAAGATATGGTAGAACCAGAGAACTGTCCTGAACCTTTGGAACCGTCTCAACCTATCCATATTGTCTATGGCACCCTTGCTATAGATGCTGGAGCCTATTCCAGCAGACTTTGGGCAATTAAAACAGATCGAGAAATCGACTGGAAATCATTCCCATGCTAGCTTCTCAAAAGTCAGCTATGTGATTAGTTACACTGACCTGTGCAATCAAGAATGACCGTAATAGAGTCTAAACCCTGAATCACCAGGATTACTACAATCACCTCAACTGGCAGCAGCCAGATTTGTGAACCACTACGCTACCCATTGCATCTGGGCTTACATATTTCCTATTGGCTGTTCATAAGGGACTCTGCAAACTGGTTTGTAAAGTGAAGAATTACACGTGTACTGAAAAAGGTTACAACCAAAAGACCCAGTCAAGAAACCAGACCTAAATGCCTTAAGGTGTATCCACTCACCCTGCCCATCTTGAAGACAATGTGCGGCGCAGCCTTGGTGTTGATGCAAAGGTGATGGTGTTGCTTCTTTGCCCCTGAGGTCTCGATGTTGCGCTGGGAACCTGGGTGGTCCCTTTTATAGCCCTGCCTCGCCACATTTGGAAGGCAAACAGGGGAACAATCGCTTTGTCATGAAAATGAGATCCAAAAATTGAGTCAGTGATTCTAGTGCTATTCAGTTTTTCCAGAAAAGCGAGGAAGGATTACGGCATAATGGCCGGGCCATGATAAGCGTCCAATGACCCCACGTCTATGTTGGCTGCGTCCAGCGAACCCAGCCCTCTCCCCCCCTCGTATCGCACATGCCAGCTCCACCGGCATAACCCCCACCTGGCGAGGGAGGTCCTGCCAAGTCAGGACTTATTTATGCTACTGCTTTGACACTGCTCTAGGCGCCATCTTTTTTTCCTTTTAAAAAGGTACGGATACACTTCCAGTGTCACTTGAACAAACTTACAGGACATTTCATGCGGTACATCTAACACACGAGGTAACAATACACGGTTTTGGGAGGTGTGTATACTCGATAGGTCATTAAAATAACGACAGTCTAGTATCAAAAACTTCATTATGTAAATAAAATATCCAGTCAGTGTATTACTATATATCCATATACTTTTTTAAAAAAAACTTAACATTTTTTAATGGGATTAAGAAAATGGGCATTTTTAGTGAATATTATCATCTTTGTTTTATTAGCAAATATAATCGAGCTGAATGAATGAATAATCGAGCTAAAAGCTGCACGGGAGACAGCTGTGCTACATTCATTTCTACAGGCATTTCTCCAATACATATATAACCTCATAATCCATTGTTTGAAGTCACTGTGATGTACCATGACAAACAGACGTGTGCTAACAGGAAGCCAAAATGGCCTTCACAAACTACATTCGGAGTATGTATATGAAGTGCAAATCAATCAGTTTTCGGTATGCGGCTGGGATGTATGGATAATTACAATAAACATTCACTTTTACAGGAAAAATATACTTTTTTTCGGTTTGGTACAAAATGTTAAACTTTCCTTCTCATCGTGGAGTCAAACAAAATAAACAGATCAGTGGTGACTTCTGCCAAGAAGCGGATTAACATTGATGTCAGATGCCCTACCCAGTGCTAGAAATCATAGTTCTAGTAGTTAAATGCTCACCCTACTGTACTTCAGTCTATTTTCATACAGAAGACAGCATAGAGTCTTCACCCTAATGGACCCGTACTTTACAATAAGTTCAACCTGATTACCATAATAATAGTTCCCTATAACATGTCAATGACTCGTTACTCTTCATTTAAATAAATAGAAGTGAGGTGTAAGGTGTCGTGAAGTGCTACTGGCCCCTTTTGAGTTCAACAAGCCATCGGCGATTGCCCCACCGCCCCTTTACTTGTAATATACGCTGCAACATTAACTGGCAGCTCGTCTCCCCGGGGGGCACCGCCGTAGAACTGGAGAGGGGGTGGTATAAGGCTGTCCAGTTCTTGCCTTTGGCCCGTCTCCAGGAGCCACTCATGGAACTTGGCCTCCACCAGCTCCTGGAACTTGCACTTCTGCTCCCTACAGACAGAACATGCATGTGTTAAAGCAGTAGGTAATCTGGTAATAACATTTTTGGTGCAGAGGTGGATAAAAAGGTGACTCCAGGAATTTCATTTTCACTTATTGATGTTGTGGTCAGGGTCATGTTGAGTGCAGAGTCCCTCAAGCTAATGGCACCGCACACACGGCATGAGCGCACATTTTTATTGAGTGTTGGCATCCAAGCTACATCCAAACACCACGGTAGTTGCAGTAGTTGATCCAGAATAGTGCTTTAGTGTTTAGAAATAAACATGTATCATAATCCTTGTGGTCATGTCTAGGGTATGACTTTTTCCTATTGGCTGAGAGAGCAGTGGTGAGTTAGGCTGCCAAATTCAGCATAAATTAAATGTTCAATTTGGTTAAACCCATGCGCTACACCTGGTACTAGCACAGTTTAATCAAGAATCACACATTTGTGCCTTTATAACATAGGAGTAAAAATAATTGAATGCAGTATAGTGTACTCCCCAACTATGGGACCCTATTACCTTAATTCCATCATCATCTTGTTCTTATTTTTACTCTTGGGCACCTTTAGGATGACCATTGATGGATGACAGTGCTGATGGGGATGTACAACTTCATGTAAAAATATACAAACTACCCCTTAAGCTATCAAGCACCCCCTGATTCAAATTTTCATATACATCACCCACTTGTTGAGCCGGGCCTCCATTACAGTCTTCTGCCATCTTTGTATTCTCTTCTTCTTCTCATAGAGCGCTGCCTGGTAGCGTGGTGGCAACTCCCCTGGCACCTCAAATGTGTCTCCCTTCATCTGGAAAGGCACCACCAGCATATGGAACTCCTCAGGGGGCAGGAGGCGGTAGCAGGCCTGATCGGGGTTAGCGGCCAGATCTTTGACAAGGCCATCGGTCCCCAGCAGCAGCGGCTGGTCCCACAAGTTGGGGACCACCGCCAGCCCCACGATACCCATGTGGTCCTCTAAGGTGGGGTAGAAGGTGTGGTAGGGGCCCAGGGTGATGTCGGCATTCCCAGGCAGTAGAAGAGGGCGGGTGGGCGTCAGGGCATGGACCGTGCAGCGTGATGATGCACCAATAGCGATCCTCCCCGCCACGCACACCACACGCACATTCTGGCAGCAGTGCACATGGACGCTGGTCTCCACGGGGCCCAGAACCACCGTGCAGTCCCTGCATTTGTCCACACTGACTGACCTGGAGAATACACAACCAACAAAAAAAATTTGTTGTGCTTACTTATTGTATGAAGTCAAAAGCCGCCAGGAAACGCCACGATTTATCAATGAAATTTGACAGCAATAATTGTGTGAACCTATATGTATGTACATAGGATTTTGATCAGATCCAGATTGTTTGATTGTTGATCCAAACCTGATTACATATAACATATTTGGTTTATATCTGCAAATTGTCAAGTCCTTCAAGCATGCAGTCTGATCTTTGACCTTACCTGAGAGGAGAGAGGAGGTAGATGAAGGCATCAGAGCATCGATGGATTTTAATGTTAGCCCCTGTCAGCTTGTCAGAGGTCTTGGCGAGGGTCTGCTTGTAGACCTGAGACATGAGCACCATCTTACTGCCAGCTGGAGCCATGTGAGTGTTTCGGGCTATCTTGGCTCGCTTCATGGTGCCCTCGACTAGACACAAATGGAAGAATGGAAGACAAAGTTCACCCAAAGAAGAGATCGGAGTACTGTGAAAGATTTAGCATACCTTGTTGGGCCCAGGCTAGTTTCTTCCCAGAGCGCAGACAGGCCTTTATACCAAAAGGATTGAGAGTGAGGTTCTGCTGGAGACAGGAGAGCAGCTGGTGCAAAGGGAATGAGTTGTTCAGTACACTGTAGCCCGCTTGCACCTGGAGCGGACCTTTGCTTAGCAGCCTGTGGACAGGCTGGACAGGCATGCCTGGGTGGGGTAAGCCCTCCAGGAGCAGGCCCAAACTGCGCAAGGCCTCTAGGGATATCTAAGAAACCAAATGGCACAGGTCAGTCAGTGCTTAAGTGCTATAAGCTAATACAATGCGGATGGTGGTGCATGTACCTGACAGTCACGCAGGGCCAGGCCAGACTCTGACAGCTGGTCGGGCTCCACCAGCAGCTCCAGAAGCTCAGCGAGGTGGTTCTGCACGAATGACAAGTGGGCCTGGTCGTCCCAGTTCTAAGAGTGACATCATAAGCAATAGTTGTAACGGCCACAGAAGTCCATCAGCAGAGGTAGTGGGGTCCACAAGTGCGTCACTATATTAGACTCAGCTGTAAGAAAACTGCTGTCATAATCTATGTACAGGGGAACAGGTACAGGAGTTACATACATGCTATATATACGTGTGTTATTCTAATCATGCATCCTCATCATCTGCAAAGAGCTACTGCGGTGAGAAGACACGCCTGTAGAGGGCGTGTATTTAAGGAAGCTCATCCAGCGCACCGGGGTGGTTGGAGAAAGAGAAAATTTGTAACGTCACACACTGAGGGGATGCTGAGAGCCGGCGTTCGAGCCACAAGGACCAACTCTGTCAAGCGGCACCTGATGGGATTTCCTTTTCCCTCTCGGCTTGAGCTGTTGGACTTTGGGCAAGGTTCCGGACCCAGGGATTGGACTGACAGGTGGATGCATGTCCGTGAGTGGAACTGCAGCTTTCACCTCTGTCTTGAGGACAAGCACTGACTCTTCAGGGAACTTTGGGACACTTTCGGGGTGGGGGGTAAACGTTCGGGATTAATTTGGTGTTTCATGGTTGTCTTTGTTGGCGGGTTGGAGGTTTAGTTAGTTAGTTAGGTTGGGAGGGGATGATATGCAGGGTTTGTTTTGGAGTAATTAAACTGCCGTGGTGGTGGAAACCAAGCATTTTCGACAGTGTTTCCTTTTTTTCTTACAGCTCCCCCCGCGACCTCCTTGTTTGCGTTGTAGCCTCTTTACCTCTATAGGAGGGCGCGATCGTTACATAGTTGTGTTGTAGTTAGTGGTGTAGATACATTAGTGGTGTAGATACAGATACTTAATGTACCTCTAAGAATGTACTACTAACTTCCATGATACTTTGTGGAGAGGCGGAATGAATGACTTCACTGACAAAAGTCAATGGATGCTAATTTGACCTCGGTGGAGGTATGTGCTGGAGGTTCTTTCAATTGTGATAGTATTTTAAAAATCACTTTCCTTAATTTTGTAATGATAACGCATCAGTCTTGACAACAAAGATAACAGGCTGTGATCTATGAAGGTTCCGTAGAATTCCTGTTACAGCTCTTGTATTGGATGCCGGTCGACTGTGATAGGTGTACTTAATGCGTGAATTTAATATTATGCTTATTGTTCGGAGAGGAGAATTACCTTGTTCTGGGAGCTAGTCTTGGCCTCTCTGTCTGATGAAGACAAGGAGCGTGTTCGATGGCTGGGCCACTCTTCACCAATCAGAGAGCTACGCAAAGACACATGGTTCAGCTGCTGAATGTGAAGGAAGAGAAGGAACTGCAGCGTGTCCACAGACATCTGGAGAGCAAAGATTCAAATGTGAAATCAGCAGATATTCCTTTGAAAATAATATGATCAAAAACCATTTGTATACCTTATTCCTCTGCTGTTCCAGTTCACTTTTATTAGAACACTGTGAAAGACAGTCGACTCTCTCCAACCGCTCTTGAGGTGAGCTGCTGGTGAAAAGGTCAAAGGTCTCAAAGTAGAGCCATGCCAGGTCTTCTGGAAGCTGCAGCTTTCCGCATGCGATGTGCCTCCACATGGGCCAGCCCAGGGAGGGGAAGCATCCGTCGCGGCTCCGCACATAGGTGGCCATCTTGCGGAGGTAGTGCAGGCTGAGTTTGGAGGTGGGTGCCACCTATAACCAGACACCACACCACGCTTTAAAACTATATTCCAGGAGATGGCCAAGCCTTTTGAACATTACCTGAAGGGCACCCAGGAGGAAGGGCTCCATACGTGGCCATATGGTCACTCTGTCTGGATCCATGTCTGAAGAAAAATTGGATTCAAGCAGTTGAATATAATGTTTACCATTGTGATCTCAGATGTACACTTCGACACTACTGCAACCGCAGGATTAACATTTTGCTAAATCAATACCATTCTATAGCATCAAACAAAACAAAGCATTTTTTGAGACAGTTCTCGCAGCAGAGGTGCACTTTATGTATCACAGTGGTGGCTGATGCATTTGGTACCTGGGCCTTGACCAGGCAGAACTTTTCTTGACAGACACTGTGAGGGGCAGTAACCATCCATCCATTTTCTATGCCGATTGTCCTCATTAGGGTGTGGATGTATGCTGGAGCCTATCCCAGCTGAGTTTGAACAAGAGGCAGGATACACTCTTCATACCTACAGTTTGGATAATTTAGAGTCTTGGAATGTGGGAAGAAAGCGGAGAAAACCCATGCACGAGGAGAACATGGGAATAAATGAATACAATTTCAAAACAAATATTAGAATTTAAGTTGTAAATGTTGGTCAGTGTTTCAGCCAGCAGAAAAGGCCTTGCTGGCCCTGACTGCACACTGACTACTGATAAATGCTTACCCACCCAAGACTATGCAGTAAAGTATATTGGTAAGATACATGTGTTTTGGGTCTAATTGACAAAATCCAATGGGGGGGGGGGCTGTAATAATAATAACAACAATAAAGACACGTCGACGTGTATTGACGTCAAATACTGGTGCGTGTTGACAAGGCAACCTGACCCTTCACGTGAAACGGCCACCGGGTTAGCGTTGACTTACCATAACCCGGCTAGAACGAATACATCTTGTGTTGTCAAAAAATGGTTATATCGTCTCGAATTTGTCTCCTAACGAATGACTTTTTGTTGACCAAACTAGACCGCAGGCTCTGCCATGACTCCCGGCCAAGCTAACAAGGCTGACAAACGCCACACGCCAGCTCACTTACTTTCCGCCTTCGTCGAGGGCCAAACGTGTTGGTGTTGTAGTTCCATTTCGGCGTGACAGCGATTCGTCAACGGGTTCGAGTCATTTACACTTTAAAAGTAAAAGTACCGCCAATTTCGTTTGGAGGCTTGATATTGAAATCATTTCTAATGGACTTCCTATTTGGCGCCCTCCTTCGCAATACTGCCTCGTTTGTCCACAGCCTACCTACAGGCTCCGCCCCGCCGACTGTGGCGTTCGAGTAGCTAGCAATAGCCAGTCACAGGCCACTTTGTGGTACACTTGCGCAATATAAATTGATCCAATTCAAGGGCAATTCAAACACAATAGAATATAATAATGACCATGGAGGTATTAATTAAATATATAGTCTGGATTGATACCAGAAACAAATACTTCTATAAGGACACGTATTTTGTTTAAAATAAAGTAGAGATCCCTCCAGGCAGAATTCTTTGCCCAAAATTACGTTAAGTCGAAAAAGAACGAGTCAAACCGGATGCTTCTACAATTGTACATACTGTGATACAATGTAACCTCATAAAAAGCAAACGTTCACGATCAGTTTTTCCCAGGTGTTAACCGGATTTTAGAAAGACAAAGTCAGTAAAAATCACCATTATGTCTAAAATAATCAAACATAAAGTTTCAACTCTTTTCATACTACATACGATACATTCATAAGAATTTTTCAACATTAACGTGCACTGTCGCTTTAAATGTGGGCTGTCGGTAGGAGGGACTTCCTTGACAAGGCGGAAAAGGGCTTCTGGCAGCTACTAGATCCAACCTTCAAAAGAAGCCGGCTCTTTTCACGCTTTTTTTGTTACATTTATAATTTTTGCGCGGATTTATACACACATATATATATGGCTGCCAAAGGGATGAACCTGTGCACTGTGTGCTGTTTGATACTCTGGGCTATTACGGCGGTGTTCGCCGGGTAAGTAGCAAGGCTTTGGGCTGGAATGGTCGCTCAGGCAGCGGCGAAGCAGCATCGCCAGCTGGTACACATGTTCCACTGTGATTGGTTCAAGCAGTGCAGTGCACAGGAATATGAAATACCCATTAAATACTGTTGTGTATGTCTTCCGTATAATCTTGGCCGTGTTATTACACTGAGTAAAAGCGGGTAGCTAAATAGTTAGCGATTCATTTCAAACAAACAAGCCAGCATGTTGTTGTGAGATTATACACGTTTGTCATCATTTTAAAGGCTATTTTCTTTCCTACAGGCGCGATTTTTACAAGATATTGGGTGTTACCAAGAGTGCATCTATCAGGGACATAAAGAAAGCCTACAGGAAGCTAGCTCTCCAGTTACACCCCGATAGGAACCAAGACGACCCCAAAGCTCAGGATAAGTTTGCCGACTTGGGCGCAGCCTACGAGGTAAGAGACAACTGTTATCCCTCTACTGAGCTTCAGAGGTGATTAGTTAAACAAAGTGTCGAGTTTTGTTGTGAAATGTGTGCCGGAAGCGCTCGAGGCACAAGTCTTTTGTATGGGTTGCTCTTTGGTTGCTGTTGGAAACACTAGGCTCATCGTCATTGGTCAGTTCGGTCGTGTGGCTGCGTCTGATTGGCTGACAACATACGCTGTCACACATATGTCAAGGTGGATCAAAGAGCACAACTTTTTTTTAATATACAGCACAAAGACTACAAATTCTTCTACTATTTACATACTTCAAACTAATTTGTAAATCGTACTGCTTAAATGATAACAACTCTTGAGACAAACTGTCCACAACATTAGTTACACCTGCATCGAATGAGTCGATACAAGCGCTGTATTACAAAAAAATCATTTACAAATGATAAAGTTGACACTGGCTGAACAATGCAGGCTTCTGAGTACTGCACTATTTTATTTTGCAGGTTCTTTCAGATGAAGAGAAGAGGAAACAGTATGACGCCTATGGAGAGGATGGTCTTAAGGAAGGCCACCACGGCTCACACAATGACATCTTCTCTAGGTGAGTCTTTAGTTAGTGCAAGTGAAAGTCAAAGTATCGGATTCCTTACGCAGTCTCAATGCATTATAGTGTTACCATACAATTCTTGTATTAAATGTTTTGTCCCTCTCTAGTTTCTTTGGCGACTTCGGTTTCATGTTTGGCGGCAACCGGCAACAACAGGACCGAAACATCCCCAGAGGGAATGACATCATATTAGACCTGGAAGTCACACTGGAAGAGGTCTACTCTGGGAACTTTGTGGAGGTGAGGAGAACACTCCTTCTTTTGACAGTTGTTATAATTGTAACCGTGATTTTGCGTTGTGGACTAGGTGGTACGTAACAAGCCCATAGCCAAAGAAGCTCCTGGCAAAAGGAAGTGCAACTGCAGACAGGAAATGAGGACCACGCAGCTCGGCCCGGGCCGCTTCCAGATGACCCAAGAGATGGTGTGCGACGAGTGTCCCAATGTGAAGTGAGTCCATGACACACCCACACGGCCCTATAAGCATTTGTGTTAATCACTTCATGACCCAATGCTGGATTACTGCAACTATTGTGACTTTGTGGCTTAGTCTTCATTTATTTCCATTATTTTATTATTAATGCATTATGAATTTGAAGTGATCTCTTCCACATGTTTTTATTTTTGTTCTATGTTATCTATGTATCTATTGAGGGGTTTAGGTTTTGTGGATGGTTGCTTGTCTGTTTTTTTATGCAAAGTGGCCGCCATTAACAGCTGGCGGAAGGATCGATGGCAATGAATATATATGTGTTGTGTTTTTGAACATCTCAGGCTGGTGAATGAGGAGCGAACCTTGGAGGTGGAAATTGAACAAGGCGTGAGAGATGAGATGGAATACCCTTTCATCGGAGAAGGTAACCTTGTTTTGTCTCTTGTTTACGTTTGAATAAAAATGTATTCATGTGTTTTGTTTTATAAACATTCATAGGGGAACCTCACATCGACGGAGAACCTGGAGATCTACGCTTCCGCATCAAAGTGCTAAAGTAGGAGCTGACTATCAACAACTACTATGCCTGGTGTGACATTTTGTCCTGTTATGCTAATGAGATGTTTCTTTGTAGACACCCAGTATTTGAACGTAGAGGGGATGACCTGTACACAAACGTCACCATCTCCCTGGTGGAGGCGCTGGTCGGCTTTGAGATGGACATCGTCCACTTGGACGGACACAAGGTACTGTCACTCTTCTCTCGTACAATGAAAACACACTCGCATCAGAATAATGTCTCACCTTTATGAAAGTACTGGCACCTGCAACTTTCTTTCTTCTTCATTGTGAGTTATTTTGAAGCCGTGAACAATAAGAAAAGTATAGCCTAGCAGCGTAAGTGTTAAGAAGAACCACAGAGTCAACCACTGGTGACGAAGACTGGCAACAGAGCTTGGAGGACAATGACTTTCAGTTCCGGTTTCCATGCCAACAACAACAGGCTGCTAACAGGGAGGTTTTGTTACAAAAGAAGTTAGACTCATGCAGTATATTAAGATAACAAGACGTGTTCCATATTGTATGCTAACCAGGCAATGTATGTGAACCGAGGCATTATGTTTGCTGATTTTTTTTTAATAAGAAACAAAAAATACATTGACCGAAGTTCGATCCATCCATTTTCTGTGCTGCTTATCCTCACTAAGGTCCGTGGTATGCTGGAGCCTATGCTTGCTGTATTTAGGCGAGAGGCGGGGTACACCCTAGACTGGTCACTGACCCAAGTTCCATTGTAGAAAATATTGCAATGCTGGTAGAATGACGATGAGGCAGGGTGACTGCACATATTCTCTCCAAAACAGCCCTGTACACCTTAGAGCAAGACACATCCCACACTTCAATACTCTTCCCTATCTTAGTCTGGCTCTAACTAGCAGGCAAACGCCACACTGCAGCTCTGAACCACAAGCAATCCTGTACTCGCACTACAGTATCACATAAACAGAATAATCCCCCAAAAAATATGCACAAATGGAGGAAAACCATGTCAACAAACGATTACAAACTATCCTTTATCACTGTCCATTCTGCTTTTGTCCCAAGTCGAGGCATTTCGTCAACAAGTATATTTACTTTGAGCCTGGTTTTTGTCTGTCAGGTGCACATCATGCGAGACAAAGTGACCAAGCCCGGTGCCAGGATGTGGAAGAAAGGCGAAGGCCTGCCTAACTTCGACAACATCAACATTCGCGGCTCTCTCATCATCACCTTCGACGTGGAGTTCCCTCAGACACAGCTGGATGAGCAGCAGAAAAAGGGTGAGGTTCCATCGCAAATCTATTCAAATATAATACATTTAGTCATCTTTTCTCAATTTGCTATGTTTTACAATGCTTGTGTTGCTGCAGGTGTACATGATCTTCTGAAACAAGGCTCTGTACAGAAGGTGTATAATGGACTACAAGGATACTAGCATCTCTAGTACAGTACATGCTTCTTGGATGGACTTGTACAAGACACCGCACACAAACAGGACAAAGGGCGGGATCGTCCTTCCAGTCTTATTTATGGTTTTTCCAACTCAGGATGACTTGGATCCCTTTTTTGTTTTTACATTTCAACATTTCCCCCCCTTTTTAAAGTACACAGTTACAAGGTTTAAGGTTATAACTAGACTGTATGGAGAAAAAAAAAGTGGTGGTTTGGAATAAATGGAATGAGTCAAGGGATATTTACTCATAATTGGAGTCTCCCACTGCTGGCTATCAATAAGTAAGCAGGTTTTATGAGCAATAGCCTCCTGCTTTTGGACTAAAGAAACTCTCTGTCCGCTTCTTTGACATGGTCTTTGGTTTACATCACCCATTCTGCTCAATGCTGAAGAACAACTGAGAAACTGTACAGTAGGATGCTGTACAACAACAAACAAAAGCAAGCTCAATGAAAGGATTTTCCCTGGTGGAATGTTCTGCATCCTCCCATTTGTCCCTAATTATACATGAATGTTTTATTTTGAAGGAAGGCTTTACACGTCTTAGTGCCTCTTTTTACTGACCCTCCTCCTGGGCTTGACACTCAAAAGGATAAATGTTTGCCCATTAGTGTTATATGTATCAACGCTGCCTCCTTGTTATGACATTGCAACAGCCATCAATGTGAATTAACGTTTTTTTTGTTTGTTTTTGGGGGGATGAAAAATAAGTTCC
This sequence comes from Doryrhamphus excisus, assembly GCF_037039965.1. NCBI lineage: Eukaryota > Metazoa > Chordata > Actinopteri > Syngnathiformes > Syngnathidae > Doryrhamphus > Doryrhamphus excisus. Next base: position 13,334,935 of record NC_136368.1, on the reverse strand, counting down.
ACCAATTGTAAGCTTGTGTTTGTGTTATTTCCTGAATTCACCAGTAGATGACGCTGGAGTCCCAGATTGGGGTTTTATTTTATTTTTTAAAGGACTTCTCTCTGTCTTCAAAGCGTCTTGCCAGGCAAAAAATATAAGAAAAAAAATTGTTTTGAAAAAAAATTTGATTGAACATGATAATCAAGGACTACCTAATATTGCTGATAAAATTAATATATATATACATACTGTATTAAGTCAATTGGTTTGTGTAGCTGCAATGAATGACTCGGCCACTATCCAGTTTATAATAGATTAGTTGTCTATAAGTTTGAGAGGATACCAGATATTTGTATATAGTTCGTTTTTTTACTCGAAAATATTAATCAATGCATTCATTTTGGAAGCAAGTGTGTCCTCACAATTGTTATGGCTGCCATCTGGGACCCACCTCTGTTAAATATCACCCCACTTTATCATCCATGCACCCATCTCATGACTGTTGGGGGGATCTATATGTGGGCGGGGGCAGGCACCCAGGCCACACAAACTATTATGACAGTTAATTTATAGCCCAGTGACTGATGTGCACATCTGCCCGCAACACAATGAATTACTGTCCCTTTATTGTTACTTGTGTGTGTGCGTGTGTGATGAACTCCCACAGAGATAGCAGGGCTGCGGTGAAGGGAGTTGTCTCGTCAAACCTCCTATAGTCAGGTTTCACACACAAAAGTTTTGTGATGATGATGATGGTGGTGTCTCAGAGACAGTAGTATGTTTCTGTGAGTTCTAATAATACTGCATAAGCACCATCAGACACACACTAATGTGTCTTCAAGTGCTACTGTTAGTACATAACTAAAAATACCAGTAAGAATAAAATAAATACAAATAAAATGTAAAATAAAACAGCTAAATTGGAAAAAAAACGTACACAAGTACACTTTCGAGTTTATCTAATCTAACCTCTGAAGTCAAATCAGTTAGCTGCACATGCATCAAATGACCTGTGCGCTTTTTCTTTGGCTTTATTTGCTAAAAGTATTCCCAAAAGGAGCAGCAGCATCAACAAGTAAAGACAACACAAGGCTCCTGAGATTTACCATGGATGTTATCTAACTTAAAAACAACTTCTTTGTCAGCAATGGCTCACTTCTTTTTACACTTGTAAGCCAAATCAAGAAAAACTAAGACATGTCAGGGTTGTATTGTTTTGACCTGCTAATATTAACAGCAGTTAACCTATTGTTACACTTGCATAGCATTTAAAAATGTTATGTTTGGAAAATGCCCCCTATGGCAATAATATGGCTACGACAGTTTCACTATGGAACAAAAAATATTTAAAAATATTTCTTATTTGAAAATTCCTGAACAGTTAAGCAAGGTTTTACGGTGACGATGACAGCTGGACTCAAACAAAACTTCTAAAAAATCCTAATTGAGGGTTGAATTGAACATTAGCAGTGGTTAACGTACTGCACAACTGAGATACACCTACATATATTGTATATGCAATAAAGGGCTAAAATGAAGCCTGGAGCCTATTCCAGCTGTCTTCGGGCGAGAGGCGGGGTACACCCTGGACTGGTCGCCAGCCAATCACAGGGCACATATAGACAAACAACCATTCACACTCACATTCATACCTATGGACAATTTGGAGTCACCAATTAACCTAGCATGTTTTTGGAATGTGGGAGGAAACCGGAGTACCCGGAGAAAACCCACGCATGCACAGGGAGAACATGCAAACTCCACACAGAGATGGCCGAGGGTGGAATTTAACCCTGGTCTCCTAGCTGTGAGGTCTGCGCGCTAACCACTCATCCGCCATGCCGCCAGGTTATTTATATATAATATAATATATTTTGCCTTTCAATGTTTATTTCTGTGTATTTAATTTTAAATACCACATAATATTGTAGTCATGAGTTTTTAGTAAATAATTACAAAAATATTACATATGCATTCCATACTTAGGGGCTACTATGTGCGCTGGAGAGCCGTGGACCACTGCGTGCAGACCTTCCTGCAGGTCACGCAACATTGTGCCAAGAGACAGGCAAGTTAACTATGACTTATTAATTATTCTTGTATCAACAAATAACGACTTCCATTACCATTACTTGTCTTTTGTAGATTTTGTCTCTGGGTGCCAGGATTCGACTCGTATTTTCGCCAGTGTGCCAACGCCGAGGGTGGAATTTAACCCTGGTCTCCTAGCTGTGAGGTCTGCGCGCTAACCACTCATCCGCCATGCCGCCAGGTTATTTATATATAATATAATATATTTTGCCTTTCAATGTTTATTTCTGTGTATTTAATTTTAAATACCACATAATATTGTAGTCATGAGTTTTTAGTAAATAATTACAAAAATATTACATATGCATTCCATACTTAGGGGCTACTATGTGCGCTGGAGAGCCGTGGACCACTGCGTGCAGACCTTCCTGCAGGTCACGCAACATTGTGCCAAGAGACAGGCAAGTTAACTATGACTTATTAATTATTCTTGTATCAACAAATAACGACTTCCATTACCATTACTTGTCTTTTGTAGATTTTGTCTCTGGGTGCCAGGATTCGACTCGTATTTTCGCCAGTGTGCCAACGCCGAGGGTGGAATTGAACCCTGGTCTCCTAGCTGTGAGGTCTGCGCACTAACCACTCGCCCGCCGCGCTGCCCCCCTGAGAGCAATTAAATTAAAAAATAAAAAATTGTTTTTTCTGTGTGAGAGGGCCAAAAATTTAAAATTTTGCTTCGGGCCCCATGGAGGCTTGAGCCGGCCTTGTTCCTGAGAATGAGAACCGAAAGAGTCACTGGGTGTGTCCGCCATAAGGAACAACAGTGTGTGGTATGTGTGTTTATGAGCCTCTTTATGGGAAGCGCATCCATCAATAACGTTTCTTAACCACATGTAATTACTAATTGTAGGGCGCATGAGGGCAGCATTGCCTATTAGCCACAGTAATGCATGCGCGCATGAGTGTGTCTCAGTCGTTGATGCAGATAAGTAGTGGGATCACACTTGACCCTGAGTGTAATGACTGCTAAGCGTAGCTGCAGGGTTAAGTGAGGCATAGGCAAAACGAAAGGCTAAGTGGGCAATCTGCGTGCGCGTGTGTGTTTGTAGCGGCGCCAATGGGTGTTTGGAACCGCTGTAACACAGTCGCGCGCTCACTTAATGGTGCCTGACCTGTCACACGCAGGGTTTTTAACAGAGAATAACCATCCAGTAAACCACACTGGAACACGGTTAAAACACAATCACACTCTTTCGGAAAAAAACTCTTATTTAGTGTCGGACGGACATTTGTGAGGTCAAATGTCACTGGCACTGCTGCAAAGACAATGAATAATAATAAGGGACTTAAAACACTTCCTTGAGGAACATCATTGTTTCACTCATTGTTAAATCAGATGAAAGGATGTTCTACTGACTTCCGTATATTGCCTGCACTCACTAAATGTGGAATAACTTATCCGGAAGTTTTTGTCAGCATGCTCGTGAGTGTGACCAATCACGACAGAGTGGGCGTGCCCGGAGGAGGGCTGGAGTAAATTAGACAGACCATTTAGGTGGGAAGTAGGAAGTCCATGGAAACACTGCAGAAAGAGGCGCAGAATGTGGAACATCTAAAAAGCTATCTGTGCGGGTTATTGTGCGTAGTTCTCTATAAGAGTCCACAAATCGATACAAAGTGCCGAAAATGAGCATAATGAGCATTCTCATAACCTACAAAACACCTCAGACTCCAGCCTCCTGGCACTCCCCTGTAAGACCAAGCTCCGAACCTGGGGAGACAGAGCCTTCTCCATCGCTGCCCCCACCCTCTGGAACTCTTTGCCCCATTGCCCTGACCTTCCCAGTTTAAAAAACAACAAAAACCCACCTCTTTAAATCTGTTTTTAATGTCTAACTTTTTATATCTGACTGCTGTGCCCCGCCCCGCTTTTACTCATGTTTTAACTGTGTATTAACCAATGAATGTTGTATTTTGGTGTGTCTTCTATTCTGTTTACTTGTTTTTATTCAACTCCATTCTTCTGTAAAGCGTCTGAGTATTTTGAAGCGCTATACAAATAAAATGTATTATTATTATTATTATTATTATTATTATTATTATTATTATTATTATTATAGGTCCCCTTTAAGCAACCTAGTCCAACTTCTGTGCAATAGAAGTATGTATGCAGAGGTATCCAAACCTTTCCCAGTGAGGGCCACAACAGAAAAAAAGGGCACAGCTACTAGACCAGGGTTCAATTCCACCCTCGGCCATCTCTGTGTGGAGTTTGCATGTTCTCCCTGTGCATGCGTGCGTTTTCTCCGGGTACTCCGGTTTCCTCCCACATTCCAAAAACATGCTAGGTTAATTGGCGACTCCAAATTGTCCATAGGTATGAATGTGAGTGTGAATGGTTGTTTGTCTATATGTGCCCTGTGATTGGCTGGCGACCAGTCCAGGGTGTACCCCGCCTCTCGCCCAAAGACAGCTGGGATAGGCTCCAGCACCCCCCGCGACCCTCGTGAGGAAAAGCGGTAGAAAATGAATGAATGAATGAAAAGATGCTAAAACCAATCCATTGTAGGTCGCTATACTGTATACTAAGCTATCTGAACAAAACAGCTACATCTTAGTTGCAGGTGACAAAGCACACAGTAACTCGTTCATTCATTCATTCATTTTCTACCGCTTTTTCCTCACGAGGGTCGCGGGGGGTGCTGGAGCCTATCCCAGCTGTCTTTGGACAAGAGGCGGGGTACACCCTGGACTGGTGGCCAGCCAATCACAGGGCACATATAGACAAACAACCATTCACACTCACATTCATACCTATGGACAATTTTTAGAGTTGCCAATTAACCTAGCATGTTTTTGGAATGTGGGAGGAAACCGGAGTACCCGAAGAAAACCCACACATGCACGGGGAGATGCAAACTCCACACAGAGATGGCCAAGGGTGGAATTGAACCCTGGTCTCCTAGCTGTGAGGTCTGTGCACTAACCACTTGACAGCCGTGCCACTCACACAGTAACTAATAATACCTAATACTGTAATGTAACCATGAATAATACTGCTAATCAAACAACGAGCAGCCCGGGGCCACACTTTGGACACCCAATGGACACCAATGCTAGCAAGGGCAATGCAGCAGAGCCAGCAGGACACAAGGGGGACGGGGCGTGTGGGGTGGGGGTTAAAAATGAACTGAAATAAGGAGCGTTGATAGACAAAGCCTACAATTTGCGGGATGTGAACATAAAGCAAACAAAGGGCCATGCTTGTGAGGAATAATGCATGTGAGCCGTGTCGCCAGCACGCTGAAGCTTTGAACGCCGCTGGGGAGGACATCGTGCATGGGCCCGCTGTCTGTGCGGTGTTGCTATATTAAAGCCAGTCACCTCAAAGGAAGCAAAGCCTCAACTATTCAACAATTGAATGGCGGGGTTCTCATTATGGCCCGTGTGGGAGGGGAAAAGTGGCTTTTGGGGGTTTTTTCGACGGGACGAGCTGCTGTTTATCCCGATTCTCCCGGGCTAAACATAGTCAACTGTCATTATGATTTTCTCCCCCCACCTCCCTCCCCGTTGCTCGCTAACATTTATTTATTTCTGCCCCAATTTTGTCATCTAATGAGCCGTGCTGTGTTGTTGCTTCTAGTGGCTGATGGCTCTCCCACATCCTGACTGCAGTGAGGACCACCTATATGGATGAAAGCCACACACCCGTACACGATACAGCGTTCTGTTTACGTGTCGCACTAATCCCACATAGCAGCACTAACTTGTATCTTTTTTTATGTATCCCTACACTGCACATAAGCCTGGCGGGCTCGGATGCGGTCCAGAGGCGCCTTCCAGTATGCACTGTACATGCACTGTATGAAAAGATGTAAATATGTATGAGCCCAGGGGGTCAGAAAGGGGGGGTGCAAGGGGTTTAGGAGGCTGCACGCTGGATGTCAGAGGGTGAGTTGAAAGCAGGCTTTGTGTCTCCTGCGGTGGAGTCTCTCCTGCTGGTGGCTGATCACAGTTAATAACAGAGCACAGCGCTTGTCAGAGGCACTTATGGGTGACGCTGGGCAGGCGGGGCCCACGCCGGGTCGGTGTACACCGCCGCCTCTGGCCCCCGAGCACGGACCGGAGCAATCAGCAAAAGAAGCAGAAGGAGGCTGATAAAGAACCTTGAAAGGATGGAGACATAACAAACAGAAAAACAGTCTCTGATCCCTTTGGCTGCGCTGTAGGCGGCAGCGGGAGGGTGAAAAGTCGTGGTGGTGGTGGACATGTTTACAACATGGACTCCAATTAAAATAGCAATATGTCAAAACAATAGTAAGAACATTTGCTCAAATATAGTTGTTTCCACAAGTATGATTCACTACTTTTTTCAAGTTTCTCATTGGCTGTCATGGACAATTACGTTATTATTGCGCCATTTGTTTGGCATGTGATCGATGACATGTACATGTAACATTTTCAGTTTACATTTTATATGGAGAAATATTTTTTTGTTTTTTTTGGTCAGTCATAATTATAGGTTATCACATGGTTTGTCTGGTATCAGGCCAGGTATCATGCCCCCAAGTGTCAGTATCAGCCTGAGACCAAAGGTCGGGGGCTTACTATATTGGCACGCGGGGGCATGATAGACAGACAAACCATGTGATGATCTTATTATCACATACTATTTAATCATGAGCTTATTCATTCATTCATTCATTTTCTACCGCTTTTCCTCACGAGGGTCGCGGGGGTTGCTGGAGCCTATCCCAGCTGTCTTCGGGCTGGTCGCCAGCCAATCACAGGGCACGTATATGTCTATATGTGATTGGCTACAATATAGCCAATCACAGGGCACATATAGACAAACAACCATTCACACTCACATTCATACCTATGGACAATTTGGAGTCGCCAATTAACCTAGCATGCTTTTGGAATGTGGGAGGAAACCGGAGTACCCGGAGAGAATGCACGAGCACGGGCAGATACAGAGATGGCAGAGGGTGGAATTGAACCCTGGTCTCCTAGCTGTGAGGTCTGCGCCCTAACCACTAGACCGCCGTGCCGCCCTCATGAGCTTATTATCACGTATTATTTAATCAAAAGACCATTTTGTTTCCAGAAAATGTTCAGTTTATTACATGTATTATATCTAAACAGTGTAAACACAATAATTGCAAAAATATTTCAACAATAATATTTTATCAACAGTCTTATCTTATCAATGTCTGACAATTAAAGTTCCATTAATCAAGTTTGGGCAGCAAAACAAACGCTGTGTGTTCACGCTCGTGCGCTGTTCTCTGATTGGTTGTTTCACAGGCACGATACCAGAGCACCGCGCTCTGAGTGGACAGCTACGGGGGCTGATACTGGACATGGTTAAACTCTATATTTTATCAGTATCACTGCCCTGGGCTTTGACACAGTATCATTTCGGCCTTTTCCCGTATCATTCATGGGCGGTTTCTAGGGTACAAGACCAATTAATACTGTAGTATGTGATAATTTAGCGTATCAGCACGTTGTAGCTTCAAGTCATGTAAAAACAGAGCAACAATCTTGCATACATGCACTGTTCTCACTTATTCAGATAACGTTATTACTAAGATAGTCATTAAAGGAAAAAAGAAACAAAAACAAAAAGGTGGCTGGTGAATCTGCCTTTTCACCAAGTCTGAATACACTACAGTTTGCAGCAAGCAACCACAGAAAAATATATACTAAAACCAAAGTTAAAATATTGTTAGAACTCGAAAATGCTTGTGAAAATGTGAAATACAGACATAATTGCCACAAAGTAGTCAACCATACATTAATCATTTTGCACGATTATTCAATAAACACCATAGATATTCAACCAAAGATGATAAAGTCTGCTCTGTTGCAAGAAAATAAGATGTATTCGAACTTATGACTCGACATTCCTGCATCCACCTGCAGCACCTTCCTCCCTGCTCCTACCGCCACATCAGGGCTCAAAGGCAGACAGGGGCGGTGTCCCCGGCCCCTCTCCACATTGGTTCTCCTGACATGCATCCTGGCAGGGCGTGAAGTTCGGCTAAAACGACAAGCCTATAGGGGATTTTGGCTTTGGAGTTCACACTATGCTAAACAGCACGTTGAAACGATGAAGGACACATATCAGAATGTATTCATGCAGATTGACATGGTAGAAGCATTATTTTCATCTGCTACATTCATTATGTCTCTGCAGAGGATAAACTTTCACTGCGGTTCAATCAAATTGTTTTCAACTATTTCATGACTACATGCAAGACGCTATGCACACACACAATTGGAGCAAATCATTTCAACAACATGCACCTATTCGCTTTAATGTCCCAAACATTGTACAAGGTACTGGTTTGTATGGGGTCTATTGTGTGCCCCCCCAAGTGTCATAGTGGACTGACTCTCGGTCTCGGTCTACAAATAGTGGACATACTTATTCGGAAGTCCTCAGGAGCTCTAAGTAATTGAATAAAGAAGTTCATTCATTCATTCATTCATTTTCTACCGCTTTTCCCTCACAAGCGTAGTGGGGGGTGCTGGAGCCTATCCCAGCCGGGAGTAAAATGGCTCTTTTGATAGTAAAGGTTGCCGACCTTGGGTCTAACCACTATAACACTCATGTGTTACATCAGCACAATTACATCACCACATTGTTACATTACCTTATCATTTTCCTATGTATGGGAAAGACTACATTTAGAATACAGGAATTGCATTATGGGAATACATTGTGATATATTCCAATGTAACTCTTAATTATAGAAGATTCATCCATCGATCAATTTTCTTAAATTAAAATTATTATTTTACTAATGCTCTGATCCAAATCGTAATCCTAATTTGGATCAGCACCCAATTTCACACCATCATTGTTTGATTATTCAATGAAAGAATAATTATCCATTTCTATCCTGCTAATCCTCACGAGGGTTGCTGGAGCCTATCTCAGCTGTCTTTGGGCGAGAGGCGGGGTTCATCCTGGACTGGTCGCCAGCCAATCACAGGGCACATATAGACAAACAACCATTCACACTCACATTCATACCTATGGACAATTTGGAGTCGAATAGAGAAGTTGACAAAACAAAATAATATAAGAATAAAAGTGCACACCAAAGATAAAACAAAACCGCCAACAATGCAAACTAAAATGTACTGCTGAGACAATAAAAAGTGGGAACAACGCGAATGTCAAACAGACTTTCTTTCCTTTTTCATTCCACCTGACAAATTTTACTATGTTCTTGAGATCTCTGGTGGTTTAGAAATCCTATACTACTACTAATACTAATACTACGACCAGTGAAAGATGTTTAATAAGCCCAATGTTCTTCAGCCATCATCAACCTTCATCAAACCTGAGGAGTGTCTTAGTATCAAGGTTTGTACCATGCTATCTTCTTACACCAAGTCCTGATTGGACCTGACCACGTAACTAACCTAAGACAAAGAACTTCTTATCAGCGCCCATAAAGCTAATGCTCCTAATGAAGGTGCTGGGAAATCGGGGTGGGGGGTGTCATCCAATGGCGACACCGTCTGACCTCGAGTGTGTTTTATACCCACAACAAACAAAGTGCCTCCTCTGTCGTGTCTGTGAACTCCAAAGTCCAGCTCATCCCTGCTGACGAGATTAGATAACAAGGCAGCCTTTAAAAGCGGCCACGCTGTTTGCTCAGAGACTCTAATAGTGTCTGATCTAATGGGGAGATTGTTGATAGTGGAGACCCACGCGGCGTCATGGCAATGGCCAAACAACACAAGGAGAGAGCGCTGGTGTATTTTGGGTACAAAGCAAGCCTGGTAAACATTAAAATTCATTTTGAACTTTTATGTCATTTGTATGCAGGCCCGGTGTTATTAATACATAGCTGTAGCTCAGGTGTTATCACCAGGCGGTAACTGCTCACACAGCAACGTAAGCACCCATAAGCTCCACCAAGGAAGTACCAGCTGTTTGCTTGTCTGGCGCCTGTCTGTACAGCAGGTGTAGGCAACCCACGGCCCCAGTAACATCAACAGAACGAGAGAGCATTTTGATGCAGCCCACCATGCAATTTTAAAAACACAAAAACTTGAGAGCCAGGGCATTATAAAAAGCCCCAAAACATTGAAAAACAAATGCTCATAATATACAATAATAAGCATTACCAGTATTCCATATAATCTTGTTAAGTATGGTTATGAACATTAGTGAATCTATATGTTACATTTAAATGAGTTTACATATTTTTGTAAATTACCTAATTACTTTATTCATTCATTCATTTTCTATCGCTTTTCCTCATGAGGGTCGCAGGGAGTGCTGGAGCCTATCCCTGTCTTTTGGTCGAGAGGCGGGGTACACCCTGGACTGGTCGCCAGCCAATCACAGGGCACATATAGACAAACAACCATTCACACTCACATTCATACCTATGGACAATTTGGAGTCGCCAATTAACCTAGCATGTTTTTGGAATGTGGGAGGAAACCGGAGTACCTGGAGAAAACCCATGCATGCACGGGGAGAACATGCAAACTCCACACAGAGATGGCAGAGGGTGGAATTGAACCCTGGTCTCCAAGCTGTGAGGTCTGCGCGCCCCATGCAATTTTAAAAACACAAAGACTTTACAGCCAGCGCATTATAAAAAGCCGCAAAACATTCAAAAACAAATGCTCATAATATACAATAATAAACGTTACCGGTATTCCATATAATCTGTATGTAAGTATGGTTATGAACACAATATTCTATTTAAAAATTACATTAGTTAATGTATAAGTTACATTTAAATGAGTTAACATATTTTTGTAAATTACCTAATTACTTTATATTTTGGGTTAATCATTTATGTTCCAATATAATATGTAATTAATTATCTTGGTGCTTTTAAATCAGAATATCAAGCTATTACAGTTAATTATTTTTATTTTACACCAGTCTACAGGCAAAATGCAAATGTAGTGACATTTTTCTTGGTTTAGGTCACTAATAAAAAAAAATTGGTACGGTTTCCAAGATACATTATTATTGGGTCAAAATAGGAAATTTATGCAAAAACGGTAGTTTACCAGAACGTACGGTGTGTCTACAAGCAACCAGTTCTATCTGACATCCTGTCTGCACGTTCCAATACGTTCATATTAATATATCTAGAGTTTTGACAGAAAATGTTTTGTTTTTGTTTTTTATTTGCAGAAATGTCTCTTAGAAGTGGACAAACGAACCAGAAATTGACTTTTGAGTTTCTTGGAAGCTACAGGGCAGATAATTATAAATAGCTGGTGGCAAACCTCCTGCAATATGTCACTAAAGATACACTTTTTGCATTCCCATCTACATTTCTTTCAAATGAACTGTGGAGAAACAAGTGATGAGCACAGGGAACCATTCCATTAGGACATTGCAGCTATGGAGAAACGATATCAGGGAAAGTGGAATCCATCAATGCTTGCTGACTACTGTTGGAATGTGGCCAGAGATCACCCTGCTGATGAGTATAAGAAAAAAGCCAAAAAGCGTTGTTTGGATACTGAATAAAGGGAACTTTGGTTTTTTTAAGTAATACTTTAAATTGTTTTTAAAAAGATATACAATCACCTGATAATATTTCTTGTTTATTTCTTGACAGTGAAGTGCAACTTTAACATTTTTTACAAAATAAGAATATTTTTCAGCAAAAATGCCTAAATTTATTGTATAAACATATGCAATTTTGATGTAAAACAATAAATTTTCTTGAAAACATTAGCTAACCAGCACAGTTATCAATTGAATTTGAGTTAATCTTATCAAAATAAATGATATTTAGCCACTTTGATCTCAGAAGCAGATCAAGTCCAAAAATGTGTAGACCAGTGATAGAGCACAAAATATGATAGAGGAATATAATGGAGTGAATATGCACAAAAAATACACTTTTGTTGTTTGTTATTGTTGTTTGTCACAAAAGCCACCTAGAAAAAAATAGATTACACCAGTGACTAATTTTATATATTATGTTATTTATTTTAAAAGGTGTATGGTTATGCATATAAGTTTCTTGTTTTTTTTACAGCTTGTGTATCGTATATAGTTATTAGATATTCTCTACGTTTGTTGATTGATTTGTGTTCAGATTTGTGATTTGTGTACTGTATGTTTTTTTTCCTGTCTATAAAATGCATGTATTATTAATAAATAATCATTCAGAAATTCCATACCTTTATTCTTGCAGATTGCTGTGGCTCAAGCATTGATATCACCACCACTGTCACCTACAGTACCACAAGGGATTTTAATGAAAGTTAAAATGCGGGGGCCTATTTAAACTGGGGGGTGGACAGGAAAGAAGGGCAAAATATGGAAGTTCCCGAGGGAAAATGTGGAGGATGACAAGTATGTACTGTATTATATTAGTCCCAATTAATTAAAGATTCATTCATAGACTTTTTTTCCCTAGATGTTTTCTATGCTCTATAAATAAATCAATTAATTTAGCTCAATTCAGTCAGGTCTTAAAAGTAATGCCTATTTCCAGATTTCTAGTTTTGCGGATCCTACCTTGTATAAAACGTAAGTATTGTGCTGCTGAAAATAAAAAGAAAGTAAACTTTACAATGCAAAAATGTGCAGAAAGTGAATACGTATAAATCAGGGGGTCTTGCATGGTATGAGTATATACTGTAAGTAATTGATCCATTGGCATGGTGGTAAAATGAATGACTGCATGGTAACATGAAGCTGGAGTCCTCTGAAGGGGGATCACTAACTAAGTAAAAGTCCTCCTCTGGCTGGCGTCTCTGTTTAAATCATCACTTCCTGTTCTCAATCCCCAAAGTCTGCTTATCCATCATTTTATACTCATGTATGTGTGTGTGTGTGTGTGTAAGCTCCTATTGCAGCCACCCCAGCCTCCCATGGGTGAAAAAGGAAAAAAGGGGGGGTGACACCTCTCAAATTATAGCCAAATCAGTTAGCAGGCCTTCCACAGACATCTAGAGACAGACAGACAGACAGAGAGACCCTCGCCTCGCCAGGTCAACGGCAGCATCATCTTAACCCCCCCCCCCCTCCTCCCTGGCTCCCCCCTCCACTCCCAACCACATAACCACACAATAGTGAGCCTGGCCTTGTCCCTGCAAAGACCTCTGGCCCTCCTTCGCTACCCCTCACACTGAGATAAAACAGGTCTGGCCTCAGATTAACGCAAGTGTTGGCTGTTCCCGATCCCCTACTTAACCCCCCCACCCCAAAAAAAAAACCCACCACCCTTCCTCACATTGCCCTTAAAGCTCCCTGACACATATACACTCACTGTGGAGGACTACTAACTGACAATTTGTGTCACATACGTACATCAATAGCTTTTTCTTTTTTATAAATTAATCCACAATAGGCGGCACGGTGGTCGAGTGGTTAGTGCGCAGACCTCACAGCTATAGGAGACCAGGGTTCAATTCCACCCTCGGCATTCTCTGTGTGGAGTTTGCATGTTCTCCCCGTGCATGCGTGGGTTTTCTCCGGGTACTCCGGTTTCCTCCCACATTCCAAAAACATGCTAGGCTAATTGGCGACTCCAAATTGTCCATAGGTATGAATGTGAGTGTGAATGGTTGTTTGTCTATATGTGCCCTGTGATTGGCTGGCGACCAGTCCAGGATGTACCCCGCCTCTCGCCCAAAGACAGCTGGGATAGGCTCCAGCACCCCTGCGACCCTCGTGAGGAAAAAGTGGTAGAAAATGAATGAATGAATGAAGTAATCCACAATAGAAAAATTTGCCTCCGAGAAGAGACTGAGGGCAGCGAGAACCCAGAGCACTGTAGCAAAGTGGAGACAAGTGAGAATAACGCTGAGAATAATCCAGAGCTAAGACACAGAAAAAGCTATCATTAGCATGTGCGTTCTTCCTGACAGTATTGTTTTGTCATGCTTGGAACCACAGCCGACTGCAAATAGAACCTGGTAGCAATGGCTTTTGCTAATGTAAATGCATCAATATCGTGCCAAGCGTCATAAATTAAAGCGCCATGGTTCCAGCTGAAGAAAAACAACCCCTCACTACGGATATGATGTTATTCTGGCCGTCATATTCAATGATGTCAAAGTGATTAAAATAAGAGTGGGAGAGGGCCGTGAGAAATAAAACAAAGTTGTGATATCAGTTTGACACTGGACTGTGTCAACACTAATGTGTCCTGGATCATTAATTTACACACACATATACATATTTAGAGGCCACTAATGTGATGCTTTGTCAAATCATTGCAACTCTGCTCAGTTAATCAGCGACACATGGCGAGGTCTGGCAATGTCAGAACCCTTTGCTGCTCAATCTTCTATTAGCACACCACATATTGTAGTGCATGCGGTCCAAGCAGAGCACACGAATGCCTCTCCTGCCGCCATTCACTTATCATTTACATCATAATCAGCATCTGCATGCACACCGTGCAGCATATTAACAACTTCTAACTCTTCTGGGAAGACTTTCCATGGGATTTTAAAGGAAAACTGCACTTTTGGATGAATACTGTCATTCACAATCCTTATGTGAGACATAAATACACGGCTTTCTCTTTTGTAAGCATTCTAAAGATATAAAAACAGCTAAAATGAGTGCATGCATATTGACAACTTCCAACTCTTCTGGGAAGACTTTCCATGGGATTTTAAAGGAAAACTGCACTTTTGGATGACTACTGTCATTCACAATCCTTATGCGAGACATAAATACATGTCTTTCTCTTTTGTAAGCATTCTAAAGATATAAAAACAGCTAAAATGAGACAGCTAAGAAGACACACAATGGGATGCAACTATTCCGCTTTTAACATCCGCCAACAATGCTCCATTTACATAATGTCACCTGCATATTAACCACTCTACAGGGACATTGTTATTATTCTTAACATTGCTATGCCAAAGAACAATTTCACTGGCGTAGTGACGCCTTGCCACACCACACCGACTAACTATTTATTTGACAGCTAGCGACTAGCTTCACCACACACTCACCGCCGCGTGCCAACACGTCAGGCCACTACTGAAATGTAACGCTACATATTGGAGCTGTGACCAGTGATGTTGTGTTTTTGGACAAATCAATGCTAGGTGCAGTGTTTGTTTCTATGTTACTATGTGAAATCAATGTGAAATCAATTAAAACATCTTATGTACTTGTTGCTACATGGTTGCAGCATGGTTTTAAAAGGTAAAACATTGTTGGAGGTTTTTTAATAGGCGAAGTAGGTGTGTCCTTAACTAACTGTTTTTGTATCTTTAGGAACGGCTAGGACCTTTTAAAAACACTTCTGATCAACGCCACCCACAAATAGTGTCTTTAATTTGGAGCATATCAAGCATACACACTACACACACTATATATGATACACACTATATACAGAAAAGTATTGGAGCAGGAGGCCAGTCACCCTAGAGGAGGGGAAACGAGAAGCAAAGACTACGTATATGCACTGTGCTTATTTAAACAGTGGTGGGGAAAAGCCACATGTTGATTTTAAAGCCACCAGTGACGGACAATAACAATTAAGAGGATATTCTTCGCTCCCCGCTCTGGTCCTTACTCCATGTATGTTCCCAATTAGTGGATCTACGTGCGGTCTTCTGAGCATAAGAGAGAAGGAAGAGGGTGGACCGCATGTGTGACGCACACTAACATATCCTCTGACTCCATTAGCATACCTCAGTTTCATCACTCACGTCAGGAGGGTCCCACGATCACAGGTATATGAAGTTAGTGGCTAATAGCATTCACAGGATGTTACTGCTACTATTTTTAGAACAAATACAATGTCTATGTCAGTCTTGAGAGATCAAAGGTCAAGTGACCCAAATTCAACAAAATTCTACACAGCTTCCCCAAACAATAGTTCTGTATCGGGGCCCCAGTTAGTGTATTTTCCACTTTTTGTCACAAATATGGTGTGCTTCTTGTCATGTTATTAACACACTGCATAAGTCCAACTGGGTTCATAATGCATTTTTATCACAAAATGTCCATGTTAGTATCATGTTACTATGAAAACCAGAACTGGAAGTCATTGTCCCCTTGCCCCGTTGTCCATCTATGATAAAGGCGGGTAAACTCTGGGCCACTTCAGGCCCCTGGGTGTCTTAATTACTGTAACCTAAAGAAACCTACCTACTGCCCCATGTGGGGATACAAATAAATATCTATGCACAATACCCATGGGAAATAAAACTAAAACTAAAACTAAAACTAAAACTAAAACTAAAACTAAAACTAAAACTAAAACTAAAACTAAAAATATATACCTGCCACAAGGTATGCTGGGTAGCTTCTGATACTCTTTATACCAACATTTTGCTGTATTTTTGCCTGAATGTAAAATATTTTGAAGTGAAGTCATAAGAGAAGTAAACGGGGAGTTGAAAATACTTGATATCCAATATTTTATTGTTCGTAGTTCATATTGTTGCTGTTGGACTAACCGGCATGCCTTGCGGGTATTTGGAAATAACTGTTTTTTTTAATTACATGTTATGTTTACTGCTTAGTTGTTGTTTATCACCCACATAGTTGTAGTTGATTTATGTGATGCCTTTTTTTTTTAACCTAATATGGCCGATGATTCAAAAAGTTCGCCCGCCCCGATGTATGATGTCATCAGCAGTTGACTCTGTTGTTCTTCACTACTGTAACCAAGATAGTTAAGCCAAGCCAGTTAAGTCTCTCCCTTTTCTTTTCTCCCTTTCACAGCTGCAAAATAAGCTACCATGGAGCCAAATAAAGTTGCAAGTGTCAGCATTTTGATAAATAAGAACATTATTGATTTCAAGAAATACTGTACCTTACAGTAAAGTATGAAGGTGTCATTCGTATGGATCTCTGTTCCCTCCCTCACTGCTCATTCAATGTAGGTAAAGGTTACTTATATGAATTCCTAATTGTTTTCTGCATATAAAACTATAATTGTGTTCATATTTTGGGCTGTTTGGAGCAAATTCATTGGATTTGTATTATTTTACCATGATTTGGAGTATGTTTCGGTTTGAGTCTGACCTTTCAGAACAAATTAATGACGCTAATTAAGGTTCCACTGTATCTGAGAAAGCAGACGAGGGTAGAGGAAGCTGAGGTCACAGGTCAAATGGGCCATAGCCACGCTGTCTCACAACTGTCAGGGGTTAAACTGCTATGGCTACAGGGAAGCAACCATTTGATTCTGTAGGAATGCTAACTATTAAAATGTATTTTTTGTTCTTTTCTGATTTTTTTATCAAAAGTTAGATGGGGGGCGGCACGGCGGTCGAGTGGTTCACAGCTAAGAGACCAGGGTTCAATTCCACCCTCGGCCATCTCTGTGTGGAGTTTGCATGTTCTCCCCCTGCATGTGTGGGTTTTCTCCGGGTACTCCGGTTTCCTCCCACATTCCAAAAACATGCTAGGTTAATTGGTGACTCCAAATTGTCCATAGGTATGAATGTGAGTGTGAATGGTTGTTTGTCTATATGTGCCCTGTGATTGGCTGGCCAGTCCAGGGTGTACCCCGCCTCTCGCCCGAAGACAGCTGGGATAGGCTCCAGCACCCCTGCGACCCTCGTGAGGAAAAAAGCGGTAGAAAATGAATGAATGAATGAATGAAGTTAGATAGGGCAGCAACTTTAAGAAAACAAACATTTAGGTTGCTCGGCCCACTGCTATAGTGGGATAAGACCTTTTTTTTAGTTTAGATAGAAGCCACTTAGGGCCATTGGCCCATGTGGAAGTGACCCTTTAGAGGTGTAGGTGTGTGTGTGTGTGTGTGTGTGTGTGTGTGTGTGTGTGTGTCTCAGAGGAAGTTCACATGCCAGCTGACTGGCCGTACGCTATGTTAACCCGTCCAAGGGCAGCATAGCAATAACAAACACAAGATCACAGCGGCAAGGTGACCCATGACCCCGCACCGTCCTAGCCAGATCATTATCACCCTGACAGAGCCCCCCCTCCCACCCACACTCCCCACATTTAAAACAGTGCAGCTAATATGTCTTCAATCATTGACTCTTTTAAAGAGTCAGACTAGACGAGCGCTTCCTCATTGGTGTTCCCACAGTAAATGATTGACAGGGCTCCATTAGCCCCACCCCTATCCTGAATGTCCTGCAAGTTTTTGTTTTTTTTTACCCAAAAGCCTTTGCAGCTCTACGCTGGACCAAGACGGTGCAGAGAGGAAATTTTCAGGGGACGACTTGTCAGAGGCGTTTTATGATAGGTAGGAGCTAGATGTGGCATTCCTAGCTGATCTGGGAACAGCATCTGCACACACACCTCCTCACCTTCCTTATACTCTTGCTTGTATCACTTTTCCCTCCCGTCCAAACATCAACCTTGAGGAGTAACGAGAGCCCGCTTTCTGGGCTTATTAGGACGGACATGTTGACACGATGTGAGTGACTTTCTTGTGCCTAACCGCTGTGCTCCAGGGAGGGGGACTTAATGATATAAACATATCTAACGAGAAGGGAAAGGCTTTGATTTGATTAAGGCCCACTATTAGGGGCCAAGTTTGGAGGGGGCGTATTATTTTCCACATTTTCAGTTAATAACATAGCTGGTTGGCAGCTATAAACCTCTGGCATACTGACGACAATCCCCAAAAACGCCCCCAACTTCTCCTCCAAAAACACACACTTTTCCAAAACCTCATTAAGCAGACCACCGCTTTTTTGTTGCCCCCCTTCCCCACCAATCAAGCCTCCTCCTGTACACCAATGTCAATTTTTTTTTGGTGGGAGGGATGGTGGGGTTACCCCGGCAGAGTGTTTATGTTATCATGTGTAAATCGTAGCAGGAGTGGAGCTAAAGGGGGGTGGTAGGGGGGTGCAGCACATGAAATGAAGTATTTACAGATAATTCCAACTGTCAAATAGTTGTGGCCCGGTGACAAAGTGCAGAGTGCTGACACTCACAACCTTCCTCCCTCCTCCTCGTTAGTGTGGGCCTTATTCCATTTCAGGTAAGGGATCATATTGAGGGGGGCTGAAGGTGGTGGTAGGGGGGACACCATTTACCAGAAAGAAGAAGAAAAGCTTCCTAACCGGCCTCCAAAGAACTGTAAAGAGAAACAAATTGCAAAAGACCTGATAACGAGAGAGACCCTCATGTTCTGTGACTATTATAATTATTATTTGACAATTGAGGACCCAGGAGAGATTATAGTATGTATATATATATATATATATATATATATATATTTACATTTTTCATCACTATTATTAAGATTGTGATATTCTTTAGAGCTTTATTAATTATGAATCACTATAGGGAAACATTTGGATGCACATATTTTAATGGTAAACAATTGTTGCTCTTACCAATAAACTATGATTTAGTTAATGTCTAAATATTCTGAATCAGTCAAGGATGACTGACAACCCTAATATTTTTTTTTTATGTTAAGGTATGGTTATTAAGGGTTTAAACACGTCTTGCACATATATATCATTTTAAAATCAAGACAACCACCTTAAAATGTGTTTTAAATGCTAATAATAATACAATAAAAACGGCAATAGAGCTTTCAGCCTCGGAGGAATGGGTGGAAAAGAGCATTGATGGATAAGTGACCGCTGCGTGGAAGCAATTTACCTTAAAAAGGGGGGTGGGAGGAGGACAAAAGTAGCTAAAAGACAAATTAATTTTTGACGGAAACTAGACACATCCATTTAACTCTGCTATTTACGCTCCATAATTTAATAGAAACAATATAATCAATTTCAAGTAAATTTATAAAAAGTCCCTTTAGAGTTATATTTTTCTATACATCTGTGAAACGAAAAAAAACAGAGAATGCCATAAAAAATGTGCGTTTATTTGTACTTTTTTTGTTGTTGTAATTGTTCGTCGTGTGTCTGCTGTTTGTTACTTTCGATTTCAATTAAATCTGAGTGGAAACATGAACAGGAAAAATAGAAAATGCAAACAAAAGCAATAGAGTCACACGCCTGCTAGCCATCAAAAGTAATACAAATATATATTAATTGTGATAAAAGATAAATATATATATATATATATATATATATATATGAGTCTCCATTGCATTCCCCGTCGTTATATTGCAACGTGAAAATTGCTGTTATTCATTCAAAACAAGGAAGCTCATTCAACCGCTCTTTAATTCTTCTCCTTATAAGCTCAATTTAGCCAGAAATGTCCATCTGCTTTATTGCATGTTTTAATAAGCCAAAATAACATTAAGGTTGATGTGAGGCGTTTTTCCCCCCCTTTACAAAGTCAGTGTAGGGTTGCTTTAATTGAATTAGAACGGCATCGGCCCACCTTTGAAAGGTCAGTGTTATGCGTGGACAGGAAAAATACTTAGGTTAGGTACACTTGTACTTTTCATTTAGAAAACACACATTTATTTAACAATATATTTACTATATTGTGGTTGGAGAAATATTTTGCTGAGCTGTTTACTATATTATGTACTATTAATGCTTAGCTCAAGCTGGCATAAGGATAACTTAATATTAAGTAGAAATTTAAAAATGTTGTCATAATGGCATAGTTTTGTGTTAAATTTGCATTTGTGCAGCAAGTGTACTTAACGTGTGTGTGTGTGTGTGTGTGTGTGTGGGTGGGGTGGCGGGGTCACATCATAGTTTGTTCATTAATGTTGTCTTTTTTGACGCCTTTCTCGTTTTTTGTGTATTTTAAGCCCTGCTTCAAAACATAGCCTTCCAAAAATAATGCAATAATGCAATTTTATGTATTTGTTTAATATTTTGTTCATGGGTGGACGTGACGCTAGGCCCTAGTATGGAGGCCACCCACCAAAATGTGCACGTGTGTGTGTGAGGGGGGGTCAGTATTCCGATCAGTATTTTAATATTTTATTCGACAAACGCACGCGCGCGAGAGAAAGCTCTTCACGCTTGTTTGCATGCCCCCCCCACCTCCCCACGAATTTGAAAGGAGACTAGTTATGTGCACAAACATTCCCTGTATGTTGGGTTTCAATTATTCAAGCGTCACGCACACCAAGAATTAAGAGCATTTATCCAGCAGCGAGCCAGGCAGCTCATTCCCGCATAATAGAAGAACCAACGTTCACTATTTCACAAAAAAAACATTTATTAATAAATCGCCCGAATGCCTGCAGTAATAGTAATACAATAATAATTAAGATATGTGTATTAGGATGTGTCACACGCATAGCCTATATAACGTTACATGTCCAAGCGTCTGTCTCAATAATGGATACTCTAAAGTGTATTATTTCGTGATTAAATAAAATGGGGAATAAAATGAGAACTGTGGAGAAAAAGAATAAAAGTGGGGAGAGAACTTAGGAACGATAAAATTAGGACTTATAGAGGTTCATAAAACAGTACATACAGTACAATTATAACTTAATGGAGATGAAGGTAGTAGAAAATACAATTTCAGAACAGTGGACAAAAAGAACTTAAGAACAATGTTAATAAATACTACAAAAATAAATAGAATTTCAGAACAGTGGAAAAAAAGAACTTAACAACAATGTTGATAAATACTACAAAACAGTAGAAATAAGGACTTATTCGGAGAAGATGCTATCCCTACTTGACTCCAAATGACACTTTTGTTTACACACAAAAAATAAGAAGACCACCACCGGTTAGTGTACATTACCAATAGTGGTTTCAGATAACAGAATGTACAAAAATGTCTATATTCTAAATATGATTTGTCATTGGACCTGGCTGTCATATACACAGGCATATGTCCCTATAGTCAAGTCATGCATTTTCAGAGTGATTGACAATTAGCAGTCATGGCTGAGCAGGAAGAGGGCGGGATATAGTAGGTTTGAACGCTACCCCCCCCCCCTCTCCACGCAGTACCTAACCATGACATACAGCACCTTGAAGAACAGTGAAATAAAGAATGAAGAACAATGTAGATCAAGACTTTACAATAGTAGGAATACTAATACTGTGAATATTTTCATTCATTGAAATAATGGTATCCTCAAGGTGGATCCATCGCAAATGGACTGTTCTGGTGCGACTAGCTGTCCAAACTAGTCTTTAATCATGAACTGATGAAGCCTGCTGACATGAGAAATGTCATCTATGAGACAACCTCAACAGTCCAGGTGATTCAATGTCTCAAGAGTGCAAAAAGTAATTTAAATAATGGGTAAAATGTGTAGAACCGTGGGAAAAAATACTTCCGGGAGGAAAAAAAAAGCTCCATGAGCCACAGAGGCCATCTGCCTCAACCAGATAGACTGCAATAATGACTATAAAACATGCATAGTATTCTGTAGGTATAGCAATGGCGTCATCATCATGTTTCACATTAAAAGTTGAGGAGGAAATGGTTAACTGCATTATAATTTGTCAACTCAGTGACCTCATTGGACTTCCCACAATACATTACAGCAAGGGTCGCCAAAACATCGATCGCGAGCCAGGAATATAACAAAAAAAGGTATTATCACATCAGTGCCCTGTGACCAGCAGCCACACATGTTGACCAGTGATTACGGTCCGTACGTCTCACCGCCCCTCCAGGCACGCAACCCGCAAGTTGCAGCCAGGAGCCCAGACCCCAAAACCCGGCCGGAGGTACCAGCTCATGTACACTGGCTCGCCTTACACCGCAACAAGCTTGCCGAGGTTGAGAGAAAGAGAGAGAGGGGGAGTAGCGGATCACAGCGATGTGTCTCCGCACATGAATATGGCTCAAAATGTGCCTGAAGGCACAAATATAACACCACAGGAGTGCCACCCCCAAAAAAGTAGCCTGTGGGACAAGTAAGCATCCATCAGCCCCCCCCTCCCCCCTCTCCTCTTTGCTCACCTGCAACACCGAACCAGCAAGCCGAATAGAGTTGTAGTTTGCTCATAAAGCCGATGTCACAAGCCCGACCCCAATGGAGATCCACAAAAGTAGGGTTGCCCAAATTGCGGTCCTGGAAGGGGGGGGGGGGTGTGGCTACTGGCTCATCTGTCACTATGGCACTAAAACAAAATACTTTTTAAAACAGCAAAAAAGGTACAAATAGAGCAAAAGGTAGAATGAGAAAAGGCTGAACAACCAGTAATAACAAAAAGCATCATACAATATTTAAAGACAATGTTTAAAATATGTATCAGTATTTACATTTTTCTTCTATGCACACACACACACACACACACAGTTATATATATGCAGGTTCACAATCAGGGATGTTGTGCTTAAAAAATGTTGGTGACCACAGTATTACAGTATACACACGCCTTTTCACAATAAGAGCAAACATACTTCCTGTGCAATGCACATGACAGCTGTCCATCAAACGTCAGCTTAATGAGTAACAATAGAGGAGGGGCTTGTTGACTAATAAGAAGCTACTTATTAACGCCACTGTGTGTGGACTTCAACTTGGGTGACGCTATTCAAAAGGAAGATAAGTAACATTTTTGGTGAAATAGGTTTTGTGCATTGAGGATAATCTGTATAAAAAAATAAAAGACATAGGAGATACGCCCCCTTTCTTCCTCCCTCCTTCTCTTCATGTCTCTCCTCCCTCCCGCACTTGAGTGGCGGCGACTGAAAGCTGCTCTTCTGATTACAAAGCTGGCGGTTCCAACGACTCCACGGTCCGGTTCTCGTCCTCACTTTGCTTCCTGCGGCAACCATGAAGAGGTCCCTTGTGCAACTTTGAGCGTTTAGAAAAGAAGAGTATACAAATTTCCGGTTCCGGGAAAAACCTGCATCCTTTTCACCTACACTTCCAACAACTTTTACCCGACCCCATCGTGGATTTCCGGTTCCGAGGTACTGACCGAGAGTGTTATCCGTTCGTCCGGTAGAGCAGAACCGAACCCCGACCCCAGCCCTGCCCAGCCCAGCCCAGCCCTGGATTCACTACTGCTGATCAATGGACAGAACCTCCTCAGCGGCCAGCAGCGCTACACACACGCCGTGAACAGTGAGTATAAGGCGGCCAGGTGCAGCCCTGCAGCCCGCATGCACCACCACCACCTGCACGGTGCGCAGACCCGAACCCCCAGAAAAAAAACAACAACCCAGGATAGAAAAACAAAGCTAAGGAAATTTAAAAGTGAAATAAGTAATTGAGCGAGCCAAAAACTGTATATATTTTTTAAACTTATTGCTAATTTTTATTTGTCGTTACCAATAACGTTGATTAGATATGTCACTGAGTATATTACACAATTTAGTAGTAAAGTAAAACTATTTTAAATGAGGACATTCTAAATGCGTAATAGTTGCGGCCAAGTGGCTGCTGTAGCGTTTTACATTTATATTATATTTCATACACAAGATATAAAATACTACGAACATTGTTAATGAAGCCGAAGACATCTAAATTCATTGAAACGTAGCAGTTATTATTATTATTATTATTTTATTAAAAGGTGGTCTTCATTTTTAACACACAGCTCTGCATGATTTATACCCACTTTTACGTGTCCGTGTGTTCTTTTTTTGGGGACGTTTTTGTGGAAAAAGTATACATTAATGTTAGAATTACCCATACCTTTTTCACACCTCCACGTCACGATGCCAATAAGAAGTTAAAACATTAATATGCATAATACAGCACGATGAAGAGAAAGGCCTAATGCATATAATCATCGAAAAATACTAATTATGGAACTGAATGCCGCAAAACGGGACCCAAATGATTTACATTTACATATTCCCGTAAAGTCACATATTTAACTTTAAGGAATTCCTTTTCAAATGTGAACTAAAAGTGACATTTTTTGAGCTAAAAACAGACACACTTGTTCCTCTTTGGCCTCTAAAATGATGCTTATCTTTCCAAGAATCCAACACACAACTTTTACGTTTCTTCGTTTCAATAATATGAATAAACCACAGACTTAAATCAAGTTAAAAACAAACACTGGGAAAAATAAAGTAAACTGTATATAATTTTCTCTGTTTGTGAGCAAATCTTTAAAGGTGAATTGTTTTTAATTGCAGTAAGACATTTGTTGAAAAGTTTCAAATAAGTGAAATTATGTAAAAGCTAATATGGCAGGTGTGTTTATAGTGATGCACATCAAGTTACATAACAATGACCTTTCACTTAAGTACCCCATCCATTACCTGCCTTATTTCATTTCATGTCATGTTATGTTATTCATTTAAATGGCCAATTTTGTATCTCTTACAGACCAGCTAATAACACTTCATTACGTATTTAATCATAATAATAATAATAATAAGGTTCAGTGTTATGGTTGTTACATACTGTATGTTTATTTAGCCATGTGATGCACAATCATAAGCACATTATCAAATGAGCACCTCTGTCAGGTTGTCAATCAAAACTAAATCATACACAGTACAGGTGTACCTAATGTTGTGTCCTGTAGGATGCCACATTTTTTACAGTGTGTAAAAAAGTGTGTGTTGTTACCATGAGTGGTCCTCACACATGTTAGAGTAGTGCATGTGTGTGTGGATATACTTGTCTTCATATGTTCATTCCATATGATCCAATAGGATGCAAGTGTTGAGTTGTGTCCTGCTGTGTGTGTGTGTGTGTGTTTCAAAGCAAAAGCATCATTCACATTAACACACATGCACACACACAGTAAATCATGTCACTGTTTCAAACTTAGTTTTACTGACTTCCACCTTCATTTGAATCCTCGTTTATATATATATATATATATATATATATATATATATATATATATATATATATATATATATAATTAATGTGAGTTTACTCTCTCTCTCTCTGTGTTTTCCTGCCTGGTTTTATCAGCTCAGCAGAGACAAGCATTAACCAATAGCTCCACCATCAAGGTATAAAAGTGCATCTAGCTGGCAAAGAAGAAGGGACGTCCTATCTGCTGCTATCTGTGCTAATAATTGATAAGCTTCAATTAGTGCTCATGTAGAAATGAGAGGAGAGATGGGGCAAGGCAGACTGAGCCTCTTATCCAACTTTTATGCCTGGTTGTGTAACATTCAACTTTCGGTGTACATTAAAGCTGCAAATTCCTGTCTGAAAATCACCGTCTTTACTTGTTGCATTGTTTTTTTGGGTGGACTTTTTAGGTATAATAAGCAACACAAAAGTGATCGTAGTTTACACTGTTTTTTTTTAGTACTTAGTATATGGTCATTTAAAGTAACACCACAGGGTGTCCTCATTTTTTCACATGGCATTTGTGGTTCCCTTCATATAGGTTGTGGTCAAAATGCTTGGGAAGCATGCTAGCATACATGGAATACAGATAGCTTCAAAGTTTTGTAATGAATAGACAATTGGTCACTGACTTATGGGCAATGACAAAGCCTGTGTCAAGACTGTGGCCAATATTGCTTGAATTTGACACACATGTTCCTGTAAGGGGTTCAATTCCACCCTCGGCCATCTCTGTGTGGAGTTTGCATGTTCTCCCCGTGCATGCGTGGGTTTTCTCCGGGTACTCCGGTTTCCTCCCACATTCCAAAAACATGCTAGGTTAATTGGCAACTCCAAATTGTCCACAGGTATGAATGTGAGTGTGAATGTGAATGGTTGTTTGTCTATATGTGCCCTGTGATTGGCTGGCGACCAGTCCAGGGTGTACCCCGCCTCTCGCTCAAAGACAGCTGGGATAGGCTCCAGCACCCCCGCGACCCTCGTGAGGAAAAAGCGGTAGAAAATGAATGAATGAAAATGAACGTTCCTGTAAGTCCCCTGAAGGTGTATACCAATTTTCCTAGCGATTGGGCTAAACAACCTCAAGTTAAAGTGTTTATTTTTGTTTGTTTATTTTAGCTGTGTGAGAAATTTCAAGTCAATCAGTCGTCTGGTGGTCACCTAACAGCGCCATCACGTGTATTTGTCAGGAAAAAATAGCACAGGCAAAACATGAGGTGGAATATGCTTTGAAAAATGTTAACCCAGTTAACCAGTATGCACCAGTTCAGAAGTAGACAAGTTAGCATCCACAAATATGCATAGCAACATGGGTGTATGCCATCAATACAACAGTGTCAACTGCAAATATTAGCTGTTTTTAAGGTGGGGTAAACCCCCCCATCAGCAATTATTCCTTTGAAGCAATAAACGGAAATATGTCATGAAGTGGTGCTTATCAAAAAGACATTATATTTCTCATAGTTGATACGCCTCTTATTGCTGTTTTATTAACAGCTTTAACGATGGCACGCCCTCGTCACGACGGATACTGGGATGCACCCCGGGCAATAACAACCGTGAAAAGGTCACTCGATTTCCTCCTCGATGTGCAGTATATGCCATTATTCACTTATCAAGTTGTAAAAAAAAAAAAAACAAGTACAAACGAAGGTTGTTGCTCAACATGGCACATAAAGCAGATTAGCGTTTATCAGCGTTGGATGTGTCCGTAACAGATAAATTAACATCTAAGTCACTATTGTTGACACACAGGCTGCTTGTGTCGTAACAACATCCTCGCTGACTAAACGTCTTCTCATCTGCTGGAGGACCGCAAGTTCTCCAAAACAATGAGGCCTAATGACGCGTCAACACACTCCTTTAAGTTGTCATAGTTACAGTCACCATGTGGTTAGGGTGGAATTCCTCATGGAAATTCCTTTTTGTTTGTTTCAAAAGTCTCAATGCAAAGGCAGTCAGTTAAGCGTGGACCTCCACCAAGGCCAAACAATTGTAATTTGGATCAATACCAACACAATTCCTGCATCCACACTAATTCATTAAGGGAATGTGAGGATCTGTCACTGTCAAAAAAGGAACATGCTAACCCAGTTGACAATGGATGGAAATGGTCTATGACAGGGGTCTCAAACTCAATTTACCTGGGGGCCACTGGAGCTAGGGTCTGGGCAAGGCTGGGCCGCATCAGGTTTTCCAAAAAAAACAAAACGCATTTATTAAAAGCAGAAAAATATACAAACTTTTTCAGTGCTTTGGTTCCGATTTTCTACAATAAAAGCTCTGATAAAACATTCCGCTGTTCTTAAATATCTTAATTTTTATTTTTCTGCACAAAATGAGTTGAAAAATAAATAAACAAATCAAGAATAAAGAAAATCAATCAATCAGTAATAAATAAATATAATAATAATAATAAAACGGCAAATAATAAAAACTTAAGAAACCACATAGTTGGTGGGTAGACAAATTATTTTTTTCAGATTAAAATTAACAAAGCATTATTAGAGCCCTGTAGACATGACAAAACACGACTATAGTCACATTTATACTTTTTTTATTTACAACATATTGCGCAACTGCAGGGTCTTCAGACACATGCTAACTCGCAAACTAGAGAGCTAGCGACCTAAACGGTAGCCTTCAAGTTATTTTCTTTACTTACCAAAACTTACCACTTCCACAAGGATAGGGAGGATAACTATTAACAGTTATTTAACCTTTAACATGAACATTAATCAAACGTAATAATTTTTTCTGGGTACATGATACCATACAGCATCCATATCAAACTTGCGCGGGCCGCACTAACATTAAACTTTCATATCAAGGCGGGGGCCTCAAACTAGTGTCCTGCAAGCCACATTTGGCCCGCGGGCCCCGTGTTTGAGACCCCTGGTCTATGATGTCTGAATTCACTGAAAAAGTAAGGAAATGCACTGTTAAAAATGGAAAATCCTGTGATTTTCTTATTTTTTTTAGCCAGATATGCACCAAAATTCTACAGTTTCTTTATTTGTCCATGTCTCACCTCACCACCAAATCATCATTAATTTATTTACAGAAGTAGTTTATTGCCTAATCCTGCTAGCTAACAAAAAAAAACAGCAACAAAAACAACACCCATGTCAACTTGGAACGTTGTGGTTGAACATTAACAAAAAAACAATAGCAGCACCTTTCGGCGTCAAAATGTCCGACTTCCCATGTTTTGTGGATGAGGTATATGTTTTAGTGGGCCGTGGAGCGGATTCATTGATTGAAGTGAAGGGGCGTGTCCCTCAGTCTTGTGTGATAGATAAACAAGCGCAGTAAGACAATTACAAAGTGCCTTCAATTTAATAATTCAGCACCCCCCCCCTCCCCCCTCCAAGCAAAAGCCCAATCTTCCTTTATCTGTTGGGTGAAATTCCGAACAAGATGTAAATGAAGCGTTTGCAGATTAGAGAAGATGATGGTGGATGATGATGATGATGATGATGATGCTGTGTGCAGGTTAGATGATGAGATGTCGCAGAGGAGTAGCTAAGTCTTGATAGGCATCGTCAGGATGCTGGGACAAGTCAGGACTGGTTGTAGACCACATAAGCACAATCTTACTTTGGAATAAAGTTAAAAAAAAATGAGGTCACTTGATGAACTCAATCCGATTCCCCAGAAGTGGGACTTCAATATCTGGTTCTGTATGAGCGCTCGCGGTAGTTGAGCAGCATTTGATAAGTTTATTGTCCTCTCCTGAGCAAAATCCACCCTTTGAATGGTATCTGTATCCCTTCGGATTTGAATTTATTCATTTTAAAAGGCAGTTGTTTTCTCATTTTGGCAATATTATTTTAACGTCACTTGCAAAGTATGGTATTTAATATTCACTTTTGTTACAAATGTCTATAAACACTATTTAAAAACACGTATTAGATTAACTAAATAACTAAATTAAAACAGTAAGTAATGGATCCACAGAGAGAAATGAACTGAAAACTTTAAAAAAAAAACTTTTATCCACCCTCGGCCATCTCTGTGTGGAGTTTGCATGTTTTCCCCGTGCATGTGTGGGTTTTCTCCGGGTACTCCGATTTCCTCCCACATTCCAAAAACATGCTAGGTTAATTGGTGACTCCAAATTGTCCATAGGTATGAATGTGAGTGTGAATGGTTGTTTGTCTATATGTGCCCTGTGATTGGGTAGCGGGTATGCTGGAGCCTATCCAAGCAGTCTTTGGGCAAGAGGCAGGGTACACCCTGGACTGGTCGCCAGCCAATCACAGGGCACATATAGACAAACAACCATTCACACTCACATTCATACCTATGGACAATTTGGAGTTGCCAATTAACCTAGCATGTTTTTGGAATGTGGGAGGAAACCGGAGTACCCGGAGAAAACCCACGCATGTACGGGGAGAACATGCAAACTCCACACAGAGATGGCCGAGAAATTGAATTGAACCCTGGTCTCCTAGCTGTGAGGTCTGCGCGCTAACCACTCGACCGCCGTGCCGCCCACAAAACTTACAACAAAAGGAAAATAATTATAATAGTTATAAATAAAATAATGAGAATTGGTTGAGGCAACTGTTTCCCATGCAGGGTTTGGACAGCTGGTGCAACAAAAAGAATGTACAAAGTGTGATGTGGGATCTTTTTTCCTAATCAAACGCTAATACAAGCGTGCACTCCTCATTGTGCTCTGACGAATTGTTGGAAATCATCAGTCAAGCGACCCGCTGCTGTTGTCACCCTCTCAAATCTCTGTTGGCAACCGCTAATAGACAAATACTATCCCGAGCTCCATCTCCTCACTCTCTCCCTTATCTCGCCCCTCCTCTTCCTCAGTGACACATGCCAGCAGATATTGTCCAGGCGCCACCAGTGTAAATAAAAGACGTCCATTTGGCTTCAGCAAGTTGCGGCTGGCCTGGCAAAGGCTAAAATGCATTAGCTTGTATTAGACACACACACACACACACGACTGCTCCGTTCAGTTTCTGCTTTACTTCTAATATTTCTATAGCAATGTACAAAAAATCCAAAGAGGGAGTTTTTCCTTGTCTCCGTCACCAAGGTGCTTCATTGATATAATTAAGAAATAAAATGGATAATTAAACTGTGATTGGCTGGTGACCAGTCCAGGGTGTACCTTGCTACTGAAGTCAGCTGGGATAGGCTCCAGCATACCCCCTCAACCCTATTGAGGATAAGCGACATAGAAAATGGATGGATGAAAAATAAATAATATGCAATACAATGCAAAAATTACATTTGAAAAAGAATGCTAAATTTGCACAGGCTGCCAAATGTGTATGGACAGTGTGTGTGTGTGAAAATGTGTATATATATATATTTTTTTTAAACACTGCTGGGCTATATCTCCTAGGACCATGAATAGAACCTGATCTGATTGGTCTCTACTGTACAGTAGGTACTCGTTAATAGATTAAAGAAAAAGAACAATGGCAGGTCTTAGATGTGTACAAGGAGATTCTATGTGTATATATATGTCGGCCTAACAGCGACATCAAATCAAATGTCCACCTACGCTACTGTTTATGCTTCTTTCTGTTTGTTTTCAGACTCTTTCTCTCTGACTGGAGCTCCTCTGGGGGTCTGGAAGAGGATGGAGCGAGGAGGGGAGAGTCCCATCACACAGGACAGTCCTGAGCGCAGGGGAGGTGGAGGCAGCAGCCCAGACATTGGCAGCCTGCCGCCACCGGGGAAGAAGGGGCGCCTGGAGCTCAACGGCAGCCCCACAGGGCCACGTCTGCGCCACAACGGGGCACCGCTGAGACCCCTGGGAGGTAAGTCATGTGATGAGACGTGAGAAAGATTTTTTGTTATTCATTGTTTTGTTTTTTTTTAACCCTCTTTCGCACAGAGAACCCGCA
This sequence comes from Doryrhamphus excisus, assembly GCF_037039965.1. Lineage (NCBI taxonomy): Eukaryota > Metazoa > Chordata > Actinopteri > Syngnathiformes > Syngnathidae > Doryrhamphus > Doryrhamphus excisus. Next base: position 13,303,434 of record NC_136368.1, on the reverse strand, counting down.
AAATAGACAGACAGTCCAGCATATATCAGTCTGTACCTTTTACACAGAACACAGCAAAGGCGGAATATTGCCACAATGTTTGTGCTTTCACACAGCAGTAACTATTCAAGACAACAGAGCCGGCATTTCCTGACACACAGATGCTGTCCCACCTCTGTTACAACTCTAAATATATTTCCAAAGGCTGAGTGTATTTCACTGAGAACAGTCATGTAAAACACACCTTTCATACACCGTATTTGCGCAAAAAAAGGAAAAATGCCGCATATGTCAGACTGCTGAGGTCATGCTATTTTTCCTTCCAAACTGTTGAAGCTCTAAAGTCGAACGACCCAGGAAAAATACACATCTAAATACACATCTAAAATTCCACACAAGCTCACAGCTCAGTTCAAAGTTCAAAATTAAAATATACTGTTCAGTGATTTGTACCGTTTATGGTGGTTAACGTCTTTTTCTACCATGTGAGACTAGCTTTGTGATGACAGTTAAGAACGTTAAAATTCTCCTAAACATTTCCTGTACAGTTTTTAAAAAAAAGTTTTTTAATGACAGTTTAACCTTGGAACAGATTATTTCTATTTTCATTATTTCCGATGGGAAACAAAACAACAAAATGGAAGTTGACAAGCATCCCGGAACGGAGTGCATTGAAACTGTATTGGTTTGTGGCTATGATTCGCTTTGAACCTTTGACCTCTGGCAACTGTGCCCAAAGGCAGTACTATTTTTACAGGTCTGGTGGGTGGTAGTGTGTGTGTGTGTGTGCGTGTGAGAGGTTCCACGACAAATAAAGGTGATTGCAGCATATAAACATGATTTACACCGCCCACTGTGGATTGTTATCGATCGCAGTATTCGCAAAGAAAGCTGCTTTTTTGAATTATTTATTCATGCTACTACCATACGTTGTCCCCAAGTTTAAACCCCAAGAGCGGTTTTCCCTTTGACTAAAATTAGAGCGACATTTATACTTTTGGACGCTCCTCCCCAATATTTATCATAAAACATTCCTGGGGTTCTTTTGCCGGAATGAGAAACATCAAATTTGCGGTGTGTGTGGTTTGTAGGGCAAGGGGTTATCAAAGCAAGCAAGGAGGAGGCAAAGACAGATGAGGGAAAAGGTGGTGATGGAAGGTGCTATGGGAGGAGGAAGTAAGGAGAAAGGGGTTTCCTGGTGCCGAATGTGCCAATAATAACGACAGGTTTTTCCTCTAAAGACAGGAAACTCGACATGTCTTAGCCAAACCGCACGGCTGCCACAAGGACACACACACACACATATCTTATTTTAAAACCCCCCTCATACATATTAGCAGGATTAGAGGTTTGAGGCCGCGTCGCATCATCCAAACCAGAGCATGGTGAGCACGACAAGAACTCTGAAAAGCGAGAGGGAGCGAGCACAGCAGAGCTGTTCCGTGTTGACAGTTATATTTCCCTGCTGGGGGAAAAAATTCACTTACTCCAATTGGCACAGCGCTCCGGTGTGTAATTCACTCGTCGAGCGCCTGGAGGCCTGCGAGCTGTAGTGATTAATGAGGAGGAAATAGAAATATAGGAATTGACTGATTAAAACAATGAGCGGGATGGAGCGAGGGGAGGTTAATGCTACAAAGAGTCTGGTGCCATGTGCCCGCCGTAAAACACATTGCCCCGCATTATTAGTGCTGGGACGCTGCCTAATGCTCTCTAGTCCATCATTCTTCAAGCGCTGCTTTCGTGTTGTGTCAGCTGACAGGTGGCTCCAAAACAAAAGGCTTTAGGTATAAAAAAATGATGAGGGAAGGAATTAGTTAGAGCGGGCGACCCTAAGGACATTGGACATTTACATAAGCAGAGAGAAGTTTGTCTTCTTAGAACATGTGTGAGAAGGTCACACATGAAAACCAGGAAGAAACGTCTTGAGTCTCATTTCAATTCAGATAATTCAGTTCCTTTTCTCATTTTATTGTGTAGTCAAGTTCATTCATTCATTTTCTACCGCTTTTTCCTCACGAGGGTCGCGGGGGGTGCTGGAGCCTATCCCAGCTGTCTTCGGGCGAGAGGCGGGGTACACCCTAGACTGGTTGCCAGCCAATCACAGGGCACATGTAGACAAACAACCATTCACACTCACATTCATAACTATGGACAATTTGGAGTCACGCATGCACAGGGAGAACATGCAAACTCCACACAGAGATGGCCGAGAGTGGAATTGAACTCAGGTCGTGCAGAGAAGGGCATAATAAGAATCCAAAAACTTACCACTTCCACATGGAATGAGAGGAATCTTTTTTCACAGGGTACATATAGACAAACAACCATTCACACTCACATTCATACCTATGGACAATTTGGAGTCGCCAATTAACCTAGCATGTTTTTGGAATGTGGGAGGAAACCGGAGTACACGGGGAGAACATGCTAACTCCACACAGAGATGGCCGAGGGTGGAATTGAACCATGGTCTCATCGCTGTGAGGTCTGCGCGCTAACCACTCGACCACCGTGCCACCCCGTGTAGTCAAGTTCATTTACTATATAGCCCTTCATCATTAAAGAGACTCATAGGGCTTTAAAAGCCGGCAACAATTGACGACATCCCCTGATCCGAACCCCCATCCGTGCAAGGAAAAACTCAAAACACTGAGAGACCTTGCGGAAGGACTGCAGAGGGGGGCGTGGGCCCTACTTCCAGGATGACCAGGCAGCAATGGATGTTGAGTGGGCAACATATGACACATTATAAATATATACAAGTAAATCTATATAAAATACATAAATCTAAATATAAAATCTATAATCTATATACATAAGTAAATCCAAATAACACAGTAGTCCACTTCATAGATGAAGTGACATCAGAAAAGTTAGTTTGCCGCAATCAGCCAAAATACGCCGTCACTGTGACCCGTTGATTGGTCTGCAGTGAACTGTCCACCAACCCTCCCGCCAAAAAATTACCCTTCTACATGCCCTGCTGTGGGAATGATGATCAGAACTGTCAACTGCATGAGATCACCCAAGTTCATGAAGAGTATCTGAAAGAATATCTGGTCTCCTTGCTAGGTCTGATGATTCCCGTTTTCTGTGTGGTGGAGCAGTCGGACGGAGGGATCCAAGTAGATGGATGTGATGGAAGGGAGGAGCATGCAGAGTTTGTCTTGGTGCGGAAGGACATCCTGTTCTCTCAGCTGGTGGAGACGGCCTTGCTGGCCCTTGGCTACTCGCACAGCTCAGCTGCACAAGCCCACGGTCAGTCTTACACGGAGAACATACTCACTACTGTATTATAAAAGCAACACTTCTTTCATGAGTTGAAGCTAAATATGTAAAACTTTTTCTGTGTACACAAAAGGCCTACATCGCTCGCAAATCTGTGTTCTCTTCTCTTTTGCCGAGCTAATCCATTCACTTCACAGGTATGGCATATAAAAATGCTGACTAGACAGCATGATTACTATTATGTGCCTCATGCTGGCTACAATAAAAGGTCCCTCCAAAATGTGCTATGCCCTATGTTTTAGATCTTTGAGTTCTGCTTATGAAAGATGGGAGCCAGTGTATAAAGTTAGTCTTAATGTGCATCTGTTTACTCCACGGAAACTGTAGTCAGTTTGTACACACACTACTACGAAAGTGACCATGTAATGTGCACTACTACAGTGTTTAAAACAGGAGTGATCATTACGTTGATTGCTAAGGTACTGTGGGTCAATTGCATGTGTTACCCACTGAACAGTGTTTCAGTGTAACGTAAATGCTAATTTCATCTTTATTATTCTGATTACTCGGGTTACTTTATAACAAAATGAATCAGTTTAATGTACAATACAAATTGTATCATTAGAGTAAATAAACGCACCGTCAGGGCTCAACAATAACGATGTACCGATGGCCCAGGGCAAGTTAAAACAAAATTCGGGCAAGTAAATCCAATCAGTGATATTCCCATCGGGCAAGTGCACTTTGGCATGCCATACTGTGAAGAGTTTTTTTAAAAGCGGTTCTTGTTGGGTGTTGGTAAAACACGGACTGTGTAATTCCGGTGGTAATTTGCAAACCAATCCTTGCAAGTCTTGAAATGGACCAATCAGAATCGTTTATTTAGACCGCAGTCCGCGTTTTACCCACACCCGTTCTTGTTCGCGATCAACCAATCGGCGATGGTTTGACTAGGAAAACATGTATCATGGCGTCCCTGCCAACATGGTCTAATTCTTCAACAACTTGTGAAGGAAAACAGCAAAAAGTGATGAACCAGTGCCTCCTAAACAAGTATTTTATTAGTGGCAGCAAATCAAATGATGGCACAGGTGAGTGAATCACATTGCTGTGACAATTTGAAGTGGTCCCAATGAAACACCACCGATTAGATCCACCGACATATCTGATACAGTGAGTCTAAGACAGACACTGTATTGTGAGTGCACTCACCATATTGTTACAATGAACACTGCACAGTTGAAAAGGACTGTTACAGTGCAGATACTGTTCGGTTACAGTGTGTTTAGGATGGAAATGATGCAGTTACAGCTACTTTAAAATGGACATTGTAGTGTCGGTGTGTTTATAGCAGACACTGTACTACTGTACTGTTACAGTATAGTGAGTACACACACACACTGTACTGTATAAGTGTATTGTGTTTACAGCAGGCACTGCACTGAGAGTGGAAGTCAGCAGAAGAATGTTTGAAAAATACAACAGACTCTAAAGACTCAACAAAGAGTTAGACAGTATTGTGTGTGTCAAGAATGTGAGAACACATATGAAGTAAAAACCACAAAGAAGAAATGTCAGTATTGCACGCATGTTAGTCATCAGCAAAAAGACAGTGATGTACTCCTGTCCCGTTCGGTTTTGAAGACACAAAAAACCAAGAGACCCAACACAAGTTATGGCAAAGACAATCAGACATCTCCCATCTGTTAGCAATTTCAAACGGACTCTTTGTGTCTCTCATCTACCCCCCCGGTCCAGTTCGATTTTCGGGAATGCATGAATACATACATGTGCTGTTTGTAACATGTGGGAGATTACATGTGATTGAGTTTGTCGTATTGTTGCCACTCATAAACACGCTGCTGCAGGTGATTTCCTTTTTTTACGGCTTTGAGGCCAGCGGCTTCTTATCAGGCCTGCAGACCACCTGGAGACAGAGGGCCGTTCTCCATAAAGCCTCTTGAGCCCAAATCTTCAAGCTGTTTACTACACAATAATCTAGTAAAAAAGGGAGTTTTGGTTTCTTTGCCTTTTTAAATGATTGATTTCAGTGGAGCTGTGTTTTTAAAACAGTCCTGTTTAAATTACCTGTTAATTACCTCCACCAAAAAGCAAAAAAAAAAAAAAATACAGAACACTCGCTCACTGGCTTTGTTTTTCTTACTTTCAATTTATATTTCTGCAGAAATGCACTAAACCATACAAACAACCAACAGCCCATTGATTCAAGCTAAATCAAAAATACTCAGGCTGGCTTCAGGGGGCTTCCACTACCAAGTATTGAAAGGACACAATGAGTTGGCAGAAATAGTTGCTCAAACCAGCAATAAATGGCACCATATGGACTAATACCATAAGGACTAATTTATGTTTATTACGTTCCTTTATGCTGTTGATCACTTCTGTTTGAGATACGATTTTCTTTTACTATAATGTCATCTGATGAATGTGAGTATGAATGGTTGTTTGTCTATATGTGCCCTGTGATTGGCTGGCGACCAGTCCAGGGTGTACCCCACCTCTCGCCCGAAGACAGCTGGGATAGGCTCCAGCACCCCCGCGACCCTCGTGAGGAAAAAGCGGTAGAAAATGAATGAATGTCATCTGTTGGACATGTGTGGGCTCTACACGTCAATATTAATGCTTAATGCTAGTGTGTGTGTGTGTGTGTGTGTGTGCACGCACATGCATGCACACAAGACTAAACTTTATTTAACCTAGGCAAAGATGCGTGGAAAAAGAGTTGAGAACAGTGAGCAGTCATGCAGCGTCACAGACAAAATAGACACACCTCCCATCCCGGACTTCTCTCTAATGAATACTTTTTGTTTTTTAAAACAACCATTTATGTTAACTGAATAATTTCTGGCTTAAATTATACATTTTTCCCTCTGCGGTCCACAACCAAAATTACACAGAGCCCCGGCTATTTTTGCCCTGTTTGAATTGTGTCCTGCATTCTTGCGTCCTAGTGGTGTATTTAAAGTCCCGGCCGAGGACCACGGCCATTCTTTAATTAGCCCAGGCCAGCAATTAAGTGGGAGATATTGTTTATTTCAATTATAAGGGTCTGAAGGCTTTTATAGCACGGATGGGCGCAGACGTGTACTTTATGGCTTTAAGTCGGCAAACAGCGAATGGCGGTCAGCATTGTTGCAGTGCCACGTCTGACGGGTCACTGCGGCACCAAGGACACTGGACATTCGGCTTGGAAGGAACTTTCCGGAATCCCACTGTGGGTTCTTTTGGCTGCTGCTTGCTTTACCTCAGAACACTTCACCAATGCTTCATACACTATGTTAAAAAATTCATGAATATACATGGACATGGGCTCACTGAGCTAGAGGGACACGTTTGTCCTATTAGATACAATAAAAAAGGAGAGGTTGCCTTTATAAAGATAATATTCATTTAACAACATTTATATCTTAAGCAGGGGTCTCAAACTCAATTTACCTGGGGGCCACCGGAGCTAGGTTCTAGGTGAAGCCGGGCCGCATCAGGTTTTCAAAAAAAAAACAACCCAAAACGCATTTATTAAAAACTGGGAAAAAAAATCAATGAAAAATCTTCAATGCTTTTGCTTCTGCTATACCCTACACTTTTTCAGTACTTTGGTTCCGGTTTTCCACACCAAAATATCTGATAAAACATTCCACTGTTCTCAAATATCTTAATTTTTATTTTTCTATACACAAAATAAGATAAAAAAATTAACAAATTAAGAATAGAAAGACAATAAATCAATCAATCAGTACTACATAAGTAAAATAATAATAAAACAGCAAATAAGAAAAACGTAAGAAACCACATACAGTTGGTAGAGAATTTTTTTTTTCAGATTCAAATGTACAGTATTAACAGTTATTTAACCTTTAACATGAACATTAATGAAACTTAATCATTTTACCCAATTAGCAAGTTAGCATCGTACTCAGTTCCATCTCGGAGCAGCGTCGTAACTTTAACAACATGTTTGATGAGATGCTTTATCTTGTGCGTGTGTTTTCCGTTTTATTCCAAATCATTTCTTGCATTTATTTGTACCCAGCGTCATTAGCCTTTAGCTTCATTGCTAATCCAAAGCAAAACAGTGCGGGGTAACAGGGTAGGGTAACAGTATGGGCAGGGCAAAATCATGTTGTGTCCGGTGTGCACACAGCTTTAAGCTGTCATTTCAACATTAAACTTTGGTATCAAGGTGGGGGCCTCAAACTAGCATCTCACGGGCCGCATTTGGCCCGCGGGCCCTGGGTTTGAGACCCCTGATCTTAAGCAATACTAAACTAGATGAGCATTGTTATTGTTAGATATATGTATGCATGTGTACCTCATGTTGTGGTCCAGTGTGTGCTCATTCATTCTTAAGTCTAGATGACACGTGGAATTGTTGATGTGGAAACAACAATTTCAACTTTTAAATGTGGACAACAAGCAGAGAGGCAGGCCCCTGACCAAAAAAACGATCAAATCAATTATTAACGGCGTCACACTGGGAGCGTGCTAGTGTGTGTGTGTGTGTGTTTGCTTGTCAGCGGTTGCATGTAGATGTCCTAGGTGGGTTTGTGCATTGTCTGCTTATTTATTCACGCGTTTGACTACAGTGGGACAATTATCAGGCGTGCTGAGTGCAGCCATGGTTCCTTTTAGACAAGACCCACACACAAAAACAACAATAAGTGAAGAGATGGAGGAAAGGATGTGTTATTCAGAAATGTGTTATTTGGATGCATCATTCAGAATTCATTTTTTTCCCCCGTCAAAATATGCGCTTACATTTTGCAGTATAGCGTTTTTGGCAAAATATGTGGTTTTCCAGTTAGGATGTAATTATTCACAATTACGTGACAATTAAATATGTTCCTTCTTTAAAAAATGTACTATGCCAATATGTATTTTTTTTTAGTAAGGGAAAGAAAACGGGCATGACACTAGACACTTCTTTAGGTCACCTGCACAGTCTAATGGGACACAATAATAAACATTTTGTAACATGACTACCTCATAAGTCCAACCTGAATACTATTATCTTTATATAGGCAGTTTTTTGTTTGTATTGGATCTCATTTGATTAGACAAGTGAAGAGATACATTAAAAAAAAACTGAATTTCAAATGACGGGGGTGGGAAAGAGACGGGTCTGGATCTCATTTAGAGGACAATAATGTGATTACCTTTGTTTAAGTTTTACAGCTCGAGCCAACCAGTGCATGTGTGACTGTGTGTTTATAAGCCCATCTCTCTTGAATGTACACGATTTCGATAATCCGAAATCAGATGTTGAACATGCTGTTTGAATCAGGAAGTCAAATCAGAATGCCAGAGACACAAGCGGCCACTCATTTATTCATTTAAAACACAACTAACTGATTGTAAGGCTAAAATGAGGACGATGTACGCTTTACATTAGATATACGTTAATATTACACAAACAATAATTTTTTTTTGCTAACATACACATTCACTACAAACACTGTGGAGGACAAGGCAGTATCAAGAGACAATATGCTACAAGATGGCAAAAGTACAAAGAGATCAAAATTTGACGATTTGAAGATTTCTCATTCAGAAAAAACTGTTGTGTGATAAGAAATTAATCATACTTCACTCGTCTCTCGCCTCCAAACCTTTTCCACTGCAGTGGACTTTGCTGGTGCAGATTTAGTTCAGAGCTGGAGTTGAACCAGTGTTAGCCATGAACAGGTTCTACACCAGATTCATTTTCCATTTTCCTGGCAAGTCAATGCCTGTGTGAAAGGTGTTCTTCAATGGCGGGAGAGTGCCGTGAACGGACAAGGACTTCTGCCGCTCTGTACTTTTGAAAGCAATTCTGTCACTCAAGAGGCTGGAACTGGCGGCACGGCGGTCTAGTGGTTAGCGCACAGCTAGGAGACCAGGACTCAATTCCACCCTCGGCCATCTCTGTGTGGAGTTTGCATGTTCTCCCTGTGCATGCGTGGGTTTCCTCCCACATTCCAAAAACATGCTAGGTTAATTGGTGACTCCAAATTGTCCATAGGTATGAATGTGAGTGTGAATGGTTGTTTGTCTATATGTGCCCTGTGATTGGCTGGCGACCAGTCCAGGGTGTACCCCAACTCTCGCCCGTAGACAGCTGGGATAGGCTCCAGCATCCCCCGCGACCCTCGTGAGGAAAAAGCGGTAGAAAATGAATGAATGAATGAATGAAAGAGGCTGGAGCTGACATCTGCAAATTATCCGACTGTAAGATGGGATGCCACCGGTGTGAAAATGTACCGTTGAGGCGGTTGGGTTTTGCATAAAAGGTACAATGTAGTCATTTTATAGGATTTCTATGTGAAAGGGGCTGACAATTCAGAGTTTTGACTGGTTGACTTTTAGGAAACACCCACTCAGTTGATTGTAATTGTGGGTTAAAAGACGTACCGGCTAATTTTTAATCAAACACTGAACACAGACCTCAGCTACTATTTGCCTCTAAGCTACATCAAAGTACTAACACACACTGATGCTTTGTTGTTCCATGCCCAGGTATCATCAAGGTAGGCAGATGGAACCCTCTGCCCATCCACTTCCTTACGGATGCCCCGGACGCTACGGTGGCCGACATGCTCATGGAGGTCTACCACATGGTCACTCTACGTATCCAGCTACAAAGGTCAGAATAACATAATAATAATGCTTTTAATGTTCCCACAGAGACTGCATTTAATGCGCTGATGTCATTGTTGATGTCGATAATAGTAATATTGAAGCACACAACAATGCTGCAATGATTTATCTGTCATCAGACTCCGAGAAAGAGAGTGGAGCCGCAGTCTTGATGGACAGATAAACACAGATAAAATCCAGATGAGAGGCGTATTTTTTGGTACTGTCTTGGCACATACCAGCCAGGTTTTGTTTACGTGTTCATGTGCATATCCATGGCGGTGGGCTTTGGTGCACAATCCTATGGTGATTTCTTTAAGCCTTAAACGAGGCCCAGTTGGAGCTGGAAGTTTTGGGGTTGAGTTAGGAGATGAGTAGGCACAGTAGGACAGTTAAAATAATAGGCCTGGCCTATTTGTGGTTTTTAACAATAACACAGGATCTTGTTTATTATGTTAAACCACATTCAAATTAGCTTTAAAAAAATTACAGATAGGAAATAATATAAATATTCCATTCCAGACTAAAGCTACCCCACACATGCTGGAGCCTATCCCAGCTGTCTTCGGGCGAGAGGCGGGGGTACACCCTGGACCGGTCGCCAGCCAATCACAGGGCACATATAGACAAACAACCATTCACACTCACATTCATACCTATGGACAATTTGGAGTCGCCAATTAACCTAGCATGTTTTTGGAATGTGGGAGGAAACCGGAATACCCGGAGAAAACCCACGCATGCACGGGGAGAACATGCAAACTCCACACAGAGATGGCCGAAGGTGGAATTGAACCCTGGTCTCCTAGCTGTGAGGTCTGCGTGTTAACCACTCGACCACCGTGCTGCCCCCCACATATTCATACAAGTGTTAAAATAAGTTCACCACTGGTGTTATTGAAAATAAAAATAACCTTAAAACGTACCATCTACTAATGTAAATGACTTTTTTTTGTAGTTTTTCCAAGCTGGAGGACCTGCCCTGCGAGCAGTGGAACCATGCGACCGTCAGGAACGCTCTCAAGGAGCTCCTGAAGGAAATGAACCAAAGCACTTTGGCCAAAGAGTGTCCTCTGTCGCAGGTGAGGGAGGGAAAAAAAAAAAAAATCATGTCACGTCACCCTGTCTTAGGTCGACGTGTATGCGACACAAGCTAGCAGAAAATAAAACATCTTGTGATTAATAACTATTGCTACATTTTAATCAAACTCTGGCGTGTTTTAACTCCCCAGCTGCATGTTTAGCGCGCTGGCCGCATCATAATGGCTGCTGTGGGAGATTTATGTGCTTAAATGGAGCTCTGGTGGGGGTGTTGATGGCAGCAAGCATATCAATTGCAAGCATATGTGTGTGTGAGAGAAAGAGGTTGGAGATTCCCTCGCTGCTCTATACTGGGGGAAGTTTCCATGGGTGGCTTCCAGTCGTGATTACTGACAGATTTTGTGTGTGTGTGTGTGTGTGTGTCACATGGCTTTTCTTATGTGCAACTGTAAACATTTCATATCATGCCGGCTATTAATTAACTCTCCCGTGTCTCTGTCCCTCAGAGTATGATCTCGTCCATTGTGAACAGCTCCTACTACGCCAATGTCTCCACTGCCAAATGCCAGGAGTTTGGTCGTTGGTACAAGAAGTACAAGAAAATCAAAGGTAACATCACGGGACTGTCCCACACCATTACGTTTGTTCCAAGATTTTATGTTTCCGCATCATTAAACTTTTTAAGTAGCATAATTCATTGGTGCAAAAAGAATATACCGTATAAAGTACAGTAGAACCTTGCTTAGCCTTTTGCCACAGTTGAAAATGTACGCCACAACTTTGCTTCGGTTTGAGTGCATTCTCCAGTTAGCATACAATATGGCTCGTGTCTTACGTATGTTATTAAATCACTGTGTGAGTCCAACTGTGTTCTTAATATATTTTTTTAAATCACAAAATGCCCTTCCTTATTAGCATCATACCGAACAAAATGGCAGCCAGAACTGGACATTACGTCGCCGTTTATGTCATCAGCAGTTGACTTCCAAAAATGTTAACACAAAACACGTTTTTATAGTTATGCATGCATATTGAACGTTTAAGATCAGTCTTGCCCTCATTGACAACGTGACTGTTTCCAAAGACACAATGTGGCAGCAAGATCAATTCCGTTTTCTGTCACATCAAGAATCACGCCTTCAATGAAGGTAAAAGTAACCTTATATGTTAATTTATCCCATCATTTATATGTATTATTTCTATACATTTTGAATAGTTTTCAGAATGTCAAGCTATAATTGGATGATAATTTGAATACTAGAACTACGTATAATCCCGTGTTTTGTGTAATAATTGAGGATTGGGTTAATCCTCCTTTTCGGCTAGAGTTGGACCTTCTAGAACAAATTGATAACACTAACCAGAGTTCCACTGTAACTGTTGAATAAACGTGGAGCAACCTGTGCTGTTGAGTACTGCTTTTGATAAGTGACTTTTTTCATGATTGTTTTTGTAGCTCATCATTTAGCTTATTGTTGTTTTGCACTATTTGGGCCACCCTTACCAAAATTAAAAAGCCAAAGAAAAATACAATCAAAGAGGCAATGGAGTGAGGTAGATTACCTGATTACTACTTTTTTAAATGTTCGATTCTGGGGTTTTTTGTAGTCTCACAGCATATTGTCGTATTTTTCCCAACCATTCCATGTTTTACGGTGTAGCTTTCCATAGGCTTGGCAGTGGTACCTTGAGTTAAGCTATGCCCACATTGCTACAAATCTTTTTAAATGAGTGTTTATATATGAAACGTACCCTTTCTGTATGTCTGAGTATGTTAACTATTTTTAAAAAAAATTTTGTACAACAAACTAGTAAACGTCACTTTGTGTGTTTACTTTGTGCAGTGGATTATTTGGAGAAGATGTGGTCTGGCCGAGATCCCACTGACATCAAAAGTAAGCAATCTAATCATTTTGTCTAGTGCTTGGTTAGCAAACTGATGAACTTGTCTTATTGACAGTCGAACGAGACAATATGGCCGACTTCTGTATGCTGGGCCAAAGACCTCCTCCTCACTTGGCTGGCCTGGCTCAGCTAGGCCACCTAGGAGGTGGCAGTCCCCTCCTAAAGGCGGGTTCTGGAGATCCACAGGCACCCTCTCAGCCTCCCCAGCAGCCTCCTCCTCCCCAGCAGCAGCCCTCGCCCCATGGTCCCCTCCACCACAGCCCCCCACTCCACGCGGGCCAGGTGCCCGCTCCGCCACCTCCCCACCCACCCGGCGCCCTCCAGCCCCTGCTGGGCCCAGGTGGGCTGCTCTCACCTCAACTCTCCCCACAGCTCGTGCGTCAGCAGATCGCGATGGCCCACCTCATCAACCAGCAGATAGCCGTCAGCCGCCTGCTGGCCCACCAGCACCCGCAAGCCCTCAACCAGCAGTTCCTCAACCATCCGCCCATACCACGGGGCTCGACTAAAGTCGGTGGCGACCACCCTGTGACCAACCCTTCAGCCGCTGAAGTGTCGTCGGAAATCTACCAGCAGGTCCGAGACGAGCTGAAAAGAGCCAGCGTCTCTCAGGCCGTGTTTGCCCGTGTGGCCTTCAACCGCACACAGGTATGTTAGGACAGTGTGGTCAACATGGAGGGAGACGAAACCAGAACAAAGTTGATCATCTAGCCTCTGAAGGCATGTTTAGCTAAGCTGTTGATTCCACTGAGAACAGGCAAGGAAAGATAATTACTTGAATTGATTGAGCTCCACTCACTGTCAGAGACGTGGGGCTCATTTGCGGACACCCACATGGAGGTATTTTCAGCAGGATTAGCAGAATGCATGGTGGGATAGCTTGCCGGGTCATTAGGCCTCTATTTCCTGCAGGGGCGCCAACACCTGATGTATTCAAGGCTGCGCTAACCTATTTACTGCACACCCCATTAGAGCAATGTAATGAGGGCTCATAGACCTGCAGGTGGCAACTCCACTTTCAACGCTGACAATCCCAGGAAGACTTTCAATACAATGCCCACTATTTGTAGAGCTGGCCATAAAATGGAGAAGGAACGGGAAGTTCCTAACCTGTGGTTAGCTGCTCTTTTCAACATGGGGGGGAAGTGTCTGTCCAGACCAAACTAAACGATATCTAATTAATCTAGTTAAGTATGTTTGAGCAATAATGTAATATTTTTTTACAATCAGTGCTCATGCTCGGGTATCTTTGACAATATTTTGCTTACGCTAATCGTGACGGTAGAGTGATGCTAACTTAAGGACTTCAGAATGTGCCAGAAGTAAAATGGGTGATATAATTACAGGTTATCACATGGTGTGATGATCTTATTATCACATACTATTTAATCATGAGCTTATTATCACATATTATTTAATATTTACTATTATGCTAATATTTACTATACTATTTACTATTTAACCGCTGACATGTTGACAGAGCACAGACGGCAGCAAAACAAACGCTGTGTGTTCACGCTCGTGCGCTGTTCTGGTTGTTTCACGGGCACGATACCAGAGCAGCGCGCTCTGAGTGGACAGCTACGGGGGCTGATACTGGACATGGTTAAACTCTATATTTTATCAGTATCACTGCCCTGGGCTTTGACACAGTATCATTTCGGCCTTTTCCCATATCATTCATGGGCGGTTTCTAGGGTACAGGACCAAGTAACACTGTAGTATGTGATAATATGCAATATATACATATAATAGACAATATAAATTGGGTCTACGATAGATATTTTAAATATATGTTGATGACGCAATCTGGTGGTAAAGTATTAAATAGGTCAAATCAATAATTGATGCTTATGTAGCAATATTGTACCCTGAGAGATCCCTCACCTTCGAGACAACATGAAACATTTACTTTTGCCAAGAGGTTGGACATTGTGGTAAAAAGCTCTTGTTCGCTCAGGGTCTGCTGTCAGAGATCCTGCGGAAGGAGGAGGACCCTCGTACAGCCTCGCAGTCACTGCTGGTCAACCTGAAAGCCATGCAGAACTTCCTCAATCTGCCCGAGGGCGAGCGGGACCGGATCTACCAGGAAGAACGGGAGCGCACCATGAACCCTTCGGTGGGCCTACCCGCCTCCAACTCGTCTAACCCCAGCGCTCCTCGCCTCTCGCAGGTAAAACCTGCCTCATAAGGCTGATTTGGGGTTGTATGACATACTGTAGATGCTTTATTTCCATATGCTGCGTTTCCTTTGTGTGTGTGCATAGAAAGTGTGGGAGAGAAGCTTGGAAGAGCAGATAACGCCTGATACCTGGGCCTCCATTTGGAAGAACAAGAATAAGATAACCAACTCGGTGAGCTCTCCGCCATCAGCACATTGTATACGCTTAAGTGAATAATGTCTGCCTTTTTCATCTTTTAAACAAATTCCCTGTATAATGGAACAACAACTTCAAAGCCAAATCACTGTAAACATAATGACGTAATACAGCATTTACAGCAAAGTGAGTGATAAAGATTTTTCACCCCCTCTGATGTTAGGGCAAATGGCCATTCATTCATGGCTCGGGGTGAACGTGTGGGATATTATTTATTATGGCTACATCAGATTATCTCAGCATCGTTTAGGCGTCGGGAATGTAAGCTAGCCAGTCTGTGCACGTCTGGGAGACGACATCAAAACAATGCAAGCGCTCCAAGGTGAACGCACATATTGCAAACAGCTACAACGCAATAGAAGGATGAGAGGCGACAAATTGAGTTTGATCCGCATACTTGACTTTTCAAGAATTCAACTGCATGATGTTAGACAATCACAGCGTATTTCAGGCATCATCCAAAACTTATATGGTTCAGAGAACTTAAGCTCAAATGACATCAGAAAAAATGTCATCAAACCTGATGGAGTAACCACATTTGGCCAATGTTGAACTCTGAAGCAAAGCGGTCAAGACAACAACGGACTAAGGGAATATAGGAACAGGAAAGATACAAAGTGAGGGGAAACGTGATAACGTGATCCAAATAAAACCACACAAGGACAGTTCAACAATTGTTATCCTGGCTTCTAAGTCATTGAATGTATAGAATTTATCAGTTTATGTGAACTCACTATTCTAGGCCTGAATTGATGCATACAAAAGAGTGGACATTTGTCAAAACATGCACCCGTACTGTGCTGCCTGTGTTATTTTTCTCACAAATCTGTTACTAAACTTCGTAAGTTGGACCCACTTGAATTTTATCACACAGCTCACATGCATACCACAAAACTGTAACTTTAGGATGTTTAGCGACTCCGTAATCAGGAAAAAGCAGAAACAAACAAACAAACAAAGCCATATCACACATTCAGGGGACTGACAAGCACTGTACTGTGTACATGACATGTTCGCAGCCAAAGCCATCAGGCCCCGCCCCTGACCTCCCCATCAAGCTGGAATCGCTGGTCAACATCACGTCAGGCATCTATGACGAAATTCAGCAGGAGATGAAGAGAGCCAAGGTGTCCCAGGCTCTGTTTGCCAAGGTGGCAGCCAACAAAAGTCAGGTCAGGAAACAGACAATGCATGCAAGTTTTTTTTTTGGGAGGGGGGGCAACATAAAAAGGGGACATGCTGGGAATAATAAATTGATAAGACAGAGGTGAATGCCAAATAACATGCGTGTGAGGAATGATGCTATTTTGTCGACAGCTTATATGTATCAGGCCAGCCGGGTGTAAGCGTGACAAGGGGCCATATACATTTTCTTTACAGTATTGCATGCTTGTGTGTGTGTGTGTGCACAGTTAGTGAGGGTCCCTGAGCTTGAGGGGGTGGGGAGGTGTCACAGTTCGGTGCACCCATCTGCTGCAGCTGGCCACAAGGACGGAGGGAGCGAGCGCTGATCAGGCTATTAGCGTCGCACGCTGCCTGAGGTGGCTGCTTGAACACAACAGCTGGTGTCACAAACAGAGCCAGTCTAGCAGACATAATTGAATCTTCTCCAGCTTTTCTACCACCCCAAAGCAGCAGCATCATCATCACCACCACCCATCCTGGCTCAACATTTACCTCACACAACATGCATTGGAAACTTATTCTTTGCTGGTTTCCCGTCATTGCATCCTCCCTGCATATAATCTGACGCTCTCACATGAGCTCCGCTTATCTTAAACAGCAAAGACCAAAGATGGAGGGAAAGTGATTGTACAAAGTACTAACTTCTCTGCACTAGTGCATATTTTAAACTGTTTAATATTCTAATCTATATTCAAATTTGAAAATAATTTCTCTACATAATAAGTAATGTCGGTATATCTTCTAGGCTCAAACTGTTGCCATCATAAAACCTTGATTACCAATACAGGCAAGGTTTTAAAGTCACATTTTATCATTCTGAACTCAAGTGTAAAGTGAAGTTAAGCACTGTACAACAAAACTAAAAGTACAAAACCTCTCACTCGATGAAGATGCCTGACAGACTCTTAATCTTTGATGAGCGATACAAGGTCAGGTAGCGGCATTTTACAGGGGTTGCTGAAATAAAAATGTTTTGACTTTTAAAAGCATATTTTCCAGAAAATTGTGGTTGAACTCAAAATTTGGGGCATTCAATACCCTATTGGCAACTCTGATGCTATGTTCCAGAAAAATCTGACATTTCTAACCTCACAATGGCGTTCCTACTCTCAACTTCAACACAAACTGGAACTTGTAGAGGCATTGAACCAGTGGTTCTCAATTAACGTTATCCCTCATTTATCGCAGTTAATTGGTTCCAGACGCAACAATAATGAATTTATGCAAAGTAGGATTCCTTATTTATAAAGCAAATATTTTAGTAACAGCACAACCTGTTTATGACCTTCTAAATACTATTTTTAACATTAGAGCCCTGTAGCCCTCCTTTACACTCACATTACCCAATATAGTAACAAAGTTAGTCTAAGTTAGCTAAGTCTAACTAAGCTGTTGAAGACATAAATAAGGCTGTGTGTTGCAATAATTGTCTTCTGTGTTCACTTAGACATTTTTATGCTTGAAAATGTTTAGTTTAGGCAAACTATATTAAATATTTGCCTAAATATGCATTTGTTTGTTAATAATAGGCCATATTCAAGCACATTAATTATCCCTAATTGGTCAGATGAAATCACATAGCTCTCCCATGACTAAAAGGTACCAAATATGGTGCTTAGACTAATAAAACTACGGTAGTTTCCTTCAGACTCCACTTTACCTATGGTCCATCTGTCTGCTCACAGGGTTGGCTGTGCGAGCTTCTCCGCTGGAAGGAAAACCCCAGTCCGGAGAACCGCACCCTTTGGGAGAACCTGTGCACCATCCGGCGGTTCCTGGCACTACCGCAAACCGACAGGGACATGGCGTACGAGGAGGAGTCGCGACATCATCACAGCGAGAGGCTCCACACCGTGCTCCACCTACCGCAAGACACACAGGTACAAAAAGAGTAAACGCTGTGCCTGGGTGGCACAACAGGAAATGCCACGTTATTTACACTCAACGTTTGTCCTCAAGAACCAAATCAAAACTAGTCCATCCCAAAGCTTTGATCTCCGAAGCCAGTCGGAGGTTCATCGCGAACCTCGGTCCAGATCTGGACCCAGTGATGGCTCTTTACGGACCCGTGATCAATTCAAGTGAATGTCAACTATAACATATAATCATGCTTGTGGACTGATCACAGCGACAGTTTGTGGGTTTAAATACTTATGTTATTACAGTTACGTGACAGCAAATGCAGTGACGTCACTCAAAAAGAGCCAATGAAATTGCTGGTTTACTTGCCAAGCGAATAAAAAATCATGGCGCGCTCAAAAGTAAGAACTATTGATCGTGAAAAGACAGACCAATACATGTTCATTCATTCTGAATCCAGTGTTCTGAAACTGTAGTGTTGGTCAAAAGCAGAAATCTGACGAAACACAGATAAGTCACCGAAGTCTGAATAAATAATGGCGCTGAGAAGCCAGTATACATGATTTTATAGCACAGCATTCACTGTCTATATAGTCATTGTTTTATTATTTAAGGGAAATTTGGTCCAGTTTTCTTTTAAATGCAATTTAGGTCCCAGAATAATTGTGTTGTATGGTGATGTGCAGAATTTCATTACATTTGATATTCATATTAGCTAGACTGTTTAACGCAAAATAAGGTCTGCTGTGAGAAACTCAGTTTTAATTGAAGACCCGTGTCCTAAACTCAACTCCGCTTCTGGAATAAATACAGTAGTACCGTTACAATGGAACGCCCCTGAGGTTTTGAATTCATTTTTCAGCTCAGTAAGGTTTGACTTTGTAAATAACTTTTGCTTTTTCTTTAATTTCTTTGCCACATACTTAAAAGCAGCTACACATGATAACCCGCACGGAAAGCTTCCATAATCTGTACCTATTCCGTCTGTATTTCCTTGGAATTTATTCCACCTGCACGTCCACTCTGCTGTGATTGGTTCCACTCGGATTGTACAGCTAACAACTTGTACAGCTTGTAGCCAGGCACGCCCACGTAAGAAAGTCCGGCTCACTGGGAGTCGGTGTTAGAACAACCTCTCTGAAATCGAGCGTTTAGAGCCATCCCAAACTTCTTTTTGGGCTCACTTCCAAATGGCGAACCTAATTATCTGAAACTCTGGCATCATTTAACACGAAAATATAACATTCTAACAACTTTTATAGGTCAGAAAAGTGGAAAAAGCATAAAGGGTCCTCTTTGAGCTGTAAATATGCCTCACATACTTATGAAACAAGTTTTTAATTTTACAATGTATATGTATTCACCACTGATGAATGATAATGAGTGATAGAACAGACGAATCAGAATCACAGGCTAGCGTGTCTCACACCAACAATGGTGTGTTCAAGGATGTGAGAAAAAATATCAGTGAAGCATGAGGCAAAAACATGTATCGTATATACTTTATATTTATCACTCAAGACTGAGCGATTATATTTTTTAACATTTCATATGATTACACTTGCATTACAATTTAGAATGGTAATGTAATGTAATGTAATGTATTGTGATGGTTGCAATATGACCCAGGAACACATTCTCTCTATTTCCATTGGTTACCTATGAGGAAAACTGTTTAGAAATCTGTACAAATTGGATGTCAATCAGCTTTATGATTTCTGAGGTTCCACAACCAAGATTTGATTCATCTTCCAAACAGCCAACAACAACAACAACGGCGGCAAAGGGTCAAACGTCACAGTGTCGTTAATGCAATCCAGACCCGACAGGTCTTCCCAAACCACAAGACCCTCCCCTCTTGAAGTACCACGCATAGTAGTAAACCACGTGCGGGCTTTGTATTAAAAAGACAGGAAGGAAGCTGTGGTGGCACGACGACATTCCCCTGCTCTACTGGCACAAAATTGTCCCTTTTACCGCATGTGGTGAAAAGCTTCTGGTTTATTAATGGCAAAGGAGGTGTAGTATATGTTTAATGTATCTAAATAATTATATACAATATAAAAGACAAAAATATATATATATTTGTCTGCTTCAGCTAGTCTGCAACCATATACACCACACATGTGTCCCATCTGTCTCACACTCAAAGTTGGTAACGTGAGCGCTACTTTGTCTTCTGGACAATAGTAGGCAACTTTATAACAAGAGACGGCACAATAGAAATTAAAAATGGATGTAGAGTTCAGTGGAGTCACACAGAGATGATTGTTTACGTTTGGACAGCATGTGCAGTACATTTTTTTCTTCTTCGTGAAGGGGCTTTGGGACATCTCCGACTGTGTGTCTATTAGCTGTGCAGGTGTGTTAAATATGTGTGTGTGCGTGCACCCCCCCACCCCAACCTCCACCAAAGCAGCATCACAATTCTTCCTGACTGACATGGCCGCGCTGCTCGCTCCACAGCTCTTATTCATATGGCGTTTGCAGTTAAGTGCGTCCCACAGCTAATTTGGCACAGCCTGCCCTTATAAATTATTTCTTTATTGTTTATGCTAAATTGATTTCTGCTGCAAGGCTCTGTGTGTGTGTCGAGGCAGCATGGACCCCAAGAGTCCAGCACTACAAGAAGAAAAAAAACTATTCACAGTACTTACTAAATTTACTGTAGAAAAGATGCAAAATGGACGTCACACACAAAATGATGCTTGTCGGTGGTTTTGTCACGGGAGTCGTTTATGTTGGTATTTCTTGGTTAGTTAGCAAGTTAAATATACAAGTTGTAGTGCCAATGATTGGACTCGAAAGCGATGTATTCACCAAGCAGTTCGGTTCGACTCAGGCTTACATTTCTAGTGGGTGTTTTGAAGCAAAAATTTATGCATTAATCAGTGTATCAATTTATACTCCTTTGGAGTCCCGCTAGAGCCTCAGAATGTTGTTTAGATGTTAAGAATTTGAATTTTGAAAGTTGGACAGTTTGGGCAGATGTTTTAAGAACCTTTAAAATGGAAATGCTTTAAATGGAATGTTTTTAGGATCATAGTACATGAAGATAACACTTTCTCACTGAGAAACATACTGGTCTTTAGTTGTAGACAAAAGGTATTGCAAACTATGCCTGTCATGATGGCCCCTTCTGGTTTCAAGTGTGCTTTATGATTGGTTTGAAGCTTTTTTGCATCGCTATTAGTTCATGTCAATGTCATCTTGTGTAAACAGAGTTACAGATTCCAAATTACAACCCGATAATTGGAGCACATCACAAAAATGATTGCTTCACTAAGCTAAAAATTTCCCCTCCACTGTCCTGGTGGCCTCTTTTAGTCTTCTGTAGGGTACAGCCTGCCTATTTTTTTTTTCTTTTACTCACAATTAATGTAACCGTTTAATTGCAGATACATGGAAGAAATACCACACACTGAACTAAAAAAAAACAACTCTGAGCAGACCTGCACACAGCACCAATGTCAGCTTGTCTCGCGAACATCTCGTTTTTTCATGAAAATATTATTTCACAACAACAGAGAAAAGTGCACTGACTCATCCACTCCCCATGAAATCCAACCAGACAAACACACACACAAAATAATACTCTGAGATTAAGAGCACAGGTTATGTCACGCAAAAAAACTAACAGAAAAGTGTTTTTTCTCTTCATTATCTATTTATCGCTGTGTTAATGGCGTCTGTGGTGGTCACACGTGTGCAGCTAGCCCCCACCTCACACTGCAAAAAGGAAGGAAGGACAAGTGCTCATTAAGGAGAAGATAAATATTTGATGTTGTATAATTCTTTTATCGTTCTGTGCCGTAATTTGCCTCAAATGCAGAAAAACCTGATGTGATGAGAATTAGTGTACCTTGACATGATCACGCCATCATAACGACTATAGACCAGTCAATTCAGTATGAGTTGTTCAAGGATTTCAAGGCTGTATTGTCACAAAAAAAAAAAAAAAACTTTGAAAGGAGCTTTGCACAAAACAGAAAATAGGATAGCTAGGACAAAGTTGTCCTGGAAATATTCCACCTTTACAAGGGTTGTATTAGAGCCGTAACAGAGGCGGCATGGTCTGTGTGTTAGGGAATGCCATAAGTCAAAGTCAAGTCAAAGTCAACTTTATTGTCAGTTATGCTATACATGGTCGATATACAGCATACATGAAATTTCAGTCCTCTCGGACCACTGGAGAAGCAAGTAATGAATAAAATTACAAAAACTAAACTAAACTAAACTAAATAGATAGCATTTTATGCTGGTAGTGATCTCGCACAGATCTAATAAACAAAATAAGGGAAATTCTTCTGAATATAAATAAATTCCGGTAAGCCTTCAACTGAATTTCTCTTTAAGAAGATGCCGATCTTCTCAGAGCAAATTGTATGAAGGATTTATTTTCAGAACCTAATTTTCCTGGAACTCGCGGTGCAAAAAGTGGGAATGAACTAGGAGGAGGTGGAAGCGAGGTGTTCCTGGCATCCTTTGAGTTTGAATTGGCTGAGCTTGACAGAAGCCTTCTTCATCTAATCATTCATGATGCATTAGACCTGAGCTGCGAGGAATGGGGGGGAGGGGGTGAGTAAAAAAAAAAAATAGTTTTAAAAGGAATTTCTCTACATCTAAATGTCTAAATATGTCACTTTCCATTAAAGGGGGCAAGGACGAGGTAGGGAGGGACAAGCAAAACATATCAAATTCCTCTTAGTTGACCATTCCCCCCCCCTCTGCGATGAAATAGGCGCCTGCCCTAGCCATTATTTAAGTAATACCCTGTTATTATTGAAGAGAGAATTACTATTATCTTTACGTGGCTCCTTTAATTTTTATGCGCCACAGATTTATAGCTGGACATTCCAGTGGGGAAGGCCCCTCCCTGCTCTTAAAGCAAGCGGGGCAGGACACCACCACAACACTCTCTCAACACGCCACCACCTCCTGACAAACAAGCAAAATTCACCGTTTGATCCCAGCGCACTCTGACAGGCACATTCCTGATGCCACCCGCATTGTCTCCACTTGCAATCATTTTCAGTCAAGAAAGTACGTACATCCCAGTAAAAAAAGCATATCTGTACCCACATTATGTTTGCTGTATTCATGCTAAAAATGTCACTGCTATTTCTATGTTATGTTGCTGTGGACAGAACATTGCATATAAGGAAGCCATTGTGGGTTTTGGAATTAACACGCTAACATGTCATATTTTGTCACGCAGTACTGCACTACAAAAAAACATAAGTGTGTATATAGCTTATGTAGCATAAACCGCTCTCAGGTTCACTGGTGAGGATGTCATCTAATCTCCAGTGGAAGATACACTCTAAGGTTAAAAAGTAATGGGGTGTCTTTTTAAAATAGTTCATTCAGTGTTGAAGTGAATCAAATTTGTGAATTTTTAAAAAAGTGTCTTTTTTTTGTCAAGATGGGAAGGATGACAGGATGACAGAGGAATGACAAAATTTATAATATGCAAGGTTATGATACCATAACCATAATTTCAATTTTTGATCTTAAGAGTTAAGTGCGTTTGATTCTAATTGATGATCATAGGAAGGTCATTCATGCAAAATAAGTGATACCTGGGTTTTTGTTCTTAATTTGTTCCAGAAGGTCAAACAAAAATCAAAACGTACAAAAAACGAAGCAATTTTTTCTTGAGGAAATGTTAAATGAATCTGTTCCTGACAACCAAAAATATTAACAAAAAACAATGTCAAATTATGAACATTTACAGTCACTTTCACCTTCTTTTTCCGCATTGTCTCCACTTGCGATCATTTTCCGGCAAGAAAATACGTACATCCCAGTAAAAAAAACATATCTGTACCCACATTATGTTTGCTGTATTCATGCTAAAAATGTCACCGCTATTTCTATGTTATGTTGCTGTGGACAGAACAATGCATATAAGGAAACTATTGTGGGTTTTGGAATCAACACACTAACATGTCATATTTTGTCACGCAGTACTGCGCTAAAAAAAATCATGTGTGTATGTAGCTTATGTAGCATACACCGCTCTCAGGTTCACTGGTAAGGATGTCATCTAATCTCCAGTGGAAGATACACTCTAAGGTTAAAAAGTAATGGGGTGTCTTTTTAAAATGGAGAGGTGTGTAAAGTTCAGTTGACTTCAGCTTCACATTAGGTCAAAGGTACATGAACACATAGTAGTTAGAGTGTCAATCCGTCAGGCTGGTTAATAGACCATGACACTCTGTGGACTGTGAACACTCTCACCCTGGTGTAACAGTGCGGCACTGGCTACTGTGTACACCAGAAAGACAAGAACATTTTACATCAGAGCATTTAGAAAAGATAATGTGAATCCCAAAAGTCTTGATCAGGGGTCATTGCACCCCATTAATTAGCTTTTTTGTCTGTCTCGCCAGGCGCTTCACAGACCGCCTCCAACCCAAATGAAGGAGCACCGCTTGTCCCCGATGCGAGAGGAGCTGTTATCTGTCCCCACTACCGAGGAGGCTTCTCAGACTGCGATGACAGGAGCTGGTGGTCCACCTAGTAGTACTGGTCCTGCTGGTAGCACCAAGAAGCCAAGATTGCGCACAAAGGTACAGTCGACTTTATATCTAGAAACATAAAATTCAGTAGTGAATCCAGCTAGAATAAATATTCTCTACCGATCTACGCATTTTAGATTTCACTGGAAGCCTTAGGCATCCTCCAGAGCTTCATCCAGGATGTCGGCCTGTACCCAGACCAGGAGGCCATCCAAACCCTGTCAGCACAACTCGACCTACCCAAGCACACTATCATCAAGTTCTTCCAGAACCAGCGCTACCATGTCAAGCACCACGGGCGCCTCAAGGAACTGAGCGATGGAGCTGCTGCCAGCGGAGGTGTAGATGTCAGCGAATATCGTGAGGAGGAGTTGCTCTCAGGCTCGGAGGATCCAGAGTCCAGCGAGGACGGGGCAGAGGAAATCTACCATTCAGAGGGGAGCGGTAGTAGTGGGAGCACTGGAGGGCTGAGCCAACCTCCCACTTCCTCCAACTCAAGCCAGGCGTCCTCTGGGAACAACTTGGTTCAGGAGGAAGGCAAGGACAAAGGGCATGCCCGGCCAGGTGGCTCCCTAGGTCCAGGAAGCTCCTCATCTAGTCCCAGAGAGCAACCGGACTACCAGAGGTAGAGACGGCTAAACAGAATAACGGAGAAACAGCGAGGGGACTAGGAAAAAGTCTCAGACATTGTACAGTTTATGTAGGCACACGAATCACAAACCACTGGCCAGAAACATTTCATGTTGACAATCGAACTTTCGACTTTGGCCCTCTGTGTAAATGTGAAACATCTCTTAACTTTTCAAGGTAGAACAACCGAAGAACCACTGAAGATCCAGAGAAATGGGCTGCCAGGGTAAGATTAGCTCTAGCCAAAGACAATTCTGTTCCCATATTAACTCTGAGCAGCACAGTCACTTTGGATCCTCATGGACTTGGTTTTAGGACCCTCGGAGACCTCTTATAAAAACCTCAGGACACACGCTTGTGTTGCTAATGCTGTTCCTTGCCTGAGAAGACGAACCTCGCATCGTCCCTACCCCTGGAGAATCACTACCGATCCTATCTAGCACTTAGGACTACTTTGTAGATGTGATGTACCCTTGCCAACCCTCATACCCTAAACCCCTTAAGCTCCATATTCCCTTGCTGAGACTCACAAAATTGTGAGGTTAATAAATGAATCACATGATGGACTGTTTTTGCAAGGGGACCAAAGTCAAGAGGATATACTGTAGCGTGAGGGACACTCTTCCTCCCTGGCGCCACCCACGTGTGGCAAAAACGCCCAAAAAACAGAGAGACTCGTGCGAAGACTCAGCAGCCAAGCAATCAGTCACTTTACGAGTCTACCCCTTCCATGCTTCCTCACAATCTAACCCCGCCCATTTTTTTTCCTCTGCAATTGATGCCCATGGTGTTGTGTCTAACCACGCCTACCCGCACTTAAACTTCACCATCCCTATTTATTGCTATCTTTATCCATGGTTATTATTATTATTATCATTATTGTTATTATTGTTATTATGGTGAGGATTGATAAATGCTATTTTTAATTTGTATTTCCATGTTTTCTTTCCGACAACGGAAGTTATTTTGATAACAAGAAGGGAGAATATGAAAAAAGAAGCAGTTACTGAGTGGTAAAAAAAATAAAAATAAAATGCTGTTTTGTGTTATTATTTTGTAAAAGCAGCATCCAAAAAAGAAACAAAATAAAAAATGGAACTCGTGCTTTACTTTGCTGCAGTGGATGACAATCGACTATTTTGAGCCATGACAGGAAAACAAACTGTGGCTATTCTATTCCTATCCTTCACTTTTAATGTCTGTATATACCCCAAAAGCGGGATAAATTGTTATCGGTGTATGTATATTTTTTATTTTGCAAAATAAGTGTTTGAGCCAGTTTGCAGAGGCAGTTTTCCTCTTTCCTGACATCAGTTTAGTTGTGTCAGGCAAATGCCATCGTTTGGAGTATTTAAGAAGGAGGAGAAGAAGTGAAAACTTGTTTTGTGTTCATCGTCTGGTGCAGTGGTGTACACACATGTTGAGAATATTGTGAGAATGGATAGTTTTTTTTCTCATGAGCGTCTAAGTCGGCTGCTAAACTCCAACGGATGACCTGCCTTCTAATTATCACATCAACACACAGATCAGATATTGTTGCTTTTCTGTAAGACAGGAATCAGGGTTAAATACAGTTCCGATGAAATAGTTCATTCAGTGTTGAAGTGAATAAAATTTGTGAATTTAAAAAAAAAAGTGTCTTTTTTTTTGTCAAGATGGGAAGGATGACAGGATGACAGAGAAATGACAAAATTCATAATATGCAAGGTTATGATACCAAAAATTTCATCAATTTCAATTTTTGATCTTAAGAGTTAAGTGCGTTTGATTCTAATTGATGATCATAGGAAGGTGATTCATGCAAAATAAGTGATACCTGGGTTTTTGTTCTTAATTTGTTCCAGAAGGTCAAACAAAAATCAAAACGTACAAAAACCGAAGCAATTTTGTCTTGAGGAAATGTTAAATGAATCTGTTCCTGACAACCAAAAATATTAACAAAAAACATGGAGAAACAATGTCAAATTATGAACATTTACAGTCACTTTCACCTTCTTTTACTTTACTTTCTACTTTGGAACACTTTATCATGTGCAATGTTGCACAGAAACCGAAGAAAAATGTTGTTTTTTCGAAAACCAAAACATACAAAAACAAGGCCAATAACCGAGTTCCAATAACCGAGCCCTGAGGAACACCAAAAGCTTGTTGAATAAAAAATAAAAAAATATAGCGAGTTGTAGCAAATAATTACAACATTTCAAAAATAAAAGAAGTCACAGAAAAATCCATCAATATTAATGGATTACATTTAAGTGGCATCAAAACATATTAAGAAGAGATGTTTGAGCCCCCATAACAAGTTCCAATCAGGACACTGTATCTTAGTAAATTACAAAATACGTATTAAATATCAAAACTTACATCAGACAAGGTGTTAAAGATCAGATTTTTAACCGATTAATTTAATTGGTTTTTGAGCACAAATTGAGTTTTCATCATGTCAAACACAATTAAATTGATTGATATTATGGGGACAAGTAGTATAATGAAAAAAAACAGGTTGCCAATAATAGAACCCTGATGCACTCCAAAGTTCTGAGAATCAATCTTGTTTGCTAAAAGAAAATACTTATAGCTATTTATAGTAAGAATACAAAAAGGATTGTTCTGTCATTGAAAACGTATTACACTAAGGAGGTCATAAAAAGTGTCTCTAATGAAATCCTGAACCCTCAACTCTGGTTGTTTGCCCCAAGATTTTACAAAACGTTACATAGTAGCAGCTCTATGATTTAAAGCTAGGAGTGGCGTATCTTTAGGAGGGCAATTCATTAACCGTTAGGAGAAACCAGAGATTCAACAAATATGAAGCCATGGAAATGGTACATAAATGGAATAACAGTGAGGTTGCATTGTCACCGCTGTCCTACTTCACAGGCCTTGTGACATATTTGCTTCTTATGCAAGAGTTCAGCAACAGTTGAGGGGAATAGTATCAGTTCACATCCTGAATATATGAACTTTCAAACCTACTTATTGCCTCTTGTCGTCAAGATAGTCACTTTGGCTCCAAGTGGAGTCTGTGGCTTTGTGGTGGAGATGGATGGGTCACGGAGGTTTCTGTGAAATGGGCCAAACTACCTTAGCTAAACTGACTCAAGATGGGCTGTGGTTCACATTTGAGGACAAAGGAAGCAAATCCCACTTGGACCTGTCAATCAAGGGCCATTTTACAGGCATAAAGTTAACTTGTGGTGTTTTTTTTTTTTTTGCAGTAAGGTGAGCAAAATCATCTAAAAACGGGTGACACAATTGCACTCGGATTACTTTCAAAACGCGGCAGGAGAGGAACAATCATGGCGCTTAACCTGGGTGCATCTGCAAACAATAGCCCCTAAGGGTTGGTGATGATCTGGATGTTAGAATAAGGAAGACAATCAGCCCATGCTGTGATTCCGTCACAATGGCGTGATTACACCTGCTGGGATCCACTGATATGTAATGTATGCTTCCCCCGCCCCAAGAAAATAGAAGCATCTCTGCATACTTGCTGCAAAACAACTTGGATTCATCCAGTGTACAAACACGAACATGTCTTTTTTTTTTTTTTACAATTTACCTCTTCAGCTTTTCCAAACAATACAATAATATCTTACCAGTACATAAAGAGATCAGGCATCTATGGACAAATGTACTGTACATCCGGCCATCACAGGTTTTTTTTCTGCTCAAGACCTACGTATCCTATTTTAGAAATGCGGTGCCTACAGGACCCCTAAACATGATTGAAATATGGAATATATTTGTCTACACTGACATACTGCACATACACTAATTCAAAACAGACACAACATCAATTTATTCATTCATTCATTCATTTTCTACTGCTTATCCTCACGAGGGTTGCTTATCCTGTCTTCGGGCGAGAGGCGGGGTACACCCTGGACTGGTCGCCAGCCAATCACAGGGCACATATAGACAAACAACCATTCACACTCACATTCATACCTATGGACAATTTGGAGTCGCCAATTAACCTAGCATGTTTTTGGAATGTGGGAGGAAACCACGCATGCACGGGGAGAACATGCAAACCCCACACAGAGATGGCCGAGGGTGGAATTGAACCCTGGTCCTCCTAGTTGTGAGGTCTGTGCACTAACCACTAGACCGCCGTGCTGCCCTACATCAATTTATGATAACAAAAATGAATCAAAAAGAAGGCCGAGTGGTTAGCATGTTGACCACACAGTCAAGAGAAGACCAGTCAAAATCTGCGTTCGAATCTCCACTTAGTCATTCCTGTGTGGAGTGTGCATGTTCGTGATTTGCAACTCCAAATCATACTATACGCGACTAATTAATGATCACTGCAACACTCAAAAAGCTGCTTTTTAAGCTCCAAAAGTGTTGTACAAAAGCCAAGAAAAGCAAAAGTACACAGCCACACAAGATTTATTAATGATGGCTTGAAGTTATTAATTAATAAAGCAATAGTGGGAGATTTTCTATTGAGTCGCTTTCCCACAAAAATACAAATAAAACATATGGTTTTCTGAAACAGTTCTAAAAAGGAATAAAACGCCACTCAAAAGAATTTAGCGGCCCTACAACTTTTTCTGGTATTTTTATTAGCTCGGGTCATGCACACAAAACCTGTCATCAATTTCTTCTTTTCAGCAAGAATGATCCTTTACTCAAAATAGATGTTTACCCGATTCACAATGTCCCGAGAAGCCAGACGTCGTGAACAATGATTCGCTTTGTTTAAAACAAAGCTTGGTCGGAGAGAAAGCAGGAGACAAGCGAGGGAGACAACACCGTGGCCGCAGCAACCAAACATTGCTTCATTTGTACGTGTATGCAATCAGAGGAAAACCAGAAATGAAAAAATACACTCGAAGAGCTTGTTGTGGGTAAATTGACTAGAAATTATGGATGACAATGCAGCTTCTTGTGTTTCTATAAGAAAAATAATGTGACTTTCCTAAAAGGAGGCCACTATTTAAGTTCCAACACTGTAAATAACTTTGCAAATGTACCGACGGGCCAGCCACAACAACTACTTTCAAATGCTAATACTCATTTGTGTGAAAGGGACATTATGCAAGATAAAGCTAATAACTGGTCAGCAACTGAATTTAACTGCAAATGTTTCACATGCCCGCCATTTTGTTCTGAGACAAAATCGAGTTACCGCAAGGCCACAGTGGATGGTTGTGGAAATTAGAAAAACAAACTGCATCAAAACAGTTGCCTGCCTTATTTTCCCATCAATTTTCTGGCCTCAACCTCAAACAATAAATATTATGTAAAGAGACTAGATTTGAATGGAAATACTATTCTCACAAGCTTCAGTTTGCCAGCATCTGAATATTCCAACTAACACTTTGTGATATCTAAATAAACAAATATGGTTGCTATCCAATGAAAGTATCCACATACCACAAATGTTAATCAGTCACATAAAATACATATGTGAGGAAAAACTGTTATCAGAAATCATGCACCAAAACTGTGACTTGTGCTCAGTGCATAAAACATCCATGCCATAACGATGAATGTATGAGTTTAAGTCCACCATAAATCCATGGTACTTCAATAGAATACAAAATTAAGGTCACTGTTATGGACAACGCTTTGCCGTTTGACCGCCACTTCTAGCAGCTAATGGAGATACTTCATCCAAAACTCAACATAATCAAATATGTTTTTATTGGTTGCTTAGCTTTAGGTATACTGTACATCAGGGGTCTCAAACTCAATTTATCTGGGGGCCACTGGAGCTAGGGTCTGGGCAAGGCTGGGCCGCATCAGGTTTTCCAAAAACCCTGGAGCCCTGGAGACATGACAAAACATGACTATAGTCACATTTATACTTTTTTTTTATTTACAACATATTGCGCAACTGCAGGGTCTTGAGACACATGCTAACTCGCAAACTAGAGAGCCAGCGACCTAAACGGTAGCCTTCAAGTTATTTCCTTTAAACTTAAATAGCCAAAAACTTACCACTTCCACACGGATAGGGAGGATAACTATTAACAGTTATTTAACCTTTAACATGAACATTAATCAAACATAATAATTTTTTCTGGGTACATGATACCATACAGCATCCATATCAAACTTGCACGGGCCGCACTAACATTAAACTTTCATATCAAGGCGGGGGCCTCAAACTAGTGTCCTGCGGGCCACATTTGGCCCACGGGCCGCGTGTTTGAGACCCCTGCTGTACATGTTTTTTTTTCGAAGACCAATATACAGTGTAAAAACATAACATGCTAGACTGTCCATACTATCCACTAAAGTGGTTGCATTTTGTTAAGTTGGAGGCTACTTCCTAGTTCCTGTATATGCACTTTTATACAGATCCTCTCCAAAGCAGAATGAGTTCTTTCTTGGCTCATGTGCTGTGGATTTTTATTTTGTTTTTTCTGCATAATTCTTTGCAATATTTAGTCAAACGTTCGGCTTAACCAATTATGAACAACAAAGTTAGTGGTGGCAAAAAAAAAACAGTTGCACAGTACTGTACATTTGCCTTTGAGAACGTTCTGGAAACATCAATGTGTTTTCTCCTCATGCGTTCACACGCCACAGCCTCGCTTATTGCCACCATTAGCCCTTTGCGGCGAGCACCTCTGGTTTTCATTCAGCGCCAAACAGCCCCTCATCCCTAAATCTCCTTATTCAAGTCATTATTCGCTCAATTGACGGGCTTCAACCCCCCCTCTCCTCAGGCTTCAGGTCCTGTCGAAGCTGGTAGTCATTAGAAGACACACACACAGTGGATAAGTGGGTGCAGAGCGGCGGGGTGTCACAGCATTTAAACACATATCAGCCTCCCAGTGTTAAAGAGCAGGTCTGTCAGATGTTGGATGGGAGTGGGCTCTCCTCACAGATAAAACAGACAGACAGACAGACAGTACTGTCACACCACAAGACCACCCAAAGGTCTCTTGCGGTCTTGTGTGTGGAGCATCTGCCCCACTGAAGGCTTATGGGAAGTATGAATTTGACCTCACAATGGGAGGCTTTTGAGAAGGGGGCAAATAAAAGCTTAAAGACTCAAGTGTGCTTTCTTATTGCTATATAGAAATCACAAATAGCACCAGTATGTCAGGGAAAAAAAGTAAGACTCCAAATATGAAAGTAAATTACACATGGCTTTGTAATGGGCATAATTAAAACGATGAACGAATATCAAACTTTGAGACTCCATTTTATTCCGACTGTAGCTTGAGCTGATCATAACAGCGTTATAAAAATTTCAAACATCCGTCAACTTTGTCTTAATGCCTTCTTAACACATTTTTACCAAAATATGGGGAATAATGTGCTCAGTCAATCTCTGACTCTTTCACAAAATTTAAGTTGTTGTTCGTTTAAGTTCGTTCTTAGGAGGGTGGTTCAAAACAAAGGAGAGCTGTATCTCAATTGACGCTCTTCCATACTAAGTGCATAAGTACATAAGTACATACTAAGTGCGCTCACACAGAGAAATAAAGCAAAATGCAGTTCGCCATCAGCACCAGATGCTGCACTCAACACACCCCAATTGAATGTGCTTCAACTCTAAGCATGCTCAGTAGTCACCATCGTGGCTACCTAACGAAAGAGAAGAGACTAACTCGAGTGGTTGCAATTTACAAATTAAAAACAGGAGGTTACGCATTGAATGGAAATCTTAACATGCACATATGTGCATGCACACATACAGTGAAGAAAATAAGTATTTGAACACCCTGCTATTTTGCTATTTCTCCCACTTAGAAATCATGGAGGGGTCTGAAATTTTCATCGTAGGTGCATGTCCACTGTGAGAGAGATAAACTAAAAAGAAAAATCCAGAAATCACAATGCATGATTTTTTAACAATTTATTTGTGTGATACAGCTGCAAATAAGTATTTGAACACCTGAGAAAATGAATGTTAATATTTGGTACAGTAGCCTTTGTTTGCTATTACAGAGGTCAAACGTTTCCTGTAGTTTTTCACCAGGTTTGCACACACTGCAGGAGGGATCTTGGCCCACTCCTCCACACAGATCTTCTCTAGATCAGTCAGGTTTCTGGGCTGTCGCTGAGAAACACGGAGTTTGAGCTCCCTCCAAAGATTTTCGATTGGGTTCAGGTCTGGAGACTGGCTGGGCCATGCTAGAACCTTGATATGCTTCTTACGGAGCCACTCCTTGGTTTTCCTGGCTGTGTGCTTCGGGTCGTTGTCGTGTTGGAAGACCCAGCCACGACCCATCTTCAATGCTCTGACAGAGGGAAGGAGGTTGTTCCCCAAAATCTCACAATACACGGCCCCAGTCATCCTCTCTTTAATGCAGTGCACTCGTCCTGTCCCATGTGCAGAAAAACACCCCCAAAGCATGATGCTACCACCCCCATGCTTCACAGTAGGGATGGTGTTCTTCGGATTGTACTCTTCATTCTTCTTCCTCCAAACACGCTTATTGGAATTATGACCAAAAAGTTCTATTTTGGTCTCATCTGACCATAAAACTTTCTCCCATGACTCCTCTGTATCATCCAAATGGTCATATGCAAACTTAAGACGGGCCTTGACATGTGCTGGTTTAAGCAGGGGAACCTTTCGTGCCATGCATGATTTCACATCATGACGTCTTAGTGTATTACCTACAGTAACCTTGGAAACGGTGGTCCCAGCTCTTTTCAGGTCATTGACCAAGTCCTGTCGGGTAGTTCTGGGCTGATTCCTCACCTTTCTTAGAATCATTGAGACCCCACGAGGTGATATCTTGCATGGGGCTCCACTCCGATTGAGATTGACCGTCATGTTTAGCTTCTTCCATTTTCTAATGATAGCTCCAACAGTGGACCTTTTTTCACCAAGCTGCTTGGTAATTGCTCCGTAGCCCTTTCCAGCCTTGTGGAGGTGTACAATTTTGTCTCTGGTGTCTTTGGACAGCTCTTTGGTCTTCGCCATGTTACAAGTTAAAGTCTTACTGATTGTATGGGGTGGACAGGTGTCTTTATGCAGCTAACGACCTCAAACAGGTGCATCTGATTCAGGATGATACATGGAGTGCAGGTGGACTTCTAATGGGCAGACTAACAGGTCTTTCAGGGTCAGAATTCTAGATGATACACAGGTGTTCAAATACTTATTTGCAGCTGTATCACACAAATAAATTGTTAAAAAATCATGCATTGTGATTTCTGGATTTTTCTTTTTAGTTTATCTCTCTCACAGTGGACATGCACCTACGATGAAAATTTCAGACCCCTCCATGATTTCTAAGTGGGAGAAATAGCAAAATAGCAGGGTGTTCAAATACTTATTTTCTTCACTGTACAGTTCTAAGGCTCTAATAATGGTTTAAAAAAGTATTCACACAGTCTGAAAAAGGTTTTCTATGGGCTAACTACAACAATTTTTGATTTATACGGAGTCCTACTACACCACGTTTGTGTCTGGAACCAATTAACTGTGATAAACTAGGGATGACTGTACGTAGTAGTTCAGTAACAGACGTGTTTTCAAAACTATAAGTCGCATTAGATCGGGAGATTGGTGAACTTGCTTACTGGTAACTTTCTTGTTGGACTTGTTGGCTTGTTATGTTAATATGCTATTGTTAATGTGTTGCGCTAATATACCACCTACTTACGCTGTTAGTCTGAGGGCTATTGTGAAATAAAATTCAAAATAAATGCTTATAGTCCTATGTGACTTATATACGTTTTTTTCCCTTCATGATGCATTATTTTGATTTTCTGCTACAACTGGAAAAAGTACATAGTGTACATAGTATACAAGTGAGGTACAGCAAAGTACAGTACAGTAAATTGCATCACAGCCGAGATGTGTGTGTGTGTGTGTTTGTTGTTTGAGTATGAGATTGACAGGTGTGCATATACCCCAGGGCTCATCAGGCAGCTGTGAGGGCACCACTGTGGACTATTAGGTCTGAAAGAGGGATGATTAGAGAACATTAGGGGTGAATAGCGGGGGCACATCTGCCGTTGCTATTATTATTACCCACAATGCAGCAGGCTCGCTATGGAGGATGCTCCCACACCTGTGGCCTCCTGCTGCTGTGGCTTAAATATAACCTGACTTCTGTCTGTAGAACCTGGTTCTGAGACCTACTGAGGGAGACAGAAATCATGACTTTGGTTTGTGTGTAATCCTGCTAAGACTAAGTAACCTCATCCAGTCAACTACCAACACAAAATAGAGAGGAGGGATGGAGCATAGACTATTCAATTTTGGCAAGAAGCTCACAAAAAAACAACAAAAAAAAGTTGAATGCAGTGAAAATTAACATCCTTTTTTCAGCAGGTCAGATGTGTCTCCTCTGATCTAGGTCTTTGTCAGGCGAGATCTTCAATATGAGAAGGCAAACAGCTGCTGTGATTAAAAATAAATCACACTCAGCATTTCTCTAAACCCTGGAATAACTAATCTGGACTGGGACATGAAAGATGCATGAGGGAAAATGTGATGATTGCGTCTATCCTCGGAAGATTAAAACACAAAACGGCGGGTGCGACAAACAATGAGGTGGAGAAAAGTTCCAACGCACAACAATAATGCAAATCAAATTAGTTTATACACTCACTTTGGTCATAACGATCATAAATATGCTAAGATATGGCTCAACTACATAAACGGATAATGGAAAGTAGATCATACATACAGAATACATGAATACATACAGGTAATTAACTGTACTTACAATACTGTAGTAATACACAGTCGAAGTGGGGAAAAAACTGATTTAATAGAAATATAGCACCCAAAGATGGGGGCGCCGCAGGCTCTGGCCAGCTTCCCCCGGGCCACGATGGCGAGCGAGGAGGTGGCAGGTGTGTGCAGGCCGCCGCCTCAGGCTGTCCCTTGGTGCAGACCTCCACAGAGGCTAGCAATGATGCTCACTGACAGAGCAGCTAACTCCCTCCAAAGTAAAAAAAAAATACAAACCTCACCTTATAGAACGTGAACTTATACGTATATACTTTAGAGTAGTTAGTGGGGAAAAACCTGTATAGCAGTCTAGATTTACTATGAATTGAGAATGAGTCCACACAGCGCCATTATTGTCGAAATAGCTGGCAACACAAGTGCGCAGCAAAATAATTGTGCCATGTATTTAGTCAAGAACAATGGTGGTGTAGCGCACAAATGCTACCAGCACCGGGATGCTGCGGTTCATTGATTGGAAGCATGAATTCCAACATGTAATGTGGCATACTGTAAATAAGAAATTGGGTCACACGTCAGTTATCCAACATGATAAGGAACCCAAACACACCTTCAAAAGGTTAAGTGCTTTGCTGAGGAAGGTGAAGATGGAGTAGCGTGGTATTTCTCTTCCGGCATCGGGGAGAAGGCTCTGCAGCATCTGCTGTAGAACAACCAGGTTTAGAGACAGCTACTTCCCACTGGCCATCAGATTGCTCAATGACAAATAAGCCCCTCTACCTGCCCACACGCACAACCAAAACTTTAAATTCATTCATTCATTTTCTACCACTTTTCCTCACGAGGCTCGCGGGGGGTGCTGGAGCCTATCCCAGCTGTCTTTGGGCAAGAGGCGGGGTACACCCTGGACTGGTCGCCAACCAATCACAGGGCACATATAGACAAACAACCATTCACACTCACATTCATACCTATGGACAATTTGGAGTCGCCAATTAACCTAGCATGTTTTTGGAATGTGGGAGGAAACCGGAGTACCTGGAGAAAACCCACGCATGCACAGGGAGAACATGCAAACTCCACACAGAGATGGCCGAGGGTGGAATTGAACCCTGGTCCCCTAGCTGTGAGGTCTGTGCGCTAACCACTAGACCACCGTGCCGCCCCAAACTTTAAATTATTGTTATTTATTCTAAATGATTTAAATTATTTGTACAAATTACTGTTTACGCTGTACATTGTTGTTCATATTTGATGTAATCTATTTATTCTCCACATTATTATGTATTATGTATTATTTATTATTACACGGGAGCCAGGCAACGACATTTCGTTGGCAATTTCACTGCTGTGTTATTGTGCAATGACAATAAAGAAAGTCTATGTCTTAACCAATAACCTGTGCAGCTCTGGTGAATGCCCAAGAAGATTAAGGCAGCGCTAAATAACAATGGTACTCACACTAAATATTCACATTTTAGACAATTTGGAGTTGTTCATGTTCATTTGGTCGGTATACTCACTCACAGCAACATAGACAATGGCGGCTGTATGCTGACTTGCAGCAAACTGTCATTTACAGTATGTCATCCCGGCAACCTCACCTTCCATATTAAAAAGCCCCAAAAACAAGACGGGCAGCAGGGCTGTGGATGAGTAACCAGCATTTACCAATGTCGTGATGAACTCTCATCAGGCATTAACTGCATCAGTAGCCTATTGAGGCACGTGTCCCGCTTGAACAGCCACCGGTCACTTATTGTCCTGCGTGTGTTTATCTTAATACCTCCAAACGACCATTTTTCACAGATTGGTAGGACATGAACATCATGCAGCCTCAACCTCCCGAGCTATTCATTCAGAACAAAGACAAACAAGACAAATTCAAATATTTACTACGGTGAAAATAAGTAATGAACAATAACTGTGTCTCCCCTGCAAGTTTTATTGCCAACATGTGACTCTATCAAAATCATGAAAATGTGGCCTCTTTAATGTACATTGCATGTTTTTCTCTCAGAGAGAAATTGTCATTATTCACAGATTATCGCATGTTGTACACGCACACACGCGCATATTTTGAAACATTAACATGATCACACACTGTATTCAATATTCATCACCACAAGCTGCCACATAATGGGCTCCCTCTGTTGAAATAGTTAAACAGATGACAGAGCATGAGTGACACACACGCACACACTCTCAGCTTGGGTAAAAAAATGAAAGAAAAACTAGTACCGTATATTAAAACACATACAATGTCAACCATATAAGAAAAGCTGAGACTCGGGCCGAGAAGATGTAAAAAGGCATGACGACCACAATGGGACATCCTACAACCTTATACGTTCAAGAATATTGATATTGCAATGTATCATATGGTTAATGAATGTTATTTGTTCAATAAGTTTTCTAATATCTTAAAAAAAAGTTGTTGGCATTTCCCCGTGGGGGACCAAAAAAGCACATCTTATCTAATACTGAGTCTTATTCTCACAGTCCAGTATCAGTACGCCAACATCTGTTATTAATACTACTGTTGTCTAACTTTTTGTGAAAGCCAAAGCAAAAAGCTATTTGTACAAATACACTTTTTCAAAAAGGAATAATGCAATCTAACCTCTTAGCGCCTCTATTTCTGCTATGAACAGCTTTGGGGATGTTGACAAACTGTTGAAAAGGACATGATACACCATGAATAATTTTATAAAAAAAATAAACGAGATGTGGCTATGTTTGTGTAATATCAGACAATGGTGAGAAATGTGTGATTTGAGAGATCTAAACTCATCCAAATTGAAGAAAGATACAATTTTTTGCCCATGTGAAGTCCTTTTATAAATACAAAGCTTGAACCTGACCAAAAAAAAAACAACTGTGACCTACGATCACAGTCTACGGGGACAATGTGGAATTCAGTACCAAAAAGCTGTTCCGGGATGCATGAAGATGGAGACGTGTGTACGTGTTGGTGCTCAGATCTCGACTATGCCCGGAGAAAGGTGTATTAGCTCACCTGCTCCCCTACTGTCACGCTAAATTAGCCTTCAATGAGCACGTGGACGCACACACACGCTCTCAGAGAGACGATAGCAGCGATCGAGTGATGACAGCAGCGATACGACTTTGGCCGTCTGCTAAAGGACGTCTGTTGATGCCAGCTTGGATAACATTCACAGCTCAGCTTTCAAACCACTCCCACCCCCCAACACGAGCATGCAAACACAACACACACAAGCATACACATGAGCTCCAGTCCAGTGACTTTTATCTCCTTTTTTGCTGGGGATGATAGAGACCCAAACATCTAACCCAAAAAGTGTAAATAATTACAGGGGTGTCATGTCAAATTTATCAGCTATTTTTTTTGTAGTTCCGGCCACACATGCTTCTCAAATATAATGAATCTGTTGCAGGTTCAAACTTTACTGTATCAAATGTAAATAAAACATTTTATGCACAATTCTAACATTCTTAACCCTCATGCAAGTGTAAAAAGAGATGAACCACTATCATTGTTTCATTAATAAAACTCATAATTTTCTAATAAATGAGGGACGTACCGTGATTTGCATCACAGATATACAGCAAAAACAATAACTTTTATTGATATAGTGAATCTCAAAGAACCCATGAATGAATAAAGTGTTTGATGTATGCACGACTGTACCTGTATATATTTGTGTGCGGACTAATGACTAATGAGGACTAATGATTTGCGTCAAATCAAATAATTGTTTTAACATTAAGTTTACAAGTGTATAAAGAAGTAAATCACTGCTGATACAGTGAAAATAAAAACTCAGTTTTAATGAGATGATGGCAATGTCAGAAGACACTGCATGTGAATGCTTAAGATATGAAGAAAAAACTGAAATGGAGGTGGAAAGGCATGAACGTCAAAATGCAGAAAGATTATAGAAGTGGAAGCAGGAGAGCTGAAGCTGTTCTGTAATGGCGCGGAAATGTACTGAAACACTGAAGTGTTTGAATGATACCTAGCACGAAAAAGTGTCTATATAAGTTTCTACTTATAAAAACGGCTACAACATATGGTAATGCTAAGTGTCTCCGTATGTTAATCTAAAGAACAATGCCAAAAAAATGCTACTACGCTAATTTTAGCATGCTAGCCCTAACATGATAGTGTGTTTATATACATTTCCATCCAGCCTATGGAGCCTATGCCAGCTGTCTTTGGGTGAGAAACGGAGTACATCCTGGACTGGTCACCAGCCAATCACAGGGCACCTCTAGACAAACCATCATTCACACTCACATTCATACCTATGGACAATTTGGAATCGCCAATTAACCTAGCATGTTTTTGGAATGTGGGAGGAAATCGGAGTACCCGGAGAAAACCCACGCATGCACGGGGAGAACATGCAAACTCCACACAGGGATGCCCAAGCAGAGACCCGAACCCAGCTTTTCCCCATCTCCTAACTGTGTAGCCAACATGCTACCCACTCGTCCACTGTGCAGTTTACAGCCCCACGGTCCAATGATATTTTTCCTTCCTCTCCCTCCAGGCCAGGTTGAAACCAGCCTCATCGACATACTATTAGCTGTGTTCATATGGCTTATCATTGTAATCCAATTTAAAAACTCTGTTGAAAAAACACCCACAAAACATAGAAAAAGTCAGTTTCTGTATTTTTACTAGTAATTGTGAACCAGGATTATGGATTAGACCTTTCACAGTAATCCCAGAACCTTTCGGACTGCTTGTATTCTTACATTCATTAATTTTTTATGGTGCTCCTTCGGGTCACGGGGGTATGCTAGAGCCTATCCCATTTAACTGACCGGGAGGCAGGTTACACTCTAGACTGCTCGCCAGCCAATCGCAGGGCACAGACAGACAAACAACCATTCAGACTGATATTAGACCTATGGACAATTTAGAGTTTCCAATTAACCTGCATAATGTGGAGTTGCCAATTAACTCCAATGAACCTGCATGCAGGGCTGAACGGCGGGGAGACAAGAGTTCAATTCCACCCTCGGCCATCTCTGTGTGGAGTTTGCATGTTCTCCCCGTGCATGCATGGGTTTTCTCCGGGTACTCCGGTTTCCTCCCACATTCCAAAAACATGCTAGGTTAATTGGTGACTCCAAATTGTCCATATGTGCCCTGTGATTGGCTGGCGACCAGTCCAGGGTGTACCCTGCCTCTCGCCCAAAGATAGCTGGGATAGGCTCCAGCACCCCCACAACCCTCGTGAGGATAAGCGGTAGAAAATGAATGAATAACCTGCATGCATGTTTTTCGAAAGTGGGAGGAACCCAGAGATAACCCACAAACGCACAGGAAGAACATGCTGAGTCCACTCAGTGATGCCCAACAGAGATTGTATTGTTACAGTAATTTCATATACTCACTTGCAAATATTCAAATCACTGTTCTTTCACTCGATGGGAGGTCCTAGATTCCTCAGATACCATTGTCTTGGATTATCCGTTGCTGGATTTCACACAGTTTTATTTCATTGTTTTGCACCAGCATTTAGACAATCAAGGTGTCTCGAGGTTGGTTAAATAAATGTGGTCTTCCTGCCACAACATGTGTTCTTACAACTCGACAGAAAATGGTAAGTGTACATTAAACCTACTATACTGTAAAGTAGATGTATTATGGAGTTGCTCATAATTGTTGTCTTCTTTAAATCGTTGCCACACACATGCCACAAATGGAGTCGCTTGAGATATGCTAAAGCATGGACTATGGATTGTTGAAACTAAAATTGAGTTATTTGGACATAACATGTGGCGGTATGCATGGCGGATGAAGAACACAGCATTCCATGACAAATACTTGCTGCCCACAGTAACACCTGGTGGTGGTTCCAATATGCTATGGGGCTATGTGGCCAGTTCAGGTACTGGAAATGTTGTTCATATTGAAGGTCGCATGGATTCCAGTCAGTATGAGAAGATTCTTGCTAACAGTGTTCAAGAATCAGTGACAAAGTTGAAGCTCATTCTACTAAGGCATTCATGCAGTGGAAGAAGTACAATGTTCTGGTATAAATATTATTGAAAATCTGTGGTGTGATTTAAAGCGGGCTGTTCATGCTCGGAAACCATCAAACCTGACTCATGAACTGTAGATGTTTGGTAAAGAGGAATGGCCAAAAAAACCCTGAATCCAGACCCTCATTGGAAGCTATAGGAAGCATGTATTTCAGCAAAAGGAGGATCTACTAAATATCTACTAAACATTTTTCTGTTGAGGTGCCCAAATTTAGGCACCTGCCGACTTTTGTTTCAATAATTATTGAACACTTTCTGTAAATCCTATACATTTAATTCCATTTCTCATCTATCAGTGCTATATGATGAAAATGTGAAAATTTGCCCAAATGTTTTCATGCCACTGTACCTCACACATTTAATTTGATAACATTCTTTACCGTCATGTCATAAAAAAAATGACATTTCAGCTTGGATTTCATTGACTTTACCTGTCGTTTCCTTGCATGGTGTCCTTTCATTCCCACCGCCCACTTCCCTCCTGCCTGCTTCCTTAAACGGGCCGTGCCAGCCAGGGGCGGAGCTGGCTGAGTCCAGGGCCTCCCAGACAACTGCAAACAATTAGGGAAATTAGTGGCTCCAGCATCACCATCAGGAGGCCTGCTTGTTTATAATTTAATCGGGCCGCATGTCAAAACAGTCAGGGTTTGAGAGAAACAAGATGCGTCGGCGAGATGAAATTCAAACTGCCAGCCGACTCAAAATATTAGGAAGGCTCGTTTAATAGCATGCGACCACGTGGCCGAGAGCGGCGTTTACAGGAGGACACAATCACACATGCGATTTAAGCAATACAGAAGAAAAAAATAATGATTTACTTTTTTTTTTTTTTTTTGATCCAGCCCACATTGTGTAAGTTAATGCTTTTTAGTTTTTGGGCTCACCCGCTTTAGCCCCCCCTTCCTCCTCATTTCACTTAGCGGTGCTCTGGGAATTTCAAAAGCTTGGATCTGCGCCGCCTTTCAAATTCATTATAAAAGCTTTTTGCTAACTAAATAGAGAGGGGAAGGGGTGGGGGGGGGGGGGGGTGCCACATTCATCTCTGCCCCCCTGCCCTCCTCCCAGGCCTGCCTTACCCCCCGTCC
Source organism: Doryrhamphus excisus (assembly GCF_037039965.1). Taxonomy (NCBI): domain Eukaryota; kingdom Metazoa; phylum Chordata; class Actinopteri; order Syngnathiformes; family Syngnathidae; genus Doryrhamphus; species Doryrhamphus excisus. Next base: position 13,260,314 of record NC_136368.1, on the reverse strand, counting down.
TCTTGACAATATATAAATAAACTAGAGTGACCTGATTGAGATGTAAAAGGCAGGGAGTTAGCGCTGGGACCCATACGTTACTTCCTAACATTAGCAGGAGTCTACTCAGGCGACACATGGCGGCCGCAGAGCAAACCCCCCCCTCCTGCCCAGTGTATATTGCTGTTTGAAATGATGCCCTCCACGCCATAGGAAACTGTTGGCAGGGTGCCACTGCAACATATCATTTTTGAATACCTTTTGCCAAAACAAAAACAATAAAACAGCAAAGCTACACCATCGCCTCAAAAATGTGAACACTAAGCACTTTGAGGCTTAGTATAGCTTCCCTTCCTGCATATGCATGAATTTTGTCAGTAACATTTCTGCATTAGCCACAGAGATATTAGGTGAAAAAACACACTATATCATACCAACACCAGATTTATGTAAAAATCAGTTTCGTGGTTTTGCCGCTTGTGAACAAAGAGTATTGACATCCTCTCATAAGCTGGCAACACAAGTAGCATAATAATTGTGTCTTGCCTACAGTCAACTAAGTGGGCATAAGTGCTGCTGGCTGAACAACAGTAGCAGTAGAACTTTCAAAAAAGTGGGACAAGAAAGCTGAAAATAAAGAAAACTAGAAATTTGGACCGCATTTATGCTCATCATCATGATGAAATTTGAGACAATGCTGCTCTTCAAGTGGGGCACATCTAGTGTACAGTTTTAACAGCAGTTGAAATGCAACCCCCACACAAAATGATTGAGTGTTTTAAAATAGATATTAAGAGAGTTGTGTTGAGCGGCGACTGAACAGAAGAGCAGAATGAGGTCAGTATGGATGGCGGTGGACTGGTGATGGTCTCGGCGGACCATCATTAAAGCTGATGGGAATCACAACAGGGCCGTAATTGCCGATAAGATGATGCACGGTGAAAGTGATCCAGAGCCAGGGATCATGATAGCATAGACACACACGGCAACACACACTCAATGTGTGCTTGAGTGACAGACAAACCCAGAGAGCAGACCACAAGGCCTGGCAGACATGCAGGATCCCGGTCAAAGAGCATTACTTCCAGTGCATGACTACATGCAGCATGGCACCAAACGGCTCTCATTACAGCAGCCTGCTAATGTGGCTTTAGCTAAGTTGGCCAGCCACACAACACACACACACACACACACACACACACACACACACATGCACGCACGCACACACGCACACTCGCACGCACAAAAGACACAACGGGCCCTGACCACCAGCCGCCATGCCGCGCAATCAGCCGGCTGCTATCAGCTTTCTAATTGGATCAGTGGCACGAATGTGATTACAGCAGGCGTATTTATTTACATAATAATTATTACTGCCGTCCCCAGAGGAGCCGGGGAGAACATCAGGGCCTGAGGAGAGATGGAGAGTGGGATAGGAGGGGAGGAGAGAGGAGGGGACGGGCTACTCCAAACATTTGAGAGGATGAAGAGTCCTTCCTGTTGAGGGAGACAAATGGATTGAGAGGCAAACAGTGGAAAAAAGGCATGCAAGAACATCAAAAAATGTACTCATTAAGTTTTATGGAGAGCTGCATTCAATGCCCCCCCTCTTTGTGCAGTCAGCAAAAGCAACAGCGAAAAAATGTACTAATTTCTTCTATGATGAACGATTTTTCAAGGTCCCCTAAAATTGACTTTATGATGATGTTCTAAGAGTAATATGTCAACACCAATTGACAGAATAAATCATCCTCCATCACACGTGTTTGGTCCATTCAAAGGTGCTTAAGGTTGCTCACTTTTAAAGTCGGGGCTTTCATGACATCACAATGGAAAAACCTGTAATCTGCCCTTAGCTAGATGTGCCCACACTGTGTGTATGCTGATCATTTCACAGCTTATTTAAAAAAGGCTTCACTACACACCTTAAAATAAAGGTCTGCCAACAGTGTGTCAATCAGCTCCAGATGCGGGAAGTGTAAGTTTGATCATTTTGTTTCAGGGAGTAGTGTTTGACCCACTACTTAATATTACGTTCTTGTATCAGTAACAAATAAAGGACTCTCATTTTTTTGTAGGTGACAATTGTTTTTGTATTCATCCGGGTCCACACTAATTTTTGTGATTTGTTTTGACAGTTGACAGTCAACACGCAATCTTGTCTAATGACAACAACTTTGCACACTTTGAGTGCTTCAAGTCATTAGCTTTAGCGTCAACACTTTCTGATTAATTTGGTTGAGTTGATCATAGCCCCTTTTGCACAGCCTGTTTAACCTGGCATTTTTAAAGGGAACCTATTGTGTTTTTTTCCACTTTTCTGACGTATACATTTAGTTAGAATGTTGTATTTTGTATCTCTGTGTGGAGTTTGCATGTTCTCCCCGTGCATGCGTGGGTTTTCTCCGGGTACTCCGGTTTCCTCCCACATTCCAAAAACATGCTAGGTTAATTGGCCACTCCAAATTGTCCATAGGTATGAATGTGAGTGTGAATGGTTGTTTGTCCATATGTGCCCTGTGATTGGCTGGCGACCAGTCCGGGGTGTACACTGCCTCTCGCCCGAAGACAGCTGGGATAGGCTCCAGCACCCCCGCGACCCTCGTGAGGAAAAGCGTTAGAAAATGAATGAATGAATGAATGAATGTTGTATTTTGTTCCGTATAGCTAGGTATACTAGCTGCTCTATAGGAGTCCACAACTCAATACAAGTGGACGAAAAAAAGAGCATAATAGGTCCCCTTTAACACCTTTTTTCTTAAATGATAGAAACACACAATTGAGGGAGTCTACCTGGCAATTCCCCATCTTCTGAAATATATATTATACGGTATGTCAAAAGATGCTCATGCAGTCATGCATCTACTGACGATGAGATGCTGTGTCCCTTTGCGAAAGCACATGCTATGCTGGGCCTAACTAACCGTGTTAGTTAAGACATTATCAGGTTAGAGATTAGCATGCTAATGTTATTGCATACGCGGTGTCTGGTGTTACAGTTGCCTCACATTAACATGTGTACACATTGACATACAGCATCCAAACACAGATGCACACATTCATTCACATTAGTGGCAGCCTGCGTTCCCAGTGGATATCTCATCCAAACTGCTGAAAAGATCAATGTTTGAGCAGAGCTTCGATAAATGCTGCTCCCTTGAGAATCTAAACTCTCCCCAAATACAGCCTTTTTATTGGAGTAGCAGGCCTACATAGAGTGAGTGAGTCTGGGGCACTCTGGGGACACGCTAGCATTTATGTTTGTCGCCATTGAAGTGATTCAAAGCCAGACTTTAATGGTGCTTAATCACAGGAGCTGCGAAAATAGACCATTATATATCGACTCTGGTCCTCTAGAATTACGCCGAGCCCTCGGGGCCATGGACGACGGCGCTTTAGTTAATAAGCAGCCATTAATCAGCTCCATTACGGAAGCCTGTGTGGTTGATAAATACCTCAGTTTACTCACCTCGTATAAACTACATTTGATGTCCGGCAGGGTGGGACAGGAAGCATGCAGGCTGAGCAAAGACTCCCAGAGGAGTGCTAGTAAATATACAAAAAAATAATTAATGCCTACTGACGATTAAAGATCTAAATCGGACACCTTGTTTATGATAAACTGACTGCTAAAGTAAATATTAACTGAAAGTTATTTTGGCCGCATTCCAACACTGATGGTCACTGTCAACGCAAAGGCTCCTCTGGGGGCAAACAACGTCCACTAATGTAGGGGGTTAATCAAATATCTGCTCTCACTAATAGCCTCCGAGACCACACAAAGTGGCTTCTCATCGATATGCACTTTCGGTACGTGTAATTAACTGACCTCTAAAATTACGCCTCAAAACTGTATTGTCCGCTTAATTTTAAAAATTTGAGTTACAGTGATTTTCTTTGCAACATGCAGGCGTTTCCTGTCAACTCTCTGGGCTCATTACTGCTACAAATCTTAAAATCGCTCATGTCCTTCCCATCATTCTGGGCCTCCTACAGCAAACTACGTGTCTGTCGGCACTCAGCCACAGACAGATGCCAAGCTCTTCAAGGCAGATAAGGCTTCTAATGTCATTAATTATGAACCAATATGTCTGTGCGCCGCACAGGGGGAATCTGAGACTCCCTAGGACCGGCATCTGGTCCGCTCTTGTTATCAAAGAAACAGACAGATGTGAAGGACAAATACTGACAGGGAAAACTTGAGAAATGCAGGAAGTGACAGTCGGCTTGTTTGAATGAGTACTCCTTGGATATAGTGGTTTAAGTATCTATGTTTAGATGCATCACTCGACTTTTATGAGGACTTTATTGCTGAACTATGTGTTATAGTGTATAAAGGTCTTTGCAGTATGCAGAAATATTCAACAGTTATTCTCTGTGTAAAGCAGGGGTCAATCATGAGCCACCAGTCAATTTTTGGGACTTTGCAAGAATATTGGAAAAAAATGTATTATTACATCAGTGCCCTACCCTTGTGGCGAGTGACCAACAGGCACACATTTTGACCACGGAACACGGCCATACCGCTTTCCACTCTCCAGGCACACAGCCCGCAAGTTCGAGCTAGGAGCCCAGTCCCCAAAACCCCACCAGAGGTACCAGCATACGCACACAGGCAGAGAGAGGGGGAGAGAGAGAGTGACAGAGCACAGCGATGTGCCTGCTCACATAATTATTACAGTAATTATTGCACGTTAAAGTGGCTCAAAATCTGCCTTTGCTTCCTCTACATACGGCACAAATGTAACTTCACAGATGTGCACCGTCAAAAAAACACGGCTCTACTGAATGATGCAACCCTGACCCTCTCCCCTCAACCACCATCACTCGCCCACAACCCTGAGCCCACAAGCCAAAAAGAGTTGCAGTCTGCTCAGAGAGCCAACACCACAAGTCTGACCCTGACCAAGATCCATAGATTTAAGGGTGCCCAATGTGCTGCCCAGCGGCCATCTCTGTACCATTTGTCATTGTATCAACAAAAATGGTAAAAGGATTGACAGCATATACAAGCCTGTTCTGTGTATGGGGTGTCCTGTCTTTGGTCTGTATCAAGGACACCAAAAGTAATTTTTTCTAAAAAAGGTTTGGTTTGTCTGACTTTATGAGTATTTGAAGTTCCACTGTGTTGTGTACATTGTGTTGATAAGGAAAAAAACATTGAAGTTTTTTCATCTTCTGGGTTGTTAGTGACAAATGACCAGTGGTTTTCAATGTTGTGAAACAGGGTGTCCTCTCTATATTTAAGTGTAAATTATGTGTTGGAAAAGTTGATATTAAACTTGAGAATTCTTTGTATGTGACTAATTTGTCACCACAATGCCATTCTGGTCTCATCCTTGTTAGCCCGACTTAGTTCACTCCGGGACAGAGGCAAAGCGCGCGTTTGCAGCACCCTGAAAGTGAATAAAAGCAAGAAATGGAATTCAGCCACCGTCCACTTTATGGCTTACACCTGCGGTTTTGCAGTTGTGACAAAAATGTCCACTGTGGGAAAATGCCTCCTCCCAAGAAATGTTAGCTGTGCGGCAAATGGGCTTAAGTCATTTGGGTTTTCTTCTTTTTTGCCCATCCTATCCACCCATAGTAATGTTCCAACTTTAAAGCTGTGCACATCTTTGCTTTGTCAAGACAATTGTTACTGACATTGTCCTTTTCTTTTTTTACCTGCTCACAGAGAAGACAACTTGTGTGGCCTTAGTGTGTCCTGTTAGTGACCTCTGCATCATTAAACTGAATTTCAACCTGCCATGATGAATTAAGAAGCCTCTTTTTAATTTCAACCACTTAAAATTAGGCCTTGCAGTCGAAAGCCTACACTACTTCCGCTGTTCTTTGTGGTATTGCAGTTATTGAGACAGCTAACAGAGGCAACAATGTACATAAACAGAATTGGGAAAATTAGTTTACCATGTGTGCAAAGCCAGTTGTTGATAGGCAGAACTGTGGAGCCCGAAGGACCAATAAAAAAGAAAATGATGAGACAATTTATACAACATTCTGCAACTGGATCACTGCTCTGTATTAAATATAAAATGCATTAGTGTGACGAAAATTTATCTCAACAGCAACAGCAAAGATGAAATTATTGATAGATGGAAGCACTGATAGCAATACCAATAAAGAGAGGGGCAGATAGATGAAAAGATAGAGATACATAGAGTGATAAGTGAGGAATAGACCTTTGACCTTCAACAAACTAGCAGTGTAATGAAAAGAAAAAAGATACATACATATATAAATAGATGGACAAATACATATGTGTATATCTAAAAAATATCACAACCGGCTGTGTGTGTATGTGTGTATGTGTGCATACATGCAAAACAGACAAAAACAAATCAATGGGACAGTTGGACAAAGGTGACCAAGTGCAATTTAAGTATCACAAGACCTTTTCATTGGTTAATAAATAGAGCTTTAACGATCCGGATATTGGAGGGAGGAGATGACAGTGTGGGGATGTGTGTTTGCATGTGCGTGTGGGTGTGGTGTCCTTTCTATGCAACGCCTGGGTTGTTAAATTGTACTCACCAGCCTGCAGTTAAATGCTGGTTAATGATGGGCTCACAAACAGACAGCGACAGAAACAATAGCAGCAGCAGCAGCAACAGTAGAAAAGCAACCTTTGGACTCACCACCGTGTCCTCAGGACAAGCCTGACTCATAAACATACTGGTAGTCTTCTCCATGTAGCCATGCGCTGGAAAGACGCAAACGCAGTATTTTTGAATGTTCTGCTTTGGTCAACATAACACTACAATACCTGGTAGGTGGTACTGTGCCATATTTTAACCTCTCTGTATTGGGCTTTTTTTGTTGCATGCTGCAAGAACAAAGTCTGTATTGCTTTTGAGGCAAAATATACATCATCATGTGATTAAATAGCAAAACACAGCAACAACAAAAGAGGATGATGACACACTCAAAGTCACTGCAGTGCATGACATGCTGTGTACTGCTTGAATTCTGGACAAACTGTTCATATTGATTAAATGACGGATTAAAGCATTTGTGTCTCGTAAAAGTCAAGTTTTGGTCAGATTTCTCCTGGTCGAAAGAGTCAAACTGACTATTTTTATGTTCTATTGTTGGAAAGGTCCTCCAGTCCATATGGGCCAGTGGTGGTGGTTCTCACAATCACTCTGGCACTCATGCACACACACACACACACACACAAACATGTCCGCCACCCGGCCACAGACGCTCTGCCATGCCTGGTGATTAGCATGGTCCTTGCCGCCCTTTTGTTTTTTCTCCGCTTTGTTTGTTTGCCGCTGTGCAGAAATGTCTCAGTGGAATCTGGCGTGATTGCACCACAGGTTAGCGACACCCATCCATTAGAGCCCAGAGGAGCCTTGTACTTAGACAGTCTCAGCGGCAGCTATATTTGTCGAAGCATGCATAGCCCAGGCCGGACGTTGCTCGACTTTACTGCTGATGTTTCCCCCCTACGCACACATTCCAGCAGCTGTTCGCCATCCCAAATACCAACAGCAATGTCCTTGCATCATTGGACTTCGTTCCATATGCCCTATTTCTTAAAAATGTTGATCCTGGTACTGGAAAATATTAGCCTTGAGGCTGTTTTTATGTATTATAGGTTTATTACTCACGACACTGAATGGTATGCTGCTTGCTGTTAGAATTTAGAAAATCTGCATACATTGTCAGGATTGCTCTTGACCCAAACTATGCCAAATTGTGCCGAATTTATAGTGTCACATGACAAAATTCCAGAAGACTAAAACAATAACAAAAGCAGAATAGGACAGACAATTTTCTGTTGGATCAGCCACAACAGTTCATGATATGCTACTTTTGGATACAATTTAGAATTGGGAGCTTAAAAACAATTGTCATATGAACTGAAAGCAAAGATTGTTCACTATCATAGTTTACAAAAACTAGCTCAGAGATTTCAGCTGTCAGTTTCCACTCTGAGGAACATGGAAGACCACAGACGCAGTTCCTGTTAAGGCCTGGTGTGGCAGGATAAGAAAAATTTCAGATAAGCAGAGGCGAAGGATGGTGAGAACAGTCAAACTCAACCCACAGACAAGCTCCAAAGACCTACAACATGATCTTAGTGCAGATAGAATCACTGTGCATTGTTCAACTATTCAGTGCACTTTGCACCAGGGGATGCTGTATGGGAGAGTCATGTGGAAGAAGTCTTTTCTGTATACATGCCACAAACAATCGTTTAAGGTATGCTAAAGGCCATTTGGGCAAGCCGGCTTCAATTTGGAATAAGATGCTGTGGACTAATTTGGACATAACATGGGGCGGTATGCGTGGCGGATGAAGAACACAGAAAGCATCAGAAAGTAGTTCCAGCTAGTTATTGTGGACAGTTAAGTAAACAATAAGCGCTCAAAAGCATAATACATCCGTGTCACAAAAATGCTAGCTACAAAAAAAAAATCAGACCTCCCAAATTGCTCGGCGTTATTGTCTCTGCCGTTGTATCACTTTGTGCTCCCGCCTGTCCATTGTTTGTGTGTGTGTTTCACAGTGTGATGCAGTGCACAGTGATGAGCGGATCACGATCACTGCAACATGAGAGCAATAGTGGTAAAAAATAAAAATAAAAAAAACGAAAAACGTATGTACTTGTAATTATCCAGGCTGTAACAACAAGGAACTGTCGCCCTATAAATTCCATCGTTTTCCTGTCACAGCTTATTTTCCATCATTGCTATTAACCAACTTTGCCTGCTTGCCATTGGCTGTAATGTGGGACCCATAGCGGTTAAGGTGAAACAGCTTTGTGTGTGCACACTCGCACACTGTTACATTCCTACACACCCAGAACAGATGATGAGACATGTTTTGAAGAGTTCTGAAGAACTAGCTAATTTGTGCCGCCCATTAGCACCTTGTCGTTATCATCAAACTCTATGGCACTATAGCACTCCGTATATTCCGGTTCACAGTCAATGCTTCAGTGTTTCCTTTCACTATCCCAGTAGTAACCACTGTAACAGCGGTTAAGTAAATGAGCATAACAATGGACAGGCGGGAGCGCGAAGTGATACAACGGCAGAGAAAATAACGCAGAGCCATTTGTGAGGTCTGATTTTTTTTCTAGTGGCCATTTTTGTGATGCAAATTATTATGCTTTTGTATTACGCATATTGTTTGAGAAGCCAAACTCTTTACTTAACTGTCCCTACCAACTGGCGATATTTTTTATTTACCGGTATATAGTCGCAATGCGGAGTGACAGCGTGCAGGTTCCGAGTGAAGATGGGAAGCACGTTTATTCTTGTACCAAAGTCATCGTACAGACACTCTCAACACACAGAGGACATACTACCTTTTCAAAACACAAAACATACAGTATTTTTATAGTTTTATAACTGGAGTTTTACAAGCATAAAACAATTGTGAAAGCACATAAAGGAAAAATGAAGGGGATAAATGAACATCTCCCAAATGTGCATATATATTATGCACATTTTGGAGTGGATGCTCATAAACAAAATGGAATGTGGCAAAGTGAAGATATCACATAAAAAAGAAGACCCAAAAGGGAGTAGTAAGAGTAGAGGTGAATCAAGCAAATCATCATTTTGACTTAAAAATGCACTCATTATGTGCAGTCATGAATAATTTTGCAGCAAAACACTAATTCTGCATTAGACTTTCAGTACAGTGATTCAGCAGGCGAAGAAGAATATTCAAACACTCGTGGGGATCTTTGGTATGTTTGAGTGCTGCAGAGGAATATAGGTCATATCAGCACCGGGCGCTTTGGTGGCACTAAGGATGACGCTGTGAGGTCTCCAGACGATGCACCAATACCAAGGGAGCCCCCCCCCTCCCCTTGCAGCGACTGCTTGTGTTTATGCACTCACACACTCACACAAACAGCGATGGGCAGGCTGCATTGCTATTAATACAAGCACCAAGCATTTTAATATTTAATTGCTTTGATGGACTGCATCTGTGCTGCTCTGTGATGCAAACATTATTATACATACTGAGTGCCTTAATTGCAATTAGAGCTGAAAATTTAATTAAACTGAATAAAGGAGATCAGGGATGTTTTCTGAGAAGACCCCCCAGACGCACACCCCCATTTATCCCCTCTGTGTATTTAACCCCTTACTTATCCGGGTAGACCAACTCACTCACATCGGGCCTCATGACAGGCTTTCTTAAATGTCTACATTCAAGTATACACTTATCAAAATCATAAATTTCACCATAACAAAATTATGGATAAAATTGGAGCCTCTTAAAGTGTCACAGACGACAATTTTAGGCCAATTTAAATTTAGGCCAACATTAAACTGCAATGTACCAAATCACACATTTCCTTCAATAGATGATAAATAGACCTGCAAATAAATAAAGCATAATGTCTAGTCGTTTATATTTGCTGTCGAGGCTGCAATAATGCACGTGCACACACACACATACACTGATGCAGGCAGCAATATGGCCGTCTGTCGGGGGTGTGTATTATTTATCAGGAGCGAGGCGTGTCGGTGCGGGGTGTTTGCGGCCTGGTGTGTAAACAGCTGTGTGCTGCTTGACATGCTTTTGCACTCTCAGCTCAGCGCTAACCGGGTCTGCTGGTACTGATCAGACCAGAGCCAAGGCGACAGGACAACAACCAGACCAGGCTCACGGACCGACCCCCCGCCCAACACACACACACACACACACACAAACTTCTATTGGTGAGTGCATGAGGATGCAGGCACTTAAATTGTCACATAAGCTGACAGAGGCCTCACATGCAGACAAATGAAATACGCATAAAAAGCAGAGTTTGACACTACAAATGAACACAGCTTTAAAGTAATACATGAATTAATAAAAACATCCAGACCGTCTTTGTCTTTCTTTCAATTTACACAACTCTTCTTCTCAAACTGTCAGCTATTGAATGCTTGCATTGTTATGGAATTCTCAACCGTCAACATTCGCTTCTACATTTTTACCTTCCTTTTTATTGTTTTGTTGCAGTTAATTATTTTTACTCTAGCACATTAGAAAACCAAGACCTGGGTAAGATCCTCTGCCTGGCTTCTCTGTGTGGAGTTTGCATGTTCTCACTGTGAGTACGTGGGTTTTCTCTGGTTTCCTCCCACATTCCAAAAACATGCTAGGTTAATTGGCGACTCCAAATTGTCCATAGGTATGAATGTGAGTCTGAATGGTTGTTTGTCTATATGTGCCCTGTGATTGGCTGGCGACCAGTCCAGGGTGTGACCCGCCTCTCGCCCGAAGACAGCTGGGATAGGCTCCAGCACCCCCGCGACCCTAAGGCATAGAAACTGGATGGATGGATTAGAAAACCTTACAGAACGTGTTCACAAACAAGCAAGGTGTCCCTATACTTTTGTCCATATGGCCTTGTTCATTTTCCCCCATTTTTATCCTGGATTTATCCTGTATCCTTACATTAACTGTAAATTGGTAATCATTTTTAAGTGTCACCAACAAAGATACATATTAGTATAAAATAATAAACACAAAAAGGAAACTGTAAAAGGAGCTGAAGATGCCAAAGACAACGAGGAGAGCGGATGTGAACAACATGGTTTATATGGAGGGAACAGTTCAAATCGATGCGGCAACTAATGTATTCAATGCCCACTGTGTTTACAGAGCGTGTAGCCGACCTGATGATATCCAGACTTTTGGCCACAATCAAATGAGAACCTTCCAGCAGTCCCCTGTCATACTCGTGTCTGAAAAAGTTCAAAAGGCTCAGGGGCCCACAGCGGTCCTCAAGTGAACAAGACGGTCCACGAGTCACCGCTTAATGGACATTTAAAAAAATAAAAATAAAAAATAAATCTCAGAGACACATTACACTGGTTTAATAGTATTGCCAGAAACTACTGTGCTATCCCTCAAAGTAAGAGTATGCTAAGAGTATGCTTTTAGTAACTGCCAGATAAATTGTACTGATAACAATAGGAGCTCAAAATGACTCCAAAGTCATACCAAAAGTGTTGTGCCGTTTCAAAATGTAATTATCGTAACGTATGAAAGATGAGATATTTTGTGTCTATAGTGCAGACATTCATTCATTCATTTTCTACCGCTTATCCTCAAGAGGTTCGCAGGGGTGCTGGAGCCTATCCCAGCTGTCTCCAGGCGAGAGGCGGGGTACATCCTAGACTGGTTACCAGCCAATCACAGGGCACATAGTATAGACAAACAACCATTCACACTCACATTCATCCTATGGACAATTTGGAGTCACCAATTAACCTAGCATGTTTTTGGAATGTGGGAGGAAACCGGAGTACCCGGAGAAAACCCACGCATGCACGGGGAGAACATGCAAACTCCACACAGAGATGGCCGAGGGTGGAATTGGACTCAGGTCTCGTAGCAGTGTGTCCTGCACGCTAACCACTCATATTTTTGGTAAATTTGATCGTAACAATCGTAACAATTATAGTTACAAGTCTTTTGTTTCACCTACAATACAAAACCAAAGTACTTGCAATTGTCCTAGCTGCTCATTACTAAACTGCTAGAACGATACGTAAAACAAAAGAACAACTGAACATACCATAATCCTTACAGTATGTGAATGAAACACACGGTCAGTTGTTTGGTACACATACATGTGTCCAGGTTGCTGCTCTGTACAAAGCGCCTTTGTCAACAATTGTAATAATGGAGCGGAATGTACACTGCAAAATGGGCTGCCATGAAGCTTTGTAGGGAGCATTCCTTGTCATGTCAGACAAAATATAACTAGTAACACAGGTATGTGATGAACATACCATACATACAAAAAGTAGTGTGTTGGGTAGTGCTCTCGTAACGTAGGTTTGTATTGGAAGATGGCACAAGAAATATCCTTTTTCCCTTGAACGTGACTGTTTCCGAGTAATGTAGAACACATCCACTTAACCAACACAATTAACATCTCCGAAAACATAGTCACACTGTGATTAGGAATCAGCTCGACTTGTGAGTGAGTGAAATTGTGTAAAATGTAACTCCATCAGAGTGCATAACTCCTGTCTTGCAGATGTGTATTTGTATTTATATGGGATGTGACATGTATGTGGGTGTAAATAATCTAATAAATCAGACATGTCATGCCATGAGGGCCGAGAAACTAAAGGATTTCTTTCAGTCGGTCACTAAAGCAGGTGATTTTAATAAACAGCTCAATTTGACAGAGTCAAGACAAGTTTTTAGTTCTACCACAGCGCACCCCGTTCCGCTGACTGCAGACTCTTCCTCTTGTTATGCCACTGTTATGCCCTCCAATTATGATGTTTTGATGGGCCTCCAGCTCTCAAACTAAAATTTCCACCACAGTTCGGTGAAGTTCCGCTTATTCGTCTTCGCCTTCTTAGCAGCCATGATTCAGAAGAACCCAGTGAAATGCAATGACGGCTCATTAAATATGGCAACAGCATTCATGAGGTACATTGCACTGACCATTCATGGGAAAATGTTTGTCGAGGGCAGGATGAGTGTAAACTTGTAGGTGGAGTGTGATTTATAAAAGGGAAAATTGTGTGCAGGTGTGCGTACGGACGCTTTTATAAATCTGAATATTTTCTGGCGTACTACATTTTCAGCTTTTGACCATACGCACATTAGTATTAGTATGATTTCTACGCAATGTTTTATTAATAAGGTCCCTAGACCTCAGCCTGGTCTGGAGTAGGCTAACGCCACAGAATAAATCTCCATGATAACTTATGTCAGAACATATCCCACTTTTGTGAAACTGGACCGATAAATTCCGACTGGAATTGGCCGACTGGATCAATAAATTGAGCCAAGATCGCCAAGATAATCCCTTATCTTAGTTTTGTGTGTTCCTGTTTTGTGGCAATTCAAATGAAATACAATTTCATAGAAATCAAACGTGAGCCCCCCAATAACAGGTCTGTATTCCATCCAGGAAGTCATGGTCTGCATCATTAGCTAATTGAATTCACTATTGATTCCATATCAGCAATAAGTGATGTATGGTGCCCACATTGGCTCTATTTGGTTAAATAGGTAGCCACGAGGTCATGTGCGTATTTGCTCATAAATTAAACAGGTATGTTTTATTAGATTGCAGTGAATGTTTTGATTAAGCTTTTTAGTAATACGTGTGCATGTGTATGTCTGGACTAGACTCAGTCTTCCTAAGGATATAATTGACGTGTTTTGAAGTCTTTGCAGTTTGCGCATGACACCTTGTCAATTTTATTAGTGGAGCTTTGGCCGAAAAATCCTCATAAACTATTTGCAGACTCACTGTTTAGTAATTTAATCCGTGTTTATAGCCAGGTCAAGGTGTAAAGTGCGTAATAAGCACCGCCGCATGTTACGTTTATGGCAGCTGAGTGTGATGTGCTGGCAAACGACGTCGTACTTAATGACAGCGTTGTTTTACAACCCCAGCCTAAACGCTGACCACGGCGATGCTGGTATGACACAAATGCTACCCTGTGCTCGTATGCATGTTAGCATGTATGAACCACGGACATGACAGTAATGGTTGACCTGGCGCCTTAATTAGCGCTTCTGCTTGTAAATTGACCATTTGTAAGCATTACTGGATTAGCGTGCCCAATTATCTGCCATCCCTGGTGCTGATGTGGACAAATGCCACGTCTATAACTTGGACTTAATAGACGTGGGCTCAGTTGATGTAGCACACGGCTAATTCCATGATTGCATTTACAGTGGCCAGACCTTTTCCTGTACACTAATTACTGCAGGTTAAGCAGCTACAATATGGCAATGCAGATCCATTGAGTCGAGTTGTGCGTGTATTTGCACATGCATTAAGTGAACTCTTGCCTCGTCCTTATTGATGGCTCTCATATGACTCGGCCTCCATAAAGCAGAATCTCCATTAAAATGAAATACATGTTCAGCAGGTCCTTTTTTACAGCTCCACTAAAAATAAAAAGTGTTTTACGAGCGTTATTGTTTTCAGGCAACAGGTAATGATAGACCTGAAGAGTTATTTTATGGGCATTTTATGAGGGGGTCTTCTTTGCAAAGAAAAAAAAATGGATGATGGTTATAGAGATAATAAAAAATGGGGCTGATTCTCACGCTATGTCCTGACCTCATGTGACACATATGACCAGCATTTCAAACGAACGAAATAATTAAATCCCATTTCATATCTCTGCCAAGGACGTCTTTTCAGAAGATATCGTAGTCCAGTAACATATTTTTATAAAGTTTGGAAAAGATGCGCTTTTTTTTGTGCAATCCTTGAACACACGTCTCTTTTCTGTGCGTTCTAAAGATACACAAACAGCTAAAAAGAGACAGCTAAGAATGCACGTAATGGGATGCAACTATTCCACCGATAAAGTCTTCTGCTAAAACCTCCACAAACCACCAACAACGCTCCATTTATATAATGTGACCTGCTTTTTAACCAAGCTACAGCGATACTGTTATTATTATTAACATTGCTATCCCAAAGGACAACTTCACTGGCGTAGTGACACCTGGCCACATCACACCGGCTAGCTACAAGCTTCATCACACACTCCCTCATAGCGCCACATTCGCAATGCATCAGCCCACTACTGAAAGGCCTTGTTACATAGCTTCCGCCACTGCTACTGTGTTTTTGAGTTTGAAAAGTTAATGCTACGTATAGCATTTATCTACATGTTGCCATGTGACATCAATGTGCCCAGAAAAGAAGTTCCAGGAATGCTTACAACGACCAAGGTACAGTAAACAGTATTACAG
Organism: Doryrhamphus excisus; assembly: GCF_037039965.1. NCBI lineage: Eukaryota > Metazoa > Chordata > Actinopteri > Syngnathiformes > Syngnathidae > Doryrhamphus > Doryrhamphus excisus. The sequence goes on along the minus strand of NC_136368.1, from coordinate 13,244,618 downwards.
ATTATTGTGAATGTGGTTGTTACTACCATTGTCACAGCATGTACATATATAAAAACATAAAAGCTTGTTGGAGGTTTTTGGGGGTGTTAGCAGGCTCTGTAGGTGGAATAGGTGTGCCCCATTAAGTGCATTAATTATCTTGATTGTTTTTTATAGCTATAACACTCAAAATATTCATATATTATGTTGGCTTGTCATCAACGCTCACTTCTGGTCATGTGACCTAATTGTTTTAAAAAAGTAACAGATTGCTTGTCTATATTTTCCCAAAGAGCGCCACAGGCCACGATGACATTGCAGCACGGGCCAGATATGCCCCCTGGGCCAGAGTTTGACACAAATGGACTAGACTCATGCACGAGACTCATTAATTTAATAAATTAATCGCATAAAATTTTGGGGGGATAATTAACACATAGCCGGTTCTCTGTTATAACAACAGCACAGTGTAGCTCCCCACAAAGTCTGATGCTCTTATAAATTTATTCTGACCTGAACACATCAACAGCAGTGCAATTCCAACTCCATATATGTATCTCCAACTCCAAACAAACACGTCTCTAGTCCATTCATCATTGCAACGACACTTCCCTATTGTCACACAACACTCCACCACTACACTATCATGTGTGTGTATGTGTGGTCTAAATAAACAGAAATGCAAAAGAAAACAAGTGGATCATACATTTGCTGCATTTAAGTATGCTTGGAAATGCCAGAAATTTCACTCAAAACACGTGAATTCAAATTAAAAGATGTGATGTGTTTCAGTTAAAGTTAAGTCTGATTCAAATATTCTGCTATTAAAGAAACCAGTGTTACTAGGTAAATAGACTTTCATCTCTAAACTTAATTTAAATTTTCTGTTAATTCACCGCTGGTAATCCATGCAAATATAATCCTGCCCAGTCATTTCTTTCTATCAATAAAATAAAGTAAAAATGGGCATATTTCAAACAGTGTGACAATGTGATTCATCATGATTAATTGACTCATTCACTCCCAGTCACATCCCTCTAAATACCGGCCAATTTGTACTTTTTTCTGCACTAAAACATTTGGGTAACCCCGGGCTTACACTAGAGCCGTCGCAGGAGTCCCCAAATACGGTATTCGGAACAGCATGAATAATGACTTTATGAAAAATTAATTCAAACAAATACTTTAAACATCATATCAGAAAGCTGCGTTTCTTTGTGAGACTGCAGAGCATGCCTGGATCAGCCAATGTAATGAGTGACTGGTGTTCAGCAGTCGGGGGCGAGGACAGAGCGACACAGAGCAGTCTGCCCGCCCCTCAAAAGTCGCTGCTTCACACAGCAAAGGAGGAGGCTCAACTTAGTTGCATCCGTATTTTGCTTGGTAAACACACTACCTTTCACCTCAACTGGGTTTCAGATTCTGTTTTCAACAGTAATAGCGGCGTTTGACCGGGATAATATTCTGTTGCATTCTGCATTTAGTTGCTATTTACTTCTGCGGTTGGGCGTAGTAGGTAAGGCTTGTCAACTTGTGTAGCATTGTATGTACTTCTGGGTAGTATTTGGTACCTTTAAGTTAGTGTGGGGTTAAGTGTGGTGGGGTTCATGTTAACAATGATATTGTAATGGCGGCTGAATAACTACACATCAAGATGGCTGTATTCAGTTGGCCATTTATTTGTAACAGCGGCATACAGCAGTGACTGTCTTGCACGCTGACTCTCACACCCCTGCACGTCCTCAATCAATTCTACCTTTTTCCTCCTTTCTACATATGGTTATTGGTTGATATCGGAATCGGAAATTGAGAGTTGGACAAAGAGTTGGATGTGTGTTATTTAAAACTGCAGACTGCTATGAAAGTCCATGATTAGCATATTTTTGTTTTGAGCAGCATCGTTTTGTGTTGCATTTAGTTTAAAAAAAAAAATGTAAAAACAGTTTTCTGTTGGCTTCACTGCCGGCGCCGCGCTCTCTCTTTTTCTGTGGGTCAGCTCGGGTTCCTGACCAAAAGCCTCAAACCTGTACCCGGTCCAGCATGGCCTCCACCACAGGACACAGTGCAACCAGAACCTTTAAAGGCAAGAAAAACTTGCTGGATTGACAGAACTCATAATAATGTTTGATTGACAGGTTAAAGAAGGGCCCACCGATACCTATACGTTATACATTTATTGCTCATTTTGGCTCCAACATGATTGTGTTGTGATGTGAAGTACACACGGATTGACAGTTTAATAGACTAATTATATAGTTACTGCTAATATACGGCTATTTATGTAAACTAAACATGGAAAACCTACTTTCAATTTTAACTATGCTTGGTACAGGCGTGGGCTGTGGTCTAAAAGAAGAATACTGGGAAATTTCGTGTCACTCCGTAAATATCACTGAGGCAATGACTTGAGTTCAGCAGATGGCTAACAGTTTTTAATTCGTATTACGGCCACCAAAAGGATCGGAGTCCAACAGTACTGACCACAACTTTGACTTTTTTGTTTTTGTTTTTCTTTATTAACAAATGGCTCATTTAGCTTCTGCAACTACAACACCAGCACTTGTGCTTGGACAGAGGAATGTGGACTTCAGTGCCATAGTTTAAACATTGAATGGTTTTGTTGCCAAGCCACCATGACATCTACTCACGCTCACTAAACTGCAGCGAAGTTCTCACATAGCGCATATTTCAGCGCGTGGTGGTTATCATAAAACATTTGGCGGAGGGCAGCAGCCATCCTATACTTAGTCAAGTAATGACTGGTGGCATTTCACATGGACATGCATTCTGATTAGACTGTCATCTGGGGGGGATGTCTGCAGCCGCAGCAAGGCCACATAGCGACGCAGCAAAACAACAACAAGAGTCCAAAAAACAGAAATACGCCACACATGCAAATTAACAGCTGAAAAACAATTAACATTCTGGTTGCTTAGCCCGCTGGGTGACTGTTAGGGGCAAAGTAGAGGCCAGTAGAAGTGAAAACGAAGGGCCCCAGTGGTTATAAATCAGGACTCTAACGCCCTCTGTTGGTCACACAACAAAAACCACATCAAGCAGTTATGGGCTGGAAAGTTGTTTGTTTTTGTTTTGTCTTTTATGTTCCAAATTAAACTGCATCTAACTCAAGCTTGTCAGCCTATAAACATGCCACTGACTTGGTGGTGAAGTGCACTGACGAGACAGCGGCACAACAGCCTCAAGATCCCCAAGTTGTGTACGTGTACCCCTAAGGTTACACCAACTGTCATGAGGGCATGTGAATAAAAATGGAAAACAATTAGCGATTGTAGCGATGCAACAACTGGGATGTTTTCAGTTTCCAGATCCTTGCAACATGGGGCTATCTATTATCATGCTGCAACATGAGGTGATGCTTGTGAATGAATGGCAAAACAATGGGCCTTAGGCTTAGGCTTCTTGTCACTGTATCTCTGTGCATTCAAAATGTCATCAATAAAATGCACCCTACTATAAGCCACCAGTGGCCACACATTGTCATGTTGGACATGCTATGGCTGACTTCATGCAGTTTTTAGGTAATGTAATGTAACGACTCATCAGTGTTTTGTGTCATTACTGCCACCTATTTGACCAGATACTACATATGACAAGTGTTTCAAATTGTTTTGACTAAAAATAGACCATAGTGTGCCATGAAACAATTTCATTATTTTCTGGAAAATCGCTATGGAGCGAGGGTGCAATAATCAAACCACAATTTTGCGAGGGATGAGTGTATACCACTTTTTGGCATCATACTATTGGTTGTAACGGGTGGTGCTAAACTCACTGCAGTCTCTCGAGTGGTGGACGGGGGATGGACATGTGAGAAATAGTGAGAAAAAAAAGTTATCCTCCCATTCCGTGTGGAAGTGGTAGGTTTTTTGCTTCTTGAATTTAAAATAAATTAATTTAGGGCTAACTGGTTAGCTCAAAAGCTCTAGCATGTTAGCTTGCTAAAAGTTGTCTTAAATAGGAACTGCACTCGAAAATACGAGTTTATATGAGCTAGCAAGCAACGGACGTCATGGGAAATACCCATTTTGACGCTAAAGACCTCACAAAAAAAAATGTCACTGTTCCATTTACATAACTGACTTGTATATTAACCAAGCTACAGCGATATTATTGTAGCAGGTCTCATGAAAAACTATTTTTTATCTTGCGGACAAACACGGCGCATCAAGAGTCTCAGCATCATTGACAGATGGAAGAGAGGATACCTATCTCTTGATTTCACTACAAAGACTCAACAAGATGCTCATTTGATGTCAGCTTTTTTTTTACCCGAGGACTGGAGTACATGTCTTGTGCTGCAATACTGAATGAGTAAAATTCCCAGTGCAGTTCCCCTTTAAGTCCTTGCAGCATAAGAGGTGCACGATGTGATGTAAACAATGAATAGGAGTGTAAAGTTAACTGAATAGGCGTGTTATTTTATGTCTACAGAGCACTAATAATGTTAAAAGATGTATTTAGAAAGTCATAAACAGGTCTTCCATGCTCTAACTATGGAAACATTAACATTGGCATTTATAACATTTACTCCTACATGGCGGAAATTCATTTTTCGTGATAAACAGGGGACAAGTTTAGTTGGGTTTTTTTGGTACCCTTACAAATGTATTAAACAAAATTAACTGCAGTTTGGTGTAGTCCTCAATTATGTTTGTATCTGAATTCCCCTCTGCAAGTAAGAGCAAGAAGTGTAGAGCATTCTTATTGGACAACAAGGAAATAAGGAAAGACGATGTGATGTTGAGTCAGAGCGAGCCGGCCGGCCACATGTGTTATTTATTTTCCCCTGGTGTAAACACTCGTACAAGGCAGACATAATCAATAGGAAACTCCAGATTGTAAATAGACTGCTCTAATAGCCTAAACACTGCCATCTAGTTACACGCACATACACACAAAAGTAGCACTGAGGCTCCACACTATATGAGCATACAGAGTGAAGGCTAGCCAAGCAGGGTAGCCTTATTTACCAATAAAGACCACTGATGAGAAGATAAACACACTGGAGACAGTCTGGGCTAGATGGATGATGGAGGAGGAGGTGGGAAAAGAGGAAAGCAATTGTAAGTCTGATTTTGAGCTTTGTTCCAGCAAGAGTACACGTGGAAGGGGGTTGACTGAGAATACCTTGGGAAGGCTTAAAGCAGATTAACAAGAGGTGAGCCAAGGGGAGGAACATCTTACTTAGCCAAGATGGCAAAACACAAACACACTAGTAATTGTTATTTTGTCATGCATATACTCACTTGCATTGTTTCAAGTGAAACAATACAACACTATAGTTTATTGATTTTGCATTTCATTGTTTAAAAGTGGTTATCTTCTTTGTACACTTGTGTGATCAGTTAAGGAATTTATAAAGTATTTATAGTATGTTTCAATAGAAAATCTCAACAAAATTCATGTTTGCGTCACAAAATGTTTCCAAGCTAATACTGGACATGCTAAAGGAAGTGCTAGTAATGAAGGGCATGCTAACTTTGTGGAACAAATAGGATTGGAACAAGTCAAAATGAACGTTTTTGAGCCAAACTAAGGAAACTGAAGACATGAATCTCTAAATCATACAAATAATGAAACTCTCACCAATTGTTTATTGACCAGAATATAAGACAACCCCTGTTTTTCAAGAACGTTTTGGATTTTTATTTATTTTTTAATTAAAACTAAGATGGTGGGGAAAAGGATACAGTATTTCATACATAATATACAGTTTGGCTATTCTGGTTTTGACTCACTTTTTTAAATCCCAAATATAAGACAAGCCATATTTTTCAGACTTTTTTTTTCAGGGGGAAAAAAGTCTTATATTCAGACCGATTCACTACTACAACTTAATTACAAGAAGGGGTGCCCAAAGCGGCACAGGGGTGACTTCTGGCACGTAGTCGTTTTTTTAATATGTATAATAATTTATTTATTTTTTTTTAAACACAGCCTGGCTGTTGCAGGCCATGTTTGATCTTCACCACAGAGGATTATGGCCACACTGAAAGGTGACAAATATTTTTTTCTGCATGCAGTTCTCCTTCTGTTTTAAATGTGCATTTATCCAAACAATAACAGCAGACAGTACTATATTTAAATGTTTCAAGTGACGCTGCCACTGGATCACTGCAGCTGTCTTGTGTGCCATACATTTTCCCACAGAGTCTCACACTTTTTTTCTCCCCAAAGTCTGGCGTAATGGCTGAAGTATGCGTTGTACATGATTGCATTTCATTTTTAATTACAACTTGTCTGACACTGGCACATTTAAACTAAACTCATGAGTAAAAGGAGAGCGGACCGACCTTAAAAACCCAAAATTACATCTAATTTGGTGATATGATTAGAGAGCCAGCGTCCCATAAACATAAACCCTGAGTCTGATGCTGACCCATTAATTGCATGCAAGTCCAAAATAGCTTATCACTTCATATTTTGGCAGCGTCTTGACCATGAGAGCTTTGCAATATGAAGTAAGAACACATCCATGTAAATGTTGGCACACAAGTGGCTGCGTTCTACTTAATAACCAATCCCGTAGGATGTGGCTCAATCCAAGTGGTTTTGGTTTCTCCCGCGGTGTCACAAGTCATCAGGGTGAGTCTGAGCGGCGACCCCATGACCCCCATCAGAGATCAGAAGTGAAGCACTTAGCAGTGGTGACCCCCCCCGCCTTCCTTCCTCCACGTTAGAGAGTCTTCTCTGATTCCACCGCTGCTGCTAATAAAGGCGGTGGGAGGCTAATTCAAGTCAACAGTTGAAGGAGAGTCCTTGAGAGTGAAGGGCGAGCCCATCTGACGTCTTTCAATAACCATACCCAGTCAAAAAGCAAGACAGCAAATTGATTTAAACTGATAATGATCAGTGTTGGACAAACTACTGAAGTAACAGTTATAGGTACTAATACTTAAAACTAATACAAAAAAATAACTGAATTAGTAACATAATTACTCCTTCATAATGTAAATAGTTAACAGGGAAAGTCATTATTGCGATACTTTTTTTCTGGCAGGTGTTGAGAGCTTACCAAGATATAATACCCACCTTTAGCCTTCATCATTACCTACGTAAGTGTCTGTCATCAGAATAAAGCTTCTTCAGGTCATCAGACTGTGTTTAGACTGTTCAGGACTAATACACGGGCTGGACTCTATCCGTGAGGATTCAGGCTGAAAAGCATTGATTGATCCCAAGGCATGTGAACCACTACACTACACTACCAAAGCCACCCAACCAAAACATATTACAGTACCATCAATTGTCATGAATGAGCCTTTCATTGATGTCTGCATCCAAACAAAATCACACACATTTGGTAAAGGTATTTGTTGGGGAGATTTGCGGGTTAAGTGTTTACAATCGTTAATATAAACAAACAAACGATGAGAAAATGGATAGTACACAAGTTGTCAACACGGTACTTTAAAACACTTTTAGAAGGTGACAGTTTGATGAACAGATCACTTCTATTGATGTTATTTTCTCCACATGGTATACATAATAATTTATTAACAAACATGCTGACCAACATCGCGGCAACAGAGCCAATGGTGTAATAACGGTAAAGAGCAAACTGCGTAGCCAGCATTAATAGCACTGATATATTGATTGTAAAAAAAAAAACAATCAATATTACAAGCGCAACACACATGAGTTTAACATTTTAATGCACATATAGATGTAGATTAAGCTGCCAGATGATACGTCAAAGCAGATATGACCATCTTGTCGAGTTTTTTTTTTTTTATGACACCAGGAGGGGTGCACAGCGGTTGAGTGGTTAGCGTGCAGACCTCACAGCTAGGAGACCTGAGTTCAACTCCCACTCTCGGCCATCTCTGTGCATGCGTGGGTTTTCTCCAGGTACTCCGGTTTCCTCCCACATTCCAAAACCATGCTAGGTTAATTGCCGACTCCAAATTGTCCATTGGTATGAATGTGAGTGTGAATGGTTGTTTGTCTATATGTGCCCTGTGATTGGCTGGTGTACCCCGGTGTACCCCGCCTCTTGCCCGATGACAGCTGGGATAGGCTCCAGCACCCCCGCTGTAAGCGGTAGAAAATGAATGAATGAATGACACCAGGAGGGTACCAACAGCCGTGCCTGCTTACGCCAGTGTTTTCTGACCATGCGTTCAATAAGAAGAAAAAGCAGCAAAACTATGTAAAACTGTGTTAACGTTGAACTCTTAACAACAAAGAAATAGAGCTGTGCATGTTTAACTGACTAAAATGAGTGTGACAGAAAAGTTCGGCAATTGTAATTGGAACATGATGAACAGAGGCTCAACAAAGACAACAATCACAATAGAAGAAACCAACAATCCGAAAGACACATCCATCCCTGTCTACAAGTATTATTATTAGCTGCTGCTGTTGTTGCACATTTCTGCCAGCTTCATTAAAACACACTGAGCAGGAAAAAAAAGAAGAAACGAAAGAAGCGATGATGGTTTCTAAGGGTAATAACAGGCTTGGGTATAAGCTATGTTTGAGACTACCACAATGGCTACCCTGTCCTGTACCGCAGCACTCCCATGACCCGGACTGCACTGGCCAGACACAATTAGTGGTCACGAAATTCCGTGCTATGTGTGTGCGCTTACACAGATGGGTGTGTTACTAAGCCTTCTAGTGTCTATGTGCGTGCATACTGTGTATGTGTGTGTGTGCGCAAGTACAGCAATCCCTTAAATACCAACATTCCACATTCAGAGTCATTAGGTGCATCAACCTGCCAGTATTGCCAGCTCCATCATTTTCATCATTTTGGTGAAATACTGGCTTATTACAATAATTAGCAAATATATTTAAATCAGCGCTGTCAAAGTTAACACTTTAATGATGTGGTAATTTTTTTGACGTGCGATTAAAGTGCGCTGCTCCTGTTTGACCCTCGACCCAAACCGTCGTTTGATTGAAGGACGGTAACTCTGTAGCCACAAGCTGGAACAAATATTGAGCAGAAATGGAGAAAGAAAAGAGTATTTTGATTAGTAAAGTTGGCATCAAACCCCTGGCAGATGGCTCTTGCAGCAAGACCAAAGTTATTTGTATCTACTGTCGCTGTGTCATCACGGATTACATCGGCTATGTACTGTACATTGACTTCATGTATTGGAAACTGTTAATTAAGCTTTTTCACTTTAACATCAGTTCACATTTGCATTTTTAACTGATATTTTATGTTTATTTTTACACTGCTTTTATCAATCCTTATTGCTTCTTTTGTACAGTGTCCTTGAGTGCCCAGAAAGGCATGTAGAAATTAAAAATTAATGATTATTATTATTACTACTATTATTCTTAATTGTCTTTAAGAAGTTCATTCAATAATAATGTTAGCACACCAGACAAAATGAAGCCTTGAATTTTGGGATGCTTTGACAAAAAAAATGCTGCATTTTATATGTAAAATGTTTTAATATTTTGCTCAAAAATGTATCGCTTACTATAAATAAAATGGTTATCTGTGATTATAATTATACAATGTGAACCTTTTACGCCTCCTTTCCTTGAATAAAATGCAAGGAAAGTGTCTTACTTGTTAACATGTCAATTTTACTGTTAAAATCTATCCCCATTTCTGTACTAAGTATGTATTAAATCAGAGTCTGCAGACTGCGCTGTGCGTCTGCTTATCATCAGTCTTCCGTTTTTGTTCACCAGTGCAATCCCTGCGGACAACAGTTTAGCTGTGTTTTCATCTTTCTTGTGTGTGTGTGTGTGTGTGTGTGTGTGTGTGTCTGTGTGTCTGCAAAAAAAAAAGGTAGTTCTGTCCTATCTTACACCTGTGGCAATTGTAAAACCTTTAGAAACTGTATAGGCAATTAATGACATTTACTATTGCAATTGGTAACACTTAAAAACAGTACAACACGCAGTACTAACTGAGCGAATGAGAAAGGCGTAAATTGTTGACATGATTAATGTGTAAAAAGAAGTAAAGCACCGCTAAAGCAATAGTCTATTTTACTTTGATGAGAGGTGAAAAAAATGTATTATAAGTGGTCATCGGTTTACGAAATTTCGTTCTACGCCGCTTGATGATTATGATTATGATGATTACGACCTCAGCAGTTTGCTTTGTAAATATGTGACTCAGTCAAAACCGAGTTATGTGCTCACGACTGGGAAAAATATATAGTCCTACACAGCTACACTGAAGAAGGTACGGTAGTTGCCCCTTCCAGAAATGATCAGTGAAAGCCTGCATAACTGAGGTCTCACGTTATGCCAGAGAAACAAGGTATGCTTCTTTTCATCACTAGAGTCTTTTGTTTTTCCCAGGAAATTTGGTTCCAATTCCGAATTGAACGACCAGCAATGTATATTGATTACTTGGAATATTTTTAATGGGTGATTTCGCAGTTGTGAACGATGTGGAGTCTCTGAAGGGCCCTCTGGTTTGTTTCAGTGTACCTAGCTTGGGAAAAACATGCATGCCAGGCTTCTATGCATGCACACAGAAGTGTATGGCAGCTCTATTGGGGCTCTTCACATTGTCCAGACGGCCCAGTGTCAGGCAGCTAAATGAATGGCTGTTTATATTAGAAGGCTGCTTTAATGAATTAGACCCACGGCTCCTCTGTGTCACAACTAGCAGGCTCACGCACACCAGACCCTCTCCTCACCCTCTATTCAAGGTAAGAAGAGGTCCTGATTGCGTCCGTCGGGACCAGGTGAGCCAGGCGGCCTGACGGCGCCCTCTGCAAGGGCCTTGTGCTTATTTACAAAAGGCATCTGGTGAAAGGGCGCGCATGGTTTCGTCCGTGTTGCCATCGTGGTGGCTGAGGTAGGCGGAGACCTACCTATTTGTATACATGAGGGGGGGGGTCAGGATTACGGAAGCGCGCACAGACACATAATTGAACAAATATGTATACAACGTGAGGTTTGCCACCCATCCGCACGCATATACACACGCCTCCAATGACACCCACCTCTGGTTCTGCTCACCCTGGACCACATGTCAAACTTTGAGGCCCCCCCTGGGCAAAATAATTGATTGATTCCTTTAAATAAACTAATGCATCAATACATTCGATTAGAGCAATAAGGACACCCAGTCAATTAAGTCATTCTTTTTTCACAAAATCGAATACTGACAACTTCTCAACTTAAAGAATAAGTAATTTAATGGTGGTTTATGCAGGGGAAAGAGTGATGCAGCCATGATTCTAGCAAAGGATGCTGTTCCACGAGAAAATTCTCTAAACATTGTCCAGCAGGACGATGCTTTGACACAACGTGATATGTAACCATACGACTTTTCGGTACAATATTGTCCACTGCAACAATTGTGTTTAATAAGTGTGAGAAGCACATTATAGGATTGAGATTATCTAAAATAGATATTTGCAGGGCTTTTTCTGGGTTCGTTCTTTATTCACATTTTTTGCCATTCTCAGGGTATCTTGGAACATAACTTTCAACTCTTGTTTTGTTTTAAATTGTGCACTCGGATATCTGCGACCCATATTTATCCTCTATGTCATTTATTTCAGTTACTTATTCTCAGTGGAGTAATCCTTAATAATGGCATTCATTAGGTCCTAATCGGGAGAACATACATTAAAATAGTCTTTATATAGCTCAGGTGTGAGGCGCTCGGTCAAAAAGAAGAAAAAAAATGGCTGTCAATGTCACAACAAACAATAAATGGGGACGAATGGTGGGAAAACATGCGAAGAAAAAAGTTTTTCTGCTCAGAGAAGTGGTTTTACAATCAGCAAAGCTTCTGATCAAACATGATTCTTCTTCACTTCATAATTATCTTTATAGTCCTCATCTTCCCCTCATTTTCTTTTTGTTGCCTCCCTCTCTTTGCGCCTCTAAATTAGCCAGCGTCCTGCAGCGTGCAGGCGCTCCTCAAATTGCTTTTGTCCTTTTAGTGAGCATGGCGGGCTGGCGTTTGGTGGTGTTTATGGCGGCGACTAACAGCGGGGTGGTGGGTTGAGATTGCCGTAATCACGGAGGGCTACCTGTTCATTAAAAGGCCCTGTGGGGGGGACACGACACTCTTAAATCGTTTAAGAACCAATTAAATGGGCACAAGCTATTAACACCAGCAACATTAGCTTGGCAAATGGTGGGCGGGAAAGTGCGTAGCAAAAAAAATGTTTTGAGTTTTTAATTTATTCATTTATTTGCATGGCAGCACCTTCACCAGTGAAAGTGACTTACTGGAAGGTTTGCAGACTAACTGTTGATTGAGCAATCAAGTGAGGAGAATAAAAAAAAAAAGTTGTGAATGACTGTGATTATCATATAATCTGTCTGAAGATGGCACGTGATTGCACAGGTGGGGGGCGGGACGGCGCAGGTCAGCGAGGTGAGGCAGACGCTCTCGTTAGAACAATTACCACAAAACACCGCTTCTGGCTACTTCACACAATAGAGACGTGATTTGATGGACATGAGACATACGAGACTTACAAGTTCACATATGAGATTTTGGAAGGAATGAACCAAAAGCGGCTGCACAACAGCCGAGTGGTTAGCACGCAGGCCTCACACCTAGGAGACCGGAGTTCAATTCCACCCTTGGCCATCTCTGTGTGGAGTTTGCATGTTCTCCCCGTGCATGCGTGGGTTTTCTCCGTGTACTCCGGTTTCCTCCCACATTCCAAAAACATGCTAGGTTAATTGATGACTCCAAATTGTCCATAGGTATGAATGTGAGTGTGAATGGTTGTTTGTCTATATGTGCTCTGTGATTGGCTGGCGACCAGTCCAGGGTGTACCCTGCCTCTCGCCCGAAGACAGCTGGGATAGGCTCCAGCACCCCCTGCAACCCTCGTGAGGATAAGCGATAGAAAATGAATGAAAAGAATGAACCAAAAGCTGATAAGATTGTGATATGCCACTTCATCGTTTTTGAGTGGACATTCACTCAAAAAAATACATATACATACAAATATGTAATTTTATACATTTGGTCACAGTCAATACAAACTTTGAGGTAGATGTATGCATATTTCTACTTTCTACCTGCATGATCGCTACATCAGGCTCCGTTGACGATAGACTGCGTCCAAGGCGAGAGAGAGTGACAACTCTCAAATTTGGGCACCCCCCAAAAAATTACAAATATTTAGTAGATGCTCCATTTGCAGAAATAATTTCTTCCTACAGCTTCCACTGAGGGTCTGGATTCTGGTTGAAGGTATTTTTGACCATTCCTCTTTACAAAACATAACCAGTTGAGTCAGGTTTGATTGTTCCTGAGCATGGACAGACCGCGTTATATCACAACACAATTTTCAATAAAATTCACCAAATTTTACTGTATAAATGTATTATTGCTCTTTAACCAAGCAAAAACATGCTTCTTCCGATTACTTCAGTAGAATAGTCAATCCGATAATATTCGATGGCTGCAGCCCAAGTACACACACATTTGAACTTTTCCATCATTGTACAATCAGCTGGATGCTGCATTTAATAGAGGTTAAAGAAAAAGGCATTATGATGTCTTGAGGCACTTGAAAACATGCAGCGCCATTGTCTGCCGTTCTTTTGTTAGTTAGTTAAAAGGTTGATAAAGAAGATGCAATCCACAGACTTTTAAGAGGCCGGCTGTAATCACTGTGAAATTACCTCTGGGTGAGGGCTGTCATTAAAAGAGAGGAGGCGCTAGATTTCTGGGAACTGGAGGCGAGCGCGAGCAGCTAATAGCAGCCAAGGCTTCACACCGCTGACTGCTTTAAACATGCCATACTCTGCATGCCGGTCTACGAAGGACATCTTATAAGTGTCTAATTGGTTTTGGACAAAAACGTCAAGAAGAATGAATCATGGTGTTACTAGTCTGGAAACAGAAGCTCCTTCATTGGCAGGTGCCAATCATGAGCAGTACACTTACAACAAGCTCATACAGCAACTTAACAGTCAAAACATATAACAAATATACAATAGGAGTTTAAGGGCTGGTTAGGTTTTCCCCTAATGCATTTCATTGGAGGACAAGCAGCATAAGCGACACTTCCTGCAATGCTGTCTCAGTCAACCAGTGGGAGCCTGGAGGGCAGAGGGAGGCTGACGCCATTGCAGCGAACCAATGAATGCATTGCTCAGACGCAATGAGATGACACTGAGTCAGACTGTTATACACAGTAACATTTCCAGTGGGGTAGCAAGCAAGAAAAAAATAGTTGCTTATACACTGAAATTTACGGTATATTGTTTTCAGATATTTCTTAGTCTCAGGGTCGGCAACCTTTTCCATCAAAAGAGTCATTCTATATCCTCTTTCAGTTGAAAATAAATAGGAGCAGCACAACATTACACAGCTTATGAACCTGTAAAAATGTTAATCTTTTGAAATGTAATTCAGAGAATAGATACTGATATTTTTATGATTCTTCCATGTACTCTCCATCTGTGAATGGCCTCCCCCTCCTTCTGAGCTCACATCCAGCCCAGTTCTGACAAGTTGACGATATTCTCGCTAAATCTGGGACTTTCCAAACCCTCTCTGTGACTTCAACAACTTCAATGCTCCGAGCACATAACTACAGCGCTCTTTTTGTTGCTATCTTATGTTTGGATCAATTATGGTGTAAGAGAGCAACTCGTTTATCAATACAATGATATAATGTGTAATTTGACCATCATGCAAGATGTGACAAAACACCTCCGTTCAGCGAGCATCAATGATTCATTCTGAGAGTGTGTTTTGTTTTTTTTTTTGGCCAGACACTTATTTCAAAAGAAGCAACGTCCACAAAAAATGTTAAGAGAAGAGTAAGTGTCATCATTTTACATTATAATCTTCACATTGGTTGTTTTTTTTTGGCACATTATTTCTCTGTTTACACCAATAGCAATTGTTGGACCTTGGTGGAGGTCTACAATGAGAAGAATTTTTGCTATCTTTGTAACATTTCCAAGGCTGTAAGGCTGTGCAGGTGTATGTACCTAATGTTTGCACCAGAGTGCATGAATACGCTGATGACCTTCAAGTCTGACAGCGACTTCAAGGTTTGGCTCTTAACTTTCACTTCAGCACAGAATGTGAGGTGATCAGAGCTGCTGCGTCCCCCTCTCATTTGACTGGGTTCATCTGCGAGTGTACCTCTCTCAGGGTGATGCCTGGCCCCAGGCTAGACGCCCCTGCTGGCAGGCAAGAAGCGGCGTGGCCCGGCAACTTCCAGATGTTAGCCTGCATTAGGGCCCGACAGCCTGTCATGTTGCCACCTACGCTACCACACAGTTCCATCACCTCCCATCTGCTGCCCAACACCTCCTGGGGGGGGGCCTCATCGTCCATCAACCTCAGAATGAGAGACAATACTAGAATACTAGAATGTCATGAGTGAGTGCTGGAAATGCTGCTTTTTAACGTAATGACCACAGCGGGATATATGTAAGTTACATATGTAAGTGTCCACATACATAATTTAATGAGAGCAATGTGTCCTATAATGCAGCACAAACATTTGTGAAATTAGTACATTGAAAAATATATACAATATGTTCATGAGGCTAACAAGCAACTACCTCAGACAGATTTATCATTTCAGACGAGTATATTTCCAATAGCTAAAGTAATAGCTAAAGTAGTACTAATTTTCAAAACTGGTGATAAACACCAAGTCACTAACTACAAACCAGTTTCTTACTGACACAATTTTCTAAAATCATTGAAAAGTTATTCAACTACAGCTGAGATACATACGTAAATTACAATTAATTACTGGCGGACAGACAATATGGCTTCCATGGCGTGAATTGACCCTGGGCTGTTGTAAGCTGAATGCCACAGAATGCCAGTGGGGCTGTGCAGCACACTTTTGATTGGCGATACGAATATTAAACAAAACAGCGCAAAATGGTACACTTGTGTAATGTACAAGAAGCGGTGATGCTCAATGTTGTATTCAAGAACTGCGTGGATGGCAAGTTATTATTTTTACACAGCTCAAATATGACTACATAACTGGGTGTGTGAAAAGGTTTTATTGAAATGAACAGAGACGATCTTTATAATGCAGCGTTGCTAGTAGCACTTCCTGTTTCCTTTGCTGTACAGATTTGGAAAAAAGGCTAGAAAGCACATGGATAGCACTCACATAGTAGTTTGTTAATATTCTGCATTATAGTACGTAGTGTATTGTCTGTTTTTATCCACCCATTGTGTTGCTGTGCGTGTGTAGTTATTTTGACACCAGGAGTAGGAATTGTGTGTGACATGGCGGCGCTCATAGTTAAGATAGTTTGACACACAGGTACCCTACACTCGAGTAATGTCATGGTACAAATATGACATGACATAATGATCTTTGAAGGATAATGAATTTTTTTAAGTCTAAATTACAGTACATCGGTCAATAATTAATGGCACAATTACCAGCAAAATCCGTTTGTGACAGGCCTATGTTTAACCTAAAGTACATATAAATGACATCTGTAAAGTGACAAAAGACCTAAAGCTAGTATTATTTACAGAGAATAATACAATGCACTAAAATCTCCCATTTCAAGAAACCATACCAGTAGTTGATGTTTATAATGTTTGTTATGTTTTTCTTCCGACTCCTTCCTTATGTGATGTATACCAAAGTAAAATGTATGTATCTTCAAATGAAAATCAAATATTGCCATAACAGTATTTCAAAGTAGCACTGAAATAAATAAAATTCAAATATTTGTGAAGCCACAAATTTGAACACATAACCTTTTAAATAATCCTAACATAATTACACAAATACTAACAAATAACTTCATAAATAATTATTTGGCTCCCCCTGCTGGCGTAAGTAAAGATGTTCAAATTGTAAAAAAAAAAAAAAGGATGTCAAAATGTCCTTAGGATTAAAAACTGTTTTTCACAGCACATTTTTTGACTTTTTTGTTTGACACCAAACAAAAAGATCATTTGGACATGTTGAAACTCACATTAATTCCGCAAATCAGCTTTATGTTATATAGAGGTACATTAATAATTGAATCGATATAAGAGTACTACCTAATGATAAAGCTGCCACTCTTGAGGAAGAGGCAAAAAGCAAAGGAAAATATCATTGAACAAACTAATGAGATGGATTAGACTGCACGAATAAACAATGTGATCCTCACGTGACTCCGAAACACCCAGGTCTGATGACAGGGCAGTCCAGAACAGAGGAGAACAATGAACAATGACATGGATCACCAAACAACTCAACAACAAAACAACACATTGTCAATATCCTACATACAAAAAGGAGCTGGGTGTAGATATCAACACCATCGATACTTGCATCCCACTGTATGGGAGAAACAACACAAGACCCGTCACCATCTTTAAATTCGCCAATAGGGAATTAAAAACTGCACTGCTGAAACAGTACAAAACATCTACATTAATGAGTGCCTGAAAATGCAGGCACAAAACTGTCATCAACAGGAAGCGTGCAACCTAAGAATGCAGGAAAAGTACTTGGAGCACCAACAGCAAAATCTACATCAAGCTAAATGGTGGACCAACAGAGGCAAGACTACTTTTTTTGTCAAAGATATCAATGATTTGGATAAATGTAAAGATCACTATGACAACAAGGGAAATGAAGAATACAATCCACAAAGGAAGAATGACGCAGTTGGAAGGATTATATTCAATAACATTTTACATCACTACCATGAAGCAAGGCTTTTGATTATTTCCTACTCCAATTTGCACGTTTGGAAATGTGAATTGAAATACGAAGCAGTTCAATGTAAACTGTATTCATGTTCAATTAAACCATAACTATTTATTAATTCACCACTACAAATGACCAAGCCTTTATTCTCATCGAAATATAGTCTCACTTTTTTAGAATACCGTTTTAAAGAAGGGAATGAAGACAAATACAAATAAATGAGGGTTAGCAGGAAGCAGGACATTTTGTCAAGGAAAAAAACTGCCCACTGCTGGCCGTTAGCTAAATCGCAGGCACTCGGCGCTAATTGCAATTGAACCGGAAGTTAGCTTACCTGCGACGTCGGTGTTCATTCGTTCCGCCACAAGTTGTATTTCGGTCCAAATAATGCGCCAGTCAGCCAAAGTCAAGCCTTGTCTGTAAAATTAAATGCATTTGTTCTGTTTTCCATCAAGTATGTTCTTCTCTCACACAGACGTAACCATTTAAGCATAAGGTTTTCAATTTATTTGGGGTAAAACAGGCCCTACGAGCTAACATACATACTTTATTCGTCAAAAAACATGGCTGTGAAGAACAAAATTATACCCTTAAATTGTTGAGTGTTCTGTTAATGCTTATGATATAGAAAAGTGGGGTTGGGTAATTGAAATAATATAAAAAATATTTTACCTGCTATGCTTCCTACATAGTCTCCAACAGAAGCACTTGGAACTGGGAGGGGCGGGGCCAACTTTGAGTGACAATTAGTATCACCTGACTTGTCCCTCTGGATTTGTTAACCAATCAAAAATGTATGAGAAAAATGCTAAAATGTACCAGGAAGTAGGACAAATGTTTACCAAAACAGTGTCATCTATTTTTTTATTAAGAAATAAAATAACAAAAAAATTTAAGTATTACTATAATCTTACAATAAAGTGTATGTACAGTGAAGAAAATAAGTATTTGAACACCCTGCTATTTTGCTATTTCTCCCACTTAGAAATCATGGAGGGGTCTGAAGTTTTCATCGTAGGTGCATGTCCACTGTGAGAGAGATAAACTAAAAAGAAAAATCCAGAAATCACAATGCATGATTTTTTAACAATTTATTTGTGTGATACAGCTGCTAATAAGTATTTGAACACCTGAGAAAATGAATGTTAATATTTGGTACAGTAGCCTTTGTTTGCTATTACAGAGGTCAAACGTTTCCTGTAGTTTTTCACCAGGTTTGCACACACTGCAGGAGGGATCTTGGCCCACTCCTCCACACAGATCTTCTCTAGATCAGTCAGGTTTCTGGGCTGTCGCTGAGAAACACGGAGTTTGAGCTCCCTCCAAAGATTTTCGATTGGGTTCAGGTCTGGAGACTGGCTGGGCCATGCTAGAACCTTGATATGCTTCTTACGGAGCCACTCCTTGGTTTTCCTGGCTGTGTGCTTCGGGTCGTTGTCGTGTTGGAAGACCCAGCCACGACCCATCTTCAATGCTCTGACAGAGGGAAGGAGGTTGTTCCCCAAAATCTCACAATACACGGCCCCAGTCATCCTCTCTTTAATGCAGTGCACTCGTCCTGTCCCATGTGCAGAAAAACACGCCCAAAGCATGATGCTACCACCCCCATGCTTCACAGTAGGGATGGTGTTCTTCGGATTGTACTCTTCATTCTTCTTCCTCCAAACACGCTTATTGGAATTATGACCAAAAAGTTCTATTTTGGTCTCATCTGACCATAAAACTTTCTCCCATGACTCCTCTGTATCATCCAAATGGTCATATGCAAACTTAAGACGGGCCTTGACATGTGCTGGTTTAAGCAGGGGAACCTTTCGTGCCATGCATGATTTCACATCAT
Source organism: Doryrhamphus excisus (assembly GCF_037039965.1). Taxonomy (NCBI): domain Eukaryota; kingdom Metazoa; phylum Chordata; class Actinopteri; order Syngnathiformes; family Syngnathidae; genus Doryrhamphus; species Doryrhamphus excisus. The sequence goes on along the minus strand of NC_136368.1, from coordinate 13,225,163 downwards.
GACGTCTTAGTGTATTACCTACAGTAACCTTGGAAACGGTGGTCCCAGCTCTTTTCAGGTCATTGACCAAGTCCTGTCGTGTAGTTCTGGGCTGATTCCTCACCTTTCTTAGAATCATTGAGACCCCACGAGGTGATATCTTGCATGGGGCTCCACTCCGATTGAGATTGACCGTCATGTTTAGCTTCTTCCATTTTCTAATGATAGCTCCAACAGTGGACCTTTTTTCACCAAGCTGCTTGGTAATTGCTCCGTAGCCCTTTCCAGCCTTGTGGAGGTGTACAATTTTGTCTCTGGTGTCTTTGGACAGCTCTTTGGTCTTCGCCATGTTACAAGTTAAAGTCTTACTGATTGTATGGGGTGGACAGGTGTCTTTATGCAGCTAACGACCTCAAACAGGTGCATCTGATTCAGGATGATACATGGAGTGCAGGTGGACTTCTAATGGGCAGACTAACAGGTCTTTCAGGGTCAGAATTCTAGATGATACACAGGTGTTCAAATACTTATTTGCAGCTGTATCACACAAATAAATTGTTAAAAAATCATGCATTGTGATTTCTGGATTTTTCTTTTTAGTTTATCTCTCTCACAGTGGACATGCACCTACGATGAAAATTTCAGACCCCTCCATGATTTCTAAGTGGGAGAAATAGCAAAATAGCAGGGTGTTCAAATACTTATTTTCTTCACTGTACATAACAAATATCACTGTCAGTTCACATGAGATCTATCTCTTATTGTACTTTATTATGATCCCTGAAAACATAAGCATGTCTTGGAATGAATATACATGCATAAATGATAATTGAACAGGAGCATTCAGTCATAAAAAGATAACTTTATTTTACTCAGTCAGGGATTACATAAACTGTTGTTACATAAGAGCTACCTATTGATATAAGAATGCTTTTCAAAATAAAAGAAATAGCAATTATGTTATTATTAATAATTGTTTTTATTTATATCCTTTAAAATACACATCAATAAATATTTCTATTTTGGTCTTTCTTCCATCTTACAAAACACAAAGACAAAAAGGGAGTGTTAGAACAGTTGAGAGACCAACATTGCGTCAAAGGTTAAATCCAACACCGACATACACTGCAGAAGCCACAGGAGATGGAACACAGGTGGTACCACCTTCACAATCATCATCAACCTGTTTACATAGCATTGTCCACATTAAAATGACACGTACAAATACGTTATAAAGAGAAAAATACAGAGAGGTGCTTAGGGTTTAAGGACACGTGGGTAACAAGGGACACCTGAATGCGCCATCCTGGCTCTGGGAAAAACTACAAATGAATAATCAGAGATTAAAGTCAGAGATGTAGTTGTTCCTCTGTTTAAGGTTGTGAAGGATATCAGGACACTTCACACCGGTGTGTGTGAATGGCTGAGACATTATTGTTCTTTAGAGCTTACAAAACAAACAAACAAAAAAGCTGACTAACAGCACAAGAATGTATTTGTTGTGTTTGTCAATATATAATCTGTCTTTATTGATAATTTTTTTTAAATACATTTGACAAAACTGTTACATTGTGATGGCTAGCCTAACATGTAGAGTTCAAATAGTATGATATCTTGCATAACAAATAATACATTCCAATAACCGTATCGTGTTTTAATGCGTCATTGTGGGTCTCACTGCTACCGTTGTTGTACTGCAGTAATTTGGGAGGAAGTTTAGGGGTTAGTTTGACATGTTAAACCAGGAAATAAAAAATAACCAGAGAACTGCACTTTTTTGGGAAATTTTGCCCGTCATTCACAATCCTTATATGCAACATGAACACATATTTCTTTCCCTTTTCTGTATATTCTAGCGCGAGAAAACAAGTTAATATAAGACTAATAAGCTAGTAACGGACTAACACGACGCGTCGCTAATCGCTAGTCTCAGCGTCATTCACAGACGGAAGAGTCGATACCTTGCTCTCAATTTTGCTAAAAAGAATCAACAAGATGCTCGTTTGCCGTCAGCATTTTTTACCTTAGGACTGGATCACACATCTTGTGCTGGAAGACACAGCCATTCAAGGAGAGCGGACATCGTAAGTGTTGTCGCTGCTGTCAATCAATGCGCTTAGAAAAGAAGTTTCGGTCGTGTTTTAAATCATCAAAATACGGCAAGAACGACGACATGTTATCATCAGTGTACGTGTTAATGCAATATCAAATGATACAAAATTGTGAGAGGTTTTTTAGAGGGCTTCATAATTGAAACAGGTGTGTCCCAATGATGTCCATTGTTAGCTCGCTCCTATTAACTTGTTTTCTTGTTATAATGCACAGAAAAGGAAAATAAATATGTGTTTGTGTTTTGCATAAGGATTGTGATTCATTCATTCATTTTCTACCGCTTTTTCCTCACAAGGGTCTCGGGGGGGGCTGGAGCCTATCCAAGCTGTCTTCAGGCGTGAGGCGGGGTACACCCTGGACTGGTCGCCAGCCAATCACAGGGCACATATAGACAAACAACCATTCACACTCGCATTCATACCAATTTGGAGTCACCAATTAACCTAGCATGTTTTTTGGAATGTGGAAGGAAACCGGAGTACCCGGTGAAAACCCACTCATGCACGGGGAGACACAGAGATAGCCGAGGGTGGAATTGAACCCTGGTCTCCTAGCTGTGAGGTCTGCATGCTAACCACTAAGACCGCCGTGCCGCCTAAGGATTGTGAATGATGGGCAAGTGCAGTTCCTCTTTAAGGACATCATGATCATCATCATAGTGATTGGATCCTCTTTGTAACTACAGTACACTCCCAATGCATTATTCTAAAAACTAGGCTCAACATTGAACCAGGTCAGACCTAATTACTGAAACCAGAGCCAGCGACTCGCCGAACCCCGCAATCTCCTCCCTGAACATTCTTTGCTATGTTTTGGTCGCATGTACATGGATCCATCCCCTTTATTACCTTGTTTGCTCTCTGACACGTGTCTTGTCAGAAAGGTAATACTGTGGTTTGTTTTACGGGTCGCGGATGCATCATTCATGTATGAGCGAGATCGGATCTCCAGTGGCAGAAAGCCTCAAAAGCCCCCATTAGCTTGTAAAAAAGTTTGGCAATAGAAGCCCAACTTGTCTCCCTGAATGGACACACGATTGGTAAATTACTGGAATGAGCACTGCATTTCAAAACACCTGTACGTGTTTGTGATTATTTGATGAAATGATTTTCCATAAAACTTTGTACAGGAGTCAAATGAAGTACCCATCAGATTTTGGTGCAGATCAGTGTAAAGGTGCACATGCAAGAGTCCACTTAATCACATATAAATACAGTACCATATTTTTTTCTACATTTTTCTTTAATTTCTCAGTGAATAATGTGACATTAAAATCAAAGTCATGGGTATCTTTGATGGTGTCAATCTGGCCCGTGAATTACATTGGACGAGTCTTTGAATTCATTCATTCATTCATTTTCTACCGCTTTTCCTCACGAGGGTCGCGGGGGGTGCTGGAGCCTATCCCAGCTTTCTTTGGGCGAGAGGCGGGGTACATCCTGGACTGGTGGCCAGCCAATCAATTTTTGGAATGTGGGAGGAAACCGGAGTACCCGGAGAAAACCCACGCATGCACGGGGAGAACATGCAAACTCCACACAGAGATGGCCGAGGGTGGAATTGAACCCTGGATCTTTGACTAGCATCTTTGCAGTACGTCCTTTGACGATTTTTGGAGCGCATCCTTATAAACAGTAGATTGGTCTTGTAATTGGGAGGGTCTTTAACAAGCATTTTTGTAGTGAATTCTTAAAGTCCAAAATCGAGAAAAAAAAGTGCTCTTGTAATTTAGAGGATCTTTGACTCACATTTTTAAATTAAAAACAGCAGAGCTCTTGTCATATAACTTTTTGACTTACGTATATTTGAGTCCACCTTTACGGGACCAAATATGGTTCCCAGTCTCGAAAAGAACAAACTGCTTTTTGACATCTTTAACAACAATACAGTTCTCCTGTCATGTTCCAGATCTTTGACAGGGTTTCGAAACAGACGAGCATTTTTGTTATGTAGAGGATCTTTGACTAGCTTTTTCGCAGTAGGCCTTTAAAAATAGAAGAGCATTTGTCATATACTGTGGATCATTGATTCACATTTTTGTAGTATAACAGTAGAAAAACAGTAGAGTGCCCCAGTCATGTACACGACTGCCTTTGAATATTTTTGCAGTAGGTTCTTAAAAACAGTAGCGCACTCTTGCCATATAAAGGATCTTTGACAGTTATATTGGTAATTGAAATGAAATGAAATGTGTTCTGTAGTTCCTTTTGGGCGTTTCCCTTCAAAAAATGATGGTTTAAAAATAATAACAGTAGGCCTTGCCATTTTTCAACTTTGAGGGGTATGCCACCCCCTATTGGTGTGGAGTGTTAAATGTCATGCACTATACCTACAGCTGGTTTGCTTCTGTCAGGTGAACAGAAACAGACACAAAGATTAAAGGAAGATGTAATAATGGGAAGAAAACACATTTACAGTCAAAAAAAGGCCAATGTTAACAACCATCATCAACAGGATGTTCAGACACATTCAAAGAGTCAATGTGTACAATTAGAAAGTCAGTCAGTGCACACACACACACACACACACACACTCTAGTTTACATGTCTCCATTGTTCTTATTGCTACATTAATGTACAGTGTAAGTTTACCACCACCGCTACACGCCACATGTATGTTTGTAACGTTGTAGGAAGTGGGTTCATGCGATCCACACCTGTACTATACGTCGCCTCTCCAATTACCCGTCCTCACATTTCAACCTCTCAAGAGTTGACATGACAGAGACAAAAGGCCACCCAAGTGCAGCACATCAAGTTAATTCTGCAATCCAATACTGTTGCTCTACTTCATATATGTTCATCATATATGCTGGAGATTTTTCAATTGAGGAAAAAACATCTTCAGAGCTCAAATTTGCTATGTAATTGAAGTCTGGTGATATCCAATAAGACACAGTTTTATATGTTCAAACCCTAAGGAGGTCATATTAATATTGAACACAAGGTCACGTCCTTAAATAAAATAGGGGGGGAAATTACTAGCAGTACTGTATTTTATAGCTGAAAATATTTCATTCATTCATTCATTCATTTTCTACCTCACGAGGGTCACGGGGGTGCTGGAGCCTATCCCAGCTGTCTTTGGGCGAGAGGCAGGGTACACCCTGGAATGGTCGCCAGCCAGGGGCACATATAGACAAACAACCATTCACACTCACATTCATACCTATGGACAATTTGGAGTCGCCAATTAACCTAGCATGTTTTTGGAATGTGGGAGGAAACCGGAGTACCTGGAGAACATGCAAACTCCACACAGAGATGGCGGAGGGTGGAATTGAACCCTGGTCTCCTAGCTGTGAGGTCTATGCGCTAACCACTCGATCGCCGTGCCGCCCGAAAATATTTCATATTGTTTGATAATTAAAAAACCCTAATAAAGTCAACCATATGTTCTACTTGCTGTTGCTGGAGTGCATCGTAAGATGCTTTTGAGACATTATTATTATTATTATTATTATTATTATTATTATTATTATTATTATTATTATTATTATTATTATTATTATTATTATTAGCTGGGAAAAAATCATTGACATGGTTCACTTTTATGTACATTGGTACTAAATATGGTTCCCAGTCTGCTAAGGTAGTGCACAAAGGAAACTGATTAAGCTCTGTTTAGTTAGATGTAGGGAAAAAAAGCAAGAGAGCAAGAGAATGGATATCTCGAAAAGAACTTTTTGTGCCACACCAACTGCCTCCGTAGCCGTGATGGCCCTGGAGTTAACAAACTTCTACCTCACGAGAGCAACATGCTAGCATTACAGTGTTGCGTCTGGAATGTTCCTTCAGAAAAATAAAGTTTCTTCCGTTCCATTTGGGAGCTTCGACATTCAGGAAAGGTCTCTCCTTCAGATGGGACCCCTGTAAGGCTTTGACAGATTGATAAAGGGATTATATCCTGACATCAACATCAGACACGTCCATTGCTGTGGGTGCTGCTGCGGCGGCGCCCGCTAGAGGTCTGCGAGGTGTAGTGCAGCTCGGCCGTAGAACTGGAGAAGGTGGACAAGGATGAGGAGTTGGAGGAAGGTGAGGTGAGTCCAGAGGCCTCACAGGCCAGGGCCAGCTGCCTCAGAGCGTCCAGAGAATCCATTTTAGCGCCACGCAGGAGGTCGCTTTGACCCTGCAGCGACAAAGTGGAACATCAGTGTTTCATTCATCCATTCATTTTCTACCACGGGGGTGCTGGAGCCTATCCCAGCTGTCTTCAGGTGAGAGGCGGGGTACACCCTGGACTGGTCGCCAGCCAATCACAGGGCACATATAGACAAACAACCATTCACACTCACATTCATACCTATGGACAATTTGGAGTCACCAATTAACCTAGCATGTTTTTGGAATGTGGGAGGAAACCAGAGTAGCCGGAGAAAACCCACGCATGCAAATTTCACACAGAGATGGCCGAGGGTGGAATTGAACCCTGGTCTCCTAGCTGTGAGGTCTGCGCGCTAACCACTCAACCGCCGTGCCGCAACATCAGTGTGTTTGGTATCATTCATTTTCATAACTATCCATCCATCTTTTTTCTATATCGCTTGTCCTCACAAGGATCCTGAGGGTATGCTGGAGCCTATCCCAGATGACATCAGGATAGATTTTACCAAGTACTGTTGTAATTAACACCCTCATAATATTGTAGAAAATGTTTCGCCTTTATAAATAGGGTCGCAACGATAAAGTATGCTGGAGCCTATCCCAGGGTACACCCTGGGCTGGTCGTCAGCCATTGCGGATTATTAACATTATTAATAGGTAAAAGATGTTATTAATTTCCATCCATCTATCCATTTTCTATACCGCTCATCCTCACTGGTGTCGTGGAGGTATGCTGGAGCCTATCCCAGCTGACTTCAGGCGAGAGGCAGGGTACACCCTGGACTGGTCACCAGCCAATCACAGGGCACATATAGACAAACAACCATTCACAATCACATTCATACCAAATGTCATTCATATAAAGGTAATAACAAACAAGCATAAGTAGTAGTTTGAGGTATGAGTAGTACTTTGAGTACTGTGATGTTCCAGGTGAAACTCTCCACTGCTTTGTTCAGCTTGCATCCTTTCAGTCCCTCCTTCTCCGACAGCCGGGACAGATCTTCATGGAAGTCCATTCCTGAGAGGAACAAAACATTAGACACAGCTGCAAACTACAACAATAATCATACATACATGAATACTTAAAAAATGAGCATTATTATGGTTGTAATGGAAAATTATTTTTTATAATTTGTACCTTCTTTCTGCACCTGAGCAATCTTTTCCAGGACAGCATCAGCGTTCTCAATCAACTGCTTTTGCGCGGCAATCATCTGAACACAAACACACACATGGTATTTGGTTCAACCTTTATAGAAAATGAATGGATTTAAAACATATCCCTGTGGAACTCAACACTAAATTGTCTGAATACTGGGAAGCTAATTATATTGTTATTATATCACCATTTTCCACTCAAAATTGTGCCTGAATTATTGGAGTGTTTTTTGTGGAAAATCATGTTTGATTATGCTATGCAGTTTCTACACGGACAAAAGTATTGGGACACATGGCTACAGCAAGTTCAATGTGAAAAAAAACATGGAGTTCTTCCCTGCTTTTGCAGCTTTTACAACTTCAATTCTTCTGGAAACATATTAGAATTTCTGATATTTTGGAATTTCTGTCCTAAGTTCTATTGTGGCGGCACGGTGATCGAGTGGTTAGCGCGCAGACCTCTCAGCTAGGAGACCAGGGTTCAATTCCACCCTTCACCCTCGGCCATCTCTGTGTGGAGTTTGCATGTTCTCCCCGTGCATGAGTGGGTTTTCTCTGGGTACTCCGGTTTCCTCCCACATTCCAAAAACATGCTAGGTTAATTGGTGACTCCAAATCAGGGGTGGGCAAATATTTTGACTGGTGGGCCGCATTGAGTTAACAAAATTGTCCGGGGGGGCCATAACATATATTTAACATACACACTATTTTATACTTAATAATTTTTCTAGATTTTTTTGGTCTAATTTTATCTGTAAAACTTTTTCAGGAGCACTTTAAACATCAGTCATTTAATATATCATACATTTATTTATATATAGTATATATTGTTGATATATATATTTTTTCTTGTTATTTATTTTCATTTAATTTGTAATTTTTTTTTTTTTTTTTACTAAATAAGACGTCCGACTTGCAAGTTATGTTGCCAGATTGTATGTTAAAATTTGAAATACTTAAAAAGCAACAGGCGGGCCGGATTCAATCGCTTAGTGGGCCGCATGTGGCCCCCGGGCCGTAGTTTGCCCACCCCTGCTCCAAATTGTCCATAGGTATGAATGTGAGTGTGAATGGTTGTTTGTCTGTTTGTCTGTGATTGGCTGGCGACCAGTCCACGGTGTACCCCGCCTCTCGCCCGAAGACAGCTGGGATAGGCTCCAGCACCCCCGCGACCCTCGTGAGGAAAAGCGGCAGAAAATGAATGAATGAAGTTCTATTGTTATCATTTCTATTCTGAGAATTTATGTGGGGCTGCACAGTGGCCGAGGGATTAGCGCAATGGCCTCACAGCTAGGAAACCGGAGTTCAATTCCACCTTCGGCCATCTCTGTGTGAAATTTGCATGCGTGGGTTTTCTCCGGCTACTCTGGTTTCTTCCCACATTCCAAAAACATGCTAGGTTCATTGGTGACTCCAAATTGTCCATAGGTATGAATATGAGTGTGAATGGTTGTTTGACTATATGTGCCCTGTGGTTGGCTGGCAATCAGTCCTTTGCTGGGATAGGCTCCAGCACCCCCGCGACCCTCATGAGGATAAGCGGTAGAAAATGAATTTATATGGTTTAGTAACCCCAATTGTGTTTTAATATTGTATTTCCATGGGAAACCAGGCTGTGTGTGTAAAATATAGCCAAAAGAAAACCATACTTTTGTGGCCAAATATAGACATTGAGGCTAAAATATAATTTCCACTTATCTAGCTAAATATATAATTTTTGTGCCACAATCAAACATTGCATTTTTATGGCAAAAACAGTATTGCATTGTTGTGTGTCTGTGGAATTTATGTCCATATATGATTTTTTTCAGTGCAGCTGCTGCTAAAGTGACAGAATATTAATTCCGCTGTGTATGACAATGTGTGTGTGGGTATAGCAGCAGAGTGGCGACACAGGTGGGAGGGAGGCGTCCTGAGATGTAGGTGGGAACAGACGCAGCTGGCCTGCTGGGGGTGCGGAAGCTCAACAAGGCGTGTGGGTGACGGCTTTGCGCATGTCATCGTTGAGTGTCTCTCTGCATACCACATCAGTGTGTAATTACATGTGAACGTGTGTGTGTGTGTGTGTAGGCTCTCCAATTAGACGTTTTAATAGGCCTGATGATGCCCCCCGAGGGAGGTGTAGTAGCAAGTCATATTGTGCTTTTTTCAGTCCACTACGTCAAACATGGATTTTTATCACATCTACTGTGGACTAATTTTGTATTCATTAGTGAATATTATTACATAACTTGACAAGCATCACATTCACTTCATCATCACGATGTTCTCACATTAGCATTGTGCCCAAAGGAAGTCAAATAATACCTGAAAAAAAATCATGTTGACGCTACAATGGTAACCAAAAGGGACAATAGCAGCAGTACTGTTGCTATGGCAACCTTGCATCACCAACTTTAATATTGGTGGTCCAACCAGGACACTTATTGTGTTGTGTTAGGACTATTTTCAATGGTTTTCAGAACGGTGTGTTGACATTAAATACAAAACTGAAACGATGAGGTCATGTTCATAAGTTCAAGCATAAAATATATAAAATATATCATCTCCCTCAGTTGTTTGCTCCAGTTTGGAGAGAAACACTCACTTTTGAATTTGCAGACTGCAGCCTTTCATATTACTATGAATAAAAAAAAATCATTACTCGTGGACATTATACTGTTTCTGGCCCGAACCAAACAAGATGAACCTACCCCATCTAAACACTCATCACGTTGTAAAAAAGCAGGCTTTGCTACACATTTTAAAATAAAGCTGGAGCTTTGCCATGCTATCTGTTAGTGTTTACTAAAAGTACTTAAACTGTCTAAATTCCAGCATCATGGCTACATTTAGTACAACACACTTCCAATACACTATTGTGTGACCTGTCTAAAATACAATAATATGGGATGTTTAAGTCACTCAAAAGCAACAGGAAAAAAAAAAAGAATGTTGGTCTTGGTACTGACCGTGTCATAGGCGGTGAGCAGTTTTCGCGTGGTCTCCGAAACACTGACCAGCGCCTCCAGGGATGGGTACCCCTCCTTGAGAACCATTGTGGCCCCCATGGTGCCGTCGGGGCTCTGCAGCCGGGTGGCCAGGCACTGGATGCACTGCTTGAGTTTGGCCACCGTGGGGAGTCCACACTGCTCTTTCAAACTGGCAATGGTGCCCTGAAAACAAAATAATACAGGAAAAACGTTACAGGGAAATTATGTCAGCTACCTGCAGTTTGCCACCTGGCAGAGCCCCAACTAGACCAGACTAGCCGAGGCCCGAGACTAAATCAGACTAGTCTCACTAGTTATCACACCACACTTGTGCAAGTGCCAGTGTGAGCGTGTGTACGTATAACTTGCAGCAGTGGAGGCGTGATGAATGATGATTGTGGAGTGTGGCAGATGAGCCTACAGCTGGAGACGCAGCCCACAGAGAGCTCAGGCGGGTGCGGGCTGAGGGGTGTTGGGTGGGGAGCGATACAAGTGAAGCAAGACGATTAAAGCTGAAAAATAGAAATATGTGTGTGTGTGTGTGTGTGTGTGCATGCATACGTGTGTAGTGTGTGTTTTCAAACATTTTTTTTCATTGTGTGTGTTAAAAGAGGTGGGTGAATGGCGGGAAGATGTTGGCTTCAGATGCCTCTGCTATTAATAGATGCTTGATAACAATCCTCCTACACCTTTCTGCTCATTCTGTGCTCTCCTTTTTTTTTTTTACACTGCATGTCACAAATCCTAATGTGATTTTTAGTTTATTTATTTGTACCTTTTAAGCAATCCCACAGAAAGTGTCAATTAAAAATATTTTAAAATATAATAAGAATTATTCATTCATTAATTTTCTACCGCTTTTCCTCACGAGGGTCGAGGGGGTGCTGGAGCCTATCCCAGCTGTCTTTGGGCGAGAGGCGGGGTACACCCTGGACTGGTCGCCAGCCAATCACAGGGCACATATAGACAAACAACCATTCACACTCACATTCATACCTATGGACAATTTGGGGTCGCCAATTAACCTAGCATGTTTTTGGAATGTGGGAGGAAACCGGAGTACCCGGAGAAAACCTATGCATGCACGGGGAGAACATGCAAACACCACACAGAGATGGAATTGAACCCTGGTCTCCTAGCTGGGAGGTCTGCGCACTAACCACCAGACCGTCGTGCCGCCCGGAATTATTTAAAATGTAAAATTATATTATATAATATAATTATATTATATATTAATTATATGTATATATTATAATGTGATTTTTGCTTTTATTTGTGTTTTTTAAGCATTGGAGTGCTTCTTATTTCAATGCAATCAATTATTTATTTATTTATTTATTTAATTCATGATATTAAAACATTAATTTATTATAGCCTATCCCAGCTGTCTTCGGGTGAGGGGGGGGGTACACCCTGGACTGGTCGCCAGCCAATCACAGGGCACATATAGACAAACAACCATTCACACTCACATTCATACCTATGGACAATTTGGAGTCACCAATTAACCCACGCATGCAAATTTCACACAGAGATGGCCGAAGGTGGAATTGAACTCCGGTTTCCTAGCTTTGAGGCCTGTGCGCTAATCACTCGCCCGCTGTGCAGCCTCCCATAAATTCTCAGAATAGAAATTATAACAATAGAACTTAGGACAGAAATTCCAAAATATCAGAAATTCTAATATGTTGTTTACCATTCACCAATTAACCTAGCATGTTTTTGGAATGTGGGAGGAAACCGGAGTACCCGGAGAAAACCCACGCATGCACGGGGAGAACATGCAAACTCCACACAGAGATCTTTTTTTTTTTTTTTTGTCCAGCTAACAGAAATTTTAAAAATGTTCACACAAAGTCGCCTCCAAGGACATCACACATTACACTCAAATTGACAAGAAAAATCAATACTTCACTGAAAAATAAAACAATGTACAAAATGCCTTGTAATACAAGGTTGCCAAAACTACCATCACTGGATTTACACGTTTAACTGCACCTTCTTTTGGCAAGTGCCCCACCCCACTACAAAGGTGTGGTAGTAACATATTTTTATGCCGGAGGAGTTCATGCATAATTTTGACTGATAGAGTAGTTCATTTAAAAATGTATTGCAGTTTATTATTTTGACCATGCCATGTAGCTAGCTAATGTAAGACGCTAAGCATTACAAGTTCGACTACCCAGGTGTACCTAATGTTGTGTTAGGTCTCTTACCTGAGCTTCCTCCCTCAGGTCCATCACCTCTTTCAGGGGCGCACTGGCCTGCTTGAACGTCTCGTCCACCACCTTGATGCCCGTGTTCCTCAGCGTAACGTACTCCCGCCCCCGCCGCCCGACCCTCCTCACCGATAAACCCCGGCGGTGGGCCTTCCCACCTCCTCGCCGGTTTGTGACGGCCACATGGACAAAGAGGCTGGCGTGGGCCAAGGGCTCTCCCATCAGGCCCAGCAGGGGCACGTTGCGGTAGCCGGACTGAAGGCACTCGAAAGCCACACTGTACTGGCCGATGAAGTCATCGCCGATGTAGTCATCATCCAGAACCACAAAACGCAGCAAGGCCAGTTCCGGCATGTTCACCTGGACAGGAAATACAGTATACTGTAATGTATATTCAAACCTTATAAAAAGCAAATGGACCTAAAATACATCCCTGAGGAACCCCACTCTAAATTTGTACTGATTGATGTTATTTTTGACAAAACTGCAAAATCAGTTACATGACAATTACACATGTAAAGACAACATGGCACTTTATTATAATATCATTTTCATTGTCTAGTATAGCCTTTTTTGTTACCAAATACATGCAAAATATTACATTTACATGACAAACTACCCTGTCTTGGCACAATACCTAACATTTGAAGATCCTACTCCTTCTGAGTAAATATGGTGTTTTTAATATTTAACTGAGAAATGTACAACATTCCTGGCCATATAGATCATTTTTGTGACAAAATGTGTTTTTGTGGCTAAGTACAGCATCAAAATGTAGCTTTGTGGTGTAAAAAATAACATTGTCAGACGGCAATTAAGCCTTTTCTCAGTAAATATGGTGTTTTAATGTCAAAACGCATGCACGGGAAGAACATGCAAACTCCACACAGAGATGCCCGAGGGTGGAATTGAACTCGGGTCTCCTAGCTGTGTGGCCTGCATGCTAACCAATCTACCCCGTTCAGCCCGTTTTCAATAATCTTCTGCCAAAATGTTTCTCAAAGATCTTCTATATGACAAGCAAAAATGCTAGTCAAAGATCCTCAATGTGACATGGAGTGCTGCTTTTAGCAATCTTCTGCAAATATTCTAGTCAAAGATCTTCCATATGACAAGGAATAAGGTTTTTCCCAATCAAATAGATCATTTTTGTGACAAAGTACAGCATCAAAATGTAGCCTTTTGGTGTAAAAAATAACATTGTCAGACGGCAATTAAGCCTTTTTGTCAGTAAATATGGTGTTTTAATGTCAAAACATAGCATTTCTGTTAAACTTCCAATTTCCTTGCACTACCTATAATCATCATTGTGCCATTATACACATGATGACACATTTTGTCCTTATATGTACAAATATGTATATCACTTTTGTGGCAAACTACCATTGGTGGTGCAGGTTTTGGAGTGTGTTAGTGGGAATTAATGTCCATATGTGAGCTTAGAGGTCAACAATGTGTGGTGGGCTTGTTCTTCCACAATAAAGCCATCCAAGCAGGCCTATAGGCATCTGACTTTGCGCACTGGGGACAACAAAGGACAATTTCCCAGCATACAATTGCCCAGAATGCCTTGCTAAGATGAAGAATTAAGACTCACCTGAATGTATCTCAACCTGTGATTGATTAATTCACTCCCAAAGGTGTGCCGTGTATCTCTATGCTTCGCTAAGAATTTACAGCAGGATAGTAATAATCATAATATTGAGAAGCAAAGAAGCTCAAACAAAACATTGTTTCCTGTTATGAGCTGTCACTCGTCGGTCCACTGAGAGGCACCCATCCACTTTAATTACACGCTACAATGAAAAGAACGCCCCGCGTTGGAGTTGCAATATTAAATTTCGCACCGTCAGAGGAAGCTGTCGTGCTAATAAGGCAGCAGGAAAGAAGTATGAAGACAGAGGACAGAACAAGAACGATCGAGAACGATGCAAGGAGCGTGACGAATAGTAAACAATGCTCAGTGTCAATTAAGAAGAATAAATAGAAGTCATTATTGTCAAAACAGACAAAAATGCTAGCCAAAGATCTATATGTGACAAGCAGTGCTGTTTTTAGGAATTGACTGCAAAAAAGTTTTGTTAATCTAGCATGTTTTTGGAATGAGGGAGGAAATCGGAGTACCGGGAGAAAACCCACGCATGCACGGGGAGAACATGCAAACTCACAGACGCACAAACTCACAAACATGCACAGAGATGCCCGAAGGTGGAATCGAACTCAGGTCTCCTAGCTGTGTGGCCTGCACGCTAACCACTCGAACCCTGTTCAGCCCATTTTCAATAATCTTCTGCCAAAATGTTCGTCAAAGATCTTCTATATGACAAGCTAAAATGCTAGTCAAAGATCCTCAATGTGACATGGAGTGCTGCTTTTAGCATTCATTCATTCATTTTCTACCTCTTATCCTTCACGAGGGTCGCGGGGGTGCTGGAGCCTATCCCAGCTGTCTTCGGGCGAGAGGCGGGGTACACCCTGGACTGGTCGCCAGCCAATCACAGGGCACATATAGACAAACAACCATTCACACTCACATTCATACCTATGGACAATTTGGAGTCGCCAATTAACCTAGCATGTTTTTGGAATGTGGGAGGAAACCGGAGTACCGGGAGAAAACCCACGCATGCACGGGAAGAACATGCAAACTCAGGACAGAGATGCCCGAGGGTGGAATCAAACTCGGGTCCCCTGGCTGTGTGGCCTGCGCGCTAACCACTCAACCCCGTTCAGCCCGTTTTCAACAATTCATTCATTCATTTTCTACCACTTCTTCCTCACAAGGGTCGCGGGGGTGCTGGAGCCTATCCCAGCTGTCTTGGGGCGAGAGGCGGGGTACACCCTGGACTGGTCGCCAGCCAATCACAGGCCACATATAGACAAAAAAAAAACGTTTTCAATAATCTTATGCCAAAATGTTTGTCAAAGATCTTCTATATGACAAGCAAAAATGCTAGTCAAAGATCCTCAATGTGACATGGAGTGATGCTTTTAGCAATCTTCTGCAAATATTCTAGCCAAAGATCTTCCATATGACAAGAAATGAGGTTTTTCCTAATCTGCTGCAAAAAGTACTGGTGAAAAACGCTCTATAAAGGGCTGTTTTTAAGAATCTATTGTAAAAACCTCCCTCCCAAGTTTTTGAACCAAACTGGCAAGCCGGTGTTATGTTGCTTTGCAAATAATAACATCTCAAGTGAACAGTATTTGTCTAAATTCATGTGGTAGTTTGTTTATTTTCTAAATGTTTACTATTGCATGACTTTCCATAAAACATGCCTTCCTACATTTTTCCATGTCAGAGAACGACATGCGGGTTCCTTTGGGAAGAAAGTCGAGTGCTCACAGTTGTAATGTTAATGTTTAACAAATCTATTCTGGTAGGAGGAAAAGGAGATGATGGATGGTGCAGCCAAAATACTCCATTTTACACTGAATGAAAGACTGGGATGCCCCTTAGGCTTCGATTTGAACATTGTGTGTGTGTGGGTGTATGTGTGTGTCTGTGGCACACCCTTGACATCTTCATTTTCAGAACCTTTCTTTCTTTGTAGAGACATTTTGGTTGGTTCGCTCAAGAGAAATGCTGTAATAAGCTCCTTTCACCCAATTACACTTACTGTGTGTGTGTGTGTGTGTGTGTTGCATGCTTGGACAAACCAGACTGACAGATCCAGCAGACTGTGCTCGTGTGTGTGCGTCATTGTCAGTTTTGGGCCAGCGGCTGCTGAATAGAATACTGTGGCTCAGTGACATTTAATACAATACACTTCTAACCAAATGATCCTCTACTAAGACATGAAGGCACCAAGTATCACACAGTAAGAACATAATACAGATACCCATGTACTGTAGTAGACTTAACATGAAAAAATGGCTTTTTAATGTGTCCTAGAACAATGCTTCTCAAATTGCAGCGACCCCCACCCCCTGTGGGGGCAGGATGATGTGTTGGAGGGACGTAAGAGATAGGGAGGACTTAATTCCAGGCCTGTTAAGCATGGACGCATATTTTAGTCCTCTACATGCATTTTGACTGAATACTGAATACGCTCGTAAACCTCCCAGATTTCTTATTTATATATGTAATATTGTCATAGTTAGAGCATAAAAACCTGTTTAAGACCTTCTAAATACGTTTTTTAACATTATTAGCGCTCTCTAGACAGGAGCTAACACCCCTAGAGTTATTGTACCTTTGTACTTATATTACCCAATATACCATCCATCCATCTTCTACCGCTTATTCTAGGTCTTAGCAGGGAGACGTTCATTCAGTTCTTCCCGGCGGATCCCGAGGTATTCCCATACCAGTTGATGTAGTCTCTCCTACATATCCTGGGTCTTCCCTGAGACCTTCTTTCGGTCGGACATTATAACTAACTGTATGTTAGTTGGTACTACACAATGTTGTCATGTATTAATTTTTATGGTGCAATAAATGTGTACTTTTACATGAGTAAGCAGTAAAGTATAGGAATAGCAATACACAGGAATACATTATACAATGTAAGCAATCCTAAGGATTAGTTGTATAGTAATTCCATTGCTTTGTGTATTTCTATGTGTGTACTTTAAAAGTAAAGCTGATAAAACTTTTTCTCTTGTGTGAAAATTGGAATTAGTGGAAAAGGCTCAGGGAAGCCATCTGTCTATGAAAAAAAACGAATCCGCTAGTAACCATGGTAACACTTACATTATGGCAGGCGAATGATTGCTGCTAATTTTCTATGATGCACAAGATGCAAAGAGCAAAACATCAAAAAGTCCAAGTCTTCTCTTGTTGATCTCTACAAACTGAGTTAGGGCTGACATTTTAGTACTTTAGTACAAAAACTAAAGGTTACTTTGTACCATAACGAAAGGTTAGACACTTCTTATGGCCTATAGGTCATTCGCATTGATGGGAGTTATGGCCACACAGCCTATTTCGGAATTCCACTCCTGTGTGCTAAATGCATGATATCCAAAACTGTATGTGGATTTCTTTGTTTTTGTGACGGATGAAAAGCATGATGATAACCACAGAAGCATGATATTATGTCTGCTGCGGACAGAGAACACTAATTGATTGTAGAAGTACCTATAATGTGCCACTACTGGGTGACACTAGTGATGCAGTGATGCAGCCATTTTATTTTTAGTCAGTCTTTTAGACGAAAAAGCTTCTTGTTTTAGTCATTTCTACACAGTATGTGTTAGTTTTTGTCCAGATTTAATCAACAAAAACTAAAAGTTTTATTTATTTATTTAATTATTTATTTAACTAATTAATAATTGCTTAATTAATGATATTAAAACATATCCTAGCCTATCCCAGCCTATCCAAGCTGTCTTTGGATGAGAGGTGGGGTACACCCTGGACTGGTCGCCAGCCAATCACAGGGCACATATAGACAAACAACCATTCACACTCACATTCATACCTATGGACAATTTGGAGTCGCCAATTAACCTAGCATGTTTTTGGAATGTGGGAGGAAACCGGAGTACCCGGAGAAAACTCCCAGATTTAGTCAACAAAAACTAAAATTTTTTTTTTTTATATAATTTATTTAATTTTATAATTATATATTTTTATAATAATAATTATAATAATAATAATTAATTCATTCATTTTCTACCGCTTTTCCTCCCGAGGGTCGCGGGGGTGCTGGAGCCTATCCCAGCTGTCTTTGGGCAAGAGGCGGGGTACACCCTGGACTGGTCATAATAATAATAATAATAATAATAATAATAATAATAATAATAATAATAATAATAATAATAATAATAATAATAATAATAATAATAATAATAATAATAATAATAATAATAATAATAATAATAATAATAATAATAATAATAATATCAATAATAATATCAATAATAATATCAATAATAATAATAATAGAAATCTCTCCCTCTTTGCATGTATAAGTTGAGCAGCAACACTTTTTCCCACTTTGTTCAATGGTCCTTGAATGCACCATGTAAACTTTCTAGACTGTATTTTTGCCATTTTTGTTTCACCTCAAGTAAATAAAGGTACATTTCGATGACGTTATTGAGTATGAATATTAGTTGGTGGCCAACGTCAAGTTAATTCATGCTAGCATACTGCCTGGTACGACATATATCAAACAGCAATGTAATTATCTTTCGCCAGATATTCGTGGGAACACAAGTTGGTCCAAAAAGTTTGAGGACCCCTGTGATAGACCACCCACGGACATTTGCATTCAGTCTTGGGGAAAACTCACACACAACTTTACACTAACATTTTAGTCATCAAAGAGGCTTGTTTTGCTCATAATCATCTCGTTTCCATCATAAAAAAAAGGTTAGTCAACATAATAACTTCATCATCGACAAAAAACAACACCGTCGTGATGTGGAGGCGCCCCCACGACAGACGTAAGCACAGATGTCACCCGAGCCTGTGGCTCTGATTCATGTGTTCTATCATCATTCATTAGCGTTTAATAGCTTTTCATTTGATCATTTAAAATGTGTGAGGCATATTTAGGATTGTGCATTTAGCATATATCAACGGTCACTTTTATTGCAAATGCTGATCCAAAATCAAAGGAGAACTTCAACATCAAGCTAGCAGGAAAGTTTTGAAGGGTAGCAGTGTGTCCAAAAGAGAGCCCTTTTATGGGCGTATCAATTACTCTCAGATTTATGTCATTTGTTGATAGCCTCGGAACGTAACTATTTTCTTCAGACTTGTGGCGCCAGACTTAAGTAATGTGAAAAAATTCATAAAATCTTTTGGCTTTGCTATCAGTTTTTAACAAGCTTGTGTTCCCACTTTTATTATATTTGTAAAATCTATTTCAGGAAAACACAAATATGTTGGAGTTAAAATGCCTTACCTCGAACTCAAAGGTCTCATCAAAAAGGGGGTCATCCTGATTCTGCAGAGCGGTTCGTGTGCGCTGTTCTGCACAGTCAGCAGGAACGCCATGCAGCTCCAGAACCACATAAGGGTCAATGACCTCGCCCTTGGCACCTGATCCCTGAGGTTTTGGTAGGTTGTGGGCACTAATAAGCTGGAGAAGAATACAAGATGGATTCATGTTGTTGGTTAATTCTATCATTAAGACGTTCCAAAATAAAAGAAAGAACCTTAATGCGGAGAGTCTGAGGCGGAACCCCTGGTACGCATCCCTGCGTGTGGGCGCTGAAGTACGACACCTCGTCCCTCATGACGGCGGGCCTCAGAACATACCCGCACCCTCCATTCTGAGAGAAGCGTCCTTTGTGAAGGTCCAGCATGGCACCAGGGGTCTGCTGGTTTAAGGCCACAAGCTGCACCCCCCCTTTCCAGTACCCTTGCGGGTTGGGGTTACTGGAATCCAGGCGCACTGAGCTGGGCCGTACCCTTGTTAGAGTACGCTTGGTGAACATCACCAGATCTTCTGGGCTCTCTGTGGTGAGCCGCCCGGCCTCCCCCTCGCCCAGGGAGCACAGTGTCCAGTAGGGGGTTTCCACAGCTGAGGGGGTGCCGGGAGAACCGGGACTGCTGGGCGGCGAGTGCTGCTTGTGACTGGTTCTTTGGGCATAAAAGTGACGGCTGCCTGTACGGGCAATGGCCACCAAGTCGGAGAGGTCTCTGTGAAGGCGGAGCTTCCTTGGTTGAGAGGGAGGCGGGACCACCAAGACCACACCGAGATCCTCCTCACCCGGAATGGTCATTCTACGTCCAGCCAGAGGTCCTCCACCTCCAATCTCCTCTTCTTCCTCAGACACTTCCCCATCCGAGCCTTGTTGCTCTGGAGGAAGCTTCTTGCCCACGATAAGGATGCGTCCTTTGAGCTGCTCGGGGGATGGTAGCGTGGTGGCTCGTCCTCCCAGGCTGACAGGCAAGGACTCTGGAGTGTAGAGTTTGGAACCGAGCACTTTCTTTAGATGTTGTGCCATGGTGCGCTGCTGCACGGGTGAGCAGCGATGACACAAGTACACCAGGAGGGGATACTGCGAGGTCAGGAAGGCGTACTTGTTGACCACCTCTAGAGCGGAGCGGATGGTAACTGGAGCATGGTGGTGATGCTGATGATGGTGGTGGTGGTGGTGGTGACACGAGATGTCTGGACCGTAGTCCACCCCGAGGAGAGGCTCCCCTTCCGGGCCGTCTGTAACTCCCAGTTCGAGGCAGCGGCAACCAGACTGCAGGGCCTTGATTAAGCCACCTAAGTCAGCCCTGCCGTGGACCTGATCATCCAGAAGGTAGGACCGGTAGGAGGTGCTTGGGAAAAAAACAGACTTTGTGAATCCTTTGTTGGTTTCCTAATGATTCAAATACATGTGCTGACCAACAATCCTTAAAGTGTATAAATAAATCTACAGCAAGGGTCTCAAACTCAATTTACTTGGGGGCCACTGGAGCTAGGGTCTGGGCCGCATCAGGTTTAAAAAAAAAAAAAAAAACGCATTTATTAAAAACAGAAAAATTAATAAACTTTTCTCACTGTTTTCCCAATGTTCTCAAATATCTTACTTTTTATTTTTCTGCACAAAATAAGAAGAAAAATAAATAAGCAAATCAAGAATAAAGAAAATCAATCAATCAGTAATAAATAAATAAATCTAATAATAATAAAACACCAAATAATAAAAACGAAAGAAACCACAAACAGTTGGTGGTTAGAAAAATTATTTTTTTCAGATTAAAATTAACCAAACATTATAAGAGCCCTGTAGACATGACAAAACACGACTATAGTCACATTTATACTTTTTTTATTTACAACATATTGCGCAACTGCAGGGTCTTGAGACACATGCTAACTAGCAAACTGGAGAGCTAGCAACCTAAACGGTAGCCTTCAAGTTATTTCCTTTAAACTTAAATAGCCAAAAACTTACCACTTCCACATGGATAGGGAGGATAACTATTGACAGTTATTTAACCTTTAACATGAACATTAATCAAACGTAATAATTTTTTCTGGGTACATGATACCATACAGCATCCATATCAAACTTGCGCGGGCCGCACTAACATTAAACTTTCATATCAAGGCGGGGGCCCAAACTAGCGTCCTGTGGGCCACATTTGGCCCGCGGGCCGCGTGTTTGAGACCCCTGTACTAGACCATGCAGTCGAAGACAGCTACATCTTCCTTCTCCACTTTCTTATGTACGCCACAGCATTATTAGAATGCCAAGGGGAAAGCGTCCCTAACTAGAATGCCCAGAGGTGAGCCAAATGGCTCGACTCAGGGTGGACTAGTGCTTCACTAATGACCCATCCTGAGGTGTGAACAGCCTTTTTTTGTTGTGTAAAGTGGGAGCTCCCATACCTAGAATGCCCAGAGAGCAGCCAAATGACTACCCTCTGGGTGGCTAGTTTTAGCTAATTAACCATCCTGCAGTGCAAACCAAATTTTTGTAAAATACTGTAAATGTTGATCAGAAATCAAAGGAGAAGGCATTAGAGCCAGTATGTGGTTACTCTTACTGAACAAGTGAACAACTGAGGTTGTCAGCTTTGGTTATGTTTGCGCCTTTTGACGCAGGAGATCATCCAGGCATTGAACTTGAAACTGAAACCTTTAACATGAACATTAATCAAACGTAATAATTTTTTCTGGGTACATGATACCATACAGCATCCATATCAAACTTGCGTGGACCGCACTAACATTAAACTTTCATATCAAGTCGGGGCCTCAAACTTGTGTCCTGTGGGCCACATTTGGCCCGTGGGCCGCGTGTTTGAGACCCCTGATCTACAGCATGCTGACCACTTATGAACAAAATCAGGAGTTTGCCAGGGGCATGCCTTTCAAAATAAAATGTTTTTCAAATGTATAACATTACACCGTATGGACTTACCTGATGTAGTAGTGGGACAGGGGCATGTTCATGTCCTGGCAAACACCCTCGTGGTCCGGGTCGAGAAGCTGACACTCGTGGGACTGCAGGTAACGAGCGAATCCGTCCAACCCCAGAATCCCTCTCTCCTTTCCTGGATCCGAGGGCTCATAGCGCCTCAGAAGCTCCAAGCAGCCTTCGGTTGTGGCCAAGGACAGACCTTGCTCTGTCTCCAAGAAGAGGCGCAGGTCCTGAGGGTCCAGATACTCACGGTCCTTCGAGAGCTGCACCATGAGGAAGTACACGTCAGGCCGGGTGCACAGTTCGCAGAAGGCCTCCTGGAACTCCTCTCGCGTAACGTGGGAGGTCAGCTTCTCCTTGCTGCGTTGGATCTCCTTGAAACGAAGACGCACCTTTGCAAAAAAAAAAAAGGACAACAAATCCAATCAAAGTCCAGAAGAGGCTGTGATCGGTGACGTTGACGTGAGATGAAAGACAATGAAGTTCCAAACTTTTCTGCCTCGTCCATTACATCAAGTTAGCCCAGCTGATTAAACTTTGGTTATCTTGTTTGACTGAGGAAATGGACATGACCCAGATGCAGGACAGCGTATAGTAATAATGTTCTCTCTAATACTCATTCTTTGTCCTCTGTCTTTAATCTAGTTTCTTTTCTCTTTAACATTCCGTCTCCTTCTGTGCTCCTCGCCTGCTTGAGGAGAAAAAAAGAATCCTTCCTCTCTAATATCATGTCTGCTACTCTGACAGCAGAGGACACAAGGGATGGACGAGACAGACAGTCACTGCCGATAATAACAACCAGCAAACGACGCAAAATATCCATCTACCATTTTTTCCCTGCAGTTCAACATGAGAGGATATGTCACATGTCGGCAAAGAAATTTATTATTTCTGGACAATGGACAATACTACATTGGATTTACTGTAAAGTAGCCAATGTACAGCTTGTGTGGCAGTATATGTTTACTATCATAGCCATAATTCCAAGTGTTTTTGGGACCGATGATGATAATATCTGTTTTTCCACTATACAACTAAAATGTATTATTATTATTATTATTATTATAATAATCAGAACTGTTTTTTGGTAGTGTTGTGGTCTGGGGCTGCACGAGTGCTGCCGGCACTGGTGGATTGCAGATCATTGATGGGGAAATGTGACATTGTGAAGCAGGACATGATACCCAGCCTTGAGAAATGTTTATACTTACCACTGACAGGGCTCAACAATAACGATGTACCGATGGCCCGGGGCAAGTTAAAACAAAATTCGGGCAGGTAAATCCAATCAGTGATGTTCCCATCAGGCAAGTGCACTTTGGCATGCCATACTGTGAAGAGTTTTTTTTAAAAGCGGTTCTTGTTGGCCCGCAGGACACTAGTTTGAGGCGCCCGCCTTGATATGAAAGTTTAATGTTAGTGCGGTCCCCGCAAGTTTGATATGGATGCTGTATGGTATCATGTACCCAGAAAAAATTATCACGTTTGATTAATGTTCATGTTAAAGGTTAAATAACTGTCAATAGTTATCCTCCCTATCCTTGTGGAAGTGGTAAAGCTTTTGGCTATTTAAGTTTAAAGGAAATAACTTGAAGGCTACTGTTTAGGTCGCTAGCTCTCCAGTTTGCTAGTTAGCATGTGTCTTAAGACCCTGCAGTTGCGCAATATGTTGTAAATAAAAAAAGTATAAATGTGACTAGGGCGGCACGGCGGTCGAGTGGTTAGCGTGCAGACCTCACAGCTAGGAGACCAGGGTTCAATTCCACCCTCGGCCATCTCTGTGTGGAGTTTGCATGTTCTCCCCGTGCAGGCGTGGGTTTTCTCCGGGTACTCCGGTTTCCTCCCACATTCCAAAAAATATTTATTTATTACTGATTAATTGATTTTCTTTAGTCTTGATTTGTTCATCTATTTTTCATCTTATTTTTGTGCAGAAAAATAAAAATTAAGATATTTGAGAACAGTGGATATTTTTCTGTTTTTAATAAATGCGTTTTGTTTTTTTGGGCCCAGCCTTGCCCAGACCGTAGCTCCAGTGGCCCCCAGGTAAATTGAGTTTGAGACCCCTGCTCTATTGATAAAAACAATAAAATATAAGCACCTTGGCTTCCTTGATGCCTGGACACAGCTTACAGATGGTAGCCACTGCCATGTCCTCCGACACAATGCCATAGCCGTCCTCGTCCACCCGTGCAAACTCGGCCGCCAGCCACTCACTCCTCAGCTTGCTGCCCAGACTGCCCTCCATGGTTCCTCCTTCACCCAGCCCAAAGCCTCCTCCGACACCTCCGCCCGCCCCTCCAATGACCGAGGGGTGCGCTAGCAGGTAGCGGAGGCCTGTCACCCAGATATTAGCCACGTCGGCTGACAGCGCCACCAAGTCTAAGGACTGTGAGGATGAAAGTATTAGGTTAAAATGGAAGAAACATCTAAAACAGTTAAGATTCTTACCTGGTAGTCGTCGCCATGTATGATGGAGAAGGCCGCCTCCTCAGCCAGGTGCTCAGAGAGGGGTCCATTATGGAGGAAGGTCTCTGTGCTCTTCCCTGTTCTGACCTCTCGAATGTTGCAGACATCCAGCCGAGCCTTCTCCCCGTCCTTCTTGGAGGGCTCCCAGCGTAAGCAGCTCAGGTCGGCTTCCAGCGTGTAGAAACGACAGTAGACTCTGGAGTTGGGACGTACCTTCTTCAGTTCACAACCGCCCTGCATAAAGGTCAAGCAGTCGGCTGCGCTGCTCACCTGCCAGGAAAGGACCACAGCAATTCATTCAGAGTCTACAACATCCATCCATCTTATATGTCATTTTAACCTCACTGCGGTTGCGGGGACGCTGGGAGCCTATCCACTTATCTTATTCCACTTTCTCATGCACTAAAAAAATGAACTTTTTATATATAATGACTTTTGAGATACAAAAAAGTACCTTCTTCTCTGAGGGCATGCTGCTGAATGACACCGTCTTCTTTCTGCCGCCGCCTACCTTCTGCACTGAAGGATCCTGGGGGAAAATATAAATATTATTTTTTACACTTGTGACATTTAGAGTTACAGCACATAATGCTAGTGTTATGCTTCCATCGTCAAAAGTTATCCCCCAAAAATGATCAGTATTTTCGTTGAGGTAGTTGTAGCACCAGTAGTAGTAGTACCACAGAGGAGGAACTAGACACACAATCACCAAAAGATTAATCGCTTTTAAAATTAATAATTACAACCAAACTGTTTGTTCAGTTATTTTTATAATTTTAGAATTGACTTCACAATATCATCAAAGACTTGCAATTCGACAAGACTTTGACAACAATGACTCAGTCCTGTGGTAACAGCAGAAAGGACACGCACCAGCAAATACAAATAGATGGTGTAGACACTGAAAGGGTGAAGGAAAATAATTTTCTGGGGATCACAATATATGAGCTGGAAAGCAAATATTACAAATATACAACATAAGGTGGCCAGAAATATTTCAATATTGAACAAAGCAAAATTTGTTCTCAATCAGAAATCACTCCACACTCATTATTGCTCTCTGGTTCTACCATATCTTACTTATTGTGTGGAAATATGGGGTAATAACTATAAAAGCAATCTTCACCCGCTAAATGTACTGCAAAAAAGGTCAGTAAGGATAATTCATAATGCCGCCTACAGAGAACATACTAATGCCTTATTTCTAAAATCACAAATACTTAAACTTGCTGATATAGTTCATCTTCAAACAGCTAAAATAATGCATAAGGCTAAAAAATAACCAATTACCTAAAAATGTCATCCAATACTTTTCTACAAGAGAGGAGAAATATGATCTCAGGAAAGAACTAAATATTTGAAACACATATATATGCTAGGACTACGTTAAAAAGCCATAGCATTTCAGTATGTGGAATCAAACTATGGGATGGATTGAGTAAGGAAATCAAACAATGCACAACGATGAGCCAATTCAAAAAACAATACAAGCAGTTGATGTTTGCTAAATACAAGGATGAAGAGTCTTGAACCAGTCATGATGTGCTATATGTACATATCACTATATTGACACTTACTATGGTACCCATTATGTCATTGGATGGTCATATCACCTCCTACTTCGGTATGTGACAAAAAAAAAACTTAAACCATATTAGGAAAGCAGGAAGTGAACAAATGTAACAGTTACTGATTGTAGAAGTACCAGATGGAGGGGTAGAATTTAATAAGCTTTGCTTCTTCCTACTCCTTTTGGATATGTGGAACTGTGAACTGATTATGTGATGCATTCAATTGTAATCTGATGCATGTTCAAATTTCTGAGAGACAATAATTAATTTGTGATGAATCCGTCAACAAGCTCCCGAGAATAATTTTAATTGCAATTGCAGGCTAAAATTCAACTCTGAACCCCCAATGTCACTTCCTGTCCACCCAGTACTCTGTTCCCCTTGAGAAGACATTTATACTAACACACACAAGCATGAGTA
This sequence comes from Doryrhamphus excisus, assembly GCF_037039965.1. Taxonomy (NCBI): domain Eukaryota; kingdom Metazoa; phylum Chordata; class Actinopteri; order Syngnathiformes; family Syngnathidae; genus Doryrhamphus; species Doryrhamphus excisus. Next base: position 13,198,329 of record NC_136368.1, on the reverse strand, counting down.
TTGCTTGTGCCTTAAACTGTTTATTTACTGCTTAGATACAAATGTAAAGGTCACTATAGGTGTTAGTTCTTGTCTAGATATCTCTAATAATGTGAAAACCTATCTTAAGAAGGTCATAAACAGGTCTTCTATGCTCTGACAATGAAAATATTCTATGACAGGAACTAATTCAAAATGCAAACAAATGACATACAACAAGGATCCTGGATGCTCCAGCGTAATTGGTTGCACTTCCTGCCCTTGCACAGACTGACATGGCAACCATCAAAAATAGACAGGTCACATATTTTTAGAGGAGCGCCTGTGCTTGTATCACTGCCTGGTTGTTACACGCACCAGGCAGGAAGTGCTATAAGGGTGTGTTTTTTTGTCATCTATTAATAAAGATGATAAAGACAAAGCTGATATGTGGCGAGTGACGACGATTGACAAAACGTAGGTTGGCTTTCACTCACTTGGTAATCCCCTTTTCTATATTTAGACTCATTTGTTTTACTCTCCATCTTCTTGTCATCCTAATTTAGGTGGCTCAAAGAAAGCCCCCCCCCCCCTTACAGCTTTGTGTTTTTGTGAGAACAAAAAAAGCAGGCCAGGATCTTTATTCCTGACCTTTTAAGTATAACACGCATGGCGGCACCAGGTTTGATGACGCATGGCATTAAATGACTAGTATTGCCAGTACTGTGGAATCATTTTTGAAAATCAGGCACATCTGGGATAGCTTAATGACGGAATTAATTTGAATTCCCAAAGAGGCACATCACGAAATGAGCAGCAGAATAAAATTAGAATAATAATGACTTGGCACAGAAAATCCCAAACTGATTTAACAGTTTGCTCACAAAACAAGTCTGTAAAATCACAAAACACGGACATAACATAACATACTGGACCAAATAGTAGGTACACCTGCAAAAAACGGGATCCATTAGAAATATAAATAAATAAAATGCAACTCTCAAGTTGCATCACCAGAATATTACGATAATATTACGATGCAGTGCTCACATGGACGGTCCTTGCCACTTCCAATCAGCTTCTACCCAAACTCTGACTGGCAGCTCCATCTCTGCTGGGCAAAAAAATGTCAACGCCACCATAACCTTCATCAGCGATACGGTGATGAGATGTCACCAAGGAACTCCCGCCACAACGACCATTGGCCCCGCTAATAGATAATGACAGAAATAATGTAGCTAAATACGTATGTATTTGTAAATACATTACTATGCAATTTTTTGCTAAATGTATCAGGATATACTATAGTATTCCCTGAAATAATATAACATGATATTGACAAGTATAATAAAGATATTTTCTGCATCTTTATTTAGCGTCTTATTTACTGGTGAGTTCAGCTATCGCTTCAGATAAGTGGTCGGGTCGTTGCATGTCATTTCATGTTGTGAAATGTTTGGATTAGATTCTCTTCCTGGATTTACGCTCTATGCACCCCGCTGCATTCCTGTGAGCATTTTCCTCACATCTGTAATTATTTTTTTCTCTTTAAGTCACTTCACCTTGTCCTCCACCTTCCACAGTGCGTCAACACAGCCTAGTTATTTCATTAGCCTATTTGTAGTTTTGTCAGCTCTTGGTGAGCTTCCCTTTTTGTTAAGACTATATTCTATGCCATCAGTTCCCAAATAGTGAGGTAAAGTATCACAATTAGTCATGACAATTTGCATTTTTTTTAATATTACAAATAATATCATATAAAATATATACAGTGGTGTGAAAAAGTGTACTCCACATGAGTTCTGTTTTTTCTCGCATGTTTGTCACACTTGAATGTTCCAGATCATCAAATTTAAATATAAGTCAGTGACAACCCAACCGGCCCCACCTTTACAATGTAATTGAGATCTATCTGGAAAGGATAATTAAGCCATTTCAAAAGCTTTGGAACGCCAATGAAACACAGTGAGAACCATTATCCACAAATGGCAAAAACATGGAACCGAGGTGGTTTGTCTCAGCAGTGGCCAGCCAACCAAAATTACCCCAAATGCACAGCAATGACGCGTCCAAGAGGTCACAAAAGACCCCACAACAACATCAAGAAGAACTGCAAGTCTCACTTGCCTCAGTTAAGGTCAGTTTTCATGACTCCACCATTAGAAAGACACTGGGCAAAAACGGCCTGCATGACAGAGTTCCAAGATGAAATCACTGATGAACAAAAGAACATAAAGTTTTGCCAGAAAACATCTTGATGATCTCCAAGACCTTTGGAAAAATACTCTGGCGGAAGGTGTGTGTCCCATTACATCTACTGCAAAAGTAATACCACATTTGAGAAAAAGAACATCATACCAACAGTAAAATATGGTGGTGGTAGTGTGATGGCCTGGGGCTGTTTTGCTGCTTCAGGACTTAGAAGACTTGCTGTAATAAATGACACCGTTAATTCTACTGTCTACCATCTGTTTGTGACCTGAAGTTGAAACCAACTTGGGTTCTGCAGTAAGAAAATCATCCAAAACACACCAGCAACCCTGCAACTGAATGGCTGAAGAAAAACCAAATGAAGACCTTGGAGTGACCGGAATCCTATTGAGATCCTGTGGTAGGACCTTTAAAAGGTGGTTCAAAAAGCCTCCATTGTGGCTGAATGACAACAATTCTGCAGTGGGCCAAAAAAAGTGACTCACTGCAAGTTATCGCAACCTCTTGATTACAGTTGTGAAAACTAAACAACAAATAATAAACCTAGATCACTAAATGCATAACATGTAAATATAAATAAAAATGAACAAGGGTGTTGCCACAGTACAAATGACCTCTGACCTCAAAAATGGGGGACAAAAAAAATGCCTACAGTACCAAGTTTTCTCAACATGTCCCAATACTTGTGAATAAATAGTTCAATTCCACTTGTTTCTACAATGTCCTGAGACATAAATGTGACAAAAAGCATACTTCCTGTACGCAGGCATACATGCATAACTCACAGTAAAACAACACCCAAGCACATCCGCGGTACATGAACAGGGATGATGAAGTGATGGCGAGGGCAGATAAAAGGCTCTAAAAGTAAACACGCAGGGAGAATGTGCCGCTTGCCTTTTCTGACTTCCTGACTTTTGAGTCTGACGACGAATCATCCGTCAGGGCAGGCAGAACGCCATCTTTTCATAGAGGCAACATGTCAAGGATCACCTTGTGCTGGGCAACAATCTTGTCCTTTTTAAGACGCTAACACGACTCAAGTAACACCACACTGTGAAGTATGCTGTATATATCTTCCACTGAAGTAAAACATATAATTACTTTATTTTACTCCACTTCTCAAAGGTGCTTAAAAAGTACTGTAACTAACTTGGATATAACCAAACGCACACAAAAAGATGTTTTTTGCACTTTCTTGTTTATATACTGTATGTTTACCCACTAAAGGAGTTGAATTTAAAATGATGAAGTTATTGTTTTTTTTAAAGATTAACAATTAAGCTGAAAAATCTCAGACTTATACATGTTGTTACAATGTTGTATTAAACGTTAATTAAAAGGTTTGTGCATTTAGAAGTGAGCCCTGAAAGACGTTTTGAAAGTTCTACGGACATTAATGTGATCCAGACTTCCTTATATTGCCTGCCATTAGTAAACACAGACCAAAGTATCCGGAAGTCCTCTGGAGCGCTTGTGAGTGTGACCAATCACAGCGGAGTGGCATACCTAGAAGAGGGCCGGGCGGGGGTGGAGTAAATTAAAACCAGATAATTTCATACAGAAGCAGGAAGTCCATGGAAACACTGCATGAATGAAGAGGTGCAGATTCCTGAAGATCTAGAAAGCTTTCTGTGCGGGTTATCCTGTGTAGCTGCTCTATAGGAGTCCACAACTCAATACAAAGTGCCAAAAATCAGCAATATAATATTATATTAATATATACATATTATATATATATTAATATATATATTAATATTGCATGAATGCCAAAAATAATACTGCAAGACAGCCATTATACAATAATCAACATATTGGAAGAAAACCATATATGATTCAATCATATTTAAAGAAAAAGGAAGAAATTGAAAGGAAAATGTAATTTTTGCATATGAACTCATTCAATACCAAAGACATATTTATACATATTTTATATTTTTTCGTGCAAGAGGCAAAAAGAAGTGATGACAAAAACTGCACACTAAGAGATGTCAATTTTCAAGCAGTTTTAAGCCATGAAAACGTGCATTTTGTTGTTGGAAACGTACCTATATTCTACTGCTGATACCGAAATTACAGAAAAAGGTTCAAACAAATGTATTTTTTCTGATGAAAGATGATATTATAATGTTGCTTAGCATTCAGCAGGAGTGAGCATGCTGCTGGTTGAAAGCATTCCTTTCCTGCTGTTATTGATTGGTGGCCTTGCAGCAACAAGCGGCAACTTGCCGATGTAAATAAAACTCAAGACGACTATCGAGCTGGAAAGTTTGTGCCAGACCTTCCTCGGAGACAACGGGTGCTGATGGCGCTTTGCTTTTGCGAGGTCATTTATCTGCGTCACCACCACAGCCGATTGCTGCATGAACTGGATTTCTAAAATCCTGGTGTTTTGTCTTTGTTCTTGTTAGGATCCCAACAAAAAAAAAATCGTCTTTTCATCAAGTTGTCCAGACGGGGCCGGACAAACGCGCTTAGCGAAAACAGGTCAGCGAGTATTTAGGTGGACTGAGTGTGACCGGACTGGCTGCCGATGATGCTGAGGGCCTCGGACGTTTAGGAACATTGGGTGTTGTGGTTGGAGGCTGCTAATCCAGTGTGTATGTGTGTGTGTGTGTGTCTCGCATATTTTTACATTGACATCCACGCGCACGATGCCATCCAGGAAACTATGAGTATATCCTTGCAAAGCCTTTAATACAACACTGAGGTTTTGGTCGAAGAGGGCATCTATGAGTTATAATCCCCCGGTTGCCTTTAAGCACCGCCCCCTTCTCTCTCTCCAGCTTGTTTGGATTCTTCGGCTGTGATTTGATCGCTGCCTGCAGGAAAAGTCTGAGAGCAGATGGAGACGAGGGAAGTGGAGCAAAGGCTGAAGGGGAATCAGGAAAAGTCACATTAAGACAGTGGTTCTCAACTATTTTCTGTCATGCCCGACTGCGGGACAGACATATTTTTTTTCGCATTCCACCAATTTGAAATACTATTGAGAAACTGATGATATGTATGTATTTATCTGAACTCGAAAGTGAAAGGAAAAAAATGGAGGGCAGTGAAGCTTACAAGCGTATTCACATGTCAAATTGCATGTTGAGTACGAAAAATTCAAACATGTCACCGCGCCACCTCCACAGGGTTCACCCCAGTATTTGAGAAGAGGTCAAGAGGTTTAAATCCGATTTAGGGTATTTTTTTGTCAAATGGTGTCAGTAGCGGTATAATCAGTCATACGACAAGAGGGGCCTTTGGGATAGTTCACGTCAGAGATGGGTGAGGCACTCATGACGGGATTGGAGTTGTTATAAGATGTGAGACAGAAAAGATGACGATATGGGATGGGTGCAGTCTCCTCAGAATTCCCTGGCAAATAGTGTGAGACAGGATGGTTGTGAAGATGTGAAACGGAAAAGTTGACATAATGTATAACAAATAGTGTCAGAAGCAGGATGGTCAGCCATGAGGTAGCAAAGGCCATTGAGACATATTGGTCATATTGGAGAACACATAAGTGAATGGAACAACAGAAAAAGATGGAAAAGTGGGATGGGTGGTCCTCAGAATATTCGGAAAACGTGCCGTCAGAAGGGGGGTGGCTGTAAATATTCATTCATTCATTCATTTTCTACCGGTTTTCCTCACAAGGGTCGCGAGGGTGCTGGAGCCTATCCCAGCTGTCTTCGGGCGAGAGGCAGGGTACACCCTGGACTGGTCACCAGCCAATCACAGGGCACATATAGACAAACAACCATTCACACTCACATTCATACCTATGGACAATTTGGAGTCACCAATTAACCTAGCATGTTTTTGGAATGTGGGAGGAAACCGGAGTACCCGGAGAAAACCCACGCATGCACGGGGGAAAACGTGCAAACTACACACAGAAATGCCCAAGAGGAGAATCAAACCCAAATTTTACACACAAGTACTTGTCAGTCCCCGGAAGATGTGTACCAAATTTTCACCACTGTTCCATTTTTTGACCACTTGTGGATAAATGGCTCTCACTATGGTTTGCTGGAGTCCCACAATTTTAGAAATGGTTACAACTTTAGAAAGGAGACCTGAGTTCAATTCCACCCTCGGCCATCTCTGTGTGGAGTTTGCATGTTCTCCCCATGCGTGCGTGGGTTTTCTCCGGGTACTCCGGTTTCCTCCCACATTCCAAAAACATGCTAGGTTAATTGGCGACTCCATATTGTCCATAGGTATGAATGTGAGTGTGAATGGTTGTTTGTCTATATGTGCCCTGTGATTGGCTGGCGACCAGTCCAGGGTGTACCCTGCCTCTCGCCCGAAGACAGCTGGGATAGGCTCCAGCATACCCGTGCCCCTAGTGAGGATAAGCGGCATAGAAAGTGGATGGATATTATATTAATTTGATAACTTTAGCCATGAATGCACTGCAACCAGCCAAGCTACAAGCTATTTTATTAATGTCATTACTGACATCCACTTGTTCTCAGCACCACAGTGTCATACACATTAGCACTTTGGATTAGCGCCGACAAGGCTGCGGCCGCCTGTTGCAGTAATCTATTGAGTTAATCTGCCACCAGCGTGCCCGTGGATCATTAGCCGGATTCATGGCATCAGATCATGGGATCCGATTGGGAGCGGAATTACGCAACTGCCAGGTGTCGTGAGTGCGTGGTTTATGCACAATGTTAAATAACGGCACACTGAATGGAAACATTGAAGGTGGAGTGTGTTGTCTTGTGTGTGCGTGTGCGTGTGTGTGTTTTGTCACAGCGGTGAATGGATTTTCACATGAACATTCCACCGCCTCGTTCAGTTCACTTGGGTTGAATAACTGTTGAAGGTTATCGTGACTAAATGCAAGAACTCTGCTATAGTCGCTTTTTATTAAATGTATGAAATTGTAATTATCTCTTCAAGGCAAAATGTTATTTCGCTTTACTGGATTTTATTGACACATACAGTGTAAATAAAACATACCGCATACACTTGTATTTGAGCGAGTGGGGGTGGCTTAATGTTGTGTGACCGTGCCAGTTTTGGCTTGATGGTTACATGAAATTTTAATGCTAAAGTAGAAAAGTACATGCAAGAAAATGCATGGTTAAAGACAATCTTTTGAAAATGCATTCGCAGGCTGTTAAGTGAGTGCAGGCCAAAGCAACAATAACGTCTTACGTAAGGCAATTTTAGCCAATCAGAAGCCTGAAGAAAGTAATTGCTGAAAAAGACACAATAACAACATTATGAAAAAGAAAAGGGCAATCATGTGTACTGTTTGTGGAGTGGTGGTAGTATAGCAAATAAAACAGAAATATTCTGTAATTAGCATTGTAGCATCCTGTAGTAGGTGGCACTCTAAGGCAGATCTTTATTACAAAAAATATAAAAATAAAAAATAATATATTAAAAAAAATAATATAATGCTTAATGGCTTTTCTGATTGACGCAATGAAAATGTGTATTCAAGTGTTCCTAGTAAAACGCCTCAATAAAAATCTATCCTGACCACTGTTTATTTTTGTCCACTGGTCAAGAATTTTCGAGAATACTGTGTGAGTGTGTGAGTCATGTGGACCCAATTCATCCTGAGTGAAGAGCCAGCTGGGATCCATGCACACAACAATGACCCTTTGTCCACTGTCCATTTATTTTAACAGTACCTCTACTCTTTTTTTCTGCTGCTGAACCGTCCATGCTTTTCATCCTTTAAGATGATGCATTGTCATAGACGGCTGTGAAATTGTCACACTTTTTTGTTGCTTTTTTTTTTTTTGCCCCTGAGATTCAAATATGAATACTAGGGATGTCACAAGACAGTCAGTTCAAAACAATGATTGAGCCTACGAGAATGAGACGAAGACAACAAGAGATTTACTTTGATTACTTTTAAGAAAAGTAGAATGAAAAAAATATTTCACAATATATTACAATCTACTAATTTAATTTCCGGTGGCACAACGGTTGAATGGTTAGCGCGCAGACCTCACAGCTAGGAGATCAGGGTTCAATTCCACCCTCGACCATCTCTGTGTGGAGTTTGCATGTTCTCCCCGTGCATGCATGGTTTTCTCCGGGTACTCCGGTTTCCAAAAACATGCTAGTGACTCCAAACTGTCCATACAGTGCATCCGGAAAGTATTCACAGCGCTTCACTTTTTCTACATTTTGTCATGTTACAGCCTCATTCCAAACTGTATTAAATTAATCTCTTACCTCAAAATTCTACACAAAATACTCCATTATGACAATGTGAAAAAAGTTTTTTTGACATGTTTTGAATTTATTAAAAATAGAAAACAAAAAAATCACATTTACATAAGTATTCACAGCCTTTGCTTAATACTTTGTTGATCCACCTTTGGCAGCAATTACAGCCTCAAGTCTTTTTGAATATGATCCCACAAGTTTAGCACACCTATCTTTAGGCAGTTTTGCCCATTCTTCTTTGCAATAAGTCTCAAGCTCCATCAGGTTGGATGGGAGACGTCTGTGCACAGCCATTTTCAGATCTCTCCAGAGATGTTCGATCGGATTCAAGTCTGGACTCTGGCTGGGCCACTCCAGGACATTCACGGAGTGGTTCTGAAGCCAATCTTTTGAGATCTTGGCTGTGTGCTAATGTCTACTGTCTATATGGTCAAGGTACATGACCAGTCTACTGAGGTCAAGAGCGCTCTGGAGCAGGTTTTCATCCAGGATATCTCTATATATTGCTGCATTCATTTTCCTTCTATCCTGACTAGTCTGCCAGTTCCTGCTGCTGAAAAACATCCCCACAGCATGATGCTGCCACCACCATGCTTCACTGTAGGGATGGTATTGGCCTGGTGATGAGCAGTGCCTGGTTTCCTCCAAACATGGCGCCTGGCATTCACACCAAAGAGTTCAATCTTTGTCTCATCAGACCAGAGAATTTTGTTTCTCATGGTCTGAGAGTCATTCAGGTGCTTTTTGGCAAATTCCAGACGGGCTGCCATGTTCCTTTTACTAAGGAGTGGCTTTCGTCTGGCCACTCTACCATACAGGCCTGATTGGTGGATTGCTGCAGAGATGGTTGTCCTTCTCTGCACGGGGAGAACATGCAAACTCCACACAGAGATGGCCGAGGGTGGAATTGAACCCTGGTCTGTTACGTAACAGACGTGCGCGCTAACCACTCGACTGCCATGCCGCCCTACACTAAAGACAATGGTAGTCAAACAAGATCAACACTGTGTAGAGACATGTGGTGTCCAGAAGTGATGTCCACACATTAATTCAAAGTAGTATGACATCAAAGGACAGGACAGCAGCTCTCCTGCATGTCCCCCCCATTTATCTTCATCAAACTCGCTTTTCTCTCCTTACCCCCTCCCTCCCTCTTCTCTTGAATCCTGACTGCCGCCCCCCCCTTCACCCTCTGTCCCTGTTGATTAAGTCTCTTGTTCTTGTCTCTCATCCTTTTTGCCCTTTCCGTCCTTCCTTCATCTACTGATCTTCCATCCCACCATCCAAACATTACTATTCTCTCCAGAGGCTGGGGGGGGGGCTCTCAGGAGGGGTAGGGTCTTTTTTTGGACCGTGGCCACCGGAGGGGCCCTTATCCCGAGAGATGACACAATTCCAAGTGAAGAGGACATTTGTTACGTAACAGCTTAAAGCTCCTCTGACTCCACTGATATCCATCCACTGTGTACATGAGTAGAGTGAGCAGGGCGGGGGGTGGGGTGGGGGGGTGCGTTAGGCGGGGATGATTAAAGCTGGAATGGAGAGTGAAAAGGAGGGAGTAAGCAAGAGAGGAGACAGATGAAAAAATGACAGAAGAGCAGCGAAGATGCTCCGAGAAGAATAAGACCCCTCCTGAGGGGAATTATTTCCATGTTTTTACATTTCAGTGTATTAAACATGTGACACACAACCTCTGCAGTTTGACTCCCCTGAATGTGTACAATTCAGATTGATATCAAGTCATGTGAGAATTCAGTTCAGTGAGCATTAAAGCATTAACTCCTCACTATGCTTTTTATTTTATTCTTTAGCCTCATTTTGCACATCCTCATACACATCCTCCATTTGAGGATCCTCCATTTTAAATCTTTGGTTGTTTGTGAAACTCAAACCTTTTCACTAAAGTCCACCTCCATAAAAATGATTGCTTCGATATAAAAGAGTTTATAAAAAATACTTCATTCATTCTCTACCGCTTTTGTCCTCACAAGGGTTGCGGGGATGCTGGAGCCTATCCCAACCAATCACAGGGCACATATAGACAAACAACCATTCACACTCACATTCATACCTATGGACAATTTGGAGTCACCAATTAACCTAGCATGTTTTTGGAATGTGGGAGGAAACCGGAGTACCCGGAAAAAACCCACGCATACACGAGGAGAACATGCAAACTCCACACCCGAGATGGCCGAGGGTGGAATTGGAACCTGGTCTCCTAGCTGTGAAGTCTGCACGCTAACCACTAGACTGCCGTGCCGCCTAAAAAAATAAAAATACTTCATTCATTCATTTTCTATCGCTTTTCCTCACGAGGGTTGCAGGGGGTGCTGGAGCCTATCCCAGCTGTCTTCAGGCGAGAGGCGGGGTACACCCTGGACTGGTCGCCAGCCAATCACAGGGCACATATAGACAAACAACCATTCACACTCACATTCATACCTATGGACAATTTGGAGTCGCCAATTAACCTAGCATGTTTTTGGAGGAAACCGGAGTACCCGGAGAAAACCCACGCATGCACGGGGAGAACATGCAAACTCCACACAGAGATGGCCGAGGGTGGAATTGAACCCCGGTCTCCTAACTGTGAGGTCTGCGCGCTAACCACTAGAACGCCGTGCCGCCTGAAAAAAAAAACAACTTGATATATTAATTAAATTAATATTTAATAACAATGTTTCCAGTGCTTAGCTTATGTTTACACTTGTATGGCATTTATGATAGTTTTACCCTAAAAGGGATTCTATGTATTATCTCATGTATGTATATATTTTTTTCCCAGTCAATCAGACATAAAAAAAAATGTCCGGACTGATATCAGAGTACCGTGTCTGTGGGAAGGAGAAAAGTAAGATGAGGAGGTAAGAAGAGGAAGGTGTTGTTGGATGGCAGCCATGTCCTGTATTTATCAGAAAAGGTTCACAGCCTGATGAATCTTTCAGAGATGTAAGGAAGGGAGATGAACAATGAGGATGATTGCGTTGAATAATTGACCTGAAGGTGATTACATGTCAGGTGATGAGCATGAGCATGTGGAGCACACGTGTGCTCAGGTTTTCACCACAACAATAGGTCAACGTATAAGCAATCATTTCTGCTCATTCCCCTTTTGAAAAGATGAAAGAAAGTGATCATGTTTTTTTTTTTGCATTAGTAAACGTAGGGTGACCATATGTTGGTCATCAAATAACTTCCAGAAGATGCCAAATCTTAATCTTAATTCATTCTTCTTTCCGTACTATGTGCAATTGGTACAGACAATTAATAAAGGGCCAGTCAATAACGGAAATGTCAGACCATTTTAGTAATTGATTTTTTGTAATTATATGCTCCATCCCTCTAAACCAGGGGTCTCAAACTCAATTTACCTGGGGGCCACTGGAGCTAGGGTCTGGGCAAGGCTGGGCCGCATCAGGTTTTCCGAAAAAAAAACAAAACGCATTTATTAAAAACAGAAAAATATACAAACTTTTTCAGTGCTTTGGTTCCGATTTTCTACAATAAAAGCTCTGATAAAACATTCCACTGTTCTCAAATATCTTATTTTTATTTTTCTGCACAAAATAAGATGATAAACAAATCAAGAATAAAGAAAATCAATCAGTAATAAATAAATAAATATAATAATAATAATAAAACGGCAAATAATAAAAACCTAAGAAACCACATATAGTTGGTGGGTAGACTAATTCTTTTTTCCAGATTAAAATGAACAAAGCATTATTAGAGCCCTGGAGACATGACAAAACACGACTATAGTCACATCTATACTTTTTTTATTTACAACATATTGCGCAACTGCAGGGTCTTGAGACACATGCTAACTTGCAAACTAGAGAGCTAGCGACCTAAATGGCAGCCTTCAAGTTATTTCCTTTAAAATTAAATAGCCAAAAACTTACCACTTCCACAAGGATAGGGAGGATAACTATTAACAGTTATTTAACCTTTAACATGAACATTAATCAAACGTAATAATTTTTTCTGGGTACATGATACCATACAGCATCCATATCAAACTTGCGCGGGCCGCACTAACATTAAACTTTCATATCAAGGCGGGGGCCTCAAACTAGTGTCCTGCACGCCACATTTGGCCCGTGGGCCGCGTGTTTGAGACCCCTGGTCTAGGTGCAAGAGTGCTATTTTATCTTGTTGAGCTTCACTTCTCTTGGCAGCCTTAGTGCCGTTGTCATAAGACCAGATTTCACCAAGACATAAAAGCGATGGAAAAAAGGTAGCAGGGAAGATGGAATGTCAGTAAAATAGCAGACGACTGCTGGAGTTTCATACGTGAATCTTTGGATGTTTGAACACTCCCGTCAATCTAAAAGAATGAAACTGTTACCATAAAATGTTGTTGTAAGTAGTTGTATTTCCTTCTCTGGCCTTAATTTAGGTCCTATTCATCACTCAGCGAAAATGATGCATTCAGCAAATAATAACCTGCTATCCAAAATGTCATGCATTTCTTCTCAACAACAGAGGAGAACTATGAACTCAGACAAAATTAAACTTGCAGAGAACAACACTAAAAACACAACATTTCAAAATGTGAAATCAAATTATGGAACACATTGAACCAGGAATATAAATAATGAACCAAGATGAGTGATTTCAAGAAACAATACCAGTAGTTGATATTTGCCAAATACAAGGAAGAATACTCACTGAGTACAACATGCGGTGTAACCACTACAACACTCATTACTCTTCATTCTTGTGAGTTCAATATAACTACTCACCCATCATTCCAACTTTACATCTATTTTCACTGACTGTTAAAAGAATTATTTGACAATTATATTCCCACATTGTTAAATTACCTTATTATCTTCATATGTATTAATTGGCAAAGATCATATTTGGAATAGAGGAAGTGAATAAATGTACTACAATTGAGTCCAATTAGGTAGGATGGGGGGGGCAGCTTTGCTTCTTCCTACTCCTTTTCGACATGTGGAGTTTGCGAATTGTATGTTCTATGTGAAGTATTTCCATAATGCCTCATATTAACTCTCTAACAGGATCTAAGTGTATAGACTGGTCATATATCTCATCTGGTTTCATATTATCTACATACTGTATTGTATATAACTCTGGGAAAAACTGTTGATTTTGTTAATACTTGGGTTGTTTATTTTTCTATATTGTGTATTTTGTACTGCTTAACTGATTCTGTACTCTTGCTGCTGTGCAATACGAATTTCCCCACTGAGGGACGAATAAAGGCATATCTTAATCTTAGTCTTTTATTATGTGATGCATTCCAATGTAACTTGTTTTGCACTACATTGCACTACACATGCTGTTGTCATACTGACTGACATGTAGGTCACCCAATGACTGCATGAATAGCGACTCAAAAGTCGGCTAGTGGCGGTAGCGTCAGGCTGTGCTGGAAATGCAGGATTACATTAAAAAACTTTTTTATGTCGCAACTGGAAGGTTGATGTCACTTGCTGTTGTCCTTTTTCTTGGAAGGACAAACATGAAACGGTCATCAGTGTTGTTGACGATGCCAGGATGCAGTCAAGAACAAACAACACAAGGTCAAAGACAAAAGCCAGTTGTCCTGAGAACATTCATTCATTTTCTACCGCTTATCCTCACAAGGGTCGCAGGCATGCTGGAGCCTATCCCAGCTGTTTTCGGTACACCCTGGACTGTTCACCAGCCAATCACAGGGCACATATAGACAAACAACCATTCACACTCACATTCATAACTATGGACTATTTGAGATTGGTGGACTACTGGATGGATGGCGGTGTCAAAGGAGCTGTTAAATGGTGGCCTGACTCAACGGGCGGCCATAGCGAGACAGGAGAGCAGAAGGCCCCCATGCAGACAGCATGGAAGAGATGATGATAAATGTCATTCCATTGGTGCCGCAATACAATTTGGGACACCGAGACGGGAAAGACGGAGTGACACATTTGTAGAGAAGAATATCCCACATGGGGCGGCACGGCGGTCTAGTGGTTAGCGCGCAGACCTCATAGCTAGGAGACCAGGGTCCAATTCCACCCTCGGCCATCTCTGTGTAGAGTTTGCATGTTCTCCTTGTGCATGCGTGGGTTTTCTCCGGGTACTCCGGTTTCCTCCCACATTCCAAAAACATGCTAGGCTAATTGGCGACTTCAAATTGTCCATAGGTATGAATGTGAGTGTGAATGGTTGTTTGTCTATATGTGCCCTGTGATTGGCTGGCGACCAGTCCGGGGTGTACCCCGACACTCGCCCGAAGACAGCTGGGACAGGCTCCAGCACCTCCGCGACCCTCGTGAGGATAAGCGGTAGAAAATGAATGAATGAATATCCCACATGTTACACTTTCCAAAGCAGGTACTGTCAGAGGTACCAAGCGTCCCCAGTACATACCCTTTGGGCGATGCAGACGCTCAGACTGATTGACACGTGAACAGATAGATTGGGAACTGTGCGTGATAAAAATAGAAAAAAAAGGAGTGAAAAGAGAAGGACAGAAGACGTGTTTTCATGCTTCACTGCTGCTCCCCCAGCGTGTACATGAGTGCAGGTGTGCGCACACGTGGACCAAAAACACCCACGGGTGGCGCCTGGCTGCTATGCTTACACACACACACACACACACACACATACATATGCTCACAGAAACATTCATAAATAAACATGCAAGCAAATTATGACCTCCTTGACAAAAATAAAACACAATATTACATAAGCTAATCTCCTTATGTAACAACATCACATGCAAGGTCAGGCAGCTGAATACACACCAACACGTAAACAGCAACAGAATTAACAATAAAGAGCTTTCTAAACTTTATTTACTCCAAAATCAGCAACAACACAAATCACGTTACTGCTTTGTTTGCAAGTTTTGTTCGACAAAACGCTAACAAGACACAATGATTGGTCCTCGCGCACCACTCCCCGTTTATTCGGCAGCGGCAGCGGCAACAAGTCAAGGTAGAGCGTCAACAAGTTTGAAGGTTTTCAAGCAGGATGGAACGCTCTGTGATGACCCCCACCCCCCCATCCAACAGGGTCACGCTGTCAACAAGGAGTTCCCGACGTACATTCCGCGGAATGTTAACACAAAAAAATAAACATTTCCAACCTGACTGACTCACCATGCTAGCTGTAGGTTGTCAGGTTTGACACCTTTGCAACAAGCTTAAGCAACAGGCTAACAAGGGAGTTGTAGCATCAGTGATCCAGCAGAAAGCACAAAATTGGGATTTTATTTTATTTTATTGGGGGGGGGGCATGAATACAAAATCGCTAATGTGCAAGGATCCAATGTATAGTCAGGAAAGCTAAAGCATTTCTGCTGGAAACCTGTCTGTTCAGGCATTAGCATTAGCAACAAGCTAACGGACAAGTTATGGTATCAACATTTTTTTTTGCTATTTTATTGTTTTGTTTTGTTTTTTTTGCAGTCAAAATGAGGCTGACAAGCTGATAAAATTTGAAAAGGTAATCATTGCTTCTAAGAACCTGTTCATGCTAATAGGCTACATCAAGCTAAACCAGTCTCGCTATCAATTTGGTTGGTAATTTTATTGAGGTTGTTTTAACTAAAACGATTAAACCGAACTCTAACCACCTGTTTTTTGTTAGCTTGTAGTTTTAATGATTTATTTTTACTAAATTTAAATTCATCCACCAAGCTAACACAACCAAGCTAAAGCAGTTGGCACTCCAAGCTAATAATCTTCTATTTGATTATATATGTTTAGGTTGGGCGGGTGGTTAGTGCGTAGACCTCACAGCTAGGAGGACCAGGGTTCGATTCCACCCTCGGCCATTTCTGTGTGGAGTTTGCATGTTCTCCCCGTGCATGCGTGGGTTTTCTCCGGGTACTCCGCTTTCCTCCCACATTCCAAAAACATGCTAGGTTAATTGGCGACTCCAAATTGTCCATAGGTATGAATGTCATAGGTATGAGTGTGAATGGTTGTTTGTCTATATGTGCCCTGTGATTGGCTGCCGACCAGTCCAGGGTGTACCCCGCCTCTCGCCCGAAGACAGCTGGGATAGGCTCCAGCACCCCCGCGACCCGCGAAAAAGCGGTAGAAAATGAATGAATGAGGTTGTTTACCTGTAAAAAAAAAGAAGCGGAACGGGTGGAAGGCAATCACTCCAGATAGCAGATCTGTTTTGTGTATTAATATTGTTGTATTGTTGTTTCACTACAACATAATAATAAAAAAATAACATAGTTAGCTATCTTTGTTGCTATACAAAAGAACCATCTATCATTTAGCCTATCTAAAATGAATGGATAAATTTGCAACAAAAATGTCAGCAATAGTAAACAGATAGCACAATTTCCTGACATTTTCAGACACTAAAAAAACAGAGCATAAACCATCATCATTAGTCTGCAACATTAGAATGTGTGTCCTACATAAGAGACATTATTTGTCATATTACTATGACCTCCTTATTGCACTCATTTTTCTCCCCTTGCAAAATGCAGAACATGCTTCTTTTTTTCTCTTTAAGGCATTTGTGACATTTCTCAGACACATGCCATCAACTATATAACATAATTCCTCACGTCGCATAGGATGTGGTCCACACTGACTAGAATGTATTAGAATATCAGCAAAATTATCCCTCAGAAACTCTTTGAGGCAGGTTATATGTCGCCATGGTAACATCTGTGACATTCTGACGTTATACAACATTGACACAATGTCTTTGTGTTTTTTTATGTTATTATTAAGGCAGCCAAAAATAACACATTAATGGTGGCAATTAATTTGTTTCATAAATGTTTCATTAATTTCATTAAAAAAACACATCAACAGCAGTACAATTGGAATGGAATCATTCACAATCCTTATATGAAACACAAATACATATTTCTTTCCATTTTCTGTGCATTATAACGACAGAAAATAAATGAATATGAGCTAGCTATCAATGTATGTTATAAGGACACACCTATTTTGACTACATAGCCCTCTAAAAAACAGTATTTTGTTGTTTGATATACATGCATCATGCAAGAACATTGTTGTCATTGATGTCTTGCCGTATTTTGATGATTCAAAACATTACCGAAACTTCTTTCCTTTAGCTTATGCTATTTCCGTCAATAACAGCAGCGTAGCTACAGCAATAACAATTACAATGTCTGCTCTCCTTAGGATGGCTGTGTCTTCCAGCACAAGACATGTGTTCGGTATCCACTCTCCTGTCTGTGAGTTACTCCGACACAAACGGCTAGCAAGGCGTCATGTTAGTCCGTCAGATAAATATAGTTAGCTGCTACAATAACAATATAGCTGTAGCTAATATACATTAATAGATTATGTTAATATAGATGTCCGTTATGTAAATGAAACATTGAGTTTTTTTGTGAGGGCTTTAGCTTCAAAATACGTATATTCCCATGAAGTCCATTGTTAGCTAGCTCATATTAACTCATTTTCTCACGCAGGATTCTGAATGATGGGCAAAATTCCCCCCAAAAAGTACAATTCACGCTGTTTCACGGTTGTTTGTCGACCAGTCCAGGGTATGCCCTGTCTCTTGCCCTCTTGCTGCAGTGGTTCTTTATTTTTTTTTTTTTGCATACATGGCTATACTCTTGTGTCAAACTGTACGGATTCAGGGGTTCCTTGAAATACAGTCACACATTCTAATGGACGGTAATGAATAGTCAGTGCCAGCTCATCTGCCCCCTGCTGCTTTTATGTGATTTCCTCACTGCCTTGCTCCACTTTTTTGCTTTTTCCGATTCATTCCTCTTCATTATTTACACTGTAGGCTTCCCCCTCTCCTCCATCCCAGCTGGATGTAGGACACATGGCGGGCAGTAATGAGAGCGCACAACATTGTCTGCAGGAGGCACGCACTCGCAGGCCTATCCTGGATCACTGTAACCATGGAAATGACTTCCAGCACCGGCGCGTCATGTGCACACATGTGGAGACACTCACAGACCCAATGTAGTCACAGAGTATTTTTTTTTTTTTTTATGCTGTCACCACTCTTTAACCACAGGAGGAAGTAACATTATACATCCTACATATCACTTGTATTTCAATATGCCTTGACTAACAATAGACCATAGTCTACCTGCAATCATTAATTCATATTATAATCATATTAATTGTATTTTTGTTTTCAAATACTTTGGTGGTAGTCTATACCAGCAATGAACGGAAAAAAAATCTGTTCCATGGTCAAACTGTGGCCATCAAAACCTTCTACTAACTGTACAGACAATGTATTGCGTAACATTAGCATGTACTAGCCATTGTTAGTCGTGAACCGTAACAATAAAACACTCAAGTCCAAACTTTAAAGGGGACCTATTATTGTTGTGGATTTCTATTGAGTAGCTACATACGATCATCAGCACTTAAAGCTTTATAGAGCTTCCAGAATCTGCACCTATTCAGCTTTATTTCTTTGGATATCGTGGTTGCCACAAAACCATTTTTTTAAGCGGTTTGTGCCTCTAATGGTACAGGAGTTGATAGTAAACGGCAATGTATCTTTTTCAAATGTCGCATTTTAACATACAGCCATATGTGTTGGATTCCGACTGGACAATCCGACGTTTCTCAGGAAAAGAGATTACTCTCAATGGTAAGTAGCTTTAGAATTTTAGCGTTTTCTACAGCAACTACAACTCAGCATTCTACAATGGCTATTAGCAACCCCGCTCCCTGTATGCAAGCACTTTTGCTACATGACTTATACTAAATGACTTATACTAAATAAACACAGTTAGGACACTGATAAATTGTTACTTACTGCTTGCTCAGTCTACACAACCAAGTCACTTTGGAATGGCGTCGGCTAGTCCAGCTTCATACAGGCCCATGTTCACAAAACAGTCCAGTGTGAAATGCCGTTGATGGATTAAAATTCATTTCTTTTGCTGGTAGGGAATCAGAAGCTCCAACCACTAATGCCTGATGGTGGCGTCTTTAGGAATTGTTTGCTTTACTAGAAAGTAAACAGCTTGCCTTATCTGCTTACAGACACGCCCATATAAGGAGATCTGCCCCTCTGTGACATCACAAAGGAGCAGTTTTACCAAACCTTTTGAAACCGAGCATTTTGAGCCATCCCAAACTTCACTTCCAAATGAGCAAACCTCATTATCTGAAACTTTGGAATAATTTAACCAGACAATACAACTTTCTAACTACATTTATACAGTGCATCCGGAAAGTATTCACAGCGCTTCACTTTTTCTACATTTTGTCATGTTACAGCCTCATTCCAAATTGTATTAAATTAATCTCTTACCTCAAAATTCTACACAAAATACTCCATTATGACAATGTGAAAAAGGTTTTTTTTTTGACGTTTTTTGAATTTATTAAAAATAGAAAACAAAAAAATCACATTTACATAAGTATTCACAGCCTTTGCCATGAAGCTGAAAATTGAGCTCAGGTGCATCTTTTTTCCACTGATCATCCTTGAGATCTTTCTACAGCTTAATTGGAGTCCACCTGCAGTAAATTCAGTTGATTGGACATGATTTGGAAATATAATAACTGTCTATATAAGGTCCCACAGTTGACTGTGCATGTCAGAGCACAAACACCAAGCATGAAGTCAAAAGAACTGTCTGTAGACCTGCGAGACAGGATTGTCTTGAGGCACAAATCTGGGGAAGGATACAGAAACATTTCTGCTGCTTTGAAGGTCCCAATGAGCACAGTGGCCTCCATTATTCGTAAATGGAAGACGTTTGGAACCACCAGGACTCTTCCTAGAGCTGGCCGGCCTTCTAAACTGAGCGATCGGGGAAGAAGGGCCTTAGTCAGGGAGGTGACCAAGGCCCCGATGGTCACTCTGTCAGAGCTCCAGCGTTCCTCTGTGGAGAGAGGAGAGCCTTCCAGAAGGACAACCATCTCTGCAGCAATCCACCAATCAGGCCTGTATGGTAGAGTGGCCAGACGAAAGCCACTCCTTAGTAAAAGGAACATGGCAGCCCGTCTGGAATTTGCCAAAAAGCACCTGAATGACTCTCAGACCATGAGAAACAAAATTCTCTGGTCTGATGGCTTTCGTCTGGACTTATACTTATGTAAATGTGATATTTTTGTTTTCTATTTTTAATAAATTCAAAAAAAGTCAAAAAAAAAACTTTTTCACATTGTCATAATGGAGGATTTTGTGTAGAATTTTGAGGTAAGAGATTAATTTAATTCAGTTTGGAATGAGGCTGTAACATGACAAAATGTAGAAAAAGTGAAGCGCTGTGAATACTTTCCGGATGCACTGTAGGTCAGAAAAGTGGAAAAAGCATGTTAAGTCCAATTAAAGGACAAATAACCAATAACTGCACTGCAGATTCTTACTCGTCACACAAATGTATATATAACTATTCCTATGTTTAATTATTGATCGCATTTTAAAGGAAATCTAAGCGGTTGTTAAAATCTGCTGTGTCCCACTCTAATCCTGTAGGGGGCAGTAATGCGTATTACGAATGGTTGATTGCAATCACTCACATCATACATTCCACAAATGTTTCATTTCGTTTTTCATTACACTACAAACAAGCCATCTAATTTCCTCCGCCAAGAAAGACGGACATAAAACCAGGTCACTTCACATTATTTTATCACTATTCCATCCCAGCCTGTGAGCCAAGGTTGAGGAATAAATAAAAAAGAAATGACTCAAGTGTTCAAAAAGACTCGACATTTAAAATGTGACCTTGAAAGGCCTGCGGGCGGACGGCAGTTTTTGGGCAGGACGTTGGGTGCATGGTTGGATGGTGGGTGGGAACGACTATGACGTTGGAGAGGATGAAAATGATTTCATTTCAAGATTCAAGGTCAAATCAAATGAATAAAAAATATTGCCAATAGACACAAAAATAAAACACTGAGATGGCAAAGTTTGGAAACCTGACCTGTTCCCACCCACACCATCACCCTCACAATGTAAAATACTATGGACAAACTGATAATATTACACATTACATAAAAGGTGCAACAACGGCCAGGGATTATTTTTATTTTATATAATTTATGTATTTATTTATGTATTTATGTATGTATTTATGTATTTATGTATGTATGTATGTATGTATGTATGTATGTATGTATGTATGTATGTATGTATGTATGTATGTATGTATGTATGTATGTATGTATGTATGTATGTATGTATGTATTTTAATTTTAATTTTAATTTTAATTTTAATTTTAATTTTAATTTTAATTTTAATTTTAATTTTAATTTTTCCATAGGGGGAAAAACCATGCTGACATCTGAACAAGACCAGCTGTGTCTCATCACAAAAGGGATGGCTAAAGATTAATAGCATGTAATGGCTTTGTGGCTTATCCAGTATCCATGTAGGCATGATGGAGGTGCAGCACGCTCAGCAAAAGTAGCCTTGGGTGGTCTCTGAGTGCACAGACTGTCCATGTTATTGACTTTAATAGGACGTCTAGACCAGAGGTCGGCAAACTTTAGCATCCAATCAGCCATTTTGCCTACTCTTCCAGTAAAAAAAAAAAAAAAAAGAAAATAGTCTGCAGCCGCAAAACATTACACAGCTTTTTTTTTTTTTTTGTCCCTGTTCCAACAACAAAGTTCAAATAATAAAAGTGATTTCTGTTAATGTTTTGTTAAACATGTTAAAATTAAAACAAAATATGAGTCAGATTGTTTACATTTTTGTAAATGCACATTTCCCCTAATTCTGCGTTTTAAAAAAAATTGAAAAAAATCACACAGCTTGCCGACCACTGAGCTTGACGAAGACATCCTCAAGGATGTCAACATGAACTGATAGATACTGCAAATAGATAGGGAATACATCACAGCATATCATAGCAATCCATCAAAATCTACTGTGCAGCATAGGTCCAATCTCATTGGACACTTAAGTCAGTCAAGTCCCATTATGGAATCACCGTGGTAACAAGGCAAGGATGGATGAGAAGTGTACATTTTCTTGTGTATTTGTGTGTACTTGTGGGTTTGTTTGTTTTTTGTTTTTTTTTAGCTAGACAGGGGGTGACAGGTCGTGACAGAGATGGAGAGGACAGCATTGTGTGCTGCAGCGCCGCTAAATAAATCAAGCGGCGCCACAAATAAGTGTGACTGAAATGTTGACGGCGTAATGGAGAGACAGATGGGGGTAGAGAGCGCGAGGGGGATGCCCTCCCTGTCACTCAAGGAGTCGGGAAAACGTGGAAAGAGCACATATAAACAATGCAAACACACACAAAAAAACAACACAAAAAAGACAGCTTTTTGTGCGTCTGCAAGGTGCTGCATAATACACCGATTGCCGTAATTGCTCCAATTCATGCCTCTGGTCTATCAAATGAAGAAGCAAATGACAGCCAGAGTGTCAAATTAGCGGTGGGTGAAACAACATTGGTATTAACAGTTGCGGCTGTAGGCAACCTCCTGAAGTAACTTTTTAAATTAACTCTACAAGATGGCAGTAGCTGCAATTGTAGTATCATGGGTGGTCAGCATCCAGTATCTTTTTCTTTATTACAACTTTGGTTGGGCTGTGGCTGTGTTGTGGATTATACTAGACCGGGGGTCTCAAACTCAATTTACTTGGGGGCCACTGGAGCTCGGGTCTGGGTGAGACTGGGTCAGGTTTTCCAAAAAAAAAAAAACGCATTTATTAAAAACCGAAAAATTAATAAACTAAAAGCTCTGATAAAACATTCCACTGTTGTCAAATATCTTAATTTTTATTTTTCTACACAAAATAAGATGAAAAATTAATAAACAAATCAAGAATAAAGAAAAGCAATCAATCAGTAATAAATAAATAAATATTATAATAATAATAATAAAACGGCAAATAATAAAAACTTAAGAAACCACGTATAGTTGGTGGGTAGACAAATTATTTTTTTCAGATTAAAATTAACAAAGAATTATTAGAGCCCTGTAGACATGACAAAACACGACTATAGTCACATTTATACTTTTTTTTATTTACAACATATTGCGCAACTGCAGGGTCTTGAGACACATGCTAACTCGCAAACTAGAGAGCTAGCAACCTAAACGGTAGCCTCCAAGTTATTTCCTTTAAACTTAAAAAAGCCAAAAATTTACCACTTCCACACGGATAGCGAGGATAACTATTGACAGTTATTTAACCTTTAACATAAACATTAATCAAACGTAATAATTTTTTCTGGGTACATGATACCATACAGCATCCATATCAAACTTGCGCAGGCCGCACTAACATTAAACTTTCATATCAGGGCGTGGGCCTAAACTAGCGTCCTGCGGGCCACATTTGGCCTGCGGGCCGCGTGTTTGAGACCCCTGTACTAGACCATGCAGTCGAACACAGCTACATCTTCCTTCTCCACTTTCTTATGTACGCCACAGCATTATTAGAATGCCAAGGGGAAAGCGTCCCTAACTAGAATGCCCAGAGGTGAGCCAAATGGCTCGACTCAGGGTGGACTAGTGCTTCACTAATGACCCATCCTGAGGTGTGAACAGCTTTTTTTGTTGTGTAAAGTGGGAGCTCCCATACCTAGAATGCCCAGAAAGCAGCCAAATGACTACCCTCTGGGTGGCTAGTTTTAGCTAATTAACCATCCTGAAGTGCAAACCGAATTTTTGTAAATTATTGTAAATGTTGATCTGAAATCAATGGAGAAGGCATTAGAGCCAGTATGCGGTTACTCTTACTGAACAAGTGAACAACTGAACAAGGTTGTCAGCCTTGGTTGGGTGTGTTGGCGCCTCGACGCAGGAGATCATCCAGGCTTCAGACATTGAACTTGAAACTTAAATTGGCAAAATGCATACCGAGACATACCGGACATGCATACCGGGTCAAAATGCTATGAATATGAAAAATGTATACATGTTGGCTATTCCCATTATCTCCGATCCTTGCCAAGTTTATCTTGACAAAAACATGGTACAAGATGTTCCATGGAAGACTCTTATGTGCTCAACACATCTCACGCCGCCCATCAATCAAGCCGAGCTGGTCGACTACACACGAGCAGGTGCCGTGAGTCCTCGGGTAATCTGTACGAGTCGTGTACAAAGTGCTTGAACTCTATACAGGTGAAAGTGTGACAGGTCAAAGGTTTATCTTGAGTCGCTCAACATAGAAGTGAACTCCACTAATAGAAGATTAGGGGAAAAAAGCCTCTTAAACATGACACTGTGCGGGACAATGATAGAACTTCTGCTTGCTTACAACTCCCAACACTTTTTTTGCCAGCAAATAATCTGTTCCAGGGTCAAGCTGTGGTGTGTTTGAAGTGACATTACTATATTCTTAATGACTGAAAGAGAGCTATTGTTTTTAGATGTTTTGCAATTGGCCGCATGGGGGACGAGTGGTTAGCATGTAGGCAACACAGTTAAGTATATCGGGAAGACCTGGGTTCGAATCTCCGCTTGGCATCTCTTTGTGGAATTGTGTGTTCTTTTTTCTCCGGGTACTCCGGTTTCCTCCCGCATTCCAAAAACATGCTAGGTTAATTGGTGACTCCAAATTGTCCATAGGTATGAATGTGAGTGTGAATGGTTGTTTGTCTATGTGTGGATAGGCTCCAGCATACCCCCATAAAATGGACAGATGGATGGATGTCAGATGGAGCGTTCACATGTGGACAGGACTTTTCAACTACCTCAATCATATTATTATTTTTGATATTTCCATAAGGATGCACGGTGGATGCGTGGTTAGCACGCAGGCCTCACAGCTGGGAGACCCGAGTTCAATTCCACCCTCGGCCATCTCTGTGTGGAGTTTGCATATCCTCCTCCCACATGGGTTTTCTCCCACATTCCAAAAACATGCTAGGTTAATTGGTGACTCCAAATTGTCCATAGGTATGAATGTGAGTGTGAATGGTTGTTTGTCTATATGTGCCCTGTGATTGGCTGGCGACCAGTCCAGGGTGTACTCTGGATAGACTCCAGCATAGTGAGGATAAGCGACATAGAAAAAGAATGGATGGACTGGTATATATTTGATATAGTTGATTTATTTGAGAAGTTTAATTTAAAAAGTAATGGTCATACAATTGAAATCAGGTTGCCAGGTTGGTGTTTAAGTGGCCGTGCTGCAGCAGCATGAGTGAGATGCACGGCAGACAGAACTGGGAAGTACAGTTTTGTTGTCATTGACTTTGAACAGCCCAAGCATCCAAATCAAGGACATAATCATTCCATAACATTTTCAACTAATTGCGGTTTGTTAATAGCTCACCCAAAGTGGAAGGTAATGAGAGTTGCTGTCATGTCTCATATTCTCATTAATTGTCATGCAACTGTATCTTTTTTTACAATAAAGCAGCAAAATGAACCATTTTTCTTATTCAGCGAGGTCAATGAATGCACACTTTCACAACATACACAACGGTCCTTAGTCATGGGTGTCATTTATTTAACAGAGATTATGGTTTTATCTAATGAGATCAAGGCGGAAGCTGTCCTGCTGTCACTTTTTTCCCCCAAATGTACTGTACATATTGTGACGGCATGTACAAGAATGATTACATGATTTATCATTGCTGTAAAAAAATAAAAAATT
This sequence comes from Doryrhamphus excisus, assembly GCF_037039965.1. Taxonomy (NCBI): domain Eukaryota; kingdom Metazoa; phylum Chordata; class Actinopteri; order Syngnathiformes; family Syngnathidae; genus Doryrhamphus; species Doryrhamphus excisus. Next base: position 13,172,429 of record NC_136368.1, on the reverse strand, counting down.
AACTCGGAGTGAAACCTGTTTAATAAAAGCTCTCTGCATGGTCCGCCAACTTACTCGTGTTGTTGACTTGTACTGTGGGGATCTGGATGCCGAGGGTCATGTGAACGTCAGTGTTGATGTTCTGACAAAGTGGATGTGACGTTTCCTTTTCTGACAAACTAATGAAATTCCTGCACTTTCGTCCCCTCCCCACTTTGGTTGTGTACACAAACACAAAAACTGCTCCTTAGCAACCCTTTAGCTTCAGTGGGAAAATAAGATTGTTTGCTTTGCCTTATTCATTAATAGTGATGGGCCAAGCCATTTGCACAGTATTCTACAGCAGGTAAATATGAAAGCAGCAGCTCCTGAGACCATGCTTGAATAGCGAATAAACACAAGAGACACCTATAGAAATGACATTGATGTTCTCCTCAGATTTTGCATCACCATTTCTTAGATTCAGCTCCCAAACCCTCTCTTCAATTTCCATTGATCACACAGTGACACATGGACACAAAAACGCCAGACATTGAAGGAGTGATATAGTAAACCACAATGTAGCAAGGGACGACTGTATTGCACAACACAGAGGCAGCAACAGAACCATTCATTCATTCATTCATTTTCTACCACTTATCCTCACAAGGGTCGGATGCTGGAGCCTATCCCAGCTGTCTTCAGACGAGAGGCGAGGTACACCCTAGACTGGTCGCCAGCCAATCACAGGGCACATATAGACAAACAACCATTCACACTCACATTCATACCTATGGACAATTTGGAGTTGCCAATTAACCTAGCATGTTTTTGGAATGTGAGAGGAAACCGGAGTACCCGGAGAAAATCCACGCATGCACGGGAAGAACATGCAAACTCCGCACAGAGATGACCCACGGTGGAATTGAACTCGGCAACAGAACCATTCATTCATTCATTCATTTTCTGTCGCTTTTCCTCACGAGGGTCGCGGGGGGTGCTGGAGCCTATCCCAGCTGTCTTCAGGCGAGAGGCGGGGTACACCCTGGACTGGTGGCCAGCCAATCACAGGGCACATATAGACAAACAACCATTCACACTCACATTCATACCTATGGACAATTTGGAGTCACCAATTAACCTAGCATGTTTTTGGAATGTGGGAGGAAACCGGAGTACCCGGAGAAAACCCACGCATGCATGGGGAGAACATGCAAACTCCGCACAGAGATGGCCGAGGGTGGAATTGAACTCGGCAACAGAACCAATGTTGCATTAACAGTGCTAGTGAGTTCACTGTAAACAACAGTACCAGCGACCGAGTTGCGACATTTTAAAGCTCATGCAGAGGTAAATAAAGCTGCTGACCGCTACGTGGAATGCTACTACTGCCATCTTGTGGAGGCCTCCTACATTTACAGTTGTGAATGCCAGTGGTTTTTTGACCCGGAACTAATTAGAGCCTCGGCGGTTATTTGCTTTCCTAAATCACACACCCAGCAAGTATAGTTAAACTGAATCGAGGTGTTAATTGTAGCATTTACAGTAGTCGACAAATTCCAGTGCTCGCCTTGTTGATGTGACATTTGAGTGGTGACGAACACAGGAGCTAATGAGCTGACGTGTCGGCTAACGAGGGCAGCGGGGACCCTGGCTGCTGCAGACATAAACTTGGATCGCATGGATAAACAGCGCGTTTGTCACTTGAGGGTTGGAAGGATAATGCGTGGGACAGACTCATGACTGTCTATCACACACACACAATTTAAAAGCATTTTTTTGGTGTGGAATAGCAAAAATGTCCCTGCAAAGACTAATGTCCTCAACAGGGGTCCCACATAAAGACCATAGAGACTACATCTCATACTCACATCAGCTTTGTTTCTAAGATGGTAAAGCATGTCCTATTAATTTTAAGTATAAAAGGTGGTTTGATGTGCTAACTGCAGGGTGAGAAAAATGCTGCAACTATGAATCCAGCAGAAGTCACAAAAGTCCATTCATTCAACATTTTCCAGCAGGAGGATATATTGACAAGGTATGACATTATATAGTAATTGTTTCTTAATATGTACAACTGAATTTAAAATCCATAGGTATGAATGTGAGTGTGAATGGTTGTTTGTCTATATGTGCCCTGTGATTGGCTGGCGACCAGTCCAGGGTGTACCCCGCCTCTCACCCAAAGACAGCACACCCCACGACCCTCGTGAGGAAAAAGTGGTAGAAAATTAAATGAAATGAATTTAAAATGTGTTTATAATTGTGAAATGATGAAAAAAAATTTAATTAATTAGTTCACAATTTAGTTCATCATGATTAATCACCATTTAATCACCATTTGCAACAGTGGTTACCGTTCAAGTGTTTTTCTGTTAACGTCAAAAATGTCCGCCACAATTTTGCCTTTGTTTGCGTGCATTCTCCGGTTAGCATAAATATGGTATTGTGTTAATCGTATCAACTGGGACTCACAAGATCTTGCGAGATTAAAACGTGACATTTCCCGTTCAGTAAAATAAAATGACACGTGGGTCCTAGGCCTGCAAAAATAATACATTTAATAATTAATCACACAATAAATGACAAAGAACTCAATCATTTTGCCGGCCTCAATGCCACTTCGAATTATCCCTTGGCACATATGTGTCTTAGAACAATGGCTTGAATGGTGTGATCCCTTTTGTCAGTCTCAGTGGGTGGAGGCGGGGCCAGTCACACATACGCAGAGTGCAGAAATCATGTAAATAGATTCCAATCTATTGTCATGTATTTTATATTTTTTCCATTATTTTCTCAAAAGTACCGTTAAAGTCTCGTCTCATCTCGTTTTTGTAGATCCAGTTTTGTGTATCACCTCATCTGGTGAACTCAGTGCCCTGTAACACCACCAGTTCTTCAAGTTTTTTTTTTTTTATTTAATTACAAAACATCCTTTGCCGTTAGCATCCTATGAGCTAGATCAGGGGTCAGCAACCCATGGCCACATGCGGCTCTGGGGCGTTTTTGTTGTGGCTCCCTTTATAATGGGGAAAATGGAAAAAGTTGAAAAAATGAAAACATCCAACTTTGTGTGGGACCCTGAATGCATCCTGGCTGAGTTCTGACTAGGGATTGGATGAGCACGAGGATGAGCAAACAGGATGCTATTCAGTTCTCTTTCACAGAGGTAAACATGGAAAGAAAAAAGTCATACTTTCCCAGAGCTATTTGACATTTCACAAAAATAAAATCATCAAATCATCAAAAATGGCTGGTGCTGAGAGGGACGGCTTTTGAAAAATAGATGGGATTGAATGAGTTAGGAAAAAAATAAATATGATGGCCAAATAATATTTGTTTGTAGATAAATGAGGTGGCAAGTCTAAAAGGGATTGAAAGAGTGTTTATGCACGTTATTAGGAAGTTAATGCGAATTATGTGGGATTTATAAAGTTGACCTTCACTCTTCGCTCGATTGCGAGGCGGAATTAAAACACGAAAGCATAAAAGAGGATTTTAAATGTGCATAGCGGCGAGAGAGAGAGAGAGAGAGAGAGAGAGAGAGAGAGAGAGAAATAACACAAACTAGCTTAGGTCTGTGTGTGCCGGGACAAGTGCGGCAAGGACAACAGAGGGAAAGACGAAGACAAACTATTTATCTACAAATCACTGCCTCTCCCTTGCTGTCTCTGTCAGCGTAAACACATCTCATTGTGTCCTTGATACCACCACCAAGGCAAAGAATGCATCAAGAGGTCACATATCACTTCATCGCTGCATCATGATAGCAAAAGATTCAAAACATGTACTAGTAAAATGAACTTAACATACACAAAGTAATGAACTTTATGGTATTATTGTTGTTATTGTTGAATCATATTTTTAAAGTAGTGAAAATATACCAAAAAATGAACAAAAGTAAATGAAAGTATACACATAGCACATATTTTTTGGATATTATTGTTGGGAAATATTTTTGTAATTACTAAAAAATAATAATAACAAAATATATTAAATGAAAATATACACCAAGCACAGAATTTAGTAATATTATGTTTAAAGAACTATTGACTAAAACATTTAAAATATATATATTTTAAATATACAAAATATAAATAAAAAAACATTAAAAATATATATATTTAAATATATATTTAAAAAATATATATTTAAATATATATTAAAATTATATATATTTAAATATATATTAAATATATATATATATTTAAATATAAAATAAATATATAAAATATACAATAAATACATATATTATATATATTATATTTTTTTTAAATGTACTGAGACATACAGTACTGTTCGTCCATCCATATCGCTTGTCCCCATGAGGCTCACAGGTAAGGTGGAGCCCATCTCCCAGGGAGCGAGACGGGGCACATAGACAAGAACCATTCACATTTGCTGACAATTTGGAGTTTCTAATTAACTTAATATTCATATTTTTGGAATGTGAAAAGAAGTATCAGTGTATGTGTGTCTGTGTGTGTGTGTTTGTGCGTGTGTTGCCCTCTAGGCTGACGCTAGAAACGAGAAAACAAGCCGACATGCAGTCTCCAGAGCTTCACCCAATCTGTCCTCCCTGGGGTTAACGCTACACACAGCTGACACACACTCTCACACACACACACACACACACACACAAGGTGACGTAACAGGCTGTCGTCAGAGTAGGTCAAAACGGTGCCATCGTCTCTCTCACCCAGCACATCTTAATCATTCTAAAACTACAATGGTACTACCAAAAATGTAATGGTACGCCTCCACTGATACTGTGTAAACCAGGGGTCTCAAACTCAATTTACCTGGGGGCCATTGAAGCTAGGGTCAGGGCAAGGCTGGGCCGCATCAGGTTTTCCAAAAAAAAAAACGCATTTATTAAAAACAGAAAAATATACAAACTTTTTCAGTGCTTTGGTTCCGATTTTCTACAATAAAAGCTCTGATAAAACATTCCACTGTTCTCAAATATCTTATTTTTATTTTTCTGCACAAAATAAGATGAAAAATAAATAAATCAAGAATAAAGAAAATCAATTAATCAGTAATGAATAAATATAATAATAATAATAATAAAACAGCAAATAATAAAAACTTAAGAAACCACATATAGTTGGTGGGTAGACAAATTATTTTTTTCAGATTAAAATGAACAAAGCATTATTAGAGCCCTGTAGACATGACAAAACACGACTATAGTCACATTTATACTTTTTTTATTTACAACATATTGCGCAACTGCAGGGTCTTGAGACACATGCTAACTCGCAACTAGAGAGCTAGCGACCTAAACGGTAGCCTTCAAGTTATTTCCTTTAAACTTAAATAGCCAAAAACTTACCACTTCCACACGGATAGGGAGGATAACTATCAACAGCTATTTAACCTTTAAAAGTAATATTTTTTTCTGGGTACATGATACCATACAGCATCCATATCAAACTTGCGTGGGCCGCATTAACATTAAACTTTCATATCAAGGCGAGGGCCTCAAACTAGTGTCCTGCGGGCCACATTTGGCCCGCGGGCCGCGTGTTTGAGACCCCTGGTGTAAACTATATGCCCATTTCTGCAGATTTAGTCAGCTTTCCACATAGGAAATAATATAAATATAATTCATCAGTTCCAGTGTCAAACAAGTTTTTGTTATGCTTTTAATCCCCTTCAGTGTCACTGTCCCCAAAAAATGTACCCACATTTTTTCATACTTCATCCATAGTATATATACTCACTTAATAATGTATGTTAAAGTAGACCTATTATGCTTTTTCCACTTTTCTGACCTATAAATGTAGTTAGAATGTTGTATTCTGGAGTTAAACAATGCCAAAGTTTCAGATAATGAGGTTTGCGCATTTGGAAGTGATCCCTGAATGAAGTTAGGGATGGATCTATAGGAGTCCACAAGTCAATACAAAGGGCCGAAAAATTTGCATAACAGGTCGCCTTTAAATGTTGACAGAATATTTTTTAAATGTACTAAAAATAAACTAAAAAAAATAGGTAAATATACACAATGAAAATATAGGCAATGTACTACATTTTGTGGTTTTATTGTTGTCAAAAATAGAATATTTAAACAATAATTGTCAAAATGCAAGTATGTACATTATTAGTACACTAGTATAAAAAGTGTAGTATAATAAATCTTAAAACTGCACAAGCACAGTTTATGCAAATACACAGAATTTTGAGAAAATTAATGAACTGAAAAATAATTAGGGTGGCACGGCGGTCTATTGGTTAGTGCGCAGACCTCACAGCTAGGAGACCAGGGTTCAATTCCACCCTCGGGCATCTCTGTGTGGAGTTTGAATGTTCTCCCCGTGCATGCGTGGGTTTTCTCCGGGTACTCCGGTTTCCTCCCACGTTCAAAAAAGATGCTAGGTTAATTGGTGACTCCAAATTGTCCATAGGTATGAATGTGAGTGTGAATGGTTGTTTGTCTATATGTGCCCTGTGATTGGCTGGCCACCAGTCCAGGGTGTACCTCGCCTCTTGCCCAAAGACAGTTGGGATAGGCTCCAGCACCCCCGCGACCCTCGTGAGGAAAAAGCGGTAGAAATGAATGAATGAAAAATAATGAATTCCTCATTCATTCTAAATCTGTTCCCATTGAAAGAGTAGTTCCAAACTGAACTTCCCATGGAAGATTTCTATAGATATGTATTATTATCCATTAGATATATTTTGGCAACCCTGTTTAAAGTGATGGAATGCTTTTCAAAGACACAATGATCTTCTCTTGATGATGGCTGCTGATAGGAGGTCACAGGAGTGAAATACAGTTGCCCTTTAAAGGAAATCTATGAAGAGGACAAGTTGCAATGGAGGGAAAATCTCCAGGATGGTTTTGCCTTACTACAACAACACACACTCGCACTCACATGTTGAGAGAGTGTTTGTTCAGCTTTCCGCCATTAAAAGACACACACGCAGGAAACCGAAGTGAGTCTTATTAAATCGCATACATAGATGCCGTGATTGCGCATTGAGCAAAAGACTGCGTATGCAGGTCGCGTTCACTGTAATTATCATCAAGATAAGGAACGCAAATAGCAAGACTCATGCTTCTGCTGCTCTTGTTAAGTTATATTGTGTTGCCATGTTGTCAGTTTGTGTACTTCTTTGTTGCCTTTTTCTCTTGTATGCTCTCAATTCAACACCAAAACAGTTGACTTGGCTTGGAAGGTTTTTTTTTAAATTAAAGCCCCTGACGAGGACTCTTCAGATCTGTAATTGTTTTTGATAGAACACTAATATGATGGCGTAGTAGCGTCATTCATGCTACTTTAATGCAAGGTTGCTACTCAAAGTGAGCATGATGTGGCAATTAAATTAATTCATAATTTCCCTGAAAATGATGTATTTGCACCCCAACATCGCATACATTTGACTCCCAGCGGCAAAAATTCTTACATTCATTGGACTGCAGCATTGTAACCTCGCACTCCTACTGCTGAATGTTTTAACAATATGATGAGCTTATGTAACTGAGATCAATTATGAACACTTTGAAGTGTACACGTCCACACCGTGTGACAGCGGCGGGAGAAAACACAGTATCCCGCATACATTTTAGACTGAACTATTTCATGTTCAGGCGGCACGGTGGTCTAGTGGTTAGCGCGCAGACCTCACAGCTAGGAGACCAGGGTTCAATTCCACCCTCGGCCATCTCTGTGTGGAGTTTGCATGTTCTCCCCGGGCATGTGTGGGTTTTCTCCGGGTACTCCGGTTTCCTCCCACATTCCAAAAACATGCTAGGTTAATTGGTGACTCCAAATTGTCCATAGGTATGAATGTGAGTGTGAATGGTTGTTTGTCTATATGTGCCCTGTGATTGGCTGGCGACCAGTCCAGGGTGTACCCCGCCTCTTGTCCAACATCAGCTGGGATAGGCTCCCGCATGCTGCAACCCTCGTGAGGATAAGCGGTAGAAAATGAATGAACATGCATAATAGTATACATCGCCACCATACCAAAGTGGGCAGAGTTGAAAGACAACTGGGATAGGCTCCAGCACCCTCCGCGACCCTTGTGAGGATAAGCGGTAGAAAATGAATGAATGAACATAACATGTCTACCCTGGCTGAGACAAAACATACACATAAAAATACCAAAACAGTGTATCTAATACAGAAAAATATAGTACTCAAATGCAGGAGTTCAATAGAAGGGTGAGAATGGGTGACAACCAAACAGCAAAACGTTTAAGGGAATGACTACAAGTACTGACTATGTCTTCATGGATTAAATTACTGCAATAAATACAATAAAATGATAATAACAAAACAAACATTTTTCAGCAATTCTTGTCCTTACTGGCTTCCTAAGATAAAGACTCGGACAAAAATGCTGAAAAATGCAGACGGTACCACCCTTCAGAGGGTTTATTTTATTACAAACACTATAAGAAACCATTTTATTTTAAAATGATAACCTAATAAAGTATGTGCAAGATAATTCCATAATTCCTGTATGGCTATGCTGGCCGGCCCAGTGTGGACGAAGCTGGAATGTCTGGCACCGAACGTTAATCTCAATCAGGTTAAACACATTAGCCTCAGGCTGTTTATATCGATGCTAGCCAGCATATCAGCTCGCCGTGTTGGCATGTAAACTGCCAGAAGGCCAACATGGCAATGGCTAGTGATAAAGCTTATCTTTGTCAGAAATAATGAAGATTAAGATAAAAATGTTTGAAACAAAACTGGTACAGATTGAATAAGAACGGGGAAAAAAATACATTTTTCCATACATCCATTTTCTATTCCACTTAAACTATCCCAGCTGTCTTCAGACGAGAGGCGGACTACACTCTGGACTGGTCGCCAGCCAATCACAGAGCACATTCGACAAACAACCATTCACACTCACATCCACACTGTGTGGAGTTTGCATGTTCTCCCCGTGCATGTGTGGGTTTTCTCCAGTTACTCCGGTTTCCTCCCACATTCCAAAAACATGCTAGGTTAATTGGTGACTCCAAATTGTCCATAGGTATGAATGTGAGTGTGAATGGTTGTTTGTCTATATGTGCCCTGTGATTGGCTGGCGACCAGTCCAGGGTGTACCACGCCTCTCGCCCGAAGACAGCTGGGATAGGCTCCAGCATCCCACCTTTGTGTTTAATAACAGTGCCGCGATGTAGTGTGTTATTGTAAAATAACAGCACAGACAACAGAGTATGGGTGAGTATGGGTGAGTATGGGTGAGTATGGGTGAGTATGGGTGAGTATGGGTGAGTATGGGTGAGTATGGGTGAGTATGGGTGAGTATGGGTGAGTATGGGTGAGTATGGGTGAGTATGAGTGTTTTGACAAATTGTCCACTGTATCGTTGGGCAACGGTTCAGGACTAGAAGAGTTACACCATGGGCTGTCATCATTTTTGCACGATTGTAAATGTGTGTGTTTAAATGTTGCCAGCTTATGCACATAGACGTGTGTCGATGACGTCAACACGTGGGGATCTTGGAGGGGTTTTGGCTGCACGATGAAGCCATCTGGCGACACGCTGCGTGGGCCAATCACAGGCAGGCGGGTGACAATTAGGATGAAATATGAGTTGAAGAACATTTGAAATGTCTGAGATGTGAATCAAGCGGTGACACATCAGATTAAAGGCACGACAGAGACTTAAGTGAATGTTAGCACGATTAGAAGACAAGCAAAGAAGTTGTTGTGAGTGTCAATAATGACTTCCGTTTTTCCAAAAATCATGGATGGGAGCTTTATTGAAGACACTTTGAAGAATCAAACTGTCTTCAATGATGATGACAAACAAACATGTATTTGAGGTTCAGTCATGTTTATCTTCATTTTTATGTGACAGGTACAATGTATTAGCTTTCTTGGCTGTGTTTAAATATACATTAGTTTCTTTGAATACTCTAAATGTTTTAGATCATCAAACTAATTCAAATATTAGTCAATGACAAAGTTCATTCATTCATTTTCTACAGCTTATACTCACAAGGGTCGAGAGGCGGGGTACACCCTGGACTGGTCGCCAGCCAATCACAGGGCACATATAGACAAACAACCATTCACACTCACATTCATACCTATGGACAATTTGGAGTCACCAATTAACCTAGCATGTTTTTGGAATGTGGGAGGAAAAACGGAGTACCCGGAGAAAACCCACGCATACACGGGGAGAACATGCAAACGCCACACAGAGATGGCCAAGGGTGGAATTGAACTCGGGTCTCCTAGCTGTGAGGCCTGCGCACTGACCACTCAACCGCCGTGCAGCCAGCTCAATGACAAAGTTCTTGAATACAATTTTTAGTGATAAGGGAGAAAAAAAATCCAACCTCATACACCTGTGTGAAAAAAAGAAACCTAATAACGGGTCGGGTCACACTTAGCAACAAAATCTGCAATCAAGCATTTGAGATAACTTGCAACAAGTCACATATAGCGATATGGAGGAATTGTAGCCCACTCATCTTTGCAGAATTGTTGTAATTCTGCCACAATTCTGCCTGATTTCACTCTTTGTGTATGGTTGCTGTCACTGTGGTTCACTGGAGTCCCAAAGCTATAGAAATGGCTTCATAACCTTTTTCAGACTGATAGATCTCAATTAAGCTCTAAGGAGGGGGGGTCGCTTTATCACACAGGGTCACGGAGGCTTGGATTATTTTCTCCCTTAATAATAAAAAGTTTGACAGTTGACTAATAATATACATAGTACACATGCATCATAGCCAGGCCACACAGCTAAGAGACCAGAGGTCGATTCCCCCCTCGGGCATCTCTGTGTGGCGTTTGCGTGTTCTCCCCATGCATGCGTGGGTTTTCTCCGGGTACTCCGGTTTCCTCCCACATTCCAAAAACATGCTAGGTTAATTGGCGACTCCAAATTGTCCATAGGTATGAATGTGAGTGTGAATGGTTGTTTGTCTATATGTGCCCTGTGATTGGCTGGCGACCAGTCCAGGGTGTACCCCGCCTCTGGTCCAAAGTCAGCTGGGATAGGCTCCAGCATGCTGCAACCCTGGTGAGGATAAGTGGTAGAAAATGAATGAATGAACATGCATAATAGTATACATGCGCCACCCTACCAAAGTGGTCAGAGTTGAAACTGCATGCAATGTTTGTAGCTGTTTATTTTTGTCCTTTCTCTGGCCAGTTCTGTTCTCTGTTCTGCTTTTTTTTTAAGAACAAGAATTATCACATTGTCTTTTATTCTCCTTGTTCTCACTTTGTTGTGTTTAGTCACATTGTCAGATCCTCTCCCGCCATGCAAAGCAGTGAAGAATCGTTTGTTTACTGCTGGACAGTAATGACAATTTCTTTGTGTGAGTGCGTGTGTGTGTGTGCGCGCGCGTTAATGCAAAGCTACTGAGGCCCCACTGTGTGTCCGTGTCATGCTGCTGCTGGTAGCACATCCCTCTGGAAAGTCACATCAGCTCATCACAGCTATACTGCTGCTGCTTGTTGTTTGGGACAAAGCCGCTCTATGTCGGCCATGACATCACTTTATGTAACACTGGTGAACACATTAGGCACACCTGGTGTCATAATGCATGTCACTACTTGGTGGGAATAAACAGAGGGAGATTTCATGTTTGTCTATGTCGAAAACGGCGAGAAAAATACAAAAGTAGATGTGAAGTTGATGTTGGAATTTGGTGCATGAAGTGGCGGATGGTGCATTCGGTACTTCAACTTGGCGTGGCATTGCAGAGAGAGGGGGATTTTGTGTGTTGGGGATGACACAACTATGCCAAAATAACTCCCAACAAAACCTTGGTATCAAAGTGTATACTGCAATTTGTGTTTTATTGGCACCATGGCATGTTTTAAAAATACAATTGAAATGTATATGATACACTTTATACACTTTGTTGCCTATAAACATCTGTTTTTTTTAACAAAAAAAGCTGATTTTTAATTCGCCTTGTTGTGAATTCAACACAAATTGTAGCAGCTTGACTCTAGCACTGTTTTTCAAAAATATATTCATTCATAAATCATGTTGTTTCAAAACATGTCATGCATTTTTAATTAAATTAAGCATTTTCAAGCATAAAATGGCTAAATCGACTAAAATACAAATAAATGTAAGGCATTCACAAGACACATTCAAAGACATTGACGTAGTATTCTACACTGGTCACTAGGTGTCAGTAATGTTACTGTAATGTTCGCTGAGACACACAAATGTCAAACTTGATCACGGCAACAACAGGCATAATCATCCCTAATAAATATCCCTAATATCAGAAATAAAAACACAAGTTACTGTTGCACCCGCAACCCATGGCAAGCTGAAACCCTATGAACCCTATGAACCCCTGACATCACTTCCTGTCTGCTGCTCACTCTGCTCCCATACGGAACACATTCGTAGCAACAAAAACAAGCATGAGTCTCATTAATGTCTTTAATAGCTTATTTACTCTTATTAAGTCTACTATATTGGGTACTATGAGGGTAAAGGCGACTTTCTTTATATCTGGAGAAGGCTGATACTGAAAATATTTCATTCCAAAAAATAAAAATAAAAATAAAAATAAAAATAAAAATTTAAAATAAAAATAAAAATAAAAATAAAAATAAAAACTCACCACTCACAAAAGGTTACGGATTTTCTGCTTTTTTTCTATTTAATGTACAGGCTTCACGGCGGACAAGTGGTTGGCACGCAGGCCACACAGCTAGGAGACAGGAGTTCAATTCCACCCTAAGCCATCTCTGTGTGGAGTTTGCATGTTCTCCCCGCGTGTGCGTGGGTTTTCTCCGGGTACTCCGGTTTCTTCCCATATTCCAAAAACATGCTAGGTTATTTGGTGACTCCAAATTGTCCATAGGTATGAATGTGAGTGTGAATGGTTGTTTGTCTATATGTGCTCTGTGATTGGCTGGCGACCAGTCCAGGGTGTACCCGCCTCTCACGCGAAGACAGCTGGGATAGGCTCCAGCACCCACGCGACCCTCATGAGGATAAGCGGTAAAAAATGAATGAATGAATGAGTACATTGTGGGTTTTTTTGCTAATTCAAACACTTAATATGTGTTTCTTTTTTGGAGTGTTTTCAGAGCGGCAACATGAACTCCTCCAAGCACACATGGTGACCAATGAAGGTGAGTGCGTAAACATGAAGTGTAATCATGACCAAAACATGATCCTCCTCCTCACTTCCTCACCCTGACACTATTAACACTACCGCCCCTGCCACTACTACTACTCTCTGACCTGCAACCTGAGCACAGGTGGAAAACCATGAGGTCATCCACACAGGACTGGACCATGACGTCAACATAGTCGATTACAGATAGATAGATCAGAACCAAATAAAAATACTATAGATATATACCAAGTTGGTTCCATACCTTTTCATGAGTTCAAGCAGTTTTGAGCGGGTCCCTTAAAGACCACCTTATTTCTGTGACCATGTCGCTCTCCAATTAAAGACATATATCTCCAGTATTTGTCCAACACAAAAAAAACGTGGGAGATTTGTTGTTTTTTTGGGATAAAGAACATTTGAAAATGGAGATATGTGTTTGTACTGCAAGGTAACCTCGTATTGCTGCTCAAAATAAAAGCTTTAACCAAATAAGGGTTAGGGCAGTTTTAAGTAGGTGCCCACTAAGCCCACAGACCACCTTTAAGTGACTCGCCATATGTCTAATGTAATTAGATAAAATGGTGTCGAAACATATTAAAAATTGATATACCCTTTGTCTTTTTACTCACAATTATTTTATATGTAATAAAACTAGTGTCTATCAAATAAATACAGGGAGTCCCCAAGATGATGTATAGACATTTAAAGAGGTAGATCATTTACTATAAAAAAATTATACAACTGAATAAAAACTAAACAAATTAAAAGTGTGTTTAAGCCCAAAAACCCCAAAACACAACACGCCAACATAATAAATGTTCTTCTCTACCTTGATGATGCTGCTACGCCTCGGTGCTGCCTTCACGGACTCCAGCAGGATGGTCTCCGCGTCTTGGCCACCACCACTGGGCAAGATGACACCACTTCGCCGGCTTCGGGACACTCTGGCCGGGATGAAGTCCGGCGCTCCGTCGCTGTCTCGCTCGGACATTTTGGAGCAGGTTGTTGATTTGTCAAGTCAGGCGCGGAAATGAATCAAGCAGACGAAAGTTTTCCATTTAAATATCAGTATGGATGTCGTGCACGACCATCGAGCTTCACCGCACCTTCAGCCCTTGAACGTAACCAGGTGCGGAGTGTGGTTCTTCTGGACCAGACTGGTGACTGGTGCGCCAGTTCCCACAAATGAGGCGCAACAAGTCCTCACAGTCTTTTGCGTGAAAGACGAGTGGGGGTCCAATAGTGTGCGTCAAAAGCACCCACGGTTACCGTGCACGAACAAGTGGACCGAATCTCAGTGGGTGTGATCCGAACCAAAGTGTACGAAAACCAAACAGGTTGCGCGCCACTTTGCGTCAACTAAAAAAATAAATAAAAAGACGCGGTTTAGGTCCTATATTGTGCGCATGTTCAGAACGACGAGACCCCCTTGTCCCCACCACCGAAAAAGGTACCGGTTCGGCTCCACTGACGGCAAAAGGTGGGCAACTTTTGACGGCGACACTGTAAACGTAAGCACACTAACGCCGCCTCCACTCCGGTCTCCTTAGACCACGCCCCTTTCAGACAGTGTACCCCGCCCAAATGCTGACCTATGTTTTGATTGACGTGAATATCGACTAATAGGCATGATGCAAACGGAAACTGGCCCATTGATTCAAAAAGTCTACAAATGGGAGCTGCTTTATTCATTGTTTAGATAGTATTAAGATTTCATTTTATTTTAACAGTCAGACAAGAGTATTTATGTTCTCTTGTATTTCTTGTTACGCTGGAATTTGACTGTAAAGCACTTTGTGATTCTATGAAAGGTGCTTCACACATAGCATGTATGTACTAACTTGATATCATATTTCTATACATCAACAATAATAACCATCCAAATATTTTGTTAAAATAACAAAAAAATCATTTGGATTACATCTATTTTATGCGAGACAGCAAAAATGTTGAAAAATAAATGTTCTAAACTTTTTGGGACACAACTTTAGGTACGCCTACACAAGCTAATGAGGGCCAGTACAAGAAAAAAATTGCCTAATGTGTTTGTCCTTAAGAAAAACAGTAGTTTAAAAGGTCAACTGGTGGTGAAGTGGCAAAAAAAACATGTTCAAATACAACCTTTGACCGCCACTACTTCAAGGGTCTTGGATTAGACTATGGCCCTGTCCACATGGGAACGCTCCATCCAACATCCATCCATCTGTCCATTTTGTGGGGGTATGCTGGAGCCTATCCACATATAAACAAACAACCATTCACACTCACATTCATACCTATGGACAATTTGGAGTTGCCAATTAACCTAGCATGTTTTTGGAATGTGGGAGGAAACCGGAGTACCCGGAGAAAAGACAAGCCTACAAAATATCCAAATATTTGAGTGTCATGACTCACCATAGATGACAGTCTCCTGGTATTTCTTTGTATTTTACTATCAAAGACTTGCTCGTGAATTTTTTTCTTCTTCTGTTGTTTGAAAAGTCACAGCTGCTCCATATGCGTGTCTATTCACAGCGCCACACGTAGGTGTGCCTTGTGTATTACATTGTTTCCACTCTCGTCATGTGCTCCCTTCTGGATACATTCATTCATTCATTTTATACCGCTTTTTCCTCACAAGGGTTGCGGGGGTACACACCGGACTGGTCGCCAGCCAATCACAATCACACATATAGACAAACAACCATTCACACTCACATTCATACCTATGGGCAATTTGGAGTCGACAATTAACCTAGCATGTTTTTGGAATGTGGGAGGAAACCGAAGTACCCGGAGAAAACCCACGCATTCACGGGGAGAACATGCAAACTCCACACAGAAATGGCCGAGGGTGGAATTGAACCCTGGTCTCCTAGCTGTGAGTTCTGCGCACTAATCTGGCACAGTGTGGACATGAATTCCTGTGTGGACAGGGCCTAAAATTCAATAGGCACCAAACTGTAACCCTTCATAAGTATACAGTACATATGTAAGAATTTTTGTCATTAAGATTTACTATATGTATTATGCCAGTTAAAAATGAAGGCCAGCACAAATGAACAAAACCAAAAAACTAAACCTCAATACATAACAAAGTACATCACATTGTCTCGTACGAACAAGAAATGACACCAGAAAAGATCCCTACAAATTTCAGTAAGTGTGCTGTGAGCTGACCTTTGACCTTGGCTACCTCACACCATCTTGCATGACATACCATTTACAACTGATAGTATCCTTGCTTCCACTCCAGAAATAAACTCTGAAGATCGAAACTGCCATTCAAAGGTCCCATGTTATAGCATTTTTTAAAACAATTTAAATAAGAGTCACAGGTCCCCCATTAGTGTATTGGAAGTGTATTGTTTAAAATGTAACCTTGATGCTGGATTTTAGACAGGATTTTACACAGCCTTACTTTGTGCATCTGTACCTTTATTACTAATGAGTTGTGTTTGTCTATGCCAGTCTCCCACAGAGTGTGTGGCTCCAAGAAGTGCATATATTGTCTACTTTATCCACTGCTTACTGCAACTCTGGCTCTTGTCCAATGTAATAGATGTCATATATCAGAGAATACGTGTGGTAAAGGAGTACAATGGTAACACGGCCATAACTGTATGAGCTACTATATAACATTACTCACATTTGAACAGCAACATCATGCTCAGCCTATTTGCTGAATAAAACATAGAGATAAAACTCTCACGTGCCTGGCTGAATAATGGATACTTGGCAGAGTATTGGGCTTCATTTTAACATGTGTAGTGAAGCCTAATTATTCATTCATTCATTCATTTTCTACCGCTTATCCTCACGAGGGTCGCGGGGGTGCTGGAGCCTATCCCAGCTGTCTTCGGGCGAGAGGCGGGGTACACCCTGGACTGGTTGCCAGCCAATCACAGGGCACATATAGACAAACAACCATTCACACTCACATTCATACCTATGGACAATTTGGAGTCACCAATTAACCTAGCATGTTTTTGGAATGTGGGAGGAAACCGGAGTTGAAGAAGACCTTGCTTTTTTCCACTTTTCCACTTTTTTCTACTTTTCTTCCACTTTTCTGACCTACAAATGTAATTAGAATGTTGTATTCTCGTGTTAAACGATACCAAAGTTTCAGATCATGAGGTTTGCACATTTAGAAGTGAGCCCTAAAAGAAGTTTGGGATGACTCAAAATGCTCAGTTTCAAAAGGCGTGGTAAAACTGGTTGCCAGCTAATCGCAGGGCACATATAGACAAACAACCATTCACACTCACATTCATACCTATGGACAATTTGGAGTCGCCAATTAACCTAGCATGTTTTTGGAATGTGGGAGGAAACCGGAGTACCCGGAGAAAACCCACGTATGCACGGGGAGAACATGCAAACTCCACACAGAGATGGCAGAGAGTGGTAAAATCTATTCTAGTGACTTCTTTGACTTTTGGCCCACACATCTACAAAGTAGACATCAAACTCCTGTAAAATAGTTGTTGCATAATCCTGCTAACTAACAAAAAGAGAGCTATTATGGTAACAATATGTACTTGTTAGTTTGCAATTCCGTTTTGAATATTTTGGTTACTTCATATCACAAAGAAGGTCAAAACTGCATATTACAAGCGCCATAATGAACATGTTTATCTTATGCATCAAAAGTGAACATTATTATCTATGTGAAAGCAGCATTTTCACAATACTGTGCAAGTGTACCTAATTTTGTGTCCAGTCAGTCTTTTCAATACATCTAACCAGAATTGTCACAGACTGCCAGTACAATGTCAAGAAGTGTGATACATTATTCAACACTGTTGCAAAATTGCTTTTTTCTATGTTGCAAGGAAAGAAGGAAGGGTGGGTCAAAGGTCACGGTCTGCGAGACAACATCGCCTCCCTGTATGCTAGGAGGGATTTCATGTCCTGCTCAAGGTCGCATCCCAATCTGGGAGGATTCTTGGATGCACTTGTTGATATCGTGCAGTCTTGTGGTGAGTCCACACACAGCAGGGATGTGATTGTGCAGCATGTCAAGTTAGCACACAAAAAATTCACTTTTCATTCCGTCAAATTTCATCTGGGCATGCCTTGCTCATCCCTCAGGTCTGGCATTCCTGGTACTTCCAGGTTTTTGTTCATCCACCACAATATGGGAGTGGCTGCATTTGAAGTATCATGATCCACTTTAGGGCGGCACGGCGAACAAGTGGTTAGCGCGCAGGCCTCACAGCTAGGAGACCAGGGTTCAATTCCACCCTCGGCCATCTCTGTGTGGAGTTTGCATGTTCTCCCCGGGCATACGTGGGTTTTCTCAAGGTACTCCGGTTTCGTCCCACATTCCAAAAAACATGCTAGGTTAATTAGCGACTCCAAATTGTCCGTAGGTATGAATGTGAGTGTGAATGGTTGTTTGTCTATATGTGCCCTGTGATTGGCTGGCCACCAGTCCAGGGTGTACCCCGCCTCTCGCCCAAAGACAGCTGTGAGGAAAAAGCGGTAGAAAATGAATGAATGATCCACTTTATTTACACTTGTATTTTATATTGTGTTTATAATGAGCTAATAAGTACTATTTAATGCTTATCACTGCTTTACTCCTTATGGCTAATACAACGGTTCTGCTGCTGCTGTGTTGTGCAACATACTTGTTCATGAATGACCGTCGTGTGGTCAAAGAGAGTCCTTGCCGAGTCCTCAGAAATATTTGCAAGGGTCCTTCAGGCGGAGTAGATATGAGCCACACAGCTGTGGAATGTGGTCGGCCGGTGAGGTCCATTAGTGCACCCGGCTCGGCGCTCGCACTCTGTCGTGATTTGGTGCTGAAATACCAGCCTTCCCCACACAAATGGCCACTTTTATTTCTAAAAGAGAGAAGTGACTTTAAAAAATTGTGACTAAATTACCAAAAATAAACAACACATTCAGGGCCATAACACCAGTTAATACATCACAGCATATCATAGCAGGCCTGAGATATCATGCAAATACGCCCTGTCGTGGCTGTGAGCAGCAAAAAAATCATTCATTCATTTTCTACCGCTCTTCCTCACGAGGGCCGTGGGGGTGCTGGAGCCTATCCCAGCTGTCACATATAGACAAACAACCATTCACACTCACATTCATACCTAAGTTGTTTCTGTTATTTCAGAATGGCTCTGTATGGTGGCACTTAGTGTCCAGAAAGAGGCCTATTTATTCAAATGTATTTATTACATGTATGGTTATAATTGGCCACTCCAAATTGTTCATAGGTATGAATGTGAGTGTGAATGGTTGTTTGTCTATATGTGGCCTGTGATTGGCTGGCAACCAGTCCAGGGTGTACCCCGCCTCTCGCCTGAAGACAGCTGGGATAGGCTCCAGCACCCCCGCGACCCTCGTGAGGAAAAGCGGTAGAAAATGAATGAATGAATGAATGAATGAATGTATGGTTATTATTTCTATGTAGTGACTGGCTGGGTTCCTCATCATAAGAGTCACTCAAGTTACCTAAAATGGTTCCCTGACATGTTAAGAGTGTGTTAAGAGAGACATGTTAAAAGTACGTCTGCTGAAAATCATGCCTTGGTGCTATGCTGCCACCCTGATGTGAAAAAGTCAAAGACGTGTGTGTGTGTGTGTGTTTGTGTATGCTCACTTGTGTGTGAATGTGAGTAGACAAGTGCAAGATGTTCTATTGATGTTCTCTGCTACTGCATTCCTCTGCTGGTCTCCTCAGGCTCAGGATCATGACGCATGGAAGACCTAAAAGTAGAGGTTGTGTTATTATCGCTATTCTTTATGTAAACAATTGCTAAAACTTTTTATTATTAAGGGAGAGAAAAAAATCCAAACCTACATACAGAATGTTGTGTTCAGTTGTGTTGTCATTCACTAATACTGTAATTTGTTTGATGGTCTGGTGACGAGTGGTTAGCACGCAGGCCTCACAGTGAGGAGACCCGAGTTCAATTCCACCCTCAGTCATCTGAGTGCATGCGTGGGTTTTCTCCGGGTACTCCGGTTTCCTCCCAAATTCCAAAAACATGCTAGGTTAATTGGTGACTCCAAATTGTCCATAGGTATGAATGTGAGTGTGAATGGTTGTTTGTCTATATGTGCCCTGTGATTGGCTGGCAACCAGTCCAGGGTGTACCCTGCCTCTCGCCCGAAGACAGCTGGGATAGGCTCCAGCACCCCCGCGGACCCTCGTAAAAATAAGCGGCAGAAAATGAATGAATGAATGAATGATGATCTGGATAATTACTGTTCCCAACATGCAAAAAAAAACATGCTCTCGGTGCTGTGACATTTAACTACCACTAGATGACGCCATGTACGTAAAAATCAAGGGAAGAATAGTTGTAACTCATCTCTGATCCCATTCAGCAAACAATAAAAGTAAGCACAAAGGAATATAAGTATAATATAAGTGTACACTCCACACAGTCTATTTTTGTGTGTTTCCTCCTTACTTTCCCCTTTGGCCTCTCATTCAGCCTGACACTTCCTTCCTTTCCTCCCTCCTCTCTTCCTTTCTTTGGCTGCACATCATCAGAAAGAATAACAATATGAATGCACACAGAATAATGGCCTTGTGTGTGTTTGTGAGCATCTGGCAGCTGTAAATACTGCAGATAGTGGCGTGAACCTCACTCTCATGTAATTGCGTGAGTTTGCATTATATTTAATTAGTATATAGTTAAACCCACTAATGTGATAATGTGTGGTGATAATTTACATAATAAAATGCTAAATGTCTATAATAATAATATAAGGCAGCCACACGGTGGCAAGTGGTTAGCATGTTGGCCACACAATCAACTTGATGACTGCCTTGATGATAAAATAAAAGCAAATAAACCAACATAATGAAATAAAATAAAGCAGAATTAAATAAAACCAAATTATAGAAAATTAAACCAAACTTTACAGTGCCCAGTCTTTAAACTATGGTTTTCAGGTAATTCATAAAAATTCATTCATTCATTTTCTACCGCTTTTTCCTCACAAGGGTCGCGGGGGTGCTGGAGCCTATCCCAGCTGTCTTTGGGCGAGAGGCGGGGTACACCCTGGACTGGTCGCCAGCCAATCACAGGGCACATATAGACAAACAACCATTCACACTCACATTCATACCTATGGACAATTTGGAGTCGCCAATTAACCTAGCATGTTTTTGGAATGTGGGAGGAAGCCGGAGTAAACCCACGCAGAGATGCCTGAGAGGGGAATCGATCCCGGATCTCCTGCTTGCAAAATATCAGAAATTCTAATATGTTGTTTACCATTCACCTAGCATGTTTTTGGAATGTGGGAGGAAACCGAAGCACCCGGAGAAAACCCACACATGCACGGGGAGAACATGCAAACTCCACACAGAGATGGCCGAGGGTGGAATTGAACCCTGGTCTCCTAGCTGTGAGGTCTGCGCGCTAACCACTAGACCGCCGTGCGGCCCAATTCATAAAATTGAGATAAAATAATAAAGTGTTGCAAATATTTTGAACTCAACTCAACTAAACTATAGTATAAACGTGCCTTAATTAAAACCAAATTAAGTGACAATTCAAGATTTGAGGTCACGAGGATTGCTGACCCCTGCAGATTTTGTAGCACGTTGTTGGTGATGACTGAGTAGATAAGAGGCAGCAGACAGACAGTCATTGACTTTGGCCTAAACGAAAGCTCAAAGATAAAATCCTGAGCGTCTGCCACTGATTGAATTACTACTCCTGATGTGAGTGGAGCACTCACAAAGAGATGGGGCAGATGGCCCACTTTGGGGGGGGGGTGGAAGGGTTGAGGGCGGTAGTCATCTGACTGAGTGGACCGCTTAACTTCAACTGTACAACAGTAACCCAAACACAGTGATTGAACGCAAATGTGAAGTCATTTCATTGACTGGTACTGACTTGTAATACTGACTTTTGAATTTGCGTTCTTCTATGTTGTGATTGGTCGAGGGTTGACAGTCAGCAAACCCCTTCCTTCCAACCCCCACGGTCAGAAAAATTGAATATAATTGGATCAACCCTGGAGAATCCGGCGGCGAACTGAGCTTTGTTCACAAAACAGCTGTCTGTGATGTGATGAGAGCAAAGGAGCAATGACTCTAAGATAGGTCTTTAGCTCCCAAGAAAGATAATAATCCTCCCATTGCTCCCTTATTCCAGTTCATTCATTCATTCATTTTCTTTGCTGCTCAATCGTCCTTTCTCCAGTTTAGGAGTAAACTTAAAACTGTAAGGTTGACAAAATGTGCAATACTGTTTACCCGTTTGCTTGTGCCTTAGAAACTTTTTATACAATTTACAATTACAATCACATAACAGATGCTGATTTTCCTGGGTGACTGCCCAATGACAATCAGTAATAGTCCACAAAAACATTAATAATAATTAATGCACTGTGCCCTGGGGTAGGCTCCAGCACGCCCACGGCCCTCGTGAGGATAACGGTAGAAAATTAATGAATAATAATTATTATTAAATAATACATAGTGTAATGATTAATTTATTAATATTATATATATATATATATAATGATTAACATAATGATTCAAATTGCAATACAACTTTATGCACTATTTTTTTTTGGTTTTATTTTTTAAATGTATTGGAGGTTATAAAAAGTTCAGGAATCACTGTCATTTCTGGAATTGTTTTCATTCACAATTTTTATTTACCGTTCTCGAGTTGTATACAACGTCAGATTTTCATCTACAAAGCAAAATGGCTGACTGTATGAATGGCTGAGTGTAATTAGTAATTAGTGTAATAGTGTTTCGTCTGAAAGTCAAAACCGGTCAATATCAGCATAATTGATTAAGAGTTGTTGATTAAGAGCAGTACTATGGTGATCCAATCAGCCTTTGCTGAGTTAAATACAGGAAGTGCTCTTATTTTGAAAAGCAGAGCAGGACGTCGAGTCATTTTGTCGCTTTTGAATCCTTGGGAAAGTTTTCTCCAAGGGAAGAACGCGCCACTCCGCCTCCCCACGCTGCACAGTCACATCCCACAGCGGGAGAAGAAGTCATTACAAACATACTTTGTTCCGTCTCCATTGTCGAGAATTGTTCCCCCTTGGAGGACCACCAGCGCCATCACCGCGTGTAAGGATGACCGCATCCCGTCAGAAGTGAGCTACCCCGGGAGGGAGAGTCTGACGGCGGTTGGAGTCTCAAGAGAGAATTGTTTGGGTTTTGCATTTTTTTTTTTTTTTGGAGCGGCTCCTCCGGTGCTCTCTGCCCGCCTCTGAGGCCATGGGCTGCGGCTTGAGAAAGCTGGAGGACCCGGAGGACAGCAGTCCCGGGAAGATCTATTCCACGCTGAAGAGACCTCAAGTGGAGACCAAAACTGAGACAGTCTACGATTATGTCTTGCTGGACTTCAGCTTGGAAGGTATTTACTTTTCAAAATGCTCAATTTTTAACGCCAAACCTAAAGAAATTCACATAGTTTTCAAGGCAAGGGTTTTTTCTTTGTGGGGGTCCACGGATGTCTGTTAACTCAACCGCAGAAAGTACATCTATCAGGTCGGTACGGAATATTATTCAATATTTTTGAATAGTTGTCCCAAAGCAGCACTTTTCGTGTTAAACTCAACCATCAGTTTAAGTTTTTTGGCTTAAACTGATGGTTTATGGCATGTTTGCTCTGTAGCATATTTTACCATACATAAACTACACATGGGTGTATAAACATACGCCCTTAAACTACACATGACCAACCCTCAAATTCATGCTTTTGGATACATATTGGAATATTTGACAATTCAATTTTCATTCATTCATTCATTTTCTCCCGCTTTTTCCTCACGAGGGTCGAGGGGGTGCTGGAGCCTATCCCAGCTGTCTTCGGGTACACCCTGGACTGGTCGCCACCCGGTCACAGGGCACATATAGACAAACAACCATTCACACTCACAATTCAATATTTTATTATTTAATTCGAGAGTTTAATTATCATTGTTAGTGGTAGTTGAGTGCACTATTTTGCATGAAAAAGCAGGCTTCTCTACACATGTTAAAATAAAGCCAACTATCAGTCAGTCGGCTACAGACACGGGAACTGTCAGGCTAACCTAGCATGAGCCATCCATTTTCTAAATCGCTTATCCTCACGAGGGTCACGGGAGTATGCTGGAGCTTATCCCAGCTGACTTCAGGCGAGAGGAGGGGTATACCCTGGACTGAAACCTAGCATGATGTTGCTGTTAAATGCGGCTGGAATGCTAGGTGTTGCTATATGATTGGATTGGTCGCCAGCCAATCACAAGGCATATATAGACAAACAACCATTCACACTCACATTCATACCTATGGACAATTTGGAGTCGCCAATTATCCTAGCATGTTTTTGGAATGTGGGAGGAAACCGGAGTACATGGATAAAACTCATGCATGTAGTAGTTGTAGTAGTAGTAGTAGTAGTTGTCCACACACACATTCATTGACTACTAGTGGCAACCCATTTTAAGCATCAGAATGCAAAAAAAAACAGTGATATGGGATCTAATTTCATGATATTCTGAGAGAAGTGTGGAGAACATGCAAACTCCTCACAGAGATGGCTGGAATTGAACTCTGGTCTCCTAGCTGTGAGGCCTGCGCGCTAACCACTCGTGCAAGTCTTGTTTGATGTTGAGCTTTTTTCAAAGTATTGTGATTTGTACAAGATTTTATTTAATTGCATTTCAGGAAAGTTTATTTTAAATTGTATTCACATTTATTAGTGATTTTCTCAGATGGTTAGTTAGGAAAAACGTCACAGTCCTACTTCCTGATCACTCTATGGTTCCAAACTACCAAACATCTTCCCCAAGCATACTACTGTTTGATATCATTCTTCTGATGCCTGTAAAGCGCAACTGAATTGAATGTGCTTGCTTTAAAACTGAGCTCATTAAAGTGGGGTAGCTTCTTCCTAGCAACAGGCTCCTTCTTTTAGCCTATGGAGAAATAGGTCAGGAGAGGTTTTTCCTTGCCTGGGCAAGTAGTAGTAGTAGTAGCAGTAGTAGTAGTCCACACACACATTCATTGACTACTAGTGGCAACCCATTTTTAAACACCAGAATGCAAAAAAAACTGTGATATGGAATCTAATTTTGTGATATTCTGAGAGGAGTGTGGTTATTTTTTTTCCCAGAGCCTAAATCCCTTCATGAGGTCCGCTGGTGGCTGTGTGACCCATTTGGAAAGGAAATGGTGATTAGGTTATGAATGGGAGACCATCGTGTAAACACAATAACGATATAACATGGCTCACAAACTGGCTGCTGGCATGTAGGAAAAGTCAGTTTCAAGTTGCGCAACGAGCACTGACGGACCATATGTAAAGTCCATATTGTTTGACTCGTGAATGTGCCATGCCATCCATACTCAAGCACCGGAGAAGGTGTAGGATTAATTAAATAAGATCTGCATCTTCCTACTCCTTTTCAGACATGTTTCAATGTGCAAGTGTAAACCTGTGATGTAATGCAATTTTTGCAACGCCTGTATGAAATAAGCGAAACCATGAGCATTATGGTACGTTTGCTCATGCTACATAGATGTGATGTGTAATTGATCATTTATCATTGATAAACACCACCTTGCATAACTGTACAAACGTGTTTGGTGCACATTGAAAAGATGAAAATAGTAAAATAACAAATCGCTTTCTACTGCAAAATGATGACTTCATGAACATTAAAATTGTATTCTTTGTTAATTGACGACATCATTGTTGGAGCTTTGCAGCTTTTTTCTTGCAAAGTTACACTTTTTATGTTGTTTAGGAATAGCGACCAAGCAGATAAGCGGTACACAGAAAAACCTGGACAGATGCAGCGGGGCGGGTCCAAATCTGGTTATGTTGCATGGATGAAACCGATATAAAACCAATAGAATTGGCCCCAAAAAGCGCCATCTGTGCAAGCTAGATTCCAGCCAGGGTCTCTGTAGTTTTTGTTTGATGCTATAGCAAGCTCAGAGGGACTGAAGTGGCTTCACAGTAAAGAACTATTGGAATGATTTGTAACATTCTGAATCATGTGACCACGTGGCTGAGGTGCACCTGGCTGACAGATGCCTCACAAATGTGAATATTATTGTCAATAAAGTTTTGCTCAGCCTGTACAAAAACATCTCAGCATGTCAGGCCAGGAGATGTGATTGGTTTGATGTGCTCCTATTTCTGCTAGGTGCATATAAAATGGGGTTACTAGGAGCTCTGGGAGCTGAGAAAGGAGGGACTGGGGGAGGGTGCTAATTGCTCCATCTCCACATTCAAGTGCAAGAGAAGTTTGACAGCGTCCTAGAAAGATAGCTTCAGTGTAGTGAGTACATCCAGGTCAGAAGGACTTTAAAAGTTGATTACTCTTGTATTTAGTTGGGTTGAAATTAAATCACATCATGATTGACACTGTGCTTTGACTATGATCATGACAAAGATGGCTTAGCTTTATATGGCAAGGAACCATATTTGGTAACTGAAATAATGAAAAAGATCAATATAATTCATAATGATTTTTTTGTTTAAATAAAAAAATACTTAACTTTAAAAAAAAAAGTATGTGTGATAATATTCATTCATTCATTTTCTACCGCTTTTTCCTCACGAGGGTCGCGGGGGTGCTGGAGCATACCCCAGCTGTCTTCGGGCGAGAGGCGGGGTACACCCTGGACTGGTCGCCAGCCAATCACAGGGCACATATAGACATACAACCATTCACACTCACATTCATACCTATGGACAATTTGGAGTCGCCAATTTACCTAGCATGTTTTTGGAATGTGGGAGGAAACCGGAGTACCCGGAGAAAACCCACACATGCACGGGGAGAACATGCAAACTCCACACAGAGATGGCCGAGGGTGGAATTGAACCCTGGTCTCCTAGCTGTGAGGTCTGCGCGCTAACCACTAGACCGCCGTGCCGCGCAAATTTGTTTAATGACAATGAAATTAAAATAAGTACATAAGAGGTTTACCTTGATATTTTTAGGATTTAAAAAAAAGTTAAAATCAATTTAAATCAATGTCATTAAAAGTATTGTATTTCTTTAAGGAGATTTATCTCATTAGTCATTATACTGTAAATAATGCAGATGTCTCACACATCTGGATTTATGTTTTACAGACTCATCAAGAATTCAAAAATTGTTTTTTTAGCGATTTTGACCCCTGCTAAGAAGTCCCAGACGGACTATAGTTTGTGGCAAAAAATGTACGGACATCTGTGTTTTTCTTGCCCATTAATAGCAGTGACTAACACAGAGGTTACTGAGAAAAACAATAATAGTCTTGTAGAATAACACCGAAAAGAGGACCCAGACAACACATGACCACGGGGGTGTGTTGCCATTTATTGTCTACTCCACAAACAAACACTCACTAACACAAAACCACAAACCCGCATACTAAAGAGTCTGTTGACCTTTTTTTTTAGACAGATACAGTATATCGATGGGCACCGACGTTCCCTGTCCTATTTATGAAACTATGTATGTGTCTATCGTCATTTCCAGGGATGAGTGCAGTTTTCTATAATCTCTGCCTAATCTGCTCATCTGGATTATTTCAGATTAAAGTCGGGATTTTGATTTATTAAATCTGACAAAGGCTGATGGGCACGTGGATGACCGCCCTCGCCAATCTCCGTCTGGGCGAGTCTGATGTTGAGATAATGAAGCGTTGTTGTGTAAATTTGCACATTAATACGGTTTTAGCGTATTAACATTAGCTCCTTGACTAAATCAGTGGGATATGAGATGCTCCGTCAACTGAATTTGGCATTTAAGGCTAGTGGTAGCATGTGTACATGGGGAAAAAAAGCAAACGGTAAATCCAATTCCTTTTTGTTGCCCTTGTTAGAGCCCTGTAGACATAAAATAACACCCCTATAGTCACCTTTGTTTACATCACAGCAGGGACATAAACGGCTGCCTCTCATAACATGTACCAAGCTACCGAGCTAAATAGTTAGGCTGCAGTTTATTTTTTTCTAAACTTAAAGTGTTTCAAACGTATGGAAGAAGGAAAAAGTAAGAAGCTCAATACATACCACTTCTGCAGTCAATAGGAGGATAAGTTTTTATCACTTTATGCAGCCCTAATAAATCAAACTAACTAGTGTTAGCATAACTGGTGAAAAAATAAACAATAATATATATATATATATATACATATATATATATATTATTAATCGAATTGCTATTGATTTCAATACAATTTACTAAATATGATGGTTGCTTAGCGCGCAGACCTCACAGGGTTCAATTCCACTTTCGGCCATCTCTGTGTGGAGTTTGCATGTTCTCCCCGTGCATGTGTGGGTTTTCTCCGGGTACTCCGGTTTCCTCCCACATTCCAAAAACATGCTAGGTTAATTGGCGACTCCAAATTGTCCATAGGTATGAATGTGAGTGTGAATGGTTGTTTGTCTATACCAGGGGTCGGCAACCTTTACTATCAAAAGAGCCATTTTATCCCCTGGCTCACTAAAGAAAAATAGACTGGAGCCACAAAACATAATTTAAAAAAAGCAGTGACGTGCTCACATTCAGAGCAAATTGCGAGTCTCCCAAAATTTTAATTAACTGCCAGATTTGGAGGGAATTTTGGTCAGATTGTTTTCAAATATGCGTATTTTCCCCATTTGGGTGTTAACAAAAATACTTCAGCATTGTGAAGGGAGCCACAACAAAGAGGTTAAAGAGCCACATGCGGCTCTGGAGCCGTGGGTTGCTGACCCCTGGTCTATACGTATGTGCCCTGTGATTGGCTGGCGACCAGCCGGGGTCTACCCCGCCTCTTGCCCGAAGACAGCTGGGATAGGCTCCAGCACCCCCGTGACCCTCGTGAGTAAAAAGCGGTAGAAAATGAATGAATGAATGAATGATGGTTGCTGGAAGTGATATGAGCTTGTTAGCATGTAGAAAATTGCCGCAACCGTTATTTACACTTCACTGTGTCACTGATCTGCTGGTTGCCAGTCCGATTTCTCCTCATTATATCTTCCTAAAACTCGCCTATGCACTAATAGACTCATAAAAAACCTCACTTCGAACTGCGTGTTTTGCTCCAAAATACCCCCCCGCATTCTGCCTCGCTTATCTGTCATGGTTTCATGAGACGTTTCATGCCTCCACCTTCTCTGCTTCCCACCTCTATTTATTTTCCGCCTCTTTGCCATTCCGTCAGTGCTTTTACTTTGTCCTCTGTCTCTTTTTGTTGGTCCCTCAGAGCTCTGAACAGAGGCCTCAGTGTGCTGGTGACAGAGCCAGTGGTAGCGGGATGGGAGGGGGTGTTGCTACTCAAAACACAGTGTGTGTGTGTGTGTGTGAATGTGCGTGTGTGTGCTCGTGTATGGTCCTCAGGGGGCACATTAATACAGCCTTGTTTCAACTTTAGACTGGTATTCCAGGGTTTTACTCGACTTGTTTTGTGCTAAAATGTAACTAGAGTCGTCGTAAAAGTGGCCTGTGTCCACTGTGCAGCTAAGGAATGTTGTGTTGTTGTTGTTGTACATCCACACAAGAGCGGCAGGGCGGGGTGTTCGATCCCGCAGGAATGCCAGTAAACTGTAGCCCTGTTTGCCCAACTTGACTGAGTTCATTGGGCTTCTGTCTCTCCACTACTGTATGCACTGGGCTCATAGCTGAAGGGGGGCAGAGCTAGAACTACTTTTTAAACCCGAGTATTCCATGATGTTTTAGTTGACCACAGCTTGGAGGAGCTGCGGTCAAAACACGCATGTCGCTTGCAAGGTTACACCGGGGTGTGTTCATGTGGTCGTGGGCAGAGCTAACATTAGCATTTTAGGTGAATCAAATAAGGCTGCTACTAATAGCTATTAGGATTGTCGATTAATCTTTAAATGATCAATAAGATCACAGTGTATATTCATTTTAATTGTTTATTTCACTTCAACTTATTTTAGGAAACACCGAAAACTCACATTTTCTGCTCAGTGGAAGTTGGTTAACTTTGTCAGAAATAGTAGTAAAGTAAGATGTTATGTGGTCAACAATAATTGGCTTGAGGAAGTAGCAGGATATGAAGTATTATCCCATACTACAGTATTAATTGGCCCTGTACCCGAGAAACCGCCCATGAATGATACGGGAAAAGGCCGAAATGATACTGTGTCAAAGCCCAGGGCAGTGATACTGATAAAATATAGAGTTTAACCATGTCCAGTATCAGCCCCCGTAGCTGTCCACTCAGAGCGTGCTGCTCTGGTATCGTGCCTGTGAAACAACCAATCAGAGAACAGCGCACGAGCGTGAACACACAGCGTTTGTTTTGCTGACGTCTGTGCTCTGTCAACATGTCAGCGGTTGGAACTTTGGATGTCAGACATTGATAAGATAAGACTGTTGATAAAATATTATTGTTGAAATATTTTTGCAATTATTGTGTTTACACTGTTTAGATATAATACATGTAATAAACTGAACATTTTCTGGAAACAAAATGGTCTTTTGATTAAATAGTACATGATAATAAGCTCATGATTAAATAGTATGTGATAATAAGATCATCACATGGTTTGTCTGGTATCAGGCCCGGTATCATGCCCCCAAGTGTCAGTATCAGCCCGAGACTGAAGGTTCTGCATGCGCTTGAAAATGTTGGTATGGCTTCTGAGCTGTTGGTGTGAAAGTCATGTGTGTTACACATGCCATACTATTGTTTACATGAATGATGTCATGATTTGTTGCAAAAAAATGTATCACAATTCATACTGAGCTGAGATAACAACCTGGATTTTGTCCACCACATCATGTTGTAGGTAGCCGTCCCACAGTTCAATACGTATCCTCACTGACGGAGCTGCCCCAGGCTCTGCAGCCGTACTACACGCAAGGCTACGTCTTGGCAGCCCTGCACCCCATCATCCTGTCTGTGGGCCGGACGCGCTCACTCCCCTTCAGCCTGCTCTACCGCGTCGTCCTAGCCCGGCCCAGATTGAGGTAAGCCAACAACGCTTAGTGCAAACTTAGAAAACTGAAGTGAAGCTCTTTCATTGGCACCACATGCTCTCACTGTGCCACCTCAATGAGCAGCAAACTGTCGAGTAAACGCATGAATGATTGATGGAGACAGCTGCATATTTCATGCAAAATATGCAAGAAGGTCACGCCGGCGAGGGCCTAACTCTTGTTTGTCTGACTGAAACGCTCGCTTCTATTGGCTGGAAAGCCACTTGACAACAGGGATGAGTAACCAATAGGGTGAGGTCTGGCATTCATTCATTCAAGTTTGAACAAAACAAAGGTTTAACTCCTGGGGCCAGAATTTTAAAGATGAATAACACTTAAAAAACTGCAACAGCTTTCTAGAAGTTTGATGTTGGTAGTTTAATTTTATGTTGTTGTTTCCAGTCATCAGACGGCGTCCATGTGTCACAGCGTGCCCATGCTGAGGGTGGAGGAGTGGCCGTTACCCGGGGAATCGCTGACGGGCGACACAGTTCGAGCGCTCATCGACAGGGTGACTGTCAAGTCAATTTTGTTTGATGCAGCGTCAATTCACAATAGAACATATGACAAGGCACTTTATATGTGGAATAGGTCTAGAAGTACTGTATTCATACATTTAAAGACAACCAACCACTGTCTTCATACATGAAAGACGACCAACCACTGTCTTCATACATGAAAGACAACCAACCACTGTCTTCATACATTTAAAGACAACCAACCACTGTCTTCATACATGAAAGACAACCAACCACTGTCCACATGAGCCAGCGAAAAAAGCCTCAAAACAGAACAAAAGATTCTGGGTGCCAGGGTCATGACAGGGTCAACACATTGATATCCTTTTCTGCATGTTCTGAACTCCTGTTTCCATGCCAGTGTTGTATTGGGTAGAATAATGCTTCCTTGAGGAGGTGTAGTACCATAGAGGAGATCTTTGTGGATGCGCTTCTCAATTAGTGGGGCTTAGTAGTGCACTCCAGTTTGCCTCCATTGCTTCAACAAACAATTCCACATATTATTATGGCCTTCCCTACTCTGGACTATCAGTGAACTGGTGTCCTTTGGTGTTTCCCTAAGGTGAACAGCAGCGCCCGAGGAGGTGTTCGCTTCGTTGGCTCAGTCCTCCAGCAGGTGAGTGGGCTGAGCAATGGCGGCAGGATGCACAGCCCGAAAAGAGGCTGCCGCTCACCTCCGCACTCTCCTCCTCGCACCCCACCTGGAGACAGGGAGCTGGAGGAGAACACCTACAGCCCTGGTCAGTGGACTTCCCTCTGTTGCAATGTTCTACTGGTGTTGGTTCAATTTGACCCCCAGCCTTGTTCTTTCTTTCCAGACATGCGACTCCTGGTCTTTTTCCACGCCTGGGCTCCCGGTTGTGCCCCTCTGGATTCATTGGCCTGTCAGTACCACCAGGGGGCACTCTCTATGCGTGTGTCCAGGAAAGGTCAAGTGGTCAGTGCTCTTGAGGCCGACTGGTTGGAGCTGACAGCAGCCTACTACCGCAGAGGCTGGTCGCTGGTGGACTCCTTTGTTTACTGGGACACTCCTAAAGGTCGGGCGTCTTTGTCCTCCTTTAGTGCTATTGTTGCTTTTGGAACAATAGTCTTTAACTATAGAAAATGGATTCTTGTTTCTAAAATGGGGCTCGTCCTGTTGTGATTATGACCAATCCCTCCAGTTGTCCACTATGTTTATATTTAGAACACTTCCTGTTTCTTTCACCAGAGCGCTCACTCTGAAGATAATGTCTAAAACCATGACCTTGTTTGGATTCACTTTCAAAAGATCTCTCGTCCACTGTGGCATCGTGGAATGCTGGCCAATATATCTGTCTTGTGTCTTCATAACAATATGATTTTTCTCCACGTTTCAGGAGAGCCCGTACCAAGGTCACTGGAGGGCCTGTTTGTGTATGAGGAGAAGAGCACCGCCCCTCCTGCCAACGACACCATTGTGGTGGAACAGTGGACCGTCATCGAGGTCAGAAAACATGTCCATATCAATAAATATACTGTAACGCTTGCAATTTATCATGTATGCTGTGCTGCTCGCAACTATCACTGCACATATTTGGGGGTGTCATATGCTGTGATGTACTAACCATGTGCAGGGCTCCAACGTGAAAACTGACTACGGGCCACTCCTTCACACTCTGGCCGAGTTTGGATGGCTGCTCACGTGTGTGCTGCCCACTCCCATCATCCGCCATGACAGGTAAACAATATTAACAAAACACAATATGTTATTTACTCTGGATAACACAAATAGACTCGCTGACCCACCAAAAAATTATTTAAATTGATAGTAATACTGCTTTTCAATTGACACTACAAACTACAACCACTGAATTAAGAATATTATTAAATTAATACTACTACGGTACGATATCTATCTTTGAAATTTTTGGATTGGATCTGATTAGATGGCGCAGGTTAGCATTTGTATGCTATTCATGCTCACGTTTTAACTATTTGTTTTCTTGATAGTGATGGGAATCTAGCCACCAAGCAGGTGGTGTTTCTTCAGAGGCCCGTTAGGAATCAGGCTCCAGCACAACAAAGGAACCAGGTAAGAACTTTTACTGATTTCCTGACTGCACTGCACCCTGGTGGCCCATATTGGCAATTGCGGCAAGGGATTTACCTTTTAAATACATGAAATAAGCCACTATACCTGCAGATCCTGCCCGTGCACAGCGATGTGGCCAGCCGTTCCTTGAGCCGGTCTGTGAGCAGTGCTGCACCAAGGGAGGAGCTCTCTGCTGTGGCCGGAGGCATCGGGGGATTCCCAGTGTTTGGAGGCGGGTTCCCCAACTCGTTGTCCCACCTGGACGAGGCAGGCTTCGATCCAGAGGAGGGGAAAGCAGAGGTCACCTGCATGTGAACCTATTCTTCGGACTGATGCTCATTAGGTCCTGGATGGAGGTCTACATCTTCCAGACATTTCTCTCACCATCACACTCCTGTGGAAGCACTTTTTTAACAGAAGCCATAATGAGACAAGATCAGAAGATTTATGCACAACACCACTTAACAGTATGCACACATTTGTGAAAGGAAACCGGTGGTCTTCTTCCTTCTCCAATTAGCTGCTTTCCTTTATAGTATTTTTGTGTCCTCGAGGGTTTTGTTTACCCTTTTAAAGATGTCCTGAAACATTCCAAGCAACTCCTGATTACCTTCCTGGAACCTGGGAGGCCATCACAGACTGATAAGAAGGGCAGATTTGATTATTAAAAAACTCATTTTAATACAATATGGAGCAAAATTATGGGACTTGATAAATTCCCCTTGAATCCTAATTTTTCGTTTTAGCAAAATATGTTGGACAACCGTATACTTCTATTCTTAACTTGAAATGTTTTAACAGTATTAAGTATGTATGGTACTAGCAGTCCTTGGATGGGTAGAAAAGTCAACACTTTTCAAAATTTTGTACCTCAACAATATTTTGCAAATACTGTTCCACCTTTAAGGTTAGACTTCTCAGAAATTTTTGGATTTGTATATTTCATATCCAGTACACACCGCTGTTTCCCTCAAGAGCGGAAAAAACATGAATACACTATGTAAAACCCTTAAAATGCCTATTTTAGGTACTGTAAAGCTTGCCATTCACAGTTATTCGGCATTTTTTAAATTGTTTTACACATTAAAAACAATTACAGGTATATAATATACTGTATCGTACTTGGAAAATATAGTTACATACAGTATTTCATCTTGTCAAAGTGTCTTCTTGCTGGAAATGTTGGAGTGAATTGACTCGGTGAAAGACAGCACTCTGGCAGGGGCTTACTGTGTATATGGTTCTTGGTTTGTTTTGCTTTTTACTCCTGAGAACTACTAGATGGGACCGGCCTACTACCAATGGTGCTTGTGCCACAGTTTGAGAACAAATTACTTAAATCATTGCGTTACAAAGCCAACAGCAGTATTATATGATTTGAAGACACACGTTTCTTTGTTAATATTTGCAAATGCAATCTAGCATTCTTCCATGTCATGAAAATGTTCCTTTCAGATTTTTAAATTAAAATTTTGCTACTGCGGTGAAAAAGCCATTTAAACATGTAATTCCACATGTCATTTTTGAGTTGTGTATTTGTTTCCTTTTCTGAAAAGAGTGTTTTTATTGGAATAAACGCAGGTGTTATTTCCCCCAATTATTTTTCCTTTCATGCTAATTAACATTCCAAGGCAAAATCCAGAATAAGTTTTTTATTAACAGACATCATGAAAATGTCAACAGTAACAAAATTTCTTTTTAGTCCATTTAAAAACCAAGAAAAGTGGGTTGGCTTAAGAAAATAAGTTAATGAAGGAGCAGGCGACAGAAGGAAGGTGGCGCTCGGTCGGGTTTAAAACATGGCCGATATGGACGCCTTTTTGAGCACATTGACATTGGGGCGCATCTATAAACAGGGGGACATAATATATCTTGGGAGTAAACTACAAGTTGCTCTCTACCACACAAGTCACGCCTGTTGTTGTTTTGTAGCATCGTAAATAAATCTATTCATTGATCCACTTAATGGGACGAGGATACCCCAACCCCCAAGCCATTGAAAAACCCTTCCCCACTAAACAAGACAATGCAAACAGAGGCAGATGTGTAAAAAAAAAAAAAAAGAGTGAAGCACCATCAGAAAACGAGACCTAACAGGTTATGATTGGGGCTTATTTACACAGGGGGGTAGCTGTCAGTGTGTGCCTTTGTCAACAACATAGAGCACTGTGATTACCTTTTTTTTTTTTTTTTTGCAAATCCAGCTGCTTAAACGATAAAATGTTCCCTAAAGGAGACGTGTGACAGTGTGGTGCTTTTGACAAACAAAGAGAAGGTTAAATAAATGATCCTGCAGGTGTTTTTTTGTTTTTTTTTTTGCTTAGACACAGGTGACTAAGGAACAGTCACCAGGCAGGAGTCTTAGTACACTGTACAGTAGTGTGGAATAGGTGACGTGTTTGTCTATAGTTTGTTTTCTTTGTTGTCTCCCTTTCTTTTTTTTTTTATATGGTGTGCCTCAAGCCTCACTCTCGCCGGCCGACGATGCGTTCTGCACCTCCTCCTCCAGAATGGGCACGATCAGGTTGTCCTTTGACATCAGGTTGTACTTCATCACAAAGCGTGTGAAGCGGTGACACAGGAACGTTTCATTCTGTCCAAGAGGAAGACATGATGACTATGATTGCGCTCTGTCATTGAAATTCGCATCCTTCATTAAGACACTCTGTCTTCAGGTCAAGGGCTGTGATGGAGAATAACCACCTAAAGCAGAAGGAGAGGACCTATCTCATGTGGTGGCTATTCGCAATGTAAAAGAAGTGAAGACGATGGAGATAAATATTGCGATCGTCATGTCAAGGAACTTGGAACACAGTATTCATTGTATACTTAAGTATAAGTCCGGAAGTGTGTGGTTTGAAACACAGCCAAGGTCTTCCAGAGTTGAAGACGACCCTTCAATTAGAAGGTCAATAAAATAAGAATGTGTGTTTGCCAGAGAAATGCTGCCCAGATAATATAAAAAATACAAGGTCAGATTGTTTTTTTTTTCTCCTTCAGTTCTCTTGTAGAATTGAACATGACTGCCACCTACAGGACTGCACTGGACTGGACCTGCTGCAAAGCTGGAAATCCCCCACTTTGAACTAACAAGGTCCAATTCAAAAACATGGCTGAAAACCGCAGTATTATTTGGCAATAACACAATGCAAAATAATATGTGACTTCATGCTAAGAAGATCGTGATATCTACACACCAGTAGTTTTAGTGCTATTATTTTTTAATGGTCTATCCTATTCCTGTTCATAGTCCATACCAACCTCATACTTGTCAAATATCTGGCGGTGGTGGAAGTAGGCGTGAGAGAATATCCTGTAGATGCGACGACACACGGAGCCCAGCTTGGCCACCGACGACTCCTTGATGCTCACCCTGCAAGCACAAATAAAAGGTATATATATATAATCACTGGTGTGATGGGCACGGGGTGGGGATGTTAACTAACCTGCTGGGGAAGTATTTGTTGCTATTGAGAAGACAGGCAGCTCCGTCCAGCGTGTGCCTGGTGTAGTCAATGGCGGGGCACTGCAAATGCATCAAATACACTCAACACTGAACAGCTTTGTGTTACAGCTGACAAAGCAAATGAGTGTAATATCCACTTAATATAGCAAAATAATTTAATTTTTACAATATGCAGAGGGTCAGTAAAAAGCAAAAACACAGGGCTTGGGGACTCGCCTCTTTAGGAGTCTTGTGGGCAGCACATAGAAAGATCCACTGCTCAGTGGCCGTCATCTGGGTACATGTGTCTGGGTGGCACTCGCTCTGACAACAGGAGGGAATCATCAACATCACTCAAAAGCGTTTTGGTGAAGACATTCGAGTTTGACGAAGTAGACAAATAAAAGGTCAGTTCATCTTGAGTTGTGTTTTTTTGTTAAATATTATATTTCATGGCAGTGTTGGATATGTATTGATGTATTTGTGGCGAGCCACCACAAATAGATTTGGCACTACCTTTTCGATCTCGCTTGTAAACATATTGTAATGGAACGGTCTGTGAATGTAGCTTGTCATTACAACTATACACAGCAGTGAGTGGTATGCCTTGTAACTCTGCTTCTTAATGCCAGAGAATAATACAACTTATGTCAATAAAGTATAAATAAACATGTCACTGTCAATAAAGCCTCATACTAGAGATTTAAAGTGTGTCTGAGGTGCACCTACCTGCAGTTTCACCGCTAGTCCATTCAGCTCCAAGCAAAATTGCCTGCAAATCAGACATGATAAAATTTACAACCAAATAACACTGTAGTATACAGTGTAGTAGCACACATACCTGAGGTGTTCATACTTCCACACGCCCTCATCCTGACCCTCTGGGGGCTCCAGGATTTTGTCAATGTTGGAGCAATCGGAGCGAATGTTCTGCTGAATGTACTGTACCACAAACAGGTGTTATAACAACACTGATCACTGATGAACAAGTATTCTAACTGCGGGCAGCTGAAAAAAAACTTCCCAGGTCAATAAATATAATGGGAAAACAATAAAGAAAGCAAAATTCAACCTAAATTATGAAAGCAGCGACTGACAACATGGTGTCATCATTTCCAGCCATGCAAATGTGCTTAATCCCTTGAGTGTCTGTTGTGTGCAAGGGGAGACGTTTGTTGTTCTGTCACTTTGGATTCAAGTTAAAAGGGACTATACACTATACTATACTTTCCACAATTTCCTTGTTACTTGTGTACAGCTGAATTTTCAGTGCTGACCACGAACAAAACAAGACACAGCAGCAAAATAGATGGTAAAAAAACAAAACAAAACAAAAAAAACACCAACATCTTCTCTCTGCATGACAAACTTCAGTTGCACCTAACTCAGGTTTTTTTGTCTTCTTCCCTTGTTTCTGTCAGCGGCTTGATAGAAACGAGAAGGTCAGTGGCCTCAAAAAACGTTAGGGCTCACTGATTTAGGGCACAATTGATTGTGCAACACAAATTCTGTTGAGCAACAAATTACTGCAATATATTTATGAATAAAACAATCTGAGTAAATCCATTTTCCTTGTGTGTAGTTTCCTTTTTTTCTTCAAGTGGACACACCAATATAACTAATTTGGAAAGGGAGTGGACAATTAACTCGATAACACAGAAACAATCATACACAGTGGAACCTCGGTTAGCGTTTTTTTTTTAAGTTTATTTACGCCACAATCTTGCCTCGGTTTTCTGATTTAGCCCACAACATGGCATAAGTCTTGTCACACTGCGTGAGCCCATGTGTATCATTAAGATGCAGTATACATACTACGTATATGTTTTTAAATCAGAAAGATTCCTCCTTGTTAGCAACCTATTAGCCAGCAAACAAAATGGCAACTGGAAATGGAAGCTATGTCCTGTAGTCACCATCAGTAGTTGCCTCTCAAAAGTGTTAACACAAAAAAATAGTTTTAGAATTATAGTTTGACGTGCATAAAACAATTCTAAATGCATTTAAATTATGAATGAAAGGGATACATGAACATTTATAGTTGCTTTTACCTTCATTGAGGACTACTGTTCCCAGTTATTTCTTGAAATAAATTGCGTCCGTCACTAATACAAAACTGCACATTTGTGGAGCGAGGAGGAAATTAACCATCTCATTAATGTGGTATAAAAACAGGTTTTGTGTTTTTGGATTTCTAGAACGGATTAGATTTCCATTATTTCATATGGCAAACATGCATTCGGTTGGCGTCAGTCAGTCCTTGAACGAATTAATGACGCTAACCACGGTTCCACTGTACTGTATATATTTATGCACACGCACCTGTTGAACAGCCAGGGTGCTGTCCATCTCTTCAAATGACTCATCCGGCCAGTTGTAGAAGTCCTACGGGATTGACGTGAGATTTACTTCACAAAATCATAAATGCTTACAAACTTCCAACAAAAGCACACGAATGTGCTAAATATATAAATACATTCACTGTTACGTGTTACGTTCGGCCATGACTCACGATTGCGAAGGTAGCTGGAGGCTAGCTACAAGGCTATGACTGCTTCCTTACAAAACTAACACAAATAGATTGGATATTATGCCAGTAAAAAAAACTAATTGTTTATTCGTAACATTTTTAAACTTAGCCACACTAACACGTTCGTTTATAGAGGCAAATGAGTTACTGACGTATAGTCAGTCTCGCAACTAAACGGAGGCAATGCTAACGTAAGTTAGCATATCTACGGCTTCAGGCCTTCCCTTAGTGAAGTCCGAGGTCGACAAATTCGACCCAACAAAGGCGGTAAAACAATACCAAACGAGTGACAATGAATCACAACGAGTCGGTTGTTTGTCTTAAGCAATATTTTCCCCTTCCTGTTAGCTCAGAATGTACCTTCGCCTTGGTTCCAGGCCGATTCCTCCTGAGAACTGCAGTACCCTCCGCCATGACCATCTCGACAGAATACCCGGATGTGGGCCAGCGACTGTGTTGTACCATAACTTTTCAACACCAGTGACAACATGGGTAAATTGGCCATTTAACTGATTGTACTGCTTTACTTTTCCAAATATTTGGCATGTATTGTTACTCTTAAAAATTACTAACATTTGTTTGTTCATTTACCAGTAAATTACTACAAAATTACAATAAATTCTACATTGCAAATTTTGAACATAAACTGCATTTGACCCCTAAAATGGCATCTACCACACTAAATTAACTAAAAGAATTATATATATATATATATATATATATATATATATATATATATATATGTAGAGAGATAGATAGAAAGAGAGATTTGCATGTTGAGTTGAATAGTTCCCCTATTTTCATGTAATCAATCTTATGGTTGACCCTGGCTTACTTTCTGCCAAATCAGAACTTTTGCCAATGTTGATTTCGACTAAATTATCTTGTTCTCCCAAAAGGTCAACATTAATATAGCATAATTAAAACATCATCCATAAATAGCTGAAATATAAATAGCTGATTAGGATAAGTAATGTACATGAGACAGACACCAATGACAATCTTTTATTATTGTAACAAAATGTGGTTAGAATTATATACAGTTGGCGTAACAACAAAAAAAAAGACATGAAGACATGATCTCTTCACTCAGCTGGGAGGGGGATTACTTCTTGATTGATCTTGATTTAGTCCACATATTTACCCAGGATGTCACCATCACGGAACAGGAAGTAGTCCTATATGGGCAGAAGAAAAGGTGTTACAGCAGACATCTTAAGAAAGATGGATAAGAAAAAAGAAATGGGATACTATACCTTGTCATCCAGATTGACTTTAGTTCCACCATATTCTGGTAAGAGGACCTTCTCTCCAACCTTCACGCTGAGTGGCTGTATATGTCCTTTCTAGCAAAAAAACAAACAAAACCCACCAAGAATGTTTATATGCCTTATCACAGCCAATGGTGCCAAGACCTCAAATGACATTCTGACCTGATTGACAGAACCGGGTCCAACAGCTACCACTGTGGCCTGTAGCACTTTGCCTTGAGACTTCTCTGGCAGCATGATGCCTCCTTTGGTCACCGTTTCTGCGGTGAGACGCTCCACCAGCACCCGGTCAAACAGCGGCAAAAACTTTCTGAAGGCCTGAAAAATCACAATAGAAAATATTTGACTTGTTTTTTTCTGAAAAACAAGTCTGACCACTAGTGAGCTGTGTCAACGGAAATATATAAATTTTTTAATGTTCTATTTCAACTGTTCTTATAAAATTAGCCAAGAAGGTTGTCTTGCAACATAATAGTTTCTTCCCCTCAAAACTTACTGTTACTGAATAATTATTCTTGTTGAAAACTACAGTAGCAAAGTTAAAACCAGTAGGGGGCTTTATAGAGCTTGTATTTTCCCCATCAACCTGAAGCGTTTGTAATAATAATCTGCAATATAATACCAGTGCTGAATGAATAATATATTCAATATTGTGTTGGTAGTCATAAAAGCACAAGCAGTTTTGTTTAAGTGATCAAAGACCAAATCCGCCTTGAGGAATGATTAACTTGATGGGGTGGGCAGACGAGGAAGAGAGAGACAACTGAGAAGACAATTGAGTCTTCATTTAATTTAATTTAAATGCTGGCAAGTTACAGATGAATACAGAACATCAGCTCGCAGTGCTGCTTAAAACACCACAAGTGGTTGCCTGGGGGCAGCAGATGTTCAAACAACCTTGACTCAAGGTCGTCTGAGGGTGGAGGAGGGAGGTGGGTGTTGAAGGTTCTCTAATTTGCTGTTTGGGAGTTACTGCATTTGCACATGAAAATGTTGCCCACACTAGGCATATATTCACTGACAATACCTAAAAAGAACGTTGATGTTGATATAACGACCTTTAACTGTGGATAGACAAAGTATGGAAGTGTGGCCTGTTTGCTGTTTGCAGTGAAGGACGACAACCCATTATCTCGGTCCTAAAATATGTCTGATATCAAAGAAGGAATGCAGGTAGAATCAGGCCACTCACAAAACATAACATACACACACTAAAGCCTCACACTAAAACAACATATAACAGCAATAGCTGCAGTAGTATAGTAGCAGCAGCATTCACGTTGCAGAGACACCACGTGTCTCCATTCGTCTACAATTCAACAGTGCTGACTAGAAAACTAAAAAATACATTAAAATGCAGGTCAAACTGCCTGCATTCTTGCTGTATTACATTGCAACTGCAGATTTTCACCTCTAAACTTAAGTCACTTTATCACATGTAGTTCATTAAGCACTTCTCTTTTAATGATACTAATATGGGTAATTACCTATTGGATTTTCTCTGATTATTAAATCACATATATTCAGTGTGAACGTAGCGTCAATTCGAACATATGGATGTGGTGTTCATTCATTCATTCGCTCGCTCGCAGGTCACTACCGTATACCAATAGGTTGGGTCTCAGCATTTCTCAATGTTTCTAAACAATGTTCAACAATTGCGATAATGTGTAAATTGTTTTCTTAGTAGCGTGACCTTGCCAATGGCTGGTATAGGAAGCTAGCATTAAATGTTGCTTGGCTAGCTGCTAATGGTAACCAACTACTAACATGACAGATGCTAGCCGGCAGATATGCTAGCATGCGATCGAGGAGGGTTTACACGAAATGGCGAGGGTTTTTAACTAAAATTAACAATATACACATAACAGCTGTTTGATTCTTACCATGACTTAATGTGTGACGCCTGGAAGTCGACGAAGTGACACCGGGAGAGTTGCTAGCGACAACCTGACTCAAGGGGAATGTGTCTCCCTCCACGTGAGGAAACGTCCAGAAGGTTGCTGCACATGCGCAATGTCGTGTGTCCTTCACTTACCGACTCAAGTGTCAGGAAATTCCAAAACACTCCAAGCCAAAACCAAATAAACTGAAGGTCACTAAAGGTCGTCTCACGTAACAGTACTTTAAACGAAGAATTAAATGTTACCACAGTATGATAGGATTTTTTTGATGAATTTCAACACTGAGCAATGTTGCACAATGTCAACTTTGACCTCTGTTTTTTTCCTCCAATAGCGCATGAGAAATTTCTGGAAGCGTGGCCCCGGAACAAGCATTTATGTAACAACACCTCTCTTTTTTACAAGCCAGCGATACAATACAACAACAACCTTATCAATTATATAAAATAAAAATGACTCTTTGTGAAAACTGGTTTATTTTTTATATAAACGTTGTCTACAATATATATAATGAGTGCGATTTCGTTATTCAGAGTCCCGGGCGTGCCGGCTAAGTACCCGGATGTGATAGGCCATGTGCACTTCCATCTGGACAGTCTTCACCTCCAGTCGTTTTTGCACCTCGTCTTACCCGACGTGCCTCCTCTTGTCGCCGCTTCAAACTCTACACGTCACAAGTAAGTGGATCCATCTTATGAAGTCTGTAGTGCCAACATAATGACGGTTTAAAATGTCCTTGATTATGACAAAGATATGTGCTAAATAGTTAGGAATGTGGCGTAATGGTCATACCTCCGAGCTAGCTTAACTCGCTTCTTGCTTTGCTGACCTCACTTATCTGCAAATCCACACTTAATAAAGTATATGTATGTATGTATCCTTAAAATACCTTTTTTGACAGTGTCCTTACTGTCTCAGAATGAAACCTACTTAAATTGTCTAGCGACATGTGAGCATCATGTGCAGGCAGGGTGGTTTTAAATAAATGTCTTAATTCTTCCAGTTGGGGGTAGTTCTACAAGAAGGTAATAATGGTCGCCCATCAGGGTAGTAAAGATGGGGGTTCAGTCCATTGTGTGTACATGACCTTGTGAGACATGACCCCTACAGAAAACACGTGTGGGCTGGTTAGCTATGTGATATTTAGCCTCACATGTTCACCAGTCTGCTCATCCTCTGTCATTCTTAAAAAGACAGCAGGGGTTCACTAAACAAAGGGTTGCTTCAAAGCCTATGGGGTCCCTTTAATTTCCCAGCTTTTCGGGTCCCTAAGGGACAAAACAGTCTACTCACTAAAACTGCTATGAAAACATAACAGATGAATATTTTACTACTTTTTTTTTTGCTTGGATCTCACAATTGTTTTAGTAAAAAATACACAAGAGGTATTTTTATTTTAACCCTCTAAATGCCTATTTTATTCAATGATGTCACTATTTTTGCTTGGAAAAATGAGTTTGTTTTAAAGTAAAAATTAGTTATTTTCTATATAATAAATGTTAAGTGGGTGGGGCTCTATGTCAAAGATTAGGCTTGACCATACATACGATTAGTAGTAAAATCTGTTTTGATGCTTTATTTTTTTCCCCGGGTCAGATTTCAAATTTC
The DNA here is from genome assembly GCF_037039965.1 of Doryrhamphus excisus. NCBI lineage: Eukaryota > Metazoa > Chordata > Actinopteri > Syngnathiformes > Syngnathidae > Doryrhamphus > Doryrhamphus excisus. The sequence goes on along the minus strand of NC_136368.1, from coordinate 13,128,127 downwards.
CTATCCTTTTGGATCTCTACAGGACAAGAAAAGTCCCATTCACTTCAATTACAAAAAATTTTGCGGGTCGATAATTGTGCTACTATCGACTGATATTTGATTTGATAATTTCAACCTTTTTTCCCCGGGAAAAACAATTATCATTAAAATTATCATTGAACAATCGTCTTGTCATCGTTGTCACGTCACGTTTGAGCCACTAGATGGTTCTCAAGTGTAGTGTACCTGTATGAGGCATACCATATCGGCTACAAATCATGGCGCATCACCATGTCACACACACAGTTCCTACTCCTGGTGTCAAAAGAACTACACACACACACGCAATAACACAATAGGTGGATAAAAACAGACTATACACTACCAATGTATAATGTAGAATAGGAATGCAACAATTATTCGGATAATTCAAATAAAAAATGATCAACTTTTTTGAGGAATCGCTTGCGTCACCCACGCACAGTAAGTGTCGGGTGGAAGGCTGCGCTGTGCATTCACACTGGAACTGTGGCATTTGGCTTACAAACTATTGCCTCTGTGCCTTCATTCATGATTGCGTCTGCTAGCTAAATGCTAGCACTCGGGTAGTCCCGCTACTGGTACAAAGAGGCTTAATAACTGAGAAGATGCTCTTCCGCGTTCATTTCTTATAGGACCAATGCACTCGGAAACATACAGAGTGAACCCTAACAGATGGTGCAGACGCGCATCTACTTATGTCACTTTATCCAGGGCTCATCATCCTGTTTTTCTTTATTGTTCAATAAATGTACATTATCGTGACAGGCCTAATAAGACAGTAGAAACATGCATGATCAAATTTCAGCGTTTCATTTTGTTTAAAGTTGGTCCAATTTGTCATATTTACTGTTTAGAATGAGTTTGGGCAATTGTAGGTGATAAGTGTTTGCTATTGGACTATGTGACTGTGGTGAGTTCCGGTGAGGGGCAGGGCTTAATGGCACAATGGTTCATGACTACCAGAATGGCAATGAAACATTTGAAATAAGTCATTATCACCAAGCAAATGACTTGGTGTGGTGTTATATATTTTTTGTGCAGTCGGGACAGAGGGGACGGGGGAGGAGCTTGCAGCTCCACTTGGTGCTCAGTGATGATGGAAAATTATGTGTGCATGCTTTCCACAAAGTACACTATCCTAGAGTTGGTATTTGCATTTTTTTATAGTTACGATTACTTGCTAAATATAGTAAACTATAGTAAAATGTGTGCATGCTTTCCACAAAGTACACTATCCTAGAGTCGGTAGTTGCATTTTTTTATAGTTACGATTACTTGCTAAATACAGTAAACCACCATGAGTAAATCAAAGTATGACTTTTTTCAAAGCTAGAAGATGCATGTTTTATTTTGTCCAGTTAAGATGCGTTAAAGTGTGCTTATAAGGGATTAATAAGGGGTTAATTGGACTTTTTTGTTAACTAATATCTAATTTAGTTTTTTTCTGAGCAAAAATTGTGGCATCAATTAATCAAATTTTAGAGGTTTAAAATACAAATATTTACATGTTTTTTTTTTTAAATAAGTAAGTTTAAGAGATGATAGATAAAAAAAAAAAGTAGGAAAAATATATATGTTCTGTTTTTATAGCAGTTTTTTGCCCTCTAGGGACCCGGAAGGGTGGGACACCTGGGCGTCTGGCTGACTTAGGAACACATTTAACATGAGATTTTTTTTTTAAGTCATGCTGTATGGAGTAACAAAGTTATTAGCAAAAACCAAGCAAAAATTTACCTGCAAGGACAAAAAACGTCCTTAGGGGCTCCAGAGGGTTAAATATTTACTAAAGGGGTGGGGAAAAAAACGTGTTTCATTTTTTTATGCCTTTGGGGCAGTAATGTAGATGGTTGGAAACTAAATATGAAAGGAATGATCAGGTTGCAACTTCCCCCAAAATGCTCCCCCTGCCACACAAACTCTCTCTCACACACACACACACACACACACACACACACACACACACACACACACACACACACACACACACACACAACATACGATTGTCTTGATAGTTGGCGCTGTTGAAGTTGTGTATGAAAAAACAAAATGATACACTGACTTGCTTCTTCTCCAAACAGTCCAGCGTAGTTTGTAGTGCATGTCCTCCTCATCCAGAAAATAGCATTTCGGTTGAAGAATTAAACAATACTCAATGAACTATAAAGGGATCAAGACTGCATGAGAGGCAATGCTGTAGAATTCCATAACTAGAAGCTGAACTAGGCCAATTGTATCACACCAAATGTCCTCTATCTTTGGCTACTTTGATCCATGCTCATGCTCAACGATGCACATCCCCTCCCTTGCAATGATTGGAAGAGGTTGGGCAGTTATTTGATGACTGCAGTTAAATCGCTTCTTGCAAGGTTTTAATAACAGACATACTTCCTACAATTAATACATTGGAAGACGCAAAATGTTCCTAAAGTCAAAAGCCATGGTGCACACGCTCGGATATTTTTTTTTATTGAATTAATTTGATCGCTCTTCTAGTAAGACAGCCACCGTATTGCACAATAGGAATAATCAGAATGGTTTAGCATGGTATGAACCCTTTTTAAAGTGGAATTCCACCAATCCATACAACCTTGCAGTGTTTTATACCACCAGTGGAGTTTAATTTGTAACCCACCTGTCTTTGTGTGGTGGGGGGTGGGAGACAAATGCTTCGTTTGGTTGTACTTTGCTCCGGTTGTGACAATCTTGCCATCTTGTCTCCTCCCACAGACATGTTTCGTCTACCCACAGTCATGAAGCAGGTGAGGCCTGTGTGCAGGAGGCTGGCTCCTCACCTAACGCGCTGCTACGCCAAAGATGTCAAGTTTGGAGCTGACGCACGTGCCCTCATGCTGCAGGGTGTCGACCTGCTGGCCGATACTGTTGCTGTCACCATGGGCCCAAAGGTACCCCATTAAAGGTCCAATAGTCTGATTCAGGAGACAGAAAAAATGCAAATGGTCTGTTCCAAGGTCAAAGTCAGTTTTTACATACTCACTATTGATGATTTTACATGGCAGTATGTTACTATCCAACGGATTCTGTTTGCTATTTGGACCTCACTCATGCATCAACGTCTGTCCCAGGGGCGTACGGTCATCATCGAGCAGAGCTGGGGAAGCCCTAAGGTCACCAAGGACGGCGTGACGGTGGCCAAGAGCATCGACCTGAAAGACAAATACAAGAACATTGGTGCCAAGCTGGTGCAGGATGTGGCTAACAACACCAACGAGGAGGCAGGCGATGGCACCACCACCGCCACCGTGCTGGCCCGCGCCATCGCCAAGGAGGGCTTTGACACCATCAGCAAGGGTGCCAACCCCGTGGAGATCCGCCGCGGTGTCATGATGGCTGTGGAGAATGTCATAAACGAGCTGAAGCGGCTCTCCAAGCCCGTCACAACGCCGGAGGAGATTGCTCAGGTCAGCATTCGCAAATGACAACTATTGGGAAACGCATCTTTGTTTGAAAAACAAAACAATAATTGTGTTTTTAGGTTGCCACCATCTCTGCTAATGGCGACATAGAGATTGGAAACATCATATCCAATGCCATGAAGAAAGTCGGCCGCAAAGGAGTCATCACTGTCAAGGTGAGTGACATCAGTGGCATTTGACTACATGCCAAGATGATGATACATATAATATGTATTTTTATTGTGATACAAGTGTACAGAACACTGTGTTTTGAACAACCCAGCGACCACTGTTAAGCCGCGGGAGCTACAGTATTTGCTTTTAGATACCGAACACCTGGCAACTACAGTAGACTCTGCGTTTTATTCTGATGGTTTTTGTATTACTCTTTCAGGATGGCAAAACTCTTCATGATGAGCTGGAGGTCATTGAGGGTATGAAGTTCGACCGTGGTTACATCTCCCCATACTTCATCAACACTGCCAAGGGTAAGAAATCCTCACTCCAGCCAAACGTAATCAGAAAACAACTTCCTGTGTGGCATTTAAATGTACTATTCCTCATCCAGGTCAGAAATGTGAGTTCCAGGATGCCTACCTACTGCTGAGCGAGAAGAAGATCTCCAGCGTGCAGAGCATTGTTCCCGCCCTGGAGATTGCCAACCAGCACCGCAAGCCTCTGGTCATCGTGGCCGAGGATGTGGATGGAGAGGCCCTCAGCACCTTGGTTCTCAACAGGTTTGGTGACAAGTTGTCAACTGACTACACAGTTCACGAGCTATTCATTCTCCTGATAATGAGAAACGTAGTGAAAGTCAACACAAGACGTGTCATGATCGGGTCACACATGCGGAAGTGCCAGCTAGGCAGACAAGTGATTCAGGTGCATGCATATCAAGATAAAGCCCAGTGAAACATTTCTATAGTTTCAAAATAGTTTTCAAACCAATTGTGGTCTAAATAAGCTATATATGTATCTACAATACATAGCATGTGTCCGTTCATACAATATATTAACATTAAAAAAAAAAAACCTCATGACGTTGTGGCGTACCACCACCATTTGGTCTGCTAAACTTAACCCAACTAACCCAGGAATATGACTTTTTGCCGACTGTTTCAACATGTTCAGTTAGGGAGGGAGGTGTGCTATTTGAATGAGCGATCTGCTGGGGAAACATCTCCCTACACAAACATTTCTCTTGTAATGCATTCACACTGCCTTGTTCAGGACAGTAGCGCCATCTAGTGTTTTAAACTAAGAAGTTCAAAACAATGAAGTACATATTATGTGCTTGCCGTTATCCCTTACTGCAGGGGTGGGCAAACTACGGCCCGGGGGCCACATGCGGCCCACCAAGCGTTTGAATCCGGCCCGCCAGTTGCTTTCTAAGTATTTCAACTTTTAACATACAAACTGGCAACATGACTTGCAAGTCTTATTTAGTAAAAAAAAACAACAAAACTGTCAAATTAAATGACGTAGTTAGATGTGGTGTGATGTTTAAAGTGCTCCTGAAAAAAAGGGACATGAAAACATACAGCTGATAGTATATAACACTTACAGATAAAATTAGACAAAAAAAAATTCAAGGAAAATTATAAGTATAAAATAGTGTGTGTGTTAAATATATATATATAAATATATATATATATATATATATATATATATATATATATATATATATATATATATATATATATATATATATATATGTTCTGGCCCCCCCGGACAATTTTGTTTCCTCAATGCGGCCCACGAGTGAAAGTATTTGCCCACCCCTGCCTTACTGTATACCTTTAGGGCGGCATGGCGGACGAGTGGTTAGCGCACAGACCTCACAGCTAGGAGACCAGGGTTCAATTCCACCCTCGGCCATCTCCGTGTGGAGTTTGCATGTTCTCCCCGTGCATGCGTGGGTTTTCTCCGGGTACTCCGGTTTCCTCCCACATTCCAAAAACATGCTAGGTTAATTGGTGACTCCAAATTGTCCATAGGTATGAATGTGAGTGTGAATGGTTGTTTGTCTATATGTGCCCTGTGATTGGCTGGCGACCAGTCCAGGGTGTACCCCGCTTCTCGCCCGGAGTCAGCTGGGATAGGCTCCAGCACCCCCGCGACCCTCATGAGGAAAAAGCGGTAGAAAATGAATGAATGTATACTTTTAGACTTTGACAGGGGCCTTAGTGTGGACACCCCCGCATTAAGGTGTGTATTTAACTGTGCAGGCTCAAGGTGGGGCTGCAGGTGGTAGCTGTCAAAGCGCCAGGCTTTGGAGACAACAGGAAGAACCAGCTGAAGGATATGGCCATCGCCACCGGGGGCACTGTAGGTCCACTTTCTTTTTGTTAGACATTGAACATGAGGAGGAGTATAACTACTATGTCTGTGTGTTTGTACCTCAGGTGTTTGGAGACGAGGCCCTTGGTCTGGCCCTGGAAGACATCCAGGCTCATGACTTTGGTAAAGTGGGTGAGGTGCAGATCACCAAAGACGACACCCTTCTGCTGAAGGGAGGCGGCAAGCCAGCCGACCTTGAGAGGCGGGCGGCGGAGATTGTGGAGCAGTTGGAGAGCACCACCAGCGACTACGAAAAGGAGAAGCTCAACGAGCGTCTTGCCAAGCTTTCTGACGGAGTGGCCGTGCTCAAGGTATGTGTGTGTCTGTTCGATGGAAAAGACTCTCATGATTACACTAACGCTGCAATAAACTTTGATTCTTCTCTCAGGTGGGAGGGACGAGCGATGTGGAGGTGAATGAAAAGAAGGATCGTGTGACAGACGCCCTGAATGCCACACGGGCTGCTGTGGAGGAAGGCATCGTGCCAGGCGGCGGCTGTGCTCTGCTGCGCTGCATCCCATCCCTGGACAGCCTCAAAACCGCCAATGCTGACCAGAAAATTGGTTAGTACATCGTGATTTTGTTTTTTCTTTTAACATTTGCTACAACGTTTAAGTAAAAAATGGACCAGAGAGGCAGAGCACTGAGATTCGGAGAGTTAAAAAAAATTATGATAATTTAAATGTACTGGTCATTTCAGTTAGAAGCACATACAGTGGAACCATTTGTTAGCATCAATCCGTTCAACAAGGTGTACCTGAACTCTACCTGAACTTATTTTTCCCATTAGAAATATTTTAAAGCCAATTAATCTGTTGCAGAAAGTCAAAAATGTTAACACAAAACATGTCTTGAAACGGAAGGGAACATCTTAAGGTTTACTTTCACCTTCATTGAAGATGTGATTCTGTGACTGTTACCAAAGACACAAGGTGGCAGTAAGCTAAAATGTCAACGTCTTAGTTTTGTCATTACCCAACATCCCCGTTTTTATGTCATTCTCTTCCCATTTAGGCAGAAAACTAGTATGTAAATGCATAATAGTTTATTAATAGGCTGATCATTTCTTAATCATTTCTTTTTGGGGGAAAAAAAAAGAGTTCAAACCAATGTTTGTATCGTGATGTAGTGAGGGATGATTGTTTTGGCCCCACATGGCCATTCTTCCACACAAGTGCTTCCCCTGCTGGTTACCACGCAGTAACATCATAACTTCTCCAGGACACAATCTTTAGTTTTTAAAATCTTAGTTAAATTTTTGTTGTTTTTTTCTCAGGCGTTGACATAATCAGGCGGGCTCTTCGCATCCCTGCAATGACAATTGCCAAGAACGCTGGCGTGGAGGGCTCACTGGTGGTGGAGAAGATCCTGCAGGGCCCTACCGAGGTGGGCTACGACGCCATGCAGGGCGAGTACGTTAACATGGTGGAGAAGGGCATCATCGACCCCACCAAGGTACAACTTCACCTGCTTTCCCAAGCTCTTATCACACGGTGGAAATCTTTAGAAGGTCCTGACTGGGTACTCTTCACAGGTGGTGAGGACGGCACTGCTGGACGCTGCGGGTGTAGCCTCCCTGCTGTCCACCGCTGAGGCTGTGGTCACGGAGATCCCGAAGGAGGAGAAGGAGATGCCTGGAGGAGGCATGGGTGGCATGGGCGGTATGGGCGGCATGGGTGGTGGTATGGGTTTTTAAAAGCCTGCAGTCCTCCCTCCACGACTGTACAGACTAAAAGGACGGAATGGTGCCTCCAAGACTCCTCTGCACCAATTTCCACCAAACTTTGGCCCCCCCAAAACTCACTGACCAACCGCCAGGATGTCTGATTCTTCCCCAGAGGAGCCTGTGTCACCTTGCCATGCATCTGAGACCTTCTCAGCACAAATGTATGTCAAAGTTAACCATAACATTTTTTTCCTCTGCAGGAATGCCAGGTGAACGTTTACAGGGACTGCACCCTCTGGGTTGTTCTAACAATTAAGACCATGTGACTTGCATTCCCACAATTTCTCAAAGTCATGTCTGGGGACCTCATAATGTAAGACGACAACCATCAGTCATTTTTGCTAAAAATCCCTTGACTACTTCCTGCAGTGGAAAAACTGACTCGGCATCTTGTGAAGCTCATCTTGTAAAGACATAACACTGAAGAAGATGGAGCATGTGAAGTGAAGCTAGGAATGTCGCTGTCGTTTGTGTCGTTACTTAATTTTGTTTTGTTTTTTATATGTGTGTTAATCATGGTTTTTCCCTGATGCAGGCGAAGGCATATTTGATTTAATTAAAACAATTTTTCAAATTATTTTTTGTGGTCTGTATGTTGAATGCAGAGTGCCTACAATGTAGAACAGCTGAGGACTGTCTAAAACAAAATATGTAGAATATGTTCTACACCGCATTTAAAAAGTAGCTGTTTTCCAATACTTTATTCCCTCAAAACTAACAGCAGTGATTGTGCCATTTGTTTTGTACCATGTAGACAGATTAGTGGTGATTTTTTTTTTTTCAGTTAAATAAATTTGAATGCGTTACCCTCTTGGGTTGTCAGTCTTCTTAAGGGGTCTTTTTGCTAATTTGTCCAGACCTTTTTAAAGGTGTCTCCTTCAAGGACAGTGTAACTACTGGTAGTTTATTCTTACTGCTCACATGATGAGCCTATTTCTGTCCCGTCTTGGTGGTGTGGGGGCTGCAACTGATAGAACGACACCAATGTTTAAAAAAAAAAAAAAAAAACTTTATACATCATGCTGTCAGTACATCATTTTTCTTAAGTCAACACACACCAAATCCCTTTCTCAAACAAAAATACATTTTTAAGCAGCTCATTGTGATATTTACACAATAAATATGTGAGCGTGTTTTTTAAAAGTAACGATAAATATGCGAGTGGGGGAAGGGGGTACAGTTGGAATTGTGCTGGCCTCGCTGAAACCACATCCTAATGGGGTACTAGTTTAAAAACACAAAGTTTCTTATATTGCACACTTGCGAAACAACAAAGGCTAATTACGATACAGAGATCCAACTTGTGTGTGCGGTATTTACCGTAGCTAATATAGTGTGAAGTAGAAATAAAATAAAAGGTGTTCCCCCAAAAACATGACTCGAGGCATATTGCTATCATTAGTACCACTGAAAGAAGCATTATAACAAACTACTGTGACATAGTGGGTGGTCTTCTCTGCTTATAACAAAAGCTTTGTTGGCCTGAGCATGACCTCTGAACTCCACTGAGAGAGGCTTGTAACATGATTCTGTCCAATTTTTCAAGCAGGCATAGCGAAAAACAAAAATCTGCATTCACAGTGAGCCACTTCATTACTAAAAATAATCCTGCATGAAAAAGGCACGCTGCTAATCTCATTTGGAAGACATGTTTTTGACCTTTTTTTTTTTTAAACGTATATGCAATGCTACGTGTGGTGAACCTCATGGAACATGAGCTCGCGGGGGATGGGCGTCTCTGCACCGTGGATCTTGGAGGCCCGGCGCTCGAAGGCCGACACCATCTGCTTGACCACCTCGTCGAAGAAGACGTGAGCGAGCTGCGAGTGGATGAGCGAACGGAACTCAAAGGATATCTGAAAAAGGAAAATTCACATTGTTTTAAAAACACAAATTAAAGGGAAAACAGACATCTATATACTGTAATACCTATTATCATATAAGCAAATTCTTGTACTTCTTGATTTGTAGTGCATTGCTCAGCAAAATTAGCATATTTTGACCAACACTGGATTTGTTTTAGCATCTTTAATGTACATGTATCAAAGTTATCACCTCCATTCTTACATTTTCCTTTAAGGCACATTTGTGTACTCACAGCAAAGTCCACAGTGCAGGTCCGAGGGTATCCTGGCAGGCCAGGGCTGAAACGCCAAACGGTCTCCAGGTGGTTGAACAGCTTGCCGTCTGAGCAGGACGCCTGTCGGACCACAAACAATTCTATCACAACTGCCTAAAATAAAACTAAAGAATTGGGGTGTAACAATTCATCCACTACATCGATTTATTGTCCTATGAGCCAATTACATCGTTTAAAAAGTTGTCATTCCGGACGACATATGTCTATCAACAATGTTTAAAAGGTAGTATCCAGTATCCAGTATCCAGGTATTGAGTTCACAGTCACACTGGTTGAATTTTGGGCTAAAAAGTTACTGAATCATTTCGGATCACATCATTCTAAATGAACCAATATCATCCTTGAATCGTATCAGCAACCACGAATCGTGATAGGAATCTAACCCTTATTGAAAAAAAACCCAACTCAACAGTAAGATATAAACTGCACCTTGACCAAGTGGGGGCGCACTGTGGTGACAAGCGAGGTATAGTTCTCCACCACAGGAGGGAAGCCCACTGTCAGCTTGGCCTTGCAGAACCCGGTCCGCTTGAAGATCACGTCGGACTTCTTGCACCAGGGAACGAAGAGGCGGTAGTTCTCCACACCTGCCACCACTTCATAAATCTCCTGCATTGAATACCTGACGCACAAAAATGGTAACAACAAAGGAGAGGGAATGTAAACAATACATGCATCTGTATCGAACCATTTGATACAGGGTTCAGTACGCATGTGTATCGCACAATATATAACCCAGAGGTACATTTCCAGTCGCCACCTTGGCGCAGCCGGGTCATCCATCGTCTGGCGACTCTAAATTATTTTCTTGTGCTAAAGTGATTGCAACTACTGCCTTGATTCCATTGCTGTTTGTGCGAGTAACCACAAACCGAGTGGTTAGCAAGCTGGAGACCCGGAAAGGATTCCCCTCGCAGGCATCTTTGCGTGGGTTTTCTCCGGGTACTCCAGCTTCCTCCCACATTCCAAAAACATGCTAGGTTAATTGGCCACTCCAAATTGTCCATAGGTATGAATGTGAGTGTGAATGGTTGTTTGGCTTGGCTGGCGACCAGTCCAGGGTGTACCCCGCCTGCCGCCCAAAGACAGCTGGGATAGGCTCCAGCATGCCCCGCGACCCTTGTGAGGATAAGCGGTACAAAAATGGATGGATATTATCTCATTGTGCAGCCTTGTGAATGGTGCCTTTTAAAATCAAGCTAACAGGTAAACAAACATGGTCAGCGTTACCATATTGTTAAAAATATAGAAGTTTATATTTAAAAATATAGAAGTTTATATCACAGCCAAACATGTTGCTGACAGACATAGAGTTAAGATAACATTTTGTTTGTTAGGTCTACCTATTTTATGGTGTGTTTATGTTACTTTTTTGGCATCTGTCCAAGTGGCAATATAGTTTTGAATTGGGTTTGCGACCCTTTTGAGTTGAATGAAATTGTTGCGTAATAAGATTGAACTGAAACGTTGATAATTATACCTGAATGTTTATTGAATTAGATAGATTAGATTATATTGATTTTACTTGAAGTGCACTTCAAACTGAAATGAAAATGTATTATCTTGGTCAAAGTGACTTATATTGAATACATTCATATTCACATTCATTTTGGTGGTATATGGTGCTAAATGTGAGCAGGAGAACTGTACTTTTAAGGTGAGGAAAATGTTGGCAATTTATTTTTGTATTGGAAAAAATATCAAACCGTAACACAAAGGTATTAAACTGAGAGTTTTGTGTATCATTGCACCCCTAATAAACATACAATATATACTGTCTGTTATGTAAGAGCGTCCACTGCAGTTGGCGGCCGATGGGTGTAGTTATGCAAGCAGATTTGTAAAGAAGACTGTCTCTGCGGAACACAGAGGTCACTCAATGCGTCGTCACTCATGACACGCACCTCAAACAGCATGCATGGACTGAATTGTAAAGGCTGTGGCACGCCTTCACCCTATTCAAAGATATTTTTATCCTTATTATGTAACAACAGCAAGTGCTGCACAGTACTGTTGCTTTCCATAAATGACTTCACAAACCTGTTTGGAAAATAAAAAAATATCTTTACCAAAATGTTGCTATCTGCGATATCAACCGGAGAGGGACTTTTAAGTAATAAGAACACATTGACCAGGAATATTATAATTTGGTCAAAGGTTTGTCAACATAGATATTGACATCATCAATGATCAACATGATTTTTTGACATCAAGTTGTACGAACGGTGGTCGAGTGGTTAGCACGCAGGCCACACAGCTAGGAGACTCGAGTTCGATTCCACTCTTGGCGTGTGTGGAGTTTGCATGTTCTCCCCGCGCATGCATGGGTTTTCTCCAGTTACTCCGGTTTCCTCCCACATTCCAAAAACATGCTAGGTTAATTGGCGACTCCAAATTGTCTATAAGTATGAATGTGAGTGTGAATGGTTGTTTGTCTATATGTGCCCTGTGATTGGCTGGGATAGGCTCCAGCATGCCCGCGACTCTAGTGAGGATAAGCGGTAGAAAATGAATGAATGAATGAATGAGAAGTTGTACGACATCCTCACCAGCAGTGTAGTGCATCAAGGGTGACTAAACTATCCCTTTAAGATGCACACACAACAAAATTTCAATTAGATATGTGACCTGTATGTATTTGGGTAGTATATAAATAAATAAACAACTCAATAATCATTAACAATTGGACCCTTGTTACTGTATATTATCAGATATTACATGAGTCACATACCCGATGATGCGTCTCTCTGAGTACTCCCTCCTCTTGGACAAGGAATCAGCAAGATTGAAGAAAGCACGAATGGGCAGGACAACACCGCGGCCCATGGGCATGGCAGCACCAAGCAGAGGGGGTACGCGGCTCATCAGGATCCCACATGACGACAAGTATCTGGAGGACACAAAACATATTTGTGTGTGGTGAATGTTTCAAACTTCACCTTGGCCCAGTGCTACTGTGACATAACGCAGGTAAACCGAGACAGTGACGGTGCCCTAAATTTCCAACATGCCTTTCCGGATTTAGGGATGGGCATTCAAGGAAAACCGTGTGACAGAGGAGAACGTTCATTATCACTCTGTCACTTTTAATTGGACATGGCACAAAGCAAGTTTTTTTCCACGTGGAGATCTTTATATTACAACAATCCTCCATTAATTAAACGCAGATTTAAAAGAAGAGAAGAAGCAGCACCCCAGGCTCAGAGATAAACCTCTTGAACAAAATAAAGTACACAGTACTGATACTACAAATTGCTAAATGTGAATAATAATAATAATAATACATTTTATTTGTATAGCGCTTTTCAAAATACTCAAAGACACTTTACAGAAGAATGGACTTGAATAAAGGAAGTAAACAGAGTAGAAGACACAAAATACGACATTAATTCGTTAATGCACAGTTAAAACATGTGTAAAAGCAGAGCGGGGCACAGCAGTTAGACATAAAAAGTTAGACATTAAAAACAGATTTAAAGAGGTGGGTTGTTAGTTGTTTTGTGAACATGTGAAAGCAGTCCAATGACAGTTTGGTACCAAAGTTGTAGGAATACTGACATATTGACACTCTAACTTTAGCTTCTTTCACACAGAGATCCTGCAAAATATGGCTTATCGTAGTCTTAACGGGAGATCCGGCATGTACCCAACTGTGACTTTCACACACAACGCGGCAAAATGTAGATTTTAAATCTCAACATGTTCTACAGTATATCTGACTTTACAGCTGAGAGCCTGTTACTGTTACTGCTCTAATACTATCCAAAGCAAACAAACCCTTATACATGCAATATGAACTGAGCTTTAGACTGCGTGGGAACCGAACTGAATTCACTGTCCTATATTGTTGTAAGTATATATGACATTTCAACATTAACAGTACATCCCGCATCTTCCTTGTTTGTGTTGAATTTAAATTCCTATCACAGTGGGTTTAGGCGGCAAAACTGGTTGAGCTCAGAACAATGCGTGGCACAGGTAGAGACAACTCATTTAGTCAGACATTGTCTAGACAGGTTACATGGAAGCCCTCATTCAACAAAGCATGTGTCAGTTCTGCGGACGACAAAATAGGACAAGGTCAAGGCTGCTGACGTTACCGGAGTGTTGAAGACGTAAATTAAAATACCTAACCTTTCACTGCGTGCCCGCCTGCATACTTTGTTTGGCTGTGTTGGAGGGGGCAGGTTAATTATTAGGGAAGACCACATAATGACACAGTCGCCCTCCAAAGACTTACTTAGACTACTTAGTTCATCATTACCATCAATGTGTTGTGTCTAGGTGAATTTTTATTAGGTTGGGATTGTTCAAGATGACTGAAGAAAACAACAACAACACAAAGACTGGTTGACGTGTCATCAAGAGTAACCCCAATGTCATCAAGTCAAATATGCAAAAGTTGTGCTGTGCTGATCGGAAAGACAGAATTGTTCCTCTTATCACCACCCTCGCGGACACAGGAAGCCTGATTCTGAGTGCCTGAAATGCGATACGCTTGACATGTGACTGACTCCTGGTGGTCAATGCCAGTGCAAACTCAAAATAGAAGAACAGAACCCACCCAACACAAGTCAAATTAACACATAATAGAACAACACCAATATAAAACAATTTAACTCTTCATTATTATTCTTTTATTAGTTTGATTTTATTCTATTATTCATTGTGAGTACTGTGAAATGTATTCCATCCGAGGCCACACCTGTCGGTAAGCCTGAATAATTTGCATACTGCAAAAACCTTTTGCCTAGTTCAAAGAAAGACATCCCCCGCCACTCCAAAAAAGTACAGTGGATCTCCTGATGTTCAATGTGTTCGTTTTTGTTGGATTTTAAAGCTATTCCAAAGCTGTAGTCTGTTACATGTCACTTTAGATACAACATTTTAAGTAACATACAAGTATAAAAATAGGTCAGTGCAGCGATTTGTAAACTACAATAGCACAAAAGGGGAAAAGACAAATGAGAATGTCAGAGGTATTGGATACCGCCTGCTTGTGACGGTACTGTAATTCTATAAGATGACTGTAAGATGCTACTTTTTTCACATGCTTACACCCCTGCTTAAAAAATGATGTGGCCCATTCTCATGTCCCTGGGTAGTTCCAGTTTTGGTTATGTCAACAACTGTTTATATTGAAGTCCATCCTATAGATTTTCTATGCCGCTTGTCCTAACAAGGGTCACGGGGTATGCTGGAGCCTATCCGAGCTGACTTTTGAGCGAGAGGCAGGATACACCCAAGACTAGTGTGTATGTCAACATGAGTTGTAAAATATTTGAAAATTGTTATAGCAGGGCAATTGTGAAGTGAAGCAACTGTTTTACATTCAAATGCAATTGAATATTATGCTGGATACTATTGCTAATGTTAAGAAATACTACTTGTAAATCCCAAAGGGGAAAAACTATGCACGGGTTGATACATTACGGCATATCATAGCAACCACATCATTATAAATATACTCATGATATAGGCTCAATGTTGTTTAGAGCATAATGTACTGTGTTCTGTTCAATAGCAAACCACTGATTTTCTGTCCACATCTCGCCTCCACTATTTTTGATGCAAGATCGCTAACTTGGAATCAATTAAGAAATTAGTAAACAAAACAGAAAATGGCGTTCTCTGACAAATACACTGCTTGCGTTATCTCTCAAAAAATGCGTAGTTACTAAGTTAGTATACTGAGCGAAGGCTAATTGTTTAAACGAGGTTTCACACGCTTGCAGGAATGAGATTCGCGTTCATTCCTAAAAAATACTCAATTTGTTGGTCGTTTAAATAATTGTAACAACTAGTTTAAACCGGATGTTGTTGGCCACTCCGATGAAAATCCGAGACACTCACTGTAGTTTTGCCACTACAGAGATATATATACCTGACGTTGTTCCTGGAGTGAACGTCCCGGCTTGATGCGGACGGCAAGCGCTTCACACACTCTGCGACATTTCTCAAGCTCCGAGGACCTCTCGCCATCTTCTCGTCTGTCACTAGTTTCTTCTCTTTACACTAATATGACAGACACATTGGTTGACTCCGCCCATACCCACATACCGGCACCTTATTGGTCAACTGGGTGCCATTTGAGGGATTCTAATTGGTCGCTTGTAAGTCATCAAGAATAGTTATACACGCAGTACACAGTCACGGGATCTGAACACAAGTTAGTGGACTTTAACCATTTTTACCCAATTTGTCACACTTGCCGTTCAAAGACGAATGATACGGTATACATCGTATTATACTTTTTTTACTGGGAGACGACCTTTTTATTCAGTGTCATACAAATTAAATAGATTTGCTGAAACGATCATTTGTATTCATTTTCTGCTACGGGATGTCTGTTTGAAAGAAGCTAATTATACTTTAATAATTAAATAAATGCACAGTTGTGTATCTTATTTTTGTCACACAAGCCGTTAACCACATTTAATTTGTGTTCATTTTAAGAAGCAGGCTGGAGCAAGTGAGCCAGCTCAAAACAAGTGGCCTAGATTGCAGACGGTTCAAGTTGCCTACAAACACTAAATATTTCACAACACTTTTTCGCTCAAATGATTACAAAATTTGTACAATTTACCCAAATATTTTGATTGTAATTTGTAATTTAGATTTTTTTAAACGTGTTTGTACTAAGACATTGACTGTAATGTTGGCGTCCTTGATAAAACCAACTACATTAAAATAATTAGAGATTAAATATATATATTCGAAGGATTATGTTTTATTTATTATGAATTATATTATTGTTATATTTATTTCGCCGAGGTGTCGTCACTTCCTACTTTATTTATGGTAACTTCCGGTTTCAGTAGCGAACAGCCACAACCATCAAAATGGCGAAGGCCGCCACAACGCACGAAGGTAAATTATTTTAAATATACATGTATATGCAGTCTTATTAAATATGAATCTCGACTTTAACATGTGATGTGTTAATTGTTGTTGAAATATCGTGCATGGCCCTGTAAATGTTTGTTTTAAGGCTATAAAATGAGAAAAGCAACGGGTCGGGATGCGACGCAACGCGGTCTGGATTCCATAATGGCGTTGGTTGCTAGCTTGTTAGCATGTTAGCTCCCGGCCTTCACTGTGAACGTCGTTTACCACTTCTTGTTGACGTTATGGAGCCATCAACATTATTTAATGTAATGAATATTTGTAGCCTGAATTATAACCCAGACACAGTTTATTATGAATAACTTCACCATTTTATGACTAACTTGACCTAGACTAACGCCGTCATTCAAACACTGTGGTTATAGCTCCATTGTTCCTGTGAGAATAGCAATTTTTATTACGGTCATGTGGAGCTAAGCGCTTGTGTAATATATTATTGTTTGGTCTTCAATAGATATCGAGGCCCAGATCCTGGAGATCCAGGGGATGAAGGCCTCCCTGCTGGAAGAAGGAGCAGCAGAGCAGGGAGTAGGCCTGGTTTCGACTGGCTTTTATGACCAGGAGATCTATGGAGGAAGCGACAGTCGCTTTGCTGGCTATGTCACTTCCATCGCTGCCAATGAACAGGAAGAAGTAAGATTATTTCTCCTCTCTTTATAGTGACAAATAAGTATCTATTCACTTGTTTTCCTTGTTTTGAACTGTGTTGCTGACATGTCAAATTCCCCCTTTGTCTGCATTTGATCGAAAGCATGGTTGTGCTGTCTTGGCGCACTGTGACTAGACTCCTGTCTCATTTTTATCTTCCAGGACGATGAAGAGGACACGTCAACAAGTTTGCTGGGGCAGAAAAAGCAAGGGTACCACGCTCCAGTGGCCATCCTCAATGCCATCCCTCAGTCAGATGAACAAGTAAGTGTCTGGAGATGTGTACATTTTAGTTTATTACCATTAATTCTCCCATAAATCCGTTAATTCACCCCTGTTATTTTGCAGTATGACCCCTTCGCTGAGCATCGTCCACAGAAGATCGCAGACAGGGAAGACGAATACAAAACTCGCCGCATGCAGATGATCATCTCGCCGGAGCGTCTCGACCCATTTGCAGATGGTAAATTTAGCCTTTTCCCCCTCACCTGTCGTTATCACACAGTCCCATTTTTATTATTACCTCTCTTCATGGTTTTACTATGTTTGACCACATATGGTAGCTGTTCAACCCTTCGACCACAATGCAGTTTGTTGCCTCCCAGACTTCATTGCCTTTCCTGTGGTCAATCCTTTTTTCTTGTCTATTGTCTTTCTAATAGTTTTGCATTTGCCACCAACATCAAGGTTTTGGTTGCGGGGGAGGGGG
Source organism: Doryrhamphus excisus (assembly GCF_037039965.1). Classification (NCBI taxonomy): domain Eukaryota; kingdom Metazoa; phylum Chordata; class Actinopteri; order Syngnathiformes; family Syngnathidae; genus Doryrhamphus; species Doryrhamphus excisus. The sequence continues at coordinate 13,110,224 of NC_136368.1, read as the reverse complement.
CTGGCACTCAAAAAATGTAAACTCTTAGTAGGATTACCATGCTTTTGAGTAGGAGAGGTGGTTAGGTGTTGGAATCTGATTGTTCGCCCTAACAGACGTGGGTCGCAGATGGGTTGTGTGTGTGAGTCGAAGGGTTAACAATCCCACTTGACAGTCAGGCTAAATTGTGCAACGACTTGTGAAGTTTAGCTGTGATGTAATCAAGTTCAACAAATTGATATTAGGCAGCTTATCCTCTGAAGCTTAAGCTTATACACACGGAAAGACAAGGGAACAGTTATCTACTCTCTCCTAGCTCCTTGGTCTTCTCGATCTAGATGTACTACTCCTAGGGCACGGCATGGCACAATATTTCACTGTTAATTTTATGAAACATATGGCAAACATAGTCCACAGGTTGTAAGTAGCAACTAGGGATGGGCATTTGACTAAATTTCTTAAATCAAGCACAGTTCAATATGCCGAGTGCTAACGTTCCAATCCTGCATTTATTAATATAGAAACTTCAGCAGCCTGGTTAAACTCTAACAAGCCAATCTCACTTTCCATAACCTGTGTTACAATTGAGTTGGAATCTCTCAACACATTTTCTGAATTCTTGTTTTCAAGCAAACTTGCATCTTTAGGCCAGCTAGAGCAATAACACCTCTGCTGGTTGTAGATACTAGTGCACTGAATTTTGTCTCAATAGCTTTAAACTAATCAGAATTTACAATCTATACTACATAATTAACAATCAACAAATGTTATGCCCATCCTTGGTAGCAACATACATGCATAAACCGGGTTTATTATACGTACATACGAGGGAGCTATGTTTTAAAATAAAAATAATGCTAGGAGGCTAATTCGATGCCTGCATGTAGTGACAGCAGTGTGTACATAAGTTGTTGTTGTAAAAGAAATATATATTTTTATTTTACAGCGCTCTATGTAAAATAGAAATATGCTATAAAGAACATTGTGTGCCGCCATACCACAGGCCCATACTAACTGTCCTTAATTTCTCTCCTACAGCAGTACTGCTTTGCCAGTCCTGTACTGCACTCTGTTAAGGGCGCAGCAACTCATCCTGTGTAGGTTATGGGGGACACAGCGCACAATTTTTGTCAGGGTTCACTTGTTAGTTACTCTGAAGGGAATCTGCTCAGCTAGAAATACTTTCGATTCCCGAAAAACTTTTTTCATATTTGGCTTGTGGTAAAATCAAGACAGGCTTTTATTTCACCAGCTATATCAACATCAGTCAAGATCAAATTTTAGTTGCATAAATGACTGAATCAGTTTTTGTTCTTACATGGGTTGTCCCCCGAGAAGATTTTTTGAGTGCCATATATCAATGTAACACAGGTGGTATACTGTTGTGTGTAAGTTCAAACCCTTTTCCAAAGTGTTACTAATGGTAAAGAGCAATTTTCTAGGCTGCTTTTCTGCCGGTTGAAGTCTGACTGCAGATGGACCCTTGGCACTGAAAGTGTACGTATTCTGAAGAGCACAGCCCAGGACCCCCTGCATCAGTGATGGCTATAACATCTATATCCACTTAAAAAAAGAGAAAGCACCACAAACCTAAGCTCTTCTCTCCATGTATCTGTTTGTTTCTTATGTTGCTATGTCTATGTAATAGAGGAAGAACTATTTATAGTTCAATGTAATTCTTTTTGTGTGATTCAGCTGTTGTTTTTAAAGACACATGAACATAATGTGTAAAAAAAAAGGCAAGGTTAGCTGACTGTTTGTGCTTGGTGTGAAGAACAACATATTCCCAGTGCACTGATGATTGTCCTCTGTTCTTCTTGGTGCTCTTTCGCGCAGGAGGCAAAACGCCAGATCCGAAGCTGCCGGTCAGGTCATACATGGACGTCATGAGGGAGCAAAACCTGTCCAAGGAGGAGGTAAGAATTTAAATAAAACAAAAAACATGGTTTGATGTGGCCCGGTAGCTTGTATCATAGCTGACTCATGTCTTTTACACCTGCAGAGAGAGATTCGGCTGCAGATGGCAGAGAAGGCCAAGTCAGGTGACCTGAAAGCTGTCAACGGTTCTGCCGCCAGCCAAGCTGCTGCTAAACGCAAACGTCGCTGGGACCAGACAGCTGACCAAACGCCCTCCAATGCCACCCCCAAAAAGATGTCCAGCTGGGATCAGGCTGATGCCACGGCTGAGGTTTTTAAAAACTTTTTTTTAGCAAATAACGCACCACATAAACACTCTCATTAATATAACATGGAAAGTTATTAAGGGACACACATAAGTCACAAAGTCATTGCTTAATTCATATTTTGCCTTTTTTTTTCAGACCCCAGGACACACTCCTGCGCACACACCATCCAACAGCCGCTGGGATGAAACCCCTGGCCGGCCCAAGGGCAGCGAGACACCTGGCGCCACCCCCAGCACCCGCATGTGGGACCCCACCCCGAGCCACACACCTGCTGGTGCCGCGACCCCAGGAAGGGACACTCCCGGCCATGCCACCCCTGGCCACGGAGGAGCCACGGGAAGCGTGCGCAAGAACCGCTGGGATGAAACGCCAAAGACGGAGAGGGAGACCCCCGGACACGGGAGTGGCTGGGCAGAAACACCTCGCACCGACAGGGGGGATGAGTCTGTTGGAGAGACTCCTACTCCGGGGGCCAGCAAGAGGAAGTCCCGTTGGGATGAAACCCCTGCTAGTCAGATGGGCTCCTCAACACCACTGCTCACCCCTGGAAAGACCCCAATAGGAACACCTGCCATGAACATGGCAACCCCAACACCAGGTAGGTTGTCTCTAAAGGTCAATTGTTCTAATCCTCTTTGATGGATGTGACTTGGTGCTAGAAAAAAAGACACACCATGATGCTTTTCTGAAGAGTCTCTGCACTGTTTTGTCCAGGTCACCTAATGAACATGACTCCAGAGCAGCTGCAGGCCTGGAGGTGGGAGCGAGAGATTGACGAGAGGAACCGGCCTCTCACGGACGATGAGCTTGATGCCATGTTTCCCGAAGGATATAAGGTCAGCTTGCCATTCCTTTGCTGTTGTATTGCATCTCCATCTTGTTAGTAATTTACAATACTGATTGTTTTATTGCCCCTCTCTGCATAGGTGTTACCTCCCCCAGCTGGGTACGTGCCCATCCGCACACCAGCCCGCAAGCTTGCTGCCACACCCACCCCAATTGGCGGCATGACAGGCTTCCACATGCAAGTGGAGGATCGCACCACCAAGCAGATGAATGACCAACCCTCCGGGAACCTCCCCTTCCTCAAACCCGATGACATCCAGTATTTTGATAAACTGCTGGTTAGCATTGAAGCTGCATAACATAAAAATCCAGCAGCTGGTGTTATTAAACATGTCTGAATGTGTCTGTCTTGGTGTCAGGTTGAGGTAGATGAGTCCACGTTGAGCCCAGAAGAACAGAAGGAAAGGAAGATCATGAAGCTGCTTTTGAAGATTAAAAATGGAACTCCACCCATGAGAAAGGTTGGTGCCAGTCCCTCAGCATTGTCACACTATTGACATTTTCACAGAAGCGGGGTACACCTTGGACTGGTTGCCAGCCAATCGCAGGGCACATAACACAACTTTTAACTCTCACATTCATACTTATGTTACCTCAACATACCTTGTGTTACTGTAGTACCCGGAGAAAACGAACACACAGGGAGAACATGCAAACTCAACACATAGGTGCCCAGCAGAGATTCAACCCAGGTCATCCCGATCTCCTGACTGTGGCCAACATACTAACCACTAGGCCACTGTGTGCTACTCGGCACAATACGGCTTTAATCACAATTGCACTATTGCATCACTAAAGCAGATGATGTAAACTGAAGGGGGTCACTCATTAGTTATTGGTCGTTGTTGCAACTTGAGGACACAATAGCTAGAAATAAACACACATGCTAATGTTAACTCATCCAGCTGCTGTGCCTTCACTGTAGATACTGCAGTATTATACCCACAAGTCTCCACATACAGGGCGTAGCAATAAAATTGGCATGTCTTGTCCTGAATGAGTAAGTTTTTTTCCTCTGTTATTGTGTGTAGCTCCAATCGTGTAGCTTAAAGCTGAAAATGTATATCTGCAAGGTCAACACCCAGCACTTAGCCTTTATGTGGCAGTAGTGTGAATGATTCTTGCTAAATCAACAGCTGCTTTCAGTGGAGGTCCCAGTGTGGGCCATCTAACTCTGCTGGAAGTAGCAGACAATCCTGCCATCTGTGCAGAAAGTGTCTGTGTTCAGTTTGTGATGTGAACCCCTGTCTGTGCTGTTTTAGGCCGCCCTTCGTCAGATCACAGATAAAGCTCGCGAGTTTGGAGCGGGACCACTGTTCAACCAGATCCTGCCACTGCTCATGTCCCCCACTCTCGAGGACCAAGAGCGCCATCTGCTGGTTAAAGTTATTGACCGCATTCTCTACAAATTGGATGACCTGGTTCGACCCTACGTACACAAGGTAAACCTCTCCTATTCTACAGACTTTTCAATGTGGATTGGACTTGCAAAAGTGATCATCTGTATGTTTTGTGCCTAGATCTTGGTGGTGATTGAGCCCCTGCTGATTGATGAGGACTACTATGCCAGAGTAGAGGGGAGAGAGATCATTTCCAACTTGGCAAAGGTAAATTGAAGCAAATTTATTATTTTCACCCTGGCTCCCGCCTGCGAAGCATTTGAGCCTGTTGGACCGGTCTGTGGGCCGACCAGGCAAGGGTGTTACAAGTTGTCACAGAAGGCTCAAGATTTCATAAAAGCGGGAATAACTTTTTTTTATGAAAACATACAAGTATAGTTGGTGTTACTTGGGTCACAGAACATATCCTGCCCACATAACCAACATCATTCTCTTCCCAGGCCGCCGGCTTGGCTACGATGATCTCCACTATGCGGCCTGACATCGACAACATGGACGAGTATGTCAGGAACACCACTGCCAGAGCCTTTGCCGTGGTGGCATCAGCCCTGGGCATCCCTTCCCTTCTGCCTTTCCTCAAAGCCGTCTGCAAAAGCAAGAAGTCCTGGCAGGCCCGGCACACAGGCATCAAAATTGTCCAACAGATCGCCATCCTCATGGGCTGCGCCATCTTGCCTCACCTGCGCAGTTTGGTGGAGATCATCGAGCACGGTCAGTCACATGCAAGATTTTCTCACTACTGTCATTGTTACTATGTGCCAACTCTGACAAATGCTTTTGCTTTGGTGCTGCAGGTCTGGTAGATGAGCAGCAGAAGGTCAGGACCATCAGTGCCCTGGCCATCGCCGCTCTGGCTGAAGCCGCCACACCGTATGGTATCGAATCCTTTGACTCTGTCCTCAAGCCTCTCTGGAAGGGTATCAGACAGCACAGAGGAAAGGTGAGAATGTTACAGTGTTTTAAAAGTAAAAGAATAAAGCATTATGCAAGCTCAACACCCTATACAATGCCTGCATATGGCTGCAGTGTGAATATTTTCTTGCAATAGCATCTCCAACTCAGGACTGTCAGTAGAGGCCACAAAAATGGTCACCAGTAGACACCTTCAGACATCCCAAAAGAGTAAAACAAGTAACCACTGGTTGCTTTTTGTTGACACCAGGGTTTGGCCGCCTTCCTCAAAGCTATTGGCTACCTCATCCCGCTGATGGATGCCGAGTATGCCAACTACTATACCAGGGAGGTGATGCTGATCCTCATCAGAGAGTTCCAGTCCCCAGATGAGGAGATGAAGAAGATTGTGCTCAAGGTAAGCAGTCACTCAAACATTAAAGACCACCCTGCGGCTCATTCTCGCCTGTTCTACCTGTTTGTGGTAGAATCAGGGCTAGCTGTCCGCCAGATGAACTTCCAACACGAGAGCTTGCAGAGCTGACTCTTGTCCTCTCTGTTCTCACCCTGCACCCGTTGGATACACTCGTTTTCTGTATTTTTTTTTTCCCCCCACATCTGACCCTGACCTTCTGTTTCATCTCATAGGTGGTGAAGCAGTGCTGTGGCACTGACGGTGTGGAAGCTAACTACATCAAGACTGAGATCCTGCCCCCCTTTTTCAAGCACTTCTGGCAGCACAGGATGGCCCTGGACAGACGCAACTATAGACAGGTCAGTGCTCGCACAAACCAGAAAGTAGTTCTCAATCCAAGTGGTAAGGTCTCTTCTGCTACAATAGTTTACCGAAGGGGTGGAGTTAAACACACTACAGTCTGTTAATAGTAATAGGAAGAAGATAAAATGCACCTTGGTAAATCCTTGCAGTCAAACACTGACGTACAAATGCCTTCAACAGTTAGTGGACACCACAGTGGAGCTGGCCAATAAGGTTGGAGCAGCCGAAATAATCTCTCGCATTGTGGACGACCTGAAAGACGAGGCTGAGCAGTACCGTAAAATGGTGATGGAAACCATCGAGAAAATCATGGGCAACCTTGGAGCGGCTGACATTGACCACAAGCTGGAGGAGCAGCTAATCGACGGCATCCTGTACGCCTTCCAGGAACAGACGACTGAGGTGAGCAGGACAACAGCGATGCATCTGCTGCTACATAAATGGAAGTCAACTGACTGGGTTTGATTTTTCTCTGCAGGATTCAGTGATGCTCAATGGTTTCGGCACCGTGGTCAACGCCCTGGGCAAGCGTGTTAAGCCCTACCTGCCTCAGATCTGTGGTACAGTGCTGTGGCGTCTAAACAACAAGTCAGCCAAAGTGCGTCAGCAGGCTGCCGACCTGATCTCTCGCACTGCTGTAGTTATGAAGACGTGTCAGGAGGTACGTGGCGCAATAAGCCACTCTTAATTTCCATTAGGCCAGTCGTAACATCTTTTTGTGTGCCCCTGCAGGAAAAACTGATGGGTCATTTGGGTGTTGTGCTTTACGAGTACCTAGGAGAAGAGTACCCTGAAGTGTTGGGTAGCATCCTGGGTGCACTGAAGGCCATTGTCAATGTCATTGGTAAGTCTCCAAATGTTGATATTCGCATACTTTGGGTTTTTGTAACCATTTCTGTCATGAATGCAGGTATGCACAAGATGACTCCGCCCATCAAAGACCTGCTTCCTCGCTTGACCCCCATTTTGAAAAACAGACACGAAAAAGTGCAGGAGAACTGCATCGATCTGGTGGGCAGAATCGCGGACAGGTCAGCAACTTCCAAAATATTTTTTTCTCTGTTTTGGTGCAATTGCTTATCTAATCTATTGTGTTTTTTTTAATCACTATTACAGAGGTGCTGAGTATGTGTCGGCCCGAGAGTGGATGAGGATTTGTTTTGAGCTGCTGGAGCTTCTCAAGGCCCACAAAAAGGCGATCCGCAGAGCGACAGTCAACACGTTTGGTTACATCGCCAAGGCTATTGGGTTAGTGTTCCTTGTCTTTTTGTCTATATTTATTTATTTATTTATTGTGTTATAGTGCACAGAGAATGGAAAGAAATGTGTTCATGTTTCACATAAGGATTGTGAATGATGGCCAAAATTCCCTTAAAAAATGCAATTCCTATTTAAGGTGGTGCTGTGGAAAAAGTTTTTTTTAGTTTTTAATGTAAACTCAAAAGTATATGTAAAAGTATACCACAAAAGCCAATTCTGGACTCCTATGGGATAATTATGTCCACCCCATCTTTTTCCAGCCCCCACGATGTCTTAGCCACGCTTCTCAACAACTTGAAGGTGCAGGAGCGTCAGAACCGTGTGTGCACCACAGTCGCAATCGCCATCGTGGCTGAGACATGTTCGCCGTTCACTGTCCTCCCTGCGCTCATGAATGAGTATCGTGTGCCTGAGCTCAACGTGCAGAACGGTGTACTCAAGTCACTGTCCTTTCTGTTCGAGTATATTGGCGAGATGGGCAAGGACTACATCTACGCCGTCACGCCACTGCTGGAGGACGCGCTCATGGACAGGTGAGTTGCACGACCCTGAAGCCGTACATTTTGAATAACCTTGTATGTTTGCTTGACCATGACTTGTGGTCCCACAGAGACCTGGTCCACAGGCAGACAGCCAGTGCTGTGGTCCAGCACATGTCCCTGGGCGTGTATGGCTTTGGCTGTGAGGACTCCCTCAACCACTTGCTCAACTACGTGTGGCCCAACGTGTTTGAGACATCGCCGCACGTCATCCAGGCCGTCATGGGTGCACTGGAGGGGCTCAGGGTCGCCATCGGGCCATGTCGCATGCTTCAGTACTGCTTACAGGTAAGATATAAATAGTTAAAAATGAAGCAATTGAAGCAATGCTGATGCTGAACTCTAAAACTCTAAAAATAAAACTGATTGGTGTCCTGTGTGCCGTCAGGGTCTATTCCATCCAGCCAGGAAGGTGCGAGATGTGTACTGGAAGATCTACAACTCCATCTACATCGGCTCACAGGACGCCCTCATTGCTCACTACCCTCAAGTGTACAACGATGAGAAGAACATGTATGTCCGCTATGAGCTGGACTATGTCTTGTAAATACTCCTTCCTTTTGTTTTTTTTTGGATCAACAGCTGCTTGGAGGTCCACAGTGAGCGTTAAATGTAGGTGCATTCCCTGTAAAAGAACAATGTAGACTACATAATCTACAACACACCCCTCTTATCTACCCTTTAGTCCCCCATCATTGTCAGAAATCCGTTGAAATTGTTTTAAATATTTGCATATTTCCTATGTAACGATTCTGATGGGGTATTCCCTCTCATTTCACATCTCTTCTTATTAGATTGTTTTTATTTAACCAAATAAAAGGTTTATGTACACTTGTTATCACATCCTTCATAAAGTACATTTAACAAAAATTATCTTAAGGAGATCAAGCTTCCAGCTGCTTAGACATAAGCAGATGAAGACATGCATGGAGGCTCTCTGTGTTGGAGATTTAACACACTTTGTTCTCTTTTAATTAAGTTTATTCATGCTTTATTCATTATTCATCATGCTACAATTGAAATGTTTCTCTCACTAAAACACTGGAAGGGAGGAGGGAGGACTCTATCTTCAGTGAGTCCCCCCATTTCCCACTGCTGTGTTCCCTTACTGGTCCAAATGCTGTGACCCAGATTCCTGCAGGCTGCAGAACACACATCGTCCTCTTCTGCTCAACTTGGTTGAGGAGGAGTGCTTGGTTTTGACAACACGGTCCAGTAATACGTTTACAAGCCTCTTTGAGGCTCGTTCACTGTGCAGCAAGTCTTGGAAAGGCACTTCATAAGGTACACCTACACAGTCTAATCACATTTAATACAATATCCGAATCAATCAATACACGATTAAAACTCAGAATGGCAGAGATTATGGGAGATACTAACGAATACTTCATCGACGATCCCACATCGAAACAAAGAGTGAATGTCCTCAGCCATGCCAAAACGTGATTGTAATTTCTCAAATGTCGCTGCATCCTTTTTCTAAAAGTCCAAAGTGGAGATCCCATTTTAAGAATGCCTCATGAATAGCAAATATCGATATATTTGCTGACATGTTTGTGTGCTAGGGTGACATGGCGGTCCAGTGGTTAGTGCACAGACCTCACAGCTAGGAGACCAGGGTTCAATTTTCTCCGGGTACTCCGGTTTCCTCCCACATTCCAAAAACATGCTAGGTTAATTGGCCACTCCAAATTGTCCATAGGTATGAATGTGAGTGTTAATGGTTGTTTGTCTATATGTGCCCTGTGATTGGCTGGCGACCAGTCCAGGGTGTACCCCGCCTCTCGCCCGAAGACAGCTGGGATAGGCTCCAGCCACCCCCGCGACCCTCGTGAGGAAAAGCGGTAGAAAATAAATGAATGAATGTTTGTGTGCTAGTGTACCTAATGAAGTGATCAGTGTTTGTTAGGTTCCATCTGTATCCAGTGGATGGCAGCAGCAGCGGCAATAGTGCGTGCCTGTGCGTGCGTGTTGATGCTGAGGAAGCCCCCAGTGCATCAAACAAGAGAAGCGAGACACAACCTCCGAGTTCCTCCTCGTCCGGCTCGACTGGGTAAGTCTGGCCGCCTTCGGGCTCCCACACACCGAGGAGGAGCGAGCCCTCGCACAGAGACGCCAGCGTCCCCCCGTTCACAGCAAGCCACCAGCGGCAAGGCACAGCCTGCTAAAGCGGGCCCGGCCTACTTCCCCACCCCCCGCCGCCCCACGCACACCCTAGCCTGAGAGGAGGAGCGGACCTCGCTGCCAGCATCGCCCCGTGGTGCTGCTGTGTCGGCGTGCGTGGATGAGTCGCTGGAGACGAGGCAGAGATGGCTGTTCTCAAGCTGGCCGACCAGGTAGAGCCGCTAGCCGCCGCTAGCTTTAGCCTGCTCTCATCCAGCAAGCTTGGTGATTCACTGCTCTCATCCAGCACGCTTGGTGATTCACTTTCACACACAACTGCAACACATTTACCCCCGCATTTGTAGTTATAGCACATCGGTTCCTAATTCGTGTATCGGGAATGAGGAGTTATATCGCATTTTAGCCTAAATTGTGCAGTCGAATCACTTGAACGCGCTCATGCTAATTTTCCCCATTGATTTAATTATTACATATTTTATTATTACAAAACACACTCGCTTCCTGTTGAACATCTAAACAAACATATTTAATGTCACATTTAATTACAATATGTGCGTGTGTATATCTTGCATAATTAGCTACCGTGTTTCCATCATGTAGGCTTAGGGGTGTTTATTTACTCAAATGCAGAGAGAACTTGGCACCTTTTCAGGGTAAGGTCTTCATTACATTTTGACCATCATCCAAAATCCGTATGATCTTTATTTTTTTGTGTGTTCTAAAGATATAAAAACAGAAACTCATTACTGCATGTATTGGAACCACTTATTATGCCTATAAAGCCTTCTGAAAAGGCCTAAAAATATGCACCATTTACATATTTCATTAATTTGACGTTAGTTACAAGCTACAGATACATTATTTTTATTAATAACATTGTTACACTGACCAAACTACATTACAGTCATATTGACACTTAGCTAGAACACATTAGATCGCTACCAGCCGGCTAGCAACTACCTTCAAAACAGGCTCACTCGCAGCATGTCAGAGTGGCGCTAACAATACCTCAGACCACTCCAAAAATATAAGACGACATATTTGAGTTCATTTCTACAGCATATTGCTATGTGAAATCAATGCACTGAGGAATGATGTTCCGGTTATGCTTAAAATGGCCAAAATACTGTAATTATTAATTACATTAATCATGAATGTGGTTGCTGCTACATGGTCACAGCATGTATATAAACCCATAATACCTTGTTAGAGGTTGTTGGAGGTGTTTTAGTAGCAGTCTTTGTAGGTGGCATAGGAGGATCCCATTATGTGCAGTAACAAGTTGTCTCATTTTATCTGTTTTTATATCTTTAGAACGCACAGAAAAGCGACAGACTTTTGTTTATGTCTCACATAAGATTTGTGGATGATGGGCAAACTTCCCCCCCAAAGAGCAAGTTTTCATTTAAAGCAATGCCGTCTTGTACAAATGTATGTTCATATATTTTTAACAATATTGATTTGAAGAATTGGGACAATTTTCTGGATTTGTGGACAGTGGTCCTTGTGAATAATTTGGGTGCGGTTTCTATTACAGCATTTTTAATGTATTCTTACATCTAAAATGGAAAAATATAGATTACACCGTGTACAGTACGTATTTTATTGTTTATGTATAACATTTTATGAATATTATTACTGTTTATTAGAGATCATAGTAGCCCCCCAAATTGTATTTATTAACGTGGTTTTGCCTTTAAAATTCTTGCAGGAAATAGCCGAATAGTTCATAAACAATACTCCTTTTACATTGAGGAAAAATAGCAACTCAGACGAGCTTAACCTTCTATTTTGTGCTTCAGTAAAGCATTTTGCGTTGCACAACAGCAACAACTGTGCATTCACGGTGTCACCATGTGTGCTGGACTTGTTTTCACACCATCACATGATTCTCTTTAGCACCAATAAGATGCTTAAACACCTTAATCACACCAAAAAAAACTGCTTAGATTATTTTTGTTGACTCTATTTGGATGCTATTATTCACCCTGAAGGCTGGGGAATAGGAATAAGGAATAGGTTCTAGAATAATAACTGTTGTGTGGACATATCTTACCAAAAATATCTGCTGACACCATCATTTTGTTTTTTGCTTAACCAAGATACACATGTGTGCTTACATAAAGGAGGAAACACAGCAAGCGTTGGTGTTGCGCAACACAGCTTGGTTATATACTCACTGGACACTACATTAGGTACACCTGAACAGGTTTGATAAGATCCAATATAAGACAAAAATACTAATATTTTGACCCTGTGGTGGTGTGTGTATAAGGTAACCGAGGAAAAGGATTTATTTGATGAATCTCTTCTTTTGGCCTCAAAGTAGACGGTGCAGGTGTACCTAATGAAGTGTCCGGTGAGTGCTTCAGTGGGAATGGCCTCACGCTCCACTGTAGACATTCCACTGTGTCATCAGTCTGCAAGCAAAGCAGGAATAACTTGATTTTTTTATGTAACTTCTCCACACTGCAGGACTTCCTGTTATTTTCAGACTGCATGATAACGGAATTCCTTTAGTCAACAGAGATTTTCTCTCTTCTTTTGTGGTCTTCTGTGGTTGAAGATATTCCTTGATGCACATTAACAGAGAAATTGTATTATTTGAGAAAGTCAAGGTTCTGTAGGACAATCCTGCATTTTTCCATCTTTGGGAATATAGCAGGAAACACAGGAAGTTGTTGGCCTTGAAGCTGTGGAAAGACACGGGGCAACACAAGTTGACCCCGACGGGACGAAGATGAGCTTGTTAGGCCTTTCTCTCCTTTGAACAGAATATAGGCTTTGTTTTATGGAGCAAAATGGAGGTAAATTGAAAACGCACATCTTATTTTTTAAATTTAAAAGGAGTATTAATAGCAAAACATTAGCTAAAAACATTTTGGACAAATGACATCATGCGAAAGCGATTCATGTCGCACAGGTGCCTCGCGTTATAGCATTTTTGGCAAAACCTCACCACTGTTAAATACAATAACTTTGATGGCATAAATAAACTATAACTGTAGTTTGTGTCACCAGGTTAAAGGCCTTGTGACATGTAATTGTCATGATGATGAAGGGCCTCACACTGGAGGTAAGAAGTTGCGAAGAGGAAGTGGTTTCAAACGCAGAAGTGAAACACTCCACTGCGCCAGCAACAGGACGCAAAGCAGGAAGTTTGAACTTGGCTTGAATTACCAAATATGGTTCCAGCAAGTTACATCGTAGATGGATGGTATAACTTGACGTACACTGATAATGACACAAGAGAATGTTGCACTGCGATGCTAAGGCACCTCTATTTACCTCATATCTGACATCTAGGAGGGAAAATAAGGGCTTCGGGGACAAAGGGCCCCTTGGTGTACACACGCACACACACACACACACACATACATACACGTACACACTTACACATACACACAATCTTGATTGTCAAAAATATGCTTGGTGCAAATATTCCTGCTGGTCCTCCTCTCAGTGAGCTGTTGTAGTAGTGAAGGACATTGTTGTCGTCCTAGCTAAACACGTTAAGGTCATAAACGCACACACATGACCACGTTCTGTCTTGTCAAACACTGGTCATCAGATGTTCACATGCCTCCATTATCCTCCCTCAGTGACCGTGTGTCCTTTTCCTCTCTGCAGCCTCCTCTCATCCAGGCCATCTTTAGCGCTGACCCAGAGGATATACGAATGCTCATATGCAAGTCTGAAGACATCAATGCTTTGGTGAGGATGCTAAATATTGCTAAATAAGTATAATGAATGAATGAATGATATGCCTTTATTTGTCCCTCAGTGGGGAAATTTGCATGAAGGAGGGGGGAGAGAAGGGGGGGGACAACACTAGGAGAGGGGAGGGGAAAAAAACAACAACTCCAAACTAGACTCTTAGATGAAGGAGTACAGTGTGGGACTGTTAAAAAAAACCTCGGCAGACAGGTAAAAGACATTGTTCACACACATAGACACAAGACCAGCGCCAATGAAGGGAAAATAGCCGATATGAGCAGCGGCCAGCCCGGCTACCTGCAGCCACTTACGGCACAAGCTGTGGTCCGTCATGCCCGCACCAGGGGAATTAGCGACGAAGGCTTTTGGTGGGTGTGGGGGGGTGGTGGATGCCTGTGACGCTTCCCCCGCCCACCTGGAGTTCAGTTCGCAGGGTGTCGTTGCGATACATAGCAGTTGCCATGGAGAAGTCCGTGGTGGGCCAGGGTCAGAGCGTCCCGCTGCAGAAATCTCTTGAGAGAAGTTGGACACACTTCTTAACATGAGCGAATGTTGACCTCACAAATGGAGAAAAAGTCCTACAAACACACTTCTAAGTCTTCTAAGTCACAATATAATAAAATGTAAGTGCCAGCTAAAGCACTCTTTTTCCTCCATCCATCCACTTTCTATGCCACTTATCCTCATTAGGGTATGCTGGAGCCTATCCCAGCTGACTTTGGGCAAGAGGCGGGGTACACCCTGGACTGGTCACCAGCCAATCACAGGGCACATATAGACAAACAACCATTCACACTCACATTCATACCTATGGACAATTTGGAGTCACCAATTAACCTAGCATGTTTTTGGAATGCAGTAGAAAATGAATGAATGAATGAATATTGTGGAATAACATTGTGTGACAGTGTACAAACTTCCTGCCTCAGGATGCTGAGAAGCGAACACCGCTCCATGCGGCCGCCTTCCTGGACGATGCAGACATCACTGAACTCCTCATCCTCTCTGGTAAGAAACTTTTTGTTTGTTTGTTTTTTTTTTCACCCCACCTCTAAGCCACCACATTTTGATTTACTCTGCCCCCTCTACAGGCGCCCGGGTCAATGCGAAAGATAACATGTGGCTCACCCCCCTCCATCGGGCTGTGGCGTCCCGCAGCGAGGTGAGCTAGTTCCACCGTCAAGACCTGTTGTCTAATGAGGAACAGGTGGAACCAGTCGAGGCAGTGCAGGTAGCGATTTAGCATACATGCTATAGGCGTGCAAAACAGGAAGTGTGAAAAACCAAATGGATGAGCTAACGTTCACCGCGTGGCACATTCGGAAAATGAAGGGATGCAGGGACTACTTTCATATTTGCCCACTTTTATACTTTCATATTACCTGTTTGTAATAGTTATTACATGAATGAAAAACATAACTGGCACCAAACAATCACAAGTGTGCCCGAATGCCTCATGAAAATGGAGGAGAAAGCAGACAGTGTATGAAGTGTGCAGCAAATGAACAAATAAGTAAGTTTGATGATTATTTTGTGCATTCAGAGTGTTTAATTAATTTTAGTGATCCCACGGCAAGCCTGGAAAACTCACCATAGTCCGTCAAGTGTTTCTTCTTCAAATGCCGTATTAAATTAAAGCTCTGCATGATATTTTTTGGCATGTATTGGTTGTTAAGTTTTACATGTTTTTGTTTTGGCATAAGATGATGAGATGCTAACATTTTCCCTCCCACAGGAGGCCGTGCGAGTGCTGATCCGCCACTCGGCCGACGTCAACGCCCGCGACAAAAACTGGCAGACGCCGCTGCACGTGGCCGCCGCCAACAATGCGCTGCGCTGTGCCGAGGTCATCATCCCCATGCTGAGCAGCGTCAACGTGTCAGACCGAGGGGGACGTACCGCCCTGCACCATGCCGCCCTTAATGGCCACACGGAGGTACTGCAGTACACCTGAGCCATCTGTTGTTCTTTCTTTTTTGCAACAGGCTACCTCATAATTTCCTTCGGGAAAGTATTACCTAACCTTTCCATTTGTTTCTACTCCTTGTTGATTAGCATAGCGGCCGTGATGCGAACATCCTTTGTGTCTCAGTGAAAGAGAGAGCAGCTGTGTCATTAGACAAGATGAATGCAAGCATGTTTATGCATCACCTGACCTGTGTGTGGGTGTGTTTGTGTGTGTTAGATGGTCAACCTTCTCCTCGCCAAAGGAGCCAACATCAATGCTTTTGATAAGAAGGACGGGCGGGCACTGCACTGGGCTGCTTTTATGGGTAAGACTATACATTAGTACACCTGTACAATACACGCTTTGGCATTTGGCATACCATTATCTGGTTTAACCACCTTTTGCTATGCCGATTCAGAGAATCCGAAACATGCTCAATGAGTGAATATGCTGGCCATACATGAATTGATATGTGTTATTGTGTTGCATGATAATGTTGCAAGGATTTTTACACACTGCATAAACACCACTTTGAATTTTGCGCTTTTTAAAATCTATTAATTAATAAATCATACAGTTTCCTGATTGAATACGGTCTATTGTTAGTAAAAAAAAAAAAAAAAAGAACACCCTATTTAAGCAAATGTTAAGAATTCATTCATTTTCTACCGCGTTTTCCTCACGAGGGTCGCGGGGGGTGCTGGAGCCTATCCCAGCTGTCTTTGGGCGAGAGGCGGGGTACACCCTGGACTGGTCGCCAGCCAATCACAGGGCACATATAGACAAACAACCATTCACACTCACATTCATACCTATGGACAATTTGGAGTCACCAATTAACCTAGCATGTTTTTGGAATGTGGGAGGAAACCGGAGTACCCGGAGAAAACCCACGCATGCACGGGGAGAACATGCAAACTCCACACAGAGATGGCCGAGAGTGGAATTGAACCCTGGTCTCCTAGCTGTGAGGTCTGCATGCTAACCAATGTTAAGAATGTCATGCCTAAATTAAGCATACAATTGACAAAATGAACTAACATACAAATATAAGGCATTCAAAAAACACATTGAAAGACTTTGATGAAACATATTATATAGTACACTGGTTAGTAGGTGTTAGCGCAGTGCTACTGTAGTGTTTGGTAAGACACAAGGAACAACAGGCGCAATTATCTTTAATAAATATCCCTAATAAAAATGCTGCCTATTGTTGTGTCCGTTACGCACTCAAAGCAGAAACTCAACTCTGAAATCCCTGTCCGTCACCCACTCTGCTACATGGGTGAACACATTTATAGCATAACGCATCACAATGAGTCTTATTTACTCTTATTGTGTCTATACTATATTGGGTAGTGTGAGTGTAAAGGGACAGCCGGTGGTTGGATCTCAAAGCAAAGACAACAAAAAATGTATAGAGACAATGTTTAATAACAAAGTGCACTCTCGAGGAGTGGAAAAATATAGGTATCAGAAAAGCAAACTACTGTACAACACAAAATAGGGAGAAGCCACAGTGTACAAAAATACAAGGGAACTACTGGAGAGCAGCTCCAGCAGAATATAAGGGGTGTATTTAATGTCAAGAGGGCTCTAATAATGTTAAAAACAGCATTTAGAAGGTCATAAGGAGGTTTTTTTAATGCTTTAACTTAAAAAATATTCCATACAATACAGTTGACCATACAGTATATTACATTACATGTTCACAGATGATTGTGATTAATATGCTTTAGTGTACAACATCCTCCAAATTGTCCATAGGTATGAATGTGAGTGTGAATGGTTGTTTGTCTATATGTGCCGCGTGATTGGCTGGCGACCAGTCCAGGGTGTACTCCGCCTCTCGCCCAAAGACAGCTGGGATAGGCTCCAGCACCCCCGCGACCCTCTTGAGGAAAAGCGGTAGAAAATGAATGAATGAATGAATGTACAACATCACATTTTACTCCACATGTACTACACTACATCCAGGTCACTTGGATGTAGTGTGTCTACTGGTGAGTCAGGGGGCGGAGATAAGCTGCAAGGACAAGCGTGGCTACACCCCCCTGCACACGGCGGCCTCTAGTGGACAGATAGCGGTGGTGAAGCACCTGCTCTATCTGGCTGTAGAAGTAAGGATCTTTGTTGTTGTTTTGCTTTTTTTAAGTATGCATGTAGTCGCAGTAATAATCGGAATATTTGATTTTACTGCAACAGATCGATGAGTCCAACGCCTTTGGGAACACGGCGCTCCACGTGGCGTGTTTCAATGGCCAGGACGCTGTGGTGAGCGAGCTGATTGACTACGGCGCTAACGTCAGCCAGGCTAATAACAAGGGTTTCACGCCGCTGCACTTTGCTGCCGCCTCCACGCACGGAGCACTCTGTTTGGAGGTCCTGGTCAATAATGGTGCCGATGTTAACGTGCAGGTATGAAAATATTTCTAAATATCAACTCTTGATCAAAATGTTAACAACAGTTACATTTTACATAATTGGATCTTTAGGAGTTTCTAGGTAGGGCCTGAAAATACAAAAAGAAGAAATGGGAGTGAGACCAATAGGCTGTTCATCACATATTTCTTGCAGATGTGCGGCAAAGTTGGCGTGATATTTGAACTACTATAACTATTATTTCTTCTCTTTGCAGAGTCGAGATGGAAAGAGTCCTCTTCACATGACGGCTGTCCACGGTCGCTTTACTCGCTCACAGACTCTCATCCAGAATGGTGAGACTTCATGTGGATATATTACTTGGGGGCTGGATGAATCGGATTCCGATATATTTTGTACACAAGTCACAGTGTTAATTCTTACAAATGTAGCATGTTTGGAAAATATGGGCCAAAAATGGCGTCTTTAATTGTGATTCTGACACATTCACATTATATGATTACGGACTCAGAGGCAGCTGCAAGATGTCTTGTGAAACTTTTCCATGTTTTATTATACCTGACGCGTGTGGGGGCATCTTGCATTTCATCATCTGACATTTTTTTGTGCGCACAGAACACAGGTCACAGTACTCGAATCATGATCACATTTTAGCATGCTTGTATTAGTAGTTGAGATCTCAACATGGGGCAAAAATGGTATCTCTGTCTTCAATTTTGACAACGTTATAACACTGAAAAAATGTCATGGTTATTCATTCATTCATTCATTCGTTTTCTACCGCTTTTTCCTCACGAGGGTCGCTGGAGCCTATCCCAGCTGTCTTTGGGCGAGAGGCAGGGTACAACCTGGACTGGTCGCCAGCCAATCACAGGACACATATAGACAAACAACCATTCACACTCACATTCATACCTATGGACAATTTGGAGTGGCCAATTAACCTAGCATGTTTTTGGATTTTTTTTTTTTTTTTTGGAGTACCCGGAGAAAACCCACACATGCACGGGGAGAACATGTAGTTAGTTAGAACTCCACACAGAGATGGCCGAGGGTGGAATTGAACCCTGGTCTCCTAGCTGTGAGGTCTGCGCGCTAACCACTAGACCGCCGTGCCGCCTGTCATGGTTATATATAACTTAATAAAGGCAGCATCCCATACAGTTAGAGGATGCTTGGTGAGACTTTTTCTGTTTTACTACGTCCCATAAGGGTGCGTACACTGGATTCATAGTACGACATGTTTTTGTGTGAAGAACACAGTTTTATTTGAGTACTGTTCAAATGTAGCGTGTTATAAACAGTAGTTGACATTGCAAAATGGTCCAAAAATGGCACTTCTATGTTCAGCTATATGCAAGTTATGACATTCCAGGCGGAGAGATCGACAGTGTGGACAAGGACGGCAACACGCCGCTCCACATTGCCGCTCGCTACGGCCACGAACTCCTCATCAACACGCTCATCACCAGTGGCGCTGACTGCACCAGGTTTGTGTGTTAACGTCCGATAATGGCAACGTATCCACAGTTATTAAAAGTCCTCCCGTGTCCATTTCTTATAAAGACGAGGCGTCAACGGCATGTTTCCACTGCACATGGCAGCTTTGAATGCTCACTCGGACTGCTGCCGCAAGCTTCTCTCATCAGGTAACCCACATAGAAATGACAGTTAACCCCTCATAATGTTTTGTGGTTACCTATGCCATGTAATTAGTCAAAAATATTGAAAGTTATATGTAGTATTCTGGTCACTAGGCATCAGTAATGTTGAGACATGACATTATATTACATTGTGCCATGAGTGAAAAAAATGTTCTCCTCTCATTCTGTGTGGAAGTGGCAAATTTATTAACTTTATATTAAGTAAAATGGAGAGGCTAACTAATTAGATTGGTAGCTTGCTATGCTAGCGGTGGCTTTGTCCCTGCAGAGATCCCAATGTGATGTAAACAAAGCATAATAGGAGAGTAAAAGTGACTATTGGGGTAATATTATTATTAATATTGAATCCTACTTTGTGGAAATTAACTATCTCAATCAGGTCTAGAACCTATTTAGTGCAGTAAACGAGAAATTATTGTATTTTGTAATTGATGAGCAACATGGCGAGAAAATACCGGAGAAAGAAACACATCAGAGCATCGTGGCTGTTGGAAGCAAAACAATGATATAAGTGATGGTACATCATTGTAGCCTCATTGCACGCATTTTCCTTGCAGGAAAATTCCAATATTTCTGAAGTTTATGCTCCGGAAAATGTTTAAAAAAATTGAGATGTCATGTAGCTGTAGCCTGCACCATACTGCACTAACCTGTTTCCTCCCCTCACCCGTAGCACTAACTCCTGTCTGTCTCTCTCCCTCTCCGTGCCCCACTTCCTCGTCTCTCTCTTTACTCGTCACTTGTCCAACCCTGCCCTCTGTCTTCCTGCACTGTCCTCTTCAGGCTGGAGGTTTAGCATAATGTGTAACGACTCGGTCCTGTGTGCAGGCTTCCAGATCGACACCCCCGACAGTCAGGGGAGGACCTGCCTGCATGCCGCTGCTGCCGGAGGGTGAGCGTCATGTTGGATAACATGTTGTATAGCAGCTCTTGTGTTTGAAGTACATTTTCTGCATATTTTATTGGAACATAAAGCTGTACAAAATAAATGTCCACCCCCTCGTGAATAACACATTTGTTAGCTGTGAAACATATGCCATATCAACAGGTGGGGATTTAGCTTAGTCCATTATGGCCAGTCAGAAGCCTGAAGAAAATGTGCAACAACAGCAATCATTTATGAATGAAGGAAAAAGTGGCCTACAAAAGTGTCAGTTTTTAAACAGATGTTTAATATTACATATTAATAATGGTGGCACAGGGCTTTCTGAGAGAGTTCAAGCTCCATGCTTTTATTGATCATGTGATGCTGGTGTTTGTGTGCAGCAACGTGGAGTGTGTCAAGTTATTGTTGACGAGCGGAGGCGACCACAACAGGAGGGACAACTGCGGCAGGTTGTTTACTTTGTGATTATCAGCGCACTACTGCACCTGAAAAGTCTTGATTTTTGTTTTTTTGGTCGTCTCGCAGGACGTCGCTCCACTATGCCGCGGCCAGTCGTCACTATCAGTGTCTGGAGACACTGGTGGCTTGTGGGACCGCTATTAATGCCACAGACAATTGGGGGCGCTCTGCTCTGCACTATGCTGCTGCTTCTGACCTGGACCGAAGGTGAAAGACCAGGACATGCAAGCCCACAGACCACCTATGTGGACGTCTTTTGCTCCAGAGTACCACAAATGAGCTATTATAGTAGGAGTCTTAATTCATGGATGATGACTTAATTGGAACCAGGAGATAATTGGATAATTATGTGATAATTTTTTAACTTTAATAATTTTGAGTGCATGAAAAAGTGGACAGGAAAACATGGTCATTTATTAAGAAGTATATTGGACCACAAAGCAGCAACAGAACCAATGTTCTAATAGTGGTGGGGAGCAAACTGCTCAGCATCAGTATCACGGTAACACAACAATAAATGTAACACAAATGACTTTAACAGTAAAAACTGAGTAGCAACATTTTACAGTGCATGCAGAGATAGCTAAAGGATGCCTTATGTACTATACATGTCTTTCAGGCGTCGTGTTGCTCTGGAGCCTGAGAGTGAAGGAGTGCAGGCGGAGCGGGAGAAAGAGGCTGCACTGTGAGTCCAAGCTAAAGCTATTTTAGTTTTTTTTCACACTGTAAACCAGGGGTCTCAAACTCAATTTACCTGGGGGCCACAGGAGCTAGGGTCTGGGCAAGGCTGGGCCGCATCAGGTTTTCCAAAAAAAAAACAAAACGCATTTATTAAAAACAGAAAAATATACAAACTTTTTCAGTGCTTTGGTTCCGATTTTCTACAATAAAAGCTGTGATAAAACATTACACTGTTCTCAAATATCTTCATTTTTATTTTTCTGCACAAAATAAGATGAAAAATAAATAAACAAATCAAGAATAAAGAAAATCAATCAATCAGTAATAAATAAATATAATAATAATAAAACGACAAATAATAAAAACTTAAGAAACCACATATAGTTGGTGGGTAGACAAATTATTGTTTTCAGATTAAAATTAACAAAGCATTATTAGAGCCCTGTAGACATGACAAAACACGACTATAGTCACATTTATACTTTTTTTATTTACAACATATTGCGCAACTGCAGCGTCTTGAGACACATGCTAACTCGCAAACTAGAGAGCTAGCGACCTAAACGGTAGCCTTCAAGTTATTTCCTTTAAACTTAAATAGCCAAAAACTTACCACTTCCACACGGATAGGGAGGATAACTATTAACAGTTATTTAACCTTTAACATGAACATTAATCAAACGTAATAATTTTTTCTGGGTACATGATACCATACAGCATCCATATCAAACTTGCGTGGGCTGCACTAACATTAAACTTTCATATCAAGGCGGGGGCCTCAAACTAGTGTCCTGCGGGCCACATTTGGCCCACGGGCCGCGTGTTTGAGACCCCTGCTGTAAACATTGTTGTTGTGAGGTATTTCTGTGCTAAAGAGGCTAACGACAATTTTCACCATTGTTGTTATGGTGCCTTTTCCTGGAGTGACTTTCTCCATGCCGATGGTCTAAATGAGCCCCAGAGGCCTTAGTTAGATGCTATAGCACCACCTGTTGCTACAGCATGCACTTGTTGTGCTTTATCATGAACAGAGATGTGCAGTGGAAGATGTGTAGAATGTCCTTGTGTTTCGCTGTCTCGTTTTCTAGATGTTTGGAGTTCCTGCTTCAGAGCGGAGCGACAGCCTCCCTCAAAGACAAACAAGGTTACAGTCCAGTGCACTACGCTGCAGCCTACGGGCACAAACACTGTCTGCAGCTGGTATGTGCATGCACACACACACACACACAAACTGGGAATTAGTGGCTATAAAGTATTCGATTTCCAGCCAAAAAGCTCCAAATAAAAGTAATTGAAGCATGACACAGGTGGGTCGTGCACTGATCATGTGACCTATGTGATGTGCAGCTGCTGGACAGAGATGACGGTTACCATGACGACCCAGAATGCCCTAACGCCAGGAGTCCTCTGCACCTGGCTGTGAGTAGCACAACAATTTGCATGCAACTTCCTGTTGCATGGTAGAAGATGGGACACTTCCTGCTTACTTGGCAGCAAGTTTTCTGTTTACTTGATGGCAAACTTCCTGTTTACTTCCTGTCATATGGTAGATAAAGACGTCAGACTTCTGGGGCTTGTACTTGCGCTTGTATGTTACATTATGTTGCCATGGTAACTCATACACCGGCATCAGTTGTCTCTGAAAATGATAACAACATCGTTGAATTTTCCATGTATTTTATTTCATTTAACATATTCATTATCTGTTTTATTCTTCCTGTTATTAAAGTGAAATTAATCCTGGATCTTTTTCGAATGCCGCTCCTCAGTATTGCTGTCATACAGGTGTCAGGTTTCCATTTTGTTTTTATTTTTGTGTCATTAATGACGCATTTTTCTTCTACCAACCAACCAATCTGCTGCTAACCCCGCCCCCTTCATGTCAAAGCGCTCATGACGAGTAGAAAATCCTGACTTGACTAATGAAGTTGGTATCCAGCTTTGTAGTACTGCATACCCCAAACCTTCAATGTTTGGCTTGGTTAAGCCGGAAAAAGACGAGTTAAGCATGATTTGGAGTATAGGCCCCGGATTTACTTCCTGTCACATAGCAGACAATGACAGACTTCCTGTTTACTTCCTGTCACAGGGTAGATGATGGAAGCCTGGTTATTTGATGTCAGGCTCGAGTTTACTTCCTTTCACAAGATAGAGAATAAGACTTCCTGATACTTGAATGTGCCACGCTTGGTGTGTGCAGGCATACCACGGCCATGCTCAGGCCTTGGAGGTGCTGCTGCAGGGCGAGAGGGAGGTGGATCGCGTGGACGAGGCTGGCCGGACCCCTCTTGCCATGGCGGCTCAGCGGGGTCACACAGACTGCGTGCACATCCTCCTCAGCCATGGGGCGTCAACGCGCACCTGCGACACTCAGCACGGAGGCACCCCAGTACACTTAGCAGGTAAAGTCAGTGTTGTAGATGCAGTTTAGCAAGGAGCTAACTGTCTGCTAACATGTTGTCCCTTCCTTCAGTAATGAACGGCCACACATCGTGCGTGCGCCTCCTGCTGGACGAATCGGACAGCGCGGACCTAGCAGACGCTGCTGACTCTCAGGGACAGTGAGTGATTCCTCGCCATCACATGACATTTACCCCATCCTCATCTTTTCTTACGCCTACCATGTTTCCTTAGGACCCCTCTGATGCTGGCCGTGGCAGGGGGTCATGTGGACGCCGTGTCTCTGCTGCTGGAGAGGGAAGTGGACGTCAACATGGCGGACAACCATGGCATGACAGCGCTGCACCTCGGGGTGAGCCTTAGTACAGTTTAGACTAGTATACTTAGTACTATTACTTAGTATTAGTACATAGTACTATTCATTCATTCATTCATTTTCTACCGCTTTTCCTCACGAGGGTCGCAGGGGGTGCTGGAGCCTATCCTAGCTGTCTTTTGGGCAAGAGGCGGTCGCCAGCCAATCACAGGGCACATATAGACAAACAACCATTCACACTCACATTCATACCTATGGACAATTTGGAGTCAACAATTAACCTAGCATGTTTTTGGAATGTGGGAGGAAACCGGAGTACCCGCAGAAAACCCATGTTCTACACCACGGGGAGAACATGCAAACTCCACACAGCAATGGCACAGGGTGAAATTGAACCCTGGTCTCCTAGCTGTGAGGTCTGCGCGCTAACCACTCGACCATAGTACTAATACTACCATTACTAATAATAAGCACACAATGCAACACAGATATTTTAACATTATAAATTGTCTTGGGGCCGCACACTCAGGAGATTGGGAAGATCTGGGTTTGAATCTCTTTTTTTTTTTCCACTACTGTTTTTTTTTGTTGAGGTCAGTGAAGGTGACATAAAATGAAAGCCCCTAAATGCCCCAATAATCCACTGTAAGTCATCCCTGTTCGTCCTCCTTTCAGCTACTGTGTGGCCAAGAGGAGTGCGTCCAGTGTCTTTTGGAGCAGGAAGCTTCCGTGTTGCTGGGTGACGCACAGGGTCGCACTGCCATCCACCTGGCGGCGGCGCGCGGCCACGCCTCCTGGCTGAGCGAGCTCCTGAGCATCGCCTGCCCTGAACCAGACTCGCTGCCACCTGTTAGAGACCACCACGGATACACGCCACTGCACTGGGCCTGCTACCATGGTCAGTGTGAGAGAGTGGCCGGAGTCTGTGCATCTTTGTAATATATCCCGTACGTATCTGTGTGTGTAGGTCATGAGGGCTGTGTGGAGGTTCTACTGGAGCAGAAAGGTTGTCGCTGCATTGACGGAAACCCGTTCACGCCACTGCACTGTGCTGTGTAAGTTCATAATAATTGATTAATTGATTGGTAGGAGCTATGCCTTTGGCAGCACCTGAGGCAGAATGAAGTGCAATACATGTCTGTAACCAGCAGAGGTGCTGTTGATTAATTGTGAAATTAAATTAATATATTAAAAGACAAAAAGTATTTACAGGTGTATTTTTGGGCACTCAAGGAGCCTGTACGGGGTCTCCAATAACTTCATAATGGACAAAATGTAATAATGGTAATTATATATACTGTATAAAACAACAATCATTAAAATCATTAATTACCAATCTATAATAAATATACTGTATTACACTTTCCACAAATTGATTTCTATTGTTTTATATATATAATAATATAATACATATATTTATTTATTTGTTTCACCAATATACTGTATTTTTGTGTGCCCCAATTTTAGGAAATTTCTAACATTATTTGATGGCATTTGTATATATTTAATGGTATTTGTAATGGTTTAATTGGATTTCATTTATTTTTTACGTGGCATTTAATTGCAAATAACTGTTGTGGAAAAAAAAATCTTGAAATAATTACATAATTAAAATAATTATGTAGGTAAAATATTTCAAATTAAGCATAAAAATAAACTTGAGAAGTACAATTAATATAAAATCAATAAAGTTAAAAAAAAATTACTGTAATTGCAAATTAAATAATTTGTCATGATTTTCCACAAAGGAGAAAGTTCAATAAAATTCATTAGATTTTTTGCAATTCCTGTAAATGTTTTATGTTGCTGCTAACAGGGTGAACGACCACGAGGCGTGTGCATCTCTTCTGCTGGAGGCCATGGGCTCAGACATCGCTGGCTGCAAGGATGCTAAAGACAGGTAAAAAGTTTGTGTGTGTGTGCGCGCGTGTGTCATCATGGGGTCACATCCTTTCCTCCCTGTTCCAGGACCCCTCTCCATGCGGCGGCCTTCTCGGGTCACGTGGATTGCGTCCAGTTGCTTCTTTCCCACGATGCACCAGTGGATGCCGTGGACCAATCGGGTCGCAGCGCGCTGATGATGGCGGCCGAGAGGGGTCACATTGGGGTCCTTGGTGAGCAGACGGCATTTACTTCCTACCACATGTCCTGAAAATTGTTTTTATTTTGTGTTTGTTTTGTTTCCAGAGGTTCTGCTCAACAGTGCCACCAGCAGCCTCCATCAAGCGGACAAGGATGGCAACACTGCCCTGCATCTAGCTTGTAAGAATGTAAGTGTCTACTCCAATTACAACAGCCACTATTATTGCAAATGTTGATACAAAATCGGAGCAGAAGGTTTATGTTAAGGTAGCAGGAGGGTTTGCAGGAGGGGACAAGGTAGCCAAGTGTCCATTTTATGTGACATTTTTATGAGTGTCTTAAATATTTGAATTTGTTGTTGGTCCCAGAAGCTAACCCTGTCAAAGGCGGGCATCTCCTGTCTTTCCATATGATGTTATTGTTACAAAATGGAGATGGGAATGATTTTTTTATTTTTAGCATTGATTACCATATTTCCTCAAATAGTGGCCAAGGGAACATTTTACATATTACTCAACTGCAGACAGTATCAAATGTTTATCAGAGGTAAGGCATTTAACAACGAGAATATTAGTATTTTTTCCACACAACGTTATAGCATTTTAAATAACTGCTGTTTTTTTTTTCTCCTGAAGGGGAAAAAGAGGAGGCGTTTGTTAGAGGTAAGGTGTTCATGGACGTGAATGGTATTTAATAATTTATTGTATTTAAAAAATATACATTAAACACAAACATGTTTTAAAATGTCATCGCCAGTGGTGAAAAAAAGAGGTTTATTAGTAGTAAGGTGTTTATGGATGAGAACGCCTATATTATGTAATAATATTGTAATAATTTTTAAAGACATATTTCCTAAAATATAATATTGCAATACCTGTTATTTTTGCTGTGGCAAAAAGGCACTTATTAGAGGTAAGGCATTTATAAGTGAGGACTATAATTTTTTTTACAATATTTTATAGTGTAAATCATGGCTGCATATAATTTTTTAAAATTAAAATACTAACACCTGTTATTTTTTCTGTGGTGTGAAAAAAGAAGGGGTCATAGAGGTAAGGTGTTTATAGATAAGGAGGACTTAAATTTTACAATTTATCTAATTGTAATTATTTTTCAATGCATAAATAATGCTACAAAAACAATATGTAAAAAATATATTTTTTTAAAAGGGCCTTCTTTTGAAGTGGGAAACCATATGGTGATTAATTGAAGCATTGCGTCTATTAGAGTGGAGGCCACTATTGGAGGAAATACAGCACGGAGAATGAGGTCTTGACTCTAAACTCTTTCCAGGGAAAAGAAGAGTGCGCCCTGCTAATCCTGGACAAATTGTCCGACTCGGAGCGAATCAACGCCACAAATGCCGCCCTGCAAACGTGAGTTCCTTGCCACGGCAAAATCCACCCAAAGTCAGTGACCATCATCAGTGACCATTGACCTCTCCCTGGCAGCCCCCTCCACCTGGCGGCTCGTAGCGGACTCAAACGGGCGGTCCAGGAGCTGCTGTCTCGTGGAGCCAACATTCAGACGGTGGACGAGAACGGTGAGGTGCACTCGACTTGGCTTGACATGGCAGCAGTAGCCTCTTCCTGCGTGTGTCTTCAGTGTTGACTTCCGGCAGTCTTTGCGCTATTTTCTTTGATCTGCTTTCACACAAAGCTGTGAAGAAAGTTTAGTTACTCATTAGGGTGGTGGAAAAAGGCTCTTTAAAAGTGTTTTTGTTAGCTTAGCATCAGCTTGCTCAAGCCTACACCTACAGTCTACAATATTTATTATGTATATCTATAAGTATAGTTTATCACAGAGGTAAATGTACGTATTGTTCTCTGATTGGTTTATCGTACGTATCATACGTATTGCATCCATGTGTCAGCCGGAAATGGTCCGACAGTCAATCAAGCAGAGCCCTTACTAAAAATATTCAAAATTTTTTACAGATTTTGGCACTCATAAGGCACATGGTCAATTTCGGAGAAGATTAAAGGTTTTTAAGTAAGTAAATAAGTAAGCACAACTGGAGGTAGCAGAGATGAGGATGTTGAGGTTCTCATTGGGAGTGACCAGGATGGATAGGATCAGGAACGAGTACAGAGGGACATTACTTGTTAGATAAAGTCAGAGACTGAGATGGTTGGGACATGTCCAGAGGAGAGATAGTGAATATATTGGTAAAAGGATGCTGTGTTTTGAAGACCAAAGAGGAGGTTTATGGATGTAGTGAAGGAGGACATGAGGGTAGTTGGTGTGAGAGAGACAGACAGCAGGGTTAGATGGAGGAGATTGATTTGGTGTGGCGACCCCTGAAGGAAAAAGCCGAAAGAGAAAGAAGAAGATTAAAGGCTTTTAAGTGTGCCGTATAGTGTTGAAAAAGCCTAAATCCTGGTCAATTACATGACCTGGAAAGCAGTTTGTATGTGTAATGATGTTGTAGTCATTATTGCATTTGTTACTAATTTATATTTTTAAAAGGGTTCTGGAGCTGAATCAAAATGTAATAGTTCCAAAAGTAACGTTTACTGCAAATGTTGATCCAAAATTGGAATTGAGCATCAAAAAGCTGTGTCAAAAATGAACATTTTTATGTGCAATTATCTGTGGATTTTTGCCATTCACTGGCAGGTGAGGAACGGAGGAGTTTTTCCTATATTCAAATAGACTTTTAGTCATGAAAAAATAAGTCTCAACTGATAGTAGAAACTGTAATTTAAAGGTCAGTTAAAGTTACTTGTTTGCAGTGCAGTGTCGTTCACCACATGGACAAAAGTGTTGGGACAGAGTAATTAGCAGTTTGGTCTGACTTCACTGAATTAATTAAAAGATGTGTCTCAGTACCTTTGTCCATGTAGCATGTACTGTATGTACTGTTACTGTTGCACCCCTCCCCTCACGTATGTGTCTGCTGGCTGAAACACTAACAGATTGCCGCTCCGTCCCTCTTTTCCGTCTCCCGCTTTGCCGTTTCGCTACCCCCCCTCCATCCCTGTCTCTCTGTCCCGCAGGTTTGACCCCAGCTCTGGCTTGCGCTCCCAGCCATGAGGTGGCAGACTGTCTGGCTCTCATTCTGGCTACCATGATGCCTTTCTGCTCCCCTTGCAGCTCTGGGGCCCCCTCCCCGGGTTCCCTGCTGAGGCAGCTGCCCCCTAAGGCGCCTAGAGGCCCCCCCGACGGCGCCCGACCCCGTGGACCGCGCAGCTCACGGAACCCGTCGGGACCCTCCAGCGAGGGGACCACAGAGAACGACTCTGAGGATTCGGAAACGTTCTGACATTGTGAGGTGATGTCTTTTTGGACTGAAGAAGGTTGCATGTTTGTTCTCTCACGGGTGCTGAAATCCAAACTGACCTCGTTTCTCAGTCTTCACCTGGTGAGACCTTTTTTTTGTCTTTTACAAGAAAGACAGAAAAAAGCCATCTTTTGTACAAAAAAAAACCTAAATGTCCTTTTAGTAGTTTTTCCTAACAGGCTGGTTTGTTGTACAAAATAAGCAGCTTTTAACACAATAATAATGTTGATTGAACATGTCAACCTGCAACGATACTCCTATGGCGTACGCACTTATTAAAATTGCAGAGTCATCGTCGCAACAATCACTTTGTTACCTGAAGCACAAAGCTGGCTTGTTAAGAAAGACTCCATTTTGCCCTTTTCCTGCATGCCGACATTCGTGAACCAGGGTAGCCGATGCTTTTAAAGAAAAGGAAAAAAATGAGAAAAAAAACAAATAATTCCCGCCAAAATCACCTGACAGGGAGTCTTCCTCTCTTCTTTGTTTTCATTTGACACAACGGTACAAAAACTGCCAGCACTTAAATGTAAAGGACACAAGGCCTTGACCTCTTCTATCGCCGCCCTACCAGCAATGTGCCATCAGTGCAGTGCCTTGACGCTTGTTTTTGTTTTTAAATCGACATTTCCTAAAATACAGTAGATCCTCGTTATTCGCTCATGGCGAAAATACACGCACCATTTAATTATGAACCACTTTTGTACCGTGTATGTGTGTGAGTCATTAGCTTAACACAGAAGTTGCCTGTATGTGTGTATGTTTCTCCGATGTTTACTTTGTGCGCGCGCACCATTTTGAACTGTTTAATTTATATTTGCCGTAAGCGTTGACTGTCGTGACGCAGGCATCGCTGCCCGAGCACCTTCATCGGTACTTTTTTTTTCCTCGGAGTTGAGAAGAACTGTCCGTGTCGGTCGTCGGTGTTCTGTTTAAAACCGAAATATCCCCACAACGTGGTTAAAAGTCGATTAATGTTAGCGAATGCCGAGTCACGGAGCTGGCTAAGTGCAGTTGTGATAGTAGCTACCCTAGCTAGTAGCCTAGCCTCCACAAAGATGCGGAATGAGATAAGAGCCCACTCTTTCCGGTCATTTCAGTTATAGAACAAATGCCACAGACAGATGCAGAGTGAACCCTCTTGTCCTCCAGCTTGTGTCACAGCGAGACAAACGGAGTATATATGCATATGAGTATATCGAGGGCGTCATAATTATCCATTTGTTTTTTTTAATCGTTGAATAAATCGATTTATTCATTATAGTGACAGGCCTAACTACGACACAAGCACAAGTTTTATTTATGTCTTAAACGGCTTATTTTCTCTTATAATGTCTACTATATTGGGTAATACTGATGTAAAGGATATGGGTGTTATTTAATGTCTGGAAGGCTCTAAAACAGTTTCAAAAACAGGTTTTCTACGCCATAATTATGAAAATATGATTAAAAAAAAAAGAAGCGGTTGGGTCTGATTCCAATTCACTGCCATAAATGAGCAATGACTGTGTAGTATTGTTCTAATTGACAAGTATATAACATCATGTCTTGTCACAGCATATTGACTTTTGTGAGACAGCACCCTCTGCTGGATTCATAGCTGCAGCACTCTCATTTTGGGTTTAAGCTAAGCATTCAACTATGTATAATTTACCATTTAAGGCAGAAAAAATAAATCTGGAATACTGTTACATCACTACATCGCGGTTCACCCTTTGTAGATTTAGATTTACTCTTTTGTGGAATTTTTTAAAGTATGAACATGCAATGTGTTCTGCATCCTTGTGGAGTATTAGCGTGATCTATTGGTGCTGTGTATGTGTGGTATTGTATTTAGTACTGCTACCAGAGGGTGTTGTATACTCATTTGAGAGTTGAAGGCGTGTCCAGAGTTGAAGGCATGTCCAGAGTTTTCTGCGTTCTGATTGTCTGAAGACCGTTGTCTCCTTCGCGCAGGACTGCCTGTTTCCTGTTGTATGATCGTTGTATGTTGTATGAAAGAGGAGGAACATGTTTTAACAAGGATACAAAAACGGCGCCAGGACAAGCCACAATCAGAGGAGTGAATGCGTGAGTCCCTTAAATTTCATGTGTCCAATCTCGAACTTTGAGAGCGTTTAAACAAGAGGGACATGTGATAAAATGTTAATTCCTGTATGCGAAAAGTATATTGTGAGGGATTTTATTACCTTAAGACATATATAATAATTATACAGTCATTGATGACTATTGTGGGCTATTTTGGAACTTACCCCCCCCCCCCACGATAAACAAGGGAACACTGTATGTGGGGAATAGTCGAGGATCTACTGTATACAGTAAAAGGGTCAGGTCGCCTAATCACAACCAGCACATTTAATCGCCGTTATTTACAGTGAATTTTTAGGACGTGATGATCAGATGTTTACCATGGCGTTTTCGCCACACTTAGAAAAAACGTACTATACTATAAAGAAGCAATGCTATGGGAAAGAAGATGAAATATTCCAAGCATAAAATTGTTTATTTTCCACTAAAGTTAAGGGGGAAAAAATAATTTTAGAATGACAAAAATTGTAATATTCCGGGGGTGTTTTGGAATTAAATAACCAAAAAAATTATGAAAGAAACAAGTTTTCACAGGGATGAAATTTCAATATTACATGATCAAAACATCCAAATCTTGCAAGATGAAAAAAACCCTGAAATTTCACGTAAGAGGTATTTTCACGATTTGTGTGTCACAGAGAGACAAACTGGGTATATATGCATATGAGTATTTCGAGGGCGTCATATTTGGATCAAAACATCCAAATCTTGCAAGATGAAAAAAAAACCTGAAATTTCACGTACAAGGTTATTTTCACTTTTTTTTTTAATCACAGCCATTTCACAATAATAACCAGCATAAATAAATACTGCGGGCCTAATAATGTTTTGTAGACGTTAAATAGATGTGTACTCACTGTTATTTGGAGCATCTAAATGTGTCTTTTTGTATTGTCACTCCACTGGAGCTGGAAGGCAAACATTCCCAATGGTGTTGAATTGAAAACCAAACAGGTACTAGACTAAACCAAATGTTCTTTTTTTGTCATTTGAATTTTCAAGTATCATAACTGAGAAATATGAAATACATTGAGGGTCATGTTTGCTATTGACCCAAACCACTAGAGGGCACTTAGTGAATTTTTAACTAAAGGGCATAAGGAAATGATGGTGTTGGTAAGTTATACGGTAATAATGAATGCTTTTCATTGGACATTTCACTTTGAATGAAGAGAGAATTTTTATGTCTGTTTATTTTTGCCAACTATGCTCTGATTTGCTGTTGGTGAACTTAAAGGTTGTATTTGGTACTGCTCTTTTATATATTGATGCTTCATATGGGTTTTCATTACAGACTCAACATATGACCTTAAATTAACTTAAGAGACGATCAGATGTTTCCTTAGCACGTCGTTTTAATAAAACAACAAAAAAACATGTTTTTCACAGCAGTTCCTGATGCAGTACGACTCGCTGACGGCTGTTCGTCAGCTACACTTTTTGTTTTTATATATATATTGTACAATTAGAACATTAAATGTGTGCAGTTTGGCCTTTTGTTATTGTGTTTCCCTTCACTATTTAAAATGCAAATCCCCCCCCCATTTGTTTGCTATTTAAATAAATACATGCAAAATACAAAATGAAGAGAGTCCAAATAGAATGGCAAGTCATCATAAAATCAATATTATTGTTTGGTTTGAAAAGAAATGCTCAAGGGGGAAAGAGAAGAGGTCTCTATTAGAGGTAAGGTCTTCATTGATGAAGAGGCTTTTTGTGATGATATGATAGTGATTTTAATTCCACATGTAAATACTTGTAAATATCATGTAAAAGTAAATTTCCCAAGGGATAAAAACGTGTTTGAGGTAAGGTATTTTATGGATGAGAAGGATTTGTTATATTTTACAGTATTATTAATTGTAAGTAATCTGTGTATATATACATATAGTATATACTCACAATGTGTTACTTTGAGGTAAAAAAGGTGTATTTTTAACATGTTATATCAAATATAACAACTATATAGTCAAGATTTGATATTTATATAGATGTACAATTCACAATGAAGGAGTAAACTTTGGTACTTTAATTTTATATTTGTTTTTACTTTAAAAAAAGGGTTTTACTTAATGTTTTTTAATCTATTTTTCAAATATTAAATTTTTATACTGAAGTTTTATTAGTAGTACATTTTTGTAATTATTTTTAAGTAGGTTAATCCATTTTCTATACCGCTTATCCTCATTAGGCTTGCAGGGTGTTTTTGGCGAGAGGCGGGGTCCACCCTGGACTGGTCGCCAGCCAATCACAGGGCACATATAGACAAACAACCATTCACACTCACATTCATACATATGGACAATTTGGAGTCGCCAATTAACCTAGCATGTTTTTAGAATGTGGGAGGAAAACGGAGTACCTGGAGAAAACCCACATATGCACGGGAAAAACATGCAAACTCCACACAGAGATGCCCAAGTGAAGAATCTAACCCAGGTCTTCCACTGGACTACCATGCGGTCCAGTATGTTGATCCATGAAAAGAAAATTAAAATGTACTTTTATTTTCTGGTTCAACTTTGGTTTACAAGTGTGTATGTCAAATACTTAATTTTTAAAGTTAAAAACTAATAAAAAATATGATATACAGTATATAACATGTATATTTATTAATAGTTCTCTTAAATTGCCACAATGATTTAAGAATCGGTGTTAATCTTTTAATAGTTACATCATCTATGTACATATTCAAAGTTTAAATTACAGTATATGAGAGCATCATGAACACGTGGCACCGATAAAACCGCAAGAAGGACCTACCACTAGACTTGAAACCCTCAAGGATAAAAATAAACACTTTAAAGGTTGGAATGCCGCCTCTCTACATAATGGAATGTATACAAAAAGAAAAAAAGACGTGCATATTGGACCCTGTCGGGCATGTCCCTCTCAGCAGTTAATGCCCAGTCCAGTCCAATGGTCCGGCACCATGAGGAAGTATTTATCCATGGCTTCGCAGAAGCGAGCGCGGTACAGCTCGGGGGACACCACGGTGGGCATCTTCCCTAAGGACGACAATTTTGTGAGTTGATTTTTATTCCACTTAGTGCTGACTTCAACCTACCTTGACCTCCCAGAATTCCTGTGGATTTGACGACCATCTCCAGCCTCTTGTCCCAGGTGAACGTCCTGATATAATCTGCCAAAGAAAATAAAGCCAATTAAAGCCAATAAAGCTAGAGACGTGGGAGCTGTAAGATTGCTTTGCTTTAGCTAATAGGCTAACCCAGTGTTTTTCAACTTTTTTTTGAGCCACGGCACGTTTGTTACGTTGGAAAAATTTTGCGGCACACCAATAACCAACATTATTTGCTTCTTTCAGCTTTTTTCCTGATTACGGACTCGCCACAGCAGATTCTTTTGATCCGTATACTAATTTAACCAACAATGTTAACACTACCTCTCACGTGCATTGGAGGAACGATCAGCAATCAGCTACGTGTTGCCACACGGACGAATATTACATTGCTCTGCCGGTCTTTACACCAATGACACGCGACAATGACAAAATATTTGCAGAAAATTATTAATACATGTTAATTAAAAAAGTAATATTGAATAATTCCTCACGGCACACTTGTGTGCCGCGGCACACTTGTTGAAAATCACTGGGCTAACCTAGCACGATGCTGCTGTTAAGAGTGTAATGTTAGCACCGTAGCTGACGTTTGTGTCCTCCAGTCCCACTCGATAATGTTAACTTGTTGTGATTTAGTGCATTGATTACGCTGGACCAGGATAAAGTTACAGTGTATATGTAAAAAGTAGACAAAAAAAGTGCAAAATAATGGACAAACGCAGCTCATTAGCATTAAAGCTGACACACAAAACCAATCAGGCTAACTAAATTTCAGCATCAAGGCTTAAATTTGGACAACACATTTTGTGGGACACTTAAAATATGATAAAAAATACTAAATTAACAGCTTTTGCTCACCGATGATGCCCACTACCAGCTGATTGGTGGCATCATCGCGGCCCACCAGCAGCGAATAGTCGATGATGAGGTGGCTGGACAGGAAGTAGGCGTCGCTGTGGATGGCGGCCCGAAGCACCGACTTGCAGTGCGAGCGGATGTAGAGCGGGTTGTCGTAGATTAGCTTGAGGAGGTTCTCGTCCAGCAGGACCACCTCGCAGCTCTCCTTGCCAGAGTCCGTTTTGACATTGCGGTTCCGTAGCGAACCCTTGAGGTCAAACACCTGCCAGGGTGGGAGGGAGGTGGGAATTTTTTCAAGGGATTCTTTAGCTTTCCCAAACAAGAATCGTCTTGATTTAATTTTTATGATATGCCCAGGGCCAATTTACGTACATCAGTTTTTTTAAACTGTCGTTAAAATGAGCTCTACCCATTCCTTACCTGCGCCATCTTGCGTCCGTAAAAGAGATTTTCCATCACCAGCAGGTCCAGCTTCTTCTCTGTGTTGTTCTGAGAATTCTTATACCCGATGCGGTAAACACCCAGGATCTTGGCCAGTGCGGTCGGCCTCTGTTTCACGATGAAGACGATTCAGTCCTACTTAAGCCGTCAAAACTACACAATAATGTTGTGTTTGCATACTTTTTGCTGCACAGCTCCTGTGATGTACGTGAAGTAGTGAGGAGCAAAGTCCAGGAAGGACTGGACCTCCAGTCTGGGCATCTGCTTCAGGATGAAGCGATCATCTGATCACACAAAGGAAAATGAGAAGAAGATGAAAAATGAGGAGAACCGTGATGTAATCATGGCTTCCAACTACAACTTGAGTCAAAAGGTCTGACCTTCTGTGGCGTAGAAGACTGCTCCAGATTTCCCGCCCCGTGCCTGCCAGTTGACGCAGTGAGAAAGCGAGCGGACAAAATCCTCCTCGGCGCTCTCCAGGATCTCCTCACGCATCCTGTGGAACTCATCGGCGTAATAGATACGGCAGTAGAACTTGGCATTGGCATCTGAGAATTCTACACAAAAGAACAAGGTCATTAGTCATCTTTGACCAGAGAAGAAGTGGGAGTGGAAGAGACAAACGTACGCAGCTCGATATGCGGATTCTGTGACTGCTTCTTCTGTTTGTCAGCCGTCTCGGTCTCCTCTGCAGACAAGGAAGAAAGAACAGTCAACGCCATCAGCTCAAAGATGACATCATCAGTGAACGTCTTACTGGGCAGGTCGGCTTCCATGCTGGTGCGGCTCTGCTGGGATGAGTCGCCTAGCCTGGCAGGGCTGCCCTTCGCTCGGTTCTCTCCGCTACTCCACAAAAGTCAGGAACGTTAAGTTCTCTTGAACCCACCCCATTTTGAATAGCATGTGGGACTCACCCGTTAGCCTGGGGCGCCTCATCGCCTCCCACGTTGGACGCCTTAGACAAATCATCCAGTGCCGTTTTATACTCCTTACAGCTGTGGTCAGAAACATCAACATTGATGTCTTTATTACGTGGTAAACAAACATCAAAGTGTGAGTCGTCACCTGAGAGCAAATGCGATAATGGAGCTGGGTTCCTTCTCACACACGGCGATGGGAACCCGCTCGTGTTCGTACATCAGGTAGTGCTTGTCCGGATCACTGCAAGCATGGAAGACCGCAAAGCTCACATGTGTTTAAAATCAAGGTTTCACAAATATAATAGAGGATTTCAGGCAAACGTGAGGTCTTGGCTAAAATGTCCAACTTAATAATAATAATAATAATAATAATAATAACATGCATGGGGTGGCACGGCGATCTAGTGGTTAGCGCGCAGACCTCACAGCTAGGAGACCAGGGTTCAATTCCACCCTCGGCCATCTCTGTGTGGAGTTTGCATGTTCTCCCTGTGCATGCGTGGGTTTTCTCCGGGTACTCCGGTTTCCTCCCACATTCCAAAAACATGCTAGGTTAATTGGTGACTCCAAATTGTCCATAGGTATGAATGTGAGTGTGAATGGTTGTTTGTCTATATGTGCCCTGTAATTGGCTGGCCACCAGTCCAGGCTGTACCCCGCCTCTCGCCCAAAGACAGCTGGGATAGGCTTCAGGAAAAAGCGGTAGAAAATGAATGAATGAATGAATGAATGAATAACATGCATATACAGTAGTTACTGGTATACTAGGTATACCAGTATTCTTCTACATTTATAACTACAAATGGATGTAGCCAACTGAACATCTTGTTCCTCCCCATGCAGTCCTTGACCCAAGTGGAACAGCACTGACATTAAAAAAAGTTCCAAATAAGAACTGATTTGTGATCTGATTTCTGTACTCTGTACTCACAACGGGAAGGGGATGGGGTTGTAGCTGTTGCCAGGCAGAAAGTTAGCCAGGATGGCCTTCATGGTGGACTTCTCCTTCACCTGACTGTCGGTGGAGCCCAGCAAGTGTCCATCAAACACGTCTGACCAACCCAGGAAATGCGGGTGATTTTAGTGTTGTGTCATTCACAAAACAGAATTATGTGTGTGTTTGTGTGTACCTTCTGGGATGCTGACCGAGTCAGGCTCAGTGAAGGAGGGGGTGGTGGGCTCAACTCCAGGTTCTGTGGGCGGCGACAGCAGCACGGTGGTTGAGGAGGAGGATGTGGAGGGTAAAGTGCTGAGGTGACGGTCCTCTGTTGCTGAAATAAAATTCATCAGCATATTTTTTTTGCAATTGCAAAAACTGATTCTAAGTAGCTATTCATGTTTACCTTTGTCCCCATTCTGCACCACAGGTGACGGGTTCCGGGGGGAGGAGTCCAGCGTGCTCTGTCATCAAAACACAACATGACATCGCCTATATCTCCACAGTATGGAAAAGTCTTAAGCAGGGGTCTCAAACACGCGGCCCGCGGGCCAAATGTGGCCCACAGGACACTAGTTTGAGGCCCCCGCCCTGATATGAAAGTTTAATGTTAGTGCGGCCCACGCAAGTTTGATATAGATGCTGTATGGTATCATGTACCCAGAAAAAAATATTACGTTTGATTAATGTTCATGTTAAAGGTTAAATAACTGCCCTCCCTATCCGTGTGGAAGTGGTATGTTTTTGGCTATTTAAGTTTAGAAGAAATAACTTGAAGGCTACCGTTTAGGTCGCTAGCTCTCTAGTTTGCGAGTTAGCATGTGTCTCAAGATCCTGCAGTTGCGCAATATGTTGTAAATAAAAAAAGTATAAATGTGACTATAGTTGTGTTTTGTCAATGCTTTGTTAATTTTAATCTGAAAAAATAATTTGTCTACCCACCAACTATATATGGTTTCTTAAGTTTTTATTATATATATTTATTACTGATTGATTGATTTTCTTTATTCTTGATTTGTTTATTTATTTTTCATCTTATTTTGTGCAGAAAAATCAAAACTAAGATATTTGAAAACAGTGGAATGTTTTATCAGAGCTTTTATTGTAGAAAATCGGAACCAAAGCACTGAAAAAGTTTGTATATTTTTCTGTTTTTAATAAATGAGTTTTTTTTTTTTGGAAAACCTGATGCGGCCCAGCCTTGCCCAGACCCTAGCTCCAGTGGCCCCCAGGTAAATTGAGTTTGAGGCCCCTGGTCTTAAGGGTACCTAAACACACCTTGCTGTCATCTGCGGCGGCCTGCCGGTGGCGTCCCGGGCTCGGGGGGACAGACAGACGCTTGCGGCCTTTCTCCTGCTGGAACAAGTCTTGTAGTCTAGGGAGGACACAAGCAAGGAAGAAATCAGCAAGATGCTCAAAAGATGAGAACAGTGAGGTTCTAAGAATATGACCTGCTGTTCCAGGACTGCAGCATCTCACAGAGACTCTGCTTCTTCAACACAAGGGACTCGAGCACAGCTTGGAGTTGCTGCGGGGAATCCAGACCGCAGGCCTGGAGTCGCACCTGGAGCTTCTCGATCCAACTGCGCAGCTCGACCTCCTCCATCTAAACACACGGAGACGACACTTTGGATGAATCTTATATATATACTTATATTCACTATTTTGTTCATTCATTCATTCATTTTCTAGTGCTTATCCTCATGAGGGTCGCAGGGTTGCCAGCCAATCACAGGGCACATATAGACAAACAACCATTCACACTCACATTCATACCTATGGACAATTTGGAGTCGGCAATTAACCTAGCATGTTTTTGGAATGTGGGAGGAAACTGGAGTACCCGGAGAAAACCCACGCATGCACGGGGAGAACATGCAAACTCCACACAGAGATGCAGAAGAGTGGAACTGAACTTGGGTCTTCTATCTGTGTGGCCTGCGCGCTATCCACTCGTGCAGCCCACTACTTGTATTTATTATGATATGTTGTTAGTATTATTTTTGTAATAAGCCATCTATCTGTTTTGTCCCTGAAGAGGACAAAAACGCAGGAAGAACCTACATCTTTCTGAGCAAAGAGGTCCTCCATCTTCTCTTCTCGGGTCTTACTGAAGGTGTCGGTCTTCAGGGAGGTTAAGCGGTCATCGATAGCCAGGTAAACCTGTGATACTCTGAGACAATGGACACAAGAAAATAATGGAATGAGCAATATTTCCCCAAGCAATCTATTATTATTTTAACATTATTAACACATGTAAAAGTGTAACAAGAAGTTAACCATCGTTAAGAGCAAAATATACAGCTGAACTGTGAACTGCGGTCATGTTGACATACAAAATAACAGTTTCAAATGAGAATTTTTGTGCAACATCCCCAAAAATGTATTTTTTCCATTTGACAAGCTGCTGTTTAAATTCATTACTTTTGTGAGAAGTCCTTCAGGTCCTGCTGCACGATAGCTTTGGAGGGCCCCCGGTTTCTGATGAAGATCTTGGGGCGAGGAAGACAAATCTCCAACAGCCTCACAGAGGTGTAGCTGAGAAGAGGACAGAGGAAGTGGACACTTTTGTCACTGAGCTCAGAAGGGGATGGACAACATCGACCTACCTGAAGGAGGCCACCATCTGGTTGTAGGAGAAGTACTGGTGGTAGTCTTTGTGGATGGAGTGTCCACAGGGCTCGGCGTTAGCCCGCCTGGTGTACTGGTGGCCATAGAAGTGCAGCTCCAGGTATTTGGCGAACGACATGGACCACGAGTCGTTGGACAGGGGCACCACCGGGGTCACCTACCAATGGGGAGAAAGATAAGAAAACAGGAAATGATATAAGAGACTACAAACCGAAGATGTGCTATTTATATTAGTGACCTGTTTGCAGATGCGGCACCAGGAGTAGTTGAGGATAGTGTGCTGATAACCAGGAACGGGCGAATCCAGCTCCTTCAGCACAATCTGCACACAGCCGTTGCCATGCACAAAGCGACGGATGTGATGCACCATGGGAGTCTCGCAGAACATACTGGGACACTGGTAAGATGGCCTGTTGTGGGGAAAAACAAACACTTGTGGCATCCTAAACGTGTCCAACCACGGATGTGTGCTACCTGAAACAATATCTCTCCAAGAAGACTCCAAGCGAGAGATCATTCTTGCCGTAAAACTCCATGGTGACTATCCTGTTTGGAAAGAGTGACTGCTAAACCAGTTCTTAACACAGTTCTTGAGCTGGTTCTGATCCAGTAGGAGACTTTACCACGGGCTGACGCAAGGGTTTGGAGCATTGCTGGACTGAGCAGACGAGCTGCTGAAGAGCACGCATAGTCGCTGATGATTGACAGGTGTCAGACAGTCCATCTGAGAAGGAAACAAAAAAATTAAAATACAGTGCATCCGGAAAGTATTCACAGCGCTTCACTTTTTCTACATTTTGTCATGTTACAGCCTCATTCCAAACTGTATTAAATTAATCTCTTACCTCAAAATTCTACACAAAATACTCCATTATGACAATGTGAAAAAAGGTTTTTTTGACATGTTTTGAATTTATTAAAAATAGAAAACAAAAAAATCACATTTACATAAGTATTCACAGCCTTTGCCTAGAAGCTCAAAATTGAGCTCTGGTGCATCTTTTTTCCACTGATCATCCTTGAGATCTTTCTACAGCTTAATTGGAGTCCACCTGCAGTAAATTCAGTTGATTGGACATGATTTGGAAATATAATAACTGTCTATATAAGGTCCCACAGTTGACTGTGCATGTCAGAGCACAAACACCAAGCATGAAGTCAAAAGAACTGTCTGTAGACCTGCGAGACAGGATTGTCTTGAGGCACAAATCTGGGGAAGGATACAGAAAAATTTCTGCTGCTTTGAAGGTCCCAATGAGCACAGTGACCTCCATTATTCGTAAATGGAAGACGTTTGGAACCACCAGGACTCTTCCTAGAGCTGGCCGGCCTTCTAAACTGAGCGATCGGGGAAGAAGGGCCTTAGTCAGGGAGGTGACCAAGGCCCCGATGGTCACTCTGTCAGAGCTCCAGCGTTCCTCTGTGGAGAGAGGAGAGCCTTCCAGAAGGACAACCATCTCTGCAGCAATCCACCAATCTGGCCTGTATGGTAGAGTGGCCAGACGAAAGCCACTCCTTAGTAAAAGGAACATGGCAGCCCGTCTGGAATTTGCCAAAAAGCCCCTGAAT
Organism: Doryrhamphus excisus; assembly: GCF_037039965.1. Taxonomy (NCBI): domain Eukaryota; kingdom Metazoa; phylum Chordata; class Actinopteri; order Syngnathiformes; family Syngnathidae; genus Doryrhamphus; species Doryrhamphus excisus. The sequence continues at coordinate 13,067,877 of NC_136368.1, read as the reverse complement.
GACTCTCAGACCATGAGAAACAAAATTCTCTGGTCTGATGAGACAAAGATTGAACTCTTTGGTGTGAATGCCAGGCCCCATGTTTGGAGGAAACCAGGCACTGCTCATCACCAGGCCAATACCATCCCTACAGTGAAGCATGGTGGTGGCAGCATCATGCTGTGGGGATGTTTTTCAGCAGCAGGAACTGGCAGACTAGTCAAGATAGAAAGTAAATGAATGCAGCAATATATAGAGATATCCTGGATGAAAACCTGCTCCAGAGCGCTCTTGACCTCAGTAGACTGGTCATGTACCTTGACAGTAGACATTAGCACACAGCCAAGATCTCAAAAGATTGGCTTCAGAACCACTCCGTGAATGTCCTGGAGTGGCCCAGCCAGAGTCCAGACTTGAATCCGATCGAACATCTCTGGAGAGATCTGAAAATGGCTGTGCACAGACGTCTCCCATCCAACCTGATGGAGCTTGAGACTTATTGCAAAGAAGAATGGGCAAAACTGCCAAAAGATAGGTGTGCTAAACTTGTGGGATCATATTCAAAAAGACTTGAGGCTGTAATTGCTGCCAAAGGTGGATCAACAAAGTATTAAGCAAAGGCTGTGAATACTTATGTAAATATGATTTTTTTGTTTTCTATTTTTAATAAATTCAAAACATGTCAAAAAAAACTTTTTTCACATTGTCATAATGGAGTATTTTGTGTAGAATTTTGAGGTAAGAGATTAATGTAATTCAGTTTGGAATGAGGCTGTAACATGACAAAATGTAGAAAAAGTGAAGCGCTGTGAATACTTTCCGGATGCACTGTATGACCAACCGAGCGTGGAATCCATGGATTCTCACCTTCGGAGCCAAGCCCATCTCACTCTGTTTGCTTGGTTTGTCTTCGTCACCATCGCCTTTGACGAGCATTTTAACTGACGACGGCGGTGGTGACGTCTCCTCTGTCCTACTCTGGCCGTTGACCACGCTGTTGAAGGGGTCACTTGCCTCCCTCTGCCGAATGCGACCTCCCTTGGCCCTGTACTCTGCAAGCATCTTTGCTAGTTCCTGGCTGCTGCTCAGTTGCTCCACGATGCGGGTGCTTGTAAGGCTGTGGCAGGGGAGGACATCGACCGGCTTGGGCGGAGCGATGCCATTGGTCTGACTGCTGCTGACTAGCGAGGAGGACGCAGAGTCCTTGAGGAGCTGCCGCTTTCTGCGCACGTCTAGTTCTTTGAAGTCCTTGTTGAGGAGGGGGGACAGGTAGACCTATGCAGGATGGGAATGCACAGATGAGTACAGCTAGGATTTCGTAATAGTCCTGCATTGCTGTGTAGCGCTCTGTCAGTCAGCTACATGTAGGAGCTGCAAGTTAGATTGTGTTTTCTGCAGTGAATAGGCTAACCTAGCATGATGTTGCTGTTAATACAACATGGCTCATATAGCTTTGGTGCTAAACTATGTTGCTAACATTTGTGTCCTGTTCCTCTCAATGTTATATTGTTGTATGTCATCTTGTGCCAAATGACAGTGTTTATGTCAAATGTGGAGTGTTCCCAGTAGGGCTTACTAAAAGCACTTTTTGGATAATACCTTATTGTGGGACTTCTTAGCATTGTTAAATAATATTATAATATGGGACCATTGAGGTTTTAAGTAAATACATATTTCTTTTTGGGGCTGCACAACGACCAAGTGGTTAGCACAGAGGCCTCACAGCTAGGAGACACAAGTTCAATTCCACCCTCGGCCATCTCTGTGTGGAGTTTGCATGTTCTCCCCGTGCATGCGTGGGTTTTCTCTGGGTACTCCGGTTTCCTCCCACATTCCATTCAGTGCGAATGGTTGTTTGTCTATATGTGCCCTGTGATTGGCTAGCGACCAGTCCAGGGTGTACCCCGCCTCTCGCCCAAAGACAGCTGGGATAGGCTCCAGCACCCCCTGCGACCCTCATGAGGATAAGCGGTGGAAAATGAATATATCTTTTTGGTTTGTGGTGTGTTCTTGTTACATGCATTGTGTGATGTATGCAAACTTCACATGCCTGTTCGGGGAAGTAGTCCCTGCTGGGGCAGTGCATTCCAGCAGGTGTGAGGAGGAACGGTTCTCGGAATGTGATGAAAGGTGAGATAGACAAAATAATGTCCTTCAGCTCCTGCTTGAAGACAGCTGAGATGGACTTCAGTTGGTCATCAGTTGACGCCACCTGCTCGGCGACAAACACGCCTGTGTCGTCCTGGAGGGGGTCTCGGAACAACCGCGGTGTTTCTGATCCCTTATCTTCCGTGCTTTCCGGCTCTTCATTGTGTTGCTCCTCTGTTTCCCTGCCGAATGTGTTTGGAGACATCAACTGGTTGTCTTCCATGAGGAATGGTGGGGATACTGACAGAGGAGGAGCAGGAGGGCTAGAAAACGGTGATGAGGTCCTGGTCTCCTTGATTCCAGCTTCCTCACTGTGGACGGATGAAGCTGATGAATGTGGATGGTCCTGGCTGCTTTCCACCCAAGGAGGAAATGTGTCCTCATCAAGGTGGCCAGGTGGTGCAGAACCATCAGCATAAGGTTCAACAGTAGTGTCCAGATTCTCATCATCCTTCTGCTCGCTGTCTACCTGCCCCTCGGTGGAGGCGCCCTCCAGCAGGCAAGGGAAGGAGGTGTTCTGGGACAAACTGGGCGGCATGGCAAACTCGTCCATGAGGAAGGAGATCTCCAGCTGGGAGTGGTAGGCTACGCACACCATCATCATGATGATCTCCTTCACTCGGGCCAGCTCATATTCAGAGGCGCCACGCAGCTTGATGGAGCAGCCCAGGTGGGTGGCGCAGCCCTCAAAGAACATCAGCATCTTGACGTCATCTGAAACAAAAAAACAAAAGCATGACGTCATACTGTGTTTCATAAAGATCGATGAGGTGCTCACTCACTGTTGGCCAGGGTGAAAGGCTGCATGTAGAACTTGTGACAGGTACCCAGACGAGGCTTGGTGAGGAGTTGATCCATTGACATTACCAGGTCACCTTGGGTCACTCGACTCACTCGGTCCAAGACTTGCTAAATTTGGGGGAAACTTGATTATGATATGGTAGCAATTGATGATGTTTGAACAGTAATATGTGTCCCTAGAACCTGTTTATGAACACCAAACGTAAACAAAATGCTCGCTTTTGATGACATCATGAAGGAAAAGCCACCTTCCCCTTGGACATGATGCCGCAGTTCTGCCTGTAATGGTTTTATTTCATTTGAACATGCATCAGATTGCAATTGAGTGCATCCCATAATCAGTTCACAGTTCCACATGTCCAAAGGGAGTAGGAAGAAGCAAAGCTTATTAAATCCTACCCCTCCATCTGGTACTTTTACAATCAGTAACTGTTACATTTGTTCACTTCCTGCTTTCCATAATACAGTTTAAGATTGTTTTTTTTTTAATAATATACCTCGTACCGAAATACGAGGTGATATGACCATACAATGACATAATGGGTGCCATAGTATATGGTATATGATATATATAGCACATCATGACTGGTTCAAGACTCTTCATCCTTGTATTTAGTGTTTCAAATGTAGTTCTTCCCTGAGATCATATTTCTCCTCTCTTGTGGAGAAGTATTGCATGACATTTTTAGGTAACTGGTTGTTTTTAGCCTTATGCATTATTTTAGCTGTTTGAAGATTAACTATATCAGCAAGTTTAATTATTTGTGATTTTAGAAATAAGGAGTTAGTATGTTCTCTGTAGGCGGCATTATGAATTATGCTTACTGACCTTTTTCCAGTACATTTAGCAAGTGAAGATTGCTTTTATAGTTATTACCCCATATTTCCACACAATAAGTAAGATATGGTAGAACCAGAGAGCAATAAAGAGTGTGGATTGATTTCTGATTGAGAACAAATTTTGCTTTGTTCAATACTGAAATATTTCTGGCCACCTTATGTTGTATATTTGTAATATGAGGTTTCCAGCTCATATTTTCATCTATTGTGATCCCCAGAAATTTATTTTCGTTAACCCTTTCAATGTCCACACTGTCTATTTGTATTTGCTGGTGCATGTCCTTTCTGCTGTTACCAAACAATCTATTATCATCAAACCATCTTTTTAGTGTGACCATTTCTTCTCTGACCTGTCTAATTTCGTCTGTACTCCCTCCAGAACAAAAAGCAGTGGTATCATCCGCAAATAATACCAGCTTTAAGTCTTTTGTAACTTTGGAGATGTCATTGATAACAGTTTTGGCCCCAGTATTGACCCTTGGGGAACTCCGCACGTAATATATGAACTTGCAGATGTGTATTCTCCTAGCTGTACGTATTGCTTCCTGTCAGCTAAGTAGCCTGTCATTTGATAGTCAGTTTTTAAACTGACCGGTTTGACGTTGATCACCAGAGTGATGCCGTGCTCCAATAGCATGTCCTGAGCAATACGAGACACCGTCTTCTCCACCAGGACCAGGTTTGGTCGGACGTCCACTATCCGCTGGACATAGTTCTTCAAAAATTCTCGCTCCTGAAATAGACACAAATCTTTTAATGGAAAAACGTGGGGATGAAGTTGCAGCAAAGCTGTACTGTAAGTGTGAACCTACACACCTGTAACACAATGGGATCAATGCAGGTGAACTTGGTCTCCTCCCTGTATAGATACTCGATGGAACATTTCAGTAGCAGGATTTTGGGGTTCTTGATATAGGAATTCATCTAAAAACACAGGTGACATTAAGTGGCAGAGAAACTAAAAATAGTGGCAAAATTAGCAAGCTCAAGCATAATTGAGTCCAAAACAAACCTGACCTACCTTCTTGTGAGCGATGTTCTTGGTGCATATGAAGCCATTCACCACGGTTGAATCAAACTTCCTCCCTCCGGGAATCTAAACCCAAAAATACAGCATCCATTAAAAGGTCCTTGCGTGTGTTTGATTCCTTATTAGCCTGTCCTCCTCCACCTTTTTAATGTGAACCAGCTGTCGGATATCCATGTCGTCGTCGCAGTTACGCACATCCGGCCGCACCGTCTGTACCACCTGGCGGACGACGGGGACAATGATGTCACGCCAGGACAGTGACAGGGACTCGCTATAGAGCAGCTGCTGCAGGAGTGCCATCATGTGGCTGTGATTGGCCGAGCTGAGAACAGAAATGTTGAGTAACAACAGCAAAATAAGGACAGAATATTTAGATTTAGCTCTTGTATCCGTTCTCACAGCAGCCTCTCCATGGCCTTCTTCTCTCCATTCTCCTCTCGGAGCTGGTCCAGGGAGCTGTGGTGCCAACCAAGTGGCGTAAAAAGCATCTCTTTTGCTTTCTCTTCCACACGCCGGTTGAAGAGAGACTCTGCAGTCGCACAGGAAGACCGTTGGCAATGAGGCTTCCTTGATTGAGTCAATGAGTGCTGACAGTCTTACCTTTGATGAAGGCATCACTGATCACAATGTTCTGTCCTCCATCTTCTGACATCAGAAATTCAGCTGCAACAAGCCCAAACAAGGCTCTGAGCTACAGTGAAAATATTATATGCAAACATACGTAAGCATCAGAAGTCCAAACCTTTCTGCTCAGTAGGAGGAACGTGTGGATACTTGGACTGCTTCTTGATGTGGAAGTTGACGTTGTTATGTTCCATGTTGAGGCTGATGGAGGCTGCTGAGTCACTGTCCACCACTGACTGGGAGCTGCTGACGGATGTCCTTTTACTGGCGCTGGAGGAGCCTGGACAGATTAGACACCATTAACAGAATTGTGGCTGGACCTACAAGACAATGGTAGCAATCGCAATAGCTTAAGTTGTTAATTTTTACATGTTTTGGAAAAAGGCTGCACGGTGAAGAGTGGTTAGTGTGCAGGCCTCACAGCTAGGAGACCTGGGTTTGGGAGTTTCTGTGTGGAGTTTGCATGTTCTCCTCGTGCATGCGTGGGTTTTCTCCAGGTAATCCGGTTTCCTCCCACATTCCAAAAACATGCTAGGTTAATTGGTGACTCCAAATTGTCCATAGGTATGAATGTGAGTGTGAATGGTTGTTTGTCTATATGTGCCTTGTGATTGGCTGGCGACAAGTCCAGGGTGTACCCCGCCTCTCGCCACAAGACAGCTGGGATAGGCTCCAGCATGCCCGCAACTCTAGTGAGGATAAGCGGTATAATAAATGGATGGATAGGTTGTGCAGCATGACAATAACAAAACAAACAAAACAAACACACCAGCAAGGCCTAGTCAAAGTCCTGGCCTAATTCCTATTGAGATGCTGTGGCATGACCTTAAAAAGGTGATTCATGCTGGAAAACCCTCCAATGTGGATGAATTACAACAATTATGTAAAGATGAGTGGGACAAAACTCGTCCACAGCGCTGTAAGAGAGACATTGCAAGTTATCACAAATGCTTGAAAGCAGTTGTTGCTGCTAAGTGTAACTATCACCTCGTACATTATTTAAAAAAAACTAAACAAAACTGTAAATTAAATTGTATTATGGAAAGCAGGAAGTGAACAAATGTAACAGTTACTAATTGTAAAAGTACCAGATGGAGGGGTAGGATTTAATAAGCTTTGCTTCTTCCTACTCCTTTTGGACATGTGGAACTGTGAACTGATTATGTGATGCATTCAGTTGTAATCTGATGCATGTTCAAATGAAATAAAACCATTACCATTACCATAACTCAACCAGTTGTTAGGTTTAGGGGGCGATCAATTCTTCCACATACGGCCATACTGGTTAGAATATGGCCTCCTTTCTCCTCAAACATGCACAAAAATAACACTTACACAGCTAAGAAACTTGAAAGTATTTGTTTTTAATTGACCACATAACCAGTGATTGATTGAAATGCCTTGTCTATTAGAGTGGAGGCCTACTATTTGAGGTATCTGAGGTTCTGTGTGGTCATACAGACCTCCGTAAAAACTGTCCACGAACCACAACGGTACATTTCCTCAATCTGCAAAACAATGTTTCTTTCCTGACCCAATGCCACACCCCTCCAAAACAGACGTTCTGTGACACCTACTAGGTATGTTGTAGTCTGACTCGTCTGCCAGCTGCTCTGTGTCGCTGTCGTCAAACTTGATATCCTTGAACCAAGACGGCTCAGAATGTCCCTCCACAGAGTTGACGCTGTCGCTGTCCGGAGACGGTGTCTCTGAGAACTCTGTGCTCTGCAGACCAAACAGGCACCATCAGTGTTTGACCTTACAGAAAGAATCACCTGTGATGTTTCTCCATCCGCCAAGGGCTGTCACCTGCAGGGGGCGATAGAGGGCGTATTCGTCCCTGAAGAGCTGGTCGTTATGAGTGACGCAGTCCAGCCATCGACCGTCAACTAGTGCCTGCCCGATGGCGATCGCCTGGGCCCTGGAACACAAAATTCCAAGAAGGAAGTATTGAATTCAATTAACTGCAGAGCCTCCTTACAAAATCAAATAACCGCTGGGGTCTCTAATTAGCGCTGGGTCAAAACACATTGCCATCAACTGCTGTGGCTGTAGGCAACACGCATGGACAGCTTTCAATGAGCAGGGTGAGCATCCAGCAGATCTATCTACCTCAACACACTACTGGTGTGAAACGCATGCATGCTCCTCACTGCCATTACAATTTAGTGATTTAGCTAAACAAACGTTCTGGTGGTACCTGTTGGAGATGGTGCCATTCCTCAGTAGCCAGTTGACCAACTCCTTCCCCACAATGCAGTTGGGGTAAGTCCTCAGCCAGTACCTGTGGTCCTGAAACTCCATCCCTGTGTTGTTGTGGCAGATCTTCTTCCACAGGTCCTTAAGCTGGGAGGAGTCCTGCAAGACAAAAGCCAATAGAAGAAAATCAGCAACCTCTCCTCCCTTGTGAGCAAGCATCTAACAAAGGTGGAGTCAGGATAACAAGACGACCAGGATGTTCTTCCTCTCCTCCTCGCTGTGGTCCAGCTTGGTGATGCTCTTTGCACCCGACAAGGCCCGTGTGGTGGGTGGGCTGATGGAGCTGTCGTAGGAAGGCACCATGGAGGATCCGGAGCGGTCCAGAGACAGGTTGGTGACGCTGGCGGACCTGGTGGGGGGGGAAACAGAGGATCATAGGCATCTAATTGGTAGCTTGTTTTGAACAAGGAACCCTATTTGTTTACTTAACAAAAAAAGACAATGAAAAAAGTGCTTGGTTGCAAATGGACATTAATCTATGAGGGAAAAAAAATCACAATTTCACCAAAGGAGCCTGTACTGTACTGTAAAATAAAAGAAAATCTTGGATAAAGTGGGATACAATAATGAAAAAGCCCAAATTAAATAAAATATACAGCATTCAGCAAAAAGCATGTATTTTTATTATTATATTTGATAAATGTATTTACATTAAAAAAATATATATTTTAGAGGTTTGCCATATAAAAAACAGCCATGTTGTAGTAATAAATCATTATTAGAAATTGATTATTATTATTTCTTGAACTGAAGTATTGGCTGTATTATCCAATATTTTTGAGACCCAGTGATGTGAATAATGTGATTATTATTATTATTATTATTTAAATTAGTGAGGCATGCAAACCCACCTCTTCCTAGTGGGGGTTTTACACACATCTTCTTGCAGTGTCGTCAGTCTGGAAGGTAGACCACTTTTCTGAGGTTCCTGATGGATCATTCTAGTGCACGTGCACAAACAAACAAATAGATAGGCCTTAATATTGTAGTCATTATCACCTTGCCATCACCATCACCAGCACATCGAGTGGTAATCATCATTTAAGCATGAGCATGCACAACACTAACTCATCTACAGAGAACACGGCTAAAGCTGAGAAATGACATGAAGGGAGGGGGGAAAAAAAACAAATAGCGACACTCACGTTTTTCTCATCCCAATGGGAGTTTTTCTATGCCAGGAGAGAGGAAAGATATTTTTCTTTGAGGCATTTTGACAGAAGATAGAAAACAAAACAAACAAAAGCAGCAGCAAGCGGCAACGCAAGCAAAGCCAACAAGCGTGATGACGGAAACATCAAGTCATTGCTGGATTGTTGAAGAGTGGTTGAAGATTCTTTACTAAAACTATGCCTAAGTCATCCTCTCTGGACCTTTTTTTGTTCTTTATGAATAATATAGCCACTTTGCTAGCTGAGTCTAAACCTAACAGGTTTAGACTCAATAGTCACAAGCATAAAATGTAACACACTTTTTGAGTTAGTTACTTTGTTAGTTTTTGAGTTAGTTCAATTAGATATGTCCACACATACACTGGTATTTCTAAAAACTATTCTGCAGTGAAATAAACATCAACACCAATAAAAAAAAGGAAAAGTAATTGGCGGAAAAGCCGCCATAATAAATACAATTCACAATTGATCCTATACATGTCTCGTAAATACAGATAATTTGCATGAATTACTGAGCAGGTGCTGGTTTAGCACCAGTTCATGGATGTGATGGGTCACCGCTCTACTTGGTCGCAGTGCTATACTTTTGACTCTGACTCAGCAAGGGATGCTAGAATAACTAAGAAACCGGAAAAAAGTCTTTAGTGGAAAAAGCACAATAACAAATAAAATGGGCACAAGTGAGCATTATATATATTTAAATATAATTTAATATCACACATAACATAATAATAGAATCAAATATAATTTATGATAATATATATATTTGTCAAATCTTGATTTTCTAAGCACTAATATGCGTTAATTACTAAGTCGGTGTCAATGTAGTTCCATCTACTTAAATTGGTTGGTATCTACCCAACATGGCCCCAATGCTATCAGATGGAAACAGCAATATATTTTTACAAAATATTTGTACATAAAAAAGGTCAATAAATCCCACTTCATGTTTTTTTACTTGGCTATGTTTTATTTTTAGTGTAAACCAATACTGATGAAATTGCCGTAATCATGCATGTGGACTGCGTATACTGTACTTTCAATTTGTTTAAAAATAATGATCAAAACACGACATTTAATTGGTTCATGTAAGAAAAAATGCAAAAAGACAAGCTGGAGCTTTCCAAAAAAGTAAAGTTTCCATTGAAGGGTTTGAATGAACTTTGAACAAAAGGCCAAACTGCATAGCAGAATATATATAGTTTTAAATACTGGTGTTTATGTGGACATTTTTGTAATGGAGGCAATGGCTAGAGATTGTAACTGGAGATGAGCCCATATATTCAGACAGATTTTGATGGTGTGAGCCTTCAAAAAGGTACGAAAAGGATGTCACGATTGCTTCACCTCTGCCAGGTCAAGTCTTCTTCAAGGAAGATGTTTCTGCTAGCCTTGCGCACCCCGACAGGTGTCCGTGGTTCGATGGGTTCCAACACACACACAGAGCACGAAGAGTCAGACAAGACGTTCAGATCCTCACCGATGGAGCCCGTCTCAGCCGAGTACGCGTAGTTTAGCGCTATTTTACGACAGTACGTACAGGCTCGTAGATCTCCTAGATAACATGGTGAGAAGAAAAATGTGTCACATTTTAGTCTGCTTCTGTTTCGGTGGGTATCACCGCGACGCTTTAGTACAGCTTACCTGTGTAGCCCATGAACTTGCCAGGAATTTCTTGGTTGCAGCAGCGGCTGCAGAAAATCTGACCACATAACCTGCAGTGGTGACGCCGACGAAAGGTGGTGAACTTTTCGTTACAGTCGTAGCACTCCTTACACTGGCTGTCGGGCATCCAGTACTGCTTCAGGTCGCTGTCCTGGAAAGGTTAAAAAAGTTCATTTCATTCAAAGGTTCTGAAAATTATTACTTTGTTATTTATTATACTACATATCTTTGTAAACTTATTGTAACACTGGCTTATATATTGTTGACTGGTCTTGTGCTGTGACAGTTTTCTAATGTTCTAATGTCAAATATGTGCCTTGGCTCAATAATGGTTGGGAGAAACTTTACCTGGCTTTTTCCATCCATAATTTCCTTGAGTCGCTTCAGTGCTGTCCGAAGCTGCACAGCCGTGCGAGGGTCATGATTGCTTAGTGGCGTATCAGACTTCCTGCTGCTATCTGAAAGGGAATTTGTTTGCAAACATAGAAGAAAAAAAAACACAGACCACATACATAAATACTGTGAAACCACAGTAACAGAAACACTTAGAAGATGAAATCAGTAAACCAAAAAAGCTTAAAGCATACGCCACACAGTTTGTCGTGCCTCAAATAGTGGCCTGTGGTAGATGACATGCCTCAATTAATTATTGGATGAAAGATCCTCCTGCACTAAAAGTGCTACATAGTATCTGCATGGTCCCATATTCGTACTGAGGCGGTACTTATCCCCAAATTTTGCCCACACTTGCAAGTACAGCAGTTTGGGATGTGGGCTTTATAGCTGCTGCCTGAAGGAAGATCACATCGCGAGCCTCCAACTCACCACACCCTGCCAAGGGCTACTCCCCAAATGCCGCACAAGCGCCACCCCAGTGAGACATTTTTTAAGGCACGTTTTGCAGGGTGCAAAACTTATATGACTCTCACAAAGACAGGAAGTCCCACACACAGCAGACATGGTTGTTCTGAATGCTGCAGCTGGCAGTGGAGCTGATCGGCGGTGATTGTCCGATATTGATACTGTGTTTTATCACTGATATTGGTGTTCCTAATCAATGGGAACACCCCTACTGTTATCATTTCCTTCCTTTTGTCATTCATTCATTTTCTACCGCTTTTCCTCACAAGGGTCGCGGGGGTGCTGGAGCCTATCCCAGCTGTCTTCGGGCGAGAGGCAGGGTACACCCTGGACTGGTCGCCAGCCAATCATAGGGCACATACAGACAAACAACCATTCACACTCACATTCATACCTATGGACAATTTGGAGTCGCCAATTAACCTAGCATGTTTTTGGAATGTGGGAGGAAACCGGAGTACCCGGAGAAAACCCACGCATGCACGGGGAGAACATGCAAACTCCACACAGAGATGGCCGAGGGTCTGAATTGAACCCTGGTCTCCTAGCTGTGAGGTCTGCACGCTAACCACTCGACCGCCGTGCCGCCCTCCTTCCTTTTGTTTTAAATAAAAATAGTTTTACATGGCTATTAGAATGCAACAAATAAAAATAGCCTAAAAGCAACACAGTCAACATCTACATTAAGTGTGCTTTTACCCGAGGCAGTGGAAGTTCGTCGCAGGTTCTCAGGATGCGACTTCCGGTGTGCTCTGGAGCCATATGTGGAGGAGGAAGAGCTGGACCAGCTTCTCCTTTCCGACTGTGGGGAAGGGGATGGCTCATCCGGCTTGCCTGCAGTAACGAGGGGAGGACGAACCTCCTCTGTGCAGAGAGGACAATTATTGTAATGTCTGTTCATTTGAAAGGCATGTAAAAAAGCTGCATGAAAAAGATAACATGTATCATTGAGTAAAGGTGGAAGTGAACCTAATTAAGTGGCTAATGTCAACACCCTGTGAAGGAAAAAGGGCAAATTGATTCCCAATTTGGAGCCCAATACCACTAATGTGCTAATACAGTGCCGTATAAGAATCTTGCTGTGCAGTTATGTCATGTGATCCGACAAATACCAGCATGGGACCATGAAAAAGACGCAATTTCCCCTCACAACCTCACAAGACAGTGACAGCTGCTACTGCAGGTTTCCAATAATGTCCTCGGACACATGATTCTCATATGCACTCATACAGTATTGGAGAAACTTCTATAAGTGGATACAACACTACTCTTCACAACGTTTCAGATTTCTACATGATGTGGAAGTGCCATACAATAAAGTTGTTGTGTTTTTAAGTTACTTCATTCTTATGTTGCTCCTAAATCCTGGTGTCCAGCAGTCATCAACAACTGCTGCTCAACTGCTTCGTCTTGAAAATGGTAGCCAGAAAGTGTTTGAAAATTAGCATGAGTTGTATTATAGTTGTATTTGAATGTTTGGTCAGCTTCCAGCAGCTTTACCTACCTCTGCATGACCTTGAAAACGCTGATTGCGCTCCTCAGATGTTGGTGTTAAACTGTTAGAGTGCCGTACTGATGTTTACAATAAACTCCTCTGCTTCTTTGCATCTGTGTTGTGCAATATACGTCAAAAGATCTAAGATAGCTGCTCTGCAAATCATTATTAATGTTTAAATAACTTGTTATATACAAGTTTTCACATTTGAAAAATAACAGCCTCTTCGCAGTTATCACTTGTTTCGAATCAGCAACATTGATAACCATTCAAACGCGAAGAGGCGGCGGCTGACCTTTGTTATTGAAGCGAAACAGATTGACGAAGGAGCTGTACGCCGAGCGCAGTGGAGGCTCATCCTGCTCCGGGGTGAGCGGCTTGAAGTGGGTCAGCTGGGAGGGGCTGCCGGGCGAGGTGATGGGTGGCTCTACGCTCCAGTCTGATGGCAAGGGCTTGTCGTCGGCGGCCATGTCCCGGAATCTCCTCCTACAAGGGCAAAGGCACGGCACACAATGTGACCCCACTGTACTTGGGTAGCATGTGCTAACCGCCCTCCCCCCAAATTGAAATAGTATTGAGAAACTGATAATATCTATTTATTTATCTGTACTGTACAGACTCAACGGAATGAAACAAAATGAAAACAAGCGAAGCATGCAAGAGTATTCAAGAGTCAAATTACATGCTCAGTACCATTACTTCATACATGTTGGCAGGTCTGGACTAATATTTCATGTGCTCCCTGCCTCTCATGCCCCACCCAGGAGGGCCCACCCCAATAGTACTGGGATAAATGGACACTGTAAATTGCCTATAGCTGTGAGTGTGAATAGTTGTTTGTCTATATGTGTCCTGTCTAAAAGTGTATAATAATAATAATTAATCAGTCATCATTCATTGTCCATTGGTCCTACTCCATAAAACAATAGTTCCACACTAATTGTCAACATTCAATGACATTCATACTGACATATGTTACAAAAGGGAGAAATTGATATTCTAAGTATAGCTAGCATAAAACTGAATAGTGTGTTACTAATAAGAGGTAACGGATGACATTTACTACTATTTACTTCTACTATCGCTAATCGATTACCGTTTTAATATATGGCGAAAGCTAAGTTTACAAAAATGACGTCACTATTTGTTGCTGAACTTCAAGTCTCGTCGAGTCGACTTCCAACACCGAAAACACAAAAACTAGATTAAATTGTAGCTATGTGAATGCTAATATTTAATCCTCCAAATTCAGTGCAATCGATTAGTTCGGTATCGACTGACTTGTGATATGTTCTGAGCGAGTACTAACTTTCACCACGGTAGAAAAACAGTAGAATAACACGTCGCACATTCACGTTTAAACAAAAAAGGATTGATTTAACTTACTCTTTGAAGAACTGGCCGAACATTATGTCATGTCATGTGGGATCTGTAGCGAAAATAGCAGAAGTGCTAGCATCACGTCTCCACCTCGTCATGTGACCATAACAGGCCCTTTGCTTGATGGCACTGTCTGTGAGTGTGTACCGTTTGACAGTTGAGACCAAGCCCAACATTAACATAATTGACATACAAAACAAAAAAAAGAGTCGGTCTGAGCCGCAAAGTTTGAATAGCGATCACAAACAGCGATCAATGGCAGTCCAATTTAGGACAACCTTGAATGTTTTTGCCTTTCCATCTAAAGCTAAATAAATGGAAAAAACAACAACCACCCATATAAATGCTCAGATGAATTTTAACTCCCTACCGAAATGTCAAGTTAGCAAGTGCAAGCTAGCTAGCTCACGTTAGCCTCCAATGCTAAATAGCCGGCTCCTCGTCACAAGCTATGTTTGATCCCGCTTTCGACTTACCCATTTACTTATGAATTCCACATCGGTGCTCGAAGCTCTCTCCGCACTGCCATAAATCTGTAAAAGACATTTACATACTCCCAAAAAAGAGGTTTGACGAAACAAGGCACTGATACTAGGTATTAATACGTGCTTAATGGGCAGGCATTACAAGCTGAGCCGGCACGGTCGGTGATCGATTGAACGCAATGGTTTGTGTCATCTGCTTTGAATACAAATACATGTTGACATACATATATCTACATATCTATATCAACATAATTTATGAACCTATAGAGTAACTTGGATAAGAAACCCAATGTGTCACTACTAACAATAGTGTGTACCTAATATTAATCCCCTATCAATTCGGATTTTATTGTATTATAAGATACACTTTTGGGTTTTGAAAATATTTCACTGAACTGTACCAGTAGTACAATTCATAAATATTATAACCATTAGAAACAAAATATGGTAACCCCCTGGCAGTCATGAAGGCAGACATAGCCTGAGCAGACAAACTCAGGAGCAAAATAATTTGTGGCGCCTCTCAGATTGGCTCCGCCGATTCTTGTAACCGGAAGCGCGGTGAAGTGTGTTAGTTTTCAAAAAAAATAAAACGGAGGACGGGTATGTTAGGAAAACTATTCTTATTTGTTTGTTGCGAGTTCGTATGTCGTTAAAATTTTCGCTTCATATTAAGATAATCCACTCGAAAACGACCCGTAACCCCTAAGTATGTAATACATTTTGTTAGACAAAAGAGCTAATTTAAATGAGTTTCGAAGGATGGTAGCGAATGCTAATCATAACGCTGACATCTGACCTCTGAATTTACGAAAGTCATCACTTTAGCAAAGGTTGTCGTTGAATCTTGTTAAATACACCCGTCGAAGATATATGCTATTGTTACCGTCAGTTATACCACCGCTATCTTCCATTTGGAACAAAAAATACGCACCCTTTTGAATTTCTGTTGTCCAGTTACACTGCACAATTACTGAATATACCACTGTTTTGTTGTCTTTCAGGTTACTGTTTTTGTGAATGTAAAGCAAGCGGACGCCAGTCATGTTGCATTTAAGGAATATGACGCCTGGCAAGGTTTCTAAGCAAGCTTCAGCCACAGCATCCAAGATCAAACATAAGATGCTTAGTGAGTCTCTTCAATATCATTTTCACTCATTGTGCTTCATTTTATACCTAAAACTAACTGGTTTGTCTCAGACACCTCCTCCTTCTTCAAGATCTCCCTGAAGACCAACAACAAGGCCCTGGCCCTAGCCCTGCAGGCTGAGAAACAGAGGAGCATGATGCTGGAGATGGAGATTGTCAACCTGAGGAAGCATGTGGAGTCGCTGTGCTTTGAGCTGGCCACCAGAAAGTACAAGCACAGGAAACTGGTGGGTTTAGATTTTGTATTAAAACACACACATGGGAGTTAAAAAGTGCAGTGAAACATCTCAAGCCAAACACAATCCTCACATTTTCCATAAGAAACAATAGAAATAATATGAATCCATTTTGGGTTCAAACTGTCCCCATCATAGAATCTTTCAATACATGTGCCGCCAGTGTTTTAAGAACATTTTACCATTCTTAACATTCTTGTACTGTACTTGTATGCACAAACAGTGACTTAACTGGTGTATAATAAGACAAAGTAAAGAAAATGTACCCACTGGTTGACCTGTTTTTTACTGTGTAGCACTTTGAGATTGACAAAATGTGCCATACAAATACAATTATTATCAATTATGATCTGCAAGGGAAGCTTAGTTGTACAAGGGTAAAAATAAGTTATCCAAACTCTGTTCTCCACAATTAACTGATGTACGGCAGACGTTTAGGGACATGAAGGCATGCATGTTGGGTGTTGGGTGGTTTGTCTAATTAATCTTTAATTGTACACGCCTGATTTTGTGGTTTTTCTTTTGTCACTTTGGTCATTTTGGCTTCGTATTGTACTGAGTAGCCAGGACAGAGGCTTGTGTACCGCTTTTCTACATGTGGCAATAAGTTCCACTTCCTGTTCCGTGGTTATCATCATGTGTTTCCTCATCTGTCAAAACAGCCATTCTGTTTGAACTTCAAATGGTGCAACTTTAATGGCATTGGATGGTGGATGTACACTGTGTTGCATTTCTGTGCTAAAATGCCCAGAAGCTTACCGTTCTTTAACTTTGTATTCCCTCATAGCTTGTCATCTTGAAGAATCTGCACAGCAACACGCTGCATCACTTGGACACGGTGACAGAATTATTCCATGACAGCGTAAGGACAAAGTTGAATGCTCTGTGTTAATGTATTGTGTAACCAGAATTTCTGCCAGTAACACAAACAATATCAATGCTTATAAAAAGACCCCGCCCCCTCCCCAAGGGATCTAAATACAGCACATTTTTACTGCAAGAAACACACAGGATAAGTAATTTTAAAGGTTGAAATGTAAAGAACGTGACAAGACTCCCAAGTTTTGTTGTCTCCTATAATATTTGTGCATGACGTAGTCAGACCTGGGGGTATTAACTTTAAAAGACATGTTGTGTGATATTTAAGAGCAGGGTTTTAAACAAATACAGTTTAGCTGCCTAAAAATGAAGTAGTATCTTTAGTTTTTGTGCTGCATTCGCACATACTTTTTTTTTCACTGCGACCTCACGCAGATTAGCAGATAGATACTTTATTAATATCCAAGAAAATTTCCTGCAGCTCTGCAAAAATGTCATAATGTTGGACTACATAAGACACAGTAGGACTACTTTTTAAAAATCAATGCAATATATTAATGAAAATATATTTTGGACATAATGTGACTGTATTTATCTTCCACAGGATGTCTGCAAACTATCTGACGACCACAACATCCTCGCTGATGATCTTAACAAACCACTAGTTGCAAGGTGAAATTTATTTTCCATATGTGTTATATATCAATCAAAGTTTTGGTTGTACAGATTTTAAATTCATTTTTACACACTAAGAAACAATTATACCGTGTCATGTCAAAACATCTTCAGTAATTGCTGGAAAATCTTGTGAGCCAGCGCCCTCTGCTGGACTTAGTTGGAGCACTTTTTTACACTATAGACAAACAAACACTACCCTGCACCAAAAAACACCTATTTCTTTACAATTTAAAGCAAAGCAAAGACCTCTGCAAATATGCTGGGTCGCAAAAGCCAAACCATAGATACATGGGGATGTACTGTATTTTGTACTGTAATCTGACTGAGGCTTCTTCCTAAACCTCCTCACAGCCTTCCAGCTCTTCAGGAAGTCGTGAAGGATTCAGTGTACCTCTGTCCAGAAACACCAGCAGACTTTTGTAAGGATGACATGTCTTGGGGCGTCCTCGCCAGATCCGAAAATTCAACTATTTGCAACGGTTGGGAAGCAACACCACACCATATGGGCAAAAGTATTGGGTCACACCTCAGGGTTTGATTTGTTCTATCAAACACTTTTGAAACTGTTTTATGAAGGCTCTTTTTATGACTGTGCACCAGTGCACAAGGTTGGATTGATTGTTGATGCCACGAGCCCCTCGAAGCGCTGTTCGCTCAGTCTGAACTAGCTTTGGCGAAGTCACACTCTGCTATTTGTACCATTCTTGGGTATGATTACCCCCTACCGGGTAGGGCCTACCCTCTCTTGGCCTGGGCTTAAACTTAGCATTGATACCACTGCCAGTTTGCTTGTATCACTTCGATTCTGCTGTATTTCTGCAATTTCATTGACTTTGTAGATTATTTCCTACACTTATTTGGAGTGTATATATAATGATATATTTAATGAATTGCGAGCCAACTGGTCACAATGTCAGATTCAGACAAGAAATTCCCACAGACACACTCTAAAGAAAGTCTTCCCATAAAAGTGGAAACTGTCCAGTATGTTCTTAATATTTCATTTCCTGTTGGTGGAATGTCCCAATACATTTGCCCTTACATAGTAAAAGTATTGTGTTTAAAGCCTAGGCAATAGTGATTTATATCATTTTCCACAACTCTGCAGGAAAGATCAACAGCGAGAAACAGCAATCAAATCAGGAAGTCCTCCAATTGAAATCATCTCTCCCGTCCAGCTCCTTAAGGAATTACGTGGAGAAGCTCCCAGTTATGTTCTCGCAGTCCAACGATGACAACACATCATCTGTCCTGTGTCAAACATCGTCAGATGTCACTGCGGCTGAAATGCCCACAAACTCCGCTGATGTCATCCCTCCTTGTGTCTCGGTAATGGAGGCAGAACTACAGGAAAACACTGTGGTTCTCAATTCAACCATGGAGTTAACTTGTAGTAACACTGCTGAGATTATAGCCATTGACACAGCGGTGGAAAAAAAACCTGTAAAATCAAAACGCAAGAAGAGAGGGTTAAATCTCGAGGACAGTGCAGCGTCAAGGAACAAAAACAAAGAAAACCTTGCATCTAAAGGCTCTAAAAACACTGAAGTAAGTCCTCCTCAGTCAGGAAAACCCAAATCTTGCAGTGAAACCACCTCCCGTATTCCTAAAATGACAAAATCTAAAGGTGGCGACCATCAGAAGGTGAAAAGCACCAAGCCCAAGATGGATGCTGTGGATTTGGTCAGTTGTGCCTGGGATGATTTTTTCACCAATAATGACATCCTTTCTTCCAAATCCAAAGAAGGCGAGAAGTTAACTGCAGAGAAAGAGTCCCCAGAAATAAAAAGATTCACCATCACTACTAAGAGGTCCAGGAAGCAAAGTAAAAGGCTGTCATCAGTAACAAGGCTGGTGTTGTCACCTCATGACACAGCGAGCGGCAGGTCCAAGGGGGATCATGACGAGCAGGAAACAGTCGGTATAATTTCACCTGGAGAGTTGGCGACTGCCAACGAACCACTGAATAATGCTGCGATGTCTGCAGGGCGTCACAACACAAGATGCAGAGGCACATTTGTAATCTCCGTGGATCGCACTGCACTTGCTCGAGAGGAGTCAGAAAAGTTACTCGATGACTTCATTTCTTGTGAAGGAACCACCCAGGAATCCGAACATCAATTGAGCAGAGACAGAAGACCTGTCTCGGAAAGCCTTCAGGTGGACTTGCAAGGCAGCGGACACCATGGCAACATCCCAGCTCTGGAGGAGGTCTTTGCTGCAGGCTCTGAGTTTCAGAAGCCCCAAAAAGCAAGGAGAGAGGTTACAAGTGGATCCAGGAGGAAGAGAGTTGAGGATGAATGTGGAGATTACTCCGCGGACAAGAAACACAAGACGAAACATTGCTATGACAGCAATATTTCTCCAGCGGATGTTGTAGGTTGTCATCCGGATCCTACAGAAGATCTTTTCTTCAAAGAATTTGCATTACTGGATAATCCTGCCAACCTGCATGCTGAAAAGGATGACATCTTTGCACCAAAGTCCAAACAGACCAAGTCAAAGTCCACGAAGGCTCGCAATTCTAAACCGCTGCAAAAGGTGTCCAAACTGCCTGTGCTGGATGACACCAGAAATCCCAGACAGACGTTTGTCATCTCCAGGCAAAAGAAACCAGATTGGGCTGCACTGAGCTACACGAGAACATCGGACGAGACGGCTGATGGAGCAGCTTGTCAACATCTTGGAGACCTGATCACTGATGAGCAACCGGTGTGGTTGAACATCTCCATGGCCAACACGGAACCGGAGTCTTTGCCTTGTAGTCCAAAATGGCGATCACCAGGCGGACGCGGAGTCACAATGGAGATCCCCTCCATCACACCTGAATCTTCTCCAGGTGAGTGCACTGTGAAGTTTAGGGAGCTTGAAATGTTGTATTGTTATCATCTGCAACTCATATTTACAGGACATGCTCCCATTAACTATTCTCCTATAAGTCTCCTATAGTCAATGGGTGCGTGGTCTATAAAAGCAAATAACCACCGGTGTCTCTGCATGCGCTTTAAAATGTTGCCATTGATTAATTGCAGTGTGAAATACTAATTAACAATGTTTGTAGACATAGATGTCACAGCAGTCCTGTTAGCTTTCTTATATTATGGTAATGGTTTTATTTCACTTGAACATGCATCAGATTACAATTGAATGCATCACATAATCAGTTCACAGTTCCACATGTCCAAAAGGAGTAGGAAGAAGCAAAGCTTATTAAATCCTGCCTCTCCATCTGGTACTTTTACAATCAGTAACTTTTACATTTGTTCACTTCCTGCTTTCCTAATAAGTTTTTTTAATTTTTTTTAAAATTTTTGTCACGTACCGAACTGATATGACCATACAATGACATAATGGGTACCATATTAACTGTCAATATAGTGATATGTATAGCACATCATGACTGGTTCAAGACTCTTCATCCTTGTATTTAGCAAACATCAACTGCTTGTATTGTTTCTTGAATTGGCTCATCATTGTGCATTGTTTGAGGTCCTTACTCAATCCATTCCATAGTTAGATTCCACATACTGAAATGCTATGGCTTTTTAACGTAGTCCTAGCATATACGTGTTTGAAATTTAGTTCTTCCATGAGATCATATTCCTCCTCTCTTGTAGAGAAGTATTGGATGACATTTTTAAGTCATTGGTTATTTTTAGCCTTATGCATTATTTTAGCTGATTGAAGATTAACTATATCAAGTTTAAGTATTTGTGATTTTAGAAATAAGGAGTTAGTATGTTCTCTGTAGGCGGCATTATGAATTGTCCTTACTATTACAATATTTGAAGGAGGAATAAGCACTCTGTGCCATCAATCTATTGGTCACCACAAAATACGACAACACTGCCACCTCGTGGCAACTAATAGATACAGTATTTAGCAGTAAAATATGATCATATACACTAGAAAATGAATGAATGAAAACGACAATTGTTGCTCCAGTTTATTTTTTAATGTAAAAGTGTTAATATGGCAAAGTTGTGCAATGTTGAGTGTTGATAAATGAAAATACTAGTAGGGTAGTTAGTATAATGAGCAATATTAACTTACACATTTACACGCTTTATTCGCCCAGCAGTCTGCCTTGGTTCTGTTGGCGGTGACAGTGTTGCTTTTGGCAGTAATAATCTTTCACTCCTGATAATGATTCATAATAACTTGTTCATCATGTGTAAAATATACTGGCGGGGGTCGCTTCATTTTTGCACAGAAGTAGAATAATATGACGTCCAACTCGAGTGAGGCAATTGGTGTTGTGTGTTGCAGCAGGACGAGTCCTAATGTCACTCACCAATACCATTGCCACTCCAGATCAGGAAAACCAAGGCAGGAGCAGACGCCACAAGGGCGTGGTCAGTTACAAGGAGCCGGCCCTCAACAGGTGAGTGTCTCTTACCTCATGGCCGTCCATTTTTTTTTTTTTTTTTGGCAAAAAGATTGGAATTTCTTTTTCTTGGTCTTTTTTTGCAGCAAAGTAAGGCGTGGAGACAAATTTACAGACACCATGTTCCTGAGCTCTCCTGTTTATAAAAACGAGAAGAAGAAGAAGAGGCAGAGAAAGTCTAAAGACTGATTTTTAACTCGTACCTTTTTTTATTAAATGTGTGGTTTCAAACATTTATTTTGATGGCTGTTTAGATTGGACTCTTGTTTATTAGTAAACATGACCGCCAAGAGGTCGTTCCATCATCAATGATTCAGTTCACTTTGTTCACCTGAGATGTCGCCTTTTGTCTCTCCTGGAAAGGTCATCACATTCAGTCCAGTCCTGCTGGACACACAACCTATCTAACATGTAAACATTTTCTATTTCCTGTGTAGAACTGTCTGGTAAGTACACATGCATACTTTTTGTTGATTTTTTTTGCCTAAGACGGTAATGTTTGTATGTTTGTGTTCATTAAACATTCGTCAGGAATTTTGATGGACTTCTTTTTTTGAATATATTTTTTGGTACCCGTTGTACTTTGTTAGCATCTTTCAGCACGACTAGCCACCTTCATCTGCAGCTGCTATAAATAATTTGTGCCAAGATGGAGGCACAGCAGCTGAAGAGAGATGTTGAGGTCCTCCTGTAAGTACATGAAATTATAACGTGACTCCATGGATTTTAATGTTTGATTTCCAAATCCTAGGGCTGAATACATTGGACAGAAACTGAGAGAGAACTCATTTGATCCCACTGGGAAAGGATGCTCAACCGTGCTGGATGACTTGGTAAAAAATGTGTTTTATTAATTACAATTTACATGATTATATACTCATTCATTCATTTTCTACCGCTTATCCTCACGGGGGTGCTGGAGCCTATCCCAGCTGTCTTCGGGCGAGAGGCATGGTACACCCTGGACTGGTCGCCAGCCAATCACAGGGCACATATAGACAAACAACCATTCACACTCACATTCATACCTATGGACAATTAAGTCGCCAATTAACCTAGCATGTTTTTGGAATGTGGGAGGAAACCGGAGTACCCGGAGAAAACCCACACATGCACGGGGAGAACATACAAACTCCACACAGAGATGGCACAGGCTGGAATCGAACTCGGGTCTCCTTGCTGTGAGGCCTGCGTGCTAACCACTCACAGCCCATTATTATATATTATACATATATATTGATGTCATATCAGAACGAATTATACTTTTATTTTAGATTTGTATTTTGTAGTCTGAAATGTTAGCATAGGCTTGATCAACTGATATTAAACAAACAGGGAACAATAGTTAGCCACAATATGTATGAGGAAAAACTGACCTATATACTACTTAATGCATCTGGGGTATAGTTTTACCTTCAGTGTAGTGACTGGGGAGACCCAGGATACATTAAACCATTTAATTATATTCTCAATGTATTTTATGTATGTAAGTCATTTTTAACATTTTCTGAAGTAAAAATCACTGAAATTGATGCTGCTGCCAACCTGCCATCACTGCACACTAAGTTTGACTGAAATTTGACTGAACCTCACCACACATGACTGCTAATTGTCTAATTGTGTCTTGCTGTGTTTTGGATTGTGTGTATTTCAGGCCCACTACGATCTTGCCATCAGTGTTGCTATTTTTAGGATGGAGAAAGACCTTGGACGGAAAACCCTTGACAGAGACCTCACGTACGACATCAGCGTTTTAATCAAAACTACTACAGTATCTGCAAAGTCTTTATTTCCCTGAGCATCTTCCACCTGGAGTTGTAAACGTGAACTTATTTCCCCTCGGCCACAGTGGACGGGGCCACATTCCAGTCAGCGCCGCACTTTATCGCAATCGCTTGCAACGGGAGGCCATGATCTTGTCATCCTTTGCAGGCATCATTATGGTAAGCATACACACCCATTCATTTTCTACCGCTTATTCGGGGGTGCTGCAGCCTATCCCAGCCATCTTCGGGCGAGAAGCAGGGTACACCCTGTACTTACTGGTGGTCAGCCAATCACAGGGCACATATAGACAAACAACCATTCACACTCACATTCATACCTATGGACAATTTGGAGTCGCCAATTAACCTAGCATGTTTTTGGAATGTGGGAGGAAACCGGAGTACCCGGAGAAAACCCACGCATGCACGGGGAGAACATGCAAACTCTACACAGAGATGGCACAGGGTGGAATTTAACTCAGATCTCCTAGCTGTGAGGCATGCGTGCTAACCACTCGGTCGCCGTGCAGCCTAAATAAATACTTAAATAGTCCTAAATAATATTAAACATTTGTCATTATTCACTGGGTATGCCTACAAACCAATAACACGAGTCCCGTGTTGCCTTCCAGAGCAGCCTGCCAGTGGAGGACATCTTGGCTTTGTACAGGTGCAAACCAGCTGCCTCGTTCCCAGACCCGCACTCTAAGGTAACAGGTTTTTTTTCATTCATTCATTAAACCAAGGATGTCCAAAGTGCACCATAGGGGTCATTTGCAGCCTACACTTTACACGTTACAAAGTTTGGAGGTCTGTTGTTCAAGTGCAATGATGGAGGACCGTTAAAGGAAGACATGTTCAAGCTGACTCCACGTCATTGCTACAGGATCTGTGGAAGAAGGTCATCCTTCCAATTCCAGTGATGTGGAAGTAGTCCAAGTTGTTCACAAAATGTTTGCTCCTCATGTTTACTTAGTCAATTGGACAAGCAGCAAGGGAAAGTGGACTCTCCTTTCATTGTGTACAAACTCTGCTCAAAAGGAGCTTAAAATGGCGTGCCATTCTTGATCGTCTTAGCATCAACTGGAGCATGTCTTCTTTTAATATTTAAAAACGGGGAGTTCCTTTTCAATCATCCTGTAGTATTGTAGTTCTTCCCTGGTCACTAGTTGTCAGTCACACACAATCAGACTTGATCACTGGAACAACAGGCCTTTTATTATCTTACAATAGACACAATAATCAGATAAATGAGATAAATTAGTCTTATTTATGTCTTAAAAGGCTCATTTACTCTTATGTCTACTATATTGGGTAATATGAGTGTAAAGGTGACTATAAGTGGTGTTATTTCATGTGTAGAAGGGTCTAATGTTTGAAAAAACATATTTGGAAGGCTGTGAACAGGTTGGGTTCTCTAACTACAAAAATATTATATTTATAAATGAGGAATCAAACTTTATTTCACTTAACATGGAATCAACTATTCATTCATTCATTCATTTTCTACCACTTATCTTCATGAGGGTCATGGGGGTGCTGGAGCCTATCCCAACTGTCTTCGGGTGTGAGGCGGGGTACACCCTGGACTGGTCGCCAGCCAATCACAGGGCACATATAGACAAACAACCATTCACACTCACATTCATACCTATGGACAATTTGGAGTCGCCAATTAACCTAGCATGTTTTTGGAATGTGGGAGGAAACCGGAGTACCCGGAGAAAACCCACGCATGCACGGGGAGAACATGCAAACTCCACACAGAGATGGCCGAGGGTGCAATTGAACCCTGGTCTCCTAGCTGTGAGGTCTGCGTGCTAACCACTGACCACCCGTGCAGCCCTGGAACCAACTAATCTCAATAAATAAGAGTTTACTGTATGTTTTTTTTAATAGCTTTTTTCAAAAACACAACAAAATAAATGAAACTGACATATATACTTGCTTTTTTGACTATGTGGCCCTCGGTGGAAAAGGATTGGACACTCCTGAAATAAATAAATAAATGTTTCCATTACTGCAGGCTTCAATCGTGTGTCCCTTCACACTCTCCTGCCATCCGTTGGCCATGCTGAGCTCCTACAAGGCTGTCCGACACTCTAGGAGACACAGTTGAGTCTAGAAATAGTGTGTAGTGTGCTGCTTATGGTTATTACAACATTGGTTGTATTGTGACGTAACGTGGTCACCTACCACCATGCTGTTTAGTTGACAACATTGGCCTCTTCTGTAGATGAAACGTTGAAACGATGGCTGTCTGAGAAGACGAAGGCCGGAGCTCCCAGCAGACGACGTCGATCGCCATCCTCTTCATCCCTCTCCTCTTCCTCCTGTTCCTTCCTCAGCGTGAGTAGCAAAATAAATCCCAGTATCTTACTTTATTACAAAAGAGAATCCATTTGGACTCTGTGCTGCCACCTAGAGGATGTAACCCTCCAATTCTCTTTCACTCTGTTTTGACCTCAGGCCAGCAATGATGGTTACGAGGAGCGCTAAGAGGGTCACCACAAACAAAATGTCCATGCATAAAATCCAAGGAATGTACTTGAACAATTGATTCTCCTATAGTTGCTGGGTTGTAACGCTTGCCGTATTGTTGTTTTCCAATGAACTCAGCGCTATGAATTTTGACTGAGTAGTTTGCTACCTTATTGTTATTACAGCAGTGGTTCTGCTGTGTTGTGCAATATACTTAATAATAAATCACCATACTGTCAAAAAGAGCAAGAGCTCCCTTTCCATTTTCTCATGCATGCCACATCATTGTTAAAGTGTTGTACAGTATAACGAGTTGCCAGGTCCATCAATGAATAATGTGGTCATTAATTTGCCTGCTGTTGATTGATGTGCATTGATGATTCATATGCACTTTGTTTCTCTCCATTGGATCCAGAATGTTTCTCCAGCTGAAGTTGTAAAGCCTTTCAATGAGAGCTGCTATAAATAGCATACTCTTATTAAAACATACTTTGAGGCTGTGTGACTCACTACAGGATAGAGAGCAAGGTAAGGGTTTTCCTACATTATCCTCTTAGTAGTATTATTAGTTGTATTGTCATATACGGTACAACTATTTCTGATTATATGGAAATCTTTAGATATTTTTATTTACGTATTTATTGGTGATGGATCATTCAAAACAACTATTGACAAATAAGCATGTGGTTGTAATCCTATATTATGGTGTTGTTTCGGGCCTAATTTAATTTAGTTTGCGTTTAATTTTGGCGACTGGGGCTGTTATGATTGTGCCCCATGAAATCTGCCAAGCAACAAGGACGGGATTGACAACCAGAACAGTTTTGTTACTCTGTGTTCTTATGATGGATTTAAATGTTATTTCTATTTAGCTGTTTATATTCAGTACATAAGCACAGGGAGGCAGTCTGTGTCTTATATACATATATATATGTGTGTATTATATATAATACAGAGCCCTGATTCAAAAACAAATGATGATAAATAGGCTTTCAGTCATATTTATATATATATATGTATATATATATGTATGTGTGTATATATATGTATGTGTGTATATGTATATATATGTATGTGTATATAAGTATATATGTATGTATGTGTATATGTATGTATGTGTATATATATATATATATATATATATATATATAGGGCACAGACAAACAGACTAAAAAACTGTTTCTTTCCTCGAGCCATCATCTCCCTCAACAAGACCATGTAACCAAGGCAACGAATCGTCCTCTACAATGTAGACCCTTTATTTATTATTATTTATTCTTCTAATTTCTATATTTTGTACTGTCATACTGTCTTGCACTGAAAATAGAGCTGTTGCAATTTCATTCTACTATATGTAATAGATCTATGATGTGATTGTGCCCTATGAAATCTGCATAGCAACCAGGCTGTGAATAACATCATCAGAGTTTTGTCGTTCCACAATGCTAGCTAGTTGAAAATGTCAAGTTATGTAACACAATCATGAACGAGTTGTGTGTTTTATAAAGTAGTACAGAAGTCGTGCAAATACACATACTGCATGTACTCTAACTGTGAGTGAAATGTTGCTGAGTGTCTCTTCCCTGTGTTTGCATAGCTGCATTTAAAACAGTAAGGCCGTCATGGACTGCATCCCATTCAAGCAAACAAAAGGACCGCAGCGCTAGACCGCTGGATCTTTCTGGAAGCAACACAATGAGCCAGAGGATGGAGAAGACTCCTGCAGCATCTGTGCTGACAGTGGTCCACGTCTACAACAACAAGCAGTGTGTGTGTGTATATATACATACTGTATATATATGTGTGACACTTGTCTGTTTGCCAAAAAAAAACGCACACTGAGACTGCAAATATGGGAAAGGTCAGCATGCGACTCTTGACTTTATCCCTCCACGTCATTCATATGAAGGTTTTTATTTTTATTTCTGTTTCAGATCATCTTCTACGAGGACAGGAACTTCCGGGGCCGCCACTATGAGTGCACCGGCGACTGCACAGACCTGCAGGCCATGTTCGACCGCTGCCACTCCATCCGCGTGGAGAGCGGCATGTTCATGATCTACGACCGCCCTGGCTACATGGGCAACCAGTGCTTCATGAGCAGGGGTGACAACCCCGACTACATGGGCACCACATGCATGAATGACTGTGTTCGCTCCTGCCGCCTCATCCCCATGGTAAGGTCCTCCTCCAACCCCTGACCCTCCTTTACCTGTCACACGCTATTTGACAGGCGAAGTTCTGAGGATATTTACATTTTTTAATCAAAAAACAAGGCTGCACGGTGGAGAGTGGTTAGCGCGCAGACCTCACAGCTAGGAGACTAGGGTTCAATTCCACCCTCATCCATCTCTGTGTGGAGTTTGCATGTTCTCCCCGTGCATGCGTGGGTTTTCTCCGGGTACTCCGGTTTCCTCCCACATTCCAAAAACATGCTAGGTTAATTGGTGACTCCAAATTGTCCATAGGTATGAATGTGAGTGTGAATGGTTGTTTGTCTATATGTGCCCTGTGATTGGCTGGTGACCAGTCCAGGGTGTACCCCGCCTCTCGCCCAAAGACAGCTGGGTTAGGCTCCAGCACCCCCGCAACCGTCGTGAGGAAAAAGCGGTAGAAAATGAATGAATGAATTAATGATTTGAAGTTGGGCGGCACGGTGGTCTAGTGGTTACCACGCAGACCTCACAGCTAGGAGACCAGGGTTCAATTGCACCCTCGGCCATCTCTGTGTGGAGTTCGCATGTTCTCCCCGTGCATGCGTGTCTTTTCTCCGGGTACTCCGGTTTCCTCCCACATTCCAAAAACATGCTAGGTTAATTGGTGACTCCAAATTGTCCATAGGTATGAATGTGAGTGTGAATGGTTGTTTGTCTATATGTGCCCTGTGATTGGCTGGCGACCAGTCCAGGGTGTACCCCGCCTCTCGCCCAAAGACAGCTGGGATAGGCTCCAGCACCCCCGCGACCCTTGTGAGGATAAGCGGTAGAAAATGAATGAATGAATAAAAAAGCTATACTCAATAACAAAATAGTTGGGTAATCAATTAATCATTGATTCTCTGATTAATTGTTGCATTTACTGAGTCTGGAAAAAGTATCATTTTGAAATGTCAAACCCATAAGGACCCTGTTCATGACCTTCCTACCCCCTCTGTAGCACCGCGGTGCCTTCAGGTTGAGGTTGTACGAGCACTTTGACATGGAGGGCCAGATGATGGAGCTGACCGACGACTGCCCCAACCTCAGCGACCGCTTCCGTGTCTCCAACTTCAACTCGTGCGATGTAGCCGACGGCCACTGGCTCCTGTACGAGCAGCCCAACTACAGAGGACGCCACTTCTACCTGAGGCCTGGAACCTACAGGAGCTTCAATGAGTGGAGTGGCACCACCTCCAGGGTGGGCTCCATCAAGCGTCTCATGGACCTCTAAGGAAGACCGAGATCCTTGTCAAGTGTTTACTCTTTGCACTTTCTCATACGCTGAATAAAATGGCATCCATGCTTAAATTTGTTCACTTTTGTTCTTGCTCCCTGCGTTTTGGAGGAATGTTGTCCTGCAGGGATTGGTCACCGAAAACCATCTTAGATCTCATTGGAAGCTTGAATAAAACACTGACACATGCACAGATGCACTATCAAATTATTTTTAAATGTTTTGAAGTTGGGCGGCACGGTGGATAGTGGTTAGCATGCAGACCTCACAGCTAGGAGACCAGGGTTCAATTCCACCCACGGACATCTCTGTGTGGAGTTTGCATGTTCTCTCCGGGTTTCCTCCCACATTCCAAAAAAACATGCTTGTCCATAGGTATGAATGTGAGTGTGAATGGTTGTTTGTCTATATGTGCCCTGTGATTGGCTGGCGACCAGTCCAGGGTGTACCCCGCCTCTCACCCAAAGGGATAGGCTCCAGCACCCCCGCAAACCTTGTGAGGAAAAAGCGGTAGAAAATGAATGAATGAATGATTTGAAGTTGGGCGGCACGGTGGAGAGTGGTTACCACGCAGACCTCACAACTAGGAGACCAGGGTTCAATTCCACCCTCGGCCATCTCTGTGTGGAGTTTGCATGTTCTCCCCATGCATGCGTGGGTTTTCTCCGGGTACTCCGGTTTCCTCCCACATTCCAAAAACATGCTAGGTTAATTGGCAACTCCAAATTGTCCATAGGTATGAATGTGAGTGTGAATGGTTGTTTGTCTGGCAACCAGTCCAGGATGTACCCCGCCTCTCGCCAGCCCTCGTGAGGAAAAAGCGGTAGAATATGAATGAATGAATGATTTGAAGTTGTTTGGTGGGAGTTTCCATGACAACCAGCGTCATTCCATCTTGGAACGCTGCACTGCTCAACATTACCACTGGGGGCAGTATAGTAGTAAAGCCATAACAATGTGTACATTTCATTTCATACATTATCCTTATTCTTTTAATAGTAAAAATAACATTACAATAACCTGCTTTAAAAATATGAGTTAGCGCAGATGCTATGTCTACTTCTTGGTTATTATTATTTAGGTTAATGGAGGTTTAATTATACATTACCATAGCATTTAGAACAACAGTAGGTCTGTAGGCTAATGCTCCAAACAGACTTATTACAATGTGAAAGACAAGTGCTGAGTCTGTGTTTCACATTCACTACATAAAGTATGGAACAGGTCGGACAGCGGGGCACACGGGTCCAGGCTGGGGGGGAAAACAGGCCAACATGGCAAAGGTAAAAACACTCCATACACTTCTTCATCATGAACAAGCTCACAATTTGTCCTTTTTTAGATCATCTTTTACGAAGACAAGGACTTCTCCGGGTGCCGTTTCCAGTGCGGCAACGACTGCGTGGACTTGAAACCCTTCCTGTCTCGCTGCGGCTCCATTAGGGTGGAGGCCGGATGCTTCATGATCTACGACAAAGATCACTACGGCGGCAATCAGTGCTACCTGAAGAGGGGTGACTACCCAGATCGCCAACACTGGACCGATCTGGGCGAGACGGTGGGGTCCTGCCGAGTCATCCCGATGGTGAGCCAAAAAATTGACAGTGGATCGCTTGTAATATATTTCCTCAAATATTGGCCTCTACTCAAATGATCACCCCGATCACCCCCAATCTGCAATATGTTTAATTATCCAATATTTATATGGCCCAACCAGGAGCAGGGGACCTTCAACATGCGCCTGTTTGAGCGCATCGAGTTCGGAGGTCAGATGATGGATCTAGCGGATGACTGTCCCAGCGTCATGGAGCGCTTCCAGAAGCAGGACATTTTCTCCTGCACTGTAACCAACGGCAACTGGCTCTTCTATGAGCAGCCCAACTACCTGGGTAGGATGTACCTAATCAGACCTGGGAAGTACAAACGGTTCAGTGAGTGGGGGGGCAGGAGCGCCCGAGTGGGATCGGTCAGACGCATCACAGACTATTGATCACAGAAGAACTGGACTGATCCCAGGGTATCTTTTTTTGGGCCATGTCAGTATTCTAATCAGTCAGCAGTACTAGACAAATTGAACCATAAGCAACTATATAGTGATATTCCAAATAAAATATGTCAGATAATCAACAATGGCGCTGATGTTTAATAATCAGAATGGTGGACTTACCAGATGAAACACACATATCATATCCACATAATACAGAAAGTGCAATGAAAACAATGCATGACTGTAAGTAAAGTCTGCGTTTATGTGTGAACACAACATGGAGGGCAATCAACAGCATATTCACACTAGGCTATTTTTTTAAAATTATTATTTAATTTCAATTACTCGCTTAAGTATAGTCGCAGGTGAGGCAGTGCGCTGTGGGTTTGACTTATGGATGTACAAATGTGTCGGTTATCATTCATCATCTGTATTAAGTAATTGAATTCAAGCAATTAATGACAGTGGTAACCTTGTACAAAACACTGTGTTGCATATTGAGTAGAATATATATAAATAATAAACATTTATATGTTTTGTACATGAGTATACTGATTTTACACATAACTTTAGTAATGTCCTGGAAATAAATTAAGAAAAAAAAAAGAGCCTTCTCTTTTTCGTGAGTCCAGCACCCCTTAAAGAGACGGCATTCCCAAAGTTTGGACCTCAGAAGCTTCAAAAAAAGATATTTCATGCTTCCCTACAGCCGTCGACAACACAGCATTAGCTTCCTGGCTGTATTCCTGAGTGCATGAAACTCCGAGTGGGAGGTAGTTTTTTGGAACACAGCATTAGCATCCTAGCTCCATACATTTAGCATCACATCCCGTTTTGTTGTTGCAGCTTTATTTGTGATACAAGTAGCCATGACTATTGATGCTACTAGTGAGCAGTTAGCTTAATTATTAGTTTGTCGCCCTCCCAAACTAAACATGTTGAAACGGCAAACACTCAAATACTTTATCACTTATCTCTTACGGAGCGTGAATGTAAGCTAACTGGGTTAGTTTAGCAGAACATGCTAGTGTGGCTGTGTACACGCGAGTTAGGCTGTATCCGTGTAATTACCGCTTTTTGTTTTACTGCTTGAGGATTTTGTAGCATTGTGTGTTAGCATTAGCGAAGTTAGCAAAGCTACATCCGTTTCTGAATTCATGATGTATTGCATCAATATATGTAAAGATTGTTTAATTTAATTAACCAATATTTTATTTTACACACTCTAGGGTGGCAAAAGGTAAAAAAAATGAATTCAAAACATTTAAAACATGAAACAGAATTAGAGAAATAAAGTGGATTTCATTGGGCGCAACAAAGGAAGCTAACAAGCTGCTAACAGCTAACAGCACTGCCCTGAGCGTCATTACGCACGCAACCCTGACAACGGGCGATAAAAACGATCTTGATAGCATAGCAACTACCCACAGGCATTATTATTTTTTAGGTATGTGTTAGCATGTTGGTTGCAAGCAAGAGGTTCCATTGTCAGGTCTACAAAAACTTACTGATAGTGTAGCAGGATCGATGTAATGTGTCTTTGGACCACAGTCACCTGGGATAGGTTCCAGATGGCCAGATGGATGGATGGTCTGGAACGAGTTCTCAAGAGCAAGAGGCTATCAATACGTCCTGAGTTTGAACACCTTGCTGAGTCTGGAGGTGGCACTGGAGTAGACCAGGAAAGAGTCTCTGTCTGTGCTGAAGTGTTCCCAATCTCTGCAGCCGAATGTGGGCAGGCTGTGGACAGGAACAAAGCCCTCATAGCCCTGCCACCTGAAACCACACATGCATGAAGACCAGGACAGAAGAGCTTCCTTGGCAACCATCTCATAGGAAGTATTCACCTGTAGACCACACTATTCACAGAGTATGACCTTCCATCATGAGAGTTGGCTACCACCAAGAACTTCTCCTGTCCGACGGTGAAGAACTCCCAGTCCAGGGCACTAAGTAGAACAAGTCCCACAAGTTACAGGTTTTGAAGATCGCTGGAAAAAGTTCTTTCCACACACCTGTGGGTTAGGATGTCTTGGAAGCGAATGAAGGTCCAGCTGATGGTGCTGAGCTCATAGACGGTGGAGTTGATGCTGTAGAGACTCGGGCCTAGCTCGGACACCTTCTGACTATTGGCCACAGCCAAGAAGAACCTGCCATCAATCTCAAACGTCTCCCAGTCTGTCGCCCCCACCGTCTGTAGCGAGAACAGCAAGTTCAAAGGAGAACATGGGAGATCATGGCTCTGATCAGATTAATCAATCACCACAAACACTGACCGGGATGTTCTGGAAGGTCCGAAAACGTCCATTCAGCCAAACGTAAACGGTTGAGGTGATGACAGTGGTCTGACCGTCGAAGGTGTTAGCGACCACAAGGAAGTGGTACGGTCCGATGGTAAAGAATTCCCAGTCGTACGCTCCAGAGGTGGACAGGGTCTGGTTGACCTCAAATATCTGACAAAACCGAACGTCAGACAAGAAAGCAACGGGCAGTAGAAAGCAGATCCGAACACACTACCTTGGACTTGGGGTTCCACCTGTAGATGACACTGTTGATGTTGTGATTGGAGTCTCTGGCTGTGGACAGGATGGAGACATTAGTTTTTTTATGTCAGCGCTCCACCTGAGAGAATCAGAATTCGATATTCTGATATGACCTCGTCTGTGATTGGCTACCACCAGGAAGCTGTGGTTGTGCATGTGAAAGGCCTCCCAGTCCACAGCGGCATGGGTCTCCAACATTTGATGCCGCACAAAACGCTGCCGCCGCCCATTCCACCGGTAGATGACTGACAGCTCCGGCTCCGCCTCCCTGGAGTTTGCCACCACGAGGAAAGACTAAAGCAGGAGAAATCGTGTTGTTCACCTGCCAATAAACATCACTGTTGACACGGACGTAAACAAGAACCCCGTGCCGTGTTTCTGATTCATATACGTGACGTCCAGCCTTGTCTGTTTCATTCAAAGAACGCCTCGACTCTAATCGGACCAGCCAATCGGGACACACTGTGACAAAATGTCTGCGATGTACAACGTTCGACATTGTTTGCGTGTGCTCAGGTGGCGGCTAAACAATGACGGGAAGAGTAGAACACACCCACTTTCGTGCTGCTCAAAGGCTGAGGCCACCAACAAAGCTTCAACCTCTTGAACTCCCTCAAACCATTGTTCTCCTTCTTCAGGTAAATATCTTCATTTTGTATCAACTTAACACCTGTTGCCTTCAGGAGGATCCAGGTTAGCACCTAGCATTAGCTATGGGAAAGGAGGACCAGGTGGTGTTTGCCATTGAGGAGAAGGTCATGTTTGAGTTGGAGGTAACTATTATTGTAACCTTGGTAACAGCAGCCAACCACAAGCGAGCTTCTAATCGTATATATTTTGTATTTGCCCCCCCCCCCCCCCCACAACACCCCAGTGGCTCACCTGGCCATCAATGGTGAAATGTTTCCAAGCTCGAGCCTCCTGAGTGCTGATATTCTGATAAAGCCCAAAAGACCCGTTGGTCCACCTATAGATACCCGAGCCGGGCCCAGAGTCCCTGTGGAAGGAGAAAAACAGTCCACTATCTCGTTCACAGGAACCCATTAAAAAACCATCTCACCTGTTGGCAGCAGCCATGAAGAGGCCTGCAGACGGTATGGAGAAGACTTCCACATCGAAGGTTTCGGAGAATGTGTACAAGTCCTGGAAGTCCTCCAAGTAGTCCAATCGTTCGGAACCTACAGAAACACATGCTTGATTCTTGAGCCAAAACCACCTTGATGACACCCTCAGGTCCTCATGTTTGGACTAGTCAAAGGTGTGCATCATGCAGCCCACACTACTTAATGGTGATGGTAATGGCGGCCATTGATATTACTCACCACCGAATAGACTTTTCCACATGAGGCCATCACACATGAGGACGCTTTTCCTTGGCACATTAAACCACAGCTGACCTTCTTCTGCACGGGAACAAGGCGGACAACTCCCCGCTGTCACCGTCGCCTCCGCCTCTGAACATCACACACAGTCATGTTACATATTTATAGGCGGGCATGATACCTGGCCTGATACCAGACAAACCATGTGATGATCTTATTATCACATATTATTTAATCATGAGCTTATTATCAGGTACTATTTAATCAAAAGACCATTTTGTTTCCAGAAAATGTTCAGTTTATTACATGTATTATATCTAAACAGTGTAAACACAATAATTGCAAAAATATTTCAACAATAATATTTTATCAACAGTCTTATCTTATCAATGTCTGACAATTAAAGTTCCATTAATCAAGTTTGGGTTTTTTGGTGACTGGAGAAGCACTAGGAATATTTATAGTGTGTGTTCACGCTTGTGCGCTGTTCTCTGATTGGTTGTTTCACGGGCACGATACCAGAGCAGCGCGCTCTGAGTGGACAGCTACGGGGGCTGATACTGGACATGGTTAAACTCTATATTTTATCAGTATCACTGCCCTGGGCTTTGACACAGTATCATTTCGGCCTTTTCCCGTATCATTCATGGGCGGTTTCTAGGGTACAGGGCCAATTAATACTGTAGTATGTGATAATTTAACATACGTCAAGTCTCGTTTATGTCGTCAACTCATCTACGGCGTTGATATCGATATACTGTATGTGGTGACCACTATTGGCAACATGTATTTTGAGACCCAAAGGGATTGTTTATATGAAACAATATATAGTTTTACTATGCTGTACCAAACAAAAGCAACATATCTCCAACATAACTACACAGTATTTAAGTATACAAACCGTGAATTTCAGTTCAGTGCTCAAATTTGCACAAATTGAGAACAGCAATAACAAAGAAACTGATGTACGTTCAAAAGTCCTTTATCAGCACCCATTCTCCTTTTGTCTCTGGACAACGTCACAAGTAAATGTGCATATGTGGCTCCTCAATTCAGTGAGTCATGAGTCCGTCAGTCAGAGGGGCGTCAAACGTATTCCATTTTATACTAAACTTGAGAAAAGGCGGCCAGAAGCAACTCAGTCCATAAAAACTTCATGTCCGAGACTTAAAACAGATTTGTCAGCTCATCAGTAGCCCAGAATTATCACAAGTCAAGTTTAATTGGATCACCACTATTTTATATAGCAACTTTAAAAAAAAAAAAAAATTATATTTAGTCATGACGTACCATATATTTTATTTGATAAATGTTCTTTATTCTTTGTTCATCATTTTCACTCACACAGTTTTCCTACTTGTCTCTAGTATTGTTGTGTAATATGAAATAACCACACTAATCACTTGACTTTAGCATTTGGACAAATATGAACATAGATTCATTCATTTTCTACCGCTTATCCTTACAAAGGTCGCGGGGGTGCTGGAGCCTATGCCAGCTGTCTTTGGGCAAGAGGCGGGGTACACCCTGGACTGGTCGCCAGCCAATCACAGGGTACATATAGACAAACAATCATTCACACTCACATTCATACCTATGGACAATTTGGAGTCACCAATTAACCTAGCATGTTTTTGGAATGTGGGAGGAAACCGGAGTACCCGGAGAAAACCCACACATGCACGGGGAGAACATGCAAACTCCACACAGAGATGGCCGAGGGTGGCAAACATGAACATAACATTGCAAATGAAAAGAATATTTGACTGTTAAAGTTGTGATACTCACCATAAGGGTAAACTGGACTGGGCCACTCTGACCTCTGAAGGATTTGGGGGACAACCAGCTCTGCCAGGTGGGGGTCTGAGTTGGGACACAGTCTAGAAGTGGCATCTGAACCGGGAAGCAGAACCAGCTGACGTAGTAAACCCTGAAACCATCGGTTGATGAAGTTCAACAGCTGTGACTTAGGAGCTTAGTCAGGTACTTTGTGGGAAGGTAAGCTCGAAAGCAAAGAGTAACGCAAACGATCCCTGAAGACTCACGGAGAAGCGTCCCATTCGCTTCTTCCTGGTGCCTATGAAGACCCTGGACCCTCTGGTGCTTAAGGCAGCAGGGAAGGGGAGAACCTGTGTACTGTGAAATGAGACATTTATTAAAAAGCAGACACAGTCATAGTGGACATAGAGTGTCCACTCACAGCTCCAGAGGCAGTCCGCAGTCGATGGTCAGAGCCGCGTGCGGTCCAGTGACGG
This sequence comes from Doryrhamphus excisus, assembly GCF_037039965.1. Taxonomy (NCBI): domain Eukaryota; kingdom Metazoa; phylum Chordata; class Actinopteri; order Syngnathiformes; family Syngnathidae; genus Doryrhamphus; species Doryrhamphus excisus. The sequence goes on along the minus strand of NC_136368.1, from coordinate 13,030,083 downwards.
CCAGCACTATCGTGTGCCAGCGGTTATCATCCAACTGCACCTCCTTGAAGCTCAGCCGGCTCCGCCTCCCGGCGCTAGGATGATTGACCGTTAAATGGATGCAGTTCTGTGAAACACGTAACCCTAGCAACAGCGAATCCGCCTCCATAGAAAACATATACTCGTTCCTCTGGAAGCAGAGAGAAAGTTGAGTTGGATTAGCAACCAGATCAGGAGAGACTTGAAGAGACCAGCAAGAGGAGCACAGAGGCTTGAACATACTGGAAGTAGAAGAAGCAAAAGATCATGCAGAATTCGAACACTACAGAACAGACTCCATGACACTACAACAGACATGGAGAGACTTCAGTAGAATAAACAGAGCACGAGAGGGTAGAACTTAGACCAGGACAGACCACATTGGAATTTAGATCCAGATCACCTTCTGTCTCAGCCTCGGCATCTTGAAAGTAATGACCAACGAGAACTCAGCAGGGAAGAAGTCACAGTTGGTGAAGATTTGAGAGGCAGGGAAACTTAGCGATGTTGCCATGGCGCTGGACAAACGAAGACCTCTGGACCCCCTGGACTGTACCATCTGCACCTAAAAGGTCAGTTTATTGGTCATTTCGTTACTATGCCCCTCCTACCAAACCAACTGTGTCATACCTGTGGGGGCACGGCTTGTCCTTGCTGCTGCAAGACCCTGGCCAGGAGGTCGAGAGGCAGCAGATCTGGTGAAAGAACAGATCAAATCCCAAATATCTGATGGGCCAGGTCCATACAGGCGAATATTGTTGTAAAAAGATGTGTCACCTGTGCAGGGTCTCCAGCTGTGACTCAGGACTGCAGACGCCAGCAACATGCCGGTGACAAGCAGGACACCGCATGTCAACATCACGTCTGGTTGCTGTCAGCTTACCTTGGCGGGCCGCTTGTCCAACAACCTCATTCACAAGCCGCTACTTTCCAGCTCATCTGCAATCAACAATACCAAGACTGAAGAAACACTTCATGGCAAATTCAGACCTCTAAGGATTTAGTGCTACCTCACAGGTCTACCAACATCGTGGATGGTCCCGTGCGGTCCAGAGCGTAGCTTGACAACTCCTGCAATGTTCTCATCATTCCCTCCTCTGCCAAAGTTTGTCAGATTCTGAGTGGTGCTACTTCAAGTCTTCACACCTGGCAGCTTGATGTCCACGTGATGCTTGATCCAGTGAAGATAGAGGTAGTTGAGCTGCAGGTGAGACACTCGCTCCACCTGCACTCCCTTGAAAGAGTGGGGCGGAGCTAAAAAGCCATAAACCGCCTCCTTCAAACAAATCTGATGCAAAAGATAGATGGTAGTTTCCATCAAGGTGTGTAGTTCAAGGACATCCGGTTTCTTCAGAAAACACATTTAACAATCTGTTATTAATGGCTTAATTACAGTGTTACTAATTTATATGTTGTGTTATGAAGATGGCTGTTATTCTTACTTTTTTTTTACATCATGGTGTTTACATCATACATGTGTTGGTTAGCTAACAAAATCAAAATACTTTGAGAGAATGATCAAAATCTCTTACTTGCATCCTTTGATGTTGATCCTTCATTCTTTTTTCCACTTGACGCTGAAATTGCGCCGTGACAATCATATAGTGACATCACTCTATAAAATCAATATTGCCTCAAAATGCACAAATAAGACAGGTGACGTTGAAAGTGATCAACTTTATTATCTTATTCCTCTTTTGAAAAGTCCAAGTGTTGCCTTCGTGAGTGCAGCCTGGCAAGCGTTTGAAGTGTTGTCAAGTGAAGATGACAAGAAAGATTAAAAGACGAGCCAGAGGCCGCTTGTCTGCACGTCTTGCTCTTAGGTGGGATCAGGGAGGGCAGGAATTCCCCCGCTTAAAGCAGAGCGCCTCATCCTGGCTGACTGCCCCGTACACACGCGCACACGCCATGTAAATATTAATGAGCTACAACTCCCAGGATACATTTTTGTTGAAAAAACAGCTCACGACTATTGCCACAACAAGGTCAAAAAGCTGAGCTAGGTTTTGTCTCAACTTGTACACAAACACCACTCTGAGCTGACAACTTCCTGTTTTCACATAGCAGCTGAGTTGAAAAAACAAAACAGCACATGCTTTCCAGGAAGTAAAGGCTCCCATGATGTGACATCACTTCCTACAGCAGCTGTCTGTGTGTATGTGTATGTTTGTATTCTTGTGTGGTTGGGAGGCGGCCAGGGCTCTACAATTACATTATGCAAATCACATGTATGAAAACCGTGTTCAGCTGAACGGTGACATTCGCCCTCTGGTACACAGCCTCTTTCACACACAAGACACACACACACACACACTCACACACTCACACACTATGATGGCTGATGATGTTGTCATTAAAGCCCCAAAGACTTGCGTACGATCTTCTGGGCAAGTTTGTAAAATTGATCCCGATCTTCCCGCCACATTTTAGAGGCGTCCACGTTGGCTCCACTTTCGTCGTTTGGTTCTGGGGGGGTGGTTGCAGGGAGAGATGCAGGGAGTATGAGTTTCCATGAAGACGTGTCATCATCAAGAGCACCTACCTGCTAACATGCTAACCACAGACAGCAAGATCTTCTCCACGCTCTGGACAGGACTCCACCGCTCTGCGCTGCTCTCGTAACCCATTGGGTCATCCCCAGGGGCGTGCAGGATGGAGATGCACACACGGCCGTCTGGGTAGACTGCAAGGGTGGGGATAACATGACTGAAACAGCTCGCATACAACAAAGCAGACTGTACTCCTGTACCCTGTGCGCAGTGTGTGGGGTTTGGGGAGGGGGTTGGACTGATTTCCTGATTTCCCAAAATCAGATAAATGCTTAGTTTTACTGCATACATTTTTTATTTTTAGTTATTGTTTTCACTATTTTGTGCAGCACTTTGGAAACATTCATTCTGCGTGGTCTGCGTGGTAACCACTAGACCACCGTGCCGCCCAACTTCAAATCATTCATTCATTCATTTTCTACCGCTTTTCCTCACAAGGGTCGCGGAGGGTGCTGGAGCCTATCCCAGCTGTCTTCGGGCGAGAGGCGGGGTACACCCTGGACTGGTGGCCAGCCAACCACAGGGCACATATAGACAAACAACCATTCACACTCACATTCATACCTATGGACAATTTGGAGTCGCCAATTAACCTAGCATGTTTTTGGAATGTGGGAGGAAACCGGAGTACCCGGAGAAAACCTACGCATGCACGGGGAGGACATGCAAACTCCACAAAGAGATGGCCGAGGGTGGGATTGAACTCGGGTCTCCGAGCTGTGAGGTCTGCAAGCTAACCACTAGACCGCCGTGCAGCCTGCAAAATACTCATTGTAAGTTATTGCAAACGCTTGATTGCAGTTGTTGCTGCTAAGGGTGGCCCAACCAGTTATTAGGTTTAGGGGCCAATCACTTTTTCACCCAGGGTCATGTAAGTTTCAATTTTTTTTTCTCCCTTAATAAAAAGTTTCATTTAAAAACAGCATTATGCATTGAGTTGACAGTTTTTTAAATTTCCTTGATGATCTGAAACATTTGTGCTAAAAAAAAATTAAAAAACACATTTTCACATCACTTTATATATATATACAGTGAAGAAAATAAGTATTTGAACACCCTGCTATTTTGCTATTTCTCCCACTTAGAAATCATGGAGGGGTCTGAAATTTTCATCGTAGATGCATGTCCACTGTGAGAGAGATAAACTAAAAAGAAAAATCCAGAAATCACAATGCATGATTTTTTAACAATTTATTTGTGTGATACAGCTGCAAATAAGTATTTGAACACCTGTGTATCATCTAGAATTCTGACCCTGAAAGACCTGTTAGTCTGCCCATTAGAAGTCCACCTGCACTCCATGTATCATCCTGAATCAGATGCACCTGTTTGAGGTCGTTAGCTGCATAAAGACACCTGTCCACCCCATACAATCAGTAAGACTTTAACTTGTAACATGGCGAAGACCAAAGAGCTGTCCAAAGACACCAGAGACAAAATTGTACACCTCCACAAGGCTGGAAAGGGCTACGGAGCAATTACCAAGCAGCTTGGTGAAAAAAGGTCCACTGTTGGAGCTATCATTAGAAAATGGAAGAAGCTAAACATGACGGTCAATCTCAATCGGAGTGGAGCCCCATGCAAGATATCACCTCGTGGGGTCTCAATGATTCTAAGAAAGGTGAGGAATCAGCCCAGAACTACACGACAGGACTTGGTCAATGACCTGAAAAGAGCTGGGACCACCGTTTCCAAGGTTACTGTAGGTAATACACTAAGACGTCATGATGTGAAATCATGCATGGCACGAAAGGTTCCCCTGCTTAAACCAGCACATGTCAAGGCCCGTCTTAAGTTTGCATATGACCATTTGGATGATACAGAGGAGTCATGGGAGAAAGTTTTATGGTCAGATGAGACCAAAATAGAACTTTTTGGTCATAATTCCAATAAGCGTGTTTGGAGGAAGAAGAATGAAGAGTACAATCCGAAGAACACCATCCCTACTGTGAAGCATGGGGGTGGTAGCATCATGCTTTGGGGGTGTTTTTCTGCACATGGGACAGGACGAGTGCACTGCATTAAAGAGAGGATGACTGGGGCCGTGTATTGTGAGATTTTGGGGAACAACCTCCTTCCCTCTGTCAGAGCATTGAAGATGGGTCGTGGCTGGGTCTTCCAACACGACAACGACCCGAAGCACACAGCCAGGAAAACCAAGGAGTGGCTCCGTAAGAAGCATATCAAGGTTCTAGCATGGCCCAGCCAGTCTCCAGACCTGAACCCAATCGAAAATCTTTGGAGGGAGCTCAAACTCCGTGTTTCTCAGCGACAGCCCAGAAACCTGACTGATCTAGAGAAGATCTGTGTGGAGGAGTGGGCCAAGATCCCTCCTGCAGTGTGTGCAAACCTGGTGAAAAACTACAGGAAACGTTTGACCTCTGTAATAGCAAACAAAGGCTACTGTACCAAATATTAACATTCATTTTCTCAGGTGTTCAAATACTTATTTGCAGCTGTATCACACAAATAAATTGTTAAAAAATCATGCATTGTGATTTCTGGATTTTTCTTTTTAGTTTATCTCTCTCACAGTGGACATGCACCGACGATGAAAATTTCAGACCCCTCCATGATTTCTAAGTGGGAGAAATAGCAAAATAGCAGGGTGTTCAAATACTTATTTTCTTCACTGTATATATATATATATATTTTTTTTTTTTTTTTTACAATACTGGCCCTCTCAGCGTGTGCCAAAAAAAATCTGGCTGGTCAAGTCCCACTTAAGGTCCAGGTACAAAATGGCACTGGTAACTACACAGCAACAGAAAGGATTAGTAGCAACTGTTGGCATTATTTCAACTTTGATCATTTTGTTTTTATTTCAATTAGTGGAAAAAAGTTACACATGATGCTTAGGTCATGCATGGAATGTTATACAAATATTTGAAACTATAGCAGCATTGTTTTATGATTAAGTTCAATTTAAAAAGCCTGTCTGTCCACTGCTATATTTCGTCATTGTAGTTCTTGTAGTTAAAATATTGCGTCTTGTTCTTGTGAACCCAATATAGTGTATCGTCTTGTCTTGTGGGATGAGTGTATTGTTTTCACCCCTAAAAGCCCCCAAAAGCCCATCTGCTGCGGGCTTTCTGTCATGCGGGCAGTCGACTTGCTTTGAGGTGCGTGGCGACATGGCAACAGGGTGAGACTTTGATCTCGATTGAGCTCGAGCTACTGTTGCTTGTTGATGGCCCACCAGACCACTGCGCGTGTGAGTCACATGACTGCTGTGAGTTCAGTGACATATTTGGCACACGTCCACACAAGGACAAAAACAAGATGATGATAATGATGATGATGGTGGTGGTGGTGGTGAAGGGTCAGCTGTCCTCTAATCAGTGCAGAGTGCTTAGACGGTTGTGACACTAGAGCCCAGTCCACTAATCAAAACACTAAGAACAAGGTAACACAACAGCAGGTCCTGACAGGCCAAATGGCCGTAGTTTGATGCTTCCCGTTTACAAGGTCATGTGACTGAGCAGTGTGAGAGCTGGGGTAGAGTTGGGGCTGTCGGACTTACTGTTGGGGTGAAACATGTCGCAGGTGAATCTCATCTTTGGAGGGCTGAGAGGATAATCGGAGGGGAAGGTAAGGACAGCTGGAAAGACACCGCCTTCAAAACATGTGTCCTGTGGACCCCTGAAACATGGACCAGACCCACAAGAGGCATCAGAACTGATATTTGAAAAAAGATTCAGAAAGTAGAGAAGCTGCCCTGCTTTAAAGACCATTTCGGAATCAGGAACATCTGCTGGTACATTGGGAGTTTGAAGATGTGTGTTTATCATGATGTGCTGTGTGTTATAGAGCTGTAGCAGTTCATGTATTCGTACTTTGATTTTTGGGTACGGAACATCCGGTTTGGTACAGAGGCCTATCGGTTTCCCACACAGTAACTATGAAGTGAGGCACACTTAATGTCACACAACAATGTAGCCCAGCCTTTGGCAAGCAATAGTACAGAGGGGAAAAGTAGTACCATAAAACCTCACTCTCTTCCTACTCAGCCATGATTGCCAATTATCGATATCTTCTCTGAGACTGTGTATAAACGCCACTCCGCCTTTTTGGGCTAGACAACAAATCTCATTCACTTTATAAATGTTTAAAAATGTGGTATTAGGAGCAAAGAAAGACAATCACCTTTTATTTCCTTACTGTACATCAGGGGTCTCAAAAATGCGGCCCGTGGGCCAAATGTGGCCTACAGGACACCAGTTTGAGGCCCCCGCCTTGATATGAAAGTTTAATGTTAGTGCGGCCCGCGCAAGTTTGATATGGATGCTGTATGGTATCATGTACCAAGAAAAAATGATTACGTTTGATTAATGTTCATGTTAAAGGTTAAATAACTGTTAATAGTTATCCTCCCTATCCATGTGGAAGTGGTAAGTTTTTGGCTATTTAAGTTTAAAGGAAATAACTTGAAGGCTACCATTTAGGTCGCTAGCTCTCTAATTTGCAAGTTAGCATGTGTCTCAAGACCCTGCAGTTGCGCAATATGTTGTAAATAAAAAAGTATAAATGTGTAGCAAAATGTGTATAAATATATGTCTACAGGGCTCTAATAATGCTTTGTTAATTTTAATCTGAAAAAAATAATACCCACCAACTATATGTGGTTTCTTAAGTTTTTATTATTTGCAGTTTTATTATTATTATTATATTTATTTATTACTGATTGATTGATTTTCTTTATTCTTGATTTGTTTATTTATTTTTCATCTTATTTTGTGTAGAAAAATAAAATTAAGATATTTGAGAACAGTGGAATGTTTTATCAGAGCTTTTGTTGTAGAAAATTGGAACCAAAGCACTGAAAAAGTTTGTATATTTTTCTGTTTTTAATAAATGCGTTTGTTTTTTTTTTGGAAAACCTGATGCGGCCCAGCCTTGCCCAGACCCTAGCTCCAGTGTCCCCCAGGTAAATTGAGTTTGAGACCCCTGCTGTACATAAATCAACTATGATGATCTTAAAACCAAAGTACATACCAAACCATGATTATGGTTACTGTAACACCCCTTGTCTGTTACGATGCAACCTATGCTGCTGCTGTCAAATAAAATACATTCCTCATCCCAATATGCTCTTTCTTGTACTTCAAGTAAGGTTCCCAGCTGAGGACTGTCCCAGACAATGATGGGGTGTTAGAGTGATGTCATCAGGCTCAATTGAAGGACACGCTGACATCAATCACAGCTGTCGCCTTCACTGACATCATGTAGATGGGAAATATCTCAGACAATAACAGGTTTAGTCGTGGTAAAAGTCCACATTTACCATGCAACTGAAGGACCAAAAACAGAATTTTGAATTTCCCTTGAGATCAATGAAACATCAATCTATCTAAAAGCTAAGATGATGAGATTTACTTCAATTGCTCAACATTAATGCTGTTATACAACCAGTGCATAGTAGTTTATTATAATCATTCATCTCCATCGGCACTGTGGTGCAATAATTGATACTCACATGATGAGCGCCTCCCATTCAAAGAAGTTCTCCTCATTGGCTGGACCTGGGACACACAAAAGATACGGGACCTTGTCACCTAGCAAAGTGTACTGAGGCATTTAAAGAACACATGTACACAAGTACAGATAAAGTAAAACCTTGTTTGGGTGGTTGACATTTTCTGGTTAGCGTATAACAGTGTGTGTCTTTGCTGAGTTATTAATTCAGTGCTTGAGTCAAACTGTGTTCTTGTATTTTTATCTCAAAGCATCCTTGCTAATAGCCTATTAGCTTGCTTATAGATGGAAACAGGAACCGGAAGTCTGCTCCGTCACCTGTCTATGATGTCATCAGCGGTTGACTCAAGTTCTTTGCTAACTAAACACAGTTACAACAAAATTCTCTGCTTTTATTTTGATAACAGTTGCAAAATACCCCAAAACAGAGCCAAAAAAAGTTTCAGTATTATGATAACAACGGTGAGGTGAGACACTACAGCATTCTGACTATAGCAAAACACAACAGTGATGTCCAAGTCCATCTCACTGTCACACCAATCATCGGTTTGAGTATGTGTCCATTTGAGTTGGAGGTTCCACTCTATTGTGTGGATGTTGTTCAAAAACCTGGTATTGCTGCATTACTATTGTTGCTACTTGTCACTAGCATAACTAAAGATCCCATCTAACACTCTCATATTTCTACAATAGGTGGAGAAGCTATTAGAAATGCTGTACCTCTCCAACAACCAAACATATGTCAGTCGGTGGTGCTTCTTTATCGTTATCTCTTTCGAGTGGAAAAAATGTCATTTGCAGCCAGAGAAGGATAGTGTCATTTATTGCTAAAATAACAGTCAAGTCATTAGTTAACAAGCCAACAATACCTGCGACGATTCCTTCCGGCGGGTTGAGAGTCAGCTCTGTAAACACACGCAGGTGGACAGGTTACCATCCTGCCTCTACTGGGCTAGCATGCTAAGATGCTAACAGTGAGCACTGCACAGAATCTGCTAACAGAAAAGTAGCATCACAACAACACCAAGTGTTACGCTACCTCGTCCGCTAAGGTGGCCTCTACAGTGTAAATCAACAAAATTGGATACAAGCTCAATATAATGTATTGAGTTTACATGGCCACTCTTCCACAGGTCAACTTTCTACTACTCACACCACTTAAAACGAAGGTGTCTCCATTTAACATTCTGGTGTGCACGTATTTTACGAGAGCACACACAATTAAAACACAACAAAAGTTAAATGGTGTACAGGCGTGCAAAGTTAGCGAGCTGCATTTGTACTCACGTTTGTATTCGGCCATTAGCCTTTTGAGCGCTGTGCCCGCCATTGCTGTCCCTATGTAGCTGTCAGCTACGGCTGTCAATCCCAGCGGCGAGCCCTGTGTGCGCATGCGCACATCTCTTCTATGGGCTAACACTGCCCCCCTGTGCCCGGGAGTGGAACCGCTTACAATGCTGCTGCAGTTTGTCAATGGAATCCTTGTTATGTTTCATTTTATGTTTCACAGTCAATTCATGTGTTGTAATCATCCTTCAGAAATGAAGAAACACGTTTTCCCTGAATATGGAGGCACACACAGTGTTGGTTTGTGAATATTTTATTACTTAAACGTGAGTAGGTACACTGGCAGTGTTGTCATACATGTCAAAGTTATATATAATTGTACAAACTAGACAAGGACCTTCTTCATACACAACTAATAGAAAAAAATGTCTGCCAGTTGTGACGTGCCATAAATCTCCATAGTCACTGTGTGTGTGAAATAAATGTACACATACAACACACACGTCTGTGAATTTTAGTTCAGGTGTCCAAATATTTGCCACCTGAGGGATGCATTGGCCTAGTGCAGGGGTCGGCAACCTTTACTATGAAAAGAGCCATTTTACCCAATGCCCACTGAAGAAAAATAGCCTGGAGCCGCAAAACATATATTATGTTTAAAACAACATTGGAGGGAATTTGGGGGTATCAAAGTAGTTCAGATAAGAAAAGACGAGTTGGAGTACTCTTGCTAGTTTTGGAGATAAACTTACATAAATGTATGTGTAAACTACTGTAAACGTAAAAACAAGTTCCCATGCCGCTGTTTTTAAATTATCTCGAATTTATTTTTTAGATTTGTAGGTAAGTATTACTTGTTTTTCTTCATGTACTGAACTGGATAGCAGTCAGAACTCACTCAGGATGCATTCATGGTCTCAGACAAAGTTGTATTTTTTAAAACTCATTACAAAAGACGTGCATTTTCCCCACTCGGGTGTTAAAAATATTCAAGCATCGCAAAGGGAGCCACAATAAAGAGGCTGAAGAGCCACATGCGGCTCTGGAGCCGCAGGTTGCTGACCCCTGGCCTAGTGAAACAAAAAATAAAATGGAGGGCCGTTTTGATATTTGACATTTCTGTTATTTAAAAAGAAAACAACATTTAATATATTAATAGATAAAAAAAAAACAGCCTGCATCTCAGTTTTGTGTTACAGGACTAAGTGTATTATTATTATTATTATTATTATTATTATTATGACAAGCATAATTTATCTGTTTTTTCCTGTTGGTTTTCTTGTTCAATTGTATTTCTATAATGTTCTGTGGGCAAAAAAACCCCAAAACAAGCTGCAGGCCACAAATGGCTCCTGTGCTGTATTTTGGACACCCATGATTGAGCTGACTCCCCTCTGTGAATACTCTAATGTGCAAAGAAAGTGCTGATGTCATTCAGAAAGCCAAAAAAAAGTGTGTGTGTGTTTGTGTTTCAACACATTGTCTTGGCTCAGGGCTGTCTCATGATTGCAAGGCCACTGGTTCCCTGTTGGTCCTGATGCTGGTGTCATCAGAATGTGAATGACACGAGGCGGCATCATTAACATCATCATCATCAGTGTGTGAAGGAGGCCACGTGGTAAAAGCACAGTGTTATCCAGTGTGAACACAGCAAACAAACCATGACGACAGCGTCGCTTTAAGGCTCACACACATTCAACAAGCACAAAACTATGCTCTAGATGAGAAAGACTTTGTGTGTGGTTTACTTATAAATAATGATAATCACAGTTGTCACTCTGGCTGTATTGACAGAGCTGGATCAACCTGCAGCTCCATTAACCACAAGGCCGTTCTCTCATTGCCATTAAAAATGCATCACACACTTGCCGGGTTGTGCCGTTAGATTAGCTTTGGACTAATACGAAAATTATTTTCATAATTAGGTTGTGATTTAGTTTTGAACTTTTGGTCTTTTCTGCGCATCATGTGAGCCAACTCTGTGAATATCAGGAACCTTCTGTCAGACAGGAAATAGAAGTGCACCACATCCTGTCTGTGTGCAAGTCCAAGGCTGTGTCTCAAGTGGAACACTTTGGTCAGTACACTTCAATAAGTATACTGTGTATACTGTGCACTTAGTTCCTGAGTGTGACAATTTCATCCCACACCCCCTTCTTTGAATGATTGCCTTTAGTTTGGTTGTCCCTCCCCTTTCTGCTAGAGCCAAGATGGCGACTGTTGAGGGTGGTAAGTGTCCAGCACTGCACACTCACCATTTTGACCGTTTTTAGAGCAACATTTGGCATTTTGTGTAATGAAGTGTAAGTACAGAAGTGCGCCAATTAAGACACAGCCCAAGGAGGAGGTGGATTCACTCCTCTTCTTCTTCCTCCTCCTCCTCCTCCTCCTCCTCCCCCCCTGCCATCACCTCCACCAGCAGTTCGGCAGTGCACGTGGCCTCCCCCAGACTGTTCACCGCCTTAACCGTGTATTTGGCGTCATCGTCGCCCGACACCTGAGGAGCAAAGTGTATAGTGAACAGACTTCAAGATGGCGACACTAGCATGAATGTGGCATTGAGCATTGAGCTCTGACCTCTGAAATGACCAGACTGCAGTTGCCTTCCTCGTCGTAATCAATCTGGAAGTGGCGAGTTTCCTTGATGGGCTGCTCGTCTTTGTACCACACCACCTCGGGGTCGGGGTAACCTGCGGATACAAAGAGCTGCTGTGAACGGACGTGACTCAGACAGGTGGGTTGCGTGGGTACCTTCAATTTTGCAGTCAAAGCGGGCGGCACTGCCTTCCACCACTTCCACGTCCTGGATGACGGTGCTGAAGGTGGGCTTGCACTCCGCTTTCTGCTCCAGCTCCAAGCATTCCAGGAATGGGTTATCTTCTGCACATGCAGGTTAGGATCCATGTCAGGTCATCACCGTAGCAACCAACAACATTCTGGGAGGTTCTGGCCTACCTTCAGTGGGTGAGCCCTTCTTGGCACTGACCCCGGCCATCATGGCCATGGACGACAGTCTGCCAATGGCACGCACTGCGTGACCCGTTTTCTGACAAGGAATTATAAGCACTCACTTCCTGTGTCAAGCATGAAGATGGTTGTGCAGCTGGTGGACCTCCTGTGGTTTACCTGCCATTTCCTCCTCAGGATGTACTTCTTCATTCTTTCTTTGGACAGCTTCTTGGCCTTCATAGTGTTGGTGTCCTGCTTGAGCCAGGCGTGCTCAAAACACTGAGGGCAAGTCAGCCGCGCCCTGCAAGATCGCACAGCTTGCTCACCAGCCCCACCCACAACCCCCTCAAATGAGATGATCCCCTTACCTCATGTCCTTCTTCAGCAGCTGAGTGATAAAGTCCTTGGCATTGTCTGAGATCTCATCGAAGGCCTCGTCTTCAAAATCCCACGTGGCCGAAGTCACATTAGCCAAAGTCTCGTTATCATTGTCTCCCATGAAGGGTGAGAGACCGCTGAGCCTGACAGGACACACACAGGGCAAAGTTTGACAAAGTGATGGCAGGTTATTCCAACAGTCCACAAGGTGCTGATGTCATATTGAATTGACTGCGGTACTCACAGTATGTAACATATTACTCCAATACTCCACATGTCAGTGGGGTAACTGATGGCTTCATAGTTGATCACTTCAGGAGCCACAAATTCTGGTGTCCCAAACAGGACTTTAAGAGTTCCAGCATTTTCTGCAGGAGATCACAGGGTCAGAGGCGGGGATACTCATGCAGCGCTGCCAATGCTGCCACACATGTTGCCACCTAGCCGCCTGGCGAGGCCAAAGTCGATGAGTTTGATCTTGCTGCCCATCTTGTTGACACACATGATGTTTTCAGGTTTGAGGTCGAGGTGCACGATGCCCTGCTTGTGGATGAAGCCCACCCCGTCCACAATCTGTAGCATGTACTTGATCACCTCGCGCTCCGTCAGCTCAAAGTCTTCATCGATGATGCGCTCAAACAACTCGCCACCAGAGATCCTACAAGCCACATTTTGAGAGTATTTGGAGAAGCCATAGAAAACTGTATCTATCTGTACTGTCAATCTGCAGTTGTATATCACTTACATCTCCAACACCATGACAATGTCAGACTTGCCCTCGAAGGCGTCCACGCACTGGACCAGCTTGGGGTGATGGAGGCTGTTCATGATGCCAATCTCTTGCCGGACGTTCTCTTTCTCCTTGGCTGAGTACGCCTTGATGAACTTCCCTGCCCAGACCTTCTTGGTGGCCTTCTCTACCAGTTTGAACACCTGGCCGAACTTCCCCCTGTGGACCAACACAACACATTCACTCACTGTGGACGTCTACATGTACAAGGGGGGGTCATTATGGCACAGTGACTAATGGAGCTAGTAGCTTGTCAAGCAACAGGAGCAATGGTGCATTGTGGGTCGCATGCGTGCAGGCTTTCTTACGTTCCCAGCCTTTCCTCCACGTCATACAGCTCCTTCACCTTCACATCTGCTCGGACTGCCACCTCTCTGTAGTCTGGCTCTTTTTCTGAGTCTGACACAAAATACGACAAGGTCAAAGGGGGTATCATGGGGTGTGAACAACAACCATGTGTAGTCCTCCCATGTTAGTGTGGGTAAAGAGCAAGAGCAAGCGTTGTACCGTCATCCTCTTCCTCTACCTCATCCTGGTTTTCTGTCAGGACAATTAAAAAACGTGTTAGTGCCTTTAGATTACATCGGTCCACACTTTGCTGGTGTGTCCTCACCATCGTCCACGAGACCCATTGTGACTGGCTCTGACTCAGCACTCGGCTCCCCAATCCCATAGATGTTCTCTGCTCGGACCCTGAACTTATACTGGCGCTCCGGAAGAAGGTCCTGGAGGTAGATGGAAGGTTGATGAGACGGGGGTGTTGGAAGACTTCCAGCAGCAGGTAAAAGGGAATTAACATGGTTGTAGATATGGACATGGGACATGGACATAAATACATGGACGTAGTTATGGATGGGGGACGTACTTGGATATTGTAGGATGTGCTGTTGCAGGATACCAGCTGTGTCCACTTTTGGTCCACAGAGTCCCACATCTCCAGGTGGTACGACTGCACGGCGCTGCCGCCATCGTAAGTTGGACCGTACCAGGACAGGGTCAGGCTAGCCCGCCTGACGTCTGATGTTGCCGGAACCTTTGCTGGGGGGTCGGGTTTATCTGTGGACGGACGTCTGATGTCAACATGAGTTTGATTGATATCCAGTTCACAATTTGTAGTAGTTTCTTGATGTTTAGGCATACAAAAGGTTTACTTTTCAAATGTTAGAAAGAAATTAACCATAAATTTCATAAGATGACAAATTGATTCTCATCAAGGTTGACTTTTCAAATGATTCTTTCCTTAATGTCCCACACAGAAGTATTAAAGTTGATCTTTTTTTCTTTTCTTTGAGGAACTTTTCCAGAAGGCAAAGCTGGTCGGGATTATGCCGCATGGCAGAGGTCAGACCAGGTCACATGAAGGATGAGCTGACAGGAAACATATGAGCAGTGGAGCGCTTGCTCCACTGCCATACAAGGTATCAAACAGTCAGAGCGCTAGCTGCAGCAGACGCTCCATTTGCCTTCCCAAAACAACCTGAACATTTTCGACATGCTGCCTGTCAATCAACATGGAGGACTTGGATATGATGACCTTGGGAAGTGGAGAGAGATAACGGAGTGCGGCAGTTTCCCATCAGTCTTTTATATTTAGGCAAATATTTTTAATGCATATGATAATTAAGTTAATACGCTAATGCTAAGATTCCAATTAGGCCTGGTCTGTGTCTCAAATTACACTTTTTCTTTTGAATGAATAAGTATTCACACTGAGTACCCAGTGCAATCAGGTGTTCACCATCACCATCCTCAAGACTGGACAGCTTTCCATAGGGTGATGCAAATGACGGTAAAGCTCCATCTGGTGGTTGCAAATCACTACTAAAAAGGAGAGAAGAGGTCTAAGGACTGCTTCTACTGTCCATTTTAATTGTGAATTGCACCACTGATGTCCCTCTCCTTGATGGCGTGGATAGGGTCCTTTGTTACACTCTCATCATTTGGGGTGTTCTAAATGCAATATCCGAGTAGTGAGGGCGCACTGCATACAGTGAGCACAGGATAGTTATTGAAGTGTAAAATACTTATGCACAGTGCATACACTGATGAAATGGATGAATGACTGATTAATTAAACTAATCACCTAGAAAAACAAAGAAACCTCATTACGTTGATCACAAGGTACCTGTAGATCACCAAGATCGCATAAACGTCACTTTGTAGATGTCATATGACATACTGTACGTCAGCTGACATTAAGCTCCCTTCCTTTACTATTCTGATTGTGGCTAAACTAACTCTAGCAACACTAACTAACTAAACTAACAGTGAGTGCTGCTGAGAAGCCTTCAGTACATGGGTCAGCTCCTGCGACACACTGAGAGCATCGTGGAGATCCACGCATCCATGAATCACGCAAGCATGAGGCGCAATATCACAGGGGTGGATCTCAACCTGTTTTAAAGAGCAGGATCTAAAACATAAATGTTTCTTAATCGACATTAAATTACTACTCATTGGGACACGGTCACTTCCCAGTCAGTGTGTCAGAACATGTGACGGGAGAACGACGTGTGATAAATATACAAGTAGTCCTAACTACAAGATAATAGGTGGAGGCTGGAGGTAAGTCCGGATGCAATTGTTACGCTGTCTAGACTTTGATAGGAGCTGTTTGAGGTAAAATATGAAATAATAATATGAAATAATAATAATAATTATTATTATATAATAATAATAATAATCATTATTATTATTAAATAAATACATAATTATTAATACATCGTTATTATTATCAATAATAATAATAATTTATTTAACAATAATAATAATATTATTAATAATAATAAAAAATAATAACACTTTTATTATTATAATATAATAATAATAAATTATTACTATTATCGATAATAATAATAATTTATTTAATAGTAATAATAATAATAATTATTATTATTTCATATATTACCTCAAACAGCCCCTATCTTATTATTATTAATAAATTATTATTATTATTATCAATAATAATAATAACAATAATAATACAACTAATATAATAATAATAATAATAATATTTATTTCATATTTTACCTCAAACAGCTCCTGTCTTATTATTATTAATAATTTATTATTATTATCAATAATAACAATAATCATGAGCAGATGGCATCATCTAGCGTTTTCTTGTAGGATAACCATTAGGTACTTTTCTTCCTGAGGAGTCGCCAGTCCTCAGTCCATTTGGAGTCTTTGATACTAACAAGGAAGCTAAGTTGGTTCCCTGACTTTTGGCAACACAGACCATGCCTGTGATGTAAGGAGTAACACAGGATGCATTAACACAGGATGGTATGACGAAAAAAAATAGTAGTTGTTACCTTGAAGGCTTATATGAGACACAGCACTGCTCATTTTTGGGGGTTGGGGTCGTGGAAGGGGGGCACAGCTCAACTAAGACGCTTACCCACGATGGTGAGGTTGAGGGCGGCTTGTCTGAGGCCATATTGGTTCCTCAGTTCAATAGTGTAGCAGCCGCAGTGTTCCTGCTGACCACTTGAGATGGTCAACTGACTGTTGCTCTCCGTGCTGGTGATGGAGATTCCCGCTGTGCCCTCCTGGATCTGTGTAATCGTGTGCACACACATGTTTAAACGGGTTGTAACACTGCCCTGTGATGCATGCGTGCGTGTTACTCACAGGTTTCCTAAACTTGAGCCAGGTGCAGTTGATGGGTGGCGCTCCAGAGAACTTGCAGGGGATCTCCACCTTCTCTCCCGCCAGGATCTTCATGTCCTCTGGGAATTGTAGGATGTGCGGAGGCAGCGCTGTGGACACACACATGCATCATGAATTACTTGGTTTGTGTGAGCGAGTGCACTTGTATATTACCTTGCTTGGGAGGTGTCTTGGCTGTGGGCTTCTTTATGCGAGCTTCACCTGAAGACGACAAACACGAGTGTGTGAGCTGATGGTTGCCGTGACCATATTTGGAGAAGTATTTCCTGTTCTTGCGTCACTGAATTCATTTTTCCACTCACCTTCATGACCTATCTCTTCTTGTGTCTCGTCAACTATGATGCCATCAACAGTTAGAAAATATGCTAATGTTAGCGAGTGTGCTTCTGATAGGTATCACAATGCATTATTAGCACTTGTTGCAGTCTTACGCACACACAGTATAGACTTGATTGTGCACTATGACTGTTCACAACTGACCATGTGACACTGATGAATGTGCTCACGCTAACAAATGTACACAGAGACGATTTTAAATAGCAACATCAGCCCTGCCAGTGTGTGTGTGTGTGTGTGTGTGTGTGCAGTGGGAAGCAGTGATCCTTGCCGGCAGCTCCTTATTGGGACAAAAGGAGCGAGGCTGCTGCTGCTGCTGCATATTTTGGAAACTCACTCTCTGAGGTCGCAGTCTTCTTCTTGGAATTCTTGTCAGCTGGAGAGTTTTCTGGAGGGTCTGCAAAGACAAACTTCATTTCTTTTTGTCTTCTCTGCAGCATGTGCAAATGCACCCACTCATTCAACAGTCACCATGTGTCAGAACATGCGTGATACTAGTTCTCACCGTCCACGAGAACCATACAAGAACATTCTGCTTGGCCTCCCGAGTTCTCTACCCTGCATTTGTACTGGCCTTCATCCTCAGGGAGAGCTTTGTCGATGGTCAGCGAGCAGAGGCCGCCTGCACATACACACACAAGGGAAGTAAAAAAAGAACATATTTATTGTAGAAGGTAGGATTTAGATTGAATGAATGACTTCATTCATTAATTCCTGCGTGACTTCATTCACTCTTAAATGGAATACTTCCATCAGTACACTTCAATATGGAAATATATACGGAGTATACCAGTCTTGTTACCGGAAATGACGATCAATATTCCCCCAGTTCTTCATCTTCTCTCGTTTTTTTAACAGTGAATTGCAGCCACTGAAGTTAGTCCCGCCCCTTCCACTACATAGCCAAGATGGCGACTATAGAGGGTGGTAAGTTTTGGCTGTTTTAAGTGGCCGTGTTGGCGGTTTCAGGTGCGATGGCCGGGTACTGACAGTGTGAATGCACTTACGCACAACAAAGACGTTAAGCGGGTTTAACAGGTTTACTCTTCTTCTTCTTTGGCTTGAGGCCCCCCGCTCTCCCGGCTGCACAACGGGCGAGTGGTTAGCACGCAGGCCACACAGCCAGGAGACCCGAGTTCGATTCCATGTTCTCCCCATGCATGCGTGGGTTTTTTTCGGGTACTCCGGTTTCCTCCCACATTCCAAAAACATGCTAGGTTAATTGGTGACTCCAAATTGTCCATAGGTATGAATGTGAGTGTGAATGGTTGTTTGTCTATATGTGCCCTGTGATTGGCTGGCGACCAGTCCAGGGTGTACCCCGCCTCTCACCCGAAGACAGCTGGGATAGGCTCCAGCACGCCCGCGACCCTCATGAGGATAAGCGGCATAGAAAATGAATGAATGAATGAATGTTTGGTCCCTTGATGATGGGTACATGTTGTGCTGTGATGACATCACTTCCTGTTCCATAACAAACAAAATTTGACACTTGGGTGAGTGCATGTGTGATGACCTCTGACCTTCATTGGCGAGGACAATGAATTTGGATGCTTTGATGAGCTTTCCATCCAGCGTCCAACTGGCAGTGACGTCACAAGTGGCGGAAACACGACACTGAAGGCGAAGACGTTGTCCATCCAGCACCGTCACGTCGCTCAGTTTCTCCAAAAACTGGGGCGTCTTGCCGCCATCGCCGCTGCCCTTCGGCTGGACGCCTCCATCCACGCAGTTGTTAGCCGCCGCCTTGGGTCCCTCGCCGTTCTTGGCGGTGTTTGCCGTCTTCTTTTCGCCGGGCGTGTCAGCAGCTTTCTTCTTGGTCAACACGGCACGGAAGTCCACTTGTTGTGTGGCACTGGCCTTACGGTCCTTCACCCCTTTCAGGTTGGCCTTGAAATCCATCGTTGGCAAGGCCGTGCTGCCTGATCCTCTCCCGGCTCTCGGTGGTGACGGCTCGGCGTCCCAGCGGCGAGTGGATGTGAAGCTGCTGCCCCCCCCCCTCTGGTCCACCTCCTCCCGGCTGACCTTCTCGTTTGAATGAGGAGATGCAGCCGGCAGCTTCCTGATGCTCCTCCTCCTCCTTCTTCTGGTGCTCCTTCTTCTCCTGCTTGGCCTCCTGCCACCTCCTCTTCCTCCTCCGCTGGGCGAGCGAGCACACAGACAGATGGGGCGAGAGAATAAACAGCTGGCTTAAAGCCCCTGGAAGTACAGGATGGGCCCCGCCCCCTCCAGCTGAGGGAGGTGGGGGGGCAAGCAGAGGTGGGGGTGTCCACTCCAAATGTTACATCACAAGTGACTGGTGTGGCCAAATAAGGTCATTGAACAAGAACACACATGAAGAAGTCCTCCATGTTGACTCTCCACGACTGGTTCCCACGTCGCTCATCTTGACTCCACCCACTCGCTGAAGCCATCTCCCTCTTCATCAAACATGTCACTTGTAAAGTCCAAGTGATGATGATGACAGAAAAAACACTCGATCAGGAAGTGATGTCATCATCATCATCACACCTGACAGCTAGCATGACGCTCTCAGTGTTAGCATTGGTACTCATGGTAGCTACTGAGCTCTTTGAGAGACAAACAGGAAGTGGCGTCTCTGATTGGGTGAGCTGATGGATTAGAGAAGCTTTAGGGAATTTGAGCATGTAGGACGGCTGGTGGGAGGGATGGGGGCGGACAAGGGTGGATGGACGGTGGGGGAGGGCTGCACGCTGAAAACAGAGGAACTCCATGAAGGATGACTTTGACAAAGCCAAGGAAAAAAACAAACCCAAAGTTCAAATGTGTCGTGTTCAGCGCTTAGCTCAATGTTGATGATGCTCTCCTGTTTGAATGTCCTCACTTTGCATGTCAACGTCCTATGTCCTAAGTGTACTGTATATACAGTATGTACGTCCTATGTGTATAGAAATGTCCTAAGTGTGTCCAAAGGGCCTCACTATGTCGAAAATCTCTCAGTGTGTTTAAATGCCCTCATCGAAAAAATGAGCGCAGGAAATGAGGAGACAGGAATAGTCCAAAGTAAATTGTCCTCATCCCTGGAGATGAGACAGGAAGTGGCTCTGTGTACAGAGCACATGCAAGTGCGTGCACACACAAGTCCAGTACAGGTCCACAATCACCTTCACCGCCATCAGGGTGTGGCCTTTGACCCGACTTAGACAGGAAGAAAGTGACCACACGTGCCATGTTTGCGCACTTTCACTTTTTCAGACGAAAAAGTCTCCAGGGGTTTCGTTATTTTGTTGTTACTGAAAGCAAGTCAAAGCAGAGTCGGAATGACAAGCCCCGCCTTTGTGGTCAGTGATTGGCCAGTATTTCATACAAACATTGACGGGCACCTTTGTTTTTAGGTCCAAGGTCCTCATTTTTCAGCTTCTACGTGCTACGTCCATGTCAGTGTAATCTGGCCAGGGCCTTCAGAGTCAGTTGTGCTAGCGGATGAATGTAATTTATACACTTAACCTCTATTAGCAATGGGGGTGTTTCTTTAACCAATCAGATTTCAGATTCGCCTAACGCTGCAATAGCATCAGCATTTTTTCACACATGCAAAACAAAGCTGAGTGGTCAACAAACAATCACCTGCTAACCACACACACATGTTTTGGTCATGGCCCAGCCTTAGCAATTTCTGCCGCCAGGTTTTTAACACGCTCCCTGTGGTGCTTGACATAGTTATTCTTTCCGAACCGTTTATCGCTCTCTTTGGCTCCCCTGCTCGTGCTGCTCCGGGTCTCCCCATGGCAAAAACAACGTACACTGCTGAGATATCTCATTCTCTTATTCTCTTCTCAAGGAAGTTATTACTCACAATAAACTAGAAAAGATACGATTTTCACTTTACAGCGCTGGTGACGCCTTCAGTAGGCCATGTTAATAGGTACATTTTGATTCTCAACTGCAACAGATGATGTTGTAGTGTAGAGGTTTGGAGCTGTATGAAGCTTTTTGCTTTTTGCAGACAAATTTACAGATACTAGCTGGTGATTGGCGATGACAGTTATGTAAGGCTGGAAGTAACCATCAGAAATGCAGCTCAGGTGCATTGGTGACCATGTATTCAAAGATAAAGAGTTCACTGGTTTTCGGGCGTTAATTATAAGTCTATTCATCCTCAATACAACAACATGTCACTCTCTGCTGTGCCACGCATTGTTATATTGTGGTTTTGTTTATTGGTGGTGGTTTGTATAATCACAACATGGTATTCAGTGGTATTAAGAGGTGGATTTTTCAGTACCAATTGCACCTTCCGCCACTGAAAATGTCTTTACAAATTCATGTTTTAGCTTAAACAACACACACACACTAACACAGAATATAGTAGCACTCTTGTGCATAGTGCAAGACATTCAATGCACACACACACGTGTCTGTGTTCGCTGTATGAATGAAAAGGAACCCCAAAGTCCATATATGGTCAAGACCAGCCAGGACACTCTCTCTCTCACGCACGCATGCACACACACACACTAACTAAAATGTAGTAGTAAAATAGCTGGTATACAAAGGAAGCAAAGATGACAAGAAAGAAAACTGACATTACTTATTGTTTGTGTATGAGGTTTGGGGGATTTTCTGCTGCAGGAAGGTTTTCCTAATAAAGTTGTGTTTGTGTGTTGTTGTCAGGCTGGTCTTTGATTGGTTCAACATGATGTTGGGGGTGTGGCTAATAAATATTCCGTGTCTAAATGTCTTCTGTTTGTCTACGGTAAATGTCCTCAGCCTGTGAGTCCTTATAGAGCCGAAATGACCTGTTTGTGTCTTCATATCCTCATTGTCTAAATATCTGGATTTGCCTTTATCTCCTTTCTATGTCTACATGTCTTCCATAGTGTCTAAATGTCCTTGCAAAGGTGGACACACAAAGACACGCAGATATGCAGCCCATGCCCTTCTTGGGGGGACTTCAGCTTTTTCTTTGTGTGTGTGTGTGTGTGTGTGTGTGTGAGTGTTAGCATGCTTTGTCTTTATAAGGCTTCCAGATCTCAAATCAGTTTCATGGTCCTTGGCCTTGCATGCGCGTGTATGTGTGGTTGTGCTCCATTTGTTAGCATCAAGTTGAACATGAGCGGAAGATACCAACACAAGAAACACAATGCCCAACATGACAAACCTTAAACACACGTTTGTTGTTGTGTCGTTGACTTGGAAAGAGTTGATGACGTCATAGTGTGTTGGCTCAACCTTGGTGTTTGCTGTCCTCTGCTGGCTGCATTGGCCACTGCATCATCCACAGACTCACTTGGGGGGCTAAGAAAACAGAAAACCCGATGTTTATGACTCTGATTGGTCTGAGGTCAAATGGGTCATGTCTTCTCTTCTTTACTGTACTTTAAGAACAAGAAGATATATGACAGGACACAATTTTGGCGTGAGGCCCCACTAATGCAGCTCGACAATCCGACCACGTTCAAAAAGAGAAAGCTTCCTAGCTTTAGCCATGAGGGGGCATGACCGTGTGAATGCCTGACAGAAAATGAGAATTTTTAGCAAATTTTGGCTTTTATAGCTTGTGGTCTCACCAGTCGTTCTCTGGTTCTTTTTTTTTTTTTTTTTTTTACTGTATTTTAAGAACAATAGGATATATGACAGGACACAATTTTGGCGTGAGGCCTCGCTAATGCAGCTCAACCACGATCAAAAAGAGAAAGCTTCCTAGCTTTAGCCATTAGGGGGCATGACCGTGTGAATGCCTGACAGAAAATGAGAATTTTGAGCAAATTTGGCTTTTATAGCCTGTGGTCTCAGCAGTCGTCCCCAGGTTATTTTTTTACTGTATTTTAAGAACAAGAAGATATATGACAGGACACAATTTTGGCGTGAGGCCTCACTAATGCAGCTCGACAATCCGACGGCATTCAAAGGGAGAAAGCTTCCTAGCTTTAACCATTAAGGGGCATGACCGCGTGAATGCCTGACAGAAAATGAGAAATTTCAGCAACTTTTGGCTTTTATAGCCTGTGGTCTCACCAGTCGTCCTCTGGTTCTTCTTTACTTTATTTTAAGAACAAGACGATATATGACAGGACACAATTTTGGCGTGAGGCATCACTAATGCAGCTTGACGATCCGACCACATTCAAAAGACAAAGCTTCCTAGCTTTAGCCATTAGGGGGCATGACCGTGTGAATGCCTGACAGAAAATGAGAACTTGGAGCAAATTTTGGCTTTTATAGCCTGTGGTCTTAAACCTTTGCTCAAATGAAAAACAACCTATTTCAGTTTGTATTTTTTCAATTTGTTCCAAACGTTTTTTTTTGTCTCACTCCCCCTTCTTTCTTTTGCATATTGTAGCTCTACTTAAAACCTTATTAAGGTCCAACTGGTCTTAAGATTTTCATCTGGTCTGGATAAGGATTTGCAAGTGAGCTATTGTATTGTCAGACTCTTCGGCCAAATGATCATGGGAGTTTTGAGAATGTAATTTTTGTTTCTAGAAATGAGCCAAACCAATAGACAAAGACTATGTGACTATCACAAGACATGTGATAAGGATGTGATACTGACTTGCACTGAAGACGCTTTGCTGTGCTGATAATCACACTTTATTGAATCAATAATGGGGAAAAACTCAAGGAGGCAGCCTAAAATCATTAAGTCAATCAAATCAAAGCACAAAGATGAGCTTGACACGAGGAGACCCTCGCTTGCGCCGCCGATGGCTTTTGGCAGCGCTCATCAACTAGATTGACAGGTCAACGTCTAAACACTAACACACAAACACGCTGCAGACCTCCAAGAGGAAGCTCCGCCTCTGGCTACGAGCACAGCAAGGACTCTCCACATGTGATTGGCCAGGTTGGTGGTGGGTGAAGGAGGGTCCCCACGGGCGCTCGTAGTCATAGGCGGAGCACTGACATCAAAACAAACACATGCTCATTCAGCGCAGGCCGCTCGCACTGTGAGCGTGTCATCAAAATGGCAGTACGACTTAGTCTATCGCGGAACGAGGTCCAGTTGTGCTGCTTACGTGAGGGTAGACGCAAACAGCACTCGGGATCTCGCACTCGTGTTTTTGTCTCAAGTTGAGTTAACGTCAGCAGGGAGAAGCTCTACCTGCTGAGGCAATCTTAGACTTCAACATAGCGTTGAGGCACACAGTTTAGTTTCTCCGTTTAACAGGGTATTCGTTCCACGTAGAACTTTCTCCAGTTAAACCATATTTGGTTTGCTTCTTTAACTTCATACTATTGTCATAAATAACAATGCATACATTTCTCATAACCGTGAAATCCGGCTATATACATTATGTACATGTCACTGCAAAAGTGTCATCAAGGTGAGACTTCAATTTGGCATCAATGAACGTCACGTTTGGTACAAAAATAGTTCATATTTACAAGAAGATAAATCTTAGGTTTTTAAGGAGTCAAATAGTTAGCTCAAATCATAAACAGACAAAAAAAAGGGTAAAGTGGGTCACTAGAATATTCTTCGATATATATATATATATTTCTTTTACACCGATCGAATGCTGATTTGAACGGTGGCGGTGTCACATCCAAGCTCGTTGGACAGTTTGAGGGTGTAGGTTCCAGCATCTTCCTTCTTCACACCGGTGATGATGAGAGTGGTGAGGTCCTCTGTGGTCTCGATGTGGAAGCGACCGCTGGATGACACCTCAATTATTTTGCCTCCGCGAGACCACTCGATGTGTTTGGCGTCGCCTGAGAAGGCACACGCCACCGTCAAGACTTTACCAGCCTCAATGCTGATGTCCTCTGGCACCGCCTCGATTCTGGGAGCAGATCCTGGAAGAAGAATGAGCCAGCGTTTATTATTTACGTGAAAAAAAACTCAAAGAACTCTACAATGATGAGGCTCCAGAGAGTCATGAAGTCCTACCAATGGCCCTGAAGGAGGATCCTGCCATGCGCGAGGACATTTCTGTGAGGCTGCTGGAGCTCTGGGCGTATGTCTCCGAGGTCATGGAGGACATGCTGGACATGGACATGGTCTCAAACTTCATCTCGGCGGCCATGCCGCTGAAGGAGCTGGACTCCATCATGGAGGACATCATCGCCTGCTGGGCAGACGAGGAAAAGGAAGAAGATTCTTCCATGGTGCGAACTTCTCTCTTCATCATTGAGGATGAGCTGGACGAGGATGACTCCTTGTGACTGATCATCGCAGATCCTAATAAGGGTTGAGATGGAAAAGCATGTGTATTGACATTCAGAGGGACAAAAAGTGACTTGAAGCTTGTCACTCACCTCTAAGTGTCATTTGCTGCTCCCGGTATGCTGAGATCTTCATGCGAATGGATTGGAACACCTGACCAGTGAAGGAGAAGGAGGATTTTGAAACCCCTCCCTCTGATGTCATCTCACATATGTATGCTCCCTGGTCGCTGTCTGTCAGGTTGTGTATGAGGAGGGTGCAGGAGCCGTCAGAGTACTGCATCTCAAAGTGATTATTCGTCGAAAGCCTCCTTCCGTTGAAATACCAGGACACCTCTGTGACGGCACTCTCACACACACATGACATCTTCACCATGTCTTCAAAGGCCTCAGCAGCGAGCTGGCTGATGACTTTGGGTGGCTTCTGGCTTGCAGATTTGACAGTAGGGGGTGACAAGACCCTCTTAGGTGACAGTATGGGTGGTGGAGATTTCATTCTGGAAGGGGATTTGACTCCTTCAGGCTCTGGTGACTTCACAGCCCTTGGTGACTTGATGCCGGATGGTTCTGGAGACTTAATTCCTCTTGATGTTTTGATGGCAGCAGGTTCTGGGGACTTGATGCCTCGAGGTGTTTTAATTCCTGCAGGTTCAGGGGATTTGACTCCTCGCACTGACTTTACTTCCTCAGCTTCAGGTGACTTCATCCTCTCAGCAGATTTCATTAATGGTGGTGACTTAGGTCCTGGATCAGGAGATTTTATACCCCTGGGAGATTTAACTCCCTCTGGTTCAGGAGATTTAATTCCAGAAGTTGGTGACTTCAGACCTGTTGGCTTCACACTCGGAACTGGTGACTTGACACCTGGTTCTGGTGACTTCACACCGGGCGTTGGTGATTTAATCAAGGGCTCAGGGGACTTGACGCTGGGTTCTGGTGACTTCACACTGGCAGCAGGGGACTTGATGCTGGGTTCTGGTGACTTCACACTGGGAGTAGGGGACTTGATGCCGCGTTCTGGTGATTTCACTCTGGGAGTAGGGGACTTGATGCTAGGTTCTGGTGACTTCACACTGGGAGTAGGGGACTTGATGCTAGGTTCTGGTGACTTCACACTGGGAGTAGGGGACTTGATGCTAGGTTCTGGTGACTTCACACTGGGAGTAGGGGACTTCATACTAGGTTCTGGTGACTTCACACTGGGAGTAGGGGACTTGATGCTAGGTTCTGGCACCTTGACACTCGGAACAGGTGAAGTCTCAGACAAAGACTTCTCTGGGGACTTGATGCCCTTGACCTCTTTGGAAACTGGTCTGCGGATGGTCAAAGTGAACTGAGCCTCTTGCCGCCCATCTGAGTTCTCTACAATGACTGTGTAACTGCCCTCATCCGAGGAAGTAACAGAGGAAATCTCCAGACTGGACTTGTACTGAGTGGTACTGACAAGAACACGGTGGGAGGATACTATGGTCCTACGCTCATGCATCCAGATTACAGAGGGTGCAGGCTCTCCATCAATATCACAGGAGAATCGGGCTGTCTCGCCTTCTTCTACAGTCAGAGACTGGGGCTTGGTGAGGATTCTGGCTGGGACAGACGGCTTCACTTTTTGGACTGTAACCTTATCAGTAGAAGAATACTTTGACTTAGTTTCCGCCGCGGCATATTTTTCAGTCAAAGAAAATTTGTCTGAGGAGTAGGAGGAGGCAGATGACAAGTACTCGGTAGAGGCATACTTGATGGATGGTTCATACCGCTCAGCAGACGAGTATCTTTCAGAGGAAGTCCCATATCGTTCCCTCGTGGTAACCTCTCGTGTCTCAGTGAGCTTAGTCTTACTCTCTTCCACTTCCAGGTGGGTGTGGGATTCATAGCCAGTTTTGAAATGGGAGGTGTGATAGTGATCAATTCGAGTGACTTCAGGGACATACACTTTAGGAACTTCCTCATCCTTGCGACGGGAGGAGAAGGTTGTGTAGGCACCGCCTGATACTTCAAGGGTGGCATAGTCTGAAGCTTCTCCCCTGGAGTTGGAGCAAACACAGCGATATGTACCACTGTCCTCTTCTTGGCAGTCCAAGATGGCGATGGTCAAAACGCCACTCATGTTGCTAAATACGTATTTTTCACTGCTTTCACAAATCTCAGTTCCATTGTGGAGCCATTTCACCTCGGCTTCTGGCTTGGCTTGAATATTCAAGGTGAATTTGGTGTCATGGCTGACTGGCACACGGTGAGAACGCATCCTGACTGTCACACGGGGAGCGTGATCCAAGCTGAATGGTGTTTGACTAACAACCTGGTATTTCCTCTCAGACTTCAGAGCTGCTTTTCTGGCTTCGTAGCGAGACATGATGTCAAAGCGTGCAGATCGCTCAAACCGAGAGGAGGAACGGGATGACCTCTCCACAGATCTGATGGGGCTGGGAGAGCGGGGACGAGTTCTCTCAGGTGTCGGGGATCGCCTCTCTATGACCTCACCTTCTATGTCTACAGCTGGCTGTGTGCGAACAGGACGGATCAGCTCAGAGACCGGACGCATCAACTCAATGTATGTAGGGGACAGCGAACGCCTCCTCCTCATAAACTGAGATATGGTACGTTTTTTCTTTGTCTCTGTGACCTCCATAGCTTCCTGCCTGACCTCCTGCAACCTTGTTTCACGCTGCACAGCACGCCGTTCAACGCGAACTGGACTTAATGGAGGGGAGGCAGAGAAGCCGAGTTCCAGTTCATCTTCCAGCATCATCTTGTCTTGCTCAGTTCTACTTGTAGACAGATAATCATCCACAGGCATGAGCAGCTCCTCATCACTCAGATCACCCAAAGATCTTCTCCGAGATCTGAATGAAATCTCCGACTCGACAGACGGTGAACGGCGGGCAGGTCTAACAACCTCCAGATCATCTAAAGTCATTTTTGGAATCCGCCATCTTGGTCTGTATTGGTCTGTGATTCTGGGAAGAGGCATTACGTAGAATTGCTCCCACCTGGACAAACGAATTCGCCGTTGTCGTTTTTGCACAATCCTTTCCGTCCTGTCATAAATCATATATTGGTCTTTCAATTTTCGGTACCACTTCATGTCAGAGAGTGGAACAAATTGTTTGATAACTTTGTCTTCATCCAGAGCTCTGGGGTCATGAACCACAGGCTCGGGGATCTCATAAGGCATGAACATCCTTCGCTCTTCTTCTAGTTTCTTGGTCTCTGATTTCACCACTGTGATGTCAAATTCGCCCTCAACGTTTTTGGTGCTGACCGCAGGCTTGTACATGTCTGCGGCGAATTTCAAAGCCTCTTGGGCTGTCGGGTTGAGTGGAACAAGCTCCTCTGTGGCGACAATCTGCTGAGCCATCTTGTTGGTCTTTTCAATCTGCATCTGGATGTGTCTGCATCTCTCCTCCTCGCTCTTGTACTCTCTTCTGGTATATGTGAGGCGGTCAATCTTTAGGGTTGCCTGGCAACTCACAGAGCCAGCAGAGTTGGTTGCAGTCACTTTGTAGACGCCGGAGTCTTCAAGTAGCGTCTCTCTGATGTACAGGACATAGTGGTCCACATCCTCTTGTATGACAACTATCTTTGGACCAACCTGGAGAGGATGGCCTTCCTTTTCCCATTTCAGAGAAGGTGTGGGGATTCCAGACACTCTGACATCAAAGTGGATGCTCTCTCCTTCTGTGCATTCAACATTAGTCAGCAAACGTTTGAATGTAGGCCTCATAGTTTCCTCTGTTACAGGATGTGGTGTCACAGTGAGGCGGGCCTTGCAGCTATCTTCTCCATACTTGTTGTTAGCCATGACAGTGTATTCAGCGTCATCACTTGTATCAAGGTTGTGGATCATCAACTGGTAGAGACCTTTATCACTTGTGAAAGTGTACTTGGTGTCATCATCTCCAGGCTTGATTCTCTCGCCGTTCTTTAACCATGTAACATGAGGCTCGGGGTGGACAGTAATGGTGACACCAAAGCGCACATCTTCGCCAATGTAGGCTGCGCGATTGTACAGCGGCAATGTGAACTCTGGTGGCCTGTAGAGGAGCAGGGTTTTTTCCACCCTTCTTCTCATTTTCTTGATCGAACGGCTGACATAGTGTTCCCTTATGGACCTTACGGTCTCGACAAAGAGTTCAGCATAAGCACTATCTTCGCCATCGTCGCTCAGCACCTTGCATCTATAAACACCATCGTCACACTCCTCAATGTCTTTCACATACATGCTCGCAAAACCGCTGTTGTATGTAATCTCATACTTGGGACTTGGGTGTAATTGGCGGTTGCCAAAGTACCATATCACTTGCGTGCTTTGATCAAAGTTGGCAATGCTACAGGTGAATCTAACATGGCCACCTTCCTCAGCAGAGCAATGCATGACTGGGCCAGCACGAAGACCATGGTACTCAGTACCGATCTTCACTTTACCCACGGACAATCCTCTCTGGCTTCTGAAGGCACCACCATAGGCAACACGAGCTGATGAGACAATCGTATCCGTTCTCTTGACTACAGACTGGTAGTACCTTCTGTGTCTTAATGTCCGAATGACCTTGTTGCTGACATGTTCAATCTTCATCTTTAGCCAAGGGTGTTCCAATGCCTCATGGGCTGTCATACGAAGCTTCCTGTCCTTGACAAGAAGTCTGTCTACAAAGTCCATAGCCTCCAGGCTGATGTCTTTAAATGCTTCACTATCAAAGACATACTCACAGGTGGAGATCTTCTCAATCATTTGTGTCGTGGATTCTGCAGCAAAAGGATTGAGACCACTAAGTAGAATGTAGGCCATCACGCCCACAGACCACATATCTGTGGCTGTTGTCACTAAGTCATGGTGGTGAATCTCAGGGGCGCAATACTCTGGAGCTGAGAAAAGCATTCTGATGTTTTCACCGGGTACCAGCAACCTAGCCTGGCCCATTTCAATAATCTTTACGACGTTGCTTTTCCTTGTAGTGTAGACAATGTTGTCTGGACGGATATCAAAGTGGCCAAAGTTATTACTGTGCAAAAACATCAGCGCAGAGCAAACCTGCCTTAAATAGCGGACAATCTCCTGCTCTGTGAGCTCAAAGTTGCTGGTTCCAAGACGCTCAAAGATGTCAACTCCAGAAATGAACTCAAAGATTAAGACCATCTCTTCCATACTTTCAAAGTATTCATGCAGGTAGATAATATTTTTGTGTCTTGCTACATTGAAAGCCTCAATTTCTCTCAGAACCAGCTCACGGTCAGTTCCTTTGACCTTGATGAACTTGGCCATGAAGGTCTTTTTCGTAGCAATCTCCACACAACGGTGGACCACTCCAAACTGGCAACGAGCAAGCTCCTCAGAAATTATGTACTTCGAGGACAGCGACTTGACCTTGAAGGACTGAGCTTCTTCTTTGGTAATCTCTCTGGTCTCATCCACTTCCTCGTCATAGTTCCTAATCACAGACTTGTCCTCCTTTGTGGTGATGGGTTCTGTTGGCGCAGATGGAGAACTCATGCCAAACTGGTTCTCTGCGATGACACGGAACTGATATTTGGTCTTGCCAAATATGTTGATGATGGTGATGCTGCAGTCAGTGGTCTGTCCAGCACGAATCCACCTGTCAGCTGTGGTGGGACATTTCTCCACAATATAGCTGGTGATGTCACTTCCGCCATCATTGGGAGGAGGCTCCCAGGTCAGAGTAATGGAGTCCCGAGCTATGTCGCTGACCACCAGTCCTTTTGGAGCATCAGGTATGTCAGCCACACTCACCTCGATGGTCTGTTTGTCCATTCCAAACCTATTCTTTGCGGTTATGCTGTAGTAGCCTGTGTCCTTCTTCTGCACTCCCTTCTGGAAGACCAGGGAAGTGAAAGAGCGGGTGGTGATGACCTGGTGATAAGCAGAGTTGGAGAGGATCTCCTGACCCTTCTGCCAGGTAATTGCTGGTTCGGGTTTGCCAGAGATTGGGATCTTGATGGTGATGTGATCACCGCGAACAGCATGGACTGCTCCCATTCCTTGGAGTTCCTTTGGTAGGTGAATCTTGGCAGGAACTTAAATGACAGAAACCAAATAGCATCACTATGTTGAAATTATCGTTATTAAAGAAAAACGATACAAGTTATCAGCAACATGAATGTCTACCTTCCACTTCCAGGTTTGCAGTTGTGGAGATGGATCCTCCAGAGTTGGTTGCTCTGACTTGATAGACTGTGGCATCACTCTCATCAGCAGCAGTGATGACCAGCTGGTAATAACCCCCTTTGAATTCCTGGGCTTTAATTTTGGTTCCATCTGCCTGGATCTCCTTGCCACTTCTATACCATTTCACCACAGGCTTAGGATAGCCCACAACCTTCACAAGGACAAAGGAAATTAGATGTCATTCGTCATCATGGATGTTAACTGTAAGAAAGGCGATGTGATAAACACCTTGGTCACAAAGGTTGCATTTGCATGGTATTTGACTGTCATGTCTCGGATCTCTTCTCTGAATGCCGGAGCTCGCAGAGACTGGTCAGACTTGGGAATAACGGGCTCAGAGATGTCGCTCCAGTCACTCTCTCCACCCATATTCTCACACTTGACTCGGAACTCATACTCAAAGCCTTCTATCAAGCCTGTGACCTCGTAGCTGGTCTCCGAGATCTTCTTACTGGTGACTGACATCCACTTGTTCTGCTTCTTCTCACGTTTCTCCAGGTAGTAACCAGAGATTTTAGCTCCACCATCACTGCTCGGTGGCTTCCAGCAGACAACACAAGAGTCCTTGGTGGAACTGACAATGAAGGGCTGCTGTGGGATGCCAGGTTTTTCTGAGACACAAATATAAATACCGGAATAAGTATAC
This sequence comes from Doryrhamphus excisus, assembly GCF_037039965.1. Taxonomy (NCBI): domain Eukaryota; kingdom Metazoa; phylum Chordata; class Actinopteri; order Syngnathiformes; family Syngnathidae; genus Doryrhamphus; species Doryrhamphus excisus. The sequence continues at coordinate 12,997,666 of NC_136368.1, read as the reverse complement.
AAATGATTATTATTTTATACTCTATTTAGGCTTCTGCCTTGTTTGTGCATACATAAACCTGACTCACCGAATGGACTCTTGATGATTACTACTGATGGGATCTCCAGCGCCTCGCTGACACCATACTGATTCTGAGCAGAAACCCGGAAGTAGTAACCGGCACTCTCAATGAGGTTGGGTACACGACATGTGGTTCCTGAGACAGAGGATGACACAAGGTGCCACAGCTCTCCCTCTTTGGCCATGCGTTTCTCCACAATGTAGTTGGTGATCATGGAGCCACCGTCATCTTTGGGAGCCTTCCAGCTGATAATGACAGAGCTCTTGAGCAGACCTTCAACCACCAATGGGCCCTCTGGGATGCATGGCTTATCTGGGTAATTCCAAAAAGATAGTTTTAAGTTTGTGAATGCTCACTGTTGCTGAAAACTAACAAATGAGAATCACGTTCATTCCATCGTGTTTAAATAATCAATTCATTACCTTGGATTTCAACCCGTAATACAGTGTCGACTGTTCCGAACTTGTTGCTCAGCTGCACTTTGTAACGGCCAGCGTTGGTCTTTCTTTGGACGTTCCTCACCACCAGGTGGGTGTAGCTCTCTGTGTTTTCAATAATCACGTTCTCAGATGGGTTCAGAGGCTTCTTACCATAGAACCACATAATCTGGGGAATCGGGCGTCCAATGTAGACAACGTGGAGGCGGAGGCTGGTGCCAGCTCCAGCATAGTACTTCTCTTTCAATGGGAATCCAGGGTGCAACTGAGGTGCCGCCTGTAGCCGCAGTTTGCCACTGGTCTCAATCTCTCCAGCTTCGTTGATGGCTCTACAAGTGTACAGACCCTCGTCTTCCTGCTCATCTGTCAGGATACTGAGGGAGTGGTTGCGTCCATCTGAGCTCATCTTGTACTTGCGGCTCTGAATCAGTTCCTTGCCATAGCGATACCACTTGATCTCAGGCAGAGGTCTGCCAATGATGCAGCAGGACAGGGTGCCGGACTCTCCAAGCTTGGTTGTTACATCCTGGATGTCTTCCTTCAAAGCTGGAGCCTCACCAACTGCAAATCATCAAAAAAAAATATTCCAGTGAGTACAGGAGACAGATTTGTTGTTGAGTGGTAAAATGAGAAACACACTCACCGCTCAACTTAGTCTTGATGCCCATGGGGGTGCGACGAGGCCTACTGAATCCAGTTTCATTTTCTGCAAAGATTCTGAACTCGTACTCTGTGGCCTCCATCAGGCCACCCATGGTGAACTGACGGTCTTTGGAGCGCTCTTTATTGCACTTCTTCCAGGCACTTTCTCCAGCTTGCCTGAACTCAATCCAGTAACCCAGGATCTCCTTGCCCCCATCAAAATCAGGACGCAACCAGTGGATGGTTATGCAGTCTTTGGTGACGGATATAATGTCAATCTCTCCTGGTTGGCTGGGTGTGTCTGAGAAATCCCACAGGCGATGATTAACAAGTCATCAATTACCTCATCAACACAAAGTAATGATGATTTATTTGATTGCACCATCATGTGGAAATGACTCACCAAATGGATCTTTACAGACCACTGACTCGGATGTAGGCCCTGGTTCACTATGTCCGACGTCATTCTGAGCCACAACTCTGAACATGTACTCGGCATCGGGGATAAGGCCAGTGACGTTGTACATGGTGGTGGTGATGTGAGTCTTGTTGTGGCGAACCCACTTCTCCGTCGAAACCTCCCTCCTCTCAACAAAGTATCCCGTGACACGAGAGCCACCATCGTCCCGGGGACGCGCCCAAGACAGAGACACAGAGGACTTAGCAACTTCCATGATCTCTGGAGGATTGCTAGGAGGTTCCGGTGGGCCTGTAGATGAATACCATCAACACAGGGGGATATACTGTTAGAATGGCCTGTGCTGACAGACATATTTATACACTGTAGAAACCATCAGTACTCACATAGTGGTGTCTTTGGTGTGACAGACTCCTCAGATTTTAGAGCCCGGCTCACACCAAACTGGTTCTCAGCTGAGACCCTGAAGTGGTACTGCACATTTTCTTTAAGGCCTTTCACGGTCAGGGAGTTTTCTGTGACCCGAGCATCCACTGTGTACCAAGCAGCCTTGGGGACTTCTCGCCTCTCTACGATGTATCCCAGAAGGTCTGAGCCACCATCGTCTGACGGGGACCTCCAGCTGACTCGAACTGATCTGGCCTGAATGTCATCAAACTCCAGAGGTCCCTCTGGAGCGTCAGGACGCCCGATTACCTTCACCTAAAGACATACAGATATGGTAATGGTTTTATTTCATTTGAACATGAATCAGATTACAATTGAATGCATCACATAATCAGTTCACAGTTCCACATGTCCAAAAGGAGTAGGAAGAAGCATTCATTCATTTTCTACCACTTTTTCCTCACGAGGGTCGCGGGGGGTGCTGGAGCCTATCCCAGCTGTCTTCGGGTGAGAGGCGGGGTACACCCTGGACTGGTCGCCAGCCAATCACAGGGCACACATAGACAAACAACCATTCACACTCACATTCATACCTATGGACAATTTGGAGTGGCCAATTAACCTAGCATGTTTTTGGAATGTGGGAGAAAACCCACGCATGCTCGGGAGAACATGCAAACTCCACACAGAGATGGCCGAGGGTGGGAATTGAACCCTGGTCTCCTAGCTGTGAGGTCTGCGCTAACCACTAGACCGCCGTGCCGCTAGGAAGAAGCAAAGCTTATTAAATCCTACCCCTCCATCTGGTACTTTTACAATCAGTTAAACTGTTACATTTGTTCACTTCCTGCATTCCTAATATAGTTTTTTATTTATTTTTCATTTTTTAATTTTATTTAATTTTATTTTGGTCACATACCGAAGTACGAGGTGATATGACCATACAATGACATCATGGGTACCATAGTAAGTGTCAATATAGTGATATGTATAGCACATCATGACTGGTTCAAGACTCTTCATCCTTGTATTTAGCAAACATCAACTGCTTGTATTGTTTCTTGATATCCACGTTGTCATGATATTTTGTATACAAGTAGGATTTTACTTGACGAACAATGTCAGACAAACAGCTTACCTTGATGTACACCGCTTTTCTGCCACATTTGTTTTCCAATACCAGGTCATAGGTACCCGTGTCGTCCTTGTGTGCCTCCTTGATGACGAGCTCTGTTATGTCATCATGGGTGGCAATCATAGCCCGGTGGGAGATATCTCGGCCATCCTTGGTCCATTTGCAGGTAGGAATGGGTTTACCCTTGATGGGCACAGACAGGCAGACGACTCCTCCTTGCCGCACAACATAGCCCTCTTCATATTTAGCATCAAGCTCATATTCAGGGTAATCTAAGGACGACATTTTGGTTAGAAAGATCACTGTATTTCTGTATTTCTGCCTAAATATGACAAAATATAGTTATCTTACTGAGCATCTCCTGGACTTTAACCACTCCAGGAATCTCTGCAGCTTCTCCAGTGCCACCAGCATTACAGGCGATGACTCGGAACTTGTACTCGGCACCTTGGGGCATGTGTGTCAGGGTGTACTCACACATCTTGGTAGGTGTTGTATTGCACAGGGTCCACTCCACCTGATCCACTTTCTGCATCTCAATCAGGTAGCCAGTGACAATAGAGCCACCTTCCTCCTCAGGAGGCAACCAGGCCAGAGACACAGAAGTTCTGGTGGTGTCTGTGACTCTTGGCTGAATTGGAGGACCTGGTGGTTCTTTTGGAACAATGGAAAATAGTGTCAGATTGATCCTAAGGGGCTTGTCAAGATGGGATGAGTTTTAAGTGTTGGTATAAGTTAATTAATGTTACATTTGCACATAAAATAATGTACTTAAACAAGAATGTACCTATGGGGTCCATGGCAACAGTGATGGGAGAGCTCTCGCTGGGTTTGCCTGTTCCTCTGGAATTAATTGCAGTGACGCGGTGCTCATACTCTAGGCCTTCAATCAGACCAGATGAACGGTATCTAGTCATAGTTACAGGGTTCTTATTGATCCTCAACCATCTATCAGAACGGGGTTCCTTGCGCTCAACGATATAGCCAGCTATAGTCGAGCCACCGTTGTCCTCCGGCGGATGCCAGGTCAGGGTCATGCCCTCATGAGTAACATCAAGCACCTCTGGTCTGCTTGGCGGTCCAGGGATGGCTGCATATGTAAACCATGAAATGGATTAGCAGTCAAGTCTCATACAGACAATTGTGGATTAATCTAACATTGCTCAGGTGCAAGAAGTGTTGTCAATCTCACAAAGAGTACTGAAACAGGAACCGGCATAAACTCACTCTTGGTGCTCTTGCATTCCACCACTTCCGACTGCAGGAAGCCACCAACACCAAAGCGGTTCATGGCAGCGACGCGGAACACATACTCGGTTCCCTCAGAGAGTCTAGTGAACTTGAAGCAAGGTCTTGTCACTGATTCTGAGATGGTAATCCAGCCGGGCCGATGGGCATCACGCTGCTCCACCACATAGCCGCTGACATTTGCACCGCCATCCTTCTCTGGAGGTTCCCAGCTAACAGTCACTGACACACCGTCAACCTCAACGATCTTCATAGGACCAACTGGTATGCCGGGTTTGTCTGGACAAACACGAGAAGAAAATGGTCCAGATCACACTGCAATTGTTAAATGGGACATTTTGTGATTCAGTACCGTGTCTACTTACCAAGGATGATGACCTTGATGACTTCACTTGCGACACCAAGGGAATTCTTCACCTCCAACATATAGTCTCCTGTGTCATCAATGGTGGTCTCGCGGATAACGAGATGGGTGTATTTGCCATTGCTTTCGATTTTGATACGATCCAAGGTGTCCTTCAGCTTTACACCACCAAAGAACCACGAGCAGACTGGCTGTGGTTTTGCCTTAATGGGCAAGTTGAGGTCAATGGGTTTACCACGGGTTACATGGACAATCTTTTGAGGAATGCCGGTTATGTCTATCTTTGGCATCACTGGTGACAAAACAGAGGTGACATGCATGTGTCAGGTACAATAATAAATAAATGTGGGAATTCATGTCAAGCCTGCTGAACTTTTTAGTCTCTTTGCGGTCTCTTACCCTTGATTTCCTGGATGGTGACAGGTGTGACCATGTCCATAGGCTCACTGGTTCCTCTACTGTTACTGGCTCGGATCCTGAACAAGTACTGGTCATTCTCTGTTAGTGACTGAATGGTGTGCTGTGAAACAGAGGCTTTGACAGTTGCCACAGTGCTCCACCTGTCTGAAGGAACTTGGCAGGCCTCGATAACAAAGCCCGTCAGTCTGCTGCCACCATCATGCAGTGGTTTTTCCCAGTGCAGAGTAACAGAGGACTTTGTGACATCAATGATCTGGAGGCTCAGAGGTACTGAAGGTACTTCACACACCAGGACAGGATCAGATGTTTCGCAGGGCTCGCCAATGCCATAGATGTTCTCTGGCAGGACTCTGAAGAAGTAGTGCATGCCCTCTTCCAGGCCAGTAATCCTAAACAGAGTCTTTCTACACTCTGTGGTGACAGTCTTGTAAGACTTCATGTTAGCTTCACGCTTCTCTACAATGTAGTTGCTGACGTGGGCGCCACCATCAATGCTTGGGACGTCCCACATGATGACAACCGATTCCTTGGTATAGTCCTTCACTTTCACAGAACCTGGAGGACCAGGAGTGTCTGCAGGGAATGAGTAGAAAAAACAAAATCAGACTGCAATTTTCGACTTCAATTATTGCACTCAATCGGACGCCAACCCACCATAGATTTTGACCAGGATTGTGGCAGTCTTCTTGCCCGATGGATTCTCAGCCTCCACAACATATTTTCCAGAGTCATACCGGTCAACCTTCTCCACAATGAGCATGGTGTAGCTATCTGTTGTCTCAATGTAGCCTCGGCTCTGTAGCTCCACCCCTGTCTTTCTCCATGCCACCACTGGCGTTGGGCGACCGCTAACAGTCACAAACAATCGCAAGGTTCCTCCAGCACGAAGACAAACTGTCTTCTTCAGGTCATCAGCTAGTTCCAGGTCAGGAATTTCTGAGAGGAGAAAAGTCAGATTGCATTGCAATGGCCATTTTTAAAATAAAGTGTATTCTCCGATGTGCTGCTCAGTCAAAACTCACCAATTTTCTCTAGTGGCTCGGTCTCAGCGCTGGGTTCACTGAATTCACCGGTGCCGTTGTTGTTGACAGCTGCCACCCTGAATCTGTATTTTTTGTTTGCAGCCAGACCAGCGGCCACATACTCATTAGTCTTGAGAGCCTTTGTGGTGGCACGGTACCACTGCTCAGAACCTTCCTCCAGGATTTCAACCACATAACCTGTGACATCTGAGCCACCGTCATACATGGGCCTGGTCCAGGTCATGCTGATACTGTGCTTGGTTGTGTCTGTGATGCGAGGCATTGATGGAGGTGCTGGGGTGTCTACAGGTGAAGAGAAGAAAAAGTTATGGTCTCAATAGTCCAATAATTGATTGTGTGGGTCAACAATCAAACATGAAAATATCTTACATGTTGGGTCTTTGCAGAGAATGTATGACGAGGCATCGCTGGGCTGGCTGTCTCCTGCTGCATTGATGGCCGTCACTCTGAACTGGTACTCACTTCCTTCCAGTAGACCAGTGATCTTTAAACGTGTATCGTAAATGGTGTAAGTCTTATTGACTCGTGTCCACCTGATTTGGAAAATGAGAGACAAGTTGTCAAAGCATATTCATGTGTCACAGCATCAAAAATGTGTTGCTCCTACCTCGTGCTGCTTTTTTCTCGTTTGTCTACGATGTAGTTTTTGATCTCACTGCCTCCGTCACTTTCCGGCTTCAGCCACTCAATGATGATATGTTCTTTACCCACTGCTGTGGCCTCTGGTGTGCCCGGCTGGGAGGGGAAGGCTGAAGTAGAGAGTCAGAGGTCAGGGTCAGAGTAACAGCAACAAAATAGCAATGTCCGTTTTAGAACTCATTACTTTTGATAACTGGATTGTTGGACTGTTTCATTCATTCATTCATTTTCTACCGCTTTTTCCTCATGAGGGTCACGGGGGTGCTGGAGCCTATCCCAGCTGTCTTTGGGCGAGAGGCGGGGTACACCCTGGACTGGTCGCCAGCCAATCACAGGGCACATATAGACAAACAACCATTCACACTCACATTCATACCTATGGACAATTTGGAGTCACCAATTAACCTAGCATGTTTTTGGAATGTGGGAGGAAACCGGAGTACCTGGAGAAAACCCACACATGCACGGGGAGAACATTCAATGCTCAGTTTTACTGCATACATTTTTGATTTTTAGTTATTGTTTTCACTATTTTGTGCAGCACTTTGGAAACAGTGTTTATAAAAAGCGCTATAGGGTGCTGGAGCCTATCCCAGCTGTCTTCGGGCGAGAGGCGGGGTACACCCTGGACTGGTGGCCGGCCAGCCAACCACAGGGCACATATAGACAAACAACCATTCACACTCACATTCATACCTATGGACAATTTGGAGTCGCCAATTAACCTAGCATGTTTTTGGAATGTGGGAGGAAACCGGAGTACCCGGAGAAAACCCACCCATGCACGGGGAGAACATGCAAACTCCACACAGAGATGGCCGAGGGTGGAATTGAACCCTGGTCTCCTAGCTGTGAGGTCTGCGCGCTAACCACTAGACCGCCGTGCCGCCCTGTTGGACTGTTTCTTGACAGATTATTCTGACAAAAAGTTAATCTGAAAGCCTATTGCTGCAACTATTTGTACGAAACACATAACTCTTTCTAGGTTTAAAAAACAGAAATCTTACTGTAAGCATTCCGAGCAATGACAGGCTCAGATTCCAGTGGAACACCAGGTCCAAACTTGTTGACTCCACGAACTCTGAAGATGTACTCATTGTTCTTGATCAGCCTGGAGCTGACACATGACAAGCTCTTGCACTCAGTCTCCATTAGGACCCAGTTGAGGCGACTGGTCTCACGGCGCTCCACGATGTAATGGCTGACCGTGTCACCACCGTCCTCCAGCGGGATTTTCCATGAAACTGTGCACTTCTCCTCCGTAACTCTGCTTATCACGATTTTATCAGCTGGAGGCCCGGGAGTGTCTGATAAGTAATAAAGGTTGGTTAGATCAGACTGTACACTTGCATAAATATTAATATTACGTATAAAGAACCTTTATTAAAGTGAAAAGTGAAATTTCAGTGACTGACCCAGGACTTTAACGGTCACAGTAGCAGTCTTGATTCCGTTGGCATTCTTGACGGTGAGGATGTATCTGCCAGTGTCAAACCTGTCACAGTTCTTGATGACAGCCATTGCTCTAGTGCTTGTGTAGGTCAGTGAGTATTTTTCTCCCAGTTCCAGAATCTTGTCACCCTTTGACCAGTAAACAGTGGGTTCTGGTTTTCCACCAATAACACCATCCAGGACGAGGTCAGAGCCGGCGTTGACAACCACAGTCTCACCCACCAATTTACTGTCCAACTCTGCTTTAGGAGGAGCTGATGTAGGAGAGAGACAATTCCATTTTACTTGAATAAATTCAGTGTTAAGAAAAAACTGAAACACAGACACCGCTTGCAAGAAAATTCACAAAAGCATTCCGAGTCACTTTTAGAACTTACAATATTCGTCCTTGCATGTAACTGGTCCCGTGGATACAGAGGGCACACTCTGCACTCCCGCAGCATTCTTGGCAATGATGCGGTACTCAAAGGTTTCTCCCTCTCCTAGGTTAGTGACTGTGAAGTAGTTCTCTGTGATGGTTGTGTAGTTGCACTTGAGCCAGCGGTTGTCATCCCACTCATCTGTGCTGTAAACTTTTCTCTCCACCACGTAGCCGACTATCTTGCTGCCACCGTCATTGATGGGCACGGTCCAGCACAAAGACACAGAGCTGCGAGTGATGTCTGTCACTTGAGGGTTTCCAGGAGGGTCTGGGGAGTGGAGGGTGAAACGGTTTAAATGAAACTGTGACAGATTATTTAGAATCTTGATGTCATGGGCGCTTCCACTCACCAACAGGGTTGAGTGCCACCACAGGTCTGGAGGCTTCGCTGGCCTTGCTAAGTCCAGCTAAGTTCATGGCATAGACTCTAAACTGGTACTCCAGACCCTCAATCAGGTTGGACACTTTGTAGTGACACTCCAGACATGGCAGCTTGTTCTCCCTCACCCACAGAATTGTGTTCCTCTCTTTCTTTTCAATCCAGTAACCTGTCACCTTGCTGCCACCATCGGCATAGGGCACGTCCCATTTTATGCCGATGGCACCGGCAGACACTGACACCACATCTGGACGGGTTGGAGGACTTGGAGGAACTGTAGAAGTTGATAAAAGGGATTCATTCAGGGAATACTGTTTCATTTGACATCATACATTTAGGATGTTCACATGGGATATTAACATACCAAAAGGATGTTCAATGACCACAGGAGCGCTCTCGATGGACTTGCTGACTCCAAATTTATTCTCAGCACACACCCTGAATGTGTACTCCATATACTTGGTAAGATGAGTGACTTTGATGGTAGTTCTCTTGACACTGGAATTGACCACTTGCCAAGAAGCTGAGCCAGACTCACGTTTTTCAACAATATAATTGCTGATTTCAGTGCCGCCGTCATCAGATGGCTCAGACCAGGACAATGTGCAATTCTCAGAGGACACACCAGAAATCTCCACAGGGCCTGTCGGAGGGCTTGGTCTCCCAACAACCAACACGGTCACCGTGAAGGTTTTGACTCCTGCGGCATTCTCCAGGGTTAAGTAGTACTTGCCACTGTCGCTTCTTTTGCTGTCTTTCACCACCAGAATGGTTCTCTCCATTGTGGTTTTTATGGAAAGTCGGTCTGTCTCCTTGAGTTTCATTTCTTCCAGCTTCCAGGTGACTTTGGGTGCTGGTCTGCCACTAATGGGGATGTCAATGGTGAAGGTGTTGGAGGTCTTACAGGTTATGAGCTGGTTGGTGATGCTGCTGAGGTCAGCTGTGGGTTCAATGCGAGGCTCCTTGATGACCACAGAGCTGAAGGTGCTCTGAGGCTCGCTAATTCCAGTGTCATTTTTGGCTTTGACTCTGAAGTCATACTCTGTGTTCTCAGTCAGACCCTCCACTAGCATTTTTAAGGACTTGGTCTCTCCGGCAACGACCCAGTGGTCTGTGAACATGGCTCTGAACTCAACTATGTAGCCTCTGATGCGGCTGCCTCCATCATGCTCAGGTTTAAGCCACACCAGCGAAGCTGTGGAATTGGTGGTGTCCACCACGTCTAGTCTTTTAGGTGGGGCCGGTTCCTCTGTGGCAACGATGGGTTCTGTAATCTCATGAGGCTCCCCCTGGCCATACTGGTTAACAGCAATCACTCTGAACAGATATGGCACACCAATATCTAGACCAGTTACCCTGATCATCTGGCGAGAGCACTTGGTGCTGACTTCCTGCCAGGCCAGGCGGCTGGCTTCACGCTTGTCCACAACATAATGGTGAATTCTGGATCCACCATCATTGTTGGGAGCATCCCACATCATGGTTAATGCTCCACGTGTGACATCCTTGAAACTGATGATTCCCGGAGGTCCGGGTGTGTCCAGCACCTTGACAGTGAATGTAATGGACCTACGCCCGCTGTTGTTTTCCAAGGAGAGTGTGTATTTGCCGGCCTCATACCGTGTGCAGCCCTCGATGGTCAGAGTTGAGTAGGAATCTGTCGTGTTGACATCAGCCATCACCGGCAGTTCACTATCTACTCTGGACCAGGTGGCGAGAGGTGATGGTTTGCCGCGGAAGGCAACATGAAGGGAGACAGTGCCGCCATTTTTCACTGTGTGTGTCTGCTTGAAGTTGGCATCAATGTCAATCTCAGGAGATGTTAGCCTGTCCAAAGCCTGCACTGCATTGGGCATCACTGAGGATTCACCTTCCCCAGACCCGTTCACGGCACTGACCCTAAACTTGTAGAGCTCGCCCGGAACCAGGCCCTTAGCGGTGTAGCGGGTGTGGATGCAAATCTGACTATTTAACCGATGCCACTCTTCAAGACTGGCCTTGCACATGTCAATATTATAGCCGATAATTGGCAGTCCACCATCAAAGACCGGCTTGGTCCATTCCAAGGTGACAGAGGATTTGGTGGAATCAATCACCTGATTGACAGAAAAAAGACAGATTACAAAAATAATTAAAAAAGATGGTTCTGTTTCTGCTCTATTTGATAAACATTACTTCATTATTCCTTCATGATTTTCATGATTCTGTGGTGTTCAAGCCAACCTACCTTGATGACCGTGGGAGCACTGGGAGTACTGGTTGGTTCTTTGCATTTGAAGAGCCTGGAGGTGCCACTTGCAGGTCCGACACCGGCACCGTTCTCAGCCATGACACGGAACTCATATTCATTGCCCTCAGTGAGATGGGTGACTCTGTGCCTGAGCTCTGCAATAGGCCTCTTTGCAGACACCTTGACCCAGTGCAGACTCTTTTTCTCACGCCTCTCCAAAATGTAGTGCTTGATCTCATTCCCACCATCTGACTTTGGTCTGGTCCAGCACAGGGTGATACTGTCACCAGTCACATGTGTAGCATCTGGGGTACCAGGGGCCTCGGGCACAGCTGGGTAGAGTATGAGAAACCATAATTAGGCCCTGTACTAATTGGCCTTGTACCCTAGAAACCGCCCATGAATGATACGGGAAAAGGCCGAAATGATACTGTGTCAAAGCCCAGGGCTCTGATACTGATAAAATATAGAGTTTAACCATGTCCAGTATCAGCCCCCGTAGCTGTCCACTCAGAGCGCGCTGCTCTGGTATCGTGCCCGTGAAACAACCAATCAGAGAACAGCGCACGAGCATGAACACACAGCGTTTGTTTTGCTACCCAAACTTGATTAATGGAACTTTAATTGTCAGACATTGATAAGATAAGACTGTTGATAAAATATTATTGTTGAAATATTTTTGCAATTATTCTGTTTACACTGTTTAGATATAATACATGTAATAAACTGAAAGTTTTCTGGAAACAAAATGGTCTTTTGATTAAATAGTACGTGATAATAAGCTCATGATTAAATAGTATGTGATAATAAGATCATCACATGGTTTGTCTGGTATCAGGCCCAGTATCATGCCCTATAATACATGCTCTCCTTATGTCTCTGTCACAAGTAAGTTATGACTATTTTCGATTTCGGTTATGTTGATTTCAGTCAGCCAGTCTGAAGGGGCATTGACATAAACGGGTTCCACTGTATAATGGCGGGAAATGGCGTTTACAATCATTCGCCAATCTCCAGTTGTCATATACTTACTGTACTGCATCTGTGCAATGATGGGAACAGAGTCGAGGGATTTGCCAACACCAAACTTGTTGACAGCAGAGATTCTGAACTGGTACTCGTTGCCCTTGATGAGGTTGGTGGCATTGAATGAGCAGGCTTCGCACTTGGAAGTGACCATGGCCCAGGAAATTCTAGATGTCTCCCTCTTCTCAACGACGTAGTGTGTAATAGCGGCACAACCATCATTCTCTGGAGGGTTCCACCATACTGTGCACTTTTCAGCTGTGATTCCGGTGAAACGGATTGGACCTTCAACAGGCCCAGGGGTATCTGGAAACACAAAATAATAAATGAGACAGTTTAAAAAATTGACAATTAAAAACATGACCATTAAGAGGAGCATCACCATGAGGATTTGGTTACCTTGAACTCTGACATTGACATCAGCTTTCTTGGCTCCAGAGCTGTTCTTGGCCTCCACAGTGTAGATACCGCGGTGGTTCCTGTTTGCGTCACGGATAAACAGACTGCTTGTGCCGATGCCAGTTGTAATCTCAATGTCCATCATGGTCCTCTTGTCGATCTCTTTTCCATCCTTGTACCAGGCAACATGGGGTACTGGACGACCAGTGATATTACAGCCGAGCTTTACATTCTCTCCGGCTCGCAGCGTCAGCACCTGGTCTGGGGACCACTCGATCTCAGGAGAAACTAGAAATTCATAAATAACTCATGAGGACATGTAATCTGAGTTTTTGATGAACTTTGGATTTCTTTTCAATTATGAAACACTTACTGCTCTCATCCTTTGTCATGATGTATCCGGAGGAGTTGGAAGGTGGACTGACAGTGCCCACAGCATTCCGGGCAATCACTCTAAATTCAAATCTGTCTCCAGCTGAGAGTCCGGTCACAGTAAACTGAGTCTCACTGATGTCTGTGAAGTTGCACCGCAGCCACTTCCCTCTGCCTTGGCGCCGCTCCACGCTGTAAGCCACAATCTTGCTACCGCCATCCCTCTTGGGAATGTCCCACGTCAGTGTGACAGAGTCTCTAGTCACATCAATGCAGACTGGTGTGCCAGGTGGATCTAAAGATAATACACCAAAATGCTGGTTGAAATATTGATCGGACAATCGAATATATTAATAAACTAGTTTTATTTCTACTTACCGACAGGAGCAATAGCAAGAGCATGTTTGCTCTGTTCGCTAACAGCGCTGAGTCCAGCATTATTCTCCGCATAGACTCTGAAAGAGTACTCAAGCCCTTCCATGAGGCTGATGATCCTGTACTCTCGGTTGGAGATAATGGTGGAGTTCACCTTCTGCCACAGGAGACTGTTCCTGTCCTTTTTCTCAATGTGGTAGCCAAGAATGGGGGATCCACCGTCAAAATCTGGAGCTTCCCACCTGATGGTCATACCGTCGCTGGTAATGTTGTAAGCCACAGGCTTTCCTGGGGCGCCTGGAGGTTTGTATTGATGCTGGGCAACAATTTCTGTGGAGTTAAGTGCTTCACTGACCCCATATTTGTTCTCGGCACGAACTCTGAACTGATATACGGTTCCCTTGACTAGGTTAGGAATCTTGAAGGTAGTTCTGACCACACTAGAACAGACCATCTTCCAGTTAGCCTGGGAAGTCTCACGCTTCTCCACACTGTAGCAGGTAATTTCACCACCGCCATCCTCCTTGGGCTCATCCCAAGAGATGATAATACTTTGGGCTTTGATTTCATCAAAACGGATTGGACCAATAGGCACAGATGGGGGTCCCAAAATGATCACATTGATGTCAAAGTAGTTCTTGATAGCTCTGTTGTCCAGAACTAAGGTGTACTGGCCAGCGTGATCCTTTTTGGCTCCTCTGACTGTAACCGCTGTCTTGTTGTCAGTGGTCCTGAAGCGGACCTTCTCACTTTCCTTCAGAGGCAAATTATCTTTCAGCCAGCTGATTGTAGGCCTTGGTTTTCCCTTGAAAGGCAGCTCTATGTGGATGTTCTGACCAACACGAACAGCCAGCTCTCCATTGGGGTAATCACTGAGGTTGGCCTCAGGTGGAATAACGAAATCCATCACTGTGATTGGACCAATTTGTGAGAAGTCACTGTTGCCCTTCTCATTCTTGGCAAACACTCTGAAGTTCATTTCTGTATTCTCCTGAAGACCTGTCACCTCACAGGTACAGCGCTTGCAAGTTGTAGCCGGGGTCCAGGTGAGGCGATCCTCAGGTCTCTTTTCAATGATGTATTCAGTAATGTGGCTTCCGCCATCATGGTCAGGTCTAGTCCACTGCAAAGTAACAGAGGTCTTTGTGGAGTCCAGCATTACCAGGTTTTTAACAGCTCCTGGGGTCTCTGTGGCTCTGACTGGCTCAGAAGTCTCACAAGTGTCACCCACACCAAACTCGTTTTCAGCAGACACACGGAAGAAGTAAGCAACATCCTCTTCTAGGCCTGACACCTTGTAGGTTGTATTGACACACTCATCAGTTATCACCTGGTAAGCCTTCATAGTAGATGCCTTCTTCTCAACAATGTATTTGGTGACAGGGGAGCCACCATCAATAAGAGGAGCCTCCCAGCTCAGTGTCAGTTTCCCTCTTGTGACATTCTTAATCATTAACTTTTGGCATGTGGATGGACTGTCCAGAACCTTCAGGGACACGGTCAAGATCTTAGGTTCTCCCACACCGTTCTCAATCTCCAGCATGTACTTCCCGCAGTCATCGCGGGTAACTTTAGGAATGAGAAGGGTGGTGGCAGATTCAGTGCTGGTGATGGTATAGCGGTTGTCAGCAGCCATGTTACGGTCACCACGCCGCCAGGTGACACCTGGCGTGGGGCGTCCTTTCAGGGGAATAAACACTTCCACGTCACGCCCGGCTCTGGCAGTATACTGGGTTGTCATGGGAATGTCTAGATCCACATCAGCCTCCTCTGTTGAAGAAAAGTTTACAGAGGCGTTATGAGAAAAATTGGAGCAAAAACAAGTGTATATTTGTTCATATTTTAGTTGAGTGTATAAACACAAAGACACATGCAGAACTTTGGATGACTAATTTTTGAGCATACAAACCCAAGATATCTTTGGCTTGCACAGGCTGGTACATCTTGATATCCTCTCCTTTGCCCTTGCAGTTGACAGCTGACACTCTGAAGAAGTAGTATGTTGCAGGTTTAAGATGAGACACCACATACTCGCAGGTCTTAACCTGCGGATTGACCGTCACCCATTCCCTTTCTTCTGTGTTCATTTGCTCCAACAGGTAGTGTGTGATCTCACTGCCACCATCATAAACAGGCTTCTCCCATCCAAGAGTGATTGAGGTCTTTGTGGAGTCTACCACACGTAATTTGGATGGTTCTCCAGGAAGATCTAGCAAAAAACATAATTTCTTTTGGTTAGCAGTGCAACAGCAATTTTCAGTATTCATAATGTGGTCATAGAAGCATTAGGAGATGTCGCGAGAAGTTCAGAAGATACCTATAGGATCATAGGCCATGTAGAGTTCAGAGGCCTCAGAGTAGTTTCCGGCTCCAGCCTTGTTGACGGCGCATACTCTGTACTGGTACTCGTTGTTTTCCACAAGGTTAGTGACTTTCTGCCTCGTGTCTCTGATTGTGCCTTTCACCACCTTCACAATAAAAGATGATCAGCCATTAGCTTTGCAGGTGTCACAAGTGACTGGAAGCATCTCCTAGGACTAATCCCTAAACTGACCTTGAACCACTGCAGACTCTTCTTTTCCCTTTTCTCAAGGTAGTATCCGTCAATGTCGCTTCCTCCATCCAGAGCTGGTCTTTCCCAACATACTGTCATGGTTGACTTGGTGATCATGGTGACTTGAGGTTTGGATGGTTCACTGGGAGGCGCTGTCAAAACGATCAGGTGATCAGTTTAGATCTGGTGATCTCTAATACATCTTGTAACATCAAAATGTTCCGCGAGTAATGTTTATTCTGCTGGTTTAACAATTAAACTCTTATTCCAGATTAAACAAATAAAAACATATATGAGATTAATATAACGGGTATGTATGAATTTACGTGTTTCCTACCAAAGGCGTTTTTGGCAATGATGGCCTCAGACTCCAGAGGGTCTCCGATGCCATACTTGTTGATACCTCGGACTCTGAAGATATACTCATTGCCCTGGATGAGCCTGGGCACGTTCACGATGCAGTCAACTAGTTTCTCTGAGACGATGGACCACATGACTCTGCTTGTCTCCCTCTTTTCTACAATGTAATGTGTTACCATGGCACCTCCCTCATCAGCCGGAGGAGACCACATGATTGTGATGTTGTCAGCTGTGACCTTCTTAAATTGAATCTCTCCAGCAGGAGGCCCTGGCCTATCTGGAAATGGGAACGATGGGATACATTAATTCATAGTAAAGCAGTAGGCATTGCTTCATTTGAAACATGCTGTTGTTTTTTTAAAGAAACACATTTTTAAGTACCTTGGATAAGCAATCTGACAATGGCACACGTTGATCCCAGGGAGTTCTTCACCTTGACCTCATACGTTCCAGAGTTCAGGCGAGCCGTTTCCCTCAAGAACAAACTTGTGGAGTCAAATGTGTGTTTAAAGGAGAGCTGAGCATTTGGTTTGAGTTCTCTTCCATCCTTCAGCCACTCGATGGTGGGAGCAGGCTTTGCAGTGATGTTAAACTTAAGTTCAATGTTCGAGCCTGCTCTGTACTTCACCTCGTTGAAGTACTCTGGAGGTATTTCAATCTCTGGAGCACCTGCATTATATATCACAAAAATATATAGTTGAGCTTTAAGTGCAGTAGTTGACATACATGTTTTCATTATGTAACCATGCGCAAAAAGTCTTTAATTATAAATTGAGTTTTACATACCAAACGTGTCTACGCATGTAGCGGGTCCAGCTGTCATGGATGGATTGCTCACTGAGCCGACAGCATTCTTTGCCATCACTCTGAACTCGTAGGTCTCATCCTGAGTTAGGCCAGTCACGGTGTAGCGGGTGTCAGTGATGTTGGTGAGGTTTGCCTTGAACCATCTTCCATTTGCTCCATCCTTCTTTTCAACCATGTAGCCTGTGATCTGGGAGCCTCCATCATAGTTGGGTTTCTGCCAGTCAAGGCTAATGGAGCTCTTGGTGATATCACTGATGCGCACATTGGTGGGTGGTTCTGCAGAAAGGTCGTCAACCCTCATAAGACCACAGTGACTGTTTTGAATACAATATAGACTGTTTCGGGTATACCAACTTACCGCAGGCATCGATAGCCAGTACTGCGTCTGAAATCTTGCTGAATTCACTGACTCCAGCAGCGTTCTCAGCTGCCACCTTGAACTCGTAAATGAGACCAGCGTGGATGTTTGTGACCTTAAAGTGTGTGGCACGGATCACCATTCTGTTCACTCGCTGCCACAGGAGGCTGTTTCTGTCTTTCATCTGGAGATGGTAACCAAAGACATGGCTGCCTCCATCTGATTTGGGTTCCTTCCAAGCAACTGCGATGGTTTCCCTGGTCACAGAAGTGATCTCTGGAGTAGACGGCGCTTCAGGAATAGCTGCAGAGTGATGAGAGTCATTTTTATTATTTTATTTATTGTTTAAATGTCAAATAAAAAATGAATGTGGAGATTAGACATAACCACTTACTATAAGGAAGGCTGACAGTCACAGGAGGTGAGTCAATGTGCTCACTGACTCCATATCTGTTCTCCGCCCTAACCCTGAACTGGTACTCCAGGCCTGTTGTAAGTTTCATGATCTTCATGGTACAGCGAGCAACCGCAGAGGAGACATCTGTCCAGTTGGCTGTAGTGGTCTCTCTCTTCTGGAGGATGTAGTTTGTGATGGGGCTGCCACCATCGTAAGCCGGTGGTAGCCACTTCAGGCTCACGCTGTCCTCTGTGACATCAAACAGCTCCACAGGTCCCAGGGGAACACTGGGCCTGTCCAGAACCACAATGTTGATGAAGGACTTGGTGGTTCCAATAGAGTTGGATGCAATAATATCATAGCGTCCAGAATCTCCTGCAATGCTCTCGCGCAATGTGATCTTGATGCTGTCAGGAGTGACCTCGGAGTTGAACCTCATTGTTGACTTGAGCAGTACATTGTCCTTGGAGAGCGACACCTTCGGCAATGGCCTGCCGATAAGTGGAATCTCACATTTGAGGTTGGAGCCAGCTCTAACGTATACCGTGTTGTGAGGGTAGTTCTTCATAACGACCTCAGGAGATTCTTCAAGAAATAGATAAAAATAAAGGTTGACTTGGGGTTTAATACAATCACCATTAACAATAAATTCACATAGTGCCAGTTGGTACGATTTCAATGCATTTCACCATTCAGCTCACCTCTAACTTTGTAAATACATGTAAATACAGTATATGTTAGAAACAAAACAATGTCTTGAGTCTTCAGCACAACTTACCATGCTGGTCTTTGACCAACACCGGGTTGACCATTTCCTTGACATCACTGAATCCGGCATGGTTCTCAGCTCTGATTCTGAAGAAGTACTCTATGTTCTCCCTTAGACCAGACACCGTGTAGTGGATGGACTTGGTTACACCACACTTGACCCACTTCTCCTGGCCTTTCTCCAAAGCTTCCACCAAGTATCCAGAGATCCGGCTGCCTCCATCTTGTTCAGGTTTGGCCCAGGCTAGGGATACGCTCTCTTTCGTCACATCGGTTACACCAAGTTTGGGTGGTGGGCTTGGCTTTTCTGTAGAAATACAATCATGTGTTAAATTATCAAAATTATGTAAACATCTTGTGAAGCATTGCTTTCTCAAAAGTTTAATACCTGTGATCTTGGTTCCTTCTGTGGTCTCAGTAGGAACTCCTACTCCATACTCATTCTCGCCAGTCACTCTGAAGTAGTATACTCCACCTTCCTGCAGGTCTGATGCCTTGTACGTCAACCTGTGGCATGTATTGGTCAACTGAGTCCATCCCTTCTTGCTGGCCTCACGAATATCCACAAGATAGTTCTTCACTGGTCCACCTCCTTCATTTTCAGGAGTGTCCCATGTCACAGTAGCAGAGTTTTTAGTCACATCCTTGATCTCTACACAAGATGGCGGGCCAGGAGAATCCAGAACTCTGACGTTGAGGGTCAAGGCGGCAGTACCAGCCACACTGGACAAGGTGACAGTGTATTTTCCAGAATCTGTGCGACAGGCTTTCTCCAGAGTGATTGAAGTGAAGGTGTCGGTAGTGTCAATGACAGCACGGACCCTTAGGTCAACATCAGGCTTGGTCCAAGTAACACTGGGAATGGGTTTTCCTCTGAAGGGCACTGTCATGGTGAATGAGCTACCATCCTTCACTATCAGAGTTTTCCTCATCTCATTACTAATGTCAAAGACCGGCTCCTCTTCTCTTTCCTTGGCCAACTGTTTGTCTGACTCTGGGCTCGGATCACTCAAACCAATTTTGTTGATGGACTTGACAACAAACACATACTCTGCTCCAGGTGTCAGTGCCACAACGGTAAATTCTGTGTTCTTGGTGTTCTGGACCCCAACTATCCATTCATCATCCAAAGTATTTCTGTATTCCACTCTGTAGCCAGTCACAGGTGCCCCACCATCAAACAAGGGTTTATTCCAGGACAGAGTGACTGTGGTCTTCGTCGAATCAATGATTTTAGGTTTAGCAGGTGGTGAAGGCAAGAATTGCGGATCTTCGGCTTTGGTGAGGGGGCAGGGAACGCTAGGAGCGCTGAGGCCAGCAGAATTCTCTGCAAAAACTCTGTATTCATATTCACAGCCCTCACGAAGGTGTGAAGCTTTCACTCTAAGGTCGTAAACTGGTTTCTTGTTAACGCGACACCAGCGAAGTCCAGTCTTCTCTCTCTTTTCAATGACATAGCCAGCGATGCTGCTGCCACCATCAGCAACTGGTCTTTCCCAACAGATGGTCATTGCCTCACTCGTAATTGAGGTGACCTGGACATTAGCTGGAGCAGCAGGGACCGTGAATGGATCCATGGCTTTTGTTGGTTCACTTTCAAGGGCCTCACCATCCCCGTATTTGTTGACTCCTCTAACTCTGAAGATATACTCATTTCCTTTGAGAAGCTTGGTCACTTTACAGGTGGTGGCCTTCATGTCACCGTGGACAAGAGTCCATGCTAGGCGGCTAGTCTCACGTTTTTCAACAATGTAATGCATAATCTCAGCGCCACCATTTTCCTGTGGGGGGCCCCATGTCAGGGTACATTTCTCTGCTGTCAGGCCAGACACAGCCAATGGTCCTGAAGCAGGTCCAGGCCTATCCAGAACCTTGCAGTTGATAGCCACAGACCTTGTGCCAGCCACATTGTGCAGAGTCAGAACATACTGCCCAGAGTCCCTTCGGATGGCATCTCTTACCAGCAGGGTAGTTGTGAAGTTGGTGGTGGTGATTTCACATCTGGCTTTGGCTTCAATTTCTTTTCCCTCTTTAGACCATGTGACCACAGGGAGTGGGCGGCCTGTGGTTTCAGCATCGATTTTAATGATTTCTCCGGCTTTAATGACAACCAGCTGTCTGAACTTTTCTTCCAAGATAATTGTAGGTGGATCTACGTCATCCTTGACTGTTATCGGTCCAGTACTCTCAGAAGGAGCACTTAACAACTCAGCAGAATTCTTAGCGATAACATGGAAGTCATATTGGACATCTTCTGTGAGGCCTGTGACATCGAAATAGGTATCCTGCAGGTTGGTAAAGTTGCATTTCAGCCAGCGGCCACTGGGAAGCTCTTTACGCTCAACAATGTAGCCCGTAATCCTGGCCCCACCATCATGCTCTGGCCTCTCCCAGAAGAGGGAGACTGACGTTCTTGTGATGTTGGTGACCCTAAGGTTGCATGGAGGTTCACACGGATCTCTGGCTGCAACTGGGTCACTGGCTTTAGTGCTTGGGCCGATGCCTGCCATGTTCTCTGCATAAACTCTGAACTGATACAGCAAGCCTTCTTCAATACCTGTCATCTTAAACTGTCTCTCAGCCAGAAGACCCCTGTTGACCTTAGTCCAAAGGATGCTGCTTTGGTCTTTGCATTCAATGTGATAACCAATTATGGGACTTCCACCATCACTGGCAGGTCTTTCCCAAACAACAAGCATGGAGGTTTTGGTGGCATGAGAAACACAGAGGTTGATGGGAGCGCCAGGAGTTTCGAATGGATACTGAGCAACAATAGGAGAAGAGTCAATGGCAGGACTCTTGCCGTATCGGTTCTCAGCTGCAATACGGAACTGGTACTCTGTTCCTTGAATTAGACGGGACACTTTAATTGATGTTCTGGCGACTGTTGCTGATACAATCTGCCAAGTGGTTGTGGTTGTGTCTCTCTTTTCCACTACATAATTGTTAATCTGGCATCCGCCATCATAGGTTGGAGCGTCCCAAGACAGAGATATAAATTCTGCGCTCACCTCATCCACCTTTATGTTACTGGGTGGACCTGGTTTATCCAGGATTACAACTGAGATTTCAGCTGTTTTGGTGCCCACTGCATTAGTAAGGGTGATCTCATACTTTCCTACATCCTCTCTGGTCGCATCCTTAATGAGAATTTTAGATGAGGTCTTGGAAGTGAGAACATTTACTCGAGTTGTCTGCTTCAGCACGTGGCCATCCTTTTTCCAGGCCACCTCAGGCTGCGGTCTGCCTTTGAATGGAACATCAATCTTCATGTCATCGCCTGCTTTAACGCTATATGTGTTGAACAACAGGTTGATGATGGGTTCTACTGTGATATCCTTCACAGTCACGGGATTAGCCAGAGGCTTGGGGTCACTCTTGCCCTTGTCATTGACTGCAATGACCCTGAAAGAATATTCTTCTCCTGTTGTGAGTCCATCTATTGTCGCCTCCAGTGCTTTGACTTCACTGCACAAATTCCATTTGTCTTCTCCGGTGGGCTGCATCTCCACAATATAGCCTGTAATCTTGCTGCCACCATCATGATCTGGTTTCTCCCACGAAAGAGAGACGGTGTGACGAGTCACATCTACCAGCATAATTTTACCCGGAGGCAAAGGAGCTTCAGAAACTTTGACTTGCTCTGTGGAGGCCGGCAGACCTACGCCGAGTTCATTCACAGCCAGTACACGGAAATAATATCGGCCTCCCTCTTGTAGGTCTGAGATGATGTAGGAGTTCCTCACGCAATTTGTGCTTACGCTGGTGAAAGCCATTCTCTTCTGCTCCCTCTTCTCCACAACATAGTGAGATATCTTAGCACCGCCATCAATAAGAGGGGGCTCCCAGGAGAGAGAGACTGAATTTCTTTTGACATCTTTGACCTCAAGATTAGTAGGGGCACTGGGTGAGTCCAGAACTCTGACATTTATGAAAGCTGATTTCGACCCACTGAGGTTCTCAAGAGTTAGTACGTATTTGCCGGTATCAAATCGATCCACATTCTCAATCACTAACATTGTATAGGAACTTGTCACTTCAATCTGGGCACGCTCATTCAGGCTGCCATCTGCCTTTGACCATCTGACCTCTGGCTCTGGCTTCCCTCGGATTGTGACAAACAGACGCAAGGTAGAAGTGGCACGGACGTTAACCATCTTTCTCAGATCCGAATCTAGTTCAATTTCAGGAGCTTCCAGCTTTTCAGCAGCAATAACGGACCCGGGCAGGTCCACATGTTCGCCCACTCCTTCACAGTTAAAAGCACAAATACGGAAGTTGTACTCTGCGTTCTCCTTCAGTTTTTTAACAGTATAATTTGTAGCCTGTACACCAGTGGGTGGTGTAGAAACGACCCATTCATCAAGTGACGCCTCCTTAAATTCAACAACATAACCCGTGATAGGTGCTCCACCATCATAGATAGGCCTGGACCAGGTTAAGGAGGCGGTGGTACTAGAATGGTCACTGACTTTAGGGTTATTTGGTGGTCCTGGGGGGTAAATCACATCGCATGCCTTGATGTACTGAGTGGGTGCACTGGGTGTCCCGACTCCAGCAGCATTTTCAGCAGACACCCTAAATTCATACGAGTGGCCCTCTGTGAGACCGGTGCATCTGAACCTCAGGTCTGTGAGCCTCTTCTTGTTGCATTTACTCCATCGGATGCCTTCCTTGTCACGTTTTTCAAGAACATATCCCTCAATCTCGGCTCCTCCATTACTCTCTGGTCTTTCCCAGGTGAGCACAATGGAGTCTCTGGTGATGGCACCAGCTTCTGGAGTGGATGGAGGACTTGCAGTAGTGAAGGGATTGCGTGCAATTACAGGCTCAGACTCCAGGGGCTCACCAACACCATATTTATTAACAGCTGTCACTCTAAAGATGTACTCGTTTCCAGGCAGCAGTTTTGTGACTTTATAACTGATGGCTTGAATCTTGGGCTCCACCATAGTCCACGACAAACGGCTAGTCTCTCGCTTCTCAATGATATAGTGAGAAATACTTGCTCCACCGTCTTGTGACGGGTGGCTCCAATGCAGGTAACACTTTTCAGATGTGACCCCTTTGACCTCGAGTGGGCCATCTGGAGGGCCGGGTCTATCCAGGACTTTAACATTGACTGGGATTATTTTTACCCCACCGACATTAACAAGTTTAAGAACAAAGTGGCCCCCATCCATTCGGATGCAGTCCTTCACTGTGAGGATGGTACGAGTAAGTGTGGTTTTGATCTCCATTCTTGGGGTGGTTTTGTCAATCTCCTTTCCCTCCTTCAGCCATATAACCTCAGGAAGAGGCTTGCCGGTGTAGTCTGCATCAATGACAAACGTCTCGCCTGCATGAACAATTGTCAGATCTTTAAACTTAGAATCCATGGTTGCTTCTGGAGCCTCAATTTCATCTTTGGCAGTTATTTCTCCTGTGCTTTGAGATGGACTGCTGGAACTACCAGCTGCATTTTTAGCAACAACCCTGAACTCATAAATGCAGTCCTCAGTCAGGCCAGTGAGGGTGAACTGTGTGTCAATGATGTTAGTGAAGCTAGCTTTCATCCAGCGGTTATCAGGGTGCTTCCGCCTTTCAATCATATAACCAGTTATCACACTGCCTCCATCATACTGGGGTCGTGTCCACTGGAGTGTCACATGATTGCGGGTTATTTCAATGGCCTCTGGAGTACCCGGTGGGTCACATGGATCCCTTGCTACCATGCTTTCAGAGACTTTGCTAACTGCACTCAGTCCTGCTATGTTTTCAGCATAAACTCTGAATTCATATTCAATGCCCTCTTCGAGTTCTGTGGTCTTGAAGCGTGCGTCAGGGATGAGAAGCTTATTGAGTTTAGTCCACAAGAGGTTGTTTTTCTCTTTCCTTTCCAGATGATAGCCCAGAATGGGACTGCCACCATTGTTTGTAGGAGGCTTCCACTCAACAACCATGCTGTCTTTGGTTGCAGCGGTAATAATAGGCATCGCTGGGGCATCAGGTACACTAAATGGATACTGCGCAATAACAGGGGCCGAGATAATAGCAGAACTTTTTCCATATCTATTCTCAGCAGACACTCTGAACTGATATTCAACTCCTGTCTTCAGATTGCTGACCTTGATTGTTGTCCTGGCAATGGTTGCAGACACAATCTGCCAAGCTGTTGTGGTAGTGTCCCTCTTCTCCACAATGTAGTTGTTAATTTGGCAGCCTCCGGTATACCCCGGTGGTTCCCAGGATAGAGTAACATAATTTGAGCTCACTTCATCGATTCTCACAGGACCGGTGGGTGGTCCTGGCTTGTCGAGAATTATAACCGTAATCTCCTCAGTCGCAGTTCCGACATTGCTGGTTGCTGTAAGAGTGTATTTGCCAGAATCTTCCCTATTTGCATCCTTGATGCACAGCTTTGTAGATGTGGGTGTACTGGATACGTTTAGCCTGGTTGTCTCCTTAAGAGCCTGTCCGTCTTTCTTCCATTCCACTGTTGGAACTGGACGCCCAATCACAGGAATGTCAATCTTCAAATCTTCACCATGCTGCACACTGTAGGTGTTAAATCTAATTCTGAAACCTGGCTCCATTGTCAAATCCTTTGCCATGACTGGTGCAGCAAGAGCCCTTGGGTCACTCTTACCCTTGTCATTGAAGGCAGACACTCTGAAAAGGTATTCGTATCCTGCACTAAGGCCTGTGACTGTGCCCTCACAGGTTTTGACTGTGGCTGCCACCACCCATTCTTCCGAGCCCAAAGGTTGCATCTCAATGTAGTAGCCAATGATCCTACTGCCTCCATCGTGGACCGGTTTCTCCCAGGAGAGTGAGGCAGTTGTTTTAGTAACTTCAGTTAAAGTTACTTTACCTACAGACAGAGGAGGCTCAGAGGCCTTAATTGAGTCTTCTGTCTCTGCTGGCTGTCCTACACCAAACTCATTCTCAGCAAGGACTCTGAAATAGTAGATCGTTCCCTCTGTGAGGCCAGTAATTCGATAGCTTGTCTTTGTGCACTTGTTGTCCACACTAGAGTAAACATTCCTTGTGGACTCACGTTTTTCAACTAGGTAATTCTTGATTCTTGCTCCTCCATCAATAAGAGGGGGCTCCCAAGTCAGGGTGACACTTTCACGTTTAATGTCTTTTACTGTGAGATTGACAGGGGCTCCTGGAGTGTCCAGAACTTTGACAGACACAAATGCTGATTTGGTGCCTGCAGTATTTTCCAAATTTAGGATGTATTTTCCAGCATCATATCTGTCACAAATGTCAATAGAGAGCTGGGTGTAATCTTCTCCAGTTTCTTTTTGAGCTTTAACAGGAAGTTCGCCGTCCTCCTTGGCCCAGTTAATCTCAGGTGCAGGACGACCTTTAAATGGAATGCAAATCCTCAGCGGGGCTCCTGCACGAACAACAATTCCCTTTCGGAGTTCTGAATCTAGAATCACCTCTGGTGCATCGATTTTATCAATAGGTATCACTGCGCCCTGGACTTCAGCAGGCTCACCAATGCCAAGCTTATTGATGGCACAGATGCGCACTTTGTATTCCTGATGCTCAATCAACTTGGTGATGGTAAACTTGGTTGCGTTTACTCCAGAGGGTGGTGTGCAAATTGTCCATTCCTCCTCATCAGCCTTTGTGATTTCTACAGCATAACCTTGAATTTCGCAGCCACCATCATAGATTGGCCTGTTCCAGGCCAGACTTATGGAGTTTTTGGTAGTATCAGTGACATGAATATTAGTAGGACTGCCTGGCTCAAAAGTGGGGTCACAGGCTTTCAGGTAAGTCGTGGCTGGGCTTGGCTGACCAATGCCAGCTGCATTCTCAGCAGAAACCCTGAATTCATATTCATGGTCTTCAGTCAATCCTGTCACTCTAAAACGCAAGTCTGTTACCCTGCGTTTATTACACTTGGTCCACCTCACTCCTGCACGGTCTCTCTTTTCAACAATATAGCCAACGATTTCGCTACCTCCATTAGTCTCTGGTCTATTCCAACAGACAGTCATAGAATCCCTGGTAATATTGGTGATCTCAATCTCCTGAGGTGACCCGGGAGGGACAAATGGATTTCTCATAATAACTGGTGCCGATTCCAGGGGCTCACCAACGCCATATTTGTTGACTGCCATGACTCTAAAAATGTATTCATTGCCCTTCAAAAGTTTGGTGACTTTGAACATAGTGGCTCCGCAGTCACTTGAGACCACAGTCCATGCAAGGCGACTTGTCTCTCTCTTCTGGATGACATAGTGAGAAATACTGCTGCCTCCGTCATGTCTGGGTGGAAGCCAAGACAGTGAACACTTCTCCTCAGAAACATTGCTGACAGTAAGTGGTCCTTCTGAAGGACCTGGTCTGTCCAGAACTTTCACACTGAATGGAACAGTCTTACTTCCTGCCACATTAGTAAGTACAAGTGTATACTGCCCACCATCCACTCTGATGGCATCCTTCACAGCAAGAAGAGCCTTAAAATCTGTATTTTTTATCTCAGATCTCGCAGAGTTTTCCACTTCGACATCTCCCTTAAACCACTGAGCCGTGGGAATCGGCTTTCCTTTGACACTGGCCTCCAGACTGAATGTCTCCCCGGCATTAATGACAAGAGTTTGGTTGTACATAGCATCCGTCTCGCAGTTGGGTGGGTCAACTTCATCGATAGCCGTGATGGGTCCCGTGCTCTCGGAAGGCTTACTGATAGCACCAGCTGCATTTCTTGCAATGACTCTGAAGTCGTATTTGCTATTTTCTGTCAAGCCAGTAACTGTGAATTCACGCTCCATGATGTTTGCAAAGCTGGCTTTCATCCACTTTCCTTCAGGAAGATCGCGTTTCTCCACTACGTAACCGGTAATTAAACTTCCACCATCATACTCTGGGGGTGTCCACCTCAGCTTCACAGAGTGTCTGGTCAGTATGAGTACTTCTGGACAGCCAGGAGGATAACATGGATCACGGGCTACATAAACCTCTGAGACCTTGCTACACTTTCCAATGCCAACAATGTTCTCGGCATATACTCTGTATTCATACTCAATGCCTTCCTCTAAAGGAGTGGATTTGAACTTGCAGTCTTGGATTAGAGTTTTGTTAATCTTGGTCCAAAGAATACTGTTCTTTTCTTTTCTTTCAAGATGATAGCCCAAGATAGCACTGCCTCCATCAGATGGGGGTTTGTGCCACTCAACCACCATGTAGTCCTTAGAGTATGAAGATACAAATGGTGTACCTGGTGGCCCAGGCTCTTGGAAGGGATACTGTGCCAAAACAGGCTCTGAATCAATTGCATAACTCTTTCCATATCTATTTTCAGCGTAAATTCTGAATTGATATTCAGCACCAGTCTTGAGATTGCCCACTTTGAGTGTGGTTCTTGCCACAGTGGCAGACACGACTACCCAGTTGGTTGTGGTTGTATCTCTTTTCTCCACAACATAGTTGGATATTGGGCAACCACCTGTATAAACAGGAGGTTCCCATGTAAGTGTGATGCTCTCAGCACTAACATCATCCAACTTAACAGGGCCTGTAGGTGGCCCGGGTTTGTCCAAGGTGATGACTTCAATTGTGGCTTCCTTAGATGCTAGGTCGTTGGCAACACTAATAGTGTACATGCCTCCATCTTCTCTGGTGGCATCTTTTATAGTAAGTGTGGTGTGCCGTGCAGAGTCTGTGACATTGACTCTGGTGGTCTGTTTGAGGGCAACTCCATCCTTGGTCCAAGAGATGGTTGGCTTTGGGTGACCTGCAATCGGCACCTCTATCTTGAGGTCATAACCGACTTGGACACTGTAGCTGCTTACTTTAGGTCTAACAGCAGGCTCAATAACAAGGTCCTTTGCGACAACTGAGTTAGCCAACTGTCTGGGGTCGCTTCTGCCCTTGTCGTTGACGGCAAAAACTCTAAACTGATATTCTTCCCCCTTGAGCAAGTTAGTCACCAAGGCCTCTGCTGCCTTCCCACTTGCACACACGGACCAGGATTCACTGTCTTTAGGAGCAAGCTCAACATCATAGTGACTTATTCTACTACCGCCATCATGTTCAGGCTTCTCCCATGTCAGGGTTACAGTGCTATGTGTAACATCAACAACACTGACTTTACCAGGAGGCTGGGGCTTCTCGGAAATCTTAATTGGTTCTGTGGTTTTAGCAGGCAGACCTACGCCATATTCATTCTCAGCCAAGACTCGGAAAAAGAATAATCCACCCTCTGGGAGAGGTTCGACCCGCCATGACATCTTATTGCAAGTGGTGATGGGAGAGTAAACTTTCCTAGTGCTCTCCCGCTTCTCGACTATATAATGCTTAATCTTTGAGCCGCCATCCAGTAGTGGAGGTTCCCATGTGAGCGTGACAGAATTCTTGGTAATCTCTTTAACCATAAAGTTATTTGGAGGGCTTGGGGAGTCTAAGACTCTGACGCTGATGAAGACTGACTTTACTCCACTGGCATTCTCTGCAGTAAGGGTATATTTGCCACTATCAAATCTGTCCACATTCTCAATCACAAGTGAAGCGTAGTTATCGGTATTGTCAATTTGGGCCGTTTCTTTAATCTCACCATCAGCTTTGCCCCATTTAAGTTCAGGGGCTGGGCGACCTCTCACAGGAACATAAAGCCTCAGAGTGCTTGCAGCTCTAATGTTGATCATCTTTCGCATATCTGCATCCAGGTCAAGATCTGGCGCCTCAAGCTTTTCCTCCAAAATAATCTTTCCTGGAACATCAGCATGCTCACCAACACCAACTTTGTTGATGGCACACACTCTGAACTGATACTCGTGCTTCTCGAGAAGTTTTGTCGCCATAAACCATGTGTCTGTGATTCCAGTGGAAGGAGTGCACATGAACCACTCATCTGATGCGCCATCACAAGCCTCGACAATGTATGCCTGAATCTCACAGCCACCATCGTAGATGGGTTTACCCCACGTAAGAGAAACAGTGGACCTTGATGTGTCCACCACCTTGGGGTTATTTGGTGGGCCTGGTTTGAAAATGGGATCCAAAGCTTTGTAGTATACTGTCGGAGGACTGGGCGTTCCAACACCAGCGGCATTCTCAGCAGAAACTCTGAATTCGTAGCTGTGGTTTTCAAGGAGCCCTGTAACTCTGAAACGGAGCTCGCTCACTGTGCGCTTGTTGCACCTGGTCCATCTAACACCATCCTTGTCACGTTTCTCAACAACATAACCTTGAATGGCACTACCGCCATCATTAGTTGGTCTTTCCCAAGTCACCACCATGGAGTCTTTGGTAATTGTGGAGACCTCTACTTCTGTTGGTGGGTTGGGAGTGACAAATGGATTTCGGGCAATCATAGGCTCAGATTCCAGAGACTCGCCTACTCCATATTTGTTTACTGAAATCACTCTGAAGATGTACTCATTACCAGGAAGAAGCTTGGTAATCTTCAGGTTCAGAGTCTGAACTTTTTGTTCAACAACAGTCCAGACTAGTCTGCTTGTCTCTCTCCTTTCAACAATGTAATGGGATACATCACTACCTCCATCTTGTACAGGTGGTTTCCAGGAAATAGAACACTTCTCATTTGTGACGCCATAGATTGAAATGGGTCCTTCAGGTGGTCCCGGTCTGTCCAGAACTTTGACATTAATGTTAACAGATTTTTCTCCTCCAACATTCTTCACCAGCAAAGTATACTGGCCTCCATCAACACGAATTGCTTCTTTAACAACTAGACAGGCCAGAAAGTCTGTGTTCTTGACTTCGAGGCGTGCCGCTTCACTGATGACTTGGCCCTCCTTCAGCCAATGTACAGTGGGTACAGGTTTGCCGCTGATAGCTGCCTCAAGCCTGAATGTCTCTCCAGCATTTACCACGACAGCCTGGGAGTACTTAGCATCCAGGTCAATTACGGGTGGATCCACCTCATCCTTTGCTGTGATAGATCCAGTAGAATCAGAGGGCTGACTGCTGACACCTGCTGCATTTCTAGCAATGACACGGAACTCATAAATCTGATCTTCAGTGAGCCCTGTGACAACGAAGGAAGTGTCAATGATGTTTGTGAAACTGGCCTTCATCCAGCGGCCGGTTCCTTCTTTTTTCTCTACCACATAACCAGTGATTTTTATGCCACCATCATACTCAGGTTTGGACCATTGTAAGGTCACCTGGTTTCTGGTTACAATGACAGCCTCTGGCTTTCCTGGTCTGTCACAAGGGTCTCTGGCTACATGCAGTTCTGTCACATTGCTGGCTTTGCTCACTCCGACAATGTTCTCAGCGTAAACTCTGAACTCATATTCGATGCCTTCCTCAAGGCTAACAACTTTGTATCTGGGCTCTGGAATAAGTTGCTTGTTCTGCTTCACCCACAAAATGCTGTTTTTCTCTTTGAGCTCCAAGTGGTAGCCGAGTATTTTGCTTCCTCCATCACTACTAGGTTTATCCCATACAACCAGCATGGTTTCCTTCGTGGCTGATTGAACAACAACTGAACGTGGTGAGCTGGGCACCTCAAATGGATATTGAGCCACAACAGTTTCAGAGAGCAGCACCGTGGACTTGCCATATCGATTTTCTGCAGCAATTCTGAACTGGTATTCACATCCGGTCTTCAGGCGAACAGCCTTGACGGTGGTCCTAGCAACCGTAGCTGAAACTATCTGCCAGTTGGTGGTCGATGTGTCTCTCTTCTCAACAACGTAATTGTTGATAGTACAACCACCATCATACTCTGGCGGATTCCAAGACAAAACCACACTGTCAGCAGTGACTTCATCCAATTTGATGGGGCCAGTTGGAGGGCCTGGCCTATCTAGGACAACGACACTGATATCTAAAGTCGCCTCCCCAGCTGTATTCGTCATTTTAATAGAATATTTACCAACGTCGTCTCTGCAAGCCTCCTTAATGACCAAAAGAAGGTTTTTGTCTGTGCTTTCAGCGTGAACTCTTGTTGTCTCTTTAAGAGCGACACCATCTTTGAGCCAAATTGCTGTAGCTTTGGGACAAGCAATATACGGTACATCTATCTTTAGATCATCCCCAGCTAGCACACTAAATGTGCTGAAAGCCAATTTAAATGTTGGTGGGATAACCAGATCTTTAGCTACCACGGGCATACTGAGAGGGCGTGGATCACTAACACCCTTTTCATTGGTGGCTGATATACGGAACATGTATTCCTCTCCCTGCGTTAAACCAGTTACAACAGCCTCATTCGTCTTTACTGCCATGACCTGGGTCCACTTTTCACTGCCTTTACCCTGCATCTCAACAATATAGCCAGTGATTCTGCTGCCACCATCATGGTCAGGCTTTTCCCAGGTTAGTGTAACACTGGTGCCGGTCACCTCACGAAGAGACACTTTTCCCGGAGGCAAAGGTTTCTCTGACACTTTAACCGGGTCAAACGTCTCCACTGGGAGGCCGATTCCATATTCATTCTCAGCCAGGATTCTGAAGAAGTACAGTTTTCCTTCTTCCAAGTCTCCAATTTTCCAACTGGATTTATGGCAGCTGGCAGAGACTGTTGAATAAGCCTTTCTGGTTGACTCACGCTTTTCTACAACGTAATTACGGATTCTGGAGCCACCATCAATTAAAGGTGCATCCCAAATGAGTGACACTGAATTTTTGGTAACTTCCTTGATGAGAAGGTTTTGAGGTGCTCCAGGGGTGTCAAGCACCCTAACATTAACAAAGGCTGTCTTACTTCCAGATGCATTCTCCACAGTAACCATGTATTTACCTCCATCAAACCTGTCAACATTTTCAACTTGAAGTGTGGTGAATGATGATGTGATTTCAATGTTAGCTTTGTCCAAGGACTCTCCATGTTCTCTTGACCATTTTACCTCAGGTGCTGGTCTTCCTTTGATGGGGACAAATAGTCTGAGAGTGCTACAGGCTCTGATGCAGACTACCTTACGGAGATCTGCCCCAAGGTCAATTTCAGGGGGTAGTAACCTATCTTCAGCTTTCGGGGTCCCAGGAACGGCAGCGGGCTCTCCTACACCTTCACAATTGGTGGCACAGATGTTGATTTTGTACTCCTGGTTTTCTTTCAGGCCAGTGATAGTGAACGAGGTGGCTGTCCATCCCTTCTTCGGAGTGTGAATTGTCCATTCATCCTCTTCGGGCAGGCAGGTCTCCACAATATAGCCAGTTATTTCAGAACCACCATCATAGACAGGCTTATTCCAAGCGAGTGTTATGGATGACTTTGTTGTGTCAAGAACTCTGGGGTTTCCTGGAGGCCCAGGTTGGAATATTGTGTCCATGGCTTTGTAGAATGGACTTGAGGGACTTGGCAGACTTAGACCGGCATTGTTCTCTGCAAATATTCTGAATTCATACTCATGGCCTGGTGTGAGGCCAGAGGCCTTGAATCGAAGATCTGTTACAGTCCTCTTGTTGCACTTGACCCAGCGCAGTCCAGTTTTATCCCTTCTTTCAATAATGTAAGTGTTGATTCTGCTGCCCCCATCATGTTCAGGACGTTCCCAGCAGACAACCATTGAGTCCTTGGTTATGGTTGTCACTTCAGGCTGCGATGGAGCATCACTGGGAACATAGGGATTGGCACAGATGACAGGCTGAGACTCCAGGGGTTCACCAATGCCATACTTGTTAACTGCCATTACTCTGAAGATGTACTCATTGCCCTTTAAAAGCTTGGTGACCTTGAACCTGTTAGCTTGAAGGTCTGTGGCCACATTTGTCCAGGCCAACCTACTTGTTTCACGCCGCTGAATGATGAAATATTCAATCTTGGCACCTCCATCGTGTGTTGGATGCAGCCAGTTCAGAACACATTTCTCTGCAGCTATATCTGTAACACTTAGAGAATCCGGTGGTCCGGGTCTATCGAGAACTTTGACATTGAATGTGAACTTAGCAAAGCCACCAGGATTGCTGGCAGTCAGAGTGAAAGCACCACCGTCCCTTCTCAAAGAGTCTTTGTTTATCAGAGTTGTGTGGAAATCAGCAGTCTTTATCTCTAACTTAGCCGTATCTTCAAGCTCCTTCCCTTCTTTGGTCCATACAAGTGATGGAATCGGCCGTCCTGTCACGTTGGCCTCCAGTTTAAACACTTCTCCTGCCATGACAACAACATTGCTGCTGTAGACTGAGTCAACATCAAGCCGGGGCTCCTCAATATCATCTCTGCATGTGATTTCTTCTGACGGCTGAGAGGGTGCACTTACAGCACCAGCTGAGTTCCGAGCAAAGACACGGAATTCATACACAGCATCTTCAATCAGACCACTGACTGTGTAAACTGTCTCTAGAATGTTGTTGAAGTTAGCTTTGAGCCACCGCCCATTTGGCAACTCTCTCCTCTCCACAGTGTAGCCAGTGATGGAAAATCCTCCATCTGCTTCTGGTTTAGTCCATGAAACAGTCACCTCATGTCTTGTGATATTTAGCGCCACGGGTCTGCCCGGTGGGTCCACTGGGTCCAAAGCAAACATAGGCTCAGAGGGTTTGCTAGGTTTGCTGAGACCAGCCATGTTCTCAGCAATAACACGGTGCTCATATACAATTCCATCAACCAGGCCTGTTGATTTGAAGATATTTCCGACAACAAGAGCTTTGCTTATCCTCTGCCACAGAATACTATTTTTCTCTTTTCTTTCTACGTGGTAGCCCAGAATAGCACTGCCTCCATCAGAGGATGGTTCGTTCCAGCTCAGAGTCATTGCATCCTTATTGAAAGACGTAACAGCAGGGGTTCCCGGCTGCCCTGGCACATCAAATGGATAGGCAGCCACCACTTGATCAGAGACGATAGATGGTCCGATGCCATATCGATTCTGGGCCTTGACACGGAATTGATAACTGGTCCCAGTAATGAGCCGGGTTGCTTTGAATGTGGTCCGGATCACTGTGGCTGCCAACTCCACCCAGGAAGTACCGGTTGTCTCCCGCATTTCGACAATGTAATTGTTAATGGGAACACCTCCATCATTTTCTGGAGCTTCCCAGGACAGGAGAATATAATCACATGATACTTCATCCAGCTTGATTGGACCAGTAGGAGGACCCGGAATATCATGGACTACCACTGTGATTATCTCGGTCAATGTTCCCAGCATGTTCTTTCCTGTCATTGAATACTGGCCTCCATCGCTCCTTTTGATCTCACCGATGTTGAGGATGGTTGATGTTGACGTGGTTTCAGTGTTAATCCGCTGTGTCTCTTTTAGCGCGGTGTCTCCTTTCTTCCAAGAAACTACAGGTCTGGGTTTTCCAAGGACTGGAATCTCCACTTTAACACGGTCCCCGGCCTTGGCAATGACAGTCTTCTGGTAAACACCACGTAGGTCAAAGGAAGGACTTGATGTTTGCTCTTTGATCAGTGTAGGTCTGCTCTCACGAGGATCGCTTCTACCTGAAGCATTGACTGCCATTATTCGGAAGGTATATTCTGCTCCATCGATCAGATTTGGAACAGTGTAGTCCAAGGCCTTGATGGCAGCAGCATGGATCCACTCTTCAGTGTCCTTCTTTTGAGATTCAATGACATATCCTGTGATCAAGCTACCACCATCGTGCAGGGGCTTGGTCCATGCCAAGCTGGCGCTGTCAGCAGTAACATCAGTGACATACAAGTTTTCAGGAGCAGAGGGGGCTTGAGAAACCCTGATTGGTTCAGGGGTTTCAGCGGGTTCGCCTACACCCAAGTCATTCTCAGCAGAGACGCGGAAGTAATAGTAAGCTCCTTCCTCAAGATCAGGTACTTTAAAAGAGCACTTCTGCCATTTGGTAGTCAAGACAGTGTACGCCTTCTTTGTGGCATTCCTCTTCTCAATTATGTAGTTGTGAATCTTGGAGCCACCGTCAATGATGGGAATCTCCCACTGAAGGATTATGCTCGTCTTAGTGATCTCCCTGGGTTTGAGATTAACTGGTGGCCCTGGTGTGTCCAGAACCTTTACATTCACAAATCCTGTCTTCTTTCCGGCAACATTCTCCAAGCACAGGTTGTACTTTCCAGCATCATATCGGGTGCAGTCAGGAATGACCAGAAGAGTGTAAGACTCTGTTGTGTCAATATGCGCGCGGTTTTTCAGATTGACGTCATCTTTGCTCCAGGTGACTTCAGGAACAGGGCGCCCCCTGATGGGAACAAACATACGGATTGACGTACGGGCCCTGACTACCAGGGTTCTTCGAAGTTCAGCATCCAGCTCAAAGTCTGGAACAGACTCCTGGTCTACCAGTTCGGTGACTTTTTCAACTTCTGCAGGCTCACCAACTCCCTCAGAATTCACGGCTCGGACTCTGAAATGGTATCTGCCTCCCTTTTGTAGTTTACCAATAACATATTCAGTAGCCTTCAGATGGTACTCTGTTTCAGTCTCCCAGTCATCGTGTCCTTCCTTTTTATACTCGACTATGTATCCCTCCACTTCCAGACCACCATCATAGTGGGGTCGGCCCCAGTTGAAGGTTGCAGATGTTTTGGTGGTGTCTGAAATCCTAGGATTAGAGGGAGGCCCTGGTGGATCTGATAAACAAAGGGAAAAGTAGAAGTGGTGTGTATTGTATGATTATGTAACACTAATGTAACATTAATTTTAAACTACTTACACACTATGTCCTTGGTCATCACTGGACGAGACGGCTCACTGGGTTCTCCAAATCCAGCCTTGTTTTCAGCAGTAACTCTGAACTCGTACTCGACTCCCTCGCTAAGGCCTTGCACCTTAAAACGCAGGTCCGGGACTGTTCTCTTAGAAGCTCTGACCCACCTCATTCCTCTCTTCTCTTTCCTTTCAACACTGTACCCTCTAATGTCACTCCCCCCATCCTGTACTGGTCTCTTCCATGAAATGGTGACAGCGTTCCTGCTGATGTTATCAATCTCTGGGATTGAGGGTGGGCCTGGTGGGCCTTCAGGTTAAAAAAAAAAAAAGATTTTTGTCAGTGTCAATGATCATAATATCACAATTATAAATAACCACATGATATTAATTTGACCAGTAAATATAATACAATAATAATAATAACAAAATAATAACAAAACTGGGTATTACTAGCAAAACAAACCATCTATAAAATAAATTAAACTTACGGAAACTGTCGACCATTTTGACTGGACCCGACTGGCTTGAGTCTCCAGTGCCATACTGGTTCACAGCAAACACTCTGAAGATGTACTCATTGCCTTTGATTAGTTTGCTGGCTACATATCTGCAGTCCATCACATTTTCCGCTAGCTTGGTCCATTGCAGGCGACTTGTCTCTCGCTTCTCAAGGATGTAAGATTTGATGGAGCAACCTCCATCCTCCTCTGGTGGAAGCCAAGTCAAAGTACACTTTTCAGCAGAAATGTGACTAGCCTCAATTGGCCCTGGAGGTCCTGGTACATCAAGAACCTTTACTTTTACATGTTCGTCTTTAATGCCAAACGGGTTGCTGGCAGTAATTGTGTACTCTCCTGTGTTTTTCCTGCTGGCATATTTGATAACCAGAGTGGAGGAAGTTGGGGTGCTGGTGACAGTGACGATGTCTGAGTTCTTGAATTCACGGCCTCCTTTTGACCAAACAGCAGTGGGTGGAGGTTTGCCTACAATCTTGGAAGCAGATATCACGATCGTGTCTCCTGCTCTGACTGATACACCATCCTTCATGTCTGGGTCAATGGTGATGCTTGGAGGTTCTGAAGAAGAAAAACAAAGAAGGTATGCAACATGTTACACTGCAATATTAATTCATTCATTCATTCATTTTCTACCGCTTTTCCTCACGAGGGTCGCGAGGGTGCTGGAGCCTATCCCAGCTGTCTTTGAGAGGCGGGGTACACCCTGGACTGGTCGCCAGCCAATCACAGGGCACATATAGACAAACAACCATTCACACTCACATTCATACCTATGGACAATTTGGAGTCACCAATTAACCTAGCATGTTTTTGGAATGTGGGAGGAAACCGGAGTACCCGGAGAAAACCCGCACATGCACAGGGAGAACATGCAAACTCCACACAGAGATGGCCGAGGGTGGAATTGAACCCTGGTCTCCTAGCTGTGAGGTCTGCACGCTAACCACTTGACCACCGTGCCGCCCCCTGCAATATTCAAAACAAAAAAAAACTTTGCTATAAACCATGTTCAAATTAGCTTACCATACTCATCCTTGCAGGTTAGCAGCTCGGTCTTCTCTGAGGGAACACTAACCGCACCAGCTGCATTCTTGGCCCTGATTTGGAACTGATACTGAGATCCCTCTGTCAGGTCGGTCACGGTGAAGGCACATCCTTGGATGTTGACATGGTTAGCCTTCATCCAGGCCTTACCGCCAGCTTCTAGCTTCTCTATCATGTAGCCAGTGATCTTGTAACCACCATCATACTTGGGTGGAGTCCAGATCAGAGTGACTGAGGTCCTGGTGACATTAATGACATCAGGCCTGCCAGGAGGATCTAATAGAAGAAGACAAATAAGTCACTGTGGTGAAAAGGAACGCAACAAAGGAAATTCTGTCATTAAAGTACAATAAAGTCTCGTTATATCGATATTCTCGGGAGTCGGAAAAAATACCGATATAACCGGACTATCCATATGTCCGATCCTGCGCCGAACTGCATTAAAAGTGGGCAATAATGCACTCGACATTGTTCTATACTATAGAACAATGAGCAGCTTAAATCAATCTTTGCTTAAGGATTTCAATACCAACTGCGTTCGTGGTTTCTCTCGTGTGTATAGATTCTATACAGGCATGTGTTTGGCCAGCTATGTGGGGCGGGTTGAGCATGACCTGTGAACCAGGAAGTGTGGGAATCGGTGTGTGTGCTGCGCTCTGGTGGTGGAAGTGTGAAAAATAAAGTGGACTGGAAGCAGCCGTTCGCCGTGTTCTTTTTTGGTATTGAAATCCTTAAGCAAAGATTGATTTAAGCTGCTTTTGTATCGATATAAGCAGACCAAATTGGCTGGCGGGAGATGAAAAGGGCATCGTAGTAACCAGATTATCATAATAACCGGGTATCGTACTAACGGAACTAATTATATCATAAAAGACTAGAAATTTGCCGGGAAATGAAAATAGTATCGTAATAAGTAGTAATTCGTTATAACCGATATCGATATAACGAGACTTTACTGTAATTAAGACGTTAAATGCACAGAACTCACCAATTGGATCTAGAGCAACCACCGCCTCAGTAGCCCTGCTTGCCTTCCCAAGACCAGCTATGTTCATGGCCATCACTCGGAACTCGTATTCCAGTCCTTCAATCAGACCAGTGACTCTGCACTCCTTCACTCTTAGAGGAGTTTTACTGGCTCGTTTCCACATCAGACTGTTCCTTTCCTTAAACTCCACATGATAACCTGCAGAACGCACAAATTTACTTTTTGCTATCAATGTATCTTAGCTTAGCTTTCGACTGTGAAGATCAGTTACCTGTAATCGGGGAGCCACCTGTGTCTTTGGGATCAGCCCAGGTTAAGATGGCTGACTCGTGGCGGATACTGACTATCTCTGGAGGAGCTGGTGCCTCTGGGGCATCTGAGGTGGTAGAAGAGATTTTCACAGGTGAAACGACTGAAGCACACAAGTTAATTTGGTTTTAACTCAAATTCCAGATACTCACTGAAAGGATGCTGTGCAACGACTGGGTCTGACCTCAGATACTCTCCAATACCGTATTTGTTCTCAGCAAACACTCTGAATATATACTCGATTCCATCATGTAGACGAATCACTCTCATGGTGGTTTTCTGAATTGCTGAAGCGACTGTTGCCCACTTGTTGTCCGTTGTCCTCCTTTTTTCAACAATGTAGTTGGACACTTCGGCACCGCCATCATCTTTGGGTGGCTCCCATTCCAGGGTGATGCCATCTGCTGTGATCTCGTCAAACTTTATGGGACCAGTGCAGACACCAGGTCTGCCCACAACCTTGAGGGACAACTTGCAATCTTTGGAGCCTATGCTGTTCTTGACATTGATGGTATATGTGTCAGCATCTCCCCTTTGACAGTCTCTAATTAGCAGAGTGGTAATCCCTTGAGATGCCTCAACACACATGCGCCCAGTGTCTCCAAGGCTTACGTCACCCTTTTTCCATGTGGCGGTGGGATATGGCACACCAAGGATTGGGATGTTAATGCGGATGGTAGTGCCTTCTTTGACCACGTAGCAGCCATCATGTAAACTGCTCAGGTTGCAGTCAGGCAGGACTGAAACCAGAAAAGTTGGCAATTGAGGAAATTTAATAAATTGAATACGTATTACATGAGAGCAGGTTCTAGCCATATGTTCTTACCAAACTGGTCCTTGGCAACAGCACTGAGCTCAGTGGGTGGTCCTTCTCCAGATTCGTTGAGTGCTCTGACTCTGAATAAGTACTCCTTGCCCTCAGTGAGCTCACTGACAGCTAATGATGTGTTTTTGCCCTTCATAATCTGCTTCCACTGCTCGCCTTCACTCTGGTCCACTATGTAGGCACTTACATGACTTCCGCCATCACTGACAGGCTTTTTCCAAGCCAGAGTGATGGAATCCTTAGTGGTCTTTTTGGCCTTCAAGTCCATCACTGGACCAGGTTGCTCTAAAAGGGCAAGGAGTGCATCAGGAATAAAGTGGTTTGGATGATTGCATCAGTGGATTGTTCTATGAATACCTGAGGCTCGAACACTGCCTGCGGTCTCACAGCCCTCTCCGATGCCATAAGCATTCTCAGCCAGCACCCGGAAGCAGTAAGCTTGTCCTGCCTCCAAGTTGGTGATCCTAAAGGAGATCTTGTGACACTCTGCTGACACACAGGTCCAGGCTTTCCTCTCTGCGAGACGCTTCTCAACAATGTAGCTCTTCACCGGACTGCCACCATCGATCAGTGGTGCATCCCAGGTGATGGAAGCGTGGTTTCTGGAAGTTTCCTTCACAGTCAGGTTCAAAGGTGGTCCAGGAGAATCTAAGATGGGGTGGAGTAGTTAGTAATAGAAGCAGTATGCCACACAAACTACTAAAACCAGAGTGTTATTTTCATCTTTGATGCAATTTTTTCACACGCCTTCATTTCTTTGAGGCCAGAAATGCAGCTAAACAGGCAGAGATAAAATTTTATCTTGATGATATGATATCTTACCAAGAACCTTCACCACAATGGTGTAGCTTTTGGAACCACTACTGTTCTCCAGCGTCAGGACATATTTGCCAGCATCATATCTGTTAATGTCTTCAATCAAGAGCAGGGTATCCCACTCAGACGTCTTGATCAACAGGCCCTCTCGTTCCTTTAGATTGGCATCCACCTTGCTCCATGTCACTTTTGGTGCTGGGCGCCCTCTCAAGGGAACGTAGAGCCTCATGGTGACGCCAGCACGGAGAACCAAGGCTTTCCTCAGATCGGCATCCAGTTCAGCTTCCGGAGCGACTGGAGAAATGACAGATTAATAAACTTTATAAAATTATGCATGATACAAACAATAAACCGCTACCCAAAAATATAAAACAAGCCTTCTTAACAAGAGATGATCTTAATATGATCTTAACACACTTAACTTAAAACTTATATGCGAGGACAAGGTGAAAAACCTTCAGCATTTCAGTATGTGGAATCAAATTATGGAACGTATCTAGTAAGGAACTCTAACAATGCACTATAATTAGCGATTTTTTTTTTTTAATATTCATTTGGGCAAATACACGAAACACCATAGTGCATCTCCCACACCAATCAATATACAACTCTCCATTATTTACATCTGTATTCAGCTATCTGATTTCCCCTGTTATTATTATCATTGTAATATTGTTATTGTTATTATCATTATCATTGTTATAATCTTTATCATTATTACCATCATTATAATCATCATTAATACCATTTTCATCATTATAGTTAACAATTTTTTGATTTTTTTTTTATTATTTAATTTTACAGACTTTTACAGACAGTGCTGTATCATTCCATGTGTTATTTTCTGAAATCCGCAGTATTTGTGCTTTTATTGTCAATTTATTAGCCCACTTATTTGTGACATTTACATATCATTTTCTGTATTGCATGTGTCTAATCTTGTGCATTAAAAAACAAGAACTTGAGACTGTGTCTGAACAGGTGACCAACCCAAACATCAGTATCTTCTTGTTAAACCCTAACTGAGGTTTTTAGACGTGTTTATTAGTTTATTAGTTTCAAGTGAAAGGTTTGGGAACTACTGATCTAGTTGACCAAAACCATGACTATCATGACTATCGATACTATAATTTAAAAAAGGAACGTACTGAGGATGTCCTTGGCCATGTGGTTTCCAGGGACTTCGCTAGGCTCGCTGTAGCCAATCTTGTTGACAGCAGTGACTCTGAACTGGTATTCCGTGTCATGCATTAGGCCTGTCACCAAAAACTTGGTAGCCTGGAGCTTCTTTGGTACATTGCATTTATTCCAGTCCTCTGCAGTTGCCTGTTTGCACTCCACCAGGTAGCCAATGATCTCGCAACCACCGTCATAGGCCGGCTTAGTCCAGCTCAGGCTGATGGAGCTCTTTGTAGAATCCACCACCTTGGGGAAGGCAGGCGGGCCTGGGGGATCTGGAGGAGAATGGCAATGATTGTAAATGACAACATTAGATACTCAATTAATTTAAAAGCCACATGCTTTCATTCCAAAATAGATACTCACAGACAGGATCAACAGCCAGAGCGGCATTGGATGCATCGCTTGGTTTGCCCAGCCCAGCTTTGTTCATGGCAATAACTCTGAACTCATATTCAGAGCCCTCAGTTAGCTGAGCTGCTTTAATGGTCCTGTCAATCACTGGACGGCGGTTGACTTTGGCCCAAGTCAACTCTGTGGCCTCACGCTTCTCTACCATATAACCAAGGATGGTTGCTCGACCGTCGTTGGCGGGTGCCTTCCAGCTAACTGTCATGGAGTCCTTGGTGATGTTGGTGATTACAGGCGGATCGCATGGGCCAGGAACATCTGAGGTAATGAAACACAACATAATGATCTCGCACCAGGAACCACAACCATATTTCTGTCTACTCTACTTCCCCTGTTCTGCTGAAACGTTTTATCTTTCTAAAAGGTACCAATAAGTCTGAAATCAAACTTGAACCATGTCGCCCCACACTTTCTGCTTCTGACATCTGATGGCGCTACCATTACAAGTTTGATTTACTTTCAACCACACTGTTTTTTCTTCTTCATATCTACCAAATCACACATAAAGCAACATCAATCCACCACCATCTTCCCCCACTGCAGAAATCCTCACCATCTAGAATTCCTTAAAAAAACCTGGCTCCTCCTACATCTGTATTATTTTTTTACCGTAATTGTCAACATTTTAGGCACTCGCTAACAATAAATGTACAATAATTATGTCTGCACGCACCATACGGGTTCTTGACCACGACAGGGTCAGTCATGACAGCATCTCCTACGCCATACTGGTTCTCAGCACTGACTCTGAACTGGTACTCATGTCCTTCGATAAGTTTCTCCACCGAGCAGTCAGTAATGTGACCGTGAATGTTGGAGGTGACAAGTGCCCAGTTGGCTCTGCTGGTTTCACGTTTCTCGATGATGTAGTTCGTGATTTCTGACCCGCCGTCTGCATGCGGGGGCTCCCACCGCAGCTTGACACGGTCTGCAAATACTTTGGTGGTTTTCACTGAAGCTGGAGGACCTGGTTTATCTGTAGGAAACAAATGAGAGAAAAGATAAGACCATCTTCAATTTGTCTTGCAGTGAGGAAATGGTACAGTTTTCCCCAGGGATGATCAAAGTGCATGTTTTTTTTATTGGCAAGAAAAACATCAGCAAAAACTGTAAAATTAGCACTTATTGTACAAGAGTAAGAATATTAAGAGAAGTTTTAATCTACTGAAAAAAAAGTCTAAATTTTACAACAATGTTATAATATAATGAAGAAAAATAATGACATTTTACTAGTGAAAAGTTGAAATATTAAAAAGTCATAGTATTATGAGAAACAAAGCAATGAATAACAGTGTCATTTTATGACAAACACGTTGTGAAAAAATTAAATTGTTAAGACAATAAAGTCAAACTATTATAAAATATTCAGAGAATTTGAAAGACCTTAAAAAAAAAACAGCAGAAATACAAAAAACCTGTTGTAATTACAAGAATCAAGTCAAAATATTCAGAGAAAAATGTGTCTCATGAGAAAAAAAGTTGCTTAGACTTGAAATAATATGCACATAACATTTGAACGACGTTATAGTATTATGGGAATAAAATAAAAATATTATAAAGTAACATTCCAGAAGGAAAATGTACAAAGATTATTGAGAAAGTTGAAAATATGAAATTAAATAAAATTTATACAATTAAAATGTAATGCAATTTTTTGAAATACAGTATACTGTATATCATTTCTTAGCATATCTACTTGCATGGGTTTATAAAGTATCAAATTCCATCCTTTCATTTTTCATGATGTGGCCCTCAGTGGAAGACATTTAGACACCCATGGTTTAGCTGAATACTGAGAAACACACAGCAAACTTACCAAGCACTTTGACTTTAATGGTGGCATACTTGCTGCCATTGATATTCTCAGCAACAACAGCGTAGTCGCCTGATTCCTTCCTGGTGACTGAGTACAGCTCCAGCAGGTGGAGGTGTTTCTTCTGGGTCATCTTCATTCCCTCTGCCAGTACCAGAGGCATGCCGTCTCTCTTCCAGCTCACCTTTGGCAATGGCTTGCCAAAGACCTCAGCATCCAGGAAGACGTTCTCGCCGGCTTTCACCACAATCAGGTTCTTCATGTTGACTCCTAACTCCACACGAGGAGGAACTGCACAAATGGCGACGTATTAATTAGTCTATTAATTAGTCTAATTAGTCTTTGTGTGAT
This sequence comes from Doryrhamphus excisus, assembly GCF_037039965.1. Lineage (NCBI taxonomy): Eukaryota > Metazoa > Chordata > Actinopteri > Syngnathiformes > Syngnathidae > Doryrhamphus > Doryrhamphus excisus. The sequence continues at coordinate 12,953,158 of NC_136368.1, read as the reverse complement.
TCCTACCATTCTCCGCGATGACAGGAATGGGATCTGACAGCTCTGAGGGCAGGCTGATGTTTATAGCAGTCTTGGCAATGATTCTAAATTGGTACTGCTGACCCTCCTCCAAACCAGTCACCACATAGTTTTCTGTCTGGATGCTCATGCAGTTGCTGTTGGAGCGTGTCCACTTCTCCTCTGGAAGCTTGCAGTACTCCACAAAGTAGCCAATCAGTTTGCTGCCACCATCATGCTTGGGCCGGGTCCACACCAATGAGACTGAGCTCTTGGTCACATCCATGGGTTCAGGCTTGCCTGGAGGGTCTGAACAAAAATATTCCGGTAAGGCTATATGAAATGTACACTCATAAATGGCATTCCTATAAATGGGAAGTCCAATTCAAAATATGACTGCATTGTTAGTTCATTCATTCATTCATTTTCTACTGCTTTTTCCTCACGAGAGTCGCGGGGGGTGCTGGAGCCTATCCCAGCTGTCTTCGGGCGAGAGGCGGGGTACACCCTGGACTGGTCGCCAGCCAATCACAGGGCACATATAGACAAACAACCATTCACACTCACATTCATACCTATGGACAATTTGGAGTCACCAATTAACCCAGCATGTTTTTGGAATGTGGGAGGAAACCGGAGTACCCGGAGAAAACCCACGCATGCACGGGGAGAACATGCAAACTCCACACAGAGATGGCCGAGGGTGAAATTAAACCATTGTTAGTTCAGTGTTATAATAATTTTAAACATTTTTTAACCAAATTTCACTAGTAATAATATTTTCTTTGGAGTTTTCGTACCAACAGCAGTCCTGGCGGTGATGAAATCGGTCTGCTTGCAATGTTTGCCCTGTCCAGCAATGTTAAGGGCGGACACCCTGAAGGTGTACTCCAGGCCCTCGATCAGTCCAGTGCAGGTGTACTGGGTAGCTTTCACCAGAGACTCATTAGCCATGACCCACAAGAGACTGTTCCTCTCCTTCTTCTCGATGCAGTACCCAGTAATCGGGCTTCCTCCATCACTGCTGGGACGCTCCCATGAGAGGATGACAAAGTCCTTGTTGATCTTGTTAACCTGCAGGTTTCTGGGTTCACTTGGAGGATCTGGAGGTAAATGGAATATCCACAGTCAATCATGCCTGGAGCAAACATGATACTTATAGGTTATCACATGGTTTGTCTGGTATCAGGCCAGGTATCATCCGCGTGCCAGTATCCGCCCTCGACCTTTGGTCTTGGGCATGATACTGGGCCTGATACCAGACAAACCATGTGATGATCTTATTATCACATACTATTTAATCATGAGTTTATTATCACGTACTATTTAATCAAAAGACCATTTTGTTTCCAGAAAATGTTCAGTTTATTACATGTATTATATCTAAACAGTGTAAACACAATAATTGCAAAAATATTTAAACAATAATATTTTATCAACAGTCTTATCTTATCAATGTCTGACAATTAAAGTTCCATTAACCAAATTTGGGTTTTTTGGTGACTGGAAAAGCACTAGGCACTAAGCACTCGCGCTGTTCTCTGATTGGTTGTTTCACAGGCACGATACCAGAGCAGCGCGCTCTGAGTGGACAGCTACGGGGGCTGATACTGGATATGGTTAAACTCTATATTTTATCAGTATCACAGTATCATTTGGGCCTTTTCCCGTATCATTCATGGGCGGTTTCTAGGGTACAGGGCCAATTAATACTCTAGTATGTGATAATAATGGTTTACAGATACAGCAGAAGTGGCTCACCAAATGGATATCTGGCAATCATCCTCTCGGAGTAGATGGGCTCAGAGATGCCGAACCTGTTTTCAGCACGGACCCGGAAGCTGTACTCTTTGCCGGGTGTCAGTTTAGTCACCTTGAAGCTGGTTTTGGTGCAGGAAGAGGACATGGTAACCCAGTCACCCTGGCTAATGTCACACTTCTCCACAATGTAGTTTGTGATATTGCTGCCACCATCCTCCTCAGGAGAGTTCCAGAGCAGCGTGCAGGCATCAATGTCTTGCTCAGTGATTTCAAGAGGACTTCCAGGTGGTCCTGGAATGTCTGCCGGACAAAGAACATAAATGATTAAGAATAAATTAACCTTCAGAGTATCATACAACTTTTTGACACTGACCCATAACAATGACTTTGATAATTTGGTTGATCTTGGCCGTGCTGTTTTCAGCCGAAAGGCTGTAGTAGCCGCTGTCCGACCGAGTCATATTCTTAATGATGAGTGTGCAACTTGTAAGTGTCTTGAAGACAGAAAGGCGATCAGAAGTCAGGACGTCTTCGTTGCCCTGCTTCCATTTGCAGAAGGGAGCGGGTTTACCCGCCACAATGGCTTCAATGACCATTTTGGATCCGGCTCTGACTGTCACAGTATCAGGCATAATGATCTTTGGGGCCACTAAGGGAATAAGAATTAACAAGAATTATTTCTCTGTCTGTAAGTTAGCACAATCAATGTGAGAGTTGGACCAGTTTACTCACTGAGCTGCTCTTTGACCTCAAATATTCCCTCGGCCTCCCGAGCAAGACTGACTCCAACGGAGTTCCTAGCTGCTACCCTGAACTTGTACTTCTTCCCTTCCTTCAGGCCAACGACCACGATAGTCAAATCCTTGACCACTGAATATGGTGTCCACTTTTCCTCTGGGGAACCCTCCTCCTGGTAGTCCACAACATAACCGTTGATCTTGGCTCCTCCGTCTCTGAGTGGCTTCAGCCAGCCAAGTGTGGCACTGTTCTTTGTGATCTCCAAAACGTCCATCTTCTTTGGTGGATCCGGCTCACCTGATAACATCAGCAGGTATTAAGACACACATCGAAATACTGACCAACAATTTATCTCTTGACACTCACTGATGGGGTCCACAGCAAGGTAAGATCTGGGAGAATCCTGAGGAACTCCAATTCCATACTTGTTGCATGCCATGACACGGAAGTAGTACTCAATGCCAGGTGTCATGTTGGTCACCTTGAAGCTAGTCTTCTTTAGGTCTTCTGTGCACTTTGTCCATGTCTTCCTGTCCACTTCCCGTTTTTCCACAATGTAGTTGAGAATGGGGCTTCCACCGTCATTCTCTGGTGGCAACCAGGAAAGTTGAGCTGTTGTTTTCGTGACATCAGTTGCCTCAAGGCCACCAACAGGACCAGGTGTATCTACAGGTGAATGGATTCAACATTGTAAATAACGTAAATAATAAAATCAAAAATTGGTCAGTGATAGGTCAAGTCTCACCGAGAACTTTGACACGGACAAAAACGGCTTTCTCTCCAGCAGAGTTAGACAGAGTGAGTGAGTATTTTCCAGAATCTTCTCTGGTGCTTTCAGGGATGACCAGGAAGGACATGGTGTCCACTTGGTCTACGTGACCTCTGCGAGCCACATTGTCCACGCCCAAGCGCTTCCAGGTCACCTTGGGTGCGGGGCGTCCTCTGATAACAGCGAAAAGTCTTATTGGACAGCCAGCCCTTACAGCAAGACCTTTCCTCAAACTTGCATCCAGGTCAATCTCAGGAGCCTCTGTTTCCATGGAAACACATCAGTGAGGGATAATTAATAATATACACCTATTTATTCTGCAGTTTATTTTGTTTGTCATATTTCTTACCCAGGATCTCCTTAGGGGAGACGGCCTCCTTTAAGTAAGCATGGCGTCCCCAGCCCACCTGGTTTTGGGCAGAGACCTTGAACTCATACTCCTGCTTCTCATCAAGCTGTCCTATTGTGAACTCTGTGAGGACCAGTGGTCCATGCGTGTCAATCCTCTTCCAGCCTTCTGTGGGCTTCTCAGGGTCTACCTCACTCTTCAGCCTTAAGTCCAGGCTGTAGCCAATAATCGGGGCACCCCCATCATATACAGGTTTAGACCAGGAAAGGGTGATAGAGGTCTTGGTGCTGTCAGCCACCTTCAGGCTTGCAGGTGGGCCAGGAGGTTCTGGAGAGAGAAAATAAAAGAAATAACAATAAAATCAAGAAGATAAGTGGAAAGGTTTGAATCATTTAGTTGGCTTTACTGACCAATTGGATCTTTGGCTGTAACAGGTCTACAGGGTTTGCTAGGATCTCCCAGACCAACTTCATTCTCAGCCTTGACTCTGAACTGATACTCATGGTTGGGGATCAAGTTGGTGACTTTCATGCGTCTCTCAGAAATGGGACTTTTAGTGCATGGCACCCAGCGCACTGCCCTCTTTTCCTTTCTTTCTAGAATGTAGCCGGTGATGGACTTTCCTCCGTCATTCTCAGGTGGAGCCCAGACAACTGTCATCTCTTCTTTGCTCACCTGCATACCAAAAATTGCAATCAGTTATAATTTTCAAAAGGAGACTGTTTGTGTGCCCGTTCACTTTCTGTGACACAATATATAGGCTACACACCTGTTTATACATTGTATACTGCAAAGTTTAAAGTTAATATTCCATATTTACTAACCTTTGTAACCTCTGGGGCATCAGGTGGTCCAGGTCTGTTGAACTGAGTCTTGACAGTGACAGGTTTGCTCTCCATTGAAGGTCCAGTTCCCATCTTGTTCTCAGCCCTCACTCTGAAGATGTACTCATTGCCCTCTACCAGACGAATGACGTTGCAGTACGGTGTAACTACGGATGCAGAGTATGTGGACCAGACCATTCTTCTGGTTTCACATTTTTCCAGGATATAGCTGTCAACCTCACAGCCTCCGTCATCCTCAGGTGCATCCCATACCACTCTGCACTTGTCGGCTCCAATGCCAGTGACTCTGAGGTTCCTGACAGGGCCGGGAACGTCCAGGACGTTAACATTAGCATATGCAGTGAAGGTTCCGGCAGAGTTGGTGGCAGTGATGATGTATTTTCCGGAATCAGTACGTTTTGACTTGGTTAAAAGGAATTTGGAGTAATCAGAACCGGTCTCATAGCTGATTCTGGGGTTGTCTCCGACCGCCTTGTCCTTTGTCCACTTGACTTCTGGCTGAGGCTTTCCTCTCAGGCCGGCCTCTATCCTGACAGACTCTCCAGCCTTTACTGTCAGTGTTCCGGCCAGTCTCAGGTCAATGACAGGCTTTTGAATCTCTTCTCGCACCAAGATATCTGCAAGTTTAACCCAGCCACTCTCCCCTCCTTCATTGACACTCTGCACCCTAAAAAACAAATCATGTGCTTTAGTGCTTGAAGTTCATGTCTACCTAATTATATGCATTGGATACTGAGAAGACTGATATCTGAATTCATGCAATAACAAACCTGAAAGTGTAAGTGTGGTTTTCTACACATTTGTCCGCCAAAAAGAACGTGTCAGTTAAGATGCCGGTGTTCAGTTTTTCCCATTCCTCTGCATCTTTGTCTTTGCACTCCAGGTTGTAAGAAAGGTTGGGGCTACCACCATCATAGTCAGGCTTCCTCCATCTCAGGTAAACATGGTTCTTGCCAATATCGGTTGCCCTGAAGTTCTCAGGCTCGCCTGGCTTTTCAATGGGGTCAATGGCAAGCAAAGGGACCTTGGTCTCCACAGTGGGTCCAGGTCCCATCTTGTTTTCTGCACAGACGCGGAAAAGGTACTCGTGGCCTTCCATCAGCTTGGTTTTGATCTTGCGATTGGTGCAGTGTGAAGAGATCATGGACCACATGCTGACGCTAGGTTCTCGGCACTCCACGATGTAATTGGTGATCTCAGATCCGCCGTTGTCTTTAGGCGCGTCCCAGTTGATCATGCATGAGTCCTTGGTGACATAGGTCATGTGGAGGTTCTGGCAGTGGCTGGGTCTATCCAACACGTTTACTGTGATGGCACAGGAGGCTTCTCCGCCCTCATTTGAGGCCTTCAGAATATATTTACCATGGTCACCTCTGGTGGCCTCCTTGATCCTCAGCTTGACGACGGGTAGGTTCTGAATGATAGATACACGCTTGCTGTTCTCCAGAATAGTCTCTTCCTTTGACCACAGCACTTCAGGGTCAGGACGGGCTTTGACATAGCCGATGATGTTAATGTTGTGTCCAACACGCACAGTGACACGCTCACGACATGTGGCGTCCATTTCAATCTCTGGAGGAATAAGAATGTCTTGAGCAGTGACGGACTCTGGAATCTCTCTCGACTCACCATCTCCAATCATATTTGAGGCATAAACTCTGAATCTGTAAGTGACTCCCTCCTCCAGCCCCTTCACTGTGTATGCGCACTGCTTGATGAAGTCATCCAGATTCATTTTCTTCCAGTCTTCTGCATCTGCCTTCTTCATTTCCACAGTGTACCCCAGAATTGGGCTTCCTCCATCTTTGTTGGGTTTAGTCCATACCAAGTCTGCCGTAGTCTTGCTGTAATCTTTGACTTTTGGGTTGACAGGGGGGCTTGGGACAGTGATCTGTCTGCAAGGCTTGCAGGGGTCAGATATGGGAGAGGGGCCACTGTAGCCGGCGCTATTCTCAGCAAATATCCTGAATTCATACTCATTTCCCACAAACAAGCCTAAGACTCTGTACCTGAGGTCTCTGCAAGGTGTCTTGTTTACACGGATCCACTTTCCTCCTTTGTGTCTCCGCTCAATTATGTAACCTGTGATCTGACTACCACCGTCAGACAACGGCATGGTCCACCCAAGAGTAACACCGTCCTCAGAGACGTCATGTGGCTGTGGCTTACCAGGAGGACTAGGTGGCATAAAGGAATGCTCAGCAACAGTGGGCTTGCTCTCCAGAGGAGCACCGATGCCCATCTTGTTCTCAGCGCGAATGCGAACCACATACTCAACTCCTTTCTGAAGGCGGACTATCCTGAGTTTTGTAGCAAGGCTGCCAGAGCTAACTCCACCCCATGTTTCCTTATTGGAATCTCTCTTCTCCACAATGTAGTTAGTGACAGGGCTTCCACCATCATCCTTAGGAGGGCGCCACTCGATCATCATGGAGTCAGGAGTGACCTCCAGAATGTTGACCGGTCCAATGGGTGCCGCTGGGACATCCAGCACCGTGACATTCAGAGCTGCTGTTTTGGTCCCAGCAAGGTTTGAAACGGTGAGCAGGTAAGTGCCGGTGTGATTTCTGGTACACTCATTGATGCTGAGGACGGTGGAAAAGTTGTCGGTGTCAATCTTAATATTCCCTTCGCTGGTGATCTCCTCTCCTTCAATCGACCATTTGGCGGTAGGGATTGGAATTCCTCTCATGATAGCAGGCAGCCTGATGGTGGTCCCAGCCTTAACAGTGATGCCCTCAGTCAATTTGACATCAACCTCAACAATTGGAGGCACTGTTGATAGAAGACAGAAGCCGTTTTACCCAGCTGTTGTGCTCATTACATAATAATCAACTCTTGTATTTATTTCACCAGAGCAGCACTGGTTAAAAAAAACAGCATTAACTGAATTAATCATTCGATTTGACTCTCCCTTAATCTCACCGAGCTTCTCCTGGCAAAGGATAGGAACAGTGGTGTCGGGTCTGCTGAGGCCTATGGCGTTTTCCGCTCTTACTCGGAATCGATAGGTCTTCCCTTCCTCCAGGCCTGTCACATGACTTTCTGGGATGCTGACAGTCTGCCACTCATCCCATTCCTTCTCTCCTTCCTCTTGATACTCCACCAAGAAGCCGGTGATCTCACTTCCACCGTTTCGGTCAGGCCAATTCCAGACCAGCCACACCTCTGTCTTATCCACATCAGAATGATGCAGGTCTTTGGGAGGACCAGGTGGGACTGCAAGAAAAAGGTGTTCAAACTTTAAGGGCAGTACTTGGTCTCTAATTTATAGTTCATCAGAATTTTGAATTGAAAATGATGCTATATTGTTAAAAAACATAATTATTATGGGAGATTAAGGACACCAAAACACAGAAATACAAACGTTCTGGTTGATGATAAAGGCATCTGTCTCAAAACCTTTAACTACCTAGTAATAGTAGAAAGTTTACTTTTTTCCTAAAACTTGTACATGCCCATTTTCCTGAGAAAAATGAGAAAAATCCCCAACTTTATCCTGTTAAGGGCTGTCAGTTACTCCCAGTACAGACCCAATTAAGTTTTTAACCTGGACACTGTACTATTACTCACAGAGGGGATTCATCGCTTTGATAGCCTTTGGCGTCTCCACGTATTCGCTGCGGCCATATTGGTTCTCAGCAGCAACTCGGAATGTGTAGGACGTTCCTTCCATCAGGTGCTTGAGCATCATGCTGCGTTTCTTAGATGTGGAGCAGACCGGAACCCACTGAGTGGAGGCTGTGTCCTTCTTTTCCACCACAAAGTTGGTGATGCGGGCGCCTCCGTTGTCCTCTGGGTCTTTCCAGGACAGGTAGGCTGAGTCGCTCCTAACATCGGATACTCGAAGGTGCTGAATTGGACCAGGTTTATCTAAAGACCAAATAAGGACACGTCATGGGGCCAGCAAGACTAAACATGTTCAAAACTGAACAGATAATATTTAATAATGATTAGCTAAGCAGTGATCCCTCCTTACCAAGGACCAGAACTGTGCAGGTGACAGTCTTAGACCCAGCAGGGTTTTCCACGGTGAGTGTGTAATCTCCACAGTCTCCACGGTTACAGAACCTCATCTCCAGCTTGGTGCCCTCTTGGTTGGTCTCAATGTCTGCCCTGGTTGGCACCTCAGCATCGTTCTTCTTCCAGACGACAGTGGGGAAGGGGATGCCCTTGATGGCAGCCATTAGAGTGATGTGCGTGCCAGCCATGGCCTTGACCTCCCGAGTCATCCCAGCATCCAGAATCAACTCTGGAGGCTCTAAAGCAGCAAAATAAATATTGAAAATTATTTGGATTTCTAACACCTGTGGTGATGGTGGTTTAATAAAGTCTGGGTAGCTCACCAAGTCTGTCCTGCACTCTGATTGGTTCTTTTATGTTAGCAGGGTCAGACTCTCCAGCAGCATTGACAGCCATAACTCTGAAACGGTACAGAGCTCCCTCATCCAGGTTGATCACCTTGAACTTAGTGTCTTGGCAAGAATCTGGAGTCTGGTTCACCTTGAGGATGACAACAGGAAGGAAGTGGAGGTCTGTGAGTGCTATTTAAAGGTACTAAACAATGTTCAAATCTCTTGTGGTCATTTTAAACTCTTGAGATTGGCCTTGTTTCCCGTGGCAGTGACTTGAAGTGACCGAAATGAACCGATAAACAAATAAATAACTGACCTTTTGCCACTCTTCCTCTCCAGCCTTCTGGAACTCCAGCAGGTAGCCAAAGATCTTTCCTCTTCCGGTGTCAGCGGGCGGCAGCCAAGAAAGAGTCACTGACTCTTTGGTATGGTCCACAGCTTTGAGGTTAAGTGGAGGGCTAGGCTTCACTGTGAAAAGGGAGGTGTTTATGTAACCGAACCAGCAAGCAATGTTGTGCTTTGTATGTCTTACCGATGGGGTCTTTGGCGAAGACTGGCTTGGATGGTGGGCTGGGGTCTCCAGCACCCACTATGTTCTCAGCGCTGACTCGGAACTCGTACTCACAACCCTTAAGCAGGTCCATCACCAAGTATTCCACCTTGGGGTGGATCCTCTCTGTGTTGCACCGAACCCATCTGGAAAGCAAATAATCCAGTTGATCTGTTCGCCACTGACATGAATTGACTTTGGATCCATCAAGAGGGACAAGTGATATGCAGCAGCAAACATCGATGTGTTTTTACCTGTTAGCCATCGTCTCCTTCCTCTCCACAATGTATCCTGTGATCGGCTTCCCTCCATCTGCAGGGGGCTCCCAGCTAATGAGGGCGCAGTCATGGTACACCTCCTTCACTGTAGGCTGTTTGGGAGCATCAGGCACCTCTGTGGTGGAAAGATACACACAGTTGCAATGAACCCATTTTCAATTTATCAATCCTCCCAAAACAAAAACTATCTCAGCACTTACTGAAAACGTCTCTGGCCTTTGCCTCTGCGGACAGCAGTGGTCCGCTGATGCCGTAGATGTTCTGTGCCATGATCCTGATGATGTATTCTCGACCCTCAATCAGTTTTGGCACCTGAAAGCAGAAATGGTCGCATTTGATATATTTTGTAATGCTGAAACCAATCAAATGTATGCAAAACTAAACAAATAATCCAAATTGTAGCTTTGTTATAGATGACAAAGCCACTTTGTGTATTATCTAAAGACATATCATTAATAACCAAAGAAGGCAATTTGTATAGTAATTGTGAGTTGGTTCTGAAAGGTTAGAGCTGAATGGAAACCTAGTAAATGCTGTGTACAAACCGGAATGATTGGGCTGGAAAATGTGGAAGTGCTGGAATACCAGGAATTTTTAGAATGTAGAAAAGATGATAGCCTCAATGTTTTGATGTTGGATGGTTTAAATTGTGTTTATTACATGTGTAGTTATTAAAATTCTCCAATATTTGGGATGTGGAAAATGGTTAACCTGAATGTCCAAAAGGATCTCAATGTTTCCATGTTGGAATGGTTTGAATCCGTTCAAAAATGAATTGACCCCTCTGATGTAACAGATCTGTCTCCATTTAAAGGGATAGATTCTTTGACATGAAGTTGTATGACGCCCTACTAAGCAGTGAAGTCCATCAACAGCGACTCACTCCCCACTTTGTGTCGAGTTCTGGTTGGACTTCGGTGCTGAGGAAAGTAGTTCCAGCTAGTTGCTGGGTAAAGTAAAGAGTTTGGCTTCTCAAGACAATATGCGTTCAAAAGCGCAATACATTTGCATCACAAAAATGCCTATGAGGGAAAAATCAGACCTCACAAATTTCTCAGCGTCATTTTTTTCTGCCGTCATACAACTTCATGTCAGAAAATCCAAACTATCCCTTTAAGTCTGCCAACAGGACTCACAGTGTGAGTCTCTCATGTGAGTGGCTCGAGCCTAAGCACCAACCTTGCAGGTGGTCCTGGTGCAGGATGAGGTGACGGGCATCCACAAGTCCCTGTTGGTGTCTCTCTTCTCAACGATGTAGTTGGAGATAGCACAGCCTCCGTCGTCCAGAGGAGGCTTCCAGGAAATGACCATGTGGTTCCTGTAGACCTCGTCAAACACCACGGGGCCCTCTGGAGGCTGAGGAACATCTGGCAGGTGGCAGCATTCATAGGTTAGTATGACTGCCACTGTAATTGATCAACTTTACAATTAGTTGTCTTGTTCTCTTTGCCCAATCCTTATTGAGTTGTTTCATGCATTTACATTTCAATTGTGACCGCCAGAAATACAGAATTACTTTCAAAGTCATCTAAATCTTCACCTGTACTGTTAGTCAGCTGTTGGAATTCTGTTGGGACTTACCGACCACAGTGATAGTGCAGATTCCGGTGCGAGTTCCAGCTGCATTTTCCACAGTGGCACAATAGCGGCCACTGTGGTCCCGCTTGGCCTTGCTGATGTTCAGACTGAGGTGACGGCTGGTGCTATGGAAGCTGATGTCTTCGTCTGCCTTCAGCTCCTCGTCATTCTTTGTCCATGTGATAGCTGGGACTGGTTTGCCACTGTAGCGTCCAGACAGTGAACAACTGTCTCCAACCTTCACCATAATCTTGTCTCTGAAGTCCAGGTCCAAAGATGGGGGTTCTGTGGGGCAAAAAAATGTATGCTGTTATTCAGGGTTACGCTATAGGGCAGGGGTCTCAAACACGCGGCCCGCAGGCCAAATGTAGGCCAAATGTAGGCCAAAATAGTTTGAGGCGGCCCGCACAAGTTTGATATGGATGCTGTATGGTATCATGTACCCAGAAAAAATTATTACGTTTGATTAATGTTCATGTTAAAGGTTAAATAACTGTTAATAGTTATCCTCCCTATCCGTGTGGAAGTGCTAAGTTTTTGGCTATTTAAGTTTAAAGGAAATAACTTGAAGGCTACCGTTTAGGTCGATAGCGCTCAAGTTTGCGAGTTAGCATGTGCCTCAAGACCCTGCATTTGCGCAATATGTTGTAAATAAAAAGAGTATAAATGTGACTATAGTGGTGTTTTGTCATGTCTACAGGGCTCTAATAATGCTTTGTTCATTTTAATCTGAAAAAAAGAATTTGTCTACCCACCAACTATATGTGGTTTCTTAAGTTTTTATTATTTGCTGTTTTATTATTATTATTATATTTATTTATTACTGATTGATTGATTTTCTTTATTCTTGATTTGTTTATTTATTTTTCATCTTATTTTGTGCAGAAAAAAATTAAGATATTTGAGAATAGTGGAATGTTTTATCAGAGCTTTTATTGTAGAAAATCAGAACCAAAGCACTGAAAAAGTTTGTATATTTTTCTGTTTTTAATAAATGTGTGGTTTTTTTTTTTTGGAAAACCTGATGCGGCCTAGCCTTGCCCAGACCCTAGCTCCAGTGGCCCCCAGGTAAATTGAGTTTGAGACCCCTGCTATAGGGGGCATAATAGTACAAATGCCTTCCTTCTGTGTTACTCACCCAGCTCATCTTTGCACTGGACAGGTTTGGTGGCAAAGGAAGATTTGCCTTGTCCCACTTGATTGACAGCCGACACTCTGAACTCGTGACTTGAGCCTTCCTTCAGTCCAGTTAGTGTGAACTTCTTGTCCATCAGCTTGTCTTCACCACCAACACGAGTGAAGTTATCCCTGCCAATCATGCGAGATTCAAGAACGTACGCTGTAACCTCTGCACCACCATCGTATTTTGGTGGCCTCCAGGCAACAGAGATCGAGTCCTTGGTGACAGCGGTGATGATAAGGTCTTCTGGACGCTCTGGTACGGCTAAAAGAGACATCCACATTGAACATTGTCACTTCCTGTTTGAACCCAGTTTGGTTTTCAGTCACAATTCGATGTGTCCACTTACAGATGGGATCTTTGATGAGCACCACTTTGTCTGTCTCGATGAAAGGTCCCATGCCGATGATGTTCTCTGCAGCAATCCTGAAGAAATAGCCTTTACCGTCGAGCAGTCCTTGTACCACAGCGTTGTTCCTGGTTACTGTGTAGGACACAGAGGTCCAGCCCATGCGGTCTGATTCCCTCTTCTCGATGATGTAGTTGGTAATGGCAGAGCCGCCATCATCTTCAGGAGAGTACCAGGTCAGCTTGCAGGAGTCATTCGTCAAGTTCTCGCCTGCGAAGGGGAGGCCGACTGGTCCGGGGACATCTGAAGGCAAGAGACATGATTTAGTGCTTATCCAAGTCGAAGCTATCTTGAGAAATGTGGACCTTTGAACTCACCCAAGACCTCCACAATCACAGCCTTCCTCCTTTCGCCACCTTCGTTCTTTGCGCAGAGCGTGTAGATGCCCTGATGCTGGCGTCTGCAGTTCTTTATGACCAGAGAATTGGAGATACCTGTCGTTTCCACGACAGCTTCTTTGGGCACCTCAGCATCATCTCTGCACCAGCTGATCACCGGAGCTGGTTTGCCGGACACGTAGGCGATGATTCGAATTGTTCCACCCGCGTGGACCACGATCTTCTCTTTCACAGAGGCATCCAGGTCCATCTCAGGTGGAACTGAACAGGGATAGATGATTAGCAATATAATATGAGTCCCCCGCAAAAAAATCCTTCTTACTTGTCCTGTCCTTGACTTCGATCAGCTCGGAGACCAGTCCCGGCTCGCCAACACCAGCGGCATTCACGGCTCGGACTCTGAAGCGGTACAGACCGCCTTCTTTGAGGCCAGCCACCACAAACTTGGTTCCTCTGATCTCTGTGTCCTTGGCCTGAAGACAGAAGACAACAACACAGGAATGAAGGACAAAAAAACAACAAAAGGAAATCAGACCTTTCTGAGAATACAGAAAAGATTGGAAAACACAACCCAGTACCTTCAATGAACTTGCTTACCTTCTCCCAGCTCTCCTCGGCCTCCGGCTCCTTCTCCTCCTCACTCGTGCTCAGCAAGAGCCTCCTCTGAGCCTTCTTCTCCTCTTCCTCTTTGTTCACCTCCTTGAATTCCGCAATGTAGCCTGTGATCTTTGAACCTCCGTCAATCAATGGAGGAACCCATTCCAATTCCACCGTTGACCTGGTCCAGTCTATCACCTTTGGAGTCGGTGGCCCGGGAGGCTCTGCATGTGCACAAACATATTTGCCAATGTTGATCTTGATAAATAATAAGGCTGTTCCAATTGGTGTACTTCCGTGCTTACACTTATACACATAAGTGTGTTCACAAAGTGCAGTTCACTGATGTTGCAGTGAAAACGGTCAAAATGTCAAGTATGGAGTGCTCAACACTGGACTATAATTCAATAAGTATAATATATACAAACAAACTACATTTTCCATATTCATTCATTCATTTTCTACCGCTTTTTCCTCACGAGGGTCGCGGGGGTTGCTGGAGCCTATCCCAGCTGTCTTCGGGCGAGAGGCGGGCTACACCCTGGACTGGTCGCCAGCCAATCACAGGGCACATATAAACAAACAACCATTCACACTCACATTCGTACCTATGGACAATTTGGAGTCACCAATTAACCTAGCATGTTTTTGGAATGTGGGAGGAAACCGGACTACCTGGAGAAAACCCACACATGCACGGGGAGAACATGCAAACTCCACACAGAGATGGCCGAGGGTGGAATTGAACCCTGGTCTCCTAGCTGTGAGGTCTGCACGCTAACCACTAGATCACTGTGCCGCCTACATTTTCCATATATAACATTTAAATACTGAAACAGCTAAATGCTAGCTGACTTACTGATGGGGTCTCTGCAGAGCATGGGATCAGAGGGCACGCTAGGAAGGCCGCAGCCGGCAGCATTGACTGCGATGACTCTGAACTGGTACATGGCACCCTCTAGCAGGCCGGTGACGTCCCAGTTGTTGCCCAGCGGCAGCGCCCGAATTGGCTCGCGGCTGATGCGGGTCCAACGCTTACTGGTTGTCTCCTTTTTCTCGATGAAGTAGCCAGTGATGGAGGAACCACCGTCGTACTTAGGCTCCTCCCAGTTGACAGTCATAGACTCCAGGCAGACATCAGTCACTGTGGGCTTCTCACACTGACCGGGCACAGCTGTATAAAAACACAAGCATCAGTACAGTCCTTCTGTGGATCTTTATGCTTTCAATGTTGATGTTTGCACTCACTGAAGAGGTTCCTGGCCTTCTCTGGCTCACTGACCAACGGTGGCCCGACACCAAACTTATTCTGCGCCATGACTCTGAACTCATACTCGTGGTTCTCAGTCAGGCGGGTCACCAGATAGGCGCACTCCTTAGGGTCATTTGAGATGTGCACCCAAGACTTCCGATTGTCCTCACGCTTTTCAACGACGTAGTTAGTGATCTTGGAGCCACCATCATCTGTCGGTGGGTTCCAGGCAAGCCCAATCCTCTCTGCAAACACCTCGGTAAACTTGATTGGTCCTACGGGGGGACCAGGAGGTCCTGTGGGGAATCATTATATCAGTGTCAATTCAAATGTGAAAATGTAGGTGTGGTATAAAACCAAAAATATATACACTGTGAAATGCCAATTTCCCTTTAGGTATTATAATTCGTATCATGAACTTAAAAAATGAGTGCCTTACCGAGCACAAAGACCTTAATGTCCTTTGTGACCGAGCCCAGGCTGTTGCTGGCTGTCAGACTGAATAAGGCGCTGTCTTCCCTGCTGGCCTGCTGGATCAGCAGCGTGCACTTGTCCCGGCTCACCAGTCTGCTAATGTGCTGGTCGTACTGGACGGCAGCCTTCTCCTCTGGTTTGGAGAGACTGGCTTTGTACCATGTGAGCGTCGGGAAAGGACAACCGCTCACCTTAGCAACAATGCTAAGGTCACAGCCCTCCTCGCCCTCCATGACCTCACGCAGCTCGATAGTGGGAGCGCCTGGAACACAGGTGGAAGTCAGATGCCATGTTACTTCATTACTGAAAACAATTCATAACCTTTTTTTTGGGACTATGTACGATAAATTAACTTAAATGAGCAATCTACACGATGCCCTAATGGTTAGCATGTTGGGTGCAGGTCAGGAGATGGTTTGATTCTCCAACTCTTTGTGGAGTTTGTATGTTCCCGCTGCGTGTGTGTGTGGGGTTTCTCCGGGTACTCCGCTTCCTCCCACATTCCAAAACCATGCATGTTAGGTTAATTGGCGAATCTAAATTGGCCGTGGGTATGAATGTAAATGCAAATGGTTGTTTGTCTATTCATTCATTAATTTTCTACCGCTTTTTCCTCACGAGGGTCGCGGGGGTGCTGGAGCCTATCCCAGCTGTCTTCCGGCGAGAGGCGGGGTACACCTTGGACTGGTCGTCAGCCAATCACAGGGCACATATAGACAAACAACCATTCACACTCACATTCATACCTATGGACAATTTGGAGTCGCCAATTAACCTAGCATGTTTTTGGAATGTGGGAGGAAACCGGAGTACCCGGAGAAAATCCACGCATGCACAGGGAGAACATACAAACACCACACAGAGATGGGCGAGGGTGGAATTGAACTCGGGTCTCCTAGCTGTGAGGCCTGCACGCTAACCACTCATTCGATGTGCAGCCTTCTGTGCTATCTTCTAATCTGAATATGTCAGATTCATGAATAGGACATGCCGGTACGTTCAATGATTCCCAAGAGACAGTGGTCCTACTCACATGTCTGATCCTTAATGACCAACGGTCCGGCGGTGGCGGAGGGTCTACTTGGTCCGGCAGCGTTTACAGCTTTCACTCTGAACTCGTACTCTCCTCCCTGCATGAGAGCGACAGCACAGTGTCACTGTATTTTGTCTTGTCCAATCTATAACTCAATTGTAGAAGCAGCAGGATTTCAAGACAAACCTCCTTCAGGTCCTCCACTACAAATGTGAGCTCCTCAACATCTCTCTTGTTGCACTGCTTCCATGTCTCCTTTTCTTTGCCACTTGTGTCCCAGCTCAAACGCTCAATGATGTAATGCTTAACAGGAGAGCCGCCATCATTTTTGGGCGGCTCCCAGCTCAGAGTGACTGTGTTCTTTGTCACCAGATTGACCTTCAGATGGATGGGGGGGTCTGGTGGGTCTGAGGGCGTGGGGAAATCATTGTTAGCACACAATTAAGGTTGCTGGTATTTCAGAGGGAAAATAAGTCTGTCCTCACAGATTGGGTCCATGGCCTGAGCAGGATCAGTCGTGACAGTAAATGGGCCAAATCCCAGCCTGTTCTCAGCTCGCACTCTGAACAGGTAGTGCTGTCCTTCCAAAAGGCCAGGTACCACGAAAGCTTGACTGGCGCAGGCTGTGTTCACCTGACCAACAATCACACGGTTCACCAATTAACGTTTGACAAACTGCAGGATTCATGCAGCAAACTCCATTGATATGAAGAATTCTTGCTAATCAAGATCATAACACAGCCTTTACCTTGGTCCAGGCTTTGTCTGTGACACATTTTTTCTCAATAAAGTAGCTCTTGATTCTTTCTCCACCGTCATTGTCAGGCAGTTTCCAGATCAGCCTCATGGTTGAACGAGTGATGTCTGTCACCCTCAGCTCTTTTGGAGGTCCAGGAACATCTGAGCCGATAAGAAAAAGGTTAACAAACATAGTCACAAGCAGTTACTTTTATATTTACTATATTTTCAAACAATGAAGTAGTACCAAGGACGTTGACTCTGACATTGACATGTTTCTGTCCAGACTTGTTCTTTGCCGTGATGGTGTAGCGTCCAGAGTGGCTTCTCAGGCTGACAGGGACGGTTACAGTAGATGTGGTGTCTGTGGACTCAACCTGAGTAAACACAAGCTTGATGAGTATGGCGCAAACACACTACAAAAGTACAACTAAGCTTGTACTTTTCTTTGTGTGAGAGTCTCATTGGAAAAGGTTACCTCAGAGTCCACCGGAAGTGTGTGCAGTTTTTTCTTCTTATGACTTTTTGCTTTTCCATCAAAGTCCCATGTCACCTTTGGTGCAGGACGTCCCTTGATGATGGCAGGGATCCTGATTGGATCTCCAGCCCGGATATAGAGCAGGTCATCTACCACGACGTCAATGGTGATGGAAGGTGGAACTGAGTCATGAGAGTAAACAATCAATGATGATTCAATTCAAGTTCAATTTGTTAAGACATTATGGCACAAAAAACATACGCTGGACTTCTTCAACCAAGACCTCGCTGGTGCGGGGGCTGGGGTCTGACTCGCCAATATCGTTGACTGCAATGATTCTGAATCGGTAGCGTTTAAGCTCACGGAGACTTGGCACGGTGAACTCAGTGGTGGGATGGAGCTGTTCTGGATCGTTCACCCTCACCCAATCTGATTTGCCCTCATCTTGGATCTGGATTATATAGCCCTTGATGGGGCTTCCTCCGTCCTTCTCTGGTGGCTTCCAAGATAGCGTGACACTGTGCTTTGTCTTGTCAGCCACCACAGGGGCTGCAGGCATGCCGGGAGGTGCTGCAGAGTGGAAATATTTCGTTTTGAATGGTGCACAAAAGAAGGAGAAATAATAATAACAATTACTCACTCAAAGGGTCAACAGCAAAAGCTGGGTCAGATGGTCCACTGAATGGTCCAGTTCCTGCTGAGTTGAAGGCAGCAACTCTGAACTCATACTCACTCCCCTCAATCAGGCGAGTCACCTGGAAGGAAAAGAAGCGATTGTCATGTCGTGATGAGCAGACTCTCTTATCAAACATTAAACTTTCTCACATTAATTTTCACATTCATGACTATCTTTAATAAGGCACTGTTACTTCAATGCTGTGTGATCTATGAAGAGAGATCAACACAAACCTGGTACTCCCAGCCTTTCATTCCCCTTTTGGTGACTGGCATCTTATTGACTCTGGCCCAATAAGCGGAGCCTCTTTCCCTCTTTTCCAGCCAGTAGCCAATGATCATGGAGCCGCCGTTGTCTCGTGGTGGCTCCCAGGTCAGGGTCATGGAGGTCTTTGAATACTCAGTGATGGCCGGTTTCTCTGGTGGGCCCGGAAGGCCGAAGGGGTCTGTGATCTGAACTTCCTGAGTTGTGCAGGGGTCAGACTTGCCATAGCGGTTTTCAGCTCTTACACGGAACAGGTAGGATTTGTTGGTTTCCAGATTCCACACCTACAGCAAGGAGGAGGATAGTCTTTATAATAATCCACATAATATTGAATACAGGAAGTGAACAAATGTATTAGCAATTAGAGAGGCTGTCGAATAAGCTTTTCTTCTTCGTACTCCTTTTCGGACATGTGGAATTGTGAATTGTAACATGAAGCATTTCAATGGAAAACGAATGCATGTCAAAAATAAAATATGATTATCGGCAAGATAGGCTCTAACAGCACCTACCCGATATTTCCTGTCAATGATGCTGTTGGTAACCTCCACCCACTGGGGCTCCACTTCCTGTCCTTCCTCCTCTGCCTCCTCCGGTGTCATGTCCCTCTTCTCAACAATATAGTTAGTCAGCTCGCTGCCACCATTGTCTAAGGGTGCATCCCACTGAAGGTAGCAAGACTCTGCTTTGATGTCCGACACTGTCACATTCCTGGGAGGAAGTGGGCGGTCTGGATGGAGAGAACAGAATTAACTTTGAATTTTGGCTGCAAAATAACCCACCAAACCAGCAAGGAAAGTTGCAAGTAACAGAAATTTGGAAAGAAGGTCAAAAACCACTATTGAATTCAATAAAGACCTCACAGCAAATGATGGTAGTGTCTGTTATAATAGGATAACAGGTTGCAGAGCGGTGGGTTTAAGGGGGACGCATTATAGAAAGTGAGCCGGGCCAGTGTGTATAATAGTTGGTGAGCAAGTATACAACTCTAACCATCTACTCCTTTAAGTTAAGTTAAATTAAGTAACAGACTATAGTGAAACAGCCCTACCCTACCTTCCTTCTGCCACACTTTGCAGAGTCTTCAATAAAGGTAAAAGTGCTGTTAAATGTTCATGTATCCATTTAATTCATAATTTGTATGTATTTCGCTGTTTTCTGCATGTAAAACATAGGGATGCTCCGATCAGGGCTTTATGCTGCCAATTTTTATACTAATCATCCAGGAGTGATATCAGCAGACACAGCTCACATGGATTAATTACACATTTGTCAATTTATGTATGATGAGTGGTATTGGCCAGGGGCAGTCATTGGCCAGTCAGTACAATTCCAAGGTCCCTTAGACTGCCAGGGTACGCCAAAAATAGGTAATTACTATTTTTTCAAAAATACATACCTTGAAAACAAATTTGAGGGTACAGTTAATGCAAAGTCTGCATTTGCTTTGTTACTCTGTTATACAGTAGTTTGTTGCTTTTATGACAAAAGTCCACCCACTAAACAGAATATCTGTGTTTTAACAATTGAATCGGTTGTTCAATGTGTCAGTCCTCATTCAGATTTGATGTAATTGGCCTGAGCTACATGTGTTAGAATAGGGAATGGTAACAGCGCAGTTAATATGAAGATTCATAGCTCTCAACTCAGCAGCATGATTGTAGGTTTTCACTCACCTAGCACCATGATGGACACAGTGTGCTTGGCTGAGCCCATGTTGTTGGAGGCACATATGGTGTAGCTGCCACGATCCCTCCTGTTGGCTGTAGGTATAGACAGCGTTGACTTGCAGTTCATCCTGCCGGTCACCTCGGTGTCCATCAGCAGGGTTTCTGTTGGCTTCTCAATCACCACGTCATCTTTGGACCACTCCACTTTGGGAATGGGAAGGCCCAGTATGTCAGCGGGGATCTCGATGGGTTCACCCTTTTTCACAGTGATGCAGTCGCCTTTGAACGTCTTCAGCATGTGTATCTCAGGAGCCACTGGGAAGGACACATGAATCACATGAATACATACAATCCTTCCGACTAAAATCAATCAACAGCGTGTAAAAGTACTCAGCGTACCTTCATCGTCTTGGATGACCACGGTCAGTGGAATAGATGGCTCGCTTTCTCCAATCAGGTTTGCACACTTAATCCTGAACTCGTACATCCAGGCCTCATCCAAGCCCTCCACAGTCATGGTCATGTTGGGGCAGATCTCTGTGTTGCAGGGCTCAAAGGCTTGCTGATCTTGCCGCTTCTTCTCCACAAAGTAGCCGATGACTGGACTGCCTCCATCATTGCGAGGTGGCCTCCAGGCCAGGGTGATAGAGTTCTTTGTGCGTTCTGTGTAGTGGAACTTCTCGGGTGATGATGGTGGTCCTGCAGAAGCAGCAATGTAAAATATTAACATAAAGTATACCAATAGACGGATACACCAATCACCATCGAGGGATCGTTGGACACACCTTGTGGGTCCACAGCCTTGATGGGTCCCAGCTCAACAGGTGGGCCCATACCATACTTGTTCTTGGCA
The DNA here is from genome assembly GCF_037039965.1 of Doryrhamphus excisus. NCBI lineage: Eukaryota > Metazoa > Chordata > Actinopteri > Syngnathiformes > Syngnathidae > Doryrhamphus > Doryrhamphus excisus. The sequence continues at coordinate 12,931,976 of NC_136368.1, read as the reverse complement.
ATGACACGGAACATATAATCTTGTCCCTCCATGATCCCCACACATTCACACTTGGAGGAGGCAGTTTCAACAGGTTGCCTCCATGTGTGCATTTTGGCATCTTTGCGCTCCACAATGAAGCCAGTCAGATCACTTCCACCATCGTCATCTGGGTCATCCCAGTTCAGGAAAATCATCTTACGGGTGACAACCACTGGCTTCAGGTCTGTGACAGGTCCAGGAACATCTGCCCAAAAAAACATTTTACATATATCTGCCTCTTCTGATTAAAAACATGACTGTGCACTTCTACTTACCCATGACTTCCACTCGAGTGGAGGCAGACTTGGTACCACTTGGGTTACATGCAGAGATCTGGTATTTTCCACAGTCTTTCCTCTGTGCATTTTTAACTGAAACAATGCTGTCATTGCCTTCTGTGAGAATCTCCACACGCTCTTTGTCAGGTTTGGCATCATCCACTGTCCAGGTGATGGATGGGTAGGGTTTACCGGTGACTGTGGCTGGAACACGAAGCATCTCACCAGCTCTGATGACTACACCATTCTTGACTGAAATGTCCAGCTCAACCACAGGCATCTCTGAGAAAAGCAATCAAAAAAGAATTTAATGATAATATTTAACATGACAATTTTTCGATTTTATGGCTCTCTGGCTGACCTGCCGGATTCCTTACGAACACAGACTCTGTGAAACCCGGTGTTCCCTCTCCAGCAGCATTGCAGGCAATGACTCGGACTAAGTACTTGGCTCCTTCGCGTACTCCATATACAGTAAATGCTCGACCCTTCCATGGACGTTCTGTAGACCTGGACCAGTCTTTGGTACCAGCGATAGCCTGAGGAACACCAGTGAAAATGTACAGCTATGTTTCACATTCACTGATTAATAGCAAATGTTATCTGACCTTATCCACGTGGTATCCCAGGATCTCTCCGCCTCCATTGTCGGCGGGCACATCCCATTCAACGTCAATAGAGTGGTCCGTTGTTGCAACCACTCGTGGCACTGGTGGTCCAGGAGGTACTGCACAAACAAGTTGAACATGTCCACCGCTATTCTGATTTGTGTGATGCTGAAGATAATTTACGTACAAATTGGGGCTTGGGCTGTCTGAGGATCTGAAGGGACACTGAACTTTCCAGGCCCTGCCTGGTTTTCAGCTGCCACTCTGAAGATATACGTCAGGCCCTCAATGAGTCCTTCAACATTCAGCTCGGTGTCAGAGACGATGTTTCTGTAGATGTGAACAAATAAAAGGTTATCACACCAAATGTTGAAGAACGTCAGGCAGGTAAACCAATGTCACATTTCTCCACCTGTTGACGCGAGTCCAATGAGAGCTGTTGATCTCACGCCGTTCCACCCAGTATCCCAAAATGGGGCTTCCGTTGTCATTTGGCTCGTTCCAGATGACAAGCATACTGTTAGCTGTGATGTCATCGATCTGTGGCTTTTCAGGAGCCTCAGGTGGTTCTGAGAAGGAAGTTGGGATGCGATTGCTTAACTTATGTGATTCTGGCCATGTATTGCTAACATTTTTTAAATGCAACATACCAAAGGGATTCTTAGCAACAAGAGGTTTGGAGATACAAGGTGGACCAGCTCCAAACTTGTTCTCAGCTACAACTCTGAAGATGTACTCTTTCTTCTCAATGAGTTTGGGCACAAGATAGCGACATCCTCTCAGTGTTGAGGTGACACAACTGTATCCGAGCTCTATCTTGGAGTTGTCCTTCTTCTCCAGTGTGTAGTTGAGGATCTCACTGCCACCATCATCCAGAGGCGGATCCCACTTGCAGATCACTGAATTCTTCCTCACCTCTTCAAACTTGAAGTTGAGTGGAGGCCCAGGTGTGTCTAATAACAAAACAAGACTTTTAGACCCTGAAAATTGTTGTTTTTTTTCTTTGACTGATTTCTCAACAGATACGACATGGACTTTCATGCAAAGCAAAACAAAATTCTGCCATTCTGGTCTGATTCAGTTTGATTTGTGACCAAGTTAGATAGAAATTGAGTAGAAAGACTGGCGTTCTCACCAAGTATGTTGACCTCACAGGTTGCTGAAGCAATGCCGTGGTCATTCTCCACCTTCACCATGTAGATGCCATGGTCAGCACGGATGGAGTCTTTAACAACTACGGAGGACACGCCCCTCCTGCTGTTGTTGATGGATAGACGCTCGCCAAGAGTCGGGTAGTCTGACTCTTCCACCTCAGGCTCAGGTTCAGTAACCTCCTCCTTCTTCTCTTCCCCTTTCTCCTCGGTGTCTTTCACTGCAGCCTCCTTCTGTTCCTCTTTCTTTTCTCCTTCACTTTCCTCCTTCTTTATCTCTTCCTTTTTCTCCACCTTTTTCTTCAGTGGTTTCTCAGTCCTTTTGCGGAGAGGCTCGGGTCGGATCACCTGGTTGTTCCAGTACCATGTGATTTGGGGGTATGGTGAGCCGGAAATGTTGGCGTCCAAACAGATCTCACAGCCTCGCTTCACGCTCAGGCCAGATTGCAGACTCCCGCTGAGGAAGACTTTGGGAGGATCTGATGATAAAATAAAGACAAAATAATATTGAGACAATGACAGCTGCAGGACATTCCAGCAGAAAAAGTGAAAGTGTTGTTGTGCCCATTGTGCTCCCAACTGTTCATCCTCACCAACAGCATCTGAGGCCTTGACAAACAGGGTGCTGCGTGATGGCTCGCTGACCCCAGCTGCATTTTCAGCTTTGACTCTGAATGCGTAGCTCTTGCCCTCTGTTAGTCCTCGGACGGTGTAGGAAAGCACCGGAACCAGGAAGTCGTTGCACCTCTCCCACTTGTCCTCACCCTTCTGTTGTCGCTCAAGGATGTAGCCCATAATCTTGGAACCTCCGTCGTACATGGGAGGTTTCCAGGTCAGCGTGATGGTGCCCGATGTGGGATTGTGGGTCTCCACATCCACCGGCGGGTCAGGTGGATCTGATGCAAGATGAGACACAGTTAAATTGTCCCAGCTCCAGCATCGAATTATGACAAATTGTAAAAAACATGTCTGCTTGTTCTTACGTTTCTGGTCTTCAGCAATAACAGGGTTGCGTAGCTCAATAAACTCTCCTCCTCCAATCTTGTTTACTGCCTGGACTCTGAAGTAGTACTCTCCATTGGGGATGAGGTCTTTGACGATCCAGCTTACTTTGTTCTCTCCAGACATCATGTTGACATATGTCCTCCTGCCAGCCTCACGCCGCTGCCAGAACACAACAGTCAGTCAGAGAAACACGAGCAGCGTTGTTTTAGCAACATCTCAACGCTTGTGGATCTTGAAAGTAATCAGACTCTGCTAGAAACGTAACATACAGGTGCACTCAAAAAGATTTAACCTGCATTGAAAACATTATATTTATTTTCAAAATGTTCCATAGAGTAATCTTTCTCAGATTTAATATTAGATATTGAAGCTATTTAATTGTGTCAGCAATAGTTTTGGTCTGTTGCTTTATTACAAACAACTTCATCGTTCATTAACTGTGCATGTTCTAGTATAAATCTAGACGTAATTTCTTTGTTGAGCCTTCAGGAGCACAGAAAAACACATGATGGTACTGACCTGAAGGACATAGTGAAGAATTGGGCTTCCACCATCATAGTCAGGAGGATCCCAGGAGATCTTGCAGGAGCTTTTGGTGATCTCAGAGGCCACGATTTCCTTACATGGGCCCGGAAGACCTGTTGATTGATAATGTTGAAATATTGGTTAAAAACATTATATTGATGCGCATTAACACAACAAACGAGGTTCAATTGAGTACCGATGACTTTGACGTTGATGGTGGCGCTGGCAGACCCTAGCTTATTCTCCAATGTCACTTTGTATTGGCCTGCATCAGAATGAAGACTGCTATCGACTTCTAGGTGACAGGACGTATACTCTTTCCTAATGAGCACAAACAATCCAATCAGCCACCAGTCACTAAAACGGACTTACGAGAGACATGAGAATAATTTGGAACCAACCTCAGACCGAGACGATCGTCGACCTTAAGCTCTTTCCCGTCTTTGTGCCAAGTGATTTTGGGCGAGGGAACGGCTTTGAAAGGAACTGGGATGTGGAGCTTCTCTGTCTCCACGACAACCAAGTCAAGAGTCTGAAAGTCTATTGTGGGGTTACCTGGTAATAAAGCAAAGCAGCAAATGTCAAATAAACAAAATCATACTCAAGACATGTTGAAACCGACAGTCCTTACAGTCTGAGTCTTTGGCAAAAACGTTTTCCGAGATTTCGGAGGGCTCACTGACTCCCACGGCATTTATTGCTCTCACTCGCATAATATACTCCTTCTCAGGAACGATTCCTTCTTCCACAGTGTATTTCAGCTCCTTCACGGGACGGGAGTTGACCCTCATCCATTTCTCTGTTCCGGCTTCACACATCTCAATGTGGTAGCCGCTGATGGGGGAGCCACCGTCCCTCTGTGGAGGTTTCCAGCCGATGGACAGGAATTCCCTGCTGGCGGCAGTCACATGCAGCTCGATGGGAGGAGACGGGACACCTGCAGAGACAAGAAGTGATTTTTCAGCTACGATGGAAAACAAAAACGAGAATGTGGATTGTGTGGTTCAGTTGACTAGCCTGTTGGGTCTTCAATAGTCAGGATCTCGGTGGGTTCGCTGGGATGTCCGACTCCAGCCTCGTTCTCAGCCCGGACTTGGAACTGAACCTCGGTTCCTTCTATGACATCAGTGACTCTGTACTTGCAGTCAGGCCCGGAAGTCTTTCCACACTTTACCCAGCGAGTTCCGAGCTTTTCTTTCTTCTCAATGGAATACCTGAAAGATCCCAGAGAGTTAAGTATACATTCATGATATCATTGTAAATGCTTTTTGAAGAACCTTTTAGTTTTAACAAACCAGTTGGGTTTTGCGAGTTTTAACCCTGTTTACAACTAGGACATGAACCATTCAAAATCTGGTCATGTGACCTACCGAAGGATTGGTCGACCACCGTCGTTTTTAGGGGCCTCCCACTGCAGGTCCACGTATCTTTTGGTCACTGCATTAACGGCGAGGGCGTATGGTGGCCCGGGGGTGGCTAAATCAAACAGAAACGTCCTTTCATGTACAGCCAACACAACACAAGAATGATTGAACATTTGGCTGAACTTCCTGTTAACTCACTGAAAGTGTCCTTAGCCAGTACAGAGTCCTCTAATTCGCAGAATGGGCCGACGCCAACAGCATTCTCAGCTGCGACACGGAACACGTATAGAGAGCCTTCATTGAGCGGGGTCACGGTGTACTTCAGCTCCTTCACAGTGGTATCCACAGCCTGCCAGCCTTTACGTCTGACGTCCCGTTTCTCCACCACATAGTTAGTTATGGGCGATCCACCGTCACGCTCAGGAACCGTCCACTTCAACTCAGCACTGTTCCTGCTAATGCTGATGACCTCAAGCCAACGGGGTGCTGAAGGTGGATCTAAGGAGAAACATTTGTGTCGTCAGATTAATGATTGTAAAATGTTTTACCATCACTCTAAGTCCAATAATTAGCGTGTCTTACTGAGCCTCTCCTTGCAGAGAACAGGATCGCTGGGATCACTGGGTTCGCTTTCGCCAGCCATGTTGACTGCACGAACCCTGAATGAGTACTCCTGCTTCTCCATCAGGCCTTTCAAGAAGTACTCGGTCATGTTGACGTTCTCTGCCACACGAATCCAATCTGTTGTGCCACTCTTGAGCATCTCAATGACATAGCCATCAATCTTTGCTCCCCCATCATGCTCTGGCTTGGTCCACATCAGGAAGCATGAAGTCTTTGCCACATCCTTCACTGTGGGTTTACCAGGAGGCCATGGGGGATCTAGAAGAACAGTAAGGTTTTTAGTAACAGATTCGAGCAGAGACATGCAATCATAAGATTTGTACCAATTGGATCTTTCACAAGGATTGGTTCAGTTTCCTTGCTTGGCTTTCCAGTTCCGGCCAGATTTTCAGCGAGGACTCTGAACTTGTACTTCTTCCTTGTGGGAAGACCTTTGACCCTGTTAAGGAAAACAAATGTTTTTTAACCAAAATTCCACAAAACACTAGTTTGTTCGAACAAACCTGTAGTTGGTGTCTTTAATCGGCAGCTTATTACATCGCATCCACCTGTCATGGTCAGGTTCATATCGCTCCACCCAGTACCCTGTGATTGGGCTTCCTCCATCCTCATCAGGCTCGTACCAGCTAAGAGTCAGTGAGTCCTTGGCAATGTCCGAAGGCTCCAGCTTGTAGGGTGCGCCGGGGGTGTCTGAAAAAAACAGACGTTGGTGATATACTGTCTGTAGGGATCGACCGACACCGATTTTTTTCCATCACCCTCAGCCAATACCGATTTTGCTTGGGCCGATATTTGTGGCCGATACTGCTTTCGATCCATCAATTTACATGAAAAAACGACCATGATAACAAATATTACAGGTCTCATGTTGAAACAAATATTTATTGAAATGTAAACACTGAACTAGGATTCAGCTTCCTTAAACACACATTTAAACGGCATTATCAACTTTAAAAGGAATAAATATTCGACCATGTGCAAAACATTTCTGTCGTAGTTTAAATTTATCTAGCATTGAAGTGATGACTGCTCCTCCACAGCGTGACGCGCACCTCTTCCCCCCCCGCCTCCACACACACATACACATCACACTGACACAATTTAGTACAATATATAAAACATTTCTCTCATCATTAAAGTTGGTGTTGTGCACGATAAAGACCTCTCATAAGCAGACACGGCTGCTCCAATTCCTTCTGTGTGTGTGTGTGTGTGCTCGGAGAGACACGCATTTAAAGTTGCATAGTTCATCATCATTCTTGTTCTGCTCAACTAGTGAAAGTCCTTTTATTCGTCTGTTGCGTTGGTATGTGATGTTTTTGGGCTTTCTTGTTGTCACACCGTGACTTAAACTGTTATGCCTAGCGATCACCCAGTGAAATGTGATGGGCTTAGTGAAGTGTTAAAAGCAAGCTAACTCTATTACTTGTGAAAACGCGCTCTTCATGTGATTCAACAGTGGTGACGGGATACCGCGACTACTTGTCGGCAGATGCCTGACGGATGCCACGCGTGTATCGGCCGATACTGATATAAGGAAAAAATGCAAATATCGGCCCGATATATCAGCCGGCTGATGTATCGGTTGATCCTTAGTCTGCAACAGTAACCCCAAATTGTACTACAGTCAAGACTATATGTAAAGTGGACTGTGTCAGGCAACCTACCGAAGGGATATCTTGCGATGATGGATGGGTGTTCTGCTGGTAGACCCACACCAAACTGGTTCTCAGCAAAGACCCTGAAAATGTACTCCTTCAACTTGACCAGACCCACTGCTCTGTAGGTTGTTTGTTTGACAGTGGAGGAGAGCCGGTGCCAAATCTCACTGTCTACAGCACGTCGCTCGATTATGTAGTTGGTGATCTTCGAGCCACCATCATCACGTGGTGGGTTCCAGGCCAGGAAACAGGACTCATTGGTAATTTCGGAGATGTCAAAGGCAGCTGGGGGGCCGGGCTTATCTGCAAGTTTGGGGGGATTGTATGGGGAATATTACATTTTCAAACATTTGACATCATTTTGCTGTGTCTAGATGACCACACCTACCAAGAATGTTGACGTCAACAGTAGCAGTAGCGCGACCGCAGCTGTTTGTGGCCTCAATGATGTAGGTGGAGCTGTCATCTCGTTTGGTCTTGGAGATGGTAACGGTGGAGTGCCCGGGTTTGGTGTCGATGGCGACTCTATCATCAGCTTTGAGGACCAGGTCAGCCTTAGTCCACTTCACCCGGGGTTCGGGTTTGCCTGTCACCTCGGCAGGTAATTCAATCTTGCTACCAGCTTTAGCAGTCAGACCAGCAAGCAGCTTTGAGTCCAAATGGATTTCTGGTGGCTCTACACAGACAGACAAAAAGGATCAACAATTAATTAAAATCAGATTAAAGGTATAGTTACATCAATCCAGCATTACATCACAAATTATTAAATCTCTACAATGAGATTTGTGGCTCTTTACCTTTCGGATCTACAGCTTGGATCTCGTCTGTGGCCTTGCAGGGCCGGCTGGCACCAAGTCGATTCAAGGCTCGGACTCTATATGAGTACCACTGGCCCTCAATCAGACCTGTCACTTGAAACTTCAGCTCAGGGATGAGGTCTCCACAGGGCTCCCACTTATCACTTCCTCTCTGGCAACGATCAACATTGTAGCCACGAATGCCACTTCCACCGTCATACTTTGGAGGTTCCCAGGTCAGGAAGATGCTGCTGGCTGACTTGTCTCTCCATCTCAGGTTCTCCGGAGGGTCCGGGACAGCTGGAGTGCAAAAACGCATTAGAGGTGTTCGCCAGTCTGTAGTTCACAAATGACTGTTACTGCTTGACTCACTGGCAGGAGAGGATACATTGATGGGCTCATCAATGTATGCAGGTTCTCCTGGTCCACACTTGTTACAGGCTGTGACCCTGAAGAGATACTCCTTCCCTTCAACCACATCAGTGACAGTCATCTCCTGATCCTGAATACCTGTGGCCACCTGTTGCAGACAGAAATAGAGGAACGGTGGTTTAGGCAAAGGAAGGAGATGATATGGCCAATAATAACTGAAGTGTCATACTTTGACCCAGGTCTTGCGGGACACCTCCCGTTTTTCAACCTGGTAGCCTGTCAGAGGGCTTCCGCCGTCATGCTCCGGTGCTTCCCAGGCTAGGTGAACATGCTCGCGGGTCACTTCCTGCACCTTGAAGTCCTTCGGTGCACTAGGTGCGGCTAGAGTGGGGTGTTAACAAATATTATGACGTTTGAAAGACGCTTCTTGCTCAGATAGGACAGTTTTTGGACAATTTTTCCTACCAATGACGTTGACTTCAATTTCGCCAGAGACAGATGTGACATCATTTTCCAACTGCAAGGTGTAGATGCCTTTGTCTGGCCGAACGCTTGGCGTGACGACTAATTCTGCAAATGTGGACCTGGTCGTCAGAGTGACCCGTTCATCGGTGGCAGTCAGCTCCTTCTCGCCGAATGTCCACGTGGCAACAGGGACGGGATATCCAGAGATGGGGACTCTGATAGTGAGCGACTGCGGGACGATAACCTCCAGGCCATCTTTGAACGCACTCAGATCAAAAGTCGGACCAACTGGAAACAAAGAAAGAAACTTTGAGTCACCATATTCTAAAGAATTGTGTGAAGTTGCGCCACAAAGGCCAAATGAAATGTGCCAAATTTAGCACAGCAGTGATGAACCACTGCCTGTCTCACTGTGTGGGTCATCGGCCAGCAGAGGTCCAATGATGTTGGATGGATCTGAGATTCCGGCTGCGTTTTCTGCAAACACTCGGTAGTTGTAATTTGTTCCATACTTGAGACCGCTAACCTGAATAGGCAAACACAAAGTTGGCACAAAACAGATGTTATCAATGTGACCGTTACAATACAAAATCCTAAAATAGTTTCTTCAGGTTTGTATTTTCAACTAAAATCTTTGACATGTCTTATATCTTAATACCGGGCGGCACGACGGTCTAGTGGTTAGCGTGCAGACCTCACAGCAAGGAGACCAGAGTTCAATTCCACCCTCGGCCATCTCTGTGTGGAGTTTGCATGTTCTCCCCGTGCATGCGTGGGTTTTCTCCAGGTACTCCGGTTTCCTCCCACATTCCAAAAACATGCTAGGTTAATTGGCGACTCCAAATTGTCCATAGGTATGAATGTGAGTGTGAATGGTTGTTTGTCTATATGTGCCCTGTGATTGGCTGGCGACCAGGGTGTACCCCGCCTGTCGCCTAAAGACAACTGGGATAGGCTCCAGCAACCCCTGCAACCCTCGTGAGGAAAAAGCGGTAGAAAATGAATGAATGAATGAATAAATAGTAGAATTAAACAAAACTGTAATAAAAAAGCACAATTCCTTGCATGTATCCCTAGAGAACAAATAAAAAAATAATTTTGCCTTTTTCTGAATTGACATAAAGCCCACTGGGATATTGATTTTGGTCTTCCAGCCATGTTAAACACAACTGCCCTGTTTAGTTATTCCTGTGGCTGGGATAGGCTCCAGCACCCCCACGACCCTTGTGAAGAAAAAGCGGTAGAAAATGAATGAATGAATGAATGTCTTAATACCTTGTAGAAAAGGTCAGGACAGAGGCGGGCATTACAGCGGAGCCACTTATCGGTTCCGTCCTCACAGCGCTCAATGATGTATCCTGTGATCATGCTTCCACCATTGCTCAGCGGTGTCTCCCAGCTGAGCTGCACAGAGCTTTTGTTCTGGTCTTGATAGGCCAGGTTCTGGGGTGGGCTGGGACGCTCTGTAGGGGACAAGTTACATAACGTGTCAAAAGTAATGTCACAGCACAAGCTGTTTGACCAGACCAGGGGTGGGCAAACTTTTTGACTCGCGGGCCGCATTGATATGACAAAATTTACGGGGGGGGGCAGACTATATATTTTACACGTAACAGTCCACCTGGTATTATTGTATCTGTAAAATTGTCATGCAATCTGCTATTATTATTTATTATTTTGTATTTATATTTAAATATTTTAAAAATAATAAAATATTATAATAATTACAATAAAATTTAAATAATAATTATTAAATTATTATTATGTAAAATATGCAAATATAACAATATTATATATAATTAATATAATAATTAGCATTAATATAATAATTATAATAATCATAATAGTTCTAATAATAATTATAATAATCTAATAATCTAATAATAATAAAAGGTTGGCTCAGGCCATGATGCCAGGTTGTATGTTGAGTTTAAATGAAATACTTTGGAAAGATTGGGCGGGCCGTATTCAAACACTTGGCGGGCCGGATGTGGCCCCCGGGCCGTAGTTTGCCCACCCCTGGACCAGACGCTACAGGTGCATCAAGGCAAAAACAAGCAGACTGAGAAACAGCTTCTTCCCAAGAGCCATCACCACCCTGATCTCAGACATACAACGTACCCGGTCATTAGCATAATGCAAATGTACAATATTTCCATCACTGCCTCTGTTACTACCTCAATCATATTTATTTTATTTAACAACCCAATACAATACACTCATATGTGACTTTACTCATGTGTATACACCAGTCATTATTTTGCACTATGACCCATTTACCATTGCACTAAAATTAATATATCTGCAATATGTCTGCTCCTGCATATGCTCCTGTGCAATACTATGTGTATATTTTGGATATCTTGTAAATATCTTGTTAAATTGTCTTTTTTACTCTACTTTTATATACTTTTTTTTTTAACTTGACTACTGCACTGAAAGGAGAAGCTCTCCAATCTCGTTGTACATCTTGTATAATGACAATAAAGGCCATTCCATTCCATTCCATTCCACAAGTACATGCTGTGTTCAACCAGTGTGACTCACCAATGGGATCCATAATCTTTACAGGTTGGGAAGCAGCACTTGGCTTGCCCACACCAGCTTTGTTCTGAGCCTTGACTCTGAAGATGTATTCTTTGTTCTCGATGACATCATTAATGACAGCGCTGAGCTCATCAGATGTTGTCACCTGGACAGGTGACCACTTTACGGAAGTCCTGTCACGGAGCTCGATGATGTAAGAGGTAATGGGAGAACCGCCATCTGATGCCGGCGGCTCCCAGGACACAGTGCAACCAAACTTGGAAACGTTCCCGACAATCACGTTAAGAGGAGCATCAGGAACATCTGAAGACCATAAAAGAAACAAACAGTCAAAGGACTGGATCTGATAAAACAACCTTCCACGACACCTGAGATCTAAAAATTCATACCAAACTTGTTTTTGGCCTGGACTGGTTTGTCTGTCTCTACTGTGGGTCCGCTGCCAACACGGTTTCGAGCGCAGACTCTGAAAAGGTACAAGGAGTCCTTCTGGAGTCCTGTCACTGTGTACTCGGGGCTGTCGGCGTGCTCAGTGGCCAGCGTCCAGGTCTTGCGTTTCACATCTCGTCTCTCCACTACGTAACCAATGACTTTGCTTCCTCCGTCATTCTCTGGTTCCTCCCATGCCAAACTGACTTCACCGTCAGCAGTGTCGACCACCTGCAGGTTCTTCACAGGTCCTGGAACATCTGTTGTCCAGACGAACAGAAATTTATGGTTGAGCTGTTTATGATTCAACATTAAATCAAAGTAAAAAGAGCAAAGTTTAAAAACTGTACCAATGACATCCAGGTTGATGAACGCTTCACCCTCTCCATGCTTGTTCTTAATGATGACCTTGTAACGACCCTCGTCAGATTTTCTAGGGTCCTTCATGCGGTACTCTGTGCAGTCGGAGGATGTGTAGACGCTATCCTGGGGAAGACTTAAATTGTCATACAGCCAGTCTGCCTCAGCTTGTGGGTATGCGCTGTAGGGAACGGCCATGACAAGAGGCTTCCCGGCATCTGTGACGTAGTTTTGGTCAGTGGTTTTTATCTGGGGTGCCGCTACAAGGGAAAGACCCAAGAACAGCATCCATTAGAAAGACCGAAAAAGTGTTTTTTTACGCCTGTATTTATCGCTTTTTACCCGCCATCTCCAGCTTGGCCATTGCATCTTTGTCCTTGACGATGACTCTGTACTGGCCTTGATCTCGAGGACGGATCTCACAGACCTGTAGTCTGTGGACTTTACCTTCACTCATCATCTGGTATTTGTCTCCCTGGACGACTGTCATGTTGTTCCGCAACCATTTCACCTCCACTCTGTCCTTGTTGAGTTCCACCTCAAACACCACATCAGAGCCGGGAGGTTGGAACACATCCAGCGGTGGCCTGATGATCTCCACTGGGGTCTCTGCAAGACCAAGATAATATGTCAGGTAATTCTGATCAGAAGAAGATGATTCTTTGAACTTATATGGAACTTTTCAAGACACTGAAAGTAATTTAACAGAAGACCAAAGTCAAACAAAACAATTCTACTAACAAAAACAGTGTTCTTGAAAAAGATTTCACCTTCAACAAAGAGTCTCGCTCTGGATCTCTTCTCGTCGACACCGCAAGCGTACTCACACTCGTCGTCAGGTCGGCACTCTTTGATGCGCAAGGTGCAGGTCTTACCATCTTTTTCAAATGTGTATCTGCGTATAGACAAAGTTATTTGAATCATTTAACAATGACAACAAGTACACGGAATCGTGTAATGACCATCACTGACCACAGTGCTTACTCTATTCTGTAAATATGTTGACGTGAAATTGTACATATTTGCTACTGAATAACAGTAAATAAAGCTGCTTATTTAGTAAGTTCTACCATTTTTTTAAGGGCTAAGTGTTAGCTTTCAAACAGTGCTAAGTTTGTTGCATTATTGTTTTATTGTATGAAATGATTAATGACAATTAATATGTTAATTAATGCCTATTTAAGTGGTTGGGGTTTTAATTGTCGTCTGTTTTCCTAAATATTAGTTTCACAGAGCTTTCAACTGACGTTCTTCCGCTTAAGTGGATGGACACCGATTCGAGCGTCACATAGCATTTAGTGTAGCAATGCAGAAGCAACCAGGCTGCTCCTTGTACCGGAAGTTGAAGATTTGAAAATGTCTGAAAATGCTGCTCTGAGCTACAGGAACCAAGGTGAATTTAAGAATTTTATGACTGTGTAAAGCTAGGAGACCAGGGTTCAATTCCACCCTCGGGCATCTCTGTGTGGAGTTTGCATGTTCTCCCCGTGCATGCGTGGATTTTCTCCGGGTACTCCGGTTTCCTCCCACATTCCAAAAACATGCTAGGTTAATTGGTGACTCCAAATTGTCCATAGGTATGAATGTGAGTGTGAATGGTTGTTTGTCTATATGTGCCCTGTGATTGGCTGGCGACCAGTCCAGGGTGTACCCCGCCTCCTGCCCAAAGACAGCTGGGATAGGCTCCAGCACCCCCGCGACCCTTGTGAGGAAAAAGCGGTAGAAAATGAATGAATGAATGAATGAATGAATGAATGAATGAATGACTGTGTAAAATGTGTTATGAGTCTTAAACCTTGAATGGTACGAGCAAACAACAAGGCTGAAAAATAATGGCGGGTTAACTGAAGTTGCAACTAGTAGCTTCTGATCTTCTCATTTCCCGCTGAATTAAGTTTTATGTAAATCTCACCTTGGTCCTTCACGAATTTCACGGCCGTTCTTGTACCATTTGACGTCAGCCTTCTCCTTTGTCAGCTTGCAAGTAAACTCTGCATCTTCAAACTCAGTGATAGTCTGGTCCTTCAGCTGCATGGCAAAGTCGGTTGGAGCCTCACTGATGATCAGCTCGGCTGTGGATTTGTCTTCTCCAGCAACAACAGTGTACTCGCCCTCGTCGGCCAGCGTGCAGTCCTTGATGATCAGCGTGTGCTTGACTTTGTCAACTTTGTAGATGACGCGTTTGTTGAAGACTATCTCCTCGCCAGCCTTGATCCACTTCAGAGTGGCGTTGGACCGGTTGACTTTGCAGGAAAAGCTGACTGTATTTTTCTCCTGAGTGTCAATGTCCTCCAGAGGAACAACAATTCTCAAACTCTCCTCTGAAGACACAAAAAATCACATGTCAAATGGGTTTCTGGACATCTCGTCAAAGCTGACCTTCTGAGTTGTGTGCTTACTGACCTTTGACGGACAGGCTGCAGGAGCTCTTGGCCTGCTCTCCTCTCTGATTGGTCAGGCTGATGCTATAGTTGTCTTCATCGCTTTTTTGTGCGTCTCTGATCCTCAGCGAGAAGACGTTGTCTCGCTGGGCCATCACGTACTTGCTGCTCTCAAAAATAGTCTCATTATTCTTTAGCCACTTGGCCTTTGCTCCCTCATCGTTCACCTCGCAGTTCAGGACCACTTCCTGGCCTTCACTGGTCTCTGTGTCCTTCAATGGTGTGATGATCTTCAGTTTCTCTGTTGGTCGCAAATGACATTTCAACAAATAGCCTCATGTTGAAGAGTCTGCATGAAACGTACAGGAAATAACACCGGCACTTACCAAGCACAGTGAGGTCAGCGGTCGCTCTCGTTGGGCCGACCATCACCACATATTTGCACTCGTCTTTGGGCTCGCAATTATTGATAACCAGAGTCCGCCTCTTTCCGTCACGGCTCATTTGGTACTTGTCTCCGTCCTCCAGCTCTTTGTCATCTTTCAGCCATTTGACCTCAAAGGTTTCCTTGGAAACAGTGCAGGTGAACTCCGCCTTTTCACCTTCCACCACCTCTATGCTGCGAGGCCTAGAGATGAACTCTGCTGCCAGTTCTGAATGAGGAGAAGACAGATGAGTTCAGAGAAACCATCAAACCACTCAGAGGTCTTTGACATGTGATCTTGTGTACCATTAATCTTGAGATTTCCAGATGTTTTGATGCTAGGACTCAGCCGACAGTTGTACTCTCCAGCATCAGCCATCTTCAGATCTTGAATGAGGAGGATTCGCCTCTTCCCGTCGACGATCTGCTCATAGCGGCCGCCCTCCGGCAGCTCTTCGTCTCCTTTGTACCAGGTGACGTCAGCGCTGGGTTTGGAGACCTCGCAGATGAGCTTCACGCTGTCAGTCTCGGTTCCCTCCACATTGGATAAGTTCTTAGTAAACCTGGCCTCCTCCTCTGTGAAAAGTGAAAAATCAACGTCAATTTTGTCATGGTTATTTTTGTTTTGCAAATGTTTGCCACAAACTTCTTACCGATTACAGTAAGCATTCCGGAGGATTTGCATGTTTTTGCATCACATTCATACTCGGCCTCGTCGTCAAACACGGACTTGTGGACAATGAGGATGTGTTGGCGTCCCTGAGCTATAATTTCATACTTCTTCCCTTTTCTGATTTCACTTCCATCCTTGAACCAGCGGACCTGTGGCGGAGTGTTAACATGGAGTAAGTGAGAAGTGACCACAGTAAAATTAGATTAGTTTATTGTAAATGAAAGCACATTTTATGTTTTTATTCTCTTAAAATTTATTATAATTTTTTTTCTGGAATGACCAGTTCTTTCTTGAAATGTGATGACTGTGTTCTCGCTAAATATTTCTCATAACATATTTTGTCTATTGGTATAACTTTAATCTATATAATTATATAGTTTTCTTGTGATAGCAGAACTTTATTCTTGTGATATAAATTAATTTGAACTGTTGCTAATTTATTCTGGTAAAATTAAGAGTTTAAAAGTTGAAATACTTTTTTCTTGTACTGTAATATTATACATTTATTTCCATAAAACTGCCATTTCTTGTGTAAAATTAATTTTTGGTGAAAAATAAATTCAAATGTATTCAAATTATATGTAAGATTGTTCAGTCATTCTGGTAAAATTATGACTTTTTATTGTGCTGAATATAAAACAAAAATGTTTTTTTAAATTTCTACTACCTATTCTTATGATGGTATAAACTTTTTTATTGTTTCTGATTTTAATCTTTCAACATCACAATAATTGTATTATTTTTTTCTCACAATATTAAATTTTTTCCAATTTAATTAATGTAAAATTACAACTCTTTTCTCGTAATATTATACTTTTATTCTCAAGCCAAGCTCACCTTAACATCTTCTCTGGACACTTCACACTCAAACCTGGCAGACTCCTTCTCTCGGACCTCAACATCATGGAGTGGCTTGGAGAACTCAACATGTGGAGCTGTTGACATAGATGTTAGCGGCTTAAATTAGGTCTTTGATTCAGACTAGCATGTTAAAGAAATGACAACAGGTGAATGAAACTGTCCTAGTCAAGCTTTAGAAGATTTTCCCTGATTACAATGACAGATTCTGGAGCTCTGGAAAGTGTTTGATTGACTTGAACATTTCCAAATGGTAATCATGATGGTAATGACCTTTGCCCCTCCACAGGAATACATCCTCATTAACACTAAACACTTCCTGGGAGCTTACTAAAATGGCTGATTTCACTTTGGGGAAAGCGTTCACAAATGACTCACGTTCAACATTTAGGAAGCAGGAGGTTTTAAAGTCTTTAGCGTCACAAGAATATGTTCTCGAGTCATCCAAAGTGCAGCCATGGATGAGCAGCGTCCTCTTGTGGCCGTCCACGATCATCTCATACTTTTTACTCTTGCGGATCTCCTGTCCATCTTTGAACCATTGCACCTCTGCGTTTTGTCTGGACACCTCACATTCTAGTGTGGCGGTGGCTTCCTCCTCCACCGTCTGGTCCTCCAAAGGCTTAGTGAACTCCACTGGTGGTTCTGAACACGAGCAAAATGTCTCAGTTTTTTCTTTTCGCATGAAAAAAATAGCAAAAACATCATCTAAAAAGTTTGAATCCTTCTCAAATCACCCTGATCCTAAATCCAACTCCTAAACAATTGAAAATCAAATATTTCAACTCAGAAGCAAAGGTTGAATTTAACATTAGCAGAGTTAGCATCCATTGAAAATGTATTTTTTTAATGGGTTGTTTGTATGTCACATACATTCCCACACCGACTAAAAATGTCAAGCTATGGCCTTGATTTGTGCACAACACCTTTAACGAAGAGGTTGGCTTCTGTCTGGAAGTCCTTGGCGGTCAGTCGGACTTGTCCCGCTTCTTTTAGCTGGACATCCCGCAAGGTCAAGCTGTGAACTTTGCCCTCCGACTTCAGCACCACCTGCGGGTCAAATATAGACACGGTCAAGTTAAAGCTGCTTCAACAATGGAAAGCGATCGTGTTTCTAACTTCAAACAGAGGAATCTACTTGGACATTATCTGCTGCTCATTAAGTAAGTTGAAAGACTCCACGGTTATTTGGAGCCACTGCAAGCCGGATTTCGCCAATAACTAGCGCATTCAGAGGTTCTGAAGTATTACTTCAATGCAATGCACGGCATTGATGTCAGCAAATTGCACACTCAAACAGCAGTGGGAGTCTTTGACAGACTACATTGGATACAGACAGTAGGAGAAGTACAGAAATACCTTGCTTATCGTCATTATTTTGTTTCAGACACAACCATGACAAGAACATTTCCGCAGTATAGTAGGATTGCTTATTTATATATTGGATATTTTTGTAGTGGCTGCACTGAGTGGTTAGCGTGCAGGCCACACAACTAGGAGACCCGAGTTCGATTACACCCTGTGGAGTTTGCATGTTCTCCCCGTGCATGCGTGCGTTTTCTCCGGGTACTCCGGTTTCCTCCCACATTCCAAAAACATGCTAGGTTAATTGGCGACTCCAAATTGTCCATAGGTATGAATGTGAGTGTGAATGGTTGTTTGTCTATATGTGCCCTGTGATTGGCTGGCGACCAGTCCAGGGTGTACCCCACCTCTCACCCGAAGACAGCTGGGATAGGCTCCAGCACCCCTGCAACCCTTGTGAGGATAAGCGGTAGAAAATGATTTAATGAATATTTTTGTAGTTATGGCATAACAAACCTGTTTACTATCCACTAAATCAGTTTTTTTTAATCATTATTAGAGCTCTATAGACAGTAAATAACACCCACACGCTGACCTCTACATTTGTATCACACAGTATAGTGTATACTGGATAATCAGAAAAAAATAAGCCATTTAAGACATAAATAAAACTTATGCTTGGGTTTGGTTGTGACAGCAACAATAGCCTGAGTTATGATGATGATTATGATGAATATTATTATGTTATTATTGTGCCTGTTGTTGCGGCAATCCAGTCTGGTGCTTGTCTCTCTCTACTGACACCTAGTGACAAATGGACAATACTACATTTACAAATCACCCATTGTACTTGAAAATGTTTCATTTAGGCAAAAAAACCCACCTACAATTTATTTAAACATGCCAAATAGGCTTCAGCATACCCCTGCAACCCTAATGAGGATAAATGTATGGATATGGATGGATGGATGGATATTGATGGTATGGATGTATGCATATTTTTGGACTCATAATAGCCTGAATTCAACCACAAATGATTGATTAATTAATATATGTTTGAATAACCATGATAAAGTCAACCCGTGAAATTCAAACCGCAATCTGCCAGTCCAAATTTCAACACCTGTATAGATAACCTGAAGTAAGAGCACAGTGTATTGTATTAATGTGCAGTGGGATCCATGTAAGTATATTCAATGGCGCAATGTATATTATTTGGTTCAATACAGTTTGTGTTAGTAAGCACCAAAAAGTGGCAAGATATTATTATGATTACCCATCCCTTCATTTTCTATGCCACTCAACCTCACGAGGGTCGCAGGCATGCTGGAGCCTATTCCAGCTGTTGTTGGGCAAGAGGCCGGGTACACCCTGGACTGTTCGCCAGCCAATCACAGGGCACATATAGACAAACAACCATTCACACTCACATTCATACCTATGGACAATTTGGAGTCGCTAATTAATCTAACATATTTTTGGAATGTGGGAGGAAACCGGAGTACCCAGAGAAAATCCACGCAAACTATTATTATTATTATATGATGTATTATTATTATTATTATATTGAATAATTGAGAACTATAGCATTAAATAAAGAATATATATATATCATGAACGTCCAATGTAACATATTAGTATGTACTCCAGTACTACTTACCTACAGTATGCGTTCCACTTAGGCTGTGGGACATCCCCATTGTTTTTCTTTTCTCATTCTTCATCATGTTGTACACAATTGTTGAATTTTCAACAACCACATTACTTGCAAAAAACAAAGTGATTAATAGGTATTATGATTTATAATTATAATAAAAATTACCCAGCACTAGCCTATATTTTGCACATACAGTAAATGGTCTTTCACTTGTATAGCGCTTTGACACTGTTAGCACATATTTATATATCTTTGGTGCTTTTTGTAATTTGGTATATATTTTTTAATAATTTGGAATAAAAAATATTTAATTTACTACATAATATATTCCTGACATCACAGAGTCGTTTCAGATTATATAAAGGTTGAAGAAAATTGAGAAAAAAACAAGTGTCAGCTGACTTGTGACAGTTGAAACTGTACAGCAGCTGCTTTCCTTCCACCAATTTAAACTATCGTACGTCACTCTCATTTCTTGTTTACAATCTCCCAAAACATAACTCCGTACACATACAGTAAATTTTACTATACGAAACACATACCTTTTATTGCAAATTTGTTTGCTTTTTGTGAGCACTGTAACATGTAATGCAACACTTAACATAACACGTAATGTGACACGGAATCACACACATAGGTCACATAACCTCCATTAAACTAATTCCACATGGATTCCTTTTCATCGGAGCGTGAAAGCAATTAAAAATGGGGTGTGAGAAAGTTTGACAGGAAGGTTTTCCTTGCAGCCCACCTGCTGGGCTCCCTTGCAACCTCCTGCCACTGTTAAAAATAGAAGCAGAAACTTGCTTGCAGGGCAGAACCGGGCCCCTGCCTGCTAGCAGAACCTTATATGCATACGGCCCGTGACAACAGGAGCCTCGCTGAGCTGACCGGCAGTGTATTGTGGGAACAGGAAGTGATAGATAACAACGTGATGAGACACTTACTCTGTCACTGGGTTCCATCTTGGTACCCTCCAGGAACCACTCAACAGCAATGTCTTCGTAGGACAGCTCGCATTCGAAGGTGGCAGTCTCCCCGGCAGTCACGGTGACGTCAGTCAGAGGCCGCGCCAAGCCGATGACCCGGGCTTTGGATCGAGGAGAAGACATGGTTATCCCTCAAGCTCAAGTCAACAGACCCCAAAAAAATCCCTGAGAGAACTCGGTAATCCTCAGTGCCGAGTCCTCATGTTGGTGAGGTGTTGAGGCTGGTTGAAGCCCGCGGGACAACTGAAACTAACCACCCTGACACTTGGCACTGGTGGACCAGCTCATTAGCATACGACCTGGGCCGCGTGCTCGTCCTGCCAATCACTGCAAACCTGTTCTGGATAAGGCATGCCGTTTCTAAAATAACCACAGACCGTGATTGGCTGAGAGCCAGAGAGTACATGAGGAGTGAAGAAATGTGCTCCTGTCAATCACTTGCTGCCAAACCTCCGACAAAAGGAGAATGTGGTAACCCCCCCTTACACAACACTGTCATAAATGCTTATGATGTGGGTGGGGGCACAGGAAGACTAATAAATATCAATTGCTTGCTAACTCCGGGACCACATGAAGCAGATGAACACAATGTATCTCATCATCAACTATTCGTAGTGGATTAACTAATTATTTATACCAGGCCAAGGAAAACAAACGCCACCCATGTAACTCAAAGCTCCAGAGAGAAGAAAAATACTCACAAATATTAACTTCAAGTTCAAGATCATGTCTTTGAGGAATTTAAAGTATCTGCTCCTATGAAAGCCACAGGAATAACTAAACAGGGCAGTTATGTTTAACATGGCCGGAAGACCAAAATCAATCTCCTAGTGGGCTTTATGTCGATTCAGAAAAAGAAAAAAAATATTTTTTTATTTGTTATTTTATTTATTCTCTCGGGATACATGTAAGGAATTGTGCTTTTTTATTACAGTTTCGTTTAATTCTACTATTCATTCATTCATTTTCTACCGCTTTTTCCTCACGAGGGTCACGGGGGGTGCTGGAGCCTATCCCAGCTGTCTTTGGGCGGGAGGCGGGGTACACCCTGGACTGGTCGCCAGCCAATCACAGGGCACATATAGACAAACAACCATTCACACTCACATTCATACCTATGGACAATTTGGAGTCACCAATTAACCTAGCATGTTTTTGGAATGTGGGAGGAAACCGGAGTACCCGGAGAAAACCCACGCATGCACGGGGAGAACATGCAAACTCCACACAGAGATGCCCGAGGGTGGAATTGAACTTCTACTATTTAATCGATGTATTTTTATTACAGTATTTTCCATGTCCATGTGATCTGTGTAGTGTGAATAACCTATTTAGGTGTTTATTTGGGGATAATTTAGGCAGAAAACCGAGTACCACCTATATCATGTCCATTAAAAGGACAACAAATTTCAATCCCATCTACTTGCCTGTTTATAACATGGCTATTTAAGTAAAATCTTCTCCTTGTTCACCTTTGACCCTTAGCTGAGCCGACGACTTAGCATTGGCTGCTGAGAAGTCCACAGTCCCGGCCATGTCTTTGCGGCAGTTGAAGAGGATCAGTGTGTGTCTCACTCCTTCCTCCTTGATTTCCACATCCTGAGGGACAACGGATGTGGACATCATTAGAAGACATGCTTATAAAGGTGAACAAGTCTTTACGAGCAATCTCACAGCAGATGGATGGAGCGTCTCCCCCTTCAGTTTCCACGTGGCATGAAGGTCTTCCTCTGAAATCTCGGTTTCAAACTTAGCCGTCTCAGTCTCAGTTACCTCCACGCTGTACAGCGGACGTACAACCTTGATGTCACGCTCTGCGACACATGAATATAATATGTTAGTGACATGTAAAACACAAAGTAAACCAGACGGAAGATCCACCACAAGGCTGTGGAGACGTCATGGTCACATCAGTGATGGAGAAATCAGTCCATGCGTCTTCAACCCTTGTCTACGTCATACATTTTGTCGAGATACGTTCTCTTCTTCCATTGTTCTTGTATGTTTGGCCCGTCACCATAATGGACACATTGTGGAGATAAGAAAACAGCACAAGTAGCGGTCGCTCTCATTCAGAGCGACTTACAGTAGATGCAAAAGCAGGACACATGGAGGATCTCTGCAGAATACACCAACCTCATACGACACAGCCATCATTTATTAACTTCTGATTTGTAGATTATCAATGACCGAGAGAGTGTCAGTGTTTATAAAACTTATTATCACATACTACAGTATTAATTGGCCCTGTACCCTAGAAACCGCCCATGAATGATACGGGAAAAGGCCCGAAATGATACTGTGTCAAAGCCCAGGGCAGTGATACTGATAAAATATAGAGTTTAACCATGTCCAGTATCAGCCCCCGTAGCTGTCTACTCAGAGCGCGCTGCTCTGGTATCGTGCCCGTGAAACAACCAATCAGAGAACAGCGCACGAACGTGAACACACAGCGTTTGTTTTGCTGCCGTCTGTGCTCTGTCAACATGTCAGCGGTTGACACTCCCGGCGAAAGACAAATAGGGAAAATAGCAAACAGAATATTAGAAATGGAAAGTTTTATCACCATTAATAAGGAGGACACTCTTGAAATGATGGAAAAAACTAAAAATGCAAATACAAGTCGGAAAACCAAGGGTCGACCTCAAGCTTTTTTCTGAATGGCTCATCAACTGCAAGAACGAACGAAGACTGGTAGAAAGTATTCCCCCGCCTGAGTTAGACAAATACGTGTCTATGTTTATTTTATCAATCAGAAAAGAAAATGGGGATGAATACGAGTCTGATTCTCTCAAATCAAAATTCAACTCTCTGGCACGTTACATGATGGAAAAACGAAAGCTAAACTTCCTGTGTTTACACTGTTTAGATATAATTCATGTAATAAACTGGGCGGCACGGCGGGATAGTGGTTAGCGCGCAGACCTCACAGCGAGCAGACCAGGGTTCAATTCCACCCACTGTGGAGTTTGCATGTTCTCCCCGTGCATGCGTGGGTTTTCTCCGGGTACTCCGGTTTCCTCCCACATTCCAAAAACATGCTAGATTCATTGGCGACTCCAAATTGTCCATAGGTATGAATGTGAGTGTGAATGGTTGTTTGTCTATATGTGCCCTGTGATTGGCTGGCGACCAGTCCAGGGTGTACCCCGCCTCTCGCCCAAAGACAGCTGGGATAGGCTCCAGCACCCCCGCGACCCTCGTGAGGAAAAGCGGTAGAAAATGAATGAATGAATGAATGTAATAAACTGAAAATTTTCTGGAAACAAAATGGTCTTTTGCTTAAATAGTACGTGATAATAAGCTCATGATTAAATAGTATGTGATAATAAGATCATCACATGGTTTGTCTGGTATCAGGCCCAGTATCATGCCCCCGCGTGCCAGTATCAGCCCTCGACCTTCGGTCTCGGTCTCGGACAAACCATGTGATAACCTATGATAAATGTTTCAGCACACAAAACAAGTGTCCTCTGCTGTCAAGACCAAGACGTGATTATGACACGTCTGATGTTTTGTAACAGCTGAGGTATGAGGCGTGTATGAGCTTGATTGATGCTGCAGAGTTCTTACAATTTCTTTTCACACACTCAATGTTTGCAATCAAAACCATGCCAACAGAGACAGCGGACGGCAGTGGAGGGAGGCGAGGCGTCGATGATGGTGGGCAGTCCTGTATTCCTGAACACGTCAGTCGAGGGTTTCTGCAGGTTTTACCTTCGATGTTGAGCTGGGCTGTGGTTTTGTCAGTGCCACAGTCGCAGGTGAAGGTTCCCATGTCACTCTTGGCTGCCTTCTTGATGACTAGTGTGCGTTTTCTGCCGTCTGACTGGATCAGAATGTTCTTGGAGGCAAATATTTCATTGCCGTCCTTGAACCATCGGACCGCTCCTGTGGCCTTGCTCAGCTCACAGGAAAGAACCACCTCATCCTTTTCAATGGCAGTGTAGTTTTGGAGCTTCAGCGTGAAGTAGAGGTCACCCTCTGCAATTGCAAGTTCAGTTCAACGGGTAAGAACATGAACATAGCATTTTGTGTGTGTTGCGTGTGCATTAAGTAGGGGAAGCTGTGTAAAAACACAAACACAAACCCAGCACGGTGAGCATGGCCTCTGCTGTCTTGTCCATGGCCTCCACCTTGATCATGGATGTGTCATCGACTGTGACCTCCTTGAAGGCCAGCTTGTGGACTCGACCATCCTCAGACATGTGCACCACCTTGCTGGGGTGCAGCCGCAAACCGTTTTTGTACCAAACCACCGGGATCTTTTCATGTGAGAGTTCCACACTGAACTCGGCTGTTTCGCGCTCCTTCACTGTCACGTCTTTGATAGGTTTGAGAAACTCGAGACGAATACCTGACAGACAAAGATGATGTTGATACTTTGCACGTTCAAGTCTACGTGACGTGAGAACACACTCGCTTCGGAATATTTGCCAACGCCTGATCCAACATCAATAACCTATGAAGTGTCTCAGATGTGTCAGACTGGAGAACACTGTCGCACCGATCTGACCTTGTTAGTGAATGTGAGCACCAATGAAGGTTGGGCTCTCCCATCATCACCGTGGTGAAACACAAGATCAGAACTGTGCGCAAGGTTCACTAATAAACTGAATGAATGTACAGTGCCATCTTGGTGTCATAATGTGACCCTTTTATCGATGAAATAAGGCTACCTTACTTTGAAAGGCATTTGGCAAATACAAATACATCTTGTTCAAGTTCCGACGTCGCGTGTCCACCAATTACTATGTCAAGTACCTTCAATAATCAGTCTTCCTGATGTTCTTTTGTCTTCTGCCTCAAATGTGTACTTGGCTTCATCTTCATATCTGGCGGATTTCACAATAAGAGAATATTTCTTGCCATCGTCCAGAAGCTGAAACTTATCATCGTTTGAAAGCGTCTGAGATCCTTTAAGCCATCGAGAACTTTTGGGTTCTCTGGAAATTTCCACCTCAAATTTGGCTTCATCCTTTTCAAAGACATGCACATCGGCCAACGGGGTGAGGAAGGAGATGGGAAGTTCTGTTGATTTACACAGACAATTAATGCCAAGATGAGGGCGTGGTGTCAAGAAGCTCGTCAGAGCAGAGCAGGCGCTCACCCTTCACTTTCAAGTTGGCCGAACATTTGGCGTTGGCGGCACTAAACGCCACCTCGCCCGTCTGAGGCACTTTGCAGTTGTACAACACCAGCGTGTGCTTGGCACCGTCCTCCACCATCTCAACATCCTGCAGATGCCAACAGGGTCTCAGAATCGAGTTCAGGGTTCCATAATCACCACTCAAATCCGCTTACAAAGCACATTCACACACACAAGTGAAGATGTATTGGACACGTACAGGAGATGGACTGAGGACTTGGCCGCCGAGTTTCCACTGGCTGTGTACGTCGTCTTCACTCAGCTCGACCTCAAAACGAGCCGTCTCACCTTCAAAGATCTCTACACCATACACTGGCCGCAGCACTCGGATGTTGCGGGCTGGCATTGAAGAGAGGTGACAACTTACTGACAAAGCCACACAGTCGCACACAACGATGTCACGCAAGAACACCAGGTGGCATGATGATTGTGATGAGGAAGATGAAAATGGATCGAGGAAGAGATGAGAGCGAGTTTCAAAAGCGATCAGAAAAGGTATCACAAGTGGAGACTGATGGGTAATGAAAGAGATTGGGTGGTGTTATGAAGTGGAGCCTCATAGGAAGAGATGGTGTTACGAGAATGAGCATGATGGGGAAGCACAAGAGCTGAGATGACATTAACAAGGTGGAACCTAATGGGGAAGTGCAAAAGCTGAGGTGGAGTTATGGAATGGAGCCAGATGGAAAGTGCAAGGAAGCACATGAAGAGCATAACAACAGCAGATGGGATGATGGAAGGGGGCGATGGTGGACCAACAAACTCCTTCTTTACCTTCAATGTGAAGCGCTGCTGTCGTCTTGTCTGTTCCACAGTCACACACGTACTGTCCTTTATCGCTGTCTACGACTTTCCTGATGACAAGTGATCTGTGTTTGCCCTCCGCCTTAATGGCCACCATTTTGGAGGCCTTCACTTCGGTTTCGTTGTGGTACCATATAACTTGGACGTCTCTGTTAAGTTCACATTCTAGCAACACCTTGTCTTTTTCCACTGCAGTGTAGTCCTGCAGCTTGATTGTGAAGTATGCATCTCCCTCTGGAAGGGAACATTTTGAAAGACATGATGCAAACCCGTAAGACAGACTGCCAAACACAATGCAGGATGCGATCCAGATAGAAGAAGGGGCAGACATGGGGGCTCCAAGAACAAAACGTTACCTATGACTGTTAAGTTGGCCATGGTTGAAATTCCTTTAGCCTCAGCCTTAATCTGACAAGTGTCATCAAGCGTTACGTCCTTTATTTCGAGCACATGTCGCTTCCCATCTACATGCTTGAGCACAGTTCTGCTAGGATGGACTTTAACATCGTTCTTGAACCAGGTGAGGGGAACATTTTCATGAGAGAGCTCCAGCTCAAAGTAAACAGTGCTGCCTTCTTTCACCGTTTGGTCCTTTATTGGTGAAATCAGTTTGAGCCTGATACCTACAACCGCATGGTCATAGCTGTTAGTTCAGCCCAGGACACAAGCGACGCACCATCAACAGGACTAACCCGGCACTTACCCTCCACTGTCAGTCTCGCCGTGGACGCTTTGCCCAAAACTTCAATCTTGTACTCATCCTCGTCATCAAACTCACAGCAGTTTATGACAAGCATGTGCTTCTTTCCATCATCTATGATGTCATATTTCGCATCCGGTGTGATGATGTCACTGCCTCTGTACCACATAACCTTAGAAACATCCTTGGTGATGGTGCATTCAAATTTAGCCTGCTTCTTTTCAGGTACACTAACATCCTTCAGTGGGACAACAAAGTCCATTGGGATTTCTGAGGAAGGTCAAAAGGTGACACAGTTGGACACATCGACACAAAACAGTAATACAACGGTCTACAGCGGCCAGTTTACCAGCTCTGGACACATGGACAGAGGAAGAGAAACATCAACACATGATGACAAGCTCAAGATGAAAGATCATCTTCAGATTGATCCGAGACACTTCTTTGTCCAAGTGTTGAGAGGGAAGCTCATCCATATTGGACTAAAGCTAGCACGCTAATAAGCACAAGGTGCTGCTAACAAACTGGCCACTGTATTTACAGTAAATGCAACATCAAACACTGAACCAGTAATGGTTCAAACATGTCTGGACAGAAGCAGACTAGACAAACAGACACAAGTACACTAACAATATGAGAAATAAGACCAGGGATCCGTGCGGGAATTACATTTCCTGGCTTTGAGAGCTCTATCAATAAAGATCTAAAGTCCACATCTACCCCAATTTATTAGACTCCTGGTGGACTTTACACCTTTATTTTTACAACTTTGGCTTGAAAACAACAACAGATTGCTGTGTCTCCTACCCAGGATTCCACTACTACCTCCTTACCTTTAACATTCAGCATTGCGCTTGTGACGGCATTCAGCGCCTGGTAGGACACTTCACCCGCTTGGTCCAGTTGGCACTTTTTCAAAGTGATGCGGCGCACACCACCCTCGGCTTGGATGTCGCAGGTCTGAAGAATGAAAATGGTTACAGAAAGTCGGACGCACAAATCAGTATTCAGGAAAGAAAATAATCTGGTCTTACTGGAGATCTTGTCAGAATCTCCCCTTTGAGCTTCCACTCTCCTGGAATATCTTCCTCGGATATTTCTGTCTCAAACGTAGCATCTTCCTTCTCCACCACTTCCACACTGGCCAGGGGCTTCAGGATCTCCGCCTCGCGTTCTGAGTGAAGGCACATTTTAAGAACTGAAGAAAATGGCATATAAAGCAAACAAGACTCGAACCTCCGAGTGTCAGTTTGGCTGTGTAGACACGTCCCTCCACCTCCATAGAGTATTCTGACACATCATCAGGCTGGCAGTTCTTAATGGTCAGCGTCAGATCTTTGCCGTCCTTCTTGATGTCCAATTTATCCGAGGGAGCTAGCTCCTTCTCTCCTTTTAGCCACTTCCAGTTGGGTGTGTCCTTAAACAGCTCGCATTTAAATGTGGCGCTAGCCTTCGGTTTTACATGCTGGTCCCTCAGGGGCTTCACAATCCAATCTTTGATGATCTCTGTTTAGACCGAATGAAACAGTTAGGAAAAAAGAAGATGTTTTCCTGACAGTTGTCCTCTTCTAATGAGTGGACAACATTGTCACATCTGAAGTTCTGATGGAGATTAAACACTCACCTATCACTTTCACATTTGTTGATGTCTTCACCTCTTCCTGGTTAGCCACTTCACAAGAATAGGTACCCGCGTCCTCTTCAGTGCAGTTCTGGATGGTTACGGCGTGCTGCATACCTATGATGTTGATCTGGATTTTGTTAGCCACTTTTTTAAGGACCTCGCCATTCTTCCTCCAGACCACATCTTTCTCTTTGTTCAACTCGCAGGTCAAGTACAGTGGCTGTCCCTTTATAGCCGAAGACTCTGCCTCCAACTCCTTGATCCATTTCACAGGAAGCTCTACAGAGAAGGTACAGATACAGGTAGGGTCTTGATGGATTCTGCGTCTAGTCTTTAAAAGCCTAAAAAATCCATTGATGGCAAGCTGAACATAAGGAGGAGGAATTATGTACCTTCAACAATCAGCTTAGCGGTGCAGGAGATTTCCTTGCCAGCGTTCTTGGCGACACAGGTGTATTCTCCGGTGTCTGACAGCTGGACATCGATGATGTTCAACTTTCGATCTTTGCCATCAGACGTGAACTTGTGCTTCGGGCTCTCGCGCAGATTGCTGCCATCTTTCATCCACGACGTGATAGCGGTGGACGGCGAGACCTCACACTCAAACACGGCTGACGAGCCGATGGACTCGGCTTCTTGCAACACGATATCCTGAAGCTTCTTGATGAACTTCAGTGGAACAGCCTTAAGTTTGAATCCTCCAAAAGGTTCCTCTGGAGGCGGAGTGCCTCTTCCAGCAGGCTTGAGGCCGCGCCCCCTGCCTTCACCCGGCGATGGTGTTTGTTTGACTGAAATATGATAAGGCAAAAAGGTTAACAGGGCTCGACAATGACAATGTACCGATGGCCTGGGGCAAGTTAAAACAAAATTGGGGCAAACATCTATCATGACGTCCCTGCCGACATCGTCTAATTCTTCAACAACTTGTGAAGGAAAACAGCAAAAAGTGATGAACCAGTGCCTCCTAAACAAGCGGCAGCAAATCAAAGGATGGCACAGGTGAGTGAATCACATTGCTGTGACAATTTGAAGTGGTCACAATGAAACACCACGATTAGATCCAATACCAAGTGCTGATGTGCTTTGCACAAGCTACAAAATCTAGCGCTTCCATTTCTCTGTGGATTTTTGTCACCTTTGCTTCACAAATTATTGTTTGACAGTTGAGCATTTTTTTTCTGGATTAAAAACACTTTACTAGTACACAAATGTGTCTATTCAATAATGTTTCATTGTGGTGCACAACTTGTAAATATCACTGCTTACTACGACTACCATGTGTAAGGTAGTATGGCATGCCATGTTAACATACATCACAATTTTTCAGACATTCCTCCAAATACAATGCATCAGTACTATTATCTGATGAATTATCAGCATATATTGATATATGATATCATTATGGTAGTCTTTTCATTTTACATGGGGCAAGTTTGGGCAAGTAGTTCTCCCCATGGGCAAGTCATTTTTTGTTTTTAATGTAGAGCCCTGGGTTAAGATACTTTTAGTAGTGGCATAATTGACCCTGTGAATGTCAGCAAAGAAAACACTCACGTTTGATACCTCGTCCTCTTCCTCGTCCTGCTTCCTCTGCTGGTTGTCCCTCTGTTCAGAAACACTTGACATGAGCTTGATGACCACAACACAGTCCCACGTGACTGACATAGCTTCAGTAATGCAGTGTGATGTTGAATATGGGAGCTATACATCTCAAAATGAAGGATGAATCATTAATACATGACACTGATGACATCACACAAATGGAAATGGAAATGTGACACCAGTCACAAGAACATGATTGACAGACACAAATGACATCACAACGTATGACATGTAAGATGTATGAAGATGGCGTCATGACCATGGCAATGAGTTGAGATTATTCCGTGCATGAAGGATGGCTTTTTCCCCCCAAACTGCCCCGCCTCTATTGTCTCACCTCTCCTGGCCACCCCCGGTACCTCCAGAGCGCCCTCTTCCCCTTCGCCTTCCCAATCTTCACCGCTTTCCTGAGGAACAAGTTCCCAGCCCCACGCCTCTTCCTCCTCCAGCTCAGCCTCGTTCTCCACCCCAAAGTCCTCCTCAAACACCTCCTCCTCTGGCTGTGTCGCCACTTTCTTTATCTCTACTGCCGCAGGAGAAACTTCCTTCACCAGTGGGATCTTTTCTTTTGGAGGCTGTGCTGCTTCTAGATCTTCCTGCAAAGGTTTTTTGGTTACCTTTTTAAGAGTGATGGTTTCTGTGGAGTCTTTAGGTGAATCTGTTTTAGGTGTCTTCTTTAGTTCCATGCTAAGCTTCCTCTCAGTGGGGACTACTTCAGCTTCTTTAGGTTTGTCCACTTTTGGTGAGGGTGTCTTTTTCAGTTGAATCTTCTTGAGCTTCTCTAGAGGTGTCAACTCCACTTCTTCTTTTTGATCTTTGGTTTTCGGTGTGACTGCCTTCCTCAGTTTGAGAGGTTTGGGCTCCTCTGGAACTTGGTCTGCTTTCTTGGGCACCTTCTCAGGCACTTCGGTAGCAATCTTCTTTGTTGGAACTAGCTCAGCCTCCTTCAGCTTCTCTGGTTTCTTTTCCTCTGCTTGAACTACGTCAGGCTTTTTTAATGTAGCATCCATCACCTGTTCTCCAGGTTTGTCTTCTGGAATGATACGTTTCTGCTGTAGGTCTTCAGTTGGTTTCCTGACTTCAACTTCAGCTGGTGTCTTCTCAGGCTTGACGGCCTCCTTAGAAGGACGTGAAAAAGGCTTCAGCTTAACATGTTCATCCTCTGGCTGCTGCGTTGGGGTTTTCTTTAACTTCGCAGGTGCTTTGGCCTCTTCTGGCTCTTTTTTCTCAGGGATGGATTTAGTTACTGGCTTTAGCACTTTGGTCAGTGGCTCCTTTACTTCTGCTGGTTCTTTATCATCTTTCCTGGGAGGTTCCTTGGCCTCCGCCTCTCTGGGCATTCTCTGCTCTTTCTGAAAAGCCCCAATCTTTTCTGGTACATCCTTGACAGATTTATCTGGCTCATCAGTCGCTTTCACCGGCTTCTCAAAGGGTTTAAGTTTGACAACTTCTGGTTCTTTTTCATCCAAAGGCAGTTGTTTTATTTTTTTCAAAGCAGCACCAGGATGGACTGGTTCCTCTTCCTGTGGAGCTTTGGGAGTTTTTTTCCATGAAATGGTATCCTCTGATTTATCATCCTTTGCAATTCCTTTCTGAGGACTCCACTGACGTTTAGTATCTTGTTTTTCTTCCACTTCTTTCGTCTTTGGTGTATCTTGCTTTTTCACCACAGCTGCTTTATCTCTAGGCTTTTTCTCCTCCTCGGACCTCTTGGTGGTAACCAATACCTCGGCTGTATGTTCTTCATGCACTACCTCGACCATGTCAACACATACGGTCCTGGTGGCTTTCAGCGATGTCGGCTCCTCCACTGACTCTTTAGGTGGAACAGATGGAATCTTCTTGAGTTTGATCATTTCTGGCATTTGCTCCTCCTCTTCCTTTGTGATTGGAGTAGTTTTCCTCAGAGAGGGAATCTCAAACGTCCCTGTCTCTTCCTTCTGTACTTTAACTTTTTTGAGCAGAGCTGCTTCTAAGGCAGCGAAGGTTTAAATTACCAGACGTCAAGAGTCAAAAGTACACAGAGACAAACGACACACAAGGCAAAGGACACGGACACAGAGACATACTGAGAGTTTATAAAAGCAAATATGTATTTCTGAAAGTGTAATGTAATAACCTGATGATAATATTTGTGCTTGTGCATTTCCTACCTTTCTTGACTCCTCCTGGTGTTTGAACAGGACCCTTGGCTTCATCTAATGCAAAGGTTAAAAAAAAAGTTGGTATTAGACGATTCATTTGATTAAGTAGTTCTCTGTGGAGCCTAGAAGGCCTGGGATGAATACAGTGTCCAAACACTGTGACATCACACAACAGGACTGACAAAAAGTGTCATGCACGATAAAAACAGGACAAACACTATTAAACATCATGGCACTGTAACATTCAAGAACCTTTCAGAGGATCCAAAGAACATGTCTACCTGTCTCAGGTGCTACTTTATCCACTTTGACAGTTTTTACTTCTTCCACAACCTTTTTGGTTGACTCCTTGGCTTTGACAACAAGCTTGACTGTTTCCGGTGTGGAAAAAAAGATAAGACATTGCAGTAAAAAAAAAAAAAAACAGACAAGACATTAGTATGAAGCAGCCGCTACAAGAGTATTGTTCTTCAGTACCTGGCTTCGTAATTCCTGTTTGTAGCTGCTCAGGCATTTTGTCTTCAACTGGCCTAGGTGCTTCAATCTCTTCAAATACAAAGCACGTAAATTCAATACAAAGATCTACATCTGCAAGATGTTTTGTGAGAACCCCTGTAATGTCTCCTTGTGAAAGATTTATGCTGTCTTAAGAGTGACAGGTACCTTCTTGGACAGCAGCGGGCTTCACTGCTGGTTCTTCCGGCTTCAGATGTGACTCCTTCACTGAAGCTTGGAAATGAAACGAAAAGACAGTCAGAGTGTCTACATGATTGACACCAAGAGCTAAGGAGCATAAAATAAAAACAGACACATCGAGACTGAAGAGGTTAATGTGCTTGGTTTGGACCTTTGTCCTGATGAATACAAGTGATGTGAGAGACATCAAACTCCAAAAAAGGTAACACAAATCTGTTGAGGTTGATGCTTGTTTGTGCCCAAATGAAATGGGTGACGTGACAAGACATCCTCTTGCAAGGACAAACAAAAATTACGTCCGCTGAGGTATCAATGAGGTGACAATAATGTGTGCTCAAGTCATAAACACGTGATCGGTGACATGTCACACTCTTCTTCTCTGTACCTCTTGAGACATTTTGCTTCCCACCAAGAGATGAAAGCCTTTTTTCTTCGGTGGCTGCTTGCATTTTAATGCTTTGGACTTCAGCTCTCTGAGGAGGTTCTACCCACAAGGTAGCCTCCAACTGATCCATCTTTGGTATGGTTTCATCTGTTACTGAAGGTTCTCTGACTGTGGCCATCAAATCATTCTCATATGATTGTCCTCTTTTACGAATGTCGCTTATGGTTTCCTCTTCTATTATTGTGTGTGCTGTCATGATGTCATCTTTACGACATTCCTGCTGCCCGAATATATCTTTTGGTGTTACTTCAACTTCATCTAATTTTACTGCCTCAAAAGAAACTGTTTGGAGTCTTTCTGCGTCATCTACAGATGACTGAATGTGCTCCAGACTGATATCTGTGGGACTGGTGACTTTGGAGGACGGGGGTGTTGTGTAACATGTCTTTGATTTCTCTGGTTCACCTTGGATGAGATGTTCAGGGGTGCTCTGCTGTGGTGATTTGACATAGTCTAACTGGGTTCCTGCTTCTTCTTCTGTGATCAGTTGTCTCTGACATACAACATTCAGGACAGGTTTCTTTTTTTCTATTTGCTGCTTCAGTTCTACCTCTGTCACTTTAAGGGAGTCGAGGGGGACTGGCTCTTCTGAAAGTGCTAAGACTTCTTGTTGTTTTCTTCCTAAAATGTGATCATATTCATTTTTAGCCATGATGGTATCACCACACAGTTCTACTGGCATCTGGAATGTTTCCGTTATGGAGGTCTTTTCTGGCATAGAGGCAAGTTCTTTTACTTTTGCTTTTTTCACAGAAACTCTGGGCTGGACTTCACTGTGGTTCTGTGTGGTTGCTGTCTCTACTTTAATTCGGGAATGCTGTACAGGAACGTTTTCCTGGGATTCTTGCATCATCAGAGAGTGTTGATACATGGGTTGCTTCTGTGCATTGTCCTGCTTAACTATATGATCTGTATTGGGACTAGTTTCTTTTGTTTTGTCATTAATGTCAATTGCCGTGACGGTGTCAGATGACATATAACCTTCTGTGGTTGTCATCAACTCGGATTCATAGATGTGTTCTGGGGTTGACTGCGGTTCCTGAACTGTCCCACTGGTTGTCTGCAGACTGTCTAATCTAAAGCTCCCACCCTCAATGATCAAAGATTGAGGTGGCTCCACCTCCATTACTGGGGTTGTTGTTTCTGCTAGTTCCTGTTCCATATCTAAAGGAGCAATGGGCCCATACTCTACTATTACTGGGACTATGTAAGACTGGACCTCACTCAGTTCCTCCTCAGTTGTATTTGACTCAGAGATTTTCATTCCTGTAGATGAACCCTGACTTGCTGATTTTCTTTGTTTGCCTGAATTAATGTCGCTGACCTTTTCTTCTGATAACGTCTCACTCCTGTTGTTCTCAAAGAGATCATGATTAGTGAGATGTCTTGGCACTCCTTCATAATATTTGTCTGTCTGAGATGTTTCATATGAAGAATTGTCATCCAAGATCTCTTTACAAAAGTCCTGTTGGTTGTGTGGTTGAGGGATCTCCTCAACCTTCTGATGTCCACCATTCTCCTCGAGAACTGTCGTTGCCTGACTTTCATTCATGTTGACCAGTCTGGCAACAGGTTCATCAAGCGTCTGCATCTGTCTCTGCCCCTGTTTAGTTTTAGACTCATAAATATGAGGATAAACCAGCACTTCTTCTAGTTGCTTTTCAGTTTTCAGAGGCACCTTAAGAGTTTTAGCTGATCTCAGCTCCAGTGATTTTTCTGATTCTACCGAGTCCTTGGAGATTGTTGTCTTCTCAAGATAGTGGGTTTGTTCTTCAGCCCTGACCCCCGTCGATGAGGCTTGGCCAATGAGATCTGTGTCACTTCCAGGCAAAAGAAGATGTTGTATCTTTGGAGATGTTAATTCTGAGTGAGAAATTAATAATCCCTTATCTTCAGGTTCACAAGCATCTGGTAAGATCCCAGCTGACCCTGCTGTCTCCATCTGATAAAGTGAATCAACTTCAAAGATTGTGTCTTGAGCGATGCTAGTGGTCTCCCTCATTGATGTCAGGTTCTTTGTAGATTCATCAACACAAGGTTCCTGATTAGGATCCAAGACTTCTATACCCACATGCTCTGAATCTTTTAGAGGACTGAGGTTGAAGGTTTCATCTTTTGGTGCTTCTTTGAAATTCTCCTGCTGATCCAATTTGACTTCACTCAATGCACTAATGTCTACAACTTTAGATTGGGTGGAGTCACCTTCAGCTTCCACTAGTATCTGGATTGTGTCAGTATGAGACGTCATCAACGTCAGGTCTTCGTCGACATCCTTCTCCTTTATGGATGTTTCCATCTGGTTTTCATAGTCCTTCTCCTCCACTTCTTGTAGATAAATGTTGTCAGGTGAAACTATCAATGTCTTCTCAGGTCTATAAAAGAACCCATGCTGTCCACCATGTTCTGCTTGCTCCAGCTCCTTTCCAGGTTGAAGTTTTCCAACTTCTATAGATTTTGCTATGATCTCACCTCTCACTAATAAAGCTGGGGATAGTATTTTCTTAGTAAAGGCACCTTCGTTTTTAGTTGGTTCCTCACTGTCAGTTTCATGATGTTCTTCTGAAAGGGAATCTGTTGTCTCCCTGGTTGTGTTCTGAACAAGCTGTTTGCCTGCTAAATGTACCTGCGCACACTCAAGTTCAAAAGCTTTGTTTCTCGCACGCTTTTCCTCCTGCTCATGTTTATCTGGAAATTCACTGCTTGTCCTGATGATTGATGTGGATTTTATATCTTCAGGTTTGTCTTTGTGTACTAGCCTCATATCTGCCTCATTGGTTACCTGCTGTTGTTTCTTATCAAATTTAAGTCTTGAACCATCAAAACTTTTACTAATTCCTGAAGACTTTTCGGCCGTTGTCTCAGAACCATCAGTAACAGATTTTACGATTCCAGGTTCTGAAGTTTCATCTGATTTGTGCAGTGAGCCATTTTTGTCATGGTCTTCTTCTTCTTCTTCTTCTTCTCTTGTCGATTTTTTGTGGACACGAGTTGTCTTCTCAGAGAAGATGCTGCTCAGCACCTCACTTTGTACTCCTCCCACAGACACTAGAGGAGGAGGATTGTGGGGTAAAGCGAAGCGAAAAGCACCATGAAGCGGTGCCAAGAGATTAGGACAAGACAACATCGACATATTAGTTTCAAGTGGACGAAAAGACAACAGACGTTACTGCCGCTCTACCTCTCTCAGCTTCTCTTTCCAGCATCTCCGGATGAGCAGGAAACATCTTGGCCTCTTTAAAAAAACGCAAGATGTTAATAGTCAGGTGGAAACAAATCAAGAAAGAAGTTTCTGTGTGAGAATCAAAATGAGAAATGAGGAAGAAAGAGTGATGGAATTAGGCTGAAGTAATGACCCCTGATGGTTGCACATCAAGACTGCACGTAAACTGTACCTTTGGGAGTAGGTTCCAAAGGAATTTCTTCCATCACTTGGCTTTTTCTGGCGGTGACTGAAGGTTTCTTTTGAACGGTGTCTTCCAATTGTGGACTTGATTCTTCTTCTCGGGTTTTCTGGTGTCTGATCGTTTTGGTTTGCTGAGGATGGATGTCCGACACGGACACTGGTTCTATTTGAGTTTTTTTGTCAATGAGCTTGTCAGATGTTTGTTTCTTCTCAGCTATCTTGTGTCTTTTTGACGACTTGTCTGTTAGCATGTCACTGGGCTCAACCACAACACTCTCTTCTGGAGTTGGACTTTGTTTGGTCCTCAAAGAAACTGGAATAATGTCTGACTCTACTTCCTGTTTACCTGTGACAGTCGGTATTGTCGTGGTGTGTACGTCATCTTTCGCAGTTTTGGCCTTGGTTTCTCTTTGAAGAGTTGTTTCTTCCTTCTTGACTGTGCTCTGCTTTTTGCCTGACAGGCGTGTGTCTTTCCTCTCCTGTCTGACTTTTATCCTCGGTTTGTCTTTTGTAGGGTCCTCCGCTGGAGATTGCTCACTTTTATACTCCCGGGCGCCATCAGCATTTAGATTTTTGATTGGTTCCGGAACCAATTCAGACATTTCATTTTTTTGTGTTTGCGTCTCAGTCAAGACTTCCACCTGAGCCAACGAAGCCTTCACATGGCCCATAGGTGACTTCTCATACGTCACTTGGGCATGTTCTTCTCCCACCTCCTCATAGGGCAACGGCCCCTCTGTGGGAGACAAGCGCTCTGTCACCACATAAAGTTCCTGTTGCTGCTCAATTTCAATGAGCCGCTCTGAAGCAAAAAGATGAAGATGAGGCGTCATGTAGCGGCGCCAAGAAGTGATGACAAAAGCACAAAGACAAGTGTTAGACATAACAACAACAGACAATTAATTAAATGCCTCGTGTCATATTTCCAAATTGTCCGTCCAGTTTTCACTTGTTCTATACCTTTTTCTGGAGGAGAAAGTTTCTGTTTCTCTTGTTCAACCTCTGAAGGTCGAATCTTTGCAATCCTTTCTACGTCTTCAATGTGAAACAGGTTTGCAATCCAAGAGACAGCAGAAGAAAGCAGAAATAAGACAAGTTAATTAGACAATCAAATGCCACAAACTAAAGAGCACAGAGGAACAGCTGTCAAAATAAGAGGTCAGTCTGACATTCCAGAAGAGGTCAGAGTTCATGACATAGCATGCATGAAAAAGAACAAAAAGAATCAAGAATGTTTTGCCTTCGCTGTACCTGTGGCTGAATGTTCTGCTACTTCTTCCTTGACTTCAACAACTCCAGAGAATATTTCATCAGATAGTTCCTTCTCATGTGTCAACGTGGCAATCATCTCATATTTATGTGCGTTCTTCTCAAAAACGCCACCTCCTGTTGGCTTCTCTGCAACATTTTCAGACACTTTGCCAAAGAAGTCTTCCCCCATCGTCTGGGGTGTCAGATCTTTCTCAGCAATCTGAGAAGGTTTCTCTGGTTCATTGTCATGTGTTTTCTCTGGAAGCTTCTCATGTACTTTGACATGTGTTTTATCAGATACCTTCTCATGATTTGTACCTGTAAGATTCTCAGGTACTTTCTTGTGGGTTTGATGTGTAAGCTTCTCAGGTACCTTCTCTGGAAGCTTCTCTGGCGTTTTCTCATTTGTTTTATGAGAAGGTGTCTCTGCTACTTTGTCATGTGTTTTATCTGGAAGCTTCTGAGGTACTTTCTCTGGTTCTCTATCTGGAAGCTTCTCTGGCATTTTCGCCTTTGTTTCAGTTGGTAGCTTCTCTTGTTTTTTATCTGGAAGCTTTTCTGGTGTTTTTTCATCTATTTGATCTGGAAGCATCTCTAGTACTTTCTCAGGTTTTCTAACCGGAAGCTTCTCTGGTACATTCTGGTGTGGTTCTTCTGGAAGCTTCTTGGGTTCTAGTTCAGGTTTCTTTTCTGGAAGCTTCTCAGGCATTTTCTCCTTTGTTTTATCAGGAAGCTTCTCTGATTTTCTACCTGGAAGCTTTTCAGGTACATTCTCAGTTTTTCTATCTGGAAGCTTCCACGATGTTTTCTCATCTATTTGATCTGGAAGCTTTTCTAGTACTTTCTCAGGTTTTCTCACTGGAAGCTTCCCTGGTACATTCTGGTGTGGTTCTTCTGGAAGCTTCTCAGGCATTTTCTCCTTTGTTTTATCTGGAAGTTTCTCTGGTTTTCTATCTGGAAGCTTCTCAGGCATTTTCTCCTTTGTTTTATCTGGAAGTTTCTCTGGTTTTATATCTGGAAGCCTCTCAGGTACATTCTCAGTTTTTCTATCTGGAAGCTTTTCAAGTACTTTCTCAGGTTTTCTCACTGGAAGCTTCTCTGGTACATTCTCGTGTGGTTCTTCTGGAAGCTTATCAGGTAGTATCTCAGGTTGTCTATCTGGAAGCTTCTCTGGAAGTTTCTTATTTGTTTTATCTGGAAGCTTCTCTGGTTTTCTACCTGCAAGCTTGTCAGGTAGTATCTCAGGTTGTCTATCTGGAAGCGTCTCTGACAGGTTCTCATTTGTTTTATCTGGAAGCTTCTCTGCTTTTCTGTCTGGAAGCTTCTCAGGTACTTTCTCAGTTTTTCTATCTGGAGGCTTCTCAGGTACTTTCTCAGTTTTTGTATCTGGAAGCTTTTCTAGTACTTTCTCAGTTTTTGTATCTGGAAGCTTCTCTGGTTTTCTATCTGGAAGCTTCTCAGGTACTTTCTCAGTTTTTGTATCTGGAAGCTTTTCTAGTACTTTCTCAGTTTTTGTATCTGGAAGCTTCTCTGGTTTTCTATCTGGAAGCTTCTCAGGTACTTTCTCAGTTTTTGTATCTGGAAGCTTTTCTAGTACTTTCTCAGTTTTTCTATCTGGAGGCTTCTCAGGTACTTTCTCAGTTTTTGTATCTGGAAGCTTTTCTAGTACTTTCTCAGTTTTTGTATCTGGAAGCTTCTCTGGTTTTCTATCTGGAAGCTTCTCAGGTACTTTCTCAGTTTTTGTATCTGGAAGCTTTTCTAGTACTTTCTCAGGTTTTCTACTTGGAAGCTTCTCTGGTATATTCTCGTGTGGTTCTTCTGGAAGCTTCTCTGGTTTTCTGTCTGGAAGCTTGTCAGGTACTTTGTCATGAGTTTGATCTTGAAGCTTCTCTGGTACTTTGTCAGTTTTTCTATCTGGAAGCTTATCAGGCTTTTTCTCCTTTGTTTTATCTGGAACTTTCTCTGGTTTTCTATCTGGAAGCTTCTCAGGTACTTTCTCAGTTTTTCTATCTGGAAGTGTCTCTGGTTTTCTATCT
Organism: Doryrhamphus excisus; assembly: GCF_037039965.1. Classification (NCBI taxonomy): domain Eukaryota; kingdom Metazoa; phylum Chordata; class Actinopteri; order Syngnathiformes; family Syngnathidae; genus Doryrhamphus; species Doryrhamphus excisus. The sequence goes on along the minus strand of NC_136368.1, from coordinate 12,891,628 downwards.
GGAAGCTTCTCAGGTACTTTCTCAGTTTTTCTATCTGGAAGCTTCTCAGGTACTTTCTCAGTTTTTCTATCTGGAAGCTTCTCAGGTACTTTCTCAGTTTTTCTATCTGGAAGCGTCTCTGGTTTTCTATCTGGAAGCTTCTCAGGTACTTTCTCAGTTTTTGTATCTGGAACCTTTTCTAGTACTTTCTCAGGTTTTCTCTTTGGAAGCTTCTCTGGTACAGTCTCATGTGGTTCTTCTGGAAGCTTCTCTGGTTTTCTGTCTGGAAGCTTCTCAGGTACTTTGTCATGAGTTTGATCTTGAAGCTTCTCTGGTACTTTGTCAGTTTTTCTATCTGGAAGCTTGTCTGTTTTGTCATTTATCTGATGTGGAAGCTTCTCAAGTACTTTCTCAGGTTTTGTCACTGGAAGCTTCTCTGGTAATGTCTCGTACGTTTCTTCTGGAAGCTTCTCAGGTAGTATCTCAGGTTGTCTATCTGGAAGCTTCTCTGGAAGTTTCTCATCTGTTTTATCTGGAAGCTTCTCTGGTTTTCTACCTGCAAGCTTGTCAGGTAGTATCTCAGGTTGTCTATCTGGAAGCGTCTCTGACAAGTTCTCATTTGTTTTCTCTGGAAGCTTCTCAAGTTTTCTATCTGGAAGCTTGTCAGGTACTTTTTCATGAGTTCGATCTGGAAGCTTCTCAGGTGTTTTGTCATTTATCTGATCTGGAAGCTTCTCCAGTACTTTCTCAGGTTTTCTACCTGTAAGCTTCTCAGGTACCTTTTCATGAGTTCGATCTGGAAGCTTCTCTGTTGTTTTGTCATGTATTTGATCTGGAAGCTTCTCTAATACTTCCTCAGGTTTTCTCACTGGAAGCTTCTGTGGTACTTTCTCGTGTGTTTCTTCTGGAAGCTTCTCAGGTACTTTCTCTGTTTTTTTATAAGGATGCTTCTCAGGTGATTTGTCATGTGTTTTATCTAAAAGCGTATCTGTTGTTTTCTCACTTGTTTGATTTGAAAGGTTCTCTGATACTTTCTCAGGCGCTTTACCTGGAAGATTTTTAGGTACCTTCTCAGGTTTTCTATCTGCAACCTTCTCCGGTACTTTTTGGTGTGTTTCCTCTGGAAGCTTCTCTGGTACCTTCTCATGTATTCTCTCTGGAAGCTTTTGAGGTACTTTCTCAGGCTGTCTATCTTGAAGTTTCTCTGGTACTGTATCATGTGTTTTCTCTGGAAGCTTGTCATGTACTATGTCAGGAGGAAGACTCTTTTCTGTAGTCAGTGACATCACAACCTCATCAAGTGTCTTCTGAAGTTCTTTTTGAGGTACAGGCTCATCTTCACAAACAAGATCAGGTTTGGGCTCCAAATCTTGAAGAAGTTTTGAAGAACAACATGCAGAGTACATGAAGAGCAGAAGAACGTGCTGGCGCACACACTCACACAGAGTTAAACAAGTTAATGTTAGAGATAAAACATCTCATAACCGTCTTCCTTGAGGTCATGAGAGTAAGAAACATCAGTGTACCTCGTTCTCGCTCTGCTGGCTCTGGTTTGGGCGGAACCACAGCAGCTTCTGGTTTCTTGGCTGCTTTTGGCTCATCTGCTATTTTTGCCTCCACAGGAACTTGAAAGAAGACCATTGAAAGAAATTAAAGAGGAGGACACACAAAACATGCGATGAGGATAATAGAGAGGTTAGCGCAACACACAACCAGCATTTAAGGTGACTTAAAGATTGAGCCCTAAGAAGCAGGGGCTTGGAATGAATGACCAACGGCTAAGCTTCAGGTACCTTTGGTGACCACAGGCTTCTTCTGCGGTGCTTCTTCTTTTCTGTCGACCTTCTGTGGGGCTGCAGCAGCCTCCTTCTTGACTGGTTTCTCTGGCACTTTGAAATACAATCTTACATTATGTACGGTATGATTTCAAGAATTCAAGATGGACACTGAGAGTCAGGAGTTAAGAAGACAAAGAGGTCCATAGGTTGATGGAGTGTACCTTTCTTGGCGGGTTCCTTTGGTGCTGGTGGTTCTATTTTCGACACCTTCACCTCTGGTGATTCATCTTTTTTCACGACAGGCTCTGGTTTGGGTGGCACCAAAGGCACTGGCTCCTCGGGTTTACTCACTTGCTCTTTTCTTTTTTCTGGCTCTGTTTTTGGTGTTTTGGGTTCAGGTTCTGACTTTATCTTGGTAGGTTCTTCCGGGACTTAAAGCAATATTCACAGTGTTTGATATTCAAAGACGGGCTCCCATTTTAGAATCACACACACACATACAGAGACAAGGTAGAAATTAGCCAGACAAGACAGAAAGTACCTTTTGTAGGCGGCGATTTCGGCTTCTTCAGTGGTGCTGGCTTAGCTTCTGGCTCTGGCTCAGCCTTTGGTGTAACTTTGGCTTCAGGTTCTGGCTTAGCAGCAGGGACCAACTTTTTAGGCTCAGCTGGTACCTGAGGCTTGGGCTCATCTTCAGGTGAGCAACACAAATATTAACTAATGTTAGCACACACAGATGGGGTGCATGTCCAAAGGTTCGGACAGCACACTTAAAGAGTGACAGACAGAGTGACAGTTTGCAACATCGTGGACGTACAACACAACTGAAGCAACAAGAGGTGAGAGACCACCAGCGGGAGAGATCAAGTGTACCTTTTTTTGGAACGCTGGGCTCCAGTGGTGGCGAGGGAACAGCTTTCGGCTTTTTAAGCTCCTCCGGTTCTTTGAAGATACAGTCAGAAATGTTAGAAATCAAGGACAAATAAACAGATGCCAGAAAAGTGAATGAAGTGCTACCTTTAATAGCAGGAACTTTCTTCTCTGGAACTGAAACTACAGGAAGCTTCTCCTCCACTGTTTCTCTGGTCACTACAGTATCAACAGTTGAGTCAGGCCACAGGCTCTCATGTACACCGGGTACAAGACAATCTCTCATGTACTCCAGCTACAATACAGCCTGGCTAAAGGTTGAAATACAAAATGAACCATCATGGATGATGATGGTACCTTTTGGTAGTGCCGATTCCTCCTCAGCTGTCACCAACTTGATTTCTTGCTCCTCGACTTTGGCCACTTAAAAGAAACTCATTACGTTAGCATCAGACAGAAAGAGGATGAGACAAGGACAAGGAGCAAGGAAGGAAGGGATGACGACGGTGGTGAGAGTGAGACATTTGTAGAAGATTTTAGTAGCAGAGGGCAGGACTAGTAGGTACCTTTGATAGCCTTTTCCTCTTTCACTTCCAATATCACTTCCTGTGTCTCCACTCTCTCCTGGACAACTATTGGATGGGAAACACATAAAAAACCATGATAAGTTGTTGTTTTGAAGCATGGTGGTCGAGATCTGTGCATCAGAACCACGTCAACTACAGAACCTGACTGTAGGGGTCAAATCCTGTACACATGAAATGTGAGGAGACAACAACAGGAAGCAAAGAGGGATAGAATGAAGGCCTCCACTTCTTTGTCCAGTTCCAATGAAGAAAATCTCACAAGTTTAAACATGAAGACGATTATGTGGACGCAAGAAAGGACAAGGAAACATGAATTTTTGGGCAAATAAGCCTACTAATTTTTTTGCAGTATGAAACAAAAAAGATAATACTGCATTGTGTAGAAATAAAAGTGACACATACTGTACAGTATCCCATACTGATGCAGAACGTCTTGACTTTGCATTCAAAGATCAAACACTCCAAAGTGCGGCCCTAGGGCCATTTGCAAAAATTGCACCTGCAAACCAAAATGGCTGGCTACCTGCATGTCTCACACAATACTGTCTTGATGATTTTTGTGCATCATGATAAAGATACACAAACTTTGTAACTTGTAACTTTGCAAGGTTTGCTACATTTTTTTTAGTTAAAGCCATCAAAAATTATTTAATTTTTTAAAAATAATCATGAAATAATATTAGTAGTAGTAAATCATTATAGTAATATTAATAGCAGTAGTAAATAATAATTATAGAAATAAACAATAATATATATATTTTTATTTTGCTCTTGATTGCTTTATTTATTCATTTGATTAATATTGAAGAAAGTATTTACAAACCTTATTAACTTTATTACCAGTAATTGTGGAGTGATGAAGAAGAGGTACGATTAAAGAGGCTTGGCTTTTACCTACACCTTTTCGGAAATGTTGAAATAATTTCATATATAAATAACAATAGTAGTAGTAATAAATACAACTACAAATAGTACTACTTCTAATAATAATAATAATGATCTCTTTGTTGTCTGTATCACAAAGCTGAGAAGTGGGCTGTTTTTTCTTTATGTTTATTCAACAGCTTTGCTTATCTTGACCCACACTGGACCAGCTTCTTTATAAAATATGAAAAATATTAAAACACCCGAGAACCTTCAATTCTTCTACATGCAACTCCAGGGGGAAAGTTTGGTGAACTCTGATTGAGTGGCTTTTTACAAGGTAAACATCCATCCATCTATTTTCTATACCGCTTATCATTACGAGGGTTGCAGGCATGCTGGAGCCTATCCCAGCTGTCTTTTGGGCAAGAGGCGGGGTACACCCTGGACGGGTCGCCAGCCAATCACAGGGCACATATAGACAAACAACCATTCACACTCACATTCATACCTATGGACAATTACCAATTAACCTAACATGTTTTTGGAATGTGGGAGGAAACCGGAAAAATGGGGATAACATGCAAACTCCAGTTCTTATGAAAGCACTGACTCAAATAAGAATGAGCGGGAATACCTGTTTGTTCAATTTCTTCTTTGTATTGATAGAATTCAGTCGATTCTTTAGAAGAAAAGACAACAGACACACCGACATTATTCCCAACTTCAAATGTCTTGGTGTTGAAGGCTGCGCTCCGTCTTACCTTGAATCTCTACTGACGACGGCGCCTCGGGCCTCTGAACTGACGAGTCTTGCACATCTACAGCCAAATGAAGGCATTTGTTTCATTTAAAAAACATAACATTTTCTTTATCTGAAGTGCAGATAAATGTAAGGTTGCGGGAGGCTCCCACTGCTCAACCTTTATGCTAAAGCATCAATAGTAGAAAGTGACTTATTTAGTTGTATAAATACTGCTTGTCACAAATATAGCCTGTAATTATATTGGGGGTGTGGATTGATTTGTGAAGTAGTCTTTCTATTGCTTAACTGAACAAGCATGACATTTACAGTTCCCTTGATTGTTGAAGAAGTACTACAATACAGTAATACCAACACATTGAAAACATTGAACCAGACAACAAAACAGATAACCACAAAGAGGTAGCTAAAATTCAAGATGTCTGCTTGGAGCTTCAGTGCCTCTGGTCCGACATGAGACAGTTCAAAGTTCACATTCTTGACATTTACATAAAAAAAAACGTCAAGACAAGAAATTCTTGTTTTTGTTCGTAGTCGTGAATAAGAGAGTGAAAGCGAGGCTCAGCCAAAGACAAACACCTGACTGTTCTAAGAAAGACAATACTTACCAAAGGGAACCATTGCTATTTGGATCTCTGTGAAAAGGGGAAGAGCGAAGAAGTCGTTAAATACGGAAAGAAATCAATCTAAAATTGGCGCCTGACTATTAACTGTACCTTTGCCAGACAAATAAAGCTCAGCTGTGCTCTTAGCCTCTCCTCTGGGCTCCAACCTCACAATCACCGAGTACACGCCTACATGGGACGACCATGAACACTCCAGTCATGAAAAAACACAAGGATAAATGTCACGGGCCTCTGTGGCGCTCTACGCACCTTCGTCTTCAACGGTCACGTTTCGGATGACCATGAAATGTCTTCGCCCCTCACTTCGAAAGTTATACTTAGGGCATTCTTTCAGTTCCCAGGTATCTTTGTACCACGACACGATAGCGTTGTCAAAGGACACCTCGCACTCGAAGGTGGCTGCCTGGCGCTCGCTGACTTCGACATTGTGGATACGTTTGGTGAAATGAATTTGTTCGACTAAAAGAGACAAAGACGTGAACGCGTTTGTCACAGCTGAGAAGGCACGGGAGAGTCAAGTAAAGAACACAACATCCACATGAAGGTTAGCAGGGACCATCAGAGGATGTTAGGATGATGGATTGATGGACTCGAAGCAAGGTAGATGGAATACAAAAACCAGTGGGATGATGTTGAAAATATTGAGTGAGATGTTAAGGAAGAAGGAGACAATCCCCGAAAGAGGAGGACAAAAAAACTAGTCCCAGATTAGTCTCGGGTTTGATGAGGGGATACCAGAAGAGGGTTAGTGAATGAGCATCCAGCACAAAGTCAAGGAGGTTTCCAGACACAAACCTTCCACCCAGAGGTCCGCCGAAGATTGCAGGTGCTGGTACCTGCAGGTGTATCTTCCCTGATCGTCAGTCTTCAGGTCTCTGATATGAAGCTTCTGAACCTTGTGTTTGACCTCGGACGTGAACCTGCCCTTCATTTCTAACTGCTGTCCGTTCTTAAACCACTGAGCCTCTACGTTAGGGATGGACAACTGACAAGACAGCGTACACGACTGGCCTTCCTTACCCGATGTGTCCTGCAGGTGCTTCTCCACCTCAGGCTCTGAAAGAGCAGAATAACAGAGCTCCTGTCAATCAAATGTCAAATCACATGTAGACAAATATCCTATCTTATTGAATATGGTAATATTTAGTGGTGATTCCTGGCTATTTCTGTTTTTCTCTCATACTAACATCTACAAACTGGTCTTAAATTAACTAAACAGGACCCAGCAGAGAACTGACCCATGACTGTGAGCTTGGCACTGGAGATATGCGGCCCGCACACCACCCTGTAGTTGCCCTGGTCGGACACTTGGCACTGCTTAATTTTCAGCAGGTGGCAATCTCCGTTGATGATGATGTCATACTTGGCACCAGTATCCAGTTTCTGGGTGCCTTTGTACCAGGACAGAGTAATCTCAGGGTAGTTGATCTTGATCTCGCACTCAAACACCGCCACATTGTCCGCCAAGACAGACTGATCCGAGATGTCCTTCACGACGGTGACGGGCTGCAGACGGGACAAAAGGACATGTCCTGTCAGAAATGTGTTCGGGCTATGGACCAGCTGTCGTTGCTGCTGTCGACTGACCTCGGTCCGCTCCATTCTTTTCTGCAGGTCGGCTACCAGTCGTGCCATGTCCTCATCAGACTCTCTCGGTGCACGTTCCACTTCCTGTCAACAACAACAACAACAGCCACAATGGTTAGTCCCTGTTCTACCTGTGCATCATAATGTCTAGCAACTGTTGCTCTGACCGGTCTTCCACTTTCTTCTGATTTCTCCTGCTTGAGCTGCTCAATAGCCTGCAACAGTCCTCGGTAGTCGGTGATACCGTACATGCGAGCGTATTTCTCATACTCTTTGGGGTCCACGTTCCTCAGCAGTTCCACAATGTCAATGTCTTTATCTGTCTCGGGACTCTTCTGCTTGGACGGAGTCCTGCGGGCCAAACAGGTTTAAGGTTTAAAATGCACACTGAATTTTGTCTTGCATACAAAACCATGAGACATCATACTGTAGTCCTCTGCACTCCACCCAGGTTTGTGGGATTGTTTGGACATTTCAAAATAAGATGTTCCAACAAATCACATGTATCTGCATTTCAATTCAGTTTAGATGCATACAGTGGGGAAAATAAATATTTGATCAAAACGTTGTTGGCAAGCACAGAGGTGAGATGTTTTTTGTAGTTGGTCAGCAGGGTTGCAGTCTTGGCATGGAAATGCCAGCACAGCCCATCATCTCCATCAGTAAAAGATAAAAGACAGCCCAGCATGTGACTGAGGTTTTCCTGATCAGCATGTACTACATGTTGTGCAAGATTTGCCTACTTAGATGTTGCCCAGGCGGCATCGAGGCAATCAATGGCACAACAAATGATGCATTAGCCTGACTCGGCAGTTGTTGGCCTTGTATTCATTCATTCATTCATTTTCTACCGCTTTTTTCCTCACGAGGGTTGCGGGGGTGCTGGAGCCTATCCCAGTTGTCTTTTGGGCGAGAGGCGGGGTACACCCTGGACTGGTCGCCAGCCAATCACAGGGCACATATAGACAAACAACCATTCACACTCACATTTATACCTATGGACAATTTGGAGTCACCAATTAACCTAGCATGTTTTTGGAATGTGGGAGGAAACCGGAGTACCCAGAGAAAACCCACACATGCACGGGGAGAACATGCAAACTCCACACAGAGATGGCCGAGGGTGGAATTGAACCCTGGTCTCTTAGCTGTGAGGTCTGCGCGCTAACCACTAGACCGCCGTGCTGCCCGGCACTCATTTTTAAAAAAATATGATCTGCACATATTTTTTATGAAACACTGATTTCCCCACTGTATATATACTGTATATATATATATATATATATATATGTGAGGAAACTGACTTCTTCAGTTTGGCTCGAAGGTCTCCTTCCAGCTGAGCTGATGTTTTCTTCTCGTCCACAGAAAGGTTGGTGGCGCATTCAATCTCGCCGTGTTTGTTGGAGGCCACGCATCTGTATTGGCCCGAGTCAGACTTGGTCACCTCTCTGATCTCTAGTTTGGCCTCTTGGCCTTTTTGCTCGATGGAGACCCGTCCACCGTGCGTGAGCTGCCTCCACTTGCCCTTCATCCACTTGACGCTTGGAATGGGATCACCGCCTACTTTGGCAATGAAGGTGGCTGAGCCCTCTGCAAAGACACCAACCACAAGGTCATCATATCAAACAGAAAGAAGATGACAACAATGATTTGGCTTTGCTGGTGTCTCACTCTCAGTGGCATTCACGCTCTTTGGTTCCTCGATGAAGAACAGGTTCTCCAGCTTCTTAGTCGGAGCAGTATCAGCAGCAGTTTCAGTTGGAGGCGGAGCTTCTTTACCTTTGAGCACAATACAACATAAGCAAATACTAAAAATACTTTTTTTAAGAATAATGAGGAAGTTCTTTACCCTTGATTGTAACTTTAGCTCTGCAAAGCTCGCTGCCGGCGTCATTGGTGGCCTTGCAGATGTAGTCGCCAGCATCGTGACGGGAAGTGGCGCCGATCTCCAAACAGGCTGTCCCGTCAGAAAAGCTAATCTTGGTGCTGCCGGCTGACACCAGCTCTTTCCTGTCCTTCAACCACTGAATCTTCATAGGTGGGGATCCACAGACGTGACACTTGAGACTGAGCTTCTCGCCCTCCTCCACAGTCGCTGCTTTGAGCGAGACGTCAAACACCGGTGGTTTCTTCGCCTCTGAAGAGCAAATTACACAATGTTAGCCACACTGGCTTAAATATAAACATTAGCCATGCTCGAGACATCAGACAACCCACCTGAGATGCCCAGATTGATGTTGCAAACTGCTTTCCCTGCCTCGTTGGAGGCCTGGCAGGTGTACCTGCCGCTGTCAATCACTTGGCCGCTCTTGATACACAGCACAGCCACATTACTCTTAAAACTGATGTCATATTTGTCTGAGCTGGAGATCTCCGTATCATCCTTCAACCAGCAGACTGTCACGGGTTGCGAGCCGGAGACTCGAGCCTCAATCTTGACCAGCCTGCCTTCGATGTCCTCCATGTGCTCTGACGGCTTTTTGGTGAACACAGGAGGGTTTTTGCGCTCTAAAAACAAGCAGAGTGCCAGTCAGGACATATGTTAGGAATGTTTTGGGACAAAGATACGGTCAGAAATGTCACTATACCTTTCACAACAATGTCAGAGGAGCATGAGTCCTTGCCCATGTCATTGGAGACATGGCAAAAGTATCTGCCTGAGTCGTCTTTGTCAGCCTTCACTATGCTCAGGTAGGCCGTGTTGTCCTCGAATCGTATCTTATAATTCCCGCCACTGCGGATATCTTTATGATCTTTTGACCATGTGACTTTAATGGGGGCGGAGCCGGTCATGTGACATTCAAGCTCAATGCTATCTCCCACTGTCACCGCCTGTGTTGGTGACAACTTCCGGTCAAAGACTGGAGGATACCTGGGCTCTGCAGGAGGGAAAGAGACAAAAAGATCTGATCCATCTGATCTGGTCTGATCATGTTCAAAGATGTTTTCCCTTACTGACCTTGCAAAGAAAGCTTTGCTCTGCAGGAGGCAGAGCCAACACTGTTGGTTGCCACACAAGTGTACTCTCCCGAATGCTTAAGATCACTGTTACTGATTTCCAGTACTGCAGTGTTATCATCGTACACCATGGAGAACTCCCCCCCCTGGCTCAGATGCTCGCCATCTTTCAGCCATGACACTTCAATTGGCGAGGAACCGGCCACGCGGCATTCAAAGCGCACTGTCTGACCTTTGGTCTGCTGCAGGCTAGTGATTTTCTTGGGGAAGGATGGTGGCGTTTTGGCCTCTGGGGGTAGAAATAACATAATGTTAAAATTCTTTACATTTTTTTGCTAAACCTTTGGAGCCCACATGTACCTTGCACGCTAAGTCTGCAAGTGGAAGAAGCAGAGCCAATCTTGTTCTCTGCCTTGCAGGTGTACTCGCCAATGTCGGCCTTTGTGGCCTTGCTTAGTTTGAGGCAGGCGACGCCCTTGGAATACTCCAACCTGCAGGTGGGGCTAGAGCGCACTTTGCCATCGCCCTTGAACCAAGACACTTTGATTTCAGGTGTCCCCGCCACATGACACTTGAGGCACACGGCGTCGCCTGACGTCACCTCCATGGGCTCCAGTGTCTCCAGGAAATGAGGTGGCTCTGTAGGTGCGAACACATCAGAGTGAAGCCTGCTGGACCAAGCTAATACCGCAGCCACAAAGCCTTCTTTTAGAGAACGACATAAGAAATGCAACATGCTTGCTAGCATGATCAAGATCAAGATTTAATTGGGTTTGTATCCATTTGCTTGCATTTGAGGTAAGAATGTTTTCAATATTCAGCTGGCATTTTTCAACGGGCAGCGTGAACTAACCCAGAATGGTCACGTTTGACTCGCAGGTATCCTGGCCGGCATCATTAGACACTTGACAGGAAAATGTCCCAGCAGCATCCTTGTCTTCGGTACTGAGACACTCCAGGATGCAGGCGCTCTCCGTTGTGGTCATGTTGTACTTGTATGACGCAAAGATCTGCTGCTTGTCTTTGAACCAGCTTACCAAGATCTTTGGCGTCCCGGCATAGGAACACTCAAGCGTCAAAGGTTTGCCTTTCTCGACTGACACGTCTTTCAGCCTCTTCACGAAGGATGCTGGCTCTGGGCGGGATCAGTGTGATCAGATTAGTTTACAGCTAACTTTAAGTTGCCAGTTAACACTGAGCACACAACTATGGAGGATTTTCAACTGACCTTTGAGCATCAGATTGACAGGGAAACTCTCCTTGCCAACATCGTTGATGACCTGGCAAGTATACTCTCCAGCGTGACTTCTGTCTACTCTGAAGAGCTCCAGCATGACTTGGTTGTCCTTCAGGGAGAAATTACAACCCCGTCCAGCCTCCAGCTCTTTGGTTCCCCTGAACCACTTAAGCCGGAGGGGGGCGCTGCCCTTGACAATTGCCGAGAAGGTCACGTCAGATCCTGGCAAGGCCTCGGTCGGCTGAGGCGGCACCACGAAAGATGGTGGCTCTGTGTACAATACAAATTTATCTAACTTTGTTGCACTGCACACAGAACAATGAGATCATCAAAGCAGTTGCTCTTAGCAGTGCCCATGGACACAGTAAAAACTATAGGACACTTTATCAGTGGTGGCATCAGCATGTTAGAGCTGTCCTTGGAGCACTAAAAGGCTAAACCTCAGGGGTTTAACCTCAGGGGGGTAACCTCCTCTCCATCAGCAAATACATGGCCCGTGACGCCTTGATTAGTTCATGTGGAAGGTTTTTTTTTTCCACCGACAGGAAGGTGGTGTCATGTCATTTAAGGTTGTTATATAAAAAAGCAATCAAATGATAAAATAGAAGACAATTGAAAGAAGGAGAATCAGTGCAAAGACACTGCTGACCTTTGACCTCAAGGGAAGCTGTCGTCTCACTGGATCCTGCCTCATTGACAGCCTTACATTTATAGAGTCCGGAGTCAGACAGCTTGAGCGTGGGCACCCGTAGAGTGCAGCTGTTGTCCTTGAAGGATATGTCGTGATTGGGCCCGCTATGAAGCTCCTCGTCACCGTGGTACCAGGTAATTGTGAAAGGTGGCGATCCAGACACTTTACACTCCATCTCACCAGCATGCCCAACCACAGCGTGGCAGTCCTTCAGTTTCCTTGTGAAGGATGGCGGCATGATTTTATCTGTTAAGGATGGAAAGATAGAATGAGCTTTTCCTCCCATTGGAACTCTAAATATGTAAATACGCCTTTTTTCTGTAAAGTGCGGAGCCCAAAAGAAGAACTGGATAGTTGCCTCACATTGTATCATCAAGACAAAGTGAGATGTAATCGGACACCAACCTAAGACAGTGAGATTAATTTTGCTGAGATCCTTTCCGACTTCGTTCACGACCTCAAATGTGTATTCTCCCGAGTCCATTTTCTCAGCCGACAGCACATTCAGGCTGGAAATCATCCGGGTAAATGAGATTTTGTATTTCCTCCCGGAGGCCAGTTCCACACCATCCTTGAACCACTTAGGTGTGAGCTCTGGGGTGCCGCACACTTTGACCTCTAGAGCGGCAATATCGCCTGCAGTCACATTCAGAGCATCAGGCTTATCCACGATCCTGGCCGGTTCTGGAATTGACACACAAGTAGTAGAATTTGTTTACAGTGCTGCCTATGAAAGGGAAAGAAAACAACTTTGGGAGAAAGAGAGAATTATATGGTTACCAACCTAGAACAGTCAAATTAGCAAAACACTCCACGCTCCCAGCATCGTTTCTGAGCTGGCAGGTGTATCTGCCTGAAGCTGCTGCGTCGGCCGTAAACACTTTAAGAGCAACCTGGTTGTTCTCAAAGGTGATTTTCCTGTTGTCACCGTCTCTGAGAATGTGATCCTTGTCCTGAACCCAGGACACAGTAATGGGTTCAGAGCCTTGAACAGTGGCCACCAGGGTCACCTCCTGTCCCAGAATCACTGTCATGTTTGACAGTTTCTTCACGAAAGATGGTGGCTCTGGAGAGACGAACAAAGGTCAGCAAGGTGACACATATCTAATTAGGATTCTCATTTGACTCAAGTCTACTGACCTCTGAGTTTAACGTCTGTGTGGCAGATATCACTTCCTACACTGTTTGACACTTTACACTCGTATTGGCCGGCATCCACCAGCTCAATCCCAATGACGTGCAGAGTGGCCGAGGTCCCTTCGCTCAACATCTTATACTTCCTGCTCTCCATCAGAGGCTTTTTGTCTTTGAACCATGTAATCTGGAAGGGAGCTGTACCGCGCATCTCACAGTACAGACTCACATCCTTGCCTTTCAGCTCCTCTACTGGTTCAGGTACTTTAATAAATAATGGTGGGTCTATGGAGAGACCAGTAAACCGTTAAAGAGGGACAAAAAAATGATAGACAGCAAAAGTCAAAAGCTGAAATCCAAAAGTTTATAATAAAATAAATAAAATTAGCCACTGATAGTGGAGGTGACCTCAAAAATGGAGAAATAAGGCTGATATGATGTCATTTGGGGGGGAATTTATACTAACTCATTCAGAAAAGAAAAATGAAAAGAAAAATGAAATGCACTTATAGTGCTTAAAACTGGGACAACAATGGTGGACTCTAATTTTTTTTCATTTGAGAGGTCTGCTTGTTTGTTTCTACAGGAGCATTAACTAGGGATGAGCGAGTACACCTCTATCTGAACCTGTACCTGCATCTATTCACTCGTCTAAATGATCTGTATCCATATCTGTACTCAAAGTGGGTGGGGCATAAATAGGAAGTCGGAAGGGGCTTATTATTTTAAGTCAGAAACTGACATGGATTGATCAGAAGTTGCTATATTTATTGTATATTATTAAGCTACATCTGTGCTGTGTATGTGTGTAAGTTTAATTATTTTTAATGATCTGTGTGAAGTTGATGATTCATGGAAACATCCAGTGATGGCAAACAAATAATCTGTCAGCCTTGTTCACTGTAGTTTTCTCAAAAGCCTCACGTTCGGTACTATAAGCAAAGTTTTCCAACTGACTTTATATCACCCGCCAAATTATAAGCAAGCAGACCAAAAAAATAACACGGGCAGTGACTACATAAAGCTGTCTTGTAAAATGCAACGCATACTTTACAAAACAAGTTTAAGATTGTTAAGTTAACCAAGTAACTTATGATACAAACCGAAATAGAGGCAATCTAAGGAAAACCTATAGTGGAGGCAGTTGGCAATGCCACACTATGTGTTTGTGATTAAGGCAGCTGTGTGTGACTGACCAATCACAGAGCGTGAAGAGTGAATAGATAATGAAGATTTTCTTTCAACATTAATACAGATAATGATGAGATGTACTACTTTCATGGCATTATCCATAACAGATACTCATTATAAAAGAGTATTTGGTATTATAATGAGTATTCGGCTCATCCTTAGTCCTGATTAAAAGTATTTGCTTGTGAAACTGCTGTGGATGTGAATTTCACATTGTGTTTGTTGGTTCATTCACAAGTCAAAGAACACAAGTCAAAAAGCAAAAACTGATATTTGCTCAAAAATACATTTCATGTGACATCTGGTGGATGACAGCTTTAAACTTTTTGGGCTCTATTTTCGTGGCGCAGCGCAAGGTGGCGGAGCGTGGCGCACCCCGTACAGTGGTAATTTTGTCCAGCGCACCACTTAGCGCAGCCAATTTGGTAATCTGTTAGGCCGTGGTGGTGCACCAGGGGGAGGTGTCCAGATTTTCAGCTTGGCACAGTGAAAAACAGTGCACTGAAGGTGCGCTGACCTGGTTTTTTCTCGGCGCAGGCGAAGTGCACGTGGCGCAGTGTTAAATTGGCTGACAGGCGCACAGTGCACACACGTCACCAAAATCTCACAGGTGTCAGACACATTTCAATGCAACAAACAATCACAGCAAACACTATTTAACATAACCGTCTGAACCAGCATGTACATTTTTGTATTAATTGTCCTATCACATCTGACGCATAATGGGAACTCAACCTGATGGCAGCTGAAAATATGATGCCAACTAATGAGTTCCCCTTTTTTCAGCCAACCACAAACAGCCACGGCATCCGTTACAGAGTATATATTCGGCTTCTCTTATCGGCCTATCACATCTCATGAATCTCATAGAAAAAGGAAAAAAAGAGAAAAATAAAAAAGAGACGCTCGTTGAATAAATGTAAGTCAGTCGGTGTTATTCTTAACGTGATCTGAAAAGGTGGACAACATGCATAGAGGATGAGGAGGAGATACCGTTAGCGCGGCGCACCTGTACCTGGTCTACGAAAATAGAGCCCTTTGACAGTCACTGATATTGAATAGGAAGTCAGAAATAAACAAACCTTTCACAGCTAGAGTGGTGCTGCAACTGACACTGCCAGCATCATTGTGAGCTTCACATGTGTAAACTCCATCATCATCAAAACCGGCGGCGAACAGCTCAAGGACTGCCACAGAATCAATAAACGACGTTCTGCAGTTGCCACCATCAGTAAGCCTAGTGTCCTGTTTGTACCAGGTCACCTTGAGCGGTCCGGTACCAGTGACTCTGCACTCCAGGCGGAGTGGCTCACCCTGCTTCACACACTTATCGGCAGGGAGTTTCAGCTCAAATTCTGGAGGTTCTGGAAAGCCAAAACATTCACGTTAGCTCGTGAACTTGAAGGTGGGTTTATACCGTAAAAAAAAACATTCATATTGTTGCTGATAAAAAAGAAACTAATTCACTAAACAAATGTAACAAACAATCTCTAGTTTGGCCTAAGGTATGTCTTAATGCTAATTAAGACACAGAAGACAAGACTGACAAGACGAGTATCCAACCTTTGACCATCAAGTCTGCACTACAGCGTACAGAACCAGCATCATTGCTGACTTGGCAGGAGTAGACACCACTCTGGTTGACACCCACTGAGTAGAGCTCTAAGAGGCATGAAAGCCCCTCCAGTCCCATGAGACAAGTGGGTCCGGTCATGAGTTCTGTGTCATCCTTAAACCATTTCACACTGAAGGGTGGTGTTCCCTTGAATGTTCCTTTGAAGCGAACTGTGGTGTTGGGTATGGCCGCCTGAGACTCAGGTACGGTCACAAAGCTTGGAGGTTCTAAAGACAGATAAAAAGACGGATGGGCTTAAAGCAGGTTCTGTAGATCCGGTGACCAATTCAAATGGAACAGAAAGTCTAACCTTTGACCTTCAGGATTCCAGTACATTCACAACTTCCTGCTGTGTTGTTCAGTTTGCAAGAGTAAGATCCTGCATCCGAAATCTCTAAATGCTCAATTTCCACATAGACGGAATTGTCCTGCTGAATAAGTTTGTGTTTCACGCCACTTGAGATCTTGGTTCCATCTTTCTGCCATTCCACTGAGATTGGAATGGAACCGGATATTTTGCAACCGATTTGAACAAAGGAGCCCAAAATCTCATGCATGTCTCTCAGGGGTTTAATGAAGCTTGGTGGGATGACTTGTTCTGTTACCAGGAGAACAAACAGAAGGTGATTATCTTCATCTGGCCCAAAAAGCAAGATGTTCTTTATACCGCATGCTGACTGACCTAACACAACCACTTTGACTGTGCAGCTGCAACTGCTGATGTGGTTGGACACCTCAAAAATGTATTCTCCTTCATCCTCTCTCTGAGCTGATTGAATCTTCAGGCTGCTCATGTTGTTCTCAAAGCTCAACTTGTGCTGCCTGATGGACTGAAGCTCCTTGCCATCTTTCATCCATCTTACTTTGAGCTCAGCCGAGCCTGTTACCTTGCAGTCCAGGCTGACCGGATCTCCAGACGTCACCTTTACCACCTCAGGTTTCTCTGAGATTTGAGGAGGTTCTGCATGGCAATACAGTTCTGTTGTTATAGGGGCTGCCATAGTAGACCAAGATCTGATAGCAGAGATTTGTTAAGCATACCTTGGACTGCCAGGGTGGCAACACACTTATCCTGTCCAGCTTCGTTCATCACTTGGCAAGTGTATGACCCACTGTGATCCGCTTCACAAGTAGGGATTCTGAGAGTGGCTACATTATTCTTAAATATTCTCTCCATTTTAGGATCTTCCAAAATCCAGTTCCCATCTTTTTGCCATTGCACAGAGAGATTGGGAGAGCCACTGACGACACACTCAAAGACCACTTTCTTACCGAGAACGCAGGTAGCATTTTCCATTCGCTTTGTAAATGTTGGCGGCTCTGTTGGGGAAGACCAATCAATAATGTTAATTTTGACCGTGGATTCAAACCTAAATGAATTTCTAATTCAAATCGACCAACCTTTGAGGCTTAGCATTGTCTTACAACTACAGCTTCCCACTTCATTGGCAACAGTGCACTGGTATTCACCAACATCACCAGCATCACATTTGCTGACCTCCAAGCCCACAGTGTCACTGACCAGAGAGAGGCCATGTTTAGCACTGGCTTTGAGCTCTTTGCCATCTTTGTTCCATGTAATCTCAAAGGGAGGAGTCCCTGTCAGCTGACAGTCCAACCAGGCACTGCAGCCTTTGACAATGTCAGCTGGCATCAGCTCTCGCACAAACAACGGTGGCTCTGCATTGAAAAAGAAAATAGACCTCTCTGAACATGATTACTTTTAAACCAGCGTGTGGTCGAGGCAAACTCTAAATCAATCGATTAAACTTAACGCTGGTATCTCAGTGAATTACCTTTGACCTTAAGCTCCATGCTACAGCTCTCGCTACCGGCTTCATTGCGAGCTTCACAGAAGTAAATTCCGCTGTCTTTGATGTCAGCTCCACAAAGCTCCAGTGTGGCCACAGAGTTAATGAAGGCCATCTTGTAGCGACCGCTCGGGACGATCTCGGAGCCCTCCTTGAACCAGTATATGTCTATCTCAGGTGTGCCGCTCACTTGGCACTCAAACATTTGGCTCTGACCTGGGCGGATCACGGACAACCGTGCTGGGGTTCGTGTGAATTTTGGTGGCTCTGAGTAAGAAATACAACAGATGTGTCCATCAGAAAGTTGACGACAAGATGACTTACTAAGTTAGATGATTGCATGCGTTTCCATCCAAATGTGGCACTAGTCTCAAACGTTATGTGTCCATTTGTCATGTATTGTACCGCACAAGAAATTAGTTGTCAGCATTGAGAAAACTCCAGAGGAGTAGCTTGTAATTGAAGCATAAAACCATGACTTGAACATGGGTTTGTGTTTAAGAAAGCAGATAGCTAACAGCTGTGAGCTATATAGCATGTTATTTAATCCTGGTGTGATCTAATTCCTCTAATATCCATCTAATATTGGTGGAGATAAGAAGAATGGGCCAACAGATGGATGGAACAAGAATTATTTCCTTTGAAGAACCTTTGACAAAGAGGGTGGTCTGGCAGGAGGTGGCGCCGACATCATTGTGCACTTCGCAGACATAGTCGCCAGAGTCCGAGGTTTTGACAAAGAACAGTTCCAGGGATGTGGATGTGTTGTCTTTAATCACCGAGCAATCTGAGCTGGATAATATCTCTTTCTGGTTTTTAAACCATTTGATGGTCAATGGAGGCGTGCCCGACACCAAAACACTAAAATTAACCTTTGAGCCGGGAAGAACATTCATAGATTCTGGCTGTTCAACAATGCACGGTGGCTCTGGAGGAGGAGAGAATCAGTAATTGTCTAAGAACTTGGTTCTGTTTAAAAGATCAGTTTAAAAAAATCTGTTAAAGATCAAAGATCAAAAAAGGTCAAACCTTTGACAAACAAGATCCCAGAGCATTGTGCACTTCCCGCTTTGTTCTTCGCGATGCAGGTGTAGCTGCCGCTGTCTCTGCTGTCAAGATCCGAGATTTCAAGAAGAGCAACATTCTCAAAGAACTTGCACTTGTGTTTGTCATCAGTTTGGATCTGGTTCTCGTCTTTGTACCACTGGACGCTTAGCGGCAGCGAGCCTGACACCACACACTCCAGATGAGCAAACGACCCTTTGATTCCTTCCGTTTGTTTCAGCTTTCTTGTGAAATTTGGTGCAATTATTTGATCTGGCATGAGGGGGGAAAAAAGAGTTTAGCAACATTGTGCATGTGAAGAGGAATTCCGTCATAAGAGTTCTGGTAAAAATGTTGGCAACTGACCCAAAATGGTGAGTGTAGCCTCACAAGAGCTGTGGCCGACATCATTTGAAACCTCAAACATGTAGTCACCTGCATCACTTTTATCGGTTTTATTGATTTTGAGCACAGAGCTGGAATCTGTGCTTTGAACTTTATATCTCTGGCTTGAGGTTAGCTCCTTGCCGGCCTTGAGCCATCGAACCTTCAGTGGCTTTGTACCTGAGAACCTGGCAGCCAGTGTGGCCAGATCCCCCTGAGTCACACTGATGGATTTGACTTCTTCTGTGACTGTAGCAGGTTCTAAGATTTGAAGAACAACAATCAGCAAACTCTTGAGCCTCAAACAAAGAAAAAATCCGAAATGATCCTGAGCTTGTCTTGAAGTGAAAGTGTTCAGAAAATGAAATTGATATTGTTATATAAACTTGCTGAATTCTGAAACCACAGAACTATGTCGCCTGTAGTGAACTGTGTCTTCTCAGTTACAAGAAGCTGGGCTTTCACAACGTACTTACAGATCCCAGATCACCTGAGAGTTATGCTGGCTAAAATGCTAATTGTAAAAAAGTATAACAAAGATAGGCTGTATGTGTGTAGGCTTATAATAGCATTGGTAAAGAAGACTTTGAAGGTTCGGTAAACCGATTAGATTCAGATGATCATTCGTATCTGGAAGGACACCGACCTTTAACTGTCAAGACGGCAGAGGAGGTCTGACTTCCGGCCTGATTCTGCGCATGACATGAGTATTTGCCACCATGTTTACTGAAGACCTGTCTGATGTGCAGTAAAGCTGTCTGGTTCTCGTATGTCATCCGAATGTTTTCAGCTTCCTTAAGCTCGCGGTTGTCTTTGAGCCAGGTCACAACAATGGGTTCCGAGCCCTTCAAGGTGCACTGCAAAGACACCTCGCTGTCTACCAAGGCACTGATACTCTCCAGCTTTTGGACAAATGATGGTGGGTCTAGAACACAAAATTAGTCATCATGATTTGTGTTATTGGTCAGGGTTCACCCTGCACAATCAATAAAAAAAAACTGTAATCTGCATAGAAACGCATAGAAACATCACAACAGAATAGTTGTGTAACAACTTACAATTGAAACAATAAATCTGGCCTACAATAATTATAATTAAATTGATCATCTATTGCGATAAAGTATGTTGATGATGCAGGCCATATTGCTCATCCCTAGACCAGAACCAGCAAAGATGAAACATTTAAATGATAATGTTAATGATGTGTTGTCACTTTGTTAGCTTCTTAACTTCTTAATCTTAAATTAAAAAAATAAAAATAGAAAAAAAAACAAATTTCCCCACTGAGGGACAAATAAAGGCATATGTTAACGTAAAGAAGACCACTCGCAAGACTTTCTTTCTAGAATAGGGGCCGTAAAGTCTAGGTCCCAGTCCTTCAGTCCTGAGTTCCAAAATGAATATCCTGCCAATTATTAGTGAACATTAAGTTATAGTTTCACAACCGACCTTTAAGAGTGACTTGACAATCACAAGTGGCCCTCCCCACTTCATTCTCGACCGTACACTGGTACAAGCCAACATCACCAGCCTCCACCGCCAGCAGCTGAAGGGCCACCAGGTCATCTTTCACAGTGATCCTGTGTCTCTTATCATTCCTCACCAGCTTTGTGTTTTTATGAAACAACACATTGAACGGGGATGAACCAGAGACTTGGCCCTCAAGCATCATCTCAGAACCCTTGACCACATCTTTTGGCTCCAAGAAACGGACAAAAATCGGGGGCTCTGAAGGAACACAATGGAGCCGTTAGCACATTAAACTGAACAGACTGAGCTGCAGTTATACTGTAAGATGTAGAGGACGAATGGAATGGATGT
Source organism: Doryrhamphus excisus (assembly GCF_037039965.1). Lineage (NCBI taxonomy): Eukaryota > Metazoa > Chordata > Actinopteri > Syngnathiformes > Syngnathidae > Doryrhamphus > Doryrhamphus excisus. The sequence continues at coordinate 12,870,688 of NC_136368.1, read as the reverse complement.
CCATCCAAATTAGGGTCAAAGTGTTAGCAAATTGGTGCACAAACAGATGACCGTCGTGGTCTTGTTAATGCACATTGTACTATTACAACCCTGCAGTTAAAGCAATGAACACCATAAAACTTCCCATGGTATGTTTTGGAAAGCAAACTAACCTTTGACCGTGACTGTGCTGCTGCAGCGGTCACTGCCAGCCTCACTGGAGGCCACACACACATAATCTCCATTGTCCTCTAAGGTGCACTTGACTATTTCCAGACAGGACACAAGGTCTACTGAAGTTATTGTGTATTTTGGACTATGGCTGATTGCCATCCCATCCTTCAGCCACATAAAACCGATGACAGGACTGCCTGTCACTTTGCATTCCAGTTTGACATTGTCATTGCTGGTGACCAGCTTGGTCGCCTCAGGCTTGGTCACAAAGACGGGAGGTTCTGAAAAAAGAGTTGAGCCTTGATGATGAACCGGGCTACTGTTAAACAATCAGGGATGTTCATGCATATTATGATCGGCACCTTTCACAAAGAGGACTGTAGTGCAGTCCACCTTGCCAGCATCATTTGACACTTGGCAGGTATATGTAGCAGAGTCGCTGGGCTTCACAGAGGGAAGCTCCAATGTGCTTGACGAAGCTTCTTTCTTGATGAAAGAGGTACCTCCACTGATCATCTCCCTATCGTCTCTGAACCATTTCACAGATAAAGGAGGTGTTCCAGTGAAAGCAGCTTGAAGGCAAACTGTCGTTCCAGGTATAACATCCTGATTGTCGGGTGTTGCTGTGAATACAGGTGGCTCTGGAGGCCATTAACAGGAGAGAAATGTATATTTCATGTTAGCATCAAATAAAAATTTTAAAAAAAGGCTGCAGACACCAAAAGGAAGCAGGACACCACCTTTGACGTAAAGTGTGCCACTGGTTTCTTTAAGGCCGGCTGAGTTGGTGGCTCTGCATTTATAAACTCCGGAGTCGGCTTTCTCCAGCCTAGTGATTGTCAGTGTGGCAGAGCTCTCCTTAAATTCAGGACAAAACTTGGCTCCAGACTCAATTTCCTGTTCGTCTTTGAACCAAGTGATGGTGATCGGCTGAGATCCAGACACCTTACACTCCAGGACGATGTCACTACCGATGTTACCATCAACTCTTTTTAGGAACTTGGTGAAGTTTGGCGGCATTATACGATCTGTATATTAAAGAGAATGCATCAAGAGTTACAAAAAACAACACCCAAGAGCTGCTGTTGATATTATCTAATACAACTACTTCAAGAAGTTATGGCAAAAGAGGTGCAAACCTAGAACTGTAACTGAGCATGTGCACTGGTCTTTCCCAACTTTATTTGAAACCTCCATCTTGTACTCAGAGCTGTCTCCTTTCTCTGCTTTAAGAATCTTCATGGAGACGACATTGTCCTTCTGGCTCATCTTATATTTGCGTCCACTGATCATCTCTTTGCCGTCTCTAAACCACTTGACCTTCAAGTCTGGGCTTCCAGAGATGGTGCATTCCAGCATGGCTGAATCACCGGCAGTGACACTGATGGACTCTGCCGGTTCTACAATTCTAGCAGGTTCTGAGATAAGATTCATACATAAAGACAGCCATTCAGCATAAGTGTTAACAATTAGTCAGAAGAAGAAATGCATGCATGAGTGATCATCTGACCATGTACTGTCAGGGCAGCTTCACATTTTTGTTGACCAGCTTCATTCTCGGCTTGGCACAGATATTTACCGCCATGGCTAATGGCCACGACTGAGATGGTCAAACTTGCAACATTGTTCTCAAATGCCATGCTGATGTTTGGATCATCATCTCTCAGTATTTCAGAGTCTTTCATCCATTTGACTGTCATGGGAGTTGAGCCCTTCAGGGTTCCCTGGAGTTTCACTCTATTTCCCAACACCGCCGTCACACTCTCAACCCTCTTTGAGAAGGTTGGTGGCTCTACAAAAGATTAAAATGCGCTGACAACTAAGATGAAGAGTCCATGTTGGACAAATGTTGTTAGTTTGCTTTACTAACCTTTAAGTTTAGCTACAGCCTTAGTGGTGACCTTGCCGACATCATTGGATATGACACACTGATAATCACCCACATCTGCACTTTCAAACGGCTGTATCTCCAGCCTCGACATGGACTCTTGGGAGATTACTTTATATTTGTTATTGCCACTGATGGCTTTCTTATTTTTCGACCAAGTGATGTCAAAGGGAGAACTTCCTGCAATTTCACATTCCAGTTGAGCGGTTGTGCCTTTCACCACCTCCACAGTCTGCAGTTCTTTCCTAATGGATGGTGGCTCTGTTGTCAGAAAGGATTGCATGTGCATATGTTGTTACAGGTGCAGTGAACAGTACAGGCGAAGCGATGAGATGTCTCAGACCAACCTTTAACTGCTACAGTGGCACTGCAACTCTCGCTGCCTGCATTGTTTGACACCTCACAGGTGTAGCTCCCACTATCTGTGACCTGAACGTTTATTATCTCCAAAGTGGCAGTCCCGTTTGTGAAAGACATTTTATGTTTCTCTCCAGAGCTCAGCTCGCTCTCATTCCAGAACCAGTGGATGTGTAGTTCTGGAGAACCTTTTATGGTGCAGTGCAAGCGTGCAGCTATCCCTTGCTTCCATGTCACACTTGGCTCCACTTTCTTGACAAAACTAGGAGGCTCTGCAAGCAGTGATTAATTTAACTCATGACGTAAAATCGGGCAAAAGTACAAATAACAAATAGTGTAGAACAGTGCTTGTCAGCAACAACCCACCAGCTTAAACGTCTTACCTTGAACTGTCACCAAAGCCTCACAGGAAGTGCTGCCCGCTTCATTTGAGGCTGTGCACACATACATTCCCGAGTCCTTCACTTTGGACTTTGGTATCTCAAGAACAGCCACCTTGTCTTCAAAAGACAGCCTACACTCAAGGCTCTGGTGGACCTTTTTGCCATCCCGGGTCCAAGTGACAGTCACACACGTGTCCTCATCCAGCTGGCACTCCAACCTCAGCAGTTCATTGACAGCTGCTGATGCTGGCTCAATGGTCCTAATGAATTTGGGCTTGTTGATTACCTTTAGCTCTGTGCTAAAAGTAGCAGTGCCAACACTGTTGGACGCCTTGCACAAGTATACTCCCTGGTCATCCAGCTCAAGATTGGTAATGTGGAGGGAATACTTGTTCTTGTCATATTTCATGACATGGTGGTCAGAGGGCAAGATGGCAATGTTGTCTTTGTGCCAGACCACTTCTATGGGTGAGGATCCAGTGAGTGAACACTGGAGCACAGCTGCTTTTCCCACATAGGAAGTCATTGGCTCTGGTTTTGATACAAATAGTGGTGGGTACATTTCTATGGAGATCAGGCAGAACATGAACTTTAGTGGTTGGAAGCAACAAAACTATTCCAATCCGTGCAAGCTCAGCTCACGGCTCACCACCATGTGAGGTTTTCAAGAGAGGGAGCAACTCTCATCCTCAACACTAAATCCAGTTTGTAAAAAATTCTATAATTCTCTCTCTCTCTCACTCACTCAGACATGCAAGTAACAAGATGGATGCAACCAAAGGTCTTACCAGTAACCGTGATAGAGGCACTGCAGCTGTCAGCTCCATGCTGGTTTGTAGCCTTACAACTGAATTCTCCACTGTCGGCTTTAACTGCATTCAAGATCTCCAGAGAAGATCCGGTGTGTCGACTGATGATCCGGTACTTCTCGCTCTGTCTGATCTCCATGCCAGACTTGTACCATTTGAAGGTCACACTTGGGGCGTCCTCAATCTCACATTCAAACTTTGCTTGGCTGCCGACATTTATCTCCAGAGGAGTGATTTTCTGCCTAAAAATGGGTGGCACTGAGGCACACACAGACAAAGAAAAAGACATATGTCAGGGGGGGAAATTGATATATGTTATGTAAAATAAGAACAGTCGGAAAGAAGACTGGTGGAATGCAATGGTGTTGGATGACATTTCATTCTGTGGAAAGAAAAACAGCAAGAACACAAGCCTCAGAATTTGAACAAATTCTATTTTTAAGATGAATTGCTTATTTCAGGTAGTTTTGAACTAGGCTTGGGTTCAGGCTATAAGGAGGAGAAAGATGTGATGTCAGGCTGAAGATCCAAAAACATGCACATGTGGGGAAAAATGGACAATGACAGACCATGAAAGTTGCCTGAAAACCGGAATCAACCAAAGTGGAACTGATTCAGGTCTTTAGACAATCAGTGACGTGGAACAAGCAAGATGAGGTGAGTTAGTTCCTGCTCAGGCAGATTCAAACGTGAATACTCGTGTCTTGAATGAACATGTCTTAGTGAATGATGAGGGGCTCTCAGTAAAAATGGATGACTGGATGAAACACTGATTTTTTTTGTGTTGTCAAACCTCGTGAGACCACTGTGAGTCTTGAAGATGTTGTTGTTCTGCCAGCTTCATTCTCAGCCTCACAAACATATTCTCCTTGATGTTTGTCCTTGACAACTTTGCTGATTACCAGTGAGTGTGTGTCGACGTCTGTGAAACACTTGAACTCATTGCCAGATTTCACCAATTGGCCATTGAAAAACCAATTTAACTTTGTGACGTAATTAATGGTGGTGCTAAATGTTACTTCACTATTTTCCTCAACTGTTAAGTCTTCCAAAGTGGCGACTATTAAGGGGCATTCTTTTTGTTCTCTCCTTAAAAGTGACATCTCCTCTTTGAAAACTTCCACCATGTGCTCCTTTTGTATGCTGACATCCTGAGTCAGTTCAGAGGAGGTGGTGGTGGTCGATAAGATGCTTGTGAATGCAGCGGTATTTTCTTGGGTCTTCGTTGTGGACCTTACCTCGTGTCTTGATACCACCATCGACTCTTCAAAGGCCATGGTGGCCTCGGAGGAAATTTGGACCTGCGATGAGATAGCTTGTGCTACCTTTGCTTCCCTGGATTCCTGGACTACAACCTTCTGCTGAGCTGAGGCACGTTCCGCCAACATTTCAGACTCTGTTCTGAGGGCCGCTGCCTGGGATTCAACAGCAGTGAAATCCACAGAGCTTTCTTCCACACTTACTGTCTGCACAATGGAGGAATTAATTTGTTTTGAGTGGGCTGAGGTGAGCTGTGCTCTCTGAGGTTTGTCTAACTGCATAGTGCCGGGTTGATCTGAAGTCAAAAGATGGGCCTCCTGGTGCACGATAGAGTGAAAAGCTGCCTGAAGTTCAGTTCTGAGGTCAGCTATCTGAGGATATTCACCCTCAAAAGCCAGAGTGATCTCCAAAGGTGTGCTGGTTGATGTGATCAGGTAGGTAAACATGGTGCATTTTGGTTCTCTCTGGACTTTGACTTCATGTATCTCTATAGCCTGGAGCTTTCCTGTAATATCAGCAAGTAAAACCGGCTGCTCTTTGGCGACAGCAGACTGAAGTGCGTCTCTGAGCTGTCGACGTACATTCACATTTGATGGCTTTGGTATCTGAAGTACAAATGTAATTTCTTTGGGAAGAGTTGTGCTGTCTTTGGATTCTGATGCTCGCATGGACAGCTTTGGTTGCTTAGTAGCAGTGACTTTGGTGGACTCAGACTTGGTGAGCTCTTGAGAGAGCTCTCCTGTCAATACTTGCTTCTCATCCATTACTATGGACTGCCTGACTGACTGGCCTTCCTGGATCTGCACAGCAAAGTCCTGCTCTGCAGCCTCAAGAAGGGCAGTGCTCTCTGTGCAAATCTCCTTCTCCTCAATTTGGACCGGCTCAGTGGAAACTTTTGCTTCTAAAGTTGTCTGGCAGGTGACGATGTCTACGGCTGCAAGAGTGTCAGTGTGCCCTGCTTCTAATACTTGACTGTCTACCATGCTGGTGAGGTGCATAACATTCCAGCGATCCTCCTTTTGTACTAATGCACGTTGCTGCTTAATGTCAGAAGTGACTGGCGTCTCCTTCGGCAACTGCATGGGCTGGAATGACAGCTGGAGGATGTTGTGAGGCCGCGGCTCAGTTCGAAGCTGAGACTGAACTCCAGTCACGGACAATCCAAGCTCTGAGTGCTGATCTGCTGTGAACTCTCGTTTCTCCTCTGAGATAGCTGCATGGCTACGAGCCTTTTCTGGTTTCTGTGTTGCTAATTGTTGCTCAGGCTTTGTTGTTATAAGAATACCTTCTTTGGGCAGCACCTCGATGGACTGGCTCGACTGGAGGTGGAGCAGAGAAGGGGGTTCCTTATCTGGTTGAATGGAAATAGCGCTAGCTCTGGCCTTAAAGTCAGATGTATCCTCACAAATGACTGTCCTCTGTTCATCCTGGCTGACAGTATGCAACACCGTGGGACTCCGCCTGGTACCAGCCTGCTGTGAGTCTGGTTTCTCACAAGTGAAACTGGTCTCGGAGGGAAGTAAGTCTTGGTCACTGATAACTTGCAGGTGTAACACCTGCTCTCCCTCTAACTGGGACTGAATGGATGTGGTGCTATCTAAAGAAGGCAACTGCTCAGAACACTCAGCATGAAGTGTGCACTTTTCTTCTGCGGTTACACCAACCTTCATCATTCTATCCTTAGAGAGAAGGGCAATTTCCTCAGCTGGCCTCTGCATGGAGAACGTAATCTCCTTAGCCAAAGTTTGCTTGGACTCGCTGACAGAAGCCAGAATTGAACTTTGTTGCTCTTGCTTGACAGGTGTCTTCACAGCAGAATCTGCTGTAGCTAGTTCTGTGGTGTGACCCTCTGCAAGCTTATATTTCTCCGTAGACTGGGCGGAATATAAAATTTTAACACCCTCTTTAACCTTGTAACCTTTCTCCTCTTGTGGTCTGGGGAGGTGTTGAGATTGTTCTTTCACAATTGATAACGGTGACTCCACTTGATGTCCGCTAACTAGATGTTTGGGTTCTGAGATTGGCTTTATCAAAGCGGACTTTCTGTCAGCCAGTGGCTCAATGCTTGTGGTAGAAAGTGGGGTGAGCTCCTCGGCAACAGCTGACATAACTTTTGCTCTCGCTTCTTTGGCTGCCTGGAGCTCAATGACCTCTGGACTCTGAATGCGATCACAGTGCTGCTCTGTGAGATCCTGACTCTCTTCCACAGATGAAGTAAATGCCGCCATGTGAAGCTGCTTATGAGGAACAGCTGAAACCTGTGGCGGGGGTGTGAGGACCACAGACACCCTTTCCTCTACCTCATGACACTGAAGGACTGCTGCCTGATGGGTGAGATGCTCACGCTGAATAGAAGCAGCGGAGATATCAAGCTCTGTAAGCGAGCCCACTTGCTCGCTGGGAATAATCTGACGGTCCTCTGTGCCTATGGTGTAAACCATCTGATCTGATCTTGCCTTGTCGTGACCTGGCAGATTGACCTGGTACAGGCGGGACTCTGTCGCCTGCTCCGTCACAGAAACCTTATAACCTTTCTTCTGAATTACAGTCAGCTTTTCCTGTTTGCTTGACACAGATTCTCTAAGCACAACCAGTTCAGCACTGGTAGACATTTCCCCAAACTGGTTGGAAGCTGTGCATGTGTACATGCCACTGTCTTCTTGTTTGACACTCCTAATAGTAATAAAGCCAGATCCATCTGGGTTGGCTGTAATGATGCAGTTTTTACTTGACTGGATCTCGAAGGCACCTTTGTACCACTTAACTTTAGGGGCTGGCTCACCAATGACTGTGTAATTAAAATGAGCGTCGCCCCCTTCTGAGCACCTCACAGGTTGGATCTGTGCTGAGAAAGTTGGAGCTTGGCCTGTAATTTTAAACATTTTCTCAACCCATTTCTGTGCCTGGCTAATATCGTCCTTTTTCACTTCCAGGTACGTGGTGCATGTTGTCTGGCCATATCTGTTGGAAGCAGTGCAGGAATATTCGCCCTCGTATTCAGATGTGACCTGTGTAATAATTAATGTAAACACTTCCTTCTCCTCTGTCAGCTTATATCTAGAAGAGCTCTTGATCACTTTGCCATCGTGACACCACTGAACTTTTGGCTTTGGTGTGCCGGACACCTTGACGGTGAATGTGGCAGTCTCTCCTGAGCTAACTGCTACTGGAGCGAGCTGGCTGAGAAAAACTGGTTTTTCCTTTTTCTTCTCTAAAGTGGAAGAGTAGCGTTTAGACTCTGGCATGAGTTCAAGTGTTTTTGTTTTCTGTGGTAACTGGACACCAGTGTAGTAGGTTTCCTCTTCTTCCTCCACTGTGGTCACGGTGGTGCTAGAAAGTTCTGTCAAGAATAAATGATTTTAGCAAATCAGACACACAATAATGTAAATCACTCCTAAGTCTAAATCTGTGATGAAAAACACTAATTCCTGAGTGACGTGTTTCACGATGCACAGGAAGTCAACTTCTATATGAATTACCCAAGACCGTCATGGTGACAGTAAGTGTCTTTTTGGTGTACATAGCAAGCAGTGATGTTCAGTCATAGGAGAAAAAACAGAAACGTAATAATAAAAACAAAATAATTGTCCATGGATTTGTGTTATACAGAGATGTATATTCTGTATGATTATAATCATTGTTAGCATATTCATAACAGTAGTCACTGTAAGTTTTCTGGTCACAACAACACAACCAACGGATTCTCCGATGGATCGGCCACCAATAAATATTGATTGAGTTGATTAAAAAATAAATAACATACATATAACAAAACAATAAGTGCAGTGGCTAATCTTGTCTGCTGTGTCACATAGGGCTGCCAACAAAATGACACATCTTGTATTGAAGGGACGAGGGACGTACTTTGTCCCGTATTACTGTGAGAATACAAACTTGTCAGTAAAACCTCAATGGCTTCAGTTTGACAGCGTGACAACAGGCTGTGCCAATCAATGCCATCGTGCCAAGCCTATCGCCGTTCGACTATTTTTGCATCTTTGTTTACACACTTTGCTTGTCTGTCACTGGCTGTATTGTACATGGCGGCATCTGGCTAGCTAGATAGAGTTATCTGCCTAGCATCTGGTCTTCGGAATCCAAATGTGACTTTTTATCACAGTGACATTTTGTTTTTAAAACAAACGAGCAAAGCGGTTAGTTCAGAGGTCGTTTTGTTTTCCCACGGTGAAGCCACAAATTGTCCGTACTAACTTCAAGTGTCACTGAACAACTTTACTCTCTTATTGCCACTATACTAATTATGCCTTGAGCTAAAGTGTATTTACCATGTTTTTGTATTAATCCGAAACATGCATAAAATTAAATTCAGGTTTGTGTCAAATTCAAAAATTATTTCACAAATTTTTTTTCGCTACGTTTTTAAATTATTACCTATTTGCTAGGAGCCCTTGGAATTGTCTAACGTGCCCCTTGCCAATAACACTCATAAATACATCATAAATACATTTTAAAATGTACAGTTAATGCATTCATGTGATCGGTATCGGCCGATCTCATGGATGATTAGTATCGTAATTGGCAGTATAAAACCCTGATTGGAGCATCCCTATTCCCCTTTCACATCTAAAGTCCGACACATTTGATTCATGGCGGCCCATTGATGCATGACCCCCCCCCCCATTTGGATTGACTGGAAGAGATTCCATAGACATACACATGCAAATGTTGATCCGAGCCACAGCCAACTACTGTAATGCGATCGGTCCTTAAAGGTTCTTAATGATAACCAACACAAGTCATCATGGAAATGAAATACAAAGACTCAAACACTCCAAAAGTCAAACCCACAGCACAGTCGCTCACCCATGACTACATTTTGGTTTGTAGTAAAGACGTGTCATTTAATTAATACATTCGCAAATAAGAAAAACTAATGACAGCCGCCCCCTTACACAAAATAAATAATCACAGCGACTTCAAAGACTGGAATATCCTAGGGAAATTGCAAATACAATACAGCAGAACTGAAGTGATAGGATAAGTCAATGGGTCGTCATACGAATGATCAGTGTGAGTGGAGGCCAACGGGGACTAGAAGAGAGACAAAAAGTGTGGCAGAGTGACAAAGACAAAAGCTGAGACGCTAGTTTTACTTTGTTAGTTTATTTTATAAACTCTAAAACAATCATTACATTTGTACTCTCGAAACAACTGACGCAAGACCTCATATGTACAAGTCCAAACATTCTATGACATCTTAAAAGTTTTCACAGTCAAATGCTCATTAGAAATGCTTGTAAATTGGTTGTCACACAGAAAAGCACTATATTGACCCACATAAAACAATGTCCCATGCCCACAAAGTTCTATTTAATGCAATTAAAAAAAAATACTATTTAATGTTTTACAAACCAAAGGCTACAAAGAATATTATTTTTTGTAAAAATGTCATTCAAATTCAGCAAGATGCTGAAGATTGGTGTTTAGGTTTGTTAAGACATTTTAACATGTTTAATTATTGGCGTCTTGTTTGAGATACACTGGGATACACAAACAGAGTACGCTTACTTTCCAGTCACGCTAAGAAATATTTATCATTTTACTCTAGTTTCTGTGCAGACTATTCAGAAAACATGCAAAATCTATTCTTCAGCTTTGCAGCAAATAAACACTCGAGAGCTTTTTCAGAGCGGATGCGTAAAATATGACATGTTTTGGTGATCGTAAACTAATAGTTGTCCTCAACAACAGATTTATTTCAAACTGATTTATCATCAGGCACCCAAACTGTAAATATTCTATGTGGGCATTCTCATGATTCTATGGACTTTAGAAGACTTTTAAAAGTGCTGATGTTTCAGTCCATCCAGCTACGTTCTGGATAACACATTTGTACTCGCCTGCATCACTCTGGCTTACATTGGTTATGAGAAGGTTGAAGTGGCCTGCAGTTTTCTCCTGAATGATATACCTACTGTCTGTGACACGCTCACCATTTTTGTACCACTCTGCTGTCGGGTTTGGCTTCCCGCTAACCAGACACTGCAGAATGACCGGCGTGCCGACCGCAGTGGTTACATCAGTCAGTGGAATGACACACCTTGGGGCGGTCTCGGTCACTTGGAACTGAAATCTACACATATTCGAGGACTTTCCCTTGAACTCGACCTTGTCATCTTTTGCTGGCTCAGCAAACACGTCAAAGTTGATGCTCATGTAATGGTCTTCGCTCATTTCACCATCCGTGTTAGCTACCAGACAGACTGCTCGCTGAGACTCATCAGCCTCTTGCTGAAACTCAAACTCGAGCTCAATTTCTGACACTTGTTCAGTGTCTACCAGTGAATTATCAACCAACAGGTCAAACTTTTGTGGCTGAACTTTGGCGCTGCCAAGGGACACTGATGTTAGCTCCCTCCCTCTGGTCTTTCCAGATGGATACTTTGTGCTTAGCACCGTTAGCGAGGCTCTACATAGAGTCTCACCAACAACATTAATGGCACTACAGGTGTACACACCACCATCCTCGGTTGTCACTTTACAGATCTTCAGGAAGTGGTTGTCACCGTCAGACGAGTGCTGGTATCTTTTGTTATTCTGAGGAATTGTTTTGCCGTCTTTGAACCAGGACACAATGGGAGATGGAATTCCCATCAGGGAGCACTCAAACATGACAATGGTACCTTCTGATGTTTCCATGTCACAGATAGGATTGATGAATCTTGGAGGCATTTCGGTCACCTCAAAAGCTATTTTCAGATCATCGTGTTCCTGGGTTACAAAGTCCACAGCCCCTTCCTCATAAATACTTGGTATAACGTCCAGTGATATAATCATGCTCTTGCTGTCGGCGGCGTATTCCGGAATTGTAATGATCTTGACCTGTTTTTCAAACTCCTTCACCTCATTTTCATCCAGTTCCACCTCAAGCAGAATCTCTTGAGGAGAAGGTGAACGAGAAGAATCATCATTCTCCACATCAAACTCCATCACGTGCTGATGGGTGACGGCAGGTGGAGCAGGCAGGATCCTAGCTTCCTGTGATATGACCACAACTAAAGCAACACTTCTGGCTTCGCCAACATCATTCACAGCCTCACATATGTACTCTCCCTGGTCAGCTTTGCTTATACTGTGAATTGTTAGAGAGATGCTATCACCATCCCGCTCCATATTGATCCGGTCATCAACCACCAGCTGGGTTTTGTTGCAGAACCACTTCACCTGAGGAGATGGAAGGCCAAAAACCTCAGCAAGAAATGTCAGCGAGTCATTTTCAAAGACCCTTTTCTTAATGAGAGGTCTGAGGAAAGCAGGAGGAATTGCCTGGACTTTTTCCTGATGAGTTGGAAGACCGAGAGAGCCTCTACTCCTGGTATGGTACCACTTGTCATCCACACTTTTCTCTGAGGGCACGCTTTCCAAACTTTCATCATCAACAGTTGGGATGAACTGGACAGGTGAGAAAAACCTCTCATTGCAGTCTGTCGAGATTGTCTTTTCTATAGGAGAAAATGGATACTCCTGAGGCGTCTTAAAACCACCCGGTGTATCAGAATTGGGAGTATGAAAAGAACTGGGAGACTTGGGAGTGTGGAAGGTTGGCTGGGAGATCTCTGTAGATGAACTTGGGGTATAGAATCTTTCAGCCAGCTCTCCTACCTCATCACTGACCGTGCTGCCAATCTCTATCGACATCTCAGACTCAGGAGAAAGCGGACGCCCGCAGTCTGTTGGAGGGTTGTAGTACTCATACACAGCACCAAAGGTTACTTCCTCCTCTTCCATTTTGCCAACTGCTTCTGAGCTTCTGTGGTTCTCAGTCTTAGAAGCAGCATATTCGGGTCCACTGACTCTAGTACTACCATCTTTTGGTTGGAGAAATAATGGTTGTAGATGTTCCAGGACACCAAGCCTTTCATTAGCCTTCTGAGTTTGCACACGAGGCCCAACTACATCACTAGAAACCAACTGCTCTGGTTGCATAACATCAGTCTGTAAGGTCGGCAGGCTGACAAACATACTGCTATCCAATGATAGCTCTGGTGGTTCATCATCAACTTCTCGAACATCTTGGTTTTTGTTTTGCGCCACTTCAGTGGACTGCTCTTCTCCAGGAGTATCATCAGTATCAGTACAGTAACTCTGTACCTCCACAATATCTTCATACTTTATAGTTTCCCTTTGTTTTTCCGACTTTCGTGAATCCAGCACTACAAACTGCTTCACAACTACCTCCTCAGCATTTTCTGACATCATACTGGTCTCAGGGGCTCTGTCCAGTGAGGTGGTGAGCTGTGGGCTCCCTGAAGACCTAGGGTTGGTTGCTGAAATAATAGCATGGGTGGACCTTGGTGGGTTGGTTGACATGGAAGTAGCAGAGGTCATGCCACAGTCAGTACCAATGTTGCCAGTTTTAGGTGTGACTGTGTGCTCCTGGTATTCATCACAAGGAATGGCCACTGCTGGTATAAACTCCTCGGGGAATAGTGTTTCTTCTTTCTCCTTCTGAGACAAAGGTGGTGTCATTACTGTCACTACTGAGTCAGACTCAAAAGCTTGTTTAATCTGAGACACTTTAATCACAGCAGCAGATTGTTGCAGACCACAGCCAGATATGGGCTGCAGGTCTCTGTATGCATTGGCTCTGGATTTTGGGGCCACCGCGGATGGAGTGCATGAAACAGTAGTTTTCTTTGTACTCTCTAGAACTTCATCGGTGATGTTGTCAATAAGATCTTCATCTTGACATCTTACATCACAAATGCTGGAGATCTCTCCCATTTGATTTCGGGCTACACATTTGTACACTCCAGCCTCAGTAGAACTAAAAGGGCTAATGTAGAGCCTGTGTACTTTACCAACAACCTCAGCTCTGTATTTAGAGAAGGTGGTTTTAAGACAAACATTGTTCCAAAACCATGTGACCTCTGGGGACGGTTCACCGGTGATGATGCACTCGAGCACAGCTGTGCTCCCTTCTGAGCAGGTCAGGTTATGTAGTTCTTTCTTCACGCAAGGAGCTTCACCTACTACATCAAAGGAGAAGGTAAATTTGTGTTTGCCTGGCGGGAAGACTCGGTCATCTGAAGCTTTCTCTGCAGAGCTCTTCATTTTATCTTCACTGCAGTCCTCCATCATCACAGGTCTGGGAGTGGGCGCATTCACTCTGATCTCAACAGGGGGCAATGGTGAATGACATTCATCTGAACCAATGTATTGGTGGCTCAATGGTTGTAATGTTTCCTTTGATGTTTCAATGCAGGCGTCTCTCTTATTTCCCCTTTTAAACTCATCTCTGACTGCCACTTCCTGTGAGACTCCTTTCACCACCTTTTTGTTTGAGATCTCCAAAGTGGCGCTGCAGATGTTTTTTCCATGTATATTTTTTATGACACAATCATATGTCCCTTCGTGGTCTGTGGTTGGATAGAAGATAGTCAACTTTGATTCGTTAGCTTTGACTGTGATGTCGTAGTCAGGGTTGTGGACCAGTGGGTGTCCATCCTTGAGCCAAGTGACTTGTGGCAAAGGGTCACCTTGGAACTGGCAGCTCAGCTCTGACATCTCACCAGTTTTTACTGTAAGTGAAGACGCTTCCTTCACAAATATTGGACAACGTGAAGCATTTCTACCAGTTTCCTTCACCATCATGGATGTCTCAGTTTGGTGAACACCGCTGTCGGAATAGTCCTGCCCTGGTATTCTTTTTTCTTTGTTTGTTAAACTAGATTTGTCCCAACCTTTTTCATTTTCTAGTGCGGCAAACTCTTGGCTAGTTTTCTTTTTTCCTACACTCATTAAATCATTGTGTTGTTCCCGCTTTCTGTTCTCCGCAGTCGTTCCCATCTCCTCTCTCAGTGCTTCTTGGATACTTTGGCTGCTGGATTTATAAACAGATGTAGTGTAGTCATCCGTGCTCTGCTTCCTTTCTGACTGTTCTTCTCCGTAAGGACTGTGTAATGGTGAACGTCCCCTAACTGACGACCCTTTGTGAGGGCTCTCCTGTTCAGAGCCATGTTCATTTCCCCCTGAAGAGGCAAAAGTAGGTGAAGAAGGTAAATATTTCTGGTTTACTGGTGAAACATCGCAATCTTCTTCTGGTGAAAAGAGTGATTCTGCAGGCCAAGACAAAATGGAATGCTGAGGCAAAGCACAATCTGAGGGTTTAGATGGTTCGTACGCTGCAGCAGCACGTTGAAGAGGTGAAGGCTTCATCTGTGAAAAGGCTTCACCAGCAGCCACATGTTGTTCTTGAGATTTTTGCCCATAGGAATCAACAATATGGGAAGGTTTACTTGGAGCCCCTGCCACACATGTAACCATTGTATGTGGGGGAGAAAGGTTATCAGAGAAATGTTCTGTTGGTGGAGCAAAAGTCCATTCCGACACAGTTTCAGCTGCTTCCTCTTGTTCTATGACATCTGTATTCCATTTCAGGAGACGCTGAGCAACAGCCGCCTCCTCACTTACAAAGTACTCACTGTCACTCCGCAACCTGGTCTCAGTCGGTAGCTCACCTACAGGCAACCCCTGTCGGCCATCACTTTGGTGATCAGAACTTGGTTCACTCGTAAAGAACTTCTCTTTTGTTGTTTTACCAAAGGAGGACATCTTGCTGGGGACCATGTCATGCTGGGAGACAGATTCCAAATCCAAATTTCCAGCAACACTTCTTTCCACCTGAAGATGAGAGTATCCATCTGGCTTCATGGCCACTTCTTGTTCCATCAGGACATCTTGTTGCCATTTCATTATTCGCTGAGTGAGGGCTTCCTCTTCACTCTCAAATTTCTCCCCTTTCTTCAGCTCTGAGATGTTCTCCATTGACAGCTGGAGTTCATGCTCTTCAGATGTTTTCTCAAATAGAAGCTTTTCATCTCCTACTTTTGTCCTGGTTAAAGATTTCATACTGGGGGATTTTTGTCCTTGCAATGTAGATACACTTTCCAGCCCCCCTGGTCGCCTTTTCAGTTTTAATTTCTGGGATTGGGTAAAGGATTGGTCCTTCCTCACTGTATAATCGGCTTCATTTGACTTAGGTACTGTCACAGCCATAGCTTGATCGAGGTGGAAACTATCCATGCCCTTCTCGCTTTGTGTGTAAACAGGTCGCTCTGGCTCCATGTATGGTGTTTCTTCTGGCATTAGCAGGTCCATTTCAGGTTGAAACGATTCCTCCTGTGTTACCTGCATGCCTTTCTGCCATTTCTTGATACGTAGGGCCAGGAGCTTTTCCTCACATTCAATTCGATCTGCTTCAAGGCTCTTCTCATAATGTTCACTCAAAGACTCTCCAGCATATCTGTCCACAACGTTTTCTGTTCCTTTCATTTTAGGCTGTGCCTCTCCATGTGTTTTCACTCTCTGTGGTGACTGTGGTATAAATGTTCCCTCACATTCTCTTTCCTTTGCTCGGATTTCTACTTCGGGTAAACCGGTTGTTGCAGTAGTTGCAACTTCAGGTTTGATTTCCTTTGTACTTATCCTGTGAAATTTGTGGAAACGGGACATGGCTTCTGTTTCTTCAGTTGTTCTCTCTCTCTGTCTCTGCTGAGTGTAAATGTCCCCTTCAGGCTCCATGTACAATGCCTCAGCTGGCATGGGCGGCTCACATTCAAAGTGAAATGTTTCGTCTTCTGACAGAGTCACATATTTTCCCTCACTTTCCCAATTGTCAGCATCCCGATCCTTAAAAGATGTTTCATCAGCTTTATTCTGTTTAAATGTTGCTATGTGTTCTGTTGCTTCAGGCAGAACGTTATCCATGGCGGACTTGACAAATTTGAGTTCATCTGTAGCGGGTTCAACTCCTGCACGATCCCCTGGCTCAATTCCTGTACGATCCTTGATGTTAGAGTAGGCAGCTTCCTTATATGATAATGATTCAGAGTATGGGGGTTCAAAGAGGTATGGATCCACCTCCTCGGTCTGACACTCAACCTTGAAGCCTCTTTGGACTCTCACATCGTCAAAACATTCTTCTTTTTCAAGTTCAAATCCTGCTGAGTTTTCTGTCTGACTTTGTGGCATTTCCGTGTCAACCAGCTCACCTCTCATGATCTGAATGGCTCTGGTTCTGGACTGAGGCTCAAATGAATGTCTCATACGTGGCTCAGAAGTCTCCTTGCTCACACACGGGCTTTGAATCTCCCTAAAATCAAAGGGTTTTTTGAAGTGTTGTACATCAGGAAGCAAAGCTGGTTTGACCCTGAGTCGCTCCACATAATCTGCATAGCTGGGCTCACTGGCTACCGACTCGGACTCAAACTCAGAGGAAGACATGGTCGAGATAGAAAGCCTCTTCTTTTGCCTGACAGCTCTTTGTAGAGTGGTGAGTTTAGTTCTTACCTCATTGTGAAGACTCTCAGTGTCACTAAACCTTTCACTGTATCGGTCGCTACAGCGGTCGCTGAACTTGTCACTGAAGCGAGCCCCGGTGCGTCGGTCACAGTAAATGTCACTAAATCTGTCATTAAAGCGATCAGATTTGTCAAACATGGGGGGAGGAGAGGGGGCACGCTCCGAGGCCGTCTCGAGACGCTTAGGCTCTTTACGAGAGTCCTCCTTGCATGAAGAAGAACCTGAATGAAAGTAGACGGTACGCACTAGAGCATTCTTTGACCGAGAACGCCCATGGTGAACCTTTGACATCTTGTCAAACGGAGATCCGACATACCTGAGGTCCACCCTAAATTTCCTATCCTTCCTCTGCTCAGCCAGAGTGTCCATGCTTTCGTGGGCTTTGGCAGAGCGGCGGATAAAGCCGAGGTAGTTTGCCGACTGCTCTTCCCTCAGTGATACCAAAAGTGATGCTGTGGACTCCGCAGAGCCTTCCGTGTTTATTGCCATGACCTTGTAACTGCCAGAGTCCTTTTCTTTAACAGTATCGATAATCAAGCTGCTTGTGTGTATGTGCACTGCACTTTCAGTGCAGATCCTCCGCCTATGTTCTTTGGGAATTGACCGATTAT
Source organism: Doryrhamphus excisus (assembly GCF_037039965.1). Lineage (NCBI taxonomy): Eukaryota > Metazoa > Chordata > Actinopteri > Syngnathiformes > Syngnathidae > Doryrhamphus > Doryrhamphus excisus. Next base: position 12,852,903 of record NC_136368.1, on the reverse strand, counting down.
TATGAAACCACAGAATAGTTGGCAGAGGGCATGCCACCAGTTTACACTTAAACACAACTGGTTCCCCCTCCAGGACTGACTGGAACTTGACTTTCTTGGTGAAAGAAGGTTTGATGTTTTCTGTCCAGGAGTTGATGGAAGAGGTTCTACTGGGGCAGCGATTGGCTGACACCATACCATGGTCCAGGAAATCCTCTGTGTCAGAGAATGCTCCTCGAAGCTGCGGAGCAGTCCTGGGCATGTCCTTGCTGTGGTGAAAAAACAGTTCTGTGGAAAAAATAGATCATTGTCAGAACTCGGCCTGTGGGGTTAAACCTGAGAAAAGTATATGAATGACTCATTAATGGAAATATTAAATGCATGCTGTCACAATGCCAGAAGAAATAATTCCACTCACCATATTTGTTCGAATAAACGCAAGACTTGATTCTTTTTATTAGAAACCTGCAGGAAGTTATGATGCTTCTTCTGTGGAAATTTCTTAAAAACAAATTATTATTTAAAATGGTTTACAAAACATAATTCCAAGACGGGCTGCTAATAATCAATTATTTACCATATAGTTGTAGTGCCTTTCTGTTTAAATACTTCTTACCTGACTTGCAGACACGAGAATAAACGCCCTTTCTAGCCTTACGTAAGAGGAATGATGTGTCAACAGCAAAACAAAAAAGCGGTAAATTTGGTCAGAAGGCGTTTATTCGAACTAATATAGTTTACTGGTGTTATGATTGCAAACCACAGGAGTCACATCCTCGCTATCTGCAAGCCAGGATAAGAAATATTTATTATTTAGATGAGGAAATTAACCTTGATGGTGCATAATGTGTACATCAGATCTGAGCTCTGGTAAAGACACAACCTCAAACACTTGTAGCCAAAGATCGGCAGAACCCTCATGCCAAAATAAAAGAGGATGCAGATGTCTAAAAGGAGTACAAGCAACTGGTGCTCGTCTGGAGGGAACCATGACACATTATGATGACATGCAAATTCCAGTGTGATTTCAACTTAATGGCTTCAAAGTTTCAAACTCCGCCAGCCATCTGTAATTGTAGCCTGATAATCCATCCCCCACCAACAGACCACTTTCAGACTGAGAGACCAATCCAGCAAGCATTTGTGACTTGGACAGGTATTGAGGTGCAACTTACCTTTGACTTCCTGCTCAATAGTGGCTTCGATCTGCTCTCTGACACGGCTCACTGTGGACAGAAGAGAACCAAATTCAGATTCAGTCTTCACACTGGCATGAAAACATATTTCTCCCCACATGTCAACATTTTGTGGGAAAACAAGAACCTGGTGCTGTCTAAGGCTAATGTGAAATGTGAGCTTTGACTTTATGGTGTAGAGCAGAGACAGGTTCTCATTTCCCCAAATTTCTAAGGATGTTTACATATGAACAAGTAAGAAAATAATAAAAGAGGAAACAAGAAAGTGATGCAAGGGTCATGCAAGTTTTTCCTGCAAGGGAGAAGGGAAACACGAAGGTGAAGGAGGCAGTGAAGAGGTGAGTTTGTCCCTTTGGGGGAGGAGCGTGAGCAAAGAAGGGATTAGAGGTTGTTTCCAAGTTAAGAAAGAAAGACTAAGGCTGCATTCATACATGTGGTTTGGTACTCTGGTGCAAGACAAATTAAAATAAAACATACTCGTTACGCACTTTGTTGCCTTTAGGTCCAGTGAACTGCACCAGATTTAACTTCCAAGCGGATCAAGAGGCCAGCTCTGTGCTTGTTTGGCACACGCCAAACAATTGTGTTAATTCCTGACCAAACGAACCGCCAAGCAGGGCAAATGCACCAGAGTTCATGTTAGCTAAACCAAACCAAAGTATGAACACTTCCAAGGAGTAAGGCATCTCAAATCCAACATGGACAAGTGACGCCAGGACTCCAGCCAGTGTTTTGTTTTTTTTCTTGGTTTTCTTGGTTTTTCTTTGCTACAAAAATGAAGCAGAAACTACTTGGTGGGACCACCTTGTCTGATGATACAGTGATGATGTTGAATTAACACAGATTGATGATTAATTTCATGATTAATTTCAGACAGACGTGCTCGGTTTGGGGACAACAAAATGGAGCTGGAGGAGAGTGGAAGGATCTTGCAGCAGTCGACATCCTGAAAGTTACCTTCTAATTCTTCTGCATTGGAGATGACCAGCATGGCTGAGCAGGCGGCCTCTCCCGCGGGATTGGCCGCCCTGCAGGTGTACTGGCCCGCATGCTCAAGGAAAGCGTCCACTATGATGAGGGTGGCGGTGCTAGTCACCTCGTCATAATGGAACACCACGTTCTTGGTGGGAAGAATTGGCTGCCGGTTGTGGAACCAACTTATCTCCAGAATGGGTGTGCCGGAGAGACATGCGTGAAAGCGGGCCACCTCCCCATGTGGCACTGAGCAGCTTGTGATCGGCTGGATGAAAATTGGCTTTTGGCTAGTGGCGGGTTGTTGACTGCTGAGTGTAGTGGGGACATGCCACTCGGTGTGTTGCAGAGTGTCCAGTGATTGTTTTTGTCCTGAAAGGAAGCATGTTAGTTGGTCTTAACGCTAGTGTCTGCACGCTTTTGTTGAATTCCACTTGACAAACCTGCCTTGTGACCTTGATTGATCATGCTTTGCTACTATCATTTCAATTTGAAAATTAAAAAAAAAAAGTTTACCATCCAGAGTGAGGGTAGCCGAGCTGGATGCAGTTCCGGCATTGTTGCTGGCCACACACGTGTACTCGCCCTCATCCTCCGGGTAAACTCTGGCGATCTCCAACTGACAGCTGTCATCAAACTGAGACATCCTGAAGAAGTCTGACTGTTTGATCTCCTTTTCTTTGTGGAACCAGCTGATCTTCACATCTGGATAAGGGGAGATGATCAGATCATTAATATTTAGATGACAAGAAACTGAAAATTGCGTCTTCATGATATTAGCAGCTCCAATACAATGTGTTGTGCTGACCACGAAAGCTTAATTGGACAAATGATGAGACTACCACCTGATTACTGATTACTCTCATTTTCTATGACAGCATCTCTTTTCAGTGATTTCATACCATCTCCTCGAATTCTGCACTGGAACCGAGCTGGTTCTCCCTCACGAGTGGAAGTGCTGGCAATGGGTGAGATGAGAACAGGCGGTGCAACAGAAGCAGCAGAGTCTGGAGAAACCACTTCCGACACTGCGACACAAACACAAGCTAAATACACATCATGTCTGAAGTGGACCAGTTATCTGTTCAGGGATGAAGCAGCTCACCTTCCACATTGAGTGTAGCAGTACTGGTGGCGACGCCATAGTCATTTTTGGCCTCACAGGTATAGATTGCTGCGTCCTCTGGGAAGACCTCGATCAGCAGCAGGGTGTGTTCGTTGGCATCATGGAGGAACTTGCACTTGAAGCCCGGAGACAGCGCTTGCGAGTTCTTGTACCAGAAGACCTGAGGCTGAGGAACACCGCTCACCTCCACAGAGAAGCGAGCCGGCTTGCCTGCCTCCACTGACTGGGCCTCCATGTGGCGGAGGATTTGAGGCGGTTCTGGGACTGGACCATACAGAGAAAAATGGGTTTTGTGACCAGGGAAGGAGAATATTTTACAGTTCCTGAACTTACTGTTCACTCTCAGGTTGATTGTGCTTCTGTTCTTGCCAGCAATGAAGGTGTACTCGCCAGAGTCGCTCCGATAAGTTTCAGAGATGGTGAGACGGTGGAGCTTTCTAATGGCAACATAGCTGAACCGCTCCTCCACTGAGAACTGGATCTCCAGGCCGTTCCTCAGCCAACGCCCTTCAATGTCATCCTCATTAACCTCAAATTCAAAAGTTGCTCTGTGTTTCTCCAGAACCTGCAGGAGAGACCAGCAGGGTTATTGTATCTTGGTGTTTTCCAGTATATTGTTATCATATAAAATGTCTATTATTAAATAACAATGTAAAAAACTTACCGTGACTACTCGTTCAGCCGGCTCAGAGATGCGGATGTCACGACCTTCCACGATGAGCTGAGCCTTTGAGACACTTGAACCAGCTACCACTGAAAACTCTCCAGCATCGGACATGCGTACGGTCTGGATCATGAGCCGGTGAACATACTTCTCTGCCGTCACGACATACCTGCAGAGAGCACAGAAGAACCTTCAGCTCAAATCTTTTGATCCTAAGTTCTTCAACATCTGGACTGACAGACCGTACCTTTCCTCTGACATATCCAGCTCCTGACCATCCTTCATCCACATAACTTGGATGTTTGGTTCAGACACCTCACATTCAAATATCGCCTTCTTCTTCTCTGTGATTTTTATGTCCTTGATCTTCTTGGTGAACTCAATTACACGAGCTGGACGCAAGAAGCCGAGATTCAGTGATCAGCATAAACACGTCTCCATTGAGAAAAAAACAAACTGGCCTGGAGCTTCAACCCTCCCTGCATTTATAGTTGAAACTCTCTGACGTCATAATGGATCATGTTGTGCTTTTTATTGAACTCACCTTCAACAAACAAGTTGGCAGCGCTGGCAGAAGAGCCAGCCACAAACTGGTACTCTCCTCCATCCCCAAAGTGAACGTTACGAATAGTGAGTGAGTGCGTGAGCTGCCGGCTTCGGACTTGGCATCTGTCTGAGGATTTGATCTCAATGCCATTCTTCAGCCACTTGTAGGTGATGCCCTCGTAGTTGACGGTGACCTCAAAGGTAATGGTGTCTCGCTCCTGAGCGTTCAGGTCCTTCAGCATGGAGGTGATCAAGACGGCTGGACAAGATTTAAAAAATCGAGTCAATTATTGTATGTGTGGACTGGGAACAGACCCTGTGGACCATGCTGAAACAGTGAGTACGTTTACATGCAGTCAAATAAACCTACAACCGGAATATGAGCAATAACATGGTTACGCATGTAAACACCAATAACCCTTTTGAAAACCTATATTCTGGCATTTAAAATACTGAATATTACCCCTGGGTTACTCCTTTTCTAACTCAAATATTGTGTCATGTATAAATCGGGATTTCCCGATCGATAGAAACATTAACATGTGTTCTGTGCATGTTCTATTCAAAAGAATCTTGTGTCTTTGACAGAAACTACTTGTAAACATGGCGACACACAAGTCGCCACACTTTTAGAGCGAGGAAAAAACAAGCCACCTCATTATGTGTGGTGAAAGACAGGAACATTATGTCCTCTATCGATGGTAGAAAGTACAGTGTTAGGTGAGAGAGAAATTACACAAAGCAGACTTTGCACGAATTGAAGCTCATCCAAAGTGTATAAAGGCGTCCAAACTTCCTTATCTGCTGTGCCGGTGTTATTGTTGTTGCTGGATATAGGAAGAAGTATAAATGACGTGCATTGCGTCATGATCTGATTACTGATTGTAGAGGCAGAGGTGCAGATTGTGGTTGGACTCGGTTCATGTGATTGAAGTTATTGGGGAGGGGCATGTTCAATTATATAAGTGCAAAGAAGTTGAATAATTCATAATTACATTTTTTAACTAGTAACATGCCCCTCCCCAACAACTTCAATCACATGAACCGAGTCCAACCACAATTCGCATTTCTGCCTCTACACTGATGTTGTCTGTGTGTTTTGTTTCACATAACGTCACTCATGTAAACAAGGTATTCCAAATGTATCACAAAACGGAATATTCTTAACCGAATATTGAATGCATGTAAACATAGTGAGATTTAGTCTTACGGCTGACGGTGAGTGTGGCAGAGACTTTGTCATTCCCGCACACAAATGTGTACTCGGCTGAATCGTTCCTGCTGGTGTTCATGATCTTCAGTTGATGGAGTTTTCCTTGGACCACGATCCTGAACTTCTCACTCATCTCAATCTCCACGCCGTTCTTCAGCCAGGTGGAGGGGACGTTGAAGTGAGACACTTCACACTCAAAGGTGGCCACCTGTGTCTCCGGCACCTCCACGCTCTTCAGGGGTTTGGTCACTCGAAGAGCTGCAAAGATATTTCAAAAGATGAACACCAAATACAACGTGCAATAATGTTTGATTGGATTGACTAAATACCATAGCCTTTTGATGATTTCACTACTAGACAACCATGGCCTGAGAAACTATAGTATCACACTATTTTGTTACACACTTTAACCCAGTGATTTTCAACCACTGTGCCGCGCCACACTAGTGTACCTTGAGAAACCGTCAGGTGTGCCGTGAGGAATTATCCAATATCACTTTTTATAATTTATTAATCATCATTTGCAAATATTATGTCAATAGCCATTATGTCAATAGTATACATGGACCCAAATATTCCAATTGCATTTGGTTTATTTGCTGAAACGGAAATAATTGAACAGGGGTGGAATATTCCTTTAACCAATCCAATTGAGGTATCTTGTGCCCGCTCAAACGGAAAGTTGTCAGGGTGCGTTCTTCTTCATGGTGTTTTTCTTCTTCTGTTGTTTATTGGCTGTTGGCAAGCAGCTTTCGTATGCATTACCGCCATCTGTGAAACAGAATCTAAACCCTTCTATACTTTATTCACAAGTGCAGTTTTATTAAAAAATAATATATATATATATTTATATAAAACATGTCCTGAGTTTAATTATAAAATATTAGCAAGATTGAATTTGATCTTTTCCTGTTTAAATTTATCCCGGGTGCGTTCTTTCAGCGCATGCTCAGATATGACGTAACACGCAGATCCAGACGTTCTTCAGTTTTGAAAATGGAGGCGAGCAGTCGGCACTGGACTAAGCAAAGTTTGTTTTTGATTCAAACTAAATTTCAAGACTGGACAGACAAAAAACTGGCAATACGGAGTTATTCCAACAAGTGAAAGAAAAACTTGGGGAAGCCGGTATCACGTGATGTTGATGTTTACGTTTTACTGCGCATGCCCTATTGACTATTCTGTTTGATTTTCACGGCGCATGTAGACAAGAGATTGGAATATTCCTTTCTATGGATACCATTGTTTCCCGAAAGGTCATTCGGAAAGAGAAAAACTCGTCATGTAAAAATGTATTGGTCCGTGTGGCAACACCTACCTTGTTCCTCCGATTTTTTTTGGATTGATGTGAAATTCCACTGCACTCACATGTAACGTTTGATTTGTGTGTTGCGTACCTTCGACGGTAAGTGTGGCGCTGCATTGCAAGTGTCCAACCACTGCCGTGTACTCTCCTTCATTGCTGCTATCCACGTTTTGGAGAACCAGTTTGTGAGCTTTGCGCTCCGAGAGGATCTTGCACCTTTCGCTGGACTTCAGCTCCACCCCTTTATGCATCCACCTGACCGGGATGTTGTCATGTGATAGACTCATCTCGAAGGAGATGGTGCCATCTAGCAAAGACGTTACATCCTTGATCTTCTTCACAATCTTGATGGCTACAAGGACAAGACAGAGTCAAAATGTATGAAAAGATAGAAGGAGATTTGAAGCTGAACTGGAGATTTGAAAGACACTTACTCTCAACATTGAGTCGAGCGTTAGCGGTCAGTTTTCCCAGTTTAAAGGAGTAAACGTTCTCATCCTGCGTGTTGCAGTTCTTCACCTTCAGCGTATGGACCATGCCCTGAGAAGTTATCTCATACTTGTCGCTGTTGTGAAGCTCCACGCCGTTCCTGATCCACTGAGCTCCTTTAACATCGACGTGGGTGAGCTCCAGCGTGAACACCGCCTCCTGTGTCTCTGTCACAGTCTGGTTCCTGAGAGTTTTCTTTATCTTCACCGCTGTGCGAGAAGAGAATATGGATTCAGGATGACTTTTACTGCCTATGTCAGCAGATGCGTTGACTCGTCAAGTCCAAAGAACCTACCCTCCACCCTGAGGTTAGCGGAGGTTTTAGAGTTGGCCACTTGGTAGGTGTACTCGCCCACATCTTGAGGTCGAGTGATGACGATGACGAGACGTCGGACGGCTCCCAGTACCTCACTCACCACATTGTCGTTGAAGTCCACTGGCTGACCTTCTTTCAACCATTTGCCCTCAGCATTAGCATTGGCGACTTCACACTCCAATTCTGCAGTCTGTGACTCAGCTACCGTCACATCTTGCAAGGGACGGGTGATGGCACCACCTGGTGGAAGCACAATAAAGCCGTTCACAACCCCATGCTAGGCGGTTCTGGGCTATCTAGTAGAGTAAATCTGATGCTGATGACGGACGTTAAACCTACCAGAAACAGTGAGATTAGCACTAGAAGTTTTTTCACCAGCGTGGAAAGTGTACTGTCCCTCCTCGTCCTTCATGGTGTCGATGACAGTCAGAGAGTGAACCTTGTCTTTAGACTCCATCTTGTATTTGGGTCCAGGCTTAAGCTGTTGGTTCCTGAAGGTCCAGACTGGATCGATACCAGCATGAGAAATTTCAACGTCAAAGGTGACGTTTTGAGACTCAGAGCACACTTTGTCCTCCATGTCTTTTACAATGTGAACTTCTGTGGAAAACCAACGTGTAAAAAGAACATTAGCCTCAAAATTATTACTTTCACACAGTATATATTAAGCAAACAATTGTAATAAATCAGTCTGTCTTACGTTCCACAGTAAGACTGCAGCTGCTGGAGACCTTCCCAACCACCAGTTTGTAGTGTCCTTCATCCGAGGCAAAGGTTCTGTTAAAGACAAGTCGCTGCTTGGCTCCTTTTGCCACCATTTGGATCCTGTCACTGGCCATCATGGGTTTGTCGTTGTGATACCATTTGACCGACCCGACATCTTGGGCAGAGATCTTAGCTTCCAAAACTGCCTTGGTGCCTTCAATGGAAGTCACATCTTTTAGGGGCACCACGATGTCAATGGCTGCAAAGATAAACCAAATTAGAATAACCCAAAACATCCACACACAGACTGGTCGGGTTCAAGGAGTTCTCTTACTATGGACAAGGAGTTTGCATGAGGTGGTGATGTACTGGGACGGCACAGAAAAGGAATATGAAGCTGCATCTTCCTGAGTGATATTCTCCACCAGGAGCTTGTGCACGGCTTTGTCAATGACGATGTGGATGCGGTCAGAGGAAGAAATGGCTTGGCCGTTTTTCATCCAGGTTCCCTCAACGTTCTCCTGGGAGAACTTGACCTCCAGCTGAGCAATGTCACCTTCACAGACTGTGAGGTCGCTTAGTGGCTGGATCAATGTCACTGGGCGCACTGGAGACAGAATCCTTGTGAGTACCAATTCTACTTCGACCACTGATGGCTAAATGACAATGAGCAGCAATAAACAAGACAATCCTAAGGGATCATGTGGAGAACTACAACAGCTAAAATTGCTTCATCTGGTTGACACGCAGCAAGTAGCAACAAAATGTACTCGTCACTAGGCAGATGGGTAGAAGATGGGGGAGAGGTGGGGTACTATTATTGTATGTTCTGGAGTAGCTGTGAGGTCTGCGCGCTAACCACTGGACCACCGTGCCGTCCCCCAAATGAGGTTATACTCTCTAAAATTAATGTGTTTTCTGTCTCATCTTGCTTCAAAACATGTCATTCCCGATCACAAAAATCCAATCAGTCCTCAATTTGCAAGCATCTTTCCAAAACTGGCTACCCATATGCAGTAGATTCTTACATTTCATCTTTAGTGACGCACTGGTCCTCAGTTCTCCACATACAAAGGTGTACTTCCCCTGGTCTTCCTTCTTGACGTCCTTCACAGTCAGAGTGTGTCTTCCCCGTCGGGAGGAAATGACATGTTTACTGCTGGGAGACAGCTCTTTGTCTCCGAAGAACCAGCTCCCCTCAGCATCTTCACGAGATAACTCCACCTCAAACTCTCCAGAGTATGTCTCGGGAACTTCAATGTTCTCCAGGGTTTTAATAAGCTCTAATGCAGCACCTGAATCCCATGACATGAACAAACTATTATCAAGTCATATGTTTAAAACCAATTCAAGAAAATGCAGTAGTAGTAGTCGAGATTACCTTCAACATAAAGCCTTGCATTTGTGCGGATGCTCTCATCCTCTGCAATCACGCAGGTGTACTCTGCATCATCCCTCATTTCGATCATCAGCACAGACAGGAAGTGAACCTTCCTATCAGAGTGCATTCTATATTTGTCACCAGAAAAGATCTCCGAGTTGTTCTTCAGCCATTTCACTTTGACAAACGGTTCGCTGGTTTCACACTCAAATGTCACCATGGTGTCCTTCTCATTGGCGCTCGCATCCTCCAGGTTTTGGGTAAAGCTAACAGCTGCTTTGGCTGCAAAAACAAAATGAAGTATCATCATAATGATAAAAAACTGAAGGATGCTTCAAGGGACAGTAGACTTCACATGCCAATACCTTGCACCAGCAGAAAGGCGTGGCTTGAAGCCTCTCCAGCGATGTTCACAGCTTTGACCATGATGCTGGCAGAATCTTCGGTGGTGACATCTCGGATCACAAGCTCACACAAATGGTCTTCTGGCCAGTACCAGTAGATGCGGTCAGACTTCTCCAGTTCAATACCATTTTTGAACCACTGGCACTCAGGCTCTGGTCTGCCCACGACTCGAAGTCGGAAGCGAACCTCGTCCATTGGAACAACGGTCTTACTTGCGATCCGTTCAAGAATTTTGGGGGCTTCCATGCTGGGGGAGAGCTGGATCCTCTCAGGTTTGATGGTGGGGATGGTCACTGTTCCCTGCTCCTCCATTTTCTTCCTCTCGGCCTCTTCTTTTTCTTTCAGGTGATGAAGCAGCTCATCCTTAGTCTTCTTCAACAAATCCTCGTAGGAGTCGTCCCTCCTTCGAGACTTAAATTCCACTGCAGAAATAGACTCATAGAAGCCTTCTTCTGTTCTGCGCTTGAACTTGCTCTTGAGCTCCTCGGACTCCTCTGAGGTTTTCTCATGAACAATTCTCTGTGTCTTCCTCAGTTTGACAACTTCTCTGTCTTGTGTGACCTCAACAGGTTGGTCCACCTTCACAACACCGAAACCAATTCGGCCAGACTCATGTGGAACTTCTGCTACTTTGGGTTCTGGAGCACGACGTAGAACAGCTCTAAAGTCCTCTCTCTGTGTGACTTCCAGCTTCACAATATGTTCTGTTGTACCCAAAGGGTTATCTGCAACCACCCGGACCTCCCCTGAATCATAGGACTTGATGTCAACAATTTCCAAGTAGTAGATACCATCATAACGAAGTCTGTATCTCTTGCTCTTTCGGATAAGTTGTCCATTAAGGTACCAGTTAACTTTGGGTGCAGGATAACCGGTCACTCTGCAGCGGAATCGAGCGATGTCACCTTCCAGCACTCTGGCTGGCTCGGGAAGCAGGACAATTTCGGGTTTGGTCTTTTCAGATTCCTCATCAGTGCTGACTCCGGCAGGTCCTCCCTCGTGAGCCATGCGCTCAATCTCATCAATTCTGTGAGCTCCCTTCCTTCCTTCAGGAAGCTGGCTTTCCTCAACTAGACCCTTTTCATCCTTGACAATCAGAGTGGCCGAGGTTTGGTCCACTCCAAACTTGTTAGTGGCTCTGCAGGTGATGACACCACTGTCTCTAGCATAAGCGACTTCATAGTCAAGACTGCAATAACCAAATTCATTGACCATGCGGAGCCTGTTAGCTGCTGCCAGGGGTTTGCCATCATGAAGCCACTCCACCACCATGGTGGGGTCACCAATAGGGGTCAGCCTGCACTCAAAATGAGCGGGGCCAAACTTCTTCATTCGAATGGAGGTCAGTTTCTTCTTAAATTGGGGTTTCTGCTGCTTCTCTTTGTCATAAAGGTCTCCCTCTTCCCACTGCTCCTGACCATAACGGAGATGAAGAGGCTCCAGCTCAGGAGCGGCAATCTCTTTGGCTTTGTAGGTTCCTTTGGTAATAATGAGCTTCCTCTCTGTTTGCGGTGCAGTAAAGTCCACCTCCACGTTGACTCTGCAGCGGGTGGTGTCCCTGCCAGCCTTGTTGATCGCTGTGGCTGTGTACCAAGCACTGTCTGATCCGGAAGCAGATGGGATCTGGAATTTGGCCTCTCCCTTAGTGCCGTCAATCCTAAGAAATTAATTAATTAATTAAGATGACTTCACATGACACGATGAGAGTGTGTTTACAGATACATACTTGATATGTGGGTGCTTGTGTGGGCTTATGATGTCACTGTTTTTCAGCCAGACGATGTCAGGCACCGGGTTTCCAATAGCTTTAACAGCCAATTCAACCAGTGTTCCCTGTTTTACTGTTAAGTTCCTTAGCTTGTCAACAAAATGAGGCCTTGTCAGGCTTTCTCGTGCTGAAAAAAGAGACACAGCAAAGGTCATGTTAAACTCACTACCAATCTGTTGGAGAACAGAAAGTTGACCTGTGACTTGACGCCTACCTTCAACAGTAAGAGTCACAGAGATGGAGGTTCGTCCTGCTCGGTTCTGAGCAACAACCGTCCACTCGCCAGAGTCTTGAGGCATTGCAGGGACAATGATCAGGGACTGAACGCCATCCTCCTTAATTACTATCTTGTGGGTGTAGTCATTTACCACTTGTTGTCCTGCAAACGAAAGGGTGAAATGCCATTACTGATAATGAGGACAGGGTTTTGTGTAATGTTTTTCTCATTTGCTACCCACCATTGTGAAACCAGTATGTGTCAGGCATGGGTCTACCAACAACCTTCAGATCAAATCTGGCAGTTTGCCCCTCAGAGCATTTTAGCGAAGTCGGCTTCATGACAAAAACGGGTTTGTAGAGTCTTTCTAGCTGAGCCTCGTCTGTGTCATCCAACCGTCGGGCGGGAGAACGTCCGGGAGAACGACTCGGAGAACGTCCTGGCGAACGGCTCAGAGAGCGTGGAGATGTGGATCTAAAACAACATTTTAAAAAGTGGCTTAGAAAGATTCCCCCGAGGGCATCAAACAAAACAGCTATACTCGCTCAAAATTTAAAAAACGCCATCTTATGGACTTAATGAAGAATTATCGAACGTACTGAATCCTCTGCATGGCTGGCTGTGGCGTGTATCTCTGAGGTGACACTGTTCCAGAAGGCTCAACGTAGAGCTTCCCAGAGCTGACGGCGTTCCCCTTCATATTGGCGGCAAAGGCGGTGTACACACCCTCATCCTCCGGTAGAACCACTGGCAGACGCAAACTTGCACGTCCATCCTGAAGAACCTCCACTTGGTATCGTCCACCAGGTTGTATGCGCTGACCATCTTTGTACCAAGCAATCTGGCAGAAACCACAAAATGATTTTTTACTTGAAACTAAGTGCAGTTATTAATAAAGATATAATACTTTATATTGATCTAACGAAAAAATATTTTTCTGTCTCAATCCTGGTGATAACTGCTTTAAGCTACTCACCTTTGGCAATGGCACTCCTGCCATTTTGCAGTGGAAAGTAACACCCATTCCCTCCATGATCCGGTAGTTTTTAACTGGCGTATCAAAGGTGGACTGCACCGCATCCTCATCCGAGGAAGTCACCATCAGTTCGCCGTCCTCTGACACCAGTTCTCTATAGCTAATTCTCATGATGCGGAGCTCAATCTCCTGGATGATCCGCTCTTCAAATGCCGAAATGAAGAATTCCTGCGAAAAAAAACACAAGCTCACCTTCTGCTGAAACGTCAACAAATAAGCCAAGAGAATCACAAATGCTAGTTAAGTACCGTTTCTGTGACAAAGCTCATTGGTGTCACTCTCTTGTGTTCCAGTTCTTGCTGACTCACAACCACCGACGGCTCCTCAACCACTGTTGTTGTCGTCACTTCAGTTTTATAGGTCAAGTCAATCTGCTTCATGTAGGTTTCGTACGCCTCTGTGGATGTGGCGCAGGGTGTACAGTTTTCAAAAAAGTTTTCTTCATTGTATTCCTGAGACAGAGCCCTTACCTTCTTCCAGCAGGCTGATGGAAGCTGAGGCTTCTCCATGTGAGTTCTTGGCAAAGACGGAATATTCTCCAGCGTCATCAGCGAACGTCATGGAGATCTCCAGTCTGCATTCACCCGTCTCTCTCTTGTAGGTCACTTTATATCTAAAAAGGAAGACATGTTTTGATGTCAAGCAATATGAGCTAAGACATTAAAAAACAGCTAAAACCTTCAGTTTGTATGTTCGCTGTATTGTATTGTTAGCTAGCACAACAACAGCAGCATCGTGGCTAACATTGTACCCCAGCTCAAATGATTATTTATAACAAGAGAAAACTAGTTAATTTCAGCTAGCTTACAACTGTCATTGGGACACACCTATTTTGACTATGAAGCACTCTGAAAATAAACCTCTAACAACGTTGCATCGTTTGATAGACACGCTCATGTAACATGTAATAACATGTAATTGTTGCAGTGTCTTGCCATATTTTGATGATTTAAAACACTACCAAAACTTCTTTCCTTGGGCGCATCAATACTAGCTAACTAACATGACGTCTCCCTAATCGCTAGTGTCACCGTCATTCACAGACAGAAGAGTGGATACCGAGCTCTCGATTCTGCTAAAAAGACTCAACAAGATGCTTGTTTGTAGTCAGCATTTTTCACACGTCTTGTGCTGAAAGACACAGCCATCCCAAGGAGAGTGGCCATCTTAAGTGTTGTTGCCATTGTTGTTGTTGACAGAGCTAGCATAACTATGTCTATCAATCCGCCAAGAAAAAAAGTTTCGGCCGTGTTTTAAATCATCAAAATACGGCAAGATACTAAAACTATTTCATGTTATCATAAGTTGATTCATAGTCAAAATAGTAGGTGTATGCCAATGGCAGCACACGTCAATAGTGATATGCTTTTATTTTAAAGGTTACTTTACGCTGAACAAGAAGTCACTGTGTGCAAGTTTTAATGCTAGGCAATGGGACAGTACTTATGTTGATATTGTTTCACACATGACAAGATAAAATGACCCATTTTTCAGAGATAAGCCCTTTGAGTCTACAGTTTCCTTTGATGTCAACAAAAGCAGTTAATCATAAACTGTATGTTGACACAAGCAGGCACCTTTTAGCAATAAGAAGCACACAGTAGACCAGGGGTGGGCAAATACTTTCACTCGTGGGCCGCATTGAGGAAACAAAATTGTCCGGGGGGGCCAGAACATATATATATATATATATATATATATATTTAACACACACACTATTTTATACTTATAATTTTCCTTGAATTTTTTTTGTCTAATTTTATCTGTAAGTGTTATATACTATCAGCTGTATGTTTTCATGTCCCTTTTTTTCAGGAGCACTTTAAACATCACACCACATCTAACTACGTCATTTAATTTGACAGTTTTGTTGTTTTTTTTTTACTAAATAAGACTTGCAAGTCATGTTGCCAGTTTGTATGTTAAAAGTTGAAATACTTAGAAAGCAACTGGCGGGCCGGATTCAAACGCTTGGTGGGCCGCATGTGGCCCCCGGGCCGTAGTTTGCCCACCCCTGCAGTAGACAGTGACTTAACTTGATTAGTTAGTCCACATGGATGGGTTGTTCTCATGAATGGGACTGACTTAAACGGGTTCTCTCTGTCTCTGGGTTAGGGCTGTTTTTTGCTCTTTGTGTTTACCTTTTCATTTACTCCTAACATTTCCAACCTGTACCCAATATATATATAAAATCTGAAATATATACATAAATAAATAAATATATATATACAGTGAAGAAAATAAGTATTTGAACACCCTGCTATTTTGCTATTTCTCCCACTTAGAAATCATGGAGGGGTCTGAAATTTTCATCGTAGGTGCATGTCCACTGTGAGAGAGATAAACTAAAAAGAAAAATCCAGAAATCACAATGCATGATTTTTTAACAATTTATTTGTGTGATACAGCTGCAAATAAGTATTTGAACACCTGAGAAAATGAATGTTAATATTTGGTACAGTAGCCTTTGTTTGCTATTACAGAGGTCAAACGTTTCCTGTAGTTTTTCACCAGGTTTGCACACACTGCAGGAGGGATCTTGGCCCACTCCTCCACACAGATCTTCTCTAGATCAGTCAGGTTTCTGGGCTGTCGCTGAGAAACACGGAGTTTGAGCTCCCTCCAAAGATTTTCGATTGGGTTCAGGTCTGGAGACTGGCTGGGCCATGCTAGAACCTTGATATGCTTCTTACGGAGCCACTCCTTGGTTTTCCTGGCTGTGTGCTTCGGGTCGTTGTCGTGTTGGAAGACCCAGCCACGACCCATCTTCAATGCTCTGACAGAGGGAAGGAGGTTGTTCCCCAAAATCTCACAATACACGGCCCCAGTCATCCTCTCTTTAATGCAGTGCACTCGTCCTGTCCCATGTGCAGAAAAACACCCCCAAAGCATGATGCTACCACCCCCATGCTTCACAGTAGGGATGGTGTTCTTCGGATTGTACTCTTCATTCTTCTTCCTCCAAACACGCTTATTGGAATTATGACCAAAAAGTTCTATTTTGGTCTCATCTGACCATAAAACTTTCTCCCATGACTCCTCTGTATCATCCAAATGGTCATATGCAAACTTAAGACGGGCCTTGACATGTGCTGGTTTAAGCAGGGGAACCTTTCGTGCCATGCATGATTTCACATCATGACGTCTTAGTGTATTACCTACAGTAACCTTGGAAACGGTGGTCCCAGCTCTTTTCAGGTCATTGACCAAGTCCTGTCGTGTAGTTCTGGGCTGATTCCTCACCTTTCTTAGAATCATTGAGACCCCACGAGGTGATATCTTGCATGGGGCTCCACTCCGATTGAGATTGACCGTCATGTTTAGCTTCTTCCATTTTCTAATGATAGCTCCAACAGTGGACCTTTTTTCACCAAGCTGCTTGGTAATTGCTCCGTAGCCCTTTCCAGCCTTGTGGAGGTGTACAATTTTGTCTCTGGTGTCTTTGGACAGCTCTTTGGTCTTCGCCATGTTACAAGTTAAAGTCTTACTGATTGTATGGGGTGGACAGGTGTCTTTATGCAGCTAACGACCTCAAACAGGTGCATCTGATTCAGGATGATACATGGAGTGCAGGTGGACTTCTAATGGGCAGACTAACAGGTCTTTCAGGGTCAGAATTCTAGATGATACACAGGTGTTCAAATACTTATTTGCAGCTGTATCACACAAATAAATTGTTAAAAAATCATGCATTGTGATTTCTGGATTTTTCTTTTTAGTTTATCTCTCTCACAGTGGACATGCACCTACGATGAAAATTTCAGACCCCTCCATGATTTCTAAGTGGGAGAAATAGCAAAATAGCAGGGTGTTCAAATACTTATTTTCTTCACTGTATATATATATATATATATATATATATATATATATATATATATATATATATATATATGTATATTAGGGTGCATCAAAAAACACAATTATTGAATTTTGATATGGCCGGGTACTAAAAGTGTTCCAATATATGTAGAAACAACACATACAAAATATTTTTCCAATACATGATTATTTAGGGGTGCCACCATACATCTGTTTTTGTGGAATAAAGTGGTGAACAGTGCTCAATGGTCGCCATGGATATTTGAGGTCAGCAAAGACTGCAGCTCAAGAACTCTGAGGTGATCTTTATGTTTTTGTTGGTATTTATACTCCTATTACATATTACTAGCAAATTTGTGGTTTTGTCTTTGTAATTTGAATGATTTGTAGACATATTTATAGGTATTTAGTGCTCATTGCCTCTACTGTAGCTAACATTAGCTAACTACAGTTCGCTAATGACAGTTAGCTATTAGCTGAGCAAGCAAAACATCAACAGTAACATAGAGTTGACAGTATTGCTGATGCCTCATATTCATTGAGAGTGGTACTGTAGTCCTACATAATCTGATATACACGTGCCCATTTATTATTTTAGGCACTGTGCAGCACAACCCACCAGCTCTCCTAAGATGCTGCCCTCAACAACTAGTTCCTTTCAGACTAGCAGTCACAGCTTGGTCTTTGGTCTTTCATAACCCTATAGAAAATGATGCTGTATAGACGTTCATTGTACTCAACATTTCCAGGTCAACGTTTTGGCAATTAGACTAGAAATTGCACATTTTCCGAAATTTTACAAAAGTTTATGTGTGAGGTGGCACCCCTAAATCTCAATGGATTTCCTCAAAACTTTGCAAAAGACATTTATATGTTCATTACAAAAAATGGAATGCCAGCCAAATTGATATTATGAATTTAAAATTTTCCATTCAAATTTGATGCACCCTATATATATATATATATATATATATATATATATATATATATATATAGGAACAACATTTAAAATATCAGGCAATACGCAATACAAACAAAAGCAACCGCTAGCTGAGTGTGGCGACTTTAAATTGGCAATTCTTTTACAAACTCGACAAAAGAGAATTGGACTGGATGTCGGTGTTTGTATAAAAGGATGTGGTCTTCATTGTGAACCAACCTATATCCAGTGGTGAGAACGATGCCGTTCTTCTTCCAAATGATATGAGGTTTGGGGTTTCCCCCCACTTGGCACTCAAAGGCGACGCTAGCTCCCTCCACTAGCTTCTGGACCATCGGCTTCTTGATGAAGAAAGGAGCAGCGGGCTCGCCTGTGCTCACCTCCACCGAAGTTTGCTCTTTAGTCTCAACTGCAACACTGAAGGAGCCAAAAGAGTGTGGTCAAAACGTCAAACAGGTGCATCACATTACAATCAAAGCTAACTGGACTCACGTTTTCTCATGAGTCATTTCCACTTGTGTGACAGCCATCGTCTCTTCTCTGCTCTCAAGTTCTTCTGAAACTATGGTATAGAATGGACCAATTTGACTTACAACTGAACTGCAGTGTTGAGTTAAAGTGACTTTGACGCTGCTCTGCTACCTTTGACCAGGAGGTAGCAGGAAGTGCTGACTGTTCCCGCTTCACTGGTGGCAGTGCAGGTGAAGCGGCCGCTGTCCTCAGCAAATGCTTCGCGGATCACCAGTCGGGCAAAACCCTGCTCGTAGCTAATCTGGAAGTCAATGGAGCTCTCGATCTTGAAATCCTCTCTAAACCACATGATGACGGGGGTGGGCTGGCCACTGATTTGGCACTCCAGCGTCACCGACTCGCCTTCAGTCACTGTCAAGTTCTTCAGGCCCTGAACAGAAATAGTGACGCTAAAGTCTTACAAAACAAAAACATACACGGCAGGCCGCGACAGGAAGTACTCACTGCAACAAGAGTGGGTGGAACAACAGGCTCTTGGGCTCTGGTGGGCACTGCAACCACCTCCTGAGGGAAAAAAAACAGCAAAATTGTTAAAGATTGTCATGCTAGCCTGATACCCTGAGGGGACAGACAGATGGACACCAGATGACACCCAAAGGAGGCAATAGAAATGACAGCAGGAAGAAGACAAGGACCTCACAAGGAGGATGAAGGGATGCGTATGATTGGCGTCGTTAAGGTGAGGAGAGCAAACCCGGGTGAAGATCCAAACAGGGTTAAAGAAGGAAAGAAAACAGTTGGGGGAAGAGCTGGACCAACCTGAGGCTCCCAGTCCTCAAACTCCTCCTCGGCATAAAGCCTGCCCACTTCAAATTGACTCTGATATTTGGGAGTCTTAAATGGTGGCGGAAGGAACTCTGGTGCCACTTGAACCTCTGGCACTGCCCGGCGAGACGGACTAGGCGACTTGACCGGCTTGATGACCTTTTGGGGTCTGGTGGGGGAGGACATCTCTTTGTGCAGAGTGGCGATGGCGGAGCCTGTGATAGACACCTGGCCGAGCCAATGGAAACAATGTTAAGCACTGGCCAAAAGCAACTGAGGTGTCTGGCAGTGGAGAGTTAGTGGTTGGACCATGGGGCATTAACACAGCATTGTGGGTTGGTGGGGGGAGATGGGAGTCAGATATGTTCATTTGGGAATTTGGTTAGGCAGAAACACTGACCTACCATTTTGGACATGTATTTTCCTACTTGACGAGCAATGGCGATGTGCCTGGCGATCAAATCAAGCGTCACAGTGCCTTGATCAGTGAAGCCAAGTGAAAAGTTAGCTTTCCATGTTTTTGGTTGTGGGGGAATCCGCGTGAGGGCAACATGCTAACCATATACCACCATGCTCTTAATTGTCCTTTTTGATAAAATACTGTCAATTGAACCTATCTCTAGATTGTACTCTCTGGAAATATACTGTAAAAGTGTTAAAACAAAACCAGGCTTGTGTTGTGGTTACTGTGATGCAGTGGAAATCATCAAAAGAAGAAAGATGGAAGGGGAAGAAAAAGTGCAACACACCAGTCACAGAAGGGTGGAGCCCATGAGTTAAAGTGGGTGTGTTAAAGATGGAATGGTCGTCCAGAAAGGGCGGTGGTGGTGGTGGCAACCTGCCCTCCTTACCTCGCGACTAGCGCCAGCTTTGGGAACAGAAACTTTAGAAACGGTGAAATGTGGATGTGAAGGTGAGGGGGAGCCAGCATCCACGCGGGTGGGAGTGGTCGTCTCAATCTGGAGTGACCAACACAGTTCATTGAGATCACGCACACTCATTATCCCAATACGACATCACTAAAGTCGTTCGACCTGCGCGGACAGCAAGGTTTTAGTAGCTGAGAAATGTTTCTCTCCTGCCACCCGTTGTTTCACTTCCATCTGTGTGGCGTTCCATTCAGTCTGCCGGCCATCATCGTGCACCGCCTGTACGACTTCAACGACCTCTTTAGTGGGCATGTTTGTTTGTTGGATGCCCTCCGCCTGCTGACACAACATGCAGCGCATGAGGCGGTCACGTGACTTTAGCAATGCAGATAAAGAAAACAGAGAGCTTCATCCACTGGGGGCAGCAAGGTTCATCCGACAGTAGAAGAAGAAGAAGAAAGATATGGCAAAGTAGGCGGAGTCAAGAGGGGGAGTGATGCTCGCCAGCTACCTGCTCAGCGGGCAGACCAGCATCAGGTGGTGCCCTGCGGCTGCGGGCCTGATCCACGGCCGCCATCACAGTCGCCACGGCAACACTTCGACCAGACTGGGGCGCATGCTCGGCCTGACGGTCACAATACAGCAAGACAAGTTGACATGCAGGGCCGCACTTCCCGCTTCACATGCTAACAAGACCTCTTGTTGACAAGACGTTAGCACATGTGACATCACACTGTCACACAAAAGAAGTGGCCCCCCCACTTGTCCGCACCACGAGAACGGACAGGATGAAACAACTGTAATGAGGTGTGAAGAGCAAGTAACTTTTACCTCTCTGGTGGCGGTGACCTGCTGCTCCCACTGCTTGCCCGCCTGAAGTCGAGTGGCGCTGCTCATGCTAGTCACGCTAGTCATGCTAGTCATGCTTGTGTAGCTTGCCTCGGCCACGTAGTCACCCTGCTTCCACGGCGGAAGCACATCTGATGAGGCTGACACCTGCAAGATAACAACAACGTGAACCAATGTGAATCAATTTGGTGTTTTTGTTCGAACCTACAAGGTGTCTGGCCACTGTTGTTTCCTGTTTGCGAGTCATGATGGGGGACTTCACAGGTCGGATGGGAGAGACAGACACAGACAGTCTGGAGGGAGATATGGGTCTGTGGATAAAACAACAGAAAAAGCTCCTGTGTCACGATTCTGCTGCTTTGTGAGATTCAGAAGTCTCATGTTGAGCATGTCCGGGTTTCAGAACTTTAGCGGTGTACCTGACGGCTGTGGGCGTCGGCCCTTTTACATGTCTGACAGGTGAAGGTGACTGCTGACGTCCACCGGTCACTTTGGCAAAATAGGCTGGTGGGGATTTGGAGGTGGGCTTCGGGGGGACCCGTGGAGGGGTCCTGTGAGCTAACTGCTGAGTCATCATTCCACCTTCCATGTGCATTTCCATTGTGGTGGTCTGGAAGCTGCCCTCCATCTTGCAAGACAAACATTATGATTAATGACATGAAAGAGTGAGTGGCTTTTGGTTTGATGATGTATCCAAAACAAATGTGTAAACATAGCTAAAAGTGAGCATCTGCATCTTTTGAAAATTCTCAGCTTACCCTCTGGACACCAATCTGCGATGAGGAGATGATGGTTTTGGTTTTCTTAGCAGGAACAGCCTCTTCACCTGCAGACAAGACATCAGTGGGTTAACAGAAGCACGCCAACGGTGCCCCCAGTTTGAAAACCACTGTGCTAGGGTAATATTATCACATACTACAGTATTAATTGGCCCTGTACCCTAGAAACCGCCCATGAATGATACGGGAGAAGGCCGAAATGATACTGTGTCAAAGCCCAGGGCAGTGATACTGATAAAATATAGAGTTTAACCATGTCCAGTATCAGCCCCCGTAGCTGTCCACTCAGAGCGCGCTGCTCTGGTGCACGATACCAGAGCAGCAACCAATGAAACAACCAATCAGAGAACAGCGCACGAGTGCTTAGTGCCTAGTGCCTCTCCTGTCACCAAAAAACCCAAACTTTATTAATGGAACTTTAATTATCAGACATCAGCAATTATTGTGTTTATACTGTTTAGATATAATACATGTAATAAACTGAAAATTTCCCGGAAAAAAATGGTCTTTTGATTAAATAGTACGTGATAATAAGCTCATGATTAAATAGTATGTGATAATAAGATCATCACATGGTTTGTCTGGTATCAGGCCCAGTATCATGCCCGCGCGTGCCAGTATCATGCCCCCAAGTGTCAGTATCAGCCCGAGACCGAAGGTCTATAAGTACTGACCTTGAACCAGAAGTTCAGCAGTGGACGTGGCTCGGCCACTGCTGTTTGTTGCAGTCACAGAATATGTTCCGGAATCCTCCGGGAATGCCTCGGCAATCAACAGACTGTACTGGTCTCCTTCCTGAAGGATCTTGAAGTCGGTCGAGCTCTGGATCTCGGCTCCCTCTCGATAGAACTTAACCACAGGTGTCGGGATGCCCGTCACTTGGACGTTGAGTCTCACCTGACTCCCTTGTCTCACTGTGGAGCTTTGAAGTCTCTGTAGGAAGTTAGGAGGCGCCGTCTCCGCTGCAGACAAAGACCATACCTGTATTACTTTCCAAAAGTCAAAGTCAAATCTACCTGAGGTCTCTCCTGTAATAAGGATGACGAGTAGGTCAATTCAAAGTCTACCTGAGGTCACATAAGTCCAAGGTCTCACCTGTAACAAGGAGTTCGGCAGTGCTGGTTGCTTGTCCAGCTCCATTGGTTGCTCTGACAGAAAATCTTCCACTGTGTGCGGCGGTCACGGCGGGGATCCTCAGAACAGCGCGGCCGTCGCTGAACGAGATCTGAATGCCGGGCAAAGCAGCAGCGGAAAGAACCTGGCCATCACGAAACCAGCTCACCTCAGGAACTGGGGAACCTGGAAGGGAGACAGACACCTACAGGTTCCAATGCTATTTGACTTATTTGAATTAGCTGAGCACAGTCAATCAGACCTCCTTAGCTGGGCATAGCGTCCTACAATGCAGCATACTTGTTGTTGTAGACATGTTTGGCTTACTTAGCTTAGTAAAGCATAGCAGACCTGTTTAACAGTGGACTTGTTTAGTCCGGTTCAGTGGTTCCCAAACTTTATACAGTTGTGTGATCTGATCATCACAATGCAAACGCAACATGACACGAAATTGAAGATAAAGACTTAATCTAACAATCATGTTTACAAATGAAAATACACCCGATATCATATGAAAAAAGGCATTTTCTGCATGGATGATCCTACAGAGCACAAATGCTCAGATTTTTTTCATCGCTAAAATATGGGTTTTATAATGCATGATACATGTAATATATAACACTTGACTTTCTTCCTTGGACTTTTTGATTAGCTACTCTGTTGACTTTTAAATCCGATTTTCTCAGCCGGTTATATATTATGTAGTACGGTTGTACTTGCCAAGGTCCGTGAGTCGATCAGAGCTTTTGCTCTGACTCAGCCATGGGGACCAAAGGCGCTATTTCACTGCCTAAAATATGCTCTAACGTATTTAATTTTGGGGTAGATAGTCATGCTTTTTCAGATATAATTAATCACAGAAATTTGGTAACATTGATACTTATTGTGTCACATTTTCCATATTGCAACATGTTGACTACACCTAAACCAACCCCTTAATATTTAGCAAATAAAATGTACTTTTTAATGTTCTTTTTCACACCACATCACACTACACAACTGACACATAGTAATTTCCAGGCCCGCAAATACTACATGTTAGTGTGGTGAAAATTTGTGAAAACACTAAGTACAATGTTAAGCCTTTCAAACTTGTGGACCGGAGTTATGGAACAAGATAAAAGATATATGGGATATTAATTTACTTTAACTTCGATCTGCAGACGGAATTTCAATCAAATTGAATTGTGCAAAATGTGGGATTTTTTTGCCTGGAAATACTACATGTCATGTGAGGTGAAAAGGAATACACAGGGTGCCACTGTACTGCAGTGTGATGCATGTACATGAAAAATATGACACTTGACTTTCTTCCCTGAACTTTTTGATTATCAAAAACATATGATGGCTACTCTGTTGACTTTTAAAAGCACAACTAAAGTACCCAATGCATAAAGCTAACAATAACCTATTAAAATGTTCCAAAACTAAACTTGAAACACATATATGCAAGAAAAACATTAAAAAGCCACAGCATTTCAGTATGTGAAATCAAACTATGGAACGAACCAAGAAAGGAACTCAAACAATGCACAAAGATTAGCGAACTCAAGGAACAATACAAGCAGTTGAAAATACAAGGATGAAGTCATGTTGTGTTTACTTTGTTCATTTATAGCACCTTCACCATCATATTTTGATGGGTATATCTAAGATCATTATTTATTATGGTTGTAAAAAAAAAAAAAATCATCACTAAAATTGTCATATGGTTACATTACCTTACACTTAAAAAGAAACAAAAACGCCTGGAATACAGGAAGTGAACAATGTAACAATTTAATTTATGTGATGTATTCCATTGTCACCAGATGCATGTTCAAATAAAATTAAAGGCACTATTTTCTGGCATAAAATCTGCTGTAACGTCTTTAATATTTAATCTTCAAGATGAAACACTCTAGATAATGCACAAAATAATCATCAAACTTTCTCATTTGTTCATATGATGCACACAGAACATCATCAACATCAACATCATGCCGTCTCTTTTCTGCTCTGTTCTCCTTGCGCCCCTGAGGCATTCAGGCGCACTCAGAAAACCATTAAAACAATATCTTGCATTTGGTAGTAAGAGTTAAATATCCACATTGACCAAAAGTACATTCCTATATTGACTGACCACCCCTGCTATAGCTACATGAAAGCTACATGGTTTGGTTCACCACTACCTTGCCTTACTTGTAGCGGCAGGTGTCAGTCACAGTTAAACTATACGGCTTGTGCCTACTAAAGTAATGTCTGGCAGTTAAAAAAATGAAAGAAAGAAAGGTGAAAGAAGCAATGGGGGGGGGTGCCTGAAAATAGTAGATGTCGTGTTTGCACAATTGTGGTTAGTGTGGGGTGAAAAGGATTTTTGCAGAAAATCACACAGCTTTTGTTAAAGCAATGGGGACAAAGCACTATCTTCCAGTATAAAATCTGCTCTAACGTCTTTGATATTTGGTGTAGAGAAGTCAATGAGGTACCAAAGTCATGCTTTATCAGATTTATTCATAAGTCAAGCTACATTTCTTCTGCTAATATACTACATAGCGGCCTGCCTCGTGCTAAGGCTAATTCAATGTTAATTCCTAACTGACATGCTACCTATTAAACACTGCCAGTAAAATACGCCTTACTACAAAATGTTAGTGAATGTTATTATTGTTATGAATATGTTACTTTCTTTGCATCTGGTTTCCGGTGTGGTGGACTTGAATTTCTTTTAGTCACTAATTTTTCTAAACTATGTTGCTGTCAATCTGCCAGTTTCAGTCAGTAAATGTTTTTGTACTCGATCTATTTTACAAATCTTGAGTCTGTAATAAATAATACTGTGGGGTTTCATTCCCAGGTTGACTGGCCTTTCATTATCCAGTTGTCTTTGTCACATACTTTTTGGTGTTTATTTTATCATATTTATCACAACACAACATCAGCAAATTTTATTATTATGTTATTGTTCGAATATGTCACTTTATTGGCTTTGCTGTGAGTTCATGACTGCATGTGTTTGAATCTGCTTCCCAGAACGTGGTCAAGAGCCAAGATGGCGTTGGTTCAGAGTACTCGTTGAGCATCATAAGTCACCTACACATCTTCTTCTTTCTCTTAGGGCTTTTCCCTTCAGGGGTCGCCACAGCAAATCAATCTCCTCCATCCAACCGTGTCTACTGCATCTGTCTCTCTCACACCAACTACCCTCATGTCCTCCTTCACTACATCTATAAGCCTCATCTGTGGTCTTCCTCTACGCCTCCTACCTGGCAGCTCTAAATGTAGCATCCTTCTACCAATATATTCACTATCTCTCCTCTAGACATGTCCCAACCATCTCAGTCTGGCCTCTAACATGTAATATCCCTCTGGTGTACTTGTTCCTGATCCTATCCATCCTGGTCACTCCCAATGAGAACTTCAGCATCCTCTTCTCTGCTACCTCTAGTTCTGCTTCCTGTCTTGTCCTCAGTGGCACTGTCTCTAGGCCAAACAACATGGCTGGTCTCATCACAGTATACATGGACCCAAATAGTCCGCTTGCATTCGGTCTATTTGCTCAAACAGAAAGAATTTAACCTTTGTATACACCTCATTCCAAAAGAAATGTGCCGGTCCGAATTAACATATAATTGGTTTCACAGGGGTGGAATATTCCTTTCCCCAAACCGATTGAGGTATCATATACCCACTCAAATGGAAAGTTGTCACGGTGCGTTCTTCTTCTTCTTCTTCTGTTGTTTATTGGCGGTTGGCAAGCAGTTTTCGGTGTGGAACAGAATCTAAACCCTTCCATAATCTATTCATAAGTCCAGTTTTTCTTAAAAAAAGAAAAAACAAATCTGTATATAGCATGTCCCCATTTTAATTGTAAAATATTAGCAAGATTGAATTTGATCTTTTCCTGTTTACATTTATCCCGGCTGCGTTCTTTCAGTACACACTCAGATATGACGTAACACACAACTCAAGACGTTCGTCAATTTAAAAAATGGAGACGGGACGGACGAAAAACTCGCAATGAACTTGTTATTGCAAAAAGTGAAAGAAAAACTTGGGGAAGCCAGTATCACATGATGTTGATGTTTACATTTTACTGCCCATGCCCTATAGACTATTCTGTTTGATTATAGCGCCACATGTAGACAAGAGATTGGAATATTCCTTTCCATGCATACCATTGTTGGAAAAGTCATTCGGAAAGATTCCATTCGAAAAATATTTTATTGAGTACTTTCATTTAGGTTTTTTTTCTAACTTTTTTTTGGTGTCATGACCACTTATTAGTCAGCAGTTGAAAAATGTTATGCACTGAGCACATGTTTATTTCCGATAGCATCAGCACATTAGCATGGCCTGCAAACAACATGGTGTTGGCAGAACCCCCGCCATGCGTGTCCACTTACCACTAACTTGCGCCTCGAACGTGGCGGCACTACCCTCTAGTGCCACGACGCTCTGCAGCGGCTGCATGAAAGTCGGCGCTTGTGTCGACATGTTGCTTGGCTCCCTGCAAGAGAAGAACAACGAAGGTCAGGAGGTCAATAGCAACGGGTTGATGTGATAAGGTAGACATTCCTGGTGATGTTTTATCTTTGTCATGACCAGCAGGCCTGACAACCAGACTCAGGGTTTATTTTGGGATGAGGTCGGGGGGATGAGACTGAGGGGGGGAGCGCTTTCCAGATTATCTTCAGAGCAGATTTAAAATTACTTTTTATTATTATTATTATTATTATTCCAACACTGGACTGAGGTGTGAACTCCTCCAATTGGTCGGTTCAGGCATGTGGGCAGGACAACATGTAATCATCTCTCCCACTCAGCATTTAGACAAAAAACCCTCATCTTTTTATGCTTTTCTTTGAAAAACAACTTAATATGATAATCACATCATCATTACTATTTGCTGAGCAGGGACCAGAACATGGACCAGAACAAGTGACAAGAATAAAAAAACCAACAACTTGGTTTTAATGAACTGACTGAAAAGTGTTTATATGTTGATGAAAAAAGAAAAAGCAATAACAACTATGATGGATGTTACATTATTCAGCAAATAAAATGTGCTATTAAAAGTTGCAGCTGTTGTCTCTCATCTAAAATAAATGGGGGATGGAGGGTGGGGGGGTGACACCAGACTCTAAAAATAGCCCCCCGTCCCCTGCCACACCTCAACTTGATTGACAGGTAGCATGTGCAGTAAGCGATAGTGAGCGGCTGATTCCCTTAAAAAGTCATTGGAGCGTTGAAGCTATTCTGGGATGACACATCACGGCCTCCACGCAGACCTGCTTGATAGCCACGAAGGTCCACAAGGTCAAAAGTCAAACGTCACTCACACTTACCTGTCAGTCACGGATGCCAGGGGAAGGGGGGGGAGTCAGGGGGATGTCCAAAAGGTCCTAAATCCGAGTTTAGTCCAACAGTCCAAAGCAAGAAGAAGCGAACCTCAAGCCTCGAAAAACAAAAAAAAAAACAAAACTACAGGCTCTCTTAGCCGTGTAGTTTTGTTTTTCCTCCTCACAGCGCTCCCTCCAGCCGAGGCGTCCGGGCCGGGAACGCTGAGCCTGCTCAGAGGGACTGGGTGCTCGGGAGGGGGTCTTTATACGGCAATGATGTCACACGGCCAGAGCATATCATTGGCCGGCCAGCAAGACCTCATTGCGGGATTGGGTGTCGGGAGGGGTCACGTTTATACAAGTTGGACTGACAGCTGCTTCCATCTGTAAAGCACCCCACATCCCCCACATTGAGATAGCCTTTTGTAAGGGCCTTTGGTCACTGACTCTACGATACCTCACGGTACTCTACCGGCCTCCGGCCCATTTTAATGCACTCAGCCAGACTGTGCTGGACGAGACAGAGGTGGTGTGGTAAAGCAAAAGGGGTCATAGGTGACTTGGTCAGGTGAACCTCTGATGACATCATGAGCGGAAGTTGTGTCACCGGCCCAAACAACTTAACAGATTATAACTTTTGATGATTTAAATTTTTTATCAGATTAATGACTGTTTTAATTGATGGTGATTAATCACCATGTCTCACCATGTCTGAAATACACCCATTTTACCATATTTTTATTGAAAGGGTTATGGATATTTGTGTTTTGTCAGTGCCAAAATTTAAATCAAATTAAGTGATAGCATACATGTCTGAAAATCTATTTATCTAACACTGCTTTATTTCATTCTCACCTGAAGTCAGCTGGCTCCAGACGATTAATGGATGGTTCCTTTCATAGCAGATTATTTGAATCAGACTTGAGCTATTTTATTATGAGAAATGAGGAGTTGCGTTCAAAAACACCATATCATTTAAGATGAATTCACATGTTTTGAGTGAATTTTATGGGATTTCCCAGCATCACTAAATGCAGTAAAATGTACTGAGCATTAAGAGTTATAATACTTATAATACTTATTGTTTTTATTTGCATTTCTGTTTTAGACAGGAGTGACCAACCTTTTTGAAACTGAGAGTTACTTCTTGGGTCCTGAGGAATGGAAGACACACTTCTCAAATAGCGAATTTACCTTTTTGTGAATAATTATTGATATTCATCTACCCGACTGCAATGCTTATTAAGCTAGCAGTTAGCAAAAAAAACATCTCAGTTATAAGCAGTACACTGAACACACTGAAATAGCATGCTAACAATAGCATGAATTAGTGGCAATGGCTAACTTAGCTCAGCAGTTAGCGACCAGCTCGGCGGCTGAATCCAAACACATCCCAATATCACAGTGCAAACAGAGTCTAGCGTAGAAGGAATGAGGAATAACCAGGTTACTTATGTTTATCAGCTAGTACTGTTAGTCAAATCATCAAATGTTAAGGAAACCTGCGGCGATTGCCCTGGTGCATTCAGGTAACCGTCTAGTGTCGTAAATGGAAGCCGCATTTAATCATGTTCACTTAAAGCAGTAAAAGAGAATGGGCACTAGTAAACCAGTATTTTGTACAAATGTTTAAAGTATTTTGAAAACTACATCATCCTTTCCAGTTTACATGTAATTGTGATTTGAACAAGAACAACAACGAAAAATATGAGATGCCGGTCAGTGAAAGCACCTCGCGATCTGTCTAGCGAGGAAGTGTTGCAATGATAACCGACGAGAGACGGTTTTTTTAGTTTAATGGTGTTAAATACATAAATGGTGTTTGGATTGCACTGTTGTTGATGTGTTATCGCCGTAACGCGTCATTTATATATATATATATATATACGTACGTATATACTGAATAAAATATAGTTTATATTTATAGTATACAATACTACATTGTGTTATTATTCAGATAAACAGGAAATGTATTAATTACTTTTAAGCGATGAAGGGATTTTACTCTTCTTTTCTGTAAAGCACTATGAATTGCCTTGTGTACTGATGGTGCTCTATATATGCCTTGCCTTGCCTAAATCTGAAATTAAAAAAAATAATTGAGAAAAATGTATATACTCAATGTCTCAAATGTGGTGTTAAGTGTAAATTCTAATTTCTTTCATTAGATGAAACTGATATCCACAATTTTCACTTTTCACAAAAAAGAAAAATCACCAACATCTATGTAACCCTTTAAATACCATGAACAACTTTATTTATTTGGATTTGTTCTCAAACAACATGGTTTAGGTTTTCTGAGGATAAGGATTTCACTTCAAGAGCCTGTCCACCAGATAGTGCTATTCTTCAGGAAAAACAACACATGAGCTCATTTAACTGTAGTAATGACAGGGAAATAGAAGAAGAGGAAGAGGATGAACAGGCAGAAAAGGAAAGTGGAAGAAGAAGATGAAGAAAAACAAGAAAAGGTAAAAGATAAAGAAAAAGAGGAAGAGAAGAAGAGTCGTTGGTGTGATGTCACAGTCCAATGAGGATGAGAAGCAGCCAGAGAAGAAGACAGCAGGTTCCAAAGCATGTGGTCATCTCATCACTGATGATGTCAACAACTTCAGACAGAAGCCAGCGACCTTCAACCTC
This sequence comes from Doryrhamphus excisus, assembly GCF_037039965.1. Lineage (NCBI taxonomy): Eukaryota > Metazoa > Chordata > Actinopteri > Syngnathiformes > Syngnathidae > Doryrhamphus > Doryrhamphus excisus. The sequence goes on along the minus strand of NC_136368.1, from coordinate 12,821,958 downwards.
TCCGCAATCTTTCTTTAGGTCCCCCTCCTCCCCATGTTGGCCATCTTTAAACCTGGAGCGACCGTGGCAACAGGACGGACGTCAGTCTGGCTGCATGTTGTCCAGCCTCACATGACATAATGAACATCGTTTCCGTGCAGATTTTAAACTCAAGTTATACCATGAGCTTTTATTTAAAAGTGTTGAACTCTACCTATAGGACGTTAATAAGGAAGTTAGCCTGCAGCTCGCATAAACATGCTAGAAACCACGTTTGAGCTGTTTTCATAATAGCATGGTGATGTCAGTACAGACATTACCGTACAATGTGTTTATCCCATGATGACCCTTCTTAGTTCCCCCTCCCATCTTAGCCTGTGTGAAGCAGGTTGTAGACTACCCACCAGGTGACTTTGGGCTCTGGGTGTTCAGTCACCGCCACCTCCAGATTCACTGGCATGCCACCCATGACAGCAGCTTTTGACAGTGGCATGGTGAAGGGAGGTGGACCAGATTCAAAAGGCCTCTTCCGGGTCTGGGGATGGGGTGGCCCTGGACGGGGTGGTCCTTGAATCTGAGGAGTAAACTTGATCTCCTCACGGATCACCACGGGCTGGCATATATCTTGGTGTTCTTTGGGGTTTAGTTCATGGGATGGTGGTAAAGGGGTGGTGACATGTAAGCTAGCTTTCTGTGCTAACACTGTTGGCAGAGCAGTACCAGCAAGGAGGGAGGGGTTGGTGGGCGTCATTCCTGGACCATACAGACTCTGCCTGCTGCTGTCATAACCACTGTCATGTGACTCAGGAGGGCATGTGGTCTCAAGGACTTCTGGTCCATCTTGATAAAGTGATCTTTCACACTCGGAATAGCCACAAAGCATCTGAGGCTGAACTACACTGGTCATGTTATGGCTTATTTGGGACCCAAATTCTTGATCAAGACCAATCCTAAAGTCTGGTTTGGACTCTGGACAGTCTTGGAAAAAGCTGGTGCTGATTTGTGGAGAAGTTGCCATGCTCCTGTGTTTGAGGTGGTCGTTCTCCTGTGGTAGCATAACTTGAATGTCTTGGTCGCTGCTGCTGCTGCTGGGTGTTGATGGGCCGTTCAAAGTTTGATGGGTAACTTGCTTGGTGGGTGGTTCTTGATCAAGATCAAGAATCATGTCATCTCTGAGGAGATTCTGTGGGTCGATATCTAGCATGGTGCGACCTTGAGATGATATGAAGCTGGTTCTTGTAGATGACTGACAATTGTAGATGTTGCCCTTTACTGTGTTACATTTTGGATGCATTAATGGAGTTATTGTCTTCTCAGCTTGGAAGGTACCCTGGAGGGGTTGTGGACAACAAATGTCCTGAGGGAAGGTCGTTTTGGTTTGAGGGATAATCACGTGCATCCCAGTGCGTTGTTGAGGAGCCCTGCTCTTGTTGAGATCAAAATCTGAATTCTGAGAGGGTGAAGGGCAAAAGGTAGCGGTCTGATCGCTGGGTACAGTTTTTGGAACGGTCATTTGTATGAGCTGAGCCTCACTACTTGGAATTTTCTGTGAGGAGCTCCTTATTTCCAGGACATCTTCGCTCTTGTAGGTGGACTTTGAAGGGGGAACACTGGCCGTGAATGTCTTTTGAGTCTGTGTGCTGATTGGTTGTTTTGGAACAGGAGACAGAGGACTCTTGGGAAACGAACTGGACATAAATAGCTCTCTGGAAAAAGAGACGAATGAATCATAAACCTGGAGTACGGGATGGCTTAGATGGCTATTTCAAAGATCTAAGACAAGAACATTAAAACTGCCTCCTGTTACCTTGTATCACTCTGAAGACTATGGGGGACCGTCACAAAACTCTCCATCTGACCGGACTCTTTATGCTGCTTGGTTGCAACAGAGGCAAGTCCAGTCACAGGTATCTCTGGCTGGTTCTTGTACTCGTTCTTGTTAATGGAGTGGCTTTTGTGAATACTGCTGGAGCTGAAACAAAAATGCTCCTCCACATCATCCTGAAAAATGATGGACTCTGGCGTCTCTGCCAGTGGTGGAAGTGAAATATCATCAGATGAAGCACACTCGTACTCATCATCACTTGACAGAAAAACCTCCGTCACCACATCCTGTTGGTGGATCTCCTCTTCCAACAGACTGTCTGCCGGTTCCTTCTGCATGACGACTTTCAGTTAGAAGATGAACAAATGTTCATGATGACCAAATAGCAATATTGAGATTTTTAACCTGCACTGATGCACTCAGAGAAGTATGCATGGCCTGAAGCGAGGTGGAATCAAGTTGTCCGTAGATGACGTAGACCTTGCGTCCGACCTCCGCTGGTGAACAGGACAGCCTGAAGGTGTAGGTGGAGCAGTAGGACGAGGCACCAGGATTCTCCTCACCATGTGACCGCTGCCTGTGGCATCACATGACATCAGCTGACATTCATTAGCATGCAATATATTTATGTATTAGCATTTTTGCATATTGACTAATACTGTCAGTTACCACCTGCTCATCTTGGATGATGAGAGTTTCAAATTTGCATCAGTTAGAAATGCCTCCCGCGCTTCTTTCCCATCATGCTTAGTGGTCACTTCAGGGGTGTGGCCTGTCTCCTTTAGCTCACTCTGGCAGGACACACTGAGGTGAGCTCAACTGTTCATTATTATTATTATTATTATTATTATTTCCTTGTTATTACAGACTACAGACCAGCTCCTGTATGCTAAAGTTGTCCATCTGTCTCTTCACAGTAAGGAGGGATGAGTCGACCTGGATCTGCTCAGCGTTCCGCTTCTCCTCATTCATCCTGTCATGTTCCATTTTCTGGTTGCCAAAAGATTTGCTAAGCTCCACATTTGACTTCATCTGCTGGAGGGAAGATCCTTCCATGAGCCACGGTATACTCAGAGTGTACAGAGATGCCACACTGTGCTCCAGCTGCTCCACTCTAAATTTGGTCAGAACCTGTCAGGAAGTCCAATCCACAACAACATCTTCAAAGGTCAATTATGCTAATGCTGGTAATGCTGATAGGGTCCCAAGTATGAATCATCAACTTTGCTTAAATATGTGTGTTATATTGTTCTATTTTTGAAAGCGAACAGTAAATTTGCAAAAATGACATTTATAGTTAATGCGCCACGGATGACATTTGTAAATATAAAGTACTTTCATGCACCTCTGCATCTGACTTCAGCTAGATAGACCTTGGCCTTGGCCTTCCATCCTCGTTGCCAGATCTCTGTCAATCCTCCCATGGAACCGTGAGCTCTATGATGTTGACCACCTTGAGTGAAGGGGACAATAGCACAGAGTCTGGCCTAAGTATGGTGGTCGCAATCTCTGGGGGAAAAATAATTGCTTCCCAATATCTACTAGCATTTTCCAATTCCAAGCTATGGCTAGCTGGCCAGCTTCTGGTTTGACAACGGTCTGGTTAGGCTGTTTCTCATGTTGGGCTCATCTCTCTTGATGGTGTTCCTCTTGCGCTCAAGGTTGCTGCCAGACTCTTGAGGACCTGATTGTGTCTCTAAGTGTGGCGGCCTTGTGTGAGGCTGGTTCTACACACTGCTCAAGATGTGTTTGAGAGTCGCGGAATTTGGGCAGAGGGCACAGTTTGGAAACCCCCGCTATACCATTGGTGAAAGTGTTTTGGGGATGGGAGTACATCATATGTAGCTCTTATGATGAATCTAATGTTTCTTCCTCCAGGTGAGCTTCCCCCTTTCCTCACCTGTCCACCATTGGCAAGAGACAGTCTTTAAGCTTCTTTCAGCTTCTATAAATGTCATTTTTGCTAATTTACCAAATTCACCAAAAACATTGTGTATTTAGGGGCTGCATGGTGGACAAGTGGTTAGCGCACAAGCCTCACAGCTAGGAGACCTGAGTTTAATTCCACCCTCGGCCATCTCTGTGTGGTGTTTGCATGTTCTCCCCGTGCATGCGTGGGTTTTCTCCGGGTACTCCGGTTTCCTCCCACATTCCAAAAACATGCTAGGTTAATTAGCAACTCCAAATTGTCCATAGGTATGAATGTGAGTGTGAATGGTTGTTTGTCTATATGTGCCCTGTGATTGGCTGGCGACCAGTCAAGAGTGTACCCCGCCTCTCGCCCAAAGTCAGCTAGGCTAGGCATCAGCACCCCCGCGATAAGCAGTAGAAAATGATTGAATGAATGAATACTGTATTTAAGCAAATGTGATGACTCATGTCAGGGGGCCTTTAAAACAAAGAGGCTCTCACATCTTCACTGATCATTTTACCAATTTCCTTTTTCACCCAGAAAGCTTTTTTCAACAGTTGATGGATCTGTTGACGTGTCTCCTCGCACGCACTCGGAGCGCCACATAAAAGTCCAGCAGCATGTGACTGGTGGAACGTCTCCAGCTTTACAAAGAGGACGAACATGTCATTATTACTTGTATTATTGGTATTATTATTCAACTAGACCTGTTTGGCCAGCAGGTGAAAGTTGATGCTAAGATCCAGGATATGGTGACAGCGCTGGATCTTCTCCTTCACTTTGACACGCAGAACACGTAGCTCGGACACCTCCTCTTCCTGCAGCTCCTCCTTCAGAAGCAGGGAGTTCTGGACTGGTGTTAAGGTATCCCAGTCTTTCAGCAAGATCTGGGCCTGGTTGTCCAGTCTCTGAATGAGTAAACAAAAAGGATGACTAAAGTGGATTCAAGATTTGTGAATGTGGACCAGCACTCACAGCAAAATGTGGTCTGGCCAGTCTAAATTGCTGCTGTAGCCTGGAGGTTTGCAGATGGGAGCCCAGATCCACCTGAGTGCAGGAGTCCAGTAGCTTTGAGACCTCCTCAAGGTCCTGCACAGCCTGTAATGAGACACATTCATATGACCACAGAGTCCAAAATTCCAAAAGGAAAGCTCTAGAGCAGGGGTCTCAAACACGCGGCCCGCAGGACACTAGTTTGAGGCCCCCGCCTTGATATGAAGTTAATGGCCCGCGCAAGTTTGATATGGATGCTGTATGGTATCATATACCCAGAAAAAATTATTACATTTGATTAATGTTCATGTTAAAGGTTGAATAACTGTTAATAGTTATCCTCCCTATCCGTGTGGAAGTGGTACGTTTTTGGCTATTTAAGTTTAAAGGAAATAACTTGAAGGCTACCGTTTAGGTCGCTAGCTCTCTAGTTTGCGAGTTAGCATGTGTCTCAAGACCCTGCAGTTGCGCAATATGTTGTAAATAGTATATAGTATATACTAGTATAGTATATAGTATAAATGTGACTATAGTCGTGTTTTGTCATGTCTACAGGGCTCTAATAATGCTTTGTTAATTTTAATCTGAAAAAAATAATTTGTCTACCCACCAACTATATGTGGTTTCTTAAGTTTTTATTATTTGCTGTTTTATTATTATTATTATATTTATTTATTTATTACTGATTGATTGATTTTCTTTATTCTTGATTTGTTTATTTATTTTTCATCTTATTTTGTGTAAAAAAATAAAAAGTAAGATATTTGAGAGCAGTGGAATGTTTTATCAGAGCTTTTCTTGTAGAAAATTGGAACCAAAGCGAAGCTTTAAATTTTTTTTTTTTTTTTTTTTAAACCTGATGCGGCCCAGTCTCATCCAGACCCGAGCTCCAGTGGCCCCCAAGTAAATTGAGTTTGAGACCCCTGCTCTAGAGGCTGTGTTCTACAAAGTGATCATATACTTATATATTTTATATATTATTTTATATATATTTTATTCCTGTTTGACCTCAGTGTCGCTCTAGTGTCCCCACACACGCACCTTACGAGACCACACACACCTTACGAAGTCTCTGCTGGTACTTGCTGTGGAACTTTCTGTCCTCGCCCCGCTTCCTGTTGTCAATTTCAAGTTCACGCCGCAAGTCTGCGACTTCCTGTTGGCTTCTCCCAAGTTTCTCTGCCATTTGCTTCACCGCCATCGCCATAGACTCCAAGTTCAAGCCTGACCCTGAAGCCTGACTCAAACATCAGGATGGACAAAATATCATTGGACCTCATCTCATTCATTCAAATCATCATGTGATGGTTTGGAATTATGTGGTCCCCCGTCGTGTACTACCGTGCTACTGATGAACTCGCTGGCCCCTTCCTGGGCTGTGATGACCTTCTGCATGGTCTCCTGCCAGGATGTGCCAGGATTTTCCTCCTCTTTTTCTCCCTCCAGTGCGTGTCTATGGATGTTTATGTCTTTTTCCAGCTGAACAACAACAACAACAAGGCTCACAGTTATGTCACTTGCTGGACAACATTAAAAGTATGTCGCTGTGCTGACCTGCTGCGCCACCCTGATGAAGGACACAAAGCCTTCCAGCACACATATGTTACACTCCACAATATCGTTCAGCCTCTTCACCTCGCCCAGTACTGTAGAGACCCGAGCAGATAGCTGGACTTCTTCAGTTGGCCTGGTTCTGCCATGTTGCTTCAGCTGCTCCGTCAGAGTCCTCAAGCGGGACAGATGAGAGACACGTGCACCTGGCACCTCTAATTGAGTTTTGCTGGGGAATCCCGTGTATGGAACCTGCAGACGCCGCAAGAGCTGCATTGCGTTGTTGGCATCCTGACCTGCAGTCTGTCAGAAATGACAATGAGAAGGGCAAAACCTGCCATTGGACGCACTTGTATGTACCTCAGCCTGTGTACGCAGCAGAAGGTGTGTGTTCAGGAGGTCTTCAGCCTCCCACAGCTGAGTTCCCACTTCATGAGACTTTGACAGCAAAAGTTTACTTTGGTCCACCCATTGGGACACCTGTAAACCATCAGTTTGGTACACAGTCAGTACCAGAAAACATACCAGAACAGAATAACATAGTCGGATCCTAGCTTTAAGGCAATAAGTCACCTTGTCAAGCAGTTGTTGACACTTCAGCAACAGTGGTTGATTCTGATTGGTCACAAGTTCATGGTGGGTGTTTTGCGCCATCCTGTTTCCCAGGCACTTCTGCATGTCTGGGATCCCTCCACTATCCAACAAAAAGATGAGAAGATGAAGCTGCTGAGATGACAACATCAACTGTATACTCTATATGTAGACTTCAACATGTTCTGACCTGATAGATGTACGTTTTTCTTGTTGCAAGACTCCCCACTCTGTCTGTGAGAGACACAAGAATTTAAACTCTAACGAGAATTATTGTCAAGTTTTCTATTCAAACCGTACCTTTTTGGATTCTGGTTCCTGCGCAAAGTCTCCAATGTCATCTGGTTCATATGTCAGAGTCACAACTGATCTGGACAGATCCGGACATCCTGAAAGCATGTTTCTGGTTTCATCCAATATGGATGCAGTCTTCTGATCTGACCTGGATTTAGGACTTGTGTCAAATGACTCTAGCTTCAGAATTGATTTTGATCTGATTTCAGGATTTGGATCAGATCTACATTCAGAATTTGCTCTAGATTCAGGCATAGACTTCAGGTCTGACAGGGATTGTTGTCTCATATTGGAGCTGGATTCAGGATTTGGATCAGGTCTGGAATCAGGTTTGGCCTGTAGACTGATTCCGCAATTTGGTGGAAAAGGGCTTCTTTCTACATTGAATCCAAAATCATGACTTAAATCTGGTCCAACCGTGACATCATGGCCCACTTGACCGAGTCGCCATCTGAGCACTTGCTCCATTGTCCTCCTGCGGTCCTGCAAAGTCTCCATTAGCACCTCCAGCCTTAGTGACACTTGCCGGTTGAGGTGGGAATTCTGGGAGGAACACCTTATATTTGGTTTTGTTGCATGTGTAATAACCACAAAAAAGAACAACAGCAATTCCACCGTGCTGAACAGCTTAAAGAATGAAGTACCGCTGGTTCCCCGCAGAGGCCGTCAGTTTGCGGCAACAATTTGAGCTTATGGAGCAGCTGGCCGCCACTCAACAGAACCTTCAGAGATCTTCTCAGCACATCTGCAATTAAAACAATTACCACATCATTGACTTTCATCAACTGGTGGTGTCCTAATTGGAGATGTGCTGTCGACGTCACCTCTCCTCATGGAGTCCAAAACGAGCGTCGTGTCAGCAGACCTCAAGTCCACTTGCATCAAAGCACCCTCAAAGTTATCCACTCCAAGCGACAACTGTGGACACATGGACATGTTAGCACGGGAGCGACATGTGACTGTTGTCAGATGGGTTCACACATTTATAAGCTATGTTATTTTCAGTCATTCTCATTTATAAATGAATATCTGCAATACAGGATTCAGTGTTTATAAATGCATGAATGTAAATATTTTCATAGAGCATGTACACTTGTTTATGACTTTGTAATTTTTTTACATTATTAGAGTCCTGTAGACTTAAAATAACATGACTATAGTCAACTTTACATTAATATTATTATTGTTTACATCACATTGCACATCTTTGCTGCAAGGACTCGAGATGGCTACAAACTTAGACTTGAATTTACGGTATTTCTTCTAAACTTCTTATCTGTTCTACATTTCTAAGCCAAAAACGTACCACTGGAAGTTTTTTCCACGCTATCATGTTGGACATGTGGTTGATTTCATGATTTCATGCAGTTTTAAGGTCAAGATCATGTGTGTGACAAGAGCACTACATATTTGACATTATTTCAATATGTTTTGACTAATAATAGACCATAGTCTACCACAAAACAGCCATCACTAATTCATTAATTTTTGAAAAAATGCAATATAGCGAGGGGGCAATAAATGGACCATGATATTGTGAGGGCAACATGACTCATTGGGGCCAGCCAAAAAATGTCCCGCTTAGAAAACACATGTCACCAGTGACCTGTGCCGCCGCCTCATAGAAGCTCGCCGCCAGCCTCAGAACTTCCTGTCGCCTCTCCAGGAGGTGTAGCAAATGGCACCATCCTTCACTCAGACACGTCTCCATGGCTTCGTACACTTCCTGATCTTCCTCTTGCCTCTTTTTCTTTCTCCTGATCTTTCCTGCTGCCTCCACAACTTCCTTTTGCCGGTTCTGTTGACACGTAGCAATAAGTCGAGCGAATGTGTTTGCAGAGCCAAAATCTTGTCTTTTTATACCATCATCTTCTTCATCAGCTCTTCATGTTCTTGCATCAACTTTCTGTTGTCTTCCTGGTTTGTGCCGATTTCACAGAGGTCAGGATGGACTCGTACCAGCTCGAGGTGGACAAGCGAGCCGCTCTGGAACACAAAAAGTTTTTCTTTTTTTTTTTTTTGCTGGTCCTCATCAGGTCATGGGGGAGCTGGAGCCTGGCCATTGAAGAGGACCTTCATTCATTCATTCATTCATTTTCTACCGCTTTTTCCTCACGAGCTGTCTTTGAGTGAGAGGCGGGGCACACGCTGAACTGGTCGCCAGCCAATCACAGGGCACATATAGACAAACAACCATTCACACTCACATTCATACCTATGGACAATTTGGAGTCGCCAATTAACCTAGCATGTTTTTGGAATGTGGGAGGAAACTGGAGTTGAAGAGGACCTATTATGCTTTTTTCCCACTTTTCTGACCTGTAAATGTAGTTAGAATGTTGTATTCTCGTGTTAAACGATGCCAAAGTTTCAGATAATGAGGTTTGCACATTTAGAAGTGAGCCCTAAAAGAAGTTTGGGATGACTCAAAATGCTCAGTTACAAAAGGCGTGGCAAAACTACCCCTTTGTGATGTCACAGAGGGCAGGACTTCCTTATATGGGTGTGGCTGTAAGCCAGCAAAGCTCTCTGCCCTCCCCCAAGCTCTGTCCCTCTGTTTACTTGCTAGCAATGGCTCGTACGAGAGTTCCTGATTCCTAAATGATAGGTCCCCTTTAAATCACAGGACACATTTTGACAACCATTCTCACTCACACATGGACAATTTAGAATCTCCAATACAGGTCACATACATGCAGTGTAAATGTTTAAATGTTTTTTTCTTGTGAGAGCTATTTTTACTAAATGGAAATGGCCAAGAGCAACTAATTTTTGTAACTTTTTTAGAGCTTATTTCAAGCCAAACAATGCATTTATTTCTGGTCTTCTCACATTATTAACTGAAAGCCTGAATGAAAAGCAGGTGCAACGCAGATGCAGCTGACTCCCTCTTCTGTGTTTGCAGAGATGCTACAATATTAGTGTGCGTCCGTTTCAAGCGCGGCGCAAATGCTCACATGTCACACTCATCGAGCACCACACATTATCTGGAGTCCGATGCAGTCCCGCACACAATGAAAGTTCCTCCTGCACTAAAAGTGCTACACAGTGTCTGCATGCTCCCACATCCTTACTATGGCGGTACTCATCTCCAAATACAGCAGGATGGGACCGGGGCTTTATCATATCATTCATTTGACTGTGTACATATATTTATACTGTATATTCTGTATATTTTGTATTTTTCATTCTTTTTTAATAGATGTGTCTGCACCTACTTCACCAAAACAAATTCATAGTATGTGTTTGATCATACCTGACAATAAACCCTTTTCTGATTCTGATTAATTCATTTTCTACCGCTTTTCCTCACGGGGGTCGCGGGAAGTGCTGGGGCCTATCCCAGCTGTCTTTGGGTGAGAGGCGGGGCACACCCTGGACTGGTCGCCAGCCAATCACAGGGCACATATAGACAAACAACCATTCACACTCACATTCATACCTATGGACAATTTGGAGTCACCAATTAACCTAGCATGTTTTTGGAATGTGGGAGGAAACCGGAGTACCCGGAGAAAACCCACGCATGCACGGGGAGAACATGTAAACTCCACACAGAGATGGCCGAGGGTGGAATTGAACCCTGGTCTCCTAGCTGTGAGGTCTGCGAGCTAACCACTCGATCACCGTGCAGCCTTTATCATATCATCTTGTTGCAAAATTCTGTCTTGTCTGAGATAATGAAATGTTTAGTGGAGGCTAAGCTGTCAGTGCTATTGAGCCCATCACGCACCTTGAGGACAGACACGACGAGCTGCGTTTGGCCGGCCTGGACGGCGATAGTGCTGAGAGTTGTGAAGGACTTCCCATTGCCTGCCCTATTCACCACGGCGTCCTCATGTCCTCTGCATGTTGCCACGTCCAGTCCCTCATCGCTCGTCATGACTCGACCTTAACGGCTAGATTCTTGTTGATTTCATCGCCTCGTTGGCGCCACTTCCCATGGGCTGGCATGAACGCGTTCAAAGAACACCTCGTACATAGAAGGAGCAGGTTCTAGAAGGACTTGTAGAAGAGTTCTATTGCCGTGTAGATGTGCCTTCCTGAGTGCGAAACATGAGCCTCAGCTGACCCTTTGCAGCTGAAAATAGACAGCATTCTTGTCACACTGAGCATGCTTGACAAGAACACGATAGGTCAACACCCAACAACAAGAGATCATTTTTGTCATTTATTTTTCATTATGTTATCAGTTGTAAGAATAAAACACAAGTTCACATGCTATGTACACTCATGGCCTAATGTTTTAAAAATGAAACAAATATAAATTTTTCTTTAAATTTTTGTTTTATGCAATGATTATAGAATTGTATGTAATGATTTGGGAATTATTTTGTTTTTATGGAATAATTTTATGAAGTGATTTTAGCCTACTCTAAATTATCTTTTGTATGACTTGTGCTCTATAAATGAATTGAAATTAATTTACTTTAACTTTGCATTAACATGGAGAGACAGTGGTAATGAGAAGGTGGCTAACTCGTTTACAAAAAACATCAAACTGAACTTTCAGAATGTTCTGCAGCTCTTGGTGATGTGGTAGCCTTTCCAGTTGTGCATGTGAAGCTTCGCCCTAAGATCTGCCCCCCCTGTTAGCTTTGGGCACGGCAGCGGTAGAGGAGGCGGATCATGGCGGTGAGCAGGCAGGCGGCGGTGAGAACAAGTGCCACCACACACCCTGCAGAGTAGGTACAAGAAGTTAGCAGGAAGTCCGTAAGCAGGCAACTCATCGGTAACGGGAGGAGCGTGACAGTTGAAGACCTTTGTCCTCCCTCTAGTCAACGCTCAACGCAGCAGCTCTACAAAGAAGTGAAAGACACACCTGTGACAAGCCCAGTCTCCTTCTGACCGCCATCTTTACTTGCCGTGGTGCTGGTGGTCTGCTCTACTCACAAAGACAAGGTGAAGATGCAAAGATTTACAGGTAGAAGAGGGCAAAAGAAAAGGCAAAAGCGTCACCTTTCAGATTGTGCGACGCAATGGAGCATCTGGACCACACAAGTGCACCACGGACTTCAACTGGAGAGACACCTCTCTGCAACAGCGCCGCCTTCAGGGGGGCCACATGATTAACATGGACTGATGACAGACAGCCTACAAAACCCGCCTGGCCGGCTGAGATCACCTCCAGGGGGAGTGACTTATCTACTGCGCAAAGATATGAAAGCAACTGACCACCTTGACGCAGCAGTACGGTTTGACCTGTAAATCAACCGGCAGGAGAGGACACACCCCCTTCTGTTGTCATGTGTGTGCAACTTACATGTACCCTTTCCCAGAGTCATTGTCGTGATGTGGATCGGCTCAGCATTGGATTCCAGAATGAACTTCCTGTTCACTTCCTGGTCCACCTGCCAATCACCATGTACACACATTACACAAGGTTTGTGGCATCCTCCACACAACAGGAAGTGCTCACCTGCACGCAGACTATGTTGCTCTCATGAAGGATTCTGACACGATGGGGTCGCCCGTCAGCCAGGCTACTGGACGCAGGACTTAAGACCTCAGGCTTCCCGTCGCTCTGCAGGCCATACCACACGCGTAGACTTCCTGCAAGACAGTTTGACAACAGTTGCCATGTGGTGATGTAGTGACGTTTCATGTACCGTAAATTCCGGACTATAAGCCGCTACTTTTTTCCCAAACTTTCAACCCTGCGGCTTATTCAGTGATGTGGCCAATTTATGTAATTTTTCTAACGGCCGCCAGGGGCTCTCGAGTAGAAAAGGTAAAGATTAAGACCGGTGGAATATATGCGTCGAGGAAGACTGCAACTTCTTGTCTTGTGCATAAATTAAATTAGCGTGAACATACCCTCATCGTGGAAAATGCAAAAAGAAAGGCATATGACGCAGCTTTCAAGCTAAAAGCAATTGAGCTGTCCGATAAAGAAGGAAACAGAGCTGCTGCACATAAACTTGGCATAAACGAATCGATGGTGAGACGCTGGAAACGGCAGCGGGAAGAACTGGAGCAATGTAAAAAGATGAAAAAAGCTTTCAGAGGTAATAAAAGCAGACCTGTTATACTGTGTTGCTATTGTGTTGCTAGCGTGTTGTTACCATGTTGCTACCGTTTTACTGCCACGTCACAGGCACCGCTTGTGAAGAAAGTTATATTATTATTGTTAAGTTATATTATTAAAACTTTGAAAATTCTCTCTGTACCGTCTTTCTTTGTAAATATGTTTACATGTTTTAATGTGGGCACATGCGGCTTATATACAGGTGCGGCTTGTTTATGTACAAAATCCTCTAAAAATGTAGTGGGTGAGGCTTATAATCAGGTGCGCTCTATAGTCCGGAAATTACGGTACTAGTGGCATTATGAAGTCGTTTCACAATGTGGTGATGTCATAATTTAGTGTTGTCATAATGTAGTAATGTCATATTTTGGTACCGTCGCCAGCAAGAAGGACAGCGATGTAGTGCATTCTGTCATTTTTGATGCTCATTAACATTGCAGGTCTCTGCAAGGTGACAAAGCTGAAAGTCACATCCTCTCTGGCTCTGGGCCCACCATTCTCGGACACTGGCGACTTTTGATGGTTCTCCGGTGAAAAGGTGTAGGTTATTGACGTCTCCTTGTCAAAGGACAGCGCCACCTCTGCGGACACAGATGCCGCACTCATCACACGGTCAGCGTGGTGCCTTCTGGTGACAATTAGTGATGGTGTGGGACTCTCACCATCTTTGCACAGCAACCCAGTGTATGCTGAGCGCGAGCAGTCACAGGTGAAGCCATCGCTCTTTTCAACGCAACGTCCGTGGTTGTGACAGACAACGCTTGAACCATCGCAGTAACCGTGACATGTGGGGCTCACGCCGGGTGCCTTCTTGGCCCTCTCTTGCAGGTCATAGGTTACGCTGTTGACTGTCAGAGACCTGATGCAGCCTAAGAAGCTTTGTGGACCATACGGCGCTCCCCCTAAGTGAATGGCACAATGTCATACTGTAATTGTACAAACAAATCTTCATCGTGGCCACCATGGTGCTCTCGTACCTACAAAGAAATTCCCGCCAAGACCGAGGTGCGTAGCTCTATCAGGCAGTGCTTCCAGGAAGACCACAGGAAGTTGGTCCACCTGCAGCCATGCCTCCTTTATGTTACGCTCCGCCCTCACGTAGTGCCACTGGCCGTCATTCAATGGGAGGTGGGACTTGACAGACACCACCGATGCGCTGAACGACATCGTCACTACAGAAGGAGCTGGTATGTCACACACACACACACACACACAGTCAGCTACACTAATGAACTAATATGCCAAAGCTAAACTAAGTTTTATCTCAATGCTGAACTAATAGGCCATCATAATCAAGTTGCAGATCAAAGCTGGCCATGTTAGGTTATGTACTCACTTAGGGTGACCATTGATTATCGAAGACCAGGAAACTTTGTGCAGCAATGAGTAAAAATTAGCAAATACTCAAATGACACTCAAAGTTTACCCAAAGATGTCTTAGGATTTCTTTATATTTTAATATAATATATATTATAAGTGGGCTGCACGGCGGTAAAGTGGTTAGCGCGCAGACCTCACAGCTAGGAGACCTGGGTTCAATTCCACCCTCGGCCATCTCTGTGTGGAGTTTGCATGTTCTCCCCGTGCATGGGTGGGTGCGTGGGTTTTCTCCAGGTACTCCGGTTTCCTCCCACATTCCAAAAACATGCTAGGTTAATTGGCGACTCCAAATTGTCCATAGGTATGAATGTGAGTGTGAATGGTTGTTTGTCTATATGTGCCCTGTGATTGGCTGGCGACCAGTCCAGGGTGTACCCTCTCGCCCAAAGACAGCTGGGATAGGCTCCAGCACCCCCGCGACCCTTGTGAGGAAAAGCGGTAGAAAATGAATGAATGAATGAATATATTATCAGTATGCCTCCTCTGTATGAATAAAAAATTGTTGGAGAGTCACGCCTCAGGTTTCTTACATCACAGTTTTTCCATGATTCTGTTTTTGTCAAAATTTTTCGTACAGTCATCCCTATACCTGCCATATTTCGCAAACAAAATAGTCCGTAGCCGCGTATTCTTTGTGCCCAACCAAAGCACCTTAAGTGTTGCTGGGAACCCTATGTGACACAGTTCACATCCACATGTCATGTTTGTGTTGTCCTAACACTAATTGTCAAGTCGCCGTCGCATGGCAATCTGTTTTTTGTGATCAGCTTTTAAAGGGATTTATGGGCACATGCCAATCATGTGTTTTTGGTGTGAACTCACAGCTGAGTTCCACACGGATCAAGTCTTTCTGATCCCCAGAATCCAGAATGATCCCAGACGGTGCAGCGGTCTTAAAGTAGAAATTGATATCAATGGTCTGTGTGGCCTGTAGGGGTGGGAAGCAGAGGTAGGCCCCTTCCTGGGTGAAGGACGCCATGTTCCATAGATGCCCTAGCAGCAAGAAAGAGCTGAGGTGATTTCTGATGCAGGCCACGTGGTGTCAGCTGGTAATGTGACATGCACTTACTGTCTCCATGGCAAAGCAGAGGGCCCACGCTGTAAACGGCTTGAGAGTCCTCGACAATGACGATGCTTAACGGGAGGTGCTCTTTGTGGGACAGGACCTCCAAGTTCTTGGACCTGAGCGGAAAACAGTACTGCTTTGACCATTGATCATGCTAATTACTAGTCCTGAATGTAATATTGAAGTACTACCAAATGTCGTTGGAGCTGCCCCTGAAAGTCCTCCTTTCCCCATGTTGGTCCACCCACCAGCACAGCGGCCTCCCATCTACCACACACACACACACACACACACACACACACACAGCTACAGGAAGCTGAAGTAGTGATGTTGCTGAAAACACAAATCACGCGTGAACATCAAGTAACATTGACTTCATTACCAACATTTACGACATGGAGCCTTCACGAACCGTTCATGGCTCACCCACAATGTGACGACAGAGTGAAGATTGGCAACTCACCTTCAGTGATGAAGTGGTGAGACTTTTTGCAAAAGAATACCACTTCCTGTCGGCACTGCTCAGACGCCATCACGATGGCACGTAGTTGTTGGGGCGAGGCGCTGTAGTTAAACTTCATAACGTGAGGCTTGTGTGTAGAGTCACTGATTCGGACAGGAAGTGTGACGTTGTGACTCATCACCGTCCACACTTTGTCATCTGTAGCCCGAAAATGTGACATCAACAACAGTTGCCTGTAACAAGTTACTGACAAGTTACTAGCAGCTAGATGATTGGTACGTGCTAGCACATCATTTATTGCAGCCTATTGAAATGTTGTCTGGGCTCATCAGTGTAGAAGTACAAGTTTGATTCTTGCTTTCCGCTGGGTTATTTTCCCAAGATGCTCTGTAAAATGCAAAAACGGCAAACAATGGACGCACCCATAAAAAGCCCTAAAAATGCCACTTTTTGATACCTTAATATGCCTCCTACTGTTTTACCCTTAAGCAACAATTACAGGCATACTGTATACACTGTATATATGGAAGAATTGACTTCTTTAACATTGCAAGATAGGACCATTTTCATATAACCCCACAAAAAATGTCCAGAGCACATGGGAAAAAAATACAGGACACGTTTCTAACAGGTTCTACAAAATAACAAAGACTGATCCAGATAATTAAATAATTCCGGATACTATGATCCAGAATATGAAATGCAAAAATAGTGGACCTTTGTAATTTTCATCATACGAAGACAACAAATGAAGCTGCAATGAACAGCATTATAACGACCATGCTAACACCATTACCATTATTATATGTAGCCAAGACACTATAGAATCTGGAGTGTGCCAATGGATTTGTTGTATCTTCAAAAGCTATGGAGCTAGATCCAAAGAACGGAACCACTTGGGTGTGTTGCTTTTCCAAGGTTGAACGTCTTCTGCATTTTTTTTTTACTTTTGTTTATGTCAATACATGACAGTGCTTGTGTTTTCTCTGTCTCGGTCGAGCCAAAATAGTTGGGACCACTTATGGTACAAAAAAATTCCAGTAATTAAAATTCAGTGAATTTAACTCGGTCCCAAACCAGGAAAAATGCCTTTCAATGTTATTTTCCACAGTGAAAATGACAAGAGTAACTATTTTTAGGTGTCATGAGCACTTTAAGTTACCATGAAAAGGAGTTATTAACAATTTAAAAGAGTGAAAAGAAATCTGCCAATACGCAGGGACATAAATGCTGAATTAGGAATGGGCAGGGCACTACTGTACATGAAGAGTGAGTTAGCAAGCCACCTGTCATGTTGCAGTACACCCGTGTGGGCCCCAGTGGGCCGCTGCCATCCGTGTCAATGAAGTAGAAGCCCGACGAGCCACCGCTGAGTTTGTACGACTCACAGGATGACTCAAAGATGGCTGCAAGGGGCGCAAACAAGTTGTCAAACTCTCGTCACGTCGTATTCTTTTACATACGTGATATTATATTTGCTAAGTGCAGCTCACAGTGGTGACACGTAGCTCCGGCGTATCCACTTCCAGAACAATCGCAGTTGAAATGGTTCCATGTCTGTGTACACGAGGTGCCATGTTCACACATGTTAGGAAGACACCTGCAACAGCACAACATGCTAAGCACGCACACATGTGACAAATGAACACACATCTGGCTAGAGCGCCACCTCGTGCAGAGAGGAGCAGTGACGTGGCGCTGACCGGTCTCGGATGTGGCAGGTGTCAAAGTTCAGAGATGAGAAGTTTCCCAGCAAGCCTCGCCGCACGAGGCTCAGCTTGACAGGCCTCCGGTCAATGGACAGCAGCCTGATGCAGCCCTGGAACGACAAGCTCCGACTCTGGCAGCCGGATGCCCCGCATCCTGGTGGACACATGCAAAAACACGTTAGTGCATCACATCATCTTCCTGCAGAATGTCACTGGCACCCACCCCCAAAGAAGAACCCTCCGTTGGGCTCAAGTGGGTGGGGCTGTTGCATGGTGATAATCGGCTGGTGATCCAGAGTCAGAACCAGCCGCAGACCCCTGTAGTCCATGCTGAGCCAATGCCACAGTCCGTCATTGACCCGGGGGCCTGCAGACAGGAAGACACGCTTTCTGGTGTTTCTACTGGGTACTTCAATTGCAAGCTGAACATAAATGAAGTGGCCAGTATGAAGCTAATAATCAGAACATGACATCCAGGAAGGTGGTTATAGTGTTTTGCAGTATGAACTTAATGGACTTATTGTCCAGCCACCCCGCCAACATAAAAGCACCATTAAGGAGGTGAACAAATGTAACAGTTACTGATTGTAAAAGTACCAGATGGAGGGGTAGGATTTAATAAGCTTTGCTTCTTCCTACTTTTTGACATGTGGAACTGTGTACTGATTATGTGATGCACTCAATTGTAATCTGATGCATGTTCAAATGAAATACAACCATTACCATTACCAAGCTCTCACCGACCTGTGGCAGCATTGCCTAGGAGCAGCTGACCATTGGAGATGTGCAATCGCAGCTTCCATTGCATCACTCCAAGTCCAGTGGCAAGCAGCAGCCCGTTAGGGTTCCACGTTCTAAACTGGAAGCGAATGGAGAAGTCCCCTCCACCAATGGTGGTCTGGAGGGCTGACGGCAGCCACAGAAAGCTGCTGTTGGAGCTGACGAAGGTGCATGCCGTCCGCTCAGGTCGCAAGCATGAGAAGGTGATGTTGCCCTGATAGATGCGGTAGGTACTGAATGATATTACAGTGAAGGCTGACTTCCAACTCTCACAGTAGATCAGAGGAAATAGCTGGATCTCACCACGGTGTACATCTGAGGTTTGCGTCTTTTAGCCAGGTCGATAACGTTGATGCCATTGTAGTAGACATTCTCCATGCAGCCCTCAAAGTTCCTCCTTAGGAAAGTTCCGGGCTTGCCAGGCAGAGGAATGCCTCCGAAGCTCAGCTGACACCGGAAAGGCGAAACATGCGAGTCGTGTATAGAACAACAGAATAAAACTTTTTACCTCAGACTGACCTCATAGTCCACCTCCAGCGACTCCCCCTGACCTCGGGTCTCGAAGCTCTGAGTGTGGCGGTCTATGCTGACCTTCACCTGCTTGTTGAGGCGCTCTATCGCCACCCAGTGCCACCGCTCGTCGTCCAGAAGACTTCCCACGGTCCCAGCCACCTCGCTCCCGCCTCGGCCATCACTCGTACTATCTGATGGCAGTGAAGTTAGCGACAAAAGATTGTGAGAAGAGAATGAGTTGACATATTAAATAAATGAGAAGCTAAGGAGGATGAAGTAGTTTGGAGGTTGCACTGACCCAAGTTGAGGTGAAGGACCAGTCTGGCTGCCCGCAGCTCCAGCGTGATGAAGTGCCCACGGCGACCTTCACCATGAAGAAGCACGCCGTCAGCCTGTCGGCTCTTGAACCTCAGCGAAATGACGTCTTTAGCCGTGGACACTGATTTCTGCTTGAAGCGGTACAGTAGAGCACTGTGGCCGTCAAAGTCAGCTACGTGCGACTCTGCAAGCAACCGTTTGTGAATGACATGACTGATTAGCTTGTTTGTGTCACGCGGCGACGTAGTGGGGCTTACTGTAGGAGCAGCCAAACACTTCCACGAGCAGGCCCAGCCCGTCACTGGAAGTCCATTCCAGAGGGACAAAGCGCAAGAAGCGACACCTCGGTGGTGGCGACAGTTTGACGAGGACAGCCGTCTGAGCATCTGCGTTTGTCTGCAGAGACAGGTCCGAAAGTCAAGACATGATGTGACAGGATGTCATTTGACTAAGCTCCTCCCACCCGGCTCGTGTGTCACATGCCAAGAAGTGGCCGTCGTCCTGTAGGTATTCCTTCAGGGTTTGAGGTGTGTCGCCGTAAAAGAGGCGATACCTGCTGACACGCCCCTGTGTGGCCACCGCCGTTACCTCCATTGGCTCCCTGAGGTCCAGTTGCAACCACGGGGTGTGGTCCATCTCTGCAAGAGACCAACTTGTACCTCCAACACGGCAGCTATAAACAATACATGCTAAATGTGCATTTGTCCTTGTGTGAGACCCACCATCTCTCGTGTCCATCTTGGCAAAGTGGGAAGCATTGCCGGAGAATGCCTGCGACGAGCTACTGAAAGACGACCGAGGCAGCGTGGACACCAGAGGAGCGTTGCAGCTGTCTAACAGAGACAGGGGCAACACAACATCCATCCTTCAACAAGTGTCAACTGCCACCATATTAAAAGCTGACACTACCGTCTATATTTACTTCCTGCTTCAAGCTACTAGGATTATGCTAACGCAACATGCAGATCAGTGAGTGTCAACATCATCATTTAATGACAATCATCAGAATCAGAAATCAGAAAAGGGTTTATTGCCAGGTATACTAGGAATACTAGGAATTTGTTTTGGTGAAGTAGGTGTAGACACATCTATTAAAAAAGAATAAAAAATACAAAATATACAGAATAAACAGTATAAATATATTATTTATTAAATATAAATGTATTAAGTATAAATATATTGTTTTTGTTTGTTATTCCAGAAGTGCATCTTCTTCTTAATAATCATCTAACAATTAAAACTAGCTGAACTCTACTTTTCACTCACTGAAAATCATGAATCAACAGACTACTATGCTGGACTATGCGTGATACAAATACAATATCAACAATAATATACATATCTTATTCAATATACAATAATAATAATATTAACTGTATTTCTATAACAGTTTTCAGGACCCCAAGGAGACTTAACAACATTTCAGTTAGAGTACATACAAGATGTGAGTGTACGTGAGTGATGTGTATATATGTGTGTTGAACATGACATCAAGATAATGATGCACATACTCACAATGACAGGTGACGCTGACAATCACGTGAATCCATACGACACCCAGCAGTGTAAACATCTTCATCATCCTCGTCCTCCTACTCAGTCTTCCACTGCTGTTTGACCAACACTCTTCCTGCCTGAGCCTCCTCCTCCTCAGCATCACACATACACACACAGACATTAAAATTTGATGACCTCTAGCGGTTGACGTTGACTTGTACGCCGGCGTGACTATATAGTCATAACCCGGTTAGTTAGCTGTTTTGAAGTTTTCTGTCCCATCGTGCTAACAAGGTGCTACATTGTGTCACCGTGCCATTGTATCGGGAATAGGTGTAGGGCGAATAGAGTCGCTCTTTTTGGACAAAAACTCAGTAACTTAAGAGGAAGTGTTGGGCTCCGTTTATTGAACACAACAAAAAAAAGCCGCCAATACTACAGTCGCATTTCCGTGACGTCATCCGTGCAAGCACTGTCCAGGCATGACCAATCAATTTATACCAAATGAAACTGTTACACCATCACCAAACTCAGCCAGCGCCAACACGCTGACGTTGCTTTGTTATGGTGAAGGCTCGGACGAGAATATCAAGTCACATGACTCACATTCAAAGAAGTGTTAGTAAAGTTTATACTTCTTTATACTTTGTATAACATTTAAACACTTACATATTATAATACTTATTGTAACCATTGGCTTACTGCCGCATATATTGCTACTTCCCATGTACTGTTACAATGTTAGCTCAGCTCAGGGGTGGGCAAATATTTTGACTCAAGGGGCCGCATTGAGTTAACAAAATTGTCCGAAAGACCAGAACATATATTTAACACACACACACTATTTTATGCTTATAATTTTCCTTGAATTATTTGTATAATTTTATCTGTAAAAGTGTTATCCTATCAGCTGTATGTTCTCATATCCCTTTTTCAGGAGCACTTTAAACATCAGACCACATCATTCATTCATTCATTCATTCATTCATTTTCTACCACTTTTTCCTCACAAGGGTTGCGGGGGTGCTGGAGCCTATCCCAGCTCACACCACATCAAACTATGTAATTTCATTTTACAATTTTGTTGTTTTTTTTCTAAATAAGAAATTCGACTTGCAGGTCATTTTGCCAGTTTGTATGTTAAAAGTTGAAATACTTAGAAAGCAACTGACGGGCCGGATTCAAACGCTTGTTGGCCCGCATGTGGCCCCCGGGCTGTAGTTTGCCAATCCCTGGCACAGCTACTGCCTTATCTGACACGTGACTGAATAAGCGATACACAATCTCTATTAATTTTACTTTTCACCTCAGTGTTGACATCCTTCACTCCACGCTTTTCAAGATGACATGTTGACTGAGGTAGAAAACTTGAAAGCACTTGGAAACCTTTCCACTTGACTTGTTTTTTTCCATTTGTCCACCAGTTGAATTGGAAAAAAAACATCTGAATCTTTCAGCATGCCACCGAAATAAACACAAACATGTATTTTTTATGTGTTCAATGACAACACTTGTTCACTTTCTGCTTTTTTCTTTTTGTTTTCAGGTCAGCCAGGACACAGATATCGACTGTTTCTCGGAAGTCAACAGATGGACAACTAAAACAACAATTACAACAACAAAGGGGAAAAAAATGGAACAGCAACAGTAAAACACCCAAAAGTGCATAGGCCTGCATGTGCACACGTGAAAAAGAAAAGTTGATGTGAATGTACTACCTGGAGATTTTTCCATCTTTTATTGATGGTGGCAGAGCGCAATCCAACTAAAAGCAAATAAAAGGAATTGAAACATTTAGAGATGAAAAAAATCATCAATAAAACAAGATGCTGGAAATGGATGGAAGACTGAAACATTCAGAAGGTGAAATTTGTCCGTTGTCATCAACGTTTCAGTCCCTTACATACTATGATATACTCTAAGCTAAAGTAAACTACATCCATCTAGAGCAGGGGTCTTCAATATTATTCAGTCCAATTTCCTTGAGGAATTTAGAGCAAAGGAGCTGTGGACCATAGTAAACAAGCAAACATCATTAGTGTGCTGGTGTCATCCAGAGAATGTGCTTGTTTGTCAGTCACAACATCCCATTAGGCCACTCACTGTGACCACTGGCTCATAATTAGCTATTCCAGTGTGTTCCCTTGTGGCCTGCCTTATTATTCACCTCACGTTACAGTATCTTGGCTGATATCACTGCCAATTAACCACAGTACACAACAGTCTAATTAAATCCAAATGCACTGTTAAAGCACCACCTTTGCAAGCAGGCTGCAACAAGAATGCCAAAAGACTGACGTGACAAGCAAATACAATCATCCTAGAGCTCTGCGTAGAACATGGTGGTAGGCCAACAACAGGAAGTCCAAAAAACAGAACAGGGCGAGAATTGAATGTGATGTGCATCTAGATGTGGGTTATATAATAAGAGAACACACTAACAGCTGGTCCAAAGAAAAATCTCCACAATGGTCTAACACAGGGGTCCCAAATGTGGCCCGCAGGACACTAGTTTGAGGCCCCCGCCTTGATATGAAAGTTTAATGTTCGTACAGCCCCACGCAAGTTTGATATGGATGCTGTATGGTATCATGTACCCAGAAAAAATTATTAAGTTTGATTAATGTTCATGTTAAAGGTTAAATAACTGTTAATAGTTATCCTCCCTATCCGTGTGGAAGTGGTAAGTTTTTGGCTATTTAAGTTTAAAGAAGGGCGGCACGGCAGTCGAGTGGTTAGTGCACAGACCTCACAGCTAGGAGACCAGGGTTCAATTCCACCCTCGGGCATCTCTGTGTGGAGTTTGCATGTTCTCCCCGTGCATGCGTGGGTTTTCTCCGGGTACTCCGGTTTCCTCCCACATTCCAAAAACATGCTAGGTTAATTGGCGACTCCAAATTGTCCATCGGTATGAATGTGAGTGTGAATGGTTGTTTGTCTATATGTGCCCTGTGATTGGCTGGCGACCGGTCCCGGGTGTACCCCGCCTCTCGCCCGAAGACAGCTGGGATAGGCTCCAGCACCCCCCGCGACCCTCGTGAGGAAAAAGCGGTAGAAAATGAATGAATGAAGTTTAAAGGAAATAACTTGAAGGCTACCGTTTAGGTCGCTAGCTCTCTAGTTTGCGAGTTAGCATGTGTCTCAAGACCCTGCAGTTGCGCAATATGTTGCAAATAAAAAAAGTGTAAATGTGACTATGTTTTGTCATGTCTACAGGGCTCTAATAATGCTTTGTTAATTTTAATCTGAAAAAAATAATTTGTCTACCCAGCAACTATATGTAGTTTCTTAAGTTTTTATTATTTGCTGTTTTATTATTATTATATTTATTTATTGCTGATTGATTTATTTTCTTTATTCTTGATTTGTTTATTTATTTTTCATCTTATTTTGTGCAGAAAAATAAAAATTAAGATATTTGAGAACAGTGGAATGTTTTATCAGATCTTTTATTGTAGAAAATCGGAACCAAAGCACTGAAAAAGTTTGTATATTTTTCTGTTTTTAATAAATGCGTTTTTTGGGGGGAAAACCTGATGCGGCCCAGCCTTGCCCAGACCCTAGCTCCAGTGCCCCCCAGGTAAATTGAGTTTGAGACCCCTGGTCTAACACGTGAACTACTGGTCAGTATCGTGCCTCTGCATCATAGAAGTTTCCTCTCAGCTGCTCGTGGATAGATCTACCTGAGCACAGACAGGCCAGTGCACCACACAATAATTTTGTGCTTAACACAAAGGCCAACAGCAGCCTTGGAATCCAGTTTACAAGGGCAGTCTATGAAGGTGATGCATTGCCTGTACAGGTAAAAAGCCAGCCACATAACGACAAAGAGTACGAGCACATGTTAAGTAAAAACACAGCAGCCAATGACAGACACTGATCCGTACACCAGGAACCAGTGGGGACATAAGCAAAAAATGTTGCTATGTCGCTATTATCAAAGGTCCCGGAATCCTTTGCTTCCTTGATGGAAACAACCTGATTTATTCCTCAGAGAGGAAGTGGTCTGTCCTGGTGAAACGGCTCCACACAGCACCTCCAGTGGTCTGGGGTGGAATAACACGAGTCGCAAAACATTCCTTTTCTTATTCATTTAAGATGAATCTTCTGCTATTGATGAGAAATGTCGATGCTATTATTAGTGTTCCTTTGCAGGGTGAGGCTCAAAGATCCACCTCATCATCTCAACACTTCTAGCCCGAAGGCAAAGACATACTGCTGTCAATCAAAAGTCACTCCTCCACATATTTTTTATTAAGCTCTGCCTTTGAACTTCCCAACTATTGATGGCATGTGCTATGCCTCAGGTAGGAGTGTGTGTGTGTCACTAAATATTGATTTCAAATAGTAAAATAATTTCAGGCTGATTATTTTTTTTTTGGGGGGGGGGGTCAGGAAGTAGGTGACAACTAATTAGGGTGTTCCCCCCTGTTTTCTCTCTGTCTATCCTCTGTCCCTCTACAAATGGAATGGGCAATTCTATGATGATGGGGGTTGGTCAAAGTCTTCACTCTCTCCATGGCTTCTTAATACTGGGAAAGCACGCACTGGGAAACATCAGTTAGCATACTCCCAAGTTGCCATGTTTTTTGGTTAACATAATAAATGTATGCCACAATTTTTCCTGGGGTTGTTATTTTTTTTTATCACAAAACATACTTCTATGTTAGCTTGCTATTAGCTTGCTAAACAAAATGGCAACCAAGTATGTAACTAAGGGGCCAATAAAGAAGTACACAGTTTCCCATCTTAGCTAAATTACATAATTTCTGACTTTTCTCCTTTTCATACTCATATTGACTTGTGGTACCTGACATGAAACACCATGGAATTGGTCTACTATTTATTAGCTTGTTAGCTTCCTTTGTCCCAAGCAAACAATGGCAATTAAAGAAAGATGAAACTCATCATTGTCTTACAACCATGGGTGCTTCGATCGATCGGACAAAAATCGGTATCAGCCGATATCAGTGATCGACATCGGTTGAAACTTGCTCTAAAAAAATCCGCCGATCAGCATCCAGACCAAGCATGTCTCTGTGTGTAGGACTTCCTGTCTTTGTGCACCCTGCAAAAAGTGCCTCAAAAATGTCTCACTGGGATGGCGCTTTGAAAA
Source organism: Doryrhamphus excisus (assembly GCF_037039965.1). NCBI lineage: Eukaryota > Metazoa > Chordata > Actinopteri > Syngnathiformes > Syngnathidae > Doryrhamphus > Doryrhamphus excisus. The sequence goes on along the minus strand of NC_136368.1, from coordinate 12,795,943 downwards.
GCTTTGATTCGTGCGGCATTTGGGGGGGGGGGGCACATTGTCATTATCATTTCTGTTTTACACTGCCTCCACCTGGTCCAGACAGACTGCCACTCCCATTAAGTCTGGGATCCATTGAAGGTTTGGAGACCAAAGTATTTGCTCATGTGGGGTTTACTTGCAAGTTTACTTTGAGCTTCTCCCTGGATGACCAAGTTCCTCATTCTGTCTTTAAGGGTGACTCCAGCCACCCTGCAGAGGAAACTCATATTGGCTGCTTGTATCCTTGATCTTGATCATTTGGTACTTTCCAAAGCTTGTGACCATAGGTTGGAGTAGGAACGTAGATTGACCCATTCATTGAGAGCTTTGCTTGTTCACCATGACGGTCCGGTACAACAACTGCATTACTGCAGATACTCTCAATCCACACACCAGCTTTTCCTCTCTTGTGAACAAGAGCCAAGATACTTGAAAGAAAACTTGACAATCCACATTTTTTACAACTGAGAACCATGGCCTAAGATTCGGAGGTGCTGAGTCTCATCTCAGAAGCTTCACATTCAACTGTGAATTGGCCAACTAAACATCATGAGTCACAGCGTCACAGTCTGATGACCACATCACCCATAGCAAAAATATGATCATGATCTTCTGACACTCTCAACTCCTGAGGTGTGCCTAGACTTGACTAGTTCAAGAAGGAAACTTTTTTCACTTATTATGCCTACAGCTGATGAAGCAAAGCTGATGTTAGCTCAGCAAGCATTACATAAGCCTTGAATGAAGGAATAAGACTTCACTAGCCAGTCAAGAATCCGGGGTTGAGAAGCAATAAGTTGCCAGTGTGAGTTATGGCCATAATGTTTGGTGGTGCTCAAACGTACGGTCCAAGTTATGTGAAATTAGCTCACTGGGAAAAATTAAGTACCTGAGGCCCCCGCCTTGATATGAAAGTTTAATGTTAGTGCGGCCCGCGCAAGTTTGATATGGATGCTGTATGGTATCATGTACCCAGAAAAAAATTATTACGTTTCATTAATGTTCATGTTGAAGGTTAAATAACTGTTAATAGTTATCCTCCCTATCCGTGTGGAAGTGGTAAGTTTGGCTATTTAAGTTTAAAGGAAATAACTTGAAGGCTACCGTTTAGGTCGCTAGCTCTCTAGTTTGCGAGTTAGCATGTGTCTCAAGGCCCTGCAGTTGCGCGATATGTTGTAAATAAAAAAAAGTATAAATGTGACTATAGTTGTGGTTTGTCATGTCTACAGGGCTCTAATAATGCTTTGTTAATTTTAATCTGAAAAAAAGAATTTGTCTACCCACCAACTATATGTGGTTTCTTAAGTTTTTATTATTTGCCGTTTTATTATTATTATACAGTAGTCTCGTTTTATCGATATCGGTTATAACGAATTACTACTTATTACGATACTATTTTCATTTCCCGGCAAATTTCTAGTCTTTTATGATATAATTAGTTCTGTTAATAATTAGTTACGATACCTGGTTATTATGATAATCCGGTTACTACGATGCCCTTTTCATCTCCCGCCAGCCAATTTGGTCTGCTTATATCGATACAAAAGCAGCTTAAATCAATCTTTGCTAAGGATTTCAATACCAAAAAAGAACACGGCGAACGGCTGCTTCCAGTCAACTTTATTTTTCACACTTCCACCACCACAGCGCAGCACACACACCGATTCCCGCACTTCCTGGTTCACAGGTCATGCTCAACCCGCCCCACATAGCTGGCCAAACATATGCCTGCAACAGAAGAACCAACTGACATAGCATACACACCTATTCCAACGAAGACACAAACGTACAAATACATGTATTTAATTGTGTTGTATTCAGATATCTTTTTATCGCTTGCAATAATCCCTGTTTTTCATATGTACATGCTGGCGTTCGTGGTTTCTGTTGCAGGCATGTGTTTGGCCAGCTATGTGGGGCGGGTTGAGCATGACCTGTGAACCAGGAAGTGCGGGAATCGGTGTGTGTGCTGTGCTCTGGTGGTGGAAGTGAGAAAAATAAAGTTGACTGGAAGCAGCCGTTCGCTGTGTTCTTTTTTGGTATTGAAATCCTTAAGCAAAGATTGATTTAAGCTGCTCGACATTGTTCTATACTATAGAACAATGTCGAGTGCATTATTGCCCACATTTAATGCAGTTCGGCGCAGGATCGGATATATGGATAGTCCGGTTATATCGGTATTTTTTCCGACTCCCGAGAATATCGATATAACAAGACTTTACTATATTTATTTATTACTGATTGATTGATTTTCTTTATTCTTGATTTGTTTATTTATGTTTCATCTTATTTTGTGCAGAAAAATAAAAATTAAGATATTTGAGTGGAACAGTGGAATGTTTTATCAGAGCTTTTATTGTAGAAAATTGGAACCAAAGCACTGAAAAAGTTTGTATATTTTTCTGTTTTTAATAAATGCGTTGTTTTTATTTTTGGAAAACCTGATGCGGCCCAGCCTTGCCCAGACCCTAGCTCCAGTGGCCTCCAGGTAAATTGAGTTTGAGACTCCTGATCTACAGTACTACCTAACCCACTCCATGAAAATTAGGGATGCAGACTCTAGTGTGTTTGGTTTTCAAGCTTTCTTTGGAATGCACAGGTCTCAAGATGCACCCTCAGCCTCTATGATTATCTTCAGTTTGACATGCTGCTGACGTCTTTTCCATTTTTCTTTGCACATCACAAACTGTGACGTTATTGAAGGTCTCATATGTCACCGATTACTGGAATGTTCCAAGAACAAACCAGTTTGAGAAGATCCGAAGTGTGCACAATAAAAAGGCAGCATTGCGGAAGTCCAGCTTGTTTCTCAGACAGACAAAGCAAGGAACATCTTCATCCAGAGCTTCGAGGACACCTGGCACATGTAAGCAGCATTTTCCTCTATTGCATTTGACTTGACTTGACATGACTTCACAATGACAAAGCAGGTTCTTATGCTCTGTCATAACTTGGCCACATTTACTGTAGATAAGTACACACATCAAATATCGAGCACATTCTTTGGACCACATCGTGGTCTTCTTGATGACTGATAACGACGCTCAAGGTCTGATAAAGTCTTCGGTGAAATGGGTATTAAGATTTTCTTCTGACATTCATCCTGTGCCCTGTCCTCTCTTCATGGTTCTTGTTTTGCTTTATTGAAGAACCTACAGTCCTGCTAGGTGTTAGAATGTCTACTGCTCATATCAAATGAACAATGTGAACAATGTATGTATAGGGGACGTATGCTATGTCTTCATTAAGCTGGAATTATTCAGTCTGGTTTAACTCGTTTGTCACGACTAGCACAAAAAAATGTCACAAATCAATGTGACAAGACTGATGCTCCCATCAGGTCTTGGATTCTTATCAGTCAGCGCTGTAATAACTCATCACAACTGAGTCACAACTACAAAAAAAAATTATTAATCTCCAGATGTGATGTTGGCAAGCTGGATTTCACTTCATGAATGTTTTTTTCCCTCATGTCCGATGTCTCGTAGATCGGAGTCAGCTGATCACTCATCTCCAACATGCTCCTTCACCTCCTGGTCATCACGGCTGTGGCCGGCCTGCTGCCAGGTAACTGGCTTACTTTATCCTCACCTTCTGAAGCTCAGTCGTCAGATAATGTCTTAGTGACAACATGCAGGACAATGGCCTGTAAGATAATGTCTTATTGTCAATATGATGGACAATGGCCATGCAAATAATGCGTCAATGTCAATGTGCAGGATAAAAGGCTGTTCAGGTAATGTCACAGTGTCACAGTGCCGACCATACAATGTCTCCGTGTCAACATGGAGGACATAGGCCAGTCAAATAATGTCTTAGTATCAATATGATAGACAAAGGGTCAGTTAATAATGGCTCAGTGTCAACATGGAGGACGTGTCTCTTTACCCTGGACAGATAATGTCTGATAGCAGGGGTCTCAAACTCAATTTACTTAGGGGCCACTGGAGCTAGGGTCTGGGTGAGACTGGGCCGCATCAGGTTTTCTAAAAAAAAAAAAAAACGCATTTATTAAAAACAAAAAAAAAGTAAAAAACTTTGCTTTGGTTCCAATTTTCTACAAGAAAAGCTCTGATAAAACATTCCACTGTTCTCAAATATCTTACTTTTTATTTTTCTACACAAAATAAGATGAAAAATAAATAAACAAATCAAGAATAAAGAAAATCAATCAGTAATAAATAAATATAATAATAATAAAACGGCAAATAATAAAAACTTAAGAAACCACATATAGTTGCTGGGTAGACAAATTATTTTTTTCAGGTTAAAATTAACAAAGCATTATTAGAGCCCTGTAGACATGACAAAACATGACTATAGTCACATTTATACTTTTTTTATTTACAACATATTGCGCAACTGCAGGGACTTGAGACTCATGCTAACTCGCAAACTAGAGAGCTAGCGACCTAAACGGTAGCCTTCAAGTTATTTCCTTTAAACTTAAATAGCCAAAAACGTACCACTTCCACACAGATAGGGAGAACTGTTAACAGTTATTTAACCTTTAACATGAACATTAATCAAACGTAATAATTTTTTCTGGGTACATGATACCATACAGCATCCATATCAAACTTGCGTGGGCCGCACTAACATTAAACTTTCATATCAAGGCGGGGCCTCAAACTAGTGCCCTGCGGGCCACATTTGGCCCGCGGGCCGCGTGTTTGAGGCCCCTGTCTTATAGTGTCAATATGGAAGATAAAACTAGTGGTTGCATTGGATGATCAGAATCCATTTTCCACTTCACCTCAACATGTCTCTTTGAACCAGGGGCAAGATCTCAGTTCACCGCAGACTTTGACGCCAGCGACTGTCCCATCAACTTTTACGGAGAAACATACAGCATGCTTTACGTGAGTGTCACCGCCGTCACACCCGATATCAGACAAACTCAGTCAATCAGTGCTTTGGTGCTTTGACAACAGGTGGACATTGACAGCAGTATGGTGGATATTTGTATGGATGAACACCAAGGCTTGGACTGCCTCCATATTGTACATAGCGGGTCAGAAATGGCAACCGTATCGTCCTTTATGGTGGAAGCGGCACCTGGATCAGATTTTCATACCGCGCTGCCACAGCTCACTGGCACGTCATCGTGCTACACTGTTCTGGAACTGAAAAAAGACAACGGCGACGGTGTGGTGAGTCAATCTGTGTTGTCTACACTTTTTTTTGTTTTACCACTAAGAAGAAACATACTCATGTCAGATTTTCTCACTTTGCAGTTTGTTATTTATTTCCGTACTTTTGGCCATCAAGGAACGTTGCTTTTAAATCTGTTTGAAGTCAACCTGGTGAGTTCACGCATTCTCTGTCAGCTTCTTATCAAACCTGAAACAACACAAATCACAGCCACACAGTATTAATATTAAATATTACACGTCGGTTAGTTGGCTAGACCAGTGTTTTTCAACCTTTTTTGAGCCACGGCTCAAAATTTACATTGGAAAATTATTGTGGCACACCACTAATCAAAAATGTTACAAAATGTCACCACGACCTCACACGTGCATCAATAAGTCTATCGGAGGAACAAGGTAGGTGTTGCCACACGGACCAATATTACATTGCTCTGCCAGTCTTTACACCACAGACACTCGACAGTAGCCACGTTTACACGACGAGTTTTTCTCTTTCCGAATGACCTTTCGGGAAACAATGGTATCCATGGAAAGGAATATTCCAATCACTTGTCTACATGCGCCGTGAAAATCAAACAGAATAGTCAATAGGGCATGCGCAGTAAAACGTAAACATCAACATCACGTGATACCGGCTTCCCCAAGTTTTTCTTTCACTTGTTGGAATAACTCCGTATTGTCAGTTTTTCGTCTGTCCAGTCTTGAAATTTAGTTTGAATCAAAAACAAACTTTGCTTAGCCCCGTGCCGATTGCTCGCCTCCATTTTTAAAACTGAAGAACGTCTGCATCTGCGTGTTACGTCATATCTGAGCATGCGCTCAAAGAACGCACCCGGGATAAATTTAAACAGCAAATGATCAAATTCAATCTTGCTAATATTTTATAATTAAACTCAGGACATGTTTTATATAGATATATATTTTCTTTTTTAATAAAACTGCACTTGTGAATAAAGTATAGAAGGGTTTAGATTCTGTTTCACAGATGGCGGTAATGCATACGAAAGCTGCTTGCCAACCGCCAATAAACAACAGAAGAAGAAAAACACCACAAAGAAGAACGCACCCTGACAACTTTCCGTTTGAGCGGGTAATAGATACCTCAATCGGATTGATTAAAGGAATATTCCATTCCTGTTCAATTCTTTCCGTTTGAGCAAATAAACCAAATGCAATTGGAATATTTGGGTCCATGTATACTATTGACATAATGGTTATTGACATAATATTTGCAAATGATGATTAATCAATGTTAACTATAAAAAGTGATATTGGATAATTCCTCACCGCACACCGGACGGTTTCTCAAGGTACACCAGTGTGCCGCGGCACAGTGGTTGAAAATCACTGGGCTAGACATCACATTTAATGTACTTTATTGTAGCATATTTATGTCATACGTCGGTACTATTCATTCATTTTCTACCGCTTATCCTCATGAGGGTCGCGGGGGTGCTGGATCTATCCTACCTTCCTAGCCTAGCCTATCTTCGGGCGAGAGGCGGGGTACACCTTGGACTGGTTACCATTCACATTCACATTCATACCTATGGACAATTTGGAGTTACCAATTAACCTAGCATGTTTTTGGAATGTGGGAGGAAACCGGAGTACACGGAGAAATCCCATGCATGGACGGGGAGAACATGCAAACTCCACACAGAGAGGGTAACCTAGCTGTGTGGCCTGCACGCTAACCACTCGTCCGCCATGCAGCCAACATCAGTACTAATTTACCATGTTTACATATTGTTGTGCTTGTGTGGTGTTAAGGATGCGGATGTGATGGTGAACGGTGTTATAGTGGACCACTGGGAGTCCACTGAAAGCACAAATTACCGTCTGGTGAGCGGCTGCAGGCATGAAGGTTTGTGAATGACGTATACAACTAATGTCGCTGATCCTCATGGCTTCCGCCGTCATTTGCCTGCAGTGTGAATATGCTTGATGGTTGTGTGTTTTCCAGATGAGCTTTATCTTCCTGACGAAACAGGGTGCGACTCCACGGGCGCTTTTTTGAATTGTAACACCTCAGCCTACCTGAACATCACTTCTCAGCCCAATGACTAGTAAAGACTCAAAACTACACATCAGTCATCTGTCACAAATGTTTTGTTCAATCCTAACAATGGTAAAACAACACCCCACTCCCTGTAGCTGTGTGAGAGATGTTAGCTTGTGCACGGTCAGCGGCTCCACCATCATCAACCGTGCGGGCTCCACTTCTGTCTACGATCGCTGTGCCTATGATCTCTTGGAGGACATGGCCGTGCAGGTGGTGGCCGTGTTCAGAGAGCGCCGTCGCAAAGATGTGATGCTTTTGGACCATGTGGACATCCACTTTGGTGACACCGATATTTACCTGGGCCAAAGCGGGAAAGTTAAGGTGACCTCAACCACCCGTCTCTCGCAAACAGAATTAAATTCCACCGTTAGCCAACCATCGTCATGCGGTTGATGCAGGTTAATGAAGACTACGTGGACCTCGGCCAAACTTCTGAAATCCATCATGGGGTGGAGCTCTACAAGGATGAAACTGGGGTCACTGCCATGTTCCCACACAACACGTACAACACCACGCTCTACTTTGATGGCCACTCTGCCATTGTCTACACCATGGGTGCAGGCTGGGCTCTAAAAGGTACCTTTTAGGCATTTAGGGAAATACTTGAAACTCCTAATAAAACTTCCAGAATTAGCATACAGTTCATTTTGTCTACACCTTGTAAGGTGTAATCACAATCCCAGTTAGCAAGGTGGACTCAATAATGTTGGCACCCACAGAAAATAACACCCAAGCTCCTATTTTAATGAATGCCACAATGGGTCTGAAAATTTCCATGTTTTATCTTCAACCAGAGGACGTTGCTGAATATGTGGACGGTCTGTGCTTCAACACCAGCATGACTTTAAGTGATGCAAAGTTGTCTAATTTGAGCTCCGAAAGGTGAGGCCTTTGGTCATTACATGAACATCCTGCTTACTACTTTTCTACTACTACTGTCTGTTGCCCCTTAGCTGTGAGATGCAGTACAGCGAGCCAGCGGATGAGTCCATCAATTGCACCATGGTGACTGAACAGTAAGCAGAAACACTCCACAACACAAGCACGCTCCTTTGTGGTGATGACATAACCACAAAGGAGCTCTCCATCCTTTTATATCCACTACAGCTGTCAACTTCTGAACGGCTCTGACTTCGCCGACTGTCATGAGCACGTCGACCCAGAACCGTACATTGCCGCCTGCATCCGAACCAAGTGCAACTACACGGATTTGGACGGTGTCAAGTGCATGTTCCATGAGGCCTATGCCAAAGCCTGCAGCCTGAAAAACCACTCGGTGGATGGCTGGAGGTCTAATGCCCAATGCCGTAAGACAGACAAAAATCTCACTATAAGTGTTTTATAATGCTTCTTATCTTCCTGTTTGTTCTAACTCCTCAGCTCCACATGAGATCTTCTGTCCAGACAATCACTGTCTGTATCATGAGTTCTGTGCTGACAGCATCAACGGTCAAACCGCTTGCTTCTGCCGGGCCATTTTTGCCTCGGAATACAAAATGAATGACACAGTGGGTAAGAAACTTAATATTTGCATCTTATGGCTTATGTAGTTATTCCGAAAACCTGCTACCGTGCTTGGGAGTCATCCATGAAAAGCCAGGACATTCATTTTGCTCCTGATCTTCAGGTAATGAGGCTGTCTGTATAGACAACACTGCGTCACTCTCTGTGGTCGGTTGTCTCCTGGAGGAAAGGGGCATCGACTACACTAAGCTCCATCTCAACGACAAGTCTTGTCGAGGTCACAAGGATATGGACCACATGGTTAACTTTCACTTCAACACCAGCAGCAACTGCGGGGCGGTGATCAAGGTGAGCGCCGCCCCTCTACCTGACGCTTGTAATGTTTGTGACAAAACCTCTTGAACATACTCTGAATCTCTGTGACCAGGCCAACGACAGCAAAATCCTTTACAAGAACACCATCAAGAGAGAGAATATGACCACACCCGATGGAATCATGCGCTACGACCCCTTCCATTTGGACTTCTCCTGCTTCCAAGATCAGCCAGATATCAATGACATGACCTTCAGAATCAAAGACAAGTGAGTTGACCTCAGAGGGATGGTGGTTATTGGAGCTCATCAGTTGGGCCGTGATCAGTAGGTCAGTCGGTAAGGACCCTAGGACCGGAGGCTCCAATGTTAAAATCCTGCTGAGTACTGTTGGTACTTGTCAGACTTGGTAACCAGTGGAGCCAAATGTAATGTACTTGATCACCAATGAGGTGCTGTCTGGAATGAGCCCTGGGGGACACCTGAGCTGAGGGTACAGGATCAGGACAGTAAAGAACCTGGAGCATTAATTATCACATACTACAGTATTAATTGGCCCTGTACCCTAGAAACCGCCCATGAATGATACGGGAAAAGGCCGAAATGATACTGTGTCAAAGCCCAGGGCAGTGATACTGATAAAATATAGAGTTTAACCATGTCCAGTATCAGCCCCCATTGCTGTCCACTCAGAGCGTGCTGCTCTGGTATCGTGCCCGTGAAACAACCAATCAGAGAACAGCGCACAAACGTGAACACACAGCGTTTGTTTTGCTGCCGTCTGTGCCCTGTCAACATGTCAGCGGTTGACACTCCTGGCGAAAGACAAATAGGGAAAATAGCAAACAGAATATTAGAAATGGAACGTTTTATCACCATTAATGAGGAGGACACTCTTGAAATGATGGAAAAAACTAAAAATGCAAATACAAGTCGGAAAACCAAGGGTCGACCTCAAGCTTTTTTCTGAATGGCTCATCAACTGCAAGAACGAACGAAGATTGGTAGAAAGTATTCCCCCGCCTGAGTTAGACAAATACGTGTCTATGTTTATTTTATCAATCAGAAAAAAAAATGGGGACGAATACGAGCTTGATTCTCTCAAATCAAAATTCAACTCTCTGGCACGTTACATGATGGAAAAACGAAAGCTAAACTTCCATGAAGGCGAACAGTTCAGACACAGCCGTGACGTGTTATTGTTGAAATATTTTTGCAATTATTGTGTTTACACTGTTTAGATATAATACATGTAATAAACTGAAAATTTACTGGAAACAAAATGGTCTTTTGATTAAATAGTACGTGATAATAAGCTCATGATTAAATAGTATGTGATAATAAGATCATCACATGGTTTGTCTGGTATCAGGCCAGATATCATGCCCCCAAATGTCAGTATCAGATACTGACACCTATAATGATAACCTATAATGATCAAACTATCTTCCTACAACAGCTCTGTGATCCAGAAGATCATGTCAGGATCTTTTGAATACATCCTGAACATGACCACCTACACGGACTCCAGTCACACTCGGGCTGTGGGTGTGGACACAGAAATCCTGCTGAACGAGACTATGTTTGTGGAGCTGACAACAGAGGGCCTGGATGATAATCTCTTGTCTGTGGTCATCGACTCGTGCTGGGCAACAAGCGGGCCATCACCCACCGAGGGTCCGATGTACCACCTGATCACTGATGGGTGAGTAGAGACACCTGAGTCACCCTTTAGTGTGTTTCATCACTTTGTCAGCACTTAGAGGACTTTTCAGGTCCTACACTAAACAGGGAGATGTTAGCACTGCTGCCTTGAAGCTGGAAGACACTGAAGATTGAAAACTGAACAAAAATACAGATGATAATCCTAAACCCAGATGGATGTACTGTACCTCTGACTTTCCTCACGAGGGTTGCGGGGGGTGCTGGAGCCTATCCCAGCTGTCTTTGGGCGAGAGGCGAGGTACACCCTGGACTAGTCGCCAGCCAATCACAGGGCACACATAGACAAACAACCATTCACACTCACATTCATACCTATGGACAATTTGGAGTCGCCAATTAACCTAGCATGTTTTTGGAATGTGGGAGGAAACCGGAGTACCCGGAGAAAACCCACGCATGCACGGGGAGAACATGCAAACTCCACACAGAGATGGCCAAGGGTGGAATTGGTCTCCTAGCTGTGAGGTCTGCACGCTAACCACTAGACCGCCGTGCTGCCCGTGCCCCGACCAATCACCTCAAAAAAAGGAGAAACTGATGAGAAATTAGGAACAACACAAATGGAATGGAATGGCCTTTATTGTCATTATACCAGATGTACAACGAAATTGGAGAGCTTCTCCTTTCAGTGCAGTAGTCAAGTTTAAAAAACAAAAAAAGTATATAAAGTAGAGTAAAAAAGACAATTTAACAAGATATATACAAGATATATACAAGATATCCAAAATATACACATTGTATTGCACAGGAGCATATGGACTTCTAAATGAAAAACTAACTAACTAAAGTGGCACTTAAACTTAAATGGCAATCAAATATAATCAAAGTACTAACCAGAATATATGTAAATAACAAAAGCTAACTATATACACAAATAGAAACATGACAGTGTAGGTGGGGCATACACCTGATCAGTGATCATCCAAAATAAAAACAGGTTGACGAGGCATTCCTGTGACTCAGAAATTGCTAATCAATATACTAATGTCGGTTTGTGAGCAGGTGTCCAAACTCGGAGGATGATACAGTGAAAGTTGATGTAAACGGATTGGGTACGTCCAGCTCCTTCGCCTTCAACATGTTCCAGTTCTATGAGGACCGCTTTGACATCTACCTGCACTGCAAAATCCACCTGTGTTTGAAGGACAACCAGATCTGCAGCCCTGTATGTCATATTTAAAAAGCCATGTTATCCACTGATTGGAAAAGTGTGCATCAGCTGCATCTTCCTGCTGACATTTTATTACAGAACTGCAGCGTTGCAAAGAGAAGACGCAGGTCGGTCAAGTCGCAATACGCTAACAAAACGCCCAGCATCATCAGCATGACCTGGACTAAATAGGTGAGTACATACAATCTCAAAGTCAACTACAGATGCAAAAGAGTGACAAGAGAACAGAATTAAAAAGCCATGAGACAAAAATATGACTAATATGACCACTGGTCGGCACGGCGGTCTAGTGGTTAGCGCATAGACCTCACAGCTAGGAGGACCAGGGTTCAATTCCACCCTCGGCCATCTCTGTGTGGAGTTTGCATGTTCTCCCTGTGCATGCGTGGGTTTTCTCCGTGTACTCCGGTTTCCTCCCACATTCCAAAAACATGCTAGGTTAATTGGTGACTCCAAATTGTCCATAGGTATGAATGTGAGTGTGAATGGTTGTTTGTCTATATGTGCCCTGTGATTGGCTGGCAACCAGTCCAGGGTGTACCCCGCCTCTCGCCCGAAGACAGCTGGGATAGGCTCCAGCACTGCCCGCGATCCTCGTGAGGAAAAAGCGGTAGAAAATGAATGAATTAATGAATGACCACTGGTCCTGGACTTGGTGGTCTACATGAAACTACATTCAACATTTCTTCTGTGTGTCTTCTCAGGTTGTGTTCATTTCGACTCAAAGAGAATGGACCTTCAGAATGATTCCAGACATACAGTAGTAGTCCTGATAGGAATTTCTTTTCTGTGTTTGCTTTGCTATGATGCCACTTTTGACTGGAAATGTTTGTTTAGAAGACTGTGCCTGTCCAATACCTACTATATTACTGTAACACGGTGAAGGGAAAATGAAGTGCTATATGAATAATGGAACTACACTGCTGATCAATCATCACATTTTGTGCAGCACGCAAAAGTGCAAACAATCTTTAATGTTCAACTTGTTGTACTTGACAAGTTCATTCTTGTTGTGGTTGTGTACGACAGCATAGATATACATACACAAATATTATATATACGTATATAATATATAAATAAACATGCATTTATGACTTTGCCAACATGTTTATTTTATTGTGCTCATCTACTCACCATCACTTTGTGGTAGAACTTTCTGCTGGGCACGCCATGCGGTCAATCATTCATTCATTCATTTTCTACTGCTTATCCTCAATAGGGTTGCAGGAGTATGTTGGAGCCTATACAAGCTGACTTGGACCGAGAGGCGGGGTACACCCTGGACTGGTCGCCAGCCAATCACAGGGCACATATAGACAAACAACCATTCACACTCACATTCATACCTATGGACAATTTGGAGTCACCAATTAACCTAGCATGTTTTTGGAAACAGTACACATATAGCGGAATAATATAGTAATAAGCAATTGCCCACCCTTTTGTGGTTAAAACCACGCCCACTTCATTGTTATGCCCCGCCCATTCAGAGTAGATACAGATAATTCAAATGGATGAACAGATACAGATAATGGTACAAATGTTGCAGCTTGAATAACATGCAAGACCTGATGTACAACATTGGATGCCTTCCAGATTCTTTTTAGATAGATACTTTTTTTTAAAATCCCCTTGGGGAAATTAATAAAATACTTTTTTTTTTAATCACAGCACTGCGTGTTCATTCCAAAACGCCTGGGCGGCTTTCTACCTTAACCTGAAAGTAGTGCCAAGGTGTGGCAACCAATATCATAACATGGCCAATAGTATCAATACCAATAGTATTTATTGTCATCAACATAATAATAGGTGTTGTGGGTTGTAATTTGGCATTAGTGCAACCAGACCTGAAGAGCGCTACTGTCACGAAACATGACGTCTCAGAAACTCAACGGTCAACATTCCAACATCAGGACTTTTTCATCCATCATGCAACAATCCAAAGAACGGTTTCACATTGAACAACAATGGTGAATATTAGACAAGGCCATGTACTTACGTCATCATACAGGTTGATGGGATTAAAATGTATGCCATAAAGTACATGCACAGATGTATAATGTACAACAAATGGCATTAACTCGCTTTTCCTCACTAGGTTTCACGGTGGAGCCTATTCCACTTTGGGCAAGAGGTGGGGTACACCCAGGACTGGTCACCAGCCAGTTGTACTTCTATAAATAACTCTTCCGGAAAACCATAAAAAATATTTGGATGTATTTTTTGGTAAATAAATATGTGAAATTGACATTGTATATATAGCTGGGAGTCATTTTAAATTACAATAACGTTTACATTTTATATAAACAAGAGTGACAAGACCCATTACATTTAACCTACAGATTTTCTGACACATTAGAAGTCCTTCATTCATTCATTCATTTTCTACCGCTTTTCCTCACGAGGGTCGCGGGGGGTGCTGGAGCCTATCCCAGCTGTCTTTGGGCGAGAGGCGGGGTACACCCTGGACTGGTCACCAGCCAATCACAGGGCACATATAGACAAACCACATTAGAAGTAACTTTTACAAATAGTTTTTGACATAAAAAGAAAATCTTGAGTATTGTTTGACAGGTTTGTCACTTGCCTCACTTACACCTCTCAAACCTATTAAAGGATTTTTTTAAGACAGCACGGCAAATACTTGATTGTCTTATACTGACTAAGTAGTATAATCATCTAAATAATCAGTATTAAATTTCAAATCAGTCAAACTTAATGTTCATTGAAAAGTCTCTCACGTCTCCCACTGACACGATAGTAGTAGTAATGTTACTTCCTACAACTTTAATCTTTGCATAGACACACAAGTGTTATGGTCAACTGCACTATGTACATCTGTACAATACTTGCTTTTATAGTCAGTATAGTTACTCCAGACCCCATTCACTGTGCAATATCTGATCAACCTCCATGTGCAAAATTAAGGGCTCTAAATGCCATGTGAAGTATTTCCATAGCAAGATCTCAGTGTATAGACTGGTCATATATCTCATCTCGTTTCATATTATCTACATACTGTATTGTATATAACTCTGGGAAAAACTCTTGACTTTGTTAATACTTGGGTTGTTTATATTGTTTATTTTTCTATATTGTGTATTTTGTACTGCTTAACTGACTCTGTACTCTTGCTGCTGTGCAATGCAAATTTCCCCACTGAGGGACAAATAAAGGCATATGTTATCTTATCTTATCTTATAATGTCAAGAGGTCAACAACAAGCAGACAAATACTTGTGTTCCAATGCTTCTGTCACGGTCAGTCTCAAGAGCTTTACGGTTCGACCCCAGGATGCAGAGAGAAGGACCAATAGCAGGTAAATAATATTTATTTTAGCTATAGTTGTAGCAGAACAAAAAGCAACTCAAGTAGCAGACGGACAAACAACAATGATCCCACCAAGGGAGAAGCGCACACCTGAACTAAATAGAGGACAAATTAGGGACAGGTGTGGGTGGCCATGGCAACGAAAGCAGACCAGGCAAAACAAGAAGTCCAATACAAAATAAGAGTCCAAAACAGAAACCAAAGCCCAAGAAGGTAACCCAAACTCAACCTGTCACGTGCAAACCCACACAGGGCGTGACAGCTTCGTGGTTACTATATGAACTAAATTCTTGCATTCATACTGTCAATGAGTGAGGACCGTTAGAATGAAATGTAAATACAATTATTATAGCGCTAGTTAATGTTAGAATAAAATGTAAATACAATTATTATAGCGCTAGTTAATGTTAGAATAAAATGTACATACAATTATTATAGCGCTAGTTATCACCCTAATATCCGTTTGCTTAGACAATAGACAAAGTGTCTTGAGTGTTTTAAAGGCAGGAACACTGCAGATTTCAGAAAACAACAGATGGAATGATACAGCA
Organism: Doryrhamphus excisus; assembly: GCF_037039965.1. Lineage (NCBI taxonomy): Eukaryota > Metazoa > Chordata > Actinopteri > Syngnathiformes > Syngnathidae > Doryrhamphus > Doryrhamphus excisus. The sequence goes on along the minus strand of NC_136368.1, from coordinate 12,780,151 downwards.
CTCTACGAGAAGCAATGAAGTTCTGTAAAATTAAATAATTAAAAAAAAATTTAAATCCAAAAATTGTTAACTATAATGGGCGGCACGGCGGTCGAGTGGTTAGCGCGCAGACCTCACAGCTAGGAGAACAGGGTTCAATTTGCATGTTGTCCCCGTGCATGTGTCGGTTTTCTCCGGGTACTCCGGTTTCCTCCCACATTCCAAAAACATGCTAGGTTAATTGGTGACTCCAAATTGTCCATAGGTATGAATGTGAGTGTGAATGGTTGTTTGTCTATATGTGCCCTGTGATTGGCTGGCGACCAGTCCAGAGTGTACCCCGCCTCTCGCCCGGAGACAGCTGGGATAGGCTCCAGCACCCCCGCAACCCTCATGAGGAAAAAGCGGTAGAAAATAAATGGATGAATGTTAACTGTAATGATGGAAATGGTAATATTAATGATAAAGATTATAATGATAATGATAATAACAATAATAATAATAAATAATATTACAATGATAATAACTGTGATTGGCTGGCGACCAGTCCAGGGTGTAGCCCGCCTCTCGCCCGAAGACAGCTGGGATAGGCTCCAGCACCCCCGCGACCCTCGTGAGGAAAAGCGGCAGAAAATGAATGAATGAATGATAATAACAGGGGAAAACAAGACAGTGGCATGAACTCCTTTTGGGCTTGTGATCAGAAAGCTGAATACAAATGTAAATAATGGAAAGTAATATTTTGATTGATGTAAGAAATGCACTGTAATGTTTCATATATTTGCCCAAAAAAAAAAAAAAATCCATGACCCTGACCACTCCCAGCACCACTAATCTTGCAGGTCCCTGTGAGTGCCAGCAGCAACCTTGAAGATGTTCCTGTTCATCATGCAAAATGTGCAGAGATAAAAACACATGCACAAAAAGTAATTGCTCACACATACACACACACACACATAGAAAACAAGTACAGCTCGTGCAACTGCTTGCTTCCCCCTCCCCTTAGAGTTGCACGACCATGTATTAGGGATCTCCTAAAAAAACAAATCAAAACAATCAGACTGACTTCCGGAATAACAAACAAAAAACAGACTGTGTACATATATTTATACTGTTATTCTGTATATTTTGCATTTTTCATTATTTTTTAATAGATGTGTCTGCACCTACTATACCAAAACAAATTCCTAGTATGTGTTTGATCATACCTGGCAATAAACCCTTTTCTGATTCTGTCACAGGAGTTTGAACCTGACAAGGACTTAAGTCAGGTGAGGATACCACCAGGAGTTTTGTGGAATTAAAACAAAGACAAGTCGAGGAAAAGAAAGGAAGTAGTCATGATGGTGGCACATCATTCTCCATGCGTCACATTGCAGCCAGGCTTCATTCCTTTTATCTGTCCTCCACAATGAAGGTGACAATTATCTCTAATGACGCTTTATAACTGTCAGCGTGTTGACAGGAATGTGGCAAACATGAAATTATTTCACCATTCCTGTTCACATAGTAGATATTTATTTGTCAGCACTTTGCCATGCCTTGTATTTGACATTAACATGTATGCAAATATTCTTATTCATCCCCGTCATTACGGCTGAATGTGAACGAGGTGTTTCCACCCAAACGACTGCGACTGGCTAGCAGAGTGCCCACGCTATCTTAACCACTGACATGTTCCACCACAAAGGAGCGCAACCAAACAGTCCAGTAGCGATTGATCAGTGTCCTGAACATTTGACTTTAAGACCCCAAATTATAAATTTAAGGTTGATTCCTTTGGTGTTTTTGATCCCGCTCCCAAATCAACGTAACGACAAAGCTTTTGTAGCTTGTCATGATGTGAAACCCATCTGACCTGACGGGGTGTTTGTGGTATTAACGCTTCCATAATTTTCCCCTAGAAAGGACCGTTTTCATATTGTGCAACAGAAGTTACCATCATGTTGTCCCTGAACGTTCCATTGACCTTTGAAATTGAAGTACATTTCCAGTTTGACTTTTGATAACTGATTCTCTGCAAAAGAATGTAAAGCTAGGAGTGTGAGTGTATTTATCCGTGTATATATTATATTATTGACATCTGTCAATAAAATGTAAAAAATTGTCATAGAACATCACAGTTATGAAGTGAAACTAGTCTGGCAAGAAGCTGTCCTAATCCTGGGATGATGTCATATGCCACCATTACCATTGTTAAAGAGAGAGGCTGAGCCCTCTTCCCCAGTTAACTTCATCCTCATCCAGAAGGTAAGTCTCCGTTCTGTCGCTTCTCTGCAGTCCAGGAAGTCCAATCTAGGCAAGATAAGGAGGAGAGGAAAGGAGAAGAAGATGTAGAACATGAGAACATTACGTATACTTGCTCCAAGTTTAAGTATCTCAGGATCTTATTAATAAGTGAGGGTAGTGTAGTGCCCACACGCACACGCAAAACTTAAATTATTGTTATGTATTCTAAATTATTTAAATTATTTGTACAAATTACTGTTTATGCTGTACATTGTTCATATTTGATGTCATCTTATTATTTATTATCTATTATCTATTATCTATTATCTATTATCTATTATCTATTATTTATTATTTATTATTTATTATTTATTATTTATTATTTATTATTTATTATTTATTATTTATTATTTATTATTTATTATTTATTATTTATTATTTATCAGCTGTCTTAGGGCGTGAGGTGGGGTACACCCTGGACTGGTCACTAGCCAATCACAGGGCACATATAGACAAACAACCATTCACACTCACATTCATACCTATGGACAATTTGGAGTCACCAATTAACCTAGCATGTTTTTGGAATGTGGGAGGAAACCGGAGTACCCGGAGAAAACCCACACATGCACAGGGAGAACATGCAAACTCCACACAGAGATGGCCGAGGGTGGAATTGAACTCAGGTCTCGTAGCTGTGAGACGTGCTAACTTGAGCCGTGCAGCTGAGTTTGAGTATGTGAAAGTTAATTCTGGAACAAATGTTAGTATATTTTACAATATAAAGTACAGATACTTTACTTACATGTACAAACTAACACCAAATGTGTTCACCGTTCATGTTTAGGTCTACTTTAAATGAAGATGACTTTAAGATGTTAATTGTTAAAAGTGGTTAACAATAGAACTTAAGCAGAGACGTTCATGCTGTGAAACGCTCAGAAAAACCTGCCAGCATACATGAATGAAATGATGACAGCAATTCTCATCACTTAAGGCACATGTGTCGACAGAGGACCGAAGCACTGCAGGTTTTCTTTCCAACCAGTTTCTCCAGCAGGTGATTTCATTGACGAGCTCCTTCCCACAAACCATTCATTCATTCATTTTCTACCGCTTTTTTCCTCACGAGGGTTGTGGGGGTGCTGGAGCCTATCCCAGCTGTCTTCGGGCGAGAGGCGGGGTACACCCTGGACTGGTTGCCAGCCAATCACAGGGCACATATAGACAAACAACCATTCACACTCACATTCATACCTATGGACAATTTGGAGTCACCAATTAACCTAGCATGTTTTTGGAATGTGGGAGGAAAACGGAGTACCCGGAGAAAACCCACGCATGCACGGGGAGAACATGCAAACTCCACACAGAGATGGCTGAGGGTGGAATCGAACCCTGGTCCTCCTAGCTGTGTGATCTGCGCGTTAACCACTAGACCGCCGTGCCACCCTCCCACAAACCAAAGGAGGGTTAATCATTGAAATCACCCGCTGGAAAGAAAACCTGTGTCTCGGCCTTGCATGGCATGAGTTTGACCCCCCTGACTTAAGGCCACAATATACACGAACGATATGTATGTGATCCGTGGTAGCTACATTTCATGTTCCACGTCTTTTAACATTGCTCCAAGGCTGACCACAAGTGGCTTAACACTCCAACATGTCTGATGTGTCTTTGCAGGTCTCTGCCAGCTGATTGCTTGTCTGGAACATGCTCCTCCTCCTGTTGGCCACGGCTGTAGTCAGCCTGCTGCCAGGTAACCACACCCACTTCACCCCAGATATAGCCTTAATGACTTTAGGGAGTTTGGTAGATGACAAGTCAGTTGGAAAGAGAGGATTTGGGGAAGTGACTGGCATGGAAAGCACTAGACAGCAACACAAAAGAGCAGGCTAATCGGGCAGGACTTGAACTTGTCTCCTTGTGCAGGTGTGACCGCTCAGTACACTAAGGAAGTGGATACTTCAACTGTCCGATTAACTTCTATGGAAAAAATTACACCACAATATTTGTAAGTCGACTTGTGTTGCTGTCAGCTCCCTTAGTTTCCTTCTTTGCCTCTGTTTTGGTTTCCATGCCCTTATTTTGGTAACCACTTCCTCTGTTGTTCCCTTCCGTTTTCCTTGCTCCTGCTCTTTTCACGCACCTGCTACTACTTTAATTATCCCATTTTAGTTCAGGTGCGTGCTCTTTCTGTGGTGGCTTCATTGCGAATTGTCTTTGGTTTGTTCTGTAGTGGCTGTTGTGTTTTCCTGCTGCTGCCATTATTGCATTAAACAACCTTTTATTTGCACTTTTGGTCCTGCTCTCTGCATCCTGGGGTGGCATCGCAACACCGCCAAGCGCGATCGTGACAGTTGCCATATCACACAGTGATGCTGTTCATGAAACACTTGAGATTTGTCATCTTTTTCGTCCTTGTGCATCAGTTGTTTGTTTTCTCTCTCTCCAATTTTAACAGGCAAACATTACTGATGGCCGAGCCACGCTCTGCTTCAACGGCCAGTACATCAGTGGAAGCCCAAACGATTGTTTAATGATTTACCGAGAACATGCAAACAAAGGAAGCAAGAAAATCAAAACAAATAGTCAAACAAGTCCATCGTCACCATATCTAACGAATCTGGAAGGTTTCATGGGAATATCACCATGTGCTGCAAGAGTGATCCTGCGCAATGACAGTAATGTAGATCTGGTAAGCGCACCGACAACAAAACTGGGTTTTCTAGAGCCTACCCCAGCTGTCTTTGAGCGAGAGGCGAGGTACACTCTGGACTGGTCGCCAGCCAATCACAGGGCACATATAGACAAACAACCATTCACACTCATATTCATACCTATGGACAATTTGGAGTCACCAATTAACCTAACTTGCATGTTTTTGGAGGAGTACCCCGGGAAAATGAACAATAACGAAATAACATGCACAACTCACAAAAGTCAGACGTATTCGGCTTTTATGTGAAATTTCAGGTTGAAATTTAAATGCACCATAAACTTTAGTAGTTAACTTAATTTGACGTACTCTAAAATTCAGCTCCTTGTTCAAGAATAGAAAATTGTCCAAAAAGTACCAAAACATGAACAATTAGACATGTGCGTTCAAAATTTTAGAGTTCAAATGTTTAGATATAATACATGTAATAAACTGAAAATTTTCTGTGTTCATGGAGGTGTCAGTATCAGCCCTTCGGTCTCGGGCTGATACTGACACTTGGGGGCATGATACTGGGCCTGATACCAGACAAACCATGTGATGATCTTATTATCACATACTACAGTATTAATTGGCCCTGTACCCTAGAAACCGCCCATGAATGATACGGGAAAAGGCCGAAATGATACTGTGTCAAAGCCCAGGGCAGTGATACTGATAAAATATAGAGTTTAACCATGTCCAGTATCAGCCCCCGTAGCTGTCCACTCAGAGCGCGCTGCTCTGGTATCGTGCCCGTGATTATCACGTACTATGTAATCAAAAGACCATTTTGTTTCCAGAAAATGTTCAGTTTATTACATGTATTATATCTAAACAGTGTAAACACAATAATTGCAAAAATATTTCAACAATAATATTTTATCAACAGTCTTATCTTATCAATGTCTGACAATTAAAGTTCCATTAATCAAGTTTGGGTTTTTTGGTGACTGGAGAAGCACTAGGAATATTTATAGTGTGTGTTCACGCTCGTGCCCTGTTCTCTGATTGGTTGTTTCACGGGCACGAGGAACAAGGAGCTGAACAGTAATTTGAAGTGTATTGGTGGATTTATGGATAACACGCCTCTTGTGAATATTACTGTTCAGCTGCTGATACTGGACATGGTTAAACTCTATATTTTATCAGTATCACTGCCCTGGGCTTTGACACAGTATCATTTGGGCCTTTTCCCGTATCATTCATGGGCGGTTTCTAGGATACAGGGCCAATTAATACTGTAGTATGTGATAATGTTAAGTATACACAGTCTAACGATATAATTTTAGATCCAGGTCGAGTTCCGCCTTTTTGGAAAACAGCAAGCTGTACGTCTGAACTTGAAAGAGATGGGGAGCTCGGTAAGAACATAAACATGATAAACTACAAGAATGACAGTACTTAGCTGGTTCTACAAAAAAAAATGTTACCTTGACCACGGCAGGCAGATCATGCCGTTACCATTGTCAACGGAGAGGAAATAGACCGCTGGAACATCACGCAGCCAAATCCAAACTACAGAGACTTGAGTGGTTGCAGATACGAAGGTAGCGACTTGAGATAATCTTTTGGCTGAATGAAAACCTGTAGCATCATCTGTGACCTAACTCATTGTTGTGTGTTTCCAGATGAGCTTTATGCAACTGACACCATGACTTGTGACTCACAAGGCACCTTCATTCATTGCAACGCAACAGCCCACCTTGATGCCATACCTCAAATAAATGACTAGTAAATATTTTTTTCTTAGTTTTTTATTTTGCCTATGTCTATACTTTGTGTTGCTTTGTTGATGATGCCCCCCTTCCCATTCATCTCTCTGTCAGCTGTGTGCAAGGTGGCATCTGCACTGTGACTGGTTCCACCATCATCGATTATTCTCAAAACTCTTCCTCAGTGGAAGATCGCTGTGCCTACACTTTGTTCTCCAATTCAAGTGTCCACATAGTGGCGGTTTTCAAGGAACGGCGTCGTAAAGACGTCATGTTTTTGGACCGTGTCTTCATCGAGCTACTGGACTATGATGATGTCATTCAACTGGGACCAGGCGTCAAAGTTTTGGTAAGTTGCCTTCATCAGAAGATGACTGTCATAAAAGACTGCAGATGTTGAAGTTGTAGTTTCTCCTCCATGAAGACAAGGGGCTCTAATTTTGTGGTGCAGTGTGGCGGAGCATAGCACAGCTCACACAGTGGTAATTTGGTCCAGTGCACCACTGTGCACAGCCAATTTGGTAGATGGGCGTGGCCTTGGGAGGTGTCCACATTTTCAGTTTGGTGCAGTGACAGTTTTGTGACAAAACAGTTGGTCTATTCCTGGCGCAGGCGAAGCGCAGTCTGTAATGGGAAATCTCAACGTGACGGCAGCTGAACATATGAGCTGCCTCATATGAGGCGGGGTACACCCTGGACTGGTCACCAGCCAATCACAGGGCACATATAGACAAACAACCATTCACACTCACATTCATACCTATGGACAATTTGGAGTCACCAATTAACCTAGCATGTTTTTGGAATGTGGGAGGAAGCCGCAGTCCCTGGAAAAAACCCACAAATGCACGGGGAGAACATGCCAACTCCACCGAGCATGGAATCAAACTCTGTTCTCCTAGCTGTAAGGCCTGCACGCTAACCACTCATCTGCTATGCAGCCACGACTAATAATTTACAACTAAAAACAACGATTAATATAAAGTTGGTTGTTAAAATCTAGCTGTAAAATATATTTCTTTAGTGTTATTTTTTCTCAAGAAGGATGAGGAGATCCTGCAACTATACAATCAAATGGAGGATAGAGGCGTGGTTGCGCCGCGCTGCGCCAGACTGTGACGCTCACAAAATTTGCAATGTGTGCTGGACACACCTTGTTAGTGTGGCATAGGTCAGGTGCGCCACGCCTGCGCCCGGTCTACGGAATTAAAGCCCAAGATGTTGAGTATATTTGATCCACTGTTTGCGATGCAGGTGAACAACACCTATGTGGACATCAACGGTGTGTCTGAGGAACATGAAGGTTTGGACCTCCACCAGGACCAGACTGGGATTACAGTCACCATATATCAGTCCAATTACAACATTACTGTCTTCTTTAATGGAGACACTGCTCAGATCCTCCTAACACATTCATGGATGTTGGCAAGTGAGTTTCTCCTCATCATCACCTTTGTGCTTCCAAACCTCCAGTCTTCCTCTTTGGTGACTTCAAGTAAAGAGCAGAGTATTATAGTGATGAGCAACATGACTTGAATACTAAATTGACCAGTCAAATAATACCTTTCCTTGGCCATTAAATGCAGGTCTAGTTCCATTGATGTGAGCTACTATAATGTTCATTCATTCATTTTCTACTGCTTTTTCCTCACGAGGGTCGCGAGGATGCTGGAGCCTATCCCAGCTGTCTTTGGGCTGTCTTAACATATATGCCTATACAAGCTGACTTGGACCGAGAGGCGGGGTACACCCTGGACTGGTCGCCAGCCAATGACAGGGCACATATAGACAAACAACCATTCACACTCACATTCATACCTATGGACAATTTGGAGTCACCAATTAACCTAGCATGTTTTTGGAATGTGGGAGGAAACCGGAGTACCCGGAGAAAACCCACGCATGCACGGGGAGAACATGCAAACTCCACACAGAGATGGCCGAGGGTGGAATCGAACCCTGGTCCTCCTAGCTGTGAGGCGTGCTAACTTGAGCAGCCGAGTTTGAGCATGTGAAAGTTAATTCTGGAACAAATAAAGTGTATTTTACAATATACGTAAACTACAGATACTTAATTACTTACATGTACAAACTACCACCAAATGTGTTCTCTGTTCATGTTTAGGTCTACTTTAAATGAAGATGACTTTAAGTTGTTAATTGTTAAAAGTGGTTAAAGATAGAACTTAACCAGAGACGTTCATGCTATGAAACGCTCAGAAAAACCAGCCAGCGTACATGAATCAAAGAGAGATGGGCGATGGCCGAGGGTGGAATCGAACCCTCGGTCCTCCTTGCTGTGAGGTCTGCGCGCTAACCACTCGTCCACTGTGCCGCCCTACTATAATGTTCTTTTTCTAATTCATGTTGATTCAAGGACAAACAAGTATTGTCTTTTTAAACTATTCAGGTTCAACTGACGTGGAAAGAGGCATAACTGAACACTCAGACAGTCTGTGTTTCAACTCCAGCATGACTTTAAGTGACGTGAAGTCGTTTAATTTCGGCTTCGATGGGTGAGACCTTATGACTACTTGAACTCGCTATTACTTTGTTTGTGTCTATGAACCACCCCCTGCTGTTTTGTTCTCCCCATAGATGTGAGACGCAGTACAGCGAGCCAGCCGATGACTCCATCAACTGTACCACAGTGACTGAGCAGTGAGCAGAAACACTCCACAACACAAACATCTCACTATGGACTTCAACCTTCCATCTCCGATACAGCTGTCAAGTCCTGAACGGATCTTATTTTGCTGACTGTCACGCCGTTGTCGACCCAGAGCCGTACATTGCCGCCTGCAACTACACGCTATGTCATTACCCCGATGTGGATGGTCTCAGGTGTGAATTTCTGGAGGCTTACGCTCACGCTTGCTCTCTGAAACAGAACCATACAGTGGACAACTGGCGGACAGAGGCTAACTGCCGTAAGACTTTCTGTCTTGTAACAAGTCTTCCAAGTGAAATCATCCTTGGTCAGAATAGTGATGACAATAAGAATATTTTTAAGGTGTTATGGTGCTGATGTTGTGTTCCAGCTGCACCTCGGGCCTTCTGTAATGACACACAATGCGTTGATCACGAGTTCTGTGCTGACGGCATCAACGGTCAAATCATGTGCTTCTGTCGGGCGATTTTTGCTTCCGACTTCAGGTCCAACGACACTTTAGGTAAGAGCTGTTTGTTCCACCCTCGGATATCTCTGTGTGGAGTTTGCATGTTCTCCCCGTGCATGCGTGGGTTTTCTCCGGGTACTCCGGTTTCCTCCCACATTCCAAAAACATGCTAGGTTAATTGGTGACTCCAAATTGTCCATAGGTATGAATGTGAGTGTGAATGGTTGTTTGTCTATATGTGCCCTGTGATTGGCTGCCGACCAGTCCAGGGTGTACCCCGCCTCTCGCCCGAAGACAGCTGGGATAGGCTCCAGCACCCCCGCGACCCTCGTGAGGAAAAAGCGGTAGAAAATAAATGAATGAATGAATGAATGTTAACTATAATGATGAAAATGGTAATATTAATTATGATTATAATGATGGTCATAATGATAAAGATTATAACAATAATGATAATAACAATAATAATATTATAATGATAATAACAGGGGAAACAAGACTGTGGCATGAACATGATTATATCTTGCAAAAAGGGGTAGGCATTTATAAGCTTTTGCTTCAGCCTACTCATTTTGGGCTTGTGATCAGAAAGCTGAATACAAATGTAAATAATGGAAAGTTATATTTTGATTGATGTAAGAAATGCACTGAAATGTTTCATATATTTGCTCAAATAAAAAAAATTAAAAATTAAAAAAAATTGGCGACTCCAAATTGTCCATAGGTATGAATGTGAGTGTGAATGGTTGTTTGTCTATATGTGCCCTGTGATTGGCTGGCGACCAGTCCAGGGTGTACCCAGCCTCTCGCCCGAAGACAGCTGGGATAGGCTCCAGCACCCCCGTGACCCTCGTGAGGAAAAGCGGTAGAAAATGAATGAATGAATGAATGAATAAATTGAGCGTTTGTCCCGCATGGACCAATAAGTGACAAAAAAAAGTGTCCTGATCTTTAGGTGATCCGGCGGTCTGCATGGATGCCACTGTTTCACTCACTCTGGTCGGTTGTCTCCTGGAGGAAAAGGGTATCCGATACACAGACCTGCACCTGAACGATGACTCTTGTAGAGGTCATAGGGACATGGACCATATGGTGACCTTCGGTATTAATCAACTTAACAGCTGTGGGACGGTGGTAACGGTGAGTGTTTCTCTCGTCCTGACACTCGTGTTTAAAATCCATGTGATGATGTCTTTAGTGTCCATGACCTTGCAGGCCAACGACAGCGTGGTTGTGTACAAGAACACCATCACTGGATTGAACACCTCTGAACCTGTTGCTGACTTTCCTGAATTCCAATTGAACTTTTCCTGCTATCATAAACAGCCAGAAATTCAGATTCTAAGCTTCAAAATCAGAGATAAGTGAGTTTGACACGTTTGACCGCAGTCGACTGCTGAAAGCTGCTGAAAACAAAAAGTGTGTGTCTTTGCAGCTCTGTCTTCCAGCAGGTTGAATCTGAATTATGGAATTACACATTGAAGATAAAAGCCTACATGGACACCCGACATATGCAACCTGTGTTGTTAGACACAGAAATTAAGTTGAACCAAAGAGTTTGGGTACATCTGATCTCAGAGGGCCTGGACGAGAATCTGGTTTCTTTGGTGACCACCTCCTGTTGGGCCACTAACACCTCATTGCCCTATGAAGGTCCAAGATATGACCTGATCACTGATGGGTGAGACATTCACTGCTGCTTGGACATTTCTCAATTGCACTTATCATTCAGCTCTGTAAATCTCAAGCTAACAAGAGGATTAAAGCTGCAGCTTGTATTTACCTGTTCCCTGTTGAAGTTGTGCAAACCCTGTGGAGCCTTCAGTGAACGTGATGGGAAATGGAGTCGGAGTGTCCAATAGCTTTTCCTTCAATATGTTCCACTTCACTGGAGGCAGCTATGAGGTTTACCTGCACTGCCAAGTCGAACTGTGCCCCAACCAGAACGTAGCCTGCCAGCCGGTATGCTTCATGATCACATAACACTGACCTCTGTCCTTCACCCTAAGCACTCTTCACAAAGTAGGACTCCATTTATAATCCTGGAGTCCCAGTGAGGACCCTAACTTAAAGCTTTCATAACCCTTACATTTATTATTATTATTATTATTGACCATAATCCCATCACATAACCCCATCCAAGAACACACCTGTTCTCATTCATTCATTCATTCATTTTCTACCGCTTTTTCCTAACGTGGGTCGCGGGGGTGCTGGAGCCTATCCCAGCTGTCTCCTGGCGAGAGGCAAGGTACACCCTGGACTGGTCGCCAGCCAATCACAAGGCACATATAGACAAACAACCATTCACACTCACATTCATACCTATGGACAATATGGAGTCGCCAATTAACCTAGCATGTTTTTGGAATGTGGGAGGAAACTGGACTACCCGGAGAAAACCCACGCATGCACTAACTCCACACAGAGATGGCCGAGGGTGGAATTGAACCCTGGTCTCTTAGCGGTGAGGTCTGCGCTAACCACTCGACCGCCGTGCCGCCTGTTCTCATTCAACCATATTCCTTAACAGCTGCCATGTTGTCTAAAAAACTCACCTAAACAAGCTTACCTATTCCAACAATTTGTCTCAGATTTGTGGTGGACCCGCTAAGAGAAGACGACGCAGGTCTGCTGGATCCAAATATGTTGATGAAAGCACCGCTCTCATTAGCATGTCCTGGACTAATTAGGTAAGACACACCTCTGCTGCTGACACGTGACCAACGAGGTCTGATAACCTCATCATTGTTCTTACTCGTCTTTTAGGGCGACTCCCAAGTGTGTGGACCTTCCAAATGATTCCAGATTTGATACTGAATAAAATGTATTTTAGAAGCTGATTTAGCTTTGTTAAGAAGATGTGATCGTCATACAGTTTTAACTGGAAGCATTGGACAGTTGATAGTTTAGAATGATGTCCAATAGCTACTGTATTATTGAACTATTTTATTATAACATGGTGAAGAGAAATGACTTGTAATCATCACACAACAATGCTAACAATGTGTTATGTCATCTCGTTTTACAGAGTTGCTTAGAAAAATTAATCAATCAATAAAAAGAGACTAGCCACTCCACAATTAATCCAAATAAAGATCACTTCCTGTTGCCTTAGTGCAGTGGTTTTCAAACTGGGGGACGCATAATGGGGAAATATTCAGTTTTTATGTTACTATTTCAAAAAGTTGTAGCTTAAAATTTGTAATAGATAAATGCATACTGAGAAAAATCATCAGTATGACCCAAAGTTTGTGATGAGAGTAAATTCACTGATCTAATTAGCATTATGAAGTCACCATGTGGCCACACAGTCAGGAGATCTGGAAGACCTGTCTTTGAATCTCCCCTTGGGCATCTCTATGTGGAGTTTGGAATCTTCTCATGTATGTGTGGGATTTCTCCGGGTACTCCGGTTTCCTCCCACATTCCAAAAACATGCTAGGTTAATTGGTGACTCCAAATTGTCTATAGGTATGAATGTGAGTGTGAATGGTTGTTTGTCTATATGTGCCCTGTGATTGGCTGGCGACCAGTCCAGGGTGTACCCCGCCTCTCACCCAAAAACACCCTGCAACCCTAATGAGGATAAGCGGTATAGAAAATGGATGGATTGATGTCATTAGGCTCAGAAATGGTCAGCGCCCTGTCTCCACGATACCCAACAAGTTCATCAAATGATCCACTTTCATACTCTTTCTTATCTGTCAAGCAAACACAGACATCATCATCATCATTTACAGTGGGATACTAAAGACCACCATAGCTTTCAGAAGTGCATTCAGCACATTCTCCCGTGTTATGACCAACCGTGCTGCATACAACATACATTATGAATCCTATGGGATGTCTCTCCTTGTGACCCAGAACACGGGGAAGCTCCAAAAATCTGCTTTGTGGACTTTCCCAAGGTGTCAACACACTGCAAAAACTGAAAAATGAAAAAATGTATAGTTGGTTATTATTTCGGTGACTTGGAAACTCGCCAGAGTAATTTTTCAACAAGTGACCACAGCACTGATTATTGGAGTTATGTTTGTTGTTGATGTTTTTGTGTTTATTCCCAATGAATAATGATTGCCAGTTTGTGGGCCAGTGATGATGATGCCACATGACATAATGAGCGACAGACAAGTGTCAACCAATCAAGAATTTGTCATGTAATGAATTTACGCACCAGTAGAGGGTAGTGTTTGCATACAATGTGTATTTTTTTAGCAATGCAGGACTGTTCCCGACTGCATGCCGATTTGTTTCAATGTACCCATAAGTAGCCACATTGTTAGATATAAGATTATGAGAATAAATTAATGAGACGTTACAAGATGAAATTGATAACATTACAAAAATGAAGCTTCACTGTTCCAAGTATAACGTTGTACATTTACGATGATAAATTTCTAAGGTATTACAATTTAAAGAGTAAAGTTTTAATATTTCGAGAAGTTTTTTATGGTTATGGGAATACAGACGTAATAGTAGGATCATAAAGTTGTAACAAAAACATGTCGTAAACTACCACAATTAAAGTCGTCGTATGAGGTTAACAATATTAATCTTTTATTTTGACGGGAAATTACCGGACGCCATGTGTGCTAAGACAGGACATTTTAGCTTGTTAGCATATTGGTCGGTACCAGTTGCAGGCCATCCTGGGGGAGCGTCTTCCATCAACGCCGAAATTGACGGCCTCACCCAGGGCTTCCGTACTGGCGTCTTCCTGGTTCCATACTGGCGAAACGGGCGTTTTCTTCTCTGAGTTATGCGTCTTGGGTGGTGGCTTAGGTCTAAACAACTTTTGTAGTGAAACCAGTTTGCTAGTTAGCTTTCCGGCTAGCCAACTGACATCGTTCCGCCGCCTGTGTCTGTGTCTCCTCGGGTGGCAGCCGGAGCAGCCATGGCTGTAGGCTGGCCGTCTATCGCCCTTCTGTTCCTGGAGTCCTTGTTCCTCCACAGCGGCAGCTCCTTCAACTTGGATGCCGAGCGTCCTTCTGTGTACAGCGGCCCCTCGGGGAGCTACTTCGGCTTCTCGGTGGACTTCTTCAAATCCCCCGACAGCCAACAGTAAGAGTCCACGTCTTTAGTTAACATTGGCATAGTTATCTACAGACCTATAGGTTAAGACGCCAAAGTTGTATTTATTTATACTTTAAATTATCGCTTTAGTCTTACTGACTCCTGGTACAAACACTTCACTCAATGTAAAAAGTCAAGCTATACAATGAAATGCCCATAGGAATAATAAACTCGCTGCGCCATGATTTTTGACAATCCATGTTCTTGCTCTAACCTCTGTCTTCCATTTGGTTCCATTCTTCCACTATCATTGGGTTCTTTGCTTAGTCCATTCCATAATTTTATTCCAGATACTGATATGCTGACATTTGTTTAGCATTGTTTTAAGTTGAATTTTTTCCCTAAAATAATTTCTTTGTTATATGTAATTTTTAAATGACTGAGTAGCATGTTATTGTTTGAGTAATTGTAATTTTAGGTTTGTTTTTCCTTTAACCCTAACTGACCTTTTCTGTAGTATAGTTGGTGAGTGAAGTGTAGTTTTGTACAGAACAAGAACAAAAGCGGACATGTATTCTTCCCATGTAACTAGTTCTCCATCGAGTATGGTATTGACAAAGCAAACTGCTTTGAAATTAAGTTTAGAAAAATGAGAGTTTGTCATAACCACAAACCATAACACAAAAGAAACTCCATAGATGTTATAAAAAGCAGGCTAGTCAGCGGTGTTTGAACCTCTTTCCAGTTTACTGAAGCGTCCCTTTTTCAGTGTTGTTGTCATCCTCTTTTCTTTTCCTGTAATTGCTGATAGTTATTTGTGCTTGCAGTTAGGAAAAAATATACCATAAGAGTTAAATAAAGCTGCTTTTCTTCTGTTAAATGGAGTCGAGGTGTCACTTAGTCACGCTGCATTTCCCCACACAGATCAGACGTTCTGATCGGAGCACCCCGGGCTAATACATCGTCTCTGGGTGACGTCGTGGAAAGAGGAGCTGTGTACAGCTGCCCCTGGAGGAGCTCATCTGGCTGCCAGCAGCTCCATTTCGACTCATCAGGTGCCCAAAATCTTGATAAGCGTGATAATCGTGTTCCACTCTTTACCACCTGCTTACTACTACCCCGACTGGACGGTCTTAGGCTGGGTGATTTGGGAAGTTCAGTCAGAGCATTCACACCTGACCAAACAAACTCCAGCAATTGGGAAAAGGAACCACAGTTTGATTAAAATAGTCAAAATCATATGAAAAGTTGCAATGTCTTTAGTCTTGTTTCCACCAAGCAGCACTGTTTGTGTTCATGTCAGTATGGCAAACATTCCATTATTAAGTAGTCTAGTCTAGTAAATTGGAGGAAAAGCTCCAATCTTAGGTTGATGTTGGTCTACCTAAGTTCTATAAATGAGTGATTCTCAACTGGTGGGCCACGACCCACAGATCCACTTTCAGGGGGTTGTGTGTCTTTGCCTGGGACAAAAAAAAAATGGAATCACCCGATGCCCATGAATGCACCTTATGTTCTTGTCTACGGATGTCCCGCTCCAATCTTCAGGATTCATGATCAGCTGTAGCTCCACTGTACTTGGATAAAATTGGCTTCAACCATTAGATTAGGCCGATCTGGTTGACATTTAATGTTCATAACTCTGGGCCACATGCCAACACGGTAGGTGCAATAATGCACCTTAAAATTGGTTAGAGTTTTCTTCTTCCTGTGGTTGCGACTTGACTCCCGCCACCACAGGAAGAAGAAAACTCCACAAAACACCACCATGCAGACATGTGTACCGTAGTGAAGTGGATCGGGACATCCCGCTTGCTATACCGCCACATCGTGCGTGCCTTAGCAGTTGTGTAACCATTGCCAACAGTCCCTGTAAATATGAGATATTTGAAAAGTATTATTTGACATATTTCCGCAATGTTGGTCACCGCTTGTCATTTAGCACAGACACACCAGTTGTGAATCACTGCTGTAAACTAAGTTTCCATCCTCTGTGGGCCAGGGATGCAAATGTCAACAACGAAGCATGGAACTTCACTTGTCAGCTGTTCTGTGTTCCTGATTCAAGTTACCGAGAGAGAGGACTCATCACTGGTTTAACATGTCAGAACACGTGCTGGAATGTTGCTCATTGGCCATTTTGGCACCAGCACTGTTTCAAAAGCACCGATTTGACACAGGTATTAGATAATATCTAAACAATATGCTTGCCTAATAAATAGAGACACACATGCACGCAGCGTAGCCGGCTGTGCTGCAAATTGTTTCTCCATAAAATCAAATAAAAAAACAATGTATAGACTTGTTTCATATAAAAGATAACTGATGTGATCTGGCGCTATGTAGCAAATACAATCAACCTGACCAAAGGGAAACACTGTCTTGCATGGTAGTTGCAGGGAGCAAGTGGTAGTAACATGTACTGCTGTTTGAGCTGCCATAAATGGACAGTGGTATGAAAAAGTTTGGGCAACCCTGATAATGTTCCAAGATTTTCTTTTATAAACCACAGGTTGTTTGGGTCAGCAATTTCGGTTACATATATCTTATAGCGGACAAACACAGAGATAGATGAGAAGTGAAATGAAGTTTATAGGCTTTACAAAAAGGTGTGCAATAATAATTTAAAAGTAGGCAGGTGCATAAATTTGGGCATCCTCGTTGTTTTATTGATTTGAATACCTTTAACACTAATTATTGGAATACAAAATTTGGTGAAGCCAATCATGTGAAAGGGTATTTAAGGTGGTCAATTGCAAGTTGCATCTTCTCTGAAGAAAAAACAACGATCAAATGACCTGAAAGTAAAGATTGTTCAACATCATGGTCGAGGGGAAGGATACACAAAGCTAGCTCAGAGATTTCAGCTGTCAATTTCCATTGTGAGGAACAGAGTGAGGAAATGGACGACCACAGGCACAGTTCTAGTTAAGGCCCGGAGTAGCAGGCCAAGAAAAATCTCAGATAAGCGGGGTGAAGGACGGTGAGAGTAGTCAAACCTGACTCAACTGGAGATGTTTTGTAATGTGGAATGGTCAGAAATACCTTCAACCAGAATCCAAACCCTCATTGGAAGCTGTAGTAAGCGTTTATATAAATATTGATGCCATTTTTTTTGTTTGCCTTTGTTTGTTTTGTTTGCCTGCATTTGTTTAAATAATTATTGCACACTTTCTGTAAATCCCAGAATGTTCGTCTACTATATGATATATTTAACTGAAATGGCTGGGTGCCCAAACATTTTCATCCCACTGTATGTGTTTGTGTGTTCTGCACAATAACAGGCGTTGTTGCTGCATGATTTAAATCTTCAACATGCAGTGGAATTATCAAGGATTTGTGTGCATTATACGGGTTGTGAGTGTGCAAATCTTGCCACATCACCAGCACTTGTTGCCCAGATGGGGTGGAGTGGTGCATGATGGGCCAGTGAGGAACGCAGCCTCTTGTCATCGTTGTCACTTGGAGAAAAAAAGTGTCATTCCTACATTATCATCTTCATGCTGCGTCTGCCAATTTTTTTTTAATTACAACAAATTAGTTTTTATGACTAACATTTCTAAACTGTCAATTTAACGGCAATTTTGCGGAGAACAATACCTGATCTACAAAATACTATTTTTTTTTTATTATTTGACTGAAACCTCCATTTAATTTGATATGTGTTATAGAATAATAGTAATACTCTAATTTATTTGTTTTAGTTCACAATGAACGAAATTATAATTTCAATATTTTGTTACATAAGTTAGTCCCATATAAAACAGTGTACATTCAGAGTCTAGGGTTAGCACGCGTTTATCCAATTTCCAGCATTATTAAAGAAAAGAGAGGTGAGCTATTTGTGTTTTATATGACTGCCAACTAGGCCTGCCATAATAACAAATTTTGCTTGACGATAATTGTAGTACAGATTGTTGATAATTGATATTGACATTTTTTAGACAATTTTTTTATTGTATGGCATAAAAATGTACACAAGTACGTCATATCAAAAGCACTGAGCTTTTAATTTCTCATGACTATTTAAAATTGTAATTGGAATATTACAGGCTTTTAAATAAATACAATTGTAATAGCTTTATTAATGTAAGCTACTTTTATGACACTTATTTTATTGCCACTGTTAGAAAGCATGTGTGCTGCTCTTATTTTGAAGGCCGGAAGTGTGATGAAAATGTGTTTTGATTATCGTTAAGGGAGATAACTATTGAGTGCTGCTTTGAAGCCGTGTCTGTTGTACCTGTTTCACACACAACTTACACAGAGTCAGCAGCCAACCTAAAAGGCTGGGTTCCATTAACAAGCACTAAAGCACAACTCACACATCCTGAGTAGGACACACACACACACACACTCACACATCAGCATCAGCATACTCCGCTAAACCAAGCTAACCCATACTGCTTGATAAGCAATGCTTATTTACTAGCGGTGACTAAGCATATCAATGCTTTTTCACCGACTTAGTTGATGTTTCCGGTTGGCGCCTTGACATGTTTATTAGTTGAGGAGAGAGCTGGTTAGTGTTTGTGAGGACTGCCACTGTGAATGAGTAGTCTGCTCTTCCCATGCGAGCACCCCGCACCATGAGAGACCAGTCTGGTCACAGTGTGAAGGAACTACCACTGTTGCTATAGAGCAGAATAGCCAACTGCCAAAGTGAAATTAACACTGACGTAGAAAAATGTCCAACATGAAAACTAACTTCACCAATATGCAGAGTGAATCTTCTTGTCATCCAGCCTGTGCAGTAAAGAGAGACAAGAACTCTCCTGATGTCACTTCATCTACGTATGAACTGGACCATTATTTGAATTTACTTTGTAAATACAGTGCATCCGGAAAGTATTCACAGCGCTTCACTTTTTCCACATTTTGTCATGTTACAGCCTCATTCCAAATTGTATTAATTTAATCTCTTACCTCAAAATTCTACACAAAATACTCCATTATGACAATGTGAAAAAAGTGTGTTTTTTTGACATGTTTTGAATTTATTAAAAATAGAAAACAAAAAAATCACATTTACATAAGTATTCACAGCCTTTGCCATGAAGCTCAAAATTGAGCTCAGGTGCATCTTTTTTCCACTGATCATCCTTAAGATCTTTCTACTGCTTAATTGGAGTCCACCTGCAGTAAATTCAGTTGATTGGACATGATTTGGAAATATAATAACTGTCTATATAAGGTCCCACAGTTGACTGTGCATGTCAGAGCACAAACACCAAGCATGAAGTCAAAAGAACTGTCTGTAGACCTGCGAGACAGGATTGTCTTGAGGCACAAATCTGGGGAAGGATACAGAAAAATTTCTGCTGCTTTGAAGGTCCCAATGAGCACAGTGGCCTCCATTATTCGTAAATGGAAGACGTTTGGAACCACCAGGACTCTTCCTAGAGCTGGCCGGCCTTCTAACTGAGCGATCGGGGAAGAAGGGCCTTAGTCAGGGTGGTGACCAAGGCCCCGATGGTCACTCTGTCAGAGCTCCAGCGTTCCTCTGTGGAGAAAGGAGAGCCTTCCAGAAGGACAACCATCTCTGCAGCAATCCACCAATCAGGCCTGTATGGTAGAGTGGCCAGACGAAAGCCACTCCTTAGTAAAAGGAACATGGCAGCCCGTCTGGAATTTGCCAAAAAGCACCTGAATGACTCTCAGACCATGAGAAACAAAATTCTCTGGTCTGATGAGACAAAGATTGAACTCTTTGGTGTGAATGCCAGGCGCCATGTTTGGAGGAAACCAGGCACTGCTCATCACCAGGCCAATACCATCCCTACAGTGGAGCATGGTGGTGGCAGCATCATGCTGTGGGGATGTTTTTCAGCAGCAGGAACTGGCAGACTAGTCAAGATAGAAGGAAAAATGAATGCAGCAATATATAGAGATATCCTGGATGAAAACCTCCAGAGCGCTCTTGACCTCAGTAGACTGGTCATGTACCTTGACCATATAGACAGTAGACATTAGCACACAGCCAAGATCTCAAAAGATTGGCTTCAGAATCACTCCGTGAATGTCCTGGAGTGGCCCAGCCAGAGTCCAGACTTGAATCCGATCGGACATCTCTGGAGAGATCTGAAAATGACTGTGCACAGACGTCTCCCATCCAACCTGATGGAGCTTGAGACTTATTGCAAAGAAGAATAGGCAAAACTGCCTAAAGATAGGTGTGCTAAACTTGTGGGATCATATTCAAAAAGACTTGAGGCTGTAATTGCTGCCAAAGGTGGATCAACAAAGTATTAAGCAAAGGCTGTGAATACTTATGTAAAGGTGATTTTTTTTGTTTTTTATTTTTAATAAATTCAAAACATGTCAAAAAAAACTTTTTTCACATTGTCATAATGGAGTATTTTGTGTAGAATTTTGAGGTAAGAGATTAATTTAATACAGTTTGGAATGAGGCTGTAACATGACAAAATGTAGAAAAAGTGAAGCGCTGTGAATACTTTCCGGATGCACTGTATATTCATAATGTGTCAAATGTTGTGGACGTCCATTGCACCCTGGTCATCCTGGAATGTAGATTTTTCCTTGCCCGGTTGTCGTCGATTGTTGCCCGCTTGTAAAGCCCTCCGAGGCTCTTTAATGATTAGGGCTATATAATTAAACTTGACTTGAAAACAAATAAGCAAGCACATGTCAATTTATCAAGGCCAACAAAATGACCGACTTGGGTTTTTTCGTTCGATTAGTCGATTTATCAATTTTTCGTACTCGAAAAACACTAAAAATACTAAGAGGTGAGGCAAATATTCTTCGGTGAACTACTCAACATTGGCTTGCAAGCTACTGCTAGCTTATGAGCTACCTACTGGAGACCCCTGTGATAGTGTCCTAACTTAAAGCATGTGCTTATGTTGAACAACTGACTCGTCTTCGGCTGCATTGTGTCAGCTGTTTGTTTTTAGGTGCCATGATAAATGCATCTTCTTCCTTCCCACCTCTTGAAAATCCCAAGTTTGCATATTTCACACTTGGCAATTGCAAGGCTTTTGTCAACCGCTTTAAAATACCTCCACACCACAGATAGTCACGTGCCGAGCTGTTCGAGCTGCTTCCCTGTTCTACTTCTCTTGACTGCATTCTATCAATAGTGTCACTGCAGCCAAGTGAAATCAAGCCATACACGTTGCTGTTTCTGTGCTGTATAGAGTAATGAGGTCTCACTCTGTACCGCCTCATAATTATAGAGCTGATATATCATCCCTAGGTTAAAGTTCATCATCTTTATTTGTATTAATATTAATGTATTTGCAGGTGACAGGAAGAATGCAGCTGGAGCTCAGATGGAATTTAAGTCCAAGCAGTGGTTTGGCGCCTCTGTCCGATCCGATGGTGTGCGTATCCTGGTAAGTTCTTCAGTGTAACTTAGGGGTACAGGTCGGAATGGACGTTGGTCTTCAAGTTACGGATCAGCTGATTTTGGTTTCAGTAAACAAACTAAATACAAAACATACTTTAAACTATCTAGGTTTTGTGTAAACAGATTGTATGATACTGCATACTGCAAATCTTCAATAAATACAATGTTGTGAATTTACATTTGCACTTCTATAATTCTAGTAGCATTTTTATCCTATTCTAGTAATATTCTGACTTTTTTCATTATTATCTTTTCTTCAGTTTGTCTTAGTTTTATATATATATTAAATGTTCCTTTTTAAAATGATTACTTTTTTTTTAATGGCAACTTTTTCATCATGATACCCTGACTTTAATCTTCTAAAAAAAAAAACACAACAGCCGTTCTCTTTTAGTATGCAGCAGTTTAAGGAGTACACTACTTGGCTGCAACCTGCAGAGGTGCTGCTGTTGGCTGTCTCAAGAAAAGAAAGAACATGCTGTCAGCTATGCAGACCTCTGCTAGGGCGACACTATTTTAATAAATGTATAGTAATATAAATATGCATCTAATTGTTTATACAAAAATTAAGAGTTTAATTGCAGAAATGTAGTGGAACACCCACCCGAATCACTAGTTAGGAATGTCCTTGTGAAAATGATCTGATTATTGATGTGTTCAGGCCTGCGCTCCTCTGTACCAATGGTCGACTTTTGGAGTCTCTGAGCGAGAGCCGGTGGGAACATGTTACCTGAAGAAAGGAACGGAGGTGGTGGAATATTCGCCCTGTAGATCAGGTTAGTTTTCTGCTTCTTTTTGTGCACATTGAATAGGACTACAGGAAAGGAAGTGGGCCATATTTGGGCATGGATAAGGGTGCTCACACTAGCCAAACGTTCCAAACTTTAGGTGTGATTGGCAGAGGCACAATACAATTGCAAACTTCTTTTTACTAACAATCAAATGACCACATTTTATCCAGCATCTATCCTAAGTTCCTCATTATTTTCCTGTCTTTTTTCTGTTTTTAGTGCTGGATAAAAGTAAAGCTTATGTTTTTTTTTCTGTCAAGGTGCCACCTCTCCTGAGGGGCAGGGCTTCTGCCAGGCGGGCTTCAGTGCTGACTTCCTCAAGGTAGAGGACCATTACAACCATTCAGTGTTGATCTGCATTACATCACATTTGTTTCTGACTGACATGCGAACATACAGAGTGAATTTGTCCCGCATTCTTTTTTGCGTTGCAGAAAGACAACCGAGTAGTGGTTGGAGGACCTGGAAGCTTCTACTGGCAAGGTGAGGCTCCACCATGTCGCCATAACCAAACTTTGAATGGAATCAAAGGCAATTGCCACATTTGCAAGCCACGTGTCACATGCATTTCCACTAAAAAGCAGGCCTTGTTGGTTTTGTGCAATATGTTCTGATCAAAACTATTATTTGTCAACATAATATGAACAATTGTGTGGACAAAAGCAGCTTTTTGAAGTTGCAGTACTTATACCCATTGTTGCAGTCCACACTAGTTGGCTATCATTACGTTTCCTCCTCAGCCCACACATTTAACTTTGACTGCCTCCGTTCCACATCTTGCCACACCTAAACAAACACACACACACACCAAACACCAGCCTTGTCAATGTAACATCTTTCTCGTAAATGCAATGTTGGCTCTTCCCTTTTTTTATGCCTTTTATGTACTCAATTTGGATTTGTGGACTAATTTGATTCCTCCTTTGCAGGCCAACTGATATCCGATGATATAGCTGAAATTTTTGCCAGATTGGACGAAAATTACATCACCCAATATGACGACACCTTGGCAACCAAGTCAGCCAGTGCCCAGTATGATGACAGTTACTTAGGTAACCACAAACTTGCTCAGCAGTGCTTTTAGGGTGTTTTCAAAGGTGCATTCAGCCGATCAAATGGTCTCAAGAGTTATTCACTCTTCACAGATTTGGGTCCACTTAGAATTAAGTTTGGTTTATTTAGCCTCTTGACATTTTACTATTTTCATGATGAGCCATGAATTATTTTCGCCGCCTCCTGCACTCATGTTTGACCAGTCACAAACAGATATCAATGCATCTCACCTTCGAACCCTCGCAGTATTCCAACAGCAAATAAGTTAGACAAAATGGTCCTGTTATGTTGGCTGTGGTCCATTACTTAACTAGTTAGCCCATCAGCACTTTCATCCATAAAGATACTAACCACACCTGCAAACTTTCATCATATTCTCAATCATGAATTTGGTTAGCATGGATGCATTAGCTACACTGAGCTACTGAATCAACTTTGAACTTTGAACACACCTCCCTCGAACTGTTTACCTTGGCACAATCGCCAGTGATGTGTTTTTTTTTCCCTGCATTAAAAAAGTACCAGCCCCTTTTCTGGGGCCAATTGCATTAAAATGTTAATTTTGACTGACACATTGAATAGCCAGTGAAATGATGAAAACCTTGATATGCTGCTTAATGGGTGGACCTTTGTTATAAAACCAAGCAACGTGTGTAATAAATTATTCCAATAAATAATAATCATCACAAATTGACAGACCTTAGTAACCCCTGATTCTAATTTTCAAAGAATTGAGTTTGTTGTTCTATCATTGTCAAATTTGAAACTGATTCAGTGTTGTCAAACTACCAATATAGCATAATAATCTTATTGTTTGGAGGGAAAATCAACTTGATCGCTTTCAAATGAGACCAAATAGTTCTAGCCCAGCTTTAAATTTCCTTTTTGTAGGTGTTTAAAAACGTTTTAAATCAAAAAGGCCTAAACCCAACTGAATGTATTTTTAAAACGCCTCCTTTTGGTCTACCAGGATATTCCGTGGCAGTCGGAGACTTCAACAATGATGGAAAAGAAGGTAATTGTGTAAATGTGTTTTTATACACATTGTGATAGCTACATGTGATGGCTCCTCTGCAAATAACATTTGGAGTGCCTCCCATTACTTTTATCCAGTGTAACAAGTCTATTGTGTCCCCACAGACTATGTCACTGGTGTTCCGAGGGGGGACAAAGCCCTGGGTTATGTAAGTGCTAAAACTCACCATGTTCATTGTGTTATGTGGCGCTGGGCTCATGGCATGGTCAAACATTTTAGGTGAACATCTTCAATGGCCACAAAATGGAGTCCATGGCAAACTTCACGGGAACTCAGGTATGTTTTCCTCATTCTTTACGTGCAGTTACACCATTTACTGGTGTTTCATGGAACTCGGGAAATGGTTAAAAAGATACAATACAATGACAAATCCATGTCATTTGAAGTCAATGTAAAAAGTCCATTATGAGGATGCCTCTCAAAGTTCTGAAGTCTGGCATTAAAGAAGGTTATAAACAGGGCGGGAGGAGTCCTTAATGAGGTCTTCACTTCCTGTCCTCCTCAAGCTGCCATCTGAAGGCAGCAGTCATACTGTTATCTACTGTCTGTTTCCTTGCCGGGCTCCCTTCTCAGAGTTTAGTTTAGAATGATGACTCCTCATTTTCCTGTCTTTGTTCCTTTTGTGACATCACTGTCAAAATGACTCGTGTTTATCAGTGACTTGCTGCCATCTTGTCAGTCCGCATCAGTCCACACACTCGAGTGTTGCATGTGTCACATTTTCTTGACGTGTTTGACTCCATTCCCTTGATGGACAATGGCTGAGGGCCTCTGACCTAAGCCAAGACCTGTTAATAGGTTGTATAGACACTGCTTAAAAGGTGTCCAAGCTTTTTCTGCAGAGGGCCACAAATAGTAAAATGATGGATGTGAGGGTTATTCAATTTCAATAATGTTATTTTTAGTATCAGTATTAGTTTTTCAAACTAAAAAACAACCCACTCTTACCTGAGTAAGACTGATTACTTTTGGCTCAATTTTCTTGTGGGCCTTGGCAGGCAGTTTCGCAATGATGTAAGCACTCAGAAAAGGCAGCACAACGCAATGAGAAGCATTCCTGCAGTACACATCACTGAAACCACAGCAAGTCTTTACAAAATGTCCCAAGCAATGCATTGATGTCATCTCCCCTCTCTGCCTCCGCAAGATGGCTGCCTACTTCGGACACTCTGTGGCTGCGACCGATGTGAACAAGGACGGGTGAGTCACAAAGTGCTTTGTCTACTGTGGCCATATTTGTGAGCTTGCAAGAGTGACATGACGACCTCGCTAAAGGTGCATTTACACAACATGGTTTAAGTCACAACAGACCATGGAACTCGGCTTTTATGGTGTCTTCAACAAATAGTTTGCCTCACATGTGCATGTTTGTACTTGCTACTTGTGTGCTCCTGTAAGCCATAGTGACGTGTGTCAGCAACAGTTTAAATGTCCTATAATGGGCCCTCTACAGGTTTGTGCTTGACTTGACCATGACCTTTTAATGTGTATGTCCCGCCCTATTCCTGCGCTGTTATTGCAAGCCACACCCCACGTAACACACACAGATTTGTTATGTTTGTTGTCAGCTAGTGATTTGTTTAGCGACTAATGTTAGCTATCATTGAATGTATAATATATATCATAATGACACAATGACTCCAAATTGTCAGTCGCTTCTCAGAGGTTGCTGTCGTGAATGCACGTAACACAGGCAAGTAGTCATATACCAGACAGCGGTGAATGAAATCCATTAGTGCCTTAAGTGTATTTTGTTCAGTTTGTACACTCCACTATTGGTAACATCGAAGTGGGACAGCACCTTTCACTACAAATGGCTCTCGGTTTTTACGGGCTAGACTTGTTGCTATATTATGATTGCTAGCAGTAAAATGAAATGCCATGGTTTTGTCGTCCCATTCATGTTTTGTCAGTTTGGTTGACCTGCTGGTGGGTGCTCCCCTCTTCATGGACAGGGGTTCTGATGGCAAGCTGAGAGAGGTGGGACAGGTAGGAAACACACACAAGACAGACAATGCTGTATTTGCATCCCACTCATATTAACTACATGCGTGTGTGTGTGTTGTCCAGGTGTCTGTTTTCCTGAATCAGGGTGGATTTTCCTTCAGCCCTCTGCAGATGCTCACAGGTTCAGAGGTCTATGCTAGATACGGCTCGTCCATTGCTGCGCTGGGAGACTTGGACATGGACGGCTATAATGGCAAGCAAGGATGCCTTTGCACTCATCCACAGTAGTTCATCATCTTGTCCACTGATGTTTTGTGTTGTGGTCTAGATGTGGCCATCTCTGCACCCTATGGAGGCCCAGACCACAATGGCCTTGTCTACATACACAATGGGGGACCTCAGGGACCTGAGCAAACACCCTCCCAGGTTCTTTGAAATTCTGTTAAAATCTGCATTGCTTATTTATGAGCATATATGTGGAAATGGTTATTCCATATGTCTTCAAAATGGATTTGTTTGTGCTGCAACTCTTCCAAGCTTTTACTGTGCCGAGACCATCGACAGGACGTAAAAACTTGATTAGAAACATTCTATGATATGACAACAGTGTTTTGCTGTCCTAAGAACATGAACTGGCTGACTGACTAGAATGAAACCGGAGTGTAACTGTTATCTGTCAGGTCCTGCAAGGTAAATGGGCGTCCAGCTACATGCCTGCCAGCTTTGGATACTCCATGACTGGAAGCACCGATATAGATGGCAATGGGTATCCAGGTACACACACGGCAGGTATCATCAGATGTGTCCTGCTCCAATGGAAACAGCTAAAGTTTTTGTCTTTCAGATTTACTCGTTGGGGTGTTTGGTGCTGACACAGCAGTTTTATACAGGTAAGCGCGCATGTGTGTGTGTGTGTGTGTGTGCACAGGCAGGCTCCCTGCAGCGCCATCTATGAGGTTGCTGACTGAGCACTTTAACGAGCGAGACCTCCCCTGATATCAAAGAGCTAAACCCCACAGATGCATTCAGACCTGTGTTTAGTCATACAGGTTGTTATATTCCATCGTAGTGTTGCAGTTCTGGGAATTTTTTTCAACGTTTTCCTTTTGCAGTGACTCACTAGCTGCGCCCACGTTGTAATGTGAATGACAGTGCCAACTATATCATAATGGAATTACCAGGGTTTCTGCTACATGTAATTGATGTAAAGGCCACCACAGCTTAAACACTATGTTGTAAACAATGTAATATAGTAGTCATGTATTGTATGACAGTATATACAAGTACTGCCCTTATTATATAGATGTATATGTAGCTTATTATTTACTCACTAATTGACCGCAATTAGTTTGAAAGCAATTTAAAATATTATATACATATAACACATATTTCACTGCACTTTCTTTTTAAAAATCGTGCACCAGAATCACCTCTGCCGCATCGGCACTTGCTCACGTCGCCATACTGTATGCCGATTGCAGAACTAGCATGCAAAATGATCGAATAAACAAGTAATGCTAGGAGTAGTCTGTCCACATCTTCATTAATACCACAAGATTTTGTGTGCCAAAGGGTAAAATGCAACAGTTTTTACACATGCAATGGCATGTATAACATCACTGCCCTCTATAGCCCACACCTTCAACAACAGCTCAGAACTACACAATACTGCCCACTTGTTGCTACGATATGATTTGACAGCGAGATTGATTGTCGATTGTCAGACTCATCTGAATGGAATCATTTTATAGTTGTCGAACTATAAAACTCTAAGATACTTCTAAACCATAATTTAAAAAAAAAAGAAGAATTGCTGATTTTTATACCTGTGGCTGCCTTACCCACTGAGAAAGAGACGCTTATTCTGTGTGTCTGTGTGTGCGTATGGATGCACCAGAGCACGCCCAGTGATTGGTGTGAACGCTACGTTGGACATCACCCCTCAGATCATCAATCCAGAGGAGAAGAACTGCACACTTCCTGGTTCCAGCACACCCGTGTCCTGGTGAGCCTCGACAGGTCCTTTCTATAATAGTCTCTAAGAAAGGCATTGATGCCCTATTCTCTTCTATGTAGTTTTAAGGTGAAATACTGTCTGAAGGCAAGTGGCCAAGGACCTCCTTCCTCTCTGTGTAAGTAAAAGTCCAGTCGTTTTGAGGCTTCGCTGCTGCCCCTTTGCCCTCTCTTATCTGTGAACATCATGCCTTTGCCTGCAGCTTTCCGTGTGGACTTGCTGTTGGATCGCCTCAAGCTGAAGGAGGCGACCAAGCGTGTCCTCTTCCTGCACGGCGGCACCTTTCAATACTCCAAGAACATGACAGTGTCCAAGGGTGGCAGCATAGCCTGCGAGGAGCAGCATGTCTTTCTCAGAGTAGAGCAGCTTTTTAAACACGCACAGACCTGAACATCGTTTGATTTGGAGAAAACAAACTTATGTCCTCTTTCAGGATGACCGTGAGTTTAGAGATAAGATCACACCCATCTCTGTGGTGATGGAGTACCGTCTGGATTACCAGCTGGCCGCAGATAAAAACGGACTCTTGCCCATCCTGGATGTGTCTGCACCGCCCAACATCACCAAACAGGTAACACTGACACCTCCACTTTGCAGTCATGGTGCCGTCTCGTAGTTTGACGTCAACCTTATCCTGTTAGGCTCACATCCTGCTGGACTGTGGCGAAGACAACGTCTGCAAACCTGACCTGAGGCTATCTGTGAAGAGGTGACCTTTTTTATTTATTTGACCTGTTACTTTTAGTTGTGGCCCATACCTTTTTTAATGTTGTTGATGGGCCCTGAAAACCACTGTTCCGGTTTTTCAGTATGATGGCTGTCTATCAACATTTGGAAAACATTTTCTGTAATTTCTTATTTTTTACACAAACTTCCTGTTGTCTTTCAAATAGCTGATGCAAATATGCTGCAAAATTGACTTGTTAGATACATATGTGACATACCTATAACATGCATTTTGTGATGATTGGTGGTTGTGCAGAGTAAATAAATGTTAAATTCAGTGGACCACGAAAAACTCCACTACTCAAATTACCACATCCCAAAAATAATTTTTCCCGTAATTTCATTATTTCCAACCAGCATTTCAGTTCAGCTCTTCAGAATTCACGCACATTTCTACACCAATTGCAATCTAAAGTTAATATTCATTTATTTTCCTTATCCTCACGAGGGTCGCGGGCGCGGTACACCCTGGACTGGTCGCCAGCCAATCACAGGGCACATATAGACAAACAACCATTCACACTCACATTCATACCTATGGACAATTTGGAGTCACCAATTAACCTAGCATGTTTTTGGAATGTGGGAGGAAACTGAGTACCCAGAGAAAACCCACGCACACACAGTGGAATCAAACTCTGGTCTCCTAGCTGTGTGGCCTGTGCACTAACCACTCCACTCACTGTGCAGCCTCTAAAGTTAATATATTGTATAATAAATATACTTGCCTAAAGTGTGAACAAGGTCGAGACTTGTTTCTCTCCAAAACCACAAGCCATCATGTATCCCTTCAACGTTGTAGTGACCGCGAGCAGATTGCCATTGGTGACGACAATGCTCTGACACTGGAGATCAGTGCTGAGAACCGTGGCGAAGGTGCCTATGAGGCAGAGCTGCATGTCTTCCCACCACAACAGGCCGATTTCACTGGTGTGGTGCGCAGTCAGGTGATGTGACCTCCAACCACCACTACATCGCTGGCAGAATTTAGTCGGTCATTTGACCAGCAATGCGCTTATATGCTTGACAGACACTCAGCCGGCTGTCTTGCGCTTACAAGAAAGAGAACCAGACCAAGATGGTGGTGTGTGACCTGGGAAACCCCATGAAGTCGGGAACTAAGGTAAGTGCAGATGCCTCCTGACAGCTTTTTCCCAGAACAGATGAAAATACACACGAGAGTAACAATTGCCTGTTTAAAGTGTGCTCAAAATGGAAAAAAATGGGAAGTTTGAATTCCGTGGAACTAATAAGGTCACACACGATCGGTGAATCACAGTTCACTTTGTCCACGGACCAATAAGAAACACTGAGTCTGTTAACTTGACATGTGAGAGCACCTTTTGGAATGTGAGTTCACTCAGTTCACATAACTTCTTGTCTATATTTTTATTTTGTTTGTTCATTTTGGTCTCTGAGTTCATGCTTTGATGCTCTCTGATGCTGACCTCTTGTGTGAACTGTTGTAATTATTACAAAAAACGATTTCCAAATCCTTCGACCTGTAATTTGTACAGTTACATTTAGCACTGGCCCGGTTATCATGAATGTTGAATGAAGGAGGCATGGTCTTGCATTGCTTCCTGACTGGTCATTTTGCTCTAATTCCTGTATCACGATTGGACAGGTGCTGGCTGAGCTGCGCTTCAGTGTGCACCAGCTCTCTGATGAGGACACGGCAGTCCAATTTGATCTACAGATGGTCAGGTACAGTCAGAATGCTCTTCACAGGTAGAATGTTGTGCAGAAGTTTCCATAAGGACTCCTTCGATGTGCAATATGGCATATCTACTATGAGAGTGGAGCTCTAGTCACCAATTTTGTCTTCTGCTTGGTTTGTAAAATCAAATGTAATTTCAGTTGTTCTTATAAACATTATTTTCTTTCTTTACATTTTATTTTCAGCTCCAACCAATTCAACAACACCAGCGCACGAGTGTCTAGCATCACCAAACTGGTTGTTGTGGCCAGAGTTTCCATACGAGGGTAAAATGCGTATGTGCACATGCTAACATGAACACATTTAAACACCGTTAAACGATTTGTGTTGTTTTTTGCAGCACTTCGTCTCCAGGCCATGTGCTGCTCCCTATTGCCAACTGGAAACCAAAGGTACCACCTGTCACAGGAGATGACATCGGACCACAAATAGTGCATGTCTACGAGGTACGCATGAACATATGCATACACACACACTCAGAGCCTGTCGTAAATCTAGACAAGCCAGACAGGCAGAAGATGACAGACCTTGTGCACATGAGGTACTTGTTCTTCTATAGTTTGTGTATTATGTGGCTTTGTTCGTTTACAGTGCCACATGTGGGTGTGCCTTAAGTATAAGATTGTTTTCCTCCAGTAACTGTGTACTGTGTACTTTTTGGGTTTAACGGTGTCAACACATTTTTAAAAAGGCACCATTTTACAAGAAAAAAATATCATTATTATAGCAATTAAGAAAATTCATTCATTCATTTTTCCTCACGAGGGTCGTGGGGGGTGCTGGAGCCTATCCCAGCTGTCTTCGGGCGAGAGGCGGGGTACACCCTGGACTGGTCGCCAGCCAATCACAGCGCACATATAGACAAACAACCATTCACACTCACATTCATACCTATGGACAATTTGGAGTCACCAATTAACCTAGCATGTTTTTGGAATGTGGGAGTACCCGAAGAAAACCCACGCATGCGTGGGGAGAACATGCAAACTCCACACAGAGATGGCAGAGGGTGGAATCGAACCTCTGGTTTCCTAGCTGTGAGGTCTGCGCAATAACCACTCCGCCAATAAAGGAAATTAATTTGTGTAATTTCTTTGAGAAAATAGATAAAGTAAGAAAATTAAATACATATATTTTGTAAGAATGAGAGGATGAAAATTCTACTGCTACAAGTTTATGGGCAAAATGTTGAATTAATTTTACAATAAATGCAATTTTAAGTCATATTATATGACAAATTAGTATTTTTCACTCCCAATTTTACAAGATTACATCATAGTATTATGCGAAATGTGAATTTTACTGCATTGATGAGGGAATGGTTGATTATTAATCAGTAATTGTTTCATGTTGAAGCTCCTGAATAGCGGCCCCAGTACGTTCAGTAAGGCGGCGCTGGAGGTGGAGTGGCCATACCACTACAAGAATGGATCGCTACTCTACATCACCAGCTTTGACACCGAAGGACCCATCAACTGCACCACCGACATGGAGATCAATCCACGCAACGTGTCGGTGAGATGCACGCTCGCACATGCACAGATGACCGCCACTGAATATTGTAGGACTGGCACCCTGCTAGATTACTACTTAAAAGGGGCCCTATCCTACGTTTACATTTTTCAGACTTATGTTTAGTGGATCCCCGCAAATTTGTGATTCATTATTCACGAGCCCTCTTATTTGTGCTCAAGATTTTTTGGTTTTGGGGAAGCTAAAAAACTACATTACTGCTCCTCCACTCTCGACCCTTCAAGGTCAGCTTGAACACTGGATTCTCCAATATTCATCCAATTATTTATTTATTTTTTTTAATTACGGTTTGCTGACAAACGTTGTCTCTATGCAGCTCTCCAGTCGCAACTGAATAGACAAGGTAGGGGAAGGAGGGCGACCAATCTGAGTGTTTGAGCCAAGAGGAGAAGAATGTAGATTTGAATGTAGATATGCATCCTTGAGATTTATCGAGTAGTTTATTATTAGAAACTTACCACAGTACCCCACTGGGATTCAGTGTCATTTTAAAAGTATGCAGAAATAAACATGATAGGACCCTCATAAAGCAGTACTGATCATTTCTCATTTCATAAGGAATGCACATATCACCAATTGAACTTGATGGCTTGATTGGAATAGCTACAGTTGACTGTATAGAAACAGTGATATAGGAAAATAGTAAGATTATCACAGTGACATTTTTATTAACTTGTGCCTGTTTACCTGCTTCTTGTTTGCATCTTCTAGAGTCCGCTATCTTCAGCGAAAAACACCAGCGGTGTGGTGCCCAGAGAGCGCGAGGCAGAGGGTCGCAACCGAAATCACGTCCGCAAGCGAGATCTGGAAACGAGAGACTCTCAGAACAACGTTCTAACCCTGGTGAGTACCTTCTGATATGACCTTGCTGTGACACCCTATTGCTCTCACGTGCCCATGTGGTCTTTCTGAAATGACTACTTTGTATATGCTGCTCTACTATCTGTGTGTGGGAGTGATTGATCAATAATAAAGAACATTGATTCAAAAGCATGTGTGTGTGTGCGCCCATGCGTGCGTTTAGGACTGCAGCACAGCAAAGTGTCTGAAGCTAAGATGTGCGGTTGGTCGTCTGGAGAGGAAGAAGAACGCCATCCTCTTCATCTACTCCAGACTCGATGTTAACAACTTCCTCACGGTACGTACACACACACTGCTACATTTACAGTTAAATACACACAATGGTACACACATGCAATACTAAACAGTTAAACCCACACAAAATGCTATACAACTCTTGTGTTCAGGCTGAGAATCAGAATCGTTCATATGTGATCCAATCTACGGCCTCCTTCAGTGTCATTGAGATGCCCTACAAGAACCTTGTATCGGAACTACCGTCCAACAGCACCACTGTGAGAGAGAAGGACAGACACACACTTCTTTAGCAGTTAGCTCACACGTTGAGGACAGTGTCCGGTTCTTTGTTTAATAAAAATGTTGTATGGTTTGAACAGGTTAGCATGTCTGTGATGTGGGTAACCGACATCCCCCAACCGGTACCAGGCTGGGTGGTGGCACTGGCTGTGCTGGCAGGACTTCTGCTGCTGGCGCTGCTCATCTTCATCATGTACAAGGTAAGCAAGATGTCTTCAACAATCAACTTTTCACACACACAAACACGTCGTTGTCATCTTCTTCAGTTGGGCTTCTTCAAGAGGGTGCGCCCTCCCCAGGAGGACTGCCTGGAGAAGGAGCAGCTGCAGCCTGAGGAGAACGGCAACACTGACACCTAGTGGTCACGTTGGGCACTGTGCCAGTGCCAGGAAAAAAAAGATGGGTCTTCATCATTGCAGCCATCAACCAGAACTTTGATACTGCTCTCACGTACACTCCTCCTTAGCTTAGCACAAAGCCTCATGCGTGTGAGTGGTATCAATCTAGCACTTTTGTCTCCTGCTTGGAATGGAATTGACTTGTACGCAAAGTCGCTCATATTTACAAGGCTGAATCAGAAACACTTCCAGTTCATTTCAACGCGGTTTATAATTATTTTTTACTTTTTAGTTCCAATCAACGCTTGTGACTGCTAACCCTGATGAAGCTAGTGTTTTAAAGCACAACTAGCTAATTAGCCAGCTAGCTGTGGTAGCTCCTAGCTCAGTCTGTGTTTACAGCTAACGTCTCTCTTGTTTGAGGGTTTTTTAAAAGATCTCTCCAGCTTACAAAAATCAGTGTAACCTGGTTGTGGCTAACTAGCTACTGAGGCTAAAGTTTTAGCTAAATTAACAGATTACAGAGGTTGCTGTAGCGTGCCCGTCTTGACAGAATACAACAGTTGCGTGCAATAGTAGGATTAGCACAGAAGTCAGGAAATCAACTAATGCCAAGCAAACTAAAGGTGACTTGGAAATTCAGGGCTTTGGTGCTTTCCCTTGCCGTGATGTATTTTTAAAATTTTGATATCTCAATATTACAGACATGATTCAAATTTTTTACAATTTCTAATAAATCTTTACTTTTCCAACTCTGTAAATCTAAAAACCCATATTGGGTTTCCATCCTGAACAATATTTTTTTTAATAATTGATTAATCATCGTTCTGCTGTTCTGTTCACCGGGGTTGCCCTTGCCTTGTAACATGTAAGCGCCTACCTAATGGTGTACTTCCTGTGACATAAGCACAGGAGGGTAGCTAGTGAACTGAGTCATGGCAGAGGTAATTGTCTGCTCTCACCAGAGAGTCAAAGTGGACGAGTGTCACAGTATGGCGTTCACTTTCACCAGCGAAGTACTAAAAATGGCATTTGTGTGTTATGATGTATTCTTTCACGCTTTTGTGATTTCACCTTTTCAATGAAATAAACGTCAACAAGTTTGTGTGAGGTGTTGACACCACAAAGGACAAAGAATCGAGAAATCTTCATAGCAAGCTGAAAGTATTGTTTGTGTCAACAGGACAACCAACACAATGGACACCTTGATCTGTTTAATTAGAAAAAAACCTGAGATCATGTGCAGCCTCCCTCTTGATTGGTCAAGGTTCCATCAGCAGGAAGCTGAGGTCACTTCCTGGTTCGTACTCCACAGCAGGCTGTCCCCTATAGGGTGCCACACAGGCGTTGAAAGGTGCGACATCACACACACACATGCTCCTGAACACTTACCTTGCAAAGAGTCGTGCCCTGGTGCTTCCCAACAGAGTGACTTGCCGTCCCTCCACCAGCAGCATGGAACCTTCACAAAGACCCTGGACAGACGTCACATGATTGCAAGCCAGTTAGACCCTGTTCTGCTCTACACAATGTCAGTGGTGTCTCACCAGAACTGACGGTGTGTCCGGCTCTTCATGGTACTGACTAATCCGCTGTTCTCTGGTCTCCTGCATGAGAATGTCATATCATTTGTGATAACCTCGTTGTGGTCATGTGACCAGAGATCTTTGGGCTTCATTCTGCCCAGCCTGATAAGAGCAAGCTCATGAAGTTTGATCTAGCTGCCACACCTTGTTTGAGTCATCAAAAGGTGTCAAAGTGCACAAAGGATAGGAGATAAGAGTGCTTCATTTGCTCACCCCCATGTGACGACTGTTAGGGTCTGCATCTAGGAAGTGCGGGTTGATGTTGAAGGGGACGAGGCCGATTGCCATGAAAGAAGGCGGGAAGACAATTGGCATGTCGTTGGTGGTGCTGATGCTGACTGTGGCCACGTTGGTGCCAGCGCTGGAGCCCATGTACGGGATGCCATCCTAGACCCAACAGGACAGAAAGATAGTAGTTTAGAATCAACACTGACTTGACGTCTGACTTGAGGTCAATAGTTCACCTCCAGAACCCTCCTTCGGATCTCTTTCAGAAGATGGTTGTCATAGAGACACTTCAGCAGTCGGAAAGTGTTTCCTCCTCCTGTGGGACACACTGGACCTAAGTGGCCTGACACTGGATCGACAATTCATTAATATTGACCTAAGTGGATTGACACTGACTGGATCGAAACCGGTCTAGTGGTTAGCACGCAGACCTCACAGCTAGGAGACCAGGGTTCAATTCCACCCTCGGCCATCTCTGTGTGGAGTTTGCATGTTCTCCCTGTGCATGCGTGGGTTTTCTTCGGGTACTCCGGTTTCCTCCCACATTCCAAAAACATGCTAGGTTAATTGGCCACTCCAAATTGTCCATAGGTATGAATGTGAGTGTGAATGGTTTGTCTATATGTGTCCTGTGATTGGCAGGGTGTACCCCGCCTCACGACCGAAGACAGCTGGGATAGCACCCCTCGACCCTCGTGAGGAAAAAGCGGTAGAAAATGAATGAATGAGTGGATCGAAACCGTATTGACACAACCCACATATTTACACTAGATCTAAGTAGACTGACACCGGATTGAGGCAGTACTAAAGTAAACTGGCATCCAACCAGACCGTCAAGTGAATATAAAAATGCTGACCAATAAAAATGGCTTCCGCCTTGTTAACGGCATCAATAGGGTCGGAGGCGTCGTGGATGCTGTCAAGCTCGTAACCTGCAAGAACATTGACATTGTGGTGTCACTTGGTCGTCACAAAAACTACACTGAACATGCTGGCAGGGTTCTTTACCCACCGAGAGTTTTCAACTTTTTTCTGGCGGTCTCTGCGTAGGCGTCTCGGTCGTGAAGCGCATAGGGGACAAACAAGACCCTCTTCACATTTCTACAACAGCAAAGTATGAGTGTCAGTCATGTGACCTCTAAGAGCCCCCTGCTGGTCGTTAGTGGTAGCATAAAAATGCATTGAAGAGTTAAAAAAAACACTGTTTACAAAGTTACAAAGTTAAGACTCCATGACGGAGTTTCCTGTGAGCTGAACTCTTGCCAGGACATTACAGATACACGTCACGTGATACGAGCACGCGCCTAGCAAGTGAAAATAAGTGCGCTTCTCGTCAATGGACGTTGGCGCTCGTCGTACCTGCCTAAGAAGCGCGCTATGTGCTCCTGACAGTGGTCCAGGTAGCCGCTGCCGTGCAGGGTGGAGTTGGACACTAGTAGCAGTCTCCTGTTCATTGTCGGTGAAGTCCAGCTGCCTCTTACCCGAATGTCATGTGCGGTCATGTGACCAGCGCAGCAAAGTTCTAGTGGGGAGAGGAAGTCAGCGATTGACCAATCACAAAGGAGGATCATATTTTTTTTTCAAATCCAGGTTCATACGTCAGATTGGAGGGTGTTCTTAATGAAGTGACTGATTTGCTGACCCAATAGTTTTTCTCGTTCGTGTTTTATCCGCCGGCGATGACGTCACAAGCGGCGCCTCTGAAAGAGCGGTGGGCGGGGCTTAGTATCCACATCTGGATGAAAAACATCTGGACAGCTCAGTCCGCGTCCATGACGCTCTCGCAATCCGTCCAGGTACCGGACACACACCGAGCGACGGCCGAACGTCCCCGAAGACGATGGCTCGGTTCCGGACCATTTTGCTGACTGCTCTGGTCCTCCTGAGCGTCTGTGAGTTACTCTAATGTGTGCGTGTTTGTGTGTGAGAAAGAGAGAGGGGGCGGGAGGGAGGAGGTGGAAAAGTTTGAAAAAGTCCAAACGTTTGCGACGACGTGTTTCTTTACAGAAACAAAACTATAAATTTAAATTGGAGGATAAACTGGCAGCAAATGGTTCATCAATAAAAGGGAGGGTAGTGTTTAAAATGCATGATGCAGCAATTGTGTTGTTATGGATGGTATTATTAGCACATATATCAATTTGGCTAATAGTTTAAGTGTCTTCGTTTTCGTTTTTCTGTATTCACGTTTCTCAAATACATTCTAGAACTGGCCTTTGGGACAAATGTTGAAAAAACATTTAATTTAGTAAAAGTGAACCAAAACATCTGTGGTTGTATGTGGGCTAAAGAACAGTGTCCCATATATGCTGCCATATTTTTTCCCTATGGACACAATATGTCCCCAGACTTTGTAAATATGCTGTTGTGTATCCCGCCTCTTGTCCGAAGTCAGCTGGGATAGGCTCCAGCATGCCCACGCAACCCTAATGCAACTAAGCAGCATAAACAATAGATGGATGGAAGTTTCTTGGGAATGGAGTTCACGAGAACATCACCGGTCGCCTCCCCTCTTTCAGGCCTCCATGACAACATCATAGAGCTGGTGGATGTTCGATTCCTTGCTCTCCTCCAACATCTGGTTGAGAATACCCCACATATGCTCAATAGAGTTCAGGTCTATCCCCTTAAAAGTCAGCATCTTTAGCAAAGCATGTTGGAATACTGCCCTTATTCTGTCCTCGTTTTGGGATCTTTGACTACATTTATGTTCTTCATTCATTCATTTTCTACCGCTTTTTCCTCACGAGGGTCGCGGGGGTGCTGAAGCCTATCCCAGCTGTCTTGGGGCGAGAGGCGGGGTACACCCTGGACTGGTCGCCAGCCAATCACAGGGCACATATAGACAAACAACCATACACACTCACCATTTATGTTCTTAATATAAGCAAATGTTTTTTATGACCTTGCGGTATAGCATGTTTACTTATGACATGGCTGTTTCTTCATGTATGTTAAGTGATGTCCTGATCTTGCTGGCTCCAAAACTGTTTTATCTCCAGGTACTAAAACTGGAAACCGTGATGTAACCAGACGTAAACATTCTGTCCTCTCACTAGTGTTAGCATTGTATCTTTATTTTGTCAACATAAACAGAAATTGTCGGTAACCATGATGGCATTATCTTTTTATAAATGCCTATTTGTGTCTTGTGTATGTGTGTCACTGTCCTTTTTACCACACACACTTTGTTGCAGTGCCAGTCACTGTCCTCTCCAGCAAGAAAGCCAAGATGTGTGTATCTGCGTGCGTGTATACAAAGATGTAGTTATGGTGTCTTGTAGCGTAATAAGGTGATCAAAATATTCTAGACAGCTGTCAGTACAGTATAGTACACCATCATGAACACACAAAAGTGAGTACAATTATTAGCTTTAGATTATGGTTAAGTGTGTGTCACACAAGCATAAAAAGAAGTAATAGTATACAATGTATACAATGCTAAAAATCCCGTTCACATCTCTTCTTCTTCATCTGCGTCTGCTAGCGGCAGTGATGTCTCTGAGCCATCTCAACTTCAACCTGTGTAAGTGGTGCGAAACGTCCAGTCCGGCGTGCCAGGATGACATCTGCCTTTCCAACTGCTCCTTGTCCTCCTACTGCACTTCCCTGGAGGAGATCTGTGTCTCCATATGGTGAGCTAACAGGATGACACACTAAAGTTTTATTTATTTCTGCACTGGATTTAAAACAGGACTGGCTTATGATTTAAGACTACGTATATCTATGTAGACTTACACTGGATTGACTGTAGACCGAAGTAGACTGACATTGGGTTTAAACAGACTGATGCAGACTGACAGTGGATCGGAACATAATTGACAATGCATTTACATTAGAGCTAAATCAATGGACACCACATTTAAACAGGACTGAAGCAGACTC
The DNA here is from genome assembly GCF_037039965.1 of Doryrhamphus excisus. NCBI lineage: Eukaryota > Metazoa > Chordata > Actinopteri > Syngnathiformes > Syngnathidae > Doryrhamphus > Doryrhamphus excisus. The sequence continues at coordinate 12,739,789 of NC_136368.1, read as the reverse complement.
ACACTGGATTGAGTTGGCTGTGTTTACACTAGATCAGGGGTCAGCAATCAGTAATTGTAATACATATAATAATAATAATAAAACGGCAAATAATAAAAACTTAAGAAACCACATATAGTTGGTGGGTAGACAATTTTTTTTTTCAGATTAAAATTAACAGCATTATTAGAGCCCTGTAGACATGACAAAACATGACTATAGTCACATTTATAATCTTTTTATTTACAACATATTGCGCAACTGCAGGGTCTTGAGACACATGCTAACTCGCAAACTAGAGAGCTAGCGACCTAAACGGTAGCCTTCAAGTTATTTCCTTTAAACTTAAATAGCCAAAAACTTACCACTTCCACACGGATAGGGAGGATAACTATTAACAGTTATTTAACCTTTAACATGAACATTAATCAAACCTAATAATTTTTTCTGGGTACATGATACCATACAGCATCCATATCAAACTTGCGCGGGCCGCACTAACATTAAACTTTCATATCAAGGCGGGGGCCTCAAACTAGTGTCCTGCGAACCACATGTTTGAGACCCCTGCACTAGATTGAAGTTAACCGACATGGGATTGAAACTGGTATGAAGTCATAGTGAACTGGCACTGCATTGACACAAGACCTCAGTAGCTGGGTGAAACAGGAGTGACACTGCATTGGCAGCATGTTCTGGATCATACATCAGAGATGGCTGTGATGATGTAATTGTGTCTTTTCCAGGAGGAAGACGAATGGCACGGCGACAGTGCACACCATGTGTCACAACCCCGCGCTGCCGCTAGAAGGTGTGGAGGCGGGGCTTCTGCGTAACATCACTTCCAGGGAGTGTCATATGGTGGGGCAGCCAGCGGAAGTAGGCGTGGCCATGGCGTGCGCTTGCCGTGGCGAACACGAATGCAACGACAAGCTGATCTTTTCCGACGGTGAGCGGGACAGGACAGTGCGGTCATGTGACATGAGTGCACCCATGTGACTCATTCGTTGATTTTCAGGCTTCTCCAGGTTACACAGCAAAGATGTGGCCCCTGTGGTGGCTGCCAGCCTGCTCCTGCCCCTCCTGCTGGCTGCCGTCGCCACAGTCGTCTTCTGTTTCCATCGCACACGCCACCAAGGCAAACACGGCTGCCCAGCCCACTTCAGGTGGCCTGCCAAAACCAACGTGGACCGTCCTTGTGTGGGCCAACTAGAGAGCAGTGTCCAAAGAGAGGAGTTGACTGCTAAGGTGGCACCACTCCGCAGTGATGTGGGTGGGCCACTACCCATCAAGCTGGAGGCACTACTGGGCAAAGGCCGCTTTGCAGAGGTCTGGAGGGCGTGTCTGCTTCCGGGCGACACAGTGGCAGTCAAAGTGTTTCCCGGCGCAGAATATGCCTCATGGAGGAACGAGTGTGCCATCTTGTCTGATCCCGAGCTGAAACACGACAATGTTGTTGGATTCCGTGCAGCCGAAGTCCGGGGTCCAGTGGGTCATGCTATGACCGCATACTGGCTGGTCTTGACCTATCATGACCGCGGAAACCTGCAAGACTTCCTTGTGACTAATGTCCTCAGCTGGGAGGAACTAATTACCATGGCAACCAGCATTGCACGCGGCTTGGCTCACCTTCACAGTGACACCACGCCCAATGGGTCACCCAAGGTTGGTAAACAATGTAATGAATTGAGAAGATGTAACGATGCTCGTTAAGGTAATATTCCTGCTTCAGGTGCCTGTGGCTCATCGGGATGTGAAGAGCAGCAACATTGTGCTGAAGAAGAATGGGGAATGTGTTCTGTGTGACTTCGGCCTGGCACTCAAACTGGACCTGTCCCTCACGGTGGACGACTATGCTAACAGTGGACAGGTAAAATCAAATAACGTCATGGGAGCATGCCGAGGACAACCTGATCTCTGTTGTGGTCTGCTCCAGGTGGGCACGGCTCGCTACATGGCTCCAGAGGTTCTGGAGTCCAGAGTGAACCTGGATGATGTGGAGGCCTTTAAGCAGATGGACGTTTACTCCATGGCTCTGGTCCTCTGGGAGATGGCTTCCCGATGCCACAGCATCGGAGGTAGGAGAAGAACCAATCATAAGTGCCCCTTTCCTTTTGGGTTTTCCTAGGCTAAATCGCCGTGGCAACAAGACTCACTCAACTGTGTGTGTGTAGAGGTGAACAACTATGAGCCAGCGTTTGGCTCCAAAGTGTGCGAGCATCCATGCGTTGACAGCATGAGAGACCTGGTGCTGAGGGACCGACGGCGACCTGACATTCCAACCGCCTGGACGCAGCATCAGGTACGTCATGTGGCCCTCAAATAGACCCCCTTTGTTCCCTCCCAAGATGGATGGATTGGATGGATTGTGTGTGTGTTTAGGGAATGAACGTCTTCTGCTCCACCGTGGTGGAGTGCTGGGATCACGACCCTGAGGCCCGACTGACGGCGCCCTGTGTGCTGGAGCGTTTCACCACCCTGCAGCGAGAAGAGGCAGAAACAGCGAACAGGTCAGAAGGTCACGAAAGTGGAGCAAAAACGTCAGAGGACATCAGCTATGTTGAAAGCGTACCTCCTCAGTGATTCCATGAAGACATTTTTGTGCAGGCCGCTGGTCTCCACCTGGTGACCAGGTAAGCATGCCTGATGTCGTCACTGACAGCAGAAGTCATGTGACGCTGTGACTTCAACATCAACAAACAATCTTGTGATCCTTTCTTGCCAACTCTGCTGACCTTTTCTACCTAAAATGGTCAAGGGGAGGCATCCCAGTACATCACTTACAGCAACAGGAAGTGGCTTCTCCTTTGTCAGTTTTCTGTGTTGTGCGTGAGAGGGAACAGGGTCAACATCAAACAGTGCTGCTTTATCTGCTGGCTATGCTTTTTGTGTCTAATTGCACTAAGAAGCCTGGACAGACATGTTGATCATTGGTTTCATTTTTGGAATGTGGGAGGAAACTGGAATACTCGGAGGAAACCCACAAACACACAGGAGAACACGCACACTGCCCAGTGATTTGAACCCAGATCTTCTTGATCTCCTGATCGTATGACCAACATGCTAACCACTAGGGTTCGGCTTTATTGTACATTCTATCATTGTCATGTAATTGCTCATATTTGCGCCATTGTTTCTTTTGTTTTGGCAGACTGTTTGCTGCTTTAGTTGGAAAGAAAAAACAGAAATCATGCACTAAAAAGCCGACTAGTCACATGTTTGCAGTGTGCGCCGCCCTTGATGCAAGGTTAGAATTTCTTTGAAGGTGCACATCAAGGTCAGCCAGACGGTTTGGAGGGGACGGGGGTCGTCAGGCACCATTTTTAATATCATGCAGGCTTAATTCCCAAACCCAGCTCTTAACCTTTCTACCAATACAGCCATGTTGTGGATTGTAACCCCTAACCCCTTAATCCTACCCTAACCCATAACCTTAACCCCTTAATCCTACCCCAACCCAGAACCCTAACCCCTTAATCCTACTCCAACCCATAACCTTAACCCCTTAATCCTACCCCAACCCAGAACCCTAACCACTTAATCCTATCCCAACCCAAACCCCTTAATCCTACCCCAACCCAGAACCCTAACACCTTAATCCTACCCTAACCCAGAAGCCTAACCCCTTAATCCTATCCCAACCCAGAACCCTAACCTCTTAATCCTACCCCAACCCAGAACCCTTAACCCTTAATCCTATCCCAAACCATAACCCTAACCCCTTAATCCTACCCCAACCCAGAACCCTAACCCCTTAATTCTACCCTAACCCCTTATCCTACCCCAACCCATAACCCTAACCTCTTAATCTTATCCCAACGCAGAACCCTAACTCCTTAATCCTACCCCAACCCATAACCCTAACCCCTTAATCCTACCCCAACCCAGAACCCTAACCCCTTAATCCTATCCCAACCCAGAATCCTAACCCCTTAATCCTATCCCAACCCAGAACCCTAACCCCTTAATCCTACCCCAACCCAGAACACTAAACCCTTAATCCTACCCCAACGCAGAACCTTAACCCCTTAATCCTACCCCGACCCAGAACCCTAACCCCATAATCCTACCCCAACCCATAACCCTAACCTCTTAATCTTATCCCAACCCAGAACCCTAACCCCTTAATCTTATCCCAACCCAGAACCCTAACCCCTTAATCCTACCCCAACCCAGAACCCTAACCCCTTAATCCTACCCCAACACAGAACCCTAACCCCTTAATCCTATCCCAACCCAGAACCCTAACCCCAAACCAGCTAACTAATTCTACCAACACAGCACAGAGCCCAAACTGATGAAGCTGCTGGGCACCCAGCACAGATTGTTTGCTATGTGAAGCACTACACCACCTGTGACCCCAGACCTTTGACTGTCTCACATAGTGGTCCAGTGGGTAGTGAACAAAACCAGATGCTTGATTATTTATATGGATAAAAGCTAAATGGAGATAATAAACATTTACAGAACATGACTCAGCAAATCATCTCAACTTTATTTTGTTTGTCAGCAGAAGAATTTGGACAGTGACATTGAATAAAACATGTGAAGGTTTGTATATGGATGTTTCCAATTATTATTATGATTATTATTATTCTGTTCCCATGTTTGTCCTTAAAAGAAGACACCCTCCTGGGTCAGTGGGATGTCTCCATCTCCTTGATCCACACAAAGCCCACTTGGGTGCCAAAATTGGGTCCGTCTCGGACATGTGAGAAGAAGTCATGGGGGTGGCAGGAAGTGCACGGCGTCACGTGCGACCTGTCCGTCACTGTGTCATCATGGATATGCTCTGGCAGGATCCCGCCCTCCTGGAGGAGGAGCCTGTGGCAACCAATCACAAGTTGTAAGTGTTAAAGTGGAATGCTGGGAATTGTGAACAAAGCACCACCTGTTGGCCAGGCGGATGTTGACGTGCGGCCTGGCTGACTGGGGGTCAGTAACGCAGTCCCGATGGAAGTTTGACGCCTGCGCTTTCTCCAGCGTGAAACAACACGCCCCCACCGATGGTCCCAGGACCACCAGGATGTTCCTGGCCTGGCACCCAAAGTGCATCACCATGGCCTCCACTGTTGCCATGGCAACCCCCATCAGGGTTCCTCTCCATCCTGAGTACCACATAAAGTTGCTTCCTGCTTGATGGCACCTCACATACGTGCGTGACGGCACCTCACATACCTGCGTGAGCAACACCTACCACCTTGGACACAGGATCAGCAAAGATGATTGGGATGCAGTCGGCTCCCGGAGCGGCGACTACCTTCCCCGGCCGATCGGTCACGATGGCGTCATAGCTCTCTGGCTCAGGTTCACCAATGATCCACACCTGGCTGGAATGCTTGACCTTCGGCAGATGGAGGTGGCGCGGGTGGAAACCGGCGTGGAGTGCCAGCCGCCGTCTGTTCTCCTGAACCACAGCAGGGGGATCACACCTCTTGCTGCTGCTGAACAAGTTCAAGGAGGACAAGGAGGGAATGTAGGACACTCCCCCTGAACGCGTGCTGAAACCATGGCCAAAACAATCTGCAGGTAAAGAAAAAAGACAGCATGTATAGTTTGAACTTAAACCTAAAAACCTGTGTTAAAATCCATCAAATTTCTATACCGCTTATCCTCACTAGGGTCACAGGCGTATTTGAGCCTATCCCAGCTGACTTCAGGCGAGATGGACACTCATTACATTGCAAGCTACCGGTAGATCGCCAAAGTAGTTTGGGATGATAACGTAAACGTCACTTTGTAGATACATGTCTTATAACATCCTGATTCAGTGAGTCGCTGTTGATGGACTTTACTGTTTATGGGTGTCATACAACTTCATGTCAAAAAATCAGAACTATCCCTTTAAGAAAAAATGAACTTGAAACATACAGTATGTACAAACAAACACTAAAAACTTTCAGCATAACTGTATGTGGAATTACATTATGGAATGAATTGAGTAAGTCAAACAATGTACTAATATGAGTATTTGATGTTTACAAAGTGTTACCAATGTTTATATGGAAGAACACCAATCCGCAGTGTCTGATATGAACATTTATTATTAATACAATATTAAGCCAAATGTGTTTGTGTATTTACAGTCCAACCTTGGTTTTCATCCACCCTGGTTTTCGTAGGATTTGATTTGTCTAAGTTTTTGTACAATGTCTTGATTACCATACGGTAACAGTGTGCTTAAAGGGAACCTATTATGCTTTTTCCACTTTTCTGACCTATAAATGTTAGAATGCTGTATTATCATGTTAAACGATGCCAAAGTATCAAATAATGAAAGACGTTTGGCATGGCTCTGAATGCTCGGTTTCACAGATTTTCTTCCAACACCAGCTCCCTGTCACATCACAGTGAATCGTACTTCCTTATATGGGCATTCCCGAATACAAGCTGTAGGCCTGCCCTCCCCGCTCTCCTGCACTGTGAACATTTCACCTAGCAAGGAGTGTCACCAATCACAACAGAGAGGGCGGGCCGTGGATGGACTCAAATTAAAACAGACTTTTGAAAAGCCAAGGAAATACAGCTGGAATAGGTGCAGATTCTGGAAGATCTAGAAAGTTCTCTGTGCAGGTTATCATGTGAAGCTGCCCCACAGGAGTCCACAACTCAATACAAAGGACCCAAAAAGTAGCATAATGGGTCCCTTTTAACAAAATAGTCCACGGGATTCAGTGGCCAAGCAAAGCCGCCACACATTGATGAAGAATGGATAGGAATCCTTGTTGAGTTGGGAACCTATACACAAGTTACAGCCAGGGAATCCTTTAATCATCTTTATTGTGCTTATGTGTGTTGGGGGGGTGTATCTATTCATTGAATACACAGAGAACAGTGAACAACTCATGTATCGATCGCCTTTCTCGCAGTGTGCGCCACACACATTTTCTGAATGTAAAACTATTGGCTATTAAATATGTTTTGTGCTAATATTTATGTGTGTCTGGAATAAATTAATTTTTCGTATAAGAAAGGTTGTTGTGAACATGTATTACATCATGTTGTTACTATTCTGTAACACATAAAAACATCAGCTGACCGACATCATCCTTGTGTGTTGAAGTCACCTGGGATCAGCGATGACGTTAGCAGTCTAACGGGCCCGCCCAGCGCCGGAAGTGTGTGCAGAAAGGAACTGACGTCATCCTCCTCCTCATCAGGTGAGTGCGTGTGGCCAGGGCGGGAACATCCAAGCCTGTAGGTGAAGTGGTAAAGAGCCGTAAAGAGCAGCTGCTCGTACCGAAGCAGCCGCTCTCGACCCCGCTCACTCGTGATGACGCGCAGCGCGTGCACATCCAGGTCGTCTGCGGCCCGCTTTAGCCGGTATATGCTCTCGGCGGTGGAGCGCGAGTCCAGAAGATGCGCGTCCCCGTACGCGAACACCGGCGTGTCCGTGACGTCACCGCCGCCGAGCAGCACAAATAAGTGCGCGTGCGCTGCGGCCTCCTCGCGCAGCAGCCGATCAGTGCACCCGCAGCGGCAGGCGTGTGGGAGATCCAGCAGCACGACCGCGCACATTGTGCACGGCGGCCGCTCGCTTGCCTGCGCGTGTCATACAGGCCGTAATAGGAAGCGGCTCACGAGGCCACACTTCCTATTTGCCCTCAAGCCCCGCCCACTCAGGAAGTGAGGGCGTGACAGTACAGCCAACATGTGAGAAGTTGGCCGTACCGTTGACTGAAATGCAGTACAGAAGAATCAAAAATCAGCAAACTTACACAATAATATATTATATTACACCATGTTTGTGACATTCTTGTAGCGTCATTGAATTTGTTGACCCAGGAAAACATCAGCAGGTGATGAAAGAAACCTGAAGAAAGACTCGAAAACAATTAATGACTACTGTCACTATCTACTGTTCATTGAAGACTTCATGAACAAAAGTAAAATGGTTACACCACAATATGCAAACCATTCATCAGCAAGAAGAATAAACCCGGCTACAATTTGCCAAAAACTACAGAGATGAGCTTCAAAAATTCATCAGTCCATAAAACATTTGTCTCTGAATTTATGAGGTTTATCAAAACTCTTGATTATACGGAAACCCTGAAATGAGGGAAACTCTTGAGTTTTCCAGTCCAGAAAGAGTGTTAAGTTACCATGGTAACTTATTCAGTGAACCTTATCTGTTTTCCGGCAGGTTTTCTTGAACAAACTTTCTCAAACTTCCTTTCTCCTGTTGAACCTGGGGCGTCTGTTCCTTCATAATCCAGTAGATGTCCAAGTAGGAATAATTTGAGTTCCACAAATCCATGGTTTTATATGTTATCATTCCCAGATGAGAATTTGACCAAATGCTACAGTTGCACTCACAGTCACACTCACAGCTAATTTGCCCTCTGTTTCTTCACCAACGGGCGCTTCCATTACAATACAGACCTCGCTACCTACCTTATTAGACCAGGCAGAAAATATAACAAAGTCAATGTGTATCGCTGTAAGGAAAGTTTACTCAATAATGTATGATAAGCAAGAAAAAATACATATTCATTCATTCATTTTCTACCACACAGAGATGGCCGAGGGTGGAATTGAACTCAGTTGTCCTAGTTGTGAGGCCTGTGCGCTGACCACCCGTGCAACCTGAATTTCATTCATTAATTCATTTTCTACCGCTTTTCTTCACGAGGGTCGCGGGGGTGCTGGAGCCTATCCCAGCTGTCTTTGGGCGAGAGGCGGGGTACACCCTGGACTGGTGGCCAGCCAATCACAGGGCACATATAGACAAACAACCATTCACACTCACATTCATACCTATGGACAATTTGGAGTCACCAATTAACCTAGCATGTTTTTGGAATGTGGGAGGAAACCGGAGTACCCGGAGAAAACCCACGCATGCACGGGAGAACATGCAAACTCCACACAGAGATGGCCGACGGTGGGATTGAACCCTGGTCTCCTAGCTGTGAGGTCTGCGCGCTAACCACTCGACCCAGCCTGAATTATATTTAATCATTTATATTTTTTCACATATTTAATCTTTCCATTGTAGTCTAATTTAGTTTTTTAAACAATTGTCTTTTATGTAGGGTAGATATCTACACTATCTATAGTTTTTGTGATTTTATTCTGTCTGACCAATTTTACAAGACAAGATGTTAACTTTTACTAGTGAGTGAGTTTTATTCCTTCTCATAAGTGGAGATTACAGAATATGCTTGGGGAGATGAAATTTACTTAAACAAGTGGTCTTGGAGGCCTCAATTAGGTTGCTGAGAATTTCTTCTCCAACACCATCCATCCATCATTCCACTATTTTCCACTTTTTCACTGGTGTGCTAAAAAATAATTAAATGTTAAATCAATATATTTAATGCATTCAAACTTTTGCAGTGACTTAGTCAACTGTATCATCATCTGTAGATTTCTTTCTAAAATGTCTTCATACTCACACACATTAACACTTTCAGTTCCAGTGGTGAAAGAAAGACAACCGGTTTCTATCTACAGTTGCCATGGTGATCCTAGAGTCAGGGCTCCCTTTGTGTGATGACTTTTTATAGTGGTCATGCACAAACTTTACTCAGAGTCAATATACTCTTAATTCAAGATCAGATGTTATGGACAGTATACCCAGAGTTACCCATCTCAGGTTAAGTAAAATCAGGATTAGACTCAGAGTTTGTTGAACCTCCCAAAAGAGAAGATGCCCCACACTTGATTACCAAGAAATAAAATAACAGACTAGTGAAGTAGTAATTATAATATAAATAGAAAGTATAAAGTTAATGAAAAATTTAAATAACTATAAGTGTAAACGATAAGTAGTGTGTCTTTGTGAGTTATACCAGCAGAGGGCGCCAAAGGTCGGATGCCAATAAAGGGTGTACCTAATGGCTTGTCCACTGAGATGTGTGTATGTAAGGAAATTAATATATGCATTTATTTATACATATATTTGCACTATATGTAATTTAATATGTAGATGTATCCATACGTACTTTCACAGTGTACGTAACTTAATGTATTCATGCGAGTATTTCTACAGTATCTTCATAATGGATGTAAATGCATGAGTACATGCCCTCAGAGTGTAAATGCATGTACTGTATATACTATATACTATACTGCAAAATACATAATATATACAGTACATACAATACACACACACTTTTGAGGTGTGTGTAAAGAGTATACACACCTTAATAGTGTGTTTATACCGCGTCTACTATTCTTTTGCCTTCATAAGACTTGCGGGAGCGAGCGCACACACACGGGCGCGTCATCGAGTGTGCGCGCGCATTCCCGCAGGCAGGCTGAGCGGCGGCAAGCAGGGAGGCGCGCGTGCAGCTCGTGGTCGTCATCGTCGCGTTTCCTTGGCGGAGGTAAAAAGTCCGAATGTGCTGTTGTGTGATGTTGTGATGGCGTCATTTTCCATTGTGTCGGATACTTTTAGCGCAACGAGTGTTTGAAGGTGATTTATTGTTCATGTGTTTATTTTCATGTCACTATCGACGCACGTTCACGACACAAGTGCTTTCTAACGTGGTTCTACTACAGGGAGCATTCATTTAACCATCAATTCATGTAGTCATCTATTCATATTTTTCGTATATATTTTTCATATATTCATATAATAATTGAGTCATTATTCATGTATTCATGGCCTAATCTATTCACTTGTTCATGTAGTCATCCATTCATCTAGTCGTGTGTGTGTGTGTGTGTGTGTGTAACGATGCATGCTGCTGTTGTGTGCTACTTGTAGTTGGTGTGACAGAAAGAACATCAATTTTGGCAATTAATTTATGTTTTAATGACGTTTATGCTGTCATTTGTCTTCTGTCATCTCACTGAACACAATGTACACGATCATTAGTGGTGTGCGTTAATTAGCAGCATTGCAGACAAAACTGCATGTGCTTTATTGGAGGTATGGTATATACTGTAGAGTATAGTTGTGTTCACACATGGATGGTGCTGTCGGTCAGGACTAGGGAGACTTTGAGGTCCAGAAGCTTAGTGTGCTGGTGAATCACAACATGGTGTGAACCTCTGGTTGCTTACAAAATTTGTGTAATGTGTGTGTGTGTAAGAGTAAAAGTGATCCTCACTGACCCGTAAACGCTGACAACAAGGGACTCGAGGGAAGAGTTTTTTTATTCAAGAGAGAAAAAGTGAGGCACACACATGACTGCTTCTTTTTTTCTTCACTTGAGGTTGAGTTGTGGTGTGTCCACTGTAGGCCTGAGGCCACCCCCACAGCAGAATGAATGAAAGTGAAAGTATTCATGAAATGATGTTGTTTGTCCAGTGACAAACACACACTGTTATGTTGTCATGGTGTAAATCAGGGGTCTCAAACTCAATTTACCTGGGGGCCACTGGAGCTAGGGTCTGGGCAAGGCTGGGCCGCATCAGGTTTTCCAAAAAAAAACAACCGCATTTATTAAAAACAGAAAAATATACAAACTTTTTCAGTGCTTTGGTTCCAATTTTCTACAATAAAAGCTCTGATAAAACATTCCACTGTTCTCAAATATCTTAATTTTTATTTTTCTGCACAAAATAAGATGAAAAATAAATAAACAAAGAATAAAGAAAATCAATCCATCAGTAATAAATAAATATATTAATAATAATAAAACGGCAAATAATAAAAACTTAAGAAACCACATATAGTTGGTGGATAGACAAATTATTTTTTTCAGATTAAAATGAACAAAGCATTATTAGAGCCCTGTAGACATGGCAAAACACGACTATAGTGACATTTATACTTTTTTTATTTACAACATATTGCACAACTGCAGGGTCTTCAGACACATGCTAACTCGCAAACTAGAGAGCTAGCGACCTAAACGGTAGCCTTCAAGTTATTTCCTTTAAACTTAAATAGCCAAAAACGTACCACTTCCACACGGATAGGGAGGATAACTATTAACAGTTATTTAACCTTTAACGTGAACATTAATCAAACGTAATAATTTTTTCTGGGTACATGATACCATACAGCATCCATATCAAACTTGCGCGGGCCGCGTGTTTGAGACCCCTGGTGTAAATGCTGAAGAGCATAGTCAAAGATAGTTAGTAGTCACAAGACACCCAACTCACTTGAGTCCACGAGAAGAACAAGATGAACCAAGAATTTCAAGATTATTGAATCCGTACTGTCTGTCATACATTTGCAGCATTTCTTAAAATGCTGGCTTTTCAGTCGAGGTGTCAATATTAATAGTTCCAAAAAAACTATTTCTAGCAAACATTTTTTGGTTATTTTCATCATCATTTTAGCTTTTTCTATTTACATTTGCCTTTTTGCTCTATATTTCCACTTTTGCTGGGTTTTGGACACCATGTGTGTTTGCCTGGATTGCAAGGTGCTGCAGGCGGGTGATGGATGAGTGTGTACAAGCTCTGCCTTCTTGGCTCTGTTGCTCTTCCCAGGTATGGGATGCATTGTGGAGGGGTGTATGCAGCTTTCAAACTTCTATTGCATAGCGGTACAAAAGTAGAGCGCCAGTCTAACTTGGTCGCATACTTCACCATTGTTGACTACTTGTACTTAATTACCAAATAAATGCATGACGAAAGCAACAATTTCTGTCTCACTTTTAATGAGGACCCCACTTGCTACATATAGCAACTATGTCTCTAAATTGTCAGCACGGATCTCTTCTACGTACGAAGCGAGTGAGTTGCGTGTTATGAAGCGAGTTGATCACCAGAGTACCATTGTTAACGAAGCAAGACACCCGCTTAACCCTTTATCTTCTAACAAATTGCCACCGATATGCCTGACTTATTTCTGCCACTAACTTAAAAACAGCCACACGTCACTCATTGACGCTGGGAACACTGAGGTAGGTTGGATTGCAAGGTTAATAGTGTGTGTAAAGCACTTAATGTGCCTTTCAAATAATGCCCTGTGCACTGCCACTTCTATATTATGTGTATTATCATTCATAGTAGCGATGCCATAGTCTGATATTATTCTTGGGCTGGATTTTGGCTACAGGCGGCCTTTTGAAATGCCTTGATATAGGATGTTAGGACACACACTCCTATACTACACAAATACACATTAGCAGATTTACTTACATCCAATAAATTCAACCTTATACAGCTTGAAAAATAACCAAATATTCTAAAAAGTCGCTTGAGTCATTATTGTTCACACATTTATTAGGAAATCATTACTGTAACAATAATAATTGAAATAACAATAAAGGTTTTAACCGTGGCGGGACATGAATTTTGTACCTGGCCCTTCAGTTGGAATTTAACGGCCTAAATGCATCTTTTAATACTAGTACTATCATGTCGCAATTATACAAACCATCGATACTATGGTATGCAAAGCCACAGTATTACAAGGCGTGGCATTACAGAGAAGAGATATGCTATTCATATACAGTCACAAAAAGCTACAAACATTGAACCATATATTTAAATGCACTTGTATGAATTCATATCATGTATATGTATTAATAAATAATATGTATTAATTAATAATATAAAAAATAATGAATACCAATATAACTAACAGTGGGACTGAACGGTGGTAGAGTGAGTAGCACTCAGGCCACACAGCTAGGAGACCTGGGGCTCGATTCCCCCTTTGGCCATCTCTGTGTGGAGTTTGCATGTTCTCCCCGTGCATATGTGGGTTTTCTCCGGGTACTCCGGTTTCCTCCCACATTCCAAAAACATGCTAGGTTAATTGGTGACTCCAAATTGTCCATAGGTATGAATGTGAGTGTGAATGGTTGTTTGTCTATATGTGCCCTGTGATTGGCTGGCGACCAGTCCAGGGTGTACCCCGCCTCTCGCCCGAAGACAGCTGGGATAGGCTCCAGCACGCCCGCAATCCTCGTGAGGATAAGCGGTAGAAAATGAATGAATGGATTAATAACTAAGGTCTGACTATAAGTCAGCATAACTGGTAATAAAATGTGTAATAATTTCTATAAGGTAATGATAGTTTTGTTAATAATAATAGTGTCATATTTTCTTTATCTCAGTTCCTCCTCACCTTTTGTGTGTGTGTGTGTGTGTGGTCATCATCCCAGCATGCAGACAGTTCGTTTTCCACATGCACCCTAATGCTGTCCGTGCACTGCAGTGATATTGTGTTTGAAGTGAGGATAGTTGAAATTATTCATTTCATAGGAAACACTCGGATGCACAATCTATAATCCTCTTTGTGTGTGTGTGAGAGAGAGAGAGAGCGGAGGGGGGGAGTGTATGGCATGAAATCTCTTTGTTCTCATTTAGTAATATTTCCAAGGCAGCTCCCAGAAATAATCACTAACAATGAAAGTGAGACCTTTAAAGATTAATAAATGTAAAATTACGGTGTTATTACATTTAACCAAATAACAGATTATTTTCATATATGTACAGTCGTTGCCTTTACATAATAATAACAATAATAATGGCTATAATGATAGTCATAATAAACATTACAATATATTTCTATTTGTTATAACAATCATAATACATAATCATAATGATAATGATACAGTGATGCTGTAGTTAGTTCCAGAAGGTCTGACAAACCAAAACAGACTCGAACCACAGCAAATTTCTCTATAGAAAATAATATAAATCCAATTCCTTTGTTCCAGACACCCAAAAATGTTAACACAAAACACATTTTATAGACGATAATTACAGTTTTATATGCAGAAAATTATACAGAGAATATTACAAAAGACAAAGGAATGGACAAGTGAACATTTAAGATCACTTAGACATTCTGTTTGACTCCGGAATGCCGCAATCATGCTATGACAAGCTTTTTGTTGTTGGAATCAGAAATTTGTGTTATTTATGAAAAACGAGACCGACACGGTGGGTTGATAGACTGTTCCATGGGAACCGGGGTGGAAATGTATACGTACATAAATGTATGCGTGGGCACCGCAGCTGATGACGGCGCTGCTTTGTCACATTTACATTAGGGATGATCTTCATGATGGAGATTTGCTACCGATCCGCTGTGTTTTGAATATCGGATAAAATCGACTTCCTACACGAGATCTGGCCAATCCGGCTGCTGTGTAGCATCCGTAACTATGGACCACGCTCCTGCGGTAATATGCCTCAAACGTGGTTGCCACTCGACTCTCGCTAAGCGCATGAAGAAGAAAACGTGGTGAAGTTACTTTCATGTTGGACGTTGGCTATTAGGCTCCGTAGCTACGGTGGTAGTTCACCCTCACTGCACACGGACTGCTGTTCTTGCACAGTAAGTAACCATATTCAATTCCACAAATTCATGTTTGTAGCAAAAGTTTATTATTAAAAAATAATACCGGATTGGATTGGATCACAAGACTATATAAAAAAAATGTATCGAATCGGAATGTGGAATATTACATACCTCTGACGGTCTTCTCTATAAGCTGTAATATCCACAGGTCTTGCACCATTGTTTTGGTACGGTCCATCGCATTTCTTCTTTTTGCGATCTATGTACGATATTTTGTTACTTTGTGTATTGCATTCTAATGCTGTTGCCCTAAAATTGTGCATTGCATTGTGCGATCAAGTCACAACATTTCGTCTTGAGCACGTGATTCAAGATGGCGGTTTAAACAAACCTATTTTGGATGCTAATCAAGCGGGGGATGCAAACCAAGGCAAAATTTGAGCAAAAATATAGGATGTTAACTGAAAACGCACTAACTGGGGCTGATGTTACTGTACTAGTAATCACAGTAATGATGATGATGATAATAATCGTAATAATAATACATGTATGCAGGAAGTGTGTCACTGTGGGCGTCGCTTCACTGTAGTGGAAGTGTGGTCTGCCAACACCTCCCACCCTCAGCTTCCCTTTCCCCCCACTTCACACGTCTCCACCAATCACACACTCTGTCCTTCCTCATCACACTGAAGGAAAAGTCACTTCCTTTTCTCTCGCCTCTTTCGCCTCCATCACACACTCTAGCCCACTGACTGACACACTGCGATAGTGTGATGGTGTACAGTAATGTTGTGATTGTGCGATGGTGTCATGTTGTGATGCTGTGTTAGTTTGTGTCGCTTTCAGATGAAATGAAGAGAATCCGGTGCATAGCACTGCTGGCTAATGGTGATATATGTGGCCAGGGAATGGCAGGGCGGCAGGAACACGCATCATGTCAATAGGTGGGATGCATACCCAAGCACCTCTTCCCAGTGATTGATGGTCATCGGCTCACAAACACAAAAGAAGGCCATCAAACATACACACACACACGCAGCCAAAATATCAATGTACAATGCTGCTGACCTTTATTTTGAAAAATCACTCAGCGAATGCCAGTCGGTTTGTAACATGTTAGCATAACAATCACCTTTGACCTCTTAGCTTGCATGACAGATATAATACATATAGAAAAAATAATACATACAATACATTCTAATAACATTCATAGGTCAGAAAAGTGGGAAAAGCATAATAGGTCCCCTTTAATGTAATATATAATTTTTATGACAGACATTTTGTTCAGTCAATTAGACAGTACGTGACAAACAGCTCTCTTATTTGGAAGGCTGCATTGTGTGTTTTGCCTCTTGTCCTAATTTCATCGGGAACTGCGCTTTTACATTAACAAGCGCTAAAACACAACTTGATGTAAAGACACTCATACAGCCTGAGTTGCATACACACAGCCGCCACACTAGCGTACTCTGCTAAACTAAGATAACCTCACTAGGTTCCATTCACGTTCTGTAAGGTCAAAGTTTTGAAGTTTTTGCCATTGTTTCAGGTTAAATTTGGAGGATGGGGGCTAGGGTTGTGACTGAGATTCCGCTACGCCTACGTGGTCTACTGAGAAAACAGTTTCCCTCACAAATGTTTATTTTCCTCATGATGACAGCATTTTATTCAATACCAAATTTCTGTGAGATTCCGTGTTTAACAGTGTATTCTGTTTTTATTGGCCAATTCTACGATTCCGTCCATGATTCCGATTTAGTCCACTCATGTTGTCACTTATTCAAATATTAATTTGTTCATCTCTTCATGGAGTCATCTGTTCATGTTGTCATCATCATCATCATCAATCGTGTATTTTTGTGGTCATGTATACATGTTGAGATAACCAATATTTCTTGATCATTGTGCGAGCGTAGTGGTTAGCTAGTTAGCTAACATTTTCTCAGTGGTTCTCACCGGGACTATTAGGGCGGACTGCAACTAACGATTATTTTCATACCTGATTAATCGGACAATTATTTTTTCAATTAATCGATGAATCGGATTTGTGAAAAACACATTGTTAATTTCCGCTTTCTCATTCAGAAAAAGAAGATTTGAACAGAAATAAGTGCAATAAGTGCACAAACATCAGGTAGGTAAAATAAAGTTCATTCATTCATTTTCTACCGCTTTTTCCTCACAAGGGTCGCGGGGGGTGCTGGAGCCTATCCCAGCTGTCTTCGGGCGAGAGGCGGGGTACACCCTGGACTGATCGCCAGCCAATCACAGGGCACATATAGACAAACAACCATTCACACTCACATTCATACCTATGGACAATTTGGAGTCACCAATTAACCTAGCATGTTTTTGGAATGTGGGAGGAAACCGGAGTACCCGGAGAAAACCCACGCATGCACGGGGAGAACATGCAAACTCCACACAGAGATGGCCGAGGGTGGAATTGAACCCTGGTCTCCTAGCTATGAGGTCTGCGCGCTAACCACTAGACCACCGTGCTGCCTGTAAAAGTTAAATGATAAAAAAAAATCTAAATGTTTGTCAAAAAGCTTTAGTAAAACAATACAATAAAACACAATCGTGATCATTTTGTTAGTCCATTAATCTGAATCTTGTTGTTTCAATGAATAGAGTAATCAGTTAGACTATAGATTAAATTAACATGAATCAAACACTTGCAGATACAGTAGGTGTTGGGTACACAAAATATCAGAAATGGGGCAAAAATGTCCATCACTGTTTTCCAATGTCCAAGCTGTTATGTGTGAATATCTTGTATTGGCTAAAACACAATGATAATAGGTATGCTTCCATGGAAATAAATAAATATTCACATTTGAGAGGCTGAAATTTGAGGATATTTACATATTTAAATCCAAAAATGACAGTCCATCACCAACATAGTTATTTGGTAATGGATTAACCGTTGATTAATGGTTGCAGCTCTAGTGTTAGCTTAGCATTGCCACACCATGTCAGGTGTGACGTCAGGTGATTGTGAGCGTAGCATGAGTTAGCTTCATGTTGTTGGGAGTGTAAACACAAAAATACATTTGTACTGCCTTTGTGCGTGTGAATGTAGAGCTTTACTT
Source organism: Doryrhamphus excisus (assembly GCF_037039965.1). Taxonomy (NCBI): domain Eukaryota; kingdom Metazoa; phylum Chordata; class Actinopteri; order Syngnathiformes; family Syngnathidae; genus Doryrhamphus; species Doryrhamphus excisus. The sequence continues at coordinate 12,721,546 of NC_136368.1, read as the reverse complement.
TGAAAGGTCAGCATTAACCAGGTGGCAGCTCTGTCTCTGTCGTGTGTGTGAATGTGTCTTACAATGAATGAGTGTTGTCATCATGCGGTCAGCTTCCTTCCTTCATCCTCAATGTTCCCTTTCTCTCCGTCTCTTTTTCTTAAACTGCTTTCCCCTCCTCTCCTCTGCACGCACACACACACACACACACACACACACACATCACCAGCTCCTCCCCCACAGGAGGATCATGTTGATGCATCAGCTGCATGCAGCAGAGCAGCGCTGATGGATGATGTTGGAAGTTAGCTTTGCAGCGCGCTCACTGGCCACTCCATCACTGTATATGTGTGTGAGTGTGCCTCTGTGTGCGTGTGCGCGTGCATGTGCGAGAGGAGAAAAAGGCAGTGTGAGGCGAGCGAGGCTGTGTCAGGAAGTGGTAGCGCCACAAAGGCAGCGGGAGAAGACGTTCCAGTAAACAAATATAACGTCCTCTGTAGAGCACTGAAGAGAAGGATGAAGAGAAGGATGAACCTATTCCATTTTTGTTGGACTGTCACAAAAATCAAAGATCATTTCCCAACAATAAGACAAAGGAAAAAAATGGGTGTGGACAAAAGTATTGGGTCAGCTTCAGGAAGTGTGCATATTCTATTCTAATGAGGTTATGTTCAGAATAGCAGCTGTGTGTATGCGTGTGTGTGTGTATGCGTGTGTATATGTGTGTGTGATCAATAATTCATTAGTCTCAACCTTCAGGCGTCCTCTGAGGTACAATTGCCCCCCGCCCCTCCTGATCCAACCACACACACATACACTTGCACTGCTTTGCTGCGCCTCCCCTCGACATTGCACCCCCTGTCAACATGGACAGTATCACTTACATTATGGAACATTCATGCTGCGACCCCAGCTACCCATCACACCACTACCCTGATTTTGTGTATGATTTCCAGTCTTATCAGTTATTATTGTTCCGCACACAAAGCTAGTCTTGGGTGAGGTTGACTTATATTATTTTTGATTATTTTGAGTCTTTGTGGTTTGTTGCTTTTGTGAATTTTGTTGGTTATCATTAATAACATGCAAGGAGCCGCCGCATTTGCGTGTAAATGCGATTGTGCAGTGCCCTGGGCCACCCCTTCCAATCGTGCCAAAAGAGGGGAAGTATGCCATGCCTAGCCAAACATTACAGATTATAGATGCACATGCACATGCAAAACAAGTCGAAACCCACATCACGCTCGCTCAACCGAGACTACATTTGTGTGTGTAACAAGTACATGTCATTTAATTAATGCGATCTCATGCACAAATTTGCCAAATCGTAGAATGACTGTAATGCAATCACTCCTCACATGTTATTAATGAGAACCGACACAATTCATCCTAGAAATGAAACGCAAAAACGCAAACTCATCCACGCGGCCAACCCACAGCATACTCGTTCGCCCGTGACTACATGTGATTTCATTAGTGAGATTGTCCCTCTCACAAGTAATTGATGACAGCTGCCCCCTTGCTCAATAGAATACTGGAAATAATCCAAAAAGTCAGGGGAATTGCAGTGAAACAGCGGGATAGAAGGGATGGGTCATAGCACGAACGGTCAGTCCAACAGTCAGCGCTGGCAGCTGTTGCCATGGCAATGTTACAAGCGCAGTAAAAATGTCCTGGAGGTGCACATGAAGATGAAAGGCTGGCAAGCGGAGCGTGTCAGCAGGTCCGGCCTGGGGACACGGAGGTCGGTGGCGGTCATGCAAGACGCCATGGGCTGCTCGTACGAGCGCTCCCGCCTGTGCCGGTTCCTCTTCATTCTAATTAGAAGCGATGGGAACAGAAGGCGCCGCTGCAGCCCGTTGCTTCTGTCAATCAGCTTGTTTAGCCGTCACATAAAAACAACACACAAATGTTTTGTCATTTTGTTGCCTGCTGGCATATAGACGGGTGACAAGTCCTGACGCCATGATAGACCACCATCAGGCCGGCACGTTAAGAGCGCTAATGGCTACAAGCAACCACTGGCTGTTTGTACAGTCGACCTGTTTCATACATTGTTATTTTTTTCTATACGTTTATAGTCTACACCAGGGGTCTTAAATTAGGATAATATATCTATACATAGTTTCTATTTTTGCTGCATTCAGCTGGGAAAGGCTGCAGCTTACCCATGACCCAAAAATGGCCGCATATTTTAACCCCAACACAGGCAGCAATGCTTGAAAAAATGCTAGTTTAGAATTAGTTTAGATGTCAGACAAGCAGTAAAAATATTTTAAATTAATTCAGAAAACACATCTAATGTCACTCAACTCTATAAAGTAAAAACATATAAAAAATAAATATTTAGTGCTGCATAGACTACACGGTCGACAAGTGGTCAGCGCACAGGTCACACAGCTAGGAGACGCAGGTTTGATTCCTCTCATGCATATGCATGTTATCCCTTGTGTGGGTTTTCTCCGGGTACTCCGGTTTCTTCCCACATTCCAAAAACATGCTAGGTTAATTGGTGACTCCGAATTGTCCATAGGTATGAATGTGAGTGTGAATGGTTGTTTGTCTATATGTGCCCTGTGATTGGCTGGCGACCAGTCCGGTGAATCTAGAATGACTAGATAACATAACATAAAAATAGCACATAAAACGTAAACTAAACAGACACATCTCTGTATTGAACAACACAACATTTAGCATCTGAATAGAAAAATGAACATTTATCTTATTAGAAACACTTTTCTCTGTAAGCGTAGTGACAAACGGGTTGGTAGTGCATGTCTGTGGTATTTTCGACACGTGCTGCATAGTCCTTATGCCACGCTATAGAAGTCAAAGTGATGTTCACTTTAAGGCTGGCGTGTCTTTCCTTTCGGTGCCAGTGTACTAGGTTCTAGTTTTTAATGTGTGTGTGTGTGTGTCTTATGTGTCAGTAATGCTAATTGGCTGAGAAGTCGCTGACAGGCTGTTTAAAATGCACATGGTGGTCGCGGCTGAAAGAACGTTAGCTAGAAAACTGACTTGCCTGCCCGTTGCCTCTCTCTCCTGGCTTTTCCATCACCATCTGTTACATGATGTGCTCACACACACACACACACACACAGTAATAAATAGACAGGGATCTTGTCATCTTGTCTTCCTGTCTTCTTCATCAATGATGGAGGCTGAGGCGGGTCACATGACTGCATTAGATGACGTAAATATGGATAATATGAATGTAGACGGGCTAGTGGTTAGCGTGGTTAACATCTAGGAGACCAGGGTTCAATTCCACCCTCAGCCATCTCTGTGTGGAGTTTGCATGTTCTCCCCGTGCATGCGTGGGTTTTCTCCGTGTACTCCGGTTTCCTCCCACATTCCAAAAACATGCTAGGTTAATTGGTGACTCCAAATTGTCCATAGGTATGAATGTGAGTGTGAATGGTTGTTTGTCTATATGTGCCCTGTGATTGGCTGGTGACCAGTCCAGGGTGTACCCCGCCTCACGCCCGAAGACACCTGGAATAGGCTCCAGCACCCCCGTGACCCTTGTGAGGAAAAAATGAAAATGAAAAAATGAATGAATGAATGAATGAATGTAGACATAACAGGAGTTGGCAATTTGCATAGAAATTCCGTGTTAATACTAAGCTTAACTGAAACACTGTGCGTAAAATCTGTAATTATGGGAAATTTTTAGAATGTGGAAAATAGATTTCCTGAACTACATTGTAGAATATTTTGGTGTTAGAATGGTTTGAATCAATGGAGAATGAGGAATTACTAAGAATTCTTACTCTCAAATGTTACAGAATTTCGGGAAAAACAGTGAATTTTTGAAATGTTGAAAACAAGTGAATGTTTTAAATGATTTGGGCATTTCGGCCGTGGAATGGTTTGAATGGATTGCTGCTTTTCGCGGGAACCACAAAATCCTAAGAATTACAGCTGAATAGGTGCAGATTGTGGAAGAACTATAAAGCTTTGTGTGCTTTTTATTTGGTGTAGCTGCTCTATAGGAGTCCACAACCCAATACAAAGGGCCGAAAAATGGCCGAAAAGGGCCGAAAAATAAATTTTATCTTGGCCAGCGTCTTTCAAAGTTCTCCCATCACATGTTGACAATTGACATTTTTTAAAAATTGCCACAATCGCACAGAGAATAACAGATTATGTTGTGTTTATTCTGTTAACATTATTTGGTGTGGTTTGTGAGTAGCACACTCTTCTGGTGACTATATGTAATCGCACCTGAGAACATAGCAATATAGTAAGCTTATCAATTACTTACATTTGCCAATCAAATAAATGCAAATATACTTCATTTTATTAATACAGAGTAACAACACTAACAATAAATATAAAATCATGTCCTCTTTTATAACAGAAGTTTAAGAAAATTTGCATTTTAGATCTCCACTCCACCCCACGGCATTGCGGCTCGGAAGCTGACTGGTTCCTGATTACTTGTGACTGTGTTTGGGCAGGGCGGACCTGTCAACAGCACCCGCTATTACTCATTCAGAATATAAAATACATGCTTTCACTTTTGAGTCCCCAAATACCAAAAAATCACTAGATTTGTCGCTAGTTGCTTTTGAGAAAATATGTCGTCAATGGGGATGGAATGGTGTTGCCAACTTGCCGCCATGTTGCTTCCATTACGCGCAGATGGTTTTTCTTTTTTACTTTGTAACAGAAAGCCACTGTGTCCTGAGTGAGCTTAACATTTTGATTCTGGATTGTTTGAATCGACTTAGAAATGTGTAAGAAGTTCTATGTTAAAACTTTTGCAATAAGAATAATTACAGACAGATTGAAGACGAATCAAGTACATTTGTAAGACAGACAGATCAATCGATAGATACTTTATTGATGTACTGTAGGTCTGGTCTCCTCTGTATAGTAGTATATAAACAGTCCCAAATATATCAGCAGGAGCTATGATAGATATGAATATATATTCATTAAAATTGGTATTTGTCTTTGGGTCAGCCAGTATTTTCCGAGTTGCTCCAAGAGCACGCACACACACATGTTCCTGGCCTGCGGTGTCCCTCTCATCAGGCGACAATTAGGATATGATGGTCGCCTTCTGGCCGCTCATCTGCGGCGTCGGCTAATGGCTACTAGCTGCAGGGCGGCAACCTGACGGTGACGCAACAACGGCCGCAGGAGGGCAAATACAAGCTGACAAACAAACACAGCATCACAGAGAGGAAAGGAAGCAAGGAAGTGTGCTGCCATGTTGTCTCTCCTTGCAAGTCAGCGCGTTAGCCTCAAGAGTGGTACCACTCCTCCTACAGGCCGCCCAGAGAACATGTCGTCATTTAGCCTGGAAAGTGTCATCTTTGAGTGTTTACACTCTCTTCAGGGAATGTTCCAGAATTCTCTCTGAACAACCAGAGCAGCTTTGATGAGTTGCGATGCCTTTTAAGAGACGATCGCAGAAGCCGTCCTGGTGGACTACATGCGGAGCGGGCAAAAACTCTATTGATCTGGTGTCACGAATGCAACACATGCAAATGTTGGCATTGTATTATAGGTGGCAAATTAGCACATTGTTTAATACAAATATATCACATTAATAATAAATGGGCTGCACGGTGGACGGGTGGTTAGCTTGTAGCCACACAGTCAGGAGATTGGGAAGACATGGGTTCCATTCTCTGTGTGGAGTTTGCATGTTCTCCCTGTGCATGCGTGGATTTTCTCCGGGTACTCCGGTTTCCTCCCACATTCCAAAAACATGCTAGGTTAATTGGTGACTCCAAATTGTCCATAGGTATGAATGTGAGTGTGAATGGTTGTTTGTCTTTATGTGCCCTGTGATTGGTGTACCCCGCCTCTCGCCTTAAGACGGCTGGGATAGGCTCCAGCACGCCCGCAACCCTTGTGAGGATCGGCGGTATAGAAAATGGATCTATGGAGTAATAATACATTCATTTTATTTTTATCATGTGCCAAGGTACCACTGCACTGCTAGACTATGTGACATATAAAAAGACAATAATTAGCTTGACAACAGATGTTACATGGTATAATGTTGAAATAATCTACACTGGGAGGTGTGTGTGTGTGTGTTCATGAATAGTGAAGCAGGACAAGCTCTCCATGATGAATATTTAATGATGTGTGAAAGTGAGCTGAGCGTCACGTGGATCAAAATGCATAAAATCTCAGCAAATGTTGCTGTGTGAGTATGTGTGTGTGTGTGTATTCATGACAACATAACAGGAATAAGAATGAAATAATAAAAATTTGCATTACAGGAATGTATAGGGTGTGGCCACACAATCAGGAGATCGGGAAGACCTGGGTTCGATTCTCTGTTTGGGTATCTGTATGTGGAGTTTGCATGTTCTCCCCATGCATGGGTTTCCTCCCACATTCCAAAAACATGCTAGGTTAATTGGTGACTCCAAATTGTCCATAGGTATGAATGTGAGTGTGAATGGTTGTTTGTCTATATGTGCCGTGCGATTGGCTGGCGACCAGTCCAGGGTGTACCCCGTGTTTTGGTGTTATAATTATATGAATAGGTCAAGAAATGTGGAAATTCATAAGCTCAAATGACTTTGTTTTTGACATTGTTTTTTGGTGTTAGTGTTTTGATGTTGGAATGGTTGGAATCAGTTGACAAATACGGATGATGTAATAAGATTTCTTAAGATCAATTAAATTTGTGTCATGGAAAATGTTAAATTTGGGAATGTGGAAAATTGTTTGGGTGAATGTTTTGATGCTGGAATGCTGTGAAGTAATTGAGAAATGTGGGATTATGCCATTCATTTCAGTGGTAATTTTTGTGCTAGTAAAACTGTGAATTTTTGGAATAATGAAAATAGATAGCCTGAATGCCCTGAATGGTGTACACGTACGTATGAGTGAACGCTCTTCAACATTTATACAATAAGTGTAATATTCTAATGCTGAGGAAGTCTTATCCTGATGATTGACATGCAGCCTGTCATTTCTTCACCAAGGTATCTGTTTCCTGTCTCAGTGAGAGCCAGCCTCCATGAGGTCACCGGACCCTGGACCCACCCAGTCAGCTTGGTCCAGGTGGTGTTGATAGGACAACCATGGCCAGTGTTGCTTCCTCTGCAACTGACGGCGGCCAGCAGGGGCACCAGAGCGAGCGTCCTGCTTGGACGAACCTCACTGTGGCGCCGCTGGGCATCGGCGGACAACAGCTTCTCTCAGGTAACTTCTGTGATGACACAGCAGCCACTTTATTAGGTACATTATCTAATGCCATCCAATATGAAATATGTCAAAATTGTTTGTTATTTTTTATTCATAGGCGGCACGGCGGTCGAGTGGTTAGCGCGCAGACCTCAAAGCTAGGAGACCAGGGTTCAATTCCACCCTCGGCCATCTCTGTGTGGAGTTTGCATGTTCTCCCCGTGCATGCGTGGGTTTTCTCCGGGTACTCCGGTTTCCTCCCACATTCCAAAAACATGCTAGGTTAATTGGCGACTCCAAATTGTCCATAGGTATGAATGTGAGTGTGAATGGTTGTTTGTCTATATGTGCCGTGTGATTGGCTTTCGACCAGTCCAGGGTGTACCCTGCCTCTCGCCCAAAGACAGCTGGGATAGGCTCCAGCACCCCCCGTGACCCTCGTGAGGAATGAATGAATGTTTATTAATATTATGAGCATTTGTATACATTCAAATAATGTACCAAAATATTACACAGCTGTCAGGATGATACACTTGTGGTTCGTGGGAAGCCGTTGTTAATTAGCATCGCTAACAAAGCTGTAAGGAGTCGAGGCTCATGAATATTCAAACAACGCTGCAGCTTGTACCTGACACCTTCTCTCATTGCGTCATTAGCCATTTCAAACCTCCATTACAGGGGACAAATGCAACAATCTTAGCATTATTTGAAAGTTAACACTGTACAATTATCATTCCTCTACCGCTCAAACTCACAGAATAAGCAACTTAATTTCTTCTTATCCAGTAGCAAAGATATGTACACGTTTGTATGTTCTCCCCGTACATGCGTGGGTTTTCTCCGGGTACTCCGGTGTCCTCCCACATTACAAAAACATGTCAGGTTAATTGGGGACTCCAAATTGTCCATAGGTATGAATGTGAGTGTGAATGGTTGTTTGTCTATATGTGCCCTGTGATTGGCTGGCGATTTGTTGGGATTTGTTTATCATCAGTCAGTGATAGTAAGTGTAGTATGCCACAGAAGCACGTCATAGCCCTGACCTCTACACATCCTGACGTACCGCTCACCTACCCATGAGTCAAAAGGTTGCCAAACAATCAAATATTGTATTTGTGTCTGGCAGCAGCCCAGTGGTAAAAAAATAAATAAATAAATTCATCGAGGTCTCGCCTCTACAGAGTGAAGTCGGCGTGAGTCATGGCGGCCGCAAGCAAAAGCAGCCCGGCTGGACTGTGATGAATGTGCAGCGCCAACAAGTGTAATTTAGCTGTCAGGGTTATCGCACACAACACTTTAATGGCTTCTCCAAAGAGCTAGAAGCTAAGCGCTTACACTTGCGTTTCCTTGTTTTTCTGTGACCAAACACGCCTTGTGTTGCTAGCAGATAAAAGCTGACACACATTAGAAGACAATTATTCAAGGTGACTTTCTTTGATGATGACTCATTCATTATTGTTTTATTGCCTTGGACTTGTCTGAAGTGAACATGAGAGCAAATGAAACAAAACAACATGAAGACAGAGTGTGCAAGCTAAGGTAATGTTAGCAGCTACTGATCAAAGAACAGTGTGATTGACAGTTGTTGTCCCAGCGCAAAGACTTAGCACATTGTTAGCATGTTATGTTTCTAGCATGCTAACATTAGCAGCAAATGATCAGAGAGCGGTAATTGAAAGTTGTTTCTCCTAGCATAAAGAGCTAGTACGCTATGTTCACAGCTAGGCTAAAGTTATCAGCTAGTGATCAGAGAGCAATGTGATTGACAGTTGTCATAGCACAAAGACTTAGCACATTGTTAGCATGTTATGTTTCTAGCATGCTAACATTAGCAGCTAATGATCAGAGAGCGGTAATTGAAAGTTGTTTGTCCCAGCATAAAGAGCTAGTACGCTATGTTCACAGCTAGGCTAAAGTTATCAGCTCATGATCGGAGAGCAATGTGATTGACAGTTGTCATAGCACAAAGACTTAGCAAATTGTTAGCATGTTATGTTTCCAGCATGCTAACATTAGCAGCTAATGATCAGAGAGCGGTAATTGAAAGTTGTTTGTCCCAGCATAAAGAGCTAGTACGCTATGTTCACAGCTAGGCTAAAGTTATCAGCTAGTGATCAGAGAGCAATGTGATTGACAGTTGTCCTAGCACAAAGACTTAGCACATTGTTAGCATGTTATGCTTCCAGCATGCTAACATTAGCAGCAAATGATCAGAGAGCGGTAATTGAAAGTTGTTTGTCCCAGCATAAAGAGCTAGTACGCTATGTTCACAGCTAGGCTAAAGTTATCAGCTAGTGATCAGAGAGCAATGTGATTGACAGTTGTCATAGCACAAAGACTTAGCACATTGTTAGCATGTTATGTTTCTAGCATGCTAACATTAGCAGCAAATGATCAGAGAGCGGTAATTGAAAGTTGTTTCTCCTAGCATAAAGAGCTAGTACGCTATGTTCACAGCTAGGCTAAAGTTATCAGCTCATGATCGGAGAGCAATGTGATTGACAGTTGTCCTAGCGCAAAGACTTAGCACATTGTTAGCATGTTATGTTTCCAGCATGCTAACATTAGCAGCAAATGATCAGAGAGCGGTAATTGAAAGTTGTTTGTCCCAGCATAAAGAGCTAGTACGTTATGTTCACAGCTAGGCTAAAGTTATCAGCTCATGATCAGAGAGCAATGTGATTGACAGTTGTCCTAACACAAAGAGCTAGCACGCTGTTAGCCTGTTTTGTTGGCAGCAGGCTGGTGTTAGCTGACTACTTTGTATTTTGCCCAGTTAGCAATAATAGATTATTGACTTTCTTGTGGTGACCTTTGACTGCAGACCTTCTGTTCGGCCCCTGCCTCCACCTAGGTGGCTGAGATGTTGCCTTTTGCAAACACGGGCATTATCATCATTATAATTTACAGTGGGATACCGAACATCACTGCTGCTTTCTGTGCTATTAGAAGTGTATTTTCTGCAACACATTCTCCAGGCGGCTGTGGCTACTTCAAATTGTATCTCCAAAAAGGGGTGCACTGCAAAAAAAGTTCATGAAGCACTGTATTAGAGGTATTAGAGGAAGATTACTAAGGTCTCTTCTCAAGCTTCTGCTGGTCTGGCTCTCCTGGTCTATTGCAGAGTCTCTGCGCATTCAGAGGTTCGAGCCCCCGTTGGACCTCATCGCAACTGTCAACCCAATTATGGCGGGAGTCAGCCTGGTTGCCCCCCCTGACATGCAGCCAGTCAAGGAGATCATACACTGCAAGAACTGCACTCTCTTCCCTCAGAACCCCAGTAAGAAGTTCAATTCTTCCACTCAGTCATGATCATAATATCGCTGAATAGATCACTGGAGAATATTCTAGATAGAACCACCTGCAGTTCTTTCACATTCACAATGTCACTGCGCCGCAGACCTGCCCCCACCATCCACTCGCGAGCGCCCCCCTGGCTGCAAGACGGTGTTTGTGGGAGGTCTGCCGGAGAATGCCACCGATGATATCATCAGGGAGGTCTTCAGTCCGTGTGGCGACATCACTGCCATCCGCAAGAGCAAGAAGAACTTCTGCCACATTCGCTTCAGCCAACACTTCATGGTGGACAAGGCTATGTACCTATCAGGTGAGACACGGACCGATTTGACTGGCACACATGACCACTATACAATTAGATGACGAGGGGAAAATACAACATTAGTGAACTTACAGGACTAGATGCATAGAGGATTGGACGACAGGTAGGCCTCTCACGATAATTGATAATAAATCAATAAATCACATAATAAATAAAAAACAACTCAATAATTTTCTCAGCCTCAATATATTGTTATGTGCATGCATGTTTGTTTTCCTCCTATCTCTCTACCAAACAGACTGGATCACAAAAGGATTCAGTCTGTGCAATACCGAAATGAACAGAGTGAGTGAACCCTCCTGTCAGTTTTTCAGTGTCTTTGTCCCACTGTGCACGGCTGCTAACGAGTGCTGCAGCTTGCAAGTGAGCAAACACAAATATGAATGAATGACGGCATGGTCCCCATGGTTTCTCAGCTAAATGCCACAGCCCCAGTGTGGGAATGTTTCAGTTTTAAGCAGAATTAAGTGAGCCCATCAACACTGCTGAACTGATATGAGACGAAGACGGAGAATATAACCAACTTGAATGTGCTCAAACACAACCATCCTGTACAGTTCTCCCAAGTGGCAACCCCCCCCCCCCCCCCCCACACGATTCTGCACACTCACAAACAGTGTTGTTTGCTGCATGCAGGGCCGTTGACAAGGAGGGACAAAGAGTATCTTGTCCCGGGCCCAGAACTGGTCCTTCATGAAAATGTGATTAATCATTCTGTTTCATTTCAAAATGTGATTTAGGGGAGAAAATTTACATGCATTTATTTACATGCAAAAAATGATTTCTGGTTCTTTTGCCTTTATCGTCTTCGAAAATAGAGTCAAGAATCCCCCTAACACTCCCAATGCACAAATGCAAAACTGTACAGCTATGGGGCTTCAGAATGAGGACGAGATGGCTAGAGGACGAGAGAACTACAGTAATAATAATAATAATTATACATTTTATTTAAAAGCCCCTTTCAGGACACCCAAGGTCGCTGTACAGAAGATAAAAACCACCAATATAAAATACAAGATAAAGGACAACATACAATAAATAAGAACATACAATAAATAGGGGGAGGGGGGAAGCAGTTAAAGAGAATAGGCAAGTTTGAACAGATGAGTTTTGAGTATGGATTTGAAGATGGGGAGGGTGGCAGAGTTACAGAGGTCTGGTGGCAATGAGTTCTAGAGTTGGGGAGCAGAGCGGACTAGAGATGACTAGAGGACTAGAGAACTACAGGACTAAGTAAATAGGAAACTGGAAAACAAGGACATCATGGCCAGAGTAGAGAAAAGCAAGAATACTTGACAATGGCAGATGACGAAAAGACTTCTCAGCTACAGGACTAGAAGGTGAGGACTCCACGGGTGAACTACCAGTCGGGACCACTAGAAGACTAGACAGCTAACATGGCTATTCGACAAGAGGGTTGGAATACTAGAGACTAGCCTGCTTCCTGTTGATAACAGTGCTCAGTGCTATCCCACACTGATATGGTAAAATAGTAGCGTACTGATGAGAACCAATAAGCTTTGAGTGTTTTCCCAGGATACCGAATGCGTATCGGGTCCAGCACGGACAAGAAGGACTCTGGCAAGATCCACGTGGACTTTGCTCAGGCACGAGATGACCTGTACGAATGGGAGTGTCAACAACGGCTAATGGCCAGAGAAGAACGACACCGCCAGACACTCTGGGAGGACCGTCAGCAGCCGGCGTCTCCGGCCCCCATTGTGCATTTCTCTGAGCATGAGGCAGCCATGTTGGCGGAGGGACTGAAAGGTAAGAAGATGTGTGCATCTGTTGTGTTTTTGTTGCACTTTTCTCTGCCGATTCAAAGTATTACAACATTCAGTTCATTCAGTACATTCCTCACATGAACATTCAAGATATTTTGGCCATAATGTAATCGTGGCAGCATGATGTCACCTAAGATCATCAATAAGCCAGCCAAGTGCACACTCAAGGCCATTCAGGGCATCAGACAATGGCGGTGCTCGTTGCTAACGGCAACACGAGCTGAAGGTGTTACCTTTGTGGAGTCTATTTTTGTCACCTAAATAAATAGTTGTTGTTATTGTCGTGCATCATTGTGCGACAACGTGTAATGTGACTGTAATCTGCCGCTGCTGCTCCAGAAGCTTTTTATCTGCGCTCCAGCACCTCCTGAGCTCTTTAAACGCTCACTAATTCACTCACGTCTTCGCCTCGGTGCCCCTGCGCTTCAATTGTCATTCAAATGAGACCGAGCGCTCATGTGACTGACGTCTAATGTGGCAGCAGGCGGAGTCGCCTCTCGTGTTCGCAAGCTGTGACGTTGTTTCGCTGACACCTCTGGGGAACAATTTGGAGGCCATCTGGCTGCGCGCTCGTTGGTTTAGGCTGACTGGGCACTAAAGGTCCCGTGAACGAACTCTCACATCCAATTGTGGTGATGTTGCCTGGAAGTTGGGGACTGACTGTGGAAGAGGCAGGAAATAAAGCAAAGCACATGCCTGCCTTTGTTGGAAGCTGTGACGTAAATAAATGCATCAATTATGGACAATTTTTTAAGAACTACAACATTTTGATGGATTGTGAATTTTCCCGATGGACTAACTAATGTGAGTTAGCATGCTAACTAGAGCTTGTGTTTGTTAAAGAAGGTGGCATGGAGTCAGAGGATGTTTCCACGTGTTTCTTTGCAGACAACCACAAGTTCAGCGAAGCCACGGCGGTGCTCCTCACCTGGATGGACCGAGGCGAGGTCAACCGTCGCACCGCCAACCAGTTCTACTCCATGATACAGTCAGCCAACGGTCATGTGCGCAGACTGTTGAGCGAGAAGGCTGTGCAGGAGGAGGAGATGGAGCGCGCCAAGGAGGCCTTCAAGTGTGCCCTGGTGGCCATCTTGACACAGTGTAAGTCGACGGACACCATCTTGATATTCACAGTCGCTTCCTCTTCCTAAGGGCAATGGCAACACGCAACCTTTCAACTTGTCATCCATCCATCATCCATCTGTCCATCATCATCCATCCATCCATTCATCCATCAATCTATCCATCCACCAGTCCATTCATAAACCCATCCCTCATCCATCCAAAGGAAGTCTCTGAAAAGGAATCCAGTGGATTTTCTTTCTTCCCTTGAGGTTTGTACAAGTAAAACAAGTTTAAAGTCAAATTCACTTCCGCTAGTTAACATGTGATGTGCCATGTGATGTACATCGCATGTCAACCGTGGAGCAAGTCAACCTGCATGTAGTGTAAAAACACATGCAAATACAATGTAAGTATAAGTATCTTAATTAGTACATGTGTAAGGACAGTATGTGTTAGTACATGTATGTACAATGTAAGTACATTTGTATGTCCATGTACTGTAAGTGCTTGTGTAAGTACATGTTTTAATATACGTGTACTAGGGGCATCACAAGATCTCACAAGATTTTTGTTCACTGGCATTTGCGGCTTGAATGAGCCACAAATGAATGATTGACGCTATTTCATATTTTCAGTAGTCAAAGTCAAATAGTCAAATAACATTTTCCCGTGTCTGTAATAAATTAATTAATTAATTAATCCCACAGGAAATGACAACAAACTACATAATTTTACCAGCGTCTATATATTGACAAGTGTATGCGTGTCGGTTTTCCCTCCCTCCTCTAAACAGACAGGAAGAGGGCTCACTCTTCGCACAATTGATAAGATAAGATAAGATATGCCTTTATTCGTCCCTCAGTGGGGAAATTTGCATTGCACAGCAGCAAGAGTACAGAATCAGTCAAGCAGTACAAAATACACAATATAGAAAATAAACAATATAAACAACCCAAGTATTAACAAAATCAACAGTTTTTCCCAGAGTTATATACAATACAGTATGTAGATAATATGAAACCAGATGAGATATATGACCAGTCTATACACTGAGATCTTGCTAGTGAGTTAGTATGAGGCAATATGGAAATACTTCACATAGAACTTAGTATATTGCATTTAGATCCCAAGAACAACGGCACGAATGGAGTGAACCCTTTTCTTAGTCATGCAGTCTTTTGTTGCTGTGGGTGGAGGCGGGGCCGGTAGCATACACTGAAGGGTATGTTATGGGGAGCATTGCAAGGTATTTCATTGTACTTTTCCTAAAAGTAGCCTAATGTTAAAATCTCGTGTCTTGATCTTGTAGACCCAATCTTGTCTCGTTAACTGATTGTCTCATGACACCCCTTGTAAGTTCATGTAAATACATGCAAGTAAAGTATACATACATGGAAGTTCATGTGTAAGTACAATGTGAGTACAATGTGAGTACAGAATGCTGACAAGGGGCGGGACCAGGCCATGACTTGACTCCTCCCATTCATTGGTCCAAAGAACCACAACACACGCATACACATAAATGGCTTTTTTTGTCTTGACTCCCCCCCTTCCCCTGCCCCTCCATGCCCCCTGACCCCTCCTGGTTCACCCCAAAGTTGAGCAGATCTCGGCCGTGTTCACCGCCGCCAGCAGACAAAAGGCATGGGACCATTTCTCTAAAGCTCAGCGCAAGAACATAGACATTTGGCGCAAGCAATGTGAGGTTGGTACACCTTCTTGTTGTCTGCTGTCCACTCCCACAGAAAGTCAGTCAACCAGTTTGCAAGGCTGCTCAAAGGTCTCGATGGTCCAGCAGTCACCACAGGAAAGCATGCCTGTTTCATACCCAGTCAGTCATTAACGGGTACGAGTGCGCATTGTGTGACTCGGCCCACATGAAGCTGGCCAGGAAGTACGTAGTCATCTGTAATCAGAAACCAGACAGGTGACAGGAGGCATGAACTAACAGCCAATCAGTTGCCAGCTTGTGCTGGTGAAAGTTTGATCAGCTCCAGAACAAATCCTTCCTGGTTTCTTCCCTGAATGGTAAGTCGCTATAGCAACAGTGCTGCTTCAGCAAATGTGACAAGTGTATCAATTTAGAAATGATACCAATGTGACCTGCTTTGACAGCACTAATATCTGTAGATGATGGATCATAATGGCATTTCAGGAACTGATGAAAGTCCATGGGGAGGAGATCATGGGCATCCGACGTGAAGAGGAGATGGAGATGTCGGATGAAGATTCCGATGAAAGTCCTTGTAAGAAGATATGCAAAGACAGCGGTATGATAGGAAACACATTGCATATGTTTAAATGACAAAGCCCTTTCTTTGAAATGCTTCTTCTCGTTGTCTTGTCTCCTCCCCGCCAGGGGTGTGTGATCAGATGGAGGCGGGCCTGCGAGAGGAGAACGTTTCCTTACGATGGCAGCTGGAGGCTTACATGAAGGAGGCAGAGCTTGCAAGGAAGGAGGCAGGAAAAGAAGACAACAACAATGTAGTCGGGCTGACCAGGTGGCACTTTCCAGATGCTTCCATGCAGCTGCTGCAGCAAAGTGTCATCAGCATGCAGCAGGTTGTTCTTCTTTCTACAAGCTGAATTATTTGATTGATATATGTACATGTATATTCATGCAAATGCTGACGCACAACATCAACATGCCGACATGTCTCCAAATGCTGGACACGTTCCCCAGACTCCTAGAGATCCCATAATAGTCATTTGTTAGCTTGTTCTCAACAATTTGATGTCACACACATGCACACACACACATCACTGCAATGTGCGTTTGATTGTTTGTTGGACTCTCAGCAACTCCACAGCCTGCAGGAGCAGCTAGCTAGCAAGGAGGCCGAGTTAGAGCAGGCGAAAGAGGAGCATCACTTCCTGGAGGGGGAGGTGCTCTCACTCCAAGACAAGGTACAATCCATATTCCTCCTCCTTTCTTCTTTTGCTTCCTTGCCTTCTTTAGCGTTCAGTCATATTTATAAATCATTTATATGTTTTTTTTCCTTTTTTTCCTTTTACAACAAATAATTTTTCTGTGTATAATGCATGTGTATGTGTTTATGTTCTAGGGGGTCAGCGGGTGCCTCCCATCAACGTACCTCAGCAGAGAGAGAAGTAATGTTGTCCTGTCCGAAAAGGAGGCCCTACTTCTGGGTGAGTGATGACAGCCAACATTCAGTATTTCAGTAGAACCTCCAAAGTGGGACACAATCTGTTCTGTGACGCTTGTTGTGTGCCAAGTTATTCAACTTCCCTTAGTGTCAAAATGTGTCCAGTTTCATGAACTGTATAGGCAATGTATTTGTTACATTTTAACAATCTTTATCATCATACAATCATACAACAAGTGGAAGAAGAAGTAAAATACAATAAAACCACACAAACTTGTGTAAAAAACATCATACAACATGCTTTCCCTGATAACATATCTGTTATTGACCCACTGATGACTTCAGGCGTGATTTCGACCTTCCTCCATGTTCACCCGTTTGGGGCCAACCTGGAGTACTTGTGGTCTTACATGCAGAGACTGGACTCCAAGGTATACACACTTCTTCTGTGAAGATACACCATTGAGAGAGCTATTAAGTTCCAAGCGCGTATTTCCGTGTGTTTGTGTGTGTCTAGGTGTCGGCAGGGCAACTGGAGCGCCTCATGGTCCGTCTGCCCCTCATGTTTAGGCAGGAACTTAGCGGTGTGGGAGCCACTCTGGAGAAACGCTGGAAGTTCTGCGGGTTTGACAGCCTGAGTTCGGGATGACCCGGGATCTGACAAACACATGTACACATACGCACACAGATGTGCGTGTGTGTTTATCACAGTGGACGATGATCACATTGACCCTGAGTATAGGTGGATGTTCACAGCCTCTGGTGACCACTGGGACCTGCAGGTGTGTGGAGAGGGGGGGTGATATGTCACACTACAGCTGAGGTATCGTGCCTGCTACTATGCTAATGCACAAACATGAGCCACTAGCCGTGTTTTTCTTGTTGATGGAAATCTTATATTGTGATTGCATCAAGACTTTGGCATCAAGCTCCGCCGGCTTTCATGTCATTTTTACTAATATGATTGACAGGCTTAAAATGTTTGTTTATATTTGTGTTGTGAAGATTTTGGCTAAAGAGGAATTTCATCAAAAAATGTTTAGTTGTAGATTTCTGGGTGCTGTGGGTGGAGCGATCACAGTTGAGGGGAAGAGGTGGGGTCAACGACAGATTAGGACTGGCACAAGTATCAAATTGTTATTAATGTCATTATATTATTATGTCATTATTAGATTATTAATGAAGTGGTGATTATTATACAACTTTTATAGTCATTATATACTGTATCATGTCTTAATAGTCATACTGGATTACCTCAGTGCTTATAGTTTATGCTGCAACGCTGCCATCTGCTGGACAAAAGCAGTTGTTGCAGCTTGTTATTGACCAACATGCAGTATTTCATGAATTAAATCAATAAAAATACAATTTACTGCAATTTAGTGTTTTTCATCTGAATTGATTCATTGATTAATTCATTCAGTGGCTGAATAGCAGGGTTGTATTTAGATAAACAACAAAAACATCTCTTATGGGAGAAGCCAATAAAAATGTGAAATGTAAACCTCGAAAAGGAAATGCATAATTCACAGGTTTATTCAGGTATTCAGGTATTCAAGTGACAGGGTGAATTTATGACGTGAGGAATATGTACATAATGGAACCCGCCTATAAAGCCCCCTAAAAAATTCAAAATATTCATTCATTCTCTACCGCTTATCCTCACAAGGGTTGTGGGGGGTGCTGGAGCCTATCCCAGCTGTCTTCGGGGGAGAGGCGGGGTACACCCTGGACTGGTCGCCAGCCAAACACAGGGCACATATAGACAAACAACCATTCACACTCACATTCATACCTATGGACAGTTTGGAGTCACCAATTAACCTAGCATGTTTTTGGAATGTGTGGCCTGAGCGCTAACCACTCGGGCGCTGTGCAGCCAATTTACATAACATGACGAACATATGAAGGATTTCATATATGTTTGTCTCCTATTTTTTGTGTCTCATGTATATTTGTCTCCTATTTCTTGTGTCTCACTCATATAACTGCACTACATTTAATCAAGTAGAACCAAGCAGCCTTGGGCAAATCAAAGGACACATAATCGCTTTCAGGCACATACAGTTCCGGAGCTCTCCTACACATCCACAATTTTGACAACAGATAACGGGGGAGCATGACGTCGGCAGCCATGGCCTGTCGATAACAGCTGGCTCCACCGCTCCAGCTGGCTCCACCGCTCCACCCTGCCCGCCTTGAGTTGGTGAGAAGACGTCGGCCGAGGAGAGGAGGGGGGCCACCTGTGATGCGCCAGAGATCTACCGACATTTCTTAGCATAATAAAAGCCGGGCAGGGACAGTTAGCTGTACTCATTTGTTCCGACCTGTAAGTAAAGCCTACGTCTCTGCAGGTGTTAGGGGAAGACTTATGGGCCCGGAGCTCCGTGTAATCTGACTGGTCTGAGAGTAAACCATATAACTGACAAGTTCGTTGTCATCTCTTGCCTCCAGCACGACACCCACAGGAATCACTGACCTAAGAACAGGTGGTCAAATTCCAACACATATTAACCAAGCTACAGTGGCATTGTTATTGTAGGAGCTAACACCAAATCACTAATTTTCTGGTATAGTGACATTGCGCCTTGCTCATGGCACCACTCACAACCTCTCAGGCCGCTACCAAGGGGTAACGTTGGCTACCAGATTTGCTGATGGATCATCTTTGAGTTTGAAAAATACTGGTTCTCAACACTGCTAGGAAGACTCAGTTTCCTATCTGCATTTTTTACTTGAGGACTACACTGAATTGAAAAGCTCAACAGGGAGCAACATGTCTTGCTTAAAGATGCAGCCATCCCATCTCAGAATCTCGGAATCCCAGTGACATTGTGACTGCTCTCAGTGAAACATTTAGGACTGGTACTACATGCTAATTCTACGAGAATGGCTTAGTGTTTCACTATAGCAAATAAACAGAAAGTAACAAGCATTTTGACCAAACCAGCAAAATGTACAAGAGACTTGCTGGCCATATAGACAAGCATGTTGGGTTAATTGGTGACTTGTCCATAGGTATGAATGTGAATGTGAATGATTCTTTGTCTATACGTGTCCTGTGATTGGCTGGCAACCAGTACAGGAGATCCAAACAACAATATCCAAATTGGTCTCATATCCTTGAGGAATTTAGAGCTAAGGAGCAGCAGACCACAGCATCGTTATTGTGATGATGTCATCGAGATAACGTCCCATTAGGCCACATGACCACTGATAATTAGTTGTTCCATTGTGTTCCCCTGAGGCACGCCTTGTTATTCACCTTGTGTTACAGTATCCTGACATCAGTCTTTCACACCTAATTAACCACATTGCGTCCCACTGCTTCCTTCACGTTTCTGAGAAGATAAACAACAAAACAACTTTCCACATTAACTACTGTGAGAAGACATGTGGACAAACAAAGGTTTAATGAAGTGCACGCGTGTTTGCTAGTAAATATTTTGCATACACAGTTATGTGTGTATTATGTTTGTCAATAAGAGTTATGCGACCTATTACTCGGAATACTCCGATTAGGTTTTTTTTTGCTGATGATACTGATATCGATCACCCAGGACTGATCGTTTGATACCAATTAAACATGGACTAATGTTTCAATTTATTCAATATTACTGATGTTACTACCCTAGATCATTTAGGGCAGTAATATAATATGCAGTTTGCCTCTTAGGTGCCGGGAACCAATGACTATGATTTCAGTTTTTCTGAGTTTAATAGTAAAACTTTTGAGGTCATCCAGCTCTTTATTCGTTGAGACACACCTGGGGTTTGGACATGAAGAGTTTGGTCCGGTTTCCTCTCACATTCCAAAAACATGCTAGGTTAATTGGTGACTCCAAATTGTCCATAGGTATGAATGTGAGTGTGAATGGTTGTTTGTCTATATGTGCCCTGTGATTGGCTGGCCACCAGTCCAGGGTGTACCCCGCCTCTCGCCTGAAGACAGCCAGGATAGGCTCCAGCACTCTTGCGACCCTAATGATGATAAGCAGTATAGAAAATGGATGGATTAAAGTACTTCCACACCACTGATATGGCTTTGTTTACTTTCCGACCTGCTGCAAAAACACAGCTTCATCCTCCAATCGCCAATCCATAAACAAGCGATCTGTATTGAGACATCTTCATCCACAAGAGGTTCTTCTGTCTGAGGCTCGTCATTCATTTAGTTAGTCATAACATTGTCCAAAGTACCTTCACTCCCATGCACGGGAAGATGACGTTACAACATGACACCAATTTAATGCCACGGACCTCGAACCCATGACTGTGAACAGTGTGGCCTTCCAAAGGGATCCTTTGGTATCCCGAGCAACAAAATCATTTCTTGCTGACTGTTGTTTATCATTCTGGCTGCTTGTGGACACATGAATTTGGGGACTTACACATTCTTGGAAAACATGGTTCCATAGGTATTTCAGACAATACGTCATTCTAATAATACTTCCTAAGGGGAATATATCAACAGTTCAAAGCCCTGCGAATACAATGACGTACCTGAATGACAATATGCACAGCCAAATGATTTGCAAACTGGAAGCAATCTGACAAACTGGATCTCAACCAGTTTAACGCGGTTCTATCAATGACAATAGCATGTAAGGCTGCACAAAGAATGCTTTAGAATGTTGGATATTAGTCTGTCATTGGCTAAGACATCAACATGAATCAAGATGAGTTTTTGTGACAGCCTCTTTAAAACGGTAGTCAGCAGGGAATTACATTAGTGGACATTGAGAATGGATGGTCTGATGATTGTAACCACCCAAAATATGACAGAACGCCTCCTCAACTTGGAGGCCAATTGCAGACAGTCTCC